>NC_083691.1:21815000-31517500 GCF_033118175.1 Dama dama | reverse complement strand
ATAAGTGGATTAAGTTTGAAACTTAACAAAATGAAAAGAGAAACACAGAGTTAAAATATGAGAAGATCTTAAGGAAACAGAAAACAAATAGCAAAATAATCACAAAATACGACCTCATTATTTGAAAATACTCATAGGCAAACACCAAAAGATACACATTGCCAGTTATCAAAGAAAAAGAGATACACCAAATAATAAGTTTAGGAGCAAAAATGGAACATACACAGGGAGAAAAGTGTTGAAAAAGGAACACCAGTAAATGTGAATATCAGATGAAATGGACACTTTTTTAAAAGTGTAAAATTAGTGAAATTGACCCAGTAGTATACTTGAATAGACCAAGACCAGAAAAGAAATCCAAATGGTATTATTGATCTGTCTCTACAGAAGGCACCAAGGTGACTGTTGTCAACTCTTCAAACAACAAGGGTTATTGGTGGCAGTTATGCTCCATAGAGTCACTATTAACAGAAACAGTGCTAATTTTGGAGTTTAAAAGGTTTTGAGTTCAAGTCCCAGTTCTACCATTTGATCTTTGAGACTCAGTTTTCTCATTAATATAATAAGAGAAGATTTCCCCCTAAGGTACACTCCTATGATTAAAGTCCCAGACCATTTGCAGCAGAATCTAGAAAGGGAGAAAACACCTTGAACTCTGTTGGTTGGGGGAAGGCTTTTCAGGAGAGGACGGACAAGAAGATGAGGGGCAGGAGTTACAGGGCAGTGGCTGCTTTACTTTTTATGTTCCAGTTCAGTTCAGTTCAGTTCAGTTGCTCAGTCGTGTCCGACTCTTTGTGACCCCATGGTCTTCAGCATGCCAGGCTTCCCCGTCCATCACCAACTCCAGGAGCTTACTCAAACTCATGTCCATCACGTCAGTGATGCCATCCAACCATCTCATCCTCTGTTGTCCCCTTCTCCTCCCACCTTCAATCTTTCCCAGCATCAGGGTGTTTTCCAATGAGTTGGTTCTTCACATCAGGTGGCCAAAGTATTGCAATTTCAGTTTCAGCATCAGTCCTTTCAATGAACATTCAGGACTGATCTCCTTTAGAATGGACTGGTTGGATCTCCTTGCAGTCCAAGGGACTCTCAAGAGTCTTTTCCAACACCACAGTTCAAAAGCATCAATTCTTCGGTGCTCAGCTTTCTTTATGGTCAAACTCTCACATCCATACACGACTACTGGAAAAACCATAGCTTTGACTGGATGGACCTTTGTTGGCACACTAGATGGACCTATGTGTCAGACACAGTGCTGAAATACTTCATAAGCATCAACTCATTAAGCCTGTAACCCCATGGGGTAGGTATTGTTTTTATTCCCATTTTACAGATGTGGAAGTTGAGGTACCAAATGGTTAAGTTACCTGCCTAGAACCTCACAGTTAATAAGCAGCAGGATTTGAAACCCCAAAATCTACCTCTAGAGACAGTGATGTTCTTAGGTACTATTCCAGGGAAGGGATGCATTAGCTAGGGAGCTAGACTAGGCTCATACAGAAAGGTAAGGACCACTAGGGCAGTGCATCTTGAAGGAAACCAGAGTATGTCATCCCAAATATGCCTCTTTGACATAAAAAACTGTCTTGAGCTGAAGGCAAGCAAAGTGGCAGCAAAAGGCAGAAAAAGCTCCCCCCTTTTTGCCTAAAGACAGGAAATAAGTGTTTCTCTTTAGCGACTAAACAACAACGACAAACTGGAGGCAGATTTTTAAGAAGTCACCAGAGAAATCTGCAAGCAAACCTCGTTAAACTAACCCTTATCCTCCCACTTATTTCTTCACCCTTTACTACCCACAGGTCAGTTCTTCACAAATGCATTGTTTCTTTGCCTAAAAGGTATAAAACCTCTTTGCTCTGGTCACTTCTTCGGGTTTTCGTTCTCTTGCGAAGGCTTCCATGCACATGTGAAAATTCAATCACATTTGTCTGCGTCTCTCCTGTTAATCTATCTCTCTGTCAGCTTCATTTTCAGACCCAGCCAGGGATCCTAAGAGGGCCAAAGAAAACTTTTTCCTCCTCTACAAACTGTAAAGAGCACACTCATCATCCCTCTGGGGATCTTATTAAAATGCAGATTCTGCTTCAGCACAACAGGGCTGGGGCCTGAGTCTCTGCATTCCTACCAGGCTCCAGGTGATGCTGATGGTCCTTGTCCAGGGACCACACTTTGAGACTGCAAGGCCCCAGAGCACAGCGGCTAAGAATTTGGGCTCTGGAGTCAGGCAGGCTCAGGTTGAAACCTCAGCTCTCCTAACTTCTTACTTGTTTGATCTTGACTAAGTTACTTAACCTAAATCCAAGTTTCCTCATATGAAAAATGAAGATGATACGGTTCCTTCTTAGAGGAAAGTGAAAGAAAGTGAAAGTGAAGTCACTCAGTCGTGTCCAACTCTTTGCGACCCCATGGACTTTAGCCCATCGGGCTCCTCCGTCCATGGGATTTTCCAGGCAAGAGTACTGGAGTGGGTTGCCATTTCCTTCTCCCTCCTTCTTAGAGGGCTGGAGATTAAATGATAGCATTTTCCTGGCTTCTCTCTTTTTCTTTTTTTCCTCTAATTCCTAGAAGGAAAAATACAGAAGACCAGACTGGGGCCAGACTGAGCACAGCCTTGAACAGGCTGAAGCGGTTAGATTTGGCCTAGATGAACCGTGAGCTCTGGGAACCTCGTGAATCGCCCCAGGTGAGGGGCAGATGCCTGAGCTGGGTGATATCAGAAGAATCAGCAAGACATGAGGGGTTCCGTGGGAGAGAAGAGGAAGGTACAAGACCTGACCGGGGGCTTTCTGTTCCAGCGACTGGAGACCACAGCCCCCTCGGCTGAAACGGAGACGGAGGTGGCTGGGACTAGGGGAGCGGATCATCCAGTTAGTCGTGGGGAGCGCTGAGCCTCATAGGAGAGACCAGGCTGAAGATCTGAGGGTCACCGGCGCTCAGTGACCACAGGTGCATCACAGAGAACCTGACTGCTCAGGGGAGGAGGGGCAGGATGGAGGAGCAGATCCCCAAGGATGGCTGCCTTGTCCACTTCCTCTGTCACTTTCTTCCTGTTTTCCCCACCCACTACTTTCCTATAAAGCCTTTCACCTTTCTTTTTCTCATTTCTCTGCCCGTTCCCCAGGGTCCTCCAAGCTAAGGCATTTGGGGACTTCAAGCTGCTCACACTGACCCCAGAAATACTCCCTTGTTAGCACCCACTCCATCAAAACCCCTGTCTGATTATCTAATTCAAGAGATGCTGGTGGCTGATCAATAGTCTTCCAGAGGGTTTATGCATTTTTCTTCATATGCATTTATAAAGGCTTGAAGCCAAGTAAAATAATGTCTAATAGTTGAACTTTGAAAAAATTTAGGTAATGAAGAGTATTTACATGAGGAAATCAGCATACAAGTATCTGAAAACTGTTCTGCTATGTTGGGCTCTAAAGTTTGTTTTTTAACCCCTTTACATACCCAGTTTTAAGAAAAGTAGGAAGCAAAGTTAATAGAATTGTTTTGGCCAGGGGTTGGGGGTGGGGGAGTATAGAAAATGTTAACCACTTTTTGTTTGTTTTTAAGGAATCACAGTAACTTTCAAAGGAGGATGCGGTAGACAACTATGAAGCCATAGAGCTGACCCTATCTTAATTCAAGGAAAGAAACACAAGAAAGGATCATTGAGGGAAATAAACCCAAAGCTATTTACCAGTTTAAATCTGCTCTACTTAGAAATTATATGATCAGTCATATAAGTAAAGAGATTTGGAATCTCAGTCAGAAGGCAGAAAACCCTGAGTGGCACATAAGGCTTCCTGGGTAGGTAATCAAAGCAGCAGATAAAGGTCTCCTCTCTGATAAGGCAAAGAGCCTGAGGGCCTGGTCAGGAACCCCTGGCCTCTGCATGCCACAGCAGCTCAGGAGGTGACCGGAACTCACAGGCACCCCTTGAAAGCTTCCCACCAGAAGAAGGTCATTTCAAAGTAACCACAACTAGGCCAAGGGAAAAGAAGCCCAAAGAAATTAAAAACAGTTCTTTGTTATGAGAGATTGTGATACATTTTAGCATATTTCTTTAGTCTGGCTTCTAATGGTATTTATTCTTAATGTTCATACATAGAAGTATATGGAGTTCAACTCACAGCCAAGTGTCTATTAAAAGAAGCTTTTAGATTCTGAGCCATTTTATTTCTAAGAGAGAAGCACTCTCTACTAGGGCCTTCTCCCCCTCTCTGGGGATCAGGTCTGGCAGATTAAACCATGGATGCCAAAAGTAAATTTAATAAGGATGCTTTTCTGTCACTAGGACTTGTCTAACCTAATAATTTTATACCTATTTTTTAAGAAAGAGAGGGAAACGTGATATGGCCAGTTTCACTAGTAAATATAAAGCTGCTCTGGTTTTACTGAAAAATCAAATCAGTGAGATTAACAGAGTGTCTAATGACACTCAGTGGCTTCATTCCAGTGGCTTCCTCCAACTTTTCAAACTCTAAGAATCTTTAGACCTGCCCCAGTCATCTCCCTATAGTTCATCCTACCCCAACCTCAGGGGTCTCCTTGCATACCATCCTGCTTCAGGGCCCTTGACTTAATATTACCCACCTGGAGTGTTTCTCTGTGTTTCCTCCAGGCTCCCACGCTCATTTTCCTCAAGGGTTTGCCCCAGTGTCACCTAACTAGAGAATTTCCCCAACCACCATTCTCCTTTAATTTTCTATCCCTATTTCCCTTCACAGCACTTTTTACCAATCAACATCCTTTGTTTGTGTCAACACTCTGTCTCCCCCACTTTGAAGGTAAGTTTCTGGAGAGCAGGAGATGTGCCTGTGCATCCCGGAGCCTGAACAGGGTGTAACGTGTGGCGGGGAGGTGGGGGGAATGGTCACACACGTCTGTTGAATAAAGAAAAGAGTGTGTGATTGGGAGAAAAGCAATCATGGATTTCAAAGTCAGTAAGGGAAAGGAATGGCAATCTACTCCAGTATTCTTGCCTGGGAAATCCCATGGACAGAGGAGCCTGGTGGGCTACAGTCCAGGGGGTCGCAAAGTCAGACACGATTGAGCGACTAACACTTCCACTCACTTTAAGGGAATGACAGGGCATTTAGCAAAAGATCCCCGGGTGCTCACAAGACCTTGTCCTGGGAGGGCTAGGGGAATGTTTCTATTGAGAACCGTTGGCTCCAGTTCCTGAATCCTGCCCAGCTTGTCTTCTGGGGTTGGCACCTGAGGCTCAGAGCCAGGCTCGCTGGGGCCAAGCTCCCTCCAGGTGTGTGAGTGGGGCAAGGGGGTCTTTGGGTTCCACTGTTCTGCCCCTTCCTCCCGCTGGCCCTCTGCCTGCCGGCCCCAAACCCCGCCAACCCCGCTTGCTGGCTCTGATCCAGCCTGCTCATCTGAATCTCCTCCTGTCTCCGAGGTGATCCTCTGTGACTCTGGCGCATGGCCAGAGTAAGAAGCCCTGGCCCAGCTCTCTGCCTGGCGGCATGCGATGGCAGATCTCACAGTTGCTGGCAGCGTCTGTGGACTCTGACCTCTCACTGGCAGCAGCTGTGTCCTCACACCTCCCGCATGCTGTTGCCCTGGCCTCTTTTGCTCTGCTTGCCTGATCCTGTTTTTTCGACTCAACTGACCCCTTGATCAGAGCTTACTCACTACCAAGGGTGATGGGAGGCTTGAAACAAGCAAGCGCTCTCAAACACCAAGCGCATCATGCTGCTAGACATCCAGGCCACTTTCCCTCCAATTCCCTATTTCTAACCCAGCAGTTGGCCAGGCCCCCTGAGGTATAACATTAGATTCTTTAGATTGATTCATCGCCAATCCAGCCTCTGTCACGCTGATCTTTAATGCCTAAAAAAATACCACGGTTTACCACCTCTGTGCAAAGGACTAGGCCAAACACTTCACAAATATTTCCGTATGTATAACACTCATAACAAAGCACCAAGGTATGTACCACTATTCTCATTTTACCAAAAAAGAAGCAGGATCAGAGAGGTCAGACGCCCTGCACAAAGTCACACCACACACCATATACTCTTCTGCAATGTGTATGTGTGTGTGCACTCAATCATGTCTGACTCTTTGCAAACCCGTGGACTGTCCCATGGACCCCCACCAAGCTCCTCTGTCCATGGGATTTCCCAAGCAAGAATACTGCAGTGGGTTGCCATTTCCTTCTCCATTTCTGCAATTAGGCTTCCCTAATTTTTCTTTCCAATCACTTTCCCTCAAAATAAATCCTCAACAGTTTCTCAGTTTCACCTTGCGCTCTCCTTTGCCACAGCTGCCGCGCTAGGTCACCTCCTTGACACTGATATCCAGTCCTTGTGAATGCCACTGGGCCCATTTCCTTGATTCCATTCATTCTCTGGGTAGTTTTGAGGTAAATCTTCACTTGATTTAGTTTGCTGCACAGCCAAGCCGTGAACGTGGCTCACCATTCCATTACACGTCAACCCTGCCACTTAGCACTCAACAAGGGATGCCCTGTAAAGGTGGGGGTTGTTCCGCCTTCATGTCCTTCCCCTTGGCACAGCTCTTGTCCAGCAGCCAGAAGCCACAGCAGAGTCCAGCTGTGAGAAGGACAGGGTGGTCTGAGGAGCAGACTGAGGGGGGCCATGCAACCATGCTGAGGCCCACAGCTGCAGAGGAGAGGATGTTCAGGGACCAGGCAAAAACTGGAGATGGTAAAGGAGCAGGGGAGTCAGAGCCCCAAGAATGTCCTGGGGGCCTAGAAGTCATCACACTGGGTGGGATTGAGGGGCTGGCAGACCCCAGCTCCTGCTGAGTCCTCCTTAGAAGACCTTCTTTAATAACACTCCCAACTCTAGGCTTTACTTCCTCTCTGCCAGCTAACTTCTGTATACCCCTTGTACCATATTATCTTTCTTTAGAAATTAAGTAATTAATTATTTTTGGCTGTGCTGGATCTTCATTACTCAGCATGGCTTTCTCTAGCTGCGGAAAGTGGGAGCTCCTCTTCATTGTGGCGTGCCAGCTTCTCATTGTGGCGGCTTCTTCTGCTGCAGAGCAGGGGCTCTAGAGCAGGGCTCTGTAGTTGTGGCACACAGGATTTGTTGCTTCCCAGCATGCAGAATCTTCCCAGACCAGGAATCAAACCTGTGTCCCCTGCAATGGCAGGAGGATTGATTCTGAATCACTGTGCCACCAGGGAAGTCCAGTACCATGTTATATTACACAATCTTCTACTTGCTTCCTGCTTGCTCAAGCTGTTTTCAGTGAATCTTATTTTCTACCCCCAGATAAACTGTAAATTCCTCAGGTCTCATTTCCTTCCAACCTCAGTACAGTATTTGGAGACCAGCAGGACCCGAGGAAAGCTGGCATGACGCGTGATGCCTTTGATCAGCGTGAGATCCAGGGAAGTCACCTCCTCTCCTAGACCTTGGTTTCCTTTTTATAAACATCAATGCCATTATCCCCATTCACCAAGAAAAATGCCTTTTTGCTCAAAATAGTTCATATTTATTTTCTTAGCTTTACAATCCCCTTGTAAAGGCAAGGGCTGGACTTGCTCGTCCTTACCAAAGAAAACTGAATTCTTTTTAAACAATTTACAATAAAACTTAACCCACGGCTAATGGCACAGACACTCCTTTGAAATGAATTGGAGGAAACAGAACAAAGTTCAGACAGAAAGGGGCGTTAGATTCAAGTACCTCCCATGAGGACCGGGTCTTGTGTCCAGCTGATGTGAACTGAACTTTAGCACTTTGTACAGTATTCTTGCTGGGTGGGGTGGGGAAAAGGAAAAAGTTTGAAATAGATGGGTTCTGCCATCAAAGAACTTACTCTCTAGTTTGGGACATAAAACCCACCCACATTGAAAGTCGATGATATTTCACAATGAGACTAAGAAGCCCCAAAACTGAAGAAATCTCTGGGAGTTTGATGAGTCCAGGAAGGCTTCCTGGAAGAGGCAAGACCTGAGGCGGAGAGAGCTGGTAAGTACTGGTGAACCCATGAAAGGAAAAGTCAACAGGTCTTCAAAGGGAAAAACTTTAAGAAAATCATAAAGGTTCTCTTTTCTCTTTTCCCCTTTTCCTTATTTCAGATTTGCAAATGAATACATGCTCATGCATATAAAAGTGTAAAATAGGAAAAAAAATTAAAATGAATGCAAACATCACTTATAATCACAGTTTGTGATTATTAACATTTTAATGTATTTGTTCTAGTTTCTGTGTTTATGCATGTTTTGAAAATAGGCACATAAAATTGGGATCATACAGTATAGCATTAAAACCTATGTTCTTATACTGCACCTGTCATCTCACTAAATTTTTTCAGAATCTCATTTTAGAGGTTACTTATTATTCCATCTTTTGACCAGATCCTCATGGCTGTTTCCAATTTTTCATTATTCTGAATGATACAGTGATTTCCCTTCAATAATTAAAGCCAGAAATTGTACTGGGAGAGCCTGATCTGGTTTTATTGGTGATAAGGAAATCAAATGGCACCAGGTGGCTGAGAGGCCAGCAGTACAGTGGAGGGGGCATCTGTAGGCACCAGGGCCTGGTTGTCTTGTCCAAGGATGATTCAGGATCGAAAGACCAAGAGGAGGTGCTGACGCAAATGTGTTTGGGGAATGAGGCAGAGTCCGAGTTTCCAGACAGATTTTATTGGAAGTGGAATTAAACAGCAGCTGAATTCTCCCTGGGGAGACAGTTTGGACCAGGCTGTGTCTGAATTCACAGACAACCAGTAGCTGTCAGTAGCCTGACTTTTTCAAACTCCATCACTTCCAATACGCTCACTGCTTTCCGGCCAATCTTGGCTAATCTAATTGCCATCCTAATTGAGGATGGGCATTTAAAAACAGAGAAATGTGTCCAGTTGGGCTTCTATTCTTTACCTAAGGTAAGCTTCCCTGGGCTTGGGTATCACACTTCAAGCAAATAATAGATAAAAATAAACAATGTTTTTCCATTCCTTGTCTCTTGGAAACACTAACAGCAGGAAAAATGTGTCCCAACTATTTTCAGGAACCAGGCAGCCTAATTTCCAACCCTAGTTCCAGCTCTCACAAGCTGTGCAAACTTAGGCAGGCTTTCAAGCTTTCTGTGCCTCGGGCTACTCATCTGCAAAATGGGAGCAATAGAACCTACTTCACAGGTTTGTGGTGAAGCCTAGATAAGCTGCTGGAGAAGGGATAGGCTACCTATTCCAGTATTCTTGGGCTTCGCTGGTGGCTCAGTATTCTGGCCTGGTGAATTCCATAGACTGTATGGTCCATGGGGTCACAAAGAGTTGGACACGACTGAGCGACTTGTACTCACTCAGCTCTCACTAGATAAGGTAACACAAGCGAAGTGATTAGAACTGTGCAGGCATATAATAAGCATTAAAAAAATAGTATCAATACCAACATGGTAGTTATTATTAAAATCTCTTCCCTAACTTAGGAGAGAGAAAGTGTGCTAAGTCGCTTCAGTCGTGTCTGACTCTTTGCGACCCTATGGACGGTAGCCCACCAGGGTCCTTTGTCCATGGGATTCTCCAGGAAATAATACTGGAGTGGGTTGCCATTTCCTCCTCCAGGGGATCTTCCTGACACAAGGATTGAACCCTGGTCTCCTGTGTCTCCTGTATTGGCAGGTGGGTTCTTTAACACTAGCGCCACCTACCCAGGAGTGAGAAGGCAGGATAGAATAAAATGGAATTTTAGAGAACGGCCCTTAAAGACTTTTGTTTCCATTTTATACTTGCAGTGCACAAACAGCTATTAAGAAAAGTAAATCCAAATCCACATAGACAAACATGACCTCTGGGATGCCCAAGGACAAATCTCCGAGTAGAAGCACAACTGATTGGGGGTTATTCTGACCAACGGCAGCAGCTACCGTGTTTTCAGGTGGGCTGTGCCAGGCACCACCCTACGTGTCTCACCTGCGTACATGCATTTACTCTTTACAAAAGTCTATGAGGTTGATACAAGTATCCTTGTTCTGTAGATGGCACCAAACCAAGGCTCTTTCAACGTGTTGGCTTGTAGAAAATAAAGCACCGAGGTCTCAGGCCTCCAATACCATATATTGTTGATAGGTAAAAACAGAAATGAAAATACAATCAACAGAAATGTGGACCAAATAATCAGGATCATTCTAATTAAGTGTTACACATCCACAGAGTAGGATTGCTAAGAAACAGAACTGGAACATGTCAGAGGAGGCTAATTTTGAACATTATTTATAAGAGAAGGATCCCATTCAATTGTGACAAAAAGAGAGCCTTCCATGAAGCAAGAGGGTAGAAAGAAAACACTGACAGTTCCTGAATGCTTATTATATTATGTGCCTAACTTAAATACTTTCCAGTTTTTTGTTTGTTTTTTTTAAAATCCCATGAAGTATTATCACTTTCCAGAGAGGTTAATTAATTTGCCCAAGATCACTCAGGGAGCAAAGAACAGGGCCAGCAACAGAACAAGGAAGGCCCTCTGATTTCAGAACAACACAATTTGAAGTGAGAGTAAATATGTCAGGCAGGGATATGAAGAAAAAGTACTTGAGTAGAAAATGATAAAATTTATGTATAACTGATGATAGGAGAAATCTGAGCCAGCTCCGTGGACTGTACCCACACCAGTGTCCTGGTATTGATACTGAACTATCCTTGTGCAAGATGCTAGCATTGGAGGAGGCTGGGTGGAAGGTACGGGGGCCCTTCCTGTACATTTCTTTGCAATTACTTATGAATCTATATTTCAAAATAATAAGTTTTTTTAAACTTATTTATGGCTGATCTGGGTCTTTGTTGCCATGCTCCGGCTTTCTCTAGTTGCAGGGCATGGGCTTTTCACTGCGGTGGCTTCTCTTGTTGGGGAACATGGACTCTAGGGTGTGCAGGATTCAATAGTTGTGGCCCGGGGACTCAGTTGCCCTGTAGCATGTGGGATCTTAGTTCCTGGATCAGGGACTGAACCCATGCAAGGTAGATTCTTAACCACTGGACCACCAGGGAAGTCCTCAAAGTAAGAAGTTTTTTTTTTAAAGGGTGGCATATAGGACTTCCCTGGTAGTACAGTGGGTAAGAATCCACCTGCCAATGCAGGGCACACCAGTTTGATCCCTGGTTGGGGAAGATTCCACATGCTGCAGAGCAGCTAAGCCCATTGCCACAACTACTGAGCCCGCCCACCTAGATCCTGTGTGTCCCAACAAGAGAAGCCCACACACCACAGTCAAGAATAGCCCCCGGTCACTGAAACTACAGAAAGTCCATCAAAAAAAAAAAAGAAAGGCTGGCATATAACGAAGGCAGAGTTCACCTCCTTTGAGAGGAGACAGTAACTAGGAGAGGAACTTGACACGGGACTCATCTGCTCATGGGGTGGGGAGCACGGTGTCACACCAGAGCCTCTCCCACAAGTCCTTCGGGTGGCCAGCCAGCCCCACACTCAGTTGCCTACACCTGGAGGGAGAAATAAGGTTTGCCAACACAGATACTGAGCACCTATCACGGGCCCCTGTTGTGCCAAAGGCTTCCTGGGGATGTGAAGTGTTATCAAGACACAAGTCTGGCTTTCGGGGCTCTTATAGTCTAGTTGGAGAGAAAAGGCGCAGTCAGTCAATAAAATCTAAGCAGGCCTGGGTGTACTTTTCTTGACGTTTCTCAAGGAAAGTTTCGTGTGTTAACAGCAGTGACTCAAAGGTAAAGGCACGCTCCCTAGGCTGGGTTGGTTAAGGAAGACTTCTCAGGGGCAGTAGAATTTCAACAGAGCCTTACAGGAAGTGCAGGGGAGGGGGAGGGGCAGCCCAGGCAAGAGAAACTGCTAAGTAAAGGATTACATGGGGCTTTCCAGGTGGTTCTAGTGGTAAAGAATCCACCTGCCAATGCAGGAGACATAAGAGACGTAGGTTCACAATGAGGTACCATTACACGCCAGTCAGAATGGCTGCTATCCAGAAGTCTACAAGCAATAAATGCTGGAGAGGATGTGGAGAAAAGGGAACCCTCTTACACTGTTGGTGGGAATGCAAACTAGTACAGCCACTATGGAGAACAGTGTGGAGATTCCTTAAAAAACTGGAAATAGAACTGCCATATGACCCAGCAATCCCACCCCTGGGCATACACACCGAGGAAACCAGAACTGAAAGAGACATGTGCACCCCAATGTTCATCTCAGCACTGTTTATAATAGCCAGGACATGGAAGCAACCTAGATGCCCATCAGCAGATGAATGGATAAGAAAGCTGTGGTACATATACACTATGGAATACTACTCAGCCATTAAAAAGAATACATTTGAATCAGTTCTAATGAGATGGATGAAACTGGAGCCCATTATATAGAGTGAAGTAAGCCAGAAAGATAAACACCAATACAGTATACTAACGCATATATATGGAATTTAGAAAGATGGTAACGATAACCCTATACGCAAGACAGAAAAAGAGACATAGATGTACAGAACAGACCTTTGGACTCTACGGGAGAAGGCGAGGGTGGAATGATCTGAAAGAACAGCATCGAAACATGTATATTATCAAGTGTGAAACAGATCACCAGTCCAGGTTGGATGCATGAGACAAGTGCTTGGAGCTGGTACACTGGGATGACCCAGAGGGATGGGATGGGGAGGGAGGTGGGAGGGGGGTTCAGGATGGGGAACACGTGTAAATCCATGGCTGATATATGGCAAAAACCACTACAATATTGTCAATGTATGGCAAAAACCACTACAATATTGTAAAGTAATTAGCCTCCAACTAATAAAAATAAATGGGGCAATGTATGGCAAAAACCACTACAATATTGTAAAGTAACTAGCCTCCAACTGATAAAAATAAATGGGGAAAAAAAAAAGAGAGAGATGTAGGTTCGATATCTGGAGCCCCTGGAGGAGGGCATGGTAACCCACCCCAGTATTCTTACCTGGAGAATCCAGTGGACAGAGGAGCCTGGTGGGCTACAGTTCATAGGGTCACACAGAGTCAGACATGACTGAAGTGACTCAGCATGGGGCTATGAGCTGTGTGACCTCAGACAGGTCATCCAAGCTCTCTGCTGATTTCTTCATCTGTGGGAGATGAGCAAGGCACTTAGCATGAGCTGGTACACAGTGGAAAGTGGAAAGGGAAGTCGCTCAGTCGTGTCTGACTCTTTGAGACCCCATGGACTGTAGCCTACCAGGCTCCTCCATCCATGGGATTTTTTAGGCAAGAGTATTGGAATGGGTTGCCATTTCCTTCTCCAGGGGATCTTCCCAACCTAGCGATCAAACCCGGGTCTCCCATATTGCAGGCAGGCTTTACCTGCTGAGCCACCAGGGAAGCCACCGCAAAACAGCCTTAGTTTTACCTGCTAAGCCACCAGGGAAGCCATCACACAGTAGGCACTCCATAAAGGTGAGCTCTCTGGTCCCTTCATCCTGTTTCATAAGCATTTTTCCTGTTGCTGAATAGTCATCAGAACTATCATTGTTAGTGTGGCTTAAATTTCCAGGAAGAATATCTATAATCATTTACTGAACTGTTTCCATATTATTTGACATTTATCTCATTTATATTTTCATGCTATTAAAAAGTAAGGTTGACTATGACTGTTTCATGTTGATGTTGGCAGAAATCAACACGATTCTGTAAAGCAGTTATCTTTCAATTAAAAAATAAATAAACTTAAAATTAAAAAAATAAAAATAAAAGGTTGAAATGAGTGTGTACCTTACAGATTGTTTCACTTTCTGGATTATCTCCTAGGATAGAGGTCCAGAATTTGAGTCAAGAGATATGGATATTTTTAAGACTTGAGACTTTGATCTGCCTCTTCAGGGACAGGAAATGGCCACGACTAGATTGAGAGGAGGTTCCAAGCAGAAGCCTCTCAAGTCCTTAGGACACAAGAAGCTCTGACTGCCCAGGTAAGGACTCCAGATTTGATCTCCTAGGTAAGGGGGAATTATTTGAGGGTTTGTTGAAAAGGAGGTGTAAGAGGATGAGACTAGTGTACTCTAGGAAGACCAACCAAGAGAATTATGACCACTGGAATTTGAGTTTAGAGACAGCAGAAGAAGGAAGGCCATCAAGAGAAGGAGCTGGAACCAAGACATAGGGAAATACAGGTGGTGGGGAAAAGAAAGAGAAAGAAAGAGCCAGATGATGCCAAATCTGGGACTTCCCTGGTGGTCCAGTGGCTAAGACTCCATGCTCCCAATGCAGGGGGACCAGATTTGATCCTTGGTCAGGGAACTAGATCCTGCATGCCACAACTAAGACCCAGGGCAGCCAAATATATATTTTTTCTTTTAAAGGAGCTGGAATGAAGACATAGGGAAACATGGGTAGTGGCAAAAGAGAAAGGAAGAGCCAGATGGGCCAAACCTGAAAGAGAACAACCCAAAGCCGAGACTGACAGCACAAAGGTGAGGGGAGGGGTCCGAAGTCTGGAATTAATGACAGAAATGGGCATGTCTCACCCCCCAGCGGTGGCTTCCTGCCCACACTGGTCTTGGAAATGGACTTAGAAACTCTACTCTACTTCCTGCCCACACTGGTCTTAGAAATGGACTTAGAAACTGCCACTGTGGAATGACAATGTCAGTAATATCATATCACCACAGTGATGTGCGAGGTTGGGGACCGGCCATGAGAAAGAAGGTTGACTAGGGCCAGAACACCACCCAGTAAAATCAATGCACCGAAGGCCAATTACAAATCTGGAAGGCAAACAACAGAGAGAAGCCTGTATCATTGCCCTCTGTTTTCTGATGTCTATTAATCATAGGCATACACTACCACCATGATGTTTGCAAATGAAGGAACCCAGTGTAACTTAGCCAGCTGGCTGCAATGTATTTGAATAAATAATTTAAGTGCAAACCTTATTGGCATACTTTGGAAGACCAGGTGACAGCTTGGAAAAGTGCCTAGAGTAGAATGTTGGATGAGAAAGGTATGTATGTACAAAACTATATCCACAGTATGGCCCAAGCTATGAAAATCAAGGGCTTCCCTGATAGCTCAGCTGGTAAAGAATCCACCTGCAATGCGGGAGACCTGGGTTCGGTTCCTGGGTTGGGAAGATCCCCTGGAGGGGGAAAGGCTACCCACTCCAGTATTCTGGCCTGGAGAATTCCATGGACTATATGGTCCATGGGGTCACAAAGAGTCAGACACGACTGAGAGACTCACTTTCATATATTTCATATACTTTCACATGAAAATTATGATTAAATTAGGACAGGGGATTTGGAGAAAAGAAAAACAGCTTGACCTGCTGGTGTATCAAACCACAGGGAATTTTCTCCTTGATTTTCATTTCCATGAGCACTGTATGGATATTTGCAATTCCCTCTTGCCTCAGTTTTGCTTGTCTGTAAGCCTGGAGAAGGAAATGGCAACCCACTTCAGTATTGCTGCCTGGGAAATCCCATGGACAGAGGAGCCTGGCAGGCTACGGTCCATGGGGTCACAAAGAGTCGGACACTACTGAACGACTGACAACAACAGAGGTGAGCAGGGTCTGCCTCCTCTGAGCCTCTGCTCCCTTTCCTGGGCTCTCTTCACTCCTCTCTCCTTTCCCCAGCTCTTTGTTGCACAGGGAACCACTCCCACTCCTGGCTGTGATGGGACATTTCCAATTTAAAGGATGCTATGAGCTGCTCACCCTTTTCCGCCTCCATTTTTCATTTCAGCTAGGCCATCACTAACCCCTCCAGGGTTGAATTTTAAATCACTACTGGGAGAGGAAAAACTTGCTGTGGAATTTTTAATAACTTTTATTTTAGCACACTTGGAAAAGGGGGGTGGGGTGGGGGGACGTATGGCATGAGATAAACTGTGGCCACCACAAGTGCGTGACGGCTTCTCTCTTCATTTCAATGTCACTGACTCCCAGCCATCCTCAGGGCCCGGACCTCCTTTCCCTCATTTAGAAAGTGACTCTGGTGCAGATCAGACAATGAATCTTTGTTTTACTCGTTGCTCAACACCCAGTATCAAATGCTAGCAAATACAGAGATCTTTAAACCGAGTTATCTTATCAGTATATTTGTGTCCCAAGATGGGTCTAGCGAACACGGTTCAGGAAGTCTAACTAAATACTAGGCTCTCAACATTCCAGATTGTCCAGGTCTGCACTGAACTCAGCTTGTAGATGGATGCTGTCTGTGCCTGTCATCTTCAAACTGTTGTTAATGTCTCAGTATTATCAGAGCTCATCACAGCCTGCTTGATAAAATCTAGGTTTCAGCTTCTCGGCATGGGGAGTGAAAACAAAGATCAGACTAGAACACAGCTGCCAGCTTCCTACAAAAAAGTAATAATGATAACAAGGACTCCCCGACACTGTTTCAGATACAGGGGCTGGTAGGTCACATCAGCCCTGACCCTGTACGATCAGCCCGGGAGAACCAGCGCTAGGAGGTTCAGGGATGGAATATCAGTACTTTTCCTCTCCTTGGCTCAGAAATCCCATTCTTAGTACTGGCACCTGCTCATATGCACAAGGAAGCAGATATGAATGAATTGGTGGCTTTGTTTGGAATAGCCTAAATGTACCTCAATAGGGAAATGACTAAATAGACCAGGGAGCATTCATGCAATGGACACTGTGCAGCCGTTGAGATGAATAAAGCAGAGCTGAGAGCGCCACTATGATAGCTCTTCATGATGTCATGTGTGCAAAACCCTCACTGGCCAAACCCTCACTGGTGCATGTGTAAATATGTGCGTGAAATATGCTGTAAGGTCACACAGAGCAGGGTCATCAGGGGTTACCTCCAGTGTGGAATGAGGAGATAAGGGAGACACCAGTCACTTGTGGTTATTTAAATCAAACAAAATTCAAAGTTCAGTTCCTCAGACACACTAGCCACACTGTATGTGTCCAGTAGCCAGAGCTGGCTAGTGGCTACCTTACTGGACAGTATAATAAAAGAACATTTGCATCATCGCACAAAGGTCCTTGAAAAACTCTGATTTCAAGCTTTACTTTTTATTTGAATTTCCTTTGCCAACAAAAATATTTTATATTACTCCTCACCAAATTTGAAATAAATATAATTGTTAATGTTTCTCCCATTTTCTTCTTCAGGATGAAACTCCTCACAAAATCTGATGGGAATCACTTTCTGTTCAAAGATACGGAATCCAAGAGTTCAACACACACACACACACACAAACACACACACACACGGACAGTTTTCTGTACTTGCTCAGCTTGGTTCTCACTGGAGCTGATTAAAGACCTGGCGTCATCTCATTTATTCATGCACACACCAGGCAAACAACACAAATGAATCGAGTCCATTAGACATAGATGGAAAAAAACAAACAAACAGGATGCACAAGTCCTCATCCCCTTGGGCATGCTCTCAAGCAGCCATAACAAAAGGACAAGTATCACTTGAGTCAGAGAGCCAGCGTGATGGGACATCAGAGGGTGGAGGTGTCATTTCAGCTTAGGTGCTTCCCAACAGAAATGAGGAACAGATAAGGTGGTGACAAAGAGAAGGGACGGCCTTCCAGGCAGGAGGAAACAGCACCTGCAAAAGCTCGGAGGAGCCAAGTCCAAGTCCAAGAGAGGCTTTGAGAGAAGTCAGTAGACCAGTCTGTCCAGGGCTGTGTGACGGAAGCTGGGGTGTCAGGCAAGGGTCAGGTGGTGAGATGCTCCCGGATGCAGGGAAGCTGGGGTGTCAGGGAAGGGCCAAGTGGTAAGATGCCCCCGGATGCCAGGCCAAAGGGGAGGACTGTCATTACACTAAATAACAACCAGGTCACCTTTTATTGTGCTTTACAATGCATAAGGAATCTACTTCCAGTGTCTAGATGGTTGGGGCATGGCCAGGAAGTCACGAAGAATGTGACGGCCTTGGCAGAGGAGTAAGACAAGACCCTGAACTAGGTATGTGCAGCTGGAGGTGTGACACATGTGGGGGAGTCACACGGGGTGAGCCTGCAGTGCAGGCGGGCGGGACATTTTCAGTCTCTGGCCCGTGGTGAAGCAGAAATAAGCGGAAAGGGAAATCAGGAGGAAGCAGAGGCTTCTGATGAGGGGTTTCACCAGCCCCAGAGCCGAGGGACGACATTTGGGAGCAGGACCAGAGACGGGGTGGGCGGAACGCAGGCTAACCTCAGTCTCTCTCCCTCTTTTTACACAAGAGGGCCACCAAACAGAGCTGACAGCTGAAGGGGGCGTGGAGGGGCTCCCTAGGAGCCACGTTAGAGACAGGAATGGCCGGGCCTCTTGGCTTTGGCACAGCATCCGCCATCACAGAGGGAGGCGAGGAACCCGGAGGGCACCGGGCCACTGCAGTTTGGGGCGGGGAGTGAGTTTCACAAAGTGAAAAAAGTCCAGAGAGGAAAAAAAACCAGTGAGAACTGAGAAGGCAAAGGCAAAGGGCCCAGCAATCAGGCCTCAACTGGTGATCTTCCAGACAGGTTTTCAGTGGAGTTGACCTCAGAATCTCAAATAAAATGAGCCAAGTGGGGAATGACTTTTTTAAAAAATATTTATTTATTTGGCTGTTCTGGGTCTTAGTTGAGGCATGCAGGATCTAGTTTCCTGACTGGGGATTGAACCCAGGCTCTGTTGCATTGAGAGCCTGGAGGCTAAGCCATTGGACGACCAGGGAATTCCTGAAATGACTATTAAGGGAAGAGAAGAGGTAATCTCAGCTTCCATGACTGCTGGTTTAGAAGCATCGGGAAATATTATATGAAACATTGATTTAAAAACAACACCACTGACAGTGCTTGGTCTGCCTCTATGTGGTTCTTGGGAACACACAGCTTTGGAGGCTCAGCCCTTACCAGGTGTGAATAACTGAGGAAGTCCAGACTGCCTCCAAGATCAGCAGCAGCACAGGCCCCAGGGCTGAGGGTGAACTTCTGAGGTGGCCTTGAGACCTTCTGCTTCCATTGTGGCCTTAGGACCCTGGAGATATTTTTATAGCTTTGATGATAGAATTACTGCTAACAGAGCATTGTTGCCATTTTATAATTTAATTGGTACTTACTTTATAAACTTCATCAGTATAAGCAGGGTATTGGTTACATATAAAGAAGGAAATGCTTTGTGGACCTTTAAAACCCAGAGAATCCAAATAAATGAGATCAAGGCGGGTGGGGTGGGGTGGGGTGGGGGTTAATAATATTTTTATGCATAGCTGTCTGTAAGGTGTTCTGAGCTCATGATAAGAATTTGTTCATCTGAAATTTATCCATCTGGATATCTACAACTCAGCACATTGAGGCATTCATTTTTTTTTTTCCAAGAACACAGAAACTATGGGGTTAAGAAGCCTTCCGATGGATAACTCGTGCCCTCAAAGGGTCTGCAGCTCAGAGAGTAGAATCCATCACAGGAAAACAACACAGTGTTAGAAATTTCACTGCTGATTTGGTTTAGGTTTGGAGCTAAGAACCATAAACCAGGACTCGGGATTTACCATTTATGCTTTCCCCATTCCCATGATATTAATATGTCCAGTTTCCTACTGTGGTCACCAGGCAGCCTATAAAAAGTAAGGTTACTCACCTCTCTCTTTCCAACTGAACACATCATATCAAATATAGAAACCGGAGGAAGCTTCATTGTTATAAAGCCAAAATGATTGAGAGCAAGAGTGAGTGCTTTAAATATACAGACGAACTAATATTTAAGACGCAGGCTCTTAAAGGCTAAGATTCCAAGATCAATCATTCAAAAGTTCAAATATATAATCAGAGAGTCTGTCACAGCATGAGCAGTGGGGCTGGAACACAAAACAGGCACCGTGCCCGGAGCTGCTAAAAGATAAAGCCGGACCACGGGGTGACCCTGGCGCCAGAGGGGAGTTTCAGAAGCAACACTTCTGAAATGCAAAACAGAATTAGGAGCAAGCACCAGAATTCTGCAAAAAAAAAAAAAAAGGCAAGACAAGTGCTAGGTTGAGCCACACTAAAACTGCCATGTAAGCAGCAGTTCAAGCACAGCCAAGACCCATTTTTAATGATGCAGTTCGAGTGCACATGGGCCTACTGGGTATATACCTGCATGAAGAAGAGTGTCCCTCCAGCAGGGCCTGCCCACATTGCAAGAAGCAAAAAGCAGACAGTGTGAAAAAGCAGCTAAGCAGGCTGGGTCCTGAAAGCAGAAATCCAGCTGGCCAGGGACAGCTTCTTAAAAAGTTCTGAATGAGGAGTGGAGATTACATTCTCTAAATCAGACCCTCAGCCTCTGGAGGGGTGGCTCTGTTACTGCTACCTTGTCCTTAAAAAGGATCTGTTGATAGTAAAATATGTATTATGACCTCTCCTATTAACATCTACATCAGCTAACATTAAGCTCGCACTTTGCATCTGGAATTGTTAAGAGGGTTGAATGAATTATTTTATTCAATCCTCCCAGCAACACTGAGGTGGGATCTATGTCCCCATTTTACAGATGAGCAAAACGAGGCTTAGCATAGTCGAGAAACTTATCCAAAATCACACAACTGTTACCTGGGATAGTGGGATTCAAATCCAGGCCTATCTGACTATAGGGTTTTCACACTTCACCCCAGAGCTGCAAAGGAGATACTGAGATTTATCCACTTCCATGTGCTATTAGGAAAAAAAAAATCCAATTTTAGCTAGGGAGATGTAGATCTTTGTGCAGAGATGTCACAAGCCAGCACATTATTAAGAAACAGGTGAATAATAAGGCTATTAAAAGGCTATGCATTTTTAGGAGATGACATCCCTGGGAGATCACAGAAGCCCCAAGGAAGAAATGAAAAAATCAGTCCTGTACAAACACCCAGCCCTGCTTAGCCACTGGCCATGTCTGTGCTGACGCTGAGACAGGGCTGCAGGCCTGGTCAAGCTGGCCTGTGTTCTGTCTTTAAGGTCCAGCAAGAGTCAGCAATGCCATTGGCAGTGCTCAAAAGGCCTTGCACCAGATGGCTCTCTTTACAGGCTCTCTGCCCACTGCCCTGCCGGCTCTATCAGCCTCCCAGCTGCCAACGCCAGGCTGGACTTCCTGGGTCAGCTTCTTCCACTCTCCACTCAGTATGTAAGTTTTCCAGCAGTGTGAGCCCTGACCAGCAGCTCTCAATGAGCACTTTCACTGGGGTGCTGGGGACCCTGCTGGGCTTCGGGTAAGAGCTCGGTGCTGGCTGGCACAGGTCCCTGGCTGTCTTCTGGCATATCAACTGCCAGCAATGCAAAACAGACCTGCGATTGTTTGCATGCCTGTTTTCTTCTTTCCCTGGCTTTCCTGCTGTCTTATTGCAATATAATTCACATGCAGTAGATGCTCAGATCTTACCAGTTCAGTGCTGAGACTCTTGACAACTGTTTGTACACTTGTGTAACCGCCGCCCAAATAAGAGAGAAAACTTTGGGATGTCCCCAAAGAGTTCTCTTTTCCAGCCAACCCCTGCACCCAACTACTATCTGATTTCTAACTTCTATCAGCATTGATTTGTTTTTGCATGTATTCTTGCCTAATCAGAGATACAACTGCCAACATCCGTTGGATCATAGGAAAGGCAAGAGAACTCCAGAAAAACATCTACTTCTTCTTCAGTGACTACCCTAAATCCTTTGATTATGTGGATCACAACAAAATGTGGAAAATTCTTAAAGAGACAGGAATACCAGACCACCTTACCTGCCTCCTGAGAAATCTGTATGCAGGTCAAGAAGCAACATTTAGAACTGGACATGGAACAATGGACTGGTTCCAAACTGGGAAAGGAGTACATCAAGGCTGTATATTGTCATTCTGCTTATTTAACTTATATGAAGAGTACATCATGCAAAATGCTGGACTGAATGAAGCACAAGCTGGAATCAAGATTGTGGGGAGAAATATCAATGACCTCAGATATGCAGATGACACTACCCTTATGGCAGAAAGCAAAGAAGAACTGAAGAGCCTCTTGATGAAAGTGAAAGAGCAGAGTGAAAGAGCTGGTTTAAAACTCAACATTCAAAAACTAAGATCATGGCATCTGGTCCCATCACTTCATGGCAAATAGATGGGGAAACAATGAAAATAGTGACAGACTTTATTTTCTTGGGCTCCAAAATCACTGCAGATGGTGACTGCAGTCATGAAATTAAAAGATGCTTGCTCCTTGGAAGAAAAGCTATGACCAACCTAGACAGTGTATTAAAAAGCAGAGACATTACTTGCTGACAAAGGTCCGTCTAGTCATAGCTATGGTTTATCCAGTAGTCATGTGTGGATGTGCGAGTTGGACTATAAAAAAAGCTGAGTGCCAAAGAATTGATGCTTTGAACTGTGGTGTTGGAGAAGACTCTTGACAGTCCCTTGAACAGCAAGGAGATCCAACCAGTCCATCCTAAAGGAGATCAGTCCTGAATATTCACTGGAAGGACTGATGCTGAAGCTGAAGCTCCAATCCTTTGGCCACCTGATGCAAAGAATTGACTTGTTGGAAAAGACCCTGATGCTGGGAAAGATTGAAGGCAGGAGGAGAAGGGGACGACAGTGGATGAGATGGTTGGATGGTATCACTGACTTGATGGACATGAGTTTGAGTAAGCTCTGGGAGTTGGTGATGGGCAGGGAAGCCTGGCATGCTGCAGTCCATGGGGTTGCAAAGAGTCAGACATGACTGAGTGACTGAACTGAACTTGCCTAATTATATCTAAAACATAATTAGAAGATGTTCGATAACCATCCACAGGCCTTTGATGATGAAAAACACTTTGGATCATATCTATGTTCTGCCATTAAAAGACATGCTCCACTATACAACATGTGAAAAATATAAAATAAGGGGGTTTGTGTGTGTGTTATTTAAAAAAAATTTTAATGAAGCATAGTTGACTTATAATTTTTCATTAGTTTCAGGTATACAGGAAAGGGAATCAGTTACACACATACATATAGCCACTCTTTTTTTAGATTCTTTTCCCATATGGACCATTACAAAGTATTGAGCAGAGTTCCCTATGCTCTACAGTAGGTCCTTATGAAGTATCTATTTTAAATAGTTTGCATAGGTCAGTCTCAATCTCTCAATTTATTCCTCCCCCCATTTATCCCCTGGTAGCCTAAGTTTGCTTTCTACATCTGTGACTCTTAAAAACTCTTATAAACTCTTTTAAAACCTTTCAAAAAATTAAAAACAGAGCTACCATACGATCTAGTAATTCCATCCCTAGATATATACCAAAAGTTTTTAAGAATTTAAAAATCACCTGGGATCCTATCACCCAGAAATAACCACTATTAGTATTCTAGTGGGTTTCTTTCAGGGTTAGTAGACATGCATTGATGACAGGTTCTCTATCGTGGCATTAGCATTTTTTGTAAATAAATAAAGCTTGTTGCTGCTGACCTCAGAGCAGGTCATGTGGAGCTGCCTGTGTAAGAGACAGCTCCACCAAAAATCAATCTGCAATTTCAAGCACCAACTCTTGTGGTTCATTTGGGGCCAACATCTGAATTCACTGCTTGTTTTCTTCGGGGGGATATGTCTGACACTCTTTTTTCCACTGGCAGTCACATGACCTCTCCTGGGACCTGAGTTTTACTGCGCAGAAGGACAGTGGCTAGCTCCTTGAGATATACCTTGAGCATATACCTCCACAATGTGAATAATGCATTTGCCATTAAATCAGACCATCTATGGGCTTCCCAGGTGGCGCTGTTGGTAAAGAACCTGCCTGCCAGTGCAGGAAACACAGGAGATGCAGGTTCGATCCCTAGGTCGGGAAGATCCCCTAGAGGAGGAAGTGGCAACCCACTCCAGTATTCTTGCCTGGAGAATCCCATGGATAGAGGAGCCTAGTGGGCTACAGTCCATAGGGTCACACTGACTCAGATACAACTGAAGTGACATAGCACACATACAGATCATCTGCAACAAAATCTCCAAACTGGACCATCATTTCTCTAGCTATTTTCATAAGAATGCAGTCACAGACATGCCCTTGATATTATATAGATTTTCTTTGAAAGATGGCACTTTAATAACATTCTTAATTTTAAGTTGGAGGAGTTTTCTAAGGATCCAAGAATATGATGGTGCCAGTTGCTGAATCTTCTTTTATATACATCCCAAGCAAGAAGGCAACCAATGCGAGGTCATCTTCCCAGCATGAATTATGCTCCAGAACTCTTTTTATCTTGCAAAACTCTGTACCCATTAAACAACGCTCCACATCCCATCCCCTCAGCCCCTGGTGACCTCTGTTCTACCTCCTGTCCATGAAGCTGACTGCTCTAGGTATCTCACATGAATGAAATCACACATGGTGTGTCATTTTGTGACTGGTTTATTTCACTTAGCACAATGTCCTTGGGGTTCATCCCTTTCATGGCACGTGTCAGGATTCCCTTCCTTTTCAAGGCTAAATAATATTCCACTGAATGTGTATACCACATTTTGTTTATCCATTCATCTGTCTAGATATATTTAGCTAGCTCCCATTTTCGGCTGTTTCTCATGATGCTGCTGTGGGCAGGGGTGTACTGTATCTTTTTGAGGCCCTGTTTTTGCTTTATTTGGTATGTATCTAGGAATGGAATTACTAGATCATATGGTAGTTCTTTTTTCAATTTTTTTGAAAAACTGCCATACCATTTTCCATTGTGGAAATCATTTCCATTTTACATTCCCACTGGCAGTGCACAGGATTCCAATTTCTGTACACCCTCATCAACACTTGTTATCTCCTGCCTTTTAAAAAAATATATAATAGCCATCCTAATCAGTATGGAGTGGGATCTCACTGTGGTTTTGATTTGCATTTCCCTAATAACTAGTGATATGGAACATCTTTTTATGTATTTGTTGGCCATTTATATATTGTCTTTGAAGAAATGGCTATTCAAGTCCTATTCCTATTTTTAACCAAGTTGTATTTCTGTTGCTGAGTTGTAGGCAGTCTTTATATATTCTGGATAGAATTCCCTTATTAGGTACAGGATTTACAAATATTTTCTGGGTTGCCATTCCATGGGCTGCCTTGTCCCTCTGTTGATGGTGTCCTTTGGTACATCAAAGTTTTAAATTTTTATGTAGTCCAATTAATAATTGTTTTAAAGAAGAATCCATTTGAACTAGAAGAGAAAAGTGTTTGAAAAAAATCCAGACCTGGGTTTTTTCTTAGTTATGCCACTTAATGAGCTGGATGACCCTGGACAAGGCATTTAATTTCTCTGAATTTCATTATCCTTATTTGAAGATTGTGTGTGTTAGTCACTCAGTCATGTCCAACTCTTTGTGACCCCATGGACTGTAGCCTTCCAGGCTCCTCTGTCCATGGGATTTTCCAGGCAAGAATACTGGCGTGGATTGCCATTTCCTTCTCTAGGGGATCTTCCCAACCCAGAGATTGAACCTGATCTCCTGCATTGCAGGCAAACTCTTTACCATCTGAGCCACCAGGGAAGCCCTATATGAAGATGGGAGAGGGGAAAAGAATATCTACCACGTAAGGCTTTTGTGAAATGTGAATGCACACAGAGCAAGAATCAGAGTGCCCGGCACTTGGAAGACACACGCCTCTTCTCCACGCCTACCCCAGCATACCTATCAGCAAGTATCAATTCATTCAACAGGACCCCAGGACAGGCACTGTTTGAATTAACAAAGGGATCATTATCCTGGTCTTATCAATGAGGAAATGGACGCATGGCCAGGTTACATAAAGAACCCAAGACCACAGTGCCTACACAGTTACCACTTAGACCTTCTGCTATGGATGTACCCCTCACCCCCGGTCCCTGCTGTCTCACTCACAGGACAGACTAGTCACCCCAACCCAGGTGCAGACATAAGAACTGGTAAACCCTTAAAGACCATCCAGTCCAGCTCTCCCAACTTACAGATGAGAGAATATGAGGGAGGTTGAGAATCTTGCCCAGATTCACACAGCAACATTGCCTGAGTCACCCTGCCGGCCAACCCTCCCTTCCAGTGCGGCAATGAATGCCCTTGAGAGAGCAGAAGGGAGGCCTTGTACCAGGTCCAGCACCACCCACTCCTCCCCGGAATGCTCAGCCCTGTTCTCCTCTGACAGTGTTGTCTGGGGGAGAATAGGACATTCTCAGCAGTGCTGGGGAACAGAATAGCTTTAGGGGTGAAATTTCTCAAGATAGACAGACAACTGGATGTATTTATTTAGCAGCCCCTGGATCCAAGCCTGCTAGGAGGGCCAGGCCTCTCTCGGGGGTTGAGGAAAACAATGGGATGACCCTGGTATTTTTTCCCCTTTCTACCCTACTGTATAAGCCCCTCAGCCAAGGTCAGCATACCAATTAATGCAGGTGTCCCTGCACTCCAGCCTTGAGACGGAAGGAGCACAAGGGAGCAGAGTGCTTTATCCAGGAACATTCTGGCCAAGCGCTTCCAAGCAATTGGAAACAGACATTTCATTGCTTTTGCTTCAAAAGGCCTTTTCATCTTTCTTGTTTTGTGAAGGAATAATGCACAGATGATATGAATGGAAATCAAAATAAGGATTTGCCCATAATTAGGCCACTAAGTAACCTTGCTTTTTGAAGAAAATGATTGTATCATTTATTCTGAGATCCATAAACCAAGAAAGAAATGTGTAGGAATGACTCTCTAACTGCCTTAACCATCTCATCAGTAGGCCAAGTGGCTATTTCTCATGACTAACACCATTAAAATCTGGAGGAAAAGCTAAGTGGTTATTTTATTCTATACAAAATTATGATCTATGCAGGAAGGCATAGTAAGATGATAAAATATTATTGTCTCTGACCTTGGAGAGATTCCTCAGCTCACCATCACTGGTATCTTGGAAACCTGGATTGTCACGTGTGTATGCATAATTGGATGAATGACACATATAACTATTTTACAGTTCAATGCAAATATCTGAGCTCTTACTACATACCAGAGATTTCCCCTAGGTGCCAGGAAAAACAAAGAAGATTAAGATAGAGGTTGTGTCCTCAAGAGGTTCACAGATCTACTGTGTAAAGAAATAAATGACATTTAGTGTGACAAACACATGATAAAAATAACAGCAAAGTATAAGATACAGTTGGGGACACAAAGTGGGCTTGGCGGAGGCTGCAGAGCTCTGCATTTTTTCAGCATCCATCCTGTATGATTCAGCTCCAGGAGCACCTCCCGCACAAGTAGTGAGAGGCTAGGAGTGATGCTAGGAATGCATCGCTTTATTACAAGCAGGGCCTTTCTAGAGATCTTCACCCAAGGTCTTTATAAATGTGCTTGTACCTTAGAGGTTCTGATATATAAATGCTATTTCACATACCATTCACCTAAAAACAAAGCTGGGACATGTAGAGGCTTTCCAAATAGTTATGTCTTTCCAAATAGTTATGATGAAGCTTGGAGCCCTACCAAGCTACGAATCTCCTGGTTCCCAGGTGCTTAAATTTACCTGAGTCATTCTATAGGGTAAGGAAAAAGTTGGCATTTGAGGCCAGAAATCCTAATTCTCAGATTTATAGGCAGACTTCCAGATGTGCATTAGGGCACTGAGCTTCCAAATCCTCACCAGGCAGCCATATTCCTAGATGTAAAGCCACAACTAAACTACGTACAAGCTACTAAAATATTCTGTTTGGAATTCTCTTGTGGGGAAATGTGCTGTTTGGCATAAGACACTCGTCAACGCCATCAGTACAAAAGCAGTGTTTTAATCTCACATGCAGTTCTGTGAACACTTGCTCAGGAGACAGTGGAGAGAATGAACTTCACCCAGCTGCGTGACCTTGGCCAGATGATCGGTCTTCCGAATCTCTGTGTTCCCAGCTCAGCCACCGATGTAACGACATCCACCACCATAATGGTTGTTCTGAGTGCAGACACTGCACAAAATGACTAAACATCGATACAGTTTAGTAACGCATAAGGATTTAGCATATTCTAAGGACTTAGATGAAGATGTCATTCCTGTCCTCTTTGTGGTCTAAGAGATTTTCTCATCTTTCTGGTACAGAGATGAGAGGGACACAGTCATGGCCCACCAATCTGTGGATGGTCTTCTAGGAGACAAGCAAGTGCTCAACAGAATGGGCGTTATGTCCCCTCTCAGGGCTCCCATCTGGCAGGCAGACTTCCCAGGGTCAGGGGCTCAGCTTGCCATTTCTGCAGCAGCTCTCGGGTTTGTATTCTTATTACCCAAAACTTCTGTCTAAGGATTTTAACAAATACAGTCAAAGTATGACATAATGCATCCTCATAAGCAGGGATTATCACTGTTTCTGGAGAGGGCATGGCCATCCACAAGAATTACTCAGATGGTGATAATATTCCCCTTCATGGGTACCATGTTTTGTAAAGTAAATACATGTACGGGGACATTTTCTCATTTGACCCCTCTCTCAGGTGTTGCTAGTGGTAAAGAACCTGCCTGTCAATGCAGGAGACGTAAGAGATGAGGGTTCCATTCCTGGGTCAGGAAGATCCCCTGGAGGAGGGCATGGCAACCTACTCCAGAATTCTTGCCTGGAGAATCCCATGGACAGAGGCACCTGGTGGGCTACAGTCAATAGGGCCGCAAAGGGTTGGACATGACTTAAGTGACTAAGCATGCAGCATGCACATACAAAGCAAATTAATTATCCCCATTGTTATCGGGGAGGAAATATGCTCAGAGAGAGGAACTAGGGACCTAAGGCTTGCAGGTGGCCACTGGGGACTTGGACCACCATCCCTCTCACACACACAGCGAAGTCCCAACCCCGCCTCTCAGAGGCAGCAATTGCTGCTTCTAGACTGGGTGGACCTGAAGATGTAGGGAAGGAGTTTTAAATTCATGGACAAACTATCAGAAAAGCAGACACTCCTCCCGTGAACAAACGTCTCAATCTCTAGAGTCTTTCTCGGTTCTTCAAGCCCTGACTAGGGACCATGTTGTTAAGAACAATGCAAAGCAGGCATGTGTGGGACTCAGTGCTGGCTGACAGCCCCACCCTTCTGCCCATCTCTCTCTCTTTGTTTTCTGGATCATTAATTTTATTTTTTAATTGAAAGATAATTGCTTTACAGAATTTTGTTGTTTTCTGTCAAACCTCAATGTGAATAAACCATAGGTATACATGAGAGGCAGCCCATGCTCCCGTTTTTCATGACATCCCTGGCACTTGCCTTCTGTCTTCCACTCAACCTACTCTCCTGACTCCTCTCTTACTTACCCTTTCCTCATCTAGGTCCACAGACTCTTCCTGGGGCCCTTCCTCTCTCTGACAAAGTAAACAGTCATAAAGGAGGTGGGCAGGCTGCCAAGAAGCAGAGGCTCCAACCAGAAGTGACAGCTCCTAGCTTCTCTGCTGACCGGCCTGTAACCAACCAGAAGGCATGTCCCCTCAGGAGTTCATGCCTGTTGTGTGCACTCTCTTCTCTCCCCAGATTAACATGTGCCACTCTCTGCGGTACATGGAGCTCTGCAAAAGAAAGACCCATATTCTCTGAAACATTTGGAATATTCTAGGGACAGCAGTGTAGGAGTGGGGGCAGGGGTGAGCCCACAGTCTGGAGTTGGAATGCCGAGGTTCAAATCCCAGTGCAATCACATAAGTGTGCAGCCACAGGTGGGTCACTAAAACTCTCAGCATCTCAATTTTCTCATTTCTAAAATGAGAATAATAATTCCCAATCCCAAGAATTTGGGGAGGATTAAATGAATAAGTGTTTTTGAATTCTGATGCTAGAGAAGACTCCTGAAAGTCTTTCGGACTGCAAGGAGATCAAACCAGTCAATCCTAAAGGAAATCAATCTTGAATATCTGGAAATCAACCCTGGAAGGACTTATGTTGAAGCTGAAACTCCAATACTTTGGCCACCTGGTGAGAAGAGCTGACTCATTGGAAAAGACCCTGATTCTGGGAAAGACTGAAGGAAAAGGAGAAGGGGGCAGTGGAGGATGAGGGGGTTAGATAACATCACCAACTCAATGGACACGTATTTGAGCAAACTCCAGGAGATACTGGAGGACAGAGGAGCCTGGCGTGCTGCAGTCCACAGGGTCACAAAGAGTCAGAAATGACTTATCCACTGAACAACGAAAAAAATCAGTAAATACTTTAAAAGTGCTTAGACTACTGCTTGGCACATAGTGGTGCCCAATGAATGGAAACGAAATTATAAGGAGATAAATTTTAGAAAAGACCTCTATCTCAGGGTTCATTCATTCAAGAAGGATCAAAAAGCAGGTTTTTGAGCATCTGCTCTTCACCAGGCAGTGCTCTGTGCCCTAAAGATGCAGTAGGGAACAAGAGAAGTGAACTGTGGGAAACACAGACAAGAGGAATACTCGATTGTGGTCAATGGCTGTGCAGTGAATTAAAATATAATAAGGCCCCTACATACAAGTGAGTTTGGTTCGAAGAGCAAGTTCATAAGTCCAACAAAGTTAGCCTAGGCACCCAACTAACACAATTGGCTATGTAGTACTGTACTGTAATAGGGTTCTAATAATTCTCACATAAATAATACATACATAAAAAACAAACACAAAAAATAAACATTTTAAATCTTAAAGTACAGGACCTTGAAAAGTACAGTAGTACAGTACAACAGCTAGCATCCAGGAGCTGGCTTCAAGTGAACAGGCAAGAAGAGTTACTGACTGGAGGAGGGAGACAAGGTGGGAGATGGTAGAGCGGAAGGAGCTTCAGCAAAAGGAGACGGAGGGAAAGCTGCAATTTCACTCATGCCATGATGGCACAGGTGCAGGTTCCTTGCTGGAACCAGATACACATTTGCATCTTTGAAAGTGTGCAACTTGAAGGTTCATATGTAGGGGACTTACTGAAAGGCAAGCGAATGAGAGGGATAGACAGCTTCCATGGATTGTAGAGGCAAGAATGGCTTCTCCAGGGAGCAAATTCTCAAAAGACATGCAGAGTGACATTCATCCATGAAGGGAGAAAATAACATCCACAGCTTCGAAGGTGGGCGAGAGCCTCGGGAAGTCCTGGCTCATCCAAACTAGGAAGGAAGCCACGAGCAGAGTCTCCAGCAATTTCTGAGGGAGGAATCAGAACCCACAAACTCCAATTTGGACCAATCTTCATACTCTACAAGGGGCTTCCCTTGTGGTTCAGCAAGTAAACAATCTGCCTGCAATGCGGAAGACCTGGGTTCAGTCCTTGGGTTGGGAAGATCCCCTGGAAAAGGGAAAGGCTACCCACTCCAGAATTCTGGCCTGGAGAACTCCATGGACTGTATAGTCTATGGAGTTACAAAGAGTCGGACATGACTGAGCGACTTTCTCTTTCTTTCTTTTCTTTCATACTCTACAAACTGGGATACAGCCAATGAGGGGAACTATATTTTCAAAAGAAAAATAGAATTTAGGTCAATACTTTTGAAATATCTCCTTGTTAAGGAGGAACTCCAGGAGGAATTTACCGTAGCATCTCAAAAAGCTGTATTTGTCCTAGGCAACTGCATTTAAAAAAAAATTTTATAGATGCCATGAGTTTTGCAAATGACTTTTCTCCTGTGAGCTACAGGAAGCTCAAAACTGAATTTGCAACAGGGCTAGGTGGTAGGTACTTTTTCCCTGATACGACTTTATTTTTGGCTTTTTTCCCTCTGTTTTACTCTTAGATTTTCTTTGAGTTGATCTCTTTATTTATCGTAGCACAGGTGTGTGTGTGTGTGTGTGTGTGTGTGTGTGTGCAGGTGTAAAATATATGCTCCAAATCCTCTTTAGTACTAGCTAGATTATAATAAATGTACTGTTTGAGGTAATTTAGCACCTATTTAAAAATAAACAAACTATTTTTTATATCTTCTTATATAACCCACATTTTATGTGCCACGGGAATTTTTTAAGTTTCAGTTCACCTTATCCCCACCTGCGCCCACTCCCACCCACCCACTCTTTTTTTTAAGGGGCAAACATCTTCTACTACATATGCACAGTTGTAACTGGTCCAAAACTTTCTCACTCCTGCAGCTGTAGCATCTATCTCTTTCTCTTTTCTTCATCTTCCCATCATCCCCCCCCTCCCCTTGCCCACATACATTCTGCACAGTGCCCCCTAGTTTTCATTTCTTTAAAGCATCAGTTGAGCAAAATCAGCCATTTGACAGTTTCAAACTCTTCCCCAGCTCCTACTGCTCATAGGGATGAATGGAAAACTCCTTATCCTGACAAAATCTCCTTCTCATCACACACTTCATCACCTAAACTCTGCCCAGTCCCAGGTAGCTCCGCTAACTGTCCCTGGCTATGTCTTTTCTTTCCCCGCCTCTGTGCACTGACACTGCTGCGTCTATCTGGCACGCCACCCTCCCAACCCCGGGGACCCATCCTCACAGCCCTCAAAACCTCACACAAATGCTTGCTGTCCTCTGAAGCTCTCTTAATGGCTCCAGGTGGTTCTCTTCCAAATCAAAATGTTGCTGGCTGACTATTTGAAGAGTAACTCCATTCCACCTTGCAAAAACTGTGTAATTTTACTGAACCTGTCTCTGTATTGTTAAATTTTTTGCAAGTCTTTACAACTCATTTGCCCACTGGAATTGGCATCTTTTTGATGCTCAGTGTAGTATCATATAAAGTTGATACTCTACAAATATTTGACAGTTCATGTCTCTTTCCCTTCAAAATACAAAGCATAGAGCAAATGACAGACAAAAGGTTAAATCCTCAATAAATAAACTAGTCATATTCATATGACAATTCACTAAAATGCAAAAAGTTAGAAAACATAGGAAGTTTTAACTTCACTAGTAATAAAGAATACAAGTTAATGTGTTGTTTGCTATCAAATTAACAAAGATAAGGAAAAAAAATCTCAATCTTTAAAGCTTTTGAGAGTGAAAGGAGATAGGTACTCTCATAACTGCTGGTGTAATCAATACAAATTGAAAACAATTTGACAATATGTAAAAGCTTTAAAATGTCTATACACATTAGCGTGTGCGTTCATGTACGCATGCTAAGTCACTTCGGTCATGTCTGACTCTTTGTGACCCCGTGGACTATAGCCTGCCAGGCTCCTCTGTCCATGGGATTCTCCAGGCAAGGATACTGGAATGGGTTGCCGTGCCCTCCTCCAGGAAATCTTCTCAACACAGGGATCTAACTCACGTCTCCTGCAGTTTTTGCATCGCAGGCAGATTCTTTACTGCTGAGCCACGTAGGAAGCCCCAACTCAGTGGAGGGTTAGGGACATATTCCGAAGTCCAGAGAGAGCCCTGGGCACCAGGGACTCCTCCCAGGGTTATAATACTGAATCTTTATGAACAACTTAAATGTACAATAAGGAAATTATATGTCCATTAAGTGGACTGTTACAGGGCATTAAAAATGGCAGCCAGTGATTCTGTGTTAACTTGGGGCTGGGGGAATGCTTATATGTAAAGTTAAGTAGAAAAAAATAAAATACCAGATTATAGGAAATGAATAATTCTAACCACATAAACAAATGCATGAAAGAAAAGATATCAAAACAGTAAAAGCAGTTATACTTGCTTATAGTTTATTGTGCTTTCCAGGTTTTCTAGAAAGATTGGATGACTACCAGAGGGGTGTGTGGAAAAGATGCTTTTCTTTCTTTTTTGGCAGTGTGCCGTGGCTTGCAGGATCTTAGTTTCCCGACCAGCGATCGAATCCGTCCCCACCCCACCCTCATGTCCTGCAGTGAAGTGCAGAGTCCAAACCATTGGATTACCAGGGAATTCCCAAAAGATGCTTTTCAAGTAGATTTTTTTCCTTTTCTTTATACCAGGAACAGCATCACAAGCACCGTTATTGAGCTTTGAGACATAAGTTTTCATTTATTTTATTTTTGCACCTGTTTTAAAACTAAGAAACAGAGAGACGAGAGAAAGTTGAAGAAAGGGAAGGAGAGAGAGAGTGAGGGCAGCTCTCTGACCCTGATTAATCCTTGCCATGAAACAAGCATTGTTATCTTGTGGAACCAGGAGACAGGTTCAGAAAGTCAAGTTCAAGGTTACCTGAGGGCAGAGGCGCCACCACAACCAGGCTACCATGCCAGGATCAGGCAAGAGAAAGAGAAACCAAAGGGCAAGGCAGGTGAGCACAAAATCTCAGGGATGATTTATAGAATAGTGTAAAAGGGTGGTTCTAGTGGTAAGATTGCGGTGGTTTTTTCCCCTCCTCACTTTTCCAGATTTTCCATAAGGTGATATGAACTTTTTGTTTGCATTTATGTGCAAGAAGAAAACTGCAACCGTTTGAAATCACTGAACTGTGAGCAGCAAGAGAGAAAATAGGCTCTACTCATCCTGAATTCCCTCCTAAGGGGAATACAGGGGTCAGAGGGGAAGTGGGGAACAGTCTCACAACCCCGACTTGAACTATATGCCGCACCACGGGACCACCTCAAGGATTCAGGGGACGAGGGTGGAGCGTGTGTGCGTGTGTGCATGTTGTGGGAGTCTCCTGTGATGAGGAGCAGCAGGACTCCATGGAACTGTCCGCAAAGGTGAGCCGTTGTGTCACAGATGGAGTCAGGCCCCCCCTGCATGTCTCCCCACCATCCACAAGTCACACACAAGCGCTCTGTAAGACACATTTACAGGAAGCTGTGTGCCATGGCTGTTTTCCCTACGGTCAGCTTTCTGGATCACAAAGCATGAAGAAAGGCATGTGCTGGGGGTGGGGCAGCACCTAGAGGTGAGGAGGGGTTCGTTAGGGCAGCTTTAGTTTTAGGAGGATGGGGCCACCCAGACAGGGGTTCTGGGAAAAGCCATCCCAATCATCTTCACGTCCAGCTGCCCTGATTCTGAGGGCAGCATTTCTTAGAGAGCTTGGCCTCACCTCTGGGTGTCAGTGGGGGGCTTCTAGGCAAGACCACTGTGGCTTCATCCCTGAGGAAAGGGTTAGGGAAACGTTTAATTATGTAATTCTAACATATACACACACACACAAAAAAACCTAATGGGAATCCATTTTTTGCAGAGAATTCGCCCAGTCTTCACGCCCCAGTATAAAGTGCTTTTATTTTCCCAGGTTCCTTGTCAATCTACGTTCATAGGTATAAACAAGATTATGGGGAGTCACCTGTGGCCTTTTGGAGAGCCATTTCCAAACAGTGACTGGGGTTTAGGAATGAGTGAGGGTTCAGAGCGGCATGGTTAAGTCTGGTGAAGGGAAGCAGACGTGGTTCAAAGGCTTGAGTGGTTAGCTAGGTCAAGGTGACTTGTGTGTTAAAGTGGGAGGTCGGGGAGATGATGCAAACACGCATCTTCAGGAGCCTCAGAGAGGAAGAGAGAAGGGCAAAGGCCCAGGAGGACGCGAAGGGCACAGACTCTTGAGTGATTTGTCTTGTGAGTGCAGAACCTCCTATAACGCACTGTCACATCCAGGGGCCAGCCCTGAGGCTCGCACAGAACTGGGAGATACATGGGTATCTTGTCATTTAATACAGAGATGTGATTCCAAGAGACAAACCCACCTGTCTAAGGTGATAGCCATGATCTGACTGTGAGTTGAGATGGGCTGATGCCAGGTCTAGGATTCTTTCTGTCCCAGATGATACTGTGTCCTCTAGTAAAGACAAGGGACCCTTATTCTCCCATAGATGGGAGGAAGAAGATGGGGGAAACTGAGGACCCAGACAGACTGAGATGTCGAGGACAGAGGGAAGTGAGGAGGAGACAAGAGGGGAGATGAAGACCTGTCCAGCATCACCATGCAGCTGAGAGGCAGCAACGGGAGTGAGGTTATGCACATTGACAATGGATCCTGTAACCAGGTACATGGTCAAGGGACACCTTTACCTAAAGCTCTTAGGTGACTGTTGGCTCCATACAGGGGCCTCACTGCCCATCAGTTAATGAAATCCCTGGTGGCATTTTCCTAATGAGCACTTACCTAGGGCATTAGGGGAGGGGTACTGGGCTTGGAAGCCCCCATTTTCATTTTGCTCCTTTCTATATAACTGTGTTCACCCTGGATAAGCCACTAGAAAAATAAGAACCAAATATAAGAAGTCTATTGTTCTACACCTTCCCAATCTCCCTATTCACTTCTTATTTCATCATTCGACTGCCTCTGAGGACAGAATGATTGAAAGTATGACATGGACCCTTTCTTTTCAAAAGCATCAAGAAAATACTAAAATCCAGGCCAACAAGCCCTCCCCTTGGAGAGTGGGTGCCTCTCACAACTCCTGAGACAAGTCTTTGCACTAAAACTCAGTAACCATCTCCCAACCAGCACTGACGAGACTCTGCTGCAGGCAACTGCCCAGAGGATTCCTTCATTATAATCTTTCTATGAATGATTCAGGGGTGAGGACCATCGCTGTTTGATAATAAGAACATATTATAAAAGAGACCTGAAAATCTGTGATGTATCCAAAAATAGGACCCAGATACGCCAGCTTCCCAGCTCACCTTTCTGTACCATCCAACTCTTCCTTGACTTGCCTCACGCAACAAGGGTAGTTTGGGACCCCCACTGCTCAGGTATCCTGGGATCAGTCATCAAACAGTCTTGGACTGAATGCTGCCAGGTGACCCAGCAGAACTAGCATTCCTAATTCTCACCCACTCTGATGGGCCTTGTCCTAACTCCTTCTCCACTGCAGGTGCCCCTGCAGTCACATGCTTTTGTCAAGTGATCTGCAGCCTTAGGCTGCTCACTCTGCAGAAAAGAATGGGGGCGGGGGGTGGTGGACAGAGAGTAAGAAAATATAGCTCTCTCCTGGGAACCTCACAAGCTTCTAGCTTATAAAACATAACTGCCTTGCTACCATTTCTGCAGAGTCCCCACTGGCCAGCAGCACACGCTGTGAAGTCAATCCCCTCCCACTCCACTCCCCAACCTTGGCCCATTGGGAGAGGAAGGATACTTGCTGAAGGGATCTGCTGATGTTCCCCATGGTTCAGAAATGCACATGTGTGTCCAAAGAGGGCAGGAGAGGAGGCTGATCATAAGGTGGAGTGTCTCTAAATAACGAGGCCCACCGACTGCTGAGCCTCTCTGTACTCCGCTCTCAGCTTCCTGTGCCTCCAACAAACTTTGTGACTCAGTGTTTGCAGAGTGAGGCAGCCAAACAGACTCGGTGATGGATTAAATCCAGAATGTGCTTTTCTTCCAACACTCACCCCTTGGCTGCCACCTGAGCCCCTACCTGGCTGCGGGGGTGGGAGCTGAGCATAGCTCCAGCTCTTCTGTTGGCCCTAAATAGCTACCAGAGCCTGAGTTCTGACACTTTGGTCCATGGGTATCCTCTCTCTCTTCTCTGTCTCTGTCTGTCTCTGACACACACACAGCAGCTGGAGGCTCTATAATGCAGTTGACTTCCAAACTGGTCTGGGTCTCCTGTACTCCATTCCTCCAGGCTGCAATCTGGACCCCGAGTGCTCTTTTCTTCACCCACACTGCCTCCAAACCCAGAGGAATTCCTGGAAATTTTTAAGGCAGAGCAGGGCATCATGAGGGTCTGGCTAACTGTTGCACATCAGTTGAGGGGATGGCCGTGGACGGGGGCAAGAGAGATCGGGTGACAGACAGAGGTGGCCACCCAGAGCTGCCTGGCACCCTCGGCAGCGTCTCTCCCCTTCAGCACGGCCGAGGGCATACCCGGAAGTTCGGGAGCTTGGGTCCCACGCGCGGCAGGGGCGAGCAGAGGCCAGGTCCATCCAGGGGCGGCGAGACCAGTCTCCCAGAACTGGCTCGCTGGCCAGCCCTCTGCACCGCGGGCGCCGCCTCCCACATCCTCGGAGCCCGCACAAGGCAGCCAGTGAGCGTCTCCCCGCAATTCCGGACCGGCTTCCCGCATAAAACTCCCCAGCACAACCTGCTTTTGTTAATTCTGCAAATGCTGTCACACGACCACCTCCACCAACACCCCCTGTCTCCTCGGCACCAAGGGAGACTCGCTTTCCCCGAAACCCAGCTGCTTCGGATGCCCCGAGCCCCGCCGCACCCCGACGGACCACCGCCCACGCGCCCAGAGCCCTCAAACAAGCGGCCCGAAGGAGCACAAGGACCCCTGGATCTCCGGTCCTGAGCATCTTTGTCCTCCCAACGCAGGCGCGCGCACACCGAGCGACAGAGAGAGCCCAGCCGGGCACCGAGTCCGCACCCCCTGGCCTCGCCGGGGCCCCGCAGGGGGACAATGGTACGCGCCCTGCAAGTTTGCCAGCCCGGAGGCAGAGAGCCCTCCTTACCGTACATCTTGGCGGGGCGAGCGCCTCCCGGGAGGCCGCGTCGCCTGCAGCCAGCCCCCGGCGGCGCCGGCCTTTCATTCACAGCCGGGTTGGCGGATGGCGGCGGGCGGCGGAGGCCGAGGCGGAGCGGGAGCCGGAGCGGGTTCGGGAGCGAGAGCGGGGGCCCAACGCGCGAGGGCAGGGGCCGGGAGCCGCGCGCCCATTCAGCAGCCGGGGCTGAGCGCGGCCGGCCTCTGCTCGGGTTTCTGGGCTGGGCTGCGCCGAGAGGGGCGGAGGCTATGCTAATATTGTCCCTCCCCCCGGGCTCAGTCACTGTCTGGCCGCCCCGCCCACACCCATCCCGCCCCGCCCCCTGCAATTCCCACCCTCCTAGAAACCCAGATCCTTAGAAGCACCTTTCCCGGGCTGTCGACCCCAGGTGCTGGATGGAGCGTTTTCCAGCGGCAGCGTCCCCTATGGGATGTGACCCGCCCTGCTCCGGTTGGAATGCTTAGGCCGACAGCTAAGATCTCCCGTATAACATGCGGGGGCCCCGAGGGTCAGCAGGGGTGCTGGAAACTGCAGATGTAGCACCCCCCAAATTTATCTAGAATGCGTTGGCTAAGCCAGGGGGCGCCAGGTAGAGAAATTGGGAGGGGGAGTATCACCCCCTCCCTTTGGCCCCCTTAATAAACCCTTTCCCTAATCAAGCCCTTAGCTATTACCCTCCCAGCCACTCTTCGGTCAAGTGCTCACTACAAAATCGCGTCCTTCCTGGGCCAAGAATGCAGGAAATGCACCCCGTCCTACCCCTTAATCGCTGCAGGAAGTCACTTGCTCTTCCTCTCCCGAATTCACACGTGTAATTCACATGCTCCGTGTCCAGGATACTCTCTACCTATGCCCCAGGGATCACTCTCTGGACTCAGACACAGAGGGGCAGAAGGCTCATGCCCATAGCCTGAAGACAAATTCTAGCCCAGCTCAGGGCTTCCCTAAGGCTTCTTACCCAGCCTCCATTTCACATCTACAGCATGGTTGAAGGGGTTTGTCCTCAAAATTCTGCTAGTAGAAGTTCCCCTGATGTTGGGAAACATTGAAGGCAGGAGGAGAAGGGGATGACGGAGGATGAGATGATTGGATGGCATCACCAACTCAGTGGACATGAGTTTGAGCAAACTCCAGGAGATAGTGAAGGACAGGGAAGCCCGGTGTGCTGCTGTCCATGGGATCCCAAAGAATCAGACACTACGGAGGGACTGACAGTGATAACAGAAGTTCAGGAGGAGAGACCCTTAAAGATCCTCTGGATCATCGAAAAAGCAAGACAGTTCCAGAAAAACCTCTACTTCTGCGTTATGGACTACGCCAAAGCCTTTGACTGTATGGATCACAACAAACTATGGAAAATTCTTAGATGGGAATACCAGACCACCTGATCTGCCTCCTGAGAAATCTGTATGCAGGTCAAGAACCAACAGTTAGAACTGGACATGAAACAACAGACTGGTTCCAAATCAGGAAAGGAATATGTCAAGGCTGTATATTGTCACTGGCTTATTTAACTTATATGCAGAGTACATCATGCGAAATGCCAAGGCTGGATGAAGCACAAGCTGGAGTCAAGATTGCCAGGAGAAATATCAATAACTTCAGATACGCAGATGACATTACCCTTATAGCAAAAAGCGAAGAGGAACTAAGAGTCTCTTGATGAACGTGAAAGAGGAGAGTGAAAAAGTTGGCTTAAAACTCAATATTCAGAAAACTAAGATCATGGCATCCGGTCCCATCTCTTCATGGCAAATAGATGGGGAAACAATGGAAACAGTGACAGACTTTCTTTTCTTGGGCTCCAAAATCACTGCAGATGGTGACTGCAGTCATGAAATTAAAGGACGCTTACTCTTTGGAAGAAAAGTTATGACCAATGTAGACAGCATATTGAAAAGCAGAGGTATTACTTTGCTGACAAAGTTCTGTCTAGTCAAAGCTATGGTTGTTCCAGTAGTCATGTATGGATGTGAGAGTTGGACTCTAAAGAAAGCTGAGTGCCAAAGAATTGATGCTTTGAACTGTGGTGTTGGAGAAGACTCTTGAGAGTCCCTTGGACTGCAAGGAGATCCAACCAGTCCATCCTGAAGGAAATCAGTCCTGAATATTCATTGGAAGGACTGATGCTGAAGCTGAAACTCCAATACTTTGGCCATCTGATGCAAAGAACTGACTCATTGGAAAAGACCCTGATGCTAGGAAAGATTGAAGGCAGGAGGAGAAGGGGACGACAGAGAATGAGATGGTTGGATGGCATCACCGACTCAATGGACATGAGTTTGAGTAAACTCTGGGAGTTGGTGATGGACAGGGAGGCCTGGCATGCTGCAGTCAATGGGGTCACAAAGAGTTGGACACGACTGAGCAACTGAACTGAACTGAACTGACCCTTAAAGATGATATCATGTCTTTAATTTTAGTGAAGAGGAAACTGAGGCTGTGAGAGGTTAATTTGTGTTCTTTTCCTCGATACACTGAGCTGTGTGTCCATAGGCCAGTCATCTCCCTGTCTGAACCTCAGCTTCCTACAGACCTGTTAGAAAATTTATATAAAACCTATGTAAGTACACACTGGCACTCATGTATACCTTTTCTTTCCTTTCTCACCCAAGGCAAAGACAGAGCCAGGGAGAGAATCCAGGTCACTGGACTCTTGGAGCAGTGCTCTCTGTTGTATCCCAAACCCATGCTTCGCTTTTCTCTATGGCCTCACCACCGTCTCCCACTCCCTTGATGTTTCCAAGTTTTGTACCTGTCCCTTTATCTCTTTACCTCTCTTAGCAGCACATGCAAGTTTTAGGGGCCCCACGGGAAATTCTGAGAAGGTTCCTGGAGCTCACACTTAATGGAGACCCTCGGGTAGCTCCAAGAAGCTTATCTTCTGTTGTTCAGTTCTAGGATCAGGTCAGGTGACTTTGAGATTTACTGAGAGTCACTTATGCCCTTGAACCAGGGCAGAAGCAAGAGACTGGAGTCTAGCTTGGTCTGGACACGCAGAGATACTCCTACCCCTGCAATCTGTGCAGCACAAAATATATTCATTAAACACTGGTGTCTGCAACACAGTGGGAAACGCAGTATCTGCCTTTAGAGTGAAATCTCTAGCAGAGATGACAAGACAAATGCTGATAAAAATATTACATGACAAGGAGGAATATGGTAAATTGTGCATAAGAAGCACAGATCTCATTTAGACATACAATATAGCACAGACCTTATTTAGACATTACAATATAGACCCTATTTAGACCTTCAGAGGGCTGATAGGCTAATTCATTCTTTTTATCAAATATTTACTGATAACTCTGTTTAATCTGTTTTATACATACAAATGGAGTATATAAGCACAAATTTTATAAGCACAAATGGAAGGTGCTCAGGAGAGGGGAGACATGCAAAAATAATAATAAAGTGTAATAATTACTATGGTGAAGATCCATAGAGGAAGCAGAGTAGAGCTTCAGGAAGGAAAAAAATATTCACAACGGACTTTGAGGAATGGGTAGGATATTAGATCTGGAGATCATGTAAACATTAATAATTTCAGCAAGAGGGACAACAGCTTGCAAAGGTCAGGATGGCAGAGGGGAAAGAGAATGTGAGACACAGCCTGGAGTTTCATCTGGTTGGAACAGAGTTAAGGATGAGGAACAGATGGGAAGGGAGGGGAATTGCCAGGTTGTCTAGTGGTCAGGGCTCTGCGCTCTCACTGCTCTCACTGTTCAGGTTCAATCCCTGGTCTGAGAACTAAATACCCACAAGCAGCCAAGTTGGAAGGGAGGCAAGAAAGGTGGTCTGGGCCCATATTGGGAGGGCCTTGAGCACCCATCCAAAGGTTTCCTGTTAGATCGGAGGCTGGCAGATTTAGCAATTAAATTTGAATTATGAATAAATAAGGAATAAATTTTAGTGTATGTCTCATGAAATATGGGAGACATGTTATACTAAAAAAATTTTTTATCTGAAATTTAGATTCAACCTATGTTTTATCTGGCAACTTTAGCTGGTACCATCCTTTGGGAAAGTGATTCTGGATCCTCATAACTGAACCAGGCCTGGAGTGGTCCTCACCCTCCCCCTAACCTGTATTCCCAATTAGATCCCATTGGTATGTGGCCCCTAAGGGCCCAGGGATGGAGTCACTCTGGCCAGCCTGCACCCTTTGCTGGGGTGCTTTGGCCTGAGCACTCAGGTCCCTCTGGGTCTATACATTCAGTGGTGAAGGAATCTGGCCCATACCCAGCTTCTCTGAAGTATAGTCAAGATGTTTAGATAAAATATGTGCAAAAGATGGTGCTGTAGAAGGCTAAGGTAGTGATGTTACATACAAGGAAGCTGGAACACAATCTTCCAGCTCACAAAACAAAAGAGCAAGGACTTCCCTGGGGGTCCAGTGGTTAATAATCCACCTTCCATTGCAGGGGATGCAGGTTCAATCCTGTGTCCCCTTCCCTCAATTTAACCGGCATTTGCTCCTCCTCTTCATCTGTATTTCCCTCCCTCATTACTTGGGTTTGGACTGGAGAGGGTCTTGGGCTGAACAGACCAAAGCAGTTGCTCTACTTTCCGCCCCATTCCTGGGCCAACAACAGTGCACCTGCTGTGGCAGCCACTGCCTTCAGAGCCCAGGGGCCTCCTGGGACTGGTTGGGTCAGGCCAGAGGAACTTGCCTTAGAAAAGCTTATTATTCTTTGGCCAAAATTACCCTGATTATCCCAGTCACTCTGAAGAATGTCCTTTGTTGCGGCAGCTCAAAGGATCCCCTCTGCCGTGAGCAAACACCACAATTCCCAGTTTCCTTTTGAACCAGAGACTAAATTGCCGTGCATAACAGAGAAAGGCAGGCTTAGGAGCAGGAAGCAGTCTCCCACCATCACACAAAACACAGGTCCCTCACTTGTACCCAAGATTCCATGCCAACAGGCCTGTTCTTTAATCCAAGGCTTCGGCTTCCTGAATCTCCAGCCTCCCAAGGCCCACCCCTCCCCCCCAACTCATCCAAATCTGTGCAGAAGCTTCTCATCTCCCCATCAGTCACACAAATGCAGCAGCTCTTGCTTGGGTACCAGCCTTGAGTGGCCAACAGCTTTAAAAGGCCTTCCAGAGGGACACAAGAGGGAAGAAAGTGACAGCTCCAGGGAATTCAGCTTCAGGGAAAATATGTCATGAGACCCAGTGAAGGGCTGAAGGAGAACTGGAGGGGAGAATGGGCCCCTGAGACGTCAAATAGCTGATTTGCTGTGAAGCTTGAAATAATCAGGATTCCTGACTCCAGGCCTGGTGACTTGAACCCCTGGCACCTCTCCCTTAAAGCAGGTACCTTGACCTACTTCTCAGAAGCCGCAGGGAAAGAGCAGTCTATAAAAACCATAGCCAAATACAGTAGCAGATGAGTATCCAAGGGCTGAAGACGGCATCTCCATAACACAGGACACCTCAGGAGCTGGGTCAGGGGAACATGCTCTTGGCCAGATCCCTGAGAGCTGCTTTGGCTTGAAGGGTGGTCTAGAGGGGGCACAGAGCTGCCTGCTGCTGGGAGAGCAGGACCTGAGCATCTAGGGTGGAGAAGGCTACTGCAGACAGATTCTTACCTCCTCTAAACCAGAGTTCACCAGAGAGTTTATGAAGTTTGAGATATTGATTACTGACAAGCTGAGGTTTAAAAGTACTAAGTCAGATCTCCGGCCGTCATCCTCCTCTCTGCTTTTTGTTTACCCTGTGTTTTCTCTCCAAACTGGTCAGGCTCCCTTCATTGGCTGCAGCTCCCTATGGTCCCTGGAGAAGAGTTTCCTCTTCAACTTGAAGCTCAAATGCATGTCCATGTTGCTTCCAGTTAAGAAGCTCAAGCTTTATCATGCCCTTAGCCTGACTCTTCCATCCTTGCACTCTCTCCTTGCTCCCAGCTGTCGGGAAGCACCTACTCCCCACTAATTACCTCCCATCTCCAAGTGTGATCCTTGCCCTTACAGGGAGACCCAAGCCCACCCACACTCTGAGTGACTTGAAAGCCCCATTTTGTGTCATTTTCATTTATTGATATATGTGACTTAGAAAAGAAAACACTGGAAAATGCACAGCTGGGGGAAAAAAAACAAACATCTAGTTGATCAGATAGATGATCTCAGAAGATCAAATCTGGCTTTCCAGGCCATGGCTAAGGAGAACTGCATCAAACAAACCACAGCCAGAAGGAACAGGCTTGACCAGAGGCTGGCCAACCTGGCTAAAGAGTGGTTTAAATGAAATTGGGTGAAAGGAAGAAAAACACCTCCAGAAAGTTGCAAACCTGGCTACTGGGGAAGAAAATAGAAGATGATGCTGAACTGTAAGACCTGAAAAGTGGCACTTGAGGGAGGAAGAGTCCTAGGACCCCAATGGGGCCAGATGCCTACACTCTGAGGAAGTTACCCTGGCCAGTCTGAACCAAACCCTGCCTCTTTGGCCATGTCTATTCACCGCCTCGCAGTGGCTGTGGACCTTGAAATCACCCCTCATTCTCCCTCAAATGATGCTGGTTTACCTGCTCAGCTTTTGGCAGCCCTGAAGTTAGAAATCCCTGGCTCCTTTTCCACTCCCTGGACTCTGGAGGCCACAAGACTCCTCTTTGATAATCAGCCCAATTATCAGCTTCTAAATCTCTAGCCCAGTTTTCTCTGCTGGCTCAGGGATGACAGCTCACTTTAGTCTCATGACAGGATGCTTAGCAATTTTCAGGTGAAAATAATGGAGAAGCTCAGACTTCTATTAATATATACCAACATGCATGTAACCAAAAAAGTCAATTTGATTTTGAACTTGTTAATATCTGATGCCTGTTAGGTCAGGATGATTTGTGTTCTAATTTACAGAACATGCATTTATCGAGAGCCTATTACATGCAAGAGATTCTGTAAGATGCAGTGAGGAGAGAGAACTAAGAACATCCTTGCCATCTAGAAGAGTGACAGTCTAGGAGAGTAGGTAAGTGAAGACAGAAAAAGGACATGTCAGAGGAGAGATAAAAATAGTCCTAGGATGTAGACTCTGAAAGCTACAGAATGCAGCTTTAAAAAATTAAAGAAAACACAAATAAATAGAAAGACATCCATGTTCATGGATTGGAAAATTTAATATTGTTAAGATGTCCAGGGACTTCCTTGGTGGTGCAATGGCTAAGACTCTGCACTCCCAATGCAGGGGGCCTGGGTTCAATCCATGGTCAGGGAACTGGATCCCACAGGCCACTACTAATAGTTTGCATGCTGCAACCCAAGATCCCACATGCTACAACGAAGATAGAAGAACCAGTGTGCCACAACTAAGACCCAGTGCAGTTAAATAAGTTTAAAAAAGGAAAAGATATCCATAGTATCTAAAACGACCTTCAGATGCAATGCAATCCCTATTAAAATTTCAACGGCATTTTTCTCAGAGGGAAAAAAAAAAACCCTAAAATTCTTGAGATATGAGTACTAAGTCCCATTCAGTCATGTCTAACTCTTTGCGACCTCATGGACTGTAGCCCGCCAGGCTCCTCTGTCCATGGGACTCTCCAGGCAAAAATACTGGAGTGGTAGCCATGCCCTTCTCCAGGGGATCTTCCCGACCTAGGGATCAAACTCAAATCTACCTGAATTGCAGGCAGATTCTTTATTGTCTGAGCCACCTGGGAAGTTCAAATAAATATTACAAATATATATATATGTATATATGTATATATATATATATATCTAGTGAAAAGCTGGATCCACCACCTGAGGGCTGTGGAGGCTGCAAAACCCAGGAGCTATTCCTTCTGTTGAGGTCGATGCCCTTGAAGGTCGTGGTAGAGGTCATGGCACTGAGAAGCAATGCAGACTGGCCTGGGAGCCAGGCACTGGAAGGGTCTGATTGAAGGGTAGAGAACAGTTCTACATCCCAGAGCCAGTGATCACTGCAGGAGCCTCTGCCTTAATCAAATGTTTTCAACTGGGGTCTGGTTTTTAAATTTTTGAATTTTATTTTTTAAAGTGTATTTTAAATCAAATGAGATACCACTAGTTAATTATTTATTTTGGTACTGAGGACTCATGGTTAAAAAAAAACAAAACAAAACCGTGAGGGTGTGAAGCTTCTGATTATCATGCTGACCTTGCTGCCCTAGATGGAAATTATGTCCCCATATTACTAGCAATTAAGCATCAACATACAGCCTCTGCTGAGCCAGGATCTGTCCATTGTGATTGAAATAAGGGGGGAGGGAGCTTTGCCATAGTACAATATCACAGGCATTCCTGGCCTACTTAGAATAGCCACTAAAGCACTCTCTAAGGCTTCCTTCATGAGCATTCTCTGGGCTACCTTAAAGACACAGAAAGAGAACGTGATAAATGCACTCCAATATTTCTATCTTCCAAGGTCTTTGAATTTAGTCCTCAACTTTATACCCTAATGTACCTCAGCTTTGTTTAGTGTTTTCTACTGTGACTAGGTTTTAGGCAACCCACCAAGAAAATACTTAGAAACACTTCCAACTACTCAAGCCAACAAGTTAAATTCAAATTTCTAGCAAATACACCCTTGTCGATAAATTCAGCCTGAATCTAAAATTTTGGGTTTTTTCCTCTTTAGAAAATCCACCCGCATGTGTGTTTCCCCCGTTTTCTTGTAAATTAGCAAGTCCTGGTGTGTGGATGTTTGTGCGTGTGTGCACCTTGTCTATAGTATGTTCTGATCACTAATCCCAGGTTATCCTTAATAATTGGCCTCCCTGGGTGTGCTGGTACCTAATTTTAGTCAAATGTTTGGAGTTAATGAGGAGGGAAGGGAGTAGAGAATAAGGATAATCGGCTTCCTTCTGCTCGATAACTCCCTTTGGTGACGCTTCACATAAAGCAATAATAGCCTCATTAAACAAGGGGCAGATTGTGCTTGGACTGGTGATGTGCCCAGTGAGGTTTAGGGGCACAAGGGTCCACGAGTTCTTCAAATATCCACGTGGATCCCCACTGTAGTTCTTGAGGAGCAGCACTTTCTTGATCAGTGCCCGTTTACATAAGTGACCTGGTGAGGCTGTGGACTCAGTGGACTTGGTCATTTGACGACTCATGGAGTTTGGCTTTCAGTTACCTCTGTTCTCTGAGAAATGAGTTTCTTTTTTTGCACAGTCTTAGAAAATGTTACAATTTCTATTATGATCTGACAATCTAAGAATTTGAGCTTGTCATTTATTTTTGTTTAAGTAAACTAGATCCAACAGAAGAAGTGACATCATCCACAGTCCTTTAATTCTTTCTGACCTTCCTGTAGTTTGGCAGGAGCAAATAGTTGCTTCTGATGAGCAACAATCAAACACTTTATTTATCTTTTAATTTTTCTACCACGGTATGTCATGGACATATCATCTCTACACTGTATACTAACATAATGTTTATTGCCTTCAGTCTTAAGTAACCAGCTAGCATAGTCCCTTTCCCATCCATTTCCCCAAGGTTCTATTGCCTACAACCATCTCCCAGCACCAATTTCTCTGACCAATTAGTCAAGGCTCTTGGTCCAAATAGCATAAACTAACTCTGGCTAACTTAGGCAGAAAAGAAATTCACTGGAATGGTATAGGATCACAGAGTCAATGGGAAGCTCAAGATAAAAATCCAGCCAGGAACCAAGAGAGATGGAGCATCCAAATACAGTCAAGATTATGCCACTAGAATAAGGCCATCATCATTGGCACCACCACAGTTGGCTGCTGTCACTCTTGGTGTCAAAAAGGATGCCCCCTCCCCACATTAGTACTCTAGATTCCTCTAGTATTGCAACAATAGAAGTCTCTCCTTTCCTGTCTTCACATCCCTCCCTCAATATTAAAAATCCTGTGCAGTAGCATCTGACTCACCAAGCTGAGATCACATGCTAATACCTTTGGTAGAGAACAAGAGCTGTCCCCTTTGGGTTCTACAGTGGGAGGTGGAGTTCTGTCTCCCACATCTTTTGGTTTTTTTTTTCTGGCTGTATCGTGCAGCATGTAGAATTTTATTCCCTAGCTAGGGATTGAACTTGCGCCCCCTGCACTGCGAGCCCAGCGTCCTAACCACTGGACCACCAGGGAAGTCCCTCCCACATCTTTTGGATTCCCTTAAATGAGAAGGGTGTTTGAATGCTAGTGGTCCCACTGCATTCATCCCCAAAAAAGTCTACTGTGATCCTTAAACAGAAAGGATTTAGAACACATTGCAAAGAGAGAATTAGCGCAACATAATTGATTAAAGCTAATTATTTTAATACATTTAATTTTTTAAATTTATTCAAAACTGATAATTAAAACCTCCCATGTCTAGACAAATTTCTTCCTAAGATGTTAAGAAGACAGACTTGGGAGATGGATTGCAGAGTAACTATTGATAAACCTTAAAAATTCATGAGAAACTAGAGAGGACTTGAAACAGGGTTGACCTTGTATGAAAGGAAAGAGTAAGTTCTGCTAATTACCAGGTTGGTGGTGAATATTGACAATTAATAGAATCCCCTGGTTAAATAGAGTTGCTTGCTGTGAACACCTAGAAAGTAATTAAATGAACAGTTGGAGCCAGTACGAGTTTGTTAAGGACAAATCAGAGTAAATGCTTTTCTTTCCTTTTTGAACCAATTAATAGATTTGCAGACCACTGGTAGAAACAGGAGGTTGTTAGAAAGATTGTTAACTTTAGAGTTAAAAATACCCTTAATTTGCTTTCAGTATAAAAGTAAAATATGAAAATTATAGAAAAGGTAGATAGAGTTTTCTAGTTTAATAACCCCAACTATTATGCGCTTCCTTCCCACTGAAAAACACTAAAATTACAATAAAGGACAAGAAAGGTAAAAATTCATAAAGATAAAGTGATTACAAGAGGAGATAAAAAGAGCAGTAATGACAACAAATGTTTGGAAGGTGAAAAATAAATGGATAAGTGGTAACTGATTTGGTAGAGAAAAAAATAGCTGAAAGCAGGTGCGTACAGAAGATGCCAAAGAAAAAAAGACAATTTGGGCAGCAGAACCCCAAAAAGGCTCAGGGAAAGGCAATATGAACCTCAGACGTAAGGAGTAGAGTTAAAAACAGAAGAACCAGGTGCAAGCCCTGTCTGTTTACACTTCTGATAATCGTTTTAGTGAGTTGCTTTTAAATATAAACTAACAGTCATTCAGACCTTTAAGAAAAGCATCTAACATGAAGGACAGAGAACAAAACACAAAACAAACAAACAGTAAAAAGGACTTGTAGGATATAGAGACAGAAGAAAACTTTATATTTCATATCACCAGAGAGAGAAAATTTTATATCCATGAAAGATGACTTATTTTACATGGCATTTGTAGAGCCATATGCATTTATTATACAGGCAAGAGGCAACCAACTGGGAAAACCTCGCACATGTAAGAGCACTCTTGTTTTATTTTGTTTTACGTATTGGCATTTTTAAAGTGTCTTTAACTTTTTTAAGGATTTTAGAGTTAGATTTTTTTTTAATTACAAGCAACAGGAACTAACCCTGGGTAACAGAAGCAAAAATGCAGTTCATTAGAAGGTTAACAGGTAGTTCACTATATCAAAAGCATAGGTGACAAATCAGAATCAGAAAGGGCAGAAGCCAAGGGTGCTCTGGGCTCCTGGCAGCAGAAATTAAGAGCCATTTGGATCAGGGCATGACTGCTATGATGCATCTGTTCCAACTTTTCTTTGCTGCTAGAAAACAGAGCCAGCCCCACTGTCCTAGGTTAGGCCAGGTATACACCCTCTGGCTAGGGAAGCAAAAGATACTATATTAGATAGTTTCACTAAAGGTACCCCAGTGAGAAAGGGAAATTTCCCCCCTAAGAAAGTCAATGATATAATCAGAAGAGGGAATAAAAATCGGAGTGAAAACCATACCAGATTTCTACAACATCTATGGCTAAAAATAAGTTTGTAAACTATGAATCTGCAGAATTCTATTCTTTTGTTTTGCAATAGTAAAGAGTAGTTCATCGAAAGTATGTACAAAAAAAGGTATTAATCAATGACCTTATTGGACTTTAAGGTTATTTTTTATTTTTATAAATAGTGCCTCAGCAAATTTCCTTAGAGCCCAATTTTTGCAGACATCTTTATTAAAGAGTGGTCATTTTGGTCATCTTTACAGAACATTTGTAGACAAGTTGGGAATTTGTAGGCTGAGTGGATTACATATGAAAAATGCTGCTGTTCATTGATACTGATTCACAGAGACTTTACTAAAGTTATGTTGATTTTGCCTTGGCCTTTTTCTATTCAATAACTTAAAAAAATAATTTTAAAGAGAAGTATTAATATTTATTTATTTATCTGGTTGCATTGGGTCTGAGTTGCAGCACATGGGAACTTTGCTGTGTCATGTCAGATCTCTTGTTGCGGTGCTTGGGGTCAGTGGTTGTGACACTCAGCAGTTGTGGCACACCAGCTTAGTTGCTCTGTGGCATAGTGGGAATTTTAGTTCCCCTACCAGGGATCGAACTCACATCCCCTGCATTGCAAGGTGGATTCTTAATCACTGGACCACCAGGGAAGTCTCTTCTGTTCAACAACTTTATGGATGATTTAAATATAACATTAAAGACATACTTAACTAACAGATGAGGTAGATCTAAGAATAATAACAAATATAATAGAATATTATCAAACTTCAAAATGATCTGTATGAGCTAAAACACTTGGTCCAAACCAACAAAATTAAAACTTATAGGAACAATTTAAAAGTTCTGTATTTGCTTTAAAAAAAAATCAACTGTCCAGAGACGTAAAGGATAAGTGCTATTTGGATAGAAGGTCACACAGAAAGGTCTGAAGGTTTTTTAAATGCAAGGTCAATATAATTCAACAGTATGATATAGCTGCTAAAAAATAAAAACGGTCCAAGTGTAATCTTAGATTATATTGAAATTAGCAAAAATCTAGATCTTGTATGGTGTTAGCCCCTTGTAACTTTTGCCATGGTCAGACTAAATAGAGTTTGGGGTTTAATTTTGACTGTTTACACCTCAGAAGACTGCATTGACTGGTTTGATGCAAGAGCTGACTCATTGGAAAAAACCCTGATGCGGGGAAAGATTGAAGGCAGGAGGAGACAGGGGATGACAGAGAACGAGATGGTTGGATGACAACGCCAACTCAATGGATGTGAGTTTGAGCAAGCTCCAAGAGATGGTGAAGGACAGAGAAGCCTGGTGCACTGCAGTCCACGGAGTCACAAAGAATCTGACATGACTGAGCAACTGAAAACAACAACACCTCAGAAGAGATAGTAACAAAATGGAGTGCATCCAGAGAAAGGCATCTGAAAGCTATAACTTGCTGGGTGTTTACTATGTTCAAGGTGCCACGCTGAAAACACTTAAAAACTTATGAAATTGGTGTAAATTTATACCTATTTTACATATGGGAAAACAGAGTCATGGGAAGTTAAATATCTTCCTCAAGTTTACACAACTGAAAACTGGGGCTGAAACCCAGTAGTACAACCCTAGAGATAGCTGTCAACCACCCCACTCACTGCTTCTCTATTTTGTAAAGCAAAACACACACCCCCACCATGTAAGTGTGATTTGAGGGACCCTGGGCTGATCCTCTGCAGAGAAACATTCCACTGGTTAGTTGGACAGTACAAACAGACCGATGCACTTGACTTTTATAGTTCTTTTATATCTAAATTTAAATATCTAAATATTTCACAAACTGAAAGTCAGCTGAGAAAAGATTTTGATAAAAGGGAGACTTGCCCATGGGTGCTAGACAGAATTGATTCATTCAACAACTATTTATTGAGTACTGCAATGTACTTGACAATGTGGTAGACCCTGGTAACAGAATGCTGAAAAAGGCTATTATTTCTTTGCCCTGGAAGATGTAACCTCCAATAAAGGACTGAAAAATAGAACAAGCGATATTAACAAGTGTAGTTGATGAATAAGGAAAGAAGAGGAACTATAGGATCATATAGTAGGGAAACCTTGTGGGGTCGAAGTTTGGGGGTGGGGGTGTGTTTCCTTGGGAAGTGAAGGCCAAGTTGAATTAGTCAAGACTTTTCCCAGAGAAAGGGATGGAAAAGGAAAGAATATTCCAGCAAGCAGAGCTGTTCAGATAATTCCAGTAAGAGACAACGATGGCTGCAGGGTGAAAAGAGAATGGATTTTCTAAAGAATGTAATGCATACCATTGATCAATACTTGAGATTATTTCAAGTGCTTCACAGATATATACATCCTTTTACTAATTATGTGTTTATTTTAATATGTATTACAAAAATATATACTGGCTTCCCAGGTGGGGCTAGTGGTAAAGAACTCTCCTGCCAATGCCTGGAGAATATGCATGACAGAGGAGCCTGGAGGGCCACAGTTCATGAGTTCTCAAAGAGTTGAACACGCCTGAATTGACTTAGCACGCACGCATAGAAAAATACGTAAGTAGCACATCAAGCCTGTGATTTCCCAGATAGGATTATTTAAGATGAAACTTAGGATGGTTAAGACACTTGAATTTTAAAAAGAAAGTCAATTAAAATTATTAAACAAAGAATGACACTTGTGGCATTGCATTTAGAGAGCACTTGGTGGGGAGCTAGGCGGCAGAGTTAGCTGGGTGTACCACATGGCCCAGGGTCAGCCCCGCCAGTAACAGTCTTGTCCTGCCTCCCTTTCCCCCACTTTCCTGGACTCTTTCTCTACACAATGTTTGCCCCAGGTCTTGTCCTCCTTTGTCTTGTTCTTGATATTTCTCTCTGCTCATGTGTGAAGAGCTTTCTCTCACCATCTCTTTATCACTGGGTTTTACAGCCCTCTAATTCAGACTGTTAATATGAGTTTCAGCTCTCTTAATAGTGTTTCCTTTTTTATATAAAAACATTTTACCCCTTTGTCTTAAAGTTTTATAGATGTGTTTATATAAACACAGAGGTACACACTCCTCCCACCACCCCTGACTCCTGTTCTCAAGCCCACCTGTACCTCCCAGTCCTTCCAGCATCATTGTGAATTCTCATCCCAGGAAGTGCGATCAACACCTTAGCAGGATTAGAGCTCAGTTCCAGCAGTGATAACCTACTGCATTCAGATGGAGCCCAGCTGAGCAGGATGACTGGGTCTGTGAATGAGGTTCAGTGTTTGAACATGCTCCCTGCCCACTGCTGCTGGGACAAAGCATTCATCCAAATGCCACAACTCCATACTCCAACACGGATGTAGAAGAGGGGCTGTGACACAAGCATGACATGCAACAGGGAGTACATAACATGCAAGAGACAGGCTGCACACACAGAGTCACCCTCCAGTGACCACAGAGATAACCTTCTGTGTGGAACCAGGATCTGTCTCACACCTCTAGCCTCAAGCCCGGGGAAATGTGCAATGCCTGGTTCAGGTTCAACATCAGGGAAGGGAGACAAGTGTGTCCTCGCCATGGTCTGGAGCAAGCAGGTCTGAGTTCCGGAAACACACTTTCTTTTCTCCTTTCTCCCTGTGACCCACAGGCAGCTCTGGGAATAACCAGTTGTGGCCCCTAGCCACGTGGTTTAAGGGACAGCCAGAGATTTAGTTCTGAGATATCACGGCGACTATTTTGGAACAAAGAGGAAAATGGGAAAGCAAAGGGCTGGTAGCAATATCCCTGGACACACTCCCCATGGTGGAGGCCACGTTCCTGGATGTCCCAGCTTCCACTTCAACCTTGAGCTAATATCAGAGGATTCAGTGTTAGGACTTACATGGGTGATATGGAGGTTTCCAAGAGCAATAGAAATCATTGGGAAAGAGTCCATGAGTAAATTCTGTTACAATCCCTTTTTTAAAAAATTTATTTAGTTTCTAGTTGAAGGATAATTAATTGCTTTACAAATTTTGTTGTTTTCTGTCACACCTCAACATGAATCAGCCATAGGTATTCACATATTCCCTCCCTCTTGAGCCTCCCTCCCATCCCACCCCTCTAGGTTGATAGAGAGCCCCTGTTTGAGTTTCCTGAGACATACAGCAAATTCCCATTGGCTATCTATTTTACATATGGCAATTAACATCTAAAAATACATCAGATAGGGAATTCCCTGACTGTCCAGTGGTTAGGACTCTGTGCTTTGACTGGTGAGGGCCTGGTTCAATCCCTCATTGGAGAACTAAAATTCTACAAGCTGAGAAGAGTGGCAAAAAAAAAAAAAAATCATATAAAATATTGTAACTGAACAAAGCTTAAAAAAGGAAGACCATAGAATGTGAAAATGATCCATGGAAAATACAATTTATTGAAGTTTCCATTTCTAAAAAAATCTAGATCTATGAAAATTTTTATTGCTAATCCTTAGCTTCTACTTGGCAATTGGTCAGAGTAGAAAAGAAAAAGAATAGACTTTTATACACAGGAAAATAGATAGAGACCACTGATAGAAATTAGATAAACTATCTAACTCTAAACTCTTGATAGAAAATAGGTAAATACCAAACAGCCTAGAGAATCTATTACATATTTATAGTATAGCAAAAGTGAAATAATAAAAGCCAGCATCAGTTAGATTCAAGTAAAGAATACAAAGGGATGTATTTGCACAATGATGTATTTGCACAATGATGTATTGGCACAATGATGTATTGATAGTATTACTTATGATGCTTTAAATAATTTAGAAACAATTCCTAAAGCTCTCACAATAAAGATATGGTTGAATAAGTGATAACATGTCAATAAAATTGAATATTATATAGCCATCAAAATAGCAAGGGTGATGGTCATGAAATGTGTATATTTGGAAAAACACAGGAAGACAAGGAATATGTAGGCAACAATTTCAAGTGAATGTGCACATTCTAATGCGTGTTAGAAGTGATTTTAGAGAGGTGTATGGGTTTCCTTTTCTGTAAAGATAAGTGCATAATAGAACGTGTATATAGGCATACATCATGTAAAAGATGGGGTGGGAATAATTTCTTTTTCCTCCTTACTTCCCAGGGGAGCCATAGGATGAATTAAGTGGTTTGAACTTCTTGGATGAAAATATTAAATGCTTGAATTGGTGAATGATTCAGGTACTTTCTTGGAGACATCAGAGAATATCCATCTGTCAACTGTTATGATGTTTTAATTTAATTTAATGACATTAAAAAACACATGATTAATTCTGTTTTGTTTTTTTTAAAGATTCTAGAATGCTTCCCCTCACATGACTCCCCCACCACCTCCATCATAGACACACATCCAGAGTACATTAAAATTAGACCTTATTATTTGGCATTAGTAAGAAAGGAAGAGACGGAATCTCCAAAGTAGTTACCGTCTGTGCCTCCACACTTTTCATATTTAATTCATTTCCTTACTTCTCCCACTTGGCTCTTCCCTGCTGCACATGCACCATGCTCTCTCTCTCTCTCTCTCTCTCTCTCTCTCTCTCACACACACACACACACACACACACACACACACCCTACAAATTCCACTGACACCACCCAGAAGTGGGTTCTGTGGATCTGTTACCAACCAGGGTTCTTGAACTCCTTAATAGAAACTGGTAAGAGGCCAGATGAGAAATTCAGGCAAGTCTTTATTGGGACTCGTGCTAGAGCATGAGGAATCAAAAACAGGTAATAGGTGCCCTTCTTGCTCCCTGAGTTGGGCAGGGTGGGGGCAAGCTCATCCCTTAAATGGGTTGAAGGTAGGAGAAGGACCATGGGTTGGGTCAGAGGGTTGGCTTCGATGGTCTGCCCACCCCTTTGGTAGTTCTGTATGCAGGTACGGTGCACAGTACCTCACTTTGGCTCACCATACTTCAGATTTGGCAGTTGGGTTTTTAGTCTTTTTGTATCTTGTTCATAATTTGCCCCAACTGTGTATGTACACAGTTATTTTTAGTCCCTTACAGTTTTTTTTGTAGTCTATTGCTTGAGGAGACATTTGTCCAAGTATAAGAACTGCAGCAAAGGGTCCCAGGTTCCAGTTTCCAGCCTATCTCAGCTCTGCCATTAATGATACGGTGCTGAAAACTGAGAAATTCTAAATCTCTTTCTTTTGTCCTTTCCCTATCTGGGGTTTTCCCAGTACCAGGGATGATGTAACAGGCCAACCTTGCCTCAGAACCAGAAAATAATGGGCAGAGTTGCAAAATCATTCGGAAAACACTTTATATGAAAACAGTGAATCTTTAATTATAGGAGGAGATAATTATATCATTATCATATAATGATAAAAACATATTTAAACATTGAATTTTAACATTACTTTTCTCAAAAATATAATGTGTTTCATTATATTGAAAGCTGTGAAAAATAGACTCCAAAATGACATCTGACGATTGTAAAATTCTGCAAAAGAAACTACAGAATGGTGATCTGATCCATTCCCCTATGAGAGAGTACTCAAGATACGTTATTAAGAAATCAGAATACAAAACAATATATATGATAAGAGATCAGTTTTGTGACATACATAGATATTCGTGTGTTCAGAAAATTTAATAGTGACTGTCAGTGAAATGGTGGAATTGTAATTTAGGTTTTCTTCTATATAATTTCCCAGATTATAGAAGGAGATTTCCACTTTTCTCTCATAAGTGTGTGCTAGCTTCATCACAAGAAGAAAATCAGAAAAGTTATTAATAGAAAGCAATACCAAGAGTCTGGGAAGAAGCCTTGCCATTAGGTCAAGGGGCAGCCGGGTCAGGAGCCGACAGCTATCACAGCTCCTCTTAATGGAGCAGAGGTCAAAGAGGACCTCATCTGGGGAGGGACAGACTCTCAAGAGAGGGTGGCCAAAAAGGGCTGGAGAAATCAATCAGGACTGAGAAGGGAAAATGGCAGAGGAGACAAAAGCTCTTTAAGGCTTAGTTCAGACCGCTTCACAGAGCATCAGTAAGGAAGCTTAACTGTGACTATGCATTTGGAGGACTTCTGCTGCAATCTCCTCATTGTCAGAAAAGAGCCTCAGAAGAGCTCACCTCATTCCCTCAAAGCTATTCCACGGCTCCCTGTCTCCCAGGGTGGTGACTTAAGTGCTCTTGTTATTGTGATTGCTGCCACTGTTGTCATGATGAAAGGATATTACATAATCCTTGACCAGGACTGGAAATCCTGACCAGGGCTGCTTCCCTGACTTCACTCCAGGTGGACCCCCAATGTAATTCCAGACTGGGATGGATTCATGGTATTTCTGTAGTTCTCTTGGCTCTAAACTTGCTCCCCCAAACCTACTGCTTGGGTCTTGGGACAAGCTCTCATTAGCTTGTCTCCTTTTTCCTGCTTTTTCTACTCCTTTTTTAAAAAACAGTTAATTTGCCTTTGTTTTTATCAAAGATAAATTCTCCTTTTCATTCCCATAGTATTTAAATCTACAAATAAAGCTGAAAGAATAGTGTAAGAACTCTCATGTATCCCTCTTCTAAACAGAAAAATTGTTAATATTCTTAGACCCTAATCCTCTGCTTGCTGCTGCTGCTAAATCGCTTCAGTCATGTCCGACTCTGTGCAACCCCACAGACGGCAGCCCACCAGGCTCCCCCGTCCCTGGGATTCTCCAGGCAAGAACACTGGAGTGGGTTGTCATTTCCTTCTTCAATGCATGAAAGTGAAAAGTGAAAGTGAAGTTGCTCAGTCGTGTCCGACTCTTAGCGACCCCATGGACTGCAGCCTACCAGGCTCCTCCATCCATGGGATTTTCCAGGCAAGAGTACTGGAGTGGGGTGTCATTCCCTTCTCCAATCCTCCACTTGGCTTTCTGCAAATTCTCAAAATGTGTTAGTTGAATGACTTTCCAGAGATGAGCAAAGATTTTTTGGAAAGAAGGTGTTTATGCCAGACATTGATGGATGGGCTGGATTTTGGTCAATATTTTTTTTCACTTTGTATATGCCTTGCATATATATGTAAGAGCATCCATGTTTAACATACACACACACACACATTACATATTTTCTGTCACCATTTGAAATTAGGTTGGAGACTGCAAGACACGTCACTCCTCAGTTTTTCAGCATCACCTAAGAAGAAGGCATTCTCTGGTATAGCTATGCGATAATTACAAATCAAATATTATTGCTCAGTCATGTCCAACTCTGCAATCCCGTGAACAGTAGTCTGCCAGAATCCTCTGTCCATGGGACTGTCCAGGCAAGAATACCGGAGTGGGTTGCCATTTCCTCCTCCAGGGAATCTTCCTGACCCAGGGATCGAACTCACATCCCTATGTCTTCTGCATTGAAGACAGTTTCTTTACCCACTGAGCCATAGAGAAAGTCCTATCACACCTTAAAAAACTACTATCTAACATTTAGTTCATATTCAAATTTCCCCAGTAGTCCCCAGAAATCTCTTTTATAGCCATTTCAAGTTTTTGATTAAAGATCTCATCAAGGGTTACATATACATGTGGCTGTTGAGTCTCCTTAACCTCTTTTGATTTAGACCAGAACCTTCACATTTTGTTTTTATTTATATTTTTCATGATGCTGAAGTTTTGAAGAATTCCAGCCAGTTTTCTTAGCTAATCTCCCATATTCTGGATTTGTCTGATTATCTCCTTATGATTAGATTCAGATTAAACATCTTTAGAAAGGATACTTTTGATACATAGGCAATGTTCTGTGTTTCTTAACACATCACATCAGAAGGCACAAAACATCGAGTTGTCCCACTGTGCTGAATTTGACCTCTAGGTTAAGGTGATGGCCACCAGATCTTTCTATTGCAAGGGTACAGTTTCCTCTTTGTAATTAATAATCAGTGGAGAGACTCTTTGAGACCATATGAATATCTTAGCATCTGTTGATAATAATAATCCTTGTCTGAACTGGGGTTGCAAAATGGTGCTTTTGCTAATTGTCTTTTCTTATTAGCTGGCATTCTCTGTCAAGCAGAAGTCTTCAACGAGTCTCACGTGCTCTCCCACAGCCGTCTTCTGACTACTCCTGCCTCCAGTCTGGCTCACTTCACTCCATCTGCTGCCAGAAGCAGCATGCTTAATTGCAGATCTGGACACATTCATGCGCTGTTTAAAATCCTTCAGGGATAAGCTCAAATCTGTGATCTGGCCCCTCTTACCTCTTTGGGTTCATCTCCCTCTGCAGCCCCTCGTACACTCCACTCAATCTATCTACACTTCTCAACCACAGCACCTTACTTGACACCCTTGGGCCTCTGCACTCCCCTCCCCCTCTCTGTGTTTCCAGCTCTGGCTCATGCACCAGCTCCTCTGAGCCTAAAGTCGAACAAGTGCCTTTTGTGGGGAGCACTCATGACACCTGTGCACACATCTATCATTGCATGGGTGACCTCAAGTTGAAAATGTTTGCTTGTCTTTCCCACCTGACTGATGCTCTTTGTGGGAAGAGGTTTGTCTTTCATTTCTGGAAGACGAGAATCCAGCATGATGTCTAGCATTAAGTAAGGACTCAGAAAATATTTTCCAACGAAGAAACTCACATTGCCTCAAATTCTTAAGTAAAGAATGTGACCAGCTTCCAGAATAACTAGAATATATGCCCTTTTAAGGGCAAAACTCAAGTCTTACAAATCTTTGTTTTGTGCGCACCTTTCACCCTATTGCTTGTTCATTAGAATTAGCTTTGAAGCAAGTAGGCTGACACTTATTTTAAAAAAATATGGTTGTATTACTTTTTATCTGCCCTGTATATTTTCCTTTTGAGAGTTGCTCCTCTTCTGCCTAACAGGAGGGTCAATCCCTTGCCTGGTCTTCCCACACTATTGGGCTTGTAACATGAACTAAATGTTAGAGGGCTTATTTCATCCTCCTGGCCACAATGGTTGGTTCAAGTAAGGACAGTTGGTCTAAGCCAGGCCCGTTAGAGCTGTCCTGGGACTTTTGAAGGAGCTAGTGAGAAAGACAAGCAAGGAAAACAATGTAAGAGTCATTGCTGGTAGAGTCCCCTTTGTCACAAGTTTGAGAAGAGGCTACAGTGAGAAAGAGCCACCCAAGGGCAAACAAGTCAACAAAGGGGACATAGAACTAGTGACATTGTTTAAACCCCTAAGCCCAGTCACATCTGAAGAGTCATGCTTTGTGTTTTTTTAAACCATACTGTTGCACATATTAATTTTCCATATAATCGCTATATAATATTCCTATTTCTATCACTATTTTTATCCAACATACAATTTAAAAAATTCAAATTTGGCAATTTTCAACTCTGCCCTAGCTGTTACTTTTTAAAATTTATTTTTATTAAAATATATTTGATTTACAATGTTGTGTTAGTTTCCGATGTACAGCAAAGTGATTCAGTTATGTGTATGTGTGTGTGTGTGTGTGTATAGTTTCAGATTATTTTCTCTTATAGGTTATTACAAAATATTGAGTGTAGCTACCTGTGCTATATGGTAGATCCTTATTGGTTATCTATTTTATATATAGTAGTGTATATATGTTAATCCCAAACTCCTAATTTATCGCTCTCTCTCCTTTTCCTCTTTAGTACCCATAAGTTTGTTTTCTATGTTCATGGGTCTGTTTCTGTTTTGTATATAATTTTATTTGCATCATTTTTTAGGTTCCACATATAAATGATATCATATGTATTTGTCATTCTCTTTGTGGCTTAATTCACTTAGTACGATAATCTCTAGGCCCATCCATGTCACTGCAAATGGCATTATTTCATTCTTTTTTATGGCTGTGTAATGCTCCATTGTATAAATATACCACATCTTCTTCATTCATCTGTCAACGGACATTTAGGTTGCTTCCATGTCTTGGCTATTGTAAATAGTGCTGCAGTGAACACTGGGGGTATATGTATCTTTTCCAAGAATGGTTTCCTCTAGATATATTACCAAGCGTGGGATCGCTGGATCCTATGGTAGTAAAGTGTCATGTTTTAGACTTCCTGGTACATGAGTAAACACTTCCCTTCCCTCTTACCCTTTAAGTTGACAAAATTCTGACAAACGTATAAGATCTGATTCCATGACATTTCGTATTTAGTTAGCAAGTAAACTGAGATGAAGAATTTCATCTTCGTTTAGTTCTTTACTGATGTTTGAGAAATTATGTAGAGATGGAATCTTAAGTAAGTTGAAAACCTGGACTTTCATTTTTGTGACCCTTGCTGCCAAATTCCTTCCGTAGGGAAGAGGCAGAAACCTGGCTCAGAACAGTGAAGTGAGACAGAGAAGAGCAGAATTTCTCCCTTTCAGCCTATGTCCGTGATTCCCCGGGTGCCCCAGCAGGTACATCTCTGTCAGGTAGGAGGCCACAACCTTCCAGCCATTCTCAGCATTTGTGTCCCCCTTCAGGTAAAGAGAAGGAAATGGCAAACCACTCCAGTATTCTTGCCTGGAAAATCCCATGGACTGAGGATCCTGGTAGGCTACAGTCCATGGGGTCGCAAAGAGTCGGACACAACTGAGCGACTTCACTTCACTTCAGGTAAAAAAGCATGGATCCCAGTTCTGCCCTGAACTTGAAATCTAAGTTAAAGAAGATACACAAGAGCGATGGACGTAAGTTTCAAAAGAACAGCTTGGTGAGCTTAGGGAAAGGAAGAGAGACTTAGCTTCTTTGTTGCCCGTAGGATGGGATGGTGAGTGAGAGCAATTTACTTCCTCTGAGTCCCCTGGTTTATGTAATTAAGTACCTGGGGATTCCAGAGCATTACCTCATAGCAAAGATTAACAAGTACCAGGAGCACTGATCCCCAGACGGCCTGGGGGAGGGGTGTGAAAGAGGCATCAGCAGAGAGAAGGAGGGTTAAGGGCCAGGCACGGCTTGGGGTGGCCTCTCCCTCCTTCTCACGGCTGTCATGGGGACTAGCAACACCACAGGCTTAATAATTAGCTTAGTATCTGCACTGCGGGTCGTGTTCAGAGGTTCCTCCGGGCAGCAGATTCCTGCTCCGTTGTTCCACCTGTGCCCCTGCCTGGCCTCCACACGGCCCAGCCCCTGCTGCCTGCCCGGCAGAGCCTCTGTCTGCTCCCAGCACTAATTTTCCTGTTGTCCCTGGTGCCACCATCATCGCCACCACTCCAGAGGAGCCAGGCTGTGCGGAGCGGGCTCTGCGGTCTCCCCAGGTGCCCGCAGAGAGCCAGGGCGGCCTGCACACAGCTCTCCGCAGCCAGGGAAAACCAGGGGAGGGCCGGCCCTGCATCCCTGACTAATGATCACGCCTTCAAGACGGATGCAGCTTGTGACTCAAGCTGTGGAGGCACTGCAAATGGAAAAGAGTGGGAGGGAGTAGAGGGACACAGAGGAAAACACGGATGGGGGGAGGGAAGAGGGAGAGAAAAAAGCAAAGGAACCAAGGTCTCTGAACTTTGAATCTAGAAAGGGCTCTCACGCCCATGGCCTCTGCAGTCGTTAAAGTACAACATGATGGCACGAAATACCTTCATACAGCAGTCTAGCAGTCCAGTTTGATGTCACTTTGGAAGAAAAAGGGAACTGAAGTTATTAAAAGATGCTACTATAATTGCAACTACTGTAATTTGCAGAACAATGTAATGTATACTGTTTTATGTAAATTCAGTGTTATATAGACTATGAGATCTTCAGGACAAGGGCCATGTTTCCGTTTAAGTTAGGAAACTAATAATATATGTCAAAACAGTTTTAGTTTGGTCCCATTCCAAGAATTCAAGCCTGGCCAGGAAGAATATTTAGAGACAAGTTAGGTTCAATTTTTCCACAGGAAGTTGTTATGTCTTGGGGTATATCATTTTATGTATGTTATAGCTGATATACCTGTAATAACAAGCTATGTTATAAGAGGGGATTTGCTTTGTATGTGTAGTGTGTATGGACACATAAGCATCCATATGTATGTGTGTGCATGTGTGTGTAGACTATAATTCTACAGTTGTATTTAAAAGTTCATTTAATATTTTAAGACAGTTGTTTCAATCCTGTAGGATTAACATTAACTTTTTATTAACAATATTTGTAACATAGTGAAATGAAATTCATAAACAATCTAGCCTACATAATCATATGATTACCTATAATTGATATATATTCATGACTTAAAAAGGGTTTCCCTGGTGGCACAGATGGTAAAGTGTCTGCCTGCAATGCGGGAGGTCTGGGTTCGATCCCTGGGTTGGGAAGATTCCCTGAAGAAGGAAATGGCAACCCACTCCAGTACTCTTGCCTGGAAAATCCAATGGCAGAGGAGCCCTGTAGGCTACAGTCCATGGGGTCACAGAGAGTCGGACACGACTGAGTGACTTCAATAACAATAGTGAGTGACTTAAAAAAACAATAAATAAAAGTAATTTATAATAAGACAAATTGTATTTTAATACATACTCAGGCACAGCTTAACTAAAGATATAGTGAAACACGCAGATGTTTGTGCCTACATGTAATGAATAAGTTTGCATTTAAGAAAAGGAAGATAATACTCATCTGAATACTGTTGATCTTTCATCTTTGTAGTTAACATTTAGAAAGAAAGGTTAAACAAATATGCTTTTGCATATGCTTCTACATATGAATCAGACAGACACAGACACAGGCTGATACAGGTGTGTTGACTCAAATACCACGAGCAACGTTGCCATCAGTGACATGAGATTCTGAAATTTTGAACAGCTCTTGGTAAAACTCCCAACAAAACAATATGCAGTCTCCTCTCAGTCTAACTAGCAGTTGCATTTGAGGAAAATTCAGTATATGGTAAACCATGTAAATGTCTTGTGCCTGTTTACAAGATGGTTGGATGGCATCACTGACTCAATGGATGTGAGTTTGAGCAAGCTCCAAGAGATGGTGAAGGACAGGGAAGCCTGGCAGGCTGCAGTCCACAAGATCGCAAAGAGTCACAGACACGACTGAGCGACTGAACAACAATGTGTAAAATAGAGTTCACAGCTAGGCTTAGATAAAGACAGAAGGGTTTGTGCCTATGTGAATTTCTGACAGGCTTGGAAAATTGCGTGGGAGGTGGGACAACTCTCCATGTGCAGGCTGTCCACACACTGTGGGGTGTCTAGCATCTCTGGCCGTCCAAGCCACTGGGGCTCCTCAATCATTGTGGCAACCAAAATAGACCCGCAGGTCCAAATACCTCCCAGGAAGACCGTTCTTTTTCAAAATTGTTTTGGCTATTCAGGGTTCCTTGAGATTCCATATGAATTTTAGGATGGATGTATCTATTTCTGCAAAAAAAAGTGTCACACGGATTGCACTGACTCTGTAGATAGCTTTGGGTTGTATTGACATCTTAACAGCATTAAGTCTCCCAATCCATGAACATGCATTCTTTACACTTATTTTTCCTGAGCCCTTTTTGAATTTTTGACTATTGGAACAAATTATCTTTTCTTTGTATCTGATTTTCTAAAATCTAGGACACTGGTCTGTGCCCCATATACACCCCATTTCCCTCTGTTTTCTCACCACATCTACATTAGGAATCTGTTTTCTCTATTTCCTGATAAACTGTTGGCAGGCAGGTAAGAGTCTATCAGATGTTCTTTCGGCAAACTAAGACTTCCAGCAGGGTTGCTAATAAAGAGGTTCCAGAATTAAATGAGATGTTAACTAACTTGCTGATATAAACTTCTCCAACTCTAAGATCCTAAGATGTCTTTTATTTTTCCTTTAGACCATGAGTCACAAACTTTTCTGATAGTATTTAATAAATATTAGTAAATATTTTGGGCTTCCCAGGGGGCCCTAGTGATAAAGAATCTGCCTGCCAATGTAGCAGACTCATGACAGGAGTTCAATCCCTGGGTTGGGAAGATTTCCTGGAGAAGGGCATGGCAACCCACTCCAGTATTCTTGCCTGGAAAAATTCTATGCATAGAGGAGGCTGGTGGGCTGCAGTCCATGGGGTTGCAAAGAGTCAGACAGGACTGAGCGCTTGGCAGCAGCAGTAAATAATTTAGACTTTGCTGGCCATATAGTCTCTGTTGCAACTATGTAACTTGGCCAATGTAGCATAAAAGCTGCCATAGAGCCATGTAAAGAAGTATGAATATACGCTAAGTGAAAAAAAAAATAAAGTCAGGCACAAAAGGCTGTACACTGTATGATTTCATTTGAAATGTGAAGAATGGGCAAAGCAAATAGAGACAGAGGGTAGATTAGTGGTTTCTAGACTCTGCATGAGAGGGGAGAATGGGAAGTGATGATGAGTATCTTTTGAGTGTAATGACAATGTTTTCAAATTAGATAAAGGTGTTTGCACAACTCTGAATATAAAAAAACTCTGATTTGTAAATTTTATTTTTTAAATAAATTTTTATTGGAATATGGTTGCTTTACAATGTTGTGTGAGTTTCTGCATACAGCAAAGTGAATCAGCCGTATGTATACATACACCCCCTCTTTTTTGGATTTCCTTCCCATTCAGGCCACCACAGAGCACTGAGCAGAATTCCCTGTGCTGCCCAGTAGGTTCTTATTAGCTATCTATTTTATACATAATAGTGTATATATGTCAATTCCAATCTCCCAGTTCATCCTACCACCACTCCCATTCCCCCTATGGTACCTATACATTTGTTCTCTATGTCTGTGTCTTTATTTCTGCTTTGCAAATAAGTTCATCAATTTCATTTTTCTAGATTCCACATATAGGCAATATTATATGATATTTGTTTTTCTCTTTCTATCGTATTTCACTCTGTATGATAATTTCTAGGTCCATCCATGTCTCTGCATGTGGGATAATTTCATTGAGTAATATTTCAAAGAGTCAGACACGACTGAGCGATTGAGCACACACACAAACACACACAACGTTCCATTGTATGTATGTACCACATCTTCTTTATCCATTCCTCTGTTGATGGACATTTAGGTTGCTTCCATGTCATGGCTATTGTAAATAGTGCTGCAATGAATATTGGGGTGCATGTATCTTTTTGAATTATGGTTTTATTCAGGTATATGCCCAAGAATGGGATTGCTGGCTTATCTGGCAGTTCTATTTTTAGTTTTTAAGGAACCTCCATACTGTTCTCCATAATGGTTGTATCAATTTACTTTCCCACCATCAGTGTAAGAGGGTTCCCTTTTCTCCACACCATCTCCATCATTTATTGTTCATAAATTTTTTGATGATGGTCATTCTGACTGGTGTGAGATGATATGCCTAATAAAGTAGCTTTACTTTGCATTTCTCTAATAATTAGTGATGTTGAGCATCTTTTCATGTGCCTCTTGGCCATCTGTATGTCTTCTTTGGAGAAATGTCTATTTAGTTCTGCCCATTTCTTTTTTATTAGATTGTTTGTTTTTTTGATATTGAGCTGCATGTGCTGCTTGTATATTTTAGAGATTAATCTCTTGTCTGTTGCTTCATTTGCAAGTATTTTCTCCCATTCTGAGGGTTGTCTGTTCATTTTGTTTATGGTTACCTTCACTTTGCAAAAGTTTTAAGTTTAATTAGGTCCCATTTGTTTATTTCTGTTCTTATTTTCATTATTCTAAGATGTGTGTCAAAAAAAATCTTGCTGTGATTTATGTCAAAGCATGTTCTGCCTATATTTTCCTCAAGAGTTCATCCATTTTGTTATTGATGGAACCTGGGCTGTTTCTAAGTTTTGACTATTTTTGTTGTTGTTATACATATTTATATTTGCTTTTTTTAATTAAAAATTTTTTCCCATCAATCCCAGTCTCCCAATTTGTCCCACTCCCTTTCCCTCTTGGTAACCTAAGTTTGTTTTCTACATCTGTACATTTTTTTTTTTTTTTTTTTTTTTACTATTTAATGATGTGGCTAGGAACATTCTTATACAAACCTTTTTGTGAAAACATATTCTCTATTTCCTTTGATAACTACCTGGGAGTAGAATTGCTAAGTCCCAGGATATATAAGTGTTTAGATTTATCAAAAACTGTCAGATTTTCCCAGACTCTCACCAACAGTGTATGAGAATTCCAGTTGCTTCAAGGTGAATTTGACATTTTGGTCCCTCAAATTATCTATCTATTCTGCTGTACTTTCTTTACAGAGTAAAGAAACTTCACACCAAACTAACAGTGTTTCTTTTTTAATGTCCATGGACACCTTCTCAGAGGGGACCCTGGAAATTATCACTTGGTTGGTGGAATTTCTCTGCCTCCAAGATTTTTCACTCCTATACTCCAGTGTGTTGACCATGTGCTGACCATGACTCAAGTACTTTTCTCAGATCCTTGACCTTTCCATAAAGTTCTTGGATTTCTGGCTGCCTTTCACCTGAAGCAGCACTGCCAAAGCCTGCTTGACAGCACATACCATGGCAGCTGCGGACTCCCAGGATCTGGTCTGCACCATGAAGCTCAACAGAAGCCTTCAGCTGTCACAGACCTCCTCTCCCCTTCCAGCAGACAGCGAGTTAAACACTAGAGCCTGATCTGCAACTACCCAGAGGGATTTTTTTTTTTTTTTTTACTTCCTCAATTTAGTGTGATTATTAATTTGGTTCTGTTTCTGGAAACAAATAGCCAGTGCTAAGCAACTCACTGTCTTCTATTTGTAACTCTGATGCTGATATCTTTTCAGAGGTGTTTATTTTTGCAGCTGTATAGCTTGGCTCTCTGCTCCTCTGCTTCACATTTTCATTGAAAATCTTTTTGGTTGGGTTAGAAGGTCTGCCCCGAAACACAATCATCTCCATGTTAATGAGGAGCGTTCTGTCCCTTGCTAGCATTCCTCAGAAGATGTAGCACACACGCACACAAATATCCAATGCTGTTCTTTGGCTCTTTCTAATTTGCTATTTGCTTCAAATATCTGTGCTCCTTATTATTTTCTCTTTAATACTTGTTGTTTGAATCGTCAGTAGCTACACATGGTACAAAATACAAAAGGTACAAAAAGTATTCAGTGAAAAGGTTCCCAGTCTTATCTCTCAGCCCCCATCCTTTTCCTTGGGGACCCACAATTACCAGTCTCTCTGCATGTTCAAAATCCATGAGTATGCACACTTCTTAAACAAACACATAAGAAACCCACTCATTGTGGGTGGTGACATTGGTCTGTGCCTTGCTTTTTCCTTATCTCTCTTGGAGAGAGTTTCCTATCATCAATACAGAGTTGTCTTGTTCTTTTCACTAGCTGCCTGTCACTGTGTATGTGCATGCTTAGTCATGTCCGACTCTGCAACCCCATGGACTGTAGCCCACCAGTCTCCTTTGTCCATGGAATTTTCCAGGCAAGAATACTGGAGTGGGTCGCCATTTCCTACTCTAAGGGATCTTCTCAACCCAGGGATCAGGCCTGCATCTCTTGCATCTCCTGCATTGGCAGGCAGATTCTTTACCAACAGTGTGTACCGTAACAGAATCTAAAACCTCCTGATGGACAAATAGGTTGTTACTGATCTTTTAGATTTTGTTTTCATGATCAAACCAGTTAACCAGATGAAGAGAGGTGAAAATAGCAGTCATGAACCAGCAACAGTGTCAGGGATGCCAGCTGATCCTGTGAGGTTTTATCAGAGTGTATGACATTTCCCACACAAACTGGCTGGCGAGTGTTTAATGATGCTTGGCAGGCTTTCTGTCAGATCTTGGCTGCATCTTCAAGGAGACTGGCTACCTCCTGATGAGGTATTGCAGGCTGACATCTGGTCAACTCTGAATATCAAATCTTGCTTCCCTTCTCTCCTCTTTTTTTCAATGCTCGGTGTGATAAAATAGAGAAATAAATGACAGAAACAGTAAAGAGCACGAGAGTTTGGAAGAAAGAAATTTGTAGAAACTGGATCAGAACAACAGCAAAAAAGATTTTTAGAGGCAGTATTTGAAGAGGATAAAGCAGGTGTTGGTAGAAAGGTAAAATTTGTGAATAAAAGCAAGAAAAACAGAAAGAGCAAAGAGAGGGGAGGCAATAGCCCAAATTCAGAAGATAAGGAGAAGGTCAAACAGCCTGGAGCAAACATTTCATGCTGAGAAGCAGTGGCCAGTGAGGCAGGACAGGCGAGGTGAAGCGGGTTACAAACGAACTGAATACGTGGATGGTAAGTGCATCCTTCATCTCTGAGGGTCTAAAATGAGTCTTGCCATGTTATAGTGCACATTTCCCCAACTTCTTCTTTTTTGTCTGGAGTGTCTTAATTATTGGTCACCTGTTCTTCCACATAATATGTAGAATCACCTTGCCAGTTTCCTTTTGGGATTGCATTTGTAGTAGCATTGATTCAAGAGATTAATCTAAGGAGAATAGACATCTTTAATTTTTAAATACTCAAGAGATTTCATTTTACTTCTCAAAAGATGCCGGCAAATAATTTTTCAGCCCAAAGGCAAAGATAACCAAGCCCAGAAGGGAATAAGACATCAGTGAGGTGCAGCAGAAACAACAGGCAGTAGAAACAGACCAGCAAAGACCTCGGACATAGAACTTTTATATACAGATTATAATATAAACATGCTGACTGCATTTAAATACCATTAAAGAATAGCTTAAAATATATTCCAGCATAAGGAAATTATAAAAGTTGGCAGAAATGTAGTTTTACTCACTGCTCTCTGCCCAGTGCTGGGACCATTGCCTGGCACGTGGTAAGTATTGAGCAAATATTAATATTTGTTGAGGGACTGACTGAATAGCTACATCCTAGGCCTCCCACCTGGGCTCTTGATGCATATTGAACTGCCTATTGGTCTTCATTAGGATGTTCTTTTGTCACCCTCAAATTATGTCCAACAAATCCATAACCTGCAGCATGTTCAAAACAGAGCTCACAGTGTTACAGTGTTTATCCTCGGACTTCCTTATTTCTATCAGTGACTCAGACTCTGCAACTTGAGGTCACCCCTTCCTGCTTTTTCTCTTTTTCCCTTACACCTAACAATCGCCGAGAGTCTTCTTTGGTATTTCTTTCATCTCTCCCTTACTATCTATTCTCATGTCCACTATAGTTTAGGTTTTTTGTTACTACATATCTGAATAACTACTGGGCTTCTGATGGCTCACCACCCCTACTTCTGTCTATTTTTGTATTATTCCTAAACTAATATTTCTCGAATGATATTCTGTGCATGTTAATCCCCTCCCCAAAAATTACATGTGCGTTATCAGATAGCTTTATCAGACTATCTATCTGGCTTTCAGTCATCCAGTTCTTCAACGAATATTAATACTAATTGAATTTCTACTTTGTACGAAGTTTTAGTACTAGGAAATAAGTGAACTTCAGAGAGTCAATTCTTGCCCTCAGGAAACTTGCTGTCTAGTGGGGAAGATAGTCACTTGAAATAACAATTACAATTCAGTGTGACAAACGTTATCATAGAGGAAGTTCAAAAGTAGGGTAGAAACCCATGACAGAGGCAAACTTGGGATGTTTAGGTAAAAAACAGGAGTTGGAGAAGTCTTCCCAGAGTAAAGAACTTTCAGTCTGATTTCTCATTATTCCTCTAGTGCAACTTCCTGTCGCTTTAGGCCTCGTTCCTTCTATATCTTATTTTTCCTTTAAGATCCGTGTTAAATTTCTTCCCCGGATTTCACACCCATGATGTCATTTCCTTCTTGACTCTAACAGTGATATATTAATATATCACTTAATATTAATATATTAATATTATTATTATTTTTTTTGTGTGTGTAATAAAGTTTTATTAAAGTATAAAGGAGATAGAGAAAGCTTCTGACATAGGCATCAGAAGGGGGCAAAAGGGTACCTCCTTTGCTAGTGTTAGCAATGGAGTTATATACTCTCCAATGAATCCAAAGAATGTCTGGAGGTTGCAAAGACCTCACCAGACCCACTCCCATAATTTACATTTTAAGATAACAGAGTTGGCTAGAAGGTTTAATCCAAAGATTGTCCTCAGGCAGGATACATCCTTGTAAAGACCAGACCTACTCCCATAATTTATGTTTTAAGATAACAGAATTAGCCAGAGGGTTTAATCCAAAGACTGTCCTCAGGCAGGATACATTATTGTTATATAATCCTAAGGAATGTAGAGGAAAAAAAGTAAAAAAGTTTGTCCTTTCTTCCTCCTTAAATATCCCAGACCTCTCTCTCCTTGGGGACCCCTAGACTTCTTATCAACCTGCCTAGGAAATGACTCTCTCATTCCCCCCCTTTCTTTTAGGAGAATTATGTTGCCTAGGGAAAAGGGGCATCGTTCTCATTCCATAACTGCTTCCGAGCTGACAAGGGGCGTTGTCCCTAAATTGGTGAGGCAACATATTCTCCTAATCCTCATAGTGAGGATGTCTGATCCAGGGGCTCCAAGTAATAGTTGGAGGAGGCTGTGGCACTCATAGGAGCTCGGACAACTATTTGTAAATTAAAAGCTTTTAGACGGTTAGAAAACCCCATTATACAGTTACAGATGTAAGGCAAAATAGTCATTAAACCAAGTTAAATCAGTCCATCTTAAGGTTGTTAGATGTCATCAGTATAAGAAGAGGCATCACATGTGATTGTTGAAGGTATTTGCAGACTTGGAGAAAGTCCTTTCCTTGAAGTGGAGATGCCCACCATGGGAAGCCTTCCACTGATGAAGAGGGGAGTGCTCCGCAGACCCAGCAGTTAGACCGATTGTGGAACGCAGCATAGGAGTGAGCCCAGGACAGGAAGGCATTGTCTTGAGGATCATACGGCAGACTGAGGATTTCTGGAGTCAGCAGAAGTAGGCTCACATAGATTATCAGGCCCATCTTGTCCAGAAGTATTAATATTAATATATAATGGTACAGAGGGTATGCTTGGTTGAATTTATGTATGTATACATAGACATGTACATGCGTATACACATTAGGTAGAATCATACAGAAATCACTGAATATTTAACCATTTTTAACCCACAAAAATGGCAGTTCCATATGATCTAACCATATGACTTGAAAACTTTGCCTAAGGCTATGCTGCATAAAACCATTATACAAATTTATAGTTTAGATCAAAGATACAAACTTTTAAGCAACCCCACAAATGTCCTCTTATACAGATTCTAGCTAAGTGTAACTTCTCATTAATACATTTTACATCTGATCACATGTAAGCATATAAACACATGAAATGACAAACTCATTCACAAATGTCCTTACATATCATACACCCAAAACACACACACCAAACTGACAGATGCACAAGATAAAAATCTACACACACACATTCACCAGAGCCAACACATTGGTATACATGTAGATTTCTGCACGTGCACTTGCATACACACATTTCTATCTTGATGTATCCAGAATAAGTTTCAAAATTTAACAAAGTCAGACATGTATTTTCCCCTAGGGGCAAATTTCAACCCACCTACTTTTTTTTTTTTTTTTTAACCTCACCATGCAGCATGTGGAATCTTAGTTCCCCAAACAGGGATGGAAACTGAGCCCCTTGTAGTGGAAGCAGGGAGGCTTAACCATTGGACTGCCAGGGAAGCTCCATCCACCCACTTTTAAAAATAATTATTTTGAACTTATTTATTTTAAATTGAAGGATAATTGCTTTAGAATATTGTATTGGTTTCTGCCGTAGGTATACATATGTCCCCTCCCTCTGACACCTCCCTCCCCACCCCTCCCTCTAGGCTGTTACAGAGCCCTGGTTTGACTTCCCTGAGTCATACAACAAATTCCCATTGGCTATCTATTTTACATACAGTAGTGTATGTTTCCATGCTACTCTCTCAATTTGTTCCACCCTCTCCTTCCTCCCACTACCTCCGTGTCCATAAGTCTGTTCTCTATGTTTGAGTCTCCATTGCTGCCCATCCACCCACTTTTAATCTTTTTGTAGACCTAGAAAATCAGATAATGAAGTGATACAATGATGCTTAAAACTAGAATTAATAAGCTCTGAGCAAGGACCTGAAGAACTCTGCTCTAAGTAAAAGTGCTTTTGCATTAATGCACAGACCCTGAAACTCACTCTGCTACTCAAAGGCCTTTTTAGGCTGTACCCTCACTAAGATTCCACCTTAGAGCTGAGGTAAAGCTTAAAGTTAGTGAGGTGTTATGTGCCTTGTCCAGAGAAGGCCTTTTCTGTTGCAAGTCCCTGCCAGCCCTACTTTCCTTCTGGACTGAGTAAAACGGAAACTAGCCATGCGGAGGATAAGGTGGAACTAGTTACGGAATGGATTCCCGGGAAGTCATGACAAGCAGTAGTCACAGTTGTCACAGGCAGACAGTGGTCTTAGCAGGGAATGGCTGTGGCTGGAGTGGGATCTGAAAATATAGTGAGAAGACACTTGTTTCTTTGTTGTATATGCTGCTTTCCACCACACAGTCTCTGTCTGGTTTCCATGGACACCAAGATCCATCATAGGAACAGCACAAGAAACTCTTGAGCAGAGAAAAATGTCAGACCAAGTCTGCTTTTTTAACTCTTAAACCCATGTGAAAATTAGGTAGGAATTGTTTTTGTAAACTTTTTGTATTGAAGCAAAACATCCTATGGAAAAGTGCACAAAACATTAGTGTGCAGCTTAGTAAATTTTCACAACATGAACCCACCTTTGTAGCCATCACCCAGATCAAGATACAGAACATGACCGACGCCCAGACCCTCTTTACACCCCATTTCATTCACTAAGCCTCAAAATAACCAGAATCCTGACTCCTAACACCATGGATTAATTTTATCTGTTTGTGTGTGTGTGCTTAGTCACTCAGTTGTGTCCGACTCTTGAGACCCCCTAGACTGTAGCCTGCCAGGCTCCTCTGTCCATGGGATTCTCCAGGCAAGAACACTGGAGTGGGTTGCCATTTCCTTCTCCAGGTGATCTTCCTGACCTGGGAATCGAACCCAGGCCTCCTGCATTGCAGGCAGATTCTTTACCGACTGAGCTATGAGGCGTAATTGGAATCATCCAGTACATACTCCTCTGTATCTCGTTTCTTTAATTCAACATTATATTTATGCAAGTCATAGCAGTAGTATAGTATTATATAGGGAAAATATAGTATTCCATTGTAAGAATCTGCCACAATTTATTTATCCATTCTGCCACTGCTGGACAAATAAGTTGTTTCCAGGTTTTGACTAATAGTACTGCTATAAATATTGCTACACCAGGATATATATCTGATAAAGAATATATATCTAGAACATAAAAAGAATTCTTACAAGTCAATAAGAATAAATAAACTCAATAAAACATTGGATGAGATAATTGAACAAGTACTTCATGTAAGAGAAAATGGCTTATGAATATATGAAGTCACCCAATCTCATTAGTTGTCAGGGACAGACAAATGACCATTAGATGCTACTACAAGCCTACAAGGAAGGCTAGCATGAAAAGACTGACAAAGTTGAAGACCAATGAGAATTTGAAACAATTGGAATGCTCATTCCCTGTTGATGGGAGTGTAAATTGATAAAGCTACTTTGGAAAACTATTTGGTAGCACCTACATGCCCTATGACAAAAGAATTCAACCCTAAAGAAATGTGAACATAAGTAAAGTGCTGCATGGCATGTAGGGTCTTAATTTACCAACCAAAGATAGAATCCACACCCCCTGTAATTCAAAGGCAGTATCTTAACCCACTGGACCACCAGGGAAGCCCTTGAATGTAAATACTATGGTAGACTTTTCCTGTAAAATGTTAGAGTTGCATTAAGCTGCAAATAGGCATGACTAGTCATCAGCAGACCAATCACTTTAAGCCTTCTTTCTATTGTCTACAGAATCAGCATAGTTCCTACTTTTTATGATTATTCACAAATTCTGTCAACATCCCTGCTGAATCTTTACCTGAACTATTAAAGACAGCTGGGTAAAAAGCAGAATCCTATCTGGTAAAAAGCAGATATTTCCTTCTTTCTTTCATTCTGTTTCCTGTCATTTTCTTCTTCCTGCTTCTCTTCCCTTCTTCTTTCTTAAACTTTTTATCAGGCTATCGGATGCCATTAACTGCAACTAGATGTGCAAAATAGAAACTTTGGTTTGTGCCAAAATCTCTTCTCCCTAGTAACCAGATCATTATGGCTGGAGTATCCAGAAATCTGGGGAAGAGCATTTTCGGCAGAGGAAACTAAATACAAAGCCCATGAGATTCAGGGACTTCCCTGGTGGTCCAGTGGTTAAGACTCCGTGCTTCCACTGTAGGGTGTGTGGGTTTGATCCCTGGCCAGGGAACTAAGACCCCAGATGCCACACAGTATGTCCAAAAATTAAAAAAACAAACAAAAAGTCCATGAGGTTCAAATGAACTTGGCATTCAAAGAATGGGAGGAAGATGGCATTTGAGCTCTTTCACTCTAGTAATTCACCTGGCACCCCAGAATGTCTCCCACGAAATCTGCACTTTGCTCTGAGTTCAAATTCATTGGTGAAGCAAAGGCAATTTTCTCCCTGTCTATATCACTGAGTATCACTTGCCACAAACTCCTTGCTACATTCCACTTCCTTTTGGCATCCTTGCTTCATTGGTTTGGCACTTTCAAGATGGCTTGATCCCATAGCTGGCAAGTTGGTGTGAGCTGTCATATGGGAGCTCAACTGTGGCTGTGGATGGGGGTGGGCTGCCTCATCTCCTCTCTATGGGGGCTTCTCCATTAACTGCCAGGACTTCTTCACAGTTAGAATTCCAAAAGTGAGCATTGCAAGAGAACTAGAAGAAAATCACACTGCTTTCTATTATCTAGCTTTGAAAGTGTCATTAACATTACTTATACCCCAGTCATAAAGCCACCAGATTCAAGGGAGAGAAGACATAGACATCCCCGGCAACACCTCTCACGGGGAGAAATGGCATTCCCATTATAAGAATATTATATGGGAACCTTGAAGACATTATGCTAAGTGAAACAAGCCAGTCAGAAAAGGACAAATACTGTGTGATTCCACTCAAATGAGATGCCAGGAGTAGTCAAATACATAGAGACAGAAGGAGAATGGTGGTTGCCAGGAGTAGGGGGAAAGAGGAGGGGAAGCTGATGTTTAATGGGGACAGAATTTCAGTTTGGAAAGATGAAAAAGATCTGGAGGTGGATTGTAGTAATGGTTGCATACAATGTGAATGCACTTAATGCCACTGAACTGCACACTTTAAAATGATCAGAATGGTAAATTTTATGCGTATTTTCATTTTACAGAAAATACCCTATGGGATAGGAAATATTGTTTCAGTCACACAGTCCTATGGATGATAGTAGGATGAGTGTGTAGGTGTCTACACGGTAGCCCAATATTCATGTCCTCTGATACAGTGCAGTGCATGCTCAGAACTAAAATCCTGGAACTCACACGTAAGACAGAAAGGGCCAGTCAGAGTATCTTCCAAGGTCCTTATACTGCTCAGGAGAAACTCATCCCATGCCAGATGCTTCTCTAAGTTTTTTTACTCCCCTCCATCATCTGCTTGATTATTATATTACCCTTCAGAATCCCCAGGTCATTGTTCTGCATTTCTTTCAGAGTTTATAGTTATCAGTGGGAGACTTGGTCTGTAGGGACTTTCACTGCCAAACTAGAAAGAGAGCTTCTCAATAAATTGAATCTAATACAAAACTATTCAGTATGTGTATTAGTTTTCTGTTGCTGTATAACAACAGCTTCAAACATTTAATATCTCACAGTTCTGTAGGTCAGAAATCCCGGCAAGGAGTAACTTGTTCTCTGGATCAGAAATCTCACAAGGCTGCAATCAGGGTGACAGATAGCTGTGTCCTCACCTGAAACTCAAGAGTTTCTTCCCATATTATGCAGGTTTTTGGCAGAATTCATTTACTTGAGGTGGTAGGATTGAGGTGCCTGTTTTCTTGCTAGCTATCAACTAGGGATTCCCTCTCAGCTCTGAGAACCCACTAAGGTCTTTGCTATGTGGCCCCTTCCATCTTCAAAGCCAGTAATGGAGAACCTCCCTCACGCTGAATCTTTTTCACTCTCTGAATACCTCTCACCAGAAAAAGGCTTGTCCCATTTAAGAACTTTCCTTAGCAACCTTCCCTTAACAAGACCTTCTCTTGTGGCTTAGCTGGTAAAGAATCTGCCTGCAATGCAAAAGACCTGGGTTCAATCCCTGGGCTGGGAAGATCCCCTGGAGAAGGGAAACGTTACCCACTCCAGTATTCTGGCCTGGAGAATTCCATGGACTGTATAGTTCATGGATGGGATTGCAAAGAGTCAGACACAACTGAGTGACTTTCACTTTAACAACCTGAGGTCTGGCCCACGGAGAATAATCTCCCTATCTTAAAAACAACTGAATCTAATCACAAGAATACACCAAACACAGATTGAGGGATATTCTAAAAATAGATTCAGATTTAAAAAAAGACTGAAGATATATGGCAACTAAATGATGCTGGATGAGGCTCCAGACCAGGGGTAAAGAACATAGTTACAGAGAATACTATTAGAGTAAATGGTAAAATCTGAATAAGGATTGTTGTGTTTGATCAAAATTTCCCACATGTTCTTGGTTCAAGGTGCCCTCAGTGTCTCAGTAATTTTTTCATGGTGTTCCTTGGCCAAAAAAAAAAAAAAAAAATCTAGTTCCAAGCAACTTATTAAATGCTTATGCTCCAACAATTTAGTTGCCATTTGAAAAAAATATACACATAAACTGAAAGAAAAATAGTATTTTTATTTCATTCTTAAATAATCACAATTATTTACTAATGGGATTTATGCAGCTACTGTGCACTGTACAACTTCTCAAATCCTGGAATCAGTTTGGGTAAGACCACCCTCATTTCCTGTTATTGATTTTTGCACTGTACGTTTTATCACAAACACTGAAAAAACCCAGCTTCCCAAGTATATGACATTTCCAAGAAATATGGCGCCATCTATTGTTAAAGCTGTGCATAACCTCAAGTGAATAGTTTTGCTTGCCTTGAAAGTTCAGAATGTATGAATAAAATACCACACAGATACCCTCTATGAGTTCACCGCGGTGCTGTGGGGCACCCAGTGCACAGTTTGGGAACCACAGGATTAGACGATAGTTTTGTATTAATGTTACGCTTCCTCCAGTTGAGAAATATGCTGTTGCTATGTAAGTGAAAGTCCTTGTTATTTAGGAAATGCACACCAAAGTGTTTATGAATAAAGAAAGACATCTGCAAACTACTTTCAAATGATTTAGACAAATTGTGTGTATAATTGTGCACACATAGTGAGCACAACTGATATAGGAAATGAGCAAAATATTAACAAGGAATCTGGATAAAGCGTTTACAAGGTTTTTTCCCCCCTACTATTCTTGAAATTCTTGAAATTATTTCAAAATAAAGATTTCTAAAAGATGCAATACAATACTATATTTCAAGGTGTATATACATATATAGTAAAATAATATTTAAATGCCTGGAAATTAGAAGCGCCAATTCAAATAGTTGTAATGTTTTGTAGAGTGGGAAGAGGGATGTACATTTGGGGAAGAGTACATACAATATCACAGATGTTTTATTTCCTAAGGTAAGTGGTGGACACTACACAGATATACATTACATTATCATTCATATATTTAACTATGTCTGACATACTTCATAGTTTATTTTAAAGAATAAATACGTAGAATCTGGACTTCTCTAGTGGTACAGTGGATAAGAATCTGCCTACCAATGCAGGGGATACTGGCTAGATACTTGGTCCAGAAGATTCCACATGCTGAGGGGCAACTAAGCCTGTGTGCCACAACTACTGAGCCCATGCTTTAGGGTCCTTGAGCTGTAACTGCTGAGCCTGTGTGCCGCAATTACTGAAGCCGGAGCACCTGAAGCCTGTGCTCTGCAACAAGGGAGGCCACTGCAATGAAAGGCCTGTACATCTAGAGACTAGCCCCTGCTCTGCACAACTAGAGAGAGCCTCCACGTAGCAATGAAGACCCAGTGCAACCAAAAATAAAAGTTAATTAATAAAAAAATATGTAGAATCTTTCATAACAGATAAAACATAAAAAATATGAGTAAATGAAAGCATACTGCTGTTGTTTATTGGGGATTACCATATACTTCACGGGCAGCCCTGACTGCTACTACACAGCCGTGTCATGCCAACATTGTGGATTAAGAGGGCTGACTCCAGAGCTTACATTTCTAATCCCCATACTGTATCTTCCAGCTCCATACACAGTTAACATACTTCTCTTTGCTCTTTTTATCTTAGACTGGAAAAGAAAGCTAACTTTATTGCTTTTTCTGTTTTAAACTAATTTAACACAACTAGTAAACAATATGGCTGTACATACTCAAACCTTGAAAACATCAATATGAAAAAATGATAATAAATTTTAGTATTTAGCACATTTCACTGCTCTCATGCTCAACAGTATTATACCTAATGTCTTTAATAGTTGAAGATTTGACATTTTGCAATTATACTTACACAATATCAGTTCTATTACAGGGCCAGTATGGCAGAAACCAACACAACATTGTAAAGCAATTTTCCTCCAATTAAATAATAAATTAAAAAAGAAGAAATAAAAGAAACAGATGTTTATTGATTTATCAAATCATACTGAGAGATCAGCATCTGGAAAGTCAGTATAAATCCAATTCTTTTAAGCTTTAAACTATCAAAATTCTAACTAGGACTTATATTTCATAATTGTAAAGGATTTTAGAAGCTTCACCGAACTAAGTTACATTACTTGTTTATTATGGAAACAATCCAAAATAAGCTTTTTTCTTAATAAGCATTTAATGTTTCAAAATTAAAATTTAACATTAAAATGCTTGAAAAATCTAATTTAAAATAACTGTTACAAAATTTTGAGCCTTTAGTCACTATCTTCTTGCAATGTATTTAAAACGTTTACAGCTATGTGAGAACAGAAGCAATGCTACCTTCCCCCTCATAATTTAGTGGGAAATTGGCAGCCATTCTTTTTCAGGGCACTAAACAAACGTTTGTCAAGTTCTATTCATCTTCTGTAGCTAAACATATTGACCCAAAAAGCGACAGTTGCTCAAACTGTTTTCTATTCTAGAAGATGCTTTCTGTCTCATCGCTTAGAATGAGAAAAGTGGTTATCTCAGAATTATTATTTTCTTGTTATATTTTCAGCTAAAGGTGAGAACAAGATGGGGTTAAATGTGGATGAGTAGCAGGGTAACGAGATAAACTGAGCTCACAGCTACAATCACAAACACCTTGACAGAAGTGAAAGTATAACAAAGGTCTAATCTGAACGTTCCACCTGCAGGCCAGAAGTACATAATAGGGACCCCAAGGCAAACATAATATTGGCGGGGGGGGGGGGGGGGGGGGGGTCAGTGGATGCGCCCATGGGTACTGAAGAATCCACAAAAGATACACCAAAACGGACCGTGGTCTACTTGGCATATCTGCGCCGATGGACCTTGAACTAATCCGTAATTTCAGCTACTTCCAGCCTGAGAATCTGCCTCGAACAGTCAATAAATTTCTACCACTCGGCTGCAAACCTAACAAATTTCTAGGTCCTGAACCCCACCCTGGCCACAAGGTCGCATCCTCCATGAAGTGTAAAACTCAGCCACCCCCCGTGAGGCCACCTTTCTCCCTAGGGCCGCTGCCCGGCCAGATCGCGCGACCCTAGGGAGCAGCCTCATCTCTGGGGCTTGGTGATGACGTCACGCGGCCCCTTGCTAGCATCGCGAGACTCTCTTCTCCCTCCCCCAGTTCCCTACGCTCCCAACCGCCAGCGCCCGCTGCCAGGCAGCGGCGGGGATGGCGAGCCGCGGAGCCGAGGCGGTGACGAGAGCAGCGGTCCCGCCATTGGACGAGGAAGCCTGAGGGACGGGCCAGCGTGGTGAACAAGCAGACACCGAGGCTGCTGGCCCCGAGAGAGCGAGGGCCATGGAAGCCAGCATGCCGAAGCGGAAGGAGCCTGGCAAGTCCCTGCGGATCAAAGTCATCTCCATGGGCAACGCCGAAGTGGGAAAAGTGAGTACCGCGCTGGGAGGGGCGGGACCGCAGCGCGGCGGAGCGACGTGCCGATTGGCTGGGAGGGCGGCCACTCAACAGCCTGGTCGCCCGGCCTCCTCCCCGCCCCGAGCAGGCCTGGGTCTCCTGAGGGATCTGGCTCCACGAGGAAAAACTCTCCTGACCTTTATGACCTTTGGGTTGCCCCCCTCTGACACCTAAGAAGGTGTCTCGAGTGGCCTCTAACCGTTGACTATATCCCAAAGAGAGAGGAGGCCTAGGTCCTCATGTCAGATCGTCTGCTTGGATAACATGTCTGCGTTCTGGGTGACCCGTACAGGACTTTGAGGTGGAGAATAAAAGTTTAGTTACCCCAGCAGAGCTTGGGAACTGATAACTTACTGGGCTGTGTGTGAGGATGGGGATTTGTAAAATTTACTCTGTAGATGTGGAGCCCAGAATCTACATTTCATTTGTAAGAGAGCGTAACTGATGCTGAAGTGTTTCACAGGGAGGTGCAGTGGATGTCAAGGAACTTGCATTATTTTGTCTTGTTTGTGTTTCTCTCTGATAGTGTCACCACATGCATTATCGCAAAGAAGTCTTAGATCCACTGTCTTTTTCTGTGGTGCTTCTACTGGCTATCAGCTCTAAACTCTCCCATAGTATTGGGGGTAGGGAGGGCAAGAGGTGAACAGAGGTCTTTATCCCCACGTGAATTCTAAGACCGCCTCTTAAATTGTCTCTTCTTCAGGGTGAGTGGAAACTGTTAATTAAGAACCTTACAAGGTCATCAAATCAGTGATTGAGACAGAATTAGAATCTGGGTCTTCACACTCCCATTGCAATGTTCTTTCCATCATTGTTGTTTAGTCGCCAAGACTGTTTTGCCACCGCATGGACTGTAGCCCACCAGGCTCCTCTGTCTGTGGGATTTCCAAGGCAAGCATACTAGATTGAGTTGCCATTTCCCTTTCCAGGGGATCTTCCCAACCCAGGGATCGAACCCTGGTCTCCTGCATTGCCGGCGGATTCTTTACCACTGAGCAACTGGGAAGCCCCCTTGTCCAATCATTATTTGCTGTCAAAATCAACTCCTAGTAGGATCTACATGCCCAGAGAGCTGTTAATGGGAGTGTTTATGCCAAAGACCTGCACGTAACTGATGCTCAGCAAATGTTTATTAGTGTCTTTTCTTTCCATTTTGTATTGTTTATATATCTATACATATGTATGTAGTAACATAGCTGAAAGTAGATGATTACTGAACATCAACTATGTGCCAGGCATTGAAAAGAAAAGAAAGACCTCTAGAAGGTCATATACTAAATACTAAACTCGCTAAGTGAGCATGCTTACTTTTAAAATTTTACTATGCGCATGGGTTTGGGTGAACTCTGGGAGTTGGTGATGGACATGGAGGCCTGGCGTGCTGCGGTTCATGGGGTCACAAAGAGTCGGACAGGACTGAGCAACTGAACTGAACTGAATGATTAAACTTTAGAAATAGTTTAATATGTCCAGTGTCACCACGTTCATGTAATATGGTTCTAGATTTATTAGCCAATGCAGTTAGGGAGAAGGAAATAATGTACGAAATGCTGAAAAGGAGAAAGCAAAATTGCCATTATATGTTAATAATATGATTATTTATCTGAAAACCCAAAGAGAATTAACTGAAAACCTATTAGAAACAATAGACAAAATTAATATATAAAAACTTACAGCTTTACTGTATCAGAATTATGATTTTTGGACTATATAATTGAAAAACTTTTAATTTACAATAACAACCAAAATAAAGTGCCCAGACTTAAACTTCAGAAGATATAGGTAGGTCCTAGGACCTATATAAAGAAACATTTCTACAGAGAGACATACAATTACTTAGACAAGTGGAAAGGTATGTGTCCTCTTAATTAGGTTCACTCAATATTTTGGAGATATCAGTTCTTTAAAATAATCTACAAATGTCATTCAATTATAGTTAAAACATCAGTGATTTTTTTCTTTAGAACATAATAAAAGGTACTAAAAATCCTTATGAAAAATTAAATGTGAAACTAACCAAGAAAATTGAGGAGAAGAAATGAGAGGAAACTAACGCTACCAGATATTAAAACATATTTTAAAGTTACCAAGCTTTTCCTGTTGATACTGGAAAGTAAATACAGAGACATTAGAGAAACAGATTGGAGTCCAGATATAAACCCAAAAGTATAAGGAAATTCAGTTTACAACAAATATAGTTAAACTGGGAAAGTAGGGACCATTTAGGAGAAGGCCATGGCAACCCACTCCAGTACTCTTGCCTGGAAAATCCCTTGGATGAAGGAGCCTGGTGGGCTGCAGTCCATGGGATCGCTAAGAGTCGGACACAACTGAGCGCCTTCACTTTCACTTTTCACTTTCATGCATTGGAGAAGGAAATGGCAATCCACTCCAGTATTCTTGTCTGGAGAATCCCAGGGACGGAGGAGCCTGGTGGGCTGCGTCTATGGGGTCACACAGAGTTGGACACGACTGAAGCGACTTAGCAGCAGCAGCAGGAGCAGGAACCATTTAATAAATACTTTTGTTACAACTATTTACTGTTTGGGGGTAGAGTGGATTCCTTCTGAATGCCTTTCTCAAAAATAATTTTTTCATAGATGAAATATTTAAATGTAATTTAAAAATGTTTGCCTTAGTTATAAAAGTAAAACATACTCATTTTAAAGGATTTAGAAAATGTAGGAAGATATACAGATAAATAATTTTAGGTTAAAAAGACATGCCCTAGTAAATAATCCTTGGCTCAAAGGACAAATCAAAGCAAATGACAAAATAACTAGAAACCAATGAAAGGAGAGAATCCATGCCAAAATCTTCAGGGCAAATTGAAAGCAATCCTGAAAGGAAAATGAATTATCTAACTCATTTCTAAAAAGGAGACATTAAAAACTAAAAGAACTTAGTAGTTGTACAACTTTGTGACTATGCTTGGAACCACTGAATTGTACACCTTAAAAGTATGAATATTATGGTATAGTATAACTGAACTTTCAAAAATAAAGGAACTTAAGACAGAAGAAAAAGGGCATCAAATATGAGAGAAACAATTCCCTGGAAAGATTAATGAAAAAGAAAAATGCCTAAAATTTAAGAAAAATAGAGAAAGCAAAAAAATTACAAGATTAGTACTGAAAATCACATTCTGGAAGAAATTTAAAGAACGATTAGAGAATACTACATATATTCAGTTCTGTGGGAACATATTTCAAAATATAGAGAAAATGGAGGACTTCCTAGCAAAATATAAATTACCAAAATTGACTCAAAAAGAAGTAGAACACCCAAGTGACCAGTCATACAAAAAGAAATTGGAAAAAGCAATTAAAAGATTTACTATCCAAAAAGGTATCAGGATCAGATGGTTTCATGAAAAGATTTATTTAAGCTTTAAATAACATATAATTTCAGTTACTTAAGTTATTCCAAGGCAAAGAAAAAGATGAACAGTACTCCCAATTTATTTATATAAAGTTATGGTTATTTAAAAAGCAAAACTTGATATAGTATCAAAAAAGAAAAGTATATATATTATTTTCATATATGCATACAAATGCATAATTCCTAAATATCCGTGAATAGACTTCAGCAGCATATCAAAAATTTCACTATTAGCATGTAGGGTTTATTCCCGGAATGCAAACTTGGTTCAATATCAAGAAGTTAATCATCATAATTTGTTTATATTCTAAACCAATTTTTCTGTTAGGCGATGTGTCTTTCTTACCAGTTTTTCTGGTTTGGGGATGTTAGAGTTATTAACTTTTCGCCAGCCATATGAGTTACAAATATTTGCCCCAGTTATGTTTTTTTAATACTTGGTGTTTTGCCATACAATTGCTTTTATTACTATTTGTATATATTCAATTATGCCCATCTTTTTTAAAATTGAAATATAGTTGATGTACAATATTATGTTAGCTCCAGGTATGTTACAGTGATTTGACATTTGTATACATTATGAAATGATCATCACAAGTCTAGCAACCAGCTGTCCCCATATGAAGTTACTGCAGTGATATTATTGACTGTATTCTCCATGCTGTATAATACATTCTAGTGGCTTACTTCTTTTATAATTGGAGGTTTGTACCTCTTGTTCCTGTTTACCTATTTCACTTCCCCATCCCCTACCCTCTCTGGCAACTGCCCATTTGTTCTCTGTATCTCTGACTCTGTTTTTGTTTTGTTTGTTAGGTTCCACATATGATATCATATGGCATTTGTCTCTCTTTGACTTATTTCACTTAGCATAATACCCTCTTAAATTTCATTCATGTTTTCACAAATGATAAGGTTTCATTTTTAAAATGAAAAAAATAAAAATTTAAAATTTATTTAAAAAATAACAGTAATAGTCCATTATGTGCATATATATACATATAATATATATTTATACCATATCTTCTTTATCCGTTCATCTGTGGATGAACACTTAGGTTGCTTCCATATCTTAGCTATTGTAAATAATGCTGCAGTGAACATCAGGGTGCATATATCTTTTTGAATTGGCGTTTTTGTTTGCTTCAGGTAGGTACCCAGAAGTGAAATTGCTGGATCATATGGTTGTTCTATTTTTATTTTTTTGCCAGACCTTCATACAATGTGTTCCATTGTGACTGCACCAGTTGACAATCCCACCAGTGTTGCACAAGGATCCCTTTTCTCCACATCCTATCACTTGTTATTGGCTTTTTGATGACAGCCATTCTTACTAGTGTAAGGTGGTATCTCATTGTAGTTTTAATTTGCATTTCCTTTATGATTAGTGGTGTATTTTTATGTATGGTGTGAGAAAGTAGCTCAGTTGATTCTTTTACATATAGCTGTCTAGTTTTCCCAACACTGTTTATTAAAAGTGGTGTGTTTTCCCATTATATATTATTGCTTCTTTGTTATTGATTGACCATCTAACTGTGGGTTTGTGTCTGGGTTGTCTATTCTGTTCCATTGATCTGTGTGTCTGTTTTTATGTCAATATCCTGCTGTTTTGATTACTGCCATTTTGTACTATAGTTTGAAATCAGAGGGTATACCTCTAGCTTTGTTCTTTTTCAAGATGCTTTGACTATGCTTTTCTGTTTGTTTTTTTTATGGTTTCTGAGTTTTCTGTCTTGGTTGAAAATGTTTTCGGATATTCTACATATATCGCACATTTTCTTCTGAAATTTTTATTGTTTTATTTTGAAATACTTAAATCACAAATTCACCTGTAATTTTTTTTGCATATAAGTAAGTTAAGGGCCCAACTTAATTTGTTTTTCCTGATGGATATTCAGTGTGCCAGTAACCTTATAATAAATAAATTATTTTTCCCATTGACTTTAAATATCACTTTTGTCACTTTTAAATTTTTCATATATAATGGGGTCTATTTCAGAGCTCTCTGTTCTTTTCTACTAATCTACTTGTCTATTCTTATGCCAATATAAGACCCTCTCAATTGGTTTCAAACTATATTTTAATACTTGTCAATGCAAATTCCCACCTGTTTCTACTGCCTTGTCCCTTTCCTGTTTTTTATACTTCAATTAGTTCTTCTCAGATAGCTGTTCTTTTTTTTTTTTTTTTAGATAGCTGTTCTTTCATATGAATTTTAGGATAATTCTATTACCTGCCTCCTGAGAAATCTGTATGCAGGTCAAGAAGCAACAGAACCGGACATGGAACAATGGACTGGTTCCAAATTGGGAAAGGAGTATGTCAAGGCTATATATTGTCACCCTGTTTATTTAACTTATAGACAGGGTATATCATGCAAAATGTTGGGCTGGATGAAGCACAAGCTGGAATCAAGATTGCAGGGAGAAATATCAATAACCTCAGATATGCAGATGACACCACCCTTAGGGCAGAAAGTGAAGAGGAACTAAAGAGCCTCTTGATGAAAGAGGAGAGTGAAAAAGCTGGTTTAAAACTCAACATTCAAAAAACGAAGATCATGGCATCTGGTCCCATCACTTCATGGTAAATATATGGGAAAACAATGGAAACAGTGACAGACTTTCTTCTCTTGGGCTTCAAAATCACTGCAGATGGTGACTGCTGCCGTGAAATTAAAAGACGCTTGCTCTTTGGAAGAAAAGCTATGACCAGCCTAGACAGCGTATTAAAAAGCAGAGACATTACTTTGCTGACAAAGGTCTGTCTATGGTTTTTTCAGTAGTCATGTATGGATGTGAGAGTTGGACCATAAAGAAAGCTGAGCGCCGAAGAATTGATGCTTTTGAACTGTGGCGTTGGAGAAGACTCTTGAGAGTCCCTTGGACTGCAAGCAGATCCATCCTAAAGGAGATCAGTCCTGGGTGTTCATTGGAAGGACTGATGTTGAAGCTGAAATTCCAATACTTTGGACATCTGATGAGAAGAGCTGACTCATTGGAAAGGACTCTGATGCTGGGAAAGATTGAGGGCAGGAGGAGAAGGGGTTGACAGAGGATGAGATGGTTAGATGGCATCACCAACTCAATGGACATGGGTTTGGGTGGACTCCAGGAGTTGGTGATGGACAGGGAGACCTGCCGTGCTGCGGTTCATGGTGTCGTAAAGAGTCGGACACAACTGAGTGACTGAATTGAACTGAGTGTTTAAATTGTCTACTGGAGTTAAAGGACTTCCACGTCCCTTAATCTCATGAATAATTTAGAAAAAGGCTGTTTTTATTCTTCTAGGATATTCTGAGAGAAAACATTTGAAAAGTGCTTTCAAGCTGTAAGGTGTTTTCTAAAGTGTAGCTTTTTAGCCGTAGTCACTCCAAGGAAGTTTTTCCTTCAGTTCCCAGTGAGCTTATTAAGTATTTTTTAAAGCAGCTGTCCTATTTAATTTAGATTGAGGTTCATTAGGAAAGTGAGCAGAATAAGCTTCATCACCAGTGCTTCAAGTAAATTATGTTTCATAAGTGCTAAGGATTGCTATTAATGTACAAGTCATTTTAAATCGCTTTTTCATTGGCACTGAGCTAATCTCTCAGATGTGAAGATACAAGATAAAAGGAGTAAAATACCAGTGCTTGCCTTCAAGTAGTTTACTGTCTAGCTGAAGAGATAAAATGATGTACAGGTAAAAGATAACAAGGCAGTGAATGATAACAAAAACATGTATATATATATTTATATATACATCTATATACATGTGTAGTTTATGTTAGAGGAGTTCAGATGTAGGCAAGATCTCTTATAACCAGAGTGCTTTGGGATAAGTAAGATTTGGAAAGAAGGGAGAAAGCTCATTCCAAATAGGAAGGAAAGTAATGACAAGAGTTAGGAAGTCAGGCCTGCAATTTGGCAGAAATGGAGGATTTATTTTAGAAGGGTTTAGACAGAAGACAGATTAGGGTCAGATTATGGAAGGTCTTGAATAATGGACAGAGGAGTTCGAATGTTGAACTCTTGGCAGTGAGAAGCTGTTGCAGATTTTTAGTTAGAGAAGTGAAATAATGTTAGCAGTATGCAGTGTTGATTGAAATTGGGAGGGAAAGGAGGCATAAAGACCAATAAAGAATTTCCTATAGTTGTACAGGTGTAGATAATGAAGACCTAAACTAAAGTGGTATCAATGGGAATTAGAACGAAGAGAAAAAAAAGAAAAAGAAAAAGAAAAAGAATGAAGAGAAAGATCGAAGAAACGGTCAAAAGAAGATTTAGAAAGACTCAGAGTCAGATATGACTTTAATAATTTAATCCTCTGTAACTGGGAAAATGATATCATTAACGGAAACAGATGTCAGCAGGATGAGCTGTCTGCTGTTTTTATGTATAAGATTAGTTCATATTTGGACACGTGGAATTTGTAGAATGGTTGTACATCTAGGTAGAAATTGGTCTAGTAGGTATTTGGAGATGTGGATCTGGTCTGGGGAGGGAAGTCGAGATAGATATTTTGGTGTTATTATTAAAAGTATGTTGGTGTTATTATTGAGTAGAAGAGGGTGTCAAAAGAAGAGAGAACAAGGATTGAGCACTAAATTGAAAACATACCCATATTTGGCATTAAGGAAAGAGTTTTGAAATAATTTCTCTTTAAAAACTTCACCTTTAGTACTTGTTTCCGTTATTTTATAATTTCAGCTTTTAAAAAAGCATTGTCTTATAGGGGTAGATGAAGAAACCATAATGAAGAAATGTGCTTATTTTTTATGGGTTCCCAGAGTGTCTTTACTAAAAGCTTTTATTTTTACCTTTTTAGAGCTGTATTATAAAGCGATACTGTGAGAAGAGATTTGTGTCTAAATACCTTGCAACAATTGGAATTGACTATGGAGTCACAAAGTGAGTACATAAATTGTTTCCTTAGGCTTGCAAATCACATAGAAATTCAGAACCCTTCTAAACTGATCTGTCTTGAAATAGAGATTCTGAAGATAAATTGGTATAGAGAGGAATGAGACCTTTACAGACAGCAGTGATCATGTCGTTTGTTCATCATGGAGCACGTTCTGTTTGCCAGGCCTTCTGAGTGGGATATAGGGGCTGGTGATGGGCAAGTCAGCACAAAGCCTGACTGGCAGACATAGCTTTTCAGGAAGCATGTGTCTATGTAAGCAGGTCCTGTTAGCACGTGTGTTTTTAGAGAATTTTGAAATATTCACTCTAAGAATTTTAAATATTATGTGAAAAATTTTCTATCAGAAAACTTCCTTTTAGTGATCTTTTTATAGCATTTTGAAATCTAGCAAAAATTATCTGGGTAGAGTGAAATTGGGTATCAGTGGGGATTTATTTAGAGGTGGATTGAAATGGGTTGAGCTTGGGGAGATAGAGTCACATTAGGAGGAAAGCACACTGTGGAAGTGTAGAATGGAGGTAGATAGCTCATCTCCAGAGAGGGAACTTCAAGTGTTCACTATTCTGACCCCGGCCTGCCCCTCCCTTCTCTCTTATTACATTCTTTCACACACTTTACTCTCCATCCACACTGAATTCATACAATCATACTTTTCTCTCTCAGTGCCATCCTTCATGCTGTCCACCTGAAATGTCCTCTCCCCTCGTCTCTCCACCTGTCAATCTCCTCAAGCTGTAAAGTATACATGTTCCCATGAGGTGTTCTGAACGTCCCCTTTATCGGTCAGGACTCATTTTAGTTGAAAATGATAGTTGTATTAAAATTCTCTTCTATTCATAGGTGTTAGCATAAATTATCTTGTCTTATTATTTGTATGTGTTTAATGTCTCCTGCTAGATTATGAGCTCCATGTAGAGAGGCTATTAGAATAAATTATCTCCAAGTACCTGATACAGTGCTAGTACACAGTCCATACTCAATAAATAATTATTGTTAGGTAAGATAGATGTTGGACTGTGAAGAAAGCTGAGCGCCGAAGAATTGATGCTTTTGAACTGTGGTGTTGGAGAAGACTCTCTTGAGAGTCCTTGGACTGCAAGGAGATCCAACCAGTCCATCCTAAAGGAGATAAGTCCTGGGTGTTCATTGGAAGGACTGATGTTGAAGCTGAAACTCCAATACTTTGGCCACCTCATGCAAAGAGTTGACTCATTGGAAAAGACCCTGATGCTGGGAGGGATTGGGGGCAGGAGGAGAAGGGGACGACAGAGGGTGAGATGGTTGGATGGCATCACCAACTCAATGGACATGAGTTTGAGTAAACTCCGGGAGTTGGTGATGGACAGGGAGGCCTGGTGTACTGCGATTCATGGGGTCGCAAAGAGTCGGACACGAGTGAGCGACTGAACTGAACTGATCTGAAGATAGATGCAGCTAAAGAGGAAGTTTGCGACATTAGAATATGAGGGCAACATTCAAGAAGGTAGACTAAAGTGGTGAGGGGTATCTATATTTCAGGGCACAGGATTTCAGTGATATGGTAGTATATCCTGTTTAAGGCAGTTTTGTTTTGAGCCCATATTAGTAGCTAACTTATTCATCTAAGAAGCAAGAGTTATGATGTCATGCCATAGAGCTGTGGTTTAGTCAATAGACTATAGTCATCTCATAATCTGAGGAATATTGGTTCCAGGACCCCCTGTGGATACCAAAACCTGCCAATGTTTAAATCCCTTATATATAAGATAGTGTAGTACTTACTATACACATTCTCTCAATACTTTAAATCTTCTCTATATAACTTATAATACATAATAGAATGTAAATACAGTGTTAATGCTATGTAAATAGTTTCTACTTTGCAGCAAATTCAAATTTTGCTTTTTGAAATTTCAAGGGTTTTTTTTTTCCCCTGAATATTTTTGGTTCAAGTTCAGTTGAATCTATGGATATAGAACTTGCAGATATGGAGTGTTGATTATGTTCTGTTTCTGGTTGAATTTTTTTTTTTTTTTGTCTTTTGGTGAGGAAGAGAATATGGTTGACAGAAACCCAAGAAAAAAAAAAGAAGGCTAGTAATCAATTCACATAATCCAATCATGAGGATATAGCTGGGTCTGAGAGATCCCTGGAACTAGGGAGGGATTTCACAACATGTCTCTCTCTACCTTTTGACTCCCTCTCCACAGCTGCCATTACCTCTCAGGCTTTCCAAAACTAATCTCAAATTTAAAAATCCCAGGGAAGGTTTTGACTGTCCAGGTGGTGACAGGCGCCTTTCCCCAGCTCTGTTAGCTGTGGCCAGCAGAGTGCATCAAAAAAGAAGATGGAAGAACCCATTTAAACCACAGTTGGCAGAAGGAGGGAAGGTACTCTTTGAGCAGTCAAAACAATGGAAGCCCACTCCATCCTTCAAATCACAGTATGCTTAAAACTACTTGTAGAGTCTGTAAAAATGAAGATTCCCAAGCCTCATCCAGTAAGTTTGTGATTTACTGGGTCTGAGGTGGGGCACAGGACTCTACGATATAAACACTCTCCCCCTCTTTCCATAATTATGATTCAGGTGGTCTTCAGGTCACAGTTTAGGAAAGCACTGGCTTGAGGTAATGAATTACCATTTTTCTTAAGGTAATATCCTCTGTCAGACTTCTGAAGTAAACTGCTCTGTTTTCAGTTCCAGTTTGTAAACATAATTTATGTTACTTCCTGATTTTATAAACTTCAGTTCCATCCCTTCTCAGCTGCTATGTGACAAAACTTTCTAATAGGAGTTGTTATATAAGATCTTCTCCAGATGCTCTCAAACTCTTAAATATTTTGTTTTGTTTTGCTGTTCTCGCATCCTTTTATGAGACAGATCCTCCTGATTTCACAGTTGTTAAAATGAAAACAAATGTGCATCTTAGAACTGATGAAATATGGCAGAGAATTCAGGACTGAAGAAATCATGATAAGATGAGTAGTGGTTAGTCTGATTTAAATATACAAGTAATATAAAACAACTGTAGGAATTATGGTTTCAGAATAGGAAGTACATGTTATAAACTTGGAAAGGGAATTATAAACAAAGCAGGAGGTAATATAGAAACAATGAGAGTAGGTGCTATTTCCTTGTAGTCCACAGAGGGAGTCCTACCAATGCTGTCTGAAGCATGTTACTTAAAAAACAGAACTCTAATCTGTTGATTTATTGTTAATAATCTCTATTCTTAACCTTAGAGGAATCTTTTAGGAAATCCTATTTCTGTAATGAAGAACATTTATATTTAAAACTCAGTAATTCCCCCCAGTTTACTTCAGTTTCTTTTTCTTTCTTTTGTTAAATTCAGTGAAAAGTAAAATTTTGTTTTATTTTAAATTAATATAACCCCAATTTTATAAAAAGATTGATGTTTATCTTTCTTATCTACATATAAAAAAGAAGTCTACAGTGATGCTCATCTGTGTTAATGAAGGTTTTTTTTTTCTGGGTGGTAGGCTTTGGGATTGCTTTCAAGCTTTCATCTTTGTACTTTTCTTTAATGTTTAAGTTATTTATAATGTTTCATTCATTCACTTTCCAGTAGTTATTTTTCTTTAAAAAATAAAAGGACTAGGAGCAAGAATGCTATGATGTTAGCAGTAGTTAATTCTAATGTGAATGGTTGTTATTTCCCTTTTCTTTTCTCTACTTCCAAATTTCTGAAAACAGATTGACTGTTATTCTTGCTCAAATGAAGATCATAAGAAAATTAAACAAACATCATTAAAATAATAATACAACTTTGTACTATTTATTTGTACTATTTATTTTACTGCATGGTAACAAACACAAGCAGTAGTAATTAAGATGTCACTCTAAGTGAAGTAAAACATTTTGTTTTTCTTCATCTTGCTCCTACTGTCCCAAATAAATTTGTTTTAGCAGCACAGTAATAGCTACCGTTTGTTTTGTACGGAGTATAGACTGAACTGTCGTGGTAAGATGAAGCTAAATGGGGGTGCTTGTTCTAAAAAAGCCTCTTTTAAATTTCATATGCATAACCTTTTGAAATTCATAAGCAACATAAATGATATTACCATGAGTAGAGAAGCCATGACCCTCTTTGGGATTGTTTTCATTTGAACATTTCAGGGTACAAGTCAGAGACAGAGAGATCAAAGTTAACATCTTTGATATGGCTGGACATCCCTTCTTCTACGAGGTAAGAAAGCCTTTTTGAGTAAAACCTATATCCAGTATTGTCAATGGGTTGAAGGAATGCTCCTGAATTATCAAAACAACCAATATTCAAGTCATGTGTAAAAATAGGTAAATTTAGCCTGTGTTTGTGTCTTAACTTAATGGACATCTGTTGGTCTTTTGTACTGTCTCCTTAAATAGTGGTAGGAAATTTTGTTGCTAATCTTTCAAACACTTAGATAAGACATTTTGACCTTCAAAAGACTGTTGCTTTTCACTTTGTGCCTTAGCCTAGAATGTGAAAAGATACTTACATTCATCCTGAGACTTAGGAATTCAGAAGTGAACCCTTCATAGCGGGATTCTAGAGGGATTTTCTAGGGCACTCCTCAGTCGTGTGTTCTCTCTCCCCAGAAATTAAAGCAGCTTCACTTCATTTACTTTCATCTGCTTATCTGTCCTCAGTAGTCTCAAAGTGAATCTCATGGCCATTCTCTTTTGTGTTTCCTTCCTTGTGTTTTTCTTTTTCCATAAGGAGTCTCTTTACTCTTTCTAGTTTGGCCATTTCATTTCTGCTTTTCTCTTTATTATTTCCTTCCTTCTGCTTGCTATGGATTTATTCTGCTCTTCTTCTTCTGTGTTTTTGAGGTGGGAGCGTAGATTATTGATTTGAGATGTTCATCTTTTCTAATGTATGAATTTAGTATTATAAATTCTCCTGTCAGTACTGCGTAGCTGTATCCCACAAATTTTGGTATGTTGTATTTTCATTTTCATTTGTACACTTCTTTTCAAAATTTCCCTTGAGATTTTCTGTTTGATCTATGGATTATTTAGAAGTATGTTGTTTAGTTTCCAAATGTTTAGAAATTCCTGTTATCTTTCTGTTAACTGATTTCTAGTTTGATTTCAGAGAACATACTGTAATCAGAGAACATACTGTATGATTTCAGATCTTTAAAATTTATTGAGGTTTTTTTCCATGGCTCAGGATGTGGCCTGTCTTGGTAAATGTTCTGTGGGCACTTAAGAAGAATGTGTATTCTGCTATTGATGGACAAAATGTTCTATAAATATTCATTAGATCCTTTTGGTCAATTGTGTTGATGAATTCTTTTATATCCTTGCTCTTTTTCTGTTTAGTTGTTCTGTTAGTTGCTAAAAGAGGGGTTTTGAAGTTTCTAGCTGTAACTGTGGATTTGTCTATTTCTCTTTTCAGTTTTTGCTTCACATATTTGCAGCTGTCTTGCTTGGTGCATATACATTTAGGATTGCTTTGTCTTTATTATATAATTTTGTTATTGTATACTATCTGCCTGTGTCTCTGATAATTTTCTTCCTAATGTCTATTTTATCTGATATTAATATAGACATTTCTGCTTTCTTTTGATTAATATTTGCATGATACATCTTTTTCTATCTTTGCACTTTCAGTCTGCTTGTATCTTTATATTTGAAGTGACTTTCTTAGAGGACAATACATAGTTCAGTCTTTTTTTTTTTAAGTATTATGCCAATTTTTGTCCTTTAGCCCACTTATTTTTCTGTAATTATTGATATGTTAGGGCTTAAGCCTACTATTTTATTTTTTGTTTTCTATTTTTCATTTCTATTTTCTTTTTCCTGTCTTCCTGTGGGTTACTTGAATGCTTTCTGAATTCTATTTTGATTTGTCTATAGTGTTTTTGAGTAAATCTTTCTGCATAGCTTTATTGGTGGACACTCTACTTATTACACTACATGTTATCACAGTCTACTGTTATTACTTTAACAATTTTAGTGGGGTGTAGAAACTATTCCTCCTTTTATGTCCCTTTATCCTCTCCCATTTATAATCATCTTAAATATTTTGTCTACATACAAGAGAACCACATTAGTGTTTAATTTTTGGTTAACTGTCAAACATAATTTAGAGAATGAGAGACAAGGAAAGCGTATTGTATTCACTCATATTTTTGCTTGCCCTATTTTTTCATCTTTCATTGTGTTCCTATTGCAGGAAGGGGAGGGCCCTTCCAGGGCCAAAAAGGGGGCTCTTGTCTAACACTCAGAAAAGAATTGACTGAGGAGACACACGTGCTGACACAAAGCAAGAGACTTTACTGGGAAGGGGTGCCTGGGCGGAGAGTGGTAGGGTAAGGGAACTCGGGAGGACTGCTCTGCCGCATGGCTTGCAGTCTTGGATTTTATGGTGATGGGATTAGTTTCCAGGTTTTCTTTAGCCAGTCTTTCTGATTCAGGGTCCTTCCTGGTGGTGCATGCATTGTTCAGCCAGAATGGATGCCAGCGAGAAGGATTCTGGGAGGTGGTAGAACACTTGTTGTCTCCTTTTGACCTTTCCCAAATTCTCCCAGTAGGTGGTGGCTTGTTAGTTGCGCGTTCCTTACTAGGACCTCCTGTTGTGAAATAACTCACACAGATGGTTATTATGGTGCTTTCGGTTAGTGTGCCTCCCCTAACATTCCAAGGCTGCAGCTTTCATCCTTTCTGTTTAGAGGACTCCTTGAGCCATTCTTTTAGTGTAAGTCTGGTGGCAACAGAGTCTCTTAGTTTTCCTTGATTGAGAATGTTTTGGTTTCCCCTTTGGTCTTGAAGAATTTTTTTTTTTTTATTGCAGGTACGGGATTCTGGGTTGATATTGTTACCAGACCAAACTTGGGTACACTTGCCCTTGCACAGTAAATTCAATTCAACTGACAATGGGTTACGGTGAAGGAAAGTACAGTGTTTATTGTAGGGTGCCAAGCAAGTAGTTGGGAACTACTAAAACACAGAACAAAACCCCAAATTCCTAAAGGGTTTTTTGTCAAAGCTTTTTTAAAGGTGAGGGAGGGAGGGTCGTAGGGTATGACATCAGCTGTTGCACAATTCTCTGATTGGTTGATGGTGAAGTAACAGGGCAGAGGTTGGCATTCTCTTTCCTTAGGCCCCAGTAGGTCTGGGGGTGCTTCTTGCTCTTGGTCATTAAGTAGTTCATTTCTTCCACTGGTGGTGGTTTTAGCATCTGTAAAACAGCTCAGAAAGTGTGCATCAGATACTATTATCTAGGTATTTAAAAGAGGAGCTATAGCAGAGGATATGGGGGAGGAGTCTGTCCTGAAAACTGCTCCATGGGGTCCTGCTCAGTTATAATTTTTCTTCTTTCTTCTTTTTCAGCATTTGAAAAACAGTGCTTCTTTCCTCTGGCCTCATGGTTTCTGATGAGAAATCTGCTGTCATTTGAAATATCTTTTCCCCCCACTTTACTTTTTTAACATCATCACTACTTTTTTAATATAAGATCAGGTCCACTTCATCTTAAACTTAGAAATTTCTACTGTAAAATTGTTTCAACTCTGCATTAAGAAAGCAGCAGTGTTTTAAGCATTGTATTTCGTGGGAAAAATAGTACATATCACAGAAAACGTCCTACTTTGCTGTTTTCTCTAATTTCTCTTGAACTGTGTAAAGGTTATTTCATGTTATATGAGAATCATTTCTCCTCATATTATTTTCCTTTTCTTTACTTATATTTCCTTATCATTTGTTGTTTTCATGCCAGCTCTTGTACTCACTGAGCCTCTTAGCCCCAGTAATTTCAACGCTCTCAGGGAAGAATGGGGTTTCTGACCGAGAGATTTATTGGGAAGGTTAACTTAATTACCAATAGGTTCAGAGAGGTGTCCTTTTCTTTTTTCTCTTCTAACTGCTTTCATGATTTTTTCCTTTTTTAGTTTTTAGAGGTTTAATTATGATATCTATTGGCATGGATTTCTTTGAGTTTTTCCTGTTTGGGGTTTTCTCAGCTGCTTATATCTGTAGGCTTACATCTCTTGACAAATTTGGGAAGTTTTCAGCTATTATTTCTTTAGTACTTTTTCAGCCCTATCATATTTATCCTCTCCTTCGTGGACTCTGATCTTGTTATAGCTTCACTGGTTCCTGAGGCTCTGCTCTTTTCCTTTTTTGTTTCTTTTTTCTTTTCTTTCTTTCTTTTTTTTAAAGTTTATTTCCTCTCTGTTGTTCAGGTTAGGTAATTTTTATTATCTTGCCTTCTGTTTCATTGATTCTTTCCACCATCTCCTCCATACACAACTCCTGAACTTTTTATTTCAGTCATTCTTTTCTTTCAGTAATTTTTCTAAAATTTCCACTGTGCCTTTGCTTGAGTAGGTGCAGGTAGATAGTGTTTTCCTGAGGTGTCAGTCTGGAGGAGAGTGGTTATCCTGTAAAGTCTTTCCTGGTCTTTCACTAAAGAGAGGAGCCTTTTGTTAGGCTTTTATTGGTCTGTACTCATTGGTATTTCCAAGTTGTACTTCTGCAGCTCTAAATTTTGCATACATGAGGAAAAGAAAACCAAGGAAACTCACCTCTGTGTCATTCCTCAGGTCCCAAGGTCCCTTGCTTGTCTGCCTTCTTCTCTCTACTTTCCAGAGTCTTCTTATGTATGTTTTATATATATACATAGTGTCCAGGAATTTTACTTGTGCTTCGTGGAAATAATAGAGGAAAGTACATCTACTTCATCTTCCCAGAGGAAACGTAACTTAGTGGCTGTTTAATCTTCCATCTTGTGACACCCAGATATTTAGATAAAATGAATTCCTTTTGATTGTGAAGCCTTATAATGGTTATATCAGTTTCACAAGTATAGAATATTGTCAGTGAAAAAGGCATGGAGGCTCTCAGTGACCAGAAGTTTGACATAGATTCTGACTACCAGAAATGCTAACATTAATCTTCAGTTCAGTTCAGTTGCTCAGTCATGTCCGATTTTTTGCGACTACATGAATCGCAGCACGCCAGGCCTCCCTGTCCATCACCAACTCCCGGAGTTTACTCAAACTCATGTCCGTTGAGTCAGTGATGCCATCCAGCCATCTCATCCTCTGTCGTTAATCTTAATCTTAGGTTACACCAAAGTTATGTAAATGGAGAGTTAGGAGATGCCTGAGAATCAATGTGGTCCAGATTTCTGTCATTGTAGGATTTCTTTCCGTAGCATTCCTGATTGATGGCCATCATTCATTTACCAGATAGCAGCATGCCAGTTTCTATGCTGCAGACTGGGAATACACAACCCCTGTTTTCACGACACATAAAGAAGTCAGAGAAGACACATGTTAAACAAAGGACAGAATGCTTGGGAGGACTTAATACCCACACCTAGCTTATCTGGAAAGTCAGGAAATCCTGTTGAAGGAAGCAGTATTTAAACTGAGTGTTGATGGAGAAGTAAGAGTTATGTAGGTTGGTGGGAATCCAGGGACAATATAATTCATGGGACAGTTTTGAGAGGTGCAGACTGTAAGAGTTTGAAGAGTGATTTTCTTTAATGATGGGGTCTCACCCCTTCACAAGTTAATCCTTTAGAGTTAAAAACTCCATATTAACAACTTCTCTGTTGTGAAGGCTGCCTTCCTTTGACTTTTGCCACTGATTCTCGCCTTGTTTTTGAAGCAACATAGACTGAGTCTGTGCTTCTACAAGAGACATCCTAATATTTGTTAATTTGCTTCTTTCAAGGTAAACTATTTATTATTATTATTAACATTATTCATTTAAACATTTTTTTAAATATTAAAAACATATTTTATCCATCCTTTGTGGATAACCTCTGGTGAGCTGATAGGGAGCTGAGAACTGAACACCACCTTCCAAATATTGTCTGACTAGTGAAGAAGACTAAGTCTTCTATTACTTTCTGTCATTAGACTCTAGAATCTTACAAATGCAACTCACGATTTCAATAGCTTTTTTTTAGCAGCTCACAGAAATAGAAGTATAATTAACAGAAGCGCCTTAAAATCATCACTTCTGAAGTACCTTTTCTCCAAAATAGCCTTGATCTCACCTTTTTTGTCAAATGTTTGCTGTCTGTAGCTCAAACCCTCTTTTTTAACAAAGCCAAAGCCATCATCTTTCTAAGCCCTCAACTGACCAGCATACCTCTTTGCTCAGCACATACCTAGTGAAGCACCCACATTCATCCTTGGGGTCCCAGGCTTCCTCATATCCTTAGCACCTGTTCTGTGTTGAAGCTTCCATTGTCACCAGTCCAACCCACCAGGTTAACTCAAAGGGCCTGCTGAGAAAATATGGTCCCTAAGTGTGTCTGATAGTGATCTCAGTGCAAAATGTCAGAGAGGGGACTCCCGCCCAAGAGAAAGGTGGCCTGTGTCTTGCCATGAGTCTTGCTTCCCCTCGGGCACACAACTGAATCCTGGGGTTTATTGGAATGAGTTAGTGGGTCTATAATAACTTTTTGAGGCCTGAGTGATATTAAACTAACAGCTTTCTCTAACCTACAAGCTTGGAAAGTGTGCCATCTCTGCTTTAAAGTTCAATAATCCCAGTTCCCATAGTATCCTATTTAATTAAACTGTGGATTAAGTCTGCCAGGACTCACAGTAGATGCTCTTTGGGGAGATAAGAATAATAGGATTCTAGGGCACCATTGAGGCATCCATTTGGACCTAAGGATACTCAGCTTTGAGGTAATAAAGTCACTCACTCAAGGTAACATAGGTAGATACTTGCTGAACCCAGAATTGAGTTTGAATCCTTTGAAAGAGAAATCCATTGAGCTTTTTAAATTCTCTTTTTATACACAAATCTCACTTTGGACAGCGTGATCTGCATCTTGCAATTTTCTTTTCCTCTTTGGCCTCTACTTCTGTTCTTTACTATAGCACATTCAGCCATTTGATTAAACAAATATGTGTCAAATATTTATACCTGCTAGGCCCAGGGACTGACACAAAGGTGATGTGTGCCTTCACACCACTTATAGTCTAGTGGGGAGGATAGCTAGCTATGCCACTAACTATGAAACTAGACAGGTAGTGACGTGAGTGCTCTTAGAAGTACAAAATGCTGTGGTATTCCAGGGGATATAGAGATTGCATTCTGTTTTGCAGGTGGAGGGGACCAGATGGTGAGGAAGGGAGAAGAAAAAGCTACATGAAAGATACAGCATTATAGCTTGACCTTGGAAAGTGGAAGATGAAGAGGTGTCTATTTCCAGGTGGAATTAGGAGGGCATAGGGCAGGTTTGGGGAATGAGATTATCCAGTTTGAAGTACAGGAGATAGGTTGGGGGGATAAGGTTGAAAAGTGGGTGGAGGACTGTTCAGAAAGTGTTAATGTCAATTATAAGGGTTTGAACTTTGGAGAGTGTGCACTAGAGAAACAGGAAAGAATTTTTGAGCCAGGGCTTTAAAAAAGATACATATGCACAGTATATAGTGTTGCTAGGGAGATTGCTTAGAAGACTTGAGCAGTCGTGCAATCAAGAGATAATATTGGCAACGAAAATGGAACGGAAGTGATAGTGCAGGAAGCATGGTGGAGGCGGCTTCTGCAGAATTGTTTGAGCAGAGGGACAGGAGAGCAGCAGAGGCTAGCACCAGGCTGTCAACCCCAGTGACTCAGAGAAGGGTGTGCGGCTTTCATCACTAGAAGTTCAAGAGAAGGAAAAGTTTAGGAAGGAATGAGGTGGAGGGCTTCCTGTTATACAGATTGAATGAGGTTCCAATAGGACATTTAGCTGGGAGTCTAGAGCTACTTGGAAATGCAGGAAGCACAGAGGAAAGGACTCGTCTTGGAGGTTCTCACAGCTGAAACTGTGCAAGTGGTTGACTTTGCTGAGTTGGGAAGGATGACAAAGAAAGGGCGAGGGCCCAGAACAGGGTTGGGGAACTGTGGCAGCACACTGCAGTGGGAGCAGTGGAGTGAAGAGGAGTCGGTGGAAGAGAGATAAGTTAAAGAGCCTGGAGAATGTGATGTGGGAGCCAGGCAACAGGATTCCGGACAGAAGGGAAAGCCCCACTGTAGCTGCTGCAAGAGGGCTGAGGACCCTGAGTACTGAGGAGAAAGGATGCCTTCCTGGTCTGCATCATGTTAAATTCACTGATTTTGTTGGGTTGGATTTTAGGGGATAGCTTCCTATGTTTCTGTAAGTTAAGAGGCACTTACATCCTTAGTCCAGGTGTCTCTCCATGCTCAGAAACCTGTAGATACTTCATGCCAGATGTGTGAGAGAGGTCTTCATTCTTACCACATATTCAGCAAAGGTCTCAGTACTTACCAGATTTTTCTGAAGAGAACACATAATACATGGCTTCTGTCAAGATTCTTACTGGAATTTTGGCCTGAAATCCCCAGTCTGTCAGTGTGACTCCTCATCCACCTAACCTGTCGTGTTAGGCCTCTCCCACTTCACGCCTTGCACTTCCTGCTCCCTCTTCCCAGAACTGAAGATACGCCCCAGAGGCGAGTTGCCATGGCTGATAAGAACCTCAGAGAATGAATGCAAGGAAGGAAGGGAGAAGGTGCTGATACACACTGTTTCCCAGGCACCGTTTAGGAGCTCTGCCTTCATGATCTCATTTACTCCTCATAATAACCCTGTGAAGTAAGTAGTATTATCCCCATTTTACAGATGAGGAACCTGAGACTCAGAGAGGTTAAGGGACTTCCCCAAGATCACACAACTAGTAAGTAAGCGTGAACCCAGATCTGATTCCAGGGCTCGTGCTGTTTTCCACTGCATATTACACAGACACTCAGAGTTCAGAGTTCCAGGGTTGCTGGTGAGACCCAGGATTCCTAGGGAGGTTCTGTCCAGCCTCCTGGGAAAAGCCAGCTTTTAGGTGTGATATGTAAATGGCTACACCTTGGTGCTGAGACTGGTGTCATTTTTGCCTTAAGTTCTTTTTAATTGTTCACTCACCTTCCTAGTTCTTCCTAAGAAGAACTTCATTTAATTTGTGTTCTTCTTAAGGCCTACTGATAACAATTAAAGATTGATTGCCTCTGGGGAGTAGAACTGGAGGTGAGGATGGACAGGGTAGAAGGCTGTTAGATCCATTACGAGTCCTTCTGTTCGAATAGACTTTTTTTTTTAAAATCATGTTATTTTGATTTTATAAAAAGCCCTCCAAAGACCAGTAGTACAATTAGTAAACAGTATGAATACACACAAGAACACACTTTGCTAAGTTAGTGACTGCGAGATATACTTTTATAAAATCACAGTATCTACATGTTGTGCATCTGTTTTTTTTTACGTGAAGGTCCGTAATGAGTTTTACAAGGACACACAGGGTGTGATACTGGTCTATGATGTTGGGCAGAAGGATTCCTTTGATGCCCTTGATGCATGGCTGGCAGAAATGAAGCAAGATCTTGGACCTCATGGAAACATGGAAAATATTGTATTTGCAGTGTGTGCCAACAAGGTAACTGTTTTGGAAATGAAATGCTCAACTTTCTAGGTTCATTATGGGAAGAGTGCAGCTCTGAGTTTTGGGGAATAAATAAGAAGAAAAAAAATTATGTAATCTGTAATGTTAAGAATCAGCAGGTTTTCAAAATATATGTTCCTAAAAACAAAAACAATTGAAAAACAAAACCTGGCATGTTATCCATTTTTTTCTGGTGCCATGTTTGGGGATGGATATTGGTGAGGGAGCAGGAGAGGTGGAGCCTAGTAGTCAGACTCTGACCTGATTGGAGGAGGGGGCAGAAGCTAGGTGCAACATGGACTGTGGAAAAGTGGGAAAGCAGACCATGTGTGGCAAATGTGATAAAGCCAACTTCCACAGAGACGAGCAGCAGCAGCTTTCTCAGGAGAAAGTTCTGGTAGCAGGCATTTGCCACAGAAAATCAGTCCATATTCAGTGCTAGTAATTTTTTGGTCCTGGTAATTTTATATACTGGTGCTGGGGTTTGCTTAAGAATAGTTTTTGCCTCAGCAGAGGGTTGACAGAGACCTCACTGGGACTATTCTAGAGGGACAAGGTTGGAATCTTCTCTTCCCTGCTGCCTCCAACTCTCAATTTCAGATTGACTGTACTAAGCACCGCTGTGTTGATGAAAGTGAAGGACGTCTTTGGGCTGAAAGCAAAGGGTTCCTGTACTTTGAAACTTCGGCTCAAACTGGAGAAGGAATCAATGAGATGTTCCAGGTAACCTAGCATTTTATTTGTTTTAGAGTTTTGGTGTCTGACCATACCAAATTTTAGCTTAATGATGAGGAGGAGAAAGTAATAGAAGTTTCTTATTAGAATAAGCTGTTTCTTTTCAGAAGCAGGTAAGAAAGAGAGAATGGGAGAGAGGGTGAGAATGAGTGTGTGTGTGAGAGAGAGAGGGAGATTTGCCTGCTGTCTCTTTTAGACCAGAATTATTTACTTATCAGAATTATTGAGGAAATTCTTCAACATACAAATTGCTGGGCTCTAGGTCCACTGGAAACGTAACATTTTATTGGAGCTGAGGAATCTCGATTTTGAAAAACCTCTCTAGGTGATTCCTCTGATCATCAAGTTTAATAACACTTATTATATACTTAAATGGGAGAAAGATTTTCTTTAAAACCACCTTTGGTTACATTTATATGCATAATCAAATGAAAGTATTACTTTGGCAAAATAGCCTTGCCATAGCTAATATAATCTTATTTTGTAGCCCTTGGGGGTACAGTTAGAGACCAGGAGACTATCATTGCAGAATCAGTGAGTCATATGTAAAAGTTCCATCTCCTGAATAGATGGTTACTTTTTAGAACTTGGGCTTCCCTTGTGACTCAGCTGGTGAAGAATCTGCCTGCAGTGCGGAGACCTGGGTTTGATCCCTGGGTTGGGAAGATCCCCTGGAGAAAGGAAAGGCTACCCACTCCAGTATTCTAGCCTAGAGAATTCCATGGACTGTGTAGCCATGGGGTCGCAAAGAGTCGGACACAACTGAGCAAATTTCACTCACTTTTAGAACTTAATCATCTTGAATCATTTTAAGGGGAGCCTAAACAACAAATTAGAGTCAACTCTTAATTCTAGTTTCATTTGGAAGTAATTGGTGGCATGAATAATGCATTTTTGCTTATGAATATATCTGATATTTTAGGAATTTTTAGCATTTCAAATAATGTAGCTATACTATAAAGAGTTGTTCTTAATTACCGAGTGGGATTTCATTTAATCTCTTGTACTGAATCTCCTTCTCACAAGATGTCATCCCTCCTACTAGAAGACAGGTTTCATCCTTGGCTGACAGACTGAATTTGGCATCAGTAGCTTCTATTTCAAGACCAAACATGGTTGATGTTGGTTTGCCACGTTTCTAGTCTTTGAGTACATAGACCTATGTGAGTATGTACCAATATGTGTAGAGTAATGATACTTAACCATTTGAATAGTACTTTACAATTCTGGAGAAGTTTACCTGTTTCATCTCATTTTAGACTCTTAACAATGTGTGGCAGGTATCATTCTCATTTCAGATATAAGACATTCAAGAGTAGTAGTGATTTGTCCAAGAGGTATAAGTAACTGTCTCAATGTCTTTCAGCACTTAACTCTTATTTTTTTTTTTTTTTAGCACTTAACTCTTAAATGTCTTTCAGCACTTTAAAGATATTTGAGTTTTCCTATAGTCTTTGAGACTATTTTTTGTTTTCATTTTTCCTCTGTCTTTTAGATTGCATGATCTCTATTGATCTGATTTCAGTCTGTTAAATCTACCAAGTGAAGTTTTCAATTCACTGCTTTCCAGTTCTAGAATTTGCATTTGGTTCTTTTGTACAGTTCCGTTTTCTGCTGCGATTCTCTCTTTACTCATTTTGAACATATTTTTCTTTATCTCTTTGAAATATATAATAGCTGCTTTACAATTTGTTCAATATCTGAACCGTTTTGGGTTCAGTTTCTATGGGCTACTTTTTTCCTGACTATAGATCACATTATTGTTTCTTTGTATGAGTAGTGACTTTTTATTTAACATCAGACATTGTAGATAATACACTGTAGAGACTCAGTTTGTTTATTTTCCTCAGAGGAATGTTGATTTTTGGTTCAGCAGGCAGTTCAGTTACTGACAGATTACACTGAATTTGTGTAGGCTTCACTCTTTTGCTTTAATAGTAAGGCTCAGAAGGAAGCCCAAAGTGTGTTCAAAACTCTTCTAATCTAATTTAGCAGGACTCAGCCTCCAAATTCTGTCCCTCTTGCGGATCTTGTCAATTCGTGGTTTTAGGTTTTGTTAGGCTGAGTCTAACTCCTTAAGGCTTATCCTTTTTGTGGCATCTCAGCTGGATGCCAGGGGTATTAATGAGGTGTTAAGGATGTCTCTCTACCTTAACTCTCATGAGTCTCTATCACTAGTTAGTCTTTCTCCCTCTCATGAGTCTCTGTTTCCAGTGAGTCTCTCTCACTAGAGCCAAACTCTAGTATCCCCAGGGTGGCTCTTCTCCTCACACCACTAGTCAGTTCTGTTCTCAGCGTCTCAATAGTTGTTATCTGGTAAGCCTCAGGTGATTTCATCCTATGCATATAGAGCCTATGTGTCAACTACAAACTAGTAGGGAACCCCCACATGGACTTCTTGGGGCCCGGCTCCCTCCTATCCAAGGCCCTGCTCTGCAGATTCCAGCCACCTCAGCATCCTCAGGCTCTGACCTCTGCCTCCTTAGCTCAGTGGGACTTTGTGTCTTCTTAGACCCCAGCACTCTGACATGGTAGGAAATGAACTCAGATAGAAGACAAAGGAGCAGTCTTACACTTGTTGTCCACTACCTGAAAAGAGTTGCCTCATATATTTACTTTTATAGTTGTTTAGCAGGATGTTCCCATGATTCCAACATGGCTGGCACTCAGACAAGGAGTTTGAAGAGACTTTTGACTTCAATTCCAGTATCCTCTATATCACACCACAGCTGGCCTTCTGTTACGTTACTTGTTATGAATAAGTCCCTCAGAAATTTGTGAGGGTTTCTGTTTTAGATTAATTTATAGACTAGTAGAAAACCTTACTGATACATAAGCACAGGCAAACAGGTGGGAACTATGTTCCCTATTAGGTTGCTTTTATTTTTTAGATAAATCTAGGGTAGAATTAGTGAATAATTAGTCTCTTTTTTAAAAAATAAGGCTAATAGAGAGTATAATAAAACAATTCTGTAAGTACTTAGAAGTAGTACTTTCCTGCTGGTTCAATTTAATAAATACTTTCTTTGTTTCCTATTACTTAATAGACACTTTATGTCAGGAAGGAACTTGGCTTTATCTTACACTGTTAGCACAGAGTAATATTAAGATAGACTAAAACTAAGTCAACACTTCTCTTTTCTTGGTATCTAGCAGCTTTTCCTTTGACACCCTTTTTCACATGTCAAGGTTTCTTGTTTAGGTTGCCAAGTCGATTAGCTGATACTGGAGATAAGAAAGAGGAGTCAAAAGAGAAAGAAAAAAATTTAGATGATAATAGGAACTATAGAAATAGCTGAATAAAAAAGGAGGAAGGACTTCCCTGGTGGTCCAGTGCTTAAGACTCTACTTTCTAATGTAAGGGTCATAGGTTTGATCCCTGGTCAAGAAACTAAAGTCCCACATTCCTCAGGGTGCACCCAAAAATTTAAGAAAAGAGGGAAGGCAGATTTTTAAAAATGGAGGGATGAGAAGATAAGTCAATTTAAAGCCAATTCAGTCACTCAGTCGTGTCTGACTCTTTGCGACCCCATGGACTGTAGCACACCAGGTTTCCCTGTCCATCACCAAATCCTGAAACCTACTCAAACTCATGTCCATTGAGTCAGTGATGCCATCCAACCACCTCATCCTCTGTCATCCCCTTCTATTCCCGCCTTCAATACTTCCCAGCGTCAGAGTCTTTATAATGAATCAGTTCTTTGCATCAGGTGGCCAAAGCATTGGAGCTTCAGCTTCAGCATCAGTCCTTCCACTGATATTCAGGACTGATTTCCTTTAGGATGAACTGGTTGGATCTCCTTGCTGTCCAAGGGACTGTCAAGAGTCTTCTCCAACACCACAGTTCAAAAGCATCAATTCTTTGGCGCTTAGCTTTCTTTATAGTCTAACTCTCACATCCATACATGACTACTGGAAAAACCATAGCTTTGACTAGACAGACCTTTGCTGGTAAAGTAATGTCTCTGCTTTTTAATATGCTGTCTAGGTTGCTCATAACTTTTCTTCAAAGGAGCAAGCATCTTTTGATTCCATGGCTGCAGTTAGCATCTGCAGTGATTTTGGAGCCCCCCAAAAGAAAGTCTGTCACAGTTTCCATTGTTTCCCCATCTATTTGCCATGAAGTAATGGGACCAGATGCCATGATCTTAGTTTTCTGAATATTGAGTTTTAAGCCAACTTTTTCACTCTCCTCTTTCATTTTCATCAAGAGGCTCTTTAGTTCTTATTTGCTTTCTGCCATAAAGGTAGTGTCATCTGCATATCTGAGGTTATTGATATTTCTCCTTGCAATCTTGATTCCAGCTTGTGCTTCATCCAGCCTGGCATTTCTCATGATGTACTCTGAATATAAGTTAAATAAGCAGGATGACAATATACAACCTTGATGTACTCCTTTCCCAATATGGAACTAGTCTGTTGTTCCATGTCCAGTTCTAACTGTTGCTTCCTGACCTGCATATAGATTTCTCAGAAGGCAGGTCAGGTGATCTGGTATTCCCATCTCTTTCAGAATTTTCCACAGTTTGTGGTGATCCACACAGTCAAAGGCTTTGGCATAGTCAATAAAGCAGAAGTAGATGTTTTTCTGGAACTCTCTTGCTTTTTTGATGATCCAGCAGATGTTGGCAATTTGATCTCTGGTTCCTCTGCCTTTTCTAAATCCAGCTTGAACATCTAGAAGTTCATAGTTCACATACTGTTGAAGTCTGGCTTGGAGAATTTTGAGCATTGCTTTGCTAATGTGTGAGATGAGTGCAGTTGTGCAATAGTTTGAACATTCTTTGGCCTTGCCTTTCTTTGGGATTGGAATGAAAACTGACCTTTTCCAGTCCTGTGGCCACTGCTGAGTTTTCCAAATGTGCTGGCATATTGAGTGCAGCACTTTCTTTTAGGATTTGAAATAGCTCAACTGGAATTCTATCACCTCCACTAGCTTTGTAGTGATGCTTCCGAAGGCCCACCTAACTTTGCTTTCCAGGGTATCTGGCTCTAGATGGATGATCACACCATCATGGTTATCTGGGTCATGAAGATCTTTTTTGTATAATTCTTCTGTGTATTCTTGCCACCTCTTCTTAATATCTTCTGCTTCTGTTAGGTCCATATCATTTCTGTCCTTTATTGTGTCCTTTATTGTTCCCTTGGTATCTCTAATTTTCTTGAAGAGATCGCTAGTCTTTTCCATTCTATTGTTTTCCTCTATTTCTTTGCACTGGTCACTGAGGAAGGCTTTCTTATCTCTCCCTGCTATTCTTTGGAACTCTGCATTCAAATGGATATGTGTTTCCTTTTCTCCTTTGCCTTTCATGTCTTTTCTTTTCTCAGTTATTTATTATTTATAAGGCCTCTTCAGACAACCATTTTGCCTTTTTGCATTTCTTTTTCTTGGGGATGGTCTTGATCACTGCCTCCTGTATAGTGTCACGAACCTCCATCCATAGTTCTTCAGGCGCTCTGTCTATCTGATCTAATCCCTTGAATCTATTTCTCACTTCCACTGTATAATCGTAAGGGATTTGATTTAGGTCATACCTGAATGGTCTAGTGGTTTTCCCTACTTTCTTCAATTTAAATCTGAATTTGGCAATAAAGAGTTCACGATCTGAGCCACAGTCAGTTCCCAGTCTTATTTTCACTGACTGTATAGAGCAGAAATTGAATTAAAGATTCACTGAGCATGGCCCTGCCCATCAGAACAAGACTCAGTTTCCCCCTCAGTCAGTCTCTCCCATCAGGAAGCTTCCATAAGTCTCTTATCCTTCTCCATCAGAGGGCAGACAGAATGACAACCACAATCACAGAAAACTAACCAATCTGATCACATGGACCACAGCCTTATCTAACTCAATGAAACCATGAGCCATGCTGTATAGGGCCACCCAAGACGGTTGGGTCATGGTGGAGAGTTCTGACAAAATGTGGTCCACTGGAGAAGGGATGGCAAACCACTTCAGTATTCTTGCCTTGAGAACCCCATGAACAGTATGAAAGGGCAAAGAGATAGGACACTGAAAGATGAATTCCTCAGATTGGTAGGTGCCCAGTATGCTACTGGAGATGAGTGGAGAAATAATTCCAGAAAGAATGAAGAGTTGGAGCCAAAGCAAAAAACAGCACCGAGTTGTGGATGTGACTGGTGATGAAACTAAAGTCCGATGCTGTAAAGAACAATATTACATAGGAACCTGCAATGTTAGGTCATGAGTCAAGGCAAATTGGAACTGGTCAGACAGGAGATGGCAAGTGAACATTGACATTTTAAGAATCAGCGAACTAGGACTGGAATGGGTGAATTTAACTTAGATTACCATTATATCTACTACTGTGGGCAGGAATCCCTTAGAAGAAAGGGAGTAGCCATCATAATCAACAGGAGTCTGAAATGCAGTTCTTGGATGCAGTCTCAAAAACGACAGAATGATCTCTGTTCGTTTCCAAGGCAAACCATTCAATATCACAGTAATCCAAGTCTATGCCCTGACCAGTGATGCTGAAGAAGCTGAAGTTGAATAGTTCTATGAAGACCTACAAGACCTTCTAGAACTAACACCCCAAAAAGATGTCCTTTTCATTATAGGGGACTGGAATGCAAAAGTAGGAAGTCAAGAGAAACCTGGAGTAACAGGCAAATTTGGCCTTGGAATACAAAATGAAACAGGTCAAAGGCTAACAGAGTTTTGCCAAGAGGATACACTGGTTATAGCAAACACCCTCTTCCAACAACACAAGAGAAGACTACACATGGACATCATCAGATGGTCAATACCAAAATCAGATTGATTATATTCTTTGCAGCCAATGATGGAGAAGCTCTGTATATACAGTCAGTGTACATCAAGGCTGTATATTGTCACCCTGCTTATTTAACTTATGTGCAGAGTACATCATGAGAAATGCTGGGCTGGAAGAAGCACAAGCTGGAATCAAGATTTCCGGGAGAAATATCAATAACCTCAGATATGCAGATGACACCACCCTTATGGCAGAAAGTGAAGAGGAACTAAGAAGCCTCTTGATGAAAGTGAAAGAGGAGAGTGAAAAAGTTGGCTTAAAGCTCAACATTCATAAAACTAAGATCATGGCATCTGGTCCCATCACTTCATGGCAAATAGATGGGGAAACAGTGGAAACAGTGTCAGACTTTATTTTGGGGGGCTCCAAAATAACTCCAGATGGTGATTGCAGCCATGAAATTAAAAGACGCTTACTCCTTGGAAGGAGAGTTATAACCAACCTAGATAGCATATTAAAAAAAACAGAGACATTACTTTGCCAACAAAGGTCTGTCTAGTCAAGGCTATGGTTTTTCCAGTGGTCATGTATGGATGTGAGAGTTGGACTGTGAAGAAAGCTGAGCGCCGAAGAATTGATGCTTTTGAACTGTGGTGTTGGAGAAGACTCTCTTGAGAGTCCTTGGACTGCAAGGAGATCCAACCAGTCCATCCTAAAGGAGATCAGTCCTGGGTGTTCATTGGAAGGACTGATGTTGAAGCTGAAACTCCAATACTTTGGCCACCTCATGCGAAGAGTTGACTCATTGGAAAAGACCCTGATGCTGGGAGGGATTGAGGGCAGGAGGAGAAGGGGACGACAGAGGATGAGATGGCTGGATGGCATCACTGACTCGATAGACATGAGTCTGGGTAAACTCCGGGAGTTGGTGATGGACAGGGAGGCCTGGCATGCTGTGATTCATGGGATCGCAAAGAGTCGGACACGACTGAGCGACTGAACTGAACTGATAATGTATTAAATTAGTATTTTGAGTGAAGTTATTCAACAACAACAGTGGCGCACAGGCATGAAATATGAGCAGGATCACAAAATAATTTTCACTTTGAAAAACATAAAATAGGAAAAAATATTAACAGTTTACAGAATAAGAAAAGACCTATAAGCATATGAAGAGATACACAACCTCCCTTATAATTAAAGGAATGGAAATAAATATTGTGAGATAACATCAGACTGGCAAAAATGAAGATGTATAATAATGCCCAATATTGAAAAGAGTATGGGGAAGTAGGCATTCCCATTCACTGTGATGGGAGTATAAACTGGTATAGCCTTTTTGTATGACAGTTGTCAAAATCCAAAAGTAAAATGCACACACACTTTTATTCAGCAGTTTTGCTTTCAGAAATTTATTCTGAAACAGTATGCCCACAAGTGTGCAGAGATATGTACTCATAAAAAAACATTCCCTAAAGCACTGTGTGACACAGTGTGTGACACAAAACTGGAAACAATTGACCTGTCCAAGAATAGGGAGTTGATTGAATAAATTATGAGTACAGTCAGTCACACCGTGGAATACTGGACAGTCATTAAAAGGGAGGAAGAAAGTGTCTATATGCAGCTAGAGAAAGATTCTGAGATTTATTATTATGTGAAGAAAGTGTCTATATGCAGCTAGAGAAAGATTCTAAGCTTTATTATTATGTGAAAAAAGTTACAAGGTGCTCAGCAGTGTGTTTAATCTGCTCTCTTTTATGTAAATACTTAGGGCTTGGATATGTGTACTGGTGCTGAGAGAAAATTACTCTGGAAGGATACTGAAAAAATGTATGAACAATGGTTTACCCCAACGAGAGGAACTGGAGGGGCAGGGAGACAGTTTTCACTTTATACTTTTTCTACTATTTGAATTTTTCTAATAATATTTGTATACTAGTTTTTAATTTCAAGTATGACTATCTGAGAGTAGGATCATAAGCCATTTAAATTCTTATACTTTTTGTGTGCTTAAATATATATATAATATACATATATGTTCTACATATATGTATTAGTATAAAAGAAAAAAGGTATGTTTGCTTTATTGTGAATTTTAAGTTATTGGGATATATTAAAATTCTTTAAGTTGATGCCTGGAAATAATTCCTTTTTTCCCCAAATCAGTTCTCCTCTGGGCTGTGTTTTCTTTTTGCAGACCTTTTATATATCCATAGTTGATTTATGTGAAAATGGCGGAAAACGTCCTAACACAAATAGCAGTGCTAGTTTCACCAAAGAACAAGCAGACACCATTCGCAGAATTCGAAGTAGTAAGGACAGTTGGGACATGTTGGGAGTCAAACCTGGGGCCTCAAGGTAAGCAGTGCTCTCAGATACTAGTGCTGTCTTCTGTTATAAAGATTGAGTCATCAGAATATAGTGTGATGTCTTCTTGTAATAGGCTAGAAATATGAAGATGTGTGGAAATAGATTACTTCACGCTACTCCTTCACTGAATTAAGTGAATACTAAAGGAGGAAAATAGAGGGCACAGTTGCCTGATGTGGGAACTATGTCCTGTGTATATTGTCTGAGTACCTTTTGAAATGGTATGTTCTGCTTTTGTTGACCAAGAGTCTAGAAACAAATGTAACCTCAAATATATATACATATAATCACAAAAGAGAATTCTTAAAGCATAGAATTTTTGAAAAAGAAAGAATGTTAGCAATCAACTTGTTGAAACGCTTCATTTCCTAAGTGGGAAAACTGGGACTCAGGGAAACTAAAAACACAGTCAGTGACTCCAGGAGTTAGTGGTAAAATTGGTTCCTGACCCTGAACCCTGCCTGTCTCTGACTCTTTCTCTGTCTTTCAAAAATCATTGTAGTTCCTCATCTGTGTGTGTTTATATTAAATTATTTTATTTTAGCCAAAATAATTATTTTGGAGAAAAAGAAATACAATCACTACTCTTCATGAAAGAAATAAATCATTACCTAGTATAATTATGTAACTTTTCCCCCAGTCTTATTGAAATATAATTGACATACAATACTGTATAAGCTTAAGGTGTATAGCATGATGATTTAACTTACATACATTGTGAAATAATTACCAAAATAAGTTTAGTGAACATCCATCATCTCATAGAGATAAATTAAAAAAAAGTTTTTTCCTTGTGATTAGAACTCTTGGAATCTACTTTCCTGCTGCTGCTGCTGCTAAGTCACGTCAGTCGTGTCCAACTCTGTGTGACCCCATAGACGGCAGCCCATCAGGCTCCCGTCCCTGGGATTCTCCAGGCAAGAACACTGGAGTGGGTTGCCATTTCCTTCTCCAATGCATGAAAGTGAAAAGTGAAAGTGAAGTCGCTCAGTCGTGTCCGACTCTTCGCGACCCCATGGACTGTAGCCTACCAGGCTCCTCCGTCCATGGGATTTTCCAGTCAAGAGTACTGGAGTGGGGTGCCGTTGCCTTCTCCATCTACTCTCCTAAGAACTCTCAATTGTTATCTCGCTTTTAACTCTGTAATAATACTGTTACTATGCATATTATTGGGGTTCTCAGATCTTTTTATTTTGTACCGTAGCGTTCCTCCCTATGCTTCTCCCTTTCTACTTTTTCACCTCGATTCCCAGAAAAGAAAAAAGTACATCTCAGAACTGCCAGATCAGCATCAACAACATTAAGTATCTCTTCTCCATTTTGGTCTCATAGCATGTCTTCAAGTTCAGGAGAGAAGAGGAGATGGAAAGAGGGAGACAGCTATTGGTCATCCTTGACTTCACAGGCGTTACTGAGGATGCTTTAAACACCTGATAGAATTCAGATGACCTTGTAGCATAAAGTTAATTGGTGGCTTTTGGGGCATCCCAGGTGGCACAGTGGTAAAGAATCTGCCTGCCCATGCAAGAGATGCAAGAGACTTGGGTTCGATCCCTGGGTGGGGAAGATCCCCTGAAGAAGGGAACGGCTACCCACTCCAGTATTCTTGCCTGGAGAATTCCATGGACAGAGGAGCCAGGTGGGCTATAGGCCATAGGGTCACAAAGAGTCGGACACAACTGGGCTACTAATATTACTTTTACTATTGTGTATCAAATTCAGCTTTTTTGTTGTTTTGACCTTTCCCTTGCTGACCCGGCTCCCTGACTGACTTTGTCTGCTGTTTCCTTCTGGAACTACATGCCGGGTCTCCGTTCCCTTTCTGGCCTCTGCCAGTTCTCTCCCTGCTGCTCTGCATTTCCCATCACTGGGTCAATTCCTGAACCTCATCTTCTTGCAGAGTCCTCCTCCAGGGGGGCCTGCCCTGATGGCCTCTTGTCCTCATTGCTTCCATCAGCAATTATTTGCTGAGGGCCAAGTGCCTGTGAGGTGCTAAACACTGTCTATTTTCATTTGATCATGTTTGTATACTCACTTTGTATTGTCTGTTTTTCTACTTGAATGTTACATATTTGTCCATTGTTTGTTTCCTAGTCTTTTAGTCTCACCTTTGAGAAGGGGTCACGATTATTTCTGGAGAAGGAAATGGCAACCCACTGTAGTATTCTTGCCTGGAGAATCACGGACAGAGGAGCCTGGCAAGTCCATGGGGTCGCAAGAGTTGGACATGACTTAGCAACTAAACCACCACCACCACCACGATTATTTCAGATATGCTTGCTGCACGAGGTGTTCTGTTATCCAAACAGCTGAAATGCAGTGGGCAGAGAGGGTGGAGGCTGACCTCTTTACTGACATAGAGCTCTGCTTTTTGTTTGCAGGGATGAAGTCAATAAAGCATATCGGAAACTTGCTGTGCTGCTTCACCCTGACAAATGTGTAGCACCTGGTAGTGAAGATGCCTTCAAAGCTGTTGTGAATGCCCGAACAGCCCTCCTGAAAAACATCAAGTAGGAAAAAGGAAAAAAAGACAGGTGTAGGCCTCGAGTCCAAACAGACTTTCTCTGGAGGTAAAATAGCCAACATGGGTTTTTCCTCCACAAAATTCTTACAGCCCTTTTCACTCACTTGCTGTCATTTGTAAATCAGTAATTTGGGTGTCTGTTTCCATGTCATAGACATGTTACAGAGAGACGAAGTGAAGAGAACTGAGTGCCACTTACACTATCGTTCATTTTCTATTTCTGAATGATGATAGATTTTTTTTTTCTCATGAGTTGGTAAGCTCTGTTGGTATAGAATTGCTTAGGCACTTTGCTCAGGAAAGTCCACGAAATTTCTGGAAGAAGGATAGGAGGATCCTTTTGCTTTTTCTTTATTAAAAAAAAATTCATTATCAGAGGAAAAAAAATAAAAATGGAAGCAGACATAGCAGAACCCCTGAAAGGGTAGTAACCTTACAAGCAAGTTGCCCCTTTACAGTCAGTTTCTTAGGTGATATTTTAAGCATCAGTCTGCTTAATTAATGAATGAACTCTTCGCAGCCCTTCGGAAGTGAAACAAGGTGATACAATCCTGAACTGAGCTCCCCTTCTCCATCACTGGGGGAGAGACCAGCCAGTCCTAAGAAAGCAGAGGTAGCAGTAGCCGCAGGTTCTAGTAGACTGGCTGCTGCTAGGCCTGCCCCTGGGTCTAAGGCCTTTCACTGGCCGTGGAAATGAGTGCTGGCAGCTGTAGGGGCATCTTCACCTAGGAGTCAGGAGTCAGATCCCAAGACAGAAATGCCTGCAGGTCAAACTGGATTGTGCACACATCCCCAGAGAGCATGACCCGTCTGGTTCGGGCGTGTCTGATGCCCTAGGGGAGCCCCCATAGGAGACTTATGCCTTTCCTTGTTACAGCATCATTTGTCATGACAGGTGGGAAAGGCAGGGATGCATCTCAACGGGGGGGGGGGGGCCTCCCTTCACTTCCTCGTCAGTGTGAGTTCCCCTTCCCTCTTCTGTTCCTGTCTTGTCTCTTAAGGCACCACACCTACCACCACGTCTCTCTTCTTGAATCCCCGCCTTCTGGCTATTGCCTCCTCTGTCCTGTGCAGCCTTCGCTGGGGCCTGGTAGACCAGAGACAAGTATAGATCCTTTGGGTGGTGGATGGAGAGATCTTAAGGCGTGTGTAGGAAGAATCTGTTACTTTTGTTTAGGTTCCAAATTTCTGATCAGTAATACTTTTAAGCTGCAGATTACTAAAATTAATTTCACGTAGAGAAATTCATTCTCTTGCCATCATCTGTCTCAGTATCCAAGAAATGGATGAAGATCAAGTGTCAGGACCGGCCTTCCTTCCAGAGCTCACAGAATAGTGTCACCGCGTGGCTTGTTACACCATCACTCTCATGTTACTCAGATTTTCAGCTGTGACCAAGCTGCACTAATCGGGGCTTTAAAGTATATAAAACTTTGCCATCAGTGAGTTTTAAACAGCTATCCCATATTGATTGCCAAGTAGCATTTGCCTTACCCTACCTGAGAAGAAAAACCACTTTCATTTAATTCAAACCCACTGCAGGCTTCTGAACCCTTCCCTTCTCCAGAGCAGCTTCGCTTTGTGTGGCTGCCTTTCGGCAGCACTGAGCTGGTTGTCAGGAAACCAGAGCATTGTTTCATAGTAAGAGTTTTCATTTTGATATTAAAAATGCTTTTTTTTCTTAGTAAAATTGAGATATGAGATATGATTTTTTGTGGGATTTTCCTCTTGCCTTTTAATTTTAACTAGCTTCTGGGCCTGTAAAACTCAGGCCAAAGTTCTTCAGGGCTTTATTTTTGCTGTAGGCCTTCATCATGCCTAAAGTAACAAACATAGATCTGTTCTTGTGGCAGAACTTAGGAGTCATGTGAATGAGGGACCGTGCATGGTGGTGTCAGCCCACATTGACATGACAGCTCACTTGTGTATGTGGCCCTGTGTAAGAACTGGTGCCAGTTTTCATCACTGTCATTAAACACTAGATGGGTCACCTCATTGAGCTACATTGTGCAGGTGAGCAGTTATAGCAGAGAGAGTTCTCTAGTTCTTCCATTCATATCCTTATGTAATGAGTGAGTTGACATTTAGCCTGGTCTTGATTCTTAGGTCTTGCTCAGTTCCCAGCACCTTGATTACTAATGTTAAGGATGGCCATGTACTACTTCATTTATGGAAAAGAAAGTTAAAGGTTCAGGGTCCTAGAATTTTTCTGATTTCCATAATCCTGAGTAGAATGTCAAGAAGGAATGAAATGAAGCCTGATCTGCAGTGAAAAGTAACTTCATATAAAATTTTACAGACCTCTGTGCATTAATTTAAATTCTTGGTACAAATGTATATTTTTTAGTTCAACCTTATTAAAATTCTTCAGCCAGTTAGGATTGCACAATATATCAGTGAGAGTAACAACTAGCAGAATAATTTCAATGGCTAAAAAAAGTTTTATACAGAATCTTGTTTTTTCAAAAAAGAACAAGAAGTTTGAACAGCTGTTATTCAAGAAAAGCCATTTCTTCTGCATCTGAGTCACCAAGAATGAACACTTTTAAAACTTGTTAGAAATCCCTGGAGGCTTTTGAAATTAATCGCCAACCTACCTAAGAACTTTAAAATATACTGTTCTTTTGTTCCTCCGTTCCTCTTTCATGGCTCCTTTTGAATCAATATTCTCAACTGTCAATGTGTCTCTTACTTCAGCAATGTCGTTTTATTTCTTTGCATAAATGTGTGCTTGGTTAAGTCCAGACTTGGAGATATTGTGCTGCTTCCCAAGATAAATTGCTCTGATTCTGTAGATTGCACTCTGTTCTTTAAGGCTCACATTTACCTCAGGAAACTCACTTTAGTATTTTTTTTTAATGGCATTGAATTCTCAAATGGCACTTATTTCTTTATACTGGTAAACTAGTACCTAATTTACTGTTCACTAAGTGAGCCATAGATAAGGCAGCTAAATTTCTGAGCGAAAGAGAAAATGGGCAGCCCTTGGTTGCTGTGAATCAGTAATAAAGTCCCTGTTTCTCACAGAACAATGACAGAATCTCAAGGGGGAAGGAGGTATTTGGTCTCATGTTAGAAAGGGTGGGGGCATGTGCACATTGCCTTTGACAGGGTGTCAGTGTCTGTCCCCTGAGCAATTTCAGTGGGCCCTAGAATGTCAGTCCCTTCTCCACTACACTCTGTCTAGCTCACTCTGAATCTGACTACATTTTTGTGAAACTTTTGCAGAGAAATTGAGCCGCGAAATGCAGCTAACCTCCTTCCATTGCAAGTTTTGCAAAGGGAAGAGGGGTTCCTATTTCTCATGACAGGTACCTAGCACAATTGTTAAGAGACAGTTACTAATGTTTATATGTTGGTGTTTCCATTAAGCATTTCTAGAGGAGATGAAAGCTTAAACTTGTGGTGTGGATGAGTTAGATCGTGTCTGACAAGCAGTGCAATATGAAGCTGTGCAATAAAGGCTGTGTTGTGAAATGAGCGTTGGAAAGCTGGACAGTTCGGGTTAACTTCCTGCAGCAGTTGCCAGCAGGATGGTCTGCCCTTGGCCCAGGAATGCAGAGTCTAAAGAAACCCTTTGCTCTTACGAGGTAATTTATGTATTTGCTTTCTGTTGAAATAATGGAAAATGTTAAAGTTAACAGCTGTCTATGTCTTGTATAGAGAGTGTCATATGTATTTAAGTTGTGTATTTTTATAAAGTAAAGCCAAATTCCAAACACTGGTCTGTGGGCTGCACTTATTTGTTGAGACACTGGTCTTTAAAGCAGAAGCCAGTTACCAACAAAGATCATAGATAAGACATCTTGCTTTAGTTGCCAGTGGGTAAAATGGAGGAAATGGTATTCATTGGTCCCTCAGGCTGTTCTAACCTTAATTAAGTTGTGATGAAAGTCTTTTGCTCTCAAAGAAAGATACTAATATTATGTTGGCCTTTTTAATTCAAATGAAACTATTGTTATCTCATTTTAATAATGTAGGTCTAATTCAGCTAATTAGTCCCTGGACAACAGGAATCCTTAAGTAACAGACTAAGGGGAAGGCGAATTTGAAAGTAAAAGCCTTGTAGGGCTGGCCCACAGAAGGCTTCAAACCAGAGCTCTAATTTCCATTGTGAATGGCATTCACTATCACCTGAGAGTGTGCTCCACTCCTGGGGAACCACACTACCCTCTCATACTGCTGACGTGTTCTAAAGCAGAGCTGCCAAATCCTCCTATGACCTCCCCCTTGCTCCTTGGTCACAGAGCTTGGCCCAGGAGATGGGAATGTCACCCAAGCTCTGGAGAAGGAAATGGCAACCCACTCCAGTATTCTTGCCTGGAGAATCCCATGGACAGAGGAGCCTGGCAAGTCCATGGGGTCGCAAGAGTTAGACATGACTTAGTGACTAAACCACCACCACCACCGAGATCTTTCTAGTTGGAATCTAGGAAGACAGACTTTCTCTCAGGAGAGAAGGATAGGAGGAGTCCTGCTGATGCTGGCAACCATGATTCCAATCTCATGGAAAAAATCAGAGCGAATGAAACAGACATTCAGAAAGAGACCGTATCCGTATGGCAAAGATGTTCCTTCCAGTCCCCAGGGTCCCCTGAACTGGCTGCTCTACAAGCCCATCAGCCACCCCAGAATCCTCCCAATCAATCTTCACTCCCCTGTTTCCTGCTTAAGTTTGTTGGAGTTTGCTTTCTGTTACTTGCAACCAAAGGGATATTAGAAAATAATAGACATTAAGGGTCATAAGCAGGAATGAGAAAGCTATGGTCTGTAGATTGGTACAGTACTTGATAAGTAAAGTGTGACATTTTAGATATTAAGTATATCCAGGTACTTGGTGTTTCTGTTTTAAAACAGTAATAACCAACTGTAAACTGAGAAGAATTAGGTTTACTTGTTTTGTTTCAGAATCAATTTAAGATGCACAATTTTATGTAGCTTTTTTGTTTCCTTTTGAACCATTGCCTGTCAGGGGCACTTCTAATATGGTAAATTTCTTTCTTTTTTTTTTTAATATGGTAAATTTCTAATCAAACTTTATTGTTAAAACATTCATTCACCATGCATTTATTGAGCACCTACTATATGCCATGCTCTGTTCTAGGCACTGAGGATATAACAGAGTACAGAATCGACAAAAATACCTGCCCTGTGGAGCTTACATTCTTGTTGTTGTTCTTTTTCATTTGTGGAATTTTGAAGAAAGCTTCATTTTTCCTTATAGGTTTATTTCTGAAGAGGCAAATTTGCATTTTTTGACTGCTCTTCAAGATATTCAGTTTTGCAGTTAATACTGATTGCTGCTACATATGGAAGACCATGTAGGTTGTTAAAATGCTGTATTAATTTTTCTCTTGAGAACTTGACCACTATCATTATACAGAGTTGTTTTTCCTGTTGACCTGGAGGACATAGTACTAGACTTAGGGGTTTCTTTATGTATGTTTTATATTAAATAATTAAAATGTTAATATATTCTGCCATAGCAGTTGATAAGGTCATGTTTGTTTTGAGGGGAAAATACCTAGAATCTCTGTTGTTTTAGTTAATAGTGTTTACCTCTAATTTCACCCAGTTAAAATTCTAATTAGCAGCCTGTTCTAAAGGATACTTGGACTTTAGGAAAATTATTTCTCTGTGCATCCTAAACAGTTACTTGTTAGTGGTAATTATAGAATCAGCAGATGCAGCCCATGAAAGCACTTGTACTAGGGAAGAGAAAGTAAAAGTCTATGACTGAGAAAAATTGAGGTGCTGCATGCCTCAGATACCAGGATGTGAACATTCTGCTGCTTTCAGAATATGAGAGAAAACAAAAAGTTCATGTAATAAATACTAAAGAGAGAGGCATCGTGTTAGGATAAATTTATTTAAGTTTACGGTTTTAACATCGCTCCATATAAAAGCAACCTACCAGGCAGTTACTGCCTCCTAGGGGAGATGGCAGTCTTCCCAGGTAGCATTTGTGGTAAAGAACCCACCTGCCAGTGCAGTAGACATAACAGATGCAGGTTTGATCCTTGGGTCGAGCAGATCCCCTAGAGAAGGAAATGGCAACTCTCTTCAGTATTCTTGCCTGGAGAAGCCTGTGGACAGAGGAGCCTGGCGGGTTACAGTCCATAGGGTCGCAAGGGTTGGACACAACTTAGCAACTAAACCACCACAGGGGAGATGTCAACGTTTATATGAGAAGATGCTAAATCCCCATGCTGTTCTCTCCTGCTCACAGTGCTGGTGGGGAGAGCACCTGGCCCATGAAAGTGATCAGTTTCAAGCAAGGTTAGAGCTTCTGCCAGGAACTCTGGACTGCTGGCATGCTGGACAAGGACTCTTTAGTGAAGCGTCCTAGTGAAATTTTAGATATAAGGAAAATCAGTATGGCTTTGTGTGGTGAGGCATAGAGCCAAGCTGCTCTTCATAAGAAATGAACAAAACTTCCAGGGATTGGGGCTACCTAAAAGAAAAGGAAGAAAAACTTGGATGAGCAGGAGCTGAAAGCTGGGGTACAAAGAAGGAATACTAGAAAGATCTTAGATATTAAAAATTATTAGATAATCCTAGAAAGACAGCCAATGAGAAGTTCCCAGTGACAGAAACAATCAAAGGACTTTTCAGAACATGCATGGCTTTAGTAATGTTAGTCCCACTTTACAGATAAGAAAACTGAGGCTCAGAGAGGTTAAGTGATGTGCTCTAGGTCAAACAGAAAGCTATTCAAATCCAAGCTTACCCAACTTTAGAATCCAGGCTCTCAGTGTATGCTATCAGCCTCACGGTCCAAATTTTAAAGCACTCGGCTTCATATTCATAAGTAATGTTGTACCCACTTTACCATGCTACTTACATATATATAAATAGGCCTGCCTTTTTGGTGGGGTTGCTTTTTTTTTTTTTTTAGTTTTGGATCTCATCAAAAGTGAGATCATATTATATATACTTTTGTCTTTCTCTTCTCATTCAATAGTACCTCATAAAAATCTTAAGTCAATTGGTTTAGATTTAATTTAGTCTTTAGTGGCTGAATAATAATAATTGTGTTGGTATGTCATAAATAATTCAGCCACAGGACTTTGTTTCCAGCTTTCTATCTCTACAAATAATGCTGCAATTTTATCCATGTTTGTACGTTTTTATGAACTAGCAGGGTTTTTTAATTAACCTTTTTAAAAAATTGAACTGAATATTCAATGGAAGGCTTAAAACTCAACATTCAAAAAACTGAGATCATGGCATCCAGTCCTATCACTTCATGGCAAATAGATGGGAAAACAATGGAAACAGTGCCAGACTTTATTTTCTTGGGCTCCAAAATCACTGCAGATGGTGATTGCAGCCATGAAACTAAGACACTTGCTCTTTGGGAGAAAAGCTATAAACAACCTAGACAGCTTATTAAAAAGCAGAGACATTACTTTACCAGCAAAGGTCTGCATAGTCAAAGCTATAGTTTTTCCAGTAGTCATGTATAGATGTGAAAGTTGGACCATAAAGAAAGCTGAGCACTGAAGAATTGATGCTTTTGAACTGTGGTGTTGGAAAAGACTCTTGAGAGTCACTTGGATAGCAAGGAGATCCAACTAGTCCATCCTAAAGGAAATCAGTCCTGAATATTCATTGGAAGGACTGATGCTGAAGCTGAAACTCCAGTATTTTGGCCACCTGTTGGGCAGAACTGACTCATTGGAGAAGACCCTGTTGCTGGGAAAGATTGAAGGCAGGAAGAGAAGGGGGTGACGGAGGATGAGATGGTTGGATGGGATCACCAACACGATGGACATGAGTGTGAGTAAGCTTTAGAAGTTGGTGATGGACAGGGGAGCCCGGCTTGCTGCAGTCCATGGGGTCGTGAAGGGTAGGACACGGCCGAGTGGCTGAACTGACTGAAAGATTGAAGTATGGTTCCAAACACTGTGTCGTTTCAGGTATACAGCAGAGTGTTTCAGTTACTTGTTTCAGACTTTCTTCCATTATAGGTTATTTTAAGGTACTGAATATAATTCTGTGTGAATAGCCCTGCATTTTTAAAAAGACCACAAAGGTACAATTTTCCTCATTAATGGCCCAAGTTCAAATTTTTGTGCTTAGGAATGAAAAAAACCTCTTTCTGAGGTGTGCCCAAGCCAAGAGGGAGTTAACTTGACAACTTAAGTTAACAGCAAATTAAAATATGGAATATGATACATCTGGATATTTACTGAGAGGGTTATTTAAGTGAAATTTTGAACAGACTGTGGTAGAACCCTCTGATGCCTCCAGAACAACTTGAAAATTGTGTCTTAAGGGATATCCGCCGTGAGAATCTTAAGAAATAACTGGTGGGCCGAGACAGACAGATTCCTTTATAGTACCTGTCAGCCTTATGATTTTGTTTCTGGGTGATTTTCACATCCCTAACTTATTCTTTTGTCATCTTTAGAACTGAGAAGCTATTAAAGGGCTGTTTCCCTCCCTCGCTCCACCCCAAAGCTTAGCATTTTGCACTAGAATCACTAGCATTGCAGGAGGAAGAGCTGCTTTATATTTACCATACTGTATAGAGTGACCAACTAGGTTTTACGGGATGGGGTCAGGTTGGCTTGACTTTCTTTTTAAAATATATTTTATTGAAGTACAGTTGAGTTAATTTCTGCCATATAGCACAGTGATTCAGTTATACATACTTAAATATGCATGCTTTTTCATATTCTTTTCCATTATGGTTTATCACAGGATATTGAATATAGTTCCGTGTGCTGTACAGTAGGACCTTGTTCTTTGTGCCTAGTCGTTTCAGTCGTGTCCGACTCTGCGACCCTGTGGACTGTAGCCCGCCAGACTCCTCTATCCATGGGGATTCTCCAGGCAAGAATACTGGAGTGGGTTGCTATGTCCTCCTCCAGGGGATCTTCCTGACCCAGAGATGGAACCTGCTTCTCTTATGTCTCCTGCATTGACACGAGGGTTCTTTACCACTAGCACCACCTGGGAAGCCCACCTTGTTGTTTAGCCATTCTATATATAATAGCTTGCATCTGCTAATCCCAATGGTTTGACTTTCTGCCTTATGCTTATCTATATTATTTGAGTTCTCCTGATGAATGTCAACTATTTTAATCATCTAAAATGTTATATGAAACCAAAAACTAAATATAGCACCCGATTGAAAAAGAGATTCACTCTGAGGCTTGTGTGGGGACTCTACAGTATGGACGCTCTGGGCTATAATTAAATCTTACTTCTTTACATTAGTAGAAACTTCAGACTAAAACAGAAAAAATGCTTTTAATCATTTAGAAGTGTTTTGAAAAGCTAATATAGCATCAGTGCTCTCTGGCTGGAATTTCAGATTCACTTACTGTAGTTACATATCCGCAAAGACACTTTCTCAGATAACACAGAAGCAGTGGAATTGAAGTCAGAAGGCCGGAGACAGAGGCTTACCTGTTAATAGTGTTGTGTCAGGGGCCCCCTTCTGAGGTTTGATTCCTCCATTATTAGATGAGGTTGTTGGTTAGATTACACCTGTGGCCCTTTCTGGTCTTCCCAGGTAGCACTAGTGGTAAAGAACCCGCCTGTCAAGGAGATGTAAGAAACCTGGGTTCAATTCATAGGTTAAGAAGAACCCCCAGAGAAGGAAATGGTGACCCACTCCAGTCTTCTTGCCTGGAGAATCCCATGGACAGAGGAGCCTGGCAGGCTACAGTCCATGGGGTCACAGAGTTGGACACGACTGAAGCGACTTAGTACACACACATGTGGTACTTTCTAAAGATCTTTATGTTTTGAGATTTTACAAAGGCAATAAATACTAGGCCTCCATATCTCTAGTGCGATGCTCCTACCCCCCCAAAAAAGAAGAGGAAGGAAAAAAAAACTAATTTAGAAAAAAGTTAGTGAATTAAGTTTTTCCTAAAGTTAGCAATAGGCATTGTTGAACCCTCTCATTTCTTTTAATAAAGAAACCCTAAAATTCTTGCTACTTGAAAATATGGCATCCCATTTTACAAAGGCAAATGTCACAGGTCTGAAATTTTTAGTAATAAAGCAATAAGACTCGGATGTTCAAAGATAATCTTTATTCTTGTGAGATGAAAGTTATCCTGGCTCCCAAGCTCACCGTTTTCATCAAGGACAGGTAAGCTTAAAATTTGCCTTCTAAGTTAAGTTAGTCATTCCTGGTTTTAAACATGATCAACTTGAGATTAAAACTCAGTAAATGCAAGGTCCCCACCTCCCCCTCATACTTCCACTACCCGCCTCTTCCCAGGGGAGATCTAGAGCTGGGACAGGGCTACCTTACCGCTCATCTTTGGCCTTCATGGCATCTTTTATCCCAGTGGCCTCACCGGCTCTAGCTGGTCCCACCTGGCCTCCATCCGCTGATGTCATGGCTTCCAGCTTCAAGGTCCCAGCACTCATCCTCCTAGGTGTCCAAGCTGACCCCAGGCTCTTCTGCTCCCCGGTCCTCTAAGCACCTCTCTACCCTGCTCACCTGGGCAGTCAGTAACGTGGGCCACTTTCCCTCAGCCCAGCAATCATGCACAACAGCCCCTCTTTCAGTCATCACCACTCTATGCCAAGCTTCCCTGGTAAATTGCAATGCTCCCAGACTATACCTTGGAAACCACCTTGAACTTCTTTATCAGGTCAGGGAGTTTATGGTGTGCTTGTAAACTGACTCTCTAGGAGGCGGGTAAGAGCCCCGGTTTGTGGCTTTTGCCCAGTTTTCATGGCATAAATACTCTTTATGGTTGATTCCAAGTTGGGAAGAGATGCCCCAGTAAACTTTCATGAGCTGTGATAACAGCAAATTCCAGCTTAGCTCTGGGTTTACCCGCAGAAAGTGAAGTAGGCAGGGTTTTGTGCATCCTCCAGTGTCTAAGCTCTCCTCACACCCCTCAAGAACCTCTGCTTTTAAATGATACAAATGAACTTAGGAAACAGAAAGAGGCTCAGACTTAGAAAACACTTATTGTTGCTGGGGGATAGTATATAGTTAGGGAGTTTGGGAAGGTCATGTACACACTGCTATATTCAAAACGGATAACCAACAAGGACCTATTGTGTAGCACGTGGAACTCTCCTCGATGTTATATGCCAGCCTGGATGGGAAGGGGGCTTGGAGGAGAATGGATACATGTATATGTATGGCTGAGTCCCTTCACTTTTCCCCTAAAACTACCACACATTGTTAATCAGCTATACCCCAATACAAAATAAAAGGTTTAAAGTTTGGGGACAAAAAGAAGATCCTCTTCTTTTATCTCATCCCTTCAACCAGATGGTTAACCCTTTGGGGCAGGGCTTAAGTTTCAGCCTCATCTCTTACAGCACTTGTCACAGTGACTTGCAGGAGGCCCTCATTAATTCTGTTGACTGATTACAGTCTTTAACAATATTGCTGTTAAAGACTTTGAAAACCTCACTCCATTTTCCCTAATAGAGCCCTAAAGGTGACTCACTTCATGTGATTTTCCCTACAGACCAGATGAAATTAATCCAGTGCCCCAAAGCTATTTACTCCTGCACTAGAGTGTATACCCACCATATTGTCAGGGAATTTTAATACAGCAAGACTTAGGGTTCTGTAAAATGCGTTTTAGTGGGTTTGGTTGAAATTAAACTAGTGTGTATCATGATGTAAATTGCTGGGTAGGAAGATTGGCTTAACTCACTAGTGGCCTCTGGTCAACATCATCAGTGGGTATTAAGTCTTTGATAGTCTTTTAAATCCAAAGTGTATGATTCATTGCAGCAAGGACAGATTGAACACCTGCTGTTTGCAGAGCATGGTGGGTGCTTCAGGAACTGAGAAACTGTGTAAGACCATGATTCCCAAAGTGGGAGCTGGGACCAGCAGCCTGAGCATCACCCAGGAGCTTGTTAGAAATGCTGATAATTCTTGAGCCTCATCTCAGACCTATGTACCGGATTCCTGGGGGCCCAGCAGTCTGTATCTAGATAAGCCCACAAGAGGATTCTGGTGTGTAATGTTTGAGAACCACTGACTCTCCGTGGCAGACTGCTGTGAAAGAGCATAGAGTGTATTGTCCCCTGACATCCCTTCACTAAATCTCTCCTGCTTAAATTGACCAAAGTGGTAGGAAAGAACGCATGTCTTGTAGAGAGAAGGAGGTCCTGCGTTCAGAATCTGGGTCTGTCATTCAAAGCTCAGTGACCCTGGGCACCTGTCTTTCTTCTACAGGCTTCTGTTGCCTTATCAGTGAGTCTCTTAAAGTTTCCTCTGCTCCCCAAGTCCCTCCCATGTATTGCGTTTTTGCAAGTCTGCAGGCTTCTCTTGTTTCATTTCCCTTTCTTCTATCAGCCCTGGGCTGTGCCTCTACTGCTGGGGCAGCACCTTCAGGATGACAGAGAGGGACTCTGTCTAAATAACTCTAGGTTTTCAGAGATGTACAGCTCACAGAGGCTTAGCAGTCCTGGGCAGCCTCCACCCTACCCCTCACTGTCTTCATGTGTCCATTTCACCCTAAAACTCTTGCTGTCTCCATCGCTGCTTTTCTGAGGTGACTGCAGTGTTGCTGCCTTAGGAGCCTCTGGCTGAGTCTGACATTACAGAGGGCCCAACCCAGTTACCCTGTGCCTTCAAAAAGAGAAAAAATTGGGGAAGTAACACCCTTTCCCACAGGGGTGTTTCCTGCTCAAACACCTACTTTTCAAGCCTTTTGTTGCCTATAGGATAAAATCCAAGTTCCTGTCACTTGTTAAGCACTTAATATAGATCACAGACTTCCTCCGCAACTTAAAAGTGTTTTATCTGACTCTAAAATGATCCCTCAGGATAAATAGTCTATCCCCGTAGTATGGATAAGGAAATATGCTCTTTAAAAGGTTGAGTCAATTGTCTAGGACTACAGCATTGCATTGCTGCTGTTTGATCCCCCAAAGAGATGTCCATCCAGAACCTCAGAATGCGACCTTATTTGGAATAATAGTCTTTGTGAATACAGTGAGGGTAAGGACCTTGAGATGAGCACGTCCTGGATGAGGGTGGACCCTAAACCTAATGACAAGCCCTGAGAAGAGAAGAGGGAATCAATGAGACACCAAAGAAAAGAAGAGCCTGTGAAGACAGAGCAGAGATTGGAGCTATAAAGACCTGAGCCAAGGAATACCAACCGTTGCTGGCAGCTTCAGAAGCTCGGAGAAGGGCAGGGAATGAATTCTCCTCAGGGAGCAGCCTTGTCCACACCCTCCTTTTGCACCTCCTGAGGCCTTCAGAACTGTGAGAAAACAGATTTCTGCTGGGACTTCGCTAGCAATCCAGTTGTTAAGACTTTCCCTTCCAAGCAGGAAGTGCAAGTTCAATCCCTGGTTGAGGAGCTGAGATCCCACGTGCCCCATGGCCAAAAAACCCAAACGTAAAACAGAAATAGTATTGTAACACAGGCAATAAAATGGTCCACTTAAAAAAAAAAAAAAAAGTCTTACAATATATATATTTCTGCTGTTTTAAACCACCCAGCTTGTGGAAATGTGTTATGGCAGCCCCAGGAAACCGAAACAACCACTGAGCTATTTTAAGAGTGGAATATGTGTTCAGACCAGGGCCTGACTATAGCACCCCTGCTCCATATTGCCTTAGCCAGGCATAACCCAGCCTCCACCTGCCTTCTGTCCCCTTATCCCCTCCCCCCACCCTCCACCCCACCCCATCCCCAGTCCAGGCTCAGCGAACTTCTCGGTGTCCCTCTGCTGTCCACGGCCTGTGGCTTTGCATTTGCTGCCCCCTCCACATGGCACGCTGTTATGGACTCACTGTTCATGGTACCCTCCCAGTGCATTAAAGTCCTAACACCCAATGTCATAGCATTTGGAGTTGGGGGTATTTAGAGGTAAGTGGGTATAGATGAAGTCATGAGGGTAGAGGCCCATGATGGAATTAATGTCCTTATAAGGAGAGGAAGAGACACCAGAGCTTGCTCTGAAGTCCAAGCAATAAGGTGGCTGTCTGCAAGCCAAAAAGAGAGCCCTCCTCAAGACCTGGACCTGCCAACCCCTTGATCTTGGCCTCCAGCCTCCAGAACTGTGAGAAAGAAATGTCTGTCATTTAAGCCCCTCAGACTGTGGTATTTTGTTACAGCAGCCTGAGCGGACTGAGGCATAAGTTGGCAAATTCTTATTGAACTTTGATGTCCAACTCAGATGCCTCCTTCTCTGAAATTTCTCTAGACTCACCTCTGCTGCCCAGACACATTTCATAGATTTTCTCCTCGGCTGGACAGATGTCTCTCCAGTGTATTACTTCTTGGCAGACTAAGACCTTATCTTTTCTTTGTGTTCTTGGTTGCCTAATAAAAGCATAGTCAATGTCTGATGAGTGAGTGAATGGCCTCTGTTGCTGAAATGTGAAACAGATTGAAGATTTTTCAACCATGTGTTTTCCAACTGATTATGAAAGAAGTCACAGAACACAACTGAATGTTGATTAAAAGGAGCCTAATGGAGAGGGCCCTGATGCTGGGAGGGATTGGGGGCAGGAGGAGAAGGGAACGACACAGGATGAGATGGCTGGATGGCATCACCAACTCAATGGACATAGGTTTGTGTAAGCTCCGGGAGTTGGTAATGGACAGGGTGGCCTGGCGTGCTGCGATTCATGGGGTCACAAAGAATCGGACACGACTGAGTGAACTGAACTGAACTGAACTGAATGGAGAGTAAAAAAATAAGAAAAACGTGGGTGCCCTTAGCATCCAAATATGTTGTTCGTTAACCAGTCAAAGCTTGGCATAATTTCCTCAGTAAAAAAGTATTTTCCTGGTTTATAGAAGTTCCTTGGAAAAGTGACAGGAGAGTTGGCTTTGTCGGGAATCAGGCCTAGTCCCTGAGGACCAGCAGAGTCAATACTGTTGAAGGCCTCTCCAATAGCCATTTCTCCTTTCTTCCTTGTTGGTAGAGTCCTAGTGTCTGTCCCTCCACTGTGAGGCCCAGGGTGAATCATGAGTGACTGAAGCCGTTTATGGTGGTACTAGTTCTTCTAGTGACTGATTTGGAAGTGGGCATGTCACCCTGCTGTAGCCAAAAAGACATAATGGACATTCTAGGGAGCTTCCAGGAAAGAATTTCATCCTCCTGAAAAGGGCAGCATGGGAGGAAACTGTTTCTCTTCTTCTGTGGAATAATGTATCTGTGTATGATGCTAGATTGTGGTGCCAGCTGGCCAAATGGGGAGAGGTAGCCTGTGATGGCAGAACTGATTCCCCAAGGGTTGGCAGGGCAGAATCTGGAAAGCAACATGCCCCTTACAGATGGGCTTGAGCCACCAAATAACTAACCTTAGACCTGTTTTAACCAAAGACTTGTTATAGAGATATTTTCTCTACCGTTAAGCCATTGTGAGTTGACTTTGGGGTTACTTAGGACAGAAATAATCCCAACAATTCTAATACAACCCAGCTACCCCAAAACACCTCTGGCCCCACTCCAGGAGAGATGACAGAACGCCACCATTTGCAATTGATTAAAGAGAAGTTCTGTGTGTTAAATTATAAGTTTTATCCTTGAAAGGGATTAATCACTGAGCTTTTAACACCTTAGAATTTATTCATTTGTTCCTAAGCATTCCTTCCTCCATCAAGCATTTATTAAGTGCCTTTTCTATGCTAGTCGTTCTGTTAGACTCTGGGATAAAACACACACACACACACACAATGAACAATGAGTATCAATTTATAGCTAACAGTCAAATCCTTTATATTATTCTCTCTAAAGTTATTTAAATGTATGTTTGTTTAAAGGCATTTTTGAACTTGGGCTTGACTTAAAAAGAATTCCCACTTACAGCTACATTAATCCAAAATCGTGAACAAGATGAAAAGAATGTAGATGACTTGTGGGGAAGCTTTTATTAAGAGAAGCAAAGAAATACCCCTAAGAACTTGCCCTGAACCTAGAGCCTGTTATACAGAGTGAAGTCAGAAACAGAAAAAACAAATTTCGTATATAAACGCTTATGTATGGTATCTAGAAAAATGGTACTGATGAACCTATTTGCAGGACAGGAACAGAGACGCAGGCATGGAGAACAGACTTTGGACATTGGGGGGGAAGAAGAAGGTGGGACAAATTGAGAGATGAGCATTGACAAATACACACTACCATGTGGAAAATAGATAGCCAGTGGGAAGCCGCCGTACAGGTGCAGGGAGCTCAGCCTGGTGCTCTGTGACGACTTAGAGGGGTGGGATGGGGTGAAGAACTGGGGGGGAGATTTAAGAGGGAGGGGACATATGTATGCTTACGGCTGATTCACGTTGTTGTGTGGCAGAAGCCAACACGATATTATAAGGCAATTATCTCCCAATTAAAAATAGGTTTCTTTTTTTAAAAAAAAAAAGCTTGTCCTGCCTTAAAGGGATAAAGAGAGCAGTGCAGGGAAGGCAAACGAGCACTCACCGCCAGAGCTAGTCTCTTACGGCAGGAGAAAGAGCAAGAGGCCTCCAAGCCAGCAGCAGAAAGACTGACTCAACCCTAACAGCTGCTAAAAATAGCAGAGCAGAGTTACAAGCTTTCCTGTCCAAACAGATCTAAAGCTGGCAGGTAGTCGGGGGCTAATAGTGAATGGAAGGGTCAGAGCCATCTCAACCAGAGACCCTCACAAGGGGTTCTGATCCTCGCTCAGCTGTGAGCAGAGCCGTCACTGGCTTCCCACTCAGCAGGGCTGGGTGCATGGAAAGCCAGAGGCACCAAGGAGGGGAGGATGGGTGAGAGACAGGGTTGCTCCAACCCACCCTGAACCCACTTCACTGAAGCGAGTTTTAATAAAGTGAAAAAAGAAATTTTTAAAATAAGAGCTATAATTTTTTTTTAAAAGGACCAAGAGTTTGGTCTCGTTTTGAAAAAGCTTAGCAGATATCCCTGAATATAACACTTTCAGAAAGATGCTGGCTCTGCCCGGTGTCCCCCATGTGGCAAAGGAGGATTGAAAGGGGGGTGGCAAAGTTTGTTAGCTAACTTATTTCTACCACCCCTTGAGTATGTCGCATCATTTCTTAAGAATGCGAGAGGGAACGTAATGCCAATGTGAGTTATTTAATAGTTATAAAAATCACTATCTGCAGAAGCACATGGATATGATTAACCTGCACATGTCTAATTTGAGTGTAAGTCAGCACACCAGCAGGGCCTGAGAACTTTGTGGAATGACTCCTAGAGAGCGTTACTTAAATCTGGACCACTGTCTTCCGGTAATTATCATTTTGTGTCTTCCTGTCCATTATTCCTTGATGGTCTCATCCTTTTTTGAACCACTTTTTCTCCCACATCAGCTATAGCTGGTTAGAATATGTCATTCCTCCTGCTTTGCTTTCCCCACTGCCCAATGCTAACTTGAGCCCTAGCCAAGCAAGGGGGCAGGCGATGGAGGGCTATTCCCCCAGCGATGTCCAGTGAGGCTGGGAAGGTCAGATTGCACAGCACAGCCTGAGGCCAGACGTCTGGGTGTACACTTGGGCCATGCCCTTTACCAGCTGTGGGACCTTGGGCAAGTGATGAACCTAGTCTCAGTTTTCTCATCTGTAAAATGGACATATAGTCATCTTTCTGCCATAGAACCATGAAGATTACATGAGATGAGTAAGTTGAGACCCAACGAAGGAATATCCTGGATGCTAAAGATTTTAGAATTGAATCTGAAGGCAGTAGGAAAACCATAGACACTTTTTGAGGAAGTAAAATTGTCTGAACTGTGTGTGCTTCCGGGAGATATGCCAAAGACAGCAAAAGGGGGTTTGGAGAAGAATCTTGGAATGAATCCCATGAACCTCAGGCATCCATTCTTCTGTTGGGCCCGTAATGTCCTCTTGTTCCCAACCAGGCATCATGGAACAATGCCAGTTAGGTGAAATGGAAGGGAGAGGGACCCACAGGAGGGCCTCTTCCTTCCCAGCTTTACCTTGCACTAGATTTCAAGGGCCTCTTTTCTCTCAGAAGAAAGTACCTTTTTAAATGAGACTTTTAAAATGCTTTACAACCTCCATATTTTACCTGCTAGTGCATTTAGTGCAGCATCAAGAGTAGAAACCCTGCCTGGAGAGCATGTCAGGAACCTCCCCTGATCTGTGGAATATTGTCTCCCCAAACTGTCCTCATCCTGGTCTCCAGAAGCTGTGAGATGCTGCCTTATGTGGCAAAGGGGATTTTGCAAATGTGATTAAGAGCCTTGATGAGATGATACAGGTGGGCCCAAGTAACCACGTGGGGCCTTCAAATTGGAAAACCTTTTTCTGGCTCTAGGATGTGACTATGGAAGAAATGTGAGAAATACACTATTGCTGGCCTCAAAGACTGGGGAAGAGTCCCTGAGGGAAGGACTGTGGGCAGCCTCTAGAAGCTAGAAAAGGTAAGGATTTAAGTCCTCCCCTAGAATCTCCAGAAAAAATGCAGTTCTACCAATGCCATGGTTTTTGCCAGTGAGTCCCATTTTGGACTTGTGACATGCAGAATTGTAAGCTAACACACCTGTACCATTTAGACACTAAGTTTGTGGCAGTTTATTATGGCAGCTGCAGAAAAGGATTACACTTACCAGGGACCTGCTCGGCCCTCAGCACAGGGCAATCAGCAGTTTAAAACCCAAAACAGAATTGTTGTATCAACAGAACTCACAGACTATGGGAGAGAGAAGTGTTAGTTGCTCAGTCCTGTCCGACACCTTGCAACCCCATGGACTGTAACCTCTATCCATGGGACTATCCAGGCAAGAATACTGGAGTGGGTAGCCATTCCCTTCTTCGGGGGATCTTTCTGACTCAGAGATCCAAACCCGGATCTCCTACACTGCAGGCAGATTCTTTACCGCCTGAGTCACCAGGAAGTATAGGTATGGAAATGTACAGTTGGATCCTTAGTTTCCTGTGGCAACCAGAACAAATTATCACAACTTGAATGGCATAAAACAACAGAAATGTACTCTTTCCCAAGTCTGGGGTCCACAATTGCAGAATCAAGGCGTTCAGTAGTGCCACACGCCCTGGAGGCTGGAGGGGAGAATCCCTCCCCACCTCCTCCAGCTTCTGGGGGCTCCAGGTGTTCCCTGGCTTGTGGCCACATCCCTCCAGCTTCTGCCTCCATCATCACAACACCTCCTCATCTGTGCCTGTCTTCTCTGTGTGTCTCCTAAAGACATCAGATTTAGGGTCATCCAGGCAATCCAGGATGATCTCGTCTCTTGATCACAGCTGCAAAGACACTTTTTCCAAATAAGATCACATTCACAGGTTCCAGGGATTTGGCCATGTACCTATCTTCTGGAAGATAGGTGGTGGCAAGGAACCGTGCAACCCACTACAGATCTCCAAGTGAAAAATGACTACTATTCCTTGAGGACAACTTCAAGGGAAAATGACATTCAGCACTTTACAAGTATTATCAAATTTGATCCCCTAGCATGTTGGGGGGTGGGGGGCGGGTAGGAAGATGGGGATAAGATCAGATCTGGATTTGGAATGATCCATTGCCCTAGTTGGGGGTGTAGAGAATGGGTGACGGGAGGAGAGAGGAAGAATAGGGTCAAGAAATGCTTCCCGAGTCCTGAGATGGGTTGCCAGGCCAGGGAGTGCCTGCTGGAATGGTTTAGGTTTGAATATCTGCAATGAGGGCATGGAGCTAGCCCTTCTCGAAGCCCCTAGCCTGACCCCCTAAGAACTGGGCTCTTTTGAGCATTGGGACCAGAGGGAGGGAGAGGCACTATGGAGTGGAAGCCTCCATCTCCTGCTGGCCTGCGCCTTGTCACCTTCAGTGTTCAAAATCTTTTTCTGCTTCGAATCCCCAGCAGGCTGGGAGAGGCTCATTAGGGCATATTTCTATGGTGCCTCTTCCCGGAGGGGCCCTGGCTCAAGTGCTTTTGGAAACGTGACATTTCCATAGAGGCCTCGGGATTACTCAGCATCCACATGTTGCTTTGCACTCCTTGGGCATGTGTCTTACTTGCCCCAAATTTAACCTGTCTGGGCCTCCACTTCCTCATCCAGGCTGAAGCAGAATGGTTTTGAGTGTCTTCCAGCTCTGACACCTAGGGAGCCATGATTCTGCCAGGTGCCCCTGGCCATAAGTTGGGCACTGAGTCTGAGATCACAGTGTCCTGCCTGGAGCAAGCTTCTGAGGATTCCCGCTGGAGCTGCGCTTGTGCACCACCCGAAGCACCTGGAGTCCAGCCCTCCCTTGCCCCTTCCTTGCTGTGGGCTCCGGAGCAAGTCACCTCTTGTCTCTGAGCCCGTTTCCTCACCTGTAAAATGGGGACCTGGGTAGTACCCAAGTCATAAAGCTGAAGGCAAGAACACCACAGCACCTGGAGGCAGGATCCCACAGGAAACAGGGTCACCGCCCACGGGGCAGCACGGACCAGTGCATGCAAGGGGATGAATGGTTGGTATTAAGTTGATGTTATTTCAGCAGCAGGTTATGGAGTAGCTGCTCTGTTTCAAACACTGGGCTGGAGGAGAGCTGGCCCAGCTTATGAGGAGATGCTCACACCCAGGATGAATCAGACCCAGAGACACCCCCGTCCAGGGAAGAGAAGGTGGTCCTCACTGTGCTCTCTGCCCACCCAGAGGCCCCAGGAAGGGAGCAGGGCACTGGGGCTGTCAGATGGGGGAGGAGGGATGAGGCCAGCGCCTACCCGCTAGGGCAGTGTGACTGTGCCAGTGAGACATGTGCATGCTCGCCCATCACACTCATCACACACGTGCACTCACAGGCATCTCACATACGTTAACTCTCACTGTCACAGACTCTAACGCAAAACATGTACTCATACACTCCGAAACACTCAATACTCTTACTTGTACATGCTCACGGTGGTCCAACAAGCGACCCAGAGGAAAGGCAGAGAGAGGGAGACCCTAACATGGACGCAGAAGCATCAAGAAACAGACAGAGACACAAAGAAGTGACATTCGGGCTGAGTGTCAGAGAGGAAAACCACAGTGGGGGTCAATAGAGGGACCCAGATGTAACCACAGGCAGGGCCCGAGGGAGATGGCAGCCCAGCCTGGCTCTGAGTAGGTCCCGCAGGAACAGCAGCACCAGGGTGGCTGGGTGACCTGGCCAGGAGGTGGCCGGCAACTCCCATTTGACTTGTCCTGTGGAGACTTGCCAGCCATTCTGCTGGGCTTTCCTGGGAGCTCAGATGGTAAAGAATCCACCTGCAATGCAGGAGATCCGGGTTCAATCCCTGGGTTGGGAAGATCCCCTGGAGAAGGGAATGGCAGCTCACTCCAGTATCCTTGCCTGAAGGATTCCTCGGACAGTGGAGCCCGGTGGGTTACAGTCCGTGGGGTCGGACACAACTGAGTGACTAACACACACACTGATGCCCTTGAGCCCCATTTCCTAGGGGGCAGTCTCTGTTATCCACCACAAGGATACTGAGAATTGGGGAGCTGGAATCATCTGTCTGAGTCCCCTGCAGCATCCAGGCCAGTGCCCACGGTTGACTCCAGAGGACTCCTGTCCTCCAGATGAAGGCTCCGAACCTCTGAGCTGGAGGAGTTGGTGAGGGGTCTGGGCCCTGTAAGAAGACATCCTCCTGGCCCACCCATCTACTCTGCAATTGCTGTGGGTACACCCTGCAGACTCCTTGCCTCTCTGCACGAGTGTCCTGTTTCCTGCCCCGCCGCCCACCACTCGGCCTCCCTGAGGCTCACACTGGCATGCCTGCAAGTACTTGAGAGTAAACCCAACGACTGGGGCCCCTCAAGCACTGTAGGATGGAAGCAGACAGGTAAATACCATCCCCCCCTGTCCCTGGCTCTAGTCACCCAGCCAAACATGCCCAGGTGCCTCCTGCACGGCTCCTCAGAGGGTCCCAGAGGGACTAAGCCCCACTGCCTGAGGCAGGGACCACTCCATGCAGTAAATACACACCCTGTATTTACTGGCTTTCCTGTCTTCCCTCCCTGGGAGTCACTCTGCCAATTAAACCACCTGCACACAGGCCCGTGTCAGGCTCTGCCTTCAGCTGAGGCCCCAGTCAGGGCCCTCCCGGGGCCCAGCACCAGGGGAGCTGGGGATTTCTCTCCTCCCACTTCTCTTTCCCCAGGACTCCAGGGTTCTGCTCTGATCTATTGTTTGCTGGATTCAGGAGCCACCGCTTTTCCCCAGGGGGGCACACCACTCTTGTTTATCCAATAACCATTAATTCTCAGCAATCATCTCTAGTCTCAAACCATACAAACAAAAGTTGCCTTCGGCAAACAGGTATCCTGTCCGAGTGGATCCTGGGATCAGGTAGAGGTTGGGACGCCCTCCAAGCTTCTAGCCAAGCCCGTAATTCTGTCTTCACTTTAGGACATGTGTCATAGGCAAGTCACCCACACAGCCATTCATGGTCTTGGGTTGTGTGGGTGTGTGCATGTGTGTTTGCAAGATAGATTTACTTTATCTTTTGATTGTAAAAGAATGCATGTCAGTTGTCCAGATAATGCAAGACGCATAGCTTAGAAACTGAAGACACTTCGCCCCCTTTTCACTTGAGTGGGGTTATTTTTATTTTTTTTATTTATTATAATTATTTTTGCCCCACCATGCAGCATGTGGGATCTTAGTTCTCTGATCAGGGATCAAACCCACACCCCCTGCATCCCCGAAATGGAAGCTTGGAGCCTTAACCACTGGACCGCCAGGATAGTCCCTGCGTGCGTGCGTGCTCAGTTGCTCCAGTTGTGTCCAATTCTTTGCGATCCTACGGACTGTAGCCCACCAGGCTCCTCTGTCCATGGGATTCTCCAGGCAAGAACACTGAGTGGGTTGCCATGCCCTCCTCCAGGGGATCTTCCCATTCCACGGATGGAAACTGCGTCTCCTCTGTCTCCTGCATTGGCAGGCGGGTTCATTACCGCTAATGCCACCTGGGAAGCCCAGGATAGCCCCTAGTTATCTTTAATTTACCCCGGCCCAGGACATGTTCCGCATCAGTGAATGAGGCCTGTTGGTCCTCTCAGGAACAGCCAGGTGCATTTCTCCTTAAGGAAATCATCCACTCATTCAGTGGCTGTTTTGAGCACTCACTAGGTGCCCCGTGCTGGAGAAGCAGCCGTGAGGGAGCCAGCTGAGACTCTTGCAGCCTCGCTGTCCGTCTCTGACTAGCTGTGTCTTCCCTGACCGCCTCTCTTACTCAGTTGCCTCCGGCTTCAATGAGGGGCTGCAGCTGCCCTCCTGGGTTTCCCACATCCACAGGGAAGGGCTGTGCGTACGACCCAGGATGAAGAACAGGGTTGGGAGTGTGCTGTCCTGCTGCTGAACCTTGGCAGAGGCTCCAGACAATCCGATGCTTCCCTCCGGTCCTGCAAGGCCCTGTTTCAGGTGGGCTGTGCTCAGCTGAGGGTCTGTCCTGGTGGACACAGTACCCTGGCAGAGCCGGCAAGCATCCTGAGAGCACGGGCAAGGTGGCTCCTCTGGTCTTTCCTGATGGATGCCTGGGCCGGCTGGGCATCCTGGGTGCTCTCAGCACATGTCTATTGAACAGGTGCCATGGCTGAGAGAGGAGGATTGTGGAAGGCCAGGGAGCAGAGCAGTGAGGTCAGCAGTCAGGGTAGGAGGGGGCGAGAGATTTCTGTGTGGAACCCACTCCCTTCACGGGGTTCGTGGGGAGGAGAGGCCAGGGCATGGGTGGTGGAAGAAGGCTCATCAGGAAAGCCACAGGGCCCAGGGGCTGGGCGTGGCCTTGCCAAGCTCCACAGAACCCCAAGAGTTGGCATGGGTGCCAGGAAAACAGGAGGGATTCATAGAAGGCACGATGTGCTTGTCCCTTGTGCCCAAGCAGGCTCAAACAGTATTCATCAGCTTTTTCTTTTCACTTTTATTAACACATGTATCTTCGTTGTGTTGGTGGTGGTAAAGAACCTGCCTGCCTGCAGATGCAGGTTCAGTCCCTGGGTTGGGAAGATTCCTGGATGAGGGATGGCAACCCATTCCAGTATTCTTGCCTGGAGAATCCCATGGACAGAGGAGCCTGGCTGGCTACCGTCCATAGGGTCGCACAGAGTCAAACATGATTAAAGCAAGAGCATGAGCACTTAGTTAAACATAAAAATTGTACCTCCTTTAATATTGTGAAACGATTCAAAATTCAGAAAACTAAGATCATGGCATCTGGTCCCATCATTTCATGGCAAATAGATGGGGAAACAGTGGAAACAGTGACAGACTATTTTTGGGGGCTCCAAAAGCACTGCAGATTTTGACTGCAGCCATGAAATTAAAAGACGCTTACTCCTTGGAAGAAAAGTTCTGACCAACCTAGACAGCATATTAAAAAGCAGAGACATTACTTTGCAAACAAAGGTCCGTCTAGTCAAAACTATGGTTTTTCCTCTAGTCATGTATGGATGTGAGAGTTGGACCATAAAGAAAGCTGAGTGCCGAAGAATTGATGCTTTTGAACTGTGGTGTTGGAGAAGACTCTTGAGAGTCCCTTGAACAGCAAGGAGAGCCAACCAGTCAATCTTAAAGGAAATTATTCCTGAATATTCATTGGAAGGACTGATGTTGAAGCTGAAACTCCAATACTTGGGCCACCTGATGTAAAGAACTGCTTCATTTGAAAAGACCCTGATGCTGGGAAAGATTGAAGGCGGGAGAAGAAGGGGACGACAGAGGATGAAGTGGTTGGATGGCATCACTGACTCAATGGACATGAGTTTGAGTAAGTTTCAGGCATGCTGCAGTCCATGGGGTCGCAAAGATTCGGACACGACTGAGTGACTGAACTGAACTGAACAATTCAAAATAAATGTTTGAATTCCAATGGGGGGAAATGCTACTTTATTGAAACTGTTGTTTGTTGTTTAGTCACTTCAGTCTTGTCTGACTCTTCTGCAACCCTGTGGACTGTAGCCTGCCAGGCTCCTCTGTCCTTGGGATTCTCTGGGCAATACTGGAGTGGGTTGCCATTTCCTTCTCCAGGGGGTCTTCCTGACCCAGGGATTATTGAAATTACCCTCCTCCTAATTTGATGTCATATTTCTCACCTTTGGAAGCAAACCCTGACAGGTTTGGGCTGAGGTTAGTAGTTTTTCGTAGTTAGTATGAGGAACAGACAGAGACAGCTATGATAGGATCAAGTCTCTAACGAATCTACCCCCTGAGGTTCTGCAAAGGGCCCTCACAGATGATCTCAAGAGATCCAGGAGTCACCTTCATCCAGGGCCTGGAGGACTAGGTTTCTCTCTTTTCTTACCAAGTTATGCTTTCCCCAGGGAGCCCACCCTGAAAGGGCTGGCTGTCCTCAGCAACTCCCTCCCCCCTCCCTCCACATAGTTACTTGTATTTCAAAACAACTTATCTCCCTTCTTTCCCTTTATCTAAATTCCTAAAGCCTGTGGTTGGTCTTGACTTTTTGTCAAATCCGAGGAAAGTAGTTTATACTATGGTGTAAGAGACTGATAAGACTTAACCATTCAAAGGAGCATCTGCGTTCTTAACAGCGTTCCTACATTCAAAAAACGCCTCAAACAGGTGGAATGTGCACAAGCGATCGTTTTGAAGCCGGGTATCTCCCAATTCCACGTGCCTCCTGGGCCACTCCTACCCTCTTCCTTCAAGAATCGGGCTCAGTTGCGGGCCCTTCTGCGGCAAGCTCAGGCCGGCGTTTGGGCTGCCAGGGTGGGCGGGGACACAGGCCTGGCGCGCCGGGCTGGGGAGTCGTCCCCAAACCCCAGCCCCCGCCTCTCCGAGCCCGGAAGGAAGTCGCGGCAGAGGAGGGGGCGCCCGGGATGCCCCGAGCGTGCCTCACCTGCGAGAGGGCACGTCCCGGGCTTTTATCTTCCGAGACCCGGCCTGCGGGGGTAAGGCCCTGATTAGCCCATCCTTCCTGCCACCGCCCACCCCGAGCTTCCACGCAGCGATCGCCGCCCGGTGCCGGAGCGTGGGGCCACGGGGGCCCCTGCAACTCGCCCCCGCGCTCCTCCTTGCGCTCCTCCTCCTGCCCCCGCACCGGGTCCGGGTCCCGAGCGGAGCGCCTCCCCCCGGCAGGCGCTACCTGCCCAACCCCCCAACCCCCGCCCCAGCTCCGGACCCGCTCGCCGAGAGGGCGGCGACTGCGGGGAGGGAGGGGCGCCGCCCGCCTCCCGGGGCCTGGAGCGCGCGTGGCCCCGGAGCCTCCAGCGCCGCGCGGGGACTCACTGTGCCGCGCGCCCGGGCTCGGCTGGCTCCGCTCGGCGCGCGGGCGGGGCAGAGGATGCTGGCGGGCTTCCCCGGCCTCGGCCCGCGCTCCCGCCGCCAAGGGCCCCGGGTGCGCCCCTAGCAGCGCTGCCGCCGTCGCCACCGCTACCACTGCGGGGCCAGAGGGAGGGCGCCGGCCCCGCGAGCCGCAGCCCAAGAGGCTGGCGCCCCCGAATTTTCCAGCCGCCGCCGCCGCCTCCTCCTCCTTTCTCCAGCGGCCGGGCGCCTGTGGATGCTGAAGGGCAGCCCTGCGCCTTTCCCGGCCTGACGGCGGGAGGGTCGCGCCCGGGCCGGGGGACCGGGGACCGCGGCGCTAGCGGGGCGGCGCGGCTCCGCGGGGAGCAGCCCCCGGGCGCGCCGAGCCCTCCTGTCCCCTTCCGCTACACGCGTGACCCGGCCTCGCAGCCCGCGAGGGGACTGGCCCGGGCCACGCGGCTCTCGAGTTCCCGCACAGGTAAGCGCAGGGGCAGGGCCTGCCTTCCGGAGGTCAGACCGTGCCCGGAGATGGGGCGCCCCAGGGGCCAAAGGGCTGGCTGGGAAGGGAAGTAAACAGAGAAAGATTCAGGAACCCCCCCCAGGCTGGCACTGGTTTCTTGGAGCATGTTTTATCCTCACATTCTAAGACTTGGGCCTGGAGGCGACTTAGATGAGGAGATCGTGGGGTGAGAGAGACTGAGATGACGCGGAGAGAGACCAGGGATGGGTGGAGAGGTAGCCAGGCCTGTCCACAGCCGGAGACAGGAAGCAGCGTTTGGGTGGACAAGACTAAGTATGTGTGTGGTCGGGGGGTGGCCGTGAGCGTTGGGGTGGCGGGAGAAAGGCCTCGGTTTTGGAGCCTCTGGCAGCAAGGATTCTTCCAGGAGGGCTGGGGCAGGTCGTGGAGAAAGCTCGGGTAGGAAGGAAGAGGGGCTTCTACTTAATGATGTCCTTTTAAGTTCCAGATGGTCAGCGCTCCCTGGGCCCTGGAATCCCGCTCTGCGTTCCTGCCCGAAGTGGCCCCAGGTCTCCGAGAGTCCCGGTCGGTGGCCCGTGCCAGAGCGCTCCCTCTGCTCTGCGGCCGGCTTCTCCGGAGCCAGTAGAAGCAGATACCAGCCAGGATGCCGAGGACCCAGGGCTTCTCCGAGCCCGAGTACTCGGCAGAGTACTCCGCCGAGTACTCTGTCAGCTTGCCTTCGGACCCTGACCGCGGGGTGGGCCGGACCCATGAAATCTCTGTCCGGAACTCGGGGTCGTGCCTCTGCTTGCCTCGCTTCATGCGGCTGACCTTCGTACCAGAGTCCTTGGAGAACCTGTACCAGACCTACTTCAAGAGGCAGCGCCATGAGACCCTGCTGGTGCTGGTGGTCTTCGCGGCCCTCTTCGACTGCTATGTGGTGGTCATGTGCGCCGTGGTCTTCTCTGGCGACAAGCTGGCCCCCCTCGCTGTGGCCGGGGTCGGGCTGGTGTTGGACATCAGCCTCTTTGTGCTCTGCAAAAAGGGGCTGCTCCCCAACCGGGTCACTCGGAGAGTGGTCCCATACCTGCTGTGGCTGCTGATATCAGCCCAGGTCTTCTCATACCTGGGCCTGAACTTCTCCCGTGCCCACGCAGCCAGCGACACGGTGGGCTGGCAGGCCTTCTTCATCTTCTCCTTCTTCATCACGCTGCCGCTCAGCCTCAGCCCCATTGTCATCATCTCCGTGGTCTCCTGCGTCGTGCACACACTCGTCTTGGGGGTCACCGTGGCCCAGCAGCAGCAGGATGGGCTGAAGGGAGTGCAGTTGCTGAGGGAGGTGAGTCCCGCCTTTTGACCCGGCCAGTGACTTCCCTCCCCAGCGGCTCTCGGGGCTGAGGTGGTACCTGTTTCAGACAGGGGGTGGTTTGGGGCTCTCATCTACGTGTGTAGGAAGGACCACCTCTCTCTCAACCCCTGGCTTCGCAGTAGCGCTGGTCTGTGGTTGGCTTGAGGGATCAGAGGGTTTCCGGACATTGGCCACTCTGTCAACCCACGCCCAGCCTGAGTGGGTGGCCGGAAGGGCCTGGGCCTGATCTCAAGCGAGGCAGCCTTGCCTTGGTTCTTGACCTCTGCCAGGAAGGACTCTCATGGGGAAAGAGGGCTCCTCCGCTTCTGACCTCTTAACTTGTCATTGAGTGGCTTCAGCAAGAGGCTGACTGTGTGGACTCAGTGTGCCTCTGCCCAGTGGGGATGGTGTTTGCCTGCCTAAAGCAGTTGTTATCAAGATGAAAGGTTGTGGGTGACCTCAAAGAATGAGATGTGAAGGGCTGTGTGGTTGTCATAGATCCCACTTCTGCTGCTGAGAGCTCAGGGTACTTGAGTGCTTAGATGATAGAGGGAGTGGTGGTCTCCCCCTGGGAGCCATGGTGCCTGGATGCAAACGGGGATAGGGTAGCCAGCCACAGTGAGGGAAGGTCTGCTGGTTTTGGAGGAAGCCTTCTGCTGGAAGGGGCCCAAGTTTGGCTTCAACTTAACAGAGAGTCTGTGCTCCCCACTGGGGGCCAAGACCCTGGGTAGGTGCTGAGGGGCTGTGGAGATGTGATGCTTGGCCTTCTGAGCTGGGTCACCTATGGGGCAATGGGCGTTCCATAGGGCTGAGAGTCTATGAATTCCACAGCTGTGTATCCTACTCGCTACCTTTTCCTCATTTTGTGTATGAGCCCAGAGATAGAGAGTGACCTCTCTTAGTCCACACAGCTAGGTATGGCAGTGGGTAGCTGGAATGTCCGTGTCCAGATTCCCATTTCAGGGCTCTTCCTTCTACGTCACACCACTGCCCCCGTCTCAGCCAGAGTCTCTTGGGATGGGGGGCTGAGTCTCCAGGGGCGCAGCAGTGCCGGTGGTCGATGAAAGCAACCTGTGGGGCCACCCCATTGGCCTCCCGCTTGGTTAGAGGAAAACACAGGTTTTTTCCTCTGTTTTAACTTTCCCCCCGGTTCTTGGACCAAGATTCTTCCTGTTTTCCCATTCTGGCTCATGCAGTGTCATCTCACAGAAGCTTTGTGCCTTGGTTCTGCAAGGGCCCGGCCCTGGGCTGGTGTACATGGATTCAGGTAGGCACACTGGAAGGTCCCTTTTCCTCCCAAGGCCCTGTTCATAGAAGGGTGACAGCCTGCCATACCCCTAATGACTTCCGAGTTGGCGAACTTCAAGTTGTGCCCCTGCCAGCTGAGCGCCCTGCTGGAAGCTATCTGGGCAAGAATGGTGAGAGACATTCCTTTTGGGAATCAGTGAAAAGCACAGCTTGCGGGCAGATCAGTGGGCATAGCAGCCCGTGGGGCCTGGGATCAAACTCGGAACCCTTTCCTTTTTCTAAACAGTCACTTCTAGCTCTTTCCTCTTTGCTGGGGTCCCTGGACCCCATGAATTTCCAGTATGCTTCGCTGCCCATGAAGGAGGCAAATCAGACATTCTCCACATTGGAGCCCAGAGGGTGAACGCTTGATTGCTGATGTCTTTCGGGCGCTGCTAAGAAACAGAAACTCCAAAAGATTAGGAAACAGGAAAAAAAAAAGATAGAAAAATAAGTAAATCAAGAATAGCAGTTGTTAGCATCCCAGGAGAGCATGACCTTGACGTGGGAGCAGTGCCGTGGATGCAGCTTTGGGACTAGAAGGGGAGAGAGGGGGGCTCACAGGGTCTGTTTGGAAGTCTGAGATAGAATGCAAGACGCCCCAGCCTTCAATGGGCTGTGTTCCAGAAGTTTCTGAGTCACTTGTTTGGGACTAATATGACTTTTTGAAAAGGTGCCTGCGTTCCCAGGCCCACCCACTGAAGTCTTAAGCCATAGGGGCCCTGCATTCAGTTTCTAGGAGCATGATGGCATTCTGAGCCCCCTGTGGCCCCCTGCCGCTGTGGGGAGAACACCTGGACACCCCCCCCCCCAGCCTTGGGATGAAGCTCACCTGCCTGCTGCTCCCCTGGGCCCCTGAAACCCCCCGGGATGGGGTGCCGGCATAGAAGGGGGCAGGGCTGGAGGACAGGGATGTGAGAACCGGGCAACCAGACCCCCCTTCCCCCCAACAGTCAGAGTAACACCAGGCACTTCCTTGCGTCGCCTTCTCCTGCCCACAGACTCCTTTTGCTTTGTCTTCTGCCATCACCTGTTGGCTCCAGCCAGGGACTCCCTCCTGGGTTGGTGGGGGGTGAACTCAGTTTCACAGTTAGGAGACACTGGATTTCTGGGGCTTTATGAGTGCCAGCAGCACCAAAGGAACGTTCCCTATGCCTAAGTATGCTTCCTCTGGCCCTTCATCCCCACAAACCCGTACCTGAGTCTGGGGTGGGGAGAGATAGAAGGACATGGGGGCCTTGGGGTAGCCTGAAGTATCAGCGGCAAGCCACCCAGCCTACTCTGCCTGGTTCTTCTCATGGAGGCAGGCTGGTTGGGGTTCCAGCAGGAACAGCTGGTGGGGTCAGGGGCTGCGTGATGGGGTGTTGCTGGGGCTTCGTTTGTCAGTGGGTGAGTGGCTTTGACTGAGCAACAAGTATGGGCCTTGCAGCCTGCAGGTCTGGGACTGAAAGGAGTCAGATAATGATGTCAGAGGCTGTGGTGGAGGAGAGCACGGTGTGGGGCTGGGAGAGGGAGAAGCAAACTGGCTTTTCCCACATCTCTCCCCTTGCCTGGGTCCTGGCCCAGCTTACCTTTTACTGCCCCATCGGTGAGCTGGTGAAGCAGGGAGGAGGTCAAGGGCAGGGCCAGGCAGCTGCTGATGGGTGAGAACGAAGGGGAAGATGGGGCGGGAAGAAGATGCAGCCAAGGTGGGGAACATTCCTGTGGCCAGTGGCTGCTCCCAAGGCCCTCACATGTGGCCGCAGACATCTGTTAGCTTCTGAAAGGGTCCTTAAAAAATGAGTCTGGCAAATTAGGGGCCGGGAACCCCTGAGAAATATTTTACAGCTTTATTTCCTAGCAAAGAGGCTATTCAGGAGCAAAACTCTCTCATGGAATTAATAGCCTGTTAAGACCTTTATTCACAAATTAGAGCATGATGGAGCTGTGGATGTGTGATTCCTTTCACACCTACAAATTACATAGCAGATCATCCACCTTGTGAATGCGCATTCGGCTCTGGGAGGCTGGAGGGAGCTCATGCTGCAAATGTCCTGTGTATAGGCTGGAACTCAGGTTCACATGCATCATCTCAACTGATCTTGGGTGTTACTGGCTCCATTTTACAGATGAGAAAAGTGAGGCTTGGGAGGATGAGAGAAGGGAGGAGGACTGGTAACTAGGGAGGGATCACTGGTGGGGGGGATGATGGGTGAGGGGCAGGGGGCATCCCTGAAAGCCTCTTTTTCTCTGCAACCTCTTTCGTGTGTCCTTGGCTGTCCCCCGATGCCTTTGCTATAAGCAGCATTGAAGAACAGGGCCAAGAAGTGGGAGGCCCTAAAATATCACAGGGAGCACCCCTCTATTTCCCCCTGGGAATTGGATGTAAAGAGGGGAGAAGCCTGTGACAGAATGTTCCTGGTGGAAGCGTGGCCAGGAGTTCATGAGAAATGAGTGTAGGGAGCAGGAACAGGAGCTGGATGGGGAGGTGGGGAGGCATAGCCTGGGGCTTGCAGCCTCCGAGGTAGGTGTGTGTGTGTGTGTGTGTGTGTGTGTGTGTGTGTGTGAGTGTGAGTGAGACAGACAGGTATCTGTATGTGTGTGAGTGACAGACAGACAGACTGGGAGTGGGCAACAGCAACCCAGCTCTTGGCCCCTTGTAGCAGCCGAGGGGTGTGTGTGTGTGTGTGTGTGTGACAGACAGGTATGTGTGAGTGACAGACAGATGGACTGGGAGTGGGTAACAGCAATCCAGCTCTTGTCCCGCTGGCCATGGGCTCTGCCCCCATCCCACAGTGGGACAGATGGCTCATCCTCCACAAATGTGTAGAGAGGCATCATGTAGGAATTGGAATAATAAGGAAACACATAGGAAGGGACCGGAAGGCCACTGAATCCAACTGCCTGGGGGAAAGAATAGTCAGTTATTGAACATGTAAGCATCTTTGCAGAAAGTTCCCTCTCAGTCCCTTCCCCTGGCTGCGTTTTTCTGGGGTCTTTTCCTATCCTTAAAGAAAGTGAAGTCGCTCAGTCATGTCCAACTCTTTGCAACCCCATGGACTGTAGCCCGCCAGGCTTCTCTGTCCATGGGATTTCCCAGGCAAGAATACTGGAGTGGGTTGCCATTTCCTCCTCCAAGGGATCCAACCTGAGTCTCCTGCATCGGCAGGTGGGTTCATTACCACTGAGCCACCTGGGAAGCCCCAATCGGGTGCTCCAACCCTGAATAAACACTCAGCCACCCCCTGTCCGAGCTGTACCCTCATGAACACATGCACTCGTGGTGATCTACTTCCGTGGGTACCATCCTGACCGACACTCAGATTTTGAACTCAAAGATAACCCGCAGGTGCAGACCCAGTGACCCTGGGGATGGTCAGGGTGCTCACGTTTAATGAGCTCTTGCAGTGTTTCAGGAGCATCTTCCAGCAAGAGGCAGATCGTATTTTTGCTTTTCAGATGAGGACACTGAAATATGTGAGTGAAATGGCTCATCCAGGGCTTCATAGCAAGTGGAGGAGCAGGGTATGATCCTGGCCAGTGGAATTCCAGAGTCCCTTCTCTCCTGCCATCGTAAAAGAACCCCTTCGACCTTCCCCGAGAGTCTGTTGAGATACAGTTCCCGCAGGACTGGGTCCTCAGTCTCTTCACCCACAAGTATCAGAAGGAACAACGTGGGGGATGAGGAGGTGTCTCTAGGGGCAGATATATTGCTGCTTATGGAGGGGCCGAGCTATCTGGGCATTTCAGCTGATAGTCTGTATACACCTTCCTGGCTGGAGGAGGCATTGTTCCATTACAGGACCTTACAGTAACCCATGTCTATAATCATGACCCCCACTTCAAGAAAACATTAGGTTACATTTAGTGTCAAATGAGGTCTAATACTACATTCTAAAAACATTTTTTATCAGAAATAGGTAAGAACAAGTTTGGATGAATAAGGATTATATTTTGGCTCTCTAGGAAGTTCACTAATGTGGGGTTGCCTATTTCTCAGTGGCCTTACTATACATGTTGGTAAAGAATATGCCTGCAATGCAGGAGACCTGGGTTCAATTCCTGGGTCGGGAAGATCCCCTGGAGAAGGAAATGGCAACCCATTCCAGTATTCTTGCCTGGAGAATCCCATGGACAGAGAAGCCTGGCAGGCTACAGTCCATGAGGTCACAAGAGTCAGACACGACTTAGCGACTAACCCCCACCACCATCCCTTCATTTACTTTGTGTTTCAGTTACCCATGGTTATATAACATAACCTCAAACTTAGTGCCTTAAAACAGTAACAGTTTATTTAATCTCATGATTCTCTGTGCTCAGCTGGGTGCTGCCCTGCTTCCCATGCACTGGCTAAGGCCACTCACTTGACTGCCTGGACTGTTTCTTTCAGCACCAGCATTCAACTGACAGCTATGCTGGCAAGCCCTAAGAAGGTCTTACACACATGCCTGGAGCCTTGGAGCTTCTCTCAGTGACCCTTCCAAGTGGTTAGCTTGGACTTCTTCACAGCATGGTGGCAGTTATCAGAGATTTTAAAGGCTAGACCCATCCCTATTGGTCAAAGCAAGTCACAAGGGGTAACCCAGGTGCAGGATAAGGGGAAATTGATTCTACCCCTTGATGTGAGAGTGATATGTATATACAGGAAGGAAGGGATGGAGGGCTGCCGTCTTCTGAGGCTTTTTACTAAACAAGGGGGTGCATGAGGAGTGTTGGGGGAAAGAGATGAAGAGAGCCATGAGTCTGGGTAGCGTACCTTAGGATGCTTCAGAAGTTAGAAATGTGGTCTGCTGTATAGTCATTTCTCTGTATCTGTGGATGTGAAACTTCCACGTATGGAGAGCAGACTGTCTTCATTGTACTGTGCCACTTTATGTTAATATATGCCCTTGTTATCCGTGACAGTCCCTGGAACAAGTCTTCTGCAGATATTGTGTATAACTTTTTGAAGGTATTGATTCTCTATGAGGCCCAACACATCATTTCTAAGATTCACAAAGTCAGAAACTGCCTTGCACGTGAAAAGATGATAGCTCATGGTTCATCTGCCTGGGATTTGCTTTATGTTTTGAGGAAGAATTTGTTCTTTTTTTCAAACATGCATACTCGCTCTGTCCAGGGCACTGTCCGGGGTGGAGCGGGGCACACTGCCTCCGATCACGACCCCAGCACCAATCCCAGCCCTTTCTCTCCACGTATCAGCTAGATGGGCAGCACGGTCTGATGTTTGTATTCCTTTCTCAGGAGGTGGAAATTTGCTTGTGCGCATCTGTCAGAAACACATCCAATTTGTCTTTCTTAGCAGATTGTCATTTACCCCAAGGAGAGTAAGACCACTAGTACAGCCCCTTGCAGTGCCTTGGACCCGACTCTCCCTCTATACATGCGTGTTGAATAAATACATTCCTGCTTTGCTTTTATCTTTATTTCCTTCCTCATCAACTCTGAGAGTTTGGTAAATATTTGGTTAGATCCAGGCTAGGGAAACGTTCTGATGTTAATTTAAGTGATTCAAAAATGACATTTTTAAAGCAAGACATATAACTCTTTAAGAGTGCTAGTCTGTACTTCTTTACCACTTGTTAATTAAGTTTTTTTCTTGTCTAGGGAAAAAGCAGCAATAGAAAAGGGTTTTAGGGGCCCAGAAAATGAGTCATTGATATCCTGTTGGCCTAATTCTAATCTTGACCTTGGGCAAGAATGATTTGCATAAGATCATGTAGAAGAATGACTGAGCAGAGTTGGAGCTCTCACCATCCCATCCCACCTTCCTGCTAGTTCCTCTAGTCTAAAGAGAAACTATGTTTCCTGTGTCACTTACCAAGCATCATTCTAGGCAGGAGTAAACAAAGAATGAGTGAAAGTCATCCCTTGGTGTCAGGGAGCTCCCAGGTTATGTTAGTGAAAGAGACCCTGCCTCAGGAAACAGAGGAAGGCTTCCTAAGCGCTCACTGTTGATCTGGGTTTTGAAGGATAAGTAGGAGTTTACCGGGGCGGGGGGCGGGGGGCAGCGGGAACAGGGCTTTCTGATCAGAGTCATAGGAGATTCTAACTTGCTTTGGACTGGTGAGAATACTGTGTGACAGGAGCAGGAGTGGGTGGCAGGAGCTAGAGATACAAGGTATAGAGAAGCTAAGTAGTGGAAGGGCTAAGGAATTTGGGCTTTATTCCTCTAATGATGAGGCTTCATTGAAGGAGTTTAAGCAGGCGACAGATAGGATCTGATTTGTATTTAATAGAATCCTTCTGGTGGACTTGAGTAAGGTTGAAACTGTTTAGGGGGCTATTGAAGTAGTCCAGGCCTGAGGCCATGAAGGCCACTCACCAAGATGGAATCAGAGGATGGAGAAGACGAGTTCAGGCTCGGGTGCTCATGGGATATCCAGGTGGAACTATCAGATTATTCAGTGGATCGTTATTGAACACCTTCTGTATACCAGGCCCTGGGCTTAAGATCTGGAGCTTAGAAGAGAGGTCATGGGTTCTAGATTTGGGGATCATCAGCCTTTAAGTGGTACCCAAAACCATAGGGAGGATGAGGGGGTGCCTAAGGACAGTGTGTAGAATCAAAAAGGAAGAGGGCTTAGGGCCTAACATGAGGGAGCAGCCTTGTTGGGGGACAGTCCCCCACATGGAACATCCATGCCCAAACCAACCTCTGCTTCCTGCATGGGACATGCTTTTCCCAGGTGGCCAGTGATGAGCAGATGGCCCTTCTGGGAGCAGGAGGCAGTCCCTGGCTATTGGTGTTTGCACCATTTGTGCTTTTGCATTGGGGAAGCTTAAGACAAGCCATGGTGAAGTAGGGCTGGGGAGTCAGGTGGGGGACTGCTCATGGGAGTGTTTGTCACCTTGTGGGGGAGGGGGTTAGGTCTGTAAGGGCACTTTATAAATTGTAAAGCACCTTGAGAATGCTAGCTGTTTATTTCTTTATTGCACCTAATCTTGACAGACCATCTCTGATCTTTGATCTATGAATGAATCAGACCAGGTTTATTCATCATCCTTTTCCTCATCACTTTTCTGTGTAACCAACCAGCTCCTTCCCCCTCCTTGTGGAAGGATTATTTTAAGGAGTGTTTTTAATTATAAAATGCCATCTAATATTGCAGAAACTTTGGAAATGAGAGAAATTTATTATAATCCTATAATAACTAATTTTGTGTGTGTCTCTTTCTAGTCCTTCCTTTCTAGAAATTTTTACAAAGCTATACGCATTACTCTCTACTTAGTCAGCTTTATAGCACAGACTTTTTTCTGTTTTAAATTAGTGTTCACAATCATCATTTTTAATGGCTGCATAATATGATGTCGGCTAAATGTACCATAATTAACTCAACTGTTCCTTTTCTGTAGGACATTTGGTTACTCTTACTTTATTAATTTTATTTATTTATCATCCCATTTTCATTTGCTTATTATCATTATGTATATGTAATACCAGCAGGCCCATTGCCTTTCTCCTTTCCCCTCCTGGCTGTTTTGTGTCTGATGTATCTTCCTTCCTCTGATTACATTTTCAGCTGTTCTTTCCAGCAGAATTCCTTTGTGGTTCCTAAGAAGTTTGCTTTGAATAATGATGAAACCTTTTCCTGTTTCTCTCTTCAAGAGCCTTTTCTTTGTTGTAAACAGAAAAGAAATGACACATTTCAGAAGAAATCCCATACCACGCTTTACCCCCATTCGAAATCCCAGTGTATGCAGACTGGATTTGAACCCTCACAAGATTCCGTGGTCATGGGTTGTTGTTCCCATGTCATTTGAGGACTGGTCCCCATGAAGTGGGGCCAGCTGAGTCAGAACTGGCAGTGTAAGGCTGGGAGCTGTCTGCCCAGGCCAGGGTTGGGCTCAGGGTTGCCCCTGAAGCCCCTGGAAGGCTGGGTTTTTCACCCGAGGGGGCTGGGCAGTGGGGAAGTGATCCCCATGGGCCACATTCCTAAGAGACTGACCAATAAGCCCAAGGCTAAGTCACCAACCTGCTGATGGTAGGTGGCTCTTACCATCCTCGAAGGATGGTGACACCCTGTCTGTTATTTGGTACAAATTTACTACCAGTTCCTAAGAAACCAAATCAGTCACTTCCTGAAGGGGAATCTGAGCAAAGAGCATTGCCTAGTGCTGAAGTGGATCATTCTCCCCAGCTGGGCTGGGAGTCCCCCTGCTACCCACCAGGGCCCATTTCCCAGTAATGGGCGATGCTGTCAGCTAGACGCAGCCTCCCCCAGATTGCAAGAAAAGTGCCACAATTTCTCACTCTTCAGCTCTCTGTTTTCTAAACTCCTACACATGATTACAGTTTATCTTTCATTGTGCTGCATCAAGCACTCTGGAAAACAGAGGAGTCCCCCCCTTCCCTAAAACTGGGGCCATAGTTGTTACGTGGCCCATCTCTGGGGACAGATCTGGGACGTTGCCCCTTTATGTCAATAAAGGGTCCTACGTAGGATGATTACTTTAAGCTGAGCCACCATTTTTCTTGTTGTCTAAGAAACGAAATGCATACTTTTCAGATAAAGTTCCCTATGAGGACAAAAATTCTATACTTTGTAAAAAATAAATATAAATATATTTGTTTGGCTGTGCCAGGTCTTAGTTGCGGCATGAGGGATCTAGTTCCTTGATCAGGGATTGAACCTGGGCCCTATTGGTTGGGAGTGCAGAGTCACAGTCACTAGACCATCAGGGTAGTCCCAAGAATTCTGTACTTTTGATGCAGGGCTGTTTGTTTGCATCGCAGCCGAGGCCTTTCACTTAATATCTTTTTTCCTTATTCCCTCTCTTTGAGGAATCAATTACGAGTAGCAGCATGTGAGAGACTCAGTGAAGGAAGTCTCTGGAATGATTTAGACTGGAGGAATGTCAAATGTGTTCTTCCTTTCAGTTGAATGCTTGAGATTTCAATGTGAAGCTTGTTTGCTTCCTTTATTGTGAATAAGGGAGCTGTGGGTGCCCACTGCTCCTGGGTGGCCTCATTTTGTTCATTTTCATGCCCACCTCACAACACTCATCGCTGGATTTAGGGGTAGAAAAGATCATGGAGCTTGCGGTCCAATTTACAAGGTGCCCAGAATCAGAGTGTGAAGATGGAGCATGGCTGGGGTCAGGTCCAAATGCAGTGGCAGTCCTTTAATCTGGAGAGATTGACACAGGTGTTTGGTCAGTTGATGCCAAAAGTTAAATTATTTGACAGTGGTCATACAGCTCTGTGTCAGAACAAAGAGAATTTTACTGTATGTGAAGAAAAGGGAGTGAAAACAAAAGATAGATGGTGGTAAGCATTGGTGGTCACCAGATGACCTTGATGCATTTTGTGTGTGTAAGAGCCACGATGCCTTAGATACTGTGGGGCAAGAAGGGGGTTGGATGGGGCACAAAAGAACATTCTGGGGGTGATGGAAGCATTCCCTGTGGTTACTGTGGATGTAGTCACACAGTTGTGTGAATTTGTCAACACTCATCAAAGTAACATTGTATTATTATTATTTGGCTGTGCCACATGGCTTGCAAGATCTTAGTTACCTGACCAGGAATGGAACTCGGGGACCCTGCAGTGAAAGCACAGAATCCTAATCACTAGATGGCTAGGGAATATACATTTTACATGGGTGCTTTTTATTGTATGTGAACTTTAACTCAATGAAGTAGATTTTTAAAAGTCAGTAGAATCCAGCACTCACAAAAAAATTGCACATAAACATTTATATGCATTTAAAATAGCTTATTTCAGCTGAAAACATCTAGCTACTCATCTTTTGTGGAAAGGAAAGATCATTGCGTCTGGGTGTCCTTTTTGGTGTTCCTTGTGACCTTTTGTAGGTAAGATGTGACCTCTGTAATTTCTAGTTTCCTTAAAGTGTAGAGAGGATTAAAAGTCACTTGAAAATAATCTGGGGACCGAATCCTCGATCTTTATGATTTTTATTTTGGCTAAATTTTTACTGTTGTCTTGCCCACTTCTAATTCAGCAGCAATTTCTGTTAGTTACTCACATTTATTCAGAAATTTCCAAAACATTCATTTTACTTTTCTTAGAAATAACAACGGTCTGTTATTCATACTGATATTTTATTTGTTTAGGTTCTTAATTACATTATGGGCTTCCCTCATAGCTCAGTCGGTAAAGAATCTGCCTGTAATGCAGGAGACCTGGGTTCGATTCCTGGGTTGGGAAGATCCCCTGGAGACGGAAATGGCAATCCACTCCAGTACTCTTGCCTGGAAAATTCCATGGATGGAGGAGCCTGGTGGGCTACAGTCCATGGGGTCACAAGAGTCAGACACGACTTAGCGACTAAGCTACCTCCACCACCAGAAGTTGGAGCAGATGTGCAGGAAAGTTCTAGAGAGGTCCTGCCAGCTGTGCACAGAAGGTCAGGAGGTTTTGTGGGAGTGGGTGGACTTGACTAATCCGGAACATGGGTTTGGAGGGCTTTAGCGCCATCCTGTGTTGCTGGCCCTCCTGCTGGAGCCCCATCCTGCCCCTCTAAGCATCTGGTCCTGGTTCTGGTTTACCCAGGGGAAGGCACTCACGTCTGCCTCTCAGTCTCTACTCAGTAGCCTTCCCGGTACTCGGATTCGGCCATCTTGCTCTCTCTCGGTCTCCTCTTCAGCCTAACGCATTGCACTTTTTCATGAAGCCCTCAGGTGATGTGGTTTCTAGGCCTTACATCACCCTAGCACTTTCTTTGGCTGCAAACTGAGACGTGCTGCCTTTTCCCATCTTAGACACATTTTCCCCTGCCTGCTCTCAGAACCTTGCCCATCCTGCCTTGTTGCAAGACACAAATGCTAGAGGTGTAAAGACCATAGCTGTGATTTGAGGTTTGGTGGGGTGGGTGGTCTCCATTCATGGAAATTTAGATGTTGTTGTTCAGCTGCTCAGTCGTGTCTGACTCTCTGTGACCCCATGGACTGCAGCACCCCAGGCTTCCCTGTCCTTCATTATTTCCCGGAGTTTGCTCAGACTCGTGTCCACTGAGTTGATGATGCCATCCAACCATCTCATCTTCCGTCACCCCCCTTCTCCTCCTGCCCTGAATCTTTCCCAGCATCAGGCTCTTTTCCAATCAGGTCTTAATAAAAGAATCAGAGTCTATGTGAAAATGGAAGTTAGTCTAGAGAAACCCACTGCTACTTAGGTGGTAGGATAGCTCCCCAGAGACTGACAGAATGTCCCTGATCTGGCAGGATGTGCTATTTAAGGGAGTGGGGGCTGGTCCCAGGGTCCAGCAGAGGAGCTGATCCCAGGGACCATTCACTGAAACTGCGGCCTGGGGCTGGAGGTGTGTTTGCCTCCCTGGGCTGTCCTCTGACCTGGGCCATGTCCCTCTGCAGCCTGGATGCCCCTTATGCCTTTCCCTTCCCCACTGCTTCCCTGTTCCTTTTGCCCTGTCAGAGCAGTAAAGACCAGCACGATTATCAAGTTACCCAGAGTCTGACCCATCCTCTTCCCTGTCTGCCCTCTTCTTTTCCTACAGGGATGCTGTGTTTGTTGTTGATTGCTTAGGAAGTCTAATTGCATGTGTGTGCCTATTGATGGGCATCTGTTGTCCTTCTGTCTGCTAATTTATCTCTTCACTTGGTCAAAAACTTATGGTTCTAGACACATGTTTGCACAGGTTCCTGGGGACACAGACGCAGTACCCTCAGGTCCTGCCTACAAGGGAACTTGGTTTATATATTTTCTTAAAAAAATAATCATTGTCTGAATACGGGCCTGTCACAGAGCAATCCCTGCATCATTGTTGAATGTTGCATGAATTATGAGTAAGTTGAATCACATGAAATAACCAATATCCAACCATTTTCAACATGCAAGCAATGGCAATTTCATTTCATATGGTTCTGTTTACTATAAAAGTAACAAATGTGCTCACTAGGGAAAGCCTCAGTTCAGTTCAGTCGGTTCACTTGCTCAGTCCTGTCCAACTCTTTGCGACCCCATGAACTGCAGCACGTCAGGCCTCCTTGTCCATCACCAACTCCCGGAGTTTCAAACTCATTTCCATTGAGTCAGTAATGCCATCCAACCATCTCATCCTCTGTTGTCCCCTTCTCCTCCTGCTTTCAAACTTTCCCAGCGTCAGGGTCTTTTTAAATGAGTCAGTTCTTCGCATCAGGTGGCCAAAGTATTGGAGTTTCAGCTTCAGCATCAGTCCTTCCAATGAATATTCAGGACTGATCTCCTTTAGGATGGACTGGTTGGATGTCTTTGCAGTCCAAGGAACTTTCAAGAGTCTTCTCCAACATCCCAGTTCAAAAGCATCAATTCTTTGGTGCCCAGCTTTCTTTATAGTCCAACTCTCACATCCATACATGACTACTGGAAAAACCATAGGCTTGACTAGACGAACCTTTGTTGGCAAAGTAATGTCTCTGCTTTTGCCTGGAAAATACTAAATAGTATGGGGAAATATTATCCATAGTATTATCCTTCAAGGATACCTGCTGTTAACATTAGGTCCCTTTTTACAGATAGAGGTGACAATTAATTTTTTTCTTCTATACCATGTGTTGTTCTTATTGTAAGAAATATTAATATTTCATGCATGCATGCTAAGTCGATTCAGTTATGTCTGACACTTGCGACCCTATGGACTGTAGCCTGCCAGGCTCCTCTGTCCAAGGGAGTCTCCAGGCAAGCATACTGGAGTGGTTTGCCATTTCCTCCTCCAGGGGATCTTCCCAACCCAAGGATCGAACCCATGTCTGTTACATCTCCTGTATTGGCAGGCAGGTAGGTTCAACTGAGGCAGAAACATTAAAGTGAAGCCCCCTTTTCCTCTGCTGCTCCCCTCCCCATAGGCAACAATTGCCAAGTGTGTGGTGTGCATACATCCAGAGAGTTTTCTTTGAATTTGCATGTGTATGTGATATATGCACATTTGAGATTGAGAGATTATTTATGTAAGTTTATGCAAATCAATGAAGCAAACCTCTCAGTGCTAATATCCACACATTCCTTTATGGTAACTGGTGTCCCCCCTCAAGGTGGTCACATGGCCTTGGTAATCTGTAGCCCTTCCCTCCTTCAGCCAGGAGCGCCCCCGTGGGGTCCATCCTGGTCGCCTCTTGTGCGCACCTGCGGCCACTCCTTGAGCTGAGGGAGTCATAGTATCCACATACCCGCCAAGTACTGACATCCTTTGTGTTTCTGATTTTGTCTGTTTCATCATTGTCTTGTCATTGAACAAGAGTTGAGTTGAAACTCTGCCCTGCTGTGGGTGTGGGTCTCGGGAAAACCCCTTGACATTACGGAGCTTGGTCTTCTCCTCAGTGAGTGAGGAGAATAGAGGACATGAACCCAATGAGCATGAGCCGGACGTGGGGCCAGATGCCAGGGCTCCATGTCTGGTTCTGCCTCTTCCAGCTCCAAGAGCTTGGTCAGGTTGCTTAGTCCTCTCTGTGCCTTCATTACTAAATCTCTGAGTGATAAAATAAAGTTCTTGGAATAGTACTTGCCTTGTGTCTTTGCCATGCTGGTAATGATGACGCGCCAGCTCCTCCAGGGTTGTGGTGAAGGCTGTAATGAGAGGATGAGTGGACACACTTTGTAAACCACAAAGCCCCATTCAGATGCAAGTGTTACTATGATTATATGCTTATCTGTCACTACGAACAACCCCAAAGTTTCCCTGTTGGAAGGTGGCAGACTGCATTTTGCTTGAGTGGTATTTACAGATCGGGAGGAGTTGGGATTTGCACCTAAGAGGATCTCATTCCTGTGTTTGCTCTCCCCTGCTGCCCACACTGCTGCTGCCAGGAGCGGTGGCCTCTGAGTTATTACTGAGTGTTTCCAGAGAGGATGCTGGGGCCCAGAGGGGAAGTGACTTGCCACAGAGAGACCGTCTCAGTGCCTCTGTCTGTAGCCTCGGCCTCCAGGCCCCCAGGCCAGCAGTGTGCTCCACTGTGACCCACCATGATGGGGCACAGACGCGCGACGGGAACAGGAAACAGAAAGGAGTTCATGAGTAGTTTGTGTGGCTCTGATTCAGGAACTTACTATGGGGATGGCAGCTTCAAAGGGCTGCGGGTAGGAATGGTTGGCGGGTGTTGGAGGCAGGTGACATTGTAGTAATGGAGTGAAAAGGGAGTGAGGGGCCAGTGGGGCGTTAGGAGGAGTTTGTTTAGAGAGGAGACTGTTGAGCCTGTGGTTGTGTGGGGAGAATGATGAGAATGGGAGGTGGAGACGACAGGAGGGCGGTCACCTGGTATGGGCGTGTTTGAAAGGATGATGTGGAGTTCTGGGTCACTGAAAGAATTTCCAGTGAAAAATTGGGATAGCCTCAGGCTTCATGTCTTTTGCTGGTGAGCTGCTCTTGGTTGCTTGATTCATTTTGCTTTAGTTCTTCTAATTTGGGGAATTCTGTTTGCTTTCTTGGGGCCTTGGCAAAGATTCTCTCCTCAGAGACCTGGATCCAAGAGCTGAGTGGTTTCCTGGAACACGATTGCCTACTGCTGCTCCCCTGACTTTATAAGAAGGAAGTTGGAAGCTGGAATGGGTTTTTTCCAACTCTTGAGAGGCTACATTGAGAGACTGGTCTGAGAGTGAAGATCCTTGGAGGATGTTTCCTCTGGCTCAGGATAATTGACTTAATCTGCTGTGTGTTTCATTTTTCCCTTTGGAAAAAGGAGAGATGCTGCCTGACTCACTTCTTCCTAAAATACTGTGTGCTCAACTTCTTTCTCTGGAAAGTCTCGCTTAGGTGCATTTTGACATAACTCAGTCACTCTTAACTCCCATCACAGAGTCCAATGCCTTTCTTTCTTTGGGGGCTGAGGGTGGGCCTCATCCCACGTTGACTGAAAGCATGTCCTCAAACTCTCAGGGAGTCACTATGACAGATGACCTGTGAGAGTACAGAAAAAAGGCATCATTCTGCCTTAGCTGGGAAAGGTCTCTTAGAGGAGGCAGTATTGAACTGTGCCTTGAGGGGAGAAATATATTTTGAGCCCTGGATTGGTAGGGGGCAGAGACAATTGCTGGTGGGCAGTGGTCTGGGGTTGAATACACACACACACAGACACACAGACACACAGACACACAACTTTGACTGCAGAATTGGGTGTATGAGACAGATGAGTCTGGAAGGTAGTTTGGGATCTCAAATGGGTGACCTGGAAAGCTATTTGAAACTGCTTTGACTGCCTTTTGTAGGCAGTGGGAAGCAATAGAATCCCAGAAGAAGAGCAGAGAGAAGACAGAAAAAGTATTTTTCTAATAGTGAAAAAAATTCCAAATTCAATGAAAACTATAAATTCACAGTTCCAGGAAGCTCAAAATAACTCAAATAAATATAAAGAGCAAAAATAGAATCATACCAAAGCACATCATGATCAAGTTAGTTAATCCTAGTGGTTAAGGGGAAATTCATAAAAACAACCAGAAAGAAAGACATAGAGGAACAAAGATAAGAATGATAGTAGATGTCTGGCCAGAAGTTATTAAAGGTAGAAAACAATAGGACTGAAAAATAGATCAAACTAGAATTCTATACTCAAAAAATATCCTTCAAAAAATGAAGGATATTTGTCTTTTTAAATAGACTGACTAAAGTTGAGAGAATTCATGACCAGCAGAGCTATACCACAAAGCATTAATGAAAGTCTTTCAGGCAGTAGAAAATTGATACTAGATAGAAATTTGGATTGTACAAAAAGAATAAAGAAGCTTATGGAAGTTATTTTTTCTCATTTTTAATCTCTTTAAAAGACTATATAAAGTGAAAACAAACAATGTACTGTTTATAACAGAGATGTATGATGTATGACAACAGTAGCCCAAAGGACAGAAGGGAAGAAATGAAAATATACTGTTATAATTTTCTTACACTACATGTAAAGTAATAATATTTGATGTAGACTGTATTTTTTTCTTTTTAAGAAATTTAAATTATGGAAGTATGGTAACACATTTATAGGAGACTTGAAAAATGCAGAACAAAGTTACATATAGTTCTATATATTACAGTTTTTTAAGTAAATTAAGATTTTTAGTTGGAGTTTCAATATCAAACTCTCAAAAATCAATAGGATGGACAGAAAAGTAGAAGGATATATAGACTTGAAAAGCACTATGAACTAATTCAACATAATTAAGATTTATACAATTTTCACACAACAGCAGGATACAAATTCTATTCAAGTTCTCATAGACTGTAAACCAGGAGAACTGGAACATATCCAGGGACATAAAACAAAGTACAAAAATTTCATGGTCTAAAGGTATTGATATCATACAAAGTCTGTTCTCTTATCACTGTGGAATTACGTTAGAAATCAATATCAACAGGTGTTTGAAAATAACCCATATATTTTCAAGTGCAGTGTGACATTTACCAAGATCTTTGACTTAGCCACTGAAAGCCACAGTAAGGTTAGAAGATTGAAAAACACAGAATCATTGCAGAGAAGAAAGCATTTAAATGAGAAATTGATATCAAAATGAGAAATGAATATCTAAGATGCTTTAAAAAACCCATGTATTTGGAAATTAAATATCCATGAAATAGACTACGTTAAATTAAAGATGCATATAGGCATACCTCATTGTATTGTGCTTTGTTTTATTGCGCTTCTTAGACATGTGTTTTTCATAAATTGAAGGTTTGTGGCAACCCTGCGTAGAGCAGTTCCATTGGCACTATTTTCCTGACAGCATTTGCTCACTTGTTTCTCTGGGTCACATTTTGGTAACTTTTCCGATATTTCGAAGCACCAGCAAAAAGATTATGATTTGCTGAAGGCTCAGGTTATTATTAGTATTTTTTAAGTGATAGAGTCTTTGTTTAATTAGGGTGTGGTCCTAGTGGTAAAGAACCTGCCTGCCGATACAGGAGACGAAAGACACCTGGGTTCAATGTCTGGGTCGGGAAGATCCCCTGGAGTAGGAAATGGCAATCCATGCCAGTGTTCTTGCCTGGAGAATCCCATGGACAGAGGAGCCTGGCGGGCTACAGTCCATAGAGTCTCAAAAGAGCTGGATACGGCTGAAGTGACTTAGCACACCATGTTGGTTTTTTAGACATGCTATTGCACAGTTAGTAAACTACAATGTAGTGTAAACAAGTTTTATGTGTTTGGAAAAATTTGTGTGACTTGCTTTATTTCAATATTCTCTTTCATTGCAGTGATCGGAACTAAACCCATAACATCTCTGAGGTATGCATATATTGTAAATCTCACAGCAACCATTAAAAAACATAACAAAAAAGTGTGGCACATAAGCCTATAATGGAGAAAGAGTAGAATGATGGACAAAATCAAAAGATGGCAGGAAAAGAGGGGAAAAGTAACAAAGAACAAATAAGACCAGTAGATGACAAAAGATAGTTTTAGATTCAACCATACTGAAAATAATACTAAATGTATGTGATATAATGACTCTATTTAATAGGCAGGTATTATTGGATGGATAACAAAGTAAGAACCAACTATAAGCTATCATAAAGAGACCCATTTTTATTATAAAGACACTGATCTAAAAGGATGGAAAAAGCTATTCCATGAGACACTAATCAAAAGAGAGCTAAGATGGCTGCCTATGTTAGTAACAGACAGTGCAGACTTTGGAATAAGGAAAATTATCAGGAATAAAGAGGAACATTTCATAATGATAAATGAGTCAATTCATCAAAAAGACATTAAGACCCTAAATATATATATATATATATATATATGTATATATATATATATATATATATTCCTAATAACAAAGCTTTAAAATATGTAAAGCAAAAAAACAATAAAACTTAAAGGAACTGACAAATTTGTAATTATATTTGAAGATTGCAACACACCTCTTTCAGTTATTGGTAAAAGAAATAGACAAATTAGAAGTATAAAGAATATAGGACACATGGCAAATTAAAAGTATGCATTAATAGAACTTAACAACCAGCCAGACCAAAGTGGTATTTATAGAACCCTCTACCAATGACTGCAGAGTATAATATTTTTCAGATGCACTGGAATGTTCATGAAGACACACAGTCTGGACTACAATACAAGATTCAGTACATTAAAAAGTTACTCAAATCATGCAAAGTGTAATGTTATCTGACAAAAATAATGGATTGAAGTAGAAATAAATATATCTTGAAAATTCCAAATTATATTTGGAAAATCAAGCAACATATGCATAAATGGGTAGACAAATCACAAGTAACATTAGAGAATGTGTTGAATTGATGTGAAAACACAGCATACCAATTTTTTGGAATGCAGACAAAGCAGTGCCAGGAGGGAAATTCATAGCACTAAATGCTAGTGATAATAAAAAAGATCTAAAATGAATGATCTATGGGACTTCCTTGGTGGTTCAGTAGTTAAGAATATGCCTTGCAATGCAGGGGACATGAGTTCAATCCCTGGTCAGGGAACTAAGATCCCACATGCCCAGGAGCAACTAAGCCTGTGTGCTGCAACTGCTGAGCCCGTGCACCACAAGTAGAGAGTCCAGGTGCTTTACCCACATCGTTTTCATGAGTTCCCTAACCCACGCTGAGGTAGGAGTCCTGTTATTTCATAGAGGAGGGAGCAAGCTTAGAGCAGTGTTGACACCTCCCAAGGCCATAATCTGTGGTGGTGGAGTTGGAATTCAAGCCCAGTTTCTAACTTCTGTGTTTTACTGTCCTTGAGTGTTTACCTTATAGAGAGATGGTGTGTATGTGTGTGTTAATATATTTGGGAGGGGTTGGGACAGATCACCCTAGGGGCCCCCAGAGGAAGGATGACACAGGAAGTGTGACACCAAGTGTGAGCCGGGAGGGACTCAGGTGCCAATGGGGCAGACCACTGGCCATGCTGGTAATGGGCTTTAATCCTCTGCTGAGGTGAGGAGAAGATCTGATCAAAAGCATAAGGCTGGTAAGTGGGAAAATTCAGCAAAAACCAAAGGGAAATATTTAAAGAAATAGAAGCTTCTCAGGAAGTCAGGGGATGGTTTGAGAGCTCTCCTGGGAACTTGGGATACATGTGTCCCCAGGGTGAAAAAGTCCCTACTGGCTGGGTCTTTGAAGGGCAAGGACGGTGGAGGTGCTCATGAGTGGACAAAGCATTTGAGGGAAGAGGATGAAAACCAGGTCCAGAGGGGAACTTAGACCCAGTGAGCCACCTGGCATTGTCTGTAAGAGACTTTGCAGTTGACAATGAGAGGCCCTCCATACCAGTGGTGATGACCTGGAGTGGGACCACTCAGTATTCATGGCAGCCACCTTGCCAGCTGGATGCACCCTCGCCTTTATCCAGGGAAGGCTTGTCAGCACGAGGCGATGATGGCTCTGTGGGGGTAACAAAAACCAACTCCAGTTCAGGAGCCGGTGCCTCTTCTGCACGTGTTGGCACTGAATCTGAATACTGAATGACAGACGATCGGCTTGACCCCTAGGGTCTGGGGCGGGGCTCTCCCTTCACTCCTGGTGGCTGCAAGCCTGTGGGTTCCTGCATTTCATGGAGCAGAGCAGGAGAGCCGAGGGTGAGGCCATCTGATGCTGTGCCCAGATCTTGTCTGAAGACCCTTGGAAGGTTTATCTTCCCAGATGGCCCTCTGAGAAACCTGGTGGGGGGTGAGGCATGTCCCGTAGAAACAGGTATGTGCACAGGGGAGGTTCTGGGTGGGGCTGCCCGCCACCGGGTGTTTCTTGAGGTCCTTCCTGGTGCAAGAGGGAGTTTCCCTGAAGACGAGTCTCTGTTTCTAAGGGTCCTGGTCTGGTGGTGGTTAGGGTGTTTCAAGCAAGTAGAGGGAGCAGCCGAAACTTCCCATAGTGCCCCTTGTCTTTTATTGTTTCTGCCCAGAGAGAGTCACTGCAGAAAGATGATGCAGTGAAAAGGAAAAAAACAGAAGTCATCCTAAATCTCCCTCCCCTGCATGATAAGCGCTGTTGACATTTTGGTGTTTCTGCTCCTGCCCCATTTCATTTCTACTCTGAAAATGAGATCAGAGTATGCCTGCATATTTAAACTTTTTTTTTTCTTCTAAATGACTTATCTTGCCCTTATTTCCTCTCTAAGAAACTAGAGAAGAAACACAAGGAGAGTGTGATCTCTCAGGGGTGGGGCCATCCGGGAAGGCTCTGTGGAGGGGCGGAGGTCAGCTAGATTTTGAAGGAAGGGAGGAAGTTGGTGGGGGGGCCAGTTCGGGTAGGGCACTGCTCACATTGGGATGGATGTAAGGGTGTGCGTGCCTGGTGTACTCGGGATAACTCAGGGTGACTATAACATCTGTGTTTCCATCCTCCCTCCCTGCATCCTTGCCTCCCTCCCTTCCTTCAGTCTCTCCCTCCCCCCTCCATCCCCCACTTATTCATTCCTTCACTCAGTAATCATTAAGTGCCTCCTATGTGCCAGGTGTTGTCCAGTGCTGGCCACACAGGGTCCTTGGAACAGATCTTGTCCCTGCCCAAGTGGAACATGTAATGTAACAGACAGACTCATGAGTTTTACTCAAAGGCAAACATTTAAGACACTTAAAAATAGTAATACAAACATGGATTTTTATGGAATAGAGTGCAGAAGCCGCATGTCCCAGCAGGGAAAGAGGTGAAGCTTCCTCCACATGTACTTTGGTGGAAAAGTTTGAGGGTCCTCAGAGTGTGGGCTGTGACACATGCTGAGGTTCAGGAGTGCCTGCCGGGTAACAACGTTGGGGACATCAACTTGGCTAAAGCAGATGGTTTATATCCAGAGACTGTGGGAGATATTTGGAAAAGGTCCTAGGGGACAGAGTTATGTAGGACTTCACGTACCAGAATGAGGAAAATTGGTAGCTCTTGAGGTGTTTTGAGCAGGAGATGGAACTTTCATAAAGATAATTGTGGAATTTTAACGTGATCCCAGAGGGTAGAAAGCTGAGCACTGAAGAATTGATGCTTTTGAACTGTGGTGTTGGAGAAGACTCTTGAGAGTCCCTTAAACTGCAAGGAGATCCACCCAGTCCATCCTAAAGGAGATGAGTCCTGGGTGTTCATTGGAAGGGCTGATGTTGAAGCTGAAACTCCAATACTTTGGCCACCTGATGCGAAGAACTGACTCATTTAAAAAGACCCTGATGCTGGGAGGGATTGAGGGCAGGAGGAGAAGGGGATGACAGAGGATGAGATGGCATCACCGACTCGATGGACATGAGTTTGGGTAAACTCCGGGAGTTGGTGATGGACAGGGAGGCCTGGTGTGCTGCAGTTCATGGGGTCGCAAAGAGTCGGACACCACTGAGCGACTGAACTGAACTGAACTGAGCTGAACAGAGGGTAGATTAGCAAGACCAGAGAAGGGCCAGGGAAACAAGTCTGTGCCCAGTCCTGGGGGAGGTGAGGGTTTTGGCTAGATGAAGGCAGGAGGAGGACAATGAGGAAGACCCAGAAAGACCAGATGGAATGAATGACCCACTGGAGGTGTGGAAAGGAGCACCAATGACAGAGAGAACAGTCAGCCAACAAAGGCTTACTGTGGATTACTTGGGACGGGGTGCTGTTATCTTGAGTACATAGTCAGGTGAACTGTGGTCCCAACCCTTGGCTGGCAGAAATGGGACCTTCAGCCTGGGGCTGGCTGGGGAGACTGCGACAAGCTTGGGTGTTCCCATTGTTCCCGGGCTATACCTGGGAGCTTTTGAACGATGCCCACATCTGGGCTTCAGATTTCACTGTTCTGGGATGCTGCCTGGGCATGGCCCCCAGGTGAGTTTCAGGTGCTGCCAGGGTTGGGAGCCTACTCAGATGGTGCTAATTCAAGACAGTTGAGGCTGAAGAAAGTTGGGAACGGTGATAGCTTGCCAGGCGTTTAAATTTGAGTTGTGGAATTTGAAAGTCTTTGTGTGTCACGTGACTCAGATGGTGTACAGAGAGGACTGGGCCGTGGCCTGGCAGGTTCCTCCAGGCCAGCCCGTGATGGTGACTGTGTAACTCTGGGTGAGAAGGATCAGAAGATTGTTAGGTAAGAGAATATATGGACAGAAGAAAAACAGGCAGTAGGCAGAGGGAGTTGATGTAAAGCGATCGCAATGTTCACAGTTTGGTTTAAAGAACCAGGAAGGTTCCAGGATCTTAGCTTTGTTTTTGATGTTTACTATAGCACCTAGAGAATCCCATGGACAGAAGTGCCTGGAGAGCTACAGTCCATAGGGTTGCAAAGAGTCAGACATGACTGAGCGACTGAGTACGCATGCCTACCCCCTAGAACAGTGAATAAAAGAGAATCACCTGGAGTGGGGGTGCAAAATTTAGATTCCTGAGTCTTAATCAGTTATCCTTGGAATGCCAACGCACCTGGATCAAAAACTAGAGAAACGGCAACTAAGGAATAAGCACTGAAGGGTCGAGTCAGAACCAGTGACTAAAAAACCACATCCAGGTGTCTCCAGGCAAGGCTCTGGGAGGCTGCAGGGCTGAGCGAGGCTGAGTAATCCCTCAGAAGCGCTCAGAGAGCAGAGAGGGAATCGAATCTCCAAGGAGAAAGCCATGACGTGGGTTTCTGCAGCTGAGAGTCTGCAGAAAGTTCTACTCTCAGGACATGAGTCATCTTGCATCAAGAGGTACAGAGTCCTCGGAATCCCAAGTTTGCTGAGTTCTGTGGTTCTGTGGACAGGGGCTTCCATGTGCTTGTGAGACTGCAGATCCCTTTCGTGTTGTGCTGTTTGTGCGATGGTCATACCACTGAGATTCTAGAACTCTCCTTCTGTCTTCAGATGGTATGCTCCTCTGGGCTGGTGCATTTGTTCTCAAGCTCACTCAAAGACAGTTCCAGGAAGTCAGGATATCTACACTCAATCCAGGTAAGGCTACTTAGAGGTGAGAAGGCCAGAGCAGGCAGCTGGAACCCTCTCATTGTTCTGGTGACTTCCATGAGTGTACAGTTTATTACTTTTTGCCTTTTCTGTATTTAACTTTGGTCCTTGTGAGAAATTGGGTTAAATTGCTTTTACTATCCGAGTAAGGAGGAGGAGGAGGAAATGGCAACCCACTCCAGTGTTCTTGCCAAGAGAAGCCCATGGACAGAAGAGCCTGCCGGGCTACAGTCCATGGGGTTGCAAAGAGTCAGACACAACTGAGCACACACGCACATAGTAGGGCTTCCCAGGTGGTGCCAGTGGTAAAGAACATCCCTGCCAATGCAGGAAACATAAGAGATGGAGGCTCATCCCTGGGTTGGGAAGAGCTCCTGAAGGAGAGCATGGCAATCCATTCCAGTATTCTTGCCAGGAGAATCCCATGGACAGAGCATCCTGGCTTCTTCAGTCGCTCAGTCATGTCCGACTCTTTGCGACCCCATAGACTGCAGCATGCCAGGCTTCCCTGTCCATCACCAACTCCTGGAGTTTACTCAAACTCATGTCCATTGAGTCGGTGATGCCATCCAACCATCTTGTCCTCTGTTGTCCCCTTCTCCTCCTGCCTTCACTCTTTCCCAGCATCAGGGTCTTTTCTAATGAGTCGGCTCTTCGCATTAGGTGGCCAAAGTAGAGTTCATGGGGTTGCAAAGAGATACGACTGGGCACACACACACCGACACACTTGCTGATCCATCTATTAATATGTGTATAAAAGCTCTGTGTTGTCAGCATGTGTGAAAACCCACGATTGAGTGTGACTAGCCCATTTTACTCCTTCTTGGGGACTACTGTAGAGCACAGGGAACTATATTCAATATCCTGCGATAAACTATAATGGAAAAGCATGTAAAGAAGAATGTATACATGTGTATAACTGAATCACTGCTGGACAGTAGGGACTACCACCTTTGCCAGCCTGTCCTCTTCTGTCACAATCAGTCTGTGTTTCCTGCATTTCCTGTGGCTTCTTTTCCTCTAGTAGACCTGGGCTCTTGAAGTTCTTTTTCACTCTCCAGGACCCAGTATGGGGTCCATCACTCAGTAACAACTTGGGACAGTTGAGGGTTGAGTTTAAAAAAAAAATCTGAAGCCAAACATGATTAAACATTTTAAAAATAGATTCCTTTAAGTAGAAAGGGAATCATTTGGCCTGTGGAAAAAAACCAGGGTGACTAATGGGGTCACATGTGTAAGAAGAGACACAAAGTGCCATGACCTGATGTTTTGTGTTTCTGCTGTGAAGCCGCACGAGGAGATGGAGCACTTTTGGTTTTGTGGTTCTTCATCATCTGGGCAAACAGACCCTTTGGAGAATCTGGTGAAAGCAGTGGAATTTGCTCCCCAGAAGAGGGCAAAAATTCCGCGCCCTCCCCCTCCCCACCAAATTTAGAGGCTCACTGACTCTCCTTAACCTGGTCCACAGACTTCAAGCGGATAATCCTTCGTCAGTATCAAATGCCAACTGTGAGATGTTTATTCCTGCATCTGCTCCTCCAGGGAGGAGACAGACCAGGTGCTCTTCTCTGGTCTTAATCGCCTCTGTCCATGGGATTTGGACCTTCCTTCTGTCTATTGTGGGTGCATTTGTCAAGCTGCTGTGTCCTTCATTTAGCAAGTGTTGGTAGTGTTGTCCTCTGAGCCCATGAGGTATATAATTGATATAAAAATAAATCTTCTTGTTCCATCTTTGTCCTCAGAGTTCCTTGTTCTTCAGTCCAAAAGCTTAAGCAGGTTTCAAGTGAAGACTCAGGAATCAAAAGGGAAGAAGGCATTGCTCTGGGCCAGGGTTTTTCAACCTCAGAGCTGTTGACATTTGAGGCTGGACAGTTCCTCATTGTGGGAACTGCCTGGTGCACCATGCAGTCTTCAGCAGCAGCCCTGGCTTCCACCCAGGAGATGCCAGGAGCATGCTCCCCCCTAGTTGTGACAATCAAAAATGTCCCCAGACACATTGCCAAATGGTCCCCAGATCACCACCACCCCACCCTAGTTGAGAACTGTTCCAGCCTTTCTGCAGCTGGATTTTGGTTCTTACTAAAGGGACACCACAGTGGAGAATGGACTGTTCATTCAGTTTCTTTCTATGATAGCCATTCGTGCAGCTAACTTCTGCTCTGTGCCAGTAACTGGGCCAGGCCCTGCGGCTGCAAATGTGAGTACAAGACACACCCTGACCACAGGTGTTCCTTGCATCCTTGTCTGGGTGATACACACAGATGCATCAGGAGGTGGAGGGGGAAGGATTGTCTCATGGGAAAGAGTCTTTGCACCAGTGTAGTCTCCATCCAAGAGGCTCTTTCTTCTGATTTTTCCTGTGACTGGGACTTTTTTGACATTCATATCTCAGTTTAAGCAACACTGCTTCAGGGAGACCTATCCTAACCATCTAACCACAGTCAGCTGTTTTTACCTAATGCTTTGTAACAAACAGCCCAGACGTCAGTGGCTCACAACCGCACATTTCTTGCTCATGTGTGTGAGTTGGCTGGGATGTGGGTTGGCTGGGGTGTGGCTGATGTAGGCTGGGCTTCAGCTGGTTTTGGCTACAAGCTGCAGCTTCAGTTTAGCTCTCCTCCATGGGTTTCTCATTCTACTGGACCAGTGAACTTTTGGTTCATGTTGTTCTCATGGCGACAGCAGCAGCACAGAGCGGGAAGCAAGCGTATTTCTTGCTTGTATCATATGCACGGACATCCATTTGGCCAAAGTAGATCACACAGTCCGAGTCAGCAGGAGGGAGGAACCTCATCACGCTCCATGAGGCCGTGGCAGAGGTGTGGCTGAATAGGACTTTACAGGGGAGTGGAGAATGGGGCCCAGCCGTCGCCTCACTCAGTCTACGGCAGCCACCCAGTCACTCACTCATTTTTATTCTCTGATGAGTTTTGATACTCTTATGTTGAATTATTTATTGCTTATTTGTCTTTTGTTACCAAATCATCAGCTCCATGACAGCAGGGACTTTTTCTGTTGTATTCACTGCTAAATGCCAAGTACCTGCCTAGCACAGGGTGGGCATTCACTAAACTGATGGGTGGATGGATGGATGGTTCTGTCTGGGAATCAGGGAGGGGTGTTGGAGATAATCTTGAAATAGTAACAGCAGCTAACGGTTTCTGAGGGATGACTAAGGGCCAGGGGTGCGCTGCATGCTTATGCTTGACCTGGTTAAGTCAGGGCATCATTTCAGTGTGTGGCTAGCCCTCTGCTGTTCAGGGAGGGGAGAGAACAGGGTGTTCTGGATGGAGCTGTAGAGCCCTGAAATAGCACATCTTGTTAGAGATTGGAGAGATGCCCAGTGTGGCTGGAGTGAGGGGAGCCTGGTGGGCAGCGGCCACATACAAGACATAAGAGTGAAATGGGAGCCCCGTAGTCAGGGCTTCTGTGTTCCACGTCTTCAGGGGAGCCATCGTGTCTGTGTCTGGAGCAGTGCCCCTGTGGTGTGCAGTACACAACCTAGAAAGCTGTTCTGGTCACCTAGCAGGTCACAAGGGACCTTGTGTCACACGTCAAGAAGGTTGGATGACTATCTGGAAGTCATCTTTGTTTTGGAAGAGGGTGAACATTGAATATCTTTTAGCAGAGGCATGTCCAAGCTATTAAACAAGTAGGACGCTTCTGGAAGTCCTTTTGAGGCAGGTGGTAGGAACTTAACAAACACCTGACTTGGAAGAGCTTGTCACAGTGCCCCAAGGCTTGAGCTCTGCATTGTGTTGAGTGGGGTTGTATTGACTAGAGACTCCAGTCATCTCTTGGCTCAAGGATGCTGGCATTTACCCTGGGGGAGCACGGGAGCATGACCCCACTGACTGCAGACCTCCCCATATGCATAAATGCTCCAGGTCTTCACTGGGTGCTGAGCTCCCAGGGTCCCCCAGCCCCATAGACTTCGCCCAGCCTCTGCTGACTAACATCACAAATCAGCTACCAAGACAGAAATGTAGGGAAAGCAGCCCTGGCCTCATGTTTGAGTGGTGTGCTTGCTGGGCAAGAAAGCGGTGGTGGACCTGCTGCAAGGCCACCCATGCCCAGCCAGGCTGGTTTCTGATGTTTGGTCTTCTGGACCAGGACAGAATTTTTTTTAATGTCTTGAAATTTAAACTCTGTGCTTCTAGGGGGGAAAATGAAAAGGGAGATCTGTGTTCCAGTTTCAGCATTGCTAGGAGACCTGTTGAATGTGAAAGTTCTTGTAAAACTTCATTAAAGTGTTATTAAGGGGACTTCCCTGGTAGTCCAGTGGTTAAGATTCTGTGCTCCCAATGCAGTGGGCACAGGTTCAATCCCTGATTGGGGAACTAGGATCCCACATGCCACACAGCATAGCCTAAAATAAAAAGCGTTAGGTATCAATTTTCATTCTCTTCTCTGGAAGAAATTAAAAAAATGTCATTAACATATTTTGTGCCAACCCCTCTGTTAGGTGGTGTTGCGGAGAATCTGTTTTAATCTTAGTGGAACAGCCTTCAGGGTTATGGTGAGGATGAGGAGACCAAGTCTCAGAGAGGTTAAGTGACTTGCTCCAGGCCACACAGCCTGCTGGTGATGGGTGATGGGGGAGTTTCTCTGTGACTGCATGGCCCAGCCTCTTTGCCATGTGTTCATCTACCAGTGGGCCCCTCCAAGGGTCTGCTGGGAGCATGGCTTCCCAGGTGGAGACCCGGTGGGCACTGTGTGGCTGTCATTGCAGGCTCTGGCCCGTCTTCCTTAGGTTGTGGAGGCTGGTTGCTGCAGAGGTGTCTTCTCCCCTGCTCCTTCCCACCCTGCAACTCCTGGGAGAGCTTTTTTCCAAAACATCTAAGTTAGCTTTAATGAACAGAGGCCCTCCCCCAGCAGCAGAACTTCACAAGATCTCTGAGGACAGCTGACACCCTAGAGCTGCAGTCTTCCCCTCCGCCCCCCATTTGGGGAATGTTCTGGAATCTCCAGGCCTGAATGAGCTTACAGAGTGAGGTCAGCCTGGCTACTTGAGCCATGAGCCTGCCTCTGGTGGGGTGACTTCCATCTTAAAGCCCCACTTAGAGCCATCCCTGTCCCTGTGGGCTGTTAGAGACTATGCAGCACGTGGTGACTCGTCAGATTCCAAGAGGAAGGATTTCGTAAAGGAGTTTTCTCACGGTTGCATTTCTGAGCTGGGGTATTATAAACACTTGGTCCAGCTGTCGTGGGTTAGACGAAGTTTTAGTCTGATTGTTTACCCACTTGGGAGATTCATGCATTTTATTCATTATTTTTAGAATCTTGTGTTTAAAAGGAAAAAAAGAGCAATTCTTTTTTTATAGTTATGTTTATTTATTTTTAATTGATGATTGCTTTACAATATTGGTTTGGTTTCTGCCATACATCTACATGAATCAGCCAAAGGTACACATATGTCCCCTCCTTCCCACCTCCCATGCTTTCCCACCCCTCTAGATTGTTAATAGCAAATTCCCGTTGGCTATCTGTTTTACATATGGTAGTGTATATGCTTCCATGGTACTGTCTCCTCTCATCTCAAGGAACAATTCTTTTGAAACAAGACTGCTGCCCAGTCTAAAGGAGGCCACTAGGGCATGAAGAGGTGACCTCAACGGCACCCTGGAGCAGTCTTCTCAGGCACTGCCTGCCTAGGTGGGCAGCCAGGTGCTGTCACGGCCAGCCTAGGACCATGGGGAGGAGCAGGAGTGAGGGTCTGTGCATCTGGGCCTCTGCTCACTTTCAGAACTGGAAAGTGGAGCCAGAACTCTCCAGATTCATCCTCTGGATGACATAGAGGCAGAGGCTTCGGGCCATACTCATTCACTGGCTGTGGTATCAGAGCCCGTTACCATGTTTCCGAGATCCCATCTCTCTCTGGAGTGTGTGTGATGCCTTCTAACCTCTTCCTGAAAGAACATGGCACCCCACCCATCCCTACCTTTCTCTTGCTGCTTTGTATGCTCTGCTTTATACTCTGGATATTTCTCAGACTGTCCCCCACCTGCTGTCCTGGGTGTCTTCACCATCCTGGGGGAGTGACCGAGCCCCATTCCTCTCTGATCTTAGAATGGGAGAGGTTGGGGTGCTGCGGATGGGATGTTAATTAGAATGCTGGGTCCTGGGAGGTCTTGGGGGGTCAGAGGTTGACTTTAGGATGGTTTCTTATCTGCTTATCTGTGTCCAGAGGCTGAAAGGGTCAGCTGAGCGGGAAATCTGTGTTGTGGTTTCATTGCCTGGTGTGTCCAGCCCAACTGCTCTGCCTTCCTGAGCACTGGGTGCGAGGTGAGGCCTGGGGTGGATTCTGGGATCGTAGGGGTGAGAAGGACAGCAGTGCTGGCCTTGCCAGATGCCCTGTCTGTGAGAGACAGGACAGAACCCTGTGTGAGGAGGGCGGGGAAGGGATGGAGGGGAGGAAGGGAGATGGAGGTTGAGCAGGAAGAGGGGCAGCCAGGTGGGCTGGAGTGTTGGGGGAGGTATTTATGCAGCAGTGGGTACAAGAAAGGCAGCTCTGGAGGGAGTTGAATTCTGACAAGAAGGCCCTTCCCCCCTCACTGGAGTGGGAGCACCAGAAAATTCATCCCAGACCAGCAGAGCTCAAGGTTCAGCTTGAAGAAGTCCATTTGTCGTAATCATGGGAAAGACGCATCTCAGATTCTCTCCAGGGTTCAAGCTTTCCTGGTGGCCAAAAGTTTGCAAAAGCTGGGCCAAAGCTGGGTCTGCAGCTTTTAAACTGTAGTGTGAGAGGCAATACTAGCAGATGAGTTAGAGAGATGACAGCTGCCCGCCTTGTCCATCATCGTGGCCTTCCCTGGACCCAGACCTTCTCTGGCAGTGCTGGGCTTGTGGGCCCTGGGGTGGCCTCCTGGTCACCTTTGATTCCTCGGTGCAGCACTGTGTGGGGGTGGGGCTCACTGCCGAAGGAGGCACGTTTTGGGGGAGCACATTCCTTTTGCTAAGTGAGACACACTTACATTTATAAATATGAAACAGGTAATTTAGGAATTCCCGAGCCTAGAGCTAAAGACCACCCATGTGTATGGAAATTGTGGAAATCTGTCGATATACAGCTTTGTTTCAGATGAATAGTGCGAGCAGCTCACAGTAAGTGCCTTAGGGCTGGTATCTTGGTGGAAATTTTGATTTTAGTGTTAAAAAATATCTCATAGCCTTTCTGGGAAAAGGTGGGGTTATAAATGCTGCTTGTAGGATGGGATTGTGCATCAAAGAATAAGAAGAGAGGACTTCCCAGGTGGCGCTAGTGATAAAGAGACCACCTGCAGGAGGATTCTTGCAGAAGATGCAGGAGACACGGGTTCCATCCCTGGGTGGGGAAGATCCCCTTGAGAAGGGAATGGCAACCCACTCCAGTATTCTTGCCTGGAAAATCCCATGAACAGAGAAGACTGGCGGGCTACAATCCATGGGGGTCACAAAAAGTTGGACATGACTGAGCGAGCAGGAAGAAACCTTATCCTCTAGTTATGAGCCCTTGTTTAATTTCAGTTTCTTCTCCTGTAAAATTGGAATAACATCACCTACCTTGTGAAGATTCAATGAGATGAGGCGGGTAAGGTGCATGCCCGTGTCTAGGATGTAAGGGTGTGATGTGAGGGGGTGTTACAGGCAAGGGAACTGGACAAGATCAGGGGCTCCCGGCCCTGGCTACGGGGTCCTCTGGGAGTGCATGCAGCCTGCTCTACCAGTCACCTGTGCACACCTGGGGCGGAGCAGCTGGGCCCCCATCACCCCAGGGGACCTGTTGCAATGCCTCCCCTGGCACCTCCCCAGAGGAGGCCCCTGCTTCCTTGGCTGGAGGTGTCCTTGGCTAGGCAGCATCACCTGGCGGATTTGTGTCCTGGATTTGGAGGCTGAGAGTTGGCCTGTTGTCGTGGGCTGAGCCTCTCTCCACCTCTGCCTGGCCCTGAGGGGTTACCGAGCTCCTTCCAGGCCTCAGAACTGTGGCTCCACATGAGAGAGGTCAGGTGGACTAGAGCAGCTGCACCCCATGAGGGCCTTTTCTTCAGTTGAAGCATGTTTAGAGAGTTGGGGGCACTTCAGGAGACCCAAGGTCTGGGACTATGGGAAGAATCGCCTGGAAACAGATGCACTCACTGAAAGGTGGAGGGGGTTCCCTGGCATGGATAGCACCTGCAGGACCCACCTGAGCCTCCAGCACGTGGCCCAGATGCGGCTGTTTACCTCCATATCCTTGCAGCTGAGAGTGCAGGTCAGCAAGGGGGTGAGGTTTCCCAAGACCAGGGGTGCCCAGGGCACGGGAGGCAGCGTGGCTCTCTGGCCAACCTGGAACCAACCTGCTGTCCTTCCCCTGGCCTCTCGGGACCAGGTCTCCAATCCCAACCTTTATCCTCAGGTCAGAGGATCAGTGTCAGGGCTGAGGAACCTTACAGATGAGTCAGTCCTTGCCTTAGCGCAAAGATGATGAAACGAACTCAGGCTGGTTATTTGACCTGGCAGCACCTGGCTAGCAAGGGGCAGTGCCAGAGTCCAGGGCTCCCCTTGAATGTACTTTCTAGACTCTGTTCCTGCAAGTGGCATTGCAAAAATTGATTTTATTTTAAAATACGTGCAGTTCTATGAAAGGAATACTGTCCTGCCTACACGGCCCCAGGCATGAACCAAATCTGAATCCTCTTCTAGTTTTTGGATTATAATCTTTGGTTTGGAACGTCTCCACTAGAGCTGCTCTCTGCCGGTCTGTCTGCAAGTTTGGTTTTCTTCCGTGGATGCCTCAGTAGGTGATGTATAAGAGTGATTCCTGACACAAGCTCAGTTCAGTTCAGTCGCTCAGTTGTTTCCGACTCTTTGCAACCCCATGGATTGCAGCACGCCAGGCCTCCCTGTCCATCGCCAACTCCTGGAGCTTGCTCAAACTCATGTCCATCAAGTCAGTGATGCCATCCAGCCATCTTATCCTCTGTCGTCCCCTTCTCCTTCTGCCTTCAGTCTTTCCCAGCATCAGGGTCTTTTCCAACGAGTCAGTTCTTTGCATCAGGTGGCAAAAGTATTGGAGTTTCAGCTTCAGCATTAGTCCTTCCAATGAATATATAGGGTTGATTTCCTTTAGGACTGACTGGTTTGATCTCCTTGCAGTCCTTAGGACTCAAGAGTCTTCTCCAACTCCGCAGTTCAAAAACATCAATTCTTTGGTGCTCAGCTTTCTTTATGGTCCAACTCTCACATCCATACATGACTACTGGAAAAACCATAGCTTGGACTATGTGGACCTTTGTCAGCAAACTAATGGCTCTGATTTTAATATGCTGTCTAGGTTTGTCATAGCTTTTCTTCCAAGGAGCGAGCATCTCAGCATGGTACCTTTCACACAGCCCGCCTCTTCCATGCTTGTGAGTGGTCAGGAAGACCCCTGAGTGTGGAGCACTGTCCCCAGCCGTGTGACAGCCCAGGCTGGCTGTGGCCAGGGGAGATGCAGGCCGGTGGCCCAGGTTACCCTACCTTATCTGGAGCCCCTGGATCAGTTGCTGAAACTGGCAGGTGTTGGGTCCAGGTGTGTGGCACCTCCCTTATCCTCCATGACCCTGAGCCCAGTCAGCCCTGAGACTCTCGGCCTGGTGGCTACTGTATCTGGACTGCCCACCCACCCCTGTGGGCTTTGATGGGGTGCCGCTGCTCCATGAGTACGCATGGGGAGCAGGCTGATCTTGACAGTCTAGTTTCCTGAGCCATGAACTTGAGGGCAAGCAGATTTCTAAGGCCCCACGGGCCCCATGGAGAGTGGCCTCTGCGCTGGTGGAGTTTCCCGGACCTCACAGTAGATTGGCTTTGAGACCCAGTGATCTGTGTGATTTGCTTTGACTCACTGACCATAAATTATGAATTACCAGTGTTTTTGATCATCAGGTGTTTAATAAAGTGGCCTGAGGCCATACTGATACTGATTGCTTGTGGGAATGCGCTGTCATGGTCCAGAAGAAGGTGCAAGAGATGTCCGAATGGACTTTGAGATCCCACCTGCTCGCCCCACAAATGGTGGAGGCCATCAGAGCTGCCCAGGCCCAAGATCGGGCTATTGTTAGTTCCCAGAACCAGCTGTCTAAGAAGCTTGTGAAATTATCACCTAGTGACTTGATTACCAGCACCAAGACACGCCTTTGTTATTGTAGGTCTCACCTGCTAATTAATTCATTACTAAGTGGGCCTTTCTTGAGTGCCCCCCTACACCCCCAGGCTCAGACTGGTAGCCAAGTACAAGCTCTTTAGGAAGCTTCTTTCTGGGTGGTAAGTTCTCCTAGTTAGTATCAACCAGCAGCCCTGATGAAACATTAAAACAGAAGGGATACAGCATAATCAAGCAAATCTTAAACATACAGCATACATACATACATACATACAAATCATAAACATACAGCAAATCATAAACAATTAACTTGCCTTATTATCTATTAAACCTTCTTGCTTACAAATCTAAAATGGACTTCCCTGCATTTTTCACCCACCTCAGAATTTATTATGTTCCACTTGACTGATCTTTTCTTCCCCTAGGGCCAGGAACTAAGAACTTCTGTCTCCCTTCCCACCTCTCAATTTCTACCGTCTGCTCCCAAAACCACACCCTTGAGAGGAGAGGTCTGTCTACCTCTGACAGGCCCTCAGAGAATCAAGGCAGGGAACCTGGGGCAGCCTCAGGGGAGTAAGAAGCACCACACCTGGAAACAGGCCTTATTGGAGAAGATTCACAGCCAGTGGTCTTAGAGAAGTAGGAGCAACTAGAACCTTTGCTGTTGTGCTGTTGCTAAGTCGTGTCTGACTCTTTGCGACCCCATGATCTGCAGGACTCCAGGCTATCTCCTGAAGTTTGTTCAGACTTATGTTCATTGAGTTAGTGATGCCATCCAACCATCTCATTCTCTGTTGCTCCCTTCTCCTGCCTTCAGTCTTTCCCAGCATCAGGGTCTTTTCCAATGAGTTGGCTCTTTGCACCAGGTGGCCAGAGTATTGGAGCTTCATCTTTAGCATCAGCCCTTCCAATGAATAGTCAAGGTTGATTTCCTTTAGGATTGACTGGTTTGATTTCCTTGCTGTCCAGAGGACTCTTAAGAGTCTTCTCAAAACCACAGTTAGAAAGCATCAGTGCTTCAGTGGTCAGCCTTCTTTATGGTCCAGCTCTCACATTCATACATGACTACTGGAAAAAATATTATTCTTGCCTTGCAAACCCCATGAACAGTATGAAATTAGAACCTGGTCCAGCCCAAAATGGGGCCAAGTTGGGTCAGAGATTGGAGCCGTCAGCTGCCAACACCCGGAAATGTGGTTTGGATGTAGGTCCACAGTCAAAGGTACCTCTGGCAGCCTCTGGGAGCTAGGGACCAGGGACACCTCGGGCAGCCTGCAGGGTGCCAGGGCTGGGGAAACAGCCTCTTGATGCCCAAAGAAGCCCTTGGTGCCAGTACACTGAGCTCACCAGACTGACATTAGATCCCAAACCCCTTCTTCGGCTTCCTATAGCTTTAGTTCCTTGTGAGACCTGGATGTTGGTGCTGGCCACCCTCTCACCAGGTGGCAGGTGAATTGGCTCAGAGGATGCACGTGAATCCTAGAGGTCTGTAACCTGTGACTCACATGTTAGGTAGCACTGTGACAACGGAATTAGCCTAGGACCTCTTCTGGTCTCCTGTGACATTCCCTATGACCTGTAGCTGTTAGGATTATACACGCCTGGCCAGTAGATCTGGTTCACTTTCCTCCCCAGCTATTCAGCACAGTGCCTAAATGCACCTATGAAGTAAGGGTAAGTGGTCGTTGAACGAGTAAGTGGGTGAATGGATGAGTAATGGAGGGACAACTCAGGCCTCGAAGTGGGTGGGATGGGCCAACTTGGCTACCATGTAAAGGAGGATGAGAGAACAGTGGTCCTCCTACCAGCCTTCCAGGCCTGGAGCCACACCCTTGAATAGCTTCAGTCATCCATGGTGCGGGGGCAGGGTCTACTCCAGGGATCTGAATACCCGCTCAAGGCTGGAGGCTCTGCCGGACACCTCCCTGGACCCTGGGCAACTTGCGGGTGGATCTTGGTCCCCTCCCTCTCCTGAAGGCGGGCCCTGACCATTGTCCTTTCCTCTCCTCCTCCTTGGCATGCAGATTCTGGCCAACGTGTTCCTCTACCTGTGCGCCATCGTCGTGGGCATCATGTCCTACTACATGGCAGACCGCAAGCACCGCAAGGCCTTCCTGGAGGCCCGCCAGTCTCTGGAGGTGAAGATGAACCTGGAGGAGCAGAGTCAGCAGCAGGTCAGGCTCTCTGGGGAAGGCTTTGGGGCAGTACCTTGAGACCCCAGTTTGGGGCCTGTCAGAAGGGAGTGAGCCCAGTTACTTCTGGGTCTCCAGGGCTCAGTGGGGCTTGGAGTTTGAATTCTCTTTTACTAGCGTTGTTGTTCAGTTGCTCAGTTGTGTCCAGCTCTTTGCGACCCCATGGACTACAGCACACCAGACTTCCCTCTCCTTCACTGTCTCCTGGAGTTTGCTCAAACTCATGTCCACTGAGTCGGTGATACGATCCAACCATCTCATCCTCTGTCACCCCCTTCTCCTCCTGCCTTCAGTCTTTCCCACCATCAGGGTCTTTTCCAGTGAGTTGGCTTTTCGCATCAGGTGGCCAAAGTATTGGAGCTTTGGCATCAGTCCTTCCAATGAATATTCAGGATTGATTTCCTTTAGAATTGTCTGGTGTGATCTCCTTGCAGTCCATAGGACTCTGAAGAGTCTTCTCCAGCACCACAGTTTCTTTGGAGGCATCACTCTTATCCCTCTGTCACTCCGTCTTGTGCAGATGCATGCTACCCACCTACTGTCTGCTCAGGGCTCCCTGCGGTGGGGCAGGGGTGGAAGACACATTCTCTGGCCTCAGGGTCCTTTTGGGTGAAGTTTGTCATCCCCTCATCCCTCCTCCTATGGGCACTGTTTCCTTTGCACTCAGGGCAGGCTTCCCACTGCCTTCTCCTGCTGTCATTTGTGAACATGGTAAAACCAGCCCAGCCCCTGGGGACCCCACTGTTTACATTTTTCCACTGAGAGAAGTGCCTGCTGTCCCCACGCTGTGTTTACTGGCTTCACTCCAGCCTCATCCACCGCAGAAGCTCCCTGCTCTCATGTGACTGAGTCTTTTAAATAGTTTTTGGTCTGGATTCATCTCAGATGCTTTTTGAAGGTCTTCAGAAATTTCATCCACCAGTTTCCTGTTCTCCATAGGTTGGCTTCCCCTGAATAAATGAACTTAGTAGGTTGAAAATATATGCCTCTCTGCTCTGGGAACCGTGTCATATTGTGTTCAGGTGGTGCTGTTTGCTCTGGGATCGGCAGCTTCACTAAAATTGCTGTTTTCTTGGACCTTGCCACCCAGGTGGGCAGGGCAGTAGTTTCGGGGGTTCCATTGGTGAACCTCACATTCTCCAGACAGTGCTGTTTTAAGGCACACACTGACTCATTTAGCTGGTGTGTCCTGGCTCCCTCTGTCCTGGGGCGTTCCTTCTCTCTCTGTTTACCAATGAGATTTAGAAGCTTCTGAGCTGAGCCTTGGACTCATCTCTTTCAGAAGACAGGCTTTAGAAGGGGAACCATCCTGACTTCCATGGTGACAAGGGGCCATCACACCTGTCCCCTTCTCCTCGACCCTGTGTCCTGTCATTACCGAGGAGCTGCTGCAGCTGGAACGTATTTAAAGAATCCTGCTTTACTGGCTTTATTGAGCCCCTTCAAAGGCATTCTTTAATTTCTGCCTTCTATACTGTCTTGGTTCTTGTTTGCATTTGATCTCTCATACTGTGGAGGCATCCCGCTGTGTTCTGTACATTTTAAAAAAAAAGTGTGTGTCACCACTTAGCTAGACTGGAGGGTTCTTTTTTATATAGTCTTTGCAGTTTTGAGCATACTCATCTGTGTTGATTTTGTCAGTCTCATTGTGTATAATCCAGGACATCTTCAATCACGTTCCACGGTGCTTGGTGGGGGCCTTCTGGGGTGGTGAGAAAGGCCCTGTGTCTCACCCTGGGTCTGTTATTCTATGCATGGATGATTTGGACAAGTTATCCACCCTGTAGAGCCTCTCTTTCCTCATCTTCAAAGTGGGAGTGTTCCTACTCCAAAGTGGAGTTGTTGATGATCATCATCTTGCTGAGGGTTCCCTGAGGGTCAAATGAGAAACACAGACAGAAGTGCTTTGTAACTTGGAAAGCTGGGAGTGGTGATGGTCAGGCCACTAGGCCTGCTTTCTAATGCCCGGGCCGTATGCTCGCTCCTGGCAGGGTCAGTGCAGGGAGCTTGGGGCCTGGCAGAGAGAACCACCGCTGTGTGCTCCAGGCCTCCTGGACACTTTGGAGCATCCAGAGGGTGCCTGGCTGTCTGCCCAGGCCGTGTGGCAGCAGCAGGGCAGACACTGGCCCCGGAATGAGAGGTCCAGGGAGGCCGAAGGGAGGTGAAGGGAGAAGAGGGACACACCCCCAGGCCTTGCTGGGATGCAGCAGGTGCCTGTAAATGCCCGTCAAGTGGACTTTAACCTGAGTGTGCCCTTGGGCTAGTTCTTTCCCCTCTTTGGGCCTCAGTTTCCCTATATGTGAAGTGTAGATGATAATATATTTGCAGGTAAAATGGGATAATCTGTGTCAATCCCTTTGAGGATGAGAAAAGCACTGGAGTGCTGCCACCTGTGAGTCAACATTTGCTCATGTTTTTCTTTAGGATTTTTGTGACTATGTACATGAGACCTGCTTTCCATTTTAACTTTCTGTCTGTGTCCTTGACAGGTTTGGGTATCATGGTTATGCCAACTTATTAACTGGAGAAATGTTCCCTCTTTTAGGTTACTGTTTTAATGTTTAGAAGAATTCATTTGTGAAGCCCTGTTGGGTCTGGAGTTTTTCTTTATGAGGAGATTGGTTCCTCTAAAAAGTAAGGGTCTACATTTCCTTTTGTGTGGGTTTTGGAAAGTTTTTGTTTTTTCAAGAACTTATCCATTTCATCTAAGTTTTCAAATTGTTGCTATATGTGTATTGTATTTTATCTCTATGTGTCATTGTCTATGGGATTTGTGTTTCTTTCTTCATTACTGATATTGGTAATGTGTGCCTTCTATTTTTAAATTTTTTCTTAATCTGTTTTACTTGGGTTAATTCACATTTTAGCCTTTTCAATGAAACACCTTTTCAGTTTTTTGTACATTTCATTAATCATTCATTAATTTATACTTCTAATTTTGTCATTTTATTCTATTTTCTTTGGGATTAATTTGGTGTTCTTTTTTATCTTCTTGAAATGGAACTTATATACAGCTAATTTTCAGCATTTTCTTTTCTAAAACATGTACTTTTGCTATAGATTTCCCTTGTTACGTTGCTTTAGCTTTATCCCACAAGTTTCAATATGTCATATTTCTGTTGTCAATTAGTTCAGTTTTCTAAATTCTAAAATTCATATTTTCTAAATCCATTGAGGTGCTTTTGATCCATGAACTGTTTCAGTCAGTTCAGTCACTCAGTTGTGTCCAACTCTTTGCCACCCCATGAACCGCAGCACACCAGGCCTCCCTGTCCATCACCAACTCCCAGAGTCCACCCAAACCCGTGTCCATTGAGTCAGTGATGCCATCCAACCATCTCATCCTCTGTCATCCCCTTCTTCTCCTGCCTTCAATCTTTCCCAGCATCAGGGTCCTTTCCAATGAGTCAGCTCTTTGCATCAGGTGTCCAAAGTACTGGAGTCTCAGCTTCAATATCAGTCCTTCCAGTGAACACCCAGGACTGATCTCCTTTAGGATGAACTGGTTGGATCTCCTTGCAGTCCAAGGGACTCTCAAGAGTCTTCTCCAACACCACAGTTCAAAAGCATCAATTCTTTGGCGCTCAGCTTTCTTTATAGTCCAACTCTCACATCCATACATGACCACTGGAAAAACCATAGCCTTGACTAGATGGACCTTTGTTGGTAAAGTAATGTCTCTGCTTTTTAATATGCTGTCTAGGTTGGTCATAACTTTCCTTCCAAGGAGTGAGCGTCTTTTAATTTCATGGCTGCAGTCACCATCTGAAGTGATTTTGGAGCTCAGAAAAATAAAGTCAGCCACTGTTTCCACTGTTTCCCCATCTATTTGCCATGAAGTGATGGGACCAGATGCCATGATCTTAGTTTTCTGAGTGTTGAACTTTAAGCCATTAGGAGTACATTAATTAATTTCCGAATATCTGGGGACTGTTTAAAAGTCGTCTTTTTTTTTGCCATACCATGTGGCCTGAGGGATCTTAATTCCCCAACCAGGGACCAAACTGATGCCCCCTGCATTGGGAGTACAGAGTCTTAACCATTGTACCCCCAGGGAAGTTCCTAAAAGTTATCATTTTATTGTTGGTTTTTAGGCTAATTTGACTGTGGTCAAAGAACATGCTCTGTATGACTTTGGCCACCTGATGCAAAGAGCTGACTCATTTGAAAAGACCCTGATGCTGGGAAAGATTGAGGGCAGGTGGAGAAGGGGACGACAAAGGATGAGATGGTTGGATGGCATCACAGACTCAATGGACATGGGTTTGGGTAGACTCCTGCCGTTGGTGATGGGCAGGGAGGCCTGGCATGCTGCGGTTCATGGGGTCGCAAAGAGTCGGACACGACTGAGCGACTGAACTGAACTGTATGATTTTAGCTCTTTGAAATTTGTTGGAACTTGATTTTTGACCTGGCATGAGTATCAAAATGCCTTTCAAAAATGAAATAAGATCAATAAATGTCAATTATGACTCATTTGCATCTACCCCAAAGTATTTTTGCCTCTTTGGTCACAATGCAAAGACCTCAGAACACTTAATTCCCCCTCCCCCAGATTTTCTAGCCACTGTAATGTATATTATTATTTATTTATTTCAGGTTTTTAAAAAATTGGGATGTGGTTGATCTACAATATTTTCTTAGTTTCAGGTGTACAACATAATAATTCCATTGTAATGTATTTTAATTCAACATATATTTTAAACCCCACAAAACAGTCTTACACAATTATTGTTTTTTAAAGTTAATAGTCATTTCTTATGTTTCCCCATATTTTGCCTTTGGTTATACTCCACTTCTTCATTGCCGTGCTTCCACCTTCTTGAGGAATTCCTTGTAATACTGCTTTTCATGTAGGTCTGTTGGCACTAAATTCTCCCCCATTTTTAATTGCTAGAAGAGTTTTGATTTTAATTTTGAACGCCACTTTTTAATCAGATAAAGAATTTTAGGTTGCCAGATTCTTACTTTCTGCCCTTTGAAGGAGTCTTTCACTTGTCCTTGGACTTCCATTGTAATGCCAGCCCTAAGACACACTGTTGCTCGTGTTATTATTTATTTATTGAAGTGTTATTGTTCAGTTGCTTGGTCATGTTCTACTCTTTGCAACCCCATGGACTGCAGCACGCCAGGCTTCTCTGTCCTTCACTTCTCCTGGAGTTTGCTCAAATTCATGTCCATTGAGTTGGTGATGCCATCCCACCATCTCATCCTCTGTCGCTCCCTTCTCCTCTTTCCTTCAGTCTTTCCCAGCCTCAGGGTCTTTTCCAGACCAGAGGGCCCAGGTTCAATCCCTGGTTGGGGAACTAAGATCCCACAAGCCGTGGTATGTCCAAAAAGAAAGGAAAAGAAAGATTGTGGCAACCCTGCAGCAAGCAAGTCTGCCAGCACCATTTTTTTTCCCCAACAGCATTGCTCATTTCATGTGTCTGGATCACATTTTGGTAACTCTCACAATATTTCAAAATTTTTCATTAATTTTATATTTGCTGTGATCAGGGGTTTTTGCATCCGCTATTGTATTTATATGGGGGGCACCATGAACTGCCCGCATCTGATATGGCAAATTTGATAAATAATATTTATTCTGACTGTTCCACTAACTGGCCCCTCCCCTATCTCTCTCCCTCTCCTCGGACCTTCCTATTTTCTGAGACTCAACAATATTGAAATTAGGCCAGTCAGTACCCCTACAGTGGCCTCTGAGTGTTCAAGTGAAAGGAAAACTCACATGACTCTCACTTTAAATCAAAAGCTAGAAATGATTAAGCTTAGTGAGGAAGGCATGTCAGAAGCCAAGACAGGCCAGAAACTAGGCCTCCTGTACTAGTTAGCCAAGTTGTGAATGCAAAGGAAAAGTTCCTGAGAAAGCAGAACAGCCTTATCGCTGATATGGAGAGTTTTGGTGATATGGATAGAAGATGAAACCAGCCACAACCTTCCCTGAAGCCAAAGCCTAATCCAGAGCAAGGCCCTCACTCTCAACAGTTCTATGAAGGCTAAGAGAGGTGAGGAAGCTGCAGAAGAAAAGTTTGAAGCCAGCAGAGGTTGGTTTCTGAGGTCTAAGGAAGAGGCCATCTCCATAACATAAAAATAGAAGGTGAAGCAGCAAGTGCTGGTGTAGAAACTTCAGCAAGTTATCCGGAAGTTCCAGCTAAGACCATTAATGAAGGTGGCTACACTAAACTATAGGTTTTCAACGTAGATAAAATAGCCTTCTATTAGAAGAAGATGTCATCTAGGGCTTTCATAGCTAGACAGAAGTCAATGCCTGACTCCAAAGTATCAAAGAATGAGCTGCCTCTCTTGATAGGGGCTAATGCAGTTGGTGACTTGGGAGTTGAAACCAATGCTTATTTACCATTCTGAACATCCTAGGACCCTTAAGAATTACGCTACATCGCCCCTCCCTGTACTCTATAGATGGAACAACAAAGCCTGGATGGCAGCACATCTGTTTACAGCATATTTTTACTGAATATTTGAAGCCCACCATCTAGACCTAATGCTTAGAAAAAAGGATGCCTTTTAAAATATTACTGCTGATTAACAATGGACCTGGTCACCCAAGAGCTCTGATGAAGAAGTACAAGATTAATGTTTTTTTCATACCTGCCCACATAACATCCATTCTTCTGCCCATGGATCAAGTAGTAATTTCAACTTACAGGTCTCGTTATTTAAGAAATACATTTTGTAAGGCTACAGCTGCCATAGGGAGTGATCGCTCTGATAGATCTGGGCAAAGGAAATTGAAAACTTTCTGGAAAGGATTCCCTAGTTTAGATGCCATTATGAACATTTGTGATTCATGGGAAGAAGTCAAGATATCAACATTAACAGAAGCTGATTCTAACCTTCATGAATGACTGAGGGGTTCAAGACTTCAGTGGAGGAAGTAATGCAGACATGGTAGAAATAGCAAGAGAGACAGAATTAGAACTGGAGGCTGAAGATGTGACTGAATTACTGATGAAACTAATGAAGTATGGCTTCTTATGAATGAGCAAAGAAGATGGTTTCTTGATAGATTCTACTCCTAGTGAAGATGCTGTGAAGATTGTTGAAATGACATCAAAGACTTTATTAATAGAATATTACATAAATTTAGTTGATAAAACAGAAGCCCAGTTTGAGAGGATTGACTCCAGTTCTGAAAGTTTTATTATGGGTAAATTGCTATCAAACAGCAATACATGCTATGGAGAAACCATTTATGAAAGAGTCAACTGACGCTGCAGACATCATTGTCTTATTTTCAGAAATTGCCTCAGTCACCCCCAACCTTCAGCAGCTACCACCCTGATCAGTTAACAGCCATCAAAATCCAGGTAAGGCCCTCACCAGCAAAAAGATCATGACTTGTTGAAGGGTCAGGTGACAGCTAAAAATTTTTAGCAATGAAGTATTTTTTTTGATATGCTGTTGTACACTTAATAGACTCCAGTATAGTGTGAACATAACTTTTATATGCACTGAGAAACCAGTAAATCCATGTACTCACTTTATGGCAATATTCACATTATTGCAGTGTTCTAGAACTGAACCCACAATATCTCCGAGGTGTGCCTGTATAGACTTTTCACACACAGATGGTATGTTCACTCTTCTCCACCCTCTATTCACCCAGTCCCTTAGAGAGGGTTCCAAGTCCATATTGCATTGCCTCATGCTTTTTGTGACTGTGTTGAATTCCATTGTGTAGAGGTAACATCATTTATTTAAAAGGGTTCCTATAAGTAGACATTTAGGTTATTTCCAGTTCTATGCTACTGCAAATGTTACTCTAGTAGATATCTTTATAGGGATACCATATTATATATGTGTAAATATATCTGAAAGCTAAAAACCTAGAAGTGGAATTGCTTGATCAGTGCATTTTTAAAATTATATGTGTATACATATATGTGTGAACATGTATATATGTGTACATATATATGTATATTTACTGTGATAAAATATACATAAGGTAGAATTTACCATCTTAAACATTTTGAAGTTTATAGTTCAGTGACATTAAGTACATCCTCAATGTTGTACAGCCATCACCATTCTTCATCTCTAGAGCTTTTTCATTATTCCACACAGAAATTCTATACCCATTAAATATTAAATTTTCATCCTCCCCTCCCTGGCCCCTGGAAATCACTGTTCTTTCTGTTTATGAATTTGACTGTTCTAGGTACCTCATATACATTATTGTTATTTAGTCACTAAGTCATGTCTGACTCTTTTGTGACACCATGGACTGCAACCCACCAGGCTCCTCTGTCCATGGGATCTCCCAGACAGGAATACTGGAATGAGTTGCCATTTCCTTCTCCAGGGGATCTTCCCAACCCAGGGATTGAACCCACATCTTCTGCATTGCAGATGGTTTCTTTACCACTGAGCCACTGTCAAGCCCCCTCATATAAGTAGAATCCTACAATATTTGTCCTTTGGTAACTAGTATATTTCACTTAGAATAATGTCTTCAGGGTTCATCCATGTTGTAGCATGTATCAGAATTTCATTCCTTTTAAAGGTTGAATAATATTCCAGTGTATATATGTAACACATTTTGTTTATCCACTCATCTGTTGATGGGATCCACCTTTCAACTCTTGTGAATGATGCCTCCATGCACTGTTGGTGTGTAAGTGTCTCTTTGAGTCCCAGCTTTCCAAGCCTTTGGGGAATAAACACAAGTGGAATCGCTGGGTTATATGGTAGTTCTATATTTAACATTCTGAGGGACCAGGCATGTGCATTTTTAATGTTGACTTGTTGTTGTTGTTTTTGTTCATTCATGAAGTCCTGTCCAACTCTTTGTGACCCTATGGACTGCAGTACACCAGGCTTCCCTGTTCCCTTCATTATCTCCGGAGCTTGTTCAAACTCATGTCCATTGAGTCAGTGATGCTATCCAAGCATCTCATCTTGTCACCCCCTTCTCCTGCCCTCAGTGCTTCCCAGCACCAACATCTTTTCCAATGAGTTGGCTCTCCGCATCAGGTAGCCAAAAGATTGGAGCTTCAGCCTCAGTCTTTCCAGTGAATATTCAGGATTTTTCTTTAGGATTGACTGGTTTGATCTCTTTGCAGTCCAGGGACTCTCAAGAGTCTTCTCCAGCACCACAATTAGAAAGCATCAATTCTTAGGTGCTCAGCCTTCTTTATGATCCAACTCTCACATCTGTACATGATTACTGGAAAAACATAGCTTTGACTATATGGACCTCTATTGGCAAAGTGCTATCTCTGCTTTTTAATACGCTGTCTAGGTTTGTCATAGCTTTTCTTCAAAGGAGTAAGCGTCTTTTAATTTTATGGCTGCAGTCACCATCCACAGTGATTTTGAAGCCCAAGAAAATAAAATCTATCACTGTTTCCACTTTTCACTTTTCTATTTGCCATTAAGTGATAGGACAGGATGTGAGGATCTTAGTTTTTTGAATGTTGAGTTTTAAATAAACTTTTTCACTCTCCTTTCACTTTCATCAAGAGGCTCTTTACTTCCTCTTCACTTTCTGCCATTAATTATCATCTGCATATCTGAGGTTGTTGATATTTCTCCCAGCCATCTTGATTCCAGCTTGTGATTCATCCAGCCTAGCATTTCACATCGATGTTCTCTGTATATAAATTAAATAAGCAGGGTGACAATATACAGCCTTGATGTACTCCTTTCCCAATTTTGAACCAGTCCATTGTTCCATGTCTACTTCTAACTGTTGCTTCTTGACCCACATACAGGTTTGTTAGGAGATAGATAAGGTGGTCTGGTATTCCCATCTCTTGAAGAATTTTTCACAGTTTGTTGTGATCCACACAGTCAAAGGCTTTAACGTAGTCAGTGAAGCAGAAGTAGATATTTTTTTGGCATTCCCTTGCTTTCTCTATATCATTCAAGGGATGTTGGCAATTTGATCTCTGGTTCCTCTGGCTTTTTAAAATCCAGTTTGTACACCTGGAAGTTTTTGTACTGCTGAAGCCTGGTGTGAAGGATTTTGAGCATTATCTTGTTAACATGTGAAATGAGTGCAGTTGTGCAGTAGTTTGAACATTCTTTGGCATTGCCCTTCCTTGTGATTGGAACAAAAACTGACCTTTTCCAGTCCTGTGGCCACTGCCGAGTTTTCCAAATTTGCTGACATACTGACATATTTAATGTTGATAAATATTACCAAATTGTCTCACAGAGGTTCAAACAATTTACGCTCCTCTCAGCAATGCATGAGAATGGACTTAGGCACTTAAACTTTCCTTGTTTATCTAGAAAAGACTTCTTTTTTTTGGAACTCCTGCAGCTCCCCCCACAGATGTCTGTTTGGAAACCCCAGCTGCAGGGAACAGGCCCCAAGGCAGTGGTAGCATCCTGTGAGCTGTTGCCCACTGTTTTCTTATTTGAGTCAAGTCACAGCCAGGTAAACAAGGGTTGGAAGAGTTTCTTTTCATTTTCAGTATACATTGTACAATATTTGATCAAAACAGACAAGTACAAAGAAAAAATACTGATCGAGGCATATTCCTTCAAGTCTTTTTTCCTCCTTCTATGTTTTGCAAGTGTTAATCCTTAAAAAAGTCACAGCTTATTCTCAGATGTAGCAGTTTAGAACCAGATATTCAAGTTTTTGCTGTCTCATATGCTTATTATGGAAGCTAAATTTAAAGGGTTTATTTAGCACAGTGCTAAGCCATGAAATTAAATGATGCTTGCTCCTTGGAAGAAAAGCTATAACCAACCTAGACAGCATATTAAAAAGTAGAGACATTACTTTACCAACAAAGGTCAGTCTAGTCAAAGCTATGGTTTTTCCAGTAGTCACGTATGGATGTGAGAGTTGGACTATAAAGAAAGCTGAGTGCCAAAGAATTGATGCTTTTGAACTGTGGTGTTGGAGAAGACTCTTGAGAGTCCCTTGGACTACAAGGAGATCCAACCAGTCCATCCTAATGGAAATCAGTCCTGAATATTCATTGGAAGGACTGATGCTGAAGCTGAAGCTCCAACACTTTGGCCATCTGATGTGAAGAACCGACTCACTGGAAAAGATCCTATTGCTGGGAAAAGTTGAAGGCAGGAGAAGAAGGGGATGACAGAGAATGAGATGGTTGGATGGCATCACTGCAGTGATGGACATGAGTTTGAGTAAACTCCGGGAGTTGGTGATGGACAGGGAAGCCTGGCATGCTGCAGTCCATGGGGTCACAAAGAGTCGACACGACCAAGCAACTGAACTGAACAGAAATAGTAGACCCTGAACTGTCTACCACTAATATTATTGTTGTTGGATACATTTTGAAGATACAGAGAAGTAGAGAAAAACTTCCCATAATCCAGGGGTTTCTTTTAAAAAATACAATTTTTAAATTGGGCTCTCGGCTAGAACAGGCTTTCTAGTTTACTGGGATTTTTTTTTTCTTTTTCCTTTTTGTTGAGGTGAAAAAGGCTGTGTTGAGACAAGGGAGCCCCTGGATGATGAGGAGATGGGGCGGGGTCTCGGATTCCCGTGACTCGGCTTGTCTCCTCCTCTGCCGGGAGAGTGGGGCCTCGTGGGTTTGAGGCTCTAAGAGCGAGCATGGCCCTGGCAGGCGAGGGCCTCTCGTTGCATTGCTGAGCACATATATGACACTTTAAGCCATCCAGTGGAACCACAGGGTGGAGTTGTTTTTCTTTATTCTCATGTGACCATAGCTCCAGGGTTTAGTTGGGGACTTTGAGGGTTGCTAAGCACCCCAGCTGCCACCTGGCAACTGCAGGCATCCAGGAAATCCACCCAGCACACCTGTCATCAGGTATGGACTGCAGAATTATGAACCTTTCGGAATCACATCCTCAGAGTCACTTCCCAGGGATGGGGAATGGCTGGAGGAGCCTGTGGGGGAGGGTGGAGAGACGATGGGGACACGGCTAGGCAGGCCTGCACGTCCCTTCAGATCACGTTCAGTTAGGAAGTCAGCCAGGTGCTCACTGCGGGAGGAGAACTGCCCTTGGTCCCCACGCTCCCGGAGACGGAAGCTGCAGGGGAGCCCAGGGTCAGAAAAGTAGTCATCATCACCCGTCCCCAGTGAAGGCCAGGGCCAGATCTCCTTCCTCTGTGGTGTCCTGGGGAATTCAGTGTGGGGAGGCAGTGCGGTGTGTGTGTGTGTGGGGGTTCCTGCTCAGCTCCTGGTGGGATGTGCAGGCAACAGTTGCTTCTTTCTGCCTCTCCTCCTACTTCAGCCCGAAGCCTAGGTCACCTGTGACCAGGGATGGCCTTTCTTCTTTGTGCAGGAGTCTTTGCTGGGGTGGGTGACCTTCTGTCCTTGAGCAGGTCTCCAAGGGGAGCCTTACCCATTTACCATGAGAGTCAGACTTCTCAGGAAAGAGAGGCTTGGGACTCAGAATTATACCATTTCAAAAGCTCCATCTCCTGTCTTTTTCTGAATGTCTCTGCCCAAGCCAGCCTCCCTGTTCCCTTCAAGACCTTTAACTGTGAGAATAAGGCCCAGAGTGATCTCAGCCTCAGTTGGTGGGGAGAGGGGAGTGAGAGTCACAGGGAGGTGAGAAGCTCGCTGCCTCCCAGCCTAGGGCTTGGCTTCCAGTGTCAGCCCTCAAAGTGCCCACTGTTGTCCTGGCAACAGTGAGGTTGGGACTGGGGACCTGCCTCCTGGGAGCCAGTGGGGGGTGGGGATGGAGGAGGAGGATGCACCCTGCTGTCCGCTGCAGCAGTCCTGTTATATAAGCAGCTGATATAGGTGGGGCAAACCCATCACCTACTTGATGGGAACCACAGGGGAAACCCCCTGACATCAGCCTCCGGAGATCCCTGCTGCCTTACCTGCTTCACAGAACCACTTGCGAGTCGGTGTTTTTAGTTTAGCCTTGAAGGCTTCTTGGTTTGAGAAAAGCCAGAAGGTGAATTTCCCATGGCATGAAGTAAGAATTAGTGTGTCTCTCCATTCCAGCTCTCACCTCTTGGATTTCACAGCATGGTCTTCCTTCTAACATTCCAGGATTTGGCAAAATAAATGCATGTTAGATGATGCGAGTGAGGAGCCTTCAGAGGAAAGGTTGTTCTAAGGCTGTGGAGGGCCCCTGCCGGCGGGGGGACAGGGGCCTGGTGGCACTGCCCATGGTGCTGGCGGGCAGCCCCCTGTCTGGGCTGGGGGGCCGTTGAGCTGGGTCCCTGCCAGGCTCTGGGGGGCCGTGAGCCCTGGCCACATAGCCCAGCAGTGTTTTCCTCTGCACACGGTCAGAGTCCACAGTCTGCGTCTAGCATGGTCAGGGTTGTGGTGCATCCCCCACCTTTATCTGGCTCAAAGGATGAAGTTTTGTTTAGTAATAGGGGTAGTTGTGCTTTGTTGTTTTTTTTTTTTTAAACAATTTCTGGTGCCAAGTCGTAGGCTGAGTTTTTACTGAATTATTTAATCATCACAACAAAACCCTTCTGGGGAATAGGCCCTCCCCCTCTCCATCCTGGTGAGGCTATCTATTTGGGGGAGTTACTAACTAGGAGGGTCAGGTGAGTAGTCCCAGACGACATCCACTCTGTCCGTTTCTGTTTTCTTTGACTTGCCCAGAGCTTCACAACTTTCCAGTACTTAAAAGATGTAGACATTCTATATAAAAACGTGTTATTTCTGACTGCCTCAGGAAATGGAAAGGTCTGACAGCATGGGGTGCAGAGTGAGACTTGCATTCACATCCGAGCCAGGGCACTTAACCTGCTGCATGACCTTGAGCCAATTACTTCTGCCCTTTGAGCCCCCATTTCTTTGTCTATGAAATGGGAACAGGATAAGATTGGCAGACTGTCTCAAAGATAGGATTCATCCCACAAATACTTTCAACATGCTTCTAGACACTGGAGATACAGCTGTGAACAGAACAGAGTCTAGATTACTGTTCAATGGCATGGGCCAGAGAAGGCTTTCTAATAAGATGAGATTTGAGCAGAGACCTGAAGGCAGTGAGGGTGCAAGCCATGCAGTGATCAGAGAAGTGAGCAGTAAGTGCAAAGGCCCTGAGGTATGTTCACAGATCGTCACGGCAGTCAGTGCAGATGGAGCAGAGGTGAGGGTATGAGAGGTGGGAGGTGCGGCAGAGAGGTGATGGGGCCTGCTAGACCTTGGCTTTTCCCTTAAGGAGAACCCTGCTTTGGAGGATTTAAATGGATCAGTCTGGCTGCTGGTGGAGAAGACACAGCAGTGGGAGCAGGGAGACCAGTTAGAAACTTTGCAGTAATTTTGGTGAGAGAGGATAATGGCCCAGATCAGGATGGAGTGATGAGGAGAACAGAAGATTCTGGATATGTTTTGAAGGCAGGGTACTGGAGGGTAGACTGGGATATGGGAGAGTGATGGCTCAGTCAGAGATGGCTCTAAGGATTTTAGCCTGGAGGTGGTGAGTTTGCTCTGGGTCCAAGACAAAAGCAGACGGTCTGCTTCCATAGCAGGCATCTTAGCACCCTTCTCCACTGATCACAGATGTGACCTCAGCATCCTTCTCAACACAGTGCTCTGGGCAGCTGCTCTCTGTCCCTCAGAGTTGGCATGTGAGCTGGACTTAATTGCTGCTGTAGCATTCTAGAGGTGTACAGTCATTGGGACTGTTTAAATTAAAATTATTTAAAAATTTTAAATTAAAAATCACTTTCCTCCATCGCAGTAGCCACAGTTCATGTGCTCGGGAGCTCCGTGTGGCTGGCTTGTGCATTGGACGGCAGAGATTACCAAACATTTCCATGACTGCAGAAAGTGCTGTTCTGGAGGGTGATGCCTTGCCCCTTGAGCCGTGGCTCCTGGTTGACAGCTCATTAATTCACCAACCCTCTTAGGAGCACCTACTTTGTGCCAGGCTGTCTTGGTGAGGGCTCCAAGTACCACACAGGTGGCTATCTTTGGGCCCGAAGGGCTGTCTCCTGAGATACTGGACACCTTGGCCCACAGTAACCTGTCTCTGGGGACTGCACAGGCACCCAGGCAGGTGACTGTCAGCCCCACATGCTCCGCACCCCCTCTCCCCTCTAGCAGGCTAAGGGTGGGGGCTGACCCTGGGTCTGTATGGTTCTGGGCTGTTCTCTCAACTCTGAGGTTGGGTGTGGAGTCCATCTTTCTGGGAGATCCTGGGCTGCTGGTTTGGAGCCTGTCTCTCCCTGGAAGGTCTTGTTTAAAGATACGCTGGGTTTTGAGTTATGCAGCCTCACCGTCCTCTGAACTCTCCCCGCTTTTGCCTGAAGACAGCAAAGCACTCCTGCCCTGAGAGACCAGCTAGTTGGCGTGCAACTTGACGGCCTTGCTCCCCTGAGTTCCTGGGAATACTGTTCACCATCGACCTTCACAGCATGTAGCTCAGGGGTCTGCCTAGGTGACCAGTGACTGTTCTTTGAGTGACCTCAATCATGACCTTGTCTTTGGGAGGAAACAGCACGTGTGGGCCCCCTGGGTCTAAATGGTGGCTGTCTGTTCACATTCAAATGGCAGACTGTCCAGATTACATGATGTGGTCCCGTGTCCTCTCGTCAGGTCAGGTGCTATTTGGGCCCTGACCTCCCTGGGCTAATAGGACAGGTTCCTACTTGGCATTTCCTTCTCCTTCTGCCTCCTCTGCTCAGGTAGTCAGACCAAGATGGGCACCTGCTGGGGGCCAGTGACCTTTTGGCTTCTAGGTGGCCTGGAAACTCCAAGAATATGGATAAATGAGGACCAGAATAGACATGTTTGCAGACAGCTGTGGGTCTTCTCCCAGCCCATCGTAGTGACATATGTGTGCGTGTGTGTGTGTGTGTGTGTGTGTGTGTACACGGAAGAACACACATCCTTTAACTAGATAAGCAGAATTAACATGCTTACTTCATATGGACACTGTACACACACACACACACGCATGCCAACCACCTGGGCACTGTCGGTCTCTCCACAGTTAATCTGTCTCCCTCCCTCTGTCCCTTTCACGAGGATGTTGTAGAAACTTAGCTTCTCATCAGCCAAGCTCATTTATCCCAGTCCCTGGTGGCCACGCTGCTGTAATTAACTCGTGAATCTGCCTCATCAGAGTATCAGCTGTAACCATGCAGGGCCCCTGGGAGCAGTGCTGGCCCCCTCCTCTGTCTCAATCCCAGGGCAGCAGGAAGGTGGGACCTGGCGTGAGTCCCCACTAAGGAGAAGGGCGCTTGGTCTGTCCCTTCCCCGAGCCTGGCCGAGGCTGTGCTCACAGTGCTCTGTCCAGGGCTCATCTGAGCAGCTTAGCACGTTACCATTTACAGATGAGGAGACCACAGCTCAGGAGGCCGATCCTCCTGCCCGGGGTCACTATGGTCTCTGCCCCCAGGGACCAGGACCTCCACCCGACCCGAGTCTGCTCACCCAGCCCCCGCCCCTGGAGTGGGCCTGGGTCCTTCTCTACTCACAAGGTCAGTCTTCTGCTCTACTCATAAGGCCTTCTAGAGACTTTCTCTCTCTTTCTGGACCTCGTTTGGTTCTTTGCCCAGAGGGTCAGGGCCTTGCCTTTCATTGCTGTGTGTTTTCAGGATGAGCATCAAAGCTTGAGGGCTGGACAAGGGCTACGGGAGGCTCTTCGCCTGCCTTCTTTCTCCGTGTGGAACCACGTCACAGCCTCTGGATCCCTGAATCCCCATCTGCTGGCCAGTCCTCCATTGGTGGTTGCCCCCTCCTGCTGCCTTCTCACATGGCATCTGAGGATGAGAGATCACCACCTCTCGTGGCAGCACATTCTTTACTTGAACTCCTTTGACTTTTAGAACATTCTGCCTCCGCTAGAAGCAACAGTCTGTTCGCTGCAGTCTTCCCTTGTGGGGCCTTCAGAGCAAGCACATCCCTTTTCTACACAACAGCTTTCCTTGGACTTGAATTCTCTGTGAGGCTGCAGGACCCTCCCTTTCCTGGGCTGATTCCCAGTCCCCCAACCCCAACCCCCAGCCACCCTCAGGTGCCCCAACTCCAGCGCCCTCACCTCACGGTCACTTGCTGACCACTGCCCAGGAGATCTGTTTCTTTGTTGGGTGGAGGACCCAGCAGCTCCACCACCTCCTCTTTCAGGACCTTAACATCTCTTAAGGGCCAAGGGGCTTGTGCAGGCACCATTTCATGCTGTGGATTCATTTAAGATCTAATAGCAACTCAAATGGCTAGACTTTCCCCCAGTGTTGATACACTGTGCCTGCCCAGTTCTCTTCTCTTGTAGTTGGTTATTACATTTACCCACTTTGAACTTCATCCTGTACATTTTACCAGACCACTATGGAGTAAAATCCATATTCAGCAATTGTCCTGTGATGTCCCATCCAGATATTCTATAAATACATCCTATGTGTCTTCTGAAGTTTCTTTCTGGAAGGATTTCCACTTTGAACCGAGAGAGAACCCATTTTACAGATGAGCAATCAAGGCCAAAGGGGCAGTGTATGTCCTGGGTCACAGGAGCCTTAGAAGCTCGACCCCAGCTCAGTGATTTTTTTTTTTTTTTTTTTTTGCTCTACCCCCTTCAGCTACTCTTCTCTGTTCCAATAAGATTTTTAAACCTTTAAAATGATTTGTCTCTTTAGCAAAGCCTGTTATGTAGATAGTCATTATTATCACCACATCTGTCTTCAACCTCCAACTTTGATTCCTTCTTTTAGTCTAGACCATCAGATTTTAAAAGTAGCTTCAAGGTAAGGAAATGTCCTTTTCCCATAGTCTAGTTTCTGGCAAATGTCCAGCAGGCTCTTGTTAGAACTTCCGGGCACCACCAGCCTGAAAAGGCACAGTCCTGAGAAAAGTGGCCTCTGCACATGTCATTTTTTATAAAAGGAGAGATGATAGGAAGGGGTCTGGAGTGGATCATAGAAATTTACCTGATAATGAATGCTGAGTGTTAGAATTCAAAATGCCAGGAGTTTTAAAGATGTGGAGGTGATAGTTTCAATTCAGTTTTGAAAATGTTACAAAAAACTAAGGGGGGCGGAGAGGGAGGTGGGAGGGGGGATCGGGATGGGGAATACGTGTAAATCTATGGCCGATTCATGTCAATGTATGACAAAAAAAAAATAAATAATAATAATAAAAAAAAATAAATTAAAAAAAAATTAAAAAGGGTTAATGGAGAAGAAAACTTAAATGAAAAGATCATCCAAATTGTTGAATACCCTCCCCCTGCACCTTCTCTTTGTTCCTGATAAACTCTGATCACATCTTCCTCTTCTACTCCCAGTTCTTTGGGACTGTGATCATCAGTGGATTTTGTCTTTCTCAGAGGAGCCTGGGTGGGGGGCTGGACCTCTGCATCTTTGACTGTATGAGTCCAAGTTTCTGGAGGTGTGTTGTCATTTCCACCTTGACTTGAATCTCGCTGCTACCTTGTCCTCTGGGTTTTAAGTGTTCTTCTTTCTAATCCTCAAGTCTCGGTTGATGGTTTTGCCTGCTGCGTGAGCATGGTCTTGAAGGCCAGGGTCTCTAGCAGCGACTTCAGCATCAGGCTCTCTTTCTCGGTGCACCAGTAAGCCCCTCCTCACTACATAATCATGGCTGTGCCTTTCCCCTCAGTTTCCTTTCCTTCAGGTCCTTCTCAAATGCTTCTAAAGTGGTGCTTACAAACTTCAGTGTGGTCCCCAGTCAGCTGAGGATCCTGGGCCTTGCTGGGTGAGCCTCAGGCCCCCGTCTGCAGGCCAGACTCGGGGTCATGAAGCCTTGGGTCTCATGAGGTGGGCTTAGCTGAACCAGGGGACCTTCTAAAGCCTAGACACCCGAGGAGTCCCCAGAGGTTGCTGCTGTTCCTGGCAGTGCTGAGTTACTTCCAGCAGGAAGCAGGTGCTTTGGGCCCTTTGTGGTCAGTCCAGTGGTAGCTCACTGCGCCTGCGCTGTAGGGGGGTCCTGCTGGCACCCCTTCTGGCGAGCCTCTCTGGAGCTGCCGGAGCTGATATCTCTCACAGCTTTGGGGTAAGCCAGTATCCCAGGGCCCTCATTGTGGGTTACATTCAGAGCCAACTGTCCGTCGCTGAGGCAGAGCTCACAGCATTGGCCCCTCTCCCCTCCTCCCCTCAGCCCATGGGGAAGAGGGAGGTGAGGCCTGCCCAGGACTCAGCCCAGGCCTCTCCTGTACCCACCTCAGCAGCACCCTCCTCCTCCTCCTCTGCTGACCATCAGGAGGAGTCCCAGCTGCGGTCTGGAGTGCCCCAGGCCACCATGCTGAGGCACCCACAGAGGACCCACCCTCCCACATAGCACCACGGGGACTGGGGCTCACAGAATGTTCTGGTGGGCTCTCTCACAGGTGAGCTCCTTACTAGATAAGATTCGGGCACTTCGCATTCATAGCAGAGCAACGTCCCTTGGGTAAGAAGAATCCCCTGATTCCATCAGTCAAAGATCCCTGGGTTCTAGTTCTGGGTCTTCCATGAGGCCCGAGGAATTGGAACAAGCCACTAACCCTCCACACTTCGATTCGGGCACCTGCAGAATGGAGGTAGTTTACACGTTTGTGAAAATACAGGGTAGGAGGGAAGGTTTTAGGAAAGAGGGACAGTTGTGATATTGGTCAATAGCATCTATTTGCCAGGCAAGTTGCTGTCTTCTGAGAACTGCAGAAAGAAGGCAGCCCAGAGTGCTGCTTCTGTCTCATGGCTCCTAAGAGAGGGCTACTGCCTCCTCCCTCCTCCCTTCGCTGCAGGGCTGTGGTCTCCTGCTTGTTTCGTACCTGGCCGTGGGTCTTCTTTCTCAGGTTAGACCCGAACAGACACAGGAGTCTGGAGCTAGCTCAGTGGCCTTGCAGGGATTGTCCTTTTCGAAGAAAACTGTGGTAGCTATAGACAAGCTGGGGTCAGGTCACAGCTGGCGGCAACAGGAAGTTTTGTGTTTATTTCCAGTTTAAAGCGTAATTTTAAAAAGCCTCAGCAGTATGACACCATATGGAGGTAGGTTTAGTTGCTCAGTCATGTCTGACTCTTGCCAACCCTGTGGACTTGTAGCCTGCCAGGCTCCTCTGTCTGTGGAATTCTCCAGGCAAAAATACTGGAGTGGGTTGCCACCTCCTTCTCTAGATGACACCATATAGCAGTTTCGAAAAACATCTGAAATTTTCTCCTAATTTGATCTCCCACATTGAATTGCCCGTTTCTGTCTGGCATATATCCTTCTGCTGTTGTTTAGATGCACGTGTATCCAGCATCACCTTCACAGAATACAGTTCTGTGTCTTGCTTCTCTTTCTCATTATTTCCTTGTAACAGTTTTCATCAAGGTCATTTTTAAGGTTTCATAATCTTCCATCCAGAGGATGTGTCACAATCTAATGAGCCATTTTCTGGACATTTGGGCTGCTTAGAGGTTTTTCCACGAGTATAAGTGATGCTGCAGTGAGGTTCTTCTTGCACATAAATCTTTTTATTTCTTTTGGATTATTTCTGTTGGATAAATTCCCAGAGGAGCCATTAATGGGTCAGAGGCTTGAAATATTCTTATGTCTCTCAAAACATATAGCAACTGCTATCTTAGGAAGAGTGGGGTAGGGCTCTGCCTCTCTGCTGGGGAGACCAAGCCATATCTCTCTGCTCTGGGCCCCTGAGGCTGCCCTGGGTGGCCCCTGTCCTGTCCACCCCTGCGCCCCCTGTGAGGCCCACCTGGCAAGTGCACTTGGATCCCAGCTTCTCCCTCCTCCAAGGACGTGAAGGAAGGAGTTTTACCTGGACTCTGAGAGTGACTGTCAAGAATTTTCTGTGTGTATGTGAGGATTTATCGGAAAGATCCATCATTAGCATCACACAGTCTTAAAAGAGGCCAGGACCCAGGAATGGGTTTAGAATCTCTGAAATGTAAGGGCAAACAAGGTCAGCATCAGTGAAGATACTGGTAAAATGGGTATAAGTGAGGAGCAGGGTGAACACACCTGGCCAGGGGCTGGGGGCTCTGGGGAGGTGGCAGGTCGGTGAGGGAGGGTGTTCTAGAAAGGGTGACACCAGAGCAGAGGGCAGGAAGGCATGCAGAGAAAAGCAGATGGTGTCCAGCTTGTCTACCAGGAGGGGCCAGTAGGGAAGTCAGGGGGAGTCGGGGCTGTGAAAGCAAGTGGGTCACATGGAGGAGGCCTTGGGGCCACAGAGGAGAACACCGTGAGAGCCATCCGGGGATGTGAAATCTGACATGGAAGGTGGTGGGAGGAGGAAGAGAGCAGAGCCTGGCTGGCACGAAAGTCCCGGGGTTGTGACATGGGCCTAGCCCCTCCTTCACTGCCCACTCAGTCACTTTCCTGCCCTGCCCTCCACCTTCTAGAATGTTCTTTCCCATCAAGACCCTTTGCTGCATTTTTTCTCATCTGACAAATTGTCCCTTCTTCTGTGTACACTACGCCTACTTCTTATTTAAGACCTGTTTTATCAGAGTGACTTAAGGTAGACTCTGCCATGGAATTCTCCAGGCAGGAATACTGGAGTGGGTTGCCATGCCCTCCTCCAGGGGATCTTCCTGACCCAGGGATCGAACTCATGCCTCTTACGTCTCCTGCATTGGCAGGCAAGTTCTTTGCCACCAGTGCCACCTGGGAGGCCCCTTATCCGACCCTACATTAAAGTAGACTCTGCCTGCTTAACTGTTTCTGGTCGACCACGAGGTTGCCTCACACGGCACAGGAAGATCGGTAGCCGTAATTTACAACACAGCCACTTTCTTATTATTTGACAATTTGACATTGAGTGATGATCTGCTTTCAGAACGCATCTATTCTCTTGTAAAAAGCTACAGAAGTATATGATGCAAAAAGTGACAGTTCCCCCAGTGGCACTCCCCAGAGATGAGCCTCTGACCTCCTCGCTCTGTTGTCTTCGAGGCACTCGGGTTTGGGGCATCAGAGCTGCAATGCTTTGCGTTTCAGCTGCTGCCTTTGTCCGGCCCTGGTTGACAGTCCTAGAGCCCAGACTGTGCCAGGAGCAGCCACCGCACAGGACTAGATTGTATCTTGATGTCCCCAAGGTTCCCAGGGAGCCCAGAGAGTCTTTTTTTGGAGGACTGAGTTTGGGGCAGAGTCCGAGGGTGTGGGGGAGGCCTGACCATGTGGGCAGGGGCTGCGGAGTTTGCAGTAGACGGGCAGCACCACGTTGGACTTTCTTGATCCTTGGTGTCCTGTGGTCCCTCTCCACCCTTCCCAGCCTGGCATGTCCTCCCCAGCCCCTCACACACCTGCTGATTCCTGGTATTACTGTGCACCCCGCATGTATATGTCCGGGGGAGAAAAAGGCTGAGACGAACATGGAAGGCAGGATCCTTCTTTGTGTGCCCTCATCATCACACCTGGACCAGGCAGAGCTCACAGGGCCTGGTCGAGGGACGGAAGGTCTCCTGCTGACCTGAAAACCCCCTGGAGCTTGTCATCAGTACGCCTGTGGTCAGCTTGGGAGCCCCGGGCAAGTGTAGACCTTGTCTTTCTGAGACACTTTCTGTCTCGGTGCCTTAGTGACACTTCACATCAAGTGACCCAAGAGCAGCTAAGGTATATGGCATCCTTGCTGTGTGCAGACACCATTCTAAGTGCTTCAAGTCACTCAGTCTCTCCACAGGTTTCTGAGCCCCGTCAGTGCTCTGAAGACGCTCAGGTCTCAACACTCAGCCTGTTCAGGGCAGGAAATGACCTGTCCTGGGCCTCCAGCCGCTTCCCAGCATGGGGTCTGCCCTGCCTGGTCTCCATGGCAGGTCACCTGGTTCCTGGCCCACGTCTGTCACCAGGCTTGGGGCATTTCTTCCCAGACTGTCCACACCGGTCCTGCCCTCCCCGCTCACCCTCTCCTCCCCCGTAGGAGAACCTTATGCTCTCCATCCTGCCCAAGCACGTGGCTGACGAGATGCTGAAGGACATGAAGAAGGACGAGAGCCAGAAGGACCAGCAGCAGTTCAACACCATGTACATGTACCGCCACGAGAACGTCAGGTGTGCCGGCCACGGGCCTGGGTTCCAAGCACTGGATGGGGGCTTTGGCGGGTCGACTGAGGACTGTGGGGTCCGAGAGTCTTCCTGGGGACTAGAAACACGCACCCCCTCCCCACAGCATGAACCTCAGCCCCTGCAGGAGCTGCCTTGCTGCCGGATGTTGGGGCCTGAGATGGGCCGTGTGGTCCAGGCCCAATATTGTACAGACACCACAGACAAGCTAAGCTAGAGGCCAGAGCCCTGAATGCACCCTGGATGTGCCAGGGTCTCACCACTTTGGGGCCTGAGCAAGGACCTGGCTGCCGGGGGGCTGGAGTGGGAGCTGGCGGTGGGCAGCGTGGAGCCCGGCTTGCTATCTGCGTCCTCACCGCTGGGCCTTCCTCCCCTGCAGCATCCTCTTTGCTGATATCGTGGGCTTCACCCAGCTGTCCTCAGCCTGCAGCGCCCAGGAGCTTGTGAAGCTGCTCAATGAGCTCTTTGCCCGCTTTGACAAGCTGGCGGCTGTAAGTACCCTGCCCCTCAGCTGGCTTTCCACGGTGGGGGGCGGGCGGCACCCGCGAGGCCTGGGCCTGCCTCTCCCCCTCCTCCCTGGCCCCCACGACTTCCTCCCATCCAGCCTTCCTCAGCGGTCTTCGCCTCTCACCCCTCCTCGCCGAGGAGGGGGGTGCCCCTGGACCCCAGTCCACACCCTGCCCTTTCAGAAATACCACCAGCTGCGGATTAAGATCCTGGGCGACTGTTACTACTGCATCTGTGGGCTGCCTGACTACCGCGAGGACCACGCCGTCTGCTCCATCCTCATGGGGCTCGCCATGGTGGAGGCCATCTCGTAAGTGGGGTGCCGCTGGCGGGAGACAGAGGGGCTCCCAGAGTATGGGTCCTGGCCCCTCGGGGAAGCCCAACTTCCGAGCTGTCTTGTTTTGGTGGGCCCTGTGCAACCCAGGCCCCCGAAGAGGGTCCGTCAGGGTATGACATGGGTGCAGCCTCTGATGGAGGCTTTTCCAGCCTTAGGCCATGCTGTTTGTTCTGCTGGGAGGTGCCCTCATCACGAAATGCTTCCACCTCACATTTTCTTTATTTTCCTCCCAAATGTCCCCCCATCTCTTCTCCCTGTGTTTCCTCATCGTGACCCCCCCAGGACAGATAAGTTCAGAGATCCCCATGCCTGTCTCTTGAACCAGGAAGTCCGAGTGCAGCAGGGGAGTGACCACTGATGTCACAGGTGTTTGGGCAGCAGAGCCGGGCCTGGAACCCTGGCCTCTGAGCTCAGAGCTCCGCTCTGAACAAGGCCGGGAGCCTTGAGGGCAGTGAGCTCTGCATCCCCAGGATCTTTCCCGCTGCAGTCTCTGCACCCTGAGCTTGGAGATCCCTGGGGGATGCTCCTGGCTGTCCCCTCAAGGCCTCTGGGGGGCCCTGAGTGGCATCAGCCCCCCCAAAGCACCTTGCTGAGTCTGGGAATTGGGTGTGTGTCCAAGGGGGTGGTTTTGCATTGTTAGCATCCTCCTCTAGGACTGCCTGGAGAGAAGCCAGGACTGCCATTCCCTGGGGACCATGGTTCAGGATTTAGAGATTCACCTCCACTCCCATCACGGTTGGGCAAAATTCTGAAATTCACGTCTGTCTCCTCTTGGAGGTCTCAGGCGGGCAGTGGCCCCCTCCACGCACACACACCTAGCACAGGGCCTGCACACAGTAGGCGCTAGGTGATGTCAGCTGCATGGACGAGGGAACGGATGAGCGCAGTCAGAGGTCCCTTGGGGCAGAGGGTCTCTGCTGTTTCCGGCCCCCTGTCTCCCCCCACATCACACACAGGTTGTTGAATGTGGGCTCAGGCCCCTGCTGTTACCCCAGTAGTGGGTGACTCAGACGTGGGCAGCTGGTAGTGGCTGGGGGGGGGGTTGGCCGCCTGGTTGGGCGCAGGCTCAACCCGCCCTCCTTTGTGTGGGCCCCTGGCAGGTATGTGCGGGAAAAGACGAAGACTGGGGTGGACATGCGAGTGGGGGTGCACACGGGCACCGTGCTGGGGGGTGTCCTCGGCCAGAAACGCTGGCAGTACGATGTGTGGTCCACCGACGTCACCGTGGCCAACAAGATGGAGGCTGGCGGCATCCCGGGGTGAGTGCGTGTTCCTTCCCAGGGTGGGGATGGGCACTGGGGCTGAGGGAAGGGACCACCGTCCCTCCCATCCCTCAGGGCTGTGGTCCAGACAAGGGACAAGGGGTCTTGGAGAACCAGGCCTCCGCACCCAGGAGCAGCTCCTCTTCCCGGGCCCTGTCCTCCCTCCCCCTTTGCTTGCCATGGGGCTGCCGGGCTCTGAGGTCCCCATAGCTCCTGCAGGGCGCAGGTCTCAGTGGAGGGCGTTATTAGCTGTGAGAGTCTCCTGACAGGCCCTGAAGCACCTGCACATCTTACTGAGCTCTTTACAGACTTGGTCGGGGTCAGCGGGGCAGGCCCTGTCCTCAGGATGGACAGGGATGTGGCCAAACCTTCCCGGCCTGGGTCCAGGGGCTTCCCTCGGATGCAGTCACAATTCTCTCCCTCAAAGTGGCTCCCTAGACATGGGTTACTACCCCCTGACAGCTGGTGGTACAGCTGAGACTCACATTGGGTTGATACTAATCAGACCTTATGACCTTCATGTTCAGAGCAGACTTCAATTCCTTATCTTATCTGATACCCTCAGCCGCTTGGGAGGACAGACCATCTCACGGATTGACCGCTGAGGCTCAGAGAGGGGGAGGTGCAGGGCTGCGCACACAGCCAGCTAATGGCAGGACTTGCTGGTCACTGCTGTGTCCCAGGGGCAGCGGGTGGGCTGGGGGCTGCCCCAGGGTGGGGGCTGCCTGGCCTGTGCTCAGGGCCCCTCTCACCGGAACCCAGGCGCGTGCACATCTCCCAGAGCACCATGGACTGCCTGAAAGGAGAGTTCGACGTGGAGCCGGGTGAGGGGGGCAGTCGCTGTGATTACCTGGAAGAGAAGGGCATCGAGACCTACCTCATCATCGCTTCCAAGCCAGAGGTGAAGAAGACAGCTGCCCAAAACGGCCTCAATGGCTCGGTGAGTCCTCTGCCCACCCCCCAGGCCTAGAGATGAGATTGTAGAAGAGTTGGCAGAACCATGAGAGGTCCTCTAGGTGCAGTGTTAGAGCAAAGGGCAGTACAAGGTATTTTGTGCCAAGGGTAAAGTCTGAGCAACAGGAAATTCTCTAAAGAACTCAGAAAAAGTAGAAAGCTGTGCTGCAGAAAATTAGGAAATGTCAGGATGGAAAGTGGAGCCCCAGGAAATGACACTTGACCCGGTCACAGAATTCTTGAGTCTTCATATTTTACGAGTGTTACACGTGGAACTTCAACATATTCCCTAGAACAAACTAAAAATCTTCTTCTAAGCAATTCTGTAAGATGCTAATTTGTGAAGTGATGGAACATTTATAGTTTCTGGCCAAAAAAAAGTTTTTAGTAAATTTTAAAATGTTACTCCTTAAAAAAAATTACACAAATTTGCTTGTCCTAAGGACCACCTTGAAGTCACAGAGCAGCAGTCAAATGTATCTTTGTGACAGCCACACATAGTCCCGTTTGCTCTAATCTTGTGTTTTCTTATTCAGTCCACCCTTGCATGGTGCATCACGTGAGTCAGGAGTTGTTTGTGGCACCTGACACCCCCGAGAGGGTTACGGGTGGGATCTTGGCTTGGCAGCAGCATGTTTATGAAGCTGTTTTTCATTATTCAGTTTTCCAATTAGAGAAAAGTTGAGTTCATGGATGTGTAGCTTGAAACACTGGCACAGAGGCTCCGGAGTCTGAGTTGTTGGGCCCCGGGACCCGGATGCCACCATGCAGGATGGAAGCACAGGCGACAGCCTCCCACGGACGGGAGTTAGACTTCTTCCCAAATGCTCCAGCCAGACCAATGAGCCGACCCATTTCTCATGGAATCATGGGCACTGTTCCCTTCAAAACTTGTACTGACATTTTGAGGCAATCCAGGTTTACAGTGTTTTGTAAAGTTGATTTTCAGCTGTTTCTTAGATGCCCCTACCTGAAAAATATAAATGTCTCAAAGTGGAAAAGCTGGATTAAAGGTTCTGTACAATGTAAGTTTAACCCATGTCCCCACCTCCTGCCACCTCTCTGGGCCCTTGCTGGTTCTTGACTCACTTTTTTCTTCATTCATCTGAAAGATGAAGCCAGGGTATCTCACTGTTTTAATCGCATTTCTTCAGTTATTAGCATGATTGGACACTTTCCACATGGTTGTCAGCCTGGGGCTTCTCTTCTGTGAAGGGCATATTCGTATCTAACCTCTGAGGACTTTCTGCACCTTTGATTTGTAGACTTTGTTGTTTATGAGATGAACCCTCTGTCACACGACACTCGTCAGATCTGTGTCAGGCATCCAGTTCATGCCCAGCACTGTGACACATCTCTCTCGGGGAACTTAGATGCTGGGCTACTGTAGATCGTATCCGTTAGTTGTCTTCTCTACCGGTCACTGCAGCAACTGTCAGCCCTCAGTGGGTGTTAACTGTGCTGACAGCTTAGCACAGTTATCATAAGCCTTTGTGATTAGCTCAACAGTAGTGTAAAACTTCTCCTGCTCTAGATGTGCTCTGAGAAGGCCGAGCTAGCAGATCACCAAACCTGCTCAGCAGGGAGTGAGTCGGAAGCAGTCGAGCACGGACAAGATAGAGGAGCTGACGCATGAGCCATGTGTGAGTGGTGACAGGGAGCAGTAGGGACAGAGGTGACGGGGCTTCTCTGGGCCTCACGGGAGCAGACACCATTCCATCTGCAGTGACCTCTCCCCATGGTTTAGTTGAACAGAGTGATAGGAGGAGAGTGTGAGAAGAGTCATTGCAACGAATCCCTCCCGAGTGTTGAAAAGGCGTCTCCCGTCTATATGGACCTTGTTGCCGGTCTCATTCAGTTGTCCTGAATGCCGTCGCCAGCCAGCTCCCGGATTGCGATCTCAGCCCCACTGGCATCCTTGCACCAAACTTCCAGCCACGTGTGAATCTCCATCTCTGTGTGTGTGTGCGCATGCATGCTCAGTCGTGTCCGAGACTCTGCGATCCCATGGACTGTAGCTTGCTAGGCTCCTCTGTCCATGGGATTCTCTAGGCAAGAATATTGGAGTGGGTAGCCATTTCCTCCCCCAGGAGATCTTCCCAACCCAGGGATTGAACCTGCATCTCTTGTGTCTCCTGCATGGACGGGCAGGTTTTTTTCATCATTGCGCCACCTGGGAAGCCCACTGGTCCAAAGCCGAGCTCCCAAGCCTCTCTCTACCCTAGAACCCACTCTTCCTTGGTCTTCCCAATCTCGATCAGTGGCAACTCCATTCTTTTAACTGCTCAGCCCCAAACCTTTGAAGACATCCTTGCCCCCTGTCTACAATCCACACGATCTTGCACGATCTACCTCTAGGCCCCCTCTTCTCACCCCTGGCAGACATGTCCCCTCTGCACCATTGTCGTCTCATGCTTGTGTCAGCGCGGTGGTCCCCCAAGGGTGGTCGCCCTGCTCCTGCCCTTGCCCCGCTGCCCTCTCTCTGCTCACAGCCACCAGAGTGATCCTGCAGGGATGTTGGGTGAATCATGTCACCACCCCCCAGCTCATCATCTTCCTTTGGCCCCTGTCTCACTCGGAGGAAGAGCCAAAGTCCGTTGAGGTCAGGAACCCCATCCCGCAGGTCCTCACCGCCCGACCCGTTTTACTCACTCGCTCGGCTGGGGCAGTGCCCGTCTCCTGGCTGCTGCTGAGACCCTGCGGGTGCATGCCCACTCTGGCTGCACACCCACTCCGGGTGCACGTCCACTCCAGGCTTCCTACTCCCCAAAACCTGTCTGAGAGCTGCATAATGTGCTCCTTCACGTGTTTACAGGAATGTTATCCTCACAGTGACTCCTCCCCAGCCTCCGTTTACAGTTTACTTCCCCAGGAACCGCCGTGTCCCTTGCCTCCCTTGCCTCCCCTGCCTCTCCAGGCCCTGCTCTCAGACCTCCTGTAATCATTTATTCTTTGTTTCACCGCTGTCTGCCTGTCCGCACTAGAAGGTGGGCTCCCACGTCAGGACATTGTGTTTGTGTCCCCAGAAGTTACAACAGTTCCTGTCACACAGTAGCTACTCAATAAATACTCAGTAAATGAATGAGTGGACTGTGTTCCTATGTAGAGGATCTCATTTATTCTGTCAAGGAAAAGTACTAATCTCTGGGGAAACTGGTTTATGGAATTTATTCAGATGTTTGGAAGGCGTTTGACAGGGCTCTCTACCCCAAAAATGATCCCTGTGAAGCTCTATATCCCTCAGTTACTTAGAAATAAGAATTAGAACAATAGGATCTTTCTCTGCTTGGAAAAATTTTAATACTAGAAATTGTATTACTAGAAATTTAATACTAGAAAATTACAGCATTCTAAAATGGATGTTCTGGAGGAGGAAACAAATAGTGAGATTTCTAAGGCTATGAGGCCTCTGAACTCTGGTGGGGAGATTCCAAACCAGAGAGTAGACCAGAGTGGGCGGCTGGCAGTGCCTGGGGGCCCCTGATGACCCCTCCCTTCTGCTGCAGGCCCTGCTGAACGGAGCGCTGCCTTCCTCAAAGCCCAGCTCCCCTGCCCTCATTGAGACCAAGGAGTCCAACGGGAGCATTCACACCAGTGGCTCTATATCTGAGGAGCTGGAGGAGCAAGATGCCCAGGTATGGGTGGGGCTGAGCCCTGGGATGTGGGCGGAGATGGGGAGGCAGAAGGTGAAGAGTTCTGAGCTGAAGGGCTGGCCTGGCCCCTAGCTGGGCTCCATCCTTGGAACTGCGTAACCCGGGGCAGGTCACCCCCCCAACCTGGTCTCACTGGCCCCTCTTCAGTTACTGGGGATCGGGTGGCTAAGGTCAGAAGACGTGCCCACTGCCACGGCCTGGTCCAGCTCTGATGTCCCTAACCCTGTGGGTCTGAGGGCAGTGAGGACACCAGCGGACATTGCTCCAGGATTGGACTGTTTTGGAAGTGGGCCTTCAGGGCTGTGCCCACCTCTCGAGCTAGGTTTAAACCCCGCAAGTCCTGTGCTCAGATGGAGGGTTTCCAAAGGAATTAACACGCTGTCCCCCTGAGATCAGGGTCCACTTTGGGAGAGTGTCCAGGATCCGTCCATTACTGAAGAGCTTCCCCAGTACATCCACTGACAGAGGCAAGCGCTGAGACGGGTCTCGGCCCTGCAGAGGCTGCTGTGAGCTGGTCAGCCGTACCGCCGGTCTCTACTGCTCTGTGCCTGTAGATCAGGTGCTGGAGGACAAGAGGGTGGACGGGGCTGAAGAAAAACTGGGTTTTCTTGAGTACCACGATGCTCAGTAACTCTTCCTTGTTGTGATTTTCTTGATAGAAAGTGGAATACCAATGCAGTGTAATTCACTAACAAGAAGGACACAGAGGCTTAATCAGCAGCCTGTGATTTCTTCTGTCCTCTCGATTAGCCAGTGTCGCATTGCTCTCAGATATGCTTCAGGGACGGAGGTTCCTGGTGCTGGAAAAGAGCATTTGTGTTGTGTTACAGAGAAGAAATTGGGGCTGGAGGAGTGTGGATTATATGGGTCAGGCTCCACCCGAGGCATGCCTGAGCTCCAGACCGGGGCATCTTGGTTCTGGCTTCAGGATAGACTCTTGGACCATCTAGATAGCCCCAACGAGCCTGGTCCCAGTTGTTTGGACTGATGGCTATGTAGTCCTGGTCTGGAGTCATGTGTCTGGAGCTGATGCTTTTCCTTTGTGACCAGGAATAAAAATGGTAGGGGGCACCCCAGCCCCACCGCCCCACAGGCAGTAAGATTGTTGGTTTCTCTGCATTGCTTTCCCCCTCAGATCTTCCTCCCCTCAGATGAGCCAGATCTGAGCTCTTTTAGGAGCTCCCTTTAGCCCGAGGGCTGGGGGTCTTTTACATCCCTGAGAATGCCGATGCATACGGGTGTGTGACACCGCTGTCCTCATAGCAAAAGGTGCTGGCACCACGCTGCCAGCAATCTGTGACTCCAGGTCTCTGCTCAGGAGCCCGGTGGCTGCTCCCCACACTACCATTAGTGGGTGGTCACTGCAGAGCTCTTGTTAGGGGCACGGGGCCTGGGTGAGTTCAGGGAAAGCCGGAAGGCCTGCGGCTTTGGGTTCAGACCCAAGCAGGATGGAGCCACGTGAGACCACTGGGAAGACTTTCCCCAGGAGATGGTTTTGAGAGCCACGGGGCGGTGCTCTGTGATCCCTTCTGTTCTCCTTTCCCCCAACACCACTGTGTGTCTCCCCAATCTCTTCCCGCTCCACCCCACCTGCCGCCCAACTCAGCTGCCCTGCCTTGCAGGCCGACAACCCCTCGTTCCCCAACCCTCGCCGGAGGCTGCGCCTTCAGGACCTGGCTGATCGCGTGGTGGACGCCTCTGAGGACGAGCATGAGCTCAACCAGCTACTCAACGAGGCGCTACTGGAGCGGGAGTCTGCCCAGGTGTAAGCGGCCCCATGGACACCCGGCCCCTTGGTCTTAGCCTTGAGCTGCCCTGGCATGCGGCCCAGGAAGTTTAGTCTTCTTAAATGTGTCTCATGGGGCTTGTTTGCACTGCAGAGTGAAGAAGAGAAACACCTTCCTCCTGTCCATGCGGTTCATGGACCCCGAGATGGAAACCCGCTACTCGGTGGAGAAGGAGAAGCAGAGCGGGGCTGCCTTCAGCTGCTCCTGCGTCGTCCTGCTCTGCACGGCCGCGGTGGAGATCCTCATTGACCCCTGGTGAGGGGCGGGCAGGGCAGGCCCGACAGTTGGCAGGGCGGAAGGGGACGAGCTACCTAGGCTGGAGGCCAGAGGGGAGAGGGTCTCAGGTGGAGCCTAACTCAGGGCCTCGGGCTCGGTTCCTCACGCCTCACCCCCAGAGCAGCCCAGGGAATGCTGGGACTGCGCCCTGCACCCCCTTCCTTCTCTCTGCCCCTGGGTCCTGGGATAGAACTAGCGTCAAAGCGGAGCTCACATCAGGGCTGAGAAAGCTGAGGAAGGGAGGGGTCCAGGGGATGGACATCTGGCTGGGCGGGCCTGAGTGGTGCTGGGACAAGGAGATGGGCTGGAGATGCTCTTCAACCTCAATCACCATGGCCCACTGGCTCCCTTTCTTGGCTCATCTTAGGAAAGACAGATTTCAGGCTCTGGCTGTCGACTTGTCTCCTCTCACAGCTATGAGAGGTCCTCCAGGGCAAGGCAGGGTGTTGGGGAATCCTTGCCCCAATCCTTGCTGAAGCCTGAACTGAAGGATGACTGCCCACTCCCTTGCTTTTTCCCCATAGCTGATCAGCAGTTCGCCCCAGTTCAGGGGTTCCCCACCGGGAGAGGTGTGGAGCCCTGTTCTGATCACAGTTTGGGGAACTTAAAAGAGCCTTGGACTTGTCACATAGTCCTAGGTTCTGGGTGTGGCTTATCGCCTATTTGTTCTATTTGGATACATCACTAAGGGCTCCTAGAGCATCCGTTTGCTCACTTGTAAAGTGAAAGATCAGGATGCTAATGATCTGAAGATAATAATATCTGGCTAACTCAGAATTGTTGTGAGGACCAAATTCATTCATTTACTCCACAAATATTTACTGTCTACTTTGCACCTAGGGTTAAGGTCTAGGGATGCAGTGAACACTGTCAGTTCAGCAGCCCTTGGCCGTAAGCTGCTCTGTTCCATGCTCTCTCCTTCCATCATAGTGACATGGCAGAAGGCTTGTTCCTAAGAATCCCTTCCCAGATTTTACTGGGCTCTACCCAGGGCATCTGTAAGTCTGCCCTTCTTTGGGAAATGCCTCTAAAGAACAGTTACAGCTGGGGAGGGTTGTGTCTCCCCAGACCCTGCACACAGCTGTGTGGAGGGGAAATCACATGGAACTTTTAGGGTACAGGCTTGGCCTCACTTAGAGGGTCTGCCCTCTGTCTCCCTTCCTCTGTTCTCCTGGCCCGTGACCCAGCTCACTAAGCCCCCTGCCCACCCCGTGCCTCCCCCCGCCCCCCGCCCCCCGCCCCGGGCCCTTCCTCATCATGTTCTCTCTCTTACAGGCTTATGACGAACTATGTGACCTTTGTGGTTGGGGAGGCTCTGCTCCTGATCCTGACGATCTGCTCGCTGGCTGCCATCTTTCCGCGGGTAAGAAGCACATCTCCTCCTGGCTCAGAGCTGTCTGGAAGTATCACTCCCGGTGAGCGTGGGTGCTGATGGAGCTGTCAGGTCCTGTCAGGTCCTGACAAGTAGATGACTCCTGTCGCGATGGTTCAGGCACCCATCCATTCATTTATGACAGACTCCTTCACTATTGGCTCTGCACCCTCTTTGGTCCAGGCCCTTGAGCACACAAGGGTGAGGGAGCCTGTATCAAGATAAATGGGAACCTGTGTGGAAAAGCAGAAGAGGCCTGGCTGGAAGGTTAACTGGCTCCAATTGCAAAGGACCCAAAGCCAGACACAAGGGATTAAGACTTTCTCCTATAAGCAGTGGGTGCCAGGCAGAGGTTTTGATCAGAATGACAAGGGAAAAGCAGCATTTTAGGAAATTTAATCTGGCAGGTAACTCACAAGAAACTTGGGGGTTTTAGGTACACTGACCCAGGGAAGGCAGGAGGAGTCAGGCAAAGTCAGCCGGCCCTGAAAACTCCCCTGACCTGGCTTCACCACCCAGAGGCCAGGAGTGGACAGCTGCTGGAGGGCCACCCACAGGCTCTGGGCTGATCCCCGAGTGGCTCTGGGAAGGGCTGTGATATCTGGGTCACGGTGTGTCACCCACACCTCCAGCAGCACCGGCAGGCTGAGCTGGGACCCATGTGCCTTCTCAGTTCCGCCGCGCTCGGCTTTTGGTTGATGCACACGCACAGCACTGCTTCCCAGGTTCCTGGGGAGTGTGGGAGCAAGCAGAGTGGTTAGCAGCCATGTTTACAAAGGAGAAAGCTGTCAAGGCTCAAGGCCCTTGAAATTCCATGCTTGTAGGCCTTTCCTAAGAAGCTCGTGGCCTTCTCTACTTGGATCGATCGGACACGCTGGGCCAGGAACACCTGGGCCATGCTGGCCATCTTCATTCTGGTCATGGCAAACGTGGTGGACATGGTGAGCCCCCGCTGTCCTGCTGAAGGGACGCCCACTCTCAGAGGAGGGTTCTGAATTGACCTGCCTGAGCAGTTGCCAGCCCACCCTGTCCCCCCAGCTATCCACGCTGGCCGCTAGACACAGGTTTGAGTGGCACTTGGGTTCCTAACTGATCATTCTGACCAGCGGGGTCATCTCCCCAGGGTACCTCCCAGGCTGCCCCTCTCCCTGCCCCAGCTCCTTGCTCTTCCCGAATCCAGGAGCCCAGCTCCAGGACCTGTGCTGGGGGCTTTACGTAGGTTGATTCATTTAATCCGTATAATAATCCCAAGAGGTCGGTATCATCTGTACTTTCGTGTGAAAAAATGATGCTCAGAGAGGTTAAGTCAGTTGTTTTAGGTCACACAGCCAGTTAGTAACACAGTGAATGGAAGCAGTTCTAAACCCTATCCTTTGTTTTCTTCCTCTATGTCTCACTGCTCAGGGGCCCCAGTACTCTAAGCTTTCTGCATGTCTTAAGTGTCCCCTAGTGAGGCTAGTGTCAGGCATCCAGCAGGACAAGGGAGATAAACCTGCTCCCCGAGAGGAGTGCTCCTGTTGGGCCTTCATCCATCTGAGCGAGGCCAGACCTTCCAGAGGTGGGTCACTGGAGGCGGCTGCCTCACTGAGCCCAGGAAGCTGGTGGCAGATTTACTCCTCTGTTGGGGCTTCCCTGGTGGCTCAGATGGTAAAGAATCTGCCTGCAATGCGGGAGACCTGGGTTCGATCCCTGGACTGGGAAGATCCCCTGGAGGAGGCCATGGCAATCCACTCCAGTGTTCTTGCCTGGAGAATCTCCATGGACAGATGAGCCTGGCGGGCTACAGTCCATTGGGTTGCAAAGAGTTGGACATGACTGAGCCACTGAGCTCACGTGAGATTTGCTCTCCCCAGTTCCTGCAGGTTCCGTGAAGGGGCAGAGGGACAGCTGTGGGAAGCCACCAGACAGTTACTGAGCACTGGGCGCTTAGAGCTGTCACTGGTGTTCTCTTGTCAGGCCTCACAGCTCCCTCCAGTGTTGGTAGCATTAGGTGCACCCTCTTAGTTTAAGAGTCCTACTTTGAAAATAAAACATTATTTGTGTTGTTCTCTTTAACACTGAAGCACAGGAGAAAACTCAGCATGGAGACTTATTCAGCAGCATATAGGTGAGAAGCCCTAGGCCATTCGATCCAAGTTCAACAGGAGTGGGGTTCAGAGCCCTGACGTGCCCACAGGTAGCTGGTGCCCACAGTGCAGGGAAGAGAAGGCCCAGGTCTCCTGCATGTCAGGAACCCCTGGAACCTGATGTCTGGGTCTGGGGACCGCTATCTAGCAGGGTTGTGGACACTTGCAGGACAGCAGGAGGTCCTATCACCAGGGGAGGGGTGAAAATCTGGCTAAGTGTAAGACTTTCTCCACGCTAGAGTCACATGCTGAGGGCTTTCCCAAAGCCAGATAATGGCCAGGGGGTGAAAGTGAAGAAAAGTAGGTCTGATTCGGTCTATGGATGCACTTTCCATTGACCACATTGCCCAGCAGCGGGACTGGCAACCAGACTCCAGAAAGGATTCTGAGCGGGGACTGGCTGCCCTCACAATGAACTGTGAGGGGGCTGACTGGCTGACCCAGAACTCCTCTGGGACAATAGTGCAATGTGAGCAAGAGCATCTTGGGCTTAAAACCTAAACCCCAGATTCCTAGTCTGGCTTTACCACCTGCTAATTTTGCTCCTTTGGCCAAGGGCGGCCTGTTTGTTTTATATGATTGTGTGTGTGGTGTGTACTAGGTCGCTTCAGTTGTCTCTGACTCTGTACGACCCCATGGACTATAGCCCTCCAGGCTCCTCTTGTCCATGGGATTCTCCAGGCAAGAATGCTGGAGTGGATTGCCCTTCCCTTCTCCAGGGGATCTTCCTGACTCAGGAAGATAGAACCCGCATCTCTCACGTCTAACCTGCATTGGCAGGCAGGTTACCACTAGAGCCACCTGGGAAGCCCCTTACATGATGGTAACCGTACTCAGAATACACAAGAGAATTTCCATGATCATCATCAGAGATGATGGGAAAGCTCTTAGCAGGAATTACTGACTTGCGCATTACTGTCCCCTGGTAAACTTTCCCTTCTTGCTCGGGGTTTCTGAGGGAGCCATGGACGTGGCAGCTGCCACGGCCCAGCCTTTTCTTAACAGTGTCTGCTGTCCCCTTGCATCCCATGCTCTCCCCATCCACTCATGGTCCTGGCCTCCAGCTCAGTTGTCTCCAGTACTACACAGGACCCACCAATGGCACCGCAGAGATGCAGGTGGAAGATGGCTGCGTGGAGAACCCCAAGTATTACAGCTACGTGGCCGTGCTGTCCCTCATCGCCACCATCATGCTGGTGCAGGTCAGCCACATGGTCAAGCTCACACTCATGCTGCTCATTGCGGGTGCCGTGGCTGTCATCAACATCTACGCCTGGTGCCCCATCTTTGATGACTACGACCGCAAACGCTTCCAGCAACACGAGTAAGATGAAGCCAGTTTGGAGATCCGCATGGTCTCCTTCCTCCCACCCGCCTCCCCAGTCCCTGATTCAAGGTCACGGGCCTGCAGTGAGCTGGCCATCTGTCTCTAGGGCTCATCAAAGGCTTGTATGGGAATCAGGGTTTGTGGCTTCTCACAGACTGGTTGGCTGTGATCCCAGGACAGATCCTGTCCCTTTTTGAGGACTGAAAGGCCCAGGTCACCTCAGTGTTTGGCTGGGTCCAAGTATGTGCTGTTATCTGTCCCGACAGCTTTCCGATGGTGGCCTTAGAGAAGATGCAGGTGTTTTCCAGCTCGGGGCTCAATGGCACTGACAGGTAAGGGTGTCTACTTTCCTGTCCTGCCCTGCGTTTCCGGTCCCTTTCTTCAGGAGACAAAACACAACAGGGTCCCATCCTTCCAGAGGCACACTGTATGGGATGTTCAAGCTCGAAAAGTCAGCATGTTTCTGTGGGAGGCTGGAGCAGACTTTAGTGCTTATCTGGCCACGCTGGCCTTTCCTGAGGTGAAGAGAATGCAGAGCGGTCTAGAGGGTGGAATAGAGAGCAGGCTGGAGAGGTGGAGAGAAAAGGAGCAGCCTCATGGATGACAGCTGCGGAACAGACCTCAGAAGCCTGAGGAGGAAGGAGCCCTGTGGCATTCATACTAGAACACCTGGATTCTTTCCCCACCACATTAGTTCTCTGTGGGGCCTCAGCAGGCCAGTTTTCCTGAGTCTGTGTCATCTCTTGAAGAGGTTATCAGTAGAATTCTTCAAGATCCCGTCTTAGCTTTGAAGTTTTAGAATGTTACAATGTAGTGACTTGACTAGACTTTTAAGTAGGTTAAAAAAAAAAAAAAAAAGAAAAGAAAAAAGATTACCTAACAGAAGATAGATAGAAGACTTGAATAGGCCTTTCACAAAGGAAGTCTAAATAGGCACTAATAGATTAAGGGCATTCAAGTAATCAGGGTCATACAAATTAAGACCACCAGGAAAGACTGTCACACACCAACCAGTTTGGCAAAAATTAAGAAGTCTGATAACATCATGGATTATGGTAACCCATACATCCCTGGTGGAAGTATAAATGGTACAACCGTTTAAGAAAACAATTTGGAGTTAATTAGTAAAGGTGAAAATAGACCTATGACTCAGTAACTCCACTGCTATGTATCCATGTTAGAGAAATTAATGTACATGTTATTTGTCCCCAGATGTATGTACTAGAATGTCCATAGTTGCACTGTTCATAATAGCCACACATGTACAAACATCCAAAACAAAGGAGAACCCCAATGAAATTAAGGCTAAGTGGATATGTACATTGTGGTATATGCATATAATACCAACTCAGCTCCATACAAAAATATGGCTGACAGTTATAGAAAAGCATGGTGCAACTGTGCCCTCATCCCATCACCGAGATGTTAGTCTCTCCCTTCTCCAGATTCCTACATGGTTGCGGCTACTGCTGTGATCACTCAGGTGATCTGGTGTTTAATAAACATCTAGGGAGCAGCTTTGAAGGCCTGACGTAGATTCCAAGTGCAGCCAGGACTGGCCAGGAGTTGGCTGGCAGTTAAGACAAAAACCCAGTGATTTCAGAAATTTTTACTGCCCAGTGGGCATCTGGACTTTATATGAAGGTGCTTAAGCTGCTGAGAAAGGTTTCTGGGGTGATAGGAAACAGCATAGCCACGTTAGAGGGGATTAAAAACTCCCTTGTCAGCAGAGGGCAGCATGGCGCACTTTCAGCTGAATTCTCTGGGCCCCACAGGCTGCCCCTGGTGCCGTCTAAGTACTCGATGACAGTGATGATCTTCGTCATGATGCTGAGCTTTTACTACTTCTCCCGCCATGTGAGTGCCTGCACACTTGCCCCTTCCGCGCTGACTTCTCAGGGCCTCCTGAGAAGCAGCCCCGGGATCTAAGAACCCAAGCTCCTGGGGAATGCCGTTTTCCTTACCCCATATGGCATGTGACCCTGGTCAGGCCACCACCTCTGCCATTTTCTGGTCTCTTCCTCACGAGTATTAATACCAGAAAAACAGTTCTTACCTCTGACCTGCTGATGGAAGCCTGGGGGTGAGGCACAAAGCCTGGATAAAATCTCTAATTTCCTAGGCCAGGGGCTCATGGGTCTCCACTCATCCTGGCTCTGGGGGTCACTAACACACTGACTACAGAGCCAGAAAGGGAAAGAAGCTGGTGAAATTTTTGTTTGGTTAAAAGGAAAAAGAGGAAGAGGGAGGGGAAGTACCCACACAAGGGACTTACTTTCATATTAGCTCAGGAGCCACCCAGTGGCTTGTCAAGAGAACTGCAGCCACCTCCAGCCACTTGTTGGCGACTGGAGCCTGCTGGAAATGGGGACTTCTCCGTGCTAAGAGATCCCCACTGCTGCCACCACCCACAAGGCTGATCTGTAGCTAAAATGGGGTCCCAGGAGGCCTCCTCACATTCTCCTGTGACCAGAAGCTGGGATCCTCACCCCAGCTGTAGGGTGTGGCCTTTTTTGATGAGATGAGTCTTTCTGGGGCTCATTTCCCCAGCTATCCAGCCATCTCCATCTTCCTTTCAGTTTTTCCATGTTGGAACCTCTCAAGTTCCCATTTTGCAACTTTTTTTTTTTTTTGGATGCACTTTATGGGATCTTAGTTCCCCAACCAGGGACTGAACCAAGGCTCACAGCAGTGAAAGCACCTGGTCCTAACCGCTGGGCAACCCGAGAACTCCCTCAAATGGCCAGCTTAGGGCACACACCTCGCCTGTGTCTGTCCATAGGTGGAAAAGCTGGCACGGACACTGTTCTTGTGGAAGATTGAGGTCCACGACCAGAAGGAACGTGTCTATGAGATGCGACGCTGGAATGAAGCCTTGGTCACCAACATGCTGCCTGAGCACGTGGCACGCCATTTCCTGGGGTCCAAGAAGAGAGATGAGGTGAGGCGTGGCCCCATACTGGAGCCATGGGGCTGTCTTCTGGCTTTCTGCCCTCTCGTGACATGGCCTGGGGACCCAGGTAGGGCTGGACCTACACAGCACCACAGTATTAGAAGCGAATCTCTTGGTGAAAAGCACCACTGTAGACATTGTTTCCACAAGCCATAATTTCTGTGAGGCCCGTTTCAGAAGATGAGGCCTTGGCGGAGCCCACCTTTCTGTCGACTGTGATTGTCTGAGTGGTTCTCATGCCTCACTTCCCAGCTTGCCACTGCCCTCTTTCCTAGAGCTGGGGCTGTTGGCAGGAACTAGCAAAGCTCTTTTTTGGTTTCCAAAGTTGCAATGAGCTACTTTCTAATAATTCAGTCAGGATAGTCTGGGAGACGTGTGTCCAAAAAGCTGAGTGCACATGTCATGGGTGTGAAGGACATTCATTTCTGTAGCATATCATTCTCTTTGACTGTCTTTGAGTGTTTTGGCCCTGCCTCTCTTTAGGAACTGTACAGCCAGTCTTATGATGAGATTGGAGTTATGTTTGCCTCCCTGCCCAATTTTGCTGACTTCTACACAGAGGAGAGCATCAATAATGGCGGCATTGAATGTCTGCGCTTCCTCAATGAGATCATCTCAGATTTTGACTCTGTGAGTGACTATCCTGGCCCCCGCACCCTGCCACAAAGCCAGCCCTTCCAGATTGCAGCCCAAGAAGTTTGGGAGTTACTTTGGCTGCTGTTTTCCCATAAAAACTCCTCCTCAAAATGCATGGCCTTCTGCAGTTGTCTGGAAATGTTGGGTCCCAGGTGGGAGCCTGGGAAATCACCTATAAGCTCATAGGATGAGGTCTGGCCAAAACAAGATTCTGAGGCCCCTCAGGTTCCTCTTATCCTCAAATTCAGATTCAGCAAACACTTATCAGGTATTAATAACTTGTGTACCAGGAGAAATGCTTTTACATACATGCTCAACACTTCAAGACTGGCCCTTCTATCCCTGTGTTACTGTGGTAGAAACTGAGGCTCAGAAAATCAGGACATTGGCCCAGGATAACATGGCAGATGTTGGCTAAATGAAGCTTTTATAGGAAAACATCTCTTAGATGTTTCATGGGTTTGTTGTAAAAAAAAAAAAAAAAAAAAGGCAGATCTGTCATTTAGTTGGCTCATTCATCTCCCTTGACTGCTGATAATTCTCTCTTAACACTGGCCTCAGCTTCTGGACAATCCCAAGTTCCGGGTCATCACCAAGATCAAGACCATTGGTAGCACCTACATGGCAGCTTCAGGAGTCACCCCAGATGTCAACACCAATGGCTTTACCAGCTCCAACAAGGTAGCTAACCAGCAGTAGCTAGAGGTGGATGGGGCAAGAGAGAGGCAGCCCACACGTCATTGGTGGGAAACGGTCTAATAAAAATAGCTGCCATTAAGTACTGTTGTTGTTGTGTGAAGGCGTCCCCTAAGACACACACCAACTAGCACCATGCGGTACAAATATAAACACAGGTTTACTGAATTTAATGAGCAGAGAGGGGAACACACACGACCCTCCTCCTGCACTACTGTTCCACAGCTTAGGCTGGGCACAAGATGGTTTGTGTAATTGTGGCCATGCTCTCTGGTTTGTTGAAATATATAGAGTTGATTTACAGTCTTGTGTTCATTTCTGCCATACAGCAAAATGATTGTTATATATTCACATTCTTCATTTTCTTTTCCATTATGGTTTATTACAGGATATTGAATAGTTCCCTGTGCTATACAGTAGGACCTTGTTGTTTATCCAGTCTCTGTATAATAGTTTGCATCTGCTAATCCCAAACTCCTAACCAGCCCTCCCCCACCCTACTTAGCAACAAGTCTGTTCTGAGTCTGCTTCTGTCTCACAGATAAGTTCACTTGTGTAATATTTTAGATTCCACATAAAAGTGATATCTGGTATTTGTCTTTTGGACCTAGTGTGATAACCTCTAGATCCATTCATGTTGCTGTAAATGGCATTTTCTTTCTTCATGGCTGAGCAGTATTTCACTGTATACATGTGCCACATCTTTATTCATTCATCTGTCATTGGACATTTGTTTCCACATCTTCAGTTCAGTTCACTCAGTTGTGTCCTACTCTTTGAGACCCCATGACTGCAGCACACCAGGCTTCCCTATCCATCACCAACTCCTGGAGCTTACTCAAACTCATGTCCATTGAGTCGGTGATGCCATCCAACCATCTCATCCTCTGTCGTCCCCTTCTCCCACCTGCAATCTTTCCCAGCATCAGGGTCTTTTCCAGTGAGTCAGTTCTTTGCATCAGGTGGCCAAAGTACCGGAGCTTCAGCATCAGTCCTTCCAATGAATATTTCCTTTAGGAAATATTTAGGACTGATTTCCTTTAGGATGGACTGGTTGGATCTCCTTGCTGTTCAAGTGACTCTCAAGTCTTCTCCAACACCACCATTCAAAAGCATCAATTCTTCAGCACTCAGCTTTCTTTTATAGGCCAACTCTCACATCCATACTTGGCTATTGTAAATAGTGCTGTAATGAACACTGGGGTGCATATATCATTAAAATTAAAGTTTTCTCCAGATATATACCCTGGACTGCAGGATCATATGGTAACTTTTTTGAGGCATCTCCATACGGTTCTCCATGGTGGCTGTACCAATTTACATTCCTACCAACAGTGTAGGAGGGTTCCCTTCTCTGCATTTGTTATCTGTAGACTTTTTACCAACAGCCATCCCCATTTTATGGATGAGCTTAAAAAGACATGTCTAGGACAGTGTTTATAAGCTAGCTAAAGGCACCCAGCTGGCCCTGGCACTCACAGCTACTCTCTGGCACAGGAGGAGAAGTCAGACAAGGAGCGCTGGCAGCACCTGGCAGATCTGGCCGATTTTGCGCTGGCCATGAAGGACACGCTCACCAACATCAACAACCAGTCCTTCAACAACTTCATGCTGCGCATTGGTAAGGCCTCTCAGCGTGCCATCTCCTGCTGTGTGCCCTTCTCCCCAAGCAGGGGGCTCTGCAAATCAGGGGAGGGGTCTTGGAAAGACCTGATGCACTTTGGGTGGGGAGGGTCACACTTCTCAAGCTGAAGAGACCTTAAGGGTCTTTAGGTCAGTGATCAAACCAAAAATGTGATGCTCAGTCATTCCTGTCCCATGCTGTTTACGATGGCCTCCCTTCTGAATCTGGCTGGGGCTTGAGTTTGTCTCCCTTTCCAGGGAATCTTCTGTCACTTCGGTCCAGCCCATTAGGATTAACATCATCCATCACACACTTCTGGGGAGGGGGGTTCTCAATCCTGGGCAAGGTCACAGGAGACCTGAAGTACCAGGTGGGTGGCAAGAGAAACTGGCAACTTCTGCACTAAAGTACTTAGCACAGCAGGGTGGCTGACGTCTGCGGAGCACAGTGAGGATGAGAAGACTTGATTTCTATCCTCTGGGAACTCAAGAGTCAGGCTTGATGAGATCGGGTTATATAACCAGGAGCTTTGTGGCTGGAGTCAGGCGGAAATTCTTGAGAGGAGCTGGTGGCTTGTGCGAGCTCAGCTTGGGCTGAGCTCAGTTCTGTGCCCCACCCCACCCCAGGAATGAACAAAGGAGGGGTCCTGGCTGGGGTCATTGGAGCCCGGAAGCCACACTACGACATCTGGGGCAACACAGTCAATGTGGCCAGCAGGATGGAGTCCACAGGGGTCATGGGCAACATCCAGGTAAGTCCAGGAAACAGAATCAGAACAGGGCATGTGTTGCTGGGCACTGCGGCCTCTGTTCTGTGGGCCCACAATGTTAAGCGGGTAGTGTTGCAGTCAAGAGCAAGAGTGGGAAGAGCTGCCTCAGTAGAAGGGAGGAAATATTTCAACTCTATTTGCAAAATGTAGGTTTAAGTTTTGGGTAAGTACATCCTGCCTCTTGATGTGAACTACCTGACATTTTGAGCCTCCAAGTGCTCCCCTCAAAACCACCTGATCTTTGTCACTGGGATCTGGCAGGAAAGCTCCACAAAAAAGGCAAAGAGGACAGAAAAGCAAAATACAAGTTGCCAAACAAGGTGACCTATGGCTGACCTCCTGAGAGAGCAGGCAGGAAGGCTACCTGTGGGAGAGAGGAGGGCTAGGCAAACCTTCTCTCCACCCCCATCCCACCGCCATCTGTGCCCAGGCTGAAGGGGACAGGAGGGGAGCCCTGCAGGCCTGAGTGTGGGAACTGTGCTGGGTGCCGCCAAGGCCCTCAGCCCAGGCTCACTCTCTAACCCCAGGCTCTCGGTTCTCCTCTGTAGGTGGTAGAAGAAACCCAAGTCATCCTTCGAGAGTACGGCTTCCGCTTCGTGAGGAGAGGGCCCATCTTTGTGAAAGGGAAGGGGGAACTGCTAACCTTCTTCTTGAAGGGCCGAGACAAGCTGGCCACCTTCCCCAATGGCGCCTCAATCACACTGCCTCACCAGGTAGTAGACAACTCCTGAATGGCCTCCAGCTCTACGAGAACCCAAATGGGAGGGAGTTCATTTCTGGGACTCAAAGAAAGGCCTCGGGAAAGGACATGTGACCAAGTCCAAACAACCCAGGCTGTTGAAGTGCACACTCACATAGACTTTAGGTTTAAGAAATCTCCTTCAGCCTTCATCTGTCCGTGGACGTGTGAGCTCTGAGGGTGGCCATACTATTCCTCAGTGTGCCTCTAGCTTCCCCAGAGTAGGGCTCAGAGTCATAGTACCGGAACGTTCCTTCTAGAGCCCTAGGTCTTACCAGCCCTCTTCCACCCAGACAGGCCATGGCCACTGTGAGTAGTAGAAAGGGCTGCCAGAGGAGGAACAAGGCTGCTGCCCCTGTGCCTGGCTGGGAGCACGGGTGGAGCAGCTCTGCTTCAGATGAGGGCCGCCCGCTGGCCACCACTCGCTCCCCAGCTAGAACCCGGAAGCAGTGCTTTTCACTCTGAAGACCTGCTTGTCTGTGGTCCGAGTTAGGTGAAATGGCCCTTCTCCTGATAATCTTGAAAGGTTCTTCTGGAACCCGTCACCTTAGTCATGGGAGCAGAAAGTGCAATATTTCCTTTTACCTGGTGGGAGGGAGGGAGGGAAAGGGACTTTATTTCTGAAAGAAAAAATATATAAACAGATCTTCTACATTTATATTTTTAACTTTCTGTTAAGAAAACACTCCAATATTGCCTTGCCTTTTGAGCTCTTGCTACAGTCGCCTTTGCTACTGCTTAAAGAGAGAATTTACAGGTATTGATAAAGAACAAGACTGTTTTATTAAAAGCTTTATTCAACTTGAATATGATCATTTGTGCCAATTCTGTTAACAGCCCTCATCTGAGAAGTGCTTTGCTCTCTCCCACATTGGTCCTCATGTGCCTGGAAGGCAAGAACTTAAACTACAACCTCCCTTTCATCCTTAGGCTGCTTCCTTCTAGACGGTGGTCCAAGCTGGCTCGACCATCCCCCTGTGCTCCTCCCAGAGGTACCTGTGGCACCCACACCTGCAGGCTGCTGCTTGGCCATCAGCTCTAGGTCAGGACCATTTTAGAGTGAGGCCAGAGTGCAGCTCAGGGTTTTGGACAGTAAGGGTAGTGATGACTCCTATTTGTGACCTGGCAAGTGACAGGTTTTCACATCCATGCACTGGCCCTGCACACACTCCCAAGGCAAGGAACAAAAAAAGCCAGCAGAGCGAAGGCCATGGTTATGTGGAGAGGTGGTTCACTAACTGGACTAGGAGAGGATGAAAACAATTGCATGGCCAGGGCCTGGAGCTTACAGAAAAGGGAAGAGATAAAGCAGAGGGGTCCACTTCCTTTGCAATGATCAAGGTATGAGTAGACTTCTGATCATGAGCTGACTCAATATATTCAGTCCTCTCCCAACTTGTTTTAGGAAACGACATTAGATACAGGCAACCCCAATTACTCTATCCCTAGTACTCACACCACATTCTTTGTAAAGCAGTGGCCGAGAATATTCCACTCCAAACCAAAGATTAACCACCCTTCCCTTCTTAATTATATGATTCATGTCATATCAGGAACCCTGAGAGTTCTAAGAACTTTCTTCTCAAAAGTCACAAATAAGAAAATGAGACAAAGTTAGCTGAAGGTTTCATAAAAGCTACATAATAACTCTTCAATTAAATGGTAATACTCCCTCTCTCACAAAATGCCTTCTGTAAGAAAATCTCCTTTTCAGCTAAAACGTACGATTAATATCTCAAAAAGAAGAGATGATTTTGAGCACTGGAGCAAGTGACCAGGCAATTTTGGAGACCTATCCAAAAATGCCGGGGTCAATAGACCCAAACTTGCCCCTGACCATCCTGATAAACTGGGTGTCTGTTTTCACTCCAGGGACGGTCCCCAGAAGAGGAGTCTGAGCCTTTTAACAGTTTTCAATTCCCAGGACCTTGCCCGCAAGTGTGGTCAGTACTCGTTTACTCACTTCTGATGTGTTCCCAAAGAAAATATTCTAGGAGAGCAGGCTTATATCCAGCTTTTCTCCTTTTCTTGCAAATGAAGTAAACACCTGATGTAGGGGCTTTGTAAAAAACAGGTTTTCATGGTCTGCTCGCTGTTCTTCCCACGTACTGGGTAATGCTTCCATCCCTGAAAAAAAAAAAAAGATAGGCTCTGTCAATCTCACTTAGCGCAACTGAAGGAATCACAATCTAGAGCATTAATATTTGGGACCCATGGAGCTTTTTTTTCGTTTTTGGTCTGGAGCTGGGAGAGGCTTGCCTCTTATTGGTCCAATGAAATTTTGAGACCAGAAACTTAAGACTCTGCCCAGAGAAATCTAAATCCTATGATGTGAAACCTGCCTCCTAAAAACATTTTATCCTTTTTCTCGTTACTGTCCATTATGTAACATTTAACAACAGAAGTCTTGCCCATCCCTGAAAAATTCCCATTCAGAGACCGGTCTCTGCAGAGCTAAGGGTATGCTGACTTGTCACATCTACTTGGTTTCACAGTGAAGCAAGTCTAGGCTTTCGCCACCACAGTGACTCTATGATGCAACCTCATCAGCTGTCTAAGAGGGGTTTCCAATGAAAACAAATCATAAGCTGAAAGAACTCTGGTGGCGGTGGACTGAGCAAAGGAGAAAGAAAAAGTTGGATAATTATGTTTACTACTTAACAAAGAGGAGAGGAAAAACTGGTAGAAATAGGGCAGATATTCTTGGTATCTTACTGACTGTATTTTTCGGTTCACAGTATGGAAACAGAAAATAGTATCTCAACAGGACCAGCTGATACAATCTCACTATTTCACTCTGTTTCAATCATGTGAATAACACAGAGCATATTGTAATTTCTTCCTGGAGGCATCCTTCCTCTTACCTTGAGAAGTAACAGTGACGTCGGTTGGAAGGGTTGTTGTGAGGTCCTTATACAGCAGTCTAGCACAAAAGGGGAAGGACTGACCTTCCAGCTTCACTTTGTAAGTAAATGACAGCAAGTTGCACAGTGAGTTCCTCTGCAAGGGCCCCACAAGGAAGGCTGCAAAGTCACTCTAATGGGGATAGGGATCAAAAGAGACACAAAGTATATGACAATTATAGCTCCAAAGGCAGTAAGTGGTTATGACGCATCAAACATGTCTACCAAAAACAGGGCCCATTAATTAAATCTCAGAAATAAATGAAGGATAGAGAAAGGCCTGAAAAAAGGACAAATGATAGAGATTGAAGATAATTAAGAGTTGGTACAGCCTAGAAGGCCTGTAGGAAGCACTTACTAAGTCAATGGCCAGAGGCTGGGGAGACACTATTTCTGCTAAGAACTCAGGGGACGTCACATGTTTGGCTGAAATGCTTCATGTCTACATTCACATGTCAGTATCTAGCTGATAACCAGAAGTTTTGGTCATTCCAAAAGTCTACTCATACCTTGATCATTGCAAAGGAAGTGGACCCCTCTGCTTTATCTCTTCCCTTTTCTGTAAGCTCCAGGCCCTGGCCATGCAATTGTTTTCATCCTCTCCTAGTCACAGAGAAATGCTAAGCTTGTACGAGTCACTTATTCCCTGCTAGCATTCATTTCCTCCCCCCGCCCCTCCCTTTTAACTGCAACCCTAGCTCAGTTACAACCCTAAGAATGCAAGCTTAGGCAAAGATGGACAGCATTCCTCTATGGCATTTTCAGAAACCATTATTCTGCTTTGCACCTATTCCCAAGGCTCAGCAAAGATACCTGGAACACAGCACATCATCTACTGGACCTCCACTGAATTAAAAATAAAGCAACTGTACCCTACCACTTTGTGAGAGGAAGGAAGGGTCAAGTATAAAAGCCTGAGAATCACCATGCATGAGTAAATAATCCCTTCACCAGTAACCATGCTCAACACCATCCAGAGTTTCAACAGAAGAGAAGGTGGAAAATAGCTTGTGTGTAAATAAGAAATGAGCATTAGGACGACAACAGTCAAACTTCTGGCTTGGAATTATGAAGCATTCTAAAGTACAAAAGAACATGTCCCTTTCTTTCAAGTCTATCTGGGTCAGGTATCTAAGACCACAGATACCTGAAGTCGATCTGCCTGGTACTTCCTCCCCGAGTAAGCATTTAGGTATTCGCAGAGAACAAACAGGAAGTGCTGAGTATTAGTCTGTAGGTATTTTGCAGATATCTCTTCTAGCGGAATGAAGACTGGAACCGAATGGTGATGTATCCAAAGTGGTTTCTCCATGACAAGGTCCACAAAGTAGGAATCCAGCAGGTTCCCCTCGAAAGCAGTGCTGATGCAGACACAGACTCCTCGGCTGGTCAGCTTCCCGCTGATCCCTGGGACAAGTAAGACAGTGCCTTAAGGGACATGAGGCAAAGGCAGTATCCTGTTCCTCTGGGCATCCCACGCCCCTCAGCTCCGCCTAGTACACACACCATGCGCTCAAATGCTCACTGAACGAATGTCTAGACTCTTTCTTCTGACTTTGACTTACTTTGAATCTGTGTTCTTAAAACCACAGAATGGTGGGGGGCAAAAAAACATTCTAAGTAACAAATTATTGAAGAAGAGATTTTGAAATTTTCCATTTACCTATGGCTCCTTTTTTCCTGAGTGTCAAGTAACTTACGGTAGTCCCCAGGTCTTCTCACAATCCTCTTATGATGCAGATAATAGGTAAGTCAGTCCTCATTTTAATGGTGAAACAGAGACTTGAGGGGTTTAAACTGTCTGAACAGTGGCATCAGGCAGACCAGCTGTACAGGAAGCTCTAGCACACGGCTTAGCTCGTGGTGAATCACTACAGTGAACAGTCTAAGCCAGTCACCAACCAATCACCGCTGCACAGGGGCCAACTTTGCAGGTAAAGCTGCCTGTGAAGAGCATGCCAGTTCTGCATGTGTATGTCGGGGGGTGGGGGGCAAAATTCAGTGTTAATGAAATAGGTCCAGAACTAATAACACATCTTGCAAACTATCTCACTAGAGAGGAGACTCAGACTGAAACAGGTCAGAAAAATATTATACCTGTAAAACGATATGCCTGCAGAATGGCTTTCACGTTTTCCTGTTTTCTCTCCAAAATTTCTTGCTCACTAATCTCTAATGTTTGGTCAGGTTTGACACTGGCAGTAGATGCTTTAACCTGCAAGACATGTAGCAGATCAATCTGGGTACAGAGGCGTAATAAAAGTCCCATGCCCTCACCTATGTGGGAAAAATGTAAATGCAGAGTATTTTTTTTTTTTATTATGTTATGAATCAAGAAATGCTACTGTGGCCAGCCAGCTGGTGCTATGAATTCACAGTAGAGGAAGAATCTTGTGGGTTATATACAGTACCAGGAATCAGAAGTAGAAACTGTGCCAGCCTGAAGAACAATGCATTTGGCTACAGTATAGAGTCTTGTGAGAGGAGAAAGAAAAAGAGGTAAGGAAAGCCTAGGGTAAGCAAAAACAGCTGTAAAGAGGCAAAGCTGGGAAAGTTGGGTCAGACTGTGCAGACTTTCAAGTGCCAGGATGAGAAATACTGATTATAAGTCGCACACTGTGAGCTACAACCCAGTAGATGCTATCAAACTAACTCCTTCTAAGACAACTACACAAGCTGATGAAATACCAAAAAGAAATGAGCAATCATGCAAGTAAACAAACAGAAAATGGCCCGAAGGCATCAGAGAACCACCAAATTAGCTAGACTGAAGACTAAAGATAAATGTGGAAGTTAGTTGGGTTTTCCCCCTCATAGTCTTGTTGATTTTTATCACACAGCATACAGGCCAAATAGAAAGCTGCAGGCTAGATTCTGCAGCAGTCTCACAGTGCCAGGGCAACAGAAACTGGAGATTGAAGTTACCAGAGCAGACTTCTTATGGGCCAAGATATAGAAATGGGAACCCAACAGGCTGCATGCCTCCAGGCGTAACAGAAAGAAGCTGCTGAAAATCAAAAAGCTAAGCAGACTGTGGAGGTCAGGGCCTGCCAAAGAAGATGAATCTTAACACATCTGTCCTAGCACACCCAAGCTTTCAAGTAAGGCCTCCACAAAGGACTACACCCTTCAAATGAGGGCAAACCAGAAACAGATGACCTCAGGTGGTTGACAGTGATGTGCCCATACACTATCTGCCTGTCAGAAAAAAACTGAAATTCTTTCTGGAAGAAGACAGCATAGTTCAGAATCCCTATTTTTTTCAAACACTACCCATCACTGAATTAAAAAGAAAAATTACCAAGCATATTAGGAAAGAGGAACAGATGGCTGAAAACCAGAAGGAAAAAGAAGACAACAGAAGCAGATCTGAGGGGATTCAGCTATTTGAGTTATTATCAGACATAGTCATTAACACAGATTAAAGGATGGAAAATTCATACCAAAGGGCTGGAATCTATTAAAAAGAATCAGATGAAAATCCTGAATCCAAAAAATACAGTTACAGAAATCAGGAATTCAACGGGTTTAAAAGCTGAAAGGACACATAAGAAAAGTGGAAAATAGGTATATTTTCATAGCTAGATTAAAGCAGAGTAAAGATATAAGAGAGCTCACAGTAAAAACAAAAACTCCACACATGGAAGCCCCAGAAATAAAGAAAAAGAACAAGACAGATACATTACTTGAAGAGATCCCGGGCAAATTTTCCAAACAAATGAAAACTGCAAGTGATTACAGAGTGCTGTGACACAAAGCAGGATAAAGAGAGAAAATCAATCCCGGCCACATGATGATGTGAGACTGCTAAAACCCAAGGGCAGAATCTTAAAGGCAGCCAGAGGAAAAAAGACACATTATATTCAAACAGGAAGACTGACATCTGAAAGAAACCACGGAACCAGAAGACAATGAAAAAATGTATTTAAAGTATGAAAGAAAATAAATTTCAACCTATAATTTGAATACCCAGCAAAAATATCCATTTAAACATGAAAAACATAGTGAAATAAGGGTGCTTTCAGACAGACAAAAATAGAGAATTTTCATTTTCAGCAAACCAACACTGACAATGGTACCAAACGGAGCTACTTAAACTGAAGGAAAATAATCCCAGATGAAAATATGGAAATGCAGTACTAAAGAGCACGGAAAAGGGTAAATAGGTATGTAACTTTATAGGCAGAGTGACTGTTCAATGAAGTGTTTCATAGAGTTTAATACATGTAGAATTTACACACGACAATAATAACATGAAAGGTTGTATGTGTGGGAAAGAAAAGATGTTAGGTTCTATAATTATCTATGAAGTGGTAAAGGTACTACACTAAAGTATATTCTAGTAAGAAAAACAAGCCTGTTTTCTCAAGGATAATCACTAAAAAAAATGCTAAAAGTCATATAATTAACAAGCTAATGGAGAAGTGGAATAATATCCAAAAAGTAGCAAGAAGAGAAACAAAGAACAAATAAGATAGTAACATGATAGACGGAGATCTAGATATATTGCGTTATATCCTTTAGTCGCTCAGTCGTGTCCAACTCTTTGCGACCCCACGGACTGCAGCCCACCAGGCTTCTCTGTCTATGGGATTCTCCAGGCAAGAACACTGGAGTGGATTGCCGTTCCCTTCTCCAGAGGATCTTCCCGACCCAGGGATCGAACCCTAATCTCCTATATTGCAGGCAGATTCTTTACCGTGTGAGCTACAGGGAAGTTCTTCTAGATATGTTAGGAATCATTAAAAGTTCATGGACTAAATAATTAAAACACAAAGACAGCCAGGCTGGATTAAAACTAACTATATGCTACTTACAAAAATAAGAACTGTTGAAGTTATACTTGACAAAGTTGGTTTTAAGGCAAGAAGTTTAACTAAAATAAAAGGGAACATTGCATAATGATAAAGTCAAAGTCGCTCAGTCATGTCTGACTCTGCAACCCCATGGACTATACAAGTCCATGGAATTCTCCAGGTCCGAATACTAGAGTGGGAGCCTTTCCCTTTTCCAGAGGATCTTCCCAACCCAGGGATTGAACCCAGGTCTCCCGCATTGCAGGCAGATTCTTTACCAGCTGAGCTGCCAGGGAAGCCTAAGAATACTGGAGTAGGCAGCATATCCCTTCTCCAGCAGATCTTCCTGACCCAGGAATCAAACCAGAGTCTCCTGCATTGCAGGCGGATTCTTTACCAACTGAGCTATCAGGGATAGCTGATAATGATAAAAGGTTGCTGCATAAAAATAAAAGGCTTACTAACCAGGAAGATAAAACAATCCTAAATTTGTCTGTACCTACTGCACAGCAGGGCTTCCCTTGTAGCTCACTCAGTAAAGACTCTGCCTGCAGTACAGAAGACCTGGGTTCGATCCCTGGGTTGGGAAGATCCCCTGGAGAAGAAAATTGCTAACCCACTCCAGTATCCTTGCCTGGAAAATCTCATGGACACAGAAGCCTGGGCGGCTGCAGTCATGGGGTCACAAAGAGTCGGGCACGACTGAGCGACTAACAGTTACTTACTACACAGCAAAACTGAATGAAAGGGGAAAAAAATGTACAAATCCACAATCATAGTGGCAGATCAACACATTTACCCCAGTAACTAATAAGTTGACAAGTAAAATAGTGAAGAAATGAACATCATGATGAATACATTTGGTCTATTTGATATATAGCGAGAATACAGTACCCCAAAATGTAAAATCCACATTTAATGAACATGGAACATTTAACAAAATTCACCACATGCTGGGTCATATTCTTCAATCACAATGGAATTAAGCTACAAATCAATAACTAAAAAAATTACTAACAAATCCAATTTTTAGATATTATGTAGTATACTTCTTAAACCCATGGGACAAAGGAGATATCACAATGGAAATCAAAAATATTTTGAATTGAAATGATAATGAAAACATATCAAAACTTGCAAGATATAGCTAAAGCCATGTGCTATGAATATTTGTGTCCCTCAAACTTCATGCTGAAATCTAATGCCCAATGTGATGTTATTTGGAGGTGGGGCCTTTCGGAGGTGATTAGGTCATAACTGGAGAGCCTTCATTAGTGTCCTTATAGTGTCTGGAATTAGTGTCCTTATAAATGAGATGCCAAAGAACTAGCTTGCCCCTTGTGCCATGTGATGTTACAATGAGAAGACCACAATCAAAGAGGTAGTAAGGGGGACTCCCCTGGTGGCCCAAAGGTTAAGAATACGCCTGCCAATGCAGGGGATGCATGTTCAATCCCTGGTCTGGGTAGATCCCACATGCCGCAGAGCAACTAAGCCCAAGTACCACAACTACCAAAGCCCATGCTCTGGAGCCTGTGTGCCATAACTAGAAAAGAAGTCATCACAAGTCTGTGCACTGCACCAACAAGGACCAAGTGCAGCCAAAAATAAAATATTCTTTTTAAAAAGAGGTAATAAGTCCTCAGACACTAAACTTGCCAGTGTCATAATCCTAGACTTCCCGGCATCTACAACTGTGAAAAATAAATATTTGTTGCTTATGAGCCATCTAGTTTACGTATTTTTGTTATTGTGGCCCATGTAGATTAAGATATTATGCTTAGAGAGAAATTTATAATTTTAAACACATACAGAAGAAAAAAAAAGATTTAAAAAACAATTATGTATTCATCCCAAGAAACTAGAAGATATATGCCATGTACAATGACTGGAAGGCACAATACTATAAAGATTTCAACTCTTTCCAAATGGATGTATAGATTTAGTGAAGTAAAGGAGGTTCCTTTTTGGAAACTGACAGCCAATTCCCAAATTTATGGGAAATTTGAAGGGCCAAGAATGGCCAAGATAATTCTGAAGAGTAAGACCTAAACTATAGGAATCAAAACTTTTCAGTAATAAACCTCTGGTCCCAGCACAAAGACCAACAGACCAATGGAACAGAACAATTCAAAGATGGGCCCACAGTGGACCCAAAGATCCACTACAATACAATGGGGAAAGAGTGACCTTCAAGCAGTGGTACTGAATGAACTACATACCCATATGGAAGAAAACAACAAAGTGTGACCTTCAGGGATTTCCCTCATAGTCCAGTGGCTAGGCCTGTGCACTCCCAATGCAGGGGGCCTGGGTTTGATCTCTGGTCAGGAACTAGATCTCATATGCCACAACTACAGATCCAGAGTGCCATTAACTAAGACCTGGCACAGCAAAATAAATAAATAATGCTTTAAAAAAAGTAGTAGTATGACTTCTATTTCACACCGTGTTACACAAACATCAATTCCAGAGGGACTGTATTTCTGAAAGTAAAAAGTAAAATAAAAACTTTCAGAAAGTAACAGAGAACATCTTCATGTTCTTAAGTTAGGCAGATATTTATTCAAAGGCAACATGAAGTTAGATTCTTAAATCAAACCTTATTAAAATGAAGACTTTCTCCTCAACACAAGATGTCACTGGAGAGTGAAAAGGCAAGTTAGTCTTTAAAAGATTTGGAATACAGATACACAACAAGGTACTTCTAACCAAAATGTGTAAAAAATTCTACAATTTAATAAGAGATATATGACCCAATAAAAATTCTGCAAAAGTTCTGAAAAGTTCATTTCACAAAAGAAGACTTTCAAGTGTCCAAAAAAGGTACTTAAAATCATTAATAAAAAGAACTCAAATTAATTCACAGTGACTTACTATTACACTCTCACTAGAATGATAATTTTTTAAAACTGACAGTATCAAGTATTGGTAAAGATGCAAAACAACGGAAACCCTATATACTGTTGCTGGTAATGTAAAATTAATACAATCAGTCTCAAATTCTGTTTGACAGTATTTACTAAAGATAATCCTTGTACCCTGTGATCCAGCAATTCAACAGAAAAGTACGTATTTTTACATCAAAAGATAGCAACAAGAATACTGCATTATTCTTAGTACCCCCAAAGTGAAAAAACCCAAATAATGTAAATGTCACCAACAGTTCAATCAGTAAATAAATTGTGGGATATTTTCTAAAATGGAATAGTTATATAGCAATAAAAAAGAATGACCAGGGGACTTCTCTAGTCGTCTAGTGGCCAAGACTCCGTGCTCTCAATACAGGGGTCCTGGGTTCGATTCCTGCTCAGGGAACGAGATCTCATATGCCACAACTAAAAGATTCAACACAACCAAATAAAATAAGTACATACATTGTTGCTGTTCAGTCCCTAAGAAGGACCACAGCATGCACCAAAGTGGATGAATCTCACAGAGAAATCAATCCACAAAAGAAGACAGAACAGAGTTCATACTTTTTTCATTTATATAAAGCTCAGAAACAAGTAAAACCAGGGTATGGTAACAGAAACTAGAATAGTGTTACCTTGAAGGAAATGACTAGGAGGATGGAGGAGGGAGACTTCTCAGGTACTGGTAACAGTCTACACCTTGATTTGTATGGTACTTACCAGAGTGTGCTCATCTCTATAAAAGGATCTTTAGATTTGTGCACTATATACACATATTTATCTATCTATATTAATAATGGATAAGATTTTTTCTTTACTAAAAAAAAGAAACAGAAGGAGGAAGAGAAGAAATGGAGACAAGAGAGAGAAGAAAAAGAAGGAAGGCTGAGGACGGTTGTTGACAATGAGCAAGAAAACTTGCAATTTAATGAAAAATGTAGTATTTTATGAACATTTTCTTGGCTGTGCAAAATTTACTGGAAAATATAAATATTAGAAGAGAACCAACTAGCAGACTACTACAATAACCCTACCATCTAAATCACCTGGTAAATATTAAGAACCATGTGCATAATGTACAAGTTACGGTAAGAAGGAGGTGGAGGAGGGGGGCACAAAGACAATCTAAAGAATTTGACAGGTTTTACTAACTGGATCTGGGCTAGAGAGAAACCTTAAAAGAGGGAAGAGTCAAAGTTTACTGTGAAGTTTCAAGTTGGGTGAAAGATGATTCTAGAAAGATGGTATTAATGACAAAAGTACTAATGACTCAAGTCTGGCTGAAACTGAGGTAAGAGGCTCATGTCCATGAGAGCAGGTTAAGAGACTATTATGAGTTCACCTGGCCCATCAGTAAGGCCTGCCAACTGTTAGATGATATTGATATCAGCTGACTCTATAGGTGTGATCACTTGAGGAATCAAGGACTGAAACTGCTCCAGTTAAGACCACAGGTAAAACATATTATTCAGATTTGCTTATCCCAGATCATGTTAGGTTTTTACACTCCAGCAAAGCCTGCCAGTATCGATCACACTTCTACTCACTCTGGCTTGACGCTGTTTCACTTCAGCCCTCAGGTTATCCCGCAGACGTTCCAGTTCATGAATCCTGGCTTCAAGAGCCTGTGCATCCTGTGGCTCTTCCAAGTTTTTATGGGATTTGCTCACTTGAGTCTCTAGTCTTTCCAAGTGAGCTAAAACACCTGAGAGAAGTAAAAAGGAACTTTCAAACAAAGCTAAGGATTTCTAACTCCAGGAACAGGAAGCACTTCAGGGAAGAACAGATGGTGACCCTTTCCCCAGAACTTTGTGGTCAGTTAAATTGTAGACAACAATTGCCAACAATTTATAAGACAAGAGGAGCTGACAACAGAAGTCAATGGTCAAAAAAAAAAAAAAAAAAGAAGTCAATGGTCAGCAACCTCTTAGGCAGAACACTGACATACACGCGGTTCCTTACTAGGCCACTGTTCAAAAAGGGAATCATTTAAATATAGCTAATCTCAGTTATCTGTGATAATAGTGACCCAGAGGAAAATAGGGTCAGAAAAAGTTTTTTTTTTTAATTGAGTTTTATACACGTTTTCCCAAAGTGGTAATGCATAACTATTTGGATTTAGACATCCATAGACTTGAGTGAGTATTCTGAAGCCCTGAAAAGTATCAGGAGCATAAAGGCACACACTCAGAGGAACTGTCCACCAATATTACTGGGTATTAGACAGGAAAACAAGCTCACCAATGGATAGAAACTCGGGCAATCTCAGTTTCCAAGAGACTAAAGACCAATATAGTTGAGGTCCTAGTTTTAAAATGCTAATCAACTCTAGCAATGAAGAATCTGCGAACATTTCCTACATATTAAGACACTTGCACTAGATCCTTTACTTGCAAAGCATAAGAATTAAAGCATTTATATCTCCTATACATTATGCATCTGCTAAATGCTTCAATGAAAAAGCATTAAAACAATTACTTATCTAAGTTCCACAACCACCATCACAGTGCTATTATTTCCTCCATTTTTCAGATGAAGCAATCAAGGCAGAGAAAGGTAAAATAACTTCTCAAGGCCACAATATTTATAATGACACAGCCAGACTCAAACCCAGGTCTAGCCAACACCGGTCACTGCCTGGCATGGCCCCTTCCATGGGAGTAATGCGGGAAATGGCCCCCCAAAAGTTCTGAGAAGAAAAGAAGGCTCACTGGCTAGAACTGCAACTCTGAATACAAAAACATTTAGCATACTACTGCATGCAACCTACTGGTCGACAAAGGGAAAAGAGCTTAGGAATAAATAAAAGTCATTGTTCTTGCTCCAATGATCTCAGCTGCTCTTCCATGTTAGTTTCGTTCACCATCCTGCTCCCAAACTTCGGGTTAGAGGAGAAACGGGCTTTCAGCCTGAGAATTATTTTGAGGAGCAGTAGTTAAATGTGAACCTTTGAATACCTCCGCGAGACTCGCCGTCTTGTTTTAAAGTATTTGCCAGCTCCATCTCCTCCTCAGATTTTCAAAGGCCTTCCTAGAGAAGTTGTCCAGGCACCAGTAATTGAGTTATCCTGTGGGCAAAAGAAAATGGCAGGAATGTACTCACACTCACGACAAACCCACAGGGCCGGCCCACACAACGCAGACACGCACCCCTGAGCCCCGACACCCCAAGGGTGTTCGCTAGGACGCCCCTTCCCTGACCCGCCCGGCCCATCCCTGGGTCCGAGTCGGTGTCTACCTCCCGGTCCCTGCGCGCTACCGCGGCGCCACGCCTCTGGATCCCCTCTCTGGATTTCCTCGCACACGGAAGGGACTGTTAAGAGGCCGCTCAACCTTCCACCCTGATCAGAGCCCGGTCCGCCACTGGGTCTGTCTTTCCCTTTACCGCCTCTCCTGCTCACTCTAGCCAGGGTCAAGAATTCCCGCCATCCTCGGCTTCAAAACCAAGCCAAGCGGTCCCAGCGTGCTTTGCGCTCCTGCCGTACAAAAACATGGCAGCGCTCAGGGCCCCTCCCTGATCCCAGCATGCACCGGGGGGTAGGCCCGGCCTTTCAGTTGAACAGGAAGATGGCGGCCTCTGGCGGAGAGCCGCAGATCCTGGTACAGTACTTGGTGTTACGAAAGGATCTATCACAGGCTCCGTTCTCCTGGCCAGCGGGCGCAGTGGTCGCACAGGCCTGTCACGCAGCCACCGCGGCCTTGCACCTTCACCGCGACCACCCGCACACAGCCGCTTACCTCCGGGAGCTAGAGCGCATGCGCAAGGTGGTCCTTGAGGTGAGGCACTAGGCAGAGGGGTGGGACCTTGAGGACGTTGGGCCGGAAGTGGGTGTAGTTTTGAGTCCCGGAGCCTAACATCACGGAGTGGGTGTGGTGTGGTGTTGTGTGTGTGTGTGTGTGTGTGTGTGTGTGTGTGTGTGTGTGTGTGTGTGTGTGTGTGTGTGTGTGTGTGTGTGTGTGTGTGATGGAGTGGGTGTGGCGTGTGTGTGATGGAGTGGGTGTGGCGTGTGTGTGTGTGTGTGGTTGGGGTGGGGGGGTGGCGTTTAACTTACAAGTTTTCGAAACGGTTCTGGGGCTTGAGCTACTACCCGGCGAGCCTTACCTAGACGGAGTGGGTGTGGTGTGGTGTTGTGTGTGTGTGTGTGTGTGTGTGTGTGTGTGTGTGTGTGTGTGTGTGTGTGTGTGTATGGAGTGGGTGTGGCGTGTGTGTGATGGAGTGGGTGTGGCGTGTGTGTGTGTGTGTGGTTGGGGTGGGGGGGTGGCGTTTAACTTACAAGTTTTCGAAACGGTTCTGGGGCTTGAGCTACTACCCGGCGTGTGTGTGTGTGTGTGTGTGTGTGTGTGTGTGTGTGTGTGTGTGTGTGTGTGTGTGTGTGTGATGGAGTGGGTGTGGCGTGTGTGTGATGGAGTGGGTGTGGCGTGTGTGTGTGTGTGTGGTTGGGGTGGGGGGGTGGCGTTTAACTTACAAGTTTTCGAAACGGTTCTGGGGCTTGAGCTACTACCCGGCGAGCCTTACCTAGACGGGGCGGGGCCTGACGGTGTGAAGAGTGGACTCCCGGCCGGTTATAAATGCTTTCCACACCGCTCGGGTCTCACCTGCGTCCCTCTTAAATAGATGCCTGTGATGGCGGAGGGCTTTCTACCCGCCTTTCTACCTGAGCGCTGGGCTGGCCCTTTTAATGGCTGTGCTGAAAAGTACAGTCCTTATCCCTCTCCGAAAAACCGATCCAGAAGCGTAGGGACTCAGGGTTCCTTACTGTAAGTGAAATCAAACTGAAGCATTTACCTGGGTCTGACCCCAAAATTTGAAAATAAACGTGAACCCTAGTGTGATTTGAACCTAGCATCAGAGGTAAGGTTCTTTTTACAGATGGCCAAACAGATCTTACCCTTACCTTCTGTCAATTCTGCCTCTAGAAATGTATCTTAAGAAAATAACAAGATGCATCCAAAAAGCATTGCACAAAGATACTCAGGAGCGTTTTATAATAGTAAAAAATGTGGAAATCATTAAATTTCCAATACGATGAGTTGGCTAAACTTCGACCCTGATAATGGATTATTATGAAACTAGCCTAAGTCGTGTTTTTGAAGTACATTTAGCTGGCGTGGAAGAGTGCTCATGACGTGGTGCTCGTTGAACTATATTCTACATACAAAATGATCCAGATTATGATAGGAAAAACTAAATACATCCAAGTATTAAATAGTGGAATTTTGTTTTTTTAATAATGCTTCTCTCTCTTTTTACTTTTCTACATTAAGCACATATTTTATAATGAAAAAATGATTGCTTTCATTTGAAAGCAGCTTTCTTCTCATAAAATTTATCTTAAAAATTGAGGTGGAGGGTTGGGGTAATTCCTTCTTGGCTAGCTGGCAAAAGCATTATTTTTCAAGAGAAAACTTGCTGTTGAGTATTGAAACATCAAAGAGTAACCTGCAGGGAGAAGTCCTGAGAATCTGTAAGGCAGAAAAGAAACATAGCTTTTCCTTTGGATTCTTTTTATAGGACTTTTATAGGAAGACTTCAAGAAATCATGTGGTTCGGACATCTCCCTCTCTCTTGCTTTTAGCAGATAAAAATATTTACCCCTTTTCTCAGATGAGATATCTGAAGCTCAGAGATTAAGTGACTCCTTAGCTGTGACTCAAGAAAGGGACTTAGGAGTCACCACTGATTAAATAAAGGTGCTCCCGTAGCCACAAAGACCAATAAGATATAAGACAATAAACTCCAGTTACTGAGTGCTTACTGTGTGCCAGACACAGATCTGAGCCTAATTTCACTGAATCTCATTACTTCTAGGAAGCATTATCATCCCATTTTACAGGGGGGAAACAAAGGTTCAGTTAAGCCACACAACTTATCAGAGATCACACAACCAGTAAGTGATGCAAAGTTAAAGTGTTCGTCACTCAGTTGTGTCTAGCTCTTTGTGACCCCATGGACTGTAGCCCCCAGGTTCCTCAGTCCATGGAATTCTCTGGGCAAGAATACTGGAGTGGGTAGCCATTCCCTTCTCCAGGGGATCTTCTCAACCCAGGGATCAAACCCAGGTATCCTGCATTGCAGGCAGATTCTTTACCATCTGAGCCACCAGGGAAGCCCAGTAAGTGGTATAGCAAGGGTTTGAACTCACTCTAGCTTTACTATGCTGCTCCTGTTGCTGAAGAAGGAAGGAAGGAAAGTCAATGCATTCTTCAGTATGCCCAAAGGACTCAATAGATTAAGAGTAGCAATCCTCTAATTATCTTAGTGACTTCTGCCTTTTAGGCAACACACACACACGCACACACACACACACACGTATACCTTATGCAACTTAACACACTAGTGATCTTTATTTTCTGAGTGATAGCTTTACTATTTCCTATAATGGGATTCAGCATGGGTGATAAAGATGATGAGAAACAATTTCTGAAGGACACTGGAGAATCATTTGCCCACCAATGAGTTAACAAGGGAGAACTATCCCAGCAGTAAGAAAATCCTTCTTGGTTTGTGTGGACTAGGGTGGAAGTAGGAGGGAGGTGGAAGTGATGTGATTTTAGAAAGCCTTCCAGTAGTCAACTCTTCATGTCAGAGCTGGCTGTGGGATTAGTGATGGCTGTTTAGGCACCAGAACTAGGAAATGCATAGAGCATAATTACTGACAGCGCATTCCCTCAGCATCTCAGGAGGGGAGAGAAAAAACTCCATTTTATACACAGGAATATGAAACCTCACCCCACTCCCACCCTTTCAGAGAGTGAATGGCAAATGGAGTGATGAAGCTGTTGCTTCTGGAGACATTCTCTACAGCGCCTTCTTTGGTAGAGCTGTTCCTGCACTTTCAGTTAAGAGGAGTCCTCCTTCATACTTTTTTCTTGCTTTTGCTTTTTGTCACTTCCTAAGTGGACTTTTCAGTCTGTGTTCTGCTCCTTTTAGGCCCCGGATGAGACCACCTTAAAGTTGCTGGCAGAGACGCTGCAACAGAAGAACATTGACCACAAACTGTGGATGGAGCAGCCAGAGAACATCCCCACTTGCATCGCACTCCGTCCCTACCCCAAGGAAGAAGTGAGCCAGTATTTGAAGAAATTCCGATTGTTCAAATGACTGATATTATCCATTGCTTTGTATGTTTGAGTATCAGCTGTATCCAGAAACTGCATGCCGTCCATCCCTAAGCACCGTGTACTCCTTTCAATGACAATTCCCTCTTCCTTTTAAATTATGGTAGTTTTTTTTTTTCTTGGCCATGCCGCATGGCTTGTGGGATCTTAGTTACCCAACCAGGGATTGAACCCACACTCTTGACAGTGCAGAATTCTAACCACTGGACTGCCAGGGAATCCCCAAATTATGACAGTTTCTTGAAGGCCAAACACATGTTCATATTAAAGTTGTCATTAATAAGTATTTCCTCTTACTTTTAATAAGTTCAGATGGGGAAGGTAGGTGAGTAGCATTATCATCTATGGGTCTTTGCTCAAATAGAAGATTTGGTTAGACTTCTATATAGGGTTAAGGAAATGCCCTTACTTTTTTGTTAGAATTAATATAGTTCTTTCAATCACCCAGGTTTAAAACTTAGCCTTTAAAGTCCTTATCTCTTATTCATTTTCAGGTCTCATAATCGTTGAATCTAGGACACCATCAGATTTAAGATACACAGTGATTTTTACCTGTTGTTAAGAAAGGAAAAATGCTCCAGTTGAGACATACAATTAACTGAAAGATATATTCCAACTTCAAAGATATAAAATTTATTTAATAAAATATGCCAAGTACCACATCTATTTTTGTATAGCTTCCAGTGCCATGGCCCTGAGTCGGGCTCTCATTTTCCTTGTGGGTGTCCCACTGGTCTGCTCACCTAGTGTATCCTGGTTACAAGGTAGCAGATGTTCTGCCACCAGGTTTATGTAGGATCACTGAGTACCCTCGTCAGTGTAGGGTCCTACTTGCCCATGGAATAAAGTCAGGATTCCTTAGCTCAGCCCTCAGGCCCTCCGTGGTTATATTTCCTAACTTTTTAGGTGACTCTTCAATTCCCTTATTCAAACTTGATGTATCAATAAAGACACTCCAGTTGCTGCCCTCCAGTCTCTGGCCTAGGAGTCGAATGTTAGGACTCTTCTCCTCCCTTGCCTGCCTCTGGATGTAAGCTGTTTCTGGCTCAAGTACTACCACCTTCACAAAGTCTAACCCAGCCACAAATGATAGCACCCATCTCTGAATGTTTATATAATATAGGCAGGGTCAGGGGCATAATGGAGGACTGGCCTTGAACAGGGAGAGAGGGAGAAAACTTTTTTGAGACTAGAGGAGAGGGAGTGAGGTAAAGTATGAATATATATAAGTTTATAGTGGAAGAAACACCTGTTGACTTAATTTTCTTCTATGAAGTGGGAAGCATCTAGTCTTCCAGAACAGTGAATAAACTTTCTGAGCACCTTATTACATGGCATAACATAGTGGTTAAAGCTCAGACTCTAGTGTCAAACAGCCTGGGTCCAAATCCTGGCTTTCATACATTTCAGCTGTGTGAACTTGGGCAAATCACTCAACTTCCCTGAGCCTAGGCCCTTCATCTGTAAAACAGGGATTTACAGGAGTGCTGTGTGGATTAAATGTGTCAGTGTGTACAAATCCTGTGGAACAATGCCAGGGCACTCAGTGCCAGAACCTGAGCATAAAAATGTAAGACACAGCCCTCAAGAAGCTTTCAATCACGTAAGCCGGTTGACTAACTCCTTTTCTATGAAGTGATGCCATCCACTCCCTGTTACCTCCATTGAAGACAACTAGGTAAATGTTTCCAAATGATACTGAATTTTTTAAAAATCTGTATATTTTTGAAATTCAAATTCTGCAGTAAGACAGTGATACAGTCAGAGAGAGATGAATGTCTATACAGTTGGGAGATACAGCTCAGGCAAATGCCTAAAGCAGCTCCCAAGGGAAGAAAGGACAGGCACTCAAGTGAGAGTACAGTAGCAGGGAAGCAGCAGCTTTCCTTAGTAGAATCAGCTAAGCTTATTATCATCTGAACTTGATCAGAGGTTCTCAAAGTGTAGTCCCTAGATCAGCATCATTTGGGTACTGGTTAGAAATATAAATCCTGGGGCCCTACCCCAGACCTACTGAACTGGAAACTCTGGTATTATCTAGAAGCGGCCTGGTCCCAAGAGGCAGCCAACCTAAAATGTGTATGATGAATGTGTGTGATTTCAAGTCAACACATATGATAGTGTATGATGTGCTTACAGGAAGGAGGCAGGATGGAGAGCAAGAATCTGGTACTAATTACACTATATCTGTAATATAGTGTATTTGTAAACTTGCACACCAAGTTTACAAATAAAAAAGAATTTTTTCTCCAATGGAGCAAGCTTGTGTTGCTAGACCTAGAATAGGCAGCAAGTCCTTGAAAAGAATCTATGCTTTGGTGAGTTTCTTACATGTGAAAAAACATCTGATTATGAACAAACTGCTTCCATAGTGCTAATCAATTTGACAATTTTGTGATCCAGGCTGTCTTGTCTCAGGTTACTGATTCAGAAAGGCTTAGACTTGCCCAAGATCAAAGTCAGTGGCAGGACTGGGGTTGAAAACCAGATCTTTCGTCAGTCCAGTTTTCTCTTAACCTCTTATAGCTGGTTACTCATTTGATTTTCAGCCATGTAGATACTAATTGAGAGTGGTTTGAAAAGGGGTCATGAGTAGTTCGAGCGCTAGGAAGAGCTGTATGTTCCATTTTAAATTGGTTAAATGACATTCCAGATTATAAATCAGCCTCCTGTGACTGTGAGCTGTGTGACTCTGTACCCTAGGGATCAATTATCAGTGGAGGAGCTGACAAAATTCAGCTTGTGAATGTGTACAGCTGAGGATCAGCGCCTAGGTCATTGCTTCCCACAGGGCTGGCAGAATGCAGAGGGCTCCCCCACGGGGGCATATTACAGTCACCTTTTATTGTTGTTTAATCAACGTATCTTCCCCACAGATTCTGAGATGCTACCCTAGGGGTGTGCACTGCTTCCTGGTTGAGAACTGTGGCAAGAGTGAACCACTGTTGCTGACAAGAAGGTGTTAGTGTGGAAAAATGGCTGAAAACCACTGCCCTCGGCTACCTTGGCCTCACAAGTTTTAGCCATCCTCTGAGGTCAAGTCAGCATAGCCCCAGCTTCTACTCTACCTTGAGATCCAGATATGGAAGGTCTTAAATGCTGGCCTATGCCTAAGTTTTAGCTTTGGGGGCTTTTCAAGGGCCAAAAAAGTGGCACCCAAGTTCTGAACCTAGGTTTTTGAGAAATAAGATAAAAAACAGATGAAGAAAAAAAAATATCATTTTTACTATCAATAGGTTAGACAATAGAGCTTTATGTGACCCCTGAATGGGCTTGCTACTTTCCTGTCTGAAGGGAAAGCAGATACCAAAGTTTCTGCTTCTGGTCAAGGGAAGAAGTAAGGAGAATAATAAATCCCCCACATTCAATCTGTCAAACTTTGATTAGTTCCACCCAAATGAGAAACATGGACCAAAAGCAATCATCCACCAACTAGGCTATTCATTCAACCTGCATGAGGAAGAGCAAGGGGTGGAACAGCAGACTCCATATGAACATTATGTTTATTAAACTCACTCTATAAAGAGAGGAGTGGGGAAAAGGCATTCCACCTTCTCCCCAACACTGGATGTAAGTAATTCTGAAGAAGAGCTAATGAGTCTTCCTCCAAGAGGAACACTGTTCTGACAACAGGTTCAAGATGGATTTGCTTGGAATGGGGAGGAAAGTTGGGACATTAGTAAGGATGATGTATGAAATTAGGCACAAGACTGATGATGTGGTGGCAAAAGGAAAACTGAGCCATAAGAAATATGGTGTTACTTCCTTACGGTACAAATGGAAAGAGCAAGGCAGGTGACAATCCTAGAAGACTTGAGATTAAAGCTGAACCCTGCTACTTAATGGCTGTGCAACTTGGCCTCTGTTTCCTTATCTGTGAGAAATTCCTAATGGGAATTAAACAATCAATTCAAATTTAAGGACCAATTTAAACAATACCCCACAAAAGTACTCTCTATCACCGCACAATTTAGTGTGCAATTTAATGCAATCATTATAATCAATGTTTTTTTCCCCTCATTTATTGCATTATGGAGATGTCAGATCAAGACCTTGCACTGTGCTAGGACCTGTAGTACAATAATAGCAGTGTGCATTGGTATCTCTGACTTGCTATCATTGACTATAAAGGGAACGCTTTTAAACTTTCACTGTTAGGTATGTTGATTTGTTGAAAGTTTCAGCAGATCCTTTGTTTAGATTAAGGATGCTCCTTTCTGCCACTGCTAGGCCAAATTAAAAAAAAATTCATATATATGTGTGTTTTAAAAAAATCAACCACTTTTTTTTTCATTTACTGAGATGATCATTTTTTTTTCATTGTTACCATGGTGAATTGCAGTGCAAGATCTCAAATATTGAACCATCTCTGTCCTTGGAATAAACCCTACTTTGGCATGATGATTTAGTATGAGGGAGATGGCCTAGTTAAGACACCTGGGTTCCAGTTATCGTTCCGTCTCATGGCTTTAAAAACTAATCATATGATGACTTCCAAATTTGTATCTTCAGCCCCAGCTACTCCCTTGAATTTCAGCCCCCTCTATATCCTATAGGTTTCACAGCTCCTCTGGGATGTCTAATAGGAATCTCAAACTTATCATGATAGAAAATAAACTTGCCTCTTTTCCCCCATCCCTGTTAATGGAAATTCCATCCTTCCAGTTGCTCAGGCCAGAAACCCTGGAGTTGTTTTTGAGTCTTCTGTCATTTCACATCTGATATGTTGGCAAATACTGTGGTCTCTATTTTCACAATACATCCAGAACCTGACCACTTCTCACAATTTCCACTGCTACGATTCATCTTAGTAGATGGAGAAAATGGTCCAAGCCATCTTCTCTCACCTGTACTACTGCAGTAGGCTCCTACAGGTCTACCTGCTTCTGCATTTACCTTCACCACAACTATTCTCAACACAAAATCCCGAGTGATCCTTCCAAGACCCAAGAAAGATCATGTCATTCCCCTGCTTACGATCCTCCAATGGCTGGTCATCTCAGAGTAAAAGCCAAAGTTCTTATATTGGTCTTCAAGGCTCTACCTCCTAACCCTCATTACTTCTTTGACTTCATCTCCTACTATTCCCCACATTCACTCTGCTCCTGCCTCAAGACTTTTGCACCTCTGCCCAGAAAGCTTTCTCCATACCATCACACAAATGCCCCCTTCTCTGAAGACCTGACTTTCCTGTTTTAAACTGCAAACGCTTTCCTCCAGGAGTATTCTCTATCCTTCCTTTCCTACTTAATTTTTCTTCACAGCACTTATCACCTGGCACACCATGTATTTTGTTAATTTGTCAAATCAACCTTCATTAGAAGACAAGCTCTGTGAAGGCAGCAGGGATTTTCATTTTCTTCATGGATGTAGCCCCAGTGCCTGGAATAGTATCTGGGAAATGAATAGTAGGTACTAAATGAATGCCTGTTAGTTGAAAATATATATTATCATCATTAAGAATATTCATTCTTTAAAATAGTTATTGTGCAATGTTTCAAAAGACAAACCCTAAAAATTCCCAAGACTAACTACAACCTGCTTTTTAAAATTGACAGTGACTCTTTATTTGGGGTTATAAAAATTACATATCGAAGACTGACTTAAAAACCTAGAACCAGCCCATTATACTAACCTTTCTACTTTCATATAAACATGAAAAGTTCTTAATAAAAAGCTTTAATAAAGCTTTCAAGAGATGGTAGGATGAAATTTTAAACCTTAGGCTTAGATGTACATGAGTCTTTAAATAGAGTATTTTCTATGTAAAGTCTTTTCCCCAGTTGGTTTTGGGTGAACTTTGAAAGTCTAGCTTACTAATTATCATTTAAAACACAATTGCCAACATCAGAATAATATTAAAAATAAAAGCTAATTAAAAATTAATGCCTATTTTATAAAAGTTTGCAAGTTAAAAAAAATGAACAGGAAATATGCAGCCTAAAATTTAGTACAGGCAGGTGTATAATAGATTACTATAGATTTGAAAACAAACAAAGCAGAACTAAGCAGGGCTGGCTCTTCAGGTATGAGGAAAATTCCAGGTAAGACATTTGTTCTGTTACAGGGAGCTCTTGCTGTTCATTACCTGTCCCATCTGTCCACTTTCCAAGTTGATTAAGTCACTCAGCTCCCAGAGGCACTGGTTTTAAAGGCCAATCTAATTTCTCATAAAAATTTCACAAAAAGCCATCTTACTCTTGTTCAATTTCATCATGAATCACTTCTCAGTGGCATTATCTTGTAGGTGAACAACTTGTAGGGTACTCTATATACTCACTTTGGGAGAGAAAACCAGAAGGGATTCTCTCTCCTGCCTTTTTCTATTTTCTCATTAAGTGTAGTCAGTCATATCAGCTGATCTTCAGTGGGGAAGTAATTTCTGAGAAAAGTAAAGGATGTAATAGTAGCATGTGTCATCAATAAATATAAAGCTTGATCAGTCAGTAATGAAGTACTACTTTTGAGTAACTTATATGTGCATTAATTTTTTTTAGACACCACCTTTACAAAAATGGAAGTATTAAAGATATCTGCTGGGATTTCCCTGGTTGGTCCAGTGGATAAGAATCTGCTTTGCAATGCAGGGGACATGTGTTTGATCCCTGGTCACGGAACTAAAACCCCACACTGCAACTCCTGAGCCCACGTGCTGCAAACCACGGAGCCTCTGCCCCACAATGAAAGACCCTGCATGCGACAACAGAGATCCCTTGTGCCACAACTGAGACCCAGTATATATAAAACTGCTAATGTTCCGTAAATTCTCCAGATGTGTGGAGGCTCACATTTCATGAAAAAAGGGAACAATCAACAGGATAGAATCATGATCTTTTCTTGAACTCCTGGACACTCTGCAATCTTCCATTAGCTTAACAACCCAGACTCTAGGCAGAAAACTCAGCCCCTGGTCTATCAGCTCGTTTCCCTTATTTCTACTTCTGAATCTCTTTCTTCAATTGGCAGTTGAATCAATTAGCTGACTATGTAGAAGGCAGTGAGTGGGGGGTAAAGGAGAGATGTGAACCTCTTTAATAAGCTTACAATTTGGTGGAGGAGAGAAACACATATCTATACCCAAGTGCCAAATGGAGGCCCCAACACTGCACAAGGCAGTACAGAATCTAATCTAAGTGTAGGGTCCAAGGAGGGCTTCATGGAGAGGGCATCTAAATTGAAGCCATGAAGGACGAGCAGTAGGGAGAAAGGAGGAACATTACAGGTTGGGGAAAGAGAATGAATATGGCAGTGGACGTGGGAACACAGCAAATCCAAGAATGAAGGCCAGATCAGTGTGGCAGGATCATTTGCTTCGGGACAGTGTAGAGGGTCATCAAGCTTAAATGGCAGATTTCAGATCAGTTATAGGCAAGAATTAGTCACTAACAGATTTTGAAGATTGTGTTAAAAGAGACTTCTGTGATGACTGTGAAGGATGACTGTAAAAGGCATGAAGGTAGTTACTACGGTCACCCCTACCGAAAACAGTCCAGAATTCAACCTCTGACCAATAGGCTTAGAAAGAAGATAGCTATGAGGCATTACAAAAGACAACTTTTTTACAATTCAGTTAATATGAGTAGGATGAAGTTGTTGAAAATGACCACTAACAGAATGATGATGCAATTAACTGAGGTAGGGGATAAAGAAGCTATTTATCGGGAGATAAGTTATTTGGTTTAGGGCTTAAGTTTGAAGTGCTGGTGGGGGTGGGGGTGGAGGGGAGGCAATGTTGAGGTGGGATCCATCTACATGGTCATGTTCACCAGTTGGAAATTAGGGACTGAATCTTGAAGAGAGATCTTGGCTAGAAAAGTGGACTTAAGATGCACTTTAATGTAAGCAGCACTGTGTTCAAGGGAAAAGATGAAATTGTTCAGAGAATACAGGGACTTGCTTGAGAACTATTTCCCTTGCACAAATTTAAAATACAAAAAATAAAAAATCAGTATTTTAACACATTCAAAATTAGTGCCCAGATTTTATTTTCAAAACAGAAACTCCAGCAAGCTTTGAAGGAACTTGAGTTCCTGAGAAAAACTTCTAATTCATCAGGATTCCCAGTCTTTATATGTCAGTCTAAAGATGCTTTTAATAGTTGAATTGGGCAGTGGAAACAATGGCTGGTTTCATCACAAAGCCCAAGGATGGCCTCTTGGGTCTAGCACTTATCAGCCACCTGACCATTTATCTGAGATTCAGTTTCACCATTTGTAAGATGGTACTATGACCTACTCTCATTGCTTTGTAGGATTTTGAAGATCAAATGACATATTGTATGTGAATGTGCTATACAAGGAAATTGTTAGCACAAGAGTATTAGCGTAGCATATTGCCTGGCAGAGCAGAAGTGAAAGTATTTAACTCATTATAATCATCTCCATTACTAGGAAGGAGGGAACTTCAGGCAAATGTCTTTGTGCTTCCCACACTTCCTATCAGAGTGTCTGTACTGCAGCTGCTGCTGCTAAGTCACTTCAGTCGTGTCCGACTCTGTGCGACCCCAAGCTCATATAAAATGGTATTAATCCTAAAAACTCGTTCCAAGGTTTGTTTTATTCTGTACCTTAGGACCTCTGGGCACTGGAGTGGGAGGAAAACCTGATGGAATATGGAAATTATTCCTTTAGCATTTTAAGTCTTCTTTCCTCAAGCCAATGTCTCAGGTTGGCCACAGATACCTCTAGGCGTTGCTTAGTTCTGCTGGTGGCACAAACGACCAAAGTTCTAAGATAAGCGCCAATGATGAGACCAGAGCTGTCCTCCAGCATAGAAAGATTCGTTGTCTGCAGAAGGATCAAGAGTGAAGAAAAAGTGAATGCTCCGTGATCTGCTCCAAGAAGCCAAATTTCTTGGCTCACAAAAGGGATCTTCTGGCCAGTCCTTTTTACACCTGCCCCACAAGGGACCCACATTTTCCCAAGTTCTCTCACACTAAGGGAATGACACTGCCATTTCATGGAGCCTTCACTTCCTGTTAAGATACGCAGGGACAGAATGCCTCTCCCAAACTGTGTCGGGACTCCTGCTGACTTCATGCTAAAGCTCACCCCCATTCAGACTTCCAAAGGGCAGGCTCTCTGCCTGCCTCCAGAGAAGGGACCTTGTTTGCAAAGCCCGTTTTTAAAAGTCATACAGGCTCCATATGAAGTCCTAAATCATATAGTCCAGAATAGTTCATCCAGAACTTGGAATTAAGAGTTGGTTTCAAGTCCCAGTTCCAGTGTGTGTGTGTCTGTGTGTTAGTTGTTGACTCTTTGTGACCCCATGGACTGAAGCCTGCCAGGCTCCTCTGTCCACCATCTAGAACTTAGAATTAAAAGAGTTGATTTCAAGTCCCAGTTCCAGTGTGTGTGTTACTCAGTTGTGTCCAACTCTGCAATCCCAGGCACTGAAGCCTGCTAGGCTTCTCTGTCCATGGACTCTCCAGGCAAGAATACTGGAGTGGGTTACCATGTTCTTCTCAGGGCATCTTCCCAACCCAGGGATCAAACCCACGTCTCCTGTATTGCAGTCAGATTCTTTTATGACCTTTCTCTTTACAACTTTCTCAGAGGACTGCAGAGGTTTAAATGAGATAATGTACCTATAAAGTGCCTTAGAAATTGTTACAATGCAAATTTATTTTCCCTAAATTTTTAGAATTATCATCAGCTCCAAAAAATGGTGTAAAAGCTATAAAAGCCTTAACTTCTGGCGGGATAGGGCTGTTATGGAAGAGACCTCAGCTACTGGCTGGCAGAGTTTCCAAGAGAGGATCCGAAAGCCTAGTTCATATTCCTCCTGGAGCCAAAGGCTGATTTAAATTACTTTTCATTCCACTGGCTGACATAACTCTAATAACATGTTTGAGAACTCAGAACACTGGTTACCAATTGAAAAGAGCAGCTCTCTGGGGCTCTTTGCTGCCTCCAGGCCTTCCTTCACATACGCTATTTCTCAGAACTCTCAGGGTGCTCTGCACTGAGCTCCTTCCTCTGCATCCTGCAAACCTCACTTCAAATACAATTTCTTCCTCAAGGAAACCTTCTTTGCGTCACCAGACAAGGTCTCACGCACAGAGCGACTTCTAACTCTCCTTTACGCCATGTGTGCTCAGTTGCTCCAGTCATGCCCGACTCTTTGCGACCCCGTCGACTGTAGCCTGCCAGAATTCTCAGTCCAGGGGATTCTCCAGGCAAGGATACTGGAGCGGGTTGCCATGCTCTCCAGGGGACTCTTCCTGACCCAGGGATTGAACCTGTGTCTCTTATGTCTCATGCATTAGGAGGTGGGTTCTTTACCACTGGTGCCATCTGGGAAGCCCTTCCTTTATACCACTTTATCCAATTGTGATTGTAACTATGCAAGTCCTGCAATGTGTATATATGGTCTGAGAGGGCAAGGTTCACATCTCTCTGACTCCTTCCATATCCTTGTGCCCTGGATAAAGACAATAAAATGTGCTGAATGAGGACAGAGCTTTGTGCTTCTTCAATCTTGTTAAGAGCTCTTGTGGCAATGAACATAAAGCATATAAAGAAAACTAATTTAGTGCTGCAGAAAGGGTTCTGGATGGAGGAATGCTTCCTTTGGCAGATTTCTCCAATAAAAAAGAATTTATGGGCTTAATTAAATCATCAAGATTCTTTTCAGAGGAGCAGGAATGGTCAAGGATTGAGCTTGCCCTGAATTATTCACTGTATTCAAGTGGAGCAGCTCTTCTGGGAAGAGCAGTTAACATCAACAAGGAAATCAGCACAACTTCCTATGTAAACGGACAACGGTCCTTTCTTTCTCTTTGATTGGGAGGGCCCAGGAGACAGCTTCCAAGTGTGGAAACTACCTTAGGCAAAACCACACTTTGCTTAGGCAAGACGAAATTCTATATCAACCGTACTTTTTCCTCAGTTGTTACTATTTGCTTTTCCAATGCCTTCCCGCCCCTACCTTAAGATAAATTTAAATCAATGTTCAGCTTCATCTGAGAGAAATATCCCTTTTTTTTCCCCACCTTATCCTGACTTTTGGAAAAAAGGCTTTGCTCCCCCAAAAGTATGACTTCAGACAACAGCTACAAAATCGGTGTGTGGTTATGTCTGAGAGTATGTGTGTGACAGACCCCCTCTCTTCCCTCTAAAATCACATTTGCTCACCCTCCCTACCCCACTGGCTCTGGGTGGCCAAGTGCTGGTAGATCTGGTTGCCTTAAAAACACACAAAGAAGAAATAGGGCCTGATTTTCATAAAATGCATTGCCAAGAAGGAGCCTCAAGTAAGCTTCAACATCTGTGTAATAAAAAATGTCTGTCTGTAAACACCAATGACTGTGAGAAGGAGATTATCTCGTGGCCAAGCAGTGCTGCCTGGACCTGATTTCCTGGGTCAAGAAACAGCAGGACCACAGCGTTTAATCATCAGACAAGTGGCCAGAGTTAGAACTTCCTCACAGCCTCCTATCACTGAGACCTTCTCAAATTTCCCTGGGCTGGTTCGTATTAGGGTGACTCTGAGGAGCTTTGGCTTCAGGGATCCTTTGTTATTATCCTTTAATTATCATTAGTCATTTGGGTTTTGACAATTTCTGCACGATGTAGGCTTCTTTTCCTCCCTGTAAAAGAAGAGGCAACTCATCGATTCAGTACCTGGAAAAGTGAATTTCCTGTGGAATGACAGGAATTACATAGAAGCAAGCAATTTTATTTTCCTCAAATGTAGCAATAATTTTAATCTGTACATACATAAAACAAACAGTGCAATTATAAAACCTTGAAGGTGACATGCAAACTTTAAGGTGCAGTTGGGATGGGGGAGGATGTTAGCATCTCCTATTTTCCTTACCGTTTTTTTTGTTTTTTTAAAGTTCCTTATGCAAAAAGCACTGAGTCAGGAAACTTCATCTGGAATGCTGAAGTTAAAGGTGAACTTCCTGAAGTCTGCACGTCTAAGTATCACAAACAAAACAGAAATGACCTCCTAAAACAGTTTGAGAGGGAATAGAGTAATATGGCTGGGCTTTCAAGCTGGGAATGAATGAAATCAGGGATGCATTTTTCTGAAAAACTAAAAGAATGTTTGTAACTGAGTGTCCTGTTTCTGTTTCACAGTTGCTACCCACTTGAGCCCTTCCATCAATCTTTATATTCGGTATAGGTTCTAAATAGATGCTGTTCAATGTTACTTGTAACTAAGGGTGATGAGATGCAGAAAAGAGGACCTGGGAAAATGGCTTCTTCCTTGATGTCTGAGTCCGTGCTCCTCTTTCATTGTTAGTTCTTATGGCCTTTTCTCTGCCATGGAAGCAGAGGTAGCTGGTGCACAATGTCAGATGTTGTCATCGTTCACAGGCCCGGGGCGGGCAGTAAAGGCGAGGGACAGGGGGTCTACCTTTGCTTCTTCCACAATCCCTTTCTCAGGCTTTCCTGGCCTTTCAGTTGGAACTTCGAGAACTAGAAAGTCAGTTCACTGGGTCCTTGACTCTGAGGCCAGGATGAGACAAGACATGGTAGAGTGACAAGACACAAAGGGAAGATATGGTACCAATTAGCCTCGGAGCAGGATATAGAGATTTATATTTGCACTGATGAGAATTCAAATTCCCAAAGTCAATCTAAAAAAAAAAAAAAAAGAAGATTTTTCCTTTGAGTATTACTTTTTTCTCTGTACAAGTGGTCTGTGCACTTCTGGTGAGAATTCCTTGCACCACTCTCAAGTCAGCTGATCCCACGGACACGCCGGGGCAGGAGGCGCTAGTCTCGTCTGGAACAGCTCTTTCTGGCAGTGACATTTTGATTTGAAACCCAAAGTAAATCCATACGTGGTGTCACGGTTATTAAAATAATGAAATATTACTAGCCAAAGGTAACTGTAAGTCAATCAATGTTATATTTCCACACACAGAAGTTTAGAAAAATCAAGAGTATGATAATAAAAACCATAAAATTAAACAGAAGAAAATCAATTTCTACAAGAAATCAAATATATTTACAGTGAGATTTAAAGGGAAAAATAAGCTACTTGAATCATAAATTTAATTTTATTTTAAATAACTTTAGCTAACCTCAGCTGTTAATACAATAAAAGCAGAAAGAACAGGCTGCCTTTTTTATCTTCCAGATTTAAATCAGAGAATTGTATCTACAATAACTGACATAACTCACTTCTTGTCCTTCACCCATCTCATCAAAAAATTATTGCATTTTCCCCCAAAATTGTATTTTTTTTTTTTTTTTTTTTGGATTCCTCTGTGAATACACTCATTTCGTCCTCATTCCTGGAGGCATCTTGGTTTAAATCCATCTTTAAAAAAAGGAGAAGGGGTACATATGTGGAGGCAAAATATTCTCTCGAAGCCAACAGATACAGAGTTGCTAGAAGAAGCTGATTGTACACACAAGCTGCCTGGTTGGGAAGGGTAGGGCTGTTGATTCAGAGACGTGTGACAGCCTTTGGTGGACGGACGCAGGCCAAGCCCCACCGGGCCCTTCTTCCCTGGCAGGGTTGGGACTGAGCCAGCTGAAGTGGAGCTGCATCTTCCCCTTAGAACTCGTCCTTTTGGTTCTCCTCCAAAAGTCTTCATCCAGATAAGAAGCCAATGACTGATTACAAAAATAAGAATAATTAAATTTGGCTCAAGAGAGAGATTGTCCAACTGTTCTGCCTTGTTATTTTATCAATATCCAAGGCCTTTACAAAAAAGAAACAAAAACATCTCTCAATCTCCCAACAAAAGTGAACTTTTTTCTTTTTTTTCTTTTTTTTTTTGCTCCAAATGCTAGGACCTGAAGAATGGCTGCAGATTGAGATATCAAAAATCTCAGAAAAATATATAATATATTTGTATATCTCTGTAGGTCTATTATTTAAATTTCACATTCCTTTAAAAGTGGTTATTCAGTCAGTAGCTGCTGAAGGAGGCTCTTCTGCTGGGCCTGGGGGGTCTGTGGTCCTGCCGTGGGTTTTTGAGTTCCCAGTGGACCAGGCTGGTTCAGGTAAGGGTCCCCGCCTACCAGATTCACTGTACACTGGACGTCAGCAAACACCTGAACCTGTTGCACCTGCTGGAACACAAATAAAAGATGTGTTTAGACAGAAGGGTCTGCCCCCCCGGCTTATGAGTGGGTACTACTTGAAGTGGAAACTCACTAGAGCATTCCTCTAGTCTGTAGTCACCACAGAGAAGAACTCTTCTGTCTTCTTGTCCTACAAAAAGAAAATCGCTGCACTCATTTTGCTCAGGGTTCTGGAAAGTTCACACTTTAAAAATAAAATCAAAATTGGAATGGTCAAGCCTCCTACAGGGTTGCCATCAATACTGAAAATGAGCATCATTGCTAATATTGCCAAGATTGGGAAAAGCCCAGTTTCAGTCTGGGTATCCAGTGGTGGGTTTAAAAAACAGGTATATTATTTGGAAAACTGGTTATAAAAGTATTCTATGGATGACTTTAGGAGGGTAAAAAAAATCTTTATGATGTTAGAAAATTAAAGGCTTTAACTCAGTATTAGCAAAATAAAAACCACCACAACTCAGTAACAGGACATGAGTATTACTAAAATTAATGTCCAGAGGATTTGTGTAGTATCTAATATACTATTACATAGCTCCTTTACATATTACCTTTAGAATTACAGCAAAATATTAGTAGAACAATTTTATACTTAACTTATTTTTTCCTGATAGTCCATCCAAACGCATGAGCTGAAAATAACACTAAACTACTAGCTGAGAACAGTGTGAATTTTCCCTTTAACTATCAAGTTGGCCAAAAAGTTCATTCCGGTTTTTCCATAAGCGCTTAATACTTTCAGTAATAATGCATGTATTCCTTTAAAAAGTCTAAGGTTACATAGTTTTAACATTTTCTATCAGAGAAACAAAGCCAGAGTTAGTCTTTACCAACCAGCCTTATTATTAGAAAGTCGTCTGTAGAACTGATGGGGCCAGTATCACACTTGTGAATGTTCTAGACCAACAGTGGGGATGCCTTCTAAGGCATCCAATGCATCTATCTGTCTCTGCAGTTGGCAAACTTGTGTGTATTTAATAGGTTCAGGGAGTATTTTAGATTAGTGATAGATTTTTTGGAGGTCTTTCATCACTAACTTCATGCCAATCATACTTAGCATTTTTGAAAACTTTTCTATCCTAATTGAATAAAAGCTGCTTTCTATCAACCTTAACAGACCAACTGTCAAATCTCCCGACTATCCAATGTCTTCATCAGCCTAATGCCTGCTGTTTTCTCCTCTCGATTCACTTGAGTCACTTTCACCTCTCCTCCACTCTCCCGGATAACGCTGATGATTCCTGAGCCGAGTGTCTTTAGTGTCTGATGAATTAAATCTCTATTTACATTAGTGTCGTTTCTCTCCTCATCCTCCTCTTTCCCCCAGTTTCCCAAACTTCGCTTCTTGTTCCCACAGGTTCCCATTTGGCTCTTCTTTTTCGGGGCTCTCCCTTGCGTACCTAACATACACCAGCTCTCTGTCTGAGTCTATTCTGTGGCTGCCTCTGTGCCCTCCACCCACCTTTGTTCTCTGTAGAACTTCTCATTCCTACTCTTTTCCCTCTAGAGCTCCAACCTTGGCCTTCATCTCTCTCTGTGTTAACAATTCCCCTGTGTTCCTGTTCTCTCCTTTTCCCCATCCCAGCTCTCCGAATGCAGAGAGCCTTGAATCCTCCCCTAGTCCTTCTCTCCTTTCTCCTTTTGTGTACAACTACCTTTATACTTCTACCTAACTCACTCCCCAGCTTTCATCTGGCAAGTACAAAAACATTAGAGCAAAGAGATTTCACGATGAGCCACTATAGAAAGATGATTTTGCTACTGAGACTCAACATAAACACAAACTACAGTGCGTTTAGGCAATGGCTGATTTAAAAATAAAATAACACAGAATTTTGTTTATGTTTCAACATATGAAATACATAAGGTGTTTGTGCCTCTAAACTCAAAAAAAATTACTAATAAGGGCATGATAAAGCAAAGGTGAGAAAATTCTGCTCCTTTAAAAAGAATGCTATATTAAAAAAAGATCACCTATTTAGAACTTTTAAAAATTGAAAAGATTAAACCAAACTCCCAAAAGACTTCTGATACTGCTATACCTTCACAGACAGGCAAGGCAATACGAAAACAAAGCTTATGATTTGCCAGGTGAGAGGGGTAATGTGAGAGCTGAGTCCCAACCTCTTGAGATCTTCTGATGCAGTTTCTACTTCAATTCAAATACTGTCCCAGGACTTAGGAACTTTGAAACTCAGTTGTTTTGTCTTAAGTAATTTGTTGAGTTACTCCAGTATATGTCTCTGTAAGTATGAGACTTTTAAAAAACTTCTAGTGAATGAAGACCTCAATTCCCCCAGCACAAAAGCCTCTCTTCACACAGCACACAGGACTCAGATCCTATTTCCTGAGGCTCCAACTATGAACACAGTTCCCTAACTGGTTTTCCTCTTTCAGAGCTGGTTGCCCAGTGCTCTTCCTCTCCCCTTCTCCCCCTTAAGATGAAGTCTAAACTAGGTCTTCCATCACTGTTCCCCTTCAGGAATGAAGCTCCATTTGCAGGACTGAATTTGAATCCCTTAGAGTTTAGCATTCAAGGCCCTTGGAAATTTGCCCCAACCTACTTTCCCACTTTCAGTTCCTATGAATTCTTATCACAAACCCTTTCTTCTCAGTGGATGTGGGTTCCCAGGACTATGCTGATATCACTGTTTCCCTGTCTCTGTGCCCTCTAACTTCCAATCCCCTGGACTTTCACGCTCAAGCTTTCCTTCCCCAGCCTCCAAAACCCACAATACCTTTCTATTCACTAGCCCTGCTGACTGTCCTTCAAGGCCCAGTTCAGTCCCATCTCCTATATAAATGCTCTTCTGACCATCTCCACAATGTCTCCTTTCTTTGAATGCTTATGGGTTTTGTTACTTGTAATCAATTTGTGTTTGCCTTCTTTGGTTATGTAATAATTCATGTGCATATGTCTGTATGTTTTATCAGGCCCTAAGTGGTATGGCAGAAAGAGCACAAACTTTGGTGTTAGAAAGACCTGGGTTTGAACCTCAGCTCTGCCACTTTCTTTTCTGTAAATTACACAGTCAAATCTCCTCAGGTTCTGTTTCTTCATCTGTGCGAGAAAAAAGGGAAACTGACCCCTTCATAGGGTTATAGTGATGCTTACATGAGATGAAGCACACAGTGCCTAACACAATGCCTGGCAAATCATAAGCTTTCTTTCCTCACGTCTTACCACAGTTCACCTAAAGAGCAAACATGTCTCACGTTTCTTTGTTCATGTTTCCTCCACCTTCGCATAAGGCCTATATACTTTTAAAAAATCTTAATTTATGTTAATATAGGAAAATGGCCACCCGTGTTATTTGTATTGTTCTGAAACAAACTTCTAAGAGGAGGCAGAGTACACAATATGCATTTCGTTTTGTCTGAATTTATTGAGCTCTTTTGAGGTATTTTGATTACACACAAGTTTTAGCACTGTGTTTACTTACAAATAGCAATTAGTGGTCACCATTTGTGATCCCTTATCCTGACATTTAATGTTGATTAAACATTCTGAAAGCTTAACTCATTTAACCCTCTCATAATCCTATGAGCAGGTTAGTTCTGCTGGTTACACAGCAACTCAGGAAAGTTCCCTAACCCGCCCAGGATGACATGACTAAGAGCAGAGCCAGGACTCACACCCAGCTCTGACTCTCAAGGTCATGCTCTCAACCATGATGCTATACAGTTTCCTGTGTATCTAGATAAAATTTGACAGCTGTGGGCTTAGAACTGTCTTACTGACCTGGGTTCCATCTGCTTCTGTTTTGAGAAGGTCAGTGGATGAGAGCTGGTTGCAGTAGAGGCCTGTGTGTCTCAGTGCTGGATCATTTATCTATTAAAGAAAGTACAAGACCAAATTACAATATAGTTGTTTAAGTTGAAGACCAAATTCCTCAATGAGGAACAATCCCCCTACAGAAAAGTAATGGGAAGAGAGCAGGAATAACAAGCTTTGCAATTTACTGTGCAGTAAGAAGTCAGGACAGTGGTTCCCTTCGTAGGAGTAGAGAGAGATGTAAGGGAGTGTGTAAGGGGAGAACCTGTGGGGTGCTTCTGGTAATGTTCTGCTTCTTGATGTAGGTGATAGTTATAAAGGTGTGTTCAGTGTATGAAAATTCATCTAGTTGTATACTCTTCTTTATATTCTTATATATGATAACTTTAATAAAAAGTTAATTCAACACTCACAAAAGTTAATTAGCAAAACACTTCCATTGCCAGGCAAGATTCAGTAACAGGGATCAGATTTATCCTCTGCCTGAATCGACTAAAAAATTGGACAAAAATGTACGAAACGAACACATTTAAGACCTTGGACAAAGGCCATGAAGGAAAGTTGCTCCTAAGGATTGGGAAACAATTGAGGTGAGTCCTACCACGACCCTTGCCTATTGCCTAAAGAGAATTTGAGGACAGTATGAGAACAAAGAACCAGACAATGCCTGGCAGTCTCACTGAGATGAGAAGATATAGCTAGAATTCATAGGGCAGAATGTCAGATGAGAGAGAACTACACAGAGAGAAAACCCCAAAGATCTGCAGAGAGTCCCCTCAAGTCTGCAGCTTAGTACTGATCAGTTGATTAATGGATCCATTAATGATTAATGGATCTTAGGGAACTACCCAAAGCAGAGGAAAGATTCATCTGAAAAGATGTACATGGAATAATTCTCAAAGATCACACAGAGTCGGGAACAGGTCCAGATCCACCAGTTAGAGTGAAAAACATCATAATTCAGGTAGTATCAGGTAGTTTACTAGAATGGTTTTGCTGCAGTGGTAGGGTAAAATTAGCCCTATACTAAATATTGTTCTAGTTCTACTAAACAAAAGAGCAAGACCTGAAAAAATTCAAACTGTTTATTTCCAGATAATTTAACCACTTTCCAAAAACAAATCTCAATATTTATAGAAACATAAACAAGGTAAAATTCGCATGTCTGGCATCCAATAAAAAATTACCAGGTGTGCAAAGTAGCAGACTCTGACATAATCATATCAATGTTTTCTTAGGTCAGTCTTCCAAGGTAATAGAAATAAAAGCAAAAATAAACAAACAGGAGTTAATCAAATTATAAGCTTTTGTACAGTAAAGGAAACTATAAACAAAATTAAAAGACAATCTATGGACTGGAAGAAAAATGTCTGCCAATGATGTAACTGATAAAGTCTTAATTTCCAGAATATACAAACAAGCTTATACAAGTCAATAACAAAAAACCAAACAACCAAATGGGCAGAAGACCTAAACAGACATTTCTCCAAAGAAGACATACAGATGGTCAACAGCTACATGAAAAGATGTTCATCAATACGGATGATTAGAAAAATGCAAATCAAAACTACAATGAGCGGACTTCCCTGGCAGTCCAGTGGTTAAGATTCTGTTCTTCCACTGCAGAGGGCACAAGTTTGATCCCTGATCAGGGAACTAAGATTCTACATGCCACATACCACAGCCAAACCCCCCCAAAAAACAACAAAAAAAACACAACTACAACGAAGTACCACCTCACACTGGTCCGAATGGCCATCATTAAGAAGTCTACAAATAATAAATGATGAAGAGGGTGTGCACCGGAAAGAGAACCCTCTTGCACTGTTGGTGGGAACATAAATTGGTAGAGAATAGATTTGTGGTTGCTAAGGGGGTGAGGCGGTAGGGGAGAGAAGGATTGGGAGTTTGGGATTAGCAGATGCAAATTATTATACATAGGATGGATAGACAACAAGGTCTTACTATATAGCACAGGAAATTATATTAAATAAACTGTGATAAACCATAATGGAAAAAAAAAAAAGAAAGTAGCAAGAAAATGATCCACAATTTAGTGGAAAAAAATCAGTCAGCTGAAATCAACTCCCAAATAATGTAGATGCTAGAAATGACAAGCAAGACTATTAACAGTTATAATAACCATATTCCACATATTCAAGAAAACAGCAGAAAGACTGAACATGTTAGAGAAATGGAATATATGAAAGGGGTTCAAAGGGAACTTCCAGAGAGGAAAATAGCAATGTCTGAGATAAAAAATACACTAGATACAATTGACAGATCAGGTATTGCAAAAGAAAAAAATAGTTAATCTGACATTACAGCAATACAAATTATCCAAAATGAAACACATAGAAAAAAAAAAATGACTGGTCTCATACTCCCTTAAAATCTCCAAAGCCAGAGAATCAGTGAGCTGTGGGGTAACTTCAGATGGCCTACAATATGTGTAATTAAAGTCTCTGAAGGAGAGGAGGGGGGTGGTGACAGAAAAAAAAATAGCTAAAGAAATAATGGCCAATACTTTTCCAGATTTAATGAAAATTATATACCTGTGAATCAAGAAGATTACTGAACCCCAACCCAAGCATAGAACTATGAATAAAATCACACTAAGGCATATCATAATCCAATTATCTAAAACCAGTGATGAAAAGAGTAACTCTTAGAAGCACCTAGAAAGGGAAAAACATCAATCATGTCCAAAGGAACAAAGATAAAAGTGATAGCAGATACCTCATCAGAAATAAAGTAGAGCAATGTCTTTAAAGTATTGAAAACTACCAACCTAGAATTCAGGGAAAAGAATTTTCAAAGATGAAGGTGAAACAACATCTTTTGAGACACATGAAAGCTGAAAGAATTCTCCACCAGCAGACCTGTACTATAAAAAATGTTAAATGAAGATCTTCTGGTAGAAGGAAAACAATACCAGATGGAAATTTGGATCTACAGCAAGAAATGAAGAACACTGGAAATAACTACATGAGGAAATATAAAAATTACCTACTTAAACCTTAAAAAATATAATTGTTTAAAAGTTTTTAAGTAAAAAAGTACTAACAACATATTGTGGGGTATATAACATATATATGGTAATGTTCTGACATGACAGACACGATATGTATGACAACAATAGCATAGGAAGGGAGAAATGGAAATAAACTGTTGTGAGATTTTTGTATTTATATGAGGTGATATAATTGCATTTGAAGGCAGATGATGACAAAGATGTATACTATAAACTCTAAAGCAACTACTAAAACAACAGGAATTATTTATAGCAATAAAGCAACAAAGGAGTTACACTAAAAAAAGCAAGATGGGAGAAAGAAAACAAATTAAGATGAGAAATTTAAATCTTCAATATCAACATCAATAATCACATTAAATATAAATGGTCTAGCTATTCCAGTTAAAAGGCAAAGATTGTCAAACTGAATAAAAAAGCAAGACCCAACTATATAAGAAATACATTTTATTTTATTTTTTACCAGGGTAGTCTAAGAAATACATTTTAAATGTAATATTCTTTTCCCTAATTCATTATATTTTTTATTACTTTGTCTTAATATACGAGAGACAATAAATAATTCTAAAAACCAAACTACAACAACATAATAACAAGGACAAGAAACAATACTATTTAATTCTTATATTCTGTTATAACATCACTAGGTTGTTGGGTTTTTTTTCCCTGCTAACTTCTCTGGACAATGGGAACTTTTTAAAAAAAAATTCAAATCAAAAAGGAATTCTAAAGAAAAGGTAATTAGTGTTTACATGTTTTTATGACTTGCTATAAATTATGGCTATATGATTACAGCATAGTCACCATAGTCTACTTTGTGGTTGCTGATAGAATAGTAATTACAGAGAGTTACCCAAAGATCTTCTTAAATATCACTCTGCATTTAGTCATTCACTCCTTAAAAATCTTTAGGAGGCTCCAAGATTAACTGGACGTTTAGATAGCTTGCAACACCTCCTAAAAAGTTTACTACATAAATCTGCTCTAAATATAATATAAACATCCCCTTAACATTCATTAGATTTTTCATCTTGAATATTCTTTTCTATTTCTTCCTTTAGGCAAATTTTCCATGAAGACTTTCCTAACCAGACCCTTTTTCTTTTAAACCCTCTGTGGTTAATTGTATATACCCCTAATCTGACAAAAATATATCTCCTACAAAACTGTTTTATCCTATTATTCAACTAACCTTTTGCTCAGGTTGTACCTTCCCAACTTGTTAATACTGTCTTCCCTGAGAGCTAACTTTGTATATAGTAAGTACAGAGTTTGTTGAATTGAAAGGCAAAAATGAAGAAAATATGTTCAGAATAGAAAGGATAAGTTCCGATCAATGTATTATACATATATTATTTTATAATAAATCTAAAACAATAAAATCTCATGAGACTTGAATTTTACATGACCTGTCAAAATTATCTTAATAAATAGTAATTATCAAAAGATAGGGAAAGAAAAAGAAGTTTGGTTACTTTGGGCAAGTATGAACATACCTGATTTTCTCTGGAATAATGAATTGCAGGGTGGTGTGATACAGAGCTGGGTGTGTGTGTGGGTAGCAAGTGTGCCAGTTGTGCCACTTACCTGCTCAGGGCACACGGTGTTCATTCCTGGCATCTGCAAAGAGCTCATCTGCATCTGGCCCATCATTGGGTTCATGTTCTGAACATTTGTGTTTCCACCTGCCATGGACACGGTGATGCTCATATTGTTGTACACTCCTGGCTGTGCAGGCGTGGGCTGGTTCTGTATAGCTTGACTGAATACACTGTTAACTCAAAAAGAATCTCAATTACATCCACCGATCATGAAGATGGGGATAATATGACTGGACTCTTTATCTAAATTATCAGATACAGGATTCCAAAGAAAATATTTTACATTCTTAACTTATATGTAAGACTTTATATTATTTACAATATATAAAAACTAAGAACCATTCAGATGCACTCTGAACTCTACCCAAGGGGTTTAATAACTAAAAAGACCTCATTTTGCTACAATTATCTGGCCCTGTATCAGAGCTGTTAAGCTTCAATTATCTGAATAACCAAGAGAGTTTTCCACTTAAGTAAATCTTGCAGATAATTGAAGTTTACCAATTTAATCATCAAAATCATTCTAAAATTTATTACATTATTTTATCTTCTTAAACAGAGAACATCCTTTTTCAGCAAAGTCCCTTGCATATGTATTAATCTTCAATAACTATTCACTGAATAAATTAACAAAGGAATGAATGATTCAAAGGTAGCATTCTTATACTGTGATTGGGTATATATCCTTAGACGTAAAACTTGAGGGGAGTAATGGTATTTTGTTTCATTTATTCCTTGTCTCTAGTTAACAAGTGACACACAGCAGCAGGCACTCAGTAAATATCTCATGAATGAATAATTGGGGACATGGGCTATTAGTGCTGTCAACTGGTAAAAGTTCAGATTGCTTTTATTGGTAGATTTTACTGTATTTATGGGGCTTCCCAGGTGACGCCAGTGGTAAAGGGCCTGTCAATGCAGGAGACAGAGAGACAAGGGTTTGATCCCTGGGTCAGGAAGAGTCCCTGGAGAAGGCCACGGCAACCTATTCTGGTATTCTTGCCTGAGAATCCCACAGACAGAGGAGACTGGCAGGCTACAGTCCATAGGGTTGCAAAGAGTCAGATGTGACTGAAGCGACTTGACACGCACGCATTCCGTCTATACCAATGTTTTTTGAAGTGTAGTCCAGAGACCATCTGCAAGAGAATTCCCTGGTCTTCACTGAAAATTGAGACTCTCAGGCCTTACCCCATCCTAGTGAATCATATTTTCTGGGGTTAGGTATGGAAAAGCATTTCTAACAACTTAAATGCACATTAAAATTCGAAAGCCTTTATTCAGTGTCCTACTGCTTACTGTCACTTCTCAAGGTTTCAGCTTCTGGCCTCTTTCAATATGCTATAAACTAAGAGGAAATCAGAAGTGTATAACCAGATATTTTTATTTGGAAAACAAAATGCTTTTGAAGACTTCAATGGTCTTCCCAGGTCTGAAGATAGCTTCATGTCTTTTCTAGGAAACAAGATACAAGGGCAATAATTATGGTTTTTCAGAGTGCCTGTTTTACAGACTTCCTTCTTTACCACCAAGGTCTAGACTGTTGTTACACCAAGGATCTCAATGTTAAACTAGTTTCTGTTAGTAGGCAGAAGAGTACGGAATAAACTCCAAGTAAGTAGAATTTGAAACTTTATATCTGAATGATATAGTGATACAGATAAACACATCTAAAGGAAATAATATGAATTTGCGTTTTTATGTGTGTCTTTGTGTCTTTGCTAAGTTCTACAAAACACCAAATGTTTTATGATTATCTATCAATTTTTAAACAATAAGCTGCTTGCAAAATTCCACCTGTTGTAACGTTAATTCTAAAGAATTTTATTTCAAAAATTATTGATTCCATCAATAGCTTTTCTATTCCTTGCTAGCTCTTTGGAGGAAAGCAGGATGTACTGACATTTATAGCTTCCGGTAAATTAAGGTAATCATACTGAAATTCACAGGCTGAGAAACAGCCTATTCATCATGTCTGAAGAAAAGAAGTGAATTTTCCCTAAGTAATTATTAAACACAAATGCTCAAAGAAAATTATATGCCTAGGAAATGGTCAATAATGCATCTGTGGACCATTAGTGTCTGCAGTGTGTATGCTTGTCAGACAGTGTCCCCACAACTAAAGGTGAGAAAAAAAAAAACCTATTAGTCTACTGCCCATTTTCTAATGAGAACATTTCTGCCTTAGACAGTGCTCATTTGTCAACTGATACATAAATCACCACTGTGGAGGCGCAGAGCTATGTAAGTTAATGCATGCAGAAGCTTCAAGGACTGCAATGATGTCATACTTAGTGAAAAAGGTTTAGGACTTAATTTCTTTTCAAATTTCTATTTGGGACTATATATTAGCTTAAGTTCTTTCAAACCAAGCCTGCTAATAGTTCCATTTTGGGTTCTTCCCTCATAGAAAGAAGACCAAGCCCTTTCGCAGCATTAATCACTGTTACACGGCCTGGAATGGATTGTGGGGTTCACTGGCACCTTAGGCCCAATGCATGGAGGACCCCTTCCCCTCACCTAATCCCCGACTGGCCTCATGGCAGTTACCACAGTTTCCTTAAGCTAGCACCAGGTATTTGGTAGCCCCTAAATTGTGGGGGGCGGGGGGGGGGCGGTGAGGGGAGAGATGACAAAGTCAGGCTAAAGTAAGTGCCATAGATATTACAGGTGTTAACAAACAGGGAGGAGTGTTCCGGGTCAAATAAGTTTGAGAAACAAAGGGTTAAACCACAGGCCTTTGCCTTTAAAATGCTAATAAGGCCTGAGACTCTCCTTTCTAACTAGAGTTACAGGGAAACACTGCCCTAGTGCCTGGACAAATAGGTTTGTTTAACCCTTTGTTTCTCTTGCCACCAGAGATAAAAAGACTCATGTTAGTTATACTGTCTCCAAACTGTATCACATCATTCTGCTTAGTGAGTTTTTGTTTCATGTTTTATTTCTCTCTGACCTACTCCCGTTACTACACTCTAGGTAAACGGACAACAAGGGCAGTTTTCCCCGGTTTCTTGTGGTATCTTGCACTATGCAAAAGAGACAGTGAGTGATCACAAACTATATGCTGCCTGTGTTGACTAATAAGCTTTTATACATGAACTAAATAAGCAAGTATGAATGTTTGAAAAGTGATAACTATTTTCTTTCTCAAATGATTTGAGAAAGTCAAAGTTCACAGAAACAGCTAAAGTACAACAAAAACTCAAGTCTGTATTTGAATGTGAACCCAAAATATGATTGAGGAACAGGGAATCTCTGCACTCATTTCTTCAACGGATGTATATTAAGTGCTCATGTGTCTTAAAGGATGGGCACACAGAAGTAAACAGAAACAAAGTCCTTGCTCTTCTGAGATTTATAGTTCAGTTGGAGGAGACATACCATAAAGAGACTAATACACAATATGTCAGATGTTAAGCATAATAAAGAGATATAAAGAAGGAAATGGAGGGACCAAAGAGTGGGAAATGGCGTTTAGAAATGATGGTAAGGGAAGTCTAAAATGGTGACATTCAGTATCTATGTCTAATAAGGTGAGACTTGAAGCATGAGAGAGAAAACCATGTGGCTACTGAGAGAAGAAGATTCCAGCAGAGGGATTTAAAAATGCAAAGGCCTGAGTATGCAATGTACTTGGCATATCTGAGGAACAGAAGAATAAATAGAAGCCACTACAGCAGAGTAATGATGAGAATACAGATGAGGCCAGAGAGGTACCCAGGAGCAAGATTATGCAGGGTGTCACAGGCCCTGTGTTGTATGTTGAATAAGCTGGCATGTTTTGAGTAAAGGACTGTTATCTTGCCTCATGTTTTAAAAGCATCACAATGTGCAGACGAAACTGTAGTGGAGCAAGGGTGGAAGCAGGAAGACAGGAGGTCACTGCACTGGTCCAGAAAAAGGATGATGCTGGCTTGCGCTAAAGTGTACAAGTGGGACAGGTAAGGAGTGAGAGCTGCTAAGAAGCTGATGTGATTTGCTGATGGATGTGATTTGCTGATGGATGTGGAATGTGAGAGAAAGAAAAAAGGTTTTCTTCTAAATATCTGGAAGAATGGAGCTGTTTACTGAGATGTGAAAAAAGTATGAGTCGAGCAGGTTTGGAGAAGAATATTACTTTAGTTATTGTCACATTAAGTTTGAGATGTCTATTAGACTTGTAAGTGGAGGTGTCCATTAGGCTGCTGTATATATGGCATGGTGTTTAGGACAGAAATCTGGGCTAGAGTCCTAAATCTGGGAATCATAAACATAGAGATAGGTATGCACTATCAGTAAGATTGGAAGATATAATCAAGGGAGGAAGTAGATATGAGGAAGAGGTCCTAGAATGAGCTCTGAGGCCCTAAAACAGAGGTCCGAAAGATGAGGAAGAGCCAGCAGAAGAGACTGAGAGTTAGGAGGAGAGTCACCTTTCTCAAGAGAGAAAGCTGTTCCACAAACCAAATGAAGAAAGAGCTTCAAGAAAGAGTAAGTGTGTGAATATGTCAAGTGCTATCAACGCTCACTGCATTTGGCACTGTAAAGGACAGTAGGGACTTTGATAAGAATACTTTGGGTGGAATGATTGGGATGAAAGCCTGACATATTCAATAAGGAATTTAACTGCGAAGGTGAGCAGATCTGTCACCATTACTGCATTTTTTTTCCTCAAGGCACATTTAAACAATCAGGCGTAGGTATGGAGCAAGCGTTTAGTTAGATTCCGTTAGGGAACATTTTGCTAGGCATAACTGCAACGGAGGGAGAGCTGGGCAAGAGGGCTGAGAATGCCTGTTAGGGAGTAATTATAATGATGGGCCATGGAACCTAAAGTGAGTTCAAGAAGCTGGGATTAGAACATCCTAGGAGACTAAGTTCTTGCACATCACACAGACAGTTCTATTTCTACCTAGCTGACACCAGTCCTCACAGAGAGCTACACAGTTCTCTAACAGGAAGTTTCCTCCCTCACCTTTTAATGAACTTTGAGAGAATATGGTCTTAAGTTTTCAACATTAATTACCTTACTTATTATGTTGTCAGATCAAACGGCTTCCCTGTCATTTAGAACCCAAGACACACCCAAATTAAAACCCTTATAAAACTCAAGTGATGTGTGAAAAGTTTAGCAGACACAATTTGGGAGGAAAATGACTTTAGTAAGATAATTCTAAGTAAAATGGGTAAAATGAGGCCACTGAAAATCTAGAGATTCAAAAAGCCAGATAAGGCAGAATGACCTTAGAAGACTTAAAACCTTTGCTGTTGCTATGAAATCTTTCAAACATACCAAGAGTGAAACTCACGTGCCCACTATTCAGCTCTAGTGAACTCTAACATTTTGCCATTCTTGCTTTAGATTTTAAGGGTTTTTACAAAGACTGATTTTTTAAAAAGTACTCACTCCTACCTCTGTCCCAGGGAAGCTCTGTTTCTCACAGGAGTTGAGTGCATTCTTTAGATGCACTGGAAAGTGGGACAAAAAGGTCTGGGGCCACTACAGTAGTTTTCTGTACTAAAAACATACATATTTGCTTAAAATTTACTTTAAACTTAAAGGACTTAAAAGATGCTATTTTTCAACATAAAATTCAGTTCTTTCAAACTGCAAATGGATAGAAACTTATTAGCTTATTATAGCTTCTATTTGGATTTTGAAGGTGTATCTGTTCTTACATGCTGTGAGTATCAGGATGCTTATATACAAAAGCTGCCCCCTTACTTGTTGTTTCCCATTGCTCCTTGCTGCCAGGCCTTCATGTCTGGTGACTGGTAGCCAGAAGTGGGCGGAGTCTGCTGAAGCAGGGAGCTCTGAGGAGGAGGGATTGGCATCGGCACCATGGAGCTCCCAGGGCTTAGAGATGGAGCAAAGCTGGCCTCACCTTGGGGAACCATTCCTACAAATTGACACAAATTAATTTACGTGAATACACTATACATTTATCAACACCATAAACAACAATCCAGAAGGATCTGTCATAACATAGGTAGAAACAGCCTGTTCAACAGAGTATGGGAAAGATTTTAGTCTCTCAAGAACAAAACAGAAATTTTAGTACAAACAAGATAAATACACACGTAAAAGAGACTTGGAAGAACATTTCCATTCACTAAGATATTGATCTGGGTACCATGATTACACATGATTTTCTTTTCTGTTCTTTTCTGACTACATGAATTTTTAAGCATCAGAAACAAATCTGAGCACACATAAAAGATTTCTTTTGTAATAAAAAGTAAGTAGAAAGGCTATGGCAGATGTTCACTAAATTTTGATAAACATCTCATGACATATGTAAGTCAAATCATTACGCTGTACACCTTAAACTCACAGTGTTCTGTATCACTTATATCTCGAACTGGAAGAAAAAAATGACTAAGTCCTGGGGATGTAACGTATAGTATAGTGACTATAGTTAATAATACTGTAATGTATATCTGAAAGTAGCTAGGAGAGTGGATCTTGGAAGTTTTCATCATGAGAAAAAAATCTGTAACTATGTACAGTAATGGATGTTAACTGGACTTACTGTGGTGATCATTTTGCAACACACATAAATATCAAATCATCATGTTGTACACCTGAAACTAATACAATGCTATGTCAATTATATATCAATAAAAAAATATTTTAAAAGCTTAAAAAATAAGTTGAAGAGGAAAAAGGTAAGAAAAACCCATGTATGAAATGAAAAGTGAGAAAGTTTTGTTATCTCCTTCTCCTCAGTTGTCTTTATGGGCTCTTCTTCCCTTCCCTCTTTTTGTTTTTCCCCAAGCTTTACTGAGATGTAATCGATTTAGTGGGCTTTCCTGGTAGCTCAGCTGGTAAAGAATCTGCCTGCAATGCAGGAGACCCCGGTTCGATTCCTGGGTTGGGATGATCCCCTGGAGAAGGGATAGGCTACCCACTCCAGTCTTCTTGGGCCTCCCTGGTGGCTCAGTTGGTAAAGAATCCACCTGCAATGTGGGAGACCTGGGTTCGATCCCTGGGTTGGGAAGATCCCCTGGAGGAAGGCATGGCAACCCATTCTAGTATTCTTGCTTAGGGAATCCCCATAGACAGAGGAGCCTGGCAGGTTACAGTCCATGGGGTTGCAAAGAGTTGGACAAGACTGAGTGGCTAAGCACACACATACACAATCTATATAGCATCAAATTCACCTATTGAATTGCATAAGTCAATGAGTTTTAGTAAAATTATAGAGTTGTACAACCATCACCACCATCCAGCTTAGACATTTTTATCACATCTTAAGTTTCCCTGTGCTTGTTTGTGGTGAATGCCCATACCCACCTCTAGCCTCAGGCAACTACTGATCTGCTTTCTGTCCCTACAGATTTGCCTTTCACTGGAAACCATTCATATACCTGAGGTCTTTTATACCTGGCATCTTTCACTCAGTATTAATGTTTCTGAGGTTCAACCATTCTGTGGCATCAATCAGTAGTTTGTTCCTTTTTTATTCAGGATAGTGTTCATTAGCAGCCACTGATATAACTGTTGAAAATCAACTGACCATAAAAGTAAAGGTTTATAACTGGACTTTTTATTCTGTTATAGTAATCTATATGTTTCTTGTTGTTCAGTCGCTAAGTCGTGTACAGCTCTTTGTGACCCCATGGACTGCAGCACACCAGGCTTCCCTGTCCTTCACTAACTCCCGAAGTGTTCTCAAATTCATGTCCATTGAGTCAGTAATGTGATCTAACCATCTCACCCTCTGCAGCCCTCTTCTTCTTCTGATCTGTATGTCTATACTCGTTCTAATACTACACTGTCTTGATTGTTGTATCTTTATAATAACTTTTGAAACTGGTAGTCATCCAACTTTGTTCTGAATTTGTAAAACTGTCTTGGCTACTCTAGGTCCTTTACATTTCCACATAAATTTTAGCAGAAGCTTGTCAGTTTCTCAAAAAAGCATGTTGATATTCAGATAAAGATAGTGTAATTATAAGATCAATTTAGAGCAAATTATTATCTTTTCAATTTTTTTTCCTCTCTGATTTCACTATGTATAGTTTTCCATTGTTATATCTTCAAGTTCACTAACTTTTTCTTTTATAATGTCTATCTGCTGCTATCCTGTCCAGTATATTTTTCATCTCACACACTGTAGTTTTTATCTCTAGAAGTTTGATTTTGGTTTTATTTATATGTTTCATACCTTTAGTTAACACATTTAAGACTTCCTCTAGATTCATGAACATACAGAATGTATAATTTATAACTTTTAATTCTGTCACCTGTGTAATTTCTGGATTGGTTTTGATGACTAATTTTTCTTCTTGTTATTGGTTTCATTTTCCTGTATCTTTGCACGCCTGATAATTTAAAAAAAAAAAATCAGCTTCCAGGGTTTGTGAATTTTGCCTTGGTAGGTGCTAGATTTAAAAAAATCCTTTAAACTTAAATTTTTTAACTTTGTCTGGGCCATGGGTAGGTTACATGGTAACAGTTTTAATTCTTTTGGGTACTGGGCCTAAAGCGATAAGAGCAAAGTTTAGTCTGGTGCTTATTTTGCCCTGCTACTGAGGTACAAACATTTCTGAGTATTTTATTTGACAGTCATGAATTTTGAGGTTTTCTATTCTGGTTGGTGGAAAGAGGAACTGGCCCTGTGTGAACTCTGAAGATGTTCCTTCAGTTCTTTTTGGGTGGTCTTCCCTGGCCTTGATTTGTGTACACACACACCAACACTGATCAGTTCTCAACTTAAGACCTGAGCAGGATCATCTGTACATCCCCATGGTTCTCTCTCTTTGTGGCTCTCTTCTCTGGGGTACTGTTTTACTCTAGCTGCCTTGGCTTTCCCAGACTCTAAATGCCACTACCTCAACTATGGGAAACGACTGGCTTCTGTTGGATCTCCCCTTCCTACAGCAGAGTCTGGACAATTTCTACAACTATTGTTAAATTTTTGGTTTGTTTCAGAGGGAAGAGTAAATCTCATCCCTATTACTCCATGACCAAAAGTCGAAGCTGACAACAATTTAAAAAAGAAAAAACGAGCTGCTTCTTATGTTTTCTGTTACATTAGCACTTTGTGCTTTTTTCCTTTTTTCCTGACCAAATATTTCATAGTTAAATACTAATGAGGTAGAGAAAGTTATAAAGGTGCAGGAAAAAAGAATATCATAATGTGATTACCCATAATTTAGTATAATTCAATCAAATCTTCCTCTATGAAGTCTTGCATAACTTTGTGGACTGCTTCTTTCCCTTATCATTATACCATAAGTATGTTTCTATGCCCTTAAATGTCTCCTTGTAAACATAATTATAGGTTCCTGTATAATATTTTGTGTTCTGTCATTATTAATACAAAGACTTCTCTCTTTGTTTGGTTAATCTGGCCAGAGATGTAGTTACTTTATTCACTGTTGCTTTTTAGAGGCTACAATTAAAAAAAAGTTTTAAATTTTCTGTAAAAGTTTAGTCAACTTTGGACTTTCTGAATTTTTTCTTTCACTAAATGTTTAGCTACTTGTCTTCTTGGTAAAATTTATATAAATAAAGCTACATATTTTTTCCTTGTTGCTTCTTCTAGATATAATTTAATCTCTGGTAAATAATTCTTGACTTAGAATATATAGAGAATTATTCTTTTCATTTATGACTCTAGAGGGTGGGTTTTTCACACCCATCGTCTTCATCTTTATATTGACTGTCTGATTAATTCTACATTTTAAATTTTAACTATTCTAGTTACGATCCTTAAAAAATACTTATCTTTTCCTGATGCATTTTTAATTTTATTTATGATAAAATAATTCCAGGAAAAAAATATATATGTGAGGGGAGAGATGCTTAACATATTGTGAATATTATTCTGTGGGATCAAAGATAAACAATAAATAAGACTAAGTACATTAGCAAGCTTTTTGACATTTTTTTTTTTTCTGGCCTCATTTCACATTCTAACTGCCCATGTTTTCCTTATCAGATGACCTAGTTTTAGTAGAAAGAACCAGTCCAGTGAATAATAAAATTGGAGGGGTAGAGTTCTGGTCCCAGTTCTGTTACTACACTGGACTGTGGATTTCCTGGACCAGACATCTTGTTCCTTCTAGTTTAAAAATTCTACAATTCTATCTTTGATTGTGTTAAGTCTCCCTGCTGGAGCGTAAACAGCACCACAGCCATCTGGCAGCAGCAACTAGAATTAGGATTTATTTTTCCCTTGGAAGACTCACTGAGCATCTGCTTTCCCCACCAGACCACTGTGCTAAGCACCTGAGAAACCAAGATTTCAAAGGTCACACTTAGCTCACTCAAGGAAGTGTGAGCTGTTTAAAAACAAAGGCAGCTGATAAACAAGTGGCTATAAGACAGGGTGGTGAAAGCTTATGATTGGGAGTGTCAGGGAGGGTTTCCTAGAGGAGATACCTCTGAGGGGAGGGAGGAACAGGTGAGGGAAGGATGTTTTACAGAGAAGATACACAAAGGTCTAGAAGAGAGAGCAAGGTATGTATTCTTTCTTGAAACTTGAGAGTTTTGTTAAGGTGGAACATGGGGACATGGAGTGAAGGGGAAATGGAGCTGATGCATCTAGCTCTGGTCAAGTTTGGGTCCTGGTGGAAATTTCAAGTATGTCTGTCCAGCAGGCAGCAGTACACATGAGCTGAGGGATTTGGTTTAGAGATACAGTCATTGGCATAAAGAAGTCACTGAAGTCACAGGAGTAGATGAGGTCACTAGGAGTGAGTGCAAGTAGCACGTTTACTATAGTTCACAGAAAAGGGAGCTCTGGATTGGCTCTAAAGAATCCATGAAATAGGTACAAAAGTTTCTTTTTAAATTTCCCTTATATTCCCTTTGGATATTACCACAGTAGACAATAAATTTTAAATTTCTAATCCTGTTCTTATGTACTCATCCTTATGGCACAATAGTCTAGAAAAATTTTCTGTTTTCAGAAATAAAAGAAAGTATGCTCTGTCATTATTATCACCTGCGTTCCTTCATTTACGCTGGGCCTATATTAGGCTGTGGGATTCCCTTGTGGCTCAGTTGTAAAGAACGTGCCTGTCAATGCAGGAGACATGGGTTTGTCCCTGGGTCAGGAAGATTCCCTGGAGAAGGAAACGGCAACCCATTCTTGCCTGGGAAATCCCATGGACAGAGGAGCCTGGCAGGCTACAATTCATGGGGTCGCAAAAGAGTCAGGCATGACTTAGCAACTAAACAACAATAAACATTAAGTTGAAAGATGCCAAGACAAAGGACTAAAGCAAAACTAATTTATTCATCCTTTGGTTTTACTATCATTGATTAACACAGGGGTCTGCAAACTTTTTCTGCAAAGGGCTCACAGAGTAAAGATTTTCAGTTTTGCAGGTCATAACATTTCTGTAAGAACTACTTAACTCTAATGTATGAAGTCAGCTACAGACAATATGTAAACTAATGAGCATGGCTGTGTTCCAATAAAACTTTATTTAGAAAAACATGTGGTTTTTGTTTTTCTGTTTTTGGAGAAGGCTTGATTTGAAAGGGTTAAAATTTCTCCAGAACTTGAACTTATACCAACATAAAACCTGGTCTTGAAGCTTTCTACCAGCTTGCTAATCACCTTAGAGAAAGTTTATAACTTAGAGCAATAGAAAATATTTAAAATATTGTACCTTTAAATGTTTTTATGCTCTCCAGAAAAATAAAAAAACTTTTCCTCTGTGCTTTTGTTTTTTCCATGGAAGACCTGAAAGCTCTGCCATTTCATTTCAAAATGCAAATGGATCAAACAAACTGTTACTCTCTCCACTGTACCTAGCTTCTGGGGTTTGTTTGTAGTACAAATACTATTTTTGTTTTAAATCTTATTTTGTGAAAAGCATTTTTTGTCAATCAAAAGTTGACTGGAAGAAAAATCCAGGTACCAGATAGAGCACTTACAATGGGTAGAACACATCTGGTTACACTGCCTGGAGAAGAAGGAAGTTCACCCACTCATTATCTCGATCACTGTGTTCTATATACAATTTGCAAGAGATCAAAGACACAATCCACAACCCTGAGGGAAATCGTGTCAGCTTCAAAGGAAAAGGCGTTTTGGATCACCACCTTTCCAGGTGGCTTTGTCAAGAAATAGGAGCAAGGGACTTCCCTGGTGGCCCGGCAGCTAAGACTCTGTGCACCCACTTCAGGGGCCCTGGGTTTGATCCCTAGCCAGGGAACTAGATCCTGCATGCTGTAACTAAGACCCAGTGCAGCCAAATAAATATTTTTTAAAAAAAGAAACAGGAGCAGGATAGAAGTCCTCCTTTCTTGGCTTTCCAGAGATGAAGCATTAAAGAACATAACTGAAAATTTACAGAACTACTGTTTTGTTTAATTAGTTAATTTTTAATTGAAGTATAGTTGTATAATACTACATAAGTTTCAGGTGTACAACACAGGATTCACAATTTTAAAAGGTTATATATTTATAATCATGATAAAATATTGACTAAATTCCCTGTGATGTACAAGATATCCTTGTCTTATTTTATACATAGTAGCTTTTGCCTTGCCCCTAACTTGCCCCTTCCTCCTTCCTTCTCCCCACTGGTAACCACTAATGGTTTCTACATATATATCTGGTTTTGTCATTGTTGTTCTTATTATATTCACTAATTTGTTTTATTTTTTTAGATTCCACATGTAATTGATATATCACACAATATTTGTCTTTCTCTGTCTGACTTATTCCACTTAGCAAAATATCCTCCCAAACCCATTCATGTTGCAAATGGTAAAATTTCATTATATTTTTTATGGCCTAGTAGTATTCCACTGTATACATATACCATGTCCTCTTCATCCATTCATTTATTGATGGAAATTTAGGTTGTTTCAATATCTTGGCTATTGAAAATAAAGTTGCTATGAACACTGGAGTGCATGTATCTTTTCAAATTAGTGTTTTCTTTTTTTCCAGATAATAGATACCCAGTAGTGGAACTGCTGGGTCACATGGTATTTTTATTTTTAGTTTTTTGAGAAGTACAGTTAAATACCTTATTTTTTAAAAAGAGTTTACTGGGGAATTTATTAATGTTTGGCTTATCTATAGTTATTTTTTCCCCAATGAATAAAATACATCTTTTGATTTAAAGCTCTACAATCAGTATCAAAAATGCTACTAAGAATCTATTTGCTGTTTTGGCTAAGTGGTCATTTTGGGAGAGCAGTGGGGAAACTACATAAGACTTAACTACATAAGACTTCTAATGCTGGAGGAAGTACTTCTGTAGGCTAGAATTAGGTGAAGGATCCGCGTCAAATTCTTTGCACAGAGAAATCAAAAGATACAAGAAAAGAAAAAAAAAGACACAGGAAAATACAACTCTTCTGAAAGCCACTCCTGTTCAGACAGACAATCTTATAATTAAGATACAGATTTATAATCCTTTTCTTACCCACACATATAGTGTAAGTGATATAAACCAGCCAAAGATGACTTCATTGTCTTGAGGACAAAGAAACTGATGTGGCTTAATTTTGATTAAAACGTCTTAGTGAATTCTGATGCTCTTTGACACATGTCTCCCCAGATACTTAATTTAACAGTCAAAAGAATTTCAGCACTTGTTGCCACCAGAATAAAAAGTCTAAATTGATTTGGCTGTCAAAGTTGATAAGCATATTGCCATGTGCAAAAAATCTCTATAGAGCTTCAACATTTTATTCAAGTCAAATAGCAGACTTCTCACTGAAATTCATTTTGAAGCAGGACGAAAATTTACTTTTTCTTTCATTTTTAAAATATATGGATTTATTTCAACTTATATCTTTTACAGAAACTTGCCATTAATTTAGCATCAAAGTTTAGTTAAACCTGATAGATTAATCAAATGTGTTTTAATGGCACTACTTATTAGAATCTCCAAGTGATAGAAAAATCAAAAAAGATATCACAACCTAGGACAAAGGAGTGCTTTTGAATTGTGGTGTTGGAGAAGACTCTTGAGAGTCCCCTGGACTGAAAGGAGAGCAAATTAAGTCAATCCTAAAGAAAATCAATCCTGAATATTCATTGGAAGGACTGATTCTGAAGCTGAAACTCCAGTACTTTGGCCACTGATGCGAAGAGCTGACTCGTTTGAAAAGACCCTGATGCTGGGAAAGATTGAAGGCAGGAGGAGAAGGGGATGGCAGAGGATGAGATGGTTAGATGGCATCTCCGACTCAATGGACATAAGTCTGAGTAGGCTCTGGGAGATGAAGGACAGGGAGACCTGGCATGCTGCAGTCCATGAGTCGCAAAGAGTCGGACACGACTGACCAACTGAACAACAACAGGACAAAGGAAACAGGAGAGAGACAGTGCAAATAAAAAAATTAAAAAAAGAACAAAGCTTTTGGAAGCCAAAAAGTTGCCTGATATTTCAGAGGAATAGCTTACAACCTAAGCAGCTAAAAGTGGCGACACCAATGAGAGGTCTGAGATAATCTGTGAAGACTGACAATCCCTATGTAAACTATCAAAAACAAAATTCCAAGATAATAAAAAATCTGTATGTAAATTTTGAGCCTATGTATTTATACCCACTGTCTGACATGGACTTTCCTTACATTCTTACAGGGATCCATGAGAGAAAGTAAGACAGTAAAAATGTGCTTTGCAGACAAAATGTTAAAAATTTTAGTGTCAGACAGTCCTTAGTTATGGAAGAGAGAAGCCTCAAACCACTCAACCACTCGGTAGCAAGGGCTAAGCCTAGAGCTTGGATTTCCTGACCTCTGTGTCAGTGCCTTGTAGGATCTCAGGTCATCCAGGCCACGCCAGTGAAAGCCCCAATCCTAACCTCTAGGCCACCAGGGAACTCCCTCAGCATCTTTCCTCTTCAGCACTGCCTCAATGTCAGTGAACTGAAAACACATGTGAGGAGAGAGACCTGAGTCTGATGTGGTACAGTCCTCCTTTCATATCCCTGGGGGATTGGTCCCAGGACCCTCATAGATACCAAAATCCATAGACGCTCAAGTACCTTAGATAAAATGGGGAAATAGAACCCATGCACATCCCTCCATAAATCATCTCTAGATCACTTTTGATACCTAATAAAATGTAAATGCTATGTAAATATGATGTAAGTAGTTCCTGGGGTGCAGGGAATTCAAGTTTTGCTTTGAGGAGCTTTCTGGAATTTTTTTTTTTGGTGGGGGTGGATATTTTCTGCTGGGGTTGGTTGAATCCACAGATACGAAATCCATGGCTACCGAGGGCCAACTGTATGTACAAAAACAACATAAAGGTGTAAATCCTCATACCTGATCCTGGGTACTGGAAGACGTTCTGCTGCATCTGAGGATTGATTCCAGTGCCAAACTGCCCACCCATGTTTCCTGTCATGCCTCTGTTCACCATGCTGCTGCGGTTGGCCAAGGGCGCCTCGGGATTTGCTGCCAGTTGTGAAAAAGGGCTGGTAGAGGCAGGCGGGGTTCCTGGATTTGTACCATAGTTTGGTGGGTAGGGGAATTGCTGCGGAGCACCCTGAGGAAGACGGGGGTTCCCCATTTGAACTGGCAGTCCAGATGAGGGAGGGAGGTTGTTCCCAAAGCTTTGTTGCCTCATGAGCATGGCTCTTTGCTGCTGTATTAGCTGCCTCTGTCGGTGCTGTTGACTATACAACTCCCGCTGGCGCTGTGCCAACATCTGGGCATTCAGGGGTGGCTAAAGAAGAGAGAAAAAAAAATCTTCCCTTATTAGTATTAGTATTATTACTCCTACCTTGGAAAGCTTACAGGATAAAGCCTACTAGCTTGGAGCAACAGAATTGTAGCAATTATCAGTGTACAAGGCAAACTAAAACAGAAAAGGAAGAAAACCTCTTAAATAACATCCACAGGACAGAAAATGAATTAAGTACATTTTACATATTAAAGTCAAACACGACTGAGAAAAGTCAAAGAAAACATATATTGATTAGTACTATAATATAGGCCATGAAACCTGTTAAGAGAAACATGAAAACCATAAAGGAGAGAAAATGTGCTTGATGATTTATATCTTATCTGGCATTAGGTTACTAGGGTACTTCTTTTCATTTCCACAAAATTCACCACATTTCTAGTATGGAGAATATTAGTTTTCTCTTTTCTCATGGAGATCATTTATTCCACTTTACTTAAGTGAATAAAATGTGATTATAGGTGATTTCAATTTTCTTCATTATACTTTTATGTATTTTCCAAATTATCCATAATGAATGTACATTATCTTTACAATTAGACAAACCTACAAATACCATTAGAAAAGGAAGAATCTGAAATCTAGGATCCAAGGCCAAACAAATGATCACTTAAAAGAAAATCATTAATTAGAAACAAAATAATACACAGAAATAAATGAACCCTGGTATTTTATAGCATTGTTGTAGTATGAGACTGCTCCAGGCATTAGAGTAAGTGTTTTAATAGCTATAATATTATGAATGATGAAAGAAGTGGTAAAATTAGTTTGAAGTCTCCTTTTGGGCTAACTTGCAAAGCAACATGGCACATCAACAAAGCCTTCCTCAGAAAATGTCCATTCAGGTCGAGGAGCTGATTAAAGCATACTGCTTCATAAAAAATGAAACTTGCCAACCAGAAGTAGCCCAATATGGAAGAAACTGACATATGACTTCTTAACAGAAGTTGTCTTTATGTGAATTCCAACAGTGGGGTCTTGTTTCCTTATAACCGATTTCCCCTTGCATGAACTAACCACTGAGACTTTTAAGGCAGAGAAACCCAAGTCTGGATCCATGGAGACGCCAATATCTGCTGCTTAACAGGAGCTTCTATCAATATTTATCCTTTTGGTTAGTATTTGCCCTCAATCCAACTAGGTCCATTTTATGGAGAAAAGTTTGTCTGAATCCTTTCTAAAATACCTCATCTCCCCAATTTTTGCGTTCTTGGTTGGGGGAAAAAAAAAAGTGGTTGAGGGAATTCCCTGGTGGTCCAGTGGCTGGGACTAAGTGTTTTCACTACTGTGGGCCCAAGTTCAATCCCTAGAGAACTAAGATCTCACAAGCCGCATGCTGCAGCCAAAAAAAAAAAAAAAAAATAAGTGGTTGAAGCAAAAATATTAATGTGCAGAAGTAAGGATGAAAGTCTGTATCACACTTAGAAGGCTACCTGGTTCTTTTTATGTTTACTTTCAATGGCTATGAGCTCACACACAGGATTGTTAAAACAAAAATTGGAAAATGCTGATGCTCAGACTGAACAGAGAACACAAGGCAGTTAAGATAACTAAGCAATGTGACTGGGTTTTGATCAGGTTTCAGGTACTGTGCACACAGTTTCATATCCTTGGCTTCTTATTACTGATACTATTCAGGACAGCAATAAGAGTTTTCTACTTAGTCACCTGATACCTAATAGCAATGACAACAATAACAATAAAATGAAACAAAGAACCCTCAGCTTTAGATCAAATATCAGTAGGGGGTATCACAAGCTGATTATAAATTCATTCTAAAAGAAAGCTACAGTACAAACATCATTAAGAGATGAGTTCACAGACCATTTCAAAAACACCTAAGTCAACACTCTAAGAAACACAACTTGGGTTAGAGAAGTAGTAACAATGCCTGGTTTTCTCACATTACCTGAGGTGTAATTTGCTGCTGCATGCCTGATCTCATATTGATGCCAACAGGAGCATTTGCTGCAAATTGGTTCAAGATAGCTTGCCGATTTTGGTGTATCAACTAGAGAAAAATAGAACAACGAGATAAACTTCTACACACAAACATATAGCATGGCCCTTTAGGGAAACATAAACTTCTTATTGATTATTAAGAGGTTTTAGTATTGCAGATTTAGTAAGATTATTTCCCACGTTTACTTGCCAAAAGGTGGCAATTCCTAACATTTATCAAATACTTTCTGCCTACAGAACTCTAAATATGGCAGAGCATTTAAAAGTAGAATACACACACAATGTAAATATATATACAAGTACATACATGTATGTACATGCACACATGCCTATATGCATTTATTACAGGTGCATGTATTCTATTTTTATGCTCTGCCATATTTAGTGTTCTGCAGTGTTATATACATATATATGCACACAAATATGTTTATCATGCTTTTTGTAATTTTTAAAACTCTTTATCTTATATTGGGGTATAGTCAATTTTGGGGGGGGGCTCCAAAATCATTGCAGATGGTGACTGGAGTCATGAAATTAAAAGACGCTCGCTCCTTGGAAGAAAAGCTATGACCAACCTAGACAGCATAGTAAAAAGCAGAGACATTACTTTACCAAAAAAGGTCCATCTAGTCAAAGCTATGGTTTTTCCAGTAGTCAAGCACGGATGTGAGAGCTGGACTTATAAAGAAAGCTGAGCACCGAAGAATTGATGCTTTTGAACTGTGGTGTTGGAGAAGACTCTTAAGAGTCCCTTGGACTGCAAGGAGATCTAACCAGTCCATCCTAAAGGAAATCAGTCCTGAATATTCATTGGTAGGACTGATGCTGAAGCTGAAACTCCAATACTTTGGTCACCTGATGTGAAGAACCGACTCACTGGAAAAGACCCTTATGCTGGGAAAGATTGAAGGCGGGAGGAGAAGGGGACAACAGAGGATGTGATGGTTGGATGGCATCACCAACACGGTGGATGTGAGTTTGAGTAGGCTCCGGGAGTTGGTGATGGACAAGAAGGCCTGGCGTGTTGCAGTCCATGGGACTGCAAAGAGTCAGACACGACTGAGTGACCGAACTGAACTGACAGTCAATTAACAATGCTGTGATAGTTTTACATGAATAGTAAAGGGATTCAGCCATACCAATATATCCCCCAAACTCCCCTCACATCCAGGCTGCCACATAACAAGTTCCATGTGCTATACACTAGGTCCTTGTTGGTTATCTATTTTATATCATGCTTTTAAAAACTCATTAATATTTAATTATTTCAGACACGTGCAATAATGGAGAAAAAAGAAACATCAGCCTTGGTCTTAAAGGGTTGTGAGTAAAAAAAGTACATATACATAGGGAACACTCTGTAAAGGTCTGGAAGATGAATGGAAAAGTTGAGGTACTTCTGACTTGGAGGGTACCTGTCTGATGGGCACGTATTTGGGAAAAATCCAATGTGATTTCATTAGCTGGAGAGAATTATGTAAGAAACAAATGGTCTGAGAAAATGGACTATTTATTTAACTAGAAGAAGTAATTATACTTTAGACCAGCATTTCCCAAATTGGTGTTCTAAAGAACATTGTTCTGCAGGATATTAATAGATGTGCCAGGAAAATAGCATGCTGTGCTGTATTAAGCATTGGAAATAATGGGTTACACAAGGTGAAACAGATTTCTTTAGTGTAGTAATTCTATGAGCCTTCAATTGGCTAAAGCACATTGTGGAGCTCCAAGAAGGGGATAAACTATGCAATTCATTTATCATGAACCTTTTTTTCTGACATATAGCCATTTATTATTATTTCCTAGAACAATCTTCTATGGTACACTAGTTTGAAAGATACTGTTTATATCAGGCTCAGGATTCCATATCAGAGGTATGCCTTAACTTTAGCAGGTAACAAAACAAGCATCCTTAGAAAGGGTATTTCCTGATAAACAATCTACTGCTTCAAGGATTATTTGCTCAATAATTTGATATGAATAAACTGGTTAGGGAGATAATAGTAACAATAATATCAACCTTGTTTTGTGTTGAAATAGTACTTTATGATTTATAAATTTCTTATAAAATAGTCAACCTATCAATATATTTTAATATCTTCATATTTAATACATTTAATAAATTTTAATATACTATTTATAAACTAGAAAGTCTCTCAAAGTTTTATAAGAGAATCCAAAGAGTTGTGAATAGTGATTAAATCTCTCATCTCTAACAAGCTCAATTCTTAACTCTAGTTTCATTCATTTTTTGACTCCAATTAGATTAGAAAACAAAATGACTTGGAGGGAGAAGCCCAATATAATATAAATATTACAATTATAACTTTCAGGCACTGTGGAATAGGATAAAACATTCAGAATCACGTTAAAAATAAAGATAACCAATATTATGGCTCTAAAAGTCAAAGAGGCTCTTAAAAGTATGAAAATCTACATACTTCTTAAACTCAAACTTATGTCAGATCTTGGACATAAGTTTAAATTAACCATTAGTTTTACAAAGATTTGTCATAAAACTTGGTAAATGCAAGATACTAAATAAAGTTTGAAGCCTACAAAAGTGAGTAAATTTCTATTTTCTGGGAATTCTCTGTTGAGTGGCAGAGAGGTCAATACAGAACAGTGCAATGCACAAGTTATAGCCTGAATATATAAAGAGATGTAAGCAGCATGGGGCAGCAACTAACTTAGCCTAGGACATGAAGGCAGGGACCAAGAGCATGAGTGAGCTCAATGGGACCTTGAAAGATGAGAATGCCAGGTGGCAAAGAGGGTAGTAAACTCAAGGCAGAAGGAACAGCAAGTCTAAAAACAGAAGACACAGGGAATGAAAACAGGTGAAGAAAAGTAACACTGCCAGGAATGTGGGAGTTGGGATTCCAAACTGACAGCTTTATATATTCTGTGCATTGTGAGATAATATGCAAATGAAAATGAGAAGTGACAAAAATGAAAAAACAACCTTAGAAAAATAAATCAAAATCCTATAAAATAAACAGGTGATTTTTAGAAGTAGAAGAAATTGTTCTAAAAGCAGCAATCTACGAGCACTTTCTGTTAAAGAAAAATGATGTATTCCTACCCTCAGAAATACTCTTATTCCCCACCCCCCTTGACTATCTGTGTGTACAACCTAACGCTGTGTACGACAATTTCACTCTAATCTGCCTCTTCTTTCTGATTACTAAAATTTTACCCATTTTCCAGCAACTTCTTCCAAAGAAGTTCTCCTAAAAGGATCACCATGTCCTTAATCTCCTCTGAAATCTTAATTTTTGTTAGTTAGGGAGTTGGGAGGAGAGAGGTTGATAATCGTTAGAGCTGGTAACACAAATTCAAAAGCCTATAAAGGTCTCGTTGACAGGCTTGTTGTATTACTAAAGGAGATGTATGTGGGGCTTGTGGCCACTGAAAAAGCACAAACCCAGCCTATGTGTATAAAATGCACACATGTACATGCATACACACACAATTCAGGCTTGCTTTCACTTTGTCTGAATGGAGTTTTTTTCCTAACGCCTCAGTAAGAAGTCCTCCTACAGTAAACCTAAAAGATGATTATCTTGTCAAGAGGTTCTCAACCGGGGGTTTTCTGCCTCGTAAAGGAGAGTTGGCAATACATGAAGACATTTTCAGTTATCACAACTTGGGGAGGGGCTGCTCTTAGTATCTGGTGGGTACAGGCAAGGGATGCTGCTAAATATCCCCCAGAGCACCAGAAGCACCCCCTTAACAAGAATTATCCAGTTTCAAAACACTAACAGTGATGAGGCTGAGAATCCTGATTCAGTCACCATGTAAATTATTGCCAAAACAAAGATTTCCTTAAGGAAGCTTATTCTTTTATCAAGCAGTTTTTACTGCCACAAAGTTTTGCTTCTCATCTAGAATTAAAACAAAAACAAAAACAAAAAACCTCTTTCTGAACCACAGTTGGTTTAATCTGCAGATGCGGAACCTGAAGATACAGAGGGCTGACCAAGTTTTGAATACCCCAGGCTGATGATAAACTCTGAAAATTGCCTCTATCTCTTTATTCTTTGCATTTCTCTCAGAACCTGGTACAGTCATCATAAACATGTTCTGTGAAAAATTAAATACAGGGGAGCTAGTAAGTATTTCTTATTCTTGTGCTGTCTAATGATGATTGATAAGTTGTAACAAGAAGCAGTTTATTTTAAAATAATATTCAGAACATATTATTAATACTATACCCTCGCTTTGTTTCTCTTTTTTTCCTTCTCTTCCCTTAATTTCCCTTTGTGTCTTTTACTTCACACTAGCATTTAAAAATTACTCCTTATTAGTCTACCATTAAAAGTTTTTCACTTTATGCCATCTCTTTCTCCCTTTCATCATCTTCCTCTTTTTAAGTGGCATGGAAGCACATTTTATATTATTTGTTATATTTATTGGATATAAATTCATAATAATAGTGAGTAGGTACTAAATTAAATTAAATGTGCACTATTTTTTTAAACACCATCCTTGTAGAGAAGGGAGACAAAAAGAAGCAAATGTAGCAAAATATGGGAAACCTACTGAAAATGTGTTCATTTCCCCAGTACCCCTTGACTCCCCCATTCTGCAGCACAAAATTAGTGCAGCTCACGTTTTCATCAAAATTCCACTGTAACTCAAAAAGTAATATGGCTGGAAGTCTCCTACATGGGAGTGTAGTTTTTATAGATATTAAACAAAAATCTCTAAAAATTAAACTTGCCTTTATATATTCTTTTAATATATCAGGCACTCTGTTAAGAGCTTTATATCCAAGCTCTACATCTATTAATGGCTTCCCTGGTGGCTCAGAGATAAAGAATCCACCTGCTGCCTGTGATGCAGGGGACGTGAGTTTGACCCTTGGGTTGGGAAAGATACCCTGGAGGAGGAAATGGCAACCTACTCCAGTATTCTTGCCTGGAAAATCCCAAGGACAGAGGAGCCTGGCGGGCTATGATCCATGGGGTCGCAAAAGAGTGGGACATGACTTAGAGAATAAACAACATCTATTAATGTTATCTCATTTAATCCACAAACCAACTAAGAGGTAAAGGAATTAGATTCTTTTTAAAGAGAAGTCATAGGCTTTAATAGGGTAAATAATTTTACTACTGACCCACCTCACGTAAGGTTAGAACTAGGACTTGAAACCAAGGCTAACTCTATCAGGCTGCCTAATAAATTTACCTACCTCCTTCTTCCTCTTCCTTCCTCTATTAGTTTAAGGCTCCAGAGACCTTTTTTAAATGCTTTTTTAAAAATCCAAAGCAAAACAGACATTTGGATAAAGAAATACAAAACAGTAATAACAACAGAAGCAACAACCTACATTCCTGGTCCCGTTTCCCAGAGGATAGTTTTAACCATTTGGGTTTCTAATTCTTAATGATTACCCCTGTAACTGCTGCTTAAACAGTCCTAAATATTTATGTCATTACACCTGCATATTATTTGTCATGAGAGAAAATATTTATCAGCAGTATCTCTTTATGCTCTACTTTAGAAATTAAGCTGTGCTTCAATTTTATTAATTTAATAATTATACGGGATGTTCATCCTAAATATTATTTATCTCAAAAAATGTAAGTAAATTGTTTTTAAACTCTTGGTGTTAAAGGACTTTGTTATGAGCCAGCAGTCTTTAATTGAATGAGTCTCCCTTATTCTTATCAGAGCAGACTAAGGATGACTTTTTGTGTCATAAAGGGTCTGAGAGTAGACTTAACACCTTTAGTGCACTGGGTTGGCCAAAAAGTTCATTTGAGTTTTTCTAAAACATCCCATGGAAAACCCACACCAACCTTTTGGTCAATCCAATAGCATTTTGGCTGTCTTGTTACATAGAGCTATTAGCACATACCTTTAAAAAGGATCACCAGTTGAACAAGGGTACTCACCTGCTGTTGTCCTTGCAATCGTTGTTGAAGTTGAAGTCTAAGTTGGTTGGGTGCAGCTGGAGGTCTGTTTAGTGTTTGCCTGGGCTGCATGCCCATGCCAGGTGAAAAAGCACCTCGAGGAGGTGTTACTTGAACAGGCATAGTCCCCAGTGAAGGTTTTTGCCTGACCATGCCCTGGAAAGGACTAGAGAGATTGGCAGTAGGCGAAGGAGAAGAATAAGGCTGGGAATAAAGGTTGGGTCTTTCTTCCATCATCAATGGTGGTGTTGCTTGCTGTGGTGGAAATCTCTCTGATAATACATCTAATCCACCTCCCTGTTGGAAAATAAGCCAAAACATTTTACAAATACATTTCTGCCAATGAATGACATGCTTCTCTATACAATTTTGGATATGAGATCATACAAAGAACTCCGGAAGTTTGCTATTAATACTTAAAGGAATCACTTATGAAAGTTGCTTCTGAAATGGAGTAATAGATTAACTGGGATGTTTAAAATCTCAGTAGAGAGATGAAAATATGGTTAAAATGAAGGCCCTAATGAAATAGAGCTAAATAGTTTGAAAAGAACCTCACTGCAAAGCCTAATAATCAACAAATGTTAAATTTAATAGATTATCATGAGAAGTAGATTCCTAAAGGAGAGATTAATTTTTCTATGTCAAATATAGAATTCATGCTTTTATCTTGTTTGAAAAAAAAATTCATAGCTGACCTAACAGAATGCCATAGAGCTATGGCTTTCAAACTTTTTGATTGCTACTTATTGAAAGAAATACAATTTAAATTGTGACCTACTGTTTGTTTATGTAACTGCAAAGAGTTTCATAAAACATAAAACATGAAACTTTCCCTTTTTCTGCATTCTGACAGTCTTTATTCTACATTATTCTATCCATTAAAAAAAAAGCTGGTCATGATGCACTAAATTAATTTTTTAACTCCAAAGTCTCAAAAATACTAACCTGGAAGTTGGAATGTCATGGAACATATAGGCTGAAGTCTAGCATGAATGAAGGATAAATTAAGTCCTAAAATAAGAAGTAATAATATAAAATCTGATTCTATTCTAGGGAGAGCTTCTAAGATTATGTTCCATAGTAAAAGGCTACAACTTGGTAATTATTATGACAGGCTTTTTGTTTAAAAAGCCCATTATTTAACTATTATATATTTGGATAACTTTCACAAGGGTAAATTATAAAATAGCTACCATACAGTGAGAGCCATACGGAAAAGACTTGCTTAAAAATAATTTTTAGCTTTTTAGGGCTGCATCATCTAAAAAGTGCCAACTATAGTAAATACCTGAACAAGTTTGTCAATTCCCAAAGCTCTGTCTAGTTCAGCTAGCTCAGTTTCATCTTTTCCACTGAGGAAGGATACCAGCTGTTCAAGAAGGGCCTTCTCATCATTTCTTCCTTCGACTGTTGTTGGTGGACAGAGAAGTTCATCTAATTGTGAACTAATACACTGGCTGACGAATCAAAAGATAAGAAAGATAAAGACTGATATAGCAAATAAGTATTCAACCTTAAGAATACAAATATACATACACATATATGCAAATCTAGTTCTAGGAAATTGCCAAGATTTTTTAAAACCAATTCTTATGCAATGAAATTTTCTATACTTAATGTGCAGAAATTTATGAATATTCGGTATGCAGCTTGAATATATTTTTCATTATTTTGTCAATCACTGAACTTTGTTCCCACATTCTTCATGTTAGCTTACAGAAATACCCTGAAAAATTAACCAAACGTAGTTAAGAGAAAATAATTTTTAACACAAGTAGAAAATAAAAATTAACCAAAAACTAAAAAAAGAAAAAAATCATTTAATCTAAATCAAAATTTATACCACTTATTGTTTATATTCTATACGTGCAATTAATTATTGATAATTGAACCATAATGAAAACAGTAAATATTATATATATTACTTAACTTTCAAAGATGATCAAATCATGCTGATAACATGACAAAAGAAATCAAACTAGAAAAATGCTCAGTGTTAACCAACAAATTGTTGATTACATGTAGGAAATACATAGTCTAATCCAATTGCTATCAATTGATGCATAACACTTAAAGATACATAGAAAACTACACTAGCACTAATACTACTTCTGTAAGGTTCTTTGGGGGAGGTGAACGAGGCGAGAGCTCATAATTAAGGCTTCACACTCAGTGCTACCTGGTCACCCTTTGGTTGCTACATATGAGATGCACTGTATGTGCTGAAATAGAGCTACCTGTGTGGATTAAGAAATCAGATTCTACTCAAGTGGGGATACTAAGCAGACGCAGAAAGTACCTTCTCTTCTTATGCATTCTTGCTCCAAACGAAGAGAAAAGCTGGACAAAATAATTATACAACTAAGAACTCAAGAGCAATAGAGTTGTTGTGCTGAGGCCAATTCATCTACCAGTACCAGAAATTTTATGGCAATCAGTCAATGCAAAGTAAGAGATGAAAAATAAAGCTGCATAATATATTAATCTCTTGGTAATTAAAATATACACTAGTCTTGCAGTCATGCAGTAAATAAATCTGTTTGATTTGGTGTCCTCCCCCATCCTTTTCTTTTCATTAAACCTTCACCTTCTATTAATATCTACAAAACAAAACACCAACACAAACTGGAATCTAGTTTGGGAAAAGCAGTTCTTTGCTGTAGAAGATGGTATCTGTTACTTGATAATATACAAAAGGTACTACTCACTCTTCTGGCTTATTCTGATTTACAGCTGTCACTGTATTATTTGCCCATGGAATCTGATCACCAGTTCCTGGTTGTCCAAACTGGTTATCAATTGCTTCTAATTCCAGTTCAGGTAATCCTGGTTAAAGAAGGAAAGGTAAGAAGTCAGGATATATTAAAACAGAAGGTAAGATGATAATATTTTTCAGAAGTAATATATTATATAGTAGAGTGAGATTTCCCCTATAAAATACTACCTCAATGTTACAAAGGTCACTTATTCAGAAACTTATACTATCTAGAATGTGACCACATAATAACAAGTAAGTGGGAAAATGAGAAAAGTTCTTTGAGTCAAAGAGAATCTGGACTTCCCTGGTTGTCCAGTGGCTAAGACTCCGTGCTCCTAATGTGGGGAGCCCAAGTTCGATCCCTGGTTGAGGAACTAGATCCCACATGCCACAACTAAGACCCAGCACAACCAAATAAATAAATAAGTCAATAAAATAAATACAAAGAAAATGTGATGTTAAAGGTTTTTATACATTACCATAAGAGAATCACTTAGAACTCCTTCAGAAATTACTGATTTTAAAGATAATCATAACAATTTCAGTTAACTGCTTTTTCAGTCTATACGCTATTACAATATGCTGTAAGTAGGGACAGTTGCTACTGTCATGAAATGTTTGAGAGACGCAAGTAAAAGACAAAATATGTTCTATAAGAGGCAGAATCAGAAGCTAAAGTGCACTGCAAACTGGGGCCATTTAGTAAATGGACAAAACTCTACAGTGGTTAACTGAGAATATAGCTGTACAATAACGGTATGATAACTGTTGTCTATAATGATGACAAATGAAAAAAAGAGGTTCAATTATGCTTTATGGTGTAGTGGTAAAGTATTCGCCTGCCAATATAAGAGACACAGGAGATGCAGGTTTGATCCTTGGGCTGGGAAGATCTTCTGGAGTAGAAATGGCAACCCACTTTAGTATTCTTGCCTGGAGAATGCCATGGACAGAAGGGCCTGGTGGGCTACAGTCCCTGCGGTTGCAGAGAGTCAGGCACAATTGAGCAGAGCACTACAGTACAATGGAAGGTGGTAGGATGCACAGTTTTTTTGAAGGCTTTGATTATTTCTGTACTACTTATATTAGGGAAAAAACTGTAAAGAACCTAAATCCCAGAAATTTATTGATTAATGGATTATGGTACAGATATTTATAACATGCTGATAAATGAAAAAGGAAAAAAGTATAATCCAAGACATCATGTTCAGGATGAGTCTATTCTTATAACAGAATATTATAAAATTTCTATATATTAATCAAAAAAATCTGGTAAGCTATATATTCTTGGTAGATTTTAGGTTGTGAGACTAAGGATTACTTTATTTTCTTTTAGTGTTTCTGATGGCTATTTGTAATCTTGAAAAGATTATAAAATTTATATGTTGAAACCCTAACCTCTAGTATGTCAGAATGTCATTATATTTGGGAATAAGGCTTTGAGTGAAATAAGAGTTGTCAGGGTGGTTCCACTTCAAACACTTCAATATAACTGGTGTTATAAGAAGAGGTGATTAGGACACAGATGGCGCAGAGAGATGACCACGAGGACACAGCAAGAAGGAAGCCATCTGCAAGCTAGTGAGAGAGGCAGCAGAAGACAGCAAACCTGCTGACCCTCCTCAACCTGAACTTCCAGCCTTCAGCTTCTGAGAAAATAAATGTCTATTGTTTAAGTCACTGGTCTGTGGTATTTTTTTATTATGGCAGCCCTAGTAAACTAACAAAAACTAAAAATGCCTTAGTGGCTTAAGAAAATATACAATTAGGTAGAATTCCTCATTTTAATGAATGGAGATAAATAGATTTAAGGATGCCCCTCAAACTTATTTAATGCTACATACTGATCATTATTAACTGCATAAAACATGTTAGGCTCACTTAATCTAACTTGACTACATATTGAAATATACTCAATATTTAGTATGAATGAAATATAGGAGTGCACATAAAAGTACATTCACTTCTAAATACAAAAAATTATAGCTTGTGATTAAACTTGTCTTCTTTAGCATGACAAATGATATAGAAATCAAATTCTGTATGATTTTGGGGGAAAAAAAAGCAAAAAAACACCAAACAACAACCATAAAAGGTGAAGGGAAAGTAATCACTTAATTCTTCTCATTATTTCAATCAGAAAGTTGGTCAGAGAAGATTATCTCAAGTTGTCCCTTTGCTCAGCTCCATACAATAATTCCTGTCTTATTCCATTTTAGAAACCTAACATAAACAAAATCATTATATTTAAAAGTCAAAGAAAATTTACATGGCTGTCTATTATCAAGACTTAGTATCACAGAATAGCTTATTTGACAGAGTAACAGGACATAGTATCTCACAGCAGTCTTGATGGGAAAAAAGGTTAAGAAAACAAGCTGGATAAAATATTTTCAAAATAAAGTAAGATTATTGTGCTAAATTTGGTGACTAGGAGAAAAAACCCAATCAATCACTGATTTAATTAAAAGTTTTGTTTGCATAGGCTATATACTTAAAAGAAGCTGGTTTTTATTCTAAAAGTCACTTTAACATTTTAGGACTTCCTTTAGAAACTGACTTCTTTTAAAAAAAATTCGATTTGCTGGAATGTTTTACAAAATACACAATTTATCTCTCTTTATCCAGGGAATAAACCTACTACTTTTGGTCATGTTTGTGTCTCTGTTACAAACATGAGTAAGTATGTATATATGTTACACAAGATAGGCATAGTGATTTTTAAAGGGACACATTACTGTGTTTACTAGTCTCTGCTGGAGAGAGGCAGCTGACATGGGGGTAGAAAAAAAAGCTATTAGGGACTCCTGATCAAGCTATTAATTTTTTAAATAATCTGTGCAAAGGGCTCAGCATTTTATTTTCTCCATTTTAAATATGGTTAAAAGAAAATCTTATATCCTCATTAGCCACAGTGATTTCATGTAAAAAAAAAAAACTGAATAACCCAGTAGATAACAGGTCACAAAAAAGCACTGAAAAGTGATCATCCTAATTTCACAATAAAAGAAATACATATTAAAACTACACTGAGATACTTAAAAAACTCATCAGATTGGCAAAGATGAGAAAGTGCATAATTCACTATTAGAAAGGATGTGTAGAAAGAAGAACATTATCACGGTGTAAACTGGCATAAGAAAGGCCATTTGGCAAAATCCATCTATGCTTTGACCCAGCAATTCCATTCAGAATTTACAGTTCAGATATACTCTTAGATGTGGTCAACTATCTGTACTATGTAAGATTAATTATAGTCCCACAGTAGCAAAACATGCCTACCAATAGTCACAACACAGTAAACACAACCTCAAAAACAGGGAACTAAAAATGGATTTTTAAAAATACTGAAAATGTTTTATGTGAAACATTTATTTTTAGAGTTATGCAACACTCAGTGTATCACAGATTAATAAAATTTTAAAAATAATCACCTCAGAATGTGTATGTTCACAGAACAAAAAAATGAGCAGGAGGTCATTCATTTACTTCAGTAGTGTTGCCAGTGTTCAAATATTTTTGGAATTCTAGAACTGTCTTCTCTAGTATACAAGCCCTTCAAAAAAATACTTCTAATTATATCTAACTTTGATTCTGATTTTTTAAAAAGTATTATTCTTTTTTGGATCAACAAATTTGGCTCCAAATTATTTCACAAAACTTTAAAAGTCAAATCCACCTTTAAAATATAGGAATTTGAAGACGGACAAAAAGACATGGCAGAGGTTTTGAAGGTACTGGTAAGAGAGCACATTATACATGTTTTGATCAAGATCTTCCTAAATTCTTTTAATGTGCTCTTACAGTACATTTCTAACAAAATTATTTAAGTCACGTGGTCACACTGCATGGGAGTTTGTGTGTGCCTATAAACAACATGTTTTGAAACCAGGCAGGCTGAAATTTAAATCCTGGTTCTGCGTACGTTAACTGGATAACTTTGGGCAAGTTTTTGTCTGTGTGTGTGTGTTTTCTTTCTTTGGACATCAGTTTTCTTGTATGTAAGTATATCTACAGAAAATTTTTGGTTCAATGTGACAGATTTACCATCTCTATTTTATTCTACACCCAAAGTTTTCATGGAAATAAAGGAAATTAAAAAGTGGACAATAAATCTACAGCTGAAGGAGAGGTAAAAGAAGTCACATGGCAGCTGACTAGAACAATGAAAACAAAACAGAACGAAAAATAAAACTGATGGAGAAGTTCACCTAAACTAAAAAACTTACATTAGGACAAAAGTGGAGATTTTCCAAAAGAGGGAGTTTACTCAGAGGGACACCAGAACAACTCCAGCCTCAGTGGTCATTTGAGCAAGTAAAGGAACAGGCCACGGGTGATTGCCGGGATAATTAAAGGACAACTGAACAGCTGTCACCAGGCCCTGCTCTGAGTGCAGCTGACTCTGGCGTCTGCCCATGGGATTAAAGTGGTGAGGACATGACTCAGTGTGGGAGTTCTGCCCAGGGAATCTCCCAAAGTGGGTGCGAGGGCTGCCACGAGGGATTTCCCTCTCACCAGCCCCCACTCCTTCACAACAACAACTGAGCATCAGGGCTTCTATAATCAGAAGCTACATTCACTGCCAAAGCAAAAGGGCCTCTCACTTTAGCTGAAGAGTCACTCTAGCTATCACGGTGTTTCATTCTAGGTCTTTTTCAGTCAGTATATGTGCACAGACAGACCTGGTTCACCAAAACATTCAAGAAAAGTCAACAGCAGGAAGGAAAGATGGCAAATTTAACAAAGAAAGAAACTTTGAAGAAAAAAGGATTGTTATAGAAAATGGACAAACCCTAAAGGATGCCAAATTTATCAATACACAGATTTAAAGTCTATCATATATATAAAAGGCAATAGACTTCTATGAAAAAAATTTCCACACACATGATCACTACAATTTAAAGAACTCAACAGATTGACTGAGGAGCAGAATGGATATGGTTGAAGATTCAGTTTTGATCTGGAAAATCTAGCACAGAGACTCTCTCAGAATACAGTGCAAATGGGCAAGGGCAAGGAGAGTGTGACAGAAAAGATAAGTGACATGGCAGATAGATCCAGGAGTTCTAATAGGTGATGAATAGTTCAACTGTCCTATGAGAGAGCTTTGGGCACAAAGTTAAGATGTGGAATCAGCCATTTGATAATGGAGCCTGGCTCGGGTGAAAGGTAGTGGTGGACGGTGCAGAGGCTAGAGGTGGCAGAGACTCAGAGGCTATTCTCTTCCCTTTATGAGTTATTATATTTTTGTCCTCTTCTTTTTTCTTTCTCCAGTTCTTTGTCCTCTTTTCCTTTTTCTTCCCCTTGTTTCTTTCTTGTTTGTATGGAAACAAGTTCTGCAGCGATCACCCTCTCTTCATTTACCTCATTACACCCCTCTATTTCTGGTTTCCAGCAACACTACAGCACAAGGTTTAACAGATTCTGGCCTCAGTTCAGTCAGTTCAGTCGCTCAGTCTGAACCGACTGACAATCTACTCAGTTCAGTTCAGTTGCTCAGTCTTGTCTTACTCTGCAACCCCATGGACTGTAGCACACCAGGCTTTCCTGTCCATCACAACTTCCCAGAGCTTACTCAAACTCATGTCCATCAAGTCGGTAATGCCGTTCAACCATCTCATCCTCTGTTGTCCCCTTCTCCTCCTGCCTTCAATCTTTCCCAGCATCAGGGTCTTTTCCAATGAGTCAGTTCTTCCCATCAGGTGGCCAAAGTATTGGAGCTTCAGCTTCAGCATCAGTCCTTCAAATGAATATTCAGGACTGATTTCCTTTAGGATGGACTGGTTGCATCTCCTCGCAGTCCAAGAGACTCTCAAGGGTCTTCTCCAACACCACAGTTCAAAAGCATCAATTCTTCAGAGCTCAGCTTTCTTTATAGTCCAATTCTCACATCCATACAGGACTACTGGAAAAACCACGGCTTTGACTAGACAGACCTTTGTTGGCAAAGTAATGTCTCTGCCTTTTAATATGCTATTTAGGTTTGTCATAGCTTTTCTTCCAAGAGCAAGCGTCTGGCCTATTTACAAACTTTTCCAGGTGGTGCTAGTGGTAAAGAATCTGCCTAACAATGCAGGAGAGGCAAGAGACGCAGGTTCAATCCCTGGGTTGAGAAGATCCCCTAGAGGAGAAAAAGACAACCTACTCCAGTATCTTGCCCAGAAAATCCCATAGACAGAGGAGCCTGGTGGGCCACAGTTCATGGGGTCTCAAAGAGTTGGACACGACTGACAGACTGAGCACATGTACATAAAGCTGTATTCAGGCGAGGAAATCTCAAGAGAGAAAAAAGAGCTATTTGAGTCAAGAGGGATTATGAATGAAAAACATTCTACTTTCAGAGACTGGAGAGCAAGAAGACACTTTCTATTTTTATTAACTTTAATTTTCATCAAATTAACACATATACAAAACTTTAAAAGTCAGAACCAAAAGGTCTATGAATAAGAATAGTTTTCTGTCTTGCCCCTTCTGACCCTTTGATTACTCCCCTTTCAACAGAGACAACCATTCACAACTTTGTTTTCTTTGGCATCTGCCTCATTATTTCTAAAATATCTCCATTTTAAGTTTCTGACGCCCCATCATGATAGATGGGGTTTCAGTTCTCTCACATCTACCACTCTTACTACCTCCTATGCTCCCAATTCCCTAACAGAGATCACTGCTTTTTTTTTTTAAAAAAAAAACCAAAATGTTAATATTTAGATTCTTCAGTTCAGTTTAGATTCTTAGGACTATGCAAATATTACTTACTGCTAAGTCATATTGTGTACAAACATCCCTCTTTATATCATGCTTTCATTTTTCTTAACAATTAGTTTATTTTTTTCATTTTCCTGCTTTTCTAAGAGACTTTTTCAGATGCTTCAACATTTTTGACATAAATCTATCAATAATCTTTTCTATAAACTCAGATAGAGATTTCATTTCTTCCCTGGAGGCTATCTTTTCAGAAGACTTGGGCCTGCTACTCCAATTTACATGTGCTGTTCTCTAATCTGGCTGATCACCTATCATTTCTGGACTTCTTTTCAGATTCTCTGTTTCCCTGGACCCTGTAAGCCTCTCTCTTTTGGTTTTCTCCCTGTTTGCTGAAGTATGGGTTGGCAAAAAAGTTTGTCAGAAAATCCGAATGAACTTTTTGCCAACCCAATATATCCTCAAGGGCCTTAACTAGAGAAGGTAAACATACTATGCAAGTATTTGTGCCCTTTTATATCCAAAAATGTCTTTATTTCACCTTCACAACTACTGGAAGTTGAATGCCTGATTACAGGTCAGAAATCATTCTAACCTCTAGTATTTCTAAAGTAAATTTTATTAATAAAGAGTTTGTATAAAACAATATGCACTGATTTTCAGTGTACAGTTTAATAAATTTGGCCAAAGTATAAACCCATATATAATCTTCCATCTCAATCAGGAATACAGAATATTTCTATCACCTTTAAAAATTTCCTCAAGCTCTTTGGCTATCAATCTTCCCTACTTTTAACCCACCACTGGCAACCAATGATCTTTACTTTTTTCATTCATCATATTTTTGAGACTAATTCAAGCCCTGTACTAACAGTCCCTTCCTTTTCACTGCTGAGCAGTACTTCATTTTATAAATAAGCCATTTCCTTGTTGATGAACATTCAAATTGTTTCCAGTTTGAGACTATCATGAATAAAGCTCTGTGAATTTTTGTGGTCAAGTTTTTGATGAACATATGCTTTCATTTGGCTCTGTCTCCAGTAACTAAGAGTTGAATTATTGGGTCACATGGTAAAAGCGTGTTTAAGAGAAATGGTTGAACAATTTTGCAAATCTGTTTTACCCTTTTACATTGCTACCAGCAACACCAAAGTTCAAGTTGCCCCACATCTTTGCCATCATTTTGTCAGTTTTTAAAATGTTGGATACTTCAATGAGTATGTAGCAGTACTGCATTATAGTTTTAATTCACACTTCCTTGATGGTTAAAAACACTGACCATCTTCTTATGTGCTTACTTGCAACTTTCATATTTTTTTTATGAAGTATATTTTAAAATTCTTTGCCCATTTTTTAGATTGGGCTATTTCCCCTATTATTAACATCTTACATTAGTGCGGTATATTTGTTAGAATTGATGAATACTGGCACATTTTCATTAAATAAAGCCCACAGTTTACATTAGGGTTCATGCTTTGTGTTGCTCATTCTAGCGGTTTTGATAAATGTAAAATAACATGTATCCACCATTACAGTATCACACAGAATAGTTTCACTGCTCTAAAAATTACCCATGTTCCACCGATTTATCCCTCTCCCTGGCAATCACTAATCTTTTTACTGTCTCTAGTTTTGCCTTTTTCAAAATGCCATATAATTGGAATCATAAAGTACGTAACCTTTTCAGGTTGGCCTCTTTCACTCAACAATATTCATTTAAGGTTTCTCCATGTCTTTCTGTGGCTTGATAGCTTCCAAGTTTTGGTCATTACAATTCATTGTATACAATTCACATCTCTCTGCAAGCTTTTAGAATCTTTATCTCTGATGTTTTAGAATTACATGATAATAAGTTTTGGTACAGGTCTTGTGTGTGTGTGTGTGTGTGTGTGTGTGTGTGTGTGTGTTGAATACTTGTTGAATCATTTCACTCTGAAGAATTATGTCCTTCAGTTCTAGAAAATTCTTTTTTTTTTTTTTTGGTTTGAAAATATCTTCTTTTCCATTCCCCCCCCTTATACATGCTGCATGCTAAGTCACTTCAGTCGTGTCTGACTCTGTGCAACCCTATGGTCTACAGCCCTTCAGGCTCCTCTGTCCGTGGGATTCTCCAGGGATTGAACCTGCGTCTCTTGTCTGCTGCACTAGCAGGCAGATTCTTTACCATTAGTGCCACCTGGAAAGCTCTTTCCCCCACTCACTGTTTCTGAAATTTTTATCAATCGCTATTGGCCCTCGTAGGTCAACCTAACTTTTTCTTGCCTACTTTCTATTTGTCTTTTGCTTTCTCTGAATGATTTTCTCAGCCTTATTTTCTAATATTTCTCTTGAAATTTAAAAATTTTAGATATCTAATTTCCAAAAGTCCTTTCTTGCTTTTGTCCTTTTTTTCTTCTGATGCTACTCATGGATGATGTATCTTTTCAAAAATTGTTAGTCTATACACTCATTATATATTTCCACTGTATACTCTTTTTGTCTGGTTAGTTTGCTCTCTTTTATGTTACAGGCTTCAAGTCTTGATGGTCTTTGGCTGTGTTTGTTCTGAACAGATACACTGTTCTAAAACACTGATTGGTTGGGTTCTCTGTAAGGCTTGTGCCTGCTTATTACTTATTACTTATTCACTGTTGGACGCTTATTACTGTTATATTTATTTATTTTTATTTTTTGGTCATGTCATTTGGCATGTGGGATCTTAGTTTTCTGAGCAGGGGTCAAACCTGTGCCCCCTGCATTGGAGGCATGGAATCTTAACTATTAGACCACCAGATAAGTCCCACTATTGGATATTTAAGATGGCAGCATGACCTTTGCACTTTAGGGATTTCCCCATAAATACCCACATCCCAACATCTTCTTTTGGCCATGTGGTATCTCTCAAGATAACTCCTCCAGTTTCCCACATCAGAAGGGGAAGGACCAGGATCGAACCAATCAGTTCACAAACTCTTATTTTATCTCCTTTTAGCCTTATACCTCACTGTTTCCCCACCTGTCCCTGATATCCCAGGGTCTGGAGTCTAATTTCAATTAAAAGACTTCTGAAATCATTTCATCTAATTCTTATTTTATAATAATAAAAGAGCTGACTCATTGGAAAAGACCCCGATGCTAGGAAAAATTGAAGGCAGGAGGTGAAGAGGATGACAGAGGACGAGACAGTTGGATGGCATCACTGACTCAACGGACATGAGTTTGAGCAAGCTCCAGGAGATAGTGAAGGACAGGGAAGCCTGTCATGCTGCAGTTTGTGGGGTCACAAAGAGTCGGGCACGACTTAAGCAACTGAACAACAACAAATCCTTGTTTTGTAGATAAAGAGAATGAGGCTCAGAAAATTCATTTGCTGAAGGTATAACTGTTATTAATAATAAATGGAAAATGGGAGACTTGAACCTAGGCTCCTGCTCTCATCTAGTGTTCTGCTCAGCTGAAAAACTGCTTCCCAAAATGTCAGAGATGATTTGAGATTTTTCTTTCCAAATGCCTAGCTTTCCAAAGCTTTCAGGAATTGTGTCATGATAGCTAAAAGCTAAGTATGATTGAAATAAACAAGCCCCACATCTGGTCCCATGAGATGAGGGATAGGCAAAATTTGAAAGTGAGCTGGTTCATTTCCCTTACTTTCAAGGTCACACAATGGAATTATCACGGCTGTTTTTTTCAACTTCAAATCTGACAGGTGAAAATAATCTGATAGCTCTATCTTCACGAACTAGAAATATACTATTCAAAGTGTCTCTTAAGTAGGAAAGTAACATGGGCAAGAGCAGTCATGACCTATTTCAACACAGTTGTCTCCATGAAAAACTCATTCTGTGGGGTAACACATACTACTTACAAAAGGAATTCCATAATCAAGAAAAGTTTGGTAAATGTTGGGTTAAAGAAATATTTAATTTAAATTTAAATCGTAAGATAGGCAACAAGGATGTATTATACACCATGGGGAATATAGCCAATATTCTATAATAATTGCAAATGGAATGTAAACTTTAAAAAATGTGTAATTTTTTAAGAATTAAAAAAGAAACTGGCATGAAGACAAAGCAAAAAAATTAAAAAGCTAAACTGGTTTCTCTAACACAGGACTTCATAAAACCTCTAATATACACTAAGGAATGGTATATGTGTCATGAAGCATTTGCCCAGTGTATGTCAGCATAAAATCCTTTTCTTCACAATTTATGGAACTAGTGTTCAAGAAAGACACTCTGGAAACATAATCTGACCCAACATTATACTTCTGAAAGTCCTACTATGGAAGGGTTGGGTAAGAACATAAAATTACTCTTCTTAATATCAACTGCTCACCTTAAGATTATCTATCAGAAAGTAGAAGCTATACTATAACTTAAAATACACAAGATGAGTGACATTCATATATATAAAATCAACTATATACTCCTAACTGTGGTATTAATGAAAAGATACTTCAATCCCAATAAACAAAAGGTCTGTGCAATAATTATGAGAGACAAAGCTCTAATCCACATCATCACTAAACATTTAAAATGAAGTTCTGTCCCCAACACATACTGTTCAGCCTGGAAGTGGGCCTGGCAGTGGTGGACTGAAGTGCAGATGGCAGGATCTCCGATTTGATGGCCACATTGGTGACTGCACCATCCATCCTCTCTGTCTCGCATAAGCCTGGCAACTGTGGTGCCTTCTCCAGCGTGGGTAGTAACTGATCAAACTGGTCAAGGTCAGCTGTAAACTAAAAACGGAAACCAAAGTTAGAGGAAACACATTCTACACTTTCACCTGAAAGAAAGTAGAAAACAAGTTGTTCCTTTAAAATATATGAATTGAGTGTGACTATGAGAGAATGAAGAAAGAAGAAATCATTAGGAAGACTGGGGCCTCAATGAAATAGCATGACCTAACACTGGAACAAAATGTGGAAGTTTATGGTACTGATATACTGCAAGATATAAGACAACATACATATGGGGCTTATCTATTATATTTTGGTATAAAATGTACACACTGGAAAAAGATTTAACTGGAAAGAGATATCGAGAGTACTGTGTTATGACAATAACATCATGAGTGATTTTTACTGGTCATATTTTTCAAAATTTTATAAAATGGCTTACTTTATGAAGGAGCAAAAATATATTTACATTGACATACTTTTAAAAAATAATTTCTTAAAGTTTGTGAAATTTTTTTTTAATGAATATTAGCTTCAAATACGGAGAAGGCAATGGCACTTCACTCCAGTACTCTTGCCTGGAAAATCCCATGGATGGAGGAGCCTGGTAGGCTGTGGTCCATGGGGTTGCTAAGAGTCGGACACAACTAAGGCGACTTCACTTTCACTTTTCACTTTCATGCATTGGAGAAGGAAATGGCAACCCACTCCAGTATTCTTGCCTGCAGAACCCCAGGGATTGGGGAGCCTGGTGGGCTGCCGTCTATGGGGTCTCACAGAGTCGGACATGACTGAAGCGACTTAGCAGCAGCAGCTTCAAATATCCCAGAAAGGTCACTTTCCATTTAAAGACTTAACAGAGTAGGAAACGTATTTTCTATCATAAGTAGGGAGTTCCTACATCTGTCTGTGGCTAGGCACAGGAGAAAATTGACCTTTATTTCACAACATTATTCCACCACGTTACCTTAAGATAATTCATAAACATAAAATGTCTAGCTGTTTGGGTTTTATTACTTAATTCAACTAAAATTTCTTCCTAGATTGTAGAATTATATGTACATATTTTTTTAAACGTCTGGCTTCTTTCACATTACATTTCTGAAGTTTAGACATGCTGTTCCTGGTAGTAATAGTGCATTTTGTTTCTGTTGCTGAATAGTATCCCATTATATGAATATGCTACAATATATATTTACCAATTCTAGTGATGGATTTGGGAATTTTTCTGGTTTGGGGCTAATATAAATAAAACTACTATGACTATTTTTAAACACATCTTTTGTGGCATGTGCAAAAAGTACTAATCAAAAAGGAAAAAACTGACAGTTTGGAGTCTACATTAAAATGAAGAACTTCACTTCATCAAAAAGCACCACTAACAGAGAGAAAAGGCAAGGCACAGTATAGAGAAGACATCTGTAAATATATAACCAATAAATTACTCACCCAAAATGTGTAAAGAACTCTCACACGTCAATAGGAAAAGTACAACATATTGGGAAAATGGGCAAGACACTTCGACAAACTATTTACAAAAGAAAACATCCAAATGACCAAGAAATATTTATAGTGTGCTAAGTCGCTTCAATAGTGTACAACCCTTTGCAACCCCATGGACTGTAGCCGACCAGGCTCCACTGTCCATGGGATTCTCCAGGCAAGAATACTGGAGTGGGTTGCTATGCCCTCCTCTAGGGGATCTTCCCGACCCAGGGATTGAACCTGCATCTTTATGTCTCCTGCATTGGCAAGAGGGTTCTTTACTACTAGCACCACCTGGGAAGCCCAGATATTTATTAGGGAAAGGCAGATTAAAACTATGAAATATCACTACACAGATCCCAGAATGGCTAGAAGTTAAAAAGATACACAACACCAAGTATTAATAAGGACATGGAACAACTAGAAGGAATTCTCATACCCTGGAAAAACTGGCATTATCTGCTAAAGATGAACACACACATATTTTATGATCTTATAATTCCATCCCCAGGTATAAACTCAGCAGAAGTGCATGTATGTACACCAAAACAGATGTGCCAAGAGAGTATACAATGGCATTTTCTTATAAAGCTGTTATTTGTGAAGTCAATTTTAAAGACTGAGAATTTTAATGTAGTTATTTAAAGCTATTATTCAGCTTAGAAACACGACATTAGTTTAGCTGTACCGAGAAACATAGGACAACCTTCTCAAAGAGTACATGTGTAAAGAAATAACCAAAACAGCGTTATTACAAACAGTAAATAGAGACAATACAGAGACTCTGAGCATTCGAGGAAAAGAATGTCTAACTAGAGTGGCTGGGGGAAGCTTTACAGAAATGATTGTGTATTGTGTGTGAACGATTGTGAACTGTGTTTAAAGGATGAGTAGAAGTTCAGCAGACATAGAAAGGAGAGCAAGGCAGAAGATGCTTAGAAGAGACATGGCTTATCCCAAGAATAGGAAGGGCTTCCATGTACCTAGAATGTAGTATGCCTGAGAGAAGAGAGAGGCTTCTGGGAGATGAGGGCAGAAAATAAAGCTCACTTAAGAAACTCTAGGATCTATACATACTAAGTGTGAATTTGGTTTCATAAGGAAGAATCTTATTAATAAACTGCTTTGTAAATACATATTCAGCTATTTCATGGATGTCTATATTCTGTCTAAATAATGTGTAAGCTTCTACTGGGGAGGAATCACATTTTCTGCTTTTCTTAAATTCCTTCAGAATCCACAGCAATTATTTAATAAATGAAGCTGCCTATTACTTTTCACCACCTGCTACCCCAGCCTAAACACAGAGGTTCCTGATCCATAACAATTTACACAAAGGTTTATTTGTATTTACTTCTGTTTCAGAGCATGTTATATACCCTACTATCCGGAATACTCCAAGTCGCTATCTGATGGGGGCTGGGGGTTGAGAGCGGTTAGAGTGAGAAGGAAAATGACTTTAGAAAATGTTTCAAAGAAAATTAAATGGCAAAGCAAGCCAGAGTAGGCAGCCGTGTCCACCTCCTCACATTTCTCTCTCATTTCATTTACATTGGAGGTTCCCAAACTTAGTTACCTATCAGAGTTCTCCGGGAAGTCTTTAAAATACCAGTTTCTGGGCTTTATTCTGAAAGAGCCGGATTTAATAGGTGGAGAGATGAGAGGAGGGGGCAGGGAGGGTATTTTTTCTAAAATCTTCAAAGATGTGAACTCTGACTTTATCGAAAGAAACATCTACTTTCTTAGAATGCCACACTAAATACTGCAGCCCTCCAAGGTCCCAAAGAGAATTTTTGAGGGCATCCTGTGGGTTTTCAACCATTGATACTAATCTTTTAATATGTGCCCAGTGGATAGGGCAAAACATACTGCTACTGCCAAGTCACTTCAGTCGTGTCCGACTCTGCGCGACCCCATCCCTGGGATTCTCCAGGCAAGGACACTGGAGTGGGTTGACATTTCCTTCTCCAATGCATAAAAGTGAAAAGTGAAAGTGAAGTCGCTCAGTCATGTCTGACTCTTCGCGACCCCATGGACTGCAGCCTGCCAGGCTCCTCCATCCATGGGATTTTCCAGGCAAGAGTACTGGAGTGGGGTGCCATTGCCTTCTCCAAGGGCAAAACATAGCCTGAATCCAAATACAGTCTATGCATGGAACAAAACAAAAGAAAAAATAACTAGGAATGTTCATTCTATGAAGTAAAGCATTACCTACCTGGCTTTGTGACTCCAGTTTAATTTCCTCAGGAGCAGGTTTGGTCATGGCGGCTGGGTTTGTGTTACAAGGATCCATCTGTTCTTTCTTTTCCACCTTCACCTTTACATCATCCAGGCTCAGGTTCGGAGTGGATCTTAAATCTTTCTCATCTTTATCTAAAAGGTAGCGTAGGAGCTGATGGTCTTTTGATTCTTTTTTCTTGGAAGTATCCAGTTCCAGTTTTACACTGGAATTTCCCTGGACCTGTCCAGTCACTGACACAGATGTAGATGCACTGTCCTTCTTATCAGGCTCCACCGACAAAGTTGTGATATCCGAGGGGCTACCCTCCTGTAACAGACGGTGTAGGATTTTGTGCCGCTCGGTCAGTGAGCTATGAGAGGAGGGGCAAGAACCGCTTGAAGAGTTAGTAGAGGCAGAGGTGGAAGTGCCTGTGCAAGACAGTACCTCTTTGCAACTTGTGTCTATATCAGCATGCCGTAACTGCTGCTCTGCAGTCGTTGTCAAAAGCTGCACTAGTTTGTGACTGGTTTGAGAGTATTTATTGTCTCCATCTGAGAGTCTGTCATTGTTATGTAGAAGCCCAGAATCCAGAGGTTTGCTGTCATTAGAGCTATTGTCAGACTGAATCATTTCATTTAAAATGGATGCAATCTCTTTATTATCTTTGGGTTCAGCTTTTGCTGGTTGTATATTTAATCTGCTAGGTGAATTCTGTGAGCTCATCTGCCTGAGGACTGGAGAACTGGCAGAGAAGCCAACAGAGTTATTGGGTCCTTCATTCATACTCTGTAAAGGTGTTACTGGGATGTTTGAATAGGATCGGTTACTATTATTACAGGCAGTATTTGTCATGCTAACGGGGGAGCTTAATGTTGGAATATTAGGAGGAAATGAATTGTTTGGCATCCTGGGCCTTGTTGCCAATCCAGAACTCACTTGTCTCCTTGGAGACATGAACTGTGCAAGGGATATTCCTGTACCTTCCATAGGGGAATTACTGAGGTTTAAAGGGGGATTAGTGCTCTGGGAACTGGCCTGTCCCTGGTTTAAGGCAACACTGGCTACAATCTGATTTCCAGGTGAGCATCCAAAACTCCCTTGGCTGTTGCTAGAATTGCTATGACTGCTGCTATGAAGGTCTGAGCTCTGTTGGCGATTTACTCTGGTGGGTACCATGTTGCTGTTGGATGGTGGCAATGTAGATGAACGGGCCACACCGTGAGCTGGAGAGATACTGGGATTGACGGAAGGGTTTACCCGGGACACTGACATTCCAGGATTAGTGTCATCTTGAGGAGAAAGACCACTGTGTTCCCTAGAGAGGGGAGAAGACATTCAGACATCTTCATTAGTTTCCATTATAATATTTTATGAAGCATATTATAAAACAAGACCATTAACCTCAATAATGTTGCAAACTATCATGTAAAAAGCTTTTGTATTACTTTAAACTAAAGAAAACAGTGGACTGTTAGTACCACAGTGAAATGTTAGAACATAGAACATGGGAAAATAGTGTTTAAGATACTATACATTTGATAATGGTTAAATGCGCAAGAAATCTTTCCTGGTCTAGAAAACTTCCAATATATATACTTTAAAACTTTACAAAACTTAATCCAAATAATTAACACTATATCAGACTTTTGGTGGAAAGAGAAACTTCCCACACTTCTGGTTACAAAGTATTTACTCATGACTCCCTTCATTATAGCTTTTAAGTATTTCAACTCCAAAGAGGAAGACTGGGTAAGGAAAATACTGTGTCACTGATGTAAAAATTAAAAAGGGTGACATGCAGACATAGCAGATGTTTTGAAAGAGAAATCACAATATGAAAAAAAGAACTGTGCTAATTCCACTCACAAGCATAAATTAAACTAAAATTAGAAAAAGCAGAATACTGAATTCAGATTTTCATCAAGTTCTTTTACTCAAATCCATAATTACGACAACAGATTTGTGACTGGTATTACCATGTTCCAATAAGCAAATATATCAGATGAGGGAAAGATGAAGTGAGGGAAAATGTTTTTGTTTAATGCTAAATTTTAAATAGTTGTAAATGTAGAGTATTGAATAATTCATAGGATAAAAGAATGGTCTCATGAATTTACCATATATAATAGTGTAAAACACATTTTGAGAGGAGAACAAATTAGAGGCAGTGACATTCAAATATCTCAAGTTGATAGTTAAATAATTTGTAGCTTGAGAAACTGTCAACTTGAACTCAGGAGTCACTGAGTTTTGCCTTAATGAAAATAAAGCACTTTTAAAATTAAAAATAACAATACTGATAAACTTGAATCTTTTATAAGACCATAAGTTTATATACGGAAAGCTGGAAATTTTTAGCCACGTTTTTGGTTTTTACCCCTAAAGCATATATTCAGTCACACCTTTTCTTTCTCCCTTTTTGAACAACAAAGCTATAGTTAGGCGACAAAACTATAAAACTCAGTATGGATATACTGATTATATTCTCATCATGCTAGTTAAATGCCTAATGAAAAACTGGTTTTCTAGCCATCAAGAGTATAAAACTTTCTTCTCTAAGAAGAGATATGTGAACTGACTTATTTCATATGAAACTCTCCAAATAAGTAGTACCTGTCGATGATATGAATTCCCATGATGAAAGGTTGCATGTCTGGACTTTGAGGGTAGCAAAGTTTACACTTGGTGTGGGCGCTAAGCATTGTCCCATCATTCAATATGAATCTATAGGATGGGCTGGAGGCAGTGCCACGAGTCATCACTGTTTCAAACAAAAGAGAAACCTAGTTAAAATGCTGACACTTATACTTTGGGCAGAGGAGAGTTACTAAGCCTTATTTCTACCTAGAACCTCATTTAAATGTCCTTCCAATTGCTACCTGCTCAGACTCAAAGTGTGGTTCAGATAAAGCAGATATCTGAGGGGGGGAAATGATTCAGGGTGAAATATACAGTCTGAGGATAAGTTTTAATTCAGTTCTACTTGAATGGTTGCCTCCTCACAGAAGTGATTATGAAGAAACCACAAACCACAAAAAAGTCAACCTAATCTTTCCCTGTAATGGGGCAGCTCCTTAAATTTATTAAGTGTTCATTAAAAAGACCAAGAAGTAACTTCCTCCCCTCTCCTTTTCAGTATTATCTAACAAGCTTTTCCACCCCTTTAGCTGGCTGATTTTTAAAAACAGCTTTATTGAGATATCAACAAAGCACAAAATTCTCCAAGTTTTGATTAGTTTGCAGAACTCTTTAACTGAAATTCAAATTTAATTTTTCACTCAGGAATGTGAATTAATAAGATCCACCCTGACAAATTATTATAGTCATATATATTATTTTTGATGTTTGAATTTAGTTTACTAATAAGCAAATTAATAATAAAGCCTCTGATTACTAATACAGAATAAAACCTAGGTTGAGGCAATTGAATCACTATATACACAACATGAGTTACTTTTGTCTTAAGCTTTATTAACAACAGATGAAACTCTTAACTCTACTGGTAAATATTTATGAAATATGTAAAGGCTACACCAGACTACTAAATAATAAAATGCCATCAATGTTTAAATAATACAATAGAATTCTTTTTTAAGGAAGATTTAATAGGTAGATTCAGCTATACTAAGGTTAAAAATCATATCCACTTAAACACAATAATTACTACCACAAATGACTACTATAATTTAGTCCGTAATAAATGTTAGTCCTATTTTTCAAAGACATTTTAGAAAGAGCTTCAATCACACTTTAAAGACATATGAAAAAGACAAAATGACCAACTGGTAATTTTTGAAGCTACATATTACTTTAAGCAACAAGAAGACAGGCTCTATTTTATTGTCTTGGGTACATCATGTAAACCGAAGAGGGCATAATCTGCTAGAAATCTATGCCATGCATAAATCTCCCTCAGTACCAAAATTAGGATATAAACTTAATAGCAAGGATTTCTTACCCATCTGGCAGTTTCAGCCAAATCCTGGCACATTTACCAAATAAAATATGGAAAAATTTAGTATCTAGTGAAATAGTAAGTGATACATAAGTCTTTAATGAAAACCAGTAATTTCTGTATAAGGATATAAGTTAAATGTTTGTTATGACAAAACCCTAAAAAATATTAACAATTCCCATATGTCAATATCTTTTGACAATGTATTTTGGAAAACATAGTTACAACAAAAAGGTGGTATTTTATGATAAATTATTAGCGTGGGACAATGAGAAAGTTATAAAGGGTGAGAAAAGACACAATATACATTTCATGTTATTTTGCTTATGCCATTCAGTCTATTTCTTCATCAGTATTTATTTCTCATTAGGATCATTCTGCTGAAACATTCATTGGCTCTTCACCATTGAGCTCACTGTAAAATATGGTAGTCATCAGTCACTATCATAATGTGGAAAATTAAATTTAGAATTAAATAAAATTTAAAATTCAGTCCCTTACCCACACTAGCCACATGTCAGGTACCCAATAAATGCATGTGGCTAGTGACTACACTATTGGACAGTATAGCTCCATACATACATTATTTCCTAAACATCTCTTCTATAGCTCTTTGAGTAGGAGTAGATAACCTTTTATACACTTATTTTTCTTCTTCAGGTAGAATAAACATGAGTTAATACTATGTCCCATTCTTGTTTTCCACTCTCCATTGAAACTGTATGATGCTTTGCATATATAGTCATCTAGTATGTACTTGCTAATTGATCTTCAACTTGAATTTAATCTCAATAGGTTAATATTGATTTGTTAATACTGATCAACTACTACAATTTTTCTTTAAAGGACAGATTTTAAATCTTACCTATCTTCTCAAATGCTTATATTGTATCTTAACTTATGTTTTTGCCTGTGTAGAAATCCAGATTTACTTTTACAATGAAAATTATTGGAGAGAAATTTCTTGACTTATTGACATGCCCTGTAAAGTGAGAAAGAACTAGAATCTCGGAGAACATTGACATTAACATGGGAACATTAAGATACTTGGGCTTCCCAGGTGTGCCAGTGGTAAAAAACCCCCTGCCAATGCAGGAGATATAAGAGATGTTGGTTTGACCCCCGGGTCCGGAAGATTCCCTGGTGAAGGTCACGGCAAGCCACTCCATTATTCTTGTCTGGAGAATCCCATGGACAGAGAAGCCTGGTAGACTGCAAAGAGTCACCAGGGTTGCAAAGAGTCAGACATGACTGAACTGACTGAAGCATGCATTAAGATGCTTTATGTGGATGACAAAAACATCAAGAGTCCTTTGGTAATTATGCTGCCTTAATTTGGAAGACGCTAAATTAATGAAAATTCCAAAATTGAGGAATCTCTACTAACTTAATACAGGAAAATTATTACAAGTTTTTTTTTTCTTTTTACAGTTTAAGTTTTGAAGTTAAATGATTTATTTTGGATAATAATGTACAGAATAAGACTCAGCAAAAGGAAAGCAGCACAGATCAATGAAAAGAATAAAAGCCTAGGAATCAGATTTAGGTATGAACTCTGACTCTCTCATTTACAAGTTTAGGACTTAATAATACAAATTAACCTTTGCTCAGTACCACTAAAATGGAGCCAGTTTATTGTGAGATAATACCTAGCATGGAGCCTGATACATAGCAGGTACTGAATGAATATTTCCTGAATAAATACTAAAGAAAAAACAAACAAAAAATATGTAGCTTCCAAAGTACTTGTGTCCTTTGTCACACTCACATTCGACCAATACCAAGATACCTCTTATACTAGTAACTTCAACTCTGCATAACAATCTAAAATTTTGAATTAAGATGTGAGTACTGGAGCTACAGGGCTTCTCTGGTGGCTCACACAGTAACGAATCTCCTGCAGTGCAGGAGACCTGGGCTTGACCCCTGGGTAGGGAAGATCCCCTGGGGAAGGAAGAGATTAAGAAGAGGTGGCAAGAATACACAGAAGAACTATACAAAAAAGGTTTTAATGACCCAGATAACCACGATGGTGTGGTCACTCACCTAGAGCCAGACATCCTGGAGTGTGACGTCAAGTGGGCCTTAGGAACCATTACCTCAAACAAAGCTAGTGGAGGTGATGGAATTCCAGCTGAGCTATTTCAAACCCTAAAAGTTGGTGCTGTAAAAGTGCTGCACTCAATATGTCAGCAAATTTGGAAAACTCAGCAGTGGCCACAGGACTGGAAAAGTTTAGTTTTCATTTCAATCCCAAAGAAGGGCAATGCCAAAGAGTGTTCAAACTACCGCACAATTGCACTTATTTCACATGCCAGAGAGGTAATGCTCAAAATCCTTCAAGCTAGACTTCAATAGTACATGAACTAAGAACTTCCAAATGTACAAGCTGGATTTAGAAAAAGCAGAGGAACCAGAGATCAACTTACTAACATTTGCTGGATCATAAGAAAGCAACCAAATTCCAGAAAAACATCTATTTCTGCTTCATTGATGACACCAAACCTCTGACTATGTGTATTACAACAAACTGTGGAAAATTCTTAAAGATATGGGAATACCTGCCTCCTAAGACCTGTATGAAGGTCAAGAAGCAACTGTAAGGACTGGACATGGAACAACAGACTGGTTCAAAATTGAGAAAGGAGTTTCCAAGGCTGCATATTGTGACCCCACATATTTAACTTATATGCAGAATATATCGTGCAAAATGTTGGGCTGGATGAATTACAAGCAGGAATCAAGATTGCCAGGAGAAATATCAACAACATCAGATATACCACATATACCTCAGATGATACCACTCATTAGGCAGAAGAGGAACTAAAGAGCCTCTTGATTAGAGTGAAAGAGGAGAATGAAAAAACTGGCTTAAAACTCAACATTCAAAAGAGCATAAGATCACAGCATCCAGTCTCATCACTTCATGGCAAACAGAAGGTGACAAAGTGGAAACAGTGACAGATTTTATTTTCCTGGTTTCCAAAATTACTGCAGATGGTGACTGCACCCATGAAATTAAAAGAGGCTTGCTTCTTGGAAGGAAAGCTATGACCAACATAGACAGCATATTAAAAAGCAGAGACATCACTTTGCCGACAAAGGTCCATGCAAGTCAAAGTTATGGTTTTTCTAGTAGTCATGTACAGATGTGAGTTGAACCATAAAGAAGGCTGAGTGCAGAATAATTGATGCTTTTGAATTGTAGTGCTGGAGAAGAGTCTTGGGAGTCCCTTGGGCAGCAAGGAGATCAAACCAGTCAATCCTAAAGGAAATCAACCCTGAATATGCACTGGAAGGACTAATGCTGAAGCTGAAGCTCCAATAATACTTTGGCCACCTGATGTGAAGAGCCAACTCACTGCAAAAGACTCGGTTTCTGGGAAAGATTGAGGGCAAGAGAAGAAGGGATGACCGAGGATGAGATGGTTGGATGGCATATCGATACAAAGGACATAAGTTTGAGCAAACTCCAGGAAAGAGTGAAGGACTTGGGAGTCCTGGTGTTTTGTAGTCCATGGGGTCACAAAGAGTCGAACATGTCTTAGCAGCTGAACAACAATGAGAGCCGTAATTCTTTACAGGACTGATTGTTTAAAGGATTGCTCTACATGCCAAATTTTCTCCATAAGCAAGACTGAGGCATGGACAAAACTATTTGGAATTTCATTTGATCACAGATTCTGAGCTTGTTTTCTGATTTAGCTTTGTCAGGTTTTGATCCTTGACCCCTGCGTCTATTTCTAAAAGTTTTAGAATACTTAGTGAGGAGGGATGTTACTGATGTGGTTATTACTGACACCGCATAAACTCTTCAAAGAACCTAGAAATCTGGTTTAACAACTGTCCCAAATGAATGTTATCAGGCACCTTAGGGAAGCATTTAACCTAGACTTTTTTCTAAAAGAATGATTCTGAATTGAACTGAACTTAGGAAGCTTTTCGAAACTATATAGCTATATGAACTTCCTCCCTAATAGGAAGTTCCTCAGGTGATCCTGATACCCACACCGCACCCCCTCACCTCCCAGTCTCAATGGTAAACCGCTCCTTTGATATAGTTTATGCTGCAAGCTCCCACATACTGTTCCACTGAAATGTGTTTTCAATTTTTGATTCTAGAAAATAAAATGGTCAGCACTCTTTAAAAGCAGTCTGCGAGCTGTCTCTGTCAAAAGCAGCTGAAAAACTAAGGTTTTTAATGCATATTAGGATTTTATACCAGCTGCTGCCTTTAAAAATTAAGTTAAAGGCAGGAAAAAAGACAGATGCAGGACAAATTTTCTTGCCTAAATATCAGATATGCAGATGACAGCACCATTATGGCAGAAAGTGAAGAAGAACTAAAGAGCCTCCTGATGAAATTGAAAGAGGAGAGTGAAAAAGCTGACTTAAAGCTCAATATTCAGAAAACTAAGATCATGGCATCCAGTCCCATCACTTCATGGCAAATAGATGGGGAAACAGTGGAAACAGTGGCTGACTTTATTTTTTTGGGCTCCAAAATCACTGCAGATGGTGACTGATTGCAGCCATGAAATTAAAAGACACTTACTCCTTGGAAGGAAAGTTATGACCAACCTAGACAGCATATTAGAAAGCAGAGACATTACTTTGTCAACAAAGGTCCATCTAGTCAAGGCTATGGTTTTTCCAGTAGTCATGTATGGATGTGAGAGTTGGACTATAAAGAAAGCTAAGCGCCGAAGAATTGATGCTTTTGAACTGTGGTGTTGAAGAAGATTCTTGAGAGTCCCTTGGACTGCAAGGAGATGCAACCAGTGCATCCTAAAGGAAATCAGTCCTGGGTGTTCATTGGAAGGACTGATGCTGAAGCTGAAACTCCAATACCTTGGCCACATGATGCAAAGAACTGACTCATCTGAAAAGACCCTGACGTTGGGAAAGATTGAGGGCAGGAGGAGAAGGGGACAACAGAGGATGAGATGGTTAGATGGCATCACCAACTCAATGGACATGAGTTTGGGTAAACTCCGGGAGTTGGTGATGGACAGGGAGGCCTGGCGTGCTGCGGTTCATGGGGTCACAAAAAGTCAGACACGACTGAGCAGCTGAACTGAACTGATAGAGGTTTTACATTTTAAAAGTTTTACAGAAAATCAAGAATACAGTGGCATAAATATTATGCCATTAAAGAGCTATTAGTGATAGTTCTTTCCACTATCCCTAGTGGAAAGGCAGCAAGGAAACTGCAAAGGCTATTTACATCTCTCTCCATTCTTAGTAGACCAGTAGTTCTCCAACTTGATGTACTTAAGCATCACCTTCAGAGCTTGTTAAAAATACGTGGGCTCTCACCTGAGATTTTAATTCAGTAGGTCAACATCTTTAACAGGTGATTCCCATGTAACTGTTTCATGGACCACATTTTTCTTACCAGGTTAGATACTGCTGAATACAACATATAAGAAAAAGATGCACTCAATTCATAAATGCTATTTGGCAAGTTGTCCAGAATCTCCACAACACTAGAGTCAGAGTCATGTGAATTCTGGGCAATTTAACTCTAAGAAAAGAGTTATTTCTATTGAGAAATTTTTCTTTTCTTAAAAAAGTAGAAGCAAAGGACACTAAGACATGACTAATGGAGAAGAGGTATTGAATTATACTTCTTTACATTTCTCTCTAAATTGCTTCACTTCAAATGTTAATGATTAGTTACTTATTACACTTTAATCAGTCTATTTTATAGAGAATTCCAATGGTTTAGAAACACATGCTTTAAACCATGGCTCAATCACATGTATGGGAAGCCTAGGTATTTGGACAATGAGACAATAATCTAGACCTGCTTTGCCTTGGTCATAATGTATATAAATTATAGGCAAGTAAAACTAAAAGTCTTTTAAGTAAGGCTTGGAAGGTTTAACTTATAAAGTTAAGGTAAAAATCAAACAGAAGAGAACCATATACCTCAGCACTTGAGGGAGTAAGTGGAGGCAGTGCTCTCAATGTCCTACTTACACGAAAGTCAAGTGCTATAGATAGAGGGAGTCACAAAGTTTGCAACCAGTGGATGGCAATAGTTGCTTTTTGTAATTGTTCCCAAACCTGACTGTACTTTAGGACTGCCTGGAGAACTTCTTGGTCATATCCACTGAAACACTATCTTTGGGGATGGTAAAAGTAAGAGGCCCACTGAAGAACCGTTAGTCTGTACAAAGCTGTTCCAGAAGTAGACAGACTAGTGAGACTCATACAGATGGCTTTCTGAAAAAAAAAAAAATCAAGCTGCTTCCTTCATATACCATTAGGAAGCAGCTGACCTAAAATGTAATGCATGAAAAATCATTTGTAAACTGAAGAAACCTAATATAACAGGAAAATGTTAAAATTAAGAAAAGTGATGGAATAATGAAAAATATTTTTTTAATTGTTTTTCAGGAATAGCCATACAAAGAGTTTTTTCCCAGAGAAATTATTTACTTAGAGATTAGAGAATAAATTACAATGGGAAAGGTATATTAGGCTCCCATAATTACATGACAATATTTTAAAATATATCAAAACTCCTTACCTTTGAATCTTTATAAATTTTCTGGCCTTAGCTCTCAGCTAATTTTCCCTATCTTTCCTAAAATACTGTTAAGTTCCTTAAGGGTGGGAATATGCTTATTTCACATTCCCATAGTATTTACTATGACATAGCAGTTGTTCAAATATTAATTAATAATTTCATACAACATAATTTTAACTTGAAACTCCCATGTGAGTCAGGAGATACTGGTACTGTAATGGTCAGGAAGTACAGATCTACATGCATGATATAGATCTGTATTATATAAAAGCCCTTTGACATGCCTGTTCTGCTGGGAGTGATTTTCTAAAAGCCAGACAAAAATAGCACTTCCTCTCTAAAGCCATCCCTGATTCTCAAGTCAGAATTAATTTTTTTCTTCTTTGGTTTTATCCTTATTATTATGGCCCAGGCCACACAGATCTTTAAAACAGTCACATATCCTCCCAATACATAAGATTTTGAGCTCCTGGAAGCCAAAACCCTGCTTTGTTATCCTTGTATCCCTGGCACCTTACATAGTGTTCTATGTATGTGAAGAACTTGATACATGTCTGCTGAATGAATGAATGAATGAATGAATGAGTGACCACCACATGATACCCTGTTCTTTAAAATGTGCATCCCAAAATTCAGTATCCACTCATGAATTACTTTGCTTACCCATTTCTTCCTTTCCTAAAACGGATTACTGCAAAAACTAATTTACAATACTTGATAAGAAAATACTTATCAACCCATAGATTGTATATATGTTATTCAATAGTAATAAAGAGCAAGGTTAATGAAAATAGCTGAGAGAAAAAAACCTTACCTTCTTGAAATAGTTGTCTGGCATAAGATGGCTCTCTGCCTTGAGGTTGGAAAAAAGCATAAATGCACTTTCTCACTAAATCTTCCCAGCCAGTTCTGCCAGCAGCTCTCAGGGAACTAGTATCAATAGAGATGATTTTACCTATATAAAGAATGAAAGGTTACATATATGATAGCCTCCGGATATGTCACTTCACATTTCAAGACTAACAAGTGTGTCTAAAATATTCTGCTGCCTCTCAAAGGCTTAATGGACAAAAGCACTAAAAAGCACTATTAATTTTTATCACATACAGTAACAGAGTATATCAGTGACATGAAAATACAAAATTGCTTTGGCCTTGGAGTGTGTTGTATCATATCATAAAATTCAATACCAGTCAAGTATTAAAGTCATACCATAAAGACCCAAAGCTATGGATACTAATGTAGGTCAAACTTTTCTGGGTTGCTCTTTGGATTCTGCTATCTATATACTAATGACTTATTGTGGATGGAGAGGCAGAGAAGAGCTATATTATTTTGGTTCCAGTAATTAAGTGAAGAGACTATGAGAAAGTAAGCAAGTCCTTCCTTTTCTACCTCCTCTTGAGCTGTAGACGATACTGCACTTAAGAGTAAACAAAGACTGAAGACAAAAAAAGCTAAATCAGAAAAAGATAAGTGAGAACATTAAGATCTGCTAGGCTATCATATGCTTTATAAAATTTAGTGGTGATGTGATACTGTTATCACATTTAAACAACTTTCCTGAATGATTATGGAAGAATTCAGGCAAATTATTCCTTAATTGGGGGCCATTTAATCCAGTTGGTGATTTTTCAGATCAGTTTTATTTTCTATAAATATTATATTCATATAATATAGGGGAGATATACACATATATGTGTATGTGTGTTAGATTATTAAGATGAGACCTAAAAAGCCTCATCCAATTTCAGAACTTGAATATTACCAAGATCATCAATATCATTCCATTAAGTGTGTATTCCATACTTGTCACATCCCTCTGTCTTTATATTCTCCTGTCAATCTAGGCTGTTTCCAGTTTTTTGTCATTACAATCAATACTGCTATGAATATCTTTCACATTTTCCATAGTGCATGAGGTATATAAGTAGGAATAGAACTGTTGAGTCATAGGTTACATGAATGTTCAATTTTATATTAAACTGTCTCCCAGAAACTTGTATAAGAGTTAATCCAACATCCTCTCCATCACTTGGTTTTGTTGGGCTTCTTTTTTATAATTAGCAGGTGAAAAATGGTTATGGTCTAACTTTTGTATTTCCTTGATTAATAAGGTTGAATATTTTTCATGTTTATTCACCTCTCAAGTTTCCTCTTCTGTGAACGCCTTGTTGTCTTCTCTTCATCTTCCCTTTTGTCACACAATCAACTCAAACCTATTGTACTGTTTGTGCCTCTTTAATCCCTTCTTTACGTATTTCTCTTGGTTTGTTTAGAAATAAAATATTTATTATAAAGTAGGGTCTAGAATCTAACATACCCAAGTATGTCAGATCAGGTTGTCACCCAAGTCTTGGCATAAATGTAGAAACAAAATAAATCAAAATTTAAACGAGGGAATTCCTGTTATTTTAGAACAGTTTGGGGACAGCCTGGTGAAGACTGTGATTGAAACTACAGATAATTTTGGACTTCCTAAGGGTTTCAGTCATTCAGTTTTTGTCTCATCACATCAGGGACTAAGAACTGGTTATAGCAGAGAATCCAGGGTTATATAATCTTTAAATGCAATAATGCTCCTCATATGCAGTGACAAAGGGAGGCCTATGTGTTTGTGCAAGTGTGTACAAGTTCAGTATTAGGCCACATGAGAGCAAGGAAGTCTGTAATTGTGGAACTGGAGGGTAAAAAGTAATCAAATTATCAATAACGGTAACAAATGATTAGTAATGTGATGAGTATCTTAGGAGGGAATCATAAATAGGTTGACTTAGAATACTTCTGCTTGCTAGAGCAAAGTTTAACTAACCAACCAACCAAACCACTGTTCAACATTTCCAGGGAGAAAACTTATTTTTTTTAAGGGATCAGAACCACTTCATGTAGAGTTGGAAGTACTGCTAAAATTTAAGGAATTAAATATCTAAAACTTTTTATAACTAGTTTATGATTTTTTATCTAAATCAATCCCATGATATAATGCTAATTTTATATTTTAATAATACTTCATATTATTTTGGCATCTTTATATTTTCTTTATACTTTATATTTTCTCTGGTATTTTTTGTGTGGTAACTGTGTATCGTACGGTAATGCCCTTTTAATAGTGCATTGGTGGAAGAAAACACAATATAAAGTAAGAATCCTATTTTAGGGCCTAAAGATATCTGTTCTCAATAATTAGTTGCCTGGTTTTAGAAAAGTTACCATTCCCTCATGGGTAAAATGGACAGGCTGGATTCTATAATCTCTGAGGTTTCCTCTAGATTTATAATTACTTCATGATTCAGAGCTTTTAAATTTTTAGAGATTTATTCTAAAATCAGGCATATTAGGATTTTAATGCTGGGTCCTTGGTCAGAAACAAAACTACCAGTTATATCATTGTTCCTATGGAAAAATACAGTCTTCTTTAAAACAATCTAATTTAGGATTCAGTTTATAGAAATACAATTGAAGAAAAGCTGAACTATATTGTTCCTAAATTATCCTCATAATTTTTAGGACTCCCTTGTCTTCCACATTTATTCTGTGGACTAACCATCACCCCTTTCCAATAGGTTTTTATTCTGCTAACTCTCAAGCCCTCTTTGGTCTTACTGACACAAAAGATCAGCTATATTTTTTAACAGACCCTATTTTTCCTTCACGCAATAATATTTTTGGTTTTTCAGTAAGGGTTTATTAAATTTTTCCAGTGTTGTTCACTGGTAGAGAGTAACACATACATGCTAGACTCAAAAAGGGAAAGGAAAGGTATGCAAATTGATCATTACTACACTTAGATGGTGTATATCTGAGCTCCCAGACGCTATCTTTGCTGTATTCTATTGTCTGTGCCAATGCATGTATCCCAACCCACTACTCTTTAGTGAGAGCTGTTGGGAGTTTATCTTTAAAATCCAAGAATAAAGCATACAACATAGGAATATTAGATTTCTGGGGCTAAAACATTAATAAATATTGTAAGAGGATCTTATAAACAATGGCAAAGTAAAAAAGTAAACACTCACAAAGAATAAAATTTAGTAGAAATGATTTTTAAAATCTTGGTCTGCTATAAAAACCTATCTATAGTATCTGTCTCTATTTTAAAACTAGAGTGGTGAGTGATACATATACAATTCTCATTGATGAAAACCTAAGTGACGATAGGATTAAACAATATAGGGGAATTCCCCGATGGTCCTGTGGTTAAGACTCCATGCTTCCACTGCAGGGGGTGCAGGCTTGATCACGGGTAGGGGAACTAAGATCCTGAGCATGCCACAGGCACAGCCAAAAAATTTTTTTAATTAAAAATTTAAAAAAATATATTAAACAACATATGAGAAATTCTTTATATGAAACAACAATAACTATTTGTTTTTGCTAAAAATCAAACCTGAAGTAGGCCTTTAAAAAGAAGGGCTTACTTTCAGGCACTCACTCACTTTGTGGCTGCCTCCTGTCCTCCTTTCAGTTCCAACAGATGTCTCTGTTAGAACTCTCTGCAGCTCTGATTCCTCGATCAGGAGCACTCATTCTGCACCATATGACCCTTCCTCAGTGCACCCTTCCAACACTCTTACTGGCACAGTTGGCACAATCTCATTCTTTGGGGCTTAATTGTGTGGTATCAGTTTGACAAGCTTTCTGTTAACCAGCTGATTTTTAAAACAGGACCTCCCTATTAGCTTCTCTTATACCACTTACACCTTTCCATCAAAAAAGTACTAATCTGTAATCATATCATTGCTTTTTGCTCAACCATGTATACCCAGAGCAATCATACATATGACAGGCACTTTCAGGCATTCGATTAGTATGTGCTGAATCCATTTAAAGGAAAAGAATAAAGGATAAAAGAAATAGTCAGATACATTTATGCACAATATTAAAACCACCCTTTTGTATCTACTTGTAAGCAAATATATTAATATCAACACTGCCAATTTCTTTTCATGAATTTGAAGAAATAATTTATAATCAACAAATAGAGATATGTGAATAATTATAAAATAATTTCTTCTCTAGCACCCTCCCAACAATGATGACAGTATCTAAAATGCACAATATCAAGACCACATCTGAAATGTTTTCTGTAGAGGACTAGTGAACAGCAGCTGAACAGCAAGAGAAGAGAGGGACACAATTAGTTTTAAGGGGATAGTCACATTCATTAATGCTGAAAGAACATTCAGAACTTTGCAGCTAGTACCTGTAGTATCTTGCTTGGTCATAAAGGATTCTACACCCGTAATAGCTGGAGGCCGAGGTAACCGCCGTGCAATACAAATCAAACAAGACTGGAAATCTGCCCAAAACAAGAAGGGCAAATTGAAGGAAAAGAGGACAGAAAGTGGTTCACATCTATTACCTGCCATTAACAGTTTTTATAAAAACAATACATGTTGTAAGATCTGACACAATGTTGGAGTGACTCTGATCTAACAGTATAACATTAGAATTAAAATTGCTTGCAACCAAACACTAGCAGCTCCAGAAAGAGGTCTAGTTGGGTAAGATCTGACACAATGTTGGAGTGACTCTGATCTAACAGTATAACATTAGCATTAAAATTGCTTGCAACCAAACACTAGCAGCTCCAGAAAGAGGTCTAGTTGGAATCAATTATCCCTTCCCACTGAATGCTCCTACGTAAACTAGAGGAGGCCGAAGCATCTCAAGTACTTGGGGGATAACAATCTGAAGAAGTAGTTTGGGCTAGATTCAAGCAACACAGTGGTTTTTAAAATACAGGTTCATAATTTCCTATACTCATTAATGGCTACAAAGATTATTCCTATAACCACTGAGCAGATTACAAACTATCATATGAAAAAAACCAACATTTAACTGTTTCTGAAGAAGCATTATTTTGCCCTTGACAGAAGACTTTTATGTTCCTAGGACCTATAATTTTTTTGAATGTCCCATTTCCATTTTTGTGAGAGTCTGCACAGAGTATCATACAGCTAAACATGAATTTGAATCATATAAGACAGGCCTGCATGTATATTCTGTAAGAAGTCCCCAGCTGACTGCTGTACCCTTTCCCTGGTAGGACCCACTACAGACAAGCCTTTTTGCATCTGACTGACTTCTCCACAGCTTCCTTCCCTGTTCTTTACTCCACCAATTTGTGGTATTCTTAACTTAGTTCAGTTTAAGCATGCATGGAAAACTCATCCACTGAAACGTATTTAACTAATACCATGTTCATAGCCTGTTCCCATTAGAGCTTCAGCTGTGTTTTCATCTGCTCCTAAGCTTTCTCCTTATAAATTACCTTGTATGGCCTCAAAAGTGCTAGCTCTATTCTCCAGTGTTCCATACACGCTAAGCTTGAAACTTTCTAAAAATCAGAGCTGTTCAACAGCCTGCTGCATCTGGTACATTTCCAACTGGCAGCAGTGAGTTACAGCTCTTATTTCTAGGCAGCAAGTTGGTTTGAATGTGACATTTTAGTGGGAATGTCAGCTACAACTGAGAATTTGGGGGTATTTTAAAGGGGGGTAGTTCTAGGTGTTAACAATTTTTTTCTTAAGTATTAAGAAATATATAGCAAATTGAAGAGCCACTAAGATATACAATATCATAACCAAAAATATTATCTGAAGAAGGCAGTTTATAATCAATTTCCTCTCTGTTTCTAAAACCACGGGAAAAGCGATCGAACACCTTAAAACCACCCTCTGTTTTACCTTCTCCATCCTCCTGAATCGATTTCGGCTGTGACACAGTGAAACACTGCATCACTTCATACCGCTGGCAAGCTTCCTGGTTCTCAGGGCCAGGCTCATCTGGACGGTGAATTAGCATCCTGCAGTTAAAGGTATGGCTGTTTCGGCGTGTTGCCTCTTGAGGCCAAGGAACTCCATTCACTGCGAAAGAAAAATTGATTATATGCCTGTGAAGGAGAGGAAAAGGTACAAACTCTGAAGATACAAATGACACACCTTTACTCATTTGCTTAATTAGATACTCAGATTAAAAGACAGACCCCTTCAGATCTAACACTATCCTGAGGCAAAAAGAGACTTAACTTTCCTTTGCAAATCTAATCCTTTTACCAATTAGAGAAATGTAAAATTTGCAAGAAACTGTATAGGATTTCCTCCCTCAAAGATAAGGCCTTAAAAATACCCTAATTCGTTAACAGATAAAGAAAATTAAAAATTAATAGCTTCTTGCTTTTTTGCTCAGAATTTTATAGCAGTTAGTTAATAAGCTTTTCCACTTGCTTCCTGCTATACCCTGGCATTGGAAAAAAAAAAGGATTGATAATCATAGGTCTGTTACTAAGCAAGAATTTTAACCTGGAAGGCAAGGCTGCTTAAGGGATGGCTTGAGAGTATGTTTTATGTTCCTCCTTCTGGTTGGAGGAATCAAAGTTTTTCAAATGAGCCTGTCACTCAAAAAAAAAAAAAATTTAGACTAGACAAGAGACCAACCTTGGTTTTGTAAATCATTTTTTCTTGCTCTTTATTTTATTTGCACAATCTGCATGCTACAATGCCTTAAATATAGCAGATAATCATTTTACTTCATTAAAATGATTGCTAAAACACAAATGTTACTGGATTCAGTGTAAGAAAACTGAATTCCATTGTACAGCAGATATCTATACATGTCAAGTGAGACTCCCTGTGTAGCGAGTCACTACTTCCCAGTTACAATATTATATTCAAGCCATGGTGACAGACAGGGTTTTTCAGGCTGTTCTCTCACCACTCCCAACAGTTTTCTTACCATAGCCTCGCTGTTGAATCTCTTTCCTTTTTATGATCTCATCACTCTACAACAGTTAGAGGAAATCACGGAAACAAACCTATACTGGAGTAAGAAGTCTTGGTTCTTCTAACTAGTTGTGAGGTTTGGGTTAATAACTTAATCTTTGCCTCATCTTTAAAATAAAGGAATCCACTATATTATGTCTCAAGTCACTCACACTCCACATTAAGACCCCTTGATAATCCAAGTGTCAAACTAGTGATTTTAATAGTAACAATCATTTCAGGCTGCCAGTAAACACATATTATCTTTTCAAAGAAGAAATAACACTTCCATTTCATCAAGTGAACAACACAGAAAACAAAGAGCTATGGTAATATTTTATTTTCATGTTTGATTTAGTTATACAGGATTTCTAGCCAAGACTCCCCCCCAACTTCTGGGGAGTGCCTACAGGTTAAGGAGCAGGTATATGGCTTAGTGAATAGAACACAGGCTGGAAGTCAGCCCTATCTATCCTCTCGCTAGCCTCCTCTGGCAGTGAACTGCCCGTCCAACCATTGGATGGAACTCCAACCATGCTTGGAACTCCTGAGTTGAAACCACTTACATCAAAAAATGTTCATTTTAATAAGTATGTAATATGAACAGTATTCCTTCCACCCTCCTTCCTTTTTTCTTTTCTCTGAGCAAGGTGGTAGGATAAATTACACACATTTGTCTCTTCCTTAGACATAATTAAAATTCAAAACAAAAGGAATTCCAAGTGGAAGCTTCTTGTGGCAAGACAACTAACTGTTCTGCTTCCTAACTCTGTCACAGAATTATGGCAAAATCTAGAGGAAGAGGATAAAAGGAATGTTCTCTATCAGCTATTTGATGACGTTCCTCCTTCATATTTAATCTCAGGCTGAAATTAAATTTTAAAATATTTTAAATATGTATAACATAGAATAATACCATATATTATAAACATAATAATAATTATACTTTATTGAGGGGAAGTGACAGAGAGCTCATATTTTTTTAAAAAAAACAATTCCTTTTACCTAGTGATTTTGGTAGCAGATTCTTCACAAATTCTGCATGATCACCCACATGCAGTATGCTGTAGACACTGGTATTCATTAATTCCTCCTGATTATAACCCAAGTAGCTGGTCACATTTTCTGACACAAATACAATCCTCCCTTCACAGTTCACAACAAAGAAAAATCCATCCAAAGCCTGTAAAGAAAAAAAAAAAAGGATGAAGAGGTTATGAGGTTAAAAGAGAGAAGAAAAATACACAAATATGTTTCTCTATTGAAAAAGATTGGAAAAAAAGAAAAAGAGATTGGAAATATGTGTCACGTTAAAAAAAAGGGTACTGAATAGAAGATTTAATATTGCATGTTCTCTGTGGAGGGAACAGGATTTAAAAACAGACTGTACACTTATGTCTCATGTAGGCATGAATAAATATGCCAAACTTCTTCCTTAGAAGAAATTTTATGGCAGTAATGTGAAGTAAGTGACTGACCGATTCAGTCATAAACATCTCTAAACTGTGGGTTAAGACCTGGTGTCTACCCTCAAGGAACCTGTGGTACAGTGGAGAGACATAAGCCTAATAAAATGCCAGTGAGAAACGCAGTATGAAAGACAAACACAGACTATTCTGTGAGTATAAAGAAGGATGCTTATTTGGGGTCAAGGTGGGAGGCAGAAAAAGGCTCCTTACAGGCCCTGATCTGAGTTATAAAAGGCACAGTGGAGGAGGGGAAGAGGAATGAGGGAAGAACATTCTAGGCAGAGGAGAGAGCATGGCACATAATGGAACAGAAAAGCAGTCTGGAGCTGCTGGAGCACATGGCACAAGACAGGCAGTGAGTCTGGAGAGGTGGAAAGGAGCCAAGTCACACTGGGCTTCTATGCACGGAGATGGAGCCCAGGAGCTCCAAAAGAAGATGTATATGCCCCAAGGGGAACATAATATCCACAGAGGTGTGGCAAAAAAGTCAGAATCTCTATTTATAGTAAAATCTAAAACATAAGGAGGAAATTAAGCTTTAGTAACATATCGACACCCTGGTGCCTCACTCAGTCCATACCAGAATCTGAAAGAGGATCCAGAATGGAAAAGATGACAGAGGTACCTTATTTATAATCCTTCTGTTTATTGCAACATGTTTTGCAGTTTACTTGTTATAGAATGTACAAAAGCAACAAAAACAAGTCCTTTAAAAAGCAGGACATATACAGAATTTTGTAACAAGACGTAACCACCCTTGGTATTACACATGATTTGCTGGTTACTTGTGGCAAAACACTTAACGAAGCTGTCTAACAATGTTGATGAGCTACTCAGGGTAGAGAGGGAGGTGGGAGCGGGGATCGGGATGTGGAACACATGTAAATCCATGGCTGATTCATGTCAATGTATGACAAAAACCACTACAATACTGTAAAGTAATTAGCCTCCAACTAATAAAAATAAATGGGAAAAAAAAAAAAAAAGGTAAGTGTCCCAAGTTTGCTGACCTTTTCTATGATGATGCATGGTAATGATAATACCCTACCCAGCAGGTATTTTCCAAATAATAGACACACTTAATTTTGTTCCTTCAGAGTAAAGATGAAATTTTAACAATGAAAATAAACTGCTTTCAAAAAGACACGTTATAGAGACAGTACGTGAAAATGGATGTTTTGAAATGTTACCACAGTTATCATTTTGTTGCGGAAAATGATGTAAATCACTTATAAAAATTATCTTCTCAGTTTAAACATTTAGAAACAAAACATTTTCACTGCTCAAAAGTCTTCCAGGTTTGGTGGGCTTTAAAAACCCATTTTTAAAAAAAGGAAAATGCAACACCTTCTGATTAATTTGGAGAATCACTATTTGAGATTTAAAAAAAAAAGGAATTTAGAGAATTCCTTGCTGGTCCAGTGGTTAGGACTCAGCACTTTCACTGCTGGGGCCTGGGTTCAAGCCTCGATGAAGATGCCTCAAGCTGCATAGTTTGGCCAAAAAAAAAGGTGAAATTTGAAGAAAAACTTACATAATTGGTAGGTAGGATTTCAAAATGAGTAACGTGACTCAGAAACTCATCCAATGATACATTTTTCCATTTGTATCTACCTTATTTTTATGAGGTGTCTTGAATTTTCAGGTGATTATTTAAGCCAAATATTCAAATAAACTGAACTTGAAACTACATCTTAAAATCACTGCATTCCAAAGCATTCAATCAAGATTTTAAAAAATAATGAAGTACAGCACAGTTCTCAAGAAAAATACTGCTAATATCTTCTTTAACAAGAACAAAAAGAAATAAAACTATTTTTACGCCACCTGACTGTTGTGACTATTTTTCACTTAGTTCATAATGTGAAGAGGAAAGGGATGTGATTAATAATCTAAAAACCTCAACACTAGACAAACCTTTCACTAATCTATTTTGGATTTAGATGAGCACAAGAAGGCACTCTCATATCCAATTGTTTTCTAAAAGTCAGAGTAGCTATAGATTAGATCTATAAATTAAGATAAGAGTAGATCATAACAGGTGATCAATATATGTATTTTTTCTAAAAGTTAATGTGAAAATAGGGATAACTGAAATACAAACATATCATTTTCTTAGAAGATCTAAAAGATTTTTTTAAATGTTCATAGCTATTAACTGAATCAGTATAAATACGATTTAACTTTTTTTTTTTCCTTTTTGGTCTCTTAGAAGAGTTTAATAAAAAACAGTTTGGGCTTCCCAGGATGCACAGTGATAAAGAAACTGCCTGCCAATGCGGGAAGTGCAGAAGTTGCAGGTTTGATACCTGGGTCAAAGGGATCAAAGAAAGATCCTCTGGAGGAGGAAATGCCAACCCACTCCAGAATTCTTGCCTGAAAAATTCCATGAAGAGAGGAGCTTGGCGGCCTATGGTACAAGCGGTCACAAAGAATCTGACACGACTGAGCACACACGCATGCACAAGTACAACAAAGTATCTCAGAGCAAGAAATAGGATTTATATACAAAGCAGGCAAGTAAAAAAAACTTGGCTATTTCATGGTGAATCACTTCCAAGGGGCATACTACCCAGCTTCCAAATCACTACCTTTTTATTTTTCTATCTAGCTTCCAGGGTGTCCTTCTAGGACACTGCCTCCCTAGCGACCCTGTCTAACTTCAAAGTCAGTCAGCTTCTCCCTTGCTTTTTTCACTCTCCATATCTGTCTCTAGGTCTGGAAGTTATTACCCTTTGTCTGCAGCAGGGCTGGGAGAGACTGAGACCCACTCCTGGGGTCATCTCTGCCCACTCTGAAGATTGGCCAGTTGTGGGCACAGGGGTGGTGGCAGACAAACCTCAAGCACTAGCAAGGTCCAGAGAGATTCACCTGAACTACACAGTGCAATTATTTTTAAGACATGTGTGAAACCCAAAGGACGTAAAAGCCCTCCTTCCTTGCAATAGGTCTGTAGTCCCTGCAGGCTCCTGTTTTCACACTTTCTGGGACTTCTCCAGGCTCTCCCATTGACTGCACCTGACCTGGGAAGTTATTCTAGTAGCTGGCCTCTGGAATATGCAGTTGGTCAGTCTTGCAGAGAATACAGAACTTTTACCAGGTCCCTGCTTGGCCTCGATTACATGGAATCATCATTTCCTCTAAGAAGTCTGGGGCATCATGTTTCTTTTGAGCTTCCCCAGAAAAGACTGGCTTGGAAAACCGGTCGACAAAGGCTACCCCATGGCTGCAGAGATGTTCTGCTGACCTTCTCCTGAGATGCAGACAGCCTATCCTGGGCTGGATATGTGTATTTTTTTCTGTTTTGTTTTCTGAATTAAAATAAAATATGTACTTGAAATTTTAAAAAATATGACAATTAAGTAGATTGTATAAGATCTGCCAAAATCCTATTCCCAAGAGATTGGTAACATTTCAAGGAATCCTTTGAAACTATTCCTCTGAATATATAAACATTTTTAATTTCTAAAAGTGTATCTAATTAATATAACCTGCTAATACTTGTTCTTATTCTACAAGTTTCCCTCATGTGTTGTGCATATAATTAATTTCCAAGTGTGCTGCTGGGAAGGAATCTTCCTATTTCTCCAAGTTGTCACAGCTGGGCGCACTGAGCTACACACAGGAGATGACAACAAATGCCACTCCATTAAGTACAGCATCATCAGTTGAAAGAGTTTTTCTCTCTTCCCAGGATATCAGCCTTTGAAGAGGACCACCCTGGGTCTCAACGCAGGGCTCGCACTGGCCAGGGCTTCTCACAGGGCCCTTGCTTTAAGTGATTACACAAGCTTCCCTGAGTATCACTAAGTGTCAGTCACTAGACAAAGTTCTGGGAATAAAACACACATTCTCAACAATTTTATAGTCTCTGAGGGAAAAAGACAAGTACACATAGTCACAGTGTAGTACAATAGAGGCGTTCACAAAGGTTACACACAGATGCCAAATGCGCAAAGGAATGGCTGTTGTGGGTAAAGTTTCCTGGGAGGAAGCTCAATGACACCAGAGCCGAGGCCTGAAGGACACAGAGCAATAACTCGGGGGGACGAGGGGTGGAAAGAACATTCCAACAGAGGAAACAGCTCAGAGGTTAAAAAAAATCACCTTGTACACACTTGTCATATTTGTTATACTTAACAATAAAAAGTTATTTTTTTTTAAAGCTTCAAAGTAAGGCACCATTACCCCCACCCCCACCCCCAAAAAGCCATGGGGATTATTTTGAAAGTAGTGTTTTTAAGCAGGAGAGTGACATGATCTACTTTAACAAAGATCTTTCTGGCAGTGGGTGTGGCATGTGGACTGGAAGTAGGCAAACAAACTGCAATGCTATTGTGATACTCCAGCTCAAACGTGAGCCTGGATCAAGGCAATGGCAGTGGAAGTGACAGAAGAGAAATCTACAGATGCAGAACAAACAGCATCTGGGGACCTCTAGCAGCCATGGAAACAAGCACAAGGGGTGATCCTTCATTAGTGACTTCGGGGTTCTAGTAGATATGTGCCTTTTCTAGACAAAGGGGACTCAAGCAGGAGAAAAAGCCAAGTTTTTAATTTTTTGACTTTTTTTTAAAAATAGGAGATAAGGGGATCAATTATAAATTTAGCTTTAGGAAAGTTATATTTTGAAATGACTGAGGAACCTTCTGATGGAGATGCTGAAAAGGCAATAGGATACAATGAAAGAGAAGCTGTGAAGAGAGATCTGGGCTAATAAAAATATACCTGTGTGATTTACAGGTACATATTGTATCATTTGGTTTTTGCTTCTTTGTTTTTAACTATAATTACCTTTTCCCCTTTCAGAGAATATCTGATTTCCTTTGAGGAGTTACTTCTTCCCCATTTAATAAAGTCTCATGGGATTCTTAATCAGGCCACTGGGGAACTTCCTCCCTAAATGTGATCCTTGAGAAGAATTACAATCAGAATGTACATGGCTGGATCACATTCATTCTGGCAGCAAGGCACTGTCCAGAGGGGTCTTTCAAAGAGACTATTTGTATAGTTTCTGTTTTCTAGCCTCCTTAAGATGCCTTGATGATTTAGTTGCTAGGTTGTGTCCAAATCTTTTGTGAACCCATTAGACTGTAGTTCACCAGGCTCCTCTGACCACGGGATTTTTCCAGGCAAGAATACTGGAGTGGGATGCCATTTCCTTCCCCAGGGGAATCTTCCCAACCCAGGGATTGAACCTGGGTCTCTTGCATGGCATGTGGAATCTTTACCAACTGAGCTACCAAGGAAGACCAAGATGCCTTGGTTTCACCTTATTTCTAAGCATGGTTCTATGTATCGAAATAGCATCCCAATGAATTCATATTTGGTTAAGTGAAAGTGAAAGTTGCTTAGTTGTGTTGGACTCTTTGCAACCCCATGGACTATACAGTCCTTGGAATTCTCCAGGCCAGAATACTGGAGTGGGTAGCCTTTCCCTTCTCAAGGGGATATTCCCATCCTAGGGATCGAACCCAAGGTATCCCACATTGCAGGCAGATTCTTTACAAGCTGAACTATGAGGAGAGCCCACATTTGCTTAACTTAGTCAGAATTGATGTCTGCTGTTTCAAATCAGAAAGCCCTCATTGGTATTTTAACAGACACACACACATATGAAAACATCATATAGACAAAGATACAGATGTTGATAAAACGGTCCAGGAAATGTGCACAGAATAAAAAACAAAAGGAAAAGAGCCAAAAGAACCTGGGGGAAGCTAACATTGAAGAGGCAGATAAAGAAAGAGAGTCAAAGCTATGGTTTTTCCAGTAGTCATGCATGGATGTGAGAGCTGGACCATAAAGAAAACTGAGCTTTTGAACAATGGTGTTGGAGAAGACTCTTGAGAGTCCCTTGGACTACAAAGAGATCAAACCAGTCAATCCTAAAGGAAATCAGTCCTGAGTATTCGTTGGAAGGACTGATGCTGAAGCTGAAGCTCCAATACTTTGGCTACCTGATGTGACAAACTGATTCATAAGAAAAGACCCTGATGCTGGGAAAGACTGAAGGCAGGAGAAGAATGAGACAACAGAGGACGAGATGGTTGGATGGCATCACTGACTCAATGGACATGAGTTTGAGCAAGCTCTGGCAGTTGGTAATGGACAGGGAAGCCTGGCGTGCTGCAGTCCATGGGGTCTCAAATAGTCAGACATGACTGAGTGACTGAACTGAACTGAACTATAAGAGAGAGAAACCTGAGAAAATAAGGCTAACAAGCAGCCAGAGAGAAGAATAGATAGTTTTATAAAAGAGGATTATGAAGAAGTTTGACAAAAGAGGGAATGCTGAGAATATGCTCAAATTAGTATTGTTGGTAGAGCGAATTCTATTTAATACAAAAACAGAGGATTAGTTTGGGTAATAGGAAAAAATGTATAAAGGAGTTAGAAAATCAAGAGACCTATACAAGTCTGAGTGTTAGCAAGACTTCACCAGAAAGAAGGACCTTGAGGTGGGACAGGAAAGAAGAATTTATTTTATATATATATATAAAAATAAATACATGTATGATTTAAATACACATATTTATAGCTATGTACATGTGTGTATATAATAAATATATATATAAAATAAAATTAGGCCGAGAGATAGAAAAGCCTAATTTGTGGGGAATAAATGTATATATACACACATATGTATGTTTTTAAACATTCATGCATGGTAGGGAGCACTTAAGGTGATGAACCTGATTGGAAACAAAACATCTGTGTTGAGAACAGAGGGGATAAAGATTAGAAAGGAAAAAACAGGTGAAAATTACACAGTAACTACAGAGTAATTCAAGATTAAAAGTTTTTCATTTTTAAAAGTGTGACAGAGAGTTGTTAAAACAGTAAGTTCCCTTACAATGGTCACATAAATAGTTAAAAATTCTTAGTCAGAAAACACCTACTGTAACAAAGTGAGGCATCCCTTACTCAAAAGTAAAATCCTACAGCAGAACTAGACTTCCCTGGTGGCTCAGGCGGTAAAGAATCTGCCTGCAATCTGGGAGACTTGGGTTCAATTCCTGGGTTGGGAAGATCCCCTGGAAGAGGGCATGGCAACCCACTCCAGTATTCTTGCCTGGAGAATCCCCATGGACAGAGAAGCCCGGCGGGCAACAGTCCATGGAGTTGCAAAGAGTCAGACACAACTGAGCAACTAAGCACACAGCACAGTAGAATTAGCACTAGCTAGCTAAATAATTCCAAAAGCTTTATTTTCTCAACTAGTCCTAACTACCATAAAGAAAGAGCAAGGCCAGACAGTTTTCTTTAGTTTTCCATGTGACCATTAGAATGTCATTATGAAAATTTCTCACGTCCGTTCCTCGAATTTGATTCTGAAATAATAACAACTGTCAAAATAGTTTCTGAGATAAAATAATCACTAAAAGTTATTTACAATTTTACTTTGTTTTATAATTTATTAACTGGATGTAAAATGTAAGGAGATAAAGAAAAAAATCAGATTGGCTAGAACAAGGATTTGATCACTTTCTGAGTCAATGAGAATACCCACTTCTAAAAGAAGAGGCCCCAGGGATTCCTTTTCTATCACTCCTTGACTGCTCGATGAGATGTCTGACTTCTGTACTTCATCATCAGTTGTTGATTTCTCTGTAACAAAGAAACAAAAAGTCACACATCTGAAAGGAGCTCATTTCCACAATGTCAAGTTTATGAAGACAAAAATTCATCTAGTTTCAGATTCAAGTAACATTTACTCATTATCTAGGCACTTTCACATTTAATTGTAATTATATTCATTTTGTAGATGATAAAATGGAGGTTCACAAAGGTGAAGTAATCTTACAACTAATTAAGTGGCAGCAGGAAGATTTGAATTCAATTCAAATTTGAATTCAAATTTTCTAACAAGTACAGTGTTCCAACAAATGGAAAAAAATGGTGTAAATACATAACCCTTTTTTAAAAAGTCTACACCAAAAGTTTTTTTTTAAATGGGCAAATTGTAAATGAATAATTATTCCTATATTTTTCTTTTTCCTTTTCTGAGCTAATCAATTGCCACTGAAGAGAGAGTGAAGATATGACTCTTGTGAGCCTTCGTGAGCTTTCACCTTCATGTCATGATGATCTGATTGATAAAACAACAGCTGCTAAATAATTTGCAATTCTTTTGTGGGGAGATGTTGAAAAGTCCAACCATCGTCTTAAGTAGCAACAATACTTATATAAAGGTTTCCAATCTGTCAGACTGGTTAGCTGACAAAAAAACCAAACATGGTATTACTCAATACAGAGATTCATATTTTTCACTTTAAAATATGAAATATTTCAAATACTACAAAAAATACATAAAGTGACATAGCTACATGCACACAGCCATCATTCATTTTTCACAGATGTAAACGTTATCTGCTTCAGGTCTTTCTTTTTTAAATAAATAAAATGCTACAAACAGAACTACAGCTCTGCCACCTTTCCACCTCTGTCCCTTTCCAGACGTAACCTGTTCTGAAGGTAGTACAACCATTCTAAGCATGTTTGCATATTTCAACTACATATATATGATCTTATAAATGCAGTACTGTTTTGTGTCTAATGTTTACATAAAAACATACAGACTTTTTCAACTTATTTTTCCACTCAATATTATGTTTGAGATTTAACTATACTGATACTTATAAATTTGATATATTCATTTGAACTGCTGCATGAATAAGCCACAGTTGACTTCCTTGTCCCCCACTGTCAGGCCTTTTGACTACTATGAACAGTGCTGTAATAAACTATTTTCCGTATTTTCTCTTTGGCATATTTGTGACAGCTTCTTTAGGGTAAATACTAGAAGTGAAATTGCTGGATCACAGGTCCTGTATATTTTCAACATTACCTAAGTTTGACAAATTACTCTCCAAAGAGGCTGTACTACCAGTAACATACAAGTGTTATCGTTTTTCTTTATGTTGATACTTGATACCAACACAGTTTTTAATTTTTGGGAATCTAATGGGTGTAAAACATTATCTCATTTAGTATTTATAATATGTCTTTATTATGCTATGATTCACTCAACACACTACTCAGGCATTTAAAACATACGATTCAATGGTTTTTAGTATATTCACAGAGTTGTGTAACCACCATTACAATAAATTTTAAAACACTTAATCACCTCCAAAAGAAATCCCACACCCTTCAGCAGTTACTCCCCATTTCCCAACATTCCCAAGCCCAAGACATCCACCAATCTACTTTTTATTTCTACAGATTTGCCTAGTTTGGACATTTTATATAAATGGGATCATATAATATGTAGTCCTTTGTGACTGGCTTCTTTTGCTTAGCATAATGTTTTCAAGATTCATCGATGTTGAAGCATTTGTCAGTACTTCACTCTTTTTACTGCTAAATAATATTCCAATGTATAGGTTACCTTATTTTATTTACCCATTGATCAGCTGATAGATATACAATTTGCTTCCACTTACTGGTTATTTATGAATAATGCTGTTATGAACATTTCTGTGTAAGTTTTCAATTCTCTTTGTTATATACCTAAAAGTGGACTTGCTGGGCTATGAGAGAAACTACTAGACTGTTTTTCAAAGTGGATGCACAATTTTACACTCTCATCATCACTGTTTGAGGGTTCCAACTTCTCTCATCCTTACCAACACTTGCTGCTATATGTCTTTTTGACTGTAGCCACCCTAGCAATGTAAAGTGGTATTTGTACTGTGGTTTGGATTTGTGTTTTTCTGATGGCTAATAATATTGAGTATGTTTTTCCAGTGCTTACTGGTCATTTGTATGTTTTCTTTAGAGAAATTTCTATCCAGAGCCTTTGCCCATTTATTAATTGGGCTTCCCTGGTGGCTCAGAGCGTAAAGCGTCTGCCTGCAATGCGGGAGACCCGGGTTCGATCCCTCGGTCGGGAAGATTCCCTGGAGAAGGAAATGGCAACCCACTCCAGTATTCTTGCCTGGAGAATCCCATGGACGGAGGAGCCTGGTAGGCTACAGTCCAAGGGGTTGCAAAGAGTCAGACACGACTGAGCAACTTCACTTAATTGGGTTATTTATTTTGAAATTATTATAGCATGGGAGTTTCTCATCTAGTTCTAAGATACACTTCCTTCATCATTTCGTGTATTTGTAACCTTAAGACAGGTTTTTGTTGTTGTTGTTTGTTTTTTTAAAAAGAAACAGTTCCAAAAGAACATAAACTTTCAAGGCCAAGTACATTAAGTAACAATGCATGAAAAGTAAAACATAAAATTTTAGGCAAAACTTAAGGCAGGAGTGGCTAGAAATGGCTATATCGACTAGCCTAAGGCATGTGAACAGAAGTGACACACAGTTTCTGAGTCTTGTCCTTAAAGAGAAAGAAGCATACCTTCCGGTTTTCTTTTCCCTTCTTGTCGTCTAGGACGTGCACAGGTGAGCCATGTTTGACATGGGTAAGGGCAATACCCTAGGAGTGGCATAGCCCAAGAGATGGAAGGAATCTGAACCTCTGACACACACCTAGACTATCCTGTTAAAGCCACTGTACATTGGGTCTCTTGAAATAATAGCCTTTCCTGTATCCTAATACATTCTTTATTTTTCAATAACATGATTATTTGCTATATCCTGACTGTGTTCACGTTAGACAATCTATTAACATGCTATCATAAAAAGCAAGAACTTAATTTACTTACATCAATCATCTAGACACACACTTCCCCTCTTTCCATCCTCCTAGTATAGTTACAATAATTTTTAGAGCAGTCAGTATTTAATATATGTTACTATGGCTACATACAGTCCACAAATGAGTCAAGGTATGTACTATAATTTACAATTCTCATGTTCTATGTTCTAGTTTTTCTGTGAAGTCTGACTCATCTCTAAACTCTCTACCAGACTGAAAAGTCCCTCTCAATTTGCTCAGTCATCATATAATTCTATGAGCCCCATTTTTTTTTCCCAAGGAAACATTCCTCCTGGAATCTTCTATTTGCCTCCTCCAGTCGGGACTGGCTACTTCTTTAGTCTGCTGCTCAACTGTAACCCTTGGTTTCCTTTTACCTTTCTTCTGTTACGATTCCATGGTTTCCCTGGGTTAAGAGCTAATGCCTTTCTTTCTTGGTTTACTACCTTGGTCTTGATAGATATTTCTTTTTAATTTTTATTTTTTGGCTGCACCATGCAGCATGTGGGATCTTAGTTTCCTGACCAGGGATTGAGCCCACACTCCCTGCATTGGAAGTAGAGCCTTAACCACTGAACTGCCAGGGAAGCCCTTGACAGATATTTCTGAAAAAAGTACATAGGAGATAACATTTTTGAGGCTTTAAATGTCTGAAAATTGTCTTTATTTTGTACCCATACTTCATTTGGATGAATGCATAATTCTAGGTCCAGGAATCCCATTTCCAGTGTTGTTATTTAGAAGTCTGGATCCTTCTGAAAGTAATCCAGTATATGTCTGTTTTTTTTTTCCTTTCTCTTGTTTTTTCTCTCTGGTGTCTAGAAATTGTGTATTGGTGTGAAGTCTTCTTCTTTCCTTTTTAGTCATTGTGCTGCACATGACATGTATGCTTTCCATCTGGAAACCCATATCCTCTAATTCTGAGAATTTTTTTGTTTTTGTATTACTTCTTATAATTTCTTCCCCTCTAGTTGGCCTGTTTTTTCCTTCCCCTGGGACTAATGATATGTTCTACCTCTTACCTTTCTCTTGCTTTCCTTTGCTTGCCTTTTTTATCTTACTTTCTAAGGGATTTCTTCAAATTGTCTTTCAACACTTTATCCTTTTATTCAACAAATACTCACTGAAAGCCCAGTGAGTACCCAGGAACTATGTACCCAGGAACTGCGTTAGGTATTAAGGACACAGTGGTGAACAAACAAAAACCTCTGCTCTCATGAAGCTCCAGTGAGGATAGGCAGACAATAAACAAACAAAATGTATAATATGTTAGATGTAACAAATACTGTGGGGAAAATAAATCAAGGAAGATGTAAAAAGGTGTATGTGTGTTAGATAGGTTAGTGAGGGACAAGCTCGCTTAGAAAAAATATTTGAACCATGACATAAAATGGATACGGGAGTAAGCTTTATGAACATCCAGGGAAGAGCATTCCAGACAGAGAGAACAGCAAGTACAAAGACCTGAAGCAAACATGTGCCTGGAATGGCTGCAGGCGACACAATGAGGAGGCAAGGAGTAGAAAACAAGGTAATAGGGTAAAGTTTTTTTTCAGCAATCCTGATTTTAAGTTCCAAAAGTTATTTGTTTTGAATGTTTCATTTTATAGATGATATATCCTCCTTTTTGTCGGTGAAAGACTATTGGATGGCTTTACATTTTTCTTTCGCTCCCTGTATCATCTCTGCTTCCTCTGAGTTCCTTTCTTTCCCTTTTGTTTGCTTGATTTATTCTCTTTTATATTACAGACTTTCCTCAAATACCTGGACTTTTATTCATATTAAAGAGTAAGGCACTAAAATCCTGACTGGCAGCTGTGTGAAGGGTGTGGACAAAGGAAGGAGCTGACTTTTTCATTTGGGGACCTATACCAGTGTCAGTGTGTGTGTGTCCTTCCCTTTGGACTACTCCATTTCCCCATCTTCAGAATCCTCCCATCTTCGGCTGAGGGAGGATGAGCAGCCTGTCAGGGTGTCCAGATCCAGCAGGGAAGGGGCCATACAGCCTCTGGGTGGCTCTCCTCTCTGAAGACCTAGAATACCAGTGTCTCTTGTCTGCTGAATCAGTGGTCACTAGACTACCCAGCTCCTAAAATCGTAAAATCCTATCACTTTAATCATTTTAAAACAGACTATTTGTTCAGTCTTTTCACATTGCTGCTGCTAGTGTGAAGTTCTTCAGGGTCTATTCCTTCTGTTTGTTGTTTGTGTTCTTACTCACTGTAGATGATTTCTTGTGTTATCTAAGTTTATAGCACACAATCTCCCTCGGGAGCACTTTTTCCTCTGGGGATCTGATGGGGTGCAGTATGGTGATGTTCCTTCAAAGCACTTTGCCTTTGTTTCTGGTGAGCAACCCAGGGGTTGTGTGGTATGGGGTCCCCAGTAAATACGAATAGTATAAACATGAGCCATAAAAATAAATCAGGGTTTTCTCAGAGCTTCCCTTGTGGCTCAGACAGTAAAGAGTCTGCCTGCAGTGTGGGAGACCTGGGTTCGATCCCTGGGTTGGGAAGATCCCCTGGAGAAGGAAATGGCAACCCACTCCAGTATTCTTGCCTGGAAAATCCCATGGATGGAGAGTCTGGCAGTCTGCAATCCCTGGGGTTGCAAAGAGTTGGACATGACTGAGCGACTTCACTTCATTTCTTCTTCACTTTCTCAGAGAAGGCTATTCCCCCCAGCCACAGTCCAGGCAGAGATAAGCTTAAATTCAGGTGGAGGGACTCTCTTACCTCTGAGCTGCTGTCTTTCAACGCTATGCAGAGCCTCGGGTCCGACACCACAACGTGTATCTCCTGACTTAATCCCATATGATTGCTATTGTTGATTCGCTAAGTTTTATCTGACTCTACTGGATTTCAAAAGTTTCAAGGCAACCAGTTCTCAAGATAACAAGCGACTTTGTGATAAAAGAAGGGTCTCAGATTCACATTCTAAAATAAACAGCATCTACCCAAAACTGCTTCTTTAATAAAATTACAAAATTAATTCCATTTCTTAATAATAAAAAGTAAAATCACATATTGTAAATGTCTTAATAACAAAGACCACAGCCAGAGGGATTTTCTGTTTATTTTCCTACCTTGTTCCATTCTCTTCATTAGTTGTATCTGATCGACTGTCTTCTTCAATATCTTGCATTTGTCTGGTTTTACACTTAAGCTGTCAATGTCACTGATGTTGGCAGACAGTAACTCAGCTAGCTCTTCCAAATATTTATTTTCTTGCTCCCTGCGCCTCTTTTCAGTGCTGTTACACAAAGAAAATCCAGTTACTGTACATTTCTACTACCATATTTCCTTCTCTGATCAAGTATTTGATACTTACTTATTTACAGTGATTCCTATTTTCATCTAGAATATAAAGCCAGATTTAGAAAAAATCTAAATTTGTATTTGAAAAACATACTACAAAATACCAAAGAGCAGAAAACAATTCTGGCTAAAATACATAAAGAGAATGACTGCTATCACAGATGTATTCCTCAATGATATATATACACTGAATCTTTCAAATAACCAGTAAATACTAGATAGTGAAAGAAGCAGACAGTATATATACTAGTTGCATTTGAAATTATTAGGCATCCTAAATAATAATTCCCTAAAAATAGAAAATCTGAATTTTTAAATAAGTTTGTTGTAAATTAAGCAGGCTGACTACCCAGATTTCAAAGAAATTATAATTGGAAATCTGATAAAATCTTGATTCCTATAATAATCAGACCATTACTTGGTCCCTATCAAAAGGAAAAAAAAATTTCCTCCAAAAAGTAAAATAAAAAGAATAGTAAATCATTAATTAGAGACAGAGGTGCAAAGAACAATGTCTCTCATGTACTGCTTTGTTATAAAGAAATAGAAAAAAAAAATTTGCTTATAAGCTCTCATTATACAGTAAATAAAATCAAACTCAATTTATCTTAAAGGAAAACAATGAGAATAAAGATAACAGTGCAAACAACTAGCATTTTACATACACTCAAATGTTGTAACTGAATATTGTTCATTTTTGTTTTCTCGTTCTTACCCCTTGTTTATTTAACCAAATCATCAGACACTTAATTTTATTAAAACATACAAAGACAATAAAGCACTACTTTAAGTGAATTTTTCTATTATCAAACTAATATAGAAATAAAATGTGCTCACAAGTAGCTCTCAGTTTTATAAGCATCAATCAAAATCATTTGACTCCATATAAAAATGGTATTAAAAAAAGAGGTGAAAGAGGGAAAAACCAGTTGCTAAACAATTCTTAACTGGCAACAATTAAACTATCACTTACTTTTCATAATTTAAAAAAAACTATAAAAGCAAATAGCATTTATATAACAGCATGGTTAAGTTGAAAAGAACCAAGTTAACAAAGGTCAAATGTATTTAATCTACATAAGACAAAATACTACAAAATGGTACACATCCCAAAATAAAACCAAATTTTAAAACTATAACAATCACACATTCTATCTTTAACTTTTAAATCTTTCATTAAGGAATTAATCTCATTTTACTCAGTAAGACTTTATCTTACAATGTTCACAGGCAAGTATGTACAGTGAGATATTTTGACAAACTTCACAACAAGGTATTGAAAATGAGGCATGAAGAAAATGCGTAACATAACACACACACACACACACACACACACACACACACACACACACACACACACACGGTTTTAGAGAATCCAGCTCTGTAAACTGATAATATTTTGGAGGACATTTGATTTTACCTTAGAGAAATTAATTGACACTAGGTTTACTTAGTAGACTCAGTCTAAAGTATGACTTGCTTAAATCTCTTGGTCTAAATACTAACTGGAATAAATTGCATTCATTTCGTGGAACTCCTAAATCTGTTTTTAACATTAAGTTTTATGTAAAACTAAAGTTCTGGAAACCACTGTTGAGTAAAGGAAAAATAAAAAGTAATAGAATTGGGGGAGGATCAGACAGAGAGGTGATAAAGGAAGCAAGAAGCTAAAAGTAATGAGATCGTAAGGTGTCTATAAAATGACCTAAGAAAGAGACTAGGAAAATCACCATGAAATGAAATAACTGATAAGCAAGAAGAGAAAATGAGAAAGATTTTTTTCAAATAAAGTTAAAAACTGAAGGAATGGTGGAGATGACAAAAAGAAATTCTACCTTAACAGAAAAGACATCTTCATTACTTTGGGCCATCTACATTTCTCCTCTCACTAACCCACTTTACTTCCACTGATACTATGTACATGATAGTTAATGCTACTACAAGTTAACTTCTCAAGTATCCTATCTTTTTTTTTTTAACCTCATTAGCTTTTTCAACAAATGCTCCCACACTTTTATCATGTGCCAGATAACCAGATACTATGTCCTGACAACCCAGGAGTAAATCAGATGTAGCCTCCAATAAGTGGGAGAACAAAGAAGCTACTATGTGACAAATTTACAATACTATAGAAGCACACAGAGATGGCACCTAGATCTAGAGAATGAGATGTCTAAACCTAATGGTAGGGAGAGACTAGTTTTCTAAAAGGAAAAAAACAGCTTTTTCAAAGGTAAAAGTGAGGGCAAAAATAAGTAGCTCAAGATAGTTGCACTATAGATGATTAGAAACAAAAGGGCAGGAGATGAGGTCCAATCAGATCACCAGGGCTCTTGTATATACCATAATAAAGAGCATAGGAAACTGCTTACAAACACAAGTTCAAACTTCCTCTGTCATTTACTAGCTAAGTAACCCTGGATAGGTTACTTAACAGCAATTTAACTTCTCTAAGCTTCCATTTCTTTATCTGTAAAAGAGGGATAATGACATTAATTACCTCCTAGGGATTTGTGAGGATTAATAAAGATGATATTATACATAGAAATGTTTTGCAGAGTTACTGCCACATACCATTAGCTCAACAAATATTATCTATTATCATCCCTTTGATTACCATTACTTATTTTCAGGGCAAAGGAGAGCCCAGATGGGTTTAAGAAAGAGAATGAATGGCATGACTAGATTTGTAAGCTCCTTGAAGACAGGAAACATATTTCACACTTATATCCTTCAAACATCAAGCATATGGTGCTGGCTGAATAGTAGGTATTTAGTAAAGCACTTGTTGAATTGTTAATGTTAAATAAGCACTGCCCACAGCTACCCACTATTTAAGACTGGCATTTTAATTCTTATTTCTCCTAGAAGAGTTAAGAAATGGAGAGGTAACAGGAAGGATATTTGAGATGTTTCACTCCACCAAACAATTACTGAGAAACTGCCCCAGCTAGAACTCCTGTACACAGGGCTGGCTATCCCCTGAGGTCTAACATATGCTCTTTATGATTAATTAGTTTGCAATCTGTTTGGAGTGACAGTATACAATAACAAAATCAAAAGAAATATTATAAGGTGGTAATCATGTACAAACTCATCAATTTCAAACTCAAAAAATTTTAGTAAAATAAATTTAAAAAAAATTACTTAATTAAAATTGAAGTCCATACTTATAAACCTGACAAAGACTATGTTTTCAAATATTTTTAAAGCAAATGTGCAAGGATAATAATTTTTAAGACAATTAAGAAGAGAAATAAATGCATATATATAAAAATTTTGATATTCATCATGATGTGATTACAGACACACACACACACACACACACACAAATCAAAGATGATCTGCAGATAAAAGCCATTAAAACAAATAAGAAAGTTTAGAACAATGGATGAATATGTGATCAAAACTCCCAAATCATTAGCATTCCTATACACAAATAACTGCCAAATAGAAAATGCAATACACAAAATGGTATTCCTAAAAGCAATAAAAATCCTACGGTACCCTGGAATATATCTAACTAAGATGGGCTAGACATTCAAAGGGGGAAATTATACACTGTTATTTAAGAACAATGAAGAACTGAATAAAGGAGAAACCTTTACATTCATAAATAACAACACTCTAGAATTTACAAAATAAAGCTGTCAGTTTTCTCCAATTTAATTTATAAAAGCAAATGGAATTCTAATTAAAATCCAGCAAGGAAAAAAAATCAAGGGAAACAAAAAACTGACTCTAAAATCTGCACAGGAGAGTAAAGGACCAAGAACAGGAACAACAATTTTGAAAAATAACAGGGAAGGAGTGACTTGCCCCATCAGAGAGCATGGCAACTATCATATGAAGGCTCAGATCAGATCCTTATCTATGCAGGAACTTGGTTTCTGATGAAGGTAAGAGCTCAAAAGCAGGGAATGGATATGGTTATAGCCCCTGACATTCCATATAGGAAAAAAAATTTAGGTTGTTACATTTTTATCCCACAAAAGTAAATGCTTGTTTACTTAAAATTCTAAATGCATATTAGAAGAAAATGTATAAAAATACATTTTAGGCCTTGAAATAGAGGGAAAATTCTTGACAAGACCCTAAAAATCTTGACATATGAAAATCCTAGGTTCTAAGGGATGTCAACAGTTTGGGAGAAGATATTTGCATCAAATGTAAGCAAAAAAAGAGTAAAAATTTAACTAGAAAATTAAAAATAACTCTTACAAATAAAAAAAGGAAAGCACAAACTACACAGAAGAAATATGGGCAAGAGATACAACCAGGTAATTCACAGAAGGGGAAAATATAAAGAGCAATAAAAACAAAAATCATGATCTACTTATCAGGGAAATGTACTTAAAATGATAATCCCATACCCATCAGGATGGCAAAAACTTAAAGTGAGGGAAAAATAGTGACATAAAGATGCAAGAAAAAAAGGAACTCTCAATGATTGTCATTTGAAGAATAATCTGGTAAGAATAATAATCTGGTAAGTACACAGTTAACATAAAAATGTACACAGATTCTAATGAAAGTTTTATGTATAAAATAGTAGGTATGTACAAGAATGTTCATGTTTGCTATAGTGCTGGCTCTAAGAATGAAAATTTGTAACAAAAAGGCTATTTACCCATAGGGAATGTCTAGCTATTGGGAAACAGATTCTTCAAATATGGTATTTCATGTAATGTAATATTTATCAAAAGTTAACAGAACTGAATAAATCTATGTATCTTTATGTCTAAAGAAAAATATATACAGTATTATATAATACATAAATTTAACAAATATTCTATATTGTTCATGGATACTTATAAATATACATTATTATTAAAAAACAGACTGAAAGAATTAGAGACCAATCAGTTTAATCATTAACCATTTTACTATTTTTACTTAAAACTGCAAATACAATAATATATTAACAAAATACTAAGAATATGACAAAATATTATCAATTACTTGTGGTGGGTAGTTTCCTAGTCTCTAAATTTTTTTTATAGATTAAAAATTTCCCCCCAAATAAAAATTTCAAGTAAAACACAAAAGTGTAAGTCACTCAGTCATGTCCAACTCTTTGCGTCCCCATGGACTATACAGTCCATGGAATTCTCCAAGCTACAATACTGGAGTGGGTAGCCGTTCTCTTCTCCAGGGGAATCTTCCCAACCCAGGGATTGAACCCAGGTCTCCTGCATTGCAGGCAGATTCTTTACCAGCTAAGCCACCAGGGAAGCCCCAAAATACTGGAGTGGGTAGCATATCCCTTCTCCAGGGGATGTTCCCGACCCAGTAATCGAACCAGGGTCTCCTGCATTGCAGGCTGATTCTTTACCAGCTGAGCTACTAGGGAAATCCTAAAACACAATAGTTTTATTTATTTATTCTTAAATTAAGAAGGACTGACTTATAAGAAATAAACAGGAACATTAACTGTGACAACACAAGCTTGATTATGAGTACTGAGGTTACCATCGCTCTGTAACAGTTCTCTGTATTCATTAACATAAGTAGTCACTTTTCTTTTCCCAGCCTGAAACCCTGGCACTCTCCTGTAAAAATTCTTTCTTGGTTGCCCCATGAGAAAAACGCATGTAATCCAATGAGAGAAGAGTCTTCTGCTGCTTTATACTCTGATCAATGATTATCAACTGGGGGCCATATTGCTTTCTCTGTCCCCAGGAGTATTTGAAAATGTTTGGATTATCATTTTTGGTTATCAAAACTGGAAGGACATTTTGGTATCATAACTGATATAAAAATTCTATTGGCGTCTAATCGTGTAGAAGCCAGGGATACTGTTAAACATACTACAACATACAGGATAGCTTCCCACAACAAAGAATTATCTTGTCCACAATGTCAATAGTGTGGAGGTTGAGAGACTTTGCTCCAGATCCTTGGAGGTGAATGGAATAAAATCCCCACTCTTCTCTCTGGTAGGAAGCTGCTGTTTTGATCTGACTGAAGTTCTATCTCTATCTGGCATTTATTAGAGCCTTCTGAGCAATAACTCTCTTTTGCCTATTTCAGATGACCATGTTCTGTTAAAACAGAGATATTTAATTCCAAAAATACTCATTCTTTAAAATCCTGATATTATCAGTTTATTTCTTTGTTCCACTAATACCATAATGTACTGAGATGGCAGTTTAAAAATGTACAGTGGATTTATTCATTCCTTTGCCAAATACTTTCTGTGGCCTTACTATATATAAGCTACACATTGTGCTGGGAAGTAGGGATAAAACGGTGAGTGAGGACAAAGTTCTTACAGCAGCACAGCATGCAGCAGAGAAGCCACGGAACTCATTAAATAAGTATACAAGCGAGTAAAACGCTGAAATTATGGATCATAGCTCTAAAAATACATGTGAAATACATACACGAATAGGGGAGGTCTGACCTAGTAGTTATGGAAGGAAGGGAAGGCTCCCTTTTAAAAAATAATGACTAAACTGATATTTGGAGAACACACAGGTGTTGAATACAGGAAATCTAGAGGGAGCAAACCAGCCCTGGGGAAAGAAGAGCAACACCGTGAGCACGAGCGACTCAGAGAAGACCGGTAAACTTACAGATGAAGCAAGCTCTAAAGTGACAATGAAAATGGTAAAGCAGCTCTGCCAGAAATAAGACTAAGAAAAAGAGTGTTCCTACCTTGATGCCAGTGTGTCACATGGCGACCCTTTTCTCTTATGTGTGTCTGGGTTAGCAGGGTCAGATGAACTGTCCCCAAGGCCACTCATGTTGACAAACTTCACACCTAAAAAGGAAGGAAAATGATAAGAAATCTGCCCTAATGAACTTTTCAACTGTAAGGGGATAGAAAGCTCCCTTTATGTCAGAATATATCTAAACATTGCACTTTCTCAGTGGATAATTACAGTCATCATAAAAGCATCCACATTTATATAAAAGCACAGGAGCAATCAGCTATTAATGTTTCTGCACTTTCTTCTCCATACCTGTAAAATAAAATTAGTCACCCTTTATAAGACCATAGAGATCAATTAGGATGAAAATATTGCTAGAATAAATAGCCAATGAGATGTTTTTAAGAGAAAAATCACTTCATATGTAAATGCAAAAAAATGACTCTATGAGAATCAGAAATTATTTATTTTTTTTTTATTTATTTTAGACTATTTTGAAAAGGACTTAAAGCAACTTTTTCCTCATAAGGTTTGAGGTTTTATATTGAGAGAAAAAGAAATAACACATATATAATTAAAAGTTAAAGCGATTAACTAGATTTGGATTTTGAATTGTACTTACCAACTTTGAATTCTATATTTCTAACTTTGTGTTTATGCAGTCAGGCGACAAAGATCAAGTGTTTAGTCTATGTTAGGATCTTGGTATAGATGCCAGAGAACACAGAGTCATTTCCCCTAGCATGCCAGCCAGGTCTCTCTCTTACATGCTATGCCGGCTAGTGACTGCACTTAAGATCCCTTCTGATCTGTCCCTATCAACACTATTATCTATAGAATCTCTAATGAAACTCGGATTCCTGCCTCTGGCCTTATGTTCATCACTGCCCTTAGACTTTATTAGTGCTAAACAGTACACTGCTCATTCTTTTCCACTCCATCTACCCTTGAGAAAGGAGAGGAAACTCTTGTTAAATGGGAAAAATCTTTAACTCTTCCTTAAATTCTAAAATTATTAAATAGCTACAGTGCTGTATGTTAGCAATCATGCTTGTAAAGTTGAGATCCCTAAGAATTTCTCACATGGCTTTAATTAATGTCTGAGTAAATCCTTTTTCCTCTCTCTAGTCCTAAAACTTACTTTGTCTCTAGCTCTTTCTCAACACTAAAGATTTTCATATCCCCTTTTCAGTATAAAAACACCTAGAATTCTAATCATGAATTTATTATTCCATGTAACCAAAGAGACACATTTTTAATTTCTCCATATTAGATGTAAAGGTCATGAAAATCTCCAGCTTCTAGGACTGCAATCTTGTAGTTATTCCTTACTTTTCTTTTTCACTCCTCATTTTGTATCAGTATCAATGTCCTGTCAAGTCTTTATTAACAAAGATCCTACGACATCCCCTCTTTCTTCATTCTCAAATACAGTTTTGATTCTTGCTTAGAAGCTAATACCTCATTCTAAATTCATGCAAGATCCTTCTTATTTCTCATTTCCAGTCATTCTCACTTCTAATGTGTCCTACAAACAGCAGCAAAACCAATCCTACTCAAATGGCACTTTCAAGGTATCACTTCCGTGATGAAGAATCAGCCTGATTCTCCTACTGGAACATGGTAAAAGCATGTGCATTAGGGTCAGAAAGGCCCTGTTTAATCACTACCTGCCTATTTGTGGGCAAAACGCTTAATCTCCTTAAACCTATTTCCTCATCGGTAACTTAAGAATACTAACTATACTTTGTTGCTGTTTGTTCAGTCCCTCAGTTGTGTTACATTCTTTGAGACCCCATGGACTGCGGCACGCCAGGCTTCCCGGTCCTTCACCATCTCCCGGAGCTTGCTCAAGCTCACATCCATTGAGACAGTGATGCCATCCAACCATCTTGTCCTCTGTCATCCCCTTCTCCTGCCTTCCATCTTTCCCAGCATCAGGATCTTTTCTAAAGATCTGGCTATTTGTATCAGGTGGTCAAAGTACTGAAGCTTCAGCTTCAGCATCAGACCTTCTAATGAATATTCACAGTTGATTTACTTTAGGATTGACTGGTTTGACCTCCTTGCAGTCCAAGGGACTCTCAAGAGTCTTCTCCAACACCACAGTTCAAAAGCATCAGCATTCATCCTTCTTTATGGTCCAACTCTCCCATCCATACATGACTACGGGAAAAACCATAGCTTGGACTATATGGACTTCTGTCGGCAAAGTAATGTCTCTGCTTTTTAATATGCTGTCTAGATTTGTCATAGCTTTTCTTCCAAGGAACAAGTGTCTTTAGATCTGTAGTGAGGGCTGAATGAAAAGTGCATGAAAAGGGTGCACTAAGTAACTGTTGGTTATTGTAATTATCTCCCCTTTAGACCAAGGGCTCCATGAGGGGTAGTGTTCATTAGTGGATAACTCATTCTATACTTCCTCATTGAAAAATACAATGGACACTTTTCATTTCTTCATTTACTGACACTAACTATTATCACTACTACTTTACTGGGCTGCACGGAGCAGCATCTGAAACTGTTTCCTTCTGGAAACATTGTCACCCATTGACTTCTGTGATCCCACACTTTCATCACTTACTTAATAAATAAATCAAGCATCTATCATATCTCAGGCACTGTGCTAGGAGTTGAGTAAACTGTGGATAGGAAAATAAAGGTTTCCGCCCTCATGAAGTGGGAAACACAAACAAGGAAAACACAAAACAATATGTAATTTTCTACAATGATAAAAGTCATAAAGAAAAAGAATAGGGTTCATAGAGAAAAACAATAGAGCAGAACCTATTTTTAACTGGGTGATCAACTGAGGCTTCTCTGACAAACTTATGTTTAAGCCATGACCTGAGAGATCAACAGAAGTAGTGTGGTTTTCTACTTACCTTATTCTCAGTGCTTTTTGCCCAATTGGATTAGATTGTGTTAGATTTCCTCGAGGCTCTAATGTCCTAGTCCTCTTTTCCCCCATATTATACATTATTTTGGGGGGATATCACTCACTGAATAATGGCTTCAAAACACATTTCTAAACCAATTATTCCCAAATCTCTATCTCCCAAGCAGATCTCCTGGGTCTCAGACTCACAACCCACTCCTTGCTGGATAACTCTATCCAGATGTCACATAGACACTTCAAACTCAACTTTCCAAAACGAACTTAACATCTCCTCCTCATGTACTTCTTTTCCTCACAGTTGGTACACTGGAATCATTCCAGTCTCTTCTCTCACCCCACATGCAATCAAACATTAAGGTGTGTCCATTTTTATTTCCATCCTGTACTTACAGTCTCCTCCCACCTCTTGTGGAACTATCAAAATAACTTCCCAGGTGGTCTTCATGAGCCACCAAAGCAGGCTATCAAAAACGTAAGTCTGGTCAGGTCAATCTCTTGCTTAAAACTCTTCCCTTAATCTTCACTGTCCACAGGATAACTCTAAAGCCCCAACATAATACACAAAGATTGCACCAGCTCCCATCTATTCTGTGTCTATTATGGAATTTGGTGAATGAGTGATGAAATATTTGTCCAATCAACATTAGCCCAACCAATATAACCTATGTATAAACAGATTATAATATATATAAAATACTACATAGAGTTCTTATAGACACATATAGATTATATATGCTAATTTTAGTTTCAATACTAACGAAAAGCTTTAAAATCCTTGGTAATATCCCATCCTCCCTGCAGAGGTAAACATTAGTCAGAAACTTTACAATGACGTCAGTGTGGAGAGCCTAACTTAACCCAGCAACGAGTATTTACTGAGCTCCTATGCTGTGTAGTAAGTCACTTCAGTCATGTCTGTGTTTGTGACCCTATGGATTACAGCCTGCCAGGCTCCTCTGTCCATGGGATTCTCCAGGCAAGAACACTGTAGTGCGTTGCCATGCCCTCCTCCAGGGGATCTTCCTGACCCAGGGATTGAACCTGCGTCTCCTGCATTGGCATGACATTACCATTACCACGACTCTTTAACATTAGCGTGACCTGGGAAGACCCACTGAGTGCCTACTATTTGCCAGCTTCTGTTCTAGGAGGTGGGAATACAATTGTGCAGGAAACTTATAAAAATTCACTGTCTTCATAAAGTTTCATTCTACTGTGAAGGAGAGAGAGAAAGTGAAAAAGTTAATTACAGAGTATATGAAAAGGTGGTAAAAATGGAGAAAAGTAAGGTAAAAACAGAGGTTTAGGTTTATGGAAGGAGAAGGACAGCAATTTAAAGTACAGTAGTTAGGAAGCGCCTTACTGAGAAAGTATTGAATTGTGTGTGCTCAGTCATGTCCAACTCTGCAACCCCATGGACTGTAGTCTGCGAGGCTCCTTTGTCCCTGGAATTCTCCAGGCAAGAATACTGCAGTGAGTTTCCATTTCCTTCTCCAGAGGATCTTCCCAAACCAGGGATGAAACCTGCGTCTCCTGCACTGCAGACTTTTTTACTGTCTGAGCCACCAGGGAAGCCCTAAGAAGGTGAGATGTGAGCAAAGACTTCAAGGAAGTTTGGAAGAGAGAATGACATCTGGAGGAAGAGTGCTCCTGGCAGGGGAAAGGCTGTACAGCCCTAAGGTTGGAATGTAACTATACTTTTTGAAAAATATGAAAGTGATCAGTGTGGGTAAAACTGGGGAGTGAGGAGCAGGAGACAAGGCTGCATCATGTAAGGTCTTGGCTGAAACCATTTTAAAGACTTTAGTTTTACTCTGAGTGAATTAGCCAATCATTGGAGGGTTAAGAATAGAGGAGTAACACGGTCTGATTTTCATTCTAAGACTTCCTGCACAAAGGGCAAGCATAATCCTCCTGATCTCAGGGATCTGCTATCTAAATAAGTTTCTAGCTGCTAAAAGGACATTTCCACTTGGATATTCCACTGTCACCTCAAACTCAACATGTATAAACATAATGGACTTTTAAGTTCCGGGTTTCTATTAACGATAAATAAATGAGATGAGCTGCATTATGGATTAATGTCATTAGAGGAAAATGTTTATTAAACCTCCCGTGGTGGGGGAGAGGAAGGATCTATAGGACAAGGAAAATAACTACAATTGAAGGTAGATAACCTCAATGCAAAGATAAATATACCAGACTTGAAACCACAACCACAACAAAAAAAGATGTTGAAAGACCTGACAATGGTTTTGGTAGCATCCATTCTTAAACACAAAACAAGAATAATCAGTTAAGTGACATATTATTATAATGAATAAGATGGCTAACATCTTTTCCTGTGAAAAGTCACAGAAACATTAATGAGGTTAACCAGATATCACAGAAGTAAAGAAGTCACTGAATTTTATTTTTACATAGAAATAAAATATATTTCAAAATTAAAACAAAAAAGAGAAATCATGTGATAAATTAATAATAATGAAGAATTATCAACTCTAAACTTTTCAACAAAATTAGAAATACAAGAGAGAAGACAAAGATGAACAAGAAAGAAAAATGAAAGAATTTAGAGCCGCTAACAATCCCAGAGTTTCCTCACTCTTACTTAAAGCCCAGTTTTACTCAGCTGCTCATCTTCTCTGTTACTTAAGGCATTAGGTTCCACCTGTCTAAGAATCAACCTATCTGAATTCTGCTGGCTCTCAAAATACTCCTGGACATATATTTCTTACGCTTATATGCTGTAAAATTACAATTATCTTGCTTGTCTCCTCTTCTAGATTGTGAACTCAAAAAAAATTACTAGATCTTTTTATTGTATATCCAACATGCAACATAATGTCTAAAAGTTACAGAAGCCAAAACAGGTAATAAATTAAAAGTGAGTTATTTTACTAATATGACATTTAAACTTTTTAAAGAATGTTTAAGGTTTTTTTACAATATTTTCTGAAATCTTTCCTAATGCTTTGGAATTCTTTTCTATAATTGAGAAATTGAGCTTTCTTGAAATCCTCTTTCCCCTGTTTTCAGTGGGGGAAAAAAAGAAACTATCTTTTTGATCTAGAAATTTGAGAACATCTTTTCTAATTCTGAAAAGGTTAATAAGGTCTATTTTGAAGAAACCTTCTACAATATTTCACAGTACAATAGAGACACAAAGACATGTTGTATTTACACAAATGTAAACATAAGCAATACGGTCTCACAGTTTGGACAATTTTGAGCAACAAATAAATCTAGATTTAAAACAAATTTCCCATACCATGCTACTACCGGCTGGAGACTGACATCTGCTAAATTTATCTGAAATTCTGGGGCTGAGGAAACATTAGACAACAATTCAACAGCAATTCAATATCTGGCCTACCAAAATAAGAGCCAATAGTAAGAAGCTATGAGAAAGTCACCAACAATTTGCTGATGATATGATTCTGGTATTAACTACTTTCTATTTACAAAACACAATAAACAGATAGTGGAATGCAAAACCTCTGATGAGTGAAAACTTTTATAGCTGTTCTATTTGTGGAATGGCTTTATATCTGGCAGTAGGGAACTTAAACAAGGTTCATTAAGAAAAGAAATGATGGTTTCAGGAAGCCAATTTACATATCACCTTTTAAAAAAAGAGGTATGGTTTCTAACTAAAAGTACCCTGTTGATTTAAAAAGAGTTGCTAAGTTATACACAATCTCATGCACTTTCTAGAGAGCAGTTTTAGAAACCAGAAACCACATCTACCTCTGTTCAAGTAGACCAGACTAAACCAAATAGGTGAGGCTGAAGACATAGGTCAGTGCTTTATATTTCAGGTGAATTATAGATTTCTACATATGAAATTTGTCACTCATCTCCCAGATGAAGCTGAGGATTACATAATCTGAAAAATAACAATTAATTAATAAACAACGCTAACAATGTACTTTAAAATGCTAGCAAGCAATTAGCACAGAGCACAAACATGAAGGGACACCGAGTTAAACCTCTCCCAGATGTTAAGAATCTGCCTACAACGCAGGAGACCTTCAATTTGGGGTTGGAAAGATCCCCTGTGGAGAAAGGAATGGCTGCCCCCCTCCAGTATTCTTGCCTGGAGAATTCCATGGACAGAGGAGCCTGGTGGGCTACAGTTCATGGGGTCGAAGAGTCAAACACAACTGAGCAACTAACGCTTTCATTTTCCTTCAGCTGATAATATCACACAGGAAAAATCATGATAAATAGAGAGTTCCTGCATTGGGTAACTGCCATAAGGAATGTTTCTCAAACTGCAGTCCTCAAATACCTAAGATTCTCTTGAAAAAAGTTTTCACTTTTGTCTTCTCATTTCAATGACAATTGAATTCTTTCTCATGTGATAAAAAATGGATGGGGACTTCAGGATTTCTATTGCCCTTTTTATGGCTGAGTAATTTCACATGTTTGGATATAGCACATTTTGTGTACCTACTCATCAGGTGGTGGCCACTGAGGTTTTCCGTTATTGGGGCTATTAAACAACAATGCTACTATGAACATTTATGTGCAAATTTTTATGTGAACATGGTTTCAATTCTCTCAGATATGAAACTACCAGGTCATATTTTATTGATAACTCTAACTTTTTGAGGAACTGTCAAACTGTCTTCCACAGTGGCTGTACCACATTAAATTCTCACCAGCAATGAGCAAGTGTCCAGTTTTTCCACATCCTCACCAAAAATTGTTATTTTCTGTTTTTTAAATTTTATTTTAATTATAGCCACCCTAGTGTGTGTGAAATGGTATTTCAATGTAGTTTTATTTTACATTTCCCTAATTACTAGTGGGGGCTTCCCTGGTGGCTAAGTGGTAAAGAATCTACCTGCCAATTTAAGATCCCTGGGTTCGATTCCTGGGTCAATCCCCTGAAGAAGGAAATGGCAACCCACTCCAATATTCTTGCCTAGAAAATTCCATTGATAGAGGAGCCTGGTGGGCTACAGTCCATGGGGCTGAAAAGTCAGACATGTCTTAGCAACTAGACGACAACAACTATTAATGACTAACCATCTCATGTGCTTACTTTCCATCTGCATACCTTTGGAGAAACTTTTATTCAAGTCCTTTGCCTATTTTTAAAATTGGTTGTGTTTTTATTGTTTGTGTTTTTTTAAGTCATAAGAGTTCTTTATATTCATGTCTAGATCCTAATCTGATATATGATTTGCAAATATTTTCTTCATCTGTGAATTATCTTTTCATTTTCTTTACAGTAACTTTTTAAAAAATTAAATTTATTTTTAATTGAAGGATAACTGCTTTACAATATTGCACTGGTTTCTGCCAAACTATGGTAACTTTTGATGACCTAAAGTTTTCAGTTTTGATGAAATCTGACTTATCTACTTTTACTTCTTTGTTTAATAAATACAATGTCTGGGCTTCCTCTACTAATGGCTATTTTTCCTGTGTGTAGGTCATACTTTTTTATTTCCTTGTATGTCTAATTTTTTGTTAAAAAAAAAAGAAAAGATATTTTAAAGCTAATGACTGAACAGTGATATCCTGAAACATCTGGAAACAAAAATTCTCTCTGAACCCACAAAGCAGGAACCAAAACTCAGATGGTGGTTATCCCTGGCCCAAAAAAGAGTCCTGGCTTCTTAAGCCTCTGCCATAAACAACGTGCCCATATCTTAATGTTTATGGCTAGGAATAAACAGCAAAGGCAAAGAAACAGATTCAAAGAAACAGAGTCTTTGAATCAGACTCATCTTGTTTCATTTATTCTATAAACTATCAGACTTTTTAAATTGCTTTAAAATTCTGTACACATTCTTTTCAATTTATTATACTAATAATAAAGACATTATCAAGGACTTGCAACTTAACTTCTAAAAGTATATAATGTTTGAAACAAAGTATTTAACAAATTTATGTTTACCACTAAAAGTTTATTCTACAAATCAAGAAACAATGTTTCCAACCTTTGCATTTTTTTCCTAGATGGAAAAGAGTAAGTTTGGGGAAAGGGTAAAAAAGTATTTTTTTGTTTTCTATTAGCAAATAGATAAGAAGAAAACAAAATAAGTTTTAAACCCAATATTTTAAATTCCTCATACTTAATTTAAAATTTAATTTTTTAACATAAGAAATAAATACAAATGCATTTGCCTTGTGAAAATACTCTAGGAAAAATAGTCAGCACATGAAACACATTTATAGTAGCTATCTTATTAAAACAATTTGGCAAAAATACCCTCAAATACCCTCAACATTTCCTTGTAGATCTGTAAAACTAGATGATTCCAGTTATCTTAAAAGGACATGGAGTAACTGTAGATACACTGTACATGTCTTCCAAAAATCAGTTTCACATTGTTCTAACTTGTGAAAAATACATTGGCACTAAAAAAAATAAAGGTTACAATCAGTCTTGCTGAGGACAGCTGTCCTTAAGCAACAAATAAGCATCTGATATTTACTTGCATGTGCACAGCTTATAGTAAGCTAGCAAAAAGGCAACAGCTTTTAAAAAATTAAGTTATGGTCATACAGACAAAAATTAAGTGACAAAAATGGCAATGTCTGTCTCGTTCCACGAAACAAAGTTCTTTAAAACAGAGTTACAGTTCCTACCTGGGAGACTTCTTTGTTCATAATGAGTCCTCAAAACAGATATGGTCAAATATGGTGCTCCGTGGGGTAGTTTCCAGTGGAATGGGGGAATACTCTTTTCCAGAGATGGCTCTAGGTAAGTCTCTTCACTCTTACCTCATTTAAGGCCAGTTATGCAAACAACTAAAACAAAGGAGAAGCAAAAAAACAAAAGCAGAAGGGAGGTTAGATCGTTATTTTATTTTCTATGAAATAATAAAAGTCAGAATGCAAAGTTGAAAAAAAAAAAAAGACACAACTTTTCAGGCCAAATGGAAAAATACTTCCAAAAGACAATGGATGAATATCTGATTTGACAACTGAAATCCTTCTGGTAACTAAATATATATTCCTATTTAAGACTGCTGCTTAAGTAATACATAATTGCATTCTGCCCTTACTGTTCTGAGAGGCCCATTTATATGTCTTTTAAAAAATTTTTTTCTGGCTGCATTTGCAAGTTTATCTTTCTTTCTACCTATAAATTCTGATTTTTAATGTTTTCAGTTTGCATTTAATTCTTTCATTTCTGTAACACTTCCCTTTATATATTAAAGTTACTATGGTATTTTACTTTCAAATTTTTTTATTGAAAAAGTGTACAAACTTTTTATATTCGTAATACCTAAAAATAAATTTCATTGACTTGTTTCCATTAAGGATGAATGATCCTGTATTGGACTAACTTGCCTACAGATAACAATGGACAAAAAACTCTGGACAAAATAAAATTTACTCAAAGACACAGAAAAGTGACCAAAAGCAGGCAGAAATGCAGGAAATCTGATAAGTGAAAGTAAGGAATCGTACTGAATAAGATCTATACTCATAGAGAACTCTTCCCAGTATACCCCTAAGTACTACAGGGAGGCTAGGCCTAAGGGCCACTGTCTCTTGGCTTGAAGCATTGGAGAATGTAGTTCAGAGCTGACAGAATGCTAGATAACAAGAGGAGAAAATCATGGTAAGAAGGCAGCAGAGCAAGGGGGCGGGGTACCTTAAATCTGTATACAAATGTTCCTCAAATCCTTGGTTGAGCCTCTGAATTAATTGCTCATGCACAGGGAGACTCCAAGTAGCTCCATATAACCATACCACAACTGAGATTCCCTTTTGCTGTTTATAATCACACACTCCTCACTCCCTTTTTCTTAACTCCTGAGTAACCACTTATCTGCCTCCATTTCTAGAATTTTGTCACTTTGAGGATATTACAAAAATTGAATCAAGTATGGAAATATTTTGTAATGCCTTTTTCACTCAGTATAATGCCCTTGAGATCCATCCAACTTGTTGCATATAAAAACTGATTGTTGCTTTTTATTGCTCCATGGTTTGAAGGTACCACACCACAGTTTCTTTTTCACCATTCACTGTTGAGGTACATTTGGGCTGTTTTCAATTTGGGGCTGTTATGAATAAAGCTGCTGTAAATATTTGTGTACAGGTTTTTGTGTGAATATAGGTTTTCATTCTTCTAGGATAAACATCCAGAATTGCAACTGGATTGTTCAGTAAGTGTGCATTTACTAGCCAGTAATTTAGTTGTCAACTAGAACAAAAATCAATACTCTTCAGAAAAAAATAACAATCCACAATAGTATCCACAACATCCAGTATAGAATAAAAATTTACTAAACATGCAAAGAAGCTAGAAATTGAAATTCAAAATCAGGGTAACAAAAGGGGGGGATCAATAGAAATCTGTCATAAAATAATCAGTTGAAATTAGCTGATAAGGATGTTAAAGCAGTTATTATGAGTATGTTCAAGATGTTATAATAAGTTAACAGATGGGAAATACTGGAAGCAAATGGAAAGTATAAAACAGAAGTAAATGGACATTGAAGAACTAGCTCAACATTGAAAATTTTCAATTCACTGGACAAGCTTAACAGTAGATTTGTGATGGCACAAAAATAAGTTGGTGAACTTGAAGTCAAAACAATACCAAATATGAAGACTGGACAACTGAAAAAAATTTAAAACCAAAAGCTGATGTTTTGAAAAGATAAAAAAAATTATTAATACCTGAGGTGAGACTAGAAAGGGAGGCCTGGCATGCTGCGATTCGTGGGGTCGCAAAGAGTCGGACATGATTGAGCGACTGAACTGAACTGAGGTAAAACTGAGTATGTCCTTTTTCAGGGGTTCACTAAGACTCAATAGCATTAAGATGTAAATTCTCCTCCAAATTAATTCATATACTCAAAAATAAAATTAGTTGCTTACTTTTTGCATATCTAGTGCATTTTATGATCAAAGAATATAAATCTATTTTTGTTTTATTATATATTTATAATGTGGGTTTTAAATGCTTGAGGCTTTTGCTCTTTAAATAAAGACTATATTTTCTCTTAATCACGATTTCCCCCAATGATGAATTCCAGATTAAAGTGGAATGTCTATCTAATGTTTGAAAACTGGATGATTCTATGACTGGATCGAAAAGTGCTTACCTCTTATAGTCCCTCTAAATTAAACTAAGTGCTTTTCATATTTTCAAGAATTTTTTCCTTCTTTCCTTGATTTAGATGCACAATTTGAAAATGCAAAGAAACCTGGACTGGCTCTTCACACTGACATAGGTTAAACTATTAAAGAAAGGAATTTACAGTTAGGTTAGTTGAATTTACATTATAGTTAGTTGCATTCTTCTCACTGTATATATCTGGCTTATTTGTAATTGTAATCGGCACTGCTATAAAATATTTCCTGGATGATAAGATTCCTCATGATTACTACTTTGTGTTCTTTCATCTTTGAAGCAATGTATCTTTGAATTTCCCTAGGTAAATCTGCGTAAAGTAGTAATCGAATATAGCAAGACGGCATTTTTTCATCTAGTCAACCACAAACCCAGGTTCTGTCATTTTCTGCCTTTCAAGGAAGAGCACTTCTCAAAAATCATTTGTGTAGTTAACACTGCAGATAAAATCTTTGTGAAATAATGCCACTGTCTTTCATAAAACCTGCGAGTTTTTACAGGTACTTTTTTAAAACCAGGCAGGAACTGAAGCCAGATGGATCCTGCTAATGACTGAGGGTACTGATGACTCATGGCCAAACATGTGAGGGAATACAGAAACAATGCTGAGAAGGGAGGCTGAGCATACTCACTCAGCGACTGCATGAAGACAGAAAAGCACACAATAAATCCATACTCCAAAAAGATATGTAGACAATGAGAAGCAAAAAATATGAAAACCAAGAGATAGGTAATACACTGAGAACCAAAAAAGACAGGCGGAATATGAATGAATAGGGAGAAAAAGAGCAGTGCTGATGATCTGATGTTTGTTATTATGAAATTAATAAGCTTACTGTTCTTAAAACATCTCTCTCTTAAAACATAATATTCATTATGTATTATCTGTGTTATGCAGAGCTCAGTATTTTAAGTCTTTTCTCACCCCCAGGAGCCCAAAACAGGAGATCTGATATAGATGGTACAAATTCCTTATAGACCCTCATGCCTGGAGGCTTCCCATTACTTGTTCCAATTCTCTCCTTACAGGTAAGGCCTTTCTGTCTTCATTATCTGCTTCTGCCACAAGTACTGGCTAGTGCAGCACCACAATTCCTTTAATTTCGTTTAATAAATTATTCAGTTTAACCTGTTAAATTCAATCCGATTTAATAATCACATGAGGAAACAAAGGTGATAGAAAAGTACCTATAATGCACTTAATATATAGAAAGAGTAAAAAAGGAAATCTATAAAACAGCCTTCCTTTGTTACTCTGGAGTCAGGCAGAGGTACAGGGCCAGAATTTTTAAATACAGAGAGAAACAGAACAAAGGAGTATCTATGGATCTACCACCCAGAAGTAACGACAGTAAACATTTTTGATGTATCTTTCTTTTAAAAAAAATGAAGTATTATCAATAAATCAGAAGTCCCCATACTCATACAAAGACTACTCCCCTTCCTTTTGATAGAGATAATCACTGGCATAAATTTAATATATATGTTCTGGTCAAATTTTTTCTATCCATCCATAAACAATATACACTGATGTTTTATGCTTTAAAATATACATGCTTAAACTGTATACTATATATATTAAAATTACAATGTTTATAAGGTACTTTAAAAAAATTAGTGCAGATTGAAGGTTGTCTTTATCATAAAGTTACTTTTCTTCCTTATGATATACTTTTTGATGAGGAGAGAAAGGGATAATGTTACCCAAAACTCCCAGTGTACTGGGATTAATAGCTTAGTTTAGCTATGCTGTCATCCAATAATAGGTTGTTATAAATAAACCATTAACATTAGTGGCAATTATAAATCATTTTGGTTACATGTAGTTAAGATTCCAAAGTTACTTCTGTTTTCTTATTACTTCTACCCGGAATAAATTTTAAGAAGTAAAATGGCACCTAAAAAACTGTGTGAAGAAATAAGTTTTTTTCCTTGGGATGGATCTAAAGATTTTTGTGAAAGAATGAAGAAAAAAATGATGCCACCAACTTTCCTATTAGTGATGACACAAAAGTCATACTCTCCAAACCAAAAACAATCTAAATGAAATGTGAAATCAAGCCATCCATAATAGTTTTAAAATGTCTATAAAGTTTATTTATTTGACTTCTCTACAGTATATAGTTGTCATTTCTTATTAACACTGTGAAGAGAAGGTCTAAAAGAAAATCAAGACTTGAAAAATAGAACTGTTCTTCTTAATAGAATGATAATATTTGCTTATTTTTTCTTGTTAATCTTCAGTTTTTAGAAGACTGACTTCATTGTTCTTATGATTACAAAATACTTTTATGAAAATCTTGCCATTTCTCTCCAGAAAAGTACTTATTTCTTCACACAATTTTTGGGGTGTCTTAAAAATCTGGGTAAATTCATAAGTATTGTTAGAAGGTAAAATTGCATTATGTTGGAAAGATAGTTAAAATGTCGTTTTTTGATAAACAAGAGTTCCAAAGGGATAGAGCTGGGAAACAAATCTTGGTAAATGGCAAGTATTCTACAGTGAATCAGCACTACAGAGAATGACCTCAGGGAAATTTTTCATACACATGTGCAACAGAGACGTGAAGAAAAATATTCATGTTAGCAATGTTTATGAGAGCAAAAAATAAGAATAACCCAGGTGCACATAAATAACAGCATGGATTAGCAAAGCCTAGTATATTGACACACTAAAACCTAACACTAGTGAAATAAATTGACCAAGATCTAGCTATTCACATCTGCCTACAGGCAACCACAGTTCTTTCTGAAAATTCAGGTAGTTCAGTTCAGTCCAGTTCAGTTGCTCAGTCATGTCTGACTCTTTGCGACCCCATGGACTGCAGCACACCAGGCCTCCCTCTCCATCACTAACTCATGGAGTTTACCCAAACTCATGTCCATTGAGTTGGTGACGCCATCCAACCATCTCATCCTCTGTCATTCCCTTCTCCTCCCACCCTCAATCTTTCCCAGCATCAGGGTCTTTTCCAATGAGTCAGTTCTTCACATCAGGTGGCCAAAGTATTGGAGTTTCAGCTTCAACATCAGTTCTTCCAATGAACACTCAGGACTGATTTCCTTTAGGACGGACTGGTTGGATCTTCTTGCAGTCCATGGTACTCTCCAGAGTCTTCTCCAACACCACAGTTCAAAAGCATCAATTCTTCTGCGCTCAGCTTTCTTTATAGTACAACTCTCACATCCATACATGACTACTGGAAACACTATAGCTTTGACTAGCCAGACCTTTGTCGGCAAAGTAATATCTCTACATTTTAATATGCTGTCTAGATTGGTCATAACTTTCCTTCCAAGGAGTAAGTGTCTTTTAATTTCATGGCTGAAGTCACCATCTGCAGTGATTTAGGAGCCCCCCAAAAAATAAAGTCTGCCACTGTTTCCCCATCTATTTGCCATGAAGTGATTGGACCAGATGCCATGATCTTAGTTTTCTGAATGTTGAGCTTTAAGCCAACTTTTTCACTCTCCTCTTTCACTTTCATCAAGAGGCTCTTTAGTTCTTCTTCACTTTCTGCCATAAGGGTGGTGTCATCTGGTGTCATTGTCATTTTCCCGGCAATCTTGATTCCAGCTTCTGCTTCCTCCAGCCCAGCGTTTCTCATAATGTACTCTGCATAGAAGTTAAATAAGCAGGATGACAATATATAGCCTTGACATACTCCTTTTCCTATTTGGAACCAGTCTGATGTTCCATGTCCGGTTCTAATGGTTGCTTCCTGACCTGCATACAGATTTATCAAGAGGCAGGTCAGGTGGTCTGGTATTCCCATCTCTTTAAGAATTTTCTACAGTTTATTTTGATCTACACAATCAAAGGCTTTGGCATAGTCAATAAAGCAGAAATAGATGTTTTTCTGGAACTCTCTTGCTTTTTCGATGATCCAGCGGATGTTGGCAATTTGATCTCTGGTTCCTCTGCCTTTTGTAAATCCAGCTTGAACATCTGGAAATTCTCAGTTCAAATATTGCTGAAGCCTGGCTTAAAGAATTTTGAGCATTACTAATTTACTAGCATGTGAGTTGAGAGCAACTGTGGGGTAGTTTGAGCATTATTTGGCATTCCTTTTCTTATGGACTGGAATGAAAACTGACCTTTTCCAGTCCTGTGGCCACTGCCGAGTTTTCCAAATTTGCTGACATATTGAGTGCAGCACTTTCACAGCATCATCTTTCAGGATTTGAAATAGCTCAACTGGAATTCCATCACCTCCACTAGCTTTGTTTTTAGTGATGCTTCCTAAGGTCCATTTGACTTCACATTCCAGGATGTCTGGCTCTAGGTAAGTGATCACACCATCGTGATTATCTGGATCATGAAGATCTTTTTTGTACAGTTCTTCTGTGTATTCTTGCCACCTCTTCTTAATATCTTCTGCTTCTGTTAGGTCCATACCATTTCTGTCCTTTATTGAGCCCATCTTTGCATGAAATGTTGCCTTGGTATCTCTAATTTTCTAGAAGAGATCTCTAGGCTTTCCTATTCAATTGTTTTCCTCTATTCCTTTGCATTGATCACTGAGGAAGTCTCTTATCTCTCCTTGCTATTCTTTGGAACTCTGCATTCAAATGGGCATATCTTTCCTTTTTGCTTCTCTTCTTTTCTCAGCCTTTTGTAAGGCCTCCTCAGACAGCCATTTTGCTTTTTTGCATTTCTTTTTTTGGGGATGGGGTTGCTCCCTGTCTCCTGTACAATGTCACAAACCTCCGTCCATAGTTCATCAGGCTCTCTGTCTATCAGATCTAGTCCTTTAAATCTATTTCTCACTTCCAATATATAATCGTAATAGATTTGATTTAGGTCATACCTGGATGGTCGAGTGGTTTTCCCTACTTTGGTCAATTTAAGTCTGAATTTGGCAATAAGGAGTTCACGATCTGAGCCACAGTCAGCTCCCTGTCCTGTTTTTGCTGACTGTACAGAGCTTCTCCATCTTTGGCTGCAAAGAAGATAATCAATCTGATTTTGGTGTTGATTATCTGGTGATGTCTATGTGTAGAGTCTTCTCTTGTGTTGTTGGAAAAGGGTGTTTGCTATGACCAGTGTGTTCTCTTGGCAAAACTCTATTAGCCTTTGCCCTGCTTCATTCTGTACTCCAAGGCCAAATTTGCCTGTTACTCCAGGTATTTCTTGACTTCCTACTTTTGCATTCCAGTCCCCTATAATGAAAAGGGCATCTTTTTTAGGTGTTAGTTCTAAAAGGTCTTGTAGGTCTTCAAAGAACTGTTCAACTTCAATGTCTTCAGCATTATTGGCTGGGGCATAGACCTGGATTACTGTGATGTTGAATGGTTTGCCTTGGAAACGAACAGTAACAGTGAAGCATCATCACGTATGGGCTCTGGCGCCCACTCCACTGTCGCCAGCTTTGAGACCTTGATTTCTCCACGCATCAGTTTCCTCAACTACAGAAACCGGGACGACATCTGTACCTGCTCAACAGTTGTTCGGAGACTAAACATTCAATGTTGTTGTTGTTTAGTCGTTAAGTCTTGTTCAACTCTTTCTGTGATCCCATGGACTGTGGCCCACCAGGCTCTTCTGTCCATGATCTCTAGGCAATAATACTGGAGTGGCTTGCCATTTCCTTCTCCCCAGGGATCATATTTTAACATATGTTAATTTTGATTACTTGCTCCCCTTAAAAAAGGCCGAAAACACCTTAAAACCAAAACTGTGCATTTAAACAGTCTGCATATCAACTACTAAATCTAAAATATTAACAACTTTTACATCTACTTTTATACTCACATTAAAGAGATAAATACTGAAAAGCCTATACCAGTGGATTTTAATACTAATAATTCTTATAAATACATGTTTTCGATACACGCTATTTTCAAAAGAATTGCTATCAGAATCTCATTTTTCATCCTTGAAATCTTTTTCACTCTCATACCCTATGTATGTTACTCATCAAGCTCCATCTAGTCTATTTCAAAAATAAATCATCAAGCAACAGACATACAAATCCGACACCCTATTCCTGCTTAGACTCTTTCCATGAAGTTTTATCTCACATATGACAAAACCCAAAACTCATAACACATAGCACGCTACACTAGAGCCACACTAATCTGTCCTTCACTTCCTCTCCATTCCCCAGTCTTTTTTCCCCATTCCACGGCCTTTACTACAATACAATCTCTGCTGTGAATAATCCCTCCTGTTTTCTTCACCTGCTCAATTCCTTATGCATTGTTCAAGCTTTAACTCCAATTCAATTTATCTTACCCCAGTAATCAAAATCAGTCCTCCATGACAGTTTCAACTTTTTCTTCAAAGAATTAAAAAAATACATTTTTTACATATTTGTTTGTGTAATTATGTATACCATTTACCTTCCTCACTAGATTGTAAAACACCAGGTGTACATTTTTAAACTGGCACAGAGTAGGTATACAACATTTTAGAAGTTTAATTTGTGGAATTAATGAATCTGTTCTAATTCAAGAATGGCAGTGAAGTTGAAAGCTCAAAGAGAATGAGGATCATTAAACTGATCAAAGGACATTACAAATCTTTCTAAACAAATTCAAGAGGAGTATGAATGGCATAAGGGGGACAAACTAGATTATTAACATAAGGGATTAGGCAAAGGTTTGGTGGTGAGAACACAGGGAGGCAAGAATGATGAAAGTAGTAAAACTGTTAGATTAGTCTCTACTAATTGGAGAATGCCTATTTCCGTGGCATCATTCTGCAACATAATTTGCAACCTCTCTGTTTTGGTCATACTGCAAGAGAAAACACCAGGGTTTGGAGAGAGTCCATATTCAAAGAGCTAAAAATGAAATGTAACACCTAAACTACAACAGTTTAGTTCTTTCCTAAAGAGCAACTCTACTAAAATGGAAGCATTTGGGAGAGAGAAGATCAAGAAGAGATGAAGATGTAGTAACTTAATGATAAACAGGAAAGTCTGAGAAGGAACAAAGATATTTAAAAACAACTGAGAGGAAGTTAAGTCTCTCTGGATGATAGAGAGTAAACTATCCCTTTCACTCAAATAAAATCTTTAGGAATGGCTTGGTTTTATTCATCACCAAAAAAATAATGTTGGCATTACATTTTTTATGTTTCTTACTTGTTTTCTACTTTGCAAGAACTCTTGAAAAGAGCTCCAAAGACAGAGAATGGTAGTCTAAGGAAGAACAATTTGTTCCCCCACCACACAACAATTATATTATGAAAACATAGGCAGTTAAACTGAATGACAGAGTAATCTATTTCTTATTAAAAAAAACAACATATTTCTTCAGGTCATCTAACCAGTTAGCAAACTGGTTAATGCAAGGCCATAATGAAGTCAAGGATTATGGGTCTGGATCCCTATGATCCATCAATATTTCTATTACAAAATCAAAGGCTATATGCCTAATCTTTGGTAAACTGCCTTTCAAATGAGAGAAGCTAGATAGTACATTAATGGCAGACAAGAGAGTATGAACAGACAAATGAAAGTCATCACTATCATTATTGGCAAAAGTTAAGTATATGTCACAAATGACTCCGAATCCAGGGTCATATTAGTTTGTGAAAAAGGTCAAAGAACCTTTGAAAGTTTGGAAAATAATTCTATTTCGGTCTCATGTAAATTCCTTAAAGAAAGTTCACCATGTAATTTTAAGTCTAAAACAAACCCAAGTGAATGCTTTCCAAGAATAAATTAAGGATTACATTCAAAAAGAAATAACTACTTATAATGTAATTATCTCATTTTAATGATGCTTAAATTAATTAAACAATTTAATGAGGGAAAAGAATCTATGAAAGGTCCTGTTAACTGTTGACCACAGTAGAAGAGTTTTTAAAAAAAAACACATTTTGTTTAAATTCCTCTCATGTTTAGATCTAACAAAAGCAATAATGCAATGTAAGTAGTAAGTAACATCAAATTCCTAATCATAATTGAAAAGACAGTACAAAATGTCTACTCTTTCCTATTTAACCATCTGGAACATGTTAGAGACTCCCTGAAAGCCAGAAAAATCTGCAAGTATAATTACACTCTGGGACTATTAGCATGACATGCTTCAATAAATACTCCTAATAGGATTTGCTGATATAATAATTGGCACTAAAATGGATGGATTTTCTTTATTTGGCTATTTGTTCTTACTGACTAAATACTCAAGAAAACCAATAAATTGTCCCTCCAATAGAAAACAAACAAACAAACAAAAGTCCACCAAGCAAGGAAAAAGTGCGACAGGTTGCAGAGGCAGAACGTAAGGGGTGAGCAAAGAGCAAAGATTTGCAAACACCTGAGTTCAATTTTTATTTTCCCTCCCACTGTTTCCCTTTCTTTCTCTCTTGCTCCAACCCCAATCTGGCATGACTATCTGCTCTCTGGTCAGAAGTGACTTGGTTAGGGTTAAAAGAAAATGTTATATGCCATCTTGGAGTTGGTCAAATTCCAGTAGGCTGAAGGCCTTCAGACAATAACACGGGAAAACATTCAAAACTCACTCTACTCCTGATGGGTTTGGAGATGTAACATTTAGTTACCTAAACTGGAAAGGTTAAGCAAAGGAAGAACCCAACCAACTAAGATGTCCAGGAAGACAGTTCTGGCAGCTGAGCAACAGAGTGAATGGGGCTGTTGTGATAGACTAGCTCTGATACATTGAGCAGTTGAACCAATGCAGCAACAGTGGGGTTGAATGAGACATTGGACTAAACCAACAAGAGGAGGAGGTGAAAAAGAGAGCCCCAATTGTCAGCATGTACGAATTATGAAAATAATTCATGTTTTCTGTACAAGTCCAGAAAATATAAGTAAATAAAAAGAATAAAATAAAAACCACCCACAACTGTTTCATCTAGAATTAATGCAAACATTTGTATATATATAGTCTTCTACAAATACAGACTACACATGTAATTCTTTATAGTTTTGTTTTTAATGATCAGTGCACATATTAAGAGCATCTTTATTCACTAAATTGACATAATTTTCTTTATTATTAATTTTATTTATTTTCGGCCGTGCTGGATCTTGGTTACTGCATGCAGGCTTTCTCTAGTTGCAGCAGCAGGGGCTACTCTCTAGTTGTGGTGATCAGATTTCTCATTGTGATGGCATCTCTTGTTGCAGAGCAAGGACTTACAGACTTCAGTAGTTGAGGCACACAGGCTTAGTTGCCCCATGGCATGTGGAATCTTCCCTGAGCAGGAATCAAACCTGTGCACCCTGTGTTGGCAGGCAGATTCTTAACCACTGGACTAACACGGAAGTCCACTAAATTTTTATACACACAACTTCTCATGTTATTAAATATTCTTCTACACTGTCTGTAAAATATTCTTGTGTGTGTGTGTGTATGTGTGTGAGTTTTTAAGCAGAGGGTGGGACTTTAGATTAGTTCCAACTTTTTGCTATTAAAAACAATGCTATGATGAGGCATCTCTCTGGCTAAAACTTTACTTTCATTCAGGATTATATTCTCTAAATAAGTCCTACAAACACCAAGTGTCCTATAATGGGAGTCTAGGTGTATATTAAAGACAGTTAGCCAAGACTGAGTTTACAGGAGATAACAGACGTCTGAGAGAGAAGCTAATGAATTTTCAGTTATGTACACATTAATTATGAATATGACATCCAAGTAGATCTGTCTAGCTGACTTCCAAAGTAGTGGGATATAAAGATCTTCAGAATCAATGACATATTGATAACAATAGAATAGATGAGAGGACCAAGAAAAAGTATTAAGAGAAGAGAATGGATTACTCGAAACATTCCCATATTTAAAGAAGGGGGCAGTTACAGCCAGAAGATCAAGTAACAGAAAAGGAAAAGAAAGAAAAGAAAGAAAGAAAATGAATAAAGATAAGAGGAAAACCAGAAGTTGAGAGCAGAGAGACCATAATGTCCAGTTTCAAGAATTATTTTGAAACGGACAAAACAATCACAAGCCCTTTGAGGGTAACAGCAACACACATCTGTCAGATATTACATATTGTTTCACAGTTGCAACAGTAAATCACACTGCATTCCTTCTGACGACCTCTTTTTGTTGTGAATCTGAGTTTATGGTAGGTGCTGTGATAAAAAGCAAGCACCACGTGGAAATCAACATGGAACAGGAAATGAGGGTCACAGTGCCCAAGCTAAGCCCAAGATGTGAGAAGTTATGCAGTACTCTCAGATGGACATGTCCTATTAGTAAGCAACTGTGGTTATTTAAGGATAAAATTAAAATATTACTTCTTTGAATCATGTGTATTATTTTTCAAACAGCTGCTAAGTTGCTAGCACATACATACTTATTAAGTTTTTTGACCTAACTACTTAATAAATGTAGCTAACAAGTATTCCTTGGATCGAAGGACACTATGAACTCAGAAACAGTCATTACATCCTTACCAGACCCTTAGTTACAGCCATTATACCCTTACTATGAATATATTCAAACTAAGAATCCAAAAAAACATAGATAGTGAAAGAAAACTTTTATTAACAAATGAATGGAAGATTTATCAATATGAGTTTATGCTAGAAATAGAAGTATGGAATAAGAATATTCCAAAGATATAATAAATATTATTATAAATATTATTCATAAATAATTAGTAAATATTATTCACAAAATTAACATATCAAATGAGAAAAGCCAAGTGATGATTCCAAAAGTTACGGGTAAAACACCTAAGTTCAACATTTCTGATAAAATTTTTAGAAAAATCATTAAGATTTTTAAGAAACACTTTATAAAGGATATTGAGAGAACACAGAAAATACTGTAGATAACTGTGAAATATATGAAGCATACACTTTAAAAATAGAAACAAGTCAAGGACATTCACTAATCACCACCTGTATTCCACTTGTACAGGGAATACTTAGTCTTTCTAGCATAGTATATATAACGGGAGGTTAAAGAATTAGTATGAAAGAAAACTTGGCCAGAAAATGGGAAAGGAGAAACTAGATTATCACATATGGCATAATTTTGAGGACTAAGCCTGAAGGTGGCATACATTACTTCTACTCACATTCTAGAGACTAGAACTCATTTAAGTGGACTTTCCTAATGCAAGGGAGGTGGAAAATACAACCTAACTCTGTGCCTAGGAAGAAGAGGAAATTTTTAGTGTACATCTAGCCACCCTGTGCAACAAACCAAGTTGGAAAACAATTTAGCACTCAAACTGAATGTGCACATATATACTCTCTGACCTAGCAATTCTATTCCTAGATGGAGATGCCTGTACATGTATATACCACTAGACACTGTAAGAAACTCACTCAAGTATTGTTCATAATAGTAGAAACAAAAACAAGGATAAAACAATTCATCACATATTCATAACTAGCTATGAAAATAAATGTGCTACAGAGCAATGCAAATGAATCTTAAAAGTAGATCTTAAGAAGAACACATAAAATATACTGCTTTTATACTGTTCAAAAATAAATAAATAGAGTATGTGGGTGTGTGTGTTGTCACTTCAGTCATGTTCAACATTTTGCAACCCTGTGGACTATAGCCTGCCAGGTTCCTCTGTCCATAGGATTCTCCAGGCAAGAATACTGGAGTGGGTTACCATGCCCTCCTTCAGAGTATCTTCCCAATCCAAGGATCGAACCTGCCTCCCTTATGTCTCCTGCATTGGCAGATGGGTTCTTTACCCCTAGTGACACCTGGGAAGCCCCAATAGAGTATATTACTTAAGTATAGATATATATGTAAAATGTATTTTAAATTAAAAAATAACAGTCACAAAATTCAGTATAGTGTTTACATTCAGAAGGTGACAAAATGAGGGATGTGCTGAGAAAGGATTATTTACACTGGGAGTTTCCACTATATTGGTAAAATTTTATTTCTTAGGCTGGTATTTATACCACTGTTTGGTCCATATAACAATATTTTATGTCTACTTTCTAATGGAAGACAATAAATTTTTATTAAATGGATTAAGGAGATTACAGAACAGTATTTTATGGAGAATAACTTCAATGTTTTCAAATATTCAAATAACCCTATTTCTTTCCTTATTTATTAACCAAAATACATTGTCTTGATTACCTAGAGAACTATTCAAGAAACTACTGGTCATCACATAAACATAGTGAAGAATTCAGAGTTTATTTTAAAACTTTTAGCAGTTAACCATCCAATTACTTCCCCAATTATATGACCATTCAGTAAATTCTAACTGACAGCAGCGTGGAAGTCTCAATGCTCTTCCTGAATTGTGATCACAGTGGTTACTTTTTGAAACTAGAGAAGTAGTAACAATGAACAATTAAGCGGGGAAGACATAATAGCTCTAAGCAAGATTAAAGTACATGCAAAGGAAGAAATACTTGTATTCTGCGCTCCTGAATAAAAGTGGGAGAAAGGAGGAGTTGTTTTCCACAGAATGATATCCAGAGGAATTCCAATGAATTCTGTCAGGGCAAGAAGTGGGATTAGGATGTTAAGAAGCTATTAAATCCTTTTCTCCCAGCATTGTTTAAAGTGTAGCTTCATTGTCTGATTATAAATCAACAGTATTATTTTTTTTAAATATTGATGCTACAGAATTATGGAAAATTTTCCATGTATACTGCACATTTTAAATATTCTATCTCTGACTAACTTTGTGACAAACCTTAACAATATCAGGTATCATTTTTGTACTGCAAGATGATAACTTATACCGAAACCTTGAAAACACTGACTACTTGTAAAGAAAAGTCATCTGACTAGATGAAAACTGAGATACCCAATATTAACTGAGGTAATGGAAAACAGTTTTATTTCAGTAATTCAAATTCTATGCATATCATAAAAAATGCTATAAATGCAATCCAAAGAAGAGATTTACCGTGGCAGTAATAACAGTAAGAGGCAATGAGGTTTGGAGAAGAGAAATTAGATGGGGCTTAAGAAGCAGGCACAAGAAGAAATACCATCATTTAAAGAAGCTCCTATCTGGAAAGAAAGCAAGAGAAGATAGGCTCAAGCACAATGACAACAGTAGGAATATTTGGCTCTGGACCAAGAAATATCCCAATTAATGCCACTTGGGACTAGGGACAAATCAAACTCATGAAAACAAAGGCACGTACAGTGTAATGACAAAATAAAGAATGACCAAAAGGAAATAACAGATAATCTCAATGCTACCTCAAGAAGTGACCAGTATTTTCATGAATTTTTGACACTGACAGATTAAAGTAGAGAATGGGAATTGAGAGGGAAAAAAAGGTAAATTATACAACTGATGATGCTACAGTTGCAGGTCATATGCAAATGATTAATCATATATAATAAGCAGATAAAAGCTGTGTGTAAGTTACAAGATATCCAAATTAACAAAGTCTTATTTAAAATATGTAGTACCTTTTAGTCATCACTAAGCCTCCAACTTGTGGGGCTTTCCATTTGCCCTATTACCCCCACTATGTAAAGCATTTCAAATCTTATATATAAGAGCTTAAATCTGATACCTGCCATAAATTCTTCCCAGACAATAGTCTTAAATACCCTCTCACTTTGAAATTCTACAGTTTTCATTGTCTTTGTTACAATACATACTAACTATACATATGTGATGGTTAGAGATGATTAACCAGTAATTTCATGTCTGATATCTTCAAATATTAAACTTCACACTATAAAGTTTATAATAAAAGTATGCTGGTTTCACCAAGTAGAATAAAATTCCTTAATAAGAAAGTACTGTATTTTATGCCTCAGAGTAAAATATTAGAATATTATAGTACAGTATATAGTAACTTTTATCCTATTGAATACCTCTTGAGACTTATCTACATATCATTCATCATATTCTACCTGTCCACTTTCTGTATTTCTACATCACTGTCAAAATTAACAATACTATTCTCATGGCATCAGACTGCCAATTCAGACAAAATTAGTGTATCTCTCTTAAATGTGTCTCCAACATTAAATCACAAAGTTCTGTCAATTCTCTCATCAGTTGCTAAGAGATCTGGGGATTCTCTATGTACAAATCTTTGCCAAGGTTCTCACATAATGTACATGGGCTTATAAACCACTTTAGTCCATTATACACACAGAACAGTACCTTAAGAAATGTTTTTTATTTACTTACTTTCCTCTTAATTATTCCTCACAGTTTTTTGTAATTTCCCAGCTAAAAAATATAAAATGTATATTCAAGGCTCCCCTTCGGTTTGCCCCCATCTTTTCTTCTCTCAGCTTCTCATAAGGCTTTAATATTCTACTCACTGGGATTATCCCCCAACTCTATACATATGCATAGCCATACACTTTCTTCAAAATTTGATCAAAATTTCTATTCTTTAAGAATACTTGCCTTCAACCCCATTCTGATCATTGTTTCTTGAAAATTTTCTATTATGTATTATGTTATACTTGTTCATATGCTTTGTTTTCCCATACTGCACTGACATAAAAATTCTATTATACAAATATATTCCTAGCCACAATCATGGATGTTTCTTTTTAATTTTAACTTGATTTTTCTTACACTAATTTCAATTTTTATAGCTAATTTATGAAAATACTAAGGAATCTTTTTCCCCCACTAAAATTAATTACTTACGTGGTACCTATATGGTTAATTTTATGTGTCAACTTGGCTAAGCCACAGTGTCCAGATATACAAACACCAGTCTAGATGTCGCTGTGAAGGGTTTGTTTGTGTGGGTTTTTTTCCATGACATTAACATTTAAATCAGGAGACTCTGAATAAAGCAAGTGACCCTCTGTAACATGGGTAGTTCCTCAATCAATTTATTCATTTAAAAACATATACTGTCTGCTGCGTGCTATCATACATTCTGAAGATACAAAGTTGATCTAGCTTCCTCTCCTCAAGGACTTGGGAGTTGGGGCAGTCTAGTTGAAGAAACAAATAATTAAAATAATGTAACAAATATTATAAGGTTATGAGCTCAAGATACTATTCATGGGAGCACAGGGAAGGGACTCATATATTAACTGAAGCTCCTGCATCAATTGAATCTTAACTGCCTATTAATGAAAATATCATTCATCATAGAGTCACCCTTGGAAACCAATTATATACCTTAAAAATACAGAAATAAAGTAAAAACATTTTAAAAGAACAGAATGTGAAAACAAGCACAATACAAATACTACATTGTTACTATTCCTTTGGAGTGATTACTTTGTAAGAACTGGCTAAGGAATCTTAAACGAGTAAGATTTAGAATGTTGAAGAATCTTGATCTCCAGTTTAAAAGGCCAAACTGATTAACTCGAATTGGAAAGACACACCAATCTCACAGTTCATAAATCTCAAGCATACTATGTAAAATAAACATTGTGAAATGGGATTAGTCTTTCAATCTTTGAAATGCATATTAAATCATAAAATCCTTATTTTGAAAGCACCTTAAGTATACATGAAGAGTGACTGAAATTTAAGTTCATTTAAGGATACTTCCAATTAATTTGCCACACACTTGCCATACACTTTTTCCCACACTTACAACTATGCTACCATATATTACCAAGTAATACAAAAATTCAGTATCTATGTTCACAATGTAAAATATGACCACTAAATTTAAACATTAAAAAATTAACTTAAGAATAATAGTTAAATCTTTATCAGACAGTGTAAAATGGTAAACGAAACAAAATCTTTTCTCTCCCCCTGCGTTGGTCTTATATTTAAACAAGGAGATCTCCTTAATTACCAGTAGTCTGAGAATTTATAATATTTCACAACTCTATCAGATTGGTGTTCTAGTGACCATTATATAAAATGGCTGTCAATGTTATTGTACAATATTTTTTTCTTTGAGTTAGTAATTAGAAAGGAAAGCATCTTCCAACATTAATTAAACTGGTGGTATTATTAAATGAACACAATCTCATATTTTATCACAAGTATTCTTTATCAACTAGTTAAACCTATATTCCCACAGTGAGCACATAATAAACATCTGTAAAATGAATGAACAAAATGTTCACAGGCCTGAGATTTCTTAGTCTGAAGTCTCACGATTTTGCTCCTATATTTTCATACGAACACTGCTTTTTTATGAAGACTCAGAGATTTTCCTTTGGGACTTTAGGGGCCCTCCGTATATAGCTCCTCTAAGAAACTACATAAAGAGTATCATGCTAATGTTTCATGAAACAACCGGAGCAAATTATGAGAGAGCTCTATTGCACCTATAAAAGGTTTGTATTCGAATATCTTGCTGCCAAGTTGAAAGTTCAACAACCTTTCTGCATAGGCTGGAAGGTTAAAAAAAGTCCTAAGAAATCTATCAGGATGTCACAAGAGCCCTAGGGGAACCCACGTTAATTAAACAAGGATTTAACTACAATATCTTTGAGTAAGCCACTTAACTTCTAGGAGCTTCCATTTCCTCACCTATGAAAAATAGCCAAGATTCTACAGAAAGCAAAGCAAATTTACCTTCACTATTCCTTTGGAAGGCAAGAAGCTTCTAGAAGCCTTATTAAAAAATGCTTTTTGACTTTGGGTGATAGATAGCTTTGAGACTTCAATAAAAAGACAGACACTTTACCTCAAAATAATTTTCACAAGGACAAAACTTTGTATATAGTATCAGGAAGTTTAATGACCCTCTGAAGTTGTCCAAGGAACACGTTATAAATTTCTGTTCTGTAAATTTATACAGAATTCAATAAACTGGGGACATGTTAATAAGTTTGGAGGGGACAAAAAGCACTTTGTACCTAAATCTTTTGGTTTTTTTTAAACAAATGAAATTTACTTTAAATTTCAAGTAATAGCAAAGAGGAATCAACTACTTCTATGACTATCAAAGAGAAACCTGGTTTTGAAGAACTGAAAACTACTAGCTTAGATAATTAAGCTATGCTAGTAAGTCAAGAGTTCCAGATTAACTGACACCCAAAACCATTATGATTATATCTCAATCTCAATTCTAATGAACCAACTATAATAAAAATATTTACTTAGGAATTCCAAATTTAAACATAGCTGTTCCTTTTGATTTTTTATTTGGACAATCCATTTGGAGATAGGCCTTCACAATGGCTTAAATTTCTGAAAGATTAAATAGCAATCAAGTATTTTGAGTTTAATGGTTTCATCACATCCTAATTTAGAATTAAAATAGGTTAAGTCTATTAAGCTGCAACTTAAATTTGCTCATTATTTTACATTGCTAAGAAAAAAAATTAACTTTTCCAATGTAAAAAGAAAGAAAGTAGAGGGGCCTGACTTAGCACACAGAGGGAAAAAAGAAACAATTATACAGTTCTGTAGAGATTAATTAAATACATGCATCTAATACTGGTGTTAAGGTTTTACAAATCATCTTCAGAATAAGCCAAAAGGATACTAATATCTGCTCTTACAGCAGAGGTTCCAATGTACAGTTTTGTGTGTGTGTGCATGCTGCTGTTAGGATTTCTCCTGTCTAAAATGGGTCCCTGGGGAACTAGCAAGGAGAAATTCTATTATTATTTTCTGATGCAATAAAGGGAGAGGCCTTTCTAGTACTGAATTTAAGGAAAATACGTAATGACTCTGCCCCAGTTGTTATGGCAATATCCCTATCAGGAATATAAAAGTAAAATGGCTACAATTTCTGGCATATTCCTTTTTTGTATTTTTAGTTAAACAATATTTAATTTTCTTAAAGGAAGATTTTTTCATTAGATCATGAAGTCATAAATTAAACTGTTTTATTATAAATTACAGTTTGTACAATTCACAAAAGAAAAATATTTAAACTCAATTACATACTCCACTTATAGCAACAGGGATTCTTGCTTCTACAATGTTTTACTTACAAATTACTGAGGAATTAACTATGTTTACTTGAATAACTTGCATATTTCCCAGCAAATATCTGGAACTTAATTTATAGTCATCCTTACAAGCCTAATTTATCTTCTAGAGTCTTCTGTTTATCAAAAATTGGTACACTTACTAAAAATGATAACCAGTAGCAAAGTTAAATTAGAATCTAGATTTAGCACTTCTCTCCTCTTTGGTTGTTTCTTTAGATTTCTAAGAAGATTTCTTAGAGCTGCAGATATATGGGTGAGGGTAGTCTTCATATGTAAATGCCTCTATGCAAGACAGCAGGAAATTAGTCAAAAAATCAGAGCTTTATTCCCAGGATTTGCAACTAACCTGCTTTTGTGACATCAGATACAGGAAAACTTCTTAGGAACTCGATTTCTGGAGTCTGTAAAATAAGGATATTGGAGCAGATGATCTCCAAGTTCATTTCCAATTAAAATATGTTAAGTTTACATTTATGGAAGTGTAGGAAACAGAATTGGAGTTAAGTCCATTTGAGACTACAGACACGGCTGTGTATGTAGGAACAGAAGATGGCAAAGAAATGTCGAAAACAAAATACAAAGATCACATTTAATGTTTCCTCTCACAAGTTAGGTTTGGGCTTATGACTGAAAATGGCCAGAGAGCCCACCACTTTTACCCAAATCTTCAGCATCGTCCCTTCAAGATGCCACTATTCTAAAGTCCACAGGAGTGCAGCCTATGAGTGTGTTTCCTCTCAATATAACCCTTCCCATACCTGGTCCAAGAACTGATCCAGCTCATCTAGATCAGGGGTTAGCAGATTTTTCTGTAAAAGGCCAGACAGCAAATACATCAGGTTTTAAGGCTATCCAGTCTCTGTACAGGATTCTGTACTCAATTCTGCCTTCAACATGCAGAAGCAATCACAGACTACACAAAACTGAATGGGCATGGTGGCTATGTTCTAATAAAACTTTACTGAAAACAGACTGTAGGCAGGATCTGGCTCACAGACTGTAGTCTGCAAACTCCTGGTCTAAATCACACCAAGAAACAAGATGGTATAAATCAGCTATTCTAAATTTTTCAGAGTCCTTTCACAGTCTAGAGTAAGAAACAGCATAATACAGTAGAAACTACTAATGCAGATACTTCGTGTGTGTGTGTAACTCAGTTGTTTTTGACTCTTTGCAATCCCATGGACTGTAGCCTGCCAGGCTCCTCTTCCATGAGATTGCCAGGTAAGAATACTGGAATTGGTTGCCATTTCCTCAGTTCAGTTCCTACTCCAGGGGATCTTCCCAGTTCAGGGACTGAACCCATGTCTCTTGGGTCTCCAGCATTGGCAAGTGGATTCTTTACTACTGTGCCACCTGGGAAGCTTCAGATGTACACACTAGATGCTTAATAAATATAGATTTCCTTTCTCTTCTCAACACCACCATCCCTCAAAATTTACTTCTAGAAATCACGTATTCTGGCCCTCTCACAAGAGGTGGTCCTTGGTCCTGACAAATATGCTCCTGGTACTCCTATACCACTGGAGAAGGGATAGGCTACCCACTTCAATATTCTTGAGCTTTCCTTGTGGGTCAGCTGGTAAAGAATCCGCCTGCAGTGCAGGAGACCTGGGTTTTATCTCTGGGTTGGGAAGATCCCCTGGAGAAGGGAAAGGCTACCCACTCCAGTATTCTGGCCCAGAGAATTCCATGGACTGTGTAGTCGATGGGGTGGCAAAAAGTCGGACACAACTGAGAGACTTTCACTTCACCATTGTACCAAGATTTTGGTACTCCTTCACTCCTCCCCTTACCCACCCTGTTAATCCAAAGCTGCAACTTCATAACCTTACCCATCTGGGCCTCAAATGTCAGTATTACTTCACTCACTACTGGCCCTGGGGAGGTGTAAAGAAACAGAGAAGAGAAGAGGGTAGAGAGGGAGGAGATTCAGGTGGAGGGCAGGTGAGTGGTAGCATTACCTCCCTTTCCTGACTCTAAAAAGGAGCCAGGTGCTAGCCTACTGTTAATTTAAATGAAAACATGGTCTACTCTGGTGGGAATAAAGAACATTTCATTTTATGTGAAGTGCTCCCCATTGAAAGAAATCAGTTCCAACAGAAGGAAAAAACCACAGTCAGCTTTTTTCTTTTGCTTTTATCTAGATCACTCTACCTCCAGCTGTGAAACTGACTAATGTTTTCAAAGCTCCAAGGAGCTTACTAGTAACCATGGTTACTGCTTCAAAACAGTACAAAAAAAGTAGGAGGGGATAGCAATTTGAGGAGAAAAACAGTTTTCCTGATTTTCATCAAATGAAGCTAGGTAAAGTAACAAGAGATAGATAGACTGATGGCTGGACAACGGCCTCAAGACTGTTACTGAGGTGCTTAATCGCTTAGCCCCACAGATCGAGTCCTCAATGGATCAATTTATCTTATCCAAGAGTGGTCCCCAAAAGCTAATTCAGTCCTTTACAATGAACAGTATCTTATAAACTCAACTAATATCCTTGCCAGGAAGTCAGTGAATTTGCTTTCCAGCAGAGCAGTTTACTTGGGAAAAACAAATTAAAAGCATAAGCTTCCTTAGAAGTATTTGATTTGAGACTAAGAAGGTACCTATAGCTTTAATATAAAGCTGCCCAACTTATTCTTCTTAACCTTTGCTACTCAAAAGGTTTTCATCAAATGTTTCTCTTTTCAAACTTCTTAGCAACCTTCTCAAGTTAATTAATTCATACATATACAGTGTCTATCATGTTTCAGGCACTGTATAAGACAACTGGATACATCACAATAAAGATGCCTTTATAAAACTTACAATCTAACAGAGAAAAGAGACATTAAATACACAATTGTAAATTCTGTTAATGTGCTATGAAGGAAAAAATAAAACCTAAATGGTATTTACTGGGATATCAAGAAAAATATTCCAAATAGTAATAATGGGAGCCACCTTCACTGAGCCTTCACCAAGTGCCAGGCAGTGTGCATTCTTAAGTTAATATGCTTTGTCTCATACATGTCTCAGAATGATCTATAAGAAAGGTAGAATTATTCTTCTTGTGCAGAGGAAGAAGCTGATGCCTGGGAGATCAGGTCACTTGCCTACATATACCTAATTTCTGATTCCCTTTTCTTACCCATAATCACACATCTTTCCTACCACATATCCAAATATCAATATTAACTATTAAATTTTACTCAGGAGTTCTCACCTCTTGTTCCATCTCTACAAATAACTGACCCTGGGCTTAAATCAAGTCATTTCACCTTTTGGTCATTTCCCAAAATGAGACAGAATTAGATGATACTAAGGTTCTCCTAGCTTTTGAACTCTACACTTTTATGATTACATAAATTTTTTCCATATCAGCAGTTATACCTATCATATTTTATGGATCATACGGTATAATTTAGGCAAGTATCTAAATATGAACAATTCATTAGTTAATCATTCCACAAATAATCACTGGTCACCTCTGTTCCAGGTACTCTTCTAGGTGTTAGAAATACAGTAGTAGGCAAAACAGTTAAAAATCCCTGCCATGGTGGCACTTACAATTTAGTGAGAGGACAGAGATGATAAATAAAACAAGTAAATAATGTAGTCCGTTAGAATACAGTAAGTACTATGGAGAAAAATAAATCAGGGAAGGAGTATAGGAAGTGCTAATTTCCCCAAGCCTCTTAGGAGCAGGAATTTGTTAGGCACTAAGGCAAATAAAGATAAGCACTACCTGAGTCCCTGCCCTTGACCTGATCCACCCAAGTAAATACAAATATGAGGAATTTTAGAAAAAACAAATAAACAAAGTACCATGGGAACACACAGGAAAGAGCCACAAAGCACAAGCAACCGAGTTGCAAACTGGATTTTGCTTTCTTACACAGACACAAAAACAGAAAGAAAAAAAATCATGTAAAAAAGAATATTAGCTCTATATTTTAAAATCATGTTTCAAATTTTTACAAAACCTTACTGATAAATGTTTTTTAAAGATAGGAAAAAATACAGACAGATTATTTTCCTGTTTGGGAAAACTATTATTAAGATGCAAACTGATCCAAAAATTACAGGCTTAATATAAATCAAATAAAAACTAAAGTATGTTTTAGAAATATAATCATATACCAGAATAAAAGGGTAAGAGTAAATGTATAAGGAAAAACAAGTAAATTTTTAAAAAGAAGAGTAATGAGGGTAGATATACCTTAATGATTAGGAAAACAGTTATATTTTCTCCCATTTGCATTTCCTTCTACTAACTTTTCTACTGTTCTACAAGTAGCAACCACTTCCTTGGAGAAGTTTAGATACATAAAAAAATAATATTTAACATTTGCCTTTTGAGTTAAAGAAAGGATTTTGCAGCAAGGTAAGTCTTGAAAGTCTGGTTTTCCCAAAGAAAGATATCTTTTTTTACACTAATGTTTTCTGACCAAGCTTGAAAGACTCAGAGTGCAGTTTCTTTCACTTTGGAGAGCAGATATCTCTTTTGCTCATGATAGCTAGAACATAATGCCTACTACCTAGGGTAGAAGGAGGATAAAACCGAGAGACTGCAAATTAAAGCCTCAAATTCCTGATTCTGGGGCTTCCCTCGTGGCTCAGTGTGGAATCTACCTGCCAATGGAGGAGACATGGGTTCGATCACAGGAAGACCCCACATGCTGCAGAGTAACTAAGCCCATGGGCCACAACTATTGAGCCTGTGCTCTTGAGCCCCAGAGCTGAAACTACTGAGCCCATGTGTCAGAACTACTAAAGCCCCCATGCCCTAGGGTCTGTGCGCCCCAACAAGAGAACCACTGCAATGAGAAGCCTGTGCACTGCAGCTAGAGAATAGCCCCCGACTCAAGGCAACTAGAGAAAGCCTTCACAGCAATGAAGATTCAGCACAGCCAAAAAAAAAAAAAAAAAAAAGATCCTGATTCTGGCCAAAGGACTGTGGGATAAAGACATTAAAAGACTGAGACAGGAGAAGCAAGTGATCAGACCAGGACTTCCTTTACCCAGTCCAGGTTGAGGCTGCAAAAGAAAAAGAATGTCTGAAAGATCAAGGAAATCTGGGAGTTAGAATGGTTTCTGCTCTGCTTCTTGTTGAGTAAGTGCAAAGTCACAGCCTTCCAGAAACATCTTGTGTACCCCCACTGCCCACCCCCACCAAGCCATTATCTCCCCTCATATACACCCTGGGCTCCCCAGGGGGCACTAGTGGTAAACAACCTGTCAGCACATGCAGGAGACAGAAGAGAGCTTGATCCCTGGGTGGGGAAGATCCCCTGGAGAAGGAAATGGCAACCCTCTCCAGTATTCTTGCCTGGGAAATTCCGCAGTCAGAAGAGACTGAAGGCTATAGTCCAAGGGGGCCGGGGGAGGGGCCAAAGAGTCGAACACAACTGAGCTACTGAGCACATACACACCCAGCACAAGCTGAAGAACGCCACACCAGAGCACATGCACAGAAGCCCAATCCGACAGAGGAAGGGTGTGAGACCTGCTCTGGGTCTCCTTTTTCTCCTATGTGCCATAAAAGGCTCTGGGAAATTCCTAAGTGCTCTAAACTAGTGCAGAAAGGTAACTTAAGATGCTGATTTTAAGTTTGCTGAATGAGGTCCCTGTAACAGGGGCAAAGCGGCTCCACAACAGAGGCCTGGAAAAGAGACCACCTGGCTAGTGAGTCGATGGGAATCCCAAACCAGACCTCAGGTTATCCATGCTGCTGCTGCTGCTAAGTCACTTCAGTCGTATCCGACTCTGTGTGACCCGATAGACGGCAGTCCACCAGGCTCCCCCGTCCCTGGGATTCTCCAGGCAAGAACACTGGAGTGGGTTGCCATTTCCTTCTCTAATGCAAGAAAGTGAAAAGTGAAAGTGAAGTCGCTCAGTCGTGTCCGACTCTTAGCGACCCCATGGACCGCAGCCTACCAGGCTCCTCCATCCATGGGATTTTCCAGGCAAGAGTACTGGAGTGGGGTGCCATTGCCTTCTCCAGTTATCCATGACACCTGGGCAAATGGCAATAGATCCTGGGAACCAAGAGAACAGATCTAGAGTAACATCAGCTGTAAACTTCAGCTTCAGACATCTGAAGAATACTCTAGGACGGTGCTGGTAGCACCACAGTAGTCACAATTCCAGGAAATAGCCTGACCAGTTACCTTAAAGGAGAGACCAGTAAGAAACCAGAGAAAACAGCACATGGACTTGATGGTTCTGGTACCCTACCATGACTACAAGGTCACACAAGCATCCATAAACCCAGATTTCATTGTGGGAAAGTGAGAGAAAAGAGATGATACCTGATTGACTAGTATTCAAACAGAGACTGAAATATCCGAAGAGATCAATTCAAATTACTAGACGTGACTTAGTTTACCAGCTTGGAATAACACGGGTACTCTTCCTCCAGTTACCCAGTAGCCAGGGTTCATCAAAAGGAAGACAGGACTTTTAGAAAAATAGAGACGCTATATTTTCTTCATATACCCGAGTCAGTAAGAATAAGTTATGATCCTGCTACCGACTTTATGATGTTTGTTTTATGTAAGAATTCAAAAGAAACACTTCTTGGCATACTAGAAATCAACATCACTTTAAAAGTAACAATGGATTTCCAGTTCAAGATGGCAGACTGAGTATCCACTTCTTCTCCTCAAACACCTCATGTCAAGGCACAGAATAACTAAGTGAAAAATCACCGAAGATAACCAATAAAAACTCTGATGATAAACGGTAAATGCTGACCACAGCATTTACTGTGAGTCTAAAGTCTTTGTTAGAGGACTTATAGTATGAACTTTGAGTTGGAGATAATAGGTTAGGGACAATCTCAATAGACTGTGCTCGAGGGAGACAACGCAGAACTAATCAGAACTCTCCCTGTAGATAAATCCCTTCCTTATAGCAGAGGCTTCCCTCATAGCTCAGCTGGTAAAGAATCCACCTACAAAGAATCCACAGGAGACCCTGGTTCAATTCTGGGTTGGGAAGATCCCCTGGAGAAGGGATAAGCTACCCACTCCAGTTTTCTTGGCTTCCCTTGTGGCTCAGCTGGTAAACAATTTTCCTGCAATGTGGGAGACCTGGGTTCAATCCCTGGGTTAGGAAGATGCCCTGGAGAAGGGAAAGGCTACCCACTCCAGTATTCTGACCTGGAGAATTCCATGGACTGTATAGGCCATGGGGTTGCAAAGAGTCGGACATGACTGAGCGACTTTCACTTTCACTTATGGCAGAAGTTTGTTAGCCTTGTCTTTGCAATTGCAGAAAAAAGAAAAAAGGAACTCTACATCCCATTTACCACAGCAAGTGGGAAACCAACTGGCAGAGTCATGTGGTCAGTGATAATATTCAGTGGAGAATACAATTTTCTGGAGAGGAGAACTGACCTTTATAGAATTACACCAGTTACCAAGATGTTACCAGCATCAGAATTATCTAAACTGTTTAAATGCTCCACCCAGACATACTGAATCAGATGTTTTGAGAATAAGGCTAGGAATCTGCATTTAAACTTGGTCCCCAAGTGACCGTTACATATACGGAAGTTGGACAAACACTGGTTTAGACCTTCATTTAAAAATACTATAAAGAAGAATAGCCAAGAACTGATGCTTTCAAACTGTGGTGGTGGTGAAGACTCTTGAGAGTACCCTGGACTGCAGGGAGACCTAACCGGTCAATCGCAAAGGAAATCAACCCTGAATATTCACTGGAAGGACTGATGCTGAAGCTGAAGCTCCAATACTTTGGCCACCTGATGTGAAGAGCAGACACACTAGAAAAGACCCTGATGCTGGGAAAGATTGACGGCAGGAGAAGTGGGTGACAGAGGATAGGATGGTTGGATGACATCATCGACTCAATGGAGATGAGTTTGAGCAAACCCTGGGAGACAGTGACGGACAAGGAAACCTGGTGTCCTGCAGTCCTTGGTGTCGCAAAGAGTCAGACACGACTGAGCAACTGAACAAGAGCAAGCCAAGAATCATCAGCTACTTAATAAAAACTAAAAGAGGCACTAAGGTGAAAAAGCAAAGGCACAAAGACCCATAAAAAAGAAAGTAAGGCAACAAAAAGAAATAGAATGTTCTTTAACTGGTATCTTCAGAGAGATTCAGGACAATATATCCATAAAATAAGAAAACTGTCGTAAAATGTAGTAACCAAGGAAAAAGAAAAGAATTTTTAGAAAAACAAAAATTATTTTCAAAATGAAATATCTTGACTTTCAGTGAAGGCCAAGATGGAGTAAAAGCCCATTATAACTCTCCCGCTGATTACAATTAGTAAAAAACTCTGGAGAGAATCCTAAAAGCAGCTACCTGAGAACTCTGAAAAACAAACAATGGCAGGCAAACTGGGGAGGGAAGTCAAAACGTGAAGAACAATCAATCTGGCAGTGAGTTCATGCTATTTTAAAAATCCTTTCTTGTTTACCACTTTGACATGAGGGTGGGTCGAGTCCCAGAATTACAGAGCAGGTGCACACAGCAACAACTGTAAAAGAAACTCCCTCTTTCTCACTGGAATAAAAGGGGCTTCTGCAAGCTGGGAAGTGTAAATGTTTGGGATGGGGAGTTCCCAGCTCCTTTTCTTTTTTTTTCTCTGCTCACCTGCTCTGAAGCCAGTACAAGTCATAAAGCTGTACAAGTGAGGCAGGAAACCTAAAGGCCTAAGAGAAAACTGGCTCTAATCTCCTGAGAAACTAGAAAAAGGAAGCAGGGTGGCATGAAGAGTATTGTGGTTGGGGAAGGCAGCCTCATATCTCCTTTTTACCCCCTTATTCCTTCAACCGAGGAGGGCTCTGGGGGGTGTAACTGTGCAACACTGAAGCATGGCGGGCTGGGGGGGTGCGGGTGGGCACCACTACCGAGAGAAAGAAAACTCTGAGTTCTAGTGAGAAAGCCAGGGAGAGACTCCTAGGAGCCAGAGAACATAAGGAAAGTCCCCAAGAGTACAGAGACAGAAGATTCCACTAAGGTGCATAAGTATAGATAATAAAGAGATACTAGTTTCTGCTCAAATCAAGACAAACATTTTTAAAAGTCTAGGAAGAGAAAACTTAAAAGTTACTTTAAATAATATAACATTAAAAGAGTAAGATAAACACATAGCAATACAGAATAAGATCAAATGAACATTATACAGACAAATACATATATAAATATATGGGAATTTTTTATATGATAAAGGTAGACTTCAAACAGTGGGTAAACCAAAGAAACATTCAATAAATGCTACCCAAATGAATTACCTAATTTAGAAGGAAAAAGTTAGATTTCTATATAGCATCATTAAAAAAATTCTGAAAGATTAAACAAAAAATATTTATGCAGATGATCAACAGGCACAAGAAAAGATGCTCAATACTGCTAATTATTAGAGAAATGCAAATTAAAACTACAGTGAGGTATCACCTCACACCAGTCAGAATGGCCATCATCAAAACATCTACAAATAACAAATGCTGGAGAGGGTGTGGAGACAAGGGAAACTTCCTACACTATTGCTGAAAATGTAAACTGGTGTAGCATCTATGGAGAAGAGTATAGAGGTTCTCTAAAGCACTAAAAGGGCTTCCCTCATAGCTCAGTTGGTAAAGAATCTGCCTGCAATGCAGCAGACTTGGGTTCAATTCCTGGGTTGGGAAGAGCCCCTGGAGAAGGAGATGGCAACCCACTCCAGTATTCTTGCCTGGAGAATCCCATGGACAGAGGAGCCTGGTTGGCTACAGTCCCTGGGGTCGCAAGAGTCGGACACGACTGAGTGACTTTCACTACTACTACTAAAGAACTAAAAATAGAATTACCATAAGTTCAGTTCAGTCACTCAGTCGTGTCCGACTCTCTGTGACCCCATGGACTGCAGCACGCCAGGCCTCTCTGTCCGTCACCAACTCCCAGAGCTTATTCAAACTCATGTCCACTGAGTTGGTGATGCATCTCATCCTCTGTTGTCCCCTTCTCCTCCCGCCTTCAATCTTTCCCAGCATCAGGGTCTTTTCAAATGAGTTGGTTCTTGCAACCAGGTGGCCAAAGTATTGGGAATTTCAGCTTCAGCATTAGTCCTTCCAATGAAGGTACAGGACTGATTTCCTTTAGGATGGACTGGATGGATCTCCTTGCTGTCCAAGGGACTCTCAAGAGTCTTCTAAAACACCACAGTTCAAAAACATCAATTCTTCAGCGCTCAGCTTTCTTTACAGTACAACTCTCACATCCATACATGACTACCAGAAAAACCATAGCTTTGACTAGATGGACCTTTGTGGGCAAAGTAATGTCTCTGCTTTTTAATATGCTGTCTAGATTGGTCATAACTTTCCTTCCAAGGAGTAAAGTGTCTTTTAATTTCATGGCTGCAGTCATCATCTGCAGTGATTTTGGAGCTCAAAGAAATAGTCTGTCACTGTTTCCCCATCTATTTGCCATGGAGTGATGGGACCGGATGCAATGATCTTAGTTTTCTGAATGTTGAGTTTTAAGTCAACTTTTTCACTCTCCTCTTTCACTTTCATCAACAGGCTCTTTAGTTCTTCTTCGCTTTCTGTCATAAGTGTGGTATCATCTGCATACCTGACATTATTGATATTTCTCCCCGCAATCTTGATTCCAGCTCGTGCTTCATCCAGTCCAGCATTTCTCATGTACTCTGCATATAAGTTAAATAAGCAGGGTGACGATATACAACTTTGACATACTACTTTCCCAATATGGAACCAGTCTGTTGTTCCACGTCCGTTCTAACTCTTGCTTCTTGACCTGCATACAGATTTCTCAGGAGGCAGGTCAGGTGATCTGGTATTCCCACCTCTTTAAGAATTTTCCACAATTTGTTGCAATCCACAGAGTCAAATGCTTCGGCATAGTCAGTAAAGCAGAAATAGATATTTTTCTGGAACTCTCTTGCTTTTTTGATGATCCAACAGATGTTGGCAATTTGATCTCTGGTTCCTCTGCCTTCTCTAAATCCAGCTTGAACAACTGGAAGTTCACGGTTCACGTACTGTTGAAGCCTGGCTTGGAGAATTTTGAGCATTACTTTGATAGCATGTGAGATGAGTGCAATTGTGCGGTAGTTTGAAGATTTTTTAGCATTGCCTTTCTTTGGGATTGGAATGAAAACTGACCTTTTCCAGTCCAATGCACTAAACAGCAATATTGCATAGGAACCTGGAATGTTAGGTTCATGAATCAAGGCAAACTGGAAGTGGTCAAACAGGAGATGGCAAGTGTGAACATTGACATTTTAGGAATCAGTGAACTAAAATGGACTGGAATGGGTAAATTTAACTCAGATTACCATTATATCTACTACTGTGGGCAAGAATCCCTTAGAAGAAATGGAGTAGCCCTCATAGTCAACAAAACTGTCTGAAATGCAGTACTTGGATGCAATCTCAAAAACGACAGAATGATCTCTGTTCGTTTCCAAGGCAAACCATTCAATATCACAGTAACTCAAGTCTATGCCCTGACCAGTAATGCTGAAGAAGCTGAAGTTGAACAGTTCTATAAAAACCTACAAGACCTTCTAGAACTAACACCCAAAAAAGATGCCCTTTTCATTATAGGGGACTGGAATGCAAAAGTAGGAAGTCAAGCAATACCTGGAGTAACAGGCAAATTTGGCCTTGGAGTACAGAATGAATGCCCTTAGCAGGGCAGAGGCTAATAGAGTTTTGCCAAGAGAACATAATGGTCATAGCAAACACACTCTTCCAAGAACACAAGAGAAGACACTACACATGGACATCACCCGATGGTCAATACCGAAATCAGATTGATTATATTCTTTGCAGCCAAAGATGGAGAAGCTCTATACAGTCAGCAAAAACAAGACCGGGAGCTGGCTGTGGCTCAGATCATGAACTCCTTATTGCCAAATTCAGACTTAAATTGAAGAAAGTAGGGAAAACCACTAGACTATTCAGGTATGACCTAAATCAAATCCCTTATGATTATACAGTGGAAGTGACAAATAGATTCAAGGTATTAGATCTGATAGACAGAGTGCCTGAAGAACTATGGATAGAGGTTTGTGACACTGTACAGAAGGCAGGGATCAAGACCATCCCCCAAAAAAAGAAATGCAAAAAGGCAAAATGGTTCCATATGGTTATGGTTGCATATTACCATATGATCCTGCAATTCCATTTCTGGACAAAACTAATTCAAAAAGATACATGCACCCCAGTGTTCACTGCAGCACCTTTTACAACAGCCAAGACAGGAAAGCAACCTAAATGTCCATCAAAAGAGGAATGGATAAAGAAGATGTGGTACACAGATACAATGGAATACTATTCAGCCATAAAAAGAATAAAATAATGCCATTTGCAGCAACATGGATGAACCTAGAGATTATCATACTAAGTGAAGTCAGAGAAAGATGAATAGCATCTTATATCAATGTAAAAAAAATTATACAAGCTTATTTAAAAACAGAATAATAAACGAGCTTATTATTGAAACATAGAAACAGATTTGCAGACACAGAAAACAAATTTATGGTTACTAGAGGGTATAGCATGGTGGGGGACATGGATAAATTAGGAGTCTGGGATTAACAGATGCACATTACTATATATAAAATAAAAACCAAGGACCTACTATATAGCACAGGAAACTATAATATTCAATGTCTTGTAATAACCTATAATGGAAAAGAATCTGAAAATAAATATATATACCCATATACATATCAGTTTAAGAAACAATGGTGTGGGGAAAAACTCAATGTGATAACATGGTGAAAAGGCATGCTCATTTCCTGACAGTGAGGAAAAGATAACTCTACCTTATTAGGAAGCAATTTGACAGTAAGTACCAAGAACCTTAGAGAATGCTGATGCCCCCTGAGAAACTGTCACAATTTAGAAAGCCGTCAGTTCTACACTTGCATTTCATAGCTACACGACTGGATAAGCCACACACCACTTTGAGCACCGGTTTCTTCATTATTAAATATGAATACAAGCCACTAATTCTCAGGGCTCTTGTGATATTTATTAATAAAAGAGCAACAAAGCAAGTAAAAGTGTCTTAAAAACTATAGAGCAGACACTTGACCCAAGGCCTGTGAACTCTGGGGGATTTCAGAAGGTCCTCAAACTCTATGAATATCTATGAATGTTTGTGAAAAGTGACAACAGCTTTATGCAAACCTTCCAAGGGGCTCCCAATCCAAAAGAAAACTGAGAAGCTCCATAAGCAAAGAGCAAAATCAAAGTTGAGAACATGCTCTCCATTCAATGTGTCCAGCTTGATGCAGGGCGCATAACAGGTCCAAATCAGGAATTCACTAGAAAAATCCAGGTAGTATTTAAGATGATATTAAACTTACCCAACTTATTTCTAAACCCCTCAGAGCAGGATTTAGTGATTTCTTAGCATATTAATTCAATCTCTGATGTAGCTGTAAGAGAACCTGAAATCAGGAGAATAATTAAACAGTCAGTTGGAGCTATCTGGATCAACTGCATGAAATTAATGTAATCTACTAAGAAAACTCGAAGTGGGGGTGGTAGTGGCAGTAAATAAATTTAATATATTTAAAGTACTATTCTTTATTTATTAAGATATACATAATTAATACATAAGCCTTCTTGGGACTTCATCTTTAAGCAAACAAAAACCAGAGATGTTATGTATATACTTTTAATAAAATGGGATATAGAAAATTGTTGCTCTTCCTCCAAAATAAATAAGACTAAAAGATTAATTCTAAAACTTCTATTTCTAGATGGTAAGTCATACTTTCATTAAAAAAAATTTAAAGCCCTAAAAGTGAGGCACACTGATAAAATTCTACTCAATCAACAGATGGCAAACAGACTAAAAGGTACTTTAATTATATTGAAAATTAAACAATTAAGAATTTAAAGTATTTAAGGTCTTCCAGAATAGATATTATTTTTCCCTGTTCTTCCCACTAAGTAAAACTAAAAAGTCTGGACAACAAATATTGATATAACAAACATAAGTAGACTCTAAAGGTGGAGAGAAGAAGGTGGATCAGTTAGAAATCACCAGATCTAAGGAAAACAACATGGTGGTGAGTTCTATGGGTTTTCTTTTGTGCCACATATGCTCTAGACTTGGAGCTGAGGAAGCTTGAAACCTAGAAATATCAACAGGCCCAGACCCTTCAAAACAATCAACCAAATAAAAAAAATCCTGTTCTCCCCAGCCAAAAGATCAGGAAAGAACCAATCTAGACAAAAAGCTGTTATACCCAGACAAACCTCACAGAACAAAACTGTGGACCAAGCTCTACCAGCAAAGGTCAAGTGGAGAACCTAGCCTTCTAAGGACCTTTTCCAAGCTGTAACAAGGTAACCCACACTCCCTACCACAGTGGTGTCAGAGAAGGCCATTTGGGAGTTGGTCCTTACCAAGTGACAATGAGACCTTCTTCCTGCTGGTGTCAGTGAAGACCACATGGAGAGCCAGGGTGTCCACCTAGCAGTAAGAAGGTGTACTTCCCTCTCCTTGGTACAGGCTGGTGTCAGAAGAGGCCCAGTGGAGTCAGGCCTTTTGCCACTGTCCAACAGTAAAAAGGCCCCTGTGGAGGACATGTGGGGAGCAGGGCTGAGGCAAACCAGCCCCTCCCAGCTGGGGAGGTCAGTGGAGGCCAGACCTCCCATCTCTGAGCAGCAGTAGTGAGGAATTTCCCACAAACTTGAGAGTCAACAAAGGCAGAGTGAGGAACTTGGACTTTTATTCCCACTAGGCAGTAAAGTGGCAAAGCACTCCCCTCCTTCCCATGCCAGAGCAGTGCCAGAAGAAGCCAGCTAAATCAGAATGCTTAAATAAGATCCAGTGTCTCAGAATATAATATCCAAAATGTCCAGGTATCAAATAAAAATCACTCATCACAACGAGAAATCTCATAACTCTCATCACAACAAGAAGCATGTCAAACTGAATGAAAAAAGACAGTTCACAGGCACCAGTTACCTGATAACGGAAGCCCTGGCGTCACAGTGGTAAAGAATCCGCCTGCCAATGCAGGAGACCCGAGTTTGATCCCTGGGTCAGGAAGATCGCCTGGAAAAGGAAACGGCAACCCACTCCAGTATTGTTGCCTGGGAAATCCTATGGACAGAGGAGCCTGGCAGGCTATAGTCCATGGGTTCACAAAGAGTTGGACATGACTTTGCAACTACACACACACACAATATTTATTGAACATTATTAATACTATGTGCTTAGCTAATGCTATAAACATATTATACATATTAACTGTACCCTTACCATAATTCTATGAAGCAGTTACTAATTACTGTTATTAGTCCCATTTTACACAGATGAAAAGCAAGGAATATAGAGATTAGATTAGAGATTAAAACCCCTGAGGTTGCCCAGCTTCATAAAGTTACTGAGAAGCAGATTCTGGATTAAAATCCTGATGGCCCCACTATTGACATAATGTTTGAAGTGGACATTATAAAAATATCTCCGAGAGCAACTGTGCACATGAGTGAAACAAATAAAAAACAGGGAGTCTCAATTAAGAAAAAAAAATACACACACACACAAAAAAATGTCAGAACTGAAAACATGCAATAACTGAAATGAAAAACTCAACAGATGAGAACAACAGTAGAATGGAGAGGACAGAGGGAAGAATCACTGAACTGGATGATAGAACAGAAGAAACTACCCAACCCAAACAATAGAGGGAAAACACTGAAAAATAAAACAAAATAAAACAGAGCCTTGGGGACCTGTGGAACTACAACAAAAGACTTATATCCCATGTCTTCTGAGCCCCAAAAAGAGAGAAAAAAGGGTAAGACTGAAAAAGTTCACTAAGAAACAAAAGCTTGTAACTTCTCAAGCTTAGAAAAACACACAAGTTTATAGAAACTAAGTGAATCCTAAACAAGATAAGTTCAAAATAATCCACACCAAGAGAGTTTACAGTTAAGCTTCTGAAAACTAAGGACAAAGAAAATATAATGAAAATAGCCAGAGAGAAACAATGCTTTACCTATAGGGAAAAAAAATTCAAATGACAGATTTCTCATCTGAAACAAAAAGGGATGAAGGAAGTGGCACTGAAGTCCACATCTGATCATCTGTGGTTACATATGTGTTTTTCTCTTGTTCATAACTCTTGGCATGCCTGGAATTTGGAGACTGAATGTCAGATATTGCATAATAAAAATTGTAGAGGTTGTGTCTGATATCTTTTTCAATAGATCTTCTTTAGTTTCTGGTTGGTAATGGGACCTAATTCCATTTAATCAGACATTAAGCTAATCTGAAGACAATTTTCAATCATATTGAGACCGATGAACATGCACCTAACGGTCACAGCAGCATTATTTACAATAGCCAAGATATGGAAACAACCTCAGTGTCTATCAACAGACGAATGAATAAAGAAGATGTGATGCATATATATACACACACATTCACACAACACACTATGGAATACTACTCAGCCATAAAAAAGAATGAAATTTTGCCATTTGTAACATGGATGGACTTGGAGTGCATTATGCTAAGTGAAATAAGTCAAGACACAGGAAGACAAATACTGTATGACATCACTTTTATGTGGAATTTAAAAAATAAAACTACTGAATATAACAAAAAAAGTAGACACATATATAGAGAACAAATTAGTGGTTATAAGTAGAGACAGGGAAGTGGGGAGGGGCAGAGACTTAAGAGGCACAAGTTATTACAGCTGGGACTTTCCTAATGGTACAGTGGATAAGAATCCACCTGCCAATTCAGGGGACATAGGTTCAATCTCTAGTCTAGGAGGATTCCACATTATGCAGAGCAACTATGCCCGTGTGCCACCACTACTGAGCCCAAGCTCTAGAATCCAAGAGTCACAACTACTGAGCCTGAATGTTGCAACTACTGAAGTCTGCACACCTACAGCCCGTGCTCTGCAACAAGACAAGCTACTGCAGTGAGAAGTCCACACACTGTCACAAAGGGTAGCCCTCGCTCGCTGCAATTAGAGAAAACCCATGTGCAGCAACAAAGACCCAGGGCAACCAAGAATGAAATGAAATAAATAAATAATTGTTTTAAAAACTATAAATATTGGGACTTTCCTGGTGGCCTAATGGTTAAGATTCTGTGCTCCCAACTCAGGGGACACGGGTTCAATCCCTGGTCAGGAAACCAGATCCCACATGCTGCAGCGAAGACCCGGCACACCCAAATAGATAAGACCCGGCACACCCAAATAAATAAATAAATATTTTTTAAAAAATGTACAACACAGGGAATATAGCCGTTATAATAACTATAAAGGGAGTATAACCTTTAAAAATTGTGACTCACTACATTATACTGTATAATATATTATACATGAACTACATATAATTCAATTAAAAAAATAAAAAGACCTGGTCTTCTCTGGTGTAGACTTACTGTTACAATATAGTTATTTATAGATCTCAACTGAAAGCCTAGGATATCTACCAGGATTCTTCTATTTCTTTAGTACCATGAAACTGCTGAAAATTCTGCTTAGCTTCTCAACTTCTTAGTAGCCACCAGTGGTTCAACTTTTCTGCCTATTGGCTTGTGCAGTTTAGCAATCTGCAAAAACTTCTGGTGGAAACATGGTTCAGACTTTTGGCTCTCCTTCTCTGTGTTTATATTCTCTTTAGGATCTTGGTCATTCAAGCCCTAGATGTCTTGTAATCCTGAAGTCCAACAGTCTCTCCACCCTTTAAGACTGCCAAAAGTTCCCCTAAATTTCTGTTTCTTAGCAACCACTATATGTTCAACTCCTCGCTCTTGGTGGTATCATCTACAAAATGGTGATAACTTTCATAAATATAGATTATTTATGTGTCTTTTCCATTGATAAAATTCAAAATCCCAAAATAAAAACTTTTGGCAACATAGGAACAAAAAATGAACTTCCCTACTTTGTTAAAATCTATCAGAAGTCAAGAGTAAACATTGTATCAATACTTAGGAATAAAGTAACAAATGAATTTTCATGTATGTTAAAAACAAATACTGAGGGAAATCACATGAACTATTCAACACAGTATTAGAAGACTTAGTCAATGCAATAAACCAAGGAAAAGTTATATTAATTCTAGAAAGGAAAAGACTCCCCAAAAGTCATTATTTGCATATAACATGAAAACTTCTCCTTATAAAACTCAAAAGAGAATATAAAACTCATAGAATTCATATTAGTTCTCATTATGATGCCAAGAAATAAAAAGATAGATCCCTATCCTTGTAAAAATTACATTCCAGATTTGGAGAGACAGTAAGGAACACAGGTAGTAACAATACACATAATAAATAGGTAAATTATCAAGTCTGTGAAAAGGTGACGAATGCTGTGAAAATGTAAAGTAAAATAAAGGAAGGAACGGGGAAATCAGAACTGGAAACAGGTAGACTATGATTTGTTTTAAAGAAATCAGAACCACTCCATTCCAGAAAAGACAAAAATAAAAATCACCTAGAAATAAAAAAAATCTGTGGAATATGAGTAAGGTCTTCAAGTAGAAAACAAAGTTTTCAAAAGTGAACCTTATCTGGATCATAATTCAAACAAGTAAATAATAAAAAAAAAAATGGAAGAAATGTTTCTCACATTAAATGTTTCTGACATTAAAACAATTTAAATTTTGAATACTGACTCAATATTCAAAGATATTAAAGAATTATTGTTAATTTTCAAGTGTGATTTGTTGTTCAGTCACTCAGTTGTGTCCAACCATTTGCAATCCCATGAACTGCAGCATACCAGGCTTCCCTGCCCCTTACTATCTCCCAGAGTTTGCCCAAACTCATGTCCATTGAGTGGATGATGCCATCCAACCATCTGATCCTCTGTCACCCCATTCTCCTCATGCCTTCAATCTTTCCCAATCAGGTCTTTTCTAATGAGATGGCTCTTTGCATCACATGGCCAAAGTATTGGTGCTTCAGCTTCAGCTTCAGTCCTTCCAACGAATATTCAGGGAATGGTATTACAATTCCATTTTTCTTAAAAAAACAAAAACACCTTATATTTTTCCAGGAACACATGGAATATTTACAGCTCAAATGACTCAGTATCTGGATTTGTTTCAAAATGTGAGAGGAGATAAAGTGAATGAAAGTACAGATAAAACAAGACTGATAACTGTTGAAGGTGAGTAGTTCATTCTTCTATTTTGTCTACTTTGGCATTAAGTTTGAAATTTTCCTTAGGAAACATTTAAAGTTCATATACCATATGGTTCTGCAATTCCACTTCTTTTTATCTTAAAGCAACTATCATGCAGGTACATGAGAAAGTACATACAAGATACTCCTGACTCCACTGTTTGTAGTTTTAAAAACTTATAAACAATCTGCAGTAAAAACCTTGAGGCTCCAAATAAGACTGATACAGCCAGAGTATAAAACACAATGCAGAAAAATAAAACAACAACAAAACACAGATCTAAATATGCTGCAGAGTTAAAAAAAAAATCAAACTGCCAAACTATATAAATATACCACTTACAGAAAATAATCCACACAATACATTTCCAAAAATGTGTGTACATATGTTTATGTGTGTATATATAAATCAGTTTGTATATGTGTGTATATATAAATCATATATGGATCACCATTTACTAAAAAGAAAGGTTATTCTCTCTAGAACTGCTTTTGCAACTTTATCAAAAATCAACTGGCCATATTTCTAGGGGTCCCGTTTCTAGCCTGTCTGCCTGCCTGCCAGATAAGTCACTTCAGTCATGTTCAACTCTCTGTGACTGTCTACTCTGTCCCAATGATCTAAGTGTCTATCCCTTTGCCAATACCACATCATCTTTATTTCTGTACTGACATTCTTTGGGTACCTCCAATATGCTATATGCTCCTTCCTTACCTCAAGAACTTCAGATAAGCTGGTTCTGTCTGCCACCACATTCTTCCTTTCTCACTTAGTATTAATAACTCCTAACTCAACTTTCAGAATTTAGCTTAAATATTGCTTTCTCAGGAAAAACTTCCCATCATGAAAGTCAAAGCGGTTTCAAGAGAAAAGAGAAAAAAGTCAAAATGCATCAGTCCAATAGGGCATCCAATTACCAATTCAGCAAGAGTCAGAGACTACCTATGGCTTTAAGAAGTTGCTAACCCACTCCAGTGTTCTTCCCTGGAGAATCCCAGGGACGGGGGAGCCTGGTGGGCTACCGTCTATGGGGTCGCACAGAGTCAGACACGACTGAAGTGACTTAGCAAAAGCAGCAGCAAGATTTCGTAAGCTTTGTCACACTGTGTTTATTTCTGTCGTGACCAGCACTCCTTCTCTACCACTTCCTCCTTCTACCTTTCCCCTAAAGCTTAGCTGTAAAGTCCTAAAAGAAAAAAGGGAAAATGAACTTGTCATCCTGCTGGCAAGCAAGGTGGAGCTGCCAAACCATCATTCCACTTCTGCTCTGGATAACTGTTAGAGAAGATTCTCTAAGAAACAGAAGAAAGTGGATGAATTCCCACGGACGTAGAACAAGGTGAAAACTAATCTAGGTTTAACAACAAAAAGGTCCATCCCCCAACCAAAAAGATAACACAGTACAGAGGAACAAGCTGATCTTTGTATTAATATTAAGTAATCACAACTTAGAGAACTAGTTAAGGAAGGAAAGTTAAGACCTCTTTTAAAGAGCCTCTTCCCTTAAAATGCCAAGTAGATGACAGTAATGATTTAGATTTTTCAAAATTATAATCAGAAAAAAGAAAAGCAAAGGTAACTAATATTTTCTGAGCACTGTTACATGCCAGGGACTGTGTTGGATATTTTAGATATGTGTTCTCATGTAGTCTTTGTAAAGAATCTGTGGAGTAGATATTATTATTTCTACTTTATACAGAAAGAAATTCAGTTTACACAGATAGACTGATTCTATTTCCTCTTTATTCTCATTCCCTTAATTCATTTTTATCATAACTATACTCATGAAAAAAATTAAGCAATATATGAAAAACTGCAACTTAAATGAGACAAGACAATTAACAGACACCAGTACTGACATGACAAACATATTTGAATTATCAAACGATGATTTTAGGGCAGCTATCAGTAAAACAAACCAAAATGCAACTGTGAACACTACTGAAACAAATGGGAAAACAGAAAGTCACAGCAAAGATACAAAAAATACAGAGAATCAAATGGAAATTTTAGAATTAAAAAATACAATAGCCAAAATTAAATTCAATGGATGGATTCAACAGCAGGATGGCAATAACAAAGAAAAAATTGATATTAAAGCAAGTGAACTTAAAGATTGATCAACAGAAATCATCCAACCTGAACAAGAGAAAAGGAATAGACTGAAAAAAATAAATGGAGCCTCAGAGACCACTGGAACAATTACATAACATCTAACATTCATGTCATCAAAGTCCTAGAAAAAGGGGAGAAAAAGCATGGGCTGAAAAATTATTTGAAGAAATAACTGCTGACAATTTTAAAAATTTGGTTAAAATCATAAGCTAACAAAATTCAAGAAGAGCTGAGCAAACTGCAAATGGGTTAAACCCAAAAAAAATCCAAACACACTCACATTTTTAAAAAGTTTTTGAAACAAAACACAAAGAACTAAATAGTGTATGCAGGCAGAGAAAAACAATCTACAGGAGAATTTCTCATCAGAAAACCAGAGGCCAACTGTACCAATTCCAAAACAATGCACGAGTACTTGATTCCCTATGGACTACTTTATTATAGTTATTAAATAAGTAAAAAAAGATTATTCACTATTGTTTCAGTTACCCAGGAGGATAAACTCTTTTCCTTATGTTTGTTTATTCTAATAACTCTACACTGACCTAATAGACATAATTTTATCAATGTACTTACTGGAATCTTCGTGTTATAATTATTTTTAAATATTTGTTAGGTAGTTAGAATAGGGAAAAGGAGTCCAAAATGGCGGTGGCTAAAAGACCTGGAAGGGGAAAGCCCGCGAAAATAGAACAAAGGAAGGTCCGAGGACTGCAGTGAGAACCTCAGGTAAAACAAACAACGCTCCTGCCTAAGCCCAATTTGCATAGGACAGGCCCGGGGGAACAAAAAAAACATATAAAAAGAGGAGCCAAAGCCCTCTTCTCTCTCTCTCTCTCCAGCACGATGGGGCGCTCTTCTGTTCCCATCTTTGGATCGACGTGCCCTCACACCTCGAAGATGGGTTTTCCTGCTATTATCTAAATAAATAGAGCTGTAACACTGAGCTGTAACACTGATTTATTTAAGAGCTGTAACACGGTCTGTCCTCCAAGAGCTATGACCCGCCGAGGGGGCTTCAATGTCTGTCACTCCAAATTTTTGTTGTGATGAGACAAAGAACCGAGGAGCATACACTCGCCTGACATATTCATGATTACTTTAGATAGTATTTAAGGTCAAATTTGTAAATATCTTCCATTTTGTTATTTTCCTTTTTAATTTTGCAGTGGATTTTTCATTTAGATGTACTTAATTTTTTAGTCTTCTCACTTTGGGTTACCATTTGCATAGCTTCACTAGTTTTTCAGTTTTTAAAAAGTTAACCACATATTTGCATATGGACAGGCTCAACACTAATTTTTATAACTGCTACCTGATCAGATCAAAACTTATAATTCTACCACTTGGCAGACATCAGGATTATTGTGTACTTATTTCCTGTCATATTTTCTCAATTCTAAAGATGTTTGTTTCCCTTAAAATAATATTTTTAGGTTTCTGAAAACAGAAGTATCTGAATTAATGTTAAGCAAGAGTAAGTTGTGATGTATGTAACTGCTTTGCCCAGGTGTAAAACTGTGAGAAATACCTTCCCATAGGAAGTATCTGTTTACCCAAATATCACCACAGCTGAATTAGCTACATGGGTAAACTCACAAGCTATAGAATGATAAGTTAAATCCCAAAGCCTGACTGTTGCTTGAGAACGTTTTCAGAAAGCACTGAAATAAAAAGCTACTGTGATGCAAATACTGTCTGTCACAAGACAAGCAAGAGCAATTAAGGCAATAGAAATGGTCCAGTCCTTCAAAACAGATCACAGAATTATCAGAGCTGGGAGACACCAGTGAGACCACTTTACATTTTATAAAGTACTATTACCCAAGTGCTGGATATCTGTCAGAAGTTTCCAGCTGACTCAAAAGAGAAGTTATTTAATTCAGTTTATCTATAGAAAAACTGAAACTATGAATTTAGCCAAAAAAGAAAAGCAGTTAAATTCCAAACATTTCCCATATGACTCAAAACTACACTGATAATCATAATGTGTAAAAAGGCAATAACAGGTGAGGAAAATCGACATGTCAGAATGAAAAAGGATTAGACTCACTCTTGTATTATGATTTCAAAGAAGACGGTATAGAACTGTATGGATAAATGTATGCTTCTGTCAGTTAATTTCTAAGAAGTATTTTCAAAATAAATTTAATGCTTCTTCTTTCTTTAAAGTATATTAAATAAAGAGTACATATCACAATAATTAATCTCAGAATAGAGAAAATGCACTCTGTGTATATGTGTGTATATATTTACATACATCAATGGCACCCCACTCCAGTACTCTTGCCTGGAAAATCCCATGGACGGAGGAGCCTGGTAGGCTACAGTCCATGGGGTCGCGAAGAGTTGGACACAACTGCTCGACTTCACTTTCACTTTTCACTTTCATGCACTGGAGAAGGAAATAGCAACCCACTCCAGTGTTCTTGCCTGGAGAATCCCAGGGACAGAGAAGCCTGGTGGGCTGCCATCTCTGGGATGGCGCAGTCGGACACGACTGAAGCGACTTAGCAGCAGCATTCAGTTACTAGGGCTTCCCTTACAGCTCAGTTGGTAAAGAATCCGCCTGCAATGCAGGAGACTCCAGTTTGATTCCTGGGTCGGGAAGATCCACTAGAAAAGGAACAGGCTACCCACTCCAGTATCCCTGGGCTTCCCTTGTGGCTCAGCTGGCAAAGAATCTGCCCCCAAGGCGGGAGACCTGGGTTCAATACCTGTATTGGGAAGATCCCCTGGAGAAGGGAAAGGCTACCAACTTCAGTATTCTGGCCTGGAGAAGTTCATGGACTGTATAGGCCATGGGGTCGCAAAGAGTTGGACACGACTGATCAACTTTCACTCACATTCAGTTACTTATCTGCTCATTCATTTCTGGGTAAAGGAAAGCAAGAACAGAGAAGCAGGACCAAAACTAAAGATAATAATGCATAAAAATCAAACCCTTCAAAGATCCTAAACATTACTGTGATGCAGAAGAACACATGATGAAGTAAATACAATCCAGTGAAAAATGACAACCATCTAGACAACTATCTAGCCAATAACATAACCAAAATAACCTGATACAATTAAAGGTAATGGCAAAATGAAACAGCTGCGAAAAAGTAAGTAAAAGTAGGTCTCAATCCAGTTGAAAGTAAGAGTATTAAGACCTTAAACTAACCAGGGCTTCCCAGGTGGCTCAGTGGTAAAGAATCTGCCTGCCAATGAAGGAGATGTGGGTTCAATCCCTGGGGTCAGGAAGATACCCTGGAGAAGGAAATGGCAATCCACTGCAGTATTCTTACCTGGAAAATCCAATGGACAGAGGAGCCTGGTGGGCTACAGTTCATGGGGTTGCAAAGAGAGAGACACGATTTAGGGACTAAACAACAATAGTACCTAACCAAGATTCAGAATACCATAATTCTTGACCAAACACCCTACCACCACAATAGGTTCCAGAAAATGAAAATGAGAAGGAATGTACCAAGTGAAACTGACTGTTTATTATTATCAAAGGGTTTGGACCACAGGCAACTAGGAACCCCTCTGCCTCAGTTCAGTTCAGTCGCTCAGTCGTGTCTGACTCTTTGTGACCCCATGGATTGCAGCATGCCATGCCTCCCTGTCCATCACCAATTCCCTGAGTCTACTCAAACTCATGTCCATTCAGTTGGTGATGCCATCCAACTATCTCATCCTCTGTCGTCCCCTTCTCCTCCTGCCTTCAATCTTTCCCAGCATCAGGGTCTTTTCAAATGAGTCAGCTCTTCGCATCAGGTGGCCAAAGTACTGGAGTTTCAGCTTCAGCATCAGTCCTTCCAATGAATATTCAGGACTGATTTCCTACAGGATGGACTGGTTGGATCTTCTTGCAGTCCAAGGGACTCTCCAGAGTCTTCTCCAATACCACAATTCAAAAGCATCAATTCTTCGGTGCTCAGCTTTCTTTATAGTCCAACTCTCACATCCATACATGACTACTGGAAAAACCATAGCCTTGACTAGATGGACTTTTGTTGGCAAAGTAATGTCTCTGCCTTTTAATATGCTGTCTAGGCTGGTCTTAACTTTTCTTCCAAGGAGCAAGCGTCTTTAAATTTCATGGCTGCAGTCACCATCTGCACTGATTTGGGAACCCCAAAAAATAAAGTCTGCCACTGTTTCCACTGTTTCCCCATCTATTTGCCGTGAAGTGATGGGACCGGATGCCATGATCTTAGTTTTCTGAATGCTGAGCTTTAAGTCAACTTTTTCACCTCCTCTATCACTTTCATCAAGAGGCTCTTTAGTTCTTCGCTTTCTGCCATAAGGGTGGTGTCATCTGCATATCTGAGGTTATTGATATTTCTCCCGGCAATCTTAATTCCAGCTTGTGCTTCATCCAGTCCAGCGTTTCTCATGATGTACTCTGTATATAAGTTAAATAAGCACGGTGACAATATACAGCCTTGACGTACTCCTTTCCCTACTTGGAACCAGTCTGTTATTCCACGTCCAGTTCTAACTCTTGCTTCCTGACCTGCATACAGATTTCTCAAGAGGCACACAGTTAGTTAAGCCTAATACCTGAAACACTCAGCTCAAGCCAATGGTTTCTTGGTTTCTTTTTTTATACTTAGGTCCACATCTTAACACAGAGAAAAGAAGGAAGAGAAAATCAAATATTTCTACAAAAAACTAACAGGGATCTGATTAATCCTTCTGGATATACAACCAGAAAACTGGGATAAAATAAACAATAGCTTTCAGATATTGGATAACAGTCAAAGCAGGAGTGGGATACCTGTGAAAAGGGGGAAAAAATTAGGTGAGCCCTACAGTGCTTCACCTCACACACCCTGGAAGCAGTTTCCAGGATGCAGGGTAGAGAGGGAGAACTTCAGCAGAGCCTGGCAGTCTCAGAGAACTGAGGAGACAAGAGACTGGCAATCTTCAGGGAGGCCACGGCGGCCAGAACTTGTGTTAAAGCCTACCAAAGAGAAGGGACCTGCATACACAGAACTCTGGAGATCTACAGAGTTCTCCCCTCAAGCCTTTGGCCAGTCATCTATGACAGGAAACTACCAGAGGTTGGGGAAAGGACCCATGTAGAGGTTGGGGAAAGGACCCATGAAAAACAGATAGGTCAAAGAATTCCTGAAACTCATACAAGGGTAGAGAGAATTTTTATTCCCACCAAGCAGAGTGAAAAGACCTCATAATACATGAGACATTAAGTAAAGTACTACAACAATATCAACTCTAAATTAGCTCAAATAAGGTTGCTTGGGACCCATCCAACCAAAGCTTCCTCAAGGTACATTTTCCCCTAAACTGTTCCCATCACCTCATTCCCTACTAGAAAAGTATTATTTTGGTATCCAACTCTCTCAGTAATCTTTCTTAAACTCAGAGACTATTATAAAAAAAGTGTCTTACGGAGAACACAGAGATTACTCATTAAACCACCACAGCACATTATCAACAGTTTTTCCCATATGTCCCAGGCCTAGGGCTTCTTAAACTAACTAAACCATATTCACTTCTCCCCATTTAAAAAATTAATTAAAGAAATAACAATTTTTAAACAAAATTATGAAGGAGTTTTCTCTTAAACATGTGCTAATAAATGCTTTGCCTAATTTTATCTCAGGTAACCTATGTAAAGTCCAATGAGAAGTAACTGTATAACAAGTGTGGAGGTTGGGGGAAGAAAGAAGTAATTTTATCAGAGTCACAAAAAAATTCAGGAAATCGAACCAATAGAATCAACAAGTAATTCAAAGTAAAATGAACCATGAATAAGATGCTTACTGATCAAGAGATAAAAGTAACTGTGAAAAAAGACTAGAAGCTGTTACTATACACTTCGCTCCTTTTTTTAAATTGAATATAATTGCAACATTGTGTTAGTTTCAGGTGTACAGCAAAGTGATTCAGAAATATATATATCTTATATGTATTCTGAATGTAAAAAATATATACATGTTTTATATAGAGTCGTGTGTTATCTGTTAATCCCTAATTCTTAATTTCTCCCCCACAACTGCCTTTCCTCTTTGGTAACCATAAGTTTACTTTCTATGTCTGTGAGTTTATTTCTGTTTTTTAAATAAGTTGATTTATATCATTTTTTGAGACTCTACATATAAGTGGCATCATATGACATTTGTCTTTGTCTGACTTACTTAACGATGATAATCTCTAGTTACATCCATGTTGCTGCAAATATGATTATTTCATTCTTTTTTAATGGCTGAGTAGTATTCCATTGCATATATGTACCACATCTTTATCCATTCATCTGTTGATGGACATTTAGGTTGCTTCCAAATCTTGGCAACTGTAAACAGTGATACATTCATTCTTTGGCTTCTGGCTACACACTAAGTCAATTCTTAGTCTCTTAGTGAGTACCGTGTATTGACACACGAATAAACTTGACTCTGGATTCACTAAATATTAAGACAACTTCCAAAATCAAAATTGAAATGAAAACTGCTATCTAAAAGTTTAAATTCTAGACAGCACAGTAAAACAAAAGAAATAAACAGTACAAGGATTGGAGTGGAGGGATTAAAAATAAAACTTATAAGGAGAGACATAAAAACTAGAAAAGTACAGACTCTAGGGCTAGAATGCCTGGGTTCAGGTGTACCACATACCAGCTAGGCAATCTTGGGCAAGTTAATGTCTACTTCACTGGGGCTTTTATAAGAACCTAATGGTTCTTTATAAGAACCTAATGCTTCCCTGGTAACTCAGACGGTAAAGCGTCTGCCTACAATGTGGGAGACCCGGGTTCAATCCCTGGGTCAGGAAGATCCCCTAGAGAAGGAAATGGCAACCCACTCCAGTATTCTTGCCTGGAAAATCCCATGGACTGAGGATCCTGGTAGGCTACAGTCCATGGGGTTGCAAACAGTCGGACACGACTGAGCGGCTTCACTTTAATGGATTAATACGTGCAAGTGCTTAAAATAGAGCTTGGTAAACAGTAAGCACTATACAGTAAAACTGTCCTTTGTAGACAATATGATTTTGTATATAGAAAACCCAACAACTCAAGAAATTATCAGAAATAAATATCTGGCAGGTTACTAAATACACATAGTTTAACTGCATTCTTACAAGCCAACAAAGAGAAAATGTAAATTTCTGGACATTTTTCTTATGGGAAATCTTCCAAAAAACTTAGAGAATAATATCAAGAATTATACCACCACCACCCTCCAACACCACAAGTGCCTAGTATAAACAATGATCAATTCATGGCCAATCTTGATTCATCCCCACCCACAGCCTCCTCTCCACTCAAGATAATAATAAAGTAGATCTCACACATATCCTTGCATCCATCAACATTTTAATATGTACCTCTAAAAGATAGTGACTCTTTTTCAATATAACTACATGCTGTTATCTATCATATCTAAAAATTAATAATTTAATGTAAAATATTCAGTGTTCAAATTTCCCTGATTATTTTACATTTACTTATTAAAATCTGGACCCAAATAAAGTCCAACATCACTATTAATTCCAGTTTTCTTCTTTCTTTTCTCTTCTTTTGTTCCTCACAATTTGTTTAAAAAAAAAAAAAAAGTTGATGTCCCGAGGACTTCCCCATAGCTTAGATCCTGTTGACTCCATCTCCATGGTATCATTTCACTGTTTCCCTGTAAATCAGTAGTTGGAGCTAGAGGCTTGATCAGATTCAGATTCAAATTTAGTTTTTTTGGCAAGGATATTTCACAGGTAGGATTACGAACTTTCATTAAGAGAAACCTAATGTCTAACTGTCTTTATTCTTGTGATGTTAGCAGCCACTGATGATCTTTGCTTAAGTCCAGGAATTCATTAAGAAATGGTGATGTTCTATTTATCATCTCTTAACTGTAAACAGAATACTAGTACTGAGAAAAGAAACTTCCTCTCTTCAACTATTTGGTTACCTTCAAGTATAGTTGGTTTCTTAGCATACTCCAAAGAAAACAAATGAGATTTTTAAAGTATCACCATGAACTCGTGAGTTTAAACATATTTGATGTGATTATGTTACAGTTTTACATACTAATGCTCAAACTGTCTCATCTTTGGTCAGACAGAGCACGTTTGTTGTTCTGTCACACCCTATTACTGTTTGATAACTTCCTTGCAAGATGTTCAACGCCCCCAGTCTGAAGCAGCTTTAGCCATACTATGTTTTCCCTTTCAACTAGTTCTTCGCTTACTCTTTATTTCTACTAAATTAAAAATGCCTAATTCCTGGGACTTCCGTGGTGGTTCAGTGGCTAAACTCTGTGCTCCCAGTGCCAGCGGCCCAGGAACAAACCCTGGTCAGGGAACTAGAACCCAAATGGTGCAGCTAAAGATACTGCATGCCACAGCTAAGACCCACCACAGTAAGATAAATAAATAAATCTTAATTTTTAATTATAAATCAACTGTGTTTGTATTCTGGATATTATGATTGACTATGAACCCAGAAATTTTAGAAATATTTCCTTCTCAGGTCTACTTTCAGGATTCCATTGACTGCCCCCACCAAAAAGCATACCTGACTCAAAATTAAGATGTTAAGTGCTTCAGTTTGACAGACTGGAGCAAAAAGAGTCCTAATATATTCTCTGCTGGTATTTTAGCTCTGCAAAGTATGTCTTCATGTTCTATTTCAAAATTCAGATATGGTTTTTAAACATGTATAATAAAAATTCATTCCTTTGATAAATTAGTAAAATCATCAAGTGTGGGGAAATGGTCAAGCTCCTGGAGAATTATTCTATATTATAATTCAAACTTTTATAAAATCCTTATGCTTCATCCTTAACATTGAAACTCATGATATGTGAATATGAAAGTTTTAAGTTCTGACTATTTCAAAAAGCAAATGTAAGTTTATGCCTCCTTAAAATCACAGAAATGGCATTATAAGTAGTAAAGAAACAGTCATCTTATTTTACTAAAAAACAAACTAATAAACATGTAAAGCCCTGTCATAGTACACAGTACGTCAAATACATCACTGTGGAAAAGCAGAATCCTACACTTGCTGACCATTTCTTCACCAAAATCCTAAAAAAACACAGCGTCAGTGGCCAAAAATTGCTTACATCCACAATTTTTACTATTTTTTTCCAACATTAAATCACAACCAGAAATCACATTACTAAATGCTGATTTTCCTCTCTGAAAAAAAGGATATAAATTTATACCTTGGTGCAATATCTTTTATTCACAGACCAAGTGTACCCTCTCCTACAGCTAAGTTGTTGGGGTCTGATCAGAGGAACCAGTGCAACTTTTCCAGGCAACAATGGCTTAAAAAAAACCTCAACCAATCACTACCACCACCACCACCACCACCAACAACAACAAAACAAAGTAACAGTAACAACAGAAAGCTTTCTGCTGGTGCAAACTTCTCAGTGACTAAACAGTAACACATCTCTATGAAGTGCTGGTATGTCCTCAGCACATCAGTGCTTTCATCCAACTGAAAAACAAAAAATTCTGCTAGCATGCACATGACAGTAATTGCTTTTCCAGATGGTATGCCTTTGATAAGGGATTTTTGCCAAAAGCTCGTTTTACTTTCTCTCCAAGCATAATATTTGTCATTAAGTTTGAAACTGGTTTGACAAGCTTCTCAATAGTAGTGTGAGCTGACCTGTTTTTGGCTAAGAGGATAACTGTGACTGATCCTTCAGCAGTGTGGTCTTCTCTGTCTTTAGCAACAACGTGCTATAACACTGAAAAGCGTTATTTTATAAAATTTTATACATTTGTTTCATTTTTATCACAAGTCTAAACAGTAATTATTATAGAAAAGGAAACTAAGACAGAAATATTAATTCAGTTCCTCAGGGTGGCATGAAAGTCGAAGAGCCAATGCTTGTGCTCTTTCCATCCCACCACAGAGAAAATCATGGCAAGGGAATACCTATTTCCTCAGTATACCTGTTGAAATGTTTTTGTGAGTCCAAACAAAGTATTTTTAAAAGGCATCATTTTAATTTAATGTAAACTATAATCCAAGATGGGCTTCCCAGGTGACACCAGTGGTAAAGAAAACAAACAAACAAAAAAAAACCTGGCTGCCAATGCAGGAGACATAAGAAACATGGGTTCGATGCCTAGGTTGGGAGGATCCCCTGCAGGAGGAAATGGCAACCCACTCCACGACTCTTGCCTGGAGAATCCCATGGACACAGGAACCTGGAGGACTACGGCCTACAGTTTGCAAAGAGTTGGAGACAATTGAAGCAACAGTGCGCGCGCACACACACACACACACACACACACACACACACGTGTGCATGCATAATCCAAGACATAACCTCACAAATGTTCTAGGGCCTTGAATCATGCACTGACTTTATTTTGTACAATAAAAATACAAAAAGAAAAAAAAAACTCCCACAATCTCAAAATCTTAAAAACCTCTCAAAAATTTTTTGAAAAATCTTTAAAAAATATTTTCAAAATGTATCATATAAAACTTCTGAGTGCAAGTTTGTGAAATTTCTACATCATTTTTGAAAGGGGAAATGACAAGTATCAATAGGAGTATCACTCTGTGTAAGCCTGCAAATAAGTGGGGCAATGTAAGAAACTAATGAATTAGAAATCCCTAATTTAAGGATTTAAGCAACTTAATTTGGTTATACGGCACTTTCACAAGTAGCACCATAAACAGCCAACAGCCACAACCAATCAGTCACAAAATTCAATTGATGAGAATTTCCAACTTTCTAATCTTTTTGTTGACATCTGAATATAGAACTTAACTATACTACTCAGAAAAGAATACCAAACTAGGATTTTATGTGCTCATTTCATAATTGCTTTTAAATGGTTTTTAGATGACAGTGTTTAGCCTCCCTAGCCCCAGAGTAAATATTCTGAGTGAAAGAGGTCTTCAACTTCACTCATAATGAAGTTATAGAATAACCTATATCCTTCCACACATTTAGAATTACTCTCTACAAAGCTTAACAATTCAACTAATGCTGTTAAATGAAAGCAAGAAGGAAAGGTATCTTTAAAAAATAAGTTAGGGCCTTCCCTGGCAATCCAGTGGTTAAGACTTGACTTTCCAATGCAGGGGGTATGGGTTCAATCCCTGGTCAGGGAGCTAAGACCCACATGCCTCCTGGCCAAAAACCCAGAACGTAAACATAAGCAATACTGTAACAAATTCAAAATGGCCACCTCAAAAAAAAAAAAAAAAAATCTTAAAAAACAATAAGGGAAATGGTTATAGTAATAAGTTAAATTACATATTTAATCATCATTGCCATTTGATTCAAAGTGACACCAAAAAGTTTTCTAAAAGTTCAATGCATCTGCTAGCTGCCAGAGAACTTTTAAAACTTCTAATCATTTTCTCCCAATCTGAGGGCTGTCTTTTCACCTTACTTATAGTTTCCTTTGTAGTGCAAAAGCTTTTAAGTTTCATTAGGTCCCATTTGTTTAGTTTTGCTTTTATTTCCAATATTCTGGGAGGTGGGTCATAGAGGATCTTGCTGTGATTTATGTTGGGAGAAAATAATAGCAAATGAAGAAACAGACAAAGGATTAATCTCAAAAATATACAAGCAACTCCTGAAGCTCAATTCCAGAAAAATAAATGACCCAATCAAAAAATGGGCCAAAGAACTAAACAGACATTTCTCCAGAGAAGACATACAGATGGCTAACAAACACATGAAAAGATGCTCAACATCACTCATTATTAGAGAAATGCAAATCAAAACCACAATGAGGTACCATTACACGCCAGTCAGGATGGCTGCTATCCAAAAGTCTACAAGCAATAAATGCTGGAGAGGGTGTGGAGAAAAGGGAACCCTCTTACACTGTTGGTGGGAATGCAAACTAGTACAGCCACTATGGAAAACAGTGTGGAGATTTCTTAAAAAACTAGAAATAGAACTGCCATATGACCCAGCAATCCCACTTCTGGGCATACACACTGAGGAAACCAGATCTGAAAGAGACACGTGCACCCCAATGTTCATCGCAGCACTGTTTATAATAGCCAGGACATGGAAGCAACCTAGACGCCCATCAGCAGATGAATGGATAAGGAAGCTGTGGTACATATACACCATGGAATATCACTCAGCCGTTAAAAAGAATTCATTTGAATCAGTCCTAATGAGATGGATGAAACTGGAGCCCATTATACAGAGTGAAGTAAGCCAGAAAGATAAAGAACATTACAGCATACTAACACATATATATGGAATTTAGAAAGATGGTAATGATAACCCTATATGCAAAACAGAAAAAGAGACACAGAAGTACAGAACAGACTTTTGAACTCTGTGAGAGAAGGTGAGGGTGGGATGTTGCGAAAGAACAGCATGTATACTATCTATGGTGAAACAGATCACCAGCCCAGGTGGGATGCATGAGACAAGTGCTCGGGCCTGGTGCACTGGGAAGACCCAGAGGAATCGGGTGGAGAGGGAGGTGGGAGGGGGGATCCGGATGGGGAATACGTGTAACTCTATGGCTGATTCATATCAATGTATGACAAAACCCACTGAAATGTTGTGAAGTAATTAGCCTCCAACTAATTAAAAAAAAAAAAAAAACTTCTAATTAAAACAACCTTTTTTTCATCTGCTATTTGATTCAAGGTAATTTTTCTTTGATAAGAATTGCTCAATTACACCACCCCCTTTTAGAAAGTAATCCATCTATTTTAACTGAAGCAGTCTTAGGTGTTCTATTATGGATTCTTATATTTTAGAATTTACTGCTTTACAAGTTCTTCTTTGGAAACAGAACAAAATGAAATTTAAAATCCAAGTAATAAGTGATACATTTTTCTTAGATTTTTCATCTACTCTATATCCTAGTAAATACAGAGAAGCAACCAACTCTGTCACTGAAAATAATTATCTTTCCACAATTTCTGCCTATTTGGAAACATACAATTTAAAAAAAATATTTTATTTTTAAATAAATACCAAACTAACTGTATTCTCTTTGGATTTTATATGTATTTTAGAAAAATAGAGAGCGCTGTGTTTTCTGTTGATACTATGTTTCCTTTGATTGTTTTCAATTGTCTTATGTAGTCTTTAAAGTGGACAGCCACCCCCTGATTTGGAAGTACCATTTGACTCTTTAATTACATATCTGGTTTTTCTGATCCAAGTGAAACTAACCCATCAGATCCCAAAGGTCTTAAGGGGAGTCTATGGGGAGTATAAGTGACACTTCTTGGTGAATAGAAAATCCTTCACAGTAAGCTTAGGAGAACAGGAAAGAGAGGTTTTTGAATCAAACCAAAGGACAAGGTCTCTGGTATCATGGAAGCACATGACGAATTCAACTGTTTATCTCAGAGCGTCATGACATAAATAAAATAATAATTAAACTTTTGGCATTTATTTTATTCCAGTTCTTCTATACTGAGTCATAACCTGCACTCAGTATATTTCTAATAATTGACATGCTTTTCTAATTATAAGGATTATCTCCTTTTAAAATCTGAATCTTGTCTCAGATTGTGGGGAGGGGAGTGGATGCGTCCCTAAAAGCTAGCCATTCTAACATAGAAATTTTTAAACTTATAAAATCTATATAGATAGAAATCAACATTATACACTGACTGTCAAGGAGTCAAATTAAAGTAAAGCTGTACCTTGAATACCTTAGAGTAAGTAGAAGTTATAAATGTCGGTGTCCTCATTTGGAAGCAAAAATTCTTATTGCCTGATCTTGTCTGATGGTCCGTGATTTTTATCATCAGAGTCGGTTCCAGTCACATCCCATTAGTATGGATGGATCTAAAGTAGAAAAGACATTAGATTTTAGATACTGTGACACATCATTGCTTCCCTGTAAGAATACAAAGATTCTCACACAAATGCTTTAGTTTTTCAAGAAATTCTAATTCCCATTTTTGTCCCTACCACAAGGGACAAGATTTGAAAAACTGAAAATAAAGAATAAAGATTAAATAAATAAACAGATAAAGTTATCAGTGGTAATTAGTTACTGGCTTTAAAAAGGTTCAGATACCCAAAGGAGGTATGCCGCAAATTAGGCTTCATATGAGTAATTTAAGGAGGTAAGGGTAACTCTGACTCACTCATCAGAGTTGCTGAAGTCACCCCAGCAGCAATGGCTTCAGGACCCAGTTTCAGGTAAAATGAAACAGTAGGAAGAAACAGGATTTCCAGCAGAAGATACCTCTATGACAAAGAAGCGCCTGATATGATGGCTATCATTCATTCCTAGATCACTGGCAGTGGGAACGTGACAAATGGTCCCTCTTACTAAATTAATGGTAGTACTCTTATCTTCCCATTCTACCTCAAAGTTAACTCCAAACAGTGGGACTCTGCAGACATCAGAGAATACTTGAGAAATGTGAGCCCTACTGGCTTTCATTATTTAAAGCCTAACTGCTTTAGGTTTTACCACCCAGGGTTAAGCTTTTCACTAATACTCCCTTTAGACCACAAAGACACGGTGGATCAGGATCCAGCGACGATCTTTATACCACAGATCAACTCAGGAATCGCGCTAGTTACTTCTACCTGTGGCTCCCATCCCTGCCACTCTTGGGCTTTATTCAAAACATAAACTATTGTGACTGACTATCGTCTCTCCTGTTTTCATGTCCACAGTGTTCTCTTTGCTCTCTCACCCACTGCATGTGTTCCCCAAATGCTGTCCTTCCTTCCAACCTTTTCCACTGGGACCTCTGGAAACCCCTTTTACATAGTAAAACAAATGACCTCTGTATCTTCAGCCTTATCACTGAACTTAGTTTCAACCACTGGGCTAAATCCGCCTCTTGAAACAAACCCTCGGGAGTGAAGACTAATAAGATCATAGGAATCATCTCTGTCCACAGTGCCATTTCCAGACCCTAACTCATAAGCAACCCCAACCCTTCCCTCAGAGTCATACCATCTGGCTGTCCTACTCTCGTCTTGTCTTTGTCACTGAATATTCCACTCTTTCATTTCTAACCAGGGTCCAGACTCAATCCCTCAGATGCACTCTACCTACACTCATCTCTCCAGTTGTGTGTTGTCACCAATCTCAAAATCCAGGTTGTCACCACCCAGGCTATCAGTCCACCAAGTATGTTAGTTTCTTTCTTCCACTTCACCACTCTCAAATTCCTAATCCTGGGTCAATTTAACCACCTGCTAATGAAAAAACACACAAGCATGTGGACTAATCCTGCTATAACATTAAGGTCTTCAAAGTTAGTCAGACACTGAATGCCATCCATGTCATTAATCAGATCCTTCTTCCACAACCACACTGCCTCTGTTGGCAAATATGCAGCTCTCTCTCTCCCAGTCCCACAGCGGGTAGAATGGGAAAGGGGTTTCATGTCTTCCTTAGCCATGTGTGTAGGTTATTTATATTGTGAAAACACCATTACTTTCATCTACTCTTAACATTTTTCTCAGTCTACCGCTGGCTTTTAATACAAAAGTTTCTATTTTCAGGTGGCCAGATTTACCCATGAGTGCATTTTTCATTTCTCTTATTATTTCTTTGCTTAGAAATTTCTTCCCATTCAACAATAACAGATAGATACTCTGATTTTCACTTTTCTGTGGGCTGTTTTTGAATACTTCATTGCAAATGATGAATGGGAAGAGATTTAATTCTAAACTGACCTGTATTTCAAATTGCCAGTTTTCCTAACAACTTTAAGTAATTAAGTAAACTTCTTTTTGATTTATAAATTTCTTCTTATAAATTTCATTCGTCTACAACAAAGTTGATTTCCAGGCTATCATCCATTTCTGTAATGTAATTATTGTTTCTTTTTATGCTTTAATTTGTGATAAGAATATTCTTTGGTATTCTCATGTTCTATTCTTGACAACAGTTAGATACATTTTACCAGTTTCCAAGGAGATGCCGAGTAGCTTCATGAGTAAGAAATGGTTTGCCAGTCCACTCTGAGTGGTGTATTTCTGTTACAGTTGCTATCTGTACACAGTGCTCCTTTGTACTTTGAAGGACCATCCTTATTGGGTCTAGACCCAAAACCTCCCTAATCATGTTAGAAAACCAGCCTTTTTATGTATTTATCTATCTAGAGCCAGATTCATAAAACCATGATCTCTGCAATTCTCCGTGCTTTGTATTTACCTTTTCATTTCTAAAATCTAGTTTATGTAAAAAAAGAAGTATCTCACACACAATTTATATTTCACAGGCAAACTTTTTTTTTATCAGTTCCAATGGATTTTTCAAATCTTTCTGTTATCTTTTAAGGTTCACATAGTTATGTTTACTAATTTTAATTTTTCTGAATATATACCACATTCACATGAATCAAAAAATTAAAATGATGTAAAAAGAAACATATTTGAGAAGTCTCATTTCTCTATCATCCACATGTGGTTTCATGCTGTCCTTGCTTACTATACATCACCACTTTTATTAAAGTGCTGTATAAATAAATGTATATTTATTATACATTCTTATATGTATATGCTTCCAGTGATTCTTTATGCAAATACACTTAACTGCAAATATAGTCTTATTATTCCTGCCTTCTTACATAAAATATTTAATTTTGCACATTATCTTTTTTCGATCATTATATCCTGCAGATTTTCCATGTTAGGATATGCTTCCATGATATTTCATTGTGTGAACATACACTAGCTTGCATAACTAAGCTCACAGTTATAAGAAATTAGATTCTACAAATTTAAGTCTTATTTCTGAAAATAACTTAGTTCAAGAGCAACAATTGAACAAACCAAACAGCACAAGAAACTATGTGATGTGATTTCACAAAATTTTATTCCATTAATAAATATAAGTTCTCTTGTATATTTATCTTTTAATCTCAAGTTTACTTTATGATCCTATCTAAAATCTATCAACCATAATAGTCATAAACTTTGAAAACAGAAGGACAGTTCTCAGGTTGAAAGGCCTCAAATTCTGAAAGCTGCCTAACCTCAAAGAGGGTTTCAATGGGTCTACAAAAATGAAATACAGTTACACAAGAATCAAAACAGCTGTAGGAGCAAAAAAAACGTTCCATTCTACTCAGTAAGATCAGGGAAAGACTCACGGAAGAAATAGCCCCTTGGGTTCAATCCTAAATGACCAAGTGCTCAAGAGACAAATAAAGAGAAAACAAGGAAGACCAGAATAAGCAGCAGTTTGAAAGAGCAAACTCTGTCAAGACCTCTAAGCAGTTCTACTTCCACTTAGAATGCAGAAAGCCGCAAAAGAGTGTTTTCCCACCCTAGTGAGAAAAAGCCAGATACATAAAATCAAAACTTCTCTTGAATCTAATAAAGAATTGAAGTCAGAAGGCAACCAAGTAATTCAATTCCAAAAAGGGAAAGTTCCTCCAGGGAGAGACTGTACAAACTGTTTTACCTTTGGCAGGTTCCCAGAAAAAGAAGTGGCCGTCAATCAAGTATACAGGGGAAAAAAATCAGTTAAGTCTTAACAAATTCTAAGTGACCAAATATGAACTACTGTATCAATTAGGAATGGTTGGAAACCCCAAACACAAGGGGAGTTTACACTCAGTTGCAAGTTCTTCTACATGCCTCAACCAGACTCTCACAAGAAAGATCAGAGGTAGGACAGGAAATCAGAGAAAGCCCCTCATCACTGAAGCGAGTGTGTATGAGGTGACAAGTACAGGTCTGAAGCTTTGCCTGATTCCCCAACCTATCCCCAACACAGACCAAAAGCCTAGAGCCACTGGGGGAATGACAGAAAATTCTCTCACACCAGGATCCAGGCAATAATCCACTGCTTCAGCGAACAAAAGCAAATGCCTCATCCAGACAGGGAGAAAACACTCTTAAGCTCTCAGACACAGGCAAAGATACACTGGTGCTATGAGAATATAGAGGCAAAAAAACAACCCTCTGCCATTGTGGGGGAAGGGGGAACGAAAAGTCCTGGGTCAGGATCCTGCACTAATAACAAAAGAAATGTACTACTACAAGGGAGGAAAAGGATATTCCTGCCCAAGACCAATCACAAATGTATGATGGTGTTTGACCATCACAGCGAAGAGAAAGCAGGAAAGCTAAGAAAGTTCTACCACTGATTCCTGTAGGGTCTAATCAGGATTGAGTTTGGACCAGAACAAAAGAGAACCCTGCCCTGTCCCACAAGCACAGCTCTGGGTAACAAGCAACAATAATCACCGGCAGAAAGACAGTAACATGAAACCTCTCTGCAAACAGATGTGCAAAGAGTGAAAGATGGGGGTAATATAGCATCACAGAAAAATTCTGTAGTACCACACACCACACTCAAAACACAAGGCAACACCAGCCCGTCACTTGTGAACTTTGAAGCCTACTGAAGGTAATAATGGCCACAAATTCCAAACCCAGCTCATTTCAAGATTAGGTTGACTCAATCTCTGACACAAACAACCTGACAGGAGAGAATCACTTCAATCTCTCCTATTCGTCTATACATGATGATGAGCATTAAATCACAAATTATGAAGTATCCACAAAAGCAAGAAAAAATAACTCTTTGTTAAGAGAGAAAGAAATCAGCAGAATCTGGACTGATTCATTCATTTAAATTATCAACCATTCTAAAATAAGTATGCTAAATGATCTAGTAGAAAAGATGGAGAGCATACATAAAAAGATGGAAAATTTCAACAGTGAGAGGAAAACTTTAAAAAAGTAAAATAGAAAAGCTAGAAACAAAAAAAAAAAAATTATTTTACATTAGAGAAGAAAAATTTCTTTGGCAGCCTCAAGAACAGCCTGGACACAGATGAGGAAAGAATCAGTGAACTTAAAGACAATAGAAAAAATACAAAGTGAAACTACAGTTAGAAAAACTAAAGGAAAAAACACAGCTCAGGGCATCCAACAGGTGTAGTACTATATCAAAACAAATTACATCCATTTAATTGGAGCCCCAAGAGAAAAAACCAAAAATAATGAGGTACAAGAAATACATGAATACGATAATGGCCAAGAATTTTCCCAGAAAAATCCAAGACAACAAACCAGAGAGCAAAAAATCCCAGAGAACCCCAATCAAGATAAATACCAAAGTACATACACACAAACAAACATACATGGGTATATCATAGTCAAACTGTAGAAAAATAAAAATAAAAATCTCAAAGACAGAGAAAAAAAACAAACACTACATACAAACAACAAAGATTAAAATTTTCTTCAGAAAATTATACAAGTCAAAAGACAATACTGAATATAACACCTTTTAGGTACTGAAAGAAAACAAAAAGAGCTGAACACAGATTTCTATAATCAGCAAAAAAAATTTTTTTAATTGAAGGAAGACATAAAGAATTTTTTACAAATAAAATGAGAGAATTCACTGCCTAAAGACACCAGAAATGCTAATGGAAGTTGTTTAGGCAGCAGTGAAAATTACCAGGTGAAAATCTGGACCTACAAAAAGGAAATGAAAAGCACTGGAAAGAGAAGGTAAATATAAAAGACTATTTTTTTATATTTTATTCATTTTAGAAGGTTGCAGATGAACTAAAGTAAAAAATGATAACATAGGGTTAATAACATACAAGGAAATAAAATTTATGACAACAGAGTATAAAGATGGTAGGTAGAAAGTTGAATCATATTGTGTATAAGGTATTACATGATACATGAAGTAGTATAGTATTAGTTAAAGAAAAAATGTGATATTAAAAAATGTGGAAAAAAGAATATGATAAGATTTTTAACTTATATATCTTTTTAAAAGATATACCTTTTAAACCTGAGAGTAGTGGTTCTCAACCAGGAGCATTTGGACCCCTCGGAGACATAGAGGAAAGTCTAGAAATATTGCTGGCTGTCAGAACTGGGGCAGGAAGTGGGCGCTACTGTCATCTAGAGCACAGAGACCAGGAATGCTAAAACTCCTGCAGTGCACACAGGATATCCCCGCCATGACCCACAACAATCACCCAATCAAATAGACCAACAGCGCCGAAGTTAAGAAACCATGACCTACAGCAACCACTAAAATGTGAGTGTGTGTACCTACAGAATACGCCAAAAGTTAGATAAAGTGAAATTATGAAAAATGATTAATTCAATAGAAGGCAGAAAAAGAGGGAAAAATAAACAAAAAGGATTCAAATAGAAAATAACTAGAAGGATGGAAGGTTTAAATCCAAACTTTCCAAATGACTACATTAAACAGAAATTATCTAGACACCCAATTAAAAGGTAGAGATTATCAAATCAAATTTTTAAAACATAATCCAATCATATGCTATCCACAAGATACTTTCTGTACAAAGACATAGGTTAAAAGTAAAAGGTTGGAAAGGAAAGAAAAGATAGCATGACTGCATTAGTATCTGACAAAGCAGACTTCAGAATAAGGAATATTACCAATGATAAAGAGGAACATTAATGATAAAGGATCAATTCATGATAAAACTCTAAGGAGATGAGACAAATCCATAATTACAGTTGTAGACATTAATATGCCTCTGCTATTAATCAAAACAACAAGAAAACAGGAAATCACTAAGATATAGAAGACTTGAAAACACTATCAACTGACATGACCTAATCGAACATTTATAGAACATTATACACAACAAGAACAGAAAATGCATTATTTTCAATGCTACATAGAGCATTCACCAAGAAAGACCACATTCTGGGCCATAAAACAAACCTCAAAATATTTAAAAGAATTAAAATAATGCATTTTTTCTGACCAAAACAGTATTAGGTTAGAATCAATAACTGAAAAATACACTAAGAATTATTAAAGGTTAGAGATTAAACAATATATTTCTAAACAACTCAAAGATTAAAAATTACAGGAAATTAGAAAAAAATTTTAGTTGAACTAAAAGTAAAACAGAACATACCAAAATTTGTGGAATACCACTAAAGCAGTTCTTAGAAAAACTTATAGCATAAAACATAAACTGCTTATAATAGAAAACATAAGTTTTGCCTCAATAACCTAAGCCTCCACCTTAATAGAAAATTAAACACAAAGGAATTAGAAGGAAGAAATGAAACTGAAAACACAACACAGAAAATTTATGAAACTGAAATCTAGTTCTTTGAAAATTTCAATAACACTGAATAAACTTCCGGCCAGAAAAAGAGAGAAGCCACAAATTAACTATATCAACAATAAAAAGAGGACAGCACTAGAAACTGTACAGACATTAAAAGAATAACAAGAGACTATTACAAACAACTTTATGGCAATAAAATTCTGTAATTTTGTTAAAATGTACCAATTCCTTGAAAGTTTGGAAGACAAACTACCAAGTTTACTCAACAAATTAAATAACATAACTCTTAGTAAGTATTAAGAAAATTTAGTTCATAATTTAAAATCTTCCCATGAAGAGAGGTCCATGACAAATGGCTTCCTTGGTCAATTCTACCAACATCTAAGGAAGAAATCATAATAACATTACACAAATTTTCCAGAAGTAAGAGTAAACATTTCCCAATTCATTTTATAAGGACAGCATAACTCTGATAGAAAAATCAGACCAAAAAAAAAAAAAAAAGGTTTAAGAAATACAAATTATAGACCAATCTTCTTTCATGAAGTCACAAAATATCTTAACCAAATATTAGAAAAATGAATCTAGCAATATACAGAAAGGAATATATGTAATGACCAAATAACATTAATACCAAGAATACAATATTAGTTCAATATAGAAAAAAAATGAATCAATGTAATCGAACATATCAATATAAGCAATCATCTAAAAAAAATTCAGGAAAAACCCACAACCATTCATGATTCAAAACTCAGAAAACTAGGAACAAAAGGGAATGTCCTCAGCCTAAGACATGAATTTACAACAAATCTACAGCTAATGTCATACATAATCATAAAAGGCTAAATGCTTCCCCTCTAAGATTAGGAACAAGGCAAGAACATCTACTCTCATAACTCCTATTCAGCACTGTACTGTCAGTACAATAATGTAAGAAAATGAAATAAAAGCACAGAGGTGGGGAAAAAGAAAAAAAAAAAAAAAACTATCTTTTTTTTCACAAGTGCTAGAGTCTATACAGAAAATCCCAATGAATCTATTACCAAAACTAAATTTGCTTTGAATCCGGCAAAACTTCAGGATACAAGGTTAACAAACAAAATTCAACTGTATTTCTATATGGCAGCAATTAATTAGAAATAAATTAACCAAAGAGCAGCAATTATACTGGCATCAAAAAAGAAAGATTTAGGATAAATATAACAAAATAAACAGAAGAGTCCTGTGCTCAAAAATACAAAATACGAAGCGAGAAATCAAAGACCTCAATAAATAGAGGTATACTGTTTTCAAAAATCAGATTAATCAACATTAAGGTATCAATTCTCCTCCAACTAGTATACAGATTTAACAAAAATCCCAATTAAAACCCCACCTAGCTTTTTTGGTAAAAACTGGCTAGCTGATTCTAAAATTTATATGGAAATGCACAGAACATTATTGGAAATTTTATACAAACTAATTTCAGTACTTTCTTTTTCTTGTTTAATTAAGGTCTTTTTATTCTCAACCTGCATTGGGGGGAGGAGAGGGGAGGGAGGGGCACCACTCTGCATCCTATGAGTACTTAGTTTCCAGACCAGGGATGGAACCCATGCCCCCTGCAGTGGGAATACAGCCTTAACCACTGGACTGCCAGGGAAGTCCTTCAATACTTTATATAAAGCTATAGTCATCAGGATATTGTAATTCTGACATAAGGATAAACACACAGGTCAGTGGAATAAAGGAGATGTCCAGAAACAGATCTACATATTAATAGTCAATTGATCTGATCTTCAACAAAAGTACCAGGGTAATTCAATGGAAGAAGAATTGTCTATGTAACAACTAATGCTAGAACAAATGACAATCCATATGGGGAAGGGAAAAAAAAAGAACCTCAACCCATACCTCACATCTTCTATAAAAATTAATAGACTTAAATATTTAAAATATAAAACTATAAAATTTCTAAAGGAAAACATAGGAGAAAATTTGGGGGACACTAGGTTAACCCAGAGAACCTAGTGAGAAACCCTGAGAAATCAGTATGCAGGTAAAGAAGTAACAGTTAGAAATGGATATGGAACAACAGACTGGTTCCAAAATGGGAAAGGAGTACATCAAGGCTGTATAGTGTCACCCTGTTTCTTTAATTTATATGTAGAGTACATCATTTGAAATGCCAGGCTGGATGAAGTTCAAACCGGACTCAAGATTGCCAGGAGAAATATCAACAACCTCACATACACAGATGACACCACCCTTATGGCAGAAAGCAAAGAGGAACTAAAGAGTCTCTTGATGAAAGTGGAGAGTAAAAAGGCTGGCTTAAAACTCAACATTCAGAAAATGAAGATCATGACATTCGGTTCCACCACTTCACGGCAAATAGATGGGGAAACAATGGAAACAGTGATAGACTTTATTTTCTTGGGCTCCAAAATCACTGCAGATAGTGACTGCAGCCATAAAATTAAAAGACGCTTGCTCCTTGGAAGAAAAGCTATGACCAATCTAGACAGCATACTAAAAAACAGAGACATTACTTTGCCAACAAAGGTCCATCTAGTCAAAGCTATGGTATTTCCAGTAGTCATGTATGCATGTGAGAGTTGGACTATAAAGAAAGCTGAGCACCCAAGAATTGATGCTTTTGAACTGTGGTGTTGGAGAAGACTCTTGAGAGTCCCTTGGACTGCAAGAAGATCAAACCAGTCAATCCTAAAGGAAATCAGTCCTGAATATTCACTAGAAGGACTGATGTTGAAGCTCAAACTCCAATATTTTGGCCACCTAATGCGAAGAACTGACCCACTGGAAAAGACCTTGATGCTGGGCAAGATTGAAGGCAGGAGGAGAAGGGAACGACAGAGGATGAGACAGTTGGATGGATGGTTGGATGCCATCACCAACTCGATGAGTTTGAGCAAGTTCTGGGAGATGGTGATGGACAGGGAGGCCTGGCATGCTACAGTCCATGGGGTTGCAAAAGAGTTGGACACAACTGAGTGACTGAACTGAGCTGAGATTAACCCAGAGGCTGGCAAACTTTTCCTGTAAAGGGTCAGACAGTAAATATTTTAGGCTTTGTGGGCTTAACTCTGTCCTGCAGCAAGAAAGGAGCTATAGAGAACATGGAAATAAACAGGCATAGCTACACTCCAATAAAACTTTAATCATAAAAACAAGCAGCAGACTGAACTAGCTGTAGTTTGCCAACCCATGAGTTAGGCAGAATTTTTTGATATGATACAAAAAGCAGGGACCATAAAAGAAGAAACATGAGATATTGCACTAAATTCTGCTCTTCCATAGACAGTGTTACGAAAATGTAAAGACAACACAAACTTGGAGAAAATATCTACAAGATGATTATCTCGTAAAGAACTTGTTTCTGGAATATAAAGAACTCTTAGACACAATAAAACAATAAACAGTTCAGTAAAAACAATGGCAAAGTATTTGGACAATGCAAAAATTACAACTTTAACAAGCAGCCTGCTGACATGGTACATGTGTTTATTAACCTTTCCCACCGGCCTTCAGGCTCCTATCTGAATGGCACACCCAACATTCTGCAAGAAGATAATCAACAAATGAAATAAAGCTATCAGAGGATTATTTAAGCTGATTTTTAGAGTAGTGTATTAACTGTTATAAAAAGTAAACTGTACTAACAGGTTATGATGAACAGAAAGTCTCCCTTAGTCATTCAGCTCCTTTCCCTTGCTTACTGTGTATTCACTGGTATTCTATATATTAAAAAGCATTTACAAGTATTTTTAATGAAAATGATGGCATATTATACAGCTTCTCATCGTGATTTTTTTTAACTTAATGCGTCTTAGAACTTACTTCATATCATTCCTTAAAGAATTCTCTCATGCTCTTTTTTTTCTTAGCAACTTCATTATATTATACGTGAATACATCATAATTGTCTAACCAGTTTCTCATGGACAAACTCATATTATTTCCAATATTTTTCCATTATTCACAATGCTCTAAAGAACGTCTGTGTACTCATGAACTGGAATTACTTTCTGAGTCAAAGAGAGTCTGAATTTAAATTATGATACTTATGATATCCTTCACTAGAATTTTGTTTCACAAAGTTTATCAAGGCTTAAAAAATATATATATGGATATGTGTCAGTAAACCTTCCAGATCAGAGAAACTAAGATTTTCAATTCTAAGTAATCCAAGATACTTGCTAAGTCAAGATAAATTCAGAGTGAGTGATAACAAGAGTGAGACTTAGCATGGCCCCTCACTACCCCAAATTTTTTCTACTTAATTAAGGTAATACTTTTTATTTAATATGTATAATCTAATCTCTAAGAGGACTTGAACTGGTTACAAGTTAAAATACAATGTAGAGAGGATTAATCACAATAAAACTTTGTAAATAAAGTTAAAAATTAAGATACTGTGGTAGTTGGTTGATATGGCCACAAACTATCCTCCAAAGAGGGCAGCCATCAAGTCCTTACCAGTCTGTGTGCACGTCATTCCACCCATGATGGTATGATGCTTATATCCCAGTTCCTTGAATCTTGGCTGGCCTACTGACTTGCTTTGACCAACAGTGACCAAAAGTGACATCCTGAAGCTTCAAAGATCTGCAGGATTGACAATTTGCCCTTTCTCTTTCTTGGAAGCTAGAAGCCCTAAGAAATCGGAACGCCCTGAAACTATTAGGCTGTGAAGAGGTCCTGTGGAGGCACACCAAAGTGCCAGACCTGTATGGAAGTCTCCTTAGACTATCCAGTCCAGCCCAAGCTACCAGCTCAGTGAATGAAGCCAGCTGATGCCACACAGAAAAGAAGAGTCCCCTAGCCAAGCCGTAACCAAATTCCTGGCCCACAGAACTGTAAAAAATAATAAATCAATGTGGTTTTAAGTCACTAAGTTTGGGAGTGATTTGTTAAACGACAACAGGCAACTGAAACAGACACTATCAAGCTCGTAATATCAGCAAGACAGTGATGTTATGTGTCACTATTGGGTCCTGAGTGTCAAAATTGGGTCCATGGTCCCAGGGTTTTAAGTTCTCAGTTTTGATAAGAAGGAAATATGTAAATTTTGTATCTGAACAGTATGTACTTGTAAAAAGAACAATGCACCTAGTAGACTATAGTTTCAAACATAATTTTAGAAAATGCACATCATTCAATATGATATATCTATAGACAGATGGCACATCATTAAATCAGAATATGGTATAGGCATTTTCATATTAGGGGAGACTGAGGAGACATGATCTTACTATTTTTATTCTCTGAAGAACTGATACAAGAAATCAGATGACTACATAATTAAAATATTCATTAAACTATCCTCTCATATCTGATACTTTCAGTGAGCTTTGGATAGACACTAAATAACTGTCAGTCTGTGATTAAATCTTCTAATCAGAACATATAGAACATTCTATAAGACTGCTTAAGATTAGAGTCATACACATTTAATAGCCCCAAAATCTACGATTCCCCTACAACAGCTCCCACTTAAGACTACCAATATTCTTTAATGTTATATCCTATGAAAATACCTTAGTCTTTAACTTATTTAACCTTAAAGAGCTATCAGGGAAGCCCTAAACAGCATCTACCAATACATAAATAACCATTCCCTTCAGTTACTATGTGAAGCACATACTCAAAGGTTCGGGAGTTATATTCTACCTCCTTGAAGGAAAGAAATGTATGCATAAACTATCTGGAGTTCTTCTGTATGAGATAAATAATTGGGAGGTGGGAATACCTTTTTATTCAATCATTTAATCAGTATGGATGGAGGGATATTCACTTTATACTTCGGATTATAAACTGATCCAGTTTTGGTGTCTGGATGCTCTTTCAGGTTGTTTCCTATATTTTTTTGCCAAGCCCCATCCTTTGGCTTTTGAGTATGTTTACTTACTTTCTGGCTCTACAAAACGTTCCAGGTTCATCTTCCATATTCCCTACTCCAGTCCTAGAATCAGCCATTTTCTAAGAAGTTTTGTTCTTGTTATTGGAGAACTGTATTAGAAATCAAGATCTGAGTGTTAGGTTTAGCCAGTGCTAGTGGGGTGTCACTGCTTCTAGGCTCTTTTATCAAAAGAAGATAGAAATAAATGTCTATCTAGGAAATAAATGTCTGTATTTTTGGCCACATATATTTACATATCTATAATTATTTCTGTATCCATATCTACATTAACTTAAACATGAGTTCATCCTGACTTCTCTAAGCCTAATCTAGTACCACATGGTTTGTTCTAGCCTTCCCCTTGCCATGGTTATCTGTAACCTCACTCACCAAAGAAAGAAACCTGGTTCCCACAATTCACCATCCATTTACTTATTTAATATGAGTGTACATGTATAATAGTTTCAGATTTGTTAGCCTGCACTCCTGAATTTTTTAAAATCATTATATAAGTCTTTGGTGTATCACCTGAATTTTTGTCCTCCTTTTTTAGCCATTCCTTCCAAAAGTCTTATTAGAAGAATCCTCATTTTAGAGGTGTGTGTTCAAAGATCTTTCATCTAAATCTCTTTCTGTACCTTCTACCAGGGTGATCTTTCGTGTCCATGCAGTCTTGCACTGTAACACTCAGGAAGCTGTAAGAGCATTTTTTATTATGAGGCTTTAACACTGCTAAGATGAGGCTATAAAGAAATCTGATATATAAGAAATGCCCACAAGACGTTGGTTGCATAGCAATCAACCCCTTTTAAAAGACATCCTCTATTTAAAACATTCTTTTTTTTTTTTTCCTTTCTACTTCAAGACATTTCTCAGTCCCTCCTTTTTCCTACCAGTGTTGAAAAGATCTGCAAAGGTCCTGTACATCCAAATCTAAGCACACATGGACTCTGGACTTTGAACATTTCAAAAGAAGTACTGAACAAAGTAAAAGGAAAGTATAAACCTGAGACAGTGATTGGAATGTGGCTGCAGGTTGTTAGGTTTAATTTGCATAGAGATAATAAACTAGTGGGAAGTAGCTATGTGAAAACAAAAACTAGATTAAGAATAATGGGCCTCAGTAGGGAAAAGAAATCACTAAATCACCTGAAAAACAAAATGGACAAAAGCCAAAAATCTGAAACACAGACACCGAACCATATTACTACTGAAGTTTAAAAAACAGGTTTTTCTGCTCATCAGATGAGTCCTTAATTCCCAAAATAAATAACTCTTATAAGCCAGAAATTTCAGTGTTAGTCACAATAAAGATTCTCACGACAATGTCATTACATAAATAGTAAGGTGAATGCAATTATTAAAACAATTATCCTTCGCTAGCTCTTAATGGTGAGCACATTGATCATTTTTGTTTAAATCAAAACTGTATTCAGTTTAAATCAAAACTTCTTCAGATAGTTCTTCTGACCACCAGAAGGCTCATAAGTGTGGCACCAGAAAAATAAACTACTGTTAATTCTAAAACTGAAAATCTTTGGTTGCAACTCTAATGAACTTTGCAATCTTTAGTGAGAACTATTAAATAAACTATCGAATAAAATTCTATTTCTAAGAAATAGTAGAGAAATTCTTAGTTTGTGTTGAATTACACTAAGGACTAGAAAAAGAAAATCTGAGAAATCTAAAACCAATTTTAAAAATACATAATATGCTATTTTACCACTAAGCTAAAATATCTAAATAGGAAAAGGAGTACATCAAGGCTGTATATTGTCACCTTGCTTATTTAACTTATATGCAGAGTACATCAAGAGAAACTGGGCTGGAAGAAGCACAAGCTGGAATCAAGATTGCCGGGAGAAATATCAATAACCTCAGATATGCAGATGACACCACCCTTATGGCAGAGAGTGAAGAGGAACTAAAAAGCCTCTTGATGAAACTGAAAGAGGAGAGTGAAAAAGTTGGCTTAAACATTCAGAAAACTTAGCTTAACATTCAGAAAACTAAGATCATGGCATATGGTCCCGTCACCTCATGGGAAATAGATGGGGAGACAGTGGAAACAGTGTCTGACTTTATTTTTTGGGGCTCCAAAATCACTGCAGATGATGACTGCAGCCATGAAATTAAAAGACACTTACTCCTTGGAAGGAAAGTTATGACCAACCTAGACAGCATATTAAAAGGCAGAGACATTACTTTGCCAACAAAGGTCCACCTGGTCAAGGCTATGGTTTTTCCAGTGGTCATGTATGGATGTGCGAGTTGGACTGTGAAGAAAGCAGAGCGCCAAAGAATTGATGCTTTTGAACTGGGGTGTTGGAGAAGACTCTTGCGAGTCCCTTGGACTGCAAGGAGATCCAACCAGTCCATCCTAAAGGAGATCAGTCCTGGGTGTTCATTGGAAGGACTGATGCTGAAGCTGAAACTCCAATACTTTGGCCACCTCATGCGAAGAATTGACTCATTGGAAAAGACCCTGATGCTGGGAGGGATTGGGGGCAGGAGGAGAAGGGGACAACGGAGGATGAGATGGCTGGATGGCATCACTGACTCGATGGGCATGAGTGTGAGTAAACTCCGGGAGTTTGTGATGGACAGGGAGGCCTGGCGTGCTGCAATTCATGGGGTCACAAAGAGTCAGACACGACGGAGCGACTGAACTGACTGACTGACTGAAGTGAAAATATCTAAGCGTTTGTTATATCATTATCCTAAATATGGCTGATTTTTTTTCAAAAAATTAGCAAATAATTTTCATAGCATAACAATAAAAAATTAGGTAGGTAAATTAGAAAATTTAGTATTATGCAATATTCATTGGAAGGACTCATGCTAAAGGTGAAGCTCCAATACTTTGGCCACCTGATGCGAAGAGCTGACTCATTGGAAAAGACTCCGATGCTGGGAAAGACTGAAGGCAAAAGAAGAGGGCCACAGAGGAGGGAGAGAGAGATAGCATCACTGACTCAATGGACATGAATTTGAGCAAACTCCAGGAGACAGTGGAGGACAGGGAAGCTGGGCGTGCTGCAGTCCATGGTGTCACAAAGAGTTGGACACGACTTAGCTACTGAACAACAACAAAAGAGAACATGTATCTGATAATGATCTTGTAAATATCTTTGAAGAGAAAAAAGGATAGAAAGTTAAGTGGTAAATGTACTTCCAGGCAGAAGAGAAGCTAACTATAAAACCTCCACCCCAGAAAATCCCAATTAAGCACCAACAATGAGGGCTTCCCAGCTGGCTTGGCGATAAAGAAAAAAAAAGAAAAAGAAAAAATCCGCATGCCAAAGCAGGAGATGCAGGCTCGATCTCTGGGCAGGGAAGATCCCCTAGAGAAGGAAATGGAAACCCACTCCAGTATTCTTGTGTGGAAAATCCCATGGACAGAGGAGCCTGCTGGGCTACAAATCTTGGGGCCGCCAAAGAGTTGGACACAACTTAGCAACTAAACAACAACAACATCCACCAATGAACAGGGCTGTGGTGGCCTGTCTCAGTGCTCAGCTTCCAGCTGCCCTGTTAAATTTTTTTTTCAATGTCTTACTCCAATAATTCAAAAACTTCTTCATCATATCTGTTGATAACACAAAGCTGAATATGCTACAGAATGCAATAAATGAAGATTAAAAGTGGTAAATGATCTAAAGGGTAGAACACTGGGTTAAAAACAAACTAGATAAAAATTTAGGGTGATAAGCACATGAGAGGTTGCTGTATAGTATTCTTTACCAGGTATGTACTTTTAATATAAATTATTTTGCATCTATTAAATGTTTATTTAAAATTTAAGAGTAAATAAAGCACTAGGATAAAGCATATTAAAGTCCCTTCCCTGGATTATTTCATGTAATCCTCACAACAATCCTACTAATGAGGTATTATTACATTTTTTTTTAAGTCAAATTAATCCAAGGACCCTTTACTAATAAATGGCAAAACCCAATCTTCTTGCCCCTAGAGTTCATGGCTTGATTTGCTATACCAATCTCTTCCTTATTTCTCAGTTAAAATGAAGATAGGAAGACTCTGCATAATAGCCAATTATAAAAATAAATAAATATACAAGCAAACAAATCTACAGGCTTACATGACCAAAGTTGTTAATGGGAACAAAAAGAGGGATATACCGTCATTTTAAAAAAAACTAACTGAAAACTTGAACTATCTTAATCACACTGCTAAAATAGACCCATTCTAATGTGAGTTGTTCAGAATCACACTTAAGCCATCATATGAGGTTTTAAATACTACGATTTGAAAGATTTAAGGTTAGAGAACATCTAAGGTTTCCAAGAGTCTGAATATAATGGCACAGAAGAAACAATTAGGTTACCAAAATTATTCTGGAAAAGAGAAGCATCTGAAAAGACAGACAGCTATCATCAAATAAAGACATCAAAGTAGTCATGAAATATCCGAACCCTTGATGTATCAAAATGGAGAGCGATTTGTTATACACAGCTTCGAAGAGTAGAGCTGGGACCGATAAGTAGATAATATAAAGAAGTAAACCTCGGATCACTATTACTAAAGATAATCAAGCAGAAGAGAGACAGACTAAAAAACCAAAGATCCCTTACAAACCTCAGATTCTATTTCCCTAATCCTTATCCTTCATATGAAGTCTTTGTTCTCTACAACAAATTACAGCCTTGATTTTAACTGTATGTTAGTCATTTCACATTTTATACGCATTTTCCCATAAAATAAATGTCACAAATTATGGCCCAACTGACAGGTCCAAAAACTTATTTTACAAAGCTGTACTACAACATTAATTAGAGTGGAGTCACGTTTTGTTTGCTTTTATCTTTCTCAAACTAGTCTCCCAAATATGAAAATTAGACTACACTGAAGAATCAACTTGAGTTCTGAGTAAGTGAGCAGGAGATCATCAGAACGAGGCAGACTTAAAGAAAAAAGTCCTTTTCCCTCTAAAAGGGTCACTCCCTAAACTGCCAACCTTAGCGATTTTTCTAATAAAACAATTTGTCTTCTGTAAATCCCACCATTCTGCACAGCGTTTTCCACTCTCCTCATTCCTAACTCCAGTATGTACAAATTACCCCACGCCACAGCATCCTACTCTAGCCCTACTCTGGCCGCTTCACCTGACCATGTATTGACAATTGACCAACTCTAATGTACAAAATTACGTTTCTCCCTTTTAATCACAACTAGGGATGGAGAGATAATCTGATTAGAACAATTTATAAAAATGATTGTAAACTCTTAACCTATCCAGAAGTATCTAAAAAACAAGTATTTGTCCATCCAAATTAATGCTTAATAGAACTTCAGACAAAATAATAATGAAATTAAAAAATCATTTGACAGTATGGGTGAAGATACTTTCCATCATTAGCCTTGTCTGAAATCCCATAAATGGATTCTGTTCCACAACTTTTCTCCTCTAGCACGGAAACCTTAAAATTATTTAAAAGGCAATGGTTTCCAAGAATTATAGCCCTGGTTAACAGGGAGAAGGGAGACCATTTAACAATAAGTAGGACTAGAGAAAACAGTACTCAGTACTTGCATAGACAATTAAATGGTAATTGGAGAAAAACCTTAAAAAGAAAATGAAATAATAAGCAGGGAGTTATAAAAATTTTAAGACTGAAGAAAATGAGTCTTACATACTTGTCTCAGGTTTAATGACATCTGCTGTCTCATCATGACCCACCAAATGTCAACAAATATGTTAGAAAGAAAAAAAACCTACTTAACAGCTTTAAAAAAAAATAGATATAAATGATGATTAAAAAGAAAGCTAGTCAGATGCAGTAAAAACAACTGGGAGAAGGATAGTAAGAAGATGGAAGGATACAGTCAAAGAAGAGATATTTTGGAATAGATGAATAATCCAAATGCAAATGATCTACCTACAGATCATCATGACTATATATATATATAGCCAAATGTAAAATATATTATTCTGAATCAACACGTGTAAAATGTTTACAGTGCTGCCTAGTATATGATAAGCTCTCAAAAAGTGTTCATTTCTACAACTATTGTTTATAATACCCACTGTTTGCAGCTTAAAAGAATTCTAAATACTCAATCCTACCCTCTCCTAAGAGTATGAGTACTATGTATTTTAAGACAATTAAAGGTAAATGCATTTATCCCTTTCAGATCTTTAAAAGCAAGAATCTTATTCCAATGATACATTAAATTACAAATTACTGCAGAATATTATTATATTGCTAATGATTAAGGTTTTATTTCACCCTTTTCATCTTTAGCAATCTTAAGCCCTCTTCCAATCTACTTTAATACCTGGGAAAACCATCCCTCATGATTACTGCATCTTATTCAAGTATCCTTCCTCTTCCTGTTTCTATACCATCCCCAAATCAGAACCCAACTTCAAGCTCCCACAGAGTTGTGTACTACATCTTGTATACTCTTCTTGTACCTTCAAAATGCTTTTCATGTGTGCCCTTACCAGGTATCATTATAATAACCGTTGATGGTTATTATAGACTGTGACTATAGTCTGAGAACAATGTCCATGTTTTCTTCATCATTATGAGCCTGGCACAGAATACTTAACACTAAAGGCTGCTAAATGTTTGCTGAATGAATGATTCCATCCTTCAGAAATAAACTAGATGAGAAGAAATAGCTTAATAAATTACAGCACAATTCAGTTACTGAGTTATAAAACAAAAACAAGTCATTATTAAAACTCAATAATAAATGTTAGAGAGACTGTGTATCACAATGATTAAGAACATAAGATTTGAAGTTTGTCAAGCTTTTGTTCATTCATTCAACAAATATTTAAAGAGAGGCAACTTTAAGCCAGTCATCCTTCTATCCTGCCTGCATAGAATTTACACTCCAGTGGGGAGAAGCAAACTATAATCACAATGAAATAGGTAAATAACACAGTATGTTAGAAGGTAATACATTTGGGAGTGGGGGAAGAGGAGGGGAAGGAGAAATTTGTGATACTAAATAGGATGATACAGGTATACACACACTCCCCACCCCCTGCTTTACTGGAAACAAGATTCGAGCAAGACTTGAAGGAGTTGAGAGGGATATCCAAGAAATGGCCAGAATGCTTTCAAAAGTAGCTGTACCATTTTACATTCTTACCAGTAGTGTGTGAAACTCCTGATTTCTTCCAAGTTCCCATCAACACTTGTTATTATCTTTTTAATTCTAATCATCACAATGGGTATGAAGTGTGGTATTTCATTGTGGTTTATATTTACTTCTCTGATGACTGTTTTTCCATGCTCTTCTAAGTGCCGGCCACTCAGTCATGTCTGACTCTTTGTGACCCCATGAACTGTAGCCCGCCAGGCTCCTCTGTCCGTGGAATTCACCAAGCAAGAATACTGAAGTGGGTTGCCATTCCCTTCTCCAAGTTTCATGCTCTTAATGGTTCTTAATTTTGATGAAGCTCAATTTATCAGTTTTTTCTGTTACAGCTCATGCCTTTTGTGTTGAATCTAAGAAATCTTCACCTAACCTGTAGTCACAAAGATTTTATACTGTGCTTTTTCTAGAAGTGTTAAAGTTTTAGGTTTTACATTTAATTCTATGATCCATTGGGAGTTAATTTTTTTTTTTTTTAATGTGGTACAAACAGTGTATCAAAGTCCAGTTTTCTGCATGTGGATATCCAACTGTTCCAGCACCACTGGTTGAAAAGACTGCCCTTTTGCCCCAGAATTGCTTTGGTACCTTTGTTAAAAAACAATTTAACACATGTGTATGGATCTCTTTCTGGACTGTCACAGAGACTATACTATAAAAAATATAAAGTCAAATCCCTACAATAACCAAAGAATTAATAACAAAAGCATGTAAATGGGGCAAGTTTAAACCAACAGGAGGAAGTGTGACCTGTATCTTACTGGACAGAACACAGGTTACCCTTAAATATTCAAACTTAACAGATAGTAAAACACTGTAGCCCCAACAAAATGGTATGAATATATAGTTGAGGGGAGTGCATAGGGAAAAACACTGTATTAAAGATATATTTTATTTTTTATTTTTTTTTTAATGTTTATTTGGCTGTACCAGGTCTTAGTCACAGGATGTAGGGTCTTTGATCTGGCATGTGGGATCTTTAGTTGCATCATGCAAGCTCTATGTTGTGTCATGTGGGATCTAGTTCCCTGACCAGGAATCGAACCCAGGCCTCCTGCATTGGGAGTGCAGAATCTTAGCCACTTTACCGCCAGGGAAGTCCCCTAAAGATTTATTTTTCAATGAAAAAAGCTGGACTGAAATAGGAGAGTAAACTGGGGGGAAAAGGTTAGAGAGGCAGTTTTTATACCAATAGATAAAACAAAGGGAGTAATAGAGAAAAGGAGAAAGCACTAACAGGTGGGAGAGAGAAAAAGGTCAGATACCAGACTGAGAATTAAAGGGAGTTACGTCAAGTTTTTTTTTTAAGTTTATCTCTACTATTATAACTATTAATATCATTTCACAAGGGTAGCCATTAGTGTGGCTCAGTTAACAACAGTGATATATAACTATTTGCATTCATAGCTTAATGAACTTTTGTTTTTGCTCCCCCTCAACTAAAAAAAAAGCAAAACCTATTCATAGTCATAAATAATAAAAAAATATATTTCCTAGGTCAGGATCCATGTCATTGCTCCTTTATAACATGCAGAGCAAGACTCAGCCTATTCACCACGAAGGGGCTGGCACACAGGAGGTCACACTCAAGCAGCTCAGAGAGGGGCTGGTTACCTGCTGGCTGAGTGGCTCTGGCTACTCAGTGACAGAACCAAGAATTACACTCTTTCCAGAAGGAGATTCACTGAAGGTTTCTGTTTGCTGTTTGTTTTGTGTATGTGTGTGTTTAACTCTTCAGCCAATGAATGAAAGAACAGTTACCTGCTTTGGAAAAGACACCCCAGAAATCTGAATAAAAATATAAATCTATAATTTTAAATCTATAACTTGCAAAAGTTTACCAAACTATTAACAGCTTTTGTCTAGAGACAGGGCTATATATGGTTAGTTACTTGCTTATTTTACTTGCTCTGTGCTTCCCGGCCCCGCCCCCCCCCCCCCTTACTTTTTAATTCTTTCCCTATTTTCCTCAATAGTCCATTTTCCTTTTCTAACATAAGGGGACAAAAACAAGCAATATGTAAATCCATGGCTGATTCATGTCAATGTATGACAAAACCCACTACAATACTGTAAAGTAATTAGCCTCCAACTAATAAAAATAAATGGAAAAAAAAAAAAAGAAAGAAACCAAGAGAGCAAGACAGCCTTCCTCTAAGTCATATAATATGAATCACCTCTAATCTCTCAAAATACCAAGGAGAAATAAATTTTAAAAAGGGTGCCAAAATAAATGTCCCCCAAATAAATTATTTCTAAATGCACCTTCAAATAATTCAGAAATTTCACAAAAAACATGTTTTTAATACTAAGTATTTAAAAATAAAAGATAAGCTCTTTCTCAATGCTAAATTAAATTTGACAGCTATAACTTATTCTGACGCCCAGAGTTCAAGCAAGGGTCAAGATGTGATAAGCACTCTTACTTCCGACTTGCACACTTGACTCAACCCAATGAATCTGTCCTATCCCTGTCTTTAAACTGTAACAGTTAATGTAACTATTCTGCAGATTCATGTGACACTCATACTATTTATATATATTAATGCATGTACTATACTTAGTCATATTTACTTTGTATTAAATACCATAGATGTCTTTCAATGTCAGAATCCTAACTCATTAAAATTTAACTATATCTACATTTTATTATCAAATATCTTATACTAATTTTATTAATCTATTTATATTATTCATTTGAAGTCGCAATTGCAAGAGACTAGAATCTTGCTTACCTTACTTGCTCCACATGGAGTTTAATCAAGTAAAATATAGGCAATGAAGACTATGGGATTCCCTGGCAGCTCAGAAGGTAGAGTCTGCTTGCAATGTGGGAGATCTGGGCTCGATCCCTTGGTCAGGAAGATCCCCTGGAGAAGCAAATGGCAACCCACTCCAGTCTTCTTGCCTGGAGAATCCCACAGATGGAGGAGCCTGGCAGGCTACAGTCCACGGGACTGCAAAGAGTCAGACATGACTGAGCAACTTCACTTTCACTTTCAGTGAAGATTATTACCAATGCTTATGTGATAGTGTTATTGTTTTAAAAAAATTAAGTCTGCTATTTTTCAACTAAACTGGTCAAATGAACTAAAACTGGGCTTATAAGAATCAGTTAGCCACAGATCCTGAGTCACACGATTTCTGGAGCCTTTTCATTTGACAGTATGTATAAATGTTTCTTTACCCATACCAAGTGCTTCTAGAGTTGGCCAGAGAAATTGCTGAACCCAGTAACTGCTCACCATGTAGAATCTGATGAATTCCATTTTCAGTTCAGTTCAGTTCAGTCACTCAGTCATGTCCGACTCTTTGCAACCCCATGAATCGCAGCATGCCAGGCCTCCCTGTCCATCACCAACTCCCGGAGTTTACTCAAACTCATGTCCATCGAGTCAATGATGCCATCCAGCCATCTCATCCTCTGTCGTCCCCTTCTCCTCCTGCCCCTAATCCTTCCCAGCATCAGGGTCTTTTCCAATGAATCAACTCTTCACATGAGGTAGCCAAAGTATTAACAGTTTCAGCTTCAGCATCAGTCCTTCCAATGAACACCCAGGACTGATCTCCTTTAGGATGGACTGGTTGGATCTCCTTGCAGTCCAAGGGACTCTCAAGAGTCTTCTCCAACACCACAGTTCAAAAGCATCAATTCTTCGGCACTCTGCTTTCTTCACTGTCCAACTCTCACATCCATACGTGACCACTGGAAAAACCATAGCCTTGACTAGACGGACCTTTGTTGGCAAACTAATGTCTCTGCTTTTTCATATGCTGTCTAGGTTAGTCATAACTTTCCTTCCAAGGAGTAAGCGTCTTTTAATTTATGGCTGCAATCACCATCTGCAGTGATCTTGGAGCCCCAAAAAATAAAGTCTGACACTGTTTCCCGATTAGATAAAGCTAAACTTGGTGGAAGAAAGGTAGGGACAGTAAAACTCTTGTACTCTTAACAGTAATGTCTAAATTGGTATTCTTTAGTAAGTAATGTCATATTACTTTTCTAAGTTGAAGAGCCATATACTATTCAACCAGTGATTCTAATCCTATACAAACACACACACACCCTACATTCTCTCTACACAATCTCACACATGTTCACAAGAAACATGTTCAGGAAAGTTCATTGCATTGGCTAATGATAAAAAAAAAAAAAAAAAATTGAAAACTACCTAATAATCAACCAAAGGAGAAAAGGTAAATAAACTATGGTGTAGCCATGCAACAGAAAAATGTTGAGGAAAAAAAATCATACTACAAGAGTGCACTGCAGTATAGTGTGTATTGAAAGTTTAAAAATATGCAAAACAATTACATTATTTATGGAAACAAATATATTCAAGTTAGTGTTTACCTCTGAGGAATGAAGGGGGGTGGGAAAGAAAAGGGTACACAGAAGGTTCAACTCCACAGTGTTTTACTTCTATCAAAAAAAAAAAAAAATCTAAGGCAAATAGAGGACAACATTAAGATCCAAGAACCAGTTAAGTTATAAGTTGGATGGGTAGTACATGGAATGATTTTTCTACTATTCTTTAGTCTTTTCTGAATATTTCAAATACTTCTTATCTATTCAGAATATAGAGAGATCTGAACTGGGTGGACTCTATTTAACAGAGTTAATACCTGACCAAGAGTAGGTAAAGCCAGTAAAGCCTGTGACAGAAGACTGTTTTCACAAGACCTATTTCCATCAGGGAATGTGAGAGCCATATGCACAAACCATCTAATTATATCCCTAATAACACTACAAAAATGGAGGCATTATTCCCATTTGGCAGATTTTAAAAATTAAAGTCAAAGAAATTGGGTGACTTGGCTATGGTCACACAGCCAATAAGAGAAGAGCACACATAATCTGCAGCTGTAAAGCAATGTTTATAACAACTCTGGTGTTTCAAAGAAATGGGACATGCAGCCTAGTAACTCTTGTTAAACAGGGGTTTCACCTGATCACAAGCTCAACAGGAGCTCCAAAGAGGCTATGGTTACCAAAAACAGCTTAATTATGGGTTATATTAAATAAAAGGGAAAACAAAAAATTATCAGTCGATTATACTTTGTACTACTACACACGTAAGTGAAGTATTGAGTTTAATTTTAGGCTCCAGATTTTTAAGAGGACATTGATAAAATGAGGACTTGTTACCAAGGGCAACATTCCAGATGAATAAAGAATAAACGTTGTACCCATTAGAGCTTTTTAAAGCTAAACTGAACTGCTTTAGGAATGTAAGTATTTTCCTACTATGCTGGTGGATACAACGCTCCCATTTAACCATAAACACTGTGGGCTATGATGTACCTAAGATAACTCAGGCTGCTGTAACAATATACCATGAACTGGGTGGCTTTACCAACAAACTGGCAAGTCCATGTGAAGGTTCCAGCAGATCTGATATCTCAAGAGGGCCCTTTTTTCTGGTTCATGGACATCTGCCTTCTTGCTATATCCCTACATGCTAGAAACAAGAAGGCAAGCTTTCAGTTCTTTTATAAGGACATAATCCCATGAGGACTCCACCTTCATGGCCCCACCTTCTCATACCAAAAGGCCCCACCTTCTAATACCAACACATAGGGGTTAGGGCTTTAACATAAGAATTTTGATGACAGACAAAAATTCAGTCCTTAACATGATGTAATCACCAACACCTTTTAACTTAAAACTGCTACAGGAAAAACAACTCTTTAAAACAGTCAAGGCTCTAACTGCCTTTTCCCTCTGGAACATATTTATAAAATTACTTTCGATTAGGTAAGATTTCTTAATGTAACGACTTCTCTATAGTACAACACACTCATGAACTAACCAACTCTGAAAGTGTCGAAGAGGAAACTGAAAGCTCTTCTTTCACAAACACTGAGGGATCTACTCTGATAAGAGGTTGGACTATACAATCAATAAGCCTCCCCCTAATTCTCACAGTCTATGATTAGTGCAAAGATTAATATGGCTTTGTTTAAAAAAAAAAAAAAAAAAAGAACTACATTTAAAACCAACAAAGTACTCATTACCAAGGAGTCAGAGGTGAAACTAATGAAGTGGCAGAAAATCATATACTAATTAAAATATTACCCAGTGAGGTGAACCAGAAGGTCCTGCTGATGTGTGTGTGTGTGTGTGTGTGTGTGTATAAAAGATAATGAGCTTTATCTCTACTGCAAAAAAGAAAAAAAAAAACAAAAACCATCTTGGACCTATATCAAACCATACAGAAAAATTAGCTCAAAATGGATGAAAGGCCCAAATGTCACTGCTAAAACTATAAAACTCTCAGGAAAAAAACAGCATAAATGTTAATGACCTTGGATTAGGCAAGGATTTCTTAGCTATGACATCAAAGTACAAGAAGAAAAACTAAACAAATTGGGAGTTCATCAAAATTAAAATTTTTTGTGTTTCAAAGGAAACCACAGAGAAAGCGAAAATACAATACACATGATGGGAGAATATATTTGCAAATTGTTTATCTGATATAAGACTTGTATCCTGAACTATAGTAGTCCCCTCATCTGAAGGGGATGTGTTCCAAGATCCCCAGTGATGCCTAAAACTACAGACAATACCAAACCCTATATATACTGGATTGGACAAAAAGCTGCTTGCTTCGATTTTTAAATAAAAATTAAAGACACATTTTTCACTTTTCACCAAGAACTTTATTGAACAACATATTCATAATTCGCCACTTTGTTCCACTACCTTCTGTCATTTTCCAGGCAACTTCATAATTCCATCTTCCCAAAACTCTTTATCTTTTTGAGCAAAGAACTGTTCCAGGTGCCTTTTACAGCCTTTCAGGAAATTAAAATTTTTTCCATTAAGAGAATTCTGTAAAGACCACAATAATTGGAAATCCAAAGGTGCAATGTCTGGTGAATCTGGCAGATGAATCAGAACTTCCCAGCTAAGCTGTAAGTTTTTGCCTGGTCATCAAAGAAACATGCGGCCTTGCTAACGGTCTTCCTGAGAGAAGATTATGTGTTTTCTGTTAACTAATTCTGGACACTTTTCATCGAGTGCTGCTTTCAGCTGGTCTGTACTGGAGGCAGTACTTATTGGAATTAATCATTCAGTTTTTTGGAAGGAATTCATAATAGAGGACTCCCTTCCAATCCCACTGTAAACACAACATCACCTTCTTTGGATGAAGACTGGCCTCTGGTGTGGTGGGAGGCGGTTCATTTCGCTTGCCCCACGATCTTCTCCAATCCACATTACTGTACAGAATCCACTTTTCATAGCCTGTCACAAGTTGCTTTTTTTGTTTTGTTTTGGTTTTTGTTTTTGACAAGTTGCTTTAAAAACAGAACAGTTTTGTTACACTTACTTAGAGAATCACATTTGGAAATACCATCAAGAAGGGCTGTTTTGGTGGGGGTTTTTTTTTGGTTTTTTTTTTGCATAATTTATGTGGAACCCAAACATCAAAGCTATGAACATAACCACAAATTATTTTCAGTGTTTGATTTGGATATTTTGAGTATGTCCGGCTCTCTCTCGTGTGGTATAACGTTGATTGTTCTCAATGTCTCCATTTGATTGCTATCAGCTTCAACTGGTCTACCTGACTGTGGAAGGTCCTGACCGTGGAAGGTCTCATCCAGTGAGAAATCTCCAGCATGAAACTGCACAAACCACTTCTGAAATGTTCAATCAGTCACAGCATCTTCTCCATACACCGCACAAATCTTTTCTTGCATTTCAGTTGATAAAATAAAGCAAAATATGTCAGAAAATGTAGTTTTCTCTTATCTACACTATTAAAATGGCTACACAGAAATTCACCAATTTTGCTAAGTTTTTTTTTTTTTAATGCACACTGTTATGACAGCTGTCACAATACAATCTAACAAAACTGTTTCAAATGAAGTTAAAGACAACTAAAGGTTATTAGACTCATCTTACCGGAAAAACCAAATGAACCTTTTGGCCAACTCAACACTATGTTTTCTCCGGTGCCTACATGCCCATGATACATACCCAAGATAGAGTTTTAATTTATAAATTAGACACAGTAAGAGACTAACAATAACAAATAATAAATTATAACAACATACTAGAATAAAAGTTATGTGAATGTGGTTTCTAGCTCTCAAAATATCTTACTATACAAATGTAATGCCTTTTCTACTTTTACGAAGCTCTTATCATCTACTGTGGCTGCAACTTTTGCAATAAGAGGTGTGACCCCAAAACCAGCAAGAATTTCTTTTTCCTTCTTTACAGTTTCACAGATAGGAGATTTATTCTTATCGTATATCTTCACAACATCGGCATTTTCTTTTTCTTTCCTCATTAGGTGAAGAACTTGCATGTTTCCACTTAAAGGAAGCGTCTCTCTGGCATGTCCAAATTGCCAGCATCCCTACTCTTGCACTTTGGGGCCATTATTGAGTAAAATAAAGGTTACTTAAACACAAGCAACAGTCAATCTGATAACCAAGAGAGCTACCAAGTGACTAATGGGCGGGATAATCTGGACAAAGGAATGATTCACGTCCTGGGCAGGACAGAGTGGGACAGCACGAGATTTCATCACACTACTCTGAATGGTGTGTAACTTAAAACCTATATGTTATTTCTAGAATTTTTCATTTAGTATTTTCAGACCAGTTAACCAAAGGTAACTGAAATTGCTGAAAGCAAAACCACGATTAGGAGGACCACTATGTAAAGAACTCTTAAAATTCAATTATAAAAAAAAAAACAAGTTTTTAAACAGGCAAAAGATGTAGCAGACATTTCTCTGAGAAAGATGTACAAATGACCAACAAGCACATGACACAATGCTCAACACCTTGTCTTTAGGGAAATGCAAATCAAAATTATGAGATGCCACTTCACATTTACTAGGATGACTAGAATCAAAAAGGCATATAATAACAAGTATTTGCAAGGATGTGGAGAAATCAGAACCGTCATACACTGCTGATAGGAATGTAAATGATGCAGCTACTTTGGAAACCAGTTTTGTAGTTCCTAAAGGTTAAACATAGTTACTATATGACCGAGCAATTCCACTCCTGGGTATATAAACAAAAGAAAAGGAAACATATTCCATTAAAAAACTTGCACATAAAAGTTAATAACAGCACTATTCACACTAGTCAAAAAGTAGAAATAACTCAAATATATATCAGTAGCCTAACAAGTAAATAAAATGTGGTACATCCATACATGAGAATAATATTTGGCCATAAAATAGAATGAAGTAATGATACATGCCACAATATGAATGAATCTTGAAAATATGCAAAGTGAAGGAAGCCACACACCAAAACCTTATATATTATGATCCTATGATATGTGGGAGGGGGTGGTGGGGGAAGAAGTAAGGAGGAGTGACATGGTCTGCTATTAGCTATGAGAGTTACATAACTTTTCAAATATATAACAAGCCACTGAACTGTATACTTTAAATGAGTAACTTCACAGTATGTGAATCACATTTCAAAAAAATAATAATAATAATAAATAAATGGGAAATCTTTATTGAGAATATCACAATGAAATCCTAGATATTTCACCATAATAAATATAGTATGACAATATGATTTCCAAAGAAACAGAAGAAATGCAAGAAGCACAATAATAAGAAAATGAGTCCAGGTCAAGGCCTGGGGATTTCTGAAAAACACACTACAAACATGTAGCAAAAAACAAGCATGTATGCCTACACTCTGCATGTCTGGCCCAGGCAGATGTCAGTCATCAATTCACCCTCTGCCATGGAGCTGGAAATGGCCATAAATCTCTTCTCAACACAGTTCTCCAAGTACTCAATACCTACTTATTGTAATTGATAATGAATTACTGAAGGTAAGACCCAAAGGAACTAACTTCACACCTATTTCTCTCTCAGTCTATTACACAAGCAATTATTACTGTTCAGCACTTTAGTGGTGTTATTAATTATAAAATACTTCAGACATACAAAAAAGGCATTCTGCATAAAATAAGTTTAACATACATAACACCCTCACTATCCAAGTAAAGAAATATAACATTACAAATTCAGTTAATGCTTCCTCCACTTTCAATAAGCATTTAACCTCAGAAAAAGAACTGTGACTACACTCTTGTCTCTCAGTTAAAAATATCTGTATGAAGCCTATACATGTAGCCCTTGGAGTAAAATCAAGACATCACTATTCACCCAAAGACTCTCAAGTGACCTCTGACATGTGACATTTACCACATATGAAACCTCTATCACTGTCAATTTTAAAAGAGAAGGAAACTCTCCCACATGTCAACAGCCATAGTAATGGAAACAGAAAATGACCAGAGGGTTCTTTCCGTCCAAACTTCTCACTATTACTTCTTGTTGAGTCACTAAGTCATGTCTGACTCTTCACTACTACCTTTCCAAAGGCAAAGGCCTCCACTGTCCACCTCTCCCTGTGTATTGTCAGGCCAGCACACATCTCATTTTTACATCTATATTTCAAGACACTTTCACACACAATATCTCGTTAGTCCTACAAGATAGATAAGGCAGCTATATTTATACCCCAATTTATAGATATGGAAGAACAAAGCAATTAGAGCACAAGACTGGAGTCACTCAGGGCTTGAATCCCTGCTTCGTTACTTTTCTCACAAAGTGAACTGCAAAATAAAGATACCTGGCTTACTGGGTACTTATGAGAATCAGATTACATGACACACATAAAGCACCAGGCACAGAACCTGGTGTAAAATAAGCAATAAATGAATGATAGTTGCTGCTAGTATTATTGCTGCTATTAATTATGCAAGATCAAACAGCTCCTAAACAAGGAACTCAAGACTGAAACCTAGGTCTTCTTTGAGTCTTCACAACAACTGCTTCATTCTCAAATGATCACCAGGAGTCCTATCTGTACAGAGAAGATGGCACTATTTCCAGGCAATGCTTCCTCTTTCTCATTGAGACACCGTGGTGACTGCTTTAGGATTTTAAGAACAGAAAGCCAATAGCAATACTCACAGTTGATAACTTCACAAAAAGACAACTAGACATTATGTGTGTCTCATAATACAATCTATAAAGTCATCTGGCCTTCTCCCCAGATGAAACCTTTATCAGCCTTCTATATCAAATAATCAATTTACAGGATGGAAAGAGGATAGAAAAACATGTTAAACTCAATAGAAATTCAGATTGTAAGAAATTCTAATAGGACAAACCACCCAGGTTCTTCAACAGACAAAAAAGAGAGTGGGGAAGACAGAAAAGGAGACAGAGAGAAGGAATCTACAAATTAAAAAAAAAAAGGACTTAAGACATTTTAATCAATCCTGATGTCAAAAAAACTTTTAAAAATTCTCTCTCCAAAAAGGCAATAGCATTGGCCCCATTATACATCTCTGCTTGAGGAAGAGAATATGCTAGTGATATCACCAGAATATATGTGAATATTTTAGGCTTTGAGACATTTCTTTTTTTTTTTGTAAATCAATAAACCTGGCATTCTGTTTTTTTAAAAAAGATCAAAACAACACATATAGCCTTTACTCTTCCTACACTGCATGTATGATAAAAGTATCATTCTGACGTGTATTTTTAAAGACTAGGTCTACAAGTTCTTAAAATGATCCTCCCCCCTCAACCCCAACCCCCAAATCTACAAGAGAAGACTGGAGCAAAGGTCAAGGGAAAAAACAAAAGTCAGGAAGGAACACTTCTGTGACTGAAGCTTAAAAGAAAACCCACACCGTCAACAGGATTAGCTGTCAATAGGGACCTTCCCAGAAGTAACCCTACGATGTGACTGGAGATACCTTAATGAGAATTAGAGCACCTCCCTGTCATCAAGAAGCAGCCCTGCTTAAGGTAAATGAAATGAAAATTTGTCTGAAGTTTCAACATGGGCACATGCTGAATGAAGATTTCTTGTTTATTTCCATATTATTCTAAAAAAGATTTGAGACAGCTCAAAGAATGCATTAGAATTAAAAAGAAAGAAGTGGACAAGAAGGGGGCAAAGAGAAAATGAGGGAGGAAAACGGACCATGCCAGAGGCAAGCTGACCACACACACTGTGCGCCACAAGGTCTTCCTATGCGGGAAGAGCTGCACACCTGACCGGGCTACCTCGCAGAGAGAGAGATATCAAGGGTCAGAAGAGTCACGATGACCATGTAACACAGGCAAACTGGCTGGTCAAAGGAAACACGGCTATTCCTGGTACCCAGACCTGAGGGGAAAAATTACTACACATTTTTACATGGGTTCTAATGATGATGATAAAAATGATAGCAACTTAAGCGATACATTTAAAAATGGTTAAGATGGCAAATTTTATGTTATGTACATCTTACACAATAAAAAAAGGGGGGGTACAACAGCACCTCGCTTTCTCTTCATGTGTCCTGGGCCAGGCATGTTCTAAGCATTTTATATGCTTCAAGTCACAAAATTCTCACAACCACTTTGTGGAGATAGGTACAATTATTATCCCATTTTATAGATGAGGCCTCAGAACATGGAGGCAGCAAGAGGCTAAATAACACACAACTAGGAAGTTGCAAAGCCAGGATTCAAGCCCAGTAAATCTAGCTCCAGGGCCATAACCATGACATCACCCCTCATCCATAAAGTTGCCTCCCTCTGGGGAAAGGAGAGGCAATTGCCATCAGCCAAGAGCAGTATCTGTCCATTAACTATCAGTTCAGTTTGTGTTCAGTCTTTGTCCTCCGGATCAGCAGCTAACATTAACAGTAGTAGCAATAGTTACAATAACATCAACAACGGCACTGAGACAGAGGAGATAATATCCTCACAAGAATTCTACAAGAAGAGTACTTGTAGATTGTAAATTTCATGAAACTGTTTTAATGGCTCTCAATAAAGGCTGACTGCATCACACCAATAATAATTCTGTAAAAGTTATTCTACCCCAGTCTAAAACAATGCAATCAATATATGTGGCTCTCTGGTATTCTGGCTTGATTCAAGTAAAGACTGATTGTTTCTAAAGCAATGGATTGAATGGTGTTATTTAAGCAATTTTCAGAGTCCTGTTTCTGACTACTAGGTGTTTGGTAAGAATTAGGCAGCAACGTTAAGTGAATTCATATTTGCTGGAGTAAAGCTATTCTATACTGCCAATTACAGGTAGACTATATACTTTCGTAGCCAATCAAGTACAGAATTAGGTTAATATGCTCTTCGGAAAATTAAGGAACCTAATCACTAAAGACACCTACGTTGCAGCTAACCCAACTCTCCATGGAGATGAGCCAAGACAATAGTTCCTCATAGGGTCAAAATTTTCCTCTGAAAGTGGTTCTGATTCAGCACCAATGTATAATGGGTGAGTGCCCAAATTCCACGCAATCACAAATCACAAACGCATGATTTGGATCTGGAAAATTCTCCAAATAAGAGTTTCTCAACTTTTTATTTCAGCCATAAAATTACCTCAATTAAGTACCCACAGACCATCTACTTGAGATGTGTACCCCGAAGATCCACAAATGAACTGGGCAGCTATCCAAAGTCATCACATATAAACCAATTAAATATCCAGGGATATCTGTAAATAAATAAGACATAGGTTTTGGAGTAGTAGATAGCCCACATCTTTCTTTTTGAAATAACTAGGAAGCAGAATCAACAGTTTACCAAGGCCATCCCTCGTTAGTATAAAATGACTACATCATGAGTATACTAGGGTTAGGAAGTGATTTTAAAAGACAAGCAGCCCAATAGAACATGAAAAAATATGAAAAAAGAAAGTCTTGGGGGAAAACCCAATAAATAAACATCAGAGAGATGATCAACTTTATCAATAGGGAACTTCAAATACAACAATGCTTTATACCATTTTCACCCATCAGACAGGGCCAAAATAGAAATGACCATTAATATCCAAATTGGTAGAGCCTTTGGAGAAATGTTTTGAAAGGACATCAATTCTTTAAATATGCATAACCATTAATTCCATAGGTATGTTTTCATACATATACAAAAACAAGTTCAAACTAGGATGTTTACCAAAACATATCTTGAAACAGAAAAAACTAGTTATTTAAATGTCTATCAAAAGAGGGATGGTTAAATAAACTATGGAGAATATATCTAATGCAACACTATGCAGAATTTCATGTAAAGTAAAATGGCTCCTTCATATTCTAACACAGAAAGATTTTCATGATATTAAGTTTTTAAAAGCCTGTAACAATTCAAAAAGCTTGATCCTGTGGGTAGAGGGGAGGGAAGGAGAGGGAAGCTGACAACAGGGGTCTGAACTGGTCAGGACTCTTTCAGTTCCAAGAGATAGAAATTCAATATTCAAACTCACACAAGTTAGGCAGTTGAGTAGCTCGTTTAACCGGAAAATACAAAGTGGATCTACTTTAAGGTTCAAGTGGAGCCAGAGGCTCCAACGACTCCATGCTTACACATGCAAGCGTGTGAGACTGTATGACTGTACATCTGTGAGTGTGTCTGTGGTCACTCAGCTTCAGTCTGTATGTTGGTATTCTTTCCTCTGGCACACAGGTTTCTTTACTTGGCCAAGCACACGATATCTCACCTTAGCAACTCCAAAGGAATGAACCTGTCCCATGTCCAATATCTGCTTTTCAATCTCAAGGAAGGGGGTCTGAACCTGCTTTGGTCATATGGACATCCTGTAGCAATCACTATTTCCAGAGAAATGGAGTGTTAATAGACCAAGTCTAAGTCACATGCTCACCTCCTGGCCAAGGGGTAGGATACAGCAACACCTGGAAAGGGGGGAAAGGGAACACTACACAGCCTAAATTACCAGCTATCATAAGTTCATTATGGAGACTTTCACCTTTTAATTCTACATACTCCCATTTCCTTGAATTTATTATTTGAATATAGTCATGTATTACATATATGATTTATTTTTTAATTTAAAAATGGAAAAAATACTAGAATGCAGTCAGAAAGAAAGCCTCAGGTCTAAAAAGTTCAGGGTTGGTGATTTTAGAATTAAGTCATAGGGAAAATAAGCCTCATGTATAAATAACAATCTGCACTTCCGAATCCTGGACACTTGGCCAACATTTTAGCCACCAGCCAGTCCTTATCAAACCAAGCACTGAAAGACAAACAGAAAATAGAGAAAACATATTTTAATTAATTAGCAATAATATGTTGATAAGAGGATGAGAAAAGACCTCCAGGACCTGTAAAGAGAAATGTTAAGAAATCCTCAGCCAGTACCTGGCTTCCAATAGAATCTGAAAGCTCTTTATGTCCTCTCTCACTTTTCTCATCTTATAATCTTAACAGTACATGCAGAAAAATTCTGGATCAGTTTTACTGAAGCCAAATAATCACTTTCTATCTATTTCAAATACCTACTCTAAAGGTGGTAGCAAACCATCTAAACTAAAACAACTTATAGTATCTACTCGTAGAGACATTAGTAAAAATTTCTCCTTTAACTGTCCCAAGAGCTACCATTCAAAACTACAAGTTCTTTTCACAAATAAATTTAATAATAAAATCCCCATTTAAACTGACACACAAAAACAATTCTTCATTTCAATGACTCCAAGCAGGACCCTACCAATTCTAGTATTCATGGCTCTGAAGAAAGCCAGTTCTGCTATACTGTAGTGGGGCAAAGATATTTACTGTCACTGAATATTCATTTCTTGCCCACATTGCCTAGCTCCACCAAGTAGTGCCCTGTGACTACTTCTGGCCAATGGGTTATAAGAGGAAGTGACATGGGTCACTTCGGTGCCAAAGGCATAGTAACCGAAGAGGTTCCATGTTCAGATATTGCACCAAACATTGTACTTCATTATTTTAACTACAGGACCCCCAGACTTCTGAACACAGCCCTTGACAGCGACTTCTTGTGCTATAGGACTTACAAGCCCTCTGAGCAATATGTGATTTCCAATTCAATTTCCCAAATACCCTGAAACCAGTAAAGAGGATTCCTAGATATGTTGTATGAGTATTCCAGTGTGTTAGTCACTCAGTCGTGCCCGACTCTTTGCGACCCCATGGACTGCAGCCCACCAGGCTCCTCTGTCCATGAGATTTTCCAGGCAAGGATGCTGGAGTGGGTTGCCATTTCCTTCTCCAGGGGATCTTCCCAACCCAGGGATCGAACCCAGGTTTCCTGTACTGCAGGCAGATTCTTTACTGACTGAGCTACAAGGGCACACATACAAAACAGGCCTATTTCTCTAAGTACATTAATAAGTACTTAGTAAGTACTATCATGATTTAATCAATGTAATTTGTCAAATATTTTAATATCTACAATATCTACACTGCAGAGGACAGAATATAAAACATGATCCCCTTTGCCATTCTCATACCCTAATTTGGGAGACAGGACGCATGAAAACAAAAAACTCCAGAGTATAAATGCAGTATAAAGTGTCAAGTTAATAATAAAGAAAATAAATATTAAAAGAGCTCTTTGAAGGAAGGGATTATTTTCAAATTTTACAGTCTGAACACTTAACAAGCAACTTGAAAACTGAGCTGAGCTTTAAAGAATATGCAGAATTTCACAGGATAAGGGAGAACATTCCAGGGAAAGGAAAAATAAAGGGTGGCAAAAAGAGAAGCCCAAGGGATGTATAAGGGACAGTGTGCTGACGATTTTACTTTGAGCAGTTCATTAGGGGAGACTAGTGGGAAATGAGACCAGAAAAGCAAGTTGGTGCCAGACCCTGGAAAGCTTTAAATGCCAGACTAAGGAACTTTATCTTGACAGTAATGAGGAGCCATTGAAGGGTTTAAACAAAGTAATGCAATGAAAATAAAAATTAGGATGATTGCTCCAAAACAAAATTTAGGACAGACTGAAGAAGCAACTCACAAGGGACAGTGAGACCATTCTGGGGTACTTTCACAAATATCAGGCCTAGATTAGAATGATGACAGTGAGGAAAAAAGGAACAGATCTAAAGAGCTGATAGGACTTGGAAAGTGTTTTTAGCATATGTCAAATCAAACCTTAAGGACTCTGAAGAGCTGAGATTCAGATGCTACAAAGAGGTTAAAACCACAGCAACTGCAAAGTCCAGCCTACCCAGCAGGGTGTCCCTATACATGAATTGATACTGGGCTCTTCTATACATTCATGCATTGCCATCTCCACAATCATACATAAGATCCACTCTTTTTCACTGGGATTTTGGGGAAAAAAGTGGGAAATGATATCTAAAAGCCGCTAAGTGATAAAGGCCAGGTAGTTGTACAACAAACAGATAGGAGCTCAAACATCTGTAAAGGCCAAAGGCACTGCAATCACATCTATTGCAAAATGGAAAAACAGACTGCAAATCCAGTCATACTGCGGGCCTGAGTAATGACATCAGATATATCCATTAAACTTGGCAAAAGGCTAAGACTGGATGAATGGAGTTATTGAGGTCCCAATCCTTAACAAAAGAGGTTCTTAACCTTTGGGGAGGTCACGGACCCTTTTGTGATCTGATGAATTTCTCTCCAGAGAAAGACTCATAGAATTTTGCATATACATAATTTCAGAATGTTCACAGACACCACTCACCCAAAGCCTATCTAAAGACTCTTAGTCCATGAATTCCAAGGGTTCTTAAGAACTCTTCCTGAAATTGGTGATTAAGAATTATCTATTATAATAAGCATATTGACTAAAAATGATCTGACTTAATAGGGCATGTATAATTAATAGTGTGTCCTATGTAATATTAATTACATATGTTGTAAAATAGATATCTAGTGACAAAAAATACTATGTATGCCAAAATAAATTAAAGCAATAATAAGGTTCCCAAAGAGATAAACAAAAATGTAATAAATGTAACTTAAACACTATTAAAAAAAATGGTATGTATGGTAAATCATTTTACAAGTTATGCAACACTTTTAGTTTAATGGATGTGCTTATAAGCATGGGGCAGATAATGTATGATTAGGGCTTCCCTTGTGGCTCAGCTGGTAAAGAATCCGCCTGCAGTGCGGGAGACCTGGGTTCGATCCCTGAGTTGGGAAGATCCCCTGAAGAATGGAAAGGCTACCCACTCCAGTATTCTGGCCTGGAGAATTCCACGGACTGTACAGTCCATGGGGTCGCAAAGAGTCGGACAGGACTGAGCGCTTTTGACTTTCACTTTCATACATAGTACATATTATGTAAGATAAAACGCATGTATGAGTACATTTTGATTAGGTAGATCCTCGAATGCACAAAATACATGGCAGTGGGATTATTTAGAACAGACTTATGTGCAGTACTAGGACAGCATATGATAATACTGTTTCACTGCTCACGTGTAATCTTTCAAGAAACAGTTTAAGTAGAGTTTCAGCTTTGGATGCTGGTGGTGGAGTTGGGAGTCTTACGAAGAACGTTATCCTCCTTTACTGATTTACAAGGCCTGAGTAATAAGTACTTATACTACAAAGAAAAAAAAAAAGAACCCCTCCTATATAACTGTGGTAAGTATTTTTACCATATATCCCACAGTTAAAAAGGTTTTGAATGAGAAGCCACATATATATATATATAAATTATTTATAATTTATATACATTGTCCACTAGACCAATAAATTATGTGCTTTATAAAGCATACATAAAAATGGGAATATAAAAGAATGATGATTATAATATAATTTACCGTTTTTAAACATTTACCTATTGATGACACAGCTTGTGCTATCCCTAACAAATATTATTAATACTACCACCATTTTTGTTAAGAAAAACATGTGAAAAGTCAAAGTCGCTCAATCGTGTCCCACTCTTTATGACCCCATGGACTATACAGTTCATGGAATTCTCCAGGCCAGAATACTGGAGTGGGTAGCCTTTCCCTTTTCCAGGGGATCTTCCCAACCCAGGAATTGAAATCAGATCTCCCACATTGCAGGCAGATTCTTTACCTGTTAAACCACAAAGGAAGTCCAATAAGAGAGCGGCCCATATGAGGAATAACATAATGAACACTAAATTACTTTTTAATTTTGCTTTCACATTTTGTAATATAGCAACTTAAAAGTCTGGTTCTAAATTCAGTTCATTATCATAATAGGTAATTGTTTTATTTGGTTTTAATGGTAATCATAGCCCAAAAACATACTTCACAAAGACGAGTAAGACAAAGGGAAGAACTGCATCACACTTGCTGCGCTGAGTAAACCACCACATGATATTCAATCTTCAATCCTGTTCACCATTTATGCAAAAGTCTTTGCTAAAATTCAGATAGTGCATTTCCATATTTCCTGATGACAATCAGTTGTTCTTGCTAACTAATCAGATGGTAATGCCTTTTTAATTAATATATTCTCAGTTTTTACTAGATTTTTATACAGGTCAGAAAATTCTGTTTTCAAGTTCAAGTGTACATATGAAAATATGCTTTAAGTTTTAAGATCATATCATCTTCAGCAATTAAATCCAATAATGATGGAAATAATTCCAAATATCCATTTTGGATGTTTGGAAATGGAAATATCCAAATATCCATTCCAAATAATCTCTCTTCATAACACTGGATTTCACCTTGAAAGGTAGTTATTTTTTGGGTCACTGTTATGAATTTACCAATCATCCTAAAGTGACAGATTAAGTGTGTTAATTTTCATAAATATCAGCTAGGTAGTATATAATTCACAGACACCTGTGAGAGGAAAATGTCAGTAAATTTCAGACATTTGTATCTGAAATTGTGTTTTTGTGAAAGAGAAATTAGTAAGTCATCTTCAGATTAGACAATGCTTAAGTCCTTTGCCTCAAGATGACCAGTTAAACTGGATGAAATATTTTATAAAAGATCTGCATGGTGACTTCCTATTGCAACAATACATGTTAAGAGTCTACTATTTAAATCTAAAAATCTAATTACCCAGGCTCCTATGAACTAAAAAACATCACAGCTGACTGAAAATAAAGAATCTTTCAAACAGACTTCTAGTATTTCTCCCATTTCCCAGATAATTCTATATAAACCCTACTGTAGAGACCACTGCTCTAAATGTGCCTGGGCTCCCAAGGGTCAAAGCCCTCCATGAGTCCCTTCCAACCAATTTTCCTTACACGCTCTCAAAGTTCAAAGGACTTATCCTTAAAGGTAGTCTAATTATCTTGTATCCATCTCTGAATCACTACCAGTTGGCAAAAGACACAACTGCAGCACATTCTGTGACACCAGTTGTCTTCAACACTGTTCCCTCAGTGTAATGTTGGCTAGCGATTCAGTCAAATAATAGACAGGGCTCGAACAAGGTCCAAGACTTTTCATGACATATCCTGCCTTAAATCCTTTCTGGAACATGGCAGGGCATAAATAAATCAGTAAAATAAATCATGAACTATATTGAGAGCCAGGGGCTTTCAACTTGCATGACCAACCTAACTTATACAGTGACATATATTTACATAAGGAGATGACATTTTTACACTTGAAAAACAAGTCTGCTGCATCATCTTAAGAATGCCAAATGATAACACACTGTTTAAAGAAATAGCTACTGGAAAAAAAAAAAAGCACAAGCCAACGAAAAAGATTTTGTACTAACTTCTACCAAGAAAAGGGAAAAAAAAAGTCTGTTCTCAAATATACATAAAAATGAGTAAGTTCCCAGTGTGGTAAGCCTTACATATGGAATCATTTCAAAAACTATGAAAATATAAAATTTGGGGTGTAAAACCTGCCAAAAAAAGATCCACGTAGATTTGGAAAACTGGCACTTTTCATTTTCTTCCAGATCTACAAATTTCACTGTTCCTCACCACCTCCCTCCATTAAAATCCTTTAATGTCTTACAACTGCACCTAGAACATCTGGTTCCTTCTCCCACTTTAGCTGGTGCCACCTTCCTGCTTACACTTTCCCCCTTCATTACTCCCAAAATAACCCCAAGCTTTTCTGTCCTTTCATCTTTGCTATTTAATCTTCCTGAATAGACTGCTCTCCTCCTCACTCACACAGAAATCATCCCCTGCCTTCAATGTTCCTATCCAACAACAAGCCCTCCACGAAACTTGCTCTGATCTCTTTTAAATGAAAATAATTGCTTGCTCTCCAGATTCCTCAAAGTATACTATTTCAGTACCTCTCTCATCGCACTCATCACATTTAATTAGTACTACAGGTATTTGTGTGTCATCTTATCACCTCTCTTAGGTCATAATCTCTGTAAAAACAGGATCTGTATCTTATCATTTAACTTCTCTATGTTTTCACAACACAGCACCTTGAACAAAGTAAGTACTCTTATAACTATGTCTTGAATGAATGATTGAGTACACCCTTAGAAATTCTAAAACAGATTTCCTGTACCATCTGGAATGGAGAGGGAGGTAGGACTTAAGACTCTACAGGACGAGTATCTTTTCCCTAGCTTCCTCCAAACAAACTCAGCACAGTAAAGCCAGTATTACACATACAGGTATTTTCAAAGGCAAGGACACTTCATCCTTCAACTATTTGGTCAAATATGGTGTGATTATCTGTACATATACAAACACACTCACAACAGAATATCTACTGTTAAACAATTGAATCTGTGCTTGATAATAAAAGTAAGTAAATATTTTAACCATACAGGCAAACTAACAATGCAATATATTAAAGCTATCAGATTAAGACCAACCATTCAAAATACACGTGGAAACACAGAGAATGACCAAGCAATTTATTTCAAATGAAAAAAATACCCTAAGTTCTAGCTATTCAAATACTAACAAAACTTGAGAGGCAGAATTGTATTGCTAAGACTCCAAACCAACTATTCAAAGATAAGCTTACCTAGACCAGAAGCACCAAAGAATCAACATTACTAAGTACAAAGGTGAGATCAGAAACAGCATGAAAATCTTAAAGTGATACTTTCATTAAGTAACTACTTCATGGCTCCTGGGTCATCAGAAAGCAATGGAGACTACAGCTGTCTCTACTGCACAGGGAGACAACAGAAAGGAGTCCAGACAAGAACAGAGGGGTACAATGTGGGCAAATGTGGCTAACACGCCTGGAGAGAAGCCAATTTAGAAGTATGTTGGAGATTTCAGGTCTGAAGACCTGGACTCAAATGTCAGCCCTAATACCTACAAGCTGTGCAATCTTATAACAGCCACTTAACCTTCCTTATAAAATGTAACATGCAGAGCATCCATGATACCTGGGTACAGTGTGTCTCAATGTGTCTCAGAGACAGTCCTCAATAAATATTTACTGGCTTTAAAGGGTGAGGGCCATACAAGAAAAGCATATATTTCTCTCCAGGCACTTCTGTGTTTTTGAGAGCGCAGCCTTAATTAATTTCCGATTAATACCTTATTATAATATCTGATAGCCAACTTTTGGCCAAAAAACAAAAATATTCCTTTCTTCCTAGCTTACACATTACTCAAAATCTTACTAAAATTCTTAAAATTTTAAATCTCTTTGTAATAATTTAAACACAAAGGGTAACTCTCATTAAGAAGACTGGGAGCCGAATACCTGGGTTCCTGCCCAGGTAAAGACATTATATTACCCATGAAAATTAACATATTTGTCTGGCCTTTGTCTTCTCATCTATAATATTATTAACAAGGTTATTCCAAATTACCATTAAAGCCTCTTTGCTCTAAATCTCGTGGTTCATGCTATCTCAAGGATTTTCTAACCTAATTAGGAAAACCCACTCAACATACACTAATAAGAGAAACTTTTTCAAAAAAATAAATAAATAAAGGAGGAAAGGAAGAAAGGAATTTATTTATAGAACAAACTGAGTAATTGATGCTAAAGGAGTGTGATAAAAATCAAGCTTTCGAGAGAACATACCGGCTTTGACTGTTTTTGAAGATCAAAAGATAAAGATAAAGGAAACACTTTAAATAAAGAAACGAAACATGTAAAATCAAAGCAGCAAGATATCTACAAGCGATTATAATACTTTCTTGTACAGCACTTTACAGTTTACATAGCATTTCTGCATACACCATCTGCAATAAATTTACTGGAATGAGAAATACAAGAACAGTTTAAATGATTTACATTTGATAAATCTGTCCACAGAGTGTCCATTAAAAATAATATCAAAAAATATTTCAGAAAATAATTTTTTCATCATTTATACGTAGGATGAATCAGTCAGGCAAACGCATGCAGGCAAACAGCTATAAACCTACAAATCACAGAATTTCAATTCAGCACAAGAAGAAATGTGAACTCAAACCAATATGCTGATTTAACGATGAAGAAATTCCTTTAATGATAAAGGCCCACAGAGTTTATGCGACGCTAATTACTCTATATACAAAATGACAGACCAGACTGTATAGGCAGAAATAAACAGAGAAATCCAAGAAATTGTAAAGAAAAGAATCAAATAATCTGATGATGGATTGGACAGTGATGTGTTTAGGATATGGAATGTAGAATAAAGTCTTAGTACATTCCAATGTTATCTTCTTATTTAATATAAGTTAATTTAAAGATCACAATAATATGAGCTTAAGTACATTATTCCAATTTTAAGCATGAAAATCTGAGGTTTACAGTGGTTAAATAACTAGTGCAAGGTTACATCCACTAAGTAGAAGAGCCAGGACATCATCCCCTGTCTGAAGTCAAACATTCATTCACAAAAGAAGCTTAAAAATTGCCTCAAAGTTACAAGCCAGGCAAAATTACAAGGCAAAAATGAAGCACCATTCTGGAAACATCGGATAAGTCAGTGTTATTAGAATTCTGGTCCTGTTAATAGGTGTATTTCACCTCTGTACTGGCACCTAGTGTTACTGATCTGGCCTGTGCTTTCCTGATGTGCAGGTCCAGTACTTAACAATAAAGCCCAAATTCCCCACCCTCCACACTGAAGCATATCCATGGGGAGAGACTGCTGTTTAGTCACTGAGTCGTGTCTGACTCTTTACGACCCCATGAACTGTAGTCCTCCAGGTTCCTCTGTCCATGGGGTTTCCCAAGGCAGGAATACTGGAGTGGGTTGCCATTTCCTTCTCTATGGGATCTTCCCAACCCTGGGATTGAACCGGTGTCTCCTGCATTACAGGCAGATTCTTTACCATTCAGAGCCACCTGGAAAGACTGGGGAGAGACTAGATCAACTATATCTAAGATGAGGGTGACTAGACTGATTAATCTGAAGTCTTCTACAACTCCTCCAGTGATTGCAGCTTCACCTTCTAAGTATGACAACTATACTAAGCTTTTCTAAAAGTCTGTCATTTCAAGGAGCCTCAGCAGTACTGTGTTGCAGATGGGGAAATGGAGGAGGACACACAGATAGAACAACCCACTCTACTTGCATTTCAAGAAGTGGACTTAAATGTTGGAATCAGTGTTTTGTAATAATTCTTCTTTTTCAACCAAGTATCTTGCAGAAATAAAAAATAATCATTGGTACTTTAATCCAAATATGGTGCACCCACAAAACATCACCTAGAATTAAAGGAAAAAAATCTGCACCTCTTCCTTAAACTAAGCAACCAAGAATGGCACACAGTTGCTATTAGGCTATTTTATGACCTCTGACCCCATATGTTGAGAGGCACAAAATCTGACTAAAACAAAAAAGAGAGAAAGGAAGGTTTGAATTGACTAGACCTCATCTCCGATGTTAAGAAAAAAGGTCAGAGACCACATGGTCCATCCTTAGTGACCAATAGCCAAGAGCTAAGCTACTGGTTAACCTGGGAGAAAAGCACTAAAGAAGTCCTTTCCTAGTCTGTCCAACTTTTAGGAAAGCTATATGAGGTGGGGAGAAATCTGTATGGTTCTGCAGCCCAAACTAAATACAGTGCTCTGGCTATTCAACTGCTGAAACACACGTACTTCACCCAGTCCCACACTCTTTTGCACTGATACTTGGAGGTAATGTAAAAAGGAGGCCACCACATGTTTTCAGACCTCTGCAAGAAAAGCAGTTGATGGCCCCCTAAGAAACCCTAGTTATCATACATAGAAAGTGAAAATCACAGCCAAGGGAATAATGAGCACCTTGGGATTTCCTCTACCCCATGACTTAGAAGATTCTATTCAGTGGTGTGTGCCTGTGTTGACCTCCCATACTTGCCCTAAAATGAAAGCTATTTTAGGCCATATGGTTTAAGACCAACCAACCCCAAAAGATATGTAACATATTCAAACAATGTGGAGTCCCTGGGGGATAGGGCAATAAAGACAAGTTAAAGTGAGGAATGAAGGTAATATCTAGGAGAAGGTATGTGAAATTGATGACAACAGAGATGTTCTTTAAAAAGAATTATAAATCATACTGTGATATATAGTCCAAAAGAGAAAAGATTTTCAAAGAATGTCCAGTATCCTTTCTTCCCCTCTCCAGCTTTCAGCACCTCTACGCCACCCTCATCACTTACTCAACATTTAGTCCTGATAAAGACTGATCAGTGGATTAGCAGGATCAAGAGTACATGAAGAGGACATTCCATCCTGGGAACATCCTTGAATTATTTAAGCGTGTTTACCACCCTTTCCTATAGAGGAAAAGCATGAAAATTTGTGAGTGCTTTCACAATATGTACCAGTCAGCACCAGAGCAACCCAATCCTCTGCCCACCAAAAGATTAACACATACAAAGAAAACAGGAAATTCAACAAAAATTAAAGTTTGACCCTAGACTCCCTCAACAGTTACACTGTCTTAAATATTGGCAGTATCTTTGTACCACACCCACTTCATGCTACCCTTACAGCTTCCTGGCATAAGCAAGTTCTTGGGATTATACAAACTGCTGCTTCTGTTTCTAGCCCAGATTTCTAGAAATGAAACCCTGGAATTGAAGGAGAAAGAAAAACAAATGTTGGCAGAAAGAGGGAGGAAAATGCATTGTCTATATAATCCCAGTTTAAATGGAACAATCACCATTAGTCCCATCAAGCACTTTTTTTCAATAAAACCACTTACCCAAAAATGCAGATCTAAAATACTCCCTTGGTTTAAACCACACAAAAAGCAATTTAAAAGATACAACCTTACAGATTTTCTCAGAAAGAAATGAAGAAAAGATTAACTATAAACTATATAAAATTTCAAATTTTGCACCTTAAAAACCAAACTTCATCGTGAGTTAACTAAATGAAATAAATCATCAGTGCAAAACGTCTACAAAAATCAAATGGAACGCCTGTTCTTACAAGCAGCACCCCTGCTTTTTCTCTCCAAACCATATATTCCCTATTCAGGCCTCCTTTTTGATCCATTGTTTCCAAAGCATAAATTCTGAATAAGAAATAGAGGGAAACCACTTCCAAACCTAGTTCACAAAACCAAATTAGACCCACAAAGTACAGGAGATATAAAAGAAACATTTGCAGTTGCATGTAGTTTACAACAAATAGTTCAAGGAATGCCCATTTATTAAGCTAAATCAAATCCCACTGCTACCTTTAACCCAAAACTATTTCTAGTTCAGGAGCCAAAAGACCCAAGCAAATACTTTCTTTTCACATTATTCTCAACAAGAAGAAATCTGACCCCCTTCCTACTACATCACAGCTTCTGTGAAACAAGCTGAGAGGCCCCTTTGGCCAACTTTTTTTTTTTTTTTTGAGACTAACCTTCAACCAATTCCAGAATTGAAGACAAACCTCAAATTTAACCCCTGAAATCCATCCCTTTAGCTGTAAAGTATAATCTAGGCTGCACCGCAGCAATGTTTTACAGATACTTGAAGATTTCTTAATCACTGAAGTGTAAGCCTCAGCCCTCACAAATCATCGCCACAGAGATTACTCTTGGCATCAACAGAGGGTGCCGGGACTGCAATTCACTCAAGAACCCTTCATTCACCACCATCATACTCGACATTAAAAATTCACCATCTCAAAAGAAAAAAGAAAAAAATTTAAAAGTCACCTTCTCCACAAGGACACCTGCCTCTTCAACGCCTACAGTGAACGAAGACAGTCAAGTCTGAAAAGCTACAAGATCCTCCAGATTTAAAGTTTTCCTCGCCACCAAACTCTGCAGCCACAGCAGCACGGACTGTCCTTGTCACACACACAGGCTTTATTGTCAAACCCTCCGTCTCCCTCTAACACCGTCAACTGAGGCAGTGTCTACAGTCCATGGGAGTGACTGCTTTAAAAACAAACAAACCAAAAAAACATAGCTGGGTAGTAAGAGCGGGGACCCTGGTGTCCGGTTTCTCCCATTTCTCTTCCAAGCGACTAGAGAAAGGCTCGAGTTCGGTCGAGCTAACCATGAAGCCATCCCACCCCTCAGTCGTCCAGCCGACGTGTTTGCCACACCCCCCCCCCCCCCGCCCCACTCCCCACTTCCTACGTCCTTTCAGCGGACTCCGACGATGGGGACCAAACCCTAGACACAACAAAAAAAAGAATCTCTTATCCATCCCATTTCTGCCTTCGAAATCCCTCTGTCTGGAGACGGGGAAAGCAAGTGCGCGGAGGGTAAAACAGAAGCGCCGTCGAAGGCTGAGGCTTACGGGAAGGCTCGCCACGGTCATCCCCATTTCGCAGTCCCGGCAAGCGAAGACTCGGAGAGGTTACCCGGCTTGCCAAGGTCACCGCGCTCGCCCGGGCCGAGGGGCGCCCGCGCCGACTTCCGGCTCCCCCTCTCGGCGGCGGCGGCGGCGGCGGCGGCGGGGAGCGCCCGCGGGCTCGGGGCGCCGCTCCCCACGCCGGGCCGGCCGCCGCGAACCTCGCGCACCCTCCGCGGATGCTCGCCCGGTCCGCGCTAACTAGGGCAACTGGGAAACCCGGACAAGCCAAAGTCGCTGCTGCAGCAGTTTCCCTCCGCGGCGCAGCCCCCAGCTGGTGCCCGTGACAGCTGCGACCTCCGCCCCCTCCAGCCGCGCGAGGCCGAGGGAGAACTCGGGGAAAGTGGGAGGGGGGACGGCGGAGAGAAAGGAGAGCGGGGGGCGGAGGGGGCGCCAGCTGCTCCCGCCCCCTAGGGCCTCGGCGGCCGCGCGGCTCGTGACAGCTGCACCCACCGGGAGGCTCGGCGCCCGCCGCCCGCCACTCACCTGCCGCCGCCGCCGCCGCCTCTGGGCCGCGCTGACGGGCTCCGCGCTCGCCCGCGACCGTGGCGGTGTCGCCGCGACCTCCGCCGCTGCTCGGGCCGGGGGCCCGCCGCCGCCGCCGCCGCCGCGGCTCTCCGGCCCCCTCCTCCGGAGCCAGGGGGTCCCCCCTCAGGGGGGATGCAGAACGGACCCGACACAGGCTCCGCTGGACGGAGCAACAGGGAACAGGGCGGCCGAGGCGCTGGAGGCCGCGGTCCGGCCGTCTAAGGAGAAGGCTTCGAGAATCGCGTCAGACTCCCGCTCTCCTGGCCTGAAGAACAGGCATTTCAGCCGCTCTCCGCGGCCGCCATGTTCTCCTCCTCCTCCTCCTCCTCCTCCTCCTCTTCGGCTGCCGCCGCCACCGCCGCCGCCGCCGCCCCCCGCTCGCGGCCCCGCCCCCTTCGCGCCCCGCCCCGCCCCGCCCCGCCGGCTCCCGGCCGCCCCGCCCCGCCCCGCCGCCCGCCGCCCCGCCCGGCGCGCTGCCCCTGAACCCTCAACCCGGCCGGGCCGCCGCGACCCGGTGCCCGCGAGCTCCGACGGCGCGCCCGGGACAGTCAGTTCCCCCGCCCGCTGGGCGGCCGACCGAGGAGCCGCCCCGCGCCCCCTGCTGGCCGCAGGCCCGAGGGAGGGCTGCCGCGGTCCCGCCCCGGCCCGCGTCCTAACGAAGTGTGGGAAAGGAGGCCCTAACTCTTCCCCCTCCCCTCGGGGCGTTCCTCTGACTGCTGCCGGGAAGCCGCCTCGAACCCCAGGGCTCTTTCAGCTAGGCCGCCTGGCCTGCAGCCTCCCGCTGGCCCAGTCCCGCCGGGAAGGTGCGGAGCGGCGAGGGGCGCGCGATAGACCCGGGAGGAGTCGGGTCTGGCCTGTCCCTCCGCTGATTTCTTGTATTATTTCGAGCGAGGCACCTCCGAGGGCCTCGTTTTTTATTCCGAAAAAATGGGAGTTGGTTGCCTGGATGATTTCACAGGCTATTAGATAAGGGAAAAGAAAGATCATCTGCCCCCTTCGTTTTACAGATGGAAAAAAAAAAAAATGTGACTGGCGCGTCTGGCTGTGCAATTCCATGAATTACCCAAAATGTCTGTCATTGACAGAGCTTTCCCCGCAAAGGAGGTCTACACATTTCTTCTTTTCGACTCGCTTTAAAAAATTTTTTTATAATAGAAGTGCTACTTCCCAAAGTAGAGTGCTCCTTGTCACTGGAGGAATCAAACAGCGGCTGAACAGGCTTTATGAGCCGTGATCGCCTTATCACGTGAAAGCACCTCTCACTTCCAGAGGCTGGCAATGTAATACCTATCTCTGTCCTCGGGTTGTCCCTAGGATGAATGAGTCGCTGGCTGCGGAGGTGCTTTATAAAGCAGCTATCCTTTCCTGCGCTCCTCTTTCCAGGTAGCTGTCGGCACCTCCCTCAATCCAGTCCTGCTGTTGCTGTCTCCCAGCGTTTTCTGCTGTTTCTCCCTCAGTGTTTTCTACCCTAAAGCAACCTCTAGAAATCCTTAAGACCTTCACACCCCTTCTCCTAACTGAAATCTGACTTTGCATTGAAAACACCAACCTCCTCGACACCTCTCTGAGTAAGTGAGCCGTTCCTTCCAGAAACAGGTACTCCATCCTGCGATCATTCACTGCCGTGCCCTCGATCGGATCCTGCTCGTAAAGGAACCTTTAGCCGACACCCCACATTCATCTTAGACTCATTTCATTCTTATTCCTGGAGCTCTAGGTGCATTTCTTTAGTTCTTGCCCTCACCGGTTTTACAGAACATCTCGCCTCCTGCAGTGTCCGCAATAATCGCTGAAAATACCCAGAGCTATATGTATCTCTTATTCGCCAGGTTAATCTGCTTGTGTAGGACATACCTCCCAGTCTGGTCCAATCCAAACTGTGTGAAGTCTACAAACGCACCACTTGTGTAGGTAATCCTGTCTCTTGGCGGGGCTACTCTTTGCTCACTGCACGCTGCCAGATCCAGATTCAATGACCCTGCCCACCCCCCCCACCCCCCACCCCCCATTATAGGGCCTTTCTTGATACTGCAAAGTCCTCCTTTCTGGAACTCTTCTCCTCCCCTCCATATCTTCTACAGTATTCTCCTCTCTCTTTGCCTGTTTTCTGAATGTCCCTTCACTAGCACTTTTCTTTGCTGCTTCTTTCCCACAGAGCCATGTAATGTTGGTATCTTTAAGGTTTGAATTTTTTTCCCCACCTCTCCTCTCACTTAGATTGACTTGGTTTTGTTTCCACTTCTTTAATTGTTTAAAAACACCTGCATCTCCTTCTCCCAGCCCCTGCCCCCCCATCCCACCCACTCTGCAGTCCAGTCTCTTAACTTTTAAACATCCTCAGGGAAGGCAGTGCTGAGATTTTGTTGGATGATGAATGAAACTTAACGTATTATTTATCTTGCCGTCCATGGACACTAAAGAAAGGACTTTCCTAGGGTGACATTCCTTCATAAGTAAGATCCTTTGACTTTCTTCTCTTTCCTCTACATTCTTAATCACTTGCCAAAACAGGTATAACCCACTTTTTCTTTTTTATTGTGTTGAAGATCACATAACATAAAATTTACTACCTTAACCATTATTAAATATGTTGTTCAGTATGTTAAATATATTCACATTGTTGGGCAGCCATCAGCACCATCCCCATAACTTTTTTCATCTTGTAAAACTGAATATCTTCGCTTATCAAACACCAACTCCCCATTCTCCCTTTCTCCTGTCCCTAGCCACCACCATTCCATTGGGCTGGCCAGAAAGTTCGTTCAGGTTTTCCATCACATCTTACAGAAAAACCTAAAGGAACTTTTTGGCCAAGTCAGTATTTTGTCTTTATGATTTTAACTACTCTATATACCTCAAATAAGTGAATAAGACAGTATTTTTCCTTTGGGGACTGGCTTATTTCACTCAGTATATGCTAGGTCGCTTCAGTCATGTTCGACTCTGCATACCTATGGACTGTTGCCCTCCAGGCTCCTGTGTCCATGGGATTCTCCAGGCAAGAATACTGGAGTGGGTTGCCGTTCCTGCCCCCACTGTATCTTCCTGACCCAGGGATCGAACCTGGATTGGCAGGTGGGTTCTTTATCACTAGTGCCACCTGGGAAGCCTTCCTCAAAATTCATCCATGTAGTATATTGCAGAATTTCCTTCTTTTTTAAGGCTAAATAATATTCTATTGTATGTACATACCACATTTTGCTTATTCATTCGTCGGTCAGTGGACACTTGGGTTGCTTCTACTTTATAACTAGTGTAAATAATGCTGCTCTGAACATAGATATACAGATATCATTTTGAGATCCTGCTTTCAATTCTTTCGGGTATATACCCAGATCTGGGTCATACACTAATTCTTTGATTAACTTTTTGAGAAACCTCCATACTGTTTTCCATAGCAGCTATACCATGGTACAATCCCACAACCACGCACAAGGTTTCCAATTTCTCCACATCCTTGACAACACTAATTGTTTTCCATTTTTTTTAATAGTAGCCATCCTAATGAGTGTAAGGTGGTATCTCATTGTAGTTTTGATTTGTATTTCCCTAATGACTAGTGATGTTGAGCACCTTTTCATGTGCTCATAAGCCACTTTTCTGTTTCCCAATTGGTCTCTTCTCATTTTCAACACCTCTCTGGCTCCATCTACATTTCCTAAACAGGCCTATTTCTTTAATTCCAACCAATGCCCTATCCCCAGGAACCATTAATACAGAGGCAAAAGATTTGTCAGATTTACTTCCTGAACCCCACACAGCTTCTTTGAAATCCATTTACATTAGCTATTTAAGAAAAAGTTCTTTTACTCCCAAAGTACAATGCCAATCAACAAATAGGGCTGACTCCAATTAAAGTGTTTTGAAGAGGTTTTTTTTCTTATGTCTTTTTTTATCATTTTTATTTACTTTTGACTGCACTGGGTCTTCACTGCTGCACGGGCTTTCTGTAATTGTGATGAGTGGGGAGCTACTCTTTGTTGTGGTATACAGGCTTCTTACTACAGTAGCTTCTCTTGTTGCGGAGCATGGACTCTAGGCAAGCAGGCTCAGTAGTTGTGGCTTGTGGGCTTAGTTGGGATATGTAATCTTCCTGGACCAGAGATTGAACCCATGTACCCTAAATTGGCAGATGGATTCTCAACCACTGGACCACCAGGGAAGTCCTAAAGAGATTTTTTAAATGAAAATATAAGACAACATTTTAACTTTTATAGCCCAAGTAGGTCTAATTTGAGTCAGGTCCTGCTCTGACCTCATATTTTAATATTACTCCTTTGGTAGAACAGAAACACGGTAGTTACATGACCAGGGTCTATAATATACCTGTTGAATTTTCTCCGAGGCATAATAGATTCCTAGTTGTGTAAAACATCTGGCTAGTGTACATGAAATCACTCCAGTTGCTGAGGCAAGAACTAATTTAACATCAACACTATTTTTTTTCACATAGTTTTCTTTTTGTTTTGATTCATAAAATAACCAAACAATACAGAAAAGTATAAAGAGGTAAAACAAACAAACTCTTTTGAGCCAGAAAAAAAAAAACATAAGGGACACCTTTTCACATATGGACTAAGTGTATTTGCACATATAAATACAGTATGGTATTTGATTTTACGTAACACACTATACATTCTCATAGATAATCTGCTGTGTGTTTAAAAATAAATTTATTTATTTATTGGCTGTACCACACAGCATGTGGGACCTTCACTCCCCCACCAGGAATCAAACCTGCGCCCCCTGCATTAGAAGGCCGAGTCTTCACCACTGGACAACCGGGGAAGTCCTTCTGTCTTTTATTATATAATACATTTTCATCATTAAAGAAGCTGAATACTCTTGCCTTGTATGTCTCTTTAGCAATTTAACTAACCAATCCTTTGGTGGGAGGTGTTCACATTGTTTTTGTTTTCTTGTTTATGTGTTTGTTTTCATAAGTAAAGCTAAAATTCTAATACATGCTCTGATCCAGGGCTTGAAGATCATTTTCTTAGGTTAAATTCCGAGATTCATTGCTGTCTCTAAGTGTACATGTTTAATCTTTTTTTTTTTTTTTACTATGTATTTGCCAAACTGACCTCCAGGAAAACTGTTACAATCTTGTCTACCTTGCATGAGACTGCCACAAAAGAATTCCCCACAAAAGGATTTTTGTCACTTTTCTTCTGAATAGTCTTTTACTTCTACATTTGCTTGACTTATGGACATTAAGAAAGCTAGGTTTAGAGTCAGGCAGACTCAGTTTTGAAATGGCCATGTCACCGACTAATAGTGTGACCCTAAACAAATTCCTTTAACACCTCCAAGCCTCAGTGTCCTCATCTGTAAAATAGGATGCTAAGAAAGGATTACTGCAAAGACTGAATGAAATAATACATGCAAAGTGCTTAGTCTAGTGTTCCGCGTTTAGGATTGCCCATGAAAAAGTAAAAATTAAGCTCAAACTAAGAAGGTAAAAATCTGCCTGATTCTTCCATCAGGCTGGAAGAATAGGCCCAGATACAGCCAGCTGCACAGTCGACGGGATGCAGTGTCCCCTAAGGACACACTGCAGCTGGAAAGTGCCATAATAGCTGCCTTCTTCCAGTGACTGCTCCTCCCCTACTCACTGAGAAATCTTGTTCTCCACAATCATCAATATCAGAAACTTTGGTGTTCATAATTATATCAATAAAAATGATGCATCTGTCTCTTGTCTGGAAAATCTCAGGCCTCTTTGACAGAAATGTGGCCTTGATTTAAAACCCAGAAGTAGAGTTTTCAGTAAAGAGGTGTCAGGATGAAAATTCTACATCTATCTTAACTTTACTGTTTCCAAAGCAAGAGTATACCCTGGGTCCACCTTGCAGTCCAGACTGGATGTTGACCCCTTTATACACAGCCACGCTTTACTTTGAGCCTATAAAAACAGTTTTATTTAAATTGCATCTAAACTCTGAGAAGAGTTACCACCTCTTGTTGTTGTTCAGTCGCTCAGTTGAGTCCTACTCTGTGTGACCCCATGGACTGCAGCACACCAGGCCTCCCTGTCCTTCACCATCTCCTGGAGTTTGCTCAGACTCATGTCCATTAAGTCGGTGATGCCATCCAACCATATCCTATGATGTGGTATTAAGTAGAAGTAGATATTACATAAATATAGGGTTTCATTTGGAGTATCTTAAAAGTTTCTTCTTAATAGTTTGCAAAGGGACTTTCCTGATGGTCTAGTGGTTAAGAATCTGCCAGTGCAGGTGACACGGGTTTGATCTCTGGTCTAGGAAGATCCCACATGCCACTGGGCAACAAAGCCTGTTCACCACAGCTGTGAATCCTATGCACTAGAGCCCGTGAGCTGCAACTACTGGGCCCACGTGCTGCAATGAATGAAGCCTGTACACCCTAGAGCCTGTGCTCTGCAACAAAAGCCACCTCAAAGAGAAACCTGTGCTCTGCAACAAAGGGCAGCCTCGGCTCACCACAGCTAGAGCAAGCCAGCACACAGTAATAAAGACCCAGCGCAGACAAAAACAAATAAATAAATACAATTTAAAAAAATACTTTGAAATAGTATTTGTTAAATCAGCTGTTGTTAAACAAATTGAATGATTTTGCCCCCAACTAATACTGATTTTTTTATTGTTTCTTGGAGTTTCTTTCACTTCTGATACTCTCTAAGTTGTTATTTTGGTGGCAAAACTTTTTGCTTGGGTAGTTGATTTTTATAAACTGAGGTGTAATTGACATATATCATTATATTTGTTTCAGGTATACCACATAATGATTTGATACTTGTATACATCACAAAATGATCACCATGGTAAATCTAGGTACCATCCATCACCAAGTAAAGTTACATATTTTTTCCTTCTAATGAGAACTTTTAAGATTTATTTTAGCAACTTTCAGATATGCAATACAATAATATTGACTGTATTCAACTACATGATACATTATATCTCCATGACTTATCTATTCTACACCTGAAAGTTTGTACCTCTTAACCCCTTCACCCATTTTGCCCACCCTCTAACCCCCATCCCCTGTGCAACCACTAATTTTGTCACTGTCTCTGTGAGTTTGATTTTGTTTTGTTTTTTGTTTGTTCTATTTTTTAGATTCCACATATAAGTGAAATCACACAGTATTTTTATTTTCTTCTGTCTGACTTATTTCACTTTGCATGATACCCTCAAGTTCATCCATATAGTCACAAATGGCAATAATTTTTTAATGGCTGAGTAGTATTCCATTGTGTGTGTGTATGTGGATATATATATATATATCAGTTCAGTTCAGTTCAGTCGCTCAGTCATGTCCGACTCTTTGCGACCCCATGAACCGCTGCATGCCAGGCCTACCTGTCCGTTACCAACTCCCGGAGTCCACCCAAACCCATGTCCATTGAGTCGGTGATGCCATCCAACCATCTCATCCTCTGTTGTCCCCTTCTACTCCTGCGCTCAATCTTTCCCAGCATCAGGGTCTTTTCCAATGAGTCAGCTCTTCGCATGAGGTGGCCAAAGTATTGGAGTTTCAGCTTCAACATCAGTCCTTCCAATGAATACCCAGGACTGATTTCCTTTAGGATGCACTGGTTGGATCTCCTTGCAGTCCAAGGGACTCTTGAGTCTTCTGCAACACCACAGTTCAAAAGCATCAATTCTGTGGTGCTCAGCTTTCTTTATAGTCCAACTCTCACATGCATACATGACTAGTGGAAAAACCATAGCCTTGACTAGATGGACCTTTGTTGACAAAATAATGTCTCTGCTTTTTAATATGCTGTCTAGGTTGGTCATAACTTTCTTTCTGAGGAGTAAGCATCTTTTAATTTCATGGATGCAATTACCATCTGCCATGATTTTTGAACCCCAAAAAATAAAGTCAGCCACTGTTTCCACTGTTTCCCCATCTATTTGCCATGAAGTGATGGGACCAGATGCCATGATCTTAGTTTTCTGAATGTTGAGCTTTAAGCCAACTTTTTCACTCTCCTCTTTCACTTTCATCAAGAGGCTCTTTAGTTCTTCTTCACTTTCTGCCATAAGAGTGGTGTCATCTGCATATCTGAGGTTATTGATATTTCTCCCAGCAATCTTGATTTCAGCTTGTGCTTCCTCCAGCCCATCCCACTTCTTTATCCATGTATCCATCAATGGACACTTAGAGTTTATTTATTTATTTATGATCATGCCACACAACTTTCAGTTTAGTTCCTCAACAAGGTATTGGACCTGGGCTACTGCAGTGAAAGTACTGAGTCCTAACCACTGGACCACCAGGGACCTCTCTAGGTTGTTTCCGTGGTGGTGGTGGTGGTTTAGTTACTAAGTTGTGTCTGCTTTTTGTGGCCCCACGGGCTGTAGCCTGCCAGGCTCCTCTGTGCATGGGATTTCCCAGGCAAAAATACTGGAATGGGTTGCCATTTCCTTCTCCAGGGGATCTTCCAGACCCAGGGGTCAAACCTGGGTCTCCTGCATTGTATGCAGTCTCCTGCATTGCAGGAGGATTCTTTACTGACTGAGCCACCAAAGAAGCCCTGACTGTTTCCATACCTTGACTATTGTAAATAATGCTTCAAAGAACATGGAGGAGCTTATATCTTTTCAAATTAGTATTTTTGCTTTCTTCAAATAAGTACCTAGAAATGGAATTGCTAGATCACATGGTAGTTCTAGTTTTAATTTTTTGAGGAAACTTTATATTATTTTCACAGTAGCTGTACCAATTCACATTCCTGCCAGTAGGACACGAGGGATCCCTTTTCTCAACAACTTCTCCAACACTTGTTACTTCTATTTTATGACAAACATTCTGATAGGTGTGAGGTGATATCTTCTTGTAGTTCTGATTTGCATTTCCTTGATGATTAGTGATATTGAGCATCTTTTCATGTGCCTGTTAGCCATCATCATGCCTTCTTTGAAAAAGTATTTATTCAGATCCTCTGCCCATTTTAAAATCAAATTGTTTGTGGTTTTTTACTATTGAGTTGCCCGAGTTCTTTATAGATTTTGGATATTCACTCCTTATTGGATATGTGATTTGGAAATATTTTCCCCTGATAGCTCAGTTGGTAAAGAATCTTCCCACAATGCAGGAGACCCTGGTTCGATCCCTGGGTCAGGAAGATCCTCTGGAGAAGGGATAGGTTACCTACTCCAATGTTCTTGGGCTTCCTTTGAGGTTCAACTGGTAACGAATCCACCTGCAAGGCAGGAGACCTAGGTTTGATCCCTGAGTTGGGAAGATCCCCTGGAGAAGGGAAAGGCTACCCACTCTAGTATTCTGGCCTGGAGAATTCCATGGGATTGCAAAGAGTCAGACACAACTGAGTGACTTTCACTTCATTTCTTCGTCTTCTTTTTGCTGTGCAGAAGCTTTTTTCTTTTGATGTAGTCCTATTTTTGCTTTTGTTGCCTTTGCTTTTGGAGTCAGATTCAAAAAATCATCATCAGTAACAATGCCAAGGAGTTTATTGGCTATGTTTTCTCCTACGAGTTTTATGGTTTCAAGTCTTATATTCAACTCTTTAATCCTTTCTGAGTTAGTTTTTACATATGGTGTAAGATAGTGATCCAGTGCCATTCTTTTACACTTAACTGTCCAGTTTTTTTCAGTGAAGTGAAGTCGCTCAGTCGTGTCTGACTCTTTGCGACCCCATGGACACCAGGCTCCTCCGTCCATGGGATTTTCTAGGCAAGAGTAGTGGAGTGGGTTGCCATTTCCTTCTCCAGGGAATCTTCCTGACCCAGGAATTGAACCCAGATCCCCCGCATTGTAGACAGACACTTTACCGTCTGAGCCACCAGGGAGTTTTTTCAGTACTATTTATTAAAAAGACTGTCCTTTCCCCATTGTCTATTTTTTCCTCCTTTATCAAAAATGAATTAGCCACATATGCATAGGTATAATTTCTGGGCTCTTTATTCTCATCCATTGATCTATGTGTCTGTTTTTATGCCAACACCATATTATTTTGATTACTGTAGCCTTGTAATATAGCTTGAAATCAGGAAGCATGCTGCCACCAGCTTTGTTCTTCTTTCTCAAAATTGCTTTGGCTATTCCCTGTCTATTGTGGTTGCATAAAAATTTTGGAATTGTTTGTTCTGCTTTTGTGAAAAATGTCATTATAATTTTGATAGAGATTGCATGAAATCTGTAGATTGCTTTGGGTGGAATGGACATTTTAACAATATTAATTCTTCTAATCCGTGAGAATGGAATATCATTCCATTTGTGTCTTTTTCAATTTCTCTCATCAATAGTTTTCAGTGTACAGGTCTTTTTCCTCCTTAGTTAACTTATTCCTAGGTATTTTTTAAAATTTTGTATTGTATTTATTTATAATTCTGTGCTTAGTTGCTCAGTTGTGTCCCTCTCTTTGTGACCCCATGGACTGTAGCCCACCAGGCTTCTCTGTCCATGAGGATTTTCCAGGCAAGAATACTGGAGTGGGTTGCCATGCCCTCCTCCAGGGGATCTTCCCAACCCAGGGATCAAACCTAGGTCTCCTGAATTGCAGGCAGATTCTTTACCATCTGAGCCACCAGGGAAGCCCTATTCCGAGGTTTTTTATTCTTTTTGATGCAATCATAAATGGGATTTTTTTCTTAATTTCCCTTTTTGATTGTTTGTTGTTAGTGCATTAAAATGCAACCAGTTTTTGTATATTGATTTTGTACCCTGCAACTTTACTGAATTTTTTTATTAGTTCTAACAGCTTTTTGGTGGAGTCATTAGAGTTTTCTAGCTATGAAATCATGTCATCTGCAAATAGTAATAATTTTACTTCTTCCAATTAATTTTTTAAGTCAAATAAATAACTTACTATGTCATAGTGTTCTATTAGCAAATAACAGGATTTCTGATCTCTTTTCCAAATCTTGTTGATTAGCTACTATAACTCTATTCCTGTACATTACACAGCAGTTATTTTCTAAAATATTTTTATGTCCTATGTCAGTTAATTCAATTAATTCACTCGTCAAAGCTAACTACTTAGCAACATCGTCTTGCTTCATGCTTGGTAGTGAATTCTCCAGTGACATAAGCAGTCCCTGCGTGTCCAGACCCAAAGGCAATGTAGATGTGATCATTTTTAAAAAACAATCTTCCCTTCCTGAATGACCGCTTCACACCTTTTAGTCTCAACAACTGTCCTGTTTCTCTTAAGGTGGACATTATCTATGTATATTCATTGTAGCTAAAAGATGAAGGTACCATAAAATATCTTTGGTTTTCATGTCAGAATTTGGAAGGTTATATTGTCTATGATTAACATTTTGGTTATTTATCATTTTCACTACTAGAGGCACATTGCAACGGATGCTTCTTTGTACCCTTCTGGGTGACAATATCTCAGACAAGCGCTAATAATGTAAAACATAAGCATACCTGCCTAACATATGTGGACTTCAATCAGACTTGCTGTAGTGGCTGCTTCTTGCTTTTATTTACTTATTTTTGACTGCACTGCATCTTTGTTGTGGTGCACAGTCTTTCTCTAGTTGCAGCGAGCAGGGCCTACTCTCTAGTTGCAGTGCATGGGCTTCTCTCTTTGCGGTGGTTTTTCTTGTTTTGTGGAGCATGGGCTCTAGAGCTTGCCGGCTCTAGAGTGTGGTCTCAGCTGTTGTGGCGTACAGGCTTGGTTCCCCAGGAGCATGTGAAATCTTTCCAGACCAGAGATGGAACCGGTGTCCCCTGCATTGCCAGGTGGATTCTTAACCCCCAGACCACCAGGGAAACCCTGCTTTTTACTTTTGAAGTCTCAATACTGATGTCAGCTGCATATGTAGAAGGACTGGATTGGTGGTAGCTTGTGTTATGCATTTCAAGAGATGCCAGACAAACCCTCACTCTCAAGCTTACCAGTGCCTTCAATTTCAACAACAGAGATTCATTCCTTTGGTTTTGTAACTTGCTACTTCAAGATGATTCTTTCAACAAATTGTTTCTCTGTGATTACGATTATTGTGGAAAATCAAGAGCTTCCAGAGAAGTTGATAAATGAAAATAGAAATTACCTATAGCTCACAATTCAGACTCCACTACTGTTAACATTTTGTTATTTCCTTCTTTTCCTTTCATATACATAAAACTGAAAAGATAATCTTCTCTTTAGAATCTTTTGTTATGTATTAAAGTAGCTTTGTGTGCATGCACGCATGCCTGTTCAGTCGCTCAGTTGTGTCTGACTCTTTGCGACTCCATGGACTGTAGCCAGCCAGGCTCCTCGCTCCTTGGAATTTTTCGGGCAAGAATACCAGGGTGGGTTGCCATTTCCTACTCCAGGGAATCGTCCCTGACCCAGGGATCGAACCCCTATGTATGTGTCTCCTGCATTGGCAGGCAGATTCTTTACCACTGAGCCACCTGGGAAGCTTGGTAGCTTTACAGTAAAAGAAATCTGATGAATATAAACTCCAAGCATTTCTCTAAATTTACTTCTGGTCCCTTCATTCATTCAATAAATATTAACTAAACATCTACTATGAGCAAAGCTTTGAGCTAGACACAGATTAATGATACAGAACATACTATCAGTGTATAAAAATTCACATATTCTTAATCAGTAGTCAGATATGTAATCAGTGAATAAACTATTTTAGGTTCATTATTTCTTATAGATATCTCAAGCTTATTTGGTTTTAAGGGTTGTATAGTATTCAATTGTATTGATTTCACCATTCTCTATCATTGCAAATTTGGGATGTTTTCTCCTCTCTCTCATTTTCAGAGTCTTTCCTTGAACTCAAATCCTCAAAGTGAAGTGAAAGTGTTAAGTCACTCAGTCGTGTACAACTCTGTGTGACCCCATGAACTGTAGCCCAGGCTCCTCTGTCCATGGAATTCTCCAGGCAAGAATACTGGAGTGGGTTGCCATTTCTTCTCCAGGGGATCTTCCTGACCCAGGGATTAAACCCTGGTCTCCCTCATTGCAGACAGACTCTTTACTGTCTGAGCCACCAGGGAAGCCTCTAAATCCTCAAACTGTTACTGCTACTGCTAAGTCACTTCAGTCCTGTCCGACTCTGTGCGACCCTATCCCTGGGATTCTCCAGGCAAGAACACTGGAGTGGGTTGCCATTTCCTTCTCCAATGCATAAAAGTGAAAAGTGAAAGTGAAGTCGCTCAGTCATGTCTGACTCTTTGTGACCCCATGGACTGCAGCCTACCAGGCTCCTCCGTCCATGGGATTTTCCAGGCAAGAGTACTGGAGTGGGGTGCCATTGCCTTCTCCAAATCCTCAAAAGAAGTTACCAAATCAAAGGACATAATTGTTACTTATTTGAGCAATCTTCTTTTAGAATTCAAATACAGAAGGAATAGCAAGTTGTATGTGCCATTGCAGCACACGGGCTCTCTGTTACTCTGGGTGGGCTTTCTCTAGTTGCAGTGCTCGGGCTTCGCGTCATGGTAGCTTCAGTAGTTGCGGCCATCCTGCGACATGTGGGATCTTAATTCCCTGACTAGAGATGGAACCCATATTCCCTGCATTAGCAGGTGGATTCTTAACCACTGGGCCACCAGGGAAGTTCCAAGCCACTCACCTTCTAAAAAGGAAGTTTCACATATTCAACTAAGTGGTTGAATATAAGTTGGTGCTTATACGGTTTGGGGAAGGAAAGTATGCATATTTCCTTTCTCAGAGCTAGCATGTGTCAGGGACATACTTCAAACTCAGCAATCCTGGGTCCACAAGCTCAGAGCCTGTACATAGCTTCTTGTTCCAAATGTGCCTATAGCTATGACTCCAGAAAAGAGTTTATGTTGCCCTCTGCTCCTCCCCATTGCCCAGACTCATCACTGCCCTCCAGCCTCTCCTTGCCTCCTCCTCCCCATGAGCTACTTTTGCTGAATGAGCTATCAGAGTTTGCTGTCTCCCCACTTTCCTGTTGTCCCTAAGGTCGGGAGGCACTGGGGTCCCTTGACTCTTCCTTCATCTGATTTCCTACACACACAAACTCCTAAGACAGGAAGAGATCTTGGTACAACTTACTCATAAGACAGATAAGGCAACTGAGACAGCTAGTTAGCTGCTTCCTACAGGAGGCAATTTTGCTGAGATGAGACTTAGGAAAGGCTTTCTGGGACAAAATTTCCTAGATTTAAAGGATCTTGCTTGCCTGCTGCTTCCCATTAGCATGGAAAGAAAGGAGAACACTCAGATGACCAAAAAGAGGTGACTCAGAGAGCAGGAAAATCACCGGCCACCCAGGGAGGTAGGGATAGATGCAGGATTACAAGTGGTAAAGGAGTGGGCCCTGGGAGGTCAAGACTAACTCACTTGTGAAGTCTGTTAATGGAGAGAGAAGATGGCAATCAAGAACTTAAATGAGGGACTTCCTTGGTGGTCCAGTGGTTGAGACTCCACACTCCCAACGCAGGGACCCAGGTTCAGTCCCTGGTCAGAAAACCAGATTCCACATGCCACAGCAAAGATGCAGTGTGCTTCATCTAAAACTGATGGCAGACAAATAAACTAAAAAAATAAAAATAAGAACTTAAATGAACACAAGAGAATTATCATCGCAGTAGAAGGGAGATAAGACATGTTGCTGCTCAGAGGAGAAGATCAATTATTAGAAAAGATTGAAGTGGCAAAAAAATAAAAATAATTGACCAAGCAAGGTTTAATGGACGTGAAATAGGGATGAGACTAAAGCCAAAAGTGGGGACATAACTTCTTGGCTTATCCTGCCATTAAGCTATCCAATGACTCTAAACTCCATGAAAGCAAGGACCATATCAGGTTTTGTTCGCTATTATCATGTCTAGTACCTGATACAGAGTAGGAACTCTGTCTTGTTGAAGGAATAAACAAATGAATAATAAAGGAACCTCCCAATGAGTACCTGTGTTGTTGTTGTTCAGTCACACAGTTGTGTCCAACGCTTTGCAATCCAACAGACTGCAGCTCGCCAGGCTTCCCCGTCCTTCACTATCTCCTGGAGTTTGCTCAAACTCATGTCCATTGAGTTGATGATGCTATCTAACCATTTCATCCTCTTTCACCCCCTTCTCCTGCACTCAATCTTTCCAAGCATCAGGGTCTTTTCCAGTGAGTCGGCTCTTTTCATCAGTTGGCCAAAGACTCAGGAGCAAAAGTTTAGGTACAAATAAAAGAAGAAGAGGGAAAAAAAAGAGATAGAGAGAAGAAGGAGGCTGAGATATAACACAGATGCCTACTTTGGCCTCTTTGGCCAGTGTACTGGATGACATCCAGGAAACCAAGACAAATTGTCAGTAGTCACTGCCATGTAGAGAAACTGACAGTTCTGTGACTGCAGTGCTGATGTTAATTGGAACTGTACACTACAGCACAACGTTATTTATCATCCTGAGTTTGGAATGCCAAGTGAAATCTATCATGTAAATCTTTGTATGAGGACACTGAAGAGCAAATTAGCTGGTGCCCTTGACAGAAAGTTTACCAAAAATGATAGAAAACTTATACATCTGCACAAGGGTGGTATTGAAAATATTTAACAACTGATATGACACAGAAGCTAACAGATCAGCCTGCGGCAACGCATGAGCCTACATTAGTGCACACTGACAATCAGGACTGCGTGTGACTATTGCTTATATTGATGATGCTCAGAGAACAATAGTGCTGTTTTTAAAAAGCTATTCAACTGGATAGAAAGGAGAGTCTTGCATGCTCTCAGAGCAACATTTTCCCGTCAAATTCTTAGCCTGAAGGTTCTCTATCCAGAAGCAAAGAACTGTACTCATTCTTCAATTTTGTCCTCCAGACTTTTAGCAAATCCTGATCCTGGTCACTTGCTTTAATCTCTGCTTTATTGTCTCATCTAATATCTGAGCCAGCCACATGTGTATAAGGCCTGCCCTTAACTAATTCATATGCTGATCACCTTCTCCAGCTGGTGGTTATCCCCAGTATCTACCACCCTACCCTGGTCATGCCCGAATAGACCAGGTTCTTAACAGGACTTAACCACAGAAAAGACTCAAAGAAAACTTTACAACATAGAGGACCAATGGTTGAAGATAGTTTCAAGAAGTTGCACGTGGATGATCATACATGAGAGAAGATTATAATCTCCTGAGTTTCCCATAGATCACATAGAGACTCCACCTCTAACTTTAAAAGATGGAAAACCAAATATAGAGATGCTACACTTCTAGTCACTGCTTAAGAAAATAAGGTCTCCTTTGTGTCTTGCATTGTATTTTGTGCTGTAAAACCCCAGGAAGCATGCCTGGTGGACTGCCTTTGAAAATCCAAGATTGTGATAATCAACAACTCACAGGCAATTGCCACAACTGTTTAGCCTCCTATGGAAAGTGTAACTTACGCCAAAGGATTATAATTAGGCAATCATCCAAAAATGTTATGGTCTATTCAACAGGACTGTGGCCGCCTCCAACTCATATGTTGAAATCCTAACCCCAGTATATCAGAATGTAGCTATACTTGGAGAAAGAGCCTTCAAACAGATGATTAAGTTAAAATGAGGCTGTCAGGGTGCCCTAATCTTATCTGATTGATTTTCTCATAAGCAGAGGAAATTTGGACACCCAAAGAGATACCAGGGCTGTGCACACAGAGGAAAGACCATCTGAGGACACAATGAGATGATGGCCATCTACACAACAAGGAAGGAGGCCTCAGAAGAAATCAAACCAGCCAACACCTTGATCTTGGACTTCTAGCCTCCAGAACTGTGAGAAAATAAATTTCTGCTGTTTGAGGCACCCAGTCTGTGGTATTTTGTTATGGCAGCCCTTGAAGTCTAAGATAAACAGGCACTTATTGTGGGCCTAATGCACACAGGCTACAGGGACAAATTTTCCTCAGCTAAGCTGTAACTATTTGCAGCCAGGACCTAAGTCCTTTTTCTCTGTTTCACCAAAAGTCCAGTGAAGTCCCCTTCAAAGAGTAGGACTGCAGCACCAATATTTTAATTGATAGTATGGAGAAAAATCTAAGACGAATCACTACCTTCAAGACCACTTGGAAAAAAAAAAAAAAAAAAACCACCTGAAAACTGGTAGTAGAAGAAAGATGAGCATGGCAGAGCAACTAGAAAAACAGAAAGAGGGACTTACCTGGCAATCCAGTGGTTAAGACTGTTGCTGCCAATGCTGGGGGCACAGGTTTGATCCCTAGTCAGGGAACTAAGATTCAACATGCTGTGCAGTCCTGTCCAAAATAGTTTTTTTAAAGAAAAGAAAATCAGGAGGAGATTCATGGATGGAGGGGTTGGGAAGCTCTGAGGAATCCATAGGAGAATTTGTGGAGTGCTTGGATTCAGACAGGGAGAGAAGAAGTAAGGGCGTTCCTGGAAGAGAGAATAATGTAAGCAAAAGCAGAGAGTCCAAAATGATTTATTTTCTATTTGCAAAAGAGTAAATAATCACTCCAGCTAGAGTGGCATGCTCATGTTAAGAAAATACACAGCATTTGGGAGAAGTTTGAATGCCAGTCTTAGGCCTCCAGAATTGATCCTTATCCTCACGCCCTCAGAAATTAGGAGACGTCAGATACTAATCCCTCCTGGCTATGGGGGTTGAGGCAGGGTAGGAGGGAAGGCAAGACTGGCACATGGAATTGCAAAATGTACCAAGGAGGAAGATCAAGATAGCGAATTGAGGCAAGGCCAGGATCAAGATAAACATATCGGAGAGGCAGAACTAGTTATGAGGTAACCAGAGTGAACTAGAGGTGCTGTGGAAGAGCAGGCTCTGAAAGGGACATGGGAAGCAGTGCCTGGAGCAGCTCCCCAAGGCCCAAGAATGTAGCAAAAGAACTTTTTGGAAACTTCGTCTAGGAATAGGGAGGGTGACATTAAAAGGATGGAAGAATTCTGGATGATGGCTCAGATAGTAAAGAATTTGCCTGCAATTCAGGAGACCTGGGTTCTATCCCTGGGTCAGGAAGATCCCCTGGAAAAGGGAATGGCAGCCCACACCAGTATTCTTGTCTGGGAAACCCCACGGACAGAGGAGCCTGGCAGGCTACAACCCATCCGGTCACCAAGAGATGGACATGACTGAGTGACTAACACTTTCACTGAAAATTTTCGACCAGAGTGCAACAAAATGGTATTTTAGAAAAATATATTGAGGAACACTGTAGAACTAGAGTTAGAAAGCACAGCACATCAAGACATGAGTTGAAGGTTATAAAAATTATTTTGAAAGCATGCAGTTTCATATTTCTTTGCTCACCCTAGTACCTAAAAGTCAGTCCTTAGTAAATAAATGCTAAATACAAAATGTACATCCTCTGCAAAATGATTGTTTTTGTCTTTAGACCAAGAAAATCTCCTAGAATAAGCAAATAAATTAATATCATGGCTTATATATGTCAAATTTCTATGAGTTTGGTCAATGTGTATCACTTTTATGCAGCATAATAATTCCTGAATGAACTGATAGAACTCAGATTATTAAGCTTGCAGGTTCTGATGCTATATTGGTTCTTTGGTTGAAAATTATGAATATAAACCCTTGCTATTGACGCAAAAATTGATTGGAAGGATATAGGGCAGATGAGGGAATACAAAGATCGGTTGGATCATTTGTTCTCAGGAGGTCAGAACCAAAGCAGCTTCAGGGATCTGGGAATCAGGAACTGTGAACTGTCTCATGGCAGCATAGAATCATAGCTTTCCACCTCCCGTGCCTGCATTTCTCAGCTCAAAGTTCCTCGGATAAAAAGTGTGATTGGCCAAGCAAAGATCAAACATCAACCTCTCTGTTGGGGGTACAGTGTTGTAATTGACAACATATCAAAACCACATACTGAACATATTGGACACTAGCAGCCCCCAAGGAAGTAATTTTAGGCAGAAAAAATAACCAGTGTACACTCTTGGTACTTATACTTCAAAATACACCCTCAAAATAGTGTGGACAGCTGATTAAACAAGATTCTACTTAATTGGCCTTTTCACCTGTGAGAATTAATTGGAATTAATATTTGTCACTCCAGAGACCAAATCCTACTGATGATGATGAGTTTGTGTACTGCGAAGCTTATCTACTTAGGAGGTTCTCATTTCCTAGAATTTTCAATATTTTTTCAGTATGTCTACATGTTATGGCAGATTTAAAAGTTTTTCAGTATAGTGTAACAAATAGGAAAGTATACAAATCATAATTGCTCAGCTCAAAGAATTTTCACAGATCAAACAATCAGAACCCAGATTGTGAAATAGAATATAACCAGCACCCCAGGAGGTCTCACTCAAGCCTTCTTCCACCCAACGAAAGAAACCACCAAACAGTTTCTATCTCCATTGGTGAGTTTTGCTTGGTTTTGAGCTTTATATAAATTGAATCATATATTATGTGCTCTTTTTTATGATTTTTGTTCATGCATTTGTTGCATTTTATAAGATTTATCCATCATTTTACAAGTAGCAATGGTTTCTTCATTCTCATTGCTGTATAGCATTTTATGATTACATCACTGTTTTATCTATTCTACTGTTGTTGGACTTTTGTTTTCAGTTTTTCACTGTTACAAATACTGCTGCTATGAACATTTTTGTACATGTCTTTTGTAAATATTATACTCATTTTTATTGGGTATGTATCAAGTGGTGGAATCACTAGTTCACAGAGTATGTTTAAGTTTGGCTTCAAGAAATAATTCAAATAATTATGCACGGACTCCCCTGGTGGTCCAGTGGTTGGGAATCTGCCTGCCAATGCAAGGAACACAAGTTCAATCCCTGTCTGAGAAAATCCCCCAGGCCACGGGACAGCTAAGTCCACATGCCTTAGAGCACCCTACAGCTTGTGCTCCATAACAAGGGAAGCTACTGCAATGAGAAGTTCCCACTTGCCACAACTAGAGAAAGCCTGCATGCAGTAATGAAAGCCCAGTGCAGCCAAAAATAAACAAATAAATAAAAATTTCAAAAACAAACAAAAAAATTATCCATAGTGTTGTACAGATTTACATTACCAACAGCAGTCGTGTATAGGGATTCAAGCTTCAGCACATCCTGTGCTGTATGGACTGTCTGCCTTCTTAATTTTAACCATGATAGGAGATGTGTAGGACCTCATTGTGGTGTTATTTTATACATCCCTGATGACTAATGAAGCAGATCTTTTTGTATGTTTATAGGCCATTGGAAATCCTCTTTAGGGAGGTGTCTGTTGAAATCTTTTGCTCGTTTAAAAAAAATCCTGTTGTCTTTCTCTTCTTGATCCATTGGGGCTCTTTATATACTCTGTACACAAATCCTCTTTTGAATATACAGATTGAAGTACATTCCATTTTGTGCTTTTTATTCACTCTCTTAATCACATCATTTGATAAACCTAAGTTCTTAATTTTAATGCTTTCCAAATGTACTAATTGTTATGGTTAGCACTTTTAGCATACTATCTGAAAAATCTTTGATAGAGAGATTGTAGTAGTTGGAAAAAATAGTGATAAGTTCATAGAAAACTAAAAAAAAAAAAAAAAAATTAAACAGAACACATGGTTTTTTTAACTCCAGGGCAAAAATTGTACTAGAAACAAAACATAATCATAGTATTCCATTGGGTTCAACTGTGAAGATTTATTTACACAATCATTATAATATAATCACTGACTACTGATTTCTCCAGAAATCTCTGATGGGGCCCCATAAGTAGCAAACCTCTTCCCAATCTGAGTTCTGAACAAATTGAGAAGGAAAACAGAAGAGTGGCAGAGGGAAGTTAAGATATTGCCTTTATTATAACTGAGAGAGGCCAGGCTGGAGAGGGTAGCATCAAGTTTTTTTGCAAAGCAGGGTGGGTAGAAAGAACCAGACTTAGGGAGAATGGCCCCCTTCAGTTGTGGGCAATGCTGGACCCATGCAGGTTTTCTCAAGTTGAGTCCCTGGTATTGCCCTTTAGCCACCAGGAGCCCCTTCTACTCAAAAGATGACTGTTCTTATTCCAACACTGAGAGACTTTTCAAAGTAGTCTTTAAAAAGTATAGTTTGAAAGAAGGAATGCTTATCCTCATTCTTTTGATAAAAAGAAAACTATTGTAGATAGTATTCATGTAGAAGTATGTTTTAATTAAGATATAGAGAGTGCTGTAAAAAAAAAAACAACTAAACTCCTAGATGTATAATGTCTAAAACACAGTATAAACTGATGTCTTGTTCATGTAACAGACCAGATCATATGTTCCTCATCAGCAGAGGCAGCTCGGCCATTTTCCACACGTGGCTTCCAAGGTTGCACTAGTCAACTCAGCACAGAGAAACATATGAGGGGAGGTTTTTATGGGCCAGGCCTGGAAGCGACACTCAGCATTTCCATTCACATTCAGCAGGCTGGAGACCTGATGTGAGGGAAGCTGGGAAGTGTGTCTAGCTATGAGTCCAGGAAAAAGAAGAGACCAGAAGTTCTGGTGAACACTTATCAGTCCTTCCCACTGGGTATGAGGGACATTTAGGCAGAATGTTTCACATTGCCGCCTGTGTCTGACACATAGTGGGTACTCCGTAAATGTTTGTTGAATAAATAATAAAGTGGAAAGAGCATGGGCTTTGAAATATAGAAGACTCAAATTCTCACCCAAGCTCTGCCACTTTCTAATTGTCTTAATTTGCTTAGACTCTTTGAGCCTCAGTTTCTCATCCATATAATGGAGATGAAAATACGTTTGTGATCTGCTTCTCGGGTCAGGTGTGGAAATAGACAGTGATTAACAATATGCCAAGAAAAACAGTATTTGAGAAATAGGCTTCCTTGATTTTCTCTCAAATAGCTCTGACAGTGGGGAAGGGGAGAAAGTAGCTATCTTGTAAGTATTTTTTTAAAACAACTATAGTCATCCCAGCAGCCCGTGAAGTCTGCCATTTCCCTGGTCTCTGCTCTGGCACCTGGGCTGAAGTCAGCTGCCCAGTTTTCGAGGCCTGCGCCAGCGCTGCAGGAGCCCAGCGCCTTCACGCTCCCAGGTCACTGTGTGCTTTCTGCTCCCATGTTCCTGCAGATCCCTGTGGGCTGTAGGATGCCATGAGTGCTGTCCATCCAGGGTATCTCGGGTCACAGCTTCTTGCCTTAATATCTTTCAAATGAAACAGCTTTGTTTGTTTCTGCTTTTTGTTCAGTCTCATTGGGACGAAGTCAGGAATCCCTGGAGCAGAGTCAGCAGGTGATGTTAGTGACCAGCAGTTTATACTACTGATAATACCCTCCCCACTTTCATCTGAACTTGCCCCACTCTCCTTAGAATGGGTTATTTCTCAGGATCTCCTTGATTTCTCAAGCAAGTAAGTCCCTTCCCAACAGCGTTTGGACCTTCCTAGACCTGTCAGAATTCTGAGTCCAGGTTAGGCAGTTAAGCCAGAACTTCTTTCACAGTCCTTCCCACCTTCTCTTTTTACCTGTTTTGCAGGGTTGGTGTTGGCATTCAATGAGATAAATCGGATAAAATACCAGGCTTGGTGGTGACTTCAAGAAAATACACTATAAAAGTTGTTTTTTTATATTCTTTGAGAATCTTCTGGCATCACAGAAATTAATATTGGCTTAGAGTGCCAAAGAATTGATGCCTTTGAACTGTGGTGCTGAAGAAGACTCTTAAGAGCCCCCTTGGACTTGCAAGGAGATCAAACCAGTCAATACTAAAGGAAATAAACCCTGAATATTCATTGGAAGGACTGATGCTGAAGCTGAAGCTCCAATCCCTTGGTCACCTGATGTGGAGAGCCAACTCATTGGAAAAGACCCTGATGCTGGGAAAGATTGAAGGCAGAAGGAGAAAGAGACAACAGAGAATAAGATGGTTGGATGGCATCACCATCTCAATGGACATGAGTTTGAGCAAGCTCTGGGAGATGGTGATGGACAGGGAAGGCTAACATGCTGCAGTCCATGTGTTTGCAAAGAGTTGGACATGACTGAGCGACTGAACAACAACAACAAAAGGTTCGTTCAGGTTTTTCACGTCAAAAAACTTTTGGCTAACCTGATTGATCCATCAACTGTCCCCTGAAGGGAGCCCCTGACCACAAGCACCCTTGAATTTTGGGACAGGTGGGTTGAATGCTGCATCACCTTGGTATCCAGGACAAGGTCAGAAAATTCACAGTTAACAGACAGTCTTGGAGATAAGGCCTATTTTGAACTTTTCAAAATAGGAAATAGGATGCTGATGTAGGCCACAAGGCAGTGATATCATGAGAGCAACATATTTACCCATATACATATTACACATATCATCTTTCCAATTATCCACAGATACTTACTCTTCACTAAGGGTGATGATACTCTTCTGACAGCTGCTGTATCTGAGACCCTCATTTCAATTCTGATAGGAAGTCAGAATTAAACCTCAAAATGCACATGGAACAGAGGGAAGAAAACACGAAAGGGAAAAAAATATGCAAAATAAACATCATGTTCTGAATGAATGTCTACTGGACAAACTAGAGAAGAAAAGAAACATGGACAAGGTATATGCAGCAATTGAGAAAGGAGCAGAAGGGGGCCTCCAGGAGGTTTTAACTGCTTAGATATGGCAAGTGTGAGACACTGTAGAAGAGCAATCAGGTGGCCTCTGTGATGGGTTAGATGTGGGCCTGCAACAGAAGAACAGGAGCAGAAACAACCACAAAGTTTAAAACCGGAGGTGCCAGGCAGTGCCAAGGCATAGAACTGAGAGGTGGAAGACCTGTCTGCCACTTGGAACAAGGTACTGATTCCCTCTTGGACTCAGTTCCCTCATTTGTAAAGTGCCTCTATCAATTTCATAGTGTTTGGGGGAGGTACAAATAAGATGATACGTGGGGGACTTCCCTGGTGGCCCAGTGGTGAAGACTGCGCTCCCAATCCCTGCTCAGGAAATTAGATCCCACATGGTACAACTAGGAGTTTACAAGCCACGACTAAAAGGTCTCATATGCCAAAATTTAAATGTAGTATAGCCACATAAATAAATATATTTTTAAAAAAGTGGTATGTGAGAAAACACGGTAGTTCTGGATGAGTGGATGGCAGCACAGCTCACCATCACTGTCCTCATCATTGTCAGTAGAAAAGCTGGAAAGGGATACTGTTTGAGGGATAATACAACAAATTCAATTCTTTTCATTATTTCTGTTTAAAAATTTTTAATTGGTGAATAATTACTTTACAATAAACTAAATTTTAAATGTGCGAAGATGTTGGGATGACATCCAAGTGGAGAGCGCACATAACAGCCAACGTAAGGGAAAGAATTAAGTTAATGAACCCAGGCCTTTGTATACAGTTACCCCTCCATATCTCTATCTTACTGGTTTACACCAGGAAAAATCACAATATCAGATTGGATTCAAGAAGATAGATACAATTTATTTGATGAACAAGGTAGGTAACATACCTGTTCTGTACTCTTGCCTTCTGGGGGAGGAAAGGGTGGAAGAAATACAGGATCTGTAGAGTCAGGAAATAGGAGAAAAGATTAGAAAGTCACTCTGTCACTCTTATAAAAGGGCTAACTTAAAAAGTAGACTAAGAGGAAGGCCAGCAAGAGAGACCAGCTGCTAGGAGATGATGCTGGGGGAAGGAGGTATGGTGGTCAAAAGAGTATCACTATCGGATTTCAAGAGGCAGAGTGGAATGTGACCCATCCTGTGTGGGAGGGTGAGGCCTCAACTATATAGGGAAAATGGGACTTTGCTCCCCTATGAGCCAGGTGAGGTAAGAACTGGACCTTCATTTATAATGAGGGTAGAAGTTACCCAGTAGAACTAAAAATCACAAGATAAATTAAGTATTTATTAATAATTAATTTATTAGTTAAGATTTTGATAGGTTGTTATATAAGTTTAAGTTTAAAGAATGAAACCAGGTACCTGCAATATGCCACCTCACATAGTACAAAATCTAGGAGCTTAACACTGCAGTAAACTGATTTCACATTCTCATTCATTGTCTATGCAACTTGAAGCAAAAGAAAGTAAAGTAACAGGGACCCTGGAGAGAAGAAATAAGAAGTCTGCAATCTCTCTCTCTTTTTTTTTTTTCATTTATTTTTATTAGTTGGAGACTAATTACTTTACAATATTGTAGTGGTTTTGCCACACATTGACATGAATCAGCCATGGATTTACACGTGTTCCCCATCCTGAACCCCCCTCCCACCTCCCTCCCCATCCCATCCCTCTGGGTCATCCCAGTGCACCAGCTCCAAGCACTTGTCTTATGCATCCAACCTGGACTGGCGATCTGTTTCACACTTGATAATATACATGTTTCGATGCTGTTCTCTCAGATCATCCCGCCCTCGCTTTCTCCCATAGAGTCCAAGAGTCTGTAAAAAAAAAAAAAAAGAAGTCTGCAATCTCAAGGACATAGACACTTCTTAAAAAGTAACTTTTTAAAATAAACTTTAAAATCTTTTCTCCCAAAATTCTGATACTGTCACCTGAAAGAAATGTTTTTCAAACAATGAACCATAAAGTCAATTTAGTTGATCATGACTAGCAGTTGGAAAAAAAGAGTAAGCACTGTTTAAAATGTTTTTGTTTGTTTTAATTACACACAAACACAAGCACACACACACAAATGTGTACTGAATTAAGACAAAAATGTATTTTTTATTTTGTTGTGGTTCATGACAGCAACAAAAAAAATTAGAAAAACGTTGTCCTCTCCCTGATTGTTCTGATGAGATTATTTTATTTCCTGCATTTGTCCATATTTACTTTTAGTTTGCATAATGAAAGCAAAAGTTCTCTTAATTAGTTTCAAATATAAAAGTATATTCTAATATTGAATTTATTTTTTCAAACAATCCCCTTCTCTATACCTGGAGATTTCTGTGTTTCCCCAAAGGTCAAGGTTGCCCTTGTTGAGAATCACAAGGTTGCCCTAGGGAAATCTGGACTCTTGAGTAATTAGCATTGAGTAGTAGCATTAATCCCCAGGAAGGAAGACCTATAAACTTTCTGTTTGGAATGTTTGCTGAGTTTTTTTCATCACACTGTTTCGAGAAAGAATATAGAGGTTGGTGGACCTCCAAGAGCCTAACAGACTGACATTTAGGATCAATGAGTTCTGACTGATTAAAGTTAACAGATGTCATTCTCAGGGTGTCTCTGTTCTAGAAGTGGTAGTATTTTAGCCAGGATAATCTTTAAAGTATTAAATAGCTGGTCAGTGTGAAGTAATTAGCCTCCAACTAATAAAAAAATTAAAAAAAAAAAAGAAATGATCATGGTTAGGCAACTGGTTTAGAGGTGACAATATCATATCAAAGCCTACTATGTTTTCAATAAATGAAGTTCATTCTGAAAAAAAAAAATAAAATAAATAGCTGGTCAGGAGGGCTACTGGACAACCTGAATGAATATGGAACATAAACAGCCATTAGGTGTTTTCCACCTGTAGGTCACCCAGCATTTAGCAATGAAGGGAAAGTATAATTAAATACCTGGTCCTCACCCAAACAGTATTTGTGAATTGTGAGAAGACACCTCTGAGAAAGAGCTAGAATTGGCCAATGTCAAAAAATAACAATGAGGTTTAAACTTTTTTTTTTTTTTTTCCACCCGGTCTCAGTCCGTTCTCAGAACACCCTCCATCACCTAGTTCCCAGAACTCAGATTGCGTCATCATCATCCCAGAACACGTCATCATCAACCTAAACTTTTTTTAAAAATTCAAAGCTAGGAATAATGTGGGAGAGAGCAATATACAGGAGTGAAATGATAAAAGGCCTTCAAGAAAACCAGGACATTTTTGGAAGAAGGAGGTAAAACTAGAGTTTTTAAAAAAAAAAATTATAAAACTCTATAAGGGACGAATGAAAAGCAGGAAGATAGGCTCAGAAGATGGAAGACAATGGAATAAACAAATCTTATTTGATTAGCTCAAGGCTAGAAAAATAAGATAGAATAAGAAAAAGTAAAGAGAATAAACCTAGGATGCTTTTCATGGAAAGAATATATATTAAAGGACAAAGACATGATATTGTTTGAGCTCTCTTCCTGCAAAAACAAGTATCCAGGGAACCATACTGTTTTAGGGAACTGGGATCCAGGACTAGGCTCAGAGGTGAGGCAAGACTGCCCCACAGACTGTAACTAATGGAGCCAAGGGAAAGACAGCATCCCTGGGCAAAGCTGGGATGCCAAACAGAGAGTCCCTCTGAAGTGTGAGGCCAAAGGATCTGGGCAAAGAGGCAGAAATAACCAGGTGCTGGGCAAAAGAACAGGAATTGAGTTCCCAGGAGGAGGCAAGCAGTTTAGAACAACAGGTGGGAGGCAGAGCCTGGGGGTTTCCCAAGGCAGTGGAATATCATCTCAGAGGATTTTTATGGGGCCATTTAGGGTGTTAAGCTGGTTTTACATAAATGTAATGGGGCCAAGCCCTTAATGTCAGCAAGATATAATAGCTACAACAACAACAAAAATAACAATAACTATTTTTATACCCATTATGGGCCTTGGTTTGGATGTTGGCTCCACCACTCATTGGGGCAGAATGGGTATATTTGACAAGTTATTTAACCTCCCCCAGCTTTGATTTTCTCCTTTTGTAAAATGCAGATAATAATTGTTTTACACTCTCTCCCTGGATGGTTATATCCATCCCTGCAGCATGAAGTATCTGTGTTAACAACTCCCAAATTCATTTCTCCAACCCAGACCTCTCCTCTGAGTTTCAGATTCCTGCATCCAAACACAACTCAAACTTAACAAAAGCAAGTGAAATTCTGTAGATTCACTTTCAGGGTTGAGGGCCCTTGTTGTTCAGTTGCTCAGTCATGTCCAACTCTTTGCAACCCCATGGACTGCAGCATGCCAGCCTTCCCTGTCCTTCACCATCTCCAGGAGCTTGCTCAAACTCATGTCCATTGAGTCAGTAATACCATCCAACGATCTCTCCTCCCACCTTCAATCATTCCCAGCATCAGGGTCTTCTCTAGTGAGTTGGCTCTTCGCATCAGGTGGCCAAAGGAGCCTCAGCTTCAATATCAGTTCTTTTAATGAATATTCAGGATTGATGTCCTTTAGGGTTGACTGGTTTGATCTCCTTGCAGCCCAAGGGACTCTCAAGAGTCTTCTCCAACCTCACAGCTCAAAAGCATCAATTCTTCAACATTCAGCCTTCTTTATGGTCCAACTCTCCCATCCATACATGACTACAGGAAAAACCATAGCTTTGACTTTATGGATTTTTGTCAGCAAAGTAATCTCTCTGCTTTTTAATATGCTGTTTAAGTTTGTCATAGCTTTTCTCCCAAAAAGCAAGCATCTTTTAATTTTGTGGCTGTAGCCACCACCTGCAGTGATTTTGGAACCCAAGAAAATGAAGTCTGTCACTGTTTCCATTCTTTCCCCATCTATTTGCCATAAAGTGATGGGACTGGATGCCATGATCTTAGTTTTTTGAATGTTGAGTTTTAGCCAGCTTTTTCACTCTCCTCTTTCACCTTCATCAAGAGGATCTTTCAATCAGTTCAGTCGCTCAGTCGCGTCCAACTGCCCGCGACCCCATGGACTGGAGTACAAAAGGCTTCCCTGTCCATCACCAACTCCCAGAGCTTGCTCAAACTCGTATCCATCAAGTCACTGATGCCATACAACCATTTCATCCTTGGTCACACCCTTCTCCTCCTGCCTTCAATCTTTCCCAGCTTCAGGGTCTTTTCCAATGAGCCAGTTCTTTGTGTCAGGTGGCCAAAATATTGGAGTTTCAGTTTCAGCATCAGTCCTTCCAATGAATATTCAGGACTGATTTCCTCTAGGATTGACTGGTTTGATCTCCTTGCAGTCCTTGTCTAAACTTTGAGGGCCCTGGTCCTTTTCTAAACTTCCTCACCTCCATAGATGGCACCCTCATTTGATTCCTTGATTCCTCCTTCTCCCTCAGTCTTAACATCCAACTCAATGACTCCTGGAATAAAGTTCAAAATCCTTTCCAAAATTCATGGTCATCTTTTCGAGTTCTTCTGTATCTTTGCCTTAAAATGAATCTGGCATGGCCATGAAAATGCACAAATCTCCTCTGGCCTCTATTTCCCAAATCTCCTTGACCACTTGCTCCTCTCTGCTCCCAGCTGCTGCTTCTTATTGCTGCCTTTCCAGATTTTCCCAGCCCTGTTTGGTTACGGTCTTTCCCAATTTTCTCTAGACCTTCTGGTATTTATAATCTGTTTGGGATATGTTCTCTGGCTCAGCCTGACCCCTGTTCCTCAGGAAATTTCTTCTATCTTCCCTCTAGCCCAAGGTCCAAAGACCCTGGGTAAGAATCACTTCCAAAACGCCTCAGTAAAATCTGGTATGCACAGATTGCATCAGGTGGATCAGAGTGGGCGAGTAAAGAAAACATAATACTTAGAGAATGTGTGTTAGAAACATCCAAACTGAAAGGTATAACTTCTAATGGAAAACTATTTCCCCTTTTGTGCTGTGGCAATTTGGAGGGATTCAAGGTCATCCTGAACATGAGGAGGAGGCACACTCCTGGGCTGGGGGTCTGTGAGCTGCTTCTCCTTCTGTGTTGCAATGCAGCTGCCTTGCTCCTCTCCCTTTCCCATTCCGCTCACAGGAAGACCACAACATGCAGCCAGGCAGTTGGGTTATCAGCCAGTTGTTTCTGTTTAGTCATTTAAGTCTTGTCCGACTCTTTTGTGACACCATGGACTGTGGCCTGCCAGGCTCCTCTGTCCATGGGATTTTCCAGGCAAACATAGTGGAGTGGGTTGCCATTTCCTTCTCCAGGGGATCTTCCCGACCCAGGGATTGAACTGGGGTCTCCTGCAGTGGCCTAATTTACCCCTGAGCCACCTGAGAAGCTATAAGCCAGTAGTTCAGTCCATAAAAGGCAGAATGATAAAGGATGCAAACACAAGCATTTTTGCCCTGATCCATCTAATGTGTGGTTTATATACCAAAACCTCAGAAATATTCAGGAAGCTGAGAAGTCTTGTTTGTAATAAGGATGAACAGGGAGTGGGGACAGATGCCTCACTGATCAGGCAGGTTCAGAGTAACACAACTTTCTTTACCTCCCAGAACAAGGTACAAGATACAGATTTATAATGAGTCTTTTGTGGAGGATAATGGCTGGAACATCATTTCACATGCAGCTTCCAGGTAGAAATCTCCCATGACTGCTCTTTTCCTAGGTGCTCTAAGATAGCCAAACCCTGTCTGTCTGTTAATTTTAATATCCCCACCAACAGTGCCTGGCATATAGTAAACCCTCATGAAATACACCTGGTATCAATAGAGACACTATGAGTATTCCAGTGTCCTAACTTTTCTCTGCTTTTTTCCATCTTACATTTTTTAAAATAGCTATTTCAATCCTCAGAACACGATTGGTCCACTCAAAAGAACCCCAGGCAGCCTAGCAATACAGGGACTCGGAGATCTCAGATGATTATCAGAATATCAGAAAATGTATATAATGTTTATCATTCTTCACGTTCACATTCCACTCTACGCCCATGCCTCTAAAGCAAGAATGCTGATGTAAGCATTGATTTTCCTATTATCTAGAGGAAACTGAGGCCCAGAGAGGATGTGAAACTTAATCAGTTTCTCTCAGTTTTAGAGCGGTGGTGACAGAACTCTCTTGGAATTTTGGAAAGAGCCTGTGCTAACCAGAGCTCAGAGCAGGGCTCTGTCACTTAGGAATAACCTGGGTGATATTTGCAGCCTCTGCGGGTCTCATCTTCCTCTGTAACAAAGAACAGCAATGCCTACTACATAGGACAATTCTGTCCAAAGACTGAATTAGACTGATAATTAAAATAGGGTGATATAGGAAAGTGTGTACAAATGAGATACACAAAGTAATAGTTTCCTTTTTCTAATCACAGAGTGAAAAACAGAAGACACACTTTTGTGAAGAGAGTAAAATTTTTTTTTTAAATTTTTTGTCCAAAAATAAAGATCTCATGAATAGGAAATCAGCATTTATAGTATCTCACAAAGGCATTTCAACGTTAATTCTTGTCACTGGCATATATATTATCTCACACACACACACACACACACACACACCTCTTTCCTAATTAACCAGCTTGAACCATCAGCCTGAAGAAAGGCTTCAGAGAGAGACCAAGGAAGCAAGGGTGAAGAAGCTTCCACTTCAGATTGGTTCTGAGACAATTTTCCCCTTCCCTCAGGCTGAGATATTCTGCCATCTGTTTTGATTAAACCTTTCAAAATTCAACTTGTGTTTTTCCTTCCATTCCTTTGAAATCTCCTTTAATTCAACAGTCTTTAGGCTTTCTTCTTTCCCGTAACCACCATCTGGTGCTTCTATTAAAAAAAAAAGAAAGAAAGAAAAGAAAACACACACAACAAACACTTTGAGTTCCTTGGAAGAAAGGTATAATGATGAGGATAATTTATTCCCATAGTGAGGCCCATTACTATTTCCATGGCAACAGACTGTGATGTTCTGAACATGGGACTTTGTGATCATCACAAGAACAGGATGGCAAAAGGCCCTGTCAGACTCTTTGTCATTATGGATTCTTTGGGTAGTCACCCTCGGTGGCTCCCAACTGTCTACAGAATTAAGTCCAAAGGCCTTAGCATGGCATTCAAGGCCTCCTGAGTCTGGTCCAATTATTCCCAGGCTTATCACCTGCCAATCCCAGGCACCTGGTACTCTGTGTTCTGGACACTCACACTCTTTCATGCCTCCATGCCTTTCCTGTCATTTCTTTTCTTTAAAATGCCTCGCCCTCCACCCCCCCACCAGTTTTTTTCCTAAACTTAATGAAGCTCGCCTCATTCTGAAAAGAAAGCCCAAGTGTTAGTCACTTAGTCATGTCCGACTGTTTGTGACCCCATGGACTATAGCCAGTCAGGCTCCTCTGTCCATGGAATTCTCCAGGCAAGAATACCGGAGTGGGTAACCATTTCCTTCTCCAAGGGATCATCCTGACCAAGGGATCAAACCCAGATCTCCCATATTGTGGGCAGATTCTCTACTGTCTGAGCCACCAGGGAAGCCTCATTCTAAACAATTAGCTCAAATGTCATTTTCTAGGTGAACTCTTCCATCGTTCGCCCAAACACAAGAAGTCTCTCTTCAGTGCTCCAATATTTTTATAAAACAAGTATATTGACTCCTAACATTTTGTACCACAGTTATGTTTATAAGGGCTTCCCTTGTGGCTAGACTGGAAAAGAATCTGCCTGCAATTCGGGAGACCTGGGTTCAATCTCTGGGTTGGGAAGATCCCCTGGAGAAGGGAAAGGCTACCCACTCCATATTCTTGCCTGGAGAATTCCATGGACTGTATAGTCCATGGGGTGCAAAGAGTCAGTCACGACTGAGCGACTTTTACTTTCTTATGTTTATATCTCCTTGTTATGAATTTGGATTATTTGCTGTTGGAGCCATACCTGCTTCATTTTTGTAGACCATCCCATTTCACATGATTTCTCAGACTATCCTAAGGGTGGAACTTCCATGATGGTCCAGTGGTTAAGACTCTGTGCTTCCACTGCAGGGGCATGGGTTTGAGTCTGAGTTGAGGAACTAAGATCCTATAAGCTGTGTGGCCAAAAATAAATAAAAAATAATAATTTTAAAATGTAAAAATATTCTAAGGGCTAGATGGGCACCCATTTTATCCCCATTTTACTGTTGAGAACACCAATGTTTAGAAAACGTAAGGGATGTCGGTAGGGATAACTGAGAGCCGGAACTCTACTGATAGAATGGAAAGAATGTGGACTTGGAGTCAGGTTTATCTGGGCTCAATTTATGCAGTCTCTCTAAGCTTCCATTCCTTCACCTGTAAAGTGAGCATTAAACGAAATCATGCATGTGAAGGCGTAAGGCATTAAATCAATATTCAATTAATTTTAGTTTTCTTCTTTCTCCTTCAAAGTCTACCTTCTAGGAGCATCTAGAAATGAAATTTTTCTTCCATTTTGGTTCCCCCATTTTTATATGCTACTGAAATTCAGATGAATAAACAAATGAATGTCTTCAGCATATCCTAGAGAAAATCTTTGCCTTAATCCTTTCATGTGTAACCTGGACTAACAAGAGAAGTTACCTAACAGAGTTGTAAAAATTAAACAAAGCAATGTATGGATGCATAAGGCTCTTAGCACACTGTTTGGTTTGTAGTAAGTACATTATCATTATCATCATTATTATTATCATTATTTTTGTGTGGCAGTATGAAAGGCCCTGTGAGGGCTACAAAAATAAATAATAGGGTCTCATGACTCTGTCTTAATGTTTTTCTTACCACAACCTATCTTTTTACTATAGACATCTGTGCAGTCATTTCCTTCCATAAGATTGCAGGTTTTAGATAGGGTTCTGTGCCTTATCTATAATTCTTTCTGTTGGGTAGACCTGAAACAAAGCCTTGTAGAGAAGGAACTTTCAGTAAAATTTGGTCCAAAGAAGGCTGAATGATATTTCTCCAAAATGAGCTCTAATGCTGAAATAAGATTCAAAAACCTCTGCCTCTTTCATCATCATTAAGATTTCAATCTTCTGCTCAAAACTGATTATCATCAGGGAGATGGAAATCAAAACCACAGTGAGATATCACCTCACACCTGTCAGAAGGGCTATTATCAAAAAGAACAAAAGTAACAAATGTTGGTGAGGATGTGGAGAAAAGGGGGCCCTCTTACACTGTAGGTAGGAATACAAATTGGTGCAGCCACTGTGCAAAACAGTATGGAGGCTGCTCATAAAACTAAAATAAAACTACCACATAACCCAGAAATTCCACTCAAGGGTATATATTGAAAAAACACAAAAACACTAATCTGAAAAGATACATGGAACCCAAAGTTCATAGCAGCATTATTTACAATTGCCAAGATAAGGAAGCAAACTAAATGTACATCAAGAGATGAATGAATAAAGAAGATGTCACACACACACACTGGAATAGTACTCATAAAAAAGGATGAGTTTTGCCATTTGCAGCAACATGGATGGACCTAGATATTGTCATATTAAGTGAAGTCAGACAGAGAAGACAAATACTGTTTACCATTTAAACATAGAATATTAAAAAATACAATAAACCAGTGAATATAATAAAAAAAGAAGCAGAGCCACAGATACAGAGAACAAATTAGTAGTTACCAGTAGGAAGAGGGAAAGGGGGGAAAGGCACGATAGTGGATTAAGAGGTCCAAATTATTAGGTATAAAATAACATAAGGATTATTGTACAACACAGAGAATATAGCCAATATTTTATAATAATTAAAAATGGAGTATAACCTTGTAAAATTGGGAAGCACTCTATTGTACACCTGTAATATATAATATCATACATCAACTATATTTCAATAAAAATAATTTTTTAAGATGTCAGTCTTCAGCAGTGGCATTTTGCTGGGAGAGTAATTTTTGAGAAGATTGTGCATGTCCATAGAGTATTGGCTAGAGCTTTTTAAGACTTTCAGTATTTAAACTTTAGCTTTTCTACATAATCTTTCCTCATAGGAGATGGACAATTCCCAGATTAGGAGAGAGACAGCTCCTGCTCTCTGGGGGATATGAAGGAGTCTAAACAAATCGTGTCCTGGAAAACATGTCGACCAGGAATCAAGCACAGCCTCAACCGGATGGTCTAGTGATAGTATCTCTTAGGTATTCATTCAACTAATATTTTACTGAATTCCACCTTCATTTCAGGCCCATTATTCAGCCAAGCAATACCATGAAATCCCATTTAGCAACCTGCAACCCACTTTCCTCACCACTAAAGCAACTAGCTAATGAGAAAGTATACTACCACCTTCGGATAAAGGAGGTGAGGCTCGGATTGTTTGAGTGACATGCCCCAGTATCACACACGTAAGTGATAGAAAGTGAAAGAAAGAAAGAAAGCAAAGTCGCTCAGTCGTGTCCAACTCTTTGCAACCCCATGGACTGTAGCCTACCAGGCTCCTCCCTCCATGGGATTCTCCAGGGAAGGATTCTGGAGTGGGTTGCCATTGCCTTCTCCAGGGAATCTTCCTGACCCAGGGATCCAACCCAGGTCTTCCACATTGCAGGCAGATGCTTTACCCTCTGAGCCACCAATGACAGAAGAAGGATTTAAATGTAAACTCAAGTATCTGGGACCCAGAGCTCATGTGCTTTCCCGAGGGTATCTCTGTGGCTCCCAGGACCATTTGTGGCTTCCCCAAGATTCACTGCTGGAGACCACACCCCAGTGGCATGTGCTGGTCAGTCCGTCCCCTTTCCTGCCATCCATCATGCTGGGGTTAGGATTAGGGTTATCTTTGTTGGCTCTCCTTCTGATCATTGCTTAGACTGTGGCCTCTGATCTGAATCACCCTAGGAATAGGCATCATCCACAACATTCAAAATACAAAGGGTCTCAGGGGTTAGATTTGTAGTGTGTCCTTTAATACTTCCCCTCTTAGAACTGAACTCCCCCCAGCTTTTTTTTTTTTTTTTTGCTACGACTGGGGTGGGGAGGGGGGCATTGATTCTGAGTCACCACACACTTTGAGAATCTGTGACTCATCTCGGCTCTGGTGTTCTTCCAACTTTGCTCAGAACACTGTGGGTGCCCTTCCCCAGCTGCCCAGGAGCAGCCAGACCCGTTCAGATGTGCTTGGTTCAGCCCTAAATGACACCAAGTTCATTAGTAAATTAGACACACACACAAGAATCAAAGACTCCCCAGCAACCAACAGGACTTAGGCAAGTTTTAGGCTGTGTTGAAGCCAAGATTAATGTGCAATACCATTAGAATTAATTAACTGCTTTGCATTCAAGCATATAGCTTACATTTATATTGGTAGAATTATTGATAGTAAAAAGGTTCCTTTTAAGTTAAAAAACTTATAAAAGTTAACTATAATTATCACATGCTAGTAGTTGAAAGTTAACCACAATTTGTAAAAGCTAGCTGTAGGTTAAAAGAAAAAATTCTCTTTATTCATTATTTTATATAGCTATACAATAAGATATCCTCCACTTGGGGAATTTGCAAGATATCACATTCATCAAAAGTTAAGAAACAAGCTTTAATTTAGCTGTTTAAAGAATTATCCTTTTAACTCTTCTTTTAGAGTATATGACAGGTGTTTCTTCAAGGACATGAAGGGCTCCAAGTTCATTTAATTGTTCCTGATTGCTATTTTAATCACTGTGTGGTAATTTCATTTCAAAAAAGAATTTTGCACTTAGTAGAATTTTGGCATAAGGCTGTCCTTTCTTTTCATGAGCTGTTCTGGTTCACTTTCTGGAGAGCAGAGCCATTCCCTGTTCATTTACTGTCAAGGGTGCTTTGTTCCATTCTCTGATAACTTTGCTTACCCTAACCGTAAAACTTCCATTTCCAACATTTATCATCTTCTTGGAGGTGATTTTAATATTAGTTTGAAAAATGGTCCCATCCGGTAGTATGTTGTTTAACAGCAACGAACAACTTCCTTTTGGGGAAAGTTGGCTTTATCTCTGTTTTTAAGAACAGATGTTTATACGTTTTGATGAATGATCTCTGGAATCTCCTCCAACTTGATTTCTTTGACACCCAGTTTCTTGTTTTCTCCCTGATCTGGAACCTTCTACTTACTGTACCTCTCAAATGCTTATTTAACAAAGATATGGTTATAGGCTGGTACAAGGATTTTTGTTACCTCCCTTGGCCACATTTTTTAAATGTTTCCTAGTAATTTGTGTTCTGCAAGAAATGAAACTGCGCCACGGCTGTGCAGAAACTTGATAATGTCCTCCCGGGAGGGCTACACTGCTCAGCCTGCTGGGGACCAGCAACCTTATCTCCTCCCTGACTGTGGGTCCTCAACACCTCTGTCGTGGATGTATTTGGAACCAGGGAGTTTGGTAGGACAAAGGATGTTTTAAGAATTTAAAGAGAAAAGGAGCCTCCTACAGTGAACTCAATCCCGTGCCGAAATTATTGTGGTTCCTGCCTCCAACACTGCATGTGTTCTGGCTTTTAGCAGGATTGTTCTCCCAGCTTTGCTCTGAAATGTAAAGCCCCATTGCCCACTGCAAGTCTTAATGAAAAGCAGCTCATAAGCAAGTTACGTAACCTAATTGTAATCCAGGGATCAGCTTGGTTATATTATTTAAAGAAATAGCATCCATTTTCCGTGACCTGATTTAGAAAAGAAACCCAGGGAAGAAAAAAAAAAACCCAATTCAGCACTTGGCTCCCTGTGCTTATTCTAATGAGAGTGCTTGTAAATAATTCAGAAACAATGACTTTTAAGAACATTAAACCCAACTTAGCTCAGGGTTATATCTCAAGGCAGATTTAGCTGCTTAAAGCAAATTGTATTTGATCATGAAATATGGAGCTTATTTTTGCAGACAGTTTAGTCACTTCGAACATTTAATTTCCTCATCAATTCAACACATGTGGAACACTGATTAGAGGCAAGATGCTGAGGAATGCTAAGATGCATGAGACCTACTCTCAGGAAGCTTAAAGTCTAGTTAGGGTTAATAATAATAACAATAACAATGATAATAATAATGTATCATCACTGGTTCATTAACTGAAACAAATGTACCATATAATATAAGATGTAACAGCAGGGAAAACAGAGTCAGTGGTTGCTGGAAGGCTTACAGAAATTCTGTACTATCTTTGCAACTTTTCTGTAAGTCTAAAACTACTCTAAAATTAAAAGTTTATTTTTAAGAACCTGGATAGGGAAACAGTTGGATAAACAAATAGAAACATATCCATTCTTATTGCCTGGTTTATACAAATTACGCCAGGCCTGCCTAATAGGCAACCTCACAAGTGGTATGATTATTTTATCAACTTCAGAAACACAAAACTAGATGATCAGAGTCCTGGTTCATGTTAATAGTATGTCACATATCCAGGACTATCATTAGTCCTTTGGTCCTTTCATAAACCTCATTTAATTAATTTATACTGTATGTATCATAATAATATAATGAAGGACCCATGAACCCACCTCTCACCCCAAGCGCTAAAAGACCTCCATGATTTACATTGACTCATGTGTTCTTCCTCTGCACCATTCCCCAACCTTGCTCTCAGTAGTAACCATTCTCTTAAATTTTGCTTTTATCATATCCTTGCTTTTCTTTACATTTTATTACATACATGTGTGGGCCTAAACAATATGCTAGTTTATTTATGTTTGAACTTATCATATTATATGTTGTCTTCTGGGACTTAGTCCTTTGGATCAACATTATATTTCCTATATTTATCAATAATGTTGTGGTTATAGTTAATTCACTTTTACTGTTGTGTAACATTTAACAGCAGAACTGTACCACAATTTTATTTAATCATTTTCACCAGTGGTTTCTAAATTTTTGTTCCAATGGATTCTGCCACGATCGTTCTTAGTACATGTGTACATGAGCATTCTGCCATCGGCACTAATATATACATGTATACATTAGTACAGATGTGTCCTGATAAACATGTACTAATGTTTCCAATGAACCAGAGCTTGATGAGACTGAACAATCTTGAAACTTGAATCGTAAAAGCCCAACAGTTTACTTACAGCAAATATGTCCAGGGAAGAGCATATAATATAAATTCTTCACCTTTGAGGCAAAGGAAAATATGAATTACACACTAATTCCATGTCAGGATTTAACCGTGCCATAGAACCCAAATTAATAATGGCTTAAACATATGTGTTGCTCTCACGTAAAATGTCCAGAGATGAGAAGCCTTGAGCTAGTATGGCAAGATCCTCAAAACTGTCATGGATCCAGGCTTCTTCGAGCTTGCCAGTTTGCTATCCCTAGGGTGTGACCTTTATCTTCAAGGTCCAAAGAGCTGCTCAACTTTTAGCCATTATATCTGTCTCTGTCAATAAGAAGGAAAAAGAAAGGAAGAATATGCATCTTCCATTCAAGAACCCTTTCCCTGAGTCACATATGACATTTCTAATTACATCTCATTTACCAGAAGGTAGACACATGGCTACATCTAGTTTCAAGAGAGGCTGTAAAATGTAGTCTTTATTCTGGGCATCCCTGTACTCAGCTAAAAATTCTATTACTAAAGAAGAATGAGAAAAAGAGCTTTGAAGACAGTTAGCAGTCTCTGAATTGTCAGAGCTAAGCTCTGTGAGAACAGAATATAAACCAACCCAACAAGGATTTATGTTGAAAAGTATAAAGAAAAAATAAACAGTGATAAATCACCACCCAATGATTAACACTGTTAATCTTTTGAGATCTATTCTTCCAGAAACATTTATCGATGTATACAACCACATATATTTCCAGTTTATCCATAACTATGCCTATATTTGCTTCCTGGGTGGCTCAGAGGTAAAGAATTCGCCTGCCAATGCTGGAGACAAGGGCTTGATCCCTGGTCTGGGAAAATCCCCTGGAGAAGGAGATGGCAACCGACTCTAGTCTTCTTGCCTGGGAAATCCCATGGACAGAGGAGACTAGTAGGCTACAGTCCATGGGGTCACAAAAGAGCCGGACATGACTTAGCAACTAAACAACAACAACAATACCTATATTTATACAAATATATCAGTGCACTGTTTTTAAAGGGACTATTTAAATCATCACAGTAAGTTAACGGGAAAGAAGTCTCGGTTGTTTCTCCCCCCTTGATTCTCTTCATAAACTTCATTGGAAATGCAGGAACTAGAGGAAAGAGGAGAATGTGCTCTATAATTGTATTTTTTAATTTCTCAGAGTTTCCAAATGCAAAATAGCTTAAGCTGCATACAGGGTGCTCTACAAGAAGAATTTAAAGGTGAATTTGAAAGAAAAATGGGACTTCCCTGGTGGCCCAGTGGTTAAGACTTCATGCTGCCATTGCAGGGGCAGGCGTTCCATCACTGGTTGAGAAACAAAGATTCCACTGCCACATAGCATGACCAAAAAATATAAATAAATAATATAGTTATTCGATGGACCTAGAAAATATTAAGTCAGATAGAGAAAGAAAAATACTATATGATATCACTTGTATGTGGAATCTAAAAGATAATAAAAATGAATGTACATACAAAACAGAAACAGACTCATAAATATAGAAAACAAATTTGTGGTTACTAAGGGGGAGAGGGAAGTGAGTAGGGACAGATTAGGGGTATGGGGTTAACTGATATGACACTGAAATTGTTATGTGGAGTGTTCTGGTTCTGACAACATGAGCTAGCTATTATGTACCAACTCTTATTGCAAGTATATTATAATGCTATGTATTTCCCTTATGGCTCAGTGGTAAAGAATCTTCCTGTGATGCAGGAGATGTGGGTTCGATCCCTGGGTCAGGAAGATCCCCTGGAGGAGGACATGGCAACCCACTCCAGTATCCTTGCCTGGAGAATCCCATGGACGGAGGAAACTACAGTCCATGGGGTCGCAAAGAGTCAGACATGACTGAGCACGCACATACACATATAGGGTAACACAAAAATTTAATTATATAGTCAAGATTGAGAAAAAGGAAGAAAGAAAATAAGAAAGAGCAGGACCACAGATGTCAAGAACAAAAAGTGAATTCAAAAGTCAGATCAGTAAACTCCAGGTATCTTGTAGTAACCTGGAAAAATGAGATACTAAACCGAGGTATAAGGTTTAGAACTGGAAACTGGGATTGATCATCCACATGGAGAAAACACGCATGTCTCTTAACTTGAAAAAGGCAAAGTGTTGGCACTGGGACACTCGTGGCCTGTTAAATCCATGACAAAGCAACTGAAAAAAAGTTATCCTGATGATACACAAAAGTCACAAAGAAGCTTTGTACCTAATACTAGATGGACTAAATCTCCAGTGGGGGAATAAAACTCCTAAACTACCTGAATAAAGATATGACACCCAACTATTTACTACCCCTAAAGTACAGAGATCCCCAAACTGGTCCAGGACTCATAAAGTTTCTCAAACCCTGGTAAGAAAAATAAAAAACATCAAAATAGAGTGACTCCTGTAGGTCAAGGCACTAAGATAATGAAAAAAGAACATTCTATATCCCTCCCCACAAAATATGATCTCATAGTATTAAAAACAGATGAAGAAATGAACCAGTATCAGATAGAGCTCATAGACACAACAATGCTAAGAATCAGTGTGCTAACAACCAGGTATAAAAGCAAATTGGAAAGAGACTACTAGATATTTAAGTTAAAACGATTAAGGAATTGACACCAAAAACAATTCTTAAAAGGAAAAATTGGCAAATTGGATCTCATCAAAATGTAAGACTCTGTTTTGCAATAGATCCCATCAAGAAGAAGAAAAGATAAGCTACAGATTGGGAGGAATTATTTGCAAACCACATATCCAATGAATAACTTGTATCTAGAATATATAAGAACTCTCAAAACGGAGCAGTTTAAAAAAATCCAGTTAGAAAATGGGCAAAAGGTATGAACAGACATTTCTCCAAACAAGATATGCAGATGACACGTGCACAAAAAGAAGTGCTAAACATCATTAGCCACTGGGGAAATCCAAAGCCCAACAACTGTGAGATATCACTACACACCTGTTAGAATGTTGAGGAGGATGTGAAGAAACTGAATCAGGCATATAATTATAGGAATATTAAATGATATTGCCATTCTGGAATACAGTTTGGCTATTTCTTTTTAAACTAAACATGCAACTAACATATGACATATCAATTGACCTCTTGGGCACTTATTCCAGAGAAATAAAAACCTATTTTCATGCAAAACCTGCATATGAATATTCATAGCAATTTTATTCATATTAGCCTAAAATGGAAATAACTCAGATTTCCTTCAACTGGTGAATGGTTAAACAACTGTGGAATATATCATAGAATATTACTGAGCAATAAAAAGGAGTAACCTATTAATACACACATGACTTGGATGGATCTTGAGGAAATAATGCTGAATAAAACAAACCATTTCCAAAGGTTATACATTGTATTACTCCATTTATATTACATTCTTGAAATAACCAAATTATAGAAATTGAGAACAGATTTGTGGGTGCCAGGGGTTAGGAACAGGGTGGGTGAATGAAGGAAGTAGGTGTGGCTCTGAAGAGCAGCATTAGCCTTGGGGTGATGCACAGTTCTGAATCTTCATTGTGCTGGTTGTTACACAAAGCTCTATGTGTGATAAGAGTGCATAAAATTACACACACACACATGCACTGGTAAAATCTGAATTAAATAAATAGTTAAAGATATACAAAAAAGGAAAGACACCACAATGAAGAAAATCTGGGAGATTAAAAAAAAACTCTTAGAAATAAACATTGTCACAAAATTAAAAGCTTAATAGGTAAGTAAAACAGCGGATTAGACACAGCTGAGAAAGAATCTATTACCTAGAAAATAGATTTGCATAAATCACACAGAATGTAGCACAGACAGATGAAAGAGATGGAATACGCTTGACAGAAGCTGAGAGAGAGAAGACACAATAAGATACTGCGATGCCTCTAATAGGAGTTCCTGGAGGAGGAAATAGGGAGAGAGACAGAGCTTGGAACAAACGGATCGAATTTTTCTATATTCAAAGAAAAATGTAAGTTCTCACACTGAAGGACCCAGCAGGGAAAAAAATCCACACACAGACAAATGGTGAAAAGAATCTACAGAATACCAGAGAAAGAGAAAATCTCAAAAGCAACCAGAGAGGAAAAGATATATGACCACAAAAAAATAGCTATTAGACTGACAACACACTTCTCATCAGCAACAAGAGGATATTAATGACTAGATTAGTATCTTCAAAGAGATAAGAGAAAATAACTGTTTTAAAAAGTTTCACACTTAACTAAATTTATCTTTTAAAATAAGGCTAACATAGGCTTCCCTGGTGGTCCCGTGGTTAAGAATAATGCTTGCAGTGTCAGGGACACTGGTTTGATCCCTGGTCCAGGAAGATCCCACGGGTTGCGGCACAACTATGCCAGTGAGTCACAACTGCTGAAGCCCTTGTACCCTAGAGTCTGTGCTCCACAACACGTGAGGCCACCACAATGAGAAGCCTACGCACCGCAACTAGAAAGTAGCCCTCTACTCTTCACAACTAGAAAAAGCCTCTGCAGCAACAAAGACCTAGAACAGCCAATAATAAATAAATATTAAAATAAGGCTAACATAAAGACATTTTCAGACTAACAGAAAAAGTTTATTACTCAGAGGCTATCACTGGTTGGAAGATCAATGATAGCTACTTCTTCCTGGAGCATCAGAAGGAAGATATTGAAACAAAAGTGAAGAAATGAGATGAAAAGAAAAAAAAAAACAGTTGAGAGGCCAATTACTAAACATGTAGATTAAATCTAAACAAGTACTCATTTGTAAAAATAATATTAGTAACATTGAAGACTAATTGGTGCTTAAAACAAAGTACAAATGAAATACCACTCAAGAGTAACATGTCAGCGGGAGGTGGAATGACAAATTTAAAGAATGTAAGGCCTTTGCACTATCTGCAAAGAGGGTAGAACTCTTGGTTAAGTTTAAACAATGTTAAGGCACCTGGTGGCTCAGTGGTAAAAAATCCACCTGTCCCCAGTGCAGGAGATGCAGGTTTGATTGCTGGGTCAGGAAGATCCTCTGAAGAAGGGAATGGCAGCCCACTCCAATATTCTTGTCTAGGAAATCCCATGGACAGAGAGTCTGCTGGGCTACAGTCTGTGAGTTCCTAAGAGAGTCAGACACGATTTAGCAACAAAAACAAACAACAAAAGCAACTGTACATACTAAATGTTAACTATAACCAAAAACACCTCTAAAAGTGTAGATATATAATATATAACTTTTCAACCAACAGAGGAAAGAAGAGGGCTTTAAAAAAATCAAGACAGTAGATGACAGAAAAAGAGAAGGCTAAACAGAAACTATAAAATACCTTGCTAAAATTAATACCAAATATATCAGTGATCAAAGTAAAAGAAGAGGGATTCTCTCTCTCCATTAAAAGTCAGCAATTCTTAGACTGAATTTAAAAAATAAAGAAGTCTGGCCATAAACTGATGAAAACAAAGGGATGATAAAAATACCATGAAAATAGGCATTTTTTAAAAGTTGGCACACCGGTATTACTATTATACACAGTAAATGTTAAAGCAAAAAGCATTATTAGTGATAAAGAGTATTATTACTTAATAATAAAAGGAATCATTCTGTTTTTTGTTCAATGCTGTGTTTTCACTGTCTTTAACAATGCCTTGAACACAGTAGGTGTTCAGTAAATGGTGTTCAGTAATATTGTCATGAGGACAATATAGACCTAACATGGTAGCCTTAAAATATAGAGAGAGCAGAGCTTGACAAAATTTTAGTGAAAATTGATAAATCTACAATAACACTGGGAGGTTCTTTTAACATTTCTTACCCATGAAATAAGATCAAAAACACAAATTTTGTTAAAGATATAGATGGCTTGTATAATCAACTTAACAAATTCAGTGTAATGAGCATATAGAGTACTCTATATCCAATTATGGGCTTCCCTGGTTACTCAGATGGTAAAGTCTGCCTGCAATGCAGGAGACCAGGGTTCAGTCCTGGAGTCGGGAAGATTCCCTGGAGAAGGAAACGGCAATCCATTCCAGTATTCTTGCCTGGAAAATCCCATGGATGAAGGAGCCTGGCAGGATACAGTCCATGGCATCGCAAAGAGTCGGACACGACTAAGCAACTAGCACACACACAACCAATAGTTATAAAATATATAATTTTTCAAGATCAGTTATAAAATTATATAGAAAACATTTATAAATATTAACTATGTACAAGACCATAGAGGAATTCTTAACAAACTAAAGAATTTCATACAATGTGATAATGTTAGAAATAAATAAAAATATTTTTAATGTTTGGAAATTTTTAAACATTTTTATTAATTTAGTCTTCAAAGGATAAATAATTATGAATGTGAAATGCATGGAATAAAATAACAATGAAAACATCATATATAAAACTCATAGTACAAATAACACAAAAAGAAAATTTATTGTATTACATGTATATACTTTTTAAAAAAGTATGAAAATTAATAGAGTTAAGTTTCTAAACCCAGATATTAGGAAATGAATAATGGAGTAAAATATCTAAGGTTTAATAAAACATGGCAGACAAACTTCTAGGAAGGTTGATCAATGAAAAACAAGAAAGCACAAATAATATTGGAAGAGGTATAAAGACATAATTATGATAATGATTAAAAATTCTTTGATATTTTATATTGGCATGATAAATTAATGCCAATAAATTTGAAAAAAATGACATGGATTTTTAAGATAAGCAATTAAATTTAACTTGAGAAGAAATAGAAAATATTATTAGTTCTATAATTATAAAAGAAATGGAATAATAGCCAGATCTACCACAAATAATACATGAGGTTCATATTACTTTGCAGGAGAGTGCTTTTCCAAAAAATGAACTAAAAAATGGAAAGTTCATTTTAGGAGGCTAGTGTATCCTTGATATCAAAACCAGACAATGACTGTACAAGAAAGGAAAATATAGGTCAATCTTGGTTTTGAGCAGAGATGTAAAAAAATTCTACACAAAATAATATTATAGCAAACCCAATCCAAGAATGTCATTTTTAAAAAATAGTGACCAATTAGGTTTATCACACAAATACAATGATGAATTACCATAAGAAAAAAATCTTTTATTTCATTACAATGCATTAATAAATTAAAGAAGGAAAACCACATGATGATCTCAGAGGATACAGGAAAAGCACTCAATAAAATTCAAAATCCACTTATGATTTTTTAAAAACCACAGAACTCTTAGCTAACTAGAAATAGAAGATTTCCTACCCTGAAAAAGAATATCAAAAACCTGAAGCAAACACTATAGTCAATAGTGAAAAGTTTAGAAGAATTTTTTAATTCAGGGGGAAAAGACAAGGATAACTATTATCACCACTTCTATTTAACAATGTCCTGATGGTTCTATGAAGAAATAAATAAAATGTGAAAGAATTGGAACCATAGAAACAAAACTATCAGAGCTTATTAATCATAGTTGTTTCAAATTCTTCTGCTGCATCTGAGTCTGGTCCTGATGATTGCTCTGTCTCTTCAGACTGTGTTTTTTGTCTTTTAGCATGGCTTGTAATTTTTTGTTGAAAGCCAGACATGATACATAAATAAAAGGAAGTGAGGTAAATAGACCATTAGTGTGCAGTTTTATATTTGTCTGGATGGGAGTTACCACTATGCAATAATTGTAGGTTGTTGCTGTTGTTCAAATTGCAATGTCCTGTCCAACTGATTGCGACCCCATGGATTGCAGCACTCCAGACTCTCCCATCCTTCACAATCTCCCAGAGTTTGTTCAAACTCACGTCCATTGAGTTGGTGATACTATCTAACCATCTCATCCTCTGCCTCTCCCTTCTCCTTTTGGCTTCAATCTTTCCCAGCACCAGGGTCTTTTCCAAAGAGTCAACTCTTTGTATCAAGTGGCCAAAGGATTGGAGCTTTGGCTTCAGCATCAGTCCTTCCAATGAATATTCATGGTTGATTTCCTTAGGATTGACTGGCTTGATCTCCTTGCTGTACAGGAGACTCTCAATAGTCTTCTCCAGCACAACGCAAAAGCATTAATCCTTGGTCACTCAGCCTTCTTTATGGTCCAACTCTCACATCTGTTCATGACTCTAACGCTACCAGGGGCTAGAGTTGGTATTTCCTGTCTTTCAGGTTAGTGGGTCTCCAATAAAACCCCAGTCAGTTAGGCTCTGGTAAAACAGTTTCTGTAGAGGGCAGGCCTTTAAGAACAGAATGTGAAAAAAAAAAAAAAAAGAACAGAATGTTCTGGGCATATTTCAAAAGAGCTTAAAATCTCTGTACCAAGATACCAAAATCACAGTTAAAAGACAAGTTCCATGTTGGCAAGGTTATGGAAAAATAGGAACTCTCATACACAGCTGGTAGATGTCTAAGAGAACACAGCTTCTCTGAAGAGTAATTTGATGTTAGCCAGTAGAACTGAACACATACATATCTTAGACCTCTGCAATTCTACACTTAGATCTGTACTCGATACTGTTTGCCTTTTTGAATGTGGTGTTGTCTGCACTGATAGTGCAAAAGGAATTGTGGGTAAAATGCTGGTGATTTAGCACAAATCAGGCTGTAGTACTGAGCTGTTCTGATTGTTGTTATAATCTTTACTGTAAGGTACTTGAAATAAAATCATCATCATCACCACCACCAACATCATCGAGGTTTAGGTATAAAGTTTATTGATGAAGAGATGAAAATTTATAAGTTGTAGTGAATCTCAACTCTGGCTTCCATGTCTTTTGAATATTAATATCCTGTAAAATGAAATGGAGAAAACACATAAAACATTTCAGCACACCAGGGTGGATGGTTGTCTCTCAAGGAAAAACACTTGTGCATTAAAAAAAAATTTTTTTTAAGCTGTGAACTAAGCTAGCTGCTTTTTTCATGAAACACCATTTCTACTTGAAAGAAAGACTGACAAACTATGGTTATTCAGACCTGGGATTTTGGCAGGCATTTTCTCATAAATGAACAAAGTGAGCCTGTCACTTCAAGGAAAGAAATTGACTGCATCTGTTGCCAGTGATAAATTTTGAGCTTTCAAGCAAAAGTGAGAATTTTGGAAAACTTAAATCCACCATTATGACCTTGACAATTCCCCAACTTTCAGAAACTTCTGTGATGAAGTCAGTGATGATATAAATAAATGTTCTTTTTTGATACTGTATAATGAAATCTGCCAGTGTTTGTAAGGCATATAATTCAGTGAACCAATGTTTTCCAAATGATCCAGAAAGATCAATGGATTTTAAGTGTAAAAGAATATGAGAAGTTCATTGACATGATTTCAGAATCCACATTTCAACCTTTAAGAAACTATTATTTAAAGACTTGAGATTTAGTATCTTTGAGGAAGAATATCCAAAGTTATCTTAAAAGGTCATTAAAATACTCCTCCCTTTTCCAATTACATATTTGTGTGAAGTCTATTTTTCTTCATATAGCTAAACCAAGACAACATATTGTAACAGACTGAATACAGATATGACTTCCATCAAGCCTGGCATTAGAGATTTGACAAAATACAAAACAATGACTTTTCACCAATTATTTTTTGTTTGGTAAAACATAGTTATTTTTCATTAAAAACACATTATATTAAACATAATGAATTTGGTTTTATTTCTAAATAAATTAGTAAATAAATATTTTTTAATTTCTCAGTTTTAATTTCACTGTATATACCAATAGATATAACCTACACAAACAAAAGCTATTTGGGGTTCTTAATAATTACAACAGTGTAAAAGGATTCTGACAGCAAAACTTTGAGAACCGCTGCCCTAAGGGAAAAAAAACTACCATACAGTTCCTGAAAGACATGTACAAAACAATTCATTGCAGCCATTTTGTGATTAAAATTTGTTTTTACTTAAAATCTATCAATAGGGAATGGATACATACATTTTGATAGAGTCATATAATAAAGTATCTCTCTGAAATTAAAATGAATGAACTAGATTTACATGTACTGAGGTAGATGATTCTGAAACATGTTCGGTTCAGTTTAGTCTCTCAGTCGTGTCCGACTCTTTGCGACCCCATGGACTGCAGCACGGCAGGCCTCTCTGTCCATCACCAACTCCTGGAGTTTACTCAAACTCCTGTCCATTGAGTCGGTGATGCCATCCAACCATCTCATCCTCTGTCATCCCTTTCTCCTGCCTTCAATCTTTCCCAGCATCAGGGTCTTTCCCAATGAGTCAATTCTTTGCATCAGGTGGCCAAAGTTAACGGAAACTTATTTTTAACACTTATTTATTAATTTGACTGCACCAAGTCTTAGTTGCAGCATGTGGGCTCTTAGTTGTGGAAATGTGGGAACTAGTTCCCTGACCAGGGATCGAACCTGGGCCCCCTACATTGGGAGTGTAGAGTCTTAACCCCTGGGTGGCCAGGGAAGTCCCAAGAGAAATTTTTAAATGTTGCAAAAGGGGAGGAATAGAATGATACCATTTACATACATTTCAAAAGCAGAGAGAGGATATTGCTTCCAGATACATCCATGTGTAGTAACTGTACATACCCTTGAATGTGGATACACAGGAAGATACATACTAACCTCAGGACATCAGTGGTGAGTGAGGCCAGAGGAAGCACAGGAAGATTTGAACATATATATATATATATATATATATATATATATATATATATATATATAATTTTTTTTTTTTAGAAAAAGATGTGAAGTAGTAAATAAGGCACAAAGTGAACATTCATTAATTGGTATTGTTCTGTACATTTCTATCCATTTGAACCATTCCAGTGTTAAAATATACTTATTTTTTAAATGTCTCTGTGCATTTGCTCTCAATTACAAAAGAAAAATTCAACTGGCTAGTTCCCAGGGGAATACATTTTCTCCATCCGGGGCCAGACAGCCAGCTGTCTTGCTTTGCCGTCTGCTTATGGACCCTAATAAATGACTTGGGATATTTGAAGGGTAATGTCTTTTCTATCTGCAAAGCTCTTGATCCTGGGTTCTCAGTCATGGCTGCAAAGGAAATTCTCCCTCAGATTTCTTACAGAACTCCTGCAGCTGTCAGGCAGGGCAAGAAGCCAGCATACCCAGAGAACAACTTGAGCAGGCATCAGCATAGTTCCCACTTGGGGCAGGACTCCCAATACAAAGTATCCTGTTCCTTTTCCTTTTCCTTCTGAAGCCAGAGAGAAAGCCTTTGATTCGTGTGGCGATGATATCATGTAGCCCGCTGGGTGTAGCTGGGCTCTGGGCGTGCATCTGGGAGGCATCTAATCCCCCAAGCAGTCCCTGAGCCTCCTGAACCCCACTGGATATATTTCATGGTAGAGCTGAGACGATATTTTTCCCTTTAAGTTCATACATTCAACCCAGAAGCCATTCAGCTTCCTGGAATTTTTGCAAAGAATACCCTTGGCCATCATTTTCGGCCTTCATAGCCTCTGATAAGGAGGAAAGAGCTTGATATTCTGGTTTTGTTTCTGTTTCAAGAGCGCATCCCCAAAGGAATTGTATGTGTCCCAGATTCAACACAGCTGTTAATTAGAGCTGAGAACACTTGGTTGACCCCTGTGCGGCTAATTGCTAGAATTGAGAAGTGTCTCTAAGGGCCTCATATGATAACAACTGAAAATTGTACTGAGCATCACCTAATGCTTCTGGAACCAGTTCAGGACGGGAAGCAATAGGCTCCCTGTGGTTCCTGGCGCGGGAGAAGCAGCTATGTGCTGAAGGAGCAGTATTAAGGATTCTCTTCAGTGATTAAAACACCCACATTTCACTGTGGATGTGTGACTGGAGGCAGTGTGCTCGGAAGGGCTTATCAGAGAACTCAGAACTGTGCAGCCAAGCGTCTGTGGCCTACTTCGGAGGACTTCCACTACTCCTGTGACATCTCACCAGGGCTGGTGACATTTCACCACCGCTCCCGGGCTGGTGCGGTGGGACACGGTGTAAGACAACTCCTTGGGATCTTTGACCAGGTTGTGAAGTGCAACTGAACCTGGCATCCCATTTCCCCATCTTAAAAGGACAAGTCTAGCTCTCACGACGAGAAAAATGTCCAGAAATCACCTCGTTCCCAGGCTGGCACACAGGAGTGGGGACCACTTCTCCTCCCCGTTAACTCTTCAGGCAGAGAAGACAGTGGAGAGAACCAGGATCAGAAAGTTAGGCTGACAGATAGGCAAGAGCTGGGCTCAGTGGGAAAGAAGAGGAGAAAATAGAGACAAGAGAAGTAAAGCAGAAAGTCAGCGAGACAGCCAGGGGGCAGAGGTGAGGAAGAGGAGAGACGGGAGACAAGATGGAGGAAGGTAGAAGAGGACCACAGGAGAGAGACGGCCCAACAAAGACAGAGGAGAGGTGGCCCTTCCTCCGTTCCCCCCCATGCCAGGTCCTGGGAGAAAGTAAAAATCAGCAGAGTTGACCGTGAGTGTTTTGGCCTTCTCAGCCAAGAGGCCCAGAGCATACCCCAGATAGTTTAGTGCTCTGGCCGGCTCCACTCCCTTGGCCTAGTCCAAGGAAAGTTGCCTGGAGCCAGCAGCGTAAGGAGAGACTCATGATCCCTTTTCCAGAAGGGGTCCAAACTGTGGGTCCAATTCCAGGAAGTGACAGCAACAGAAAGTCACCCCAAGGCAGCCTTGCCCAGAGCCGCAGAGGGGAAGACCCAAAGGGAGGTGGAGAGAAAGGGATCGATTTCATTTCCTTCTTGATCAAGACTGGCTGATGACAGCACCCTTCTCCAGAGACGGCCTGGGGTCCCACATCTCTTGAGTCTCTGACTGGATCTTTCAGACCTTTTCCTCCTAAGACACCTCTCTCACTGACAAACGTGCACGAAGGATGACCTGTGCACTCAGCCTGTGGTGGGCAGTAGTGGGGGAAACAGGGATGCAAAGGTGGCTGTTGTCTGCAGGCAATGTGTGCTGGAGAAGAAAATCCAACCTGCAAGGAATCAGAATGTGCAATAGAGCATCAGAGGATGCACTGAGCGAGGTGGTGCAGGCTCAGAGTCTGCAGGACCTGGAAGGGGGGCCAGGGCAGGGCTAGCGTCATCAGGGAGACTTCATGGAGGAGGTGAGACTGGAGGGTAAATACACAGGCAGGGTGCCTGGCTTGAATAAACCGACAAGGCTGACCTCATTTGCTTGGAAGGCCCATTTTAAAGAACAATGAGAAACCATGGTCCTTTATCTCCATAAATGTACATGGCACTTTATATTTTGATACTTTTCATGTAAATGTTCATCATTATTCCTCATAAGGTTTTTAAGAAATAATTTTTTATTTTCAGAATTGGAAAACATCTTAGATTTTATATAGGTCAGGCCCCCGCATTGCATTTGAGGAAATGATTACCAAAGAGGTCAAGTGACTAACTCAAGATCATGTAGTTAAGTAGCTCCAGGACTCTAACTCAGGTCTTTGGGTTTTTGTTTTGTTTTGTTTTTGCCACACTGTGCAGCCTTCAGGATCTTAGCCCCCTAACCTGTGATCGAACTTGGCCCCACAGCAGTGAAAGCACCAAGTCTCAACCACTGGATTGCCAGAGAAGTGCCTAATTCAGATCTTATTATTCTACTCAAATGGACTTACCAAAACTGTATACATGCAATTTTGTTTCCATTTACTAATATATAGAATTATTTCCTATAATAGAGACCTATACTTAAAAAGAGTAATTTTATATGTTTTGCTTCCTTACAGTAGAAGACATATTTGATTATCATAGAAAATTTACCTCTCCTGCATTATCAGGAGGGTTCTTTACCACTAGCTAGCACCACCTGGGAAGTCCAGAAAATACAGGTAAGCGAAAAAAAGAAAATCATCCATAATCACAGCATCCAGTTTGTAGACTTTGAAAATCATTAAAAGCATATATTATTTTCATTTGACCTTTACACATAGCTTTATTTCAGGAGCCAGTGTCTCCTGAGAGACATTAAGGAGAAGCATGGTACCATAAAGAAGGCTGAGCACCAAAGAATTGCTGCTTTCAAACTGTGGTGCTGGAAAAGACTCTTGAGAGTCCCTTGGACTGCAAGGAGATCAAACCAGACAATCCTAAAGGAAATCAACCCTGAATATTCATTGGAAGGACTGATGCTGAAGCTGAAGCTCCAATAATTTGGCCACCTGATGTGAAGAGCCGACTCATTGGAAAAAACCCTGATGCTGGGAAAGATTGAGGGCAGGAGGAGAAGAGGGCGGCAGAGGAAGAGATGGTTGGATGGCATCATCGATTCAATGGACACGAGTTTGAGCAAACTTGGAGATAGTGAAAGATAGGGAAGCATGGCATGCTGCAGTCATGGGGTTGCAAAGAGTCAGACATGGCTTAGGGACCAAACAACAACAACAACATGGTAGCTCAGTGGTAAAGAATTCTCCTGCCAATGCGGGAGTCACAGGATCCTTGGGTCAGGAAGATTCCCTGGAACAGGAAATGACAAGCCACTCCAGTATCATTCTGGAGAATCCCATGGACAGAGGAACCTGGCAGTCCATGAGGTCACAAACAGTCGGACATGACTGAGTACACATGCATAATGCACACATGTTAAACAGGATAACATAGTGGAAAAAGCACAGGGTTTGGAGGCCAGAGATCTAGGTTCAAGCCCTGATCAGTCGTGACTAGCTATGTGATCTTCAATCAATCAACTTTAGTTTCTCATTTGCAAAATAAAGGAGCTTCAGTGATCCGTTTCTTAGTTTGCTAAAATGTCTTTTCTGGAACTTTAAAATCAAGCATTGTAAGCTTAGAATAGTTAATTAAAACAAAACAAAACACTATCTGATGTTTTTAAAGGAATGTAACAGCATGTTAAAATAGGCCTCTTCCTTTCTCAGGGTTTTGGCGGAGACTTCAAAGCTGAGAACAATAGGTTTAGGTCTCTCCCCACTCACACACGTCCTAAGTGAGATACAAGACTGTCTAGGCAGAGCTTGTAGAAAGATGCCTAGAGCTAGTTCTGCAATGGTTAGACACACACACCTCCAGGCTTTGCAAGTAAAGGCTAAGAGAGGGGACTGAGTGATTCCACTGGAAAAATGTCTTTAGCGAAAGGCTGGCTGGTGGCAACTCGGCAGCAGAACAAAGCCAGTGGGCCTCAGAAAGAACAAACTTCACTGCAGAAACAATACAGAAGTTTGGGCCATGAGGGTAAAAGGAGGAGAATGGCACTTGGGTCATTTTACAGACTCTAGAAGGCTCTTCTAGATGATTCCAACATCAGGGACACTGCTGGGAGCAGGGGTTGGGACAGAGAGTGGGGGAGGCTGCTGGAATCCAGGTGATAAGGGAGGAATTTTAAGAGCCTACATGAAGTAGGTATTATTTGAGCAATGCTACAGTAGGATATCCCAGGGAAGAAGGGTCTCTAAACGAATCTTCAAAAGCACCCCACCAGAGAAACACCCATTAGATCGGCCACTCACAGAAGGTTCTGTGCTCACAACTGCAGAAACTACTGAAGACCTTGCCTCTTTTTCTCTAAACCCTCTTTTCTCCTGGGCTCAGCTAGTGCAAGAGGAGGTGAAAAAACAGAGAAGAAATGACTGCGAACTTCCCTCTTCACCATATGGTTGCAAGTCTGGTTGAGCCCCACACTAGTGGAAGGGAGAATTTTAATTGGGATAAGAAGTTGAAGTTTTCATATTAGATTGAACTGTACCTTTCAACACCCATAGGGAGGAAAGAAAGATGGGAGAGAGCAGTTTTAAAGGGCCAGTTATAAGACAGAGCAAAGTTGCTTTCTGCTTAAATCCTCCCAAGTCCAACTTGTTTATTATATTAATGATAGGTGGATAACTTTGGTGGGTTGAAGGAGGATTGATTGCAAAGAGGAGGGGTCAAGTTCAGTTGCTCTGTCATGTCTGACTCTTTTTGCAACCCCATGGACTGCAGCACGCCAGGCCTCTCTGTCCATCACCAACTGCTGGAGTTTACTCAAACTTATGTCCATTGAGTCTGTGATGCCATCCAACCATCTCATCCTCTGTCATCCCCTTCTCCTCCTGCCTTCAATCTTTCCCAGCATCAGGGTCTTTTCCAATGAGTCAGTTCTTCGCATCAGGTGGCCAAAGTGTTGGAGTTTCAGTTTCAGTATCAGTCCTTTCAAAGAATATTCAGGACTGATTTCCTTTAGGATGGACTGGTTGGATCTCCTTGCTGTCCAAGGGACACTCAAGAGTCTTCTCCAACACCACAGTTCAAAAGCACCAATTCTTTGGTATACTTGTGCCCAGAGGAGGGGTACATATGGCCAGATCCCAATTAAGAGGTGATTGTGGTGCAGTGGTAAAGAATCCGCCTGCCAGTGCAGGAGACACAGGTTCAATCCCTGGTTTGGGAAGATCCCCTGGGGGAGGAAATGGCAACCCACTCCAGTATTCTTGCCAAAAAATCCCATGGATAGAGGAGCCTAGTAGGCTACAGTCCATGGGGTCGCAAGAGTAGGACACAACTGAGTACGCATACACTGTCTACAGATTAAGCAAAAAGGCAATGGTAAATCTGGCAGGAATTAATGACTGCTTAGATATGGAAGAAAAGTAAGGTAGATGACTCATGTCAGGTTCTAAAGACTCTAGTCTGAGACACTGGAGGATGGCAATGACGGAGAGTAATGCCATTTCTACAGCTAAATATGTGCTCTAGAGAGATTTCACACTTAGGTCAATGATGCCACAGTTTTGGAACTATTCAATTGAGTTCCTCCTGAGCCAATGGCCTCCAAGCCAATTTATGAGTCATGTGAAAAATCAATCTCATTACTGTTCAAGTATCCATTTTTCATTTAATCCATCATTTAACATACATTCTGTGAAGTGTGCCCTATGGGTTATGTGCTGTTCTAGCCACTGCAGAGAAAAATTTGCAGGACACAGGGTCAGTCCTCAAGTCACTCACAGTCAACCTGCTCCACCCATTCCAGTTAAATACTGGCGTAACCTTGGGTTTTGTGGTCTTATCCCCCGTGTGTGACATAACTCCCTAATGTCATTGCTCTTATGTAGAGAAGAGCAGAATATTGTGAAAATCGGGTGTGTACCATCTTAAATTTATGACCTTATATCCGTTTGCCCATTTGTCCATTTTGCTTTTTGTCCTACAGAATTTAAGCTGTTATGACAACATGGTCCAGAAATTTGATCTCTGTCCAAACATAAGCAGACACTCAAAACCAGTCTGAAAACCACTGGCACAAATGGTACCCAAACAGGCCCATTTGACTGTTTCTCACATTCTCTCTTTTACACACACACATACGTACTTGTTCATACCACTCAGATTCAGTTCAGTCTGATAACAATATATATCTAGTATTCAGAATATCAAAATTTGGTGCTAAATCCTCTAAGGGATATAAATTTTAGAAACACAGTTTATTCTTTTCAGAAGCCCAAAACTTAGAGAAATAGATACATTTATAAATAGACATATGTGGTACAAAGTATGAAATGATATCATAGAAGAATAAACAATAAGTTGTAAGACATTAACAAGGAAGAAAGAATCTACACCCACTTGTATTTATGTTGCTTGTCTTCTGGCCCTCAGACACAGAGATCTGAGTTAATAATACTCTTCAATGTATTCAGCAAACATCCGTTGAGTACCTACTATGTGGTAGGCACCTTTCTAGGTATGGAAGATACACAAATTTTATTCAAGTTGGGGCTATGGAAAGAAAGCAGAGTGATGGCATAGCACATTATTAGATGGCTCTTAACTGAGTGACCAGAGAGAACTTCTCTGAGGATGTGATATTTAATGAAGATCTGACTGATAAGAGGGAGGGCTCTGCAAAGGAAGATCAGAAGGATAAGAAACTCATACAAAGGGAACAGCTATTGGAACGGACCCAAGCAAGAATAAGTATCATGTGCTGCAGAGACTAAAAGAAGGCATGTGTGCCTGGAACACTGTGGGCAAGGAGTAGAGACCAGAAGGAGATGGAGTTGGAGAGGTGATCCGATAACTAAGGCTAGACTTTTAAATAATATAAAACTTGGCTGATCCTTAAATGCACGTGAACACACACACACACCACACACAGTTCCAAAAATGTTTCAAGCATTGGCAGAACTGGTGGAATCTATGACTACTTGGAAGAAATAACATTCATTTGGATCATGTTTAAAAACTCATTACTTTATATTCATATCTAATACTTAATTTGACTAGGAAAAACCTTGGGAACAAAAGGATATTTGTAAACCATACCTAAACTCTAAGCACTATCCATGATATCACTGAACAGAGTTAAGGAAAAGTAATGGTTCCTAAAGAACAATCTGAAAAAAAAGAGACCCCCAAGGATAGCAAGCAAGGTGAGTGGAACAGTTTCAACTATGAGGTAAAGAATGGCATTTTTTGCTGTGTTTTTCATTAGGCTGGAGTTGATTAAGCTGTATTCTCACCATTGGTTTTGGATAAGGCTCCTGTTGCATATTGTTCTTTTCCCCAATCCCTAGTTCATAGGTATCCTTTCTAACATGTTTGAAATATATTCTTGATGGATATGCATCTTTGATAAATGATGTCTTCCATGGACTTTCCTGGTGGCTCAGATGGTAAAGTGTCTGTCTACAATGCAGGAGACCTGGGTTCGATCCCTGGGTTGGGAAGATTCCCTGGAGAAGGAAATGGCAACCCACTCCAGTACTCTTGCCTAGAAAATCCCATGGACGGAGGAGCCTGCTGCAGGCTACTGTCCATGGGGGTCGCAAAGAGTTGGACACGACTGAGCAACTTCACTTTCCATGAATGTGATTTTAATTAGTCAACATGGAATCATTCTATGATAACTGTTATGCCATTCATTTACTCAAGGCTCTATCTAAAGATCTATCCATGTTGCTCTCTATATCTCTAATTCTCTGCAGAGAATTAATTAGGGTGGTGTCATCTGCATATCTGAGGTTATTGATATTTCTCCTGGCAATCTTGATTGCAGCTTGTGCTTCCTCCAGCCCAGTGTTTCTCATGATGTACTCTGCATATAAGTTAAATAAGCAGGGTGACAATATACATCCTTGACGTACTCCTTTTCCGATTTGGAACCAGTCTGTTGTTCCATGTCCAGTTCTAACTGTTGCTTCCTGACTTGCATACAGGTTGGTTGTGCACAATCACAAATGCAAAGTTTAGCTGAATTACTCCTTATAATTACTCTTCACTGTCCCTCATTCAATGATTATTTGTTGAACAGTAGCTACAGAAAACACTGCTTTTCTCCTTCAAGAGGTCACAGTTCTATTTCATCACTAAAGCACCTACCAACAGGTATGTTCCAGGAATCCTCACTCCTTCCTTTCCTAGAAGAACTTACAATCAAATTTCCCCTCATAACCAGTCAACATTAGTACAGACTTTCAAGAACTTTCTGTGGTTCTGTTTTCTTGCATATGCATTTCATGCTCTCGGAATCCCTCAAAATTGACCATTTTACCTGGTCCCTGTTCTCCATTTCCAGAGACCACAAACTCAAAGTTCAGGTCTCAAATATCAAGTCAGTAACGAAGAGAGTTAACAAGGCTAGTGGTCAGTACCCAGTGGATAGCACAGTGATTTTGTTGGGAGTACAATGTTTTATGAGCAAGTATGGCAGAACTATAAACTGGATCCATTTTAGCAGTGGTCGGTTATGCCCTTGGGTTTGAAATAATTACTTTCCTAGACATGTGGCTCCCAGATGAAATTCATGCTGTGATTTGATATTTTTCATGCAAAAATTTTTTTTCGCTAGTAGAAATTCATCACCAATATGTCAAGGAATTTGATGACTAAAAATAGTCTCCCTGTAGAGTGCATGAATGTGGTGTGCAGACTTGGAAAAGCAGAATACACCAGAGAGTTTATGTGAAAGGGAATGAGATCATCAGTGAACTGGAGACCCACCTTTTGACCTGACTAGTATCAAAAGGCCGTCCCACATGTCAAAAACATTTTGAACCTATTAAATAAGAAATGATTTCAAATGCTTACTATGGACAGTGCAGTTTAGCGCTCAATCATGTCTGACTCTTTGTGACCCCATGGACTGGCTTCTCTGTCCATGGGATTATCCAGGCAAGAATATCAGAGTGGGTTATCATTTCCTCCTCCAGGGGATCCTCTCGACCTAGGAATCGAATGCACGTCTCCAGGGGTTCCTGCATTGGCAGGCAGATTCTTTACCACTGAGCTACCTGGGAAGCCCTGCTTACTGTGGACACTAGCCTTTACACTGTATTAATTCCCTAAAGGCAATTACAGAGAGCCCAGCACAAGCTAGTCTTAACATCTCCCTTTTGATTCTGAGGTGGAATCTGTACTTGGTCCTTGTCTACTCTGTACACAACTAGGTGGAGCCCACTCTTTTCCACTCAGACAATGGTTCCCCTAGTTTCTGGGGAAAGAAACTATCCCAGTTGCTTCAAAAAAGAGAAGGGTATCAAAGCCAGGATTTATCCTGGGACAAGTGGAGAGCAGTGGGTAATCAAAGATGAAAACTGAGGACACGAACAGGTTTATACTGTGTCTCTATGTCCAAGTCCATTATTAAGTCTCTTAGGGCCCAGGGCTGAATTGAATTTGCAAGCTTCAGGCCCAAGAATGGAAGCCAGCTGAGGGCTGCCCGAGGGAGGGAACCTTGCAGCTATCTGGGGAAAGAGCGTTCTGTGCTGAGAAGGACAGTTCTGTGTTTGGAGACAACAGCTCCTGGCTTTGAGGAAGTGCCTTCCTGGGAATGGCTGCCGATGACATGGCAGCAGCTGTGTCTTCAGGTTAGCTCTGCAGTGTGGTTCTAGGAGTTACTACTAATGTGTGTGTGTGTGTGTGTGTGTAAGTCAGTCATGTCCGACTCTTTGTGACCCCATGGACTGTAGCCCACCAGGTTCCTCTGTCCATGGGATTCTCCAGGTAAGAATACTGGAGTGGGTTGCCATTCCCTTCTCTAGAGGATCTTCCCAACCCAGGGATCAAACCCAGATCTCCTGTATTGCAGTCAGATTCCTTATCGTCTGAGCCACCAGCTTAGAGGAGCTACCTAATAAATCCCCTTGTGCCAAAACTAGTGAGTATGGATTTTGCTGTTAAAACCAAGAACCTGGCCCACTTTTAGAATCAGTCTTAGAGTTTTCCTTTGTGCTATTTAGGGTGTCATACTGCTTTATCTGGCTTATCAGTTTTAAATGAAATCTTGTGATCCCCAGGCTATAAAAGATTAGGAAATATCAGCATATTTATCGTTCTCAATGTTTATTATGGGCTTCCCGGGTGGCGGCTCAGACAGTAAAGAATCTGCCCACAATGCGGGAGACCTGGGTTCAATCCCTGCATCAGGATCCCTGGGATAAGAGATGCTCCCACTGCAATTCAAACCTACTCCAGCTGATACCCCAGGCCCTGGGAAGACAGACTCACCTCACCTCTTACTGACCCCTGGCTTGTAGTTTTCTCCAGTAAAATCTGATCTTTTAGCCAACACTGCATGATGTTGAGGCATTTATTCTAAGCCCTGTTTCACCACGGGTGGTGACTACAAAAGGATTCAACTTGCATTACAGTAAAGATCATTTCTCAGGATGTAAAAACCCCAGATGTAACTCCATATATTAAAAAAAAAATCAATAAAGCAATAATTACTATAAGCAAAATCTAAAGACAAGTGACAAATGGGGAAATATCTGCACCTCACATCACAAAGAGCATATTTCCTTATATTTATATAAGCTCTTTAGAGCTCCTGCGAATCCATAAGACCAACACCTAATAGGAAAATGGGCCAATAATATGGATAGACAGTTTGTAGAAAAGGAAGTACAAAGGGAGCAAACACTAAGACAAATGATTCTTGAATATGCAAAAAGAGAAAATGTTACTTCAAAATATACTAAGACTCCATTTTGCATCTCTTAGAATGACATAGACCAAAATGTATGATAGTCCATGATGTTGACAAGGATCTGGGGAAATAGGCATGCTTACTGATGTGAGTATAAATTGGTACAACCTCTAGGTAATGTTCAAATGATAAAAACACATACCTTTTTAACCCACATTCCAATCTTAGGGCTTTATTCTACGGATACACTTGCATATATACCCACTGCATTACGTGTATTGCAGCATTGTCTGTGAGAGCAAACTATTTTAAGTTGTCTGAAAGCAACAAGGAGAATAAGAAAATTCACTTTTGATGAAATGGCTAAGCTGCTTTTACCATGAACCTTAATATACATGAAGGAAGGCTGTTTTCTATGGTGATAATCCAACCTGAGTAAGAAAGGAGATCCAGGCAGGAAGACTGCACATGGCAGAGCTGGTAGTCGTGCAGTAGTTGAGTGAGTGCTCAGCGGTGCTTGACTCTTTGCAACCCCACGAACTGTAACCTGCCTGGCTTCTCTATCCATGGGATTCTCCAGTTAACAATACTGGAGAGGGCTGCCATTTCCTCCTCCTGGGGATCTTCCCAACCCAGGGATCGAACCCAAGTCTCCTGCATCTCCTGCATTGGCAGGCAGATTCTTTTACCACTGAACCACCTGGGAAGTCACACAGAGCCAGAGGTACTCAGTTCAAACACAGTGGATTCCTGACATGCAGAACCAACAATAGTTTGCTTAGAAAAAGAATCGGTGCATCGGCAGCTGACGTTTCCTCTGACCCTTTTAGAGACCAGGAGGGGCAGGGGCAGCAGGTGAGGAAAGAAGGCTGCAGATCCATTATGGTGACCCGTTCAGGTGGAAGAATAGCTGTCAGTAAGCAATACGCTGCCCTGCAGGTGCTAACCTTTTCCTCTGAGGAGAAGAAAGGGCTAGACCAGCTCATACAAGCACACATACAAGCCCTGGGGGCTCCAGGAGAGGTTTGGCACTCTGCTCTGGTCCCTTCTCAACAAGAATTTCAACAAACAGGTTGTCTCAGCAGAGGTGTCTCAGAAGACACTGTTCCTGTGGTATTCTATGTGAACGGTGCCCCCTTGGAGAGAATACAATATGGATGTTGTTCCCTTGTGGCTCAGCTGGTAAAGAATCCGCCTGCAGTGCGGGAGACCTGGGTTCAATCCCTGGGTTGGGAAGATCCCCTGGGGAAGGGAAAGGCTACCCACTCCAGTATTCTGGCCTGGAGAATTCCATGGACTGTATAGTCCACGGGGTCACAAAGAGTTGGACACGACTGAGTGACTTTCACTTTCATTTTTTTTCCTTTGGAAATGGATAATGAGTCAGCCTTGCAGAAAGAAATGCCCTTATTAAACCAGGGAAATGATCACAAGGGGACCAGCCCAGCTCCTTCCAAAAAGACAAGAAAAAACGAGGAAATCAGGAGGGAAAATCACTGGTAGATAAAGAATGGCTGCAGAGGGACTTCGCTGGTGGTCCAGTGGTTAAGACTCTGTGCTCCCAATGCAGGGTTCAATCCCTGGTTGGGGAACTAGATCCCACAGGCTGCAAGTAAGAGTTCACACACCAAAACAAAAGATCCTGTGTGTCACAACTAAGACCGGGCACAGACACATACATTTAAAAAAATAAGTACTAAAAAAAAAAAAAAGAATAAGGGGAAAGGCAAAATGAATGATATTGCCTCCTTTTATTAAAAAAAAAAAGAATGACTGCAGAAAAATCTTGCTACATATCCAGTGAAAATCATAACCAAACAAATCTCCGTAAACCTTAAGAACTAAAGAAAAAATAAACTCTAGAAAAAAATTATAAATATATATACATATATATCAAACACTCAAAGCAGAGATACAAGGGTTTGAGGAGAAAATGACCACACATCTGAAGTTAACAAATGAGTTAGCAATATCTGTTTCTTTGACGCCATATTTGTGTATAGTTAAGTCTTAGCCTGATGAAGTTTTTACAAGGTAATCACAACCATGTAACCACCCTTGTGAAGAGAAATAAAACACTATCAACACCCAAGAAGGCTCCTCCCTGACCCTTCCCAGTCAAAGGTATTGTCGTTTTCACCACTATCATTAACCATCAACTAGTTTTGTTTTCTTGCCTGGAGAATCCCAGCGACAGAGGAGTCTGGTGGGCTGCCGTCTCTGGGGTTGCAGAGTCGGACACGACTGAAGCGACTTAGCAGCAGCAGCAGCGGTTTTGTTTAGTGTTGAATATTCTATGAATAAAAGCAAACAGTACTAGGTAATCTTATATGCTTCTTTCATTTTACATTGTGTCCATGAGATTCACCCACATAGTTGTAAATGTTATACAGTAGTTCATTCTTCTGTAGTGTTATATAGTATCCCATTATAGGAATGCGAGAAAATATATCCATTAATATTTGACCTGTTTCCAGTTTTTAACTATTATAAAAAGAGCTGCTATGAATACTCTTGTACATGTCTTTTGGGGGGATATAAACATTTATTTCTGTTCAGAATATTTTCACAAAGGGGTGGAATTTCTAGGTCATAAAGTACATACATATTTAGTTTTGGAATCATTAAAAAGTTTTCCAAAGTGGCTGTACTAATTTAAACCAGGAATGCATCCTCCACTTCTTAGCTTCTACTTGCTATTGTTCTTCTAATTTTTGCCATTCTGGTGGAAGGATCTCATTGTAATTTTAATTTACATTTCCCTGATGATTCAAATTTAGGAAATTTTCATGTGCTTATTTCTTGTGAAGTATCTATTCAAGCCTCTGCCCATTATTTACCAGGTTGTCAGTATTTATCTTATTAATACGAAGGAGTTATTTGTATACCCTTGGTAGGAGTCATTTGTCAGGTATATGTATACAAATATTCTCCCAAACGCCTTTTCACTCCAATGATGTGTTTGATGAGAAATTCTTAATTTTAATTAAGTCCAACTTGTCAATATTTTATTTTCTATTCAGTGCTTTTTGCAATCTGTTTAAGAAATCATTGCCTACAGCAAAGTCATAAAAATATTCCCCCACGTTCTTTTAAAATTTTATTATTTTAACTTTCACAGTTAGCTCTATGATCCATCTCAAATTAATGTTGGCTTATGAAGGGAGATGGAAGTCAAGGACCATTTTGGTTTGCTATATGGGAAGCCAACTTGCCTAGCCCCATTATTGAAAATAGCATCTTTTCCTCTGAATTAAATTTACAACAAATCACGGAACTGTACATGTGTGGGTCTGTCTCTGGGCTTCTTTTCCCTGATCTATTTGTCTCCCCTAGTATCTACACCACACTTTATTTTAACTTTTTGAGAAATCTATTGCTTAGAAGTCTAAGCACTCATCTTTATTCTTTTTTTTAAGATGGCCACCTTCAAGATTTCTCTAGGTTCTTAAAAATTCCAGATAAATTTTAGAATTGACTTGTCGGGTTAAGTTAGTATACTTCTAACCCAGATGTTAGTGGTCAAATCTTTGATTAGTCCTTGCACATTACATGTACTTTATAATTTCATAGATAAAATATTGCATAAAAGTTAATTTTCAGAATTAATTGGAAGAATTCAGGAAAGAAGAAGCAAGGAAAAAGCATTTGCCATCATAGAACTGAGGATCACAATAAGAGCAATGAAGAGAACAATGAACCCTTGAAAATATGCAAAGAACACAGAAGAAAGTCTTGAGAAAAAAAGCAAAACTAATGAAAATGAACATTTTGAATCATTGACAAGAATATGTCCCAATAAGTTTACTGGACTTGAATGATAAAGAAGAAAATACTTTGAGCATTCATGCAAAATTATCAACTCATATATTAAGGGTAAAATTTTCAGATGAGCTTAAGACTTCTCCACAGTCACACTCAATGACAGTGAGGAGCTTGAGAGTAGGAGTTATAAAGAAAGGAGTGTGATCCAAGATTTTCATACTCAGCATATTAACTATAAATGCAACAGATAAATATTGTCAAACATGCCAAAAGTCAGGGAATATACAACTGACCCTTGACCAACACAGAGGTGTGGTCAAAAATCTGCACATAACTTTTGACTCTCCCCAAATTTAACTACTAGTAGCCTACTGTTCTCGCCTGGAGAATCCCAGGGACGGTGGAGCCTGGTGGGCTGCCGTCTATGGGGTCGCACAGAGTCGGACACGACTGAAGCGACTTAGCAGCAGCAGCAGCCTACTGTTGACCAGAAGTTTTACTGATAAAGTTAACATATATTTTATATGTATTTTTGCTTCTTCATTTCTCTTGAAATGTTTCTATATGGTGCCAATCCTTGGGGGAATTTCCCTGGTGGTCCAGTGGTTCAGAATCTGCCTTCCAATGCAGGACACGCAGATTGCATCCCCGGCCAGGGAACTAAGATCCCACATGCGGTGAGGCAACTAAACCCAAGAACCACAACTAGAGGGACTATGTACCACAATGAAGATCCCATGTGCCACGACCAAGGCTCAACACAGCCATAAATAAACAAATACATTTTTCAAAATGTTGCATTATGAGACCAACCCTTCCTTCATCATTTGTTTTAGTTTCAGTGCCTGTATCAGAGAAGGGTCCATGTCATAAAAGAAGTCAAAAGCTGGGGACTTGCCTGGTAGTCTAGTGGTTAGGAGTGGTTAGGAGTCTGCAGAGGATGTGGGTTCAATACCTGGCCTGGAAGGATCCCACATGCTGTGGGACAGCTAAGGCCATGTAGCTAAGGCCACAACTTCTGGAACCCATGCTCTAGAGCCTGCAAGCTGCAACAAGGGAAGACCAACTACTGCAGCTAAGGGTAGCCACCACTCGCTCCAACTAGAGAAAGCCCTCATGCAGCAATGAAGCCCTGGTGCAGCCAAAAAAAATAAATAAATAAAGGTCACAACCAGTGTTGAATAATCTAAATCCTTCTGCCAGATTGGCTAATGTCAATTTGTTTTCTGGCACTGCTTCCTCTAATCTTCTTCCTTGTTGTCTGGCACTGGTTCCAAAGCGCTCATCTCTATCAAGTCATCTTCTGTTAATCTGTCTGGTATGATGTCTACTAGATCTTCAGTTTCTCCAAGATCTATATCCTGAAACCCTTCACCCCCTCCCCCAACCTTTTTTTGCTGTAGCCACAATCTCTTTCTTTATTCCCTTGATTGGCTCTGTCATAAATCCCCTAAAGTCACGCATAGCATCTGGACATAGTTTTCTCCAGCAGGAATTTATTATTTGGGGTTTGATGGCTTTCACAGCTTTTTCTCTTACAATGATGGCATCTTCAATGGTATAATCCTTCCAGACATTCATGACGTCCTCTCTCTTGTGGTCCTCTTCCATGAGGTTGACAATTCTTTCCAAAGAGTATCATGTGTAATGAGTCCTAAAGGTCCTTATGATCCCCGACCTACAGGCTAAAGTATACATGTTGTGTTTGGGGGCAAGTAGACTACTCAGTCACCTTTGGTGTTGAACTCATGGGGCTCTGGGTGTCCAGGGGCATTGCTCAATATAAAAAAAAATCAGTCTCTTACTGTAAAGGTGCTCCCTGACATTGATGGAACCAATCCAGAAAATGGGTTCTCATTGTACAAGCCTTCTTGCACCACCAAAAGACTGGCAACTGATGTTTATCTTTTCCTTCAAGGCTCAGAGTTTAGCAGTTTTATAGACAAAGGCAGTCCCAATCATAAGCCCGACAGCATTTGCCCAAAACAGTATAGAGTTAGTCCTTCAAGACTTAAATCCTGGTGCCCACTTTCTCTTCCTTACTAATAAAAATGCCCTTCATGGCATCATTTTCCCCCATAATAGGGCACTGTCATCTGCATTAAAAACTTTTTCAGGGGCTTCCCTGGTGGCTCAGTGGTAAAGAATCCACCTGCCAACGCAGGATACACGAGTTCGACCCCTGGTCTGGGAAGATCCTACATGAGGCTGAGCAACAAAGCCCATGCACCACAACTGCTGAGCCTGTGCTCTAGAGCCCAGAAACCACAACTAATGCAACCTGCACACCCTAGAGCCTGTGATCTGCAGTGAGAGAAACGCCCTCAATGAGAAGCCTGAGCACCGCAATTAGAGAACAACCTGTGCGGCAACAAAGACCCAACTCAGTCAATAAGTAAATAAATAAAATTATATATATAAACTCTGTTCAGGCAGATATCCTTTCTCATTAATGGTTTTCTTAATGATGTCTGGGAACTTGTCTGCTGCCTCTTGGTTGGCAGAAGCAGCTTCTCCTGTTATCTTAACGTTTTAAAAGCCAAATCTCTTTCTAAAATTATCAAACCATCCTTTGCTGGCATTAAATTCTCCAGCTTTAGATTCTTCACCTTCCTTTTGCTTTAAGTTTTCATAGCATGATTTTGCTTTTCCTCGAATTACATGAGTCTATAGGTGTGCTTATCATGGTAAATCCTGCACCCACAGAAAAACTGCATTTTCAATACCAGATAAAAAGGTATTTCTCCAAAAAGTATAAGGTTTTCATCCTTGCTGGTGAAGCTGCAGCAACGGCTTCATGAGTTTCATTTTCTTCTTGTAAAACAACCCTTACGCTGGATTCATTTATCCTGAAATGGCTGCAACCACAGATGCAGACCTCAATCTTTGGTACATATCAAGCAATTCAATTTTTTCTTGTAATGTCATGCCTTTTCTCTGTTTTGTGGGAGCACTTCCAGCATCAGTAGTGGCACTTCATATGGATCCCGGGTGTTACTCAAGGTTTACAGTACTGCAGTAAACACGAAGAAAAATATGCGAGCCCCACAAGAGATCACTTTTTACTACAACACGCAATTTACTGGAGCTACCAACTGCTCATGCAGAGAAAATGTGTCACTCAGTGCTTTAAGTGAGCTCAGCGTGATAGCAACAGGAGATGGCTACAAAATTATTAGAGCCGTGCGGTAGGTTCCACAGTTGATTTTAGGCAGTTATGACTTAATAGTGTATCTTTGTTACTTTTTGTTTACATTTCTCTTGACTGCAAATGTCACCATGTACAATGTTTGTTTGTGTAAGTTTTGATATATATTAACTTTTATAATAGATTTTTTAATATTTTATGGTAGTGAATGATGAAATGAACTAGTATCTACATACTCATTCATGGCAATCCTAACTTAAAAATTTTTTTACTGTTCCTAGGCCACTTAGTTCATCTGTGAGTTTTTTAAATTTTGTCATAAATCTCTAAAAGTTTTTCCAACATATTTATTGAAAAAAAATCAATGTGTAAGTGGACTCTCACAGTTTGAACCCATGTTGTTCAAGCGTGACCCATTGTTCCTTTTGGAAAGTCCTACAGGACAACCTTCAGCCAACCAAGAGAGGATGGAGAATTTGGAGCAGTGCATTCATTAGATCAGAGCATAACGCAAAGGACAAAAAAGAAGACTCTTGTCCAGAAACTTACTGAAGACAACTGACAAAAGTTGAGAGTGAAGCTTATCAGAGGGGACTGCCAAAGTGAGAAAGCCATGGCTCTGCATTGAGAGAATACAGAGAAAACTGCCTGGACTGGGCTAATCTGGAGAAGCAGCCAGACCTCAGGAGGGCTACAGGGCCAGGAGGGGAGGTGAACGGCCCAGGAAGTGCCATCAGGCCTCACCTAGCTGAGAGGCGAGGCCACAAGTCCTGGAGCCCAGAATTCAGCTGTGAAAACAAAGCAGCAAGGAGCACCCAGGCACCCTTGAGATCAGCAGGTACCCGACAGCATCTCTACAGCACAGTCCCTTCCACCAACACCGCGAGGGAGAAACAATAGCTCCCTCCTTCTATAAATTGAGACCAGGCTTAGGGACAGCCAGGAGGGCACAGAGCACTTTTATCCAGTAAGAATAAACACTAACGTATATCAAGTTCTTAATGTGTACTAAGCACAGTTATAAGCTCTTTACATACTTTGACTCATTTAATCGTTACAACTCTAAGAGGAAAATATTCTTACTTCTGTTTTAGAGAACCTAAAACAGCAATGGAGGCACAGAGAGGTTAAGTAGCATGCCTTGGGCCACGTAGCAAGTAAGTGGTTGTGCTGAGACATACACACTGACAGCCTGCTTCCAGAGCCCGTGCTCAAATCCTTATGTAAATAGGTTATTTAAATCAGTCAACAAAGATAAACCTGAATCTTTATATACATGGAACTGGTAAGTAAATTATGTTACACTAATTTCAGATGTAATGTAGATGTGACAAAGAAAAGAGGTAGCCTCATATGTGGAAAGATCTATTCAACAATATATATCAAGTAGAAAGAGCACAGTACAGAAAAGTGTGTTACATGCTGACTTAAAAAAAACAAAGGTTTCATAGACACGTATACTTGTATCTCTATAGATACCTCCGGAAATATACTCCAGATCTCAAAATAGTTGTCACTTTTTGGAGAGAGGGACCAGGAATCCAAGATATCAGGGTTGAGGAGAAACCTGCTTTTCTTGCTATTCCCTTTTGTGCCTTTTGAATTTTGGACCATGTGCATATGTCACTTAATCAAAAACAGGTGACCGAGGTAAAGAAAGCAAGCTGAGAGGCCTCCCGGGGACAAGAGAGAATAAAGGCCACCTCACCATTTTGAGTGATGCCCTCTGGCAGGGAGAAAGTTTCACTAGCAATCACCCTGTAAGTGAAAGGAATTCCCTTTGGAGGAAAAAGAAAAAACAAACATGACAAGATGTGTAACTGGGAGGTTGGACTGAGGCACCCAGTTTCGATAGATTTCAGATTCCAAAGTGAGGTGTGAGGCCCTGTGGGCATTTCAAAGCAGGTGCCAAGAACAGGTTAGACAAGGAGCCCACACTGAGGCCCTAGCGTGTTGGGAGGGGAGAGATGGAGAACTTTGTGAGGAGGGCTTCTCTGGAGGGAGTTTTGAAACTTTCTCCTCAAAGGGAAGGGAGCTACAGCTGGGGGCCCTGGAGACCCACTATGCTCTCCGAGCAGGGTTGCTTACAGGGACCTGTGATGGAGAAAGCCGAAGGGGAGACAGGTGCTGCCCGCCTCCCACCGCCCAGAGCGCGGGCCGGACCTCTCCTGCTGCCCTGAGGTAAGTTAAAGTGGCTCCTGCCCTCAAGGGCAGCGTTGTGGGGTGAGAGGACACAGGCAGGAAGCAGACTGGCAGGAGTGGTACCAAGAAGAACACGGGTGCAGCCACCCAGAAGCAAGGGCGTTTCTCAGGCCCCAGGATGGTGAAGGCCCAGGAGCAGAGATGCACGAAGGGCCCAGAAAACTGCCCAGGAGAGTGGACGTCAGTGGGCCAGAGAGCGGAAGCCAGCCAGCTACCCGCCAGTAGGTACTTTCCTACAGGTCACTTCTCTCTGTGCTCCCACGTCCACTCCTGGCCCCTCACAGGCGGCAGCCAGCTGGCAGGGGTCGGGGACGGGCACGGAGAGCAAAGAGAAGCTATTTCCCCCTCTGACACTTCCTGGGTCACAGACTTTCACCGGCAACTGGCCACAGCTGAAGTAAGGGACAAGCTTTAATTACTAGGTTGAGGTTGTGTTTGGGACTTAAAGCCACCATAAGGATTTTTATTACCTGAGAATGAGCAGAAATGTGATGGAAGTGCTGGAATCTCCACCTGGCGGGGAAGGCAAGGGCTTCCCTCCCACAAAGAGCTTTAAAAGGAGAGCAGGAGATAAGAATAAGCTGCTTCTGTGGTCACAAAGCTCAAGTCCCGCTTATTCAATGAGCTGGTTACACAAAAGGACTGGTTAACACGGGTATATTCAAAGACCCAGATTTAGTATGTGAATTTTTCCTTCTAATTATGAATGAGTAGATTGTATCATAAATGATTAGAGAGAACTATTAAATAACATTAAATGTAGACAGCAGTGAAGATATGTGTAGATATCGAGAAAGAATTAAAAGACTGCTAATGTGTATGACTTCTACCAATTATCCATTTTGAAAAAAGTCACTTATAATGACAGAGTTTGCAAAATGTTTAATATCAATATACAAATTAAAATCAAAGGCAGTGACCACAGCTCACCTGGTTCAAGCTCATAATGAATGACTTAATTATACCTTTATGTCTATCACTCCACATATAAGAAAGGATATTGAGTCATTTGGGGCTTCCTTGGTGGCTCAGACAGTAAAGAATCTGCCTGCAATGCAGGAGACCCAGGTTCAATCCCTGGTAGAGAAGATCCACTGGAGAAGGGAATGGCTACCCACTCCTGTATTCTTGCCTAGAGAATTCTCTGGACAGAGGTGCACATGGGCTACAGTCCATGGGGTCGCAAAGAGTTGGACATGACTGAGTGGTTAACACACACACACACACACACACACACATACACACACACACACATTGAGTTACTCTTCTCTGTTTGCACCTTCCTCTTCCTGGAGTTTCTCTCTTAAACGTTCTACAAATTTATTTATCCAAATAAATCAAGTAAGGTTTTCTGCACCCCCATTTTTAGTTCACAAGCTGTCTTCTGCTGTATTGGGAGCCAAATAACACATTTTATTTCTCCATGTCATGAGAAAATAAAATAATTTTTAATTTTCTTACAGCTCATCTCCATTACATCCAGAGATATAAAGATCTCTATTGAATATTACATGTGTACTCTGGAGATCAGATCACTGAAACTGTGAACTTATTCTTCATTTTAATATGATGTAATCGTCTTGGACAGATATGCAGGAAGCACCCAGAGATGACTTTATATCTTGCCATGTGCTTGAAATGAACTGATGGATATTCTCATGTATTAATGAGAGAGACCCAGGTCAGTTATATTACAGATAATAAAACATTTACTCTTAATCCTTGGAGATTACTCAAAGACTACACAGTTAATTGCACAGACACGTGCATTTTATCTTTGTTTCCAGACAATATACCTCTGATTCTTTTGCAAAGCATGACAGTCTTCTAAGCCAAAACCTAATTTTGGAAGTTTAGTTCTCCTGGAGTGGAATTTTGTATATGCAATATTCTCCCAATGGTTGACAAAGGTTTAAGTATTTGTGGGGGGTGCAGTTCGTACTGATGTTTCTGTGAACAGCAAGCTTCCCAAATTTTTGTAATTTATATACCAGCCAAAGACTGATTTCAAACATATCATGAGTCCCTACTTGATATGAATAATAAGACCAACCCACAGTAGAAAAATGGGCCAAAAAGAAAAGATATAGATCATTCCCAGAAAAGAACATCTATATGGATCTTATACAAATGATAAGGTGCTCAGCTTCATTATAACAAGGGAAATAAAATTTTAAATGGTAATGCAATTATCACTTTTATCTACAGATTGATAAAGACCAAAAAGTTTGATGACACCTGAACTGACAAGGTTGTAGAAAAGCAGACACATACACCTACACAACTTTTTCAAGAGGGCTATTTGGCAACATCTACCAAAATGACAAGGGAAGGCATGTGTTCGTTAAAACCTTCAGAACTGTATATTAAAAAGGATAAAATCTGCTGTATATAAATTATACCTAAATTTTTTTCACAAAAAAGTTAATGTCAAGTTTCCTCATAAGAAAGTCTATATTAAAAAAAAAAAGTCTATATTGCCTTTAAAGAGAATGAGATTGTTCTATATCAACCATTAGACAATACATTTTAATATATATTAAGTGAAAAAAGATAGTGAAGGACAGGGAAGCCTAGCGTGCTGCAGTCCAGGGGGTCTCAATGACCCCCCAACACACACACACAACTCAGCGACTGAACAACAAGTGAAAAAAAGCAGAATGCAGGATAGTGTGAGTCAGATGTTCCTTTCAAGCAGACAAATGACATATACTTGTTCAGATAAGCAGATTTGCATATGCATATAATCTCCAGAAGTGTACACACAAACAGTGGCTACCTCTGGGGAGGGACTTAGAAGCCGAGGGACACCGAAGGGAAATATTTTCTCCTGTATGTACTTTCCTACCGCTTAATTTTGTTCTTTTTAAACATATTCATGTATTACTTTTTCAAGTATAATAAAACTGTAATACATAGGGGAAAATACAAACAAACATACTCTCAACCCACAACTCCACTTCTAGAAATATCTTTCAAAGATACACTAGTTCACATGCAGACTGATGCTCATTCAAGGTGGTTTCCTATAGCATGGTTTGTAAGAGCCAAAGATTGGAAACAACCTAAATGGCCACCAATAGGACCTTGTGAAATCGCAGTATTATGAAATTGTGGAACATTTAGAGGTTATAAAAAAAGATTGAGGAAGCTCCTTTTGTACAAAAATAGAAGTAAATCCAAGATATTGTTCAATTGCTAAGTCATGTCCAACTCTTTCGCCATCCCATGGACTGTAGCCTGACAGACTCCGCTGTGCGTGGGACTTCCCAGGCAAGAATACTGGAGTGGGTTGTCATTTCCTTCTCCACGGGATCTTCCTGACCCAGGGACTGGACTCAGATCTCCTATATTTGCAGGTGGATTGTTTATCTCTGAGCCCCCGGGGGAAGCCCGGATCCGAGATACATTAAGTGAAAAAAGCAAGATGCAGAGTAGTACATACACCATGGTTGAGATAAAATGGGGAAGACAATATTCATGCGCATTCATTTAAATATGTATAAGTCACTTTGAGAAGACGAGTCAAAAAACCATAAAATGGTTGCCTCTGGGGAAGAGAACTGGGCATCCGGGGAACATGGGTAGAAAGGAAAAGTTTTCACAAATGTTTGTTTGTGCTCTTTGAATGCTGAGCCAAGTGAAAGAATTACCTATTAACATAAACTCTCGGTTTCCCTGGAGTAGTATTACCATTATAGCTGCGGGATAATATGACAGAGCAGCTCGTGATGAAGATAAGCTTCTTCCAGCACAATCACTGTGTCCTTCCCCACCGTAATGAAACAGAATCTGCCTTACTGTTTCATTCATGCACGAAAATGAACTGGGTCTGTTTCTCGGGAACACTCCAGGTTGACAAACTGACCGGCCACTGTCTTAACAATCGTCGTGTGTGTTAGTTGCTCAGTTGTGTCCGACTCTTTGCAACTCCATGGACTACTGAGGCCTACCAGGCTCCTCTGTCCATGGAATTCTCCAGGCAAGAATACTGGAGTGGGTTGCCATTTCCTTCTCCAGAGTATAATCATCGTGGCTGATCACAAAAGGTTTCTCACCCTTTGACAGGGATGCCTGGTGTCTGGGGTGGAGAACGCAAAGGTCACCACGGGGAAGGCTAGAGGCACTGATTTAGGAATGAAGCTTCTCCGAAGTGAACGGCTTCTTCACACTGATCTCCATCTCCAGGCACAAATAGCTCTCAGCCAAGTACAGTGGTCATATAGCTGGGTCAGCCTGCTGTGCTGTTTCCCAGGACAGTGCTGTCTGAGCCAAAGAAATAGCCAGGGAAATTCAAGTACCGCAGTATACCACTAGTTCTTTTACCAGCAGCTTACCAATATTTCTAAACATCTTCCAAAATAATGAGAAATAATTTAAAGAAGAAACAAATCTATATGCTCAGAACCTGTCCCCAGAGCACATCACGATAATAATGATTAGAATATAGCAAGTATGTGAAAAGGAGAATCCTAATTGAAACTCTTCCCTATATTGTATTATATGATGAGTGGACATTATTACTTGGAGAAAAGACAGTAAAAATACTAGACATGATAAACTATGAGTGCATTTATTCCCTAAAAGTATTTTCCATACTAATTTTTATGACACATTCAGTATCTGAGTATATTTCTTGGTCATAAGAGACTCTGAACATTTGTACAGCTTTTGATAGCAAGTTAGATCTCTTTTGACAGCAAGTGAGAAGAGATCTGATCCAAACACTGGCTGAAACAAAACAGGAACTTACTCGATTATGTAACTGAACAGTCCAGGAATAGGGCTTGCTGCTCTGCTGCTATCTTGGATTGAAAGCTGAAAAGCATCACCAGGGTGCCTCTCTCTCTCTTTCACAGCTCTGTTCTCAGACTGGTTCCCACTTAAGATGTCAAGATGGCTACAGCAACTCTGAGCCTTACATGAAACATGAAAATATAGCAGGACAGAAAATGAATCTCTCTCCCAGAAGCCCCAACAGAAATATCACTACTTCTCATTGATTCTGCCTCAGGCTGACCAGGGGACTGCAATATCTGGATTGATTTAGGTCACAAACTCTGTGCCTGAGCCAGGGGTGAAGCCCCAGCCCGAGCAGCCACCCTGGAGGCTGGGATTTCCACAGATGGGAGCGAGAGTCCAGTTTCCAGCAGCAGGCTAGCTGTGTGGTGGGCAGGGAAGAGAACAACTGACAGTAAACAGCTGTAGCCTGAGATAATTGGTGTGCGATGGAAATCCTGTAGCAATGAGGATCTACCGGGAAAGAGGGGCACACTGAGAGAATGAGAGTGAAAAATGGGAGATGTTTACATCCATCACTTGACATTAACATTTAAAATGTTAAGAGTCTATAATTCTGGACTTGGTATGCAATTTCAAAAAGAAAGAATAATTTATGTTCCTAGACGTGATGTGCAATTTCAAAAAGCAAGAATAATTGCTTTATTCTTCAAAATTAAAAAAAAAAAAAAACTTCATGAAATGAGCTTTAAGAAGAAAATGTTATCCTGAGAATTACTCCAAGTATAAGATTACTCTCATCTAAAAGCATGTCAGAAATAAAAGACAGTGCTGGGAATCAGCTACTGACAGCTCTAGACAGAATGTCTAATTTGAAAATGATTTATTCTTTTCCATGTAAGGCTCTTCTATAATATGTAAATTGGAGGTGATTCGTACAACTCATGTAATGCTAAGATAAGAGCTAGAGTAAGAAGTTTGGGTTAGAAGCAGAGTGACTTTTAAAAATAGTTTTACAGTCAGTTTCTATATTCATCAAATACTTAATGGCAAGAAATGTAGTCCAAGAATTTTTCTAAGTCACTGCAGAGAATTAATAATTATCAGAAGAAGAAAAACATTTTACCAGTTTCTGAAGAGGCATTGTCCTGCCCTTGGCACAGGACCGGGTGGATTTAGCGTGTATAATTTCTCCTGAGTGCCTCTGGCAAGGCTATTAGTAGCCTACCCAACAGCTATTACCCACTTCTTTCTGCTTAACAACAACAACAGAAAAAACAGACTACATACATAAAACAAAAGCCCTATTTCAATTGGGTAATGATGTGCCCAGTTTCAGGGCCTAAGCAAATCATATCACTCTCACTTCCCTTTTGTGAGTCTAGCGATGGGCATGAGGTCAAGTTCAGGCCCAAGATGTTTGCTGGGAGCCTCAGTGTTTCTTCCTGCTTAGGAAGACTTAAGAGATCTAAGAGAAAGCCCTTTTCTTGTCTCCTTCCTTCCTGCTTGGGACTCGGCACTCTGACGAAACCATGTCTAGAGCAGCTGCGCCATCTGGTGGCCAGAACGGGCAGGACACGGGAGTAGCCCTTGTGGGCCCAGTCATCCAGCTGTTGAGCACCCCAGTCATCGCCTGCTTTCACACGTTCGTTAAGTGGCATATTATGGGTCATGTGGTTTGAGCATTTTTAGTCGGATATTCTATTTCTCTAGCCAAAGCCATTCCTAAATAATATGGCTCCTCCTCAAATTTCTGACTTGGGATTGCCATACTAAATACCATGCAGCTAAATTTTCCTTGCAAAGTCAAAACTTCATTCTTAAAGAACCACTATTTCTTAAATTTTCCTATTTATTTAAGTTTGATCCAGTGCTTGCCTTCAAAAAAGAAAATTCAAGCCAGATCCTTTTTAATCATTTCTTTTGGAAAACTATTAAATAAATTTATTACTGAAATGACATTCCCTCACAGCTGACACCTGTCCTCCTGTTTCAAATATGACAATCAGTAAACATTGAGGAGGAAAGTGGACAAAGAGGAACTTTCACTCAAAGCTGTGCAGAAACACAGCAGACCACACCCACAGAGGAACTTGAGTGTAAACAGAATGACAGGACTTCATCAAGAACATTTAAGTATCAGATGGAATGCAATTAGATGATCTTTAAGGTTTCTCCTTGAAAGAAAAGTTGTGATCAACCCAGACAGCATATTAAAGAGCAGAGACATTACTTTGCCAACAAAGGTCCTTCTAGTCAAAGCTATGGTTTTTCCAATAGTCATGTATGGATGTGAGAGTTGGACTATAAAAAAAGCTGAGTGCCAAAGAATTGATGCTTTTGAACTGTGGTGTTGGAGAAGACACTTGAAAGTCCCTTGGACTGCAAGAAGATCCAACCAGTCCATCCTAAAGGAGATCAGTCCTGAGTGTTCATTGGAAGGACTGATGTTGAAGCTGAAATTCCAGTACTTTGGCCACCTGATGTGAAGAACTGACTCACTTGAAAAGACCCTGATGTTGAGAAAGATTGGAGGCAGGAGGAGAAGAGGACGACAGAGGATGAGATGGTTGGATGGCATCACCGACTCAATGGACATGAGTTTGGGTAAACTCCAGGAGTTGGTGATAGACAGGAAGGTCTAGTGTGCTGCAGTCCATGGGGTCACAGAGAGTTGGACAAGACTGAGCGACTGAACTGAACTGAACTGAAGGTTTCTCTTAGTTCTAAGATTCAAGGGTTTTAATGTTCTCGGATCTCACATCTTAAAACTAAAAACATCTTTTCGTTTTTGATTCTGCAAAACATTTTATTACCATCTTCTCTTCTTAAATATTTAATTGAAAGTGAAAATGAAAGTTGCTCAGTCATGTCCAACTCTTTGTGACCCCAGGGACTATACAGTCCATGGAATCTCCATGCCAGAGTACTGGAGTGGATAGCCGTTCCCTTCTCCAGGGGATCTTTTCAACCCAGGAATTGAACCCAGGTCTCCTGCATTGCAGGCAGATTCTTTACCAGCTGAGTCACCATGGAAGCACATATATACCCACTTTTTGCTTTCTGACTCCCTATCCATAACATTGTGTAACTGAAATTCTATACCACATTTGAGTACTAAAAGTGTTCTTAGTTTACTAATGACTGAAGATTAAAATTAATCCAACACATTTTTCTTAATCTTTTTTAAATTAGATAATTTTTTACTAGATAGTTTTTCTGCAAATGCGCAAGGAATCTCCATGTAGTTTTAGAATCTTCCTTCTAGTATTTTTTGTTGTTGTTTAGTCACTAAGTCAAGTCCAACTCTTTTGCAACCCCATGGACTGCAGCCCGCCAGGCTCCTGTGTTCATGGGATTTCCCAGACAAGAGTACTGGAGGGGGTTGCCATTTCCTCCTCCAGGGAATTTTCCCAACCCAGGGATTGAACCTGTGTCTTCTGCATTAGTAGGCAGGATGTTTTTTGTTTGTTTGTTTATTTACTATTGAGCCACCAGGGAAGTTCTCATTCTTGTATGAACACCTACAAAACCAAAATCTGAATTTCTTGGTATATTTGTAGCCCATATCTTTCTTGTTAGTTTTTGCATAAGCCTTGCACTATTTTTTCCAGCTATATTGAGATACTATTGACATATAACATGCAAGTTTGAGGTGTATGAGGTGATGATTTAATACATGTGTATATTGTAAAATGATTATCAGAATAAGGTTAATTAACACCACCATCCCCTCATATAATTGCCTTTTTGTGTGCATGGTGAGGACATTTAAGATTCACTCTCTTAACAACTTTCAAGTGTATAATTCAGTACTGTTAATTATAGTCACCATGATGTACGTTAAATCCTTGGAACTTACTCATCTTAGAGCTGGAAGTTTGTGTCCTTTTAAATCTTTATCCTCCCTGGACTCTCTCTTTTCCAACCCCTGCTTGAAATTCTGTCCTTCCTTTAATCCCATTCCTGAAACTTGAGGGGTTTTTTCCTTCTTCTTTGTAGTCTTTATTAAGATATAACTAAATAATCTGGGGAAACCTTTTTAAAATTACACGCATCCAAATTCGAGTCCAAGAATTATGATTCAGTGGGTCAAATGTGGGGTGCATTTTACCAAACAACCTATATTTTAGGGTATACTTTTCCTCTAATCTGTTCGTCCATCAATTCTGTTTTATAAGACCCCCCCCAAAAATGGGAAATGGCTGTTGGTTAGGCTACCAAGTTCTGTTCAGCATCACATGATTAAATTTGGATTTTAGACTACTGAGGGAAAAGGGTTGACACTGCCATCAAAAAGAGACAAAGGGGGAACTTCTTCTCAGAAGGGAAACATTCACTCACCAGGAGGAAAGGAATGGTAAATTATGCTTCATTAAAAGTAATAACTTCTATTTATCAAAAGATACCATTAAGAGAATGGAAAGGTAAGCCACAGGATGGGAAATTGCATTTGTACCAAGTATTATTGAAAAGAGGCTTGTATCTAAAATGCATAAAAGACTCTTGCAAAGCTATAAGAAAATTATGAACAACCCAATAGATAGATATTCATATCAGTGTGTGTGTGTGTGATCAGTTGTGTCCAATTTTTTGCAATCCACCAGGTTCCTCTGTCCATGGAATTTTCCATACAAGAATACTGGAGTGGGTGACCATTTCCTCCTCCAGGAGATCTTCATGACCCAGGGATTGAACCCACATTTCCTGTGTCTCCTGCATTGGCAGGCTGATTGCTTACCACTGAGCCACCTGGGAAGCCCTAGCTATTCATGAATAATACTAGAAACTGCCCATGGGAGAGCCAGTTTTCAAACATTTACTAGCCCAAGAGGATGTGAAGCCATATTATAAAAGTGTTAGCCAAGTAATAACCTTCTTACACCTCATCTCACTCCTAGTGTTACCTCTCTCCTGGCTCTTTGCAGAATTAAAAACAAAGAGCACAGAACTTACAGTCTGGACAGAAGGTAAGAGCAAAAAAAGCAGTACGCACAGGTGTGTACCTGCAGCAGGTACCAGCAGGGGAAAGTTTTAATTACTGACTTGAGGCTATTTTCACACAGCGTTTTAGGAATATTTTCACAGGGTATATAATTCTGGGTTGGCAGCTATTTAGTTCAGCACATTAAAGGTACCATTGCTTAATCTTTTGTCTTCAGTGATTTCTGCTAAGAATTTAGCCATCAGTCTAACCCTTCTTTCACGGTAAACTGTCTTTTTGCCTCTGGCTGCTCTTAAGAATTTCTCTTTCTCTTTGGTTTTCCTGGTTTCCTTATGACGTGTCTATGTGTGGCTTCCTTTTTACAGGTCTTCTTATGATTCACCAGGTTCTTGAATTTGTAGTTTGTTGACTAGAGCAGAATGATTTCCAGCTAGTATCTCATTAGATGTTACTTCTGTACCATTGCCTTTTACCTCTTTAAAAACTCCAATTAAACAAGTTAAACCTTTTGATTCTGCCACATTTCTCTTTGTGCTTTGTTTTCTCTCTTTGTGCTTCATTTTCAGTGGTTTCTTTCAACTGGTATTCATACACTAATTCTTTCTTAAATGTGTCTAATTCGTCCTAAATTCATTCATTGGTTTCATTTAGGTTACTCTACCTTTTACTATTAGAAATTCTATTTGGTTATTTTTCAAGTCTTCTGTGCCATTTTAAAAAATATAAAAATACTTTACAATTCTCTCCTAAAATTTTCAAGCTTCTCTTTAAAAAAAAAAAAATTATTTATTTGGCTGTGCCAGATCTTAGCTGTGGCCCACCAGATCTTCAGTCTTTGTTGTGGCAGGATCTCGTTCTCTGATCAGGGATTGAACCTGGGCCCCCTGCATTAGGAGCACAGAATCTTAGCCATTGGACTAAGTGGCTAAGTTCAAGCTTCCCTTTTATCTACTTGAATTTGATAAACATAGATGCTTTACTATCTGTATCTGGAATCCTTGAGGATCTGTTTTTGTAGTCTATTGTATCCTTCTTGTTCATGGTGTTTTTAATCTTGTATACCTGATTCTTTTTTTTTTTTTACAATGTCCTGACAATTTTAATTATTTGTAAAAATAAGCTGAGGCCTCTAATGATGTTCTCAGTCTCCAAAAAGAATTTTCATTGCTTCTGCCAGGCAGTTGGAGGTACCAACAATCCAAGATTACCCTAATCCAGTTTCACAGCTTGACATTTTCTGGGCTATATAGATGAGTCAAAAGCAGATGACAGTACAGTTCACCCTTATTTCTAGCGTCTGTCCTTTTCGTCTCGACTTAAGGTAGAAGGCACTTATCTCTAGTGGGCCATGGACCACAACTTTTGTCACTGTAGCCCCAAATGCAGTTAAGTCACTCAACCCCTGCTCTGCATTATTAAACATCCTCAGAACAAAGTGGCACCACTTCCAGGCACTTCTCTCTAGATTTTCATCTTCTCCAGGAACTTAGCCTAGGAATTCCTCACTATTTGTTAGTCTGCTACTTTTAGAAAGATCATGCTATAGCTTGTTCCACATTCCAGCTGTCTTCAATGAGAGGATTTATCTAAATTACTTAACTCATCATTCCCGGAAGAAGTCTACTGTCGACTTCTTTTAATCTTTTTTGGCTGTGCTGTGTGGCTTGTGGGATTTTAGTTCTCCAGCCAGAGATTGATCCCAGATCCTGACCGTGAAAGCACTGAGTCTTAACCACTGGACTGCCAGGGAATTCCCTACAATCCACTTTTTCATCTACTCCTACTTATCACCCTGTGACTTTTTAAGGAAGCATAGACATAGAGGAAACAAGGAGAGCTGGGTTCTGCTATGGCCTTCTCCATTAATTTGCTGTACAGCTTAGAGCAAATTACCTAACTTTTGGCTCTTAATTTTGTGGAAACAAATTAAAATTAACCCTTCCCTTTCTTTAAGGAAATTAAAGAAAAATGTTAAAGGGAAAATATATTATGTGGTACTGAAAGAACTTCTGTGCTGTTCTCCAAAATGGCTTAGTCTGTGCTGATATAGATAACAAATTGCAAACTTATAAACTAAACTTAAAATTTTTTGTTACTCAATTATTCAGATTTAATCAAGACGTTAAATGACATTAAATTTGACCACGTTTCGTACCAATCATAGATGATACATTTTTCTACTGGGCTTTCTTCTTACTCGACAAGAAAAAATAAGAATTCCCTTGCCATCATTTTTAAAAACAAGAGATATATACAAACACTATGCTCTCAAATGTGTATGAATGTCACAGATTACAAGTTATGTTTTAGATGATAATGGCAAGTTTAAAAATGTAGCTAATGCAAGACAGTATTGTTAATGTATTAACCAGGATAGACTAGTTATGCTGCAGAATTAAACAATCCCAAACTTTCATACCAGGGCTTCACTGATAGTTCAGTTGGTAAAGAATCTGCCTGCAATGCAGGAGACCCCGGTTCAATTCCTGGGGCAAGAAGATCTGCTGGAGAAGGGATAGGCTACCCACTCCAGTATTCTCGGGCTTCCCTTGTGGCTCAGCTGGTAAAGAATCCGCCTGCCATGCGGGAGACATGGGTTCAAACCCTTGATTGGGAAGGTCCCCTGGGGAAGGGAAAGGCTACCCTCTCCAGTATTCTGGCCTGGAGAATTTCATGAACCATATAGTCCATGGGATCGCAAAGAACCAGGCATGACCAAGTGAATTTCACTTTCAAACTTCCATTCGTTTAGCCCATTACAGTTTATTTTTCCCTCATGTGAAGTTAGCCACAGGTACCGTGGCTCTTCTGGACACCTCTCTTCCAAGCACGCCTGACATCCAGGCTATCTCCCCTATTTTTGGTTATACCATCTTGACATCTGGCTTCTACTGCTGGGATGGTAGGAAAAGAGAGAGGCATCAAGAACTAACAAGTGCTCTCTTCTCTATGCTTTGTCCCAGAAGTGACACATGTCACTTCTCTTCACATCTCATTTGTCACAACTAGTCACATAGACCCACTTAACTATTAATACCAGAGAGCTGGGAAATGCACAAGAGCACATGGATACTCAGTGACTAATACATTATAATAAATTACTTTGCTTTAGATGTGATTGAACTTAAAATGAACTCCTTGAAATATTTCCAAGTAAGAGTTGTTCCCAAAGCAATAGGAAAATCATGGTGTAATTTCCAGTGTTTGAAGAAGCAGATCTTCTGCTGTCTGCCCCCTGCAGTGGTTAATTTCTTAAAGAGGTTCTGACAGCTTCAAAACATAAAACACAGCATGGAATTTTGTTTATTCTTGGATAGTTGCCTTCTATTTAAAAGGAAGGGATTGGATTGAATGATCTCTAATGTCGCTTAAGAACCCTTTAAATGATTGTTTAAACAATCAAAACCAACTATTTTCTATTTCAACTTGGATTCATTTTTGTTTCAGAATTCTGATTACTTTTTTAACCAAAACGAATTATGTACTAGAAGTTCTAGTCCCTCAGAAAACAACATTTGATAAGTGAATTAGAGATAAGGTAAATCTTATGCATCTGGTTCGTGTCACACATGATTTCTATATTAGGACCTTCACTTTTTTAATGAAGGCCTTTTGTTGGCAGCAGAAGTTAAAAAATGGAAACCCCATTTCTCAGGTGCAATGGCATGGGGTAAGATCAGTTTGGGCTTCAAGGTGGCTCAGCGGTAAAGATTCTGCTCTGTGACGCAGACACTTGAGTTCAATTCCTGGGTAGGAAAGATCCCTTGGAGGAGGAAATAGCAACCCACTCCAGTATTCTTGCCTGGAAAATTCCATGAACAGAGGAGCCTGGAGGGCTGCAGTCCAGAGTCGAAAAGAGTTGGACATGACTGAGCACGCACGCTAGAGATCAGTTTATTCAAAAAGTTAACATGAGCTTACATCATTAAAACTTTGTTCTTCATATATAATTTTGCATGCCTGAGTTTTAGCAAGAGAACTCTTTAGCAAGATAATTTTGCTAAACTTGTTAATAATGTTTCCTGTGTTCTGTTTATTGGTAAGATGTTGAGAGAATATTGGTAAATAATTTCAAACTTGTGACTGCAAAATCAGACCTGAGAGGGTTCAAAGAGGTAGATGAAGCAGATCACGTGGGAGTTATGGAGACAGGATGGAGCTTGTTTAAAGTGGAGACCCACTACCAGCATATTGTTATGCTAGAATTTGGGTTCACAGGGTCAAGATCTTCCAATTTAGGAGCAAAGGAGAGAGAGCTGTTAAGAAGGGAGGAGAATGGAAGAGGCAGGGTTGTTGGCAAGAGGCAGAAAGACATTAGCTTATTTCTACTCTTTCTTTCCCTCTCTCGGGCAAGCAATCTCTTTATATGTGAGGTGGGAGAGGAAGAGAAACTAAGAAAGCAAAGGCTGTTACATAGACAAAATTAAAACAGTAACAAGGCTCTTAGGCCCAAACAAGGCTGGAAAACAAAAGGGGGCAAGGATTAATAACAATAGTAATAGTAGTAACTAATAGTAATTGAGAACTTGCTATGTTCCAGGTTATATTTTAAGAGCTTTACATGTAATTATTATTTAATCCTTATACTCAGTGTAGTTCAGTCGCTCAGTTGTGTCCAACTGTTTGTGACCCCATAGACTGCAGTACGCCAGGCCTCCCTGTCCATCACCAACTCCCAGAGCTTACTCAAACTCATGTCCATCACATCAGTGATGCCATCCAACCATCTCATCCTCTGTCGTCCCCTTTTCCTCCCGCCTTCAGTCATTCCCAGCATCAAGTTCTTTTCAAATGAGTCAGTTCTTCACATCAGGTGGCTAAAGGATTGGAGTTTCAGCTCATACTCAGCTCAGTTCAGTCGCTCCGTCGTGTCCCACTCTTTGCGACCCCATGAATCGCAGCACGCCAGGCCTCCCTGTCCATCACCAATTCCCGGAGTTTACCCAAACTCATGTCCATCGAGTCAGTGATGCCATCCAGCCATCTCATCCTCTGTTCTCCCCTTCTCCTCCTGCCCCCAATCCCTCCCAGCATCAGGGTCTTTCCCAATGAGGCAAGTCTTCGCATGAGGTGGCCAAAGTATTCTAGCTTCAGCTTCAACATCAGTCCTTCCAAGGAACACCCAGGACTGATCTCCTTTAGGATGGACTGGTTGAATCTCCTTGCAGTCCAAGGGACTCTCAAGAGTCTTCTCCAACACCACAGTTCAAAAGCATCAATTCTTCTGTGCTCAGCTTTCTTTATAGTCCAACTCTCACATCCATACATGACTACTGGAAAAACCATTGCCTTGACTAGATGGACCTTTGTTGGCAAAGTAATGTCTCTGTTTTTTTTTTTTTTTTTTTTTGTCTCTGCTTTTTAATATGCTATCTAGGTTGGTCATCACTTTTCCTTCCAAGGAGTAAGCATGTTTTAATTTCATGGCTGCAATCACCATCTGCAGTGATTTTGGAGCCCCCAAAAGTAAAGTCTGACACTGTTTCCACTGTTTCCCCATCTATTTCCCACGAAGTGATGGGACCAGATGCCATGATCTTAATTTTCTGAATGTTGAGCTTTAATCCAACTTTTTCACTCTCCTCTTTCACTTTCATCAAGAGGCTTTTTAGTTCCTCTTCACTTTCTGCCATAAGAGTGGTGCCATCTGCATATCTGAGGTTATTGATATTTCTCCCAGCAATCTTGATTCCAGCTTGTGCTTCTTCCAGCCCAGTGTTTCTCATGATGTACTCTGAATATAAGTTACATAAGCAGGGTGACAATATACAGCCTTGACGTACTCCTTTTCCTATTTGGAACCAGTCTGTTATTCCATGTTCAGTTCTAACTGTTGCTTCCTGACCTGCATATAGGTTTCTCAAGAGGCAGGTCAGGTGTTGGTATGGTATTCCCATCTCTTTAAGAATTTTCCACAGTTTATTGTGATCCACACAGTCAAAGGCTTTGGCATAAGCAATAAAGCAGAAATAGATGTTTTTCTGGAACTCTCTTGCTTTTTTGATGATCCAGCCGATGTTGGCAATTTGATCTCTGGTTCCTCTGCCTTTTCTAAATCCAGCTTGAACATCTGGAAGTTCACGGTTCACATATTGCTGAAGCCTGGCTTGGAGAATTTTGAGAGGCTCATACTACTGGGTAGTAAAATATTTGACCTCCAAAGAAAGGTTTGTCTTTGGTCCTAACTCCGGAAGATAACCTTTACATTCCTGGAATTTTCCAAGTGGCAGAGTATTCATGGTGGGCCCCTTGGAGCACACCGAATATTTGTGCTAACAAGGTGACCCCTGGTGGGCCCCTGGGTAGTTTATGCTAGCAAGATGATTCAAGGTGGGGGCTGACCAGGGCACTAGACCAATTATGTGGTTAGAAGGCTGGGACTTTGGGACACGTGGTATCAACCTGACTTCCAAGGAGGGGAGGGAAACTGGAGATTGAATTCAATTACATGTGCAATAATTCAATCAATCAAACCTCTGCAATGAAGCTCCAATAAAAACTCTGGGCACCAAAGCTCAGGTGAGCTTCTGTGGTTGGCAATACTTTTTGAGAACTGTCACACTTCAGTGTCTGGAGGGTAACACATCCTGAGGATGGTGGAAGCTTTGCATTTGGAACTCTCCCATACTGAGCTCTATGTGTCTCTTCCTTTGGCTGGTTCTAATTTGTATCCCTTGCTTATAGAAAAATATGACTCAAGTATGACAGCTTTCAGAGCCCTCTGTCTTTCTGCTGTTGTTCAGTCACTGAGTCATGTCCCACTCTTTGTGAACCTGTGGACTGCAGCACACCAAGCTTCCCTCTCCTTCACTAACTCCTAGAGCTTGCTTAAATTCATATCCATCGAGTTGGTGATATGATCCAACCAACTGTACGGCATGTTAGCATCCCCCATTGATAGTTAAGTGTGTTTCTGACCTTCAGCTTGGGAATAGGCAACAGTCAGGACCAAGGAATGGCCTGTGGGAATTGTTTCCACTTCTCTTTTGGTGTTTAGTGAAGAGTAGCGTCCTTGGAGGCTGGGCATCTCTGTGGGCCTGTGTGCTTTGCTGATGCTGAGTCAGTTTGGTTGCTCATCTCTGACTCTTTGCAACCCCATAGACTTCCAGGCTTCTCTGTCCATAACCAACTCCTGGAGCTTGCTCAAACTCATGTCCATCGAGTCGGTGATGCCATCCAACCATCTCATCCTCTGTTGTCCCCTTCTCCTCCTGCCTTCAATCTTTCCCAGCATCAGGGTCTTTTCCAATGAGTCAGTTCTTCACATCAGGTGGCCAAAGTATTGGAGCTTCATCTTCAGCATCAGTCCTTCCAATGAATATTCAGGTTGATTTCCTTTAGGACTGACTGGTTTGACCTCCTTGCAGTCCAAGGGACTCTCAAGAGTCTTCTCCAGACCACAATTCAAAAGCATCCATTCTTCAGTACTCAGTCTTCTTTACAGTCCAACTCTCACATCCATACATGACTACTGGAAAAACCATGGCTTTGACCATGGAGAGCTTTGCTGGCAAAATGATGTCTCTGCTTTTTAATTTGCTGTCTAGGTTTGTTGTAGCTTTTCTTCCAAGGAGCAAGCATCTTTTAATTTCATGGCTGTACTCACTGTCTGCAGTGAATCTTTCTAGTGAATTATCAAACCTGAGGATGGTCATGAGAATCCTGACTTTGTAGCCAGCTGGTCTGATGTGAGGGTGGCCCTGAGAACCTTGAAATTTTTGACTGGTTTCTAGAATGAAGGCAGTCTCCTGAGGCTGTGGTTCATGACTGTGCAGTTTTCTAAACTCTTTTGCAAGCACCCAAGAGATTGTTATGATGCAAGAACTAATACCAAGAGGGTCATTTACCTGAGGCCATAAGGGAAAAAATCAGGTTTCAAACTCTACAAACAGTGTGATATTGCTACTCCATCATCTCAAACTCTATAGAAAGGATCCCTATTATATCATAAAGTAGCTTTGCTTAGAACTGTTTTTCAAATGTACTGTGTAATAAATCCTGTATTTTATATTGCCATTCATTCTACACACACACACACATAAACACACACCCTTGAAATAAAATGTGATACACTCTGATACTTTCTAATCCCAATTCTTTTTATTTACTAAATGTTAGAAACCTACCAAATTGATATATGATACACTTAAGAATTTTGCAACAGCAGTATAAAGAATGCTGGTTGAGAAATTTACTTTAAAATAGTACTTTACAATTCTGGCTTCAAATTAGAATAACTTGGGGAATTTTTGAAGGAAATTCTGAAGCCCAGGCTCCATCCCTATAGATCTTGACTCACTTAGTCTAGATGGGGCTTGGGCATTAACATTTTATGTTTTTGGTCTCTGGGTGCATCTAATGTACAGCCAGGAGATGAGAATTGTTCAAAAATATTATCTACTTTAATATTTCAAGCAGATGTTTTAGGGAATAAATATGCTCTTTTATTTTGAAATAAAACTGTGTGAAGAAAATACATGGTTAAATCTGGTGACTTGAAACTCTTGCAGCTCACTTTCATGGCTACAGCACTGTTGACAGCATTTTACCTAAACTGGAAGGGTGATTTTTTTGACCAGTTAAAAATAAACATGGAAACTGACTCTGTAACTCTAAAGACATGAAGTCATGTCTTGGTGACTTTTCTTTTCACTTAAAAGTGATTTTATTATCAAGAGGAGAAAAAAAATTACAAAATGTTTCAAAGTAATACTTTATATTATATATTATTTATGCTACATATGCAATCAAGAAAGTCATATTTAAAAGCATACCTGTATAAATATTAATTTAAAAAATAAAGAATATTACTATTACCTGTGTGCCTCTCTCTGCCCCATTTTCCTTTCTTTTTTAGAGATAAAACACTATCCTAAATGTTGTTATTTTGTAATTTTTTTGAGCCTTAATAAGTTTGTGTACATCTATACAACAGTGTTTAGTTTTGCATGCTTCTGAATTTTATTTGAACAGAATCATATTCTAAGCATTGTTTCTTGCACATTTTCATTCAAAATTATATTCTTGAGACTCATCCATGTTGTTATAGCTTTTGAATTAACTCTGTTATATAGTATTGCACCCTATATTGTTACAGGGTATCCATTCCACTGCTGGTGGACACTTGTGTTGCTTCTAATATGCTGTTATAAACAGAGCCACTCTGATTAGATTGGCCCATGTCCCCATGTACACGTGTTTGAGGGTTTCTTTAGAACATATACCTCGAAGTGACAACACTGGGCTGTATAATAGGTACATCTTCAACTTTACTATATAATGCCAAATTGTTTTCCAGTTACTATCTCAATGAACACTCCCACCAACAGAGCATTATGGCTTGCGCTGTTCCACGTCATTGGCAACACTCAGTAGTATCAGATATCAATTTTTGCCAGCCTGACAGGTATAAAACTGTACCTGAATGCTATCATTTCCCCAACACAAGGAGCAGCTCTAAAGCGCGTTTTCCACACGCTGATCCTTGGTCATCTATTGCGTTTTCTCTGCTGTGAAGTCCCTGTTTCGTCTTTGGCCCATTTATCCACTGGGTTTTCATTCTGGTAACTCCCTACATGTCAACCTACCAAATTCTCTTAAAACATACCCCAGTGAGCTGCCTCCAAAGATAAATCCCTCCAAAGCATGTTTGCATGGAATTTCTTACAAAAAGTTTTCAGGTGATCATTTTAAATATGCTGAATTTGTTAAGTTTAAATCAGGATGTTGAAAATTATCCAACCTACCCATATATAGTCAGAGATTCCTGTTCTTTTCCATCCCAGATCTCTCTTAGCTACAGTCTCTAGGTAGATAAATCACAGTGGGATCACAGGCAAGATTCCGTGTTAACTGCAGGACAGAAACCTGCATAGAGAAAAAAAGCTTCTGACAAATACAAATATTATGGAGGAAAATAGGTGAAAATATGATTGAAAAGCAGCTTGTCAAATGGACTGTTATTTATGCATATGCTTTCCTGCCAGAGGATAACAATCATTCCCAAATCTAGACCAATGCATTAACTCAAAAAAAGTTAACAATGACTTCAGTAGTACAGCTAGAAAAATAAGAACAGAAAATTTGCCCTGCTGGGTCATATCCACACTAAGAATCAATCCCAGTAATCACGCCCCTGGGTTTCCCTGGTGGCTCAGTGGTAAAGAATCTGCCTGCCAGTGCAGGAGACGCAAGAGACGTGAGTTCTATCCCCGTGTTGGGATGACCCCCTGGAGAAGGAAATGGCAACCCACTCCAGCATTCTTGCCTGGAGAATCCCATGGACAGAGGAGCCTGGTGGGCTACAGTCTGTGCGTGCATGCTAAGTCACTTCCAGTCGTGTCCAACTCTTTGTAACCCTATGGACTCTATCCCACCAGGCTCCTCTGTCCATGGGATTCTCCAGATAAGAATACTGCGCTGGGTTGCCATGCGTGCCTCCAGGGGATCTTCCCAACCCAGGGATCGAACCTGTGCCTTCTATGGCTCTTGCATTGCAAGTGGATTCTTTACCGCTGAGCCACCAGGGAAGCCCAGGCTATAGTCCACTGGGATCGATTTAGCAACTAAACAACAACAAATCACGACTCTAACAGAACTACTGGGTTGCTTATCCAGCTTAGATTCCATATCATCTTTATAACTATTCTCACATGTAAAGGTTCAACTCCTTTGTCCTCAAAGCTCTCCAGTTCACTCACCTAACAAACCCCAACCTTATTGGTATTTTGAAAATAAAATAGTATGACTTTTCTCTAAAATGTTATAATTCAGGATGTTTCAAAGAACTCCAAGGAACTCAATAATTTCCCCCCTTTGCTTCAAATTCCTTACTTGAAAGCTTTTAGTCTGTTGATGTAGTAGAGAGGTGTGTGGATGCATGTGTGTGTGTGTGTGTGTGTGTGTGTGTGTGTGTATGAGTGATATTTGACTATTCCAGTGAAGCAATGTGCTGCAGAAGAAATCTTTGAAATACACTGTCAGTGTTGGCTTCCCTGGTGGCTCAGATGGTAAAGAATCTGCCTGCAATGCAGGACACCCGGGTTTGATTCCTGGGTAGAGAAGATCCCCTGGAGGAGGAAATGGCAACCCACTCCAGTATTCTTGCCTGGAGAATCCATGGACAGAGGGGCCTGGCGGGCTACAGTCCATGGGATCACAAAGAATGGACACGCCTGAGCAACTAACACTTTCCCTTTCTTTCATCAGTGTTTCCTCACTGCTGCTTTCTCTATTCAAAGTCCTGTTACATTAGTTCTTAAAGGCTTGTCAACAAATGCAAAATGTAAGAAGATTTACTTGACTATTTGAGCTTGCCTTATCTTACTTTTAACTGCTCGTCAATTCTATTATATTTCACTGTACTGTACGAAGACAGATATTTCTTTCTTCATTGTTTTAGGGAAAGCAACTCTAGACCTGAGCCTGCTATTGTGTTCTGGTGAGAGGGTACCCAGAAAAGGCTACTGTGAACTATGAAGATAAGGTGAGGCTGCAGTCAGATGAGGGGGCTCAGGTGGAGAAAGCTCCATTCTAACCTCCCACAGTGAGAGGAATTCTAATTCTGCTGACTCCAGGAAACCCTCTAAGAGAAGAATATGATGTTCCCAGCAACAGAATCAACTCTGCCTGGTTTTCCAGGGTCCTCAGAAGCAGAGTCATCCTTCTTCCTCCTATTTTGTCTAGGGAAACGTCTAAACACTATGGATGCTTCGGGTTCATTCCAGGCCAGACTAATACTAACTAGACTGCTTTTGGTGATAAAGATAAAAAATGACTAGTTCTGTTAGGTTCAAAAGACACCAGTCTTTAAGCCCCAAAGAAGGCAGTGGGAAAAATCCTAAGAATGCTGTTCAAAGGAAGATCTAGGAATTGCTACTGCATGAAAGAAACCTGCCTCAGATCCCATGACAAACGATGAGAACCCTGCTGCTTCCTGGTACTATGTCAGACTTGTGAACCCATCAAGATCAGGAATCCTTTCTAGTGGTCATGAGTTTGTTTTCCCAACCTGCTAATTTGACATTTTTCAGTCATCCATGCTGCATTAAAACAAACAACCCCTCTCCACACACACAAAAACAAAATAACAACAGTCAAAAACAGGCTTGAAACAACAATTTATTATTTTTTGCTATGCTATGGGAAGGCTGGGCTGGCCTGGCCTTGCCTATGTCACTTGCATGGCTGTGGTCAGCCAAAACCTCAGGAGGATGGCCTGAGATGACTCGCCTTCATACTATCCAGGCCCTCATTTGGGATGTCTGGAATGGCTGGGATCCTCAGCCTCTCTCTCCATGAAATCTATCACTGAAGGCTTTTTCCATGTTGAGAGAAGCATTCTCAGAGGGAGAGAGCAAAAAACAAAGTGTTTGGAGGCCAAGATCAGAAATTTCTAAGCTTCTTTGGCCATATTCTAATAAAACAGAACACAAGGCCAGAGCAGATTGAAGGGGAAGGAAATTTCACCTTTTCAGGGGATGGGAAAAAAAGGATGGGAGGAATGGTTGTAGCCATCTTTGCAAACAATCTACCACATGTGTTTAATATTAGAAAATCCATCATGGTAAGACCCGAAAAGAAAAAAAAATATGTATCTTTTCAATACATGAAGACAAGACATGTAATAAAATCCAATAATACAGATTCAAGATTTAAACAAAAACAACACAGTAAAAAGACTAGAAAGGAATTTTCTTAACCTGATAATATATATCTACCAAAACCTACTCCAAATGTTATTACATTTAAAGGTGAAACAGAAAATACTCCATTTAGGACCAGGAAGAACATAGGAATGTCATATCACCATTTCTAATTTACCTTTTTGTCCAGAGTTCTTAGCAGTACACTCATGTAAAATAAATAAATAAGGATTGGAAAGATAGAAACAAGTCTTCATTATATGCAAATGATAAAATGCTAGAATTAAAAAGAATTTAGCAAGCTCACAGGAAATCAACATTAAAAAAACCAACTGCATTCATATTCATTGGCAATAACAATTAGAAAATGTAAAGAAACTCTTGTTGTAAGTATTGAAAACTAGCAAGTTTCCATTTTCAGGTAAAATGAAGAATGCATATTTCAAATCTCTCCTACTAAATTCAGCTATAAAATGGACAGAATGCATAAGGCAGCCCACTGATGACTCTAGACATAAGTAGGAAAAATTTTCAACATCATTAACTACCAAGGAAATAAAATCAAAATCACAAGATATCACTTTTCCCACTATGATGACAATAATAAAAAAGATAAGCACTAATAAGTATTTGTGAGGATGTAGAGGAATTAGATGGAGAAAGCAATGGCAACCCACTCCAGTACTCTTGCCTGGAAAATCCCACGGACAGAGGGGCCTGGTAGGCTGCAGTCCACGGGGTTGCTAAGAGTTGGACATGACTGAGCGACTTGACTTTCACCTTTCACTTTTATGCATTGGAGAAGGAAATGGCAACCCACTCCAGTGTTCTTGCCTGGAGAATCCCAGGGGCGGGGGAGCCTGGTGGGCTGCCGTCTATGGGGTTGCACAGAGTCGGACACGACTGAAGGGACTTAGCAGCAGCAGCAGAGGAATTAGAACTGTCCTGCAATGCTGAGAGGAATGTAAGATAATCCAAGAGAACTGAAACTTGCCCCCACAAAAACTTGTACATAAATGTTTATAGTATCATTATTCATAATAGACAGAAGTGGGAACCCAAAAGTCCATCAGTGAATGAATGGATAAACAAAATGTGATATATCTATACAGTAGACTATTATTCAGCCATAAAAAGGGATGAAAAATGGGTTAATCTATTTTTCAGATGAAAAAATGCTAGAACATGAATGAACCTTAAAAATAATATGCTAAATGAAAAACATAGACAGAAAAGGCATATATTATATGATTTCCAACTCTGTATTACTCAGGGCTCTCCAGAGTAGAAATTGGCTCAAACAAGTGTGGGGCCTGGTGAGTATAAAACTAGCTGGTAGGCTAGAGATTCAGAGAAGAGTTGAGTTGTAGGCTTGAGTCCAAACCAGAATTCCCTCTTCCTCCAGGGACTCAAGCTTTTTTTCTCTAAGGTCTTCAAATGATTGAACGAGTGACTGGTAATGAGTATGGGCTTTCTTTCTGAGATGATATAAATTTTCTGGAATTAGGCAGTGATGATGGTTACACAACTCTGAAAATATTAAAAAGCCACTGAAATGTATACTTTAAAAATGTGAATTTTATAGTATGTGAATTATATCTCAGGTTATGACCAACCTAGACAGCATATTTGGAGAAGGCAATGGCACCCCACTCCAGTACTCTTGCCTGGAAAATCCCATGGATGGAGGAGCCTGGTGGGCTGCGGTCCATGGGGTCGCTAAGAGTTGGACACGGCTGAGCGACTTCACTTTCACTTTTCACTTTCATGCATTGAAGAAGGAAATGTCAACCCACTCCAGTGTTCTTGCCTGGAGAATCCCAGGGATGGGGGAGCCTGGTGGGCTGCCGTCTATGGGATCACACAGAGTCAGACACGACTGAAGTGACTTAGCTGCAGCAGCAGACAGCATATTAAAAAACAGAGATGTTACTTTGCCAAGAAAGGTCCATCTAGTCAAGGCTATGGTTTTTCCAGTGGTCATGTATGGATGTGAGAGTTGGACTATAAAGAAAGCTGAGCACCGAAGAATTGATGCTTTTGAACTGTGGTGTTGGAGAAGACTCTTGAGAGTCCCTTGGACTAAAAGGAGATCAAACCAGTCCATCCTAAAGGAGATCAGTCCTGAGTGTTCATTGGAAGGACTGATGCTGAAGCTGAAACTCCAATACTTTGGCCACCTGATGCGAAGAGTTGACTCATTGGAAAAGACCCTGATGCTGGGAAAGATTGAGGGCAGGAGGAGAAGGGGACAACAGAGGATGAGATGGTTGGATGGCATCACTGACTCAATGGACATGGGTTTGGGTGGACTCCAGGAGTTGGTGATGGACAGGGAGGCCTGGCGTGCTGCAGTTCATGGGGTCACAAGGAGTCGGACACGACTGAGCGACTGAACTGAACTGAACTGAACTGAAAGGTGTTTTAAAAATTCTTTTAAAATTTTTAAAAAGCAGAAGTTTTTATAAATATAAACAAGCCTATTCTAAAATTTATTGGAAAGAGAAAGGATCTAAAATGTCTAAGACAATTTTGAAACAGAAGAACTTGAAGGAAACAGTATCCAGTCTTAAGATTTGTATAAAGCTATAGTGATCAAGACAGCAACCATGAATTCAGTCCTGATTCCTAAGATAAAGGGATTTTAATAAGGGGAAAATTTTTTTAATCTAAAATTTTTTTGTCATTTTTATTCAATTATTTATATTTTCCCATTTCCAAAAAAGAATTTTAGTCACCTTACCAAAATAAATACAGTATTGAATGAAGAAAAGACAAGTGAAAACACAAAATTAAAAGTCTAAAAGTCACTTAAAAGTAATACACAAACATAAAAACCATAAGATACTCTCCACCTCTAGAATTACAAGTAGATTTAGCTAAGAGCTTTTCTAGAAGCCAGTCCACCAAAAGAAAAGTCAGTGGCATGCTCATCGTATTCATAAAAAATAAAAGCAGATACTCAGGAGAGAATATTGTTTCCTGATTTTGCAATTTGAGAGAACATTCTCCCATTTAGGAAAACACAGTTGTGTGGGGGCAGTAGAGTGTAAAATATTGACAGCCTTGGAGACAGCAGCTTCAGCAGTGACAAGAAGTAGCATCGATGGCAGAAACACCAACAATTTGACACCAGATATCGGCAGCCTGGGAGCAGAGATCAATGAGAGTCAGCAGCCAGCAGGGGTGTGGCCTTCAGTTTGACTCTGAAAAGAGAAGAGCAAGAACAGAAATGTCAAGGCAGCCAAGAGAACAAATTCACAGAACACTTGTGATATACCACATAGATTCCAAGAACTCTTTACATGGAAACAGAGGTCTTAGAATATGGGGAGAAGAGAGAGAGAAATATTGCGATGTGACTATTATTCAGGTTCTCAGAGCACCAATGTGATAGGTTTTTCTTTTCATTTTTTATAAGATCAACCCATATATCTCTTTTAAAAAATTAAATAGAAGAGTAGAATTCTGACCCTTTGAGCCTTATTCTCAAATTCCCACTTCTTTTTAAAATTTATTTTTAAATTTTATTTTAAATTTTATTTTTTATTTATTTGACTGTGCTGGGTCTTAGTTGCAGCGTGTGAGATTTACTTCTGATCAAACCCCAGCCCCCTGAATTGGGAGCATGGAGTCTTAGCCACTGGACTACCAGAGAATTTCCTTTCATTCCTCTTAAGCAATTCTTTTAGCTATTATGGTAAATGAAGATTTATCTGTCTTAAATAATCTCCCTCAAATATATTTGCTCACATATATTTCTGCATATCCATTTACCAAATTAGTTACATTGGCATTTTTATTTAAATGAATGTTTATTATTTATATTATTATAATTAGTTTATATTATTCACAGTTATGATAGTGTGTACTATGATAACATTTCATTCTTGAACAACTTTTGTTTTTCCCAATATTGATAACTGCCTTGGGCTCTTTTGGTTACTTGTTTGCTTTTTCCCATGTCAAAATCAGTAATTCAACTCCAAAACTATCCAATAGAACTAAAAAATCATTTCAGAACACATTAAAATACCTCAGATACTCTACATGTAGTTTTCTCCCTGGAAATATCCATCTTGGAACCCTCTTATCTATACTGGTTGCTCACTAGGTTTACTGCCCAGCTATCATCCTGAAATTTCCCAGCACTAAAATCCTGGGAGTTCTTTCCCCCTTGCTTATATGTCAGATCTTCTGTTTCCTGGATACTATGCCTTTCTTTTTCCTGGCTTCTTCCTTTTTCACATCACTTAGTGTTTCTGAACAAAAGTGTCGTTATTTAACCTTCCTTACCAGGGTGATAATTTGCCTAGGTATAAAATTGTAGATTGGAAATAATTGTTCTTCAGAATTTTAAGGCACTGCTCCATTTTTCCTCCAGACTAACCCAATGTTCTTGTTTCATTTGCTTGTTCTCTGAGTCCCGAATTGCTTCTCCTGTCTTTGAATTTTTGTTATGGTTTGTTTGTTCTTTTGCTGTTGGTTGTCTTTGTCTCTCTTGCTTAAATCTGTTTCAACTATCTAGTGATCTTTTGTTGTTCATTCGTATTTTAAAATAAGGCTCTAAAACACTGAAAGATTGTGTGCCAGACTTTCACCTGGTGAGCTTCACTGTGGAATGATGAAGCATATATGTTAAAACTTTCTAATTTTCTATATAGCTACTTTTTCCAGGGAAAAAAATCTTGAATCTTCTGGTTGGTGGGTGCTAGGGAATAAAGCTGTCATCCTTCTGGTTTTCAGCTTTGTGGGCATGGAGAAACTCAAGAGAATGAGTGGAAGGTCATCCTGCACCATATGGACTTTGTCATTCTTTATAGTATGATGCTTCTGCTTTGCCTACCACTGTGCTTGTCCCTGAATTGGAACCTGTCTTTTCAATTTATAGATCAAGCCTCCAGTCTTTGCTTTGGGCACTGGAGATAATCAGTATGTTATATCAAAGAAAATAAGAGTCAGATACTTTTGCATAGGAAAAGATATCGGGAAAAAAAGAATATTTAACAGCTAAATACAGCAGATTGAACATATGGCACTTATTTCTGTTGCCTCTAGAAACTCTGCTAAAATGAGAATAAAATTCTTGAAATGAATAAATACAGTAAAGGAAGAACATAGACAGTGATGAAGCAGAGTTCTGGCAGAAAACTAGTTGGCACACCCAAAGGAAAAATGAATAGAATTTAATAAGGAAACTATTTACAAAGGTGTGGGCAGGATTAAAAGAACCAGTAAGGGACGGTGAAGTACGCTGGGGGAGCTATCACCATCTTTATGCCTGGAGGGGAATGTGGAAAGTGGACTTTTTATGTTAGCTCACAGATTAAGTCTCAATAGATTTTAAAAGATTGATATCATACAAAGTATCTTCTCTATCATAGGTTTATCACAAATAAAACTGGAAAATTCACAAATTTGAGGAAATCAAATAATATACTCTTAACAACCAAGAGGTCAAAGAAGAAATAACGAGGGAAATTAGAAAGTACTCAGAAAAGAATGAAAATAAAAACACAACATACCAAAACTTACAGGTTTAGTGAAAGCATTGCTAAAGGGAGGGAAAAAAAACAAGAAAGATCTCAAAACAATAACATAACTTTATAATTTAAGGAACTAGAAAAAGAAGAACTAAACTCAAAGTTAGCAGAAAAAAGGAAACAACAAAGATAAGGGCTTCCCTGATGGTTCAGATGGTAAAGAATCTGTCTGCTAGTACAGGAGATGTAAGTTAGATCCCTGATACTAGAAGATCCCACATACTATGGAGGGGCTAAGCCCGTGCACCACAACTATTGAGCCTGTGCCCTAGAGGCCAGGAGTCACAACTACTGAGCTCACGTACCACGACTCCTGAAGCCCACATGCCCTAGAGCCTGTGCTCAGCAACGGGAGAAGCCACTGCAATGAGAAGCCCTCACACTGCCACTAGAGAATAGCCCTTGCTCACTGCAACTAGGAAAAGAGCCTGTGCAGTAACAAAGATCCAGCACAGCCAAAAATAAATAAATAAACTTCAAAAAAGAAATAAAAATGGAAATATTACCAATTCTACAGAAATAAAAAGGATTGTAACAGAACACTATGAACCACTGTTTGCCAATAATTTGGATCAGTTAGTCAACCAGTCCAGTTGCTCAGTCATGTCTGACTCTGTGACTCCATGGTCTGCAGCACGCCAGGCTTCCCTGTCTATCACCAGCTCCCAGAGCTTGCTCAAACTCATATTCATCAAGTCAGACATAATATAACTTGGATAATCTAAATTAAATGGACAAATTCCTACAAACACAAAATGAACCAAGAGTAAATCACAAAGAAATAGAAAAATCTGAATAAACCCATAACTAATAAGGATGTTGAATTAGTAATCAAATATATGACAAAATCCCTAGACTTGATGACTTCATTGGTTAATTCTATAAAACATTTAAAGAAGAATTAATGCCAATATTTCTCAAACTTTTCCCAAAAACTGAATGAAGGGAAACTTCCTAACTCATTCTATGAGGTCAGCATAACCCAGATACCAAAGTCAGACAAAGACACTGCAAGAAAAAACAGCAGACCAACATCCCTTATGAATGGATGCAAATATTCTCAACAAAACACTAGTAAACCAAATTCAGCAGAATATCAAAAGGATTATATACCATGACTAAGTGGAATTCATTCCTGGAATCCAAAGATGATTCAACATGTGAAAATCAATGTAACATACTACATTAACAGAATGAAGAAAAGCCACATAAACACTTCAACTGATGCAGAAAAAGCATTTGACAAAATTGAACACCATTTCATGATAAAAACACTCAACAAGCCAAGAACAGAAGACAACAAATTTCATATAATAACCACATATGAAAACACATAGTGAAAATCATACTTAATGGTGAAAGTCTGAATGCTTTCCCTCAAAGATCAGGAAAAAGACAAAAACACCTGCTCTTGCCAACTCTGTTCAACACAGTACTGGAAGACCTAGCAGATAAATTAGGCAAGAAGAAGAAACAAAAGGCACTCATATTGGAAAGGAAGAAGTAAAATTATCTCTTTGCAGATGATATGATCTCATATGTAGAAACCTTAAAGACTCCACAAAGAAACTGTTGTAACAAACAAATTCAACACAGTGGCAGGATTTAGTGTCAACACACAAAAATCACTTGCATTTCTATATACTACAATAAACAATCTGAAAAAAAATACACAAGCAGTCCCATTTACAACAGCATCAGAAAGAATAAAATACTTAGAAACTAACTTAACCAAGGAGGTGAAAGGCTTGTAACAATACAGTGAAAACCACAAAACATTACCGAAGGAAATTAAAGATATAAACAAATGGAAATAATCTATGTCCATGGATTGATAGACTTAATATTGTTAAAATGTCAATAATACCTAAAGTAATCTACAGATTCAGTGCAATCCCTATCAAAATCCCAATGACACTTTTCAAAAAATAGAAAAATTCATCCTAAAATTCATATGACGCCTCAAAGGACATTGCAAAGCCAAAGAAAATCTTGAAAAAGAAGAATAAAGCTGAAAGAGCCACAACTTCTGATTTCAAAACATATTGTAAAGCTACAGTAATCAAACTCATGTGATATTGCATAAAGACAAACAGAGACCAATGGAATTGAATAAAACCTAGGAAAAAAATCCTCACTTATAGGATCAAGTAATTTTTGACAAGGGTGCCAAGACAATTCAATGAGGAAAATACAGTCTTTTCAATAAATTATGCTGAGAAAACTGGATACCCACATGCAGAAAGAATAAAGTTGAAACTTTACCTAATCCCATATATAAAAATTAACTCAAAATGAATGAAAGACATAAGGTGTAAGACTCCAAACTATAAACCCTTAAAAGGAAACAGCTAGAAGCTTTACAACAGTGAATTTGGCAATGATTTATTGGCTATGACACCACCAAAGGCAACAAAATAAAAAAATAGGCAAACTAGACTTTATGAAAATTTTAAAATGTTGTGTATCAAAAGACGTATCAACACAGTTAAAAGGTAACCCACAATTGGACTTCCCTGCCAGTCCAGTGGTTAAGACTCTGCACTTTCACTGCAAGGGGCATGGGTTCAATCCCTGGTAAGGGAACTAAGATCCCAAATGCCATTCAGTGCAACTATTTAAAAAAAAAAAAAAGGCAACTCACAGAATGAGGGAAATTTTACAAACTACATCTGATAAAGGATTACTATCCAGAATATACAGAGAACTCCTATAACTCAACAACAAAACCCCAATTCAAAAATGGGAAAAGGCCTTGAATAGACATTTCTCCAAGAAGATATACAAATGGTCAATGACATGAAAAGATGCTCAATATCACTAATCAGTAGGAAAATGCAAATGAAATCCACTGAGATACCACCTCATATCCACTAGGATGGTAACTAACAAAAAAGAGAAAATGACCAGCACTGGCCAGGATGAGGGAGTGTAAAACAGTGCAGTAAAAACAGTCTAACAAAAAGTTAAACTAGAACTACCCCCAAGACTGTATAGTTCTATTTTTAGTCATATACTCAAAAGTATTGAAAAGAGGGACTCAAGCAGATACTAGCATGCCAATGTTCATTGCAGTACTATTCACAATAACTGCGAGATGGAAATAACCTAAATATCCCTCAATAAATGAAAGGATAAATGAACCGTGATATAAATACAGTGGGTATTCCTTATCCATGAAAAGGAATGGGGTTCTGATACATGCTACAGCATGAAAGAACCTTGAAAACACTATGCTAAGTAAAATAAGTCAGACACAAAAGGAAAAATGCTGAATGATTCCACTTGTATGAAATATCTAGAATAAGCAAATTCATAGAGACAGAAAGTAGACTAGAAATTACCAGGGTATAGGAGGAATGGGACTGGATGCCACGATCTTAGCTTCCTGAATGTTGAGTTTTAAGCCAACATTTTCACCCTTCTCTTCGACTTTCATCAAGAGGCTCTTTAGTTCTTCGCTTTCTGCCATAAGGGTGGCATCACCTGCATATCTGAGGTTATTGATATTTCTTCCAGGAATCTTGATTCCAGCTTGTGCTTCATCCAGCCCAGCATTTCTCATGATGTACTCTGCATGTAAGTTAAATAAGCAGAGTACAGCCTTGATGTACTCCTTTCCCGATTTGGCACTAGTCTGTTATTCCATGTCCAGTTCTAACTGTTGCTTCTTGACCTGCATACAGATTTCTCAGAAGGCAGGTCAGGTGGTCTGGTATTCGCATCTCTTTCAGAATTTTCCACAGTTTATTGTGATCCACACAGCATGGCAAATAGATGGAAAAACAATGGAAACAGGGACAGACTTTATTTTGGGGGGCTCCAAAATCATTGCAGATGGTGACTGCAGCCATGAAATTAAAAGACGTTTGCTCCTTGGAAGAAAAGTTATGACCAACCTAGACAGCATATTAAAAAGCAGAGACATTACTTTGCCAACAAAGGTTCATCTAGTCAAGGCTATGGTTTTTCCAGTGGTCATGTATGGATGTGAGAGTTGGACTATAAAGAAAGCTGAACACAGAAGAATTGATGCTTTTGAACTGTGATGTTGGAGAAGACTTGAGAGTCCTTTGGACTGCAAGGAGATCCAACCAGTCCATCCTAAAGGAAATCAGTCCTGAATATTCATTGGAATGTCTGATCCTAAAGCTGAAAGTCCAATACTTTGGCCACCTGATGTGAAGAACTGACTCGTTGGAAAAGACACTGATGCTGGGAAAGACTGAAGGCAGGAGGAGAAGGGGACGATAGAGGATGAGATGGTTGGATCGCATCACCAACTGTATGGACATGAGTTTGAGTAAGCTCTGGGAGTTGGTGATGGACAGGAAAGTTTGGCGTGCTGCAGTCCATGGGGTTGCAAAAAGTTGGACATGACTGAGCAACTGAACTGAATTTAGGGAAAATGGGGAGGATAAGGAGTTACTGCTTAATGGGTACAGAGTTTCTGACAGAGGTAATGAGAAAGTTTTGAAAATAGATTGTGGGGGTGACTGCACAACACTGAGAATGTAATTAATGCCACTGAACTGTACTTAGAAAATGGTTAAAATGGTAAGCATTTTGTTATATATATTTTACCATAATGAAAGTAAAAACCTATGAAAGAAAGTAAGGAAGTTATCACTCAGTTGTGTCTGACTCTTTACGACCCCATGGACTGTAGCCTACCAGGTTCCTCCGTCCATAGGATTATCCAGGCAAGAATACTGGAGTGGGATGCCATTTCCTTCTCTAGGAGATCTTCCTGACCAAGGATTGAACCCAGGTCTCCCGCATTGTTGGCAGACGCTTTACCGTTTGAGCCACCAGGCAAGTCCCCTGGCAGGTTGGTATAAACCCCTGACAGGGTTTCTGCCATAAACCATATGCTGCTGCTGCTAAGTAGCTTCAGTCATGTCTGACTCTGTACGACCGCATAGACGGCAGCCCACCAGGCTCCCCCGTCCCTGGGATTCTCCAGGCAAGAACACTGGAGTGGGTTGCCATTTCCTTCTCTAGGGCATGAAAGTGAAAAGTGAAAGTGAAGTCCATATGAGGTCACCGCAAAACACAGAGCAGGGCTCCTCACTTGCTTCACGCAGGGCGTGTCATTTATTCACACAAGCATGCTGTAGAGTCAGTAAAGTACGGCAGAAAACATGTTTGTTAGGAGAACAAAGAACTAGAGCTCCAAGCCTCCTTACCTTAACCTATGGGAAATAGAAAAAAGGGTGAAATTAAGGTCTCTATGCATTATTTATTATCCCATGTCTACTGCCTTTCTCCAGATTAATAATTAAATATTTGCTTAGAACTGCTCTGGTGGTTCAGACTGTAAAGAATCTGCCTGCAATGCGGGAGACCTGGGTTCAATCTCTGGGTTGGGAAGATCCTCTGGAGGAGGGCATGACAACCCACTCCAGTATTCTTGCCTGGAGAATCCCCATGGACAGAGGAGCCTTGCAGGCTGCAGTGCACGGGGTCTCAAAGAGTTGGACACGACTGAGTGACTAAGCAGAGGGCATGCCATTATTTATTATCCCAAGTCTACTGCCTTTCTCCAGATTAATAATTAAATATTTGCTTAGAACTGTAGTTCACAAGATTTACATGGGAGTTGGATGTAAAATGTTCTGGCAGTACCATACTTGTTTGGGAAACTCTGGCATACAAGGTAGTTTCTTAAAGTACAGTCTGAGGATCACCAGCATCAGAATTACCTTAGGATGCTGATAAAATGCAGATTCTTGGCTCCAACCAAGATCTACCAAAATAGAAGTTTTAGAGTAAGCTTATGAACCTGCATTTTAACTATCCTTCCAAAGAGAAACTATGGTTAGATTTTAGGCAATCGCATTTATGCACAGTGAGGCTTCCTAAATTTGGAGAGAAGGCCTGTGCCTGATAGCTCCCTGGAATTTTGGATAGAAGAAATTTTGAAGACTTCAAGACTTCAAGAAGTTCAAGATAGAACACTTGAAAGACTTGGGCTAAATTAACCCAACTTCGGAGTTGCTGAAGGAGTGAATAAGACTTCTTTATCTAGACTGAAGAGAATAAAATTTTAAAAGGGAAAAGGTAACCATTTTCTACATATTTGAGGTTTATATTCAAGAGCTTGAATAACAGAAAGGTGTTGGCTGTGTTCTGTTTTCAGGGTGAAAAAACTGGCATGCAATAGTATTATACTGTGCTCATTGTGCATGCAACTCCGAGTCTGATTATGGCATCATACAGCGTGATTTTAAATGAGACCCAGAATAGGGGAATGCCTTCTTATGTAGTGTATAGCACTGATTTTCAAACCACAGTGTGCATTAGAATTGCCTCACCTTCCTCATGCCCCGCCCCCACCCCAGAAATTCTGATTCAGAAGGCTTAAAGCAGGACCCAGAAGTCTTCATTAAAAAATAAATACATCAATAACTCTAGGATATTCTTATGCAGATGGCCCATACTTGGAAAAACACTTGAGTTGCACTTGATGTGTCCTGAAATAGCTCTCTGGCTTCCTGGGTAGAATATTAACGGAACACTTGTAAAAAGGACTGAACTACCCATTTTATGAGTCCTAAGCAGTGAGCTAGCAAGGACTGAAGAATCAGCAACACGTAGGTAGAGGCTGGAAACTTCTGATACTTGGTTAAGCTCCTTGGAGAGGGAAAGCAACACTCTAGTCTTCCTGACTTTAACAGCAAAACAATAGCAGTAACAATAAACCCACCCCAACCCCCCCACCACACACACAAATTTGCCAGTCAGTGGTGGATGCACACTTTACCCACTAGGGGGAGCCCAAGGATTTTCACACACACGCTTCATCCCCTGGGGGAGGAAATCTGATACAGGCCAAGGACATTTGGGGACTTTATTGCTTAGGAAGGAGCAAAGAATGAAAGGATCTAAAAAGCTAAAAGCCCTTGCTTACATGCAGAATGTCCTTTCTTTCTGGCTGCCATTCAAATCTTTGCATCTTAAAAAGTAGTGCTCTGAGGCAGCCTAGGCCAGATTTGCCAGGATTGTTAAAGAAGAAATTATTCTAACAATACCACACTGTATACTTCAAAGTTGCAAAGTTCAAAGTTCTCAGTACTCGTTCCCCCACCCCCACAAAAGGTACTGTGTGAAATTAACCTTATTGTGGTAATCATTTCACAATGTATTCGTGAATCAAATCACTATGTTGTACTCCTTAAACCTGCACAATGGAAAATGTCATTTGTATTTCAATAAATTTGGAAAAAGAACAAGTTATTCTGACACTTTTTTTAAATGGTAAGGAAAACTTTATTCAAGACTATTGCAGCAGATGTCAAGATTATTCCAATGGGGAGAGAGATCAGGCTCAACTCTGAATATAGTACAAATGCGGATTCACAGCCAAGGAGCAGAAAGGGGAGATCAGTGGATAGAAAACTCAGTGGATGGAAAATTATTAAAAGGAGAAATCAAATGTAGGGATCTTGGTAAACTGACTTAGCGGGATTCTGTCTGAAAGCTGGCCAAGGACTTAGGAACATCAAAGGTAAGGGGTGAATAATTTGATCAGATATTGAGAGTTATCAGGTATTAAAGAGACTTGAGAGTCTGAACTAATCCGTCAGGATTCTTGTGAAAACTAGGCTATGCAGGCCTGGGCCTATTTGCTGCTGTTGTTCAGTCGTTCAGTTGTGTACAACTTCTTGCGACCTCATGAATTGCAGCATGCCAGGCGTCCCTGTCCTTCACTATGTCCCAGAGTTTGCTCAAACTCATGTCCATTGAGTCAATGATGCCATCCAACCATCTCATCCTCTCTTGTCCCCTTCTTCTCCTGCCTTCAATCTTTCCCAGCATCAGGGTCTTTTCCAATGAGTAGGCTCTTCATATCAGGTAGCCAAAGTTTTGGAGCTTCAGCATCAGTCCTTCCAAAGAATACTCAGGGTTGATTTCCTTTAGAGTTGACTGGTTTGATTTCCTTGCAGCCCAAAAGACTCTCAAGAGTCTTCTCCAGCACCATAGTTCGAAAGCATCAATTCTTTAGTGCTCAGCCTTCTTTCTGATTCAACTCTCACATCCATACATGACCAATGGAAAAACCATAGCTTTGACTATGTGGACCTTTGTTGGTATGTGATGTCTCTGCTTTTTAATATGCTGTCTAGGTTTGTCATAGATTTTCTTCCAAGGAGCAAACATCTTCTAATTTCATGGCTGCAGTCACCATCTGCAGTTATTTTGGAACCTAAGAAAATAAAGTCTGTCACTGTTTCCATTTTTTCTCCATCTATTTGTCATGAAGTGGTGGGACCAGATGCCATGATCTTAGTTTTTTGAATGTGTATGTGTGTGTGTATGCATGTGCATGTGTGCTCAATTGCTCAGTCATGTTCAACTTTTTACAACCCCATGGACTGTAGCCCGCCAGGCTCCCCTGTCCTTGGAATTTTTCAGGCAAGAATACTGGAGCAGTTTGCCATTTGCTACTCCAGAGAATCTTCCTGACCCAGGGATTGAATCTGTATCTCTTGCATCTCTTGCATTGGCAGGTGGATTCTTTACCACTGTGCCACCTGGGAAGCCTATACATATATATATATATATATATATATATCTATACACACACACACACACACATATATATATACACCTATACATATATATATGTGTGTGATATATGTGTGTATATATATACACACACACATACATACATACAGTGGGATATTAGCCATTTAAAAAATGAAATAATACCATTTATAGCCACATGGATGGACCTAGAGATGATCATACTAAGCCAAGTGCTAATGTCAGAAGAGAAAGACAAATACTACATTACATCTTGTGGAAAAACCTGAACAAACTTGTTGACTAACTCAATACCATGTATCACTTATAAGTGGTATCTAAAATACAACACAAATGAACATATCTATGAAACAGAAATAGACTCACAGACTGAAAACAGACTTGTGGCTGCCAAGAGGGAAGGAAGAGGGGTGGGGAGGGGAGGATTAGGAATTTACGATTAGCAGATGCAAACTATTATATGTAGGAAGAATAAACAACAAAGTCCTACTATATAGCACATGGAACTGTATTCAATATCCTGTGATAAACCATAGTGGAAAAGAATACGTATATATGCATAACTGAGTCATTTTGCAGCATACTAGAGATAACACAACACTGCAAATCAACTATACTTCAATAAAATTTAAAATAAAAGTAGTATATTTTTAACTGAAATAAGATCATAACATGTGCTTTGCAATCTATTTTATCCAAATGATAAATCATGAATGTTCTGCTTTATAGCCTTCAAATACACAGGTTTGCTTTTCATAAAACTTTTATACTTCTGGGAAAAAGATGGCAGTTTGAGAAGACATGGCTGATTCCTCTCCTTCCCTTTTCTTCTACCCTATCAAAATGACTAAAGAAATGTAAAATAAAGAACAATCCGTGTCAGTACTGAGATAGAGAAAAGCATCCAAATATCAGATATTTTGAGGAATTTTACTAGATTTAGGGCAGCTGATATTAAAGAACACACAGGTAGGTTTGCCAGATTTAGCAAATAAAAATACAGGGTGCCCAGTTCAATATGAACTTCAGATACCAATATACAATAAATAATTTTTAGTATAAAAACTATACTACTGGCTCAGGCAATATTTGTTGTTTATCTAACATCTGAATTTAACTGGGCATCCTGTATTCTGTCTGGTGATCATACTCAGAGCCCATTCACAGCTTCCCTGAAGAAACTTCAAGACCAGGAAGGAAGGAAGGAGAGAAGAAAGAAAGAAGGGGGGGAGGGTGAGACAGAGAGGGGTGTTAACAGTTTAGATTTGGAGGGACAAGCACTGGGATTGACAGGCATGGTGAGGTTGACTGGAAAAGCTGTATCTAGGGTTCCAATTAGTTGTTAAGGATCCTGTGGGCTGTAGTGGCCTTATGCTCCAAAGCTGTCAATGATACTAAGTTGTAGAAAGCCTAAGGTAGGAAAATGGGCCCTCTCACACACTGCTGGTGGATGAATAATTTTAAAGCAGTTTTTCTAGAGAACAATTTGGCTATCTGTCAAACTCTATCAAAAGCTTTAAAACATGTATACACTTTAACTTATCAATATCACTTCCAGGAATTTATTCTAAAGAAACTGTGTGATCTTTAGAGTATTGTTCATAATAACAAAGAAATGGGCACAACTTAAATGAGAAACAGTAGAGGAATGTTCAAGTTATGGTATGTCTACACAGTAAGAAATATACTATGCAGTCATTAAAAATGATTCCATAGATTATTTATTGACAGGAAGACTTTTTTTTCACAGTATAATTTTTTTTTAAAGCCAAGCTACAAAACTGCATTATGATAAAATACTATTTTTGAAAGAATATAGATATTTATATATATACACACTTTATGCATAAAGAATGACTGAAAGGGTATATACTAAATGTTAACAGTAGTTTTCTCTAATTAATTGAATATGGGTGGTTAGTGTTTTCTTTTCACTTATTATCTATTTTATATATTTTCTTCAAAATGTTTATTACCAGGGTTAATGTTTTTAAGTTTTAAAAACTTTCTGATTGGTGATTTTATACTTTTGAGTAATTATAAAACCAGATTGCAATTATAAAATAGGCTTTAACATTAAGGAGAATCTAGTCCAGATAAATCAACACTGAGTTTCAACTGGATGCCAGGCCCTGTGATACAAGCTGGGGATAGACAGGAGTTGGACACACTCTCCGCCCCCGCCCACCCTTCCCCCGCCTGCCAAGAGTCTAAAGTCCACATTCTTTGGGGGAGGTTCCTCGGTTCTTGGCCTTGCTGGCTCCAAAAACTGAGAATAGCATTGAAACAAGTATACTATCAAGGATGAAACAGATCACCAGCCCAGGTTGGATGCCTGAGACAAGTGCTCAGGGCTGGTGCACTGGGAAGACTCAGAGGGATTGGATAGGGAGGGAGGCGGGAAGGGGGATTGGGATGGGGAACACATGTAAATCCATGGCTGATTCATGACAATGTATGGCAAAAACCACTACAATAATGTAAAATAATTAGCCTCCAACTAATACAAATAAATAAAAATGAAAGGGAAAAAAAACCCATTTGTCAGCCCATTCAAGATCATCCCTCGTTTTAACCAAATTCACAGAAATTGATGAACAAACTAAGATAATGTATTAATTTGTGCTGAGAATTATCACAGTCACATGGGCTAGGATAATCCTCTAAGCATGACCAAAACATTTTTCACCCTTATGGGGTGAACTACATAGGGAACCAAAATATGATTAGCATCTTGTTTATTGAGATTGGAATCATACCAGGGGCAGGCCGTAACTTAAAAGTTCAATGAGACCTGGTGTTAGTACGCTTCTCCTCAATAAACATGGCCCTGCCAATGAAATTACCGCACAATTGCACTCATCTCACATGCTGGTAAAGTAATGCTCAAAATTCTCCAAGCCAGGCTTCAATGTTAACCATGAACCATGAACTTCCAGATGTTCAAGCTGGACTTAGAAAAGGCAGAGGAACCAGAGATCAAATTGCCAACATCTGTTGGATCATCAAAAAAGCAAGAGAGTTCCAGAAAAGCATCTATTTTTGCTTTATCGACGATGCCAAAGCCTTTGACTATGTGCATCACAACAAACTGTGGAAAATTCTTAAAGAGATGGGAATACCAGACCACCTGACCTGCCTTCTGAGAAATCTGCATGCAGGTCAAGAAGCAACAGTTAGAACTGGACAGGAATAACAGACTGGTTCCAAATCAGGAAAGGAGTACATCAAGGCTGCATAATGTCACCCTGCTTATTTAACTTATATGCAGAGTACATCATGAGAAATGCTGGACTTCATGAAACACAGGCTGCAATCAAGATTGCCAGGAGAAATATCAATAACCTCAGATATGCAGATGACACCACCCTTATGGCAGAAAGTGAAGAGGAACTAAAAAGCCTGTTGATGAAAGTGAAAGAGAAGAGTGGAAAAATTAGCTTAAAACTCAACATTCAGGAGTGGGAACAGGCCCTGGGCCCAGAATTTGGGCGCCCGCTGCTCGAAAGCGGCCTGCGCCATGGCCACCTCCGCCGCCTCCTCGGAGCATTTCGAGAAACTGCACGAGATCTTCCGCGGCCTCCATGAAGACCTACGAGGGGTGCCGGAGCGGCTCCTGGGGATGGCAGGGACAGAAGAGAAGAAGAACTTGATCAGAGATTTCGATGAAAAGCAACAGGAAGCAAATGAAACGCTGGCAGAGATGGAAGAGGAACTACGTTACGCTCCCCTATCTTTTCGTAACCCTATGATGTCTAAGCTTCGAACCTACTGAAAGGACCTTGCTAAACTCCATCGGGAAGTGAGAAGTACGCCTTTGACAGCCACTCCTTGCGCCCGAGGAGACGAAATATGGTACATACGCTGTGGAGAATGAGCATATGAATCGGCTACAGTCTCAAAGGACATTGCTTCTGCAAGGCACTGACAGCCTGAACCGGGCCACCCAGAGTATTGAGCGTTCTCATCGTATTGCCGCAGAGACTGACCAGATTGGCTCAAATCATAGAAGAGCTGGGGGAGCAACGTGACCAGTTGGAACGTACCAAGAGTAGACTGCTAAATACAAGTGAAAACTTGAGCAAAAGTCGGAAGATTCTCCGCTCAGTGTCCAGAAAAGTGGCAACCAACAAGCTGCTGCTTTCCATCGTCATCTTACTGGAGCTAGCCATTCTGGGAGGCCTGGTTTATTACAAATTCTTTCGCAGGCATTGAACCTCCTACAGGGAAGGGTTTGTGGACCAGAACTGTGACTTTGTGAATGAATGGCGTTAGAGGTGTGGAAAAAATCTTATTGCTGCTGTGAACTAGCGGTTCAAGAAGGCACTGTGTAGCCAGACTGTGGGTGGAGGGAGGAAGACGGAAAACCACTGATAAGTGAAGGAACAGCAATAAGACCAGTATGATATACCAAGGTAATAAATGTCGTTTATAACTTCTTTTAAAAAAAGAAAAACAAAAACTCAACATTCAGAAAACTAAGATCATGGCATCTGGTCCCATCACTTCATGGGAAATAGATGGGGAAACAGTGGAAAAAGTGGCTGACTTTATTTTTTGGGGCTCCAAAATCACAGCAGATGGTGACTGCAGCCATGCAATTAAAAGATGCTTGCTCCTTGGAAGAAAAGTTATGAACAACTTAGACAGCATATTAAAAAGCAGAGATATTACTTTGCCAACAAAGGTCCATCTAGTCAAAGCTATGGTTTTTCCAGTAGTCATGTATGGATATGAGAGTTGGACTATAAAGAAAGCTGAGCGCCGAAGAATTGATGCTTTTGAACTGTGGTGTTGGAGAAGACTCGAGAAGACTCGAGAGTCCCTTGGACTGCAAGGATATCCAACCAGTCCATCCTAAAGGAGATCAGTCCTGAATATTCATTGGAAGTTCTGACGCTGAAGCTGAAACTCCATTACTTTGGCCACCTGATGCAAAGAACTGTCTCATTGGAAAAGACCCTGATGCTGAGAAAGATTGAAGGTGGGAGAAGGGGATGACAGAGGATGAGATGGTTGGATGGCATCACTGACTCAATGGACATGAATTTGAGTAAGCTCCAGAAGGTGGTGATGGACAGGGAGGTCTGGTGTGCTGCAGTGTATGGGGTTGCGAAGAGTTGGACACGACTGAGTGACTGAATTGAACTGAACTGCCAATGAAACCTTAAGTACAAGTGTGAGACCGTCTCTTCCCAGGACAGTAGAAGCTGGATGGACCTTGCCAATATTCACCCCAGATGCTCTCTTATGAAAATCTTCCCAGAATAACTAATATACCTCCATTTACTTCTGATTTCACTGTCCACATATACCCTCATAATTTGCTCAGATCTGGAGCCATTCCATTTCTTTAAAGTAATTTTTGTCTCTTTTCTTCTCTGTAATTTTTTTGTTTATATAGTTTAAAGATTATCTTATTTTCTTAATTTTCCTTTCTTAAAAGCCATCTAATTTATACATTGACATACAACAAATTTTAACTAGTAAATGTATTTTTTAATTAGGAAAAAATATTCCAAATTTAGAGAGGAAATAATGGAAAGCATTTGGTGAAGAAGTTAGGAACCATCACACAAGGCTTTCTATAACTGCTCATTTGCCCTTCAACCATGATCATCCTGGGGTAAAATTCTTATGCTCAAAAGTGAAACTAAGCCCCTACTACATGGGTAGAAGACACGAGGCACAGCTCTCTCTCCTGAAGTGGTCATAAGGAGTTGCCACTGGTGTGGCTTCCTTCGTTGCCAACTAAGCTACCCAAATTTTCTGTAATTGGAACCAAAGTCCACACAGTCTACTTCACATTCAAGAACATGGTGTACCCACTGTGGGTCATCCAAAAGGCAAATTAAGTACATTCCTAGGGTGCTGGCAACGCTTGTGCAACACACACACACACACACAAAATTTGGAAGTATTCAATATTTGAGAGTTTTTTTTAAAAAGGCATTCAAATAGTCATCATGCAAAATTCAAAACAAACAAATCATAGAACTTACTAGATTTCTTGATGTTTACTTTAAGGTTTAGTATATTTCGATGTTTTGTTTTTTAATTTCACACATGGATTTAGAGCCTCTAAACTCTTAATCCAGTACTGGGGATATTAATTCTAGTATAAATGCTATTAGAATTTTTAACATTAAAACCATGTTCATTAGGCAGTTACATCTATGAATTCTAAATTTCAGCATGTTTCAGCCACTGGATACATACTTGACTCCTTCTAAGAAGCCATGAAAAGTTTTTCACAACTCCTTTCATCACACATCAAAATAGCTCTCAAAGTTAATTATACTTAGGGTTTTGTGCCAAAACCCCAACAATTAACAATCATTATTTTTAAGTATTGAGAGTGCAGTATAAACTATCAAACTACATGTCAAAACCTGGTCTCTGCCCCAAGGCTTATCAGATAAATTACAAAAACAAACTCATTCAGACTACTCACTGCATCAAACTAAAAAGCAAGGCTAAACTTGAATGACACAAACTTCTGGAAACTTTTCTATAAATCCCTAATAAGTTACCATAATTCTAACCAGAATTATTTGTTGGTTTGAAGGTAGAATTCTGTATTTTTTTTTTTTTATCTACTAACAATGGCACTGCCAATGTTCCAGGAAATAATATTTAACTTAAGAAGAGAATGCTACAGTTGTAATATAATTTCAGTTACTCTCATTGTCCCAAATGAAAAAAATCAAACAGCAACATAAAACTCTTGGATATCACCTAGATTCTCCTTAATCATGAGTGAACTGAAATATATCAAGCTATTGTAACAAGAACCTCAACAGCAGCAGCATACTGCAAAGAGATTTTAATATTTACTTTTCTTTCATTAAAAAAACCATCCATCAGTACCAGTATGTCTGCCTGACAAAAATATTACAGCAGACATCTTTTGTGGCATCTGTCTATTCCTACTGCTCCTCCTTTTCCCTTGGCCTCCAGAGACTACAACCTCAAATCACAAGACTGGAGCTGAGTCAGGCTTGTTTATACAAGGCTTAATCAACTGTGGCCAAGGGTGGTATCTTAGGAGAGGCCTAGTTTGTTTTCATTGTATAACACTCCACACAGTAGAACTCTTAAAACATAATAAAAATGTTTGACCCCACCCTTGACCACAGTTGACTGGGCCAGGAGCAGACACATGACCCAAACTAGACCAATCAGAATCTCATCCCAAGAAATCTGGAATTAGAACTAAGGGATTCAACCTTTCTTTAGATGACTAGACCTCAAACATGGAGGTTGGGTCCAGTGGGGATGGGGTGAGGGCATCGTCACCTGTGAGGAGGACTGGAGAAGGATAGGAAGCCAGTCTGCAGACAGAAAATGAAGCACAAGGGCAGAGATGAGAGAGAGAGGGTGTCTATTGAGTATTTAACACCATACTCTCCCATAACCTTATATTGTGTTGTTGTTCAGTCACTCAGTTGTGACCAACTCTTTGCGACACCATGGACTGTACTACACCATGCTTCCCTGTCCTTCACCATCTCCCAGAGCTTGCTTAAACTCATGTCTATTGGGTCAGTGATGCCATCCAACTACCCTGTCCTCTGGAAAAGGTAGTATTCTATATATTACCTTATATAGAATACTACTTTTTGTTTTAAGCCCCTTTAGTTGACTGCTGTTATTTCCAATCTAACATCTTAACTCAACCTGGTCACTGACATGGAACTGAGAGTTTTATGTTTCCTTATACAAAGACATAAGAAAAACATTTGCGTAAATTATTAGGGTGGGCCTAAATCCTTTTGAAACACATGAAAAAAACTCACCATGGTGAACATATGGGTAAAAAAGCTTCATTCAGCAGACTTCATCAAAGGAGCTATTCTCTAAGAATTTGATAAATAGCCTTGCCCAGCATAACATTATTTTCAATATATCAAAAGCCTTGAAAATACTAAATTTAAATTTGTAAAAATGAAGATTTATATTATGTTTAAGAGAGCTACTGCATAGAGTATTATACAATGAAAACAAACTAGGCCTCTCCTGGGCTTCCCTAGTGGCTCAGCTGGTAAAGAATCTGCCTACAATGTGGGAGACCTGGGTTCGATCCCTGGGTTGGGAAGATCTCCTGGAGAAGGGAACGGCTACCCACTACAGTATTCTGGCCTGGAGAATTTCATGGACTGTATAGTCCATGGGGTCACAAAGAGTCGGACACGACTGACTTTCACTTTCAGTTTATCCTAGGAGATAGTATCACTGTCTCCTAGGATACCACCAGTAGTTTGTGTTCAAGCAAAAAATATACCATGGTAAAAAATAAAATATAGTACATATACCTTAGGAAAAAAAATATTAAATAGAACTTGGAAAAGGGCCATCTGACTATTCTGATCAGGTAGGAGAATTTGAGAAATCTCTTCAAGGACTCCTGAGAATTATTCAACAATAATTAGAAATGTAGATGACATTATCTTCTGTCATAAAACTTTTTTCAGCATCCAGTGACATCTAACATGGGCAGTTCAGTTCAGTTCAGTCGTTCAGTCGTGTCCGACTCTTTGCGACCCCATGAATCATAGCACGCCAGGCCTCCCTGTCTATCACCAACCCCCAGAGTTTACTCAAACTCATGTCCATCGAGTCGGTGATGCCATCCAGCCATCTCATCCTCTGTCGTCCCCTTCTCCTCCTGCCCCCAATCCCTCCCAGCATCAGGGTCTTTTCCAATGAGTCAACTCTTCGCATGAGGTAGCCAAAGTATTGGAGTTTCAGCTTCAGCATCAGTCCTTCCAATGAACACCCAGGACTGATATCCTTTAGGATGGACTGGTTGAATCTCCTTGCAATCCAAGGGACTCTCAAGAGTCTTCTTCAACACCGCAAAAACCTTGTTATCTTGTTTACTGCTATATTCTCTTTGCTTAGCACAGTCTTGGCATATAAAAGGCACAGTAAATATTTCTAGATAAAAAAATGAATGTTGAAAAATAAGAATCAATCCATGTTATCTGGTAAGTAGAGAATCAAATAATGTCCAATGAGATAATGACCAAAAGATGATTTTAAAACAATCCTCTTTTGTATATATTATATAAAAAATTCATATGAATTGGTAAAATAGGAATACCATAATTATAAATGGACAGGGAATATGAATAGTTCATAGGAGAAAAAATTACCCTTATTAATAAAAAGTAGTAACAATGTTGATCATTAGGACTGATCTAAGAGAAACAAGTTGAAAAATTACTCTGTCTAATAATTTAAAAGTTGATGAAATATAGTTTTGAGGAGGGTATGGTGAAACTGGTATATTCCTACACTGCTTTGGCAGACTAAAATATATTTTATAGAAACTATCAGTAATTATTTTGCTGAAGTAAAGTTCTGAAAATTGATTCTGAGGATAGCCATCAAAAGAAGGAAAAATGATATCTATGAAAATGTTTACTGTGAAATATTTTTATATATGTTTCAGTGTTTAGAAATTAAATGTTATTTATAATAATAAAAACCTAAAATCAGCCTAACAGGAGCATCATTATGCAAATTACAGTACTTCATTCAATAGACAGTATGCAGTTTTTTAAGAAGATAAATACAGAAAATACATGGAAATACAAGAAATACAATAAAATATACTTGGAAAATATACATGGAAAAGTAGCTATGATATACATTAAGTGAAAAAAGTTGAAAATAAAATTTTATTACACTATGACCTTACTAATTACACTGTGACAGTCAAATAATAAATATATACCCATATACACAAGTCCTAAAAGTAAAATGAAAGTTTAATTTGTTGGAATGGTGCAACTGTCTTATTTAGATTCTAGATATAATTCTAAATCTACTGATACAATGTTATTTGGGTAATAAAATAAAGTAAGATATCCCTTTTTTCTGAAGAAAAAATAGAATTTTAGGAAAAAGAACAGAGTGAGTTAAAGAGACATACATAGAGGGTTAAGACTTAATGGCAACTAAGACCCATTACAGGCAAATAAATAAATATATTTTAAAAAATGACTTAAGTCTGAAATCTTTTTAAATTCCACTTCCCACAAATGAGTAAATTCTAGGCAGACTATTTCAAAGTATGATAAACATTCTGTTGCTTCAAAATGGAGTGTCTACAACATTGAACAAAAGAAGCCAGGCACAGATGGGTACATACTGTGTGATTTTACTTACATAAAATCTGGGAGCTGGCAAATTTATGATGTGCATACTTTTAACACCTGCAAATTATACCTCAATAAAGAACAGAAATGGTCTGTAATCAGATAAGATCATTTCACAGAACTGAAAACCAGACAGAGACATTGAGAAGATTTCATTTTCCTTAAATTGCCTATTTGGAATTTAATAAAGCTTTTCTAGGTGTTTTGAGTAATCCACCCTTACTAAACCACCTTGGGTAAGTGTGGGTGGTCATGAATGGTGAGATGTTTATTTAAATACTTATTATGGCTCACATTGGCCAGACGGAGTGTACATCTTAAAGGCCACTGCTGCCTCTCCTCGTCAAATGATTGGGTGGATTCTCTTTCATAAAGAGTTATGTTATGTACATGATAGACTCTTAAAGGAATCCAAGAAGTAAGACCATTTAGGTCCCAGTCTGGAAATCTGTGGCCAACACAGAGAAGAGGAATTGTACTGCAACATGAGATCCTGGCTGCAGAGGAAGGAATCCCAAGCTCCAGGAACATCATACAGTGTATCAGACTATAAAGGGGAACTTGACCTACTATTTGCATCTTCATGTTTTGGGTAATTGTTCTCCCCAGATAAATTATTTTGGAAGTTCTTTATGCACATTTAATATGAAAACAGAGAAATTATTAAATGCTGTAATAGAATGAGAGGAAGCCTTGTAGAGTAGAAAAAGCATGGACTTGAGAGTAAACAAAATCAGGAGTCAAATTCTAGCTCTTCCACTTCCTAAATATGTGACTATGGAGAAATGATCCAATTCTTCTAAACTTCCATTTCTTTGCCTGTGAAATGAGGTTTATAATACCTGCCATATATTGCTATCTTTAGGATTGCAGACTACATGAGTGCCTGGCATGCTGAGCAAACAATGGTGTCGGTAACTGTTAAATATTAAGAGAACCGGATACCAGCCATTCTCAGCACTTATGGCTGAATGGCTTTGTTCAAGACATTCATGTTTTTCATTTATAAAAAAAGCCAAGAACATCTACCTGTTGAAGAATGGCTTCTGAACTTAATTTGCAAGCAGTCTATTTTTGTTCTTTCTTGTGCTCCTACATGTGTCTACTGAAATAAGCACTTTAACACACTAGATACTAGAAAATGGGGAAAAGGTCTATTTATTGGATATGTACAACACAAAAGGAAAAAAAAAATCAGAAATGGTAAATGGCAACAACACCTAACCTCCATTTGAGGCCCAAGGCAGAAAATTCTCCTGAAAGGGTGGATGAGAATGGCAACTGACTTCAGGTTGCTGACCTCATTTTTAGCAGTGATTTCATTGCTCTAATTTTTATTTTTTTATTTTATTTTTAAAAAAATATTTATTTATTTATTTGCACCAGGTCTTTAATTGCAGCATGCAAACTCTTTAGTTGTGGCATGTGGGATCTAGTTCCCTGACCAGGGATCGAACCTGGGTCCCCTACACTGGGAGCATGGAGTCTTAGCCACTGGACCACCAGGGAAGTCCCATTGCTCTAATTTTTAAATGTTCATTTTGTTCTTGAATGAAATCAAGATAGTCAAGTTTCAAATATCTCACTCAGGGTCACAGACAAGATGGCAGAGTAGAAGAACATGAGCTCATCTCTTTTTACTGGAACACCAGAATCACAACTAACTGCTGAACAACCATTGACAAAAAGGTACTGGAACCTTCTAATAAAATACCTTACATCCAAAGACAAAGAAGAAGCCACAATGAGATGATAGGAGGGAGGCAAGTGCAATAAAATCAAACCCCATACAGGCCAGGTGGGCGACCCACAAACTGGAAAATACACTGCAGAAGTTCTCCCATAGGAGTGAAAGCATGAAGTCTGTATGGAAGCCTCTTAGGTAACATCCACCAGGCTTCAACCACAATCACAGAAAGACAAAATGAGATGGCAGAGAAATATGTCCCAGATGAAAGAACAAAACAAAACCTCAGAAGAACAACTAAGTGAAGTGGAGATAGGCAATCTACCTTTAAAAGAATTCACAGTAATGACAGTAAAGATGATCCAAGATGTCCTAAATGAATGGAAGCATAGATGGAGAAAATAAAAAGGAATGTTTAACAAAGAACTAGAAGAACTAACAAACAGATGAACAATAACTGAAATAAAAAATATACTAGAAGGAATCAAGTATATCACCCAAACAAGCAAACAGTGGCTTCCTATTGGCGTAGGGTCTATCTTCCTATAGTGCTTGACTCCAGAGCAAGGATAGTTACCCCATCTCATCTCTCGCTGCTGAGAGTGGGCATAAGGCCAAGATAGGGGCAGTTATCTTCCTTTTATTTCTCAGGCTCAAGGTGCCTTATTTAGGGAAAAGAAAATGGCAATACTAGAAATAAAAATGCTTGTCCCACCAGTCTGGGCCAAGCAGTACAAAATGATCTGATCCATTGTATATTTTAAACTAAAACACTGTTGCTTTCTGAACCCAGAATAGCATGGCCTGTGTTTCTCTATTTAAAAGGGGAAAAGAAAATCACAACTCTGCATGGGAAAATTCCCCAAAAAAGGCTTACGCCTGACTTTACCCCTTTTTCTTCACACCAACCAAGGTTAGATAATCACAAACAGAACTTTACCCTACTTCCTAGGATTGTTGTAAGGATTAAATGAAATAAAATTACTCTGTCAAGTGCAAAATGCCACATAAATATTAGTCAGGTTATTACATGAAGGAAACTGGTATCATTCCAGGTTTGTGCTGGAGACAGCAACAATGAACTAAACAGACAGCTGGGCAAATCTGCTAGACAGGAAGCATGTCTGACTCTTGAACACAGGCTAGATTCCCTTCTGCTGAGCTATACCTGCCAGACTGGAAGCCCCTCGTGCTCCAGTTATGAATGGACACGTCCTGTCCAGGGCTTCCAAGGCCTCACCCCAGCCTGGCCTTTGGCTCCACCCTGCAGTGCTGGCCCAGGGCCAAGTCTGGGTTAACTTCCCCTTCTAGTTTGCCTGGTACTGCCTTTCCGGTACCATCAGGCATTAAGCCAGAGTCAGGTTTTGCAGAGCACAAGTGGCCCAAGAATGAAAACATTCCTTCCTTCATACTAGGGAACTTCCCTCCTCTTTCCCCTAAAATCATTCCTATTTCTACTTCTTCTCTGGTTCTCATCTGCTCCAGGGCTCCAGATTAGGGTGTGGGAGGTCAAGAAGCTAAGATAAGAGGGAAGGAACAGTTTGTCTCATTGATCATTCCTCTAAATTGAGTCTCAACTGCTCTCCACTAGTGCTACTTCCTTGCTAACTCCTTGCTTTCAGGAGCTGGAACGTAATAGGTTCTTAATAACTATTAGCAAAAGGAACACAAATATCAGATTAACGAATCAGCAAACATAGGTATACCTTGGAGATTTTGTGGGTTCAGTTCCAGACCACCACAATAAAGCAAATATCTCAATAAAGTGAATTTTTTGGCTTCCTAATTCATATAAAAGTTGTGTTTACAACACACTGACATCTATAAAGTCAACAGCATTATGTATTAAAAATATACCTATGTTAACTAAAAATACTTTATTGTTGAAAACCCTAACCATCATCCGAGTCTAAAGATCACTGAACAGAGATCATGATGATAAATAATATAATGATCAAACAGTTTGAAATATTGTGAGAAGGAATAATACTGAAATATTTGAAATATTGTGAGAAAGACTAAATTGTGACACAGAGACATGAAGTGAGCAAATACTGTTGAAAAACAGCACCAGTAGACTTGTTTGATATGCAGCGTTGTCACAAATCTTCATTTTGTAAAAATGCAGTATTTTTGAGCATGCGTGCACGCTCAGTTGCTTCAGTCCTGTCCGATTCTTTGTGCCCCATGAAGCTCACCAGGCTCCTCTGTCCATGGGATTATTCCAGCAAGAATACTGAAGTGGGTTGCCATTTCCTCTTCCAGGGCATCTTCCCATCCCAGGGATTGAAGCTGTATCTCCTATGTTTCCTACATTGGCAGGAAGATTCTTTACCACTGAACCACCTGGGAAGCCAAAGCACAGTAAAGTTAAGCATGATAAAACAAAGTACACCTGTATCAAACGAAGTCCAAGGCCTTTTCCTGGACCCTGACCTCCCCTATTCCTGCCTGCTTTTCATCTGTTTTTACATTCAGAAACTAGGGCACTTCAGCTTGGTTTCCCAGATTAACTTTGATTTTAGTTCTTTATGCACAAAGGATCACTTTCAGCACATCTATACTTTCATATGAGTTTCAAGAGGAAAAAGAAACTTAAAAAGGGACAAACCTTACTTTCTATCTATTTCTCAGAAGGGTCAGAATCAATGTGGCAATATATAAATGTGTGTGTGTGTGTGTGTGTGTTTAGGAGTGGCATGAAAAGATTGTGAGGTTGTGTTATTTTCAATAGGAGAATGGAAGAGACACCCTAGCTGGAAAGCAGAGTTGCTAACAGTAGAGGCAGATTAACTCCTACCAAAGACAGAAGGTAAAGAGGGCATAGCTTTAAAATCATGCTACTCACCCCTATCTCCAGATGCCCTAGATCAGGAGGGGAGAAACAGGGTTTTCTGGTGTTCAGTGGTGGAACAGTGTTCCACTGCTACAGCGCATCAACTATGAAACCCAGGTGGTATCAAATACTCATATATACATGTAGTTGGAATGACAGAAGGAGATGAGAGAGAATAGGGCAGAAAAAAAGTTTTAAAAAATATGGCTAAGACTTTTCTTAATTTGATGAAAGACAGAAATTTGTAGATACAAGATTATAAATGAACATTAAGCAGAAGAAACACAAAAAAGGTTCACACTGATGTACACCAGAGTCAAATTACTGAAAGCCAAAGCCTAACAGCAACTCTCAAAAGCAGCAAGAGAAAATAACATATTACACAGAAGGAAAAAAATGATCCGATCAACAGCCATCTTTCATCTGAAACCATGGAGGCCAGGGAGAATGGAAAAACACCATTAAAATGCTGAAACTAAAAAAACCATCCTGTCAATCCAGAACTCTATATTCAGGGGATATGTTATTCAAGTATGAAAGAAGAATAACAATATTTTCAGATAAAGTACAACTAAAAAGATTTGTAGCCAACATATCTACACTAGAAGAAACACTAAAAGAAGCTTTTCAGGTTGAAGGGAACTATGAGATGGAAACCTTCATTCAACAGGGAAGAATGAAGCACACCAAAAATGCTAAGCATCTGAGTAAATTAAAAAACTATTTTTTGCTCCTTTTCTCTTAATTTCTTTTTAAATTGCTTTTAGTACTTGGTTATAGTCTATTGTTTATAGTCTTGGGAGATTTATTACTTGCAGAGGTATTACATATGAGCTCATAGCCTTCCTACTCTGTATTTATCTTATGCGATGCTTAGAGTCTGGAATTGCTTCTGCTCTCTATTTGAGCCTCTTTCCATTACTAAGAATTTGTTATGTGCACTGACTGGGTAGTAATGTGGTGAGGGACAAAAGTCTTTGAAAACCAACAGAAACGGAGATTGCTAGAATATAGAATATATATGGTTGGGAGGGAGAATCAGTGCAGGGAAGGAAAACATTGAGATCAAACGCTCCCATGGTAAAAGCCAAGTTACCAGGAACAGGCCTTCAATCTGTCCTAATCTGTGGGAGAACTTGGGGAAGAGAAACGTAACATACTTAGTCCACTTCCTAATTTCTCAACCTTCTCACCCTACAATAATTCCTAATCTTCTTAAGGCTTGACAGATATGTCTGTATGTCTTTAGGTAGTACTTAGTTCCTCCAGGTATCTGATTTCCAGTTGGTGCAGGAAGTGAAAAAGAGGTGGTAGGATTTGGGAAATAATAAGGGGAGAAATTACAGATACAGTTTCAAGGCGTGCCCTGTGAGGAGAAGAGGAAGTCAAAGAGCTGGAACTGTGGTGGTATCACCCATTTGAATCATCAGTGCTGAAAGAGGAGGATAGGATGGACACACTGGCCTCAAGAGCCCTGAATGGAACCCTGGGATATAATTGTTTTAGTGTTTGGGGTACTATAGGCTTCCAGTTGTACTCAGGACCTCAATTTCTATCAGAGGTCCTTAGCTTTTTGGTCTATTATAGGAAGACTTAAAATTTTTCCTTAAATTTCTTTATAACTATTCCTTTCTACAAAGTTCATTTTTGTCCTACCAAGGATTTGGCCTCCTCATTTAGAAAGAAAAAGGACTCAGGGTGAATGGTATCAGGTCCAGAACCCAGAAACACAAATGACATTGATCAGACAATGGGAGGGAAATGGAGACTGGCTATCAATCGGCCTATTGGGAATAAAAATAGGTTTTACCTTACAGACCAACCCTTTGGAGAACTACGTTGAGAAGGATTCAGAGGCTTGGACTGAAGCACAGACTCCAAAAGGGATCATAAATAATTGGTGATATCTGTCATGGGAATAAGACCATGTGCTCAAGAGTGCTGTCTGTAGCTTGGGTGGTTTGTTTGCAGACTGATTGGTCCCCAGCAGATAAAGGATAGACTGACTGGTTTCTAGTAGATAAATGACTTCCAAGGCAAATGCAAAGAAGTCAGGTTTTCCTGTGTCACTGACTCAGGGAACTGTCTATAAAGTCTAAGTCAGGTCCAAATCTAAGAGTTAGGAAAAACATCGAATGTGAGAGCGGGAAAAGCCTGTTTATCATTACTAATGTTTGCTAAGTTCCTCACAGGAGTTGCCTGTCTAGTTCAGATAGGCCTGGTCTCTGGAGTCACGCCTCTTAAGTCAGCCTGGCTACATTCACATGCCCCAACGTGTACGAATGAAAGGAAGCTATGGGATCTTTTGCTCTGCAGATTTCTCCTTTTCCAACAAGTCATGGTGTATGAGTTTTGTACATGGGTCCATCCTACACTCCACGTGTAAAGCCAACAAAAATCTTGGGTCTTGCACCTCCACTTTGTTATGCCCATAGGAACCACCGACGCCACCTCGAACCTCAAATAACAAAAAGCCTTTCTCTTGAAGGAGTGCTGTGTCAAGGGCAGGCCCCCCATAAATGGTGGTGACTTGAGTTATTTAGTCTTTTGTGAAGAGACTAGGAGCTGAAAGGGGAGAAAAAACAGATGCTGAATTTGAGCTTCACCTGTCAGGCGGCTCTCAGGTGGGAAAGAAAGGTCAGCATCCGGAGGGCTTCAGGTCGTGGAATTCACGGAGAGATGACTATTTTCTTACTGCTTGGCCAGAATATTCGAGGTAGCTGCTCTGCGTGTGGATGGGGGCTGGAAGGCTCCTTTCTCGTCCTTTTTTGTTTCTTATAGAGGACGGTGAGGGACGCTGAATGGACGACTGTTAGGTACGATGAAGGTGAGTCCTTCTGGGGTATTTGAAGGAAAGGCCCACACCCATGAACAAAGGTGGGAATAACCTGTGCCCGTCCCATCCCCATTCCAGGGGAATTGAGCTCCCAGGTGAGAAGGCTCCAGAGAGAACCCCACAGGGACTTGGGGTGGGGTGGGGGCGCATGCATCAGGGACGTGCTGGACACCGGTTGGCCCTCTTCCGAAACCATGGGGTCTGCGGTGGCAGGAAACGCACTATCCAACCCCAACAAGTCACCTCGGGGAGGAGGAGCCAGGTGGGTAGGCACCCCTCCAGGAAGGGCTGCCGGGTTCAGGGCTTCGGGGCCTCCCCGAGGGAAGAGACGAGCATGAGGACCAGGCCCGCAGGGTCCGCGGCCTCGAGACTCCGGGGGTGAGGAGCCGCGCCCGGGCCAATTTCGGGTTCCCAAGGGAGTACGAGTCGGTGCCCGCCAGCGGGCGGGCGGGCCGTCAACTGCCCGGCCCGTCGCCTCCCTCCCCGCCCCCCGGCTTCCTGCGGAGGCCGCGGCCGCCATGTTGTGGGGCTGAGGCGGCGCCGCGGAGCCCGAGCGGCCGTGACAGGCTGCGCAACAGGTTCGCTGTCGGCGGCCTGACGACGAAGCAGGCGCGGCGGCGGCTGCCGAGCAGGTCTCCCGGCATCCGCCCGCGCCCGCGCCGCTGGTGCCGAGGGGCGCGGGGTCGCGCTGTGACGTGCGGGAGGCGCGGCGGGCGCGCCAGGTGGGTGAAGCCGCTCTCCGCGCTGCGGCAGGGCGCGCGGGGCAGGTGCGGGCGCTGCCGCGTCCTCCGCGGGGAGGCTCGCGGGCCGGGCTGGGAGGCGGCTGCGCGCCCCACACGACGCGGACGGGCCCTCGGGAGCCCCGGAGGTCCCCGAACTAGGCCCCTGGCAGTCTTGGCGGCGCCGGGCGGAAACCTCCGGCCCCGGGTTCCTGCCCCCGCGGCGCGGCCAGGGCGGACGGCCAGGGGCCGGGGCCGGGCTGCGTCTTCCCCGCGGCCGGACCCCGGACCCCGGCCGCGGCCTCTTCTGGCAGGTGCGGACGCGGCGGCCGGCTCCCTCGCTTTCGGGGTGCGGGTAGAAGCGAACCAGCCCTGAGGGGCACCCGCCCGCTTCCTCGGGGCCCCATTTTATTTTCACGGAGTTGGTTTTCCTTCTTGGCAATGGTTGGTGCGGAACGTCAGGTGAGCCGCATCCCAGTGCGTCAAAGTAGCCCGAGTCACGAGAGGCCAGTGGGCGGATGCTCTGAGTCCGACGCTCTCATTAAACCAAAGTTGGGAAATGTTACAATTTGACTTCAGCGTTATTGACTTCCAGGGTATACAGGAAGCACGGAGAGCTGTAATCTCTTGGACCAGAGTAAAAGTTGATTGCTTTTATAATTCTTTTTGAAGACGCCTGCATGTGTATAGTGAATGGGTAATCCGAGGCTGAAATGCGGATGGCTGTGCATTTTGTAAAAAGATGATGTATTTGAATTTATTAATCCTGTGCGTTATGGTAGAGTGATTGCTGATGGCAACTATGCTTCACTTGAGACATATTAATTAGGAATATTTTTGATAGAATACTTTGTGATAGGAATTAAGCTTAACACAAAAATGTTTGCTTTGCTAAATGCACTAGTTTGTTTTTACTAGGGTTTACTTGCTTACCCAGAAATAAGCGAGTGTGCTTTGAAATTTTGTGTTGTCCTGGTCAGCTTAATTTAGGTAGCATACACTCCAGGTTAAGCTTCTTAAGCCTCTTAAGAAAAGTAATTGCCTCTCTCCCTGTGCTTCTTTGCTATGTTGTTAATCAGTGGTGAAACCTAAACACAATCTAGAAACATCACGTAAAACCCTTACATAAATTAATAATGACGTCTCTCAAAATTTAAAGATGGTAGCAATTTTGTTGTGCTAGGTTTCTTTGGCTGTGCCTACGATTCCCTTGTAATTTATTTCGCCCAGCTTTATTGAGATATGCTTGATATATATTCCTTATTACTTCAAAAGTAGGTAAGGTGAAAGTTGTTTCTAAAAGCTTCATTTAAGGACAAACAGAATTTTGTGGTTTTTTTTGAGGCCATGGAAAAAATTGTGCATGGCTGCTGACTTAATGTAGTAGTAGTGAGCCTCACTAAAGCTTGCATTTTTTAATATACTTTAATGCATGTAATTGTTTTTTTGCTTACCTTTATAACAAAAGGTAGAATTGTTTGAGAAAACTTGACCTATACTGAATTATTGAGCAGGGAGGTAATATTGTTAGTTCAGCATATCTCATGGCTAAAATCCAGATCTCATCAGAATATGAGAAAATGTATTATACAATTGCTGGGATTAGAATTATGGTTTTAAAAAATTTTGTATCTTCACAAAATCTGAATAGTAAAAGGAACCTCTATACATCCATCACCCAAACTCAGCAGCTTTCAAGACCTTCTTTGCCCATCTCTTTCTTCCTTTATTTTTTTCACTCTATCGACTTACCATATCTCTTTTTTAAAGTGGAAATTTCTTACATAACCTTAAGATTTTTACTTTGTTGTATTTTTAATATAGAGTTTCACAAATTTCTATCTAGTAAGACAAAAAGATCATTTATTGGCTATCTACTTCAGCTACTTTCCTCAGTATTAAAATATATTTACCATTTTTGTCATTTATTGAGCACTTACTGCCTCCCAGGCTCTGTGTTGTTACATAATCATTTGAAGCTCACAGAGACCCTATGAGTAGTTCTTTCCCACCCATCAAATAGATAACTGAAATGTTAACCTGGAGGTTAACAGAGCTTCTCTAGGTTAACTGAGTTATTCTAGGTCACTGAGCTAATAAGTACAAGAGCTAGGTTTCAAACCAAGATTCTTCTAACTTCTGCACCTGTTCCTTATATGATACATTCATCTTGGTTCAGAAATTAAAACAAAAGGTTATTTGGGCATTCAGTATTTGTTGAGTAAATGAATGAAAGTTTTGATACATATTATTCCATCAATAAGTAGCATTTTTATATACTATATTTACTTGTAAAGCATTTATATTAACAAGTTCCAGAAATGATTCAGAATAAACTAATTACCTTACTCAAAATATGGTGGTATTTTATTACCATACAACAATGTGTGTGCCTGTTTTTCTTTTTTTATATTCTGATCTTTTCAGTACCTTATTTATGGAAAAATTTATGGAATAACTATTAACATTTATGAAGAAAGGCTAAAAATAGGCAGACGTTTTTGTGTGCCAATTGTTAAAGGCGGGATTCCAAGTGTGAAGTATAAAAATAATGTTTAGGATTAGTTCTGTAAAAGAATAGTCCTATAGATGAAGCTGCATCAGAAACACTATATTTTTTTACTTGAGTTTATTTTTTACTTTTTACCATTCTCTACCTACAGAGCATAGCGACTAAATTAGAATCCTGTTGGGGAGAATGTGCCTATAGGTATTCTTGAGAAGGAGGAACTGAACTGGTCTTAAATGATCTAAAGGCAGAGAGGAAGTGGGGGAGGGGGAAGGAAACCGAGCAGAAAAAGAATACATCTGAGCGAATGCAGCAAGAAAGAATGTGTTTTTACAACTCTAGGAGGGCACCATATTTCATTTTCAAATGTTCTGAGAGATTAATTTAAAAATTAATTTCACAGCTATATCAGGACACTGAATGATTTGTTTGTGAAGTTATTCAGCAGTGGTTATGGTAGACATTTATAGAGATCTAATATCAGATGGTAGACTTTTAACTTGTTTTACTTAAGCAACTGTTTTATGTTTTCTAGGTTTTTTTTTTCACTAGTGCATATTCATTTTAGAAAAAGTATATGTATTTCAATAAAAATTTTATTTATTTTGGTCTGGATAAAAGTACAGGCCTTTAAGTTAAGTCTCCTGCTTATATCTGTTTTGAGCAACTTATTTTACTTCTCTAAGCTTCTGTTTCCTCAAATGTAAAATGGGGAAAATAACAGTATCTCATAGTGATGTTGTATGTAATATAAAGTCCTTGCAGTAATTTCTGCTTAGTTTAAGTGCTTAATAAATGTTACATATTATTATTCCAACTTACTTCAAAGAGAAATTTCAAAACTGAACTAGTCCTCTTTCTATTTTTTATTCATTAAAAAAATTTTGCTCTTAATGTTTAATCTTACCATCAAAACAATCCATAAAAGAAGGCTGGAAAATAGAGTAGAACTTAGCCACAATCCTGTCTCCCAACAAAGAATCTGTATTTTTAGTCCCCTTAATTTGGGGGAGGGTGGGAAACATAGCCTAAAAGAAGCAAATGTTCTTTATCTGGAAAAGAAGCTACTGCTTTAGTTTATTACTTCGAAGTCTTTGAATCCACATGTTTAAATAACTTCTACTTTTCAGTGTGAGGAGTATTTGACTAGTATGAGGTTGATAATGGGAGAGAATGACCAAGAACAGTGTCAAACTGCAGAGCCCACATAGATAAGGAGCCAGTAGGCTTTGCTTGGACAGTTTGGAGGACACTGATAACTTGCTGTATCATTTCATTTTTGCTTAAAAATAGGTATTTGGACACTTTCTTCACCACCTTGCCACTCCTCCTTCACGCTTAAGAATGGTTGCTTAAATATGAGAATTAAGTAGGTCAAATTAATAAATTTCAGAATTTATGCAACATTTGAGGAGTTTTAGTGAGTGTGTGCTAAGTTGCCTCAGTCATGTCTGACCCTTTGTGACCATATGGACTGTGCCTTTGCGATGCTGTGGACCAGAGCCCTCCAGGCTCCTCTGTCCATGGGATTCTCCAGGCAAGAATACTGGAGTGGGTTGCCATGCCTTCCTCCAGGAACTCTTCCTGACTGAGGGATTGAACCTGTGTGCCTTACATCTTCTGCATTGGTAGGCAGGTTCTTTACCACTAGTGCCATCTGGGAAGCCCTTTTAATCAGTGTGAAATACTTTTTGGTGAATATAAGTGAGAATTTAGAGATTAATGGAGTTTGCTGAGAATGAAGCAGACTGGGAATGCTTGCGTAGCATTCATTCTCTAACTTTATGGTAAGCCCTGAAAACCTGAATGGTAAAGAAGACTTTGAGATTTAATTTCCCTTAATTCTCTTCTTCTCCCTAGAAGCATTTTAGGCTTTACCTCTGCTAAAGCTCCAGTGAAATGCTTAGACAACTTGTATTAGAAGACTTTACCTCCCCACTTCTCCTTTCTTCTGGTGTCTGGTCTTCATCATTCCATATATATATATATTTCTTTTTTAAAAAATTTTTTTGGCTGTGCAGCATGTGGGATCTTAGTTCCCTGACCAGGGATCAAACTCTTGCTCCCTGCCATGGAAGTGTTGAGTTCTAACCACTGGACTGCCAGAGAAGTCCCTTCCTTCCATGAATCTGACTGAAGTTTTTTCCTCCTTCTAGCATCCTAGTTCCTACATCCAGGATCTAGGGTTTCACTGTTCCCTGAAAGCTGAGTTACTTGGATGCTTGAGATGGAAAGAGGCATGCCATTTAGGGAGACAGATATAGATAACTCAAAGCTTTCTGACCACTCCTTTCCGGGACCTGGGTTTTATAGTCTTTATAACCTGGTGGTCATCCCATCTTGAAAAAGTACGTGCTGCAGCTCCCTCTTATATCCATGTTTACTATTGCTTTCCTCATTAGGTTGACTTTACCCCAACTTTATCTTTCTAGGGGTTTCAATGGGAAAAAAAAGCTCCTCTTACCTCTTTTTCTGCCCTCTACTTTAACTTTCTTTTATTCTCAGTCTCTTTCTTCTTTAAAAAGTTAAACCTAACAGAAGTCAGTCATATTTCTTGATACTGAATTCATTCGTTCTTCTAGCAAATGATGAGTGTCTTCATGCCAAGAACTGATCCAACCACTGAGAGTATAAACAGTAAACAAAACACACAAAAGCCCTGCCCTGTGCTACTTGTTTTCAGGAATGGGGAATGGAGACAAAAATATCTAGGAGTTAGAATTTGTTGAGTGCTATGGAGAAAAGTAAGGTAGGAAATGGGACTAGGGAATGTGTGGGCAGGTGGGTGGGGGTAAATGGAGAGAAGTAAGAGTTTGCCTCATTCAAAATTATTAAAGAATTCAAAATTGGGGGAGGATGATTGTACACATTTTATGAGTAAAATAGTATTTCACATCATTGTATTTAACAGAAATGTTTATCATTTACTATCTGGTTTGGACCCAGTAGATCTCTTAATATTTCTATTTTCTAATAACTTAAGCCAGAAAACAAAAACCCTCGGGTACAACATGAACCTAGAGCAGATAAACTATTTGTCAAATAGCTTAGAATAGATACCTTAATTTGATTTCTTCTAAAAGTGCTATGTTGTGTTTGTTTTTAAATTCTATGGACCTTTTGTTTATGCTATTTTTATTATGATGAGTAATATAAAGTTCCTTGTGTAAAACTGGAAAGCTGCAGAGAAATTGAAGGAAGAAAATTGTAGTCCTTAATAATATTATCTGGAGAAATATTCAGTGTTAATATTTTGGTAGATCTCATCTAGAAATTTTTCTTTGGGAAAAATGGAATTATATATTCTGCTTTTGTTATCTGATTTTTAGTTTACTAGCATTTATCAAAATGATAAATGCTACTTTATATTTATCTTCAATAAAATTTTCATTGGCTAAATAATACTGTCTTGCTTCTACTGGATGTTAATAATGTCTAACATCTATTGATATTACTGTATCCTGGTTACTTTTGAGACACTTTACATACTTTTGCTCATTTAGTCTTTAGTCTCTCTTTAAGAGCTGTTCTATCATCATTTATTTTACAGCTGAGAAAATTGAGCAAGGACAAGTTTAGTAATTTTCCCAAGATCCCGCAGCCAATAAGTGGCAGCCGTAGGTTATGAACTTATTCTGACTCCGCAGCCTGTGGAGGTAGTTTATAGTTGTTTCTGTTGTTATTTTAAGTCGTGCCACAGCTAACATTCTTGTAACTATATCTGTCTTTATATCTATGATTATTTCGTTAGAATAAATTTCTAGTAGTTGTAGTAATAATATTAGGTCAAAAGGTGTGGATACTTCCTAAGGCCCATGTAAATGTATTGCCAAGTTGTTTTCCAGAAAAACCTGTCAGTACCAAAGTGTTCTCTTACCACATGAAACCAGATTCCCCACATCCTTAGAAACACTTCTTGTTAAATCTAATAATTTGATAAAGACCCTTGTTTTAATTTTTCTTTCTCTGAATACTAATAGTGAAGTGAAAGTCAGCCAGTCGTGTCCAGCTCTTTGCAGCCTCATGGCTATACAGTCCATGATACAGGCCAGAATACTGGTGTGGGTAGCCTTTCCTTCTCCAGGGGATGCTTCCAACCCAGGGATCGAACCCAGGTCTCCCACATTACAGGCAGATTCTTTACCAGCTGAGCCGCAAGGGAAGCCCAAGAATACTGGAGTGGATAGTCTATGCCTTCTCCAGCGGATCTTCTGACCCAGGAATCAAACTGGGGTCTTCTGTGTTGCAGGCAGATTATTTACCAACTGAGCTATCAGGGAAGCCCTAATATTAATAAGGTAATACTTAAAATTTTTTCTTTGAGAAATATTTGTCTCTGTCCTTTTCTCACTTCATTGGCATGTTCATCTCTTGGTTATTTCTAAAATTTCTTTAAACATTAAGAACTCTTTGCTTATAGGTGTAAATTTTTTTTCCAAATTTGTATCTTAGTTTTGTAAATGAATTCTTATCAATCATAATGATAATAGCTAAGGTTTATGTGCTTCCCTTGTGACTCAGAAGTTAAAGCATCTGCCTGCAATGAGGGAGACCTGGGTTCGATTCCTGGTTTGGGAAGATCCCCTGGAGAAGGAAATGGCAACCCACTCCAGTATTCTTGCCTGGAGAATCCCATGGTTGGAGAAGCCTGGTGGGCTACAGTCCATGGGGCCACAAAGAGTCGGACACGACTGACTGACTTCACTTTCACTTTAACTTTCAGGGTTTTTATAGTAATCACCGTGTGTGCCGTGCTTAGTCACTCAGTTGTGTCCGACTCTTTGTGACCCTATGGACTGCAGACCACCAGACTCCTCTGTCTGTGGAATTTTCTAGGCAAGAATACTGGAGTGGATTGCCATTTCCTATTCCACAGGATCTTGCCAACCCAGGGATTGAATCTGTGTCTCTTGTATCTCCTGCTATACTAATTGATTATATTTATTAACTCATTTAATTTTTATAAGATCTCTGTGAGGTAGGTGCAGTTATTAGCTCCATTTACAAAGTACTCTGACGGTATGTTTTAAATTCTCAAACAGTTTTTTCTTCTGTGTCCTTGCCCATGTCTGTTCTCAGTTCCTTAGACTCTCTTTTCCTAGCCTAATTGGGTGATACGTTTTGTTCAGTTTTTCATTACTTAGTTTAGAAGTTATTTCCTCTGGGATTACTCATCTAACAACTTTCTAGTTCCCTAAGGCAAAGTTAGGTGCCCATCTTCTGTCTTTTCTTTATACCCATTGCACTTACATGCAGTTATCGTTTTTGATCTTACTCCTCTTGTGTATTCCCTGCTCTTATACATTTTATACAGATGCTGTACATCTGAATACTCTGTAAATATTTGTTGATTTGAATTAAAGGTGCTCATGATAATGTTGGTGATATAAGAAAGAAATCAACCTTCCCACTATGTAAAATAGAGAAACTTAAATTTAGGAAGTTAACACTGGAACTCAACTTTGAAGGCCAGTGGGGGAGGAGGCAGAAGGAGGGGGGCCTAGAGACTGAGTGAAAACACACATGGGTATTTCCCATTCTGGGAACAACAATGATTTACAGTGATTTTGAGGTTTATCAGCTTTGCCTCTGGGAAAGCCTGGTGTAATAAATCCCCCCTTCCCCCAGCATACCTGGTGTGATGTTCAGAATATTTCAGTCTTTCTTCTGGATCTCTTCTGTCATGAAGCAGAGCTCAGTTTCTCTTCTGACTTCCTCATTTTTTCAGTGTGACAGGAACGGGGGAAGTTGGCAGGTCCTGGTATAATCTTGATAAGATCTTGACATGCCCAGCGAAGTTTTGTGACTTGGTGGGGAAGGCCCACTGGCAGCCTTTGCCGAACGTGGAAGTCTTGGGCTTGGGGAGAGAGGGAACCCTGCAGCCTGTCTGTGAAGACCTGGGTTCCTGCACACCCTTTCCTGGTTGTCAGCACATGGCATGAGACCTCAATGTCTTTTCTCTTTGGCCTTCGTTACGTTTCTGGTCTTCTAGCTTTGATACAAGACTAAGAGACGTTCTTCTTTGGCTCTAGTCTTGAGGTATACTGACTGCTTGTCTTGAAGAAGAACAAGTGAGCACTTTACAGATTGACAGTATAATTTATTTGTCATTTAATTTGTTATTTTTTCAAATCCTCCTCTTTATATCTCATCATGTAACAAACTTTTTTCATTATGAAAATAATTCTTGCTTATTGAAGAAACTTTGTAAAATAGAGAAAAAAAAAGTAGGAGAAAAGTTATTCCACCACTTACAACCACATTTTCGTGTCTCCCACCACCCTGTTTTTTCTCTCTGTTTTTAGACACGTATTTTTGTACATGTTTGACAATATAGCACCGTAGTTAGGAACATGGCCTGTGCTGTCTGACTGGGGTTTTAGTTACAGCTTAGCCTTTTATTAGCTTTGTGAATGTAACTGTCTCACTAAGCCTCAGTTGTCTTTTCTTTAAAAAGTGGAGATTTCATAAAATATTTATCCCTAGAGTTTTTATGAGGATGAAGAAATAATATGTTTTCAGTGTGACCATCTCTTAATGACTTTTCAATAAATGTAACAGTAATAATCAGGCCTGTCCTTTGGTTAGGTCATCGAGGGGTGCACCTCTGGGCTGTGCTTGGAGAGAGGAGGTGGGTCAGGGTACTGTACCTTTCTTTTATGAAATAATTAAAATTCAACTTCAAATTTTTTTTTTAACATTTTCAAAGGGCCCTATGAAAATGTTTACACTGAGACCTCCTTTAAAATATGACTTTTATCTTGGCCTAGCCTCACAGTGGGTGAGTGGCGCTGGGCCTCAGACTTCTAGGATGGCCCTGATGATGATGGTATCAATGATATTGCAATAACAGTGACAAGTAAAGACCTGAGTGTCAGGCTTGGTGTTTGATAAGTATTCAGTGATTGTTAGCTGCTCTTTTTAATAATGATAAATACACATTTATAGTATGTTATATATTATAAATTCCAACAGATGTTGGCAAGTGTTATATGCAGAGTACATCATGCAAGATGCTGGGCTGGATGAAGCACAAACTGGAATCAAAATTGCTGGGAGAAATATCAATAACCTCAGATATACAGATGACAGTACCCTTATGGCAGAAAGTGTAGAGGAACTGAAGAGCCTCTTGAAAGTGAAAGAGGAGAGTGAAAAAACTGGCTTAAAACTCAACATTCAAAAAACGAAGATCATGGCATCTGGTCCCATCACTTCGTGGCAAATAGATGGGGAAACAATGGAAACAGTGAGAGACTTTTTTTTTCTTGGCCTCCAAAATCACTGCAGATGGTGACTGCAGCCATGAAATTAAAAGACACTTGCTCCTTGGAAGAAAAGCTGTAACAAACCTAGACAGCATATTAAAAAGCAAAGACATTGCCGACAAAGGTCTGTCTAGTCAAGGCTATGGTTTTTCCAGTAGTCATGTGTGGATGTGAGAGTTGGACCAAAAGAAAGCTGAGTACCAAAGAATTGATGCTTTTGAACTGTGGTGTTGGAGAAGACTCTTGAGAGTCCCTTGGACTGCAAGGAGATCCAACTAGTCCATCCTAAAGGAAATCAATCCTGAATATTCATTGGAAGGACTGATGCTGAAGCTGAAACTCCAGTACTTATGCGAAGAACTGACTAATTGGAAAAGACCCTGATGCTGGGAAAGATTGAAGGCAGGAGGAGAAGGGGACGACAGAGGATGAGATGGTTGGATGCATCACTGACTCAATGAACATGAGTTTAAGCAAGCTCTGGGAGTTAGTGATGGACAGGGAAGCCTGGTGTGCTGCAGTCCGTGGGGCTGCAAAGAGTCAGACATGACTAAGCAACTGAACTGAACTGATAAATTGTAAAAGCATAACCAGTTTCCAGATTATTACATAATCTTCCTGAAATTTTTTTTAAAAGGTTATTGAGGTATCTGTCTAGATACAGATATATCTGTATATCTAGCTAGATCAATCTATCTACCTATATATATCTAGATCAATCTATGTATCTAGATAGATCTATCTATATATATCTAGATCAATCTATAGATCTATCTATATATATCTAGATCAGTCTATATTTAGATAGATCTATCTATATATATCTAGATCAATCTATATATCTAGATAGATCTATCTATATATATCTAGATCAGATCTATCTAGATACATAATTCGCATATCACTATGAATTTGATTGAAGTGGCAGTGTCATACTTGGCTCAGTGTGTTCTCCCCTTATTGGATGCTCATATCATTTCCAATTTTTCTGTGTAGTAACTAATAATAGCTGCAGTAAATGTCATTGTAAGTAAAGCACTTCCCACATTTATTATTGTTTCCTTATGACAGATTTCCAGAAATGAAATCATTGACTTACAGGATAAGAACTTCATTAGGATTCTTGCTGTATATTTTCACACTGTCTTCTGAAGAGCTCTGCCAGTTTGCACTCCCATGAGTATGTCTGTAACCCTCTTCACTTCTCATGTTTGCAAGCCCTGATACTGGTAGCCCTAGAGTCTGTTTTTTTTTTTTTTTTTTAAAAGTAAACCTATAAGGAGAAACAAAATAAAAATTTGCATTTTCTCGATTTATTAGTAATGTTAACATCTATTAGCCAGTTTTATTTCCTCTTTGGAAATTGTCTATTTAAAGTCTTAGTGTTTTCATTATCTAAGTAGTTCTGTGTACATTAAAAATGATGACTATCATATTTGTTTTGCTTTTTCTCCAATTATATATCTTTTAATTTTGTTTTCAGCAGAAGTCTAAAAATACTTATATGGACAAATCTTTACTATTTCTTTTGCATAAATAATAGCTTCAGGACTTAGTTATCTTTGTTTTAGGGAGGTGATATTTTACTTGAAGGTAAAGCATCTACTTGAATTTTTTCCCTCTATACCATTTTTTAGAATATTTACTTATTTACTTGACTTTGTGGGGTCTTAGCTGTGACCTGCAGGCTTGGTTGCCCCATTCCATGTGGGGTCTCGCCTCCCTGACCAGGGATCAAACCCATGTCCCCTGCACTGGAAGGTAGATCTTCAACCATTGGACCACCAGGAAAGTCCCCTCCTTCTATACTTCTTATTCAAGTCAAGTAAATAGTTTTGCTTTAATATTTAGTCCTGATATAAGATGGAAGAGGATAGACCAACTAGCCAGCTCCCACCAGCCCACCCCTTAGAGCAGTGCAGGCTGAGTCACAAGCTATTCTTAGGTGTTTTTTCCCCTTTCATGTGGGTGAGTTGTCTTGTTCAGAGTTGTTGACTAATTCTTCTAAAATTGATTTAATTTAAATCTTCAATATAATCCGAGCACTAGCTACTTCAGTTATTAGTTTACCATTTCTGTTCTTTTTTTGCCCTATTGGTTGATTCTTTGTGGGCTAAACTTAACATTTATAGAAGTCCAAGTTTACAGCTTATATTCAGACATCTTAAACTGAAGATGTTAAGTTGCAGAACTAGAACTGAGAACTAAATTTGTATAGAACAGTTCTCTTTTTGAAGCTTTTAAGTCTCAACATGCTTTGTATATTTGGGGCCCTAAGCCTCTTGGTAGAGATAATAGTCACCTTTTACTCAAATATAATCAATATTTGTAAGAAAAACATATCCTTTTTATTAGTAATTGGAACAGCTGTGGTTTGTCATACCAATTCAGTGAAATTAAGCCAGTTCTTAATAGTTGAAAATCAAGATGAAATAATAGTAGTAATAGCCGTCATTTATGAGCACCATCTGTGTGCCAGATGTTTTACAGACATGATACCTGAGCCTTAAAAGAGCCTGGCATTTAGGTGCCATCAATCACATTTATAAGTTAGAAAACTGAAGCTATGTCATGTGCAAGTCTCCTAAACTAAAAGTAACTACACTGGGATTAGAACTCGAATTGGTTGATCTGCTTTCAAAGTTCAAGTTTCAGATTGTCAGCTTGCTTGTCCTCAGTGCAGTTGAAAGGATGTTAATCTCTCAGTGTCAAAGCTTTTTTATTAAAGGATATTTTAGTACCTACCTGGTGGCTGAGCACTAGGTATATGAAGATGAGACACTCACAGGAACTCCCAGTCTGATAGAGATGGGCAGGCATGAATACAAAGGTTACAGTATTTGGTGGTACGTAGTTTATTGGAAATATATACAAGACAAAATGAGGATGTGGCAAAGGAAGGTTTTTAAGTGGAAGTATCACTGAGAAGTGTCACAGATTCAGAGAGAGGGCTAATAGGAATAAGATGGCATAGAGGTGGAGGGGGAAGGTATTCTAACACTGGAAATGTAGGCAGAGGATAAACCCTAAAATACCTTATATGCCATTAGAAAATTAGATATTTTTGTTAAAATATCAGTTTTATCAAGATATAATTCATATACTATAAAATTCACCCTTCTAAAGTTTACAATTCTGTCATTTTTATTACAATCACAGAATTGCACAAGCATTATCGCTAATTTTAGGTTATTTTCTTCATCCCAAAGAACCCCCTATACCCATGAACCACTAACCCGTGAATTTGCCTCTATGAATTTGCCTCTTCTGGATATTTCATATAAATGAGACATAGAATATGTGGTCTTTTGTTACTGACTTCTTTTACTTACTGTAATGTTTGTTTTTAAAGTGCATCCAAAAAAAAAGTGCATCCATATTATACCATGTATCAGTAATTCATTTCTTTTTATGGTCGAATATTCCATTGTATGGATGTAGCACATTTTGTTTATCCATTCATCAGTTGGTGGTCATTTAGGTTGTTTCCACTTTTGAGCAATTACGAACAGTGCTGTTGTGAGCATTTGTGTACAAGTTTTTATATGGACATAGGTTTATATTTTCATTTCTCTGGGTTCATATCTAAAGGTGGGTTTGCTGGGTGTTATGGTAACCTATGCTTAACATTTTGAGGAGCTGCCAAATTGTTTTCCCAAGCAGCTAAATCTTTTTACTTTCCCACCAGCAAGGTATGAAGGATCTAGTTTAGTAGGTGATCAGATCCCCTGGAGAAGGAAATGACAACCCACTCTAGTATTTCTTGCCTGGGAAGTGCCATGGGCAGTGGAGCCTAATGGGCTATAGTCCCTGGGGTCAGGAAAGAGTCTGAAACAACTTAGCGAATAAGCAACAGATTTTATACTATTGGTGAGCACAGTCACAGTGGTTGAAAACTATTGGATTCTGTTCTGCTTCCCAATGTCTTTCAAGACATAGGTCAGAAGCCTTTTTCTAATGAATGGAACTAAAATGCAAATCATTTCCTCAATTCTGTGGGCTACTTAAAATCTGAGTTATTAAGGATTACTGAAATTTAGTGTTTATGTATTAAAACTAACCAATTTCTAGAGCTTACTGAGTGTCCTAATTCAGTTTTTTTCTAAGAAATCTGTTAACTCTCCAAAACTTTGGCAGCGTCAGATTGAATTGAAAAATTCCTACTATGCACGCCCACAACAGTGGATACTATTTCAGTGTATCATTGGGTTGTCTTGAGTTTGATTTGGTTCCATTTCTGCTATTCTTGAATTGATTGCAGTCACAGAATTATGTTGTTTTAATTTTGTTGACCATTTGTGTAACTGTTTCTTTGCTATAACTTCTTCATCATGGAATTATTTTTCTATTGAAAAATAGGAGCACGTAGGTAGGTTGAATCTCTTTCTTGTTCCACATAGGTAGGCAATAGTTAGAATAGTTTTGAGAATGAATGGATTACATAATTGGAAGATTTCTTTCCCACTCTAATATTCCACTCTAATACATTTTAAAGTGGAAATTAATGTATGTTATAATTAAGGGTTTTGACTATGGAGTACATGCACTCCCCAAATTGGCTTTGGAAGTCTGAAAGCTTTGAAATTGTTCACCACATTTTGTGCATTTGTGTTTTTTCCAGAGAGAGAAACTGGGTTTGCCAAATTTCTTAAAAAAAAAAAAAAGAAGTCCATGGCCCTCAGAATTAAAGAATTCAGATGGATGAAGAGAATTTGTAAATTTGAGATTTGAGGTATTTGGGGCAAGTGAGACCTTGCTTTGGTTAGATGTTGCTGCTCAGTGATAGATATTTTCTGGATACATGTTTTTTAAAAGGGTGACTCATTCCATGTTAGAATAGCTCTCTTTTATTCTTTCCTGATAATTTTTTGTCCCTGTCAGAACTTGGAGTTTGCCTTCAAAGTCCTCACTGCACATTTATTATTACTATTTTATATTTTATTATTAAAGTAATATTATTTTATATTTACTTTCTTGTATGATTGGATTGCTCTTTATTAAAGATGTTATTTTTCCTGCCCTGATTGCATGCTTTACTTGAAATGAGTTGATATTTAAAAAAAACGGTTTGATAGAATAAGAAAATGAATGCTTTTCTACCCTTGACTTTTAGTTTCTTTTTCCTTTACTCTCTTGTTCTGTTTCTGTTTTGGTTGAGATTGGAAAGTACCAGTAGCCGGTGGACGCTCTTCCCGTGCAGGCCTTGCTCCGGTGTTGGGGCATCAGCTTGAATATCAGGTTCTCAAGGCCTCTGCAGTACAGTACGGCTGGAGGAGTATATTTCTTCTCTGTAGCTGTTTTACCATCATATGCAGCATGGTTGGATTTGAAATATGAGACCGGCAATTTCAGTTAAATGTTTTTGATAAAACAGACTTGTTACTTAATATTGCTTACAATAGATTAAGAAATTGTCAAGGAAAAAAAAAGAGAAATTGACAAGGTGAGGTTCTGGATGATATTGGCTATAGGGTTAAAAGATGGTTGTAGTATAATACAAATATATTTGGTCTGTGTCCCTTGTTCCTGGCACAGAGCTCCTAAAATCTTTGAAATTCCCTGAGTGATAGGAAACTTGCTTTCCATCATACCTGAGTTTATATTTATGAGGTGACTAACAGTGGCACCCCTGGATAGCCTCAGCATAAGGCTAGATAACCAGACTTAGAGAATTAGAGGGTTGGAATTTTCAGCCCCATCCACCAACCTCCAAGAAAAACAGGTGAGTGTTGGAGTTTGAACTTCTGTTTATATACATAAATTCACAATTTTGAATATTTGCATCCTATTCCAGAATTTTATATTAAAAAAAATTTCCATTGTATCATAAACATTACCCATCTACTATAACCTTGAAATCATTTGTGAATAGATGCATTTTATTCTAAGTGAATATAAGCTTATTTTCTTGTTCCTTTCTTTGTTAGATAAATTACCTTATTTGTATTTTTTCTGCTGTTGATGACACTATGATACGCATCTTTGCATTCTGTTTTCCTCCTTTGGATTATTTTCTTAAGATAAATTCTTACAAATGGGCCAAGTGGGCATTTTGTTTTGGATGAATGTTGTCAAATGTAAAGGCACAAACTTTATCTTAAACCTTCTACTTCTGTGATATTTGCCTTCTTTAAAAAATTGATACACTTTTTTTGGATAATTTAAAATTTACAGGAAAATTGAGCAGATAGTACAGAGTTTCCCGTACACCCTTCTACCTATTATTAATAACATTATTAGTACAGTACATTTATTATAATTAACCAGTGTTGGCACATTATTATTAACTAAAGTCCATGCTTTACTTACTTACTTTTCCTTAGTTTTTACCTAATGACCTTTTTCTGTACCAGGATCCCATACTATAGTACATTTAATTGTCATGGCTCCCTAGGCTCCTCTTGATTGTTGTTACTCTTAGTTGTGACTGTTACTCAAACTTTACTTGTTTCTGATGACTCTGTCTTGAAGGGTACTGGTTAGGTATATTTTAATGTTCCTCTGTTGGAATTTGGTGTTTTTGTCATGAGACGAACAACCATGGACCAAGCAGGCAAATGAACCAGACGTGTAGACTGCAACGTAAATTTGCCAAAATAAATATGTTTCTTGTATACCAAAAATATATATATGTCACTTTTACTGTAACCATTAAGTACCTAGAAGTAAATGAGACAAGAGTAGGACTCTACTGAAGGATGCAAAAAATACACATGTGAGAACAGTCTCAAAAATTATGAAAAAATAGGACAGTGAGTAGAGAGAGATTTGCATATTCTAACACTGGTAGTTAGAACCCTAAGACAGGAATACACAGGAAGACCCACTGAACAGAAATAAATGCAGGCTATGAGTAAACTTAGTGTATAAGAGGAGAGATGCATTTTATACCAATTAGTAAAAGCTAAATTATTTCATAAATGGTCTCAGAAAAAGTGGTAGACATCATTAGTGGTGGAAAAGTGGAGAAAATAATTTAGACTCATATCTATCATTCCATTCCAAAATAAAAAATTCTGAATAAATAAAATATATAAAATTTTTTAAATGTACAGGTACTAGAAGAAAACTTGGGCAGTTTCTGATATGAGACAAACCTTTCTTAGCATGGGAGCATACTCAGTGGTCATAAAGGAAAAGACTGATAGAAAGATAGAACAAAATTGGTATAACAACAAATTGGATAAAAAGTGTTTGTAACATGTAAGTCTGGGAGATTGAAAGGGCAGTGTGTGAAGTAGTCTTCTAAGAGAGTAGGGGAGCAAATGAACTAGGGAAATGTGGACTTGTCAGGCAGGACGTAGGGTACACTTGAGTTAGTGGTCAGGAATTTAAAGTGAGACCAGGCAGAGTATATATAGTCATAGAATAACTAGAGAGTTGGATTTACAAAAGACTGGTATTTTGCTAGATGTGTAGTATGTAGGGAGAGAGGGAAGCTGAGGATGTTTACAGCAAACTGCTTATAATGGTGAGCTGTGATATTTAATTTGGGTAAGGAGGGGTATTAGGACATGAGGAAGGGTGTAAGGATATAAGGAAGATTGAGAGATAGTTAAAAGGTGATAAGATCAATAGTTTGTAGGTCCAAGTAGGGCTAAAGAATTGTTGGCGTTAGGGAACTGGAGAGTTTCAGCTTTGAGATGGTGCTGGCAAAAGGGGCATGGGAAACTTGAAATGGATTACAGAAGAGGGAAGTTACTGACCTGGGGTGTGACATGGAAGTTGCTGCCTTAGATGAGATGGAGGATAAAATTTTTGGAACACAGGAGGTCAAAGACTTCTTGTTGTTCAGTTGCTATGTTCAGTCTCTAAGTTGTTCAGTCTTTTAAGTCGTGTCCAACTATTTGCGACCCCATGGCTACAGCATGCCAGCACATCAGAGACTTACTTAGAAGCCAGTCTATGGGCAGGATGATCTGTGAGAACATTGACATCACCAGGAATTCTTATGGGAATAATGCTGGAGAATAGATAGTGAGCTAGGTGTTAAAGCAGTCGAGGAATTACTCTGGTGAGTGTAGGGGAAAACTGAATGAGGAGAGCCAGTGGTCAAGTCAGATGCTTGAAAGTCAAAAGCTAGTTTTCTTTTTCCACTTTTATTATGAAAAATGTCACACATATAAAGAAGTTTGAAGTACTGTGATCACTTGTTTTCTGTATGCCTTCAGTTAGTAGTTGATTTTTTTTTTTAGTAGTTGATTTTTTTAAAATAATTTTTTAAAGTCTTTATTGAATTTGTTATAGTATAATTTCTGTTTGATGTTTTGTTTTTTGGCCACAATGCATGTGGGATCTTAGCTCCCCATGCAATGGAAGGCAAAGTCTTAACCACTAGATTGCCAGGGAAGTCCCTAGTAATCTATTTTTTTTACTTAAATGTGTCTTGTGTTTTTGTGGGGGCTTTTGTGATAAGGCAGGATATAAATGCATTTCCAAATTCCTTTCCAGAAAGGTGGTGCCGATTTACACTTGTATTAGCTAGGTATTAAGACTATGCTTTCAGGGATCATTTTTGTAGTGCATATTAGCTAAGAATTGGTGCAGTACTTACTGTTACAGCTATTGTTAGAGTTCCTTGCATTGCTGTTAGCTCTTCACTATATCATGTGAATAAGCTGCTGCCTATTTTCCCAGACCACGCCTTTCTGTCTGCTTTTGCATTTGCTGTTACCTCTGCTCAAATTTTTTTCCCCACATTCATTCATCTGATACATGTTTTTATGTATAAGGCATAAACTAATTTAAACACAATCTGAAATGCATGTGCCTGGTTGATTCTTGGGAACTGATTTGCATGTGACCCGCTCTTCTTTTGGCCTGCAGAGGCAAGAAATTTGTGTTTGGGCTCCTGGGGGGCTGGGATACCAGAGCCTGTTTTCAGTCTGATTCTTTGAACTATTGTCTGGGCCCGAAGGAAAGATAAAAAGTTACAAAGACAAGATGTACTTTCTCCTTTTCTCAACTTCTTTTTCCTGTGCTTGCAATTTAGGTACATTCATCCTTACCGCTTTTCCTGTTTTTTATTCTGTCCCAGATTCTAACTTTATACTCTAGAGCTGTCAACTTCCACTTTCTCTGGACCCAGACTTGTTAGGTAACCTCTTCCTTTTCCCTTTTCAAAATTAAATCTCTCCTCCTTCCTCTTAAAGTGATTTTGTTCTCCCATCTAAAAAGTAAAGACTTATAACCTCTCCTCTTTCTTAAAGCTTCTTATCTCTCCTCTCACTCTTTTTCCCACTTCTTATAACAACACATACTTGTTGAGTCACCTACACTTCACCTCCAGATTATTGCTTCAGCTTGCCTTTAACAGTCAGCTCACCAGCCTGGAACTGTCTTCACAAGAGATTGCCAAAACTAATGGCTTAGTTTTGACTTATGTGACATTTGGCAGTATGACCATCATCCCCTTGAAACTCGTATCTGTGTGTCCTGATTTCTCTTTTGCTCAGCCTCTGTTTTGATTGTTCTCCTCCTGTTTCCTGCACATACTTTCTACGGGTAATGCCATTCACTGATGTATTGACAACTACTCCCAAGCCCTGATGACTGCCAAAACTGGGTTTCTGCCTTAAACAGAATTCTTAACTGTTTCTTGTATGTTTCCACCTAAATGTCTTTGTAGGTGTGTCAGATTAGATGTGCTCAAAATGGAACATTTTGTTGCTTACCTCACAAATCTAATATCCAGATCCCTGTTTTCCAGAGCTCCTGTTGGTTAATATTATCACTCTGCAGTTGCTCAAGGTAGAAACTCATCTATGATGCTTTTCTTTCATCATCCGCATCAGCTGATCAGAAAATCCTGTCTCTTCTACCTCTACACACATTCAGATTTTCACTGTCTGGATTATAGTAGGGACAGTGTCCCTGCCTCAAGATATTCAAGTGCAGTTCAGTTTCTGTATTATTTGTCAGAATTCTTTCTGTCTGCCCTTAAAAGACCAGGTTCTTCTCTTGTTTCTTATATATACTTACCCTGGATAATGTCCTTCATTGACATGGCAACAACTTCCCAATCCCTGGGGGCTACCAAATCTGGGTCTCTAGGTCGGATACATACTGTGTTTTGTTTGTTTATTTATTTTAATTTTGAGAGGCTGCAGCATGCAAGATCTTGGTTCCCTGACCAGGGATCAAACCTGTGCCCCTTGCATTGGGATCACAGAATCTTAACCCCTGGACCACCAGGAAAGTCCTATATGCTATGTTTTAAATATTGACACTCTTTGACTTGTGTAGTGAAGTTCAGAATCAATAACATGACATACTTTGTTCCTTAAGTTGAAATCGTGGCAAGTTACTTCCTGTCTTTGACCTCTTTTTAATTGTTTCTAAATAAAGGGAAAGGAATTAGGTATGTGTCTAACTCTTTAAAAAAAAATCATGAGATAAAATAGAGAAACCTCAATATGTAAAACACAAGAAACAGAGCTACTTTCATTAAAATTGGTATCCTCAACAGCTCTGCTGTATCTCCTTGAAATTTCTAGAACTGTAAGGTGCACAATTTGAAACTGTTGAGTTTCAAGAATGAGTTCTTTGAAATCACATCACGCTCAGATTATACTCTCTGAGTAGGAAAGGCTCTGCTGTTTTACTGGCTGTGTTCTTTCCTTCTTTTAGCAAGTCCTTCTCTTAGATTCAGATACTTCTTTCTTTGTAATAGTGCCTGGCAACAGACCTGTGCAATGTATTTTACTATAAGGGCCCCATTAAACCCACTTACTTTAACACTGACCTCATGTTAGATAATTGTGTGTGTGTGTGTGTGTTTTGGCTGCACTGTGTGGCTTGCAGTATCTTAGTTACCTGACCAGGGATTGAATCCAGGATCTAGGCAGTGAAAGCCTGGAATCCTAACCACTGGACTGCCAGGGAGTTCCCTAGATAATTCTTATACAAAAAATTGCCTTCTTTGTGATATGTACGGTACTTTGATTTACCTCCCAAGTAGTGTTAGTTCTGTCCTCTTGATTCACATAGCATTCTTCTTATCCTTTTATTATAGTTCATTGTTCATGTTTGAATGAATAAATATATGGATGAAAGAAAGAATGAATGAATAGATGGGGAACAGGTGTGGCATCTTACTGCAGGAACTATAAAGAAGTAGGTATTTTGCTTTAATTATTCTTGCATGGAACTGACCTTGATCTCCTTGCAAATCAGATGTGGAAAGAACATTTTCCCCAACTAATCAGCAAGTTTAGAGAGTTCCCTTTTATGTATGTAGCACGTGAAGTGGAGGAGGCACTGGAGAAAGATTATATAATATGCCTTCAGAAACTTGATGATCTTGCTTTTGAATGTCAGACCTTCAGTCAAATCTATACTAATCAACATGATTCAAAGTATAGTTGAGAAACCCAAGGCTTTCTCTTCATTCCAATAAAAAGCCTTTAGAATTCAATGGGAAGTAAACCTTTACCTCTAAAAGTGTACTTACAAGAAGAAAAAAATTAAGAAGGTCCATATTACAAAAGGTAGTTTTGTCTAAGATGCATAGCTCTGATGCCTGTAGGGTTTCAGGGAAGTAGTTTGGAACCTCCTCTGCTTTCTTACCGGTTTCTCTTCTGTATATGTTTTCAATTCAGTATTACTCTTCTCCATGCCTCCCTTGCTTTTTTATTTTTTTCCATATCTCAACCATCTTATTCATTTACCCAGTTTATTTGTTTAGCAAATACTTATTGAGCATTTTCTCTGGGAGATCTGGTTTAGGCAGTAGGCATAGAGGTAAATAAAAAAAGGTCTCTGTCCAGAACAAGTGAAACAGACAAATGTGAAATTGGGATACAGTGTGATAAGTAAAGTTACTGTGGGATGAACAGGTGTTATGAGCATACCTAGGAGATGATGACTGGCTGCCTGAGAGGACAGAAATCTTCCAAAGAAGAGGTGACATACGAGTTGGGGGTTGAAGAATGAGAAGAAAGTGTGGTGAATGTGACAGAGGGGAACTGCTTTTTACAGAGGAATAGGAGAGTGAAAAAAGCCCCTCTGATAAAGGAAAGATTGGTATAGTTAGGACATCTGAATCTAGGGGACGTGTCCAGCGGTGAATGTGATAAAGTAGAATTGGGGTGGGATTTTGAAGGGTGCCATATTGCGTACTATGAAGTTTGGACTTTAACTTGTAATCAGTAGGGGAGTTTAAGCAAGAGAAGGGCATTAGTGGTTGTTGTTGGGGGGGTGGGTGTGGAGCTAGTAGCTCTGTGGAAGGCAGGAACACCATGTTAGGAGGTTCATGCCCTGATTCATGTAATGACCCCCTTACTAAGTCACAATTTCCCAGTGATAGGCCTGGGAATCTGTAGAACTAGAAAGTGTCTGAGGTGATAGAATCAGGCAAATTGGGATGCTTAAAAATAAAGCATTGGACCTAAGAAATGTGCTTTCTGGGACCAGTTTTGCTACTGACTAGCTATATGAGCTCATGGAATTCTTTTCGTTTTTCCGTCTTGAAAATTGAGGGTTTTAGACTAATTAGTGTAATTGTTTCCTTCTATAATTCTGTGCTTCTAAACAAATCCAACCTTAATTGAACTACTTTTTACTTATAATGGCTATTTTTTTTTCCTTCTGTGTCTTATTGACCCTTTGAAGAAGACGGATTGCCTACTCCTATTCAAGTATTTCTGCTTTTCTCTGCCTTAGTATGAATATATATTTCCCACATTCTCCAAATGGTGTTTGGATTATGTTAAAATGAAGCGGTGGTCTTTGCATTATGTCTGTTATCTGCCACACGTTTTCTTGGTTTCTAAAAAGGAAACAATGCCAGTTCTCCACTTATTATGAGCAGGAAAATCTCCACGTAAATATTCTGAAACCATTGATAATTAACACAGTGTTCAAATTATATGATAGCTGCAAACTGCCAAGATTGCCCATCATTATATGTTACCCGTTTTGAAGAGTAGAGAGCACTGTTTATTGGATGCTGACTTCAGTCATACATGCCTGAAGCAGACATCAGGCCTGTAACCGGGGAGATGCTGATCACCCTTTCTTCCTCTCAAAGGGTTATACCAAGAGGGAAGAAATAATTAACATTCCCTAATTTATGCATGTGGTTGATGTAGGCCTGAGTGTTGGAAGGCGTCTCTGGCTGGCTTGTTTTTCTTCTTTGTTTTATTATAAATGTAGCAAGAATGAGTTGATCTGGTACATGCAGGAACCTGTGACCCACCCAGCATTAATTATTATACCCATTTAAGAGAGGAAAAGGCAGATAAAGTCCAATGAAAGTTCATGGACTTTAGAACTAAACAGGTTTCATCACTTACTGGCTTCATCACTTAACTGAATTTTGGCAAATAATTTAATCGTCCCATTTCTTCATGTGTGAAATGGGCACAGTATCATCTGTCCTGCAGGGATGATGTGAGGTTTGCCAGTATTATCAAGGGTTGCCAGTATTATCAAAGGTGCCTAGCTTTGTCTGGCTGGCACCTAGTAAACAACTCCTATGTGTGTAGCTCCTTGTACAGAACCTGAAATATTTTAGATTCTCAATGAATATTGAGCATGACAAATAGATAATAAAGTGTACTGAATTTGTAGTAAGCATTTAGTAAATGGTAACTATTATGATTACATAAAGTAAAACTGTTGATTTTTTTAAAACATCAAATGTATTTGTTGCATTTTTCAAAGTTTTAATTACTATTTCTCTGCAAATATAGATGATAAAGTAATTATTCTACAGCAGGTCAGAGAGAATTAGTATAAACCTAACAAATATGAAATAGTAGGCTTTAAAAGCTTAATGATTCTGTGGATGGACCTAGAGAATATTATACTAAGTGAAGTCAATCAGGCAGAGAAAGGCAAACACTGTATGATATCACTTATATGTGGAATCTAAAAAAAAAAAAACACAAATGAATCTATGTACAAAACAAATAGACTCACAGACACAGAAAGCAAACTTTCAGTTACCAAAGTGGAAACGGAGGAGGTAGGGGTAAATCAGGAGTATGGGATTAACAGATACAAACTGCTATACATAAAATAGATAAGCAGCAAGGATTTAGTGTATATATATATTCAATATCTTTTAATGAACTATTAACAGAAAATAATCTGAAATATATATACACACATATATAACTTAAAAAGATGTCATCTGAACAATCCATATATAGTTGGGCAAACATATTTTGTATTAAAATTCCTGAATATAGCATATATAAAGTTAAAAAAAAAAGCTTATTGATTCCAACAAATGATGCCACTGTATTCAGATGTTACCACAGTCAATCAGATGTTACATACATACATATAATAATGTGATACCTGCATGCACAGGTGGCTAACCCCCATGTACCAGGTGAAGAATATTCTATAATACCAGTACCTTCCACTTCCCTAAGGGGATTTGCCTGCCCTCCTTGCCGTTCACATTTGATTCACTTTTTGGTTTTATTTCAAGATTATACTTGTGATTATTGAGCATCTGTTATGTGGCATTTTGTTGTATTCAGAGTACATGATGACTCGCCAGACGTCCTAGATAGATTATCTGTAAACTTTTACACCTAAATCTAACTGATTAAGGCATTGTGGCTATGGGATCCTATACCTTGTCCTTTGTAAGCCTATGCTTTTCCTTCAAGCTGTCTTTGGTAATGCACACATTTTTATGCAGTTATAAAATGCATTGTAGGTAATACTTTTGGAGGATTTCTGCTACATATAAAAATTTTCTCACAGAAACTTAATAAAAATAGGGGCCCTAGCTACTGCATATCTGTCAATAGTTTCTTTGCAAGATTTGGCTTATTTTGGTTTAACATTACTTGTGATAATTTAAAATTGGGGAAGTGAAAGTGTTGTTTGTAGAATTTCTATATTTGGAGACGTTGTAGTCAAAACTTGATTTATGAAACTTCCTTCTGTGTTCACTTTATTTAGCTCCTGACACCATGCTTCATCCAGTCACAAACTGTAATTCTGGGAGTCCATGGTCTCTTATAGCTCATAGAAGTTGTACCTATTGTAAACACTTTGTTGTTCCTCCAGTTCATTCCCTCTCCTCCCTTCCCCTCTCTTCCTGCTGCCAGGGTTCTAGATCAGCTGCCAGATGTCATTTTTACCTGTGCCAGATAGTCTAACTGAGCTCCCTGTGGCAGGCTTGGCATTTTCTTCACAATTGACTGTCTTAAGTGACATAGGAGTGTATCCCTCCATAAAACCTTTTAAGACTTGTCAGCCATAGGTTCAAGTCCAAAATTCTTAGCATTACAGCTATAACTAATTCTTACTCACCTGTGAAGCTCAACACAGTACCTCCTCTAGGAGTTCTTGACCACCCCACCACAGTTTAGATATTTTTTTTTCTGTATGGTAAGCAACTCCAAACCTAGAGTTCACATTACCTTTGAGAAAAGAGGTCAGAAAATCAACTTGTACATGAGTAAAATTTCCTCCTACCTAAAAAGATTGTAGTGACAGGTGAAGTCTTAAGTGTGGTAAAAGGTTCCAAGTTCCATTGCAATGAAGCTTACTAACATCTAGAGAAAGAGTGCACTTTGAGAGGGAGGATGGTATATCGTGGCAACATACAGAAAAGTTAGGAGTCAGAAGACTAAAACTCATTGTGTGTTAATAAACTGGATTTTATATACCAGTTTTTTGTTAGTGTGACTGACTTTGGTGGTTATACAGGTACATCTTTCCTGTATACATCTTTCCCTTGAGCACCATGCATTCACTGGGACAGGTGCCTTGTAACACTTCTTGGCAGCTAGTCAACCAGCTCCTCTGGGGACACCTTCTACCACAATGCACACCTCTTTAAGCCTTCTTTATTCAGATGGCTTGTGCAAACATTTTTTTCTCAGGCTTCTAAAAATACTCGTATTTGAATGATTTGGGTAAATAGATGAGTTACTGAGCAGTCTTTCAATATAGTAGTGTTTTCCTACAATGTTATAAACCATGGTTTTAATTAAGTGCATTACTGTGAATTTGCTAGGTCTTCACTCTCCCTAATTGGTCCTACCCTCAAGATTTCCTGGAACAAATTTTGAATTTATTTGTAGTAAGATGATGAATTCAGGGTTCAAAGTTAATATTCTTCCTTCCTGGACACCCAGCAAACCATTTTTAAGTCATTTTAAAAACACCCACAATGTGTCAGGCAGTGTATTGGGTTACGTTTAATACTTAAAAAACAAACAAACAAACAAACTCCTGTCAATTATTTTTACAGATGAGAAATCTGAGACTTTATAAGATTAAATAACTCTTCTGTGATCACAGCTAGGAAAATAAAGTTGGGATTTGAACCCAGAGCTGTTAATTTCCAAATTCCCTTCTCTTCCTAGTGCAGAATATTTCCTTAGTACTTTTGTTATGTATAAATAAACATACACATTTTAATAGTTACTTTTAGTCCATTTTTATAAACCTGTAGAACTGAATTAAACAGCTCTGCTACATTTATTTTGGATATTTTTCTTGCTCGAGTTTTTTTTGTTTGTTTGTTTTTTTGAAGGAGAAGAGTATTATGACTTCCTATGTTATTGTACAATTAATTTATAGAGTTAATTTCTCTGAAATAAATTCTTGGCTGGTTGAAGCAACCCTCCTCTTTCACAAATTAGTTTCTACAAAATTGGTTTATGCCAAAGGTTCTTTATTCAGTATTTACCATTAAATATGACTTTTTCTGTTAAATGGTTTTATTTTAAAGGCAGCACCGTTAACCCAACAAAAGCTTCTACTCTTCCCCAACTGTAAATCCTGCCTGTTCAGCAGCAGCCGAAGCTCTGCATTGTTTTCTGTTGGAAGTGTGAGCTGAAGGGGACAGGCATTCCCGGTGCTTAGCGGGTGCGCTGAGCTGCGATCTGCCCTTGTATTATTAACGGCACCATGTTTTCATGTTGCAGATGGCCAAGCGTTAGCAAGGAAAATTCAGGACCATGATGGCTCAGTTTCCCACCGCAATGAATGGTAAGTAGCTTGATGCTTGTGGTGAGATAAAGTGGTTATGAGATTTTGGATAGGAGTTATAAAATATTCATTTAGATATTTTCCCTTAAATTTATAAATGCAAAATTTCAAGTATTCTTGTTGAAAGAATTTAGATAGTTTATTTCAAAACACTGCGTGTGTCTTCTATTAGAATATTATGCAGTAAATCCCAAAGCTCAATATAAGCATGGTCTGCAGTATCTTCTGGAGTGTGTGCTTGCCTTTGAGCAGTTAAGAGTAACCTAAGCATCCATTGTGTTTAATGCCTAAAACTGGAAGACAGAAAGCATAGTGCCATAAATGAATAATATTAAAGATGTTTTTGATGGCATGAGATGATTGTAAACTGACTAAACCAGTAAAGAGTCATTTATTAATGTACGTATAAAATTAGTTTGTTTTCCCTTTTATAAAGGGTTTTGTGTATACCTATACACAGTTATTTAATAGGAAACATTTTAGAGGACATGTTTAGGTTATTTCAATAATAAAAAGTTTTTAAAGGTATTTTTCTGATTCAAATTTTATTTTGTTTCTCAGATATACATTACCCACCTTTAATAGGTATTTTTTACTGTGTGTATCATTTATAATTGAGAAAATGCATTGTGTTTTTAAATTACTAAGGTAATTAAAGATGCTGAGTTCTGAATTATGAGGTAGATTTTATTAGCTAATTATAAATGTAAGGAAATAAAGAGTCCAGTCAATAATTCTTTAACACTTGAACTGAAAACTGTAATTGAAAAGAACACTAGGGGAAAAAGGAGGGAAAAATCACCAATAATTCCAAGCCTTCACATAGGATTGTGTTAATGTTACCAATTGATCAATTCCTTTTTTTTTTTTTTCAATGTTTTCAATCATAGGGCCAAATCAGTACATTGTTAATAAAGAAAATATATGTTGTATATCTTAAGTTTTAAGACTCAGGATTGATCTTGTGACATTTAGAAAAGTTTTCAAAAAATGAATTATTTTCATAAAAAGTTAAAATAAGTTTTAATGTATGGTAGGACGCTGTCATTTAAGGATGGACTTGAGATAAGGGTTTTGTTGTTTTGTTTTTTGCCTTTTCAGATGTGAGCATTGCTCCTTCTCTGGAAATGGTATGGGATTATAAAGATTACTTGATGCCATGGACTATTTCTTAAAATGAATTTTTTTTCCTTAATAAGTGTTAAATGTAAGTTTAGAATGAGGGTAATAATTGTGGTAATAATGTGCTTTACTCAAATTTGAGAATTTCTATGCCACATACTAAGGAGTTTGCTGTAAATACATTGTTTAATCTTCAACCTACATGTTAAGCAGGCTTATAAACAAAATGAGCATAGTAGAAATCATTGTAGACCTGGTCTTTCTCTTTTTTTCCCCATTCTCTGAACATTTACAGATCAGTTTGTAGCTTATTCCATTATATGTAAAATATTGGAAACAAGCAAGATGTCCAATAACAGCAACAAAAAGAGATTATTTGAATAATTGTCTAAAATGTTGGACAATTAATTTAGGAATGCTCAGTTGCTGAAGTCGTGTCCAACTCTTTGTGACCCCATGGACTGTAGCCTGACATTCTCCTCTGTCCAAGGGATTATCCAGGCAAGAAAACTGGAGTGGGTTGCCGTTTCCTTCTCCAATTTAGGAATAGTATATAAGAATAAAGATAGTAATTTTTTAAACTTCTGAAGAAGTGATAGCTAATGCAGACTGTAGTACCTTCCTACTTACTTTATAAAGTAACTGAGGATTGAAGATAATCTTATATATATCTGAGTCCAGTTCAGGGTTTAAAATCTTATTGAAAGAAGCATCCATGTATAGCACAAACCTTCAAGAGCAATGTTTGCTCCTTCAATACATTCTCAGTCATAGATCGGGTTAAACTTTTTTGATGCCCAGTGCTATTGGAACTTGTCTCTAACTGCCCTCCCTGGACCAAGCTGTTTGTCTAAACATTTCTGACACAGTCCTCAAATTTTGCCATGTCTACTTTATCATCCTGAGACTGACCACAGACTTTTAAGACTTTTTTGGTTCTTAGAGCTGTATTGTCTAATACAGTAGCCATTAAGTACATGTGGCTGTTTAATAATTAAGTAAAATTTAAAAATTCAGTTCTTTCAGTCACACAGCCAAGTGTGCTGAGAACCACATGTGCTCGGCTAGTGGCTACTATATTGGACAGTGCAGATACATCTCAGATAGCTCTGTTGAATAGGTATTCTTTCTTTGTGTGCTTACCATTTGCTTACAGAACTAAAAGATCATTGCATCATATTTTTACCACTTACAATTTTACTTCTGGTGTCTTCTGCATGAGCAGAGTCATCCTTGCCAAAACCGTTTTAGTCATGGTAGGTTTGCTTTCTGCTTTTCAGAAATGTAATGAAATTATAAATACAGAGGGCATGATACATGAGCCATAAGGTGATAGGCAAGAGGCCACTTCGGATACATGTTCTGCCAGTTGGTATCGTAGTGTGTCGTGGCTTGTTTCAACCTTAAAACTGTGGAGGTACTAAAGGCTGGTTATGTGAGTATGAAATTTTGGAGCCCGTGACAGTGGTTCTGTCTAAAACCTGGAAGAGAGAAGGAAGAAGGAGAGAAAAGAAACAGCTAGTAACTTAGGAGGGAAAAAATACCATTTTTATTTTTAGAACCTTTCATTTATTACCTTTTAGAATTTTGGAGCTCTTTACTCTTTATGTAATTAAGAAATTTTTGTTGAACATTGGACCTGGAATCAGCTGTAGTGTTGAACTGCGTATGTAACAACCCAAGCATTTATTACTCAAGTCCCTACAGTTAGGCTTTTGTTCTATCTAGACCAGTATTCCAGTTGTGTTTTAGAGATTTAACTTAGTACTGGATCAACGTATATCATTTGATTATTATTTTGAAGTGAACAAATATACCAGTGAAGACCGTTTCTGATATCATTTAATTATTACAGTGTACAGGTGGGATGTAACCTATCTGAATCATGTATGCTCGGAACTGTGTGTTAGAATACTGCTCTGCCACTACCCAGCTGTGTGGCTTAACCACGTGGAACTTATTTTTGTGTGTATATGTACATACGCATATGTATGTATACGTAGATGTAAAACAGGAATGACACTACTTACTGCATGGGGTCTAGCATATAGCTGATGTTCTGTAAACGTGTGTTTTTCCTTCTACATAGACCATAAGAATGTATTTGTCAGAGCCAGTAGATGAGACTAAGCAACAGAAATCTTTATGAAAATACCACTTTCTCAATTTAGTGATGAGTTGGGGGAAGTAGATAGAATTTTAATATATTTCTAAAGTAATCATCAGAGAATGTAAAAGGTTTTAGGTTTTTAAGGAAATAATTGGAAACATTGACTCCAAAACTTAGGTTTTCCTGCCTTTCTGTAACACTTATGAATAAATATAGATTAAGATATGCTTTACTTGAAGTTCAAAGTAATAAGCTGTTGACTCTTTAGAAGGTTCTTTTAGTACATATTCTAAATAAGAAAGCCAGAATTGGATCAAAATTGGCTTTGAATTACATGTATTTCATAGCTTTAGTGTCCAGATTTGAATATTATTTGAATACTACTTAAAAATTATTCCTTCTTATTTGACTTAGAATATTTTTATTCTGTTAGTAACATTAATCATGACAATATTTAATCATGATCGTTGTGTATGACTCTCTTGGCTTGTGGAGCCAAGACCGTTCAAACTTCCCCAACCAGTCTGTTCAAACTTAAAATAGTCAGGGTTTCTGACTAAAAAGTGTCACATTCAGTATCTTTCTGGCAAGAATACCTTTATGACAGAAAGAGCCTATGAAAGGTTTTGACTCTCTGCCTCCTGCCTAATTATGCTGTTCCCTGGGATTGGATTGAGTGAGTGAAAGTCACTCAGTCATGTCCAACTCTTTGCGACCCATGGTCTATACATTCCATGGAATTCTCTAGGCCAGAATACTGGAGTGGGTAGCCGTTCCCTTCTCTAGGAAATCTCCCCAACCCAGGGATTGAACCCAGGTCTCCCACATTGCAAGCGGATTCTTTACCAGCTGAGCCACAAGGGAAACCCTGGGATTGAGTAAGGAAACTAATTTACTGAGCACACGTCATGTGACAGGCATGTGTTTGATGTGTTATATTTTTGTTTTAAGTTGGATTTATTGAGGTATAATCCACCCTTTTTTATACAGTTTGATGAGTTTTGACGAGTGTATACAGTTGTTTCCAGGAATGTATGTCACTGAAATATAGGTGCCTACTATAATTTTAAACACTAGATGGATTTGATCTAATATTTCTTAGCCCCAAATGACTGTGTGTTTTTTTTTTTTAATCTATAAATATCTTCTCGTAAAGACAAGGTTTAAGATTAGAGTTAAACAGGGACTTGCCTGGTGTCCCAGTGGTTAGGACTTGGCACTTTTACTGTTGTGGCTCAGGTTCAATCCCTGGTCAGGGAACTGAGATCCTGCAAGCCTGAGGAAACAACTTTGTAAAGCAGATTTTTATGGACTATAGTCAGCAAACATGTGTGAGTTTACATACCTAAATATACTTGGTTTCTTATTGGTAGAAACTGAGTAAACTGGAAGGGTAATCAGAAGTGAAGTATAGATGACTGTTAGCCATGTTGAATTTTTTGTGTTCTGTTGCTAAGTTGTGTCCGACTGTTTGCAACCACACGGACTGCAGCACACCAGGCTCCTCTGTCCTCCACTGTCTCCCAGAGTTTACTCAAATTCATGTCCTTTGAGTCAGTGATGCTGTCTCATCTCATCCTCTGCCATCCCCTTCTCCTTTGCCTTCAGCCTTTCCCAGCATCATTATCTTTTCCAGTGAGTCGGTGCTTCTTGAATATATAGCTTTAAAGACCTCCTCAGTGGGCCAATATAGCTATATGTGAAGGATAGACACCAGGAAGATTTGTAAATGAATTTGTCTTTTCCTGAATCATGATCTTGCCTCTCTGGCTTTTTTTTTACTCCTTCTGATTTTTTTAGATATTTTTTCCTCAGTCAATTTTAAGTGTGTGCTCTGTAATATTCTGCTGGTTCTGAGGATAGAAAGATAAACACACAAAGCTCTTGTCCTCCAAGGACTCATTGTGTGGTAGAACAGATGGATAGAAAACAATTATAGAACCTTTGTAAGTGCCCTATAGAAGCATGGTGAAGTCCCTTGAGAATCTAGAGGAGGAAGCAATTAATCTGACCTGCAGGTGTCAGAGACCTCCTAGACAAAATGACCCATGCCCTGGACCTTGAAAGGTAAAGTTTGAAATGGAAGAGGGTTATGTGAATGGCAGCCCAAGTAAAGGGAACGTGTCATAGGATGGGAAAGACAAATACTATATATTGATATATGGGGTTTGTAAGAATTTCCTTTTGTGAGATACAGATACAGTACCAACCTCCTCGTGGGTCCTAAGGTTTTGTTTTGTGTACAGAGAAGTCCATACTCCTGGGAATCAGGTGCGCAGGGCCTGCCTAAGACTGAGAGTGGACCAGTCAAAGCCATCTGGAGGGGGATGGCAGACTCAGAGTTACATACTTCGTAAGGTGCTTCCAGCAGTTTAGGAGTGCCTCACCAGGGCATCCTCCTTGGGGAAGAAGACTCCCGGGCCAGCTCTGAAAGAGAAAAAGTCATGCTTCTCCCCTCCGGTGTTTCTGGGATCTAAGGTATTTTTCTCTAGATGCTGCTTGGGGCTCTCCACTGCCACAAGATTTAGGTGTACTGTTTTGCTTTAGCTTCACTGTTTTCTAGTGATCCAGAAGGGTTAGTCGCAAGAGGGACAGGGACATTTTTGTAAACCCTAACCAGAATTAGCTTCGAATCCTTTAGGTTCCTATTCAGCTGAGCTACCATATGAAGGATATACCAACCAGTCTGTCCACAGTTGTTTCTAGGAGAAATAGAAATGCATCATGTCCAAGAACCATCAGGGTAGAATCCTCAACTTTCACATTAAGACTTGTATTCGCCTGTGACCCCTCCCCCAACCCCTTTAGTCCTGATCATTAGCCAGGAAACAGCTAAGGGACATTAATGATCCCTTTCTCGGGACAGCACATTCAGTGGCCAAGCTGAATAAGGAGTATGAACCAGGAGGAGGTTATGAAAGTGGACTCAGCCTCGATCAGTGCATTGTGAACAGTTTTTTATGATAAATGATTCATTAGCATCAGAGTACTGATAGACCAGAAAGATAAAGTCATGACACAGGTTTGTTTTAAGGGCCATGCTAGTATGGACATAGCAGACTGATTGGTAACCTAAAAAGTGTCGACAGTTTGAAGAACCACCAGTAACCCTAGAGGGCAATCAAAAGTTTGATGTAGTCCATCTGCCAAGAGCCAAAAAGAGGGTAGTGCCCTGTGTAATGAGACCCCCTCCCCAGACAGGAATCCTTAAGTCTGGCATGCATTGGTATCCTCTGCCTCAGAAACAGAGTCAGACTTCATCAGAATCTTGATTTCGGTCTAAGTTAGAGAATGGGCCCTTGCCATTGGTAGTGACCCAGACTATTCAATTAGCAATTAAAATTTGTTTCCATTTTGCAGCCCCAAAGAGGGTATCTTTAATTTGTCAGTTGTAATTTTCCAAGTGGCAAATCAAACAGCTGGGCCGTTGGCAACATTTCAAGAATCTGAGTTCTGTCCACTGAAGAAAATGTGTCTTGTTTTGGTTCTGCTTAGCTCTGAGGCTGAAGAGTCATGGCAGCCCAATGGACATTGTCAGAACTCCAGCTGCTGTGACCCATAAGTGAACCAGGCTGTGGCATTTCAGGGAATTTCATTGATCCAGTAGCTTTGCTTCAGACAGTGGAGTAGGAATAAAGTTTCCCCTTAGCGAATTTGCTGCCACCTTTTCATGTGAAGCCAAAAGGCCTTTGGGGCCAGGCTGTCTTCTGTTCTTGAATACGCCATTTCTGTTTGACAAGTAAGGCTTCTGAGGGTCCTTCTCACCTTGTTAGTTGTGAAGTTTGTTTGACCCACCCCCAAATGGGAGTCTCAGGCCGGAGAGTCACCACTGGGCCTGCGTAGATCAAGCATTCAGACGCAGAGGAGGCTACTTCCCTTTGCCAAAGCTTCCACTTGGCAGAATCTTCAGTAACAAAGATTTGTGCTGTTTCCAGTGCCCAGAGTCTAATTTGTTGGGGTTTACTAGCTAGCCCTGCTGGTGGAGGTATTTAGTTTAGCTAGTAATAGTATACCAGTCCTAATTTATGTGTTTTGACAAATATACTATGGTTGTGTAAATTGTTAACTTAATGGAAATTGGGTGCAGGCTCCGTACTATCTTTGCAACTTTCCTGTGAGTCTAAAAGGATTTCAAATAAGGAGGTTACTTTAAAATGTATCAGAGGACACTCCGTAACTTCCAGGCTAAAGGTCAGCTAAGGGTGCTATTTAAGACCCTTTAAAGCCAGGCCTTCTTAACCTCTTTCTTAACCTCTTTCCCACACTCATGTGGCGCTTTAGCTATCAGTCTGCTCAGTGCAGTGTCTGGAACATGCCTTGACTCCTCATCCTCTGACCTTGTTGTGTGAAATACCCTTATCTCGCCTCTTCACATGGCAAAATTCAAGCCAATCTTCAAGGCTCTGCCTCAGTCTGACCTTTCCTGTTAGCTCATCACTGATGCTTCTGACTCAGGATTAGCACAGCTTTTTGTATATGTTTTTGCTTAGGATGCTTCACAGGTTAACATTGTAAGCGTTGATAGTCATTTTCTAGAGTAAGACTTCCTTGAGGATGGAACAATACTTTATTCATCTTTTTATTTCCAGCATTTAGCTTGTTGCCCTATCCAGTGAGTGGTACACAGCAGTTGTTCAAGTAGATGTTAATTGGGTGATGAGTGAAAAGCCTCAGGACCATACTAGGTACGGTTATGAATAGAGCTTTCTTCTTTGTGTCACTCCAGTATTAGGACTGTCATTAAAGGAACATTTGTGATTCATGTTTACATTATGGAATTGTATTTAAGCATTCTCATATATGCAGTATAATATCTTTGTCTTTCATTTATGTTTTAGGAGGGCCAAACATGTGGGCTATTACCTCTGAAGAACGGACTAAGCATGACAAGCAGTTTGATAACCTCAAACCTTCAGGAGGTTACATAACAGGTTTGTGTTCTTATTTTATTTGCGATTTATGCTCCCCTTCATGAAATATCTTATAATTAGTTTTAATTTGACTGCCATCAATTTGTACTATTTAATGATAAGTTCCATGGTGGCTCAGACAGTAAAGAATCTGCCTACAATGGAGGAGACCTGGGTTCGATCCCTGGGTCAGGAGGATCCCCTGGAGAAGGGAATGGCTACCCACTCCAGTGTTCATGCCTTGAGAATTCCATGGACAGAGGAGCCTGGTGGGCTACAGTCCACAGCATTGGCAAAGAGTCGGACACTACTGAGTGTGGTCGTGTATGGATCTGAGAGTTAGACCATAAAGAAGGCTGAGCTCCAGAGATTGATACTCTTGAATTGTGGTGCTGGAGAAGACTCTTGAGAGTTCCTTGGACAACAAAGAGATCAAACCAGTCAATCATAAAGGAAATTAACCCTGAATATACATTGGAAGGACTGATGCTGAAGCTGAAACTCTAGTACTTTGGCCAACTAATGCAAAGAACAGACTTACTGGAAAAGACCCTGATGATGGGGAACACTGAAGGCAAAAGAAGAAGGTGGCAGAAGATGAGATGGTTAGATAGCATCACCAACTCAATGGACATCAGTTTGAGCAAACTCCCCAAGATAGTGGAGAGGAGCTTGGTGTGGGGTACTATAGTCCATCAGGTCACAATGAGTCAGATACAACTTAGCAACTGAACAATACCAGGGCTTGGAAACCTTTCAGTCTGACTTTGGAATTCATCCTCTCAACCATTATCAGTTCAGTTCAGTCGCTCAGTCGTGTCTGACTCTTTGCGACCCCATGAACCACAGCACGCCAGGCCTCCCTGTCCATCACCAACTCTGAGAGTTTACCCAAACTCATGTCCATTGAGTCGGTGATGCCATCTAACCATCTCATCCTCTGTCGTCCCCTTCTCCTCCTGCTTTCAATCTTTCCCAACATCAGGGTCTTTTCAAATGAGTCAGCTCTTCACATCAGGTGGCCAAAGTATTGGAGTTTCAGCTTCAACATCAGTCCTTCCAATGAACACCCAGGACTGATTTCCTTTAGGATGGACTGGTTGGCTCTCCTTGCAGTCCAAGGGACTCTCAAGAGTCTTCTCCAACACCACAGTTCAAAAGCATCAATTCTTCTGCACTCAGCTTTCTTTATAGTCCAACTCTCACATCCGTACATGACTACTGGAAAAACCATAGCCTTGACTAGACGGACCTTTTTTGGCAAAGTAATGTCTCTGCCTTTTAATATGCTGTCTAGGTTGGTCATCACTTTCCTTCCAAGGAGTAAGCATCTTTTAATTTCATGGCTACAATCACCATCTGCAGTGATTTTGGAGCCCCAAAAAATAACGTCAGCCACTGTTTCCCCATCTATTTGCCATGAAGTGATGGGACCGGATGCCATGATCTTAGTTTTCTGAATGTGGAGCTTTAAGCCAACTTTTTCACTCTCCTCTTTCACTTTCATCAAGAGGCTCTTTAGTTCTTCTTCACTTTCTGCCATAAGGGTGGTGTCATCTGCATATCTGAGGTTATTGATATTTCTCCTGGCAATCTTGATTCCAGCTTGTGCTTCCTCCCGCCCAGTGTTTCTCATGATGTGCTCTGCATATAAGTTAAATAAGCAGGGTGACAATATACAGTCTTGACGTACTCCTTTTCCTATTTGGAACCAGTCTGTTATTCCATGTCCAGTTCTAACTGTTGCTTCCTGACCTGCATATAGGTTTCTCAAGAGGCAGGTCAGGTGGTCTGGTATTCCCATCTCTTTCCGAATTTTCCAGTTTATTGTGATCCACAGAGTCAAAGGCTTTGGCATAGTCAATAAAGCAGAAATAGATGTTTTTCTGGAACTCTCTTGCTTTTTCGATGATCCAGCAGATGTTGGCAATTTGATCTCTGGTTCGTCTGCCTTTTTGAAAACCAGCTTGAACATCTGGAAGTTCATGGTTCACATATTGCTGAAGCGTGGCTTGGGGAATTTTGAGCATTACTTTACTAGCATGTGAGATGAGTGCAATTGTACGGTAGTTTGAGCATTCTTTGGTGTTGCCTTTCTTTGGGATTGGAATGAAAACCGATCTTTTCCAGTCCTGTGGCCACTGCTGAGTTTTCCAAATTTGCTGACATATTGAGTGCAGCACTTTCACAGCATCATCTTTTAGAATTTGAAATAGCACAACTGGAATTCTGTCACTTCCACTAGCTTTGTTTGTAGTGATGCTTCCTAAGGCCCACTTGACTTCACATTCCAGGATGTGTGGCTCGAGGTGAGTGATCACACCATCGTGATTATCTGGCTCAACCATTATAGTTTAATGTTATTTGTACTTCTGTAATAATAACTACCTTAACTTGTCTCCCGGTAGAGATTTGATTACCCTGCTTACAAGGTAATAATTTGGTCTGTTACTGTCTCTTGAATGCTGGCAGAATACCCGGAATTCCTAAGTCAGAGACCCAGGACACTCTTTGTAACAGCACAGTTGGCAGCCCGAGTATTGGCACATTTCTGTCCGTTTCCGTTGTCCCCTGGTTCATATAGGGGCCATGAGGAGAGCCCAGAAGGATGCTGTACATGCCATGGTTATGTTAAAGAAGAGGACACTCAGCCTCAGGGAACCCATCATGTTTTAGCAAGCAGAAAGCAAACTTGTTCTCTGTCCCAGTGGAAAACATTACCTCCTTCCTCAAAACTACTCACAGCAAACCCAGTTCTGAGAAATGATCCAGGCAGAGAGCTGTTAGGAACTTATGTTCTTGGCTTACACAGCAGGAGATACAGGATTTTCAAATGCCCATGAGGAGTACCTTCCCCAAACCTGGTGTTTTTTTATTTAGAACTCTTCTGGGGAATAGTGCTTTTAGCTATAAATTTTACAAGATAGGATTATTATCAAGTAAGACCCCAATTATGTGGGAAAACTAAGATGAATAATGTGATCTTTCATCACTTACGTTTCATTAATGCATATATTTCAGTTGTGACATTTTTGTTTTAAAACCTCCTGTCTTATTAAAGTAATATAAATAATTTTTCTTTAATAATTGGAATTAAAATAAATCAACAGAATTGTTACTAGTGGGCATTTTTGTTATTCAGAGACATCAAAGTAATTCCATTTGCTAATGCATTGTTTGATTATTTTGTTTTTATTGCCTTCAGGTGATCAAGCCCGTACCTTTTTCTTGCAGTCAGGCCTGCCGGCTCCCGTTTTAGCTGAAATATGGTAAAATGTGTTCTTTTGTAGATGAACTTAACTTTTTAATACTTAGTGTTAACATAAAGTTGTTTTTACCTGTAGTTGTTGTTAATAAGTAAGAGTATTCAGCTTTTTAGAAAATAAATTTTAGTGAGTAACTGACTGAAAATCTGTTGGGGTTTTGTTCTGTAGTACAAAGTTCTAATTTCCTTAGAATTTGTAAAGAAAGGAGATGTATACATTTCTGTTGAAAAACACTTCTTTGTAATTTGGCAAGTCTCCAACTTCATTATGTTATTTTGTAGTTATTTCATCATCTTTAAACCTCAGATTAGCTCACCCTTCCCTTGTTCCTACCTTAAAGAAATTATTCTTTATAATATCTAAGGTTTTGGTTTTCTAATGTATTTACAGTAAACATCAACCCCTATTCCAACCTTCTCTCCATTCCCATGCCTGGCAGAGGGCCAGGCACTTAGCAGGCATTTGGTAAATACTTGAACAAATTGTTTAGAATGATTATACTCTTGTATAATTTCTTTACATTTGGACCAGAGGAATTCATCCCAAAGGTATCTAGAGTCTATATAGACCCATAGTATTTTATTAGATACTGTTTTTGGTCAATATTATTGTACAGGTTTTAGCTTTTTGTTGTACATATACACTCACATTTAATTAAGTGATTATCTACATGTAAATGTGATGTTATTTACAAAAGTAATGCTGATCCTATGTAACAATCCACCGGCCTCATCATCCTTTTAGGGCTTTATCAGACCTGAACAAGGATGGGAAGATGGATCAACAAGAGTTCTCTATAGCTATGAAACTCATCAAACTAAAGCTTCAAGGCCAACAGTTGCCCGTGGTTCTTCCTCCTATTATGAAACAACCTCCTATGTTCTCTCCGTTAATTTCTGCTCGTTTTGGTATGTGTTTCTTAATTTAGTCAATATATTTGATAGTTAAACTTGATTCGTAAGCATAATGTTTGAGAATCAGAAAAGGATTTGTTGGCATAAAATGACAGTCCCCAGACTCCCAAGTTAACTTTCATGTCTGAGATTAGAAATGTTAAGTTCGCTGTCATAGCTCGGGAGTCCATGTGTCCCAGTTTCCCAGGGACAGTGTGATTTATGCCTGTTGTTCTGACATCTAGTCTGGTTTGTGCTCCCTTTCTTTTTCTTTTTTTTTTGCAAGTTGATATCTCATCTTTATTTTTTTTTTCTATTTATTTTTATTAGTTGGAGGCTAATTACTTTACAGTATTGTAGTGGTTCCTGTCACACATTGACATCAATCAGCCATGGATCCACATGTGTTCCCCATCCCGATCCCCCCCTCCCACCTCCCTCTCCACCCATCCCTCTGGGTCTTCCCAGTGCACCAGGCCCAAGCACTTGTCTCATGCTTCCAACCTGGGCTGATGATCTGTTTCATCCTAGATAATATACATGTTTCGATGCTGTTCTCTCGAAACTTCCCACCCTCGCCTTCTCCCACCCCTTTCGTAATTCCCAGTTGGATGATAGATTATATGATCCTGCTAGTCATAGCTGATCCTAAATACTATTCTTACTTAGTTTCCTCTATACTTTGTATGCATAACAAAAAATATGAACAATTTAAATTCAAAATAGTTTAATTTGGGGAGTAATTTTAAATTATACATTAGTAGAAATTTCTTTAAAGGTTAATTTGCCAGCCAAATTTAGGGCTAAAAGTTGGAAACTTTGTACTAATTAATTTACATATTCATCTGAGATCACCAGTTTTCCATTAATTTTGATTAGCCATTATCTCACTAATTATTTGTGAGGAGCACTCATTGGAACGTTCAAGTAGAATCTCTTTATATCTGAACCATGGTCTTCCACTCCAGATGTTAGATCTTAAAATGCTAAATTCTTTCACTCTTGCAGTGAATTCTAGAGATAAATATCAAATCATTGTGTAATCATATTAATATAGTATACTTTGTATTCTGGAGTTAGTAAACAAATGAGTCATCACTTTGTCCCTTTTAAAGAATTCTCCTTGAATCCATACGTGTGTTGCATATAAGAAAAGTGAAACAGATGGCATGCTTTTTTTCCTGCACATAATGTGTATGCATAAATGGGTCTCCTTAAGTATGTAGAATTTAGAACATCCTTTGCGGGGGAGGGAGGAGTGTGTGTGTGTGTGTGTATGTGTGTGTGTGTGAACTCAACAGCACTGTATTTATTATCGCTATACAAAAACCCACGTTTAATCAGGTGATACATTCTCTCATTGAGGATACTAATGGGTAGTTAGAAAAGGCCTACTTAGTTTTATTCATGATACTAGAAAAGAATTTTAACTTCTTAATAGACATTGCCTCAGTTCACACAGGTCAGAATATTGATATTAAAAGCAGTAGTTTACCTCCTACACTGCTGGATCCAGCTTGCTTTAATGAAGTTTTTAAATCTATTGATAGTTTGCCCACAGTGTTTCTGTAACATAGCAGCTGTTCACTGTACTGTAAATTTGTTTTCTGTCCTGTGTTTTATAATTGGTTTACCAGCACCAGAAAATGTGTTCTGTTTTGTCCTTAGGAATGGGAAGCATGCCCAATCTGTCCATTCCTCAGTCATTGCCTCCAGTTGCACCCATAGCAACACCCTTGTCCTCGGCGACTTCAGGGACCACCCTCCCTCCCCTAATGATGCCTGCTCCCCTAGTGCCTTCTGTTAGCACTTCATCATTACCAAATGGAACCGCCAGTCTCATTCAGCCTTTATCCATTCCTTATTCTTCTTCAAGTAAGTGCTTTGTGTCTAATGAGTCAGTATTTTTATGTGAAGAAACTGTTATATTTGCATCCCAGTAGATACAGATTTTTTTTCATACTTTGTGAAATTGTTTAATGTGAACCTTTTTCTTTTTTTTAGCATTGCCTCATACGTCATCTTACAGTCTGATGATGGGAGGATTTGGTGGTGCTAATATACAGAAAGCCCAGTCTCTGATTGATTTAGGATCTAGTAGGTATGAATACTTAAAATTTTCAACTTCTTAGGCTTTAATTAAGAAGGGCTTCCCAGGTGGCTCAGTGGTAGAGAATTTGCCTAATCCACCTCCAGTGCAGGGGAGACAGGTTTTTGATACCTGAGTCAAGAAGATCCCCTGAAGAAGAAAATGGCAACCCACTCCAGTGTTCTTGCCTGGGAAATCTCATGGACAGAGGAACCTGGTGGGCTACATACAGTCCATAGGGTTGCAAAAGAGTTGGATGCAACTTAGTGACTAAACAACAAACAAAGGCACATTTAACAAATGACTGTTTGTTTTTTAAACTTGGAGCTTATCCAGCTTTTACTTTCTAATGACCAAATGTAAATACTATAGATAAATTTACTATTTGTAATTCACATAAAATAATTTTATTTTTAGAATTATTAACTCTGTGGTATTTTACTTCTGAAAATTTTGTTTTATATAAACTAAAAATATCCTGCTATATTTTAATCATTCAGTTTTTTGCCCCAAACTATATATTTTTCCTTTCAAAAATTTCTCAAAACATCTCATGATCATTACACATTATTTCTTGAGCAAAAACTACTAATTGAGCATCCTTTAAATTTCAGAAGGCACAAAAGCATCAATGTTCATTCATCACTCCTTGTATAAATCACAATAATACTCTTTAAAACAATGACCCAGAAAAACAATGTCTGTATCCTTGCTTAAACACTCACTGATTGTGTAACTTTGTTTTTCTCAACATCGCTGAGCTGTAGTTTGCCCATATGAAAGATGGAAATAATAATATCTTTTAAATTTGTCATGGGGATTAGACATAATATTTATAAAGGCCCTAGCACTGTGTGGGGCCTGGCACATGATAGGTATTTGGTATATGGTAGTTTGAAACTTCATATGGTATTTACTTTCCTAAAGTACCATAAGGATAGATTGTTTTTTCAGTATCAAATACAAAAGCAATTATTGTTATATTACAGAAGGTAGGATTCTTATTGTCTCTGACTTATAAAGTTTAAATGTATTTTATTTAATAACAAAAATTTAAAATAAATTTTGTTACAGCTCAACTTCCTCAACTGCTTCCCTCCCAGGGAACTCACCCAAGACTGGGACCTCAGAGTGGGCAGTTCCTCAGCCTTCAAGATTAAAATATCGGCAAAAATTTAATAGTCTTGACAAAAGCATGAGTGGATACCTCTCAGGTAAGTGGCATACTGTGCTTAAGAATGTGAGAAAGTTATGATTTTCTATGGACTTCTATTGAAGAGCTTTTATTTGAAGTTGTATTTTGTAGCTCATTGAAAATTTGAACATCCAAAAAAAAGTAGCAGTCATTTGATAAATACAAATAATGGTTAAGTTATGTAATAGTTCAAAGTTCTTATAATCAAGTTAAACACACAGATACACACCCAATGTTTTGAAAAGAAGACCTCTCCCTTGAGAAAGTTAGACCTCATCTTCCTTGTCCTCATGTGACCAGAGTGTGACACTAAGCCTCAGTTTCTGTGAGAGTTTCCTTCCTCATCGGGTCTTTCTCTGCTTGTCCTTCCAAACGCCTCACCTGAACACTGTTCACCCTTTAATGCTCCACCCCAAGTGTAGCTATAAAACTGAGATAACCTGAGATCCCCCTGGGACATTTGAGTCCATGCTGTAACAAACACCCAAATTCACTAATTGAGGATGGTGAAGTGGACGTAAACAGAGGACACTAGGCAAGTAGAATTCCGGTCTTCTCACTGACCCGTCTCTCCTCACTCAGCAACGACTTAGAGTTTAGATAGAGTAAAGTAAGTATTTATAGTAGAGCTTTATCAGATATGATATCACTTATATGTGGAATCTAAAATATGGCACAAATGAACCTGTCTACAAAATGGAAACAGACGCAGAGACATAGAGAACAGAGGGTTGCTGAGAAGATGGAGGGTAAGGGGAGGGATAGATTGGGAGTTTAGGGTTGGTAGATGCAAACTACTACATGGATAAACAACAACATCCTAATGTATTTCACAGTCATATTCAGTATCCTGTGATAAACCGTAATGGAAAAGGATACTGAAAAAGAATGTATGTATGTATATAACTGAGTCACTTTGCCCTATAGCAGAGGTTGACATTGTAAAAAACATGGTGAAAGAATCTTCCTTTAACATAAAAAAAACCTCCTCAAATCTCACATCTTGTTTGAAGTCTATTGAGTATTATTAATTAATTGAGTGAGGCTGTAAGCTACTTCCAGTGTATTTCCTGTGTGCGGTTTCTATTAAAAAAGAATGGAAAAGATTTTAAAGTTACATAATATAAACATTTGATTGCTTGTCACAATATGTGGTATATTTGAGTCTATTCCATATAGAATATGTTGCTTTGATTATCCAGATCTTTGTGTTTAAAGTTGAGTGAAGCAGTGGCTTTAGCAGCATCTGTGCTGGCTTTGCAGTGCAAGTGGTTGCTGAGGAAGAGCTGGCAGTTGTGTGTCTTCTGTGTGGGGTTGTTCGGATGCCCCTTGACTCAGGCTGGACGCAGGGTAGGGCTGGCTGTTCCGGCGCTTGTGGCTTATGCACCTGAGAGTGGGAGGTGTGGCACCTGCTCTACCAACTAGGAGGCCTTCACCAGAGAAGCCTCCAGATTCATCATGGTCAAAAAGCCGCAGACAGGCTCACCAGGCTTCCTCTGAAGCCAAGGGGGATTTTCTGTTCTGGAATATATTCATTGAAGATCAGGAGCCTGTTACGGAAACATGTTTTTGTTTTGTCTCACTGAAGGAGAGAAAAGAAGTTGAACAGTTTCCCATACATAGTAAGCATTCAGTGAATGTCATCTGTCTTTATTATCAGGTGCTCTCATATAAGTAAGCCCCCATTGCAGCTAAGATAGAGGGAAACTTTGGGTTACAATTTTATTCATTACTTTTGCAAATATTTATTAAGCCTCTAGGTACTAGGCATGAGTTATACATTAATGGATACAGCAGTCAAGGCTTTTGTCTTCATAGAACTTGGCATAATAGGGGAAACAGACAAACAGGTAAACAAGCAAATAAATGTTACATTACAGATTGTTATGAGATATAAAAGATAGAAGCAGGAAATATATTGAATGGTAGAGTGGACAGAGAAGGCCTTTCTGAGAAGGTGACGTTAGATTTTGACTTCACAGGTGAGAAGGACCTAGACATACAGTGATGTGGAACTGTAGGACTCGATGTTGCGCCTGCTTGTACAGGACAGGGAGGGTTAAGAGGGGACTCTGATTTCTGGCTTGAGCTACTGGATGGCCTTTAATACCATTCATAGAGAAGAATGGGGTGAAGATTAGGAAGAGAGGCCTCGTTGGAGATTGAAAGAGTGATTTTGTGTGTACTCAGTTTGATATGCTTATGAAATACATAAATTTTTCAATTGGATGTAAACGTCTAAACTTAAAGGAGAGGCTTGGGCTGTGGATGTACATTTAGGAATCCTCTGCTTCCAGGTGCTGTTTAGTCACAGAAATGCATATGAGAGAATGGATATGAGAGAGAATTCTCTCTCACAGAGAGAATGGAGTGCCCAGGACAGATCCTTGAAAAATGATTTACACGTTATTTATAAGAGGAAGAGTAGAGACAAATGATGAGAGAAATAAGAGCAAATCTGAAAATGCTCAGCAAAGCTGTGCTTGGGAGCTTGGCCGTTAATACTGGCTTAGTCCTTTGTGTTAGTCACTTGTGGGGACCATTATCTTCTAGAAGGACATGGGAGCACTTTCTTCTACTGACTGTAGATTTTAAACTCCTTGGTCCAGGGGATGTGTTTATTTTGATGACTACTGAATGCTCAGTGCCTCTTGCATGATAAAATCCCAGGATAGCAGCAGTGTTATTTCACGAGTACAGCTATTTAAGTTTGCGTGACTTTAAGAGGCTAAAGAATCTTCTTTTATGTATTTTTTTCCCCACTAAATCAGGTTTTCAAGCTAGAAATGCTCTTCTTCAGTCAAATCTTTCTCAAACTCAGCTAGCTACTATATGGTGAGTTTGCCCATTAATTATGATTTTTAACTAGACATTCTGTATGATTTTTAATTAGACATAAGAAAGAAGTCATTTCTGTAAATGTTTGTGACTCAAAAATGTTCACAAAAGCAACTGTGTAACATTTAATGCAAACGTGCAAGCAAATAAAATTGCTTTGTAAAATGTTACCCTTGAGAATTTGGCATTTAATTATTTTACAAGTAAAACTTGTTTGCTTTTATGTAATACCTTCTGTGGAGAATTAGAGAATATCTCATTTTCAGTGTAGAGCTTGAGGTGATTTGATAAGTGAATTAACCATGAACCAAGACAAGCTACCTTTTTGAAGGAAATATTTCCCTTTTCATTTCAAAGTTTCTTCCCTCTCTTTGGTGATATGGAAATTAAGGGCAAAAATTAGCTCACTTTTCTGTATGTACTTTTCACTACAATATATTAACCCAGCTGCTTTTCTGTCATTACTCTTGCTTTAAAAATTAAAAGATTGAACTCTTCTGAAAATACTTTACTCTAAATAGGCTTTCTAAGTTGTGAAATTTTATACTTTCTTTAGGACTCTGGCTGACATTGATGGTGATGGACAGCTGAAAGCTGAGGAGTTCATCCTTGCAATGCACCTCACTGATATGGCCAAAGCTGGACAGCCATTGCCACTGGCTTTACCTCCTGAGCTTGTCCCTCCATCTTTTAGGTGAGTGTCTCTGAAGGTTAAGGGGTGTTGTTGCAATCATGTTTGGCAGACAAGACTTTTACTCTGGGATTTCCTGAGGTCTCTGCTCTACTTTTGTGGAAAACGAAGCATTTACATTGCCATTTGATTTTGGTACTTAGTGAGTTACACTGATAAGAGGGTAGATTTTAGAAGTACGTATGTGCTTTCACCACATTATAGGTAAGGAAACTGATGCCTAAAGAGATTAAGAATAAATTTACCCAAGAATAATAACTGGTCGAACCATGATCTGAATCCCGATCTGTCTGGTTTGATACTTCATGTACTGCTGTACAGTGTAACTATAGACCATACTGTTTTAAATATCTTTAATATTATATGCTAAATATTAAATTGCTGTAGTCGTTGGTAGTCTATATAGTCTGGTCTAAAATTCTCAGATCTCATAACGCTAAATTTATTTGTTGTTTGCCTTTCTTAGAGGAGGAAAGCAAATTGATTCCATTAACGGAACTCTGCCTTCATATCAGAAAACGCAAGAAGAGGAACCTCAGAAAAAATTACCAGGTAACATTGGATGTCCAAGTTGTATATTTTATAGTGAATGCTCTTAAATTTTACTGTGAAGTAGAAATGAATATTTAGAATTTTAACTTTCTTAATATATTAAATGCTATATGAGAAACTATTTGATGAATAGGATGGATTTTTACGTCAATAAAATTAAGACAGTCAAATTGGAGAAGAGGAGACTGGTGTATATATTTGGCAAGAGTGTATGTATTAGATGTCCAATTTAAAGTGTTTCCCACTTTTGGAAAAAGCATTACAGCAAGCTTTATGATGAAATCTTGAGCTTTAAAAGTTTAAATACTGGTTGAAAATGTACATGTGTATATATTTAAAAATACTAAAAAGTTAGGGCATATAACAAATATAGAGCCATATAATTTTGGTTATCCTTGAAGAAAATGCTGAGAAAAAAATTGAAAAGTATTTTTATTGGCAGGAATAGTAAAATTATTTTTCTCTTAGACAGACTCAAACTTAGTGATTTGTTTTTCCTAGAATGAGTTTTTTCCCAAAATGAATATTCTTATAAGAAAATAAATATTGTATTATTTACATTTGAGTTAAGATTATCCTTAGAAGTATCCAAAGAGAAATTGCATTCACATGACCACAAGGCATGAGGATATTGAAACCAGATTACAGGTTTGGTAGGTGCTTCATGCTGAAGAGTGCTTATGCTATACCTTATTCAGTTACATTCGAGGACAAGCGGAAAGCCAACTATGAGCGGGGCAACATGGAACTGGAGAAGCGACGCCAGGCCATGATGGAGCAGCAGCAGAGGGAGGCAGAGCGCAAAGCCCAGAAAGAAAAGGAAGAATGGGAACGAAAACAGAGAGAGCTACAAGAGCAAGAATGGAAGAAACAACTTGAATTAGAAAAACGCTTGGAGAAGCAGAGGGAATTGGAGCGACAACGGGAAGAAGAAAGGAGAAAAGAGATAGAAAGACGAGAGGTTATTTTTTTTTTAAGTTATTTTATTTCCAGGGAAATCATTTCCTTTAATAAGTGGCTACATTTCATTTGATAAAAAATGGTACTTTTTGTTGTAATTTTTCTCAGCCTCATTCATTCATTCTTACCCTGTATGAATCTGAATCTTCCTTCCCCTGTGAAGGCAAGAGGGTCCTTGCTTATGAAGGGTTTCCAGGGCTAACAGCTGGTAGAGAAAGCATATCTGCAGGTGGTATCTCAATCAGAGCAGGACTGGTCACAAAGCTGAGTTGAGCGAGGAGCCAGAAGAAGAAGTCAGTTGATCAGGTCATTAAATGAAACTAAGCTTAGGATCCAGAGTAAAAGGTCAAGTAATTGGAGAGGCAGAAAGAAAGCCTTGAGAGGAATTAAGAGGGTGAGCTTACACAGATCCTTGGGATAAATGGTGCTGTGTGGGGTCGCTGGGAGGCATGGCTGTATTTTCAAGGACTGTGCATGTAAATTACAGTGCCACTGAAATAATTGTAAATAAACGTTTCTTATTCCCTGATACCAGAAGAAAGGTGCAGTTATTCCTACTAACATCTATATGTATGGAGTTGTCCTTTTGTTTATTAAGGGAAAAGTAACTGCAGCAAGAAGATGGTGCTTGAAGCAGTCAGAAAGTCTGGCGAATGAATTTGCTTTTGTGAAAGTCTTTAGGTCCATTGATAACAATAGGTTTGCCCAGTTACCCTTCGACCTCAAGTCCACTCAGTGCTAAATGCTGCCTCAGCTTTACTTTGTCCTCCCATCAGTTTTTGAATGATGCAAAAAGTGTTAATTTAAAAATTAACTTTGATTCATTATTTTCAGGCTGCAAAACAGGAACTTGAAAGACAACGTCGTTTAGAATGGGAGAGAATTCGTAGACAGGAGCTTCTCAGTCGAAGGAATAGAGAACAGGAAGAAATTGTCAGGTTAAACTCTAAAAAGAAGAGCCTCCATCTCGAGTTGGAAGCACTGGTATGCTTATAGATTTAAGTGAAATTTATCTGAATGATGCAAGAGTTACTTGTTGAGAATTATTACTGTTTTTTAAATCTACCTCATGAATAATTAGTCATATTTTTGTATGTGCTTTTTAACAGTCTAGACAGTATAGTTTACTAAAAAAGAATAGTGACTCAAAATGTTGAGAATTGTGGTTTTAGTTTAGATGTGGATAGGCAGTGTACTCTTGGGTAAGACATTTCCCTTTTCTGTACCTCACTTTGTGCATCTGTAAAGTAAAACTTTGTGCTGGTTCAGCGATTTTCATTTTTTTCACACTGGAAAATGGTCTACAGAAGGATAAGCAGGAGGTGGGAGAGAGGAGCCAAGGTGGCAGGACAGTGTCTGCTCTCCCCACTTCTACCCACACTTCACAACAGAGAATCGCCACGTTAATCTCTGGCACTTTTATTGGAGCTTTATCTAAACTTTGCTTGGGAAGAAAGGATTCTACTGCTAGAAAGAAAAAAAATGATCGGAAACTGCTGAGCTAAATGATCTCTTACAGTTTCTTTCAGTTCTCTAAGACTATGGTTGTTAACTAATACTAGCCATTATGCTTATCAGTTTTCACACATCAGATGTTGGGGCATGAAACTGTTAAACGACTTTGCTTAAAATGCAGGGTGAGAAGATATAAAGGGTCTGAGTAAGGCATGCTATTCAACTACAACTCTGAAGTTCCGTAAACCTGACCTGATTGTATAGTAGGGTTTTGCAAAAAATACATATGTAGCTATGTATAGTAGAACCATATTTGCATCTTGTTTAATTGTAATCTGATGTTTTATTTGGCTGATGAATTACATTTTTAAAAAGTCATAGTATCTTTCATCAAAAAGATACTGTTTTTTGCCTTCAAATAGGTAGAAAAGCATACCACAGTTATTAAGCTTGCCATAGTACCACAGAACAGTCCTGAAAACTTTATAACTTCTTTGTGTAGCTATTTGGATATCTGTCTGAACCAGTATGTTGACTTTATATTTTTTTCTTCAAAATACAATGGGAGGAATCCTTAAGACTGTGTATCCCCCCAAGAACTGGAGTAACACACCAAACAGTAGCACATAGCACAGGTTAATGTGCAGAGTCTGGAAAAGCCCAGAGCCTATTCTTATACTTGCTGAAGAAAATAACATGAACTCCAGGATGGGCACAGCATATTCCCTTCAGCATATATTTCTCAAATATGAAACAGACTTTTCAGTAAAAACCTCACTATAGGTGATTTTTAACCAGTGGCCTCTTTTTCCCTCACCCCACTGTGTTTGCTAAGCCTGCCATAACAAAATACCACAGACCAGGTGGCTAAAACAACAGAAGTTAATTTTATCACAGTCTGGAGGCTGGAAGTCCAAGATCAAGGAGTCAACGTGTCTGCTTTCTTCTGAGGCTTCTCTCCTTGGCTTGTAGATGCCTGCCTCCTTACTGTGTCCTCACGTGGTCTTTTCTCTGCCTGTGTGTCTCTGCTGTCTCTTTTCTGTCCAGATGTTCTCGTCTTACAAGGACACCAATCAGATTGGAGTAGGGCCCCCACCTGACCTCATTTAATCTTAATCGCCTCTTTCAAGGTGAAGTCTTTAAAGGTCCTGTCTCCAAATATGGTCATATTCTGAGGTCATTGAGAATACAGTCAACATATGAATTTGGAGGGACGCGATTCAGCCCATAACACCTTTCCCTTCTTCTTAGCTTCCATTGAGAATCTCTGCTATTTTTTGTTCCTTTTTTTTTTTTTTTCCTTCTCAGAAGGGAAAAGAAATATTGTTGTAAGAGAAGAGCATCATGGCCAAAGAGGCCCTCTTGGACACTGTTTAATGAAGTGAAAGTTGCTCAGTCATGTCCGACTCTTTGCGACCCCATGGGCTGTAGCCTGCCAGGCTCCTCTGTCCATGGGATTCTCCAGGCAAGAATACTGGAGTGGGTTGCCATTCACTTCTCCAAGGGATCTTCCCAACCCAGGGATCAAATCCAGGTTTGATTCTTTACCCTCTGAGCCACCAGGGAAGTCCTGGACACTGTTTAGTTAGACGAATTAGCTGGCAGTGTTGAAGGTAGAAATAGAAGTTCAGAGAAGGTAATCCTAAATGTCACATACTAACACCCTCTCCTCCTCATTATTTTTTGAGATTTTTTAATATTTTAACATTAAAAATTAGCGTCTGAATGCTGTGTTCAGAAAACAAAATTCATTGTGTTGTGTTTCTGTGCTTTCTCATTTAACATGTAAGGCTCTTAGAATGATACATTTCCTGCTAATAACTCTCTTGAGTTAACTTGGTATTAGACATTTATCTTAGGGGCTTCCCTGGTGACTCAGAAGGTTAAGAATCTGCCTGTAATGCAGGAGACCTGGGTTCAATCTCTGGGTCGGGAAGATCCCCCAGAGAAGGGAATGGCAACACTTCAGTATTCTTGCCTGGAGAACTCCATGAACAGAAGAGTTTCCTGCTAATCACTCTCTTGAGTTAACTTGGTTTTAGACATTTATCCTAGAGTGAATATAAATGACAAAATGACATTTACAATTTAAATAAAAATATTATTCTCTTGATGGGAGCATTTCTTAGTAGCATTTTATGTAAGTGTGTATATATATATGGTCTTCGCGTAGAATGGCAAACATCAGCAGATCTCAGGCAGACTTCAAGACGTCCGACTCCGAAAGCAAACTCAGAAAACCGAGCTGGAAGTTCTGGATAAGCAGTGTGACCTGGAAATCATGGAAATCAAGCAGCTTCAACAGGAGCTTCAGGTGAGTGCTTGGCTGCTGAATTGTCTTTCACTGTGAGCAGTTACTAATAAATAACTCTTCCTAATCTAGCGGTTTTTTGCTTTTGGGGTCCTGAACCCCTTGGAGTCTCTAGTGATCTCCTTTGTAAAAGGATAGTAGACATAACCTTGTGGAATATCCGGAGTCTCATGGACTCCCTAAAACTCTGCCTGACACCTGGCTAAATTCTGCTTAATATTTATACATTACCTGGGCATTTGCCACTTTGTGTTTTAAATCTTTAATAAATACATACATAAATATATATTAAACTAAGGGGGGCAGGAGGAGAAGGGGACGACAGAGGATGAGATGGCTGAATGGCATCACCGACTTGATGGGCATGAGTTTGAGTGAACTCCGGGAGTTGGTGATGGACAGGGAGGCCTGGCGTGCTGCGATTCATGGGGTTGCAAAGAGTCGGACATGACTGAGCGACTGAACTGAAGGTTATTGTGACTACTTTTAGGAAATTTTACCTAATGTTGTTCTTTCAGAATTGTGGTGAGAATATTTTTACTAAATATGCCCTCAGGGACCTGGTAATTCTGCTCTTTATTTGTGCAGAAAAGAGTCCCTGGAAGCATCTTGCATCTCCAGTCCTCTTAACCAAATGTGTTTTTCTGTAAGGACTAACAGTAATTAACATAATGTTTTTACTTTCTCACAGCAGACAGATGTAGACAAGAGGCCAAATAACATTTCCTGTCTGATTTACACCTACTTTCCCAGTTATCCCTGAGTTTTTGGCCCCTCTTTGATCTTCATCCTGGTGTATTATGGCCTGCTTCCACATACCATTCAGTGCAGATACCAAAGGCACCTCTTAGGCTGTGCCTGTTCTCATCCTTTACTACATGGGAAATTGTCAGGCTTCTCAACATACCCTACTAGCAAAGCTTTCTTCACCACATTTTATTTTCAGCCAGTCTTTCGTAAATGGATTTATGTGTAAATATTTGTATTTTATTTTTTTTATTAGTTGGAGGCTAATTACTTCACAACATTTCAGTGGGTTTTGTCATACATTGACATGAATCAGCCATGGAGTTACATGTATTCCCCATCTCGATCCCCCCTCCCACCTCCCTCTCCACCCGATTCCTCTGGGTCTTCCCAGTGCACCAGGCCCAAGCACTTGTCTCATGCATCCCACCTGGGCTGGTGACCTTTTCACTATAGATAATATGCATGCTGTTCTTTCAAAACATCCCACCAAATATTTATATTTTAAATCATGTGTAATCCCATTCTAGTTTATCTATAAGTTATAAGCAATTTATATATTATTCTACATATTAATCCTATACTGTTTTTTCTTTTAATCCTATACTAAGTTTTAAGAGTGATGAAATCATGTTTTTACATTTTCAAAAAATTCTTAGACAACATTATAGAGTTTTAATCAGGTACTACTTTTTCTTTTTGTAAGGAGTATCAAAATAAACTTATCTATTTGGTGCCAGAGAAGCAGTTATTAAATGAAAGAATTAAAAACATGCAGCTCAGTAATACACCTGGTAAGTCTCTAAGGTTTGTTTTGCCTCTTTTATTCTTTATTCTTTTCTGATTGTGTCATGCATACTCTGCTACTTTTAAAAAATAGCATCATTCTATTATAAATAACATTTTTTTTTTACTATAGTTAAACTTTTTAAAATAATGTGAAAATGATCACATGTTGGGTCATTTTTAGCAATAAAAAGTAAATGCAAATAAAGTAACAATTGTGGTCTGACTTTCTGTCTTCACACCAGTTTTATTTATATATTTTAAATATTAATCAAATAAAATGTTAGATTACAGTTAAACAAGACTTCAGTTTGGCTTGAACACAATGCTATCTGTGCATTTTGGCAAGATTCTTCACTAATTGTAGAAAGAATTGTTTATGAGGACACTTCTATGAAGCCAAACCTGTTGGACTCTAGGGTAATAGTGTACAGCAATGATAGGCCTAAGCAACTGGCATGCCCTTCCTGGGACTTTATATCATCTAACTTTGTGATTCATGTGAAGAATTTTACCAACTTGGCCCTCTGACAATTGTGGAACAAGATATTCCAGTGTAATTTATAAGAATATAACATTTCTCTTGATTCAAGTCTCAACCAGAAAACTGAAAAAAAAAATTTCTATGTTGGATAGCATGCCAATAATAGCGTAGCAGAAGAAAGATATATTTAAAGAAAAGTAACTGCAAATGTGTTAAAACTAGCTAAAGTATCCTAAATGTCTCCCACTGAGTGCCAGTTTTTCACTTTACAGCTCTTTATTACACTTCTGGTTGTTGAGGAGGTCCAATAAGTAGAGTTATCCCTCTTTGCCCAAGTTCTGAACAAATTAAGAAACAAGGCAAAAGAGTAAGACGTGAGAGACCAAAACACCACTTCATTATTAATAAAGCTAATGTTAGATAGCATGATTTATATGTGAGCAGTACGGCTGCCCAGTGTCTGTAAGACATTGGGTGCATGAACAAAATAGAATGCAGATTCCTGTGGGCAGTTCAACCTCAAGAAAGCAAGGGATAGGAAAGGTATAGGGCCACATATGCCCAGGTCCTTATCTTGATCTCACCAATTATGTAAGAGTTAGAAAGAAGCTGAGACTGCTGTTCTCATCAAAGTCCCCTTACATGGAAGAAGCACCAGGTATAGAAAAATCAATCTTGTGACCTACTCTTATCATGTTCCCCACCTTCCACTGATGTCTCTTCTCAGACCGTCTTCCTGGAACAGGGTGCTTTCTTTTCTTGGTTATTTAAAGTGTATTAGCTTGTGCTCGCTTCGGCAGCACAGATACTAAAGTGTATTAGCTCCCACCTCACCCCTCACAGGCATTCCAGAGGCAACAAAAGACAGCTCTCCTGATTGATGCGCAGGGTACAGAGTATATTTTCATCCTCACTGTCAGTATCTGAATTGTGAATAGGATGTAGACTGTGTCTTGTTAGGGGCCTGGTAGAGCTATGCTTCTGGTAGAGCATAGATAACCATGCTATCTAACATCAGCTTTATTAATAATGAAGCGGTATTTTGGTCTCTCATATCTTGCTCCTTTGCCTTATTTCTTAATTTGTTCAGGTTAGCTGACTTCCCTGGTGGCTGAAGTTAAAGCGTCTGCCTGCAATGCAAGAGACCTGGGTTCAATCCTTGGGTTGGGGAGATCCCCTGGAGAAGGAAATGGCAACCCACTCCAGTATTTTCGCCTGGAGAATCCCATGGACGGAGGAGCCTGGTGGGCTACAGTCCACGGGGTCGCAAAGAGTCGGACATGACTGAGTGATTTCACTTCACTTTAGCTTTTATAAATTTATTCATCTTTGTTCTAGTCTAGTCCAGAATAGGAAGCTCTTATTTGGAGTTTGCGAAGTACCCAGTATCCCTTAGATTCCTCTCTCCATTAACAGTAACCATTTAAAATTGTCAGCCATGCACCAAGCACTATGCTAGACAGTTTTCATGCATTATTTCCTTTCATCTTGACAACAACCTTCTGAAGTAGTTGTTGTTGTTCCCATTGTTCAATTTGGAAAAACTGAGATTCAGAGAGAATAAGAAGTTACCCAAGATTGTCTTAGCTTCCCAGGTGGCACTAGTGGTAAAGAACCTGCCTGCCAGTGCAGGAGATGGAAGAGACTTGGGTTTGATTCCTAGGTCAGGAAGATCCCCTGGAGGAGGGCATGACAACCCACTCCACTATTCTTGCCTGGAGAATTCCATGGACAGAGGAGGCTGGTGGGCTACAGTCCATAGGGTTTCAAAGAGTCTAACATGACTAAGCGACTTAGCACACACACAAGATCATTTATTAGTAGGTTCAAATTCTTGTGTGTCTGAGTCTAAAGCTCACTGCACTACAGTGTTGCCTCCTTCAGTTATCCAACACAGTGCTCGTAGATGGGATATGATCACATTCAGTATAAAGGCATCCATTATTCCTGTTGCTCAGTTTGAATACTAAGAATGAATATTCTTTATTTTTCCCAGTGCTTGTCTTCCACTAGAATAGGACCCATGCTTATCTTTCACTTTTACCTACTGTTGAACGAAGAACAGGACCTTGCATATAACAGATGTGTAATGTAATGATTAAATATTTATTGAAATACCGGAAAGCTCTTAGAATTATAAAAGAATTTAGCAAGTTGCCTGGATATGAAATCAGCATATAAAAATTAGTAACTTTACTATATATCGAAAGTATTTATTCAGAAAATATGGGGGAAGGTCTCACTCACATTAGCATTCTCATTGTTAAATGAATAAAGAAAAGCACAGCCATACAATTTTACTGATTGACATAAAAGATTCCTGGATAAGTAGCTACATATTATATTCTACTCCTGAATGAATGAACTAGCTCAACATTTTAAAGATGTTGTTTAGTTCTCTACTAATTCATCTATATATTCAGTTTAATTCAGATTTCTTTAAATGAAACTTAGCACGATAATTCACAAATTCACCTAGAAGAGAAAATAGGCAAGATGAGGCAAGACATGAAAAAGTGGGAGGACTAGACTAGCCCTATCAAATATCAAAACATAAGTTATGAAAGGTATAATACCTAAAATAATGTATGTTTGGTCAAAACTAGACAAAACACTGGAACTAAATAGAAAATCTAGAAACACAGTATGTGTGTACAGCTTTTGTCTCTCTAGTTATACCAGTTTGACCAGACAATAACCATTAATTACTGGTAAGGACAAGAACTTCTGCAAAATGTAAACTGTGTAATGTTTGTATTTCAGATTTAGGGATCAGTTTACTTCATAAAAAATCATTAGAAAAGGAAGAATTATGCCAAAGACTTAAAGAACAATTAGATGCTCTTGAAAAAGAAACTGCGTCCAAACTTTCAGAAATGGATTCATTTAACAATGAACTGAAGGTATTTATCTTCTATTATTATTCATTTTTAATTTGCTGCTTCTTTACCTTCCTTATTTTGATTTAATTAAATGAATAACTGAAGCTGTTATTTTTAAATGTTCATTATTTACATAATTTATTTTATTATTTAAGCTACACCAGAATTGCAAGATTGTTTTTAATGTTCTCCATATATATTATAAACATTGAGTCGTGTAAACATACAATTTACCATAGTTTCCAGTTTTTGATGACTGTTTTATTGGCATCTATACATTTAAAAAATAATTACCTTGTCAATATTAGATTAGATTTGTCAGTATGGATCTCAGTCAGAATGATCTTAAGCAAATTTGAAAATGGGAAATATGGAAAATTTTAAATAGTCCAGGTGGTAGAGGCTCTTTTAACACACTAAATTCTTTTTTTTACAATTTAATTAACCTTTGTGAAATAATGCAGTAACCAGTGCAATCCAAAGCATAATTTGGCACTAAAAATTTTGCATGAAAAGTAGATTCGTGACTCATTATTTGCTGCAGTGGAAGAGCAGATGTCCAAAACGTATACCATATGCTTCTCATTCTGTGCAGTATTAGTTGTATGCTGAAGCCATACCTATGAACGAAAATATTAAAAGCTAAAAATCAGACTAATAGCACATGATTGAAATTTTGGACTAGTCTTAGTTACTCCTTTGCTAACAAAGCATGAAGTTTTCAGAGCATAAAATATTACAAGGTTTTTCAGGCAAATCTGTCTCTTCATTTGACTTTCATCTTGCTAACTTATTTAGAATAATGTTACACCAACCAGAAAGTAAACAGTCTGATCAAGAAAAGAAACCATGGTGGCTTCAGTGAAGGAGGGAAAATTTGAGGTGAATAATGTTAATGACACATTCTACACCAGCATATATTCTGTAGAAAAAAAAATTTAAAGAAAACCAAATAATTTGTCATTGATGGACAGACAAACCAACCAAGTTATCTTCCCTACATTATTTTTTTTAAATCTGTACATAGTTTAATTGGCTTTTTATCTGCCTTATCTTACAGTGTGGGAATATGGATGACTCTCTTCTTCAGTGCCTTTTGTCTCTGCTAAGCTGTCTCAACAACCTCTTCCTATTACTTAAGGTTATTTTCTAATATCTAGCTCTTTTTCTTTGAGTTAATTTACTGTTTCTTTTTTAAAACACTAGACTATTCTTTGCATTTATCTGAGTATCTTTGTTTGAAATAACCTATACAATATAAACATTTTTCTTTCTGCTTGCTTAAATATCCTTCTGCTGTTTCACTGCCTGTTTGAGTCTAATGCTGGGAATCAGTAAGGTTGCCCAGAGTTCTCATGAGGAGGCCATGACACTTAGAAATATTACCTGGTTCCCTATGAGTTAGACTAAATGATGGGATGATTACTGATTCAATTAAAAGGGAAACTAAGGGAATGTGAGACTAAATTATTTACCCATATCACTGAAAATTACTGTTTAAAGTAAAACTTAAATACTTTCTGAAATCTAGTGCAAGGTTATGTCATGTATATATATCAGGCTGCTTCCCAATACTATGATAAGAACCAGTAATGTAGGTACAGCTTTGGTTTTGTCTAGTTATCAGGTCTCATATTTAGATACACTTGCACCACAGAGAAAAATGTTTAAATCATATTTATAAATAAGCAGTTAACTTTTTCATGTGTAAATAGCACAAAAAATATTTAAAATACTCAATGAATTCCTGTTTAAATTTAGTTTAAAGAGAGTTGCTTTATATTTACCACTAGCTGAGCCTAGTAGATTTTAAATACATTCTACTCAATACTAAAGTGGATGGCAATAGGGCACTTAAATGTACATACACAGTGAAGGCAGGAAGTAGAACTCAATTGTTACCTAAAGAGAGGTAGACGGAAAGATTATATCAGCCTTTCCATTACGGTTGTAGCATTAATTGCCAGATTATCTGACCTTAGAACATGTGCTTCAGATCACACAGAAGTTTAAACCTGTTTCTTCATGTACACAGTGAAGTTTGACAGTGGTTTGTGGACTACGCTCACACACATAAGTCTGATTCTTTGAGTTAGCATTTGATTCTCCACAGGCCAGCAGATTATTCTCGTTTCTTGTTTTACTTTCTTCCTTCCGCTTCCTGCCTTCCAACCTTTCACTGCTTGTTGATGCTTTCATCAGAGGCAATTTAGGAATCTAAAAGGTGATGAAACCTATGCTATCAGAGTGGTCAGGAGAGTGACTGTCTTTACAGAAAGCAAGAAAAGAGGCTTTCTGTAGCCATTAGAAATGATACAAAACAGTCAGTTAACTTAGTACTGGAAAGTATCCATTGAATTGAAGACCTTTTTGAGAGTGTCATCTCAGTTGAGTGACCACCAGAAGCTGGATTGCTGCAGATCAGGAATGAATGGGAGCTGAGGAGGGGTGGAGTGAGCGGAAAAAGCTTTAGAAGAGTGAAAAGAGAGCATGGAGGAAAAAAAAGCATTGGTTAAAAAGACAGCATTGGGCTTTTTTGGTTTAAGAAAGACAACAAAGGATACAAAGTTTTAGTTATGCAAGATGGAAAAATTGTGAAATCCAATGCACAGCATAGTGACTACAAACTATAGTTAGCGAATTTGAACTGTACAATACAGTATTGTTAAGAGGATAGCTCTTAAACATTCTCAGGAAAGAAAGAAAGAGGGAGAGAAGACAGGGAGGGAGGAAATGAGAAGAGGGAGTGGTAACTATATGAAGAAATGAATATGTTAATTAGTTTGATTAGGGTGATCATTTCACAGTATATATGTGTATTAAAACAAGTTGTATACCTTAAATATATAGTTTTTATTTACCAATTATACTTTATAATAAAGTTGAAAAGTAAAAGAATAATTGGGGCCACCCTTGAAAGTGGTATCACCTTTTTGTGCAGCATATGGATACATGAGCAATGAATCATTTTTGTTAGGACAGAAGCGTGAAATGGAGAAAATTGAGCTTTTTGGGTAACTAACTATATCCATCAGGGGGTAAAGAATCTGCCTGCAATTTGGGAGACCTGGGTTCGATACCTGGGTTGGGAAGATCCCCTGGAGAAGGTAAAGGCTACCCACTCCAGTATTCTGGCCTGGAGAATTCCATGGGCTGTATAGTCCATGGGATCACAAAGAGTAGGACATGACTAAGTGACTTTGACTTTCACAACCATATCCATCAGAGGGTCTTAATTGCCAACTCAAGCCAAATATTTTATTGCTGAATTCCCAACACCTAAAACAGTGCATGGAACATCATGGATGGCAGTGCATACTTGCTGAATGGATGAATGGTTTTGAATGTTCTCAGTCAGAAGATAGGCAGCATTTAGAGTGTTATTGGTATAGTTTATAAGAAAAAAGTAGAATGAAATTAGTCGAAACCAGTAGGAAACATATATCCCAGATTTTAAGAACACTTCTTATTTCATATAATTTTTTCTTTTAAGTAAAGGCTACTTTTTGAATTCAAAAAAAGGAAAGAAAAGACTTGAAGGAGATAGCAAAGAGAGAGGAAGGGAGGGAGGAGAAAAGTGAGAGATTGAGACTATTAAAGTAGTGATGATGGAATAAAGTTCCAGGGAAGCAGATTAAGATATAATCTTGTTCTTCAAGATAAAAAGAATACTTCCAATATAGCATATGGGGATAAGATAAGCATGAAGTCAGTTAAATTTGTTGGTGGAGAGTAGGAAGTTGACAGCTTCAAAATTTAAAATCAGAAGCAAGTTGGATTGTTGCAAGAAATCATGAATAGTTAAGGACATGGAATAACTCAGACTAGAAGGAGATGGATCAGATGCAGGAAGGTTTAATGCTTTTGAGATGGAAAGATGAGGGAGATCCAGTCTGACTTAATGTAGCAAGATTATTGGCTGGCAGTGAGGAGAATGAATGGAAGATTGGGAAATTTCAGGAGAGAAAAGTAGCCATGAAATAACACATCTCAGTGTACCTAGAGAGTGCAAGTTTAGTAGAGGAAAGCAGTCCACATCCTGAGGAATGTTGAAAGCCTATTCACAGTTGGAGTTCATGAATTTAAAAAGAAACAGCATGACTAATTGTCTTTTTTCTCTCCACCAAAGTTCAGCTGCTTATATGTAAGCATAGAAAAGGGTAATGACATAGATTCATAGATTTAAACAGGTTTGAGGTTTTAATAGATATGGGCAGAGAGGGACGAACAAGGGAGCTACAGATCTTAACACAGTAATTATGATAAAAATGAACTCTGACATATGTTTTGAACATGAAGGGATATGAAAAGAGGAACAGTTGTTGATGGAAAAAGAGAGGATGATGGGGTCAGCAGAGCAGAGGTCCCAGAGAGGTTGAAAAACTGTTGAAATGGATGCATCAGATACAAGAAAAGCTTGAAGGATAAGAACTTAGGAAAATGGGATACTGATCAATGGTAGTTTTCTTTGAGATGATGACAAGATTCAGGGTATAATAATGCAAGTGATAGATCAAATGGAGCAAAAAAAAAAAAGAGGTCATCATTGAGAAGATCAGCCTGAATTTAGGTTTTGATGGTGTTATCTATGTGGATGTCAAAGATTGGGAGAATAATGAAAATGAATGAGTGAGGAGCAGTGACCAGGTGATTGATAGATGACAGTAAAGAGGAAAGGGAAGGTGGAACTGCTGGATGGTATTCTGAGCCTCAGAAGCATGGAATTTGTATGAGAGAGGACAAATAGTCATCTGGGAAAGGCAATGAAGAGCAATGAGAATATTCAGGCCAGAAACCAAGTCAGTCATATTACTGTTACCTCAGGCCAGAAACCAGGTTAACCATCCTCAACCAGGCAGTCATATTTACTGTTACCAGAATGGCACAACTGACATTACGTGTCTCCTGATAGGATGCACTGAGAAAGGCACATCACTTCTGTGCTGTTTTTGCTAAAAACATTTCATCTCTGTGTAAGTGTAAGGAAATAATTAAGCAAACCCAAATTGTGGTTTGGTCTATAAAATACTAACCCACACACTAGAAATGTGAATCTCATGAAAAAATGGAGGAGATCTCACAACAATGAAACAAAGTGTATGGTCCTTGATTGGATAGTAAATCTTAAAAAAAACTTATTAAGGACAGTGTTTACACTATTGGGGACATTTTTGGAATATGAGTTCTGTATTAAGTAATATTACTATGTCACTATTAACATTCTTTAGTTTGGTACTGACATTGACACTAGTTATGTGGAATAATGATGAAGTTCTAGGGGGTGAAAGCATCAGTGTCTGCAACTTAGTCAAATTTTCTGTAAATCTGAAAATTTTCAAAATAAAGAGAAAAATTTAGAGTTGCAAAATGTTGTCAAATGTTTATGAAAATGAAATAGTAGTTTAAGTCTATTTTTAAGTTAAAGCCAAACATTGGGAAATGAAGAGGAGATGCGGGATAGTGTAAATGAGCAGATTCCTCATATTTCATATCAGGAGTCAATTATTTTCTAATTCATAAATCAAGCTGTACTTAGATAAGATTATTACAGGCTTTCTCTGTGACTGGCACTGTCCTAAATGTTTTACTTATATTATGTAATCCTTAACATTACCCCTGTGATGTACCTTCTATTATTGGTTCACATTTCACATAAAAGTAAATTAAGCTGCCCAGAGTCACACAGAGAGCAAAAAGAAATTCAACCCAGAGAGTCAGAATTTGACCTTAAATGGTTATATTAGGGAAAAAATGAAAATTTATTAGCTAAGTGTTCAACTTAAGAAGCTAAAAAAAGACTAGCATAATAAAGGAGGGAAAAAGTAGAAGGAAATAGTGAAATAGAACACAGATATTTAATAGAAAGAGTTAAGAAAACCAAATTTTTACTTTTATAGATTAAAAAAATTAACAAACCTTTGGCAAGAGATTTTAGAAGGAGGTAAAAATAAAGTTAGTAAAAAGGAAAAATAATTAAATACATTGCAAACAATAAGAGGGAATATTATGACAAATTTTGCATATAAATATAAAAATGTAGGTGAAATGAACAAATTATAATTTGTTAACACTGATTCAAGAAAAAAATAGGTAGCTCTGTTGTCATGAAATATTTTAATTCTGTAGTATAAAATCTCCTCTAAAAGAGAGTCTAGACCTGGAATTTTACTGAAGGAATAAATAACTCCAATTTTATACATCTGTTTCAAAATATAGAAGAGAGAGTATTCCCAACTTGTCACATGAAACTATCATAAACCTCATAATTTGATAAGAATAGTGTGAGAAAGGATCATTGTAGATCAATTTAGCATAGAAGCAAAAATTCTAAATAATATTGAAAAGTTGAATATGGAAATTTATAAGACAGATACTTAGCTATGACTTAGCTGGGATTTATCTTACCGAGGCAAAGGTGATTTGATATGTAGAAATGTTTTACTGTGAGGGCGAGGGAGACTGGGCGGCTCGCTGTGGTAGGAGGGGCTGTGAGAAGTTTTGCGTCAGGAAACCTAAGGACTCAAGACGGCTCCCAGCTTTGGCCAAGCTCACATGGTGCATCTGGAATAGAACCTCTAAGGGTCTGGATTTGCAGAAGCCATGGTTGGGAAGAGAAGTCTGGTGTTCCTTAAGATGGCCTGATATGAAGGCGTCACACTCCCTGCCTCCCCAAGCCTCTAGCGCTGCCTGGTTGCTGCCTTATCCTTCAAGTGCAGGAGCCAGTTGAAACATCAGGAATGGAAGCCAATGTGACCATCCCAATCTGGCAAAATAAGCCGCATGGCGCTGCTCGAAGTGTAGTGAGAAGAATTGGCACCAACTTGCCCCTGAAGCCATGTCCCCGGGCATCCTTTGAGACCCTGCCCAACATCTCTGACCTGTGTCTGAGGGATGTGCCCCCAGTTCCTACCCTGGCTGACATCGCCTGGATTGCTGCAGATGAAGAGGAGACTTATGCCCGGGTCAGGAGCGATACACGCCCCCTGAGGCACACCTGGAAGCCCAGCCCTCTGATCGTCATGCAGCGCAATGCCTCAGTGCCCAACCTGCGTGGGTCAGAGGAGAGGCTCCTGGCCCTGAAGAAGCCAGCCCTCCCAGCCCTCAGCCGCACCACCGAGTTGCAGGATGAGCTGAGCCACCTGCGCACCCAGATTGCCAAAATAGTGGCAGCTGACGCAGCCCTGAATGTTGCAAACCAGAACACAAAGCTACCTGCAGCTCGTCTGAAGAGGATGACTGCGTCTCTCTGTCCAAGGCCAGCAGCTTTGCAGATATGATGGGTATCCTAAAGGACTTCCACCGGATGAAGCAGAGCCAAGATCTGAGCCGGAGTTCACTGAAGGAGGAAGATCCTGCTGTTCTTATCTCTGAGGTTCTAAGGAGGAAGTTTGCTCTGAAGGAAGAAGATATCAGTAGAAAAGGGAACTGATAGCACTCAGCTCTGCAACTCAGTCTCACGCTCCTGGAATTCCTTCAGTAGCTGCCTTCATCACCGCAGATGTTTCTGCCCATCAGTTAGAAGTCTGCAACAGTCTTGCCAAAAGCTAGAGCTTGGACTAAGAAGAGCTGCATTATGTTTTCCATACTCAAACCTTAGAAGCTAAAGGACTGTTTTGAGCTGAGACACAGGTAATTATATACGTTGGAATGTCTCAATTTAAAGGGTGAGATAGAACTTTCTGGTTTTTCCTTTCTCCTGTGTGAAAGTAGGTCCTAAATGAAAGACTGACTTCATTGCACTAGACCCCATAACTGGTCTCACCAAACACTTTGTGCCCAGCTGTCACTCACTCTCAGCCGCTTCCTTGCAGCAGAGCAGGGCTGAGGGGAGGGGGCTATAAATGTATGTGCACATTCACAGGGCAGGGAAAATCTTATGCTGCTCCATCATGAACTGACACCAATGCCCAGCAATCATTCTCTCCCCCTTCCCTGTCTTAACACCTACATGTAGAGGTTGGGCCACTGGACCAGCTGAGACTTGGGCTACTGCTGGGAGGCCTGGGCTGTTTTTTTCTTAAATATATTTTGTAATACTGTACAACCAAATCTACCCTCCAAGGCCCTGACGCCTCATTGGTTCCACTGATTGAAAGCTTTCTCTTCCATGGACTTTAAGCCCAACAGGAAAGAGAAATGAAGAGGTGAATCTTCCAGGCCCTTGACTGCTCCTTTGCGTGGGGCCAAGGTTTGTACTTAGCATACCTATATGCATGACTCAGATGCCCTCAGGTCCTTTTCTCTACAGTCTGTATCCTGTGTGTGTTTGGGTTGAAGCACTACCTGACATTAAAGGAAGGATTTGGAGAGAAAAAAAAAAAAAAAAAAAGAAATGTTTTACTGTAATTTGCCATATAAACAGATTAAAGGAGAAAAACAATATGCTCATCTTTCTAAAGGCAGAAAAGGTATTTGATAAAATTTAGCACTTATTTATGATTAAAAAATGAAAGTTATTAGCATACTAGGAACAGAAGAAAACTTCCTTAACTTGAATGATCTATTGTTCTGTTAAGATGGAGAACAGCTCTGGTTGTAAGTGCAGATTCTTTACTTGCTTTCAGTTAATTGATAGATTATTTTTAAAATCGAAGTATAGTTAATTTACAGTGTTGTGTTAATTTCGGCTGTCCTGCAAAGTAATAGTTAACTATTAGATTTAACCAGCACTTCCTAGAAGCATGACATAACTCAGACGAGTGAATCTAATGATGCTTTCTGGGATCATTGTAACTCAGATAGAGGAAATGTTTTTGGCAAGCCCCAAGGTACTCTTCACGTCTTACTAATATGCATAGACTATGGTTTATGTACAGTTAAGAGTGCCTGCAATGCAGGAGACCCGGGTTCTCTCCCTGGATCTGGAAGATCCCCTGTAGCAGGGCCTGGCAACCCACTCCAGTATTCTTGCCTGGAGGATTCCATTGACAGAGGAGCCTGCAGGCTACAGTCCATGGGGTCACAAAGAGTGGCACACGACTGAGGGACTCACCTTACCTTACCTGTGGTTTACGTATTTTCATTCACCCAGTAAATACTAACTAAATGACTATAGTCTACCAGGCTCTCTCTTGGCCGGGATTATCTTGATGAGAGGCAGCCATACGGTTGGAAGATGCTGCCTGTGATAGGAGAATGCACATAATGCCTTGGAGAGACACAGGAGGAATGGCTAATGAAGGAAGACTTGGAACAGTATTTTTTTTTTTTAACCTTTATTTATTTATTTGGCTGGTCTTAGTTTTGGCATGCAGTATCTAGTTCCCTGATCAGGGATTGAACCCAGGCCCCCCTGCATTGGGAGCGTGGAGTCTTAGCCACTGGACCACCAGAGTAGTCCCTGGAACAGTATTTTAAAGGACAAGTTAGAGGGCTAACCTTGCAACCATACTAAGATCAGACATTAATTTGGCTCCTCTCCACTTTGCTTTTAAACTTACAATTCTTTTTATGACTTCAGCCAGTAATATAGCTAATATTTATTAAGGATGCACTTAGTGCCCTGCACTATTGTAAGCACCTTATGTGTGTTAACCCATTCAGTTCTCATAGCAATGCTGTGGGGCATGTACTGTAATTAACCTCATTTTACAGATGAGGAGACTGTGGGGTTTCCTAAGGTTACTCAGCTAGTCACTGACAGAACCTGATTCAGATCTTGGGGGGTCTTACTCCAGACCCATGCTTCTGAAGTGCTTTCACTAAACCAGGCTACTTCTCCATAGAATGTAACCACAGTAGTCTTCTGCTTTTCAACAGAGTCTAGAGAAAGGTGCAACAGAGAAAACTGAGATCTGAGATATGTGAAAACTTTGCTATGAATGGTGGTATTTGTATTATTGTTACCTTAAGTCTTGATCTTAGACATTTTGGATACAGTATCTGGATACCACATTTACTCAGTCTAGTTAAAAGGGTTCACTTATAAAATATTTTCATTTCTGAAAAGAAATAGAGCTTAGGCTGTTTTCCTTTGTTTGCTCGTGACTTGGAGTTTTTGTTTTTGTGTATAAATAGATGCCCCAAGACATCTTTTACCAAAAAATTCTATCCAAATGTGGTCTAAGCTCCCACCTTTGCTGTGAAGCTTCCTTTGTTTACTTTAGGTTTTTGTGGGAGTTTCTTTGTTTTTGGAGTTTTTTCCTCTTCCTCATCCCAGCCTTTTTCTACTATCTTGTTCAGGATTCTGTAGATTCCAAGTAAAAGAAATTCAGTTCAAAATAATTAAGCTAAGAGTGGTAATTGGAAGAATACTAGGACCGCTAACTGAATTTGTAGAAGGGGCAGTTCCTAGACATGGGAGTGAAGTCAGAGATTTGGTTCCCCAGCACTCCTTCTTGCTCCACCTCTAATCTTTAATTAATCTTTGCTTCTCTCTTTTCTATGTTGACTTCATTTCTACCCTTGATGGCCTCACTGGGAAATGGGGCAGTCCCAGGTTTCCCTTACCCTCACTTTAATGAGTTTAGTGAAGGAAAGGCTTCTTTCTCCCCTCCTCAGTGTATCTGAATCCTGGGAAGGGATTGTGGCCCAGCTTGGATCATGTGCATGTCCTTTGCACCAGTCATTCTTGCCAGGGGAATGAGGTGCTGTGATTGTTTAGATCACGTGACCACACTTGGGTGGAAGTGGGAGGAGCACTGAGTGTGACAGATTCTTCAAAACCACATAGAAGGGTGGTTTTCAGGGAGTAAAGCAACTTCGCCAAAGGAGGACGAGTATGTTAGTAGAGAAGGGGAAGGAATGCAGAGTGGATAATCACAGGTTTCTGCTAAGACACTCAACTATATTCCAGATTTTGGCACTTTTCTCTACTTTGAGGCTGAATTCTTTGAAGACAAGGACTATAGACTCAGGAGTCAGATGGTCTTGGATTGGATCCCCTGTGAATCTTTATACTATTTTGCACAGAACTAGATGCTCAATAAACATTTAATTCCTGTTAAATACTTTTCATTATTTTGACCCACTCAAGTCATGGTTTTAGGTAGACATTATCTTTTCCATTTTAGTTATTAAATTATTTAATTATTTAAATTAAATAAATATTGCGTAGTTTATTAAATAATTACTTCTGTGTTCAATATCTGACTGGATAAAAGTTATGGATAACTTGGTTCAACTATACATGTCAAAACTATGACTGAACAAAATTCCTCTTCAAATGTTGTAACCAGCAAACTGTTTTCCCTGGATTTTTAATGGATTGCTTTTCTATAGAAAACGAAGTACCAAAAAAAAAAGAAAACGAAGTACCAAATCAAAGACTTGGCTTGTAAAGGTTTTTGTTCCTTAGGAATGAATTAGTATAAAAGTAGTTGATTTTAACATACATTTGTCCTCAGTGGCTATATACCTTCAGTTCTTAATGTATTCAAGATTTTTTTAATCATCTTTTTTAAGACTTTTAATCTTTTTTACTTTAGTTTAACTTGCTTTATGATTTTTATCTTTAAATGCAGTTGCCACATTTTTATGTAAGACAGAAGTATTTAAATCCATGCCATATTAACTTTTTATTTTCTCCTTAGGAACTGAGAGAAAGCTACAATACACAGCAGTTAGCCATTGAACAGCTTTATAAGATCAAACGTGACAAACTGAGGGAAATTGAAAGAAAAAGATCAGAGTTAATACAGAAAAAGAAACTAGAAGATGAGGCTACAAGGTAATGTAGTTGATAAATTTATTATACTATATTGCTACTAAAATTCTAATTTTTATTGCCCATATCTTTAGTTTGACTATGAAAAATATAAGGGGAATAAAATTATTATCCTAAGATGCTAATTAGATTCTAAAGTTTAGAAGTTTAGTCCTTCTTTTGTGGACTGAGTTTACAGTAACCAATTGTAAATGTTCCCTTAGTGAAAACTACAGGCTTTGGAGTTCAACCTGGATTATCTTGATCTGCCATTTACTATCTGAATGACCTTGGTTAAGTCACTTTACCTTTTGGAACCTCAGTTTTTACCATCTGAAAAATAGAAACAGTAATGCATACCTCATAGCTAATTCAGAATTAAATAAGATTAAAGAGCCAAGGCAACCCACTCCAGTATTCTTGCCTGGAGAATCCCATGGACAGAGGAGCCTGGTAGGCTACAGTCCACGGTGTCGCAAAGAGTCGGACACGACTGAGCAACTTCACTTCGCTTACTAAAGAGCCAAGTATAATGTTTAGTGGGTAATAAGCACTCATTATTTTTGTCTCTCCATAGTAAATCTATTACTGTTTCCTGAGAAATCATAAAAACCAAGTACTTAATTTTATATAGTATTGAGTGCAGAAATGCCATGTTGATACAGTTTTCTTTGTATATATCTGGGCTACATCAACTGCCTACATTTGTAGCAAAGAAAAGTGAGACAGTTGTATATCTGAAGCATAGAGCCATTCATTTAGAGACTTCACATGACTTTTTTTTCTATCGGTAATATTCTACTTCTGATACGTTCCTATGTTTCTCCCAAGTTCTCTAGTGTCAGAAATTATTATAATTAACAAATATCAGCACACCAGCATTTCTTTACCCTGGAGAAGAGTAGAAGAGTAATGTCCATGAAAGAGCTACTGGGAAGACAAGAAAGACACATTACCATATAGCAGGCCTGTTTTCTTACTGACTTCAGAATTACCACCTCAACACATTTTTATTTAGTGGTCACTGTTGACTGTGATGCAGGTAATCTCTGGGTTACTCCTTGTCTCTAGAATCCTCATAATTCTAGTAGGGGATTCAGACAGCTAAGCAAATAGCTGTAACATTTTTTACTCCAAGACTCATACTTTTGTGACTCCCTAGCAAGAGATGCTGGAATAATAGGTGCAGAGGCAGTAAGTTTAAACTAAGGAGGTTTTTATCTGCCACCAACTTGTGCAGCAGTGTGTGCCCAAGGGACCCGTGCAATGGCTGCACCACCAGTCACCGTGCTAGGGTTTTCTGTTGACACGTGCAAGTATCTTGATACCTCTCCATCATTGCTCGTGGTTCCTTTCAGCCCAGTAGACCATATTAGCAATACACTTATTTTCATTTTATTCATCATCTTCACACATTATCCTACTTTAGTAGAGGGAAGCAATCAGAACATGTAGGATTGGTTCAGAGCTGGCTCTTAGTACTACATCTTGATTTCTTGGCCACTTGCCCAGCTTATGTTGCCTTCTCGCCCAAAGCTATTGGTGATAGTCAGGTTTTCCCATTGTAGGCCTGGTCTCTTTGCCTTTTGTCCAACTTTTGAAGCATCTTCTGGCCCTGGACCAGTTTCTCATCCACAAACTTAGAAACTTTACCAAAATTTAATTTTATATTCTCTTAGCTCTCTTGTCTTTTCTTTATCCCAATAAATATGTGGCAAGTACTCTGATAGTGGTGTTCATAATGCTATGGCAGTTTAAATAAAGGTAGGTTGGGTCATCCTAGACATGAGAGACTGTCAGGGAACGTTACCAAAGACCTAGGAAAGGGAATATTGGTTGGAATTAAGTCAAGACTGCTAGATAAGCATACTTCTGAAAGGAGAGGTGGATGTCAGTTACAGAAAATGCTAGAGAAAGCACTCTGCAAAGTGATAGAGGGTGTAGGAGGGTTTGCAGAGGGTTGAGTGGAAGCTAGTTGTGTGATAATGAACCAGGAATATGAAGTGTAAGACATTTGGGGGATGAGGAGAAAGGGTTCATGACTAAGTGGGTCTACAGTTTTTAAAATTATCTAGTATTTCCAAATTCTTCCAGGAATTATAGGAATAGAGATACAGAATTAAGCCAATACTTTCACCTTTGTGGGACATAAGTGCCTCCCAAAACCCGGGATGCATCAGACACAATTGTCACAGACCCTGATAGTGTGTGCTGAGGCTTGAAGAAGGTGTTAAATTTGGTGTTGACTGCTCTGCCTTCAGTAATATCATCAAAAGTATGTGCAGGAAGAACTGTGGTGAGCATTAGTTCTGTATGATCACAGATCATCTTGACTAGCTAGAAACCAAGCTGCAGCTGTATCAAATGTCATAGAAACTTGTACAGAAGCACAGACCTCTCGAGGAAAAATGATCTGTTATCCAAAATCTAACAAATGAAGGAGACTCTTAAGTGATAATATAAGAAGTAATCTGTCTGTCCAGAAGCATTTCCTATTTCACAGCAATGACTAAATCCCTAAAACAGGGATTAGCTAGAATAGTGAGAGTAAGAGTTTGACAGCAGTCCTGGTGAAGAATCTAGAGAGAAGGGAAGGAAATTTAAATACAATTTTTATATTTGTTTTCTGATTAGTTCCATTTCAGTTTTTTTCCACTTTTTTTTCCCTTGGGTTTGGGAGGTTGGCTGGGCAGGAAGAAATCTGAGAGTGTGAGAAATTGTTAGTCATACACTTCAGCTCATCTGTTTGTCCATAGTTTCTCTCTTGATTAATTGATTGACTAATTGGTTTTCTCCTTCAGCCCTGATTCCCTATGGTTTCTCCACTTCCCCCCCACATGTCTTTGCTGTATGTAATAAATACATAATTATGTTTAAGGTTATATTTAAATATATAAGAAATATTAATTTTTCTTCAGTTTGTCAGGAAGAAGATCTATTATATTTTTATTTTGCATAAAAGAAATTTAGGACATTATGCGAACTTTTTCTTTTTTATAAAGGAAAGCAAAACAAGGAAAAGAAAACTTATGGAAAGAAAATCTTAGAAAGGAGGAAGAAGAAAAGCAAAAACGACTCCAAGAAGAAAAATCACAGGAAAAAGTTCAAGAAGTGGAGCGGAAAGCTGAGGAGAAACAAAGTAAGGATAAGGATAAAAATAATTGGTTTGATTTTTCTGAAACAGAGTAACAAAAGCAACAAGAAAAAAAGATTCTAATGAGGCAAAAAGAAGAAGAAGAAAATTTAAATGGATGCTAATTCTTTTTCTAAATTAAACTTGGATGAGAAGATGTAGCCTTACTAAAACAGTTTGAGGGTAGAAATCTTAAAATGACACAAAGAAAAGAAAGTAGTCATCACTACCAATGCATAAACCTCGACACAGTGTTTATAATTGAAGTAATTTAAAATACTTTATTTCATTAGTGTAGCTAAACTGTTTATTTTAATGAAGTAACAGTAAACTGTTCTTTGCACAGTGAAATTTTCTCAGATGATATAAGGTTGTTTTTGGTACCCCTCCCCAGTGTATTTCTAAAATATTAACAGTTTAAGCATTATTGTATCTTTTCTGGATACACATATTTTTGAATCCTGAATAATGATACAGTGTATTAAAATTTTTATAAGTTAAAGCATTTATTCTACAAATGAACAAAGTAAAATATCTTTAATCTAGTAAGTCTAGTATACTTGTGAGCCCTTCTGCTGTTTTTGTTTTTAGAACCATACTGATGAATCTGTAATTAACCCTGTTTATACTGGCTTACTTCCTCATCTGTGACCTCCCTTTTGTGCTCATCTTCCCTGTGATTCTGACCTCCACAGATCAAATTAAGCCTCTTGCAGCTTAGTCTCCCTCCACCTGGCCCATCTCAGTCACCAGCCCTCACCTTCCCTTATCCACGCGTGTGACACATCCTGACAGTCGTCTCCTTGTTTTACTGCCTCCTGCTTAAGACAGTTATCCTTGTTTGTTTTTTATATTGATTCTGTGACTGTTAAAAATACTTAAATCCAACAAGCCTATGTCAAATGGAGTCTCATTATACTGTTTGATGCTCTGTTTGTTTGTTTTTTCTTTTTGAGCTCTTCATTGAAAGATGTGTATCTGTGAAAGAAGTAAATAATAATAATCTTCTCTTTAGGTGAGCCAGCTGGTACTTTGGTGAATTACAGAGCGTTATATCGCTTTGAAGCAAGGAACCATGATGAAATGAGTTTTAATTCTGGGGATATAATACAGGTTGGAAACTAAGTCTTTTTTTTTTTTCTCATGAATAAGCTGAGTGCACTGTACTATTTTACTTTGAATAATAATATTGAGTATACTATTATGGGGCTTCCCTGGTGGTTCAGATGGTAAACAATTATACAATAATTTACAATTTTAAAAATACATCTTTAGCGTGTCCTCATTTGGTGCTTAAGACATACTACAGATCTGCAGAGGACATTACAGGTAAGGAAGACTTACACAAGCTGTAATCCTCAGCAGCACACTGCCAGCGGGGAGTGAGAGTACATGTCTTTGCATTACTAAACCCAGTGTTCTTTTCACTAGGCCCTGCTGCTTTATGCCATGAAAAGTGACACTGATTTTGTTTTAATAAATCATCAATGACATTTGGGAGAGCTAGCTATTTTCTGACGACCATTAAAAGAGTTGAAGGAGTTAGGTTCTGTAGCTCTAACTAGATGCAGAAGAAAAAGGATTTTATTGTATAATCACAAGCCATGTAAAATGGATGAATAAGAGAAGATGCAGGGAATAGCATTGATTGAGCTATTGTGATACATTAGGAAGAATGCAGTCTGTAGAAGCATAGTGACTTGGACTTCAGTTTTCTTCTTAGGAAATAAAAGTTATATTACCCAGATACCTAGCCAGTGTCTGTTTTCTTTTTTTAACCTGCGTTTTCACCAGTTTGGTGTATTTTATCAGTTGAGTCGCAAAAGCCGAATGGTACCTGGACTAGGGTTTACAAGAACCGGCTCTTCAGATGCTCAGTATCCTCCCCAGCTGCATACTGCTTCTGTTGCCCTTGCCACTGTGGCCGTGCGTAGCTGCTCAGCTGAGGGAGGTCCGTTACATAGGCAGCTGAGTCCCGTCTCCTGGCCCTGCCATTCCTCCTTGTCTGGTTGGTGGTGACGAGGCAGTGTCCAAGAATGAAGAAATATAGCCTGTCTGGGCATGTCCGGCCAAGAGCCTACTTATATTTTTGATTAAATCTTTTGTTTCAGCAAATTCTTGTTGGAGGCTATATTAGGCTAGGGATATAGTAAACAATTCACAGTCTCTGAATAAGTTTATAGTTTATTGAGAAACATAGACATCCCAAGGAAGTAGAAGAAGGGTGTGGATTGCTGTCCCCTCTAGAACAGACCTTTCCCACAGTCAGAGAGCCAGTCTGGTGGTGGTGACAGCAGGAACATGAGGTTAGCTGGAGTTTCTTGAGTGCTTATGTTCTCTGCTGAATCCTTGATGTAAAGAATGTCGTGAGTTGCTGTCAGATATCTGATTTGGAGGCTTCCCAGGTAGCACTAGTGATAAAGAACCTGCCTGCCAATGCAAGAGATGCAGAGATGCAGGTTCAAGCCCTGGGTTGGGAAGATCCCCTGGAGGAGGGCGTGGTAACCCACTCCAGTATTCTCACTGGAGAATCTCCATGGACAGAGGAGCCAGGTGGGCTACAGTCCATAGGGGTGCAAAGAGTTGGACATGACTGGAACAGCTTAACATGCATGCACACACCTGATTTGGACAGCTTAGTTAATGGTGTTCATTCACTAAGAGAGGAAGATTAGAAGGAGGAAATTTAAGTGGGAATTATAATGAGTTTAGTTTGGGATGAGTTTCAGATTTCTGGGCAGCAGTTACATATCCAGAGGTATCTATCGAGATCGCTGGCAAAGGTCAGAGGGGGCCAGTTTGGATGTCATCGGTATGTTGTGATGGTCACTGCAGACGTGACTGTGGCAGAGCTCCCCTAAGGGGAATAAGAAAGGGGGAAGATGGCTTACGGTGCACTCTCTGGGAAGCATGGACACTGAGGGGAGCTGGAGAAGAATGACGAGAGGAAGAAACAGAACAGAGTTTAGCGTCAGGGAAGTTTGAGAGGAGTGGCCCACATGTAAAACCAGACAGTGCTTTAAAAAAGAACCATTGTGTTAGCAGCAGCAGTTACTATTAACCTGGAGGAGAAGAGTATTAGTTGAGTGGAGTGGTGGAGGAAGAAGCCAGATTTCTGTGAGTTGAGGAACAGTTGGAGGGGAGGAAGGAGGAGACAGTGAATATATAAAACTCTTGAAGGAGCTTGGCTTCTGAAGGGGAGAAGGAAGTGAAGGTGGAAAATAATGACAAACGTGGATTGAGGGAAGTTGTTCTGTTTTCTCTTTTTTTTTTAACTTGGCAGAAGCTTGAACGAGTTTAATGATAGAAAGGGTCTGCAGAGAAAAACAGTTAATGATACCAGAAAGAGTAAATTACTAATAGAGGGAGATTTTTTTTCCAATTAAGCTGTAATTTACATTTAGTAAAGTACACAGCCATCAGTGAACAGCTCCAATAATTTATACACACATGTAAATCTTTGAAGGGGCTTCCCAGGTGGCTCAGTGGTAAAAGAATCCACCTGCCAATGCAGGAGATATGAGTTAGTCCCTGGGTCAGGAAGAGCCCCTGGAGGAGGAAATGGCCACCCACTCCAGTATTCTTGCCTAGGAAACCCCATGGACAGAGGAGCCTGGTGGTCTGCAGTCCATGGGGTCGCAAAAGAGACACAACTTCACAAGTAAAACAACAACAACATAAATCATTGAAGTCACAGTTCAGGTCAACACACAGAACACAGAACACTCAGGAAGGCATCTCAGGCCTCCCTGTCAGACCTCACTGTTCTGACCAATGGATGGAGACGAGAAAGATTCTTGACAATGTGAAGGGCTTGGGATCTAGAGCCCAGGAAGAGGGAGAGGTGGAAGGACTGGGTACACTTTCCTTTGTGGTTGGAGGGCTGGATGAAAGAGTGGATGGGATCATAAATTTTGCTCAAGTAGAGGTGAGGTCAAATCTGAGGGCTTCTGTATTGTTGGTACGATAGGAGGCAAGATCTAATCAACTTAATTTGAGAAAGTGGCAGAGGAGGTTTGAGAGAAAGTGCAATAAATTAGAAATTCCTCTGAACCCTGGCAACATTTTTCATCACAACCTATGTTTCTAGTCTTATCTATTAATGCTGTTTTTGAAGTAATAGTTTCTCTAGGCCTGTGAGCATTTATGTAAAATTTCCTAGCTTAGGTCTCTATGTAAACTGCCAACTAGAAATCAATTATAATCATAAATGACAAGTATGAAATTGATTAAAATTGACCGCTTACAAAGCAAATCTGGCCTAACTCTGAAGAATAAATGAATGGGCATTTTCTTTTTCATAAGGTTGAAAATATTAGGAAACAATATTAAAGAAATTATGCTTTTAAAAGTTTGTACGAAAAAGAGGAAGTTAGTATTTGAACACCAGTACCTCATACATTTCAGTAATTCCTCACCTTGAGACCAAATATTTAAATCAGGTTTAGGTTGCATAATTCCTGGAGTTTGTTGTTCTTGCCTTCATGGAGATTCTACTGGTCTTTGTGAACTGTTTTTGTGTATTAACTTGGATAAAATTAAAAATTTAAGTTTAAAAGGGCACCTTGTCAATTGTTAGAGGTAGTAACCTATTGTAGAAAATGCTTTAGCTATGTAGTTAGATGGACTTGATTCTGAAAATTAGGCTGCTGGACAGTGTTCTGCATCTCTTCTCTTTGCAAATATGTGGCTTTCCAACCACTGATAATTCTTCTTTTTGTTTCCATAGGTTGACGAAAAAACTGTAGGAGAACCTGGTTGGCTTTATGGTAGTTTTCAAGGAAATTTTGGCTGGTTTCCATGCAATTATGTAGAAAAAGTGACATCAAGTGAAAAATCTGTGTCTCCTAAGAAGGCCTTACTTCCTCCTACAGTATCTGCTACCTCAACTTCTGAGTAAGTTTTTAGCTAATAACGGAATTTATATGTCGCTGCACATGTTTGAATCCCTAATATGTATTTCTGTCAACCTGATATTTAATCATATTGTAATCTGCACTGGACTCTGTCAGGGTACCTTTTGTTCCAAATTTAATACTGAAGTTTACTAAGTAAAAACATAGGTCATGATTTTTTTTTAATAATTTGTGTTTAAGCACAATATATATTATATATGAGTAGATAAATTGGTAGTACTTCATTAAGTATACTTATATCATATTGTTATATTTATAGGTCACTTTCTTCAAACCAACCAGCATCTGTGACTGATTATCAAAATGTATCTTTTTCAAACCTGAGTGTTAACACATCATGGCAGAAAAAATCAGCTTTCACTCGCACTGTGTCCCCTGTGTCTGTATCACCAATTCATGGACAGGTTTGTATGTTTCATTTTTGTGTGTTTTATTCTTTGACATTGCTCCTGGTTCATGTAAAATAGAATGAAGATTTTTGCACAAAGGCTTCATTGATTCATTTACCAGTTTGTAGCATTTAGTTTAGGTTCTGAACCATTCATATGTGATACAAAGTTGAAGAAATTATTAGGGGTTTCTCAACAATTTATTCTCTTAGTAACAAATTGCTACCAGCTAAGGTTTCTAAACTCAAAATATCATCTTTACAAATTTGATTATATTCTTAATTTGTAGTTATTGTAAGAAGAGCTGTGGGCTTGGAGGTTTTTTGTTTGTGTTTTCCTTAAATAAGTCATTGTGTGAGAACTGTATTACATGTGTATTTAGCCTCTGGTTTAGATGTAACCAAGATGCAAGCATTGTTACATTGCTGGTGGTTTAGTCACTAAGTCATGTCAGACTCTTGCAACCCCATGGACGCCTGCCAGGCTCCTCTGTCCATGGGATTCTTCAGGCAAGAATACTGGAGTGGGTTGCCATTTCCTTCTCCAGGGGATCTTCCTGACCAAGGAATTGAACCCAGGTCTCCTGAATTGCAGGCAGATTCTTTACCGACTGAGCTATAAGGGAAGCCCATTGTTACATTAACATTATTAAAAAGAAATTGCAGACTTTATCAGAACAGAGTCCTGAGAATTCCAGCTTACTCAGAAAATGTTTATTGTGTGACCATAGGTCCTAGGCATTTATTCTGTGCTAGAAATTTAATGGAAGAAAATTCTGTCATTAGGGAGTCATCAGCTAATGAAGACACAAATAAATAACTATATGAGAAGTGTTGTAATGAAGATATTTTATGAAATCCTAACGGGTATACAGAAGAGAGAGCATTTCAGTTCAACCAGTGGGAATCAGAGCAGCCTTCACAATGGTTAAGGCATTTCAGTAGAACCCTCAAAAATGAGCAAGCTTTTAACAAACAGAAGGAAAGTTATTCATGTGAAAGAACAATTGGGGGAAAGTCAGTGAGGTATGTTAACACAGGAGTTTATAGGAAACAAGAATTGTTTATAGTGTGGCTAGATTACCAGATTCATAAAGAAAGAGTTAAAATGTAGTTGGAGAGAGAGGTTGAGATTTATTTGTGAAGCATTTAATGCCATGCTAAGCAGCTGGCAGTGGAAAGTCCATGTGAATGTCGCTCAGTCGTGTCTGACTATTTGCAACCCCATGGTCTATAGCTTGCCAGGCTCCTCTGTCCATGGAATTCTCCAGGCCAGAATACTGGAGTGGGTAGCCGTTCCCTTCTCCAAGAGATCTTCCCAACCCAGGGATCAAACCCGGGTCTCCCACATTGCAGGTGGATTCTTTACCACGTGAGCCACCAGTGGAAAGCACATGAAGGCTTTCAAAAGGAGAGCTGAGTTGTGTATTTTAGAGAGAGAACTCCGGCAGTCATATAGAGGCCAGACTGGGAGAAGGTAGCACAGGGAGGAGACCGCCAAAGGGAGGATATCACAGTAGTAACAGGTGACGCTGTGAACCAGTGTCACAGAGGTGAAAATATACAGAAGCAGAGAGGGACTGAAAAAAGTATTAGTTAACCAAAATATGGCAATCCTTTGAATGTGAAGAATGAGGAAGAAGTTGAAGTTAAAGATACCTCTTCAGGGTCTTTAGTTCAGGTGACTGAGGGGATGGTGGTATCATTGTCCAGTGTAGGAGGAATGGGTTTGGTGAGTTCTAAAAGTGATTACATTTCAGATGTATAACTTAGGTATTTGTATACCTAAGCATGAGGGCCAGGCCCAGCAGGCAGCTTGATTTACAAGGCTAGAGGTCAAAAGATAAAGTTACAGTTAAAATATAGATTTGAGGGCTTCCCTGGTAGCTCATGATGGTAATGAATACGCCTGCTAATGCAGGAGACACGAGTTTGATCCCTGACCCAGGAAGATCCCACATGCCACAGAGCAGCTAAGCCTGTGCACCACAACTGCGAGCCTGTGCTCTTAAGCCCAGGAGCCTCGCCTGCTGAACCCACGCAGCCTAGGACCAGTGCTCCACAACAGGAGAGGCCGCTGCAACAAGAAGCCTGAGCACCACAACTGGAGAGGAGCCCCCACTCCCTGCAGCTAGAGAAAAGCCTGCGCAGCAGCAAAGAGCCTGCCCAGCCAGAAATAAAATAAATAAATAAAAGCATATAATTTTTAAAAGATACAGATTTGAGAAGTCCTAGGCATAAATAAAATTTTAAGAGAAATCACATGAAACAGGAAGAGAAAGAGACTGGACCAAAGAGGAGCTCTCAGCCACCAGATGGTGAGCTTCAGGAAACTGGAGGGGTTTCAGTGATGTCACCACCAATCAGAGATCAGGGAAAGTAAGGGTTTGAAGAAGCTTTTGGCTCTGACGTTATCAGTGACCTTGTCAAGAAGTTCAGTATTACAGCAGTTGCAGAACCTAAATTAGAATGGACTGAGGGGTGAAATTGGAAAGCAAGTGCAAGACTTCTGTTTCTTTAAGGAAGTTAGAAGTAGAATTAAGGAGAGAAGTGAAGAAATTAAAGATTCAAGAGAGAGAATTCACAGCGTTACAAATATTTTTAGAAAATGAGAAGACACGGTAGAAAGTTTAGAGCCCAGGTAGAGGGGTTAGCCTTATCAACAAAACAGAAACCCTCCTTCCTCTGAGAAAAAAGAAAGGAGAAATAAGAATATGAAGAAGTTATGAGACAGAAAACAAAAGTGGAGGAAGGTTGAGCACAGCTGCATCTCCATTCCTAGTGGAATAAACAGAATCCATTGCAATGAGGAGACTTGGAAGTGAGGAGAGAAAGGGTTTCCCTTTTCATTTGTATGTGATACATACTTAGTGGATCTGTGAGTACGCGTCTTCAGTACCCAGGGTTTGCCTTCCATACCTATGGTGCTTAATGCCAAGGTGTTTCCCTGAATGGTAAGTGTTGGGTCTTTAAATTCATAGAAGGCTATTCAGATGGTTGTCTGTCATATATAATTTTAAATCAGTTAGTAGGTAAAGATTATCTTAAATCATCATTGATAATAACTCACCACCATACCAAACCGGTCTCCTGTTTGAGTAGTAAGTATGTTATATCCTGGGAATCAGAAATCACAATTGTCATTGTTTTCTGTTTCTTTTTAATTTTGTGGTTTTGTATTCACAGGGACAGGTTGTAGAAAACCTGAAAGCACAGGCCCTTTGTTCTTGGACTGCAAAGAAAGAAAACCACTTGAACTTCTCAAAACATGATATTATTACTGTCTTGGAGCAGCAAGAAAATTGGTGGTTTGGGGAGGTTCATGGAGGAAGAGGATGGTTTCCGAAATCTTACGTCAAAATCATCCCTGGGAGTGAAGTTAAGCGGGAAGAGTAAGCACTTAGTTTTGTGTGTTGACATGAGATGTCGATGTTGCCAGTTTCACTGATGAGCCAGCCACAGTACAGCTGGCTGTGCAGGAAAATTAGAAGTTTAAACTTAAGTCTGAATATCAGAATGGTAATTCCTAGAGTGGAAAAAAAATCATACCTAAGGTATTTGTACCAGTTTTAGAATATCTTTTATTCTAGTTATTTCAGATTCCTAGAGTTTTCAAAGTGCTTAAAATTTTAGATTGGTTGCTTTTTTTATACTAGCAGGTCAGTTAGAGAGGTTATTTTTCATTTCCTTTGGAGCTTTCTCCCTTGTTGTTTACTGTAAACTGTCAGTATTTAGATAAATCTTTACTGAGGGCCTCGCCTCTGCCTCTCCCATCTCTGGATCTCCAGAGTTCCTTTGCAGGTCACCTTTCTTGGTGCTCATGCACACTGTGTTGTAGCTGTTTCCCTTCTTACCTATATTCCTTATTAGGTCATAAGCTCCAGGAGGTGGGATTCACGTCTTTTTTGTTCATTTTTTAGGTTTTTGATACCTAGTGTGATCTTAATGCCTAGTAGCTGCTCAATCATACTTGCTTAGTGAAGAGAGGAGCTAATGAAAGAACACACGAATGAAACTTTTGCATGAACAAAAAACAAAACCAGATGGGGTCTCTGGTCTTTATTTCCCAGTCTGTAGGGGAGTCAGGTCATCAAACATCTTTACTGCCAAGAACTAAGTACTCTAATGTAGCTGTGGGTAATTATCACTTGTGTTTTATGTGGAAGTTAGTCTAAATAGAAAAGAAAGATAATTTATTGAAAAGGAATGGGGTCGTTGGAAATTAAGATCCTTGAGTTCTGATTCTACTATTTTTGCCAGACTGTATGGGGTAAGCCTTCTTGGTCTCAAGTTTTTTCATTAATTGAATGAAAATAACTAAAAAATCTTTAAAAAATTCTTTCACTGCTAAGGTTCTGTACATTAAGTTTTAGTTCAAATGTCAGAAGACATTTACTTTTCAAACTGACATGGAATTCTAGAGTGTGTGATGGTAACAGTAGCAACAGTAATAGCTGATGTATGTGCTGGCACTGTGCTAGACCCTTTATGGTAATTATCTTATTTAAACTCTATAACATTTTACAGAGAAGGAACACATAAACACAAACAGGTTAAGTTTAAATGCTTAAAGGACATTTCTAACTTTTCATTCGATTACTGATCCTTTCTAACAGATAAGGCACACACCTTGAAAACCTGCAGTAACGGAGAATTCAGCCAGGCAGTCCATTCAGTGTGCCCATGAGTTGTAGTAAGAGTCCACTTTTAACCTGAAAACTGCTTCACTATATAGTTAGTCGCATCTTGGGAATCCCTGATATATATACAGATATCTAGTTCTTACTGCCACAGTTTTCCAGATTTTTGAGAACAGTTTCCTGGGTTAAATTGAAAATAAAAGCTATTTATGTTCCCAAATCTAAAAATAAAGTGTTATTATTTTATATATTTTTTAAATGTACTGTGCTGTAAACAAGTAGTAAAATTTATAATTGCCCTTATTTTTTTCTAACCAAAACCCAGCCCCATATGTGCTTCACCAAATAACTGCCCATTTACCAGGGCCTAATGTCTTTTAGATTTAGAAAAGCAAAATAGCTCACATTTGAAGAACTATTTATAAATCATATTGAAATTACTTAGATTTTAAAATTTTAGTAGTTTGTAAGTAGGCAGTTTATAATCCGCTAGTATTTTGTGTATGAGCGTATTTCTAGCTTGTGTACTGAGACAATATTTCAGTTAATTTTAGCCCTTAAAAGAGCACACTGCTGAAAACCTGCTGTCTTCATCAAACCATCTTCTTTATTTACGTGATGATACCTTTTTTATTGTATTATTATTGTTTTTTATCTGTTTTGTGTGTTTATTTGGCAGACCAGAAGCTTTGTATGCATCTGTAAACAAGAAACCTACCTCTGCAGCCTGTACAGTGGGAGAAGGTGAGCTTTTGTTAATTTGTAAATTAGATGGAGGTCAAATTAGCTACTGACTAATTATATAACTGACTTCCCACAGTTGTTACTCTTATTGCTTTTGTGTCTTCAGTGTTAAAGTGAAATTAGGAGAAACCTTGCTGCCGCTATATTTCACATGAATATTTAGGAGATAGAAAATATATGACTGAAAATACTTGACACTTAAAAAAAATCAGTACTATAAAAGTTCATATCAGTTCAGTTCAGCTGCTCAGTCGTGTCTGACTCTTTGCGGCCCCATGAACCGCAGCACACCAGGCCTCTCTGTCCATCACCAACTCCAGGAGTTTACCCAAACTCATGTCCTTTGAGTTGGTGACGCCATCCAACCACCTCATCCTCTGTTGTCCCCTTCTCCTCCTGCCTTCAATCTTTCCCAACATTAGGGTCTTTTCAAACAAGTCAGCTCCCAGTAGCATATTGGACACCTACCGACCTGGGAAGTTCATCTTTCAGTGTCCTATCTTTTTGCCTTTTCATACTGTTCATGGGGTTCTCAAGGCAAGAATACTGAAGTGGTTTGCCATTCCCTTCTCCAGTGGACCACATTCTGTCAGACCTCTCCACATGACTTCAATAAATAAATAAATAAGCATTGCAATGAGATAGCATGAAATTTTTTGTTTTCCTTTTATTATATATTATAGATGTTTAAAATACAAGGAAATTTTAGTACATTTAGTTATGAATTGCCTTTTTTTTTAGCCACACTGTGCAGCTTGTGGGATTTTTAGTTCCCTGACCAAGGATTGAACCCAGGCCCTTGGCAGTGAGAGCATGGAGTCCTAACAACTGGCCCACCAGGGAGTTCACTGAATTGCATTTTAATTACAGTATGCCACGTAAATCATTAAGTAGGATTTGAAATCAAGATACACTTTAATCATAAATATTACAAAGACATTTCTGTTGCCCCTTGGGTTGTTTGACTATCTTAATTTTGAAAATGTGTTGAAAAATGTCTACCCTTATTTCAGACAGTGTTTTTATGTAATAGTTATATAGATTTATAAATTAATTGTATATATCCATTGTAAAACTAGTTGAATAGTTTACATTTTGTTTATATTGTTCAAGAAAATCAGTTTAATAGTAAGTTAAACAGTTTATTCATTATCTGCTAGAGATACTATGCTAGAGCCTAGAATTATTCATCCTATACAAGGATGAATAAAACACAGTTTCCCAGGTGCTAACAGTAGAATGGGAAGGATAGGCATATAATTGTAATAAGTGCTATAACAAATGAATGAAAACACAATTTTGAGTAGGACCTATGAATCCACAGAGGTGGCCACATTGAATCATCTTAAACGATGAGTAGGATCTTGCTTAGTGATGAAGGAAGAGAAGGCTTGGTGGACAGAGGGAAAGGCGTGCGCCAACGCTCAGCTGTGAAAGGTTAGGGAACTTAAGTTACCAGCAAGCCTAGAGCCAGAGGTTTACTGTGGAATAAAGGCAGTGAAATGATGCTAGGAAAGTGGTGAGGAGCATTTTGGAAAGAACCTGGCTTGTTACAACATACCTTAACCTTGTGGTCAATTTTTGTTTTTTTGAGTCAGCTAAATTGGATAGTAAAGTGGATAGTAAATAGTTTTTGTATGATGGTTCTGGTCATCTTCAGTTTATGATCTGAAGATCAAATTTCATGTCAACAAATACAAATACATATAAAAACTTACATAGTTCCCTTAAGGTTATTCATTAACAAATATTTATGGAGCGTCTATTCCATGCCAAGCACGGAATAGGAGCTGGACCATTGTGATGGAAACTGGACTCTCATACTGATGTTAGCTGAAGAGTTGGCATTTGCATAACTGTATATAAAAGAATTAAAGAGAAAAGAATTAAACTATATGTAAGAAGATTAAAAAAACTTTTCATGTCTTGACCCTATAGAGATACTGATATGTATTTGTAGCTTTGGGGTTATTCTCTGTGACATGATGATGATGATGATGATACAGTGGGAAAAAAGAAACCTGTGATAAAGCTTTCCATCCATTCTAAGCCTCTGAGATCCCATGGACTGTAGCCCACCAGCCTCCTCTGCCCATGTCATTCTCCAGGCAAGAATACTGGAGTAGGTTGCAGTTTCCTTCTCCAGGAATCTTCCTGACCAAGGGATCGAACCTGTGTCTCTTACAATTCCTGCACTGGCAGGCAGTTTCTTTACCACTAGCACCACCTGGGGAGCCCCAGACTTTTTCTAGTAATTATTAAGTAATTACTTCATTCTACTTTCTGCCTTAACATCTCTTTACATTAGGTTTCCTTAAGTCACAAGGTCTTTTACCGCAAATTTACTCAAAATCCTGGAAATTAACACTTTTTTTTTTTTACTTCCGTAATCTTATAACCAAAATTAGTTTCTTTTTTCTTTATTCCCTACAGAGTATATTGCACTTTATGCATATTCAAGTGTAGAACCTGGAGATTTGACTTTCACTGAAGGTGAAGAAATATTGGTGACCCAGAAAGATGGAGAATGGTGGACAGGAAGTATTGGAGACAGAACTGGAATTTTTCCGTCAAATTATGTCAAACCAAAAGATCAGGAGGTAGAGTTCCTTTGGTATAGAAACAGAATCAGTCCTGTTGCTCAAGCTCATGTTTATAAAGGAGGTTTACATGTGGTTTTGGTCGGGCTGCTTTGGTTACAAGGAGACCATTTAAGGTAACTCCAATAAAATATAGTTTGTTACAGAGATCCTGTTAGATAAAGGAGAAATGATTTTATGAAATTCCAAGAACATGAGCCATAGATAGGGCCGGGCCTCATGGTAACTGAAGTTAGGGAATGGTTTGGATTCAGGGAGGCTTAAAAGGAATCTGTAAATCTTTAAGGCTCTGACGTTATTATGACCCAGCCCACACTTGGAGTTCCTGCTGCCTTTCTCCCACCACTAGCAGCAGTTCTCAGACTTTTTGATTTCAGGAACTTTGCACATTCTTAAAAGTTATTGAGGACCCCAAAGTTTCTGAAAATATATGGCTTATATCTAGCAATATTTCCCATATTAGAAATTAAGACTGAAATTTTTAAAAATTTACTAATTCATTTTGAAATAACAAAATTAAACCTACTATATGATGACTTAAATAACTTTCTTTTAATGAAAAACAAATATCTACTTCTCCCTCTTCAAAAACGCTTAATGAAAAGAGTAGTGTATTCTTTTGGTTGAAGTAGTTGAAGAAAATTCAACCTCACACAGATATGAGAGATAACAAAAGTATTTTAATGACGTGTTCAGATATCTGTGGATGTTCTTCTTTAACACTGCTGTACCAAAACTTGACAAGTACTAGATTTTTGTAGATTATTTGCAATGCAGAATCCGAAGCCAAATCAGTGAACATTCCTTATTGTTAACATTAAAATTCATCAGTCTGTTTTTTTTTTTTCCATTTATTTTTATTAGTTGGAGGCTAATTACTTTACAATATTGTAGTGGTTTTTGCCATACATTAACATGAATCAGCCATCATCAGTCTGTTTTGTATACTGAGTGTAATAACATCATTCATTGATTATTTGGGAAATACTGAATCACTGAGTTATGCAAATATTCCCTATATTGCTACATTTCATTATATAATTTTTTTTCATTATATAATATTTTAAAAATTACATTTATGGCTTAAAGACTTAAACATAAGACATGACACCATAAAACACCTAGAAGAGATCACAGGCAAAACATTCTCTGATGTAAATCATACCACTGTTTTCTTCAGTCGGTCTCCAAGGGCAATAAAAATAAAAACAAAAAATAAACAAATGGGACCTAATCAAACTTACAAGCTTTTGTATAGTAAAGGAAACCATAAACAAAATGAAAAGACAACCTACAGAATGGGAGAAAATATTTGCAAATGATGCAGCTGACAAGGGCTTAATTTCCAAAATACGCAAACAGCTCATACAACTCAACAACACCAAAAAAAAAGCCCAATCGAAAAATGGGGAGAAGCCTTAAATAGACATTTCTCCATAGAAGAAATACAGATGACCAGTAGGCACATGAAAAACTGCTCAACATTACTTCTTACTAGAGAAATGCGAATTCAAAAGTACAATGAAGTACTATCTGACAGAATGGCCATCATTATTAAAATGTCTACAAATAACAATTCCTAAAAATAAGAAATGTGATTGGCCCAACTTATCCTGTAAAGTCAAACAGGTGATAGTTGCTGGTATGCATTCTTTGTTCTTAGGTCAGGTTCAGGTGGAACATGACAAAAAATTAAAAATAAAAGCACTACCTTGTATGTAGCAGGAGCAAAACTCACATATGCCTTAACATACCCAGAGCACATGTGTTATATGTGGTGGGCATTGATTCTAACCCCCTAATGATGAAATGTATTTGTGTTAACATTTAATATTCAGAAAAAATTCAGAAAACGAGCTGTTCCTGTTGAGTTGCCAACATCAGCTACTTATATATAATGTATTCTGTCAGAATCAGATCTCCCTGTAAGTATTGGATTCTTAACTTACTTGATCAGTATAAGGTTAATCATTATTTTGCTCTTACTCTAAAGAAACAAGGACCCTGGGAATTAGAAATCTCTAGTTCCTAATAGCCTGTGTACTTTTAACCCTGGATTGTTGAAAAATGATAAAACAGTGTATCTTTTCCCTTATAGGGTTTTGGGAGTGCTAGCAAATCTGGAACATCAAACAAGAAACCTGGTATGTATCATGATAAAGCTGACAAACTACTAAGGTGTTTAATAGTCTTGAATTCATAGTCCCTTGTTTTTCTTCTTTTCAGAGATTGCTCAAGTAACGTCAGCATATGCGGCTTCTGGTTCTGAACAGCTTAGCCTCGCACCAGGACAGTTAATACTAATTCTAAAGAAAAACACAAGTGGGTGGTGGCAAGGGGAATTACAGGTAATAACTTTTAAATAACATTTGTTAATTTTATTATTAATACCTGCTCATTAGAAAAATAAGATTAACAAAAATTTAATTTGTCTTATTTGACTAATTGATAAATAATAGTTAGTTTGAATGATTATTAACAAAGCTCCAAGAGGTATTTACTTACTAGGAGAACATTAGAAAAGTCTTTTTAAGTTTATAAATATTATTTGTGTGAAGTATGCAGAGAACTTTGAGACTGAACAATCTCTAAATAGACTTCTACAAATAGTGTTGGGATGCATATTGAATCTTCCAGTTGTTTAATATTGACCTCAAAGGCCAGTGCAGAATTCAAGTGTTCTCAAGACACCCTCCCTCCTAACACAGATTGTAAGTTTGGAGGGCCCCGAGACCACTCCCAGATTCAGTAATTTCCCATAAAAACTCACAGGACTCACTGAAAGCTGTTACGGTTACGATTTATTACAACAAAAGGATTTAGATTAAAATTAGCCAAGGGAAGAGATGTATGGGTCAGAGTTCAGGAGGGTTCCTAACACAGAGCTTCCCGTTGTTCTCTCCGCATGGAGTCATGGGCAGCATTAAATCTCCTGGCAGCGGTACACATGGAGTATTTCCAAGCAGCAGCACACTTGAGCCTTGGTTTCCAATGTGTTTATTGAAACTCCATCAAGTAGACACAGTTGTTGTGCACATGGCTGAACTCAGTCTCCAGTCCCTCCAGAGGTTGAGTTCATATTATGACCCAAAGGGTCCACCATAAATCACATCATTAGGCTCTCCCGCATGGTTAAGGCCCCCACATAAACTGAGACACTCTTTTAACAGTCAAGACATTTCAAAGGTTTAGAGATTACCTTCCAGGAGCCATAGGCAAAGGCCAGGCCTCCCTTTGGGCAAGGTTAAATTCTTTACTACACAGTTTGGATTTTCTCATTTTCAGTTTATGTCTCAACGATTGTCTTTAGTCTCATCTTTTGTGTTCTTTTTACTAATTTTAGGCCAGAGGGAAAAAGCGACAGAAAGGATGGTTCCCTGCCAGCCATGTTAAACTTTTGGGTCCAAGCAGTGAAAGAACTACACCTGCCTTTCATCCTGGTATGGAAAGGGGTTAACTTGTGTTTCATCTTAGGAAGTTTTTTTTTTTTTTTTTAATTCAGCATTTCTTAGATTAGCCAATTGAAAAATATTTTAAAATTTGTTCTTTCTTTACCTCTGTGAGAACTTCCTTTCTAAAAAGTTCTGTTAGAAACAGCCAGCTGTTCAGTGATGCTTGAACTACATCACTCCTTGAAGTTGTTTAATTGCTCGCCATCATACTTCAAAGCAGTCGCTTGGATTTCCAAACTACATTTGGGAAATTCTTGCTTTTGTGAAACAGGGAATAGAGGAAGGAGGGTGGGAGAGAACAGCTAAAGGGAAATCTTGGCAGAATTTTAAGGTATGATGCTAGTAGGAAGAATTACTCAATTTAACTTATTACTTTGTTGTTCTTTCTCTGGTAGTGTGTCAGGTGATCGCCATGTATGACTACACAGCAAACAACGAGGATGAGCTCAGCTTCTCCAAGGGACAGCTTATTAATGTTTTAAACAAAGATGATCCTGACTGGTGGCAAGGAGAAATCAGTGGGGTGACTGGTCTCTTCCCTTCGAACTACGTTAAAATGACGACAGATGCAGATCCAAGTCAACAGTGTGAGTAATATCAAACTATTTACTTCTTAATAGTGCATCAGCTTTAACATACAGCACTGCATTCCTTACTTTTCTCAACCAAATCTTAAACTTAGCACTCTCAGCAAATGTATATTAATGTTTAGAGTAAGAAAATATAATAAGAAACTTTCACAAAATCAAAAGTTATATTGCTTTTTTTCAAATACTTTTCTCCTAGCTTCAGACCTTACTGTTAGACTTTATCTGAAAAAAAGTTCTAGTTCTTTCATGAGTTCCTTGGTATGGTAGCAGTCTATACTGCAGCTTATTTTTACACCAGTGTTTTTCAGCTTAAGAGAGAGTAGAGACTAGCTGGCAGTTGGTGTATTCACCTGTGCAGAATGACACTTTTAGTGTACAGGTGCTGTTAATTTCACAACCTTATTTATTTCCCACATTATTACATAGCACCCAGGTTAGAAGAAAATTATAAAATTTATTTTACAAATAAAGTGCTTGCAAAAATCTCATTAGGTGATTTTTTTAAGGTAGGTAACTCATGCCACAGAGATATATGAATTAAGATCTGTTTTACTACTTTTACTGCAAGGGTCCATATCTCAGTGTATATGATTTGGTATTACGTAAAATTATCTCTTGATACCTAACCTCTTACACTTGACAGTAAATGTAGCATTAGAGAATAAACAGTACTTGGAAATATTTTTTTAGCTTCATAAAATAGAGGTCACCTTTCCTCACCCTTTTGATCTTTTTGTCCTTCTTAATAAAATACATCATGATTTGTGTTTTTATCATTCTTGTGAAATTATCTAAAAGCTTTAGCCTCTCATTTTAACTTAGCTTCTAAGAACCTTTAAATGGTAACCCAGTCAAAGCTGAGATGTGTTTACAATTAAATGCAAGTATTATGAATTTACTTTGTACTATATCTATCATTTTAAATTATTAGTGCATTATTTTCACTTTAGAGCTTATAAAGATCCTTGTGATTCAGGGAGAAGACCGTCCTTTAGATAGAGCAGCTGAATGTCCCAGTCTGGAGGTGGAGTCCAATTTTTTATGCTTTGAGTATTCCTAAAAATACCTCAAGGTTTCAAGAGAGGTAGTAAGGAAAATTATAAAACTTGGATTACCTAAATGAAAGACCATTTTTAAATTCTACTGATGGTTTGGCAGTTTTCAGGGCTTGCCAGTTTGTCTGGTTATTAAAATACCCGAGGTGTCTTTCCTGAGCCTGAGAGAGGAAGGTACTTTTCAGACCCACTAGGTCTGGAAGATCTTGGGCTAAGTGATCCTTGGAGGCATTCTAGTTTGTCAGTGCATTTGACTTTTATAGTGTCTACAATGTAAAGTGATCGTTTTCCAAATGTTTTGTTATTATCTTGTTTTCCAATGGTGGAACATATTTTTTCCCTTTTAAGTCTTATAATAAGAAATATAAGAAAATATGAAAGTGTTCTAAAGGAAGATAAGCCAGGAATATATGAGTCAGTGAAAACTAGTTAAGTTTTAGACTACCATGAGTGTTTCTCAAGCCTTTATAAGTATTACTTTCATTTTACTAGGTAGTTAGAATATTTTTTAAAGGTTGAGAATTTTAGTAGTTCAAATTTGTTGACGTTGCATGTAATCAGTAGAATTTTTCTCACCCACTTGATTTGCTTTATGTTCATTTTATCCCTCATTTTTCTTTTTATAGGACCCAGTGTTGTCTTCCAGTGTGAAAGCACCCCAGAGACCCACTATCCAAGTTTGACTCTAGCGTGGAGACAGGGCAGGCAGCCCTGATCAAATATCTCCTACACAATTCCTTAGCTTCGTTCTCAAATGTTAGAGCCACTTGTGGTTATTTCTCTGTGTTTCTAATTTACAGTTAAAATTTATTTGTAACAAGTTAAAGGATAGTGGGTCTTTGTGTGGCTTTCCCTGCTGTTCACTCTGGCATCCTTTAGCATTTTTCTTCTTTTTTAATTTGGTAATTGTAGGTCATTAGCATGCATACTGAGTTTGCCCTTACATGGTGGGAGTTCAAACACACAAAGACCCACTATTTGCACAAACTGTTCTTGCTGGTTTGGAATGGGCTGCCATGCTTTTCTAATGTTACTGCAACATGTATATTCATTACAAAATTCAGAATTGCTTATGTTTTGCTGTTACGTTTGACCTAATCTTAATCACAGTGAGCTCTTAATTGGTTCAATATGCAATTTGTCCCCCAATAGGCACTGTTTCCTCTGTTACTTTCTAATATGCCACTATAAGTACCAATATTTAAGTTTGTTAAAAGGCCAAGAATTGGAAATATCCTTTTCTCTATTTTCTGTGTATTTTGGGGTGGGAATGATGACACTTTGGGGGAGCTTTTCTTACCTCGTAGAGGAGGGAAGTGGCCCACCCCACCTAGCCATATGTGCAGAGCAGGGTGGGTTTTATCTGTTGCAGCTATCCCAAAATGAGCCCTGTACCGTGGGAGTCCACTGGGGTCTCTGGGCTCATGAAGGTACTGCTAATGTGCTGCAGCAGGCAGTTGTTATTTCTTTACTGATTACCTAAAAATGGATTATTTTTGAGGAATGAAAGGCTCCCATCATTGACTACAATATATGACACTTTCTCTGCCTTAGCAGAGCATTTATATCTATACATTTTAAAGTCAGAAATTCATGTTATCTATTTTAATGAGGTGACTCCATGTCCCAGGTCACAAAGGGGCACAGGTTGACTTTCTTCTTAATGTATTTAGTAAAGATCATAAGAAATGCTTGAAGAGTTTAAATGCCCTTGAAGCAGGCAGACAGTCTCTATCTAGCTGAGAATGAATTAGAGGGAAGGAAAGCTGTGTGGGAGATGGCATTCCTCTGTGTCCATGAAGCTGCTTTGTGGCTACAGAACTGATTTTACCATTCAGAATTCTCTACCTAATATCTATTCTTCAACCACATTGGCAACTTTGGCATAGGACTTCACTTCTTTTCCTTGAGCCAAAAACTGCAAGGATAGTAAAACATTATTATAAATGTGAGAGTACTTAGTTGACTTTTAGTGGATAGTATTAAATCATATTTGAAAATCAATGAGAAGATTATGCAATTTAAACTGTTTACAAACTGCAGTGCAATCTACTGTTTCTGAATGTCCAAGTATTATCAGGAAAAGTGTACATACAATCACAGAGTCTTATTTCCTCACAGAGTTCTTTAAGAAGAGTGAAATGTGTTTTTATATCTCTGAGGCATATTTTGTGCAATATTTGTGTTAATGTGCCTATACATTATGAATGAATGATTTTAGTCATATGTTCCCTAAATCATAACTTTACAACACTTGAGGAAGAATCAACGGTTTAGTTAGAACTTCACAAAATTTAAATGTCTGTGTTCCGGAATACTTCACATCGTTGGGATGTATGGTGACGGGCATGTGTGCTCCCTGAGGCAGGGATTTCTAGTTACTAGACCACCTCAGCTTTTAGCATTTGGCATCATCATGATACTTTTATAAAATATGACATTAAATGGAAAGCAATAATATTATTTTACAGGTGGCATAACAGATTTGCCTGCAGTCACTAAAGGGTACAGTGTAAAGACTGAATCCTTGTAAATTCAGCTGATCTTCTAAATTGTACGGGTTACTTGGTCTTGCCTTTTATTTTCTGAACATGTTAGTTGGGTTCAAATTCAGGGCAGTTTAAATCCACCTTAAATCCTGAAGTTAGAAATAAGACCACTTAATTAATTACATGATATAGTATAACATTCTCTCTTTATAATTTTGAATTTGGGCTTATTTAATACACTGATAAATTATTTCAAAGGTATTTTTGTAGCTCAAATTGCTTCCCTTTTACACTGATAACTATAGATTATTAAGAATGACATTCTGGTAGAGATTAGTGTCTGTAAATCAATTTGAAAAGAATATATTCATCAGGTACTATGGACTAAGTCTTATAATGGCGTATTTAAACTGAGTGTCTGTCTGGGAAATAAATTTACTGTATTTACAGAAATACCTCTCTCTGTTTAGGTATTTTGTCATATATTTGACAGGAAGCTAAAAGTAAAGGAAATGGTATGGCATATAATAATAACTTGTCCTTTTTAAAAGAGCATGCAATCCTTTGCAATACCTCATATTCAGCCACATATTTGCTCTCTTCCTCATTCAGTATAAGAGGCAGCTTCAGTTTACTTAGAAAGCGACATTAGAAGGAGTTTATCAGGAATGTAGAATTTTAAAATGGGAGCACAACTGAGCAAATCTGAACCCTGTAGGAGGTGAAGAATCAAAATACCTTAGTGAGTGTTGATACTTTGGGTCTGAGTAAAGCTGGAAAAAAAAAAAAAACACAAAATACCTGTTTATTTAAAAATTGCAATATGTTGTAATCATTTCTACAGTATGTGATTAAACCTGATGGGTTTTTCAGCAATGAAAAAATCAGTTCTAAGACCAAAGCTGATTTTTTTAGAAAATTTGAAAATCTAAATCAATCCTACCTGTTGTATAGTTTCCTCTAAAACTTTATCCTAGGGAGTCATTTTAAAATAATACAGCTATTAAAAGAGTATAACTGCTACATTAGTGTTTTAAAATATAATATGAATTCTGATAGTTTAAAATAAAGTAGGGGAAGGGAAGGAAAAGTAGAGAAAGCAATGCCAATTCCAGTCCAAAGCTTTATTTGCCAAGTTTTCTTAGGATGAATTTTACCAAGTTATAAATTCTTGTAAATAGACTCTCTAATGGAAAGACTGAGAGACTTTTGCCTATAGTGGCATTATTGGATGCTGCTGTGATGCTACTGTAATGTAATAAATTATTAAATTGTTGCAAAGTGCTGTTTTTTTGCCTTAAATTTTTATTTTGTGCGTCTTGAAAACTATAGTATTAAAGGTATTGAGATTGTGCAAATGCTGGGCACGCTTGGCATGAGGTCATTCATTTTCATTTTTACAAAATTGTAATATAACTATGCAAGTGTGTTTATTAAAGGGACACAAACTACATTATTTGTATTGTGTATTTCTTTTGAAGCATCCTTTAAAACTTATTTTTAACTGTTTATATTCTAGTCCTGTTTGAATTTCTTTGGAATTTCTCTTTTTCCTTAACATGGTCTCTTGGTCCAGACCAGCAAGTTGTATGTGTAGTACAAGGGACAAAAGAAATTTTTAAGTGGTAACAATTGAGATAGTTTGACCCAAGATAAGTGTATGTATCTCAAAAGCAAAAGAAATTTTGATTTGAAAGTACAAGAAAATATCTAGGATAATAATAGACTACTATGTTATTTATAATTTTTACTCCAACTTTATCTCTAAAAAGATTGGAAGGAATTTACAAGTTAATACTCATTGCTAGACTAACACTCAATGTAGACTAAGACATTAGTCTTAGTAGTCTTAAATGTAGACTAAGACATTTTTAGTACAAAATAATAAGAGTCTATATTCAGTAAAAGAAATTCCACTGGATGCTTGGAGGCACCAGAGTTAAGCAGTTTTACACTTCAGTAATCAAGTTGGTGGTTTCACCTTGAGTGAAAAAAAGTGGATCAAAATCCAACCCATCTGTCAATGTATGATATAAACAGTCTCTTTCCAAAAACCTTTTTTAATCTCTGTAAAGTCTTTCAACGAACATATGTTGAGTATTTGTATAAGCGAATGCAGAGTACTAGGTCCTGAGAATGTGAAAATGAGTGTCAGATGGTCCAGGTCTCAGGTAGGACCTAACTGTAAGAGGATCAGGCATGAAAGCAGATGATTATAAAACAGCGTGCTAAGCACACAGAGATATTTACTGGGCGCCGAGAGTGCAGGGACTTCCCAGGAGGCACTAGTGGTAAAGAACCTGCCTGCCCCTGCAGCAGACGTGGGTTCAATCCCTGCGTCGGGAAGATCCCTTGGAGGAGGGCATGGAAACCCACTCCAGTATTCTTGTTTGGAGAATCCCATGGACAGGAGCCTGGCGGGCTATGGTCCATAGGATTGCAAAGAGTTGACCACAACTGAAGTGACTTAGCACACACGCACACAAGAGAGTATGGAGGAGGAATACCTAATTCATCTGTAGATTGGTGAATTAGAGAAGACTTCCTGGATAAGGCAACTGCTTGATCCATAAGATAAGTAGGAGAAAGCCAGATTGGCGGGTAGAGTGGTGGGGAGAGTGATAGAGACAAGCAGCAGCCTGGATGCAGGAGGAGAGGGGTGACTATAGCAGTTCATTATTGCTGGAGTAGGAGTGGAAAGCCAGCAAGACAAGTTGAGGCTTGAGAGCAGGCTGGGGGCTAAACCAGATTCCTAGCTTGGCTGCTCATTGGAATCACCCCCCGGGGCCCTTTGACAAGCTATTGATGCCTGATTTAAATGGCCTGAAGTGAGGCCTAGGCATGGGGATTTTTTAAAACTCAGATGATTCTTATGTGAAGCCAAGGTAGAGAAAAAACCATGAAGCAGCATTAAGAATAGTTTCTGAGGGAACACTGGGAGGAGTTGAGGGATTTATGGATTGTGTGGACAGGTGAAAGGGTCAGTTTGATTCTCAGGTTTGTATCTTGGTGATGGGGAGAAATGGTGCCACCAGCTACAGTAAAGAATCAGTTGGGAGAAGAAGATGAGTTTGGTTTTGACTACAAAGTACCCGTGGGACATCCAGATAGAATTGTCCAGCAGGTAATGAGATATAATTAAGATATACAGCATCTGATGTACATCAGCTGGTGGCATGAATGCATATTGATAGTTTCTGAGCCAGTGAAAGTAAATGAGGTGACCTGGGGAGAAAATCAGACCTTTGAGGGTATCAGGACTTAAGGGTTGTATAGTGAAAGGAACCCATGAAGACAAGAAACAAAGGTTCTAGGAGAATAAAGAGATTGTTATGCTAATATCACCATTTTTATAAAATAATAAAATTCTACCTGTATAACCATTGCTCATATCAGTAAAATGAAAAGAGGAAAAGTGCTATTTATTGAGTACTTATTAGTCTAGGTATTTTTCTAAGGTCCTTATTATTGTTTTCTTTTTATAGGCATGGAAATTAAAACACAGAGAAGTTAAATAACTTGGTCAAGGTTACACAGATAGTCAGTGATAGAGCTGGGTTCAAACCCAAGTGGTTGGCTCAGAGTCCATCCTCTTAGCTTCTACTCTCCAGTGCTAATGTTGCCTCCCAATTTCATAATAATGAAGTTCCTGCAGTACAGCCGTAGCTTGAACCAATGAGAAGACAAGAAGAAAAATCAAAGGCTGCAGTGTTTTCTCTGTGTAAAATGTACATGCAGAGAAGATGAGGAAGCAAAGGCTGAATATTATAACAAGGATAAGAATCTCTAAGAAGAATATCCAAAAGGATAAAACTGAACATAATCACTTTTTTGGTAACAGCTTTGTTGAGACATAATTTACACTCCATACAGTTCCCCCAGCTATACAAATCAGTGGTTTTTAGTATATTCACTGAGTCATGCAGTCATTATAGAACATTTTCATCACCTCAAAAAGAAACCAGTATCCATTAGTTATCACTTTCATATCTGCCTAAGCACCCTGCCTTCCATGCAGCCTTGCTGCTGCTGCTGCTAAGTTGCTTCAGTCGTGTCCAACTCTGTGTGACCCCATAGACGGCAGCCCACCAGGCTCCCCTGTCCCTGGGATTCTCCAGGCAAGAACACTGGAGTGGGTTGCCATTTCCTTCTCCAATGCATGACAGTGAAAAGTGAAAGTGAAGTCGCTCAGTCATGTCTGCCTCTTAGCGACCCCATGGACCGCAGCCTACCAGGCTCCTCCATCCATGGGATTGTCCAGGCAAGAGTACTGGAGTGGGTGCCATTGCCTTCTCCATCCATGCAGCCCTAGGCGACCACTAATCTGTGTTCTGTCTCCATGTTTGCCTATTCTGGACATATACAAATGGAACCATAAAATGTTTGGGGTTCTTTTGATTGGCTTATTTCACTTAGCGTAACATTTTCAAGTTACATCATGCCATAGGATGTGTCAGTACTTCATTCCTTTCTATGGCCAAATAATATTCCATTGTATGGATATAATGTTTTCAAGGTACATCATGCTGTAGGATGTATTGGTAGTTCATTCCCTTTTATGGCCAAATAATATTCCATTGTTATTTATCCATATATTAATTGGTGGACATTTGGGTTTTTACTCTTTGGTTCTTATAAATAATGCTCTGTACATTTATGTACAAGTTTTTGCATGGTCATACAACTTCATTTTTCTTGGGTCTGTACCTAGAAATGAAATTGCTGGATCAAATGGCTTGACTTTTTGGGAAACTGCCAGACTGTTTTCCAAAATGGTTACAATTTTTTTTTTTAATTCCCACCAGCAGTGTACAAGGGTTTTTGTTTCTCCACATTTTTACCAATGCTTATTATTATCTGACATATTATTAAAGCCATCCTTGTAGGTGTGAAGTGATATCTTGTGATTTTGAATTACAAACTCCTCCGTGACTAATGATGATGGAGCATCTTTTCATGTGCTTGTTGGCCATCTGTATGTTTTTTGGAGAAGTGTGTATTCAGATCCTTTGCTTATTTTTAAGTTGAGTAAATTGTCTTTATAATCACTTTTAAAACTTTTAAACATCAACAAATTTGGAAAGATGTGCTTAAGAGAGATGTCTTAATGATGTTATCAAAGGCAAAATCCAAGAGTGATAAAATGAATTAATAGGAAGTTGTGGCTGCTTTGAATCATGGCTCTATGAGCTCACCCCTAGGAGCCTTCACCTCATCTGTATAATGAAGAGAGTAATATCTATATTACATGTGAGACTTAAGCAATTTATGAAGCACCAGTCCAGTGTCTTAGCATATAGATACTGGAAATAACAGTTAATACTTACCAAGCATTTGCTGTATCCTAAGTGATGAACCAAACATCTTGGGTGTGATGGAATATAAGTAGAGTCCAGATCTGACTCCAGAGCTTGTGCTCTCAGCCATTCCTCGATAACTTGGAGTTGTTACTTCAAATCACAAAATTAGAACAGTCATCATTTAACTCCAAGATATAGGTGAGAAGAGGGTAAAGAGCATTAAGAGAATTGAGGCTGGTAAATTTGCATTTCAAGGTAGTGGAAGGACCTGCTGCTGTGAAACCTGTGTCACCAGGGGTCACCTGTTAACCACCATGAAATCAGAGTCAGGCAGTGCTACAGAATTAGTGTGTTCTAAACTCAGCATAGTATTGGGCATAGTATTGGGGCATAGTATTATATAGTCATAAACAAGCTGGAAAACACAGGCTGTATAGTCATACCATTGGGTAAAGTTAGGGGTGTAGCAGTCTGTTTAGTAATAAGAAAAAACCATATGTGCAGAAAAAACTCCTGTTGCCCCAGGTCAGTACTGTAGTAATGGGCGAACTAATAAAGAGCATGAAGGGTACACAGTCTGTTTGAAGTTGGCTGTTAGATACAAGTTGTTATGCATGTGTAACCGAAAAGAAGTTTAGTAAAGGGACCAATGATGTCACAGAGATATAAAAAAGAGTTAAAGGTGAATAAGGACCCTGTTGGCTTCTTCAGTGCCTTTGGGTTTTTTGGCATTCCAAATATTTCTACTGAAATCTTTTTTTCCTCAAGAATTCAGCAAGCTTGAGGCCAGGTCAGGTTTGTACACACTATTGCCAGTGTTTCACCCCAAATAGGATTGTCGTGTAAGCACCATTTAAAAGGGCCTGGAATTTCAAAGTGTAAGACTTGAATCAACACACCTAGATTTAGGGATTTAGTAGTTCTAAATCCTACAGTAAGTCCCTTAACTACTAAGCCTCAGATTTTCCATATGCAAATTCAAATTTGTATTCCATATACAAATTCAAATTTGTATTTGTTAATCAGAGGATCGATCAGAGGTTTGTAAATAGTGATATACACGTTGGTTATTTGTACTGTTAAAATTGGAAGTTCTGTGCTGTGTGAACATGAAGAAACTACTCTTTCATGATATCTCTTCATAATATTCTGTATTCTGAATAGTACATTAATTCCCTCAGTTGAGTCAGTGATATAGGGTCAAGTCTGGGAGACTAGATAATGCAAAAATCAGCTTCAACTAACTGCTTTTTGAGGCCAGAATCTGCACTTGTCTGCTTTGGGGAGGTCTTTGCTGTCTTTTAGGCTTATAACATTTTATTGTAAATTTAAAAATAAAACCAAATTTATTTTATTTTGGTAAATGCAGATCTACTTGCATTTATCATAGGAGCTGCTTTTGGCAATTTTAGAATGTGTCTGTTTTCTGATAGTCAAATATTTTGCTTTCTGATGGCCTGCAGCATTAGACTATCCACACACAGTCCTTTCTGTACGTAAGCGACATAACACCTGATGGCATAGAACTTGACAAGCATCAAAAAATGACACAAGAGCTTAAAAAATTGTTCAAGGATTATTTAAATTTCCAAAAGCAAAACCACAAATATGTATGGCTTCATGGTGGGAGCATGCTACCTGGCACATGGTTTGCACTCAGTAAATATTTGCCAAGCAGATAAAAGGCTATTCTCTTACAAAATAAGATGTCCAGTAATTTCCTATTGCCCTGATAAAGCTTCAGTATTAAAGACAGCCTTCAGAAAATGCACCCAGCTCAGTCATCTGGATTTACTGTTAAAATCTCATCTCTTCACTGATTTTCCACACAGTGAGACTGAAAACCATTATGTGACACTCTGGCAGCTGAACTTGGGGACACAGAGAATAGCATTGTTCAGAGGCGTTCCTCTCCTCAGAATGGGCAAGGACCTTTCTGGGACTTCGTGACGTCATCTGAACAAGCCCTCTTTGTGTCAGTCATCACAGATTGCCTTTTGTCCTTCACTTTTTGGAATCTTCGCAGCTATCTGCGAAGATGCCTCATTTTCTTGCTTGCACTGTAATTTAGAAGAGTGATTCCCAATTATAGTGGGACACAGAGTTTTCATAACCATTATTCATTATTCATGTTTTGTCTCTCAGTCTCCACATCCTAAAAAACAAGTGTATGTGGGGGGGGGGGGGGGCGGGGACATGGTTGGGGGGGTTCTTGTGGTCCAGCCTACCACTCATTATTTCTCTGGGAACTTTGACCTGATGGTAGCCATGATCTCTCATTTTTCCTACTTTCCCATTCTTCTTGTCTATCAGAAAGAACTTCCCAGGATGTTTTCATCATTCTCTGACTGCCTGTAGTTAATATTGATGTACCATTTCCTGCAGCTCAGAGTCTATCTTCATATCATCGTCTATAAATACTTGTAAAACCTCCTACTATGTGTCAGCCACTGGAGACATAGAAGATTGTAAAATAGATAAAAAGTCCTGCCCTCTTGAAGCTGATACTTGAGTAGGGTAAGACAAAACAAGACGAGTAAGTATGTGATATCTTAGAAAATTGAAGCAGGTTAGGGGGAGAGAGTGCTGGGTGGGGAAAGGTGGATGCGGAGGGATTTCCATTTCAAACTGACTACTCAGATAAAGATTTTCTGACATGGTGATAATGTGAGCAAGGACTTGACAGATGTGATGGGTATCTGGAAGAAGCCCTGTGGACACATGGAAGATCACTGTAGGTAGAGGGAACATTATGTGCAAGGAGCATTCCTGTGATGCTTGAGGAGCAACACAGGGGTCAGTGTGGCCGGTATGAGGAAGGAGCAAGAGGAGGAGGCAGTGAGGACAGAGAGATATCCATGGAGGTGGGGGAGATTGTTTCTTGTGGGCTGATTGTTAGAACTTTGGCTTTTGCTCAGAGTGAGAAAACCCCATTGAAGGGTTTTGATCCAAGGAGTGACATGACCTGCTATGTTTTAGTAGAATAGCTCTGGATTGCTAGGTTAAATTGGGGGTTGGCGGGGGATCAAAATGGTGGTGGATGAGGTAGGACGTGGTCAGATTATGGACCACTCTGATCTGTTTTGAAGATGGAGCTACAAGTGTATTAAATGCGAGGTGTGAGAAGAAGAAAAGTATCAGATGTCTCTGATTGCCTGAGCAAAAGAATGTGTATTCTCTTGTTTATATTCTCATTATATGAGGCCTGTTAATTGTGTTCAAATCTTTCATATTCTTGCTAATTTTCATTAAGAAAAATATATTAAAATCTACTACTTCAATGATAGATTTTTTAGTTTTTCTTTTTTCTTTATTTTTTTGGGGGAAGTAATTCTGTCAACTTTTTGTCTTAAATTTTGAGATGCTCCTGTTAGTTGCAAATAAGATAAGAATCATTACATTTTCATGAGTTTTTTATGATATTGTCTTATACAATCCTTGAAATCCTGTTTTGTCTGTTGCTAATAAATCCCCCCCCTACACTGCTCTTTTATATTTTGCATTTGGATAGTTTTTTTCCAGTCCTTTACTTCTAATATTTCTGTTACTTTATGTATTAGGTGTCTTTGTAAATAGCATCTAGCTGAATTTTTTTTTTATCCAGTCTGGAATCTCTCTTTTAACTGACAGTTTTAAGCTATTTACATTTATTAGAATGGTTTGATACTTTTATTTATATCTATCTTTTTTGATATGTTTTATTTACCATATATTTTCTTTGCTTCTTTTTTTAAAAATTCACATTGAATTTATCCCACTTAGTCATCACTATTATTTTCTAATATAAATAGCTTTCTTCACATCATTACTAGTACTCCTGCTCACCATTCTTTTTTTCCACTACCCTTTGCATCTCTTTATTTCTCTTTTTATTTGATTTTTTTCTTACCAAAGTACATCTCTTAATGGTTCCTTTAGTCTCATCTATTAGTTGTAAATACTCTCAAACTTTGCCTGAAAATGCCTTTATTTCCCCCTCTTCCATGAAAAATGGTCTTCCCTGGTGGCTCAGAGGGTAAAGCGTCTGCCTGCAATGTGGGAGACCCTGGTTTGATCCCTGGGCTTGGAAGATCCCCTGGAGAAGGAAATGACAACCCACTCCAGTATTCTTGCCTGGAGAATCCCATGGACAGAGGAGCCTGGTAGGCTACAGTCCATGGGGTTGCAAAGAATCAGACACGACTAAGCGACTTCTTTCTTTTCTTTCTTCCTTGAAAAATAGTATAATTAGAATTCTAGTTTGACAGTTACTTTTTCTCAACACTCCCTATTCTTGGGTTGCATTGTCTACAGCCAGGTCTGATTGCTGTTCTGTATAATTGTTCTGCCCCTTCTTTCTTACTGTTTCAACAATTTTTTCTTCTTGGTATTTTGCAGTCTAGGTGTGGGTTTATTTTATTTTTTCCCAGGAGTCATTGTTCTTCCTGACTCTGTATAATCATAACTTCCATCAGTTCTAGAACATTCTCAACCATTCTCTCAATATTATCTCTTCCCATTCTTTTTATTCTCCCTTCCTTGGCTCCTGTTAGATGTATGTTGGGCCTTGTCATTTCCTCCTCCATATCTTTTAACTTTAATTTTATGTTTTCCATCTTTTTGTCTTTCCGGGCTCTGTTCTAAGTAACTTCTTCAGCTGTTTTTCAGATTTACTAATTGTTTCCTCAGATGTGTTTGATCGGCTATCTCATCTATTAATATTATGATAATATTTACCTTTCTATTCATTTCTTTTTCAAATCTGCCTATTGTTTTTTTAGACCCTACTTAGGATTTCAAGTACATTATATATGTCTTGAGTTATTTTAAACATATATATTTTATACCCCCTTTTGTTCTAAAGTTCTTGCAGCGCTAATCCTCAAAATGAATGGTGAATCTGTCCTTGTTTCTTGTAATTTTTTACTATGAACTCAGCTTTAGCAAGACTTGGTTTTTTTTTTATGTAAATCCTGTGGAACCAAGGTTGTGAGAGTGACCCTTCAGACTGGGCAAGCATCCTGAAGGTATCACCAGCCAGAAACTAATTTTTGTGTTAATTCATCAGTTTAGGAGTTCTTGAACTCCAAATTTATGTGAGATGCAGCCCCGGCATTTCTGTTCTTTACCCAGCGGGGACTAAATGCTTTCTTGTCATCTCACTGTTGTGGCAGGAGGATTCTTTTCCTAATCCACCCTAATAGTCTTCAGTATCCCGATGGAGCCTCCTCTCATTAACCAAATCCAGGCAGAAGCCAAGTAAGAAAGGAGCTTACAAAAGTACTCTTAGAGTTTGGCCTGTTTAGAGATTGAGAATTTTCTAGAACTGATGAAAGATGTGACTCCACAGATTCAAGAATAACAATGACTTCTGGGAAAAAATAAACCCATACCTAGACTGCAAAACACCAAAGAGAAAAAAAAAATGTTGAAAATAGTAAGCAAGAAAGAGCAGAATAACTACACAGGAACAGCAGTCAGACTTGACTGCACACAACTCAACCCAACGATAAGGAGTGTTAAGAAAAAATAACTGTCAAACTAGAATTTTAATTATACTATTCATGACAGGAGGGGAGATAAAGGCATTTTCAGGCAAAATTTGAAAGTATTTACCACTAATAGATGTGACTAAAGGAACCATTAAGAGATGTGCTTCAGTAAGACAAAAGTACAGAGCAAAGCAGGGGAAAGACAAGAAATGGGTCTGAAGATGACAAAATAGTCTTCCCACCTCCATGGGTTTTCAAAAGCACTGCTAAGTGTTATATTATAGACTATGTCAGACACAGTCCCTAACCTCCACTGGGAGAGATGGCCATACGAACTGTATACAAATGAACTACAAGTCACGTTATGTGAAGTATTATAATATAGATGCAAACAGTATCACGGAAACATGAAGGAGAGGCAGTGTGGGAGCAAGTGGGACAGGGGATGGGAGAGGTTTCCCCAGAGTAGGATCATGTGAGTTGTACCCTGAAGGGGTAATGAGATGGCTTCTGTGTGGAGACGGGCTGTGGACAGAGCCCAGGACAGAAGCGGAAACAGCCAAGCCATGGCCAGTGTGTGCAGCTCATCATGAGGACTGAGCACAGGCCAGGGTGGCCAGAAGGTGGGCGGCACGCTCAGAGGCAGGCTGCTGCTGGATTCAGGAGACTCCAGAGCCTTGTGCTCCCCCCGAGTTAGGACCTCATTCTGCAAAAAACAGCAGCCATTGGACATTTCCATCAGGGAGGAAACCTGATAAAAAAAATGTAGCGGCTGGCTTGAGCTGTTTGATATAAATATAATGTTAGTCACAAATACAAGCCCATGTGTAATTTAAAAGCTTCCAGCAGCTACATTTTAAAAAGTAAAAAGAAACAGATGGAATTAATTTTAATAATTAATTTTACTTAACCCAGCATTATCCAAAATATTATCATTTCAATATGTAATTGGTGTAACAGTTTCTGTACTGATGCATTATTTTACATTCCGGGATGTTTGTACTGGGTCTTTAAAGTCTGGTGTATATTTCACATTTATGGCACTTCTCTATTTGGACTGGCCAAGGTTCAAGTGCTGAGTAGCCATATGTTGCTAATGGGTACTGTATTGGACAGTGCAGGTGTAGAGGATGGCAGAGGGGTGTATTCTATCCATAAACCCTAATTCCTCAGTTCTCAAAAGATTCACTCTCCACTCAAAACAGGGGGTTCTCTGGTCAAGTAAGTGTCTGAGTTCACTCAAACTGAATGTTTCTTTAGAGCAGGGTTTCTCAGAGCCTTGGTATGTCCATGCACCTTGTGACCCCAGCAGAGAAAGGCATCTGTAGCTTTGCCCACACTCATTTGATCCTGCCAGGTCAGGCATGCCGGGAATACATTGTAGTGTTTGCTGGACTGGGGAAAGCAGAGAGCCTGGAGGCAGGCAGAAGCAGAAATGCAAAAGGACACAGCGGGAAGAGGAGAGTGACAGGGGCTGAGGGAGAGACTGGAGGGCTGGAAGCAGCAGCTCATCAGAGGTGTCAGGGCTGTGGGCAGGTACAGGAGGATGTGAGCTCCCAGGGGTCTCTGGACTGGCAATGCTGAGTCGTCATTATCTTCACAAAAGCAGTGTCTTGCTGCTATATTTATTAATAAAATGGATAACAACAAGGACCTACTGCATAGCACAGGGAACTCTGCTCAATGTTACCTGGCAGCCTGGATGGCAGGGGAGTTTGGAGGAGAAAGGATACAATGTTTATGTATGACTGAGTCCCTGAGCCCTTCCCCTGAAACTATGACAGCAGCACTGGCTCTTCTCCAATATAAAACAAAAAGTTAAAAAGCAAAAAGCAGTGTCAGTGGAGCAGTGGGACAGAAGCCAGTGACTCTAAGTTGGAGAGGTGACAGAGAGAGCTGGGGCTGGGGGGAGTGAATGACAGACCCCTCCAGAGCCATTTGGCAGTGAGACCAGAGACGGGTGTCTGAGGAGGGAGCAGCGTTGAAGGAACGTGTGTGTTTGTTGTAAATATTGTGGTAAGAGGGACACATGACTGTGTTCATAGACTGGAGGGGCCACTGAGGACTGGCAGTGGAAGTGGAAGGGCGGGGAAGGGTCCTGCCAGAGAGGGTGGGTTAGGGATTCTGGCTTCTGGAAAAAGTAGGATCCTCTTGGCCCCTGACACAGGCAGGAAGTTAAAGGGGCATCATGCCTGTATTTGTTTTTTTTGCCCTGACGTCAGAGATAAGAGCATCTGAAAGTGATGGTAGGGGTCAGGTTAGAAATTTTGAGGATAAACATTTAAGAACCATAAGTAATGAAATGCACAAATGTCCGCTAGGATGTTAGTACAAGGATTGTCCCACATTCATCCTGATGAAGCTAACATCATGTATGTTCCAGCTTTAGAAACAATAAACTACCTGAGACTATTCCTCTTGTTCACAGACACTGAACAGACAGGCCGATGCTTACAGGTTTTAACATAAATCATTCTTTCCTAAAGTGTGATATCCTGTTGGTGCCCAACACAATGGCATGCAAAAAGAGGGCCCAGGAAAACTCAACTTATGTTAATGGTTACATGTTTATGGTGGTGACTATTGGAAGAAACATAACCAGCACATCGAACCCATGACTTCCCTAGGTATTTAGCTCAAACGTGGACAAAAATGTTATCTAAGTAATAGTAGAGCTGGAATGTGAACATGGCAGAATATGAGTGACCAGGATTTGTAAACCACCAGCGAAGAGGTAGAGCAGCCTTAGAAACTGTTGCCATTGCTTCTACCAGAGCCAGCTGGGTGGTGGGTGATCAGCAACACTGTCCCAGGCATCAGCCTCCTGGCTGCAGAGCCGGGGCAGGCAGGGACCTGAGTTAGCCTTGCTTGTCCCCAGTTCTTGCTCATTCGTGCAGGTCTCCCTGGCAGAATAGGGTGAAACACAGTCCCCAGAAAAGCTTGAGAAGTTTGAGCATGACAGTGGTACTGTGCTCTCTTGGTACCACCAAACAGAACCTGCCTTAATTCAATTTTTGTTTGACCATGGGAGTAATTTTTTTAAGCTGTCGGCAGCATGTGCAGAAAGTGGAATAACTGTCTTCACGAGAACTCTCAGTAAGGCCCAGTCTCTACAAAACACATAAACATTTCAAAGCAGTCAGAGAGAGAACCTCCTTTAAAAGCCTGGTCTGATCCTGGCCTTTTCCACCTCTGTGGCTTTGTGCAGTTGTCCCCGAGCGGGGCGTCTGCCTCGATCCAAACTCCGCCGTCTGCAGAGGCCCCTGGCAGCTGCCCCTGCTCCTGCGGCCTCACTCCCCAGACCTTCCTGCTGCCCTCCTGTCTCCCTCTCGGACATATACCGTGACTGCCCACTGCTGTCACTTGCGGGGCCCCTACCTGCTTTTTCTTTTTGTCTGATAAGCACTTTATGAGGCCTTTCCCCTCCTCCTGTGCATAAGCCAAGCCTTCAGTTTCTAACCCCACGACTCTGAGATGAACATCACTTCAGTTTGACCCTGAGCTCAGCCTGTACACTGATCTGAAGTGAATGCGGTACTTCTCACCCTGATGCCAGGCGAGACTGCCCTGGGCTGCCCTCAAGCTCTGTGGCTGCAGGGTAGCCCGAACCACCATTCTTTGTTCCCTAGGTTTGAGGTAGTGTTCCTGCTGGGAACCGCTGGGTTCTGGGCACTTTAGGTTTCCTCACTGAGCACTTAACTTTGGGAATTCTAGAGAAATGTTTCTCAAACACTTTTTAAACAGCAGCTCACAGTAAGAACTACATTTTACATCCACAGATACATACCTAACTGAAAATTTTCTCAGGACGATACTTACCAATCCTGTTTATGTGGTGCATGCTAAGTCACTTCAGTCATGTCCAACTCTTTGCGACCCTGTGGACTGTAGCCTGCCAGGCTCCTCTGTCCATGGGATTCTCCAGGCAGGAATACTGGAGTGGTTTTCGATGCCGTCTTGCAGCAGATCTTCCTGACCCAGGGATCAAACCCATGTCTCTTATGTCTCCTGTATTGGCAGGCAGGTTCTTTACCACTGGCACCACCTGGGAAGCCCCCTGTATACATGGTAGCTTCATTTATTAATTTTGTTTTGTTTCTGTTTAAAAAATCAGTTGATAGAATGACTCACAAATGGCTCATGACCTGCAATTTGGAAAACACTGTTCTCAAGCATTTGATTCCTTTAATTATTATAATAGTTTGAAAATGTGTTGAGATGGCGAGAATAGCATAGGTTCTTCACACAAGCTCAGCACAGTTTATGGCCTCTTTGAGGCTGTTTCTGAAAATCCTTCACTCTGTCATCACTTGCTTAGAAAGACATTCAAGCCACATTGAGCCGTTACAGGCATTGCTTATTTGCAGCTCTGGAGCGTGAGGGGCCGATGGCGAATCCAGTTTCTGCAGGTGTACACTGCTGTGCTCTCCCAGGCCCCAGGGCCCTTTGGCTGGCCATGGGATTCTTTGGAGGCAATATTTGTAAACTCAGCGCATCCTGCCAGTAGATGTCTCTTTCCTTCCAGGAGAAGAAAATAATACTTTGAAACTCTACCCTGCTTTTCCACAGGGTGTGCTGATCTCCAAACACTGGACACCATGCAGCCGGTGGAAAGGAAGAGGCAGGGCTACATCCACGAGCTGATTGAGACGGAGGAGCGGTACGTGGATGACCTGCAGCTCGTTGTGGAGGTAAGGGCGCCAGGCTCTGCTGGCTTCTTACGGGGTGGGGGCTCGTACCGAGGTGTCGCCTTTGACAGTGAAGTCACCAGCAGTGACAGGCACTCTCACACCCTCAGAATGCTTCCTCTGCCTGTTGGAGGGGTCTTGACAGTCTCAAGTCACCTCTTGCTGTCAGATTAGGTCATTCAGAATGAGGAGAGAAGAGGCACTCGGTACCTCAGTCGGCTGTGAGGTGGCCCTGTCAGGAAGGACAAGGGTGTAGGGTGGGTGGGAAGGCTTGAAGCAAACGTGCCGCCTCAGACTTTTCTCTCACGAAGTCTGCACTGCCACTCTGACACCTGACATTTCTGATATTTTCATAAAGTTTAGTTGTTTCCAACGGAGTTGTGAGGCAGTGGGAGTGTTCCTCTAATGTTTGTATCAGTTTGGAAAACCACTCTGCCACCTCATAAGATCCTCTCAGGGGTGAGGCGTCAAGTCGGGGTCAGGGGTTTAGGGTGAAAAGCACTGTCCACAGGCAAGTGGACAGCATTCTCATCAGCACTCCACCCCCAAGAGGACCCGGCCACCACATCCTCCTCTGCTCCTCTGTTGACTGAGGCTGACGCTAAGCCAGTCAACAGAACGCATAAACAGTAACGCAGGTCAATCCACAGATGAAAGGACAGACAATCAGATGCTCTCCCTGTCCTTCCAGAGCGCCTCAGAGCAGTGACCTTGTCTCCAGGTCTCTCTCCCATAGGAGCATCCAGACATCTTCCATCTGACTCTGAAACCATAGAGGTTTAGAGATGTCAGTCCATAGACTTTTACCTGAGTTCTTGGACTCCAGGTTCAACTCAATGCTATAAACATCAGTTTAGAACAGTTTCAACAGAGTAATGTCACATGTATTTTGGAGAGATTACACATGAGGAGAGGTGTCGCAGATGATGTCACCATTTCCTTAAGGCTTTTAAAGTCGTTCCCTAGTTGTTTAGTGGAAACTAGCTTTGTGACCTTGAGGACGTCACTCTCAGCCTTCATTTCTTCATGGGTCAGTTGGGAATAATAATACCTGACTCAGCATGACCTACATCATCATCAGTGAAGTTAACTGAGAAACCTACACACACATGTGCATGTATGCACACACACATATGCATGTGTGTGTGCATATCAGAACTTTGTGAAACCTCAAGTTCTGTGGATTACCAGTGTAAAGAGTTATCACATCCCCTTCGGTCAGCCAGCCTCTGAAATCCACATGTGCTTGGTGGTCAGTCTTGGGGCTGAGTTAAGGCATTGCTGTTTCTTTTACTGCACTTCTCACTAACTGCTTCCAGACTCCTGTGGTGCAGTCTGACAACAGTCCTGCTCCCTCAGTTCTGCAGGCCCTCCTGGTGTGGGGTGCTTTATGCCCACAGTTTAATTAACCTGTGTAAGACCCCTAGGAGGTGGGTATGAGACTCTCGTTGATGGGACTGCTGGATTCAGTCCTCAGAATCAGCCCTGATAGGAGCTGAAATAGCAAAATGTAGGGAAATTTTACAATTTAAAATTCAACAGTCTGTGTATGTTATATAAAAGTACCTTGCTCTTCCTGGTTTCCGTGTATGAAGATACCATTTCCTTTAGACCACACAGGCTGTGTACTGCCCTAGAGCTGACTTCCTTTTCTTGTTCTGAATCTAGGTTTTTCAGAAACGAATGACAGAGCCAGGTTTTCTCACTGAAGGAGAAATGGCCTTGATCTTTGTTAACTGGAAGGAGCTCATCATGGCTAACACGAAGCTGCTGAAGTGAGTCGTGGCACTGCCTTTGGTGGCAGCGGCCACCCCAGCCGTGGGATCAAGAGTCCCACCTCACTCCCTGCAACTGAGCTGCTTAAAGAACTTCTACTGCTTTCCACTCCCTCAGGCTTTCTATTATTATTTTATGAAATGCTAACTGTAAAGTATATCATTATTGAAGCAAAATATAACAAAATATTTGATTAAGTAAAGAAAAAATGAAGTCATTAAACAATATATTAACATATGATTCCAAACCATACTTGACTCTGTATCAGCTAGAGTCAGGAGAGAAGCCACAGCTTATGACCCAGACATAAGCAGCTGGACTGGCAGTCCTCTAAGCCCAGTGTGAAATTCCGTCTCTTCCGCCCACAAGGACAGGCTCCAGGGGAGCTCTGAGCCATCCCACCCTCTATGCTTCTCCCTGATCCATGAGCTTTAGCAGCTCTCTGGGCACAATATCCACCGCCACCTTCACCTCCACACCCCGCCTCTGCGGACTCTTGCTCCCATATTTCTCCTGCAGAGAAGAGAAATTTCTTTCTTCTTGGTTCAGCTTAAAACAAGTTAGAAAACTTTCAAAACTTTGCTAAGAAACTAAGCTGAAACCAAAACAGTTCCAAAGACCGAGGAACACCCAAGCGCAGTCTTCATTTTCTTCTTCTTTGCTCACAGTTCACCCAGGTTGGCCGGGCAGGCGGAGCTTTAGGTCCTAAACTGTCTGCTCCTCCTGACTTTTTCCCCATGGTGCCAGAGATCTTTAGGTAACTCGCTGGCCATTATTATTGCTAGTCTCCCAAGATATTCACTGTTCATTGGCGACGGACACTCAGTTAAATAAGAAGTGAGAAAAAGTGTGTTGGTTGCAGGGCGCTGCGGGTGCGGAAGAAGACCGGGGGTGAGAAGATGCCCGTGCACATGATCGGGGACATCCTGGCCGCTGAGCTGTCCCACATGCAGGCCTACATCCGCTTCTGCAGCTGTCAGCTTAATGGAGCAGCCCTGTTACAGCAGAAGACAGACGAACACACAGACTTCAAAGAATTTTTAAAGGTAACTCCATCCCGGGAATGTAGGCAGGCCAGCCCTGTTCTGAGCCAGGAGGCAGAGGCATGTGGAGGCCTCTGGGAGGCCTCAAGAGTAGAGACGGGTATGACCATCACTTTCTGTGTGTGCTCAGTCGTTTTAGTCGTGTCTGCCTCTTTGCAGCCTCATGGACTGTCGCCCACCAGGCTCCTCTGTCCATGGAGGGAAACACAAATATGGCAGAGAATTTTCTGATTGCTTTGAGTTGCCTTTCCTGTTGAATTAAATTTTTTCTTGGCTCTGGGACCATTATTTTGCCCATCTTAAATAGCAGTGTTTTTTTAAGCCTACTTAATGTAAATCAGCTACTTTCTACTCCAAAAAGCATCCAGAATGTCACTTTCTTAATTTTGTAAATTGTTTTTATTTTTATACCTGTCTTATTCAAAGGAAGAATATAAAATAGCTTACATAACCAAATTGGATCATTCCAGGAGGCAACACAATATCATGCTTGTAATAAGACAGACTTCCAACTGTGTGGGCTGAAATCCCAGCCCCAACACAGTTCACTATGGAACTGGGGCTAGTTTCCTAACACTTGGCACCTTCAGTCCCTTCATCTGTAACCTGGAGATAATCAGATATTACTTTTAAAATACTTTAGCACAGAGACCAGCACATAATAAGCATTCAGTAAATGCTAATGTTACTTATTTATCTTACTATGATCTCAGGAATGCAAAAATGGTTCAATATAAAGCACTGAGGACAGAACCCTTCAATTGGTGGGAGGCAAGGGGTTGCCTGGAAATGAACTAGAAGAAGCATAGAAAGAAACCCAACATCACAGAAACAAACATTAATCAGAATAATTAGATAAATGTAGAATTATGAGTATATGTGAATGTTTTTAAATTATCAATTGTAGTATTAAATATAGGACATTTACCTTCTCAGTTCAGTCGCTCAGTCGTGTCCGACTCTTTGTGACCCATGGACTGCAGCACACCAGGCCTCCCTGTCTCACAAACTCCCAGAGTTTACTCAAACTCATGTCCATTGAGTTGGTAATGCCATCCAACCATCTCATCCTCTGTCATCCCCTTCTCCTCCCGCCTTCAGTCTTTCCTAGCATCAGGGTCTTTTCAAATGAGTCATTTCTTCCAATCAGGTAGCCAAAGTATTGGAGTTTCAGCTTCAGCATCAGTCCTTCCAGTGAATATTCAGGACTGATTTCCTTTAGGGTGGACTGGTTGGATCTCCTTGCTGTCCAAATCATAGTAAAAGATTTAATTTTTTTTCAAATAGTGATAAAAGTAGCAGTGTAAATAGGACATCAGTATCACCATGGTTGTAACAGTAGCAAAAATAAAGTGTTTAGTCTCTAAATGAAAGGGATGGTGTTGATTATATTAAAAGTAGATCTAACAAGCTGTGTTCTAAAATGATGCTTTTTAAAAACACTCAGAAGATATCAAAATAAAGAGCATGAAGATGTTTATCTTAGAAACATAGAATATCCAAAAACAGAAGGAGGGGGCGATTTTTTAAAGTGGGGAATAATTAGGTAAATTATAGTAAATGTGTTACTTTTCAGTTGTTAAAAATGAACATCCTAGAGTACTAGCTACTCTGTTACATCCTGTACTACTCCTAGGTGTAGAATCAAATAAATGTGGTCCTTGGCCTCCTAGAGTTTACAGTCTGAATGGGAGGTCATACAGACACTCAAACATGGTACCTCTACCTTTGTTACCAGATATGGCGTGATGATAAAGAAAGCCATAGGGGCTTGAAAAGGATCACGGGAAGGGAGAGGAGACCCTGGAGTGGAGGAGGCTAATCTGAGTCTTCAGAGATGAGTGTGAATTAGCCAAGTGAAGAAAAAGCAGTAGGACAGTGTCAGCCTGACTCAGCTAGGTGCTCATTAAATGGTATTGTCATTGATGAAGCCCAGCGATGAGCAGCCAGAGGTGGGGGAGATCAAGAGCTGCTTAGAAGACAGACTGGCGTTAGTGGTGACTCCTAGGTGTGTGGGGAGGAGGTGGGTGGGTGCAGAACTATGCTACCAAGTCCGATAGGAGTAGAGGTAGATGGTGATGCTTTTATGAGAGAAGACGAGGACTTCACCTTGAGGTGTGATGAGGTATTGAGGTGCCTTTGGAATATCAGATGAAAAGGAGAATAATTCGGCTCCATTGATGGTCTGGGTTACACTGTGGGACTCAGTTGTGGGAGACTGTGGGGAAAGAAGAAAGGAGTGAGGAAGACTGAGGTCAGTGGACTGGGAAGACAGCTGAGAGAGCATGGTCCTTGAAGTAACAGAGGGAAGGCTCGCACAGCCTGTCAAATCCACCTTAAGAAAGAACTGAAAGTATTTGCAGGGTCTGGCTCATGAGGTGGGATATTCCTACTGTTAAATTGATGGGTATCATTTTGGATCCTGAGTTTTTAAAAGAAATTCAAAATCTGAAAGATGTCAAAGTGAGGAGTAGTTCCAGTGTTCCCTCGCTTTTCTTAGCCTCTGATTTCCTCATGAGCCTCTCAATTATTTTGCAGAAGTTGGCATCCGACCCTCGGTGTAAAGGGATGCCCCTTTCCAGCTTCCTGCTGAAGCCCATGCAGAGGATCACCCGCTACCCACTCCTCATCAGAAGTGTGAGTGTCCAGTGGGGAGAAGCAGGGTCCTTCGAGGCTGACGGTCAGGGAGCCTCCAAGCACGCCAGCCGCCTGCCACATGGTCTGACTCCATGTCTGATGCACCAGGCACCGAGAGAGAGAGAGAGAGAGAGAGAGAGAGAGAGAGAGTGTGTGGTGTGTGTGTGTGTGTGTGTGTGTGCACGCCCCCACAGACACATACACATGTAGTCTGAAGGGATAAATCCTGGACATGGGCAAATAAAAGACATATCCAGGGTCATTTGGGTTACCTGTCCTCCCCCTTCCCAGGAAGCTTCTGGCCTCTCAGGGTCATGAGTGTATATTGTCTAGACAGAACAACACCCTCTAGGTCTCCAGCTGTGGAGCCCATCTTGAGCCCAGACAGAGTCCCTTGTTAGTCCCACAACCTTGGGGGTCCAGTCTTCCCCCTGAGATCTGAAGTCATCTGCCAACTAAATGCCTAACCTGGACATCCCAGGAGTCTCCAACTCAGTGTCCTAGACACGTCCCCTCACTGAGGTCCCCACCTCAGCTTGCTGACCACACAGTCCCTCTAAAATTCCATTCACCTTTTTGACACCATGTGGGCCTCTTGAGCCAATAAACCATCTAAGGAGAAGGCAGACCTTCAAAGGATTATTCCACAAGTAATCACTGAGGTAATTTCAGTCATCTTACAAAGAAACACAGTAGAAATAATATAAGACTGTTGCTTTTATTATGTCTTGACTACCACTCTGTAAGCCATGTTAGACCCTGTCAGAACTAATTAGCTACATCAAAACTAATACAGAACTAATGTCACAGTTCTGATACCAGACAGACCCATTAATACACATTAATCCACAGTTAATCCCTTACCTGAAATATTTGGGGCCAGATGTTTTTCACAATACAGAATATAATTCAAATACTGTGTATTACATGATACCCCAGCAAAGCCTGGGCAGCACTGATAACTAACATGTTCAGAGTCTGAAGGGAAGTTAATGAATAATCATTAGACATAGACTTAATTCGTACATCTCTTCAGTTTAAGTCAGGTTTTGCCATCAAATGAGTAATGAAAAAAGCATTAGGCTTTCAGAGTTTTTCACATTTTGTGATTATGAATGAGGGACCATGAACCCAGGAAGCCAGACAACAGTGGTCTACTGGTGGGCCAGCCCATTTCCAAGCAACCACACAAAGATGCATTCTCTATCCTTTTACCTTCAGGAATGTAGAGTCACTTCAGAATGAGATGAGTGCATTTTCCTACATGCTGACATCATTGTTTTATTGTTTTATCCTGTGGTAGGGGATTCACTGCTTTCAGCAGATTTTTCAGAAAGATCAGTGACCCCAAAAATATAATGAATGGTTGCAGCAAATTAACACACTTATCAAAGGTGCAGCCAGTTTATACTGGAGAGTTCACCTGGATTACTGGGAGGAAGTGGGGAGGCACCCTTATACCTCCCCCAGATCCAGCCAGAGAGCCAGCAGAGACCCACAGTGCAGGGCACTTGGTCCATGTAGTACTTGGCCCACCCTCTTGTCCCTGAGTCACGTGTCTCCCCAAGAACTCATGGGCCCCTGAGCCTCTCAAGGGGGAACAACTGTCTTGCTCACTGTCGTATTCCCAGCACCCAGCACCTGGGCTGGTGGGGCAGGTGGAAGACATAAGACATCCCACATGACACAGCCCCTCTCCTCCAGATTCTGGAGAACACCCCAGAGAATCACGTAGACCACTCCTCTCTGAAGCTGGCCCTCGAGCGGGCAGAGGAGCTCTGCTCTCAAGTGAATGAAGGAGTTCGGGAGAAGGAAAATTCAGACCGACTGGAGTGGATCCAGACACACGTGCAGTGCGACGGGCTCGCGGAGGTGAGGGCTACGGGCCTGAGCTGGGTGCCGCCCGGCAAGCTCTGGGTGGGGAACCAGGTTCATGCCTTCTCCCAGTGTAGACAGTCTACGCCTCAGCTCAGCCCATACAGACTCAGCATCCTGCCCACTTCTTGGGTTGTCATTGTCCTTTCTCATAGAGAGATTTATGTTTTGCATTCTTTGAATTCAGCTGGTACAATCAGTGTTCTGTGGGTTTCTAAGTAATCTTTTTCACTGTGCCAGTCTGAACTCTGAAGAGAAATAAATGTAAGGAGCTTCTGTGTGAAGGTAAATGATTACAGCCACATTCCCACTGGAGAGGTCTGCCGCCCCTCCCTCAGGCCCAGGACCTTGCCAGGGGTGCTTGGACTTGCAAAGTGACACCTTCTTCTCTCTTTAAGCAACTTGTTTTCAACTCCCTCACCAACTGCCTGGGGCCCCGGAAGCTCCTGCACAGCGGAAAGCTGTACAAGACCAAGAGCAACAAGGAGCTGCACGGGTTCCTCTTCAACGACTTCCTGCTTCTCACCTACATGGTCAAGCAGTTCGCGGTCTCCTTGGCCTCGGAGAAGCTTTTCAGCTCGAAGTCCAACGCTCAGTTCAAGATGTATAAGACGGTAAGTGTCCTGGCAGTAGCATCAGGTACATAATGAGGTGTTTCCTCTCCCTTCAGGGCCTACTTTCTTCCTGGCCTGGGCCCTTCCCATCCTCAGGGGACTCTTCACCCACCTCCAGATAGCTCACGCCTCCATGTCATTCCCAGGGAGGAAGCCAAGAGTGGCTGGGCCTTCACCGCCCTCTGACAGCCTCAGTAGATCCCAGCTGTGGATTCCAGCTTCTTCCCCAGCAAACACAATGGGCAGTCCCGCCTCCGTCCACATTCAGCATCGGGTCTCTCTGAGAAACTGAGGCTGACGCAAAGGGCCAAGTGTCAGGGCCTGTGGAGAGACCCTGTCACGTGAGCGGTCACAGACACTCTGTCCTCCTGTCCCCACTTTAGTAACAGCTGGTAACCCCAGATATTTACTTTCCTGAAACGGGAGGCAGTTTCTTTTCTCCTGGGTAAAATACTGTGGAAGCTAGAGCCCTCTCCACTGCTCAGCAAGACTCTTCAGAACAGACAAGGCTCTGGATATAGGTGGGTGGAGGGTTCCGACCCATTTCACAGCCTGTGTTTTGGCCCTTATTCTTTCAGCCCATTTTCCTGAATGAAGCCTTGGTGAAACTGCCCACAGACCCTTCCAGCGATGAGCCTGTCTTCCACATCTCTCACATTGACCGGGTCTACACCCTTCGAACAGACAACATTAACGAGAGGTCTGTCTCAACCACATGTGTGACCTGCCTTGAGGCCCAGGAGAAAGCCTGACCTCTCCCCCTGCCATAACCCACTTCCAGTCTGTACTCCCACCCTACTAATCCCCACCTCCACCAATCCCACTGGCAGGCCTGGGTTTAGACAGCCTGGTGAACACAAACACCTCTAACGCTTCTCTGCTTCCGGTCTGTCCTGGGTCTTCTGAAGGGGGAGACCAACACCTCACTTCCTGCCGCGACCCTTCAGGGGCAGCCTGTGCTCCCTCGCCTGCTGAGGCCCTCCTTTCCCGTCCTGGCACCGCACAGGCCCCTCCCCCACTGCCCTCTGCTGGGAGCCTTCCTCCCTCCCTGCCCAGCCAGCCGCGTGCCCTCCCCTCTGGTGCAGCTCCTCCTCTGCGGGACCAGAGCCCGTCATTCGCCATGCTCAGCCGTCACTGCATCTTCCATCTCCATGCGCCCAGCACCTGACAAGTGCCTGGTGCCACCAAGAACTGTCTAGAAATTCTCAGCTTGATCCTCAATGAGCAAACGAGCCCTTCAGTTGAATTCACGCTAGGTCTAGGGTTAGGAAGCTCTCAGAGACGAGTGCGGAGCTCTGGGGCTTCCAGTGACCCTGAGGGAGGTGTGTGAGGGCTGCGCTCTGCTTCTCCTCCAGGACGGCCTGGGTCCAGAAGATCAAGGCGGCGTCTGAGCAGTACATCGACACGGAGAAGAAGAAGCGGGAGAAGGCCTATCAAGGTAGTCGGTGGTGCCCTGGAGGGCTGCAGTTCACCACGCCAGGGTGCCCTGGGGACTGGGTGGGGCCCCAACTTCAGAGCCCAGGCTGCAGAGAGGGGCTAAACAGGGATAGCCTGAAAGACCAGGCTTGCTGCCCACTACGTCCTCCACAGCCATTTCAAAACTCCTGGGGGCCTCCTGAGCCCCGCCACTGCCTACTACACAGATGGGGGTTGTCCAGCACAAGCCCCGGGATGCCCCTGTGGCACAGAGTCTCTGCCCCTCCTCCCTGCATACTTACTCTTCACTTCTGTTTTCAGGCAGAAGGGTCTGACCTTCACATAACCAGCCCCACCTCCTCTTGGTCCTTTTGCTCCATCAGACTTCACCTCTGTGAAGATTCCCATCAGCTCCTCCACACCCTGCTCCTCCTCCCTGGCCCAGCCTGTACTCCGGCCCCTCCTGGGGACCCACCCATCCTCCCTCCCCCGACACTGGGTTGGGGACCTTGAGGCTGTGCACGCAGCCTGCTCATGTGACCAGTGACCACCCCCCACCCACGACAGCAGGAAATTGGTCCCTCGCTCCCCGGGCCCCCATGACACCCCAGAGGCTCCTCCCAGCACTGTCTTCTTTCTTCCTCTCCCTCCTAGCCCTGCTTCCTTCCCCTGTACCCCGTGAGTCCTGCCCTGGCTCTGAGCCTCCCCAGCTCACGTCACCATGCTTCTGTGGTGGTTTCAGTGGCTGCAGCCAGCCTGCTCTCTCCAGCCCATGCTCTCCGGACACACCTGCTGCACCCCTCCTATGGCATTAATTCACCACCCCCCCCCGCCAAGTAGCTCCTCCAGAGACATTCAGGGGACAGCTCTTGTCCTCGGCCATGCACTGGAAACGTGTCCCCTGACATCCCCCTCCCCCAGGCCTCTCTAGTCAGCTGCCAAGTCCCACATGTTCTCTCTATGGTTCTCTGTCTGGTCTTGTCCTCTCATGGTGGCAGAGCCCTGGTAAGACCCCCAGTCTCCCACCAGGCTGTGGCACGAGGCCCTTCCCTGACCAGTCCTCCCACTTGTGTTCCTGGCTGCTGGAGTTGCAGCTCTTTATGTTTTTTTATTCAGGTTTCCCTTATTTTGTTACATACTCCTGAAAGGTATGTGTAAATTGGCTTCTGCTAACTGAATCCTATTTTAATGGTACTTTAAAGTCTTGCTATTGAAAAATCAATGATTGAAGCTTTTCAGAAAGCATATAATCTCTTAATTGGTGAAAAATAAATCAAGTTTTTCTTTATTAGTTTTGCTTCACAGCAATCTCTGTACGTACGTTTATGCACTCTCCACATGTTCAATTCTTAGACATTTATTGATTACTTACTCTGTGCCAGGCCCTGTGCTAGGCTTAACCGAGTCTGCAAATGAATACAGCCCAGCCCGCCTTCAAGGAGACTAAATGCAAGGGCCTCCTGGGCGGGAGGGCACACACAGGGGATGAGTCGCTTCTCAGAGAAAGTTCTACTTGCCCTGAATTTTGAAAAGTCAGGAGCTCACCAAGCAGCTTTCCTTTAGTTTTTAAACCCCTAGGAGCAAACCCAGCTTAACTATCTTTACATTTACCAAGAAAATCTGAGTTCACTAACTCATTTCTCCCTATATTAAAAGTGTTTTTGAGTACCTCCTTAAACAGAATAAGGTCTTAAGTAAAAGTTATAAGCTAAAGTGTTTACATGTAATTGGAATTATGATGAGTGGTTAAGAAAGTAGACTTTGGTGTCTGACGTTTTAAGTTTTAAAACGTCATTTAGAGACTCTGTGACATAAACATGTTACAGTCATTTCTAAGACTTCGTTTCCTCATATATGACAATGGCAGTTATAAAGAGCTACCTTGTAGTGTAAACATTGCAGTTTAAATAATATAACTTATTTAAATGCCTAACACAAAGTAAGTATCCAATAAATGGTAGCTGCTTCTAAGTGCTGAATAAATATAATATGATCTTATGAATATCACTACTTGCCAGGCAGTTGAGGGGTTAACACAGGGATGAATTTTAAAAACCTCCACTCCACCATGGCCTCTGGAAGAGGGAATGGACTGACCCAGAATTGCAAACCGGGCAGCCTATATGATACGCGGTGATCCTGGACCTGTGTGTTTAAGAGTGCGTAGGCTGCCCACGGGCAGAGATGGCCGCCAGGTGCCCTAGCAGGTGACACAGCCTGGGCGGAGGCCCAGAGCAACCCCATGCTGGCCTGCCAGTTCTGGCTCAGGTGGCAGGCATGGCTGGGGAGTGCTGGGGCTGGTTAGAAAGGCAGACTGTATCTACAGCTTAGTGCCATAGCTACACTGTCTGTGTTCTCAGAGAAGAAATTAACGTCACTCATCTTCCTCTTTTGTAGCTCGCTCTCAGAAGTCTTCAGGCATCGGGCGTCTGATGGTGCATGTCATTGAAGCTACAGAACTGAAAGCCTGTAAACCAAACGGTAAATGCTTCTTTCATTCAACAGATGTGGTAACAAACCCGCTCTTTGCTGATGACTCTTCTGTACACTGAATAATGGGACACTTTTTAAAAGTCAGTATTTCCAGTGCCACTAAAATGGTTATTGGGCCAAAATTATTCTTCCTGTTTTCCCAGAGGGTATTGATGCCTCCTTCCTTGGTGCTTCTGAGTGGAGAAAGCAGGAAGCAGGGTGCACTGACTGCTCATGGGGAGTGGCCCTGCTCAAGCCCACACAGTTGGTTCCTCCCCAAGTTTATGATGCTCTCAGCATTGGGAATGGAGACCACAGGCCATGGTCTATAGAGAAATACCACATTCGCTTCTGCTCGAGGAAGGCCCGTCCATCACATGCCACATGTTTTGTTTGTTTTCATTCAGGAAAGAGCAATCCGTACTGTGAAATCAGCATGGGCTCCCAGAGCTATACCACTAGAACCCTCCAGGACACACTAAATCCCAAATGGAATTTTAACTGCCAGTTCTTCATTAAGGACCTCTATCAGGATGTGCTGTGTCTCACTATGTTCGACAGAGATCAGTTTTCACCAGACGGTAAAGTATAACTCAGGGAGGGGTATGAAGGTCCCCACACACGAGGATCCGGGGTCTGGAATGCCTAAGGGCAGTGATACAGCCCATGGCCCTCAGAGCTCTCAGTGGCCACAGGTGGGGCCCCTTCTCAGGGGCAAGGGGTGCGTGTCCTCAGGTGTGTGTCAAGTCTCCCACCCTGTCACCCCTGCTTACCTAATGGAAACGCTGTGCTCCTGGCACCTGCTGAACGGGTGAGACACTCCCTGACCAACGAGGCTTGGGGTCCCCAGAGGCAGCTTCCTTCACACAGACCCCTTGTTCTGCACTTATCCATCCACTCAGTCTCCAACAGCCATTAACCAAAGGGAGTTACTTGTTTTGGATGCAAATATTTTATGAATCCTGCTTCAGACACTCCTCCCGGGATAGTTTTTTTAACAGTTTTTTAAAGAAGACTTTTGACACTCGTGTCTGTTCACTAGATTTCCTGGGTCGCACTGAAGTTCCAGTGGCAAAAATTCGAACAGAACAGGAAAGCAAAGGCCCTACAACCCGCCGACTCCTGCTGCACGAGGTCCCCACCGGGGAGGTCTGGGTCCGCTTTGACCTGCAGCTTTTTGAGCAGAAAACTCTCCTGTAGGGGCCTCAGGGATCTGCCCACTGGGCGGGGGCCAGAGAAGACAAGCGGTGCTGCCCCTGAGCCGGAGGAGCGTCACGCAGCTTCATCCATCACAAGGCCGTGCGCACTGGGGCCTCTGTTTTACTGCACACTAAATTGCTCGCAATCTATGCAAACACGGTCTTTCCTAGAAATAAACCAAACCCCATAGCACAGTGCCTTGTATTAGTGTTAACATGTTCGGCTGTGTTTGGATGCCAAGGTTTCCATTTTCAGGGCTATACAAAGTATTATGTGGAAATGAGGCATCAGGCCACCAGACGTTACCACTTGGTTGAATGTGTCCACTGTGGGTGGTTTGGGTGACGCTGTAACCATTCCACACCGTGTGGCCCCCGCTGGGTCATAGCCACTCAGGAGGAGAAGGACTGGAAAGAAACGCTGCAGCCTCAGCCTGGGAACAGCCTGCAATGGAAACAGTGTCCACTCGTGCACTGACTGGAATAGAAACTTGAGCATTTTATTCCTGACTAGATGTTATCATTCTCTGCTGAGACAATATAGTTTGAAATCTAAGGGAGAAAGCTTGATCTACTTTAAATACTGTGAACTCTTAATGAGGCGGAAAATATTTTTCAACTTTAACTTTCTGAAGTATAAATTATTTATGTAAATCCCTTGTTTTGCGTTATGTCATAGGACATGCATCTGTAAGCTTTATCATTGCCAATATGTACAGAAAGAGAATAAAAATATAAGTTTATGAATGTAGCTTCAAAGCCTGACTGATTTACTGTCTATGTGAAAGGCCTTTTTAAAAGGTGATTTCAGGGACTGCTTGTAACGAAACCAAATTTCCTTTCTGCAACAGTAAGAAACATCCAGAACAGAATGTGTAGAGGGAACAGGCAGGAGCCCCAGAGCCTCGCCTTGGCTGCCACTGACTTACTGTGTGACTCTCTGGTCAACATACCTACTGTTTCTAAGGTTTGGTTTCTTTGACAGCTGAGTCTCTAAGAGCTACACTGTCCCCTTTTAATCTCCTCTGCTTGCCTTGCTGAGTAGAAACCTCAGGGGGAACTCAGCTGTGAAGGGAATGCACAAGTATTAAGGATCATCAGCAGGCCCCTCGGCCCGTCCAGCTCCAAAGCACCTCTCTCTCCCGCTGCTCCCCATCCTATTGGAGCCACATCCACAGCCATTTACTTGGCTTCTGGATTCTGAAGTGTAAAATCTGTCCTGAACATTGATAACAAAGAAGCCCTTATACATTAAATCCCTGGGTTACTGACTACAGCCGGGAAAAGAGCTGCCTTTTGGAAGGAGTCACTCGGGGCCTGCAGGAGCCCTGCCTGATTTCTTAGGGAGCATGTCTTCTCTGGCAGCTGAAAGAAAGGATTCAGATGTGCCTCCATCATAGCCCCTGTTTTCTGCCTAAACGTAATCACGGACAAAGAAAAACTGGACAACATAATTCAGAATATTCAAGTGAAAAAAAAAAACATCATTCCAGTAGTGATCCTGGGCACTGATTGGCTAAAAGAAATATGCCCCAGTGTCAAAGGAAGAGACACTCAGTACCTGAACCCAGACAACTGGTTATGTTGCTTACTTTAGGGAAAGCTGGGCTGGTCAGGCTCAGCCACACCGAGCAAAGCAAACTGCTGATCTTTACAGGGTTCTGGGAGTCGAGCATGTTGGATCAGAAGGCAGGTGTGGGTTGATATCCAGCCGATTTATAAATCTTAAGGCTGCCACTGATGAATCAGGCAGCTGTAAAAGCTGTGACCACAGCTATAGGATAATTCTATAGCTGGGACGGACTATGGGATTTTATCACTGTGATGAACTGTGACTGGTGCCATGTTCTTGTCAGATTTAGGACACAGAAGCCTGCAGGAGGTAAGTCAGACGACTATGACATCACAGAAGAATAGTTAATGTCAGTACTTCCAGCAACTCCAGTCGCCCCTGTTGACCAAGAAACACAGCTCTGCTCCTTAAGAAATCACGTTCTCGCCTGATAAAAAGGAGCCTGATTTTCTGAAAGGCGAGGAAGGGAGGGTGCACCCTGAGATTACCTACACTTCCGGGGAAGGACTGGGCATACACTGGAGGAGTGCCCAGCAAGCCCCTCCTGTGCCCTTTGGGATCACGGTACCCTGCAGACGAGTGGGATAGCTGCGCCCTCTGAAAGGGGACCCAGGTTCTGAGCAGCCTGATTGACATCACACAGTCCAAGTGGCTGCGAGGACAGCGTGTGCCCTGGGGAATGAGTGTGTGCTTTGGCACCTGAGGGACTAGACCTGGGCTAGAGAACACTGCCACCTTCAAACTGTGCAGCTGACCTTGAGGGAGTTACTGAACCTCTGAACTTCACGTAATGGGTATTACCTTGCTGGGAAAACTTTTAAATGCATACAAAGTACACAGTTCCTGATTCACAACCAGAGCTTGATAAACTGTAACTGTTATTAGTTGGATATTCCTTGCAACATTCCACTTCTGGAGAGAAGAAATGTTGGCAGCATTTTAGCTGCAGATACTGCAAACCATTTATTACAAATGGCCTCTTGTGGGGCACAGTTCCCGGCCGCCTCACCTGTCTCCCAGCTGCAGGGCAGCCAGGTGCTGCCCCAGGACCTCTGCGGTCATCACTCTTCTGTCCACAGGCTGTGACCTGCACCTCTGCTGGCCTTCTCCTGCCGCCCAGGAGCGGGGTCTGTGCTGTCCAGTTCCTAAAGCCTGTGGGAGAAGAGAAGAGTTGGGTGAGGGGTGGGGAAGGACAGGAAGGAATTTCCTGGCCCATCCCAGCTGACATCTTCCAGGCAGCTTTGGGGGATAGGCTGAGCTCTCAGCTGTGCCCTGGGGCTGTGAGCTCTGGGCAGGAAATCTGCACACGGAACTCCCCTTCCTGTCTATGCATTTTATATATCTTATCTATCACTTTGCCCTAATTTTTTAAGTATAAATTTCATTTCAAAAGATTCCCACCTATTGTGACTAAACTATGGAGAACAAAAATCTGGTCTAGTTTGGATGTAATAAGTAGTAAATGGTAGGAAAATGAAAGGAGAGCAAAAACTCAGAAAAAAGGAGCTGAGGAAACCTTAGAGGGTGGATCCCCTCTGAGCAGGTGGTCTCTCACGAAGGGCACAGTCTGTCCCCAGACAGTGGGGTCCAGGGCCCCACAACCTGCCCCTTTTCTGAGTGTCTTCGCCCAAGGCTGTCCTGTGGAAGGAGGCCCATCTCTGCAACAGAACTGAGCTCGAGGAGACCCCACCACTTCCTCTGCGTGAAATAGGCCCTCCCTGCCACCTCTTTTTCACCCCCTTCTTTGGCCACCGCCTGCTCTGCCCTTGGAGTCTCTCTGAGAGGGAGGGGTCTGTCAGTGATCTCTGGCCGGTGTTACACAACTATACCATCCCCACCGCCCGCACCACCCCCACAATCTCTGCTCACCAGGCCCTTCTCATGCCTTTTACTCTCCTGGCTGATCTTCGAGGAATAAAACCGCCTTTCAAAAACAGTTGGATTTACGTCACTAGTCATTTTCACTTTATAAGGTGGAAATTTCTCTTCTGCACAGACAAGCTTTTCAGGACTATAAAGAATAGTAGAAGAAAATGATCTCAATTCAGTATAAATAGAATTGTACCATTCAATAAGTGTCTGAAAATTAAGTTAGTGAACTCAGCACTCACTTTATGAAAATGAGAGACTAAGAAAACATCACTTGGTGGCTGTCGATCAGTCTGCCCCCCACCCCCACCCCTGCCGGCTCCACCCTTAGGCAGTGAATCATGTGACCTGCGGCTACAGCTGAGGCCTGAGACCCAGAGCCTCAGGCCCTGGAGTTGTCACTGGGACAGAGGAGCTCCAGGCGACCTCAGAGGGCTCAAACCAGAAAGGCAGAACCAGGGCATCCATTTTCCAGCACATGCACAAGAAAGCAGAGAAAGAGAAACGAAGCAGGTTCACAAAGAGAAGCTATGATAGATGCCACACATCCATCATCCATCAAGTCCCAGAGAGGCAAGGAGTGACTGTGGTACCTTATGCAGCCTGGCTATCTTTCTGACTGCCGTGGTCTGATTGTTTATGTCCCCTCACAATTCATATGTTGAAATCCCACCCCCAAAGTGACGGTATTAGGATGTGGGGCCTTTGGGAGGTGATTAGGTCATGAGGGCAGAGCCCTCCTGAATGGGATTAATGACCTTGTGAAACAGGCCTAAGAGAGTTCCCTCTCCCTTTCCACCAGTGAGAAGATCCAGTGTCTGAATCAGGAAGCCAGTCCTCATCAGACTCTGAATCTGCCAGCACCTTGATCTTGAACTTCCCTGCCTCTACCACTGAGAGAAATATATTTCTGTCATTTATAAGCCACCCAGTCTTAGCTCCTCTTATCTCAGCCTGAACAGATGGAGACACTGACTGTGGCTTCCATGAGAGATGGGTGCTTTCTAACATACCCAGGCCTCCTTTCCTTTTTTTTCAAGTTGAGAAGGACTCAGCTTTTTGTGATCAAACTGTCTCTGACTAACAAAGCTACCTCACTCTTAAGTCTTTTTATTACTTTATTGAATAGCAACTGGAGGCGCCCGCAGGTGCATCCTCTCAGAAGGTCTCCCAGGGCTGTCTCCATCCCTGCCGGGGAAGCCAAGGCCTCTCTAGGGAAATCACCTTTGCCTCCACTCCTCCATTCATTCATTCATCCCACAAGTACTGATTCCTCATCTGCTATCTTCCAGCTAAGTGCTGGGAACACCAAGATACATTAGCAACCCCTGCCCTCAGGGAGCTTACTGCAGAAAGAAGAGGCAGGAAGGGCAGCAGGGGAACAACCAGGTGATAATCCCCCAAGTGCTGACTTGATCCAAATATTTCTGTGCTTTGTCATTTTTCTTTAGAGAAGAGGGGATTTTTTAGACAAAGCCAGAAAAGGTAGCACGGCCCAGAGAGCACCTTATGTGCTAGTTGGGCTGGACATTATTGGAATGGTTATGGGAATCTATTGAAGGGTTTTCAGTTCAGGAGGTTGATCACTTTGAAGAGATTCCTCTGGCTGTGAGGCGGAGAGTCCATAGGAAGAGACAGACTCAAAGGGAGAATATCAACTAAAGAAATATGACCGTCTATAAAGGCTGAGGAGCCAGAGAGGGGAGATGAGGAAATAAAGCAATATAAAGGCTTTGTCTTGCTAGGGGATGAGGAGTTATAATTATTGATGTTTAAATAAAAATATTCGTTAAAATTTGTAAAGAAACCATGAAACCAGAAATTGAACACAAAACTTTCAAATCACAAGAAAGCAGAAACAAAGTAGTGTTGTTCATTCCAGCAAAACTCAGGATGGGGGATAAAGAGGAAACACCAAGAGAACATGACAGACATGACAGGGCTTCTTTTTTGTGTGTGTGTGTGTGTAGAAAGTTTGCAAAGGCCAATGCTCCTACTGCAACAACTTGAGAGAAAATAAAAAAAATTCACCCCCTCCCAGCCCCACAAAATTCCTATTTTAAAGTAACTGGACAGCAGTGGAACAATTCTTCCAGAGAGGAGACAGTCCTTTCAGAGGGAGCTGTCAATCTCTGGCTACCTTCTCTCCTGGGAGCTTTGGTCAACATCAGGTAGCAGGGACTGATTCCTCCATGCTCCCAGAATATCTTTGGCAGATTTTCCCTCCCAGGCCTGGCGCTGTTCTGGAAAGTGGGTAGTTAACCTTGTTCTGAACAAAACCCCTCCCTGGGGATGGGGGAAAGTCAAACCAGGGCACTGGAAATAGGTTCCCCCATCAGAAGTGGAGATCCTCCAGGCCCTGAGGATCTCCACAGCCTTCCTCAAAACTCATCTGGAAAGGAACAAAATAAAATGCTTGAACTATAAAAATAAAACAATTGAAAATAAAAACTCAGTGGATGGATTTAACAACAGATGGTTACATACAACTGAAGAGATAAAGAGAAAAAAAAACCTAGAATTAAATTTGGAGCAACTTGGAAATAACAAGAAAGGGTAAGAGACAGGGAGGTTACAGTGAGAAAAACTAAAATATGTTTAACTGGAATTCCAGAAAGAAAACAGAGAATATGGCAGAGGTAACAATCAAAGAGAAAATGAATGAAAACCTCCCAGAACTGACTGAAGACATCACTTTACAGATACAAAAAGACCCATAAATGCCAAGTAGATTAAAAAAAAAAAACAAAAACAAAAAACCCACACCTAGGGACATCATAGAAAACTACTGAAAATCAAAGACAACAAGAAAATGTTAAAAGCATCCAGAGAAAAATATAACTGTCTCCAAAAGAACAACAGTAGGATGGGCAATTTTAAGAGCAAAAGACAGGGATATATGTTGAAAGAAAGTATCTGCCAACCTAACATTCTTAATCCTGTGAGAACAGCCTTTAAAAATGAAAGTAAAACCTTGAAAAGGCCACCTGCTATGTGACTCCAACTGTATGACAAACCGTACAAGGCCAAACTCCGGACACAGCAAAAAGACCTTTACCTGCATTTGCTATGAGTTTTGCTTCCCACAGGCTTCGCAGACTCTTTGGGCCTCTCCTTTGAAACCATGCTGTGGAGACTGAACGTGAATTGGGGCAGGCTGGCATACTGCCTGGCCTTCTCTAGCTCTTTAAATTCTTTTAAGGTACATCGTTTTCCTACAGGAAGATAAAAATCTAAATCAACACCCTTAAGGTCAGCTCCAGTCACCCTTGGGGTAGGAGATCACTCGAGAATTGAAGTCTCTAAAGAGGAAGTGATCACAAAGTACCTGTTGTGTACTGAAAAATAGCTCTCTGCTCTTCATCTGTCTTTTGCTGTCTTCTAAACAGAGGATCACAGAATGGTGGGACCACAACCTGCGAGAAAATGACTCTCTGAGGACCCAAGTACAATTTGTTTTAAATCTGTCCGAAGCATTCGAGTGTGGCCAAAGCAGATGAGAACAAGGACCCAGGGGTAATGTCATGCAGAGCAAGGGAAGCATAAATGCCACCCACCTCACCCAAGAATATTTCACTGAGCCTTAAGTGGCTGAATGGAGCAAGGGCCACCCAAAGAGAAGACACACACTCCCGTTAAGAGTTCTACGGTATCAATGCATCAGTCAACAAGTATCTGCTGATGCAACTGCAGGGGTAGCTGTCTCCCAGTGGGGTCCTGTATTCAGGAATCTTTCAGTCTAGAACAGACAAGTCAAGGATGACTACCTTGTGAGAGGCATCAGCTTGGCTGCTTTCAGTTCAGTTCAGTCGCTCAGTTGTGTCTGGCTCTTTGCGACCCCATGAATCGCAGCACGCCAGGCCTCCCTGTCCATCACCAACTCCCAGAGTTCACTCAAACTCATGTCCATCAAGTCGGTGATGCCATCCAGCCAGCTCATCCTCTGTCGTCCCCTTCTCCTCCTGCCCCCAATCCCTCCCAGCATCAGGGTCTTTTCCAATGAGTCAAGTCTTCACATGAGGTGGCCAAAGTATTGGAGTTTCAGCCTCAGGATTAGTCCTTCCAATGAACACCCAGGACTGATCTCTTTTAGGATGGACTGGTTGGATCTCCTTGCAGTCCAAGGGACTCTCAAGAGTCTTCTCCAACACCATAGTTCAAAAGCATCAATTTTTCGGTGCTCAGCTTTCTTCACAGTCCAACTCTCACATCCATACATGACCACTGGAAAAACCATAGCCTTGACTAGATGAACCTTTGTTGGCAAAGTAATGTCTCTGCTTTTTAATATGCTATCTAGGTTGGTCATAACTTTCCTTCCAAGGAGTAAGCATGTTTTAATTTCATGGCTGCAATCACCATCTGCAGTGATTTTGGAGCCCAAAAAAATAGTCTGACACTGCTTCCACTGTTTCCCCATCTATTTCCCATGAAGTGATGGGACCAGATGCCAAGATCTTAGTTTTCTGAATGTTAAGCTTTAAGCCAACTTTTTCACTCTCCTCTTTCACTTTCATCAAGAGGCTTTTTAGTTCCTTTTCACTTTCGGCCATAAGGGTGGTGTCATCTGCACATCTGAGGTTATTGATATTTCTCCTGGCAGTCTTGATTCCAGCTTGTGCTTCTTCCAGCCCAGTGTTTCTCATGATGTACTCTGCATATAAGTTAAATAAGCAGGGTGACCATATACAGCCTTGAGGTACTCCTTTTCCTATTTGGAACCAGTCTGTTGGTCCATGTCCAGTTCTAACTGTTGCTTCCTGACCTGCATATAGGTTTCTCAAGGGGTGGGTCAGGTGGTCTGGTATTCCCGTCTGTTTCAGAATTTTCCAGTTTATTGTGAGCCACACAGTCAAAGGCTTTGGTATAGTCAATAAAGCAAAAATAGATGTTTTTCTGGAACTCTCTTGCTTTAGGAGCACAAAAAGAAAGAAAGTGAAGTTGCTCAGTCGTGTCTGACTCTTTTTGACCCCATGGACTGTAGCCTATGAGGCTCTTCCGTCCATGGGATTTTCCAGGCAAGAGTACAGGGGTGGGTTGCCATTTCCTTTTCCAGGGTATCTTCCCAACCCAGGGATCAAACCCAGGTCTCCCGCTGCAGGCAGACGCTTTACCATCTGAGCTCCCAAGGAAGCCCTGGGAGCACAAGGCAGAGCTCTAAGCCGGCCTGGGAGGAAGGGCACTCCTTGAGGGCTGACCGCTGGTCTCCCAAGGGCCTGTGAGAACCACAGGGCAGGAGAATGGTATGTGCTGAGGTCAAGGGCCTGCTACAGAGGCCATGGAGGACGGTGGTTTTCTCCCTCTCTCCACATCCTGAGTATAGGCTTTAGACGGAAGAACTATTCCCCCTTTTTACTTCCCCACACACTTGATCTTGACCCAATGCTATTTGCAGGGACAACAGCCACTGAATGAGGAGACAGCGTAATGACTCCCCAACAGAATACTCACTGAGTCCCCCAGAGCCAAAAAGACCTTCCTATCTTCACAACCATGACCTGCCTTAGTTTTTGGGGAGAAGCAAAAATAAACCACTTTCCTCTTCAGAGATAAGGTGGCCACTTCTGCTACGCAAGAGTAAAACACATGAAACCTACATCTCAAAATGTTAATACCTATATTGTCAGTGTGAAATGTGAAGATGCATTACAAGCTCAACTACTGGCTCCTGGACAGCCTTTCCCTGCATCCCTCCTTCCACCTCTTCTATGAAGGCGCTCTCCCTGTGCTGGTTCTGTGACACTCCTGTCACATTCACTGTCCACTTACCTTCCCGAACCTCCTGGGCTTCCGGTTTGCTGAATGTGAGTGGATAGAGGAAAGAATGAACCAATGAATTATCACACACACGCATGTGCCTTTTTCACAATGTTCATTCTCAAGTGGTCAAAATGACTTTGGGTTCTTAATCTAAAACTCAGGGGAAATGCTTTTGTGGATTTTTTTTTTAAGTGAATGCAGAATAACTGTAAGACTTCTAAAACAATCAGGTTTTCCCCAACCCCAGAGCTTCTAAGAATAAATAGATAATAATAGGTAATGTACTTACCTTTCCATAATTTGGGTCCTTTTTTGTCATATAAAAAGGGTTGTATACTTCAGGATCATAAAAGTCTCCAAATATAATTTCCTTTAAACAAAAAAGTACACTTAAGAGCAAAGCACTACATACAAGTGTGTATTCAGAAAAGCGGAATACTTTATTCCATTTTTTATATAAAATCATAAATTCAAAGGGTTCAGAGAAACCTTAGAAATAATCTGGACTGCAGTGAGAGTCCACCACCTTCTGGAAGAAGTAATCATCCAGCTTTAGTCTCAAGTCATCCACTAGCCTTATTTGAGGAACTTCTGCTTCATTAGGGCTTCCCTGGTAGCTCAGCTGGTAAAGAATCCACCTGCAATGCAGGAGATCCCGGTTTGATTTCAGGAAGATCCCCTGGAGAAGGGATAGGCTACCCACTCCAGTACTCTCGGGCTTCCCTGGTGGTTTAGATGGTAATGAATCTGCCTGCAATGCGGGAGACCCTGGGTTTAATCTCTAGGTTGGAAAGATCCCCTGGAGAGGGCATGGCAACCCACCGCAGTATTCATGCCTGGAGAATCCCCATGGACAGAAGGGCTTGGTGGGCTACTGTCTATGGGGTCGTGAAGAGTCAGACACAACAGAGCAGCTAAGCACAGCACAGCTCTGCTCCATGAGGCAGATGCTCCCTTGGTCATTATAACCACTAGGAAGCTTGTCCTAGAACAGAGCTGAAGTCTGCCTTGTCACCGCCAGTTCTCCCCATGAAGCAACACAAAGTACATCTACTCTTCATCCACATGTCAGCCTTTTACAATACATACTTAAAGATTGCATTTCCCCTCGTGTCATCTCTTCCCTAGGCTAAACATGCTGTATATTTTTTTTCCAATTTTCCTCCTGTGAAGTGTTGTCAAGCCTCCACTCTTTTCTAAAGCTTCTGTAACTGGTGACTGTCCATGGATAGACAGGCTGGACCCATTTCCCACTCAGAGCACTGCTTCTCAATACTGCCTAAAAGCTTGGATGATTTCTTGGAAGCCAGCTCACATGGCTGACTCACATTGAATTTACTGTCATTTTAAATCACTTGACTTCAACACATGGTTTTTCTAAGGCATGACTTTCCCATCATATGCTTGCTTATGCAATCACATTTTTGCACATACTTGTAAGACTTTGCACTTTGTTTCAAAGTGACCTGGATTTACCCTTGAGCTCTGCCTCTTAGGGTGCTTAGGAAGAAGTATTTAATGTAGACACCCAGAAATTTTGCTCATTAAATATACTTAAATCTCTAATATTCCAGTCACATTACTCTAGATCTCTGCTGAATATGTGGAAATTTAGGTGGGCCTCAATTTCAAAAGAGGGTCCTGATCTCAAAGTTAAACAAGAAAAATCTTCCATAGAAGAAGCCAAAATTTGTTCTTATTTAATAAAACTGAAGAACAGAGGATAGAAACTGGTGGTCCCTTCACCTAATGTTTGCTAACTCAATAGCTGTGGAGTCCCCTTCTCCTTCACCCACAACTTACTGAAGACTGGAAAGCCACACACACCTGCCCAGCTCTGCTTTTAGCTAGGACTCCTAATGTGACCTGGTTTATGGACAATGACCGCTAGGGGGAAATGTGCTAGGAGCTTCTGAGGACTTTTTGCTTCCTGATCAAAGGATGAGATGTAAGAAAGGGCCCCCAGACATCATTTCTTACCCTTTCTTCCTGCCTCATGCCCAGAGCTATAAGAAACCAAACGTGCTTACAAATGTGAGGATGATGGGCATAGACTGAAAATACTCAGGATATCAGAACAGGAAAAAAACAAAACAAAACTGGGTTATTAATGACATTGTCAGACTGCCAGAACCCACCATAAGACCACCAATCCCTCTGTTTCTTATTGAGTAACCAATAAATGTTCTTATGGTTTAAGCCCCTGTTACATTATTAACAATCACCGAAAAGCATGCCTGATAAATCTAGTTTCAAATAAACACTTCTGTTTCCTCTACCTTAAACTTTGAATTTAAAAATGCAGTAGGCTGTTTTACAGTTCCATGAATTCATCTTAGATACAAAAACAAATTTGAGAATCTGCATAATCAATGAAAATAACAGTCCAAATTTTCAAATAATATTTCATTAAAAAAACTCTCAGTACCATTTTATTTGTGTGCTTTAAAAAATATTCAAAATTCTCTTGCTTTGTTTTCTCCAACGCTTTATATGAAATTACTTTTTCCATAATTCTCTGCTGAAGAGGCTTTGCGACATTTTCAGTCCATTTTTTATGCAACAGCTCTTTTCTTCTTTCCTTAAAAGCATCCAGATGCTGAAAATACGCATCCAATCTCTAATGAAGTGATACAAACAAGGAAAAAAACAAGTTACTAAGAGGTTTTACATTTATTTTAATCTGAGTAAGTTGGGGGGGACACTTGTTCCCACTCCTAAGCTCTCAGCACATTCAGGCTGCAAAGTCATAGAATAAGATAATCAAAGAACAGAATAAAGTTCAGAAAGAGAACCTGAGAGCATAGAGCATGCAGAACCCACAGAAAGTTCCACACAATAGTGCCTCCAGACCAAACCACATCCAAACCCTTCCTAACTCAGGAAACTGTGCTTCTTTTCAGGATTCAAAGCATTCCCTGGTCACCATTCCTCATCTCCAGCCTTTATCATCAGTAAAGTCTGTGATAAAAGTGGTAGAGAAATAAGAGCACCAGACTTGATTCAACACCTCTCTTTCTCTCTGAGGGTAAACCCACCTTCATCTTTTGAGGCTCATATGAGAATATATATGTGAACCTCCTTTATAAACTGTCACAATGCAAATGTTCCAAGTATTATATATCAAATTCCAATCCCTCTCATTGAGATGAAAACCTCCTTAAATTTATTAATTCCATAGTGACGATCAGTACTGATTGGTCATTACCCTTAAACACTAATTCATTTCTCATGGCTTTATAGCTCCCCGCTGTGATGTGGGAACATAAGAGAGAGAGGTAAGTTCTAGGAAAAAATTCTATTCAGTACCAGGGGAGTAGTTAAAACAACCTCTCAGATCCCTTAAGGATAAATCTGGGAAACCTGACCTCTTAGTGATCCTGCAAGGAGAGAGCACCAGCTCAGATCTATGTAGCATCAATGGGTGATTCAAGGGAGGCTCATTCTCCCAGAAAAAATGACTCTCTCTGACATGGTAACATCCTCTTTGCCACACTGCTCTATATCACTCGTGCTTATCTAGAATGCACTTAGAATCCACTCTGTAGCCAACTCTTACCTTTGCAATACAATTTTCTCTAAATAATATTGCATATACAGCTTCATCAATGTCTTCTCTGGCTAATGCCTAAAATTATAGAATTAAATATTAAGATGTGGATCCTGAATAAACAAGCCTGAGAGAAAACTCAATGTATTTTACCAATAATTTGAGTGTGAATCTAACATCTGTACCTCAAAACATATTTTGTAACTTTTTATTATGGAAATTTTCAAACACAATTCTCCATGAATCCATCACCCAGGTCCAACAATGATCAATTCAGTGAATCTTATTTCATCTAAATCCCTACTCACTCCCCTGCCACCTACTAGATTATTTTGAAACAAATCTCTTACATCACACCATGATTTTTAAAGTACCAAGAAAGTGTATTAAAAAGCAGAGATACCACTTTGCTGACAAAGTTCATATAGTCAAAGCTGTGGTTTTTTCAGTAGTCATGTATGGATGTGAGTTGGACCATAGACAAGGCTGAGCACCAAAGAATTGATGCTTTTGAATTGTGGTGCTGGAGAAGACTCTTGAGACTCCCTTGGACTGCAACGAGATCAAACCAGTCAATCCTAAAGGAAATCAACCCAGAATATTCATTGGAAGGATTGATGCTGAAGCTGAAGCTCCAATACTGTGGCCACCTGATGTGAAGAGCCGACTCACTGGAAAAGACTTTGATGCTGGGGAAAATTGAGGGCCGGAGAAGAGGGCAACAGAAGTTGAGATAGTTGGATGGCATCACCAACTCAAAGGACATGAGTTTGGGCAAACTCCAGGAGACAGTGAAGGACAGAGAAGCCTGGTGTGCTGCAGTCCATGGGGTCACAAAGAGTAAGACACAACTTAGTGACTGAACAACTATAAAATGAAGCCTCTTTACAGGCAGTCTGTGGGTATGTTTTAAAAGCCCTTGAAGTTCCCTGACTTCTGCTAGGTCTCTTTATAAGTTAAAACCTTATAAGTCAAAACTGCAGAAGTTTGACTTAGTTTGACTGGACCAGAGCCAGTTAGCTGGGAACTCCTGGCTAAGAACCAAGATGGTTTTACATTTAGGGACTAGCTGTTTCCATTATGAGTTTGGGTAAAGCTGATGCACTTAAATCCTTACTCTAGGGCTTTTCATTTGGATCACTATGAACTGATCTTCCATCCAGCGTTTACTCTTACAGAAGTAAGTAGGAACAAATGGAAAAGCAATAAAAATCTGTAAGAGAAGTGCTGTTACCTAAAAGAATTATCTACTGTAAAGTGATACAGATTCTTAAAACTATGTTATTCAATCTCTGGCTTTTCTTTCAGTTCTGTCACAGTGAGTGCATCAAAATGAGCTAAACCCCACACTCAAATACCAACTCTGTGAATAACAGAAATCTTGAAAGGGACAGTTGTATTTTTATTTGTATATATAACAGCTTTGCATGAAATCTAAAATGATATTCAGATAGCTACTAGGGTCTTCTCCAAAATAAAACTCTCCTGATAATATGAACAGACTCTTATTTTAAAATAAAGCCTTCTTAAACTTATTTTAAGATGATAACTGAAAAATCATATAAAACAATTAAATGTTTTCCCCTAATACAATAATACAAATTTAGAATAATCAATCTATTTATCTGAAGAAGTAGAAACACACACTAACAATCATCTTGGGAAATCAATTTTTTAACACTATTAGCAAATGTTATACATACTGTTGGTTATATGCAGATTTTCAAACCAACTTTTTTTTTCAAAGGAAATAGTTTTTAACAGCTCCCTCTTGGTGATTTTGTCAGAAAATATAAGGAGGATGTTAATGATTTCTAGCAGCACTGTTGAAATCTGTATTTTTCTGTGCATGTACATGCATGCACACACACACACACACACAATCTCACCACTCTTACTGCCACCACAGTAAAAGGGGTAAAACAGAGGAAATATCCAATAACTTCTCTATAAAATAATGAAACTTTATGAGAAAATCATTGCTTTACCAGATCCTGAAGTATCATGAAGTAACTACAAGCCCAGGCCGGGTATCCCCTGCTCTCGTGCGGGGCAGCTCAGGGACTGCTGTGTTTACCCACTGCCGCCCTGTAGCAGTCCTCACCCTGCCTGACCACAGGAAACAGGACAACCACCCTGGGCCAACTGTGACCCCCACCCCCTGCCCTTCCCATTGGATGAATTTCTTAAGCACCAAGTCTATGCCAGGCACTGTTCTACTTCTGGGGTAAACAACTGTGATTAAGACACAATAAATCTTAATTTCAAGGGATTTATGTCCCATCACCAAAAGACGGCCCCTAAATGCCATATAATTTTACCTCCATCAACGTGACTGACTCGGGTTCTGGCCACTTCTCTAATTGTTCAGGCCCAAAATGCTTACCACAGTTGGACATGTTTGTGGCAGCCATACATAATATAATCCCTGAGGGGAGAAAGAGTACATTGAGGAGATAGCCGAGTCCAGTTGAAAAAGTGTAGGTCTTTCAGTTCAGAGAGTGGTTAAACACTTTGGTTAAGTAAAACAAAAAATAAATCCTCCAGTACCCCTAAACCTGTTTCGCAAAGTGGATGACTAGTTAGGCTCCCTGACCTGCGGCCTTGCAGACCCAGCCAGGCAACACCTCAGGGTCCGCCTGGGCCACACCGCGGAGGGGCTGCTGGAGTGGTCGCGGGCCTGGCCGCTCGCTGCCCCCACCTCAAGCGCAGGGCCATAGGGAAACGGCACAGGGGACTGACCGTTCTGGGAGGGGGAAAGGGAGCGCCTTCTAAAACCAAGCTAAAGCACTCTGCTTAGACCCCAACCCCTCTTCCCTCAGTCTGCCTACGCCTCTTATCTACCCGGAAGTCAGCAGAGTCAACCTCGCGCCACTCCCACCAGCCTTCCACCGTCCAATCCCTTCAACCGTCCAATCCGACACCACCCTAGGGTTTTTTGTTTTTTTTTTTTAAATAAAAAAATGCAGGTCATGTAAAGTATACTAAAGAGAATGTACCATTTACCTGTGTGATCTAAGGCTACAAGTAGAGTGTGAGGATAGATTTTCAGCGCCCCTTTTACCCAAGGAAAACCTAATTGTCTTCTCTTGTGCTCCAGATCCTGCCTACTGAGCTCCTGGGAGCAGGAGTCAAACTCAATATGAGCCAGAGGCAGACATGCAGACCCAGAATCAGCGGATGGATAATCAAAAGGAGTTTTTAAATTTTCTAAAGACTGTTGGGAAAACCTATGGAGACTATGTGGGTATGGATTTTCAGGGTGCCTGACAATTTAAGGAAAGAGCAAGTGAATTGAGGTGGGTGCTAAATAAGGCAACAGTATTTTTATTTATCTCTGAGGCAACATTTAACTCCTGTGGGAAATACATTTGCAATAACTGTCAATATATAGTATGGTCATTTCTTAATTATCATACAGACAATTAGACTCAAAGACAAAGTTCATTGGAGATGCTTTTCTTAGAAAACATTTCTTGAATGCCTTCCTCGGTCCTCAATCTGAGCGCTTCCTGCAGCAGATGGCTTCCTTTGAAGCAGCCTTCTTTTGTGTCCTCTTTGACCAGTCAAGGACCAGGGTGTGTACTCCTTGGTTGCTAAAACCTTTTGAAAGTGACAGAAGAGAAGACATAAGTGTGACTGATATAGGGATGAGGGGTTTTCCAGAGCAGAAAGAGTTCCTCTGCTTAGCTGAGCTGATCTCCCTGAAGTCTAGTCCTCCTGTTGGAGCTAAGTGGCCTGGAGGCAGGGTCCCCTCTAAGCCTTCTGACTCAGACTCTCCCCACTCCATCTGGATTCAGAAACATACAGAGATTCCAGTACAGAGCCAACCCTATTACAGGTGTGATAGATTACTGATGTGGGATATGATCTGAGGGACCACCTATGGTCCTGCTTTCGGATGTCAGTATGTTTGGAGTGCTCATTTACACTAGGATTATTGTGATTTATAAAATACTAGGTTCCTTTCGTCCCTTCTCCTTTCAAACCTCTAAATCTTTGTCCTCCATCTTCACTGTCAGTTCATGAATGACCTTCTGATTTCATTGAGAAATCAGACTGTTTACTTCTGAAGTAAACAGTCTTCATTCACAAAATTCACCAAGGTGTCTTCATCTATATCCATGCATTCTGTGTCCTTCCTTCCTCTTACAATGACAGATTGTCCTGACCTCCAGTTGAGTCCTGGATTCTACCTCTCCACAAGTAAAGGGGATAGGGAGGGTAGATAAATGGACGAGGGAGGCATTTTAAGTAGACAAGTCATAGAAGCCTTCTTGGGAGAGATGTTATTTGTGCAGGGGTCTGAGTGAGTGAGGCATGGAGAGATCTGGGGAAGGGGTGTTCCAGGCAGACAGAATGGTAGAAGCAAAAGCCTGATAAGATGTGCCACAAAACAAGAAAAGGAACACAGTGAGTGTGGAAAAAAGGCAGGTGACAAGGGTGGAGAGAAGGCAGGTGCCCAGCTATACAGGGGTTAGAGGACCCATTAAGGAGTTAGGATAAAATCCAAAGTGTGAGGGAAGCCATTAGGATTCCTGGTTTGGGGTAGGGGAAAATTTTGGTATAATAAACATTTCTAAAAGACTATGGTGCTGCATGAGAACTCATTATACAGAGGCAAGAGCAGAAGAAGGAAGACCAGTCAGGAGGCTAGTGCAAGAGGCCAGGTAAGACCACAGCGGCTTGAACCAGTGGTAGGACTGAGGAACTGAGAAGTGAACAAGCTAACAGACATGAGCTAGAAGACATGGGAACTGAGTGAAAGCAATAAATAAAAAATGACTCCTAGACTTTTATCCTGGGGGTCCTTCTTGGATTATGGCCTTATTCACTGAACTAAGAGAAACCTGACAGGAAGAGGGGCAGAAGTGCAAAAGTAAAGAATAATCTTGTTTGGGGCTGATTATATCAAGATACCCATAACTATTACAATACATAAGAAGGGTCTGTAAGGTACTATTACAAAGTAACTTGTATTTTTCCTCACTGTCCATTAAAACCTGTTGTGTTAGGTAGTTGTCCAGGAACTTCTGTTTTATTTTTCTCACTGCACTTATTACTAGCTCAGTGATATCATATATTTGCTTATTTACTGTCCATCTTTCATCAAAATGTAAGCTCCATGAGATCAGAGATTTATCTGTTTTGTTTACCTCTAGTCTTCAGCCTTTCAAATACTGCATGGTTCAGAGTGGCTGCTTGTTAAAATTTGAGGAAGCAAGCAAGCACAGGGGAGGATATTAAGACATGACAAGTAAAAGGAATGAAACCACAAATTTGAGTTTTCATACATTTACCATGAGTGAGTTAAAACAAAAAAAGGAGCTCCCTTATCCTTTAGGAGTAGGAGTGAGGAAACAGAGTCAGAAAAGAAGAATGATAGAACGACTGAATGTAGACTCGACTAACAAACCATTTCCATATTGATTTCTAACTGGGAGATGAGGAGGATGGGCTGTGACTTCTTCAATCCACTCCTAAAAGAAGGTATGTTCCAGAGACCTGGGACACAGGGTGTAGAGAAGAGAACTGAAGGGTAGTAGCGCCTAGGCCTAAAAGCAGTAGGCTAGGCTATAAGAGTCAAACGGCACCAATTTTAACCATAGTCACCTTAGATGAGAAATCTGTGCTAGGTGAGCATCTATATTTCCATACATTTTACATTTGGGAACTTACCTTACTACTTTTAGTATATGGTCCTTTTGAAAAATTTTGCCTTTCTTGGCCAAATTAAGAGGAACAAAATTTGGGACACAGCTTGAGCGTGGTTATCTGATAAACAGTAGAGAGATGATTGAGATGGTGGAGGAGTAGAAGAAGAGCAAGAGCTCAGGAGAAGAAGCTAGGAAAATATACAGTCTGCCCTCCAGAGGACACTCCATTAGGCAGTACATGGAGTCTCGCTCTCCATACCCCTGAATCAGGAAAACCTGCCTCAGTTTCTTCTACTCACTCCCTCACCCTTTTTTGGCAGGGGGAGAGGGTAGGGAGGATGGCCCACTGCCTCCTGTCTTTGGGAAGCCTGCCTGCCATACAGAGTTGTTCCCAACTGCTCAGATTTTGTCATCAGCAATTGCTGCTGTGTGTATTGCAAAATGGGACTACCCCAGCTCTCGCTGCATCCTGGTCCCAATCCCCGTCTTCCTCCTAGCTCAAGGAAGTTCAAGGAAGAAAGGTGCTCTTTAGAGTTGGCTTCTTTGGAACTTGGATTCTTCCCTCCTGATAACATAGAAAGGATAACCCCCCTGTGTTTGTGGAGAAAGGAACCAGAAAGGAAAGAATTCTATCAACTCAACTATAGCATTTAATATTTTATTTAAATTTGAGGTTGATGAGTTTTATAGGAATTTATACGTTTTAATGAAAAATAAACAGCATTACTTTGCTCTACTAACATTTTCATCCAAAATCTCATTATTGCTTAATCAAACAGCTAAATGAGGGTCCTGTGGCATAAATGACCCTCACCCCCTTACAGAGGTATACACTGTAACTTCCTGGGAAGGTCTAACTCTGTCAAAGACAAATATGCCTTTTCCACTTCAATGCCTTAATTGGGTGGTGGTGGTGGTTTAGTCGCTAAGTCGTGTCTGACTCTTGCGACCCCATGGACTGTAGCCTGCCAGGCTCCTCTGACCATGGGATTTTCCAGGCAAGAATAACAGAGTGGGTTGTCATCTCCTTCTCCAGGGAATCTTCCCGACCCAGGGATAGAACCCTGATCTCCTGCATTGCAGGTGAATTCTTTACCAACTGAGCTACAAAGGAAGCCATACTTGGGATGATTCCCTAATTCATGGAAGAAAATACAGTGTAATCTTCCTTCTTATTCAGGGAGATCTCATGAGTTTAAGCCTCTAGTTTAAACCCCTACACATTCCAATGATGCAATATTCTCCTTCATATCTGGGTCATACTCTGCTATAAAAGATATTTAAGGACAAAACCGCCCCTTTTATACAATATATAAAAACTAAATAGGACTAAAATGTTTACTATTCTAAAACCTAACTCAAACAAGTGTGTATGAGACCATGGCAGTTACAGATTGTAGAGGAACTTACTCTTTCAGAACCTAATATACAAGGGTGATGCTGAATCAGTCCATCTTTTAAGGACTTCAGCTGCCAAGTGAATAGGGCTTAGTTTCAATATTTCCTATTATTCCTCAATTTCAGTTCCCATGCAGAAGAGCAGCAAAGTGTTAAATGCCCCTCAAGGACACTGAGAAGTCCACAATAGCCAGCACCATCTCTAACAGTCACCTGTTTCTACTTTAAATCTAATCATGAGGCAATTAGTTGTTCTCTCTGCTGGACATGCCAGAACCAAGCATTTCTAAAAGCCTTCTGGCTTCTGTCACATTATATTTGTTCAAAAACTTTCAAGTTTATTCAGAACAGGAAAAGGGAAACCCACTGCAGCTTACTTTGTGGCTTTTTAGTAACAGAGAATTATAAGCCTACCTCCTAAACGTCATATGCCCTTCTGCCTTGCTAGGTTCTTTTTTTATTATTGGCAACAGTTTTACTGAGCTATAATTTAGTACCATAAAATTCATCCATTTTACGTGTTCAGATCAGTGATTTTCCTGTATGTACAGAGATGTGTAATCACTACCACCGTCTAATTTTAGAACACTTTTGTCAGCCCAAAACCTCACCCTCACTTACAGTCACTCCATTTCCAACTCCAGCACTAGGCAACCAATAATCAACCTCCTAGCTCTACAAATTTGCTTTTTCTGAACATTTCACATAAATATAAATAGAATCAAAATTTTGATTATCTTCTTTCACTAAATATAATAGTTTTGAAGTTCATCCATGTTGTAGCATGTGTAAGTACTTCTTTTCCTTTTAACTGCTAAATAATATTCCATGTATGGATGTACCACATTTTGTTTATGCATCCACAAACTGATGAACATTTGAGTGCATGATGGTGTCATGAACACCCACTCATATACAAGCCTTTATGTGGCCATATATTTCCACTTTTCCTGGATAGAAACCTAGGAGTTTAATGGCTGGGTCACTTGGTAATTTAACATTTAACATTTGAGAAAGTGATAAATTATTTTCCAAAGCTGCTGTACCATTTTATATTCCCTTCAGCAATGTCTGAGGGACCTCGTTACTTTTAATCAGATGCTTAACAAGTTATATGTAGAGAAATCTCTTACTTTTAATTCCATAACTAGTAAATTGAGGTGACTCCCCATGTTACACACACAGTAGTCTATGTACTGCTTTTCTGCTGATAACCTCTCTTTACTCTGGGTACAATATTGTAACAGCTAGTACCCACCAGAACTAATCCAAAATTTCATTTTTACCACTCCAATTCAATTAAAAATCTCCTAACTTTTAACTTTAATGTGAGTTGTTAACAACTTTTTTCTGTATCTGTGCTTGTTATTTCTGAACATGTCAGCTGTTTGTTCTTTAAAACTAGAAAAAGCTGAGCAAAGTGGCCATCTCACCCAGACACAGTGGTGGTAGGTGCCTGATGTCTGACCACAAGAGTCTGCTATATTCCTCAGGACTGACTCCAGCAACTTAAAATGATGGCAGGTGGTGGCAGTCAAGCAAGTCAAATGAAAGAAGAACAAAGCCATGGAACAGCAGACTTACTTATAAATAACTGCTTTATCTTCTTTTTGGAATTCCAGATGAGGAGTTCTTGCCAAAGGTTTCAAGTCAAAACTGCTTTCATTAAAATTCACTTTTATTTTTAACCTTTAACAAGACAACATGTATGAGAGGATATTCAGAAAACAACACTAGCTTGCATTTATGGAGAAATTATTGTTATATATTGACCACTATGTATACATTGTCCAAAATACCATTATTTCAAACTGGTGTGCATTCTTGGGTATTTAAGAGTTGCTGAAACTATGATAGAGATTGGTTTACTATTTACTGAGGACCTAGAATCAGGTAGGCAAAGTTTAAAGTACTCCTTATATCCTAGAGCTTATACTCTAAGTGTAAAAAGAAGTTACAGAGATTGTGTCATTTACAAGCATAAATGTAAAATGCTTTTCCTAAGAAAGAACTCCAGCACCTCATTTCTCAGTCTCCCTTGCCATAAGGTGGCAGGCAGGTGACTTAGAGCCCTCCCATCTTGCCCCAGCTCAAGACTGGTTGGAAGGATGATACCAGCCCTGTGAGGAGCATCCACTGCTGGCACAGATTACAGCAGAGCTGGTGGGGTTCTAGGCCAACTGGAGTAGCAGCTTCCTGGTTCTGCCATTTCCTGACCACAGCAGAAACGACACATCCCTTGGTCAGTCAGTTCTACACTGTGATTTGGGGAGTTATTTCTGAAATTTGAGCCCTGTTTCTTACAACCTCCCAATGATTTTGTGAGCAGCATAAGTCCTCAATGAATGAATCCTTTTCTGGGGGAGGGGGAGATTCAGTTGTCTAAAACCAAGAGCCATTATCCCAACTAACATACCCAGTACCCCCAGCTTGCAAATAGCCACACAAAGAATTAATGGAAACGATCAGTCTGATGCTGACTTAGTCAGAATGAACCTTCCTAGAGAATGTGGACTTTGAAATATATTTTGAGTAAAAGAAATTGGTACAGCAAACATCTAGATTAGTAATAAAGCATTACTCACAAGAGGACAAAAGGTTTCCTGTGTTAATAGGTCTGAGAAGGGCTAATGTAGTGGCTTATTTGTCCCCGGGAACTTTCTTAGGCAAGGCTATCCTGGAGAAGAACTTGAGATGAGAGTAAATACTAAGGGAACCAAATGACAATGAAAAGGCTGGATGAGAAGGGTATTATCAGATAAGATCTTCTCAACTACCTCTGCTTTTGCTCAGAGAAAACTAAGAGTATGGGCAGGAATGTCCTTAGTCAACAAATCCCATGGCTTCCTCTCAGTTTGCTACACTCCAGAGTATCTGGCATAGGGCCTGATCCTTCTTGTCACTCTTTCCTCTCCTGACATCTGTGGCAAACCACAGACTGCTTCTTCTGTCTCCTTTTCTTCTTCCCACCTCCCAAATTTTATCGCACAGCCTTTCATCTCAGAATTTTTCTTTTCCCCAGTATTCTCTCCTCAGCCTATCCAATTCATACTTATCCTTTTATTCTCATTCCAAAGTGAATAACTCTTTTAGTTCTCCAGCCTCAAATCCCCTTCTCTCTTGAGCTGTAGTCTCACTTTTCCAACAATCTGTAATACATCTTTACCTGAAAGGACCACAAGTGTATAAAACTCAGAATAAACAAAACTAAACTCATCAACTGCATTTCTGAATCTGCTCCTCCCATGTTCCATCTTATGCTGATAGCACCTCTATCCTCCCAGTGGCCTATTTGATACATCAGAGTCTTCCTTGAGCTCCCCTCCTCCCTGTTCACCATATCCAAACATTACTTCATTAGTCCATGAAACAAACACTGATTTTGGGTCGCTCAATTACTATCCTCAAGGAATTTACAGTCTATGTATGTGTATATAGACATATATATATGAACAAAAAAATATATAATAATGGCTGACTAGGAGCTTGCTCTAAAGCAGTGATCTTTAAGCAGTTTTGTTTATATACTCCTAAAAGAGTTTTGAAAAACCACATAACCCCTTGGATATTTTAAAGCTGACACCTATAATTTTTCATTATAAGTTTAAATAGTTTCTTGTTAACAGATTTTAAAAATATCAACTGTCCCTTAAAAATCAAATATTCATTAGGTTAAAATGAGTGTGGGCCTTACTAGCAATGAAAATTTTAAGATATTGTTTGATAAAATAGATTTTAACCACCATATTGAATAAGGCACACCAAATCTAAAGCAATCACATAAAGCTATTATAAGAGGATTATAGCTAATATATTTTGAAATTCTGGCAGTACCAGAAAACATTTCAGTTATACTTTAAAAGAAGCATCACTAAATTATATAGCTTCAACTATCCAAATTCAAAGCAACCCAACACAGACCAAGTACCCTGGTTCTATAGCATGCCTTTAAATCAATGAATTAGTTAAAGTAAAATAAAATATATATGACAGGGAAATACAGAAAGGCCTGTGGGTTAAGTTTTCTTGCTTCATCATTAAAATCTCTAAAAAGCCACTATTTTTATTTGCTCCTTCATTCAGTATCTTAAAATTTTTACACAGAGGTTGAAAAGTATTCTTTTCTTTTAAAAAGTGGGATAAGAAGTAATATAGATGCAGGCTTGTTCTCACACAGATCAACTTTTGAGAAGAGTACCTATAGACTTATGAATCTGGAAGCTGAGTCTCTTAAAATTGTCCATGCCTATGTATACCTTGGAAAGTCTTTACAGACCATCACTGTATATTTTGAAATTCACAATTTGAAATTCACTGCTTTGAGGGAATCCACTTACTTCAAATACCTAGACCCTGGATAAAATGTATCCTTTGAGGTGTCACTAGTCTCACAAGAAAAAGAAGGGTCTTGAAGAAACACACATTCACACACAAATGTAGCACAGGCTAGAGGTATGGGAAGCTAGGGTCATAATGGTAGGCAGCAGGGGCATGTGAAATAACAGATAATGACCCCTAAGGACAGATGGAAATAACAGAGCTAACGGAATACTGAGCCCTGTCTGGGCCAGCGGTAAGGTGGGGACACTACACTTGAGAGACGCCACTCTGAGCCCAGACCTTTGAAGAGAGCTAACTAGGCCCAGGTTGATGGCATCCCAGCTACCAGCAAAGGAAGAAACAGAAGCAAATCCTCTGTAGTTAAGTTCCCCCAATTTAGGCCAATAGGACACCCAAGATAAAATTAACTCACAAATAAAATTCATGAAGCATATGAGAAAGCAAACCATTATAATTGACAGTCAGCAGAGGAAAAGATTCAGCATCCTCAAGAAATACAGAATTTGGAATTATCAAATACAGAATGCAGAGTAGCAGTGTATAAAATGTTTAAAGAAACAAATAATCTAATCACCATGATAAAACAATAAGAGCCCATTAGGAATGAACAAGCATATGGGGTGGGGGGAGGAAATTTAAGAAATTAAAATTTTAATATTCAACACAGTGAAAAAAGAATTAGTAAACAGGAAAAGATAGCCAAAGAAATTACTGGACTTTCCTGGTGGTCCACTCGTTGAGAATCTGCCTGCCAGTGCAGGGGACATGGGTTTGATCCCTAGTCCAGGAAGATTCCACATGCCATGGGGCAACTAAGCCCATGCATCACAGCTACTGTTGCTCTGCAACAGGAGAAGCCACGGCAATGAGAAGCACACTGCAGCTAGAGAAAGCCCGTGTGCAGCAACAAAGACCCAATGCAGCCATAAATAAATAAATTTTTAAATTAAAAAGTAGTAGAGTCATAGATGTAGAAAACAAACGTATGGCTACCAGGGGACAAGGGGGAGAGGGATAAACTGGAAAACTGGGATTGACATATAAACACTACTATATATATAAAGCAGATAACTAATAAGAACCTACTATACGGCAAAGGAAATTCTACTGAATACTCTGTAGTGGCCTATATGGGGAAAGAATCTAAAAAAAGAATGAACATATATATATGTGTAAATGATCCACTTTCCCATATACCTGGAACTAACACAATATTGTAAGTCAATTATATTCCAATAAAAATTTAAAAAATATATTTTAAAGAAATCATAATTATGACAAAATTTATATCACTGTCTCAAGAAAAAGTCTTCAAATTCTAAAAGTTTCCTTAAATTTCTACTATATTAATCATTACCTGCTCCTTTTACAAAATTCACTTTCTATGTAGTTTGGAGGCAGTCTAATCCACTCATTTGGAGTCATTAAATGCCTTGAACTAGAAATTCCTGGGAATCTGGAATGCAGTTTGGCCTTCTCAACCTCTTTAAATTCTTTCATTGTATATATTTTGCCTGTAGGACAATTAAAACCTAAAATTAGCACTCTTAAATGCAAGTGCCATTGCTCTTGGGTTATGAAACCAGGTAACAATTAGAAACTAAGTACCAGTCTCACACTGAAGAAGAATTCTTTTCCCATCATCTTTGTCATATTGTGCCTTTTTCAAAGGGTCACGAAATGGTGGGATGGTAACCTATAAGAAAAACAGTTCTTTGAGGACTGGGTTGCAGGTCTTTTTTGGCCTATTCTAAGCATCCATGCATGGCTCTTATGCCAGAAGAATCAAATGGCATTCTAATTATTATATATATATATATATATTTAACACATTACAAAGAGATACGTGCACTCCAATACATCTCCAAGCAAGGCTTTCCAGCCAAAGAAGCATGGTAAGCTCTTGTTTTAATAGCCTTTTCAGATTATTGTGGATATTCTTTTAGATATTATACCCAAAATCAACAAGTGGCAGTTTCTTAAAGGTTAGTGATGATGTGGAATCTGAAACCATATCAATGAGTTATTCAAACTTTGCTACATTAAAATTCACTGACTTATCTTGAACTCTGAATGGCTCTTTTATCCATATTATTAATTGGTGGTTTAGAAAAAATTAGATCACTGAGTTATATGAGGTCTTCCAAATGTTAATACATTTCATTATATAATAATCACATTCATTAATATCATTACCAATGTATCAGTAAAGTCTTTGAGTACTGGGACACTGTCACACTGATGATGGTACGATTTTTCAAAAATTCAAATTTTTGAAAGCTCACATTTTATCATTGGCAACAAATACCATCAGTTGTTTCTCTTAAGGCAGTAGACTCACTTCAGTAATTTTCTAGAAAATGTCTGCCAAATATCCAAGAAATAACCAAAGTCTATAAGTAAAAGTGATGTTCCATGAAAAACAAAATCAGCCAGTTCAGCTCAAATTTTAAACAATCATACTGTATTTCAATACACAAAAGTATTCTTTGCATACTTTCCATTTCATCACACAGAGTATTAAGAAGACCAAGATCTGAGGTGAGGAGGGATAAATTAGGAGTTTGGGATTAGCAGATACAAACTGCTAGATAAAAAACAGATTTAAAAAAGGGTTGTACTACACAGCAAAGGGAACTATATTCAGTATCTTGTAATAAACTACAATGGAAAAGAATCTGAAAAAATATATATATATTACATATATATAAATCACTTTGCTATATACCAGGAACTAATATAACACTGTAAACCAACTGAACTTCAGGAACTAATATAACATTGTAAACCAACTGAACTTCAATTTAAAAAAAGTGGGGGTAAGACCTAATAAAATTAATAATGTTTACTGTTTGATCAAGGACATTCTTAAGTGAAACTGAATTGTTTTTTTACTGTGAGTGCATGGCAGTGAAGAATAGGACTACTAGTATAATTTGTGACACCAACTTAAGTAGTTCTAAGGTACTAGCTGTTTACCCAACACTGTTTTTGCACCATCAGTGCAAATGTCAACATAATGAAAAAAAGCTGGTAATATTTAGCACTATTATGAAAAGTTTTGGCCTAATGGACCCCCTAAAAGGGTTTCGGGGCTGTCAAAGTTCTTGTACATCACTTTGAGAACTGCTGATATAACCTCAAATTGCTCAGCTTATCTTAAGAGGTCACCTATCAGCTTCATTTAGAAAGTCATCATGGTGAAAGAACAAAAGGAAATTTTGGTATCAGGGAGATCTGGTTTCAAATCCCAATTCTCACCCTTACTAGCTACGTTACTAGTTAATATGTCTAAGGATCTACCTCTTATAAACTCTCGATTTAACTCTGACCTATAAAAATACAGACAGTAGCATCTATATATAGCCCAATCTGGGCAACAATTTAAAGATTTGCTTTGCCCTGCAAATGTCAGCAGGGCATGTCTATGATTCAAGGTAGGTTTTTTGTCTTATTTTGTTTAATGATATCCACTACTAGCAAAAATGTGAAAAAAGTAGATTCTCTGGAAGTGGAAGTGTTAGTCACTCAGTTGTGTCCGACTGTTTGTGACCCCATGGACTGTAGCCCACCAGGCTCCTCTGTCCATGGAACGCTCCATGAGAGAATACTGGGGTGGGTTGCCACTAATTTCTCCAGGGGATCATCCCGACCCAGGGATTGAACCCAAGTCTCCCACATTGCGGGCAGACTTTTTACCAACTAAGTCACCAGGGAAGCCCAGATTTGCTGGAAGGGGTGCAAATTATATAACCATTCTGGAGGACAATTTCATGATATGAATCAAAATCACGTATAACTTTTAACTCAGCAATTCTACTACCAGCACCTTATCCTAAGGAAAAAATTAAGAAATAAATAGTTAAAGGGATGCTCATCATACTGTTGTTTATAACAGCAATAGGTCAAAAACTATCTAAAGGTTCAAAATATGGAATATTAAGAAAAAAGATGCTATATCAGAACTGTGTGTGAGTTTAGAAACACACTTATACTCTGGTATCAACAGCTGTGCAACCTTCTGGACAGATCACAGCCTTGTTGTGGCGAAGGGGCTTGTGTAACAGTGAAGCTATGAGCCATGCTATGCAGGGCCACCTAAGATGAACAGTCATAGTGGAGAGTTCTGACAAAACGTGATCCACTGGAGGAGGGAATGGCAAACCACTGCAGTATTCTTGCAACAAGAACCCCATGAACAGTATGAAAAGGCAAAAAGATATAACACCAGAAAATAAGCCCCCCAGGTTGGAAGGTGTCCAATATGCTACGAGAGAAGAACAGAAGGTAATTACTAATAGCCCTAAAAAGAATGAAACAGCTGGGCCAAAGTGGAAATGACGCTAGGTTGCAGATGTGTCTGGTGGTAAAAGTAAAGTCTGATGCTGTAAAGAACAATATTGCATAGGAACCTGGAATGTTAGGTCTGATGAATCAAAGTAAATTGGATGTGATCAAGCAGGAGATGGCAAGAGTGAATATCCACATCTTAAGAATCAATAGGCAAACATAATTCAGATGACCATTATATCTACTACTGTAAGCAAGAATCCCTTAGAAGACATGGAGTAGCCCTCATAGTCAACAAGAGTCAACAAAAGGAATACTTGGGTGCAATCTCAAAAATGACAGAATGACTTCAGTTCTTTTCCAAGGCAAGCCATTCAACATCACAGTAATCCAAGTCTATGCCCCAACCAATGATGTCAAAGAAGCTGAAGTTGATCAGTTCTATGAAGACATACAAGACCTTCTAGGACTAACACCCCTTTTTATCATAGGGGATTGGAATGCAAAAGTAGGAAGTGGTAGTCTGAGGAGGCTTTACAAATAGCTGAGCAAAGAAGAGAAGTGAAAGGCAAGGGAGAAAGGAAAGATATACCCAACTGAATGCAGAGTTCCAGAGAATAGCAAGGAGAGATAAGAAGGCTTACTTAAATGGACAGTGCAAAGAAGTAGAGGAAAACAACAGAATGGGAAAGGCTAGAGATCTCTTCAAGAAAACTGGAGATATCAAGGGAACATGTCATGCATGGATGGGCATGATAAAGGACAGAAATGGTAAAGATCTAACAGAAGAAGAGATTAAAAAGAGGTGGCAAGAATACACAGAACTCTACAAAAAAAGGTCTTAATGAGCCAGATAACCATGATGGTGTGGTCACTCACCTAGAGCCTGACATCCTAGAGTGTGAAGTCAAGTGGGCCTTAGGAAGATTACTACAGACAAGTCTAGTGGAGGTGATGGAATTCCAGTTGAGCTATTTAAAATCCAAAAAGATAATACCGTTAAAGTGCTGCACTCGATGTGTTAGCAAATTTGGAAAACTCAGCAGTGGCCACAGGACTGGAAAAGGTTAGTTTTCATCCCAATCCCAAAGAAGAGAAGTATCAAAGAATATACAAACTACCACACAATCGTGCTCATTTCACATGCTAGTAAGGTTATGCTCTAAATCCTTCAAGCTAGGCTTCAGTGGTACATGGACCAAGAACTTCCAGATGTACAAGCAGGGTTTAGAAAAGGCAGAGGAACCAGAGATCAAATTGCCAACATTTGCTGGATCACAGAGAAAGCAACGGAATTCTAGAAAAACATCTATTTCTGCTTCATTGACTACGCTAATGCCTTTGACTGTGTGGATCACAAAAACTGTAAAATTCTTAAAGAGATGGGAATACCAGACTACCTAACCTATCTCCTGAGAAACCTGTATGTGGGTCAAGAAGCAACAGTTACAACCAGACATGGAACAAAGAACTGGTTCAAAATTGGGAAAGGAGTACAACAAGGCTATATATTGTCACCTTGTTTATTTAACTTCTGTTATGACCAACCTAGACAGCATATTAAAAGGCAGAGACATTACTTTACCAACAAAGGTTTGTCTCGTCAAGGCTATGGTTTTTCCAGTAGTCATGTATGGATGTGAGAGTTGGACTATAAAGAAAGCTGAGCGCCAAAGAATTAATGCTTTTGAACTGTGGTGCTGGAGAAGACTCTTGAGAGTCTCTTGGACTGCAAGGAGATCCAACCAGTCCATCCTAAAGGAGATCAGTCCTGTGTGTTCATTGGAAGGACTGATGTTAAAGCTGAAACTACAATACTTTGGCCACCTGATGCAAACAGCTGATTCATTTGAAAGGACCCTGATGCTGGGAAAGATTGAAGGCAGGAGGAGAAGGGGATGACAGAGGATGAGATGGTTGGATGGCATCACCAACTCAATGGAGATGAGTTTGAGTAGACTCCGGGAGTTGGTGATGGACAGGGAGGCCTGGTGTGCTGTGGTCCATAGGGTCACGAAGAGTTAGACACAACTGAGTGACTGAACTGAACTGATGCAGAACACATCATGTGAAATGCCAGGCTGGATGAATCACAAGCTGGAATCAAGACTGCCAGGAGAAATATCAACAACCTTAGATATGCAGATACCACTCTAATGGCAGAAAGCAAAGAGGAACTAAAGAGCTTCTTGATGAGGGTGAAAGAGGAAAGTGAAAAAGCTAGCTTAAAACTCAACATACAAAAAAAATATCCAGTCCCATCACTTCATGGCAAATAGGTGGGGAAAAAGTAAAAACAATGACAGATTTTATTTTCTTGGGCTCCCAATCACTGAGGATGGTGACTACAGCCATGAAATTAAAACACTTGCTTCTTAGAACAAAAGCTGAGGCAAACCTAGACAGTGTATTAAAAAGCAGACACATCACTCTGCTGACAAAGGTCCATATAGTCAAAGCTGTGAAGACGGGACATGATTAAGATGTTACAGCATTCATAGGGAATCACTGAAGGACTATTTATATATCAGGACTGTTCAAAAACATAAACCACATAATACCAAAGTTAAAATTAGAAATCTACCTTCAGAAAATTCGGGTCCTCTTTGTTCATGTAAAAAGGATCATACTCTTTTGGATCATAATGCTCTATAAATGCATTTCCCTATAGGAAGGAACCACACATAAGAATAAGAGGTGCACAATTAATTTTGAACATAACAAGACTCAAGAGTCAAATACACAGTTCCACTGTTATGCTTTAAAATGGCATCAATGACAAATGCAAATGGAATGGGAAGACCAAACTGGATTTATCTAAGTAATAATAATGCATAATTATACATTATAATGTATAATTATACAGTAAATGTAATAAATAATGTATCTAAGTAATAAATATCAGTGATAGAAGGAATTTAATTAAAATTTGCAAGATTTTAATAAAAGGTATTAGAACACTAAAAGATTTAGGAATTTGTTTTTAGATACTCACTAGTCAAACATCTCAGATCTCTTTAAAATGCCAGAAAAACAAAAATATTTTATAGCCTTGTAAATAATCAAGCTCCAGAATTAAAAAAACAACAACACATATCTTGAACCTAGACTCCAAATTTTTTTAACTGGTATATAAAATTAACAATTACATACAGAAAAAAAAAGAAAAATGATTCTAATGTTTACATTTAAATACAGATCTAACCCTTTACCTCCATCCTTTCTACATGCCCTGGGTTTAAGAATAGTATATGCTAAGACAGAGTATAGATTATACATAAACAGAGGCAAGGGTAGGCTGTTTGGATGATTATAAATAAAAAAAGATAATTATAGTTTTTGAGCAACTGAAAAAAATAACAAATGAATCCTTAGTACCTTTTTATTTACATATTTTAAAAAACCATCTAATTCATCTTGTCTTCTTTTTTTAATCTTCTTATATGAAGTAACTTTTTCTATAATTTTCTTCTGGAGAGGATCTGCCACATGGTCAACCCATCTTTTATACAATATCTCTTTTCTTCTTGCATTTAAGAAGTCATGATGTTTTAAATACTTATCTAATTCCTAATAAACAGTGATAGGAAAGACAAATATATTATCTTAAAGTTTTCTTGTTCCAAAATTTAAATTTAACTTATATTCATAAGAATAATTCACAAAAGCACCCATTAATTAAATCACTACGTTGGCTTCTGATGCGTGACACACACAATACTGGAAACAAAGAATACATGAATAAATTAGATAATATACCTGCTCTCCCTGGAGGACAGACTACGAAACAAATCTACAAAACAGTGGGAGGAGGGACAATGTAGCAAGAGATATATGGGATTCAGTGTTCACTGCATCATTACAGTAGCCAAGAGGTGGCAATAACTTCAGTGTCCATCAACAGATAAAAGTATAAACAAAATGTGATATATATACAAATAATGGAATATTATACAACTATAAGAAGGAGTGAAATTCTGACACATGCTACAACATGGATGAACCTTAAAAACAATATGCTTAAAAAAAAAAAAAAAAAACAATATGCTAACTGAAATATGCCAGACACAAAAGGACAAATATTTTAGGATTCCACTTATATGAAATAACTAGATTAGGCAAACTCAGAGAGACAGAAAATAAACCAGAGGTCACCAGAGGCTTGCAGAAGGAGGGATGGGGAGTTACTGCTTAACAAGTACAAAGTTTTGTTTGGGGTGATGAAAAAGTTTTAGAAATAAATAATGGTGACAGTTGTACAACATATCAATGTGATTAATGTCACTGAATTATACATTCAAAAATGGTTTAAAAAGCAGATTTTATGTTATGTGTATTTTACCACAATAGAAAAATAATCAACTTTTTTCTTTTTTTTGGTCACACTCTGCAGCATGCAGGATCTTAGTTAGTTCCCCAACCAGGGATAGAGCCCATTTCCCTTGCATTGAGAGTATGGAGTCTTAACCACTGGGCCACCATGAGAGTCCCAATAAAATTTTTAAAAAATTTCCAAATTGGTAGACACTTGGGATAGACCTTAAATAACAGTTATTTTCAACTGCCCTAGCCATCTAGTGGTGAAGACTCTGCACTTCTACTGCAGTGGGGTGCATGTCCAGTGCCTGGGCAGGGAACTAAGATCCCATAAGCTGCTCGGTGTGGCCAGGAAAAAAAAGACAAGAGTAAAAAGGCAGAACTGTAGCACAACCTGGTACAAATGGCAAGTAGCCTGCAAAGAAAATGCCTAAATCAGGCTATAAAACTAAATCATTCTCAACAAAACTTCTCATACACCTTTCACCTAGCAAATGAAATCATGTGATTACTAGGATCAACAACATGAAACTTTAAATGAAAAAATAAAGTACTAAAAACCCTGAGACCTTTTCCAGGTAATATCCCTTCCTAACTTCAGGTCATAGCACATCTCTAACATTCCAGTGAATAATTCCTTTCCCTTTTAAACAACTCCAAAGAAAATTCTTAAAAACAAAAATAGGCTGCCCACTCCAGAGTTTAGTACACGTCACATGGACATTCATCTTGTATTATAATTAAGCCCATCCTGCTACAGTTAAAGCCTTGTTCTTACCTAGGTATTCCTGAGTAATAATTCGTCAGTGTGTTCCAATTACAGCTCTTAAAAATAGACAGGGATTCCTAGAAGTCCCACTAAAATGAAGAAACAAGTGAATAGGAGGAAACTCTCATAAGGTATCTATAAAAGAATCCCCACAAAGTATAGAAAGTGAAGAAGTAAATTAAAGCAATCTCAGAGTTCTTTCAAGGTCAATCCTAAAGGCTAAGGAGTGTTTCCATTACTTTCTATATTTTCTAAAATTTTTATAATGACATGGCACTACATTTAAAATAGAAAAACAAAATTTAATTTTTAACTGAGACACATTTTGTAGCCAATTCTTACCTTAATTATATAATTTTCTCTATATAATATTGATTGAATAGCTGCATCAACATCTTCCTTAGCTAATACCTAAAATGATAGAACAGAATTTTGAAAATCAAGTATTAAAAATTAAATTATTAATACTACCTAGATTAATATTTTATGTGACCTATATAACCCTGGGAAGTTCTCTGTAAATCCCAATTTTTCTACCTCAAATCATGTCATCAAGTACTTTTTAAAGAGTATTTGAATCTTTCCACTCTCAGCTACATTTCACTCTAGGGGAAAAAAATAACAGATCACAGACATTTTGACTCCCAACATGGTCAAATGACTTGCCCAAAGTCACGTGGTACCCATCTTTTTTCACATCCTATAAAATGATACAATCAGGCCTCTAATGGAATTCATTTACTCATTAATGAATTTTATTTGATTACACTTAGTCATTTATGGGTTTCCCTGGTGGCTCAGTGGCAAAGAATCTGCCTGTAGTGCAGGAGATGTGAGTTCAATCCCTGGGTTGGGAAGATTCCCCTGGAGAAGGAAATGGCAACCCACTCCAGTGTTCTTGCCTGGAAAATCCCATGGACAGAGGAGCCTGGCAGGCTGCAGTCCATGTGGTCACAAAAGAGTTGGACTACTGCTGCTACTGCTAAGTCACTTCAGTCGTGTCCGACTCTGTGTGATCCCATAGACAGCAGCCCACCAGGCTCCCCCGTCCCTGGGATTCTCTAGGCAAGAATACTGGAGTGGGTTGCCATTTCCTTCTCCAATGCATGAAAGTGAAAAATGAAAGTGACATTGCTCAGTCGTGTCCGACTCTTAGCGACCCCATGGACTGCAGCCTACCAGGCTCCTCCGTCCACGGGATTCTCCAGGCAAGAGCACTGGAGTGGGGCGCCATTGCCTTCTCCGAGGAAGAGCTGGACACAACACAGCAAATAAACAACAACTCTACGGAGAAGGCACAAAAAAAAAAAAAAAAAAAAACTCCATGCAGCCCAGCTAAAGCTAAAAAAAACTTAACAGTGATTTCATTTGCTGCCAACTGCAGGAGAAACAAAGTTTAGAGTTCATATTCAGCCTAGTTAACTGCCTGCTAAAACAAAAGTTCAATATTGATCAGAGGAACATGACAAATTCCAGACCCTTTGCAATATAGCATTCATAATGTTCAAAGTCACTAGACTGAACAGCAAAATGTGACCTTTACTTCAAAAAGAAAAACAATCTAATGGAAATCAACTCTGAGATGGCCCATATGTTGAAATGGGCAGATAAGGATTCTAGGTCAACTATTATAGCTATGTTTAAGAAGTTAAAGGAAAATATGCCCAGAATGAATAGAAAAATGTCAGCAGAAAAAGAATGAAAAATACAGAAGTGAAAAATATAGTTCTTAAATTTAAAAAAAAACTTAAATGGCTTAATAGCAGATTGAAGATGACTTTAAAAGAGTCAGTGAACTTGAATTCAAATCATTAGAATTTATCCAGTCTGAAAAACAAAGAAATAAGACTGGAAAATGAATAAAGTTGCAGTGAGTTATGAGACAACAGCAAAAGGTTGGACAAGTTGATAACTGGAATTCTAAATAAATAATGGCTGGGATGAAAACCACTACTTTCAGACAGAATAGCAGGGAACAGATTTACCCTCTTACCTTAAAAAAATATAGTGAGAGACACTGGGTATCAGGCTATGAAGGACAGTGGCCCCTGAGATACAGAAAACAAGATAAATCCTAAACTAGCTCATTAGTGCCTGGAGAGAATTTCCAGACTGTAGTGCAGAAAGGAGGAAATGACTGAAATGAGGAAGGGCGTTTGGGAGTCTGGAAAGGCCAGAGTAGCTACAGTTCATAGAGCACAGTACCAGAGGGAAGAAAGTCACAGAGAGAAAGAGTTTTGGGCATCTGCAGATGATTAGATCTGTAGAGTGTCCCCTTTGAGACTTCAGGTGAATGCTGAACACTGTATGCTGTGCTGTGCTTAGTCGCTCAGTCGTGTCCGACTCTTTTCGACCTCAAGGACTGTAGCCCCCCCAGGTTCCTCTGTCCATGGGATTCTCCAGGCAAGAAGACTGTAGTGGGTTGCCATGCCCTCCTCCAGGGGATCTTCCCAACCCAGGGACTGAACCCAGGTCTCCCACATTGCAGGCGAATTCTTTACCTTCTGAGCCACCAGGGAAGCCCTGACCACTGTATGCATATAGGGAAACTACTCAAAGAAACTCTGTGCAAAGAAGTACCTGAAAGGATTAGGGAAACAATCCCTAGAGGTCACAGACCCCAGGAGTTATTCCTCTTAACAATCAGCCAGAGTGAAAAACTTTATGGTATGCAAAGCATAGAGTTAAAAACTCACGAGTAGTTTTACTGCAGCAAAACTAGCCACACACTAAGTGCCAATACAGTTCTACCTAACAAAGCTTGGCGGCAAGACATTAAAAAAAAAGTCTGTGTCTGAGTAACTTAACTGCATCCCAGAACAAAGCTAAGAGCTTTTATTGAAAATAAAAAATACCTAGCACTCAACAAGAAAAAATTCACAATGCCTGGTATCCAATTTAAAAAATCACCAAGCATACAAAGAAGCAGGAAAATTTGACTAATAATGAAAAGAAGAATCAATCAAAACTACCCCAGAGGGCTTCCCCGGTGGCCCAGTGGTTGAGAGTCTGTCTTGCAATGCAGGGGACAAGTTTGATCCCTGGTCTGGAAACATTCCACTGTTGCAGGGCAACTAAGCCTGTAGGCCACAACTACTAAAGTCCACAGGCCCTAGAGCCCATGCTCCGCAACAAGAGAAGCCACCACAATAAGAAACCCAGGCACCACAACTGAAAAATAGTCTCCACTTGCTGCAACTAGAAAAAGCCCCGGTAGAGAAACAAGGACTCAGGGAAGCCAAAAATAAATAAGTTAATAAAACTTTTAAAATAAATAAAATAAAGTTTTTAAAAAATAAAAATAAAAACTATATCAGAAATGACACAGATAATATAATTATTAGACCAAGACATTAAAATAGTTCATAAGTTCAAAACTGGAAAAGGTTGGCTCCAAATTGGAACTAACTGGTTTCAAACTAGGAAAGGAGTACTTCAAAACTATATACTGTCATCTTACTTATTTAACTTATATGCAGAGTATATCATGCGAAATGCCCAACTGGATGAAGCACAAGCTGGAATCAAGATTGCAGGAAGAAATATCAATAACCTCAGATATGCAGATGACACCACCCTTATGGCAGAAAGTGAAGAACTAAAGAGCCTCTTGATTAAAGTGAAAGAGGTCCCTGGAGAAGGAAATGGCAACCCACTCCAGTATTCCTGCCTGGGAAATCCCACGGACAGAGGAGCCTGGGGCTACAACCCAAAAGTTAGCCAAGAGCCTGACACAACTGAGTGACTAAACAACAACAAAAAATGAAAAGTAAGTGAAATTTTATATTCTTTAGTGTGCGTATTTTAAGTCATTTATTAGTTCCTCTTCTATTAGTAAAATTACAGAAGTAATGCATTTGCACCGAAACCAATGAAACAATGCCAATAAAAAAAAAAAAAAAAACTCAGTATCTCTGCTTCTCTCCATTCCTCACTCCCTCCTTCTGTGTCCATTTTGAGTAATGTCTGCACCTTGTGTATCTCCCCCGTATATTTCTTCATGCTTAAACATTAACACAAATGATTTTAGTATATTTTTTGCCCAAAAAGTGGATGATACTTTATACATTTCTCTGTAATTTTCTTTTTTACATACAACTGTACATTTTGGATTTTCTTTTGAGTCAGTAAATGATGACTGAACTTAGTTGTTTTAATGGTTGGAATATATTCCACACTCTGCTTGTACTGATACCTATTCAACTGCAGTATTTCCCCAGTTGTGATATTTCAGATTGTCTTTTCCACTTAAAATTAGTGCTACAATAAACAGTCACATATTAAAAAATAATAATAATAAAATAAAGTGAAAGAGGAGAGTGGAAAAGTTGGCTTAAAATTCAACATTCACTCTTTGAGGAAGACACGGTCGCCACTGCAGCAGAGCTCAGTGCCGCCCGCTCTTGTTCCTAACTCACCACTGTTCGCTCTCGCCAAGGAACAAGACGGTCAGGAAGCCACGCCGCAGCTATGGCCTTTAAAGACACCGGCAAGACTCCCGTGGAGCCAGAGGCAGCCATTCACTGGATTAGGATCACCCTCACCAGCTGCAACGTGAAGTCTCTGGAGAAGGTGTGTGCTGACCTTGATAAGAGGCGTGAAGGAAAAGAATCTCAAAGTGAAAGGACCAGTCCGGATGCCTACCAAGACTCTGAGAATAACTACAAGGAAAACTCCTTGTGGTGAAGGAGTTCTAAGACTTGGGATCAATTCCAAATGAGGATCCACAAGAGACTCATTGACCTGCACAGCCCTTCTGAAACTGTCAAGCAGATCACTTCCATCAGTATTGAGCCAGGAGTCGAGGTGGAAGTCATCATTGCCGACGCCTAAATCAACCTTTTTAATAAATCGATAATCAGTTGTTAAAAAAAGACTCAACATTCAAAAAACGAAGATCATGGCAACCGGTCCCATCACTTCATGGCAAATAGATGGGGAAACAATGGAAACAGAAACAGACTTTATTTTCTTGGGCTCCAGAATTGCTGCAGATGATGACTGCAGCCACGAAATTAAAAGACCCTTGCTCTCTGGAAAAAAAGCTATGACAAACCTAGACAGCATATTAAAAAGCAAAGACATTACTTTACCAACAAAGGTCTGTATAGTCAAAGCTATGCTTTTTCCAGTAGTTATGTATGGATGTGAGAGCTGGACTTATAAAGAAAGCTGAGCTCCGAAGAATTGATGCTTTTTTGAACTGTGGTGTTGGAGAAGACTGTTTAGAGTCCCTTGGCCTGCAAGGAGATCAAAGCAGTCAATCCTGAAGGAAATCAGTTCTGAATATTCATTGGAAGGACTGATGCGGAAGCTGAAACTCCAATGCTTGGCCACTTGATGCAAAGAACTGACTCATTTGAAAAGACCCCGATGCTGGGAAAGATTGAAGGCAGGAGGAGAAGGGGACCACAGAGGATGAGATGGTTGGATGGCGTTACCGAGTCGATGGACATGAGTTTGAGCAAGCTCTGGGAGTTGGAGATGGACAGGGAAGCCTGGACTGCTGCAGTCCATGGGGTCGTAAAGAGTCGAACACAACTGAGAGACTGACCTGAACTAAGTTTAGGAAACCAGAACAGCAGACATTCTGAGACAGTGAAAAGTTTTTAAAAGACCCTGTAAAAACTTTAAGGATGAAAACGACAATGTCCGAAATGAAAAATACACAGACAAGCTTAAAAGCAGACTGGATATTCCAAAAGAAAAGATTAGTAAACAAAATCATAAGAACAAAAGCTGTCCAAAATGAAACGCAGGAAGGAAAAGTCTGAAAAAAATTAACAGGTAATCAGTGGGCTATGGGATAGATAAGATAGCTTTCAAGCAAGTGATTAAAAGTGTAATTTTATTTCCCAAAAGGAGAGAGGTGGGATAGAAAACTATTTGAAGAAAGAATGGCTGAGAGTTTTCCAAATGTGTTGGGAACTATATGCCCACTGATACCAGAGGTTCAGTGAACTCTGAACAATAGAGAAATTGGAACCTTCATATGTTGCTCATGAGAATGTAAAACAGTACAGTCACTGTGGGAAGCAGGCAATTCCTCAAAAAGTTAAAACACAGAATTACCGTATGACCTAAGCAATTCCATTCCTAGGTTACACATCCCAAGCCAACTAAAAACATATGTTCACACAAAAACTTGTATACAAATGTTCATAGCAGCATTATTCATAATAGTAAAAAAGTAGAAAAAAATCCGAATGCCCATTGACTGGTGGCATCCATATATTGGAGTATCATCTTGCCACAAAAAGGAAAGAAGTAGTGATACATGCTACAACATGGATGAACCGTAAAAACAGTATGGTAAGTGAAAGTAACCAGGCACAAAGGACAACATACTATATGATTCCATTTATATAAAATGTCCAAAATAGATAAATCTGAGAGAAAGCAGATTAGCAGTTGCCAGAGAACAGGGGAGAAGGGAATGGACAGTTACTGCTAAAGGGTATGACTTTCCTTTGGGGGTGATGAAAATGTTCTGTAATTAGATAGTGGTAATGGTTATACAATCTTGTGGATATGCCAAAAACAGCTGACCTGTACACTTTAAGGTAGTGAATTCTATGGTATGTGAATTCTATCTCAATAATAAAAACAGTAAGATAAGAGCTCAATTTAAAAATGCACAAAATATCTGAACACTTCATCAACAAATATATATATACATGGCAAGTTAGACATAAAAAGATGCTCAATATCATTAGTTACTAGGGAAATTCAAATTAAAAACACAATGAAATGCCACTCTACATCTTTTTTAGAACGTCTCAAATTAAAGACTACACACACACACAAAGGCTGTAACCAAAAAAAAAAAAAAAAAGACTGTAACCAAATGCTGGCTAGGCTGTAAAACACTGGAACTCCCATACACTGCTAGTGGAAATATAAAATAACTTTGGAAAACAGTTTGGCAGTTTCATAAAATGTTAAATTTCATTTACCATATCACCTAGGCATTCCACAACTAGATATTTACCCAAGAGTAATGAAAACACATGTCCCTACAAAGATATGTATGTGAATATTTCTAACAGCTTTACTTGTAACAGCCAAAAACTGTTAATCCAAATATGCAACAACAGGATGTACAAACTAGGGTATATAGCATTCAACAGTAACAAAGAAGAATGAAGTACTGATACATGAAACAACATGGAAGAATCACAAATTATACTGAGCCACACAAAAATAATATATACCTTAAGATCATATTTGTACAAAAAATTCAAATGCAAAATAAAGTGATAGAAAGTGGAAGGGGGGGCGCTTAAAAAGGGACACAATGAAGACACTTTGGGAGTACTGAATATGTTTGCTGTCTCGACTGTGGTGATGGTTTCATGCATGAATACGTAGCTCAAATTTTACCAAATTGTACACTTTAAATACATGCAATTCATTATATATCAAGTATATCTTAATAAAGCTGTGTAGAAAAAAAAAGAAATCTAAAAAAAAAAAACCCACGACATAAATAAATTTGGGTGATGTAGCTAAAGTAATGCTTCAGGAGAAACGTTGTAACTTTATTAAAAAGGTATGTAACCAGTGACATTATTCCACCGTAAGAAATTGGAAAATGAAGAGCAAAGAAAAATAGTTAATAGAAAGAAGGGGATAATAAAGAGCACAATGAAACAGAAAACAGAAAAATTCAGCACAAGCCACTTTTCAATGCAACTTTAAAATGCCATTACTATGATACCTCCATAAAAGAAAGTGGCTGTGGCTCCAACCATTCTCTTGAGCTCTTGAGCTTGGGAAGCTTGTCAGTTATCAGATCATTCTCATAACTTTTCATTGTGGTCACAAATAACAGATTCCCTAGAAAAACTAAAAAATAAGCTTCCTTAGTAACGAGCATTCACGTGTATTTTCTAATTAACATTTGTGACCATAGATGGACATGAAACAGATTCTGAACATTAGACATCATGTTTTTCCTAAAGTGAGAAGGGACATTTGTATTCACAGGCCTTTTAAAAGCTAGCCAGAGAAAATTACTCCAGCTGCAGTTCCCTTTTTTCAGAGTCTGTCCACAAGCTTCTGCTGATGTCTTCCGAGCCTGCCTCCTTTAAGCAGAGGAGCCCCCTGAGAAGCCGGGCTTCCCACAACATTGCTCAATCGAGCCGGTGCAGCAATTCTCAGCCTGGCCTCAAGGAGGCGCGTGTGCCGCTTTCGGAACGGGAAAGCTGCAGCTTTCTGGCTCCTGAAGCACACACACAGGATGGGCCTCTTGGAGAAGGAAAGAAGGGCTTTTGAACAAAATTTGCTGGTCTTCAAGCTCTAAAAGGCCCAAACTGCTCCCCTCCCAGCCCCCCGCGCCCGCCGGTGCCTGAGAAGCTGTCATAAAGCCTGTGTCCCTGGTAGAACCTACTACACGCACGACCCCGCCCCTTCACCCCTACCCGGCGAGCAAGGTGCGAGCGGCCTCCGCCCCGGAAAAGTTGAATGGCCGCAACTGGCACCTCAGCTCCCCTCAAAACTGGCAGAGCCTTCGGCTCCTCTGCATCACGCGAGAGCCAGACCCGACAGCCTACAGTGCCAGAGCAGTCGGCTTAGGCGGGAGAGCCCGCCGCACCTGCGGCCCAATCAGCTCGAGGCCGTCGCCTTGGTAGACGAGAACGTTCTGCGTCCAGTGATTCGATAGGAACCGCCCCACGACACCTCCGACGCGGCGACCGCTGCGTCCCTGAGCCGCGCACAAGTGCGCTCCCGCGGCCGCGTCAGGCTGAGAGGGAACCTGGTAAGCAGTAGCGCCCGCGCCCGCGCCCGCGCCCGCGCCCGCGCCCGCGCCCGCGCCCGCGCCCGCGCCCGCCGGTAGGTCCCGGTTTGCGTGCGAAGCTAAAACGCTTCTCGGTGATGGGCAGCTGCCACAGCCAGTAGCTGGGCTCGTCGCCCTCTCGCCCCGCCTTCCCCTGCGTCCGTTGACGGCCGTCCGCGCCTCTAGCCAGGCCTCGGTGGAGCGCTGGGCTCCTTTCCGAGGCTGCTGGCTTTAATAGGTCTGTCCCCGCCGCGATTCCCCAAGCCCTCAGTGCCTCCTGTGCGTTTTCCCCACCAGACAACCAGACCGGATTTAAACCCCCTCCCTCTCCCTCAGTAACTCCGCTCTGGGGAACTCTCGAGGGCCAAATCACCACGATGGGAGTGGCGGGCTAGGGGCGCCTGCCCTTAGGATCTCTTGGAAGGACGAGTGTTTGCAGAACTTGTCCCCTATGAGGACCGTCCAAGAAGACTTGGAAACTTGTAGGAAAAATGTCGCTGTAGGTTCCGCAAGGTGTTTTTGTGGGCTGTGCTTGGTCGCCCAGTCGTGTCCGACTCTTCGCGACCCCATGGACTGTAGCCCGCCAGGCTTCTCTGTCCATGGGGATTCTCCAGGCAAGAATACCGGAGTGGGTTGTCATGCCCTCCTCCAGGGGATCTTCCCAACCCATGGATTGAACCCATGTCTCCCGCATTGCAGGTGGATTTTTTACGTTTGAGCCACCAGGTGTTTTTGGCCTGAGGTATTGACCAGTGTCCATGGTGCTGATGCTGGTCAGAGGGAAAAGAACGTGAGGACTGAATGACTGGCATATCTCATTTAGTCTTGTTTTCTTCAGTAGTTCTCCATTTAGTCAGGTTTCTTGTTGGTTTTAATCCTAGGTGATTCTGACACAAACCGTTGACATAGAAAAAATTATAAGCTGTGAATTTCCAAACTCAAAACCCTCTGTGTGAGCTGATTTTCTGTGATTCTGTTTTCCTCTTTTTAGTGTTGGTGGGCACTGGATGGTGGACCACCATTTTCACTCTGCATCTTTTCAGTTAAAGCTGTTGATATTAAAGCTGTTCTGAATGTCTTGGGGACATCTTTTAAAAGCTAGCTGGAGCAGATGATTTCAACTGCAGTTCCCTTTTTTTCCAGAACTGAGGGAGCATGAGCCATTTGCAGAACTTACTGTTAGATACACTCCTGGGAACAAAGCATGTGGACAGTGCAGCCCTCATCAAACTCCAGGAGCGAAGCCTATGTGTAGCATCACCAGGATTTAGTGTAAGAAAAAAACAAGTTTGGCGTAAGAGTTTAAGTCTTTTTCTGTAAAAAGGCCATAGATAATAAAGGAAGGGGAGTGATAACATTCCAATAAAACTTTATGAACACTGAAATCTGAATTTCATGTAGTTTTTACATATTGCAAAATATTTTTATTTTTTTCAACTTTTTAAAAATGTAAAAACCATTGTTAGCTCATAGGCCTAAGAAAACTGGTAGTGGGTCAAATTTGGCCACTTCCCCATCGTTTGCCGATTTCTAGTCTGTTTAACCTCTGTAGGTAATGCCCAGTGATGTCCGAACACTTGTAAATGGGTTTGCCAAGAACCCTTTGAAAACCAGAAGAGAAGGATTGTATTTCAAGGAGAAGGACTATAAATGTGTCCGGGCAGATGACTATTCTCTTTATGCCAAGAATGTGAGTGTTCCAGACATGAAGACAACTGGTAAAAACTTTTGAGTTTGACTCCAAGTTTTCTATGCCTCTCCTGATCCTATCTTTAAAACAGACTAAGCCTGTTACTGCAGTGGCAGTATTTGAGATAGCAGCAGTCTAGTGCCATAAAGGCATATGTTAAAGAAATTACTAACAGAGCCTGGTTTTGGGAACCATTCATTCCGGATTTTATCAACTGACTATTGCCTGAACTGTCTCTCTCCACTGCAGTTCAGCTCTCATACTCTATATTATCCTTCTTTTAAAAAAGTGGCATTACTCTTGTGCTTAAAACAACTGTTGGTTCAATGTTCCTATAACAAGGGGATGATAGTCATATTTCTGGTTGCCCTGTATTATGGCTTAGGCACACTTCACCCACATTATACACTAAGTAACCTCATTTACAGATGAGGAAACTGAGGCTTAAGAAGGTTCAATAACTCTTCCATAGTCACAGCAGAAAACGGAAGTGCTGGGATTCAAACCCAGAGTGATCTAATTCCAAAATATATTTCCTTTCCATGACATCTGTTGTTCTCATCAGGACACAGAAATACTACAATCAATTTGAGAGCTTTTTCAGAATACACAAGCTGTTATTACAACAGTCTGAAACTTTTTAAGGAAACAACTAAACTAGTGAAAAAAGTAAGATTATCCAAAAACAAACGTGAATATGAGTCAGGAAATGGTGAAAAGTGTGGCTGGAGGGTAACTGCTAGTCCTGTTGTTAAAATCAAGAGAAGAGAATTCTGTTTTATTTTTATCCAGGAAAACACTGGTGTGATTGTTGTGAAGACCCATCTGTATCTTCTGGTGGCAACTTACTCTGAAGGCATGTGTCCTAGTGTCTGTGTGGAAGCCACAGAGAAGTTGGGTAAGTTTGTTCCCAATGCCTGTCTTTGCTGTGGTAGTAAAGTCTTCTGACTGCAAGTAATGCAGTCAAACCAGCTGAGTCACAGGAAAAATGGACTCCAGGGACTGGAACAATGAATCCTCCTCCAGTCTTTCCTCCCAAGAGCGTCAGCTTTGTTACCTCCCATTGCAAACTGCCTCCTTTCCTCATGGCGTCATGGTCAAGCCTTGCATCCTCTAAATTTCTTTTAGAACCCTGATCTGACAAGTCTCAGATCATATTCATTACCCTTATATCAGTCAGCTGGGGATAGGAGGTGGGGAGGGCAAGGTAAAAAAGCAGAGATGTAGCTGCTGGGGGCCATCCTCTTTAAAAGGGCCTTCTACAGAAAAAGAAATCACTGTGAGCCAGGCAGCTGTCTTCCTGGTGTCTAGTGGATTCCCCATCCGTGTCTACATTTCCGAATAAAGATCTAATGTAGAACTGGGAAATTATAGCTATGAGATATATCTATGAGAGTTTTAATTGTATTTTTAATTGTATTTTTCTCTATCAAAAATTATGCATAATTATAGAAATTTTGGGAAATAACATTTTTATTATGGAAGAGTGTAGGAACATATAATAGACAATAGACATTGTCTCCCCAGACAATGAACTCCTTGAAGTCAGGGACTGGGTCTTAACTATCCAGTCATCCTTGTATCTCCAAGTACTTAACACAGTGCCTAGTATATAGTAGTCACTCACAAATTTTTATGGAATAAATGAATCATATTGTTATTATTGTGAATGAATCATGTTTTTACTATTTACTGTTCATCAGTAAATAATATGGTCATATTGTTTTCTTTCAGGAGACTATCTAAGAAGAAAAGGGAATTAAGTCATCAAAGGACTATGAAAGATGGCTTTTATGATTTTAGAGGAAAATTATAGATCCTAAAGAAATAAATGCCTTATTTTGTGGTTTAAAAACCCTAGGCAAAAGATACTGAAAAGGAAGAATGAATTAAGGAAGCAATTTTTCTCATTTCAAGAGATTCTCTTCTTTAATTGGAATTATTTAATCCACTTTTTTTTTCTTTAGTGTTGTTCACTGGCATGAATGTGAGGCACTGATAGTTTCACAGAGTATATCTGTTGGAAGACTCCTCTATGAGTCTCTTGTATTCCCACACATATTGTTGGATATGCCAAGAATGCAAGAATGATTGAATTAATCTCCAGTCCCTCTCCCCTCTCCAGAGATCAGCGGTTGGGGGACCAGGGACAAAACTAAAAATATTTATTATATCACTTCTGGTCTTAATGGCAAGGTTGTACTGGGTAAAAAGGTGGATAGTACATCTTGCCGTCTTAGCCAGATTAAGTATTAAACATTCAGTTCATCTCAATCATCCCATCTTGTCCAGAATCTTTGCTCACCATTTGGCTTTCCATGTAGATCCATCTAGAGATTTGGGGGTCAGACCTCATGCCAATGATTTCTCCTTTTAAATCAGAACACTGACATCTGAGTTTTATAACTTAGTTATGTGGACTGTACACCCACTCTCCACATGCCGACAAACTGAGGTTTTGAGCCTGCAAGGCAGGTCTGATCTTGGATCACAGTGATCTCTAAAATACTGAAGCTATCATGAAGCCTCTTGGCTGCTCACATTTCCCAGACACACACACACGGCACTGCTGGGTACCAAGTGGGAGGATATTTCATAAACTTCATCAAGGCAAATGCGTCACTGTCTAGAGTCCTCCTATGTAGCACGGTCTAGTTGCTTCCTACAATTCTTACCACAAAGTTCCGGTCTGGCTCAGCTACTCAGACCCACAGAAGGGACCCTTTGATGGCAGCACCCTGTAGAGGTGCCCAGGAAGCAGGTGATGTTCTGAAACAGGGGTCTCCGAATAAGGAAAATTTTTGTCCTGATAGTTCACCAAGACTTGAAATGGTGCATACAGGCATGAATGTACTCAAGGGATTCATTTTTTTTCCCCAGGTCCCCAACTTCCATATGTACTTTCCTAAAATTTACCTGTTGTGATTGAGCAGTAATGCTAGTTGTCCCAGGATGCAAAAGAAAGGCCTACTCTCATTCAGCCCCAGTCCTACTGTAATACTTGGCTTGGAGTGTAAGAACTGCAAGGTGCCAAAGGAAAGGAAAATTCTCAATTATTTTTAAACTTAATGAGCTCTTCCATCCTGTATTGTAAAAAATACATCATATGTGAAGAAGAGTCCCATGAGAATAAATCAAAAAGAGCATCATTGAGAAATAGTGAAAATCTTTGTATCATAATTCACCCAGGAGAGAAAGACTCCTCGTCTTATCCACGTTTCTTAAAATTCACAAGCAAGACAGTTATCATAAAGACATGAAATAACATGATTACTTGAAAAATGAGAAACCTTTCCTGATAGAAATATGAGTTGGCTGATTAGTTTAACAATGGTGGCTGGTTTTGCCAATAAGAATGTCACAGATGTTGTTGATAAATGGGTTGAGTTTACAATGCCAAGATGTCAATTAAAATATATTTATTTTTTAAATCTATATTGGAGTACAGCTGATTTACAATGTTCCATTAGTTTCTGCTCTACAGCAAAGTAAATCAGTTACACATATACATATAGCCACTCTTTCTTAGATTCTACTCCTAGATCATTAGAGTATTGAGTAGAGTTCCCTGTGCTATACAGTAGATTCTTATTAGTTTTCTATTTTATATATAGTACTGTGTATATGTCAACCCCAATCTACCAGTTCATCCCTCCCCCCACAAATACATACTTAGAAGGATTTGGTCCAAAGAATTGTCTTAGCAAAAAAGTGTATTGGAATTAACACTTTTACTTTCCACATCCTCCTGAATATATATAAACAAGGGGCCTCTAAGAAACAGAAGCAAAAATAATAGTCATTTGATAAATCTTTGCAAAGCTTTGTTGGCAATAATCCCAGAAGCTGAGAACGACACATAGGACTGGGTAACTAATCCCTTACAGCTTGAATGGTTTCCAAATCTTTGCTTTCAACAAAATTGAAGGAAGACTTAATTAAGTTACCAGCTAATAGATCACTGAAAATAATCTCGGATGATAAATCCTTATATGGTTTTTATCATATAACTCAGAGGTATTCAAATAATTGGCTGACATTCCTATAAAGAAATTTCTTTCCCTTCTAATTTATGCAAATTAGGTTTCTCAGAGCTTGTCCATAACAATGAAAAAGATTAATGCTGAAACTAGTCTCATTCAAGCAATAATTAATATTCATCCACAGATGACATAATTATTTGGAAAAATTCAACCCCACCAATGGTCCAATAAAAATTTTATATTCAATAATTATTAACATTCAAAATAATACTTTTACTTTGGCCATGCCATGCAGCCTGTGGGATTTTAGTTCCCTGACCAGGGATAGAACCTGGAACCTAAGCAGTGAGAGCAGAGAGTCCTAACCACTGGACTGAAAGGGACTTCCCCTAAAATAATACTTTAAATAACATAAAAGTAATTCAAAATAATGTTTTGATCAGCTGTGAACTAATAATACTGTAATAATAAGTAAACCCAGAAGAAATTTAACACTTTATAGCCCTACAATCACAGAAAATTTTTAAACTAATGTCAGGTTACATATATTTTGTTGTAGATAAGAATGATCAATAAAGCATAAAACATAGCAGGATGTAATTTTTATGTAGAATGAAAATATAAGTATTGGGAGAAAATGAAATTTTAAAACTTCCAACTGTTAAAGAACTTGTTTGGGTACTTTTGAGTGGATGATTATAGTATTAAATTGCTCTAAAATCCAACTCCACTTGATACATTTAAAAGCCTGATATGAGTTTTAAATGTCAGTATTTATGACCAGAAACCATATCTTTTGTACCACCTTAAATGTAAGATGGAAAGTTTTAGATATCAACTTTAAAATATGAGGAATGCAGCTTTTAAAAATGCTTTTTGTCTACTGATGAAGACCACTGCCTGGAGTAAGAACTGTCTTGGGTTCTGAGTCATACGGATGGGTCCCCAGGAAAATGGCAGAGGCAGGTAACCAAATAGGCAGCCCCACCAAGCTGACTGCAAGCTCTTTCCTTTCCTACAGCCTTCCTGAGTCTTTGCTCCTGAGATTTGCCCTTCAATCTCTGGGCGGAGTGCCCATGGAGAGAGGGGAGGAAGAGCCCAGACAAAGTCCTGCAGGCACAGAAGCTGGCATGGTACCCAGAGGTGAACTGCCCCAGCTCCTCTAGGCAAGGACCAGTTGTCATCACTGAGCTGCTGGGCTGTCCAAGCTTGAGCGTGGTTACCACAGAAGCTGCTGGTTTACGCAGAACCCTTCAGAGGCCATCTGGGAGAGATTATGCCCTCACCCCCATTTAACTTTCAGGATAAGCAGCAGCAGTTGTACCCTCACATCAGCTGGGTTTCTGGGACACATGCTTCCACCTAATTCCTAACACAGATCTTGCTTGTTCTGCTAAAACATGAACCTGTTGGGGAGTTCCTCTAAGGCCAGAGATGTGGACTGTGGAATACTGCTGCAGCAACCAGTGATCTAAAATTTACCACCCAATTCTACAACTTATATTTTGACAAAAAGGGGCTGGAGCAAGGATGTTTTAAGGAAATTAACCTGTTTTTGTAGTTTCCAGCAGAGCTCTCTGTTGACCCTTTGAGAGGTTAGTGTCCTGAGACGCACAATTACGTATTTCCATAAGGCCTGCTGCTCTGTGTGGCTTGTGGGATCTCAGTTCCCCAATCAGGGGTGGAGTCCATGCCACCAGCGATGGAAGCTTTGAGTCTTAACCACTGGACCTCCAGGGAAGTCCCCTGGGTCTTATTCTTTAATTATCAGGGAGTCAGCAGTATAAGTTCCTGCCCTCCCTGGGACATGGTCCCTCTGAGACACTATAGCCTACCCAAAAAAAGAAGCAAAAAATACCCACCACAAAGTTTCCAGAAAAGGCCTCCTACGGACCTTTCCTCTGAATACACTGTTGGGCTTCTTCTGTCCCTTTTCTTGCAATAGTGGTTTTGACACAGATGACAAAAGGAGGGACAGTGGCTGACAGGCATTTTTGGAAAACAGGCCTTATAAAAATATGTAATTTGGGTAGCCTTCTTGCAAGAGAGGGATATCAGGAGAGGGATGTAAATAAAGAGAAAGGGAGTTTGTAATTGAAGGGACAGATGGGTGCCCCAGGTAGTCTTTCCTTCTACTCTAGAGCCTTGGGCAGGATCAGGAGAGAAAGAGTTTGATTTCTGGCTCTGACACTCATCAGCTATGTGCCCCTTGAAATCAAATTAATCGTTCTGTTGATACATCTCAATTCCTTTTTAGTGAAGTGTCATAAAACTCAAATAAAAAAAAAAAACTCAAATAAGAGAACACATGTGAAGAGACAAATTATAAGACACTGCAAAAAAAAAAGTTACCTTTTTATACAGGTGCACATACACGTGTATTCTTCTAATCCAGTGGCTTGTAACCAGAAGCAGGTGGTTTTTTTGCTCCCTAGGGATATCTCACAATGTCAAGACTTTTTTTTATTGTCACAACTGTAGAAGGGTGCTGTTGGTATCTAATGGGTGGAGACCAGGGGTGCTGCTAAACACCCCACGATGCACTGGGAAGTCTTTCCAAACAAAAAATTATTTAGTCCAAAATGTCAATTGTGGCGAGGTTGAGAGACCCTGATGTAATAAGCATTTATACAGCTTTTATTTAACCAGGCTAAATTGCCTCACTGGGCAGCCTCTTCCAGGGGCCACTCCCTCATCCTCAGGAAAGACAGGAAAAACCATAGAAGTTTAAAGAATCCCAGGACTGCTTTTATCCTCCCTTTCCCCCCAGCGCTCCTCTGTTTTTTTCTCAGAAGCACCCTTTTTGCCCACCTTACTACAGAGACCAAGGGCAGAAAGAGACTGACAGCACAAACCAGCTAAAAGCCTGCCACGCTGAGAAACGGACCGGTCGCCCGCCAAGAGTTCCGGTTCTAGTTCCCTTAGAGAGAGGGAAGGATTCTCAAAGTTGAGTGCCTAACAGCATTTCACGCTAAACCAAAGGAAGGACTAGATTCCACAGGCTCAAAAATTCACAAAAATCTGATTTGCCGCCACTAGCTTTGCATTTTCAAGGGAGAAGGAAGAAGGGGAGGGTTGATTCCGGCCAACCCCACCCCCTGCACTACCCAGAGTGCAGCCGTCCGGCTCCTAGGACCCGCCGGGCGCTCAGGACCGCCCCGTCACCTGGAGCAGCAGCAAAAGCAGCAGAGGCCGGGCCTGGAGCAAGTAAGGAGCTCACACCAGCTCCAGCGATCCAGACAGGTGGGAGATTCGAACTCAGAGGGAGTGAAAATTGCCTCATGCTCTTCAGTGTTTTCCTGTTCCGCCCGCAGCCAGTCGGTGCGGCCAGCCTCCCTGCACCCTCATCCCAGCCTGCGCCTTCCGCGCGGGGTTGGCCTGGAGGCGGCAGGGTCCTCGCTGGAAGGAGAGCAGGGGCCGGCGGCCAGACGGATTGAGGGAGGCCGCTGGCCGGCAGTGGGGCACTGGGCCCCTCAAAGAAGTTTTCTGTGCCCTGTGTGTCCTCAGAGACCATGATAGCTGTGCACTTTGACAAGCCGGGAGGACCAGAAAATCTTTACTTGAAGGAAGTGGCCAAGACCAGCCCAGGCGAGGGGGAAGTCCTCCTGAAGGTGGCAGCCAGCGCCCTGAACAGGGCGGACTTACTCCAGGTACCCAGGGGTCTGGCAGCAGCTGGGACTGAGCAGGGCAACGCGGTCTTCAATAAACATTCACCAGACAGATGAAGGAGACTTTAGGCACTGCCATTAACGCTCATCATGACCTGCTTCCTCCCGGTTCTGAAACTAGAACCATTTAGCCTCCCTTGTTTTACACAAAGAAAAGGGGTAAGTGCACAGCAGAGGCCACCCTGAGTCACTCCACTGTCTGTCTGCTCAGGCTTCCCCATTTCTTGGCGGGGTGGGTGTTAGACCTCCCTGTATCTCCTTTGAAAGTGAAAAAGTCAAAGCATCAGCACAGTCTTGTCTGACTCTTTGCAACCCCATGGACTGTAGCCCACCAGCCTCCTCGGTCCACTGGATTCTTCAGGCAAAAATACTGAAGTAGGTTGCCATTCCCTTCTCCAGGGGATCTTTATGACCCGGGATTGAACTGAGAGGATAACAGGCAGGAAGGCCAGGGGTCTCCAAATGGAGGAAATAGGCTTCAAGTGTCAGACATTTTTTATCTCCCTCTTAAGTGGCAGGAGGAAACAAACAAGTGTTAGATTTTTTTCCCTCCTCTATACAAATTTAAAGAGGTTTCTCTTAAAATTCTGTGTTGCCATAATGAAACCTGGTTTCACCTGAACTTTTCTCAAACCTTGAGCTAACCAAAGCATTTTTCTTTTGGAAATGTTTGTCTTAAGCTATGTTAATGAACTATATCCTCGACTCTGTCTTTCTTCAAGTCGGTTTTGCCTAAGACTCGGAACTGATTTGACAAACCTGCATGTTTTACTCTTAATCTATGTTAATGAAACCATATATTTACTTGGAAACCTGCCTTTCTTCAAGATTCATGTCAATGGTTTTATGGCCCAGGATGACTCACCTGGTGCCAGTGTTATCTCAAAATGCATGTTGTCAGTGAGGGCCTTGGGGCTGAGTTTTGAGACATCTCCTTTCTATAATTAACAGCTTGCTAGTAGCTATATAACATCCAGCTAAAGACTAGCAGGGGGGCACTCTTCTTGCCCCCTTCTGATGTCTATGTCAGAAGCTTTCTCTATCTCTTCTATACTTTAACACAACTTTATTACACAAAAGCTCTGAGCGATCAAGCCTCATCACTGGCCCTGGATTGAATTCCTCTCTTCCGGAGGCCAAGAATCCTGGCGTCTTTCCTGGTTCAGCAACAACCTTTCAGAACCTAGGTCTCTTACGTTGCAGGTGGATTCTTTACCATCTGAGCCACTAGGGAAGCCCCGCCTCAAAGGTTGGCATCCTTACACGAGAAGTCAAAGCTGGGCCGCCTGGGTGAAAATCAGGACTCCTAACTGCTCCTCAGGCAACCCCGTTCACCATTTGTACTCTACAGACAAAGAAACTGAGAGTCAGAGAGGTTCAGCAATGAGCCCAAAGCCACACACTAGTAACCAGGGGAGCAGTGATTCAGACTGAGGTCTTTGTCTTAAGGCACCTGAGTCTGTATTCTTTCCACTCTGAGGGTTCAAGAGCTGGCAGGGGGCAGTGCTTTTAAGAACTTTCTTCCAACTTCTTCTAGAAGCACTAAACTGGGTCACCTGCATTTTTTGAAGTGATTAAGAAATGTACACCAGAATCACAGGGGCACTTACTCAAAATAAATAGCGCAGGGATCCAGGCATGTATACTTTGCAAAAGGATCTCAAATTGTTCTGATGCACACTTCTAGTTCAGTCCCTCTGGTCTCGGGCCTCTGGCGATTGTGAGGCATGAGTACAGAGCCTGGCACTTGATATATGAGATATATCATTAGGAAGCCCATGGTTTAGTTACTAGTCTTGCTATTAACTTGTTTTGCTACCCTGGTTCCCCTGACAAGGCGTCAGTTTCTTCATTTGTAAAACAAAGGGTTTAGATGATACAAGGACTGGAAGTGATACCACAAGTTACACATCCACTGATTATGGGACCTATAGTCTCTTACTTGTATGAAACAAATTACCTCCCCTCTTTTTCTTGACTTAAAAAACCTAATTTTACCCTGAATTTTGTCTTAAAGGGGGAGGAGGGGAGCTATGGGAAGAAAGCTAGGGATGCTGACACAGATTTCTGATCATGCTTACTACCTAGTGTGTCCTCTTTCTGCAGAGACAAGGCCAGTATGCCCCACCTCCAGGAGCCAGCAACATTTTGGGACTTGAGGCATCTGGACACGTGGCAGAGCTGGGAGCTGGCTGCCAGGGACCCTGGAAGGTCGGGGACCCAGCCATGGTTCTGCTGTCTGGCGGGGGCCAGGCTCAGTATGTCACTGTCCCTGCAGAGCTCCTCATGCCCATCCCGGCAGGACTGACCATGTGCCAGGCTGCAGCCATCCCAGAGGCCTGGCTCACCGCCTTCCAGCTATTACATCTCGTGGGTAAGGACCACCCCACCCCATGCTCACTCCATACAGCACAGTTCAATTTATTCATTTATTCATAACTCAGCCACCTCAAAACCCAGCATTCCTGAAGGGCAGCTTTGATCTGGCCACTGAGCAACAGCCAACCCCAGCACCTCACCCTACTTAGTATCAGATCCTCATACTATGTAGCAATGGCTTGATATGGCTGAAAATCATGGTTAGCAGATAGAAAAGCACTGGTAAGCACTGGATAGAAGGCCTGTGTGCATCTTCTCACTGTTAGCCCAGTAGTAGTCCCAGCTTCTCAGTCTTGCTAAGCTCTCTGAGAGCCCTAGTGCAGCAGGTGGAGCCATTCAACAACTCCTTAATTCCTCCTCACTCCCGCTGAAGCCAGCCAAGAGCTCATGTGAGGGTCTCTGCCTTTGGGGAAGTCAGTGTAACTGGGAAGACAAGCACAGTGTTTGGAAGGGTGGCCCTGTCTCTAACTACAAACTACAACAGAAGCTTAAGGTGAGAAAGGTTGGTATGGGCGAAGTCAGAGAAGGCTTTCTGGAATAGAAGGACTTGAAGGGTGGTAGAGCTGTGATGGACAGAAGGCACACCAAGTGGCCTAAAAGCATCAAGGTGAGATTGGCTGCTTCACTCTCAAGTGAAGGATGGGAACTTCCCTGGTGGTCCAGTGGCTATGACTCCATGCTACCAATGCAGGGGACCCAGGTTCAATCTGGTCAGGGAACCAGATCCCACATGCCGCAAATAAGAAATTGCATACTGCATCGAAGATCAAAGATCCTGCATGCCACAATGCAGCCAAATAAATAAAAATTTTTAAAATAAGACAGCAAGAAATTTGACATTTGGTGGTCCCAGGGCCAGGTAATCACAGAAGAATAAGCCTATGTGGTAAAGGTATAGCAGTTGCAAAGTAAAGAAAATGGTTCCTATACTTTCTATCACAGGAAATGTGCAGGCTGGAGACTCTGTGCTAATCCATGCAGGAGCAAGTGGTGTGGGCACAGCTGCCATCCAACTTGCCCGGATGGTTGGGGCTACTCCTCTGGTCACAGCTAGTTCCCAGCAGAAGCTTCAAATAGCAGAAAAGCTCGGAGCAGCTGCAGGATTCAATTACAAAGAAGAGGATTTTTCTGAAGCAACACTGAAATTCACTAAAGGTAAACAAAGCTTCTGCAGTTCAGCAGGAGTTTCAGAGATAATTAAATAAAATTCTCACCAGCCACAAAGTTGCTTCTGGATTTTTTTTTCCCTCTGCTAAAAGCATAACACCTGCCCAGGCCAAATTCTAGTACTCTACTGTTTGACCACTGGAGACAGGCAGGCAGTATTTAGGACTAAGGTGATTTTCATGGGCATTCTTATAAGTGATACAATTTACATGCTTTTTACAAAGGGGATAATCACACCGAGTTGGCCTGGAATTACTCAGGACCTCTTTTTCCCAACCAGTCACTCTGTAGTGAATTAAAAGCAAGTAGGGGTAGAAACTAGTTTGATTGGGTCGTTTAATTTTCTGGAATTGCACTTGTTTGTTAGCCATCTGTAAGCCTTCTTTGGAGAAATGTCTGTTTAGTTCTTTGGCACATTTTTTGATTGGGAGAAACTAGTTTGGAGCTGGTCATAGTAGGCTTTGGTAGGTAGCGCCCTAAGTGGGTAAGTAAATGTGTATGCCTCTATATTCTAGAGCCAAATCTGTTTATATTTGGCTCATCCTATTCCATTTTTTGACAAGAATCAAAAAAAGAGTTAAAAAGAAAGCTATCAAAGCCATGATTCAGAGAACCCTGTGCAGACACTTCATAACTTAGATATGAACAAGCCTGTTCTGTAGGCTGGGGTGGGTCTCCCCTATTCCCTTGGGTGCCAGTGGGTCTCTACTTATGTGGAGGTCAGGGAAAATACCAGATCATGGTGTTGCCTATTTCCCTCTTGCTGTGGCAGGGATCATAAAATATGAACTATATCACACATATATGATAGACTTCAGGTCTCTAAACTCCATTTACAACCATGGTTCTATAAGCAATGTTCTGGGTTCCAACCTATAGATTTACTGCTTGCACTTGTATATATTTATACCCATATTTCCACAAATATGCCATGTAATCTTCTTTTGCACCAATCTTTCTGATTCTGACTAGCATCACAAATCTGTGTTTCATGTGAAAGGTGCTGGAGTCAACCTCATTCTAGACTGCATAGGTGGCTCCTACTGGGAGAAAAATGTCAACTGCCTGGCTCTTGATGGTCGCTGGGTTCTCTATGGTCTGCTGGGAGGAGCTGACGTCAATGGGCCTCTGTTTTCAAAGCTACTTTTTAAAAGGGGAAGTCTGATTACCAGTCTTCTAAGATCTAGGGACAAAAAGGTGAGTGATGGGTGAAAATAAAACATGTGATTTAACTATTATCCAGAAAAGTGTGATTCATTCACATAATCCTGAGAAAGGATCACATATTAAGTTGGAGAGCCTGTAGAAACCTGCCCCACTGTGGATAAACTGGTAACCTAATTTCAAGAACTAATTAAAATTGGTTGATGAAGGCCTCAACATCTGGGAAAGAGGGTGGCTAATACTTAATATAGTATGTAAACTTCATATAAAATGAACAAAGCCTTGACTATATTAGGAAGTATTTCTAATAGTACCAAGACTTCTGTTTGCAAAGGCAGAACTGTTCTCAGTGTGCTAAGAAAACCTCTTAGGTAAGTAAGGTTAGTAAGCTTCTACCTTTAACAGATTATACATTCCTGAAATTTTGTAGCATTCCAACAGGTGCCAGCTTTGGGAATGTTTCCTCACAGGGTTTCACACCTGCTGGGGGATAACAGGGGTTAAGCATCTCTTTTGAATTGAGCCTATATAAGTCCTCTCTGTGGCTGCCTCCTGCTTGAAGTCCGTATTTAAAAAGAGTCCTTCAGCTTTCAGTGACACTAATATTTTCTCCATGCTTTGATCTTTACCTAGTACAGAACCGAGCTTACAAATCTAGAGGCATGCACATACATGCTAGGAGTGAGGTGATTATTACATACCCTTGTGTGACTTCATATGTGTATGAGTTTCAGAGAAAGCAGAAACGCTAAGCAGGGTGGGGAGTGACAAAGAAAGGCCTCCATCCAGGCTGACGGTCTTCTTTTCCTTATCTTAAGTACAAGCAAATGCTGGTGAAGGCTTTCACAGAGCAAATTCTGCCCCACTTCTCCACGGAGGGCCCTCAACGCTTACTGCCGGTTCTGGACAGAGTCTACCCCGTGGCTGAAGTCCAAGAAGCCCATGAGTACATGGAGACTAACAAGAACGTGGGCAAAATCGTCCTGGAGCTGCCCCAGTGAAAAAGGAGGTAGTACAAGACAAGGCTACCTTCAGTCTTCCGACAGCAAATTTGGGAGAAAACTCTGTACGCAGTCAGGCTATCGGGTGCCACTCCAGGCTCGCCTGTAACTCCCTATTCCTCCCCCAGCCTCCTCAAATTATCAACATAAAGATGGTCTAAGGAAATAAAGAGTGGACTTGACGAGTGGCGCGTGGACTCCGGTCGCCGGCTGAGGGGAGAGGTGGGAGTCGGGACAGGCATAGTCGCGGAGATTAGAGTAGAGGCCTGGTCAGCTCATGCTCAATTTCGGGGACCTGCGCTAGCGCCAGGGCTTCTAACTACTAGATACAGTGTCGGCCACAACACAACCAGCCAGAAGCCTGCAGGCTCCGCGCACTGTCTGAGGCCCGGACGCATGCAGACGTCCTCTCGCACGCAGCGCGGGGCCTGCAGCCCGGGACCCCACTCCACTGCCGGTCCTCTCCCGCAACTCACCAGCGTGCAGACCCACTTCGCGAGGCCCGCTTCCGCCTTGCGGACTTCTCTTCGGGCCTCGCCCCCTCCAGCCAACTTCCGCGGTTCCTGGCCTCCCCGACCGGAACACTTCCCTTAAGCCCAGGCCCCGCCCCTTCCGGTTCAGAGCCCGGAAGTGCCTTGGACTCTCTCCTTTCAACCTTCCGGCCTCGTTAAGTACCTCGGACCCATTTTGCTCTGGAGTCTTATTTGTAAGGGTAAGATACGTCAGCACGTTTCGGCGTGAGACGGTGATATTCCGGCGAGTTAGAACAGCTTCCGGCGGGGTCTGGATGTTGATGTCCTGCATCTGATGCCTTGTTGCGCTCGAAAGTGAGCGAGCTCCCAGGAGTGCGGAGGAATTCAAGTGTTTGCTGCGGCTGCGGTGACTTCATCAGTCCGCCAAGATGGCGATGCAAGCGGCCAAGAGGGCGAACGTGAGTGTCGGGGACTTCTTCCGAGGAGGGGGAACACTTGGCTGCTGGCGTGACCAGAGAGCATTCTTGGCTCTCCTTTGTCCCTTCGGCGGGAAGAATCAGAAGTTACCTGTCAGAGGGGAGATTCCATCCTGGCCCTGGCCTTAGGGATGTGCTCCTTGAGTCACATTTCCGTCACTGTTGCTTTAGAGTCTGTTATCCTAGTGTCAGTGGTAGTGTTAACAGCCTAAGTTGCTTCACGTGTACCTGGAATCTGGCATCAGGATCTTCTTCTCAGCCTAAAAGTCAGTAGAGCAGTTGAACCTCCCATAAATCACTTACGCTTAACAGGCAGCTGGAACCTGGAAGTATTCTCAGATTATGGAGTTTTTGGATCCTTCATTAATGTTTTCAAAGATATTTTTGAGCACCTTAGTATGTTCCAGACTTGAGAGAGGATCCAATAAGTCAGTCATATTTATTGAACACTTACTATGTGCCAGACACTAGTCTTAAGTACTGAAGATACAGAAATGAATTAAAAAAAAAAAAAAAAAGACGTGCTGCTTATTAGGGTCTGTAATATTAGGGGGTGGGGTGTTATGGAAACCTAAGAAAAATTGCCTGGAGAAAGAGAGTGGTCCGCTTTAAGTTGCTGAGAGGTATACTAAGGTGAAGACATAATTGAATATGGTGAGATGAAGATTTTTGGTAACTTCGATGATAATCATTTCAGTGGATAAACGTAGAATACGGTGGGATGAAAAAAAGGTAGAAATTGAGAAAATGGAGCTGGAAATGAAAACACAAGTTTTCATGTAAATAGAAATTGGATGACAGTTAATTTTTAAAGATGTGTGATATAAGATGTATCTGTATGCCAATGATGCAGGAGAAAGATGGGTTAAATTCAGTAGTTTGGGGTAGGTGAGGGGTTGTCATAGCAATGAGAGGGAAAGTGGGTGAATGTGGATAAGTGAAGATTGAATATAGGGCACTTACCATTTGGTTATATCTGTTTTCTTTAATAAGCAAGAGCCAAGGTTATCACCTGAGATGAGCAGGGAAGAGAGGTTACAGTTCAACTCAGATGTCAGAGGGAGTGGTGATGGTAGGATTTGAGGAAAGAGGAGAAAATGTGATACAGTGTCTTGCAGAGTCAGAAAGCGGATTTACTAGAGAAGTATGTTGTGATTGTCTGACAGTGTTTATTATCTACTTGAACTGAGCCTTAAATCTTAACGTCTAAAACTTGATTGTACTTGTTTACCATTTGTCACCACTAATAACTTGAGGGCCGGGAATAAGTTATCTTGTTCTTCGATTTATACAACGCTTTATTGTTAATGCCTGAAATAGATGCTGGTTTAATAGTTATTGTGCACATTAATAATGTCCAGTATGTAATTAGTATGTTAACAAGGAGCACAAGAATGAAATCTGGACTGGAGATACATATTTGGGAGCCGTCAACTTAGTGTGGAAAGCATGTGTAGTTAAGAGACCAAAGGAATGTAGAGTTAAGGGGAGTATATGAAGAGTCAAGAAAAGAAGTCTTAAAAAAAAAAAAAGAAAAGTCTAAAGATAAAACTCTTTGGAAAATCCTATTTCAATGGCCAAAGAAGACTGAGGACTACTAGCCAGAGAATTAGGAGGAATCCAAGGCACTAGTGTGTCAGGAATAGTCAAGAAGGTGATAGTCAACAGTGTCAGAAGCCTCAGAAGAGCTGATGAGAATTGAACATTGCAAGTGCAAGGTCTTAGTGCATAAAAACAATATTCATCAGAGTGCTTGGGTAGAGCTAGATTGTGGTAGGTTAATGAGTTGTTGTGAAGTAAATATGAGGCATCTTTTCAGATGCTTGACTGAAAGAAAAGAAAAAAAGGAGCAAGATGGGCTAGTAAGTAGAGAGCTCTTTTTTTCCCCTTTCATTCTGTAATCCTAATGTATATATATAACAAAGGTGCTCACTAAATATTTGAATGAATGAAGAGGGATCCAAAGTGTTTTATTTTGTGTGACAATTGAGAGTATATAAGCAACTGTTCACGTGAGGAATAAAAGAAGCCAATGGTGAGGAAAAGGCTGTAAATTTAAAGGAGAGAGGGGATCATTGATAGAACAAGTTTCTGAGACCAGAGAAGGGTCATCAGTGGGAATTTTATTATCCAGCAAACAGGAAACAGTTCCCTTGTTCTTTCCCACAAATGTCTGTAGCATTGAGGACTTTTAAATGAGGTTGGATATCTTTGTTTACCTGTAGTGACTAAAAATCTGGATTTTGTAGTAGTAGTGAAGTTGCTCAGTTGTGTCCGACAACTCTTTGCGACCCCTTGGACTGTAGCCTACCAGGCTCCTCCATCCATGGGATTTTCTAGGCAAGAATACTGGATTGGGTTGCCATTTTCTTGTCCAAGAGATCTTCCCAACCCAGGGATTGAACGTGGGTCTCCCACATTGTAGGCAGACGCTTTACCATCTGAGCCACCAGGGAAGTCCTGGACTTTGTTAGTTCCTACTAACAGCCCTCCCTATAACCAGTGCCCAGTTGCTTTTCCCAAGAGCATGCCATTTTCATTAAGGTCAGATTACAGTTCTTATTCTTGGTGTATAAAAATTATGTATCTTTTTTTTTTAGAATGTATTATGAGATAATGTTTTCAAATGGTAGCGCTCTTGCCTCTGATTATAATAATAACCCATTATCTTTCATTTTAGATTCGACTTCCACCAGAAGTAAATCGGATTTTATATATAAGAAATTTGCCTTACAAAATCACAGCTGAAGAAATGTATGATATATTTGGGAAATATGGACCTATTCGTCAAATCAGAGTGTGAGTCTTACTGAAACTTTTGAAATGTCATTTAGAGAAATGATTGTGTAATTTATATTCTCAGAATTAACAGATGACAGAGGGCCTCACGAAGAGGCTAGAGACTAAGCATAGAGACCCTCATGATCCAACTCAGTGAAAGCCAAGAATGGTAGTTGTGAAATTATAGAGAGCGTGAAGTAGTAATGAGTGGTTTGAAGGCAACAGATGGGAAGAAAAAGAACCAACATTTTTTATATACCTGCTATTTGTAAAGAAGTATTCTACTGTGGTTACTCTTAATTTTCTCAGCAGTCTTCACGGTCTCCTTTACTGACTCCACAATTTATGAGTAAGTTGTGTAAAGAGATATAAAAGTAACAGAAAAATGATTTTTTTTTTCAACTACACCTTTCTGTTGAAGATTTAGAAGTATAGGGCAAAGTAATTATAAATCCATGTTTTAATTTAATCTAAAGATTGGGGCTTCAAATGATATCTGTTGAACATCTGCTGTATGCCATTTGTCCTCTAATAGGTGCTTTTATTTGCATCACCGACACTACAACCCTGTGTGGAAATGATAGGGTGTCTCTTTCACAGGTGAGACTACTAAAGCTCAGAGAGTAAAAGTGTCAATACTTTTCTAGTTTCACCCAGCTCTTTGGTGATAAAATCTTGTGATTCTAAACTGAATCTCTGCACAGTACCACAGCTGCTGTCCTTTTAACTAGTATATGTGAGCCAATTAACTAGGAGTCCATCTAAGAAGATTTCTAAAGGTTTTATTTTCCATTGGAATTCTTCTATGACTTGAGAGTTCCTTCTTGGCTTTTAGAACTCTGAGATCTTGAGGATTCTTCTTTTCAGTAATCACTATTCCTCCAAAAAGTAAACGAAGAGCTAAAAATGTACCATCATTGGTACTCAAAACAGAGATGAAAATGAAGTGTTACAGACCAACTGTCCGTTTAAGGAACTCTTTTTTTTCCATATTTGATTAAAGTTTTCGGCCCTTTCTGCAGAATACACACAACATTTCACATGTGATTTCAGTGGGTACATGAGCTCTAGGTTAAGAACTCCTGTTTGAAACATACAAGCGTGGTATACAGAAAATCCCTTGACTTGGGGTTTAGGAGACAAGATTCTGCTTCAGGATGAGTCATGTGTCTCTAGACAAGTTGCTTGGCTTTTTCCTCATATAAGATAATCTGAGTGGACAGTGCCTTTCAGCTTTTAACATGGAGGCAGTATGATAACCTAGGTTCAAATACTAACTGGGTGCTTGCTAGTCATATGAAACAGCAAAACAGTTAACCTTCTGGAGCTTTATCTATGATATAAAATCTTTCTAGAAGAGTTTCCCAGAAGATCAAATTAGATAGTTCACACTTTGAGTATTTCTTTCCCAGTGTGCGTCAGCCACCCGCTCTGTGCTCCCGTAGCTTCCCCTCTTAGTTGTCATATGGTTTTGCTGTTGACTGTGTGCTCACTCGTGGCTCCTGCCGGCCTTTGGACTCCTCCAGGGCAGATAACCATATATTCTTTTCACTTATGTTGACAACTCTTGTTGTGCCTGACACATGTTAAGCACACGGTGCCTGTAAGTAAATGAATAATATACAAAGTGGCAGTGTATTTATGAAGGTATAACAAAATTTATTGATAGTACACAATTAAGAGATTAGTGGAGTTAAGTCAAGATGAAGATTGCAGAGTAGCTCAAGACCTTAGAACTTTCAGTCTGCTGTCTGGGAGGGATTTCCACCCAGCTCATCTCATTTCTGGCTCCTCATTCTTCAGGTCTCAGCTTCAATGCCAGAGTGGTTTTCCTAAACCACCCTAGCTAAAGTAACCCCTATCTTCCCATTAATCTGTCATTAACTGCAACTGTTTTGTATTTATTTACATAATATCTTTCTCCTGCATGAAAAGAGCCCCTTGAAGGAAGGGATGATGCTCATCTTTTTCACTATTGGATTTCCAGCACCTGTCATGTAGAAAGAACGCTATGTATATTTGTTGAATAAATTCGTAAAAGTTTGGTGTGCAAGAACTTGGGTCTAAGTTATAGATTGAGGAACAGATGTTTCCTGTCCTGTAGCTGTGGTCCTGCTCTGTGGCACCCAGCAGTAGGGTGAGTGGCCTTCTCAGTTTGCCCAGAGCTGAGGAGTTTTCTGGGACAGGGGGCTTTCAGTGCCCAGACCTGGACAGTCTTGGGCAAACCCAGCTGATTTGTCAGCTTACCTTGCATGCAGTAGACTCTCAGTGCTTTGAGCTCTTTAAAACTCTTTCATACTTGTTGCATCTTTTGTTTATTAAAACCATGTGTGAGGTAGGATGTCACTATTTGACACATGAAACAGCTGAAGCTCAGAGAGGTTGTTCCATGAGTAGATCTTATTTTTACTTTAAGCTTTTACCACTGATCAAGAAAATAATGTTGCAGGGATTCTCTGGTAGTCCAGTGGTTAAGATCCAAGCTCTCACTGCCGAGGGCCCAGGTTCAGTCCCTGGTCAGGGACCTAAAATCCCATAAGTTGTGTAGTGTGGCCAAAGACAGAAAATACTGTTGACTCAGAACCTAACATATATTAATAGTAGGTACCAAGTATATATTTTTAATTAAAATTACAATGTAGATTTCAAGATACTAGGTTGATAATTAGGGGTGGGGTACTTTAGATGGAGCATCTTTAAAATGGGTTTAGTGCCTGTTGCGCTTCTACTTCCTAAGAAGATGTAAGAGGAAAAAGAGAGACGCTCTTGTTTTATTAGCTTCCTGGAAAAAAGATGTGTATGAGAACTGATAGGAGAAAGTAGATATCCATCCTTCAGATGCTTATTAGGACTTGTTGTATGCATAGCATTGTAGGAGTAAAATAAAAAAACCATATTTGCCCTTTTGGAACTTAAATTATTACTTTTTTTTTTTAATGGTTTTATTCCAAAATAAAAATTAAGTGGACTTTTGGGGAAAATCTTTGGGACAGTGTTTTTTTCCTTTGGGTATTCCCCAATATTTCAAGAATAAGCATTCTTGAAAAAAGTCAAAAGTTGTTACTTTCAGTGAGTAAAGAGTATAATAAAATTCTTCATCAGGCCCATGCAGTCTGACAAAGTGAGAGTGTTCTATGGTCCTGGTACCCTCCAACCCCCTCAACCCCCTACACCTCTCCCTTTTACAGGAAGCACAAGCTCTGATCAGGGCCCAAAACTGTAGTCTCATCCTAGATCAAATCTAGGCAGGTGCCTCCCCTTCCCATGGGCCCACTGCCTTCCCTTGACCCTGTGCAGTCACTGTGGCAGTTGATAAACCTTATTCTGCAGTTGCATTGGGTGGCTGGAACTCAGATGGAGGCAAGGGGGTATCTTTAGCTTACCAGAGCATAAGCTGAATGGGACTTCTGCCAGCTGTCCCCACTCATAAGCACATGGCCATCTGCCACCTGCAGTTTGTTGCTCCTCACACTTCCCTAGCTCCTCCCCTACCTGAAGCTGGTGTGAGGAGAGGAGGTGGCAGCCCTATAGCTTCCCTACACAAGAAGCAGCTCCATATCCATGAGCTTCCGTGTTCAGCCACCTGCCAGCATTCTTCTCTGACTCACAGGTACCCCACCAACCACCACACTTCAAACCCAATCCCTCCAGAAACCCAGCCCTTTTCCCTGGCTACAGAAGGCTGTGTAATGCATAAAAGTGCAGATATTACTAAAAGTGAATGTCTGAAGGATAGCTGTTGACTCTGTTGTTTTAAAAGGGCAATGAATCTTCTAAGGAAAATGGAAGAGACTACATTAGCTCTCTCTTTACATCGGAGGACACCCTGTCCTAGTCATAAAAGATGGTAGTTGACTGTTTTTAATTTTGCCATCTTCTTGGTAGGGTTTCCTTCCAACCCCACTCCTGCCACAGACACAAAATTTATTTTTATGGATTTTATAAGCTTTAGTAAAATACTACCCAGAAACGTTTGTTCCCTAAATTGATGGAGACTGTCTTGTGTTTAAGAATTGGAACTAAAATTAGAGTGAGGGAGAAAATCAAAATCTTTGGAAACAAGGGACTAGTGTGGTAAATAACCAAAATGTGTTGTTTCTGTTGCATAAATGCACAGTAAGAAAAGCTGCATCCTAGACATCATTGGTAATAACAGCTATTACTCCTAAGGTACTATACTTACCAGTGTAAGACTAAAAATTGATTCTTAGTATGAGAAGTAGGAAAGTGAACATGAGGACTGCTCTCTCTTAGTAGGGTAGTGAACATGAAGACTGAATGTTTCAAGCTTGTTCTTTGCTGCTATTGTCTTAGTAACCATATTAGTATTCTTAGTATAGTAAGTTTCATCTGAGATATGGTACTTAAAAACAAAAGTTACCTAATTCAAGAAATTAAAGGCTTATTCAGCATACCTGTCCATAATATCTATTTCCCCTAAAGGTTTTCAGGTAAATGTGTATTTTAATTAAGTCCAATTCACCTTTGTAGGGGGAACACACCTGAAACTAGAGGAACAGCTTATGTGGTCTATGAAGACATCTTTGATGCCAAGAATGCATGTGATCACCTGTCAGGATTCAATGTTTGTAACAGATACCTTGTGGTTTTGTACTATAATGCCAACAGGGTAAGTACAGGCACAGTCCTCATCACTTGGGGAACCCATGTAAGAGTTAGTGGAGGGTTGTACCATTAGGGGAGATGCTCTCCAGAGTTCTTCTCTAGCTAGTGCTATTGGTAAAATTCATTTGACTGTAGGTTGGTAACTGTTAACTTTGGTCCTTACCACACTTTCAGGCATTTCAGAAGATGGACACAAAGAAGAAGGAAGAACAGTTGAAGCTTCTTAAGGAGAAATATGGCATCAACACAGATCCACCAAAGTAAATGTTTTCTGCATTTTCACTTTGGACTAAAACCCATGAATGACTACCACTTTTTTTTTTTTCTTTTAAATGCTGAATATTGTGATTTTTCATTTGAGATTGACCCAGTTTCAAGACCCACTTGAAACTGATATATGTTAGAATATATTATGTTAATAAACTTGTAGCTTTTGGTAAAACATGTCAGTGTTTTCTCTTAAAATTTCTCCTATATTATACCAGAAAAAAAAGATAATAAAACAGCAGTTGAACCATATCAAGAATTATTCAGTAGCAGATGGTCCTAGAGACTAAGCTTCTTGAGAATGGAGACCTTTTGATATTCTCAATACTACCAGTGACCAGTCCAGTGCTTAGCCATCAGGGGAACTTATTAAGAGTATTGTTACTTATTGAATGTCTATTAATAATGAAATCTACATAATAACTCAGTGAAGGTAGGTATCTCCCTTTTGCAGATAAGGAAACCAAAGTTTATCATGTTGAGTGAATGAATAAAATGTTTTTTGACATCAACTAGTTATTAACCACATGAGTACATTTGAGTGATACTTGGTTTACAGTTAGTGAAATGCCTTTGTCAGTATTGGTACCCTTGTCCTTAGAGGTTTATTCTAGAAATGGTCATTCAGATGATAACACATTGTTAGAAATGGGAGAGCAAGCTGCCAGGGTGGTGGTATTTGTTGTTACATGTCTAAGATGTATTTATGTATTCTTCCCCTTTAGTTAATAAGTGTTTGTGTATATTTTGGACCTTAGCTCATAGTATATCTTTGCCATAAATAAAATACTTAATGCTTAGTCTTATAATCACAGACTTCCATGGCATGGAAATAGTATGTTTATTACCACATTCATCATAGCTCAGCAGCTTGGAGGAGATAGCTATAATTTTCTTTTTATAGTTTAGGCATGGGCCAAATGGAGAAACATGGACTAATTGTTTTGTATATAACTATAACACAAAATCAATTTGAAAGATACAAGCATTGAGTCATTTAAGTGGACAAAGCCTCGTCTACTTTTAAATGCATTTAGCTTTGAAATCTAACATTACTGCAAGAAAATAGATTATTTTGTACTTTTTGTACTGTCTTCTCAAAGCCTACTATTGAAAATCAAGAAATAATTGTCTTGTTTATTAACTCTGTCTGAGTGCTTTTTGAAAGCACTGTTAAAGAGTAGAAAAGAGTCCTTTCTAAGAAGGGCAGGCAGATGACAAAGGAGCCACAGCTGTAATTTTCTTCTGAATGCTTTTATGAGTTCCTTATTTTTGTAATGCTCAGTGTGCTTTTAGGTATTTATAAAAAGAATTTTCTAAAAGACTTTTGTAAGGGGAAAACAAATTAGACCTACTTACAGTGTGGTTTGTCTACAGACTGACTTGCTCCTAATATAAGTTGTTTTAAATTAGTAACAAGGGGGAATTCCTGACAGTTATAACTGGTCTGTCATTTGGATTATATATGTGTTAGTTGAATTCCATGACCTAAAGTTAAGAGTTTCTAAAAAATGCCCTCTAATTGGACATTTTTAGCCAGTTCCAGTTACAAGAACATTAGTTCAGTGGACACATCCTGAGCCCCTGCTCTGTTCTCTGTGTACTGAAATGCTGAGGACATAGTTAAGCCAGTCCTCTGCACCAGGCATTGAAGGCGCAGTTCCTCAAAGAGTATAAGGAATCGGGATTTCCCTGACAGTCCAGTGGTTAATACTTCACCTTCCAAGGCAGGGGATGTGGGTTGGATTTCTTGTCTGAGAGCTAAGATCCCACATGCTTTGTGACCAAAAAAAAAAAAACAGAACATAAAACAGAAGCAATACTGTAACAAAGACTTTAAAAATGGTCTGTATTAAAAAATCTTAAAAATAAATCCAGGGGGACATCGAAGCCAGCTGGGGAGCTTAAAAAAAAGGGAATGATTGTGTTCATGTGCATGTATGTACACACACACATGTGCCAGAGCTGCTTTACATCCATGTAGGTTACATTTCAAGTTTTCAAGAAAGACTTTGTATGAATAGAGAATTCATTGAAAGTATGAAAGGGACTGATACGACATATATTTCATCATCACCTTCTTGCTTAACAACTTTTGGTGGCTCTCACAGGATGATGCCCAAACCCTTGTCGTATTGCATCACAATTTTCTGTGTTATCTTTTAAAAGTGTCAGTAAAGCAGGGCCTGTGAAGCCTAGCGCCCTACCCTCTCCACGTGCTAGCCAGTAGGTATTTGCTTTTATTCCCCCCTCCTGTTAGTGTCTCCTGTTACCACCTCGGCTATGAGTACTCTAGGCTGAGATCATTTACTTGACTCCATAATGGGCACCTGAAATGGTCCTTGGTGCTATTTTTAGTTATCTTATTGGTGTCACAGCAGAAAACATGATGATAATCTTTTATACAGGCTGACTTCTGAGGAATTCTCATAGGCCTTTTGTATCATTGCGGAAAGCGAGGAACCAAGACATTCTGAAGGAAACACCCCAGAAAGGAGTGAGTGTAGCACCTGCTGACTGGTCTGGTCCCACTGTAGAGGTGAGCATAGGGACTGGTGACTGAAAGCAAAGCAGCCCCTTTCTCATTTCATTTTCTCCATCTTAAAGCACTGCTTCTTCAGTAGCTCATCAGTCCTCAGCAGAGGAATACAGCCAGGACTTTTTGGAGACAAAAGGGATCGATAAAATAGCCAACATGTTGTGTCATACACATACATGACACATTTTGTGATGTGTTATCAACGAGTCTATGAAGGAAACTTAACAGCACTTGCCCCTCCCTCAGTCTTGAAACAATTCTGAGACATCACTGAAGAAGAACCCTGACAATGGCCAAGAGCTTTTCTCAGGCCAACTAAAAGAAAAATCTCTTAGCTACATTGCCGTGGGCTCTCCTGAAATACAGAACCCATATCAATCAGCAGGCTGGTTTTAAAACCTAACTGGAAGTTCCGGTAAGTTACAGTAAAGGCAGATGAAAATATTAATAAGCAGCATAGATAGAAACAAGTTCAGAATCATATATTCTCAGAAGTAATGCTCCAGTATAAAGTTAGAGCAACTCTAGATGAAAATAAGTACATACTTATTATCACAAGTAATGTCCCAATGTAAGTTAGTGTATGGCTTTGAAGCATAGCACATCATCATTTCTTTAGATGCACAAAGCACTTTTCCAAGAAGGGAGCTCATCTGGTTGAGTCTAAACGTAGATTTCATGATGGATCACCTGAAGTGCTCAAATCCAGCATTTGATGACTAAGCTATGGGGTTTGGACAAAATGTATTCCTTTAGTTACAGTTACTCAGAAGAAAATTCTGAGCCTGTGAGATGAGTGGCAAGCAATAACCTACCTTGTAGGGCTGCTTAGTGGAGAAGGAAATGGCAACCCACTTCAGTATTCTTGCCTAGAGAATCCCATGGACAGAGGAGCCTGGTGGGCTGCTGTCCATGGGGTCGCACAGAGTCGGACACGACTGAAGCGACTTAGCATGCATGCATGCATTGGAGAAGGAAATGGCAACCCACTCCAGTGTTCTTGCCTGGAGAATCCCAGGGACAGAGGAGCCTGGTGGGTTGCTGTCTATGGGGTCGCACACAGTCGGACATGACTGAAGCAACTTAACAGAAGCAGCAGCAGGGCTCCTTAGAGGGTTGGTGGCAGTTTTTATTTTAAAATTAGAAAAAAAATAAGAATAGAACAAGGCCCATTAAGTACAATAGGTACCTCGGAGTGGTATGTATGCTACATGAACTTTTGAAAGTTCACTTCATGACACTTCACTTTTAGGAAAGACCTACATGAATACCTGTTTTCACTACCCAAAAGAAATCCAGAGAGGATTTTTGCTTTTATGATGAAAGGAGAAAAGCAAAAATAGCATTCAGAGTGGTTAAGAGGCAGCATGAACCCTGAGCAGTGACTGACACCACCCAGCTCCTTCCCCAAGAATTACATAGCATCTCGGCAGCAAGCCGTCATAGCTTTGAACTGTGTCTGTGAGCATCTGTGCTCTTATCTTGATGTATTTTGTACATCCATTAGCAAGATGTGCCCTAGTGTAACTGCTTCTTCGCTTCACACCATTTCAGCTTACAAAAGGTTTCATAGGCATGCGGTACTGTCTACTTTCGGATAGTGGGGAAACCTGTACTATATAATATCACTCTCCTGGCTACTTCTCTTTGTCATTGTTTTCCGCAAGGGCAACTGACTTATGTGGTCCTAAAAGCACTTTCTTTAACGACTGTGGTCCTTAAAATACTTCCTTTAAGGACCACATACATCAGACCTAAGAGATGCGGATTCAATCCCTGGTTCGAGAAGATCCCTTGGAGGAAATGGCACCCCACTCCAATATTCTGGCCAGGAGAATCCCATGAACAGAAGAGCCTGGCAGACTCTCAGTCCATGATGTCACAAAAAGTCAGACACAACTGAGTGTCTGAGTACACTTAAAGCACTTCCTACCTTCAGTAAGGATGGACAGGCATTTGTCAAGCACAGAGCCTTTATTTTACATACCGTTTCCAAAGAGGACATTGTTTAAGTCAGCAGAACTTCCAAGAGAGAAAGTGACAGCAAAGGTAACTGGCTCAAGTCCCTCTGTGTACAGCACGTACATTTCATGTCTGAGCACCTTGTGTGTCTGGCTTAAGTAAAAGTAAGGCAGTGTAGATTGTGCGAACAAGAAATCTGTTCTGTGATCAGGAATGGCTACTACATGCATCACGCAAAATGCACAACCTGAAACATTTCAATCTGCAACCAAAGTTTCCTCAAGCAAAGATTAGCGTGAACAGTGACGGAACACAGACAGAGCAACTTGGGCAGAGAGAATGGATAATGCCATGGGGCAGTGAGGTTAGCGCACTGATCAAGAGCCCCGAGCAGGAGGAGCCGTCCCAGTGGCCGAGCAGGCTAGGAGGGTGAGCAGCAGCCATCTCCAGCCACCTTCAGTTCCTTCCTGCCTTCACTCTAGGTTGAGCAGCTCCACGTCAAAGATGAGGGTGGCATTGGGAGGGATGACACCGGGGTGGCCTGTGGCTCCATATGCCACATCGGGAGTGCAGGTCAGCTTCGCCCTCTGCCCCAAGCTCATCTAGCAGGGATGGGGGCAGATGGGGAGAGGAGAAAGAGGACCCAGCTTGATTTAAAAGAAAAAAGTAAGGTAACTATGTCATTTTCCCAAACCATCCTCATGGTAACCCTGAAGATCTGAGATGAATTTTATACAGGGCACACTGAAGTGATGCTAAGAATTGTAACCAAGGCAGATTGCACCCCAGACTAGCAGAGACGTGACTACAGACAGTAACTTCAACACCGTAGTCTCAAATTCATTGATCCAGCAAACAGTGCTGATTATTCAATTAGAGTGCACCTCAAAACTTCAATCTGTTCATAATTTTTCCTTCTTCTTTCAAAGAAGCCTAAAGAGGATGCGTAAAGACCATACATGCATGTATATACTCATGTAGGTGCTAGGACGAATTCATTAGATTAAGAGATTAGAAGGCACAGCAAGGAACATCACATGACTTCATAAAGGAAGGAAGAAGAGCCTGAACCAGGGCTCATCACAGCAGTCCTCAAGGATTTGTCTGGCATTAGTGGGACAACTGGTGAAATTTGAATAATCAATTTTCAAATTTTGAATAACTGACTCAAAAATTTGAACAGATTGGCTAATAGCATTGTATCAATATTAATGTCCTGGTTTTGTTCATGGTACTATGGTTATGTAAAACATTAACATTTAGGGAAGCTGGGTAAAGAGTATATGAGAACTATACTCATGTATAATATTTTTGTGAGTCTGAAATTGGTGCTTTATTTTTTAAGTTAAAAAGAACCCTAAACACAGTAGCCTACCCCACCTCTTCTGCTGCTTCAGTTCTGAACGGCTACTAGCTCACAAGCTTGCTCAGAACTAGAAGGATATGCTTGGGAAGACAGCCCCAAGTGACGGGCAACAAAAGGGGTGGGGACACAAAGCCAGGACTGAAACTAGGTGGCATTGCCAAGCCCTGGCAGTGGAGTCAAAGCAGTGGTAGTCTGTGATGGGGGAGGGTGGAGGGCAGCATGCAGAGCCCAGAACCCCAGCTGCTCAAACCCCCCTCAACAAGGATCCTCATCTTACCTGGGCTGCGCCCTCTTCAAAACCCTTGATGACTTCCTGTTTGCCAATCCTGAACTTGAAAGGCTTGTTTCTGTCTCTGGATGAATCGAATTTCTTGCCATTTTGAAGCATTCCTATGGAAGCAAGGATAGGGTGGAAAAGAGTTGCGGTCATGAGATAACTCCCATTTCAGGTTCAACACGTCTAGTATGGAATGCCTATTCTGTACAAATCTGCTGTCTTCCAGTCCTCCCCATCCATCCCATTGACTAAGCAAGAAACCTGGATACTTCCACATCCTGCCTTCACCAAATGGTACATATCTTTGAAGTCCAGCTATTTTCTCTACTTTTATTACCACCACCCTGTGGTCTCATCAAGCCACTATCACACCTCACCTGTGGACAGGAACCGACTCTAATTAGTCTTGTTGCTTTGCCTTTACTCCTCCATCCCCTTCTCCACACTGCACCCAGAATGGTTTAAAACACACACACACACACACACACACACACACACACACACACACACACACGCACGCACACGCGAGGCCCATGCAAATGCCTAACCCTATTATTCCCTTGCTTCTGTAACTTCCCTGAGGCAGAATCCGAATGCCTACACTGTATCCAGTCACTTTAAGATCTAGCTACTGCCTGCCTGACAACTTCTCTCTGTCCTCTCCTTCTCCCCTTCCCTTCCCTATTGAGGTCAGACCTTTCTCAAGTACTTCTGCACATTACAACTTTTTTTATGCACCTTCCTTAGCCTGATGGTCTGTTTTCCCACGTATTTCAGTTTCAGGATGAGTCTTCACCTGATATTCTCAAGGTTCCCTCACTATGCAAAACCCAAAGGTCGTATCATCCTTTATTGCAGTGAACAGTGTAAAGTGACCCACCCAGTCAGGGGCAACCTCCACACCTCACACAAAAGGACCGTGTGAACTCAGGACACCCTCAGTGTTTTCTTAGCAGACTGAAGCATCCCTCAGCCTCCAACTGCAGATATCTTGTCATTCCTGATGTACATACATGTGTTGTCTCAGTCCAGCTGCCTAAGAAGCAAGAGCTGCTTTTCTGTTTTCTGTTCTTACTGGTGTTTCTAGCTCAAATATTAGACATTCTGCAAAGGATGCTATTTCACAACCTCTTCTCATGGCCCCTGGATCACAACAGAAGGCAATCTGGGACCAGAGAAAGATCTAGCTTGTAAGTTCAGAGACTAGATTCTGACTTCACTCTGGCACTAACTCACTGTGTGAACTTAGGCAGATCACTTTCTCTCTGATCTCAGATTTACCATGTTTCACATGAGAGGTCTAGTGTCTAAGCATCTGTGATTCCACATCCTAATTCCTACAATATAAATGTATACAAGAGACATTCTTATTTACCTATTTTCTGGGCAGAATAAATTGGGCTCTTTCCCTGGGTACTAAATCAGGCAAAGAAGAAAACCCTATTGCTACACAGAGAAACACACAGATGGATACTTCTGTATCAAATATACCAGATCAAATACAAACTCAAGCATACACACAGGTTGCTAAGATATTCAGAGATGCGCATGCATGCTCACATACATTTATGCACATGCACTCAGAAGAAAACCCTGATGGCCAAACAGATGCTAAGAAAATATTTAGATACATAGATATAATACAGTCACACAGACACAAACCTATATAGTACACATATGGATATGCACATACACACACTCACATTCACACCCTCCATTTAAAGACTGATTTTCTCATTCCTCATACTCTTCAGGTTTCTATGACTTAAACCACTTCAGACCATAAACTTTTATCTACTGCAGCAGGTTTAGTCAAAACCATGCAGTCCAGAAACCACAGACACATGGTGACTGGATTTAACAAGGGTGCCACTGAAATGTAATGGACAAACGGTGATTTTTTAATTAATGTTGCTGATTGACATATGAGGGAAAATGAATGGTCAAAGTGAACCCCTAATTCACCCACACATAAAAATCAATTCCAGATGAATCACAGGCCTAAATATGAAAGATAAAATAATAAAGCTTCTATGACACAATAAATAGAAGAAGAGCTAGAGCTTCATCACCTAGGATAGACAAAGATTTCTGAACACAAAATTACTAACTGCAAAAGAAAAGATTCATATGTAGAACTTCATTAAAATTAAGAATTCTGTTCAAAGTGGGACTTCTCTAGTGGTCCAGTGAATGAGACTCTGTGCTTCCAATGTAGGGAGCCTGGGTTCGAACCCAGGTCAGGGAACTAGGATCCAGATCCTACATGCCACAACTAAAGGATCTCATGTGCTGCAATGAAGACCCAGCACAGCCAAATAAATAAATCTATATATTTTTAAAAAGATCCTGCATGCTGCAACAAAGATAGAGGGTCTCACATGCTGCAATTAAGACCCACTGCAGCCAAATAAATAAATAAAAATTTAAAAAAAGAAATCTGCTCAAAGGATGCCAATAAAGGAGTAAAGAAAAACAGATGGTTTGAAATAGGAGATGTTTGGAATAGGTATAGCCAACAAAGGACTCAAATCCAGAATACAAAGGAATTCCTACAGATCAGTAAGAGAAAGACAGACAACCTAATGTTTTCTTAAGTGGACAAAATTTAGGTGAACTACAGAAGACATCCAAATGACCAGGAAGCACATGAAAGGGTACTCAATTTCCTTAACCATTAGGCCTGTGCAAATCAAAACCATAAGGAGATACCCTGGGAGCCCACCAGAGAGGGCCAAAACCAAAACAAAAACCTGACGATACCAAGCGGTGATGAGGATACCGGCGAACTGGAATGCTCAGACATGGCTGGTGGCAGTGGAAACTGGCACAAACTACTTTGGAAAGCTATGCGGTAGGATCTGCTATCTCTGAGCAGGTGTAACTCTGTGCCCCAGCAATTCCACTTCTATGTATAGCCAACCAGGTTGTCTACATATATGCACCAGAAGACATCTAGAAGACTCTTTAAAGCAACACTATTCATAATGTCTAAAAACTAACAATCCAAATGTTCATCAACTGTAGAAAGGATAAATTGCAATATACTCATACAATGACCTGTACAGGAATAAAAAAGAGCAAACTCCTGGATAAATCTCAGGCACATAAAAAATGAAATAAGAGACCTAATGAGTGAAACAACCCAAAAACAAAAGAGTACATACTCTATGAGATGAAACCAATCCATAGGGACAAAAAGTTAGCATGCTAGTTACCTTTAGGGAGATGTAATGACTGGCAGGGTGGGTGGGGGCTGGGGGGGGGGGTGGGTCCCAGATGGCACCAGTGGTAAAGAACCCCGCTGCCAATGCAGGAGACACAGGAGACGTAACAGACTCGGGTTCGAACCCTGGATTGGGAAGATACCCTGGAAGAGGGCCTGGCAACCCACACCAGTATTCTTGCCTGGAGAATCCCATGGACAGAGGCGTCTAGTGGGCTACAGTCCATACAGTCGCAAAGAGTCCGACACCACTGAAGCAACTTAGCGTGCACGAGCGAATGACTGGGAGGAGGCATAGGGGACAGACCAGGAGGTGCTGGAAAGGTCTGCTGATCCGGGGGTGGTTACGTAAGTATGATCACTTTTGAAAAATTTCATCAAGCTGTACATCTTACAGTTATGTTCTCCGGTGTATTTACATATAATAAAGTTTACCAAAAAGTCCCAGACTACGACTGGGTTTGATGAGACAGTCCCTCCCCAGACCAGAGCCGCCCACATCTAATGTTAGTATTTAATACACATTGCCTCCTGTCTGCATGTATTGTGAAAAGTCTTTACAAAAGGATGTTGTGGTTTCGGTAACTTGATAAGTACCGATATGTCTGCAACATGTAGAACAGACAAATCAATTACACAGGTCAGAGGCCCCAGAAGGCGCATGGTAATCAGGACATCACCGGGAGATGAAACACAGCTCCAGCCCACTGACGTCAGCCACTGGCAACATAGCTGTTGAGAAATACCCACACTGTTTGCCTAGAATTAAACTGGCACTTCACACTGGCCCAGAGAAGTGCTAAAAATGGCCCCCATCTGACTCTATCCTAGGAATTAAACTGGCCTTGCTGTCTGCGAAGTGGCTGTCACCAAGTTCGCCACATTGGGAAGGTCACAAGGCAGAGCACTCCCCCTGCACCCCTCTTGGAACAAACATCTGCTCAGCGATCTTCGGCCAGCAGTCCTCAGGAACTCCAACTAGAATGTTCCTCAGTCCACCTTCCAATCCAGATCAGGCATGAGGGCTCAGCAGAGATGTGGGCCCTCCTCCGCTCCCACAGCACCACAGGCACTGCCCTCCCCAATGCCCACAGCCCTGGTGAAGGCAGGGGTCCTCTTGTTTCACGTTTGTGTCCCCACTGATCAGCACAACCTCTCGTACACAGTAAGTGTTCAGTAAGAGTAGACTGAATAGTCTATTTCCCAAAAAAGAAAGGGGATTCTGAGAAAGCTGAGACTTCACTTCTTTCATAACACTGTAGGATGAAAAGGAGTCTGAAGCGGGGGTCAGGGCTCTGAGAGCTATAAGAGGAATTTCCAAGTATCACACAGAACCAGGGGGACCAGGGCTCCATCCTGCCTACAACAGATGGAAGGGAAATGGAGATGGCTGGCTCTGTCAGAGGCTGGTATCACGGTGGCTCTTGCTGGTAGAAGAGGGGAGGGATTAACCTTGCCAGTGCCCTTTCTCATTCCCTCAAGGCTGACTGGGGGAGATGGGGATAGCTGGTCAGAGGAAGCCCTGGCTGCCCTGGGCTTTGGGCCTGATCCAGGGGAGCAGATACCTCTGGAGAGGTATCAGAGTAGAGACCTGCCTGCAGAGGGGCAGGTTTGGATGAGAGCGTAGGGGGCGAAGCCTACCTGTGTAGTGCACCACACACGTCTGGCCCTTCTTGGGGAATGTCCTTCCTGCAAGGAGACACAGAGATCCAGGAATGAACAGCAAATTGGGAAAAGTCACCGGGGACATTTCAGGTGTGACTTGTGACCAAGAGCCCTGACCCACATTCCCCTCCATACCACAGAGATGCTCGTGGCTCCAGTTCTGGCTCTGTGCTTTGCATGAGCCAGGGGCTTTGTATGAGCCACTTCACTTCTCTGGCCTTGATCTGAACTTTATTTCCTTGGGTTCCACAACTTCGCTCTCTTCTGGTTGTTTCCCTTTCTTTGATTGCTCTTTTTACTTTCCTCCATCCATTACACAAACCTGACAGCCTACTATCTGGCAGGCCTGGACTAGATTCCAGAGACACAGAGCAATCTATGAACTCACAATGAGGTTAGGGAAATAGATGAATAAATAATAGATTATAATGCAGGGTGACGACTGCACGAGGATGAATAAACAGTGAAAGTCACTCAGTCATGTCCGACTCTTTGCGACCGCATGGACTATACAGTCCTTGGAATTCTCCAGGCGAGGATACTGGAGTGGGTAGCCTTTCCATTCTCCAGCGGATCTTCCCGACCCAGGAATTGAACTGGGGTCTCCTGCATTGGAGGTGGATTCTTTACCAGCTGAGCTATCAGGGAAGCCCGATGATTCTGAATAAACAGAATCATTCACAAATATTTATTGAATACCTGCTTTGTAAGGCCTGATCTCAGGACACACCAGTGAGTTACACAGACCAGACAAGATTGCTACTCTTTTGGAATTTACATTCTAATGGAGGGAGACAAACAATACTCAAATAAATAAGACAACATAGATTGTGATAAGTTCTCTAAAGAAAATAAACACAATGATGAATTGCAGAGAGATACAGTGGGACAGGTCATTTCAGAATGGCTGGTCCAGGACAGCCTCTCAGAGGAGATGACATTTTAACTGAGACTTGAAGGATGAGGAGCACACTGGGAAAAGCACTGCGGGAAGAAGAAGCAGGCAGTGCATAAACCGTGAAGCAGGAAAGGATCAATGCATTTACAGAATGAAAGGAGCCTACATGACTGGAAAGACGGGAAGGAGGTGGAGACAAGTGGGAAAGAGCCAGATCATACAGGGCCTTGCAGTGCTGGATTTAATTCTGCAAATTCTTTAAGTGCAACAAGAAGGCATGGGAGGGCTTTAAGCAAGAGAATGACATAATCTGAATTAAGATTTTATAAGATCACTCTGGCTGCTCTGTGTAGGATGGACAGTTAGGCGCCTGTTGCAATAATCCAGACAGAAAATCAATGATGGCTTGAATTAAAGTGGTTGGCAGCAGAGAAGAGAGTAAAATAGATGGGAGATATATTTTGGAATTGGAGCTGACAGGGCATGCTAATGGCATGGAGAAGGGGATCCAGGATGAGGGAGAAGCATGATCTTAGGGTTTTAGGGTGGGTGACTGGAAGGCTGGAGGAGCTGATTCCTGAGATGGGGAGGATTGACGAGGCACAGATTTGTGCAGGTGGCAATCTTGAGATACCTATTAAGACACACAAGCTTGTACTGCAAGTAGGCAGATGGAGAGTCTGCACTGGAGCTATAAATTTGGGTGGGATCTAAAGGCCATGGGACTGGATAACAAAGCCTTGGGAGGGTAAACAGCTGAGCCAACATGTAGATGAGGCCCCAGGGAGGGAGCAACTAACTAGTGTCAGGGAAAGTATCAGAAAGGAGATAATGGTTAAACTGGGTCTTAAAAGATGAGTAACTTGCCAGAGGAAGTAAGGGAGATAACTTGGGAACAGTGAACCACATGTTCAAAGGCTTCGAGTCATGCAGTAATGGGAGCCTGTCTGGTTTCCTGCTGTAACCTTAAGGTCTAGCACACAGTATACGCTCAATAAATATTTGCTGAATGGCTGGTGTGTTTAACAAATAGCAGACAGTTCGATAAAGCTGGAGAGAAGTTGGTGGTAGGGGTAGGGACTGCTAGTGAGAGATGAGGAAGGTAACAGAAGGCTGTATCTGTCTGCCTGGAGAAAAAGGAAGATTCCTTAAAGCATTTCATGCCCAGAGAGGGGCATGATCAGATATGCATTTTAAAGAGTGCTCAGGCTGTGGTGCGGAAGGCCAGGAGGTGAGACTGGAGGTGGAAAGACCAGTTTAGAGACTGCGGAAATCCAGGTGAGAGATGACGGTGGCCGGAACTAGGGCAGAGGATGAGGAGATGGAGTCTTCAAGATACTCAGCAGGAGAAGTAGGCAGGATTTGTTGTAGGCTCGACCAAGACAGACATCCTCTTGATTGTTGAAATATTGTTGCAACATCATTGTTGAAATATTAATTGGTGCATTCTCCCACTCTGGGTTACCGCATGGTAGCTGGCCCTTCTGTGCTTCTTTGACTTGGGGGTTTAGACTGAAGTAAAAGCAGAAGCCCAAAGTTCCTCTGTGCTAAGTCACTTCAGTCATGTCTGACACTTTGCCACCCTATGAACTGTAGCCTGTCCATGGGATTCTCCAGGCAAGAATACTGGAGTGGGTTGCCATTTCCTCCTCCAGAGTATCTTCCTAACCCAGAGGTTGAACCCAGTTCTGTTATGTCTCCTTGCATTGACAGGTGGGTTCTTTACCACTAGTGCCACCTGGAAAGTTCCTCCAGGCTTTCCCTAAAATCCTGATCTACTTCAAGAGAAAATGCCCCTTGTCCCTAGCCAGGGAGGGAGGATAAGCAGAGAAAACTCTAAAGGCTTCTTTGAGCCAGGGAAGGGAGAAGAGGCCTGGTGGCCCCTGGCAGAACTCTAAGGCAGTGCCCTGGGTGGCAGAGGGGAGGAGGTAAGAAGACCTCAGGGAGAAGCTTCCTGGGACCCAGTCCAGAGGTTCCCAGCATAGAAAAAGAAGCCTGTACCTCTGGAGTGATCCAAGGTCCTGGCTGGGACTCCTAGGGACCACTGCTTTTAAATAAAGAGGGTGGCCAGAAGCCAAGAATCCCTCCAATTTCCTGGGGGTGGGGGAGTGTTAACACTGCCTGACATGCAGTTTGCTGTCAAATCCTGCAGAAATGTGGGCTCCAGTCTGAATTAAGGTTGGTTTAAGAAATGGAAAAAGCTACTCCTGGCACATCCAAACTCAATTACACAAGGGTGATGCCTGGGATGCCAGGCTTGGGAAAGTGAGGGGTGCCAACCCAAGGCAGGAAGCAAGGGAACACAGAGGAGCGCCTGGGCGTGGGGAAGACCAGAAGCAGGAGTTCTGTTTTGGACTCGCTGACTTTGAGGAATCCGTGGGACTTCCAGGTAGAGGCTGAGCAGCGGCTGGATAAACGGACCACCGTGAACTCAAATCCGAGGCCTGGGCTGGACGCTTAAGTTTTGGGGCCATCGGTTTCAGCCGCTCATGAAAGCCGTGGGAGTGGACAGGCTGGCCGGAGAGGCTGAGTGGGGCAGGGAGCATAAAACAAGATGCAAAAACAGTGGAGGAAGCGCTCCGCCTTTTCCATACTGGCTCGGTCCCTACAGCGTCTCACCGTCCAAATCGCGGGGGGCCGCCCGATCAGAGGCCCGGAAGCGGGCGCGTTAGAAGGGGGCTGCCCCGAGCAGAAGAGATCCCAAAACATCTCTTTTCCCCGTTTCCAGAGCTCACTCAGCAGGGCAGGGAAAGCGGAGCTGTAACCCGGCCCTAGGAAATCAGCAGCAGCGGATAACCGAGCGTTTCCAGCCGCAGCAGCGCCAGTCAGAGGCGCCCGGGGCGGTGGCGGGCCGCAGACCCCAGCCTTTCAGCCGCCGCCTTCGTACCTCTAGGTGAGCAAGCGCGGATGGGGATGGCTAAGGATGTCTGCTAGAACGCCCAACAATCCCATCTCTGGTCATCTCCCGCCGCCCCCATCCTAGGCCCGCTCCCCCTGTTCGGCACCCCTCCCGCGCCCCCTCGGAATCGGACCCCCCCGCCGGGCTCCGCCCCGAGACCCCTCCTCCTCCCCCGGCCCCTCCACCCGGTACCGTCTCCGGGGGAGATGGTCTCGATCTCCACGCCCATCGCGGTCCCACTGGCCCCGCCTCCGAGGGTCCCCGCTGCTGCCCCGACCCCGGCTCGGCTCCGGCCCTGGTCCGCTGGCGCTCCGGCTCGCCTCCCCGCCGCCACTGCAGAGTCGGAGGAGGTGCGGCTGGAGTCGGGACCTGCGCAGGGAGGGGCCACCGGGAACGGGGCGGCGGGGCGGAGCGGCGCGGAAAGGTGGGGTCGACCGGGGCGGGGCCCGGGGGGAAGCGACCCTGAAGCGACTGCTCCAGTGCTTGACCAGGCTAACGATCATTAACCCACTGATTGGGGAAGATGTTGAGGAAGGCATGCAGACACTAGTGCATCTACCCACCCATCTGTCCCTCCCTCCCTCCCTCCCTCCATTCATCCATCTGTCAACACATATTTATGTAGCAACTACTATAGTCAAAGCTATAGTTTTTCCAGTAGTCATGTATGAATGCGAGAGTTGGACCATAAAAAAGGTTGAGCCTCGAATAATTAATGCTTAACTGTGGTGCTGGAGAAGGCTCTTGAGAGTCCCTTAGACTGCAAGGAGATCAAGCCAGTCAATCCTAAAGGAAATCAACCCTGAATATTCCTGTATAGTCCTTGGAATTCTCTAGGCCACAGTACTTTCCCTTCTCCAGGGGATCTTCCCAACCCAGGGATCGAACCCAGGTCTCCCGCATTGCAGGCAGATTCTTTACCAGCTGGAAAAGATTGAAGGCAGAAGAAAAAGGGGACGACAGAGGACGTTGGGGTTGGATGGCATCACCGACAGAATGAGATGAGTTTGAGCAAGCTCCGGGAGATGGTGAAGGACAGGGAAGCCTGGAGTGCTGCAGTCCATGGGGTTGCAAAGCCTGGGACACCACTGAGCAACTGAACAACAGCTCTGTGTTAAGCTGGGGGTGGGTGGGTGGGGGGTGGGGGAAGCAGTCAACTTGGTCTCACAGGTAGGTGGAGAGGGCCAGCAATTAAACCAACGCTTTAATTAACTGCGTTCACTGCCATAGAGTTCAGAACGTCATGGAAGCACCAAAGTGGTACCTACCCCAGCTAGGCTGTTAGAATCTGTAGGGGCCAGTTGCCAGGGTGGTGGAAGGGGTGGGTGGAAAATAAACCAGTAATTACTGACTCTCCCCCACCCACCTACACCCCTATACTCCATCCTGCATAGGTCTTAGGTAGGCACAGGTGGCCTCCCGCCTTTCAAGGCAGAGAACTGCACGCTGGGGATACCAACTGAATTAAGACAGAATCGTTGTCCTGGAGGAATCCACTCTGTGATGAGGACACGAACAGTTACCGCCTGGAGTAACTTAAGTTGAGGGATGAATGAATGAATGATTTCTACCAGACCCTTCACCTCCTTCCAAAGGAGACCCAGGACTCTAGAAAGGTATTTTTTGGAGGAGGTAAGCATTTGAAAAATGAATGGAACTTTCCATTTTTTCTCTCTCTTCATGCATTGTTGCAAAAATTGATACGAAGGTATGGTTCTGACAAGTGGAGCAGGAAGACAGGCATGGGAAGAAAACCCTGAGCAAAGAAGAGCGAGCCCTAGAGGTGACACTCCTCCACTTCCTCACTCCCCTCTCTACCAGATGGTCAAGGCACGGACTTCAGATTATCAGAAGGAGGGCTGGCTGTGTTTTCAACAAACATGATCAACTATTGTGAGGGTCAGGATCTGAAATTCCCCATCTGAGCTGCCCCAAGGCGTGGCCCAGAATCTGGCAGGGTTATAGCTGGCTTTAAGCCTAGTGAATTGTAGCTATGGGTAGGCACCTTTGGGGTAAGTGTAGAATAGCGGTTTGTAATTAGGGCAGGTCCATGGAGCGAAGTCAGTTACATACACCCTATTTTGTGTATGGAGAACATTTTTCTGAGGAGATTTTGAAGAGGTCTTCAATTCCTTCTCTACCTCCCCCTCCCCGCTGCTTCCCTGAAAAGCTTAAGAAACCGTGTTGACTCTAGGGCTCCCGGACTCCTTCTTAGACTACGAGGACAGAAACGATGCGGGGGAAAGCGCTAAACCTCTCAAGGGAGGAACGATATCAATAGCAGTGTTACCGTCGATGGCGTTTCAGGCGGAATACAACTCCCAGAGGTCTGTGCGGCAAAGCTCGAGCTTATTGGCCAATGAGAAGGGCCGTCCCATAACGGGACACAAGCAATAGCCAATAGGCAGGGGGGGAATTGCCGAGCTTGTACAGCCCGGCTCACCTTCCGGGCTCTGGGAACCGATGCTTCCGGAATCTGCTTGGGACTTCGGATCGGAGGTCTGTGAGCTCCGGAGGCCGCGGGGAAACTGATTTTCCGTGGGCCAGTGAGACCAAAGGTATTTTGTCTCTACTGCTTTCCGGCCTGGCCGATGTAGGGGAGGCCAGGTGGGCGGGGACGGAAGTGGAGAGATGTGCACTTTGGCAGACGCGGATTAGAGGAAGGGTTACAGGTTGCGGAGAAGATGGCTAGAATGGTGGGGGGCCACGTGAGAGGGCTGGTGAATGAGGAAGAGCAGGGGGTGGGTTTAAACCAGAGATTATATTACTTGTGACTCACGAGTGACGCTTCTGGGAATATATCCTAAGGAAGCCATTCAAAATGAACATGCTTTATTCATAAACACCTTTATCCCAGCGGTATTTGTAAAAAGATAAAGTTGGCTATAACAGGTATCTCACTAGTGAGGAAAAATTATGGCACTTTCTCAACAGTGAGGAAAAGTGGTAATGAAGTGGCTTCTAAAAGTAATTTATAAAACTTTTAAATAAGATGGGTAGATCTTAATATAATGTGAAGCGAAAAAATCGTGATATGAAATGGTGCAGTATGAGTGAAAAAGTTTAACATCAACTGCATAGAAAAATGTCTGGAGGGTTGCAGTCATAATTTTCTTTTGTTGAATTTGAGTGTGTGTGTGTGTGTGTGTGTGAATTTACCTTTTGACCTTTAAAAAAATTTATCGGAGTATAGTCGATTTAAAATGTGTTAGTTTCTGCTGTGCAGCAAGTGCATCAGTTATACATACACATATATCCACCCTTTTTAAGGTTCTTTTCTCAATAAAGTGATTACAGAGTGTTGAGAATACTTCCCTGTGCTAGACAGTTGTTTAGTTTCGACATATTGAGGACTCTTTTGCGGCCCCATGGACTGTAGCCTCCCAGGCAAGAATAATGGAATGGGTTGACATTTCCTTCTCCAGGAAATCTTCCCCATCCAGGGATTGAACTCGAGTCTTCTGCATGGCAGGCAGATTCTTTACCATCAGCCACCAGGGAAGGCTCACACTATACAGTAGGTCCTTATTAGTTATCTATTTTATATATAGTAGTGTGTATGTCAATCCCAGTCTCCCCATTTACCCCCTCTTTCCTCCCTGGTAACCACAAATTTGTTTTCTACATCTGTGACTCTATTTCTGTTTTGTAAATAAGTTCATTCGTACCATTTTTAAAGATTTTACATGTAAGCAATGTCATATGGGAATTTATCTTTCTCTGACTTATTTCACTCAATATGACAATTTCTAGGTCCTTTTGACCTTTATTATCTATTAATTTAAAACAATAAGTGTAAAGAACTTGGAATTATTTTAAAATGAAAACACAGTAAATTTGGAAAAACAAGTTGGGGAGTAGGTAACTTTAAACTTACTGGAAGTGCTCCAATTCACCTGAGCCCCTTGACTGTCACTATGAGTTGTCTTAGTTTTTTGGGGTTTTTTGGCTGTGCTGCATCTTAGTTGCAGCTCGTGGGATCTAGCTCCTTGACCAGGGACTAAACTTGAGTCCCCTGCATTGGGAGTGCAAAATCTTAGCCCCTGGACTACCAAGGAAGTTCCATGAGTTGTCTTTAAAGAAGAATAGAAACAGAAGAATTAAATGTCTATAGACTGGACACCAGATCCTGGTTCTGGCCATCTCTCTCCTAAATGAATACATTCAGCTTTTTGCTTCGTAGAGCAACCAGGATTCCTGATTTGGGAAACATCATCATCTGAGGGTGGAGAAATTAACAGGTGTACATACCGTTAGCTTCAGGCAAATATTTTAAAAGATACAGAATAATTGAGGTACACCTGAAGGTCTTTCGCCTTTGTCCTCTTGGTTCTCTGATCTTTTTACTACTAGCTCTGTAACAGTGACCCCCACATCCCTACTTCTGACTGCCTAATGTGCAATGCTACCCTATAAACATCTTAAATAAAGCATGTGTGTGTGTGCTCAGTTGCTTTAGTTGTGTCCGACTCTTTGCGACCCCATGGACTGTATCCTGCCAGGTTCCTCTGTCCATGGGATTTTCCCAGCAAGAATACTGGGTAGGTTGCCATTTCCTCCTCCAGGGGATTCCCCCCAGCCCACGGATTGAACCCGCAACTCCTGTGTCTCTGGCATTACAGGCAGATTCTTTACTGCTAAGCCACCGGGGAAGCCCACATTAAACTTGTTGCACACTACATTGTTCTTACCTCTGAAGCATGTTCTGCCTTCTGTAGCTCTGATTAATGGTTCATCAGTTTCCCAAGCTGAAAATTTGTATGTTGTCCTTAATTCTCCTTTCTTCCTTAGCACTCATTCCACTTGATAATCTATTTCAGTTGCCTTAAAAGTATCTCGTAGCTATAAGCTTGGCTCACTTTCTCATCCTGACATTCAAATTATCTATGTCCCCCGTTTTTAAAATTAATTAATTGATTAATTTTTAATTGGAGGTGAAGTGCTTTGCAGTGTTGCAATCGTTTCTGCCCATGGACCCTTATTAAACTTGTCAACTTCTTAGTTTCTCAGGTCCGTTCTGCACAATGTTGCATGAATGTGTACTGGTTTCTCTAAATTCCAAATTCTTCAGCAGGCCGTTTATGATCAGAGAGATAAGGTTAGAAAGGTGTAGCAGTATCAGAAAATATAAGGCCTTTGATGCTTTGCTAAAACATTTTGGAAGAACCTTTATATGTATAGACTGTGGAGACTCATCAAAGATATTTGAGCAAAAAGGCAGAATTACCAGATGCTGTGACTTTTCTCAGGTTTCCTTGGTGGCTCAGAGGTAAAGAATCCACTTGCAATGCAGGAGACTCAGGAGATATGGGTTTGGTCCTTGGGTTGGGAAGATCCCCTAGAGGAGGAAATGGCAACCCACACCAGTACTCTTGCCTGGAAAATCCCATGGACAGAGGATCCTGGTGGGCTACAGTCCGTAGGACATCTATAGTCCAAGCCGGACATCTCAAGATAATTCTGCCCAACACTCAAAGAGTCCAGGCTCTGTGGAAAAGAAGAGACTGGGGTGAAGAGAATTTCTCCTTATCCTCCTCTATTGAAAAGCAGGAGGTGGTCAGAACCTGGACTAATTATTATTAGGTGTTTGAGGAATATAGGCCAAATTTCCTTCATTTTTATTTTTTACTTTAATTTTATTGAAGTGTGATTTATTTACAATATCATGTTAGTTTCAGGTATGCAGCACAGTGACTCAGTTTTATATATATGTATGTATATATAATTAGTGCTGCAGTGAACATTGTATTGCTTGTATCTTTTTGAATTATAGCTTTCTCTGGCTGTATGCCCAGGTGTGGGGTGGGGGGGGATTGCAGGATCATATGGTAACTTTAAATTTTTTACCAAATTTCTTCTTGTTACTAAAGATAAAAATATTAAAATTAATTCTTCTAAAAAATTTCAGTGACTTTATTATCAAGTTTGTTTTTCCCTTAACCACAAACTCTTACCCTGGGCTAACCCTGGCCATACACGCCCTCAATGACATTAGACTAACTTGAGTGGCCTAAAACATACCATATAAATTGCTTTTGATATATAATTGGCCTATTAGGAATTTTCTCTGCCCAGGAAAATGTATCATGCATTATTTATCAATAAAAGTCTTTTAAAAGTGCATAAGTAGATATTAGGGAAGTATATATATTATCTTACACAAGACCAATGGGTTTGAGATGGCAGCCTTCTTCATTAGTAATGACAGAGGATATATTTCTCCATTTAGCAAGCTACTGCAGAACCGCTTAATCTGACATCATGTGTAGAAGTAAAACAGACCTTCCTGTCTTGGTAAAAGATTCTAAGAGTAGGGACAAAGCTAGCAAAAAGGTATGAGAAAAAAATGCAGACAAATGAAAATCATATCTACTAGTTTGGTGGAGAATATATTTCTTTGGATTTAGAGTCTGAAGAGAGCTTTTCAAAGTTCTGTCTTTGATAGTAAGTAAACCAGGCAGGGTTGAAAAATACCCGATTCAGTGATGTGAGTAGCACTGGTGGGAGGGTGGGAGTTGTTTCAGAAGAGGTGAGAATGGAATCAGTTTGGAGTGGGTTAAGAAGAGAATGAGTGGTGAAGAAATGGACACTGCATGTTTAGACAATTCTTTGATTAAACATTCTAAGGATTAAACATCACTTAGAATGTGTTTATTCATCATCATAATTATTTTATAATGTCAAATTGCCTGTTGATATTCTTCAGCCACTTAAAATTTTGTCTTTTTAACTGGCTTACAAGAACTTTTCATAAATTATTTTTTTGCATTTGAATGTTTAGTTTCATTTTTCAATTAGAAAAGGACTATTTGTATGCTTATTAAAAAACAATGTTTCAAAAAATACAGAAATAAAGAGGGTTCCACCTTCTCTCTTTTCCCATCTCACTCCTTCTCAGTATGTACTGTGAACAGTTTGGTATGTGTTATTTCTGATCTTTTTCTGCATCTTTATGTAGATATATACAAATACATGTATATAGACATAGAGAGGTGGATTTCTTTTCATAAATAGGAGCTTACTAGATGTGTTATATTGTGAATTACACTGCTTTTGGGGAGGATTTTTCTGTATCATTATTCATGGAGCTTCCTTATTTTTTAATGTATTTCCATATCGCTGTACATTTAGATTTTTCTTTTATAAAAGATGCTATAGTAAATCCTTATACATATACCTGCTGGAGTATTTTTATGGTACTGTGAAAAGTCTTTTCTTTTAAATCTCTTATGTTTTTTACATTTTTTTTTGTATTTGGGTCTTTAATTTGTCTGGAAGGTGTTTTGTTATCAGATATGAAAGGCAAGTTTCGTAACCTTTTAGAGCTTCAGCTCTGTTGTGTCTCACACAAGAATAATAGTGCTGCCTTCACTGGACTATTACGTGGATTGTATTGAATTCCAGGTGACTTAGCACCACATATGGCACATTCTGGACATGTTTATTCTCTTCCTTTCCTTCTAATTTGGCCAGCAAATTCCTATAGTAGCTGGGTGTGTTTATAGGATATTGTCTTTTTGCATATTCAGTAAGAGTCGAGTCATCCTGATATCCTCTGTTTTGACGTGTCTCACATTTCACAGAAAGGCTAAACCAGTTGTCTGGATTTGTCAGGTTATATTTTCATGGTGTAACTTTCCTTCTTAATTATTTCAGAGAAACTTTATCAGGAAGGATGGAGTTGGGACAAGGAAAACTTCTCAGGACTGGACTGAATGCATTATATCAAGCAGTACACCCAATTCACGGCCTTGCTTGGACTGATGGGACTCAGGTAGTCCTGACCAATTTACAGCTTCACGGTGGAGAGGCCAAATTGGGGGACTCAACAGTCCTTGGACAGTTTGAACACGTGTATGGGGTGTCCTGGGCCCCGCCTGGTGCCACTGACATACCCACTCTGCTCGCTGTCCAGCACAGGAAGTATGTCATCGTGTGGCAGCTGTGTCCTGGCCCTGCAGAGACAAGCAAGTGGCTGATATCTCAGCCCTGTGAGACCAGACAGTCATACCCTGTCCTTCCCCAGGGCTGTGTGTGGCACCCAGAAAGTGCCATCCTGGCTGTGTTGACTGCTTGGGATGTCTCCGTGTTCTACAACATCCACCGTGACAGTTCCCAAGTCAAAGTGGACGTCAGCACCCAAGGCCTCATTCACTGTGCATGTTGGACCCAGGATGGCCAGAGGCTGGTGGTGGCAGCAGGCAACAGCCTGCATTCTTACATTTGGGACAATGCTCAGAAGACCCTTCATAGGTGCTCCCTCTGTCCCATGTTTGATGTGGACAGCTACGTGCGCTCAATTGGAGCCACTGTGGACTCACAGGTCGTTATAGCCACTGAGCTTCCGCTGGATAAGATTTGTGGGTTAAATGCTTGTGGAACTTTTGACATTCCCCCTAGTGGTGAAGACACTTGTCTGCATGCTTTACCAGTTACTGATCCAGTTTCCTCTGAAACAAATTCTGAAACACCAGTGTCGTCATCCTTTTCTGAGCCTCTGGATCTAACTCATATCCACTTCAACAGATCTAAATCTGAGGGTAGTTCTCTTACTTGTCTAAGGAAAAAAGACTACTTGACAGGAAGTGGCCTGGATTCTTCACATTTGGTCCTCTTGACCTTTGAGAAGGAGGTTACCTGCAACAGAAAAGTCATCATTCCAGGCATTCTGGTTCCTGACCTAATAGCATTTAATCTTAAAGCACAAGCAGTCGCAGTGGCTTCCAATACATCTAATGTAATTTTTATCTATTCTGTCATTCCGTTATTAATGCCAAACATCCAGCAGATTCAGTTAGAGAGTAATGAAAGACCAAAAGGCATATGTTTCTTGACAGATAAATTACTATTAATTTTGGTGGGAAGACAAAAGTCCACTGACTCGGCATTTCTTCCTTCTTCAAAATCTGATCAGTATATGATTCGTTTGATTGTGAGAGAGGTAATGCTGAAAGAAGACTTTGCAGTGACACTGAGTGAAAACCAGAATGATAACTCTTCTTTCAGTACTCTGTTAAATAAAACAAATATAAAAAAGCTAATTGAAGATCTTTCACCAGATTTTTTTCACCAAAGCGGAGGGCTCTTGTTCACAGCTAATAGCAGCAGTCAAAGTGGAAGGCCTGGAAGAACCCTTATTAAAGAAATGGAAAGTCCTGCATCCAGCATCTGTGATGGCTCCACAGTCCTAGAAACTCTAGATGCCAGGCCTGTTAACTCGTCAGTAACTCTTCCCAGACCCAGCGGTATACCAGCCCACACCAGTACCACAGAACCTCCTAACTTAGAACGGGAAGAGGAAATGTACCAGCTATCTAAGGAACTGGAAATTGTATCTAGGAACCTGAGTGAAGTGCAGCGATGTCTTTCTGAACTCAGTGACTTTCTGCACAATGGAAAGAAATCCTCTCCAGTGTACCCACTCTCTCAGGATCTGCCTTATGTTCACATCACTTGCCAGGTAACTTCTCTGGGGGAGCTACCACTGGCTCCTATAGCCCTATATGCTGCAAGAGAAATTTATTGTTGAGGCAGTGGGATTCTAATTGAACTTCACTGAGCTGGGCATGTTATGTTCAGGCACGTTGTTATACCTTTTCAGGTTGGTTGGATAGGCCCACATAGCAATATACACCATGACTTTATCATGCGCATGGTATGAAAACATGAATTCTTACACTCATTCTGGCAATCTGTTTAGAAAACAAATTCTTAAATCATGCTGTTTCATTGAGAAGGCCTTTTCTTATATGCAGTTACAAGCTCTCTTCCATTTATAAGAAAGGTTATAGTCATTAAAATGTTTTAATATATCTATGTATACCTGTATATGCAAACATAAAGTATTATTTAAACGGGCTCACATAATATCCATTTTATCATGAATACTTTCCCATTGAACTTGGCCCTGCTTCTCCTCCCTGTAATCCACTTTTAGCTAGCAGCTTAATGTGGATCCTTGCATATTTTTCCTTCGTACTCATATAATCTTACACAGATCTTTGCTTAATTCATAGGTATGTAGATGTTGGGGTGGTGATTTTCTCATTGTTTTACAAACATGGGGTCATATGGTGTGTTCTTTACTTCATGCTGAGAGTGTTCTGTTTATTCAGTTCTTCCCTTGTTGATGGACATTCACTTTGTTTTCAGTTCTTAGCCACTCCAAATAGTGCTGCAATAGTATTCTCATACATATCTATTTATATTCATACTTTTATTTCTGTTGGCTTGGTTCCCAGAAGTGGAAGTGCAGATTTGAAGAGTGTGTGTGTGTGTGTGTGTGTGTGTGTGTGTGTGTGTGTATATATATAATATGTATATGCTTCTACTTTTAATAGAGTTGCCAGATTGCCTTTCAATGAATCATCACATGCCCATCAGCAACATATGGGACTATCCTTTTCCTTACATCCTCACCAATCTGATTAATGTGAAGTAGTATTTCACTTTTATTAATTGTTTTTCCCTTACTGTTGGCTATGATGAACGCTTAATCGTGGATGACTCTTTGTGGCCCCATGGACTATAGCCTGCCAGGTTCCTCTGTCCATGGGATTCTGCAGGTGAGAATACTGGAGTGGGTTCCCATTTCCTACTCTAGAGGATCTTCCCAACCCAGGGATCAAACCCTGTCTCTTGCATCCCCTGTATTGGCAGGCAGGTTCTTTACCACTGCACCACCTGGGAAGCCCCTGGTAGTTCGTTACTGTTAATGAATTTGAGTATATCTTCATGTTTTTTGGTCAATTGCATTACCAGTTTACAAGAGGTTTTTCTAAAGAAATTTATGGTTATGTAGTAATCTAGGTTTTCTTGCATTATTTTATGTACATTAGTTTTTACATTTATGTTTTTAATCATTGATTAAAATTTTCTGAAAGATAAGTAGTTGTGCTGCCAACATTACTAAAAATCCATCTTTATTCCACTGAACTTATCTACCAAATTTTTCATATATAAACTTACATATCCTGAGATCTAATTCTGGTTACTTCTTACTGCAGCTACTGTAATACTGGTCTTTGTCTAAAACTTTAACAATACCACACTGATTTGATTACTGTGGACTTATATATCTTTGTTTAAAGATGTATAGATATATCTGTTGTCAGTTGATAGTTAGCATTTTGTAAGCAATAAAGCATTTTAAAATTAAGGTATGAACATCCGATGGATCATCGAAAAAGCAAGCGTTCCAGAAAAACATCTATTTCTGCTTTATTGACTATGCCAAAGCCTTTGACTGTGTGGATCACAACAAACTGTGGAAAATTCTGAAAGAGATGGGCATACCAGACCACCTGACCTGCCTCTTGAGAAACCTGTATGCAGGTCAGGAAGCAACAGTTAGAACTGGACATGGAACAACAGACTGGTTCCAAATAGGAAAAGGAGTACATCAAGGCTGTATGTTGTCACCCTGCTTATTTAACTTATATGCAGAGTACATCATGAGAAACGCTGGGCTGGAAGAAGCACAAGCTGGAATCAAGATTGCCGGGAGAAATATCAATAATCTCAGATATGCAGATGACACCCCCTTATGGTAGAAAGTGAAGAACTAAAGGGCCTCTTGGTGAAAGTGAAAGAGGAGAGTGAAGAAGTTGGCTTAAAGCTCCACATTCAGAAAACTAAGATCATGGCATCTGGTCCCATCACTTCATGGGAAATAGATGGGGAAACAGTGGCTGACTTTATTTTTCTGTGCTCCAAAATCACTGCAGATGGTGATTGCAGCCATGAAATTAAAAGACGCTTACTCCTTGGAAGGAAAGTTATTACCAACCTAGGCAGCATATTAAAAAGCAGAGACATTACTTTGCCAGCAAAGTTTCGTCTAGTCAGGGCTATGATTTTTCCAGTGGTCATGCATGGATGTGAGAGTTGGACTATAAAGAAAGCTGAGCACCAAAGAATTGATGCTTTTGAACTGTGGTATTGGAGAAGACTCTTGAGAGTCCCTTGGACTGCAAGGAGATACAACCAGTCCATCCTAAAGGAGATCAGTCCTGGGTGTTCATTGGAAGGACTGATGTTGAAGCTGAAACTCCAATACTTAGGCCACTGATGCGAAGAGCTGACTCATTGGAAAAGACTCTGATGTTGGGAAAGATTGAGGGCAGGAGGAGAAGGGGATGATTGAGGATGAGATGGTTGGATAGTATCATCGACTCGATGGACATGGGTTTGGGTAAACTCTGAGAGTTGGGATTGGACAGGGAGGCCTGGTGTGCTGCAGTTCATGGGTTCACAAAAAGTCAGACGTGACTGAGCGCCTGAACTGAACTGATGTACATTATTAGACATATGCAGTTGCACACTTGACTACAGAATATGTACTCTGCATCCTACATGGCTAAGTTGTGTGTGACTCTTTGTGACTCCATGGACTGTAGCACCCTAGGCTCCCCTGTTCATTGGATTCTCCAGGCAAGAATACTGGAGTGGGTTGCCATTTCTTCCTCCAGAGGATCTTCCCAAGCCAGGGATCGAACCCATGTGTCCTCCATTGGCAGGAAGATTCTTCACCACTGTACCAGCTGAGAAGCCCAGAATCTGCACTAGGAAACCAAAACATTTCATGTAGCTCACTTTACTGTGACACTCACTTTTTTCCAGTGGCCTGGAACCAAAACCTGAAACATCTCTGAGGTATGCCTGTTTCTAAACAGCCGAGCAGTTTTTCCTCACCATCTGATTGTATCTTTCTCAGGCTGCCATCCATCATCCTATGCTGCTATTAGTCTCATCCTAGAAAAACCAATTCCTAAAGATAAAGACATAACCTTGGGGATGAACAGAGCAAAAGGAAATTTGGGATTGTGTCTATCTGATTCTTTAGTTGTGCAAAATAATGCAGCAAAAAGCTCCTTATTTAACACTGAAGTTGATAGTGGTAATAGATAAGACTTTTTTAAACTGTACATTCTGTTCTTAGGAAATATTAACCCCATTGCTTCTGCAATCAGTTTAACAATTTTTATCTTTATTTTTGAAGAAATCTCATTTTTTAGGTCCTGTTGTTGAAAAAAGAATGATGCTTCTCTGCAATGGCAAGCTAAGACTCAGCACAGTCCAGCAGACTTTCGGCCTCTCTCTTGTTGAAATGCTGCATGGTAGGTAAAATTCAGAAGGCAACTCTACCCGACATCTCCTCCCTCGATTTTGTGACTGTCAGTGGTGATGAAAATGAAGTGTACCAACCACTCAGTGATTCAGTAGACAGTCAAAAAGTATTATTAATTGTTATTGTATACCTAGGCCTGTTATAGGTGCCGAAACACACAGAAAATATGGGTTGTGTCCTTAAGGAACTTACAACCTAGTTGAAAAACCCTGAGTGCACACATGAAAAAACTAAATAGAGTTACAAAGCAATATGTAACAACTGCAAGGAAATGACAGAAAACCTCATATGTACCAGTTGCATTAAAACATAAATAGCATTGCAGAATATTTCTTTCATGTGTGTGTGGCGGGGGGAGGGGGCTCTGTGCGCACACAAACATTCTTTCATTTGTTTGTTTTATTAATTTTGGGGCCACACCACATGGCATATGAGATCTTAGTTCCCCCACTAGGGATTGAACCCTTGCCTTCTGCAGTGGAGGTCTTAGCCACTGGATGGCTAGGGAAGTTCCTACATTCTTTTTTTCAAAATATTCTTTCCCATTGTGGTTTATCACAGAACATTGAATATAGTTCTCTGTGCTATACAGTAGGACCTTATTGTTTTCTTTCTTTTTTGGGCCATGCCTTGCAGCTTGTGTGGTTTCAGTTCCCCAACCAGGGATTGAACCTAGGCCACAGCAGCGACAGCCTGGAATCCTAACCACTGGGCCACCAGGGAACTCCCATAGAATATTACTTAAAGGCATTGTCTTTTTTTTTTTTTAAATTTATTTTTTTATTGAAGGATAATTGCTTTACAGAACTTTGTTGTTTTCTGTCAAACCTCAACATGAATCAGCCATAGATATCCATATGTCCCCTCCCTTTTGAACCTCCCCCCCATCTCTCTCCCCATCCCACCCCTCTAGATTGATACAAAGCCCCTGTTTGAGTTTCCTGAGCCATAATGCAAATTCCTGTTGGCTATCTATTTTACGTATGGTAATGTAAAGTTTCCATGTTACTCTTTCCATACATTTCACCCTCTCCTCCCCTCTCGCCTTGTCCATAAGTCTATTCTCTGTGTCTGTTTAGGAGCTGTCATTTTAACATGCAGCAAACGTGTGCACATGAAGGATGCTCCTAGATGGCTCAGGACTGGCTCATGCCTGTGTTCCATCCGATGGGGAACATGGTGGTTTTCTTATGCCTAAGGCTTCAGGACAGCCACACACTGAACATAAATTTTTTTTTAAAATTTCATTTCATTTTTTTTTCCCTATTAAACATTGTAGCATCAGCATTTTTCTATTTTGACACATGCATTTATGATACAACTTCATAACTGTAATTTTTATTGGGTTAATATTCTATCTTGGATGTACCATATTTTTTTTTACTTTCAGTTTTATTGAGATACAGTTGACATGCAGCACTATAAAGTGTACAACATAACAATTTGACTTAAATGCATCATGAAATGATTATCATAGTAAGTTAGTGAACAACCATCGTCTCATATAGATAGAAAAAATTTTTCCTTCTGATGAGCAGTATTTACTCTCTTAATACCATATTTTAGTTTGCCTTGTTTTCTTTGACATTTAAGTGGTTTCCAATTTTTCATTATCACCAATAACACTAATAAAAACCTTTCTGTATTTTATACATTTTTGGAAAGTATAGATTTTCAGAAGTGAAATTACAGGGTCACAGTGGACTCAAAAGAACCAGAGAAAGTCCAGGTATGTGTTACATCATTGGTCCTAGGTTACCCCAGAACAAACTATTTAGGATTATCTGGGCACTTCGAGCCTGGCGCTAGTCAGCTCAACCTCCTTGGGTGTCTAGAGGCTGGTATGGATCTCAAAAATATAGAAGTTTCCTCCATAGAGTTGCTGTTGCCAGCTTCGCATGGTTTTTGGAGAAACTACTAGATGGCATTACAAAAGGTAGGAACAGCATACACAACCCCTAACACCAGCATGCACACATGCACACACAAGCTCAAATGCATGACACTGACCCTTTAATGCCTAGCCCGGGCATTAATACATGTCCCTTAGCTATACCTGTCTGGAGAAGGCAATGGCAACCCACTCCAGTACTCTTGCCTTGAAACTCCCGTGGACGGAGGAGCCTGGTAGGCTGCAGTCCATGGGGTCGCTAAGAGTCAGACATGACTGAGCGACCTCACTCTTCACTTTCATGCATTGGAGAAGGAAATGGCAACCCACTCCCGTGTTCCTGCCTGGAGAATCCCAGGGACAGGGGAGCCTGGTGGGCTGCCATCCATGGGGTTGCACAGAGTTGGGCATGACTGGAGCAACTTAGCAGCAGCAGCAGCAGCTATACCTGTCACCTGTCATCAATATCCCATTCCTGCCATGTAACCTGACCCTAAGTTTCACCCGGCCCCTCCATCTCTGTAAAGTCTTGTGATGGTCAGGTTCAGGATTATCAACTACTACATTCTTTCCCTCAAAAAAGTTGTATTTGTGATATTTTTCTTTATTGAGTAAGACAGGATATCCTAAATTGCCTGTGTGTTTATTTTAGAATTGCCTGTGTGTTTATTTTACTTTGCAGACTTCCACTGGATCCTTCTCTGTGCGGACAGTGAAGGCTTCGTCCCCTTAACTTTCACAGCCACACAGGAAATAATCATAAGAGATGGCAGGTCAGATGACTTCCGAAACTCTGTCTCAGAGCGTTGATAGCAGTCCTTCTCTTGGAGTCTTCAGTGATGGATTCCCCAAAGCGGAGATACCACCGGCTCTTCTGACCATACTGGCAGTGTAGTCCGATACTTATCAGCAGAGTATTTGCTGCACAGCCTTGCAGATGAGGCCATTACTAACAAGAGCTGTTTTCCAAGGTGGACACTCCCCAGCTGGGATCTGCAGGGCCGCTGGGAGGTGAAGCGCTTGCCATGGCTGGCTCCTGCCACTCCTCCCCCCAGGTTGCTGTTCCCTGCTCTGCAGCAGAGCCCAGTCTTTGTTAGATGGCTCAGAAAGCAGTTATTTATGTATTCATGACTGTGTGGTTTTGTCTAAGGGCAGAATTCCCGGCACAAAACAATATTATGGTGCCATATGGATTGTGTTTTATGGTTTCTCTGAGGCTTTCTGTCCCTTGCCCAAAACGGCATTAAAGCTCTTAGAAGCACTTAAACGGTACCTCAGGATTGTAATAGATCTTGGCTTCAAGTTGAGTGTGAGGAGTGCTGGAGAACATCTGCTCCAGCGTCTCTTTTTACCCTAAACAAGCAGGAATGCACAGAGCTCAAAGGAAAACAAAAAATCGATTCATTTCTGGTCCCAGGACTACCTCGAACAGGAAGTAGCTCTGATGTTGGATTTAAAAACTGAACCCTCTCACTTCCCTAGAAAATTCTGGCTGACAAAAATGTCCAGGAACTCCTGAAATCTGGCCCTGGGCAAATTTCAAATGATACTTAAAGTGCTTTGACTTCCTTTGGGCCCCGCTGAAGCGTGTCCTGATGTTACTAGCACAGCGCCAAGCACAGGTGAGGCCTGCGGCAGGATTTTGTGCTGTTGTCACTCAGGGTTTTCTCCCTGAGAGGTTACTCATCTCCTATTTTGGGGGTCATAAAAATGCCCTATTTTTCTCCGAGTAATCAACTCCCTTAGTTTAAATTGCCACCTTAATTTGTCTATTTTTCTCTTCTCCCTGTTCAAGTCTTATAGGCCAGCATAGAATCTATGAGAGAAAGTATTTCAGAAAGTTGAAGGTTACACAGAATCTGAGATAGTTTCTTATAATTATGGATTAAAGCACTAGCTTAGCCTAGTGGAAAGAGCCCTGATCCCAGCTTCAGATAGGCTCGCCACTTTTCACAGAGTCATAAACTTCTGACACTGCAGTGTAATGAACGGATTGATAAGTGACTAGTCAGAACACATTTGCAGGTACGTTGTTTCAGCTGTAGGAGCTCAGATGCATAGGAGCACAAATGCTTCTTCCTCTTTTCTTTTAAAGTCATCTGGAAAGATCTTGTACCCTTGAGGACTCCTGTCTGCTAGTTTATGAAGATGGAGCAGGGATAGGGAAGAGACGAGAGCCACTTTGCGGTTGAAATGCATTAGAGGAGCTGCTGGGGTAATGGGAATGGAGGCCAGCTGTCTGGAATCAGTTGCTGGAGTGCAGTGGCTGAGGTTAGCCTGAGGCCTGGCTCCATTTTCGAAGGAAGTGTCTGGTGGGGTGAAACCACTCAACTGTGAAGCCTCAAGATGGGGTCTGGGGGACCTGATAGCAAAATCTGTGTAGGTGCCCCAGATTGTATGTTACAATCATTTTGCTAGTCAGAATCCTGTGAATGAGTCTTCAATAAAATCACTAATGGTTGTTGTAGCTTTTGTGAATGTTTTTGTTTTTTAAGTTTATTTATATCTGTGTGCATCGGGTGGCATGCAGAATTTCCCAGACCAAGGATTGAACTTAGGCCCTCTGCATTGGAAGGAAAGAGTGCCAACCACTGGACCACCAGGAGAATCCTTTTGTAAATGGTTTTTTCTGTGGTGTATGTGTGTGAATATTTTAATATTTACTTTGTGATTGTTTCTGGTATAGAGGAATGTTCTTGATTTTTACATGTGTTGTCTTCGTATTTCTTCTGGTGGACAGTCCAGGATATAAATTATTTCTTTCCAACAAATCTGATCCCATGACAGCTCTCAAACGAAACATATTTCCTTGGTCTCTACTGTATATAATCATTGGAATAAATAAAAGCTAATTCAGTATTTGTTGGTTTGGGGAGAGAAGGAAACAGAGAAGAGCTAAATAAATTATTGTTCATGTTATATTGAGAATATTTTACATAGAAACTTACAAATCTCACTTTGTGCCCAAATTTAAAAAATTTTATATGGTATTAGTTAATAGGTGCAATAGATGTGAAGTATAGGAAGGCATAATAATAAAGTGAACCACCTGTCCCTAATTTAAGAACCAGAACATTACTAGGAACCTTTCAAGCTCCCAATGTATCCCTCCTGGATCCTTCTCCATAGAAGTAACTCCACCCCAGGTGCTCATCTCTTGATTCTTGTAAATTATCATTTCTTCTTTTCTATATTTTATGTTTTTGGCTGCACCATGTGGCTTGGGGGATCTTAATTCCCAGACCAGGGATTAAACCCAGGCCACTGTAATGAAAGCACCAAGTCCTAACCACTGGACCACCAGGAACTTCCCTCTTTTTATTTATTTATTTTTGGTTGCACTGGGTCTTCACTGCTATGTGCAGGGGTTTTCTATTTGTGCTGAGCGGGGGCTACTCTAGTTCTCGGGTGAAAGCTTCACATTGCAGTGGCTTCTCCTGTTGTGGGGCAGAAGTTCTAGGCACACAGGCTCAGTAGTTGCAGGGCACAGGCTTAATTGCCTCGGGGCATGTGGGATCCTCCTGGATCAGGGATCGAACCCATGTCCCTGCATTGGCAGGCAGACTCCCAGCCACTGGACAACCAAGGAAGTCCCAACTTCTACCATTTGATAATGGTAGAGCTCACATGTTGCAACACTTTTCCCTCACTTAATACATACTTGGTATATATGGGGAATGGGTTGGTGGAGTAAATGGGAGAGAAAAGAGACTAAGGAAAGACCAAGTTAGGGGTTTTGGTGACTGGATAGATGCTGACATAAATTTACCTAAAATGCAGGAGGCAGAACAAGTGTGGGGAGAAGGACATGTGATGTTTTAACTGCCTGGAGGACACTGAGGTGGGCATTTGACCTCCAATTCTGGGTACAAAATCATTTCTTCCATTTCTAACCGCTCTTAGGCTAGTTGCTTAATTCACTAGTCTATTTTCTCACCTGAAAGTGAGATAATACCTGCTTCATAGGGCTGTCATGAAGAAGAAATGGAATTCTACCCGTTGGTCAGCCCATGATCGCCTCCCATCTCCGAGATCCAACCCTTGGCCCCCAGCGGTGGCCGCTGCTGCCGTTCTTATACTGTGCAGCTCTCCTACTCGGTTTCCTGGGAGACCGCACTCCCGGGAAATAGAGGTAACATCAAATGTGGCACAAGCTTCTGATCCCACCTGCACTGCCCAGGTTTCCAAAGCACCGCATAACAACATGGTAGAAACTACCTTGTACCTGGTACTGTCTCCACAAGGCCAGTGATTGTCGAGTTAAGAAACTGTTCTGGGGACTTTCTTGGTGGCCCAGTGGTTAAGAATCCACCTTTCAATGCAGGGTAGTCACATTTGATCCATGGTCAGAGAACTAAGATCCCAACTAAGAACTTAGTTGCCGAGGGGTAACTACGCCTGCCAACCCAACAAAGACAGTGCAGCCAAAAGAAAAGCAAACAAAAACCTGTTCTGCAGGTGTGTGTGAGTGTGCAATGTGTGACGTATGTGTGTGCTGTATGTGCCTGTGCAGAGCAGGGGGTGAACAGTTTCCTCTCAGCCCCTTCCTGAATCAGGAAGAGAGACAGCCCAGCTCTTTCTCTGGAGCCCTGTGACCTCAAGGATCAGATGCCCTTGTCAGTGTTACAGGGCCAGAAAGCTCAGGCATCAGACAGACCGGGTGACACTCTGCACTCTCTCTGAGGTCAGGTTCCTTCCTGTGCTACACATTTGTCGTCGTTCGGTCGCTCAGTCATGTCCGACTGCAACCCCATGGACTGTAGCACGCCAGGCTCCTCTGTCCTCCACTGTCTCCTGGCTTTGGCTCAAATTCATGTCCATTGAGTCAGTGAAGGACTCCACTCCAGTATTCTTGCCGGGAGAACCCCATGGACAGTATGAAAAGACAGCATTTGTAGAGGAAGCCAAATGCTTTAAGCTCTGAGGAGCACTATTTGAGTGTGTCTGAGCTCTGACTGTCTTAGACCTTCAGTCTCACCTCACACTTAAGAGGCAGCCAGAGGTCTAAAGAGGAAGTGGAAGGGGGCCTAGCCCTGGGCAGTGGGTTTGGGAAGTGTAGAACTGGGGGCGGGGGAGGAATATGGGGGGCAGATCTCACCTCCTGGTCCCCCTGTGGGTACCTAGGCCTCTCTAGGAACACTTGCTCGGGCATCAGGGCCCCATGGGTTCCCCAGCTCCTCCCCAGGCCCCAAACCCACACAAGCTACCATGGTCCACTGCCCTGGCCGCTGGCCTCAACTTCTTGTCTCCTCCCACAGGGAACCTGTGGTCTGAGGAACTGCGGATATTCTGGTACACATGGCTGAGGAGACATGGCCAGTTTCAGGGACATCAGGCACCCTCCCCTTCCCTCCTTGGGACAGACTTCCCGGGAGGTGGGATGAGAAGGCTGGCCAGAGTCACATTTTACATACTCAAATAGAGCTTCCCAGCTGCCTCAGCAGTAAAGAATCTGCCTGCCAATGCAGCAGAAGTCAGAGACGTGGGTTCAGTCCCTGGGTTGGGAAGATACCCTGGTGTAGGAAATGTCAACCCACTCCACTGTTCTTGCCTGGGAAATCCCATGGACAGAGGAGCCTGGCATGCTGCAGTCCATGGGGTCGCAAAGAGTCAGACACGACCGAGCACACACACAAGCAAGCAAGTAGAAGATAAACCCTTTAATTTGTTTCTGAAAAAATAAACCTCAGTGGATCTTTCGTCCCCAAAGACATGGTGGCCTCTAGAAAATAGTGGTTCCTGTGATTTTAAAAGATGAACTTTCAGAAAAGTATTCCCACAGAAATAACTTTTGTTCATAAAAATGATTGATCTTTGGTGGCTCAGTATCAGTCTGTGACCACTTCTAGAAACAGTGTCATCAGCTTAGCTGTACAAGGGGAAAGGTCTTGAGAAACACCGCGTGCCCTGTTCAACCTGTCTCCACTGCTGGCCCCATCCGCTCCCTCTGGGGTCTGCTGGCCTCTCTGGCTGCATCTGTGTATCTCTCCACCTGGCTATCCCAGCATGTCCATCTGTCCCCAATCTGCCCATTCACATGCTGTCTGTCAGCCTCTCCATTAGATGATCACTGGACCATCAGGAAAAACAAGAATTCTGTGTGTCTGTCTTGTCAGGTAGCTTTGCCATCCAAGCAGGTTGGTGGGCCTGGTGCTCCCACAGAAGTCTGCAGACCAGGCTGGCAAAGGCTTCCTTTTTCCAGGAATAGTTGCTACAGGAATGCTTTCCAGGTCACAGGTTGCCCAGAGCTGGGTAGTCTCTGAGATGTCCTGAGGTCAACAGGTAAGACATGAAAGGTGGAGCCCAGGCCACTCCCTTCAGGAGAGTCACTGAAGACTCCACATCCCTGGGGAAAAGACAGGTCGTGTTTAAATGGTGAGGCAGGGGTGCCAAAGGGCTGAAAAAGGGGGCCTGGAGCCCAGAAGACGCTGCTCCTGACGTGCCGGCTCACAGGGTCTCAAATTCAAGCCAGAGTGTAGCTGGTCCTCCTGCAGGAAAGAGAAGAGAAAATTCCGAGAGGAGGATGAGGGTGGGTGCGGGGCGGGGAAGTGTCAGTGGCTGCTCCTTGTCTCCTGAGCAGCTCTTCCCCTGCTCAACCCTGAGAACGAAGCTACAGCCCTGTTCCTCCAGGCCCCACCCACGTGTCATTCCCCAAAAGCAGCACATGATCTCAGTATGAGGGGCTGGAGTCCCAGGCCGTCCCCACTGAGCATTGAGGGATCCATGATGGAGCCACTTCCTGGCCCTATCCTGTGTGGGCCTCTGCCTGTACACAGGCTCTGTTTGTAAGTTTTTGAGTGTGTGCAAAAACGTGGACACAGCTTGTGACTGTCTGCTGGACCAGAAGTGTTGACACTACAGTGGCTGCTTGGACTCTGGCTCTGGGCTGAGCTTCTGGGACAGAGAAATGAAGAAAACAGCCCCCTCAGCTGTCAAGGTCCCCACAGTCAACTGTGAAAGCCAGGTAGTGAGCAGATCAGCCCCAGGGCAGTGGGGTCTGTGCTTCCAAGTGGGAAGAATGAGGTGAGAGAGTGGTTCAGGGCAGATGGTGTGGGGAGGAGTGGAAGATGACCCTGGGGTTTCAACCCCTAGGGTGGGTGGAAGGTGGTACCGTTCACTGTGGTGCAGCAAGAGCCGAGATTGGAGAACAAAGATGAATTCAGTTTGGAGCCCATTAAGACAGACTGACTGCACTTTCCCAGTGGTACAGTGGATAAGAATCTGCCTACCAATACAGGGGACATGGGTTTGATCCCTGGTCTGGGAAGATTCCATCTGCCACAGAGCAACTAAGCCCATGGACCACAGCTAATGAACCTGGGCTCTAGATCCCGGGAGCCACAACTGCTGAAGCCCTCGCACCCTAGAGCCCGTGCTCAGCAACAAGAGAAGCTACCACAATGAAAAGCCCGAGCACCTCAACTAAAGAGCAGCCCCTGCTCACCACACCTAGAAAAAGCCCATGTGGCAGAGAAGACCCAGTGCAACCAAAAATAAATGAATTAAAAAAAAAAAAAAGACTCCATGCTTGTGGAACATCAGGTCCACCTGAGGACTGTGCACATCTGCGTGCCTCCCCAGGTGCCCTGCGGTGTGTACCCATGAGCGCGGGTGCCTACCTCCCCAGGGAGCGGGAGTTGGCCCGACTTGGCACCTTGGGAGTGGGGCCGACCATGAGGATGCACAGGCCAATGAGGATCATGCTGGTGGGCACTGCACCGATGAGGACCTTGAGGGTCACCACCACCTGCTCCGACTGCCTGCAGGCTCCTGACTCGTACCCTGCGAAGCTGGAGAAGCCCCCACCCTGAGCTTCCAGCTCAGAGCCTTCTGATGGAAGGGTCCAAGGTGCCCAATCCCCACCCTATCCTGAAACTTGGATTTGTTTTCTGGCCAAATCAGTCTAACTAGAGAGGGAGGGACTGTGAGGGAACAGGCAGACCTGGGAGTTCAGAGAGAGCTGAGAATGCGGGGAGTAGAGGTTTCAGAAGGGGTATAGCTGCTGAGACCTGTACCCCTTCCGGTCATGTGCACAGAGAAAGCTGGGGTGGGGGTTCCCACACACTCTCCAGACCCATGGGTGGCCTCTGGCTGGCTCAGGTGGGGGACTTTGCCCTTTGCTTCCCACGCCACTTGTCTTCTGCGCCTCTGGGACAGCCCAACTCTGGGACTCACTCCAGGCTGAGAGTGGAGATGCCCAGGGCGCCTGCTCCCGAAAGCTTGGTGAAGAAGACGTAGGATGAGTAGAAAATGGTCTCCAGGCCTGGGCCATGCTGGTGCTGCAGCTGGAAGTCATCGACCACATCTGGAAGCATGGACCTGGGGGCAGGGGCTGCAGAATTATGTCTTTTATCTCCTTGGGAGCTGCCAGCCTGAGGGCTCTTTGGGGACAAGGACTGAGTCAAATTCATCCCTGGGTCCCTGCTGCCCAGCACCAGGACTGGTCCAAAGAGAGTCAGGCAGTAAAAGTGCTTGTACTCCCCTGGTGACTCAGATAGTAAAAAATCTGCCTGCAGTGTGGGAGACCTGCGTTTAATCCCTGGGTGGGAAGATCCCCTGGAGAAGGGATAGGCTACCCACTCAAGTATTCTTGGGCTTCCCTGGTGGCTCAGATGGTAAAGAATCCATCTGCAATGCGGGAGACCTGGGTTCAATCCCTGGGTTGGGAAGATCCCTGGATGGGGGCATGGCAACCCACTCCAGTATTCTTGCCTGGAGATTCCCAAGGACAGAGGAGCCTGGTGGGCTACAGTCCATGGGGTCACATAAGAGGCAGACACGATTGAGTGACTAACATTTTCACTTTCTTTCCACTTTTTCCCCAACACACTTTGGCAGCCTCTACCCCTGAAAGGGGGAGAGCCTGTCCCCAGGGGGAGAGGCCTGGGACCGCAGGTTGAGATGAAGGAGGGGATACCCACTGGGAAGGATGGGAGGCCCCTACTCCTCGTGCCCCTGACCCAGCCTACCAGGGTAGCAGCAAGGACACAGCGATGCTCAGGCCAGACACAAAGGCCACGACATATGCCACGGGCACCATGGGCACGGCAGCCAGCAGGATTGCAAAGGGCACCATCGCCTAGGGAGACAGACACACTGGTGCCTCCTCCACTTGTACCCCTGCCCCACACACACTCATAGATGCTCTCAGATTCATGCACTCACCAGTCCTTACTAATGCCCCCTGAGCCTGGCGCCGGGCTAGACACAGAGGACGCAAGAATACACCTCCCCCTCAACACCACCCCAGGCCTGGCTTCCTGCCTCACTCACACAGATCCCGAGGGCTGACATCCTCTTCCCAAATCGCTGCAGAACCCACTCCCACATCGGGGTGCTCAGCACTGCCGAGACCTGTGAACGGACAGAATCGCCATAGCCCAGGACGCCCTGCCGGGGCCTCTGCCAGATTCTCAAATGCTCAGTTTTTAGGTGGGACACCTGATGATGACCTTGTCCTTGGTTGGAACCAGTGGCTGAACTTTACAAACTTTATGACCCTGACCCCAATTCCACCCTCTGCTGAAATGGTGGCACTAGTGGTAAAGAACCTGCCTGCCAATGCAGGAGACATAAGAGACATGGGTTTGACCCCTGGGTTGGGAAGATCCCCTGGGGAAGGAAATGGCAACCCACTCCAGTATTCTTGCCTGGAGAATCCCATGGTCAGAGGAGCCTGGTGGGCTACAGTCCATAGGGTCGCAAAGAGTCAGACACGACTGAAGCATCTTAGCAAAAAGCCCAAGCAGAATCCAAAATACTGACCACCAGACCTCCATCACACCGGTCATGTCAAGGACCACAGAGCCCTGACTCAGGCCTCTCGCCTCCACCACCCCATGTCCCCTCACCAGGATGGTCAGCACCATGCCCTGGACGTGGTCTTGAAGCTGGGAGGCGTGTGTACAGAACAGGACCAGGTAGCTCTGCTCCACCTGAGGAGTCGACAGGAAGTAGGCGTGTACAGGAAATGGCAGAAACGTGGAAATCAAGGGCAAGGCTGAGGTCTCGAGTCGGGCCTTCCCTTTGGGCCTCCAAGCTCTTGTTTCTGCCACCATCATGCAATCCCTTCCCCAACAATGGAGTCTTATCCCAACACAGATTTAAAAACCATTCCTAGTCTGCCCCTGGCACAGTTGAGATGGATGGACTTTACCACCCCAGACACTTCCTGGTGTCTGGGCCTTGACCCTCCCCAGTCCCACTAGATCTAGGTAGGTTTCTCTCCTCCCAGCATCAGCCTTGCCAAGCCCTTGCCAGCCACTGGTTTCCCTGTGGTGTAGTGGAGACGAGAGTCTAACTTGAACCTATGCAAGCTCAGTATGGCCAAAGCCCAGCCAGTGGGGATCAGCCTGGCCAGACATACCTGAACAGCTGCTGAGATGAAGAGGAAGGAGATGACCAGCTTCAGATAGGGCCGATGCCGGACCGTGAGACCCAGCCCAGTCAGGAAGCCCAGGCCCTGGCCAGATGCTTGGGTGGAGGGGTCTGTAACATTGGAAAGGGACATCTTGGATTGGTGGAGTTCAAAACCAAAACTCATGCCCCAGAGGAGTGGCCAGCTTCTGCTTCCACACTCTGTCTGCAGCCCTGTACCTACCTGATTGCTCCTTCACCCCCAGGTAGAGCAAAGTACTGCACACTGGGTAAGTCAAAGCAACCACAGCGGCTGCAATGAAGTAGAGACGAGTCTGTGGACAGGACAGAACTTCAGTGGGGGTGATGTCTCCAACCCATGGAGGTGGGGATACCCAGGGGCCTGGCAGGAGTGCCTCCCAGTGGGAGCAGAGGGACCCTCAGTCCAGGTCCAAGGATCCTGGGTGCTCTTCCTCTCCTTCAGCCCACAGGAAGGGGAGATCTAAGGGACCAGAATGGTCCTTCCGCTGACCCTGTGCCTACTGTGGGATTCATGTAACCATGAGTCAAATCCCTCCCTCCCTCTCTCTCATTTTTTTTAAGCAAACATTCATTGCTTCTGACTTCCATGTGCTAGACCCTGAGTTTACAGTGATGAATAAGTGACCCTGTGCATCCACAGTAAGGGGCTTGGGGTGAGGGGGAGACAGATCCATGAACAGACAGTTAGAGTATGATGTATGATGACACAGAAAATATCGAAAACAGAAACAGTGCCACTGAGCATTCAGAGAAAGACACATATGGGATAAAATACATATAAGGCCTGCATGGGAGTAACAGTCACCCAGTTCAGGATAGGGGTTGCCTCTGGTGGGGGAGGAAGGAGGAAGACGCAGAGCTTCACCAGTGTGAGGGGTCCCACATTCAGAAAGCACTGCACTTGGGAGTCAATGCTCTGATCTCTTGAAATTCGGGACGGTTTTATCTATGAATTTGTGTTTTGTAAGTGAAGTCTATGGGACAGCAGAGCTGGAACCAGCATGAGGCCCCTGGACGCGTCTCACCTTGGCTCACAGCCTCATGTGAGCCATGAGGACATGAGGGAGGACAAGTTCTCAGCTTCCTACTCCCTACTTCTTGCAATCCTATGCCCCACCTGGCCTCCTGCTCTCCCACCCAAGGGGAGCTCCTCAACCCTGCTCCCCACTTCTACCCTCTGTTCCACTATCCTCACCTAGATAGTGACCCAGAAGCTTTGGGGAGGGGCATTGTAGAGGCTTCCCTGGTGGCTCAGATAATAAAGAATCTGCCTACAATGCAGGAGACTTGAGTTTGAGCCCTGCATTAGGAAGATCCCCTGGAGAAGGGAATGGCAATCCACTCCAGTATTCTTGCCTGGAGAATCCCATGGACAGAGGAGTCTGGTGGGCTACAGTCTATGGGGTTGCAAGGAGCTGGACATGACTGAGCGGATTTGACTCTCATGTTTTTTGTGGGGTGCCCTGGGCTTGGACGCAGGGAGGGTAAATCTGTAGGCCACAACCCCTCTGATCCTGGGCTCTTAGCACCATGATAGGCTTTGAGGGCAATGGGGCATAGCCTCTCACCCACCCAGATCCAGGCAATCCCTTGACTGGGGCAGTGGGCCATGGGAAGGGGAGATTGACTCCCTGCTCTCTCTGGGGCCCTACAGCTTCATTTCACACTGTACGGAGGCACATTCTGTAGCTGGGCTGCAGATGGCCTGGGGATCTCTACATAGGACTTCTTTTTTTTTTTTAACAGGACTTCATTGTAGTGTTTTCTTACAGGCAGTGAACTGTGGGTGCGTGATGCTGGCACTATTCTCATAACATCAATTCTCAAATGTTGGTGGAGGTCAGTGATGTCATTTGCTCAAGGAGAAGAGGGGGAATAGAAGATGCACTTGACAGATAAATAGATGAACATCTCCTAATTGCTGAAAAGGGAATGGCTTTGAGGGGAGAGGATGGGGTACCGCCCCCAGGTTTCCCCTCTCCTTTCACACTGTGGGTGGGGTTGGGGGGACACTTGTTCAGGGCTGGGCGGCACTGCTCATAGGATGGGTTTTGCCCAGAGCTCTGCAAGGACACTAAACCCTCTGGCTGTCTCTCTCTCCTCACCCTGCCGGTGGCCCCTCCCTACCCCGTCTCTTCTCTGGGGTCCACCTCCTCCCCTCCAGATGACCTGCTGGCCTGTTGTTTGACTCCACGTTTAGAAGGCACCCAGCAGGAGAAGCAGATTTAGCAGGAAGGATGGGGGACATGGGCTCAGTGCGAGGAGCCAGGAAGGAATGAAAGAGCCTAGTGGGCAGAGCTGAGCCCCCAAACAACCATGAAGAGACCTGGGGGAGAAATGTTCCTCAAAGAGAGAGGTGACCTGGAAGCGGGGGCCCAGTGGCTCTGGGCAGCCTGGACACTCACCGCGTTGGGGGAGACAGCCACCTCCCCAGGGAGCATGTCCTCCTTGCACCTGTGGGACCCGTGTGCACCAGACACGATGAGTCCGTGGACGGTGGCTCCCATCAGCGTCCCCACCATCTCCAAGGTCATCCCTGGGGCACAGCACGCAACAAGGTGGCTGAGCTCGTGGGGCTGGGCCAGAGCTACCCCCTCCCACCCGACCGCACGCCCGCCTTCACTTACGGTACGCAGTGGCCGAGTCCCGCTCCTTGGGGTTTGGGGTCAGCAGCATGGTCAGCGCCGTGTAGGGCACCTGGAAGAACTGTGGGACCCGGCAGAGCTTAGGATGGTGCCCACTGCCAGGTGGCCAACCCAGGTCAGCAGCTTCCCCAGGCCAGGCCTGTGCCAGGCTGGCAGGTCCCTATAGATCCCCTCGACCTGGAGTTAGGGGCTAAGGAGCAGGAGGGGCATCTGGCCTAGAGCCCACAAGAAAAGTTAACAGCCAGTCACCACCTGGTGAGCAGGTGGGCAGTGGGCACCCCCCAGCACACACACACACACACACACACACACACACACACACACACATACTTCAGGGAGGCCTCCTGCTGGCATGGGGTTCCAGCAGTCCAGACCTAGGAAGGGGCCCACCTGCTTACCGTGGCCAGGGCTTGGAACAGGCAGTAGAGGGTCGTGTACCAGAGGCCGCGCAAGGTGGAGAAGGGGGGCAAGAACCACAGGAAGAAGTAGGCCAAGGCAATGAAGGGTGTGCAGCCCAGCACCCTGCGGAAGCACAGCCAGGTGGGGCGCCCTGCAGCACCAGGACGGGGGTCCCCAGGGGCCTGGAGCAACCTCGCCCGGCCCTCGGCCCTGGAGGAGTCCTGGTCTGGGGCTCAGGTTGGGAGCCACGGAGGGGGAGAGGTGGCTGAGGGGATGAGAAGGTCCTTGGGAGTGGGGGCTGGGGCCCTTAGGGGCTGCATGGGTGCGTGCTAAGTCACTTCAGTCGTGTCTGTCTCTTTGCCACCCTATGGATTGTAGCCCACCAGGCTCCTCTGTCCATGGGATTCTCCAGGCAAGAACACTGGAGTGGGTCTCCATGCCCTCCTCCAGGGGATCCCTGCACAACCCAGGGATCGGACCCCTATCTCTTACATCTCCTGCATTGGCAGGTAAGTTCTTTACCATTGGTGCCACCTGGGTTCGGTGGTGCCATTCCCCGTATCCAGGAAAGTCGTATCTCCTCTGTGAGACCTTCCAAGCCATCCAGCCCCGCCTGGCCGCACTCCGAGCCCCCCAGGGCCAGGCCTGCGGCTCTTGTCCAGCTCTGTGCCGCCCAGTGAGGGAGAGGTCCCTGAACACCTGCATGACTCACTCAGACCCATTCCATTCCTGTCACCACTGTCCAGACCTGACCTCTAACCACCCATAGAATTTTCCACTAAGAAGCAGCTGTGAGAAATGCAGAGATATCAAGCAGGGGTGGGTGCCAGGACCCTAAGGACCGTGGGGCTGCTCACCAGGGCATGAGTCGTCCAGACCCTGTCCTCCTGCTTCTGTTGATGAGAAACCCAGCCAAAGGGTCTGCAGCTGCCCCAGACACCTTCCCTCCAAACAGGACCAGTGACACCTGGGCAGCAGGGATCTGAAACGGACAGAGGAGGGGACAGCCAAGTTCCTGCACAGTCAGCGAGCGTGTCTGGACCTGCCCACCAATCAGGAGAAAGACCTTTCTCCTGAAAACTGGCTGGGGCCATGGCCACACTGTAAAGGTCTATTCAGTCCCTCCCCCAGGACAGGAATCCAGACAGCTCTGAGGACATCTGTGCACCAGTGGAGAAGGGATGGGGGGACAAGAAGGGGGGAGCCGGTGCACACTAGCACATTCCTGTTCTATTTATACCCAGTCACTTTAGGAGAAGACTTGAGAGACGCTCCCCTGAGGTGGCTCAGTGCGGGAAGGGTGCACTGAAGCTGACAGTCAGAGGCAGAGCTTGTGTTTTACAGTGAAAATGGTTTATTGATTTTTCTGATTACATAAAGTGATAACATTCATTATACACACATTCAAACAGTTCAGAAAAATATCACGCAAAGCTCATCTGAAATTCCACCATCCTGAGACAACTGCCAGGAGCATTTTGATCATTCTTTCCTCCTTCCTTTCCTTACGTGCATTTGTGATTTATAATTTTATACAAATGGGAGATCGGTGTCATTTAAAAAATCATGGAAAATAAATAAATAGTACTTTACTAAAAGTTTTTGTTTATGCTCTCTCCTCCACCAGTCCCTCCTATAGTCAATATTAACATACTTCTGGACGAATGTCCTCTTGGAATATACTTTCTCCATGCTCATCCTTTAATCATGTTGCTGTACAGTTGCTAACTGGTGTCTGACTCTGTGGCCCCATGGACTGCAGCATGCCAGGCTTCCCTGTCCTTCACTATCTCCCAGAATTTGCTCAAACTCATGTCCATTGAGTCAGTGATGCTATTCAACCATTTCCTTATACCTATGCACTCATATATATAGGGCATGTTTTTGTTTTGTTCAAATGGGATCTTTTTGTATGTATACCCTTCTCTAAAACTAATTTTCCTCACTTGACAGTGCATCATGGAAATTCTTGGGAGTCAACTGGTATAGCTCTAACTCATTTTTTTGAGTGACTACACACTACTCCATTATGTGGACATAGTCCAACTTACTAATGAACTACATCTATATTTGGGGGCATTCATGTTGTTTCCCATTCTTCTACTACAAACAACCTGCCAATAAACATCTTTCAAGAGGTTGCCCTCAACAGCATTTGGTTTTTCTCGGCCTTGGGTCAGAAGTGCCATTTACCAAGGATCGTGGCGGTGGAAGTAAAGGCAGGTTGAAAGGACCAGATATCAGACATGGGAGTAGGGGGCCCCAAGGCTGCTGCCCACACTCACCTGTGCCACATCGAGCAGGAAAAGTTGCAGGTAAAAGGCTATGGCGCTGGAGGCCACCTGGTTGGGAACCCCTCCAATGCCATAGCACAACTTCCTATAGAATGAGAGGTGACCAGCTCCGCTGTCCTGGGGGAGACACAGGAGCTCAGCCCCCACAGGTACCAACCACTCCCTCCAGCCCCCTGACTTTCAAAAGTATCCTGCAGCCCTGTCTTGAGGGCTGTTCCAGCAACCTCTCAGTCCTAATTGCTCTCAAATTATCTTAAAAGAAGTGAGACAGGACTTCTCTGGTGGTCCAGTGATTGAGAATCTGCCTGCCAATGCAGGGAAAAGGGGTTTGATCCCTGGTCCAGGAAGATTTCACCTGCCTTAGGGCAATGAAGCCTGTGAGCCACAACTACTGAGCTGTGCTCTAGAGCCTGGCTTTTCAACAAGAGAAGCCAACGCAGTGAGAAGCCCAGGCACAGCAACAGAGTAGCCCCCGCTCGATGCAACCGGAGAAAGCCCAAGCACAGCAATGAAGACCCAGTGCAGTCAACAACAAACACACAAAAAAGAAATGAGACAGAAAAAGGGGGAAAAAAAGAAAAAAAAAAAACAACACCCTAAACCGTGACTTCTAAGCATTTCCAGGGGGAAGTTTTTCCTTATATTCCCCCCGCCCCCAGTGCTTTTTGCTTCAGTCTGTTTTCTTAGTCAGCAAGCTAGAGTGAACTAGGGGGGTCAAGAGGCCCCTAACTTTGCCACCAGCTTCCTGTGTGTGCCTTTGAATAAATCACTTTATCTCTCTAAGCCTCATCTGTCAATTGGAATATTCCTGCCAACTTCGAGAGATGTTTTGATGAGCAAGTGAGGCCATGGCTCTGGGAGCTGATTGTTAAATGTTCAGGACTTTTGCAAGCCAGTTGTTGAACCACTGGCAGCCTGAAATCAGCCACGGGGAGAGTATTTACACCACAGAAATCAGCAAACAACAAACATCAGAGCAAAAATGAAATAAAGGTTACATGTATACCCACACACATATATTTGGGGTTATATATCTATATCTATATATCTCCCTAAGCATTCAGGGAACTCCAGACTCATAATTAGACTGTCTACTAACAGCCCCACATGGACATATATTTGGGGTTATATATCTATATCTATATATCTCCCTAAGCATTCAGGGAACTCCAGACTCATAATTAGACTGTCTACTAACAGCCCCACATGGTTGCCAAACAGGCATTCCAGCTTAGTGTGATCAAAACACAGCTCCTGATTTCCATCCCATTGTTTTAATCTCCTAACCCTACTGTCCTCATTGCATCAAATGGCCCCAATGTTCACTCAACAGCTCAGGCCACAAACCTAGGTGTCATCCTTGAGTCCTCCTTGCCAATTTCTCTGTCTAATGTATTAGTGAGGGTCTAAGTGTCTTCTCAACTTCTACTCCCATTCCCTACTATCCACTTTCTGTCCAGCAGTCAAAGTGATCTTTTCATAACATAAATCAGATTGTGTCTCTTCTCTGGTTAAAACCCCCCAACAACTTGCCATTACAGTTTGAATAAAACTCCAAGTCCTTCCCATATGGCCTACAGGAGCCCACTCAATCAGCTGTCACTCCTTTTCCCACCTTACTTCAGATAGCTCTCCTTAACCATGGTAGCCTCCGTCCTGTTGCTCAAAATGACCTTGTCTGTTACTGCCTCAGGGCCTTGGCACTTCCTGTCCCTTCTGTCTGGACAGCTCTTCCTTCAGGTCTTTGCAAGAGCTGACTTCTTGCCATTCAGGCTGAAGCCGAAATGTCATCTCTTTAGAGGGGTCTTCCCTGACCACCCAAATTTCTCTCAATTGTTCTCACTACAGGATATATTTGTATTTATTTCCTGCCTCTCCCCACCAGCACATAAACTCTTTGAAAGCATGAACTACATAACTTTTATTTACCACCATGTCCCCAGTACCTAGAAAAGTGCTGGGCATGTAGATGCTCAATATATATTTGTTGAAAGAATAAATGACATGAAGATTCTGTGTAAAGTGCTATTGCTCCCAAAGATGCTGGGAATCTTTCTTTTTCATCTTTTACCTGGGGACGGGAGGGGGAGTGGAGAGGTCTGTAGTTTCACCCAGTTTGGTATCTAGCCAGACACCCCAAAAGGACTCTTTTGAAAGGAAGGTCTTCCCAGATAAGGGTTTATCAAATTCTCTGCACTCTTCCTACCCACACACAAGGCAGGATGTGGTCTCTTCTGACATTTTTGTGAACAATATTTCAACTTCCAGAAAATTTAACACCAGGCAGAATCCAACATGACACCCCCACCTCTCCACTCCCCAAACCCTCCATAAAGGGATTCTGGTTTCCTCCTAAAGGTATCTATCAAGTTCTGGTACATAGTAGGCACATGAAAATTTAAAAAAATCTAGGTATATGATACAGTCTTGGAATCTCGAGGAATACCGCTTTACCTACTCAAATCATAAGCCCTTCACAGTCAACTGAGTACATGTTTCAGTTAGGCAAACTTAACAAATCTGAATGCAAATTCTCCGTCTGCCACTTCTAGCTGTGTAACCCAGGACAAGGTACTTAGTGTGGCTAAGCTTCATCCTGTGTACAATGGGGGTAATAACACCTCTGAGAGTTGCTACGAGAATTAAATGCTAGCGTTTCATGGCCAGTGTTTCCTCCCTAACAATTCATGTCATCCTGAGTTTTTATAGAACTTTATAAAGTTCCCTGGGAAATGAGAGTCCCCGGAGGGCCTCTTGATCTTGCTGTCTGTCTTGGAGCCCACTACCTTTTGCTCAGAGGGGCTCGGAGAGGAAGCGCGGAGTCAGCATAGGGAACCAAGGCGGTGAAGCCAAGCCAGGGACAGAATGAAGGCGCAGCACAGAGGGGCAGTGGATTCCGCATCCAGCAGCGAGCTCAGAAGTCCTAACTCCTCTCCGACACAGCCGCCCTGAATGACACGTGCCCGTCCCTATCCAGGGGGCGGGGGAGAGGGGAGGCAGAGGGCCTGAGGCGGCCCCTGGATTCCCACCTGCCCTCCACCCTCCCTTCGGAGCCTGGTGACCAGGAAGGGCTCCGGGTGCGATGTCCGCTAGGAGAGTCTGGTGCCTGGAGGGAGCCAGGTTTGAGGGGGCGGCCAAACCCATAGCACCTGCCTGGAGACCGGGGAAGGCGGGCCCAGTTGGAAGTTCTACCTGCCCGGGGTTCCAGAGACTTCGGGAAGACCTGGCGTGTGGTGGACAAGAGCCTTAGACTGGCCCTGACTGACTAGTTGAAGGAATCAGCGGCCTTCTGCGCTTGTCTAGGACTCAGTTTCCCATCTCTTTGGGGCTCCAGAATACCCCCAGCCTCTCCGCAGTCAACTGTCAAACCCCAGCCGGGGCAATTGAACAACCCGGAGGCTCGGGCGGGGCCGTGCGGGGCTGCGGCCGGCCGGCTGCGCCCAGATGCCCCGGGATGGGGGTGGGGGGTCGGCCCCCGGAGCCCCCGGCCCGGCCCCGCGCCGAAGCCCAGCGCCCGCTCCCCGCGCGCCCCTCGCTGTCCGCTCACCGAACCCTGAGCTGAGCTGTGTGCTTCCGGAGAGGGCGACGGCGTCTCCAGAGACGGGCCCGGGATCGCCTCGCGGTACACGGCCATCGCGCACGGCCGCCAGCGCACCAAGGCGCGGGGTGTTATCGCCTGCCCTGGCCCGCGGGGAGGGCGGCTCCCCGGCCGAGCGGGCGCGGCGCGGAGGGGCGGGCCGGCCGACGCGCCCCGGGCGGGGGGCTGCGCGCGGGAAAACTAGAAGGCGCGAAGTGCGGCGCGGTGAATTACCCGAAGGGAAAAACGCCAGAGCCCACATGTGCTGCGGGGAAAGGCTGGCAAGTGACTCGGGGCCGTTTTCCTTGGGATCGGTCTCCGAGGGAGTGAGAGTCAGCAGCGGTTCTCACTAAACCCTCCTGCTAAATCCTTGTTAAAATCGGCCAAGTTCTTAGAAACAAGAAGTAACAGAATTGCTCAGACTGTTAAGATTAAGGCTGAGTAGGCTTACATGCCGCCTAAAAAAAATTGCTATCGGATGCCCGAAATAAACATTCTCCAATCTCTTAGAGATGACTGGTACAACCAGGTAACTAAGTTCTAGCCAGAGAATAAAAAAACTTGTGTATGCAAATTTCCCAGACAGGTACTTAAAAGGGAAGGGCTTACAACACATACAAAGATTAACTGAAAACCCACCACAGACCTATAGAGGCTGAGACTATAAAACTCTTCGATTTTGGCTTAGACAAGTTATTTCTTAGGACACCACAAGCCTAAGATGGGCTACAGCTAAATGAAAAACTTCTGTGTTGCAAGCCAAGCAACCAGTGAAAAGACAACCCACAGAATGGGAGGAATGTTTGCAAATCATTGTACTGGAATATATAAAGAACTCCTTAAACAGTAGAGCGATAGTACAGTTAAAAACTGGGTGAAGGATTTGAATAGATATTTCTCCAAGTCTATAAATGGGAAATAAGCACATGAAAAGACATTCATGTCATTAGGGAAACAAAGCTACAAGAAACCACTCTGTTAGAAAGCTGTAATTTCAAAGACAATAACAGGGATTGGGAAGGATGTGGGAAATCATACATTACTAGTGGGTGTGTAAACTGTGCAGGTGCTTTGGAAAAGTCTGGCAGTTCTTCAAAAGTTAGGTATGAAATTATATGATCCAGCCATTCCACTTCTAAAGATGTAAGAGGAATGAAAACATGATCACACAATAACTTGAACACTAAGTGAAGAGAAATGAAGTGAAAGTCAGTCCTGTCTGACTCTTTGGGACTCCATGGACTGTAGCCTGCCAGGCTCCTCTGTCCAAGGGATTCTCCAGGCCAGAATACTGGAGTGGGTAGCCTTTCCCTTCTCCAGGGGTCTTCCCCACCCAGGGATCAAACACAGGTCTCCCACATTGCAGGTGAATTCTTTACCAGCTAAGCCACAAGGGAAGCCCTTGAGAACTAAAGAATTTATAGTAGCTAAAAAGTGCAAACAACCCAAATGTCCATCAACTAATGGGTGAATATTTAGGATGTTAGGAATATTCATACAATTTTATTCAGCAATAAAAAGGACATGGATGAACCTTGAAATTTTATGTTGTGGAAAAAAAGCTGGTCACAAAGGACAGCAATTCCACTTACATGAAATGTACATAGAGGTAAATCTACAGGAAGAACGTAGACTTGTTGCCAAGAACTGAGGGTGGAGACAGTTAAACAAAGTCAAGTTGAAGTTTCTTTGAATAATTTAATTTGAACACACTATATATGCAGGTTTAGGAGGTTTGGAAACACTTCACTCACAATACTTTGTTGCATATACTACCACAAGTTTAATTTTGAAAGGAAGTGGGTGGGGGGAACCAAAATAACCCCAAAACCCTCCTTCCCTTTTTTGCACAGAAATGTAGCTAAAAGGCATTTCCCCCATTACTATTCTACTTAAAGTGACAGTATAGTCCTAACAGAATTTTTAAGGACCAATAGAGTTCCATAAATAAAACAGGCCTACAATAACCAAGAAGTTTGTTTGTTTGTTTTGCTTATTTCAAAGGTTTATTCACTCAGTGAATAAAGCAGCCCACGAGGATCTTCAGTCCATGGAATTCACCAAGCAAGAATACTGGAGTGGGTTGCCATTTCCTACTCCAAGAAGTTTGTTTTTTAAAACAAAACTGAATACTTGTACACTTAAAAATATCTGTAAAGATGCACACCAAAATGTTATTAGTGCTTATCTCTGAATGGTGGAATAATAGGTGAGCTAAAGATCATTTCAGCATAACTGTATAATTTTCTCCAATGGATATGAATTATCTATGTAGAAAACATACATTTAAATCAAATGACAAAGAGTGAACTATTAGTCTACTGAATAAGCCACTTCTATTAGAAGATTCAGTGTGATGAGCAATGTTTAAAAGGCTTCTACTGAGAAAGAACAAAGGAGGAAATCATACTAAGGAGTCTTCAACTACATTGAAGTAGTTCAACTAAGGACACAAAGGGTGGTGAAAGAAATAAACACAACCACTGAGTTTAAAAATATCACATTTTAACACTTCTGAGTATTAAATGAAAGTAACATTGGTTAAAGTACCTGGCAAATAGAAAGCACCTAATAAATGTTTGTTGATTCTCAAACTGAATGTCTTTGCAAATAAAAATGACAAATGCATCTATATGTAACTAATTTATAACAAACAAATATAAATTATTTCACAGATCCTTTTAATGAACAGTGTTTCATCTTTAAGACAACAGTTGTTCTTTAACCATTATCAAGATTGCTTTCAAAATATTTTAAGGCACTGAAATAGATGCATGCATAATTTCAACACAATTAAGGAAAATGAAAACTACTCTAAATGACAGAAGGATATAAAATAAATAAGACCAGCTTTATAACCTGGATAATGCATAGTAATGTAACCAATAAAATAAAATTTGTAAAATTCAATATGTACTTCTATATAATAGGCCTAACAATGCTTTTAAACTGATTGAGGCCAGTTTTCAAACAACCACTTAGGTCAGATTGTATTCCACACAGAAGATGCTGGCTTTTTTTTGGCTTATTTTCAAGTTTGCCTTCCTTTGCAAAATTCAGTTTGTTTTCTAAAGTCAACATGTTTGGACTATATTAGACATTTAATTAACAACTTTAGAATTTTAAACTTTCACATAAAAAGCTTTATGAGGTGGTTCTCACCTTAGAAAACCTTTGAGAATATCACCCGTGTTAAAGTTTTCACAGTTACAAAAATGAGGGTTATTGCTGATTACAGGTCTTTCTCTAAAGAACTTCTCACTGTGGTGTACTCTACATGTACACCCAAGAAAACTTCCAATATGTCTTCTGGATAATAATTATGGTAAACTGGAAAACCCACAAGGGAGGCTTTTCTATACGTATGAGAACAATATTTCCAACAAGAAGCCCCTTCATATAAATATGTGGAGAATCACAAATTGACATATTTATGCAAAGGAAAATTCTAAAATGCTTCATGATAGGCCTATATGAAACATTTTCTTACAGATTCTTGAACATATATCAACAATCATCTTATGTATGATCTTAGCATCCCCTCACTCTTTTAAGAATGCCATTGTTTTTGTTTCACTAGCAAGAGGGCTCTATCATGGCCGTAAACTTTACCGACAATAAATATTTTCTGTTTTGCGTCTGTTTATTTCTGAGGGTGAATGACAAAAGGAAAAGGCTCTCCTTTGTTCTCCCCCTCTCCCTGATAAAACGACAGAACTCTACCATGTGGAAAGCTGAGAGCTAGAAAAGGAAGCATTCTCAAAATGGATTTCAAACAGAAGATATATCTTATAAACCAGGTCATCTAGTTATGTGTCTATTTCCCTTTTGTTATCCCTGAGCCTTTAATAAAAACCTCACTTAAATACTGCAGCCTTGTCTCAGCTTTACTTATAGAAGATAAAGCACAAGTTTATCTCATGATCAGTTCAGCATTAAGGGGTGGGGGGAGGGAAGGACAGTTTAAGAACAAACTGTGGGGGACTAGGATAAAACTTAAAGGTCTAACAGCCCCGTTTCAGTCGGGTCTTACACTGCCATGGTGAAGCATGCAGGTTTTACTTTCCTAGGGTGGAAGCTTACTGCAGGATTTCCTGAAGACAGGTTCTCCTACTACGTACCTAAGAATTACTGGAGATCAAAAATGTGGAGATCTGGGACCCATCCCAAATACAATGAACTGTTAAAATGTGTGTGTGGTAGGTGGCAGGTAACAGGCATTCTGAAAAGCTTTCCAGGTGATCCTTATGCATTAAGGCTCGAAGATCACTGCAAATCACTGCGTTACAAGATTAGTTCTTTCAAGGGGTCTGCAAGGTGAAAACTATTTTCATAATTATATTAAGATGTTATTCTTGTTTTTTTTTTTTTCACTTTTTCATGAGTGTACAGGAGCATTTACTAGAGGGGACATGATGTGTGATATTGCAACAGAATGAATGTGGAAGCAAATGAAATCCCATCTGTCTTCTTTAAATCAGACAGTAAAGATGTCTGCAGAAAATAAAATACAATGCCACGTTTCCCACTCTGTCTTTTGACATTTTGGAAAATTGACATTTTTCATGAAAATGTTCTTTACGTTAACCCATGTTTTTAGTAATAAATATTTTATAACCTTTTATTTTAAAGATAACATTAATATGTGTGACCCACATAAACAAAAGGTCTTGAGACCAAAAAGTTTGAGAACTGCTCTTTCCAGCAGGCATCCAGTACCCTATGAACATTACTGCTGATAGGCACGGTTGCTTCATTTCTTGGCACACTCAATGTATATTTCACTTTAAATATGATTCAACAGATCATCTGCAAAAAGCTCCTTATTTTCAGGCAAGAGGATTTAATCTGACAGTGAAATACTGAAGTCAAACCAGTTTTAGTTAAAAATCTAAGATGTGAAGCAGGTTTTCCTTAGGGACATCTGAACGTAATAAACAATCCTTTAATACATAAACAGGCCAACTGATGTATGAAATAGAAAACCACACTTCACATGACGCATTTTAAAAATGTTAATTAGTAATGTGACAACACCAGCATTAGATTCTATGTGAGTGGTGTCAAACGGCTCACTACAAATGTCAGCTAAAAACAAACCCCTAGTTTTTGAAAGAAAACAAAGTAGGGAATAAACAGGTTCTCAGAGAAAAAAGAACTCTTTTAAATCTACATATTTTGAAAATGTTGAAATATGAGTCGGCACATTGATACTGACATTATACTAAGCTACACAATTTTATTCTTAAATGAAAGTACATCCCAGATATTGTTAATATTTGACTGTTGGAGTATGCAAATTGGGAACACTTCTGAGGTTTACGTAAAGCTGTGGTAAAAGCAGACCCTTTCAGCCTTATGATTGTATCTCACATATGAGAAAATTACATTGATGCTTTTAACCTGCCATGTACAATTTTTTTAATGTATTGCCATTTAAAAAATCTGAGACAGTTAACATTTAAACACATCATTGCTGTTTGGGAATGATATTTGAATGAAAGATGCTATGCACATATTTCCTACTTTATACCATATTAAGATTTTAGATGCTATAGTTATTGAATATATCTTATGTTGAATAAATGGTATTTGAAAATAAGTATATTTTTCTTTCTGAGTAGCCTTCTGGAAAGAGTTCACTGAATATAGTTTCCAGTAATAGTTTACTTTCCTAACTTGTACTTATTTTAAAATCTCATCAGCAGGGAATTAAACAGTGCAAAACCCAGCAAATCTGACTTTCCCTTGTTTTGATTTGCATGTCCACTTATGACCATCATTTTTTGGGAAACTTTCCATTTAGTGTATCAAAAATCAATGCTATGAAAGTTCTTTAAAAGGTTCAGCGGTTTTTTTGAGTCTCTGAATGATTACAGCATTCTGTAAATCAGCTTCTTCCAGTGTGAGTGTTTCATCTAGCAATTTGAGGAAAGGAAGAGCAGTTGCCAGGGAAAAGGGAGGACTCCTCTGAGATCCCTGGTATTTTTCGATGAAGTCTTTGATGTGGCTTATCCTGTAAAATAGCACAAACTATCAATGTAATTTTATGAAAACCTGAATTAGCTAATTTAAGGTAATAAACTACGTGAAGTCTGGGATTTTCTTAAACATAATTTAGTGGGAACTTAGTGATGGATCATTATATCTTCTCTTCGCTTTTGCATACACCTAAAAATTTCTATAACAGAAAAATCAACATAACTAGCTCTGAATGGATCAGAAATGGTCCAATCAGTAACCCTATATAGACATGGGTTTTATCTCTTGCATACCAGGATAAGCTGTACTTCAAATCTAGTTAAGAAACACTTAACCTGGTGCAGGTATATTTTCAGTTAGTATCATGGATACTATAATGTAATATAATCACTGCAATCTTAAAGGCAGCTCAGTTATACACATGTATATATGGGTGTATACTTAAAGGAGGAGAGGACATATACAGTTCATTAAAAATGATTAACACAGATTTACAACAGACTTCTTTCTTGCACAAAAGGAAACAGATATGATCATGGAAAGGCAAATAATATATATTGGCATATGTTTTGAGCTAGGTAGTATATAAGTTATTTTACTATTAATATTTTAACCAAGCACATATGTATAGAATATTTTACATGTATAATATCCCCTTCCCAAATTTTAAATGCTTTTAAAGAAGAAAACCTATATAGAATATGTTCCTACTTTAAATAAAATGAAAAAAATTAAGAAGAGATGAATGACTAGAAAAATTTATCAAAGTAGTAACAGTGATTATCTCTAAGTGATAAAATTTAAATTGATTTCAGTTTCCTTCAGGACTTTCCTGTATTTTCGTTCTTTTTATACGATTAACAGGAAAATACACACATAATGCTAAAAGGTCTACTTAAAAACTACAAAAAAGTGAAAATAATTCTTTTTGTATTTGAAAATAATTCTTTTAAAATTATATATCTAGTTAAGCCAGAAAACTAATGAAATAAGTAAAAAAAAAAAAAAATTTCATTAACATCCAAGAATTTCCATTGTCATGATACTTTATATTTAGAGAACTATTTATTAAGATCCTTGGTTAGTTCTTCAAAATAACTATTGACTGACTTGAAAAGAAGAAATATTATTAAAACTTAGGGGGGGAAATCAGACAAATAATGAAATAGAAGACTCACCTATGAGAAATGTTAAATTTCTGGACAATCCTTTTCCCATTGGCTAACCAGATCTGTATATTAGTGATGGGTTCCAGATTGTTTAGTGGGACAGTAGACAACTTATTTTTATTCTCAACTTCAATATTCTTTGCTTTAGAAACAATTTTTGGTGTAGCACTAGGAAAATCCAGACAACAAGTCAGATGGGTGTTTTTCAGTAAGCAGAACTTTATCATTAAACAATTACTCTAAAACCTTTACAGGAAGTATAGATCTTTGGAAGATTTTAGCCAGTCAGTCACAGCTGTTCCCCCACTAACACATAAATATATTAGTATCAGTTGTATCTATCATAGATGATGATTATAGGAATTTAATGAAATTATGCATATCCAAGTAATATGTAAGACTGTAGAGTGTTACATAAGTATACTTGAATACTATTTATGTACATATGTATTTGAATAATGCCTTCCAGAACAATTTTATAGTGCTGACAGATCCATGGACTTTACCTACATCCCAGGTTAAAATTTCTAGAAGAAGTAAGTTCTCTGTAGAGAATAGTCCTTGGGTTGTAAAGGAAATAAAGTATTTCTTCATCACTCTGAAAGTCACACTTGAATATTTTTATACTTGTGGATGAATATGCATGTATATACCTTACAAATCTTGGTAATTCATATATAAGAATTCATAAAAATAAGAAGCAATCCTATATTTAATGTCTTTGCACATACTGTCACAGGCATAACTAGATAAGATGAAGACTGCAAAGTGTGAAAATAATTAAAGGCTCTGATACTAACTTTATCAGGCATTATTTCACTTGTATTACTTCAAAATTCAGATACTGATTGGAGAATGCAATGTTGAAGGCACTGGTTACAGAATCCTATCTCCCAAAGCTAGCCTATGTACCCTGTGACATTAATGGCAAAGCTCAAGTGGTGGGTGCAAAGGAGAAAAAATGATTTACCCACACAATTTTGTCCAATGTCCTTATTAAACCAGGCCCTTTTGATCTGATTAAACCAAAAAAACCCTTCATGATTTTTAAGTGCAGTGCCAGCTTGTGTTAATTTACACTAAGGTGAATATGATTTAGAAGTTCTCATAAAAGTTAACATGAAAAAAAAAATCTCATTTCCAGTAGGAGAATGATAAACTCTCTATATATGGTCTACATAGTAAAATAATTAAAAGCTGAATATTAGTCAAGTCTCTGCTTATGAAAAGCACAGATCATGAGCCTACTCACCTTCCCAGTCTGTGACCTTGTCCTGAGAAGGGCTGGAACACAGGCTTTGTTGACATACATATTTCATTTTTCTTATCTTCAACTTTAACATCCACCTCCTCTTTATCAAAAACTCCCTGTAATTCTAAAGGTAATTCCCTTGGAAAGTAAAGAAAGGAAGCTAAGAAGCTATTAACATCCCTTTTGTTCCTCTGAAAAACATATTCTACATGCAAAAAGAATTTAAAAATATACAAATAAGAGGCATATAATATTCTTTATAATAAAAACTACATCTAGTTAGAATAATATGGTTAAAAATAATACAATGAGATAATATGAATATCAAAGCCAAGAATATATAATAATTTTTAAAAATTAATTTTTTATTGAAGGATAATTGCTTTATAGAATTTTGTTGTTTCTGTCAAACCTCAAAATGAATCAGCCATAGGTATCCATACGTCCCCTCCCTTTTGAACCTCCCTCCCATCTCCCTCCCCATCCCAACACTCTAAGTTGATACAGAAACCTTGTTTGAGTTTCCTGAGTCATATAGCAAATCCTGTTGGCTATCTATTTTACATATGGTAATATAAGTTTCCATGTTACTCTTTCCATACATCTAACCCTCTCTCCCCTCTCCTCATGTCCATAAGTCTATTTTCTATGTGTTTCTCCACTGCTGCCTTGTAAATAAATTCTTCAGTACTATTTTTTTATATTCTATATATATGCATTAGAATATGATATTTATCTTTCTCTTTCTAACTTACTCTGTATAATAGGTTCTAAGGTTCATTCACCTCATTAGGACTGATTCAAATGAGTTCCTTTTTACTGTAGAATAATTTTTAAAACTACAAATTCATGAACAGCTTGAGCTATTCAGTTTGTCCAGAGTAACACTGAAGTCATGAAACATTTTATGACTATATACTGCTAAAATTAAACAATCTGGTCACTTTATAGGTATCTAAATAGGACTGATAATGTGCAAGAAAAATCAAGATTTTTATTTCATTTTTTAAAATGAAAATATAGCTACATGCTTGTTCCAGAAAAGCAAGACTAAAAATATAAATACAAACTGACTTAAAAGTGACAGTCCCCTCCTGCCAAAGTGACTGTCCTTATTCCTTTCTTGATAAAAAACTGGGGTGAGTCTAAATTTTTTCTCTATATATAGTAAAATACCACAGATTTGTAATTTTTCCCAAGATAGTATCATTCTATACACACTATTCTGTATTTTGCACACTGCTATTCTGTTTTAAAGTAGATCAAGTACAAACATATAAAATACTCTTTTCATCTCTGTCTAACTGATTTGTAAGAAATGTGTATGTATTCCATTTACAGGATATAAGTGCACCAAGTATTCCCAGTTTGGCAACTGATTTTACATAATCAAATTTATCTTTCTTATATTGCTTCTGGGATTCATGCCAACTATAGTTATATGCAACAACATGGATGAATATCCCAAAGAAATAAACTGAGTAGACACAAAAATTAAACACATTCCATTTATATATAGTTCAAAAATCAGATAAAATGAAAAAAACCTAAAGAAAAACAAAAAACTATTAAAAAAAAAAGCAAAGAACAAATTACCACTGAAGTTAGGATAGCATTACTTTTGTGATAGTCCTACCAATAAAGTGTACTTTAGTCTTATCAAGGATTGTGGTTATTTAGTTGCTAAGTCATGTCTGACTCTTTGCCACCCCATGGACTGTAGCCCACCAGGCTCCTCTGTCCATGGGATTTTTCAGGCAAGAATACTGGAGTGGGTTGCCGTTTCCTTCTCCAGGGGATCTTCCCCACCCAGGGATCAAAACCGTGTCACTTGCATTGGCAGGTGGATTCTTTACCACCAAGCCACCTGGAAAGGTGGCTATCATGAATTAAAAATGAGACAAATCTAAATTGAGAGACATTCTATAGAATTTGGGCCCATAATCTTCAAGTGTCAAGGTCATTAAAAAAAAGACAAAAACTCAGGAATTGTTCCCTCTTGAAGAAATGAAAGAGACATGACATTTAAAAGCAATAAGTAATTCTGAATTGGATGCTTTTGCAATGAAGTATAGTATTAAGATAAATAGAGACTCTTGAAAATGTCTGACAATTAAATGATAATCATACTTATACATCAATAGATGGTTGTATTGTGGTTACATAGGAAAATATATTTCTCTTTCTTTTAAAAGGATAGTATTAAGATAAATAGTGACTGTTGAAAATGTTTTGAGGATTAAATGATAATCATACATCATTAGATGGTTGTATTGTGGTTACATAGGAAAATACAGTTCCTTTTTTTTTTTAATAAAAAATACAAACTATTCTGGATGAAGAAGCATTACTTTGGCAACTCACTCTGAAATGCTTTTAGAAAAGTTCATAGTACTTCACTTGTGACTTTTGTATAAGTTTTAAAAAGGTTCAAAATTAATTATAGAATATAAAATAATTTATAATCTGTATATACATTGTACATATACATATATACAGACCTATATATGTGTATTATATATTGAAAATTGGTTACATATGGAATATTATGAACCCTTCTCAAATAAAAACTGACCAAAATAAGTGCTTTGCACCATTAAACTGATATCACACATAAAATCATATGTTAAGGACAGTGCTATGGGACAGAATTTAATTTTGTGTATCTTTTTAATAAAGCAGAAGCATGAGTATGAGCATCAATAGCTGAAAGAATGTTCATGCCTTTTACACATTAATTTATAAATTTATCATGAAAGAGTAATTGAGATACTAGTCAAACTTTGAATATAATTATAAGAAAACATAGGAGTAAAACCTTCAATGCCCTAACATAAGCGATATTTTCTTAGCTATGACACCAGAGACAAAAGTGACAAAAGAAAAAAAATCAAATCAGACTCTTCAGATTAAAAACTTTTGTGCTTCAGAGTACCATCAAAAAAATGAAACAACAACAAACACAAAAGAATGGGAGAAAATAGCCTCAAAAATATATCACAAACTCTTACAGATCAACAGCAAGGTAAATAACCTAATTTTTAAAAGTAGGCAATGGGGAATTCCTTGGTGATCCAGTGGTTAAGGCTCTGCACTTTCACTGCTAAGAGCTCAGGTGGCGAGGGAAGAAAACATCAACAAAGGATCTGAATAGATATTTCTTCAAAGAAGATATTCATGTGGCCTACAAGTACATGAAAAGATGCTCAACATGACTGGTCACTAGGGAAATGCAAATGAAAACCACAACAAGACACCACTTCTTAATGACTGCTGCTGCTGCTAAGTCGCTTCTGTCTGACTCTCTGCGACCCCATAGACGGTAGCCCACCAGGCTCCCCCATCCCTGGGATTCTCCAGGCAAGAACACTGGAGTGGGTTGCCATTTCCTTCTCCAATGCATGAAAGTGAAAAGTGAAAGTGAAGTCGCTCAGTTGTGTCCAACTCTTCTGCAGCCTACAGGCTCCTCCTGGGATTTTCCAGGCAAGAATACTGGAGTGGGTTGCCATTGCCTTCTAGGATAGTTATAATTTAAAAAATCAGTGTTGGCAAGGATATGGAAAACTGGAACTAACAAGCACTGGCAAGTATATGGAAAAACTGGAACTTTGATACACTGTTGGTGGGAATATAAAATGGTACAATCACTTTGGAACACAGTGTGGCAGTTCTTCATAAACAGATAACAATTCCACTCCTAGACCTGAGAGGATTGAAAACATATGTCCACATGAAAACTTGTACACAAATATTCAGAGAAGTATTATTTCTAATATGCAAGATGCGGAAATGACCCAAACGTCTATCCACTGATAAATGAATAAACTAAATGTAGCATATCCATACAATGCAACACTATTTGGCAATAAAAAGGAATGAAGAACTGTTAAAAGCTACATGAATGAAATTTGAAAATACTATGTTGAGTTAAAGAAGTGAAATACAAAAATGATTCCGTTTATATGGAATGTCCAAAATAGACAAATCCATAGAAGTAGAAAGTAGACTGTGGTTGTGTAGGGTTGTGAGGAGGGGGAAAGGAAGAGTGGAGAGTGATTACCAGCATAGGGTTTCTTTTTAGGGTGATGAAAAAGGAAATACTTTGGAATTAGCAGTGCTGATGGTTGCATAACTCTGTGAATACACTAAAAAATTATGAATTGTATACTTTAAAGGGGTAAATTTTATGGTAGGCTAATTATATCTTAATAAAGCTGTTATTAAAAAGTAAAGCTGTAATTTTTTAAAAAATCTAAACACAAGGATAGTCCCATATTTTTTATAGTGGGAGACTTAAGAAATAATCAAATCACCAACAACTAGGTGTATATATATAAATTATGGGTCATCATTGTAACAAAATAATATACAGATATATTCAAGTATTTCAAGATAAAGTAAAAATACTTTTTAAAATATATGCACAATTATGTATAAATCTATGGACAGAAAGTGCCAAAATGAAATTCAACAGAAATGTTAATAGCAGTAATACTTCTGGGTAATAAAATTATGGGTGATTTTCAAGTTTTTATAAATATGTAATATAAAACACTACAGGGCAATGGAAATCATAATTTAACAACTATAAAGATCTTAAAAAAAAGATCTTTAAACATAATTATTAAATAACAAGTAGGATGTGATGTGGTATTAAGTAACACTTGGCAAAGTGAAATAATTTAAGTCAGATTTTGGTTGATCAGAATTCACATTCCTGACCCTTCAAGATTACAGCTGTGGTTCTCTTAAGAAAACCCATCTTATGAAAAGTCTGAATTTAAAAAAGTATTTTTGAATGTGTAAGGATGTGTGAACAACATTAAAAAGGAATCTTCCAAATGAAACATATCTAAAATATCCTTCTGCCAACAAAGATTGCTTACCCTTTTTTGATGGAGTTCAGAAACTGTTGACTTGCACCATCAGAATAACTTCTGAAATCATCATTGACAGTGAATCCATTTTTCCATAATTTTATACTTACATCTACCTGCAAAGCAGTAAGAAACAAAATGTATAATGTTAGTCAATAAAATGTACTAATAGATTAAAAGTCCTTTGGAAATTTCTTCTATCAGTGTGTATTTTACGTATCAATTTTTTCTTTAAAATTGAGATATAATTGACATATAACATTGTATTAGTCTTACAAGTACAACATAATGATATGATGTATGTATCACAAAATGATTACAGAATGAATATAGTTAACATCCATTACACAGTTACAAATTTTTAAATATACCATTCTTAAGAGCTAGTTTCAAATATAAAATATCAAAAATTATAATGTGCATGTATAATATAGTTCATAATGAATAATATTTTAAAGTAAGTCATTAATCATTTTCTTTAGGAGAACTCATTTGGAAGAATGTCCTGTGCTCTGTCTCAGAGGACACTAATGCTGTCTGGCCAGAACAGACTTCTCAACAGTTAGAGAAATCTGAAATGATTTGAACATTAGACTTTGAACATTAAAAATAAAAATGGGGGAAAAACAACTAAGAGTAATTAATAGCTATTCCTTCAAAAGTATTCGATCAGTTTGGACTTCCTGGGTGGCTCAGTGATAAAGAATCTGACTGCCAATGCAAGAGAGATGGATTGGATCCCTGATTCGGGAGGATCCCACATGCTGTGGAACAACTGAGGCTGTGCACCACAACTACTGAGCCTGTGCTCTAGAACTGGGGAGCCTCAGCTACTGAAGCCTGCATGCCCTAGAGCCAGTGCTTCACAACAAGAGAAGCCACTGCAATGAGAAGCCAGGGAATGAACCTGGGTGTCTTGCACTGCAGGCAGATTTTTTCCTATCTGAGCCACCAGGGAAGCCTCATTTTATGTATATACTTCATATTTTATTATACAGATGTTAGTAAGATAGGTATTGAAGTGTTGGGATTTAATGGAATCTATAAGTTTCACTGCTCTATCAAGGACATTCTTAATTGAAACCAGTGTTTTTCACTCCCTTCAAGGGCAGAGAAAAGAGTAGGGGCTTCCCTGGTGGCTCAGAGGTTAAAGCATCTGCCTGCAATGTGGGAGACCTGGGTTCAATCCCTGGGTCGGGAAGACCCCCTGGCGAAGGAAATGGCAACCCACTCCAGTATTCTTGCCTGGAGAATCCCACGGATGGAGAAGCCTTGGAGGCTACAGTCCACGGGGTCGCAGAGTCGGACACGATTGAGTGACTTCACTTTCTTTTCACTTTTCACTCCCTTCAAGTGCAAAGAAAACAGTACAGTAATTACTGTACGGTGTGGTGCTGTGTGGTGCCACGGCCTCAGTTCCTCCTGAGGACCCAGTTTTGTTGACCATTGCTTTTGCAATATCAGTGCAAACTCAATACAGTGAAAAAAGTAAATAGTATCTTACTATTAGTATGAAAACAGTTTTGGCCTCTAAAGGTCCGTATTTTGAGAAACATCAGGAGAGAAGAGATTTATGGACACTGACCTGTTTCTTTTGTTCAGTGGGAGACAAACATTTGGCACCAACCTTCTGAGCTTCCTCAAAAAGGCTGTCAACAAAATATTCACAATTTGTTTGTTGACTATCACTAAGAGGTTGGTGGTCAGATCCTGTTTCACAAACCCTACACACAAACAGACACAAAAAGAAAAAGAAGCATTACGGATCGCTAATTCTTTAAAAGTTTACATAAATTGCTCTAGTTAAGGGATCTAGCACTGAGAAGCTACCTCCATGTCTGCAGTCGAGATCCTACTTTAAATTAAGATAGTAGATATGTGCCCATGGGAAGAAGGCATTAACCCTTTTGGTCCAGAGTAGAGCTTTTTCAACTTCAGTCCATTGACACTTGGGGAGAGATAATTCTTTGTTGAGCTGGCTGGCCCGTACATTGTAGGAGGTTCAGTAGTGTCTGCAAGAAGTAGCGTGGACATCCCCCTACATTCCAGTTTTATAATAAAAAACACCTTCAGACAATGCCAGGTGACCTCTGGGGGTGGGATGGGTAAACCTTGCCATGTGGAAAACCACTGGTCCAGAGTGAAAAAAATATGTTCTTTGTAAAGGTCTCAAAATGGCTTTAAAAGGGGTCACTGTGTACTTTTTGGTAACAGAGAGCACTCTTGAAACTAAAGGTGATAATGTGTGAAGAACAGTCATAATCATAGCTTTGCCCCTTTGTGCACTTCAGAATAAAATTTCCCACTCAAGACTTTCATTTGTAGTGGTTTAATACTCTACTTGGTTTTTTCTTTCTTTGTAAATTGAGATATAACTGTCATATAACATTATTTTAGATTCAGAAATATAGCATAATAATTCAATGTTTGTATATTCTGCAGAATGATCACACAGTAAGTCTTAATTCATAGTTAACATCCATCACTATGCACAGCAACGGAGTTTTTTTCCTTGTGATGATAACTTTTAAGATTTACTCTTAGTAAATATGCAATACATTATTATTAACTACAGTTGCCATAATGCACATGACATCCCATGACTTATTAATATTTTATAACTGGAAGTTTGTACCTTTTGACCACCTTCCTCCATTCTTTTTGCCCACCCCATCTACCATTCGTCTGTGTATGCATTTGTGTCTATATTTTGTCATATAAGAAATATCACCTAAGATTTTATTTGACAAAAACTTCTAAAGCACATAGAAAATTCATAAATGTACTGAGATATAACTTCTCAGGTTTCATAAATAATAACACTTTTACAGCTCTTACACCGTGCAGGATCTACAAGGCAGCTACTCTTATCTGCATTTTACAGACAAGGAAATGAGTCATGAAGAGGTTAACATGTTAAGAGATTAAGTTACATGTTAGACATTACACAGCCAGTAAGTGGCAGAAACAGAATTCGAACCCTGTTAATCTATCTTCCAAGTCTACGCTCTTAGCCAAGATGCATTATAAAGCTTCTGTTAATAGCTAATATTTATTAAGCATTTATTAATAAATGATAGGAACTATTCTAAGTACTTTACACATGTTATCTCATTCAATCTTCATGTTGACCTAAAAGGCACATATTGATTTATCTTCACTTAATAGACACAGAAAAAGCTTAAGCAATTTGCCCACAGTCACAAAGCTATTGAGAGGCAAAGCTGGAAACTGAACTCAGGCCTCTAATGTCCCTACTCTTAATCACTGTGCTAGACTGTCTCTTAAGGGCAATGTTTTAATTTAGATATATTCTTTTTACTCTTCTAGGTAATTCTCTTTATAAATACTCTTAAGACAATCTATATGATGACTTAGTACCACTACCTATCTAACAGGGTTGTTGTCAAGATTAAATGTGATACACTTAGAGGCTTATTTATACCTGGTACATAGTACTGTGCATACTAGTACACATGTTGGCACACAGTAAGCTCTCAAATATTAGACAATAATATCTTTACAACCACTTTATGCTTTTTGGTATTTGCTTCTTCTGTTCAGAAAGCAGTGTATAGTTAATTACTAAGTACAAAGCAAATAAAGCTGAGCATCCAGTGTAGCTGAAGTTTTACAAGTCATTTAACCCAAGTCATCCAAACATTTATTGACTACCTACTATGCTGGGTGAGCAAGACACACAGATGAGTAAGAAATAGTCTAGGCTTTTTTATTATTGTGTGTGTGTGTTTTCTCTTTTTTTGGCCACAACACGTGGCTTATAGGATCTTAGTTCACAGATCTGAAACTGAATTCAGACTGAACCTGGGCCTTTGGCACTGAGAGCAGACTCCTAGCCACTGCAACGCCGTGGAATTCCCTAATCTAGGCTTTTAAGAGGTTCAGAGTACAATGTGTTGGAGATGCACACCCACAAATTAGATTAAATTAGAGCAAATGGATCAATTCCTTGAAAAGCACAATCTACCAAAACTCACATGAGGAAAAATAGAGAATATGAATAGGCTTAAAGGTATTAAAGAAATTGAATCAGGGAATTTCAGTGTGGCAAAAAGAAAAAAAATATCAGTAATTGATAATCTTCTGAAACAGAAAGCACAAGGCACGGAGGACTTCAGTGGTGAGCTCCATCAAACACTTGAAGAAGAGCTGGTACCAGTTCTCTACAATCTCTCACAGAAAATAAAGGCAGAAGGGCATACTTCTAACTCATTCTATGAGGACAGCATTACCTAAATACTAGGACCAGGTAAGGACATTACAATAAAGGAAAAACTCTCATATGTATAAATGCAAAATCCTCAATAAAATACTAGCATTTTGAATCCAATAATACGTAAAATTGTACACCACAACCAAGTAGGATTTATTCCAGGTATGTAAGACTGTTTCAACATTAGAAAATCAATTAATGTAATCCACCACATTGACACACGAAAGAAAATTCATATGATCATATCAACAGATGTAGAAAAGGCATCTGAAAATATCTAACACCTATTTATGATTAAAAACTCAGCAAATTAGGAATACAGAGGAACTCTCTCAACCTAATGTCATACTTTGTGATGAGAAACAAGATGCTTTTCTCCTAAGATCAGGACCAAAACAAGGATGCCCCTTTTCACCACTCCTCTTCAATGTCAAGTTGGAAACCCTAGCTAAACCAGTAAGACAAAGAAAGCAAACAAAAGAATACACACAGATCAGAAAGGAAGCAAAATTGTTCGCAGATAACAAGACTTACACAGAAAGGATTTATACAGAAAATCCAAAAGAATCAACAACAACAAAAAATCTTGGAACAATAAGCAGTTGTAGCAAAGTTGCAGGACACAAGTTTAATATACAAAAGTCAGTGCTTTCCTGTATACCAACAATTAACTACTGGTATGTGGGATTAAAAACGCAACATTACACACATTAGCACCATTTGTCAAATTCCATAGAACTGTATAAAACAAAGAATAGACCCAAATGTAAACTCTAGTTAAAAATAAAATATATACAACTTTATTTCATCTTTGTTTTCTACTCTATCATCCTTTCCCTCACTTGTCATTATCCATTTATGATGCAAATATCAATACCCTTTTTTGTAACTCTGAAACTAGATTATCAAAGCTGTATTGGCTAAGTAAAGAGTCATGGAGTCTTAGGGATTTCTCTAGTAACAAAAAGTACAAAAACTTAATATATCGCTTTTTGTATAGACATCTTACTAATTATTTAAAGTTTATGTCATCACTGACTCAATGGACATGAGTTTGAGCAAGCTCTGGGAGTTGGTGATAGACAGGGAGGCCTGGCTTGCTGCAGTCTATGGGGTTGCAAAGAGTTGGACACGACTGAGCAACTGAACTGAACTAAAATTTAAAGTACTGATACAAGCTACATTATAAAGCTTGAAAACATTATGCTAAATGAAAGTTAGTCACAAAAGACCACACATTCTCTGATTCCAGATATATGAAATGCCCAGAATAAGCAAATCCATAGATTCAGAGAGCATATTAGTGGTTGTCAGGGGTAGGGCATAGGAGAATGGGGCATGATTGCTAATAGGTATGGGGTTCTCTTTGGGGTGATAGAAATGTTATAAAACTGACTGGTTTAACAACACTACGAATGTACTAAAAACCACTGAATTGTATACTTTAAATGGATGAATTTAAAGTATTATGGTATGTAAATAATGTCTCCATAAAACTGTTAGAAGAGGTCCTAAGTTAATTTTTAAAATTAAGTCATTCAACTTATTTCTGTGACAAAAGGGTTAACAGAGCAGGCCTGATGTTTTTGCTAGTCTTTGAAAGTCCTGTTTATGTTCCTCATGAGAGTTTGGAATTTTAATATGTGCCCCCACTATAAACCCTAGGCTCATTTCCAATGAACTTCCCTAGAAGACATCTCATATGTGCTGTCATAACTTATTACTGGAGGAATGAAGCGTGTGTCCTGCTGGATCCAGTGGGTGAGGACTCTTGGGAGCTTATATCTGGTTTCCCCTGGACATCACCCCATGGAAACTGTCCTTTCTTTGCAAAATCTTAGTCATTAGTATGACTGTATGCTGAGTCCTGTGACTCCTTTAAGCAATCATCACATATGGAGGCGGTCTGAGAGGCTCCTGACACCACCTCACAATTATATAGTTAGTATCAGATATTTACATGAAATAATAAATCTTCCAGTGAAAAATAACAATATTTGGTATAGAAAGTGTTCACAAAACATCTGTTAATATAAACACTTATTTGTCTTTTTAAATGGACTATGAATGAAAGGTGCTTACATCTTTGAGTATTTAAGACAAAAAGAACATAATACAAAAATAAATATTTCATCTCAGATAAGGGAGAATAAAGAATGCTATAAGAACCACAAACTTCACATCTACAATTTATTGGGTGCCTGCTACGTGTTAATACTAGACTCAGTGTTTTGAATTGGCTAATTCTCACAAAAACTTTTCAGATATCTATGTATGCCCCCTCCCTTTTTAGAGGAGACACTGAAGCTCAAAGAATCGAAGTTGCTCAAAGGCCAGAGAAGTAGTACAAGACAGAGATGAGATTCAAACTCAGGTTTATTTGACTCCAAAGTCATTATATTTCCACTATGACTCCAAGACAGTATAACACAAGGGGCTAACAAAGTGAACAGTTACTTTAATTTCTCAGTTATATAACAGAAATAATACGTGAGCAGAAAGAAATTTAACACTTTTCAAAAAACTAATCACAAAAATATTTAGAAACTTCACTAAAAATCCATTTAATATGAGTACAGCAAAAAACACCAACTTTAAAATACATTACTCATAATTAACAAATAATCATAATGAAAATATACTAAATCAGTAAACTGTGATAAAAATAAAGATAGTACAAAGAAAATGCATTAATCAACTTACCATTCTTCCTTTATACTTTCAAGATTATCTACTTCTTTCATTCTCTTTTGTTTTACTGTAAAAGGAAAAGCTAAAGTTTTTAATACAGTATTTTAAATAAATTCATTTCCCCCATATGTATTAATATTCTTTACGCTATTATACAGTCCTAAAATAGCACTAAAGAGATGTTAAGAACAAATGACCAGACTCAAAGCTGTCACTGTCACCTAGAGTAAAGCAATAGTAAAAATAAAGTCAGGATTTGGATAATCTTCTGATAAAAGAAAGATTTTGTAAATATTATGATGAAAAATAATGTACCCTTTGATTTAATAACAAACAAAAGTGAATGTAAACATTTCATTCAACTTCCAATAGTAACAAAATATTAAATCAATATAAACTCATTCTCACAATTTCAGGAGAAAGCAAACTGACCATGTTACATCTTTTGACCCTGATCTTCCAGATTTCTGGAAACTTAAAAGACCAACAATGTAAGCTATATACATAAAATATGTCTACCGCATCTGTTTTTCATCAGGAAAAATTGAAAATACAGTAAGTGGTCATGATACGGCTGCTGGATGGGATACTGTACTGTGCTTAGTCACTCAGTCATGTCTGACTCTTTGCGACCCTGTGGACTGTAGCCCACCAGGCTCCTCTGACCATGGGATTCTCCAGGCAAGAATACTCGAGTGGGTTGCCATGTCCTTCTCCAGGGGATCTTCCCAACCCAGGGATTAAACCCAGGTCTCCCGCATTGCAGGTGAATTCTTTACTGTCTGAGCCACCAGGGAAGTCCAAGAATACTGGAGTGGGTAGCCTATCCCTTCTCCAGGGGAGCTTCCTGACCCAGGAATCAAACCGGGGTCTCCTGCATTTCAGGAGGATTCTTTATCAGCTGAGCTACCAGGAAGCCCTGATGGGGTATTATGTATCCCTCAAAAATAATTATGAAGAAAAGATACCATATAAGTGAAAAATATAAGAAATAAAAATTTCAGGAAAAACTGAATATGAAAAAATGGAGAGAAACAAAAATGAAAATAGTAATCGTTGGCAAGTTATAAAATTGTGGATTATTTTCTTTCTTTTCCAAACTTTCTGCAATATTCTTGCCTTTACAACAAAAATAATGTAAGAAATAAGCAAAGAAATCATGGGCGTTCCAGTGGTCCAGTGGCTGACTCCACGCTCCCAGTGCAGGGGGTGCAGGTTTGACCCTGGTTAAGGAATTAGATTCTGCATGCTACAACTAAGAGTTGACATACTGCAGCTAAGGATCCTGTATGCTGCAACTAAAGAACCTGCATGCTGCAACTAAGACTCAGTACAGTCAAATAAATAATAAAAAAAGTTTAAAAAACAACAAATTGATTTTAAAAATAATCAAACAAGTCAATGTTTAAAACAATCCAAGCCATCTGCCTTCTGAGAAGTCCTGGAAGCAAGGTTACACTAGATAAGTATACCAAAAAACTCACACCGTGGTTTCTAAATACAATTTTCCTAAAAGAGGGAATCATGGCTTCTTAGAGAAAGTGTTGATTACACAGGCAGAGAAAGAACAAATAAACCTGAAACATACTGCTCCAGAATGTAAGACGGTGCTCAGTGAATGAAGAAGACATAAAAGGACACTGAAACTACATGAAGAGGCTCCCACTGGACAAATCTGGGAAATGGAACATCAAAGTAAATGACGATATTAATGGATTATACTCATTGAATAAAACAAAAACCCATGAGGAATCCACACTATTATTACAGACTAAAAGAAAAAAAAAAAAAATCAGGAAAAGATGGGACTTTTAAATAAACTCAACAATCATATGGAGTCACCATCACAAAAATAAATTCTAGATATATCCAAGATTTAAAATTTAAAAATTGAACTTGGCTGACATATATAAGCTACTACATATAATACAGGTAACCAATAAGAACCTACTGAATAGCACATGGAACTCCATTCAATACTGCAATGACCTATATGGGAACAAACTCTAAAGAAGAGTTACATATAACTGACTTACTATGCTGCACAGCAGAAACTATCAGTAACACAACATTGTAAATAATTATACTCCAGTAAACCACCCTCCCCACCCCCAAAATGAACTCGAGGCTGATGTCAGCAAAATGAGGGAACAGGCAGTTGCAAGCTCCTATCTCCACAGAAACACTGAAAGATAAGCAGAAACTGTTAGAAACAACTTAGTCAGAACTCTGGAAAGCAGTCAAAGGTTTGCAGCTATCAAGTGAATGATAGAAAAATACAACTTAAAAACAGCAGGGAAAACAAACCAATTCAAAACTGGGCAAAGGATCTGAACAGACATTTCTCTAAAAGATAGATGAACAGCCAATAAGCACATGAAAAAGATGCTCAACATCACTAGTTACAATCAGATACCACTTTATACATATTAGAATAGTTATTATTTAATAAAACAAAAATAGGAAGCATTGACAGGGATGTGGAGAGATTAGAGCCCTGGAACCCTGCTGGTGGAAATGTAAAATGGCGCAGTGGCTGTAGAAAAGAACTTGGTGGCTGAGGCATTATTCACAAAAGCAAGGAGATGGAAGCAACCCAGATGTCCACCAACAGATAAATGTCTGAACAACACATAGTATATACACACAAAGGAATATTTGTTGTTGTTCAGTTGCTAAGTCGTGTCTCCACATCTCCTGCATTGCAGGTGGATTCTTCACCACTGAGCCACAGAGCCCATAAAACCCAGTATTCACTTTTTAAAAAATTAGTTGCATTCAAAGAGAAAACATTTATATATTAGTATTGTTTTTATGAAACTATGGTATAAAGATAAAGCAGTGAGTCTCAACCAGGAGGCAACTGTGCCACTAAGAAGACATCTGGCAATGGCTGGCGGTATTTCTGGGTTGTCAAAACAACTGGGATGAAGGGTGCTCCTGATCTAGTAGAGGAGGTCAGGGATGCTGCTGAAAATCCTACAGTGCATAAGACAGTCCCCACAAGAAAGTATTGCCCAAAATGTCAAGTGCTAACATTGACAGATCCTGATATAAAGCAGTCAGCTTCTTTGCCAGCTGCAATGCAGCTGAATCCGCCTGCAATGCAGGAGACCCTGGTTTGATTCCTGGGTTGGGAAGATCCACTGGAGAAGAGATAGGCTACTCACTCCAGTATTCTTGGGCTTCCCTTGTGGTTCAGCTGGTAAAGAATCCACCTGCAATGCAGGAGACCTGGGTTTGATCCCTGGGTTGGGAAGATCTGCTGGAGAAGGGAAAGGCTACCCATTCCAGTGTTTTGGCCTGAAGAATTCCATGGACTATGTGGTCCACGGGGTTGCAAAGAGTCAGACACCACTGAGCAACTTTCACTTTCACTTTCTTTACCAGCTGCTCTACCAGGGAAGCCCTCCAAGGTGCTTAGCCAAGTGCAGAGCAAGGAGAAGCCATCCTTAAAGCATCTCACTATGTTTCCCATTAATAAGTTATTATTCTCTAGCAAATTATTAATGTTTTGTCATTTCATAGTTTAAGCTATTGATAAATTGTTTTCACTTGTTCCATGAGAACAAAAGAGAATGAAGAACAAACCTTGCATTCAAACTATCCTGTGCTGGAATAATGGCTACATCATTTTTGAGCTTAAGAGTTGTTTAACTTCTCTAAGTACCAGTTGCCTAACTTGTAACTTGGAGATAATTATCCTCCTAAGAAGGTTGTTCACAGAACAAAAGAAATATCGAGACTACAGTAATGTTATGCTCCTTTCTCTTTTCCCAGTCCCCAATTATAGCCTCTGTTACAAGGACTTATAGTAAGAAACACCTTCAGACTTAGTCTCAAAGTTTTAATTTCAACATGGCTATGAAATTTCACTTTTCATTTCACTAATGTAACTTTAAAAAACATTTGTATATTTACTGAACCTCCCACTGCTGTGTGCAAGGTACTAGTTTAGAACTAATGGTAGAAGGACAAACTCAGTATCCATTAATAGGAAGTTTACAGACTAACAAGGAAAAAAATATACTGAATTACTAATTGCAAACACAGCACAGAATTATAAAGTAAAAACTCATTCTAGGAACTTTCCTGGTGATCCACTGGTTAAGAATCCACCTTCCAATACAAGGGACATGGGTTTGATCCCTAGTTAGGGAACTAAGATCCCACATGCTGTGGGGCAACTAAGCCCCTGTGCCACAGTGAAGATCCCACACATTGCAACGAAGACCCAATGCAGCCAAATAAATAAATGGTTTTGAAAAAAAAAAACTCATTCTATAATGGACATAAACTTACTATCATTTTAGGTATTTCTACCATAAATTAGTAACATGGAAATGAACCATGTAAAAATTTTATATCCATTGACTGAGCATCTACAATCATCAGTCACGTAACATGAAAGAACCTAAGTCATGTACATACTGTATGTAGAAAATAAAAAAGCCATCTGACAAATATCGAAGTTACCAGTATGAGGCTGGGCATCAGAATGGACGGATGAACACAAGTTCCTTCATTCTGCTTCTGCTTACTTCCAATTAGTACCACTATCATCTTATATTTGTATTGTATGTCACAGTTTACTAAACACCGTCTCAAATATTATCCCACTCACTCCCAACAACTGTAGTAATAAAATCAGCCAGGAGCCAGAGGAAACTGAGCTATCTGGAATGTATCCACTAAAAGGAAAATCCAGTCAAAATAAATTTAGACTACCAAGAAAGGTCATCTTTTAATGTATACACTAGAATTTGAAAAGAAAAATATGCATATTACAAATTTTACTTATTTTTAAAAACATACTACAGGCTATTTTTTTTTTTTTTTTTAAGATTATGGGTTTGAATCAAGATATTGTACCACTAGGCATGCTATGAAGAAACTAGTTTCTCCTTTAAGGATAAAGTCATTCAGCACAAGGGAAAAGGAACCAATGGATCACCTTTCAGTTACATCTTCTACAGAATAGGATTAGGCCGCCAAGAGCAAACTATGGCAGCATCAGACTCAAATACTAAAAAGACAATTATTTGTATATTTTGTGAATTCTAGTTTATTAACTATTATGTGCATAACAAAAACAAAAAATGAAAAATTTTGGAAAGTTTTAGCTTAGCTTAGCTGTAATCCCAGTAATGAAGAACATACATTTTTGCTATCTTCTATTAATAGAAAAAATTGTTAAGGAGGGTTATATGCTCACAAGGATCACAATGATAGTGACAAAAGTAATTTCAATGAGAAAATCCTAGGAGAAAGGTGAAACTTCTGCAAAAAAAACCTTCCAGGTCCCTGAATTAGCTACCCTTTTGACACCAAGACATTTTCATTCCAGAATGGGCTCCATACTGTTATTTACCTTGCAAAACCCATCTCAAATACAATCTCCTTTAGAAAACCTTCCATGATTCCTCCAAAAGGCATGAATATAGAATTACTAACACAAGGAAAGATCAATTATGTACTCTTTGAATTTGCCCTATCTTCACAACCACAACCCTAGTACCATCCTCTCTAGGTGGTTTCCCCACATCCATTCTTGTTCCCATCCAATTCAGTTTCTACACAGGAGTCAAGGTGACATTTCTTTTTTTTAATGACGCGCAACTTATGGGATCTTAGTTCCCAGACCAGGATCAAACCAGGCCCTCGGCAGTCAAAGTATGGAGTCCTAACCACTGGGCTGCCAGGGAATTCTCTTTTTTGTTGTTTTGTCTTTTATCAGGGTGACCTTTTTGATTAAGATACAAATTTGATTATGAGACTTTCCTGATTAAAATCCATCAGGACCTCCCACTACTCTTCAAATAAGATCCAAATACCTTGGATAACATGACAAGGAGTTAACTGCAATGTTCTCTCACTACATTTGAGTAGTTTGAAAGTTTCAGTATAAAAGTTTTTAAAAAAAGAAAAGAAAAAACTGGTCCCCAAACCTTAATATTGTTTAAAAGGCACCACATCATTTTTCTGACCGGAACTAACCGCACCCTCAGTTCACCTGTTCTGATCTTCAGTTCCCCAAACATTCTCAAGTCTTTGTGGAACTGATTTCCTTTGCCTGGATCTTTCTTCCTTCCTTTTGAAAACGTTTTTGTGTCCTTTCTGGGGGCGGGGGTGGGAGGGGGCTCCGAAGAGCTCCAGTACTGGGAGTCACCGTCACCTAATTTCCTACTTATCCATAATAACTGAGCTGAAAGATGACCTATTCCTAGGAAAATCTGAACTGATTTCTTCAGTCCCCGGTTATATGCCCACACAACACCTTACATTCCTTCTTTTCAACTTCTTTCTAGGTAGAGGATGAGATGGTTAGATAGTCATCTAACCAAGGACATGAGTTTGAGTACACTCTGGGAGACAAGCAGAGGACGGAGGAGCCTGGCTTGCCGCAGTCCATTGGGTCGCAGAGTCGGATATGACTTAGCGACGGAAAAACAACAGTTAGGTAGATAGGCATTTACTTGTGTGATTATTCGTTTCCTCCAGTGACACTGCACAAATCTATAATGGTCACTGTCATAGCGTCAGCACTCAGCACACAATAGGTACTAAAAACATTTGAATGATAAATTTAGTAATTAGCACTAAATATTCAGTAATTAAAGTCTTCGTATAAAGTATTTACGACACGCAGGGCTAAAAGTCAGTGCTCAATACGTAGTAGTTTCTGCCTTGCGTCACTTTTGTTGTGTGCTTAAATCACTCCCTCCATCCTGCACATAATTCTTAACTCATTTTTTTTTTTATTCCACCAGTGTCTGTCTCTGACTTTACCTTATAAACAGTCCCAAAACACACCTGAGCCACGACTATGAAATAAGGAAGCTTGATTTTCACGTCGCTTATACAATCGGTCCTATTTTACAATCCCACATTAATAGAGGCTGCCAGTTTCCTATCTTTATTTTCAATGATCTCAAATTGAGTACGAAGAAACCAACGCTGGAAGCCACACTAACGTTCGTTATTGCTAACAAGCAACAAACTGCAAATAAAAGTCGGACACAGAGGAAAATAAGAAATTAAGTAAGAAAAGCTTACAAAATAAAAATGAGTTTCAAGAGCCAACTAATGAAGTTACCTAAGAAAGCTCCACCCCACACAGAGATGCTCCGTATTTCTGCGCTGCGCGTCTGCATTTTGAGAACAGAGAACTCGAAGTTTCCGAGCGCCGGCAGAGCAAGAAAACCACCGGGGCGCGTGCCCGGAGTCGGCGGCCCTGGAGCCGCGCCTCACCTGCGCGGGCCCCGAGTCCGCCCGGCCCGCCGCCCCACTGCGCCCTTTCGCGGTCGCGGACCGGAGCTCCGACACCGAGACAAAGACGGGACGAGGCGGCTCCGCCAGAGCCATCCAACCCATCCACAGGGCCCCGCCCGGCGGCCGGCCCGGCCCCTCACCCAGCCGAGCGCGGCGCGGCCCCGGGAAACTCACCTCCGGGCGCGGCCGCTGGAGGGGGCCGCGCCGCGCCGTCGCCTCGCGGCCTCGGTCTCAATCCGCTCAGGGGCCGCGAGCGCCGCCGCCGCCGGGCTGAGCCCCTCAGACGAGGGGCACCGCCGCCCCCAGGCCCAATCGAGCTCGGCGGCTGGGCCGCTGGAACCGCGCGCGCCTCCCTCGGTCACCGCCTCCCGGCGCCGAGTGCGCGCCTAGGCTGGCTCTGCGCAGACCCGAGCGCGCGCTTGGGGGCGGGGCTGGCGGCGGTGGCCGCTTCGGCTAGCCCAGTGGCCCGCGCCGATGGCGGCCGCCTCCTTCCTCCCGCGGACGCTGCTGCTCCTTATGTCTTCACTCGGCGCGGAAAACGCGGGGAGCTAGGTGTGGGCTCACCTCAGAACTCAGCACCAACTTACCTGTGTACGTCGTCAGCCTCTGATTGAATCTGTGGAGAGATTTCCCTGCATTCTGACCGTGTTGAACTTTACCTGAGCCCCGAGATTCCGGAAAGCGACGGTTGACAACATCCTCCCGCCCCTTCCACCTCCCCCACCCCGCGACCCTTCCGTGTCCCTGGAAGGGCTGACAGCACGCGGTTTATTCACACTCACAGATGTCCCCTTGTTTACCCATGACAAGGTCAGACATAGACCCTCCAAATTCCCTTTCTCTTTGCCTCTTGATTGATTATCTTTATTGATTGTGCCTGCTGACAATCTGGACAAAATACCAGCTACCTTGTTTTGACCAAACTTAAGCTTCTCTCCTTCCAGGCTCCTAAAACTTGGACCCACTCTCAGCCTGATCCAGCCTACAATCCCCCCTTCACCATCACTCTGAAAAGTAGGCTGACCTTCACATAAACCACCCTGATCTGCTGAGTGATCAACTGCCACCTCCACCCATCCATCCCCTTGGCCCTATGCCCAGCTCTGTGTAGTCTTTGTTCTCCTCCCTGTAAAAGAAGGGCCCTTTTCTGTCTAACCCCGGAGGTAGTTGCAGGCCTCTGTGCCCGTGAGTGGGCATAGCATTTCCTGATAGTGATGGTTGTCGCCTCAGCTACCACACCCCATTGCGGTAGTTTCTTTTCCTCTTCTTGGAATAACCCTTTCCAATAAAGTCTCTATCTAAATCCAGGACTTTTTTTGTTTTTGGACAATTGAGTGTTCTTCCCTTTGTATTTATCCTCTGGCTTTATTTCTATAGTCTCCCCCTACCCCGCCCGCCCCATCCCACCCTCATCCTTTTTGGAATAATCCTTTCAAATATAATCTCTGTTTGCCTGTTTGTTTTTACTTGACAGTTTTTAGTGTTGGGATTCAAGTTGATAATGGGCTTCACCTGCAGATCCCTGCCATCCCCATGCAAGTAGAGGCACCTGTGAGTCTTCTTCAGGTGAGCAATTCTGGGATCCTGTGGTTAGTTCAGCTTTCAAACCTGTTCTCCAGGGATCTTGTCTGTTGAAGCCACCAGTAAGGAGTTACTTTGATTCCTTAGGGCAAAGAGACTTTTCTATGGATGGCCTTTATGTGAGGCCTCTTCTTTTCCTTCTTCTTCTTCTTTTTGGTCCCAGTACCATTTGATAATGACAGAACTCTTCCCTGGTCAAAAATCAACTGACCCTAGATGTGTGGTTTATTTCTGGACTCAAAATTCTGGTCCATTTAGGACTTTCCTGGTGGTTCAGTGGTTAAGATTGTGCTTCCACTGCAGGGGGCACAGGTTTGGTCTCTGATCCCCCTTATCAGGGAAGTTCCACATGGCACACAATGTGACTGCCCCCCAAATTTTTTTGTTCTATTTATCTATATATTTATCCTTATGCCAGTACTATTATCCATTGGGGATCCCACTGCTCACTACTTACAAAATCAGTTACATAGTCACAAATGTTGGTAGTAAAGGAAAAGTGCCTTTCATCAGAATGCCAGCAATCTGAAGTGACAGTGGATTCAACGTCCCCCAAAAACCACCTCTGAAGAGTCTGCTTAGTCATAGAACTTTTAAAGGGAAGGAGGGCAGTAATCTCAATTAATTATTATTAAGATTAAGAGTCAGAGTTGTTGCCATCTCAACGGCCTGCAGGCCTGTTGACTTGTTGTGATTTTCCTATAGGTGTTATCTTGTTCACAGGGTTTGGTTGTACAATTTGGGAGATTCTTTCAGGGGAAGGGAGGGAAGAGATCTGGCCATCTGTTAATTACTTGTTCTTCATTTTGGCTTCTTTGATCTATGGAAAGAACCAACAAGTTAGGCAAGGTGTTATCTGATTAAAAGATTTGAGAGGTATGCTTGGGACTTTCCCAAGAGATGAGTAAAGCATGTGCTTATTCCCCAGCCCTGTCTGACTTTTTGCAACCCCATAGACTGTAGCCTGCTAGGCTCCTCTGTCCATGGAATTCTCCAGGTCAGAATACTGGAGTGGGTTGCCATGCCCTTCTCCAGGGGATCTTCCTGACCCAGGGATTGAACCTGGGTCTTCTGCATTGCAGGCAGATTCTTTACCAACAGAGCCACCAGGGAAGCCCAAACAGTTATTGCATTTTGTCAAGTGCTTTTCTGTGTCAGAAAAGTGTGTTTTTTTCCCCTCCATTCTATTGTTGTTGTTATTGTTCAGTTGCTAAGTCATGTCCAACTCTTTGTGACCCCATGGACTGAAGCATGCCAGGCTTCTCTGTCCTTCACTATCTCCTGGAATTTGCTCAAACTCATAGTATCAGTGATGCCATCCAACCATATCATCCTCTTTAGCTCTCTTCTCCTCATGCCCTCAATTTTTCCCAGCTTCAAGGTCTTTTCCAGTAAGTCGGCTCTTCACATCAGGTGTGGCCAAAGTATTGGAGCTTCAGCTTCAGTATCAGTCCTTCCTATGAATAGTTAGGGCTGATTTCCTTTAAAACTGACTGGTTTGATTTCCTTGCTGTCCAAGACTCTCAAGAGTCCTCTCCAGCACCACATTTCAAAAGCATCAATTCTTCAGTACTTAACCTTCTTTATGATCCAAATTCATTCTATTAATTTGGTGTATTACATTTTTTTTTTCAGTGAAAATCTGTTTATTGGTTTCCTATTAATCTTTTAGTTGGGCCTCAGGGAAGGTGGTACTAGTACATCTGTAGTTAACCCAATAGTTTAATCTGCTTAACTATATGCAGCAAATAATCTATTTTAATGCCCTTCCATCTTGCTTATTAAAGAACAAGTTGACATCTTGGACTTAGATTTACATATACTTATCTGGTGTAACATCTAACAGATAAAGCCCATGGTCCCAAGACCGTCTATCAAATAGTCCCTTTTTTCCTTATAAATTTCTAATGCTATCTTATATACCAAATTCCCATCAACACTAAGAGCTATTTCTGGGCCCTGTATTCTTGATCTGTATTCTGTTCTGCTGATCTGTTTGTTGGCGTTGTAACAATAGAACAATACTCCCAATACCACAAGATTTTTATGTTTGTCTTGTTGTTTTTACCATTTTTAAGTAGCATTAATTACTTTCACAATCTTGTGTAACTAGATTGTATCTACTTTTGTAACTTATATCCACTTCTAAAACTTTTTCTTCACCCAAACAGAAACTCTGTACCCATTTACACAGTAACACCTCAATCCACTCTCAACTCCTCCAGACTCTGATAATCTCTATTTTCTGTCTCTGTGAAGTTGTCCTATTTTAGTTATCTCTTATAGATGGGATCATATAATATTTATCCTTTCACTTAGTATAGTGTTTTAAAAGTTCATCATGTTGTAGCAGGTATCAGAATCTTCCAGGAACAGGCATGGAACCCATGTCCCCTGCATTAGCAGGTGGATTCTTAAGCCCTGGACCACCAAGGAAGCCCTGCCCAGTTATAAGTAGGGTTATTTTTTATTGTCAAGTTGTAGGGGCTTTTTATGTATTCTAGAATTTAATGCCTTATCAGATATGTGATTTATAAACATTTCTCCTATTCTGTGGGTTGTCTTTTCACTCTTGATACATAAGTGAAATTTGGTACATAAGTTTTTAATTTTGATGAGTTCAATTTATCTATTTTTTCTTTTTTTTTCTTATGCTTTTGACAGAAACTATTGCCAAATCAAATGTCATGAAGATTTTCCTCTATGTTTTTTCCTAAGCATTCTATAGTTTTTGCTCTTACATTAGGTGTTTAATCCATTTTGAATTAGTCTTTGTATGTGATGTAAGATACAGGTCCAACCTCACTCTTTTGTGTGTGAATATACAGTCTTCCAAGCACCACTCATTGGAAACTGTCCTTTTCCCCATTAAATGGACTTGGGATAAATCACACTTGGTCATGGCATTTAGTTCAGTTTAGTTCAGTCACTCAGTCATGTCTGACTTTTTGCGACCCCATGGACTGCAGCACGCCAGGCTTCCCTGTCCATCACCAACTGCTGGATCCTGCTTAAATTCATGTCCATCAAAGATACCATCTGACCATGATACCAAGGTCCTAGTGTAGAGTTCTTTTAATATTCTGCTGGATTTGACTTGCTAGTATTTTGTTGAGGACTTTTGCACCTACGTTCATAAGGGATATTGCCCTGCAGTTCCTTCATTGTGATATCTTTATCTAACTTTGGTGTCAAGGTAATGCTGGTCTCATAGACTGTGTTAGAAAGTGGGTCCTCTTCTATTTTCAGTATTTTGAGAAGGATGGGTGTTAGTTCACCTTTACATGTTTGGTAGGCATGTTTGATAGAACCGGTAAAGTCATCTGGTTCTGGGTTTTTCTTTGTTGGGAGGTTTTGATTATTGATTCAGTCTCTTAATACAGTTCTGTTATAGATTTTCTATTTTTTCTTGAGTCAGTTTAAATTTCTTTCTTTTTTTTACATTCTGCGTGTACCACATGGCTTGTGAGATCTTAGTTCCCCAACCTGGGATGGCATTGTTTTTCCTTACATATTGGATGTTAATAGAATTTACCACTGAAGTCATCTGGGACTGGTGTAATATTTGTGGGATAGTATTTTATTACATATTTCATTTCTTTAATTAATGATAGGGGTATTCAGGTTATCTGTTTCTTCATGCATGAGTTTTAGTAATTAGCTTTATTTTAAGCAATTTGCCTACCTATGTTTTGGAACTTATTGGCACAAAGTTGTTGTTTCTTATTTATTAATTGTCCCTTGAATATTTATAGTAAAGGTTGGCAATTAGTAACCTGTGGACCAAATCTAGTTTGTGACCTATTTATGTACATTTGTGAACTAAGAATGGTTTTTACATTGTTAAAGGATTGTTAATAAACAAACCAAAAACCAAATCTAAACAAAGAATCTGTGACATAGACCATGTGTGAAGCCTGAGATATTTACAAACTGGCCATTTATAACCAGAAAAATGTTTGCTGACTTGAAGTCTAAAATTTTGAGTGATATTTATAATACTTCCTTCCTGAAATTTGAAATTTGCATCTTCTCTCCTTTGTTCCCCTTGATTGGTCTGGCTAGTGGATTATCTTTCCTTTCTCTCTCTCTCTCTGTCCTTTTTCCTTTTTACAGGAAGCAACTTTTAAAATCTTATATTGGGTGTGATGTGTAGCTTGTGTCTCTGTTCCCTGATCAGGGATTGAACCCTAGCTTTCTCAGTAAAAGTGCTGAATTCTAACCACTAGATCACCAGAGAATTCCCAGGAATCAACTTTTGATTTTTAATTTCTCTGTTATGTTTTCTATTATGTTGTTTTATGCTGTCATATGTATATTATTTCCTTCCTTCTGTTTAATGCATTTGAGATTTGTAAGCTTTTGTATATATCACTAGTTAATTCCTTTTTATTGTTGAGTAGTATTGTGTTTTGGATGTACTAATGTTTGTTTAACCATTGACCTATGAGCAACTTTTTGTTTGTTTGTTTTGGCTATTACAAATAAAGTTGCCATGAACTATGGTCTACAGATTTTTATGTAGATGTAACTCTTTATTTCTTTAGAATAAATATGCAGGGTTGCAATTGCTGGTCTGTATTGTAAGTTTGTATTTAGATTTTTAAGAAACAGGCAAACTTTTTCAGATTTGGATTTGCTGTACTATTTGCATTCTCACCAGCAATGATTGAATGATCCAGTTTCTTTGCCTCTTCACCAGCATTGGTAAATTAAAAAAAAAACACCCTAATTTTTATTTCAGTTTTTTAATAGGTATGTAATAATAACTCATCATAGTCTCAATATGCATGTCACTACTGGTTAGTGATGTTGAAATCTTTCTATATTCTTATTTTCCATCTATATATCCTCTTAGGTGAAATAGCTCTTCTGATCTCTTCCTCATTTTCTAATTGGATTGTTTGTTTTTTTAATGTTGAATTTTGAGAGTTCTTTTTATATTTTAGATGAGTCCTGTGTGAGATATGTGATTTGTAAACATTTTTTTTTCCAGTCCGTTGTTTGCTTTTCATAATCTTTACCAGGCCATTCACTGAGTGAAAATCTTATATTTGATGAAGTCCATGTTATATATTTCTAATCAATATAAAATTGTGGGTCTTATTCTTTTATGCTGTCTGGGCTTTTGTGTGTGTGTGTGTGTGTGTGTGTGTGTGTGTGTGTATGTGTTGGCTGTTTTTGATGAAGTCAAAAACTTATTTTTTTACTGAGTCATGTTCATGAGACTATATATATTTGCATATCCTGTTGAAGGTGCATTCTTTTGGAGATAATTTACATTTAACCCTTGCTTTGTGCTTAGAATCTTTTGATTTAACCTGAGGTTTCATACTATCAGATTTGGTAACTTTAGGCTATAAATCTGAGGACTGGTTTGTTGTTTTGAATTCTTAAGGGATATGTTTTTTCCCCCTCTCATTTTTAGTGTAGGTGTTGGGCAAGACAGTTCTTGCAGCTTCCTGGAGAATAGTGATAGGAAGGCTGGTTGATTTCTTTTCTCTTTTTCTTTTTTCACTATGCTGGAGCTTCATTGTGGTATGGACTTCTCTAGTTTTACTGTGAGGACTACAGAGTGCTTGGGCTCAGTACTTGAGATCCAGGGCTTAGTTGCCCCTCAGCATGTGGGATCTTATTTCCCTAAGTAGGGATCAAACCTGTGTCCCCTGCTCTGGAAGTTGGATTCTTAATCACTAGACCACCAGGGAAGTTCTGGTTGGTTTATTTCTAATTCACCCTTCTCAGATATATCCTTTTTGTACCAGGATTTTGCAAGGTACATTAGATTCTGTAACTTAAGCAGGTTCTGGACTTTGTCTTCTGTCTCTTCTATCTTCCGTAGGCAGAGAAAAATAGATCAAGTTCACTGGAGTTGAGCAAATGTACTGAAAGTGAAAGCTGTTTTAACAGCTTTGTTTGCTTGTCTGGGTTCCTCTTGTGACTTAGTTTTTGGTCTGAGTATTCTTTAGCATCTTGCCAGCTCATATAGTTTAAAGTAAGGCTTAAAAAATGATTTTACTTGATTTTTCAGTTATTTTCTCTATATTGTGTAAAACAAGCAACTCTTTCATATCTTCTTCAAACTTTCATTTTTTGGGGTCCATTTTTTCTTTCTTCATTTTGGGTTCAGGATGCATCTCATAAGTCATCACTTGTCAGCTTTCTCTAAACTCTGCTTGAATTAGAGGTTTCTGCCTTATTCTTTCTAATCACATTGTTCGGCAGCTTACTGGTTCCTTGCCTGTCTCTGTTCCCTTCTTGTCTGTGAGTTCTTTGAGGGCCAGAACTATATTGTTAATAAAAACAACAACAACAACAAACAACCCTCCATGTTTCCGGGTCTGACAGAGTATCTGACACCAGTTAGGGTTCGAATAAACAGTAAATGGTATGTGCTAAGTCGCTTCAGTTGTGTCTGACTCTGTGTGACCCTATGGGCTGTAGCTTACCAGGCTCCTCTGTCCGTGGGATTCTCCAGGAAAGAATACGGGAGTGGATTGCCATGCCTTCCTCCAGGGGATCTTCCTGACCCAGAGATTGAATCCATGTCTCTTATGTCTCCTGCATCGGCAGGCAGGTTCTTTACCACTAGCACCACCTGGGAAGCCCAGTAAAGGTACTGTTTTACAGAACTACTGGAAAAACCATAGCTTTGACTATATGGACCTTTGTTGGCAAAGTGACGTCTTTGCTTTTTAATATGCTGTTTAAGTTTGTCATAGCTTTTCTTCCAATGAGTGTCTTTATATGCCTTTTACTGTCTGATTTAAGGAGTTAAGCATTAAGTTTCTTGAAGGAAGGACTGTTTAATGGTCAAATATATTTAGTATTTAACATAGTAATGAAAGTGAAAGCGAAAGTCACTCAGTCGTGTCTGACTTTGTGACCCCATGGACTATACAGTCCATGAAATTCTCCAGGCCAGAATACTGGAGTGGGTAGCCTTCCCCTTCTCCAGGGAATCTTCCCAACCCAGGGATCAAACACAGGTCTCCCACATTGCAGGCAGATTCTTTACCAGCTGAGGCACAAGAGAAGCCCAACACATTAATAGGTGTTAGTAAATTTTGTTTGTGAAAGGAATGGGTCACTGAAGATAGTTAATAAGCTTATGAAGTTATGTTACTATTACAAAGCTAGGCAAGTGTCCTCACTTGAGACTGTATCCACTGTTAGGCTGTAGCTGTACACATTTGTTACTTCTAGCAAAAAACAAATAGTTTTTTTTTTCTTCCTAGTAGCACTTAGTTGCTTTAACTTCATTTGAAACAATTTTGTTAGATTGTATCATGACAGCTGTCACAATAGCATGTATTAAAAAAACAAACTTACAAAATTGGTAATTTTTGTGTAGCCAATATTGAAGATGGAAGGAAAAAGGCAACATTGTTAGCATTTTTTTTGATGTTCTCTAGCTAAGCTGTGTCTGACTCTGTGACCCCATGGACTGCAGCTTGCCAGTCTTCCTTGTCCTTCACTAACTTCCAGCATTTGTTCTAACTCATGTCCATTGGATTAGTTATCCCATCCAACCATCTCATCCTCTGTTGCTCCCTTTCCTTCTGCCCTCAGTCTTTCCCAGCATCTGGGTCTTTTCCAATGAGTCGACTCTTCAAATCAGGTGGCCAGAGTATTGGAGCTTCAGCTTCAGCACCAGTCTTTCCAATGAATATTCAGGGTTGATTTCCTTTAGGATTGACTGGTTTGATCTAGGTTGTGGTAACTCAAATAACAATCTGACTTTCTCAGTTTAGGACTACACAAATACAGAAGCAAGTCCTTTCTCTGCTAATTTGCATACCATACACCTTTTCAGGATACTTTGAATAATAAAGCCAGATTCTTTCTGGAGGAAATGAAGCTGTTTATTTTGTTCAATGATCTTATAGCTAGTTGACCCAGGAAAACTGAAATCTTGTATTATGAGGTCTCCATACCCAAGATGCGGGTTTTAAATAGTGGGTGAAGTGTTCTGGGGAGGGTGTGGTATGCAAATTAGTGTAAGAGGGACTTGTCTGCTTTCCTGGAATCTGTACTGCTTCTCCAACAGAAAAACCATTTCCATCCCCTGTGCATTATACAGTTTTGTTGAACAATTAGTAGCTTGGATGGCTGGAATTCTCTAATTTTGTTGCAGCTTGTTGATTTTTACAAGACTCTTCTCGAGTCTTCAATTTTTATAGGTGAGGCAATTTTTGGAAATGAATATAATTCTTATTTACAGAATAGCTTTTCATATTGTGTCCCTCAATCTTTTTCTGTAAAAGTTAAATGGCACATTTTGTATCTTTGTGTTCAGCTTTTTGTATTTTTAATTCTTGCCCGGGCAGAAAACAGTGGAAGCTCTTAGAAGAATTCATTCTTCGTGGACTCCGCCTTAGGTCTGGCTAACGTTACAGAAAACGACAGTGCCTTGCTTTGTTTAAAGACGCAGGGTTCTAGCATTAGTTCTTTCTTAAGCTTAACCATGTGCCAGATACGACACAGATCTGTTTTTATCACAATTATCATTCACATTTTTGTAGTCCTGAAAAGTACGACTCAAGTTCAATGTCTTGTCTTGGGGTCCCTGGGATTCCCACTCAGGTCACCACACCCTCGTCTTCACCGGTCCCCCTCTATCCTCGGCCTTTGCCAGTCCTTCTGGCTCCATTCAGGGCACCTGGGGGTGATGATGGGCATGCTGGGGTAGCCAGGCCTGGCCGGGTATGAAGGTTCCACGACCGACTCCAGCGCGCTAACTCGTTCCGAGCACATTCTGGTTTTTCTCATCCTCACTTCCTCGGCGGCCGGCCAGACCTGGAAATCATAGAGCTAACAGCCCAGAGCGTCCCTTCCGTGGCAGCCGAGCGCTGACAGCGCGCCGCTGGGAGGGGCCTACTGGAGGGGCGGGGGAAGAGGAGGGAAAAGCCGGCAAGGGCTGGCCGGCCTTGCAGCGCCCCGCAGCGGCCAGGCCGGAAGCGGTCTCGTCGGCCCTGCGGCGCTGGAGCCCTGACGCACGGAGCTCGAGAGCGAGAACGGGAGAGAAAGGGGCAGAAATGGCGGCTCCGCTCGGCTCCCGCTGAGGAGGGCGAAGCCGGCAGAGAGTCTGAGCCGTCGGCCCGGAGCATCGCTCCCGTCTCCCGCTACCTGTCTTCGCACGCCGACTTCTCTTCCTCTGCCCTGCTCTCGCCTGTCTTCGTCTGCGCTCCTCTGAGTCTGGTTCGGCTTGTCTTTCCCGGCCCGGCTCCACTGGCCCTGACTGCCCGGCCAGCGGGCCGGCCTTCCTTGGGTCTCCCCGGCGCGGCGGGCGCCGCGGGCGCGGCGTGGACCCCGTCCTCCTGGCTGGACCATGGTGAACACCCGGAAGAGCTCTCTGCGCCTTCTCGGATCTAAGTCGCCTGGGCCTGGGCCTGGGCCTGGGGCCGGAGTAGAGTCCGGGGCGACCGGAGGCAGCAGCCATTTCATCTCCTCTCGGACCCGCTCCTCCAAGACCCGTGCTGCCAGCTGCCCCGCCGCCAAGGCCGGGGGAAGCGGCGGCGCCGGCGTCGCTCTGGATGAGGCCCGGGTAAGAGCGCGGCGGCCCGAGTCCGGAGGCTGGCAGGTTGGCCCGGCCGCCGGGGCTTTGTCTGGCCGGGTCGGGGCAGGAAGCCTCCGGTGGGGACCGCTCAGGCGGCTGGAGACCTGGTCTGCGGATGCGGTGGAGGGTGGCAGCCGGCTAGGTAGGGCCGCGACAGTTCTGCTGGCCGCGCTCTTTTGTGTGAAGAACGGGACTTGAGTCCAGGGTGAGGGTTATTGCGGGGGGGTGGGGGTGGTGTTTGTCTTTTCGGGGACATCAGAACAGCCTGCTTTCTGTGTCCTTGTCCGGCCTGTGAGAGGAATTCTAGGGGAGCACGAGCGAGGGGCCAGAGTCCCCGTTTGGAAGGGCTGGAGAGGAGAAGTGAAAGTTTTCTGCGGTGTCAAACCCTTCTTGTGAAGTGTGTCAGCTCCTGCCGGTGTCTAACTCCAGCTTACTCTCAAACTGTTTGGGGGTGGTTCAAGTTGGTGAGGAAGTGAGCGGAGAGCTCCAGTTGGCAGCCAGGCAGGGATGCTGAAAAAAGTTTGTAGCTGCTCTGACAGCAACTTTAAAAACATAATCAACACTATCGCCTCTCCAGGCAGGAGCGATCAAACGTGATGTCTGGAATCAGCCAGCCCGCTAACCAGGGTTCTAGAAGGGACTCGGTAGAGTTTTCTAGTAGAGCCTTAAGGTCGCAAAAGGGGCACGTCTAAAGAAACATGTCGAATATTACTGGTAGTAGGCACTATCATCTCCAAATTGTTTGGTTTCTTGGATGTCTCCGTCTGGGTAATACGAATAGTTTATAAAAGGTGAGTTAACACCGCCGTTGTCCCATTACGGCGAAAGTGACATTTGAAGAACACCGGTGATGATTTAGTATTTTTTTTTTTAAAGTGGTAGATACCGAAATTTATTACAAGGTAAAGCTCTAAGCTAGCACATATGTTTTATCACTTTAAAGGAATCGATAAGGTTGTGTTATGAGATTTGTTATGAATTTAGAAAAGAGTGTGTTGCTTCTGTCTAGAGAGAGGCTAATTTTCTAAGAGCAATTTGACTGGACATTGTTCATTTAAAATAACTCCTTTAAATCCACACCATTTTGTTATTCTTAGGGGAGGAAAGCGATATTTTCTATGGGGGTTTATAAGATTATGTTTGTGTATGCTTTTTCTCTGTATCTCATACAGTTCTGACACTAATCAGAATGAACTAAGGCAAATACAATAGACACATTTTACTTTACTTTTCTGAAATATGTTGTATCTTTGAAAATATGTTTGGCCTTTACTTTGCTAAAAATCTGGGAAATATTTTTAAAATTGCCCTATCAGTAAACTATTTTGGGTCTTACAGCTCTCTTAGGTTGAAATAAGAAAGTTAAGTCTGAAAGTTGTGCATACTATTCAGAATAATTATTCTGAAAACTCTACTTTCTGTCGAAATTATTCCAAACACATATAAGCTTACTGACTTTCTGAAGCTAACATCTATTTTAAAATAAAAGGAAGATAGGTTTTCCCTGTACCCTTAAGTACAAATAAAATATTTTGAGTGTAAGCATTTAATTGTATCATGCTATGAATGCCTTGTCTACTAGAGCAGTGTCTCAATCTGAAGCAATTAGCTCATCTGTCACTGATCATTTTGTGGTTCCATTTTTGAATTCATGGATATTATGCTGTCCTTACCCCCCTGAGGAATGAGGTGAGGTAATTTGTCAAGCAGCTGTTATGGAGATGTTAAAAGGCAAGGAATCAATAATCTAACGTGGAAATGAACATGTGGTAGCTTTTAAATTGCTAGAAGAATGAAAGATGTTAGAGCTCTTTCCAGAGAGATACTAATGAAACTGTTTCAAAGATCCTTTCAAAATGGCTTAAAAAGACCATGAACAACAGGCCAATGAATATTTACTATGAAAAATTTTTTTTCTGCTTTAAGAAGATTTGTATTCTGATCCGAGTAGATGATGGAATGATCTAATTGCTTTCGCTGAGAAATTTAGGATATTTACTAATCCTGTATTGTGATTGGTCCTTTAGAAGAGGGTAAATTATAATTCTAAATTTAAGTTTATAGACTGTTTATTTATGAAGCATGCAGTATATTTCTTTGCTGTATTTTTCTGAAATGGGTTGATTTGGGTTTGGTAAGCTCTTCCTTTCAAGTTTTTTTCTGTTGCAAGAATTTAGCATTCCTGACTCACCCTTTCTGGCGTACTTAAAAGGCACCCTCTATGTCTGTGTGTCTTAGATGTTTGGTAATATCTATAAAGACTTATTTGGTGGAAAGTGGGGTTGCTTGTGCTGTTGCTCTAGGAGACATTTTTGTAGTAAGAGATGTATTCCTTTTGATATGAAATGAAGTGATTCTCCCTTTTCTATTTTTGTGTGATGTTCTTCACTTTACGGGTGATGCTGATTTCACCTCTGCCCCCACCCCATCTGTCCTCTCTCATTTTAGACTATTTGATCCACTGTGTCTAGAGACATTTTATTTGCTCTAAAAAGCCTTAGGACCATGAGCTGTCATAGCTTTGCCTTTTCCCCAACTGTGGTGAAATAAAGATGATACATACTGTAGGTTATTGGAATAATTTTTTTGTGCCTACACTATTTTAATGTCAAGTTGACTTGTACTCTGCAGTTTCTTGTGTAATAATTTCTCCTGTATACTTGGCTTTGTTTAGCATGTGTAAAACTTGACCTCTTTGAGGTCAGTTAATTAGCATTTATTTACTAAGGATCACTTGCAGCAAACTCATGCTGTAGTCAGAGTTGGAAAGCAGTTTTAAAAAAATATTTCAACTCCTTTGTTTTTTAAATCTCTTTTAGGCCTGTTTGTCGATACTTTTGGCTTGTCATTAGCTTTTTGTGCTTTTTGAATCTTAGTTGAGAGAATCAAAATACATATCTTGAGTAACTATAGGTAAATCTGCTTGATTTTTATTTTTTAGGAAAAAACCTCTCAGGCCTTCTTTAATAGGCTCTTTCATCATTCTGTACTTTTTCTTTTCCAACATTCATTTATTTGCAAGTGTAATAGAAGCTGCATGGTGGAAGTTGAGGGTTAAACCTGGAAAAGAAGTCTGAGAGGGAAATATAACCATATATATAACTCTCAGGTAAGTAGAGAAATATACAAGTTCCTCAGAGTAGAGCAAATTTTTCCTTATGTCAAATTCATATGGAGCACCATATAGGTGGCATTGTGTAATGTTGTAAAACAATTTCCCCTGTCACAGTTTTGAACTAAAAGCAGCTATAAAGTTCATAGGCTTATATCCAGGATTGAACTGAAAATGAAACTTAAAAAAGATTCATTTGTTGGCCATTTCTGTAGTCCAGATATGTAGACTTGCAGTTTTTTAGGTCATGGATGAAATTTACACTTGTAGAAGTGAATGCATACTAGTTCTTCAAGTCATTTTCCTTGGCAGATAATCTTTTTAACCATCCTTGGATACATCCTTGATTGCATGTCTTCTAAATACTGATTATGGGTAAATCTGTAACCTCTGAAAGCTCAGTGGACAGGTGGTAGGATTAACATTTGTTATAAGAAGTAAGGAGCCCAACTAGTCTGCACCTGAATGGGGAGTGATCCTGTCTCTTTAAGGTTCCACATTAGGAAAGTGCTGCATTATTTTGAGTTATGTATTTGGCCTTTTATTTTTGGACACGTAATGAGGTTTCATTTGTGTATGCTCCTGAGTGGTTTCTTGATATTTGGGTTTTTGATCTGTACTAGGAATGTTTTATGTTTCTGTAATGTGTCTGCTCTGGGGGAGAATTCTGTGAAAAATGAGTCATTGAGTAAAAAACATACAGAATTTTCGGTAAAAAGTTGTATGGAAGTACAAAGGTAGGGGGAAAACTGTATGTAAAATGTGCTAACTTTATTTAAGTACGCATTAGACAATTTTTAGAGAGGCAAGTGTTGTATGTGGCTTATGTCAAACAATAGAAAAGCTATGTTAAAATTAATAGGTTGTGACTTGTTTTAGCTTATAGATACTTTGAGTATATGCTGTAAGATTCTAAACTTCAAATGCTTTTGAGCTGTAAGTATTTTGGCATGAGATTTTTTTTTTTAAAGATTTTTAAAATTTTCATTTTTAGGTTGTTTAATCTGTAGGTAGAATATACACCTTTGGTTAAAGTCTTTGTTTCCTAGACTCTTCTCTTAGAGTAGTCTATAAACTCCCTGGGACCAGGCACTATATTTCATTTTCCTCACAACTGCTGTATTCCCAGGGCCTAGTATGTCATCTGCCATATAGAAGATGCTTAATAAATACTTGTTAAATGAGTGAATGAATAACATAATAAGTAGGTGAAATTTGTGAGGGTTGGTGAAATAGTGGGTGCAAATTGTGAGGATTGAACTCTGAGAATAGAGGGTAAATAAAACACAGTCCCTGCCTTCATGGCTCTAAGTATGCATGTGGAAGATACATGAGAAATTGTTAACAGAAAAAATCAATTCAAGGTAGGGGCCAGATGACATGGATTCTCAGCGTGCTAAGAGTTCTAATCCTTTACTCACTGAATGTTTTGAGTGGAACTCTTTGATGTTCTTTGAGGATAGAGATTGTGCTGTTCACACCTATATCCTGAGTGCCTGCAATAGTGCCTTCCAGATGTAGTGCTCAATAGTCTCCTCTTCGCCCCTCTCCACCACTTAGGTTGCAGGATCTCAGTTTCCTGACCAGGGATTGAGCCTGGGTCACTGCAATGAAAGCACTAAGTCCTAACTCCTGGACTGCCAGTAAAGAATTTTTGAAAGAATGAATGGAAAGTAGCTTCATTTGAAATTATTTTCATTTTGATGGTCTTCAGTTGTGCTGTATTTACATGTTGCAATTTGCCCAACAATTTGGCCCATTTGGGGGTAAGAAGGAGAGGAGTAAACTAAGGTTTACTTAGCATCTCATACCAGGTGTTGAATGCTGTCTTATTCAACCCGTGCAATAACCCCATGAGGCAGGTGATGGTATACTTATTTTACAGCTGAGGAAATTGAATTGCTGAAGAGGTTAAGTGGCCTGTAGAAAGCCAAATAGGCATTAGTAGTAGGGTAATATTTAAGTCTAGTTGTCTTTTACATGTCTGTTTCTTACTGTCTCATCTGTATTTATCACTACTGTTTGATGCTGTTCATTCAGTTTTCACAAATATCTGAAAAAGTGACGAAGGCTGCCATTGTACAGTCAGAAAATACTGCATATAGGCAGATTTTTACTAGACTATCTGGAGTAGGAGTGTTTAGTATTGAGATTAGAAGAATGAACAGTAGCCTATGGGGATATGAAATACAAGACAGTTATTTTTTTCAGTAATTGCTTGCTGCCTGATTTTCAGGGGGTGGGTGTAGGGAGAGGAGCAGGCATATAATGTGAAGATAATATTTTGGCAATATTTTTGTTTCCTACTATTCTAAAGATGGTTTGGGAAAAAAATCCCTATAAAAAGAGTAAGTCTGGGGACTTGTGATATGTGAAAGTTGGACCATAAAGAAGGCTGAGTGCCAAAGAATTGATGCTTTTGAACTGTGAAAGTGAAGTCGCTCAGCCGTGTCTAACTCTTTGTGACCCCATGGACTGTAGCCCACCAGGTTCCTCTGTCCAAGGGATATCCCAGGCAAGAATACTGGAGTGGGTTGCCATTTCCTTCTCCAGGAGATCTTCCCAACCGAGGGATTGAACCTGGGTCTCACAAGTTGTAGACACTTTACCGTCTGAGCCACCAGGCTAGTCCAATTGAACTGTAGTGCTGGAGAAGACTCTTGAGAGTCCCTAGGACTGCAAGGAGATCAAACCAGTCAATCCTAAAGGAAATCAACCCTGAATATTCATTGGAAAGTCTGATGCTGAAGCTCCAATACTTTGGGCACCTAATGTGAAGAGCTGACTCCCTGGAAAAGACTGTGATGCTGGGAAAGATTGAAGGCAGGAGAAGGGGGCAACAGAAGATGAGATGGTTAGATGGCATCTCTGACTCAATGGACATGAGTTCACTGTCTAGGAGATAGTGAGGGACAGGGAAGCCTGGCATGTCACAGTCCATGGTGTCGCAAAGAATCAGACACAGCTTGGCAACTGAACAACAACAATTTGAGTAAATAAGACTCGGTACTTCTTGTTGCAGACCTCTGGTGAGCATTTTGGTATCTCTGTTAAGTGGCTCACTTGTCAGGGACCTTGAAGTTGCTTGATGAAATTTAATTTCCCTTATAGCTTACTAACATCCTTTATCTAAAGTATACTTCACTGCTCACACTTAGGGTGGGTGTTGCAGTTGTATACTTGATTGTGCAAATTAAGGGAATCCAATTTTAAAAAAAAAAGTCAAGCCCCAGCACACTGTACCTTCTTAATCAGTGTCACATTGTAATAATTTAAAATATGTATATAGAAACAGGGGAAACTTCTTTGAGAGATGTGTACAAACATAAGAGAAACTGGTGCAGGGTAGTTTCTGTATGAAAATTTTGGAGGTATTTTAAATGAATTAAAAAATGTAACTTAATTTTCATGTTTTAGTTTTTACTCTTCTAATTAAGTCTCCAAGTTTATTAGATGGGAGAATTGAGAAATGATAGTTGCCTAAGGCCATATGATTTTAAAAGCAACAGTTTAACTGGAAATGGAAGTTCCTTTCTTTAATTTTTAGTATCTATTGAGTGACTTGATGTGCCAGACACTGAAGGTAAAGGAGCACACAAGACTCTCTACCTCAGCTCTTAGACAAAATATTTATTTCAAGTCATGAAATCAGTATTTCAAATAATATGGAAATGTGCAGAAAAAAATTAAAGGACTTTCCCCACTCCCATGATTCCTCTAGTTCATTCTTCCCAGGAATAACCACTGTTAAAGCTGGTATATATCTTTCCAGACCATTGCACATGTAAGTATGGGTTATTTATATGTTTGTGTATATATTTATATATCTGTATCTATATATCTATCTCTGTCTCTGTCTGTATCTATTTGACTGTGCCACATGACTTGTGGGACCTTAGTTTCCTGACCCAGGGATTGAACCCTTTGTCCCCTGCAGTGAAAGCATGGAGTTCTAACCACTGGATCAACAGGGAATTCCCTGTATGTATAAACTTTTAGCAGAAATGGAATCATACCTTATATACTGCTTATAATTATTTTTTCTCTTTAACTATTTATCATGTACATTCTTTCGTATCTGTCCTTCTTGCTAGCTTTGTAACATTTTGTTGTATCTTTACACCTCACTTCTTTAACTTTTCCCTGTTGATACACAGTTAGGTTTTCTCCATGTTTTTAATATTATAAATAATGTCACATAATTTTAGGCAAAGTGGAAATATTGAGTCAGAGGTATATTATACTTTAAACTTTTATAGTTTTTTCCAAATTGTTCTATAAATAGGCTAAATAAATATGCACCCTACTCCCCAAAAGTCTCCGCACTTGTTTTTGTACCTTATACTGGCTGATGAAAGGAGTTAGGGGTTAAGTTTCTTAAAGGGTAGACTGTTTAATAATCAAGTATATTTAGTATCTAACACAGTAATAGATGTTAGTAAATTTTGTTTGTGAAAGGAATGGATCACTGAAGATAATAAACTTAGGAAGTTATGTTAATACTACAAAGCCAAGCAAATATCCTTACTTGAGACTGTATCCACTGTTAGGCTGTAATTGTACACATATGTTACTTTTAGTGGTTGGCCAAATTGTTTTTCTCTTAGTAACACTTAGTTATCTTTAACTCCATTTGAAACAATTTTGTTAGATTGTAGTGTGACAAGTGTCATATCAGCTGTGCCTTAAAGAAAAAGCTTACTAAATTGGTGAATTTTTGTGTAGCTATTTTAATATTGAAGATGAAAGGAAAAAAGCAGCATTTTTGGCAATTGTTGCTGTTGTTTAGTTGCTAAGTCAAGTCCGACCCTTTGCAATCCCATGGACTGCAACACACTAGGCTTCCCTGTCCCCTTCACTGTCTCCTGAAGTTTGCTCAGAGTCATGTCCTTTGAGTCAGTGATGCCATCTAACCGTCTCATCCTCTGTTGCCCTCTCCTGCTCTTGCCCTCAGTCTTTTCTAGCATTAGGGTCTTTTCCAGTGAGTTGGCTCTTTGCATCAGGTGGCTAAAGTATTGGAGCTTCAGCTTCACTGTCAGTCCTTTCGATGAATTTATTCAGGGTTGATTTCCTTTAAGATTGACTGGTTTGATCTCCTTGCAGTCCAAGGGACTCTCAAGAGTGTTCCCTGGCACCGCAGTTTGAGAGCATCAATTCTTCCATGCTCAACCTTCCTGATGGTCTAACTCTCACATCTGTACATGACTACTGGAAAAACCATAGCTTTGACTATATGGACCTTAGTCAGCAAAGTGATGTTTCTGCTTTTTAATACACTGTCTAGGTTTGTCATAGCTTTTTCTTCCAAGGAGCAGTCATCTTATATACTTTTACTGGCCAATTTAAGGAGTTAGGAATTAAGTTTCTTTAAGGACAGACTGTTTAATCGTCAAGTATATTTAGTATCTACAGATATGCAGATGACACCACCCTTATGGCAGAAAGTGAAGAGGAACTAAAAAGCCTCTTGATGAAAGTGAAAGAGGAGAGTGAAAAAGTTGGCTTAAAGCTTAACATTCAGAGAACTAAGATCATGGCATCTGGTCCCATCACCTCATGGGAAATAGATGGGGAGACAATGGAAACAGTGTCAGACTTCATTTTTTTGGGCTCCAAAATCACTGCAGATGGTGACTGCAGCCATGAAATTAAAAGACACTTACTCCTTGGAAGGAAAGTTATGACCAACCTAGATAGCATATTAAAAAGCAGAGACATTACTTTGCCAACAAAGGTCCGTCTGGTCAAGGCTATGGTTTTTCCAGTGGTCATGTATGGATGTGAGAGTTGGACTGTGAAGAAAGCTGAGTGCTAAAAAATTGATGCTTTTGAACTATGGTGTTGGAGAAGACTCTTGAGAGTCCCTTGGACTAAAAGGAGATCCAACCAGTCCATCCTGAGGGAGATCAGTCCTGGGTATTCATTGGAAGGACTGATGCTGAAGCTGAAACTCCAATACTTTGGCCACCTCATGCGAAGAGTTGACTCACTGGAAAAGACCCTGATGCTGGGAGGGATTGAGGGCAGGAGGAGAAGGGGACGACAGAGGATGAGATGGCTGGATGGCATCGCCGACTCGATGGTCATGAGTTTGAGTAGACTCTGGGGGTTTGTGATGGACAGGGAGACCTGGCGTGCTGCAATTCATGGGGTCTCAAGGAGTCAGACACAACTGAGCGACTGAACTGAACTGAAAGTAATATATGTACATGTGAGCTCAGTCATATCCAACTCTTTCCGACCCTGTGAACTGTACCTGCCAGGCTCTTCTGTCTGTGGAATTTTCTAGCGAAGAAATACTGGAGTTGGTGGCCATTTCCTTCTCCAGGGGATCTTCCTGACCCAGGAATCAAACCTGTGTCTCTTGTGTCTGCTGCATTGATAGGTGGATTCTTTACCACTTGCACCACCTGGGAACAAGATAACACAGTAATAGGTGTTAGTAAATTTTGTTTGTGGAAGGAATGGATCACTGAAGATAATACGCTTATGAAGTTATCTTACTACTACAAAGTCAAGCAAGTATCCTAACTTGAGAGACTATCCATTGTCAGGCTGTAGTTGTAGACATTTGTTACTTTTAGTGCTTGGTCAAATAGTTTGTTTTTTTCCTGGTAGCACTTAGCTGCCTTTAACCCCATTTGAAACATTTCTGTTAGATTGTATTGTGACAGCTGTCACAGCAGCATGCATTAAAAAACAAACAAACTTACAAAATTGTTGAATTTTTGTGTAGCCATTATAATATTAAAGATGAAAGAAAAAAGCAACATTTTCACCAAATTATGCTTTATTGTTTCAAGAAAGGTAAAAATGCACTGAAATGCACAAAAACATTTGTATAACACATGGAGTCAGTGCTTTGACTGATGGAATGTGTCAAAAGTGGTTTGGGAAGTTTGCATGCTAGAGATTTCTCACTGGACGATGCTTCATGGTGGGGTAGACCAGTTGAAGTTGACGCCAATCAAAGTGAAATATTAATTGAGAACAATTTATGTTACACTATGTGGAAGAGAGCCTACATACTCAAAATACCCAAATCAAGTGCTGAAAATCATTTGCACCAGCTTGGTTATGTTCATCACTGTGGTGATTGGGTTCCACATAAGTTAGTCAGGAAAAACCTTTACTGCATTTCTGCATGTAATTCTCTACTTAAATGTAATGAAAATGTTCCATTTTAAAAATGTGATGGGTGATGAAAAGTGGATACTGTACAATAATGTGGAATGGAAGAGATTGTAGGGCAAGTGAAATGAACCACCACCTACCACACCAAAGGCCAATCTTCATCCCAAGAACGTGATGTGTATGTGGTGGGATTAGAAGGGAGTCCTCTACTATGAGCAGGAGCAGATTCCAAACAATTAATTCCAACAGTACCGCTCCTAGTTAGAGCAACTAAAAGCAGTGTTCGATGAAAATTGTCTGGAATTAGTCAACAGAAAATGGATATTCTTTGATCATGAAGATATTTAGTGAGACTGCATATTTCTCTGATGACCAGGCAAAAACTGTTAGAGCTTGCTTGGAAAGTTCTGGTTTATCCACTGTATTCACCAGACATTGCACCTTCAGATTTTCATTTATTTCAGTCTTTACAAAAATTCTCTTCATGAAAAAATTTCAAAAGACTGTAAAAGGCACCTAGAATAGTTCTTTGCTCAGTAAGATAAAAAGTTTTGGGAAGGTGGAATTATGAAGTTGCCTGAAAAGTGAAGTGAAAGTGAAGTTGCTCAGTCATGTCCGACTCTTTGTGACCCCATGGACTGTAGCCTACCACGTTCCTCTGTCCATGGGATTTTCCAGGCAAGAATACTGGAGTGGGTTGCCATTTCCTTCTCCAGGAGATCTTCGCGACCCAGGGATTGAACCCGGGCCTCCCACATCATAGCAGACGCTTGACCATCTGAGCCACCAGGTAATGGAACAAAATGGTGAATACATTGTTCAATAAAGTTCTTGGTGAAAGTGAAAAATGTGTCTATCACTTAAAAACCAAAGAAACTTTTTGGCCAACTGAATACTTCCTCAACCTGGTTTTAAGAATCTTATGCCCTGGTGGCTCAGATGGTAAAGAGTCCGTCTGCAGTGTGGGAGACCTGGGTTCATTCCTTGGGTTGGGAAGATTCCCTGGAGAAGGAAATGGCAACCCACTCCAGTATTCTTGCCTGGAGAATTCCATGGACAGAGGAGCCTGGCGAGCTACAGTCCATGGGTTCGCATAGAGTCAGACTGAGTGACTAAGCACAGCACATGAAGTAAACGGTAGTTTTTGAGTTACAGTGGTAATGCTGCAATAGGAGACTGTTCTCTCGTTTCAGTCTGTGGCATGTTTTAGGCTGCCCATTGTCTCTTTGTCATTTTAAGTCATGTAATATTTTCAGATAAAAAGATATTATCTTCCTGGAAGAAAATTGCAGTTTAAACTGTAAGAGATATAAACTATTTTTATCTTTTTATAACTCCTCAGCTCACTTCTATATTTTTTCCCCTTTCTATAGTCTTTCATGATGATTATTTAGAAATATTAAACTAGTAAGCTGTTGCTCTTGGGATATTTGAGCAAATTTTAGGATATTTTGTGTGTCTGAAGTTTTAGGACTTTGTAGAATAGTATTGGCTCTAAGAAAATAAATAGCAGTGTGAGTTTTGTTTTCTGAAGTCATGGTAACTGCTGCCTCTGTGAATTCTTTTTACAAATGAAAGAAAAAGAAATTGACTGCACTTTTAAGCTCTCTCATGAACACAGGAATACCCAGTTTTTCAAAAGGTGGAAGAAAAAGCTGTCTTATAAAGGAAACTGGAATAGATTGATGGCACCAATATACTTTCTAACAGGGGCTGTTCCTATTCTGTTTTTTCTTTTCTCTTTGAGGCTCTTTTCCTCATCAGTTATCTTGCTCTTTTTGGGGGGAAAGGGCTTGCTGTATGGTTTGTGGGAATCTTAATTTTTGCTTTTGAACTGTGGTGTTGGATAAGGCTCTTGAAAGTCCCTTGGACTGCAAGGAGATCCAGCCAGTCCATCCTAAAGGAAATCAGTCCTGAATATTCATTGGAAGGACTGGTGCTGAAGCTGAAACTCCAATACATTGGCCACCTCATGAGATGAACTGACTTAGTTGAAAAGACCCTGATGCTGGGAAAGATTGAAGGCAGGAGAAGGGGACAACAGAGGATGAGATGGTTGGATGGCATCACCGACTCAATGGACATGAGTTTGAGTAAACTCTGGGAGTTGGCGAGGGACAGAGGCCTGGCGTGCTGCAGTCCATGGGGTCGCAAAGAGTCGGACACGACTGAGTGACTGAACTGAACAGAGTTCCCTAATCAGGGATGAAACCCAGCAGTGAGAGCACCAAGTCTTAACCACTGGACCACCAGGGAATTCCCCTCTTTAAATTTTTATTATAACTTATTCTTTTCTGTGGTCCCTTTTCTTCTATTTACAAGAATCCACGTCTCAAAAAAAAAAAAAATTCTTCACTGACTTCTTGGACTTTGTAACCTCTTTAAGACTATCGTCTTGTTTTTCTTAATTCTGACACTTTCAAGAGTAGCTTTGTGGTTTATCACCTGTACCTTCTCACCACTCACTCAATTCTTCACTTAGTGATTTCCACCTCAGCATTTTGCAGAAATTGCCCTATCAGAAGTTACAGTGGCCTCCTAATTACCAATCCACACATTTACCAGCTTTTATTCCATCTGATCTTTTTATGACCAACTTCCAGTCCCCTTGTTTGAGTGAGACACTGTGTTTTTCTCTGGTTTATGTGAGATCCTTTCAGCTCATTTCTGTAATATAGACATTTTTTAAAGGTTTTTTACTTTTGTTCTCTTGTTTTTTCACTCTGTATGTTACCTATGACCCCTTTAGTACAATTTCATTTCTATCTCTAGTTCTCACATCACTCTGTCTCAGAACTGCATTTCCCACAATCTGATAGACATTTCCCTAGATTTCTGGCTAGAATTCTAAACCTAACTTTCAAAATCATAATTCACTGTTACATTTCTCCCATCAGCAGCTGCAGACTACCTCCCTCCCCCCACATCCCTCTACCTTCCTCCATAGCTCCTAAAACACAGCAACCACTTTTTATGCCCACCCTGTCTTTACATTTGATATTGGTGTTCCACCTGTATGCAGGACAGGAAGCAACAGTTAGAACTGGGCATGGAACAATTGACTGGTTCCAAATAGGAAAAGGAGTACATCAAAGCTGTATATTGTCACCCTGCTTATTAAACTTATATGCAGAGTACATCATGAGAAATGCTGGGCTGGAAGAAGCACAAGCTGAAATCAAGATTGCCGGGAGAAATATCAATAATCTCAGATATGCAGATGACACCACCCTTATGGCAGAAAGTGAAGAGGAACTAAAAAGCCACTTGATGAAAGTGAAGAAGGAGAGTGAAAAAGGTGGCTTGAAGCTCAACATTCAGAAAACTAAGATCATGGCATCTGGTCCCATCACTTCATGGGAAATAGATGGGGAGACAGTGGAAACAGTGTCAGACTATATTTTTTGGGGGCTCTAAAATCACTGCAGATGGTGATTGCAGCCATGAAATTAAAAGACGCTTGCTCCTTGGAAGCAAAGTTATGACCAACCTAGACAGCATATTAAAAAGCAGAGACATTACTTTGCCAACAAAGGTCTGTCTAGTCATGACTGTGGTTTTTCCAGTAGTCATGTATGGATGTGAGAGTTGGACTATAAGGAAAACTGAGTGCTGAAGAATTGATGCTTTTGAACTGTGGTGTTGGAGAAGACTCTTGAGAGTCCCTTGGACTGCAAGGAGATCCAACCAGTCCATCCTGAAGGAGATCAGTCCTGGGTGTTCATTGGAAGGACTGATGCTGAAGCTGAAACTCCAGTACTTTGGCCACCTCATGCAAAGAGTTGACTCACTGGAAAAGACCCTAATGCTGGGAAGGATTGGGGGCAGGAGGAGAAGGGGATGACAGAGGATGAGATGGCTGGATGGCATCACTGACTCAATGAACATGGGTTTGGGTGAACTCTGGGAGTTGGTGATGGACAGGGAGGCCTGGCGTGCTGCGATTCATGGGGTCACAAAGAGTCGGACAAGACTGAGCGACTGAACTGAACTGAACTGAATCTCTTAGTTATTCTGTTTTCTGGAATCAATTTCTTATTTTCTACATCTATAATGCTGTATGAATCCATTATCAGGACTTGAATCAATCTCTTTGTTTACTAATTCACTTACTGCCTTGAATTTTTCATTTTTTAATGCTGTGCTTGGGTACATTCTTTTTGTCTTTTAAGTCCAGGTTCTAGATTTCTGAACGAATTCTAATCTGGGCAGGAAGTCTTCCCTGAAAACCGGGGCAGCATAAAATTCTTCTCTGTTTCATTATTCTCAAGTTCTTTTACCTAATTTTAGGAGATTTATGGTAGAATAGTGTTTAATATTTGTGGTAGCTGATGAATATGGTTCAAGAAACTCAGGGGATTAATTTTTACAAATTGGAAAACTTTTCTACCTATTTTAGAAGGTTAGAATTTAGTCAAAAAGTCACTTAGGTGGGAAGGACAACCTTTTATTGTACTTTTATTTTTTGTACGATTTGACATTATTACTATTATACCTCTCGGAATATATCACATCATTGAATCATGTTCCTCTGTCAATTCTAGGTGTCCCATTATTGTTATAAAATAAAATCCTCATGATTTATGATGTCTTCCTTCATCTCAGCTGGCAGTTACCATTTTTTGCTTTCAGAAAGTTGTGTATTTCTAGATTCTTTACCATCTGAGCCACCAAGGAATCCCATTCCTATTACAGTACTTACTATAATTTGCAATGTATCATTACTGTAGCTGTCAGTTCAATAGATTGTGTATAAGGTTTAAGAAGGCTTTAGTCTCTTTTTTAAACTATTACCTAGTCCTCCCCCTATGTCTTATGTGCACAGTAGGTCCCCAACAAATGTTTGCTAAATGAAATTATTCCCTTTGTTTGAAATGCCTTTCCTGCTCATGGATTGTAATCACTCTGACACATATTGCTAAATGACTGTGGGTAGATTGCATAATCTCTCCTAAATATTTTTATCCTGAAACTAGCAACGCCTTCCCTCAAAGGGTTAGGTTATAATTAACTAGTAAAATGCTTTGAAGAAGTTAAAGTTAAGCATTATGATCATCCTATTAAAGGTGAACTGTTGGTATCAGGTTTGTAGGTAAAGCTTTCCCAAAGCTTGAAGTTAATTAGATGGTGTTGAAGTAATTATTTTGTAGTATTTGCATCTTGGTTGTTTTGCTTTACTTAAATCCCTAGAGTTCTTTGGAGGGAAGGAAGCCTTTGTAATGCTGTTTATACGCCGAGTCACGAGTCACGAAGTGTTTTCACTGTAGAGTAGTACAGTGCAGCATTTAAGATGATGTGTATCACGCTATACTTTTATATGCCAGAGGTCCTCAGACTTCTGTGTGCTAAGAATCATTTGGAGGCCCTCATTGAAAATATCCCACCTCCACCCAAGGTTCTAGTTTAGCAGGTTATGTTTCTTAATGACAAATCAGGTGCTTTCTTATCAGTTAGTATGTGGACAACACTGAGAGATACTCCTGAATGAAGCTGTAAAAAGCCTGTAGAATATGAGGGAATGACTAGTAAATAAACATACAAACTCATATGACTTATGATGTTCAAAGTCATTAGTTATATAATATTTACAGAGTTATATAATAACTCACATATTTAAAAAATGGCTTGACTTCACATACTTTTACTGTTTTTCCTTTAATTCAATAAATACATAGTACTTATTCCCAGAGTGTGTTTGAGAAACTTCAGTACCTACAGATAGCTCCAGTTGGTGATGGACAGGGAAGCCTGGTGTGCTGCAGTCCGTGGGGGTCCCACAGAGTCGAACATGACTGAGCAACTGAACTGACAGATGCTCCATGAAAAAAGAGCTTGATTAAATAAGTTTGTGAATTGTTATATACTGTCATCCATATTTGGAGATTTATATTGCATATTAACTTATTTTCTGTATCACCATGTGGCCTGTGGGATCTGAGTTCCTCTACCAGGGATAGAACTTGGGCCTCTTGCATTGAAAGTAGAGAGTCTTAACCATTGGACTGCCAGGGAAGTCCCTGCATATTAACATGCTAAAGACTCTTACAGGTCCTGAAGCAAAAAACCTTGGACCTCATTGTTTTCTGAAATTTATTTGACTATGAGCTTTCCTTTGTTTCTCCTAGCAATTTCTATTAATTTACTGAACAAACTTGAGGAAATCTTGTCTTTTTCTTTCCCCCCAGTTAGGAAATGAGTGCATGAATTGAATAAGGAGGGTTGGGGAGGGAAAATTCTTAGTAGGATGCCAACTAAACTATATAGGAGTGATTGGATTAGATAATTACCACCATAATGGTATTGGATAAAGGCAAGTAGTAGTCAGTGAATGCTGTGGCTAGTGAGTTTGATGAAGAACAGAGTATTGGTTAATTTTAAGAATGATTTCACATAAACTAATCAAATACAAAGGGAAAAATAGTGACTTTATAGTGGGAAAACCTGGCAGACACCAACTTGATTAGGTGATCAAGATTATTCTTAATGATGGGTAGGTACAATATGCATAGTATCATGTCTGTATATTCTTCCATGAATGTTATGGCCTGAATTGGGTTACGAGGAACATCGGGTAGGCCCAGACTGATGGTCATTCCAGAGAATTAAAAAACCTATATTCTTAACTGAGGGCATGAGAAACTGAGGGGACTCTTGCAGATAGGAGACAGAGGAGGTATGATAACTACATACAGTATACGTTCCTGGATATAATTCTGAATCAGATAGGAAAGAGAGACCCTGTTGGGACATTTGATAACATTTGAATGTATCTGCAAATTAGCTCTGTGTTATATCAATGATGATTTCCTAATTGGGAGGATTGAATGATACTAATGTAGCAGAATTTTCTTGCTTTGTAAGTTACACACTGGACTATTTAGGAGAGGAATGATGAATCATGTCATAAAAACATATACCTACACATCTTTTCTGTAGGTCATGAATTTTAATAAGAATAGTAAATACATTTTAAACTTTTTCTTTCAGAAAGCTGAAGCTGATGGTACTTTAAGTGATAGCCACGTGTCTCCTCCAGCCAAACGCACTTTGAAACAACCTGACTCTGTTTGCAAAGACAAATCAAAATCACGAACTACTGGTCAGCGAGAAGAATGGAACATATCAAGTGGACAGGCCAGGTGAGAAGGGAGAACTCACCCATTGTGTTTTCATAATTTTTTTGATGGGATTCAGGGCTGATATTAATGCTAATTTTCTTAAATTGTAAAACCACCTGTCTGGGAATACTTATAAATTGTGTTAAGCTTATAATTTTTGTGTGTAATTTTATTTTCTCTATACCAAAAATACATTTAGTATGTAATAGAAACTATTATTACTTAAAATGTTAAGAATTTTGATAGGTCTTGAATGTGCATACATGTTTATACTCCTGAAAATTTAAATAAAAACAATGGTTAGAAGTATATTTTTTATTAGAAAAAAAAAATCTCTTCTTCCTAAAATTATTAAATATTCCACTTGAATTGGTATGCTAAAATGTAATAAAATCTTAATTAATTTTTAAGAAATCTTTTCATGTATCTGATTGTTTTCAACTTAAATTTTCTTTGTGTCTGTTTTGATATGTATTATGAACATAATTTTACTCACCAAAGTAAGTGGTACTAATTTAATGTAGATAGGATAGCTGTACACACACTCAGAAAAGATTTAAATTTTCAGCTTAGAATCATTAGCTTCTCTCTTATCCAAAGTCTTTGATGTAAAAGTGCTGATGATGTGCCAAATGCAAACAAAAGTAAAAGGGAATTCCTTTTTGACAGTATTTTTATTTTATGTCTGTAGGTAAATTCTGGACATTTTTATTAGTCTTTAATGAAAATAATCTTTGGAGTTATATAGATTTTGATAGGCATTATACATTTACTAGACTCTAAAGAGTCTATGCCTAATTTAATAAGTACCACTTTATTTAAAATTTTTAATTTTACATTGTCTGAGAGCTAAGTTGAAAATTATGTGAATCAGTCTACTGATTTTTTTTTTTTTTTTTAACTTTCCCAGCTTTCCCATACTCATTCATCTGTGAGATGAAACAGATCCAGATCACTATAATGATGTCACTTAGAATAAGTACTTCCCTTTAATTATACTTCTCCACTTGATTTATGGGTTGTAATCTGTATCCTGTGTTTATTAGATGAGTGAATCAGGCTTATTTTTCTAACAAATGTTTCTAAAAAGTATTCTTTTACTGTTAAAAGTTTGGCCTTTAATTGTAAGATAATTTTAACAGTGTAACTCAAGTATGAGTCTCTCTAGTATAGTAGATTTCTCACATCTTATCCACTCAGAGATCTGTATAAATTAATCTTGATCATGTCTTTCATGTAAAAAGAACAGAGAGTTTTGCTTCCATTTAGATACCTTAAGAGTTTGATATTCCTTTAAAAAAACTTTAAATACATTTTGAATAAGAAACTTAAGAAATAATGAATACTGAATAGAATTTACTGCTTCTGTTTTGGCAGGAGAATAATGTTTAGCAGTTCACACAATTTTAAATGTTTTTGGGTTAAACTTTCATTGAGGAATGTGATTAAGTGCTACACTGCTAGAGTCTTTAGTATTTCAGATGACCTGAAAAGAAAATGCCATTTGGTCTGTCAGATTCAACAGAATTGAATTTTTGGGAAACTTGTAGTTTAAAAATATTTTAGATTTTGAGATAATATAAATACAAAAACCAGGATTTATATGAGTGCTTATATTAGTTTTTATGTCATGAACCTGAGAATCCTAATTCCTTTATTTTGGTAATCTAAAGTCCTAAGAGCATCTAAGGTAAAATGACTGAAGTTCTTTGACAAAAATGACTTTTTAAAATACAGTTCATTTGGAGGAAAATTGAATAAAGATAAAAATTAGTATTAGCTATGAAAAATGGTGAATCTTAAAGGACTTTAACAACCATTAAATTCTTTAAAGAAACTACTGTTGATTTGTAAAATAACATTTAGGAATAACTTTTAGAGATTGGATGAAAATAGAGATTAAAATGGAACTGGAACTTTGATGTCTTCATAAATGATTTGAGATAGATTATAAGTTTTCTTTGGGGGAGGAATCTGGGTTTATATATTTAAAGTCCCAAGTTTATCAATATAGTTACAGTGATTGATAATATTTTTGTAAAATGAGGATTTTCTTGGTAAAAATCTTTACTGTATTACTACATCTTTTCTTCTTTGGCTTATATGTAGAAATTCATAAATATACTTGCTAACCTAGATAGCTGTAGCAGCTTACAAATATTTTGAGTTCAGAATCCCATTTCATTGACTTTTGTCAGTTGACATTTATTTAGCCACTAGATATTTATCTAATTTGGAGGCTGTGTGCTGGGGAGTAGGTGATTGGGAGAGTCAACGTGGAGAACATGGCATGCATTTGATGTCTGTAGAATAATAGAGAGACATACTCTGAGAAACACACGAAATTAAATCTTTGATAAGCCTAACTGTGCACTAAAGTGTAATATGTGTGAAAATTTTGTTTGTGGTCAGATGATTAGGGAGTAGTGGGGTTAGGCAGAAGTGTAATCACCACTGCTGAGGCTCATTAGAATTGAAGGCTGCTAGTGGTTAAAGTTTTTCCAAATGAATGCTTTTGCTGAATTGAGGTTTAAAATCCTCATAAATCATTGAATGCCTTGGGTTTATGTGGGTGAATAAGTAATGATTTTTGAGTCTGGTATTGAACTTGGTAGTGTGTCCCATGTAATTAAAGGTGTAGAAACTTTTAATGTAATAATTACTGAATGCAGGGATAGTGTCTCCATTTAAAAAATTTAGGGTACAGAGATAAAGGGAAATATCCCCCACTTACTCCTCATTTTAAAAATAAAGGGGACTTCATAATCATAAAGGATTTATTAGAGGATTTATTTAATCAGTGAACCTGCATGGTTACACTTTAAGTGATTAATTTTTGGGAACATTGACTCAAGAGACTTTTAAAGCACCTATATAATTGTATAGGCAGACCAAGCCTTGAAATACCAATATTATGTTTTTATACCCAAGTATTTCATATTCTATCTCCTTTTTTTCTTTCTCCTTTTTATAAAGAGAAATAATAATGGTACAATGATGACAATAAGCTATGATTGTAAGATAATGGGATTGATTGAAGAAGTTTTCTTTTTTCTCCCACCTTAAATCGGATCTTTCATTAGCAATGAAATAAAAGCAAGTAAGCACTGTCTTCTTTAGAGGAACAAAAATTGTTACTGTGCTTTCATCCTAGTGATGTTATTTTTTCAACCGAGTTTTAGATTTCTTTTGTAGAATGATTTTAGGGTTAGCATCTTTTCTTTTGAATAATTTATGTGAAATTCCAACCATTTGGTCTTACATACGGCTAAAATTCATTTGAAGCCAAGAGTTGTGAATTAACTGATTAAACTGAGTTAATGTTATGTTGGGTCCAAAGCCAAAGTGTATTTATGCTTTTTCTATGTGGTTTTAAGTGGATTTTAAGAGTGATTCTAGGAAATTCCACATGTATAATGTTCTAAGGAATAACCTAATAACACATCAATTTTATTACTTATAGTCAAGCTCATATACCAGGAGAATTGTGTAATAAAGATGCTAAAAATGAAATACTTTCCAAGAAGTAGTATTTTAGAACAAGATGGTTGTGTTGTTTTCCTGGGGAAAGGAGGGATGGAGTTTTTTGTTTTTGTGTTCTTGATAGTCGGAAGGTATGTAATAGTTTTTGTTTATATCATATAGTCATCCTGTCTGTGACTTTTACTAGACAGGGACATTTATAATTAATATTTATAACATTTAATATTTATAATTAACATAAAGCATGCTGGAGTAACCAAAAATGTTAGAATATTTTAGTTAAAAAATTGTGCAAACCACATAGATAAACAGAAGAAAGTCATATACACTATTTTTTGAATGTTCTCTCTCTCCCCTTTTTAATATTTGGAAATAATAATTGTTGGGTATTTTAAAAAAATAAGTTTACGTTGACAGCTCTTTTATTATGTAACAATTTTTAGTTTTCGTTTTTGAATTTTAATTATAGTAAGGTATACTGCAAATTTCTTCCGTAAGTTTTCATATTTTGATGACACTTTAAGTATCTTTCTAGTGACTTAACATTTCTGTCCCTCCACCAAAAGGGAGAGTGGTACAATGACTTTTGAGAGATTAACTAAGTTTTCATGTATTAGTTTAGAATGTGTAATATAATACTTTGAAGAAATTATTAAACATTGTTGGTGTTCAAGTACTTTTTTCTTCTTACAATTTATTGTTTGAATAACTTTGTTTGAATCTTAGGTTGTCAGTGGAAACAAGTAGTAAAGGTCTGTGACCATTGCTGTTTATGGCATTAGTTAACTTTATGATACATACAAAGCTTAAGCCTTTTCACTGGATTTTAATTTATAGAGTTGAAGACAGAGTGAGTTCAGTTTATAACTTGTTATTAAAGCTTTTCTTGAAGTAATGAAATGACTTTTCCCTAGTGTATTTTATTAATTTGTATATTGTCAATCTTAAGGTAAAAAATTGTTGTCTTTCCTTTTAAAAAAGTTAATATTGCATTAGTGACATTTTAAAGATTAAAGTGATTCCACCAGCATTGCATTTTTGTTTCTTTAAATGAATGTTGATGTGTTTGCATATTAAATATAATTGTGTTCTAGGTTAACTTCTCAGCCTGGTGCTACATTACCAAACGGACATAGTAGCTTATGTGAGTATTCTGTTATGAAACTGGTTAGTATTGAAATGCTTATAATGTTATTAGAGTTCTAAAGTGGGGTAAAATAGAATAATTTACTAGTATGCTCAGCATACTGTTGGAAGTGACTGGATTACAGTCATGGTAAATATGTATATAATTGTTAAACATTGAGAAATTAGTACAATTGAAATAATTTATCATGGCAGATTGTAAACAGTTTTAGAAATTTAACATTATTGGATATTAAAGCCATTTAAGAAGTTATAGTAAGCTCCTTATAGTCTTTTTAAAGTAATTTTTGATTTTTTTCTTTCTTTTTATACTCTGTACTTTGAAATGGAAATTTCTCTCTTCTTGTAGCCCTTCGAAGCCATCCCCATCGAGGGGAAAAGAAAGGAGATGGGGACCTTTCTTGTATAAGTGGTGACATGGAAGTCAGAAAAAGCTGTCGTTCCAGGAAAAACAGATTTGAAAGTGTGAACCAGAGTTTGTTATTTGATCAACTGGTAAATAGGTATGAATGTTTTTGCAGTAAGCAGTTTCATGTAATTGTTTTTTTTTTTTAAGCAAGTTATGTTTTAAAAAGTAACTTAGGCACTGACTTAGCAATCAGTACAATTATTTAAAAACTTAATCTGAATTAACCATGGTTAGCAATAATTGTTAATTTCTAGTCATTTTACTAGATTTAATGCAATTTATGTGATAGCATATTTTTTTCTCATACGTTTTAAGCTCTTGTGCATAGTTAGATAATATAAAAAGTCATTTTATTTTAACTTCACTACTATAGTCCTTTAATATTTGCTCATTTAACATTTGTGTTTTGACAGTTTTCAAGAAACATTAAGTTCCATTACTGATATATAATAGGTATAGTTTTACTTAGTCAAGATTCTGAATTGAAAGTCTTTTCAGACTGCACATGTTGGATATAGCCTAGCTGACTCCTCAGCATCTACGTGCAATGAAACTGTATTCTTCTCAAATAATAAATCATCCTATTTAATCTTTGTAATAGCTTGGAGAAGGGAGATGAGTGTAATTCCTATTTGAAAGGAGAGGAAATTATGTTTTATTGTGGTAGTGTCAAATTTGGGTATTAGTTATTTTTTGTAAGTACCTAGATCAGTATCTGAACACATAGTAAGTGCCATGTGTGTTTAAAATGTCAATGTCAGTATATATTTTGTGGATGTCAGTGTCCTCTAATTTCTAAGTATATCTGCCCTTGTAGTGGGAGGTGGGAGAGAGGTTTAAGAGGAAGGGGACATATGTATACCTATGGCTGATTTATGTTGATGTATGGCAGAAACCAGCACAATACTGTAAAGCAATTATCCTTCAATTACAAATAAGTAGATTTTTAAGAAAAGAAAAAAATATGTCAGTTCAGCTAACCTTATGCTGCCTTTAAACTTTTTACAAATTCTTTATTCTATACAATTTTTTAAAAATTTTAAAATTTATTTTATTTTATTTTATTTTTTTATTGTATACAATTTTTAACACCGTCCTCAAATAAAAAGATTTGAATTAGTTTTTTTTTTTTTTTGGTACCATGGATCTGATAGATTTTTTTTTTTGATAGTCAGTTATTTGTAATAGTATTATGAGTTTAAATATTTGAAGCCTTGTAAACAAAGGTCTTCTATTTGTAAGTTTTATGTTAATATATCATGACAGAAGATGTTCTGTTTCTGTCTTTCTTTTCTTTTTTGGCCATGCTGCATGGCTTGTGGGATCTTAGTTCCCTGAGAAGGGTTTGAACCCAGGCCCCAGCAGTGAAATCCCTGAGTCCTAACCACTGGACTGCCAGGGCATTCCCTGTTTCCACCTGTTTTTGAGGCATTATCTTCTAATGGATGCTAGTTCAGAAGAAGATATTAATTGGGATATTAGGTACAGTTAGAAATTAGATGGCTTAATTATGCTTTGATGGTGAGCTCTTTTACCTGAATGATACAGAGTTTGATCCTGCAATTGTCTAAACCCTAGTTTTATTATGTAATTGTAGTACTGCTGAAGCTGTACTACAGGAAATGGACAACATAAACATTAGACGGAATCGTCGATCAGGAGAAGTAGAACGGCTTCGAATGTGGACAGATACAGAATTTGTGAGTATGTTAACCTTAACAACTGTCCCTGGTGCCTCAAAGGGTAAAGAATCTGCCTGCAATATGTGAGACCCATGTTTGATATCTGGGTCAGGAAGATCCCCTGGAGGAGGAAATGGTAACCCACTCCAGTATTCTTGCCTGGGAAATCCCATGGACAGAGGAGCCTGGCGGGCTACAGTTCACGGGGTTGCAAAGAGTCGGACATGACTGAGCGACTAACACAACAACAACAACCATTGCAAGTAGTTTTTATTTTGATTGAGGAATTCAGAGAGAGAGAGCAGCATTTGGATTTTCTTGAATTAACAGAATTGTTTCTTTTTCGTTTCCAATTTAATCTGAGATTTTATTGTTTTCTTTTTTCTTTTATCCATACCTTGTTTGCCACAAGCTTCCTCAGAAGACCCTCTACCTTTTTGCCAGAGAGATCTCCTGGAGAAGGAAATGGCAACCCACTCCAGATTCTTGCCTGAGAAATCCCATGGACAGAGGAGCCTGGTGGGCTAAAGTCCATGGGGTGGCTAAAGAGTTGGATGCAGCTTAGTGACTAAACAACAACATCTTAAAGTACAACTCTGATTCTGTCAACTATTAAGGTTTTTTGTTTTTTTTTTTTGGCTGCACTATGAGGCATGTGAAATCTTAGTTTCCCAACCAGGGATCGAATCTATATGCCCTGCATTAGGAGTATGGAGTCTTAACTGCTGAACCACCAGGGAAGTCCCTTTAATGGTTTTTTAATGTGTGCTGAATTAATTAAAATCACCTTAGATAGCCAGTGGGAATTTGCTATATGACACAGGGAGCTCAAACCCAGTGCTCTGTGATGACCTAGAGGAGGGGAATGGAGTAGGAGGAAGGCTTGGGAGGAAGGGGACATATGTATACCTATGGCTGATTCATGTTGATGTATGTCAGAAACCAATACAACATTGTAAAGCAATTATTCTCCAGATTAAAAATAAATAAATTTAAAAAACCCCCAAACACCTTGACTGGCATAATATGGTTTCAGACTTTATCTTCTCACACACCATTGTCCAAATACAAACACATCATCCTTCCTTTCCTATCTTTTACTCCTGTTAATACTTCTGATTGAGGACTTAATACAGTTCTATCTTTGTTTCAAGGCTCATTTCAAATGCTTCCTCCCCAACTCCCCTAGGCACATTTCCCCTCTCCCTGCCCAGTTTTCAAGTATCTTATAAGTTTTATTTTTCTTCTTGTTTCATACATTTATTGAATTTAGTAAGGTTCATTTTTGTTGATCTGTGCCTTGCAAATAGATCCTCAATAAATTTTATCAAGTGGGCATGTCCCATTGGGCTAGTGATATTGATGGCTGGGAATAAATTTCATGTTAATATTTGACAGATTTATTTCTTTAAAAGGAAAACATGGATATGTATTCAAGAGTGAAAAGGCGAAGAAAGTCACTGAGAAGAAATAGTTATGGGATACAAAATCATCATGAAGTCTCTACTGAGGGTGAAGAAGAAGGTTTGTAAAGCACCTTTATGAAATAAATGCTACAACGTTCAGGTGGGAGGAAAGAGAAACATACAAACTATATATATGTGTGTGTGTGTATAATATATTGCTGAACAGGTGATTTTTGACTTTAGAGGTCTATATTACATAATTCAGAATTATTTTTTGTTCCATTGGCATTTCTGAGTATTTAATTCCTTCACTTGGAAAAATACCTTTGCTGTATGCTACGCATGATGCTGAAGCTGAAACTCCAGTACTTTGGCCACCTCATGTGAAGAGTTGACTCATTGGAAAAGACCCTGATGCTGGGAGGGATTGGGGGCAGGAGGAGAAGGGGGAGACAGAGGATGAGATGGCTAGATGGCATCACCAACTTGATGGGCATGAGTTTGAGTAAACCCCGGGAGTTGGTGATGGATAGGGAAGCCTGGCGTGCTGTGATTCATGGGGTCACAAAGAGTCGGACACGACTGAGTGATTAAACTGAACTGAACTGAACTGATGCATTGTTGTGTAATATTGATATATCTTATTAGTAAGCTGTTGGTAGTTCTTAAATGACCTAATCTGATGTAGCATTTGCCATGGGTTGATTTGCTTGTTAGTAGGCAAGACCTCTTTTGTATTTAGGTACTTTTAACTGGAAATCTCTGTCCATAGCCACCTAAATCTATGATTATTTGGATCTCAAATTTAGTTACGGATAGAGGATGGTGAAGTTAAACAAATTGCTAATACTACTGGAGGGAGTGGTACTGCTTTTTTCTGAGGCCTATCTGAGTTCTGATTTGAAGAATCCTGACTGAATTTGTCAGGCTGGATTTGGGAGTAGATGAAAGCACATTGTCTGAGAATTATAAATTGATGACTAGTACAATCTATAGGATTTACATTTATAGGGTTTAATTCTGTAGATGTTAACTTTCTTTGTTAAAATGGATTTTTAGAAGATTTGGTGTATTTAAAATGCTGTGTAGTTGTTTTTCACTGGGAAATCTTATTAGTTCCTACGATTCCTGTACCTTAGATGGATAAGAATGCGTTTATTTCTCAAATTCTGTAATTAATATATTAGTAAGTTTTGAAGAGTTGATATTTTTAATGAAGGTATTTTATTGAGCAAATATTGTTGTTGTTACAGCTAGAACCTCTATATTGCTTCCTTTGGAGAAAATCAGTATAGGTGAGACAGATTTATAATGTGATTTTTGCCTTATTATTAACTGAACACCTTTGTAGATTTCCCTGAGGACTTGCCATGTTTAGAATTTTTTCTCATAATAAATAATGCAGTTTTTTTTTTTTTCCAAAAGGTAATTTTTTGAAGTTTTAAGGAAACTTATTTGGGCACAAGTAATTTAAAGTGTTATTTAGTTAAGTAATACTGCATTTGCTAATTTTCCCATGAGTAAAATGTAAAGTCCTTTGAATTTTTAGTTTCCTGTTTCACTGAGCATCACTGACAGTTTAAAATTTTTCCCAGTGCTTTATTTATTTATTTTTTCCAGTGCTTTAATATGATTGTGTTATATTGATAATTCCTGTGGTTAAAAAGTTAATCATAACATACATTGCATTTGAGGACCCTAAGCTTACACATTTTCACCAGACTCTCTTTTCTTTTTAACTTTTAATTTTATATAGAGGTATAGCCATTTAACAATGTTGTGATAGTTTTATGTGGACAGCAAAGGAACTCAGCCATACATATACATGTATCCATTCTCCTCCAAACTCCCCTTCCGTTCAGGCTGCCACATAATGTTGAGCAGAGTTCCATGTGCTGTACAATAAGTCCTTTTTGGTTGTCCATTTTAAATATAGTAGTGTTTCACCAGACTTTTAAACTGTAAATAGATGTCACATCATAGCTATAGCAAAATCACTTTTTAAAAATAAAGGATTTATGTACATTGTAATTTATTTTTTAAATGTATAGCCAGGTAGATTATGAACTGATCACTCATGTCAAGAAATAAACTATTACCAATACCCTAGAAATCTGCTTTCATACTCTCTCCCAATCTCTGCCTAAATTTTTCTACCAAAAATGTAACTAATCTGTGTTTACCTGTTATTAGTGGGCCTAATAAACCACTACACTGCCAACAAAAATTGTTCTTGTGTAACATTAGTAATTATCTTTTAAGCATATTTTTTTTGAACTATCAAGTAGTATGTGAATGCTAACTGTATTCAGTGGTTAATTGGGCATTGAATGAAGTTTGCTGTAATAAAGTTTTGAATCATATTCTATTATTGCTTTGTATGTCCAAAAAGATAATACAAAAGATTGAAAAGTCATAGGTGAATAAAGAGCTCAATTGTGATCATATTGATATATTTAGTAGAGAACTATAGTATTTGTAGGAAAGGCATTTTCTTTTACATCTGTCTAGTTTTATTTTTAATTGCATTGATTTATGCTGTATCATACAGTGTTGACACTTTTAAATGTCACCTGTGTAGAAAGAGTAAAAGATAAGATATAAATATTCAGTTTTAGAGTAGACCAATCCTTGTGGATTAAAGCAGTTTTTTTTTTCTTTTGTGTGTGGGAAACTAGAATCTCAAGAGGAAGATGGAGATATAGAGGCTGAAGAGGCAGAAGGAGAAGAAAATGATAGGCCATATAATCTGAGACAAAGAAAAACAGTGGATCGATACCAAGCACCTCCAATAGGTAAGAGACTCTAAGTAACTTCTTTCCTTTTTGTGGTAGAGTAGCTTATTCTGCTCTGTTCCTTAAAAAAAATTAGTGTTGTTGAATTTAAAAGAATGAAATCTCTTACAGATTCCGTATATCTTTTCTTATGTATGCTTCTAGTCACACACATGACTGAATGTTGGAGGATACAACTGCAATATAGAATTTCATAGGGCATGCACATTTTATTTAAATAATCCTAAATTTAATAATAAATACTGCTCATACTTTTGTATTACTTTGTTGTTTATTGAGTACTTTCATTTGTAACAGTTCTTTAGGGCAAGCCTCTCTGTGTTCCAAGTGGTTAAGTAATTTAAGCTAAAGTCACAAAAGGGCAGCTTGGCCAGTAAGCTAGGTTTGTTTTGTTTTAGTCTTGAGAAGGAAACAGTTTATCCTAACACTTTTAAATCTGATGACAAGTAATCAGTTGCATAGGTTCTATTTTATTGACTATTTCCCCAGCTCTTAGGAAATTCCATCATGATTGATTTCCTCCAGTTTTTAGAATATTGAAATTTAGTTCACATATCATGAAATTTGCCATTTTTTCCAGGCTTTGCTTATTTTTTATCTGTACAATTTATGAGTTTTTAGTATATTCACAAGGGTGTGCAGTCATCACCATTGTTTAATTCTGGAATATTTTATTACATCTATACTTCCTTGCCCTCAGCTCTTGGCAATCACTAATGCACTTTCTATCTCCATTGATTTGCCTATATGTGACCTTTTGTGTTTTGCTACTTTCATTTAGCATAATGGATCATTTTATTCAGACTCTCATGTTCTAAAGCAGTGATTGATTCTCTGGAAATATCAAAGTTACCTCACTAGAAGCTTGCTGAAGTATGTAGACATTTCTCTACTCCAGTTAGGACTCACTGTCACAGGTACCCCTAATAATAATAGGATAGGTATGTTAGGACAGAGAAAAGATTGTGAGCCATTTTTCTAGCATTTTTTTTTTAAAGCTTTATTGAGATATGAGTTATATGTAATCCATTCCCATTGCATATGCTTCATGTGTACAATTTGGCAAGTTGGAAATACCTTAGGGATTTACTTATGAAACTGTCACCACAGTCAAGATAATAAGCATTTTTCATCAACCTCTCCATCCTCAAATTTCATTCTGCCTGTTTATAATCTGCTCCTAACCCTTGTGGCTCAGCTGGTAAAGAATCTGCCTGCAGTGTGGGAGACCTGGGTTCCATCCCTGGGTTGGGAAGATCCCCTGGAGAAGAGAACGGCTACCCACTCCAGTACTCTGGCCTGGAGAATTCCATGAACTGTATAGTCCGTGGAGTCGGACATGACTGAGTGACTTTCATTTCATTTCATTTCAGCCTTCTTTTGCCTCCCTCTCCCTACCCTCAGGCAGTGACTTATCTTACCTGCTTTCTGTCACCATGGATAAATTTACATTTTCTCAAATTTTATGTATAGTATATACTCTTTTTTGTCTGACTTATTTCACTCGGCACGATAACGGTAAGACTCATCCATGTTGTTGACTATGACAGTAGTATTTTTCTTTTTATTGCTGAGTAGCATTCCATTGTATGGGTATATTACAATTTGTTTACCCATTCATTTGTTGATAACATTTGGATTGTTGGTATTTCTGGTGTTTGGGTATTATAAATACGTAAGTTGTTATGAACATATGTTTGCAAGTCTTTGTTTGAACTTATGTTTTCATTTTTCTTATAAATACCTAGAAATAGAAGGCTGGGTTTTATAATTAGGTGTCTGTTTAACTTACTAAGAATTACCAAACTGTTCCAAAGTAATTTTACCGTTTACATTCTCACTAACAGTGTATGGAATCCCTTGGCGGTAGTTCATATGGTAAAGAATCTGCCTGCAATGTGAGAGATCTAGATTCAATCCCTGGGTTGTGAATATCTTTTGGAGGAGGGCATGGCAACCCACTCCAGTATTCTTGCCTAGAGAATCCCATGGACAGAGGAGCCTGGTGGGCTACAGTCCATGGGGTCGCAAAGAGACGGGCACAACTGAGCAATTAACACTAACAGTATATGAGTTTCAGTTGCTTCATATTCTTGTCAACATTTGGTATGGTCATTTTTAAAAATTAATTTTAATACATATTTATTGTAGTTTTAGTTTACATTTCGCTAATGGCTAGTGATGTTTAGCATATTTTTATCTGCTGATTTGCCAAGATTATCTCTGGTGAAGTAGTCAAATCTTTTGCCCATTTTTTCAATTCAGCTGTTTGGCTTTTTATTATTGAAATTTTGAGAGTTCCTTATGTACTCTGGATATCAGTCATTGTGATTTACAAGTATTTTCTCAGTTGGTAGCTTCTTGAAAAAAATTCTCTTAATACTATCTTTCAAAGAGCAGAATTTGTAATTTTGATGAATTTCAGTTTATCAAAACATTTTAATGGATTAGGCTTTTGGTGATATGTCAGATAAATCTTTGGTTAACCTAAAGTCACAAAGATTTAGTTTAACATTTTTTTTTTTTAGAATGTTTATTTGCAGCTTATAGTGTTTACCACAAAGTATTTATTTTTGTTGTGCTTCCTCTAGACAGCATTTAGAACTTGAAGACAGTTTCTATTCAGAAAATTAATAGAAGTAATTTCTGCATCTTTAATATATCAGTTTATCAATTTATTATTAGTTATTTCTGTGTTTTCTTTTTTTTTTTTTTAAGTACCAGCTCATCAAAAAAAGAGGGAAAATACCCTTTTTGATATTCACAGATCTCCAGCAAGAAGAAGTCATATCAGGTATGTTTTGTTAGTTTTTAAAGGAGGAAATATTTCCATCTATCATTTAGATATCTCCTTAAGTACTACATAGTATAATGCATTACATTGAGGATATAGGTTTTAATGTCGTTAATGATAATGCCAGTGAAAACTAAATAGCATCTTCTTTAATTAGTCACTAATAGTTTTTACCCTAAGTGTGACTGTTATCTTTCTGATTCAGTTTGCCAGAAATGATTATTGTTTTAACAATTATGTTCCCTAAAGCTACACAGCTTTCTGGTCTCTTAGTAAGTTGAGTCTAGAGACTCACATTACTTTCATTGGAAGAATTGATTCAGTTAGTCTTTGCTACTTTTAGTTTCCTTTTGCCCTTTCAATTAGATACAAAGAGGCATTTTGATTTTGAAAGACTATCTTCTCTACTTTGTTTTCTGAAAAGGTAATATATTCCCCATGGCTCAAAAATGAAATAAATAAACATTAAAAGCTGTTTTCTAGTCTCAGTAGCCTCTCAGAATCCCATAGAAACATTTTTATTAGATTGTATGTCCTTAGAGAATATGTTCATACATATATGCGTGTGTGTGTGTGTGTGTATAAATAAATATGTACCAATACATATATTGATTGTTATCCTTTCTTTTTACCCAAAATACACTATGCACATTGTTCTACACCTTGTTTTTTCACTGGATTTGTTTTCACTGTCTTTTCATTTAAGTATAGCAAAATCTCACATTTATAGTTACATAACATTACTGTATTTGATATAGTTTTACTGTAATTTTAAAATTATTTCTTTATTGAGAGTCAGGTTGTTTTCATGGTTTTGCTATTACATTCTGTGGTTTATAATGCATACCCTTGCATAATCATCTTTTGCATGTGTACTTATAGAAGTGGAATCTCTGAGTTAAAGAGAATGTGAAATTGTAATTTGGTGACCTTCAATGCTGTTGAATCAGCTTGCAGTCCACCCTGCAATGTATGAAAGTCCCTACTTCTCTGTATTTCTGCCAGCAAAATGCATTCTCAAACTTTTGGATTTTTGCCAGTCTGAGAATTGAAAAGAAAATGTTGGTTTATTTTTGAATCGCTTACAAGAGTATTTTTTCCTGTATTTTAAAAAGATGTTTACTTTTTTTTCTGAAATGTCTGTAAAATTTGTCTATTTTGTAATAGATTCTTGCTTTTTTTTTAAACTATTGCTAATTTATAAAATTATATGACCATGTGAAGCTGCTTGCTTTTAATCTTCTTTTAGTAGGTATGACCTAAATCAGATCCCTTATGATTATACAGTGGAAGTGACAAATAGATTCAAGGGATTAGATCTGATGGACAGAGTGCCTGAGGAACTATGGACAAAGGTTTGTGACATTGTACAGGAGGCAGTGATCACAACCATCCCCAAGAAAAAGAAATGCAAAAAGGCAAAATGGCTGTCTGAGGAGACCTTAGAAATAGCTGAGAAAAGAAGAGAAGTGAAAGGCAAAGGAGAAAAGGAAAGATATATCCATTTGAATGCAGAGTTCCAAAGAATAGCAAGGAGACATGAGAAAGCCTTCCTAAGTGACCAATGCAAAGAAATAGAGTAAAACAATAGAATGGGAAAGACTAAAGGGTCTCTTCAAGAAAATTAGAGATACCAAGGGAATATTTCATGCAAAGATGGACACAATAAAGGACAGAAACATTACGGACCTAACAGAAACAGAAGATATTAAGAAGAGGTGGCAAGAATACACAGAACTATACAAAAAAGACCTTAATGACCCAGATAACCACGGTGGTGTGATATCCTGGAGTGTGAAGTCAAGTGGGTCTTAGGAAGCATCATTACGAACAAAGCTAGTGGAGGTTGTGAAATTCAAGCTGAGCTGCTTCAAATCCTAAAAGATGATGCTGTTAAAGTGCTGCACTTGATATACCAGCAAATTTAGGAGACTCAACAGTGGCCACAGGACTGGAAAAGGTCAGTTTTCATTCCAGTCCCAAAGAGAGGCAATGCCAAAGAATGTTCAAACTACCACACACTTGCACTCATCTCACACACTAGCAAAGTAATGCTCAAAATTCTCCAAGTGAGGCTTTAGCAGTACGTGAACTGAGAATTTCCAGATGTTCAAGCTGAATTTAGAAAAGGCAGAAGAACAAGAGATCAAATTGCCAGCATCCACTGGATCATGGAAAAAGCAAGAGAATTCCATAAAAACATCTACTTCTGCTTCATTGACTACCCTAAAGCCTTTGTATGGATCACAACAAAGTGTGGAAAATTTTTCAAGAGATGGGAATACCAGATCACCTTACCTGCCTCCTGAGAAACCTGTATGCAGGTCAAGAAGCAATAGTTAGAACTGGACATGGAACAATGGACTGGTTCTAAATTGGGAAAGGAGTACATCAAGGCTGTATATTGTCACCCTGCTAATTTGACTTATATGCAGAATATATCACGTGAAATGCCGAGCTGGATGAAGCAGAAGGTGGAGTCACTTTCAGTAACCTCAGATATGCAGATGACAATACTCTTATGGTAGAAAGTGAAGAGGAACTAAAGAGCTTCTTGATGAAGGTGAGAGGAGAGGGAAAAAGCTGGCTTAAGACTAAACATCCAAAAAAACAATGATCATGGCACCTGGTCCCATCGCTTCATGGCAAATAGATGGGGAAACAATGGAAACCATGACAGACTTTTGTTTTCTTGGGCTCCAAAATCACTACAGATGGTGACTGCAGCCATGAAATCAAGGCCCTTGCTCCTTGGAAGAAAAGCTATGGCAAACCTAGACAGCATATTAAAAAGCAGAGACAAAAAAAAAAAAAAAAAAGCAGAGACATTTCTTTGCTGAAAAAGGTCCCTATAGTCAAAGCTATGGTTTATCCAGTAGTCATGTATGGGTCTGACATGAAGAAGGCTGAATGCCTAAGAATTGATGCTTTTGAACTGTGGTGCTGGAGAAGACTCTTGAGAGTCCCTTGGACTGCAAGGAGATCAAACCAGTCAATCCTAAAGGAGATCAACCCTGAATATTCATTGGAAGGACTGATGCTAAAGCTGAAGCTCCAATAGTTTGGCCACCTGATGTGAAGAACAGACTCATTAGAAAAGACCCTGATGCTGGGAAAGATTGAAGGCAGGAGGATAAGGGGATGACAGAGGATGAAATAGATGGATGGCATCACTGACTCAATGGACATGAGTTTGAGCAAGCTCCAGGAGTTGGTGAAGGACAGGGAATCCTGGTGTGCTGCGTCCATGGGGTCACAAAAAACCAGACACAACTGAGTGACTCAACAACAAGTAGTTCTTTCTTTATGTAGTATAGTAGTCCTTTGTCACAAATTGTCAGTCTTTTTTCTCAGTTCTTAGTTTGTGTTTTAACTTTGCTTTTGGTTGTCTTTACCAGAAAGTTTTTATTTTTATGTAGTCCAATTTATCAGCCTACTATGACTTTTTAGAGGGGCTTCCCAGTTGACTCAGTGGTAAACAATCTGCTTGCCAAGCAGAAGATGCAGGTTCAGTTTCTGGATCAGGAAGATGCCCTGGAGAAGGAAATGGCAACCCACTCCAATATTCTTGCCTGGGAAATCCCATGGACAGAGGAACCCAGTGGGCCCCTGTTTAGAGGAGCCTGGTGTGCTACAGTCCACAGGGTTGCAAAGAGTTGGACATGACTGAGGGACTGAACAACAACAGTTACAATATTTTTAGATTTTGAATCATAGTTAGAAAAGCCTTCCAAATTCCAAAGTGATAAGGAAGTTCACCTTTGTTTATTTTTATTTAATTTAGAATACTGATGGTTTTTTTTTAAACTTTTTATTGGAGTATAGTTGATTACAATGTTGTGTTAGTTTCAGGTGTATAGCAGAGTGAATCAGTTATGCATATAGCACATTTGTTTATTTTTAATGTTTCATATTTTGCTCTAATTTTGATCCATCTGAATTTTATTCTTGTGTGAGATTTGTGGTATGGATCCAGCTTTTTTCCCAGGTGGAAAATGAGTTTTCCAACCTCATTTATTGAGTGAGTCTGTGTTTTCTCCATGGATTACAGTTGCCACATTTATTATCAAATTATGTATAATGTATAAATATTATATTACATAAAAGATGTCCTTTTTTTCCCCTTTATTCTTATATTTTTTCTCAGATGGCTGTTTGTATATATGCAAACAGCTAATTTCTGTATATTAATTGTACCCCACTTCTTTATTGGGAGGGCTTCCCTGGTGGCTCAGAGGTTAAAGTGTCTGCCTGCAGTGTGGGAGACCTGGGTTCGATCCCTGGGTTGGGAGGATCCCCTGGGGAAGGAAATGGCAACCCACTCCAGTATTCTTGCCTGGGGAATCCCATGGACGGAGGAGCCTGGTGGATTACATTAGTCCATGGGGTCTCAAAGAGTCGGACACGACTGAGCGACTTCACTTTCACTCTTTATTGGGAATGCCTCTAGCAGGTCCTCTGTAAGATTGATGCTTAAGAAAGATATATTTTATATCTTAGAGCATTCGTGGTTGTTAATAATCTTGTCATTGAGGCTTAGCGGATTTTTGTTTTGTTTTGTTTTTTTGGTGGTTGTTTTTGACTATGCCTTATGGCCTGTAGGATCTTAGTTCCCTGACCAGGGATTAAGCCTGCATCCTTGGCAGTGAAATCTGAGTCCTAACCACTGGCGTGCCAGGAATTCCTGGACATATGTTTTTATTTCTCTTGAGTATATCCCTTGGAGTAGAATTACTGGGCCATGTGATAACTTTATGCTTTATCATTTAAGAGCTGCTTGAATGTTTTCCAAAGTGACTATACCATTTTACATTCTCTCCATCATTGTATAGGGTATCCAGTTTTTCATATTCTCTTCAAAGCTTAATACTGTCTGACTTTTTGATTCTGGTCATCCTAATGAGTATAAAATGTATCTCACTATAATTTTTGATGATATGAGACATCTTTTCAAGTGCTTATTGACCATTTTAAAACTTTCCTTTGAGAACTGTCTTTGTGTCCTGTGCCTATTTAAAAATTGTTGTCTTTTTCTTATTGACTTATAAGGGCTCTTTATATATTCTAGATTCAAATTCCTTATCAGCTATTTGATTTGTAAATATTTTATCCTATTTTGTGGGTTGTCTTACTTTCTTGATGATGTTCTTTGAGGCAAAAAGAACTTTAATTTTGATGAGGTCTAATTTATCTTTGTTGTTATTGTTCATGTTTTTGATGTCATATCTAAAAATCCATTGTCAAATCTGTGATCATGAAGATTTATTCCTGTGTTTTCTTCTAAGAGTTTTATAGATTTAGCTCTATATTTAGGTCTTTGATCCATTTTGACTTTCTTTTGTGTATGATGTGGCCCCTTCCCTTTATGGTCCATTCTGCTTTTTGTGGTATTGTGATACATTTTATAAACTTAGTAATATGTTATTAGAATTACTTTTATAGTTCTGTTTTATTTAAAAAGGTGAGAGAAGAAAGGTAATCAAGTATGTTTATAGCTTTTGGATAGTAACTTTTATTTTATTATTCTGGGTCTCTTCGTTTGTTCTTGTGAATTCAAGTTATGATCTGGAGTCATTTCCTTAGCCCAGTATGTACACTGTTGCTTCTGATCACCTCATTAGAGCCGATGTATTATATTTTTATATATTAGGCTCACAACACACACACATAGAGTAAATAAACTTGGAAACAGGCATTTTGTTCTTAAGGAGAGAAAGAAGTCAGAGAGAAAGTAAAGTCAAAATTGCAAAGACTGAGTAGGTAACTATTGCAACAGTCTTCTTAAGGTCTTGGGAAACATTAAAATATGATACAGGATTAAATGAAAGGACTCCTATTAATTAAGAGAAGGAATATTAGACAGGTTAAAAGTCTTAATGAGCTGGGGAAAATCTGGGTTTGCTATCGAGGGAGTTGGAGTTGAATAGAGATGCACAGGATGTACACCATTCTTGAAGGCCATTCTGAGTTTCAAGTAAATTTACAATGATTCCATTTTGTATGCTACCATATTTTCTAGGTATCTTAGGGATGTCATCAGTTATTTTAATAATTAGATTTATTGGATATTGTTTTTCCTCGAGGATTTCAATTTTATACTTTCATGCCATAGTAGTTATGATTGTAAACTTTTCTTGAAAAGTATGTTTTATAAGAAATTGGGACAGGATATAAGTATCTTAAGTCAAAAGTAGAAACTCTTGTCTCCCCATAAACCAATGTATTATTTTCTTTAGCGTCTGTACTGTTTCTGATTGTTTGGGAAATGGGAAAATAAGAGAAAAGGATAAGCTTTCTTTTCTAAGATTTTGATGTTATTTATCAATCAGTGATAGACATTCCCTAAATTTGGATGCAAATTAAATTTGTTGCTTGATGTCTTTCTAAACTACCCTATTTAAAAAATTATAGCCTCCTTCTCCTCCTGTTTTTTTAATTTCCTTCTGTTGTAAATTGCATGAGTATAAGGATCTTAATAAATATTTGCCAAATGAATGAGTGAATGTATGTACTTTATACTGAGCTAACAGTAGATATGGTGCTCAGAATGGTGCTTTTTAAAAGTCCTTTGCTGCTGTAATGATTTTAAGGATTTTACTCTGTTTAAATAGGAGAAAGAAGCATGCTATTCACAGTAGTGACACAACTTCTTCTGATGAAGAACGATTTGAAAGAAGAAAATCAAAGAGCATGGCAAGAGCCAGAAATCGGTCAGTAAATTTCTAGTTGTTCCTCCCACCCTGGGAAAAAGGACTAGCAGTTAGGCTTTGTGACTCTCACCTGTACCAGTAGTTTGCTCACAGTGGTACTCAACACATTAGAGTAATACACTAACTTGGTTTTTACATAATAATTTTTAGAGTAGAAATCTAACTATGGGAAACTTCCCATAAATTACTTACTGTGTTAGTACTCAATAAAACAGTGTGGAAAGATAAAGATAGAACCAGGGGAAGAGTCCAACCTCTATGACCGTCTCTTCTTCAGTACCTCTCCTCTAATCCAAATCCATTTAATGAGGCTGATTTTAGATGCTTAAAATGATGATAGCACTCTAGAGTAAGACTTGATTTTAAATAGAATTATTTCAGGAATCCTTGGGTTTTGTTGGAAACCTTGTTATAGTTTTGGTTTAGTGAATGCCTCTGGTGATCTTTGCTTAACTAGAGTGATTCATTATTACATAGCTTACTAAAATCTTGAGAGTTTTCAGTGGGGGAGAGAATCAATATTTTGCCTAGTAGAGTATCCAGTTATAATTTATCCTTTAAAATTTGAGTTAATTTTCTAGCTTATATGTATAATACTTAAGATAAATTATATTTAGAAATTTTATATTTAGCAAAGCATTTCTATACATTAGCATTATATATTTACTGTAGAAATATCAAGTTTTCAGTTAGCTGGTCTTGGAAACAAGTTTGGATTGGTGTAGATTGTATGCTAGAAAGAGTTCCTTGTGTGGATGACAGAAAGAAAATGTAAGGAAAATCTAAGTTTAAATAAAAGAGTGTAATGCCTCTTTAATCTGAGCTATTGTGATACCTGCTTTGGAAGTTTTTAAAGTAAATTCAGATTAGGAAATATCAGTGAAGTTATATTCATTATAGAACCTATACTTTTTTGAGGCTATTTATGTCATCTTTTGGTGTTTATGCAATATTAAAAGAGGCAGTAGATTGTATTTTCTTAGGGATAATTAAATTAATATTGTATAGGATTTTAAGTAGCTAAAGTATTTTAAGGTAGCTACACAAAAAAGTAAGGCTTAATTTTCAAAACAGGATCTAAAATTGGTTTCTCTTGAATTAAAAGGAAGGAAACTTATTTCTTCAATCATGTATTTTGAGTTGACATACATAATAACTAAGGATAAATTTATATATTGTAATAAAGCTTGAGTTCATTTAATGTCATATATAATATTAATAGTGTATATACAGTTTATTTTTATTTTATACTTATAGAATATCAGGTTTGTTAAGTTTTCTTATTTAGACTAGGTTGGACTCTTTGGACAAATAGATTCATGACCTTAATTGCTTTGTCTTATGAATAAATTTATTTTTGATCTATTGAAAAGAATTTAGGAAAAGTAGGTTAAAAATATGAAATCTCTTTTCTTAAAAAACTGGAAATAGAACTGCCATATGACCCAGCAATCCCACTCCTGGGCACACACACCAAGGAAACCAGATCTGAAAGAGACACGTGCACCCCAGTGTTCATCGCAGCACTGTTTATAATAGCCAGGACATGGAAGCAACCTAGATGCCCATCAGCAGACGAATGGATAAGGAAGCTGTGGTACATGTACACCATGGAATACTACTCTGCCATTAAAAAGAATTCATTTGAATCAGTTCTAATGAGATGGATGAAACTGGAGCCCATTATACAGAGTGAAGTAAGCCAGAAAGATAAAGACCATTACAGTATACTAACACATATATATGGAATTTAGAAAGATGCTAATGATAACCCTATATGCAAAACAGAAAAAGAGACACAGATGTACAGAACAGACTTTTGGACGCTGTGGGAGAAGGTGAGGGTGGGATGTTTCAAGAGAACAGCTTTGAAACATGTATATTATCTATGGTGAAACAGATCACCAGCCCAGGTTGGTTGCATGAGACAAGTGCTCGGACCTAGTGCACTGGGAAGACCCAGAGGGATCGGGTGGAGAGGAAGGTGGGAGGGGGGAGTGGGATGGGGAATACATGTAAATCCATGGTTGATTCATGTCAATGTATGACAAAAACCACTACAATATTGTAAAGTAGTTAGCCTCCAACTAATAAAAAGAAAAAAAAAAAAAAGAAAAAAAAATGAAATCTCTTGTCATTTTCTGGGCTATGAGAAAAGGGAGAAAGATAAAAATGTTTCAAAGCAGATGGCATAAACAGATGGAGAGATATTCCATGTTCCTGGGTAGGAAGAATCAATATTGTGAAAATGGCTATACTACCAAATGCAGTCTTCAGATTCAATATGATCCCTATCATATTACCAATAGCATCTTTCACAGAACTAGAGCAAAAAATTTTACAATTCATATGGAAATGCAAAAGACCCCAAATAGCCAAAGCAGTCTGAGAAAGAAGAATGGAGCTGGAGGAATCAACCTTCCTGACTTCAGATTATACTACAAAGCTACAGTCATCAAGACAGTATGGTACTGGCACAAAAATAGAAATGTAGACCGATGGAACGAGATAGAAAGCCCAGAAATAAACCCATGCACCTGTGGGTACCTTATTTTTGACAAAGAATGCAAGAATATGTAATGGGGCAAAGACAGCCTCTTCAATAAATGGTGCCGGGAAAACTGGACAGCTACATGTAAAAGAATGAAATTAGAACACTTCCTAATAACATACACAAAGATAAACTCAAAATGGATTAAAGACCTAAATATAAGACCAGAAACTATAAAACTCTTAGAGGAAAACATAGGCAGAACACTTGATGACATAAATCAAAGCAAGATCCTCTATGACCCACCTCCTAGAGTAATGGAAATAAAAACAAAAGTTAACAAGTGGGACCTGATTAAACTTAAAAGCTTTTGCACATCAAAGGAAACTATAAGCAAGGTGAAAAGACAACCCTCAGAATGGGAGAAAATAATAGCAAGTGAAACAACTGACAAAGGATTAATTTCCAAAATATACAAGCAGCTCATACAACTCAATGCCAGAAAAACAAACAACCCTATCAAAAAGTGGGAAAAAGACCTGAACAGACATTTCTTCAAAGAAGACATACAGGTGGCTAACAAACATGAAAAGATGCTCAACATTGCTCATTATGAGAGAAAGCAAATCAAAAGTACAATGAGAGATATCACCTCACACCAGTCAGAGTAGCTATCATCAAAAAGTCTACAAACAATAAATGCTGGAGGGAGCGTGAAGAAAAAGGAATGCTCTTGCACTGTTGATGGGAATGTAAATTGATACAGCCACTATGGAAGATGGTATGGAGATTCCTTAAAAAACTAGGAATAAAACCACCATATGACCCAGCAATCCCACTCCTAGGCATATACCCTGAGGAAACCAAAATTGAAAAAGACATGTGTATTCCATTGTTCATTGCAGCACTATTTACAATAGCTAGAACATGGAAGCAACCTAGGTGTCCATTGACAGATGAATGGATAAAGAAGTTGTGGTGCATATACACAGTAGAATATTACTCAACCATAAAAAGAAACACATTTGAGTCAGTTCTGATGAGTTGGATGAACCTAGAACCTATTATACAGAGTGAAATGAGTCAGAAAGAGAAAGATAAATATCATATTCTAACACATATATATGAAATCTAGAAGAATGGTACTGAAGAACTTATTTACAGGGCAGCAGTGGAGAAACAGACATAGAGAATAGATTTATGGACATGGGGAGAGAGGAGGAGAGGGTGAGAGGTATGGAAAGAGTAACATGGAAACTTAAATTACCATATGTAAAATAGATAGCCAGTGGGAATTTGCTGTATGGCTCAGGGAACTCAAACAGTGGCTCTGTAGCAACCTAGAGGGGTGGGATGGGGAGGGAGATGGGGGGAGGTTCAAAAGGGAGGGGATATATGTATACCTATGGCTGACTGATGTTGAGGTTTGACAGAAAACAACAAAATTCTGTAAAGCAATTATCCTTCAATAAAAAAATAAATTAGAAAAACGTGTCAAAACTTTAAAACTTGTTTATGATATTAAGAATGTGTAACTTTTTAATGCTGTCTACTTAAATTTTTATGAATTTCAGGTGTTTGCCTATGAACTTAAGAGCAGAAGATTTGGCTAGTGGTATTCTCCGAGAACGTGTTAAAGTGGGTGCAAGCTTGGCTGATGTTGATCCAATGAATATTGATAAGTCAGTAAGTTTTGTAAATGGTTTTTTAGAAATACCTCTTTTTTTTTTTTTGTCACACAGCTTGTGGGATCTTAGTTCCCCCATCAAGGATTGAATCCGTGCTCCCTGCAGTGGAAGCGTGGAGTCCTAACCGCCATAACTGCCAGGGGATTCCCTAAAGTATAATTTTTTGAACTCTGTTTATATATGAACTTTATGTTTAAACTTCAGTTCCTGCTGAAGACATGCATTTTGCAATCGTTATAAGTTAAAAAGAAACGTATATACAATTAAAATTATTTTGTACTAAACTTTTCCCCTTCTTTTCAAGGTGCGGTTTGATAGCATAGGTGGATTGAGTCATCATATTCATGCACTAAAGGAAATGGTAGTATTCCCACTTTTATATCCAGAAATTTTTGAAAAATTTAAAATTCAGCCTCCAAGGTTAGTAATGCTAGATGTTTATTATTGTTACTGTTAATTTATCAAATTTCAATTAGTAAGTAATTATAAATCTAAATATTATTTATAAATATTTCATGTATATTTATTTGATATGTAATGGGCTGTCGTCTATGGGGTCGCACAGGGTCGGACACGACTGAAGTGACTTAGCAGTAGCAGTAGCAGTAACAAGGAGAATTAAGAATGAAAGTTTATTATTTAGACCTCAAAAGTTGTGGCACTTGAAGTTTATATTTCAGCATTTTGGACTCAGACGTAGGATGAGATTCTTTATGCAGGCCTTGAATATACAAGTGGATTGCCCAACTAGATTTTCCTTAATTTGGTCTCCTAATAGGATTGAGTTTGACACTATATGTTGTTTAGTCTTTGAAAGCACAATTTCAGTGAAGTGTTTCTTTGACTCAATGATGTGGTACTTTTGAAATGGTAAACTTGATAGTTTATGATCAGATTAATTGTGTCTGATCATAAGGTGGTTAGCTAGTTAAAGTGATTGGCCTCCAACTAATTAAAAAAAAAAATAAATAAATAAATAAAAAAGAAAAGGCTGAGAGGAAATTGGGCAAAATAAAATATTCTGAAGATGTACACATAGATTTAAACTGCTAAATATCTCTTTTTATTTAAGAGATTTGGTTCTAATTTGTTATTCATCCTTTTAAGGATTTAGAAAATCTTTTAAAGAGTCATCTTCTATTTGAGTGAGTTAAATATTGGCCTGTAATTCTACAGTGGCTCTTACGAATCATAATAGCAATTTATTTACTTTTTATATGATATGATCCAATGAATATGATCAATACTGATCATATTTATTAGATTCAGTTACTGTTAAAAAATAGTAAATTAAAAAAAACTCATTAACGAGGAACTTTAAAAATGGAGTTATAAACAAAATGTGTTATAAGCTAAAAGTAATCTTCCTCTTTAGAGATGAACAGTTTTTATATTCTTTACAACTTTCCTTTATACATATATGCATATATTAAGTTTATGATTTTGCCTGTATAGTGTGCATTTAAACATTTAATAAAATGAGATTACTCAGTAATGCCCTTATATAACTTTATTTTTTACTCTATAATATAGATACCTCATATTAATAAATATTGTGTGTATTATTCTTTTTGACATCATACTAGTGTTTATAGATGTAGTGGTGTATTTGTCCCTTATTAATAGATAGCATTTAGATTTTTTAAGAAAGTCTATAACATTCTTTTGAGTATTTCTACATGATTTTGTAAAAAATGTGAAATTTCTGGGTCACAGGGCTAATGCCTTTTATATTTTGCCAAACTACTGTCTACCCTGATTGAACTATTTCTTGTATAGCAAAGCTTGATTGTTTGAGAACATCCTTGAGGACTCTCAGCGAAGTGAAACTTTTGCCTGTATACTACAAAAAGCTTTGTCGGTGTCTAATAATAATAAATACACATTAATTCAAAATTATATGGGAGGTGCATACTTTTAAATTGATAATTAGTGCTAATGGTAACACTAATTTACTTTTATTGACTCTCTATTCCTCTAGAGGCTGTTTGTTTTATGGTCCTCCTGGCACAGGTAAAACCTTGGTCGCCAGAGCATTAGCTAACGAGTGCAGTCAGGGAGACAAAAAGGTGGCTTTTTTTATGCGAAAAGGAGCAGATTGTCTGAGTAAGTGGGTTGGCGAATCTGAGCGGCAGCTTAGGCTTCTTTTTGATCAGGTAAGTGAAGTCAGCTAATGTGAGAATATCTTCTTAAGAATACTTAATATACTTGGTCTATAAATATTACACAAACTGTTCATAACAAGTCATATTTACCAATCAGTGTGTTAAATTTAGGATCAGTTATTGGAATTTGTATGTCTTAGAGGTATTTAGTAGCAGTTTCACTAGTACTAATTTAAGATGATTTACAAAATATTTATTGAGGTGGCAACTTGGCATATAATAAGTACCATGTTAAGTGCTTTTGAGATCCCTAGATACCACATATAGATTATAATCTAGTTGAGGGACTAGAACAAACATAAAAAGTTAAATATCTGTGCAAGAAATATCACAAAGCAGTATATTATTTATTTTCATGAGTTACAAATATACTAGAAGAATTCAGTATTAAATGAATGCTTTTAAAAGGCTGAGTAAGGTAAGTGAATATTATTTGGGCTATCTTTACTACTTATGTATAACTTTAAAAATACCATTTCCTAATACTTATATAAATTAGTCCTGATATAAATTCACTTTTAAATTATTTAGGGTACTTAAGGGGGTCATTCATACATGGTAATGCAATTTATATCTTGTTATGCCTAAGGAGATTCACATGACACTTTAAAAATGCTTAGAGCAAGCATTTGTTGAATACCCATTACTGAGTTGATGTGTATCAAAGTTCTACCTGATTGGTAAAGCATTTCAAATATTATTTTTAGTTATTATCAGTATCCATGTTAAAGACTGCTGTGTTGCAGATAATGGGTCTAGAAAGAGGGATAAAGTAAAATTGTTAACGTCAAGGTGTTCGATGTCTATTGAGAAGTCAAACATATGCAGTCTTCATGTTTCAAGAGGATTTCATAATAATTGGAAAATAATGTAAAATAACATTGGTGGATTTGGGGAGAATCAGGTTGGGGATACTGGCAAATTGTCCAATGACTTAATTTTAAATTTTTGACAGTGTTATACTTTTTGCAACTTGATACTGGGTGTAGGAATGTTTCTTGGTTTTATCAAAAACCGTAGCATAAATCATGCTGCTTTTTACAGTATTTCTTTTGTTTCATGTTTTTGTTATTTTGGCCGTGAGGCATGTGGGATCTTTAACTCCCTTACCAGGGATCAAACCTGCACCCCCTTCATTGGAAAGTGAAGTCTTAACCACTGAACTACCAGGGAGTCTCCATGTTGCTTTTTAAATCTATATTTACTTTATTTGTGTTTCGTTTCTGTTTCTTTGTGGGCAATAGATTTGAAATGTTTTCTTTCTTTTTTTTAAAAAAACTGCTTGTAGTCATTATATGTCTTTTTAAATGACAAGAATCTACATTCCTAAATTAAGGATATAATCTGTTCTCTAAATGAGATGAAGGAGGTGCAGTTGGCCTTCCATATCTGCCGGTTCTGCATCCACAGATTCAGGCAACAATTTCAACTCATATTGGTTGAGTTCACAGATGTGGAATCCATGGATATATAGGGCTGACAGTACTATGCTATTTTATGTGAGGAACTTGAGCATCCTTGTATTTTGGTATCTCTGGGGAGCCTTGGAACCAGTGCCCCGCCCCACAGATACTGAGGGTTGACCATACAATGTATTGGCTAAGAGTTTGGCCTTTGGTGTCAGAAAAATGTTAGTTCATATCTGACTTTACTATTAAGTATATATGAAAGTGAAAGTGTTAGTCTCTCAGTCTTGTCTGATTCTTTGCGACTCCATGGGCTATAGCCCACCAGGCTCCACTGTCCATAGAATTCTCCAGGCAGGAATACTGGAGTGGGTAGCCATTCCCTTTTCCAGGGGATCTTCCTGACCCAGGGATTGAACATGGGTCTCCTGCATTGCAGGCAGATTCTTTACCATTTGAGCCCCAGAGAAGCCCTATTAAGTATGTAACTTTAAGTAACTGAAAGCATCTGATCTTTATTTGCCTCTTCTATAAAATGGAGCAAATAATGCCAATCTCATTGGACTAATATGAATTTTTCCTAAAAGGAAGTGTATATAGTTGACTTTTGAACCATACAGGGGTTAGGGGCACCAACTTCCATACAGTTGAAAATTGGTATATAATTTTTGACTCCCCCCAAACTTAACTACTACCTGCCTACTGTTGATAGGAAGCCTTACCAATAATATAAACAGTTAGCATGAATATTTTGTATTATGTCTTATATTCTGTATTCTTACAGTAAAGTAAGTTAGAGAGAAGAAAATGTTAAAAAAAAATCATGAGATTTGCAATACTGTACTATATTTACCAAAACCAAAGTTTTACATTGCCTGAACATAAGTTGAATTCTCTCTCAATCTATGTCAATATTGTCTTATATAATGCAAAACACTGTAGATGTTATGTATATTATACTATACATCAAAAATGAACAAATAAAATGAAAAAAATTCATATTTATTAGGTATCACGATTCATGTGTTGATAACAAAGAAACAGCCTTAAATCCTGGTGCTCATTTCTCTTCTTTACTAATAAATGAGACTGGGGCACTGTTGTCTGTATTAAAAACCTGTTCAGACACTCTTTCTCATCAGTGGTTTTCTTAATGGTGTCTGGAAACTTGTCTGCTACCTCTTGGTCAGAAGAAGGTACTTCTTCTATTACCTTGAGTATGTTTTTTAGTTTTTAAAATATAGTTTTTTCAAAGGAAAATGGCATAGCCAATTGGAAAACTACTTAATCTTCAATCCCAATTTTGTTTTCTTTAAACTTAGAAGTGACTTTTGTTGTTGTTTAGTTGCTAAGTCATATCTGACTCTTTGTGACCCCTGACTATAACCTGCTAGACTTCTCTGTCCATGGGATTTCCCAGGCAAGAATACTGGAGTGGGTTGCCATTTCTCTCCAGGAGATGTTCCTGATTCAGGGATCGAACATCTCTTGAGTTGCAGGCAGATTCTTTACCTCTGAACCACCAGGGAAGCCCTAGAAATGATTTAGTGATTTTTGTTTTAAACAAACTCCCACTTTCACCTTTAAATCTACTCATGCTGAATCCTTCCCAGGAGATTGCTCCAGTGTGTATTTCCAGGTCCTTGCTTTGTTCCTTTTACCAAAAAATGCAAAACACAATTCCATTGTGCACCTTTAGGGCTCCAATCACCAAAAACAGGGGAAAAAAATCTTTGGAATAGCCAATCAAGTTGAATTAAAAAAATCCACATGAATGCCAGTGGGTTGGGGCAGGAATCCACTCCTGTGTTCTTGGTCATTTGATGCCACTCCATGAATCCTTGTAATTCACCCTCCCTATCCTGTCCACATATGATTTGAATCCAGTGATCTAGCTTCAAGGATTGGGGTCCAGTGAGCCCTCTCCAGTCCACCTTGACATTTTAAGCCAAACCTGTCTTTAAAATTATTGTCATCCTTTGTTGGTATTAATTTCTGCAGGTTTAGATTCTTCACCTTCCTTTTGCTTTAAGTTTTCATAGAATGACCTTGCTTTTTCTTAAATTATATTAGAGTTTGTAGGAATGCTTTTCTTATATCCTTACATGGAAGCTAATTAAAATATGTCATTAACATAAAATAGTCTGTTATATGATAAAAGCAATATGAATAGTGTGTTTAAATGTGTTTAATAAAATAGTATGTTTAAAAATACATGTATGTGTATGTGTGTAAATGACACATATGGCAGAATAAACAAATTGAAAACAGTAGTTAGTTACTGGGTAGGTAACTCCAATCATTACCTTGTGATTGGAGACTGAGGAGATAGGAGCTTTTCTTTTTCCTCTATAATCTTTCTTACCTGCTGCATGTTGTACCATTTGCTTATATTACCTATTTACTTCTGTTACTTATTAAAAAAACATAGTAATTAAATTAAAAATGAAAACTAATACTTGTTTTCTTTTTATACTAGGCATATTTGATGAGACCTTCTATAATATTTTTTGATGAAATAGATGGATTAGCTCCAGTTCGCTCTAGCAGGCAAGATCAGATCCACAGGTAATATTTCCTAATCTGATTATGTTGAGTTCATATGTTGACATAGTACTAAGACTTAACCCTTGAATTAGTGCTGTGAGGCTTGTAAGGTGCAAGCTGTTGTTTCCTTGAGGAAGACTTCTTTCTTATAGCATGTGTGTGCATGAGTGTGTGTGTGTGTGTGTGTGTGTGTGTGTGCGTGCGCGTGCATGTATGTGCTCAGTCACTCTGTTGTGTCCGACTCTTTGTGACTCTATTGTCTGTTCACCTGCCGGGCTCCTCTGTCTTCAGATGTTTGTAGGTAGAATTTTCCTATTTTGAATTGAGCTGCTTAAATTTGTGAGCTTCTAATTTTCATCCTAGCTGTAATGTTTTTATAATATTTTATTTCTTAAAATATTTTTTTGTTTCTCTTGTCCCTGTGAATATTTGTGACTAAGCTTTTGTTTGCCTTTTCCCCACCATTTGGAACCTTCATTTATATAAAATGTCTGAAATAGTCAATTCATAAATGGTACAAAATTTATCAAGTAAATGCTAACAGAAAGCTACTATTGCTGTATTAGACAAAATTGTGTGTAAGACAGAAAGCATTATTATAAATATAAAGACAATCCCCTTATAATGATAAAAGCTTCAACTTATTAAAAGATGTAATGGTTTAAAATCTGTAATTCCCTAATTACTATATTTCAAACTATATAAAACAAAAATTGACAGAACTGCAAAGTGAGAGTCAAACTGATCATCACTGTGAAAGAGATCATGTACCTCTTGGTAATTAATAGAACAAAGGAGCATAAAATAAATTCTCTGTAGATTATTTGAGCAACTGTGTTCTATGAATCTGATCTTGTCTGCATACTTATCTAAGGCAATATAGAATGAACACTAGTTTTAAACATCATTTATAAAAACTTATCATATATTATGCCTTAAATCACAACTAATTTCCAAAGTTTAATAATATACTAAGTGTAAGAGATAACAAACAGACAAGCAGAAAATTTTATGTCTGTTATCAGCAGTTATTGCTCTAATTCTAAATAATCTATGGTACTAGTGAAATAAAAATTATAACAGTATATGAACTGCAAACAAAGATATACAGAAATCAAGAAATTAAAAAGTTGCTTCTTTGAAAAAAATAAAATTGAAACCAACCTCTGGCTCAGTTGGCCATGATAAAAAAGACATTGATAAAGCAGTATTTAGGAAAAGAAAATACGTTGTTTTAGATTTTGTAAACATTAAAGATTCAGAAGAGGATTAAGGCTTAAACTCAAGAGGTTTAAAAACTTTTAGCAAAAAACCTGTGGGAAAATTTTCATAACCTGTATGTGAATGTTCATAATATTTTTGGGTAATAGCCAAAAACTGGAAACAGTCTAAATGTCCATCAACATGTATATCAACAATTTGGGATATATCATAAAATGGAATATTGTTTTAGCAATGAAAAGGAATAAACTCTTGTTAAAATGCCTCACATGTTAGCAAAGTAATGCTCAAAATCCTTGAACCTAAGGGTCAATAGTATGTGAACCAAGAACTTCCAGATGTTCAAGCTGGATTTAGAAAAGGCAGAGGAACCAGAGATTAAATTGCCAGCATCCACTGGATCATGGAAAAACCAAGAGAATTCCAGAAAAGCATCTACTTCTGCTTTATTTTTTTTTCTCTCTCTCTCTTTTTTTTTTTTTTTCTGCTTTATTGACTATGCCAAAGCCTTTGACTGTATGGGTCACAACAAACTGTGAAAAATTCTTCAAGAGATGGGAATACCAGACCACCTTACCTGCCTCCTGAGAAACCTGTATGCAGGTCACGAAGCAACAATTAGAACTGGATATGGAACAATGGACTGGTTCTAAATTGGGAAAGGAGTACATCAAGGCTGTATATTGTCACCCTGCTAATTTAACTTCTATGCAGAGTACATCATGTGAAATGCCAAGCTGGATGAAGCAGAAAGTGGAGTAAAGATTGCTGGGACAAATATCAATAACCTCAAATATTCAGAGGACAGAAACCTTATGGCAGAAAGCGAAAAGAAATTAAACAGCTTCTTGATGAAGGTGAAAGAGGAGAGTGAAAAAATTGACTTAAAACTCAACATTCAGAAAACAAAGATCATGGCATCTGGTCCAATCACTTCATGGCAAATAGATGGGGAAACAATGGAAACAGTGACAGATTTTATTTTCTTGGGCTCCAAAATCACTGCAGATGGTGACTGCAGCAATGAAATTAAAAAATGCTTGCTCCTTGGAAGAAAAGCTATGACCAACCTAGACAGCATATTAAAAAGCAGAGACAGTACTTTGCCTACAAAGGTCTGTATAGTCAAAGCTATGGTTTTTCCAGTAGTCATGTGTGGATGTGAGATCTGGACAATAAAAAAGGCTGACTGCTGAAGAATTGATGCCTTTGGGCTGTGGTGTTGAAGAAGACTCTTGAGAGTCCCTTGGACTGCAAGGAGATCAAACCAGTCAATCCTAAAGGAAATCAATCCTGAATATTCATTCATTGGAAGGACTGATGTCTGAAGCTGAAACTCCAATACTTTGGCCACCTGATGCAAAGAGCTGACTCATTAGAAAAGACCCTGATGCTGGGAAAGATTGAAGGCAGGAGGAGAAAGGGACAACAGAGAATGAGATGGTTGGATGACACCACTGACTTGATGTATGTGAGTTTGAGCAAGCTCCGGGAGATGGTGAAGAACAGGGAAGCCTGGTGTGCTGCAGTCCATGGGGTCACAAAAAGTCAGACAAGATTGAGTGACTGAACAACAACAAAAATACACCAACAGTGTGATAAATTTCAAATAATCATGTTGAGGGAAAGAATCCAGTAGAAAAATATTATTTACCTTGTGATTCCGTCTATGTAAAATTTTAGGTAATGCAAGCTAATGTATAGCGACAGAACTTGGATCAGTAGTTTCCAAGGGATTGGGTAGAGGTCAAGGAGGAGCAGTGGGGATGGATTATGAAGGGTGCAAAGAAGAGCATGATCAATATTACTTTTTTCCTTAATGGTGATAGTTTCACATACTTCAAAATTCAGCAATTTGTGTTCTTTAAACATATCCAATGTATTATATGTCAGTCATATCTTCAGAAGACTTAAACCTGTTTAGAACAATATGAGAAAGTTAATTGGAACTTAATTTCACTTTTGAACATGGATATAAAAATCTTTAAGACTGATAAAAGTTAGTATAAGCAACAGTTTTTGCAACTTTTTCTTTCTTTCCTCTTTAAAATTTTCTTACAGCTCTATAGTGTCAACCCTCCTTGCTCTTATGGATGGATTAGACAATAGGGGTGAAATTGTTGTTATTGGTGCTACAAATAGACTTGATTCTATAGATCCTGCTCTTAGGAGACCTGGTCGTTTTGACAGAGAATTTCTTTTCAACCTTCCGGATCAAAAGGTAACAGTTTCTGTTTTCAATATACTAAGATTTATTTCTCATTTGATTATGAAGTGTGTGTGTGTGTGTGTATACACACCAGGCTTCCCTGTTCTTCACCATTTCCCGGAGCCTGCTCAAACTTACATACATCAAGTCATATATATATAAATGAAAGAAAATATTTGTTATATCATTGGTTTATTTTTGGTAGTTGAATGCCCAGCTTAGACCTTGGAATTGAAGCAATAGCTACTGATTCCAGATTTTGTCAACTTTTGAACAAAATTTATCCGGATAACTTCCAAGTTCTTTTTGTCTTGGAGCTAGATCCCAGATTCCTCACCAAGCCAATAATAATTTTATCTTGGTTATAATTTGCTTTTTCATAGTCTTAAGAAACTCAAGTAGCAGTGTTGAGGCAATAAGGACATTAAATTTTAGAAAGCGTTGTTTTTCCCCTGAAAGAAGGCAAATGTGAAAAAACATTCTGATGTGACTTTTAAGCTGATTATGGATTTTTATACTTCAGTGTTTCTTTTTTTCCTGTGGGAGAAAAAGAAATTTAATTTGGAACCAAGATGTTAAAATTTTGATTGTGTTATACAGTTAGATTTAAGGTAGAGAATGCTATTTTGAAAGAAAAAAATCAAGGTAAAATTGTTTAAACCTTTGTTTTTTTCAGTGAATTCAATTACTGTTCATGGAGATTACCTTGTTATGTATTAAGTGTGAAAGCATTCATGAACTTATATGACAGTGTGTATTATATTTCTTTACTTAATCAAAAACTTCAACTTCAAACTGTAATGACACTTTATGCATATTAGAACTAAAAGGACCTGAAAAATCTAAATATACAGTTTGTTAGAAGTTATGGTTATTATAATGCATTGAAGTTTTTTGCTGATACATTTTCAGATGGTAAAAATGATGTGGAGGAAAGTGTAATTTAGTTTTGAGTTCTAGTCCTAGATCAAGTTCCTTTACCTCTCAGACTATTACATGTCCTAGTTTGTGAAACAAGGATCTCTACTACATAGCTCACAGGGTTATTATGGGAATCAGAGTTAACATGGCTGCCAAGCTGTTTATGCTTCTTTAAAATAAACAATTGCTTTTCTGGGATATGGTTAGTTGATGAATTTGTTCCATCTGATACATTTTGGGGTTGATGATATTTTATTTGTATTTTTTTCCTTAGGCAAGATTTTATTTATCTGTGCTTCTCTTCTTAGGCAAGAAAACACATTTTACAGATCCATACCAGGGACTGGAATCCAAAATTGTCAGATGCTTTTTTAGGTGAATTGGCCGAAAAATGTGTTGGTGAGTGCTACTATTTGAATTTTTGATTGTCATTGTTTGTTCTGCTCAGCCTCCTTTTCCCCTTATATTTGGAATGTGAATGAGTATAATTATATTTTTGTGCAATAGATGGCTTTGCCTTCAAATGTAAAAAATTATTTTAAACATTTCACTTGAAGTTTGAACACTTCTAAATTAAAATTTTAGCTGCCATTAGGTGTTTCGATTAACAAAACTCCATAGTAATAATGCCTTTCATTGAGTGCTGGATTTCCAATCTTATTACAGTGTCTCCTTTTAGGAACTGTTCCCTTTCAGAAATTTTACTAAGAAAAATAAGCTTAAACAAGAGGTAAAGATCCATGTATAGGGCAGGACTATAGTCTTTTACTTCGCAGATTACATGATGGACTCATCTTCATTCTGGTGGTGTAGAAAGAAGTTGAGTGAGAGGAGTCTTCAAAGAAAACACTTAATGACATCTGCTATATTTCCCTAAATGTTAAACTCTCCAAGTTAATGTTAAATTATTCACAGAGTAGAAGATCTCCAACAGAGTGAATGAACACTATTGCCCTAAAAGGATATGGTGAGAGTATTTTATGTGCATACATAGGAGATGGAATTCAGAGGTTTTAGAATTCAGGAGTTTGGCACTAATTAGGTCTGAAATAAAAATGAATATGGTATTAAGCAGCTGAATATACACGCAGGTATTTTCCTTTCATTCTTTTTCTGTCTTTTGTCTATTTTTCTCTCATTCTCCCAAAAATATAGATTAAAAAAATCTCTCCATGAACTTTTTAAGCATTATGAAGAAGTTCCCCTAATAAGTCCACTAACAATCAGCAGTCTACTTGGGAAAAGTTTAAAGTTACCAAAACCAAAAAGAACAACTTAGTTAAAAAATCATTGTGGTCCACCATCAAATAATTAAAACTTAAATAGAACATTAGTCCATTCAGTTAGCTACATCCGAATTATCCTCTTCATCCACAGGGACCTCCATCTCCGAAGCAGCATACCTCAACTTTTGAACCACAAAGACCTCGACATCTTCTGGTGAGGAGAAAACGTAAATCTCTCCAGCACTACTCCAGTTTAAGCTTTGCCTGGTATAAGAGAGCATGCGCCAAACCCATTTCATGTAAATTTGGCTTGACCTTTGCAAAGCCTTGTGCTGCTTTATGGGAGAGGGTGGTATTTGGTACAAAACCCAGTCTTTGCCCTTTTTGAAAATTTGACCCCTTTTATTTCCTGCTACTTTTATGATATTGTGTTAGAGTACAGATCAGAATGGAAAGTCTTTGTTGATTGGTCTGTGAATTTGTCACAGAATGATCCTTAACTGAAATAAGCAGAAGTCTTCAGATAATCTTGGAAATTCCCTGAGTAATCTAAAAATTACTTTTTATTACCCTATCTACCATCTGAAATATTATATACTCTAATTTGTCATCCTAAATATTAGAGTCTCAGTTTTCTTTTTCATTTCCAAAGGCCACTACTTCTCATTTTACCAGGTTATTTATTTTAGCTTTTAGTCAGTTTCTTAAGTTAAAAAAATTTTAAGACATACTTTGTTATAGGACTGAAAAATTTCTCTTGCCTTTTTTGGGGGTGGCATTGCTGGTTTAGAATCTGCTTATATATATACTATTTTCTTCCTGGAGAGTGACATAAAAATTATAATTAATTTAATTATAATTAACTGACTTCTGATTTTGTTTGTGACATTTATTTCATTTAAGAAACCAATTCACATTAAAAAAAAATCAAATGCAAGTCTTCAAACAGGAATGAAATAGCAATACACTTTAAATTCATTATGAAGTTACCACTTATGTATCCCAAAGATGTGTTAACATGTATGGGTTCAGTAGAGTGAAATTTATGCCTGACAAAAGAGTAAGCAGGTTGTTGATGAAGAACTGAAAACATGGTTGACCTTTTGTTAGAGGTTATGGATTTGGTAACTTTTATCTTGAAATGAATTCCCAAGTACTTGGAGGTTTGCATGCTTCATAGGTGTGATTTTTAGTAGTCTTCAAGTAATTTCGGTATCCAGAATGTGTGCATAAATAGTAGGAGCTTAAAGTTAATGAAGATCTTCTATCTAATCATATTTCTATATTCATTTTCACTAAGGTTTAAGCAATGAAAGGGTCTCTGTCAATGAGGCATCTTAGCTTGTGGACCTTCACTGTTTGGTATTTTACTTAAAAAGTAGCTTCATAAAATTTTATTGCCTTTCCTAGCTTATATCCTCTTTGAATAGTTTATACTTTCAGTCTTTCAGACAAATCTCCATCTTAACAGTACTCAAAATGCCTTTTTTTTTTTTTTTTGGTGTCTAGATATGTGTATTTATCAGACTATTAGAATTGTAATGGTAGAACTAGTATAGTTATGGAATTCTTATGGAAAGGATTTTGATATTTTCTCTAATATCAACTTTTAACTCTCAAAAGAGGCTATATTTCAGTATTTCTAGAATAGTCATATCATCTATTTTCTAAACCAGGACCCTTTGAGAGTGAAAAAATATGCTGTTTAGGCAAGCGACCTAAACCGGGACATGTGATCACACTTAATATAACCTATTTAGCCTAGTTATGATATACCTTTAATCCTGTTTTAGAGTCTAGTAAGGAAAGTGTATAAAGTATTGGGGTCGCATGGGGTCCCAGTGTGGTCGCAAAAGAGTCAGACATGACTTAGTGACTAAACAAAAGGAAAGTACATTATTAACTCGGTAGTTCTCAATTTTTTTGTTTATCAGAATGACTGGTAGTTTTCTCAAAATACATATTTATGATATTAAACCACCACTTAGTGATTCTGATTCACTAAGTTTGTTGGTAACTTATTTTTGGTTCATTTTCTTTGTTTATTCAGACTAGTCAAGGTTGACAACCACAGATATAAATGAGTAATTCTCATTCATGAACAAATGTAACGAAGATAAATCCTGTAATTTATAGTCTGTTGGTTATGATAATCCATATGAAAATTTATTTTTTTCAAGTAAAACTTTATTACTAATGATGAAATTCAAACTTTCAAGGAAAAAATTAAATTTTTTTTTTTTTTTTTAACAAAATGGATTGTAAACTACACGGCAGTTCTCAAAGGGTGCTGTATGACTTATATTTGTCACTGTGAGCTGACAGCTTGCTAACACTTAAAAGACTGTAGTGATGAGACTGTGGTAATATTAACAAATGTGATTTTTGGTATTGTTAATAAAATGTGTCAATATAAAAACATCCATATAATTTAGGGAAGGAAATTTACTTTAAATGGAATCTATTACAGTTGATAAACTCTAAAGTTATCTTTAATAAGTTAATAAAAAATGAACAGTAGATTGCTAATTATATTATTAACATATTATGTCAAACACAAATGTTATGGGCAACATTTACTGTATAAAATAACTTTTAGTGACTTTTTTCTGTTCTGCATTGTTTTTGAGCATTTTTTTTTGTCCTTTTTAACTTAGACTTTTTGCACTTAAAATTGGGTCATATAGGATGTTCAGTAACTGTATATACTTTTAAAGAAGTAAAAGGAGTGTGGTTTATATTTTTTGAAGGTGGTAGTTTATTCTTTACTTCCTCTGAAATGGATTGTTTGATTAACTTTATGTCTGAGCTAGTGTTCTACAGTTGTTTTGTTGAACTAATGTTACAGATATGTATGGAATAGGAAAAGATAGGTTTTTTGGTGGTGGTGGGGGGAATTCATTCCTTAAGAAGTAGAAAATAAAATGGAGAGTGATGGTGTGATCACTTACCTACAGCCACACATCCTGGAGTGTGAAGTCAAGTGGGCCTTAGGAAGCATCACTATGAACAAAGCTAGTGGAGGTTATGGAATTCCAGCTGAGCTATTTCAAATCCTAAAAGATGATGTTGTCAAAGTGCTGCACTCTATATGCCAGCAAATTTGGAAAACTCAGCAGTGGCCACAGGACCCAAAAAGGTCAGTTTTCATTTTAATCCCAAAGAAAGGCAACGCCAAAGAATGCTCAAGCTACTGCACAATTGCACTCATCTCACAGGCTAGTAAAGTAATGCTCAAAATTCTCCAAGTGAGGCTTCAACAGTATGTGAACTGAGAACTTCCAGATGTTCAGGCTGGATTTAGAAAAGGCAGAAGAACCAGAGATCAAATTGTCAATATCCGTTGGATCATAGAAAAAGCAAGAGAATTCCAGAAAAACATCCATTTCTGTTTCATTGACTACACTAAAGTCTTTGACTGTTTGGATCACAACAAACTGTGGAAATTCTAAAAGAGATGGGAATAGACCACCTTACCTGCCTCCTGAGAAACCTGTATGCAGGTCAAGAGGCAGCAGTTAGAACTGGACATGGAACAACGGACTAGTTCCAAATTGGGAAAGAAGTACGTCAAGGCTAATATATTGTCACCCTGCTTATTTAACTTCTATGCAGAGTACATCATGTGAAATGCCAGGCTTTGTGAAGCACAAGCTGTAATCAAGATTGCTGGGAGAAATATCAATAACCTCAGATATACAGATGACACCACCCTTATGGCAGAAAGTGAAGAGGAACTAAAGAGCCTCTTGGTGAAAGTGAAAGAGGAGAGTGAAAAAACTGGCTTAAAGCTCAACATTCAGAAAACAAAGATCATGGCTTCTGGTTCTGTCACTTCATGGCAAATAGATGGGGAAACAATGGAAACCGTGACAGACTTTATTTTCTTGGGCTCCAAAATCACTGCAGATGGTGACTGCAGCCATTAAATTAAAAGACGCTTGCTCCTTGAAAGAAGAGCTATGACCAACCTAGACAGCATATTAAAAAGCAGAGATATTACTTTGCTTACAAAGGTTCATATAGTCAAAGCTATGGTTTATCCAGTAATCATGTATGGATTGAGAGTTGGACCATAAAGAAAGCTGAGTGCCAAAGAATTGATGCTTTTGAACTGGGATGCTGGGGAAGACTCTTGAGAGTCCCTTGGACTGCTAGGAGATCAAACCAATCAATCCTAAAGGAATTGAATATTCATTGGAAGGACTGATGCTGAAGCTGAAACTCCAATACTTTGGCCACCTGATGTGAAGAACTGCCTCACTGGAAAAGACCGTGATGCTGGGAAAGATTGAAGTCAGGAGGAGAAGGGGACAATAGGGGATGAGATGGTTGGAAGGCATCACCGACTCGATGGATATGAGTTTGAGCAAGCTCCAGGAGTTGGTGAAGGACAGGGAAGCCTGGTGTGCTGCAGTCCATGGGGCTGCAACGACACTAATGAGTGACTGAACTGAACTGAACTGAACTGAATGGTAAACTTGTTTTTTTTCTGAGAAATTTTTGGGAAATTGATTGCTGGCATGGGACAGTGTTCAAGCTTCATCTGCTTATCCTTTTCTGAATTAAATTCTCATGGGACATAGTAAGTTTTCCCCTACCTCTTAATAAATGTTCCTTTTAAGAATACAATTCTTAATAATTTTAGTTGAAATTTTTAGTCCCAGTAAGTTGATTTAATAATAAAAGAGCTTAAATTTCTTGGGAATAAAAAAAAAAGCCTAGTAGATAGGATTCATTGTTCCCCCTTTCCTGTTATACATGGTAACTTAACAGTTTTATGTTTCCAGACTATAACCTTGCTGTTAACTTTTTTCTCTTTTCATTCATTGTTTCACTCGGGAAATTATTGGATATCTATTGAAAGCCAGGCCAGACATTGTTCTTGGTATTTGAGATAGATAAACACTTAGTGAACAAGACAAATAATCCTAGAGGTCATTTTCTAGTTGGGGAAGGCAGATAATAAAAATACTAGGTAAATGATAAGGTGATAAGTGCTGTGGAAAAAGGAGAGCAGGGTAAGGAGTTTTCTGTTGCGTGTAGGACTTGGTTAAGGTGATCTTTACTGATAATAGGGATATAGTTTATTATAGAAGTGTGAGTCAGTTTGGTTTATATGGTTTTGTTCCTTAATGTTCTTTTTCTGCCAGTTAATCTGGGACTATTTCTTTTCTGCTTATATTTTTCCTGTCTAATCACCATTTTAATTTCAGTACTTAAGTGTTCTACAAGGTCATTGTAAGATATAAAATGAAATAAATATGATAACACCCCTGGAAGAGCTTAGGGACTAATGTTCTGTAACTAGTTTGAGTGGTTCCCCCTGCTGGCGTAACTGACGAAGGTGGCCAAATGTAGGTTTAATCGGTAATGTAAAAAACCAACCACGACTAGTTTGAGTTTTCTTCTTTGTTTTGTGTTAAAGACCTAACAGTTCATATATTTTTCTATGTATTTGTTGCTCAAATGAATGAAATGACTGACTTCACTGGCAGCTCGATCAGTTATTTAACTTGATGATCACTTAAATATGGGTAATGGATGATGCCTCATGTCTCCATAGCCCTTTGAACTAGATTATGAATCACTTTAAGCTAAAAGTATATATAAAAAGGAAATTAATGTGAAAAATGGAAGAATTCTCATTCCTTTTAGTACCTTTGGAATTATCAGAGATGCTTACAACTTTATAGTTTTGGGGATACTTAGATATTAACCTGCTTCTACCTTGCACTCAGAGTTGGTAGTAGAATAGCTCTGATTTTGAAGTTTCTGCTTATGTATATGACTTTGTACCGCTTCATTATAGGTGTTTGAAATTAGTAATATTAGAAAAATTTATGGAAAACTAATGCCTTAAGGACTAAACTGATGATTAGGAATATTGATGAAGGATTGATATGACGTTATTTTTCTTAAACCTTTCTTGAAGAAAGATGTACATTATAATCAGTGGTCTTGGCACAAAAATATATGACTTTTAATATCATTAGTTTATGTATTTGTTAACGTATTCAAAGCATTTTTAGTTAATGGATAAATGGTTTTATTAGATGTTTTTCAAGGGTCATTTTTCATTTTGCTAGTAAAATTGCCCATAATAATGGATTTAATATTAGTTTTTTGGATAAAGATGTACATATTTGCAAAATATAATTGGTACTTGGAAAAATGGACTTACCTTTGTTATCCTTTTCCTTTTGTGCATTAGGCTATTGCGGAGCTGATATTAAGGCCCTGTGCACTGAAGCTGCCCTGATTGCCCTGCGGAGGCGTTATCCCCAGATCTATGCTAGCAGTCATAAACTGCAGCTAGATGTTTCCTCAATCGTGCTCAATGCCCAAGATTTTTACCATGCAATGCAGAATATTGTGCCTGCTTCCCAGCGTGCTGTCATGTCTTCGGGACATGCACTGTCTCCCATCATAAAACCACTGCTGGAAAGAAGCTTCAACAACATCCTAGCTGTCCTGCAAAAAGTGTTTCCTCATGCTGAGATTAGCCAGAGTGACAAGAAAGAAGGTAGTATAAATGCTCTTTTCATACTGTTTAAATGAAATAAGTATGGGCATAAGTAAATAAATTGAATATCCTCATAAAAGTATTTGTGTGTTACTCTTTTATATTTGCCATGAATATAGGAGATGTATCTATTTCATTTGTCACTGTATTCTAGACCTAGCATATGCCTGGCATACAGTAGTTGCTTACTCAGTGTCTATAAGAATAATGAATTTGTTCTGAATATTTGTTTTATTTGTTTACTCTTGGGACTATCTGACTATCTTAATATAGGAGTGTTACCATCTTTAGGAAAGTTGACTGTAATAGTATTGGTTTACATTTCTCTTCTTATTATAAAGTGCTTACATAAATTGTCATTTATTAATCCTCATAACAATCCTGTGGGTTAGGTACTCTTACTCTATCAAAAATGAAGATATTCACTTATATAAGGTCACTCAGTAAGTTCTAGGTCTTGCTCAAACCCAGGGAGCCCAACTCCAAAGGCAGTGCTGTTAACCATGTTGTTATAATGTCCCTCTGGATTCAGCTCATCATATTGCTATTATTGGCACAGCACTCCATAGTGTGCTGTGCTAATGGAGTATAGTTTATTAGTAAGGGAGTAAATTAGAACCTGATTATAGATGGTCTTGAATTCTGGCCTCATGATTGTAGTTTGAATTTGAGAAAAAAATAGAAAGCTACTTTAAAAAATGTTACTCATTTATAGGAAAACTTTAGGTTTGTATGCTAATCAAAGTAAAGCCCATGAACTTTGAAGAGACAGTAATTTTTAAAAATTGTCTTAATTTTCTTTGTTTAGCATGTAGTTTTCACTGTATAGAAAATTGTTAGTGAATTATGTTAACGTTATAACTGTTATATAGAGAAAAAATCATCAGTAGTCAGTGAATTTTGCTGTTATAAATAAATTTTTTAGAAACTTTTTAAAGTAGATTCTCATGAAATATCACATTGATTACTTGATTTCTTAAATTTGTCAAATGAGAATAGATATTATATATGAGCCAGCTGCTCTGCCATGAACTGTACATTTCTTGTCTCTGATTTTCATAACCGAGAATCTGTATATTTTCCCTAATTTTTTTAAATTAAAAAAAACTATGTTACCTTTAGAAAATCATAAAAATCTACCTTCTCTTCTGAGAGATTATAACTTCTTTATTTCCATTTGAGAATTTTTATGACATTATTAGCTATGTTTTCTTACCACTTTTTTCCCCATAAGTATTAAGTATGCTTTAGATCCATTTTTTTCTTTATATGCCAGTGGAAGGAAGAAATATTAATAATATTTTTTAGTTGTTTAGATATATTATTCTGGATTATTTTGGTCTTTAATATTTTTCTTAGCAAGTGTCCTTGTATATGAATTATCAATCAAATGGTACTTAATTATTTGATTAATTTTTATAATATTAGTCATGTTAAATATTTGACTTTTTTCTTTCCTTTATTTTTACTAGTTGGAGGCTAATTACTTTACAGTGTTGTAGTGGTGTTTGTCATACATTGACTTGAATTAGCCAATATTTGACTTTTAAAAGCCACTGAATTGTGCTCTATCTGCCAGCACAATTCAAGACCTCATTTTAGAAAGCATATCTCTTTTTTTCCTTGTTTTCTTTGGGGAAGGGTATGATTTCTGTCGATTTTAATTTCCTCACATTTCTCCTATACATGTAGCATTGCTTTTTATTGAATGAATTGACACTTTTGTTAAGTATGTGTGAATTACAGCTATAATGCTTTAGGTTGCAGTCTAGGTAAATTTTTAAGTATGGCACTCTCAATAGGAATTGTAGTTCCAGTTGTTCATTGAGCAGTAACTTAAGACCCATAAAGAGACTAATGTTACTTGAATGAGTGTGTTTTCTAAGATTGGCTTTTTTTCCACTAAATTCCTGAGTCCCTTCTTAACTAGACTAGATTTTCCTTGTGTGTGTGTGTATGCCATGTGAAAAAAATAAAGGTCAATTTATTCCTTGTTGCTTTTGTAAGAATTGGGCCATACTTCAATTACTCTATTAATTAAACTGTTTTATATTAAATGCACTGGTTTTGGTAAAAATTAGCTTAGAGATTCTTAGTAAGTAGGTGAGAACTTTATGAGAGTGCCATTTCTTTTCCAGACTTCTTGTAGTTATTCTTCAAAAATGTATCTCATAATACTTCAGTAGTCTGTACAGGTGAAAGAATTACATTGGTTCCATTTATAACTTACTCAAAATACTGTAGTTTGTCATTTGCCTGGTCAGTTTGTGTTATTTGATAGATAACTTGTTACTGCCACTTGATTTTTTAATCAGTTTTCCTTAACTTTGGTAGGTCAGTAGTAGTAAATGACTTCTTAAGCCTCATAATCTTTGTGTTCTTTTTAAAACAGATATAGAAACTTTGATTTTAGATGACAGTGAAGATGAGAATGCTTTATCAATTTTCGAGACAAGTTGTCACTCAGGATCACCAAAGAAACAGTCATCAGCTGCTGCTGTACATAAACCTTACCTTCATTTTACAATGTAAGCAATTTATATCAAATTTCTTTCAACTTAGAGTGATTTTTACTACTTTCTGGTTAGAATTGCAGTATATTTTTACTTACGGTTATAACCTTGAGGACTTTTTTTCCCTGTTGTTTGGACATAGTTCTGGAAAATTTATATTGTGCTTTTGTTTTTGTGTGGTAGTAATTTGGCTTATTGGTCAACTAAAGATATTTTTCCTTAAACTGATTGTGGGATTCTTTTTTTTTTAAGTAGGATAGAAGGCAGGGTTACCTTTAGAAAGTCAATCCATGTCCCCAGTATTCTTGCTTTTTATTTCAACTGAACAGAAATGAAATATTTACTGTGATCTAGAGTATTTTGATTGTAGTAAGTTTCACATGATAATTTAGGACTGTAAGGGTACTAAGAGATTTTGAGTTAGAAATTGCTTAGTAATTAAATCAATAACTTTCTGATTGTCCACAACCTCATTAGTTTACACTTTCTAATTTAGATTTTATGTTTTTTCTATTTACCTTTATTTATAGTAAAGCAGCTTTTGCTATACACTTCAATAGGTAAACAGTTTTAGTGCTAATGTAATTTTAAAGTAAGACATTAAATAGTTTTCAAATAGTAACAGCATCATCAACTTGCATTTACATAATTATCAGGATAGTTGAAGAACCATAATGCTCCAGTCAGGTAGGTCTAATAGGATTTTTTTTTAGTAGGACTTTTATTAGGAGACATTGTGTGTATTTTTTAAAGTAATGTTTCTTTAGAGAGATTTTGAATGAATTTAAATCTTCAACATTAATGAAGTTTCTCTCATAGATTTTGGTGAAATGTTAATTTGATTATTTGCGTTGATAACCCTTCCTTGTTTTTCAGTTTTTAAAATGAGACTAAATCACCTTAATTTACTCTTTAACAGCAAACTATCCTGTTAGTAACTTTTGTCTTCTACTGGCAGAGCCTTTCTTTTATGCCTTCCGGGAAGTTTTCTTACACTATTTTAGTAATTTTACAAATCTGTTTATTAAGGGAAAACAAAATGATCATTTTTTTCTGACTTTCACCTGGTTAGCTGTGTGTGTGCTATTGTTTTAACAGTTTTAGTTGTTTGAATTTGAAATACATAGTAGAAGCCAAGAAACTGTCAAAAGACAAGTTTTTCAATTTTACATTAAGAACATTCTGTCACTGACTTAATGTATATCAGTGCCATGGTTTATTTTGTTTGACTTAGCCTTTCTGAAGAAATCGCTCTTTTGCATAAGCTTTTCTAATTCATTGATTTGACTTTGATTTAATAGTGAGACAGCTGTATCCTAGGATGAACTTTTTAAAGAGATGTTTTGATAAAATTAGTTTGTTTATTTGCTCATTCTGCCATTTTTTTTAAAAATCCTGTGCCAGGCACTGTACTAGATGCTGGAAACATGAATAAGATATAGTTCTTATTCTGGAAAAGTTCTTGTTCTTGTGATTGACAAGCATTAGGATATGGCTGGTGTTTTGAAAACAGAACTAACAGGCTTGCATAGGGAAGTCCAGAAATGCTTTACAGAAAAAATGGTGACAGTTGCTGTCCTTTTGAGTATAGGAGTTAGCATTTGTTGCTTATTACAAACTAGACATGTGGTAGGTGTATAAAGCTGGGGCTTCATATATGGTAATACATATAGGCCTCTCAACAGTCATTTAGCATTTGTGGTGTCATCATTTTATAGATGAGGAAACTGAAGTACAAAGAAGTTAAGTAAATTGCCCATGATCATGCTGCTAGCAGGGGGCATACTTGGTACTATTTGTTTCGGGGACCATATTCCTTCTGTTGTACTGTGTGGTTTCCAAATTGATTTCTAAGCTTAATAGGTTTTTATGGGTAGGTTGGACGATATGATTTTTCACTTTCCAAGAAGTATTTACCTTAGAATATAAGCCTTTAATAAGGGTTGCACACATATTTTGTTTTTGTTGATTTGGTTTGGTTTGGCTTTTTTGTTTGAGCAACATGTGTTAGCATGTCAGATTAATACAGAAAAGATGCTGGACAAGTAGAAAGCATGACTTGAATGCTAGTGTCAGTAACACTAGCTCAGGCATTGATGGTGCGTTTCTGTTTCTGGAATAGTTTCCTAAAACTGTTGAAATCTTTTCTTTAGATGTACTAAGAAATAGAAGTCAAAGTATTTAAGGTCTGTCAATCTGATAAAGAACCCTTATGATGGAAAATAAGTTTTCTTTCTTACTGTATATTACCATAAAGGGATTAGAAACAGAACTTTCTGAGGTTTTCCAAATGAAAATAGCTTTGTTTTTTCTGATTAGAAAGATGATATACTCTGTAGAGAATTCAAGTAAAAAAGAAGAGCTTAAAGAAGAAAGTAAAATTAAAGCCCAAGCACCTGAAGGTAATATTTGTTAACATTTTGGTGACCACACTTGGTATTCTTGCTATCCATATAGACAGACCCATATATTATTTTATATAATTTATAGTCTTCATAAGGCTGTTAATGTAACTTGCCTTTTCCCCCTTATTATGTTAGGAACTTTATTTCATGTCAATATATGTCTAATGTCATTATTTTAAAGTAGTAACTGCGTGGTATTTTTTAAATGTTTCACAGTTTATAATAACCTTATTGATAGAAATGGAAGTTTCCACTTTTCCTATTTTATAAACAATGTTTACTTGTGATAGACATCTTTCTAAGTATATATCTTTATACCATTTTCTGATGCAGACCTTAGGGAAGATTTTAAAAACTGATGCTGTGGTCAAAGTGTGTATATGTTTAAAAACCTGATAGAAGTTGTTAAATTGCCTTCCAGAAAGGTTGTACCAATTTATATTTCAGCACTGATGTATGAAAGGGTTATGTTTCTATTCCCTTTTCATTTCTGAGTGCTGTTTGTCTTTTAAAATCTTTACCAACTAGATAGATGAAAATAATACCTTTTTATTTATATGAATCATTCGTTCTTTCATATAGTCTTTCACTCATGCAGATCTTTTGTCAAAGTGCTTATTGTGTGCCAGATGTTGCTCTAGGTAATTGGATCCATGTTAAGATGCCTGCCCTTATTCAGCTTGCATTTTAGATGGAGACAGACAGTAAAAGTCAGCGTGCTAGATAAAATGTTAGAAGATAACTACTGTGGAAAAAAATGTAGAGAGCACTCAGAGATAAGGGAATCTTTGAGAGTAGGATGCATTATAGAATATCCTTGGCTATATTACATTTTGGCATATATTTGCCATATTTAATTTCAGAAAGTTGTGCTTTTTTCCATTCTCACTATTCATGAGAATACCAATTTTCCCACCATCTACTTACTAGCAAGAGTATTATAATCTTCAGTTTACCAATCTAATAGATAAATGATGTTTCTGAATATTTTCATTATTTTTCACCTTTGATAATAACTGCCAAATCTTTCTCAAGCCTCCATCACTCTTGAGCTTTAAGCTTTGTCCAGCTGCCTGTCACCCTACGCTGTGTCACAGATCTTTCAGTGTGTGCTTGCTTGTGTCTCTCCTTCTCTTCCCATCAGTCCTCTGAGCTACTATCCATTCAGTTGTCCTGACTGAAATTGGACACCATTCTCAACTCTTTCTCTTTCTTCCCTTCTATATCCAGTAAATGACCCAATCCTATAGATTTTTCTTACTAAATAAGTCTAATTTCAAGCTCTTCCTTCTACCTCCTCTGCTACTATCCTTGTCTACACTGTTATTAACATCTCATGCTTGAGTTATTATATAGCATACCTCTAACTGGTCATCTTTCCTACAGTTTACCTTCTTTCAAAAACTCTTTCCTGTACTGATATGCTGAGTTAGAGTTACTATCCAAAAACATGTGTATGCTTACATCACTTCCCCTGCTTGAGCATCTTTTTTAAAAAAAAAAAATTTTTATGTATTTACTTATTTTTGGCTGTGTTAGGTCTTCATTGCTGTGTAGGCTTTTTCTCTGTTGCACTGCGTGGGGGCTATTCTCTAGTTGCAGTGTGCAGACTTCTTGTTGCAGAGCATGGGCTCTTGGCGCACAGGCTTCAGTAGTTGCAGCACATGGGCTTAGCAGTTGTAGCTCCTGGGCTCTAGAGCACAGGCTCAACAGTTGTGGCCCAGGGGCTTAGTTGCTCCATGGCATGTGGGATCTTCCAGGATCAGAGATCGAACACGTGTCTCCTGCATTGGCAGGCAGATTCTTTACTATTGACCCACCAGGAAAGCCCTACTTAAGCTTCTTAATGTTTCCTCATTGTCTTCAGTGAGGACATGGCTTTTAACATGGCTTAGAGAACCCATGCCCTTTGCAGTCTGATTCTCTTTCCCAATTCCCCTCCCTTACCCCAATATCTTTATTCCTACATTGTCCTAAAACCTTGAAAGAAGCTCGCTGTAATGAACTATATCCACTACCGCAAAGGCCCAAGAGGTTTTTTTGGCCTCTGGTCCTTTGTACATCCTGTTTGTATTTCTTGAGATTCATGCTTTCTGCCTTTCATCTGTTGGGTTTTTGTGCTTTCATAATGCTTTTTCAGGAAAGCTAACTGTGAGTCTCTAATAGCACCATGTACTCAAACGTTGTTTCTTATTAATTTATTTCCTTTTTCCAATAAATACACTGTGTCATGAACTCTGTAGTAACGGTGTATTGGTGGATACTTTGGGCCAAAGCATTCAACATAGGAAGCAGTCAAAAACTGTTAAATGATCGTTTTTAAAAAGTTACTTCTTTCTGTTTTCTTTTTGAGTTGTCTACATCCTTTGTGTAAGAAGGTATTTTTGGTTAAAATACTGTGCATATAAGCTCTTCATGCATTAAAATCAGTCCTGTTAATGGCAAATTTAATTATCTCATTTGATTGTTTGCTGTTTGGTTCAGATTGTAATTTTTTTTAATTTATTTTTTTATTGAAGGATAATTGCTTTACAGAATTTTGTTGTTTTCTGTCACACCTCAACATCAGTCAGCCATAGGCACACATATATCCCCTCACTTTTGGATCAACCTCCCATCTCCCTCCCCATCCCACACCTCTAGATTGATACAGAGCCTTTGTTTGAGTTTCCTGAGCTATACGACAAATTCCTGTTGGCTATTTTACATATGGTAATATAAGTTTCCATGTTACTCTTTCCATATATCTCACCCTCTTCTCCCCTCTCCTGAAGTCCCTAAGTCTATCTCTATGTCTGTTTCTCCATTGCTGCCCTGTACATAAATTCTTCAGTACCATTTTTCTAGATTCCATATATATGCGTTAGAATACAATATTTATCTTTCTCTTTCTGACTCACTTCACTCTGTATAATAGATTCTAAGTTCATCCACTTCATCAGAACTGACTCAAATGCATTCCTTTTTATGACTGAGTAATATTCCATTGTGTATATGTACCACAACTTCTTTATCCATTCATCTGTCAATGGACATCTAGGTTGCTTCTGTGTTCTAGCTATTGTAAACAGTGCTGCAATGAACAATGGGATACATGTGTCTTTTTCAATTTTGGTTTCCTCAGGGTATATGCCTAGGAGTGGGATTGCTGGGTCATATGGTGGTTTTATTTCTAGTTTTTAAAGGAATCTCCATACTGTTTTCCATAGTGGCTGTATCAATTTACATTCCCACCAATAGTGCAAGAGCGTTCCCTTTTCTCCACACCCTCCCCAGCATTTATTGTTTGTAGACTTTTTGATGATGGCCATTCTGACCGGTGTGAGGTGATATCTGATTGTAGTTCAGATTATAATTTTTGAATAACAAATTTTTTAGATTTTTAAGAATTAAAAATACATGAATCTTTTGTTTTTTTGTTTCAATGTTAGAATTCATTTTGTTCTGTGAAATGCGGATCTGTATCCTTCCTATTTAAAAACAATATTTGTGTTATAGTTCATCTTCATTCCATTTATCTTTATGCTTATTATCTTATATAGAATTCTTTCAGTTAACTGTGATTTGTTTTCTGGGCTGCTATTAAGTTCCACTAATCAGGGTTTCTTTGGTGTATTCTACATTCTGTTATTCTGTTCTGTAATATGTGTCAGTATAAAGTAAGGCACATCTTAAAGTACTGTTTTAGAACCTGGGCTTTGCAGTTGTATGGACACCAAGTTGTGTAATCTTATAGCGAACTTCTCTGGGCCTTGGGTTCGTTACTATTTAGTAAGAGGAGACTTATGTATTTCATAGAATTGTTAAGAAAATTAAACAAGAAATCTGTATGAAGTGCTAGTTACTAAAATAGGTTTAAATGTTCTGAAACTGAAGCTCGCACACTTTTCCACTTGATATTTTTACTTGATTATTTTTTCAGATAATGTTGCAAGGAAGTTTTAAATCTCCCTCCTGCATCAAATTTTATTTTGGGCTTTTTGATTTGCATTTTTAAAAATCTATAAAATAAAACACCATAAAATAACCATGGTTAACAATAGTGAAAGTGAAAGTCGCTCAGTCCTGTCTGACTCTTTGTGATCCCATGGACTCTACAGTCACTGTATAGTATTCTGTACAGTCCACTGTATTCTATACAGTCCATGGAATCCTCCAGGCCAGAATACTGAAGTGGGTAGCCTTTGCCTTATAGTTAACAATAGCTAGGTATAAATGCATAGAAAGATTTGATGTCTGTATTCAGGCCCATGGTGTATTCTAAATAGTTCTTGATCTCTCTTGTTAAGGTTTTTTTATTATTGTTTATGATTTGTATATTTAGTATTGTTTATCATTTGTATTTTTACAGTTGTGAATAGAATCTTCTTTCCTTCTTTGTATTGGTTATTGATGGTGTTTAGGAGAATCTTTCAGTTTTTCTATTTCCATCTTCAGTCTTGTTATTTTGTTGGTAGGCTATGGCAGTGATTAGTTGATCCTCTTGGATTTTCTAGTGTACAATCATGTTCTTTACAAGTAACAGTGTTTGTCCTATTTCTTTTCATTAGTTCCATTTTAAAATTTGCTTTATTATTATTACATTGCTTAGAATTTCCTACATTATGTACAGTGATATTAGATAAACTTGTTTCATTTATCTTTTTAGTGGTGCTGTAGAATCTTGAAAATACAAGTTGATTTTGGTTTAATATGTTATCCTAAACTGGCCTTCTCCAGTGTAGGGCTTTAGATGTTATCTACTAGGTTAAGAACAGTTAGTTTTTATTGGCCTAGAAACAAAATTGCTGCCACTAAAGAAGTCCTACTTTGTTTTTCTATTTTAAAAATTGTAAAATATGTATGAAGTCTACCATTTTAACCATTAATAAAGAAAACCCTACATTTGGAATAATCTTTAGATGTATATCTTTATTGGAGAAGTGGAATTCTTAACATTTGACTTTGGATAATTAATAACTAGATCACACTTCGTATCTGAAGCATTTTCCAAGTTAATATATGTGGTATGAGAAGATGAATACCCAGGTAGTCTGACTTTCTTTCAGAATGGACTTTTATACTTTTATGTCTTTGTTGTTAATATGGTTAGAGAGATCAATATTTTAAAACTGTAATTAATGAAAAAATGATTCACTATACTTAAAAACAGAGAGAAGAAAAGCTCTATTAATTTGGTGTTACATTCTTTTATGTAATTATTTTCCTAATATTTCATCTTGATTTTCAGAGTGTATGGTTTTGAAATAATGATTATATCTTATATGTATTGCAGGTCACCATATCATCAGCCAACCTCTTACAGGCCAAGATTATTGCTGTCTGGAGAACGAGGCTCAGGTCAAACTTCTCACCTTGCTCCAGCACTTTTGCACACTCTAGAAAAGTTCTCTGTGCATAGACTAGATCTCCCAGCACTTTATTCAGTTAGTGCCAAAACACCTGAAGAGTCATGTGCACAGGTAGGTTTGCACTGTGTCAGAGTATTTCCAGCTTTCTTATTATTTATATCACAATAGTGTTTGATAGATAAATTTTTCTCAAAGAACGGTAATATAAATATTAACTTTTTGTTGGTTACTAGCATTATAATATTAAGGCAGAGGATCCTTTTGGTTTTTTAAAATGAGATCAGTTTTTCCCATGATACTTCATTTTTTTCTGAAATTTTAACAATCCTATTTCTTGTATTAAAGCTCTATTAAACAGTATAGAAAGGGAACTTCTTTTTGCCTTTTTTTGACCCTTTTTACAGGGACTCTTTAAACTTCTGTCTGTACTTAAGAGCCTTACAGTAAGGGAGATAATATCAAGTTTGAGAAAGCCAAGATTTAAAATTAGTTTAGAAAACTGATAGCAATTTTAAAATTATATATATTTGTTTTAATAATAAAGTGTGTTTGATATTTAATTTTCCAATACTTTATCTTTTGCTAGCTTATGAAGCAATTTGATGTTTTAATATATAACTGTGAATTTATTACAAGTGTGTCATGTTGGAACTAGGGGCTAAGGGAATAAGTTTTTTGAACCAAGGGACCATGTCTTCACCATTTCTGTGTCTCTGACACAGTGCCCACCTCATAGTAAGTACTCATTAAATATTTGAGTGTCATCTTCTACTTTGACATTTAGCCTATTTTTAGAGATTAGACTACTGGAGTAGTAACACTTAAGAGCGTTGCACACAGTTTTTTTTTTCCCCCAATTATAGTTCATATATATTTAATGCATATACTATCTAACTGACAACCATTCTGCATCTTGTAGCAAGATGGAGTTTTTAAAATAGTTCATAGTTCAGTTCAGTCACTCAGTCGTGTCCGATTCTTTGCAACTCCATGGACTGCAGCACACCAGGCCTCCCTGTCCATCACCAACTCCCGGAGCTTACCCAAACTCATGTCCATTGAGTCAGTGGTGCCATCCAACCATCTCATCCTCTGTCGTCCCCTTCTCCTCCCACCTTCAATTTTTCCCAGCATATCAGGGTCTTTTCAAATGAGTCAGCTCTTCGCATCAGGTGGTCAATAGTGTCAGATTTATTTCTCTTTTACTTAACAGTTCTTTGGGTATGAACATGCTAGCAGTACTTCACTACTTATAAAGACCTAATTAAAGGTGTTTTTTCCAAAACCCATGGCCTGCCTAAAAAACTGTATACCAGTGATTTTCTCCAAGTTTTATACATTTAATTTATCCTGGCTGTGAGTGTTCTCCAATAAGGTTGATTTATATGTTTGCTCATGTTTTTCTTTTTTAGTGAGACAAAATTATTGTATTTTTATGCAAGTAGGAGAATAACTCAGTACCATTTAAAATAAATCCAAGTATTGTACTAGGAAAATATAAATTAACAAAGTGACTTCAGAGGAGAGAGAATCTAAATAGACAATAGCTGTGGAAGAAGAAATTGAGTGTCAAAAAGCACTAAATCCAAACAATTTCATAGGTGAATTCTTTTAATCTTAAAGGTTAAGATTATTTTGATGCTGGTTAAACTGTTCCAAAGCATAGAAAAAGAAGATGTGAAATCATAAAAAAGAATGGTGCTAAACCTTTGAAAGAAATACAAAGAAAATTGTAGACTAATCTCACTTAGACAGTGGTCATAAAGTAAATATTCCAAATTTATCTAGTAGCACATTGAAAGAGTAATGTACTATTACTAAGGCATGCAAAATTGATTCCGTTAGATGTGGAGAAATATAAATATTGGAATGAACATATTGAAGTTAAAAATATTTGCCAATAAAATTACACAGTGCTATGAACAAAGATAAAGAATAAAGAGAGAGTATGGACACAAATGGTGGAAAACAACAAACTCCAGAACCAAAAAATGTCAAAACCTAAATGAATCACCAATTTCCTCTCAAAATACTTCTGGGAAGTAAAGTGAAAGTGAAAGTAACTCAGTTGTGTCTGACTCTTTGTGATCCCATAGACTATACAGTCCATGGCATTCTCCAGGCCAGAATACTGGAGTGGGTAGCCTTTCCCTTCTCCAGGGGATCTTCCCAACCCAGGTCTCCTGCACTGCAGGCAGATTCTTTACCAGCTGAGCCACAAGGGAAGCCCAAGAATACTGGAGTGGGTAGCCTATCCCTTCTCCAGCGGATCTTCCAGACCCAGGAATCAAACTGGGATCTCCTGTGTTGCAGGTGGATTCCTTACCAACTGAGCTATTAGGGAAGCCCTCTGGGAAGTATGATATTAAAATAAAGATAGAGCTACATGGCTCTGTGTGGACAAAAAAAAAAAAAATTGCCAATCATATGATTGTAGTATTAACTAAAAAACTATTAGGGCCAATAAGAGAATTCTGTAAGGTGGATAATTTCAAAGTTAATGTTGAACTGCATGGGTTCACTTATAGACAGATATTCTTCAACAGTAACTACAAAACGACAAGGTCTGTGGTTGGTTGAATCTGTGGATGTGGAGAAACTGCAAATCCAGAGGGCCTGACTGTAAATTATACACAGATTAACCCCTGTCCAACTGCATAATAAAAGGAGAGGTCCCATTTAAAATATTAATAGCAACTAATTTTACCTAGGAGTTAACAATTAATTTGTATGGCCTAAAAGAAGAAAGCTAAAAAGTCACTTGAGGACAGCTGTATAAGTGAAAAGGCATACCTCGTTTTTATTTACTGTAATTCAAAGTGTAGACTCAAATCATATTGCACAGATTAAAATCTCAGCATATTTGTATTTTTGTGGCCTTAGACAAGTTGCTTAACTTGTGAGCCTCAATTTTCTCGTCTATGAAACAAAGATAATGGTACCACATAAGGTTATTTTGATTATTGAAACAAGCTCATCCATTAGTCTTGGCATACAGTACCCAACAATGACAGGTATCATCATGTTTATCTCTACTGCTACATACAGCTAGTGACTGGTAAGACTCAATGTTGGGGAACCATGAGTTCTTTTCTAAATTAATGTATAAATTAAGTTCAATCTCAATAATAATCCCCCCCTCCCCCCAATTTAAGAGGTGACATTCAAAAAAAAGGCTCTTTTTTTTTTCTCTAGAAAATAAATATGAGCATAGCAAGGAGAATTCTAAAGGAGAAAGTGTAATGAGATATCCCTACCAGATGTTTACAGATGTAGTACAACTGTGGTAATAAAGTACTTGTACCTATGCAGGAGCAGACTGACAAACAATAGAACAAAAGTGAGAAATCATGCTTAGGCCTGTGTAGAAACAGAGTTTAGTGTCTGATGATGTTAAGTATATGATGATGATGACATTTGATTTCTTAGAATATGTGTGGACTTGGTCTCTCAGTCATGTCTTACTCTTGCGACCCCATAGACTATAACCTGCCAGGCTCCTCTGTCCGTGAGATTGTCCAGGCAAGAACACTGGAGTGGGTTGCCATTTCCTTCTCCAGGGTATCTTCCCCAGCCAGGAATCAAACCCAGGTCTCTTGCATTGCAGGCAGACTCTACTGACTGAGTTACAAGGGAAGCTCTGTATCTTAGAATAGATGGATTATTTAATAGTTTTAGAAAACTGGCTGGCTCTATGAAGGAAAAAGAAAAACTGGATTTTCTGCCCAAAATTTAGGCCCAGTAAATTCTAGATTGTTAGTGGAACTATTAAAGTGTTAGAATAATTCACAAGGTCAGTATATTATCTTGGATATGGGAAAGTAATTTCAAAGCCAAGAAAAATAACAAAATTGACTTTGTAAAGTTTTAAAATTACTCATGACAAAAAACTTTTCTTTAAATAAAATTAATAGATATAACCTGGTAAAGATTTGTATTTGCAACACCTGTCAAGGACAAGTTTCCTAGCTATACAAAAATATATTAAAATCAGGAAGAAGAAAGGATAACAACCTAATAAGAATTGGGAAAATAGGAGCAAACCATTTATAGGGAGAAAAAAGTGGCAAATGCAACCAATAAAATTTTGAAAAGATTCTTTGCCTTACCTATAAGTGGGAAAAAAGCACATTAAAGCAGAAAGATGCTATTTTAAACAACTATCAGACTTGTGAAAATGAAAAGCTTGATAAACCTAATATTGGATATGTGAGCACTCATACTTGGTGAGTGGAAATGTAAACTTATTATTTGACCCAAGAAATTGACATTAAGAAACATTTCCTAAAGATACATTAGCTGTAAGTATTCACTCTTGAATGTACAGGGATATTAATCAAAGCATTGTGTAGAATTAGCAAATAATAAGACAAAAAGAAGCAAACTAAATGTTCTTTTTATGGCGGACTGGCTAAAGTATAGTAACAGGAATACTAAGAAGTCTTTAACAAGAATGAGGTAAAAGATTTACATAGGCTGATGTGGAAAAATGAAGGAGATAATAGTGGTCTCCTTATTGTTAGATATTATAAGTCAATCTAAGTATGATCTTCTTTGTGTTTAAAAAAAACTTTAAAAATATATGTCCATGTTTATATATAAGTAGAAATTTCATCCAAGAATTACCCTACCCCCCAAAAAAAACCTGTTAAATAATTGTTGTTTTGGTTTAGGGGAAGGAATTTGGAGGATTAGGGGAATGAGTAAACTTTGTCATTTTGGTTTACACTCTGCTATATGGTTTAGAATTTTTTTTTTTTTTCTTTTTACGTGTGTATTTGAAAGTTTCAGGCAAACTGAAAGGTAAAAATCACTTTGAAGATAGAACATTTTCTAAGTGAAGAGGGTATTCTCTGTCTAGTTAGTTGTTCCTTATGGCTGATGTGTGTGTATATTCACAGTCATAATACTGGCTTCATGTTAGGTAAGGAAATACTTAGGAATCATAGTAAACTGTATGTTGATCTTACGGGATCCTCGGGGTTTCTTTTTCTTTTTCTGAATCCTGCTTGGCATCATCGGGCTAAATTTGAATTCTAACTGCATGTTCTTTGGTCTCTTTCACATATCTTGGCTTTTGATACTTTTTTTTTTCATGTTGGTGAGGAGGGTGGAGAGAAGTGTCACTCGGTAGTGGAAAACAACAAAAGCCACTGTCTACTATTTGGGTTGTGTTCCATTGCATCTAGTGGTTCAAGACAACTCATCTTCTCTGCTTTCACCTATGAGCTTTTGGGTTGGAAGTACAGCCTCTTCTTGAGTGACCAACACATGGATGTCTAATCTGCCCAGACACTGGTTCAATTTTATAGTCCTGGTAGCTGAAGCTCAGACTTTCTCTGAATACTGACCAGAGACCACATAAACTGTCCCAGTTAATCTCTGACTTTGAATTTTAAGTGCATATTTTAATTTATTTATGATAATAAAATATACTACTGTCTTTTCCAGAAAGCTCTTCAAAAATAGACTATTATATAATGAAACTGAGGAATTTTTTTCTTAATTTGAGAAATTAAGAGATTGGCAAGCCTGCGTTTAAGTAGGTAAAAAAGCCTTATGGAGAAAGAGTGCCTGAGTGACAAAATACTGAGGAAAGAGAAACAGAAAAAAAACCTTTTCTCTATCCTTCTCTTACCTATATTCACTTTCTTTTCTTCCCTTTTGGTTTGCTTCTCTTGGTAGCTGGTCCTTCTGTAAACAAGATTATCTCTAAATAGATGTGGAATATAAAGGGTTTGATCTGCGGCAAGTTATTCTGTGATTTTCTTTACCTCTGCCTCTGAGATGGGTAATGCAAATTAAATTGGGTTGTTTAATAGTGCAACATGAATGTGACAGGTAGTTTTAAAGGGAAGAAGTCTTAAATCACCTTTAAAGGTTTGTATTTATGTGTGTTAAGATGGAAGGGGCGGAAGAGCCCTACTTCATATTTCTTTATGCCATGGGGATCATGTTTAGTTTTAGGCTTTTTCTTTAAAACATCCACACACAAGCCGACATATGACAAAACTCTTTTTTTTTTTTTTTTCTGAATGCCTCGGCTATTGATTGATTTTATCGGTTGCATGAAAAGTGGTAGAGGGGTTAGTTTCTGCTGTAGGGATTTCTCATTGTTTCTTAAAGTTCAATGAGAATGAGAATTTCCTGGAGGTGCTTATTAAAATTTCTGATTCTCTGGCTCCACACCCAGAGATTCTGATTCATGAAATTTGAGATGAGCCCAGAAACCTACACTTTAAATGTGCATCCCAGTTGTTACTATCTAAATAAACACTTAGAAATATAGTTTTAGCTCAGGGGTTCCCAACCCCAGGGCCATAGCTGACTGGTACCAGCCTGTGGCCTGTTTGGAACTGGGCTGCACAGCAGGAGGTGAGTGAAATTTGATCTGTATTTACAGTTGCTCCCTATTGCTGGCATTACTGCCTAAGCTAAGCCTCTTGTCAGATCAGCAGCTGCATAGTAAATGTAATGCACTTGAATCATCTCAATATCTGTGCCCACCCCCCCCCCCCCCCATGGAAAAATTGTGCCAAAAAATTCCCTGGTGCCAAAAAAAAGTTTGAAAAAGAGTTGGGGACTGCTGTTTTTGCTGCTGACTGGACAGTAGTTTGACATTTATAACTGAAACAAATTACCAGAGTTCATAAAGTAGCTCTGTGTGTGAGCATGTCTGTATGTATTTTACTGAACATTTCATAGTCTTCCAAAGACTCTAAGGGTAGGAGAATGGAAACTGATGTAGCCTGGGAGATTTGTGGTTGTCCCAGTCAGTTCACAAGTAATTATTGAGCCCCTACAACGAGGCCGGAGATGTTAGTATCTGCAGTAAAAGATTTACTGTGTTAGCACTCTCTAAAAAATAAAAGTAGCAGCTCTAATGAGGTGGACAAACCTAGCAGAGTGAAGTAAATCAGAAAGAGAAAGAAAAATATAGAAAGAAAAATATAACATTGTATATTAATGTATACATATGAAATATAGAATGATGGTACTGATGAATCTATCTACAGGGAAGCAGTGGAGATATAGACAACAGACTTTTGGAAGCTGGGGGAGAAGGTGGGATGATTTGAGAGAGTAGCATTGAAACAGAGAGATTACCATATGTAAAATAGATAGCCAGTGGGAATTTGTATATGACACAGGGAACTCAAAGCTGGTGCTCTGTGCCAACCTAGGCGGTGGAATGGGGGAGGGAGATGGGAGGGAGGTTTAAGAGGAAGGAAACATATATGTACCTATGGCTGATTCATGTTGTTGATGTATGGCAGAAACCATCACAGTATAGTAAAGTAATTATCCTCCAATTAAAAATAAAATGTTTTAAAAATAGCAACAACTGTGAGTCCCTTTTACTGACATTTTCAGATGTTTTGTTTTTCCCCTCTTGTATTATTTCCATTGCTGATTTAGGAAAAAAGTGATCGATGATTGTGTTACTTAATTGTTTTCATTACTATCGAGGTATAATTGAATCGATAAATTTACATATAACCTGTCAAAAGCTTTGGAGTTTGGGTATATTGTTACGAGTAATTTCACATGGTCAGAAAGATTTTTTGGAGGGTAAAAATTTTAGTATTTATTTTTCCCCAGAAAGAAATTATATCTGGAAATTCTCAGGGAAAATCCATTTTGGTTACGTGGCATTAGGGAATTAATATACTTACCTATGTGTATACTTTGGATGTTGTTGTGTTTGTGAAAGAGGATTTCTGGATTTCTCCATAACACTCTGTGTATGCTGGGGATACTCTTGTGTTTGTGTACATGGCTACACATCTGTGTTTTGCTATAGCACTTTTTTTTTTTCCTTGGAGTTGTAAACAAATTGAATTATCCTGGCCCAAACTGTGTCACATTTACTGAAATTATTGAAGTTTTTAGCAATGAAAATATCAGAAAAGGAACTTGGGTGTTTTAATTTTCAAGAAATGTTGATTTGTATTAAACTCATTGTTCAGAAACTCTAGTATAGCTGTGTTTCTTAACAGGCTGATTTTATATGCTTGTAAAGAAATTGGGCTTTTTATTTCTTGAATCCTAAATCTTCAAACCTCAGGCAGTGCCTTATTTTCACAGAGATGCTCAAAATGTAATAAGTGACACATATGGAATAAAGTAATCAATAATGGAGACATAGTATTATTTGAACTTTTTTTTTTGATATCATGGTTTAAGGAATTAAACTTATTTAAATAGTACTTTTTAATTTTTATAAAAATTGAGAATAAATTAGCCCCCAAGATTTTTCTTTTACTTATGTCTTATAATTTTAGTACATTCATAATATTGTAAAGTGACCAAGACAAATTCTGGAAATTTATTGATGACACAAATTTGTTTTTCTCATGTAGCCCCTTTTAGGAAAGTGAAAACTGTACTGGCTTGGAGCTTTCTGCTTCATGCACCTTTGCATTTATAATTAGTCTAGTTTTCAGGTTTTAAAGTGGCTTGTTATAGGCTGTATATTCTTAATTTTTTAAAGATACAGTTAATTTTCATGCACTGAATATTTTAATTTGGTATCTGGTGTACTGATTTGAAATTTAGTTTTTGAACTAAGGACTCAAATACAAGTGCAGTTTATATTGTTAGTGCTTCCTTCATAGATACTTCTAATCTCAATGGCCCAATTTTTGCCTTTCATATCATCAATACTCGGAGAAAAGAGTTTGTGTTTTTTTTCAAATAAGGAAATTAAAAAAAAACAGTTATATACAGGACTATGATGTCTGGGAGAGGAAGAGGCCAGAAGTTTATTGTTTAAAGAATCAAAATGAACATTCACATACACTGGTGTTCGTTCATTTATTTGTGCAAGAGTGCTGGTCATGTCAGAGGTATTTTGAAACGGTTGGTTCAGTAATTTGGCCTACTGTCTTTTTTTCTCTATAACAGTTTTTCTGTTTTCTACTACACCTTGCACATCCACCAATCCAAGACACCCTGTAGGTGAGTATTTTTCTAGTTATCAAATGGCATCACTTGTTCCCAAGACAGTTGCCGCTTCACTAAAACTAGGCTTTATTTTTCTCCTATGAAATATTTAATTAATTGATTTCACAGAGTGTATCTTATTCCACCGGGCTTCCCTTGTGACTCAGTGGTAAAGAATCCGCCTGCCAATGCAGGACACCTGGTTTTGATCCCTGGGTCGGGAAGATCCCCTGGAGAAGGAAATGGCAACCTACTCCAGTATTGTTGCCTGGGAAATCCCATGGACAAAGGAGCCTGGAGGGCTTCAGTCCATGGGGTCACAAAAGAGTCAGACATGGCTTAGTGACTAAACAACCAACACAACTATCTTATTCTACAGCTTCTAAAATTACCTGCAAACTGCTGAAGAGCTGACTTTACATTTAAACACACACACACACAATATGATTAAACTTTTTAATCAGTTTTTAAATACTATCCTCAGAGTCTATTCTTTTTGAAATTTCATTTCAAAAACAGGAGAATTAGGATAGGTTGACTATTTAAAGAAAATACAAAAGTTTATTTTAACATTCAGAGTTAAAATGGAATAAGGAGTTAAGGAAATTTGTTTTAGTAGCATTTTAAAATTTTTCTGGAAATTAAGGATGTTTTTCCTTTAAAAGTTTGCATGTAATTAGATTAATTCTTGATTCATGTAATTATATATTCATGGACAAGAAAGTCTGAGCCTTTTTATTTTTTTATATTTATCTTAGACTTTTTTCCTGATTATTTTTTCCCCTCTAGGTTTTCAAATATAATTTCAAAAAGTTCTAATAAAGATGCTTTCCTAAAGTCTTTGGAAATAAAAAGGGTAATGAAGTATCATTATCTTATTCAGTGTTCTAATTTTGAGAGGTTTGGATGAGAAAAGGAAAGAAATAGAAATATCCCTCAACTCTTTTACAGTTGGTGATACTTATATATGTAGTTCAACCTTGCAGATATGTTTGAAACTCCTACATTACTGCACTGTTTAACTTATGGTTCTGGAAAATTATTTATTATCATTTAAACTGTTGCTTTGCCCGTACACTCGGGTCTTTGCTAGCAGGTAGATGTTCTCAGTCCATATATTAATAAAAAATCTAACCTACAAATACTAGAATTAGCAAGGCAAATTTCGTATTTAAAAAAAGGCATGTTTTCTCATCTTTCCCTGGGCATGTGGTAACCTGCACGGCTAAATTAGGTAGGTAGTTTTGTGAGGTTTCTTAGTAAGCTGTAGAGTTTGTTAGTCTTTTTCATATAATCACCTTTTTCTTCCTGCTGGCTTTCCCTTGTTTTATCAGCAACAGCCGTTGGTCACTGTCTTCTACATACCATGCCTGATTTGGGTGGCATGTAGTAAAATTAAAAACATTTTTTTGGAATCAAATACCTCTCTTGCCTTTGTGCTCCTGTGTGGTTCCTTCCTTTTGCCAACATTTATGCTTGTTTTTCTCTTGTGAATCTTCTACATGAACTTTGGAAAATAATAATCCTTGGATTTCAAGATCCAGGATAAGAGGGTGTGTGTTTGCAGAAAAGATCAAAATTTGAAGGTCCTGAAGGAGTTGTACTGTACAACTGTTCTGGATTGGTGGATATGCAAATGTTAAAAGAAGGGAAGGAACAAATATTACTTTTGATGTGAGTGATCATAACATCTACATTTCCAATTAGGGGGAAATTTTTATTTTAGCGTCTTTCATCTGGCTTATTATTAAATTGGCAGTACTGCCAATTTTATTTTACACAGGAGATTTAAAACTATATAAAATATAATATTTGAAAAATTCATGCAAGTGGTAGGCTTACTCATTAAAGAAAAATAATCCTTTTGAATCTTAGAAATGTTTTGATAATCATTTGAACTATTTGATTCTCATTTCTGTATCTTGCACATTACATAGGCTGATTGAAATGTGTTTAAGAGAAAATAGAGAATTTTAGAAGTAGAATTCTTATATTGAAGAGAGAGAGACAGGTTTATTTTTTTCTGGCTGCACCGCATGGCATGTGGATCTTAGTCCCCAACCAGGGATCAAACCTGTGCCCTGAATTTGAAGCATGAAATCTTAACCACTGGACAGCCAGGGAAGTCCCTGATAGTCAGATTTTTAACTTACTCTTACACTTGTTAAAGGTACTGAAGAGATGTCATATTAACCTGTAAGAATTTATTGATGGACTATTGAGTTGTTGTTGACTTTTATGGAAAACGGCAGTAGTTCTGTCTGGCAACTTATTAATTGCCAGCCTGGTCTTTATTTGCATGTGTTGACAGACTGTGACTGAAGCTATGGTTAAGGCTCTTTTTAACACCTGGGGAAACTTTATTTTCTACTTTCTGAAGTGGGAGTGTCTCATAGTTTTTGCTAATTTATTTATTGCTTTTTAGAGATTAAAGGTGTTTTGTGACTATTTTATAGAAGATTGAATTAAGGTAATGGGAGGTAAACAAGTGGTTCAGCTGAATAGTTCATTAATTTTAAGCTTTAGGGTGGCATATCTTGGTTAAAATATTTAATCCGTATGTTGAGTGATTTTAGGCAGTGTGCATGAACATGTAAACTATGTCTTCTTTTTCTTCTTTGTGCTTCCTGATAATCACTCTTACGTAGGTGACATATAGGTTGCATGCTTATCTCTTTAATTGCAGCATTATAGTGGTGTTTTACTTTATGTGATAGAGAGATGGAGCAATATGATACCTTTACACTATTAATACATACTGAGTAGGAAGAGTAACAAAAAATTCTCCTTTTCTTAGGTGGGATAAGGGTAGATAGAAGTTAAATGTATGGTGTGTGCATTATGTCTTGAACAACTTAAATATTGAGGCTGACAGTGATAGTAACAGGCCTGACACATTTAATGTATTGGGAAGTTACTGTGTAGACTTTAGAATAATTTCTATTTGAATTTTTAATGCCAGTTCTTTCCTTAATTAGATTTTTCGTGAAGCTCGAAGAACAGTACCTAGTATTGTTTACATGCCTCACATTGGTGATTGGTGGGAAGCTGTCAGTGAAACTGTGAGAGCAACTTTTCTGACTCTGCTACAAGATATACCGTCATTTTCACCCATATTTCTGTTGTCTACCTCTGAAACCATGTACAGTGAACTGCCTGAAGAGGTAAGAACTGACTAAATATTTATGTTTTCTTGTGGTTTTAAAATAGTTTTCCTTGTAATCTGACATATTTTAGTTACCATAAAATCAATACTGTCAAGGTTCGTGCCTTGGTTGTACCAAATATTAGCCATGTGACTTGTTAATTAACTTTTTAAGTTTCGGTTTGTTATTTTTTGATATATATTTTGATATATTCCTCAGTGTTGTTATGAATTATGAGATAATTCATGCTTAGGCTGGACTATGATGTATATAGTAACCACTAAGAACACCTTAGCTGTATCGTCATCAGTGCCATTATAATGATCCTTCTCTTTCTTACCGTCTGTTAGATTATTTGGTGGGATTTGACCTTTCCTCTCTTTCATTGGTAGCATCATGTTGTGCATATTTTTAAAACCTGATATTTTGCATTTGAATTCAAATCCAACTCAATAGTAAAGAATAAGGTAAAAATCACAGTTGTTTCAGGAAAAAATGAGATCAACTTGTGAATGAAATTGCTTTTTAAGAAGTTATTTTAACATTCTGAGCATACCAGGTTTTGAGATAATCTCTTTTAGAAGTGCTTAGAAATATTTTGCCCAAGCAACACAGTTCTTATAAAAGCTTTATATGTTTCAAATTTTATAGTCTGAATCTTGATTATATAGAATTTTATGATTCAGATTTTTTTACCAAGTTCTTTTGTTCTGTTTCAGCTCTTTTTATATATCTTGCTAAAGTGAATTTGTACAACTTACTGCTCTTGTAAGAAAAGTATATTAAATGTAGAATATTTCTCTTTTTTTTATTCAGAGTCTGATATTATTGAGACCATTAATCAGAATTTTTTTTTCTTTAATCACAGGGAGTGGTAAAGTTTAGTGGAAAGATGTGTGCAGTAATAGTCAGAAAAATACACTTGTTGGTGTGACATAATATATGTGAATTTATTTTGGAAACTACAGAGCTCCAAAATGTTTGGTATTATATTAGTATTATAAAGTAGGAATGCTTTTGAAATGATTTAGGAGAATGGACTGAACCTGGACATAACTGAACGTAGGAGCTGCATCTTAAAATTTGATCCTCTCAACTAGTTTTATTATTATAATTTTATAAAAATTAAAAAAATTAGAATAATTAAGCATTCTAGGCAGAAATATATACTTGCCTGAAGTGACCCTATATTGTTCAAAAATTTGTAAATAAAAGTATTACTAAACCTATCTTTGTGATACAGCAGTTTTAATTTTGCATATTCTTATTTGCATATGTGATTTTATTGTTAGTTTAGTTTTATAAAAGCTAACATTGCATCATATACATTTTCAGTGTTGCTATATTGTTATACTTTTTTTGTGAATTCCAATATCCTTGATTAATAGCTAAAATACTAGAAATTTACTAGCATTGAATCCTAAAATTTCAGCACCCACCCTCCCATCTTCTGTATTCTTCACCCTTATTATACCAAATAGTTACTAAAGGTATCAAGGATAGTCACTGTGGGACAGAGTGACACACTTATTAGTGGGGTGAAGATTATGGAGATTTTGTTAGATTACTAGTTACAATATATATTTTATATTAATTTATATTAGAAAAGCCTCCTCTGCCCCAAGCCTTTCATTTTAATTTCAGCTTTGCATTAGTATATTGTTCTGTTTTGGTCACAGACAAAGATAGTAGTGAATAATACTTAGTGTGTATTGATAAATATTTGGTTAATAAATAAAAAGCATAGAGAGTTGCCAACTGAGTGATTAGGTGAGCAAGGTGCCAGATTGATGGAAGAAGAACTGAAGTACACGGTGGGTAGCAAAAAACTAAGTGATTCTAAAAGAAAGAAATGGCCAGTTACTATCGTTTATTTAAGAAAATTCAGTGGTAAATTAAAATAACAGTAAGATACAGATTAAAAAAGAAGGGTTTCATAAACTCTCTTTAGGATAGTTCATAGTAATAGATTTAAATAAAAAACATTCATTTAAGTTCAGCAATGCCATTTATAGATAAGTAGTTTTTCATAGATAAACAAAAAAGATAGAACACAAACAGCACAAAAAGTATCATAACCTTTCTTCATGGACAGAGGATTTAGGAACAAACACAAAGATACAGCACAGACAACACAAAAGATACAAGAGTATTTTTCATAGCTTTTCTTCATAGATTGGAAACTAAATATTCTATAGTAGGGGATTGGTTAGGTCATAGTAGATTCCTTCCATGAAATACAGTGAGACCATTAAAAATATTGATGTAGAAAACATTTAATGTCATGGAAAGATGCTTGACTATATTGCTAAAAATGATAGGCATTGTATCAGTATGTATGGCATTATCTGGGTTTATATAGAAATAATTATGTATTATATAGTCATATATATAAATAAAACTATGTAGCTATTAATAATAGTAATTATCACTGGGTCGTCAGATTTTAGTTGTTTTTGTTATCTGTTTTCTAAATCTTCTGTAATAAATGCTACTTACTGTTCTCATCAGGAAATAAACTCATTCAGAGATGAAAAGGTTCTCTACTCAATTTTTAAAAACAAAGCAAAACAAAAAAGAATTAGTCATCATGGGACTAATAGGGATACAAAAATGTTTTCTTTCTGTGGGACAAAGTGACAATTTCATCCTTTAGAGCCCTTTTAAAATTCTCTTGTAAATGTGTCTTTGTATCTTTTGCTCTTTTCTAAGTCCAGAGTTCAGTTCAGTCGCTCAGTCGTGTCTGACTCTTTGTGATCCCATGAACCGCAGCACGCCAGGCCTCCCTGTCCATCACCAACTCCCTGAGTTTACCCAGACTCATGTCCATTGAATTGGTGATGCCATCCAGCCGTCTCATCCTCTGTTGTGCCCTTCTCCTCCTGTGCTCAATCTTTCCCAGCATCAGGGTCCTTTCAAATGAATCAACTCTTCGCATCAGGTGGCCAAAGTATTGTAGTTTCAGCTTCAACATCAGTCCTTCCAATGAACACCCAGGACTTATCTCCTTTAGGGTGGACTGGTTGGATCTCCTTGCAGTCCAAGGGACTCTGAAGGGTCTTCTCCAACACCACAGTTCAAAAGGATCAATTCTTCTGTGCTCAACTTTCTTTGTAGTCCAACTCTCACATCCATACATGACTACTGGAAAAACCATAGCCTTGACTAGACGGACTTTATTTTTCATTCTATCTTAAATATTGTATGTGAATGTGTTTCATAGTAGAAATAGTAATATTAGTAGAATAATATGTTTAAGTAAATATGCATGTACCGGAGGGAATATTTTCAAATTTTTTTTTTTACTGATGAGGCATTTCATTACCCCCCAAAATTGGAAATCATTGTTCTAGATGGACTGTTATCAAATTGTGATCCATGGACCCCTGTGGGCCCCATAAGACTTTCAGAGATTTGTCACATTCCTCTTTTTTTTTCCCAAGCTGTGTATCTTATATTATTTTGTTTATTTTGGCTGTGCTGAGCCTTTGTTGCTGCGCTGGGTTTTTCCTAGTTGCAGGGAGTGAGGGTACTCTTGATGGGAAGCATGGGCTCTCAGCACGATGGACTTCGGTCGCTGTGGCCCATGCGTCAGTGGTTGTGGTTCCTGGGCTCCGAAGCACAGTCGCAGTGGTTATGGTGTGCGGGCTTAGTTGCTTTGCATCATGTGAGATCTTCCCAAACCAGGGATGGAACCCATGTCTCCTGAATTGGCAGATGGATTCTCTATGACTGAGCCACCTGGGAAGTCCTGTATCTTCTTCTTCTTCTTTTTTTTTTTATTAGTTGGAGGCTAATTACTTCACAACATTTCACTGGGTTTTGTCATACATTGATATGAATCAGCCATAGATTTACACGTATTCCCCATCCCGATCCCCCCTCCCACCTCCCTCTCCACCCGATTCCTCTGGGTCTTCCCAGTGCACCAGGCCGGAGCACTTGTCTCATGCATCCCACCTGGGCTGGTGATCTGTTTCACCATAGATAGTATACATGCTGTTCTTTTGAAATATCCCACTCTCACCTTCTCCCACAGAGTTCAAAAGTCTGTTCTGTATTTCTGTGTCTCTTTTTCTGTTTTGCATATAGGGTTATCGTTACCATCTTTCTAAATTCCATATATATGTGTTAGTATGCTGTAATGTTCTTTATCTTTCTGGCTTACTTCACTCTGTATAAGGGGCTCCAGCTTCATCCATCTCATTAGGACTGGTTCAAATGAATTCTTTTTAACGGCTGAGTAATATTCCATGGTGTATATGTACCACAGCTTCCTTATCCATTCCTCTGCTGATGGGCATCTAGGTTGCTTCCATGTCCTGGCTATTATAAACAGTGCTGTGATGAACATTGGGGTGCACGTGTCTCTTTCAGTTCTGGTTTCCTCAGTGTGTATGCCCAGAAGTGGTATTGCTGGGTCATATGGCAGTTCTATTTCCAGTTTTTTAAGAAATCTCCACACTGTTTTCCATAGCGGTTGTACTAGTTTGCATTCCCACCAACAGTGTAAGAGGGTTCCCTTTTCTCCACACCCTCTCCAGCATTTATTGCTTGTAGACTTTTGGATAGCAGCCACCCTGACTGGCGTGTAATGGTACCTCATTGTGGTTTTGATTTGCATTTCTCTAATAATGAGTGATGTTGAGCATCTTTTCATGTGTTTGTTAGCCATCTGTATGTCTTCTTTGGAGAACTGTCTGTTTAGTTCTTTGGCCCATTTTTTGATTGGGTCATTTATTTTTCTGGAATTGAGTTGCAGGAGTTGCTTGTATATTTTTGAGATTAATCCTTTGTCTGTTTCTTCATTTGCTATTATTTTCTCCCAATCTGAGGGCTGTCTTTTCACCTTACTTATAGTTTCCTTTGTAGTGCAAAAGCTTTTAAGTTTCATTAGGTCCCATTTGTTTAGTTTTGCTTTTATTTCCAATATTCTGGGAGGTGGGTCATAGAGGATCTTGCTGTGATTTATGTCGGAGAGTGTTTTGCCTATGTTCTCCTCTAGGAGTTTTATAGTTTCTGGTCTTAGATTTAGATCTTTAATCCATTTTGAGTTTATTTTTGTGTATGGTGTTAGAAAGTGTTCTAGTTTCATTCTTTTACAAGTGGTTGACCAGTTTTCCCAGCACCACTTGTTAAAGAGGTTGTCTTTTTTCCATTGTATATGCTTGCCTCCTTTGTCAAAGATAAGGTGTCCATAGGTTCGTGGATTTATCTCTGGGCTTTCTATTCTGTTCCATTGATCTATATTTCTATCTTTGTGCCAGTACCATACTGTCTTGATGACTGTGGCTTTGTAGTCTGAGTCTGAAGTCAGGCAGGTTGATTCCTCCAGTTCCATTCTTCTTTCTCAAGATTACTTTGGCTATTCGAGGTTTTTTGTATTTCCATACAAATTGTGAAATTCTTTGGTCTAGTTCTGTGAAAAATACCGTTGGTAGCTTGATAGGAATTGCATTGAATCTGTAGATTGCTTTGAGTAGAATAGCCATTTTGACAATATTGATTCTTCCAATCCATGAACACGGTATGTTTCTCCATCTGTTTGTGTCCTCTTTGATTTCTTTCATCAGTGTTTTATAGTTCTCTATGTATAGGTCTTTTGTTTCTTTAGGTAGATATACTCCTAAGTATTTTATTCTTTTTGTTGCAATGGTGAATGGTATTGTTTCCTTAATTTCTCTGTTTTTTCATTGTTAGTATATAGGAATGCAAGGGATTTCTGTGTGTTAATTTTATATCCTGCAACTTTACTATATTCATTGATTAGCTCTAGTAATTTTCTGGTAGAGTCTTTAGGGTTTTCTATGTAGAGGATCATGTCATCTGCAAACAGTGAGAGTTTGACGTCTTCTTTTCCTATCTGGATTCCTTTTACTTCTTTTTCTGCTCTGATTGCTGTGGCCAAAACTTCCAACACTATGTTGAATAGTAGTGGTGAGAGTGGGCACCCTTGTCTTGTTCCTGATTTTAGGGGAAATGCTTTCAATTTTTCACCATTGAGGGTGATGCTTGCTGTGGGTTTGTCATATATAGCTTTTATTATGTTGAGGTATGTTCCTTCTATTCCTGCTTTTTGGAGAGTTTTAATCATAAATGGGTGTTGAATTTTGTCAAAGGCTTTCTCTGCATCTATTGAGATAATCATATGGTTTTTATCTTTCAATTTGTTAATGTGGTGTATTACATTGATTGATTTGCAGATATTAAAGAATCCTTGCATTCCTGGGATAAAGCCCACTTGGTCATGGTGTATGAGTTTTTTAATATGTTGTTGGATTCTGTTTGCTAGAATTTTGTTAAGGATTTTTGCATCTATGTTCATCAGTGATATTGGCCTGTAGTTTTCTTTTTTTGTGGCATCTTTGTCTGGTTTTAGAATTAGGGTGATGGTGGCCTCATAGAATGAGTTTGGAAGCTTACCTTCATCTGCAATTTTCTGGAAGAGTTTGAGTAAGGTAGGTGTTAGCTCTTCTCTAAATTTTTGGTAGAATTCAGCTGTGAAGCCATCTGGTCCTGGGCTTTTGTTTGCTGGAAGATTTTTGATTACAGTTTTGATTTCCTTGCTTGTGATGGGTCTGTTAAGATCTTCTATTTCTTCCTGGTTCAGTTTTGGAAAGTTATACTTTTCTAAGAATTTGTCCATTTCATCCAAGTTGTCCATTTTATTGGCATAGAGCTGCTGGTAGTAGTCTCTTATGATCCTTTGTATTTCAGTGTTGTCTGTTGTGATCTCTCCATTTTCAATTCTAATTTTGTTAATTTGGTTCTTCTCTCTTTGTTTCTTAATGAGTCTTGCTAATGGTTTGTCAATTTTGTTTATTTTTTCAAAAAACCAGCTTTTAGCTTTGTTGATTTTTGCTATGGTCTCTTTAGTTTCTTTTGCATTTATTTCTGTCCTGATTTTTAAGATTTCTTTCCTTCTGCTAACCCTGGGGTTCTTCATTTCTTCCTTCTCTAATTGCGTTAGGTGTAGAGTTAGGTTATTTATTTGGTTTTTTTCTTGTTTCTTGATGTAAGCCTGTAATGCTATGAACCTTCCCCTTAGCACTGCTTTTACAGTGTCCCATAGGTTTTGGGTTGTTGTGTTTTCATTTTCATTCATTTCTATACATATTTTGATTTCTTTTTTGATTTCTTCTATGATTTGTTGGTTATTCAGAAGCGTGTTATTTAGCCTCCATATGTTTGAATTTTTAACAATTTTTTTCCTGTAATTGAGATCTAATCTTACTGCACTGTGGTCAGAAAAGATGATTGGAATGATTTCAATATTTTTGAATTTTCCAAGACCAGATTTATGGCCCAGGATGTGATCTATTCTGGAGAAGGTTCCGTGTGCAGTTGAGAAAAAGGTGAAGTTTATTGTTTTGGGGTGAAATGACCTATAGATATCAATTAGGTCTAGCTGGTCCATTGTGTCATTTAAGGTTTGTTTCCTTGTTAATTTTCTGTTTAGTTGATCTATCCATAGTTGTGAGTGGGGTATTAAAGTCTCCCACTATTATTGTGTTACTATTAATTTCCTCTTTCATACTCGTTAGTGTTTGCCGTACATACTGCGGTGCTCCTATGTTGGGTGCATATATATTTATAATTGTTATATCTTCTTCTTGGATTGATCCTTTGATCATTATGTAGTGTCCTTCTTTGTCTCTTTTCACATCCTTTATTTGAAAGTCTATTTTATCTGATATGAGTATTGCGACTCCTGCTTTCTTTTGGTCTCCGTTTGCATGAAATATTTTTTTCCAGCCCTTCACTTTTAGTCTGTATGTGTCTCTTGCTTTGAGGTGGGTCTCTTGTAGACAGCATATATAGGGGTCTTGTTTTTGTATCCATTCAGCCAATCTTTGTCTTTTGGTTGGGGCATTCAACCCATTTACATTTAGGGTAATTATTGATAGGTGTGGTCCCGTTGCCATTTACTTTGTTGTTTTGGGTTCACGTTTATACAACCTTTCTGCATTTCCTGTCTAGAGAAGATCCTTTAGCATTTGAAGAGCTGGTTTGGTGGTGCTGAATTCTCTCAGCTTTTGCTTATCTGTAAAGGTTTTGAATTCTCCTTCATATCTGAATGAGATCCTTGCTGGATACAGTAATCTAGGTTGTAGGTTATTCTCTTTCATTACTTTCAGTACGTCCTGCCATTCCCTTCTGGCCTGGAGGGTTTCTATTGATAGATCAGCTGTTATCCTTATGGGAATCCCTTTGTGTGTTATTTGTTGTTTCTCCCTTGCTGCTTTTAATATTTGTTCTTTGTGTTTGATCTTTGTTAATTTGATTAATATGTGTCTTGGGGTGTTTCGCCTTGGGTTTATCCTGTTTGGGACTCTCTGGGCTTCTTGGACTTGGGTGGCTACTTCCTTCCCCATTTTAGGGAAGTTTTCAGCTATTATCTCCTCGAGTATTTTCTCATGGCCTTTCTTTTTGTCTTCTTCTTCTGGAACTCCTATGATTCGAATGTTGGGGCGTTTCACATTGTCCCAGAGGTCCCTGAGGTTGTCCTCATTTCTTTTGATCCTTTTTTCTTTTTTCCTCTCTGCTTCATTTATTTCCACCATTTTATCTTCTACCTCACTTATCCTATCTTCTGCTTCCGTTATTCTACTCTTGGTTCCCTCCAAAGTGTTTTTGATCTCATTCATTGCATTATTCATTTTTAATTGACTCTTTTTTATTTCTTCTAGGTCTTTATTAAACGTTTCTTGTATCTTTTCAATCTTTGTTTCCAGGCTATTTATCTGTAACTCCATTTTGTTTTCAAGATTTTGGATCATTTTTATTATCATTATTCTAAATTCTTTTTCAGGTAGATTCCCTCTCTCCTCCTCTTTTGTTTGACTTGGTGGGCATTTTTCATGTTCCTTTACCTGTTGGGTATTTCTTTGCCTTTTCATCTTGTTTAGATTGCTGTGTCTGAAGTGGGCTTTCTGTATTCTGGAGGTCTGTGGTTCCTTTTTATTGTGGAGGATTTACCCAGTGGGTGGGGTTAGACGATTGGCTTGTCAAGGTTTCCTGGTTAGGGAAGCTTGCGTCAGTGTTCTGGTGCGTGGAACTTGATTTCTTCTCTTTGGAGAGCAATGGAGTGCCCAGTAATGAGTTTTGAGATGGGTCTATGTGTTTGGTGTGACCTTGGGCAGCCTGTATGTTGATGTTCAGGGCTATGTTCCTGCGTTGCTGGAGAATTTGCATGGTATGTCTTGCTCTAAAACTTATTGGCTCTTGGGTGGTGGTTGGTTTCAGTGTAGGTACGGAGGCTTTTGGACAGTCACTTATTACTTAAAGTTCCATGTAGTCAGGAGTTTTCTGGTGTTCTCAGGTTTTGGGCTTAAGTCTCCTGCCTCTGGATTTCAGTTTTATTCTTCCTGTAGTCTCAGGACTTCTCCAACTATACAGCACTGATAAGAAAACTTCTAGGTTAATGGCGAAAAGATTCTCCCCCGTTAGGGACACCCAGAGAGGTTCACAGAGTTACATGAAGAAGAGGAGAGGGAGGAGGGAGATAGAGATGAGCAGGAGGAGAAAAAGGGGGACTCAAGAGGAGAGAGACAGATCTACGCAGCTGTCTGTTCCCAGAGTGTTCTCCGTAGCCCAGTCACCTACAAAGATTCACAGAATTGGATTGGGAAGAGAAGGGGAAAGGAGGAAATAGAGGTGTTCTGAGGTAGAAAACAGAGAGTCAAGATTGGGAGAGAATAATCTTCGGTTTAAAAATAGGGCTTCTCTTCTTTTTTTTTTTTTTGTAAGGTTATAGTGTATTGAAAATGAAAATTAAGGAGTAGTAGAGGAGTATTAGAGGACTTTAAAAGAAATAAGAGAAAAAGAAAAATAGAAAATAGAAGAGAAAAAGGAAAGAAAAAAAAAAGAAGAAAAAAGAAGAAAAAAAAAGAGAAAAAAAAAAAAAGGAAAAAAAAAATTTTTTTTTTTCCCTAATTAAAAAAATTGTAAAACTCTATGGAAATGAAAGTTAAGGAGTAATGGGGGAGTAATAGGGTATTTTAAAGGAAAATAAAAGAGAAAAAAGAAAAAAGAAAAAAAAGAAAAAAGTAAAATTATAGATATAAATTTAGGAGTTTCTCTGGAGCTGTTGCGGTCAGTGTGGGTTCAGCTCAGTTTCAGATAGCTCCTCGTTCCAGCTTACACTTCTCGATATCTACAGGCCCCTTCCGGTGTAGTCGGTGTTTTCTAGAGGGATTTTAATCTGTTGCACCAGTCCCTTCTGAGGCAGTTCCCTTTGTTTATTTGGCTTCTGTTTGCCAGTCTCTTCAGAGCCTCATTTCCGCCCTGACATAGGCGGGCGGAGGTGGACTCTTATTCAGGTAGCTAGTTCCGTCGCTCCGCGGGGAGGGGCTTGCGCCGCGGGGATGGGCTGGGGCTGCCAGGAGGGGCTGACGCTGCTCTCTCCGTCTGCGCTGCTCAGGCTCCCGGCTGTTCTATATGGAGCGCGCCCTGCGCTGCGCGAGGTTCCAGCCCTAGGGTGTTCCACAAAAGCGCGGAACGAAAAGCTGCGCCTGCTCTCTGTGCCTTCCCCGTCAGAGCGGTCCAGGCAGCCAGGGGCTTGGTGGGCGCACTCTCCCCAGGTGTGGCACGCCCACTCCCTTCCACGGACCCAGTTTCAGTTTCCTCTGGGGCCAGTCGGGTGCTTGCGCCTTCCGCCCTCCGCGTCCCCAGCCCCAGTCCCCGCCCGTGCCGGTCGGGTGCCTGCGCCCTGTGTCTCGCAGCGACCTTCCCCTCCCCCCTGCCTTCTGCCTCCGGCGGGGCTGGGCCGGTCTGCAGCCTGCGAGCTCTTCTCTGGATTTTCTCGGTCTCTTTGTTCTGCGAACTGCCGGCAGTGTGTTCGGGCCGGTTAATTTACACTCTCTCTTTTGGTCTCCCACAGTTCAAGTTGGCAACTCACAGAAGCTCCCTCCGATTGTCCTCAGGGCACTCAGGCCCGGACCCTACCCCAAGCAATGCCGCCTAAGATTCCCTTCCCGGGACGGATCTCCGTCCTTAGCTCTTTTGTCTCACTTTTTATCTTTTATATTTTGTCCTACCTCCTTTCGAAGACAATGGGCTGCTTTTCTGGGCGCCTGATGACCTCAGCTAGCAATCAGAAGTTGTTTTGCGAAGTTTGCTCTGCGTTCAGTTATTCTTTTGATGAATTTGTAGGAGAGAAAGTGGTCTCCCCGTCCTACTCCTCCGCCATCTTGGCTCCTCCTCCCTGTATCTTCTTGAATATGGGTTTTCTTAATGTATACCAATCACAGCAACATTATTGTAGCAGATTGAATGCAGAAGCAGAAAATGAGAATCCAGTTGTCTTTCATTAAGCCACACATTAAAGAGATTTGAAGAAATGTAAAATAGTGTCACTCTTCTCACTTAATTTTATTTTACATATGTAATATTTTATATTTTGAAAAAATATGTCTTTCAAAAGAGTGTTTTGTTGTTCAGTCACTAAATCATGTCCGACTTTGCAAACCTATGGACCACAGCACATCAGGCTTCCCTGTCCTCCACTATATCCTGGAGTTTGCTAAAGTTCATGTCCATTGAGTCAATAATGATATTCAACAGAATATGTGTTTTTAAGTTTATCTTATTGAAGTATCGTTGATTTACAGTGTTAATTTCTACTGTGTAGCAAAGTGATTCAGTTTTACATACATTCATATTCTCTTCTATTATTCATTTTATATGTAATAGTTTGTATCTGTTAGTCCTAAACTCCCAATATAACCCTCCCCCTTGGCAACCACAAGTCTGTTCTCTAGGTCTGGGATTCTGTTTCTGTTTCATAAATAAGTTCATCAGCAGAATATATTTTAGTGTTGACATGTAATAGGTTTTAAATGAATATATTATTTGGAAGGTTCTTAGTTTTAATTTTTAGTACATAGATATTGGCCAATATAACCCAGATAAAGAAAAGCTCTTTTGGGTTCTGGAGTAATTTTTAAGAGTAATGAAGTGTGGAGACCAAAACATTTGAGTCTCTAACCGCTACCACAAGCTCTTTGGGAGGAGGGGACTGTCTTACAGTCCTTCACTTCCTGATACACTGGAATTGCTTAGTAAATGTTTGTTACATGGAAAAAGAATTTGACCACTGAATTACCACAAGGGCTTTACATAAGTCCTGCCTAACCTCATTCCTTTTTTTTTTCTTTTTTTGCAAAATTCTAGTGTAAGTAATATACTTCTGTGGACCTTGAAGATTTTTTCTGAGAACAGCTGGAGAATTTCAGTTGAGATATATGAGAATTACAAATTATTTCTATTTAGGAGAATTAGGAAAAAAGAGTCTAAGGTTGAACAAAGAAAAGAAAAGAGATTTTTAAACAAGGAAGCAGATAGAAGTAGTTGGCAGTTCTTAAAATGTTATGATATGACTCAGCATTTTCACGCCTAGGTAAATACTCCAGAGAAATATAAACATACATTCACTCAGAGACTTGTACACCAGTGTTCCTACTAGAATTATTCTTCATAGTGGAAATAACCCAAGTATTCACTAATTGGTGATTAGTGAAGCAAAATGTCATATATACAGAGTGAAATATTATTCAGCAGTAAATGTAGTAAATTGCTGATACATTGTCCAGCATGAGTGAACCTCAATACATTATTCTAAAAGTGAGAGAAGCTAGGCACAGAAGACTACCAGTTCTATGATATGCGATTTCCAGAAGAAATGAAATCTCTAGATGCAGAAACCAAACCAGTGGTTGTCAGCTTGGAGTGAAGTATGGATAGACTTTAGATGGGCACATGGGAACTTTTTAGAGGTAATAGAAATATTTTTTTAGTAAAACTGACTTGGGATGGTTGCACAGCTGAATTAATTTACTAACAATTATGGAACTTAAAGTTTCAGAGGGAAAGTAGAAGGTATGTCTAAGTTTATCTGGGAAAGTCAGAGAAAGCTTCACCCAAAAATCATTGGCTTGAGTGGAGAGTTAAAAAAAAGTTTAGGGAAGAGTAAATAGCATATATAAAAACCATTGTGAACCAGTGTGAAAGAGAACATGATTCTTTCAGGAAGTTAATATGAGTTTCGTCTTGTTGCAGCATGAAGTTTGAGTCTGGGAACATCTGAGTTCTGATCTGAGTTCTCATCTGAGTCTGAGTTAGGAGTGAATTTAAAGAAAAACAGGCTGTTGATAGTGATCAGACAGGCAAATCAGGGGAATTATTGTAGACTTGCTTTTGGTTTGCTTTTATATTCACAAAGTTCAACACAAGGTTGAAAAATGATCAGAAGGAAGAATATTTAAAACTGAAATTAAATGTTTTGCTTTGAACAAAACACTTGAACAAAATCTTGTTATTTCCAGGGTATTGAGTTCTGTTTATTTTTAAAGAACCAGTTAACGTTAGCATTTTCTGCTATGTCTTCTCTGTATATTTGCTGTATCTTCACCTTTGCCCCTTGTAGGGTCTCCTCTGTTTCACTAGCTCTGTTATAACACTTCTGGCATGTTATCATAGTACTTTCTTGTGAGACTTGAGACTTGACAGCAAGAAGTAAGCCTCTTTTCTTCAGGTTTATAACTACAGTGTCTGGCATGATATTTGGCACATAATGGATGTGTTTGCCAGAACTTTCAAGAAAAGTCTTGCATAGCATAGATTGAAGGGTTTAAAGGATTTTTACATGAAGGTAGTCTTCAAAGAAAATATTGGATGGGCACAAGGTGAAATTTTATATTAATTCTTAAAGGATTTGGCTTTGAGTTGAGGTAATTTCCCATCCAAATGCTGAATTCTGATGGCTGTTTTTCATTAATTATCTCTTCTCTGTCTTAGAATTTTAGAGTTAAAAATGGCCTTTACAGCTTATATAATCTAGTCTTCTCTATTTATTCATGTTATGACCTCAGGCCAGTCACATAAACCTTTCCAAGCCTAAGTTTTTTCATCTGTAAAATGAGGGACTTCCATGTACCTCCTTGTTACAAAGATAGGTTAAAATAATTTTTAAGAATTTCTACAATTCGTAGTGACAAACTGAATGGACTATCCAAAGTTTATAAGAAATATATGCCTGAATTTGGGCTAGAATCTGATGTCTTAAATTTTAATCCAGTATTTCCATACTGTCATGTTTGGGACTTCTTTCTGTATTAGTGATCTTTTTCCTTGTTTTATTTGCAGTTTCCAATTTGATGCGGGCTGGGAAACAAAAGCACAAGCTTTACTCATTCAGTACATGCTTATTAAGCATTGCTAGGTACCAGGTATAGTGGTAGGTATAGGAAAATAGATGAATTCTGTTCTTAGGAAGTTTGGTGTCTAGAAGTAGAAAATAGACCTTCTTAAAAAAATCAAATAAAGTGTATAGACAAATGTGAATGATGTAAAGAGGATTTAAACAGCATATTTTAGAAGGGGGACATCTGGGGTCAAAGTCTTTATAGAGTAGGTGAACAAAGGAGAGATGGCAGTCACTAACTGGAAGGAATTGGGATATGAGTATGGCAGGCTTAATTTTGCTTGGGAGTTTTGGATGGAAGGTGATGTCACTGTGGAGCATCCTTTGATGAGATTGAAGGTATAGTTTATCTGCTGTGAAACCAGGATTCCAGAGGATACAGTGGGATAGACTCAGGAGAGGAAGTCAGTGGATAGGAAGCACACAAAAACATCTTAAGAGAAGGCCATGCTGTTCGTATCCTCTTTGCTCTCTATTGTGTTGACAGATTGTAGATAATTACTTTTCAGCTCATGTAACAGCTTTTTGAGATTGTCCCCATCTGACTATTATAATCAACTATCCTTTTTTATATCATAATTTATTAATGAATTGAACTGGATCATTATTTCTTGTTTATTCCATGAGGTTGAACCTCTCAACAGCATAGCCCGAGACTACTTTAATCCTGCATGAATATTCAGTGAACATTGAAAATGGTACCGAAGTTGAAGAAATTATAATTTGGTATAATATATAAGCTTTTAATTCTCTTAATATTTAATGTCTTTGTGTGTGTGTGTGTATGTGTGTAGGTTAAATGTATCTTTAGAATACAGTACGAAGAGGTCTTGTATATTCAAAGGCCTATTGAAGAGGACAGAAGAAAATTTTTCCAAGAACTGATTCTCAATCAGGCCTCAATGGCTCCACCACGAAGGAAACACACTGGTAAAGTTCCTAAAGCCTTTAGGAAAATGCGGGGTGGGGGGGAGTTGGAGTTAAGAAATATCCTTTCTTGGAGTCATTAAAACAAAACAGTTTTTTGTGGAAGACAGTTTTTCAGGTTTTGTTTAACTTTAGATGGACACATGGAAGTGGCCATTGTGTTTAACTGACTTGAGATTGGGAAGTACAGCCTCATCCTTAAAGCTTTTCTAATGGATGACTGTTAATGAAGTAGTCTCCTTATCACTTCAATCCAGATGCTCTAGTAGATTTATCAGACTCAAAAAGTCATAGAAAAAGTCTTTAGTTCTGCTCTGTTTTAGTCATTTTTAGTACTGAGGGCTTGAACTAGCAGGTTGTGAACAACAGGTGTTGTGTTGATTGCTTTCTGGGTCAGGGTTGTTTTGTTGGGCCTGATTAGAACAACTGCCTTTTCTGGTTTATTTTATTTATTAACTGCTTTTTAAAATATTTATTGAGCACCTATTTTGTTAAATATATTATGCTAGGCACTTGGAAGTCTATCATGGCTCTCTTTAAGCATTAGAGATTTTTTGGCCTTAAGAGGGGCCTCAAAATTATTCAGTCCTCTGACTTAAGAAAGGGCTGCATTCTAAGTTCTTCAGTAGTTTCTTTTCCTAATCTTAAAGGTGGTAAAAGATAAGATCCTCTTGATTAATCTGTCTTTCAGTGTCTTTGAAAAAATAGTAGTACTGTTTATTAGAAAAAATTTAAGTCTCTTATCTTTTGTTCTATTTTTTTGTGTTTCTCGTGGCTGTTCTTAAGGGATATTTAAATACATTTCCCATTTCTGCCAACTCCTTACTGTTTCATACTTCTTTGTTTTTCGTTGGTTATATTATTAAATACTTCTTTGTTTTTCAGTGGTTATATTATCCAATACTTTAATAAATCTATGGCCCTTTAGTGGCTCCTTTTCACATTTTTCTCAGTGTTTATAAGATGGACATCTATCAAATTAATATAGCTGTGGGGTTTTCCCCCCAGAAACCTTGGGAAATTCAACATGGAAGTTATACCTTCTGTTTATTGGTTGTTGCCTTCTGCTAATCTAAATAACAGCATTTAAAATATTTTATTATTAAAGTGATTCATTTTAATAAAGTATCTTGCATGTTCCTAGATATATTAAAGTCCTGTAGATCTGAATTTTCTATGTTAAGGATTAACATTATTATTATTTTTTTTTTGAGTTGCTCCTCCTGTTGACTTTCATTTTTCATCTTAGGGGCTATTTAGAAATCAGCAAGAATACTTAGAATTTTAATCCTGAGCTTCAGTGTGATACCAGCAAAATCTTTTAAGGAATTAGAGAGCATTATGATTAGGCAAGTTAATACTTTACCTTCTAAGAAGATGTTTTGTTTGTTTTACAGTATATAGTGAATACCATAGATTTTATATATAAAACTTAAGACTGGGTTTTCCATCTTCTCTATGTCTTTGGGATTTTTTTTTAGTTACTGCTTTGCCCCCCATGCCCTGCAAGTGCCATTTACTATCCTGACTGTGTTGTATTAAGAATATGAGAGTAGGAGACTTGTGTAAAATCAGAAGTGTTTGGGAATGGGAGGGATCAAAGGATTATTACTTGCCTGTTTACTTTCATGCACATAAAGCAACCTTGTTTTGAGAAGCAATCTATTAAAGTTGACTTCAGCAAACCATATACAAGTACTTCACCTGAAGATATTTATGTTGATTTGAAATATTCCTCTTAAAGTTGTATGTAAATAATATCTCAAGATCAAATTATTCAAAATTATATCCTGTGCCCTTTCAAGAAGTCCTGTTGTAAGTTATTTTATAAATAATTCCCTTATGTACTTTTGTTCCCATTTAAATCTTTACCTGCTGGACTTGCATGGTTCATGTATGTTTGGAATTCTCTTCTTAAAAGAACATTTCAAGGGAGTGCCAGAAAAATAATTGAGGTAGGTCATGGACCTGCCATGTTGGAATCCTAACATTTTCTTCTACTTTCTTTAGGTCTTTGTGCAATGGAGGTACTTCCACTTGCATTACCTTCTCCACCTCGTCAGTTATCAGAATCAGAGAAAATTCGGATGGAGGACCAAGAGGAAAATACTTTAAGAGAGTTGCGGTTGTTTCTCAGGGATGTAACCAAGAGGCTGGCGACAGATAAACGCTTTAACATCTTCAGCAAACCGGTGGATATTGAAGAGGTCTTGTTTCAGTAGTGTGCAAACAATGAAGTTGAACTGGCTAAAAGAAAAAAATATTGACATCTTTTTTTGGAAGGAAAAAAAGCAAAGGCATGGATGAATATTACCCCTAGCCTGTAAAATTTTAATCCATGTGATAACTACCAGTGTCATCAGCAAACATCTGGTGACTTTGGGTGAAATTAGTGGCAGTTTGTATATGTCCTCTTAAATAGTACTGATCTTTGCGATCTCTTATTCAATTTAAGAAGAGGATTAAAAAGTTACTTTAGTGAATTGTCCATACTAGACTATTTTTATTCCAGGATAAATCCTGCTTTCAAAAGAATATTGGTATTAATCAGTTAATACCAGTTTCCCAAATTGTGTATATATCTTACTGAAAGAGGTAGCTAAGAAACCTGAAATTTGTCTTTAATTATTTTGGAAATGCCTCTGACTAAGATGCTATATGAAATTAACCACAGCCTATTATTTTTCTCTCTAAGAATTTTCTCTGCTCCCAGTGGAAAATTTCTCACTTTCTATGTGTATTGTTTTGTGTCCTTGTGGGAGCATGGTCTGTGATGATGAGAAAAGAAATTTTCCATTTGGAATCTACTATAATACTGTAGAATACATTTTGTTTTATTTTGTTTTATCCTGGGATAATGTAGTGTGTGGATGAACACGATACAATCTTTACTAGCCTTCTTCTTATAGTTCAGACTCCATGTTTGAACAACTTTGGTGTTTTTGTTTTTAATTTTTTATTCTTTTTTTAAATTTGAATTATGAAGTGGTTCAGAGTTTAATGTTGTGTCCTTGTTGTGAAATCTGTACTCTTGGATCTGAGCAGATTCCTTTGGAACCATTACCTCGTCTATGCCTGGGAGCTAGTGTTATATTTTTTCCTCTTGGAAAGCCTGAATATATCTATTCTCCCACATCTCCCTTTTGGGAATAAGGGGACTGTATAATTTTATTTGTATATTTATCTACAACATATAGTTTTTGCTATTTGATCCTTTCAGCACCACCACAGAGGTCATTATTATGTTTGCAGTTGAAGAAACTGAGGCTCATTGTTAAGTGACATACCAAGAAAAATGTTTCTTAAAATTTGAAGCCCATGTTCTTTATATCACAGCTATCTTCCATCCTTTTCTGCTGGAATGACAAGGCTTGCCTATTTGCTTTTACAATTAATACATACGATTCTATATTTGTGAAACATATATTTTAATCTCATGGTATTTTCAGAAAATCTTAAAACTATAAGCCGCCTTTAAAGGTTGTTAAAAATGTTTATTTCAAATTGGTTTTGGGAACGCTGACACTTAATTGGTAAGGACTTGCCCCCAAATCAGTCTCCCAGGCTGAGGATGAACCAGCTTGGTCTTTGCCCAGGAAAACATTTTCTGTCCAACTAGACCAGATTGTCAGATTTCAGATGCCATTTGTGATAGAATAGAAGTTATATAAATGGTGTTAAGGCAGTAGAAGGGGATAGAAAATGTTAGTCAGTTAAAACTTTCATTTTAGAGTTACGTTTTCTCTTTTTCCTCTTTTTTTTCTTTTCCTCCTCAGTTTCCTTACTTCTTTGTTTGCTTTTAAGGCTGAAAACATAGGAGTCTCTGGGAAGGATAGAGAGGGGAAACTAAAATAGTAACATTTAGATAACCTAAAACATAAAAACTTATATGAATTTGAAATGTCTAAAAACATTGAATTCCAAAGCAAATTGCAGAGAAAAAAAATGTTTAGAAAATAAGCAGTGAATTTAAAATGCTGAAATGTTATGGTCTTTAGTAATATAAATTTTTATAGTGCAAAGGTTTATAAAATGTTTTCCACATGTACACAATATATATCAAGTGTCAGAGCCAAGAATCCAGCTAATACCTTCTGAACTATTGCTTATTAGGTAAAGCTCCACTACTCCCCTGTAAGGAGATTGGCTGGCTTTTTAGCTCCTAGAGTATGAAAAATAAATTAAAACATGCACACATACCTAGCTAAAATTTTAAAAACATAAGTAACATGTGTATATATATATGCTTATGTTATTCTATAGGCATATAGGTGTATTTATACATGGAAATACATATTATATATGCAAATTTAAAAGGCATCTGTGCTATCTACAGTGAAGAAAACTAGCCTTTAATTTCATAGAGCAGAAATTAGCATATTCCCAGAATTTGGTCCTGGACTGATTAAACATTTCTAAGACTGTGTTTATGTCAGAATTAATTACTTGATTTGAGATTTGCATTGGGGAAGACAGTCCAGGCACACACACCTGGGAGATGTTGTAGGTTCAGTTCTAGACCATGGCAGTAAAGTACATATTGCAATAAAGTGAAGTTATATGAATCCTTTGGTTTCCCAGCATATATAAAAGTTATGTTTACACTTTGTAATGGCATTGAAGTGAAGTGACGTGAAAGTCACTCAGTTGTGTCTGACTCTTGGCGATTCCATGGAATTCTCCAGGCCAGAATACTAGAGTGGGTACCCTTTCCCTTCTCCAGGGGATCTTGAAGTGAAGTTGCTCAGTTGTGCCCGACTCTTTGTGGTTCCATGGAATTCTCCAGGCCAGAATACTGGAGTGGGTAGCCTTTCCCTTCTCTAGGGCATCTTCCCAACCCAGGGATCCAACCCAGGTCTCCCACATTGCAGGCAGATTCTTTACCAGCTAAGCCACAAGGGAAGCCCCAGAATACTGGAGTGGGCAGCCTGTTTCTTCTCCAGCCTATCCCTTCTCCAGCCTATCCGACCCAGGAATCGAACCAGGGTCTCTTGTCTTGCAGGCGGATTCTTTATCAACTGAGCTCTCAGGGAAGCCCTAGTAATGGCTTTATGTCTACCAAAAAAAAAAAAATCAATGTACATACCTTAATTAAAAAGTGCTTCAAAAAAAATTCTTCATTGCTAACAAATGCTAACCATCATCTGACAATGCAGGGTTGCCACAAAACTTCAGTTTTAAAAAAATGGAGTATCTGAAAAGTGCAATAAAAGGAAGTGCAATGAAACAAGGTATGCCTGTAGATATATAGGTGGAAGAGCTTTTTAATTGGTCAAGTGATACAAAACATAAAATTTAGTGGGCAGTCATGACTAATATCTCTATTTTGGGTTATCTCCCAGAAAAATCACACAGAGCAAAATTTAGTTTTTGCGTGTAAATTTGCTTATACTTAGGGACAAGGCCAGCAAATCTTCTATTAGTCGTGGAAGCAATACCTACTTTTGTTATATAATTGACTCAAAATGTTTGTAATGACTCCAAAGGAGTAGAAAACTCTTTCCATGAAATGATTCACCTTGGAAAACTGAAAAAGAAAAAATGTTTTTGTTTAAAGATTTTAAAGAGATCTACCCAAGAACTTCTCTAATAATATGAAAAAAATCTGTTTCTTTTTATTTTCCTTTAAAATTTTTTTGCTTAGGTAACATTTATTGATGCTTATTGGGTACTTTTACCCATACATTTTCTTCTCAGGTATATCCAAAGGATTTAAAAAAAAGCTGACACAGTTGGTTTCATATTTCGAGATGAGAAACTCTTCAGAGTTCATTAAATATGACTTGAAACTGAAGCTTTTCATGGAAAGTATGACATAGTATCTTTAGTGGCATAAATTGCTCTATAATTTTATCGTTATATGTAATTATTTCCTAGATATCTAGATTTAGTTTTAAAATAACTTTGATTTTTGTTTTGTATTTTTATGAGTAGATGATATGAAATATCAGAAGTAATTTTCATTAAAATACCATGTTTGTTTTAGGTTTCAGATTATCTTGAAGTAATCAAGGAACCAATGGACTTATCAACAGTAATAACTAAAATTGATAAGCATAATTACCTGACTGCTAAGGATTTCCTAAAAGATATTGACCTCATCTGTAGCAATGCTTTGGAGTACAACCCAGATAAGGATCCAGGAGGTAAGAATGCACTGGGCAAGGATGACTTTGGTGATCAAAGAGAAGATAGTTTAAAATATAAATAAAACCTTCCCATATTTCAGATAGGAAAGTTGGTCTTAATGACATATTAGAAATTTCTTGTTGAAGAACTAAGTATATGCTTAAATATTAAATTTAATTATTAAATTCATTTGTTAAATTACTAAAAAATATATTTAAATTAGAGGATTTTATTATTCTTTAAAATAATTTTTATCAAAGTATAGTTGATTTACAGTGTTGTGTTTAATTTCTGTTGTACAGCAAAATGACTCAGTTGTATATGGATATATTCTTCTTCATATTATTTTTCGTTATGGTTTACCACAGGATATTGAGTATAGTTCCCTGTGTTGTACAGTAGGACCTTATTTTTTATCCACCCTGTATATGATAGTTTATATTTGCTAATTCATTTATTAAATTATTAGATAATATATTTAAATTCAAGGATTTTATTATTATGTTCAAGATTTAGTTTCTTGAGTTGCTTTTCACTTTTTATACTTAGATTCTAATTTTTTTCAGGTAAGATGGAAAACTGAATAATTGAGAATTTAAGATTGATTTGTTTAGTCACCATTATCAGTGCTGATAAACACTGGGCATTTCGGATTTCTGGAATCTTCATGTAGTTAAGTTTACTTATCAAAAGACCCCTTTGGGTAGATGGACATTATCTGTTCTATAGACTGTACATATGTTTACATATGTAAATAAACATCTTATGAATGTTTTCATAACATCTTATGGAAAACCTAAATGAACTTTTTGGCCAACCTAATATAATTTATTACTTTACTCCTAATCCCACCCTGTACTCAAATCTGTAGTCTCAGTTCTGTTAATGCCTTCCAGGGGAGACCTCCAGGAATAATCTGTAGTTAAACAAGTTGAATTTATTGATACATTGTAATAAAGGAGAATGTACATCATGGGGAATCATACAGGATTTGAGCTTGTGTTAAGTGAGTTTGAGGAAAATTTAAGGAAGTAGAGCTTCGCAGTGGAATAGATGCTTTCAGGAAGTGGGAGTAATTTGGGGACTAGGTATTTTAAGAACCTGGAAAGTAAGAAGATTGGAACCAGACTAAAGTTGTGATTGGTAAAGAAGCAGCATTCATCTCACACAGGATAGGATTATATTTGGTTATTTCTGTAAGGCAGTGTTCATATTTTTGTCCGTGTTCAGATCTGATTATGAAGTGGTCTTGTTTTTGTCTTGATCCATCATGGTCACAGAGTGGTATTCAGTAAAGTTGTTTATGTTTAATGTGATTACACCAAGGCCAGTTCCCATCTGGCAGGGGTCATTCTTTTTCTCACTCTGTTAAGAATTCTGTTTCTTCAACAGGTGATATAAAAGTAAGATGCTTTTTATTTTAAAAAATTCATTTAAACTTTCAGTTATCTAAAGATATTTAGAGTGTAGTTTCTACTTTATGTCTATATTTATGGGCAGTGGTTCTTAGTTCACTTGTTAGAATGACCTGGATTTCTCATTTCTACACAAATTGATTATTTCTTGTCTAAATTAGACCACAGTAAATCACATATTTTAGTTCTAAGTTAAGTGGCAGAATAAAATTTTATATAGCTGCTTTTGGTATCTTTTACTACTTTTAATAGTTTTTAAGCTTTGTTTTAGGACATTTATCTCTTGTAGTTTTTGTTGTTTGCTTAGGTTTTATTTTGACTTTTTATTATATATCATTTATGAGGATAAGTATTTGTGAGGATAAAAATGAATAAAAAGTAACCTATGACCTATAATCATGTTACCTAGTATTTATTCTTTCTCTTTCTCCCCCTCCCTCCCTCCTTTTCTCTCTCTCACACACATATGCACAAATACTATATATGAAATGCATACATGCATAATATTTTTACTAAAATGAAAATATAACTTTTGTAAATTTTCATTCATGTAATATTTTGTGAAAAGTTTGAGTTAATGTATTTTTACCATGTAATTTTTATCATATGAATGTATTATAGCTAATACCCTATTGTTGGGCATGTTTAGAGTTTTTAGCTTTTTTCTCTATTGTAACATTGATGAATATAGGATAAATTTTGCGTATGTCCTTCATTATTTCCTTAAGATAAATTCTTTAAGGTGAAACTTCTGTATCAGAGTGTATAATCTCTTTTAAGGCTTTAAATCTGTGTTAAAACTTTCTCACAATTTAAAAAATCATCTTCTAGCAGCATCAGGGGCACTTGTTAACCAATATAGCAGTTTTGTGGGGCTGAGAGAATCTCCTTTGCAGTGTAGATGGCATCTGTAACAGGGCCACAGTTTGGCTAGTGAAGAATGGGCTGCATGTCAGTTTCCTTTGATTCCCTTGCTGGGTTCTGGGTGAAGGTACAACTGCATAAGTGTCTATATAGTGGCCTTAAGCAGTGTGTGAGAATACTTGAGCACCTACACTCATCCTGTTAGGTTTTCAAGACACAGAGGTTACTGACATTGTGCAGTAGGTAATGAGACCCTGGGCTTTGGATGTGCACCTAGGCTTCAGTCCCCATTTTATTTCCTAGTTCTTTAGGAAATAAAGTTAACTCCTCTAAATTTTAGTTTCCTTATCTGCAAATAGGGATAATTACTCTTCTCTTGGGGTAGTTGTAAGGATTAGATGAGAAAATATATTAGGCCCTACCTTATGAAATTGTCATTTTCATATGGTTCAACTTGAATATGTTAGTCCTTAGCGTAGTGCCTGGGATGTGATAAGTGTTCCATAAAGTTTAGTAGTTCATATATTTGTTCTTATTATCATTATTATTTAAATTGTGTCTTAATTTGTCATAATTGTTTCCTTTGTGTATACCTATACATTTACTTTAGAATGACCCTTTACTGTATTCCCTGGACCACGTTTAAAATTGAATTCTATTTTGGGACAACTCTAAGGACTGCTAGTGATAAATGAATTTGAATGGTTAGAAAAAGCCAGTAGAAAGGATCAGTCCAGATCCTTTCCCCCTCTTCTGTGTAACTTAATTATAATCACATCAAAATAATATTACTTTCATGAAAGAAGCATTGATTTCTGGTGCATAATAACCTTTTATTATAGAATATAGTTGTATAATCAAAGGATATGGCTCTGTCTCACAGAGTTGACATGGTACACTTGTAACTTTATTCCTTTACTGTTTTAGATGCAAAAAGTATCATATAATTCAAAAGCATGATTTTGGCTCTGTTCTGATTTTTTCGTATCTTTAGTGAAGAGCCCTGTTTTCTTTCTTAGCAACAGAACAACTTGTTATGTATTAGAAAAACCACCTCAGGGTCTACTGTGTAGCAAGTGGAAATTACATGAATTTTGTATTACTTTTACAAGCTCCCATGAGTATTTGAAAGCTTACAGTGCTCTGTTTTACAGTACACTTGGCCGTTTTGGGGAAAAGCTAGCATATACATAGAAGACAAAAGCCAACATTTTGGAAGCTATATGTATTGCCTAAGTGTTTACCCGGATTCTCCCTTGAGGATAACGTGGGCAAAAATTAAATATGTTAACCAGAAGAATTTTAACTTGTAGGTTCTAAATGTGACCGGGTCAGATATTTGACCCGAATTATTATCTCATAAATATGTGATTTGTTTTATGTTTAACTATTCCTCACTGTTTGTTCTGTACTTAATGCCTCCTCTAGCACTTAAGTGTATTCACATACATACCATCATTTAGCAGATTTTGCTGAAATTTCAACCTTAGTCTTGTAGTATTCTCAAAATCTTCTGTTTTGTACTAGATGCTTAGGGATAAAGCTCACTGATTCACTCTGGTGTTTGGAGCCCTCTATGGGTTATACTTCAGTTAAACTCATTCACATTTTCTGTTATTATTTGTAAGTACCATGTGCTGTTACTGAGCTGAGTGTTTAGAATACTGTGATAGTCTTTACCTCTTAAGATGGAGTAATATATATTGAATAATTACTGTGTGACAGACATTATGCTATATCTTATGATATTAATTTGTTAGCACTTCCTTAACACAATGCCACAGACTGCATGACTTAAACAGCAGAAATTGATTTTCTCATAGTTTTGGGGGCTAAAAGTCCAAAATCAAGGTGTCGGCAGATTTGGTTTCTTCTGAAGCCTCTTTCCTTTGCCTTCGGATGGCAACCTTCTTGCTGTGTCCTCACATGGCCATCTTTTCTCTGTGTCTATGTACCCCTGGTATTTCTTGTGTGTCTCCAAATTTCCTCTCCTCCTAAGGACACAAGTCTGATTAGAGTAGGGCCTACTCATAGGACCTTTTACTTTGATTACTTCTTTAAAGGCTCTACTCCAAATATAGTCACACTCTGGTATATTGGGGAGTACAGTATCAACATGTAAATTTTGGGGAGGAACACAGTTTAACCCATAACAATTTATAAATACACCACAGTCTCTCTTATCTAGAAACTCACTATTTTATAAGAATGACAAACACCTGATTATTGGTGATTATACTAGATGGTTAAGGTATAGGGGTAGCACAGAGGTGGCAGTTTTGAATTTTGTCTTGTGGCAGCAGCAGCTGATGATAATGCAGTTTCATCAGGTGTGTATTCAGCACATGTACAGTGTGAGCAGGGCACAGAGAAGACATTACCTGGAGATGAACAGGATTTAAAGAGGCATTCATTTTAGGCATCTCTCAGGCCAGGGCTGCATATCTCCAGCACTGACACAGTTTACATATAGAAAATGTTTCATAAATGGATGCTCAATAAATGGAGATTCAGTGAGTAGACAAGTGAATGAATTTCCCACCGTTCCCCCACACTCTATTTTTTCAGCCATATCCTCTTTTTCTATACATTTGTAGACTACTTTCCTTAGCCTAAAAAAAAAATGTTTTTTGGTCATGGCATGCAGCTTGTGGGATCTTAGTTCCCCAGCCAGGGATTAAGCTTAGGTCCTGGATCCTAGCAGTGAAAAGCACCAAGTCCTAACTACTGGACTACCAGAGAATTCCCTGCGAGTCTTAATTGATCTTCCAATCTCCATCTTATCATTCCCTTGACCTCTGGTACTGCCTGTATTACTATACTCTTAAATACAAATCAAATCACTTTCTGTCTGAAAACCACCCAGTGGTCCCTTATCATCTAGAGAATTAAATCATGCTGTTTCCCTGCGTGGGTCTTTTCTTTGCTCTTAGGATAAGATCTAAAATCCTTTCAATATGGTCAGATTCCTGTTTGCCACTTGCTTTTTGTGTGCTAATCACATAGGCTACCTTTCAGTTTCTAGAAATCTCCAAGATCTTTTTACTTCAGAACTTTTTCACATGGTATTTTCTGAACCTGTACTGGTTTTTCCCTTCGTCAGTGGCTATCCTAATGCATGCTTTGAGTCTCACCTTAAGTGCCCCTAATGTAGAGAATTCTCTCCTGACTTGCCCATTCAGTATTCTGGAGATTTTGATCATAGCTGTTACAGGTTTTTTGAAGGGTGAGGGAAGGGTGGGTGGAGGTGTTTCTATGTGCATATGAGCTTATTTGTTAAATACCTCTTTCCTATACTAGTCTGAAAAGCTCCTTGAAAGTGGAGACCTGTTTTGTTTACTACTGTGTAGCCATCACCTGACTCAGTTCCTGGTACAGTTGACAATCAATATTTATTGAGTGACAGTTTAGAGAAAATATATTGAAGGAAATATACTCGTGGGCTGCCTTTTTGAGTGCTGCATGTTTGTCTTTGTAAGATTTTTCATAATGAACTATTAGATATTCTAATAAGAAAAGTTATATGTAAAATGCATTTTTATACCTTTTGTCTTTGCTAGAGATGAAAAAGCAGATATTATTTTGTGACTTGGATTCTAGTTCTAAATACTGTTACAAATTAAGTGACATTAATGCATTTATGTCACTTGTAACATCTTGGAGTTGCCAGCTCTAGGGAGCACAGTTATGTCATCTTGTTAATGAATGAGGACTTCTCTGTTAGTGTAAAGCAGAGAGACTCTTCTTTTATTACCAGTTTTAGGTGTAGTGTACCTAGAACAGAGTATGCACTTTTCTCCTAGAACTACCTACAGTTTATATCATCTTACATTCTTAGAGTGCCTTATCATATTTGTTTCTGTCACAATTTTTTAATAGGTCACCCTTGCTTTAGCGTATATTATATTTTTTAACATAATTTTGACCAGTTTTCTCTTATGGAGATAATTACATATAGTTTTCTGAAACCTCAGTGTCTATGCATGGCAACTCTGGTGCTGGATGTATGATGAATATTCTTTATATCTTTAAAGAATTTTTATTTAAAGTAATACACTTTTCAAAATTATCAAATAAAGCCATATCTTTGAGGTACTTGTTAAGTAGGCTTAGTACTTTGAAGTTCTAAAAGTATAGTTCTCAGGATTGTCAACTTATTTGAGTAGTTTATTATATTTTTTGTTGTTGTTGTTTAGTCCCTAAGTCATGTCTGACTCTTTTGTGACCCTGTGGACTATAGCCCTCCAGGCTTCTCTGTCCACAGGACTTCCCAGGCAAGAATACTAGAGTGGGTTGTCATTTCCTTCTGCCGGGGATCTTCCTGACCCTGGGATCAAACCCATCTCTCCTGCATTGGCAGGTGAATTCTTTACCACTGAGCTACCAGGGAAGACCATATTTATTTTTCACTCATCACTTAAAGTGAATTTGTTTCTTATCTAGAAATGCTTTTCACAGTTTTATTTAAATGTTAATGTTCTTTTACTTTTCTTCTTAAGATGCCCTTTTTTCATGTTATTTCATTTGTGTGTATAATAAATGTATACCAACTTTTTAACAGACAAAATAATTAGGCACAGGGCTTGTACTCTGAAGGATACTGCACATGCCATCATTGCAGCTGAGTTGGATCCAGAATTTAATAAACTCTGTGAAGAAATTAAGGAAGCAAGAATAAAAAGAGGTAAGTTATAGAAGTGAACATGCTATTGAAGACTAAGAGGTCACTGAGTGTCACTGGATGGTGTTTATGTATAGTTGCTGGTATAATGAAAGTGTATCTTGAGGCCCAACCTTTACTTAATTTCTGATACGAATATGTGTCATGTAAATTCTCAAAGATGTTTTAAAAATTCACTTTCTGTGGCAATTTTAGTGCCAATTATAGAAATAAAGCAGTACTTAGTGAAATTTCTTTTGTAGGAACACATCTTTGTTAATTATGGATTTATGTTCTTAAAGGATTTAGATAGATTTTCGTATTTGAAGAGTTTTATTTTCAACAGGTAGTATCTAATACTAATTCTTAAAAATTTATCAATACTTTTTTTTTAACCTATTGGAGTTTTATGTGCAATTTGTTAATATAAACACATAGCACATGTGTTTTGTTTGTTCAGTATATAATCCTGTCCTTGGGGAACTCATACTTTAGTAGGAGAGAGTAAGTGTAAAACAAATCAAGTGCAGTGTAGCATATGCACTAACTGAAGCATATTCATCACAGAGGATAGACCTCCTAGTAGGAAACCTGGCATTTTGATCAGAGTTTGGGGAATGAATGTACGAGTGTTGTCTGTAGTGACGTAGAGGGAAGGAGGAGGCAGTGACAGAGAAGGAGGAAGTATTTTAAGCAGAATGCACAGTGCATAAAATCGCGCAGACATGAAATAATGTGGCATATCTGAAGAACTGCAAACTGGCATTGCTAAAGATGTACAGAAGAGTGAGAAATAGAGCTCAGAAGGTGAGCTGGGTTGAGGACATTGAACTTGTGAATATGCTTTTCTTCTACTGCATTAGAGAGGCCTTCCCTGGCCACTTAATCTGATATGGCTCTGGTCACCATAGCTTTTGTCATTTTGTTGTTGTTGTTGTCTCTCTCCTCCTTATTTAGAATATAAGTGCAAGTAATTGAGTGAATCAATGTCATGGACTTGGACTTTATTCTGTAGGTCTGTGTTTTTTAAAATGTATGTTAATTATCCACATCAGCTTAGAACTGGGAAACTAGGTTCTCTGAGAGCAGTAAGGCTGAGAAATCTATGCTTTAACAGTGGTTTTTATGTATACTGAAATTTGAGAACAATTGTTGTAGGCAGTAGGAGTCATTGAAGTATCTGAAGCAGTGGAATGGACTGGTAAATTGTTTTGGCAGCAGGAAATAGCAAGGTCTCACTGTGGCAGGGTGGGAGGATGAGAGCCTAGTTAAAAAGCTGTCGGAGCCAGTTTTGCAAACACTTTGGCCGTTTCTAAAAAAGTTAAGCATCATGTTTACCATATGACCCAGCGATTCTACTCCTAGGGATCTTCCTAAGAGAAATGAAAACATATGTCCATATACAGACTTGTACATGAATGTTCATAGCAGTATTATTCACAGCAACTAAAAACTAGAAGCAACCCAAATGTCTGTCAACTGATGAATGGGTAAGCAAAACAGGATGTATTGTACAACAACATACTGCTCAACTATAAAAAAGAACAAGGTGCAACATGGATGAACTTTAGAAATGTTACGCTAAGTGAGAGAAAACAGTCACCAAAGACCACGTATTGTATGATTCCATTCATATGAAATGCTCACAAAAGCCAGTCTATTATAGAGACAAAAAGTGGATTAGTGATTGCCTGGAACCGTTACTTAAATTGGATTGCTGTGTGATTGCACAGCTCTGTAAATCCACTAAAAATCACTCAATTGTACACTTGAAATGAGTGATTTTTATGTTGTGTTAATTGTACTGTTGGAGGGTGTGGGCTGTTGGAGTAGTCCAGAGTTTTAATTAGTGAAGTGGGAATGAAGGTAGGATTAACATGAAAGAGTTGTGGCTGCAGGGGTGGAAGGTATTGGGAAGGAAAGAAAGAGGCAAGATTAGCTGCCACATTACTGATTTAATGATTTAAAGAGATGCAAATACTACCAGTATAGAGAGGGAATATATAAGGACAGGTCTTTTTGCGGGAAAAAGAGAAACCAGTTATTTTTAATTTGATCTATCTTTAGGATATGCAGTAGGTGATATCAAGTAGGCAGCTAATATAAATCAGGAGCTCAAGAGACTTTTGGATTAAAATGTGATTTGGGAATAATTATATAATGCCAGTAGAAGCTGAAGGCATGAATGATACTTGTGGTGGAAGATGTAGATTAAAGTGAGAAAGAAAGGGATTCCAGAGATAGTCCTTAGAAACTTGGATGGCAACACTAAAGACAGCATAGAAGAAAGAGATCTAGTAAAGAAAATTGAGATGGAACAGTTATTTTTATGAAGATCAATGCAGGAAAACCAAACTTACACAGTGTGGTGTAACAGCCAGCTTATATCAGATGGAAATGGTTTATATGAATGGGGTTTAGTAGCCCGGTATATGCTTATACTTTCTAAGATGGCAGAAATCATGACTTTTTGGCAATATATAATCTTATTGTCTTACAGTCATAAAAATGTGAAATGTATCCCTTTGCAAAATAAAGTGAATTAACATGGGGCCCTTTGGAGATTAAGTATAAATAAGCATGGCCTACCATTTTATTTTCATGATATGATATCTAGTTTCTTTCCCATCTTAAAACAAAAGGTACTATTTTCATCCAAATTACAAACTGTCCAAGTATAATTAATGACTTTAAAGCTCAGTATTTCAGACTTTTTTTTTAACATTGTTGGTTTATGTAGCTGGGAATATTTAAATAGGTATCGCTTATCTTCTGCTTGCAGGCTTATCGGTAACAGTAGAACAAATAAATCCTCATGGTACTGGAGCTCGAAAGACAGAAACTAGAGTTGAAGAGGCATTTCGGCACAAACAAAGAAATCCAATGGATGTCTGGCACAGTTCTACAAATAAATGTGCATGTGAGTATTTGAGATCTTGTTATCCAGCAGTGGGAACAACTGTGAATGAGGCAGAGTGTTAGGAATTGGGCACACACACCAAAGGGCTTCCAGGAGCTTGTGGGGTAAGATGCTGAATCAGTGTATTTCTTTAACCTTATTTGCTTTTTTTCTATCTCTGCTCAGTGCTTGCTGTTGTAGTTGAACTAGATTTAAATATTTTCAGCTTTAAACTTTGGGTTTTAGAAAGAGATATGGAGCCAATAGATTTTTATCCACCCCACCTTCAACCCCTTGCTGTATATTATGCAGGGTGCGCTCATTATGGTGGGAAATGGAAACTCTGGCTTAAGAGAGTGCTTGAATTGACAGCAGGAAGTTGATTTTTCTGAGAAAAATCTATTCAGCCTTCTTTTTCTGGTTTTGTTTAAGTGAGATGTATTTATTTATTTTTCTTTTGTTTGTTTTCTTTTGTTTGTTTTGTAAGTGAGGTGTATTTAGAAGGGGAAAATTCAGTGTTCTATATTTTCCTCACTTCTCCTTATTCATGGTGATCTGTAAAAATTTCTAAAAGACAAATGTTAATAAACACAGAATCTTCCTAATGTAATCTTTATGTTTCACTAAAGATGGCCATCTTTGGGTTGTGTATGCTGTTCTTCTGATATAAAGGTGGTAATTCTGCTCCAGCCATCAGTAAAGATGGCCATAATAAGTTCTTCCACCAGTGGCATTGAAGTTGAATGAATGAACCAGACTCAGGTTTTTTTTTTTTTTTTTTTATCTTGTCCTTTTTGTGATAAATGGCATTCATGTGTGAGAAAATTTGAAGGAGTTAATGGTGCATTTCATCCCAGGAAGCTGATTAAGCTATTTGTCCTGGTTGTACCTTGAATCGTGACCTGGATTATCTAACATAAGACTCTAATTTAAATGTTGAAATACTTACATTCTCTACAACTGGTAAAAATATTTACCCACTAAAATATATTGAATATTGCTTCAGCAGTTTTAATTTTCTGTGTTAAAATGTTTTTTAATCTACAAATGTGGGTTTTGTTTTCTCTGACCAGTAGATGGCATATGTGACTCACCATTTGACTATTTTACATTAAGTTACTTAAATCAGTATGTCTAAATCTCCCTATGGAAGAGTTGCTTTCCTAAGAACCTAAGGTTTTGGGAACAAGCTCAGAGATGCTGTAAAACTTGACTTTAAAGACTGTGCCTCTAAATGGGCTTTTCACACAAAGTACCCCCGAAAAAGGTGATAGTGCAGTGACTGAAACAAAAATCTTGATTCTTGTGGCACATATATAACCAATTTCTCTTATTTGACCAAAATCTCACTAAGCATTAGAAGTGATTATAAAAAGACGGGGAAAATATCTCCAGTTTGACCTCCCCGCAAATAAGAACATTTTCTCTTTCTTATCTGGGGTGAAAGCATTAGAAGTAACCTTGCTTCAGAAAGGTTCCTAGCTTTTGCTTAGGGTACGAGTACATATCAAATAATTGAGCTGGCTCTCGATTGAGCAGGGACAAGCCTCTTGGCTTTAGTGCTACATGACTTAGTGAGGAAAGGAAAAGGGAACCTCTTGTCACTTTGGTTGTTAGAGAATAAGCCAGGACACAATGTCAGGAGTGACTGGTCAGGTAGAAAAACCTAACAGTTCTACATTTTAAAGAAAGAGCAAGCTGAATACTTTTCTTTCACTTTTAATATGGACTGGATTAATCTTTCATGTAAGTAACGAAATGCTTATGAATGCTCATCACTTTAGCTTGTGCTTTTAAAAGTAGACTAATATAGAAATTTCATCTCCAATTACCCTGTAACTGTAAATTATAAAAATAGAAATGGAGGGAAAAGGAATGGAGAGATGATTATAATGATAGTACAGTTTTCAGGGCAAAATAAATTTTGAGCCAAGTCACTAAATAAGTTGAATTTTGGAAATGATTTTAGAAACCTTTGGTAGATTTATTCTTAGATCAGAAAGAAGAGTAACATCTATGACAATTTGTCATATCCTACCTTGGTGTCTTTATAGAGACTTAGTAAGGATTAAAGATGAAAGGGTGAAAAAAGTATGCAAACACACTGTGTGCTGTTGATACATTATGATCTTTATCCATTAAAAGATCTTTATTAAAAAAAAAAGATCTTTATCCATTTTTTTCCTAGAAAAGTGTACACATACATGATAATGTTTTAGAATTCTTTTAATGGATAAAGATCACAAGTTCATATTAAGTGCTGACGTAAAGAAATGAGGGTTGTTTTAAGACCATATTCCCTTCTGTTTGTCTTTCAACAGCAATTTTAAACTGTGGATTAAACATTCTCCACTTAGTGGCCCATATTTGCATTTTCTTTTTAAAATGTCTTTGCCCAGAAAGCTTTCAACATTGACATATTAAAAATATATATTATCTCTTTTTAAACTAAGCCAGATTTGACATTACTTTTATAGCCTTGGAAAAAATGAATTACTTTTACTCTGATGGCTTTCAACTAATATTCAGAATCCAGTGGTAGACATCAGAAGTAATAGGTCTCTAGCTTAACTAGTTTGCTTTAATAACTTTTATATTTAAATTTCTTCGTGCAAGTGTCCCACATTGCAAAATAAAAGTTAACTTTTCATTTTAGGGACAATGAGATCGACTTGCACAACCAGCTACCTTTGATACATAATATGGGAAATAAATATTCCTGTGTCCATCGTGACCCGGAAGTACCAGCTATCTACTGATAAAACTCTTGATAGTTTCTCACACCGAAGAGTATAGTCCCTGCAAGTTTTGTAGGTCTCTCACTTTATATAATTGACCAAATATTTATTTTCAGTGTTTGTTAATGTTGTTATTGTTGCCTTGATAGCAGAGGACTTGTTTTCTGCATATTTTCCAATAACAACTTTGCAAGAAATTGATCCTGCTAGGAGAAACATTTGTGATAGAAGGCTAACAGGTGGCTAACCACATTGTCTATATAAACTTCATAGGGCTTCTATTTCTTATGAAAGGAGAGGCAGTAGAGATAACTGTAACTTTTGTCTCTTCACATATTCGATCATATCTTAATTTCTTTTATGGCTTAAGAGCTCTGGGGGGATCTTGCTGGCAATGCATTCATTTTCCTGGTGGAAATCCAGGGCTGTAGCCCCAAACCTTCCAGGCAGCCTGGTAATGTGACCATTCCCTAAATGTGTAGTGTGCTTGGCCCTCTGGTTTTAGGAATTAGGAAAAGCAATAAAGTAGGATCTAGGGCAGTTGTAAAGAGTGAGTGCTTAGTCAACTCATACAGGAAATAAATTAAAAATGTTTTCATTTGTCAGAGCTCATCCCTGACATCATATCCATTTTGTAGGTGTGAAGATTAGTCAGCATGCGTGCCAAGAGCTAAGTAGTTTTTGTCTCTGTGTTATGGTAGTGTGGGTTTACTTTCTTTTGGATTTTATTTAATAAACATTTGTGAAACAAGCATTGCACCTCCAAGTTCTACATATCTTTTCCCCTTCTTTGTAAAATAGTTCGAGTTCGGAGAAAATCACGGCGGCGATCACAGTGGGGTAAAGGAATTATTAAGAAAAGGAAAGTCAATAATTTAAAAAAAGATGAAGAGGACACCAAATTTACTGACTATGAGAATCATATGGAGGACAGGAAATTACTAGAAAATGGAGAGTTTGAGGTAAGCACTGACTGCCATGAAGAAAATGGAGAAGAGACTGGAGACTTATCTATGACCAATGATGAATCATCCTGTGACATTATGGACATGGACCAGGGGCAGAGGCTTAACAATGGAGCAAGCACAAAAGAGAACTTTGCATCTACCGAAGAGGAAAGTTCAAATGAGTCTCTACTCATCAACAGCAGCAATTCTCTAAATCCAGAACAGACGTCTCAGAAAGAGCCTTTCCTTAAAGGAGGCTGTCTAAATGGTGAGGCCTCCACAGACAGTTTTGAAGGAATACCAGTTCTGGAGTGTCAGAATGGCAAAGCTGAAGTAGTTTCTTGCTGTGGCAGTGGATATAAATGTAGTTCTGAACAAAAGACTCTCCTGGAGGACCAGTCAAAAGAAAAACCAGAAACTTCAAATGAAAATCATGGAGATGATCCTGAGAAACTAGAGGCACTGGAATGTAGCACTAATGAGAAGTTAGAGCCTGGTCCTGATGTGGAGGTTAAAGATGCAGAACTGGATAAAGAAGGTAGAGCTAATGTTTTAAAATTTTTCCTGAGGTTTTAAACTGCAAAGTTAATTACATGCATATTTTATCTGGTCCCCAGTAGCAATTGTTGATGAATAATTATACCCCTTTGAGAAAACTGCAAAATCTCTTGCAGTTTTCACCCCTTTTCCTAGAAAAGTGTACATACACATAATAAATTTTGGTGTATGTTTTAGAGGGTTTATCGTCCAGAAGGCATTGCTTTCCTGGCTGCTTCCTCTTCGTGCTCCTGTCTGATTATCATCCCTTTCCTAATGGATTTATGACTAAAAGTTGAGTAAATCCACAGTTGTTAAGAGGACGGGATTTCTGACAGAAGGATTATTGGGATGGGGTGAGAGGTAGGTGAGAAGACTTGGATGCTTATGGCAGTATGGTGTATCAGAGTCATATAAACCCACATTATATTTCCACTGTTGTTTATTATAATCATGTGACTCTGAGCTAGTTGCTTGTATTCTCTGGCCCTGCGTCTTTCCATCTTCTGAATTAAACTTCAGGATGGTGTCACTGCAGGGATTAAATAAGTCTTATATGTTAATTGCCTCTCCTGGTACCTGGCACATCCTAAGGTATATTCATGCCAGGCAGTCATTGTCAGTTGAATCTGAGGGGTGTTAATCTAGAGACACTCTTGCTTTATAAACCAGTGGTGGACGAAAGCAGAAGAATCCTCACTGTCAAAGTGACTTGATTCTTTTTTTTTTTTTTTTTCATTTATTTATATTAGTTGGAGGCTAATTACTTTACAATATTGTAGTGGTTTTTGCCATACATTGATATGAATCAGCCATGGATTTACATGTGTTGCCGAGTCAGAACTCTCTGTCCACTCCTGAGTTCCCTTGAATATGTGATTCCTGAAGAAGCAGTGGATATGGGGCAATCTGAGGGTTTCTGGCCCTGCTTTGCTATTTATCATGATTCTTTAGCCCATGGTGGGGTGGGGTGTATTAAGAGACAGTGTGCATTTCCTTCCTAAACAGGTAACTAGTCTTGCACTCAACTATCTTGAAATTGTGTTGTGCTCTCTAAATTGTGTGGAGTGTATGGTGTTAGCCTGGAATTTGGGCTCTGTGAGAAAAGCTTTTTAATGCCAGTTTGTTTGAGCATCCGGAAGAATTAGAGTAGGATGGTATTGTTCACAGTCTTAGAATTCTTTTAACAGATAAAGAGAAAGGTACAGATTTAAATGCTGCCTCTTGAAAATTTTTAATATATAATAGTAGAAAGCAGTTTTAGAAGCAGTATTTATCTGGGCTATCATATAGACAGAACTTAAAAAGTGTGTTGAAGCTAGAATTAAGTAATTAATGGGACAGTGTGGGGAAAAGGGAGAGACTCCTGTTATGAGGCAGAATAGGTGGGTGGGTGGGTGAGTCTTTGCAATGCTACTTCACTATTAGATTTTAGTAAGCTTACAGAAAAGGTTTAAATGAATATTATGTTCAGCTAACAGCTTTAAAAGTATTTGCTGTATAAAAGTTTCACCTGAAGTTTTCATTTGTAACTGTCCAGGGCAATGTGACCTAGTGCAGTGGTTCCTAACTCAGGTTCTTGGACCCCCTAGACGTCCATGGGTGTAATAATGAGGATTCGTATGGTCTTAACAAAACTTCTAGCATATGTTAATTAAACTGTAAATATAGGTTTTCAGTCTAAAGGCTGTCTTTAATATAAAATTTCTGTGATACATCAGGGTATATGTTTTTGAAGGCAACATCTTGGTTCTTTTATTATTTATATAGCAGGCATTGATAAGAAAGAATTGTTTAAAGACTTGGGAATAAGAGGACTAATGCAGGAGGGAGGAGAAAGATTCTCCTTAGTTTCCCAGAACATGGGCCAGGTCCTGTAAAAAGCTCTGAAATGGTCCAAGTTTGTCCTTGTGGCCCCCTACCCCTGTCCGTCTCTTAAGAGCACTCCTACTCAGAGGGCATAGGGCTTGATGGTCTGCCTACCCTTTCTACTCCTCAGAGTGCCTGGTGCTGTCAGATAAGACTTCAGTTCAGTTCAGTCGCTCAGTTGTGTCCAACTCTTTGCGACCCCATGAGTTGCAGCACGCCAGGCCTCCCTGTCTATCACCAACTCCCAGAGCTTACTCAAACCCATGTCCATCGAGTTGGTGATGCCATCCAGCCATCTCATCCTCTTAGCTGCCTCCAAATTTCTATTTGTTTCAGTGTGGTTGGTCTCAGGAGAATGTTGGGAGGAAAGTAATTAAATTATATTAATTTACTCTAAGGCAGTAGGAAAAGACACTAGACCTTTTGCATTTTTAATGGGCTTATATTTTTAAGAGAAAATATTGTATAACACAGGCAGTATAACTGAGAAAAATAAGAAATTTCAGGCAATGTTGAGGAAAATGTTTTGCTTTGGGAGGCAGATATGAAGCAGGTTGGCCTTACTTTGTGTTAGCATCTGCTTTTCTATGTTGCTTCCTTTTCTTCTAGTTCTGAAAGCTCCACATTTTAAAATGATTATCATACAGAGAGTGAAGATAGTTTATAAGTTACTGCTTAGAGCTGAAGATTGCTTTTATCTTCCTTTCAGTGAATACATTTGTTAGATGATATTCTGGTATGACTTGGCTTTCATAGTTGTGGTTTAGTCCTCTTTAACTTGGGTTTCTTAGTCTTACCTCAAAAAATCATTTATTACTTGAAGAATAATATCTTTATTCCAAAAAGGATTTGCGGTGGGTAAAAGAATTTATAATAGTTTAAGCCTGATTTTTATTAACTTTTATTTGCTGCAGTGCATTTTTTTTTTCAATTGTAGGTGCTTCTAAAGTAAAGAAATATCGTAAGTTAATTTTAGAACAGGCAAAAACAACAAGCCTGGAACTGGTTCCAGAAGAGCCATCTGAGCCTGTGCCGCCTCTTATAGTTGATCATGAGAGATTGAAGGTAAGCTTAGCTCTTCCCAGAAAATTTTAAATGAATGGAAATAAAGCAAGTTTTAGTAATTTTTTCCTTGAACCTTGGAATATGAGTACTCTAGGGCTTCTAATGAAAACGAGTTGTTTGTGTTTTGAGAGGTTTAGAAATATGAGAATGTTGTTGGTGATAAACTAAGCCCTGGAATCTTCTAAACTAAGGTGTCAGGTTTACACCATAGCATGTGGTATCTGTTGCCTTGCATTTGAGTAGTACTGTTTCAGTCTGAACAATGAAATCAAACTTCATTTTATTCTTTTAATTTTTCTTAGAAATTGCTTGATTTGTTGGTAGATAAAAGCAACAATCTGGCAGTTGATCAACTTGAGAGATTATATTCTCTTCTTAGTCAGTGCATCTACCGTCACCGTAAAGATTATGACAAATCACAACTTATAGAGGTAAGTGTTTAGTTCATCTGGAGAATAAATAAATATGTGTTTTTACTTGGCACAAAATAAAGAGAAAACAAAGTTATTTTATTTTAAATTTTTCACCAAGTAACTGAAGAGTGATTTGAAGATTTAAGATTAAGAAGAATCGTTACGAGTTATAAAAATAACTTGTCTGTACCCTTTTGTCTCAGAACAGAAGTAATCTGGGATTCTTTGTTTATCAAAGCACAGAAATTCATGGTTGGCAGATACATAGGATAGTATGTCGCAGTTCTCCCCTTTCTTGCTTCTCAGTGACTTCATGGATTATGCATATCACTTGGGCCTGTTGAATGTGAGCATGGCCTCACAGTCCATGCTACCACTACTTTCTAGGCAGCCACTACTGGTTAAAAGGAGTTGGTATGGGCCATGAGACCTATTGGCCACCTAGTAATGATTGGAAGAGAACTTAAAAGTCATCTCATTTAATCAGATCTAGTCCTGTGAAACAGCCACATGAGTGGTTGTCCTTATGCTTGGATACCATAGAAGTGAGCCATTCCCTTTCTAGACAACTCTGGCCCATAAGAAAATTTCTTATAAATATGAGCTTATATCTTTTTTCAAATAATTTACATCATTAAGTCACTCTTCTGCTTTTTGAGGCCATCTGAGCAAATGTAAATGCAAAAAATGAATAAGACAGAAGTCTCTGTTCTCAAGGAACATTTTTAGTATGTTAAAGATTTATGTGTAGAGAATGTGCCCGTTTTGCATGTGTAATAAGGAATACAGGCATATCTTGCTGTGCACATACTGTAGTTTTTGCAAGTTGAAGATTTGTGGCATCACTTCCATTTTCCAACAGCATTTGCTCACTTTGTGTTTCTGTGTTACGTTTTGATAATTGTAGTATTTCAAACATTTTCATTATTATGGTGATCTGTGATTAGTGATCTTTGATGTTATTGCAAAAAGATGATGACTTTCTGAAGGCTCAGATGGTGGTTAGCATTGTTTTCCCCACATATTTTAAAATATTAAAAAAAATTAAGGTGTGTACATTGTGTTTTAGATATAATGCCATTACACAGTGTAGTGTAAACACAAATTTTATTTGCACTGGGAAACTAAAAAATTTATATGACTGCCTTTGTTTTTGTCTGGAAGGCAGTGTCTCCAGGGTATGCCTGTGTTGGGCTTCCCAGGTGGCTCAGTGGTAAAGAATCTGCCTGCAGTGCAGGAGATGCAGGTTCAATCCCTGGGTCAGGAAGATCCCTTGGAGAAGGAAATGGCAACCCACGCCAGTATTCTTGTCTGGAAAATCCCATGGATTGTGTAGCCTACCACCAGGTAGGTGTGTAGCCTACCACCAGGCTATACAATCCATGGGGTCAAAAACGAGTCAGATACGACTCAGCAACTAAACAACAACAACAATGCCTGTATTATACTTGAATCAAAGCAAGAGTGCACTTAAAACTTATTTTGTAATCATATTTTTCTGTCACATTTTTATGAATCTGTACCAACCTTATATAATAATGTAGAAATAATAGGAAAGCAAAAATGAAAAAATAAAAACATCACCCACATACCACCATGTGGAGGAAACTAATCGTTGTTAATTTCTTAGAATATCTTCCATCCTTTAAAAATGTCTAGATGTACATAACATGTATATAAGTATGAATGTATATTTAAAAATTGGGATAGTATTCTGTTTCATAACTGGACTTTTCTCCTACTCAGTAACATATGGTGAAACATTTAGCAGGAGTAATTTTGATTGATCATTTATATAACCTTTTGATTAGATGATAATCTGTTAGTATACCTTATTAGTTCTGTAGAGATGTAGGATATAATTTCTTTGGAGGTGTTTTGGGTGGCGCAGTGGTAAAGAATCCACCTGCCAGTGCAGAGACACAAGAGATGGGGGTTTGATCCCTGGGTCGGGAAGGTCCCTGGAGTAGGAAGTGGCAACCTGCTCCAGTATTCTTGGCTGGGAAATCCCGTGGACAGAGGAGCCTGATGGGCTATAGTCCATGGGGTCACAAAGAGTCAGACATGACTGAGCACACACACATTTATTTTTCATAAAGAGGGAAAAGAAAACCAGATGTCTTAGATGTATTTGGCATTTGCCTATCTGAATGTAATGTGTGGGGTAGAGTTCCTTACTTTTTAAAAATTCTAGAGCTTCTTTGTTCACACGATGATATTTGATTATCATGAATGGACTGAATACTCTTCAGCAGTGAAACATTTTTCAGTCTGGGTCTTGGAACCGTATAATCTTGGGGCCTCATTTAGGAGGGAAGGAAATCTATAGCAGAATCACCAGTGAGTGGCATTCCTGGTGGTGGTGGCATTGACTCTTCCTGGCTTTTTTTTTTTTTCCTTCTAAATTTCAACTCTAATTGAAGTGAACAGCATTGGGAACAAGGTGCATTCTACTTTGGTTACAAGTTTTACTATATGGAATACATTCATTTTGCTTTGGGAGTTGAATATAATGAGGACTTCCCTGGTGGCTCAGATGGTAAAGAATCTGCCTGGAATGCTGGAGACCCAGGTTCAATTCTTGGGTGGAAAAGGCCCCCTGGAGAAGGAAATGGCAACCTACTCCATAATGAGTAGTGAAGGATGTAAGCTCTGGAGTGAGGCTACCTGTATTCAAATCCTGACTCTGTATCCAAATCTTGACTCTGCTATTTACTACCTAGCAAATTATTTATATATGCAAATTTCTTAATAAAATATCTGGTATAATAAGAACTCATTGTTGCTAGTGTCATCCTCATTAGCCTAAATGTAAAATAGGAGGCATTTGGAAATGTCTAGAGTAGATAGTCTTACACAGTAACTATAGTATTATAATCAGGAATATATGTAAAGCTTAACTTTGTATCTAGATTTCTTTCTTGGGAAAGTTGGTTTGAAGTGAATTTTTCCATAATGCTTTTGTATTTCCTTTAATAGGTAACTTGTACTTTTTTCCTCCCCCTTATAGGAGATGGAAAGAACAGTTCATATGTTTGAGACATTCCTATGAACCTTTCAAGAAGAGTGGTTTATCCCCTCCAATCTGCTCCTGACAGAGCAGTCTTCTGAGCCATTCAATTTCAAATTGCACCAATTAACGTGCAGAGCCTTGGCATAAAGTGCTCTCTCACTCATTCTCTCTCTGTTGAATTTGGTGCTATTGTCTCAGGTACCTGAAACCAACCAGCCTACAAGAACCAAACAGAACTTCAGAAACATGTTGTATTTTCCACAAATAAAAAATACAACCCCACAGATTGGAGATTTTGGTGCTACAGAAACTGCTCTCACTTCTGCTCCTCTTTTTGTGCACTCTTTTTTGGAGACTTCTCTCTTAGGGAGCAGACCAGCAAATTTGAGGAAACTGGATGGGGCAGTTCTTACTGTGTTGAATTGTTTAAAAAATGGGCAACCTGTTCCTTTCCCTCTCCTTTCTACCCCTTTTATCATATTTGTTTTATTTTTTTCTCTGGGTAATGGACTAAAGCCTGTTTTGAAATTGGTATATTCTGGTGGGAAACTGAAAAAACTGGATGAAATTAGATTAGGCTCTTTAGAACTGCCTTTAATGTGCCTTTTTATTCATTTGAGAAAGGATAAGGCTAAACACAAGGTTGGGCTTGTTTGTAGCAAATGAATTAGAATGTTTTCTTTGGTCACAACCCTGAAAATAAGTTTTGATACTCTGTATCATTAAGAGGCAGCCAGTGATTTGGTATAAAATGCCTATCTTGCTTTTAAAACTCAATCAAGAAAGTTGTTAAGCTACAAAATATACTAAAAATGGTAAGTTTTCCTGTATGGTTCGTTTCTGTTTAAGAAACATGTGATGAAGCAACAACAAAAAATAATACACAATCCATCCAAAAATAAAAAACACACTCTTTTTGGTATTGATGACAATGATGGTCAGAAAATAGAACTGCCTTCTATTTTCTTCTGTCAGTGGTAATTTAATGGATATTTATGTTTGAGTTCCCAGAGAAGAATGATTTTCATGTATAGCAAATTATTACTGTTTTGGTTTAAAGCCAGGACTTGCCAAATGGAAAGAAAAGAGGAATTTTTATCTAGGAGCTCCATAAAATTCTTTTTCAATATGCATAGTTGCAAGTGAGCTCTGGTATGGTCCTTGAATAACAGTATTAATATTTAAATCCCTCATCATAAGCTTACCTTCACAACTAACTATTCATTTTGATCGGAACCCATTTTGGATCTTGTTGAGTGATTTCTGTGACTTGTACTTATCTAAAATTAATTATGGATTACTAGTTTTACAAAAACTTTCTACAAATTCAGAGACACAGTCTAGGCAGTTGCAAAGAGGCAAAAGGAGTGCAGTGACTTTTTTTATCAGATGATTTTTAAACAAAAAAGTAGAAAATTTTGACAAGTTGGCTTGATACCTTCATTCATTATAGCCGGTAGCTGCACAGGTGTGTCTTTCCAATATATGCAACACATGTAGTTTGGGTTTTAATTAGAGCAAATGGTCTTGGACTACTGCAGAGATACTGAGCTACCTCAGCTTTTTGTATTTTAGTTACCAACGGTGTCTACAGAGTTCTGTATTCACTTCGCCACCGTTTACATGCTGAAGCTAAGGTACTTGTCTTCTTGTCTCTGGCTTTGTAGGGTGCTGGATGCCAGTGCAGAAAGCACGCTTTGGCCAAGGCTACTGCAGTAATCTTAAGTGCTTCTTTGCATTTACATGAACATTTTACGCTTTCTAACTCTAGTTTAATTTTAAAATAATGCCACTTGTTTTCTTTATACCTATGAACTTTTCATGATATTCAGTTAGTCATATAATTCAAGATGCTACCCGTGTAGACACACTGTATTTTTAAGGTGGGCAAGTGCGATTAACGATGAACCAATTTTAAAGGGGAGGTCATTTGAAACCTCTAATTTGATTATTGGGAGGATTTTCATGCTTTCTTTAGTATTTATTACCATCATACCAGTTCAAGCTATTTTACTGTCTAATACATTAGCATTTTGTATTTTGATGGAAATTGTTACAGAATTTAAAGATTTGATGAAATAAGATGTAGCAGATTTTTTGTAGCAAGTTTCTGGTAAAAGGGTTTTTTGCAAGTCTCAGGTTCTTGCTGCACTATTTTTCTTTAAATATTTATTCCAGTTACTCTAATTCAGAAGCATTCTGTTCAAGTAACAGCAGCACTTGTGAATGGAAAAAAAAATGCACATGTTCTTAGTAAGTTACTAAATTTGTACAAGTTAAGGTTTTAGCCATCAGTGAGTTTGACAAGGGAAATTTATTTATGTTCAGCATTAAAATGCTTCCAAAAGATCAAGTTTTTTAATTTTAACCTTGATAGAGATAAGAGAAATAGGAGGCAACCTCAGTATGATAGGATCTGCCACTCGGAACAGTTTAGGTCTTAAAGAGAAAGCCAATCTAATGCCAAGGGGAGAAAAATGAGCTGAAATTGAACCAACTCCTCTGGCCCCTTTCCCCCTGCAAAAGAAACACGCTATACCAGTTTTGCTTATTTTACAGATATCTGGTGGTTCTATAATTTAAAGCAGCTTGTGAAATTATCCAAGCAGACTTAATTTTGTTTACCTTTCTGTAAGTTCTTAATTTTTGCTGTATAGCATTGGCAAAAATATGTACAAATTGACCTCTGTTCTTATTTCCTATTGTGAGCATTATACGTTAGCTCCTGTGTAAAACCTTGCTCCCAGATCACTAAAATGTGTATCACAGCCCAGCCCAACAATAGTTAATGCTCAGCTGTGGGGACCATAGGAGCTTTTGAAGACGATGGAACCGCACTAGGGTTGAAACTGATGGCTGTGGAGTTAATTGTGTTTTTGAGCTTGAATCTCACCTGTGATTAATTTTTTTTGTTTGTTTGTTTTGTTGTCCTTTCAGTACATCCTTTCATGACTTGATTTTTCTCATATGCCAATGTATTTGTAGGTTTACTGGATTTTATTTTTTAGGGAGTGGGGTGGTAATATCTTCCCATTTTTTGATTAAGTTGGTTCAGCTATGGTGCTATTCAGTAGGTATCTTCAGTGTCAGGTCCCGTAGCTGAATGCCATTGTTATTATAATTATTATTTGTAATCACATTGTAAGCTTGAATTTGGACTTGTACCAACATCTTTTGTATTTTGTACATTTGGTTATTTAGACTTTGGGAGTCCTCTTTGGTTTCATTCATGTATGTCTACTTTGTAGAGTAAGTAGACCTCCTCAACTATGGTCTATTTTGGGTTTGTAGTTTAATTTAGAATTGTGTTAAGTTGATGTTTTACATTTGACTTCATTTTACATTAGTTTGAAGTAAATTATTTAATTTTTGAATTCTGGAATTTTGAACATTTACTGTAATTTGTAATATAACTGCTGTGAAATACTTGAATAAAGATGACAAGAAAAACATGTCTTTCTTCAGCTTAATCATCTTTACTCTTGGCTGCAAAGGCAGTGCTTTGTTTCTAGCTAAACTCATCTATTTTGCAGCTAGGGCGTGTTGATGTTTATTAAGCACCACCAAAATCTTGTTCTATGATTCTTTTAGATTTAGTCACCCTAGGTGTTTTTTAGTTTAAAGTTTTTCTGTTGAACAAGTGTAGTTTTAACTTCACTTGAAGATTGTCTAAAAGTTGTTTAGAATCAAATGGATTACTTCTGCGATTTGTTTTTCTCATTGGAAGACTGTGCTACAATAGATGATCAGGTAGTATGGTTCACTTATTTTATAGTGCTCTTCTCTCTGATCAAGTAGTTATCGGTGTATTTTGAATAATAGATAGAATTTAAATGTGGAAAGAGATTTCACACCAGAATTTATGGGGTTTATTGCTTTAAGCGAATAGAATGTACTTGGCTTTATATTGCCTGTATTTCTGTTGTCTGGTATATATATATATATATATATCTCCCAAGGTTAGTATACTTATCTTCCTCTACATAAATCTTTAATTCCTCCCCCCCCGCCATTTTTAAAGATCATAAAAAGGAACTGTTTGAATTTGTTTTTCTTGGTTTTGCAGATTGTTTAATTTTTACTTTTGATTGTTGTATGTATCAGAAGACTGATATTGATAAATCTGGGAAACAGACTTTTGAAAGTTTTATCTGAATGTTTAGATAAGGAGTTTATAATTGAATTTGAGTCTCAATCAAGTTTTGAGGGCCCCAGGGATGAAGTTGGGTTTATATATCCAGTTTTAGTTTTCCATTGAACTCAAAACTACAGTAAAGTGAGAGACTAATCTTTTAAGTATCTGCTTCATTTAGTCCTCACGCCCAAACACCTGAAAAGTTGTCTCTTGGCTATATTTTAGAATACAAATTCTCTCTCTTTCCCACACAATCATGTCTGTTAGTGCTAGGCACTGGGTCAGAAATATGTGACATATGATATAGGTGACATTCTCTGCCCTTCAGGAGCTTATAGTCTGCTGGGGGAAGTCGTTACAAATACTAGGAGAAATGACTGAGTGGGTTAAGGACTGTAACAGAGGATCACAGTGCTGTTCATAGTTCTAAGAAGGGAATCAATTCTGTTTAGGAATGGGACAATGAGGAAGGTCTTCAGAGAGAGTTGGCACTTTATTAATATTTGCCAATATAAATAAATATTGGCAAATATTAATAATATAAATATTTATTAATATTTGCCCTTTGCCTCTCTTTGACTTTTCTAGAGTCTAACCTCACTTTACCAAAACTTTTTCTTAGTTTTTTGTGACCCTTCATATTAATATTGCATCACTTTATTCATGCCCATTCTATACCAATAGATACCCATTATGGTATTGTTCCTCCTCAGAATTTAGCTGTATTTTGTATTGTGTAGCATAGTAAATTACTAATGTTATGTAAAACTTAGTAATTTATTCATGTGGGAAAGGGGATACAAAAGTATCATAATTTATATTCCCTGTAGGAATTTAAAACAATGCTGGACATATTGTAAATCTTCAGTCAGTTCAGTTCAGTCGCTCAGTCATGTCCGACTCTTTGTGACCCCATGAATGGCAGCACGCCAGGCCTCCCTGCCCATCATCAACTCCTGGAGTTTACTCAAGCTCATGCCCATCGAGTCGGTGATGCCATCCAGCCATCTCATCCTCTGGTGTCCCCTTCTCCTTCTGCCCCCAATCCCTCCCAGCATCAGGGTCTTTTCCAATGAGTCAACTCTTCGCATGAGGTGGCCAAAGTATTGGAGTTTCAGCTTCAGCCTCAGTCTTTCCAATGAACACTCAGGACTGATCTCCCTTAGGATAGACTGGTTGGATCTCCTTGCAGTCCAAGGGACTCTCAAGAGTCTTCTCCACACCACAGTTCAAAAGCATCAAATTTTCGGCACTCAGCTTTTCTCACAGTCCAACTCTCACATCCATACATGACCACTAGAAAAACCATAGCGTTGACTAGATAGACCTTTGTTGGCAAAGTAATGTCTCTGCTTTTTAATATGCTATCGAGGTTGGTCATAACTTTCTTTCCAAGGAGTAAGCATCGTTTAATTTCATGGCTGCAATCACCATCTGCAGTGATTTTGGAGCCCCCCAAAATAAAGTGTGACACTGTTTCCACTGTCTCCCCATTTATTTCCCATGAAGTGATGGGACCAGATGCCATGATCTTAGTTTTCTGAATGTTGAGCTTTAAGCCAACTTTTTCACTTTCATCAAGAGGCTTTTTAGTTCATCTTTAATTTACTTTTTGGTTTAATTGACATAGAAAGCTGAAACTTACCTAAATCATCCTTTCACAGATTCAACAAATATATAATAAGTGCCTACTGTATGTTGCAGGAGCTAGAAATAAAGCAGCCAACAAAACAGAAAAAGTCCCTGTCCTCATGGAGCTTAAGTTCTTGTAGATATAATGTACCAGATTTCTGGCATGGTTAATCAAAATTTGAAGTGTTCTTTTAAGTGTTCTTTGTTTAAGCATTGAATGAAGCATTTTGTTGTTAAAAATTTGCCAAGAACTCTCCTTTTTCTTTTTCTTATATTTTTCATCTTGTAAATAAAACCTAGTCCATCAAGAATCCAAATCCTGTCATCCTAAATTTTCTCTTCCTTATGATGAATTTCATTATAGTCATGTGGTGTGTTCTGCTGATTTTTTTTTTTTTTTTCTCATTCTAAACTTGTCTCATATCCATCACCCCTTCTCCATCACCTCTTCTCCAACTTTATTGCAGCTGACTTAGTTTGGGCACTAATCCTTTTGTTTGGACCAGTGTAAAAGTCATCACTTTGAGGGAATGTAAACATGGGCAAGAACTTGTATGTATGTTCAAGGAGATTGTTACAGCTTACTTATATAGTGTTTACCAGGTGCCGGGGACTGCTGTAAATGTTTTATAAATACAAATAGAAACCATTTTAATCCTATGAGAGCCTTATGAGATAAGTGTTATTATTATCCTAATTTTACAGGCTAGGAAACTGAGACATAAAGTAATTTGCCCAAGGTCACACAGCCAGGATTCAAATGCAGGCAGTCTGACTCGAGTGGATACTTTTAATAGCTGTGCTTGACTTCTTGTGTGGGTAGACAGACACACACATATATCATTTCAGTATTATAAGTCATGTGTTACAAATGAGTTCTGCAAAAGGCACTATAGGTATACAGAGGAGGAGCACGTAGTCAACCTCAGAGAAGCCTTCCTGAGAAACCCCATGCCTGAGCTGAGGCATCAGGCTAGGAAAGGCCTTCCAGGCAGAAGGAGCAACAGAAGCACAGATGGAGAAGTGAAACAGCATGACAGCTGCAGGGGATAGTGCAAGCAGTTCTGTGTCACCGCAGGTCAAAATTTATTTAACAGATTTATTTGAGTGACTGCCACTTGCCAAGCCCAGTTCTTGGCATTAGAGTTGCAGCTGAGGACAGGACAGTCTCTTCTTCCCTGCTTCTCTTGGAGTTTACAGTTCAGTGGGCAAGGAGCAAACAAGACGTCATCTAGTCGTGGCGGATGTCTGGGTGACAGTAAGGAGGGTAGTAGTAGTAATAGCAGACATCTGCATGTTAGGCCCCATTTTAAGAATTAACCATTTAATTACTATAGCACTATATAAGGCACGAACTGTCACTTAAGGGGAAACTGAAATAAGGAGTTGGTTGAGCAACTTGCTCAAGGTTACATGGTTAATGAGTGTTAGCTGGGGTTTCTGCCTTCAGTGGCTTCAGAGCTTGGATTCTTACTGATCTATCATTAAGGTGGAAGAGAAATTCATTTTATGTAAGTTTTTCTCCCCTGTTAATAAACATTTATGAAACTATAGAATACTATGGAGAATGATATAATGTGCATATTCCCACCATCCAGAATTAAATGCTAACAGTTAGTCACAATTGTTTTGTTTTTTAATTCTAGATAAGGATGAAGGTCCCTTTCTCTTCCTTCGCCAGTCCCATTCTTTTTCTTTATTCAGCAGAGGGAGATACCCTGATCCCTTCAATGAACATCTTTCTTCTCTGTGTTTTAACTTGTTATTTGAGAAGGTAATAGTGTGGGGTGCTGAAGCCAGACTGACTGAGTTTGAATCCTAGTTAAATCCCTTCTTGGCTATGCAACATTCTGCAAGTTATTTCACCTGTCTGCCCATCAGTCTATGTTTTAGATGGGGGATAATGGTAATGCTAAGCCCATGATGGTTACTGTGAGGATTATGTATTTGAGTCAGCCAATGTGAAGCACTTGGGACAATACCAGGCACATAGGAAGTGTTCAATAATTTTTAATCATTACCAGTCTAATTATACAAGTAGTATATTTTTATGTATCCATAAAAATTATTTGAATTTTTTAATGTATATAAATGAAATTATTTTATATCTTTAAAATTAGTTTTTAAACTTAAATGCAAGTAGGTGGTTTAAAGAAAAAAGTATTTAGGTTCTAAAAGGCTTATTATACAAACCAGCAATCCCCTGATTTCCCCATGAAAAGAAGTAGTTTCCCTAGAGCCAGTTGCTTTCAACACCTGAAACTGTTTTGGTATGCATCTCTGTATTTCTAAGTAATATTCTTCCATGGCTGCTGTTTTAATTTCCAGTTCTTACCATTATCTTTTTTTTTTTTTTTTTTTTTTACCATTATCTTTTGATTTCCCACCATGGAAGAGTATAGTCACAGCTGTCTCCAACACAAACCTATGCTTCTTATTTTCTTATCCTCCTAGTTGGTTATAATTCTCATTACATCATTATTCAGTATTTGCCTTATTGAGAGTATGTAAAAGCTATTGACAGCTGTACTATATTATTTTTCTTTCATGTACATTTTTTGATTAATAAGTCTTTGTTGTTAATTTGCCTAGTTTTCTATGTATTAACCGCTACTGGTCCCTAAATTCATCGCCAGCAGATCAACTCTCTTCTTAGTATCTTCAAACATAGAAGGTATGCTAGCATTTCATCTTCTTGAGAACTTCATCTCCTTTTCCAATTTTGCATTGGTGTCTACCAAGGTCTTGAATAGCTATTTTCTTGGGACCTCCTTTACAACCATCCTTGCCTTTTCTCATCTTATCATTTATAAGCTGTGTTGCTGTTGAGAAGTACAGTGCTATTCTGATCCTTGACCCGTTTTCCTGATACTGTTTTCCTTTCCCAAAGCTTTCAGAGTCATCTTTCCCTAATGTTCTGGAATTTCACAGACATGTCCAGCTGGGTGTCTGTGAGCCTCTTTACTCTGGAAACTCATCCTTCTGAGAACTTTTCCTGAGTTATTTCTTTTTGCTCACCTTTGTTTTCATTGTTTCCCATTTCTAGAAATACGGTTACCCAGATATTGGCCTGCCTAGACTGCTCTTTAATTTTCTTTAAATTTCTGCAATTTCTTTAAATTTCTGTAATTTCTAAAAAAAATTCTTTAAATTTTCTGTATTTTTTCTTTCAAATTTTATTTCTATATTTAATTTTTAAAAACTATTTTGGTTCCCATGATTTTTCAAAAGTATTACTTTGTTCTTGTTTCATGGATGAAATATCAGCTCATCTCTCTGTGGAGATTAATAATTACTTTTTCTTCTACCTGAGCAGACTCTTTCCTCCAAGTTGCTTTTCTTCTTTGTTTTAGCTCCTCTTTAATAGTATAGCCTTTTTTCAAATGGTTGGTAATTCTCTATCTGCTCATATTTAAGAGTGGAAGACTAAAAAAGCTGCTTTTGAAACATTGGGAAAGTCTCTCCAGATAGGAGTATAACAGAGCCTTCTCTGGGAAATACCATCAGCCCTGCAGGAAAAAAGCTAAAGATAATAACATTTGGGGTTCCCTTATGAAACCACTCAGCCAGTGCTCCCAATAGAGTTGTATACATTAGCAACAGTAAATACAGTGTTGGGTAAATGTAGGCTACTATTTGAATGCAGAGTTCCGAAGAATAGCCAGGAGAAATAAGAAAGCCTTCCTCATTGATCAGTGCAAAGAAATAGAGGAAAACAATAGAATGGGAAAAGACTAGAGATCTCTTCAAGAAAGTTAGAGATACCAAGGGAGCATTACATGCAAAGTTGGGCTCAATAAAGGACTGAAATGATATGGACCTAACAGAAACAGAAGATATTAAGAAGAGCTGGCTAGAATACACAGAAGAACTGTACAAAAAAGATCTTCATGAACCAGATAATCACAATGGTGTGATCACTCAACTCAGACTCAGATATCCTGGAATGTGAAGTCAAGTGGGCCTTAGGAAGCATCACTACAAACAAGCTAGTGGAGGTGATGGAATTCCAGTTGAACTATTTCAAATCCTAAAAGAGAATGTTATCAAAGTGCTGCACTCAGTATGCCAGCAAATTTGGAAAACTCAGCAGTGGCTGCAGGACTGGGAAAGGTTACTTTTCATTCCAATTCCAAAGAAAGGCAATGCCAAAGAATGCTCAAACTACCGCACAATTGCACTCATCTCACGCGCTAGTAAAGTAATGCTCAAAATTCTCCAAGCCAGGCTTAAACAACACATGAACCGTGAGCTTCCAGATGTTCAAGTTGGTTTTAGAAAAGGCAGAGGAACCAGAGATCAAATTGCCAACATCTGCTGGATCATCGAAAAAGCAAGAGAGTTCCAGAAAAACATCTATTTCTGCTTTATTGACTATGCCAAAGCCTTTGACTGTGTGGATCACAACAAACTGTGGAAAATCCTGAAAGAGATGGGAATACCAGACCACCTGACCTGCCTCTTGAGAAACCTATATGCAGGTCAGGAAGCAACAGTTAGAACTGGACATGGAACATCAGACTGGTTCCAAATAGGAAAAGGAGTACGTCAAGGCTGTATATTGTCACCCTGCTTATTAAACTTATATGCAGCGTACATCATGAGAAACACTGGGCTGGAAGAAGCACAAGCTGGAATCAAGATTGCCAGGAGAAATATCAATAACCTCAGATATGCAGATGATACCACCCTTATGGCAGAAAGTGAAGAGGAACTAAAAAGCCTCTTGATGAAAGTGAAAGAGGAGAGTGAAAAAGTTGGCTTAACGCTCAGCATTCAGAAAACTAAGATCATGGCATCTGGTCCCATCACTTCATGGCAAATAGATGGGGAAACAGTGGCAGACTTTATTTTGGGGGGGCTCCAAAATCACTGCAGATGGTGACTGCAGCCATGAAATTAAAAGATGCTTACTCCTTGGGAGGAAAGTTATGACCAACCTAGAGAGCATATTAAAAAGCAGAGACATTACTTTGCCAACAAAGGCCTGTCTAGTCATGGCTATGGTTTTTCCAGTAGTTATGTATGGATGTGAGAGTTGGACTATAAGGAAAACTGAGTGCCGAAGAATTGATGCTTTTGAACTGTGGTGTTGGAGAAGACTCTTGAGAGTCCCCTTGGACAGCAAGGAGATCCAACCAGTCCATCCTAAAGGAGATCAGTCCTGAGTGTTCGTTGGAAGGACTGATGTTGAAGCTGAAGTTCCAATACTTTGGCCACCTGATGCAAAGAACTGACCCATTTGAAAAGACCCTGATGCTGGGAAAGATTGAAGGTGGGAGAAGGGGATGACAGAGGATGAGATGGTTGGATGGCATCACTGACTCAATGGACATGAGTTTGGGTAAACTCTGGGAGTTGGTGATGGACAGGGAGGCCTGGCGTGCTGCAGTCCGTGGGGTCACAAAGAGTCGGACACAACTGAGTTTCTGAACTGAATTGTACTGAGCCTACCTTAATATTCTCTCTTCTTCCTTTTTTAAAATATTTATTTATTTGGTCTCATTGGGTTAGTTGAGGCACGTGGGATCTTCTTTGCGCCTTGCAGGGTCTTTTGTTTCCACTCACAGATTCTCTGGTTGTGGTGCATGGACTCAGTAGTTGGGGTGGACAGGCTTAGTTGGCCTGCGGCATGTGGAATCTTTGTTCCCAGAAGAGGGGCTGTATTACACAGTGGATTCTTTTTTTTTTTTCTTAATTTTATGTAACTATTTTTATTTCAGTGGGATTCCAAAGTGGATTGGGCTGCTTTGAATGATGAGAGATGAGAATTCACCCCAATTGTACAAATCATACAAACTAAAGGATGAACCAGCAGCGTGCTGGCTGACCCCTCACAGCACTATGAGCGCTATCTGGTACACTATCATACTCTATCCAATGAAGTGCCCTCATGAAACAATGAGATGTTCATCTCAGTGCAACTTTAAAGTACCTTTTAAAACTTTTGTTTGGTACTACCTTCTTCTCTTCAAACAGCATTTTCCTGAGAAAGCTTTCCTAGTAGAAGTGAAATTAATGTTTCCCACAGTAAGCCCTTTATCATCAATGAATTCTTAAATCATTATACTCAAAGGGAAGTATGCTTTTAGGTTTATAGGATACACAGTGGATTCTTAACGACTGGACCATCAGGGAAGTCCCTCTCTATTCTTTCAAGAATTGACCTTGAAAAGTTGTGGTTTGGTTGGTTATCTCAACAGAAGTCTCTTAGAATGAATGCCTTCATTTTTGGATTATCTGTACCAATGATTTTGAGGTTTTTGAATAGTCTCATATGCTCCATTGGTTTGCTTTCACTTTTTCCCTCCTAACCTCATTTTCCTTTTGTTAGGTCAGTGTATTAGACACAAAACTCAGACAGAGTTAAAGTGTTCATTGAAAGATTTTGCACTGGAATTTCCCTGCTTCAGGAGCAAGAGTTTATCTTCAGAGTGAGTGCTTAGAAATGATGGGATCAGGCTTTCTCCTGGTTTTTTTTTTTTTTTTTTTTGACTTCCATTAATGCCACTGTGTTCCTGACAGTACCTCTTGTTCCAGAATCAGAAACGATTGGTGTATGTAGGGCCTTTTGGGCTAATAGTCCACTGTTAGTGGCTAATGTGGCAGGCCTAAATGGCCATGCACTAAAGGTCATAAGACATCCTGATTTTCTCACTGAAATTGTTATTTCTTTCTGAAATTCTTGCTATCTAGAACTTTTTCGAGTCAGTATTTTGATTAACAGAAGAAGCATAGCTTCAGGGAAAGAAGTCCCATACTAGCTAATCCTCTCCTCCTCATCCCTGATGAGCTTCAAGCCAAGAAAGATGAAACAAGCCTGGACTGGGGGGGAAAAAGGTGAGTAAAGCAGAAAAAAAGTTTAATGTTTTTCTCACATATGTGATGTATTTTACAAGTTAAAAAGTTAACTTGGCCTTTGCCTACTAGTCATTTGCTGGAGATTATGAAGTGTGGATGTAGCCACCCATCCAGGTATCACTACAACAGTGCTTTTTAGTATCATGCAGCGTTACAGTTTAATTGCTGGTGGGTTGCTAAGTAATTTAGTAGGCCAATATTTGTATGGGTTGTAATGATTTTGAGAGGTAAAGGTCACTCGGTTTGAAGGACTGTGAGTAGACTTGTTTAAAATTAAAGATAGGTGTATGAGGAAGGACAGTGGAGGATAAAGCTGTGTGTGTAGTTTTGGGTCTTGTTATAGAGGATCAGGCTAAAGATAGTTGTAGTTTATCACATGACAGTCCTTGAATCTTTTTGAACAGCGTCATGGCATGTTGAAAATAGAACTTCAGAAATATTAATTTGACAGATATATACAAAATTGAAAATTTTTTCCTCAAGGTATATTGACTACTTGTCATATGCCAAGTACGTACTAGGCATGGGAGTTAAAAAGCTAGGTGAAACAGTCTCTGTCCTTAGAAATAAATATTCAGTAGAAGATGACATAGTAAAAGAAAAGTGTTTTAAATTGGGTAAGTGCGATGATAATGGTTTAGCTGAGGTGCTGTTGGAACAGAGAAGAAGGGAACTGCTTGCCAAGGAATTCCTAAAAATGTTTTTCAGGTGGATATGATATCTTAACAGCATCTCAAAAAGTGAAGGAATCTATATAATAAAAAGCTGGGGGTGAACATTATAGGAAGAGTAAACAGTATAACAGAGGTATAGAAACAGAGGCAAACATGTTAATCAGGCAACTATGGGCATTTCTGATTTGCTGTATTCTAAAGTAAAGAGAAAAATGGTATTAGAGGTTAGCAAGGACTTTACATGCTTTTCTTATATCCAGGTAAGAGATGCACAGGCCTGAACTAGGGAAGTTGTAGTAGTGATGGTGAGAAAGGGACAGTTTCTCGAAAATGTAGAGGTAAGAGCATTAGGACTTAGTGATTGTATTTTGAGACTGAGGATAAGGAGAATCCTGAAATTGCTCTTAGGTTTCTGCCTGGGTAACCAGATAGATTAGTAATGCCATTAACTGAGAATGAACAGGAGAGAGTGGCAAATCTGGTTCTACTGCAAGAGGCATGGGTTTGATTCCCTAACTGGGGAACTAGGATTCCTCATTCTGTGCAGTGCTTCCCAACCTCCACCCCACACCCCACCCCCGCCCCCAAGGGAAAGAAAAAAAGAAAACACATGTGGCTTGCATTATGTTTCTATTGGATAACACTAATCTAGAGCCTAGTCAGATTCTTGTTTTAATTATTTTGTACAAGACTACTGAGCAACTGAGCACACGCAGGTACACTTTATAAGTGATAATGAGTGTGTTCTGCCAGAAAGCACATGGTATCTGGCTATCGTTCTTTCTGTGATGTTGTAGTAACTGATACCCAGTGCCTAGATACCTTAATTCATTAAGAATTTGCAAATGATTGCATTCTAATGAAATCACTCCTTACTTACTTACTCCTTACTCCTTTATTTGCCTTGTCTATTATCTGGTTATTCAGTAATGCAAGTCATTATAGGAAAGGTAGGATTACTGTTTGATTCTTTACCATTATTAACAAGTTTTAAAAATGAATGATGTCCTTATCCTCAGGTGATGAATTTGTTTTCTTGATGTCATTATGAATTCATAGATTTAAGCATATTTAGTATATTTCAATGCCCTGCCATAGCTATGTTTATTGATGCCAAAATGGTCCAGTCTCTGGCCTGTGGGAACCTTCTCAAGTTGGTTCCTAAGCCCTTTCAACACAATCCTATTACAGTCTTTGTTAGCTTTTAACCTCTGTTTTGTCTGTAGTGCTCTCTCCTCTTTTGTTCCTGATACTGGCAATTCACGTCTTTTCTCTCTCTCTTTTTTCCTTGCTCAGTCAGCCTGTTTTTATGCATCTTAAAAAAAACAAAGCTAGTTTTAGGGTTCTTGTCTTTTTCCTATTTTTTCTTTCATTTTTCTGATTTCTGCTAAGTTTATTTCCTTCCTTCTTGTTTTGTGTTTAGTTTCTTAAACTGAAACTTTAGATTATTGATTTGAGACTTCCTTTTCTACTATAATCATTTAGTGTTAAAAATTTATAAGCATTTCTTTAGCTTATATCCCATGCATTTTTGAAATGTTGTATTTTCCTTTTCATTTATTTAAAAATATTTTCTACTTTACCTTGAAATTTCCTCTTGATTCCTGGATTATTTAAATATGTGTTATATAGTTTTCAAATATTTGGGATTTCTCAGATTGTGTGTTATTGAATTTGCATTTAGTTCTGGTACAGTCAGCATAGCATGATTTTAATTCTTTTAAATTTACTCTGGTTTGTTTTGTTACCTAGCATGTGATCTGCCTTGGTTAGTGTTTTTTGTCAACCAGGAGGGAAAAAGTGTATTCTGTTGTCATTGGATGGAGGATTCTATAAATCACAGTTAGATAATATTGGTTGCTTATGTTTTTTAGATTTGCTGTATTCTTGATGATTTTCTGTCTACTTGTATTAATTACTAAGAGAGGAGTGTTGAAACTCTCCAAACATAATTATGGATTTGTCTATTTCTCCTTTCAGTTCTGTTAGTTTTTGCTTGTTGTGCTTGGACCTTTGTTGCTAGTTTTATACACATTTAAAGTTACATCTTCTTGGTGAATTGGACCACTTATCATAAGGTAATGCTCCTCTTCATCCCCTGTAATTATCTTTGTTCAGAGTCTTCTTTGTCTGTTATGGCTACTTAGTTTTCTAAAATTAGTGTTTGCATGGCACATCTTTTCCCATCATTTAACATTCTTTTACCCTAGCCTTTCATCTTTCCATATATGTAACTTTGTTCTTCAATTAGAAAGATAACTTCCTTCATCCTGAATATATGTATGTGTTTTCTAAATTTTTAATTGCATAAAGTAGTTAGATAAGATAGCCCATACTACCAAAAAACTCCAAATGTACTAGATAGAGTTCAAATTCTGTTTTTAGTGCTTTTTATCTTTAGTCTGAGGCTGTATAGTCTAAATACTCTGTTCAAAAGTTACTTGGGTTAATCTTCCCCTCTATGCCCACATGGGCTTCCAGCTGGTGCAGTGGTAGAGTTGACCTGCCAAGCAAGAGACGTAAGTTCAGTCAGTTTTAAGGTCCCTCTCATTCTTGTTGTGTATGGGTTCTAGTGTGTAAAACGTATTTGCAAGAGTTATGACTGTGCAAAATATTTAGCCCCAGAGAAGTGTTACTGCTCCCATCCCTTAAACTGTGGAAGGTAAGAATCTCCTTAGTTTGTCATTATCTGCCTGGTGTTTCTTTTGCTAACATAAACAGTTGCATGTATATTTTATTATTTTTCTCCCTTTATTCTTACACAGAAAGGAGTTATTATAGATATTCTTCAGCACATTGCTTTAAAAAAATGAATAGAGTTTTGTGTGTGTGCATTTTCAGTTCAGTTCAGTTCAGTTGCTCAATTGTGTCTGACTCTTTGCAACCCCATGGACCGCAGCATTCCTGGCCTCCCTGTCCATCACCTACTCCCCAAGTTTACCCAAACTCATGTCCATTGAGTCAGTGATGCCATCCAACCATCTCATCCTCTGTCATCCCCTTCTCCTCCTGCCCTCAATCTTTCCCAGCATCAGGGTCTTTTCAAATGAGTCAGTTCTTCATATCATGTGGCCAAAGTATTGGAGTTTTAGCTTCAACATCAGTCCTTCCAATGAACGCTCTGGACTGATCTCCTTTAGGATGGACTGGTTGGATCTCCTTGCTGTCCAAGGGACTCTAAAGAGTCTTCTCCAACACCACAGTTCAAAAACATCAATTCTTTGGTGCTGAGCTTTCTTTATAGTCCAACTCTCACATCCATACATGACTACTGGAAAAACCATAGCCTTGACTAGATGGAACTTTGTTGGCAAAGTAATGTCTCTGCTTTTTAATATGCTCTCTAGGTTGGTCGTAACTTTCCTCCCAAGGAGTAAGCGTCTTTTAATTTCATGCTGCAATCACCATTTGCAGTGATTTTGGAGCCCCCCCAAATTAAAGTCTGCCACTGTTTCCACTGTTTCCCCATCTATTTGCCATGAAGTGATGGGACCAGATGCCATGATCTTAGTTTTCTGAGTGTTGAGTTTTAAGCCAACTTTTTCACTCTCCTCTTTCACTTTCATCAAGAGGCTTTTTAGTTCTTCTTCACTTTCTGCCGTAAGGGTGGTGTCATCTGCATATCTGAGGTTATTGATATTTCTCCCAGCAATTTTGATTCTAGCCTGTGCTTCCTCCAGCCCAGCTCTGCATAGAAGTTAAATAAGCAGTGTGACAATATACAGCCTTGATGTACTCCTTTTCCTATTTGGAACCAGTCTGTTGTTCCATGTCCAGTTCTAACTGTTGCTTCCTGACCTGCATATAGGTTTCTCAAGAGGCAGGTCAGGTGGTCTGGTATTCCCATCTCTTTCAGGATTTTCCACAGTTTGTTGTGATCCACACAGTCAAAGGCTTTGGCATAGTCAATAAAGCAGAAATAGATGTTTTTTTGGAACTCTCTTGCTTTTTCAATGATTCACTGGATGTTGGCAATTTGATCTCTGGTTCCTCTGCCTTTTCTAAAACCAACTTGAACATCTGGAAGTTCATGGTTCATGTATTGTTTAAGCCTGGCTTGGAGAATTTTGAGCATTACTTTACTAGCGTGTGAGATGAGTGCAATTGTGCGGTAGTTTGAGCATTCTTTGGCATTGCCTTTTGGAACTGGAATGAAAACTGACCTTCTCCATTCCTGTGGCCACTGCTGAGTTTTCCAAATTTGCTGGTGTATTGAATGCAGCACTTTCACAGCATCATCTTTTAGGATTTGAAATAGTTCAACTGGAATTCCATCACCTCCACTAGCTTGTTTGTAGTGATGCTTCCTAAGGCCCACTTGACTTCACATTCCAGGATATCTGAGTCTGAGTTGAGTGATCACACCATCGTGATTATCTGGTTCATGAAGATCTTTTTTTGTATAGTTCTTCTGTGTATTCTAGCCAGCTCTTCTTAATATCTTCTGTTTCTGTTAGGTCCAAACCATTTCAGTCCTTTATTGAGCTCATCTTTGCATGAAATGTTCCCTTGGTATCTCTAATTTTCTTGAAGAGATCTCTAGTCTTTTCCCATTCTATTGTTTTCCTCTATTTCTTTTCACTGATCACTGAGGAAGGCTTTCTTATCTTTCCTTGCTGTTCTTTGGAACTGTGCATTCAAATGGGTATATCTTTCCTTTTCTCTTTTGCTTTTCGCTTCTATTCTTTTCACAGCTATTTGTAAGGCCACCTCAGACAGCCATTTTGCTTTTTTACATTTCTTTTTATTGGGCATAGTCTTGATCCCTGTCTCCTGTACAATGTCATGAACCTCTGTCCATAATTCATCAGGCACTCTGTCTATCAGATATAGTCCCTTAAATCTATTTCTCACTTCCATTGTATAATCGTAAGGGATTTGATTTAGGTCATACCTGAATGGTCTAGTGGTTTTCCCCACTTTCTTCAATTTAAGTCTGAATTTGGCAATAAGGAGTTCATGATCTGAGCCATAGTCAGTCAGCTCCCGGTCTTGTTTTTGCTGACTGTATAGAGCTTCTCCATCTTTGGCTGCAAAGAATACAATCAATCTGATTTCGGTGTTGGCCATCTGGTGATGTCCATATGTAGAGTCTTCTCTTGTGTTGCTGGAAGAGGGTGTTTGCTATGACCAGTGCGTTGTCTTGGCAAAACTCTATTAGCCTTTGCCCTGCTTCATTCTGTACTCCAAGACCACATTTGCCTGTTACTCCAGGTGTTTCTTGACTTCCTACTTTGCATTCCAGTCCCCTATAATGAAAAGGGCATCTTTTTTTGGGTGTTAGTTCTAAAAGGTCCTGTAGGTCTTCAAAGAACTGTTCAACTTCAGCTTCTTTAGCATTACTGGTTGGGGGCATAGACTTCGATTACTGTGATATTGAATGGTTTGCCTTGGAAACGAACAGAGATCATTCTGTCATTTTTGAGATTGCATCCAAGTACTGCATTTTGGACTCTTTTGTGCATTTTAGGTTTATAAAAAAATTTAGTGTGTAGTACACAGTTCCCTTACACCCCCTTACCTCCCCACCACTTCATCATTTTCCCATTATTAACATTTTACATTACTGTGGTACTTTTGTTACAATTTATGGGCAAATATTGATATATTATTATTAGCTAAAGCTCATAGTTTACATTAGGGCTCACTCTTTGCATTGCACTTTCTATGAGTTTTGAGAAGTATATAATGACATGTATCCATCATTGCAAAATCATTAAGACTAACTTCACTGCCCTAAAAGTCTCTTGTGCTCTATGTGTTCATTCCTTGCTCTTTGCCCTGGCAACTGCTGATATTTGGAGTGATAGCTTTGAAAATGGAGGAAGGGGCCCTAAGCCAAGGAATGCAAGCAGTTTCTAGAAGCTGGAAAAGACAGGGAAAACAGACTTTTTTACAGAGCTCCAGGAATGAACATAGATCTATTCACACCTCAGTTTTGGCTTATAAGATCCATTTAGACGTCTGATCTCCAGAACTGAAAAATAGCAGATTTGCATTGTCCTAAACCACTTAACCTGTAGTAATTTTTCATAGCAGCACTGGGAAACTGATGCAGCTCCCTGTGTGTACCATGGCAAATAGATGGGGAAACAATGGGAACAATGAGACTATTTTTTAGCGTTCCAAAATCACTGCAGATGGTGACTGCTGCCATGAAATTAAAAGACACTTGTTCCTTGGAAGAAAAGTTATGACCAACCTAGACAGCATATTAACAAACAGAAATATTACTTTGCAACAAAGGTCCATCTAGTCAAAGCTATGATTTTTCCAGTAGTCATGTATGGATGTGAGAATTGGACCATAAAGAAAGCTGAATGCCAGAGAACTGATGCTTTTAAACTGTGGTGTTGGAGAAGACTCTTGAGAATCCCTTGGACTGCAAGGAGATCCAACCAGTCCATCCTAAAAGAAATCAGTCCTGAATATTCATTGAAAGGACTGATGCGGAAGCTCCAATACTTTGGCCACATGATACAAAGAACTGACTCATTTGAAAAGACCCTGATGCTGGGAAAGATTAAAAGCAGGAGGAGAAGGGGGCGACAGAGGATGAAATTCTTGGATGGTATCACCGACTCGATGGACATGAGTTTGAGCAAGCTTCACGAGTTAGTGATGGACAGGGAGGCCTGGTGTGCCATAGTCCATGGGGTTGCAAAGAGTCGGACATGACTGAGCAACTGAACTAAGCTATGTGTACCACCCAGAGGCCAGTCTAGTAGGACCTTGGAGTGTTCTCCACCATAGTTGTACAGCCTTTGCTCAGCTGATCTTGGTCGGCTCTATGCACGTGCAGCCCTGGATTTCATACAGTAATTTAAAGGGCTTCCTTCTCTACTCCCTACTCTTTGTGATCTAGCCTCCTCTTCTGGTTGTCTGGCTAGAAAGAGAAAAAATATTTAGGGTTACACCTCTTTTAACTTCTACCACTGCCATGAGGAGGCTGATTCATTACTGAGGCTCATCTGGATTTGGGTCTGGAGGGTGTACAGAGTGCATTTTTCTTCTCAGATTCCGACTGCCCCAGAATATAGGCTGGGGAATGTAGGTGATAAAAGGCAAACCAGGGCACTCACCACTATGTGGGTCAGTGTTTGAGGTTTGAATTTCATACTGAGTTCACATGCTTTATTTGTTTTTTTCAGAACCTTTAGCGATTAATTATCTTGTTCTATTCTTTTTTATATTTGTTGTTCAGGACTTTTAGTTGTGATCAGTGGGAGAGATAGAGTGGAGTATACTTACTCAGTCTTAAACAGAACCAGGAGTTTCTTCATTTCTATTTTACCTTAAAAACTCCCTGCCCCTTTCCCCTTCTGTTTATCTTAAGGTATTATCTTTTGTTTTTTTTTTTTATTAACTCTTATGTTCTTTCTGCTTTAGTGTACATTTCTAACATGATATCCCCCCTCTCTCTGAGTTATTTCACATCCTTTGTGAGTTTTTCTGATTTTGGTCTATATTGTTCTTTCATTCCTCTATTATTGTTTTTGTCCTCTGGCTTGTTTTGAAATAGTAAGTTAGAGTTTTCATCTAATTTGTAGGCATGTTTTGGTGGAGGGCTTGTGTTGCCTGTAGGGGTAGGTTTCTTGTTTTAAAGGTTTTTTTACTTTTTTTCTTGGAATGTATTTATGTGAGATTTTTCCTCAATCCTTTTGTTCTTTTTTTTTTTTTTAATATATATATAAAGTTACTTTTCTTGAATTTTTACAGGGAAGCCTGAACTTTACAGTTCTAGAGCTCTCTCTTCTATTATTTTTGTTAAGTGTTTAAGTATAGACTGGTTCCTTTGTAAATTCCCCTTACTTTGTTCCTCTCTCCTACTTGTATCTGGATTTCTGTTTTGTCCCTATGCTGTTCAGTTTAGATTCTATCCCTAGTAGTTTTGTCTTAGTCTGGGGCTTGGTTCTGAAATGGGGCGTTGGCTGCTTCACTTTGAGAATTTTCACAAGGCTCAGAACCCTTGCAGTCACGTGAGAATTACAGGGTGCAAGACTCCTCTCAGGGTCGGGTCCTCTCAGTGCCCGCACCCCCTCCCAGTCCCACACCACCACCGAGCTTTGCTTTTAGTGAGCACTCGTGGGGATTTTCACTTTCATTAGATGCCAGTGACTGTCCTCTCCTTTCGTCCCACGCATGCACCACAGTCTCATAGCTGTTAGTGGTTTGATCCTACTCACGTGGGATTTGGAGTTCTGGAGATTCTTTTTTACTTAGTTTTGTTTTAGATGTTATCCACCGAGTCTTTGAATGTTTCACCCTGGCTTCTCTGTTTTTAATGTTCAATTCAGGAAGATTTAAAAACCTGTGCTGTCACTTGCCGCTATCCTCTGTGTTAGTTACTGAGATGTAAAGTTATACTCTTCTTTTTTTTTTTTCATTTATTTTTATTAGTTGGAGGTTAATTACTTTACAATATTGTAGTGGTTTTTGCCATACATTGACATGAATCAAGCATGGATTTACACGTGTTCCCCATCCCGATCCCCCCTCCCTCCTCCCTCCCCATCCCATCCCTCTGGGTCTTCCCAGTGCACCAGCCCTGAGCACTTGTCTCATGCATCCAACCTGGGCTGGTGATCTGTTTCACCCTTGATAGTATACTTGTTTCAATGCTATTCTCTCAGAACATCCTGCCCTCGCCTTCTCCCACAGAGTCCAAAAGTCTGTTCTATACATCTGTGTCTCTTTTTCTGTTTTGCATATAGGGTTATCATTACCATCTTTTAAAATTCCATATATATGCGTTAGTATACTGTATTGGTCTTTATCTTTCTGGCTTACTTCACTCTGTATAATGGGCTCCAGTTCAATCCATCTCATTATACTTTTCTGATAAGAATGAGGAGTTCTAAATAAGAAAGTTGAGGGAAAGAAGTGAAGGTTTAGAAGTCGCTGATGAAAAGAGGAAAGGGAGCTCTTCAGGAGCCAGTGAGAATAAAGTGAGGGCACAGTTGAGGGTAGGGGCCGTGTATTAGCAGTGGCGCCAGCCTATGTGAATGTGGGTTTTCCGCAGCTTTGCAGGTGTCACCCCCAGATGAAGCCTCAGAGGACGCTGATAGTTGGATGAAGACTGTAATTAGGTTTGCTTGTCCAACTGAAGGACCAGAATATTAGGGGGCTGAGATAAGTTTGGGGAGAGGAATTCCATTCCTGGGTATGAATGCGAATGAAACCAGAGAGAGGTTACTAAATTGGAAGACAATGGAAAGGATCTAGGGACTTAATGTCTGTAATGAATCTAAAGAGAAATACAGTGGGAGGAACCATGTGAATGTACTGAAGGGAGACTTTTGTCAGAGCACAGGGTTTAAGATTTGTTAGGTAGAATAGGTGTTTTAAAAAAGGTCTAATGTCAGGTGTGGTTTAATATATTTGATCCCTAATAAGCTCTTGGCTTCCCAGGTGGCCCTAGTGGTAAAGAACCCTCCTACCAGTGCAGGAGACAGAAGAGACGCAGGTTCGATTCCTGGGTCAGGAAGATCCCCTGGAGGAGGAAATGGCAACCCACTCCAGTATTCCTGCCTGGAGAATCCCATGGACAGAGGAGCCTGACAGGCTATGCTCTTGAATTTCCAACTTCTTAAACAATGGCAAATCAGTAACATTACTCCAAAATCATATGTTGTCATAGTAGCTTAAGAGCCACCAGTAAAACCACAGGCTTAAGAGACTCTGGAACTGTTAATAAAAACAAAACAAAACAAAACAAAACAATACATGAATAGCCTGAATCATATGTCTGTGGCTATCTATGTAGAACTTTCTAATGTTTTCATTATGGCAGCAAAGCAAAATTAATCTTGATATGAAATAGCATTATTTCTAAACATTCTGTATAGTTACTTTGTTTATAGCTTAAATTTCCTTAGGAAAGTATTGGAAATAGTTATAAATTTCTATTTTAGCATTTTAATAAGTGCAAAGTATTTTAACAAGACTTTGCAAACAGAATGTTCTTTTAAACGGAGATGTGACAATCCACAAGTAATGTTATACTTAAAATATTATGAAATAAAGGTTATTTGTGGTGGGAAGTCTCAAAATACTTCATATATTTAGAGGAAACATTGGTAAGCTGTCAGTTCTGTAGTTTACCATGGTTTAATAAAGACATTTCCTTAATAAGCTTGTTTTAAATGGAGTTTGTAGCAAAGAAAGAAATAATTGCCTATCACACTGTAAAAAATCAGTTTCACATCTTTGGAATGTTTCTTTACAAATAATTTCCACATTATTTGAACTTAAATATATATCCACAGAAACAAAAAAGCAAAAGATCTTCAAAAAGCTCTTTTTTTCTCCCAGATATGTTCCAGATTTTATAACTAGAATTGGATGAAACTTGTCTCACCATTAACACAAATATTAATCTAAACATATATTAAATAGAATATTTTTATGTTTTAATATAATCTAATGAGAATACTAGAATTAAGGTGAAAGTTTTGAATTTTAAATGTTGATGGGACAAATAATGGATATCTTTTTTCTCTTATGTAGCTTATTCGTTGAGAAGATTGTCAAACTGTTCAAGATTAATAAAGCACAAAATGCCCAAGAGTAATTCCCGGAAATTGTCAGATCACATTTTTACAACTGTCACTGAATATGAGGGTTGGGTATTTTAGTTCTGTAGAATGATTATTGTGAAATTATTTTCATTTTTTCAGTGTTTTTATAGTGCAGTGTAAGAGATGCAAAAGTCTTTTTGGAACTTAGAAAATTGCAGCAAAACATTTTGCTGTATTCAGAAAAAGGATTTTGTTGATTTCAAAGAATACTGATCTCACTCCTTCTACTACCATGTAAAGGTATATCAATTTTTCTTAAATATTTTGAGAGTTCTAAACTAGAATTTGCTTTAGAATTTTTCATAATAATTCCTTTGCTTTCTGATGTGCTTCTCTCAAAGATGAGAGGCAGAATGTATTGACCTCAACATCCCATGTAACTATTTGAGCTTTTGTCATAGTTAGAGAAAAAGTTTTCCAGATTTGTGTGGTAGGGGGCAATCTGTGGCCAAGTAAGCTTGAAAACCACTACTTCATGTATCCACCTCAGTAAAATTATAATGACTGTCCCTGTGTTCTTGACACAGAAGTTCTGTCATAAAAAAACCTGTTTAACTTTGTTAAACCCAGCATTTTCCAAATTTATTTAATCTCAGAACCTTGCATATGTTTGTTTATAGCTGCATTGTTAATGGTTAAAATGAGGAAGGAAACCAAATGCCCATCAATTGATAAATGGTTAAATAAAATATACCCATTTTTATATTCATTATTTGGAATATTATTTGGCCATAAAAAGGAATGAAGTGCTAGTACCTACTATAACATGGGTGAATCTTGAGAACTCAATGGTAAGTGAAAGAAGCCAGAAATAAAAGACCATATATTGTATGATTTGATTTATATGAAATGTCCATAATAGGCAAATCCATAGAAACAGAAGGTATGTTTGTAGTTGCCATGTTCTGGGGGTGGGGGTAACAGAGAGTGATTGCTAATGGATACAGTTTTTTTGGCAGGGGGAACAGAGAAAGATTTATTGCAGGACCATGCAAGGAGACAGGTGGCTTATGCTCCCAAACCCAAAACTCCCAGGCTTATTTTTGAGATGATGAAAATGTTCTGCAAATAGATAGTGGTGATGGTTGCTTAACTCTGTGAATATTCCAAAAACCACTGAATTATATACTTTAAAAGGGTGAATTTTTTCACATTTGAATTACATGTCAATAAAGCTGTTACTTTAAAAAGTAACCATAAAAGAGGCTATAATAGCAACGACTAAGAAGTAAAGGCTTAAAATAGGGCAGTAGTAGTAATAGACAGGTAGGGCTTCCCTGGTGGCTCAGATGGTAAAGAATCTGCCTGCAATGTGGGAGACCAGAGTTGGATCCCTGGGTTGGGAAGATCCCTTGAAGAAAGGAATGGCAACCCACTCCAGTATTCTTGCCTGGAGAATTCCATGGACAGAGGGGCCTGGCGAGCTGCAGTCCATGGGGTTGCAAATAGTCAGACACAACTGAGCAACTAACACTTTCACCAGGGAATGTAGGAGTTGAAATGAAGGGCTTGAAAGACTGATTTTTACTGCCAGGAATGCCAAGTCCCCAGGGCTTAAACCCTAAGGGGACAGGGCTGATGGATTCTGTGGTGTCTAGGTTTGCACTAGCAGTGTCTAGCTTCTCCAAGAGTGATGGAATTCTATATACATAGTAAGTAAAAACCTTTTAACAAAACTATTGCTTATTTAGTCACCTGTAAACAGGGATGGATAAAGCAGAGCATAAAATTGTGGCCTTGCCTTTATACTTTTCATAACTCAAAACATTTTTCATGCTGCCAATAGAATCTGCTGCCCCTACTCATCAAGGTTATGTGCCCTGTGGGAGAAATAGGAGGACATGGTCCCTGCCTGTAGAGAACATAATGTTATTGACCTGGTGTGATCCACTCAAGGGCTGTGCTCACCTTTAATGAGGAAAGATGCCCAAGAGACTTGCCAAGTGTTACCTAGAGGTCAGCAGAGCACGTGGATTGTAAATTTGAGAAGAGGACAGTAGATTTTTGGGTTGTCTAATTTTTGCTATCATATGGAAAAGGCGACTTCTTGGTCCTCATTTTAGGTCCTCAGGTCCTCATTTAGCAGTTTGACCTTCTACTCCTTGGGTGACAAGGTCATGGTGTGCCCTCTGGGGTGGAGGATGGTGCAGCCAGTGCTAGCACTGTTCTCCACTTTGCTTTACTCTCCCTGATTGGGGTTGGAACTCCTTGAGAGTTCACACAGAGTGAAGGCTCACAGGAGGAGTTTCAAATGAGCAGCAATAGTATCTTAGTCAGTGACTTTTTTTCTTCCCCTAAACTCAAGTTTCCTATGTGAAACCATAGTCTTCTGTGGAGGAAGCCAGTGTGTTACTAGAATCTTTCCAGCCATTAAAAAAAAAAAATTGCTTCTAAAGAAGACTGGATCCAGCACAGAGCTAAAACATATTCACAGAATTCTGTTTTCTTAACACAGGTTTCTGAGGTAGCTTGGGAAGGAGAAAGGAGCCTTAGTCTTGGAGCCATAATAGCCACACCATTCCAGACAGACTTGAGGAGGCAGTGTGATGTAGCACAACCTCTCTGGAGGCCTTCTGAGCAGGGTTTGAATACTGACGTGCCTTAGACTGACTCTACATCGTGTCTGGAACCTGTGGTCTCACTGTCAGCAGGGATAACCATCCTCTGTAGGACTGTGATGAGTGTCAAATATAATAGTGTATGGACAACACCTGGGGCCTGACTGTTAATGCACAAGTCACTCAACTTTTTTGAGATTGTTTCCTCTTAAAGAAAGAAGATGAAGCCCTATGCCTTTTTGGGTAATTGAGAGGATAACATGAGATAATGGATGCAATTATGTTATAAAATATATAATTAGAGAAGATCTTCACAAGGACCTTGGTAACCTATTCCAGAGTTTTGCACAAATAGATGTTTTCTTTTGTTGAACTAGAATTTTTTCTTATTATTGTCTTTTTCATCTTCCTTGACTTTCCAAGAACACAGAGACGTGTTGGTGTTCATTAGTTCTATGAAAATTTTCATGTACTGAAAGATACAATCCATTCACCTCTAGCCTTTAGGTTTAAAAAAACAAAACAGTCTTGATTATTACTGGAAATCTATTTTCTTATTTATAATTCTTTGTTACATTGTTCTGAACCCTTTCTAAATTATCCATTGTTTTTGGTGTCCAAGATAGGAATGATCTTTGAGAATTTCTCAGGCTAAATATAGGGGAAAGATTATTTTCTGTCCTTCATTCCTCATTAAAAATATACATGTATATCTATATCTTTATTATAAAAATAAGGTCATCACTTTATATACATTTTGGAAAAGAGAAAGAAAATTGTCCACAATTCCATCAGCTCAATGAATAGTAGTTTTATGACTATACATCTGGTCATTTTAATATACATATTTTACATATTTTTGTGTATATGTATATAGCTTATATATTATTATATACATATCTTATGTAATGATAGTCATATACAAATATGAATCTTGCTCCCCCCCCTTCTATAGGGCTTCCCTCATAGCTCAGTTGGTAAAGAGTCTGCCTGCAATGCAGGAGACCCCGGTTCTATTCCTGGGTTGGGAAGATCTGCTGGAGAAGGGATAGGCTACCACTCCAGTATTCTCGGGCTTCCCTTGTGGCTCAGCTGGTAAAGAATCTGCCTGCAATGAGGGAGACCTGGGTTCGATCCCTGGGTTGGGAAGACTCTTGGAGAAGGGAAAGGCTACCCACTCCAGTATTCTGACCTGGAGGATACCATAGATTGTAAAGTCCATGGAGTCACAAAGAGTTGGATATGACTGAGCAACTGTCACTTTCACTCCCCCCCACCCCCCGTCTAATGTTTTCTATGTCTAGTAGAATTATGTCTACTAGACATATGTCTAGTAGAATTATGAGGATTCAGTGCTTTAAGTGCTCAGTATGGTGTCTGGCATATAGTTAGCATCAATAAATGAGAGCTAGTTGTTATATGACCTTTTCCATGGTTCACATTATTTCCTGATGGATGCCCAGAAATGGGTTTACGGGTCAGGTACTCTTTAGGCTCTTGATACATGTCATCAGCCGTGCTACTTTCTAAGAGCCATTTTAGTTTATGAAGCCCTTGGTGCTACCCAGGAGTTTCACTGCTCTTCACCCGCCCCCCTCACCCCTGCCATTTTTTTAAGGTTTGGGAAACTAATTTAGTAAGTAAAGATGTGACCTCATTATTTAAGTTTCATTATTTAATAATTATCAATGTTGAACTTCTTTATTATATGTTTCCTCTTTGCAAGGTCTATTCATGACCTATTTAACAGTTGGAATCACTCAACAGTTTCTAATTGAATCACATGGGTTTTTTAATAAAGATATTAATCCTTTGTCAAATGGACTGCAAATATTTTTCCTGTTTTCTTCTCATTTCAGCTTTGAATTTTTAAAGTTCACACACACACACACACACACACACACACACTGTGATCCATTTCCTGTCTGTGGCTGTCACAATAAATTTCCTCACCATCCATGCCAGGTCTGATGGTAAGAGACTCTCCCCATGGTTACATGGACGCCTGATACAGCAGATACACATGTCTTTCATGGTAAGTACACAGACTCTTCATAGACCCAGAGAAAATATTTCCCTTGATTTAGGCAAATAAAGTAGAGAAGGAAAGAGGTAACAAACTATTGCTTGGTTTTTATAGTGGTTTATCATTTCAGCTCTTCATAATTGGAATCTGCCAGATATTCTCCATCCTTTCCTCTAGGACTGATGTTGCTGAGGGACCAGGGCAGGTATTTTTGGCAAGTGTATGGTCCACTCATCATAAGCTGTCAGCTGAGTTCTCTGAGGACTCCCAGATCACCTATCCCAGCTCACCTTCTTCCAAATTTTTTTTTTTCTTGCAAGGAGACACTAGGTCTTGGTGAGCTTTGGGGATTAAGGGTGTGGGGTTCTTCATGTGGGTGAAATGCTGGTAAATCTGCCTTCTCCTACTAATCCATTAAGTCTAGATGTTTTCCCTGTAAGAGAGGGAGCAATCCTGTCTGGTGCTCTACACTTTCACCCTGGGCTTTGTGTGGGTGTCCTTAGTAGAGCAAAGTCAGTCTATTCAACAGGTTAGAGAACAGCCTATGATAGGACTGAAGAAGGCAGGGAGGCCACCCTGACTGGATTTTAGGATAGAAGGCACAGCTTATTCTTCCTGGAGGAGGTGTGACGTATCTCAGGCTGATGAAGTGGAGTTGCCATGTGGGTTTGGCATACTCCTCCAAAAGGGTCTTGGGCACAGGAGTCAGACCAGGGGAAAGCTAACCTTGAAGCTTTGAGTTGCACAGGTGTAATAAGAGCACTTAAACTGGGGACTTCTCTGGTGGTCCGGAGGTTAAGATACCCTGCTCTCAGTGCAGAGGCGGTGGGTTCAATCTCTGGTCAGGAAATTAAGGACCCCACATGCAGTACAGCCAAAAAAGAAAAAAAAGCATTTAAGCTGAAGGGAGATCCTGAGAGTCAATGCTAGAGTGTTTGCAAGTCCCTTTCAACTTAGACTTTAATTGTCCTTGATTCTTGACTTTCAGCTCTATACATTCCCTCTCTAAGGAGTCCTATCCTTTCTGATCACCAAGATCTGCATTTGAGTCTGTGGCAGAGCCCAGACAGCTGTTAGGAGAGGCAACGCAGGCCTGCATGGGGTTGCTCATCTTGGGGTCAAGGATGGTGGCACACAGAGGCATTCCATTGGCTTCCAAGTCTAGATCTATAAATATATTTATTATAATATAACAAGAACTTAACAATAAACATATACTATGTACAATACCATTACAGAGAACCCTGTTTTATATCATTCACAGAAATAGCCAGTTTTGCTCCAGTGTGATAGATGAGGAGAGAAACGGGATTTCAATGTCATCTGTGTTGAGTCTCGCTGACCACTAGCACCTCCTTTGGAGGCAGACGCACACCAACGCTGACATCCGCCCTGCCCCAGGCAGTTAGACACTTGTGCTCCAGTCCTTGGGTTCACACTTGCACCCTGTTTGACATAAATACTTTAAATGACATACAACGTATGTAGTTTTGTGCTTATTACTTTTTTAAAAGAATAAATAATATTAAAAACTGCATAACGAAGCTCGGTATCTTGTCCAAATGGGAGCCACACTTGTAGTGCGAGAAGTTGATGCCCAACACTGGGACCTTGTGTCATCAAATACTGAAAGATGGAACGCGTGTCCTGTCCTTTTCCCCTTAGAAATGGTTTTCACGATGAGATGACGGCAAGTCGACTTCCCAGATATAAAAATGGTAAATGTGTATTTGGTACCAACTTCGACTCAACAGCGCAGCAGTGGCGGCCGCATCCTTCATGCCCTGGAATGGAAACTGGTCACCGTGTGAGGTTTGAGGGTCTGAGGACTAGCGGGAAGGCCTTTCTCTGTGAGCCACGGGGTGGCCTCCCCTCAGAGCTCCCCTTGCTCGGGTTAAGATGCTACTAGAAGAGTGGTTCTGCTCTTACCCGTCAGGCTTTGCCTGTCATGGCTCGTCTGAGAAGGCTGTCCCCATCCTGAGAGCTCTTTGTGGCAGGTGCCTTAATATATAGCTATAAATATCAAAAATAGTCTCCTGTGCTTTGTAGACATGTATTCTCCCTCCTTCCCTTCCAGCCTGGCCCGGGTCCTCAGCTTTACCTCATGGAGGGAGCTGGCCTGGTGTTGAGAGCCAGAACCGGTTACCTTCTGGAACAGTCGTCTTTCCTTGACAGTGCCTCCATGAGGCACAGCTTTTACAGGGCTGTCTGGGAGTTACTTTTTCTAAAAATAAAACGGGGCTTTCACCACCCCAGCCCCCCAGGAGAGATCCTCTATTCTGCACATAGAAAAATTGGAGCAAATGCCCCACTCTGGCACTACCTACAAAGAGCTTTGGGAATTCCCACATTATCCCTCTTGAGGCCGCCTCCTTCTCTTGGTACTTAAAAATAGCCTTTTTGTTTATCAAGAAAATGCCTTGGAAATCTAAATAATTCATACTGGATAAGAGAAAGCTAGCACAATCACCTTGTCCTTCTCCAGCAAAAACATGGTAGAAAACCCTGTGAAGGGACAGATGGCTGTCCCCAGCTCTCCCCACGGCAGCCCTGCCCCAGTCACATCGGGCTCCATGTGGTGGCTGGACTTATCGACCCAGTGGGGACAGGTGGCCTCCTTGGCCTCGTGTCCCTGTAACATAGTATTGTCCCTTGTTTTCCCTCGGCCACTGAAAGTGTAGATTGGTTAAAAACAAAAGTAGGAATCAAAGTGGTAAGGACACTTTGATCTTATTCCAAAAGAGCCTGACGTCTAATATTGTCAGAGGATGACTGATCTATGGTTGACTGGGGGTCAAGCTTGCTCTGCAGGAAGGAAAAGACAGCTGCTCTCTCCCAGCTGGAAAGTTATGTGAGACTCCGTTGCACGGGGCCGAGTGAGCGCCTCCGTTCAGAGCAAGTGCCCCTGCGGGAGTGCCGAGGCCCTGCTCGCTCGCTGGGAGGGTTGTGGTTCCTGCTGCCTGGAGGCCACTCCTTCTTGTCCCCCCAAAGGCGAGGATGATTTCCTACATTCAATGTAGAGAGTATTCAAAATGTCGAGCGCAGTGAGTTCCTTGATTGGGTTGGTTGGCCTCTTATCGGTGTTGCTGAAAGTCGGTCTTTGTGAGAAGCATTTGCCTCACCAGACATGTCCACAGTCTCAGTGTGGGCTTTCTGCTGATATCAGCCGCTTTGGATATATTTCTTTATCACAACACAGCCGTGTCTGAACACGGGGCAGGGCATGTGGGGGAGGAGGGTCCACGTGTTGGTTGCAGGCTCATAGGCTTCCATGTTGCCCAGGGCTGGCCCCTCACTGCTAACGATGCCTCCGGTTGCATAAATCTTGCCGTCAAGCACCACGGCGCTGTCAGAGAAAGCAGGGAGAGACTTAGCCACTGGGGATCCCCCCTGGGACCAGGAGACAGAGCCCTGTCCTGTTGCTGGCTGCCTCTCCCCTTTTGCAAAAGTCCTATGGGATCTTGGGGACTTCCCTGGTGGTCCAGTGGCTAAGGCTCCATGCTCCCAAATGTGGGGGACCCAGTTTCAATCCCTGGCCAGGGAACTAGATTCCACATACTGCAACTGAAGACCCTGAATGACGCAAGGAAGATTGAAGATCCTTGCATGCTGCAAGGAAGACCCGGTGCAGCCAAGTAAATAAATAAGTAAAAATAAATAAATTTTAAGAAGAAAAAGTCCTATGGGATCTTGCTGCTCTTCTTTGCCCTCTGACCTCAGCTGGTGGAAGAAAAACACCTCTCCTCCAGGACCAATCAGGACGCCACGCTATACTACCCTCTGGCTGTGGGTGACACTGATGCCTACTGGGTGGCCCAGGGCCTGTGCATCTGACTCAAAGTGGCTGGGAGACTCTAAATACATGTGCTCAGCTCAGGTCATGGGTCTCTACACAGCATCTTGCTGGTGTTGCCAGGACAGAGCCTTCCTACCACTCAAATCCAGCTGGAAACACGACTCACCAGAATGGTAGCAGACAGGGTGTAAGGAACTAAACCATAACTGAGTATGGGCTACTCGAACAGGAATTTCACCCTGGCCGAGGGGCTCAGAGTCAAAGCTTGCTGCTGTGATTCCTTCCCACGTGTGACCTTGGGCTGCTGCCTGCATGTGGCCACCAGGGCCCAGTGTGCATCACCACGGCGGCCTGGGTGCCTACCCGTGCCACACTCACTGGCTAGGTCCTGCTCTCTCGGGCAGCTCCCTGCTCTTCTGCACTGACTCCCTTACTGTGAATCTCAGCTACCCCTTCACACAGATGGCTACGCCTGTGCTTCCAGTCCAAGTTCTCTCATCTCAGCTAATGGCTGTTTCTCTTGGCCATCCCCTGACATCGAGCAGATGCGCTTCCTAAGTCACCACCCATCTCTGAAAGCCTGAGAGCCTTGACACAACCTGTGTGTCTAGATTTATTCCCAGATTCTGAAGCTCCCAGACTTCTCACAGCTCTGTGCTGTCTGGGCCCTTCACGCTTCTCCAACCCTGTGGCATATCCTTTCCTTGCTTCCAGTGCAAGACTCGGCTTAAATCCCTCCTTAGGCATCATCTCTCCACGCCCACTTTTACTCTCAGGTGAGGCATGGGAGTCCCCTCACCCACAAGGGGTGCCCACACCCTGGTTGTCTTGATCACAGGACGATATTGTCAGAGTTACCATGGACATGGCCACCGTGTAGGACGTGAAAGAGGGCTCAAGAACAGTGACATCGTCATACTAACAGGAACTTGGCACTCACCTGGTCCAAGGGCCCATTTATAGCTAAAATTCCCCAGAGAGAGGACGTTATTTCCCTGAGGTCACGTAACATGTTAGTGGTGGATTGTCACTTTCCTGGCCATGCCACACAAACAGCGGGCACTCAGAAATGCTGTTCCCCCACTGAGGACCAGGGGTCACCTCTAGGAGTCTTCAGGAAGGCTTTGTATGGAAAGGCTGCAAATGGAGTCTCTGGGACCCCTTTAGTTTCCTTATTCCTCTTAGTCTGGGAAAGGATGGGGCTGGAAGAGTACAGTGTGTACCTCACTGCCCAGAATGCTTAAGTTTGGGACCAGAGCATCTGAGGAACTAGGCCACACCCTGACCTCTGCCTCTGTCTTCCTGCGGGGTGGTCTGGTCTGGGTGTGTTTCTGCCCAGGCGGCTTCGGGGCTCTGGAGCAGCCATGCCTTGTGCCTCACTGGGTCCAGCTCCGAAGATCCACCAGGATCATACACGTCATCAGGGCATAAACCACCGTCATCCCATGTAGGGTATCCATAGCTTGGGCTGGGCACTACCTCTCGTCTGTGACCCAGCAGGCAGGCCTGGGGGAGGGCAAACCTCAAAATACCACCCTCTCCTCTCTCTGAGAGAAGGTGAGGCCTTAAGGACCCAGGGCTATTGGAAGCCTTTCCTGTTCAGCTTTGAGGAGGGGCGGTCTGCAGGAGCCCGGGGATTGGGCTTCTGGGCCAGGGGCTTCCCTGGGGCGCTTCCCGCTCTGCTCCGCATGAACACCCACACCCGCGGTGCTGCTCTGACCTGGGCACCGCCTGGGTCACAGGATGGTGGTCCATCATCTGTGCCAGCCCCTCCTGCGTTCCCTCCCCCTGACTTCCTTCCTTCCTGTCCCCTCACCTGCAGAACTGGCGAGAGTGATTCATGTTGGGGCCGGCCTTGATGTTCCCTTTGTCTGGGTCGTAGATGGTGGTGGCTCTGGCATAAGCCCCACCCAGGATGAAAACGAAGCCGTTGAGGGTGACGGCCGGAGCGTACTTGTTGTCTGCCGGGAGAGCAGGGCAAGGGACAGGTCAGGGTCCTCTGCCGGGCCTGCAGAGACCTCCAGCATTGCTGGGTAGCCTGAGGACTGGGCTGGGGCCAGGAGGCAGCTGGCACAGGCCAACTGGCCCTTTGGGTAGTGGGAGCTGCAGCTGCACCTAGGCTGGGGGTTCACCTCCCCACATTCCCCTTTTGCCCCCCAGCCCAGACTTGGGTCTGCAGAACCCTTGGGCTAAGCTGGCCATCTGGGCTTGGGATATTGAGACTGAATAAATTAACGGGGTGGGGCTGCTGCCCTGGTCCTGGGCCGAGGAGACAACTGGTTCTCACCAATCATCGGGGACTCGATGAAACTCCATGTGTTGGTCTGTGGGACATAAGATTGGAGGACGCCTGCAGCTCGGCCTGCCTCATTCACGCCCCCAAACACATAGATCTTCCCACCACACACAGTGGCTGCTGCTGAGTGCACTGCCTTGGGCAGAGGGGCTACCGCCTCCCATTGGTTGGTGATGGTGTCGTACCTGTTGAGAGAGGAGAATAGGCGCCCAGAATCAGAGATGGGCCTTGTGCAGGGCAGGGGCCCCAACCAAGGCAGCAGACATGGGGGAGCCCCACCGCCTTCTTTCTGCCCTGGGTGTAACTGGAGATCACATAGTTAGGGGCACTTTGGATGAGTCACTCAAGACCACCCAGGAATTTGCCCAACCCAGCCCTCTCTGCCTTCCTCCTGAACCTCAGGGAGCTCTTGTCTGTCTGTCAAAACCTCTGTGCAGACTTTTGTCTTCCTTCATTTACTCACACTGGGCTCCCCAGCTTCCAGGCCCGCTCAGCCCCACTCTTTTCTTCCCCAGTCCTGCACTGGGCATCTCCCACAGACTGAAATATATCCACCTATGGACTGAAAACTGGGGAAATAGTGGCCTGGCCCAAAGAAGGAGGTGGGAACAGAAGGAGAGGAGAACTGAGACGGTGCAGCATGAATCACTGTCTTAGTTTGGGGAGTTGCCTAGGATGCCTACTACTCATGGGACAAGGAACCAAAGTTGGGAAAGTTTGGGAAGGAGGATGAGTTTGGCTTTTATTCCTGAGGAGTTTAAAGTATCTGCGGGTAGCAATTTGGGGATGTGTAGGGACAATTGGTATTTTGGTCTTGATTAAATATTCAGCTTTGGGATCATCAGTATGTAGATGGAAACTGAAGGCAAGGAGGTTCACAGGGAATATGGGGTGAAGATGGGCTGAGGACACTGGGGAGATGCTGGCCTATAGAGGGGGTCTGAGAGGGGTCTGAGAGGAATGGTGGTGTGACAGGAGACAAAGCTGCAGCATGGAGGAGGTGATGGGAGATCAGGAAGTCTCCAGCAGGTCACCGGTGGTGTGTCAAGGGCACATTATGTGAAACAGGAAGTGCAGGGTTATTTGTGTATGGAGGAGGGAGCGGGAAGCCAAGCAGTGGAAATGGCTGGTGGAGACATCTCTTGGGTGAAACTTCATTGGGAAGATGGGCCAAGAATGTGGGACTTAGAAGGGACTGCTAAGAGATATTGTCCATGATATGCTGATAAATTATAAAATCTAGTTCTCCAGGGAAGAAAGTCCTGGTGTGTAGCCTTTGCTGATTTCTGTGATGTAAATTCATGACTGATTTCAGGCTACCAATAGGACATCACTGACTGTGAGGCTGGGAAGAGCGACCCAGTAGCACCCCAGGATGCAGAATCTCCTTCATGTTCAGATGCAGTGGACACATAGAGTACAGGCAGTGGTAAAATGGAGTAAAAAATTAGATAGTGATGAGTTTTGAGTATGAATTGCCTTTGTTTTTAAATTAATTCTAAGTTTATAAGACAAGTTTTATTTTAAAATTTCATTTATTTGCCACATGACTCGTGGGTTTGCAGGATCTTAGTTCCCTGACCAGGGATTGAACCTATGCCCTCAGCAGTGAAAGCATGGAGTCCTAACAACTGAACCACCAGGGAATTCCCTATATGACTTAATTTTTAATAATATTTGTAGCAGATAATATTGACATGCAGAAGATTTAAGCATGGGCTCCCATAAACCAGTATGAACCAGCTCCAGCACAGCATGGGTTTTGTTTTACTTTTGGAGGGGAAGGTTTAATTGTGTTTACATGATAATAAGAAGGAGCCAAGTGGATAATGAAAGATGACTTATATATGAGAGAAAGGGGAGAGCTGATGATCAGGAGCTCCTGGTACCTGGATACAGATTGGATCCAGAGTGGAAAGGAAAGTGGTGGCCATTTAGGCATGAGAGAGGAAGGCAAGGATGGCATGAGTGTAAAGGTAGGTGCAAGAATGATGGCAGGAAGAGGATAGAGTTCTTGATTGATGGCTCCAATTTCTCTGTGAAGCAGGAGTAAAGTATTGAAGGAGTCTGCAGGGTCAGAGCCCTGAGGAGAGAAATGAAGGTGGGAGACACACACTCTCGAGAGTGGGAGAAGTGGTTGACAAGGGAAACTCAAAAAGATGCCCTGTACCGTGACGATCCAGTAGAGATTGGAAGATTTCAATACATAGTGGAGCTAGACTCCAAGATCATGGGATTTTCTCATGCAATCAGCTCTAGGGGGCAGGTGTGGAGATGGTAAAGGGTTGGACTGAACATATCTGCAGGATGTCTGGTGCAGGACGAAGTGGCAAATTCAGAGGATGGAGACGTGATGCAATGTGAGTTCCAGGCAGGACGGGGGAAACCATGAGAATAGGTAGCAGCTGATGGCAAGAGTAGACTTGGTGTTGAGCAGACTGGCCACTGAACTGGGATCGGTGAGGTCTTTCTTCCTGGGGCAGCTGTGTCTATCCGTTGTTCCCTGAGGGCTGCTCTCACAAGCATTCTTTCTGGATCTTTCATTCACAGCTCACCATGCTGTTCACTGTGCTTTCGAGGGCTCTGGACCCAAGGTGGGACCTCCATCATGGGCTTGCTGCACCACCACATGGGATTCCCCCGGCACACCTTTCCAGGGAGGTACACTTTTCCTTGTGAGCCTCCTGGGGGCATGAGTCATTGCACAGTCACAGCTTGGGGACCCAGTAAGACGGTCTTTCCTCGAAGGCACCCCTGGCTGTGGAGATATCCAGCTGGCACAGACTTTGGGATTTGAGAAGAGGCTCCAGCACCTTGAAGGGCAGCAAGAGCTGATTCAATGAGGCCCCAAACAAACAATATGTAGCTAATAGGAGATGGAATAAATAGGAGATATGCCTTTTGGACAGTGTCAGAAGTTTGGATATCTGTTTTTTAAGTCAATGTGGCAGAGATCCAAAGGGCTCCTGCACAAGAAGCTGGGAGACAGTGGAAAGTGATGTGGCTGTTAGTCTTCAGGTTTTCGGTATGATGGCACCTTCCGCCAAATGCAATGGTCTCGTTATTCCAAGTGGCTGATTGCCAAGCCACCAGCCCTCCATCAGCTCAATCTGTCAGCTTCCTGCTTGGGAAGGATATGCTAATGACATGCAAATGACCCCGCGGAGTGAGGCGCTCGGCTATCATTTATCCAGTAACCACAGCTACCGCAATATACGGCCATAAAGTATTAGACCCGGTTATTTATATAATGATATAATACAGGTTTGTCTATGACACTGTTGTTTTAATCTATAATTATATAATCTTGCTCAAGTCCTGTAATGCTGTAATGTAATGTAATTATCATGCGCCATACATCTCATTCATTATCGATATAAGAGTGATTTGTACCATTAGTGCTTCCTGGGGAACAAAGCATCCTCGTGTCTGTCCCCATTCCCCTGACCCTCCTGTCACCCAGAAGTTTTCATCATCGCTGCTGTGTGGCACAGAGATTGACCAAAGGAGATCTAGCTCTGTTCCCTGGGGAGCCAGGGGCATCCCTCCATGCACCCTCCACCCAGGGGTCTTTAGGTCTGCCTCCTGTCCCTACAAGGACAGTTGACAGATACCACTGGGCTGGGGAAGGGCTCAGGGCACCGTGCCCTGGACTGCTCTTTGATCTCCGGGGGTCCCAGGGGGTCTTGCTCCTTCTGTGCCCCAGCTGATGTTTCATAGAAGAACAAAGGCTGAGCCAGCCACTGAGGCAGTCTGGTATCGGCGGCTCCCAAGCATTAGAGCACTGCTCCTGGGCCCAATGGGAGTGGAGCCTGTCCTCCCTCTTGGTGCATTTGATCCTTGAACAAATCCCCGTATTTATCAACAAGTATAAGTTTGCAAAATGAGTAATCTGCATCTTAGGAGATTAAAAATAGCTGACAAAAGCAAGACAGGATGACAGATCTAGCTCAGTTTACTCCTACATAGAAAATGTCTCCTTTTCATGTGTTTATAGTGGATGACAAACGACTGGAAGCTGGTGCTTCCAGAAAGCTTGGGGCTTGATGGGCGTGCAGTGGGTCCCACTGAAGGCTGTCAGCACCAGGGCTGACCCAGGTTCAACAGCAGTATTAATATCTTCATAATCACACAGGGATTCCCCATTATCTCCAAATCAATATGACAATTAAATGTTACTGAGCCATCTCTGGGCTCCACTTGGGGGAGTTAAAAGCCCACGGTGAACATCCAGAGCCTGTGTCACTCTGAATCTGTCTCTGCCGTAACATTTGTCAAATGTCCAATTAGCCACCGAGGGAAAAAGACAAATTGAGGGGTTTGTGTGACTCCACAAGCAATAAGCTGTCACAGGGGGGAAGATGTGCTTTCCGTGGGAGTCGATGTTGTAGGCCAGGATGGTGGGCTAGGCTGTGGGATCCTGTGAGTGTGCTCAGTCGTGTCCAGCTCTTTGCAACCCTTTGGACTGTAGCCCTTAGGCTCCTCTGTCCATGGGATTCTCCAAACAAGAATATTGGAGTGGGTTGCCATGTTCTCCTCCAGGGGATCTTCCTGACTAAGGGATCAAACCCAAGTCTCCTGAGGCTCTTGCATTGCAGACAGATCCTTTACCTGCTGAGCCGTTTTAGAAGCCCCTAGGGTGTGGGAAGAACATGGGAAAAGGACTCCAGTAATCTTAGCTGTGACCCCCCCTGGGTTGAAACTGGAGGCCAGCTCAGACTAACTTGCCACTCTCTGGGTCACTAGATCCTGGGAAAGCAGGTCTGTACCGCTGACTGCTGCTGACTCACAAAGCTGTTGGAGCTCTTCCTGCAGCTTCTCTCCAAGGTATCTGTTGCTCAAAGGCAAAGAGTGTTTCTACCTGGAAAAGTGCCCCCCTCCAGCCACTGGCCCTCCTGCCTGTACCAGATCCTTGTTCTAGGTGAGGCCAGATTTGAGGACTGTCGTGAGGAAGCCAGCCCAGGACTTCCAGCAGAGGGCAGGCTTTATACACACGACTTCCATAGAGAGTTCTAGAGAATTGGCCAGGCCTGTGTGCAATGACCCTTTCCTGTGTTATTACTACAAGCAGATTTCCCAGGATGTATGGGATGGAGGGAGGAAGGGAGTGTCCCTGGGGTGTCACGTCCGCTTGGTAGGGACATGGCAATCACATTTGGATGATGGTTCTAGCTTAGTCCTGCATGCATGCTCAGTCATGTCTGACTGTTTGTGATCCTATGGACGGTAGCCCACCAGGCTCCTCTGTCCATAGCCTTCTCCAGGCAAGAACACTGGAGTGGCTTGCCATGCCCTCCTCCAGGGGATCTTCCTGATCTGGAGACTGAACTCGCATCTGCCTGCGTCTCCTGCACTGCAGGCGGATTCTTTACCCACTGAACCACCTTGGAAGCCCCTTGCTTAGCCCGACATCCCAGCATATCTTTGGGCTGCTGCTTCCAGTCCTAGTAAGATCCCTAACTGCCTGGTCAGGACAGCAGCAGGCCCACACTGAGCTTTTTCACCACTGGATCTCACGCCTCCAGCTTGTCTGTGCCCCTGATTGGGACAAGAGTGTCCCGTCTCAGTGACGGGGCAGTTAATCACTCTTCCTGCTTCCACCCCACCATCCTGATTCCTCTCCCTCTGCTGGGCAGGAAGAGCCTGGACTATGGCCTTTAAATGTCCAGCTTCCAATGGGTCTTAATTGTGTGGGGGTTGAGGAGGAGAAGTGATGTGCTTTCTAACTCTTGGGGGACATCAGAGGGTGCCCCTGTCATGACCGTGGCCTCATTACCTCTCCACGTGGTCCACGTTGCCTGCCACACCGAGTCCCCCGAGGGTGTAAATCTTCCCGTCATATACAAGGCTGTTGTGTCGACAGCGGGGGACCGTCATCCTGGAGACGAGGTTCCAGTTATCGAGCAGGGACATGTAGCACCAGACATCGGCCAGCGTCACCCCTGATTCCATCCCACCTGTGGGCAGTACGGGAGGGAGGTCCAGAGAGTGGGCAGGGAGTGAGGAAAGGCCCACCGCTGGGAGGCCCAGCCCCGGGGGCAGGAGGAGGCTTCACGTGCAAAGTAGACACTTCTGGGCCTTGTGTCTTCCTTAGCCATGGTGTGGGGAGAGGACCCCCGGGGAAGTCTGTGCCCTGTGCCCAGCCCAGCCCTGAGGGGGCCTCACCTGAGAGGTAGATGTTGTCCCCGGCACTCACTACACTGAAGAACTCGCGGTCATAGAAAGGCAGTGAGGCCAGCGGGTACCACTTGTTGTTCTGTGGGTTCCAGCAGGTGACAGCCACCAGCGAGCGCTGGGTCATCCCCACCATCTGACGGCCCCCCACCAAAACGATGACCTCGGCCACACCTGCAGGGACACGGAGGGGCACCCTTGGGACAGCCTGACGCGGTGTCAGTGTCTGTGCCTGTTGCCTCCTGGGGGGATCCACCCAGAGTCGGGCTGACGGCAGGGCACCTGCCTTGGGGGGGGTGGGGTTGGGGCGGGTCCCGTCATACCTGCAGAGAGGCGGGGCCGCGTTCGGGGCGTCTGCATCTCCTGGCGGGCGTGGGGCAGCATGTGGTAGCGTTTGGCCTCGTTGACCAGGTCACGACATGCTTCCGATGACTTGATCAGCTCCTCATTGTCCACCACGTTGAGCAGGTAGCTGGGGTGGATGAACGGGAGGCGGACCACCGCCAGCAGCTCCGCCGCATACTGCGGGGTCAAGGAGACACGGGATCTTCTTAGATCATAAGGTCGCACCACCTCCCGTGAGCCGTATTGAGAAGGGAGAAAGGAGGGATGTGGGGCTGAGTGCAGGGATACTTCTCGTCTGAATTTGGCTTGGGAGTGCCAACACTGAGATAGAGATGGTGGGAGCTCCCAGCAGCTGGAGGTGAGAAGGGAACCCAGGGGGAGGTCTCCGTGTTGGGGCTGACCCTGGGGGTCTCTTGAGCACCTCCTTCCTGCCTCCTCCTCCTCCTGGGTTGTGGGCCTCTGTTTCATACCAGGCTGCAGGGGACTGAGTGAGGATTTTGATCCTCGAAAAGGTGTGCATGGGGGCAGGAGCTCAAGAATGGGTGGGAGGGCCCGGGAGAACTGATGGTGATCATTAAGCTTGCAAGTCATGACCATTCCAACCTGTGCCTCTCCCTCTCACCAGCAACCCCCTGGTGTGGCACCCCACTGGACCCCACCCCTGAACTGAAGACTTTTCAATGACTGATTTGAATCCCCCTCTTGTCTGGCAAACTCTTTGCTCATCACTGTAGTTTCCACAAACAAGTACTGGTGATGACTCTATGCCATTCACTGAGTTTGTTTTCGGAGGTGCAAAGGCCAAGTATGACCCAGTCTCTGGCCTCCAGGTGTACACAGTTTCATGGCAGGGAGAGGATCCATCACATCAAAGGACTCTTCCCAAAGAAGAGTCTAGTGAGGGGTGGTGGGGATGTGGGAAAGGAGGCTCCCCAGAGTGGATGATGTCTGAGCCTACTGTGGGAGGATTGCTGACTTCTCCAGGCCTAAGGTGAAGGAAAAGGAGGCCATTCAAAGCACACACAGAGGCACTGGAGTCTGAGAGAGTGTGGTGGTGCATTTGGAGGGACCTATCTCAGTAAGGACCTACTTTAGTAAAGCAATGCTCAAAATTCTCCAAGCCAGGCTTAAGCAATATGTGAACCATGAACTTCCAGATGTTCAAGCTGATTTTAGAAAAGGCAGAGGAACCAGAGATCAAATTGCCAACATCCGCTGGATCATCGAAAAAGCAAGAGAGTTCCAGGAAAACATCTATTTCTGCTTTATTGACTATGCCAAAACCTTTGACTGTGTGGATCACAATAAACTGGAAAATTCTGAAAGAGATGGGCATACCAGACCACCTGACCTGCCTCTTGAGAAACCTATATGCAGGTCAGGAAGCAATGGTTAGAACTGGACATGGAACAACAGGCTGGTTCCAAATAGGAAAAGGAGAACGTCAAGTCTGTATATTGTCACCCTGCTTATTTAACTTATATGCAGAGTACATCATGAGAAATGCTGGGCTGGAAGAAGCACAAGCTGGAATCAAGATTTCCGGGAGAAATATCAATAACCTCAGATATGCAGATGACACCACCCTTATGGCAGAAAGTGAAGAGGAACTAAAAAGCCTCTTGATGAAAGTGAAAGAGGAGAGTGAAAAAGTTGGCTTAAAGCTCAACATTCAGAAAACTAAGATCATGGTATCTGGTCCCATCACTTCACGGCAAATAGACGGGGAAACAGTGGAAGCAGAGTCAGACTTTATTTTTGGGGGCTCCAAAATCACTGCTGATGGTGATTGCAGCCATGAAATTAAAAGACGCTTACTCCTTGGAAGGAAAGTTACGACCAACAACATAGATGCATATTAAAAAGCAGAGACATTACTTTGCCAACAAAGGTCCGTCTAGTCAAGGCTATGGTTTTTCCAGTGGTCATGTATGGATGTGAGAGTTGGACTGTGAGGAAAACTGAGTGCCGAAAAATGGATGCTTTTGAACTGTGGTGTTGGAGAAGCCTCTTGAGAGTCCCTTGGACTGGAAGGAGATCCAACCAGTCCATCCTAAAGGAGATCAGTCCTGAGTGTTCATTGGAAGACTGATGTTGAAGCTGAAACTCCAATACTTTGGCCACCTCATGCAAAGAGTTGACTCATTGGAAAAGACCCTGATGCTGGGAGGGATTGGGGGCAGGAGGAGAAAGGGACGACAGAGGATGAGATGGCTGGATGGCATCACCGACTCGATGGACATGAGTTTGAGTAAACACCGGGAGTTGGTGATGGACAGGGAGGCCTGGCATGCTGCGATTCATGGGGTGGCAAAGAGTTGGACATGACTGAGCAACTGAACTGAACTGAACTGATGGAGCTTATTGGGATTCCCTTGGTGCCTCAGCAGTAAAGAATCCACCTGCAATGCAGGACATGTGAGTTCGATCCCTGGGTTGGGAAGATCCCCTGGAGGAGGGCATGGCAACCCACTCTAGTACTCTTGCCCAGAAAATCCCATGGGCAGAGGAGCCTGACGAGCTACCGTCCATATGTGTCTAGCAGAGTCAGACATGAGGGAAGCGACTCAGCACACACATGGAGTTTATTCTTGTTGGATTCAGAAGGCTTCCGTTGAGGGGTTGGGTAGTAGACAGGGAGAAACGAAACTGGAGAGGTCAGCTGGGTTCTGGCCTCTGCTGACCTCAGGCTTGGTTTGCTAAGGGCTGTGTAGTGCTTCCTGCAGAGCAGATGAGGGCACTCATGAGAAGTTTAATTTTTTAAATTTTAAAAAATTTTATGAAAAAATTTTATTTGGGCCACATTGCTTGGCATGTGGGATCTTAGTTCTTAGACGAGGGATGGCCCTGCATCTCTTGAGGTAGAAACATGGAGTCCCAACCGCTGGATCACTAGGGAATTCCCTCATGGGGGTTTTAAACAGAGAAACCACAGGACCAAACATAATTACTAGGAAGACCAGCAGGCTGCAGGGATGGGAATGGATTTGGAAGGAGGAGACTGAAGGCAGGGAACCCTCTCAGGAGACGACTGCGGTCATCCTGGTGAGATCAGAGGGCCTGGAATGAAGACAGAGAACTTGGCCCTTGTAAGAGGAGGCAGCCATGGCAGCACTGTGTAGCCACATGGAGGTAGAAGGTGTGGGAGGACCCGGTTTCTGCCATGGTTAGTGGGCAGAACTGTAATAAGGAACCCAAGAAGATGGGTAAGTCTGGGGGTTTATGAATGAGGGGGGCTTGGGAGACACTGGCTGGAGGGGTCCTGTAGACAATCAAAGGCAGAGGTCTGGGCTGGAGGCAGATCTGGGGGTTGTGGTAGATGGTGGTGGTCACTATTGCAGCTGCCTAACTTGTCTTCCTTCCTCTGAAAATGAATCTTGCTCCATCTCCGCCTGGTGGGTCAGAGGACCACCTTCTCCTGGCCCAGTGACTGGGGCCGGCGTGGAGAGCCATCTCTGCGTCCTGTGTGCACTTGATGTTGTGGGCCCAGTCCCCGCCCCAGCCCTCCTTCCCTTGTGCCTCTTCTTGCTCCATGTGCAACAAGGTGGCCCTGTCATCTGTCACTCAGCTGCCTCAGCTCTTGCTGGGCTCCCGTCTCCCTGCCCCATTTTCCCATCCGTGCTTTCTGGGTGGACTCTGAGCTCCCCTAAGAGCCACCTGTGTGTCTGCACTAACTGTGGGGGGGGGGGGGGGGCGCTCCTAGCACTTTAGAACCCAGGCAGTCCCACTCAAAGCAAGGATCTCAAATTCATTCCCATCCCTGCAGCCTGCTGGTCTTCCTAGGAATGTTTGTTCCTGTGGTTTCTCTGTTTAAAACCCCCATGAAGGAATTCCCTAGTCAGCTGGAGATCCCCGGGGCTATGCTTGACCTTCTGTGTCTAAGGGGCTCTCCTGGGGATCCTGCCCTACCCTTCTGCTCTGGACTCTGGCTCTCATTTCTCTAGCTGTCCCTTCCAAGGGATTTGCCTTCCCTCCTGACAGGCAAGCGGTGGTTTCCCGTCTCCAGCCTGGTTTCCATTCAGTCCAGGTGCTCCCTCCCCTCTCAACTGCCAGAGCCGGGATGGGGCTTCTCCTGCTGCATTTGAGGGAGCCCAGGGCACCTGACTCAGGCACACCCTTCTCTCCGCAGGGCCCTGGTGATGCCCGCTTGACCCTGCAGACTCTTGGTTGGCTTGGGTCTCCTGTAGGTGCAATGCCAGCCCTCGAGAATCCTCTAGGGCCTGATTTCTCTTCTCTCATCCCCCTTCACCCCTCTGCACTGTGTGAGCTGGTCTGGCCTCCCTCTGCAAGCCCACCGGCTCTCACATTCTCCCACTGCTGGTTAAAACAGGCGGCCCCAACTCCCTGCTCCAGACACCCTCCCTCACCAAGAGGGAGAGGGGCGCAAGCTGGGGCAGGTGGGGTGGGCCCTACCTGCGCGCGGGACACAGGGTCCTTCTTGATCCACTTAATGACGGTCTCGTACACTAGCTCCTCGGCCTTGGTGTTGAGGCTGTCATTGGAGATGTAGGCGATGAAGTCATCCTTGGAGATGCTGAGGATCTCTTCCTGGGCTGCCACCTCGGGGAAGATCTGCAGCGCAAAGGCCTTGGCCATGTGGTAGAGCTCGCTGCACTGCATGGCCTCGGCCATGGCCAGCACCCCCAGGCAGTTGCTGGCTGTCAGCTGCTTCTCTGGGGGCAAGAACACAGGACAGCACCGCTGACTGCAGGGGAGGGGTCCCCGCCCCTTCTCGTCGCCTGTCTCTCTGGACCCCTGTCTGAGCCCATGTCCTTGTGACCTGCCTTTAGCATCCAGAGCCCCCATGAGCACATTTCCTGTGTCCCTGGAACTTCACACCCATTTTCTGGGTTTTGCTCTGCCCCGTCTCAAACTGACTTCCCTGAGGCCTCCCTCGGCAGAAGGACTGAGACTGAGGTATGGGGTGTCAGCACCAAGCTTAGAGCTTCCTCACTGCCGGGGCACAGAGGAGGCCTGGGCTGGGGGCAGGGATCACACTGAGGCTTAGGGTGTCTTCCGTAATTGTGACAGACAAGTTGGGGGTCACAGACTTCTACTTCAGTGTCATGACAGCAGGAACACCCCTCATAAGCCCACCCACCATCTCCCACAGGGACTCAGCCTCACCCAACCTGACCTCCAGACCTGGGGTCAGTCTGGCCAGGGTTCCTGAGATCCAACTAATGGTGATTCTAATCTAGACATGGCTGGGTCCTAGGGGGCCCTTCACCTTTGTGGACTTAACTCTAGAGTCATAGTTCCTGACTCTTCTAGATGGTCCATAGTCCCAAAGTGACATCTTAGGACCCTGGCCATCCCCTGACCTGCCCCCACCCCCATCTCTCTCACTCCACCCCCAGGCCACTTCTGGAGACTCCCATCTCTGCCCTTCTCGCTCCCTGCTCTCACCCAAACTGGGCAGCTCCAAAGTGTAAAGTGAGCACGTTCTCTGGGTTGAGGCCTTGATGGAAGCAACTTGGTTTAGTGTTTAGACAACAGGGCTGTGAAGCCAGGGCCTGGGGCTCCCATGAACAGACCTTTCACACAGGCCTCTTAGCCCATTTGTTCTCAAAGACTGCCTGGGGTCCCAGTGTGGCATCTCTGGCCCCCGGGGGAGCAAGGCAGAGAACCCCTCTGTCCACTGGTGAGCAAAGGCCTCTGCCCACAGTTATATGAATGATCATCTTAAATCTGCTGGGAAATCCAGCTGCAGCCCCAGACGACCTGGCACGGCCCTCCCCATTCAGTCCTTGAATGTTTTATTCATTGGTGCTGCTCCCCGCGGCTCACCAAGAAAGGACACGCAGACTTTGCAGAAGGTGTGGAACTGGAACTTGCTGGCCGCCTCCAGCAGGGTCTTGGCGTTGGCCGAGTCGATGACCAGGGAGCCCGTGTACACAAACTCCAGCAGCAGCTCCAGGACGTCGGCCTGCAGGTTGGACAGGACCAGTTCCAGCTTCTCCCGGCCGCATTGGCTGCCGTCTTGCACCGACCTAGGCACAGAGACCAGGGTGTCCTTACCTGCCGGCCCGTGGCCACGGCGCCGCCTCCTCACAGGGCTGGGTCTCCCTGCACACCTCGCTCACAGCCCTTCGTTTTAGGACTCAAGGGACACGGCCAATGACACACCTGAACCTAGCGACCTGACACGGGATCTGAAAGAGAAGAGTCTGACCAGAGACGCCCAGAAGAACAGAAAACCCTGCTTATCACTACTCGGCATGTCCATGCAAAAAAAAGATGCAAATCAAAAAGCATGAGCTGTGGATGGGGACGAGGACTAGGACTGGCCTCAAAGGGAAACAATACGGTTCGGCTCTGTTGCTGGCCCCAGCGTCTCTGCCAATCACAGCCAGCAGGTCCGGGGCGGCGGGGGCCTGGTCTGCCTCAGATGGGAGAGCCTCCAGAGTGACTGAGGCTCCCGACCGGCCGTGATCACAGCCGACCCCTTAATCACTCCAAAGACTGAGGGCCCCAAGCCACCCCGGAACCCCGACTCCAACCCCTCCTCTTTCCCCAAAAGCATATTGTTTCCTTTTAGGCATGGAAAGGAAGCCCTTCATGACATTGCTTTGAAACTGAGGACGAGACGAGATAGACGGACAGAATGGTTAGAGCCGGGAGGAGGGGAAGGGAACAACCAAGGACTTCCGCCACAGACAGCCAGCAGCCATGACCTAGGACCTGGCCCGGGGCGGGGCCCTCCTGCCACATGGAACACGGGGTCAGAGGTCAGAGTGGCCTGCGTGTAGAGTGTGCATCGGGCTTGTGAACTGGGGGGAGCAGGGGAGGGACACAAATATATAAATATGTTTATATCTGGTGTCTATAGAAATACAAAACCATTGCAAAGGCTCCTAAGGCTTGGCAGCCGCGCCCTAAAGCTGGACCTGGAAGGAAACAGATAAGATGAAGCAAAAATAACACCAATCGAGAAGTGACCAGGAGGAGAAACACCCAGAATGTTAAGAGTCAGGAGGCAGGGTTATCAGAGGTGGATCGGCTTGGCACCCAGTCTTGGCTGCTCTGACCTGTCCTGGTTCCCACACTGAGCCTGGTCCTGCCTGGGGCTGCGTTCAGCCACGTGACTGGGAAATGACCGCTGCATTCTCCCTGTCCCTCACCCCACCCTGGGGAGGCCAGGGGCCCAGACTCTTGTGACTGGCCCCTTAGGTGCCCCTGTGGCTGGCCGTGGAGGTGTGGAGGTGTCAGGCAAGCAAGCAGGCTGGCCCCAGAGAGGCCGACTCCTGTGTGAGCTGGGCATAAGGGGACCTGGGTGCCCCAGCTCTGCCACCCACAGCCGGGCAGCCTTGGCCTCTCTGGCCCTCAGGCTCCTCTTCTGCAAAACAAGAAGACTGGACTGGATGAGGTCTAGAGTCCTGTGGAGCATTTCTGTGACAGAGGCTGGAAAATGCCTTCCCAAGAAACTCTGCTCTACATGACAGAACCTGAAATGCCACCATTAGCACAACGTTCTCTCTGGTTAGGCACTGGCCTCGCAGGGCCTTTGCAACACAAACATGACCCAGGGGGGAACAGGTGAAGCTGTGAGTCTGCATCCAGGCCCCTCCTCCCAGGGTACCATGCTGGTCCCCCTCCAAAATGGCTCATCCAACCAGGGGCCTGAAGCATCTATTCTGCCACAAGTCCTGGGCAGGCCCAGAAACCTGAGTGGGAAGGTGTAGGCTAGACCGAGCATCTGAGCAGAGCTCCTTCTCAAGCCCATAGACACACACAGTTTGTGTGAGTGTTTAAGTGTCTTAACACACCTAGTCTTCAGCTGTCAGGATGGATTTCCATGCTTGGGTGACTTTGTTAAGTATAAAAATGGTTTATTATAGAATCACTTGAAACCACAGACATTCTGAACACCCCAGGCCTCAGGAGCCAACTGGTCAACCTCTTACTCTACTCTGCTTTCATTCCTACCTCCACTCTCTGCCCCCCTCCACCCCCAACACCGCCCTTCATGCTCTGGGGAGGTCACACTGGGCCCCAGCCAGGGCAGGGCTCATGATGCCAAAGTAGGGCCACTCCCCTTCTCCTGAGGCTCCCAGCCCCCGCTACCTCCCCCTATCTGGCCAGCTCTCCTGTCTGCCTGCAAACTCTCAGCACAAAATCAGAGAGGAGCTGAGGTGGGACTTTAGGATGTACACATGCACACACACGCATGCACACACATGCACTGAAATGCATGTGACACGTGACTCTGAGGACCATGGAGTCACCTTGTGTGGAGGGGTTTTGGGCAGATGGGAGGCCAGTGGAGCCCACGGCCCCAAGTGATGGGTCTGGTGGGACCTGTGTGGTTAAACTTGTGGGGAGATGCTTGTCTCGCCCAGAGTCTGAGCCAAGGAAAGGGTCCTGGGGACACGGTGCTGCCTCATGGCCAAGGAGCCAAGGGTTGCCCAGGGGGGCACAGGGGGATGTTGACCATGGCAGGTGTTGTCCAAGGACTGCTGCTCCTGTGATGCTCACCTAGGGCTCTGTTCCCCCACATCCTGCACTCCCCTGCCATGGGGGCCACCTGTGGAGGGGAGTCAGCCACTGAGCAAAGGATCTGTGGGGAGTGGCTGGAGGTCCCTGGGGCCAGATGCCAGACACTGTGAGCTGAACAATCATTCCCCCTGGCCACAGAGGAGCACGTGGGGATGTCATGGAGACTTTTTTGGGTGGTGGAGTTCAAGATCTGGAGGAGGCGAGGCCCCTGTTAGTGAGGCCTCCTGCAGCTCCCTTGCACAGCAGGTTCATAGTCCACACCGGCGCTCCTGGGTGGCCCAGGCAGCCGTGGGGGCAGAGGGAGGCCAGCGGTCACTCTCCTTCCCTGACCATCAGACTATCTTGGGACAGGACCTCTGTGCTCCATTGGCCTCTTCCCTCTGAGCAAGAACCCCCTGGGAGGCATTACCCTTGAAGGGTGGCCCTGATCACCAGTGGGGAGCTGTGTCCTCCCTAGATGACCATTCTGTCCCTGTCCTAAGCTGGCTTGTGGGCTCTGAGCATCCCATTCCCCTCGGCCCCACGGAGTATCTGGGGGAGCTGCTGGACAATTGGGGTCACGACATGACCTTGGAGAGAGGGGCAGCAGGGCAGGAATGACAGCCTTGGCAGGGTGGGGCTGTGGGCCTGACACTGGGGGCAGGAGCATGAGAGTGAGGGGCAGGCTGGAGCTGTCCAGGGCATGGAGGGGCCACGGGTTCTCTCAGAAGACTAAAACTTCCTGGGGTCACCTTCTCCCAATCAGGGGTATGTCCCCAGGGTATGGGACACAGGCTCTACTTGGCAGATCTGGCAGATCTTGGTAGATGTGCTGGGAATGGCTTACCCCAAATATTAGGATTTCTGTGACCCCACCATTAGCAGTTCACTTGTTCAGGATAAGAACCACCCCCTTCAGAATTCAGGACAGAATCTCATCCTCCTCCACACACCTCAGAGATCAGATGCATTCATTCTGCAAGCTGGATCTGGAACTGCTGGGGCAGCGGGGAGTGGGGGTAAACATGGAGCAGGGATGGCTGTGGATGGCACCCTGCTCCACTCAGGAGGGTGACCCCACCCAGGACTCGGGATGTGTGATTCTCTCTCTCTCTGCTCTTCTAGTCACGCTGTTCTGTTCTCCCAGAAAAGGGTGGGCCCGCCACCCACAAATGCCCACCTTCTCAGGGAAGGAGGGGGAAAGGCACATGGCTAGACTATTGCGTTAACTCTGCTGGGTTCTCCTACATGCCAGGTCTGTGCCACTCAATTGCAGAGATCCTTTTAGCTGGAGAGGGGGCTGGAGTGAGAAGCCCAGCATCTACACATGGGGCTTGTGAAAATCAACCTGCACAAAATTTGTCCATCTGTTTTCATTTACTATGAAAAGAGGATAGAGTTTTAATGTGCTGGTGGCTCCAGCAGGCTTAGTGAGAGGAGAGAGAAGGTAGAATGCCAGGTCTCTGTCTCATTTGGTGAAACATGGGGGCAACGCTCCTTTGGGGCTGGGTGTTGTCTCCCACACTTGTGGCAGGGAGGCACGGCCCCTGCTGTCTCTAAAGAAGAACAGACCAGTCCCCTCTGATGGGGCCTGCAGCCCACCGGTCCAGTGAGTGCAGCCAGTGCCCCTACTGGCACCAACGGTCCCCCAGAGCTCCTTGGCTCCTGGGGAACAAGTGAAGGGACTTCTTCATGAAAGGCAGACCTCAGTCCTGCTCACTGGGGTTGAGAAGTGACTCTTGACTCAGAAGGCTGCCTCCCCAGGATCCCACTAGGTCTTGTTCAGTCACCAAGTCATGTCCGACTCTTTGCGACCCCATGGACTGCAGGATACCAAGCTTCCCTGTGCCTCACCATCTCCCGGAGTTTGACCAAGCTTATGTCTAGGTCTAGTCTGCTCAAAACATCCTCCTTCCTTCCTGACACCTGGGGCTCAGCCCACTGTCCTCCTCTCCACTCAGTCCTGCTGGTGTTCACCCTCCAGCCTGGGTGCAGGCGGGGCCTGGTTGTTACGCAGCACTAGGCTTCATGTTGTCCAAAGACAGGGCTGCAGTTCCTTTCCCTGCTGGGCTTTCACCTGATTGTCGCGGGGACTCAGAGTGGGCACAGAAGGATGATGTGACAGCCCTGCCATCTCATCCTGGGCTTTGTGCTGAACTTCCCCATGGCCTCGTGTGCTCTTCCCCCAGCCTCTCTGAGCCTCCTCCAGCCCTCACTCCAGTGGACACAGCCCCTCCTGAGTACGGGGGGGAGGGCTTGTCTCATGGGGGCAGGGGTTATGTCTTTTCTTCGGCAGATTCTGTGGCCAGTTTACAAGCATTTATAATATATGTGCACACACACACATACACACAAGCTCTCCGTCCCCTTTTCTTGCATACTTCTACACTGTCAACCCTGAGATTTTACTTCCCCTTTCCTTACAAACTTTGTGCAGGAGTAGAAAGGACAGTTTTGTTCTTCCCTGGGTCAGCAAATGGGTGATAGAAAGATCATGAGGGCCTCAGTTCGAATCCCAGATCTACTGGTGACTTAGAATTCCCTTGCCTCAATCCCTTCATCTGTAGAATGGGAGCACCTGCTTGTCAGGTTCAGTGGGGGCGGGGTTTGCAGGGTGACTAAACATCTCAGCAGGTCTCCCTGTGGGCTGGGTCTCACCCTCATCAGAGGAAGAAGACTAGAGTTTGAAACTAAATAGGGGAAGATGAAGAGCAAAAGGCTGCTGCAGCCTCAGCAAAGGTATAAACCCAGGTGAAGGAGGAACAGATGGATCCAGCCTGGAGGCTGGAGAATGGGGCTCTGGGCTGGGGGCTGCTAGGGGGTTGCTGACAGGCCTCTAAGCTGAAGAGGCTGGTCCAGAGAACACTCTGATACCTGGCTTTCCCACTCCTGGTCCGATTGTCATCTTTATGAACTGCAAGCCTGAATATGACACCCCCAGGTTTAGAACAAAGCCCTGTGAGCTGGCTCCTGCCTTCCGCGCCGCCTCGTCCCCTCCTTCTTCACCTTGCACCTGGTGTTGCGGGGATACCTGCTCACCTGTGCTGCCATCACCCTCTACTGTCCTGAGGCCCTAAGCTTGTCTGCCTGGCCAATTCTTCTCTGGGTTCAAAACCCAGGCCAGATGCCACCCTTATCCCAGGGGCCGTCTCCAAACTCCCCTCCCTTGTAGAGTCAGGCACTTGGCCTGGGAGCCACCAAGCCTCCCCTGCTGTTTTCGTCCTGCACTCCCAGTCACACTTTATAGTTTCTTCCTTCCCAGACCGTGGGCTCCCTGAGGGCCAGCGTCCATCTCATCTAGCGGTTCCCTGTACCCAGGAGGGGCTCCTGCTTGCTTGCTGGGTGAAGAGTAGGGAATGACTGGGCTCCCCATGTCTGGTCTGTGGCTTCAGGTGAGGGCGTCGTACTGGGGTTGGGGCTGATGCTGGGACGGGTCCTCATGGGGCCAGAGTGAGGACTGCATCACTTGCGCCAGGCTAAAGGCCGGAAGGAGGCCAGCCAGAGCCCCCAGGCCTGGGAGTCCCAGACAACAGAAGGAGGGCGCCTGCCCCTGACAGGGCTTACCTAGGCCCTGGGGAGGGGCAGGGCCAGGGTGTCATGGCCCACAGATGGTCCCCACGCCTCTGCCTGTGTTAGTGCAGCTGTCTGAGAGGAAGGACCCTGCGTGGGGTTTGGCAGGCAGGGCCCTGCTCTCCTGTTGGGTCATTCTGTCTACCACACACTAAGTCTCGGGGTCACAGACTCGAGGAGACAGATGTGACATGGCAATGGCAGATGCTCCCTGACCACTAAGAACGTGAAATACTTGAGGACTTTACACGGCTGGGAAGGAAATCATCTTCCTATAGAGTCTGCTTTCCTCCCCATGGAGGTGTCTCCTGGCCTCTGTGGGCAGAAATAGTGACATGTGCCCATGGTTAGGATGAGAGAAGTAAAATTTTAAATGCCTGCAAATTAACAATGTGAATTCTTTTTTTTTTTCTTGGCTGCATCTTGCCTTTTGCAGGATCTTAGTTCCCCCACCAGGGGTTGAACCTGGGTCCCCGCAGTAAAAGTGCCAAGTCCTAACCACTAGAAAGTGAAGGTGTTTGTTGCTCAGTCGTGTTCAACTCTTTGCGACTCCTTGGACTATAGCCTCTGCCCATGGAATTCTCCAGGCAAGAATACTGGAGTAGGTTGCCATTCCTTTCTCCAGGGGATCGTCCCGACCCAGGGATCGAAGAACCCAGGTCTCCCGCTTTACAGGCAGATTCTTTACCACCTGAGCCAGATGGCCTTGGAATTTTCTGGCATTGTGATTTTGAACTGCAGGGGCATCTCTGGGCTCTGCTGTGGCCTCCTCTCCTGGTGAGCGACCCTCGTGTATGCTGAAGACCCAGCCCTGTCTCCCCAGACCTCAGACCTCTGGCTGCCTACCAGTCATCTCTACTTGGGTATCTTCAGGCTGCTGAAACTCGACAGGCCAAACATTCAATGCATCAGCTCCCCCAGCTCGCCCCTGACCTTGGTCTGTGGACCTGCCTGTCTGTGCTTGCACTCGGGAATCCCTTCCCATTCCCTCACTGTCACCCTGTGAGAGCAGGAAGGAAACCTGAACATTATTTGAACCAACTTCCTGTTTTACAGACGAGAAAATCCCGAGGCCCAAGGGAGAGGACGTGACCTGACTGGGGTCATAGGACAGAGTCAGGGGTAGAACCCAGGTCTCTCGGCTCCCAGCTCCTCTCAGCCCCTGAACCCAGGCTTTCTGGTTAGGGTCACTGAGGCCTATCCTGCAGTTCTCCCATCTGAGGGTGGGCATCTCTGCTCCACTTACCCTGACGGGCTCCACACCCTCAGACCAAGCCCAGGGCCCTGGCCTAGAGGTCAGGGCCTGCCATGCCGTCCCACCCTAGCTCACACTTCTCTTTGGGAGGGCCATCTGCTCATCCCCACTGCTCATGGCTTTCTCTGTCCTCAGCTTGTTATTCCAGGCAACCCATCCTTTGCCTGAAACATTTTAAAACATTGTAGAACATTCTTTGCATTCCAGAACATTCCAAGCAACCTGTCCTTTGCCTGGAATGTTCTTCCTCCTTTTTGGTCTGTCCAAGAAGCCTTCACTACTTTGGATTCCCACCTAGCTGTGTCTCTTCTCTGTCGTGTGCGAGCTTCTGGCTTTACATGTATGGTCTCTGACCAAAAAGGTCAAAGAGCTCCTGCGCTCCCCTTGCCCACGTCTTTCTAGACCAGGGCTGGGCCATCGCTCAGTACCAAGCTGCCCCTGTATCCTGCCCCCTCTGTGCTCTCCAGCGATCTGGAGCAGGGACCAAGGCCGAGGATGCCGGTTCTGCAATCCAACGGCCAGGTGCCGGTCACTGTCAGTTGAGAATTTGCCAAGGGTGGCAGCACAAAGACCTCCTCTGGCCCGAAGAAGCCACTGGCCATGCCCCTTCACCCCAGAGCTCGTGCCCCGACCCCTGTGCTCAGTCAGAGAGAACCCAAGCACTGGGGGCGGGAGAGCCAAGCTATCCATGGGACTGGAAGTCACAAAGAGCCTGCCCGTTCCTGCATGGCTGGGGCCAGCGCGGCTGCGCGGGGCTCGCACGCCGGGCAGCTCAGCTCGAAGTGAAAGGACACAACAGATTGGAAAGGAGATGCCGGCCAGTATGCCATCCTGGAACAAAACACAGTCACTCTGGGGTTAGTTGGCAAGTCCAAACACAGCAGTGGGAAGCAAGCAGAGGTCTGTCCTCACACTCTGAGCACAGTCCCGGCTCAGCGTCCGCCCCGGAGAGGCTGCAAGGCAAAATGAGCAGCGGCATTAATCTGCTGATGGGTGAGAGAAACAGGAGCGTTACCCTGGGCCGGCCCCCTCGTCTGCTCTCCCTCACTAAGGCGCTAGAAGGTGGCCCCTGACTTCTTTGCAAGGGTATGAAGCAGACAAAGTAAAAAAAAAAAAAAAAAAAAAAAAAAATCAACATAATGGAAAAAAAAATTAAAAAAAAGATGCTCATGCACCATTAAGACTCATTCAGGTAGAAATAGCCGGGGCAGAGGGTAGGAGGGGAGGGGAGCAAAGGCTGAGAGAGACCGTGTTTAGGACACACCTGGTCTGTGCTCAGAAGGGCTGGCTTAGGCTCAGTGTACAAGTATCGAGACATGCAGTGTGAATGAGGCTTTGGCTACAAGTCAGTTCTCCCTGACTTGGGCTGTTGGACAAGCGGCCCCGCGGGTGCCCCGTGCTCCTCGGTGGGGGGCGGTCTGGTCGATGTGCTGTCCTGGCATTAAGTTCGCTATCACAGCAGTGGTGACGGTGCTGGGGACCTGTGCTGGCCCCGGGGGGCGGTGTGCAGTGGTCCCTTAGAGTGGAGTCTGCAGTCCTCCTAACCTCAGGGAGGGCTTGTGAGCCACTGAGAATGCAGGATCCTCGAGGGTGGGGTGGAATGTCGCCTACTGCTGGCAGAGGTCCCCCACCCCAGGGACCAGCAAAGCTGTGTGGGGTGGGGTGGGGACAGTGGCTGCTCTGAGGCTGTGTGTGAGGGGGCACTGGGAGGAGGAGGGGGAGGAGAGATGGCTACTGGCTCTGTGACAGGGAGTCACGCTTCAGGAACCTGTAAGAGAGGGGAGGAGAAAAGCGACACAAAAGCGTCCTACAAAGGAACAGACCCGACCACAGCTGGAAGGAAGGCAAACCTTTGAATCAGGTCCTTGAAATACAAGCTGCAGGAAGCTAGAACATTTTGGTGGACTTCAAACTCTCTGCCTTCAACAACAATTTTCAGGTCTGTAAACGCTTTCGCTCTGCGCTGCTGGTTCAATTCCTTCAACATTTCTGCAGAACAGAGAAGACAGACAGGGCCAGGTTCCCATTAAGAGTTTTTTTTTTTTTAATTAAATTTTTTTTTTCAAGAAGTAGAGAAATAGGAAAATACTTGATACTGTTTCTTGGCAAGACTGGCTCAAACACTGACAGTCAAAAGAAGTCACAAACAATGCGTAAACAAGCAGCAACTGGGAGGGGTTACGTAACCAAAGGAATAACGACTTTCAAAAGCAAAAAAAAAAAAAAAATCAAACACAAAACAACAACAAAAAAACCCAGAAACTAAAAAAACCAAACCCAGAATTGAAAGGTTGGGAGAAAAGATTCCCATACCGACAACTGGAAACACAGAGAATACATCATCATAGACAACTAAAAACTGGAATTTAACTACGGAACAAGTTCTCCAAATGCCAATGAGTGCCGATGTATCTGATACCAAGTAAAGCATGGCATTGTGATGTAAGATGGGCTGGATATGGTTCAAAGGAATAAAAACCACAAAACCTGCAAAAACAGCATCCCTTACGTTAGATCCTCAAAGCCATGGATAGGGCGAGCTTCTTGGGGAGGGGCCCCCGAGAAAGGAGGGGTGGAGTGGGGGCCTGATGAGCACCTCCCTTTCACACTTCGGGACTGTTGTGGGGGTTCAGGGGTGAGGGTGGGGAAGCAAGCCAGGGACAAGGATAGTCTATACCTCCTCCCACTTCCTGAGTCATCCTCTCAGGACCCCCTCCCCTCACCTGGGGTCAGCGCAGGAGAGCCTGGCTTGCAGCCCCAGGCGGTTCCAAGAAGTGGCCTTCCAGCCTGCACATACCTACCTTTGCCTGGTGTCTTGGCCACCTGGGGCCGGCACAGAGAGTGCCCCGGGTGCTTGGGCTCCGAACGTGGGCATGTCAGAGGCTTCTCCCAGACCCACTTCAAGGCTCAGAGGAGGGAAGGAGGAGAGCCTGACAACTATCCTGCTTAGTTTATATAAACACTCTCACTTGCAAAGTTAAAGCCTTCAGAGGAGCAACACTCCCACCAGCCTTGCCTGGCCTGCCTGCCCCCCGACCCGACCTCCTCCTGGATAGAGCCTACCTTTAGCTTTCCTGGTAGCTGGACATCAGAGGTCCAGATTCTCGGGCTAGAATGACCTAGACTATTCAGCAGCTGAATGGGAGAGGGTGGTCTGCAGGACTGAGCCCCATGCTCTAAGTCCCCCACGGGAACCTGGAGCCCCCTGGGTGGGTCTTTGCAGCACCATGGGTGGTGTTCTGGAATTACTCTCCAGTGGGCCCTGCTCCAGCCTGACCACTCATCTCTGTCCTCCTGGGCCATCATCAACTGCCTGCCAAGATACCTGCCGAGCCCAGCTCCACCTTGACACTTATGTCTGAGGCCAAGGCCCTGTGCTTCCTGAGCTTCTCTTTCTGTGTCTGTAAAATGGGGATGGAGGCTCCCTCTGTTCTATTCCCAGAACTTGGTGAAGATCAGATGCTCACAGTCAGGGATGGGCAAGAGCTTGTGGGCTTTGAGGTCAGCCAGACCCTTCAAGAGGACACACTGGGATCTCACGGGGTGGGTACTGAGGTGCTCGGGCAATGCCAAATCACTGTCCCTCACCAAACCAACATCACGCTGAGCTGGGGTCACCGCAGGGCACCTACAGGGGTGTGTGTGTGTGTGTTGGGGGAGGGAGTTCATTTGCTGGGGACTCTAACGGCTCCCATGGGTGTGCTCCAACCTGGAGCAAGGGAGACCAGCAGGGCGCAAAGCCCCAGGTGGAGGGCAAGGAGGACACCATGGGGTGGATACAGGGGACAGACACAAGGATTGGGGGAGAGACAGAGATGTGATGGGAGGACAGGAGGGGGTTAGATCTCAAAACCTTGTGAGTGAGCTTAATGCTCTGGGCAAAAGGAAGTCAGCAGGGGTTCTGTGCAGTGGGGTGGCCAGGGTGGATCCCAGCGGTATTGGCAGAGGCAGGGTGCAGGGCAGGTTCCTGCTTCTGGGGGGACCTCGGGAAGGGAGAGGGTGATGGATTCAGCTGTGGGGCTAAGGCTGGGGCCGTGGGACCCCTGGGAAGAGTTGGCAGTGGGGACCTGAAGCACACGGCCTCCTGGGGTGGACCCGACTCAGGGAGAGGCTGCAGGGTTGGGCTGGGTTAAGGCTGAACTGCTGTGTTTGCATGGCACATCAGCTCCACAAAGGAGCTCCAGCTGAATTCATTCTCAAACTGTGAGCCAGACGGATGATGTCACCTTTTGGAGTGAAATCCCGTGAGGAGATGGGGGGTGGGGTGGGGGAAGAAAGAGCTCTGGGCTGGAATTTCCGGTTCTTGTTCCAGCTTTGCCACTAATTGGCTGGGTAATCCTTGACAAGTTGCTCCAGCTTTTGGCACTCAGTTCCCCCAGGCACCATGGGCACAAGCTCTGGTGGCCCCAGCGGTCACTGCATTGAGAGACGTTTACAGCCCCAGACGCCTGCTAAGTTAACCGTGCTCAGGCAACGGGGAGAATGCAGGGTTAGCTACACAGAATGCCATGCCTTCTGGGTCCAAAGCATTCTGACTGTTTTGGAAAATTTTCCTTCAAACCAAGTTCCCAGGGATTATTCCATCTGCAGCCTGGGCCCCAGCAGTGATGCCTGCTCCCCAGGGTGGATCTGGGAGGTGCTTGGAGAGCCAGGTCCTTGGAACTGTGGGTGCTTCCTACCCTCGCTTTGCGGAAATCTGGTTTTAATAGCTGGACAAGATTACTCAGTTACAGAAGAAATTTTCAATTTATGAAAGGGCTCACCAGGGGAGTCCTTCTCACAGCAGGGCCCCGAGTGCATTGGATGTATTGATCAGTAGGTACGTGCTTACTGCTGCTGGCTGAGTGCCCGGCTGGAGAGCAGGCATCCGGGGACATGGTGACTGAGGATCCATGGGAGGAAGCCAGCATGGGCTCTGGGCACAAGCTGCCCCCCTGCCTACCCTGACTTGGTAAAGGAAACCCCCTTCATGTCTGAGGGGCTTGGAGGCCCTGTGAGTTCCCGGGGAAGCCTTCAGACCAGCCACACGGTGCCCAGCTTGGGTGGTCTGCAGGCCTCAGGGCAGAGCCTGGCAGGGGGTATATCTTCAAATTGGATTCTGACCACAAGCAGAATAGGCCTTGACTTGTGAAGGAGGACAGGCCTTGACCTCAAAGTTCAAGGCTGGGGGGAAATTGTTTCCTGGTCTTCCTGACTTTGAGTGGGGACCCTGAGCCCTTGCCTTGACCACTCAGGTGGCTCCCCAGTGCCCTCCACCTTGCTCCTCCTTGGGAAACTCCCTCAGCTCAGACCACCCGCCCACCCATTCACTAGGCTTCTCCCTGACGCCTCCCTTCCCCTCCCACCCAGTCCTGCCTCTTTTACCACGTAGAAATCTCTGCACTGACTCACTTCTGGTCCCTTTCACATCAGCGCCCTATCGGAGCTGCCATCCTCTCTTACCTGAGTCCCTGCAACAGCCTCCAAGTCTGTCTGCTCTTTTCTGACCTGTTCCCTCTCCAAGCTCCCTCCACACAGCAGCCTGATGATCAGCCTCTGCTTAAGTAAAATTTTCATGGCTCAGCCGTGGGAGCCAGACCCTCTGTGATGTCTCCCTGCCCCACATCCAGCTCCTCCCCTCCCCGTGAGCCTTTCACTCCCCACCAAAGCCTCACCGCACCCCCAGGCAGGTTCCCCTCCATCCTTCATTCCTCTCTTTGCCTCTCTGCTCAGGTCTTTCTTCCTCCTTGCTTCTTTGGGCTAATCATCATTTTATCTTGCAATACCAGTTAAGGTATTATTTTTGTTCCAGGTCTCATTGCCTCTTTCCCCTATTCCCTCCAGATTTCTTGGCCCTCCACTGTCCTTGGCATCCTGTGCTTACTTCTTTATAGCACACTATGTGTTGTAATTATTTATTTATATGGATGTCTCCTGCACAGGATTGTATCTTGTCTTCAACCCTTAGCACACGCCTGACATATGTATACAGCCAGTGTGCTAGATTGCAAAAATTCTTTGCAGCCCCTCCCATCAAAGGGTAGAGTTATTTGCCCCACCCTTTGAATCTTGACTGGACTTGTGACTTGTTTCAGACCCGAAAACTTGGTTGAAAGGACACTCTGTGAGGGTGAGCCACAGCTTCAAGGGGCCTTGCTTGCTTTTGCTTATTTTTTTGGGAATTCATACCACCACGACCATTCGATCACTCCTGGGCTACTTCTGTTGGAGGATGAGAGAACACGTGCAGCAGAGGTGAGCCCTCGCAGATGAGCCATTTAGATCAGCCAGCCCCTGCCAAGATCAGCTGAGTCTGACCCAGGACACCTGAGCCCAACCCAGACAGTGCTGTGCTTATTGCGCTTAGTCGCTCAGTCATGTCTGACTCTTTGAGACTCCATGGACTGCAGCCTGCCAGGCTCCTCTGTCCATGGGGATTCTCCAGGCAAGAATACCGGAGTGGGTTGCCCTACCCTCCTCCAGGGGATCTTCCCAACCCAGGGATCAAACCCAGGTCTCCCGCATTGCAGGTGAATTCTTTACTGGCTGAGCCACCAGGGAAGTGGTTGTTGTTTTAAGCCACTAAATCTTAGAACTATTTGTTATGCAGCAACACTTAACTGATATTGAAGGCATGAATAGATGATGAACTCAAATGCTCTGAGAACTTCCTTTGTGTCTGTTTCTCCTTTGCTGGTTCAGTTTGAAGTTCATTCTTTCCACTGTTGTTGTAAAATTACCATCCTGACCATTTTTAAGTTCAGCCGTGTTAAATACATTTTATTACTCTACATTATACGTTTAACTCTTATATATTATACATTTTACTGCTGTGCAAGCTTCATCTTGCTAAACTGAAATTCTGTACCCCTTAAACAACAACTTCCTGTTCTCTTCTTTCCACATCTTTCTGTCTCTATAAACTTGACTATTCTAGGTATCTCATATAAATGGAATCGTGCAGTATATGTCTTTGTGACTGACTTATTTCACTTAGCACAGTGTCCTCAGGGCTCATCCCTGTTGTGGCATGTATGCAAATGTCCTTCCTTTCTATGGGAAGAATAGATAGGTTTCTTTTCTTCCTTTTTAATTTTTTTTTTTTTTTTTTTGACTGTGCCTCTTGGCTTGTGGGATCTTAGTTCCCCAACCAGGTATTGAATCATTGTATGTACTGACCACCTTTTGCTTATCCATTCATCTGTCAGTGGACACCTGGGTTGCTTCTTTCTTTGAACTGCTGTGAAAAGTACTGCTATGAGGCTAATTCTTTTTTTTTTTTTGTAAACCAAGCATTTATTTATTTTTAAACTTTAAAAAAATTAATTAATTTAAGGTACCTAGTCACAGACATCTCTAAATTCCTTGTCTCAAGCTTTATTTAACTTGATTAGGGTAACCCAGCTTTATGAATCCAGCAGCCAGTGGCATCAGAAAGAAAGGAGACTGCAGACCCTCAGAAAGTTCTGCCTGGGGCTGGAGGCTTTGCTTGTTTGTGTGTGTGTGTTTTTTTAATGGAGGGAGCTTTATTATTTATTTATTTTATTTATTTGTTGCACTGCATGACTTGTAGGATCTTAGCTCCTTGGCCAAGGATTGAACTCAGGCCCTCCACAGTGAGAGATTGGAGTCCTAGCCACTGGATCACCAGGGAATTCCTTGGATGCTTTGCTTAGAGGAGAGTGAAGCCACAAGCAGAACCAAGACTGGAGATGGAGTTGCAGCCAAACTTCTGCATATTTTTTACCGAACGACACAAGTTATTTGTCAGAGACTAATGGGCTCGTTCCAGCTGGACTGGAAGGGCTGTCTGAGGTGGTAATAAAGAGGAAGAGATGTCAAATATTAAAAGGCAACGAATTTCAGTGGCTTTGCAGCAGAGAAGTCCATTAACTCAGAGCCCCGAGAAAGATTGTGCGACCAAATAATTTTTTTCAGAGCTCAAGTAAGAACCCAGCTAGGTGATAAACGCACCCGATTCCATTGGTCTTTATGACACATATTTGATAAAGGATCTGAAACAATTATAAACTCAGAGCAGTTGTGAAATATACTGAGAAAGCCCAGCAAAGGCTGTGTCACATACACCCAGCGGATAATTTATTCGGGAGCAGGAGCCCGAGGAATGTTGACACCGTGGGGACAAATGGTGGCTTTACACAAACACAGCCTCCTGCTGCTTCTTTCACAGGCAGTCAGGGAGTGGCTGGGCTGCCAAGCGGGACACTGCTCTTTCACTCCCCCCCCCTCCTCCACCGTCACATATACACGTCTCCGCCTTCTCCTTTTACAAAGAAGAACTGGGCTCAGAATCAGTCTTGAGAGCCAGCTGGGCTCCAGCTTCCTGGTAAGATGGAATAAAACCTGTGGGCTGCACGCCCAGCCTGAGTCGGAAGGACAGGCCTTCTCCTGGGAAGTCACACCGCCTTAGCCCCACCATCCCGAGGGCAAACCCTCCCAGGAAACGGGGTTCTCTAGAGAAGGCTTCCTGCCTGACTCAGTGGTTTAGTCAGGTTGTCTGGTTGCCCTAATGGAAATTCCTGCCATTTGCCTGAAAGGGAACAAAAGCCCTAAGAGCAGTCACCACCTCTCAGCAGCCTGCCTTTTCCAAGTTGTCCAGCCCTGGGTGACAGACCTATTTCTCAAGCAGTGATATCTGGCTCCCAAGGTCCTTTCTGTCCCTAGTGCCCCTGCCCCAGGGCTGTGCACCATTGGGTGTTGGTTAAGCATTTGCTGGACAGAATGAAGATAACCTTCCAGTTGGAACATCCTCATGGTCTCCAAGAAGATATAAAAGTCATCAAAATTTTTCTCCTTAAAATTTCTGGAAGCCCTCCTAAAGCTGACAGGGACATCCCCTTCTCTTCCTCTGTCTCTTAGATTCGAGGACTGACCAGAGGCAGCTGCCAGCCTGGCTGTGGGGGAAGCATGACTGGGAGACTTAGGTCAAGCCACAGAATCACCACGACTGCCCTGTGACCTTGAGGAAGGGCTCTTTCCTCATCTAGAGACCCACCTAGGCAAGGAATGCCTTATCCCTCATTGCTAAACTCCTCCCAGTGACTCCCAAAGCCTTCTAGGACCTGTTCTTAGTCTTTGTTTATAGCTTCACTCTCTTTTATTTATGTCCCCACATCCCTCAGCTCTCTCTCTGAGTTCACGCCCACTATGTCCTGTTCCTTCACTTTGGTTGTTTCTTTCTGCCCCTTTGGCCGAGTATCCCCCAACACTTGTTTTCTCAAGGTCTCATCCATCCCTTAAGCCTCAGCTTAAATTCCACTCCTTATGAATTCTAACCCAGTTCTCTGATCACACACCTCTTCAGTGGTCCCATGAGACTTTGTTGGTGACTCAATTGCAGTAGAGATTCCTGGCTGCCTAATTCCAGAGGAATGTCTACCTGTCTGTCTCCTTTCTAAGGTGTGATCTTCTAGAGGGCTTGTTTCTCTGCAGCCCTGATACCCCCTGAACACCTGACACCATGTTTTGCATGAAAAATTCCTTTCTGATTGGAATTCAGGGTGTGTTACAGACCAGATGCAGACACGTTCTGGATGGTAAGAATAGCTTCCCCAAAACATGATCCAAAAGAACCATTTGAAATGTCACACTTCTGTGGAATCAAAGGGAAAGAATGTGAAAACTGAGCCCCTTCTAACTTTAGGAGACACTAGGGTTAATAATAATGGTGATGACCCCACACTTTGTATGGCATCTCTGGCTGCTCAAACATGACTGCATTCACTAGGTCCTCCTCAGGGAAGGGTTTATTTCTTCTGTCAGCTCCTACGGCTCTGAAGAGCCTTAAAGGCCCTCCTGGGAAAGACTGACTAGCCCACCAGCTCTGTTGAGAACAGGTGCAGCCTGGAGCCCTCAGGCAACTCTTCAGAATAGGGGGTTTCACACACAGTGGCCAGAGAGAGGAGGTCCTCTCAATATTCCAGGGTCCCAGCTGCCTGGATGGAAAGATCTGCCCCCATGTGGGCCGATAACTTCACTAACTGCTCTGGCCTATGACCTGGGGGTAAGAGTCAAAGGGAATGGCATTTTGTTTGGGGAGGGATGAAGGAGGGTGGGATGGGGAGCAGAGTGTTAGAATCTCAGCACCAGCTTGAGGAGCCTTGCTAGAAGGCTGCAGAAGTGGGGGCAGAGATTTGGCTGAGCAGGGAAGGTCACTGGGCAAGCCCTGAGGCTGCAGGTTGGAGGAAGGTGCCTGGTTAGGTTGACACTGGCACCTGTTAGTCCTTCCTGCCCCGCTAAAGAAGGTTCTACCTGGCTCCTTCCCCTGCTTCGAGGAAGCTAAGGGGGCGATGGGAATACTCTGAGCAGGAGAGGATGAAAAGGTCATGGAAGGAGGGAGGAGTCAGAGAGATCTTGGATGGAGGCCAGGGCTTAGGAGAGTTGGGTGAGAAACGAGGTCAAGAGCAGAGTGCAGAGAGTTTGGCCAGGAGCTGGAGTGGGGAGGGCCGATATGCAGTGAATTAAGATCCAGGTGAGTCAAGTCAGGATGCTGAAAGCGGGGTTCCCAAGGGCCTGGTGGGAGCCCAAGGCAGATGATCTGGGAGCAGCCAGGGGTCAGGGGTTTTGGAGGGAAGGTGGCCCCCTCAAGGAGCTAAAACTTGGTTAGAATTCCCTTAGGGAGGTGGGCATTGGGAGGAGCCTTGGTCCTCAGGACTAGGGGAGGACAAGACTGGGTCTGGCAGCAGGGACACAGTTGAAACAGTCTGGGACTGGGGAGAGGGAGCACTTTCCTCTCTCTGTGCTCTCATGGTGCTCTGTGCCCCTGTGAACTGGGTTCTGCCTATAGTGTATTTAGAGATGGCTTCTTTTCCATCAGAGAGTAGATTCCTGGAAGGTGGGGGTGGCTCTCAGCTACAGAAACTAGAGTCAAGAGGCCAGGACAGATAGTTGGGCCCAAGTGAGAGAACCAAGTTCAGCACCTTGGAGAGCTCCAAGTGCCCCCCCCCCCCCCCCCCCCGCCCCGGGGCCGGGCAATAATGGGCAGGACTTTAGATTAAGTTAGGGGCACCCTGGAGCAGGAGACTGGTTCCACAGTTGAGTGAGGCTGAGACATGGATGTTCCTTTTGGAGGCAGACTCTGGAACTTCAGATACCTTGTGTCTGTTTGGCCCACTTAATTATCCATTAAACAGGCGTCGTTTGTCTCCTGTGGCTGGTCACTCGGTGGTGTCCTCAGGACACATGTGAATGCACATGTTTGCAGATCTGGGGAGCTCACTGTAACAGGGGACACACCTAATAACTGTGATGCTGGGTGAGAAGGTTTAGAGGGGCAAGCACTGGGCAGGGGGCACATGGGAGGGGGCTGACTCTGCTCTGTGGAGAGCAGAGAGGCTTCCATGGGGCTGGTGATGGTGAGGGAGCTGACCAGGTGGGCTGCAGGGGCAAGGCGTGAACCACAGGGCTATGTATGTGTGTGTTTCAGTGTGTTAAGTACGTGGGCATGAACGTATGGTGTGTGTGAGCATATGATGTGTGTATGAGCATGCCTGTATGTGTATGAGCATATGTGTGTGTGTGAATGTGTATGTTTGAGTATGCAGTGTGAGAAGCGGGCTGTGAAAGAAACAAAGCCTCCGTAGGTCTTTATCCCAGAGAAGTCTGGATGCCATGGGTGGGTTTTACGAGAGAATGAGAGAATCAGTCTTGTCTCCTACACTTAAAAAGGCTGCTCAGAATCAACCATGAAGGGTCTCGCCCCTCACCTTTGGGCCCACCTACTTCACACTGTGCCCTCCCCCGTCACTCCTGGCCTTTTGCCCACCAGCAGCCTTTCCCTTCTTCCTGATAGCCACTCCGCTCTTCCAACACTTTCTGATGCCCTTCCCCCGAATTTCCTCAGGCACATAGTCAACCAGCCGAAGCACATTTGTCAGGTACCTTCAAGGTGCAGGGCACTAGGCTGAGAGCCAGGGTCGGGGTGGGAGCTGCAGTAGCTGAGTGGGAGAGGCAGAAGCTGAGCCAGACTATCCTTGTCTTGGGGGAGAGTGCGGCTCAGTGAGGACACAAGCCACCCATCGTGAGGAGCTGGAGAAGAGCTACATACACACCCAGCCGTGATGCTGAAGGCTCACTGAGGACGGAGAGATGGGCGGCCCGGGGATGACCAGACAGAGCAGGGGGTGCTGGGTGATGGTCAGCTATGTCATTGTGGAGAACCAAAGACACACGAGGAGGGGTATTACTCTTAACCTACTAGCTCACAGTCTAACACACATTTACTGAGGATCTACTATGTTCCAGGCCCTGGACTATGAAGATGAAACCAGTTTCCATTACCAAGGAGCTCACAGTCTGATGGGGGATGGAGACGCTGCAGTGGACATACATCAGTTTGGTTGCTTGGCATCGGAACCTCCTTTCTACTGGGGAGAGCCCCGCCCTGGGTGGGGAACTGGACCTTGTCCTCGTCAGAGTGGAGTGGAGGTGGCTCCCTGGCAGCCGGCACGTCGCTATGAGTCCTGGGCTCAGCCGGCCTGAGGCTTGTGCCCTGGACTTGACGGTTCCAGCGAGGAGCGTAGAGCCAGCCAGCGATGACTATAGTCGTGGCGGTGACTCGGCTGGTGAGTCAGTGGCACTCGAGCACCGGGGGTAGGCGAGATGGTGCCAGCGCAGAGTTCCAAGCGGAGTGGCCTTTGGGGGATGGGACGACTGCTCAGCCTCGACTTAATCCCTGCTCGCTGAACTCCATCAGAGCTGCAGTCTGTGGCTGGAGTCCCAGGACCCCGGGTGGGACAGACATGAACGCACCCGTGTTACACTGTTTGGTGAATGCTCCTTCCGTTGAGCTCCCCGGGGTGTGTGGGGAGCATGGGGTACCAGGGGGGAGGGCGTCTGTCTGTGCAGAGGCCCGGAGCCCTGTATTAGCTCACAGTAGGGGCAGCTTGCAGTCGAGTAGTGCTGGGGCGGGGGTTGGGGACAGGCAGGATGAAGGCTGGAGCGCAGCCGCAGTTCCCATGATGGGCTTAATAAACAGTGCTTAGAACCTGAAGACTGTGGGCCTGGAAGGGAAATTTCAAAAAGTGACCCCGGTCACCTGGGGCACAGAGGGTTGAGACGGAAGGGGACAAATGACTGGAGACCCTGCCCTGAGCTGTGCTGCTGTGGGTACGTGAGTGGAGGGTGAGACCTGGCCTAGAGCCTGGAGGATGATGGAGAGGCCCTGAGGTCTGCAGGGGAAGCAGAATCACAAGGCTTGGAGAGTCTATGGAGGGCTGGGGCCCAGGAGAGGATTTCTGAGCACAGTCCCTGCCTTCGGTGCTCTAGGGTCCCCTACCTCCGGGCGAGGCCTGAGACATGACATTCAGAAACCAGGTGCTGGCTGCTGCTTCTGTTCCTTCTGCATTGTTCGACCAACCCCTCAAACAGTGGTCCCCAGGCCTTGCCTCTGGGACTCCAAGGACAGAGACCCTCTTCTGATGAGGAGCCACCAGCCTGTGCTCTCTTCTGGGCTCTGTTACCATTTTACAGCTTTCTAATTTACCATTCATTATTTTAGGGGCAAACTGTCAGCTTTCTGAATACACGTGAGAACCTAGAGCGGGGCCATGGCAGAGAATTTGAATAAAAAAATGTCAATACTGAGCATGCCCCCAGATAGATATGAACTTAGAGCTCAACTAAGGCACCCTCTGGGGAGATGATGGCAGTGGCCACCACACCCTCCAACACAGCCCAGCCTCCAGCAAAGAAGATGCGACTCCAGGTGCCAGGTCTGAAAAATACACCACCACTCACACCAGATTTCCTCATCTGGGGCAAAAGTGAGGAGTGCGGCTGACCCTCCATTCCTGGCCAGTGGGCAGCCCAGGGCAGAAGCGCCTACAGGGATTCCTGCTTCCCTCCTTCACCACTCTGGACTCTCAGCGGGGCCTCGCCTCTTCATCTTGACTGGCCACCATGACGGCCCCATCCTCTTTTATCCAGAGACCCCGCTGACCTGCCTTCCACCAGGCTCCAGGGAAGCCTGGGTGAGAGAGCTGTTAGTGTGGTGAGCAAAGGGGCTGGGTGGGGGAGAGGTGAGTGAGGGGGCCCCAGAACTTCTGTGCTCAACACCGCAGACCCCAGGGGAGGGCATGATTTGCAAACAGAAGAGTCGACCCAAGGGAGGAAATGAGATCTCAAATAAGGAATGTAGAGCCCAACAACCAGACAACAGTCCCAAGGCCTACATTATCATGTGTGGGGACATCCCAGAGAACCTCACTCGGCTGTAGGCTCCCTGGCGGCGATTCCTCAGGAAGGTCCAGCCAGCTTGGGCTTTGGGATAGTCAGCCACCTGCCCGAGGAAGGGACAGGATGGCACAGAGAAGTGGTGGGAGGAGGTACTGGGGAGGACGGGGCACCAGTCAGGAGAAAGGGATGCATAGCCCTCCCTCACATGCTTTAGCAAAGGCCAGTATTTCTCAAGAATTCTGAGAGCCACGGTCCCAGCAAATAAATCAATAGTTTAAAAGGATTTGTGAGAATTAGTGAACCGGAGCTGGGAGCACAATCAGTTCAGTTACCCAGGTAAAGAAGGAAATGAAATGGAAACCCCAGATGCCAGGGGCTAATGGCAGCTCAGAGCTCTGTAAATCACATCACAGGAGAAGAGAATTCACAGCCATGGAGGACTTGGGGCGAGGAGGCAGGGGAGGAGTAAGTGCGCACGCACGTGTGTGTGTGTGTGTGTGTGTGTGTGTTGTAGGAGGATGGGGACCCCTCTCTGCCCCAAGTGTGTCCTGTACAATTTTGTTGCAGGGGTGTCCCTCTGTGGCCATCTGCCCCTGGGTCTACATCTGTGCTCACCTGTCCTGAGGGCCTGGCCAGGGTCAGGTCTGGTTCAACACCTCAACCCTGTCATCTCAGGGGAGGGGAAAGCCATAGTTCAGTTTCTCCTATTGCAAATGGTCTTTAATTGACACCGTCATTCTAGGAAAACTAGGAAATAAACCTAAAAGAAGAAAGTGGGCCAGTGCCATCCAGGTGAGGAAGTACCAGCTGCAGACCCAGAGGGTCAGGTCTGCCTTAGGGTGCCGAGCTAGCCCAGGTGTCACACCTGGGAGACATCAGGGCCACTGGGGAGGAGAGAGCTCCCGGTCCTGCCTCAGGTGGGCCCACTCTTGGCGCCCTGTCTGCCAGCCATGTGTCCTGCACACCTTTCCCTCACACTGGCCGGCGGGGTCCCGGGTGCTCCCCAGCCCATAGGGTCCCCAGAAGGGTCTCCAGGTGGGCCCTCCTGACACCCCCTTTGACCCCACTTCCCTCTTGCTAGCTCAGGCTTCTCCCTTGCCAGTCCCTCCCTCTTCTGGTATTGATCTCCGCCCACTGAAATTTGTCTCTGGTTAGATTGTGAGCTCTGGTGGGGTAGAGATGCCGCCTTTCATTCCCTGACTTCCCAGGGCCTGGAGTAGCCTCTGGAACCCACAGGACCACTTCCTGGGGCTGCTCCAGGCCTGATGGCGAAGACCTTATTGCAGGAAAGACAGGCCTGTCTGGGCACTCATGCGGGCTATGCCCCTTGACCTCCTGGGTGGATTTCCCTAACACGGGACCGTTTGCACTTCTCTCATTGTCTCAACAGAGATGCCAACTTTATTTTTTTGTCAGGGTATTTTGTTTTATTTATTTATTTTTAAAATTTATTTATTTTAATTGGAGGCTAATTACTTTACAATGTTGTAGTGGTTTTTTGCCATACATTGACATGAATCAGCCATGGGTGTACATGTGTTCCCCATCCTGAACCTCCCTCCCACCTCCCTCCCCATCCCATCCCTCTGGGTCATCCCAGTGCACCAGCCCTGAGCACCCTGTCTCATGCATCCAACATGGACTGGCGATCTGTTTCACATATGATAATATACATGTTTTAACGCTATTCTCTCAAATCATCCCACCCTCACCTTCTCCCACAGAGTCCAAAAGACTGTTCTATATATCTGTGTCTGTTTTTTCTGTCTTGCATATAGGGTTATCGTTACCATCTTTCTAAAGTCCATATATATGCGTTAGTATACTGTATTGGTGTTTTTCGTTCTGACTTACTTCACTCTGTATAATAGGCTCTAGTTTCATCCACCTCACTAGAACTGATTATTCAAATGTATTTTTTTAATGGCTGAGTAATATTCCATTGTGTGTATGTACCACAGCTTTCTTATCCATTCGTCTGCCGATGGACGTCTAGGTTGCTTCCATGTCCTGACTATTTATTATAAACAGTGCTGTGATGAACATTGGGGTTCTTGTGTCTCTTTCAATTCTGGTTTCCTTGGTGTGTATGCCCAGCAGTGGGATTTGCTGGGTCATATGGGAGCTGCTGACTTTAATGATACCCTTCTCTGCCCAGTCACTTCCCCACAGGTATTTAGCCTGACAGTCTATTTTTCTTGAGAAGTGGAACCTATTAGACTCTATAATAAAGCCAGAGTACTGTTTTTATAAACTTTTATTGGAAGTAATTACCCAAGAGGAGGGCTTCCCTGGTGGCTCAGTGGTAAAGAATTTGCCTGCCAATGTAGGAGATGTGGGTTGGATCCCTGGGTTGGAAAGATGCCCTGGAGAAGAAAGTGGCAACCTACTCCAGTATTCTTGCCCGGGAAATCCCATGGACAGAGGTGCCTGGTGGGCTACAATCCATGGGGTTGCAAAATAGTTGGACGTGACTTAGCGACTAAACAACCATAGCCCAAGAGAAGCCGTCCTGCTCTGGATGGGGCCGGGCCTGTGTCTGGACTACAGCCCTGGGTTCTGCTGTCCCCCTGCTCTGGGTGGGCTGGACGCCAGGGGTGGGCATGCTGGGCATCTGCCACTGTGCTCAGAGGCTGACAAGGGGTGGGCACGTGGGGCAGCTCCACCCCCTGCATGGCTCAAAGGTTGAGAAGCCCAGCCCCAGCCCAGTCTCCCCTAGAGGCCAAGTCCAGGAGAAGTCAGCCTACAGGAATGGAGTGTCACTGTGTGCAGGTGGGGAGGAGACCAAGGGGACCCCACCATCCTACTTTCTGCCCTCACAAGCCTTCCTGCCATGAGGTGCCACTGTACACTCACTGGGGGGGATGAAGGCTGTGACAGGACATGAAGGGCATGGTATGGATGTGGAGGGACAGCTCCCAGCCCTCTCTGCACAGGCCAGCCCTTCCCTTCATCTGGGATGTGCTCCCCTTCATCCTGCAGGACTCGTCTACCTGTCCCATGAGACCAGGTTCAAATTCCACCTCCTATCCCACTGCACCAGGCTCACCACAGAGCCAAGGTTATTTCCTCATCTCTTAGCCCTTTGGACTGAGTGTCCACAGACAGGACCCCGGTGTGGGGAGTCAGGAGGGGCAGGGAGAGTGTTTGCTGATGGAGTGAATGGCTTTGACCAAAAGTGGAAGGAAAGAAAGGAGAATCCTCTGGAATTCAAAGATATTGAGACTCTGCAGCCTGGCCATGTGGAGGGTTCCTGACCTGGAGGTCTCCCCAACTGTGACACCAAGTTTGATGGACAGTCCTCCTTGGCTCCAGCCACAGTCTCCAGTCTGGGCCCAGGGATGATGCTGGGCCTGCCCTGGGAGCCACCTTAGCCACCTGTGGGTCTGGAGCTTCTATGACTTTCCTGTGATGGTCTGAGCCAGCTCCCTCTTGGGGTGAGTGTTGCCTTGGGTGGATGAAGGTGAGAGGGACTCCATGGAATAAGAAGGTCTGGGTGGGTAGCTACAGCTCCAACCCCAGGAGGAAGCATCCAGGCTCCTGGGGCAGCCTGGGAGGAAGGCTTTCCCCAGCACAGCTGACCTGGACTTGGGAAGGTCTGCAAGTCCAAGCACAGAGTTCCCTGAGGCCCCGGGAGTGACCTCACATGTCCAGGAGAGGAGTGAGCTGGCTGCCACCAGAAGCTTCTCTCTCAGCTCCCACCTGCTTCCTGGAAGCTCTGAAACCAACCCTTCCCTCCTTCCTCAGCCTCTGCAGGTCAAGGTATGGCCATGTCTGTCCCCTGTGAGCAAGACCTACGTTGTCCACCCTGAGCAGCGTCTGCTAACATGGAATGTCTACATAGCAGGAGGAGACAGGAGATTCTGTCTCTCTGTTAGGTGCTGGGGAGGAGAATGCAATGGTCTTTGATCACTGCTCAGAAAAGCTCTCACTGCTCAGAAGAGCTCTCAAAAGCAGAGCCTGGATCTGACTTGTCTCTGTACCCCCATACCTGGCATAGTTCCTGGCCTGGAGCAGGTTTCAGATAAACGTTTGAATGAGTGATGGCAGGAATGAATGAATGGTTGCTGGATTGGAGAAGGTGTCATGGAACAGGAGGCACTGAGTGGGTCTTGAATGGATAGGATTTGAGCCAACCAATCCTGAGAGTCCTTCCGTGGAGGAAGGCCTGCCCCCAGAGTGTGTGCATGACACAAGCAAAGGCAGAAAATCACGTGGAGGGAGCAAAGACTCTATGGAGGCAGTGGGCCAGGTGGACAGGAGAATGAGAAGCTACAGAACCCCAGGAACAACCATCCTGAGTACAGTTGGCGTTGCCAGATTGCCAGCATTCTCCTTCGCCAGGGAGCACCCACCAGGGAAAGAAAAACCCTGCCATCCCCAGCACTTGGCTCTCTCCCAGCCTGGAGAGAGGAACAGAGGGAGGCCAGCTGGGCTGCACGGGCTTGCTCGGGAACACACTGTCTCCCTTGCAAGCACCCAGTCCCTAGGTGTCTGGGCAGTGATGGGACCACCAGGCTGGAAGTCATCTCTAAGAACAAAGGACTTCAGCCAGAAGAGACCCACGCCCACCTGGAGCACTCGCTACTCCTAGGGGCTGATCAGAGGCCCAGGTGGAGTCCAGGGTGACCTGGGTGGTGGGGCCAGGAGGAGCAGCCCACTCCCCAGATGGTCTGCTTTTGCAGTGATGACATTGCACCAAGATGGTGATGAAGGCCATGGAGACCTTTTACTGAGAGCTCGTGTGTGCTGACATGGCCCTTCACACACTTCACTGCTCTTGAGTGTCTTGAATGTCTTACACGAGGTGAGTGCCCAGTGTCTCCAACTGGAGGCTGAGACTGGTTTGATCTGACCTGGGGCTGCCCTGCCTAAGACATCAGTTCTCAAACTTGTTTTGTGCCTCAAACTCATCCAGAAGCTTAAAAAAATACTGATTCTCTGGGCCCCAACCCCAGAGTTTCTATTGAGTAGTATGGGGGTGGGATGGGTAGTGATCTAGGCACTAGGATTTTAAGCTGCTCCCCAGGAAATTGTAACGAGCAACAAAGTTTGAGAATATGTGGTCTCCAGCCCCAGTGCTGTTGTTGTTTCTGGCTTTTTGTTCTCATTCCTGAAATGTCCAGATCTGTGCTCAGAGCTCAAAGAAATTCAGTGAAAAAAAATATATAATTAAGGAACGACAGTTCTAAGAGCCAGCAATTTATGCAAATGAATGCAAGTAAACACACACTTCCATACATATGTTTATGCAAATATTCTCGTGGTCCTTGCAAATCACTCACCCGCCTGCAAGCAGCTGCCTGTGATTTCTAAGTGAGAACCCATGCAGGGTGCTCCTGTTAATAACAGGTGGTATCACGACCTCCCAGAAGATATATCTCTATTAGCAAACTCATCCCAGAAGTCCCCCAAGGAACCCCTCCCGAGCCCAGCTCTATGCACCAAAACCCCCTCCCCTCCTTACTCAGACCTCAGGGTTCCCTTAAGGCCACAGACCAGAAGGGACCAGGAACAGCTGGTGGGTGGGAACTTCAAGGCCACCAGGGCTGTGGGCAGAGAGACTGGGGGCCCAAGAGCGACTGGAGAACAGCCAAGGGCCTGGCCGGTCTAGGGGGCCTGTGCCAGCCTAGGAGGGCTGGCTTGTGACTGGGCACTCAGCCCGGCCCTGTGTGTGTGCTGTTTGCCAGACTAGGTCCCACAGCTCATTCACATAAGCCCAGTGGGAGACGCTGAACTTCAGAAGACAACTTGCTGGGTCAAGATGAGAGACTGGCATCCCCACTCACCTCCCCTCAATGAATGCTAACTGCCCCCAGCACCGGTTCGCAGCCCCTTCTCCCAGGACTTGTCAGATTGTCATGGCCTCTGTAACTTCAGTCTCCTTGCTCTGCTGCCTCAAGGGTGAGCTGGTTCTACAGCCCGCTGGCTGCTGGCTCTGTTCCCTGAGAAGGACTGAGAGAGACTGAAACCTCAGTGCTTCCTTCCTGAAAGCTCAGCACTCACCAGGGTGCCCTCCCCTAGCTGGGCACGCTTCCCCAGTGGCTGCCTGGGGTGCAGGGAGTTTCTCAAGGGGGCCTGGGATGTGAGCCTGAAGATCCATCTGAGAACTGGGCCCTTGGCATCTCAGCTCAGCCTGCTGTCACAACCCCAGAAAGATCATGTTTCTCTCGCTGTTGAATCTAGAGAGTGGGAGGCTCTGGGGAGCCAGAATGTGAGCCCTGTGAGGGCAGACATCTTCTGTGGTTATTCATGGCAGGTGTTCACTACATTTTTGTTGGCTGAGGGAACAAATGAGCCTTTCCCCTACAACACCCATGCATGACACGACCTTCCCAGCTGTCCTATGACATGTGTACTATCTGGGATGGGGCAGCTGTGACCTGTCCCCCAGAGGGTGCTCACCTCTGGGAGGGCCGCTGTAGACTGTATTCCTTGTGGACCTAGTGTACGGATCAGGTCAGGAAAACTCTCCTGAGTTGAAAGGCTCTCATTTTGGGTGGTGCTGGTGGCGGGGAGGGAGCAGAGCGGTATCAATTCTTTTAGGCCATGATGGAAACTCGAGGACTGGGGCCCCAGGTGGGCTGTTGTCTAGTTGCTAAGTCATGTCTGACTCTTTTGTGATCCTGCCAGGCTCTTCTGTCCATGGGATTTCCCAGGCAAGAATACCAGAGTGGGTTGCCATTTCCTTTTCCGGGGCATCTTCCCAACCCAGAGATTGAAACTGCATCTCCTGCATTGGCAGGTGGATTCTTTACCAGTAAGCCATCTGGGAAGCCCTGCCAGAAGTCAATTCAGATGTGATTTTTGTCTTAACAAAGAGCTCTTAGAACAGCCTCCCCAGCAAGTACAAAAATCTCTGAGCCCTTGGTGACAACCCACCCAGCCAAGCCCTCACATGCCCCAGGAGTCCAGTCCAGTGATGAGAAGTCAGCCACGAGGTGCTGGGAGAGAGCACACAGCCCTCCTCTCTGTCTTCCCTCCACTTGCTGCCCTCGGGGGGCACTCTTAGTTCTAGTTGGCCCAACTCTCTAAGAGGAAAAAGAGCTTTCATCTAGGAAAATCTTGGCTAGAGTACCAGCTGTATTCACCTCAGCTAAGCTACCAGCCTCCCCAGAGTGGCTGCCGGGCACTGAGAGAGCCAACCACCCCCACTCCCTGCCCACATCCTGAGAGCACTATCTCCCTGCCGCCTGCCTCACTCTTGCTGGCTTGAACTGAGCTTCTAAAGGGCTATTCTATTCTTTAATTATTTCAGGCTAACCCTTCACCTCCTCAGTGAGATTCCCTGTGGCTCCAGTCCCTCAGTGACTGTGTGATAAGGGACAAAGGAGATAAAGCCATCACCTTTGGAGGAAGGGGGGAGAGATTAGCCTGGGAGCCTCCATGGTTGGTTGACTATGGACCTGGTCGATGAGTCTGGGTCTATTCCAGGGCAGGCTGTTGTCTATAAGGGCCAGTCTTCACCCACATGCTGACCCTAGGGCAGGCCATCAATGGCTCCCCTCCTCTTTGTTGAAAACTGGCTGCATTGGTTAGAGGTGAAGGGAGGGCAAACAGCATAAATTTCTGTGCTCAACCTGATCCACCAAGCTGACACCAAATTAAACCAAGACTGCTGGAAAGCATCCATTCCCTTCTCTCAGCTCTGGGTACATATGTGCTGTGGGATCATCTCACTCAGCACCCAGGGGCTCAGAGTGGGTCACCCAGAACTTATAGTTGAGATGGTAGAGCTAGTCCAGAGCCCAGGATATAGAACAAACTTAGAATTCACATGTAGAACCCAGAGCTTAAAATTTAGAACCTCAAGCCCCAGTCAGAGCCCAGTGTTTGACACAGAGGCTAGATTTCTGATTTAAAAATTTAGGAAGTTTAGGACTTGCCTGGTGGCTCAGTGGTAAAGAATCCACCTGCCAGTGAAGGAGACACAGGTTCAATCCCTGATCCAGGAAGATCCCACATGCCACATAGTGACTAAGTCCATGTTTTTTTTTTTTTTTTTTTAAAAAAAACCAACACAAAACCCCCTGAAGTTCAGACAACCGGACCCAGTTCTGAGAACCTGCCCAGCACTAGAAAGAACTAGTGCTAGAAAGCTCCCTTCGCTGCCTCCAGCCTTCCGATTGGCACCTGACAGTGTGTGGAGTATTAATTATGGTCAGAGCCTTTCAATGAGCAATAAAAAGCCTTTTAAACCATTCAGAGGGGAGGTGATTAACTCTATTAAGTGACATTATGGATCTTCCTATCTGTTGCTTTCATAAACATAGTTGTAGGCAGAATGTTTTATTATAGGCATAAAAATGTCCCACATTACAATGCATAAGCACATATTGATGTTATATTTCTTTATAGTGCTGCACGCCCCAGTCCCCAACCACTCCGTAAAGAAACTACACGTCTTAATAATTTATGTTCCAAGTTTTAACCAGGATTATCAATGGCAGCTTTTGAGCTTTCTCTTTTGGCAACACAATAGATCATAGTAAAAATGCACCGACAAGCGATGTGTCCGTTTGATTTTTTCCACCTGAATCAGCAGCCCAAACTCCAGACACAGCAGTTTAGGGCAAGCAGCACACTGAAGAATTTAAGTCTAAGCATTTAATCTGTTCTTTCCATAAATTTCTGCTGCTTGTGCTTTATAATGATTCTACCAGAGGAAGTTTATTTATATCGCAGATTTTCAGCATCAGCACATTGAGAACACAACGGCGATCGCTCAGTCAATAGCTTACAGCCATGTATAATATCACTCCGGAAATCAAAAGCCCATTTGAGGAAAAGAAGGCTCAGATTAAAGTCACTTTAAGACATCAATAACTTGGAACTGGCTGAAGAGAAGTTATAAATATCCAGCCTGAGCATATGCAAATAAGCGTTTGCAGACGCGCCACCGCCCGGCGCGCCGGGAACCTCCCGCGGTCCCTCCCTCGGTCCCTCCCTCCCCGCGGGCACGTGCGGGGGCGGGTCCCTATACGTCACCGGGGGCGGGGCCTCCCGTCTCCCGGGACCGCGCACCCAATCCCGCGCCGAAGGGACTTGCTAGGTTTGGGTGCTGTGATGAGCTTTAAGGCTGGCGAGTAGTCGGAACCCAACCCTAAAACCCAACCTACGGAACAAACTAGTGCCTTTCTGGGTTGTTTATCAGGTGTCAGGTGCTGGGCCAGGGGCACTTAACATTCGCTGCCCCAGCCGTCTTTCTGCTGCTTAGTCACTTCAGTCGTGTCCGTCCCTCTGCTACCCCATGGACTGTAGCCTATCAGGCTTCTCCGTACATGGGATTTTCCAGGCAAGAGGACTGGAGTGGGTTGCCATTTCCATCTTTCTGACTCCTTGTCATATATGCCCAATGGCCAACCCTGAACCGTGCCTTCCGGTTGGGAGGTTAAGAGGATGCAGCCATACATTGAAAAGGCCCCAAGGTGCAGTGTTTTCTGCTGTCCCACTGAGATCCACAGATTACATTACCTCTCTTTTATTCTCCTGCCAACTTTATGATCTAAGGTCCCCATTTCACATATGAGGAAAATGAGGCTCAGAGAGAATCAATCCCTAGCCACAGAGTGTCAGAGCAAGATTTGAATCAAGCTGTTTAATTCGAAGCCTTGCTTTTATAATTTTCAGTTGCTATAGTTCGCTGCTTCCTACCCGCCCCCATTACCTTCTTCAGGGCAGGGCAGTGTTGTCCCAGGGGCCTAGAGAGATTTAGGGGTCATTTGTTGAGGCTCAGGGTCCAAGAAACACCATAAACGGTCACAATGTAGACAGAGAAAGGAGGATGTGGGCGTGGGGCTGGGTAGGGCTGTCTGGAGAGGCAAGCTGGAGGGCTGAGTGGTGGGGCCTGATGGGTGAGGTCCTTGGGAAGGGTCCCCCGGGGCAGGATAAGAGAAGCCAAGGCTAAGCCCAAGCCTTGGATCTGGAGTCAGCTGGGGGCCTGGACTCTGGACTTGAGGTGGTGAGGGGACCTCAGGCTTTCAGGATGGGAAGAAAGGCAGACTGGACCCAGGGGGAGGGGCTGGGACTGCAGGTGGTTCTGGTGAACTCAGTGGCCGTAGACCAGAAGTTTTACTACCCCCAGGTGACCCTAGTAATGGCCAATGCCTCAAATGGCCAAGGACTTATATGGTCAAAGCCTCTAAGATCACAACTACCCCTTAGGAGAAACAGGCTCTCTGCTCATTGCCCAGGAGTGTGACATGGTCCTGCCCACGGCAAGGATCCATCAGAACGCGAGTTACCTATGATTAGTGGGCAACAATAAAATAATAAGGTTAAACCCTGCAAAAGTGTCTGGACAAGAGAAAATGTGACAAAAGACAGAATATTTGAATTAAGTTATATAAAATAGAAGATGACTGAAAGAGGACAACTAATGACTTATGCCTTAAAGACGCACTAACTCTGGAGCCATCTCAAGCCCTTGCTCAAGCTGTCCCCACCCCCTGGATTCTTACCCTGTGTCTAGTCTCATCCCCACTTGATTCTCACTTTGTGTCCACAGCACTGGGGTAAGGTTTATGCTTCAGCACAGTGGGCAGAATTGATCACTTTCAGCTACGCTCATTCATTCATCCACTTATTCTATTCACTCACACATTCAGCAAATATTTACTGAGCACCTACAATGTTCCAGGCACTGGGGTGCAGCAGTGAATGAAACAGACCCAAAGCCCTGCCCCTGTGGAGCACAGATCCTGGAGGATGTTTGCTGGCCTCTCTGTCCCCTCTTCTCAAGGGCAGGTGTGGTTCAGCGGGCACATGAGGACTGGGCAGCACAGTCATGCAGAGAAACATCCTCACTCATGCGTTTGGCTGCATTGGGTCCCAGAGCTCCCAGCAAATGACTTTTCAGAGCCTCAAGCTGCACTGACTCATCATTTCTCTGCCCTTATTCCTAGTCAGCTGGGGAGGTTGTTCATTTTTTTTTTTTTTTTTTGAGATCTTTTTCAGGACAAAAATCAGTGTGTATATTGTGGGGGCAGGGGGAGTCTCTACTCCCAGGTGGATAAGACCATATCCTTCCAGATAAATCACCTAGTCCTGGAATGGGGATTATACATCCATGTTCTCCTTTCCCCCTGCTTCAGTGCCAGGTGGGTTCTAAGCCTAGTCCCAACTAGAGCCTGGCAGGGCAGAGGACTGGCCCTGTGATGAATGCAGTGTAGGCCATGCGCACATGTGCAGGTGTGTCTGGACAGGTGGGGCCTTCTTCTGGATGTATACAACATTCAGAGCTTGGGCTTCTCTTCTTCCTACTGACTGACCAGGGCAGAACTTGGCTGAATGTTCCTGATCAACCCCCAGCTCTCATTCTGCCCTAATATTCCCTGCCCCACAGGAAAGGATCTGGATTCCCAGGGGGCTGGACCTCAAGGGTTGGGGCTGGGGGACAGTAACCTGAGTCCCTCTCCCCCATTTTTGGCTGCAAGAACCAGCTCTTGTTGGGGTGGGTGCTCCTCTTTCCTGGAATTCTCTACCCTTTGGAAACTCTTAGGTAGGCATAGACACACTCTTCTCTATAGTTCCTCAGGAGGGCTCTCTGGTTTCTGGTTGGCAGCCATGGGGTGGGGTATGGGGGGGTGTCTGAAGATGGTGGCTAGGAAACCCTGATGAGGCCAGCCCTGACTCTCCCCAAGGAGCACCAGTTGCCTCAACTCAGGTGGAGGCACCTGCATGAATCAGAAGAGACAGGGGTCAGCATCATTTGAGGGAGGAGGTGGCAGGAGCTGGCACTAACCACAGTCATACCTAGCTAGGGTGGCTGGAGCGGGCAGCAGCCTCCAGAGACAGGTGAGGGTGCTTAGTGAGAAATGAGGCCCACCAAAGGATTCTGACGAGGGCAGGACCTGGTCAGACGAGCACTTTAGAGATGCTCTAAGTGTGGACTGGAGAGTGGGAGAGAAGGGGCAGACCAGGGGCCAGGAGGAGATGGGGAGGCTGCATGGCCACCCAGGGAGCCCCGAGGGATGGAAGGCAGAGCAGAGGGTGGAAGGTAGAAAGACCACGTGGAGGCTGACTGGGTGGGCAGGAAGGCCTGGATGAGGGAGGGGGTGTGGAGGGGCAGGTGGGCTGAGGCTGAAAGGCCCTGGTGAAGAGGAGCTCACAGGCCCAAGGTCTTCCTGGAGGTTTGGGGCTCCCCGGTCCTCCCGAGCTTGGGCTCATGTCTGGACACCTCCTTCAGTCTGGCTGTCTCAGCCTTTGTAGGGCAACCTATCTCAGCCTCTGTAGGGACTCAGTGTCCCAGAACCTCTGAAACTTTACAGTCAGGCAGAGATTCAGGGTTTTGTGTGGGGAAGGTGGGGAGGCTGAACTGGACAGGAAGCCAGGCCCCTTCCGTGTTGTTCCAGAAAACACACACTTGCTGGGCATCCTCGTGGCCTGACCCAGAATTCGGTGCCAAGGATGTAACAGTGCACATGGGGTGAAGGGCAAGGCTCTGGGGCCAGACTGTCTGGGTTTTCATCCCAACTCTGTCCCTGAGCAGTTGGGTAAGCACGAGGAAGTTACTTCATGTTTCTGAACCCGGGTTTCCTCGTCTGTAAGATGGAGGTCATAACAGCAACCACATCATAGGTTGTTGTGAGAATTAAAGGTGTCAACAGGAGTAATGTGCTCAGAAGAGCGCCTTCTAAAGGTGAGGGGAGGTAACACCCTCTGCAAGTTCCTAACAGGCCTCTCACAAATGCACATGGCACACCTCCAGGGGGCGCCATGCATCTGGCATTATCATAGATTTTTTTTTTAGTTATTGTGACAGTTTTCTGGTAGGTGGCAGGCAAGGGTCTTGAGAAAAGGGTATCTTTAAAAATTTCACATTAAGTTGCTAAATCAGCCGCTGGCGGGGGTGTTCTAAAGTCATTCACAGTCGAGTGGGGGAGACAGACTTGAAAATAGACCAACAAGATGCTCGCTGGTGAGCTGAGTGAGTGAAGTATGCCATGCGTGGGGGTCGGCTGAGGAGAGGATCTGTTGGTCCCGAGCTACCCTGCTTCTCACTGAGGCGGGTGCCTCAGACCCCGGTGCCTCAAAGACCCAGTGTTATAGGAACCCCAGCTTCATGGGAAGCCTGGGGCTGCGGACGGCCTTGTTCCCAGGCCCTCTGACTGACCGTCCTGTCCACAGGCGAGGACGGGGGCTGCAGCTCCAGCTCTGAGAGGCCCAACTCCCTCTCCTCTGCCTCAGAACCGTAAAGTGCCTCTCCTGCCGCATTCAGTTCTGCTATGGCAAAGGCAGGCGAACGCAAAATAAATAACCAGAAGACCTCTGCGCGCCGGGCTCCCCTGGCTTTGCAGTGATTCCTGACTAGCTCATAATTCACCTCCCACAGTCCCCCAGGTGGCCCTCCCGCCTGGCCCACCTCCCCTGCTCCCAGCCCAGGGAAAACCGAGCCCCTAGCCTCCGTCTGTAGAGAGGATCCATAGCCTGTGCTGAGAACACAGTGTGTGCGTGGGGGGGATGCGGCCCTCCCCGACCTCTGTTGCCTCCTCTAATCAGCCATCAGCTGACCCCCTCATCCCCAGACATAGCATCTTGTTGTGCTGACGGTGGGGGGGCATCTTCCCCACCCTCCTGAGCAGGGGTGAGGGGTGATTTCTGAAAGAGGAGCGGGCTTTCCTCACAGACCCTTGAGGCTGAGCTGAGGTTCAGCTCTAGTGGCACAGGCTGTGAAGCCCTGGAAGACAGAGACCCTCACCCCTGTGCTGGCCTTTGTGGGGGCAGTTGGGACCCTCAGGGAGAGTCAGCTGAATAGGAGGAGCCACGTGTGAAGGGCCAGAGAAAGGGGTCTGTAGGCCCTGTCCCAGGGTTGATGCTGCTTCTATAAACCTCCTCAGGGCTCCTCACGGGCCTTTTACCTCAGAGGCCTGATGATCCCTGAGGGCTTCTGTCAGGCAACTGAGAGGCCAGGGGAGAAAAATGCATCTTCAGCCTCTCACTCCAGAAGCAGGTGACCAGCTAGCTCAGGAGAGGCTGCTCTGGCTGGGGCCCACTCCCTCCTCAGTGCTCCGGGGGAGCCCCAGGCTTGGGGCTGGGGGGCGCGGGGAAAGGAGAAGCCAGCCCTGCCTGCAACTCTGTCCTCGAGGCTTCACAGAGTTCCAAACTTCCTCCAAGAGAGGGCCAGAGAATTTTTTCCGGCTGTGCTGAGCTCCTCCAAAGATTTCAGCACATGGTTAATCTTCCCTCCGTTCAGAAATGCAGAGTAATTTGCCCGAGTGGGGATTTCTGCATATTTATACTAATGTCTGTGTTTAAAGCTTATGAGACAGAGAATTGCTGAGAGATGTCCATTAGCAATATATACAGACTGCAATTATTTCTTTATGGTGTGTGGTCGACTGCAGAATACTTTATTTCAATGGAAGTAGCAGGCTCTGCCTACTGTGTTTTCTTATGTGCCCGAAGAAATCAATAAGAACAGAAAAGAAGTAAAAGGAGGCAAGAATAAAAGGAGGGTGACCTTTCAGGATTCTGGGAGCCTTGAATATGCTATTCCAGGAACTGCCTTCATCCTTGGAATCTAAATGTGTGTGCCCAAGTCGGGGGTCGGTGGGGTGGGTGGGGAATTCAGTAAGTTTGAGACCATGGATGAAAACGTGTGAATCTTCTCCAGCTCAGAGGCGAAGCTCTCAATTCATTTATCCTGATGAGCCAGTGGGGATGCTCCATCAGAGACAAGCAAGAAGAGAACAAGGAGTGTCCTCAGAGGACCCCACTTCTGACCTCCAGCTCCTCTCTCCCCATGTCCTCCCCAGGGACAGACCCTCAGAAGGAAAGCAAGTTTTGATCTGAAACAAAAGAAGCCTCAAGCTGGAGGTACACAGACCAAGGTTTTCTGGAATCAGATTGGAATCTGGTAGAAACCCAACTTTTTCCTGGGGTGGGGAGGAGGGAGGGAGAAGGAGCTGTTTCAGAGCCAGTGAGCTGAGACTTGAGCCAATCAGACAGGGAGGGAAGAGCCTTGTTGGGGAGCTGTGGTTGGAGGGCCCCCAGCCTGGAAGAGTGTGACTGGGAGGCTGGGGACCTCTCGTCTCAAGTCCTACCTCATGCTCACCTCAGCGCCTGCTCCGCCTTTCCTGGCCTCTTCTGTGACTTTTCCGTATTGGTGCCCAAGAACTTAAGGCAGACAATTGCCCAGCAGGCCTCACAGGCAGATTGGACCCTTGTGCACTCTGGAAGAACGCCTCAGTTACCAACTTCTGGAAGGGAATCATTGAGCCTAAGGTGGTCCCCAAGATGCAGTAAGGGATGCTGTCCTAAAGGGCGTTTTGGATAAGAAAGGCTGGACAAGCCGGGATGAATAGATGCACATGGATGATTTCAGATTTTGTGTAACTGCCAACTGGTGCTGACTTTTTCTTGCCTTCTCCTGGGGCCCCAGGGCCCCTGGCTCTCTCCTCACACCCCTCTGTCCTCCCAGCTGGCCCTTGGCATAGCCAGCACATCTGGGCAGTGCCAGCGGGGCCACTGCTCGCCTCCTTCCGCGGTGCCTGCCATCTCCTGACCTCCACAAAGCCGGTTTTCATCTGTCGCCTCGACTTCCCCTCGGCGGGGAGGCACCATTCTTTTCCGGCCTCAAAATAGTTTCCTGAAGTCAGTGTTGACTTCTCACTGTCTTCTTGCACAAGAATCTTTTCCAAGAGGCGCTGGGGTCCAGAAGTGGGACAGATGGTCCCTTTCTTTTTATAACATGGCCAGTCTTTTGAAGTGAAGAACTATAAACACAAGTTTTGCCTTCAGCAGATGTTCTGTGGGCACAACAAGTATCACTTTGTGCTCTTCAGCAACTGTTAGCGGTGGTGGCTGGGGGGAGAATGTAATTGGGCAGAGCGTCGGTATGTGTTCAGGGGCCTGGGGGCCCTGGCATGATGGGCCCTCTTCGGTCTGGACCTCGTCCTTATGCTCGGCCAGTTCCAGGTCTCGACTTCCTGGGAACGGTGTCTGCTCCCCTTCCCTGAGCCCGAGGACCATGCAGCCCAAGATCCACCTGTGCAGTGGTTGTTTTTGAAGGGCTGGCTGACTAGCTGTGTCCTGTGCAGCTCTCCCACCTAGTCCTGAGGCCAGGACTAAAGGGTTCAGAGGCTGTGGGTTGGTGTGGGTGCTCTTCAAGAGAGCATGCTTCAGTTTGATCGCTTTTTCCTTTGAGCGATTTACCATATGGTTGTCTGGTCTCCATGGCTGTATTGGGCTGATTCAGGCCAGAATGGCTGGTCAGACATATCTGTTGAACTCCCAAGTAGCTGGTGGCTGTGCTAGATGTTGGCTGAAAGCCAGTTCCCAGAGCTCTACCCTGGTGCTCCTTGTCCATCGGTGACAGAGATATGAAAAGTGTTAGCCGCTCAATCGTGTCCAACTCTGCAACCCCGTAGGCTGCAGCCCATGATGCTCCTCTGTCTATGGAATTCTCCAGGGAAGAATACCAGAATGGGCTGCCATTCCCTTCTCCAGGGGATCTTCCAGACCCGGGGATTGAACCCAGGTCTCCTGCAGTGCAGGTAGATTCTTTACCATCTGAGCCACCAGGGACAGAGATATGAGGTGTCAGTAACTATATCTAGATGGATGTGCTGCTATTTAGTAGATTTCAAAAATTTTGCTCATTTAAAAGGGCATAAGCTCAATTAATAGACCTCGTTAACTTCAAAGATGTATCATCTTTGGCCAGAATTGGTTCTTTCATAGGATGACGGGCTCCATTAACTTTATTGCACTGGCAATACTTTGTATAAGGCGTGGGAGATGTAGCGACAGGAAAGTCTGCCTGACTTCCAAGCTCCAGTGGCTTTGGTGGTGGTCAGTGAATGCCCTGTCTGTGGCTTTCCTAAAATGCCCTTGTGTCTCAAGGATTAACTTTGGGAATTAAGTCCACCCATACAGTCACCCATCCATTACATGACACTTTTGGAGATGAGGAAAGAACCCAAGAATCATCAGTCTATATTGAGAAATATCAGACGCATGACTCTTAGAGACGTAAGACAGCCACTGTGGGACTTGCCCATCCTTACTCCAAACATATCTAGTGACAATACAGGTTCAAGGTGTGGTGTGTTGGAATGGGGTGGGCGTCAGAGGCAGGTAGTTTAGATTGACTTCCTTCTTGTTCTACCACTTATGCTTGGGTCTTGATTATATACCCAGACTTTGATTTTCCACCCAAGATCTACCTCACAGGACCACTGCAAGGATTACATAAACACAGAGTGAGTAGATAGTAAAATGTTGGCTCCCCACTCTGCCCTTCCGGAAGACAAGGGTACATCTATCAGCACTGGACCAGCCCCTGGGAATGGTGGTCCCTGACACACAGCCTGAGACCACTTGGCAAGTCCAGCCTTACAGCCTGGGTTGGTGTCATTACTGCAAACACCCAGAGGGAGGGCCACATGTCTACTTCTCTGCCTTCTGGGATGAATGACATTAAATTAGGAATCCTGGAGTCCCTGCTCACACCAAAAGAACCTCACCTTGTAAATAACTGTTGGTGGGTCTCGGAAGGTAATGAATATCTCCATATAGAAGAAAGACTGAAAAGACAGGATTCATTTTTGCATCAATCAGAATTTCTGAAAGTTGTCTGTTCAAATGGCCAGATGGTCTGAGAGCCTTCAGAGTCACCACTTGGTGGTTCCTAAATGTAGGGGCCTGTGAGGTCCTTGGCAACAAGGTCCTGGGGTTTGAACAAGAGGAAGACATCCTGGGTGTGTGAACTGGGCCACTATTTTGGCTCTTAGAGATTCTCTGGACTCTAATGGACCAACATGGCTGGCCACTAAAGGTGTTCATGTTTCTTGGAGGGAGCTTCGCTCTTTAAATGGGCCTCAACTTACTGAAATAACCACAATATAATGGCAGTTTTGAAAGCCCCCAAGTTAAAAGCAAAGCCCCAAACCACCCAACGTTGGAAGAGACCTGGAGGATGGGGCTCTGCCTAGGGAAACGTTAAGCAGGAGTGATGGGATGAGGGCCCTGGAGCCCACGTTACAGGATTTGCCCCTCTGCTTGTTTCTTCCCCATCAGTCCACATTCCTAGGGCCACCACGGACCTTGCCCCCATGCTGGCATCATGATTGGGCCCCCTCTTTAAGTATGTGGTACCTTGTCCCTCCGCTTCCTCTCATTCAGGCCTGGTGGAGCTGCCAGCCAGCACCACACTCCTATGGGCTGTGTGTGCCAGGCAGTGTGTACCCCCCTGGGTGGGTCCTGGAGAGGCACGGTGTTCAAGCCCAGTGCATCCAGGCAGACGCTGGGCCTGACTCTAAGTGGTGTTCAGTTTGCAGGGAGAGAGAAGCTTCTAGAGAGAACGCCTAGCAACAGAGGTTCCTAGCGGTTGGGGGTGGTCACAGGGAATTTGCTAGAGGTGGCTCCTTGTCCTAGCTTGGTGACACCTCTGAACCTCAGTTTCCCCATCTGTAACTGAGGGGGTGGCGGGACTCTAAATGATCTTTAAGATAATATCCTACGCTGATGTTCACTATCCTGGGGGAGGGGCAGAGGGTGGAAAGGAAGGGGATAGAGTGTTGCTTGGGAGTAAATTCCCACTAAAGGAGAGGCAGGCAATGAGCGCTTGGGGGAGAGCATAGCTGTGAGGTGGGTGTGGAGAGGCTGGGCTGAGATACATCTAACCCCTAGTCTTCAGGGGAAATAATTTTGAAAACTCAGTGGAAAGGTCAGCTTGATGCTACGCCCAAGACTGGGGGCAAAAGGGTATAGGAAAGGGGAGCTCTATAAAGAGGAATTATCTATAACCCCAACCTTGATGAGAAAGAGGAGGGAAGAGACCCTAAAGATTTGGTGGAGTGGACGGGAGGATTTTTGTGAGGTTGTTTTTTCTTTTCTCTTAACTTGGAAGTTGAAGTGTGTGCCTGGGTGTGTATGAGTGTGTTTTATACAAATAAATCATGATTGTTATAGAAAAGTTAGACTATGTGCAGTGTGATGCTCAGGACCAAGGGGGTGACTGTTGCCTGGTATCCCTTTAAGAGGTGCTTTGACAAGCTGGAGCATGATTAGGGAGGACCCCAGCATGGTAAAGGACCAAATGACCCATAGGATGAATTGCTGAGGTCACTGGAGATATTTGTAGAAAAGGAAATTCTGCCACCATCACAAATCTGAAGGGCTGTAATGGAGAACAGGAGCCAGCTTTGCTCTGATGGGCCCAGAGGGCAGACCATGGAAGTTACAGGAAGACAGTTCTTGACCATTTAACATCATAAACCATCGAGCTGTGAGTGGCTGTGGCTTAGTCCCCAGCAGGGGAGGGCAGATTCTTGCTTCTGCTGGATGGCTCTGAGATCCCTCCCAGCATGAAGGTTCTATAGAAATAAAAAATTAACCCCAAATATGGATGATTCCAATGGTGGAAAATACAGACAGTTCTCAGCTGATAAGGAATAGAGTGAGTGGCTTAAACTGGTAAAAATGATAATAGTAAATCGATGAAAAAGTTCAAATAAGTATCAAGCATGGAAAATACATGCAGTTACATTGTAACTGTCAAGTAAGTAACTTTGCTGTGGTGAGGGGCTACCCTTCCCATTTGCCAGCTCGACTGATATATGTAGCCTGTTATAGACTGAATCATGTCCTGCTGCTGTGAGGTTGCTTCAGTCACATCCAGCTCCATGCAACCCTATGGACTGTAGCCTGCCAGGCTCCTCTGTCCATGGGGATTCTCCAGGTAAGAATACTGGAGTGGGTTGCCATGTTCTCCTCCAGGGGATCTTCCTGACTCAGGGATTTAACCCCAGTCTCTTACGTCTCCTGCATTGGCAGGCAGGTTCTTTACCACTAACGCCACCTTGGAAGGCCCCTCTTCCCTAAATTGTTATGTTGAAACCCTAACCCTCAGTGTGACTGTATTTAGAGATAGGGCCTTTGAGGAGGTATTTAAGGTTAAGTGAGAGCATAGGATAGGGCTCTAATCCAATATGACTTTATAAGAAGGGGTTCCAGGAGCCCATGCACAGAGGAAAGGCCACGTGTGGACACTGACAGGATGGCTGTCTGCGAGCCAAGGAGAGAGGTTTCGCTGGAAAAACTGTGGGTACCCTGATTTTGGATTTTCAACCTTCAGAACTGTGGGAAAATTAACTTCTGTTGAGTCAGTCTGTAGTGTTCTGTAATGCCAGCCTGATCCGACTAACATATAGCCCATGACATTGGTCTTGCCGAAAGTGGTAAAAAACCAATAGGTGTTTGCCTGGGATGTGTGTTAGGTCTGGGTCTGGGTCACGGAGCCATGAGAGCATTGAGTGGTCACTGGGAAGAGGGGAGGAAAAGGCAGTGAGAAGCCAGTGGGCAAAACAAGATGGTCAACGGTGCTGTACTTGGTCATCCAAACCCCTGCAGGGAGAGCTACAAGGCGAAGAACATTCTGGTGCTGCACTGAAAATGCTTGGGCTTCCCTCTAAGATACATATTTTTAAAGAGAGTTACACTAAGAAAACAGGCAATGACAACAGTTTCAATAGATGGCAACCTTTTGGCCATTGTTTTCTTCAAGCAATTGACATGATGTTTTGTGTTCCTAACCTACTATGCTTGTATTATTTTCACATTTTCAATTTCTAGAATAGTAAGCATGCTCCTGAATGGAATGTAGTTGTAACTGAATCGTTTTTTGTTGAGCCAGGTTTGTGCTACAGTCTTACAGCTTGGGGTACTGCTACCTCCCCATCCCTGGGGAAGAGGCAGCAGGCATGCCAGACCTGCCCAGCTCACCCCTTCTTGAAACTCATCTCTAACCTTGAAAACTGAACTAAAAAGCCCTAAGGGTCAGCCCGACAGAACATGCCTTTCCTCGCAAGATAGCACATGTTGGTTGTTTGAATAGTGATCAGGCCACAGGAAACTTGCCATTAACGTATGTTACGATAGGAGAGAGAAATGTTTACCAAGACTTCCTGGATCCCGAGTGTGCATCAATTTCCCAGTTGGAAGCTAATGACCCCGAAGTGCTTCCTTCCCAGAGGAAAGCCCCTGAAGACCAAGAGGTCTTCACCTTGTAAGACCAGAACGGCCAGGGGGATTGAGGAATTGAACTTGCCCAACATCATGGACTCTTACTGTGCCATCACTGATGGGCAGAGGTAAAGAGAACTGCTGGGAAGCCCGAGCAAAGCCCAGGCTTTCTGGACCTTATGTGTCAAGGGTTCAGAGAATGAATTGCATGGGTGTAAATCAGCATAAACCACTAGTTGAACCTGTCCTTGATCAGGATGGGCGTTGAGGACCATTTGGGTAGATGTGTGTGTGTGTGTGTGTGTGTGTGTGTGTAAAACTCTGTGGAACTGAAGTCATGATTCTGGGTCCCTGGCGCTTATCTCAGGCCTTCTTCCTAAGAGCTGGTGTCTGTGGAACTACCTGCCTTCCACTTGCCTCCTCTGAATCATTTCAACTGCCTTTAAAGGCTCAGTCCACACTGACCTCTCTTTTCCAGCCCCTTAGCTCTTATTACTGACCCCCCCGTCCCCCTGCAAGTGGAATTCAGGGTCTTCCAGGGAGACCTCCATCCCTCTTAGCACCCAACATGGTGTTTGAAACCTTGTGGACATGATCACAGGACTTCAGGCTCAGCAGGAGCCGAGACCTGCACGGGGTGTGCCTCTTGTGCCTGGGAGAAGCCAAGTGTGGACTCTGCACACAGTAGGTGCCTAATACTATACACACATTGTTGTTGTTCAGTTGCTAAGTCCTGTCTGACTCTCTCGCGACCCCATGGACTGTAGCCTGCCAGGCTTCTCTGTCCATGGCATTCCCCACAATACTGGAGAGGGTTGCCATTTCCTTCTCCAGGGGATCTTTGCGACCCAGGGATCAAATCCGAGTCTCCTGCACTGGCAGACGGATTCTTCACTACCAAGCCACCAGGGAAGCCCCCTAGTTGCTCAGTAAACACCTCGTGGTGCAGTAGGGAGGGAAGTAACAGGGCTTGAGCCTGTCAGTGGCTTCTGAGTGTCAGGGATGCAGAACCTAGTGGTCAGTCCTGTTGGTGTCTGCTTGGGTCACAACTTCTGAGAGAAGACAGGGCTTAGGACCCTGGCAGCTGGCTTCCTGCTGTGGATCACCGTCATTTTCTGAAATCCCGGGAATGGAAATGATTCCTCCCTGCGCTCCCACTTGAAGAGCCTCCCCCACCACCTCATTCCAGTTGCTGTCTGGACTCCTCTGGCCCTGCCTGTCAGACAGTTAGGGCCAGAGTGGGATTTCTGAACTGGAAGATGCTCAGTGGTGATTTGGGGCTGAAAGCCCATGTCCCACTCCGGGCTTACTGAGGAGGGGCCCCGGGCACATCACTCTGCCTGTGCCCTGTTGAGCAGTGGGGCCCCGAGAGGGACAAACGCAGACCGGGGCTCAGGTCCCAACGCCTGCTCCAAGCATGACACCGTCGCTGGGTGGTCTGACCGCTGTGCTGCATTTTCCACTTGCCTGGTTCATTTATTGTCAAATGATCTGTTAACAAAACCGTTAAGCCCTGGACAATCCTCGAATTAATGATTCACAAACCCCTTGAGGACAGAGCCCGGTGAAGGCAGGAAGGCCTTCTGTGGCAGGCTGGGGGCAGGAGAGGAGGAAAGACCTCATGGAGATAAGATGGACTTTCAGATTCCATAGGCTCTGAGGCACTTATTTCCTGGGGGAGCGTGTGTGTTGGGGTGGGAGCTGGAAAGGGGAAAGTTGTCATGATGGCAGGACTGTGGGTTTGGTCCCAGGTCTGTGTTGAGTGTTGTGTCAGTCAGAGCTGGGAGATTATTTTGGACAACCTTGCTTTAAAAATAACGGAGATCCTGAGCCAAAGGTGCTTCAGACAGTATTCCCTGCCTCACCGCCCAGCATTCTTTAAATTTATAGTAGTGGCAGTAATAACAACAGCTAACATTATTGTAAGCATACAATGTGCCAAGCACTGTGTTTGGGCTCTACATACATTGTTAAATCCTTAAAGCAGGTCTAAGAAGATGGCACTATTATTATATCTGTGTTACAGATAACTTAGAGGCTTAGAGATACCAGGTTTCTAGCCAAGTTCATTGGGTTAGTGGGTAGTGGAATTTGAATTCCACCCAAGCAGTCTGGTGCAGGACCTGGGCTCCTGGCCACCTTTCATGCTGCCAGCCACATGCTCCTCACCCCCCTTCACCTACAGCCTTAGTTGTTTTGTCTGCAGGAGTGACATAATTCTATTTGTCCCATCTATTGATATGGCCATGGGGGAGGATCCCTGCAGTGCCTTGGGCACCCCCAATATCAAGCTGAAGGTCAAAGGACGCTGAGAGCCCCTGTGGGTCATTAGGAGAAGTCCTCCCAAGACAAATAGCTCCTGGAATTAGGAGGAGGTTCCCAGCAACGGGCTGGTTCCTTCTGGTTGTTATGGTGATGGTAGGGGATTGTAAAATGTTACAATGAGAGAAGGCAATTTTCTCTTGTACAAAGTGGACCTCTGGGAACTAGGTGCTTCAAACATCATGATGTTAATGTAATCTCCTAAGACTCTGGAAGGCAAAATGGTCTTTACTTTCTCACATTCCCCTGGGTTCCTAAAAGGCCATGGACACTGAAGGATGGTCCTGTACCAGGAGTAAAGAGAATCATAGCAAAGACTTTTATATGTAATTATGAAGGGCTGGGCACTATTCTAAGGGCTTTATGTAAAATAAATCACTTACTCCTCACAATCGTAAGAAGCAGATTCTATTTTTTATCCCCCTTTTACAGATGAAGAACAGTTTCTTCATCTTAAAGGCAGAGTTTCAGCTCCCATATGCTCTGGGGTAAGGATTAATATTTTGGTGGAGGTGCTTGGCTACAGGAGGAGCTTTGAAATAGATGGACTTCTGTTCCCAGAAGCATGGGGCAGGTATGGGGGGTACCAGGAAGCTACAGAACGAAGTCTCACATAGACTTCCCTGCATGCCATGACCCTCAAGTACTAACCTGTTTTCACCATACAAAGGGATGAGGCAGCGGCAGAGAAGTCACAGGACCTCGCTGGATAATTCCCACCCCAGGGCTCTGTGCCTTCATTCCTCTAATTCTTCATTGTTTAGCACCAGGTACTGGCTTGGAAACGGGTGGAATGGGTTGGAGTCTGTGCCGGCCCCCAACCCAGGACCTCACAGTCTAGTTGGGAGAATGACCCAGGAACAGGCAAACTGTATCATAAGTGCTCAGCCAAGGCCCAGAGCAGAGCTGGACAGGAGAGAACCCAGACCGCGGAATGGCTACAGGGCTGCCTGCTAGCAGAGCGATGAGAGATGGTAAGAGATGAAGCTGGGAGGCAGGCAGGCAGGAGCTGGATGCTGGAGCACTGTGTCAAGGGTTGGGTTCTGTCCTGAGAGCAGTGGGGCCGTTGGAGGCATTTGGCAGGGAGTAACAGAACCAGACCTGTGCTTTGAAATGATCACTCTGGTGGCAGCATGGACCCTGGACGGAGGGGTTGTACGGTTGAGGCCATTGATGCAGGCCTGGAGTGATGTTGGCTTGAAAGGTGGGAATGGAGACTGAGAGGAGAGGGCCAATTTAGAGGAGGCAGAATCAAAGGACTTTCCAAACTCAGTGCCTAAGGGCATAAGGAAGACCATGGGTTTGGACTCTGAACTCCTGCATGGATTCAAGGTATCATTTCTGAGACAGGTCTGTGGCAAGGTGATGTCAGTTGGGATATTTGTGCCTCTGGGCTAAGCGTGTGTGGGCAGACAGCTTTATCCTGCATCCCTGGCTTCTTCTAGAATCTATATTAAGGGAGTGGGTTGCCCTGGTGTGTCAGAGGCTGGAGCAGGGAGAGATGAGATTGATGCTGAATGCCAGGGCTGGGGGTGAGGAAGATGACTCATCCCACTCCCTTTTAGGGATGGGGACACCGCATTCCTGTTAAGCAGCTTGACCAGGGGCTGGCAGCCCCGTGAACAAGCTTGGGCTTCTTCCATCTCCTCTGCCCTGGGGCGGGGGCCCTGCTTTCTGTGTCTTTGCCAGCTTCTCTCTCTGCTAAAATCCCCAAACCTGGGGCCTGTGTCAGCAGGAGCAACTGGGTTGGTGATAAGCGGGCCCAGTGCTCTGCACGGTCAAGCCTGTGATCTCATTCACGTCTCCTCTCTGCCTGATGATTGTGGTACTGTCATCCCATTTTCAAGATGAGGCAAGCAAGGCTCAGGGAGGTTAGGAGTCTTGCTTCAGTCACACAGCTGTCCACCCTGTCTCCAAGTCCCTTTCCTGGATCCTGTTTTTGCCCCTTGGGAGGCTGGGGCAACCGCTGTCCAAATAGAAGGTGGCAGAGGATAGACAGAGCTCCATGGTGTGGAGGTTCGGGGGCAAGAGTGAAACAGAGGAGATGCAAAACCCATAGGGAGGGGCTGCCCACAGACCTACTATAGGTCTCCCCAGCCCTGAGAACCCTCATGGCCCTTCACCCAGGGCCTATGAAATCTAAAGTCAAAAGAGATAAGCTTCTTCACTTCTGGTCAACTTGGATTTTGCTTTTTGGTCCAGAAACCAGAGGGGACAGTTGCAGCCTGGCTTGTCTCTCCCTGGACATGCAGATGAAAATACAATAGCCTTTCTGCAGCTCACTGCTAGGTCCAGTGTCTGGGGCTTTCAGGGGTCTCTGGTCACCCTCCTGGCCACCAAAAGTCCTTCATGGAAGAAGGCAGGGGCTAGAAAGAATGACAACAGTAGCCTGCTCTGCAGTGACACACACATAGCTGGGTTCATGTGACACTGGACTTTGCGGGTTCACAAGTTCTGATGCTGGTCACCACCTCTGCCTGTGGATCAGCTCAGGGGTGCAACGCAACAAGACCAACAAATGACTCAGGTATTTTCTAAAAGGATTTGAGTAGAACTAAATCTTCGTCCCCCCTTATCACTTTGCACACATAAAATTTAATTAGCTTTCAATATATAATCTTAGAAAAAAAAAGAAAAGAAATCCTACAGATTCCTCCCTCCCCAAATTGTTCTTTGAGAAAGAAAGGAGGTTTATCTCAAGTTTCTTAAGAAAAAATCTATAGGCACACAATGCATTGAAATAACATTCATTACAGGGAGCTGCATGCAAACCGGCTTCTCTAGTCAGAGATGAGGGACAATCGCTTGACCTATTGCAAATCAAAAAACATTTCCCCATCACCTGTATTTTTCAACTGGTTAAGTTTTAAATGAAAGCCCTAACGCCCTTTCTGGGAAGGCACACTAACAGAGCCCCAACTGAAATTTCAACTCAGTCGATGGGAAGATAATTACAAGAAACAAAATGTGAAATTTAAAATCAGGGCACTAATGAAGTCTAAAAATACCAGTGGCCCATCCTTTTGGCTGGCAAGACCTGTTCTTCATGGAGGGGATCTTTTCGTAATTACTCGGCTCCGTGAGAGACCAGGTTGTCATGTCAAACAATAGTAGGAAAAATCGCGGGACTTTAATGAGCTAGATCTCAAGGAGTTCTATGGTGGATCTTATTATAATGCCCGGCAAGCTTTCAGACAGAGAACAGGAGAAAAGGAAAGTTCTTTTTTTTAAAGTAGAGTTCTGACTAGTGTTGATGCTCTCATGTGGGGCCTCTTGGTTCCTGCTCAGAGCCAGCTGCCTGTCATTTAGGAGTGTGAAATCAATTGGACTTCGGAGATGTAAAATCCCTAGGGGCAAAATTAAAAGTGACCCAAATCCAAACCCACGTGGGCTTGTCAGGAAGATGATTCTCACGTAGCAAGTTTCGAAGATTTGGTTTCAAAATTCGGGTTTCTTATTTTAAAAAATATGCAGTTGTTTGACATTAGATCTGACAGATAAATTATAGCTTTAGCAATAAAGGCTTTTAAGATTAGAAATGAAAGGAGAAATTACCTTAAAAAAAAAAGAAAGAAAGAAAAAACCCACTCAGGCTTGAGTTGGGAGGCATTTGTGCATGCAGGCTTCATTGTCTTTCTTCACCACAAATACCGGGGGGAGAAATCAGCTGACGAGGGCCGTAAATAGAGAAGAGAATTCAATGTAATTTCTGGGGAAACAGCCAGTTCACTGGAGAACTATGGAAGTTGGTGTGATGGACAGGTCACCAGGTCACCAGCTGGGGAATCTAGTTGGCTCCCCAGAAGGCAGGGCTGTGAACACTTTCTAGGCCCACAGCATTCCCAGGCCTGGCATGGAATTCACACCATAGTGGCCAGAAGAGCAAACCCCACCAGGGGCTCCTCTTTCCTCCTTCCTGTCTATGGGCTCAGGCCCATGATAGAGGATGGTTCAGGCTGTCTGACCCTACATGATGTTATAGGCGTGGCTCTGCAGGGCCTGCAGGCCCAGCGTGAACAGGAGCTCAGCAGGGACCTGCCTTGACCACCTACATCTTCATGATCTTATGAACTCAGATGCCTAATGGTGATCAGATGTGCCTACGCCTGGTAGCTTCAGGGGGCAGGGTATGTTAAACCCTAAACCAGGAACCGGTCCTGTCTGGGCCAGTTACCTTTTTGCACAGAACCAACACGTTTTCCTGGGGGGATGCTTGAAATTGGCAAGGCAGCAAGAACTTCATCGGTCCTAGGAGTTTCCCTGGGATGGAGTGAGGGTGGGGTGGACACACACTCCTCCCCCCACCTGACGGTGAGAAGAGGGAAATTCTGGTGGTGTTTCAGGCCTTGGCACAGCCTTGGGCGTAGCCGGACACCCAGTACCCCGTGTGTCACAGTTGGTGGCATATAAACTGTGGGTAAGTTTTTTTTTTTTTTTCCAAAGGGAGAGGGAGCTTAACCAAAACAATTCAAACCAAAAAAAAAAAAAAAAAAAAAAAAACCCCAAAAAACAATGTAGTCAATTTTTTAAAAAAGATCTTAAACAAAGCAAGAGTTTACCAAAATTTAGATGTAATTTTCTCATTTAAAACTAGTGCTGATTTCCAAAACAAAGGCAGTCAGGGCTCAATCAGATTGGGAATTTAACCCGACAGAGATCTAGACACGGCTTTGTTGTTGGGACGCTTGACAAGGTCTGGAAATTGCTCGCAGGGATAAAGATAGAGATTCAGGAGAGCAGGCTGGACGAGAATGGCTGGTTGGAGCCCTTACTCTGCTAAGACTCTGGTCTGCAGCCCCCCTCCCCATCTCAGAGTTCGTAAGTAGGGAGGCTGAGGCATCTTGCCCGAGGTTCACACTTCCTAGACCATCTACTCCTCTTTCAGAGGGAGCCTGGAAGCTCAGCAGAGCAGACCACCCACTATGCATCCTCTTGTCCATACCTGGGTCCAGGCCTGGCTGCCCTGCCTTCCCACTCAGCAGTAGCAGAGGCCCAGCTGAGTGGACCTTGAGGGGATGGGCGAGTCTAGGGGTATGTAAGCTCCCCCCCTCTGTCCCCCCAGACTCAGCTGCAGCCCCAGGTCCTCCCAGCTGCTCTGCATCCCGGCTGGCTGCCAGACCCCTAAGTCTGGTCAAGAGTGAGGCTGGTTTGCTGACACCCTCCGCTCTAAGCCTCGGGCCGGGGCCCAGCCTAGAACCATATCCTGGTGTCTTCCCTCCCCCGGCTCTGTTCTCAAGGATCTGGAATGAAAACGGGTCCTGGGGAAGGGGGTTAAATGAAGGCTGGAGGTGCTGTTTCTTGGGGTCTCACAGAACCACCCATGGGTTCTCAAAACCAAACATTCAGCTGCCTCAGGATGGGCCGGGGAGGTGTCGGGGAGGGGTCTTCTGGGTCTCATTTCACACCCCTGAGCTGCTCTCATCCAACGCACAGCAGTGGGTGCTTTTCTGGGCCGGGGGGCGGGGGGGGGGGGGTTAGGGAATGGGCACACAGCCAATTCATGTTCTGATTGTTTTTATGAGTGGAAAATGGAGAAGGCCCCCGAAGGGACTGTTCTAGGGGGCCCTAAGAGGAGGATTTCTGCTCATGCTGCCTGTGGCCTGGCCTTGGGTCAGATGGGAGAATGGGCCAGGGTCGGGCTGAAGGCGGAAGGCCCCGGACTTGGCAGGCTCTCCCCTCCCTCCTCTGCTTGCCCACCCACGTTTTCCTGCCTTCCTTGTCCTGCCCTCCACCTTCCCCTCTGCCTCCCCGGTCTAAGACCCAGCTGTCCCGGGCAGGGAGGCCCCACTGAAGCCTGGTTGGAAGCAGTGAAGGACTGCTGGGGAGCTGGGCACCAGGAACCAGGCTCCTGTGCATGCTGTGGTGGTGACCACACACAGGGGCACAGGTGCGGGCACATGGGAGCGTGTGGGCAGCAGGACTTACCTTTGGGGTGCCCGGGGTCCGTGAACTCATACTTTCCCACGCCAATGGTCCGCAGCATCTGCAGCCCGTGGGCCGAGTCTGACGTGGGGGGCCCATTGGTGGCCGGGGCACCGCTGGGGAGAGTGGCAGATGGCTGGGCCGGCGGCGGTGGAGGCAGCAGGGGCCCTGCCATATGGCCGTTGCCCACGGCGGTGGGTCCCGGGCGGGCTACCTGCCCGACGCCTGGCAGTGTGGAGACAGCCAGGGGCTGTGGGCTGGCGTACAGGGCCTGGGCAGGCATGTTGACCACCACGCTGCTCAGCGGCTGGGAGGGCGGCTGTGGGAGTGAGTAGTGGCCTGGCATCAGCGGGAGCTGGGGCCCCACGTGGGGAGGCAGTGAGGGGGTCACCCCGATGACCGGGGCCTGGACGTTCACCGCCGGGCTGAAGGTGGGAGGCTGGGCCACTCCATAGGAGTGTGCAATCAGGGCAGGCTGGCTCCCGGCGGCCACTGTGGTCACCCACGGCCCTGTGCCTGCAAGGGAAATGGAACAGATGTCATCTGCTGGTTACACAATTCACTCAGCAGACACCGACCGACTGCCTCCAGCCCTGGGCCGAGTGCTGGGGTCAGAGAGGTGAACCAGGAGCCTGTGTCCTTGGAGCTCACAGACTAGGAATCCGTGATTAGATGAAGCCCCACTGGGTTGGCCCTCACTAGTTGAGTGATCTTAGGCAAAGCCTTCCATGAGTAGATTCCTCATCTGCCAACTTCACCGAGTTGCTGTGAGCAATGAGATGACACCCAGAACGAGGCACCCAATTTTGATAATGAGAGAGGATGGAGAAAACTAGAAGCTGACAAGTGTCTGTGAAGCAGTGCCAGCAAAATTCTAGAACGGGCCGCTAAGGGGGCTTGTTTCCAAGCCTGTAGAATAGGAAGTGGTGTCGCTGTGAGCTAATATGGTGTCTTTAGGATAAGGCAGGCCATCTGGCACTCAGTCCTCTGCAGGACTGGTAGGGAGCCTGGAAAACCACATCAGAACTTCAGAGCACAGCTGGTGAAACCTTGGGTAACTCCACGGTGAACATATAGAGAGGTAGAGCCTCAGAAGTGATTGACTCATGAGCCAGTGAATGGCCCAGAGGATGCTGGAGACATCAAGGGAGGTCTCTAGTGATGTGCTCACCTTTTCTATCAGTGATTTGGATGATGGAGTGGAAGACGTATGACCAAGTCTGCAGGTGACATCATGTTGGGAGGGTTAGGCACAGGTCAGCAATATAAGCAGGAAAAGATGCTAAGAGTCATACAGGAAGATATGGACATGGTCTTGCTCTTGGGTCCCCCACACCCAGCTGCTTAAGCCAGACTGTGAGGAAATGGACAGAGTAGCCCCCTGGACAGCCTTGGGGTCTTACTGTTGAGAGAGCATGTGATGTGGTTACCAGCAGAGCAGAAGTGAGGTGAGGCTGCAATCATCGAGGTAGAGGGGTTGAGTGAAGAAGGTACTGCAGACCATTCTTGTGTTCTGTGTGTTGGTTCTGAGGGATGCAAAGAGAGGAATAATGCCCAGGAAGGTGAAGGGACTAGGCTTGAGGGCATGTTCCTCCTGCAGAAGACTTGGAGGGGGATGAATGGGGGTCTTTAGATTTCTGTAAGGCTGTGGTGTGAATGGCCAAGCTCATATGTTTTGTGTATCCCAAAGGGAGGCCTGGGATCAATGGGAGATAACAGGGAAGGTTTTTGTTATGGTTGGAGCTGTCCAAAGAAGGCCTGAGATGCTATAGGAGGCGGTAAACCCCCAGTTCCCAGTGAGTGGAACCTCTCAGTTCTCATGTAACTGTTGGCAAAGCAAGACCTCACTGGATGGATGACTTAGGAAATTTTATGAATCAGAGTAGTGAGATTTGGGAATGACTAACCAAAATAACTCAAAGCAGATTCAGAGTCACTCCTATGTCATTCTCTCTCCCTTATTCTTCCCAGTATTTTCTTGAGCAACAGAGAAAGGGATAGAGACACAGCCCAGGGGATCACACACAGCCACACACCCCCTGCCCCTCCTCCCTGTCCTGGACACAGCCTGAGGTCCGGGCTGCTGCAGGCCATGGGTCAGGACCTGCTGAGGAGCTCGGCCACCCAGAAGGTCTCAGACACCTCCGCCTGCCCCAGCCGGAGGGTAGGTGTCTCCGTCCACCCTGAAGTACACACCTGGATTGTCGCTCTCCCTCATCTGTTTGGAGGGTGGCTCATCAGTGTCCCAAGGCGTGGACTGATTGATGGGTGTCTGCCCCCACCGGATGCTGGTCGTGAGTCCCTGGGACTGATTGTCTGCTTTGGAGATGCCGGGGGCCTGGAAAGAAGCAGAGCAGGGGGGTGAATACCCACCGCCTGGCAAGAGTCCTGCCCTGGTGCCCAAACCCCAAGCAGTCCTCCAGAGGCAGAGACCTGGCCCTGCATCCAGTCCCTCAAGAGAAGCACAGGGTGTCTTTGTTCAGTAGCAGCAGCTGTGGCCTCAGCTAAGTTCCTGGCCTCCAGGAACACCCAACCTAACCTGGTGCCTCCCCCATCACCTGAGCTATCAGAAAGGAACGAGAGCTTTGTACTGTGAGAAGTAAAGTTCCCTCAGTCCTTGGGTCATTAATAAACCGCATCAACCACGGATGGGCAGGTATTGAGCACCAACTGTATACTCAGTCCAGGCCCAGGAACACCATGCGCCCAGCCTCTGACTTGTGAGAGGACAACTCTCTGATGCATTATCGCCAGGCCCCATCGTGCCTCCATGCCAGCCTCCAAGGCCCCCAGCGTCCCACTCCACAGAGGAGGTGTGGAAAGGTGGAGACTGGGGCCCCTGGGAGGACAGCACAGGTCCTGACACCAGGCCAGAAGGCAGGGAGCATCTTCTCTGGGACCCTCAGCTCCTCCCTACAGAAAGCAGGTAGGCTCTCTGCCCCAGGATCTCATTTACTAATTCATGTATTTAATGAGAAAACCAACCTCAAGGCAGAAACAAACACTAGGACAGCATTGGTCTCCCTGAGCTATCACTTTACCATGGAATATTATATAGTCAATAAAAATGCTTACTCCCTAAGGAGATGGCAAAATGTTTACAGTATAATGCTGAATAAGAAAAGTAGGACATAAATGACACACGTATAACCTCACTGGGTAAAATAATATGTGCAGGAGGGAAAAATCCAGGAATGGATTAATATGGAAAAAAAGTCTCAGGAATGTCATTCTTGGGTGAAGGGATTCAAGGACACTTTTATTCTTTTGTCTACAGCTCAGTTCAATTCAGTTCAGTTCAGTCGCTCAGTCGTGTCCGACTCTTTGCGACCCCATGAATCGCAGCACGCCAGGCCTCCCTGTCCATCACCAACTCCCAGAGTCCACTCAAACTCATGTCTATTGAGTTGTTGATGCCATCCAGCCATCTCATCCTCTGTCGTCCCCTGCTCCTCCTGCCCCCAATCCCTCTCAGCATCAGGGTCTTTTCCAATGAGTCAACTCTTCGCATGAGGTGGCCAAAATACTGGAGTTTCAGCTTCAGCATCAGTCCTTCCAATGAACACTCAGGACTGATCTCCTTTAGGATGGACTGATTGGATCTCCTTGCAGTCCAAGGGACTCTCAAGAGTCTTCTTCAACAACACAGTTCAAAAGCATCAATTTTTCGGGTCTACATCTCTGTATTTGCCAAATTTTCTACTATGGCCATTCCCAGTATTTATAATATTATAATATTTATAATAAGAAAAAAAAAATCCAAAAGACACGTTGGAGAGTCCCGTACTGGGACGTGAGGGGTGAGTCTCAACAAGATGGTTCCAGGATGACTGACCAGAGCTTGTTTGAGGGTAGCCAGAGCCCAGCCAGGTTGGGGGTAAAGTGTGAGGTGGAGTGTGGGCAGACAGTCACCCACTGGGGACAGTCACAGAAGGCCAAAGGGGCCTCCAGGTGCACCTGCAGGCCTCTCTCAGTGAGGCCACAGGGCTCTGGACCCCTACTGGAAGCTGACTCAGCGACCCAGCTGGTGGGGTGGAGGGAGGCAGCGCCCCCTTCTGGGCATCTCTGAGCAGCGGGACTCTCCTCGCCAGGAAGCCGGGAAGAGTCCTGGCAGGTGGGAGGGTGGACGGACTTAGCCGGGCTCTGATGCCTAATGCAGATGACAAACAGCGCCTGCATCAGGGCCTGCTGGGAGGAGCAGAGCGCATCCTATTAGGACCGTAGGCTGCGCTGAGCTAATTGCATTAGGCAGCACTTTATCTCTGGGCTGCATTTCAGATGCTTCGCTTCTGTGAACAGCGCAGGAAACAAAGGAAAAGAGTGAATCTCCCGAGGGAGGAAGAATTCTGCGGACAAGCTTCCTTATCAGAGGAAGGCCTCTGCCCCATTTCTGTCTGCTGGACAGATGGGAGCTTAGGATAGGCGAGGGTCTTGGGGATTTAGCCGCCCTCATCAATAGTCAGGGAATTTAGAAAACAATAGCTTGGCATCTGCAGCGTCTTTATATAGACGGTTTTCCCGCGTGTCCTGTCTGCAGCACCCCGTCTGTTTCCAGGCTCTGGGGGTGCCGTGGGCTCAGAGGTGCAGAAGTTGCTTCCCTCATAATAAGAGGCATCTGGACCGGGGCGGGGGGTTGGGGGGAGAAGCCAGTGTAGTGTCCTGTTTGGGGCCCTGTTTTTGGGTTGAAGTTTGAATGTGGAGTCCCCAGGCCCTCTCACCAGTCCCCTCCTTCACTAGCAATACAACAACTCTTTCTGCCAGTAGGGGGCGCCACAGCCCCTCCGTGCGGCCTGGAATTCCTGGAGGCCTCCCAGGCTCGAGGCAGGTTTGGTTTTCCAGGTCCTCCTGCAGCCGCCCTTTGTCCTCCAATGAATCAGTATCCATGGCCCCAGCCTGGTTAACTCGACGGGATGGGGAAGGGTTTTGTGGACCTGGAGCCCCGGGCCCGGTGCTTAGAGGCTGCCACTGCTGCCAGGAAGGGTGGCTGGGGTCTCCTCCTTGAGAGTGGGTAAGTGAAAAAGTGAAAGTCACTCAGTCAGGTCTTTGCGACCCCATGGACTATAGCCCTCCTGGGTCCTCTGTCCTTGGAATTCTCCAGGCAAGAATACTGCAATGGGTTGCTATTCCTTTCTCCAACAGATCTTCCCAAGCCAGTGATCAAACCTGGTTCTCCTGCATTGCAGGCAGATTCCTTACCATCTGAGCCACCAGGGAGTGGGCAACCAGACTGTGAATCTTCAGGAGTTCCTGCTGGTTGCTTGTGCCTTTGCTGGCCGTTTGGTTTGCTCTTCAGTTAACTGGGCCCCTGCTCTGTGGTCGGCCCTGCCCCAAGGCACCGGGGACATGCAGTGCCTGAGACTCAGCCGTGCCCTTGGGGGTCTGCTCCCCGCTACACAATCTGTGACCCAAGACGCACTCCCGAAGGAAGCTGGGGGTGCAGGGGCGGGCCCAGGGCACTGGCACAATTGAGCTGTGGCTAAAACAGGCCTGCTGTCTGCCTGTGTCTTTCACGACTCTCACAAGCGAGTTCAACCTACAAGAAAGAGGTTGTGCTGGAGAAGGAAAACAGCCTATTTTTTTTCTTTTCTTTAGGAAAGATAAATAAGGACACTCATTCTGCTTGGCAGTAGCAACTTCTGAAGCTATGAGCAATGTGCAGTTCAGGACTTTTTATTTATTTTATTGAATAAATGAACATTCCCTCCTTCACTCCCTCCAGAAAAATACACACGGGTGCTGCTCTTTGTGGAGGTGGCTGGACGCCCAGGTGATGAAGAATGTGGCAGCAGGTGATGTGAGTCAGCTTGGCTGACCGGAGCCCTGTCCTCCTGCAGGGGGGCTCCAGGCACAAGATAGACTCGAGGTCCCCAGGCTCTGGAGGTTTCTGGGGGACCATGTGTGGGTCTGCACCTCCAGCTCTGAACTCCAAAGGCCAGGCCTCCTTGAGTTTCACTTCTCCTCGCCAGGGGGTTCCACCCCAAGAAGGCACAGACAGGGCCAGGAGAACATCCTGGGTGAGGGTGTGGGGAGAGGAAGGCAGGGTGAGGAAGCCTCCCCTCTCCCCCTCCCACTGCCATAACCGAGGACATCACCGACCTTTCCCCAGTGTTTCTGGCCTTGCTCCCGTGACATGATGGCCCTCGGCACAGAGGCAGGCGAGGAGAGCCCTCCTCCTGCCTGGCGCCTCCACGTGGCCCTCTCTGCCCATCATTGGCCAAGCAGGCTTCTCTAACTGCTTCTCTTTAATGAGATGCTAATGGGATGCATCATTAACGCAGCAGCTTTTAAACCCTGAGCTCTTGTAAATTTTCAAAGGTCACATTTTTACGGTGGCTGACAGCATCCTGCTTCTTTCAGTGGCTGAAGAACACTGAGGACCCCCATCCTTTATGGATACAGCTCTCTGTGAGGGGCATTGAGGGCTGAGGTGCCCGTTGGTCGGGGAGCTGGGAACCTCCACCTGTGACAAGCCCCCCTCCCCTCGCCCAGGTCCCTGGGTTGTGCTCCTCCAGTTTGGGGAGAACCAGTTACACATTGCCTACAGAGCTGCCCTGGGGCCCTTGCTCCACTTAAGGCTGCAGGTGGTGAAGATGCCTGGCAGTGGGGGTGGGCGAGGGGCTGACCCACTGGAGGGGCAGCCATGCCCTTCCTTCCAGGAACATCATTTGCTCACCAGGCTGCACACTCGTGAACATGCAACAGCCTCAACAGGCTGCCTCTGCTGATCTGTCCATCCAAAGGGGACCCTTTTTTCTGCGTTGCCCAAAGGTGCCATAGAGGCCAGCAGCATCCCAGGTGGTCAAGGAAGTTTGAAAGATGACGGAATGGGACTCCCTGGGGCCTTGCCTCGCCTCACTTGTTCCCACCCCTTGCCCCGTGCACATGATGGTCACAGCCTCCAAATGCTGCCCTTCAGGGGCCGTACCGATCTGCACTGGCAGGTGAGCTCCAGAGTGGCAGGGATCCGCATGGTGCCTGGCCCAGCTCCTGCCGGGCTGGTGTAGGTGCCCAGGGAAAGCAGGGTCTCTGAGCTTCAGTGCTGGCCAACAGTAGGAGTGTTCATCACTGTTGATTCACAAGTGCATGTAGGTATGGCCTGGCCTACACTTTGGGAGAGGGAATAACGGGAGTAACAGAAAAGAGACGTGAAATGGCTTAGAGCGGGAGACCCTGGGACATTTCACTGGGGAGATGTTTCCAGACTGTGGGGGCCTCGTGTGCTATGACCCCAACACTTGCCCTGGCTGCGGCTTGGAAGGTCTAATGCCCCAATCTGCTGACCTCCTCCTGGCCCATTGCCTGAGTATAATAGGAGATGTGGGGGCTGAGGTTGACTCCTGCCCCCGTGGGGCTGGGGGAGAAGCTGAAACTCAGACTTTCCCACTGTTCACCCAAGGACATCAGGAGCGGGTAAACCAGTGAAGCTCAGAAGTTAGGGAGAGCTAATGTTGGACCACGAAAACTAGGCGGGATTTTGGCTAACTTTGCCACCAAAGGAGCCCAGAGCTGCGGGTGTGTTTGCAGTCTGGGTACAGTGGATAGAGCTCCAGGGACCACTTCTGGGGGCTCATGCAGGCTTCCTCCCAGAGGAATGACACTACCAGTGTCCAAGTCCTGCTCCTGCCCACGAACCTGCCTCCACAGACGGGAACCTGTGAGTCTCGACGCTCCTGTCGCTTGTGTGTTCTGACAGCGCGGGCAGGGACTGCCATCTGCTGAGCGTCCCTGAGAACAGCCGCCCCATCTTCACAGAAGTGAGACTGTTCCCCCACGGGAGCCCAGCGTCCCCCCAGCCCTCACCTCGCTTTTATCCCTCAGACAACACTCCAGTGTTTAATCCCTCCTGGCCTGAAGCACCACTGGATGCCAAGGTGCACCCCAGCCGGGCGGGGATTGGGGGTGGAAATGGCCTTAGTGAAAACAGGAGCGGCAGGGCGGATAGTCGTGGGAAGCCCGCAGCTGGCCACTCTCTGGGCTTCACCCACAGCCACGCTTTTAACCTCACATGCTAAGTTGCTTCAGTCATGTCGGACTCTTTGCAACCCCATGGACTGTAACCCACCAGGCTCCTCTGTCCATGGGATTCTCCAGGCACGAATACTGGAGTGGGTTGCCATTTCTACCTCCAAGGGATTTTCCTGACCTTCTTCTAGGGTCAGGATCTTCCTGGATCTTCCTGATCTTCCAGGTTTGTTCAGGGATCCAACCTGCCTCTCTTATGTCTCCTGCCTTGGCAGGGGGGTTCTTTACCTCTAGTGCCACCTGGGAAGCCCTTTTATCTCATGCTGCTGCTGCTTCTGCTGCTAAGTCGCTTCAGTGGTGTCCGACTCTGTGCAACCCCATAGACGGCAGCCCACCAGGCTCCACCGTCCCTGGGATTCTCCAGGCAGAATTATGGCTGGAGAATTATGGCTCCCCATAATTCTCACCTAATTTGGGAAAGAGAGTCTTTGGTGAGACACCCATACAACCCCTGGTTCTGAACTCTAGGGCCCCTTCTGACAAGAGACTGCTGATATGGCCTGAGCCCTGCAATGGGCCTTTGACTCTTTCTTTTTTTTTTCCTGCCTTTTGAACACCCCCATCATGCCCCCATCTTGATGTGGAAGCCAGAACCCATGCTCTGCCAGCTTCCCTTGGGGCTGGAGCACAGGCTTGTGCCTGGCTGCTCAGACACCCTGGGGTGTGATTTCGGTCTGGGGGTGCTGGGCAGTATGAGGAAGCCAGCCCAGCTCTGAGTTCACGCTCTGCAGTGGTGGTGGCAGAGGCACATGGGTCTGGAAGCACACATGAGTCTGGTGTCCTGGGCCCAGCAGCAGTGACGAATGCCCTCATTTCCTTCTCCCTCTCCCTCTGGAGGGTCCTCAGGCTCCTCTTGTGGGTTCCCACAGGCTGCTAGCAGATGTGAACACTCAGGCATCCCTGAGCACCATGCCCAGGTTGTCCTGGGAATCACCTCCCACCGACTGCCAGCTCCAGGACCCAGCATGGCTGGGCAGCCTGCTCCCTGCAAAGAGTGGACATTTTACCTCCTTTTCAGCATCCCTCCCCCTGCAAGGCATTTAGGGGCTTCATGGTGCCCAGGTCCCCCTGTGGGGACTGATGGAGACTGGTTTTTGGTAAACTTATTCAGACTGGGGTGTTGGGAACTTCCCAGGGGCCTTTGAACTATAAAGGTGCTCAGGAAGACAATCCTTACTTAATGGTAGAAATTCAGGCTGGGGGTAGGGGAGAGAGAATTTGGTGTCTGAATATTTTAGATTACAGTTCAGGGGTTTAGACCTAGATGGCTGGCTTTCTAGGACTTGCAGATTATTTATGAGAGCACTGCTCCTAAGATCAGACAGGTAGAGCATCGACCACCTCGATGGCAGGGGCCCTCTGACTTATACGAGTGCGTGTAGGAAGATCCTGCTTGTGGTGGGGTTGAGAATGCGGGCCTCTGGATCCCACCTTCAGAGCTTCTGATTCCATAGGTCTGGGCTGAAGGACCCTCAAATGTGGCCCCCTAAAGCCTGCCAGGTGATGTGGTCTGTCAACCTTACTCTGGTGGAGGCAACAGCAGTCTTGATGTTCAAGTTCCCAGACCCCTATGCCCCAGTGTGGGGAACTTAAGGGCTGGTGCCTCTGGGCAGGTCACAATTGGGATAGGTTTGCTTATGCGGCTCATGGGAGCCAGACAGGTGACACTGTTTTCATGGACTGCTGTTCACAGCCTAGGTTTCAAGAGGTCAGAAAAACACATTGGCAGATACCAATGCTATAAGTTGGTGACCTCTGGGAAGAGCAAATGACACTTATGAGTCTCTCAGTTCTCATTTCGAGATCGCTACCACACTACAAACAAGAAAATAATCGCAGTTAAAACCCCTCTTGGGGCCAGAGGAGGCTCTCCTGAGCCCCTCCTGCCCTCATTAACCAGGTTGCCCTCTCTGGCCCCCTGAACCCAGGCTGTGCCCTCGGCACCCCCCTCAGAGCAGCGCCATAATGCGTTCTGGGGCCCGATGAAATTTCTAATAATACTAACCAATGATGTGTTAAATTGAGACACTTCTGGCTCGCATGCCGGAAACTGCACGATGGTTTAAAGGACCAGTGCTTACCTTTCTCTATCAATTTGCTGCTAAATTACTGCTTTCGGAGCAACTTACAGAAAAGTAATTCTTTATTTAAATTTTAATTTCAAACTTGTCATTTTAAATATATATTCAGATTCCAATCATATTACTGAATATGATGATGTCTCTGGAGGGCAAGCGTTGCTGCCAGGAGCTGGGTGGGGGCAAAGGACGTCATGCGGGAAGGGGGAAGGGAGCTGAGAAAGGAGGTTGCTACCCTGGGGGACACTGGGGTGAAGGCATCCTTGTGCTGGGGTGGAGACAGAACTGCAGAGGCCAGTGGTCAGACTGTAACCTGGCCTTGTGATCCCAGGAAAATACTTTACGTTGAAACCATCAACTGCTTCCTGTGCCCTCTGTCTCTTGCTGGACCACCCTGAGGATCCAATCAACCATAATGGCTTGGATCACATTTATTGAGTGCCTCCTGGTGGCTCAGAGGGTAGGGAATCTGCAATGCAGGAGACCTGGGTTCAATCCCTGGGGTCAGGAAGATCTCCTGCAGTAGGAAATGGGAACCCACTCCAGTATTCCTGCCTGGAGAATCTCCTGGACAGAGGAGCCTGATGGGCTACAGTCCATGGGATTGCAGAGTCGAACACCACTGAGCAACTAACACTAACATACTCCTACAGGCCAGGCATGGGCATGATGTGAGTTCTTTCCTGAGGAAATCTGTGTTCTCACGTTCATTTTACAGATGAGAGTAAGAAGGGCCAGAGAACTCCAGGGACAGCAGAGCCTGCGAGGCTTGGGTGCAAACCCAGGTCTGTTCTGTCCTAAGTCCCTCAGCAGTGCTGTGTGATGGCCAGAGTGCTCCTCGGTACCTCTCTCCAGACCGCTGCTGCTGTGGTTGACAGCTCCATAAATGGGTTTAGTCATATCAAGGCCGTGTCCACACCACCCTGTTGGGGTTGCCCTTAGAATCCTTCCTCTGGTGTCCGCAGGTATGCCAGCCATGGCTTCTCCTTCCCTCACTGTGTCCAGCCCAAGTGGGCCTCCTGCTCTGACAACACCCTGGGGCCAGGAAGCCAGTAAACTTGAACATCAGGACTGTCCTTGCCTTCCCGAAGTGAAGTCCATGGACTGCTTCAGCTGGTAGGCTTGTTAAAGAGCCACATTTTGGGGTCCCTTGCCCTAGTCCTTCTGAATCAGAAGTTAGCCTTCTATCTCCTCTCCCACTCAGTCAGACCCCCTAGACTCTAACCCACCAATGTGTTCTGCCAACCCCTACCAGTGAGGTCCTGGCCCCTCCAATGAGGCCAGTTTTTCCATCTCAGACCAGGTCAGCACAAACTGACACCTCCACCCTTCTCCAAAGCTGTCAATGCACGGCCTCCCTTCATATCTCCTCTTGCTTCAGCATCTACACTGCCTCTCCCTCCCTTTCCATCAGCCCCTTCCCCTTGGCTTTCCATCACAAGCACTGAAAGATCCTTATTTACCACTTCACCTGCCATTTCAGCATCCATCTGCCTTCCCCATCCCCTTTTGTGGTTATCCCCTCCTTGGGATTCAGGACACCTGGTACTCACTCCAGTTATCCCTCAGTTTTCACCCCCTTATCTCTTCCCAGCCCTACACTTCAGTAAAATCATTTCCTCCCCTTTTAAAATATACTTATTTATTTGGCTGCATTGGGTCTTAGTTTCGGCCTGTGGGATCACAGACTTCTCTCTAGTTGCAGCCAGAAGGCTGAATAGTTGCAGCACATGGGCTTCGCTGCCCCGCGGCATGTGGGATCTTAGGTCCCCAACCAGGGATGGAACCCATGTCCCCTGCATTGGAAGGTGGGTTCTTAACAACTAGACCACCAGGGAGGTCCTGAAACCATCCCCTTTCAATGGACAGTCACCTCCTGATGCCAAGCCCAGTGGCATCTCTTCGTGTTCTCTCTCTGATCCCTAACACCAGCTTCCTCCTCCTTCCTTCTGGAACCACTTCCCTTGGGTTTCCTGTAGCGGTGTTTTCCTGGTTGTCTTATTGCTTACTGACCCCTCCTATTGCCAGTTCTCCGTGGAGGATGCACTTGAGAGCTCACACTTGGTGTTGCTCTGGCCCTTTCCTGCTCTCAGGTCCTTTTGGGCACTATCCTCTTTCATAGTTTCATTTTGTTTTTTCTTTTCTTTTTTTTTTCAGTTTTATTTTTTTTTTTAAATTTTTTCAGTGGGTTTTGTCATACATTGACATGAATCAGCAATAGATTTACACGTATTCCCCATCCCGATCCCCCCTCCCACCTCCCTCTCCACCCGATTCCTCTGGGTCTTCCCAGTGCACCAGGCTTGAGCACTTGTCTCATGCATCCCACCTGGGCTGGTGATCTGTTTCACCATGGATAATATACATGCTGTTCTTTCGCAACATCCCACCCTCACCTTCTCCCACAGAGTTCAAAAGTCTGTTCTGTACTTCTGTGTCTCTTTTTCTGTTTTGCATATAGGGTTGTCGTTACCATCTTTCTAAATTCCATATATATGTGTTAGTATGCTGTAATGTTCTTTATCTTTCTGGCTTACTTCACTCTGTATAATGGGCTCCAGTTTCATCCATCTCATTAGAACTGGTTCAAATGAATTCTTTTTAACGGCTGAGTAATATTCCATGGTGTATATGTACCACAGCTTCCTTATCCATTCATCTGCTGATGGGCATCTAGGTTGCTTCCATGTCCTGGCTATTATAAACAGTGCTGCGATGAACATTGGGGTGCACGTGTCTCTTTCAGATCTGGTTTGTTTTGTTTTTTCTGATGTGAAACGTCTGTGCCATAGCCATTGTCTCTGGTAGAATCCAGCCTCCTCTAGTATTGTAGAAGTATATTTGCTTCCCCCTTTTCCAACATCAAAGTCTATACTGTGGAAACACTTTTGCTGAAGGCTTGGCTCAGATGGCCTCCCTTGCACACGTACAGTAGTGGCGGTGGGGGCTGGCTTTTGCATCCTGCTCTCTCTCTGGTGCCCTGTCCAGGCCCCCCTGGCCCCTTCCCCCAGACCCCCTCCCAACGGATGGGCCTTGTGGACAAAAGAAAGGATAAATCTGGCGGAACATTACGACTCAAAGCTTTCAACTTTCCTCTAACAACTTTCAACAGGAAACTTCTTAGTCCCATTTCCAAGTAACTTTTCATCCATTACAAAAACCCACAAAATTTTCAAAGGGGCTTTGAAATAAGATCACCTGGAAAAAAAAAAAAAAAAAGAAAGCCCATCACAAACGAAAGTCTTTGAAAAGAAAGAGGCCTTTCCTGAGCTTCAGCACCCCTCTGATATCAGTTCCCTTTCATTCTGCTGAAAGGTGCAGGGCAACCTGGCCCTCAGCAGGCGCCTGTGATGTGAAGCGAGCCAGTGGCCCAGACCTACGACGATGGACGGGGGACAAGGAGGAGCGTGAGGGGCACCTGCTCGCAGCGCTGGGCCGGGCCTTTCATCGCCCCCTTCAATCGGCCCTCGAGGTTCCCCCCGACAGCCGCGTTCCTTGGAACCGGCCCTGCCTGCTCAGAGGCCCAGCGGCCCTGCCTGCTCCCACTCATCTCCGCACTGGTAGCTCCCTCCGGAGCGCAGCGACCCATCTTCATTCTTGTCCCCAGAGTGGGCGGGAAGGTAGGCGAGGCCGGGGCAGCCCCGCTCTGATCTTTACAGACGGTTCCCAAACGGCCGGCCCTGCAGGTGGTGACTTGGGGACCACCCCTCGACCTCCCAGCCTCAGAGCCTGTGACCTGCCCGCCCTCCTCTGGTCGGCTCCGGATTCACAGATGCACATCACAGGACGGCCAGTGGCCGGGAGCCTTTTGTTCTCTTCAGATTGGAAATCCTCAGCGAATCTGGTGAAGAAAAGTCCTCTGCACGGGGGCGGCTGAGCTGAGAGTGGGTGCAGCAGGGACATGCCTGGGGTCTCTGGCTGACCGGGCCTGACCCTCACACCCCTGCACTCTGAGCGCCCAATATTAATTTGGAACCAGGCCTTCCCAGAGTTGCTCTCAAGAACAGCTTGGCCAGGGGCTGGCTGGGCCCCTCGGACCCACAAGGCCCTCCCAGCCTCTCTGCAGACAGGACTCTAGGACCAACTGTGGTTTCCTTGTATGGGGGACCCACTGGAGCCAGAAAGAACCCCAAGAACACTCACTGGCCGGCTGTCTGTGGCTGCTCTGGGGTCCTTTCTTCAGTGAACACCTGACATTCCTATTCAAACCCACCGTCCACCTTCTGAGTTGTGGGCCTGGAGGGAGCGTTTCTTGTTTGTTGTCACAGACAAAGGCTCGCCCAGGAGAGGGAACAGTTCTGAGTTCTGAGCCCTCCGCCGCCTGCCTGACCTGACCCTCCCGGCGGAAGTCGACTGAGAACTCGACTCTCATGCCTGATAAGACAGGGCTGACACAGACATCTTCAGCGACCTCATTAGAAGCCTCACAAGAGAGGGGATTGTGGTAGGGTCACCCCGAGGCCAGGCAGGACAAAGAAACAAACAACGTCGCACAAACAGAGGCGACTCCTCAGACAGGGGCGGCGCAGCTGAGGGAGCTCAAGTCATTTCAGTGCCGGGACTTCAGGACTCGCTGAAGCAACGCAGGGCCTGAGTGTGTGTCTTGGGACTGGAGCCTGGGTTCTGACACAGTGTGGGGTTGGGAGCCCGGTGGGTTGACCAGGTCTGTGGTGGAACCTTCCAGAATGCACGGCACAGGACTCAGTTCTCTTTGCTGTCTCCTGCCTGGGCTCTCTTTGACAGAGCAGTGTGCGTCCAGGCAGGGTCCTGGGGGTGGGGTGGAGTGGGGTGGGGTGGGGTTCAGCAGCCTTGTGGCAGCCCAGCTTTGCTACGTTCGTTCAGAATTGAGGCGGTTCGAGTGACTTCTTTCCTTTCCTTCCTTCCTTTTTTTTTTTTAAAAGAAAAAAAAAGGAAATAGCATCATTCAGCTCTAGCCCGTCTTTTCAGGCTTCAGAAAACTTGCTGGGACAGACAGATTCTATTTAAATTCACTGGAGGTCCAGGTGCGAAAGGGAAAGTGGTGGGGTGGGAGAGACAGGGAAGGAGGTCCTCTTGGGGTAGATAGACAGATGGACTTCTCCAGCAGGGTGACATGGGAGGAGGAGTGGGGTTCTGGTGACCAGCGCAGAGAAAGGGCCTGGCCCTGCCCTGCAAGAAGATGGGGCAGGCACTGTCCCAACCCCTGAGCCCCTGGGCCTGACCCACCCTGGAGACGGCCTGAGAGTTTTCTGCCTGTGGCTGCTTCTATGGGTCCTGGGTGAGGAGAGGGTCCCAGACAAAGCCCCTCCACTGATACTCCCTCCTTAGCAGACTGCCTGGGCCCTCGCTCGCCTCCTTTCTCTCTTCGCAGCTGCCTGGACACCACAGCTCCATCGGTTCTGTGCTGGGGCCCATGGACTCAGGTGCATCATTCACTCACTCATTCATTCACCCCACATTTACTGAGAAGCCATCGTGTGCTCGAGACCATGATAAATAGTCTCTGGCTTAGGGAGCTATAGGAGACATCACAATTACAACTAAAATCTGTCAAACCCTTGGATGTGACCGTTTACAACCCTCAAGGCCCAAGAGTTCTTTGAGGTCAAGATCAGTGTGTCCACTTCCATTCTTCACTGTATGAGTCAGCTTGGGTCACCATAATGAAATACATAGATTGGGTGACAAAACAACAGGAATCCTCACAGGTCTGGGGACCAGCGTGGCAGGGTCCTGCTGAAGACTCTGTTCCTGGCTTTCAGATGGCCACCTTCTAGCTGAGTCAGAGAGAAAGTTCTAGTCTCTTCCTGTTCTCATAAGAACATTAATCTCATCGTGGGGGCCTCAATCCTCATGATTCCTTCTAAACAAAATAATCTCCCAAAGCCCCCATCTTTATTTATTTCCTTATTTTTGGTCTTTTTTTGCTTTGTTTTTGGCCGTACCACACAGCATATGAGATCTTAGTTCCTAGACCAGAGACTGAACTTTTGCCTCCTACAGTGGAAGCACAGAGTCTTCATAACTGATCCACAAGAGAAGTCCCCCCAAAACCCCATCATTAAATACCACCTCAGTGGGGGCTAGGAATTCAGCTCTAGGAATTTGGGGGGAACACAATTCAGTCCCTTCTGCCCACATAGCATGCCCACCGTGGGTACTGAGAAAGGGCTTGCCGTCCTGAGTTGAGCTCTGTCTGCCTGTTGTTTCTCTGCCTCACTTTGTCCACCAGACCCCCGGGGTGTTGAATGGAAGGCCGGCCACCCACAGGCCTGACCAGCGTTCGCTTGGTCCTCCCACCAGCCTGAGCTCTAATTTTCCGGTGGTTTGCTTTTTTCTCTCACAACATAATCTCCATGATCTCTAGTCTTTCCCGAATGCTGTTGAAAGCCTTGTTGTATTTATCTCCGGAGAATCTGCCGTGCCCCTGTGCAATTTTCCATTGTCATGGTTCATTTTAATTTCCTCTAAGGCTGTTGGCCACTCTCGTGTTCAGAAATAGCTTGTTCCACTTAATAAAAGCGCTTAAATATGCAGACACGAGAAGTTTCCTATGCTTGCTCCTAAACATCAGAGTAAGTGGAGTGAGATGCATGCCCCGCCTCGTGCAGTGAGGCTCTGCACACGCCAGGTGGCTTCCCAGGAAGGAGGAGCTCGGAATCAGAGGTACAAGGATGGAAGCAGGATCTGGGAATTTCTGGTGGAAACCCGGCCAGCCGGGGTGGCTCCCTGTGGCATCGTTCAGCTCACAGCACAGGGTCTCCTGAAGTGCCTGCCATCACCATAATGACCAGAGTTCTGGCCCTGCAAGTGGGAGGTCTGGGCTCCAGGCTGGCACCACTTCTAGCTGGCCTTGTGCCCTTGCACAAGTCAATTCACCTCTCAGAGCCCCTGCTTTTTCATGTAGAAAACATCACTGATGATCCTCCCAGGACTTTCTTGGTGGTTCAGTGGTTAAGAATCTGCCTGCCAATGCAGGGGATATGGGTTCAATCACTGGTCCAGGAAGATCCGACATGCTGCGGAGCAACTAAGCCTGTGGGCCCCCAACTACTGAGCCTGAGCTTTAGAGCCCATGTGCCACACCTACTGAAGCCTGCGTACCCTAGAGTCCATGCTCTGCCACAAGAGAGGCCGCCGCAATGAGAAGCCTGTGCATCGCAACTAGAGAGTAGCCCCTGCTCCCTGCAATTAGAGAGAGCCTGGGTGCAGCAACAAAGAGCCAGTGGAGCCAAAAATAAAGTAAATAAATAAATTAAAAAGATTCTTCCAAAGGCTGATATCAGTGAGGAGTAGAAATTCCCCATTTTCAGGGCTTATCACAGAAGCTGGGGCAAAGCAGGCTGCAGCAAGGGCAGCTACTATTACTATTTCGGGAACCCAAGCCTGCAAGAAGGATGCTCAAGGCAATCTTTCTTCTACGTCCATTTCCCCCTGGGTTGCTGGAGCTAGAGAATCCTCTACAAGCTATGGATTATCAAGAAAGGACAGAAAGAAGCAAAGCCGGCTAGATTGTGATTCACATACCATGTCTACCGAAGCCTAGCTATTTGGCCATAAAACCAAAGCCACAGTATTCCAAGCTCTGGTGGCAACTGGTCTGGATTGCAGGTTAAGGTCTCAGAGCTGTGCTGGGCTTGCCCAGGGAGCCAAGGGCAGAGTCCCTGGGCGCCTTTCTTTGGCTTATGTAACAGCAGTGAGGAGCCAAGAGCCTAGGGTGACTGGTGTGAGAACAGGAAGGGAGAGGCACAGACACTGACTTAAAATCCTGGATGGAATGGCAGCTGGATGCTCACGTGGGTGCACAAGTGTGCACACACATGCACTTGCCTATCTACACACCAAGTCTGCACCCCCCCCCCCCACGCCTTCCACACACCTGCAGAGACCCCCACATCCCCAGCCTGCTCGGGCAGCCAGGGGACTCCAGCCCCCACAGGGCAGGTGATGCTGGCAGACACCCCTTGCCTGCCCCATGGAATCTTTTCTCTCTGATGGCTCTGAAGCACAGAGTCCCCCATGGCCACTTTGAGCTTCCCTCCCAGACACTTTTTCCTAAATCAGTTTCCAATCTGACTCATTTCAGTTTTAAAACAAGAAAACATCAACAAACACCATGAAGGGAAACAGATGGTAACAATTACAGGAGGGAGAAAACAGCCCGTTCCCTCTATAAGGGGCAGTCGAACAGACTGGTCCCAGACAGTGCATCGTCCCCAGGCCACTGCTGGGGAGACCTGGACACAGAACTCCAGGGCCCGTTGCCACTGCAGGGCACAGGCCAGCACTGGGGATGGGGCGAGGGGCACGAAGGCCTCCGGGCCCCACACTGTAGGCTCATTGTAACCTGGCCGCCAGTTCTCCAGCGAAGAAGGGCTAGCCATTCCAGCACATTCCAGGCTACCTCATTACCTCTGATGCCCTGTCTGAGGCCTGAGGTCTGTGTGGGGTGGCTCCCTCCCTTGTACAGTGGGCACTGTCTCTACTACCAGTCTGTGAGCTCCTTGGGGCAGGATGGAGCTCCTCCTGGTGGGTGGTAGTTAGAGCTGGGTGTCTGGGTTCAAATGCAAGTCCTGCCACTTCCACGTGGGGTGAGATGGGGGCAAGTTAATGGACCTCTCTGTGCCCTGGCCTCCTTTCCTCACCCCTCAGATAGGGATAAGTGTAGACCTTCACCATGGGACTACGAATTAATAAGTGCAAAAGACTTAGAAGCCTGCTCAGCACACAGGAGTGCTGTGTGTAGATGCTGTCTTGTTGTCATCACTCGTGCAGACAGCCGGCTTCTTGTCTGGCACCCAGATAGCCTGGGAAGGGGCTGCCAAGGGAGGGATGAGGAGGTGGGCCAAAAGCTGGGTCCTGAAAGGTGGGGCACACCCCAGGCAGGGCAAGCCATGCACTGTGGTTAGGGATGAGAGGATAAGCCTGTGTTGGAGTTCGGTCCCCGAGGGTCTGGGGGCAGATGGCCAGGTCCACAGTCTTGAGCTGGAATCCACCATCCTCCATCCCCTGGGACCACTGTTTGTCCATCCTTCATGGTTCGAGTACGACAAGGATGCTACCCTCCAGTCGATCAGGTGGGTGGAGAGACAGGCAAGGAAAAAGGTGCAACCTGGAGAGATCACATGCTGTGATTGTGAGGGGGGCAGGCAGCATCTGCCCCAGCTGTGTGGATCCAGGAAAGCTGCCTGGAGGAGGGGGCTGAGTCCTGAACCTCGGGAGAGGGGTATGGTGGGGGTGAAAGCAGGGGGTGAGGTGCCATTCTGGGCACAGGGAACATGATGCCCTTGGGGTCATCACATGAGGGCATGCCGAGTGAAGGGTTTGGGTTCCTGTTCTTTCATTGCTGAAGTCCTGCCAGCAAGGATGGAGTGGATCTGAGTCTCAGTTTCTCTACCTGCAAGGAGAATGACAGTCCCCACCTTCCCAGGCCCGAGGAGAGATCTATATCAGGACATGTATGAAAAGTGACCGGGGGGCTCCTATACGGCAGGCTCCTATGCAGCCTCCTGACTGCAGGGGGCTGCTGCTTTGGCCTCATTTGTGCACACAGGTCACATGAGTGGCATGAGCACCCCCCAGCACAGCAGTAAGCACGCTCCCCACATGTGGCTGGGACTGAATGTGTGCGTGCCCCCAGAGTTCAGACCCTAACACCCAGGTGATGGTGTTATGAGGTGGGCATTTGGGAGGGGGTTAGGTCCTGAAGGTGGAGCCCTTGTGAGAGGCCTGGGTGCCCTTAGAAGGTGAAAGACCTCGTCTCCTCTCTCTGCTCTCCGCCGAGAGGACCCACGGGGGAATCAGTGGATGGCAACCCCGAGGAAGGTCCTCACCAGATCCTGATTGTGCGGGCCTCCTGATCTCAGCCTTCCAGCCTGCAGAACCGCGAGCAATAAATACTTGTTGTTTATAAGCTGCCCAGGTTATGGTCTTTCATTAGGGCCATCTGAGCTAAGACACACACACACACACGCGCCTCCCACGGTTCACACTCCAGGGTACAAAGAGACAGCAGCTGGCACGCACTGATGCCCCACACGTGCTCCCACCTCCCCCAGCAGCATACCTCCTTGTCTCTGGGGATGTACGCTGGCTGCCCCTGCACCAGGGCCCTGGATGCCAAAGCTGCATTTAACCCCCTCACTTGACATCACTCTGGGCTCCTTCTGAGCATCAGGTGGGAGGCGGCGGAAGCTTCAGGATGAAGGGGAGGAGAGTAGACTTACCCCTACCTCTCCCCCTCCAGGGCCTGTTCCTCACAGACATGTGTCAGCCAGCGTATTGGGTGAGCACTCCCCAAATGCAGGGGGCAACTTCCTGCTGCACATTTTGGTGGCGGCTCCTTCTAATTTAAAATATATATCAATATATCCATGCTCCCCTTGTTCTCCTGGGGGCTCAAGAGTCTCACATTTTTTCCAGGCTGCCCATTTCTCCTCCTGGAGGAGTCTCTCCCATCTGTATCAGGGCCTGACACACTTCTTTCCTCCTAGATGCTCCAGACCCGGGCCCAGGAAGGCAGCAGCCTGGGGGAGTGGGGTGGGGGGCTGGGGTCTGGGCAGCCTGGACAAGACCGTTCTTCCCTCTAGGTCTCGTTTGAAAATGGGCAGTTGGAAAATAGCAGTACGTCTTAGCCTGGAGGCCTTTTCCATTCTCTCCCCTGGTCTCCCTCACTCTGGTGGGCTGAGCAGGGAGGCTGGGGCTCTGGGTTGCTGAACCAGTGCCTCAGCTGCTGCTGCTCGGGGAGGCCTGAGATCCCTGCACTGGACGCTTTGCAGGGCCAGCCTCCTTTGCAGGCAAATCCTGGGGACTGGGGCTTGGAGCACTCTGGTCCCTCCTCCAAGGCTGTCCCTGCAGTGGTTGTGGGTTCCTTGGGCTGCCAGGCTGAGCACCATTAAGAGTGTTGCGGTAGCTCCCTGAATGCTGGTCCCATGGTCAGGACTAGGCTTGCCCCCAGGGTAGTTCTCTTTATGCATGGCGTACATTGGCTTCTACGTCCATCTTTGTGGACTTGGCCTTCTCTCTTAACTGCTGGTGTTTCTCAGCTTTCTAGAATATCCTTCTCGTTTTCACCTGGTTGCCAAATCTTTGCCACCTTTAAATCCAAGACCCCACATATTCAAATGTCTCCTGCACACCTCCACTTTGATGGTCCACCTGCACCTCCAACTCAGTGTTGGATTTCCAGTTTCTTTTTCTTCAGCCCAGACCTGCTTTCTTGGCTGTGTGCTTGGTCCCAGAGCCAGTCCCTTGACACAGTGTCCCCTTCTGGAGCTCAGCAAGACCATACCTAACCCTAGGAGGCCAGGCAGGCTGGGAGTGGGGAACACAGAACTGGGCTTGGGTATGAGGTCAACTTGGCATGAGTCCTTTGCTTTTTAAGGGGCATTCTAGGTGGATGCCACTTAGGAGGAGCAGGAGCTCTAGGAGGAGCCAAGAGATGTTAGGTGAGACAGACAGGTGAGGATGGGGCTATGCCTGCTTCACTCTCCCTCATGTCACCTTCTCCTCATTTCCATTCATGGCTTCTGATTTTCTCAGCAGAGTGGTGTAGCCCAATAGCTTTCTGAAGCCACTGGCCACATACTGAACACTTTGGGGATTCATTGACCCTTTCCTCTCATGGAGGACATAGCTGATCTGGTCAGGTTATGGATTTAGGAAAGATTGTAATATTTCAGTCTCTGCTTTATTAATGCCATGTGTATCAGTCAACCAGTGTTCTCCAGAAAACCAGAGCCAATAGGAGATTATTTAACTAATTAATTAAATATAGGGGGGCCTAGAAGCCCCAAGACCTGCAGTTGGCAAGCAGGAGATCCAGGAGAACCAAAGCTGTAAGTTCTGGTCCAAAAGCTGGCAGGCTCAAGGTCTAAGAAGAGCAGATAGTTCAGTTTGAGTCCGGAGGTAGGGAAAAAACCTGTGTCACAGCTCAAGTGGTCAGGCAGAAACAGTTCCCGCTTATTTGTGGGAGAGTCAGATTTTCTGTCCAGATACTTAACTACTAGATGAGGCCTTAGGGAGGGTCATCTGCTTTACTCACTCCACTGATTCAAATGTTGATTTCATATTGTATGACATCCTTTATATGTGGAATCTAAAAATAAATGATACAGATGAACTAACAAAACAGAAAGAGACTCACAGGCTTGGAAAACTTATGGTTGCCAGGGGGACAGGATAGTTAAGGAGTTTGGGAAGGAGATATACATGCTGCTATATTCAAAATGGATAACCAACAAGGACCTATTGCATAGCACATGGAACTCTCCTCAATGTTATGTGCCAGCCTGGATGGCAAGGGGATCTGGGGGAGGATGGACTCATGTATATGTATGGTTGAGCCCCTTTGTTGTTCACCTGAAACTACCACAACATTGTTAATCGATTATACCCCAATACAAAATAAAAGTTTAAAGTGTTTTTTTTTTAAAGACATACAAGTATACATTCTGCAAAAGACAAGTAAAAAAAATCAAGAAACATTTGTAGGGAGGGGGGCAGGAAGGGGGATCGGGATGGGGAACATGTGTGGATCCATGGCTGATTCATGTCAATGTATGGCAAAAACCACTACAATATTGTAAAGTGATTAGCCTCCAACTAATAAAAATAAATGAAAAATAAAGAAACATTTGTAGAAGTCAAACAATGCCCATAAAATATATATGTAAAGTATATATATAAAATATGTATAGTACATGTATAAACACCATTTTTAATATTGGCAAAATAAAAACAAGAAAAGTGTGACCAGCACTAGGAAAAACAACAACAACAACAAAAAGCAAATGTTAATTTCATCCAGAAACACTCTCACAGACACACCCAGAATAACATTTGGCTAAATATCTCGCCAGCTCTGCCTAGGCCAAGTCAAGTTGACACATAAAATTTACCGTCTACTACAACTTCCACAATGATGTCACTTCTTGTTGCAATTTTTATACGAATCTGTCCTCTGGGTAGGGAGAGTCCAGGCAGCAAAAAAAAAAAAAAAAAAAAAAAAAGCCAAAACAATAAGAATGTGAAGCAGGGCTCGAGAATTCCTTCCATAATTATGGAATTTTCCCTCCGGCTCTTCCTTCCCAATAACTACTGCCCACTCCCAGGAGAGGCAGGGTCAGTCTGCCTCTTTCCTGTCTCCCTGCAAATAAAGGAAATAACGCCACTTCCCAGCCCTCTGCTCCCCGCATCTCAGCCCCACCTTGCTTGCTTCTGAACTGCTGAAACCCTAACGTGGGCAATGTCTTTTGTGCTTCCAACACCCTTGGGTACCTTTCCCGCCCAGCTTTCCCAAGCTGCTGCTTTATGCATTAACCACAGCATCAAAAATGTTCCACTGGTGGTTTCAAGATTCCTAAAAAATAGATTCAAAACATCTTTAATACTCTCTGAAGAAGTAATATATCACAGAAAAAGCGGTAACCTTTAGTATTGCTGATACTATCCAGACGGAAGGCTGATCAGGAAGATAACTGCTGCCTGTTCTTATGCCGCCGTGGCTGCTGCTAGAGGTGCATTGTAGCCATCCACCCACCCACCGCTTGTGTTCCCGAGAAAGGAAAATGCTGAATTTCCAAGTGTCTGCCTAATGCCCTTTTATATAACATGAAAAAGACTCAGAGTACTTGAAGGTGATATTTTCCAAGAAAAAACCTTCCCCTATTAACACAACATGCGTGAAAGTAAAAGACTGACCATTTCTACAGCAAAAACAAGTCCTGCGTGGAACGCGTTTTCCTTCCCTTCCCCCCCGCCCCCCCTGCGTTACGGAGTCCGACTAAGTACAGCCCAGCGGCACAGAGGCATGATCACGGAGCTGCGGCTGAGCCTTGTCAAGACCAGCTGGAAGGAGGGAGAGCTAAATGGATTGTTATGTATGCGAGCTTCACAAGGACTAAGCCAGCAAGGAACTCCCTTCCCTGGAGAGCATGAGGGGCAGGTGTGGGGTGGACGTGAGCCCCAGGGAGGCCTTCCTGCCTGCTAACTCCTGCAGGGGTCATCGACAGGTCCCGCCGCCCCGTCCGCGGAGGATGCAGGCGGAAAATCAGATACGTGGATTTGCCGTCTTGTTTACTTTCGTTTTTTTTTTTTTTTTTTCCTGAAGGTTAATGTTATGGGCAATCAAAGGGAACTGCGAGGGGGAGACGGAAGGCAGAAACATGGAAACCCTTCAGACCAGTGAAAGGTTTCGTTTACCTTTGGTAAATAAAAGCGTGTTCCTATTTTCCCAAGGATATTTCTGTTTCACCAGCTTACAGTTCAAACTGGGCCGGGCAAACATACTGTGACATGGGCACAGCCCTAGCCGGGAAAGAAAGCTCTGAAATGGGAAGCAGAAACCAAACAGAGGTATTCTCCATCCCCCGTGGTGCTCCCTCAGCTTTGGGAGTCAGCTCTGGGGGTCCTTTGGCCACAGGATCTCCATCGTGACCTCTGGCCATCTGCCCCCGTCTGAGTGGGGCTCTGTCGTGACTGACAATGGGGACAGTGCCAGAGTCGTCAGACTGGGTATGAACCCCAGAACCACCTCTCACGTGCTCTATGTTCTGGACGGTTCCCCAGGCTCCTCCAAGCCTGTTTCCTGATCTGTAAAAAGGGGATGGTATCAATCTTACAGTTTATGGGGTGGGCGGGAATGATGGATGGCAAACCCACAGCCCAGGGCCTGGCATGGATTCAGCTCTTCCAAAATGAGAGCTTTTATTATTCTCATTATTCTAGAAAATGTCTCTGTGAATTGTTTGCTTGGTGATTGAAACTACGTCTCTTTTTAATAAAATCTTGATTTAAAAAAGGCCTGAAGGCACCTCTAGTTTCTTTATTTAGCGGAACAGGGAGTGCGGTGAGGACGATATTGCGATACTCGGCAAATCTCTCACTCTGGCATTCATTGCCATGTCTTGTTTCTCCTCCTTTCATCGCTCCCTCTTTCCCCCAATTTAAGAAAGGTTAGTTTAGGTAAAATGAGGGTCATGAGGCTTCACCCACTTCCGTAGCCTTCCTGTCACAGAATTAAGGAATCTGATGAAAGCTGAGTGTGAGCTCTCTGCAGGGCTCAGTAGAAAGAGAGAAGCCGGGTCAGAAAAGAAAGGCTCTGCGGGGCTGCCTGGGGCAGAGTGTCAGTGGGAGAGCCTGGGGGGACGGCAGGGAGGGAGGTGTAACCCCTGGACATGCTGCCACGTGGGGAGACATGGACAGGAGCACAGAGGGCCACACTCCCTGCTGGGACCCACAGGCCCTAGAGAGGTCATTCTCATGAGTCCCGAGGGGATGGACTCTGGAATCCCTCATGAGGAAGAAGCAAGGCCACCAGGCCCAGCAGACCAGAGGCCACAGTGAACCAGTTCCCAAAAAGAGAAGCAGAAGCGGGTCCTGTGAGCCCGGGAACAGGCATGGGGTGGGAATATTTGCTGACGGGGACAGAAATGAGCTTGTGCTGAACAAGCGCGATGGTGCTATCATTCTGCTGAAGGCCAGGGAAGTCCAACCCGACTGACTCGGCCAGTTCATTTAAAAACATAACCCTCAGTGCCAGCCACGTCTATGCGGTGACCCCCAGAGCATGTAATCATCCGGCTGCAAAAGTGAGCATGCCAGTGTGAAACCGGTGGTGTGAAGCCACCTAGACTGGAATTATGCATTTTCTCCCAGGTGAGGGTCACGCAACATGGTGTGTTAGCACTATTCCTTCCTGCCACGCCCTCTGCAGTTGTGCGGAAGCGCTCAGCCCACACCTTCCTGCCCTGGGATGAAGCCTGGTTCCACAGAGTCCAGGACCTCCTCCCTGGAATGACGCCCCTTTCAGCAAGGTAGCTCTCAGCATGGAACACAGTAGAGAGAGGCCTCTGGGCACATGGGCTCCAGGCCTCGAGCCACAAGCAAGCATGCAAGGACCTCTTTGCAAGGTCCCAGTGGCTCTGAAATCAAAGGCAGGGTCAGGGTGAGAGGTCGGTGTCATCTCCAATCATGGACCATCAGGGTGCTGAAAACATACCAGCTGCAAGTACAAAGGATCAAGAAAAATACTTGGACTATTCTGCTAATTTTATTAAGCATAACAGGATTTCAAACCATGCTCTACTTTTGTGCAAAGCTCAGGGCTGTGGGAAGAGCCGGCGCTGATGTTGTTTACCTGTCTTTTGTGTGCTCAGTCGCTCAGTCGTGCTGGACTCTTTGTGACCCCTTGGACTATAGCCTGCCAGGCTCCTCTGTCCACAGAATTCTCCAGTAAAAAATACTGGAGTGGGTTGCCATTTCCACCTCCAGGGGATCTTCCTGACCCAGGGATTGAACCCAGGTCTCTTGCATCTCCTGCACTGGCAGGCAGTTCTTTACCACTGTGCCACCAACATTCACCTCTTGTTCATTGCAGCACTATTTGCAATAGCTAAGACATGGAAGCTTGCAATAGCTAGGAAATGGAGGCTTCCATGTCTTAGCTATTGCAGACAGGGCTGCAATGAACACAGGGGTGCATGTACCGTTTTGCAGTATAGTTTTGTCCAGATATATGCCCAAGAATTGGATTGCAGGATCATATGGCAACTTATTATTATTTTTTTTTTCCTGAGTGACATAGGGAACCATTGGAAACTTTTGAGCAGGGTAATGATGAAATCAGATGTATGTTTTAAAAGAATCTCCCTGAACCCTCCTATACTGTTGGTGGGAATGTATCAATAAACTGGTGCAGCCATGGTGGAGAACAGTATGGAGGTTCCTCAGAAAAATTGCCCAGGTGTGCAGTGTGTTTTCCTTCAACACCGGGGTGAGTGTCGTCCCCTGAAAGATGGCTGACAAGACACAGAGGAAGGCTGAGCTGTGAAAGGGGGTCAAGATCCAGAGATGATGGGAGACTGGAGGGTTAAGCAGACATGGACAAGAAGAAAGGACTTGATGTCTAGAATAGAATTCTGGGGGAACCTTGTGTTGACGGAGGCAGAGATGGTCTGGCTCTGTAAGGAGAAGCAACCCCTGACTCCTGGCAGCCGCATCTGGCTGGGCACTATCTTCTCCCCACTCCTGGCTCCCTCTGCTCCAGCGGTGGGTGCCTGGCTGCTTCCTGACCCGATATCATGTGCATCCTCACCCCAAGCCTGTCCTTCCCTTGGGTGTCTGAGTCACTTATGCTCATAAGTCCTTTAGGTCTCTGTTGAAATGCCACTTCACTGAGGTCTTTCCTGAACCCATTATTTAAAATAACACACCCAACACTCCGTACTTATTTTTCTCCATGGTGCTTATAAAATATTGTCTGATTCAAAAGAATTTATATTCCCCAGTTTTTGTGCATGGTATTCTATACTTGCCCATTATGAATGCTAATTACATTCTCAGATTTTCTATACTCTCACTTTTGTTTCTATTGGTTGTTTAGAGGATGTGATAAAAGTCTCCCACCATGACTGTGGATTTTTCTACTTTTTTCCTTGTAATTCTATCAATTTTTGCTTCATACATTTTGGAGCTATATTCTTTTGTGTATGCAATTATTGTATCTTCCTGGTGAAATGAAGATTTGTTTTTTAATAATTAGTAGATGTCCTTTAACTCTGTTTTTAACTCAAAAAATACTGCTTTTTGTCTTAAAGTCTACTTAGTTTGATATTGATGTAGCTACACTTGATTTTCACATGGACTCTTTTTTCCCCATCTTTTTACTTTTAATCTTTCTATTTTATCCTTGAATGTGTTTTTATAGACAGCATAGAGCCAGAAATTTTAAATTCACTTTGAAAAACTTTCTCTTTTAGTCAGAACACGTCCATTTGATGAACTTACTAATGTACTTAGGTATAAACTTATCACTTTATGAAATGCTTTCTATTGGTCTCAGGTGTTCTAGATTCCTCTTTCTTTTTTCCTTTTCTTTCTTTCAGATTAAATATTTTGCATTATTTCATTGTAATATCCTTAGACATTACTACTTATATCCTTGACTTATTGATGTCTAAAATTTATTGATATTTATCCTCTCTTCCTTGTAAATTCAAGGGCCTTAAAATAATTAAACCCCATTTACCATCCCCTCTCTCCTCCCTATGCCATTTTGGCATCTATTTTTTTTTTCTGTCTGTGTTAAGCTCCATATACAAGTATTTTTATTGTTTTATAAGTTAATATCCACCTAGACATACATTTTTACAGTTTTTTACTGCTTACATTCCTTCCCGAAACTCCAACCTTTCATCTTGAATTAATTTCCTTCTGCCTGAGGAATATACTTTGGTATTTCCTTTAGTGTGCGTTTTCTGGTGATAAATTATCTCAGCTTTGGTTTGTCTGCACATTAAAAAAACTCATTTTTGTTCTTGAAGGGTATTGTCACTGGGTATAAAATTCTAAGCTGACAGTTTATTTCAGCACTTTATAGATATTCCCATTGTCTTCTGACTTCCAAAATTTTGTGTTTAATTATTATACCTTTGGAAGTAATCCTTTCTTCCCCTGCTTTTTGGATTTGTCTCTGTCATTAGTTTTCAGCAGTTTTACTATGAATGCCTCAGTGCAAACTTTTTGTTTAATCTGCTTGGAATTTGTAATGTTTCTTGAATCTGTGACTTGATGTCTTTTGAAAGTTTAGGAATGTTCTCTGCCCTTATCTCTTGAAATACTGCCTCTGGCTCATTTCCTCTGAACTTTCTTTGGAATTTCAAGTACCCATGTGTTAGACTTTTTCACTGGAACTTCAATGTCTCTCACCTTTTTACTTTCTTGGGGTATTTTTTTTCTCTGTCTCTCTGTACTTAGAGCTGGATATCTTTTCTAACCAATATTTTAGTTCATATTCCTCCTTTTGGTTGTATCTGTTAAATTCATTATTGAGTTCTTAATTTTGGGTATTATGCATTTATTCACATTTGTTTCTTTAAAACATATATATATGTATTTTTTCCCCCTCATTCTCTTCTGAAAACTCTAATTTTGCCTGTTGACACCTTGATCGTGATAAGGTATAGTTATTTTAAAGTTTGTGTCTGTGTCTGCAAACTCTAATATATCTGGAGCCCTTATGAGTCTCAGTTTAGTTTTTGTTGTTTCTACTGATTTTTGTTCATATTGTCTTTGTGTATCTCTTTGTCCAGCCACCGAGGGTTCTTCACTGCTTCTGGCATCAAGTTAGTCCCAAGGGATGGTCTGATGTCTTCGTCACACTACTACTCATCTGCTCAGCCCCTCCTTCCTACCTAAGTGATGGACTGCCCATTGCTATGCAACTAGTAGTTGGAACCACGGGCTCAAAAATTCAACAGGGGTCTGGGTTCAAGTCCAAACAGGAGTCTGGTTCACCAATGACACTTAGATTACTGGTGTGCACTATCTTGGGCCAATTATTTAACTTCTTTGTGTTTCAGCTTCCTCACCTATAAAATGGAGATAATAAACACTACCTCATAGGTTTTGTTTAAAGCTTATATCAAATCAACAGGTAAAGCATTTACTATAGGGTCTGGGGAAAAGTAAAGTAAGAGTAGAATAAGAGCTAATTGAATACTCATCATTGTTATTTTTATTACCTGTTCTGAATTTCTCAAACTCAACCTTTTCTCTTGTCCCCACTGTTATTACCCATATCTGGGCCACCGTCATCATGAATTTCTGCATCTGACTCCACCTCGGTGGTCCTGCTTCCTGTCTTATCACCCCACCGTGCAGCCAGTGTGAACTTTCTGAAGTGCACACCTTATCACTGTTCTGATAAACCCTTCAGTGGCTCCCCACTGCCTTCAGGATATGGTCCAAATGGACCTCTGCCACTCAGGTCTGACTGCTACTTCTGTCCATTGAACCACATTCAGTCCTCTGAATTACCAAGCTGACTTTGGTCACTGGGACTCTCCAGGGTGCTCTCTCTTCCCCATTGGCCGACTTTGCCCTGGATATCTCCAACTCATTTCTTAGGTTTCAGCTTAGACAAAACACCCACAGGCAGGCTCCCCCAGAGCCTGCAGCACCTACCATCACCATTGCCCTGCCACATGCTGTGTGCTAAGTTGCTTCAGTCAACCCCATGGACTGTAGCCCGTCAGGCTCCTCTGTCCATGGGGAGCTCCAGGCAAGAATACTGGAGTGGGTTGCCATGCCCTTCTCCAGGGATCTTCCCAACCCAGGGACTGAACCCACACCTCTTACGTCTCCACTGGCAGATGGGTTCTTTACCACCAGCGCCACCTGGGAAGGCCATACCACACTTAAATGTAATAGACACAGTACAGTTGTGTCTATTGTTGTAATAGCTACAGTTGTCTGTAGCTAACCCCAGGCTTCGAGAGTTGGATCTCTTCTAGTTAGCATTGCATCCCCAGCATCTAGCACCCTGCCTGGCATACACTTAATAAAATTTTGTCAAATGAATGAGTAACTAGCTGATCAGAGGAACAGGTTAACAGAATCACAGGCGAAATAGAGTCCTGTGACCTATCTCAAGTCCCAGTTGAAGAATCTTCTGAAACCAGCTCTCATACAAACCTCCTTGTAATTATTCTCTTCCTGTTCCTAGTGCAAGGCTTGCTAAAAACCCGTAAATATTTTGCTTCCTAATTGCTTATCTGCACCTTAATCACATAGTAGTTTTATTATTATTATTATTGTTATCATTATTGTTATTATTAACAGTGACAAATAAAACAGAGCATAAAAGTATTTCCAGAAAAAAACAATTGTGTGATTTAGAATTTTTAATTAACATGAGGTTTGTGTTGGGGTTTGTATTGAATGTTCTGTGTGAGAATGGATAATCCTCAATACCTCCCCCCCAACGGGTTTGGTATCTAAATGCTCCATATTGTAATTTACATCCTGAGGGGCCCATGGCACTTAGAAAACCATCAGTTCTCCAGTTATCTGCTTCCTATCAGCATCGCTTTCTCAAATGAATGCATTTCAATTAAAGGAAGAATTTACCAGAGTACATGTGAGGTGTGTATTTTGTGAATTATAGCTCTAACTTTGAATAAACACAAAGCAACAAACATTTTCTGAGCTCCTACGATATCCCAGGCATTGAAGATAATACAAAGAGGAAAAAGGTTGGGCTGTACCTCCAAGGAGACTGCAGACTTGCTGGGGAGAAGGATGCAGACAGAACCAAAACATTCAATGAGATCTGGGGCAATAGGTGAGTGATCATCATACAGCATTTGAGAGTTCCTGGTACAGAAGATAAGCTAGAGATATGTTCAAGAAAAAACAAAGTAAAGGCTAAAATTTCACTAAGTGGATACTGCCATTTTCATGTTTACAGACCGTTTTACTCCCTTCTGTATGTGGTAGCATCTTTCAAATTATTTCTGGGCATTGCCTTTTTCTCTTTCATCAAATCAGGAACAGAGCTGGATATCACTATTCTTGTGTGGACACCAAAAGGTGCCATTTTGAGTCAATTACTGATAACCTCCAAGATGGAGCCTTTCAGCCCCTCTGGGTCAATTCAAGGGCCCTGAGAGAGAGGGGTGTGTGAGAATTTAAATTGACTAAATTGTAAATTGGGGGAATGGCAGTTCATCTTGTGACAGAGGCTTGTTCATCAAAGAAACAAAGAATGAGGTATGAAGTCTGTTTATAATCAGATATAATTCAATTTCAGATATTCAGTTAAAAACAACTTTCCTGGGCTTTCCAGGTGGTCCAGTGGTCAAGATTCCACCTTGCAATGCAAGGGGCACTGGTTTGATCCCTGGTCAGGGAAGATCCCACATGCCTTGGAGCAGCTAAGTCCGTGTGCCACAACTACTCAGCCTGTGCTCTGGAACTTGTGAGCCCATGCTCTGCAACTACTGAAGCCTACGTGCCCTAGAGCCCGTGCTTCACAACAAGAGAAGACACTGCAATGAGAAGCCTGCACACTGCAACTAGAGAGTCGTCCCTGCTCTCTGAAACTAGAGAAAGCCCATGTGCAGCAATGAAGACCCAGAACAGCCAAGAATAAGTAAATGAATATTAAAAACCCATTTGGTTTAAGATGAAAAAAACTAAAGTGCCTCACTGGTGGTCTCCCACCTCCTTTTCTCCATCCCCTGGTGTTTTGCAATCATTTCCCCATCCCCTTTCATCCTTCTAGGGATGTCTAGCACAGAGCAGGGGGAAAAGATTCTTGTCTGGGGTCAGTGGACCCCCTTCCAAGCCCCCCACTGATCTCTGTTCCCTGTGTCTTCTGAGCCACTGGCTGGTCCACTCTGGGTCACATCTCCTGCCTGCAGGACACCAGTGGCAGCACCCTAACTACTCCTTGAGTGGCAAAAGTCCCAAGATGTTCAAGTTGCTCAGTTGTGTCCGACTCTTTGTGACTCCATGGACTGTAGCCCACCAGGCTCCTCTGTCCATGGGATTTTGCAGATAAGAATACTGGAGTGGGTTGCTCTTTCATTCTCCAGGGGATCTACTTGACCCAGGGATCGAACTCGGGTGTCCTGCACTCCAGGCAAACTCTTTACCATCTGAGCTACCAGGAGACCACTGGGTCAACTTTTGAGGGTATGTGTCCCAGGAGACTGTCTGCCATTTAGTGGAGGCTCAGCAAATCCCCGGCTGCCTCCTGCCTTCCCTGACATGCCCATAGCGCCCACCCTCTGGGTGCTCAAACCCCTGGGGAGAGACTCTTCTCTTCCCCTCCCCTCTTACTTCCGTTTAGCTTTGGGAGGAAAAAAGTCTGATAAAACCTACTCACTCCAAGCAGTGAATGATTTGTTCCCTCAAGAGGTTAAAACTGCTAATTGCATTTCATAAGAAGAGGAATTTCATAAAGTGAACCTTTCATTGTTAAATTGGTCAGGCTGAACACAGAATTTTGGGCAGATCCCTTAAGAATCTGTCAGGCAATGCCTAACATGGTGCCTTTAGATCTTGCAGCTGGATAGAATCGAAAATCTGCTAATGAGAGTGGAAGTCATGGGAAAGGCAGCCCCACAAGGGGATCCTGAACCAATGAGTTCATGGAGACCCCCACACCTCACAGCAGAGCCTGCCAGGGGAACAGACTGCCTCACCTTTCTGAGTACCCACTGTGCACAGGCCTCAGGTTTGCAGCTGACTGTACAGCTTCTGCTTACACCACCTCCCTGAATACCTAAAGGATGTTCTAGAATTCTCTCCTCCCTCCACCCCTCCCCACACACACTCACACCTACACTCAAAAGTTGACCCACACCCTTACCTCTATATACTCTAACTTGTTCTTCAAGGAGTTTTCCCTGAAGTTGCTGAAGATCTGGTAGATGAAGAAAAAGGAGGGTTCTGGATAACTTTCTTGCTTTCATTAGAATCCCTCTGTCTTTCAGACCCAGAGGCTAGGATTTGCATCAGTTTGCATGGACACTTACATCAGCAAGGATTTACATGTTCTGGAAATAGGATCAGAATTTGCCTTACGTCTCAACAAAGTGAAGGGAAGATGAGGGTGAGGGCTTCCTCCACGTCCCTCACAGGCTGTGGTTCCTTTGAAGCCAGGGACCATGTTCTGTGGAGGGCCTGATGGATCCCGGGGGCCTCCTCCCTGGGGACACAGGGCAGCATCACAGTCACCAGTGAGAAACAGGGCCATATTGTCCTCTAGGGGGTTGAGGACTGATGCGGGGTCTTACAGAGTAAGGAGGTCGGGTCAGGCTGGCTCAGACCTGACTCCAGCAGGCAGGGCAGAACTCTCGATTGACCCTCCGTAAGAATCTTCCTGCTTCACCATCAGAGGGGCCTGGCCTTGGGTTCTGAAAAAGGTTAAGAAGACATCTAGCTGCCTCTGAGCCTTGGATGCAGCCCTGGATAAGGGCAGAGAACTGAGTCAGGATGGGACCTTTGTCCCCAGCAAGCCAAGGGCCACAGAAGAAGAGGTGTGGGAGAGGAGTGGAGGGAGGCAGCCTCAAGGATGGGATTCTCTCCCATTTCAGAGGGTGTAGTGGAATCCATGCTTATTTTATTATGTTTTAAATTTGCTTTTATTTATTTATTTGGCTGTGCTGGCTCTTAGTTGTGGCACATGGGATCTTTGATCTTCACTGTGGCATGTGGAATCTCTTGTTGCAGCATGCATGATCTAGTTCCCTGATCAGGGATTGAGCCCCAGGCCCCCTGCACTGGGAGCACAGGGTCTTAGCCAATTGACCACCAAGGATGTCCCTCCATGAATATTTTAGAATTCTGTTCTCATAGCTGCTCTCATTCCTCTCTCTCTCTCTCTGATGAACTCAAATGACCCAAAGTGACATGGTCTTTCCATTTCTCAGAGGAGCACTCAGTGCTCCAGGGGCCTGAGTCCTCAGGGCACGTTCAGTGTCAGAACCAGAAGGAAAAGTTCTCAGTGTCCACCTCCAGGGCTCCTGCTGCGGCCTGGAAGGGATGCTGTCTCCCAGGAAATCTGCCACTTTTATCACTGTCAATCCTTTCCTCTGGTGACACCCACATCCCAGTGGGACCACTTATCAGCAGGCCGTGTAGCCAGCAGCAGCCTCCTCAGTTATGGAGGGGGATTGCTCTTCCAGCCATCCAACAGTCCTGGGTCCAGAAGCCTCATGTTGGATAGCAACAGGGCCCCACCAGGCCTGCCCCAGCCCCGGGCACTGAGGACCAGGAGCAAAATAGGTCTGTCTGTCTGTCCGCCAGGCCCAGAAGCCTGAATCCGCATAAGTGATTGCTTGGTGCTGTGGCCTCCTCATGGCAATTCTAGGCCCCTCCTCTGGGCAGAGCCTCTTTGGAGGACGTGGGTATAGGGCTGAATGATCACCTCCCCCGCTCCCCATGACAATTTCCTGCCCTGAGCTCCATGGTGAACTGAGTGCAGACTCCTCTTCCCTCTGGCTCCTGATTGCAGCTGCATCAGGGCCTCTGGTAATGATTCCACTGGGGGCTCTACAATCAGGCGGCTGCTCCCCAGGGTTGATCTCTGGCTGGCCCCAAAATCTGGTTGTCTCAGATCGAAAATCTGGGATTGCAGAGTTCAGGGAGCCTCCCACCCAGCCACTCACTTTACAGGTGGGCTTGGAAGCCCAGGCCCTTTCAAAGGCCCTGGGGTACATGGAAGAAGAGTAACCCGTGGTTGGTTTTCTGAAAGAGGCTGCTGGGTGAGGCACAGCCAGGGAGGGATGTCCTCCCTCTGGTGCTAGGGTCAAGGAAAGCCAGTGAATGAACTGCCCTGAAGCTGGCCTACACTGAGGTGAGGTACTGTCCTGACCTATGACCTCACTCCAGATTGCTCACCACCAGGTAGGACCCAGAGGGCCACTCACTCCATATCCGGGATCTCACCTGCTGATGGACGAGAGTTGTGATGTCATTTCCCGAGAGATCATGGGTCAACAGGCCACAGAATCACTGGCCAATCCAAGCTGGCCTGGGATGGCAGACCCTTCTGTGCTCTGACCTCTCTGAGCCAGCAGGGTGCAGTCCCCTGGGTCCAGGCTGAATTAGCACCTGCGATCCAGCCTTACACATAGCCAGGAATCAGACTTTCTGAAGACAGGACCCGAGTTTAAACAAGCATTTTCTGTTAGAACAGCTGCCTAGAGTTGTTCCTTGGCTGGGATGGACAGTCACTTACTTGTATGCCATGATCGTGGCTTTCCTGAACCTCCTGGTGGCTCTCAAAGTGCTCCACTGACCTCACCCAGGACCCGGAGCAGATGGGGAGGAGGCTTCCTGGGTCGGGTGGATGCGCTGACTCAGGGTCAGCCTGGGGGCTGACCAGGACAGAATGTCTCCAGGAGTGTTCTGTATAGCCGCTGCAGCCAGCACTGTTACTAAGAAAAGCCCAAGGAGAAAGGGTAACCCAACACGCCTGCCTGGCACAGGCCTGGGGTGGGAGGAGGGGCAGATGACTCAGGGGCTGCTCCAGGGGGCTTAGGGTCAGTGTCACGTCTAACTGTTCTGCACGCCATCCCCCTTGTTGGTTGGGGGAAGAAGCCCTGCGCTCTGCTTGTCTCCAAATCCTGCAGAAACTAGGCATGGTCAGAGGGGCCCCCCAGAGGGGCTATCCTGTGCTTGTCAAAGGTGTTGAGGACCAGGGACACTCTCGGGCTCCCTTACAGATGTCCCCCACCCCTGGGTGTCTCCAGGGCTATGACTGCCATGGCCACTGGGACTCTGCTCATTGCCCCTGCCTCAGCCTGGCCATTCACCCTTGTCTGGACCCAGAGCCCCAAGGGCTTCCCTCTCTGGGTGACCTTGAAGCAGCAGCTGTTAACTGAGCCCCACATGTGCCTGATACTGGAGAGGCTCAGGTAAGTATCTGGTGTGTCCCATGAGAGGCTGGGCCGCAAACAAATGATCTGCTAGGATTATGGGTAGAAATCCCTGACATCATAAAAAGTCATCAGGCAAGACCTATCTGGGCAGTGCTGTGGGCTAGCCTGAGAGTCTAAAGACCAAAGATGCTCTATTTAGTGGGGAGGTTGCTATGGACTGAATGTTTGTGTCCCCCCAAAATTCATATGTTGAAGTCCTACCCCGCAATGTGATGGTATTAGAAGGTAGTGTACTTGGGAGGTAATCAGATCATGAGGGTGGGACCCTTACAAATGGGATTTGTGCCCTCATAAAAGAGACCCTAGAGAGTTCTCTAGCCCTCTCCCTGCCGTATGAAGATACAATAAGAAGTGGGCAGGCTATAAGCTGGAAGACAGACCTTGTCAGAACCTGATCAAGCTGGCACCCTGACCTCGGACTTTCAGTTCCCAGAACTATGGGAAATAAACTTCTCTTGTTTATAAGCCACCTGGGCATCTTGGAGCTAAGAGCATCCCTCTCCCCCCAACTCCAGTGCTTTTGCCTGAAGGAATCTGTTCTTTTTCCAGAACTGTGGAAGCTGGAAGGAAGTCACAATGAGATGGAGAACACAGCTTAGCTCTCATAGAGCCTCGTTTGGTCCTACATTCCCTCTCTGGGGACCGAGGTAGTCCTTAAAGGGTCTGTCCTTATCTGAGGGCATCATTCATAAGCACAGCATGGTTTAATAAGACACAGACCTGCCAGTGCTTTCCTGTGGCAAACCACCCAGAGCGGAGACTTGAAAATAGATACTTGTTCCAGTGTGGAGTTTTGCTCCCTTACAGCCACATAAATTACTTCATCTCATTTAACTGCCATTAGCAAATTATTAATCTAAATTCACACACCCAGAGTGAAATCATTGAACTCAGACATTTTACTATCAAGGATGCTTTCCTTCCAACCAAAGCCCATTTAAAGTTGTGTGAATTTCAGCAGCCCAGCAAATCTTGCATCCCTGCTTGCTGAGCCTCTCAATGGCTCTTGCAGGCATTTACAAGCCCTTTTCCCTTTTTAATGATGCTTTTTGTCTAGTTTTTGAGCACATGAATATTCATGGATTGGTATAGTACAGTGGGGGGCTTCCCTGGTGGCTCAGCAGTAAAGAATCTGCCTGTAATGCAGGAGACTAGGGTTCGATCCCAGGGTTGGGAAGATCTCCTGGAGAAGGAAATGGCAACCCAACCTCAGTACTCTTGCCTGGGAAATCCCATGGACAGAGGAGCCTGGAGGGCTACAGTCCATGGGGTTGCAAAAGAGCTGGACACAACTGCAAGACTAACGGCAACAACAGTATCGTTGAGTGGTCAGGGGTCCAGCCTTGGGGGTCAGACAGAACAGATTTAAATCCCAAGCAGTTTGAACATTAGCTAGCCTCAGATTAACTTCCCTAGGACTTTGTTTTATTATCTGTAAAATGGGAATAATGTACTTAGGTCATAGGGTTGTTTGAGCCTTAAATAAGACGATGCAGTGTGCTCGGTGCAGCATCAGACACACAGCAAGCATGCAGTGATGGTGTTTATCATTGTGGCTGTTGTTATTTTTAGCTAAATACAGATGGGCAGGGTCAAGGATGGCCTCTTCTGCTCTCTGACTCAGGGACAAGAACTTGATCAGTGGCCCTGAGCAGACTCTGGCAGGGAGGGTGCTGTGTGAGCCAGGTCTTTCCCCATCTCCCAGCCTGACGGATCCCACGCTTTCCTGAGCTCATAAAAGGTTGCAGTGGCAGTAGGTTATAGTGACAGCTTTTCAACAACTGTGTAAGTCTCTAGGACTCCCCCTTCCAGAGAACATTCCATTTAAGAAGGTCTCATCCAGGAGTCGGTGGAGGCAATGTAATCAAAAGGGCCAAACTGGAAAAGCAGAGCCAGTGGAGGGACAAGGCTCCCTACACAGGAAGTCCTGGGAGCCCGGCCAGGTAAGTGTGGATGTCAGCTCGGATCCTGGGACACAGATTCTCACTAGACAAGAGACTGGGCCACACACACCCAGGGCCCAAGCTGGAAGACCAAGGACTTGCCGCCTAGGTAGCTGAGTCTTTAAGCCTCTAACCCTTTTACTCTTTCTCCGCTCCATGTTTTAACAATAATGCTATTTAATATGGGCCCGTCTGAATAACTTTATTCTTCCTTCAGATCTATACCTATAGAAGGCTGCTGTGTTGTCCAGACTGCCCATAATTCGTTAATGTTGAATCCCTTTCCATCCGGAGACTTATACAGTTGTTGAAAAGCTGTCACTATAACCTATTGTCACTGCAACCTTTTATGAACCAGCCTACATTTTTATGTCAAAAATTTATCTTAATGGCCTCACAGCTCTTACCTCCAATTATTTTGGCGTCACCAACCTCCAGCTTGGGCTGTGTTCCAGCTAATACGTGGGAACGAATTTCCTCTTTGCTCTTACCCCGGCCCCACACTTGAAACCTTGTGGATAAAGTGGCAGATCCTCTCAAGTGGAGGTATATATATATATATCCACTCCCTGCAGAATGTGAGGGAGGGCTGGGACCTCGGGGGGACACCCTGAGGAAGGCAGTAGAAGGCTGTGGCTGAACTCAGGGTATCGCTATATAACCAGTACACGGAAGGAAGCACAGAGGAGGGACCTGGCACCTTGCAGCACCTTGCAAAGAGGCTGGGCTTATTCCCTGCCTCTGCCACCCATTTTTTTTAATTTGAATTTTTTTTGATGGAGACCATTTTTAAAGTCTTTATTGAATTTGTTACAATATTGCTTCTGTTTTATATTTTATTTTTTTGGCCATGAAACATATGAAATCTTAACTCCCCAACCAAGGGTCGAAGATGCACCTCCCATATTGAAAGGTAAAATCTTGACCACTGGACTGCCAGGGAAGTCCCTCCCCTTTGTTTTAAAATTGGCAACAGTAATACACACATTCTCTGTCTACACAACAGAAAATGCTAGAGGAAAAAGTATCATGGATACTATTAAGGGTGAGTACCAGTTTCCTCATTTAAAATGCTTTACACTCTTACTTTTCCACGATGCTGTTTGTTTAGTCGCTAAGTCATATCTGACTCTTTTGTGACCCCATGGACCATAGCCCTTCAGGCTCCTCTGTCCATGGGTTTTCCCAGGCAAGAATACTGGGACGGGTTGCCATTTTCTTCTTCAGGGGCTCTTCCCAACCCAGGGATAGAACCCACGTCTTTGCGTTGCAGGCTGATTCTTTACTGCTGAGCTGCTGTGGAAGCCCACTTTTCCAAAATACATATGTGTATATTTACATGTATACACGTGTGAGAATATAAATATTTCTACATGTAAATATAAAAATATTTTCTATATTAAGTGTATATAAGATGTTGTGTGATATCAATATATATTCAAATATTTAAAGGTATTTCACTACTGTAGGAGTTGATGATAATTGAAAAGGTAACTAAAGAAACCAACATTACCTTCAATGTCTTGTTATTACTGATGGGGAAAGCCTTGACTTCCTCTACAGCTGCCTAGGAGCGATTCAGGCGTGTTGTATTCTGCCCCCTTAACAGGTAAGTGAACAACACCAAGACAAGCTAAGAGACTTAGGCAAGGCCAGGGGCGCACCTGGGCCTTGAACCGAGAGCTTGAAGCTCAGCCAGAGTCCTTACCACCAGCCTTGGACGATTCTGCACGAGGCACTTTTCTCCTCCCTGTTGTCTGACCTTGAGAAACAGAAACATTCTCTACTTCTCTTGCCCCTGCCTGCCTCAGTGTAGCTGCTTACGTCATAAATGCCCCTTAAATAGGAAAGAATGCTGGGAGAGGAATGCGGGGGTTTCCTGTGACCTTTCTCCAGGCCAGCTGGCCAGCGTGTGGGCAGCTCCTACAAGGCTCCACACCAGGCCTGGCTTTCCCTGGCCCATCCCTCTCCCTCGGCCTTCTAGGTCTGAGGATGGTCACCTGGGATCCAGCAGGCAGAGGGCCTGCAGTTCTGTATCCTCAAGCCTCACTTCAACATGGCCCTTTGGAGCTGCCAGGCTCCCCCTGGCACTACAGGCAGGAGGACAGCCCAGGAACCTAGCATAGCAAAGACTCCCCACCACAGGCAAAGCACACTGCAGCTCCTGCCTCTGCTGGAGCCTCCCCTTCTTGGGGCCTCCACAGTCGTAGGCCGGCACGCTGGGAGTTTTCTCTGTTGCAGACCCTGCTGTGCTTGTGAGTTAGTGATCTGTCCTTGGAGAGGGGCGATCATCTCTTCCTGTGACTGGATAGTGATGGCTCTCATGCAGCCATCCGTGGGCTGCATCAGGATGCATGCCGGGGAGCTGGCATCAGGGATCCTGGGTGCAACCAGGACTGGGCTGGGTGTGCCCGTGCACAACCCACATGAGAGTGTGCACATGTGTCTGCAAGCAGGACAACAAATGCCGCCAGAATTCTGATTTTTTGCTTGAGGCAAACACTGGGAAGGTAAACTCCTACACACTGTCCTGGAGTCAGATGATCCTGAGGTCAGAATCTTGGAAGGTTATTTACTTTGCAAATAACCTTGGCAAATGAAATTCCCTGCATCCCAGTTTTTAATTATTGTTAAGTGGGGATGATGTCCTACAGGGTGTGATGCAAAATGTGTGCAAGGCACTTACGCCTGGCAGGCAGTAAAGTTTCAATACATGCCAACCACCCTCACCATTGTTTTCATCACCAACCTCGCATGCTCTCAGTCTGGTTATTATTGTCCTCTCGAAGTGATGCCATGTCACGCCATGTCCCCCACGCCCTGTGGAGCTGCCCAGATGCCTTTCTGATGCCTCTTAAGTCCTGCAGAAGCAAGTAATCCCCAGATTGGAAAGGAGCCCGGGGCCCGTCCCCAGCACCCAGGGAAGGGGCTGTTCTCTCAGCTCGAAGGCCCAGGACTCCAGGGCAGGGTGGGAAAGGACCCAGGGGACCCACCTCCATGGAAGCCCCTGAATCTTCTCTTTAGAAGAACCCCACCGGCTCCCCATGTCCTGCTCTGGACCGGCAGCACGTTAGGGCCAGAGAAGACCCTTTCAGATGCTCATTTTAGAGACGGGTGGAGGGGCACACAGCAGGTTTGCAGCACAGCCTGGAGGATCCCAGGTGGCGCTAGTGGTAAAGAACCCACCTGTCAATAGAGGAGATTTAAGAGATGCGTGTTCGATCCCTGGGTTGGGAGGATCCCCTGGAGGAGGGCGTGGCAACCCACTCCAGTATTCTTGCCTGGAGCATCCCATGGACAGAGGAGCCTGGCGGGCTACAGTCCATGGGGTCACAAAGAGTTGGACACAACTGGAGTGACTTAGCATGCACGCACGGAGGGGCACACAGCAGGCTTGCAGCACAGCCTGGACGAGGTGCAGGGCTTTGAACTTTATTTTCAGGACTGCTTCCATCCCTCAGATCAAGCCCAACTCTCATCCGGGCATCTGAGTCCCAGTTCCTTCCTCCTTCCCCTTATGCAGACTCATTTTCCCCATCCTCTGCTGGGTCCTGTCTGCTCTTGCCAGGATGGTTTCTTCTGAGCCTTCCTGCTGACCCTCATCCGGTCCTTCCAGGTCTCTGCCACCCAAACCCATCATGCCCCACCTCCTACAGGATGACCGCCATAATTACAAACAGCCCTTATCTTGTTTTCTGACCTCCTGAGGCCAAGTGCTGAGCTGAGAGGACTAATAACACCTCCCTCAGAGGCTGTGTGATCTCAGGCAGGCTCCCCAGTCTCCAAGCTTCCATCTCCTCCTCTATAAAACTGAGGAAACGCTAAACAAATATCTAATGCACATTTTTAAAAGAAAGCCTCCCCTCCAATGTCTTTTTCATGTGAGGGCCTGTATTTCAGGGGAAGCGCATCTAACGAAAACAGAACTACTGTCCCTCGGCCCAGTATACAGCAGTGAGCAATCCAGCTCTGAAAGCTATTTTATTTTCCTTTTCAGTGTGGAGAGGCTTGGCCATTAGCTCTGTGTGAGTCTAAACACGGCCCCGAGACTTCCTGAGTCCCTAGGCACCTATCTGGCTGGTACCAATCCAGAAGTACCACTTACGTTAGTGCCATGAGTAAGAGGGAAGAAAATCTGAAAAATGGGTGACATATGCACCGGGCATCTCTTGTTTATTTATGTCCTCCTGTGTTTGAAGCGGAGGAAAGCATTTCGCCATTCTAGGTAGGAGATGGCTTCGTCCCGGGATCGAAGTCTTCCTATTTCACCCATTTAGAGGGAGATGCTCACAGGGGAGGGATTAAAGATGTGCTAAAGAGGGATATTCCAGTTCTGGCAGGGGACTTTCCCTAACGCACCGCATCCCCGCTAGCTAAGTAGCTAACGCAATTTCATCTTCTGTTATGGAGAAGGATGACTCAGTGTGAGCTCTATTTTCTGCTCAGATCTAAGCCACGTTGTGCGCAAGGACAGTGTGGCACGGCCCCTGATTAATCATGGCGCATCCGAGCGACTCTGTCTGTTCTGGGCCGACATGAGTGCGGTTACTAAATGGGCTCCTTGCTCTCCCCGGGGACACAGCCACCAGGACACAAAGACCTCTGCCTGGAGACCGAGTCTCGAAGGGGCTGATTTGTAGCTGGAGCCTAGATGAGAACTCAAGAAATCTCATATAGAATGAAGCTGTTGCCATTTAAATTTAACATGTTTTTAACCTGCTAATAGCCCTAAGGGATGGAGATGCAGCTGGCTGGCTGGGTCCGAGTGGGGGGCATTGACTGCCTGGGGAGGGCACAAGGGTGTGAGGCTGCTGCCCTGCCTGGCCCCTGCTGTTGGGTGAGGGCCTCCTGTTAACATGTAGCACAGCTCAAACCACCAAAGGGCCCAGCTTCTCCATGGCAACCCCAAACAACCTATTCATTCCAGAGGCTATGCTGGCAGCAAAAGTGGACCTGGTGCCATGGAATGGTGTCCTCGTGACAGGCAATGTGAAAATGGTTCCTGATTGACCATCGGCTGCCTTCTGGGAAGGCTTCCAGGAATGAAGCCAGCCCAGGGACGGCCAGAGATGGCCTCAGAGAGGCTAGGGAGAGTGATTTACAGACAAGGCATCACGGGTTATGAATGGGGGATGCTCCCTGCACTGGGGAACTCATAATTTACTGACACATAGCATCCTTGAAAGGGAGAGGATCCAGGTGGAAAGAAAAGGTGGTGGGGATGGAAGAGACTCTGAGGAGGGGATCCCACAAGATTCAGCGGTTCTGGGGTATCCAGAGGGATTATCCTGGCTGTGTGTTGGGGACACTGCCTCTACACGAGATGAGGGGACTTTGTCCCTCCCCCCAGATAGGATGCTTCTGCTCCACGAGGATACACACATTCACTCCCACGGCCTGGCTGGTGGCTGCCGCCCTCTACCTGTCCTGCCTGCTTCTTCCTTCTCTGTGCTTCTGCTCCCACCTATGCTGGCCGCAGCCTCCACCAGCCTCTGCCCGGGCCAGCGTCCTGATGCATGTCCTCATAGGAGGGAGGGAGAGGGGCTCGGCCTTGGAGTCAGACACGTGTGGATCTGAACCTGTGGCGTGGATTTGAGTGGTGTCAGGTAAGTTAGCTAACGTGCAGGAGCCTCAGTTTCCTGACCGGTGTAGTGGACACATACACGGGCTTGGGAAGGGTTTAGGGGGTCCCAAATGGGGCGATCCATGTAAACGCAAGTGATGCCGCGTGAGAGAGGGGGTTTCATTTCCCTTTCCTCTCATTCTTCTCCCTCCATGCTTCACTGCCTTCTTTCCTTCTGGCCCGGTGGCAGGTCCCCCTTTCTGGGCACCTGCCCCAGATGACCAAAACTGGGTAAAGCAATCGCCGAAGGAGACGCCGCCAAGAAAGTCCATCAGGATGTTCCAAACACTCTGTCTCTGTTGTGGTAAACGATGACTTTAATTTACAAAGCAGACGAATACTAAATCTTCATGAAATTAAAAACTATATTATTTATGTGAGCGGAAACGGAAAATGTTCTGTAGCTAGCAGCGATCCGGCTTTGTAGGAGGAACACTAAAATAATTAAAACCACTCGTGCTTCAGTAATAAATAATGATAATAAATAAATGTCCTGACCTTAAGCGAAAATATAAAATTAAAACCCATTTGGTATGTAAATTCATTCAGGACGCTAGCGAGTCTCCCAGCCTAAGACGGTGTGGGATGGAGGAAGCGTTCACTACATGAATTTTGAAAGGAAAATCAAAGAACAACAGAGTTGTGTGTGTATCGACTCATTATTCTCCTTTAATTCCATCTAATGCTGTGTGGAGCCTTGAGGCTGGGACATTAATTTCCTGCTTTTTCTGTTTCACCAATTCCTCGTGGAGACCGGGAGAAAGAATTTCAATCCTGGAGGCTGAAATCAGGAGAGGCCAGAAAATTGCAGAAGGGGTGGAAAACAGAATTTCAGAAAGGCAATTTTTAACGTGTTTACAGAAAGACGATGAAAAGGGGTTGGCATAGAGCAGTGCCGGGGCTGCCTGGGAGTGCTGTGTGCCCAAGGGTTTGGGGGCACACGTCTTCTAGGGTGAATAAAATGACCCTGCTCCTGCGTCCAGGTGGGAACCATTCCAGGGCCTGGAGAAGCTGGGCAGGAAGTGTGTGGACGGCCTCTGACTTCAGGAAAACACCGATCAGTTCCAGATGGTGCACCACCCGCCCCCCGACAGCCCAGCGCCTGACTTTACTGTGAAATTGCTGCTCGGTCCATGAAGCCTGTGGCTACCCGGGCTCTCCAAATACAGCCAGCCCAGGAAGCTGCAGGGAAACGTGCCAGGCAGAAACTTCCAACCACTGCTGTGTAAGAAATGTAGAAACACCCTTTCCATTTTATTGTATGTCTAAGACCTGTCACATGCAGCCTGTCATTTCAGGCTCCTAACTACCTAGTGAGGTGGGCGGGGCAGCTATGGTTATTCAGAGTGTCGTGGTTCAACTGCTAAGTTGTGTCCGACTCTTTGTGACCCCATGGACTGCAGATGCCAGGCTTCCCTTCCTTCACGATCCCTTGGAGTTTGCTCAAACTCACATCTGTTGAGTCAGTGATGCTATCTCACCAGCTCATCCTCTGCTGCCCCTTTCTCCTTTTGCCATCAGTGTTTCCCACCATCAGGGACTTTTCCAGGGTGTCAGCTCTTTGCATCAGGGCAGGCAGGGAAAGTGAGGCACCAGAGCTCAGAAGAAGTGGCGATGGGGCAAGGGGCAGAATCCTGCTCTAGGTTGGTGCTCCTGTGTAGCTGGGGGGGCCTCCCTGGGGGAGGGAGGAGATGGAAAGGAAGGCTCTCTGGACCTGCCCTGTCAGGAGGACCCTGGTCCTGACTCCATGTCCCCTGAGGGATCACCTCTGTCCCAAGAGAGTGGTGGAGGGGCTGTCCCATGGAAAAGAGGAACCCAGAATCATCAGCATCCTGAGAAGATGGGGCCTGGGGGAGAGTGAAAGCTCTGTGGAGCTTTTCAACGCAGACCAACCCCTGTTCACTCTTCTGATACGACACACTCTTCCTGGTAGAAAAGGAGGGAAGAGTCCAACCCAAGCCCTTCAGTGTCTGAATGCCTCCAAACCATCCAGGCTTTGTAATCAAAGCACTGGCATAAGGACAGATTTCCCCCCACTTTTGAATCTCATTAGAAATCACTAAACTGTCAACAAGCCACCAGATCAGGTACCCCGATAACCAAGAGGTTTACCACCTGGGGCTTGGGGAGGCCCTCCCACACACTGGACAGGGGTGGCCCACCATGTCCAGTGGGCCACACATGTGGCCCAGCTCAACCAGGGCTTTCAAGATCCCCTCCTGATCCTGCCTGCTAATGCCTATCTGACTCCATGATGGACACAAAGACAAAGAAAGCATAGCACTCGAGCTGAGGACCCTGAGGTGACCAGTGGGATAGTGGGGAAAAAACAGTTAAAACAAAAAAAAAAACTTAGAAAATCAAATGGTAAATATTTCCTTAAAACGGCTTCCAGGTCAGGTATAAAGTCCTGGACCAGCGTCCCAGGTGGGTGGGGCTGAGGGCTTACCTGCAGGGGTCAGGGAGGCTCCCACACAAAACTCTTGGGGGGCCAGAAGACAATCCCCTTCTCCCTACAGATTTGTGAAGAATCATCTGTTCTTGGCTGTCCCTGACAGTAAAGAGGTGTCATAGCACCTTGACACAGCAAGGTCACCTCGAGCTCTCTGTCCCCTGTTTTCTGGGCACATAAGTTACATCCTTGGAGTGTTCATTCTGGACAGGGGATGGATTATTCCTGCTAAAATGTCCATGTGACCCCAAAGCACAGGCTGACCTTGGGGTGCGCCAGGCTGCAGCTGGCCTGGCAGGGCTGTGAGCTTCTTACGAGGCCTTGAACCTGTCGCTATGTGGAACCTGAGCCTCTCCTCGGGGACTCACCTACCAGCCTCTGCCCTACTCCCCCAGGGCAGCTGCCCTGTGATGCCCACGATAACTCCCGTGCCCTGAGTCCAGAGATGATTGAGCTCAGCTTCCAGGACTCCTGGGTCTTTGGGTGGGCAGCATGGGATTCAACGTGGGGATCACCTCCCCTCCATTCTTGCCCCCTTCTGTCCCCATAGCTGCCATCATGCAGTCTATGGGCTTCTAACACCCTTCTGACCTCCTGGCCGTCTCCCTTTTGTGAAGCCATGGCTGCTACCGACCAACTTGCATCACTGTCCCCATTGAGAAAGGGACCCAGTCCCTAGAGGCTACTCAAACCCCTCTCCTTCTATAGCAGTGAGCAAGGTGCTCACGAGATGCCCCCTCACTCACCCCACGGTTTCTGCAAACCTGCCATGCACCCAGTCCTGTGGGCTCAGGACAGCTCTGAGGCTCATGTGGCCAGGTGCTGAAGGAGAAAGTTGGGGGGGCAGTCAAGGGTCCTCATTTCTCCATTCGACCCTTATTGAGGACCTCGGTGCGTCAGACTCAAGACAGAGAGAGGAGGGGAAAGTCAGTCCTCTTTCAGGGGTGGGAGAGGTTGGCCAGAAAGACTTCAGGGAGGAACGAAGGGCTGGGTTTTGGGAGATGATCGATGCTCCCTGGGTGGGAGGGATGACAGGGGCCCTGCAGGAAGAAGAAGCCGTGGAGGCAAAGAGTGGGATGAACCTGCACTGGGAGCCCGCTGTCCCTCCAGGACAGCTGCCCAGCAGGTGGGGTGGAAGGTGAGACTCAGCAGACCTGGCTGGAGCCCCAGGGAGGCAGTTCTACCCCGGGTGAGGGCCAGGGGAAGGCTGGAGGGCAGGGTGCGATGCTGCGAGACCATTTAGAGGCCTGTGATCAGGGGAGTCTGGGTGAGGGCCTAGATTGACACCGTGGGCTTGGGGATGGATGATGGGGATAATTTAACGAGGAGGTGATTAGCCATGGGCTGTGGGGGAAAGGGTGAGGGAAGAGTCAGGGATGACCCTGGCTAGATGCAGGGGTCTGAGTCCCGAAGCCCAGCTGAGGGGCCTGAAGGCTGAAAGGCTGCATGAAGTGACGCTGAGATGCCCACGGCACCCAAGGCTTGGTCCAGAAATTAACTGGCTGTGTGGACTGGGAACCCAGAGAGAGGGCTGGCCTGGAGACAGGAGGACACACGGAGCCTTAGAGCTGGGTCCTGGCTCTGCCCTGGTCCTTTCGGTCTCTTCCCTCACGAGGTGACCAGAGGGGTCTAGTCCAAATGCCCCATGATTTGGGGCTTCTCATGGGTTCCCTGCACAGACCAGGGGCACCTCCAAGTTTTCATCCCGCTGCCTGGAATGTTCTTGACCCCTCCCCCACACCCCTGCCCCCTCCCTGGCTCCCTGCCCACCTTCTTCAGGTTTTTGCTCAAAGCTCACCTAAATAGTCTTTTAAAATGGCAGCAAACCTTCCTCTCCACCAGGCACTCTCAGACTTCCTTCTCTGCTTTATTTCTCAGGAGCACTTTCACCCTCAGACAGTTACTTATTCATTTGTTGATCTTCATCCATCCACTAGCGTGTAAGCTCCATAAAGGCAGGGATGTTTGCTTTGATTAGGCACACAGTAGGTGCTAAATAAATATTTATGAATGGATGAATAAATTAGTCTCCTCTGGTTGGCCTCACTCCCTGAATCCAGGGCACCTTGATTTGCTGTTAACTCAGGGCTGTGCCCTTCCTGGCCTCACTCCAGGACTGGGAATTGAAGGCTCAGGGTCTAGAAGGGCTACTCAGGACCCTCCTGGACTTCAGATGCTGCTCTGCAGAGTTGGAAGGAAAGTGGCCGCCTGTGGGTGGTGATCTTAGCGCGCGCTTGGCCACCCTTGGGCCTCACGTCGGCCTGGAGAAGAATGCAGAGCCTGGGCAGGGCGCCTGGAGTTGGATGGAATTTATTGCTCCAAAGGCTCCCAGAGTTTTCAGATCTTGCACATCAACACACATACTTTGGCGGGGGCAGATGCAAAAAATAAAACCCCAAACCTACAGGAAACAATCTGGGGAAAGCAGGAGGGGGAGCATGAAATGGACAAAACATATGGGCCAAAACACCTGAATAAACAGAGCAGACAGAAGGGCCAGCCCAGCCTAGGCCTTCGAGAAAAATCACAGTTTAGAATGCTGCTTGGGAAGGGAGAAAACTCCAGAATGTGACCTTTTCTCTTCAAGGTTGCATCCTTCACTGGTACTAAGGAAGGTGAATTTTAAGAGGAATCAAACAGAAAAGGTGACAGGAGGCAGGAGGGGCCTGGGGGCCAGGAGGCCCAGCCATACCGTTACCTCTTCTGTTGATGCTGTGCTATCTTGGTCAAGTCTCTTCCCTCCCTGGGCCTCTGTTTCTGTGTATAAAGTGAGAGGTTTGAACAGTGGGCCTTCTGGCTCTGCTGGCTGTTCCATTTCTTGGTGTTCTAGCAGCCTCCTTTAAAACAGCCAGCTGGGCTATCCCGGAACGCCAGCTGTGTTCCCTTGCAAGTTATCACAATATGGCAAGACCCAGAATGGAAGTCCACGGTTGTTCATTGCATAGCCTGTGCAGCTGTACATGGCAGGTTCATCTGTCCTGAACTGCGGACACAAGCACCCTTTTTGAAGTCCATCAAGGCCCAACGTTTGGGAAGGCTCCTCTGAGAACTGCTCTGGGAAACGGGAGTACTGGATTTAGCTTCTGAGCTGTGTAGCATCCAGATGGCTGCTGGGCTGGCCTTGCTTTCCTTAAGTCAAATTTTCCTCTGAAGGAAAAAGGAAAAGCTTGTTTCCCTCTCAAATATGCCTTCTGTCTGCTGACCCTTGAGCTGCATCCAGGTGGGGTTTTAGAAGTTCTTCACTGGAGTCCTGCTCCAGGGCTGCTCAGAACTGGGCTCCCGCTTCAAGCGGCCTGGGTTGACTCAGCAGTGCAGAGCAGAGGGAGGTGGGTGGGCAGGATTCCAGAGTAACCCCCAAGGCCCCGCAGCTCCAGGACCTGCCCCCCGACAGGCGCGGGGCCTCTCCTAAGCCTGGACATGCCCGGGCTGCCCTATTAATAGCCCAGCTGCTAGCGCTCTGCTCCTTTCGAGTTTCCATCTCACTGGCACTGGATTGGCTGTCCCAGTGGGGACAGCTTTCTTGCAAAACAAACAGCAGAATCAATACTTCCTTCACTGGGGGAGGTGGAGGGTCTTCGATGGCAGGTCAGGGCCTCTCTCCGTTTCCACTGCTGGGTCCAAGGAAAGGGGCACACAGGCTGCCAGGCCCCTGTCTGCCTCAATTCAGCGATTTGATTACATTCAATTAACAAACATTTATGGAGCACCTTCAACATGTCAAACCCTGCTGGGTAAAGAAGGGCGAGAAGGAAGAATGAGAGGGCCCGGGGCTGGGAGGAGTGAGCCTATTGAAGGCGAAAGACCCTGTGTGGAGAGTTATGGTGGATGTGTAAGTAGGCCAGAGAGAACCAGTGTCTGAACCCAACCATCTTGGGGCACAGTTGGTGTCAGCCACGAGGTGAACTGGATTGGGTGGGCCCCCCAGGGTGTACAAGCTGAGCATGGAGAGACTGACTCTGGGGTCCTTGTGGAGGCAGACCCCCAGTCCTCACTGGGCCTGACGGGAGAGATTGGGGTTAGGCAGCCCCTTCCTGGGGTGGAGGAGCTCAATTTCTCTCTGTCCCCTCTCCGTATCCTCCTGTGCACCTGCCAGGACAGCTAGGAATAACCTCGGCCTCAACCCTCCATGTGTAAAAAGTCCACGGAGAGCTTGTTAAAAATTCAAATGTATGACAAAACCCACTGAAATGTTGTGAAGTAATTAGCCTCCAACTAATAAAAAAAATTTAAAAAAATAAATAAATAAATAAATAAAATTCAAATGGAGGCCGCAGTCACAGAGACGCAGCGCTGATAACCTTTGGTTGAGGGCGGGATGGTGTCTGGGAATCTGCCTGGTAGACAGGCACCTCGGGGACTGGCTGTGAGCTCCGTGGGTAGGGGCCAGGGGTGTTCATCTCCCTCTCAGCTCCCGTCACTCCCCGCCAACCCCAGCACACACACGGCCTGGGGTCAGCCAGCACGTGAGCAATGAGGTGTTGCAGAAAGAGTTGCTTAGGGCGACAAGGGGCGCCCAGCTGACCCCAGGCTGCCTGGCCTCCAGGGCTCATCTCTCCACCACAAATCTGCATGTCCAGCCATGGCTCCCAGGAAATGTCTCTGATGCTCCTCCTGGGGGATCTTTCCCAGCTCTGCACTTAACAGACCTCAACGTCAATGGAGCCTGAGTGCGGGAAAGTGTGTATGGTTGTGGGTTGTGTGTATGTGTTTTTCAAGATCCTGGGTCCAAGAAGCATTCAAATTCCATATGCCCCAAAGATAGGAATACAACCCAACCCTCCTCTCCCACTTGCTCTCTCACTTCTGTATGTTGTTAAACCTGCTGGCCGACTGTTCTGTGCTGACCCTATCTGGGCTCCGCTAATAGCAATCGTCAGCTCAATGGACATGAGTTTGAGCAAACTCTGGGAGGTTGTGAAAGACAGGGAACCCTGGCATGATGCAATCAATGGGGTTGCAAAGAGTCAGACATGACTTTTAGAGACTGAATAGCAACAGCAATGGGCAGGGTCCATGTTGGATGCACCTCCGAGGTGCCCAGCACAGAGTCCCACTAAGGACTGGGTCCCGGGCTGCCCACGCCCCACCCTGTGCGTGGTGACTGGTCTCACAAGCAGTGTGCCTGGCATGAGGCAGAGGGGTGCCAGGGGGAGCCTCTTTCACGGAGGCCAATCAGGAATTTGAGATTCAGAGTGTTTCTCCATTTCAGGGTCGTGGAGATACTCATGGTATCATTTTGTTTGCAAGCAGGAGTCTGCATGACCGCCAGCAGAGGAGAGAGAGTCCACGGCTCTGTCGCTCCTAAAAATTGGCTCTGTGATGACTGCATCTGCCTGAAGGAGGAGCGTGCCCGGCCACTGGGTCCCCACAGAGGGGACTAAAATCGTCTGAAATCTTTGGGCAGCTTGACTGGAGGGGTGGGCAGCAGGTGGGGTCAGAGGATGGGTGGGGTTGGGGGGAGAGGGCATTTCAGAAACAACCACCACAGAAAGACTGGCAGGAAGACGCCTGAGAAGAATGCCAACGTGGCCAGCACACCGCCTGTTCCTTCTCTAGCCCCTAAATTCTTGGCCCAGAAAAACGAAACCACTTGCCCTGCCCTCAAGTCTGGATTCAGCCTGGCGCCAGAGACCATGCGGACTTTAGACCCTGGACACGGAACGGCTTAGCCGGTGAGTTTTAGGATAATAAGGGCGACGGATGGGGAAGTGGTGCTTCCTTCCCCTAAGCTCCGATTAAAGGCTGGAATATGGGTGACACGTACATGGAGGAGGACACGGCACAGTTAGAATTCTGCCAGCAAACAGTCTAAAATATTCATGAAACATGGGACCAGGGCTGACTGTTAACACTGCAACTGGTTCCCTCCAATGGAGTGACAAATGGGCGCCAAGCACTGTCATCTGTCCCTTTGATCTTTCCAGGTCCCGCCAGAGAGCAGAGGGGGGGACCGGGTGGCCCAGGGAGGCCGTGGGGGAGGGGGCCGGAGCCGAGCTCTCTCCTGGTAGCTTGTATTTCCTTGTAAGAGGGTGAGAGAACAGTGCATTTCTTTAGACGATGAGGCAAAATAATTGATTCTCCAGGTCTTACTCCATCAAAAGTGATTAGTGGGGGACCCTGGGGGTTTCACTATACCACACTAACCTCCTTTGTGATAGGAGCATTGTTAAAGACACAGATCTCAACGCATGGCATAGGCAAAAGGCAAGATGTCTAAAAAAAGTAATTGGCCTTCGAAAGAAACTAACGAGAGAAAAGAACAAAATGAACTCCTGGCTTCCTTGGTTAAGGGCGTCTTCAGACACGCTGAGCAGGAACCACAGTGCAAAATTGCTGCAATTTAACAGGGCGTCTAATTAAAAGGAGCAACACGGAGGGCCTTTTCTTCCTACTCTGGGTGTCGCTTCTTTCTGTGCAGGGTTCAGAAGTCTGACAACTCGAGGACAAAGAGTTATGTCCCCAAACAGTAAAAAGCAGCATATTGGCTACTGAATGACTGGTTTTTATATCCTTCTGTCCAGCAAATGTTGCCGAGCCTTGCTATGTGCCAGCTGCTATGCCAGGCACTGGGGTCACAGAGAGGAAAGAGATGCTAGCAGAGTCGGAGTGGGCAGGAGAGAGTGTCGACCACTGAAATACGGTGTGGGCAAAGGCACTGCAGCATGTGGCCTCCTGGGAGCAGAGGGTCACCCAAGTATGAGGCCTTTTTTCTACCTACCACATTGGCCTTCCAAGAGGCCATCCTACTACCCTAACTTTAAAAAAGTTAACGGATTCAGCGAGTGGGGGATGGGAGTGCCCACCCACTGGGCCTGGGTTTCCTTCTGAGTGATGAGTAGGTTCTGGATCTGGAAGAGGTGATGGTCGCAAATCCTTGTGACTGCTCTGAATGCTGCTGAATTGTGTGCACCTGAAAATGATGAATTTTATGCTTATGGATATTTTAGCACAATTTTTAAACAGTAATGCTTTCTGAGGTCAAATTCAATTTAAGCTCTCTTTACAACTTCAAGGCTTACTGAACAATCTATGAGGTGGGGCATGGAGGGATATCCCAAAAGAAGTGGGAGCAACCCCTAGACAGTGATGCCGTCCCAGAGGCTTGATTCCCACCAGCATGCGGCACAATCCTGGCTTCTGGCATCCGAGACAGGAAGAACCTGTCATACCACATCACAGCCTCCCTCTGAAAGGCCACTGAGAAGCTGCTCCCGGCAGCATCTTCCCCGGAGCTTCACCTGGTCTAACTGTAATCTCTCCTGTGGCAGAGCCAGTAAAGTGGTCTTCCTCCTTCAAGAGGAGTTGGCCAGTGGGTACCAGTTCGCTTCTTGGAACGTATATGGTGGGCTGGGTATAGCCTCCTTCCTGTTACCCCGAGATTCCTCCCGACTCCGGCCTCCTGTTTCCAGTTACAAGTGGTCCTTTCCTCTTGGTGAGGGAGTTTGCTGAGGCACAGATCTGGGGAGACCACCAGGGGTGAGGGGAGAAATGGGAGAAGGTGGAAATGGAGCTTCCTCAAGTTTGACAGAGACCCCCCACGCACATGCTTCTCTTGGATTTGAACTAACCACCCAGCATTGAACTCGTCATCTGAGACTCTCCTCCTCCCATGACTGTGCAAATATTTACTTCACCTTCGTGCAGCCGGCAGTCCACCTGTTAATATGCTGGCCAGATCGGGGCCTGGTGACATGGAACTGACCTAGAAGTAGGTATAATCCTCTCTTCTAAATGTGCTTAATACCACTGATAATCTTGTCACATAAATCTCTCGGTTAGCAGTGAGCTGCAGCCACCACCAGACTCCAAGAATCTTTCAGTAACGGATTCCACCTCCTATCTCCTTTCTTATACGGATTTCAGCTGCCATGTTGCTGAGGGCTTGGGAGAAACACCCTGACCTTTAACAGCCCTGTTTTTCACAGCAGTCTCTGGCAGACAAGGCCAACAGAGCCTATCTATTCATTTATTTGGCCTTCCCGAGGACCCCCAAGGACCCCCGAGGTCCCCCTTGCTCGTCTGTGCTCACTGATGGCCATTTCCTCTGGTGGGGTCTGGGGTCTGCATCTTCCACTTAATCTCTTTGTTTGAGGCCAAGTATAATAAAGAATCCACTTGCCATGCAGGAGATACGGGTTCGATCCCTGGGTCAGGAAGATCCCCTGGAGGAGGGCACAAGAACCCACTCCAGTATTCTTGCCTGGAGAATCCCATGGACAGAGGAGCCTGCTGGGCTACAGTCCAATGGGTCAAGAAGAGTCAGACATGCCTGAGGCAATGGATCAAGTATGCGTGTACATAATTTTCCATTCCAAGTGGTATTGCCCCTGATTTTCTCTGTCCCCCACGGTCATCCCCCAGTCTCTGTGCCTCCAGCACTGCCAGACTGAAACTGCTTCAACTGCCAAAGGCTTGGAGGGACACGATTAGCTCAAACGACGCAGATGTTCCTCCAGATAAATTAAACCCGATGCTGTGAAATCACTTCCCAGACATAAGTAACCAGCGCAAACGCCACTGGGCAGAGCCAATGCTCCCCAAACCTCAATTCTCTACTCCCAGAGTTCCCACTGTCCCAATCCCCAGGGGGTGAATCCAGGAGGTGGCCTTTGTCCAGGATCACCATGCACCGCTCTGCTCCAACCCCGGAGGGACTGAAGAATAAATATTCTTGAAGCAGTACCGATGCCTGCCCCACTACGGACTTTGGGCTGCCAGCAACAGCTGGGTAAACAACTGGGCTGCAAACTAATTTCACTCCCAGACTCACGGGAACAGCTGGGAACAAACACTGAACGGGCTGATGGAGCTGACCTGGGGATCTTTCGCCTTCTGAGATAGGCCCATAAACCCCAGCTCACATTTGGGTCTAGGCAGGTATGTGGGTTTGGAGAGGCCTTCTGCCCAAGGAGGTCCAACCTCGGATCCCTGGGGCCAGCACATTCCTGTGGTTTTGTAAACCAATCTGCTAGCAATAACATGGTCCAAGTGCCACCTTTGAAGATGAGGAGTGGCTGAGACCATGACTGGCAAATTCTTCTCCTTTCAATTACAATGAGATAAATAGGGGCAGAGGAGGCTGCAAAGAGAATTTTCTTCTGAGTGAAAGTTGCTGAGAAGAGGGAAGTGGTTGGTGCTTGGAGCTTTTATTTGACTTGTGTGGTTTTCTGATTTAAAGAATTTACTTGATGGCTCTCTGAGTTTGATCAAGAGGCTTCTGCAGAGGAATAACCAATAGGACCTGTCTGTTCCCATTTTCTTACTCCAGCTAAACAAGAGATCCGACACAGGCTCACTTTACATGGAGGCCACAGTGGTGGCTCAGCTGCTAAAGAATCTGCCTGCAATGCAGGTGATCCAAGTTCAATCCCTGGGTTGGGAAGATCCCCTGGAGAAGGGAATAGCAACCCACTCCAGTATTCTTGCCTGGAAAATTCCATGGACAGAGGAACCTGGTGGGTTTGCAAAGAGTCGGACACAACTGACTGACTTAACAACAACACAATGCGAAGCTTGCCCGGCGCTCATAAATCCATACCTCTCTTTTCAGACAACAACACATGTCCATGAACCTCTGTGCCTACTGCCATAGGTTGTGAGAAGGGTGTAGGAGGGCTGGAGAAACACTTAACTGTACTGTGAAAGTTTTCTAAATTGGAGCACACGTGTTACAGGAAGCAGGCAGGTGGTCAGTAGAAAGCTTTTGGAAACATTTTTTGACACGGAGGAAAAAGGTATGATGGTGTTTCATCTCACCTTGGTTGAGAGGAGGTCAGCAGGCCATCCGGCCCTGGGGTTAAACTTCTAGCATCAAGGGCCCAAACACCCAGCTCCTGCTTGAGTGGGCCTTCTTTAAGGAGATCCAGGGAAGAGGGATTTGCCTGCAGTGTAGTAGTTTCCTAGGGTGGCCTTGGCAAATTGCCACAAGCTGAGGGGCTTACGTGATAGAAATGTATTCTTCCTCAGTTTTGGAGGCCCTAAGTCCAAAGTCAAGGGGTCAGCTGGCCACGAGCTCTCTGAAGGCCCTAGGGAGAATGCTGTGTCATCTCTGCCAGCTTCTGTTGGCCCCAGGCATTCCTTGGGTTGTGACAGCGTCACTCCAGTCTCCAGTCTTCTTGCGGCCATCCTCTCTGCGTGTCAAATCTCCCTTTCCGTTCTCTCAAAATGATTCTCACCACTAGTTTTAGGGCTCACTCCGATCCAGGTGATCTTACTTTGAGACCCTCACTTTAACTACATCTGCAAAGACCCTATTTCCAAGTAAGGTCACATTCAGAGTTTCTGGGTGGACACTCTATTTGGAGGATCACTGTTCAACCCACTTCACGGACATGGCCCTGACATTAAACCCTAACTCTGCTTTCTCATTAATTGATATGTTTTAAAGATGAGATGGGCATTTTCGGAGGAGGCCCGTTCTTTCCTTTTTTTCTTTTTTAATGTTCGATCAATTTGTCTTTTAAAAATTTATTTATTTGGCTGTGTGCTGGGTCTGGGTTTTTGTTGCTGTGTAAGCAGGCTTCCTCTAGTTTCAGAGAGCAGGGGTTACTCTCTAGTCGGGGAGCACAGGTTTCTCACTGCAGTGGCTTCTCTTGTTGCGGAGCACAGGTTCCAGGCACACGGGCTTCAGTAGTTGCAGCTCACAGGCTTATTAGTTGTGGTTGGTGGGCCCGACAGTGTGAGTTCAATAGTTGTGGCCCATGGGCTTATTCGCTCCTCGGCATGTGGAATCTTCCCAGACCAGGGATCAAACTCATGTCCCCTGTACTGGCAGGCGGATTCTTATCCACTGTGCCCCCAGGGAAGTCCTTTTTTTTTTTTTTTTTTGAGTATGATTGCTTTGCAATGTTGTGTTAGTTTCTGCTCTATAACAAAGTGAATCAGCTATATGCATATAAATGTCCATCCCCTCATTCTTGTGCCTCTCATCACATCCCACCTCCCATCCCGCCCATCTAGGTCATCACAGAGCTTCTTCTTAAAATACAGATCAGATTCCTACCTGGTGGGGCTGGTGAGGCTGGTGTGGCTGGTGGGGTTGGGAAATTTTGGCAAGGTCTCAAGTGAGCAGAGGACAGGTTTGAGGCACGAAGCCCAGATCCCCCAGCTGTGTTCTCAGACCACAAAGCAGATGGCTGCCTGGCACCCCAAGAAGTCCCTTGTGGGTCAGGGCCATTCAGGCAGCTGTGAAAGCTGCTGCCATTCCCGGGAAGCCCCCCCAAGTCACGGTCCTGAGACATCACCAGGCCTTCTCGCCCTCCACTCTCCACCACCATTCTCAGCTCTGGGCTGGTGCTTAGAAATGTTAAATAACAATAATAATAATAACACGTCTGAGTGTGACGCTTTAATAGCCAATCTGTCATTTTCCTACTTTATTCCTGAGATTTTAAGAACTGTGCCCTTCCTGCACAAAACATCAGGGTGCATTTATATTAAAAAATGAAACTAATTAAAATGTTTGAAAACCACAAACCACACCACCATAAAACAGCAGCAGCCCTATTTTTCCAGTCACAAAAGATTTTTCTTCTTTGTTTTGTGGCCCACCCTGGTGAGCAGACTATGGGAGGTGGGAGCCCAGGGCAGCGGTGTTAACCTCTGAGTGGGACCTCCAGTTCCTTGACTCTGACTGGGCGTCTGAGGGAAGTGAGGCTAGTGCAGCGGCCAGAGGGCTGGCCTTGGATCGGGGAGGCTTCAGGACAAGTTACTGTTGAGGTCATCAGAACGCAACCCACTTAATGAGTGCTTGTGTCTTGGGAGGGTTTTCCAAAGGTGAACCCCAGTGCTTAAACACAGCGATGCTATTGGCTCCGCAGGGCTGAGCTAGGCGGGGGTGGCTGTAGAGTGAGGTTGATGTGTGGTCACTGCCTGTGACTGGCTTGTCCTTCACCACAAATGAGATGCCTACCATGGGGAGGGACACTGCCTTCACAAAAGTCCATACTGGGACTTCCCTGATGGTCCAGTGGTTAAGGATCTGCCTGCCGATGTTGGGGACACGGGTTCAATCCCTGGTCTGGGAGGATCCCACATGCCTTGGGGCAAGTAAGCCTGTGAGCCATGCTCGAGAGCCTGTGCTCTGCAAGAGAAGCCACTGCAATGAGAAGCTCAGGCACCAAAACTAGAGAGTAGCTTCCACTCATTGCAATTAGAGAAAGCCTGCATGCAGCAAAGACCCAGCGCAGCCAAAAATTGAAAAAAACAAAAAAAAAAAAAAATTCCACACCAAACGGATGGGCCAGAGAACCTTCTCAGTAAACAAAGTGAGTACATTTGCAGAATGACTAAACAACAGAGAATTCCAGCAATGTGCCCCATGCTGGAAGGGCAGGCAGGAGGGATGGTGGGTGCCAGGAGAAGACCAAGCACATACACTAAAAGACCAGAGTTTCACTTGAGCTATCCCACAGGGCAAGAGGTATCTGAAGAACACGGGAGAAACCAGCAAGACGTCAGTGTTTAAATGCTCACACTTTGCGTTTTCTCTGATGAGAGTCCATTTATCTGAAAAAAAAATTACCCCCAGGGAGTTTCTCTATAAAACTAAATCCATATTATGAGACTCACAGACATGGAGAACAGATTTGTGCTTGCCAAGGGGCAGGGGGTGGGGGAAAGAAGGACTGGGAGTTTGGGATCAGTAGATGCAGACTATTATATATAGAATGGATAAACAATAGAGCACAGGGAAGTACATTCAACATCCTGTGATTAAACTATCATGGAAGAGAATACAAAAAAATAATGTCTCTATGTGTATAGCTGAGTCAATTTGCTATACAGCAGAGATGGACACAACACTGTAAATCAACTATACTTTAGTAAAAAGATTAAATTAAAAAACAACTAAGCCCATATTTTACACAGTGACACTACCAACTCCAGCATTACTGAGCACTTCCTGTTTGCCCAGGGATGGGCAAGAATTTTTTACCTAGAATTTCCAAAATTCATACATAGTCCCAGTTAGGTAGTATTGTTGTTGCCCCCATTTTACAGATGAGGAAAATGAGGCTATGGAATGGTTAGGCAACTTACCAATGATGTGAGCCCAAGGCTATCTATCTTTAAGACCTGTGTCCTTCCCAGTTCTTGTTCTGCCTCGTGTGGTACCACGGGCTCACACACACGCCCTGGCCGAGCTCACCTGTGTCAGAGTTGGGGCTTGGAGCTGAAAGGGGCTGAAGTGTGGGACACGAGGTGAGTGGAGATGGGATTGCTGAGGGCCCTAAGCAGCTTTATGCTCAGGGCCAGTTTGGAGTAATTGCACTTTTAAAAGCAGGTGTGGCAAGATCAGTTTTGCAGTGATGGGGAGAATGGATGAGACGGAGTGGGCAGACTGGAGGCAGGGAGACAGGCAGGGAGGCTTCCTCTGTTACCCAGGTGATGTGGTCTGGACCACTGTAGTGAAGTAGAAACTGAGGGAAATGAGTGGACTTGAGAAACATCTGAAGTGGACCTGATGGGCAGTGATGGGGGTACTGAGGAGAGGCGATGGGATGAAGATGGAGAAGGAGAGTCCCAGTCCCTTACACAGCTGTGTGGGTGGTGGACCTGGCCCTGAGCCAGGAGTTCCAGAAGGAGGAAGCAGTTTGAGGCTGAGGCGGCAGGGTTTAATTCTGGGCATTTTCTATTTGAGGATCCTGGCAGATATCTAAGGGGAGACATCCAAGCAAAAGAATTGGGAGTCAGAGGCATGGGCTTTGGAGTAAGAAAGGTCTGAGTTCAAGTCCCATTGCTAGCACTTATGAACACGTTGCCCAGGCTCTGAAACTCTGTCTTCTCGTGTATGAAATGGGGTTAATTGTGGGCTCACATGAGGTTGTTGTAAGAACTGAAACAGAATATGGCAAACTCTTGGCATGGTGCCTGCGTCTCCATAAATGGTTTAAAAAGCAAAACAACAGCAAAAACACAACTATCATCACAACCACTCACAAGCAGAAGGTGGGTTGGAGCCCAGGACTGACTGTTCAGGGCACAAGTCCTAGATTTGAGATCATCGAATGCAGGAGATGATTTTTCATTTCATGGAAGCACAGTAATTGCTTTGCAAAATGCCCTACTTTGGGACTCCTTGAATCAGTGAGGAACTAGTGTATTTCAAAACGTATTGAATTTATTTGTAGCTATTGACTACAATCACGGAGATGCACACGAAGAACTAGAGGCAGTCATAGCACTTCTCTGAAATGAGAATATATGACCACGGAAAGGTGGAATATGATTTTCAAAAGTGCACAACTATTTTTTTATTGTAAAGTGAGTGAATTTCCACCTTCTTCTAACACTTCAGTTTAATAATTCAACACATACTTACTGAGCACATAGCAGGCCAGTGTGAGATGCTAGCAATGCAAAACCTAAGAAGACAGAATCTTTTGTCTCAAGGATCCACATTCTAGAGGGAGAGAGGAACAGCAGGGAGGCCACACTTTGAAGGCTGTGGCCATCATAACAGATCACACCTACGGACTGTGTACTAGACACCAGACAGTCTCATTACTAATTCATTTAATTGCCCTCACAACCCAATAGAGTAGATTATATTATTATCCCCTTTAGTAGAAGGGGAAACCAGGCTCTGCGAGGCTAAGCAACTTGCTAAAAATCACACAGCTAGAAAGCTGAACTGGAGGAGGGAATGGCAACCCACTCCAGTATTCTTGCCTGGAGAACCTCATGAACAGAGGAGTCTGGCAGGCTACAGTCCATGGGGTCGCTACAGTCCATGGGGACATGACTGAAGTGACTTAGCATGCATACATGCAGAGAATTGAAGCATCAGGGTTTAAAAGCAGTGAGAGTTTAAAAGCATCAGGTTTAAAAACACTGAAGTCAGGGCTCCTTGTCCCATCACTGTGCTGGGGTGGAGGCGTGTTGGTACTTCATAGTTGGTGTGTTTACACATCCGGTGTCCCCACTAGGGTGAATGAATGTGGTCAGCTAAACTACTGATTGTCCCACAGTCCACGTGAAAACCCTTCTGACCCTGACCGCCTCTTACACTGCCTACCCGCCTCCTCTCTCTAGTCACCCTGGGAATCCTACCCAGTAGATGTCAAAGTTACAATCTGGGAACAACGTCTCTAACGATAAAGGGGGATCGCTAACTTACTAGTCACCAGCTGCTTCAGAACTCCCCACAAATTTAGCAGTGGTCACAGGGAAATTTTTTCAGCCCCTGGAATCCCTAGACGGAGGGGCTTCTGAACAAGGCCAGAGGCATGGGCTAAGTGTCCACCTGCTTTGTCCAGCTCTGGGGCAAAAAAGGCTCGGGGCTCCCTCTCATACTCTCCTTTCAGAGTTTTCTTGGGGGCAGCCAGGTCACTGCTCCAAGCCAATTTCTTGACTTCAAAGACAAAAGATGGAACCCAGCATTAGTCAGGGCCATGTGGAGACACCGGAGGGTGGCACAGCCGGCAGGTAATGGATCTTCTAGGACCGCAGAGCAGGACCAAGAGACCCACCGGAGACTGGTGTCACCGGCCAGGGCTGGCTTCACCAGGGCCAAAGCAGCTGATGCATGACCAGCTCCCGGACCATGGATGTATGGGTGTTTAAATCTCTGCCCCTAAGACAGGCAGAGGTGGGTGTGAAAAGTAGTGGGAAAGGTGCTGCAGACCCCGTGACGCCAAGCAGAGCCCACCTGGTCCTAGGTGTGAAGCCAGGGTTCCACGGACTGGAGGAAAGCAACATAGAATATCTAGACTCTGGGGGAGTTTGCTAAAAAAACCCAGCATCTGGTGTTGGATGCGGCAGTTCCTGATTTCTGCTGGGAGGGAGGGTTTTCTTGGAAGCATGACGCTAATTTTATGGAACCTTTGGACCGGCCGCACACAGGCTTTCCCCAAGGTCGTGTGAGCTGTCAGATCAAGGGGCCCCGTCAGCCTGGGGAGGGAACCGCCGGGATCTCAGAAATGGATGCACCCAAATTCCAAGCACCAGTGTCTTCCTCAATTATTTACAAGGAACACGATGTGGTGGAATGGAATCTAATTCATAATGCCTCTTTAATGCCTTTGTAACACAGTATTCACAATATTCCCTTCTCATCTCAGCACGTGACAAGTTGCCACTGTTGAATTCCCATTAATATGAATTATGGGTACAATATATTTTGCCCAATATCCTCTCCTCAGCCTAATATTGTGGGCGAATAAAAAATCATACGTTCAGCATATTCTTGATGCACGAGGCGATGGTGGTGCAGACTCTGTCTGCTCCTGCTGGGGTGGAGGTGCCAGAGCTGGGGGGGGGGTCCCCCGGCCCCCGAGCTCAGTTGAGGTGAGTAAGCTGCGGGGCTTGAGGCTTCCCCAGCTCTGCTCTCTTCTCGGGATCCCAGGCACCATCAGATCCAGGTTGTTCCCGCCCCACGGCAGGCCTGTGTCTCCACCTCATGGCAGCAACATGAGGAGGCAGGAAGCTGGCTGGAAGGGTGCTCACAGTGTGAGCCTGGGCACCGCACAACCCGGCTGGGTTATACGGTGAGGGTGAGCACGGCACCCTCCTTGTGCAGTCATTGTCGGAGGCAGTGGATGAATACACTTAGAACCCTGGCTGGCCTTAGTAGGGAGCATTCAACAAACATTAGTGACCTCAAGGACATGTTTGGGGCCCTGGCTGGCTAGCAGTCCTGAACTGCGTCCTAGGATGGCTTCTGAGTTCACGAGGAAAGTGCATGCTTGTGCCAGGGGGGTCATGTGTCATGTCCGGAACACACAGCTGGCGAGATTTATAATTGCTGTTGAACGCGACACAGTTGAGGCTTCACCTACAGCCCCCAGGTCTTGAGGTACTGGAGAAAACGATCACAAATACACCTTCCAATGGCTCTATCATCCCCCAGGACCCTCCTTCCTCCGGGTGTGGCTCCCTGCCGTCCTTGGCAGTCACCTGCTGAGAGTGGGAAGGCTGAGCATCCTCCCGAGGCCACGAGGCCACCTCGTGAGTCAGCACAGGACTCCTCCGTGACACCGGCCCTGCCGTCGCCCAGGCCACCCTCCTGGAGGCCCGGCCGCCCTCCCGCCCACTCCTCAGGGGCTCTTCCCCGTGTGTGGATCAAGCCTGCGTCGGTCTGTGTCCGCCACTCTAGACCCTGTGACTGGAGCTCTCATTTCCCTGCATGAAGGAAATTCCATGATGAGTCAGCTCTGCCTGGATTCACACAGGTATTTCCTCTCTCTTTTGATGGCCGGGCACTTACTTATTTCTAGTTTTTTTCGCTGTGGTCACATATGTATGACACAGAATTGGCCATTTTTACCGTTTTCAAAGTACACGATCAGTGGCAGTCGTTACATTCACAATGCCATGCAACCGTTGCCACTATTCTAATCCTTTTACACAACCCTAATCTGAAAGTGTACCTGTGAAATAGTAACTCCCCATCCTCCACTGAGCCCCTTTCTGTCTCTATGAATGAGGGTATTTCTTTTTATAAAGTGTTTTTGCTTTGCTCTTTCTTGTGGACCTCACCACAGTCCAGTGAAGTGGGCACTGTTGTGTCCACCTTATAGGTAAGGAAACTGAGTCGTGGAGAGCTTAAGTGTCCTGCCTCGAGGTCACTCATCCAGTGAAACATGGACTTGGGCCTTGAACCCAATCTCCTCTCCTTGACCTAGGGTCTTCCCCCATTCCTGGGAAGAATGCCTCCCAGAAGGGAAATGGTAACAGTTACCTTCTCCTGCTCTTTTTTTCTGTCTCCCCAAAGCAGTGCTGACCCTGCAGGGAAGGTAGTCATAAGTCACGGCTCTTCAATCCCATCTGAAGTTAAGCACCAGGATTCCGCGGCATCTCCAGGGCCCAGCCCATGTTTAAATCCATGGGAACGGCCGAGGCACCAAGAGAGAGTGCCCCCTTGAGTTTGGGTATTGTTGGTATTGCTCCAAGCCTACCTGGCAAAACCTGTGGGTAGTTTTGATGATCCAGACTAGCCTTCTGGGACAGAACAGGTCAGTGCAGTCTGAACACAGCCACGAGTGTGGACACCAGCTGTGCACAATGTCATGGACCATCACAGAAACCCTGAGAAAGAGAAGATGTGGCCTCGAGGCTCAGTGTTCCCCAGGACCCTGCATCTAAGCTGTGTCTACACCTCCCACACAGCTTGGTTCAGCTTGGCTCATCACCCTGGGAGGTGTGGGGCTGGACTATGCAGTCCTACACGTGCTTCGATCCTGACATCTGTGGTTGTTTCAAGCTGTTGATGAGCTTACCTGCTTCAGTGGGGAGCCCGTGCTATCTCTTTAGGAGATGCCACTGACTCTGAGGGAGATGTTCATGGGAAGACATTCAGCCAGTTACTCACAGATTTCACTGAAGACTGTGCGAAGGGGGCCCATATAGAGCTAGATGCCTGGACTCTGGAGCCAGACTGCCCAGGGCTGAGGCGTAGCCCTGCTGATCTTGGACAAATCCCCTGGTCTTTCTCATTCTAAGTGATGGTCATCATAATGACCTCAGAGGCCTGTGATGAGGATTTAAAAAATTCCTGTTGGGAACTTCCCTGGTGGTCCAGGGGTTAAGAATCTGACTTGCAATTCAGGGGACATGAATTTGATCCCTGGCCAGAGAATTAAGATCCCATGCACCCTGGGGCAACTAAGCCTGTGTGCTGAAGCTACTGAGATCGCCCTCTCTGGAGCCCATGAGCCACAACTAGAGAGTGCGTGTGCTGCAACGAAAGATCCTGCATGATGCAGTGATGATCCTGCATGCCGCAAGTAAGGCCCGACTCAGCCGAATAAATAAATAAGTAAATAAATTAAAAGTTAATGTTAAGCAGTGCCTGGAACAAAATAATGACTGCACAAATTCTTTAAATGAAACAAACGCAAACTGCAGGGAATTAGGGATAAATGGGAGAAAAATCTCAAAGAGGTATGAATACTTGAGAGAAGAGGTTGCAATCCCAGGACTCCAAATGATTTGGGAGAGAGGGGAAGAGGTGTGGAACCCAGGGTGAAGACCTTGATGCGTAGAATCCATACGGCCAGCATGGCTTTGTTAGTCCCAACACCGACAGTGAGCCCACAGAGCTCTCAGTCTGGCTCACATGCGGGTCTCATCTTCATCCTCATCACAGGCAGACACTGAAATTACTCCTCTTTGAAGACTCATCCACCATGTAGATAGATGTGGGTGAAGATGAGGTCAAAGGCATGCATTCCTACCTAACCCCACAATAGGCGCTAAATGAAAGAATAAATCACTCCAAAAATCACTGTGGATGGTGACTGCAGCCATGAAATTAAAAGATGCTTGTTCCTTGGAAGAAAAGATATGAAAAACCTAGAGAGCATATTAGAAAGCAGAGACATCACTTTGCCGACAAAGGTAAGAATAGTCAAAGCTATGGTTTTTCCAGTAGTCATGTATGGATGTGAGAGTTGGATAAAAATGGGTGACTGCCAAAGAATTGATGCCTTCTAACTGTGGTGCTGGAGAAAACTCTTGAGAGTTCCTTAGGCAGCAAAGTCAATCCTAAAGGAAATCAACCCTGAATATTCATTGGAAGCTGAAGCTGCAGCCGCAGCTCCAGTACTTTGGCCACCTGATGTGAAAAGTCTGCTCATTGGAAAAGACCCTGTTCCTGGGAAAGATTGAGGGCAGGAAAAGAAGGGGGTGACAGAGGATGAGATGTTTGGATGGCATCACTGACTCAGTGAACATGAGTTTGAGCAAACTCCGAGAGATAATGAAGGACAGGGAAGCCTGGTGTGCTGCAGTCCATGGGGTTGCAAAGAATCAGACATGACTTAGCAGCTGAACAACAAAAAGAATAAATATTCATATGCCTAAATTCATTCTGTCCTCAAACATTTATTGAGGACCTTTATATACTGGGTATCATGTGAACCTTACTCCTATGGAGTTCACTGCCTAGTAAGGAGACGAATTAATAAATGGATAGGTACCATATATTATAGGTATTTATAGGGACATAAACAAAAGTGTCATAGGAAAAAAGAAATCAGCATTTTTTTTCACCATAGAGGTGTTAACATTTAGGGTGTCAGTTGCAGGATGAACAAGAGTGTTTCCGGGCAGGCAAGAGAGGGAATGAAAATTCTGGTAAGAGGAAGTAGCAAGTTGCAGAGGCCCTGGAGCCTGAGAGCTTCTCTCATGTGGCTGAAGTGGGTGGAAGGAGTGATGCTCTCAAATGACCCCATGGCTCAGGCACCCAAGGTGTTGGATTCCACTCAGAATCCAACATGGCCTCATGAAGTATAGGGGCTGCAAGCTGTGCCCTGGTGTTGGCATTCAGGGAAGCAACAGACCGCAGAAGCCCTGTACGTAGCAGAGAGCTGAAATCAATGAGTAATAGGCAGAGAGCATCACAAAGGCCACTGCAGCCATTTTTAGCAGCCAATGTGTCAGGTGAGGTCTGGGAGGTGGAAGAAGACATCTATACTGTTGCTTGGGAACTGTCTGTGCTGTGGAGACAGTTTTAAAAATAATTTATTTTTAAAATACAACCAGCATAGGTATTAGTTCAGGTAACAAAAGCCCAGAGGCAAGCAGGGCTGCAGCATTTGGGCTCTGGTGCCAGATTTCTGGAATTCTCTTGTTTTTCTCTTCCTTGTGTGTTGGCTTCACCCTCAGGCTTGTAGCACGATGATTATAGCAGTTCAAGGCATCATGTCCAGACACGACCATGTCCAGAGGAAGAAGGATTTCTTTTTTTCTGTGACTCTTCCTTAGAGGCAAGAAAACCTTTTCCAAAGCCCCCAGATAGGATTACCCTCGTGTTCCGCTGGCCAGCACTGGGTCCATGACGCTTCCTGAACCAATGACGGGGAAGGGAAATGGGATTGCCATGCCTGGTGTTGAACCACCGTAATTCCAGCGGGGACCAGGGTTTGCTTTCCCAAAGTGTGGGAAGTGGTGGCTGCCTGAACAGAACTGAGGCTGGGTAAACAGCCAGCAACCCCCACCACAGACCTCAAAGGTCACTTTGTCAAGTCTGGTGTGGTTCTCCACCATCTGCACCTTCACAGCAAGGGCCACCCGACTCACTCACAGGCTTGGCCATTCTACTTCCCCATTTCTACCTCCTATCCCCTTGCCTGCTGGCTTTAGGGTCACTTCTCACCTGGTGAAGGAGATCTTTAAGGAGCAGGTCAAGAATCTGGTTCTTATTCGATGCTAGTCTGGTGCTGAGTTGGGCAGGGCATGGAGCACTCTGCTTGCTGGCAGCCCCACAGGGTGGGGGCATGGGGAAACCCCTGTGGCCTACTAGAAACAAAAGAGGACAGTAAGCTTAACCAAGCTGCTTGGGCCTCGGAGCAGGTCTGGCAAGGAAGGGGTCATGTGGTGACAGAAAGTGCTTTCCTTAAGGGACTGTAGTAGTCATCGGCTAGCAGTTTAAGGGAGAGAGGTGCTGATGACCGGCCTTCTGTGATTGAAGTGGGCATCTTGCTTTCTTCCTGGCTCCCAGGACTCCTGTTATGGTGCTGGGGAGTGCAAAACACCTATCCATCATCTCATGAAACATCAGGAGAGGGGAGGCTGAGAAGGCAGGACCCCTACCCTGATCATCCAGAAAGTTGTGTGGCAGGCTTCTCTGAATATAGACTGATGCTCTTCTGGGTTCTCATGGTTCTTTATTTTTTTATATTTATTTATTTATGGCTGCACTGCAAGACATGCTGGGATCTTAGTTCCCCAACCAGGGATCAAACCTGTGCCCCCTGCAGTGGAAGCATAGAGTCAATCACTGGACTACCAGGGAAGTCTCAATCATGGCTCTTTATTTGCCAGAGGAAAATGAGGTTTTCCTGACTATGAGTTCTAGAGGTACAGATTCCCAGCGCAAGGGAATGTGCCTGGACCACTGGGCATGGCAGCAGAGCCACACAGAATTCTCCTAAACCTTCATTTTAAGGCAGCAAATACGGTGTTGAAATGGATAATCTGCTATATTACATCAGCGTCACTCTACAGGGACTCCACAATGACCCTTCATGATGGCATGAAGCTCTGGAAGGACTCAAGCTGATGTGGCCACCTGTGTCACAACTGTGAGTAAAGCAGGGGTAGGGTCTATCTGAGTTTGGAGGAAATTCTTCTCGCTGAAACAAAACTGAATCCATAGATGCTGATGGTGAACAAATGAGACCAAAGGGCATTCAGCTCTCCTTTTTATGCTCTCCTGAGTTATTTTTAACATTACAGTTTCCAGTTAACAAATGGGCTGGGTTCTGAAAGTTCATTTGTAATTTGGCTGTTTAGATTTTGGAACATACTTTCCCTATAAAAATACAAGGTTATAAATGGTGATGAGATTCCCAGGCTAGTTTTCCAAAGCCTATTTAACCCATAATGTAGCTAAAATACCGTCCTTCTACAAGGAAAAAAAAATTGTTTAATTGCAACATGAGTAATTAAATGGAACAGGGAAAACCATTAAAACTGAATAAGAAGTAGATTTATGTTCATCTTGAATGATGCTGTTTGCAGAAAACCTAATTTAATTTAAGAAGAGGTCTTTCCAAGGGCTTTTTTGGGAATGGCGCGGGATTTATCCTATTAGGGAGAAAGAGCCTGGACTCTGTCCGATCCGCAGTTATTGTATATTTGCATCATGTAACTGGCTCCCTTCCCTGATTTTAGGCTCCTCAGAAAGTCTTCTGGTCTAAATTTGTTTTCTTATGTGGATTCTCACTGGGAAAAGCCCACGAAGGTGGTCTCCTTGGGGGTGAATTTTTTATTCTGAATCAGTAGTTTAGCATCTGTCTTTGAGAATATCCTGGGAAGAGCAGTGTCTCAGTTCCACCAGCTCTGAGGCAGTGATGGGATTAAGCATTGGAGCCTGGAGGACTGAGGTCCAAGACCTGCCAGTGGTGCATTCTCAAGGTAACTGCTTTGGGCAAGGTTCCCTGGGGGCCAGCTGCCCTCCCTTCTCCATGGCAACACCATCCTCACCAGGTGTCTCCTTTCAGATCTCCCTAGGGCAGCTCTTGGTATGGATGGCTTGGGTGTCACCCGGGTATGTATAAGTCACACTGGTCCCCTGTTGATTTTGTCCACCAGGCCATATAGATTGGTTTATCGGATTGGTCCTGTTCTTTCTGTTTTGGGAATGCAAGCCTTGGCCAGAAGCTAGAGAGTGAATAACCGTGTTTAAGCAAGTGTGCTGGCAGCACGGGGGCGGGGGTTGCATATTGCAAAAATTAACACAAAGCCTTCCTGTCCTTTTGTGTCTGCCCCTTTGCAATGTGGTGAAGCACTTTCTAACCAGAGGCAGGACCTTTTTTCCACTTGAATTTGACTTGGCCTTGTGACTGCCTTGACCAACAGGATTTTAGCAAAAGTTCCTCAAGCAGAGGCACTTGTGCCCTGAGCCTCGGCTTCTTACTGCTCCTGGAAGTCTGAAACCTTCCAGTGTGCAAGCCTGCAATAGCTGTACAGAGGATAACAGGCCACACGAAGAACTGAGATGTCTCGGCCGACAGTCCGCTAAGCACAGACGTGTGAGTGAGGCCATCCTAGAATGAGCCACCAGCAAGTAGCCACCATGCAGCTGACCACAGGCAAATGAGAGAAACCAGTCCAGAACTGACAACAAACCCACAGAACTGGGATGGTTTTATGCCACTAAATATTGGGATGGTTGTTACGAAGCAAAAGCTAACTTCTATACACAACTGGCTCCAGTCAAACCCATCTCACAACCTTCCTTCAGAATGCACAGCTGCCTTCTATATAGATACGGTTCATCCCTTACAAATATGGTAACACATATAACCTTCTCCCTTCTCTTTGCCCCTTTCATCAAAAGTCTAAGAAATTAAGCCACTCAAATCTACCCTGCCAGAACTATAGGCTTTGGAATGGGTGCTTGGGCAATCATGACATTTTTCAATTTTGCACACACTTTGTGACTGACGGATGGATTTTACGTCAATGAGGATACAACCCGAACTGTGGCTGCCACTTAAAGTGTAGGCGAAACCCATTAGCTGGGCGCGAACAGGCACAAGTCGTCTCACGATGCATTATCAGTGCCTGGTAATGCATCACAAGGGAGATCACAAATCCTTGTTCATGGGGCAAGAAACGGCCTTCTGGAGAAGCACACACAGTCTGGAAATGTGCCACAAAAGGGGCTTGAGTGATTCTCCCAACTTACTGAGCCCACTCCATAGCCCTTGGTTTTCAATATGGAAACAGGAGGAAAGAGACGACTACTTCTCATTCTGTAACTGTGCAAAAGCTGCCTTTCTATCCATTCTTGTACCCCCAGAACCACAGGAGAGGGGGCCCCCTCTGCTGGCGGTCTTGTGGTCATTCCCATGATTTCCCATAGAAACCCCAGATCATCCCCCTCCCCGCCCCCCCTGCCAAGAGGAATATTTCTCCAAAGAATTTAGGTCATGTGAGGAAGCCATTGTCTCTAGGGTCATTAGGTCCCTCCTGAAAGCCTCAAATGCCCATAAATGTCAAAAAAATCTGAGGACAGAGCCTGCAGATTCCATGGCCCCTTTTGGTTTTCCCTAGGCCTGGGACACAGAAGTCTCTCTCTTCCCGGCCTAGATTTATTTTCAAGTGTTTAGCTCTGAGGAACGATGGGAATGTTTCAGCATGAGTGCTCCTGACCACGTGGAGAAAAAGCCCCCGATACATTTCACAGACATCAGCGAGGATCCTGCAAAGTCCATTCTTTCAAGAGCAAAATTGCATTTTATGAAGCCGTCCCTTTTCTGTTTCATCTGTCAAGCAGGTTTGCTGAGAATAATTTAAATTTCATGCAGCAGCAACTGCAGGGCCATGGAGCTTCCTTTCTATCCCATAAACAGGCCTGGGAGCCTTTCTGCTTCTCAGCGGCACTCTCCCTCTGGGCCCTTGACTGCCTGGAGCCTAGAGCCAGAGTACTGGCTCCAAACAACATGGGGATTGGTCTCCCCCAAATATATGAATACTTTGTCAGACTCAGTTTCTCATTTACCTTTTCAAAATGAACTTTTATTGAGTGTTTAACAAGTGGCAGGTACTAGTCTATGCTTTTCTGCACATAGTAGTTTAACCAATTCTCACAACACTTCCATGAGAAACATATCATTATCATTCCCATTTTACAGACAAAGAAACTGAAGCTTGGAGAGGTCCTTGGCTCCTATGCGGTAGACACAGGATTCAAACCCATTTCTGTTTGACTCAAGGGCTTGAAGTTCTCACCAGCAGTGCAATGTTCAGTTGACACAATTTTCAGCCTAGATTTTTTCCACCTATAACACAAGAGGTAAATATACCCATTTTCTTGCCAAAATTCAGTGTCTGCTGTCAGCTAGGTAGATGAGGGGATGGGAAAAGTTATCATAACAATGCTGCAATGTTGGTTACCATGGTGAACACGTTGTGCCAGGCAGCCTGGGCTGGGGAAGGAGCCAGCCCAGGCTGGTTCTATTTCTCACTCCCTAGGTGACCTCTGCAAGTGTTTTTTTCTCAGAGTCTCACTCTTCTGTCCTACAAAATACAGGGGTAGGGTTGCATGCATACTTCTCTTGGCCTGGGAACTTGTGTCCTAGAGGATTAAGAGCTGACACTATGCCCCAGGGAAGCAATTTATTGGTCTGAGCCAGAAGTGTGTGTGTGTGTGTGTGTGTTGGACTGTGTGTGTGAGTGAGTGTGTGTGTGTTTGTGGTGTGAGTGTATGTGTGTGAGGGTGTGTGTGTGTGTGTGTGTGGTGTGAGTGTGTATGTGTGTGTGTGTGGCGTGAGTGTATGTGTATGTGTGTGTGAGTGTGTGTATGTGTGGTATGAGTGTGTGTGGTGTGTGTGTGTGTGGTGTGTCAGTGTGTGTGTCAGTGTGTGAGTGTATGTGTGTGGTGTGAGAGTGTGTGTGTGGTGTGTATGCATGTGTGTGCATGTGTGTGTGTTAGTGTGAGTGTATGTGTGTGTGTGTCAGTGTGTGTGTTTGTGAGTGTGTATGTGTCTGTGTGTGAGTGTGTGTATGTGTGAGTGTGTATGTGTGTGTGTGTCAGTGTGTGTATGTGTGTGTGTGTCAGTGTGTGTCAGTGTGTGTGTGAGTGTGTGTGTGTGGGGGGGTGTGTGTGTGGTGTGAGTGTGTATGTGTGAGTGTGTGTGTGTGAGTGTGTGTATGTGTGGTGTGAGTGTGTGGTGTGTGTGTGTGTGGTGTGTCAGTGTGTGTGTCAGTGTGTGAGTGTATGTGTGTGGTGTGAGTGTATGTGTGTGTATGAGAGTGTGTGTGTGTGGTGTGTATGTATGTGTGTGTGTGTGTGTGTTAGTGTGAGTGTATGTGTGTGTGTGAGAGTGTGTGTGTGTGGTGTGTATGTATGTGTGTGTGTGTGTTAGTGTGAGTGTATGTGTGTGTGTGAGTGTGTGAGTGTGTGTGTGTGAGTGTGTATGTGTCTGTGTGTGAGTGTGTGTATGTGTGAGTGTGTATGTGTGTGTGTCAGTGTGTGTATGTGTGAGTGTGTATGTGTGTGTGTGTCAGTGTGTGTGTGTGAGTGTGTGTGTGTGTGGGGGTGTGTGTGTGTGAGTGTGTGTGGTGTGAGTGTGTATGTGTGTGTGTGTGTGAGTGTGTGTATGTGTGGTGTGAGTGTGTGGTGTGTGTGTGTGTGTGGTGTGTCAGTGTGTGTGTCAGTGTGTGAGTGTATGTTTGTGGTGTGAGTGTATGTGTGTGTGTGAGAGTGTGTGTGTGTGGTGTGTATGTATGTGTGTGTGTGTGTGTGTTAGTGTGAGTGTATGTGTGTGTGTGAGTGTGTGTGTGTGAGTGTGTATGTCTGTGTGTGAGTGTGTGTATGTGTGAGTGTGTATGTGTGTGTCAGTGTGTGTGAGTGTGTGTGTGTGAGTGTATGTGTGTGTTAGTGTGAGTGTATGTGCGTGTGTATGTGTGTGTGTGAGTGTGTGTGTGAGTGTGTGAGTGTCTGTGTGTGAGTGTGTATGTGTGTGTCAGTGTGTGTGAGTGTGTGTGTGTGAGTGTATGTGTGTGTTAGTGTGAGTGTATGTGCGTGTGTATGTGTGTGTGTGAGTGTGTGTGTGAGTGTGTGAGTGTCTGTGTGTGAGTGTGTATGTGTGTGTCAGTGTGTGTGAGTGTGTGTGTGTGAGTGTATGTGTGTGTTAGTGTGAGTGTATGTGCGTGTGTATGTGTGTGTGTGAGTGTGTGAGTGTCTGTGTGTGAGTGTGTATGTGTCTGTGTATGTGTGAGTGTGTGTGTCAGTGTGTGTGAGTGTGTGTGTGTGAGTGTATATGTGTGTGTGAGTGTGTGTGGGGTGTGTGTGTGTGTGTGTGTGTGTGTGTGTGTGTGTGTGTGGTGTGTATCTGGCTAGGCCCTACCCATGCTTCAGTCACCCAGGAGTTGTGTTTGTCCAACTGGCCTTTCGGCCTTGCATCTAAAACATGCAAGAAATCTTCAGGCCCTGGAAAAAGAAAGAAACCAAAAGATCAACTCAGGCCTGGAGGCAGCAGTGACAGAAAAATTGTCATCATTTCCCTGAGCAGCCACTGGGAGCACAGCCAGCCTTCCTCGCCCTGGAGAGCCAGGACTGCCCCTAACACTGGGCGGAAGCAGCCCCACGCTGGGCAGGGCAGATGAAGGGGCTGCCGTCTCTACACGGGTGGTGAAGGCCTTGGATATGGGGCTGCCTGCAGCCCACAGACCGTGTGGCGCTCACCCTGCTCCACGTCCAGCCCACTGCGGAGGCTAAGGCCTGACGGTGCCGACATTTGTCATCCCAGGGGTGGTTCTGGCTCACGCAGCACTAGACCCTCTACCGAGGAAGCCAGGCCAAGACATTCAAGCGGCATTTACCAAATGGGGTGGTGAAAGTCAAAGTGGAGTAGTGAAAGTGTTAGTTACTCAGTCGTGTCTGACTCTTCGCAACCCCTTGGACTCTAGCCCACCAGGCTCCTCTGTCCACGGAATTTCCCAGGCAAGAATTCGGGAGTGGGTTGCCATTTCCTTCTCCTGGGGCTCTTCCTGACCCGGGGATGGAACCAAGGTCTCCTGCACTGTAAGCCGGTTCTTTACTGCCTGAGCCACACGCGGGGCGGGGCGGTAGGAATACACAAAAGGAAGTGAGACCCACAGCTTCCATGCAGCTACCTGCCTCCCCATGTCGTCCACCAGAGGGGGCCTCTGCCCTGTGTAGACACTGGGTTTTCAGGACCTCCCTGGTGGTCCCGTGGTTAAGAATACACGTTCCATTTCAGGGCACTTGGGTTCAATCCCTAAGTTCAGTCCCTAAGAAGTAAGATTTCCCCCATAGCACGGAGTGACTACATGGGTGTGCCACAACTGCTGAGCCTGCGAGCCGCATCTAGAGAGAGGAGTCCACGCATCACAGTGAAAGATCCCTCATGACACAGTGAAGGCCGGATGCAGCCAAATCAATTGAAAAAAAAAGTCACTGGGCTGTCTTGGAGGAAAGGGCCCATGGCTGACAAAAGCTTTAAGCTGCTCACTGCCATCACCCATTACTAGGTGGTGCTAACTCAGTCTCTGTTTGAAGCCCGTTGGATGCCCCCTTCCCTCTAGCCCGTCTTGCTGACATGTCACCACAGTCAGGTCACAAGGTCAGCTTAAGGCCTGCGTGCATGCTAAGTCGCTTCAGTTGTGCCCGACTCTTTGCCACCCTATGAACTGTAGCCCGCCAGTCTCCCTATCCATGGGATTCTCCAGGCAAGAGCACTGGAGTGTGTTGCCATGCCCTCCTCCAGGGGCTCTTCCTGACCTAGGGAATGAACCTGCATCTCCTATGTCTCCTGCATTGACAGGTAGGTTCTTTACTGCCAGCTGGGGAGCCCCAGCTTGAGGCTTAACCACTCACGAACTCAGTTCCTTTCCCTGCTTGCTTGGGGCCTAGCTCTTGTTTTCTTATCTGAAGCCTTACCTTTTCCTCTTGGTGAGGCCAGAAAACGATCACCTCTCCTTACAGGGGCGTGGCCTTGTCCTGTAGGCCTCCCCTGGGAGACAGGGCCAATGGCGATGATTTCCCCCATAGTGCTCTGTAAGACATGTCCTGTGTGCCGGCTTGACGTGATTCTGAACTCTTTACATGAGTTTTAACCCACACGATCCTCACAACTTCGACAGGCAGGTACGACCACTTATTCTCTTGTTACAGAAGTGAGGCCCAGAGAGGTTATGCAACTGGTCCAGGGTCACTCAGTCAGCACGAGATAGAATGGAATTCAAATCCAGGCAGTCTGGCTCCAGAGTCTGTCTTCCTCCACTCCACAAAGCGGCCTCTGCCAACAGCCTCAATGGGAGAGGCATCCTCGGGTCACTCGGTTGCACCATCCAGGCCGCAGATTTGTTATATCCTGGCCCATGAGTTCCCTGAGGCCAAGAGCCAAACCTTGGCTGCTCAGTGAAGACACAATTGGTCGACCAGGGAAACCACAGATACCTCCTACAGGCTTGTCTGTCACTTGAAGTGGTCCCATCTTGGGTTAGACAAATAGGCTGGGGACAGGAGTCTGGGGGGTCGGCAGTTAGGCCAGAAGGGCAGAACAGAACCAGAGCCTAAGTTCAGCCCCAAGGCCCCGGACGGAAGCCACTGCTATATTTTGTCCTCCCTGCCCGCCCCCACTCCCCTTGCCCCATTGTTCTGGGCACCCCAGGAATACAGGGTGCAATCAGGCAACTTTGCTTGACTGGACAAGCCTCTGCAGGTGTGAAACTGGGTTGGAGATGGTTACGGGGGAAGGTGTGCCAAGGAGCTGGCTGTCCACACAGGCATGAACTTTTGGCCCCTCTCCCCTCCCAGCCGCCCAGCTTTTTCTTGCCCAGCTGTTGTTTTCTGTCTGAGGCTGGGTTCCTTTCCTCTGTATGCTGTGGTTTGGGGCCCAGCCAGTTAGAGATGATGAATATCAAGCTGCTTGAGAGCAAAGCAGGAGCCGTGTGGGTAGGGCAGGCCCTCCCTGAGTTTCCTCTCCACTTCCCTGGCTTGGCAGAGCCCAGACCCCAGCCTGAGGCCCAACCTGACACTGTCCCCAAAAAGGCCTCCATCCCTGAGAGGGTGGAAACCATCAAGAGGGCTCCCGGGCCCAGCTCCTCCCTCCCCACCTGGAACCCCGGCCATAAGCTCCAGATGCTGCCATCCTCCACATGGCCAACATGCTGCCCTTGCTGAGTGGCTGCCAGATGCGGTCGGCGGGGCGGCCGGCTGGGTCCCCTGGGCCGAGGTCACCGCCCCCGGAGCCGTCTTGGGGGCAGGCGCCTGGGGAGGAATGTGTTTGGCTGGTCTGGGGGCATTGTGCCCACACTTAGCCTCGGTCTCCTCTCCCCTGTCCAACATTCCTTCCCTTTCCACCTCCGTGGGGTGGTGTTTTCATAACAGGAAAATAAAATCAATAAGGCACTGCCGAAGATGTCAGTGCGCTCCAAGCTGGCCTCCAATGGTTCCATTGTCTCGGGTCTCTGCCCGGCACTGCGCCGGCAGCACTCACAGTTATTAATGGGAAGCGAGGCTGAAAGGGAGCTTTGAAAATCGCCGAGACAAAGGCTCAGCACACCTGGCGCGCCACTTCCCAACATCACCGCCACCTCACAATGGCTGGGGCTGGGGCTCCCCTGCCTTTAACTTCTCCCACAACTTTTATGAAAGCACAAAAGACTAGACACACACACACACCCACACACAAATGCTGGCCCTGAGAAGGCTCCTAAGAGGCAGCGCTGAATGCCTGGCAGAGGTGAAGGGAACTGCAGGGCGCCTGCTCGCCCAGGACACAGGATGGCTGCGAAGGGGCTTCCTGCCACCAGCGTGGGTCCTGTCCCTCCAGGGCGTCTGAGCAGCCTGAGGGGCACCAGCTTGGCTGGAAGCCAGGCAGGAGCCTTGGCGACATTTTCGCTTCCATGGTCGTGGATGGTAACCCAGACTGTTTTCTGCTGTTGTTTTGGGGGGCTGGAGCCACTTCCGGAAGAGGGAAAATCACATGAAACAGACACCCCTGAGGCCTGGGCTCCTCCAGGAAGGTCCCCCCTTGGACCTCTCCCATAGACTCGGTTCCACCGTGTCCTCAACTGGACAAAAGGTGTCACGGGGTTGTCTGGGGCTTGGAGGGGACCCTGGGTGTGCACACACTTGATACTAATGCTGGTTGATACCCAGCAGTTTTATGACCATTTAGGACCAACTGCTGGGCAGAATCTTCTTGCAAACTTGTCACCAGAGCTCCTGGGGGCTTACCCATCTACAGTCACCTATTTAGAGACCCTGTATCACCACCTCAGAGTTTCACAGCCCTTTCGCTGGTTAAATGCGTGGACATCTAACACGTGGCCTCAGCACCTGCTTGTCTTCCCACAAGTTAGTCGCGAGAGAGAGGCTTTATGGAAACTAAAACCACGTGAACTTTAACAGTGGCCCGGCGCGGCCCCAGGGGCAACCGTACTCTGGAGGAGGAAGCGTCCGGCTGGGGGCTGTGTGGGAGCAGGGTCCCCCTGCCTGGCTCCTGCTCACAGCGGACACCAGAGGGGTCTTACCTTGGTGGTGGTGGCAGGGGTGGAGCTGGCCACGAGGCTGGTGATGGCCTCGCCACTGCCGGTGGTGCAGGGCGTGGGGGCCGTGGCAGGCGTGGGCAGTCGGGAGGGCCCCACGGGCAGCGGCAGGAGGCCGGGCCGGGCGCTGAGGCTGCTGGCGGAGCTGCCCCCTGCCCCAGCGGTGGCGCTGCAGATGCTGGTGGTCCCATGGGTCCCGTTGGCACTCCACTCGCGGCGGTCCCAGCCCACCCGGTAATCTCTTTCGAAGCGGCTGTGGTGCCGGGACATCTCGCTGGGCCGTGGCTGCTCCTCACGGGGAAACAGAGGCCGGACCTGCTGGCACACAGTGGAGAGGAGGACAGTTTAAACGAAGGGCAGCCCCGCCGGGATGTGAGGACAACCACGGCCATCAGCACCCATTAAACATCTTCTCTGGGCGCAAAACCGTTAGCTCATTTCATATTCACAGCAAGCCCACAAAGCATGGATCATTAGCCCCATCACAGATGAGGAATAAATGATTTGTCCAGGATCACATGGCAGAAGTGTAGTCAATGAGATTTGAACCCAGTCATGGTTTAAAGTGATGCTTTCTGTTAAGTAGCATCACATTGCCCTGGACAATGCAGACATGTGCCTGTTAATTACGACTGGGACTTTCTCCCCCAATCTCTGCTGTGAAAACAAGATCCTGTGGACCCCTCAGGCCCCATTATCCTCAACCCTATGGTAGGGTGAAACAGCCACGTCGGGAGACTCACTTTGCGGTGAATGAGGACCTTGACAACAGATCTCATTTGATCCTTAGAGTGGCCTGTGAGTTGGCAAGGTCATCCTCACTTTATGGGTGAGGGAACTCATTAAGAATAAGTGATTCCCTCAAGGTCCAAAAACTAGAAGGTGAGAATGTGGCCAGGATCTCCGGCCTCCAGACTGTGACTCAGTGTAGGACTGAAGTCCGAGGTGTTAAGCCTTAGGGAGTTGAGAGTTCTTTTTTATAATCTGCAACTCAGTTGCTGGCACCACAGTCACCTGGTCTCCCCAGCCTCTGTGAACCAGACCGACTCCATGCAGCTTTCCCGAATATCCGAACAGAAGGCCCTCCGTGTTGTCATGGAGACCTAAACACACCAGATAGCCTGAGGGCCTCCTGTATCATCAGGGATCGAATTTTGCTCAGCACGACCATGACTTGCTTGGCTCCGCACCAGCTACCCTCAGTCAGGAAGGGTGTAAAGATACAGGAAAGGCTGTCCCAGTGACAGAGGCCTCAGTGAGGCACAGGCAGATGGGAGAAGTTAGTGCTAGGGTGCCGGGGGCAGACTGAGGTGTTGTCTCCCTGCACATCACATTCCCAGCTCTGCCCCTGGCTCAGGCACCGTGTGGTTCTCTTTGATTCTTTTCCTTTCTCCACACACTTTCTGTCTAGGGTGTGAGCTCCTGGAGGTCAAGGATAGCTCCTGGCTCACTTTTCTAACCTGCCAGTCCAGCTCAGCTCAGGCTGGGGGTTCTGGCATTGCTGGCTAGTAAACAGACCACTTTATTTTACAAACTTGTATTAAGCCTGATTCCACTCTGGTCCTTGCACATCCAGACCTAGGTGCCAACTTCTAGTGCCACAGAGACAGAGCCTGGGCCAACCCCATCCAGGTTGTGATGGACAGGGCCCTGGCAACAACTGCCCCCTACCTTGGCACTGTCCCCTCTGCTGGACACTTGACCCCCCACAGCCTGGGCTAAGCCCCAGGTCCACCTGAGCAGAGCTGACTGTCCCTCTTAAGTTGGATGGTGAGTTCACTGTTAATTTCATCGCTATGCTTCACAGCTTACACCATGCCACAAAAATTGTATTCAATAGTAACAAAAATTGTTGTTTCATCTATTCAATAGTAACATCATCAAAATAAAAATGAACCTCCCTTTGATTATTCTCACAAACTTTTCCAAATGATGTGAACATCAGTTGGTTCTGGTCACAGTCCCCGCTCTTGCTCTGTCATCTGCTCCCGTGTGGCTCTGGTCACTCCTCTGGGGTCGTTCTCACTGAGGTCAAGAAGGACCTATTTGTTTCATCCCGTGGGAAGTTTATGCCCATGTCTTCCTTAACCCCCGACAGCCGACCTTCTGGAAAGCTCCTCTGTGCGTCTTGGTGACATTACGTTCTCTCACTTTTCCTCCTTCCTCTGCCACCCCTCCTCCTGTCTGCACGGCGGGCTCCTCTTTCTTGGCTCATTGTCAAGGGCCCCTATTTCCTCTTCTTTTCCCACCCTCCACGCTGTCCCTGGATGACCTCATTCAGCCATGTTTCCTGCTGCCTCCCTTGCCCAGCACCACGCCCACCATCCTGCTGCCTGAAGGTGCCTAAACATGGTACATCCTTAAATCAACTCATTGTTCTTTTGCCCAGACGTGCATTCTCAGGAATTCCCTCTCAGAGAAAGCCATCTGCCTGTCCCCATGTCCGTCCCCGTACTTCACAACAGGGCTTTGCGTCTGTTGCTCTAGTTGTTTCTCAAAATCTGCCTCCTTCCATCTGCATATCCACCCCAAATCATGCCTCCCACATACATTATCTCAACCGGTCCTCTGCCCCCAGCTTCATCCTTCTTGTCCATCCTCCACCAACAGCCCTTGTGGCTTTTTAAAAAAGCTTTGTTTATTTTATTATTGCTGCCTTTTGAATCTTTTGGCTGTGCCTTGTAGCATGTGGGATCTTAATTCCCCAGCCAGGGATTGAAACCAAGCCCCCTGCACTGGCGGTGTGCGGTCTCAACCGTTGGACCACCAGAGAAGTCCCTCCCTTATGGTTTTTTAAAGCACAGGTCTGGTCACCATCCTTTCCTCTCCTGCTTTAAATACTATCCTTTTGATAACGATCCAGACTCCGTGGGGTGGCCAGGGGACTCGAGCATCTGGGCTGGCTCTCTTTTTTGACATCATCATTCATTCATTAATGGACTTCCCTGATAGCTCAGATGGTAAAGAATCCACCTGCAATGCAGGAGACCCAAGTTTGATTCCTGGGTAGGGAGATCCACTGGAGAAGGGATAGCCTATATACACTCAACTATTCTGGCCTGGAGAATTCCATGGACTGTATAGTGGTCGCAAAGACTGAGTGACTTTCATTTTCACTTCTCATTCTTCCCATCCCGGAGATGAGGTGCTGTAATTCCAAACACATTACAGTTTCTGAAGGTATCTCACCCTCTCTCTGCCTGTGGACAAGCCCACCCTGTTCCTCTGCCAGAACCAGCTTCCCCTGAATCTGGCTAACTCCTGTGTGTCTGTTATGATCCAACTCAGCCATTGACTCTTCTCAGAGGTTGTATTAACCACTCTTTTCCCAAGATCAGGTGAGAGGGCTCCTCTGTCCCCCTGAACATCTGCACCCACCATCATTCCCGCATCTGTGGATGGCTGTTGTACTTTTGCTACCCTTGAGAGTAAACTCCAGGCTTTATTGTTTCTATAATCCCAGCCCCTAGCAATGCCTGGCTTAGAAGAGTGTTCAGGAGATATTTGCTGGATAAATAAACACATGTTTATTTCTTCTTAATTGCTTAATGTTTAAGGAAGGGACATACACATTTATGCAAAAAGAGAAACTTAGACATAAAACCTTGAGTCTTCCAGCTGGAAATTCCCTGAAGACACTGTCCTTTAGGGAGTTAGGAACTGTCCTTTCTAGGAAATTAGACCTGGAGTCTCTGAGGACAGCTCTGAAAGGAGGATCTACATGTCCAGGGGCAGCTGAAACCCAGGACCTAGATGGTCTCCTGAGGTTCACTTGTCAGGGCAGGGCTCTTTCTAATTACCAGTGCCCTTGGGGTGACTGCCTCCCTAGGCTGGATCCTAAGTGGGGCAGACATGATGCTTCAAATTTAAAACACAGTGTCTTCTTTCTGCCCATCCAGAAAGACCCCTGCATCCTCCCTCATAGTTAACTTGGGATGATGCATCTGAATTCACGCAGACAGAATGAGTGGGGAAGGGATGAAGGCCATTTCCAGAACTCTCTCTTTAAAAACATCTGGTGTGACCCTCTGCTTGCCCTGGTGAGCTCAGAGGCCACATCTCCCAGCCAGTGCCATTATCTGATGGAAGAGGGCTGCACCCCATCTCAACCCCAGTGCCAGACTCGGCCCAACTGGTATATAAATCTTTATCTTTAAGGCCCTGAGATTGGCAGTTTATTTGTTACCTAAGTCTAACCTGGCCTGATTGGTGCTAAATCAGCCCCTACATTCCTACAGAACAACACAACCTCCCATATTGTCAAGGAACCATCATCTCCTTCCAGCTGCTGAGGATGGAGATCAGGAGGGCTGGCATTCAGGTGGCCTGCACCCCTGAGACAAGCTCAGAGCTGGCACAGCATGTTTGGGATCCAGTCACAGGGGCCTCCTGGGCCCCAACAACACCTCTGATGCCAATCACACTTCTCAGCTTGCTACCTTGGAGGAGAGGGGCCCACTGGACCACACCATGGCTCTCTCCTCCTCACAGCCTTGGTGCGTGACAGAAAAGCCAGCCCAGCAGCTGTGCCTCCACCCATCCCTGCCCTGCTGCACATCCCTATGAGTCTCCTGAAAACACCAGAGAGGAAACGGACACTCAGACAGCTGGAGGCCACCCAGTCTGATCTCGGCCTCGTTAAGTGTATTCAAAACAAAGGTCAGCTATTTGCATGGCAGGTTTGGGTTCAACTACATCCCTCAGTTTAATTTCCCCTTTCAAAATGGAATGAAAGTCACATGCTGCCCGGTGTACCCAGGCGAGACGGCAGAGGGCCAGCGCCAGAGGTGGCCACGTCGGTATTTCCTGTTGGGCTGTGGCCCATGTGCCCCCACATGCATCTGGAGCTGGAGGACGCACTCACCACGGCGGGAGGAGGCCCCAGGCACATGAGGCATCTCAGATGTACCTGGTCAAGCAATTACAGGCAAAACATGCAGAAATGCCTCCTTGTCAAGGTGCACACCTAGCAGGCGGCCTGTGAATGGGCAGAGCCTGGCTCGGGGCCTGGGCACGGAGAGAGGAGGGAGTCTGGCCACAATTATTCCCAGGTCCGGGGCTCTTAATCAGGGAGCAGGCTCGCCCCTGGATGGGGTGATTATGTGGCCAGAGCCTTTAAAATTACACGCAAGTGTGAAGAAAGAGCTCTAGGATCTAAAAAGTCTTCATTTTGTGGGTGGGGACAGGTTAGCCCGAAGTCCAGGGTAGAGACGTTTAGGGGAAGGTCGGTTCAATCTGAAGAGTCTCCCAGGAGTGTTAATCACTCAATCGTGTCCGACTCTTTGCAATCCCATGGCTGTAGCCCACCAGGCTCCTCTGTCTATGGGATTCTCCAGGCAAGAATATTGGAGTGCGTTGCCATACTCTCTTCCAGGGGATCTTAAAGGGCAGGCCCCAGGTTCAATCTGAAGGGCCTCCCAGAGGTGGTGGTTTTACGTGGGAGTCTTGGCTCTGGCTGCTGGGGTGCTGGGAGGGGACCCACTCCTCCACCAGGAGCACTGACCTCTGCACCATCTCAGGGATGCTGGGCTGGCAGAGACGACGGGAGGGGGACGGGGCCCCCCACCTGGGGTGGGTGGGAGCCCATGTTTGCTTGCCTGAAGCCTCACACCTCCCAGTTCCCTAAAGGCATGCACCACCACCAGCTTGCACGGCGGCCCCACGTGCAGACACTGGGTTTCCACTCTTCCAGAACCAGACCTAGATTCAGAGAGCCTGGGCCCGGCACACCACTGGGGAAGCTGGTCCCCGACCCTGGTCCCCAGTCCCTTCTCTCTGCACATGCCTCTCCTCCCCCAGGGAGAGTGAGAGGAGGGGAGGCCCCGCTCACAGAATTGCAGTGGAGGGGAAGAATGGGGTGAGCACGTCACCCAGGGGCACTCCTGAAGGGCCCAAGTGCTGCTGTGGATGCACAACCGTTGGCCCTGCACCACCCCTCCCCAGTGCCCTGCCCCTACCTCCCCGTTCAGAGCCGCACAGACTGGAGCTCAGTACACACGGGTAGACGCCAAGCCTAAGGACAGAGTCCCCCAGCACCCTAGAGGGGGACGAGGCCCACACTGACTGGCTCCAGGGAGAATGATGACCCTCCAGCCCAGCTAACTCAGGGCTGAGATGATCCTTCTGAAGTATTACAGAGGCCACCCCGGTGTGCCCGTAGCATCCAAGCCCCCCTGTGAGGAGTACCTTCTTCCTTGTCCAGGGCTCCTCCCCGAGAGAGTCTGTTTCTGCCGCCCCCCAACTCCTGAGGGATGAGGTGCCAGCTCCTATGATGACTCACTTGCTCACCAGAAAGGGTGTGGCTCCCCCGGGAGGGGCCTGGGGCCAGGGACCTCCACACACGAGCTCCGCCCTTGGGCTCCCCTTCGCTTGGGGTGAATGGAAGTCAGAAGTCGGCTTCCCTGCCTACTGGGCACTGGGGCCAAGTCCTCATTCTGGTCATCGCCACTGAGCACCAGGTGTGTCGGGATGCAGGTTGCTACCTGGGATGAAAACAAAATGATGCAACTGCCCTAGCCCCTGACTTCCAGCTCCTGCCCCAAACCTCTGCCCCTTGACTGTCCCTAGAACCCTCATCTCCCAGCCTCTCTCCTTCTCTGCGCTCCTGATGCCCAAGTGGAAAGTGTACCTTGGGCCTTCACTCTTCCAAGCCTCTCTTGTCTCAGTTTTGCTGCAGCCACTGAAAGAAGTGATTCTGCCTGTCTGGAATTTGACCCTAAGTTTTAGGTGTTGTTTATTTTATTTTTATATTTTCTGTGCCGTGGTTGTGTGCATGCATGTTAAGTCCCTACAGTCATGTCCGACTCTTTGGACTGTAGCCCACCAAGGCTCCTCTGTCCATGAGATTCTCCAGACAAGAATACTGGAATGGGTTGGAGGATCAAACTGCTGCCCTCCACCAGGGTGTCTTCCCAACCCAGGGATTGAACCCGCATCTCTTATGTCTTCTGCATTGGCAGAAGGGTTCTTTACCACTAGTGCCACCTGGGAAGCCCCTGTTGTGGTTAGATTACCTTTATAATGATAGAAACGGGAATGTCTTTACTTCAGAGTTGTATAAGAACCAGTCTGGTACTATGGAGCCTACCCATCCTTCCCCACTGGGAAATATGGGCTCCATCCCAGTCAGTGCCTGGTTTAAGGTCTGATTCAGACTCTGGAAAACATGCACAGAGCTGAACCATTTCATGCTCAATGCTCCAGTCAGACCCTAGGAGCTGGGCTGCCCCCAGGTGTTCGGCACCTCTCAGATCCTGCCTCGCCAACTTGCCATTGAGCTGCTGGGTTCCAGGGTCTCTCTGCAAAGGGTCCACACTCCTTGTTCTGTTTGGAGAAGCCACACCCCACTAGCTGCCTGAGTTTGAACGCTGGCCCTGGCCCCCCTGTGCTCTGCTAGCTCAGCCCCCAGTGACCACTCAAGGACTCATCCTGGGGCCCCTGGACAATGGAGAGAGAACTGGGTGAGGTGTCAAGAGGGTTGAGTTTGAACCCCAGCACTGCTTCTTGGGTTTCCCTGATAGCTCAGTTGGTTAAGAATCCACCTGCAATGCAGGAGACCCTGGTTTGATTCTTGGGTCAGGAAGATCCACTGGAGAAGGGATACCCTACCCACTCCAATGTTCTTGGGCTTCCCTTGTGGCTCAGCTGGTAAAGAATCTGCCTGCAATGTGGGAGACCTGGGTTTGATCCTAGGGTTGGGAAGATCCCCTGGAGAAGGGAAAGGCTACCGACACCAGTATCTTGGCCTGGAGAATTCCATGGAGTGTATAGTCCGTGGGGTTGCAAAGAGTCAAACATGACTGAGCAACTTTCACTTTCATTTCACCACCCCTCACGAGCCCCGGGAACTTGGGGATGCTGTGGGTTGTTCATCTGGAAAGCAGCAATGGACAGCTCTGCCTGCCCCCAGGGCCACTGTGAGGACCAAACTGCAAACCTCGTGAGTCCTCTGTGCATGAGAAAGAGCCCCATCCCTGGGTAATGACCAGATCTGAGTTATGGGGGGACAAGGATAGGCCTCCAAAGTCAACAGGAAGCAGGCAGATTTCCGGGATGATGACGAAGGAGGCGGCTGTGAACCAGGAAGTTGTGTGGGTCTGTGTCTCACGGACTCCCTGAGACCCCCTGTACTGGGTAGCTGAGACCTTGCGGGGTGCTCTGTCCCTCAGGGCCACTGGGGACAACACACCGTCGTGGAAGGAAGGTCATTTTCAGCAGAATGTCTGTGCCCAAGGGGATCTCCTGTCACAAACCTCAGAGCCTGCCCTGATGGAGGGCTTCTGCTGCAGCTAAGGGGCGCCCTGGCAGACCCAGGTCCAGGGCCCAAGGGTGGCCTGGAGGAGGGGACCAGCAGATACCAAGCTCAGCCCTGCTGGCCGGGCCGTGTCTCTATAATTTGGTGTCATGTCTGCTTGCTGGATACCAGAGCAGCGTCTTGTCCCACAGACTTGCCTCGACATGAATAATTCATGAATAAATAATCATTCATTGTGAATATCACAGTTCTTTGCTTTGTGTTGTCCATGCGGGACTGGGGCCCAGGGGCCGCTGTCGAGGAGCCCACGGCACTGGCCCCTGAGACTCCCGTGCTTGCCGACCTCCACTCTATGCACCCCAAACTCACTGCAGGACAGTGGCGCCCCGTGTCCTGGGATGTGCTCTGTGTCCCCAACTGTTGACACGCCCCGTGTGCACGCTGGCCCCAAGATCACAGGTGACTAATGACTCTTCCCTCCTTCCTATCATTAAGGCAGCGGAGGAGTGGGCGCCGGCTGTGAGGGCCCGAAGGCCCGATTAATCCACAGGACGGTGGGGAGCCCGCACTGCCTCCAGACAGGGGGCTGAGGAATGAGCCGCGGCCCGTCCAGCCCGATCGGAAAAATGTATGATTGCCTCGTTTGGGGGCGACGTGCTGCCAAGTCGGTTGGAACAGTCCCTGCCCATCTTTCTTATTTTCGTTTCGCTCTCTGCATCTTTAACGTTTCTTCTGGAGCAAAATAATAAACGGCAGCCGGAACACCATCTTGGCAAATGCAGCACAAAGGAATTCTCTGGCTGCTTCTGGGGAAGCCGGCCTGGTCCTGTGACTTGGCACCGATGTCAGCAGGAGCTGGGGATGCCTCTGGGAAATGCCTCCCTGGGGTTTCCTCGGCTCCCAGGACCCCCGTCTCCACCAAGACACCACTGACTCAGATGACTTGGTTCTGGCTGAGCCTAGGGGGCTGGGCCCACTCCAGCTCTCCTGCAGGAGGCCTCCTCCAACCAGCCCTGCCTTCTCCGAGCTCACAGAGGCTGGCTGACGACCCAGGAATGGGCTGGCACGTTCCACTCCCCCGTGAATGCCTCTCCTATGAGGGTGCACTCCCTAAAGACAGGGCCCCCTCTGTTTCCTCCATGGAGCTGACTGGGCACAGCTGCCTGGGTCTGAGTGCTGGGCCTGGCCCTCCTCTGCTCTGCCAGCTCAGCTTCTGGTGATTCCTCCAGGACTCATCCCCGGTGGGGAGTCAAGAGGTTTGCGTTTGAATCCTGGCCACCCCTCTGCAGGTTGGTCACCCAGAGACAGAACATAGGAAACACTCCCAGATCAAGGCGGCAAGCCCTTTCCACCTTTCCAAGTGTGTTTCCTCGGAACACACTCTGAGGCCAGACAGGTGCCCAGGGTGAAAAATGTGAGGAGGCCACCATCTCAGGTCTGGTCTTGAAAGCATGGCCTCCTCATGTCTTTTCCAGCCCACGGCCTGCTCCTGGGGATGTGGTATTCCTCAGCAGGGGCAGGTGTTTAGCACTTCAAGTGGACATAAGATGTGCTGGTTGTGGGGCCAGACCGGATCCAGGGCCCTGTTTCAAATCCTCTGACCAGCTCAAAAGCCAAGCAACTTCTGGAATATCCCCAGGCTAATGCCAGCCTCTCCGTGTTCTCAGCCACAGGACTGACCTGGGTATGCTTTTATGATTAGGTCCTTTCCTTTCAAACACCAAGGCCCCAGAGAACAGAGCACAGACATTGCTGTCACGTTTCACCCCTGCTCTGAAAGGGAATTTTCCTTCCACCTGCCTTGTCCAGCCAGGAGGGATCAGCGCCCTCCTATTTATACCCCCTACCCCAAGCCATCACTGGTCGGTCACTCAGCAGAGCAGTGTGACGATTGCCCAGCCCCAGTGCCAGGCTCGGGGGGGCTTGTCCCAGCCCTGCTGCTTAGCTGCTGGCAGCTCCAGGGTCTGGACCCAACTGAGTAGCCTCTACCAGACCCTTGGGGCTGCGGGGGAGAGGGGCGTCAGGGATGAGACAGCTCAAATTAGAAACCAGGGCAGTGCCACCTGACCCTAGGGGGCATCAATCTCTGTAACAGAAGGCTTGAGGGTGTCATCTTTATCTCTAAAGGAAGACAGGGACTTTTTTCCACCGCCAGTTAAACCTGCCTGCTTTTCCTAGGTCTTAGCTCATCCAAAAACTTTGAGGGAGATGCAAACTGGCAGATTCCAGACAAGTGGGTGGACTGGCTCCGAGCAGGGCAGGGAGGGAGCCCCTGCATTAAAGGTCCAGTGGTGGTCACAGCAACAACACATGGCTTTCTAGGGCTGCAGTGCTTACTGTGGATGTGTTGACATTGGCTTTTATAAGTGGGAAAAATGAAAAGGAGAGGATGGAGATGAGGGCTTGGGTGGTGGCCTAAGCAACCCCTACCCAAGGGCCGCTTATATGTCTGTGGTGTTGTGACCACCTTGGGGCTTGTAGATTGCAGAATCCCAGGCCCCACCCCAGCACCACTGAGTCAGAATCTACTGTTTTCACAAGATCCCTCAGGAGGACTTGAACACAGGTAGAGCTTGAGACATGTTGCCTAAGATCGGCGGTTAGCAAGATCAGAGTCGGCCTGAGGACCCCGGCATTCTGATGCTCCTACAGTGCTTGCCAGTGCACTGTCATCACCCTGGATGGCGCTGGGGAGGGGCGGCAAAGGTGTTTGGAGAAAATCCATATCCCATAATTACAGGGCTTCCTGCATACTAAGCTGCTTCAGTTGTGTCCAACTCTTTGCAACCCCATGACGGTAGCCTGCCAGGCTCCTCTGTCCCTGGGATTCTCCAGGCAAGAATACTGGAGTGGATAGCCATTTCCTCCTCCAGGGGATCTTCTGGACCCAGGAATCGAACTCCTGTCTCTTAGTTGCCTGCATTGGCAGGCAGATTATTTACCGCGAGTGCCACCTGGGAAGCTTAATACACGACCTAAAAAGACAAATGTCTCAAAATGCTTTTCTGATGATAGGTTTCCAGAAAAATGCCACTGATTCCTTTTCTGGGCACAATTTCTGGTGCAAAAAGCAATCTCCCTTCCCCGGAAAGGTGGTATCTAGCATATGCGTTAGAGGAACGATAAACGATATTAAAAGAACAAGGCTCCTGTTTCTGTCCCTGCTCATGTGCACCTTTGCTTTGAGACATTCTGGCTGTTTTGATGTAGTAATTTTTTTTTTCCTGAAAAGGCTCACATGATTCAGAGACTTTTCTCATGGGACTAATTGACTAGGCATTTGTGCTATTGCTCTTGGTGTAAATCATTATAATGGTGATAATGAAAAATAAAAAAGATATTGGAAATGACAGTTGGCAGCATAATATCAGCATAAACGGAGGGAAGAAGGGAGGAATGTATAAGTTAGGGGCTCGTAAACATCAGGATTGACGAGGCAGCTGTGGCAGCAGGTATGGTTTGATGTCATGGAAGACCATTACCCAGAGTAATTGGGACAAGCAACCATCTTTGGTTCCTTCTGACTCCCTGCGCTGGGTGGCTCCACCAAGAATGGCAACACTACAGTCTGGAGCCTGCTTTCCCACCGTCCTGCAGACACACGCTCGCAGACTTGGGAGCTAGACTTCACAGTTACCTCCCTTCTCTAAGCGGGCCTCCCGCTCTCTCGCAGACTGCCTCTGGCACGCCTCATTATTCCGAATCTTGCAGAACTGACTAATTCGACGAGATCTCTCTTCACAGCAAATGGTGTTCATCAGTGACCCAAGTTGATGGATGAATCCTCCTCGGTGCCTGGAGCCAGACCAGCAGCTAGAGTTGCACAGAAGAAAGACGAATACGCGCTCTCTATTTGGCTGCCAAAAATGCTCTTGCAATTTGCTTTCTTCTAGACAAGAGTCTATTCAAAAGTCTATTTGGAAACATTAGGGAACGGCCGTCACATGGCCGGCAGATCATACTGCCTGTGACAGGATATTATCTTCCTTGGGAGAGACTCGACTGCTTTTTTATTTCAGTGAGTAAGTAGTGTCTGGGCTGATGGTTGCAGAATTGCTCCGAGGGCTGGGGACATTAAAATCCCTGTCCAGAGTGAATACACAACCAACAGCCACTTCAGCGGCAGGATTTGTGGCGCCTTCACTGGTGTTGGCATGAGCCCGCTGCTCTCTTGTCTCCATCTCCAGGGGAAGGCTCTTCTTTATCCAGAACCCCTCCCTGGGAAATTAAGAGGCAGCCGGCTTCCCCTTCTGGGGCTCCACCATCACGGGTCAGGGCTCTGCCCCTGGGCATGCCCTGGGTGAACACATGTCCTGCCCTTTTCTTGTCAGGTCATATCAAAAGTACTAACTGCCTCTTGCATCATAATGCATGACTTGGTGCAAGATACTGAAACCAGGTGAGGATGGGGCAAGGTTCTGGCTTTTGGGGAAAGTAGTGCTGGCAAGAGGAAAGCACACAGTAAGGATATATTACGATGGCCCAAGTGTTTGTTTGGGCTTCTCGTAAGATCTTACGGAGCCCCTGAACGAACTCTTGAGAGTCCCTTGGACTGCAAGGAGATACAACTAGTCCATCCTAAAGGAAATCAGTCCTGAATATTCATTGGAAGGACTGATGTTGAAGCTGAAACTCCAATACTTTGGCCACCTGATGCGAAAAGCTGACTCATTTGAAAAGACCCTGATGCTGGGAAAGATTGAGGGCGGAGGAGAAGGGACGACAGAGGATGAGATGGTTGGATGGCATCACCAACTCAATGGACATGAGTTAGAGTAAACTCTGGGAGTTGTTGAGGGACAGGGAAGCCTGGCATGCTGCAGTCCATGGGGTAGCAAGTAATCAGACACGACTGAGCAACTGAACTGAACTGAATTGAACAAACTTTATGGCTAACCCAATAGAGAGACACAAGCACCCCTAGGCTCAGGGGAGGCAGTGGCTGGTCTGGGCTGGAGATGGCAGGGTGGGTCAGAGTGGCCCTGGAGCCCAGGGGAGCCCAGCTTCCTGGGGCTTCATTAATTTCAGAGGACAGACCGTGTTTGAACAAGGACAGTGAGGAAGGGTGTGTGAGAGAGGAGAGAAATGCCAAGGATGGAGACACAGTTCTGTCCACCATGCATCCAGCCCGCTAAGCACACCCCAGAGGGGGGCTGTAACAACCTCTCCCTCATGGAGAGAGGTCCCTAAACAGTCTTCGCTTTGGCTTTGGGAGCTGAGGGCCCACATTGCTCACTGGGGTTTTCTCCATGATCAGCGTTGGGGAGGGGAGAAGTGTTTTGGGTCACTCGGAAGAGACTTCTGTCCTCTGGTCCTGCCACTGACCCTTTGTGTTGGCCACTCTCCTGCTCACCTCTCTCCCAAGGGTGTGGCTTACCTTAGCCCTCAGAGCCTCCTCTATCTCTGTTTTGGGAGCTGCTGTCCTACATGCGGTTTTCCCAGGTGGCCCTAGTGATAAAGAACCCGCCTGCCAGTGCAGGAGACATAAGACACAGGCGTTCAATCCCTAGGTCGGGAAGATCCCCTGGAGGAGGGCATGGCAACCCATTCCAGTCTTCTTGCCTAGAGAATCCCATGGACAGAGGAGCCTGGTAGGCTACAGTCCATGGGGCTGCAGAGTCAGACATGACTGAGCACATCTATCTTGATGCACCTGCTTCAGATTTTCACTCTTTATTCTATGTCTGTATTTTTAATTTAATTAAAAAGGAAAAAACCTACCCAGACCAGAGGGCAGCCTGTTGCGAGGTTGTGTGTTTTATCACCACCCGAGCATGCAAACGAGGCAGGCTCTGTTGACAAGTTCACATCTCCAGTGCAGAGCTGGCTGTTTGAACAGCTTGTGTGCAGTAATTGAAACATGGATTTTTTTTTGTTGCCTTTCTGTTTATTTTTAGATTAACCAAGCAGGGACACTTGGCTTCTAGGCTGTCACTTCCACCCAGTCGGGCAGCCTGGGACCTTTGGCCCCATGCCCCCCAGCAGCAAAGACCACCATGTTCCCTCCCTTTCCCTTGGCTTTGTCCTGTATCTAAGTCTGGGTTTGACCTTCACAGTGACCCTCAGGGCACCAGGCTGAGAAGCTGATGGATGCGGCCTGTCTGTTGGCCGTTCCTAACCCCCCAGGTCCCTGAAGAGTGTATCCCTACAATGTTGGAGTCTCACAGTCACTCTGGGTCAGCCACCCCCTTGGACAATGGTGTTACCTGAAGAGAGTGTCAGGGCAGAGATGGAGCTGGAATCCAGCCCTGCCATTCCCTGGGCAAGGTGGCTCCAACAAAGGAAGGGTTACAGGACTCAGAGAGGAGTTTCTGAAGAGTCTCTCAGGGTTTAGTTTTCTATTTGGGCTACTTAAAAAAATGATGCTTGCATCCACCTGGCTAGGTGAGTTAGGCTATGATGATAAATAGCCCCCAGTCTCAGTGGTTTGTGGTCTTCCATGGTGGCTCAGTTGGTAAAGAGTTTGCCTGCAGTGTGGGAGACCCAGGTTCAATCCCTGGGTCAGGAAGATCCCCTGGAGAAGGAAATGGTAACTCACTCCACTATTCTTTTTTTTTTTTTTTTTTAGGGCTTGCTTTCTTTTTTTTTTTTTTTTTTTTATTATTTTTTTTTCCCAGTGGGTTTTGTCATACATTGATATGAATCAGCCATGGATTTACATGTATTCCCAATCCCGATCCCCCCTCCCACCTCCCTCTCCACCCGATTCCTCTGGGTCTTCCCAGTGCACCAGGCCCGAGCACTTGTCTCGTGCATCCCACCTGGGCTGGTGATCTGTTTCACCATAGATAGTATACATGCTGTTCTTTTCAAATATCCCACCCTCACATTCTCCCACAAAGTTCAAAAGTCTGTTCTGTGTTTCTGTGTCTCTTTTTCTGTTCTGCATATAGGGTTATCGTTATCACCTTTCTAAATTCCATATACATGTGTCAGTATGCTGTAATGTTCTTTATCTTTCTGGCTTACTTCACTCTGTATAATGGGCTCCAGCTTCATCCATCTCATTAGGACTGGTTCAAATGAATTCTTTTTAATGGCTGAGTAATATTCCATGGTGTATATGTACCACAGCTTCCTTATCCATTCATCTGCTGATGGGCATCTAGGTTGCTTCCATGTCCTGGCTATTATAAACAGTGCTGCGATGAACATTGGGGTGCACGTGTCTCTTTCAGATCTGGTTTCCTCAGTGTGTATGCCCAGAAGTGGATTGCTGGGTCATATGGCAGTTCTATTTCCAGTTTTTTAAGAAATCTCCACACTGTTTTCCATAGCGGCTGTACTAGTTTGCATTCCCACCAACAGTGTAAGAGGGTTCCCTTTTCTCCACACCCTCTCCAGCATTTATTGCTTGTAGACTTTTGGATAGCAGCCATCCTGACTGGCGTGTAATGGTACCTCATTGTGGTTTTGATTTGCATTTCTCTCATAATGAGTGATGCTGAGCATCTTTTCATGTGTTTGTTAGCCATCTGTATGTCTTCTTTGGAGAAATGTCTGTTTAGTTCTTTGGCCCATTTTTTGATTGGGTCATTTATTTTTCTGGAATTGAGCTTCAGGAGTTGCTTGTATATTTTTGAGATTAATCCTTTGTCTGTTTCTTCATTTGCTATTATTTTCTCCCAATCTGAGGGCTGTCTTTTCACCTTACTTATAGTTTCCTTTGTTCACTCCACTATTCTTGCCTGGAGAATTCCTTGGACAGAAGAGCCTGGTGGGCTATCGTCCATGGGGTCACAAAGAGTCGGACATGACTTGAATGTACTTAACAGCCTGTCTCAGTGGTTTAATTACAATTACGTGCTTTTCATTCATACTACCTGTTCACCACTGGTCCCTTGGGGACCTTGCTCCATGTCTTTCTTCTTCAAGACACAGGCGGAGTGCTGCCCCTCGCCTGGGCGCTGCTGGCCGTGGTTGCAAAGCAAAAGAGGGTTTGGAAAATCACACACACTGGTTCTTGAAACTGTCCCTCAGAAGGGACACGTGTCCTTCTTGCTCTCATGTTATTGGCCAAAGCAAGCCACATGGCCATGTCTAACTTTAAGCAGGTAGAGGAGTGCAATCTATTATGTGCCTAGTAGAAGAACTGGTTTTGAGGGAGAGACAATCAAGGAAGTGTGTGTGTGTGTGTGTGTGTGCACGCGCACGTGCGCTTATGGAGTGCCCGGGCTAAGCTAAGTTTTCCTCCTCTGAACCCTGCAGCATCCCTGAATCCCTCCATCTTACCAGCAGCCACATTTGCTTCACACGCTATGATTTTTGTCTTCCCATTCCAGGAGACTGGCAGCTCCCTGAGTGCAAAGCCTACCTCCTCCTCATCTCACTGACCCAGGCACCCTCCCCATGGGCTGGGTGCAACAGAAGGACTCACTGATGTTTACTGGGCTGAACTGTCTCAAGGGTTGTGTTCTGAGCAAAGAGGACATGACACTGACAAGGGTCCTGAGACCACTTTCTTCTTCCAACGGTGTATCCCCACTGTATGGCATGAGGCCCTACTCTGTGCCACCTCTTCCCATAAGACTTCCTGGGTCATTCAGGTGGCATGGATAGTGCACTGGGATTCCCCCTACACTCAGCACTGCTCTTATTATAGATTTTGCGAAATGATCGTTGTGTAAAAGGCTGACTAAACAGGCTGAACTCAGTGGGATATCAGCAGCAAACAGAGTTTTTTTTCTCCCACTACTTCCCTTCAAATCTACCCTGTTGAACCCAAACAGCTTTTTTTTCTTTTTTGATCACTTTGGGAGCTACTTCTATTATTATTACTATTGCTGCAGATACTTCTACTACTGAGAGCTGTTGCTTACTGAGCATCAGGGCTGCATGCATCAGCTCTCTTAAACCTCTGAGGAGGGTACATTTACTAAACTGAAGCATGAAGAGGTTCAAGTAGTGTGTGTGGTCACAGACCTAGTCATTGGCAAGGTCAGCTCTAAAAATAATCTTATCCTTATCTTCTTCTTGGCCACCTAATGCAAAAAGTCAACTCATTGGAAAAGACCCTGATGCTGGGAATGGTTGAAGGCTGGAGGAGAAAGGGGACCACAGAGGATGAGATGGTAGGATGGCATCACCAACTCAATGGACATGAGCTTGAGCAAACTCCAAGAGATGGTGAAGGACAGGGAAGCCTGGTGTGCTGTAGTCCATGGGGTCACAAAGAGTTGGAGATGATTTAGTGATTTAGTGGCTGAACAACAACAGAAGCTTCTCCTTTGCCAAGTTTGATCTCTTATTGGAACTTTGATCTCATACCCAGTTGCAAGTTTCTCCCCTGGGCCCAGTCCCCACTCACCGAGTCTCGGGATTCAGTAATAGGTTTGTGTGTGTGTGTGTGGGGGGGGGGAAGCATGTGACACTCTCCAGGCTGCCTCTTTGTCACTCACTCACTGCTGCTCCTGGTTTCCCCAGAGCACCCAGGACAAAGGCTGAGACAAAGGCATGGTGTGGATAGAGCATGGCAAGCCTGCGGAGGCGGCTTCTTGGGGAGGGGCAGAGACCCAGTGGGCACTGCTGTGCATTCTTTGGCTGGAGTAGACTGGATGGTCTGACTGTACTCAGCGTGCTCCCTGAAGAGCTCTGCTGGCTCCCCCTCTGCTGGGCTGTCCTCGTGGGTGGGCTCTCCCAGGACGGCTCAAGCCTGACTCCCTCATACAGTGTCCACCTGGAGAGTGTGATCATGAGACTACTTTGACCAGCCACCTCTGGTCTTGCAGAGTCAGGCACGGTGCTGGTGCCTGGTCACATTCTCCCAAATGCCCCATGCTCAGGGTGGTGCCAGGTGACGTGAAGGAAAGGCTTGGGCTGATGGCTGGTGGGGATGACTCCCCAGGAGTGGAGGAACATCTTCATCACTCCTCCCTTGGATAACGCTCTTCTCGGGAAAGATGTTTCCTTCCTGAGAAAAGTCATCACAAGGCTTTTCTAACTTCTGGGCTGGGAGAGGTAGAGGTGATCCTGGGGCTACCCAACTCCTCTTTCAATGTGTGGTCCTGAGTATCTTTCATGCTCAGCTTTGTGCCTCATCTGAGACTCCAAGACAACAGGAATCGTCAAATCAAACATCCTACAATAACTGATTCAGTTCTTCTCCAGCTCAGTTCTTGTCTCCAAAAGGAAGCCTTCCTCATGATGCCAGGTTTCTCTGAGGGCTCATCCTTTGGCCTTGCTTCCTTCCAACCCTCGTTCTGCAAGATCCCCTGTGCCTGGTCAACATATTGAGCTCTGGAAACTTAGTTATCGGCCACATCCCATCAGCAGCCTGCGTGGAAGCCCTACTTACGCCCATCAGTCACATCCTTAGCCGCCAGTCACATCCGCGCAGACCCCAGCTGCATGGGGCTCAGTCCCAGGGTTTACTGAGGGCAAAAGAGTGGGCATCCTGAGAACATTTGGGGATGACAGGGTCAGGGCCACTAAATGGAGCTGTCTGTGGGCCAGATCTCAACTGCAGCGGCCCCAGGAGGGGGAGTGAGATGACCATCTGGCTCTGGCTCTGCCCAGCCCAGTCTGCAGGCACAAGCAGTCTATTTACAGAGGGCTGGCTGCAGTGGCACCCAGGGTGGGGTGGATACTCCACTGTCTGGAGTTCAACAAAGGATGCTGCAGAGGTCTGGGCTTGGATGGGGATGGGGCGTGGGCGGGGAGATTTTTTTGCTTGAGGTTGGGGGAACTCTGGTGTCAGATATCAGCCTGGTACCATCAGAATGGACTTCCGGGGCTAGAATAAAAGCAGCTCAATATTGCTCATGCCAGAGAAAAGGACTGACCTGGCACCCACTCCCTGGCTGTCCAGAAAATGACCTACGCCCAGAAGTGTGTTTACCTGAGGTTGCCACCCACTGGAAGTGCCTGGTAACTCACACCATGATGCAGAGACAGATGGCAACACCACTGGTTCTTTCCTGGGAATCACTCTCTACACCTCTGAGCCTCTGTTGGGGACCTCTTAACCTGGGGACCCCTCTCTGCTGCTGAGCCTTCCTCACCCAGCTGCAAGGAGACAGCAGAGTGGAGCGACAAGGAGCATTGATTGAGCTCCTGCAGCATGCCTGTCACTCTGCAAGCCACTTTAGCTGAGTCCTAGCACTGCCTTTGTTTTGTGGAGGCAGAAACAGACTCCAATATTAGGTGGTTTGCTCAGGGCCACATAGGGAGGAAGTGATGTCAAGATAAAGGTTCTTGTATTTGGCTTTGAGGCTGGTGCTCTCTCCACATCCCCTCACTTCTGGACTCACTTTCCCTGCCAGCCTGGCCCTGTAGATCCTCTGCCTCAAATTCACAATGCTTCTTCTATGTCCAGCTCCCTTGATTGACAGCCAAGGGCCACCCCTGACCCCACCCACTTCTTCCCATCTCCACCCTGGCCGCCCTGGGCTGAGCCACCATCGTCTTTCACCTGGGTTTCTGTTTGACCTTCCTAGCTCAACTGCCTCCTTTGCCTCTTGCCTCATTCGGCATATACTCCACACAGCAGCTGGAGTGATCTTGATGAAATCCAAGTCAGACCATCTTTCTCTTCTGCTCAAGTTTCTGCAATGGCCTGCATCTTACCCTGAGAAAAAGTCAGACCTTTATAAGGTCTGTGAAGCCTGGGGTCTACTTCCTTCTTTTACTTTATCTTCCTCCCCACCGTACCCCCGATGGCTCTGCTCCAGGGCCCTGGCCTCCTTTCTGCTCTTCCAGCACCTTAGCCCCCTCCTGCCCCAGGATCTTTGCACTTGCTGCCTCTTGCCCACTAGCCCCATTGTTGGGGTTCTGCTTCCCTTCCAGTCTCTTCTTAAATATTACCTTCTCTGTGAAACTTTCTCTAACCATCTTGTTTTAATTCACCAAGCTCTTTCCCTGTTTTATTTTTCAATAGCTCTTATTGATTTCTTTTAGACTACATAATTTACTTAGATTTCTCTGTCTCCTTCACGTTGGAATATAAGTTCTATAAAGGCAGTGCCTTACACCTGTCGATTCATTTTTTTAAAAAATTTATTTTTAATTGGAGGATAATTGCTTTACAATGTGTCAGTTTCTGCTACACACCAATGTGAATCAGCCATAAGTACACCTAAGTCCCCTCCCTCCCACCTCCCACCCCATCCCACCCCTCAAGGTTGTCACAGAACACTGGTTGAGCTCCCTGTGTTATATAGCAATTTCCCACTAGCTATTTATTTTACCTATGGCAGCATATATGTTTCAATGCTACTCTCTTGATTGGTCCCACCCTCTCCTTTTCCCTCTGTGTCCACAAGTCTGTTCTCTGTGTCTGTGTCTCTATTCCTGCCTTGTGAATAGGTTCATCAGTACCATTCCTCTAGATTCCATATACATGTGTACGATATTTGTTTTTCTCTTTCTGACTGAGTTCACTCTGTATAACAGGCTCTAGGTTCATTCATTCACCTCACTAGAACTGACACACGTCGATTCATTTAATCCACAGAGCAATCAGTTATAACGATGGCCATCACCCTTTTCCAGGTGAGGAAGCAGAGACACAGACAGGACAAGCAATGTGCCCAGTCACCCAGCTGGGAAGTTGCAGAGGCAGGATTCAAATCCAGGCAGTGCGACCCTCAGCCACCAAGCCCCTCTAACCAAGTCTATTCACTGCTGGGTCTTGGCTCAGATGTTGCCCTAGCCTCTTCGTAGGTGCTTTGTAAAGAATGAGTCCGTGAATGAATGAACACTGCAGTTCCTTGAAGGAGTGGCTCCCTTGGGCAAAGAGATCCCGAATGGGGGACCCCTGTTGTCCCCTCCTATGCTGCCCCACCCACCTGGTTCCCACCCCGATGGGGGCTGTGGTGGTCAAGGTCAGTGAAGGGAACAAATCTGCCCTGATCTTAAAGGTGTGCCCTTCTGCCCCTGGCTTCCAGGAAGGAACAAGTCAGGCTGGTTGGACAAACCCTCAGATCCGCACGTGTCACAGCCCAGGCCCCATGCCTCTCCCCTGCCCAGTGCCCTCCACAGGTCCCTGGAGAGCTTCCTGGTGGGGTCTGGGGGAGGGGGTCCCATCTTGACAGTGGGGTGGGTCTATTGGAGGTGCTCCCAACCCACCAGCACCCCATCATAAGGCACCGGCTCTAGGAGCACTGGTCAGGAACAGCTAGAGCTCCCCGGGGGCAGGCACATCCAAGAAGCAATTCCTTCGAGGAAAATTACTCAGGCAGCCGTTTATTAAAACACAACTGCTCCCGAGGAGGCCTTTCGGCCGTGGAAATACCAAATAGCTTTGAAGCACCAGCCCTCCCTGAAACCAAGGAAGCAGGCTTCTAGGCATTATCTGACTTTTAATCTGCCTGCTCTTTCCCCATCTGGAAAGTCTAATGAAATGTTACACCGCAAGGAAACAAGGAAATAAGCAGCTGCAGAGGTGAGGGACACACACTTAATTTCTTGCCGGGGTCTGCTATTTGCATAAGCCTCAAGGGAGTAACCTGTAGAGGAAAGAGAAGGAAAATAACAAGATCTCTGTGTCTCCTGGGCCTGGCCCTGTGTTTGGAGAGCCGTGACTTCTCACATTTAACCCTCACGGGCAACCCCGGGAGAAACACTTTAGTGTTGTCTTTCTGGCAGAGGCCACTGGTGCACCCCATGTCTGTGACCCCCTCTTTCTTGGGGTTCACAGTGGGACAACACCCCCTGTTCCTGCATGATTCTACTTGCGGCTTCAGAGTGATTTGCGCCCCCCCACCCCCGAACTACGTGGTTATGAGCTGGACTGCCTTCTTCTCCCCTTGTCCCCGTCCTTGTCAGGGCAGGATAAGGACCCAGCGTCAGAGACGCACCATGGAAGGACCCTGGGTTCCTGTCGGGGTCACCAAGCAGAGCTTCTTCCTGGAGACCCAATCCAACTGTGACCAAGAGAGAAAGAAGCTTCTATGGGATTAAGCCACTATGATTTGGGGGCTGTGTCAGTCATCAGCCTGCCCTAATGCAATCTTAACTTTACTGGTGAGGAAACAAAGGCTCAGAGATTTGAAAGAGACTTGCCCCAGGTTCCCAAGAGCCTGGATCCAGCCAAGCAGGAGCTGTTAATCAGTCTGGTACATGCGAACTAAGTGGCTTCAGTTGTGTCCAACTCTTTGTGACCCCATGGACTGTAGCCCATCAGGTTCCTTTGTCCATGGGAGTCTCCAGACAAGAATACTGGAGGGGGTCGCCATGCCCTTCTCCAGGGGATCTTCCTGACCTAGGGATCAAACCTGTGTCTTTTGTGGCTCCTGCATTGCAGGTGGATTCTCTACCTCTGAGCTACTGGGGAAGCCCATTAACTAGTCTAGGTAACACTAACTCGACCTGGTTCCTCCCCCAGGTATCCCTGGTGAGAGGCCTAGGCAGCTTCTCTGAGCCCACCTTCCAGGTTCAACTCCCAATTCTGAGGCGGAATCCTGAGGATCCTGGCAGGAGACTGTCCCTAGGAGATGGTCTCTACCCTGCCTCCATGCTGGGGAGGGAAGGCAGGAAGGGAACAGGCTGCACCCTGGCTTCCCCAGGACCATTTTCTTCCAAATGCCAGCAAGTCCTGTGCACTGCATGTGCTTTGTAGGAAAGGTCAGCTCCAGCAAGCAAGACTTGGCAAATCTCCAAATAACCAAACCCTGAGTAGGCCTCCCCATCAGAGCACAGGTGCCTCATGGAAACAGAAGGAGATCACGTCAGCAGAGTTGGGGTGCTTCCCCTGCAGAGCTGGTTATAGCCGACGGGCCCTACCATCTGCAGGAACACGCCTGGGTGTGCATGCCTCCAGAGAAATGGCTCTACTGAGGCTGAAATATGTCCCCTAGATGCCCATCAAATTTTTGTTCCTTAATGAATGTGGTGTATGCTAAGTTGTTTCAGTCGTCTCCGACTCTTTGTGACACTATGAACTGTAGCCTGCCAGTCTCCTCTGTTCATGGGATTCTCCAGGCAAGAATACTGGAGGGGGTTGCCAAACATGTGCACAGAAAAAGATGCGACTGAAGGATGGAAAAAGGACTAACTGACTAGGGAAGAAGCATGATCTGAATTCAGAGAGGCTATTTTAAACCAGATTAAAGGGATGGAAATTAAAACAGAGCAAAGCAGAACACTGCCTGGCCCTGGTTGAGCTTCTCAGGCTCCTTAGTGCTGCTGCCCAAGGCCACCAGCATGGCGACATTATTGACAACACACGGCCCACACCCCAACCACTCCCAGGGGTGCTAATTACTTGCCAGGATTAATTCTTCAGTTTACTAGACAGTTCCTGCAGCCGCGCCAGAAACAAGAGCTCTGGATGGAAGGTACACCTACTGTTTCCCAGGAGCCGGACTTTGGGCCAAAACCCACACCTCCTTTTGCACAAGTAAAAAAAAAAAAAAAAAAAAACCCACCAGCTCTGCTGCTATCTGCTGGGAGCACCAATTATGTGAATTTTTTTTTGGTTTGGACTTTCTTAGAAAAATACATTATATACGAAAAACTCTGATTTTTTTTTCCAGGTAGAGGTAAACCCAGTTCTTCCCTACTGTGGGTCTTTATCCTGTGGGTCTCCTGTACTTTTACATAGAGTACTTACTTCGGACACTGCTGGTCACCAAATGTGTGGGTTTTTCCCTCCACAACAAGTCTCCATTGGAGCCATGTGTCTTATTGTTCAACTCAATTCTGACACTGTCTACCTTGAGATAGACTTAAGTCTCATAGGTTAAGAGTTTGGTCATGTAAGACTGACATCCCATCCCCAGTTCAGACGCCAGCTGCAAGTACAGGTCATCACCTGTGCTTCTGACTGACCAGCAATGGATGGAGTTTCCCCATGACCTTCTCCTCCGGCTTGATTAATTTTCTAGAGCAGCCCACTGAACTTAGGGAAACACTAACTTCCACCCCCCAGTTTACTCAAGGACACAATAAAGGCTATAGATGAATAGCCACATGAAGAGATACACAGGGGGAGGTCTGGGAGGCTCCCCATGGAGCTGGGGTGTAGTCCCTTTCAGGTGGGGATGTGTTTACCCTCCTGAAACCTCCCCAAATCCTGTATTATTGGGGTTTTGTGGAGGCTTCATGATATAAGCATGATCAATTATTATCTCCTCTTCCTTCTCAAGGGAATGAGGGGTAGGGCTGAAAATTCCAAGCTTCTATTCATATGGCTCGATCTTTCCACTGATCAGTCTTCATCCAGGAGCCCACCCAGAGTTGCCCTCTAGAACAAAAGATACTGCTATCACCCAGGAAATTACAAGGGTTTCAGGAGCCCTATGTTGGGAACAGAGGTCAATGACCTGTATTAGAACAAGAGATGCTCCTAGTGTTCTTATCTCTTAGGAAATTCCAAGGGTTTCAGGAGCTCTGTACCAGGAACTGGGGGCAGAGACGAACACACACACCTTCTTGTGTAAGAAAGGTGAACGCACAGCGTCTGAGACCAGGATTCTGGGGAGAGTTGCCGTCAGATGCTGGAATAACCCTGCATGACTGGCCAGTTCCTCTCTTATTCTCCCTATAAAACAGAAGATGTGCAGATGGCTGTCAGACTTACAGCCCCTCAGCCAGCCCTGGCCAGCACTCAGCACTCTGCCAGGGGCTGTGAGGGGTATAGAGATGCTCTCAAGAAGCCCCCATCTAGAGGGGCTGGACCAGTTCTCAAGGGGATCTTAGACCAGCAGATGGAGAGTGCTGCTTCTGCTGGGCATGAGTGTGAAACCTGTTGAGTTCTAGGACCTGGTGCTCTCCCCTGGCCTTTCACACAGTGTTAGCTAATCATGTATGTATCCATCCATCCATCCCTTCACTCATCTACCCCTCCATCCTTCAATTCTTTATCCATCCATTAATGCATCAACTGTTCGTCGAGTGTCTGTATAGATGTTTGCCAGGCATCGGAAAGATGACAAGTGGAGAAGGGGAGATAGGTTCTGAGTAGAGGTCAGTAGTGAATTCTGTTGTTGTCTGATATCCATTTCCCACCTTCAAGTGATAATAGATTTCCCACGTGGAGCCCATTAGATATGGTTTGGGTGTTCTGACCCACCATTGGGGTGAGCACATGACCAGGCCAGTGCATTCTATCCTCTCGGCCATGATTGCTGACTCGGGGTCCATCTGCCGAAACAGACCCAGATCTGCTGTGTGAACTCAGAAACCTGGGGCCTCTCTTTCCTCGGAATCCTGAAGAGTACGGTGGTTGTGAGCTGGGACAGCTCCTGGCCACCTCTCCCCGTCACAGGGAGGAAGCAGTGTGCACAGCAGAGAATGAAGCCAGCCACAGAGAGAAGCAGAGGTGAGAGCCTGACGAGAGTTCTGACATTATGTGAACTCCTGGGTCTCGCTGTGATGGGACCTGGTGCTGAAACTTTCAGTTACAAGAGCTGACACATTCCCATTTTTGCTTAGATTAGTTTGAGTCGGGTGCCTGTCTGTTGCAGTCAAAGGGGTTCTAAAGTGTCCTTATACGTTCTCAGTAGAACTAAGCTCTGGGCTGTTCCAGATAAGGTTTGGGGTGTAAGGAAACTTCTTTGTGAGGATCTTTGGGGGGATTCAGAGGGAAGGAGAGGGAAATAAAGATGCTCAAGATGAAAGAATTGTGTAGACCAGCACTGTCCAACAGAATTTTCTGCAATGATGGAAATGTTCTGTAATCTGTGTTATCCAATATGGCAACCACTAGCCGAGTGTAGCTACTGAGCACTTGAACACTGGCTACTGTGACTGAGGATCTGATTTGAAAATAAAAAAAAATTCATTTGGCTGCATCAGGTCTTAGTTGTGGCACTCTGTATCTTCGCTGTCATGTGGGTCTTTTATTGTGGCACATGGATTCTCTAGTTGTGGCACCAGGGCTCAGTAGCTGAGGCCTCAGTAGTTGTGGCATGTGGGCTCTCTGGTTGTGGCTCATGGGCTTAGATGCTCCACAGCCTGTGAGATCTTAGTTCCTCCATCAGGGATCAATAACCTCAGATATGCAGATGACACCACCCTTATGGCAGAAAGTGAAGAAGGACTAAAGAGCCTCTTGATGAAAGTGAAAGAGGAGAGTGAAAAAGTTGGCTTAAAACTCAACATTCAGAAAACTAAGATTATGGCATCTGGTCCCATCACTTCATGGCAAATAGATGGGGAAACAATGGAAACAGTGAGAGACTTTATTTCTTTTTTGGGCTCCAAAATCACTGCAGATGGTGACTGCAGCCATGAAATTAAGACACTTGCTCCTTGGAAGAAAAGCTATGACCAACCCAGAAAACATATTAAAAAGCAGAGACATTACTTTGCCAACAAAGTTCCATCTAGTCAAAGCTATGGTTTTTCCAGTAGTCATGTATGGATGTGAGATTTGGACCATAAAGAAAGCTGAGCACCAAAGAATTGATGCTTTCGAACTGTGGTGTTGGAGAAGACTCTTGAGAGTCCCTTGAACTGCAAGAAGATCCAACTAGTCTATCCTAAAGGAAATCAATCCTGAGTATTCATTGGAAGTACTGATGCTGAAGCTGAAACTCCAATACTTTGGCCACCTGATGCGAAGAACTGACTCACTAGAAAAGACCCTGGTGCTGGGAAAGATTGAAGGCAGGAGGTGAAGGGGGTGACAGAGGATGAGATGGTTGGATGGCATCACTGACTCGATGGACATGAGTTTGAGTAAGTTGCAGGAGTTGGTGATGGGCAGGGAGGTCTGGCGTGCTGCAGTCCATGGGTTTGCAAAGAGTCGGACATGACTGAGCGACTAAACTGAACTGAACTGATCAGGGATCAAACCCACATCCCCTACAACTGCAAGGTGAATTCTTAACCAACTTTAATGTAAAGAGTGTATTGCTAGTGGCTACTGTACGGGACAGCACAGCTGTGGTCTCTGGGGAGGAAGTATGAGGAAGAGGAAGCAGTTCTGAGGGACTGGAGGTAGATATGAGGCGGAGAGATTGGAGGTGGAAAACTAGAAACAGGCATGCAAACAACCCAGGGGAGGACCCATGAGATGACGAGGGGCTAAGCTTTGGCAGAGGAGTCAGGGAGGTGCCAGAAGCGAGAAGTTACAAAGAGGGGAAGATACCAGAGCCGGTGTCCAGGACTGGGGGATGGTGAGAACCTTCACTGAAGTGAAGAAAGAAGAAGAGGATGGAGGTTTTTCAGGGAAGTGAGGATTTGGGCTTGGGATCTATAGACTCTCAGGTGGGAGGACATCAGCCTGAGTGTCGTTTAATAGGAAGTTGGAGGTTGGAGACATGTTTTTGGAGTCATTATGGTTTAGGGAGTAACTGGTTAAATTGCAGAAAGATTAAAAATGTAGACGGTTAGAACTAGGAGAATATGCTCATTAAGAGGTCAGAAGAAAGAGAGAAAAAGGAAGAGATTTAGGAAATAACCAGCAGAAGGTAGAATAAGGGTAGTATAGCATCATCCACACTCACTGGGATTACTGGTGAAAGTCTTGCTTTTCTGATGTCCAGACACATTTTGAGATAACTGAAATTGAGTCCTTTCAATCTTGAACAAGAATAAAATATTTCAGCCATTGTAAGGACAGTATTCTGAAATACACTGCATACTTCCCAATAAGCTGAATAGAATTGGACATAACAGAGACACTGGACCATTCAACAGCATCATGCTTAGGACTAAAAGACTGCCATGGGACCCAGGGCCCTCAGACTGGCGGGTCCAAACTGCAGGATTTCCCCAACTGTGCACATGGAATTCCAGAGTTTTCCAGTTGCTTCATCTCTGATTAGGCTTCCCTGATGGCACAGTGATAAAGAATCTGCCTGCCAGTGCAGGAGACATAGGAGACCTTGGTTCAATCCCTGGGCTGGGAAGATCCCCTGGAGAAGGATATGGCAACCCACTCCAGGATTCTTGCCTGGAAAATCCCACGGACAGAGAAGCCTGGCGGGCTATACAGTCCATGGCATTGCAAAGAGTCGGAAATGATTGAGCACGCATCTCTAATTAGCTTCTAGCAAACATTTTTGCTTCTGTTATCTTTCCAACCCCTTTTCCTTATTCTTGCCAGATTGGAAATTTACAACATTTGCTTTGAAATTTGAATCCAAATAATCAATCTTACAATCAGTGTATTTTTTTTTTTTTAAAGAACAATTTGAATTAAACCCCTAGGGATGGATGAAGAACAAAAGGAAAAGATTTGGGTGCACACATTTGTTAATCCCTACTTGCTTTGTCAACCCTTCAGAGCTGCTTACTGATAAGAGAGAATTGGTGGAAAAAGCCGAGGCCCTGACAATCTTGCCACCGAGGAACTCTTATTCTGATAGAGAACAGTGGTGCACACTGTCGCATCGTCACAAATGTGGACAGACACTGCACAGTAGCGAGTCAAGCTGCAGCCTAGGCAGCTCACAAAGTGATGTATCTCACAAAGTGTCCCCCCTCCGCCCACCACAAACCAGAGATCATTTCTCACCTCAGTCCCACAGAGCCGTGGGCATTCTCTTCCTAGTGTTGAGATGTACCTTTCAGGTGAGACTCCAGCTTCCTGTGGGCCAGAGAGCACCAGGGATCTGGGTAGCAAGGAGCTGACCAAGGGTGATGCATGACCTACTTGTTGGGGGTCTTAGCCAAAATGTTTTAGACCTCTTGGTAAAAAAAAAAAAAAGATAACATGGAATAAGAATGGAGCCAAGCAGATAGGATGCAGAATTAGGAACTCCAGCTTGGCACACCCAACCACTAGCCTCCTTGCCAGGTGAGCTGACCTCAAGCATCTTTATCTCCCCAAGTGTAGTCCTAGGACCAACAGCACCAGCATCACTTGTTAGTAATGCAGAATTCAGTGAGGACTGCAGCCTGCTGAATCAGAATTTGCCTTTTAAAAAGTCCTCAGGAGTACTGACTGCATCCTAAGAGTGCTGTCTTATCCAGCCCAGAATCCATGTAGGTGGTCAAAGAACTAAACATGGAGTAAGGAGAAACCTGGATCCCAGCCCTAGTTCTGCTGCTTATGGGCGGTGTAAATTTGCACAAGTCCTTTCTCCTTTCTGGTCTCTGTTTTCCCAAATGCTATTTGGGGTCCAGCCCAATGGGCTCAGCATCACACTTGTGTTCTAACATCAAAGCGAGATCTGTAGGTACCCTTTGTGTCAACAGAGGCACTTTGATTTACAGACCAGGGCCTCCCTCTGCCTCATGGATACGTCATCATGGGGTTTGGGAAGCATTTCTTACTGTCACAAAGGCTATGGCGTAAATCCTGACATCCTCCTGACACATCCCAAAGCTTCCATCAGTCCCTGAATACCGAACTGAGCCAGCATCATTAGAGTTCAGCCCTTCTACCTGATCAGGGGTGTATGTAGGGGCTGGGCTGGCTTGACACCTTCCACTCCAGCGCCCCCTCAGCGTGCAGTCTCCTGGAGGTGGCCAATCCCCAAATGCCCAGAATCCCAAAAAAGAGGCCATGGATCGTCCCTTCCCAAATACCCAGATGGGGTATCCTGCTTCCTTCAGTCCCTGTAGTTCTGTGCTCTGAACTCTGCCAACAAATGAATCCTGGTATGTTTTATAGTTAAAACAACTCTGCATTCCAAGTGCTAATGCAGCTGACATAATACTGGTTACGAGTGGTTTAACAGGATACTTCCTCTTGATCTGCTATAGGTGAGTGTGTGTGTGTGTTTGTGTTCCACATAAAGTATCATAGAATCCATGTTTCTGCCCACTGCAGGAATCTAAAGCTCAAAGCCAACTGAGAAGTGACTCTTCCTTCCTAAAGGACTTTAAATGCCCTTCCCTTCTCAGAGGCATGATGGAGGGAAAGGAGACCACCCCACCCTCTCCTCCAGTCCACTGAGTGTTCTCTTAGGCTGTAGGCTGCCTACGGGTCCAGGTGCCCATGGACGGCACCCACTAGGCCCTCAGAACCAATGCAGAAGCAGATTGCAGAAAAGTGATCACAGGGTGAGGCTGGTGCGGGTAGGGGAGTGACACATACTCCTCCAGGCTTTGCAGCCAACAGGAGCCTAATAGACAAAGGGGGAGGCCAGGCAGGTCTACACAGTCCTTCCACTGTCCTTGGAGAAGGGTGTGTGTGTGTGGGTGTGTCTGTGTGCATGTGAGTGTATGTGTCTGTGTGTGTATGTGAGAGAGTGTATGTGTGTGTGTGTATGTGAGTGTGTGTGTCTGTGCATATGTGAGAGAGTGTGTGTCAGTGTGTATGTGTATGTGTGTGCCCGTGAGTTTGTGTGTGTGTATGTGAGAGAGTGTGTGTGTCAGTGTGTGCATGTGTGTCTGTGTGTGGACTGTTTTAGTTTCTGCTAAATCATCAGGCAGGAGGAGAGACTCGAAGTATTGTCTCAGTGTCGCCATCCTTGTTTACCACGTGTAGTGGGTATTTATTTATATCGATCCGGAGTAAATAGCATAAGGCTTCTTTCCACTCAGGGGGCTCGGGCATTTTGGACAAATTCTCCCTTTGTTCCCCTAAAGGCCTGAGAGAGGGATCAGGGCTCCACATTCTGGTGAGTTTTGCAAACAAAGAGGTCAGCAGCCCGTGCAGGATGCCGCTGTGAGGAGACGGTCTCTCTGGGAAGCCTGCAAAGTGTGAGCTCTGACTGAGTTTGAGGTGGTGACGGCTGCAGGGTTATGACATTCATGGGACCGCTCCAATCTGGCCCCCCAGGCAGAGGCGGGAAGCCGGCCTCCTGAAGTCCTCAGCCAGTGGCGGTCTGCGGCCCGGCTCCCTGCTGTGACAAGTGCTGAGTGTCACTCCACATTACAGGCCAGGACCCAACCGCCCTGACAGCCAGGCTCCTTTCATGGAGTGTGTTCTAATTTCTGCAGCTGGGGGCCCCCTGGGTTTCGAGGACCGGGTCACCTCAATTACGGAGCTGGGGGTTTCCGGAGTGATAAAGGAAAATTCACCCCTCAGCTGTCAGGTTGGGGCCCGGTGTGGCCTGAGACAGTCAACAAGAGGAAATCAAGTTAATCCAGTGGTGTGAGCGTGTCGTCTCGACAAAGACATCCTGGCTTGTCACTCTGAGAGGGCGTGCGCCTGGGTTTTAAGAAAGGGATAGGCGTCAGATGCCCTGTTTCCTGCTGCTTCATTTTCAGGATCAGAAACCCAATCATCAGCCAAGCATTCCCTCTGAAATCTCAGATATCGAAATTTGTGGGGTTCAGAAGGCAGGTGTAGGCCTTGGATTGTTGTTGTTCTTAAAAGATTTTCTTTATCATGGTAGAATATACAGGATAAAATTGACCATTTTAAGTGTGTACCTCAATGGTATTATGTACTTTCATGCTGCTGTGTAATCACCACCATCCATCTCCAGAACGTTTTCATCTACTCCAACCAGAACTCTGCACCAGTTAAACTCTAACTCCCTGTTTCCCCCTCTCTCCAACCTCTTGTAATCACCCTTCCTATTTTCCGTCTCTATGAATTTAGCTACTCTAGGTCCTTCCTATAAGTGAAATCCTTTAATATTTGTCCTTTGAGGTCTGGTTTATTTCATTTAACATCATGCCTTCAAGGTTCACCTTTGTTGTAGTATTGTTGTTAAGTCGCTGGGTTGTGTACAACTCTTTTGCGACACCATAGACCTTAGCCTGCCAGGGTCCTCTGTCCACAGGATTTTCCAGGCAAGAATGTTGGAGTGGGTGGCCATTTCCTCCTCCAGGGGATCTTGTCGACCCAGGGATAGAACCCTCGTCTCCAGCATTGGCAGGCAGATTCTTTACCACTGAGCTATCTGGGAAGCCTATGTTATAGCATAGATCCATGAATATAGTAATTCCTTCTTATTAAAGGTTGAATACTATTCCTCTGTATGTACATACCACATTTTGTGTATCCATTCATCCATCCATGGACACTTGGGTTGCTTCCACTTTTTGGCTATTATGAACAATGCAGCTACAAACATGGGTGTGGGAGTATCCACTGGAGGTGCCTTTGGATTCACAATAATGTTAACTCTTCTTCCTCTGATGGGAGGTGTGAGACTCCAGCTTGGGGTTGAGTGAGGCTGCAAAGCTGAGAGCTAGTGCTTGGCAGTTCTTCGGTGGCAGGCAGACTGGGGTGAGGTCCAGGGGAGAGGGTGGGGAGGTACCCATGCACTGAGGCTGAGCTCCAGACTGAAAGGATGACAGTCTCACTGAGGCAGAGGCTGTCCTGTTCCTTTCCTCTCAGAGCAATCCTAGGAGATCCTAGCTATTTAGCCACAAATCTCAAAGCCTCCTCACCCACCGTGGGAGGGGAAGGCACAAAGAATAGGACTTTCCACCTGGCCTGTCTGGTTGGGTTGCATTTTTAAAAAAATTAATTCGATGGAGGTATAATTTCCATAAAGCAACTGCTCCGATGTTAAATGTGCAGTTTGATAAGTTCTGACAAATGTATGCATCCACATAACCACCACCCCAATCAAGATACAGACTGTTTCCATCAGCCCAGAAAGTTCCTTCATGCCAAACTGCAAGTTAGCAGCTTCTTTCAGAGCCAAATTGCTGCAGCATCAACAGGGTTAGGGGACTTAGAAAAAGCCCTGGGGGAGGGGTTGGGGTTGGGGGTTCTAGGCTGTGAAACCCCAGATGTCCTTGGCTCTGAGTCACTACAAAAGACACTTATTTTCCTTCCTAATTTTGTAGCCTAAAGACTCCCCAGTAGTCTGGCAAGGGAAATTCTGAACCACAGGAGCCCAAAGCACACTGTATTTCTTTGGGTTCACTCAACAATTCAAACTCCATTCATTCTACAAGTGTGTCCTGAGCACACTCTTTTGGCCAGGCCTGGGGCTGGGTGTGGCCATGGCAGGTCAGCGGTGTAGGAATGGGCAGACAGGCAGATGCTGAGATACTGAACAGGATGGAAAGAAAGACGTCTGGGTGGAAATACAAGGTTTGTGTCTTGGGATTTCACAGAGACATGTCATTCTGGTGGGGGACCACAAGGAAGGCTTCTTAGAAGTAGGGGCATTCAGGCCAGCCTTTTCAAGGATGCATAGCTTTTCAATAGAAGGCACAAAAGGGAAGAAAATTCCAGGCTGGGAGGACATCATGTGTTAATAAGGGCACTGAGACATAAAAACTATCGTTTCTGATGTAATTTGGGCTTCTCAGGTGGTGCTAGTGGTAAAGAACCTGCTTGCCAATGCCAGGAGATGGAAGAGACACGGGTTTGACCCCTGGGTCGGGAAGATACCCTGCAGGAGGGCATGGCAATCCACTCCAGTATTCTTGCCTGGAGAAACCCATGGACAGAGGAACCTGGTGGGCTACAGTCCATGGGTTGCACAGAGTTGGACACGACTCAAGTGACTTAGCATGCACGCATGCGTGATGTAATTTATTATTATGTACAAACAACTGGACTTGGTGTTTCACATTCAGGATTTTGTTTAACAAAAATAAAAGAATAATGATGAGGAGTACCTAATGAGCAAAGGTCTATCAGGTGCAGGATGGCCGAGTGATTGCCCATGTTCACAAAGCATTGCATCTGGACTCAACCCAAGGCTGGATGTTTCTGAAGCCATGTTGTTCTGCTGTTTACTGTACTGCGGGAAGAAACATACGAAAATGGAAGCACAGGCTGCCTCATGCACAGAGGGGAAACAAGAAAGGAACCAGTGTTTCTTTGAATGGTGTTCCAAAGACTGGGAACTTGGGTGGTTCCTCCTTTGGTTCAGATTTGAACTGAGATGGCAGGAGCAATATTACAGTCACAGAAAGAGCTCTGTAAACTCTGTCTCCACACATCTCTGTTTTCTTTTAATGCTGTAGGAAAATCTCATTTACTTAAAACAATGGAGGCTAATTAGCAATATTATTTTTTCCCTATAAACAGTCTTATTTATACAAAATGGCCCAAAGCAGGCCCACAAAGGTTGCAGGCACAGTTGGCCTGTAATTAACATGACTGTCCAGGAGCAGGCCTTCTAGAGAATATGCTGGCAGGAGGAATTTCTGCTCTCTTCATTATGGTGAAGCCTCCATTCTTGCTTATGCTGTTAGTCCATAGAGAGAGGGGGGTTCTCAAAGTATTACAAACATCATCTCCCTTTTCTTTACCCTAAATGCCCCACCCCACCTGGAGCTGCCATGGGGGCAGGTTTCCAGGAACTCCTGGGTCTACGTGGCTTTTATCCTTGTCAAGACTTCCCGAGAGGCCACACAGAAGCTGCAGCCACAACCTAGAGATCTTTGCATTGCATCTGATGCTGAGCTCCTGGGAGAGGCTCTGGGTCCAGAGTCCGGCCGAGCCCTCTCAGTGCCCCAGTCCAGCTCCAAAGTGGGTGGAACAGCAGTCTTGGAGGGCACGGGAGGCTCAGGCTTCTTAAGTGAGTCTCATTTCCCTACTGCCTTGAAGGATGCTTCTAGAAATGCACGGTCCCTGATGCACATTTCGCAGCCCCAGGGCAGCCATGCCACAAGGCACAGCCTTCTTGCACACATACAGATCTGTATGTGTGTGCACACACACCCTCAACCTACACACATGTACACACAGTTTCTTCTCTGCCTCTGGACACCCAGGGCTGGCATATGTGCACATCATGCTTCATTCTCCCCAAACATCTCCAAACCCCTTGAAGTGCACGGAGAGGCAGAGCTGCCGTCACGTGGAGAAGCCCCCGGTTGGCAGAAAGCCTCTTGAGTTCCTCAAAGACCAGGCGGTACTGCCCTTCACCCTCCTCTCTGAGTTTGGGGTCTCTGAGTTGCAGAGACATTGAGGGAGCTCTCCCCTGGGACTTGGGACTCCTCCCTGCCAGCTACGCTCCTCCCTCGGCCCACGTGCACACACGGCTACTTCCTTTCTTGACAAAAGTCCATCTCTCTCCAGTTGGGAGTCTGGAGCCAGGCCCTTTGCTCCAAATGCTCCTGGATTTGCAGAGGCCCGCAGCGACCAATGAACAACCTCCCTGCCTTGCCCCTTCTCCCGGGGCAGATGGTGGGGTGGGTGACCCTGGGGACAAACCTCCTTCAGCCCCACATCACATTCTGACCCCCAAACCACAGGCTCCCCCCCGCCAGGCTGCCCCACATATTGGAAGCTCATCACTGTCATGGTTCAGTCTTGAAAGAAATGATTTAACCTCGAAAGCAAGCACAATGTGGCTTTTGACACAGGAGCCAGACGAAGTCTGGCTTTGGCCGTGTGGATCCCCTGATGGCCTGCTCACCGGGGCCTCGCTCTTGACCCAGGAGCAGGAAGCCGGCAGGGTGCAGAGGGTGTGTGGCCTCCGCCCCCCACCCGCCTCCATTCTGCTGCAAGCGAAGCACATTGCAAACGAGAGTATTTTTTCTCCTTGTCAGTGAGCCGTTGCTGTCTGTGTATTCCAGGAGGAGGCCATTACAGGGAGTTAATAGAGTTTTAAATTTGTTTTTAAATTTTATAACGCAATTCATCAAATTCAGCATCTGAGCACAGCATCCATGTTCAGACCAGGCAACATATGTCAAACTGGCCCGAGCTCTCCTCTACCCTTTCCACCACCCACCGCCCCCACCCCCAAATGAGGAAAGGTTAACTCTTTAGGGTAACTGCCAGGCACTGTCCCCAGATGGGGTGGGTAGAAAGGCAGCAGGGTGGGTTCTGGTCTGCCAGGGTCATTCTGGAATTAGCCCATGGAAAGGCTAGTGACTTATCAGATGCTCTGGGCTCCTTTCATGGTCAAGCATGATCGAGGCTGCCCTAGGCCTTAGTCACTGGGCTGAGGTGGCTGCCTGGGTGTCACTGTGAAGTGGTTCTTTCAGACCCACGTCTGTGATGGAGCAGGTGTCAGGAGAACGGGGCCACATGTAGGGCACAGATGTGGAAAGCAAATGGTGAAGTCTGCTGGACAGGACAGGTGGGAGCTTATTTCTGCTATTTTTCACCCAGAAGGGTTTCCTTCAAGGATGTGTTCGGCTGGACTTTGGATCACTGTTGTAGCTGGGGAATCTGTTGCTGCTGAGCTGGAAATAAATGAGACTGAAGGGACCACGGTTTTGTAAAGAACATCTCGGATTTCAGGATTTGCAGCAGATCTTCTGTATCGTGAACCGCAGCCAATTTTGTCTTTTATTAAGTGTTAATAAGTGACTTTGGTTCTAGGGAAAATTCTGAGATAGACGTTGCTGGCAAGTGAAATCTTGTTGGTCTCAGAGGCAGCTGCAATAAAACAACTTCCTCCTATGGCGCTGGCAGCAGGACCTTCAGCTCATTGGGGGCACAAAGCCCCTAAAGGCAGTGTGTGGGGGGGTCCCCTTGCCCAGCACATGGCAGCGGGTGGGTTGTGGGGGTGGCACTCTCAGAACACCTCACCAGTCTGGTCCTGGCTCTGGTCTTCTTTGGAAACCTGCCTGTGGGTAACAGAACTCACAGGGAGGCTGCACCCCGGACCCAGCTGTCTGGGCGCAGGTCAGGAGTGGCCACCAGGTGGCAATAACTTGAGGTCACTACTGATTACAGGCCCTGACGTGCTGGTGATAAGGAAGGGGCTTCAGGCAGGCTTCTGCAGAGCCCCAGAAACCATCCTCTGCCACCTCTCTGAGCATCTAGGTACCAACCTGAGCTTTGTACCTCTCGAAAGAAACAGACTGCAAATATAGAGCTAACCCTTCCCTGAAGCTATGCACCCAGTTAAATGTCTTGTACCCATTCCTCAACTCCTGGGGGACTTCTGCCCCATGCTCTGTGCCTTTCCAGCTGGAGGCCCCATGCTCCCAGTCTGCATAGCTTCAGACATCATGCTGCTGTTTTTCACACAAAAAGAGAGGCCAAGAGGGGGTGGGGCCAGCACCCTGCGTGTCCTCAGCTCTCCCGAGCAGATTTGGAAGCAGATGCTGAGGACTGGGCCCAGGTGGGATGTGGGACCGGGGTGGAGCGGGGCTTGGCTGTCAGCAGGGGCAGGGGATGGGCCAGGATGGAGGAAGAACATCTTGAGGTGATGCAAGTCTTTTTGCATTCAAGGGCTTGCCGGCTTCCAACTTGCTACTTATTGCATTGACAAATATTCCACACGATTGAGGAACTATTTTCCAAAACAAAATGCTGGTATTCATCAGGAGGCGCGGGTTGTGCAGTGTGAACAATTCACTTTCGTTAAGTACCATATGGCCGCTGGTAGGAACACGCTAACATGTTTCAACAGTACAGCTGGGGTAGGGTTCCTTTATTCACCGTGCAGATGGCTCTAATTGACATCTCTCCTAAAACAGGTCTCCAGAATTTCTGTAGGATCATTAGAGTAATTAGTTATTAAATACCATCACCACTTTTAGAGAGAGGGTCTGATCCCTGGCAACATTCCACCGTGATGGAACTGACAGGTCCCGGCGGAGGACCAGCCGTGGGAGGCACAACGGGAAGGGTGTGTGAGCTCCTCCTTTCGGTGGCAAGGCCACGGGAGGACAAAGACTATCACTAATTCCAGAGTAGCCCCAGGGAGAGGACTCAAGACACTAGAGGGCTCTGGACCAGGGCTCCAGAGCCATGCTCATCTGTTTTTTAGCTGCGAAACCACGCAGCATTAATCACTCAGTCTCAGTTTGTTCTTCCCTTAAATGGGACACTGCATGCGGGATGGTGCTGGGTCTGTGGGAAAGAGAGGGGTCCTGGGAATCCACGTGCACCTAGGAGTTCTTCTGAAAAGTAAATACATGTATGGCTATTTGCAATATGGGTTGAGGAAATAGCCTTCACTCTGAGCTCTTTCCTCATTGATCGAGGGTTAATAGCATGACATTATTAGTTTAATTTCACAGTCTAATCAGTTTCCTGCATTATTGATCGGAGGACTTGGAGCAATTGCAATTTTGTAAAACTCTCGGCTGAGGGAATAATGCTAGGAGGCTCTCAAGCTCGCGGGGTCACACAAAGGCGTGCCTGGCCTCAGCACACAGCTGACCTAATAGAGGCCACGCCATCCACAGGTAAACTGCTCTCCACTGCTGGACCACGTGGAGGATCGGCGTTTCCAAACCCCACAGAGACTACAACCCAGCATCAGAAGTGGAGACCAGCCTCGGAGAAAGCCCCTCTCCCAGGCAACACTGGAGCCCAAATCCACCTTGAATGCCATTCTGAGCCCCCAGCAGGCCTGGGGCTTCATTGTTAAACACCCCCCGTCAGCAGGGCCCCATCTGTGCGATGGAATTTTTTTTTTTGTCACTTTTTCAAATCAGAATAGAAACAATTTTTAGTCTATAATTATCATTTCTTTTCTCAACAGACAAATGTTTCCTTTTAAATTGTAGGGCGGAAAAAGCAAAGAACAACATTTTAAACCAAAAAGAAAGACTAAAATTAATTTCCTCTTTACAGAAAAATAAAATACAACAGCTCTAAGAAGCCAGGTTTTTCTTTTTTCCCAAAAGAGCAACAAAAGCAACAGTGCATTCACTGCCAGTACTAATGCCCGTTTTTAAGAGGCAAGTCCTTGAGGGGTAGTAGTGATGGAGTCTGCAGACCTGTCTCTGGGGTCAGTCCTTGGACTTGATCTCTTGGAGGAGGCTGGGCTGCTGCTAACACTGGAGATCACTTGGGATGAATCATTCAAAGCCCCCAGATCAGAGAGCCACCTCAGGACTGAGGGTCTCAGGAGTCAGGGGCAAGGCCTGGGGTTGACCAGTTGGCCCTCAGTTTCCTCATCTCTGAAATGGGATTTTACATTTTCTATTTACATCTTACAGACTTATTAGGAGGATCCTCTGGGCAAAGTGCTTTGTGACCCTGAAGCATTGAACAAATCCTGCTGCTTTCACCATGTAGCTGAGACTAGTCAGACCCACCGTTAAGAAAGAAAGCCCCACTCAGATGCTTCCTCTGCCAGCGAGCTCCTCTGTCTACTTAGAAAAGCCAGGTGGCTTTTCCCGGGTCCCCACCACATCCCAGCCCGCACGCTCGGCCAGCGTGCAGCAGGAGATCGATGAACAGGCCGGCATTTACTGAGTGCCCCCTCAGTGCCAGGTTTGGATGGGGGAGAAACAGTCTGCCTTTGAGATGCTGAAGAGCAGTTCACTGCGGCCGGTACAGAGCCTATTCCGGTGAGGAAGCGGCTTCCTCTGGGTGAGGAGAGTCAAATACTCCCTAGTCCACGTTAAGCAGTTTGGTTTCAGAATCGGCCAACGGAGGGTGAAGACAGCTCAACTCTCCTGGCACAGGGCCGCCCCCAAGCCCACCCTCCAGCCTCCTCAGTAAAGAAGGGGGCACAACTCACATTCACCAATGCGCTCTCCCAGTTCAGTGCGGTGACTGCTGACCCCACACTCATTCCTCGGCATAAACCCCTTCAGGGTCTTGCCATTACTCAGGGCTGTGCTGGTCAAGGTTTAACTGCCGGCTCTGGCAGAAGTGGGGGACAAAACAACAGAACCAGCTATACCCTGGTTCCTAGCGTCTGTGAGCCTCTGTTGTATAAACATCCCCACTTCAATTTCAAGCTACCAACAGGATGTCACAGAATGGAAAGCTGGGCTCTTGGGAGTCACCAAGCCTGCTGGAGCTCATCACACCCACCAGACTGGATGGGGTATGGAGGGTAGGGCCACAGAGATACTGCTCCAAGGCTGCTGCTGCTGCTCTGTGACCAGGAAGACCCCACGCCATCACGCAGCAGGGGGCAGAGCTGGCCAGCACACCACTGCTCCCCATCTCTCCCTACTCTGATCCCCAGTGGCTTTGATCCATCAGATCACATCCAAGCACCTCATCTGGCATCCAAGGCTTTTTGCACCAGGCACCACCTCAGCGTGCACACCAGACTCTTGTCCCTCCGTCCCCACAAAGCCCCCTGAGCCAGCCTCGCTGTCTCCTCATGGTTCCCAGTCACACCTGGGATGATCCTGCTCACAAGGTTCCCTCTGCCTGGCCCCACCCCCCCACCCCGCTGCACTCCCTGATCAAACTCTGCCTGAGCTCTTCCTCTGATCGCCCCCAGCTCCCTGCACCTGTTGGCAGTGAACCCCGAGTGCCCCCATCCCCCCCTGCCTGATGGCACTCACTGTGCACCTTCCTGGTGGAGCAAGGACTTTGGGCTTGCTGCTGCTCAACGGATCCGCACTCCTCATGGTGGGCTCCCGATTCAAGGTTCTTCCTGCCCTGACTTTAGTCTCTGACCTTTGAAAACTCCCTCTCAAGGAAGCAGAGGAGGTCAAGCCTTAGTGTCCAAGGTCTGTGCTTCCAATGAGAAAATGACCACGGGCCCAAAGACTCACTTGCCACAGCCGGGCAGGCCCGGAGAGATGGCTGGTTTCCACAGGGAGGGAGCTTAGTGGCTGTCCCGGCCGCAGTGAGACTCTCATGGCAGGACAGGCAGGGCCTTGTGGCAGAGACACTGGATCCCTATAATGACCCCAAACAGGTGGAAAAAAGCAACTGGGTGTCCTGCATACCTGATAGCTTTCTAAAAATAGGCGGTGGGCCCTGGCTCCGCAGGCTCGCCTCTGGGTAGGGGCAGGGGCTGGTGGCTATTTGATCACTAAACTTCAGAGGAGTGAGGCAAGTTTCAGCTGGTTCTATACCTTGCCCTCCCCACCAGGCTGAAGCAAGCTCGGCCCTGGGGTCCTGGGCCTGCCCATCACCTCCTACACAGCCCTGCCCCACCTCCCGGGGAAGGACGAAGGCGGACCGGCCAGGGCAGATGCCAGCAGGCTCCGGGCACCATTTCTTCTTGGCCAAGCGACCCGGGCACAGAGACATTCTCCTCAAACCAAGGCGCTGACAGCATCGAACAGAAATGTCACGGTCTGAAGCCACGTGGCGTAGGAGGAAGCAAGAAAAGGAGAGAGGAATTCTCCGGGCTGAGCCCCAGAGGTCTCCTCTGTGGGGCCAGGCAGAGGGGCAAGGGGTGGGTAGCAGAACAAAGGGAGCACTCTTTCCTTTCGGGGGCAGCTGCGCCTTCTGCAGTTCCCCAGCCCTGTCTCCTCTGGTCCTTCCTCCCTCCTCCATGTCTAGACGGAATATTCCTGGCAGCCTTAAGTCATGCATTTGGCCTCTGGTCCCCAAGGCCTGCACTGTGGCCACACCTGGGTGCTCCACTGGCTCAGGGAAATCTCTTAAAAACAAATCCCACCAAAGAATCTAAAAAAGAGTGAGTAGATGTATATGGATAACTGGTTCACTTTTCTCTACAGCAGAAACTAACACAATGTGGTAAATCAACTATATTGCAATAAAAATTAATTTTAAAAAATCCCACTCATTAAAAGGCACAGTGTGGATTCTAAGAGGCCAGAATGCCAGCACATTTTGGCGATCACTAAGTCACCCAGCTGAGAACCAGTCTGAGAAGGTTAACGTGAAACATTATAGGGACTAAAATTACTTCCAAGATAGATCCTTGGTGAATATAAACTGTGCCCCTCACCGACCCCGTACGGTTGGAATACTACCTTTCTAATCCTTTCAGTGAGAGGCAAGGAAACTGGGAGGCCTGTGGTTTCCTGGAACATTTTCATACCAAGGTGCTCCTCTCCCTGTGAAGTTCTTTGGAGACTCTTTTAAGCACGATTTTCTTACCAGGTCTTGGGAGGGACACAGAGCATTGCTTATTCTGAAGATATTGCAAGGCCAGCAAAGGAATGGAGCAGATAGAACTGAGAGGGATTCCCGACACTGCCTGTCCTCCTGGTGGCCCCCAGCCCCTCTCAGCCCCTAGTCCCTTTTGACCCTATCCCTCCCTCTCCTGACTGAAAACCACAAGCATGCTTCCCCTCATTCTCCGTACCGAGATCATATTGCTGAAATGTGATGCTTGGCCCACCGACCTGCCAGCCGCGCAGCTACCCTCGCACCAGGGCCCCGCGAGCCCCCACGCACGAGCCGTGAACATCTATCACCGTGGCTCGGTAGCTGCGGCCCCGCCGTGTCCCTTGGCACCTCTTACGCGTCCCGGGCGGTGCAGCGTCTCCTGCTTCCTCAGCCCCTCTGAGCACCCATTTCTGCATGGAGCCCAGGCAGACCCGGCTAGCACCCATGCCACCGTGGTGTCATCTGCCCTTCTGGCCAGCTTGGGGTTCGGCGGAGTGGAAAGAGATGTAGATGAGGACCCGGGCACTGAGGAGCCGGACACTGGGTTTGGGCGGGTGCTGCCACTCCCTGGCAAACACGTGAGATGGGGAGCAGGTCACAAGTCACCTTCCCCACTCTTGCATCGCTTCCTTCTCTGCAAAATGGGAAGAATTGGAGCCACTCTACCTACCTCACGGAGGTGTTGCTGGGAGCCAAAGAAATGCCAGCTGGGGAAGAAATTTGGAAGAGTGCTAGTCAAAAAGTTCATTATTGTTACAGAGCAGGGCTGAAGGTGTCCAGGCCAGCTCCCCCAAGGGGCAGCGAATCCTTTCTTTACGAGATGAGTACTTACTTCAAGGTTTCTGCTCCCTCTTTGCTAATAGGAATCGCAGGATCCTTGCCAAGTCTAAGCAGTACAAAGAGCAAATAATCACTTGGATGAGAGAAGCCTGTTGAAATGCGTCTTTGCTGGGCACAAGGTTCGGCTGGCAGCTTGGCCTGAAAAATCAGCACCCCTGCTCAACTCATTGGCTCTCACAGGGAGATGGACTAAGCTAGACTCTGACGTTTCACAGTTCCCACTACGGACCCTGCACACAGTAGGGATTCAGACAACACTGGTCAAGCTGATTACTGCAGAGGCAGCTGGAAGTGTGAGAGGGCGAAGCCCTGTCCATTCAAATTGGAGACTCAGTAACACGAGGCAAGGAGAAAATCCAAAATCAGACAGGACTTGAGGCTGTAGTGGGTGGGGCTGTTCATTCTGCAGCCTTATGGCTGAAAGGGATTTTGGGGGGTGGGGGAGCAGGGGGAGGGTGGAATTAACATACTTACTGTATTATGTTGCAGCAGTGATAAGACTAAAATTTAGGATTTTCTTAATGAGACTCCTGCATTCACTGGTTTTCCTTATCAGCAGTGGCAAGAACCATAGTTTAGCATTTCTGTCCTCTGCTTTAGAATGGAGGGAGGATCACGGGAAGGATTTGAAAACTTGCTCCAGAGAATAACTCTATGCACCCTTTTTGCTCTCCCAGCGGAATGCGGGTCCTCCGCCCCTGGTCCTCCCCAGATGCACTGAGCTCTGGATCCAGGCGACAAGCTTTCCCAGTTTGGAGTTTGTGGAATGAAGTGCACGTTGGGGCTGGGGAGGGAACCAGTGGAAGTTAGAATGCCAGGCAGTTCGAAGTGCCATCCTCCTTTCCCACCAAGTGTCCATAACCACCCCTGAGGGGCAGGTACACAGGTTCTAATGCTAGGCTCTCAGAGACAGCTCTAATGCCTGCCATGGGGTCAGCTCTTTAAGGACTGCAATCGGGACAGTGACAAAGTCAAGGCCATACCACAGGTCCTCACATCTACGTGGCACTTGCTGCCTCTGGGTGGTTGTGGGGACAGAGCCACACACCCCTTTAACAGGTGTGCATCCTGGTGCTTAGAGATGGGAGCTTGTACTACCTAGAGAAAGCTGACACTGGAGTCAGAAATAGAAGCTGGGGGTCAGGACTTTAGGCTGGGGTTGGAGGAAACTTGATCCCTTCCCAGGGTCTGGGCTTCAGGTTCCTCCTCTTGCACTCCAGATCCTTGGATCCCCTGGAAGTAGCCAGCCCACTCTGCAGGGGGACCTGAAAGGCTTGCCTCACCTTCACATACCACCCACTTGGTTGACTATCCAAGCCTGCAAAAAAGCATATTTTTTTTTTTTTGCAAAAAAACATTTTTTTAATCAGATTTCAAAACAGTGAAAATTCCAGTCCACCCAGAGATGAGGAAGAGCCATCCTTCCTTTATCTTCAACATAGTCACAAGTCAAGAACCTTAGAACAAGTAAAGTGGATGGCTTTGTAGTGTAGAAGTTCCCTCGTCACAGGACAGTCCCAGCATCCTTGTTTGTAGCCTCTGAATGCTTCCTCTGCACATAGTTCGAACAAGGAGATCCTCAGCAGGAGAGGGGGTGCTGCTGCCTCAGGTAAGACAGGGATCAGAGCAAGTTTAATGGGCCAGAATGAGAAGAGAGGCAGAAACGTGGTGAACAGGGGCACAACCCAGGCAAGCACAGCAGCCTTGGGGCCTTCAGTTCAGGCGCAACTCTCCTAACTGCTTCCATGGGCTGGACCCCAGAGCATCATGGCATCACTGCAGACTAAATGATATTCTTAAAGCCACAGAGTTTGGAATTCAACAGAGCCTGTGTCCTGACTCTGATATTTATCATCTGTGTGTCCTTGAGCAGTTGGCTTGAGCTCTTGGAGCTTCTGTCTCCTCCTAAGCAGTGGGAGCACCCACTCTCAGCTGTGGGGAGGTGACTGCTGTCAGATGCTTCGAGGACCCTGCGTGGGCCATGCAGAGAATATGCGCCGATGTCCAACAGGCCAGGGAAGAGGGGCGTGTGTGAGCCTGACCTTCAGAAGGATTTACCCAATGTGGTTAAGATACGAAGAAAGTTAGGGTTTCACTGCGAGTGAAAGTGGCAGAGAGAAGCCCCAGAGGAGAGCAAGGGGAAGCATGGGCGGGCATGAAGACAGGCACTCGCGTGCCATCACCGATGGGTGCCAGGCCCTACATAAGGCGCTTGATGTGTGACCGGATCCCATCCTCCCACCTGGGCTGTACCTCTTACAAAACGCCACTTTACAGATGAAGGAGCTCATACAGGAGTGAAGACACTTTCCTAACTTAGGAAGCTGGGTTAGTGGGATCCAAATACAGATTTATCTGAGTGCAAAGCCAGTTTCTCAACCCCTACCAGGCACAGGGAGGAAGTGGGGTGGGTGGGTGCTGAGCTTCACAGAAAGCCCATGGAGGGCTGGGGGGAGACATTTGCAGACACCTGGGAGGAGGTAGAGGCGGAGAGGAGCAGCTGCTGGGCCTGAGGCTAGCAAACAGGCAACAAGGCGGGCGGCATGGACAGTTGCAGTGTACTAGGGAGAAGGCCTGATCCCCAAACTCCTGTGAAGTCTGAGTGTCAGTCCTGCCTGAGGTTTGTGACCTTTTTGTAAAATTAATTAATTAATTATTTTTGGTTGCACTGGGTCTTTGTTGCTGCACGATGGCTTTCTCTTTCTTTAGTTCTGGTGAGCAGGCTGCTCATTGCAGTGGCTTCTCTAATAGTTACCCAGTGGCATGTGGAATCTTGGAGCAGGGATCGAACTGGTATCCCCTGCATTGTCAGGTGGATTCTTAACCACTGGACCACCAGGGAAGTCCTGTGATATGTTTGACGGGAAAGCAAGTCCACCTGGAAACTTCCAACACATGAACCTCTTTGCTCCAAGGCTGCTCTATAAAAGTCCTTTCTCTTCCTCCTGCAGGTAGGGCCAGACAGGAGGTCTCGGGCCCACAGCCTTCTCCAGGGGTCCTTCTGGGTTGCAGAAAGGAGGGTCCTCTGGGGGAGCCCCCTGCATTAACCCCCTCCTCCACTACACACCCCAGCCCCAGGATCCTTGACCCAGATGGCTGACAGGGAAGAGGACAGACGGAATCCTCCATCATAAACTCTTCTAATTCTCATCACCTGGATTGTGTACCCAGCAGAGAAACATACCTACAAAGAAAATGCTGGCATGAGGGAGAGGAACCTTTGTAAAATGCTGGCAGTGATCAGAATTTGTATCCAGAGAAAAATGACAATTGTGAAAACCTATATACAGCCTGAACTCTAGTTTATGATAATGTAACATTTCCAGCAATAATATTCGGGGAGGAAAGAGAGATGAAAATGAACTGAACTTTATTCGGGGATCTCATTTCTATCAGTCCCATTCCTTTTGCTAAAATACGGAAATCTCTATAATGAGGATTTGTGTTGTCCTGAGGAAAAAAAAATGTGTGAAAAATTGACCTTACTAGCATGGGAAAACTTTTATATGCTGTAATACAAAAGTTTGTTTCCCCTTAAGAGTGGAGGTATGTAAATAGCTCACTGAAAGAAAAGATGTGTAATTAATCACCAGCGTCTATGCTTCCCAGTGCACTCTTGATGGTCTCACGGTCTCCTCAGGATCCAGGGAGCAGAAGTCAGGGCAGTGACCTGGCCTTGACCACCAGCAAGGGGTGGGGGGTGTGCTAGAGAGTGCACTCTTTGGATTCTAGCACATGCAAACAGGCATGTTCTGTCCTCTCCCCATCACCCACATCCAAGGCTTTAATTGGCTTTACGTGGTCATTGAATCAGAGAAGGGCAGGCTGAAACGCCACTGTGGGCTTCTCTCCCTCCAGCCCTTCCATTTCACAGATTAGGACTCTGAGGTCCTGGGAGACACAGGCACTTGGCCTAGATGTCATGAACTGCAGAGGCCAAGCTTGGGAAAATTACCACAACGCACACCCTCACCCAGTACCCAATTCCCAGGGGGGCATCTGGCCCTCCCTGGGCTGAAGTGTGTTGATGGAGAGCTTCGCCCTCCCCTGGAGTGGCCGCTGATCTCCTTTAATGAGACGTAGAGACCTTCAGTTCCATCCTACAACTCCCTTACCTGGTTTTTCTCCCAGGTGGGCAATATTGAGAGGTGATTTTAAAAATTTATTTATTAATTTTTCCTTCTTGGCTGTGGCATGTGGGATCTTATTTCCCTGACCAGGGACCGAATCTGTCCATCTTGCACTGGAAGCTCACAGTCTTAACCACTGGACCAGTAGGGAAGTCCCTTGAAAGGTGATGTAATGCTGACAAACCCCTCTGCTGATAACCCTCAGGCAGGGTGACACCCTGGTCCTGTCATGGGGTGGGCTTGGGCTGGCTGAGTGCTGAGCAGCTGTCCAGAGGCCGTGGCCCACTGGTCATCAGGGAGTTAACAGAGGGCATTTTCTGGGGCTTAGCTAGCAAGTGGGAATGCCCTAGGCTGGGAGGAGGGGGAGGGGGAGGTTTGGGGAGAGGTCAGGGGACAGGGGCCCTGAGGATCTCAAAGATTGAGGAGGTTCAGCAGGAGCTTGCTGCAAACAGGGTCTTGGATGGGGCTTTGGGGATGGATGGAAGAGGCCTGACGGCAGTACAGGAGCAAAGCGTGAGGTCGGCTGGCCCAGGGCAGGGGTCCATGCGTCCCCCTGGGCAACTGCACCTCCCCCCAGAGCCTCTGCGAACAGGATGCTTAGAGCCTCTAAACAGCCCTGGGCCCTGAAAGCCCATCTCAGGGCACTGTGCGCAGGACCCCTGAGATGAGCTCCCAGTTCACTTGCTGCCTGCTGGCTCTGGCCCTCCCTGGGCTCACAGGCCAGGCCTCTCCCTGCACCCAAGAGCCACTAATCAAAGAAAACATGGCTCTAGGAGCTGAAGGGGATGAGACACTTTGATTCCTGACTTGCTCTTAGCATCTCAGCTCCACAAACTACCCAGGGGTCACTCTCTTGGGGCACAGTCGCTGGCTCCAGGATCTGGGGGCAGGAGAGGGGAGGGGAACAGCTGTGAGTGGGGTGGGACTGAGCTGGGAGTGATTGCGGAGGGTGGTCTGTTGCCAGGGCCCAGGACCACAGCCACGGGTTGGGTGGGCAGCGCTGGCTGGGCATGAGAGCAGGGCACAGACAGTGACTGGTGGAGGCTAAGAGGTTTTCCAGCCACCAGTGCAGGCCCAGAGGGTGCCAAGGTGCGGGGCACTCCAGGGTGGCTGAACTGGGGGCTGGGTCTGGGGGGAGCCCACCCAAGGATGGAGGAGACGCAGAGAGTCAGTGGAGTCCCATTAGGAGGAAAATGGAAACCACGAGTCTGGTATCCACTCTGTCTGCATGTGGAAGAGATGCGAGAAGAACTTGGAAAGGCTGATAATTTCAAATTTTCTATATATTGAGTTCTTTTTAAAAATTTCTGTCAATCTGCTCATCTTGCTAAGTTTAAAGAAAAAAGAAGTCTGCAGATGGCAGGCCCCTGGACCAGAAGAGGGAAGCTAAGAAAGAGTGCTACTCGCCCTGGCCCTTGGACACCAGAGCACAGGAGACATGCCCAGCACACTCTGCATGCCTCCTCCCTGTGGCCTTGTGGCCTCAGATCCACGAAGCAGCTGAACTGGAATAGACAGAGGCATGGCAGTTCCCAGACCCCCAGCCCACTCTGCCTCTTGCTCCCTAAAGCCCTACCATCTACTACACTCAGAGCCATAAATGTGGATGCTCATAGGTCAGGAGACCAGGCCCTGCTGACTCACCTGAGACCAGACTGTGAAGGCCTGGGAAGCGGGGGTTCTATGTACTAATTCCTCCCCAGCTTCCCCAGGGCCCAAGCCAGGCCTTGACCAGGGTCCTGGTGGATTTGCTGGTTGGCCAACTGGCCCAGGGTCTACCCACTTCCCAGGCCCCAGCTTGTAAAAAGCTTGAGTCCTAAAAAGTCCACTGGGGATCTGTGGCTGGTAACTCACATTGTACTTGCTTACAGAGTCAAAGCTGTCCGTAGTCATGGGCCTGTCTGGCTCTACCATGGAGGCTGAGTTCATAATCTAGCTCGCTGAGGGAATCAAAGCCCAGGTCTGTCCCCGGGGAGGGGGTGGGCAGGCTGGGTGGGAGGACGAAGAGAGGGAAGAGGTCCCCCTTGTTTCTTGGTGCTGGTGATGAGTTTGGCCAATTTTGCATTCGTATGTGTGCGTGTGTGTAAGTGTGTAAGTCTAAAGATAGACTTGTTGAAATCAACAAATCTGAAAACAGTGACACTTGACCTTGATAAGTACAATTTCCAGGCTGCATGCAGGGGGTGCTGTGTGACCAGATGCTTCCGGTCAGCCAGTAGCTGCCCATGGCCCTAGAAGCAAGGGTCTCCCAGAAGGGAGACCCTGTCTTGTATTCTCTGCCCACTTCCTCTACTGCTCTGCTGGCCAGGCTGGACAAGACAGGAGGGATCCATATGTTACCTTGAATCCCAGGTCCAGGAGCCTTGGAGTTATGCTAAGTGAAGTAAACATGAATCTAAAGAGCACTTAGGGGCTTCCCTGATGGCTCGGTGGTAAAGAATCCGCCTGCCAATGAAGGAGATGCAGCTTCTTCCCCTGATTTGGGAAGATCCCACGGGCCACAGAGCAACTAAGTCCGTGTGCACCATAACTATCGAGTGTGTGCTCTAGAGGCCCTTCTCAACAAGAGAAGCCGCCTCAATGAGAAGCCTGCACACCACAACTAGAGCTTAGCTCCTATTCGCTGCAACTAGAGAAAAGCCTGCCCAGCAGTGAAGACCCAGCCCAGTCAAAAATAAACAAAGAAATAAAATTATGCAAAAACAAAGAGCACGGGGAGGGCAGAGAGCTCATTTAAGCCCTGACTGACATGACTGCATGTTAGAGCAAGTTCATAGATGGTGCTCAACAAAACCACACTCATAATAAAGGAAATAAGTCAGAGAAAGACAAATACTGTATGATATCACTCACATGTGGAATCTAAAACAATGCAAACTACGGAATATAACAAAAAAGAAGTGGACTCACAGATATAGAGAACAAACCAGTGGTTACCAGTGAGAAGAGATGAGGTAGTGGGGCAAAAGAGGGGTAAGGGATTAAGAGACACAAACTATTAGGTATAAATCAGCTGTAAGAATATATTGTAGAGCATGGAGGATATAGCCAATATTTCATAGCCATAAATGGAGTATACCTTTAAATATTGTGAATCACTATATTGTACACCTGTAATACATAATACTGTACAACAACTATACTTCAGTAATAATTTTAAGAATAAAAACACTAAGGGTAATGGGGGACCAGCTCCGTGTTGTTCAGCTCTGTGTCTGTTAAGGCCAGGGCTTCGGCAGTCAGACCAGAGCTTATAGTTTGAGGCTTGCAACTGATCGTCTACCTTGTCAAGAAAACATGCTTGTGGGGGATAAATATCAGTCCTTAACATGAGGCCAGGCCTCTTCTGAGCTGGCTCCATGAGAACACCTGCTCTGTGTTCAGATCCTGCTGGGGCTGGAGTCCTTGTCCCATGCGAATGCTCAGGTCCTGGGGGAATAGGCTGGACGGACACCTGAGGCCTGGGCTGTGCAAGAAACTGTGCAGGGGTGCAGCTTCATTGAGGAGCCGTCTATGAACTTGCTCTAACTGCAGTTGTGTACAATCAGGGCTTAACTTGAGCTGTCTGCCCTTCACATGCTCTTTGAGCTTTAGTGCAAGTTCGATGTAGAACCACCCTTGCCATGGGCCAGACATTGTGCCAGAGATGTTAGACAACTCAGTGTTTCTCCCTTTAGGTGGGGACAATCATAGTTTATTGTAACTGTGATAGAGTTATTTCAGGAGAAAACACGGGGAGCCTTGGGGAATCCCAAGGCCCATGGGCACAACTGGAGAAAGTCTTCCAGGGGAGATGGTGTCTGAACTATTTCCAAATCAGGGAAGCTGGACGTTTTAGGCAGAGAAAACTAACTTAGTTATGAAAACAGAGGCAAGGAGCTGCTTAGCGTGTTGAGAATGGAGATGGGCTTGGAGTAAATGGTGCAAAACAGACAAGGGGGAGGGAGGAGGTGAGGCGGGAGACAGAAACCTAGACATGGCCCCCAAACACCAACTGGGTCGTAGAGGACCAGGTGACTGGCAGGGGCTCCTGCTGAGAACAGCTAAGGGCAATGACGGTCGAGCTGGGGAAGAGGGAGAAAGTGGAGAAACAGAGTGAGGTTTTGGTAAGACTTGGCAATTGACTGGCTGTTGAATTCATTCACGAGAGGGCTCTGTATGCTGAGCTACTGCTGGGGTGAAGGTGGCGTGGTGTCTGGGATGAATCCCAGTTTTTAGGTTGGAAAGACTGGGGGATGGTGGTGAAATTCTACTGAGATTGAGAACATGGGAGGAGGAACCAGTTGGAGGATGACTTTGATGCAAGCTGAGGCATGTCAAGGCTGGGCGGGTTGTACCCAGGTGAGGTGAGCAGGATGGAGCCTTCCAGATGGGGGAGCCAACAGATTGAACACAGTGTGGACAGATGCAGTGTGGTCCATTCCAGCTAAGGAGAAACTTGACCCTCTTCCTGGAGTCCAGATGTTGGAGTCATGAGGACGAGAGACCACCCACCATGCCCCAGACAAGGCCTCTCTCCCCAACACGGTCTTAAAGAAATCAAGACACATCAGTGATCCACTGATTGACTGATTCGCTGTGTGTCTTGCGTGTCGAGATCCAGGCTTCGTGGCCAAGTAGCTTCTTATTCCAATTTTGCAGACAGAGGCGCCAAGAATTCTGCCAGCGTCTGTCCCTGGACCCCCGCTGTCAGGCCTCATTGATGACGCCGAGTGGGCACTTGTCAGGATGGGCGAGACTGAGGGTAGAAAACTGCCGGGGCGTCTGAGGCAATTTCCAGGGAAAACCATCTGCCCAGCTTCCTGTGGGGCTGCGGCCGCCCGCCTACCCCTTGCTCGGCTCCCGGAGGCCACTTTCGGGCTCTCTGGTCCGGGACACTGTGGCGCCAAGGCCCCTGCTGCTTGTTCCCTTCCGCTTTGGTCTCTGAAGGAGCCTGGAAGGTTCCAAGGCCAGGGAAAGTGGGAAGCCTGGTGCACCCACCGGTCCTCAGATGAAAAACAGGTGATTGCATTTCACACTCCTCCGAGGCTCCCCAAACCCACTCCCTGGCAGCATAATTACAGAAGCCTCCCTCCTTACAAACCCTGCCTACGCGCTGCATAAAGGAATACAATTTCTGGCTGTCCAAATTACAAGAGACCATAATGCACAAAAGCAATAAACACAGGTTCTAACAGCAATCAGATACCACTTATCGTAAACAATGGTTTTTGTGATTTATTGCGTTTGAAGCAGGTTCAGCATTACTCCTTAGAAGATTTGGTTATTCTTGTTTTCAAGCAGAGCTGCCGGCAGCCAGCTGACGTCAGAAAAAATTGCTCAAGCGCAGCGGATTTTAAAAATAGGGCCAAGGCGGTGTTCAAATAATAATAATAGAAAAATCAGGGTGGCTGTAGGCTGATGTGAAAGTCTGAAGGCAGGGCTATTTGGGCTTCACAGGCTCCCCCGCCACAGCCCATGCATTCTCCATGGGTCCTGACTTCTCACTTCCCGATGCCCAGCACTTCCGATTCCTCCTGCTGTCCTCCTATCCCCGAGTGACGTGGAAGGGAGGAGGAGACTAGTAACCAGAGTGGGGCAAGGAACAGTCTGGATAAACACATGTTCAATTTCCCAGCTCAAGGCCTCCAGTTAGCGCTGGTAGTCTGATACTGGGAGAGTGCAGAAAAGTCAGGTTCAAACAGCGCATTTGAGTGGAGAAGTCTCTAAGGATTATCCAAAAGGATACTGGCCCTGTTCTGGCGAGAGTGGTCCCTTCTCATCTGGACCCTGTCCTGTCCACTCTTCAGGGAAGGGGCTGAGGATACTGTCGGGGGACCAGTGGCAAGGGACCAGTGCAGAAGGCAAGGAGGATGCCCAGATCAGAGCAGGATCAGGAGGTTAGGAGACATCCTAGGATTCTGAGTGGGAATTTCAGAGGATCTGGAAGGAGGGCAGCCCCACCTACCAGGGAGCTCTGCTTTTATTAGTCTTCTCTAGAGGGTTTCCCTAAGATTGTTTGCACACAAAAAAATCAGATTTAGAGAATTAATCTACAATGGACTTCCCAACTGGCTGAGCGGTAAAAAATCCACCTGCTAATGGAGGAGATACAAGAGATACAGGTCTGATCCTTGTGTTGGGAAGATCCCCTGGAGGAGGAAATGGCAACCCACTCCAGTATTCCTGTCTGAAAAATCCCATGGACAGAGGAGCCTAGTGGACTATAGTCCATGGGGTCACAAAGAGTCGGACACAACTGAGCAAGTGAAAATTAATCCACAAATAAGAGTCAAGGAGTTCTGACACTTGGACCTACCCCGCCCCCCTCAAATTCAACATTTCATCATGAGTTTAAAGTGCAGGCACAGGGAAGAACTTGCTCTAGTGTCACAGGGAGATGCTTGAGAAGTACTGGGCTCCCAGGAGGAGCAGCAGGGTCCATCACACATGGAGCCCGCCAAGGGTGAGTGGCAGTGGCCTGCAGTGAGCCGCCTGGGCTGTGCCCACAGCCCATGCACTGGGGCTTGGTTCTAAAGGTAGTTGAGGCAGAGCCAGTAGTGTGTATCAGGGCCATTGCCTCACAGGAAGCAGAGCTCCTACTGCAGGAACAGATAAGTCATTTGAGCAGGCTATTTGTTCCCAGAATCTCCAGAAACTGGCAGATTAACCAACACACAGTGACCTTGGGATTGAAGATGTGCACTCATGTGCACACACACATGCACACATACACACATGCGCACGCACACACACGTGCACACATATATACATGTGCACATATACACATGCATGCACACAGTCCATGGCTAGCCTCTTGCAGGAAGGCTGAGACCTGCACGGATGGCTGATGCTTCACTTCAGTCCGGGGGGCGAAGTTCTCTTACCTCAGCTTGGAGCAGAGAGCAGAAAAAATCACTGAGCTATATAGATCATGATAAGGAAATGGATTTGTTAGTGACTAGCCAGTCCCCAGAGAACAACCCTGATATCTTGTTTGAAGTAAATCTTAGAACATCACTCACCCAGGTGGAAAAAATATATATTGATTGCTACCATTTATTGCATCCTTATATTCCAGGCACTATTCGAAAGTCCTTTCATAATTAACCTACTTAATGCTCACCACAGAACTATGCCAGAGGTATTATTATTCTCCCTATGGTACAGATGAGGGACCCTAGACCCAGGGAGGAGGGTGACTTGCAGGGTGACCCAGCCAGGAAGTGTGAACACAGCCCAAAGTCTACAGGACTCTCTGTGCTTCCTGTCTTTTCCAGGCCTGACTTAGTTCTTTCCATGTAGTTTCCTGTCATGAGTTCGTGGACCAGGAACAGTACACAAACAGGAAGACAGGTAGGATGAATGTCACTTAAAGCAACAACATCCACACCCGCTGGAGTCAGAAACACCAAACCATCTTGTTCACCAGCTGAGTCACCCCACCAGCCATGCATTTCCCTCCAGAGATGAAGCTATCAGGTCACAGACCACACAGAATGCCCTGAACCTTGAAGTCGGCAGCCCTCTGCTGAGTGTCCATGTGTCAGACACGGACAATCACAATCCAAGACAGCGAACAGGAATTCCAGAGAAAAACCCAAATTTGCTTTTTGATAAAGACAAAAGCGATACAGCTCAAACGTATGCTTAACAGAGAGGCGAGTCTTTCTATATATCCTCACATCTTTCAGTATCCTTGTCCTTTCATATTTCTAGTCCTTGGCCTTGAATTGCTTCTGTGTGCAGCAAACATGACAAACACCACCTCTGCGACTCCTTCCCTGACATGCCCCGCTTCAGGGAACTGCCTTCCTTCTCATCACCAGGGCACTTTGTGCTGTTCTGTTGGTCACTGATTTAAGCATATTGCATCCTATTTTCTCTGATTATTTCATATAGGGCTTGTTTCTTTGACCAGGGAGCTCCTTGAAGGCTGAGCTGTGTCATCCTCATGGCCACTCTCTCCTTCCTGCTTACACACACACACACACACGCAAACACACACCAACTTCAGAGGGAACCAGAATTAACTGGAGAGCTAACTGAGCCTATTTTAATGTTGAATCCCGAGACACACCTCTTGAGGCTTTGATTCAGTGACTCTGGCCTGTAACTCACATTTTAAGCCACTGCCCTAGATGCTTCTGAAGTTGGCCGGCAGGTTCACGGTTTGGGGAATGTAGCTATCTTGCTACCCCAGGACAGCACCTGTACGGGCTGAACTGTATCCTCCCCAAAAGAACATGGTGAGGTTCTAACCCCTCAGTGACTCAGCAGTGGACCCTATTTAGAGACAGGGATTATACAAACGTAATTCAATTAAAATGAGGCCATTAGGGTGGGCTCTAATCTAACAGATGGGTGTTCTTATCGGAAGAGGGAATCTGGACACAGACAGACATGGAAGGAAGAGGGTGTGAAGACGCGCGGGTGTGTAAACGTGGCTGTCTACAAGCCGAGGAGGGAGGGCTGGAACAGAGCCTTCGCTCAAAGTCCTCAGTAGGAACCAAGCCTTCAGGCACCCTGATCTTGGACTTCTGGCCTCCAGAACTATGAGAAAATAAAGTTCTGTTCTGTAAGCTGCCCAGTCTGTGGTACTTTGTTAGGGCAGCCCAGCACTAGTAATAGAGGATCCAGGAGGAGGAAACCCACTCCAGTATTCTTGCCTGGGAAACTCCGTGGGACAGAGGAGCCTGGCGGGCTGCAGTCCATGGGGTGGCCAAGAGTCGGACATGACTGAGCAACTGACTTTCACTTTCATAGCACATGTTTTGCAGATCCATTTTGGGGCGGGCCCAAACTCATCTCTGTCAAACTTTTGAACTGCCCTGAGTTCTTCACCAGCTATTCCTACCCCAGGGCAGTGACCTGCTGTCGCCTGACCATCCGCCAGGCCCGACTCAGCATCCTGGCATCGGGGCAGGACACGGCTTGAGAAGGCATCTCTCACCCACCCCACACCCGCCTGGCCTTGGGATTGAGCCATAGCACCTCTCCCAGAACACGGGAGTTACCCTCCTGAGGAGCTCCTCTTGTCACTGACACAACAGATGCTCGCTAAGCTCTGCTCTCTGGGGCCAGATGCCACCTAGCTCAACACCACTTCTTCTGAGAGGGTGTGACTGTCCCTCCCCGCCACCCAGAAAAGCCCGGAGTTGTCACCTGGGGACACTGGCTGGTGACAGACCGGGGCATGTGGGCAGACCCTCAGGAAGCTGGTACGTCAGCTTGTGTCAGCCTCTGTCTGGGAGACAGCAAGGCCTGTGGAAGCTCTGCTCACTGTCACCCACACCATGTCTGGGGTGGTCCCACAGAGCAGCCCACATAGAGCTTGGATGCTCACAACAGGGGTGGGGTCCTGGGACACCGGCTCTGCGTGCTGGGGGGATGTGGTACACCCCCAAACCTTGGCAGCCATAGTGGGCCAAACTTGGTTAAAACTCCTCCCCCTTCAGGACATCTCGCATGCTTCTCAGTTCATGCCTTGCCACAACGACTAGAAATAAGCCTTTCTGCAGGCAAGATTTAAACGAGCTCTCCTGTCACGGAGCACATGGCCTCATACTGAATAAAGGGTCTTTAGAATGCTCTCAGATCCACCCTCTTCTCATTTCCTTCCCTCCCTGATCCTGTTTTCTCCCTGGGGTATGGGTGACTGTGCAGCCAGTGTGATTAACTCAGCCGGGACGATAATCTCAGGAAGGAATGGAATGGAAATCATTTTTGGAATATAAATCAAATAGGATTTCAGTTGAAGTTATTTAAAAGAAATTAATTGACTTGTACTCGCCACAATACACTGATAAGAGTTCATTGCCAGGCCCATCAGGAGTAATGAAAAAACAGTTAATAAAATTCAGCTGTCAAAAGCAGCCTGCGCTAGGCTCTCCGGGGACCTCCCACAACCCCCCGGGTCACAGAGGGTGGAGACCACCGGTTGGCAGGGGCCACGAGCAGGCTTTGCTATATTTTTCTCTCGTGCGGATTACTTGACTTTTAATACTATAAGATTCTCAGGGCTGAGACTCTTTCCCAAGCTGCTTTGTATTTCTATACATCCCTCTGCACATTCTAAATCACAACCCAAGGAAGGATGTGGGCTAGATAGGAATATTTTTGCATTCATTCATTTTTATTTTCCACTTGCAAGGCCTCCTGAAAAGATATTTCTCCTCCCCCTTATTGACTGTGAATGACCTTAAGGAGGAGGGAGTGGTGATATTTAATTAAAGACATCTTTGGTTCCTCTCCCCCACTCTCTCCCAAAACCATGGACAAGAATAAGTTATGAATTTGGAAAAAAAAAAAAGAGAAAGAAAGCCACATGCACGCAAAGATGAAGAAAGGTGAAATCTCCACACTGAAGTTCAATGCAAGACCTTGGGCTTGGCGGCTGGCCCATCGCCCCACGCTGCACTCCGCAGCCCACGTGGGTATGATTCAGCTTTCTCACAAAGATGTGAGTCCTTGCAATGCAGAGATAGAAACTGCCCTGTTTCCCTAAGACTCCACAAGCCACAGTCCTTCCAGCCACTCAGAGCAGCGGCTTCCTGCCCTGGGCTCCTCTCCTGATCATTTTCATTGTATTTTGTAGCGGCTACCACAGGCCAAAGAATTGATGCTTTCGAATTGTGATGTTGGAGAAGACTCTTGAGGGTCCCTTGGACTGTAAGGAGATCAAACCATTCAATCCTAGAGGAAATCAATCCTGAATATTCACTGGAAGGACTGATGCTGAAGCTGAAACTCCAATACTTTGGCCACCTGATGTGAAGAATTGACTCACTGGGAAAGACCCCGATGCTGGGAAAGACTGAAGGCAGGAGGAGAAGGGGATGACAGAGGATGAGACGGTTGGATGGCATCACTGACTCAATGGACATGAATCCGAGCAAACTCAGGGAGATGGTGAAGGACAGGGAAGTCTGGCGTGCTGCAGTCCCTGTGGTCAAAGAGTGTGACACGACTTAGCGACTGAACAACCACCACCACAGGTCAAAGACCATTCTAGACACATCACAGTGGCTCCTTTAATTCTCATGGCAGCCCTACAAGGAGATACCTACAGTGTACCCTCAAATTCATGAGCTGAAGCCCTAACTCCCAAGATGATATGTTCAGAGGTGAGGTCTTTGGAAGGTGGTTAGGTTTAGATAAGGTCATGAGATTACAGCCGCCTGGAGTGAGGTGAGGCTTCTTCCCTGATAGCTCAGTTGGTAAAGAATCCACCTGCAATGCAGGAGACCCTGGTTCAATTCCTGGGTCAGGAAGATCTGCTAAAGAAGGGATAGGCTACCCACTCCAGTATTCTTGGGCTTCCCTTGTGGCTCAGCCGGTAAAGAATCCGCCCGCAATGCGGGAGACCTGGGTTCGATCCCTGGGTTGGGAAGATTCAGAGTGAGTTGATGGGATTAGTGTCCTTGTAAGAAGAGATACCAGACAGCCACATGAGGCTACCATGCGAGGACAAAGGGAAAAGGCTGCCATCTTTAAGCCTAGAAGAGAGGTCTCACCAGAAACTGACCAGGGGACACTGCAATTTTGGACTTCCAGCCTCTGGAACTGTGAGAAAATAAATTTCTCTGGTTTAACTGCTCAGTTTATAGTATTTTGTTATGGCAGCCTCAGCTAACACAGAAAGTACTGCTTTTTATTGTCCCTATTTCATAGATAAGGGAACAAAGGCTCAGAGAGCTTAAGTAATTTGCCCAAGGTCACACAGTAAGTGACAGAGCCAGTCCTGGAACCAGCAGTCTAGTTTGAATCTCTGCTTTTACCACCACACGGAAGCTGCCTTTTACTGTGCTAGGCTGTGATTTATGTTAAATGGCCCCACAAAAAAGCCATTGTCACTGGGAACTGGCTTACAGAGTTGCTTGTATTAAACCACAGGCCACGGGGAGCCCAGGGTGGAAATCCCATATGTGGTCAGGCTCAAGGAATCTGCTCAGAACAGATGCATGAGAACCTTGTCAAGGCTGTGGGTTTCCATCTGCCACGTGGAGGGACCTGCAGCAGAGAGGCTGTGGCAGATTGTAATCTCAAGCCTTTCTGGAACCTGGAGCCTCCCCCATTAAAAGCCTCCCCCGTTTCCTCCTCTGGAATCCAGACCGACTTTGTAATTCCCTGGTAACCGGCAGAATGGAGCAGAATTGACAAGGTGTGCCTTCTGAGGCTAAGTCATTAAAGGGATTAACCCCTTTTCCCCAGCCCTGACCTTCCATGTAAGAAAGGCACCCTCCTGGGCCACCACACCATGAGAGGAGAGATCACACACAAAGGCTGCAGCAGGTAGCCCAGCAGAGTTTATGGGCAGCCAGCCTCCACTTCAGCCACCAGAGAGATGTCCCTGACTGATTCCAGGGCCCGCAGTAGAATCGCCCAGCTTGAGTGTTCCCACCCAAGGTCTTAGGCATTGCAGAGACACATTCTCCCTGCCATGCCCTGTCTGAAGCCCTGACCCACAGACTCTGTAAACATGACAAGACTCCTGTTTACACCTTGAGGTCTGGGAGCGGTTGCCTGTCAACAGTGGCCAGAACAGGTACCAGGTCACCCAGTCTCCCTGGTCCTTGCCATTCCCTGCTCCCTCCTGTGCTCAGCATCAGGCCACACGGGAGTGGTCCAGAGCCTTGCTGGGGAGCTGAGGGTAAGGGCCAGATGGACTGACTGGTAAACAGATGGACAGACAGCACCACAGGAGCAAACACGCTACTCTGAGTGAATTTCCAAAGGCCAGGCCTGAGTGGGGTGGCTTCTCTGAACTGCCCACAGAGATGTTGTTCAGCCTGGGTCCTCAGTCTGGGTTTCTTGAATTGGTGGATGGGTGACCCTGTTTGGGAAAACCAGATTAGGGTTGAAATCAATGATTTTTAGAAGACAGCTGCTCACGGCTATGGATCCTGGACTTCAGTTGCAGCATTTCCAGCCTCCAGCCACCTCTGGTTGCTTCAAGCTGGCCCCACAATCAGAATTGGATCTGGCCTTTCCTGTTGCTGTTGGTCCTGAATTCAATGGTTTGTGTCCACTGACAGACTCCCTTGGTTTGTTTCAAGTCTGAAGTCAAGGCGAGAGTCTGTCAGCAACAAAGGACCTCTGTTCAGTCCTGAATGGTAGGTTTTTCATCCAATTCCAGAACTTGTCCCTATACTTGTGCTCCTAAAAACATGGTTACACCATCCCCTGGTTGTCTAGTTAATATATTGTGCAGTGTTCAACACATTGCACTCTTAAAGCTTTGTCCATTTTTAATCTTCACTTCAACAATCTGAACATAAGGCTAGTATAGAATTGAACTCCTAGTGAAGTTTAAATGTTAATAAAATAATATACCCATAAAAAAATAGGTGAGTGAATTCACACGCAGAGCAAATGCTAAAATCTTAGGCTTAAAAATGTAAACTCTTCCCAGGGGCTCTACCAAGTCAGAAAGCTGAGTCCCTGGTGACATCAGATCCCCCAAATGGATCCTATTTGTTCCTATTGCTACTGTTAAGGGTGGGGAGCAGGAAAAGAAGGCTGTGAGTTCCGCCGTCTTACTGCTCTGGACCTGGGCTGGCCCTGAGTCAGTCACAGTGGAGATAAGGGATGTGCAATCCTGTTATCTGGCAGGTCAGAGCATGCAATCAGGTCTCTGAGAGATGCACTTTTCCCTCTAGGGTTATTTCTTCTCGCCGCCCCTATGTCATAGGATCCTGACAGTCACAGTGCTCACGGGTCTGGATCCTGAACCAAGAAGCCTGGGACACTGTGTGCAAGAGCGCTTGTGTGTGCCGACAGCTGGCCTACCTGTGCAGACCCACTCAGAAAGGGCATTTTCACTGCTTGGCTTGGAACCCCAGGGTCGGTCCATTATGGCTCTGGTCACAACTTTTCTGCAATGTATACAAAGAACCTAGAAGACTTGAGTGTGGAACTTCTCTGACATGAACTCAGAAGCCTCCCTTCCCTGAACCCCACTCCAGAGCTCCTGTGTAGTTCTTGAAGATCCTTCAGCACCCTTCCTGCAGGGACTGGGGGGTGTGTGTAGATGCAGAGGGTGGGCCTCCAGGGAGCTTTGCCTCCGTCTCGCCTACTCCTGGGGGTCCTTTGTGGAGGACTGCTCCGGTCTGACCTCTTGTGAGATGATGGTATCTGCTATTTAGCTGGACCCAGGAAAGGAGCTGCTGGTGGTTCTTGGAGGAGCACCAGATGCTGAAGGGGGGCCAGATGGTCCAGTGAGGTGATACTCTTTGTCTTGCTCCCTGGTTGCTCTCCATGGCTCCGGGTGAGGGCCCTGGTTCTAGCACAATTGCAGGGGCCACAGAGAAGAAAAGAATGGCCCTGAACACCCACACTCAGGTCAGAGTGGCACAAAGGGTGTTAAGTACCTGGGGTCCTTTCCTGATAAGGGGGTGGAACAATAAACACTGATAGAGATGCTTCTGGGCCAGATGACTCAGGGATGTGGATGGGGCTGTGGGGTGCTACCGTACCTCCCTGCAGGGACTCTCTCCAGCCTCCAGTTGGAGAGTGTGTGGCTTATTTTACTAAGGGAGGTGAAATCTCATGACAAAGGCACCCGGGATGATAGGTCTACCTTGAACATGTGGCTGAAAGGTCAGGACGGGCACCTCCCCAGTCTTTCAAGTGCATGAGCAGCTCTGTCTTCTAACAAACGACCTGTTAACAAGGCCAGCTGCCCAGCCTGTTGGAAAACGAATCACCAGAGGCGGGAAAAGACTCTGAATCACGCCCATCTGGAATACGTCTGGACAATGCCCACCGCTCCCAGGGAAACCTGCCTGTTTTCTCATCATTTTCTCGAAAGAGGAGATGAAAGGATGCTGAGCACTCCCGTGGCTTTCGAGGGCTGGGCAAGGCTGAGTAATGAAGCTGTTTCATCCCTGAGCTGGACCCGTGGTCACCGCCTCACTGGGCTGCGTGGGGAGGGGGAGGCGACCTAATTAGCTTGGCCGGGAGCTGCCTGGCCTTGGCAGTGACAGACGGAATGTCCTCTTCAGAGGCCCCAGGGCTGAGAGGCTGTTCTCAAACTGGGTCAGGAGTGCTTGGATGCCCAGCCTCCAGGGAAAGGCTGAAGAGGTGCTCATAGCCAGCCCCAGCACCCGGCCTCCCTTTTGTCTTAGCCACAAATGGTGTGTGCACTCGCAAACCTGCAGATTTCTAGATGGGCCCGTGTGCCACCCTGGAAAAGTCTCCTTCTCATCAACCAGGCTGCATGTTCTCTGGGTCTGTCTGTAGGAGAGATCTCTCTGGTAGGTTGGGGTTGGGAGAGCGCTGTTTGGGGGAAATTGCTTTGTGGATGACGGAGCCCTATTAACAGACCCAAGCTGGGTTTTTTTCTTTTTTCAAAAAAATGTATTTATTTTTGGCTATGCTGGGTCTTCATTGCTGTGCGTAGGCTTTCTCTAGTTGCAGTGAGTGGGGGCTACTCTCTAGTTGCGGAACGTGCGGGCTTCAGTAGCTGTGGCCCACGGGCTCAGTGACTCCTCAGCATGTGGGATCTTCCTGGAGCAGGGATTGAACCCGTGTCCCCTGCCTTGGCTGGTGGATTCTTAACCACAGGACCACCAGGGAAATCCAAGCTGGGGTTTTGAGAGCCTATTTTGGGTTGCAGGGTGTTTGTTCCCTGTGGGAAGATTAAAGGCAAAAGGGCCTTCTGAAAATGACCCTCTTTTAGGGATAGGTCAGTAGATCAAAGCCACCCTGTGCCCCTGGAAGTCTGAGTTAGCTGCCTGGGTGGAGATGAGGTCATCAAGACCATCAGGGGATGCTGGGGGGCTTGTGGGGAGGGCTGGGGGCTCACCCCCAGGCCAGAGCTTTAGGCCACAGGCCAGGACTCTCAGGAACACAGCTGCCTGCTGGCCCAAGGGCACATGCTGACCTAAGGGCAGTCTTCGCTCAGGGAGCACAGAACTACAGGCTGAATCCGAGCCCAGCCTGCACTAGAAATAGAAGAAATCCAGAGCCCAGTCCCTTGTTGCGACCCAAATAGGGCCTGCCTAAGTTGTGCCCCTTTCAGGGAGGTCCCTGAGCCTGGTTCTAGGAAAGCTGGGCCTCTGCCTCTGGTCTTCTCGACCTGGTGGCCCCCAGATGGAAATCCTAGGAACTGCCCCTCGGGCTCCCAAAGCCACAGCTAGCCAAATTTGCCTTTGAGTCCTTGCCTACAGCCACAGGCCTTTTACCCCTGGGGCTGGCGGAGGACTGGAGGAGCAGCCTCTGCCCCCAGCGAACAAGGAAGCACCCATGTGGATGCCCCACGCCGGCTGCCTCACTCACCTGCAGCTCCCCTCAGAGGGCCCTGCTCTGGAAGTTCAGGCTGGTGGGCTGTCAAAGCATCACTCTCTGTCTGAACTTTTTCCAATTGAGTGAATTTTACAGAGAAATGACATTTGTCCCTTTAAGCACCAAATATTAATTTTAAAAAGATTGAAAAATAAAACCCACTGGTGACATGTATTATAAACTTGTCTGGCCCTGGACAGACTACGTGGAATATGATATGCTTTTCCCTCCATGACCTGGAATTGTTGTCTGGAAGACACATTGCTGGCCTGAGCTGTCACCGGATGAAGCTCCCTGGGTCTCTCCATACCACCTCTGGCCATAAGATAAGGGATAGTCCACAGGAGTATAGCTTAGTCTTGCTCTTGGGAACCTCTCTGGCTGGTTCAGAGGGTGCTGTTCTGAGATGCTCCCAGATCGGTGGACTCCTTTGGGCTGGAACCAGAGGCTCCCAGGGGAGGAGGGGGAAGGATTTGGGCACACAGAAGTGTTTATAATTCACATGGCTTCAAAGGCTGGCTCCTTATTTTTTTAAACAAAGAAAGCAACATTTCCATTTCCAATTGGAAATTAGAACTAATCCTAATTTCTGATCCTAAAGGAAATCAGTCTTAAATATTCATTGGAAGGACTGATGCTGCAGCTGAAGCTCCAATACTTTGGCCACCTGATGGGAAGAACTGACTCATTAGAAAAGACCCTGATGCTGGGAAAGATTGAAGGCAGGAAGAGAAGGAGACGACAGAGGATGAGATGGCTGGATGGCATCACTGACTTGATGGACATGAGTTTGAGCAAGCTCTAAGAGTTGGTGATGGACAGGAAAGCCTGGCCTGCTGCAGTCCATGGGGTCGCAAAGGGTCAGACATGAATGAACGACTGAACTGAAGATTGTGATGCTCCAAGATCTCCTGTCTGCTTATTCTTCCTCCTTCATTGGCAGGGGCTGCTTCGTGGGGTTGGGGCCCTCATTTCTCACCCATGTCCTTGTGTGATTGGGGTCAGCTCCTACAAAACAAAGTGAAGGGGCCTTGTGGCCATGGGCCTTCCATTGGGAGGCATGGGCTTTCCAAGGCTGCACTGTCTGAGCGTGGCTGGTGGGGGCTGCTGAGTGGTGGCAGTTATGTAGGAAGAGTTTGTATGAAACATGGCCATCGATAGGATAGTGCTACCTTCTATAACCTCCTCTGTATATTCTGGTCTGAGTCTCTAGAACCTGCTAAACATTCACGTGTCTAATTGGCAGTGATCACGGCAAACATGTAAGTGACCACTGATATCAAAGAAATTACAGAGCCTCAGGGGGTCATGTTGGAAGTGACCTTTTAATCCAATGCTCATTCAAGTGGGGCCTCTGATCCCCGGGCCAGGAAATGATTGGTCAAGGTCAGAGTGACAACAGAAGTGGAGTGAGGACCAGGCCAGAGCATCTGCACCCCAGTCCAAGGCTGTGCCCTGCGGTCCCCCTCAGGGGAGCACCTCCAGTTACGCTGTGCCTTCACCAGCTGCAGTTCCATGCACCTTAATTATTCACATCTTTAACTCTCAGGCCTGGGGGTCATTTCACAAAGGGCATGACTGTGACATTCAAACAAACAACATCCATTCTCAGGTTAGGTCTCCTGATTTGAATCCTCATGATTAAAGAGGAAAATACAATTATAGGTAAGAGAACAAAACAAAAAAAAAGGAAGAAGGCAAGGAAGAATTTGTCCAGGCTTGGTCACCTCAGAAAGACCTGAATCCTAATGGGGTTTTAATAAACCAGTGGGTTCCACCACAGAGGAGAGTAGGGGAGAATCCTGACCTTGAAGGGCTTGACCTGAACATCGCAGCCCGGCTATTTGTTCACTGGTGTCTTGCAAGCTGGCAGCCTGATTGCTTCTATCTAGAAGTGTCCACTGTGCCTCGAAGAGCCCGATGACAACTCACCGGAAGAGTGACACAGTAGGGGGAGTGATTGGGGAGCCCAGCACAGCCCCCCTAAGAATGTGGAGTGGCCATATCAGCATCACGGGAATGAGACATGTACTGCATCTAAAGAGGTATCAATGTGGCCAGAATGGACACTAGTGACCAGAGCTGAAAGGGCTGAACACAGACGGGGAACCCACCTGTCAGACAGGTGAGTTTGCAGGAGTCCTAGTTCCTGAGGGTCAGAGGGAGGAAGGGGAACAGAAGCCAGAGCCACCTCTAACCTCTGCCAGGTCCCATGGGAGTCACCCCCTGCTCAGGAACCAGAGAGTCTGGGGCCAAAAACGGGAGAGGTGGTGGGCGTTGGGGGAGCTGCTGAAATACCCGACTCCTTTCCAGGAGAGCCGCCCACCAGTGAGCCGAGGAGCCTCACAGCAACATCTCAGGAACACACTGTTCTCTTTGTTGGGGCAGAAATCTGTTCGCTGCTGATTATGCAGCCGATGAGTAGGCCTCTCTCTCTCTCTCCCTCTAATCTGGAGTCTTCCTGCTCAGCAGGCACAATTGCATGCAAGCGATCCTGGAAAAAGCACAGAATGAATACGCTTGCCATCCATTGTTCTCCAGGTATTGAGAATGTCTGAGATTCCAGGTGTGGGGTTGAGAAGAGACTGCAGACACCCTCTGAGCCTGGGGCACTGTGATCTCTGAAGAATGTGTCCCCCTGGCCTGGCTACCTTCCGGTACATACACCGTGTGCCCAGGAGCCAGCAATCCAACTTCCTCCAGAGAAAGAGCCCTTTCCAGTTTCCAGATGCAAGTAATGTTTTACATTAAAACATCAAATGAGAATACACATTAGAAACAAGCCATTTAGAGGCTGTTCCTGGAGTAAGGAGCTTGACTGGGAAGGGATACAAAGAACTTTCTGGTGGAAATGTTCCTTTTGTTGACAGAGACGTGGGTTACCTGGACGTCTGCATTTGTTGGTCAGTGCATAACCCATTGGGTTGTACACCCAAGATCTAGGCATTTCCTTGTATAGAGTTACATGAAACCATTATTTAGAGAGGAACGTATGGGGTGGTAGTGGTAAGGAACTCCAGATCAATGACTTTTCCAGGTAAAAATGGTCACAATTTAAAAATAAAAAATATTTTTAGTTTCTCAATTTGGAAAGAAAACGAGCATGCTGCAAAGTTCTGAAACTTAGAAAACAAAGGACACCAAATTATTTAAAATCCTGTTGACATGAGTTCTTCAACCTGAACACCAATGATGGGGCTGAATGAAAATGGAGCTCAGTGTTTGGCCCTGCAGCTACTCTCCTGTCCACATATAGTGCTGTGGCCACTGTGTCTTCAAGTCAGCCTCCCGTGCCTGTAACCTCCCTCCCCACCGCCAGCAGTCACTACCATGCCTCTCAGTTAGTTCAGTTCAACTGCAAGTCAGCCCCTAGTCATGCCCTGGAGAAGTTCACGATCTCGCAAAGGATGGACCCCAAGATCCCAATCTGCATCGGAAGGGAAGCTGGCTACGCATCCATGCTGGGAAGAGTTGGGGATTTTGGACTTGTCTCTGGTCCGCCAGCCACTCTGAGTCTCAGAGCAGCGCTACATTCCAGATCCCTGAAATGACCCAGTTCATCACAACACTGACACCCCCAAGCTACCGCAGGAAGCAATTTCAGCTAATCAAGGCGCTCATCAGCTCTCTAGACTGGGTCTCCACTTTTCCAGACAGCACAGGCCGGGAGGCGCTCTGCCGCAGACAAGCAGATGCTCTTTCTACTTTTGTTCTCATTAAACAGTAGCATAATCATGATTTATAAAAATATTCAAATCTTGAAAAGCATGTCAAAGTGCAGCCTCGTCAACTGAACTCGAAAAAGCGACTCATTCCAGGCGCATGATTTGAAATCTGATTTTTTTTTTTTTAATAGCCTCAAGGAGGTGTGGAGATGGGGAAAGTAATCAGATTTTAAAACTCTTTTCTAGGAAATAGTTATGTTTCTAAACTCGAAGTAGATTAGTTATTTTACAAACCTAGAGATCAACTTCCAAAGCTCCAAACAGGTTTTTAAATCAGAGAAAATGTGTTCAAAGTGGCTTCAGAGTCACAGTTGATTGACCATCACATAAAACATTGTCACATTGACATCACAGTGACGTGATTGCATCATGTCACTGCAATCAGACTCCTGTCTGTTTCCACACCTTTCTGGCCTGGGAGGAGGCATGTGATGGCCAGGGGGCATTTCTAGGCAGTAAGGGCAGAGTTTTCCCCTAACATTGGTCCAAACAGCTAGAATCACAAATCAGGATCTAGTTAAAAAATACCAGGTGATTTGTAAATTCAAAATTTAAGCAGAGCAAGTGTTACTATATACCCAAATAATTGAAAATAATTATAATACAATTTTTTCTGTGGCTTCCCATCACTTACCTGTTTTTTTTTTTTTTTTTTCTTCCCACCATCACATCTTTGTTCCAAATACTGAAGAACCCCCTGCACTCTTTCCAGACATTTGAAGTCTGCTATTCATTTCAAGGCTCAGCTCAAGTTTCTCCCCTTGCCAGGCAGTCCTTCTGGACTTGCTGTTTTCTGCATACCGGTGTCTGGCATGATCACATCACCCTGAGTCTTTCCTAACACTATCTGAATATCCTGCTCCTCCTCCCCTAGACCATGCTGGAAGGAACCTCTGCTTTAGGGCAGAAATGATCTCATTCAGTATTCCCTTGCTGAGGGACAGCACAGATCCTGCCGTACAGTTGGCATCAATACATATTTGTGGGTAAAAGGAGAGTCCTGTGTAAATTAAATACTTTTACAGTATTAAACCCAAAGCAAGTGCCCTGAAACCACCAAGCTTACCACCCTAGGAAGAGCAACCATCTGTTTCCATCCTTCTCAGCCAGTGGTGAAAGTAAAAGTTGATCAGTCATCTAATTCTTTGTGGCCCCATGTACTATACAGTTCATGGAATTCTCCAGGTCAGAATACTGGAGTGGGTAGTCTTTCCCTTCTCCAGGGGATCTTCCCAATACAGGGATCGAACCCAGGTCTCCCCCATTGCAGGCGGATTCTTTACCAGTTGAGCCACTCAGCCAGTGGACAAGCCTCTATTTCTAGCAAATGAGCCTCACAGAGTAAGTTTTAGACTCCTAAACAGTCCAGGGAGAAAAGACAAGACATAAACACAAGGTTGCTGAGCTATTTCCCTCACCCTTCCATTATTTCCTGAGACCACACCATAGATCCGGAAATTCTGGATCTTCAAGTCCTGTTCTACTCAACCCACTCCTCCCCCAATATTTACTTCTTCTGGGAAAGAGGTTAGCACAGACCAGGGACTGCTTCCACGTATCGTCTCTGACCTGCTCCAGCTATGCCTTTTATCCTTAGCATCCTCAGCCAGCTCTGGGAAGTGCTGGTGGTGGTTTAGTGACTAAGTCGTGTCCAACTCTTGCGACTCCATGGACTGTAGCCTGCCAGGAATTCTCCAGGCAAGAATACTGGAATGGGTTGCCATTTCCTTCTCCAGGGGATCTTTCTGACCCAGGGATCGAGCCCCAGTCTCCTGCATTACAGGCAGATTTTTTACCGACTGAGCTATAAGGTAAGTCCCAACTCTGGGAAGTAAGGTTGCTGAAATCTGGCAGGGATTATGACAACTCTATCAGTTACCCCAGAGCCAGGGCACTTCACCAGATCACCGAAAATCTAGCCACTACTTGGGCCTGACAGTTTTAGAGCAAGAAAATAAATATCTGTCTAGGCATTCCTAACTTATACCCAAAGAAGGCAGGCATTTCCAGTGGAATGTTTATCAAATTGATCCCATCTGCCCATTTTCTGTAAGTGGTGGCAGCCAGCCCTTCGACTCCCTCTCTAATCACCCCACAAAGAAGCGAGGGGTGGGGGCAACTTTAACTGGTCCCCCCACCCTGGGTAGGAGAGAATACCCAGCAGCTAAAAATCCAGTGGTAAGTGGGAACCTGGGTTTGACTTCAGTGAATATTCCCCAAATCCAAAAATAATGAAGCCTTGCAAAACTATCTCCTTTGACAGAGAAAAGTTCATGCAGCAAGAAACACATGTCTTTGGGAAACCCATAGGATCTTCTCCTGCGCCTAATACAATTTTAACCACGAAAGGAAACCTTAGTCATAGGGGCCTCTGTAAGTGTTCTGCCCGTTCAGATTTTCAGGGTGATTTCTCTCTGAGAGCTCTGTTTGCTCTGCCACTTTGAGGAATAGAAAGGGACAAAATCAAAGATCTTCTACTGTGTAATAAACTAGAGGGGTGGGATGGCCAGGGGAGATAGGAGGGAGATTCAGGAGGGAGGTTCAAGAGGGAGGGGACATGTGTATACCTATGGTTGGTTCATGTTGATGTTTGGCAGAAACCAAGACAATTCTGTAAAGCAATTATTCTTCAATTAAGAAATACCTAAATAAAAAAAATTTTTTTTAAATATTAAAGATCTTCTGGAGTCTTAGGAGGTGTGGGGCAACCTCACCTGGGCTCTGCCTTGGGTCTTCTAGGGTCGTGTTGCTAATTCTGTGGCTACTAGTTAACGCAGTTGTTTCAGTTAAAATATTTTACTTGAATAGATTAAAAAATTCAGTCATATGAACCACATTCTCAGTGCTCAAAAGCACGAGATAGCACAGTATAGACTATCTCTTCGGCTGTAGAAAGTTCTGGGCAGTGGGCAGTACTGTTCTAGGGAGTCGCTGCCCTGACCTTGCTCTATTTCCTGGTGGAGGCAACAAGCAAGAGGGCAGTGCTGTGGCTGGGTGATGGCAGGATCAAGTTCTCCTGCTAGTCTGCTTGTTCTCCTCTCCCCAGCCCCCACCCCCAGCCCTTCCTGACCCTGCCCAGAGGGGCTTCTCCCACCCAGAAGCCTGGCGCTCCCTGCTCTGCAGAGCACTCTGAGGCCCCAGGCAGTAGCCCTCCTATCTGGCTGAGCATCTGCTCTGATTTGCCACATCCACCTGGATGTCAGGACACCTCACTGGCACTCCAGCCCCCAGCCCATCTGGCATTGAGGCCAAGGTTGAGGTGGAAGAATGGAGTCTATGGGGGTGGGGGGGAATCTCAGAGTAAGGAGATTTACTGCTGCGCAAACCCTTAGGCTTCCAGATTGTCAGGGGAATCCTTGCCCGCGCTCCAGATGATGACTTTCCGTTCAAAGAAACAACCACGGCAACAAGACACTCTCATGCCCAGCATTTGAGTTTGAGCACTCATAGGATCTTATTTTCACTGCCAGTGTATAAAATCCTAGGATTCTGGCCTGAAATCTGGAGTTAACTATTCCCCCAGTCAAGTGGTCCCCAGCCTTTTTTGGCACCAGGAACCGGTTTCATGGAAGATGATTTTTCCAAAGACTGGGTTGGGGTTTGGGGGGTGGTGGTTTCAGGATGATTCAAGCACATTACACTGACTGTGCACTTTATTCCTCTTATTATTACATCAGCTCCACCTCAGATCATTAGGCATTAGATCCCAGAGGTTGGAGAGCCCTGCCCCAGACCATCTTTGTTCCCCTGGACATCTCTGCTCAGTGCTCATATAACACAGACTTCTTTTTCCGAATGGCATCCACACGGCTGGTTTTCCACAGTGCTGAGGAAAACAGCCCCTGGCCTGCACTCCTGACCACAGTCAGGCTCACATCAGTTGCACACACGCACCAGGCTTGGCTCAGCCTTCTCTGTCTACCCAGCTGGCATTTCTGCTCTTCTCCATTGACTTCAAGACTCTATTGTTTTAGGAAACAGTGGAAGATGCTCAGGGCTAACAAACCTCCCCTGACTCTTCCAGCTGTCTGCTTCCCTGCTCTGAGATCCCTACGGTACCTTTCTGCCTGGCCCTATCTCTCCGGGCACAAGTGAGTTTTGGTCTGTTTCTGCCACCTCCGCTCATCCTCGCTAAGCTATTGCTACATTGTACTCCCCCCAACAGGTCTGTGTAACTAAAATGTTTGGGGAGCTAGACTAGGGGGAGCATGTGTACATGTGTACTGCCTGAGGTGCTGAGCATGGCTCTATCCCAGGAAATCATCAGAAGGAGAAATGGAGAGAAAAGAGGAAGGAGAGAGATGTGAATGGACAGCAGCCACTCGAGAGGGAAAACCATGGAGAGATTGCCAGGGAGGAAAAATGAGTGATTTACTTTAATCTTGTTTTCAAGCAAATTTCAATTGCCAAGAGAAAAAAGCCAACCTGCCCCAAATATGTGAGGACTGAAGGGAGTCAGAAATTTCATACCAAGAGAAACAACCTGGCTGGGTAGACATGGCTATGATTGGACATTAAGTCATTCTAAAAGGGCTCATGGTTTTGTTTTGTTTTGTTTCCTACCCTAGGAGAAACTCGTGATTCTTATACGGCAGCAGAACAAATAGAACCGTGACTTATGTTTCCCAATTTACAGAGCTGATTTCATGGGCTTTCGACAGGAATATGATATTTCTGACAGTCACAATTCTTTTTGATGCTAGAGTGTTTTGAGGGCAAATGTCCCGTATGCCACACTCTCTGATTTGTCTTTAGGGCCTTCTAAGTACATGAGAAACTCTCATAGAAATGCAAATTGATGGCATCTACGGAGGCACAAGTCTGAGCTCCTGTGTCTGCCTGCTGTAAATAACCTTCCCCAACATGGCCATGGAAGTCATCAGAAGTAGGGGAGTTGCCAGAGAGATCTGCAAAGCTGAATAAGATCCTGCCCCGCCACCCTCCCTGGACTCTACAGGACAGCTCTGGTCACTGCTGCTGGCCTGGAAGTCACTGAGTCCTTGCTTCCTGCCCAGGTCCCTGCTGAAGGATGAAAATCTACTGCCACAGACTGAGTGTTCCCTGGGGGGAAGTCCCTGTCCTCTGGATGGTGACAAGGTGGTGGTGGGGAGGAGAGAGTTGCTCTCCCTGTAGATACTTTTCCAAATTTAAGGGGTGCTAGAGAGAATGGCAACCCACTCCAGTGTTCTTGCCTGGAGAATCCCAGGGATGGCGGAGGCTGGTGGGCTGCCGTCTATGGGGTTGCACAGAGTCGGACACGACTGATGCGACTTAGCAGCAGCAGCAGCAGCAGAGAGAACTGTACAAGCAAACAGGTCATCTCAATAGTCTGGCGCTATCTTAGTTCTTACATTCAGAGGTGGGATCATGTATGTTCATTTTATTGTCAAGTCATAAAACTTATCTAAATGTTGCAAGCACTATTTTGAATCTCTCTGATCGCATCAAACATTGTATATGGTACCCAGGGATGTCTAATGTCTCTGGATACCAAACGAAATCTCTAAGATGAGCCTGACTCTGGGAGCCGCTGCTATCAAACCATCTTGGCAGGTGAGCAAAAGCCTCTCTGGGACTGAGAGTGGCCCTCGCTGGCCCTCTGAGACCTGGCAGTGCTGCCCAGGCTGTGGGCAGGACCCAGGAGGCCAGGTAGAAAGGTAAAGCACCTGAGGTCATGCCGCAGGTGACCGGCTGCAGCTCGGACTGAAGGAGGAGCAGGGCCAGCCGATGTGACAGCGGCTCCAGGATTTGGTTTATAAGTGAAAACAAGCAGTGGGGGAAGAACAGCTGGTGTTGAGTCTGGTGCTAGGATTAGTCTGCAACGCTAATCACAAGAAGTGGAAAAAATTAGGAGGTCCTGCCTGCCAAGGAGGTTTTCAAACAGAAGCATGTGCTGCAGTTGTGGTGGGATTAGATTCTCCCCGTGCCAGAGAGCCAGGCGCCCGCAGCCGGGACCGGTGCCCGTTCCCGGGCACCAGACCCAGAGCCTGGCTCTGACAGGACCCGAGAAGGGCCGGTCCCCTCACTGGCGCTGTGGGCACAGAGTGAATACTGCGGAGCATGTCAGTCCCCAGTGCTCCTCTGTGATGCCCTGGAGAGAAGCTGGGACCAATAGGTAGTGGGAGAGAGAATGTCCCTGATTCAAGTGGATGCAGCGGGGCTGACCATTACACTTGCTGCCACTAAGAGTATTAATGAACATCCTACAGGCTGAAGTGGGATGAGGTTCAGGACATACACAAAAGCCCAGACATCAAAAGGCACAGCTTCAAACACCTGTGGATTGATATTATTATGTGCCCCAGGCCAGGTGGTGCAGTGATCTGGACACAATTCAGCAAAAACATGGGGAGGGGGTGGAGGGGAGGGGCTACTTGGGCGTAGCGGGTTAAGAGCTACAAACTATTAGGTGTACAATAAGTAACAAAGATGTATTGTACAACATAGGGAATGTGGCCAACATTTTATAATAACTATAAATGGGGAATGGGCTTCCCTGATAGCTCAGGTGGTAAAGAATCTGCCTGCAATGCAGGAGACCCTAGTTTGATTCCTGGGTCAGGAAGATCTGCTGGAGAAGGGATATGCTACCCATTCCAGTATTCTTGGGCATCCCTTGTGGCTCAGCTTGTAAAGAAGCCACCTGCAACACGGGAGACCTGGGTTTGATCCCTGGGTGGGGAAGATCCCCTGGAGAGGGGAAAGGCTACCCACTCCAGTATTCTTGCCTAGAGAATTCCATGGACTCTATAGTCCATTGGGGTCGCAAAGAGTCAGACACAATTGAGCGACTTTCACTTCACATAAATGGAGAATAACCTTTTAAAATCATGAATCACTATATTGTACACCTGTAACTTTAATATGAGTGTACATCAATTATCAGTTCAGTTCAGTCGCTTAGTCAACTCCATGGACTGCAGCATGCCAGACTTCCCTGTCCATCACTGAAGTTTACTCAAACTCTTGTCCATCGCGTTGGTGATGCCATCCAACCATCTCCTCTGTTGTCCCCTTCTCCTCCCACCTTCAATCTTTCCCAGCATCAGGGTCTTTTCCAATGAGTTGGTTCTTCTCATCAGGTGGCCAAAGTAATGGAGTTTCAGCTTCAACATCAGTTCTTCCAATGAATATTCTGGACTGATTTCCATTAGGATGGACTGGTTGGATCTCCTTGCTGTCCAAGGGACTCTCAAGAGTCTTCTCCAACACCACAGTTCAAAAGAATCAATTCTTTGATGCTCAGTTTTCTTTATAGTCCAACTCTCACATCCATACATAACTTCTGGAAAAAACAGCGTTGACTAGATTGACCTTTGTTGGTAAAGTAATGTCTCTGCTTTTTAATATGCTGTCTAGGTTGGTCATAACTTTTCTTCCAAGGAGCAAGTGTCTTTTAATTTCATGGCTGCAGTCACCATCTGCAGTGATTTTGGAGCCCCCCAAAATGAAGTCTGTCACTGTTTCCATTGTTTCCCCGTCTATTTGCCATGAAGTGATGGGACTGGTTGCCACAATCTTAGAACATCAATTATACTTCAGTTTAAAAAAACCATGTGAGGGGGTGACTGAGGGGGCACTCTGTGACCTTGCTGACAAGTCCTCTACTGCTCTCAGGCCTCTCTACCACCTCCTAGAATGCCACCACAAGGATGCTTCCAGTAGCCCCTCACATCGTTTTACAGCTTCCTTTAAAAAGGTGTTTTCCTTCAAACAGAGAACGGAGGCAGCACTAAAACATTACTTGGGGCTGGGGGTGAGTGGAGAAGAAGGGGTTAGCCCGACAAGATGAAATGAGGAAACAAGATGCTATGGACTGAATTGTGTCCCTCCCAAATCCATATGTTATAGTCCTACCCCCTAATGTGACTGTATTTGGAAATAGAGGTTTTATGGAATTAAGGTTAAATGAAGTCATAAGGGTGGGGCCCTGATCCATTAGGATTAGCGTCCTTACAAGAAGAGACACTAGCGAAAGCCTGAGTCTTCTCCCTCCCTCTCTCTGCCACATAAAGTAACGGCAAGAAGGTGGCCTTCTGCAAGCCAGGAAGAGAGCCCTCACCAGATCTTGACTATGCTCATACTCTGATTTTGGACTTCCAGCCTCCAGAACTGTGAGAAACAAAGTTTCTGTTGTACGCTGCCTTTGGTATTCCATTATGGCAGTCAGAGCTGACTCAGAACAGAAAATAACTTCATGCAAAGCAAGGCCTGTATGAGATGCCGGAGTGACATCCTAATGGCAATGAGAAGTAAAAAGTGGAAGAGAAAAGTGGGTGACAGATCACTGGAATCCATCCTGGACCTGATGGGAACTGACAGAGTTTTTCGTGGTCCTCACATTCAGGATCATGGCGACAGGTCAGTCACACATTGCTGGCCCAGGATCAGGGGTCACTCACATCATTGCCAGTCCCCTAGGCGGAGACTGACTCTGTGCTCAGAACTCTCCAGAGAAGACTCAGCAGCCTTCAGCCCCTCCAGTCTTATATCTTAGAGGAGTGCCCCATGACAGAGCATGTGTATTACAGCAGTGTGGATTGGTTTTGTTTCAATTTGGACTGCAGGAGCTGAAAAGATGCTCGGGCTGGTGACATGCCTGTTCCTGAGAAACTTCTGGTGATCACAGGCAAGTATTTCTGGTACAGATGTTCCCTGATGTCCTTCTCGCCTCTCCCAGCAACCCCAAATCCTCACTTTGGTGTTGCTATTTGCTTCTACGAAATGTGGAGCTTTTCAAAAGACATTCAATTTCCTTTGTTGCTATTCAGTTGCCATAGTCAATTAAAATCTATCAATGCCCCTGAATAAATTTGTGCTAGGTGAAGAAAGAACCTCAGTGCAATCTCCTGACATGATCTCTATTACCTTATGTTACTTTAATAGCTAGAGTAATAGTTTGTTATTAATGGAATTAAGCAATTTAGTTCAAGTTTCCCAGAGGTCTTATAAGACAACTATTATAATTTGTATTCTCAGATTTTCCATTGAGTAGATGCCATGTGTTTTACATTACTTGCTAATGTTTCGAGAGATAGCAGTAGTATATTTAATATCTGGCTTTGTTTAATGATTCTAAGCCTCTTTCAATGTAGGTAAGTGCTCCTGGAATTTTGAGCAGTTTAAAAATCTACATGGTACAAATAATTATCTCAAATATTATTCAGCCCTGTTTCAATTTGCACTTTCACCATCATCCATCCATCCTAAAGATTTGATCCAAATGTGTTTTTCCATTTTTCTCACTGCAAACTGTCTTCCATCCCCATGGTGAAAAACCAGGAAACACACTTTTAATGAGCAGACATCTCGGACACACATGTGTGTGCAAACACACTCATACGTACGCCACTCACACCAACTGAGCATATTTTTTCATATAAATATGAACAGAGTCATATTTCATAAAAGATTTAAAAAAACTTTTTTTTGATGGCTGCAAAATCTGTTTTTAGAAGAAATAAATGTATTCACTGCATTATGAAACAGCTTGAGAAAACAAGCTCTTACAATGTACACCATCCCTGTATTTAAATAGTTTCATTTCTATTCATGAGCTCCCTGATTAGATACATGGAAAATATCATCAGTAAAATATGAATAATTCTGACAAATTAATAGTCGATTTTTTTTTAAAGAATGAAAATATGTGTAAGCATCTCATCCTCATTAGATAAAGCTGCTATCAGGGGTTCATGAAAATTGTGGTCCACGTGGCCACAGCACAAATCCCTTGCAAACAGCAAGCAATGAAAGAAATGGCGAGGGGTCTCCAGGGGATGGAGTGGAAAAGGGCAGTGCTATTTGCAAGAACAGGTTGGGGCAAACAGCCAGCTGGCCAGGTGTGTGGAGTGTTCTACTTTACGTCATTCCTGTGAGGTAGGCGGGGCAGAGATGACACAGCCATGGGATTTCAGAGCAGGAAAGGCCCTCAGAAATCATCCAGAGGGACTTCCCTGGTGGTCCACTGGTTCAGTATCCGCCTGCAGGGGACTCGGGTTCGATCCCTGGTCTGAGAAGACCCCACTTGCAAAGGAGGAACTGAGCCTGTGCCCTGCAACTAGAGAGAAGTCCATATGTCGGAACAGAAGATCCAGAGGACCACAGCTGGACACAGCCCAAAATAAATTTTTTAAAAAGAAATCGTCCAGAATCATCCAACTGTCCCATTATAGGAATACCTTGGAGTTATTTCAGGTTTGGTTCCAGGCCACTACAATAATGTGAATATCTCAATACAGAGAGGCACACAGATTCTTTGGTTTCCCAGCGAATATAAAAATTATGTTCGAATTACATTGTAGTCTATTAAGTGTACAATAGCCATACATAAAAAAAAAAAAAAAAAGAAAACAAGGCGCATACCTTAATTACAAAAAAAAAGTTGATTCACTGTGCTGTACAGCAAAAACTAGCACTATGTTGTAAAGCAGCTATACTCCAATAAAATTGTTTAAAAAATGCTTTATTGCTAAAAAATGTTAATCATCATCTGAACATTGAGTGAGTCATAATCTTTTTGCAACAGTCATGTCAAAGATCAGGGGTGACAGATCGCCATAACAAATATAATAAATATGATAAAGTGTGAAACATTGAGATAATGACCAAAACATTACACAGAGACACGAAGTGAGCAAATGCCGTTTGAACAAACGGTGCTGCTATCGCCTTGCTCGACACGAGGTTGCCACAAACCTTCAATTTGTTGAAAATGCAGTGTCTGGAAAGCTCAATAAAGCAGAGCACAACAACATGAGGTCTGTCTGTTCACCTTAGACTGTTTTCACTGTTGCAGGCACTGGAGGGAGGAAAGTGATCTGCCCAAGATCACACAATCATCACGGAGGGAAGCAGGACCTGAAATCTGGCTTTTGGGCTCAGTGGTCTGTGCTTTTCTCCTGGGCAGTACAGCTATTAAATTATACCCACCAGACCCTTGATGCCTGCATGGTGCTGGAGACCATGGTGGGTATGAGGGCACTCTGGCGAATGAGATCCAGCCCCTAACTTCCAGGAGCTGAGAGACAGCCTTGATTGGGAGACAAGGGGGTGGCCAGTGCTGAGGAAGGGGTGCTACCATATGTGAAAAAGACTGGTCCTCATCTCAGCTCTCCCACTTCCTCACCCTGACCTTGATGGAGTACATTACCTAAAATGTTTGAGCCTCCATGCACTCACCTGCAGAAACGACAATCATAATAATATCTACTTGGCAGGATTATGACAAGGCCCTCCAAAGGAGACATTCTGGGACCAAAGAGAAGCCACCCACACCAGCTCATGTGAAAGGCAGGACTCTTGTGAGATTATGTGAGGTCCTGTGGGAGCCAACAGGTGGGCAAAAACAGGAAGAGCTTCAGAGGCCAGCCACAATGAGCTCTGTCTCTTGCTCAAGGTTCCACTTCTCCTGAGCCATCATCTCCTTTTGCCTGCCTCCTACCCTCCGACCAGGGCCTTTGAGACTGAACCAAGTCATGCACAGAGTTCCGGAAGAATTGCTCTTGTGTTGCACTGAAATTATCATTTGGCTGAAGTGCCCAGCCTCAAATGGAACTCTCTCTGGTTCTTTGGAGAGAGATCCTATTAGTCAAGTGAATTTTTAAAAGTCAGGAACAGTCAGTCCTGGCCAGCTGACTGACTTCAAGGAAGGATACCCTTGAACTCAGAACTCTGCCCCTTGCCCAGTAAACTGAGGCTGGAGGGTTGGGGTTGCATGACCTGCTATCAGCAGGAGGGATTGTGGGTGGGTACAGATGTTTCCAGAAGGTGGGATGGGCAATGCAGGCAGCCCCTAACATGTATGATACAAAAGGCCCTTAAACGTTCATTTCCTTTCCTGCTCTTAAGACACAAACAGCATGTCACGTGAGCATAGGGAGAGAGCGGCTGATTTTGCCTTGGGAGGAGGTCTAGGTGGGCAAGTCCAGGCAGGGCAATGGGAACAGTGTTCCCGGTGGAAGGAATGGCATGGAAAAGGCACTGTGGTGTAAAGTCCAGGGTGTGATCATGGTTGTGGTGTTAGCGGGGCGGGGGCTCCAAAGGCAGATGTCTGGGTCTCATCCTACACGGACTGGGGAGACTGGTGGTGCAGTTTACAGCCTGGAGGATCATGCTGGAGGCCAGCGTTCAGGAACCGGAAGTGGGCAAAGAGGGAGGGAGGGGCAAGAATGAGGCAGGAAATCATGGGGTCCTGCAGGTTGGAAGTGGTGAGGACCTTCTGAACTAAGTCAAAACAGCGGGGATGGAGGGAAGAATGGGTGGGGAGGGGTTAGGAGACAGAGCTGAGCACCTGGGCATGGGGGTGGGGAGTGATGGAGAGAGGGTATACCCATACTTCTGACTTGGGGACCAGGTAGATAGTGTGGCCATTCCCAGAGGTGGGGAACATGGGAAAGGGAGTGGGCTGGAGGAAAGATGAGTGCTGTGAGGTCTTGTGGCACCTGAAGTCATTCTGGGGAAGGCAGGGGGACATGGGATACAGACTCTGGGGACATGTCTGGGAGATGCCAGTTTATAGCCAAGGGACAGGAGATCAATAGCACCTTGAGGGCTGGAGGACAGTGATAACGGTTTCAAACTGTATGGATGGGGATGAAAGAGGCAGAGTGAGAGGATTAGAAGGGCTCTGATGGCCTGGCTAGGTGGGACGCCGGCACGAGTGGGAGCCATCAGCATCATGATGCAGCTGACACCCCATCACCTTTGATCACCTGTCCTTCCAAACAAGGCTCCATGGGACCCTGCCACCACTTTCCTGGAGGACCTGGGCCTCGCCACCACCTTCTCCTGAGCAGGAGCAAAGAATCACTGGAGCAACTCCTTCTGACACCCCCAGCCCACATGTCCCTGCACTTAAAGGTCTTGAGCTCTGGGCTCGAGAATGGCAGAGCTGGAGGCTGCAGGGGCTCATAAACCACCCCCCTCCCCCCACCCCCGCCACAACCTGCAAGGGGCTGGCAGTGTGTCTGCAGAAGAGTGGGAGCTCTTGGGAGTGCAGGGATAGGGAGGGAAGGACTTTCTGGGCCATCAGGGGGTCCTCAGTTCTATTAGGAGCAGTGGGTTTTGCATAGCAACGCGGAGAGTGGCTGGTCTCACCCACGACTTCTTGACGAAAAAGGCACAGATCATCTCCTTAGAATCTAATGTGAAGGAAGGCAGGAAGGGTGCAGCCTGGCTTCCTAGGGGGCTCAGTTGGGAACTGGACTGGGCCCAGGCAACCTTCCCCATCCTCCAGAGGGCCCCATGACCCAGCCGCTGGCATGGGAGTGGTTTGGCCAGGAGCCCATCCACTTAACCAACACGGAGGTGGGATGGCGGTACATTAATATTGAATGACTATCACTCTGTTTACTTTTACAAGCCCTAACTTCCCATAAATCCAAGTCAGAATCAATCATCTTTTATGGAAGATATTAATGGCAATTCCATTATTTAAATCCAATCAATGCATTTTTTATGTTTTATTTTTTGGTCTCTTTGTATTGAGGGGGAATAGTTTCTAGGGGGCTTTTAGGGGAAAAAAAGGTCAAATGACCTGGCTCACATCTCAGGATCACAGTTAGATAACTAAGGGATTCAGTTTCTCTCCATTCATCTGACAGAGTAGGAAGGTTTTAATTCCACTGGCCTAGGAAAAATAAAAATTCTTCTCTTGCATTCGCCGCACCCTGCCCGAGTGCTGTCAGGGACACTCAGCATCACTTTTTTAAACTCAGAACTGAGCTGCGATCCACTGCTTTCCAATCAAATTTGATTTTTTTTGTTTAAAATTATGAACCCAACTCTTCCAGGAACTGGTTTCAATGGCCTGAAAAATAGCTGAACAAGTAGGGGTGGCTTGTTCCCAGAGGTAAAAAGGCACAAAAATGAGACAGAAATCTAGAGGCCTAGGAGATGCCAAGGCCAACAGAACCGCTCCAGAACGTGTGTGTTTGCATGGATGCCCGCATTCAGGGGGCCTGCCCCGATTCCCAACCTGCAAGCTCACTGAAAAGTGAAGGACTGTGTGAGGATCTGGACTCCCCACCAGCTGAGGCAGGCTGGAGAAAGTCGGCTTAAGCTCTGGAGTGAGAAAGAAAGTGAAGTTGCTCAGTCGTGTCCAACTCTTGCAACCTCATGGACTGCAGCCTACCAGGTTCCTCTGTCCATGGGATTTTCCAGGCAAAGATACTGGAGTGGGTTGTCATTTCCTTCGCCAGGGGATCTTCCCAACCCAGGGGTCGAACCTGGGTCTCCTGCCTTGCAGGCAGACGCTTTACCATCTGAGCCACCAGGGAAGCTTTGTGTGACCAATGTAAAGAGGAACGTAACTAAGGGAACTACGCTTTCAACCCCCAACCAGGGACCTGGAGGGCAGGAGAACTCGCCTGAGAGCCAGTCCCTTCCTTCCCAGCAGACTCCCTCCCTCCTTCAGCATCTAATGTGGGTGGGTATCACCTCCTTCTGGAAGCTTCCCCAGTTCCCTGGCCAGATTCCATCCTTGCAATTTTCACTGTGTGGGGCTGATCCATTTGCATGCTCACCCATCTCCCCTCTGTTGCTCTCCTCCACCCCTGTTCATTCAGTTCACTCAGGGGCTTCCTCGATTGTGCTGAAGGAGGGGGGCTCTGCCACCACCAAGCCCCCAGCCCCTGGGGATGGAGCCTCGTCTCGTGCATCACTGTGCAAGCAGTTCTCTCAAGACTTAGCGGGGGGATTCAACAGGGCAGGGTTCTGAGAATGCTTCCTTGTGACAGGAGGTTTGAAGGACTTCTGATTTATCCAGCTGAGGAGGCATCTGGGTTCTAGCTGTTCTCCATTTCCACTCAAAACCAAACAAAGGAAAATGGGCTTCAGGTGCAGCAAGGGAGATTTAGGTCAGATAATAATTAAAAAAAAAAAGGCCTGTAGGAGCCAGCGGAGCAGGGACTCTGGGAGCTGATGGAATTTCCTGCCCTGGAGACCTGGGGGCAGGCTTTCGTGTGGGGGCTGAGCCATCCCCAGGGCTCACTGGAGGACGGGCAGGAGGACCTGGGCACGCCTGGCAGGTCCCCCGGCTCTTCCTCCTTTGTGCGCATCTCTTAGCAGCCCCGAAGCACCCGCTCGCCGAGAACAAGAGGACCAATTACATGTGAGCACACACCTAACAGAGCATCATTTCTTGAGAACTGTCGGAGGTTGTCCCTGGCTATCTGTCAGAGCCCACGGAAATGCCACGCTTTCTGCCTCGTGACAAAAGCCGAGTTCTCTCACTCCTTTGACGGCTCTGGGCTGAAAACTCCCCCTCCCCCTTCCTAAGCGATCTGTTTTCTGTCACTCAGTCCACAACCTGCACGGAAAGTTTCGTCCCGATGGGGTGGGGGAGCCAGCCCGGAAGAGGAGGCTTCTGGGGCCTCCCTGGCACAGCCGGTCTCAAGTTGGAGCTGCCAGAGGGAGAGGAAGTACCAGCCACACAGAACAAGGGCCTGAACGCAAGGGAAGCACTCCTGTTTTGGGGATGAGCAAAAGGGAGATGTCTTAACATCAGTCACCAGGATCCCCTGGTGATTCCAATAGGAGGCCAAGGTCAGAGGCACCGCCAAGCATGAAGGCAAATCTGCGACCCACTTGTAGCAAACCCATGAGACTTCCTAGGTGTGGTTTCATGGAGGCAGCGTGCCCTGTACCACTTCCTGCCCCCACACTTGTTTGTCTTACAGTATCCTGGTAAATCACCGTCAATCCTTTCTGAACTCAGTGAGGTGAAAACAAACAGAATGGAAAGCTTCCTGCTTTTCTCTGGCTGGGCCCTGGGCACAGCTCCTGCCCCTCTGGACCTCCCAGGAGACAGAGTTGCAGGCTCCCCTCCCCCCCCACAGAAGCCAGGCCAGCACCTTCGGTTCTGATGACACCACAGTGGGGAGTTGCAGCCACTTCTGCCAAGAGTTCTCTGAGGCCTGTGGGGACCGATGGGGAGGTCCACCAGAGCATCACTATGCCCAGGATGGCAGCTGTACCACCCCATTTGCCCACTTTGGCCTTTGAGACTCAGTTTACCTCTCTGGAAAGGGGGACAATAATAGTACCCACATCTGTCCACGGGGCTGTTGGGAGGATTTGAGGAGAAATAGCCCTTGGCCTTTGGTCAACACTTGATACTCGTCCTTGTTATTCCAGAGACGAAACCCTGATGAGCCAGGGGAGGGGATGAGGGGGAGGGCTCCTCAGCAGGACATGGGCGGTGAGAGGGAACTGTGTCTCCACGCCCGCACGTGCCCCTGCCAAGCTTGGTTCTAAATGGATTATTGTTTATTGGCAGCTTATCCCATCTCTCGGGTTATGAATTATTTACCAGATAATGACTTCATAATTGTTAATGACAGATGCCCCAAGGACAAGCTGACACAAGCGCTAATTGTGGAGTCCCCGAAGCCCCCATGTGGCCGCATCCAGAGCGTCACTCCTAGGGATGTTGCCTGATTAGCCCTTAGGGATCAACTTTGAATCCACCCCCCTCGTGACACAGATAGAGAAAGTGAGATTCACAAAGGGGCAGGGACATGCTTCCTGGTTCCAAAGCCTGCCAGTGCAGCCCTGGGTGGGGCACGCCCCAGCCCCTGATGGTCAGGTGTCCACTGTCCAGGTTTGGGCCACTGGGGAGCTGTGGGCTGAGCAGGAGTTCAAGTCTTCTGTGATGGGGGCTGGAGGATCCCCCACCAGCAGTGGGGAGGAGGGACTCCAGGACATCTGCTATTGCCACGAAGCATCTATTTATAGCCCTTGTGGCTGACTGGGATCCCTGTGGGCTAAGGAGGACCACCTCCCTGGGAGCAGAGGTCCCATGCTGACTGGGTGTATTCAGCAAGCAAAGGCCATGGGGTGGCCAGCATGGGGGTGGGAGCAGGGGTGGACATACTAACACCTTCCCTGAAGGTGCACTTGGTCCTGAAGAGAGTATGAATTAAGTCCGTGACTGGGCTGGGGTCCTGGCCCTTAGGCTAACTAATAACAAGTCCTTGCATTAAATTATGTTTCATGTGTTAGTCTAGGTGTTGTATTAACTGTTTAATCAGCTATTAACTATTAAATGAACCCTGTGAGGTAGGTGATTTTCCTGATGGCTCAGGGGTAAAGAATCTACCTGCCAATGCAGAGATCCAGGTTTGAGCCCTGCTTTGGGAAGATCTGCTGGAGAAGGAAATGCAACTCACTTGCCTGGGTCATCCCATGGACAGAGGAGCTTGGTGGGCTGCAGTCCATGGGGTGGCAAAGAGTCAGACATGACTTAGGACTAAACAACAACAAAAACAAATCAGATATGTGTATTCATAATAGGGATTATAATCCTCAGGTGAAGAAACAGGCATGAGGAGGTTCAATAATGTGCCGAAGTCACACAGTTGGTGAGGGCGGGGCCGGGATTAGGATCCAGGCAGTCTGCTTCCACTGTCTGTGCCCTTGACTGCTATACTACACTGCTTACTATTGTGAAAGTGAAAGTCACTCAGTTGTGTCCGACTCTTTGTGACCCCATGGACTATACAGTCCATGGAATTCTTCAGGCCAGAATACTGGGATGGGAAGCCTTTCCCTTCTCCAGGGTATTTTCCCAACCCAGGGATCAAACCTAGGTCTTCCCCACTGCAGGTGGATTCTTTACCAGCTGAGTCACGAGGGAAGTCCAAGAATACAGAAGAGGGTAGCCCATCCCTTCTCCAGTGAATCTTCCCAACCCAGGAATTGAACTGGGGTCTCCTGCATTTCGGGTGGATTCTTCACCAACTGAGCTATCCCCCAATGAATGAATGAACAAATGAATGCTGTGAGGTCGTTTTGAATATGGGACACACTTTTCCAAAATTGTTTTAAATGTTAAATTGAGAATACTGAGACCCTGTGTTTCAGCAGGGTCCGGGGAACCTGTCTTTCTCTTGGACTGGGGACAGTGCTTGAAACAGCAGAAAGATGAGCTCTGGCCTGGGGGGCGGGGTGCCTGGTGTCCCCAGGGACAGTGGCCTTGGAAAGGCTGGTCAGTGCAAGGCCTTCGCTGCTCTGAGGTGGGTGATGGGAGCTGCTCTGATGGGCATGGCAGGATCCTGAGCAGGTGAGCAGGTTAAAAGATGCTTCTGAGTGAGGCACACATGCCACTCACTTATCCTATAATTGTTCCAGAGCCTTCTTTGGGTCAGGCTTTGAGGAGGGACCCAGGGACTGAGACCCTCCCCTGGCCCCAGGGGACTCCCAGCTGTCTCCCAGAGCAGACAAGAAAACAGTCAGGTGCCAGGTGAGAGGGTTCTGTGATGGAAGAGAGACAGAGGGGCTGAGGGACCCCAGAGGCCGTGTGAGTTGACCTCTTGTGATCAGTCCTTTTGCAGTGTTACCATGTGATCGGCTCTGAGCTCACAGTCTGGGGATGAGCCTTGAGCACACTGGACAGCGAAAGGACTGCCCTTGATCCCTGAAGAACCAAATGGGTGCTGGAGAGACGAGCAGCATCAGAGGAGAAGAGAAAATTTTCACCAGGAGTGGGTGGCCTGGGAGGACTTTGCTGGGAGATAGGTAAGGATGGGAGAGGCTCTGATGGGAGATGCAGGCTTAGCAGGACAAGTGCCTAGAGATGCAGTGCACAGAAGCAGGGTCAGTTAGGAGCACAAGATCTGTCTGGATGGGAGCAGAGGTTGCGTGTGCATGTGTACATGGGTTCCGGGGTGGATGTCATGGGAGGCGAGCTTGGCTATCTGATACAGGGTCAGACTTCCTTTATCCTATTCCCAAAGCCAATAGTGCAGTTCTGTGCTCACCTGTGCAAGGTGCAGAGCACTTTGAATGCATTTTAGAAAACCCCGAACTGGTGCTAAATAAATAATCACACCATTTATTCTGGGTTGGAGAAACAGGATAGCTCCTGTATATGCTAATGGGAGGACGAGGCTCTCTGGTGGGCTGGTGGGGGCTGCCTCGGTCACACCCATGAGCGTGGGCATTGATCTGAGAAGGGATCCTGGATACACCCTCTCCCTGTCCTGATTTTTATTTCCCATTTTCTGCACCTGTCTGTGTACCTGGAGGAGGGGGCCGGGTTAATTGTCACCTCCTGCGCTGTTACTAGGTTACTTTGTAAAAGCAGAAATATGCTTTTAATGATTTTTCGTTGTTGTTGCTCCCTCACAGACCAGATGCTTTTATCTAAATGAGTTGTTACAAATCAAAAGATGGCCTGTAAGGGTTGCTAGGCTGCGTCTGTCTTACACAGGGAAGCTCCTGCTCTGTGAATGAGGCTTGCTGCTGCTAAGTCACTTCAGTCGTGTCCGACTCTGTGCGACCCCATAGACGGCAGCCCACCAGGCTCCCCCGTCCCTGGGATTCTCCAGGCAAGAACCCTGGAGTGGGTTGCCATTTCCTTCTCCAATGCATGAAAGTGAAAAATGAAAGTGAAGTCGCTCAGTCGTGTCCGACTCTTGGCGACCCCATGGACTGCAGCCCACCAGGCTCCTCCATCCATGGGATTTTCCAGGCGAGAGGACTGGAGTGGGGTGCCGTTGCCTTCTGTAAATGAGGCTTAAGTCTCCCCTATTCTTTTAGCATCCAGCTCCCTTACAAGGAAGGGCAAAAACACGCATCAGTGGCTGTAACAAACGCGCCTCTGAGTGGCCCGAATGAGAGGACGTGGTGAGTGAGCAGAGCGGTCCCAGCCTGCGGGGGTAATTCCATTCGCTGTTCAACTTGATGAAGGTGGGTGACGCCTGGGCCCCGGATGGTAGTCTTCGGGCCTCTTGGGTCACCATGGATGGGACTACATCGAGGCCCAGAGGATGGTTATTTGATGCTGGGCTTGACACACAGTAGGTGGTCAAGTAATGTTTGTGGAAGATAGGCAGGTACAGATTGACACTCGCTCAGTGCTCTTCAGAGAAGGCAATGGCACCCCACTCCAGTACTCTTGCCTGGAAAATCCCATGGACGGAGGAGCCTGGTGGGCTGCAGTCTATGGGGTCGCTATGAATCAGACATGACTGAGCGACTTCACTTTCACTTTTCACTTTCATGCATTGGAGGAGGAAATGGCAACCCACTCCAGTGTTCTTGCCTGGAGAATCCCAGGGATGGGGGAGCCTGGTGGGCTGCCACCTATGGGGCTGCACAGAGTCGGACACGACTGAAGTGACTTAGCAGCAGCAGCAGCAGCGCTCTTAGGTTTCAATCTATGGAGTAGCAGTTTACGTGGAGATAAGAAGAGCTCTGGATTAGGAATCAAGAGACAAGGACTCCAGTTCCTACTCTGCTTTGATTGGCTGTGTGACCTCGGGCAAGCCACCGACCCTCTCTGAGCCTCAGCTTGCTGCTCAGCATAAACAATGGCAACAATCATCACTCTCTGTCTGCCTCTAGGGTCTCCCTTATGACCAAGTAGATGAAATTATGTGAAAACAGCCTGCAAACTGAAGGCTCGGGGTCGTGGGAAGAATAGAGTAAGTCATGTGACCTTAGCCTTGGATGTTCTAATGAAGGGAGGCTGGGTAGCGGCTGCCCAGGGCACAGGCCTGCTAAAGAGTCTTGGGGTCAGGGAGGGCGCAGGGCTGGGCTGTGACAGTGGAGTCTAACCAGTGCTCTGTGAGCCTCCAGCTGTGCTTCCATTATCTCAGAGGGTGGCTTCTGGGGTCTTAGCATGGCACTCACGGCCCATCAGGGCAGAGATCCAGTTACCTTTCCAGCCACATCTCCCACCTCTTAGGTCACCGTTAGCACTTATGCTCTGGGTTCTCCTGTCCTTTTATACCTTCCAGCCTTTGCACAAGATGTTCCTACTGCCTGAAATGCTGCCTGCACTCACTTACACACACACACACACACACACACACACTTCCAGCTTGAAGCTTCCTCTTCTTGGAAGCCTGTGGTTTGACCAAACTAAGTTAGCGGCTGAGTACTCTCATGGCCTCAAACGTGAGCTCAGGGTCATGGACTTGGTCTCATATGGTAACTGCTATATCCCCCATGCTGCAATAATACCTGGCATAGAGCAGGGACTCTCAAGAAATATTTGTTGACTGAATGAGTTCTTCCACAGCACATTGTGAAAGTTCCTGTCTATATTCCTATTGTTGTATTTATCACATCTTATTATATGAAGGTATTTACTTGCTGATCTCCCCACTGGACTGCCAGCTCCTTGAGGACAGGTTTTTGACCAGTGAGGTTTTGACCTCACTGGACCCTGTACCTAGAACAATATACAGTGTGGTTGCCAGTGAGTGCTTAAGTGAATGAATGAATGAATGTTGGAATAACAATTTGTTTTACCACGGGCTGGGTATTCCTCCTACAGCCTCAGTGCTTCTGGTTCTGTCTGTCATGTTGCAAGATACACTCACACAGACACACAGAATCTATGATTAGAAGATAAAAGCTAAAAAGTTCTGAGTGACCTGTGAATATATGAGACAATCAATAAGAGACAGAAGCCACAAATTCAGGAGCATCCTTCCATGGTTACTGGACAAACATGTGCATGGCTCTCTCCTATAGCAGGACTCTGGCAGGGCCTACTACCAGTCTATTTGGCATTTTCCTGCAAATCAGTAAGAGGTGCCCTCCCTCTGAGCCCTCACAGTACACAACGAAGTTGGCAGAGTGCAGGCTGGGTGTCAACTTCCACGCCCCTGGGCCAGGTGCCCTCCCATAGGACACAGACTCACAACTGTGAGTCAACAGCCCTGGTCTCTGGGGCAGGTGCAATATAAGGAAGGAGACAGGTCGCCTGGAAAATCAAACTTGGCCACAAAAATAAACTCTGAGGTTTACAGATAAGCTATTTCTGGCCCAGGTGCCAAATGAGGTTTTGCAGCTGGAGTGAAAACTGCCCTGTGCGCCCCGCCCCATCCCAATTAGCTAAGGGGAACTGTACAACTCAGCTCCAGAAACAGGGGTTCCACCCCTGGGGCATCGCCTGCCTTTGGCTGATGATAGTCGATGGTTCAGTTTGGGGTAGATTCTCACAGGCCAAGGAGGGCAGACAAGGAGGGTGCAGCCACTATCCTGAGCACAGTGCTGCTCTGGTGGATGACCCTGTCAGTCCCCGGAGAGCTCTAGGAAGACTGGCTGCAATTCCCCACTGTGGGATCACCAGCACCAAACGTTCTAGCCTGGCACTTGTGGGTAGGGGAGGGAGTCTGCAACACTCTCTCCTGGGAGGTCCAATGAGGCAGGAGCTGTGCCCAGGGCCCAGCCAGGGAAAAGCAGGACACTTTCTATTCTGTTTGTTTTCACCTCACTGAGTTCAGAAAGGATTGAAGGTGACTTACAATGATACTGTAAGACAAACAAGTGTAGGGGCAGGCAATGGCGCAAGGCATGCTGCCTCCATGAAACCACACGTAGGAAGTCCCATTCATTTGCTGCAAATGGGTCACAGATTTGCCTCCATGCCTGGTGGTGCCTCTGACCTTGGCCTCCCACTGGAATGGCCTGGGGTGTGTCACAAAATGCCTGGGTCTCAGCCTGAGAAATTTTGGTCTAATTGACCTGTTGTGTTGCCTGGATATCAGACCTGTAAAAATCTCCCTAGATGATTTTAATATGCAACTGGGTTTGAGAGCCGCTGTTTAGACTTGAAAAAGGCAAACAAAGAGCTGATCTGTTATGACATGATCCAGTATGAGATACTATGATGAAGGCTCGTTAGAATATGTCTGCGCTGAAATCACAGGAACTTCTCCCAAGGGACCCAGCCAAGGGGTCACAGTGACAGGATGGACATTGACTGCCATAAAATCCTAAATGTGGGCATATCCATATACTCCATAGGAAAAAAGATCTTGCGACAGCCTGTGTGTATTAGTCACTTAGTCATGTCCAACTCTTTATGACTCTATGGAGTGTAGCCCACCAGGCTCCTCTGTCCATGGAATTCTCCAGACAAGAATACTGGAGTGGGAAGCCATGCCCTCCTCCAGGGTATCTTCCCAACCCAGGGATTGAATGTGGGTCTCCTGCATCGCAGGCAAATTCTTTACCATCTGAACCACCAGGAAAAGTCTGCCTGTAGGGTTCTTTAAAAGCATTTTGGGGTGGGGCAAGATGAATAGGGCCGATATGTCATAGCCAAGGTACCCAGCTTTCAGAAGCTTGGATCCAGGGGGTAGATTTTAGAGTAGCTAAAAATGCAGATAAATTACACAACATCATACAGGAATTTTGTTTCGCCAAATCTAGGAGAAGGGGACAACATAGGATGAGATGGTTGGATGGTATCACCAACTCAATGGACATAAGTTTGAGCAAACTCCAGGAGACAGTGAAGGACAGAGAAGTCTGTGGGCACCAATCTATGGGGTCACAAAGAGCTGGACACGATTTAGCTACTGAAGAAAAACAACAACAGCAAATCTCCATAACTTCCACCCCAATTCCTCAGGGCTTAGAATCCAGGAATTCGGCAACACCTTTGAGATGAGACTGTTGGTTAAAGCTTTAAGATACACAGATGCCCATGCTCATGAGAATGATGAAGTTGGAAGGTCTGGGGGAAGGACCCATGCATCTTGTTTTTTAAACTCTCCAGGTGACTGCAGTGTTCACTGAGGGCTGAGCACTGCTGGTCCAGGTAGCATCATTTTACCTCTGAGCCTGTCCACTTTCTCTGGGAGTTAGGAAGGCGGGGGGTTATTCTCTGTTTAAAGCAGAGGAGATGGAGGCTCAGAAAGTTGCATGGGGCTTGTCGGGAGCTAGTGTTGGGTTTGGGATGAGAGCCCAGTGGTCTCTCCTTCCAGGGTCCCATCCATCACACTGTCTGTGAGGTCACTCTGTCCTGCAGTCCTGTGATCTCTGAGCTGAATAACATTATCTGATGTCATAACAGGGAGATAAGAAAATGATCTGTCCTCCAGAAGCTCATGGTCCAGAAAGGAGGATGAGAGGCTCAAGGCAAAGGAGACAGAGATTCACAGATAGCTGAGGGAGAGGCGATGCTTCATAGCCATGAAGTGGCTTCTCTTGAGTCTGCGATGCAGTTCTCAGAACTACAGAGAAGGGGTCAGGACCTTGGGACAGAGATGTTGCCCAGGAATCAAGTCCCAGGGCAGCCGAAGCAGAGGGAGTAGAGGGGCTGCTGAGAGACAGGCAAGCTGAGGAAAACGCAGCAGCACAAACAAGCTCGTTTACAGGCAGAAGGAGGAAAGATGGTCTGGAGTGGCCAGAAAGACAGGGAGATACAGCCCGCCCAAAGCTGAAGGTGGGAGGCTCCATTTCTCCATGAAACGAAAAGGACCCTGACCGAGGAGTCCAGGGTTGGTGGGAGGTCTTGAGGACAACAGGGAAGGAAGGGATCAGCTGCAGGGACCGGGCCAGGAATGGGCCAGTGATGCAAGAAGGATGCCCGGCCAGGGCTGAGGGTTTGGCTAAGGCTCCACTGAAGGATTTGTGCCCCAGCCCGTTGGTTTAGGGTGGAAGCCGAAAGGGGATGGCTGAGTAAGGGAAGGAGGGAGGAGGGACTGGGGATCCACAGAAGAGCGGCTGCGCAGAGTGAGGGAGTGAAGGAAGGAGAGGATGCGTGTGGTCAGCAAAGGCACCTTTGAGTTGGCTTTGCAGGGTGACACTGCTGTGAATGCAGAAGTCCAGGGCATAGCACCTGGTGTCCTCTGTGGAACAACTCCAGGTCTCGTTAGATCCGGGGACATTTGCAATGTCCTCCCAGGATTCTGGGCTCACAGAGGGACTCGGGGCCTGGGTGGGCAGCACTGAGAGTCCCAGGATGGGGCCCGGGGATGCTACTCAGGGGCGTTCCTACCCACTGATGGCAATTGGCATTGGCCCTTCACAGCTCTGAGCCTAGGTGTCTATTAATGCCATTCTTGGCTCAACCCTCAGTCTTACACAAACCGGGTCCTTATCTTGACCCCCAACTGCTCAGCCTTGCCGCAGCCAGGATCATACACTGCAGTGCTAGCCTCAGATTTCCCTCCCGCTGGCTGGTTCTGGTACCATCCTCTCGGTTACACAGAGGATTCTCATCAAACCACTGCCAAGTGGAGAGCAGCCTTCCAGGCTCTTTATCTGAGCAGACCCTGCTTTGTAGCAGGAAACACTGAGCAAAGCAATCTGACCCAGTTTCCACAGGAAGGTGATAGTTCTACCACTGGTCACCAAGGGGCCGAAGCGGGCCATGGAAACTTCTTGTCTTCTTGGGAATGAGTGGGAGTCCCGCACATGAAGGAAATGGACAGCCCAGCACTGGGCCACGTGCTGTGGTGGTGCTCCGAGGAATGGTTATGACTGAGTGTACGGTGGATATTTATTGAAAGCCCAGCAGGCACTGGGTGGGATGGGGGAAGGGAACACAGTGAGAATCAGTGTGATTCCCATCCTCCAGGGCTGGCCAGGTGGTGGGGAAGATCTCCAGGCGTTCACAGTGGGCACAGAGATGTGAGGCCCACAAGGGATGTGTCCTATCAGATATGCCTGGTAAGGTCACCTTCAGTGCCCTCCCAATCTTAAAATACAGGCTTCTCCAAGAATGGGATAAATAAGAGCCGTGTGTGAGCTGAAACAGAGGCAGGGAATAGAAGACTCCCAAATAAGGGCCATCAGAACCATTGTCTGGGTCTCTCTGTCACCTCTGTGCCATCCATACTCACACTAGAACTTGAAGACATATTCTTGGAAGGCTGACTTCAGTGAAGAGCATCTCCTGACTCTTTTCTCAAACACTGAATGCCATGGTCACCAAATCCAAGCTTGTTGTTCTTGTTGTTTGGTCCTTAAGTTGCATTGATTCCTTGTGACCCCATGGACTGGAGCCTACCAGGCTCCTCTGTCCATGAGATTTTCCAGGCAAGATTACTGGAGTGGGTTGCTATTTCCTTCTCCAGGGGATCTTCCTGACCCAGGGATCGAACCTGCGTCTCCTGCATTGGCAGGTGGATCCTTTATCACTTCTCCAACAGGCTCAGTTTTCCGACTAAAGCTAGTTTTCCAACTTTCCTCTCTGGCTCGGCAGCCGCAGAAGCAAAGCATTCCCTAGTGTCCAGGATGAGTAGCCGGATAACTGTCCAGCCAGCCAGTGGTGCTCTAAGAACAACTCTCAAGGTCAGGAGCCCATCAGCCCCCGCTGGCCACCACTACTGGGGTGCTAGGTGGCAGCATGCTGGATGCACATGGGTGTTTCTTCTGTTTCAGCAGCTGATTCAGGCCTGGCCTGGAACCCCCTCCAGCTTCCTGCTGACTGTCACGGTGGCTGCACCTTGGGATCCCTTCTGTTTGTGGGAAGGCCCTGGGAGTGGAGGGCACCCCAACTCCACTGCCTCTGATTCCAGAGAGAAAGCTTGCTGACCAGTGGACAATGGGGACACGGAGGAACCTGGCTGGTCTGCTGCCAAGGCCCCTGATATGGAAGGAAGCTGGGGTTCAGGCTCCAGGCTGGCCCCAGGCAGAGGCCCTGAGGCTCTTGGTCAGCGGGCACCAGGGCGTGGTCCTGCGGAAAGCACACACTTGAGCTCACCCAGTACCAGGCCTCAGGAGTGAGGCAGGGTGGCACTGGCCCCTGGACCTCTAAAGGTTCAAGTGTCATCGAGACGTGCTAGCCTAGGCCACTCAGCCTCAACTGGCCTGAATCCCACTGCCCGCGTCCCCAACTCCCACCTTCATTATTCTGGGCACCCCCTGCCCCCCCCCCCCCCCACAACTCCCCTGACTGCCTGGTCTTCACAATCTATGTTGGAGGCTCCTGAATCAAAACTTTAAGCCTGAGCTCTATAAATTTAATCCAAGAAAATAATCAATTGACTATGTAAAGAGACATATGCAAAAATGTTTGTTGTAGTATTATTGGTAAGAGTGATGGATCAAAAATGCAGTAAATTTCCATTATTAAGTCTCTGGTTAAGTAAACTGTGGGGCTTCCCCTGGTGGCTCAGACGGTGAGGAATCTGCCTGTAATGTGGGAGACCCCGGTTTGATCCTTGGGTTGGAAATTTGCGCTGGAGAAGGGAATGGCTACTCACTCCAGTTTTCTTGCCTGGAGAATCCCATGGACAGAGAAGCCTGGCAGACTACAATCCATGGGATCACAAGGAGTTGGACACGACTGAGAAATTAACACACATACAAGTAAACTTTATAGCTTATTATAGCCATATGATATGAAGCCTTTAAAAATGCTATAGAGGGATTTCCCTGGTGGTCCAGTGGTTGGAACTCCATGCTTCCAATGCAGGGGGTGCAGGTTTGATCCCTGGTCAGGGAACTAGAATCCCACATGCTTCGGGGTGTGGCCCAAAAAAAGAAGATGGTATATAATTGTATTTAGTGGCTTGAAAAGGTCCCTGGGACAGCCTGTGAAGTCGACATAACGAGTTACCAAGTAGTACACACCGAGTGACCTCACCTGTGTGAATACATGTGTGCGTGTACCCTCTATCTAAAGGAAAACAGCCAGGAAAGGGGCACTGAAGTGGTTATTTCTCAGGACTATATTAACAAATAATTTATATAATTTTAGGTGCTATTTTTTATAATAGTTTTACAGTGAACAAATACTATAATATTTATTTTAATATTAACAATATCAATAATATTTTAATGACATTTAAATAATACTATTTTAATAATAAGAGAAAGTTAAATTAGGAAGAATTACAATTTTTGAGGAGCTTAAGAGTCATGTAGCTGCTGGCTGCCCCCAGACTCAAATTCCTATGGGGCCAGAGCCCCAAGTGAGTGATCAAGAGTGCCAGTCATGCTTGTGCATTGATTCCAGAAGGGTGGGGGCCCAGGGGGCTAAGCTTGGCTCTGTGTACCAGTGAATCTCAGGTCTATGGTAAAAATCTCACGAACAGTATGGTGAGAGGACCAGCTACATCTATTATACCTCACTTCCCCGAGGTAATCAATGTCAGAGAAAATGCCTGACTTCCAGGTGAGCTGACCTACCTTGCACCGTCCGTCTCTGGCAAGCTCAGGATTCGTCCCCAGGATGCAAAATCCTTGATGGCCACCAACTCTTAGCACGACGTGAGCATCACCAGGAGGCCAGGCCGTCTAAAAAAAGACAAGAGAAGAGTGAGGGTGGGGTGGGGAAAAGATATCATCTTTTTCGAAAAGCTCTTTTTGGAATTCCAGCATCTTAGGTGGTCCCCACCCTAAAAGGAAGCTTGTCCCTACCTTGGATTTCCTGGTGTGATGACCATGCACAGGCCATGCCCAAACTGGCCTTGGCCACCAAGATAAGGGGGTCTGAGTGGGTAGCAGAGAACCCCAAGGGGCAGATATGAGATCTTAATTCCCCACTCCCCAACGCACAAAGCTCAAATCCCCATAGCAAAGCCATAATCACTCAATAAGAATGAGAATCATGGCATTCCTTTCCATCTAATCCAAACCAAGAAATTCCAGAGATGGGAAAAAATAAAAAATGAACATCTTTAATCTAATGCTGAAAAGACAACAGGACACAAACTTGAGAACCACCAAAACAAATCATTACTTTTAGACAATGGACCAGAAGACCTTGAGGAGGCAAACGATGGGTCCCCTGGAGAGAAGGTTTTTTTTTATGAAATATATAGATTAATACCTCATAGAAAGAGACTATCTATTAAGGGAAGGCAGTGTTATTCCTAGCTTCCTCTTTCAAATATAATATATGTGAATACTATCTTCATGACAGGCAACGTCACCCTCCATTGCAATAAATGCACAACTGTCATTACCTGGGGATCAATATATTTTTCTAAATTGAATATATCATTATCAATTGATTTTCCCTTTTCCTCTTAGCACTCCAGAGTCCCAGCTAGCTGGGGAAAGCTTTAATGTGATATGAAGGATGTGGACAGGTAAATAAGTTATTGTAAACTAATTCCATCTTACTACGCGCTTCGCTCCGATGACACAATGGGTCTTTCTCTGAGCCTCTCACCTCAAGCTTTTTCAGCTGTTGTGGACAGACACATGGGCCATATCAAATAGCCAGTTTAAAACTGAAAGTGGCAAAAATAGTGTTTTTTCTAAGGATAGTGTGTTCCCTTTACAATTAAGAAATAACTTCTGTAGGGAAGCAAAGAAAGCCAAGGTCACCATTCAACTCTGACATGGAGCCAAAGCCGTGAGCACATTTCCTCTACCAAGCTTCCGTGAAGCACACGGTTAAATCGAACTCTTTGGCCACAAAGTATCGACAGTACTGGTGACAAAAAACGATCGATGTATTTCTGGGAAAGATCATTGGCAGATGTGTGCTGGGGAATAGAGAGGACTAGAGGACAGCGGTCAGTCCATTTTAAGATCCTTGAGGATCTCATTCATTTATTTACCCACTCATTCATTCAGCACATGTTAATGGAGTCCTTGTTATGTGTCAGGTAGTGTCTAGGCACTGGGAATACGAGGAAACAAAACAAGAAAAAAATCCTGCCCTCCTGGAACTCCTCTTCTAGTGGATGGAAACAGAGAATAAACAATAAACTTAAGAAATAAGTACAAATTGTACAGTAGATTAGAAGGCAGTCAGGACTATTTGTTAGAGGAGAAGTGGGCAGAAGATGAGTGTGGGGGTGAGGTACAGCTTAGAGAGGGTGGTTGGGGTCATAGGCTCCGTGAGAATATGACATTTGAGCATGCTGGTAAGTGATGCAGGTATGGGCCGTGCAGGTGTCCGGGGAGTGGGGAGCATTCAGAGCAGAGGAAGAGTCAGTGACTCGTATTCCTGGATCCGCAAGGACCCTCCGTTGTGGCTGGACAAGGGATAGCCACATAGGACATTAAGCTGGAGAGGTGAGAATTCAGTTTGTGTGGGGCCTTGCAGGCCACTGGAAGGGGGGGCGGTTTAATTGCTAAATTGTGTCTGACTCTTGTGACCCCATGGACTGTAACCTGCCAGGATCCTCTGTCCACAGGATTTCCTAGGCAAGAATACCGCAACGGGTTGCCATTTTCTTCTCCGGAGGATCTTCCCCACCCAGGGATCAAACTCACACCTCCTGCATTGGCAGGTGGGTTCTTTACCACTGAGCCACTGTAAAGCCTATTCACCGAGAGCCCAAGACCCTGGCCACCAGGTTTTAGAAAGAGCTCTCACTCTCGAGACAAACTCTTGGTTGCCAATGTCAGGTTAAGTGGCTTCCCTTCTCTCCATCTCAGATGGTTCGACTCTCTGGGTTGTGCCAGACTGCTACGGCAGCTGAGACAGGAGCCCAGAGGGGCAGCTCAGGGGGTGAGCCAGCAGGGCTGTCTACACTGATCTGATGACAATGGCCTCATCTTTCCTCCTTTGTGGTCCCCAGAGGTCAACTTCTAGAGGAGATAACTGAAACAAAGTTCTGAACAAAAAAAAAAACCACATGCAAAGCAGAGTTCTCTGGGACTATTCCCTAATGTGCTTATGAAAAGACCCTAACGCGAGCTGATGGGCGAGACATCACAGGCTGTGCTGGGGATCTTCTGTTCGCTCCTCCAGGTCAGCTCTCCATCCATTTCTGTGTCCTGGGAGGCTCACCCAGTCAGCATGGAGAGCATCACTCCAGCTCTGAGACCCTGGGACTTCCAGTTATGTTCAGCCAATGCAGACACCAGCAGGAGACCCAGGATTGGGGTGGGGCTGGGTGTTTATTTCCCCTCTCTCCTTCTTCCTGCAGAGTCTTCATGAGATGACCTTCTGTTGAACGTCATGGCTGGTGGCTGGTGTTGAGGAGGACACAGCTCTCTCTCTGCCTTCCAGTAACAGCTCCCTCCCCTTGCCCTGATTATGAGCCCTGGGGTATTGTCCTGTTGTATGCTCTCTTCCTACTGTGTCTACACCTTTGTGAATAGCCCTTTCATTGAACTCTCTTCAGATTACACATTTGGATGTGTCTGTTTCCTGTCAAGACTCTAATGAATACATTCTCAGAGATGGTTAGAAGCAGGACTGTGGAAATCAGACATCTGAATTAGAATTCTAACGTGGCCCTTAGTTTTGTGACACCGGATAAATTATTTAATTTCTATGAACTCTCGTTTCTCTTTATTAATGCATTAGAGAAACTGGTACATAATTATCATCCACAGCAAAAGCATCAGCATCTCGCTATTGCCATCACCTGCTCACAATCCCGGGGCAAGTCACACCTCCGTCATGACATCTCTGCCCACCCCAACCAGAGGCGCCTCCCTTGAGGGTTTTCTAGCTGTTCTTAGCTCATATTTAGCGTTAGTTGATGTCTCAGTAATTTCATCTCTTTCCTCTTCTTACCCTTCTTTCTCCCACCCAACCACTAATCCTTGCATCCTGAGCACAAACATTATCTTAATGTCTGAATCTCTGGCCCACAGCACCCATCACATGGGGATATGTATAGACCCTTCATTATTCACTATGTTTTCTTCTTAGAAAGCCTGTAAGTTCTATTCATCTACCTAAACATATTCTACTGTAATGAGATGCATGGTACTTAAAATGATTTTAAAATAAATGACTAGAAACTGATTTCTAGTAATAATTTAATTCCCAAGATAACACTGCAAAATCTTCAGTTTCCAAAGACCATGGCCTGGGAAAATGAATCTCAGGAAAGAAACCAGGAATTCCAGGGAAGTAGGTATGAATCTTCATCCCCAAGGGAGATGAAGGTTCAACCTCTGGACTTGACTTCTGACCTCTCTGGTCAAACCAAACTTTTCTCTCTCACTAACCTCATCCTCAAAGAACAGCTTCCAGGCCTATGGAAAAGAAAATTTAAAAAGTCAAAGGATGAGGGATGTTTTTAAACTTAAATTTTAAAAAATAAGTAATAAGTCAATGTCTGTGAAAGTGGTCTTAAGTCCTTTACCTTCTCAAGGCTCTTACGAGATGCTAATTGAGTTTGACAGAGCATAAAGGCCAATATAAAACCAAGACCCATGGATGGGCTCTTTGGGTTACATAACTGTCTAAACTATGGGAGATCCTCAAAATTAAACTCAGAGATATTTTTGAGACCCATTCTAACTCTAAGTCTATAAATAAAGATGGTTCCTGACATGAACCAAATTGATAGCCAAGAGAATAATAAACAAAGGCCCCAGGATTTCATTTTTACTTCCCTATAAAAGATACCAATTTTTTTTGGAGAGAAGCTGCCTTAAGAGAGGAGAAACCAATTAGGGAGGCTCCCATCTGATGCAGGATCAGAGAGCAGCTCTGCCTGGGTCTTGACCACGCTACCCAATTACGACTCCAGCAACTGGGCAGCTCACCACCCCTCAGCCAACTGGGAAATGAGGATTCTTCCTTGGAAGGAAAAGAGCAAAGTAACTGGAGGCTGTAAACCAGGGCAAGAAAACTAGCTCCCACACCCACCTTCCCCTCAGTCCTAGAGAAGGACCCTCGGGCACCCGGCACAGGCTTGGATGGCTGCTCTGAATGTATCCTGCAAGGGAAACACTCATTCACATTCTCCTTCATTTGAGAAGAGAGAAAAACAGGCCATCCATTAATAATATCAACCATGGTTCACCAAAGCTTGCAGGCGTGTTGCCAATCCCCAAATAAACACTCTTTGAGTGTTTATCTATCAGGTTCTCGACAGTTCATGGACTGAGGGGTCTGGAAGGCACTGCTTTTTCAAGGAGAGAATTAAGATGCAAAGATGCAGCACAATGTGGAGGCTTTTTGTTTCCATTAAGGAGCCAGAATTGGCCACTGATGAGACCCATTAAGTATTCTCCAAGACGGGGATGCATTGCCTGGTGAGTTATTCTGTGGGCACATGTTCTTCAAAGAAAGACAGGATCTTCAGAGGCCATGACTCCTCACTGGAGGATAATAACAATATTTTCATAACATTTGATGTTTACAATGTCTAGCTGTTCACAGTTTATCATATACATTTTAACAAGCTTATGAATACGTTACTATTAGTAGTCCCATTTTATAGATGAGGAAACTGAGGCTCATGGAAAATAAGAATCCTCCAAAGTCACATAGCAAGTGGAAGGGAGCTAGAATTGGAGCTCTAGGTTTGTCCTCCCAACCCACATCTTTGTTTTGAATTTCAGCTCACTTGTTCCTGGGACCCCAATCAATGAGGAGCCTAGAGTTGTTTTGTGTTTTCTCTGAAGTCACCACCCTGGGCTGAATAAAAGCATAGGTGTCACGGATGTCACACTCCAATCAGGTCCTGGTGAGCCCAAACCAACCCCACGACTGGACTGACCTCTCCCCCGACCTGCATTGCCAGCTTGTGGGCCAACCCCCGATGCTCCGAGGTGCTCAGGTTCCCAAGTGACCCCCCTCACCCTGCACAGGGCAGAGTGATCACAGATGCGTCCCCCTGCCCCCAACCCCAGTCAGTAGGAAGGTAGCTCACCTGGATTCTTGTTACTATTAACTCAGAGTTTCTCAACCTTTTTCATTGTCACCCTCCCCCATCCCAAAGAGGAAATTTAAATTCTTTCCTCTGAGAGAAATTCCATTCTAAGGAGGCGGATGCTGTTGGGCAGGGTGGAGTTTGCTGGCTCACAACCACTGCACTGAGGTTTTCTTGGCAGCTTCTACTCCAGCAAACAATCCCGCCCCCCAACCAGCCCACCTGATACTGCACCGCCCCCCATACCTGCTACTGCCAGACCCTCATCTCAGGGCCCAGCACCGCCACCTGCCCCGTCACTGCTCAGAACAGTTCTCTCCAGTCTCCATCACGGCTCCCTGGGGTGAGGCCTCCCCTTCTCACACCTGGATCATAGCAACAGCAACCCCCGCCCTGCACCAAACCCCCCTGCGACACGGCTCCGCTGTTGCCAGAGGGACTGTGCTCAACCCCGAACAGTTCACACTCCTCCCCGGCCAGCGGCCCTCCATGGCAGGGGCCCTGGAGAACCCAGGCCAGTCTGGACCCTTCCCAGTGTCCTGCCGTGTCCAGCCTCATGTCCTCGACGGCATCAGCTCTCCTCCACCACTGTGACCAGACCCACACCTGCTCCTCCTTCCCGGCCCTCCTCCGCCTGCCTTCAGTCACCCCCTCTTCTGAAAACTCTAGTAGGTCTTCTGCACTCTCTGGAGAACAGACCCTCCTGGGATGAATTACTGGGAATGTTAGATAAGAACTCGGTGTCACCAATGGAGGCTTCTCAACAGCCCCTCTTCTGTCCTGCTTGGCTGGTTTGGGCAAGGAGGATGGGGAGATGGGGACAACGGGGTGCCCAGGCACTGACTGGGTCCGAAGTCTTGCCACAACAGGGCTCTGCCAGAAACCCAGACTGTAGCGTTTCAGTAAAAGAAAGTTGCAAATCAACTGCTCCCACACAAACTACTTTCTCGTTGCATGGCCGACCCGCTTCAATTAACTAGGACTCCCTAAGTCAGCCCTACCACTCAGAGCCCCCCACAAGTTAATAGAGGTTTTCCTGTCCCTGGATCCAGGACCAGGATGACCGTGCATTTCCGGAGGGCTGCAAGCTGGAGACAAGGGCAGAGGCGCCAGCAAACCTGTTCTACTGACTCACCCGCAGCAGCGGGAAGCTGCGGCCAGAACATGAGGCACCTGGCACGTAGTAGATGCTCAGTAAGGCTCTGCTGAAGGAGGGAGAACGCCTCCAAGGCTCGACTCATTTTCTACAATTTCACTTCGAACATCTGGACGTTCACACCACAGCTTCATGATTGGAATACAAACCAGTCTGAGAAAAAAAATCAGACGTGGCTTCCAGATTTCGCTCTTATAAACCAGGCCTTCATCCTTCCTTTAAATTGCAATAATTCCTTCCCAGATGTTGTTTCTCCTTCAGACCCATAAATTGAAGCTTTTCATGATGACGCTTCACATTTGCCTGGTGCCATGGGCTCAGTGGAGTGTTTTCTGCATCTTCTCTCCCTCATTAGACGGCCACGCAGACCCCACGGGAGGCAGGGCAGGGGCTGGCATCCTGATTCAGAGACAGGAAGGCCAGCTGCTGGTGTTGCCAAGCTGGATCGCGGTGCGAATGGGTGCTCCCCTCCTTCCTGGAGCTGAGAGATGGGGTCCTCTCCTCTCCAGCGCCGTCCAGGTGGCCAGGTGGGTGGGTCATCTGTGGAGGCTCCACCTGCATGACCACGCTGCCCATCTGAGAACTCTGACTCAAATGTGAAGAAGGCTTTTCCCTTGGTTCCCCTTGCACTCTGGGGCCAGGCTGTAACATTTGAATAAGATTTATCTCGAGTCTTGGGGAGTAAAACAGAATCATAGGCCAGGAGTGGGTTGAGAGCAGGGGAAAGAGGAAGTAGAATTCGACCTGATAAGCTGGCCCCCCCTAGCTGTTCTCCAGGAAGGTCCATCCTGGCTATGTGGGGCGACCCCCATCTTAGCATCGACCACACCGGAATTCACACCCAAGCAAGAGCCCACCTCAAGTCTGGACCCACAGGAGAGCCCAGAGAGACTGGGATTTCCCCCTTCCTTCCCACCTTCTCTGTTCCAGTTTCATCTCTGAGGCTTGTCCCTTTTACGGTGGCAGACTCTGGGGCTGTCTGCTTCAATGCTTCAAGGGAGCCTTTGCCTGTGTTCAAGGTAGCCACCACATCAGCCCTCTATCAGGCCCACAGCTGTATACGTCGCAGGGTGGAGACAGCCACGAGGATAGGAGACACAACTACCAAGGAAGTTCTCGGGTCCAGTGTCTGCTCATTGTCAGGGTCTGGACTGAGCCTGTCCTGGCTAACAGCACAGCTGCCAGGGTCAAGGTCACTCAGCATCCGCTGACCCTTTGGGTCTTGGCCTCCTGACAGCCTTAGAGAGAAGGGATGGGGAAAAGCAGCTTCACAGAGTAAGACAAGGTGAGCTTTCAGGTTCGGTGGGTTTTGGTTTCCTGGTGGAGTTGCAGAGAGGTTCTGAAGCCCCTTCTCCCGAGCCCAAACCCCGCAGCCTCCCCTCGCTCATGGTCTACACGGCACAACCTGCGCCTCACCTTGGATTTTCATCTTAGACCCTGACACTCCTGGTTCAGGGTTGGCTCAGCCTGCGGGGTGGTCGAGAGCATGGGATATTTATAGTCTGAGAGACCTGGGTCTAAATGGCAGACTCTCCACCCTACTTCCACCCTCTGACCCAATCTCCTCCCTGTCCAAAAGAGATGACATTATTGAACATCCTTGGTTGTTCTGAGAGTTAAATATTTGGGTGTAAGAAAGGCATTTGGCATAGCCCATGGCACAGATTAACTGGTGGCTCTAACATTGTTATTACCATGCCTGCCAACTGAAGCACAGAATAGGTATTGCTGGAATCCCTACCTCACCCATGGGGAGGTGGTGCATTTTTCCCCAACACCTCTCCACGGAGGGGAGCACACAGAGGACAAATGGGTGGGGAGGGATCTTCCTCGGGAGCTAGAGGATCAATGGGCTGACCACATATGTAGTTTTCCTGGGTGTATCTAAAGCTGGTCAGCTACCACTTCCTGCTTCCTTCACTGCATCTCCCTGAATTTCTTCCAGGAGGACACTTTCAGCCCTTACCAGCTCCTCATCCTCCTCCCCAGCAACTACTAGACACCACGCCTGAGGACAGACACCTTCAAGACTTCAACAGCTGCTTGTTCCACCTCTTCTCTGAATCCAAAGTCATAGCGCCAGCGGCTGAAAACCCCTTCCCAGCCCCAAGTGGATCTGAGAGGCGTCACTTCCTCACACAGCAGAAAATGATTTTGAGTAGACCTGAGCCTTGTTTCTCTACTCTCAGAGAGGAAAAAAAAATGTGAAAGAAAAGTCTTCAGAGATTACAGTACTTTTTATCCAGATATGATGAGTTATCCATTTAAAAATAAACCACAGACAGGCAAGTTTCTCCATACCCAGGCAGAAAGCAGTCATTACCAGGAATTTCTGTAAGTTCTCTGCTTTTCTTGGCCAATATAGAAACAGCCTAGGAACTGAAAATAGAATTAGAAGCTAATTCTGTTTTCCTGGTCTCTACCAAAGTGTGCAGGCAAGAGGCTTGATCACACCAGAGCTTCATGTTCCATCTGAAAAAACAAGGAACCACGGCTTACCAAACTCATGGCACTTGTGCAAATGAACCCAGCAATCGATGAGTCCGGCCAGAGCCCACAGCCATCGCTACAAACGCACCAAATCACTGGGCCACAGCCTGGCATGGCTTGATGTCCAGATACGGGCAGGAAACCAAAGGTAAGAGCTGGTGTGTGACAAGCTAAAGGTTACACAGCTGATTAGCAGGAGAGCAGGGACAACAACGTTGGCTTGTAAACTCCCTGGCCGCTGCTCTTTTTTTCCCACCCAGTCATCTCTCCACAGTTTAACTGTAACTGAAGCTGCCAGGAAAGTCCCCTAGAAAGGTTAAACAACTTATCCCAACCCAGTCTTCCTTCCTGCACAAAGTCCCCCCGCCCCTGTCCTCGCTTTTCAGCGAGCAGTAAATCAAACAGTCCCTGCTGCATTATTTTTCAAGCTTGATGTTTCTAAATCCAAAGACATCTATAAATAATACATACTCATTTATATGTACATTTAAAAGATTAAAAAAAACAAACGTAACAAAGATACCTGTAGATTCTTCTGAATACTAATGGGCTACTTAAAACACAGTGGAAGCAAATGGCTAATGAGCACAGGTAACCTCATACCTGAGTTTCCCTCCACCCCATCTCCGGCCTGTACCCAACGGGGGAGCCTCTGTTCTGAACCCACTCCATTCACTGCTTTTCTCCCACGGTCACATTTAGCCATCTGCTGCTTCTTTTATATGTGGGACTGTGTATTTTTTTTTTTCCCTCTTCAGTTTTATATGAAACATTTAGCAATGAAGTAGCAAATAAAAATACTACATATCATCTAGAATTCATAGGAAATTGTGGTTGGCTTTAATGCATCTAAAGGTTGATAAAAAGAAACACATAGATGCTTCTTAAAACTTGTTTATATTTTATTCCACATTACACACATCTCACTCCATTGAGAAAATTTAGAAATTGATGTGGTTCTCTCTGTCACAAGCTGGCATGGCAAGGATTACCGCGTCTAGGGAACACTTTTCCCTTGGAACACAATGCACTCGCCTTTGCAATTACCCCAGCAGACAGAAATGGTGCAAATAATCCATCAGGGCTCACATCAGTCTTTGGAAGGAAGGGTTTCTGTACTTTTTTTTCCCCTAAAAGGTACACTCTCAGCATTGTCTGGCTACCCCATCTTTTGCCCTACTGGGCATCTCTGGTCTTCACTCCTGACTGAGGATGTGATTGGAGCACCATCACCTCTCAGACAGACGCTCAGGTCAGCAAGGAGCTGGCAGACTCGGTGTCTACTCCATCACTCACCGACGGGCAGAAACAGGGGAGTTCCCGGGGCTGCAGACGGTGAGGGCTAAGTTAACTCTGCTGGTGGGGCTGAAGGTGGTCAGAGGAGGGAGAATTCCTGGGGTACAGGAAGCTCCCTGCCAAGCCCTAATCTAGGTCCTGGAGGATAAGCACCCCTAAAAGATCAACCCGAAGACATCAGAAGGACAAGCATCTTAGTTTGAGTTCCCCCCCAAAGAGGCCCTTGAAACAGCAATTTGGATGCAAGTAGGTTTTTTTTTTGAGTTGATCCAAGGAATCACCACGAGGAAGTAGGGATGTGAGGTAGGAGATGGGGAAAAGTCAGTTGAGGATGCATCAACCAGTGGGTTCTGCCTGGGCAGTTGGGGCTCATTCCTGCTGTGGATGCTCCAAGAGGCTGGGGAGAACCCATTCTAAAGTTGTCCTCCCAAGAGACAAAGGAGGAAGCTGTGTTTATTCATCATCGCCCTCCTCTCATTGGCTGACAGGTGCTTTTAAAAAAAAAAATTAATTAATTTTAATTGGAGGCTAGTTACTTTACAATATTGTGGTGGTTTTTGCCATACACCAACATGAATCAGCCACAGGTGCACATGTGTCCCCCATCCTGAGCCCTCCTCCCACCTCCCTCCCCATCCCATCCCTCAGGGTTGTCCCAGTGCACTGGCTTTGAGTGCCCTGTTTCATGCATCAAACCTGGACTGGTGATTTATTCCACATATGGTAATAGACATATTTCAATGCTATTCTCTCAAATCATCCCACCCTCACCATCTCCCACAGAGTCCAAAAGTCTGTTCTTTATATCTGTGTCTCTTCTGTTCTTTCATATATAGGGTCACTGCTACCATCTTTCTAAATTCCATATATATGCATTAATATACTGTATTGGTGTTTTTCTTTCTGACTTACTTCACCCTGTATAATAGGCTCCAGTTTCATCCGCCTCATTAGAACTGATTCAAATGCATTTTTTGTAATAGCTGAGTAATACTGACAAGTGCTTTTGAGACATCAATCCCTGAAGACTTCCAGCCTGCCCCATGAATGGGCTGGGCACCCCCACAAAGAGAGAGGCAGGAAGCAAGAACTGTCAACAGGTGATCCCCAGGGTAGGGAATGTGCTGGGCACCAACAAGCTCTCTTAGGGCAAGTAAGCGGGAGTGCTCGTCAGCTCCTGAGGGCTGCGGCTGACCGCAGTCCCAGCACCTTGCCTTGGGCCCTGGGACTTCCCCTTCTGAGTGAGAGGGAGACACACATTGCTCGCCACCATAGGAGACCTTGAGTTTGCTCATCCCCACAGCCCATGCCCTGTCAAATGTGTTTGTAATGGGATCATCTGCTATCTGTCGGCTGCGCAGCAACCATGTATGAAAAATAGCATCGAGGAGCAAATTAAGTGATCTGTCTGCAAGCAGCCTGTTTAGACGAGGAAGGGCTGCCGTTGACAAATCTATTAAAATTATACATAAATTATCTAAGAGCACATAGATTCATGCTCAGAATGAGGGCATCAATTATGGGCATTTAAAATACAACCTGGATGAAATCATCTTGTCTCACTTGAATGGGGTAATAATAATTAAGAGAAGAGGGAGAAATAAATTATATCCATCACTTTCCTGATTAAAAGAAAAAAAGTTCAGAATTTTCATTTTTCAGGAGGATGATGCTTTGAAACATGAAGACATCTGGGTGCTGCCATCTTAAAGGACAGAGGGATTCAGCGAGGCATCTGTGTGCTCAGTCACACAGTCGTGTCTGACTCGGTGTGACCCCCGTCGACTGCAGTCTGCCAGGCTCCTCTGTCCGTCGCATTTTTCAGGCAAGAATACTGGAGTGGGTTGCCGTTTCCTTCTCCAGGGGATCTTCCCAACCCAGGGATCGAACCTGTGTCTCCTGCTTTGGCAGGCAGATTCTTTACTGCTGAGTCACCGGAGAAGATTGAGAGGGTGCTCTCCAAATGGGAAGGGGGAGGGTTAGGGGGCCTAGGTGTACTTCTCTTGGGAAGTAGAACCCAGACAAGGTTTTGAGGCAAGTGGTTTACTTGCAGAGTGAGGCCAGAAAGCTCAGGCCGGTGAGTGGGGAACTGAGACAGGTAAGTGAAGGAAGCCAACAAAAGTTGCCCGAGATAAGCAGATGCCTCCGCAGGGACCTCTGGGAGGAAGGAGATGGACACGTCTCAGAGTTACCCCACCTGCAGCATGAGGAAGCTGGAGCTTCTGCTGCCAACTCCCAGTTCTCATCGGCTGAGAGCTCTCGTCAGCGAATTCACTCCCAGGCACTTCAGGTCTGTCCCTCGAGGCCAGCAAAGGCTCAGAGGGCAGCAGGCTAGAGAGGACTCCGGGAAAATAAGCCTCCAACATGTGCAAACATACTGTGCTGGAAACTCATAACCCCTGATTACTTGGATGGAATTCAATTTGCCACTTTCAAAAGTCTAACAAAAACAGACCCCCCCACTTTCATGTAATCACTGAATAATATTATAATCATTCTGCATGGAAATTGTATTATTTCCCTGAAGGAAGCCTAGGCTTTGAACCTTTCAGGGTTTCACCCACTACATTATTTTTCAGAATATGAAGTAGCAGGTTCCAATTATGTGGGAAAAAAAAAAAGTTTAAAACAGTCACAGCACAATACATAGTGTGATCCAGACAGAGAGAATATACATTCTCTAGGACAGGCAACTTGATTAGTGCCTGTGACTGTTAAACACATTTCAGGTAATATACTGATAATGGACATTAATAGTAGCAATAGTGCTGAAGTGCTAGAATATAATGATTTCTGATTATATTACTGTTTCCTTTTGTGGAACACAGTGCATATTTCCAAATGACTCTATGTTCATTAAACCACACAAAAGCCCAGTGGCAGGTCGGCAGAAAGGTGGCCAGAAGGGGCTTGCAGTTACCGGTGTTTAGGAAGTGGGGAAAGATGGTGGCCAGCGTTCTTGGCGGGGCCCAGTGGACTCAGTACCACTTTCTGTGCTCTGGATTCATTGCACGTGTCCACCTGTATGGACAGACATTAACTACTGAACAGCCAGTAAAGAAACACTCCTGTGTGCAATGTAATAAGCTAATGGATGTTAGAGGAGAATTTAGAAGTTAAAACTTTTTGCTTACACCCAAATATATGACTGTCTTTCCCTTGAATCTCCCATTATCCCTCAGAAAAAAGGGTAAGTCATAATGGAAAAGAGTAGAAAAATAATATGCATATATGTACAATCATGTTGTTGTACAGCAGAAATTAACACAAGATTGTAAATCAACTGTATTTCAATAAAAGGGTATTATATATTAAATTATTAAATATTCTAAATTCAATATATTACTGAATTTAATTAATTCAATATATGTATTAAATATATTAAATTCAATATATCCAATATACAGTTTGATGGAGTCTGTATCAGTAAAAATCTCATCTCTCAGATGTACTCTCCCACCTGATTTAGTTAACACAGATGTGGTAATTCTTGGGATTATGACTTCATAATTTTAGTGTTTGGATGTTGTTGTAAACAAGACTTTTAAAAGTCACTTTAAACAGAAACCCAACAATGGTTAATTGCTGCAAGAGATCATGAATAGTCACCTATAAGGCAAATGAAAAAGGAAAAAGCAAACTGCCTCAACTTATGGGAACTGGGATATATGACTTGGATAAAATTTTGAAGGAAGGCAAGATCCATTGATTCTAAAAGTGCTGTCTGAAAATGTAGACGGAAGTGAGGCTCGTGAGCTCTGGAAAACTGTCAGAGGACTTGAAAAGCTGCTCTAGGCTAGGGATAAAAAAAATACACTGGGAACAAAAGACACTTTGCAGTGGAAACTGCACCTGACAGGTTTGGAGAATGTTCATCTAATAAAAGTGGGAGAAAGTAGTATTTAAAAATTAACAGTTTACTTATTTTGTGATTTTAAAGATGTGTAACTAAAGTAATTAATTACATATTATAAGTAAACAGTTTGTTGTTTCATTTATACTGTATTCCAAAAATATCCATGCATTCGGGTCAACTAAAATTTTTTTTGGAGCTCTTTTATTTGGGAATGTGGGGAACTGTGTTACATTTGGGTGCAAATATAGTTTCCTTAGCACCATATGTGTACAGTGGTCCTACTGGCAAAGCCTTGGTTTACTCTACAACCCAAACCCACTTAGAGACATGGACAGGTCTTTACTGCAACAACGCTTTCATTGGGTGGGAAATCTGAAGCCTAGAGAATTTTCTGTCCTACCACAGAATCCTTAGAGAAAGAAGTGACATGTAGAAGGAAGCCTGAAAATAAGAATATGGCTTTTTAAAAACTGAAGTTAGTTGATTTATAATATTGTGTTAGTATCAGGTGTATAATAAAATGATTCAGTAATATATATATTTTTTCAGATTTTTCATTATAGGTTTTTATAAGATGCTGAATACAGTTCCCTGTGCTATACACTAAATCTTTGTTTCTTGTCTATTTGATATGTAAAAGTGTATATCTGTTCATCCTATGCTCTTAATTTATCCCTCTTCTTCCTCTCCTTTGGTAATCATAAGTTTGTTTTCTATGTCTATGAATATGTTTCTGTTTTGTAAATAACAGTATTTTTCAGATTCCACATATAAGTGATACAATAAACATTTGCCTTTCTCTGTCTGACTTACTTTACTCAGTATGAAATCTCTAGGTCTATCCATGTTGCTGGAAATGGCAAAATTTCATTCTTTTTTATGGCTGTATAGTATTCCATTATGTGTAATGGAATATACATGTCTACACACACATATATACATATAGATCCACACTCACACCCCCACACACACATATATATACACACACACACACCACATCTTCTTTATCCATTCATCTGTTGATGGATACTTAGGTTGCTTCCAAGTCTTGGCTGTTATAAATAACGCTGCTTTGAACATTGGGGTACATGCAGCTTTTTGAATTAGAGTTTTTGATTTTTCCAGATACATGCCCAGGAGTAGGATTGTTGGATCATATGTGGCTCTATTTTTAGCTTTTTAAGGAACCTCCATACTGTTTTCCATAGTGGTTGAGCCAGTTTAACATTCCCACCAACAGTGCAGGAGGAGAACATGGCTTCTCACATGAACACGCCATGTGGCAGAGGACGGCCTAGGCTTTGCATCTGTCAGCTGGGGATAATTTGGGTCTGTGAACTCACTGGTCAGAGCCAACCTCAAGAATCCCATGGTAGCAGGTTATTTCTCCACATTGACCCCTGCCTACTCTTCTGGCGGGTATTCCTTCTGGATCCCAGACTAGTTTGCTTTTCTTTAGCCCTGCCAGAACACTGCCAGTGCTTTAAAAAAATGAAGACACTTTTTATTGAAAAGTGTATGTAAACATGAAAATCCATCTCCAGTCTTCTTTCCAGATGGGAAAAGCCCTGCTGAAAGGTGCCAGGTGGGAGTGCTCTGGTCCCACCTCTGTCTGGGGAGCACTCCCTCCCCCCTGGCTGGCAAACCCAGCCTCCAGCTCTTTCTCTCTGTCAGTCCTGGGCCAGGGGCTGTTACATTAGATCATCCCTCCTAATGGGAGGAGGAAAAGGAAAGGAAAGTGAAGTCGCTCAGTCATGTCCGACTCTTTGTGACCCCATGGATGGTAGCCTACCAGGCTTCTCCGCCCATGGCATTTTCCAGGCAAGAGGACCGGAGTGGGTTGCCATTTCCTTCTCCAGGGGATCTTTCTGACCCAGCGATCGAACCCGGGTCTCCCGCATTGCAGGCAGACGCTTTACAGTCTGAGCCACCAGGGAAGCCCAGATAATGGGAGGAGGAGTCACTGTAATTAAAACCCAGGAAAGCAAGATCTGTGCTGGCTAATGATGTGGCTTTGGGTCCTGAGGCGTACTTTAAATTTTATAAGTCATGCAAATCCACTTTCCCCGTCCTTACCTCCAGCAAAAATAGAGGAGAAAAGGTGCATTTGCTAGTGAGGCGGGGTGTCCTAATAGGGAAGCTACATGAGGTCACTGGGGTCCACTTAGAGGTCTCAGGCAGCAAAGAGTGAATATGATTTCCCAGAAACAAGTGTTTCTCTTTCCATGGGGGCATTTCAGCCACAAAGTCACTAAAAAATTAACAGCTCCATGAGAACTCCTATTCAGGAAGAATTAAACTGGCTACTTCGATTCCACACTCCTCAAAGCTTCAGGTGTGGAATGCATGGAACTTTGAGAGCAGCTGCAGGGAGAGCTGGAACATACGAATTTTGAACTGAGACCCTGTGGATGCTCCAATCTGGTCCGAGAGCCCAGACCCAAAGTGGGAGGTGGGAAAAACCACAGGCTGTCTCAGGCTTGTGCACAAGGTCAGTCTCAGTCAAGGACTGCCTCCCCATTCATCAGCGTTTTGACCTTCTGCCTCAGTCTGCTCAGCTGTATAATGGGAACACAAGCATCTACCCATAGGCCTGCTGGGAGATTAAACGAAGTATTCAAGAAAGTACTCAGAAGCCAACCGACACACAATAGGTTCTTAATAAATGTTAGCGCTTATTGTTTGCTCTTGTCTGTCCCCCAAATGATCTTCCTGAGACCCAAGTCTGGTTTCCTCTCATTGAAAACCCTTTAGAGGTTGCACAAAACTATAAGTCCCTTGAACAACAGACTCTAACTTACTCATCTCTCTATCAGTAGACCTTGTCCTGTACTTGACAGATAGTATGTGCTCAACAAATGCCTGTGGAAAAGCAAAGAAGGAAATAAAATGAATTTGGTGCTTGTGACATAGTAAATATCTCCAAGGATGAGATGAGAATGTTGGATCAAACAATGAATCAACAAATAAGATAAATACAAGTTTGGTTAGTGACTAAGTACACAGAAGGTGTGTTGAACCAGTAAGTCCGTCTCATCATTTAACATCTTATAAAAAATAATTCAGCTTCCCACTTCCATCCCCTTCTGGATTCTCCTCTACCTGTCCTGCTCAGCTTCTCTGCATCCCAGTGAAAATTCTTCAGGGGTTTCCTGGGCTTCCTGTCTAGTAACTCACCTCCCATTCCTTCTTTCAGCTCACTCCTCAGCCCATCACTGCCCCTCAAGTTCTCCTGTTAAGGTCACCAATGATAGGTACTTGAGTGCTGAGTCACTTCAATTGTGTCTGACTTTTTGCAAACCTATGGGCCACGGCCCGCCAGGCTCCTCTGTCCATGGGCTTCTCCAGGCATGAATACTGGAGTGGGTTGCCATACCCTCCTGCAGAGGATCTTCCGTGACCCAGGGATGGAACCCGTGTCTCTTCTGTCTCCTGCACTGGCAGGCGGGTTCTTTCCTAGAGCCATCAGGGAAGCCCCCATCTATATATACTACTTGTGCTGAATGCAATGGAAGGTTTCTACTTTTCCTCCTGTTTGCCATCCCAGAAGATTTCCATACTGATGATCATTCCTTAAAAGCAGGGATGACAATCATGATATAAACTACTGGGATGGCACGGGCACTGGCCATGTGGATGCACTGACCAGTCAGAATAGTCTCTGGGTATCAGTGGTCAGTCTGTGTGTACAAGCTGAACACAAACCTTGCTTAAACACTTCCTTCCCGATCTCATACATTCCCCCCCATTCCCTTGGTTGCTGTTTCATTCTATTTTGCAGGAACACTTCTCTCTCTCTCTGGCTATTAAATATCAGAGTCCCTTAAGTGTTTTCTCTAGGCTCTCTTCCTTTTTTTTTTTTTTTTTAACTCTACTCCTTTCCCCACATGATTCATGCTCAGGGCATTTCTTACCTTCCATATGCTGATGGCTCCTGAAAACTCATGATCTCAGCCCCTACTATCGTCTGCATTCCAGATCTGTCCATCTCACTGCTTATCCACTGCCTCTAATCTGATGTCTCAAAGACAACTCAACGTGCCACACCTCTTCCTCTGACCCAAACAAGGCAAACCATCAGGGACTTCCCAAGGGCTCTGGTAGACAGACAGCAGCCCTACCCATTGACTGTACAAACCTGACACCTAGGAGCCTCTCCCTCCATCGCCACCCCATCAACACTGCTTCTGAAGTCTTTATCTCCATCCACTTCTCTTTACCTCCATAGCCGCCTCCCTCCCGTGCAACAGTCCTCACTTGCTTTTCTCCGATGCAGCCAGAGAGACTTTTCTCAAAACGCACATCTGATCCTCTTCCTCCCCTGCTTTAAGCCTCCCCGCTCCAGGCTGTGCCTGGACTGGTGACCACTTTCCATCCTGCCTTATCCCCCTGCTCCTGGTCCTCTTGTATGCTCCTGCACACTGGCCATGTTTCAGTTTCCAGAATATTCCGTACTCCTGCCACAGGGCCATTCTCTGCACTGTTTCCTCTCTCGTCCCCTGTTAATGCTGATTCAGAGCCCAAGTCAAGTATCAACTCCCGAGGGAAGCCTGCCTTGACCTGAGGCTGTATCACACTCCTGTTTATAGAGAGGGTCTCTCTCCTTTCAAGTACCTGGGTTCATAATTATAATTTATGCTTATAATTATAGGATTAACTCCTGTCTTCCTTGCCTAGAGTGTAAGCTCCATACAGACAGAGCCCATATCTACTTTTGTTTACCTCTGTGTTTCCAGTCCAGGATGGGCAGCTAACTGCGGTCTCTGGGCCAAATCCAGGCTGGTGCCTGTCCATCAAGTTTTACTGGAACAAAGCTACACCCATGCACTTGTGTATTGTCTGTGGTTGCTTCTGCTGCATGAGAGGTGAGTACAACAACAGAGACAACATGGCCCTCAAAGCTAAAGCATTTTTGCTGTTATTGTTTAGTTGCTAAGTTGTGTCTGACTCTTTGCAACTCCATGGACTGTAGCCAGCCAGGCTTCTCTGTCCCTGGGATTTTCCAGGCAAGAGTACTGGAGTGGGTTGCTATTTCCTTCTCCAGAGGATCTTCCTAACCCAGGGATCAAACCCACGTCTCCTGAGTTTTCTTAATTGACAGGTGGATTCTTTACCACTGAGGCACCTGGGAATCCCCCAAATATTTAATCTATAGAAAAAGCCTGTGCTCACTTTGGCAGCACATATACTAAAGCTGGAACAATACAGAGTAGATTAGCATGGCCCCTGCACAAGGATGACATACAAATACATGAAGTGTTCCATACTTTAAAAGAAAAAGAAAAAGGCTGCCATCCCCTGCTCTAGGCTGGAGCACTAGTGTCTAACAGAAAGCAGACATTCCAAACAAATTCGCTAAGTGAAGCATAAACAGGCAAGGAATAAATGAGTTTCTAATAGATGCCTTGCTGTCTGCTGAGTGGCTCAAATGAGCCCTCTCTAGGAGAGCCCTGGCCGTTGCAGGCCTGCATGAGAATACTGGGGGCTGTTATCGACGTGCCGACCCCTACTCTTCTGCCCAGGAGTGGGGATCCTTGAGTTTTCTTTGGGTTCCCAGCCAACAGGTCACCACAGGTAAGGAAGGGATGTTTGATCGGATGTTTGATGGGGCCCCCTGCTCCTGGCTGCTTCTGAGCCAGGGGAACTCTCCCTGGCCATCCCATATCTGCCTGACCCTGTCACAAGCCTGTGACAGCCCTAAAGAAGGAAGAGGGAATTTCAGAGTGCCTCCCCGGCCCGCCCTGCAACTTTAGGGACACTATGGGGGCTCCATGAGAAGTCTCAAATACACAGTGGGGCCTTATGTGGGGAAGGAAGCCAGAAGCCCAAAACCCCTAACATGACAGACCCAAGGACAGACCTGGTCAGCCCTGGTAGTTCCTCCTGCCTCATTGCCAAGGCCTCCAGGAGACTGCAGCCTCCGTCCAGAATAAAAGGTTACCTTCCCTACTCCAGCCCCCAGAGACCTAGCCATTTCTCGTTCAGAGCTCACTTTGAGTTCAGCCTTTCCTCCAACATCATCCTATACTGCTCACTGTATTTGCACGAGGGCCCTTCCTTCCTCTCTACCCTGCACCATCGCAGAGCAGGGCTGCTTTACCCTCTCCCATCTCTGTCACCACCCCTCCCAGCTCCAACCCCTGGGTCAGGAACGTGCAGCATGAAGCACACAGGAGGGTCTTGCAAACACCTAGGAAAGGCGGAAGGGCCTCAGAACACCCTGGATCCCAGCTGCACCACCCGCGACACCTGAGATGCTGATGGTCACCACCCAGCTCCCTCCCGCCCAGGCCTGCTTCTTCTGTGTCTTGTATGACCCAGAGTGACCGTGCCTCCTGCCTCCCACCTCCCTCCATCCAACGCTGGCTCAGCTGGGCCCTGTCAGCACATTTCAGACCAGCCGAGGTGCCTTCAGTGGCCAGCTTGGAGGTTGCTGGACTCCATGCAGGCTTCTTCTGGTGCTGCCCTCCCAGTGGGGGAAGACTCCAGAATTTTAATACTCATAAATAAGATGTAGAAAATTCCCAAAGCAGAGATAAAGCTGCATCCAGGCTGAAGCGTTAAATGTGGCAGGAACAGAAGACGCAATGTGAGCATTTACACCCAAGCACAAGTAGCCAGCAACCCGCAGAGCTGGCGTGGGAGAACATTTCCGGCTCCTCACTCGTGGGTGCTAGACGCGGGCACCACGTGGCTCTACTAGAGAAAGAGTTTCAGATTTAGTGCTCAGATGTTTTGTTAAGATCCAGTGGAAAGGGAAGGAACACTCCTGGGCGAAGCCCAGATCACTGCTCTGAGGATTCTAGAAGGCCTTCCTCCCTGAATCCTCCCGGGTCCCTGGCACAGCTCTAGGTGCACTGGGCCCCGGGTGAGGACCCTGCTGGGGGTCCAGCAGAGGTGGCTCCCCTCAGCCCTGCCACTGCCCCACTGCATCAAGAGCCTGGAGTCTCCTCTGCTTCGACTTCCCCACTGACAAAGACAGAGAGGATGCCGGCTTGTGTCATCTCGCCGGACTCTGCTCTGAAGTGGGATCCTTTGAGAGAGGCTTGGTGGCTGTCTCAGTCAGCTGGGGTCGCCAAGATAAAATACCGCAGATAGGGAGGCTCAAACAGGAGAAATTCGTTTTCTCACTGCTCTGGAGGCTGGAAGTCCAAGGTCAAGGTGCGGCAGCTTGGGTTTCTCCTGAGGCTGCTCGTCCTGGCTTGCAGATGGCAGCCTTCTCACTGTGAACTCACAGTCTTTCCTCTGTGTGCACACACATCCCTGGTGTGTCTTTGTGAGTCTAAAGTTCCACTTTTTCTAAGGACACCGGTCAGATTGGATTAGGGTCCACCCATATGACCTCACTTAATTTTAATGGCATCTTTAAAAGCTCTGTCTTCAAATACAGACACATTCAGAGGTCTTGGGGTTAGGGCTTTGACATATCAATTTTGGGGAGACACAGTTCAGTGTATGACAGTGGCTAATAATGAGCTAAAGAACATTCTTGACTATGTCATGGTAGAATTAAGGAAAACGGAATACCATTCCTCCCTGGATGCTTCACACAATGGCAAACTTATCTGCCCTCCCAGGAAGTTCTTGAGCAGAAAGATGAATACAATTCATATCCAAAAACACCTTACATTCACTGGATTTCTACTTATTTATTTGACTTTAACAAAAGCCTTCACTGAAAACAGATGAATTAAACTGGTGATGATGACAATGATGAGAATAATAGTAGATCAGCACACAATCAACCAAACCAAGCCAAGCTACATACACTTTTAAGTTAAAATAGGTTAAGTTGATAAGCTTTGCTTTAGACCTGAACTGTAACTCTGAATTACATGGCATTTATAAAATATATATTTAGCTAACCCTTTTACAGAGTGCTGTAAATCAGTCATAAAAGGCCAAACTTTGTAGAAGTGGTCTAATTTTAGAGGTGAAACAAAATGCTATTACTGATTATTTAAGAGGCTAAAGGCAAACACTACCAAAAGGAGCCAGACCTGAGACATGTCTATTTTGGAGGCATCGAAGGGAGGTCTTATTAAATTCACAGGGAGTTTTCTCCAGAGACTACAAACTGATTGCACGTGGGGGGATGGACATGAGAAAATAAATAAACGTGCCCCCACCTTCTGGTTCTACAAGTTGTCACACTCTGCATAAAAGCCTTCATTCTTTTTAAGTGTCAGACTCTATGGAATGAGAAGTCAAGCGGGAGGCAGCCTGGCTGTTTTTTCCACAGTCTCCACTTGGCACTCAGCGTAGAGTCTGGTGGGCAGTAGGGAACCAAGAAATAGTGCTCGTATGGAATCTGAAGAGCATAATCACTGTGGATAAGATCTGGGAAAGAGGGAAGACTAGAAAAAAGCAAGAATCAAGGGACAGCAAAAATCAAGGACACTAGGAGCTGAGCCTCCTAACCATCATCAGAGATTGTGCAAATGAATTAAGTAAATCATTATTCAGTTGTCTGATACAATTAGAAAAGGGAGCAGAAAAAGCCGAACAAATAACTGCTTTAAAATGTATAGTCTGCATGTTTTCAGAAATAAACCCAGAATTTTGTAAAGAATGTTTATCAAGGTTATACAAAACATCAAGACTACATTTTAGAGGCCGATTGAAAGCCTGAGGGTTTAAAGAAAATCCATCCTACTAAGCATAAAAATAAAGTTATTTTTAAAAGTTACTACATGAAATAAAGAATACAAATACTAGCTTACTCTTTTACAAAGCTCACTGTACAATATAATCCAGTAAATCGCCACTGTGTGAGTGGGAGAGGATGGGAGGGGAAGGGATGGGAGGAAGGGAGAGGAGAGTCATGCATGAGGCTAACAAGAAAGCTGCAGTCAGAGCATGAAAGGCCTGGCCGCGAGGTTAAGGATTTTGTACTTTCTCCTCTGGCAAAGGGGAGCCAAGAGATTTTAAAAGAACTGGCCCCATCAAATTTGTATTTGCAAAAGATGACTCACCGGTTAAAAGCCCCTAATGAAAAGAGTGGCCATCAGCTGAAACAAATACAAAACAATTAGGTACTGAACAGGCCCCTCAAAGCAGACATGTTCTCCTCATTTGCTGTCTTCACGGACAGTAAATAACAAGTAGGTCCCATGTTCAGGGCTTTCTGCCCCAGTTTCAAACGCTGTACAATTCCCACGACATACATCTTTTCCCCAAATGCCGTCCTAGGACATCTTCCTCCTTAAAGAGTAAATGCAGGTCGAGTAACAAGTACAGTAGATTGCCCAGGATAAGAGCAAGCCTGAATTTTCTTCATCAAAGGAAAAAAAAACCCCAAATACCAAGTCTCTCTTATTTTATGATCTGCTTTTTCTAAATATTCATATAAGCTGACCTTTTCAAGGCATCGCCTGGAACTGAAAACATGCTGGTAATAAATTGTGTTTCTCTGGCTTAAACGAAGCGGTGTTTTGCTGCGAGTCAGGAGTGGTTTCCATTCCTGGAGATGCTCAGAGAACCGGGCTGCCAGGAGCTGGCAGAGGCTCTGGTTCCAGGGCAAAAGCCCCCCTGTGTCAGTGAGGATCAAGGATAGTGTGTGTGTGTGTAAGGCACCCCCCCTGAATTTCCCATCTTCAATCCTTCCAAAGTGCTTTTCTGGGTACTGTGAGTAGAGGGTAGCCAGGTGCCATGGACACTTCTGGAAGCCTGGTGAAAAGCCCGTAGACTCCTTTTCAGAATAATGCTTTTAAATACATAAAATAAATTGCATAGGATGATTCAAGAAACGTGTTACATTTAAACATAGTTATCAAATGTTAATGTAGTAAATATCCTTCTCTATCAATGCATTAAATAATAAAGTCTAGAGTCATTTTTTTTAATTGGATTTTTTGACTGTGCTGCACAGTACGTAGGATCTCAGTTCCCGAACCAGGGATGGACACACGCCACCCGCCACTGCCGCAAAGCATGGTGTCTTAACCACTAGACCGCCAGGGAAGTCTTAAGAGTCGTGTTTAAAACTACTGTAACTTCCAAGTAGTGGTGAATATAAATGATACTTCGAGACATGTGCAACAAGGAGGAAAATATCTATGATTCCTACGGATGACAGAGCCACATACTACTGTGGTTTGTCGCCTATGTTCATGAATTGAAGGGAGCGCCAGCTTTCACTGGGAAAATAAAGCCACATATTCCCCTATTCACACCACAGATGTCCTGTGCTAGACCAAGTATGAAAAACAACAAATGTGCCCTGCAATGCTCTGAGGTAGGGACACTACTTCCAAGCTTGATTTAATCTGGAGCATCTCTTAACCTTTCTGGGGACGTTAACACTTGAACTCCATGGGACTGTTGTGCAGATTTAATAGGTTCCTTCCCTTTATTTTTGTCTGTTAAGAAAGAAGCAACTGATGCGCGAGATTAGGAGTGGGTGCACCCAAGGCCTGGATATATACCCCCTGGAGATCTGGGCCCTGTGACCTGCTCCTGGGGCTTCCCTGGTGGCTCAATGGTAAAGAATCTGCCTGCCAAAGCAACGGTTCGATCCTTGGGTTGGGAAGATCCCCTGGAGAAGGAAATGGCAACCCACTCCAGTATTGCGTGGGAAATCCCATGGACAGAGGAGCCTGGTGGGCTACAGTCCATGGGGTGGTGCACTCACACCCGAGCCCACCCTGCCCCTGACCTCACAAGGATGTTTATGAGTCTCTGGTGGGACAATGGGGCCACATGCTTTGCCCATCATGGAGGATGGCTGAAACCAGAAGGACTGAACTTTGAGGTCATTATTCTGTGTTTTCAGGCGTGGCTGTTATGGTAGGAATCCTGGTTCCATGGTGACTAGTGTGGGGCTTTGAGGCTGTTTCTTGTCGATGCCCCAGTTTCCCTACTAAATGAGCAACTCTTTACAGAGTTTTGTAAAGGTGGGAGGAGAGAACATGATATTTAGAAAAGGGCCTGGCACTCAGTAAGCATGCAGTAAAAGCGAGAAACTTGATTATTATATTTATTACAGCCTTGTCTCAGGCCATGATGATGCCTTGGTTACACCAGAAGCTTCCTTCTTCATCCTCCGAGTGTCTGAAATAAAGCAAAGGCCCAGAATAGAGGGTAGGTTCTTTCCCAGAGTTCCCACATGGCAGGAAGGAAACTTTTATTTTCAATAGTATTTCTGAAAAGTCTCAGTATGGGATATGCAGTATAAGCAAACAAAATCCTAAAGCTTCAGAGATATCCTACCTCTTGACCCTGCGCTGGCCCTGGCTGAATTTTCCTGTCGTCTTATACAGCACAGACAGTTCTGGGGCAGAAGATACCGCTAGGTGGACATGAGGATAAGCCATGGGTTGGGGGGAAGTGTTTACAAGACAATTTCTAGAGACACTGGATCCTTATGTCAATAAGAGAAGGTTGTGTGCATAGATAAGAAACCTTAAATTCTTTTTCTTTTACTTATTTTTTTTTATGAAACACAGACTCCTATAAAGGGAGACAACACAGTTCTTGTTCTTTACAAGTTTACAGGCTCTCAGGGGAGACAAACCCAGACATGGAAAAGATATAAAAACACACAGAGAAACCACAGTCCCAATATAAATGGGGTGATGACACAGAAATCCTGCTCTAGTGCTCTGGGGTGGAGAAATCTTTTAAAGAAATTTTTTGGGGGCCATGCAGCTTGTGGGATCTTAGTTCCCCAACCAGGGTTTGAACCCACATGCTCAGCAGTGAAAGCACAGGGCCCTAACCACTGGATGGCCAGGGAATCCCCTGGGGTGTGGGAACTCTGTCTTCTCAGAGTCCCTCCAGTGGAGTTCACTGGTCTCATAAAATTCTACCTACCTGCAGATGGAAAGACTCCACAAGGAAGTCAGTACATGTTCAGGCTGGAGGGATAGATTTCGCTTTCTTTTACCCTGTGACCTTTCTAAAGGTGTCCGTGTCACTTTATGGTTTATAATATTAGCATTAAGGTATCATGGCACATCGACAAGTAGGAGCAAAGGGAGGGAGGTTCCTTTCCACCCGGGCTATGACGACACCCTCTCCCAGTTGCAGAGTAGAAACGTTGAGGATACAAAGCGGAGGCCCTCCAGGTGATGTCCCCTGAGCTATTGTGAACATCGGAGCCCAAAGAGGGGCCTTCAGACTGCCTTGGGAAGAGGGGTGGTGTTCAGGAGGCTCTGCACATTTGTGAGGACTTAAAAGGCATACACAGGGTGATCCAGTCCTTGGGGCTCAGGCGCAGCCCCTGTGGGGAGAGTGGTGCAGACGGCAGAAATTGTTGAGGGAATGAAAACAGAGAGGTGCGGCGCCCCCAGACAGAGTTTAGGGACAGCCAGGATGAGAAAGATGGTTAAAAACTCCCATTGACCAAAGCCTGTATCTCAGGCATAGCTCAAAGCCTTTTGTGTGTGTTAATACTGGAACGCTCCCCATATTAAGATGAAGAAACTGAAGCTCAGAAAGGTCAAGCCATTTGCCTAATCCCACACAGCCAACTGGCTGTGGACCCAGGATCCAAACCTACTCATCTGCCTTCAACGATGAAACTTGAAAAAATGAACTTGGTTAAAGCTAGGTGAAAGAATCCAGTAACAAAAGACCACATATTATATGATGCCATTCATTTGATATGTCAGGAATAAGGAAACCTATAGAGACAGAAAGTAGATTCATGGTCTCCAGGGGGCTGGAGGGAGAGGTGAATGAGGAGTGACTGCTAATGTGTATGGGTTTCTTTTCGAGGTGATGAACATATTGACTATGGTAAATACATGGATGCATGTATCTGTGAATATATTTAAAAAACATTGAATTGTACACCTTAAATGGGTGAATTGCATGGGAGGTGAATTATATCTTGATAAAGCTGTTACTTTATTTTTTTTTTTAACTTAAATCTTCCCTTGTGGCTCAGATGGTAAAGAATCTGCCTGCAATGCAGGAGACCTGGGTTCAATCCCTGGGTTGGGAAGATCCCCTGGAGAAGGGAATGGCAACCTACTCCAGTATTGGTGCCTGGAGAATCCCATGGACTGAGGAACCTGGATACAAACCAAGGAATATACAATTCTGCTTTCATTGGGGTGACAACTGATCCAGAGGGAAAACTGGGAGGAATACCTGCTTTCCTTACGGTCTTCCGATATCAGAGCTGCTCTCTGACCCTCAGACCCGGTCCTGGGGCAGCCTGTCCTGATAGGCAAAGAAGGGCTTAGCTGCACAGGGACCTCATCTCCACTTCATCCTCACAGCTCAGCCACCCGGCAGCACTGTCAGGCTATTAAATATGGATTAAGAAAACTTAAGATCTGCCTGCCGAAATCTAAGCTATGGAAAAACAACTCTGACCCTTCACATGATCCTGCAGTGTGGGCACAGGGGCTGGCGTGACCCAGGAAATCTTGGGAGAATCGTGCTGTCTCACTGAGAAGCCTGATGAATGCCGAGGACAAGGCTAGCGCTTGGTTCATGATCACCTCTCTCGTGTTCTCCCCACTTGTGTTCTGAATTGCAGAATTGTTTTCCCTGGCATTTGTCACATTGAGGACATGAGCCTTTTAATTGGCGAGCGAGCAGACACGCCGCTTGAGATGTCAAGAGACTGTCTTTGTTGAGCAGCGGCTCTGTTAAGCGGAAGCCCTGAGTCGAGGGGCTGTGTCTCTGAGTCAGCTGCCAGTCTGGCCTGAGCACAGAACAGAACCAGCCAAAAGAACCGGCGATTCAGTTTATGCAGGACCTTGCCAGATAGACCCTAGGGGCTGAGCTCTGCACTGGATTGGATGCTGTGGGATTCCAGAAGCCTTTGCCCTCTATCCCTCCTCTAGAAAGCCTCTAAACTGTGTTTTATATGGCACGAGGTGAATGGGCTCATCTGAGAGGTTATGTTATGTCTAAGGTTGACATAATGGCCTCCCTGTATCCACACCCTGTGCCCTGGAATCTTGTATTCATGGTACCCTTTCCGCCATGATCCTGAGCATGGCCATGGGGTTTGGTTTGGAAAAGTACATGTGCTTTCCCACTTCCTCTCTCACTTCTCAAGAGCCACTATAAGATCACGCTGGAGGATGACAGATCAGCCTACCCAGCCAGAGATAGGTCAGCCCAACCTAAGTCTGAGAGAGGACAGCCAAGATAACAGAGCCACCTAAGTGACCTGCAGCTGACCACAGAGGCATGAATGAACCCAGCTAAAAGCAGAAGAATGTTATTCTACAGACTAGATGAGCAACACTAGGTATTTATTGTCTTCAGTCACTGAGGTTTGGGGTGGTTTGTTGCATGGTACTGTTGGGTCACTAGGGAACTGATTCAGCCAGCCAATATAAGACAGATGGGGATAATCCAGGATAGATGGAGATCATCAATCTCAGTCCCCCCAAATTCAGAGTCTAGGGCTGGAGGCCCCCATGTGAACCATATAGACACTTGGATAAGTTGTAGACCTGCCGAAGGAAGAGAGCATGGAGAAGACATGTCATGGGGGTGCCAGGCAAGCCAGGCATGAGCTCATGGAGAGGTGGTAGAATTTACAGAACTTAAACTCTGGAACCAGTCTGGTTTCAAATCCTGGTGGCACCACTCCTGTGTCATCTTTGAGAAGTTAGTTAATGCATGAAACCATAGATGGGCTCAGCTGACATCCATTCAAGCTTCCTCCTGTATTTCAAAGGCAAGAACGCTAAAATGGCCTACTCCCTTGCACCTCCAGGGATTGAGATGTGTTTTCGGTTCTACTAAGCAGATGTGCTTGAATATGATCTGAGAGGGCAAGGAAATGAGGTGGGGCCATATGATCATAGATTCTGCTGTTCTCCTGCCAGGTAGGGGTGAGGAGACCAGTCACTGGCTTTGTGGGTGTGTTGGCAAGCAGACTACCCTCGGAGCAGATAAAACACTGAAGCAACAGCCTCAGTGACCCCTCCTGGTCCCTGGGTAGCAGTGAAGGTGGGTATTTCTGAGGTCTCTAGTTCTCATAATGGGGTCCTGATTTCCAACCTTCCCACCTGTGGAAGTAGCAGGCCTGGTGGTCCAGTCTATAGTGTGAGTATTCCTGGAGACTGAGCCTAGATCCTGCCTTCTAATGATCCTAGAAACTCCTAATCCCCTCTGGGAACCTTCGCTTAAATAGCCAGAGAGTTTCTGTTTTCTGAACTTCAGTGGATACATTTCATCTCTCTGGATCTCAGTTTCCTCATCTGTAAAGGTAGAGAGAGAGAGTTTATGCTTTGAAGGGTTGTCAAAAGAATTTGATTAGCTAATCCATATCAGGCAATTAGAACAGTGCTGGCATATGAAAAGCATCTAAAATCTTATTACCATTAGATTTCTAGAAACTTACTGGTGTCAGGGAACCAGCATTGACAAATTATGGGGACTGTGTGACTTCTAGTTACATCTGATTTGGGGACATTTTTCTAAACCTTATGCATGTCTTGTGGACATTCCAGGGATGAAGAAGCTCTTAGTATACTGATTGCACTTGGATCTTGTCAAAGTCTTGGATATCATATACTTTTACTCTTCCTGGTGTGGGTCACTTGTCTCCATGAATTACTTTGTCAGTCACGTGGAGTAAAATTACAGGCATTTCAAGTCTCTGGTTTTATGCAGGTCACAGTCCCTTATCCCAAGTCCCTGTGACCAGATCTGCTTTGGAGTTCAGAATATAAATGTCATACCTCATGATACTTCCAGGAGGTTCTGAAACAGTACCCCAGAATCAGGTATATTAGCATTTCTATAGTAAAATGTAGGGCTATTTACATTTACTGGGATAAATAAGGACTCCAAGTGGCCTCATGTCAGTTTAGGTCAGGTTTTGCTGTCAAATCCTAAAGGAAATCTGTCCTGAATATTCACTAGAAAGACTGATGCTGAAGCTGAAACTCCAATACTTTGGCCACCTGATGTGAAGAACTGAATCATTGGAAAAGACCCTGATGCTGGGAAAGTTTGAAGGCAGGAGGAGAAGGGGATGACAGAGGATGAGATGGTTGGATGACATCACTGACTCAATGAACATGAGTTTGAGTAAGCTCCGGGAGTTGGTGATGGACAGGGAGGCCTGGCGTCCTGTAGTCTATGGGGTCGCAAAGAGTCGAACACGACTGAGCGACTAAACTGAACTGAACTTGCTGTCAAGTGATTTCTTGTTTCCAGAGCTTTTCCTATTTCAGATAAGAAAGATAGACTTTTGCATAAGGAATAATGACATGACAATGGCCTAAGTGCTGAGACTGAGGGGTGCATGGCCAGCCACAAAGGTCAGCGGGGTCTGAGCCAAGGCAGCTGTTAGTGTTCAGAAGACATGGCAGGCTGCTGTGCGATTTTTTAAATATTTGCAAGGACGTTTGACTGAATGCAACAAATGCAGGCACCTCCCAAGCAATGATTCCAGAAAAGCTATTTTCTCTTTTCAAACATTTAAAAGAACAGGAAGATAAGACACCAAAGGAAGACACATCTGCGGGAGCAGAGGGCAGTGTCATCACTTTGGGAAAAAGATGAAGAGTGTAGCAGAATACCGGAGGAAGTCTCATGCTTTGAACTAGCAGTCCCCAGTGTTCAGAAACCAATTAGGTGGCAGGAATTTCATTCTGAGGTTTATTTATTTTTTAACTTCTTATTTTATATTGGAGTATAGTTGACTTTTGAATTGTGGTGTTGGACAAGACTCTTGAGAATCCCTTGGACTGCAAGGAGATCCAACCAGTCCATCCTAAAGGAGATCAGTCCTGGGTGTTCATTGGAAGGACTGATGCTGAAGCTGAAACTCCAATACTTTGGCCACCTCAAGTGAAGAGTTGACTCATTGGAAAAGACCCTGATGCTGGGAAGGATTGGGGGCAGGAGGAGAAGGGGATGACAGAGGATGAGATGGCTGGATGGCATCACCAACTCGATGGGCATGAGTTTGAGTAAACTCTGGGAGTTGGTGATGGAGAGGGAGGCCTGGGGTGCTGCGATTCATGGGGTTGCAAAGAGTCGGAAGTTTGAGTAAACTCCAGGAGTTGGTGATGGACAGGGAGGCCTGGGGGGCTGCGATTCATGGGTCGCAAAGAGTTGGACACGACTGAGCAACTGAACTGAACTGAACTGAACTGGTAGTTGATTAACAATGTCGTGTTAGTTTCAGGTGCAGAGCAAAGTGATTCAGCTATCCATATACATGTATCTTTCTTTTTCAAATTCTTTCCCCATTTAGGTTGCTTGTAATGTTGAGCAGAGTTCCCTGTGCTATACAGTAGATCCTTGTTGGTTATCCACTCTAAATATAGTATTGTGTACATGTCAATCTCAAACACCCTAACTATCCCTCCCCATTCCCTTCTGGTAACCATGAGTTTGTTCTCTAAGTCTGTGAGTCTGTTTTGTAAATAACTTTATTTGGATAATTTTTTTTAGATTTTGCATATTAGCTATACATATAACATTTGACTTTCTTGGCCTGACTTATTTCACTCAGTATGACACTGTCTAGGTCTATCCATGTTGCTGCAAATGACATTGTTTTGTTCTTTTATATGGCTGAGTAATATTCCACTGCATATATGTACCACATCTTCTTTATTCATTCCTCTGTCGATGGACACTTAAGTTGCTTCCATGTCTTGGCTATTGTAAACAGTGCTGCAATGAACATTGGGGTGCATGGATCCTTTCGGATCACGTTTTTCTCTGAGGTTTATTTTACCTATGGCGCTGGGCCTCCCCACGGAACAGTCTCAAGACACGGCTCCCCTCACTGTGCCTCCTGCAGAGCCTGCAACTGCGTGCTGGTGCCCAGGCCATCTCTCTCAGCACCACTGAAGGGCAAGGACATGTCCTACCCACCTGGCCTCCTCCCCACAGCACTGATATTACAGGCTACTCAGCGAGGGCTGTCTTAGTGCCGGGATTCTGGGCACACTTGCAAGAAAGGTGAATGAATTTATGAAGCTGGAAAGGTCAATTTTGTCATTCAAGGTACAAGCTGAGCCCAGAGCTGGGGAGACTGGAGTAAAGGAATTTAAAGGGAATGAGGCAGCCAAGACTTCCTAGCTGTGGTGTGGTCTCCACACAGGTTCAAAGGGCTGCTGGACCAAATGAGGAGGACCAGGAAGTGAGGGAGACAGTGACCGCATGGTGATGAAGGCCAACAGAAAGGTCTGCGTTTGGTCCACCTGGCAATGCAGCTTTTACCCCGGGGTAGGCCATCGATGGCAAAGGTGAGTCAGGGTGCAGACGTGTTCAATCAAGTCAAACACAAATGCCTCAAGCTGACTTTAGTCACTAAAACACTTGTCTGAACCTGTATCAGCCTTTAAAATCCGTCTGCATTTTTTCCTCTCTGTTCTAAAACAGTAAGATTTAAAGGATGAAAGCTGCTTGACCTGGAAGCAAAGGTGTTTTTCTGCATTAGGTAAACCTGTCAAGGAGAAGTTCCTTTGAAAAGCGCAGTAAATCTAGTCTGAAATCAAGGACGGTACATTGTTTACATATTTTAGCAGAGCCAAACCATCCTTCTTGCAGTTTCCTTCCTTCCCTTCTCCTTTGAAAATATATCCCTCTACTTCAAAACAGCCTGCAAAAATGCATTGAAAAAATATACAAGTAAAATTTAAAAAAAAATCAAGAAATCAGGATAAATACCAAAAAAAAAAAAAAAAGATAAAACCAGAGGGAGAGAATGATATAGTAAATGCTCAACAATACCCTTGAGTTTCACACAGTTTTTTTTCCTTAGCACAGCTCTCAATACAGGACCATATGAGTCAACAGAGGGTTGTTTACCAAAATCAGTTCCCCAGGGAGCCAACATAGTATAGACTGGTGTGTGTGTATGTATGCGTGCTCAGTCATGTCTGACTCTGCAATTCCACGGGCTGTAGCCCATCATGCTCCTCTGTGCATGGAATTTTCCAGGCAAGAATACTGGAGTGAGTTGCCATTTCCTACTCCAGGGGATCTTCCCAACCCAGGGATCAAATCCATGTCTCCTGCATCTCCTGTATTGGCAGGCAGATTCTTTCCCACTGTGTCACCTGGGAAGCCCAATATAGACTAGAACACATTACCTAAGTGTCCAGCATGACCCAGGAAGAGCTCTTAGAAGACTCCTGAGGACTAGAGGCACTGACCATTCCCTAGACCCTCTCTCTAAGCACTGTTGCCCTTAGCAAAGCTGTTGGTACAATTTGGGTTGCTGAGAGTCTGCTGTGATGTCCATCACAGTCTGATTGTATGGACCACAGCTACTCCATGCTGAGGTTAAGTGATCAATCATGAGCTTTCATCCTCTGGGGTTGGGCTGACCCTGTACAATGGAGGGACATGGCAGAGACACATTGTTTTTCCTCCCAAAGGTGGGTCAAGATGATCTACATGAATCTCAGGTCTGATAGATCCATGAACAGAACAGAAAACGGGCAAGTAGACCCAAATACATGTGGAAATTTGGTATGTGATAAAGGTAGCATCTCAAACCTGTGGAGGAAAGATGCATGGGCTTTCGGAAAAACCTAAATTTGAATCCATTATCACATACCATTCACTGGAATAAACTCTAAATGGATTGAATGATCTAAACAAACAATGGAATTACACTGGAACTAGAAGATGACACGGTTGAATTCCTTGGTAACCTGGTAGAGGAGAAACCTTTCTAATTTATGACTCAAAATCCAGAGGCAATATAAGATTAATAAATTTGTCTACATAAAAATAAGACAGACGGATGGCAAAAGTACAAGTGGAGCCAAAAGACATGATAAAACTCAGAAAGGAAGACATCTGCAACTCTTATCAGAGATACCTTTATCTCTGATAATATTAGGAAAGGCTGTTAAAATTGAGAAGAAAAAGGCCAAATGCCTGACAGAAAAACAAAATGTGTACACAGTTCAGAGAGAGAGAAAGGGAATTGGCCTATAGACCTGAAAAAATGCTCAACCTTACTCATAATGCTGCTGCTCGTGTCCGACTCTGTGCGACCCCATAGATGGCAGCCCACTAATAAGATAAATATAAATGAAAACTAAACTGGAATTGCATCTCTTACTCATATTGGCAAATATCCAAAAGTGTGGCAAGCATTTTGTAGTTAAGGCTGTGGAGACCCAGGCCTTCTCATATATCACTGGGAGAATACAGAATGGTACAACTCCCAGAGAGGAGAATTCAGAGATACCTGGCAAAATTACATATGTTTTTATCTTTTGACCCATTAATCCCACTTGAAGGTATATAACTTCTCATGTGTGAGAAAGCATATGCTAGAGATGATGACTATGGCATTGCTGGTAAAAGAAAAGCTCAGAAACAACCCATGGATAGAAACTGGCGGAATCCACTGAGACGAGGAGGAGCAGCACACCCAGGGAGAAGGAGGATGGGCTGATGTGGAGGGACTTCCAGGCTGTGCTGAAAAGTGGACAAAGCAAGGAGGAAGCACACAGACACTGTGCTACTGAGGTCTAAGAAAGATGGGCAAATGAGAGCGAATACAAAAAAGAGAAACCAAAAGCTAACAAAAGGGTTTCCTATGTTGAGGGATGTGATGGAGAAGACAGATATGGAATCATGCTTTCTTTGAGGTCACCTTACTAAATGGGCTTCCCTGGTGGCTCAGTGGTTAACAATCCACCTGCCAATGCAGGAGATGCAAGTTTGATTCCTGGGTTGGAAAGATCTCTTGGAGAAGGAAATGGCTGCCCACTCCAGTATTCTTGCCAGGGAAATCCCATGGACAGAGCAGCCTGGTGGGTTACAGTCCATGGGGTTGCAAAAGAGTTGGACACAGCTTAGTGACTAAACAACAACCTTATTATTAAGTCCAGTTCCAGTTTGGTCGCTCAGTCATGTCCGACTCTTTGCGACCCCATGGACTGCACCATGCACTTTGACTTTTAAACCATGTAAATGCTTTGCATTTCCCCAAAAATGAATTTAAGAAGGATTAATTTAACTTATGGACTTCCCTGGTGACTCAATGGTAAAGAATCCACCTGCCAATGCGGGAGACATGAATTTGATCCCTGAGTTGGGAAGATCCTCTGGAGAAAGAAATGGCAACCCACTCCAGTATTCTTGCCTGGAAAATTCCATGGACAGAGGAGCCTGGTGGGCTACAGTCCATGAGGTCGCAAAAGAGTCAGATACGACTAAGCAACTAAACAACAACAATTTAATTTAAACCCTATAATCGAAGACGAATGTCAACGAATGAAGCTGGTTATCAAATTGATAATACAATTCCACAAAGAATGATTTTGAACACATAGGGTATATTCTAAAGTCAAAAGAAGTGTAAAGAGAAACTTCACTCAGCAGTTTTATTGTTAGTAACAATATGGGTCTTGTAAGTTAAAAACTATTTCACACATGTGTTAGTACAAAAATGTAAATATGTTGATGTTTTGAAAATGGATTGAAAATTTCCATTTGAGGAGATACAAACAAATAAAACTAAGAAGAAAAAGACTTCGGTATTTGAATTGGAAATACAAATGTGAACACTTAACTTGTTAAATAAATTTCCTGGCTCTATCCACTAAAGGGCCTTAGAATGAGCATCTCTAGGGCCTAGAAGTTAGTTTTAAATTTCACACTAAAAAGAACCAGAGTGCCTCAGGAAAATGGCTGATTCTAGATCTGGAACAAGGAAAATATGAGATCCGTCTGGGACATATTGTGCCTAAAACTGGGAAGGGGCCGATTTCAGTTAATAAACATAGAAAGAATGATAGAATTAGAAAAATCACTATTCTATACCTGAAATAATTGGCTTAGGTAAGGGTTCTCGGGGTATGCAAAAGCGACTAGGTGAAAAGTTTTTGGAAACAGCATATTTGCCCAGTGCCAAAACATCACCCCAAAGATTATTTGCAATTACAGAGGAAAAAGGCTTCCCAGGGGGTTCAGTGGTAAGAAATCCACCTGCCAATGTAGGAAACACAGAAGATGTGAATTCGATCCTGAGGTCTGGAAGATCTCCTGGAGGAGGAAATGGCAACCCACTCCAGTATTCTTGCCTGGAAAATCCCATGGATAGAGGAATCTATCCATGGATAGGCTACTCCATGGATAGAAGAGTAGTGGGCTACAGTCCATGGGGTCACAAAGAATTGGACAAGACTGAGTATGCATGCACACACAGAGGAAAAACTTACTTCAGCAATGATGTGACCTGATGGTCATAACTTCTAACCTAGTAATTAAACATAACTTCACCAATAGGGGCCGCCTGACATTATGTACCTCTGGGTATGAGGATACATGAAGGACGTAGCGTCATCTATGAAGTTTTCTTGACAAAAGTGTCAACAAAGCCAATCAAACCTTGAAACCCAACTTCCAATTTACAGGAAATACAGTGGATTGAGGACAAGTGAGACAACATCAGGAAGAAATAACTGGGCAAAACTTGGATGTGGGATGTTCCCAACCTAAGTAGCCTGGTCTCTTCAAAAAGTCAGTGTTCTGAAAAGAGAAAAAAGGTGTACGGTTGTTTTAGAGTAAGAGACTACAGAGACATTAAGTAAATGATCTGTATGAATGGATTCTTAAAAAGCTATTAAAAAAACATATGCTTTAGCCACTGGGGAAATTTGAATGTATACCAAATATTAGATGATAGCAGGGAATTAATAATTTTCTTATCTGTGATAATAGCAATGTGGTAATATCAGAGAATGTCCTTACAGTTAGGACACATATGCTAAAGTATTTAGGAATGAAAGGTTGGGATGTTTGAAACTTCCACATAAAAAACCCACACCTCTCTCCCTATCTATTATCTGTCTACCTATCTATCTCAACATATCTACAGATAGATAAATATGCACACACATATAAATCAAGCAAATATGGCAGAATATTAACAATGATTGAATCTAGGTGGTAGGTATCCAGAAATTCATTGTATTAGGTTTTTTTTTTTTTAACTTTTCTCTATGCTTAAAATTTTCACAATAAAAATTAGGGAAAGGAAAAAGAATATTATGTTAATTCCAAAATAAGTTAAGGTCTAAAAGTGCTGTACCATTCAGCATGGCAATAACAATTTTAGCTTGAAACAACTATAGAACATAGATAACAAACTGTGCATCTTGACCAGGAAAATTGATAAGGCACCCACAGTGGTAAAGAATCCACCTGCCAATGCAGGAGATACAGGTTTGATCCCTGGGTCGGGAAGATCCCCTGGAGAAGGAAATGGTAACCCACTCCAGTATTCTTGCCTGGAAAATCCCATGGACAGAGAAGCCTGGCAGGCCACAGTTGCAAAGAGTCAGACATGACTTAGCAACTGAGCATATACACATCCACAAAAATATTTAACTTTGAGCAAGATAACTACATGATGAAAACCCAAGGATATTCTGGTTTGCAAAATGTATCTTGATTTAAGGGTAGACTGCTCCCTTGCTGAACCCCCAGTGAATTAGGGCTCCCATATGCGCTCTTTGTACACCCCTCCCACACTGACTCTGCGCTTGGCAGTAGTTTCCTATTGTTGTTGTGACAAATTACCACAAACTTAGTGGCTTAAAAAATTTTAAGCCACACAAATTTATTACCTTATGGTTCTGGAAGTCAGAAGTCTGATATGAATCTCACTGGGCTAAAATGACAGTTTCAGCAAGGGCTTCTGGAGGGTCTAGGTAAGAAACCATTTCCTTGCCTTTTCAGCTTTGAGAGGCTGCCTGCAAGCCTTTGCCTGTGGCCACTTCCTCTATCTTCAAAGCTGACCTCTGCATTACTTCAGATTCTGCTTCTCTCCTCATATCTTCTTTTCTGATGCTGACTCTCCTGCCTCCCTCTTTCACTTGAAAGGACCCTTGTGGTTAGATTGGGATGTCCATATAATCCAGGATAATCTCTCCAGAAAGAAGAAAGAAAAAAAGGCTGAGTGCCAAAGAACTGATGCTTTTGAATTGTGGTGCTGGAGAAGACTGAGAGTCCATTGGACTGCAAGATCAAACCAGTCAATCCTAAAGGAAATCAACCCTGAATATTCATTGGTAGGACTGATGCTGAAGCTGAAGCTCCATTGGAAAGACCCTGATTCTGGGAAAGATTGAAGGCAGGAGGAGAAGAGGGCAACAGAAGATGAGATGGTTGGTTGGCATCACCAACTCAATGGACATGGATTTGAGCAAACTCTGGGAGACAATGAAGGGCAGGGAAGCCTGGCGTTCTGCAGTCCATGGGGTCGCAAAGAGTCAGACATGACTTAGCAACTGAACAACAACAGCCTCTCCATCTCAAGATCCTTAATCACATCTACAAAACCCTGTTGCCATGTACAAGATAACATTCACAATTTTTAGGGATTAGGATGTGAACATCTTGGGAAGGGATGGTCATTATATTGCCTACCATACCATGTGACTGGTTTTAGCCTATGAGGTACAAGCAAGCATGATACAAGCAGAAGCTTGAGAGGAACTTGCACTGTGGGGCTTGTCCTCTGGACACTTTTACTTTTAAGATACTTCCTCTCAGAACCCAACCACCATGCTGTGAAAAACCCACCCTAGCCACCTGGGGAGACCACAACTGAGGCTCTCGTCAATAGCCCAGTTGAGCTCCCATCCAGCAGCCAGTTCCATGCACCATCTTGGAAACGCATCTTCCAGTCTTGGTCCTACCTGCCATCACGAAAGGCAGAGATGAACTGAGCCTTACTGAACTGTAGTATCCTGGACAAATTAATGACCGTTGATCTTTTAAGCTAAGTTTTGGGGCAGATTTTTGCTCAGCAGTGTATATAAACTGAGACAGGATGTTTGCTCTAAGCCAGTGAAACACTGAACATATACCAAAAGTGTTGACTTTGGGTTTAGAATAATTATTCAGCAGCTGTCTTTAAGATAATAATCAGCAGAGCCTGTCCTCTATCAGGTCCTTTCTGGATCTGTGAAAGCAAAGCCTTGTCATCCACGTAAATCATCAGGCCTTTCATCCTAGTTTTCTCTAGTAGAAGTAAAGCCTGCACACCATCCGGAAGTGGGATTAAGTCATTAACGACCACGTCGAAATGAAAGAGGGCAAGAATACCAGAATGCAACAGGATTTTTGCAATTGCAACATGATGTATCAAGAAAACAACCTTCATCTTGTGGCATTAAATGAGATTCGGAGATAAACTGCTGCTCCCGGTTGAACTAGATTAGGATGATTGTTGATGCCACTCAAGTCTGTTGTTTCAAGTAACCGATTCAGAGGCTGGTTCACATAGACTTGGCCTATTTACTACACCTTGCCCTCACATTCCCCTGAACTAGGGCTTTCAATCAAGCCAGTGACCCAGCTAAACCATAGCGCGGGGGATTGATTTTTCAGAGTCTTGATCTTGCGATGAGCTTTTGCTACACTGGGTGGAAACCAGTTACTGTACGGATTGTGGGAATTTGTGTTTGCAGTTTTATTCCTCTTGGAAAATATGCTTAAAAATCATTCATCCTCCATCCCCTTCCTTCTAGTCTGTAACGCTCCTAGCAACCATAAGAGAATAAATAGACCCAGCTTTTCATCAGAGAGATGGTACTCAAGTCTAAGGTATGTTTTTAATTTATAGCTCTGGGCATGAAAACGTTGACCTAGCAAGGTATGGGCTTAAATGGTGCCCACCCCCCAGCCCCCTGCACAGCAAATAGCAGAAATCATTCTCATTTGCTCCATGGCTGCAGAAGCCTGGCTACATCTCCAAAACATTTTCAAGTCTGCACATAACTAACTTGACCCGAGACCCGGAAAATCATCAAGACTCCTGTTCCTGCTTCCCAGCGCTGAGGGCACACCTGTGGCTTTGTCTCGCTAACGACTGGAGCGGCCCAGCAGATCCACACATGTGACTCATTTGCTTTTCTCTGGGTGGCACTGGGTGCCGAGATTCACAGACAATGAGGGAGTGTAGAACGCAGGGTGATTCTCTTCCAGAAGCACAGGCATCCACAGGGCTGTGGGCAATTGCCACATAAGTAACATGACATGGAAGGGAGGAGAAACTGGCTCTGCAGTGTGGCTTTGGAACACCGGCCTACCAGAGACCAAAAGGTAAACTCCTCTGATGATGGAAAAATAGAAGCCTACCTATCTCGTAAATCCATTGGTGTTTAGTGAGCATGGACAACGTGTTCAGCACAGTGCCAGGCACAGCAGGTCACATCAAAGGATTACAAAACCATCCCCATGTACTCGGCTCATCATCCCCAGTCAAGCTATGGAGGTGGAAGAAACTGGAGGGAACCAGCCAGTGAACAAGGGAAACAGCCATCACAGTGGCCATATACTTTATTGCATGAAGATCTGCAGACTTGAAAAGCTGGGGGCAGGTTAGAAGTAGGAGCCTGAGAGTCTTAAAAGCTCTATTACTGAGAAATGACATCTAGGAGCAAAGACAGAAAGAAAAAATGGGGAGGAAACAATGGATTTCCCCCCACCCTTTTGCAGGTAAGACCCAGAACTAGCTAAGGACACTAGCCTGGGGCCATTGGGTGCTGGGGCAAAAGGTCCCAAATACCTCAACAGGCACGGAGGGCCTGTGACAATGAGGTCAGTTACAACTACTCATAGAAACAGTCCCCTCTTTGGGGAGTTCTATTTCTTTGCTGAAAAAGGCAGAGGGTGGTGTTCAGTGGTCACTGTTTAGAAAGTCTTCTTTCAAGAAGACTTAATGTAAGTTTGGGCGCTTAAATAAAGAAACTTAGTGGAGTAGAAAATTGATTTACGTGTGGCAGCAGCTCATTTTCCAAACTTGGGAATTGAGCTTGACGTCTCCTTGACCTTGTCACCCAAACTGATTCCCAGGGCCTGCTGATTCTGTGCCAAGGCCACCAGGATCGTCCTATGATCCTGACATGTCCACCGGGGCAGTATGGCTCCCAGTGGCCTGGAGCTTCTTTTCCATCCAGCCTGGCTTTGACCTCCCCGAATGACCCATCTTTCTGATGATGTCATCACTCACACACATAGAAGAAGACAGATCTCAGGAGAGCCTGCAGGAACACGCAGAAGCCAACCCAGTCTGCCTCCCCAGTGTCATATCCCAGCGCCCCTCCTTGTGCCTCTGACACGCACCATGCATTTTCATGTCTATGCCTTTGGTCATGTGGTTTCCACACCCAGGGATGCATCTCACCATTCTGGCAAAGCTGCTGAGACACCTCAATCCATATTTGAAGGCTGCCCCCATTACAGTGGGTACCCCAGTGAATTAATCCCCTCACCCCACCATCACACCCAGTCTGTGCCTCATACCAGCCCCTTACTGGGCTGCATTGCAGTATGGAATGATATTTCCATCAGCTCTGTGAAGTCTTCTTTACGGCAACATCTCAGCCAGCTCCAGCCCCTCCCTTCTCCCCATTTCCCAGATCTACCCTCAGGAGGGTGGGAAGACAGCCCAATTCGTGGGTCACTCAATCTTCCCCCTCCCACCCCCGCCCCATTCCCAGTCCTTCCATGACCGGCACAGGCTGCCCAAACCACAGCGACGGAATGCTTGTGTCCTGCTCACAGCTGGACCCACAGCTGACCGGGAGGAAGAGGAGGATTCCATCCTTATAATGGCTCAGTGCAGCCAGTCTCACCCGATTAAGGACAACCACTTCCAGCATGTCAGACCCAGCCCCCCTGCAAAGCCACTTCATCTGTCCCACATATCTGTCCTTTTGTTGAAAATGTATATAAAACCCCAGGAACTGGTTCACCAGAAATAGCCTGGGGGAAGGAATCTTAATCTCTTCTGTTTCTTTCTTTCTTCCTTCCCTTCTCAAAGGCCCAGGCATGAAATCAGGAGAACGTCAGTCTACTCTGCAAGGTTAATTTATTGACTGGCTTAAGTTTTAATTAGGATTGCATTCTTGACTGGTGCCTTCACCCAATGGGGGGTTTGGGCAAGGCCTTTCTCTCCCACAGAGAAAAGAAAACCATGGTTCTGCTCTTTGTCAAAGCGTAGAGTTCCTGGCTTTGGACCATGCCCCACGGGCCTGGCTTTTTGAAAAGACCACACACTCACACACCCCACTACACAACACACCCTCAAAGAGGGAGAAAACTTACTGCCCTTTCAAGACTGCATTTTTCATCTTTTAGAAAGATATTGTTACTGCTCTGTGAAGTCTCGTTGGGAATCTGTTCACCAACGTGATGGGCCTCCTACCAGCATCTTCCCAGGGAGGCAGTGGGTGGCATTTCTTCCTGGTCCTACCTCCCACAGGTGCCAGGACACCTGAACAGCACTGCATAGCAATGTGTGAGCCAGTGGCCACCCCCACCCTAAGCTGACCCCACACTCCCTCCTGGGGACAGCCCTCACATAGTCCAAGAAAAACAGGGTCTGGGAAACATCCTAGTAGGTCTCTTGCCTCCATAATTCAGGTGCCCTGGTAACTCTGTAAAGAGATTTCAGTATGTGCTTCATAGGTTTCCTAACTCATCTGCTGGTGGAGACACAGGCCTGGCACTGACATCCTTCCTGCGAGGGGCTAGAGAGACCAACAGGAGGGCAAATCCTGGTGGACTAGAGGGTCCTCTGAAATCCCAGCAAGGGAGCTGGCCAGTTCAGGAGATCTTCCCTTGGCATCGTCTAGACAACCTAGGGCACTGACCCTGGAAATCAGACAGGAGGCGGCATCAGGCTCCTCGTGGATGAAGCTTGCGTGTGTGTGCTCAGTCGTGCCCAGCTCTTTGCAACCCCATGGACTGGAAGTTTCCTTTGATTTCTCTCCCTGATCCTCCTTCCAGGATGCACCAGCATATCCTGTAGGTTCCAACTCCAAAATAAATCTCAATTCCTTCCCTTCTTCTCCATCCCCCTGCCACTGCTCTGTCACATTGGCCCCAGAAGGAAATCTACATAGTGTCTGCAGACTTTGGCTCCCAAGCACTCTGACCACGCCAGAAGCTCCAGTCTCTTCTTGGATCAGCGGTCCTCTGCTTCCTCTGCCCAGCCTCCTTTCCCTTCCTCAGCCACTGCAGCCCCTCCTGCCTCAACCCCCATTCGTCTTGCTCAGCCTGGTTTCTTCCCTTGCAGGTCTCAACTCAAACACACCTGATCAGCGAGGTCTCCTGTGACCTCCCACATACCCACCTTCTCCTTCTATCTCTCCCTCAAATCACAAGTTGATTTCAGAGTCTGTCTCCCAATCTGCAATGACTTTGTAAATTTACTTTTTCTTTATGAACCATGTCCCCTTTCTAGAGGTTCTAGGATAGGGATCTTGGGTGCTATCTCAGCCCTTGCCTGTGACACAGTGCTGGCACACAGCAGGAACATGGTAAATACCTGTTGGAATGAATGAATAAATAAGCTTCACCATTAAAAAATGCCCAATGAAAAAAAATTTTTTAAAATGCCTAGTGAATTAACTGGCAATAACTGGGCAGTACACAAAGATATGTGCATTGGTCATAGGGTAAAGTTTGAAAATAATTTAAATAGCCAACAAAAGAGGATGGAGTAAATCAGTGCTTCAGCATTATTAATTATTGAATACTAACCCACTCTAGTATTCTTGCCTGGAGAATTCTACGGACAAAGGAGCCTGGCAGGCTACAGTCCATGAGGTCGCAAAGAGTCGGACACGACTGAGTGACTAGCACCCATTTAACCAGGGTGAATTGGATCTGTAAGCACTGACATGCAAAGGTGTCCAAGATGCTCTAAGTGAAGAAAGCATGTTACAGTATATGTAATCATGATTTTATTTATGGTGAAAAAAAAAAGCTCTATAACACCAAATAGCATGTTTTCTTGCTTGCTTTGTCACTCGGTCATGTCCAACTCTTTGCAGCCCCATGAACTGTAGCCTGTTGGGCTTCTCTGTCCAAGGAATTGTCCAGGTAAGAATACTGGACTGTGTTGCCATTTCCTCCTCCAGGACCCAGGGATTGAGTCTGTGTCTCTTGTGTCTCCTGCACTGGCAAGTGGATTCTTTACCACTGAGCCCCCTGGGAAGCCCAAATAGCATGTTTATAGGTACATAAAAATCTTACATGAAAGAATGAAGAAAGGAAGGATGATCTGGAATTGATACCCACAGTTTTATACTGTGTTTATCTTGGGGTGGCTGGTATTATGAGGTATTTCCATTCATTTCTTTTTTGGCTCATATTTTCTGATTTTTAAATAATGAGCATACATATTGCTTCTGTAACAAGAAAAATATAACAGCGAATTTGAAATGAAGAATAGCCTTCTGCCATCCAGGTGGAGGGACCAGGGGAGCAGAGCCAGCCAAGGGCCTGTCACACAGTCCCCCGAAAGGAGAAGGTGGAGGTGGGACTGCAGGGAATAATTATTCTTGACCCATTCTGAGCCTGCTTCAGAGAAAATACACTTGTTAGATAATAAAAACATAAGCCTCCAGGCACATTTCCTTCCCACAGAGAAAGAGCAGCTGTGGCTCCCTTCCACATTATTCACTCCATCCTGAGCTCGGCACACAGGTTACGCTTTCAGATGAAGGGCCCAGCTGCAAACGCTGGGCTCCTGTAAACTCAGCCCGAGTCCCTCAGAGGAGCTGAGGGTGCCTGGGCTCCAGTGGACCCCTTGTAAAAATTCTGGAACAGGATCCAGGATCCGGCACTTTCTCCAGAGGCTACCCACACAGGTGCTAGAGGGCCCTTGGGTGAGATGGAGGCAATGGTCCCAGAGGCAGTCCCCAGGCTGCATGCAGGGGGCAGTGTGGGGTGGGGGTGAGGTGGGGCCAGCCGCTGTACCCCATCTGTCTCAAGTCTGTATGCTCTCAGTGTAGGGATAACTGGGAAGTCATTTTAAACAGTAAATGTAAATCAGCTAGAAGGTCAAAAATAAATCTATAGTTGTCATGAATTAATTCAAAATGGGGTTTATAGGGACAGTGCTCTGTGTGGCTTGGGACACGTCTCTTCATCTCTGGCCTTAGTTTCATCATTTATACATCAAAGGGGCTGGCCCAAGTGTCCTTGGGCCTTGCAGGGCTGACAGTCTGTGCTCTGAGGATCACTTTCTGGAAGAGACAAAACATATTCCCAGTTCTAAATGAGACAATCAACCACAGTAACACCCATGTTACTGTGCTCAGCACAGAAGAGATACCAAAGGGCTGGTGCAGGCTGGGTGGGCTTCCTGGTGGAGGTGAAAGCTGAATCGTACCTTAAAGAATGGAATAGACTTAAGTAACTCCTGGAAACAGTATTGGGACTGATGCAATGATCCAAGGTACTGTCACTTCTGGACCAGCTGGAGGTCCCACAGAATCCTTCTCAGGAAGGGATGTAACTGTGGGTGGTTTTCCTGGGCTCTCATCTGAAGACATAGTCTGTGAATTCCAAAGCACCAAATAATCTGTAGATTTCTTTTAAAGAACATGCACTATACCATGTAGCAGCTGAAAGTGATGTTTGTGAAGCCGAATGGCAACATAGGGGAATGCTCTCAGAATGAAGAGGGCAATCGGGACACAGAAACAGGTCTGCACAGGGAGGCAGTATAGACCAGCAGGGTGGTTCTCAAAGTGTGGTTCCCAGGCCAGCAGCATCAGCATCACCTGGGGGTTTATCACGAATGCAGACTCTGAGGTCCAGACCTACCGAATCAGGAACTCTGGAGCTGGGCCCAGCAAGCTGGTGCTTTTCATGCAGGTGACATATGAGGACCATTGTGCTTGGGGAAGGAGGGGAGGTTCTGGGGTCACACACAGGGAGGGGTTCAAATCCCAGCCCAGCAGCTAAATACTTTCAGCAACCCATTCAAGCTCCAGTCACTTTCTCTGCCATAAAGTGGGGTCCATTAACCCCTAACCAGCAGAAGTGCTGCGAAGATTCAACTCATTGATATGTAAAGTCCCAGTTCAGTGTCATGCATGAAAAAATATACACATCTGAAAAATTAAGAAGGAAATTTACAAAATGATAGTGGTGGCTGTTGGGGAAGTGGTGTGTAGGTGACTTCCCTTCCCTTCATCTCCAGTCTCTAAACTTTTGGTAGGGCGGTTATGTGAGTTATAAAGCCAAAGAGAAATATTTATACGGCACAGTGAGAACCCACAGTGGGAGCACTACTCTATCCTTCGGGGTTGAACGGTGGTTCACATGGTTGACATGGCAAAGAGCACGGGGCAGCTGCGTGCTGCAGCCCCTCCCTGGACACGTGGCTGCCCAGCCCCCTGCCCTGACTCCCACCAGCAACCACTGCTTCACAGAAGGGACTCACATGAAGAGGACAGACCTTGAGCTCATTGGTGAGGGATCAGGACCTAGTTGAACACATATGCACACATGTGTTCATCTGTGCACATGTCCAAGTGCAGGCTTGTGTTGGTGAGAAGCAAATATTTATAACCAGAACTCAGAGCTGGTCATTCATTCTAAGCCCCTGCCTTGGGCACGTGGGGAAGCTGAGGCCCAGAGAGGAGAAGGCACTTGCTCAGCTGAGGTTAAACCCTGAGTTAGTAGGAGTCAGGAAGGGAGCCCAGAGCCCAGCCTCGCTTTAGCCTGGGCTGAGATAGGAAGCCCAGAACTTTCCAGGGGTTGTCTAGGAAGGTACCTTAAAGAGAAAGACTATGGCATTTGGACAGCAAATATCAGAGAAGTACTTGGAGGCCCAGATGGTTCTATTGGGGGAGCTAAAGCCGTCAGATCCCTCCTTCCATCTTGTGAAATCTCAAGGTGTGCTGAGCCGCGATTTTGCAGCTGGGGTTTAGACACGAGAGAAAGGCCCTTCTTCACAACTCAGCCCTGCATTCCTGTTTGACACGTTTCAGTCGCTTACACCGAGGATGAACCCCAAGTCAGCCCAGGTGACACAACATGATACATGTGAGAGGCCTGGGGGCAGAATGGGTTCCCCTTCTTGACCCAAAGATAATATAACCCAGGTGTACCCTGGCCACTGTGGCTGCACATAGCGGATGTGTGCTCACTGTTGGCATGGGCAGGTAAGAGACGAGACCCAGACACCCTCATAAAGTCAGACAGGTTAAAGTGATCACAGAACGCAAAGAATGAGGAATGCAAGTCGGCTAAAACTAGTAAAACCCTAAGCCCATATCAGACCGTAAGCATCTCAGAAACATTTCTAGGGGAGCGTGGGCCTCAGACTCCCAAACCTCACATGCAGGGGACAGACACAGCGACCTGTCCAGGAGTCACTGCTCCCCTCCACTTGTGCCCATGCAGGGTTCTACAGGTGGCCCAGGGAGGCATTGCCTCTTGTAGCCAAAGCCCCAAGCCCTGTTCCCGCTTCATGGCTCGTGGTGGGTGAGGCAGGTGTTCTGTCATTAATCCATTAGCAGCGACAGCCTGCAACGCTCCATCTTGGTGTGACATATTTCAACACCAATCATGAGACGAACTTGTGAGCATGCTGATGGCTCATCAAAGCTCCAGACGGGGATACAGTCTGGCACGCTTGTTAATGGCATTCTCTATTAAACTAGAGCTGCCCAGGTATAAAATAGCTGCCCAGGTAGGAACCTCCATGAGCCCAGGAAGATGGGCAGACAGTCAGCTGATGGGCTCCCAACACCGCTTTACCTAACTACAACATGCCAGAATATTCCTTCTGAACAGCTTTCTGTGTTTAAAAATATGTCACAGAACTGACATCAAGGACCTCGCTCATGAACCAACAGGATTTTACATTTTTATCTTTAAATAATTCCCAGTAGGTGAATTACCTAAATTAGTCAATAATAGAACCCCAAATGACTATGTTTAGCCAATTGAGTGTGACACCAAAATGCGTGACCACATGAGCCACCTCTCTTCAAAGACATTGTAACGTGACAGCCTGTAGGCACTGAAGGGTCGCAATTTTGCTGTGATGGTGGAACGCCGCAGCTGAAGGTTACAAACTCACAAACATGTGTGCGGACATGCAGAAACTGCCGCCCTCTGCGCCTAACGCAGAACCCAAAGTTACTGTTAATACCTAGAATGTTTAAAAATGTTATTTCCACCAATGTCAATTTTTCTTTGGGACACTTCATTCAGAGCATGACTTCCCACTGCAATAGACTTGGCTGGCAACTCAGGTTAAAGAAGTCATTCAGTAAAGAGTGATTTCTGACACATTCATTCATTTCCTGTGATCATGGCCATATTGTGAAGTGCATCTCCATTTTCATGTAAACACAGAATGCTGTAAAAATACTCAGCCTAGAATCAACTGGATGTACCATTCTTCTTAGAAGAGGCTCTTGCACGATTATCCTGTTGTGTAATGAGCTGGGGCTTTCTTGGGAAATTTCTGGCGCAAGTGGTAAAGAACCTGTCTGCCAATGCAGGAGACATAAAAGATGTGGGTTCAATCCCTGGGTCAGGAGGAGGACATGGCAACCCACTCCAGTATTCTTGCCTGAAGAATTCCATGAACAGAAGAGTCTGGCAGGCTACAGTCCATAGGGTCACAAAGAGTCAGACATGACTGACGTGACTTAGCACACACATTTCTTGGGAAGTTTTGGGGGATCTTGAGCTCCAATGAGGTCCTCAGGAAAGAGAGTAGAGACATTTGGAGGTGCCTCTGGTGGTCACCTGGCTCGTGAAAAGCGAGGTCAAGAGGCCTGGGCATCATTAAGTGAATTGCTGAACATCTCAAGTCTGTATCACTCTGTAAAAGAGTGACAGTACTTTTCTGTAGAACAGAAAAAGAGCTTGGAAAGAGATGTGCTTTTTGAATGACACATGTGGTCCTTACAGATAGAGGTGAAATTCCACTGCCCTTCCTGCGTGCCTCACCCCTATCCCAAACTGCATGGCCCCTACTAGAACACAGAAGCTTCCAGAAGAGCTGTCAGCTGTAACTGGGCCCAGCTGCTCAATGAGATCTTGGCACAAAGAGCTGGCAGCCCTGCCCTTTGCTGCCTGGTCATTGCTCCAAGCACTGCATTTGGTTCTCGGGCTGTGCTTTTCATGGATGTGGACAAACTGCAGCCCATTTAGAGATGCGTGAGCACGATGCTAAGAGGGTGTGAAACGTCCCCGTGAAGAGCAAGAGATGGAGACATTATTGCTGCCTTGGTGTTTATCTGCAGCCATGGGGAGGATGTGGTCACCATCTGTGCCTGTCCTGTGGCCGGTGAGCCAGGTGCCCTCTGGGTGACCCCAAGGGGCAGAAAGAACTAGAAGTGGAGGGAAAGAGCTTGAGAAGCAGGGCCTTTGCTCTGCCAGGCTGTGCCCAGAGGGATCACAGCACTCCTGCCCCTGGGAGGACACCAGCAGCGACTGGAAAGTCGCTCGGCAGGGCAGCCCCCGGGGAGCTCTTGAGTCAATGATTCTATAAATAACAGTACCTGGGATTGATACGTTTGAAGATGGGCTGTGGCAGGTCAACCAACTGGAATAGATACAAATAAATGTTCCCGCAGGATGGGTCACAAAATACCTACGGAGCCCCGACCACAGTAGATGGTTTCTTCGTTGCTTGAGGTAATCATCTGTCCCAAAACATATGCCTTTTTCCCAGTGGTTGCCGCCTCCCGGAACCCTGATGTCCTCCTGCACAAGAGCCTTTCCCCATGACCCTGAGACCATCTCCCAGGGCGCACAGACGGTGCGGTCCTCCTGTGATCAGCATCTTTGAAATGGCACATCCTCTTGAACTAGATCACTCTTGAAGATTCCCTGGAAAAATACACTCACGAGACCCTCCTGGGCCACCAGGAAGCTGTGTGTCAGCCTCCTCCCATCTCTGGAGCTCAATGTGGCCCCTCTACAGAAAGAGAACTGGTCTGCAGGGCCAGCGTCCTGTGGTCCTTCCAGCTCTCGCAAATGGTGCAGGGCACGGAATCCTGCCTCCCTGCTATCCTCCTGCCAAGTCACCTGACAGCCGGTTCTTGGAAATGATGTCACCTGCACCCTGTCCACCCAGTCTAATCTACAGCAGGCCGGCAAAGCAGCTTAGCTGGGGATTAGCCTCGGGGTGCACCTTCCGGGGCTGCTGTTTGGGGAGATATGCACTTCCTCGGTGGCTGTGGGAACAGGGTTGGGTCCTGCTGCCTCCTGGGGTTTCGATCTTTGAAGGATGTACTTTTCATTGTGACTTAGTTTCAGGAAACAAGAGGTCAAGGTAACATTGATAAGTGTCCTCACCTCTGACTAGGCTTTGGAATTTGCAGTGGGCATGGTCACTGGCGGGTGGGGGAATGACAGGGGTCTTTGCCAGTGCCCAAGCTGAAGCTGCAGGCTGGCTGCTCCGGGCGGGGCTGGCCCCTCCTTATCTTCAGCACCGCAGCTCTCCTTGCTTCCTTCCTACCAGCTCGATACTGTGAGTTCCTGGGTTTTGTGTCTTTAGATTGGCATTTGTAATCCCATTTTTGACTAATGAACTCCATTTGTGGTAATCTATAATTTCACAAGCCCCCTACAATTAAAAAAAATCATTTTATCATTTTTGCATGGCTTACGGTAAAAAAATAATTCTTGGTTAAATATTTTATATGGTATATTATTCAAATATTATATTAAATGAGCATTAAATGACAATTTTTAATAGTGTTCATTATATCTAAGGACACATTTTAACGTTTTTCCATTTAACAAGTTATACCCAACATTTCAGTTCTTTGAAATTAGTTGTGCAAGGAGAGACTGATTTGTTGACAAATAAAACACAACATTTTGGTTCTGAGACCAACACATATTTGAAACATAATTGAAACTTAATTATATGCACTAGCTTCAAAAATAGATAAAAAACCATGTTTTGTGACCTGATCTTTAGAATTCTTGCCTTTTGAGCTTAAGAAAAATCAACTGCATTATTTTTACAATGTTCACATGTTATCTAAATGACAAGATAAAGCAGGATTCAGAGAGAGATTTGTAAGTTCTTCAAAATAACACATTGCGGGTAATATTTTTTCCAGTCAATAACAAGACAAGCTAGTGAAATTTTCTCTGTATATTCTAAGGACCCACATCCTTTTCTGTCCCTTCATTTGACATACTAAAGACATTCAGAAGACCTAATTTAAGGACTTGGATCAGATGATCACAGCTTGTGAAACTGGAAAAAATGACTGAGGCAAATTTGCAGAACTATCATTCTTAGGCTTCTCATCAGCTTGGGGGTGGTTTAATATAAATATTCTTTATGTTTTCTGTCTTTGCCACTTTTTATAGCCATGCTTTGGTTATAAATGAAATCATATATGACAAATAAAAAAACAATTCAGGGGGATTTAGGGAAGAATGGTTACATGTATATGTATGGCTGAGTCTCTTTGCTGTTCGCCTGAAACTACCACAACATTGTCAATCGGCTATACCCCAATACAAAATGCTTTTGGTGTCAAAAAAAAAAATGAATAAAAAGCATACAGCAGTCAAATTGATCCAAGTGATAAGCCATTTGGTGACTGAGAAATGAGCATGATCGCCCGATCTTTGCTAGCCATGCATTCTCACATGATACACACATAGGCACGCATGCATGTACACACAGGCACACACATTCAGAGGTCCATTTCAGGGAAAATCATGTAAGTAGTCAATTACAGAGTAAAAAAATATACATATGATTTGAAACAGATGCATTTACCACTTCAGTGACAGCAGACCCCTGTTCTAGCACTTGCTGTATGAGTGTTGGCTCTACCCATCCTTAGTTGGAGGAGTAGGGGTGGTGCTTTATCACAAGGAAAATCATCGTATATTAACGCATATATGTGGAATATAGAAAAATGGAACAGAGGAACCTATTTGCAGGGCAGGAATAGAGATTGCAGATGTAGGGAACAGACATGTGGACGCAGAGGGGGATGGAGAGGGTGGGATGAATTGGGAGGGTACACTACTTTATGCACTACTTTGTGTAAAATGGGCTTCCCAGGTGCACTAGTGGTTAAAGAACCCGCCTGCCAATGAAAGAGACATAAGAGATGCAGGTTCAATCCCTGGGATGGGAAGACCCCCTGAGGAGGGCATGGCAACCTACTCCAGTATTCTTGCCTGGAGAATCCTATGGTCAGAGAGGAGCCTGGTGGGCTACAGTCCGTGGGGTCACAAAGAGTCAAACATGACTGAAGCAACTTAACACACATGCACACATGTATAAAATAGCTAGCTAGTGGTAAGATGCTATATAACACAGGGAGCCCAGCCTGGGGCTCTGTGATGACCTAGAGGGATGCGATGGGGGTGGGAGGGAGGTTCAATAGAGAGGGGATATATGCATACTGAGAGCTGATTCACTTTGTTGTATAGGAGAAACTAACACAACATTGTAAAGCAATTATACCCCAATTAAAAAAAAAAAAGTAGCCAGAGTAACAACGATTGTCCTGTGGGGAGCTGTGTGTGAAGGGGACAGCAAGTCAGGCCCCTGGGGTAAAGGTGGATGGCTGAGAGGCAGGTGAGTGAGGAGAAAGGGCCTGTCAGTAAAGATGCGAGGTGCAGTGGTGGGGAGGGGAGAGTCTGAGCAGTGGTCTGGTTGGGAAACTTCCAGGAGGTTAGAGGCTCCAAACAGGATCTGGAGAATGTACCTTGGGGGTGTGAACACGGGATGCCATGTAGAGCTTTCGAGGAAACCTGTAACAAACCTCGGCATTATTCTCCAGGAAGAAGGACACTGCTATGGTTTCACACACACACACACATCACCCCTGGAGCCTGGGCCACGGGCAGGGGTGGGCATAGCTATGCTTGGTCTACCTGCCTGGGAAAGTCCGGATTGGAACAGGAGCTCAGATGGTGGCCCTGAGCACAAGCCATGGCCCAGGGGGATAAGAAACTCTGACAGACCCACCAGGCCACGAGGGAATCAGATACTCCAGAAGTCCTGGAGGCCATTTCCCTACAAGGGAAATGGGAGTCCAGAGTTCTTCAGGTGGTCGGGAAATTTGAGAGGCAAAAGCATTGAGCCTGCAGTTGCTCGAGAAATTCTCAAGGAGGGTTTGTACGCAAGGGCCAGCAGACCCCTGGAGGGCCTCCAGGAGGGCAGAAGGAGCCCCTTCTGTGAAGGGAAGTGACTCCAGGCTTGGGGAGCTGTAGCCAGGGGAGCCCATCGGTGAGGTGACCACACGGACAAACACTACCTGGGCAGCAGGCCCCGGAAGAGGCCCGCCCACCCCAGCCCGAATGGCATTTTAGGAGACTCACAGGTTTTTACACCCCCAGAGAGAAGAGAAACAAGAAGCAGGTGGGCAAAAACCACTTCCCAGGATGTCAGCAGCTTCTCTGGGGACCACCTGAGGACCCCAGTCAGATCAGTAGCTCAGCCAGGGCCAGCGGCTCTGGGCTGAGGGGTGATGGAGTCCAGCCCTCTGCACACACCCCGAAACCCCCTGCCCTGGATGATGCCAGAACAACGTGTCAGTAACACCCCAAGAAGGGCCACTCATGACTCCCAAACACACCTCCAAAGGACGTTCTCACCAGTTTCCTGCACATCTTTCCATCGGCAGAACTATTCCAGCTCAGGGTGGGGCCTTCTTGAGTCCTCTCCAGGTCCCTGCCCAGTCTTTAGCACCGGCACCACCAGCCAGGCATTGGGAAGGGTGATGCTCATCAAAGGTTCACACTCACTCCCGGGTGAGCCTTCAGGACCACCGGGCTCCTGTGGCCTTGCTGGGCACCAGCCAGGGCTCTGGCACAGCCTCTGGGTGTCAGAGGCCAGCCCCTGGGTCCCAAGAGGTGACCCTGCCAGGCCCATTCATAGGCTGCTTCACTTGAATGACTCGAGTTTTTCATTTTCTAAGAAACAGGGACATAAATGGCTTGTTGGCATTTTACCGATAGAGGTGTGGGCGAGTGACTGGATCCCCCAGACTTGGTGCTGAACAGAAAATCGGAGGCTCTGAGAGGGAGTGCAGCCTGTGTGTGCGCACACACACTCTCACATCCAGACACACAGATGGACACAGACACACACAGACATACACACTCCCACACCAAACACAGACACACAGACATACATGCTCAAACACAGCTCCCAGTGCAGATATATACTCCTGCACTCAGATACACAGAGAAACACACAGACACACTCACAGAGACACAGTCACAGAGACACACACACTCATACAGAGAAACACACAGAAACACAGAGACACACTTACAGAGACACACATGCACAGAGACATACGCTCATGCAGAGAAACACACAGACACACTCACAGAGACACACAGACACACAGACACACATGCTCAAACACAGCTCCCAGTGCAGGTATACACTCCTGCACTCAGACACACAGAGACAGTCACAGAGACACACACAGTCATGCAGAGAAACCTACAGAAACACAGAGACACACTCACACACAGACACACTCACAGAGACATGCAGTCATAGAGACACCAACACAGAGAAAGAGACACACACAGACACACTCATACAGAGCGATACATGCTCATACACCAAACACATACACACAGACACACATGCTCATACACAGAGATATACACTCATGCACTCAGACACACAGAGACACACTCTCATACAGAGAAACACACAGACACGCTCACAGAAACACCAACACACACAGACACATTCACAGAAACACCAACACACACAGACACACACAGACACACTCACACACAGAGAGACACACACTGGCACGCCAAACACAGACACACACGCTCATACACAGAGATATACACTCCTGCACTCAGACACACAGAGACATGCACACTCATACAGAGAAACACAGAGACACACTCACAGAGACATACTCACACACAGACACACTCACAGACACACACACAGATGTACAGACACACACACACTCAGGTATAACTCTCTTCCTGACATTAGGACAAGCAGAAGAGATTTTGCACTGGAAACCCTGAGCTTCCTCCCTCAGCGAGAAGACATCAGGCCAGGGACAAGGAGAGGCCGAGACCGCCAGGAACCCAACCTCTGTTCAGCACATCCCCCATGTGAGCCTGGCCGGTGCCCTGCCTCCTCAGTGCTGACCCGACCGTTTAACCCGGGGAGGCGCAGACACACCGTGGCCAGTGGGCTAAGGAGAGATCACCACAACATGGGCACCCAGAGATGCCACAAGGCGGGCTCCAACCATCGGCCCTCAGAGCCGAGGGCTCAGGATGGGAAGAATGTGGAACGGGGGCCATGGGGTGGAATTGAACCTGGGCTGCATCACCGCAGCTTTCGGGGCCTCAGTTTCTGTCTGTAAAAGGGAAGGCAGCTCCCAGAAGGCTGTGGTGAGCAGTGAGCTAAGGGAGGGAGTGTCGCTAAAAGCATCAGGATTGGCCCTGCCTCTGCAGAGTCTCTGTCAACTGGAGAAGAGAAGGAGGGACCCAGAGGGGCCTCTTGCAGGGCCTGGGGTCTGTGCTGGGATGTGAAGTTTGGGTAGGGAGGGCTTCAGCAGGACTGGCAACACACTCCAGTATTCAAGTCTGGGAAATCCCATGGACAGTGGAGCCTGGCGGGCTACAGCCCGCGGAGTCGCAAAGAGTCAGACATGACTCAGTGACTAAACAACAGCTACAAATGGGTGTATACATGCCCGCAGGGCCCCGGGTGCTCTGTTACAATGCTCTCCTGCCCAGAGCTCCTCTGAGGGATGTAACCCCAGCAGGGCCATTCCTGGCAGGATGGTGACACAGTTGGGACTAGAGGTGGGCCCTTGCCCAAAGGCAGTCCACACTCAGTCCAGCAGGTGCTTTGTGAGACAGCCCAATGGGGGCAATGCCAATTAGCTAAGCCCCCTGGAATGTCATTCCTTTGGAATTCTCACCAGAAAGCCAGCACGATGCACCACCTGATTGCAGGGAGGAAAAGAAGAAAGACAGGAGGGAAAAGCCTGGGCCTGGGCGGGCAGCCGTTACTGGGGGCAGAGATGGGATGAAGACGTGTGGACACCCTCGCCGGTGGGGAGCACATGGCAGGGCCACCTGGTCCTTGGAGCCAGCAGCCCTCAGTTCCCGTGGGGTTCTGCCGCCCTGCAGGGAGCCTCCGACCCTTGTAGCCCGAAGGGTGAGAGGCAATGACAACGCAGTCAGTTTCAGGGCAGCAAAGAAGGCAGGGAGAATGGGGATGGAGAGGAGAGCAAAATGTTGGGGACAGCCTTGACAGCTGAGGAGGGAGTGGTTGTTTGACAGATGAGGGCAGTCCACGAGGGTCAACAGGCAGGGTGGATGGTAGGGGGAGGGCTGATCAGAGCTGGCGGCCTCCTCGAGGTGACGGGCCCAGCTTGTCCCGGTGGCGGACCAGGGAGAACGGCCCCATGGAGGCGACGGCTACCACGTGCTTCCAGATAGGCCCTCATCCCTGGTGGGTCACCACCGGTGGCCTGAACTTCTTGTTTCGTCCTTGTTCCATGGGTGAACACACGGGGGAGTGCTGACGTCACCTCTGTGATGTGTTAAGGGGGAGGCCCCTGAGGCTGAGAGAGGAGAAGGCAGTCATGCTGTCACCCAGCCGGTCCAGAGCCGCCGGGCCGGGAGCCCAGTCCTGGGATGACAGACCAGCCCTATGTCCTTCCTGGGAGCTGCCTTGACCCTGCCCGAAGGTGCAGCCTCGAGTGTCGAATGAAAACCAGACTCCTCATTAAAGCCCTGGGTGTCCCAAAGACTAATTCTGCTCATCGTTTTCAAGGGAAAGGGCAATTAAAAATCTATTCTGAACAGAAGGAAGACATATTTTTAGAATGAAATTGAGAAGACGCCCTGAAAATAACATAAACCGTCCGAATCCAGTGATTAAAAGGCGATAAATCAGCTGCCCTGCTCTGAGTAGTCCTTCTAGTCGGCCATTCCCTGGGTGTGCAGGAAGGATGGCCCTGGGGTCCCCCGGGGACACTGCGAGCCCCCTCACACTCATGCCCAGAGCTGGCACAGTGAGCGAGGGTCGGGGAGGGGGGCCTACTACCACAAGGTCACGTGGTCACACTGGTGGCAAAGATCCAGCCAGGTTCCCCCAGAAAGGGTGCGTGAGCAGACCACCCAGCAGTTCATGCTGTGGCAGTTCCCACCCGAACCAGGTCCCACCAGGCCACGGGAGCACCTAGGAGGATGGGGCTTCTTCACCTGGCCTCTACGTTCACTGACCCTAGACGTGGCAAAAAGTGATGGGAGAGAAATGGAGAAGAAAAAGAGTGAGATGGTTCTGAGCTGGCTGGAAGGTCCAGCCAGTACCAGCAGGGTTCAAAACTTCAAGTCACAAATTCAACTTCGTCTCTTCTTTGGGGGGTGAACAATACTGGCCTGGGAATCTAGAAGCCTGGTTTCTTCTGGCGCGACGCATTTTAACTTAGTCAGTGGGACAGTTAACCACTAGTAGAACTGCTGGTGCTGATGCCTGTGTGCTCAGTGGTGTCTGACTCCTTGTGACCCCATGGACTGTAGCCCACCAGGCTCCTCTGTCCATGGCGTTTTCCAGGCCAGAATACTGGAGTGGGTTGCCACTTCCTCCTCCAGGAGATCTTCCTGAACTAGGGATTGAACCCACATCTCCTGCATCCTCTGCATTGTAGTGGTATCTTCTCTTTACCACTTGAGCCGTTGGGGAAGCCCAGTAGAACTAGTATGACTACAGCTTTAGACTCTAAGAAATATTGCTGGGGAATATGACAAAGCAGGAGGCAAAGACGGAAACACCTTAGCAGGAGAGAAGAAAGCCTATTCATGACACAACTATTCCTTTACACTGAAAAGTATCATCAGGCACCTTTGGGAGCCAATGTTACAACGAGTCAGACGTCACACGGTACCAAGGACAATCCAAAGGGGATAAATATTTATTAAACTCATATCATGAGTCAAGCACAGTGTATTACATTCTTTCTCTTTGAATCCTCACAATAATCCCTAAGGGGAAGGTACGGTTATCCTACCTCACAGCTGAAACCGCAGAGACGCGGAGGGTGAAGCTGCTAACAAAGTAAATGAACAACAGTGAAGGTGTCCGTGATGGGACCGCAGCTGCTGGAGGCCAGCTTCACCCGCCACCCCACACTGGTTACTGTTTAGCACAGGCTGAAATCTAGTCAACAAAGAAAGTTCCTGTGTCAGCAACCGTCTGTGGAGGAGAAAGTGAACATTAACAAATGCCTGATTACTGTAAACTAGCTCAGAAATGCCAGGGCACTAAATCATGCTGAAGGCTAACATTTCCAAACCATGGCATTCCATCTGCTTCCTGCGCTGTCCCCCTGCAGGCCACAGGTTGGCTGGAAGGGACAGGAGGGAGACAGGATGTGCCCCCGGACATGATGGGGGAGCACCAGCCTTGGGACATGTTCTCCCAGGAGCCCGTGTCCATTCCATCCCATATAGGGTGGATGGCCACGGAGATCCAGAGGGAAGAGATTTCAGAGTGGAGTTGGGGAGAGAGGCTGGGGTCCGTTTCAGAAGGTGGCAGTGTGAGAGGTCCAGGGCAGACGATTCCCAGTGAGCTGATTTTACAGACCTTATGGTCAGCTGTGGGGTCGGTACTGAAGATGTGGATTTGGGAACCATTGTTTTTGGCAGTTTAGAATATGACTCAAGGAGACCATGCAGTGTGAGGAAAAGAACAAAGATAGAGCCCTTGAAGGGTTGGGGGAGTGAACCTGGCAGGGAGGGTCACTGTGTGCACGGCTGGCCATGGACTGAGACACTCGTGACTCCTAAGGGCCACAGTGGATGAAACAGCAGCCTCTCAGGAAGAGTTCCAGTAAATGGATGGCTCTCTGCAGCATTACTGATGGAGAGATTAGGACACCCCAAAGGACACTGGGCCATGAACCTCACAGGCAGCAGAGGACTGTAGTCCCTCCAACCCAGAACTATAACTCTATGCAGCATCCCTTTTATTTGCAGGAATAGAGCCTGGACTTCCTTCTGGGCTCTGCCTCCAACTCACTGGCCAGGTGACCTTGGCTGGCCCTTTGCCTTTCTGCCAAACGAGGAAATGGAGGCATGTACCTGAAGAGGACAACACAACCTGTCCTGTCCATCATCCTGGCAAGGGCTAGAGAAGGAGAGAGAAGGAGACAAAGGGAGAGGATGCTCACAGTCCCCAAACACCAAATCCCTGAGTCAGGGGGGGTTTGGGTTGCTCTGGCTGTGTTGCCAGTGGTGGGACTCTGTGGGGTTAGGGCTTCCGAACCTGGGCTCCTTCTGTGTTTGGAACACAACAGCTTCCTTCCAGCCTACGGGTGTTAGCAGAGAAGAAAGAAATGAGGGTTAAGGATGTCCCCAGGCACCTGTTATTGTGACGGTGAACCTCCAATGGGTACACAGATTCTCAGGGGTCCTGGGTTACTTTGGATCTTTCTCTAGAAAGCTGTTCTGGTCACTTTCAACCCAACAGTATTTACCAGTTCCATGTTGGCAGCCAGCTATGCACTCTATCCATGTTTTCTTATTCGCTGCTCACCACAATCCTTCGAAGTGAGGATTATGATCTTTTATTGTACATATAAAAAGTGGGGCCTGAGAAATCTGATGCCACTCACATGAGCCCTGGGATTTGGACCCAGGCTGTCTGGCGCCCAAGTGCTTCATCTAAACCTGTAGTTCCCAGTCTTTCGGGTTTCATGGGCTACTGAGCTTCCAAAACATTTGGGGACAAATAATAGGTTGCCAACTTCATATCAAGCCAATTAACAGTACTTTAAATAGCAAACAAACGAATCACCTTCACCTCACAAAAGAAAGACCAGTTTTACCAAACGTATGCATGAGCAGACAGGTACACACACTCAAGGAGGGAAGAGACACAGAAGACACTCCCGTCATTCTGTCTGGTGCTCTACTTGAACCCCTTCCTAAAGAGACAAAACTCACCTCCTACTAACGAAGCTGAAAATGGTGAGCACACTGACCTCTCTTTGTCTGCCAATCAGACTCTTAAAGACATCCACTTTTAACCAGAAGCCAGTGAGGCAAAGAAGTGGGGATGGTGCAGAATTAGGGCAGTAGCCACGCTCATCATTCGGAGCTGGCAGTACCGGGGGCATCAACTAGAGGTCTGATCTGAAGCCAGGATCCTTGCTGGGTCAGACCTGGGCATGGGTGGTTGTCATTCCTGGTCATGTGGCCTCTGAACTGGGTTCTCCACCCTCCTGGAGACTCAGCTGCCTCATATCCTTTTAATAAATTCCTTTTCTGCTTCAATTAGCCAGAATTGGTATCTGTTGCTTGCTGCTTGGACTTTTTTGAAATTAAGGATGTTACTCCTGACACTTCTGAAATATTGTTTTCAAAATTTTCATAAAAAGATCACACAAATAACTAGTCACAAAGCAAGATGTCAAAGAGCACACTGCCTTTGTTTTCTTCTAGCAGTTTCATGGTTTTGCGTCTTACATTTAAGTCTTTAATCCATTTAAAAGTTATTATTTTTTTAAACTGATGAATAGCTGATTTACAATGTTGTGTTAGTTTGAGGTATACAGCAAAGTGATTCAATTATACGTACATATATAAATATATGAAAGTGAAAATCGCTCAGTCCTGTCCTGCTCTTTGTGACCCCATGGACTGTAGCCCACGAGACTCCTCTGTTTATGGGATTCTCCAGGCAGGAATACTGGAGTAGGTTGTCATTTGCTTCTCCAGAGGATCCTTCCGACCAGAGATCGAACCTGGGTCTCCTGCATTGCAGGCAGATTCTTTATCATCTGAGCCACCAGGGAATACACACACACATATATATTCTTTTTCATATTCTCTTCCCTTATAGTTTACTACAAAATATTGAGTGTAATTCCCGGTGCTATATAGTAGGTCCTTGTTGGTTATCTATTTTATCTATGCATGTGTGCCCAGTTGCTTCAAAGTACAACACTTTGTGACCCCATAGACTGTAGCCCACCAGACTTCTCTGTACATAGAATTTTTCAGGCAAAAATATTGAGTGTGTTGCCGTTTCTTCCTCCAAGGGATCTTCCTGACCCAGGGATCAAACCGGAGTCTCCTGAATTGCAGGCGGATTCTTTACTGCTGAGTCACCAGGAAAGCCCCGTTTTATACAGAGGAATGTGTATATGTAATCCCAAGAAAGTGAAAAGTGAAAGTGTTAGCCATTATGTCATGTCCAACTCTTGGCCACCTCATGGACTGTAGCCCACCAGGCTCCTCTGTCCATGGAATTATCCAGGTAGGAATACTGGGTTGCCATGTCCTTCCCCAGGGGATCTTCCCAACCCAGGGATTCAACCCAGGTCTCCTGCATTGCAGGCAGACTCTTTACTGTCTGAGCCACCAGGGAAAGTGAAAAGTGAGAGTGAAAGTCACTCAGTCGTGTCTGAACATTTGTGACCCCACAGACTATACAGTCCATGGAATTCTCCAGGCCAGAATACAGGAGTGGGTAGCCTTTCCCTTCTCCAGGGGATCTTCCCAACCCAGGGATCAAGCCCAGGTCTTCTGCATTGCAGGTGGATTCTTTACCAGCTGAGCCACAAGGGAAGCCCAGTTACTGCCAGAGCCACCAAGGGAAGCCAATCCCAAACTTCTAATTTATCCCTCTACGTGGACTCTTGATTAAGAGAACACAATCTTAGAATAAAGGACAACATTTTAAATTGGAGTGCATTTAGTTCCACAAAAGGCTCACTCCACAGTGTCTGTGTTCTCGTTCTGCTGCAGACCTGTCTGTGATGGGCAAGAGGGACCTCTAGACTGGCGTTTTGGACTGTACTATTCTGTGTCCCCACCCTTCCTCAAGGGGTCATACACAAGGACCAGGAGCCCTATAATGGTCACTCTGTGGTTGCGGCATCACCAGTGTGTCCCCACTGCCCACAGGCAAAGGTCACAGCTGACCTCTCCAGCCCCATCTCCCCCTCTCCTGCTGAGAGGGGATGCTCCCCCAGAGATGCTGAGATGGTTTCCACGCAGCCCGCAGGAGACAGTCAGCATATCCCCACTTCTCCACTCTACTCATACTGCAGTCTGCTCCCCACCCTTCGTTTTCTGCCTTTAAAAGTTCTGCTCATCTTTCCAGCCCTCCTGCAGCCCGGCTTCCCGGCCCTTGGAGATCTTTCCTCCTCCCACGGTCTTACAGATTCACTGTCTCTGTTAATTTCTTGCTTTTTAAGATTTTCTTTCAAAGAGAGGGCTGGGACATTGCCTTCTCCCACAGCATCCCCTCCAGAGCTGCCCACCCTCCAGCGCAGTGTCTCCCTGCATCCTCCAGGCTGGGGGGCTATCTGGCAACTCTGCTCATTCCTTTGAGACCCACTTTGTCTTCTCTCTCTTGGCAAGATGGAGAATAAACTCATCTCTGTGCTCCTCAGCAGCATCCTTCAGAGACAATTAAGTCCCTCCTCAGCCTCTTTCTTCTGAAATGAAATTATCCCTAATCCTTTACCCCATTTTCAAGAGCCCTGTTTTCCTGTGCTTTAAAGGAGTGGAGTCCATCTGAGGAACACCACAGCTGGGAGGGCTGCAGGGTTCAGATGTGGGGTTTGCAGGCATCTATGAGAGCAGCAGCATCTTCTCAGATCACTTGCAAAGTGAACTCACCTGGCCATTTACAGTCCCCATTCCTTATCTCTTTTGCCGATGCCATCCTACGCCACAGCAGAGCATCTAGTCCTCACCTGGAACCCATGAGGAAGGGTGGGAAAGTGGGAAGCCACATAAAGGGTGGGAGGCTTGCTAGGACAAACTGAGGGCCTTAATGCCAGGTTCAGAGCAAGGGTTTTTTGGTGGAGGACAATGGGTAATTTAAATGAGGAACTATGGGGAAATGAGCAAGCATCTAGGGACAAGCAGTAGTACACGACCATGAACCTGTGCTTTCCCCTGGTAGGCCAATGGTTTCTTTCAAGGTGGGGACCAGGCTGTTCTTAATTCTGTCTCCCTCAGTGGTATAAACTCAGTTTTGGCACTGGAAAGAGAGTGGTATCTTTTGTTGGGGAGCAAGGTGGATCTTAATAAGGAAGTGGATAATTACATGAAATCAGATTAGCAACCTCTCCCCAGTAATGGCAGTTCTAGCTCAGTGAAGTGGAAAGAAAATATTGCAACCACCATGTCCATGAGTCTGGAGTGACTGGTCCTGGACACCGAGGAAAAGATCACACGGCAAGAGGGTACTGTTAGGAGAGAAGCAGTAGGCTGGGTGCCACCCAAGTGCCTCCCCGACCCACAGGCTGGTCCCATGCTTGGCTTCTGCACGGAGATGGCCTCTGTGGCCAACTCAGGGTGAGAGTGCTTCTGCAGATGAATAATTTTTACTCACAAATGATCCTTCACCCAGGGTTGAGGAGTTGCCTTCATCTGTTTAGGAACGAAAGCCTTAGAGCAAGTTTACCGGGCCTGACTCCTGGCAGTTCAGACACTTCATTACATGCATCCTGGGTCTCACCTTTCCCCAAATGAAATAGAGAACTGCAGGCATTTTCTTGAAGGCAAACAAGAAAATTGCCCAAAGAACCAAGTAATCTTCAAATGTCAAAAACATCCAGTGCATGAATCACATTTAAGAGCGAGCACAGGAATTTGGCAAGGTGACAAGCAGTGGTTTACAGCATTAAAGGTGACTCAGAAACAGTCATACAGTCAGAAGTGGAGGGAGAAAGATGCCTGGGCCAGTCCGAACCAGCCATCTCCCTCGACAGGCCCAACACCTGCCCATTTTCCCATTTGTGAGAGGGCAATGAAGCCTCGAGCTTCTTGAGGGGGCGATCAGTAATCCTCGGAGCAATACATGCACCCGCTCGGCCCCGTCAGACCTGGCAGAAGACTTTTGCAGCACTGCCTGTGACCTCTGAGCAGAAGACACTTGGGCAGGTGCTTATGCAGTGGCCCAGGGCTGTTTACCCACCACCTTCTCTCTCTACCAAATGCAGGATGCTGTGAAACCCTTTCTTTCCATCCCAGATGCTCAAAAGAGCTTCTGATAAACTTCTATTCCACCATAATCTCCACCCCTTCTGACTCTCACAGGGCTGTCCCCAGCTATAGGGGTTGCAGGCCCTCTTTCCCTCAAGACAATGATCTTCCTGTCCTACAGCCTCTGTCTAGCCTTGGAGGGCAATTCAGATTCAGTCCACACAGCCAGTCCACACAGCCACATTTATATATGCTGGTCAAGCTTTGGGCTCTGCAGTCCACGGGCCGGTGATGCTGACCCCATCTGCCTTATCTCCAGCACGCCTCTTGACTCCTGTCCTCACCTTCCTCTGCCCCCTGGTGTCCACGACCAGCTGGGCTGGGTGCTCAATAAACAGCAGATGAGAGCCTGGTCCAGGAATCATAAATACTGCTTGGGACCTGAAGTCAGAGCAATGGCAGGGATTTGTTTCTATCCCTTCTCTGAAATTCCTCGGCTATTGACAAGCTCTGAGCGGATCCGTGTGTGAGACGGCCTGCTCCATGACCCTGCGACACCCTGATCCCTGGGATCTGTTCAGAGGTGCTGGAGGAAGTCCAGCCCAAGCTGCCTTAGGTCAGGACCCTCTGACATTTTCTAAGGAGCCTGGAAGTGAGACACGCCTAAAGGGAACTAAAGGTCATTCTGATGAGAAAACGTGAGTCAGAAAACATTCATGACTTAAATTTTGGTGCCTCTGGAAGATTATTTGTTATTAGATTGGGCCCGTATGCAGGGCCTAAGTGACTCAGACAGGAACTTCACTTTCTCAAATCTGCCAAAAAAAAAAAAAAAAAGCCCAAGGAGACCCTGAGAACGTTTAAACCACTCAATGCTGGGGATGCTGGGAGCTGCCATTTTCACATCCGGGAAGTAGTGGAGGCAGAACCAGCAGTACCTGTTAAGATTCCAGTGCAGGCTTTCATTTCCCAATGCGAGAAGAATAAGGATATTTTTGTCTCATCTCATCTCCTGACAGCAGGAACGGATGAAGCTGAGAAAACTCTTCTGCCACACACAACAAAAGGAAATCCAGCCGACCTCGCCACTTTCTTCCCCGGGGTCTCTGTTACCTGGGTGCTGCTTACCTGGACAGTTTAGTCATCACACCACATCTCCCAGGACCTACGCCCACTCCCTGGGCCCAAAGACCCCAATCACACACACACCCCTAACACATATATGGCATGTTCAAATCGAGTAAACCATTTCATATTCCCCAAATACCTCCTCTGGCCCCAGATACTGCCCCGCTCCTGCCCTTGGCTACTGTCACACTCACCCCAGTCCTTTTCTGGCTCCATGGAATAGACTCCTCCCTCTCCTGGCCTCATATGAGATGTGAGACATCCTTCTATTTGAGCATTTGTTACATCAACTTGATAATCCCATCTCTTCTGTCTTTCTCTCCTCCCCAAGCCTAAAAGTTCCTTTGGAGGGGTATGACTGTTTTATTCACCATTTTATTTATGCTGCAGCACTTGGCACACACAGGCATGCCTCGTTTGCTGTACTTTTCTTTATTGTGCTTCCCAGATGCTGGGGGTTTTGTTGTGTTTTGCTTTTCTTGTTTTATGTTTCAGAAAGTGAAGGTTTGTGTGGCAACCCTGAGCCAAGCAAGTCTCTCAGAATCATTTCTCCAACATTATTTGCTTACTTTCAGTCCCTGTGTCATGTTTTGGTAATTCTTGCAATATCTCAACATTTTTGCCTTATTATTATATTTGTTTTGGTGACCTGTGATCAGTGATTTTTGATGTGACTATTAAAATTGTTTTGATGTTTTTTAACAATCAAGTATTTTGTCATGAAGGTATGTGCTTTGCCTTTTTAGACAAAATGCTATTGTACACTTAATAGACTACAGTAAAGTGTAGCATAAAACTTTTATTTGTGCTGGAAAAACCAAAGAATTTGTGTGATTCACTCTATTACAATTTCTCTTTATTGTAATGGTCTGGAATTGAACCCGCTGTATCTCTGAGGATGCCAGTAGTAGGTGTTTCATAAATATTTATTGAACGTATGATTACATAAGTGATCTTAAATTGAAGCAAACTTAATGTTCTTCTTGGCTCATGCAGCAACATGATCGGGCAAGGTATTTTAAGGCTCATCATTCAGACAGGAGGGACTTCAGGGAGGAAAGGAAGGCTCAGGACAAAAACGGGAGGGGGTGGGAGAGACCCTGGTTCCATCTTGTTACTCAGAGACTCACCCAGCAAGGTGGCACCGATCAGCCTGGAAGGCAAGGAAGTTCACAGATTCTGGAGAGGTGTGGATTCTCTGTATTTATCTCCTTTTATTATCTCCACTGTTGACTCAGCCAACACATGGTGGAGGATACACAGGAAATCTCCTCCATACCCGGGAAAGCACCATCTCTGAAAGCCAGAGCATGGGAGTGGCAGGAGGGCCCAAGAGGACTGGATCTGACCACAAGCTTGTCCCTTAGGTCTAAGATTTTTTCTTCCTGAATCTAATTCGCATCATCCCTCCAAATGGACATCTCTGAACCTGATCTCTCCTCTGAGCAAAAGCCAGACCCACATGTTTAACTGCTTACCTGCCACCATTGCCATGTCTCAGCAGCCCTCCCACTTCAAAAAACAAACAAACAAAAAAACCCCCAAAAAAAACCCCTCAACCTTCTCCAATACACCTGCCCTTTCCCAGTATTCCAAATGCCATCAATACAACCTGAGGAATAGAAATTCGGTGTCACCCTTAAGACATCCCTTTCCTTTATTTTCCCATACCACACTTACCACCGAGGTCACCCATCTCCACCTTCTAAGTGTCTCGGGCTCATTCACTTCTGTCCACCTGCACCGTCAGTTCTCACTTGGACTCCGGCAACCATCCTGGACCTGAACCCCATATTCTTCCTCCACGATCTTCAGCAGGTTCCTGCATGGCAGCAGGGCCACTGTTTAGAAAATGCCATTCTCTTGCTTAAGAACCACCAAAGACAGGCAGCGCTCTTGCAATAAAGACCGAGATTGCATATATGGCCAGCAAGACCCAGTCTGCTCTCTCCTTGACTAATTCTTTGGGCTCCTCCTGGACCACACTTCCTCTTGCTTTCTCAGCTCCAGCCTCTCTGACTTTCCTATTTTTCCTGGAAAGTATCATACTCTCACCTCTTCTGGCTATATTCTATCTGCCTTCTCTGCCTGCAATGCCTCTTCCTCCATCCCCTGGCTCAACTGCCCTTTAAATCCTGAGGTCAACCATGCCTGTAAATCTCAGCTCAGTCATCACTGGCTCCCTGAACCCAAATTGCTTGCTGTTACAGCCCAGTGTGCCTTCTGTCTGAACTACCAGTAAATGTTGGGCTCCCCCACTGGACTGGAAGCTCTTTGAGGGGAAGATTCAGGCCCGTTTTTGCTCCCCGTTGAGTTCCAACACCAAGTACAATGCCCGGCACGCAGAAAGCACTCGGATATTTGCTGCAGCACAAACAATGGGTCTGGGTTTATTGTGGAAGCTTTACAGTCTGGCTTCACAGGAGACAGTTACAACATATAGGACTCGTTCATGGCAACATATTCCTTCGGAGGGAGATTTTCAAGTGGGAGAAAAACAACCTTGTGGAACTGGCATAGAAATCAAAGAGTAAAAGAAGAGTTGTCCAACGGAGGAAACGCACACCATCGGAACATTCACAAGCCGTCTGTGTGGGGATGTGGGGAGATTCCGCCCCCACCCCCGGCCATATGCTCGGGAGAAGCCGGGGAGGAGAAACCCTTTCCTTGCCCATAGCTGACAAAAAGTCTTAATTTGGAGAAGATGACAATGTTAAGTTCAGTAGGGCTGCTGAGAACCAAGTGCCTGGATGTGATGGTTATATTTCCGGTTGGCCTTATTCTGTTTTTGCTCACTTGGAGGGGCTGTCTGTGTGCTGTGAATGGAGATCTTGAGTGTCCTTCTGGGCTCAACAATGGGGCAAGTAGTGTCTGATTGTTTCTTTCACTCCAGTTTGTCTGGCTGTGAGCGTACACCAGGGTGAAATTAAACCTAACATCAATAACAGCAGACTCTACCCAATTGGTCTGAGACATATGTCCATGGCTGGCTCCTACATTGTTCTTTATGGCAAGTCCCTCCCACCCTCCCCACAAGGCAGGGCTGTGAACCCAAAACTCCCAGCTGAACATTGAGCTCTTCAGCACATCCGAGTTACTAAAGCTGTCCATCCTTCAGGAGAGGCCTACAAGCATTGCATGCCAAGAAGGTACACCCCAAACAAATTCTGTTGTGGACTAAGACAGCATCAGAAAGAAATTTCACTGAAATGGTAGATAGGACACAATGAGATGCCATTTTCATCCAAATTAATACAGATTCCGAAATATGATAATATAAGTTCGGCCAGACACTATTGGTGGTAGATACAATCTTTTGGTAAAATGATAAGCATGTTTGGAAAGCCTTAAAAAAAGTTCAATAACCTGGCATGATACAAAATAAATACATAAAAATTAACAGCTTTCTCAGCAATAAATAACTCATTAGAAAAATATAGAAAGATCTCACTCTGTATGTAGCCTCTAAAAATGAAGTTTTAAAGAACAGGGCAGAGCTCATATGAAGAAAACCACAAATGTTTACAGAGAGATATGAAAGTAAACTTAAATAAACAGAAAGAGAGAAAGTAAATGGAATAGCACATTCTTGAATGAGCAGACTCAATATTGCAGTCAGGATGTCAATTCTTTATAAATCAACTTATAGACAACATCTAATTCATATGGTATCATGTAAAAAGAGTCAACAGGAGATTTTTTAGCCTGTTAAAAATGATTCTAAAGTTTACCTGGGCTAGTAAATGTGTTGGAGATAGTAGCTAAAACTATTTTGGAAAATAATAATAACGTTGTTGATCTGTATACCAGATTTTAAAACATAATATAAAAGCAGATGTAATTATAACAACATGGTATAGTTGTAGGTCAGAGAGAGAATGGAACAGAATAAACAGCCTGGAAACATGTCCTCACTAATATAAGAATTTAGTCTTTACGAGAAACAGCATTTCAAACTGGGAGAAAAGAAAGCTCATTCAATAAACAGAACTGAAAGGATTACATAACTATTAAGAAAAAAGTTAAATTCCTACCTTATATCTTACAACAAAAGCAGATAACTTAGAACCGGATAAAATTTGAATCTATAAAACAAAATAATGACACAGGTAGAAAAAAATGTGAATGGATAGATATCTAAAGCTGGGAGAGGAAAGGATTTTTCAAGCTTAAAAAATGAGAGGAAACATCAAAGTGAAAAAGGCTGACAAATAGGACAACAAACACATTAAAGGCTTCTATACAATCAAGAAACCATAAATGAATTTAAAAGACAAATGACGAACTGGGAAAAATATTTCTAACATGACACCAAAAGGTTAATATCCTCTTATGCATAAAGAGCTCTTACAAATCAATAAGAAAAAGATGAATATAAATAGAAGAACAGGCAAAGGACAGGAATGTCAATAAACACAGAAACAAATGCTCCAGCCCACAGGTAATCAAGGGAGTGCAAATTGAGACCATGAGATACCATCACTCACAGCTACAAGAGACTGAGGTAGTTTTAAAAATTGTAATAGGTAAGCGTGGAGTAAAATAGGTGTTCACATGCTATTTATGGGAGAGTAAATAGCACAGGCTTTGTAGGGGCCATGTGGCCCTGAAGATCAATGTCTTCTGTATGTTCCTACCTCTGATCTGACCTGTTCTAGGAAGTAATCTTAAGGAAATAATTCAAAATGTCTGCAGATATTTATGTTTAACAACAGCTGATTTTTATGTTATTTATAATAGTAAATCATTATCTAAATATCCAACGATTGGAAGTTAGTTAAATAAAATATGGCACATTAATATAATGGAACATAATGAAATGTGGCCTTTTAAGATGTTTCTGAATATGTAATGATGATGGAAAATCAATACAAGGTTAAGATGGGAAAAAGCAGGAAATAAATAAATATAAATATAAATGTATATATAAATATAGGCTTCCCAGGTGGCGCTAGTGGTAAAGAACCCACTTGTCTGTGCAGGAGACATAAATGATGAGGGTTCGATCTCTGGGTCCAGATTCTCTGGAGGAGGGCATGGCAACCCACTCCAGTATTCTTGCTTGGAAAATCCCATGGACAGAGGAGCCTGGTAGGCTACAGTCCGTGGGGTCACAAAGAGCTGGACACAACTGAAGTGACTTAGCATGCATGCATGTGTGTGTGTGTGTGTGTGTGTGTATTAATTAGAAAGTTTTATATATGTGTGTGTGTGTGTATTAATTAGAAAGTTTTATATATATATATATATAGTACAATCCCAATTCTACTCAAAGTGATAAATAATGGATTCTAAAATGTTAATTGTTTTTATCTTTTAGTGATGAGATTAGGCATGGCTTTTCTTTGAGCTAAAATTTTCCATAAAGAACATTATTCTTTTAATTAGAACGTTATATAATTTTAAAAGAGTAAGTCTCAGTAATTCTATTTCTAGAATTATACACAAAACATTCTCTCATGTAACTCTCACAACCATGCCATGAGGTTGATACTATTATCTCCATGTGACAAGTGAGAGACAGAGGCCGGGGTGAATAACGTGATGAGCCTAATGTTACTCCGGGCTTTGTCAGATCTATCTGACACCAAAACTATGAACCAAGATGATACACAGAGGGCTATAATAGGAAAAAAGTACATCTGCTGGGTGGAATGGCTGTGTAAACCAGTTTGCAGACATGACAGAATACCACGTAGGGTATTCTGATGTTAGGGAATCACTCTTCATGACATGGAAAGATGCTCTATAAAGTTTAAAAATGCAAGATGCAAAGTTCATTGGCAACATGGCCCCAGTTATGGTAAAAATTCAAAACAAAAGGAAGACTCAAAGAAAATATGATAAAACATTAACAATAGCTATCTCTAGACAATAGGATTTTAGAGATTATTACCTACTTCATCCAATGGACATGAGTTTGAGCAAACTCCAGGAGACAGTGAAGGACAGTGAAGCCTGGTGTGCTGTAGTCCATGGGGTCACAAAAAGTTGTACATGACTCAGCCATTGCACAACAACCTACTTCATCTTACCTGAAAATATTACATAATGGGTGTTGCTTTTATTACCAAAAATGTTCCATATTAACTGAACAACAACAACAAAAGAACATGCCACCCATTATGACTCCCTTCCTCATACCGATTTACCCACTAAGGCCAAGTTGAAGGCTCACCTCCCCCATGAAGCCCTCCTTGATTTACCCAGTCCATTCTGCTCTGACCTTTTAAAACATGTCTTCAAAGTAGATCTTTGACTCCTGGCTTTAGAAATTATCACATGGGTCTCTTGGGACATCATAAGTCTTGAGCTGAATTCCCTATCGAGTATTCTAGAATCCCTGGGTGGGAAGCACATCACTATCTTCTATTCCTGAGTCTTACGCGTGTTCACTAGTGCCAACATAGCTGCCATTACTGTACCTTCTGTAGCCTGGGCCAGTCTGGGACAGGGTAGACAATTACCATGAGCAGTACTAGTCTATGATGAAGTCCTCACAGTCCATGGAAAATGAGAAAACTCAAGAGTGAATTTTCTAGAACACTAAGTTTATTCAACTCTCCCATCTTCTGGGATTATATCCTTCCTACTCTTCAGTGGTAAAACATTCACCATTTTTTGAAAAGATGGGGTGAAGAATAGATGGTAATTGTAAAACCTTGTTTAACAATCTCATAACTGGCAACTTCATGTTACTTCCCCTATTTTCATCACATTTCACGGCCCATAAGATACTAAACATTGCAGCTAACTTTTTTGAAGAAGGGAGTTTATTTTTATTACATTTGTAATCTAAACTGTGCTGGCATCCATTGAGCAGAACTAGAATATTATTTGTTGCCCTTTAGAGAAGGATTCCTAACTACCCAATCTCACATAGCTTTCCTTTTCCCAATTATTTTCCCTCATGTCATTTATAATTATCTAGATTATATTCCAGTATTCATTTGCTTTTTTTTTAAATGCTGTCCCACTATGGAGAATGTATGTCTCATGAAGACAAGGTCTTAGCCTGGTTCATTGTTGATGCACGTAGTAGGCGCTCAATAATTATTTGTTAAATAAAGGAAGACCTTGGAGCAGGAAAGGGTGGAGGAGGACTTTGGTCAGAGTTTTAAAATATTAGAAAATCAAATTTAGTATTAGAGTTATTGATGGGTAAAATACCAGTTCTGGAATTAGTTCTAGCTACACACTAGCTATATACTAGCATGTGGTTATCTTGTATCCGGAGAAACCTCTTATAAAGGTTTCCTCTGGTACCCAGTCATTCTGGGAATAAGACATTAAAATCAGAGTAAACGCACTGAGCAGGATTCCTGGCCGGTAGCACTGGCAGGACGTGTTTAGTGGAAACATACATACAACTCAATTGCAAGCAGCTCTCCATCCCGTTTCTGATTAACACTCGCCTTCCCCAAGGCCTCGCAGCTTCTCTTCAAAAACAAATCATTTTTTTTACTGTAGTTGATGAGAAAATGCCCTCTTGTGGGCGTGACAGTGGACCACCTCGATAGTCTCTGAAAATGTGACTGTTGAAGAGGACTCCTTCATTAGACTTAAAGATTTTTTAAAAAAAATTCCAAATATCAACCCTTTGGTAAAGTGAAAATGCATTTTCTAAAAGGCCATTAAACAGTACTCGACTCACTTCTGCATGTCTAACTTAGCAATGCAGGTTCTGATTATTTGAACAGCATCATCACAAAGATAATTATTTTCCTTTCTAAACTTCTGTACGATCTGCTAATGACGGGGTGGCTTTTTTTTTTTTTTATCATCGCCCAGAATCTGCCTCCTTTCTGCTCCCAGGAAACCATCACCTGAGATTGACAGGCAGCAATTGAAAATAATAAAATTATGTAAGATGAGCTTGTAATCACCAGCATTTCACAAGCAGCAAAATGCATTTCGCTCTGGCTGAGGAACAGAAAGTTTCTTCCTCATTTTAAATCTGTATCAGAGGTAAAGCCTTCTATTAAAACACAATTCTCAGTACACTTAGAGCCTCTGGCAGACTGCCAAGGAGACGATCAGGGAACCACTGCTGCAAAGAAGCAGGCCGTCAAAGGCCTAGAGGAGCAACCTGAGAAACCAGCAGTCTCCCGAATTCTTGGAGGGTTCCACCCACAGCCGCCCTCACCCCTCTGGGCAGGCTCCTGCTAGTGGACACACACATGTGCTCACACACACACTCACTCCCCCCCCCACACCTCCTTCTGGAAGGATGTGGGGTAGGTAAACATTCAGAAAATCACTCCCTGTCTTTTACTCTACACGCACACACACACACTCTCTCTCTCTCTTCCTGGGATTCTTCTTTTCTTTTCACTCCTTTTTGCCCCGTATTACTGACATCATCACTGTTATTAAATTATAAACCCTGTGGTCCAGGATCTGGTTAATTGCAACCCTTTTGCTGGATGTAATTTACAGGTACAAGTGACCACTTGGGGGCACAGTTATTTGAGAAGGCTGGCACTCGGCTTGCAGGCAACAAGACAGGCTTTTTGGGTTTAGCATCTGCTTTAGCTTAGCTATCTCTGGGAAGAGAGACCCCCCAATCCTGGGTCCTGCCGGAGCCCCAAAATGGAATAGAACCTTGAGAGAATTGTTCATTTAAGATGAGTCTGAGATTCACTGTGAAGATTATTACATGTGGAATTATATGAAATTATTTTGGTCCTTCCTCCCTTTAAAAAAACCGGTTGTTTAAAAATCTCTTCCACATTGCAGCCTGTCCTTTTCCTGTTTTCATCAGTATTTGTGTGGGCATGTACACAAACACATTGCTCATAGTGGCAGGTGGCAAAAATTAACCTTATTTGTATAGTTAAATTTCTTTCCCCTGTTAAATAAGCTTTTATTTTATGATAAATATGCTGACAGATTTTTTAAAAATCTATTTTTAAATGGGAAAATTTTTAAGTAGAATTTTAAAAGTAGAAAGATGACTACTGTTAACATTATGGCACATTTTCAGTCATTTGTTCTATGTTCTTTTTTTTTTTAACATACTTGACATCATAGTATATATATACATAACATGTCCTTGGTTTCTTTTCATTAACAAAGTTTCCTTTTAAAAAAGGATTTTCACGCTAAAGAAACTCACAATAAGTCGCTTAAAGAATTTTGTTCTCAATGCCCAAAGAAGTGTTCTGTATTTTCCCTTGTCTTCTGATCTGAACACAAGGAATGTTTTTCACGCCATCTCTTTGCCAACCCCACCCCAGCACTCAAACACGTACTGTGAAGATAGATATTCCCTGAGACAAACCAGGCTGTCTGGGTTCATTGTTGGGCAGAGGGGAGACACAAACCCGGTTTGGGGGAGAAGAAAGAGGGTGGGGTGGGGGTGTACGGCAACAACCAGGAAACAAACGCTGGCTTTCACCAGCGACCCCAAGGCCTGAGGCCTCAGGAGAAGCACGTGAATTAGCATCCCCGGGAAGGTCTGTGGGTGGTATGCAGAAAAAAGGGAGCGAAGATCATCTTTTGTGGCTCAGATTTGAATGCACAGTCATTTCACATCCAGAGAAGGGACCCCTTATCTAGTCACACGTTTTAGGAAGTCATTTCTGCTTGCTTGCAACAAAAACCAAGACAGAAAATTCCCCAGGGTTTGCACTCTCTCACCCAGCATGGCTTGAAGCAGTACGGGATTCACAGGAGGGGATCCCCGCCCAGACCCGAGGCTCTCACCCCGCTCCCACACTCGTGATACTGTTTCCGTGCTCTAGGATTTGGGGTTCCAGCCCCAGCTCTGCCTCTCACTGGCACGTCTTAGGTGGCACTCCTCTTCTCTGGGCCTCACTCGATCAAACTGTGACGTGTATCCAGCACTGCCCTACACTCTTAGAGGAAAATCAACAGAGGGATATAGACAAAAGGGGAAGTGCTCAATCCCCCAGGAGCACACAGTCAGCTGGAGACCTTTAAGACAGGGTTACATGGAGAACCTGGGTCACAGGCTCCTCCTAGAGGAAGCCGGGAAGGACGGGCAGGATCTGAACTGGGCAGAGATGGGCAAACCTTCCAGAGATGAAAGAGGGGAGTGGGGAGCCAAGGGCAGCTTCAGTCTGGCAGAGCGGCTCCTCGGAGCCAGGTGACAGTCCCTCTGTTCCCAAGTAGGCGGACCCGACTCATCAGGCCTTGACTTGCTGAAATAGGCTCCAGGCCCCATTCCCTTGTCCTGGGAGCATGAGCCCTGTGGGTTCTGGCCAGGGAGCGGACCACACGGTCACAGGGCCCAAGCACCCCACAGCCGTGCCAGCAACATCTCTTAGAGGTGAATTCAGAGCAATGCGTCCTTTAGAAATCACAGTGCAGACCTAGGCTGGCCATCCAGGCTCACTCCTCACAGAGGAGAGTGGATTCATTTGCTGTGTTGGGCTTGTAAGCTGGTAGATTGGGGATGGGGGTCCTGGGTGTTCAGAGGGAGGAACTTGAACAGAGGGAGGGTGACCGTCATCAGCACACCTGCCCTGGGAGGTCCTCCAGCTGCCTGCTTGCTGGTGGAGGAGTGGGGGAGTGGGGTGGTGCTTCCCAGTGACCATGCTCACCCTTATCAGCCCTGTGTCCCCACAGTTCTTTCCTGGAGGCGACAGCCCCGGTTGCCACCTACACACCATCCTTGCCTCATCTACATCATGCAATGAGGCACTGCCCAGGAATGTGGACGTAGGGGAGACAAATGAACTCAGCTTTCACACAGATGAACTTTGTGTGAATTCCTGCCTTGCAGGAATGACCCCACCCCCCACTTACAGGCCTGTTAGAGGCAGTAGGTAGAGCAGCAAAGCTATTATTAGTGTTATTATATGAGGTGGCTCTGTTCCAAGAGATGAAGTAACCTGCCTAAGATTTCATCATTCCTAGGTGGCCCTGCTAAGACGCTGAGCTCAGACCCACATGGAAGTGAAGGCCACAGCTCTCGAGCACAAGGTCTCACTACTACTTCAGGAGCCGAGATGCTGCTCAGAAATGTGGACGTGGAGGATGACACTGATCTCAGAGTCAGACTGCACACTCACTTGAGAATGGGTCACAGCAGAGAGGGCAAGGTCACCCTAAGGACAGAATTCTCAGACTAAAGGCCTTCACATGGTGGCAGAAAGAACATGTCAACCAGCCCTGAGGATGCAAACCAGAAAGGAAGGGGCAGAGCTGGGGACCGATCAGCCCAGCCCTATCCCCTGTCCCTACCCCTGGCATCTGGTCAATTCTACAGGTGGCTGCTTGGACTGGGAAGGTACAATCATGGCTCAAAGACATTGACTTTTAAGGCCATCCACCAACCTCCTGTCTTCACAGCAGAGTCACCACACAGTCTTCTGAAACTCAACTTCCTGCATGATGTGCCTTTAAGGGGGAAATGTGTCCAGTAGCCACAGGAGCATCTGGTCTACCGGGTGCCACGCTTTCAGTGTAAATCACCCAAACGCCACGACCTGGAGATGGTTCAACTCTGGGGAAGCTGCCAGTCCTGCAGAAAACCCCCTGCATGGAGAGCTTGTGTGACAACCCCAACCCATGGGGATACTCCCAGTTGGCCAGCTAACATCCTCACTCGCCGCCAGCTGTCCCCAGATACTGCAACACTCAATGTCCATCCACAGGAGAGTGGATGCACCAACTCTGGTACACACCATGGAACCCTACTGAGCAATAAAGAAAGAACTACTGGAGTGCAGGTCAACATGGATAAATGGTGCGTGGGGTGGGTCGAGTGAAACCAGTGGGTACCAGGGTATACACTACATGCTTCCATTCACACGGAGTCACATAGCAGTCGGAACTCATCTTTGGTGATTGACATCAGAAAATGGTCAGGAAAAGAAGGGGGTTTGCTTAGAAGAGGCACATGGGAACTTTTTGGGGTGATGAAAATGTTTTACATTTTCCTTTGGATGGTGGCTCCAGAGATTTATACAGTTATCAAAACTCAGTGAACTGGACACGTGGGGTCTGTGGATTTTATTGTACTGCCTCAACTATTACACCTCAAATAAAACACATACATATATAATAATATATACAATGCCCAGCAAAGGCTAAGGTATACAGCAAGTACTTGAATTGTTGAACTGTTAAAGTGAGTGACTTTTTGCCTCTAAGCAAATGACTTAAAGAATTTATTAGGCGAGCCAGTTTAGAATGTCTTCTTTTTATTGTGGTAAAAACATGTAACATAAAATTTACCATTTTAACCAGTAAGGTGGACAGTTTGACAGCATTAAATACAGTCACACTGTTGTCCAAATATTATCACCACCCATTTCCAGAGCTTTGTCATCTTCCCAAACTAAAACTGTGCCCACCAAACAACAGCTCCTCATTCCCCTCTCCCCCAGCCTCTGGCAACCACCACTCTGTCCTGTTTTTATAAATCTGACTACTAAGTGCCTCATATTTGTAGAATCATAAACTTGCTATTAAGTCAGTAAGCTGTGTCCGACTCTTTGAGACCCCATGGACTGTAGCACACCAGGTTTTCCCTATCCTCCACTATCACTTGGAGTTTGCTCAAGTTTACGTCCATTGAGTCAGTGATGCTATTTAACCATCTCATCCTCAAACAATATTTATATTTTTATGACTGGTTTATTTCACTTGGCATAATGCCTTCAAGGTTCAACCATGTCATAGCAAGTGTCAGACTTTTCTTCCTTTTTAAGGCTGATTAATACTCTGTTGTATAACACGTTTTATTTATCCATTCATCCACTGATGAATACTCGGGTTGCTTCTGCCTTTTGGCCACTATGAATAATGCTGCTATGAGTGTGGGTGTACAAATATCTGAGTTCTTGCTTTCACTTCTTTTGGGTATTTACCAAGAAGCAGAATTACAGAATTGTATGATAACTGTATGTTTAATTTTTTGAGGAATCGCTATTCTGCTTTCCTTGGTGGTCACACCATTATATTGCTACAAGCAAAGCATAAGGGTTCTGATTTCTCCACATCTTCACCAATACTTTTTATTTTCTATTTTTTAAAGAATTATAGTTTAAAACAAAACAAAACAAAACAAAAAGAATTATAGTTATCTTAATGGGTGTGAGATGGTATCTCATCATGATTTTGATTTGCATTTTCCTAATGAGTAGTGATATCGAGCATCTTTTCATGGGCTGGTTGGCTATTGGTATATCTTCTTTGGAGAAATGTCTGTTCAAGTCCTTTGCCCATTTTAAAAATCAAGCTGTTCACTTGTTGTTGAGTTGAAAGTAAATAAGTTTTATTTGTAACTATGTGCAGGACTGAGTAAGGTGGGCATGGCAACGCACTCCAATATTCTTGCCTGGAGAATCCCATGGACAGAGGAGCCTGGCGGGCTACAGTCCATGGGGTCTCAAAGATTCGGACACGACTGAAGTGACTTAGCACACACACACATGCACACACAGGACTCCCCAGCGTCACACGCTCAGCCCCTAGAAGTCAGTCTCACGCCCCTGTCCCTGTCCCCAGTGGCCCCTAGGTAGCACAGCACAGGACCCTTTTCCTAGGACCAAGGAGACCATACCTGGCCTAGGTGTCTCTTCCAGATATCAAAAAATGCTTCTGAAGATCAGACGTCCAGGGAGGCTTACCTAGAGTAAAAAGAGCTGACAGCTACAGCTCTCCAATTGCGATTTCACAGTCCAGTGAGTGCCCACCCCTCCCCCGCAGCCTCCCCAGGAGCCTTCCCCAACAAAGAGGGCTTTTTGTGGTTTCTGCAGAATCTGGGAGAGAAGTTTTAAATTCTGAGGTAGGAGCCTGAGCTGGGCGGTGGCTCTGGAAAGCCCTTTCCGCTTGGGGATGTGAGGGAGAGAGCAGGGGAGAGGCCAGGGCTGTCACCACAGCCCACCTGGAAACCCAGGGCTGAAACTCTTGCCACCAGAGGACGGTTCGTGTGGCTTTATCTCAGCAAGGCAGTAGCGCCAGCTGCTTTCTTATTAGTCTCTCCACTGCTGCCGGTGACCTTCCCTCACGTCCCAGTCACTGGTGTCTTCAGCATGTCACACCACCCACGTCCCTTCCTTCCTGAAAACCCCGTGGGCTTCTGCCGGCCTGACTTCTACCGCAGGGGTCCCAGAGCAGACCCTCATAGAGACCTGGGGCCGGTGAAAAAGAGAGGTGGTGACTTTGTGGAGAGGGAAAAAGGGACTTCCATGAACCACGGTTTCCATAAAAATCATTTTTTTCTCCTTGGGGGGTAAAGAAGAAAATTTTAGATCCTAGTACCATCTAATTGTGGAGAAAGGCATTTTTTCCCACAGTGCATGAAGCCACCCCGGTGCTCCTTTTTTTTTTTTTCTTTTCCTGCAATGTGTTGCCATAGATCGGTAAGTTGAGAAGCTTCGGAGCTTCTACTTGGCACACCCAGGTTTCAGCAAGAAAAAAGTTCCTTTCACAGTTTGAATATTATTCAAGTTTTGAAGATTAAAGCTGGCTGGAGCAGCATGAACCGAATAGATTACAGTACTCTGCGTACAGCAGGCTCTTCGCTAGCAAGATCAGCCAGACACACAGGCTGCATGCAGCCTCCAGGTCTCACTAACACGGCTTCCAAAATGCATCACTTACACTCCCCAGATGCTGTGGCCCTGACCTTTGGGTTTGGAGAGCCAGAATCAGAGCATGGTCATCTTATACGTCTTCAGATCAACCAAACAAATGAGTTCGATGGCAAAATCACCTATGCATGGCTCAAGAAGTCAGAATAGTGCAGAACTGCAGCAAAAGGGCCTCATATGAATGCGTGGATGAGGTTCTTGTGCTAAGACCCTCAAGCTCCCACTCAGCATCAGGGAGCTGATGAGAGACGCACATAGACACAGAGGAGGAGCCCCTCGTCACAGCACCCCTCTAACATGGCAATCGTTTAGTACGGAACAGACCAGGCAGCTGTCCCTGCTACGGTGAGCATGGCCACACTGGCCGCAATTCAGTCTGCCTGTTGTCCCAAAGGAGGCAAGGGTGGCCTCACTGATGAGGGATTCTAGATGGGAGCTTTAGAAAAAATATCACTGCCTGTGGGTTGGCAGGACAACTGCATCTAGGCTCTTATGTAGCCCTCTACCCCTATCTGCGGAGAAAGACCCCAGATTTTCGGGTTTTATTTGTATCGCCAATCTATTAAGAACTGAAAGGCAGTCTTAGCATGCAATGGTTACCCACAGCTCTCACCACACGCTGCTCTCTTGGCAACACATGAGGGAGTCTGACGTGGCCCCAGACTGTTCCACACCTTCAGGGAGAGAAGCAGAATGCTACGCTGTCAAGGGAGTACCAAGTGCGACCGAAGTTTCTAAAGGCTTCTTCCCATTTTATCTTGTCTCAGACTGGTAACCAATCTGCGACCTGGCACCGATCAGAGGACCAGGCCTGGAGCATCATTTTCTACTGGACTGGACAGCTTGGACAGTGGCAGAGGCAACCAATCTAAGTGGCTGCATGGAATTGTGTTGTGGACGCCTGCGGCAGCATTCATGATCAGGTTCTTCCCCTGTGGTCTTTCAGAGTTTCTCTGTTCTGAAAGGAATGTTGGACTGTCCTCTCATTGGTCTTTCTCCACCTGTTCTCCACATGCCACAGGCTTCTGAGTTAGACTGGGAACTCATGGTCGGGGCCATGTCTCAGGGCGTCCAAACAGCGAGAACCCAACATGTGCCAAGTCCAAAGCCATAAGGAGGTCATGATTCCCAAGTGAATCCAGAAAGAGCCACTTGTTCACATGATCTGGAGCAGAAACCAACCCACATGTTCACATGGACTACAGTTATGATATGCTTGATATTGTTCTGAGCACTGTAAACAGGAAGCCACTGAATCCTCACATAATTGACTCCTATTCATGTAAGTCAGGGGCACCCTAAGAAGCCTTTGACCACATAGAAAAGAAGTCAGTTAGACCTAAGCCTTCAAGCTAAACTCAGAATCAAACACTTGTTGAGTTTTACAAATGATGATGGCAGTGAGGTTAAGTGTGAAGGAATCTGAAATCATACTAATGGGTCTCACTTCCAAGTTTATTTCAAGCCTTAAAATAAAATTAGCTGGACCTCACCTTATTACATCAACTGTGGTATAATAATATGAGTAATATGGCTAAGTGTGTGTATATTCTGTTATTTTAATAATCAGTTTATATTCTGTATGAAAGGGAACACAGGCTCTCTCCCCTCTTCAGAGGTTGGCAGTCACCTGGAGGCTAGGCTTGTGCATCGCTATAACCCATCCAGCCACCCATGTTTGCACCCATTAGGCAAATGCTTTGTCTCTCCAAAACTAATCTGCAGAATGGGAATAATGCTACCGATATCACAAGGTGAGCAACAAATGAGATGCCGTGTGAAAGGCATGGTCCTCTCCATCATACCCGCTCAGTAAATAGACCAAGTCTATGCTCATTTAGAAGCTTCAGAAAAATGAATGTATCATTAAAATTCCTTAGGAAGCTAAGTTCAACTGCAGTTTTGATCCAAAAGCATATGCTTAAAGCTGGAAATATGAAAAGAGGAGATAAAAGAGAAAGGTAAGTTTTTGTTTTGTTTTAAAATTCACGTTTCACCTTTCCCCACCACTTCTCAAAATGTTTATAAATATCCAAAAGGAAAACACGGATGATCTGGCAACTGTTTGGTCTAAGCCTTCCACTAGCTTTTGCTTTTCGCAAGACAAAAGAGAGCCCTTCTATTTGCTCTTGCCTTATGGTCCCCATTTCTGACCCTGCTTCGAACAGCTTTGCAGGGATGCCTGAAGAAAAAGAAAGCCTCCTGCCTGATTTTTCCTTGAGGGTAGAAACAAGCCCAGGAGTGAGGCAGGGGGAGGTGGTGGAGCTGGCCAGGCTGGTACCCAGCCACCCCAGAGCCCCTCCTGCCTCTTCCTCATCCAGCATCATTTCCTGCCTGATCCCTTACAGGTTTGATCAGAGGCATGGTAGCTATGCCTTCTAACAGTGAATCTCAAACTGGAGAAGTCATTCCTTGCCTGGGTGAGGGTTAGAAGAGTTCAAACAGGGAGAAAATACATTTTTGTGGTGTATGCCCCAGGTTGTAGTCATATCCTCTTATCCACCTCCAAAACAAACAAACAAAGAAAAACCCTTCACCCCCGCCCCCACTAAAATAAAGGATTAAAATAGGACAGAAAAAAATTGGAAAATACAGTGTTACTGCCCTTTTACAGTGGTCTCTATGATTGTGTGGCATTTTGTTTTTCCTTAAAAAAACACTTTTATGAAATGCCACAAATTAAAAATCTCAGTGGGGACAACACCTCACAAGTAAGTGTATCATGAAGGACGGGCTAGGATGGACTCTGCATTGATTCTCACAAGTGCCAAATAAATTCAAGTTAGCACTGGAAAGAAGAAGCGCCAAGAATATTAGTCTTCAAAGTCTCAAGTCATAAATCCTTAAAGATTCCATTTAGATTAGTTATAAGTCATCAACAAACATATTTAATAGATAGATGCCCAAGTATAGCATCTAAAATTCCACACAATGTAAAACTGTGGAGATACAGCTACACAGCGACTGAGTGAAAGGTAATCCAAAAAGCAGCCTTTGATGTCTATTACCTGACACCTTCTCTGGTCATAATAAACTGATCCAGGCAAATAGTTTTTCTATCAAGTTTTGTGCCAGGCACTGTATTCGGTACTGGGGCTCAAAACAAACATGCCCAGATCAATCTTTGGTGGTCCTAAATGTCTCCTTAGTCCTTTCTACATTGTTTCTGCTCTTCAATTTGCTCTTTATTACACTGGATCAGCCTGGAAACAGATGCCATTCAAAAGCATCTGAAAGTTTTTCTCAGTGTTCCAGAAGTAAGAGTAAATGAAAGCAGGTAGGCAAATCCCCAAGTACTGTGAATGTTGGACCTGGTCAATATTCTTATTCTACAATCCCTCCAGTAGAATTATTTCATTTAAAATGCTAATTGGCACAGACAAAGTGGTACCTGGTACATAATAGGCAGTGTGCTGTAATGAGCTTCCCAGGTGGCGCTAATGATAAAGGACTCACCAGCCAATGCAAGAGACATAAGAGATGTGAGTTTGATCCCTGGATAGGGAAGATCTCCCGGAAGAAAAAATGGCAATCCACTGCAGTATTCTTGCCTGGAGAATCCCATGGACAGAGGAGTCTGGCAGACTAGAGTCTATAGGGTCACAAAGAGCTGGACACGACAGAAGCAACTTAGCATGCACACAGTGGTGCGAATGCATCGAGACACAGTCTGGAGTCTCAAACACACACACACACACACACACACACACACACACACATCTTGAAAAGACAAGACAAGACCGATTGGTAGTTGATAGATCTAGGCTCAAACTTGGATGTACAGTGTGGCTAGATTCATGGCCTTGGGCCAGTTGATTACCTTTCTGAGCCTCATCTTCACTTGTAAAAATGTGGATAATCCCTATCTTGCAGCATTGATATGAGGATTAGAGGTAATGCATGTAAAGTACTAAAATACAGTGGGCAGCTGTAACTGGAAGCTGTTATTATTATATTATTGGGGCTTGATACAGGTTTGATGATTGAATAATAGGCAAATTAGTTGACCTCTAAAATCCACATCAACTCTAAAATTATGATACTAAAAATGGAATTAAAAGTTCACATATCAAATCGACTCAAGGATATTTTTAATGATTGTGATGCAAATCTCTTTTCAGAGTAAGTTCTGGTAGTGAGACTCACAGAATACAATATATATATACTGTGGCATATTATGAAAATGTTTATGATCAAATTTAAAGGAGAGCTGTCTATGGTTTCTGAGAGCTCCACGGGTTGCTGCTGCCTTCTCTTTCATGACTGCCTCTGTCACCGAAGCTCTCCTTTCTAGAGTACTTGTCGAGGTTAGACACTGTGAGGCAGGTTTTAGCAGTTATCTCGGCCATGACGATTCCCTCCAGTTTCATAAAAGAAAATGGAAGTTTACTGAGATTAAAGATCTTTCCAAGGTCACACAGCTAGTAGGCACCAGGCACTAGATTTCAACTCTGACACTAAGTCCAATCATTTAGCCACTATGCCATATTGCTGCAACTCACACAAGCCCTAAAAGCAAAACAGAAAAGAGATTGCGGAGACTTGTGAGGAAATGTACACACAGAAAGGGAAGAACAAATCTACTGCATTCTTCCTCTGACTGTCTTCTGTGGACTGCACTTTCACCATCTCTCTTCAACAGAGGATCAATGTAACACATCTGTGAAAAAGTAGAAGAATCCACCACTCCCTTGCCTGGGTATATATGCCAAAGGATTGAAAGCTGGATCGTGAAGAGATGCGTGCCCACCCATGTTCACAGACATGCACTGTAGGATTTCTCCTTATATGAGCCATCCAAGTAGTCAAATGTATAGGAACAGAAAGTAGGGGAGGGAGAGTGGGCAGGTGACGCTTCATGGGTACAGAGTGTCAGTTTTGCATGATGAAAAAGTTCTGGATATCCATTGCACAACAATATTAATATTAACACTACTGAACTGTACACTTAAAAATGGTAAAGATGATACAGTTTATGTTGTGTGTTTCCTTTTATCACTATTTAAAAAAGTAAAGTAGTAGAATATTTATTTGTATATGTGTGTATATATACACATTTTATACAATATATATTTGTATATATGTATGTGTATATATTTATATATATACACACAAACATTGTTGTTGTTGTTGTTTAGTTGCTAAGTCGTGTTTGACTTCTGCAGCCATAGCCCACCAGGCTCCTCTGTCCATGGAATTTCCCAGGCAAGAATACTGGAGTATGTTACCATTCCTGTCTCCAGGGGATCTTCCGGACCCAGATTAAACCCACATCTCTTGCATTGCAGGCAGGTTCTTTACTGCTGAGCTACCAGGAAAGCCTATACACACACATATATTAATATATTCTTAAAAGAGTCAGTGATTTTAATATGTCAAAACTCTAGAGAAGAATTATAAAAATTGATGCCAGCGGGGCCAATGGCAGCCTTTAAATGTTTGGGGAGCCGACCTCTTGGCCCAAACCTGATCCCGTATACAACGCTCTGCCATTCCTGTTCTAGCTTCTGAATCATCATCAACTGCTACAGAGTCCAGAGTATGAACCATGTGAATTTCATGCAAATATCCTCTCTGGTGGGAAATGAGAAATCTTCCCTTTCCCTCCCTAAAGGTGGAGATGTCCCAAGCTGTAAAGTTCATTTCACAAATAATTAATTGTATTGCTCCTTCCAATGATCAACATACCTCATCTTTTTCTGCAGTTTCAATTTCCCTATTTTCAAGTGATTTCCTTTCTGACCTAGGACTTCAGGAAAGTAAGCTGGTAGCTATTGTAGGAAGAATCAGTTTGCTTTCAGAGTGATCCTGATCTCAGAAGGCAGGTAAAGAATTCTGACACACTTTTTCTTCTTAACCAAATTATTAAGGCTATTTTTTTTTTTAGCATATTAGGAGATAAATCCTGATTTCCTAAGTAATAACAAAAGACCATCTGCACAAACTACATTCTCCCAGTTTCTAAACATTTGGCTCTATATGTGATTTATCTGTCCCCGAAGAGATTTCTTTCCTTTCTTTCTCCTTTTTTATTTATTTATTTTTTTTGCTGTGCTGCTGGTGGGATTGTAATTCCCCGACCAGGATCAAACCCTGGGCCCTTGGCAGTCAGAGCACCAAGTTCTAACCATTGGATCACCAGGGAATTCCCTGCAAACAGATCTCTTATTCTCTAGTAAACCTACATGGTTCCTGCCTTGGTTTAGCCTCACCCATTGCAACCAAAGGCTGGATTTCCTATTCATGGTGTTTATTCCTGCCCCTACCCCCAAGTAGGCACTTAGTTGACCGATTATAGAATCACAAGATTGGTTATAATTCCGTTTCTCCATCTGACTTTGAACTTAAGTGCTCCAATTATTTCTCCTGATCCTAATAAGTCAGTGGCGTGCTAATGCTTGCCTTGATATTTCTGAAATATACAGGGTGTGATTAGCTTGGGACTGCATCATTAGAAAGCAAAGTTGAAAGCGGGTGAGCAAAATCATCACTTGCATTTAAGCAAAACTGCCTGTGCAGTGAACTTACAATGTTACATGATCCCAGAGATACCCAACGCTGTGAGTAAACATATACTGTATTTGGAAAAATAATCTGACGCTGAAGAACCTCCTGTCTTTGGCTACTACTGAATGAGACAAGATCATAGGACGACAGGTTTGTTCCAATATACAAAGTCCAAAAGTCTGTTTGAGCCAGATATAACTGAAGACATAAAGAATCCCTGAACCATAATAGGATAGGAGGGGAAGAAAGGTAGAAAGGAAAGAAGGAAGGAGGGAAGGAAAGAAGGGAAGGAAACCTTTAGTCAGTTCTGCTGGGTTGGGTTGACATCTCCAGGCCATAAAGTGAGAAAGCTTTAAGGTAAGCCTGCTGGAAGAAAAAAGAAGAAAAGAAGAAAAAACCCACGCATACACACATATCAAATAAGATGCAAAAAATACATTAGCATCAGTGGTGTTATTTTATCTGTATGCAATCAGCAATAGTGTAAACTTTTGGGAACTAGCAGAAGGGGGGAAAAAAAGAAACATTTTAAAATGGGAATGATTTGCAGCCAAATCAATTGATAAATGAAAGAAAAAAAGATGGTACAACTGAAATTGATGCCAAAGATTTATAAGGTTGACTAAGTAAACAAAAATGGAATGGATCACCATGGAAATGCATGAATACTGAAAAAAGCAAGATCTGAATAGACTAATGATATGCCTCACTTAGACTGACAGGTGTTGATAACAACTGTGATACTCAATCCACACCAACATCCACACTTCTAACATGTTTATTCCTAGAAAACACGGGCCAGATTGAAAGGTTCCTTTGGTAAGAGCTCATAAGGAAAATAAATTTTCTCATCTTAAAGGGACTAACTCAATTCTCATCTATCTACTTGAAAAATAAAAAAGATTTTACCTATTTGCTTCCTGGATATGAGAAGCTGCAGTTAGCAGAAGTCATTCTCCAGGGCTCTACTAGTCTTTGTTCCAATAAACCTCTCACAGAACTGAATTCTCAGTTTGGCTTATCTCCTGCACTGAATACTTGAAGTATGACCACCACTCATTAGAAGTATAATTAAAAAGACACAACCTAGATTCCTCCCTCCCATCACATACAGATGAAAACCAATAACCCTTAATCTATTTGTTACCATGGCTACCATAGGGTATTTTATTTCAGTACAACTCTAGGTATTTCGTTCGGATTGTTGCTTGCAAATGAAAGTTGGAGACCTATAAATTTTCGTTAACTGTGCTACAAATGGAGAGACTGAACAGAAGAAAATGTTTTTCTTAATCATGGACGAATATGGTTTATAAGATGCTTGTGCAGAAAAGTTATTAAAATTGGTTAAATGCATCAGCCCATAAACCAATTTAAATGCCATTAAATTTATATAGAGTTTAAGGGCACATATGCTAGTAATTCTCTGATTTATAGCAGGATGATAAATCAAGTGCACTCAGAAGAGTGTACAGGACGGAGACTATATTCATCAGTGGCACACAGCTTCATACTTGTATAAATGCCTGAAATATGTGACTACTCAAACACAGGCATGCCAACTAGCCTTTAAAGTATTCACCTGTGAATTATCCAACAATGTTTTGGCCTACAGTCGGGAGGAACAATCGATAAAGTTGTTCATCATGCCCACTCCAGAAAAGTAGCTTTGCACTTTCCATTGTAATTTTTAAAAAACATCAGGAATGAGGTGGGCTAATTAAATCTGCTGTCATTCATCCTAAACCGAAATAATTCCTTAAATCTGCCCTCCCAGGGCTGAGTTGGAGATAAGACCACACAACAAGAAAAGGAACTCTGTAGTGACTAGACAGATGACTTTAAAGCTACTGAAATTAGGGTAAATACAGCTGTAACCAGGACAGATTTATCACCGCAAGAGGAGTCCGAATCCCAGCGAAGCTCGGCTGGTGAGAGGCTGGCGCCTGCAATAGTGGAGCCTGACTGTCCCTGAGCCGAAGAAGTGGAAGTTTCGCGGGCAGCTGCAGCTGGGCGTCCTCAACGGTCCGGTCCCTCCAGCGCTGAGGTCTCCCCTAATGCTACATAAATACCTGCGTCCACGATTCGCTCCGGGCTAGCCGCGGCGCAAGCACCGTAGGGAGCCAGGAGAGCTTTTGCAGAGCGGCAGGGATGGCAAAGGCGGCGGTTCCTCACCCATCAGCATCCCTAGGGACCCGCGGTAGGACCCGCCAACTGACCCGTGTCTGCCATTGCGTTTCAGAGCCCAGGAACCACAACTGGCTTCTCCCCTGGCGGACCCAGGCATCCGAGACTCGCGCTTTGGCCCCATCACCGTTGGCTGCAGGCAGGCAAGCAGGCAAGGCGGCGCGTCCCCGCCTTCCCCGGCCGACGCAGACCTGACCTGCCCGGGAGCTGCCTCGGACCTGGGAGCTGCCTCGGACCTATCCGGGATCTCGACTCTGCTCTCTCGACCCCGGGCGAGAGCTCCCCTCCCTGGGGGCCCGGGGCCCGCACTGCCTAGAGCCCGCACCCGCGCCGCGATCTCAGATGACCCTCGCGCTCTCGGCCCGCTCCTGGCCACAGAGACCCGGACGTGAGCCCTCTGCCAGCCGGCACCTCCCGCGGCAGTCAGGGCGCAAGCCCACACTCCCACACCACACATCTCCCCGTCCACACTATCCCGCACATAAACAACCCCTCCCCATCCAACCCTACATCCTCGCCGCCCCACCATTCCGGTACGCTCTCGTTTCCGCGCCCCCCAAACACGTTGGCACCCACAAGGTGCTAGGGGAAGGGGAGGGGGTCACAGAAGGTCTGTGCGGGTTTCCTCCCCGTGGTTTTCACGTTCCTCTGCCTCGAAAGTTACTTGGGATTGAGTGAAGAGACCCGGTCCCCAAATGCGGGGTCTGAGGACGGGAGGGGGCAGAAACCCCAACCTGGCTTCCCGCCGCACAGAGGCGCGCACCTCCCCAAAGGGTCGGGCGCGTGGCCGCCCCCAGAGTCCTGCCCTCCGGTGCCTCCTCCTGGCCCCCAGCCCGGCCCGGGCCCTGGGCCGCTCCAGGGAGGTGGCTTGGAGAGGGACGCAAGCTCTCGGGCCCAGCTGAGGGGCTGCTTCGGCGGGGGTGGGGTGGGGGGGTGGTCACACTCGCTTCCAGCACCCACTATCACCGCAACATTGGCCCCAGGCAGACCGGGGGCATACACACCCGGGGGCAGGAAGTTTTTTTCCCCCCCTTTTTTCCCCCTGGAGCAGCGCAGGCGCAAGGGCTCCTGCAGCCTTGCGAGTCCAGACGCGGGAGGCTCCAGCCGCCGCCGCCGCCGCCGCGGGAGCCGAGCCCAGCGTTCCGGGTTCTCCGGCCCCGCTCCCAAGCCCGGCCCGGCCCCACGCAGCCTCCAGCACCCTGGGTCCCCGGCGCCGCATCCTTGGCGCCCTAGCCCGCATCTTACCTCCGGCCGCGCGGCTTTGGCCCCGGCCCGACGCGCAGAGAGTCTGGGGTCGCGAGTGGGCGCAGAAGGGCTGATGGATAGGGGACGGCGCCGGCGGGCAGCGGTGGCTGGGGCCGCTCGGGTCCTGGCCGGGAGAAACGGATCCAGGTCCACCTCCTCCTCGCGTTCCTGCTCTCCGCTTTCTCCCCCCTTTTCCTTCTCCTCCTCCTCCGCCGCCGCCTCCCGGCAGCCCAGGGAGGATGCCCGGGAGAGGGAAGTCAGTCCTTCTGCCTGTCAGCCTGTGCGGCTACGCGCGGCGCGGCGCGGCTCTCACCGAGGCGGCGGCGGCGGCTCCGGCAGCATCGCTCCCCCCCACCCCCCCGGCTCTCCCCGCAGCCGCGGCGGCCGCGGGGCTGGGGTTGGCTCCGGGCTCCGGGCTCGGGCTCCGGGCGGGGGCTGCGCTCAGGCACGGCGGCCGCGGGGACTGCGGGCGGGCCCTGCGGAGCCGGGGCCGGGGCTGCAGCTAGATCCGCGGCGGCGGCAGCGGCGGCGGCGGGGGCTGGCGCGGCCGCGGCGCGGGGACCATGCTCCCTTCTGGCTCGCTCCGCTCCGGGTACCGTCTGCTTTAGCTGCGAGGGAGGCGGGCTTCGGCGCGCAGCCAGGGGCGGGCGGAGCCAATCACGGGCGCCGGAGTGGGCGGGGGCGGGGGCGGAGGGTGGGGGAGGCGGGGCGCCCCCGACCGGGCACCCGGCGCTGCTCCGCGGGCCCGAGGGATCCGGGGCAGCGGCGCGCCGGGGCCCGGGGCGGAGTGCTCGCGGGTGTGTCCATCCGTCCGTCCACCGCCCCCGCCCGCCCCCTGCGGTGGCTCCCGGCTTGCCCAGCTCGGCGGCCGCGCCCGGCAGATGCGCGGCGCTTGGTCCCGGCCTCCTGCGCCCCGGGCCTCCCGGCCCCGCCGGCCGGGGCTTGGCGGACGGGACCGAGGCGAGCTCCCCGGCCGCGCTCAACACCTGAGGAAACTGGCGGAAAAGTTTGAGAACGAAAAGTCCAATCGTCTTTCAGCTTCCGCCCTCCCTATGACACTCCAGCCACGGTAAGGAGCAGGAATTGTCCAGGTCCCTGAAGAACCTCTGCAGGCCCCGTAAATCCTGACCACCGACCCTCTCTAGTCCGTGCAGACTCGACTCCCCTCGGTGTCCACGGACTTTCCTGTCTACACCGACCCTCTTGAGTTCCCAGGACCCCTCTCTGTTGACATCCCCTGCCCTGGCCACCCCAGCCTTCCATGTCTTCACTGACTCCCGTTCTGTCTACACCGACTTTCTTAGTCCCATCACTTATCTGTCTCCACGTGCGGTCTCCACGGACCCTAACTTCCACCTTCATAGGAGAGGTTTGGCTAGAGGCCCGTGGCAGCCCCTTTGCGGGCTTATCCACTGTGTCAGAGCATTTAATTTCAGCACCAGTCTCCCCTTTCTTGGTAGATCTAGATCTGGTTTTTATTCCCTGACCTCTTTCCCTCCCCTACCTTACCCCTTCATTTGGTTTTGATTTCAGAGGAAATGTGTCTCTCCCCACCCCCACCCCCCACCATCCCCCATCTCCAGCTGGTAACGTCTTGTTGGGCTACAGCCTCTGCCCCGAACTCCCCAGGGCAAAGCCGCTGAGGCCTGAGGCCTGGGTGGAAATCTGGGAGGGGGCGGGGGTTGTGGAAGGTAGGGGGCCTACTTGTTCTCTGGCTGAAACTAGGAGGAGCCAGCCCCGGGCGGGCTCTGCGGGTCCCGGCCCCCCGCTGCCGGGGCCGGGGGAGGGGTGACTGGTAAATCTCTCTCGCTCTGCTCACTCCTGTGATGTCTGAATCCAGGCCTCTGCTCTCTTCGGCTGTGAACTCAGTTCAGGGATTGTGTCTTCTTTAATATCTTGTGGGAAGCAGAGTACAGTGTGGCGGCTGATAAATAATAAATAATAATAATCTACTGAGGGTAGCCCGAGGACTGTCAGTGAAAGGGAGTGAGAACACTGGGGAAATGGCCCCATTGGTGTTCCCTGAATGGAGTAACTGCGTTTCCTGAAAAGAAGAAGAAAATAAATCGGATGAAGTTTTGGTGTGTGAAGCCTAGGGGAGGGGAGAGGACACAGGTAAAGGAGTCCACCCTTGATGGTGGGGATCAGCTAGGGAAAGTGGGATGTTTTGAAGAGAGGGCGACAGGGGGGTGCCTTGGAAGGGGAGCAGGTGGGAGCCGGTGCAAGAAAGCTCCTCCAACAACCTGAAGGGGGATGCGAGGTGTGGTCTGAATTCTTAACATGGTACATGCAAAGTGATTGAAGGGTAATGTAGAGTGGAGAAAGGAGAAAGGATTACTTGGGATTTTTAAGGAGGACTTAATTAACACCTCAAGCACTGAGAGCGAAGAGGAGAAGGAAGGCACAGGTGAGTCAGTGTTCATTCATGTGGTAGGAAGCAGTCCTCTGAAATGATCTATGTGGGTTCACCCGCTGTGAGCTGTGGGATCCACCAGGCTACACAGGACAGGTGTAGACATTATAGAAATGTGGCTGAGGTTTGCAGGCTAAAGGATAGGTTAAGATCTGGCCATTTGAGGCAGTCATAACATCTGACAAATCATTTTCAGTGATTCTCAAATGAAAGCAGGAAATAAGCACTCTAAGAATCCTTCAGTTACATCTCTGGGTGAAGGTGTAAGGATTCTCCCAGTTTCCCCAAGGGCGTTATCAGAGAAGAGAGGCTCTGTTGAATCTGCATCCACCCAGGTGATGCCCAGGGTGCCCATGCTGGAGTGTTGCAAAGCCTTCAGGGTTGGATCTTGATAACAGCTCACCAGGGGTGCCAGCTTATCAGGAGAATGAGGAAAGCTGTGTGAATTAGAATCACAGTGGGCTCATCTCCCCTGTCCTCACCCCACCCTTCTCTCACCCCCGGAGGCTGCATGCAAATAAGAATTTCCAGAGTCTGAAGCCCAGATCTTCCCCTGCAGTGGGGCTCCATCCAGCTAGGGACTGTTTGGTGTGCACTCAGGAAGGGGCCCCTCTGGTCTAGACATGAATTCCCACTTCAGTTCGTGTCATCTGTCCCTGTTTCCCCAGGGTCTCGGTGACTGGATCTGGTTTGTGTTGTGTAAGAGATCTGTCTTTCTGCGTGGACCTTGCCGGCAGGTGGGATCTGTTCTGGGTTATTCAGGGCCCTACTCTGTGGGTTTTGGGATAAGCTCCATGGTTAGCATGGATCTCTCTTCGTGGTAAATGGGATTTGTTGGGTGTTAGACGCGAGAGCTTCTTCAGCTCTGGTTAAAGATTTCTCCATGAAACACACGATCGAGCTCTGTGGAGTGAGTTTCAAAAGCCAGCCCTGCCTGTCCTGACAGAGATGCCCCAAGCTGAGCTCTGAGGTCAGGACTATGCTCCAAGTGGCTGGATTGTGAAGGAGTGGACTTGTGGTCCCCAGAGAGGTAGACTGGAATAAACCAGAACATGCATTCCCAGCTCAGAGCATAGACCATCCTTTGTGCAATCTGTCAGATGAGGACTTTGTGCTGGAAAAGCTACTGCCATCACCCGAAGAAGCCACAGCAGGACTGTCTGGGAGTGCCCACTGTGGCTGAGATGGACTTCTCTCCTTGTTTGTGTTTATAATCGTAACCACAAGAAAGCGTTCATTTGCTCGGTGGTTGCACTATGCCAAGCACTGTACCACGTATTCTACCCACAATACCTGGTCACCGATCATAGCAAACTGTGGAGTTAGTGTTCTGGGCCCCAAGTACTGAGTCCCAGAGAGGGTGAGTGAAAGTGAAAGTGAAAGTCACTCAGTTGTGTCCAACTCCTTGCCACCCCATGGACTATATAGTCCATGGAATTCTCCAGGCCGAATACTGGAGTGGGTAACCTTTCCCTTCTTCAGGGGATTTTCCCAACTCAGGGATCAAACCCAGATCTCTCGCATTGCAGGCACATTCTTTACCGGCTGAGCCACAAGGGAAGCTGAAGAATACTGGAGAGGGTAGCCTATCCCTTCTCCAGCGGATCTTCCCAACCCAGGAATCAACTGGGGTCTCCTGCATTACAGGCAGATTTTTTTTATCAACTGAGCTATCAGGGAAGCCCAGAGAGGGTAGGTGATCTGAAATCACACAGCCAGTGAGTGGAAGAGCTGGAAACAGAGTCTGCTTGGTTGTTTCCAAACCCTTTGTCCTTTTCATCATACTCAGCACACAAATGTAGTTTCCTTTGTAATTAACCCAGGTCTTTTCCCTTGGAGAAGACACAGTGGAGGCTGATTTGGCCTCACAGAGGGCTGGTGTGGAAGAGGAAAGTCTTGTCTCTGATTACTGAATGCACAGGTCACTAGGAAGAGTGGACCCCTCATCAGAAACCCTCAGGTCTGAGAGGACATCTGTTTCCAGGAGCGCAGTGGGTATAAATAGAGCAGAAGCCAGCCTCGCTGCTGGGCGGGTTTTGTGTTTGCTGTTTTGTTTTTCTAACATTCTGCTCCGCTAAAATCACCCTCATTTGGCATCAAAAGCACGAATAAATCCTACATAAGTCACTGTCCCTCCAGTGGTTAATCAATCCATAAAAATCTATTTAGCACCTACTGTGTGTCCTGCATTTCAGCCCCATGGTGTTGATTAGAGCAGGAAGTAAGAAGTCACAGCTGCTGTATTTTCGCTGTGGCCACCCTGCTTTGTGGTGAGGACACATCCTAGTCCCACAATCAGCAGTCTGCAGAGGGCCTCCTGCCCAGCCTTTCGGTGGGTGCTCTCAGGAGTGCTGGGAAGGTGCAAGGTGCCTCACACTCTGCTCAGCTTCACCCTGCCTGTTTCTGAAAAGTGGTGGAGGCATCCAAATGCAATATAGAATTTCCCCCCCCCCCCACACCCCACCCTTATCTGCAGTTTCAGTTACTTGTGGTCAACCTCTGTCTGAAAATATTAAATGGGAAATTCCAGAAATAAAACAATTCATAGGTTTTCAATTGCGTGCCATTCTGAGTAGTGTGATGAAATCTCATGCTATCCTGCCCAGGATGTAAATCACCTCTTTGTCCCATGTATCCACCACCTGCCCTTTGAAAGTGAAGGTGTTAATTGTTCAGTCATGTCCAACTCTTTGCAACTCCAAAGGAAGACTATAGGAAGACTATAGCCTTCCTGTCCATGGAATTCTCTTGGCAAGAATACTGGGGTGGGTAGCCAGTCCCTTCTCCAGGGGATCTTTCTGACCCAAGGATTAAACCCAGGTCTCTTGCATTGTAGGCAGATTCTCTACCGTCTGAGCTATCAGAGAAGCCCATGATGTGAATCAGCTCTTTGTCTAGCAAATCCACCACCTGCCTGTTAGTACAGGAAAAAACACCATGCCTGTAGGGTCTGGTACTATCCACAGCTTCATGCATCCACTGGAGGTGTTGGGAGGTCTTCCCTGCAGATAAGGTGGGACTACTGTACTTGGTTCTTGTTCTTGACAGAGGCTAAGGTAAAAACAGTTGTTATCAAGAAACATAACTTAGTGCTCAGATGTGGGGAAAAGACTCCAAGTGTTGTGGGGTCTCGGGGACGATCTGTAAGAGCTGGGCTGGTCAGGAGGGCTTCCTGGAGGAGACAGATCTCAAGCTGGACCTGAGGAGGGAGGAGGTTTCCATGGGAAGCAGAGGAGCCTTGGGCCAGGAGGACAGAGGATGCTAGATCCTTGGATTGGGAAACTCATCCAGGTGTGCTAGTTTCTGGGACACGGCTTGTTGTTAGCAGTCATTTCCTTTGGATGAAAATGAAAATGTATTTTCTTTCTTTGCCCAAATCAGTGAACTATTAGATTCTAAGATTCAGAGTGAAAGTGGTGGTGTCTTTTTTGGCATTTTCAATGGCAGGAATTCAGCACCTTTTTTTAGTACCAGTTGTTTGCAGGTGGCAGGAGTGCTAATTAGACAGAGCCACTAGCAATTTTCCTGGATGGTTCTGACTCCCAAACCGACAGGAAACACTGCTTGGGCATTTTAAGAGAGCAGATTCTTCTTTCCCTGCTCTGATAAAATGATTCTTCAAACACAGTGGTCAAAGGAGTGGGTTTCCTAGTTGCTCAATACATATTTATTGGCCGTTGAATTGTTCACAGTGACCAAAATTTCACTTTACTTCTTTGGTGTTTAAGAAGGGCCTGATGCTTTTCTATGAGACAGTGTAAAACGAAGGCCCAAATGATTGGGAGGATAGTTGTAAGGAACATTTTATTGGAGTGTTAGAGTAGTCTTTCGATCACAGAAGCAGGCTTTCACGAAAGGGAAAATTCAAGAGACTTTTGAGAGAAGATTGAATCCTCGTACTTCTTTGCATACATATTTTTTAAGCTGTTTTTAAGAATAAAGAGGTTACGGTCCTGCCAGTCCCCTGTTTGACTCCAGAATCCACTGGTGCCAGTGTCTTTCGTCTCCTTCTGAGATTTCAGTAGGACTTGGGGCCAAAACCATTTCATGAGTGTGGTCATTTCAAAGCCCTGTATTGGACCGGAAGTGAAACAAGACCGTCCAGGGCAGGTGACTGCCTGGTCTGTCTCTACAACAGAGGGCCTTGTGCTCTCTGCCTTTTGCCTGGACTCAGGCTGCCCGAGAGTGTGGCAGTCCACGTGGGCAGTGGAGGGGAACACAGTGGGAGGCAGAGGGGCCACCATGCAGAGCCGTTGGCCACAAATCTCCTTTTCGTCCGCTGTTTCATGAAGACAGCCAGGTCCAGGGCTCTGTCGCAGGAGTTATGATTTATTTCCATGTGTGTGTTAGTTGCTGAGTCGTGTCCAACTTTCTGCGACCCCATGGACTATAGCCCACCAGACTCCTCTGTCCATGGGATTTTCCAGGCAACCCACTGGAGTGGGTTGCCATTTTGTTCTCCAGGGGATCATTCTGACTTGGGGATCCAACCTGGGTCTCCTGCATTGTGGGTAGATTCCTTACCATCTGAGCAACCAGGGAAGCCCATTTATTTCAAGTCCCCAAATTGAGGCTACCTGTCATGTTCACAAGCAAAAGGCAGCTCCTCCTCCAAGGAAACAAGTTCACTGTTCTCCCCAAACACAGAGGTATTGGGAATCAAGCTTCAGGCACTCTCAGATTCTGAGATAAATCTCAGTTTGCAGGTGAAGTTTCTAGTTATTTCAGCTATTTTGGGTCCTTTGGAATATGTATCCCTGTATTTCATCTTCAATGCTTATCCCTACTTGAATTTGTGCAACTGCATGCACTTTCTGTGCGGTGGGTCTGGGAGGAAGAATTTGTGAGGTCATGCTCCGGGGAAACACGACTGTCAACACACTGGCCCCAGAGGCCCTGTCCCCACGGAATCAGAGGCGACAAGGAAGAGAAAGCAGTAGGGCCTGAACTCAGAGTACTTACTAGATATTTACTAAGGGTCTTAATAATTGCCTGAGTCTGTGATAAAAGTCACCATCTGGTCCATCTCTTAATATAAGAAAATATGATATATGAAAATTCAAAATGATAAAACAGAAGGATTTGCTAGTTTACATTACAAAAGAATGCATGAACTGCCCATAAGTGAAGCTTTCCCCTTTGATATTTAATCTGTGGCTGATTTATTAGACATTCTGTTCATATACAACTGGGCAGAAACACATTAATTTATTTTTATTTATTTAAGGCTTGTGACCTGCCTGCTTTCAAGATGTCTCGAGCAATTTACAGGTTAAAACATGGGGCAAGAGGAGACATTTAGGAATGAAATAAAACAGACAGAACCCAAAGGGAGGAGCTGGGTTAGAGGTATTAAGCACACAAGATGAATGGGTTCTACAAATAGGATCTCTAAGGGAAAGCAGGGCAAATGTGCCAGGTTACCTGATTGTATAAAGAAAGACGCATTTGTATCAGGTCATTAAAGATGTTTCGAATAGAAACTGTTTAAAAAATGAGAGGCTATTACAAATGGAAGAATGTAGTATTATTGAGATAAAAGATTTCTCCTTTAAACTTTGCAGACAAATGCTAATCCTCGACAAGTGTAACACTGCAGGTTTTTATGTTAACATTTTTCACTGCGTCTAAACCTTTGAAAAATATTTACCAGATGACTTCTTTAAAAATTTTCAGTTCTTTATAGGTTTACTTATTGCCAATTCAGGAAAAGGGTTGCAAATTGGTCACATTTCATTTAGGTTGCTGTGAATTTTCCTAGAAAGCAACAGGTGGGTATCTTCTATCTTAATTCTAAACTCTTGATAATTTTAGTGTAGTTTCAGGTCAATTTCAAAATTAGCCAGAGTTTTGGCTAATGTAAAATTTTATTAGAAATAACTGGAACTTAGCATTAGAATGCTAGACTAGAGATCTGTTCAGGAAAATTAGAGCTATTAAGGGAACATTTCTTTCTTTTTTTTTTTTTTTCATTTCTTTTTATTAGTTGGAGGCTAATTACTTTACAATATTGTAGTGGTTTTTGCCATACATTGACATGAATCAGCCATGGATTTACATGGAACATTTCATGCAAAGATAGACATGATAAAGGACAGAAACGGTGAGGACTTAACAAGCAGAGGAGATTAAGAAGAGGTGGCAAGAATACACAGAAGAAATGCACAAAAAAGGTCTTAGTGACTTGGATAACCACGATGGTGTGGTCACTCACTTAGAGGCAGACATCCTGGAGTGTGAAGTCAAATGGGCCTTAGGAAGTGTTACTATGAACAAAGCTAGTGGAGGTGATGAAATTCTAGCTGAGCTATTTCAAATACTAAAAGATGATGCTGTCAAAGTGCTGCACTCAATACACCAGCAAATTTGGAAAACTCAGCAGTGGCCTCATGACTGGAAAAGGTCAGTTTTCATTCCAGTCCCAAAGAAAGGCAACACCAAAAAATATTCAGACTACCATACAGTCGTGCTGATTATGTATGCTAGTAAGGAAATGGCAACCCACTCCAGTATTCTTGCCTGGAGAATCCCAGGGATGGGGGAGCCTGGTGGGCTGCCGTCTCTGGGGTCGCACAGAGTCGGACACGACTGAAGCAACGTAGCCGCAGCAGCAGCAAGGTTATGCTCAAAATCTTTCAAGCTAGGCTTCAGCAGTATGTGAACTGAGAACTTTCAGATGTACAAGGTGGGTGTAGAAAAGGCAGAGAAACCAGAGATCAAATTGCCAACTTTCGTTGGATCATAGAAAAAACAAACAAATTCCAGGAAAACATCTACTTTTGCTTTATTGACTACGCTAAAGCCTTTGACTCTGTGGATCACAACAAACTGGAAAATTCTTACAGGGATGGGAATACCCGACCACCTTACCTGTTTCCTGGGAAACCTGTATGCAGGTCAAGAAGCAACAGTTAGAACAGGACATGGAACAATGGACTGGTTCAAAATTGGGAAAAGAGTATGACAAGGCTGTATACTATCACCTTTCTTATTTAATTTGTATGCAGAGTACATCATGCGAAATGCTGGGCTGGATGAAACACCAGCTGGAATCAAGATTGCTGGGAGAAATATCAACAGCCTCAGAAATGCAGATGATACCACCTTAATGGTAGAAGTTGAAGAGGAACTAAAGAGCATCTTGATGAAGGTGAAAGAGGAGAGTGAAAAAGCTGGCTTAAAACTCATCATTCAAAACACTAAGATCATGGCATCTGGTCCCATCACTTCATGGCAAATAGATGGGGAAAAAGTGAAAGCAGTGGCAGGTTTTATTTTCTTGGGCTCTAAAATCACTGTCAAGAGTGACTATGGCCATGAAATTAAAAGATGCCTGCTCCTTGGAAGAAAAGGTATGACACATCTAGATAGTGTCTGAAAGAGGAGAGACATCACTTTGCTAACAAAAGTCTATATAGTCAAAGCTGTGGTTTTTCAAGTAGTCATGTATGGATGTGAGAGCTGGACCAAAAAGAAGGTTGAGTGTGCTGAAGAATTGATGCCTTCAAATTGTGGTGTTGGAGAAGACTCTTGAGAGTCCCTTGGACTGCAAGGAGATCAAACCACCCAATCCTAAAGGGAATCAACCCTGAATATTCATTGGAAAGACTGATGCTGAAGCTGAAGCTCTAATACTTTGGCCACCTGATGTGAAGAACTGACTCATTGGAAAAGACCTCCATGCTGGGAAATTTAAATGTAGGTGAACAGGACGACAGAGCATAAGATAGTTGGATGGCATCACCATGGACTCAGGGGACTCAATGGATGCCAGTTTGAGCAAACTCCCAGAGATACTGAAGGACAGGGAAGCCTGGCATACTGCTGTTCATGGGGTAGAAAGAATCAGACAAGACTTATAGACTGAACAATAATAACAGCATCCACATCAGCAGATTCTTCACCGTAACCTTTTCATCTTTTTCCTGGGCTAGACTACATCTCCCAGCACCCCTGCAGTTGGGCTGTATCTCCCAGCCTCCTTTGCAGTTAGGCTATATTGCCTAGTTTCCTTTTTAGTTAGATGCACTCGTGTTAATGAAATATGCATGGAAGTAATACATGCCATTTCCAGACCTGAGCCATTAAAATCTGCCCTTGCACTTTCTGTGCTCTTTTCCCTCTCTCCGTGTTGATACAGGCAAACACGGAGCTCTTGGAAGCTGCAAATTAAAGATGGCAGTGAAACAAAACCCAGGAAGCTCTGGGTCTCTAACTTACTGTTTGGAGAGGGCCACTCACTGATCTGGGACACCCATTTTGGGGCTTCAAGAAACAGGAAATAAAATTCTATTATATTTGAGCCATTTTATTATTTTTGGTTTGTTTGTTTTTGCGAATAGTGTCATCCTAACTAATGTCGCAATCAACTAAGCCTCTGCGAGGTGAATTCTCTGGAGAATCTGCATTTTTAACAAGCACCTTAGAAGAGTTTGAGAATCATTGCTGGAGTCGAAGGGGAACCAGTCACTCGTGGGTTTAGAGTAGACCAAGTAATGTGATGCTGTTGCATTTTAGAATGACAGCAAGAAAGCAGATTTTACCTCCTTTTTCTCTGCCACAGAGAACAATCTACTGACTAAAAAGAAAAGGAAAACTGTGGTAAGAGAAAATTGAAGTTCAAGATGAATAAAGAGATTATAACAAGCACCAACCTGCTGTAAATGAGCTCAAGTCTCTTGGCCAGGACAAATTACACCCCAGGGAGTAGAGAGAACTTACCACCAGAGCTGTAGAGTCTCTGCTGATAATCTTTAAGGAGCATGGAGAGTGGGAGAGAAAATGGAGCATGAGAGATGGGAAAATATGGTTTTTATTATTAAAGAGTGGAAAAGATTCTGCAGGCTACAAAAATGGGGATATCCTATTCACCCTCATGAAGTTGATTATTGAAGGCTGATTTGTGAGTATATGAAAACTGGAGAATTCTCTAGAAGCCTGTGTGGCTTTTTTTAAGAGCAAGCCACAACAAGGAAACTGTATTCCCAGTTTTGTGATAGGCTTGCTAGATTATTATGTCAGGGAATTGTGTTAGCTGTGTAGAAGCAAAGCATACCTCAGGTTGGTATTTGTCAAGGAATCTCATGACAAATTTGTGTGCAAGATAAAGTAATTTCAACTGCAGACTAGTATTTGGGTAATACATACCCAAAGATGCTAATCACTGTCAGCATGAAAGTACATTTCTAGTGAAAGGCCACAGTCATAGTTCCTTCTGATATTTTTATTAGTAAGGCAGACATAAATGACTTCGTTAATCCTGAAATCTTGAGATGATGTGTAGAGAGTACATTGATTGGCATAACAAGGCCCAAAGAAAAGGCTCAAATATTAATCTAAATGTAATGATGTGAAATGAAACAGACAAACAATAGGATTGAGCAGGTAGGTTCAAACAGTGCCCCCCACCCCGCCCACCCCCGTACAAATCCAGGGCTAAGAGGCAGTAGCTATGCTCTGAGAGAAAAATGCAGGAACAGGACATCAAAGATGTTGTTCAGTTGCCCAAAGCCCTGTATGAACTCTGAGGTTGGCTATGAAGCCTTGGGGTTAGCTGAGACCTATATGCAGTTGTCTGAAGGCATCTCAGGAGCAGAGGGACCCAGGCAGATTTCAAAGGGCCAGATGGGAAGATTTCAGGTTTACATAAGAATGAACTTTCTTCAGCCATTTCAGAGCTTCCCAAGTCGATAGGCTTCTTACAGATCAGAGCACCTGTTAATTGACATGACCAAGTGGAGAGAGAAGATCCCTCATTGGGACTTCAAGTAAAAGGTGAAGACATCTGAATGGGTATTTGGCCACAAAGAAAACACTACAGTCCCTACAAGTATCAGTAGCTATATGACTGGGCACCATTTAGTGATAACTTAACAGGTGCCAGGCATAGTGTTAAAGTGGGCTCCAAAGTCCTATATTAGCTTTTTGGCTGCTGTCACCAATTACTTAGAAGAAAAGCTATGGAAAACCTAGACAGCATATTAAAAAGCAGAGACATCACTTTGCTGACAAAGGTCCCAATAATCAAAGCTATGGTTTTTCCAGTAGTCATGTACTGATGTGAGAGTTGGACCATAAAGAAGGCTGAGCACCGAAGGATTGATGGTTTTGAACTGTGGTTTTGGAGAAGATTGCTGAGAGTCCCTTGGGCAGTAAGGAGATCCAACCAGGCAATCCTAAAGGAAATCAACCCTGAGTATTCATTGGAAAGACTGTTGCTGAAGCTCCAGTACTTTGGCCACCTGATATGAAGAACTGACTCACTGGAAAAGACCCTGATGCTGGGAAAGATTGAGGGCAAGAGGAGAAGGGGGCAACAGAGGATGAGATGGTTGGATGTTATCACTGACTCAATGGACATGAGTTTGAACAAACTCCAAGAGATAATGAAGGGCAGGGAAGCCTGGAATGCTACAGTTCATGGGGTCACAAAGAGTCGTACATGACTTCATGACTAAACAACAACAGAAATTACTATAAAATTAGTGACATAACTCAATACAAAGTTATTTTCTTACTGTTCTGGGGCCCAGAAATGTAAAGTCAAGGGGTCTGCAGGCCTATATTCCTTCTGGAAGCTCTAGCAGAATATCCTTTTTCAGTTTCAAGAGGCTGCCTGCATTCCTTGGCTTTTGGTCCCTACTTCTGTCATTCCAGGTTAGCGATGTAACATCTTAAGTCTGTCTTCTCTCTTTCTCTCTTCTTCTGTTATCACATCTCCTCCGCCCCTGATCCCATGACTTCCCTCTCAGAAGGACTCTTGTGATTACACTGGGTTCGACCATCTAGATTCATGTCCCTGTCGCAGGGTCCTTAGTTTTATCACACCTGCAGAGTTCCTTTTGTCATGTAAGGTATCATATTCACAGGCTTTGAGGACTAAGATGATGACATCTTTGGGAGGGTTGTTGTTCTGTCTACTACAAGCCCTTTATATATTGCCTCATTTAATTTGATCACTCACTGTCTTGAAGAGTTGGGCATTATTTCCACTCAACAAATGGAGAGTTGGAGCCGTGGAACAATTACAAAACACAGTAAACCACCAGGAAAAATGGTGAGGCTGGAATCAAACTAGGCTCTCACTCTAAGAACTGAGACTCTCACCACTCTGGTGCTGTACTGTGCATGTTTATTATTATGCTTAGAGCCCATGATTCTAAGGACTAATAATCATTTTTCTTTAATGGTGTTAATTTAGTGGTGACATTATTGCAGCTTGTTTTTTTCTAAAATGTCATACGAGTCAGACATTTCCGGTTACCCATGAAATTTAAGTGGCCTCCCCCTGCGATCATCCTTAGCATCCTCAGCTCACAGCTTTTGCCCCTCCTGGATTTTGTCACCTTGCACCTTCTCAGCAACAGGAGTCTGGAACAGTGTTATTTTCTGAATTCAGATCTGACAATCTTTGTAGACCAAAGGTTACACAGCCGTATAAGTTTGTTTTTAACCCAAAGTAACAGAGTCGTCAGGCAGAGTGTATAAAAAGATCCCAGAAATGCAGGCTAAAAACCTAGCAGTTCAGTGAGGCAACAGGAGCACCATGGTGACAGGGGCATTTGAGTCCCAGGGCAGATATAAAAGTGGCAGCATCCCGTTGACGCCCACATCCCCAGAGACTGGACTTCAGGCCCTGATGAGGTGGGCAGTGGGAGAGTCCCCTGCCCAGATGCTCTGCGCTGGAACATTGCTTCCAGCATCTGTAAAGCTGAACGACAGACAAGCCAGTGCCCCATTTTACAGATGGCAACACTGAGGCTCAGAGCTGTGCTCAAGGTCACATGACCAACTCACGGCATAGACCAGGCCCAAAGTCAAGGGCCCTGGGTTTCAGTCTTTGTTCTGCCACTCACCGCTGCCGTGGGGCCATGAGCATGACAATGAACACGTCATGTCTTTTCTCTGGCCATCCTTCCAGTGTGTTCTACCTTGACCATTTGGAACCACAGCATGTCAGAATTGTCCGGCTCCTGCAGCCCAGCTCTCATCATGCTTAGCTGTGCTGGGCTGGGCTCTGGGTCAGAGCAGAGCTGGATGTGGGTTGAGCACAGCCTGGCTGGAGAGAAGTCTGGAGCACCTGTTGGCGGGCTACAGCAGGGGGGCGGTGATCATTGGTGACACCAGGATGTAGCTGCCAGCAGCAGAGGCCACAGGGCAGAGGAGGGGCTTGCCTGGGAGTGGAGGCTATGATCTGACTGTGATGCTGAGCGGTGGCTGGGTGGTAGGAGTGGAGGGGAAGGGCCTTGGGTCTGTTGGGTTCGGTGCCTGTTCAATTGCTAGGGCCTGGTTCACCCTCCTGGCAGGTGGTTTCTAGATGCTTCATACAGCAGTGCCATGGCAGCCTTCACCAAGCCTATGTTATAAGGTCAGAATTGACTGAGCACCTGAGAGTCTAGAAAGGAAGGAAGCTATCATTTAGACACCTTGTTTATGCCAGGTACTCAGCTAATGGCAGTAACTGCCCTCACTATGCACTTATTTTCTGCGAGTTACAGGGGTTTTCACTGATTCTGGGTACAAGGAGAATGCAGCACAAGTCCTGCCCTTGGGGAGGTCAGAGTCCACAGGTCTGTGGCTACTAACCTTTACTAGTCAACACAGGGACTGAACAAAGTGGTAATTAATGAATATAAGAGGAAGTAGCAGGGGTGGTAAGTTAGAAGGTGCTGGGGTGGGGAGTCCCCAGGGTCTGTTCTCCTGCTAGAACTCTGGTGTTAAGGCAAGAGAGGTGCTGCTTCTAGAACGTTTCTCAGTAGGGTCTTGATTCCTTAAAAGAACATTGCGTTGCTAACTTGTGTTCATCGCTCAATCTGTGGTCCACTAGGACTCTTGGATCGTTTCCCCATGCTAGCATCTTGCTTTTGCGTAGTTGTCACCATTTCCCTTTTCAACACTCAGCATTTCTGTGACAAGATCGGGGAAACAGAATAATTTTTTAAATGTTCAATTAATTTTATTTTTTGTATTTTTTTCCAAAACAATTTTCTTGAGTTATAATTTACAGACCAAAACATTTACTCATGTTAAGTGTACGATTTTAGTAAATTTACAGAGAGGTGCAAGCCTCACCACAATCAATCTTGGAACATTTTTTTACCAGAGGGAATAATTTAAGGGCACAATATAAGAAATATGGGTTTATTTAACCCACTTGAACATGCATTTCTGAAATTATTGTATGTAAAATCTGTCAGCAAATTTTGAGTCACTTCATAGTATACTTTTGCAAAAAAATAAAAGCAAAATGAAGTGGAAGAAAGAACCCCTGTGCTTTAAATCTTAAGAAACCATTATCCATTTTGCAGATCACTTCATTAATAAACAGATTATTATAAAAGTAATTATTTTAGAGATGGCAACTGCCATTAGCTAATACTACATGTTGTCTACTGGGACTTATAAAAAGTCTTTTTAATTTGCTCTTCAAAAATCACTTACACCCACAAAACCACTTCAGTCAACGAAATAAATCTAGGTATGGGCAAACCTTAGTTACCATGGCAAAAACAGATTTACCTTTTTACCTTTCTAATTCGTTTCCAGTCAGGTTTTCTTTCTTCTCCAAACTTCCTGATTGGTGGAAGGGCTTGTCTAGGGAATCCCATCCTTTTGCAAAAGTGGCCACTCTCTGGCAAGAAAGGTACCATTCAGTAACCCATCCAGGGTGGAGTGCACTGAATAACGGATGCGCAAATGATTTCTCTCGTAAATACCCACTGGAGAATAGCTGATGGAGCGTTCAGAAGCTGTTGCTGGCTCCTCTGTTAGTTACGCCATTGCTTATGTGGGCTGGTCCCTCTGATAGGGCTCATCGGTGGGGTCAGCGCCCATTCCTTCTCATCTCGCATTCCATCCTCCTTATGCTGTAGATCCATCAAATACAGAGAATGGTTTATTCCCAAGCAGAAGGGGAATCATTCTTCCAAAGAAAAAAAAAAAGATATCCCTGGTGGTCCAGTGTTGAGACCATGGGTTTGACCCCTGGTTAGGGACGAAAGATCCCTCATGCTGCATGGCTTGTCCAAAAATTAAGCCCACAAAAATTAAAAAAAAAATAAAAAAGGTATAAGAAAAGCTTGATCCTAGGTTGAAAGCCCTTAAAATACCCTCCAGTTCTGTTTGTAGGAGTAGGCACGCATGCATGCTAAGTCTCTTCAGTCGTGTCCGACTCTTTGTGAACCTATGCACTGTCGCCCGCCAGGCTTCTTTGTCTGTGGAATTCTCTAGAATTCCGGAATTCTGGAGTGGATTTTGCCATCTCTTCCTCCAGGGGATCTTCCCTGCCCAGGGATTTAATCTGCATCTCTTATGTCTCCTGCACTGGCAGGAGGGTTCTTTACCCAGGGATTGAACCCACATCTCCTATGTCTCCTGCATTGGCAGGCAGGTTCTTTACCACTAGTGCCACCTGGGGAAACCCTTGTAAGTGTCTGCAAAGAGTCATACACAACTGAGCAACTCAACTGAGCTGATTGTGTTGGTATCTGCTATTTATGAGAAAGAGACAGGTGCCTGGGAACAAACTTGTGTCAGAAATTTATTTAGTATTTATTTTTAAGTTGGAAAAATTAAGTCATCTTACATTAAGTGAAGTGCATGATCTCAAGAATTCTGATAAATTTTACATAGCAAGCGTACTCTAACGAGGATAGAGAACTGCCCACACCCCCAGGGTCTCCTGTACAACCTCCCAGTCCTTACCTCCACAAAGTAATCAACATCTGTCTTTGATGCCGTATGAATCGGAAAACATACTATATATATTTTTTGTATCTGAATTTTTCACTCAACATTAGTGTCTATGAAATTCATCCATGTTGTTGCCTATGGCAGGAGTTCAGCTTTTACATTGTTGTGTATAATATTCTATTGCATGGCTGTACCACAACATGGTCAGCTTTTCTGGTCCCATCACTTCATGCACATAGATGGGTAAACAATGGAAACAGTGACAGACCTTATTTTCTTGGACTCCAAAATCACTGCCGATGGTGACTGCATCCGTAAAATTAAAAGACACTTGCTCCTTGGAAGAAAAGCTATGACCAATCTAGACAGCATATTAAAAAGCAGAGACATTGCTTTGCTTGTTGACAAAGGTCCGTCTAGTCAAAGCTATGGTTTTTCCAGTAGTCGTGTATGGATGTGAGATTTGGACCATAAAGAAAGCTGAGTGCTGAAGAATTGATGCTTTTGAATTGTGGTATTGGAGAAGATTTTTGAGAGTCCCTTGGACTGCAAGGAGATCCAACCAGTCCATTCTAAAGGAAATCAGTCCTGAATATTCATTGGAAGGACTGATGCTGAAGCAGAAACTCCAGTACTTTGGCCACCTGGTGTGAAGAACTGACTCATTGGAAAAAGATCCTGATACTGGGAAAGATTGAAGGCAGGAGGAGAGGATGAGATGGTTAGATGGCATCATCAACTTGATGGACATGAGTTTGAGCAAGCTCCAGGAGTTGGCAGTGGACAGGGAAGCTTGGCGTGCTGTAGTCCATGGGGTCGAAAAGAGTCGGACATGACTGAGTGACTGAACTGATAATAATATTCTATTGCATGACTGTGCAATGACATGATCAGCTTTCCTACTGTTGATGGACATTTGGTAGCTTCTAGTGTTTACCTGTTAGAGATACTGTCTTTATGAACATTCCTTATCTTTCCGTGCACCCAGATAGGCACTTCTATTAGAGTAGAATCGCTGGTTCGTGGGAATGCAGTGTTCAGCTTTAGTAGATAAAATAATTAAAACTTTTCTAATTCTTCTTGTGTCAATATTTTCAGATTGTGATTTTTTTAAATAAAAGGATTTGTCTATTTCATCTAAATTGTCAAATTTATTGTCATAACATCTTCTCATTGCCCCTTTGATGTTTGTGTGAATTCTATGATTGCACCTTTTTTTTTAATCACTAATATTAGTAGTTCCTTCTTTTTTTTTTTTTTTCTTGAGCAATCTTCATAGGGATCTGTAAATTTTATTAGTCTTTTCAAAGAACCAATATTTGTCTTAATGGATATTATTCTATTCTATAGTTCTTCTATTTTTTCTTGTATTTTTATTATTTCTTCCTTTGCCTTAAATTTGATGTTCTTTACCAATTCCTTGAGATAGTCTTTGGATCACTGATTTTCTGTTATTCTTTTTTTCTGAAATATACATTTAAGGCTATGCATTTTCCTCTTAAGCCTAGTTTAAGCTCTGTGCTGCAAGTTTTTGACATGTTGGTTTTTTATTATTCTTCAGTTGAGAGTATTTTCTAATTCCCATGCAGATTTCTAAGTTCTGAATTGTGTTTCTAATCACAGGTTACTTAGAAATGATACTTAGTAATTTCCAGGCATTTGAGTATGTTAGAAGTATTTCCTATTGATTTCCAGGCTTTTCCCACTCTAGTAAGAGGATGTATCTGTTTAATTTCAACCCTTTGCAATTTGTTAAAATCTACTGTGTGTCTCAGAATATGGTTCATTTTGTTTAATGTCCCATGCATAGTTGAAAATAATGTAATCCTACTGTTGTTGGGTTCAGTGTTCTGTATATGCTGACAAGGTCAAGTTTGTTTATCATGTTATTCAAAGCTTCTTTATCTTAACTGATTTATTGTCTGATTGCTCTATCAGTTGCTGAAAGATGTATTTGAAATCTTCAACTATTGTACTGGATTTGTTTTTCCTTATAGTTCTGTGCTTTTTTTCTCTGCATGTTTCAGGTTTTGGTTTTAGGTGCATACAGGTTTCTGATTATTAGATATTCCTGCTGAATTGAATTTTTGCCGTTGTGAATTGAATTTTTGCCATTGTGAAATGTTTCACTTTATCTCTATGAATACTTCTTGCCTTAAGTCTTGCATTGCTTGATATCAATATGGCTAAGCCAATATTTTTTTGGTTGGTGTCTTCAGGGTGTATTGTTTTATACTCTCTTATGTTTTATACTTTCAATACTTTGGCCACCTGATGAGAAGAACTGACTCATTTAAAAAGACCTTGATGCTGGGAAGGATTGAAGGAGGGAGGAGAAGGGGCTGACAGAGGATGAGCTGGTCAGATGGCGTCACCGACTCAATGGACATGAGTTTGAGTGAACTCTGGGAGCTGGTGATGGACAGGGAGGCCTGGCATGTTGCAGTCCATGGGGTTGCAAAGAGTTGGACACGACTGAACAACTGAACTGAACTACTGAACTGATGTTTTATACCCTTTTTGTGTCTATCTGTTATAAGGAACACAGAGTTGGGTCTTGTTTTGTATTGTTTTTCTGGGCTGATGGCTTTTTAATTTGGATTGGATTATGGAGTCTGCTTACATTTAACAAATTCCTGATTTTTTGGTGTTAATTCTGTCATCTTGTTATTTGTTTTCTATTAGGTCTACCTGATTTTTGTTCTCTTCTTTATTTAAATAAATTTTTTTTGTTACTCTGTTTACTCCCTTTATTATATTTTAGTTTTAAATTCTTTTATTGTTTCTTTAGTGTTAGCCTAGGGTAGGAGCTGGCATACTTTTTCTGTAAGAGGACAGATAGTAAATATTTTAGGTGTTGAGGGCCATGTACAAGTCTCTGACTCCCCTCCTCTCCCCAACCTATTCCCCCTCCCCCTTGTCCTCCCCCCTTTCCTCCTCTTCCTTCTTTTCCTTCTCCTCAACTATTCTTTAAAAATGCAAAACCATTCTTAGCTCCTCAGCTGAACAAAATAGGCTGTGGAACAGATTTGGTCATGAGTGGATAGTTTACCAAACTCTGCTTGAGATTTACACCAGGCCTTCAACACAGTCTACTCTTCAATTAATAATTTTACAAATTCCTGGACAATAAATGGACTTTCCAACACTTTAATTCCATTTACCCACTTTTCTTTTTCCTTTTATGCTATTTTGAGCATATATTTTACTTCTCTATGTCTTTAAAATCCCACAAGACACTGTTATTTTTACTGTTCTAAATAGCCAATAATTCATTTTGATTTACTTTTAAACTTACCATTTCTGCTGCTCTTTATTGCATTTTGCATTACTGTTCTTCCAACTTGGATTATTTTGCCTGAATAACTTCCTTTACTATTTCTTTTAGAGTATGTATCTGTTGATGATCCATTTAAAAAATTTTTATTTGCTTAACATGTTTGTCTTAAATTTAAAGGATATTTCTACCGGATAGACTAACAATTCTAGACTAACATTTTCCCCCACCCTCAACTTCTCTCAGCATTTTAGCTTTGTCATTCTAGTTTTCTGGCTTCTATTGTTTGTGTTGAGTGAGTCTTATTGTTGGTTCTAATGTATGCCTTTTCCTCTTCTGGCTATTTTAGGATTTTGCTTTTTGTCTTTTGCTTTTTGAAGCTTTACTATGATGTGTTTTTGTGTAGTTTTCTTTGTTTTTATGTGTTAGATTTTGTTAGAGTTCCTTGAGTCTGTATACTGATGTCATTCTTGGTATTTATTTCTTCAAATATGCAGTTTTCCCCACTTCTCTTTCCTGTCTCTGGGATTCAAATTTCACAGTGGTTATTTTCACTGTCTCTCTTATGTTCTTTTCTCTCTTTCTCTATCTCTCTTTGTGTAAGCATGTATATCTATGTGTGTGTGTAATCTTTTCTTTCCTGCACCAATTTGGTTGTTTCCTAATATACTAAGTCTCTTTTCTGCTGTGTCTAATCTGCTTCTCTGTCCATAAAATTCTCCAGGCAGGAATACTGGAGTGGGAAACCATTCCCTTCTCCAAGGGATCTTCCCAACCCAGGGATTGAACCTGGTTCTCCCACATCACAGGCAGATTCTTTACCATCTGAGCCATCAGGGAGGTCCCACTATTAAACCTATTTAGAGCTATGGTTTTTCCAGTAGTCAAATATGGATGTGAGAATTGGACCATTAAGAAAGCTGAGCACTGAAAAATTGATGCTTTTGAACTGTGATGTTGGAGAAGACTCTTGAGAGTCTCTTGGACTGCAAGGAGATCAAACGAGTTAATCCTAAAGGAAATCAGTCCTGAATATTCATTGGAAGGACTGATGCTGAAGCTGAAGCTCCAATACTTTGGCCACCTGATGGGAAGAACTGACTCACTGGAAGGGACCCTGATGCTGGGAAAGATTGAAGGCAGGAGGAGAAGGGGATGACAGAGGATGAGATGGTTGGATTGCATCACTGACTTAATGGACATGAGTTTGAGCAAGCTTCGGCAGTTGGTGATGGACAGGGAAGCCTGGTGTGCTATGGTCCGTGGGGTCACAAAGAGTCACAGACTCAAGGACATGACTGTGCTACTGAACTAACTAACTAATAATCTATTTATTGAATATTTAATTTTTGTTATTATATCTTTCAGTTCTAGAATTTCATTTGTTTCTTTTGAAATAGATTGTAGTTTTCTATCTTTTCATGTATTTGTTTGAACATATTAATCCTAGTTTGATAAAATCTTAGGTAATTATAGTATCTTGGTCACTTATATGTATCTTTCTAAAGTCTTTGTCTTGTTTTAAATGTTGGCTTTATTTTCTGTGTCCTGGAATGCTGAATAATTTTTGATTAAATACTGGATATTGTGAATGAAAAAATGTTGAGGGTCTGATTGATGTTACTTTCCTTTAGAGAGGATTTTTCTTTTTTCCCTAGCAGGTAGTTAAAGAGTGGGAAATTCACCTTGATCCTGTCAGAAACTGAGGCTGGATTTTGGGTTTTGTGAGGGCTAGTCCCTCTCTGCTTTGTCTTTTCCCTTAGTGTTTAATCCTTGAGCTGTCTCAATGAAAATCTAGGTTATTTACCAAAACCTTTCCTCCTTGGTAGGCCCTGAATGTCAATATTTTTTCTTTTTAACAGTTTGAGATTGCTCAAACTCTGACGGGTTTCCCAGCCTTTTAGAAGCTGTTTACTGCTTAGTTTCTTGGCCTCTTGCCTATCTCAAGGAAAGCTTAAGAATGAGAAAATTCCTTGAGGGGAATTCAAATGCGGAATGCCTGACTTATTTCTATACGGGCCCTTTCTCCAGGAAAAGAGTGCTCTATGTTTTGGCTTCCTAGGTAGCACTGAATTCCAATTTTTGTCTTCTCAGACCAGTAAGGCTGCTGTGGTTCTAGACTTCTATTTCTTCTCTGTCTCAGCGATGCCCCTTGAGAACTGGCAAATGCCCTGAAGGGAAAACATGGGGGACATTTAGGGTTTACTCACTGCGTTTCCCTTTTCTCCAGAATCTTGGCCCCTAAAGTCCTGGCTGCTTTCGTTACTCTCCTATGACTCCAAACAGCTGTTTTCTGCAATATATTTAGCTTTTATAGTTGCTCTCAGCAGGATGGTTAACCTGATACAAGCTACTCTGTCAAAGACAGAAGCCAACATCTATTTATTTTTAAAAGTGGTTTCCAGGACATGTCCTGAGGCCACTGCACATTTAACTCTGTCTCCTGCCTTACTTTGAAGCATCCCCAGCTGAGGACTGGCAAGGTCTTTTGGCATCTGCAACACCATTGATAATAAATTATTAAGTTCTATTTAATGCATGTTATAATTATTAACTATTTTGTAAGTATTTTGAAGTTGAGATTAATATGCCAAGCATCGTCTTTCTCAACCAGATCACTCAGTTTACCATAATGCTGATTCTCTACGAAATAAAGTTTCCCATCTTTCAGTTTATAACCACACACACACACACACACCATTTCTCTTCCCTCTGGAAACCTTAACCTGAGCTGATATTCTGAGCCTGTTGTTATGGTGTCACGTGCCTATGGCCAGGCCTCTTTCAACCTCTGGTCCTCAGCTTCTTCATTTGGAATATGAGGTCAGGATGGGGATTGGGGTGGGACCAGGCAAGGTCACAGGGTCCTTCTGGCTCCGATGGTCAATCTGTCTTTTCTGCCTTGTTTTGAGGACTCCTTGGTGGAACAGTCAGACACTTAGACTGCTCTGAGTGATATGGATCCTCACTTGGACCAGAGAACTCACTCCCCAAGTCAGCCAGTCTCGTGACTGTGGGGCCAGTCCCCTCTGGGACATGGGGGCTGAGTGGACTGGGCTGGGGCTTGGTTCCTGGACAAACAGGGGCCCTGGGCAGTGGGCCTCCCCGGGAGAGGCACCCCTATGTAAATGAGAGACAGCATCTCAGGCGGCACCCCGCCCCCCTCCCCCAGCCCTGCATCATTCAACCATCTCAGCCAGGAATCTCAAATCTGTAGGTGATCGCTTCTCAAACTTGCTCATAAAGTTCCTCACCCCGATCCTTCTGAATATGCTGTTTTGTAAGAAGTGTCTGAAAAAGACTGACCTCTCCACTGCCTAATAATAGTTTAAGAATCTTCACTTTAGAATCAGTCCCTGGGCTGCACCTGAGCCTGTTTCCTCCCTTCTGTTCAGTGCACGGGATAGTGATGATGGCTGCTCTTCCAGGCTCCCCTGTCGGCAGGCTCCTGGCTAGTTCTGGCCAATGAGAAGCCCTGGAGGGAAACTGAGGGCAAGAAGAAGTGAGAAGCAGGCATATTTCTCTCCTTTTCTCTCTGCCTTGGATTGATTATGTCCTTGGTGAAAGCTGCAAGTTCCATAGCCCCAGTTCTTCATGCATAGGCTTCAGCATCTACTGGGGGACCCCCAGCTCCCGGCTCAGTAGCTCTGTGGCTTTTCTTTATCCCTCCAGCTGAAAAATGGCCGTAGTTTCCACTGCATTCATCTCTAGGGTCCCTTACCACCCCCTGTTGTCTTCCTGTTCTCTTTTCTCATGTGGACTACTAATATGTGTCATCAAATCTCCAGTGTGTGAATACCAGGAGGACCTGCGGCTTTCCTGTTTAGATCCCAACTAATTGAGTTGTTAAGGGAAGCCCTCGTGGCTCAGCTGGTAAAGAATCCGCCTGCAATGCAGGAGACCCAGGTTTGATCCCTGGGCCAGGAAGGTCCCCTGGAAAAGGAAATGGCAACCCACTCCAGTATTCTTCCCTAGGAAATCCCATGGACAGAGGAGCCTGGTGGGCTGTACTCCATGGGATCACAAGAGTCCCACATGACTTAGCAACTAGACTACCACTACCAACTGAGTTGCTAAAGCTGTCCTCAAGCATCTTTTTCTTGCCTATGTATCTGATTTAAGCACCACTGAAACACATTCACCTTCATTTCCTTGATCACCTCCTAAGGCAGACAGAATTCATTTATTCATTCCTTCGATAAATATTTACTAGGGCACTCCTCAATACCTAGCCAAAGATTCTGCTCAGGGACACAGCTGTGAACAAAGCAGACAATGTCTCTGGCCTTGAAGCACTCACAACTTTGTGGGCAAGACAGTCTCGAATCCTTAGTACAGAGTGTGTTGAGAATGAGACCCTGTTGTAACGCGCAGACTTAGGAGACAAATAGAATTGGGCTCAGACCTCAACTCTAGGCTCTATGATGCAGGCAAGGAACTCCTTACCTCCCAGTTTCCTCTTTAAAAGAGCACTCAGTTATTCAGTTCACAATCACTTGATGTGTTCAGTGAGGACACTGATGCTGCTAATTTCACAGGATTGTTTGTGATGAAATGGGTTGCTATTAGAGAAAGAGACAGAGGCCCAGCAAGCAAACTCATATCAAGGTTTATTTTTAAAAGCAGCTTCCATGGAGCATACATTCAGCACTGCAGAGAGTCAGGTCAGAAAGGTGAGGTGAGGCTAGAAATGTGACAAGGAGGCATAAAATCCAAAGCTTGGATAAAGACAATTGCTGGGAGGACATCGAGTCATAAGGTTGGAATTACGTCCTTGGCGATTTCTGCTGGCAGCCAAGCCGGAGCTGCAGTGGTCTGCATGCACCTGAAAGTGAGGTCCTTTCTTCCTCTCTGCTTGACCGAGATGTCTCTACCTCCAAGAAGGGCTCGCTGACTTCTAGTCTGGGCTGAGTCTCTTCGTGCTTTTCCCGTCATTGTTGTGATCATGGCCATCCTCATTGTCTTTATCACCATCGTTGCATCACCACTAAGGTTTGTTGAATGGAGCATCCGCTGTGTTCCAGATGTTATGCTATGGCTTCTCATGGCAGAGTCTGGGTCAATTCCAGTGTTTTTGTCATTTCTCCTCATCATTAAGGCTGAAACCCCCAGTGGTTTCCAGAGGGGAAGAAAGGTATGTGTTGTTGTTGAGTTGCTCAGTCGTGTCCAACCCTTTGTGACCCCATGGACTGCCGGACGCCAGACTTCCCTGTCCTTCACTATCTCTTGGAGTTTGCTAAAACTCATGTCCGTTGAGTCGATGATGCCATCCAACCATCTCATCCTCTGTTGCCCCCCTTCTCCTCCTGCCCTCAGTCTTTCCCAGCATCAGGGTCTTTTCCATGAGTCAGCTCTTCACATCAGGTGGCCAAAGTATTGGAGCTTCAGCTTCAGTATCAGTCCTTCCAATGAATATTCAGGACTGATTTCCTTTAGGATGGAATGGTTTGATCTCCTTGCAGTCCAAGGGACTCTCAAGAGTCTTCTCCAACACCACAGTTCAAAAGCATCAATTCTTTGGTGCTCAGCTTTCTTTATGGTCCAACTCTCATACCTGTACATGACTACTGGAAAAACCATAGCTTTGACTGTGTATGTGTGTATGAAAACCTGCATCTGCCACAATAATTTAAATTTGAGGACATCAAATCGTCAAAGATTCACAGTTAAGCTAGGCTGAATATGGTTCCAGAAGTAACTGTATTGTGAATTTTTAAAAATTTAGATGCCATGCCAGTTAGAGGCACACAGGTGTTGGCTGCAGTCAGAGTTCAAAGGGCCTGGCTCTGTTACTTTGTTCTCATCCTTGAGGCTGCGTGTGGCAAGTCTCCACTTGCAGCTCTGGACCCATTTTTCCTGCTTCTCTCCTGGCTCCCCTGCTTGACCCGCTCTCAGTCCTCCTTGTGGCTCAGTCATCTCTTTAGATTCAGATTTAAATGAATCACTTACTTACATTTTACTCGCAATTTTTAAGCATTCTCCAAACAACATCCTAATAGCATTAAATAATTGCAGAATCTAATAAAAACCAGTCTTAACCTCATTGGGATCTCATTAAGGATAGGGCTGCTCTTTTCGCTAAATTGTTGATGATTATTTTGTCTGGTTTTGTTTAGTTTGTGCTACCCAGGAGAGCAGAGGCATAGATGGAGTCATAGAATGTGGGTTTACACACTCCAAAAATTTTTCATCCACGTTCCTAAATTTAACAGATGAAGACAATTAAGTCCGAAGACGGGAAGGGGCTTTTTCAGAGCTGCGCATGAGACGTGAGGCTGCTGAGAACCAGAACTCAGGCCCTCTGCCCCTTAGTCAGGCATCTCCCCTGCAAGATCTGGGCTCTGGGTTTCAGGCATTGATTTATGAATTTTGACGAGTGTGTCATCAGTTGAGTGATCACTAGCTCTTTGGCCGAGTGCTCCTTCACTCAGCAACTCCGTGGCCTCAGGATGGACACTGGCAGGTTTGAGAGATGCAGAAAGAAAGGGGCCCTGAAGCCTCCAGGGATGAGGTTTTCACGTAAATGATGAGATGCAGTCTCCTTCAGTGCTTGCCATGGTCATGCTGCTCATCCATCTTTTCCACATTGGCCCATGGTTGGCTTCTCTTCCAGTTCCATTCAGTACAGGCAGGTGGGTTGACAAAGCCTTCCCGGGGCCCCGGTGCTGAGACAGCTGTGAACTGCTGGTCCACTATCATGAATGATCTCTCCATCCTAAGGACTCATTTGGTAGGAGTGGGAAGTTTGACAAGGCAAAGAGAGAGAAGTTGGAAGAAGGCTCAGGCAGGAAGTGTTTTATGATTTATGAATGCACAGATTCTGGCATCTCTCTCGAAAAGAAAAAAAATCCCACCGCTAATATTAATAATTATGCCAGCTTTTGTACAGCACTTTGCAGTTGACGACGTGCTTTTGAATCCATTATCTCATCTTGGTGTGTCTGTGGGAGACTGGGGAGTGGGAGCAGGAGAGCTGGCATCCTTGGGGAATTAGCAGCCTTTGTTTCCCTCGGAGTCCAGCCTGGCAGGTGGGCGGGTGCTATCGCAGTGGGTGGGTGGGTGGGTGCTGAAGTTATTCTTGCTCTGAATGTCCAGTCTAGGGTGACCCCCTCTGAGTTGCTGTTTCCCCAAGGAAACAGCTGTTTCTCTCCAGACCATAAACTGGAGTCTGTTCAAGTTGTCCTCCCTGGGGCTTCATTTGTCCTTAGTTGAAAGCTTGACTGGTATACTGGGCACACTTTCTGGCCCCTGCTGCCCACTCCATGGGGGTCTGGGCTCTGACCTTGTGCCAGTAGCTGTGGGTAGATTCCTCCTTCAACAAAGCTGGACCCCCATGGGGACTTTGTCAAGCACCACAGTCCCCAGATTCCTAATGCCTCCTGTGACCTGGAGGGGCTGAAATGTAACTGGCAAGTGGTAGTATGTGCAGGAAAATGTAGCTTTAAAGATGTTTTCAGAACTAGTGTCATCTTGCTTTCTTCATGATGGCGGGGAAGACAGCAGTCACAAAAATACAAATATCACCACTACCACCGTGCTGTATGCTCAGTTGCTCAGTCACGTCCAACTCTTTGCGACCCTATGGACTGTAGCCCACCAGGCTCCTCTGTCCATGGAATTTCCCAGGCAAGAATACTCAGGTGGGTTACCAGTTCCTCCTCCAGGGGATCTTCCCAACCCAGGGATTGAACCCATGTCTCCTGCGTTGGCAGGTGGATTCTTTACCACTGGTCCATTGAGAAAGCTCCCCTACCACCAACACCAACACCACCAAAAACCATCTTTAACCTTGACAAAGAAGGTAGGGTTATTTTTTTTCTGGTTGAAAGAGTGCCTCTCCACCTCAGTAAATAAGTCAATTAAAATCACATTCTTCTTCAGGTCTGTGACTTCCCTAAAGAAGGCTTTTTCCCCCTTTCCTTCTGCTCACTTTCCTGGGAGGATGCCTGGGTTTAGGACATCTCATGTCTCCCGCTTTGATGGGCTGGCCTGGTCCACACACGGTCATCTGGCTGACCCACTTGCCCGCTTGTCCTGGGGCAGCCTCTGGCCTCACCACTGAAACCTCTGCTGCTGGGGGCAGGGGCTCGTGGTCTGTGTTCTGGGCACAGGCAGTGTGTTGGTGGGTCTTGGGGCTTGTCTGGGGGAGCCTCTCGGGTCCTGATGCAACATTCCTAGGATAGCAGGAGATGCGAAGTGAGGGCCATCTTGGGCCGCTAGACCATTCCTCACTCCTCACTTCTAACTTCCCACCCTGTACTGTGGTGCACCACTTGCCTAAGAGATGGTTTTTTTTTCTTCAGACACTCTGATTTCCTGAGATACCGGCTTGGGAAGTCAGGAGTAAGCTATGGCATGCTAGGGTTCCCCTGCATTCCTGTCTGGTTCAGTTCAGTTTAGTTGCTCAGTCATGTCCGACTCTTTGTAACCCCATAGGCTGTAGCACGCCAGGCTTCCCTGTCCATTACCAACTCCCGGAGCTTATGCAAACTCATGTCCATTGCGTCAGTGATGCCATCCAACCATATCATCCTCTGTTGTCACCTTCTCCCACCTTCAATCTTTCCCAGCATCAGGGTCTTTTCCAATGAGTTGGTTCTTCTCATCAGGTGGCCAAAGTATTGGAATTTCAGCTTCAGCATCAGTCCTTCCAATGAATATTTAGGACTGATTTCTTTTAGGATGGACTGGTTAGATCTCCTTGGAGTCCAAGGGACTCTAAAGAGTCTTCTCCAACACCACAGTTCAAAAGCATCAATTCTTTGGTGCTCAGCTTTCTTTATGGTCCAACTCTCACATCCATACATGACTACTGGAAAAACCATAACTTTGACTAGTTGGACCTTTGTCAGCCAAGTAATGTCTCTGCTTTCTAATATGCTGTCTAGGTTGGCCATAGCTTTTCTTCTAAGGAGCAAGCGTCTTTTAATTTCATGGCTAGAGTCATTTTGGAGCCCAAGAAAAGAAAGTCTGTCACTGTTTCCGTTGTTTCCCCACCTATTTGCCATGAAGTAGTGGGACCGGATGCCATGATCTTAGTTTTCTGAATGTTGAGTTTTAAGCCAATTTTTTCACTCTCCTCTTTCACTTTCATCAAGAGGCTCTTTAGTCCTGTCTGGAGACCCTACTAATTTTTCTTCTGCCCCCAGAGATTTCAACCACTAGAGGGAGCTAGTGACCTCATCTCTGTACTTGTCCTCTTTGTATGGGTTTCTGCATTAGCTGTGAAGGACGTTCTAAATACTTGAGTTTTCACGTAGTTGGGGACATCTTTACGTCACACCCTGCCTCTTTGTTCTGTGACTTTCTTTGAAGCCTTCTTCCTTCTTCACTGGACAACAAACTTGATTGTCTAGCCTGGAAAAGAAAATAATCAGATCCATGAAATTACACTGGGAGTCACTTCAAAAATTCGGTGCTTCATAATACCAATGTCGCCATGGATTGCCGAGCCCTCTGGACACTGTAATTCTTTGAGTCAGGTTCCTACAGCCCAGCCCTACCCGGCCAGGCCCTATCCTCTCTTCACAAGGCCTCAGCATGACTGATCCACAGGCACTTTGCATCCCAGCCTACTTAAAACAGACTGATTTGCCAAAAATTGGGCTGGCAAGTACTCTGAATCAAATTTCAGCAAGCGGATAAGGTTTACCATCTTGATTTCTGTGTCTTTCTTTGTATGTTCTCAAACCAGGAAAAGTTCACCCTTCAGATAGGCTCTTAAATAAAATAACACATTTTTGTTAATTCAGGGACTAACCTTTCACTAAACAGATAGAGCCAGAGGCAGTCTGTACCCTGCAATTTTTGCGCCCCTTATGATCTTTTAAAATAAAGATGAGGAGTGGGCAGTAAATGCCATGGCTTTATGAAAATCAGCTAGCCTGGGGAACTGGCGTGGGGAGAAGGGGGGCTTATGCTTTATTTTGGACGATTTGTAAAGCTGCTCTCTCAATAGTCCCCAAATATCTATATGGTTCGAAGCTTGGCAGAGGAGGGCAAGGCATGCGTTCTGATAAATGGTATTACGATTTTAAGCTGATTGGTCCACGTGTTTGCAATGAACGTGGAGTCAGGACAGAGTGCAGTGGATCTTGTTCAGGGTTTCAGGTGGAATCATGGGGTGGACAGATGTCCACACATGACTCAGGTCAGGTGAGATTCTGCCTGAACACAGAGCCTCTGCTCCTGCTGGCCCCTTCCAGTGCTCACCCATCACTCTGCCTCCTGGGTCCTCACTCTTTGTCTCTGCATCTTATCTACACTGGTCTCCCCAGTGCCAAACACATCCTCCCTGCCAGCCTTGGAGCTGCGCTCATGCCCATTCTAAGCTGTACTCTCTGTCCTCTCTGAATCCTCTGGGACCCTCCCAGCTCAAGGTCTCCTCCTGTCTGTGCTTGTCCCCACCGCCTCTCCGCAGCGCTGAATCCCCACGAGCTCCTGCAAGGTTGAGTTCTGAGTTATCTGGCCTTTGATGCATGCAGACTGGCTTTCCTGTAAACTTTGCCTACCCCCCTGTCTTTGGTTTTCTGAGACTTTGTTCAGTCGTGTCCGACTCTTTGCGACCCCAGGGACTGCAGCACGCCAGGCGTCCTGTCCTCCACTATCTCCCAGAGTTTGCTCAAACTCATGTCCATTGAGTCAGTGATGCCATCCAACCATCTTGTCCTCTGTCATCCTCTTCCCCTCCTGCCTTCAGTCTTTCCCAGCATCAGGGTCTTTTCCAACAAGTTGGCTCTTTGCATCGGATGGCCTGGGGCTGGATTTTCCTTTCTCTGGCTCTTTGCATCAGGTGGCTTGGGGCTGGATTTTCCTTTCTCTGGCATCATCCACCTTGGGTCTCGGCTCCTTGTCACGATCAAAAACTGATGACCGCCTGATTGGTGACATTTTTCTTTTCCTCCCGACACTAGTTCATTTATATCTGAATCACCCTTATCATTCAGGAATGACAGGACAAAGCTGCTTCTGAACAAAGTGAACAAAATGAACAAACCCATTGCTAATTCTTGCCTTCCTAACTTAGACTGTCAGCCACCCACAGCTGCCATGGCGCCTGTGGTGGACGGAAGAGACTGAGTCACCTCATTCATAAACAGTGCAAGTTAGAGTTGCCTTGGCTTCTGGGAAGGGATTCTTGAGAAGCCTTTTGTTTTCACCCAGCTTTTCCTGAAAAATCATGAAAACAATGTGATTGTTTCTCAGAATTACAGAAATATACCATCTTTTCTTAATGGGCCCAGAGCAAATATTTTTAGTAAGGGATTATTTTTTTGCAGAAAAATAAGACTTGGGGATTTTTTTTTCCTGCAGACATATCCTGGACAAAAGATGTCTCTTCTGTCAGCAGAGTGATGATAGTGAAGTTGGTGATGGGGGTGTATATGGATGGTCAAAACTGGCTGGACATGTTCCTTCCCCTTTGTACCTGAGTTTGGACACATGGAGCTTCTGTTTCTTGTTTTTAGCCCTGAGAGCATCATCTCAGTCTTGTTGCCGGTCAGTGATGGCTGTGTTGTAACAACATTTCTGCTGCAGCTGTGACCTAGCGATGTGAAGTCTGACTGCCTGATAGGAGGATGTTTCCCTGTTTTAGGGGTGAGCCCACTTGCTGTCCTGAGTCTGGCCTGCTGCCTCAGTTTCCTTTGCGCTCACCTGATCAGTGGGATACACTCAGGTTTGTGTGTCCGCACACATAGAATCAAATCTGTGGTTGACTATAAGAAAAGTTGCTTAATGAAAGTTTTATTTACATGGGACCAAATGGCTAGTATCATCTGTGAGTTTTTTTCCCTCTTTAAACTGACAGAATTGACTTGTTTTGACACTTGGGAGGCACAGATATAGAGAAAAGCTTCAAAAGCTTCAGAGATCTCCCCAGGTGATCTCATCCATACCCATGCCTTTAAATGCCACCTCCATGCTGACAGTCTCTAATTTGCATCTTAGGAAGGCCTCTTCTCAGAGCTCCAGGCTCCTATCCAGTTGCTGGTTTGACCTTTCCAGGTGGGGGTTACACAAGCATCTTAAACCAACTGTGTCTCTAACAGAGCTTTTGACATTTCTCCTAACCCATTTCTTCTCCACCCTTCCACCTCAGTAGATGGCACTGTCCTTTCCCTAGTTACACAAATCCAAATCAGGAGCCACCTGTGATGTAGCCCTCTTCTTTATGCCTTCTCTGCAAAGTGACTCTCTTCACCTTGTCCATGATGGGCATTTCCTCCCAGACCCCCTGAGAACCTTCCAGTAGAGTTTCCTGCCTCTTCTCTTGCTCTGCAGTTCATCCTCCACACAGCAGTCTTTTTAAAACTTAAATTGGATCCCACCACTCTCCTTTCTAAAACTTTTCACTGAATTTAATTGCACTGAAAATAAAACCCAAACTCCTCTTCTTGGTTGGTTAGGCCCTTCCTGATCTGCCCCTGGGCACCTCTGCAGTCTTGTCTGGTACCCCTTCCCCATCTCTGCTTCTAGCCACAGTGGCTCCTCTTCCCCCTCCACCACCCCTTCCTGGACCATACTAGGCTCTTCCTCCCTAAAGTTCTTGCTCAGGCCATTCCCTCTGTAGGGAACAGACTCCCTCTGACCACATGGCTTGTCTCCTTCTTAGAATTGCAGCTGAAAACCCCATCTTAGGGAGGATGCTCCTGATTATTCAGGTGAGTTTATTCTTTGCCCACTTGGATGTTCTCCATCACTGCCTCCTATTGGTTTTATTCCCAGCACTTTCACTTCGGGGATTACTTAGTTGTCTGCTTGTTTAGTGTCTGGTTTCCTCTCTGGGCCGAGTTCTGGGTAGCAATGCTGTATCTATCTTGTTCACCTGGACCGATAGTACTCAACTTAAAACAAACATTTGCTGAAGAAACATTGAAGACATGCAGAACAGGGCTAATAGTAACACCGCTCAGGCATTGCCCCGTTGGGTTGAAAGAGATCATGGGTATGAAAGTGATCTGGGCAAACTGAATAGTGGCATGGGTGATATCAATGGTTAACTGAGCACGTGGATAACAAACATGAGGTGTAGGAATAAGGCTCTATGCTTGATGGAAAACCAAAGAGCTGCTTTGCTCTTCTAATTCTAGGAGAAGAGTGAATCTGAGAGCCGGTTCCAACCCAACAGTGATGCCAGTAGGACAACAATATAATGTATATTCCTCTTTGCCTTGGCTGTGAAGAACCTTACGGCTAAATTGGGACTATTGTCATGCAAAAATTAGCTCAAAATGTTCTGTTAAAAACAGATAATGTTTTGTGAAAGTACCTAGCACCCTGCCTGAAACATGGAAGAAGCTCAAAATTAAACAGTCATATGTGAATCATCTTGGATTTGATTGTATCTTTGCCATTTTTCAGAATAGACTACTTCCTATCTTCTTTGGAGGCAGGGAAAACATCAAGCAGTTTTGTTCTTTTTTTTTTTTTTTTACTATAAAAATAAAATTATTCATCACAACCCAAAGTGGAAAGAGCCCAAATGTCCATCAACTGATAAATAGATAAAATGTATATATCCATACCATGGAATATTATTATAAAAAGAAATTAAGTACTGACACATGCTGCAACATCAATGAACCTTGAGAGCACGATGCTAAGGGAAAGAAGCCCTCACTAAAGACCACAGATTGTATGACTGCTTTTACATGAAATGTCCAGCATGGGCAAATCCATGGAGACGAAAAGAGTAACTTGATTGTTGCTGAGGGCTGGGGGATTAGGAGGGAATGAGTGACTGTGAATGGCAGTAGAGTTTCTACGTGGGGTCAGGAAAACGGTGGTGGTGATGGATGTACAAGTCTTTGAATATAGGGGAAAAAAAATCACTGAATTGCACTTTAAATGGGTGAATTGTATGGAATGTGAATTACATTTCAATAAAGCTATTAACATTGATTTAAATGTAAGAGTACCCCTGGCTCTCTGATGGTGGCATGACTGAACAGGCCATTCAGAGTGGTTGTGAATAAAAGGCTAGCTTTGGCTGGACGTGAATGAAAAGTCCTCCATCTCTCTCTCCTTCTCTCTTCATCGCTTCCTCCTTCGCTTCTTCACTTAACTCTTTTCTCAGCATTCTTCTAGAGACCCCCAACCCAGAGATAAGGTAGGCAGACCCTTCATCCTCAAAGAGCTTTGTTTGGGGGCAGAGCAGGGTGGAAAGAAGATATGGAAATGGTGAGTGCAGTCAAGACTGAACCCAACTTCCTGGGTACCGATAGAGTGTCCTGGGGATTCTGGCAAGAGAGATCCTCTCTGTGAGGAGGAGCGCCTTTGGGCAGAGCAAACGCTGGTCTTCATTGGTATGCCAATTCAACAGTCACAGTGCGTGGTACTCAGGAAACAGAGGCGAACAAGAGAGTGTGCGCCCAAGGGGTGGGTGGGACATGTGACCCAACTGTGGTAGGGGCTGGGAGTGGGCTGCTGCGGACAGGGGCAGGGTTGTGTGGTGGCGGTCCTGAGTGGCTGCCTACGCAGTCAGTGCGGGAAAGATGAGACAGCTCGACTTGGCAGAGTTGCCCAGAGACCTTGCAGAGGGCTCAGTTTGGGGCGGACCACACAGCCTTCCTGGCCCCCCCAAGGCAGCTTGGAGGCGTCCCCTCCTCCCCCCCGCCCCCCACCCCGTCCCGGGGCAGGGGATCTGCTGGGAACTTCAGGCTGGGAACGGCTTGAGGCCGGAGGGGCTCTTCCGCTGAGGCACGGGTTCTTCCCTCGCCAGGGTGCGGTGGCCCTGCTCCCCAGAAGTGAGCAGGTCACCACTTCCCCCTCGGGCAAGGCGCACGGTCCAGGCAGGAGCATCTGCCAGCGGGAAGGCTCGCTGGCGAGCCCCGGGCGCAGTGCGGGATGCTCGCCGCTAGAGGGAGCGCCGCGTCGTTCTCTGCCACCGGGCTGGGCTCCCAGCGGCAGCTGGACCTGGCGGCCGCTGGGGCTTGGGCTTTCTTGGGAAACGAGCTCCTTGGACCTTTCCCATGTAACGATTTCTCAGAAGCAGCTGGACTCAAGCATCCTCAGTGTTGTTTGTCGCGAATTTGCAGAGCCCTTGAGTCCAGGATGCGGCCTCAGGCCTTTTGCAAACCCTGGTGGTGGTGGCGGGGTGGGGTGGGGATCGGGGGCTGCAGTGGGGATTCTGGCGGCTCCCAGCAGCTGTCCTTTGCTCCCCGTGTCCGAGACCTGGCAAAGGCCTCCTGTGTCCCCCGCGGGGAGCTTACTCTGGCCCTTGGAGCTGCAAGGGATACGCCCCGTGTTCTGGACAGATTCTCAACTCTCTGCCACCTGGGGGAAAAAAAAGTTTAGTGCTTCACAGGAGGGAGGGATGAGGAGCAGGTTTAGGAAAAAACTGAGGCCGGGCTGGTAGGATGAGTAGTAGCTGGTGTCAGAGACCTGGAGACAGGGTCTCTCGATGTCACAAACGTGGCACCCCTGGAGCTGATGAGCACCGTGGGGGTGGGTCAGAGGGGCAGCACCCACGTTTCACAAGAATGACTCCACCGTTGCCATTTTGGCTTGGCCCTCAGGTCAAGGGCAGCAAAAGATTACCTGTGCATGCCCCTAATTTCCGGCCAGGAAACTCTCCCACGGGTTCAAGTCAGACTGGCCTCCCGTGGTGACGGCTGGTGGCTGCCATATCTGGAGGCAGGGCTGGGACAGGACAGGAAGTGCAGGGCACAAAGCCCTGGTCCTTGGCCACCACCATCATGGCTTCATCCTTGGGCCACATCCTCGACCTTTGGCTGACTCAGGCTCTGCTGGCGGTGGGAGAGGTTTAGGGCCTATTCTCTCCCTCCAGCACTGACTCCTGGGTTTAGTAGACAGACCATCCTTCGCAGTCCCTGGACACCAGCAGCAGAGGGGCAGTCGGGGACCCGACGTGCTGCTGGAAGCTGGCGCACCGTCTGCTGTGGGAGCAGGTCAGAGCCGGCCTGCTGAGGCTCCTGTCTCTGCCGTGGTTAGTACTGGTGATTACCATGGTTACCTGAGGCTGGAAGCTTTGACAGGCAAAGGCAGAGCTGGAGAAGGATGTCCTCTCCCGGCTCGGAGCCACATGACGGCCTCGGCCTCCCTGGGCGGTGTTCTGTCAAATATAAGAGCCGGGACCAGAGAAGATTTTCTGCTACGGTTCAGCCGACCCGTGCAGCATCCATCACCAAGCATCCGAAGGCTTTGGGGGCCCAGTCCTGAGCACAGTCAGCGTCAGGGCGGCAGAAGGGATGTGTTGACTCTGCCCTCCGTCTGTTCAGTCTTGGGAGGACAGAGAGATAGGAAGAGATGGTTTTTGGGTCCTCCGGGAGCTCTGGGTCTGAGGAGGGGTGCCTTTCTAGGACGAGGTGGAGAATGCAGCCTGGACTCTTGGGGATACAAGGATCACTTTCTGGGCCTGGGTTCCAGTGCCAGATCGAGGCTGCGATCACCCCCTCTCCACATAGGGTGCTGGCCAGGGAGGCAGGACGCCTGCTCTGCCAGTGGTTATGAGCTCCGGTTCCTGCTGGGTCCTGATTTCTCCATCTGCAAAATGGGGTTAATGATTACTAATCCCCCACCTACTTCAAGTCTGTGGGGAGGATTTTTTTAAATGAATAATTTTGTGCATTGAAATGAGCCAACAGATTTCAAGCCTTTGGAGAAAAGGCCTTATTTATTATTATCATCAACTCACTGAGCAGAAATTCCATTTATCTCCTTTGTTGCCTCTCCAGTGCTGCATGAACTGAGAACCATATTACTGTGGTGAGATGACAGGGCTCTTCACAGCCACCCAAATCCTAGCCCTCGGTGTCCCTGGAGGGGGCTGGGGAGGCTGAGTGGGGCTTCCTCTGAGCTCCAAGGGGATTCTAGGGCCAAGAGCGGAGCAGGGAATTCCCGTCCAAACACTATAGCAGAAGTCTGAGGCCTCTCCACCAGGTGCCTAGCCTGGGCTATGAGAACTGGAGAAGGAAGCAGGAGCAGAGGGTGGAGGAGAACCACTCTGAAGCTCTTTTACTTTGGTTCATTATCACTATGGGGCTTCCCTGGTGGCTCAGATGGTAAAGACTCTGCCTGCAATGCTAGGAGACCCGGGTTCGATCCCTGGGTTGGGAAGATCCCCTGGAGGAGGAAATGGCAACCCACTTTAGTATTCTTGCCTGGAGAATCCCATGGACAGAGGAGCCTGGCGGGCTACAGTCCGTGGGGTCGCAAAGAGTCGGACACGACGGAGTGACTAACACTTTCACTTTCATTATCACTGCATGTTGACTTCAAAAATGAGAAAATGTAGACAAGCAAAAAGGAGAGAATGAAGAAAGAAAATCACTTAAATTAATTAAATTCTAATGCTCAATTTTGGTAATGTACCTCTCATAGGAGGTCCCTGTAAATATCCAAGGGAGTGAATGAACTCAGAAGACTGTGATCTGTCTGATAAATATCTGCTAAACTTCTAAAAATATAAAAATTATGTATATACATATATTAAATACAAAAGGTAATGTTTATTTTTTATTGGAGTATAATTGCTTTACAATGTCGTGTTAGTTTCTGTTGTACAGCAAAGTGAATCAGCTATATGTATACATATATCCGGGGCTTCCCTAGTGGCTTAGCTGGTAAGAGTCTGCCTGTAATGTGGGAGACCTGGGTTCAATCCCTGGGTTGGGAAGATCCCCTGGAGAAGGGAACAGCTACCTACTCCAGTATTCTGGCCTAGATAATTCCATGGATTGTACAGTCCATGGGGTCACAAAGAGTCGGACACGACTGAGCAACTTTCACACACACACCACACACACATATCCCCTTCCTCGTGAGTGTGCCTCTGGCCGCCCCCCCTCCCCGCCCCCACCCCATCCCACCCATCTAGGTCATCACAGAGCTCTGAGCTGGGCTCCCTGAACTATACAGCATCTCCCCACTAGCTATACATGGTAGTGTCTGTATATCAATGCTATTCTTTCCATTCATCCTACTTTCCTCTCCCTACCCCCCAAGTCCACATTTCCATTCTCTATTCCTGCCCTGCAAATAGGTCCATCAGTAACATTTTTCTAGATTCCATATAAAAGATTATATTTTTAAAGAAAAAAAACTAATGTGATTTTCGGTTTACTATTAAATGGAGAGGAAGGTATGGAAAGCTCCCACATATTCCGTGCCCCCCCCCCCCCCCCGCCCACATGCACAGCCTCCCCCATGATCAGTCTCCCCGAGGGGACAGGTGTTACTGTTGATGAACCTATACTGATGCATCATTATCACTCAAAGCCCACTGTTTACATTAGGGTTCACTTCTGGTGTACACTCTATGGATTTGGAAACATGCATAATGACATGCAGGGCTTTCCTGGTGACTCAGTGGTAAAGAACCCACCTGCCGTGCAGGAGACTCGGGTTCAATCCCTGGGTGGGGAAGATCCTCTGGAGAAGGAGACACTCTAGTATTCTTGCCTGGGAAATCCCATGGAGAGAGGAGCCTGGCAGGCTACAGTCCATGGGGTCACAAAGCATCAGATATGACTTAGTGACTAAATATCAATGTAATGACACACGCCCACTCTCATAGTGCCATACAGTTTCACTGCCCTAAAAATCCTCTGTTTTCTATCAGACTTTTCTCCCCCTCTCTATATAAGCACACAGAAATGCTCTGCCCATTTTAGTAACAAATAATATATTTTTAAAGATAGGATTGTACCATACATATTGATTTAGAATCTGTTTTCTCTTTGAAAAGTGTAATGAGGATAAGAAGTTTGAAATACCTCCTTCTTGATCACTTGGGTTTGACCCTTGAAGTCTTTGTATTACTCAGGCAAGATCAGGAGGCTGAAGTAAGGAAGAAGGACATGATAGGAAGAAAGCAGAATCTTCCTGAGGCTGGGTGGGGGAGGAGGCAGAGAAAAGCCACAGATAAGACAGAGCATCCTTTGGTCCTCTCTTTACCTCTGTGATGCTGGAGAAGACTCTTGAGAGTCCCTTGGACTGCAAGGAGGTCAAACCAATCCATCCTGATGGAAATCAACCCTGGATATTCACTGGAAGGACTGATGCTGAAGCTGAAACTTCAATACTTTGGCCACTTGATGCGAAGAACTGACTCATTGGAAAAAGACACTGATGCTGGGAAAGACTGAAGGCAGGAGGAGAAGGAGATACAGAGGATGAGATGGTTGGATGGTATCACCGACTCGATGGACATGAGTTTGAGCAAGCTCTGGGAGTTAGTGATGGACCAGGGAAGCCTGGTATGCTGTAGTCCATGGGGTTGCAAAGAGTCGGACATGACTGAGTGACTTAACTGAACTGAACTTAACCTCTGTTCTCCACAAAAGCTGTGCCCACCCCAAGGTGTGGGTCTCAGTCATTACCCGCTTTTCCAGAGTACCTTTCTCCTTGGGGAAGGTCACTCACTGAAAAAATAGGTGCTTGCTGGGGAAAATGCACCTGTATCAGTATCTCTATCTATCTGTATATCTATGTCTATTGATACCTATACCTATATCTATCTATCTGTCTATATATTTTTTTTTGGTCAGGTGAACCTTGCCAGGTCTTCCTGGGCTCCCAGCAGATCAGCAAGTATCTCCTGTGTATATAAGAACCGTCCTGCATGTGGGCTCAGGAGAGTCCCTTGTAACTTTCAGCCTCTGATTGTCCATAGCACTTCCTCTGCCTGTCTCATCTGTGCTGACAGCTACTCCTTTATCCCCATGGGTCAGATTCTCAAGTGTTCTTGCACCCTGGGCTCTGCTCAAAGGGCCCCCTACTTCCTCACTGGTCCTCTGGTCTCCTCCCGTCCTGTCCCCGTGGTCCAGACCTGTGCGGTGGCCCATGGTGATGGCTGGTGGAGAAGGTGGAAGCAGGGCTACCCCAGCGGGCAGAGCACCAGCCCACCAAGCGGGGGTCACATGCACACGTTGGCAGGTCTGGTAAAAACACAGCACAGAGCCCTCCACCTCCCTGTTGGACAAGACTTCAGGGGTGTCTGGTAACTGCAGGTGGCCTCCAGCTCATCTGGTTAGAATAGTGCTTTGCATTTCTGTTTCCTGAGGGTGTGGTTTGTACGCCTGTTGCTCATCACCCAGGATTTGTTCCTCGACACTGGGCTGGCTGTTTAGGAAGAAGCGAACCATTTGTTCCTGAAAATCATGGCTGCTGAAGGTTCTGCTTTAAAGTTCTTCTGTCAGAGTTTTGTACTTTTTCTGTCTCAGGTGATGTGCCTGAGGGTCTCTGCTGCTCACCTGAGTCACATTTCCTCCTGGCCTGACCCATGTTGGAGGCACGGAGCTGAGAGAAAAAGCTGGCTATTGGCCAACAGGCTGGATCACGGGACGCATATTTACAAGGAGAAACTCAGTTGGGAGGCCATCAAGTTCTCCAGCTGGGCCTTCTTTCCTCCAAGGACTACACGGATCCACGTGCACAAGATACACACACTCAGATGTACACACTCGGAATGCCAGGGACCTCGTTCAAGATCCGTGTCACATCATGCCCTTTGCTGCTTCAAGCATCAGTCTCTCAGAATTAACTCTGCTGCCTTCACGGCCAAACAGACCTGCTGACCCTCTGCCTGTTCTGTGTGCCTCTCCCCTGTTCACCAGGCCCTGCCACATAGCCTGGCTTCAGCTGCCTTCACATCTCCATCCTTCATCCCCAAGGGCTGCCTCCTGCCCAGGCAGCTTCCGGGGGTCCTCTTTGCCCTCTTCCTGTTGACCCTCTTCCCAGGCTTCAGGATTCCCCTTTTTGGAGGGGCCTTCCCCTGCCATTCTATCTCACACAGCTTTCCCTCTTCCTTCTTCCCACTGTCTATTCCATTTTCTATTTTTTTTGTCTCTTTACTTATTTCTTCTCTGTCTGTCCAAATAGCCTCCATGAGAGCCAGGACCATGTATGTCAACTTTGTTGACCACTCTGTCCCCAGCACCTTGCAGAATGCAGCCTGTGTCATGAGCACTCCATACGTAGTTGACCAATGAGTGGTTTAGCAACATTTGTAAGAGTGTCTTGACTTGAGATCATTTTAAGCTCAACCTGAGTGGTCCCTCTCTGGGAAGGGGAAAAGGGTCACCCCACTCTGCTAACACAAATGTTGTGGTTCTGGAGTTTTAGGCTGGGTTCTCAGTATAAGAAATGCATTAACAAAGAGCACGTGCCTAGAGGAGACTGACTCCAAACCATGGGCTTTGAGGGAAAGACACTCAGGGCTTTTCACTCGGAAAAGGAAAGGCTTAGGTGATATCCTAAGAGCTGGCCACTAACATCTGAGGCATTGCCATACTGTGGAAGGCTCATTTTGTGTGCTTTCTTTTAAGGATGTGGCCTCCCATCATGGGAGCTGTTACTAAAAACTTCCCTTGGTGAAGATGTAGGACTAAGTGGCATTTAAAGTTACTTTCAGTCCCACATCCGAAAATATCTTTGTTGAGCTGCTCCTAATAGCCAGGGGTAGGTAGGAAGAGCAAGCAACTTCTGTTTTGCAGGATTTATTGCCTCCCTGGAAAGAAGTTCTCTCTGACCCTGTGTGTATGTGTGTGTATTTGTGTTGAGAGGATTGTTGTTGAACAAATCATCACTCAGTATCCCTTTCTCTTCCTCCTTAGGATGGTGTATATTTGTTTATTTGCCTCACTCACTTCCAGTGCAGCCGTGTAACCAGTGTACAGAAGTGGGGGTGTGCCCAAGCTTGAATGTTTGGGTTTGCCCCCTGCTGCTTCTGCCTGCACCATGAGATCCATATATCCTGTGTAATTCACAGTTCCATGATGGAGACATACATGGAGCAGACCTAATCCAAGCTCAGTCGAGTCTAGCTAACCTGTGGACCCAAGAGTGAACAGAAAGAAATGTCTGTTGTAAGCCACTGAGATTTGGGGACTATTTGTTACACAGTGGTATCACAGCCAAGCCTGACTAATGAGTATTCATAGTTTTTTTCTTTTTTTTTTTCTCCTTTACATAGAACTACTCTAGTACTCAAGTCTGAGATGCTGACTCTGAGGCCTATCATTGAAGAATCAAAGTTTAGTGAACAGCTTCCACCCACTCCAGACTCCCTTCCAGGACCTCTTCCTGGAGTGGGCATCTGCTACATTTATAGGACAATGTACCACATTGAAAAATTTTGCCTTTTCCCCAACAAGCCACTCCACAGGCTCTCAGACCTGCTTGTTCCTGACAAGGGCTGTTCTTGTCGTGGGTGGACCTCAGTTTCACGGGGACGGCGATGAGGCTGGAGCTCAGAGAGATGGAGAAGCCTCTGAAGCCGCAGCAGCAGGAGCAGAAGGCACAGCCGCAGGGCCCTCCGGAAAGAACAGAGAAGAGAAGTGGATGCTGCAGACCTGAGCCAGGATGTTCTCTGTGATGTCAGGTGAGCTGTGCCTCCCCCTCCAACCTACCCAGCACAGACACGCTGGAAAGTGGCTTTTCAAATGCCTTTGACTCTTATCTCTCTTACATCACCCTCTGAAATGAAATCTCAAACACTTTAGTGGGGTTTGATGCGGAGAACAGTAAGCAGATAGAGGTTCAGGCAGAAACAGAGCAGGAGTCAAAAGCCCTGGAGAAAAGCATGAATGGGCTTGAAGAGGACAAATAAAATAGCAGAGACATTTATACGGGTCTCCCCTACCTCTCAGAACAAAACAATTATGAGATGAGAGAGGCATGGATGGGAGGAAATTCTTTCATTTTTCACATTGCAAGCTAGAGAGATCCAATAGCCTGTTTATGAAGAACAATAAAGAAGATACATGAACTCAGTAAAGAGGTTGTTACAAATATATCGGGTGGCTTTGAAAGGCCAGGGTTTTCTCCCCCCTTTTGGATATAGCTGTCAGCTAAGTATTAAGAGATTTTTTTCTTTTTTTTGCTTTTCCCTTTTTTTTTTTCAAAAAGCAATAACTGGCACCAGCAGTTTGTTACAATTGGCAGAAAGAGTTATCACTTTTATTTAGGATTTGGAAATGCAATCAAAGAGGGGCAGATTGGAGCTTGAATTAAATGAAGCTTAAACAAGCAAAAAGAAAAATCTCCGCTGGTCTTTTAAACAAACAAACACAAAAATTACAGCTCCTTGTTGTTAATTTGAAGCTATAAAAAATTTGACACTCATACTTGATAAAATGGTGCCAAGCTGAATGGTTGCTACTTCTTGTATTTGTGTTAAGTACTGAATATTCTGATTATTTTAAAGAGTAAAAACCCATTGTCTCCAGAAACTCTTTGGTTAGGACCTGACTAGCTTATTGCCTGAGAAGTCACAGTGAAGATTCATTCTGTTGGCTTTGGAGGAAATTATTCTTCCCAGGATAATTTAAAGAGACCAAAAAAAGCTGGGAGGATCAGTTCTGTTTAGCTGCCTGTTTTCACATTTGTTGCGTTTTGTGATTCCTGAATACCAAATTGCCCCCTGAAGTTGTCAAAACATTGCTATCTATGACTTGCCCTCTATTATTATTTCAATCCTCATACAGAAAGTCTTCATATTATCTGGTAACTTGCCTTATCTAGATCACAGCTTTAAGAATCAGAATAGACGTGAAAAAAGTTCCCTTCGAGAAGATAAAAGAGATGTCACAAAATATTTGCTCTACGTCTCAAGCATTTTACCTCCAAGTCTGTGTATTCGTTCAAGTTCTTAAATTCCAGCTAGAGCAGCACTCTTGTTTTCAAACCCAGAGTGAATTAGAAGTGAGGAGAGGTCCTTCTATGGACCGGGGCAGTGGGTATCAGCAGTGACAGTCTGGTAATAAGAGACAGAAAAACTACAAAATAGATGTAGAAGTCAAAAAACTCAGCAGTTTGATTCTACTTAGTAAAGGGGTAAATACGTTCCCAGGTGTGATGTTTAATTTTATGTGTCAACCTGATGGACCATGGGGTGCATAAATATTCAGTCAGACCATATTCTGGATGTGTTCTGGGTATGTGAAGGGGTTTTGGATGAGATTAACATTTGAGCTGATAGAATGAGTAAAGCAGATTGCCCTCCCTGATGTGAGTGGGCCTCATCCAATCAGTTGAAGGTTTGAATAGAACAAAAAGGCTGACCCTGCTGTGAATAAGAAGGAATGCTTCTCTTCCTGACTGCCTTTGAATTGGGACATTGGCCTTCTCTTGCCTTTGGCTCAGACTCAGACTGGAATTTACACTATTGGCTCTTCTGCTTCTTGGGCCTTTGAACTTGAAATGGAACTTTACTGTGGCTTTCCCCTGGATCTCCAGCTTGTAAATTCGTGGTTCTTGGGCCTTGTCAGCCTCTATAATGTCACTAAGCAATTCCTTATAATTCCTTTTAACCCCTGTCTCTATATATCCTACCTGTCTGTCTATCTGTCTGTCTGTCTATGTATCATCTCATCCTGCTTCTCTGGAGAACCCAGACTAATAGACCAAGCCTTACTTTGGTCTTGGGGCTCCACGTGATTGGACTGACGGTGCTCACCTGTGTCATGAAAGGAAGGTAAAGGGCTTCTCCTCTTATCACTCAGGCTTCAGGTTGGCTGTCCCTTCCCCTGGACCCTGCCCAGACACCAGCACTTGTGTCTGTTCCGCCAGCTCAGGGTGGTGCCTAACTGGCTGTTTCAGGTTTTGAGCACCACTTTAGCTTCTAGAATATGGGCTCTGAGGGACCATGAGCGGCTGGTTCTTTGCTGTTCCCCTGTGCCTACACACAGTGACTTACTGTCTATAAACCCTTCTTGGGGTTCTCTACCCTTTCACAATGGCACTGAGTAGAAATTGTTGAAGACTTTCCTATAATGTGTTAATGTTTAGAGAGAGAGTCCTCAGGCTTTGTAAACACCCTACCTTACCCCTCAGCTGTCCCTTCCTCTTGCCTCCCCTCCCGGCACTGGTATGAAATGGTGCACTTGGGCACCTTCAGTTGTAGTAAAAGATGTGGTTCAGGGAAGCAATGCCAACTGGATCTTATTTCCTCAATGAAACAATGCTATGATAATGGGTGAAATTTCTTATTCATAACTTTTTACAGAAACATTTGATATTTAAATCCTGAAGTAGATATTGGCTTGGACTCAGAACTGCAGTTGAATCTGCTTATTCCAGCTGATGCTCTGTAAGTATGGGCAGGTCCTTTCACCTCTGCAGGTCTGAGTCTCCTCATCTACTGAGCAGGGAAAAAAAAAATACTCACTTCACAAGGCAGTGGTGAGGATTAAACTCAGTAATGTATGCAAAGTAGCTTGTGTATTACCTGGCACATAATAAGCGCTCAATAAGTTTTAATTCCCTCTCTCCCTTCTCCTTTTTCCAGTTCAATCAAGGATTATGATAGATGTGTTTCCCTGTGCAGTGTAAAGCTTTTAAAAGTGCATATAAATCAATTAAATAGGCCAATGAAATAATTGATTATATAACATTTGTTTAAGAGATCCTGGGGCGAGGGACAGAAGATTAGGGGCTTGTGGAAACCTCGAGAGAGCTCCTAGGAGCAGGCAGGTCAGATGGGGATCCTGTGCTGTGGCACGTGCACCCCCGCTCCAAATTCGGGGAGAAAGGGCAGGTGGTGTGATGAGCTGTGACTTATTTATAATTCAGAAGAGTGGCTGTGAGGGTCCCGGCTGCTGGGTGGGCCCTGTAGGAAAAAGCGAAATGATCCGAAGAGGCACTGAAATGGCATCTGGCCTGCCTTCTGAATGCGACATTTGTGAATTAATCTCAGTGAGGGCAGAAGATAAGCCAGGTGACCCAGTTCTAAACATCTCACCACTTGCCTGTGGTGAAGAGAAAGGCACATCTGCAGGCCCCCTTCCCCACTCTTTCTGCTTCTGTGGGTGAATCTGGAGAGCAGGAGCCTCCGGGCTGTATTTGGAGAACTCTGGAGACGCTGTTACTTGGGGGTGGTGTGCCGTATGCCACAGACAGAGTGGAAAGAGATCGAGAGCTGTAAGGGGTGTTCATGCAGTGGTAAGAGAATGGCCTCGAATGTGATTCAGATTCTACGCAATCCTATGGTTGCCAAGGGGTAGGGGAGGATGGGGGGAAGGGATAGTTAGGGAGTTTGGGATGGACACGTACACACTGCTGTATTTAAAATGGATAACCCGCAAGGACCTACTGTGTGACACTGGGAACAGACTCAATGTCATGTGGCAGCCTGGATGGGAGGGGAGTTTGGGGGAGAGTGGATATGTGTGTATGTATGGCTGAGTCCCTTTGCTATCTACCCGAAACTATCACAACAATGTTTATCAGCTATACACCAATATAAAATTAAAAAGTTAAAAAAAACTAGAGCATCTCTTGGGCTTCCCAGGTGGCGCTAGTGGTAAAGAATCTGCCTGCCAGTGCAGGAGACACAGGAGACATGGTTTCGATCCCTGGGTCGGGAAGATCTCCTGGAGGAGCGTATAACAACCCACTCCTGTATTCTTGCCTAGAGAATCCCATGGACAGAGGAGTTGGGTGGGCTACAGTTCACGGGATCGCAAAAGAGTCAGACACGAACTGAAGCAACAGCACGCAGAACATCTCTTGCTCTGGGGGAGGACAGGGGGAATTCTATTTGCTCACCCATGGATCCTTGCTTCTCTGGACCCTGGCCGATCCGTGTTTTAGAGTGGAATCTGGAGGAGGCATTCTCCAGGACAAGCCACCCCAGAGAATGGGATCAGGCCATCCCTCAAGACCAGGCTCAAGGACTTCCCCCTCCTGAGTCATCCCTGCCTGCTCCAGCCTCTGCTCTCTCTAGGGACGAGATGAGAGCTATCCTGGGAGGGTAGGACTCTTTGTCTCTGCAGTTTGTGAGTGTGGAGGGACTGTTCTCTGGGAAGTTTCTTGCATTCCTGCAAGTCTTGTCAGCAGAGGCACTGACAGCTTTTGTTCTAGATCTTGTCTTAGGGGATTTTCATACAGCAGGCAGCACTGGAAGAAGCAGACAGTGTCTCCCCCTGGGGTAAGGAGCAGATGGCAGGTATTTTTACCTCCAATAAAGATAATATCTCCCTCAGGTAAATTTATGCCCGTTTAAAAAGGTTCAGGTTTCCTAAGCTTAGATTCCATCAGGTGGGAAGCAAACCCCCTGTGTGCCCTACATTCCCTGGACGCCCCCCACCCCACATTGTCCCCTTGGGTGAACCAGAGGTACCAATGCAAATACGATAGTGATGCTGCCTGCTCAGTCACTGTGAGGGATAAAGAGTTTTGTTTCTGGCCCAAGAGTCTCCTACCCACCTCTGTAACCTGTGAGTTTGCAAGAGGATACAATCTGGGACCCTCTATAGCTCTTGGTAGTGAACACCTCACAGGAGGAGACTGCTTCCACTCCGAGGAGGCCAGTGTCATCCTTATAACGACCTTCATGGCAGCTTTTGCTTGTTGAACTCTGTCTCTCTGCTGCTTTGTCTCTTGGCCTTCCCTCACCTTCTCCTGTTAGGGTTTTCTGCATCTTGGGGACTCATGAGATGACTGTGGGTTTTATCCCCCTCCACCCCTTTCCCTGGGGATGGATCTCTGGGTTCCAGCAAGTAATGACGTCCTCTGCTCTACAAGGAGCAGTTTCTGTCAAGGTTTCTGGACCTTCACCCACCCCCACCCCCCACCTCCCATCACTTTCCTATTTTGTTCTTCTACAGGTGTGGCCTGGTGCTTCTTCTCTTCCTTCTAATCCAGTCCTTGATGGGCCATTTGCCAGCATGCCTGACTGCACTCTTATTTAGCAATTTCCCATCTCAGAGAGAGAAGAATGTTCCAGGGATGCCAGACCTGAGAGTAGACTTGCTGGAGAGCTTCAGGTTGAGACCAGCTGACCAGAGGTTGCAGTAGCATGAGAGCCTGCCTTAGAGTGTCAGCCAGGTCTGGGCCTGCTTATTCTGTGCATCCTCGACACAGCTCTCCTCCTCCCCCAGCCAGTACCTATCATTGTGCCTGGTTCCTCTGGGGAGGCAGAGTGACGCAGATGAACAAATAAATAGGCCCAGGTCTAAAGCCGTCTGCAGCAGGCAGCTGGCGCTGTCCCTCACTATTTCTCCTCTGTTTTTCTTCACATCTTTATTCTTCTCACTATGTGATGTGATGGTACATTTCTTAATCTGTCCTCTTGTTGAAAAATACTATTCCTATAATCATGGCCAAGAAAAACACTGAGGAGCCTTGACTGAGGATGCCCAGTCATGGATCTGGTTAGGGTCATGCTAGAGAGAGCTGGGGGCTCACCTCGCAGGGGAGTGAGGAGGAAAAGCAAGGGAAAGTCCCCTCTGTGACAGTCACCTGACAGGTGACAGGAGCCCAGGAGAGGGAGGCTCCTGCTGGGCCCGCCCAGCCCTTAGCATTTGTCATTTGTCAGGAGCAGACCTCAAATCCCAGGAGTTAGGTTGTCAAGACTTATGGGCTCTCGTGGATTGGCTTGTACCCCCTCAGTGTCTGAAAAGATATTTTGGGGTCCTCTCCTTCTCTGGACCCATTTTAAGTCATCCCAAAGGGCAGATGATTGCATTTATTCATCCCCCCCACCACACACATACCCACAAATAGGCATGCATTTCACCTGTTTTAAATGATAAAAGATTCTTTCTCTTTAAGGATGAAAGGAATGGATTAAGGAATGTGAAGAGTTTTGGAGGCTTTCAGCCTAGACCATCCTTACTTGCTCCTCTTCAGTTGCTCAGTCCTGTCCAACTCTGTAACCTTATGGACAGGTTCCTCTGCCCATGGGTTTTTCCAGGCAAGAATACTGGAGTGGGTTGCCCTTGCCTCCTCCAGGGGATCTTCCTGACCCAGGGATTGAACCCTCATCTCCTATGTCTCCTGCACTGCAGATAGACTCTACTGCTGAGTCACCAGGGAAAACCAAATCATCCTTGTGTGGGTGCTAAGTCGCTTCAGTCGTGTCTGACTCTTTGTGACCCTAACGGCTGTAGCCCGCCAGGCCCCTCTGTCCATGGGATTCTCCAGGCAAGAATACTGGAGTGGGTAGCCATTCCCTCCTCCAGGGGATCTTCCTGACCCAGGGATCGAACCTATGTCTCTTAAAGATTGTCTTTGGGCCCCTTTAAGTATTCATTATGCATTCATCCATCCAGCCATCCTTCCTTCATACATTTGACTCAGTGATCATCACTTAATGAATCTCTATGCTAGACTCTGTGGCAGGCCTTGTACTGTAAGCAGAAGCAAAGAGAAGAGGCATGTCCCCACTCTCAGGGAACTTACAAGCTAACAAGGCAGACAAATAAGCCATCCCTGCAGGAAGAGTGCAGGGCTCTCTGAGTGTGAATCCTACAAGGACTGTCTTCAGCTGGGCGGCCAGAGATAGTCTGGCTGTGGAAGTGACATTCCTGCAGAGCTCTGGAGAGTGAGTAGAACTTACTGGGTGCTGAGAAGGGAAAAATTCATTTTGGGCAAAATACAGCATTAATGCCAGGGTTTGTCACAGGAACATAGTGAGTGGAGGAGGATAGGAAACAAAAATGAAAATGTCAAGACAATTAACCAAACAAAGAATTCCTTTGCGTCAAGAGGATCTGAGAAGTGGGCTGATTCATATCTTCTTGTTTGATAGATGAACTGAGTTTCTTGCCCTGTACGGTGGCTCCTATGGGGTGAGACCAAGTCTGGGGTGGGGTGGGGGTGGGGGCGGGCAGTCAGGGCTGTGAGACTGGACGATGGGAAATCACAGGTCATTGGCCAAGCCCCCAGGGACTACAGAGTTCCACCGCTCGCCCATCTTACCTATAGTATACAACTCTTACCTGAAGAGTAAGTCCCTTGCATATGATCTTTCTAGTTGGAAACTTTCAAAGATGCAAATGTGCCACTGTATGCCAGCTATTGTACTGTTCAAGGTACTGTACTATAAGATTAAAAATGTTTTCTTATTTTTTGTGTTTGTTTTTTTCTGAATTATTTGTGTGAAAAGTATTATAAACCTATTGTCAGTTCAGTTGCTCAGTCCTGTCCAACTGTTTGTGACCCAATGGACTGCAGCATTCCAGGCCTCTCTGTCCATCACCAATTCCTGGAGTTTACTCAAACTCACATCTATTGAGTAGGTGATGTCATCCAATCATCTCATCCCCTGGCGATCCTTTTTCATCCTGCCTTCAATCTTTCCCAGCATCAGGGTCTTTTCAAATGAGTCAGTTCTTCCTATCAGGTGGCCAAAATATTGGAATTTCAGCTTCAGCATCTGTCCTTCCAATGAATATTCAGGATTGAGTTCCTTTAGGATGGACTGGTTAGATCTCCTTGCAGCCCAAGGGACTCTCAAGAGTCTTCTCCAGCACCACAGTTCAAAAGCATCAGTTCTTCAGTGTTCAGCTTTCTTTATAGTCCAACTCTCACCTTCATTTGTGACTACTAGAAAAACCACAGCTTTGACTAGACAGACCTTTTTTGGCAAAGTAATGTCTCTGCTTTTTAGTATGTTATCTAGGTTGGTCATAACTTTTCTTCCAAGGAGCAAGTGTCTTTTAATTTCATGGTTGCAGTCACCATCTGCAGTGATTTTGGAACCCAAAAAAATAGTCTCTCACTGTTTCCATTGTTTTCCCATCTGTTTGCCAGGAAGTGATGGGACCAGATGCCATGATTTTAGTTTTCTAAATGTTGGGTTTTAAGCCAACTTGTTCACTCTCCTCTTTAACTTCATTAAGAGGCTCTTTGTTCTCCTTCACTTTCTGCCATAAGGGTGGCATCATCTGCATATCTGAGGTTATTGATATTTCTCCTGGCAATCTTGATTCCAGCTTGTGCTTCATCCAGTCCATCGTTTCTCATTATGTACTCTGCATATAAGTTAAATAAGCAGGGTGAAAATATACAGCCTTAACGTACTCCTTTTCCTATTTGGAACCAGTCTGTTGTTCCATGTCCAGTTCTAACTGTTGCTGAATCATACAGATTTCTCAGGAGGCAGGTCAGGTGGTCTGGTATTCCCATCTCTTGAAGAATTTTCCACAGTTTGTTGTGATCCACACAGTCAAAGGCTTTGGCATAGTCAATAAAACAGCAGTAGCTGTTTTTCTGGAACTCTCTTGCTTTTTTGACGATCCAACGGATGTTGGCAACTTGATCTCTGGTTCCTCTGCATTTCCTAAATCCAGTTTGAACACCTGGAAGTTCACGGTTCACATACTGTTGAAGCCTGGCTTGAAGAATTTTGAGCATTACTTTGCTAGTGTGTGAGATGAGTGCAGTTGTGCAGTAGTTTGAGCATTCTTTGGCATTGCCTTTCTTTGGGATTGGAATGAAAAACTGACCTTTTCCAGTCCTGTGGCCACTGCTGAGTTTTCCAAATTTGCTGGCATATTGAGTGCAGCACTTTCACAGCATCATCTTTCAGGATTTGAAATAGCTCCACTGGAATTCCATCACTTCCACTAGCTTTGTTTGTAGTGATGCTTCCTAAGGCCCACTTGACTTTGCATTCCAGGATGTCTGGCTCTAGGTGAGTGATCACACCATTGTGATTATCTGGGTCATGAAGATCTTTTGTGTACAGTTCCTCTGTGTATTCATGCCACTTCTTAATATCTTCAGCTTCTGTTAGGTCCATACCATTTCTGTCCTTTATTGTGCCCATCTTTGCATGAAATGTTCCCTTGGTATCTCTAATTTTCTTGAAGAGATCTCTAGTCTTTCCCATTCTATTGTTTTCCTCTATTTCTTTCCATTGATCACTGAGGAAGGTGTTCTTATCTCTCCTTGCTTTTCTCTGGAACTGTGCATTCAAATGGGTATATCTTTCCTTTTCTCCTTTGCCTTTCACTTCTCTTCTTTTCACAGCTATTTGTAAGGCCTCCTCAGACAACCATTTTGGTTTTTGCATTTCTTTCTCTTGGGGATGGTCTTAATCCCTGCCTCCTATACAATGTCACGAACCTCTGTCCACAATTCTTCAGGCACTCTGTCTATCGGATCTAATCCCTTGAATCTCTTTGTCATTTCCACTGTATAATTGTAAGGGATTTGATTTAGGTCACACCTGGATGGTCTAGTGGTTTTCCTACTTTCTTCAATTTAAGTCTGAATTTGGCAATAAGGAGTTCATGATCTGAGCCACAGTCAGCTCCCAGTCTTGTTTTTGTTGACTGTATAGAGCTTCTCCATCTTTGGCTGCAAAGAATATAATCAACCTTATTTTGGTACTGACCATCTGGTGAAGTCCATGTGTAGAATCTTCTGTTGTGGTGTTGGAAGAGGGTGTTTGCTATAACTAGTGTGTTCTTTTGGCAAAACTCTATTAGCCTTTGCCCTGCTTCATTTTGTACTCCAAGGCCAAATTTGCCTATTACCCCAGGTATTTCTTGATTTCCTACCTTTGCATTCCAGTCCCCTATAATGAAAAGGGCATCTTTTTTGGGTGTTAGTTCTAGAAGGTCTTGTAGGTCTTCATAGAACCGTTCAACTTCAGCTTCTTCAGCATTACTGGTTGGGGCATAGACTTGGATTACTGTGATATTGAATGGTTTGCCTTGGAAATGAACAGAGATCATTCTGTTGTTTTTGAGATTGCATCCAAGTACTGTATTTTGGACTCTTTTGTTGACTATGAGGGCTACTCTATTTCTTCTAAGGGATTCTTGTCCACAGTAGTAGATATAATGGTCATCTGAGTTAAACTCACCTACTTCAGTCCATTTTAGTTCCCTGATTCCTAAAATGTTGATGTTCACTCTTGCCATCTCCTGTTTAACCACTTCCAATTTGCCTTGATTCATTGACCTAACATTCCAGGTTCCTATGCAATGTTGCTCTTTACAGCGTTGGACTTGACTTCCATTACCAATCACATCCACAACTGGGTATTGTTTTTTCTTTGGATCTGTGTCTTCATTCTTTCTGGCCTTATTTCTCCACTGATCTCCAGTACCATATTGGGCACCTACTGACCTGGGGAGTTTATCTTTCAGTGTTCTTTTTGCCTTTTCATACTGTTCAGGAGGTTATAGCAGATTGTGTTAATTGGATACCTAGGCTAACTTTGTTAGACTTAACGAACAAATTGGACTTAAAAACATGCTCTCTGAATGGAACTTGTTCATGTGTAGGAGACTTAATTGTAGTATACTTTTTGCAAATGCTCGCCACGATGGACTCCCTGGATTCCCTTACCCCTGGCTGAATCTTCAGCTAAGAGGTGCCCACCATGGAATCAAGTCTGAATCCCGGCTGCAGGGTTCAGAGGTCAAGACACCTTAGACAGAGGGCAGAGGGCAGAGGCAGCTCTCACGAAGATCAGCGGCCATGGTGCATGATATGAAGCAGCTCTTTTGTGCCACGGTTGGGAGAAGCTCATCTAACATTTTTTAACATTTTCCCAATTGAATGCGTGGTCTGTGGGTGCCACGAGAATGCTCATCTGTCAGTTTTGACAATATAACGGAGTGTACATTATTTAGGCTAAAAATAGTCTGTACAAAAGACGAAGCTCTAGTGGCAGCACCAGTGAAGTCTTAAGCTTCTGCCAGACCCCCTCCCTAGGGATGATTGACAAAGTAATTTCTATTGTGCCTTAATGAACCAGAGCACACCATCCACACCAGCAACCTTTGCAGCTGAATGGCATCATTCACATCCTGTCTCCAGGCCTCCTACAGTGGGTGGTTCACCGATATAACTTGTCTCCGTGGGCCATATGGGGCTGGCAGAGTCCAGAAACAATGGTAGCTCTTGGGTCCTTGCGTTTGCCTTCTACTCCCATCAGGATCCTGGCCATAATAGCTGCCATTTATTGAGAGCCTATTGTGGGCCAGCCCTGTGCTGAGTGTGTTACCTGAATGATCTCGTGGCTTTCACATCAATCCTAAGCAGCAGGTACTAGTAACATCAGAGGGAACTGAGGCTCCTTGAGGACTCAAAGGGGACCTCGTCACTCCTGCGTGCACCTCGGGGAAGGGGGCACAGAGGTCTGATTCTGTGAAGTGTGGCCTAGATGCTGATATTTTTTGTCTTTTTCTTCCCATGGTTGGGAGCAACTGGAGGTGGAGAGGATGGTCTCCAGGGGGACAGAGGAAACTGAAGAGTTCCAAATGATTCTTGCATGTTTTCTGAAAGGCTGTTGAAGGCACTTGCTTTTACATTTGACTGCATCACCCCCAACCCCCTGCCGTGGGTTTTGGATGCAGAAAATGGACCAGAGAAGTTGTGGTTTCATTTTATGTGAAATGAGACCACTCAGGCCAGCTGCCTCTGCGCTGAACCTGCAAAGAGTGCAGAGTGGCACACAGTAGGTGCTTACTTGTCTATGGAATTAATTTGAGTCCCTGCTTAGAGATGCATACCTGCCTCCCTGTGTGTGTGTTTCTAAGGACAGCGTGGCTCACCCACGTTCTTGGGCATGGCGTGGTCTCTCTAATCTCTTATGTGATTCTTTTAAATGGATATTTGTGACCTGGGATCAGCAGGGGTGGGGAGAGATTCTTTCTTCAGCAGGGATCTGCCAGATTTACTCAGAGGCTGTGACCACAGACCAGAGGCCAGGAGTTCAAGGCTGGGCCACATTGGCTACGGACTGCCAGTGCTCTGCGCATCTGCAGCTCAGGCTCTCCGTGGATCTGCAATATCTTTTTTAATGGTGTTTTTGGACACAAGGATAGAAGAGAGGCCTGGTGCTGGTAGTGGGAAGGTCTGGTTTTCATCTCCCCCTTCTCCAAGAGTGAGCTCTCTTTGAGAGCCGCAGGGCCAGGCTGGCCTCCTGCAGAGGCCAGCTCTCCTGCCTTCACCCTGCATTTGTCTGCGGCCACAGAGCACGGCCTGATTGCAACTGACTTTCCCCCAGGCGCTCGTGCAGGCCTATTAGGCTGACAGGCTGTAGTGGGCTGGGAGCAGCCCTGACTTAGTGCTGCTCCCAGGTAAGCTGCTCTCTGACCCTCGTGGACCAATCACAGATGCCTCCCAACACCTGCATGTGCCTGGGCCCATGCCAGGCTGTGCAGGGGCCTCCTGGAGGGCAGGCCTGAGGCAGAGGACTGCTCAGGATGACCTGGGAATCCAGATAGGAAGCCTACCCGGCTCTCACCATACCCCAGGACAAGGTGGAGATGGGCAGGAGATCAGAAGTCCTGTACTTTCATTCTGACTCTGCTGTCAACCAGCTGTTCAATCTTGAACAAGTCTTTCTGGGCCTCAGTGTCCCCATCTGTAAAACAGTGGGATTGAACTATAATGTTTCTAAGAGTTCTTTCTTTGATAGTCTAGTTCCTTCATATCCCTCAGCTCCTCTTCTGCCCCTGCACGTAGGCCCAGCATGGAATTAGTCATTGTATAAACTCGCATTATTCAAAACCACATCAGCATTACCTGATGTGTTAGACATGAGGATCTTTGTCCCATCCCAGGCCTGCTGACTCAGAATCTGCATTTTAACAAGGCCTCCAGGTGATTTGGATCCACAATAAAGTTTGGAAAGCCCTGGCATAGCCCATTCTCCCCAGGTATGAGGCTCCAGGCTCCCATAACCCCTCCGGAGCCCGTGGTCATTATCAGCCTCTTAGGTGATACACCTGTCCTTGCTGAGGCCTGCAGGGGAGAGTCCCAGGGCTGACTGTTGACCTCCTTGTTGATGTCTTTGCTGAGACTGGCTCATAGAGAACCAGCCTCACACCTCCCCACCCTGTACCACTCTGGACCCTACACTCACTTATTTGCACAAAGGCTTCCAAATTTCAAATGGAGGAATTTTTAAAAATCCCTTAGACTGTGCCTGAAGAAATGTCGCTCAACCTTTTCCTTATAAACAGACACATACTTGGAGAGAGAGAGAGAAGCAGAGAGAGAGAGAGAGGGATGGAGGGAGAGAGATGGAAATAAGTAGCAGTGTGTTTAAAATATAGATGGCCTATATCATAGGTTCTTAATCAGGGTCTGTAGGGTCTGTGGTTGGAGCTTCCAGTGGAGTCTCTGAGCCCCTGAATTAATATATGGCCTATGTGTTGATGTGCATTTTCCTGGTGAGAGAGAAGGTCTGTGCTTTACCAGAGTCTCAAAAGAGTCCATGACCTAAAAAAGTCAAAGAACCCTTGGGCTTGGTCCAAGTCTGTTTCTTGGGATTTATCGAACACCTCGCTGTTTGGAGACAAACCAGGGACTGACTGAAGGGCTCTTTATGAAAACAACTTCAGGGCTGCCAGTTAGGCAGGACTTTCCTTTCCTCTCTCTGCTTCTCTAAATTTCTCTTTGTTCTTCCTATTATCTCTATCAAGGGCTATTTTCAGGGCTGATTGGAAACGGAGAGTGGGCCTGGCGGCACGGCAACAGGAGAGCGTGTTTGCCGGAAAAAGCATGGGCTCTTGTTGAGAGCAAAGGCAATTAGCCCTCAGAATTGGACATATTCCTTCCTTTCCTTCCTTTTTTTTTCTTTTAATAAAAAAAAACATAAAAAACAACAAGTGAAACCAGTGAAGCCATTTCTAGAAAATGGCCAAGAGCAGATTCAGACCTGCAATTTCCTTGCTGCTGCCCAGATGGACGTTCTGGGCCAGGCGCCATGTCACCGTGCTCTGGACTGAAGGGGCTGTTCTGGTCTCAGGGGCTGATTTTCCATGCGTCCCCTGAGGCCTCTGAAGTACCACAGGTGGGGGCCCTTTGGGGGTGAGTAGGTCACCTGTGGCTGCGAGGCTAGCTAGCCCCAGTGGGTAGGACTGGGTTCACCCCTCTCAACACCATTGGCCCCCAACCCCCAGTACCGTTCACCCATGTGGCTACAGGACGGCCACTTGTGACATGGGCACTGTGTGTATACTTAGTCGCTCAGTCGTGTCTGACTCTTGGTGACCCCATGGACTGTAGCCCTCCAGGCTCCTCTTTCCATGCGATTTCTCAGACCAGATTACTGAAGTGGGTTGCCATTCCCTTTTCCAAGGGATCTTCCCGACCCAGGGATCAAAGCCAGGTCTGGGCGCTGCAGCCAGAAGCATTTCCAACGACCCCCAGCTTGGCTCTTGCTTCCAGTTACTGATCCCATGGTGGCCTGATCTCTTGTCTCTGGATGCAGATAGCCAGCTGCTGGCTCTTGAAGGCAGAAACTGAGTTTTCTGTCTTTGTGCCATGACTCTACTGAGAATGTGGCACTCATTTTTCCCCTGCTCTCCCACCTCCTCAGATCTCCCTGACCACTTGTAGTCATCGGTCCTCTTAACCCAACCCTAGCACCTTGCTAGACCTTGCCCATGGCAAGGGGAGATTTGGCCAACAGAGGGTCTTTGCTTCAGCCAATCAGCTTCACTTACTACACCCAGACACACCTGTGATCCCTACCTTAGCACCTTTTCATTTATTTAACTTGGAGCATAATTGCTTTACAATGTTGTTAATTTCTGCTGTACAAAACCATGAATCAGCTATATATACACGTATATATAGCTCTTGAGCCTCCCTCCCATCTACCCCCATCCCAGCCATCTAGGTCATCACAGAGCACCGAGCTGAGCTCCCTGCCTATGCAGCAGCTTCCCACTAGCTATCTATTTTATACATGATAGTGTATATATGTCAAAGTTACCCTCTCAGTTTGTCCTACCCTCTCCTTCCCTCACTGGGTCCACAAGTCTGTTCCCTACATCTGTATCTCTATTATTCCTACCCTGTAAATGGATCCATTGGTGCCATATTTCTAGATTCCATATATATGTTAAAACATGATGTTTGTTCTTCTCTGACTTTCTCCACTCTGTATGACAGACTGTAGATTCATCCACATCACAGCAAACGATTCAATTTCATTCTTTTTTATGACAGAGTTGTACATATGTACCACATCTTCTTTATTCATTCATCTGTCAGTGGACATCTAGGTTGCTTCAATGTCTTGGAAACAGTGCTGCAGTGAACACTGGGGTACATGTGTCTTTTTGTCTTATGGTTTTCTCAGGGTATATGTCCAGTAGTGGGACTGCTGGGTCATATGGTAGTTCTAGGTTTAGTTTTTTAAGGATCCTCCATACTGTGTTCATAATGGCTGTATCAATTTACATTCCCATCAACAGTGCAAGAGGGTTCCCTTTTCTTCACAGCCCTCCAGCTCTACCTCTGCATCTTGGTTGACAGTTTTACCACCATCCTGATGTTCCTCTTAAATCCTAGCCCTTCCAAATCCCACTTCCCCAACATTTATAGCATCTTCCATCTGAAATGGATTTATCCAATCTCCTTTGAGGCCCAGATTCTTTTTTACTTGCCAGGGGACCCTCTGGCCTATGAACCTCCAGGGGGCAAGGGGCTCGTTTACTCATCACAGCCTATCCCATCACTGGGCTAGTAGCAATATCTTCTTTAAGTTGAGCTGAGCTCTGCCTCAGGGTCTTCTCTCCACTGGTTGTGTCCTCTGGGATTGCATGGTGAGTAGAACTACAAGCTTCTAGGAATTAGTAGAGTGGAGCTTAAATTTCCTCTGTTTCATTTACTGGCTGTGTGACCTCAGGAAGATCACTTAACCTCTCTATGCCTGAGTTTTCACGTTGCCAACCAGTGCTAATAATAATACCTATTTCAGTGAACTGTTGTGAAGATTAAAGATCTTTGAAGCACAGAGTGGGCGTGCATTCTGAGAATAGTAGATCTTGTAATTTTACTTTCTGCCTCTCTTTAACAGTCTCATTTGGCCTTAAATTGCTCTTACTTCATCTCATTTTTCAGGTGTGTGTCTCGGGTTGACTCAACTAGATGGAGCTCTTGGAGGGCAGGGCAGTCTTCATCTCCATCCCCAGCCCACTATTCTCATCAGGACTGGGTGTGCCATCCAGACTCACCAGCGGGGCTGACTGAGTCAAACCAATAAGAAAACACCCTCTCCATATGGAATTGTTGTAAAGAAAATGTGCAGGTAGTTCCTATTCAACCTTGATTAACCAACCTTGGTGGATTTGCACAGAACGGGACAGTGATTATAGGCCACAGTCCGTGGGGGTCGCAAAGAGTCAGACACGACTGAGCGACTTCACTTTCTTCTTTTCTTTGCCTTTTCTCTCCCCACATGGTCCTGAAAGGGCACAGAGGTAGGTCTCAGTCCCCTGAAGTGGGGGGGTGGCGTGGGGTAAGGGACACTCCCAGTGCTGTTCTGAAGAGTGTTGCATTCAGAGCTGCGGCATCCATGCACGAATCAGCCTGGCAGTGAGTGATGGCCCTGCCAGTCTGCGAGCCAGGGGAGGCCTTCAAGAGGCAGCAGAGCCCTCCCAGGAATCGGATGGGAGGTACTGAGAGCTTGAGGAAGGAGCGCTGGGGGCGGGGCCGGTATGGCGCATTCTCACAGCAGCATCTCCGGGCCACAAGGACTCTCTCTGCGAGCAGGTGCAGGGAGCTGAGGGCCCGCTGATAGATTCCGGTCATTAGAGGTGTCTGCTTCCTGCCCCTTTTACAGGCCAGCGTGCTCTCCAATGGAACATCTTCCAGCTGACTTCCTGGGCTGCCGAGACACACAGAAAACCAGACTCCAGGAGGAAGCTGCCCGACCCACCCCGCCTGTTTTTCTCTGGGCCCCCGGGCTGGCTCTTAATGCTTGTGATGCCTGACGCCTGTGAGATCTGCTGGCGCTAGGGTTTATTAGTGTCCTTTCCCCTGGGAGTGAGCACCCTCCCGAAGGAGAGGAGGCTGTGGTTTTACTTCCGTGTGATCAAGGCAGACTGTAGGAAAGAAGAAAGGGTGGAGATTAAGGACTGACTGCTTTAACGAAGAGAGGGAATCTTTCATAGTTTCTGGGCCACCCAAATTCCTTGCAGTGAGTAGGTTTGTATTCAGCGAAAATACTTTATTTATCGCAAAGGAAATTGGATCAGGGAACATTAAAGGTGGGGAGCGACATGCTGAAAGCAGAGCTCATAGCAAGGCATGGCTTTGAGCCAGTGGCGCTCACAAACCAAGGAGAAAAGCGACTCGATAGAAGGTGGCTCTCCGCGGGGCCCCTGGGTGTGCATCGCCCCTCCTGCTCCCACAGGACTGCTTAAAGGGAAGCAGAGCTCCAACTGGGCCACGGTCCTAGGGAACCAGTCAAGCTTATTGGCCTCACCTGTTATGTGTCTGCCTGGGAAGAGGTCGCTGTCCTGGGCAGAGTCACTTTAGTTTGGCCTTGGTGGTGGGAGGTTCTGCCCACCAAGTAAAAAAATATCTCTTGCTATTGCCAAGAGGACTGGAACCCCAGCCAGTTTTTCTCCTGATAGCCTGGGGTCTTGTTTCAACCCCAGCAGCTCATCTTGTGTCAAGGGGAACTTAATTAAGATGGAGCATGCAGGAGAGGTCCTCCTTCCAGTGGGCCTGGAATCATGGGAGATTGTCCTTGAGGACTCCCAGAAGACTAGGAGTTCATGCTAATTTAGGTGGGGAAGACTAGGTGGTAAAGACCTGGAGGAAGGAGTCCCTAGAGTCTAACCGAGGACCTCTGTTCGATCCCTGGGCCAGAAAGATCCTTTAGAGATGGAAATGGCAACCCACTCCAGTACTCTTGCTTGGAAAACCCCATGGATGGAGGAGCATGGTAGGCTACAGTCCATGGGGTCTGTAAGAGTCGGACATGACTGAGTGACTTCACTTCTCAGGGGAGGAGAGGGCAAGAGTGATGGTGAGGCCTGGAGGGATTCCACCATTTTCTTTCCTCATCCACTGCCCAGTGGAGAACACTCCAGGGAACTTGCATGGGGTAGGCTTTGATGCTGGAAAGAGGAGCCCTGGGTCTCTGAGTTGCTGCTTGAGGAGAGCCCCCTGGAGAGCAATGCTGCATGAGGGGTCATGGAAGACAAATTTTTGCTGCATGAAGCCACTGTGTTTGGGGTTGTTTGGGAGAACAGTTAGCATGTCCTGCCTGATAACCATGCCTAACTCTGCTTCTGACTTTGTGAGCATTAGCCCAGCCCAGGGACAGGACTCATTCATCCCACAAACACCTTTTGAGTACCAGCTGTGGGCTAAGCAGGCAGTGGCGGTGGCCTGATGAGCCTAAGCAGACAGAAACAGAGAGAACTTCAGAGTAAAAGCACAGGGCTGAAACCCATCAAGCTGGCTTAGCACACACCCGATCGAGGTCCCAGGGAAAAGACATTAACCTTGCTGTATTCAGCTCCAGGCCTGTACTTGTCAGCTGGGAGCTTTGGGTAGAGGCGGGTGGTGTGTTTAGCCTGACCATCAGACTTCAGACTTTATACAGTGCCCTTGGAAGATGTCATATCCCACACCCAGCGGGTCATCCTGCCACCTGGGGCCTGAATCACCCTGAAAGTCACTGGAGAGAAATGAGTGTGGCTTCCCCATGTTTTGAATGATAAATACAGTCCTTTCACCTCCTGGCTTTTGCACTGGCAAAGAGACACGTGGATAAGGAGAGAAATGACATTCTACCCTTGGTGTGCTTCGTGGGAAGTGGTGAGAACAGGCAAGGGGAGTGCTCGCTGCGGTCGATCAGATGCCCCTCTGGAGGCAGCGCGGGCAGCAAGCCTGCAGGGAGCTGGTTCATCTTCCCTGTGAGCTGTCCACCAGCTTCTCCCAGGGCCACCCGGCCATTGCAGCACATGCATCTTTAATTTTTTCAATTAACAACAATATAGAACAAATGGAGTGGAGTTTTAATTATTCATAATTCATTTAGGAGTAAAATCTCTGTAAACTAAAGGAAAGGAAGGGTCATATTACCTGTTCTTTTTTTTTTTTTTAACCTGTTCTTAAAAAAAAAAGAAAGGAGCAGCGAAAGAGGATGGAAAATCTACTTATATTGACTTGATTTTTTTTAAAGCTTTCCCTTTGGTCTTTGCAGTTAGAAACAAGAGAGAGAAATAGGAGAAAAGCACTTGCAATGCTGGTGGGTTGGAGGTCTGCCTTTTACCCCTGCCTGGACCTGGTCACTGGTGCACGGTGTGACCTCCAGCTTACTGCTGTCCCTTCCTGTGTCCACATGACCTGGCCCTGACAAAGGACTGAGATGACCAGGGCCACTGTTACAGAGTCAGTTTGGATCCTGTGTATTGACAAGTATTGACAAAGTATCTGCAGGGTGTGCACACACAATGGGTTCCAACGTAACACCGACAGGACCCCTGCCTACCAAGAACTTACAGGAAGGCTCCATAAGCATGTGCTTCTACACAATTACCTGTTTTTTAGTCGCTAAGTTGTGTCTGACTCTTTTGTGACCCCATGGACTGTAGTCTGCCAGGCTCCTCCCTCTGTCCGTAGAACTTTTCAGGTTCGTGTACTGGAGTGGGTTGTCATTTCCTTGTCCAGGGGATCTTCCTGACCCAGGGATTGAACCCTCATCTGCATTGCAGGTGGAATCTTTACCACTCAGCCACCAGGGAAGCCCACACAAACATATACATCTATACATGTGAACACATGCATATGCCCCCACCCACCCACCCCCAAAATCATGAAATCCTAGGTTAGAAGGAAAACTAGGACATCTTTGGGGTCTAAATTTTTTAGTCTAAGGGACTGAGTTCAGAGAACAGTGGCCAGAGCACATACATCAGTCAGAAAAGGCTGCTCCTGAAGTCAACTTTGAAAGATAGGAATGGCTTAATAAAGGCAGGAAAGAAGGGAGGGTGTTACAGGTGAGGGATGTGCATGGGGGATATGTGCAGGGGTGGATGGGAATGAGGCAGGTTACTGAGGGGAGAACTTCAGTCCATAAAGGAGTGTGGCTCCATAAGGGGGTGTGACTCCATGCTGGGGTCTGGGCTCTGATTCCTCCCCCAGCCCATCCTTCCGCTGCTCTGGTTCAGACCAACACCATCTCGTGCCTGGCCTCCCTACTTCCACTATCATCAGAGTATCTCTTTGAAGCATCTGTTCTGAGGCATCTCTCATCTCTCATTTGCTTCACTCTTTAACAACGCTGCATGACCTCAGAGGCTGGCCACTGCCACAACACAGACAGACAACACGGCGGCAAGAAGGACAGCTGGGAGTCACGCTGCTCAAGCCCAGACACTGGGACCCTGTCTGTAAAGCAGAAAACATAGGCTTGGAGGCTGAGTCATGGACCCAAGAAGGTGCTGCAGAGACGGAGCCCCCCAGCCAGGCTAGGTGCGGGCCTGGGCACAGCCATGCTGTCACTAAGACACGGTCACGGATACGCTATGGTAGGTGGTCCTTGAGCCACGGTTGCAGGCCCAAAGAGAGTCCCTCATCCCATAGAGAGACAGACAGTGATGGTCATAGACACGTAGTGTGAAGACTGAGACAGAATCCTGGGTGTGTGATCACAGAGGGAACCTGGAGCTAGCAACAGACACAACTCTTAAAAGCTGTCCAGGCAGAGAGACAAAGACATCGGGAACTGGATGGGAATGGGTTTTTCTCTATTGTCCCTGAATTGTCAGCTTAGTCTAAAGTTGAGGAAGAGGGGCTGAGTACCTCACTTTCTAAAGATGGAGTTTGCCAACAACGGGGACCACACATTTCTCCCAGAGCCCTGATGCTGGCAGGCAGCACTCTCACCTGACTGCCTCCAGCTTCCTTTTCCGTGAGAGAGGACAGGTCGGGAGAGAGGGTTCCTTGCTCAAGTTGGCAGCAGTGCAGGGTTTGTGACAAGAAGGTGTCTCTTCTGTGGCCCACCCCCCCACCCCACTCCGCACCCCACCACGCACCATGTGAGAGTCCTCTGCAGGGAGGCTTGGAGACGCTGATGTCGTGGTCATCAGACCTCCTACAGAGGGTGTAGGAGAGGTCTTGGGAGAACCTGACCCTTCGAGTTTCAGGGTCTACCTGAGCATAGTGGCTAATGCCTGCTTACCCCTTGAAGACTTCTGGAATCAGCGAGTTCTAAGAAGGGACCTGGGGAGGGAGTGAATTTGAGGAAGATGGTGAGATGGGGGGCTCTTGGCTTTGGGTTTCCTGGAAACAAGAAGGGAGGCCCCAGGGGTTCCCATGGCTCCCTGGGAAGAAGCATAAGGGTGAGTGTGCAGCACTACAGGGCTGGTTGATTCCCTCTGAGGGGCTGTTGGGCTGGGGTTTGCAGATGGGGCCACAGGGAACAGTGGGGACACTGGTCACACACCCTGGAACACTGCGGGCATGTCTACCCGACACATACTACAGCCACAACCACTGACCAGTGAAACCAGATGGAGCCAGGGCAAAGTCAGGAACCCTGCACCCACCAAGCCCCTAGGAGACCAGTCCTGTGAAGGGACACCTGCCATCTGCCCTCCTGACTTCTGTCTCCAGACAAGCGATGAGAGGAGGAGAGAGAGAGAGGCCATGCTCTCTCCCCTCCTAGTCCTGGCATCCTGTCTTCTCTGGGTTTAAACCAGACATACCCTGAGGGGTGGACCAGACTTCCAGTAACTGAGAGTGACCGGGGAGCAGTGAGATCTACTCAAGATGTCTTTATGTGATGGGGGAGGGTTTTGACAGAGCATCACTGAGGACAGTGATGGAACAAATAAAGCACTTTTGTGATTATGCTCACCAAATTGAGACTGCTCAATTAGCTATGTATGGTCTGGCTGAAATGCCTTAACATAGCCATACTGGTTGTTTGTGGAGGACATCTATCCTAACTGGTTGGTGTTGTGTGTGTGTGTGTGTTAGTTGCTCAACTGTGTCTGACTCTTTGTGACCCCATGGACTGAAGCCCGCCAGGCTCTTCTGTCCATGGAATTCTCCAGACAAGAATACTGGAGTGGGTCCCCATTCCCTTCTCCAGGGGATCTTCCTGACCAAGGGCTCACACCCAGGTCTCCTGCATTGCAGGCAGGTTCTTTACTGCCTGAGCCACCAGGGAAGTCTGAATATTCTGAGTGTTGTTCAGTTGCTCAGTTGTGTCCGACCCTTTGAGACCCCATGGACTGCAGCATGCCAGGCTTCACTATCTTTCACCATCTCCTGGAGCTTGCTCAAACCCATGTCCATTGGGTCAATGATGCCATCCAACCATCTTATCCTCTGTCATCCCCTTCTCCTCTTGCCTTCAATCTTCCCCACCATCAGGGTTTTTTCCTAATGAGTTGGCTCTTTGCATCAGGTGGCCAGAGTATTGGAGCTTCAGCTTCAGCATCAGTCCTTCCAATGAATATTCAGGATTGATTTCCTTTAGGATTGACTGGTTTGATCTCCTTGCAGTCCAAGGGACTGTCAAGAGTCTTCTTCAGCACCACAGTTCAAAGGCATCAGTTTTCGGTGCTCGGCCTTCTTTATGGTCCACCTTTCACATCTGTACATGACTATTGGCAAAACCATAGCTTTGACTATACAGACCTTTGTTGGCAAAGTAATGTGTCTACTTTTTTAATATGCTGTCTAGGTTTGTCATAGCTTTTCTTCCAAGGAACAATATCACCCCCATAATCAGGTGTAATCACAATGGCAGGAAACATTCACCAAGACATTCACAATCAGAACAACTACAAGTATACTCAAATAACCCTAATTCGAGGAACAGAAAACCATTATGCACAGACGTAGGAGCTCTTGTCCTGGGAAGTCATAGGAAGGATCACAGATATGGTCAGTCTTAGATAGTCCTGGCCCAGAGGCACAGGCAAGGTCCAGAGCATGGATGGAGGATTGGCTGACTGCTCACAGACAGGACAGGTCCCTCAGGCATGGAAGAACAGCAGGAACAAAGCCTCAGAGGCAGACACACATTGATGCCATCTCAGACACAGAAACCAAACTGCCCTGGGCCTTCCCTGCCTGATGCTGTTGGGAGCTGATATTTCAGAGGAATGCGTCTTTTTATATTCTGGAGAATAACAAAGGAGACCTAGCACTTTCAGGTCCGCCCCTTGTTCCCAGCTCCCTGGCTTCATCCGACCCCCAGGAGGCCGTCAAGTTGGTTCCAGCAGGTGTGGAGGCGTGGAGATTTCAGAGCCAAGCGATCACGGGCGGCAGGCGCTCTTCGGAGGGGCAGGGGCCCAGGTGAGATGTAGGGGGGAGGAGTTTTGTCTGTGGTTATCAGTGCTGTCGGCGCTCTCGCGTGTGTGAGCAGGCTCCTAGTGAGTGGGTGGTGGAGAGCTCTCAGACGAAAAGCCGCCGTGCTCAAGTGGCTTCTCGAAGGAGGCCCCGTCCCTGGCTTTGCTCAGTCTGGGAACAGTGTCCAGAAGTGATGTCAGGGCTCACTCAAACCACACGTCTGTCAACAGTGTGTGTAGAGGAGTCATCTCAATGACAACATTATTAGGGGTGAGTTGAGCAGAATATAATGAGAAATATCTAGAAATGATGGCCAGACAGGATATAAGCATGCTTAGTACAACAGATAATATGATGGGTTGTTACTAGTTTGTAATTCCTTCTCACTTAGATAATCATCCTTGCTCTGGTTCAGTTAAGATTCTTCTTTGCTCCTGGGTGTGTCTTGCTGTGTCCAGCAGCTCTGGTTTTAAGAGTCCTGACCTGGAGAGAATTTTCTTTCCCTACTTCTGCACTTGCTCAGAGGTCTTGAAGGGACTGCTTCTTTGTTGTTACCTTGCTGAGGAGCTGTGCATCCCTTGGCTACCCTCCACAGGGGACTGTGATCTGCCTTGTCCAGGACTGGACAATGGCTTCTTTGCCTGGTAGTTTGATATTGCAACACCTCACACCTGAAGGCTCTGTGATCACTGAATAAATGTCTACACTCAAGTAAGCTACTGATGGAAGTTTAAGCTTATACAACATTCCTCCTTTGGCAGACAGGGTCATTGTAGCAGTTGTTGTATATATACTGGATGTCTTCACTAGCATCCAACACACAAAGATTTCTGGTCCAGCCAGCCCTTCATTTCCAGTACCACCTGGGCTGCAGGTCCACTGGGGTTTATCTGTGGACCAGCTTCTCAGAAACCCGCTTACATATCCTTAGATCATGGCCATGACTTGCAGTGAAATCCTCTGGAAGGGTATGGACGCTTCTGATTTTCTGGGATCAAGTCTTTGATTTGCTAGGGACCCCCCAAAGATACTTCTCTTCATACTGGTTCTATAAGTCTAAATTGTGCCCTTTGAACATGGCAATATCCTAAGGAGCCAGAGAAACATTTATCTAGGACAGATGTTTTTACATGATTCTGAACGTCAGTGAGCTGGTGAATTCCCCTGGGGGTAAGGGCTGCCACTGAAGGTCTGCCTGGCCTCTGTGAGGTCTTCTCAGGCATTTAAGGTTCTGTGGAGGGAGAAGAAAGCTTCTGTTTATGGCCAAGATCACCAAAGCCTCACCACTATCACCTGGGATCCATATCTATGCATTGGTGACATGACTGGGTGATGCATAACAAACACCTAGAACCACAAAACTTGAATGAAGCACCTGGGTTGCCTGTCTGTCTCTGGCATCCCCCTTCCCTCTCCTTGGGCTTCCCTAGTGGCTCAGTCAGGAAAGAATCCGCTTGCAATGCAGGAGATTTCCTGCAATGCAGGAGACCTGGGTTTGATCCCCAGGTCAGCAGGTTACCCTGGAGAAGGAAATGACAACCCACTCCAGTATCATTGCCTGGAAAATCCCATGGACAAAGGAGCCTGGAGGCTACCGTCCATAGGGTCACAAAGAGTCAGACACAACTGAGCAACTAAACTACCACCACCACCTCCCTTGCCTTGCAGCTGGCACAGAACAAGGCAAGGTAGGCAAGAGAGAAGCTCCGCGATACTTGGAGATCCTGCTTTCTCTCTGAATCTCCTGTGATGATTTCGATCTCTTTCTCCCCTTGGTTTCCAAGATGCTCCCTTGAGAAGTGCCCCAGACTATGCAACATTATTTATTATATTGATCACCCATAACATCCCCCAAAGGCTCAATGTAGAGGGAAGTGACTGGTCCTAATGGCCCAATTAGGTTGATTATCTTCTGGCTCCAGATGTAATGTTTATGCTGCAGACTCGGAAGCAAAGGAAAAGAGGCTGGTGTCAAGGAGCCAGGATGGGGCATCAGGAGGCCAGAGTGTGGTTCCAGTTCTGCCGCCAGCTCACTGTGTGAACTTGGGTAGAATTTTACTCTTTCTTGGTCTCCTAATTCTAAAAACAACAAAGAAATTTTATTGAGTCATGGTGCTGTGGGCTAAATGCATTAGATGAAGGATCTCATTGAAATCTCCCAGCGAACCTATGAAAAACATGCTAGCATCAGACCAAGTAAGAAAACAGGCTTAGAAATATTACATGACTTGTCTGAGTTCTTATGACTGGGAAACCAGGAACTGGGTTTGAACCTGAAATGTGAATTTAGAGCCAATCCTCCGAAGTCCTCTGCTCTCCACTCCTCAGCCATCCCGGGGAGACCTGCTAATTAGTAAGAGAGGGTTGCTGCCAATCTTGATGCTATTCGAGCAACTCCTGCTTCCTCTGTCAGGTCCATGGACACAGCAAAGGTCCAGCCCAGTAGGTGGAGACTTCTGTTAGCCTTACAACATGCTGCTGGAGTGCAGAATATGCTGACATTTATATTATACTTCTGTTCATAGCCCATAAATACACATGATATTTATAGGTATAAACATTTTTACTGTTTGGTAAGACTGCCCCCCCCGTCCCTGCTCCCAATAATGCCTCTTGCTATTCTGCCTTTTGTACTCTAGCCTGCCAGGTGTGGACTGCCACCTTGGACCAGCCCCCAGAGAGCCTTGCCAGGGTGAAAATTGGTACTGTTTGCAGTGGTGGCTACTTGACATAATGAGACGGGATGTTCCTGGAGGCAGTGTGGAAGAAGTTTGAAATAGGGCAGGTTAACATGGGGAAGAAGACAGGAGATGTATTTGAGGTAGAACCTCAAGGATTTAATTTTACTTTCATTTAACTTTGTTTCCTCTGAGAGTTGCATGCATTCTTTTTTCTTTTTTGATTTTTTAAAACTAATTTTTATTGGAATATAGTTGCTTTACAATGTTGTGTTAGTTTCTATTGCACAGCAAAGTAAATCAGCTCTGAAAGGGAAAGTGTTAGTTGCCCTGTTGTGTCTCTTTGCGATCCCATGGACTGTAGCCTACCAGGTTCCTCTGTCCATGGAATTCTCCAGGCAAAAATGCTGGAGTGGGTTGCCATTCTCTTCTCCAGGGGATCTTCCTAACGCAGGGATCAAACCCGGTCTCCTGCATTGCAGGCAGATTCTTTATCATCTGAGTCACCAGGGAAGCTCTACATAGACATATATCTCATCCCTTTTGGACTTCTTTCACATTCAGGTAACCACAGTGCCTTAAGTAGAATTCCTTGTGATATAGAGTATGTTCTCATTAGTTATCTATTTTATGCTGCTACTGCTGCTAAGTCACTTCAGTCATGTCCGATTCTTTGCGACTCTATGGGTTGTAGCCTGCCAGGCTTCTCTGTCTGTGGTATTCTGAAGGCAAGAATACTGGAGTGGATAGCCATGCCCTTCTCCAGATCTATTTTATACATAGTGTCAATGTATTTTTTTACATTTTTAAATACATTTTTAAAGGTTACTTTCCACTTGCACTTATTACAAAATATTGGCTGTATTCCCTATGTTGTACAATACATCCTTGAGCCTGTATTACCCCCAGTAGTTTGCATCTCTCTCTCCCTGACCCCTATATTGCTCCCTCACCCCTGCCACTGGTACCGACTAGCTGAGAACCACAGAGGTTTTAGCTAGAAACTTAGTGACTGTCAGTTGCTTAGCTCCATGCAGGACCCTGCTCACTGAGGATTTCACTTGGCTTGGGCTTCTGGGAACCTGCATTTCCACCCTGGCCCCCCTCGTTCCTTCTCTCCCATCCCATTTGTTGGCTTGAACATCAGAAGCCCAACCCAGGGGCGCCAGGCCTGGGGCCATGTTTGTGTTGGAACTTCCCCTGTGCTGTGTGTTTGCTCTTGCTTTCTCTCCTACTGTGGTGTTAGCGCCTCTTGACTTCGGCATGCACATCGATCCCCATAAAGGTGGCCTCTCAAACTGTGTGAGAATCCTGAGGACCCTGGCGACTGGGGGCCACTGTGACCAGCCCAGATCTGGAGCCCAGGGCTCTGTGGGGGGAGCAGGCGGGCCCTCTGTCCCGGGGCCTGGGGAGGGGGGTGGGAGCAAGGCTGCCAGGTGTGTTCTAATGATTGTTTTTGCTGAAGAATTTTGGACTCTGCGCTCTACAATTTTCATCCTTTTTGTGAAATGGATGATAATTTGAGTCTGTCTTGACTGCCGGTTTTGCATTGCTAATATTGGTGGGAGGAGGAGTTTTGCCCAAGTTCTCTTAAAATATGAGAATTTCAGTCCAAAATATGTGAATTTTTAATTGCAATCCTGGCAGCCCTGGGTGGGTTTTGTGTGCAGCATCTGTTCCTTCCTCCATGCTCCTCCTGCAGTTTCTGCCTCGCATCCCTTTTCCTTTCAAGCTTTTTCTTGGACTAGGGCTGCCCCTTGACTCCCATTCCTGCCCCCAGCAGCCCGGCAGCCCTGACCCAGCTCTGCGTGCCGCCCCGGGCGGAATCAGCAGCCAGCGCACCACTGTTTCCTTTATAGATGCTATTTTCCAGGGGTTGTTAACCAAGTTACGCACATTTGTTTGGGCTTGGAACCTGGCATCCTGGGCTGGGTCTCGGCCCTTGCACAGCCTCGTGGTTGTGTGTGAAATCTCATTACTGTCATTCCGGCCGTTTTCCTGGTTGAGAAACTAGGCCGTGGATGCATTCAAATGCCATTTATTTGCCGTGTTTGCATTGCAGGGGCAGCAACTGTTAAAGAAACACCCTCTTCTCTGATCCTGCCCACCCCACTCATGATCAAACACAGAATGTGTGGGTGGCATCAGGAAGCCTGAAAATGTACGGTTTTTCCCAGGCTCCTTAGCTTTACCCAGCAACGTGGTCTGACATTTAAAATTAATCTACACGGTAAAGTTATTAACGTTCAACTGTTAGCACTGGAATATCCACAGTGACCTCTCTTCCCGCGCTGGGGTTTGTTTGATAAGGATTCTCAGGCAGTGTCAGAGCTGTAGCAACACAGTCGTACCTGTTCTTTATTACTTCGGAGACTGGGCCTCGTCTTGGGAGATCTCTAGGCACTCTGTAGGAGTGCTCTGGTTTCTCCAGGTGAGGGCTGGGGGAGCCAGGAGCCAGCTCTCATAAGTGCCAAGCAGGCATCTTCTACCCAGAGAGACAATGGAGACCCAGAGAGAGGACAACTGGGTTTTTAATAGCTGCTGGGGGACCATTGTTCAGGGGCTGAAGGGGAGTCACAGGTTCCCTTGGTTGGTAGGTGTGAACTCACACTCACCCACACATTTCATTGTCCAGGTAGGTGAGTTATTGCACACTGTGGCTACTGACCATCAGCTGGCCAATGTCTACCCACAGTGATGGAGGAAAGACAGGTCCCCCTGGCTCTGCCTGTCCACAGTGTGGTTTCATGTACACACATGTTAGCTTCTGGGTGACTTATTTATTTTTCATGGTTTCCTTTGCTGTGCAAAAGTCTGTAAGTTTGATTCAGTCCCATTGTTTATTTATTGATTTTTAAAATGAATTTTTATTGGAGTATAGTTGCTATAGAATGTTGTGTTAATTTCTACTGTACAGCAAAGCCAACCAGCCATACATACATATATGTATGTCCCCTCCCTTTTGGACCTCCTTCCCATAAGAGTGACTGCTTATTGATGGAGTCATAAGACAGACTTAGGGAGGATGTTCACTAACTTCGCTGGCAGGCAAGATGGTCCAGGCAGGAAAGGCATTCAAGAAGGTGGAACAGCATGAAAAAAGACATGGTGGCAAAACAGTAGGGGAAATAAATAGCAAGGAAATGATTTAGCTAGGTCCTGGGTACTGGGAGCAATTACTGGATGTGGGTGGAGAGTTTTGCAAGAACCACTTCATGGAGAACCTTACCAGTATAAGATGATAGCGTCTTTGCTGCACTCAGAGTAGGCAGAGGTCCTGGCCACAAATGCACTTTCTGAGGATTAATGTGATGGTGGATTGGGGGACAGATGGAGGGGGCACTGGAACCATCTATGTCCGGGTGACATTCTTGCCTTGAGCTTTCTCCTTTCTTAGTCTTTGAACTCCTCCGCCTGCTGTTTTCCTCCCTCTTCTATCACTCAGACTCCTTGTCCCCTTCACCTGTTTAGCCTGCCCCTTCTGTGTTAGTGTTCTCCAGGATTCTGCCTTCTGACTGAAGTGAAGGGAAGTGAAAGTTGCTCAGTTGTGTCCGACTCTTTGCAACCCAATAGACTGTCCATGGAATTCTCCAGGCCAGAATACTTGAGTGGGTAGCCTTTCCCTTCTCCAGGGGATCTTCCCAACCCAGGTATCAAACCTAGGTCTCCCGCATTGCAGGTGAGATGATCTTTACCAGCTGAGCCACAAGGGAAGCCTGCCCTCTGATTAATCATGTTCTTATTCTGCACACTCTCCCTGGCAATCTCATCCACTTTCACAGCCACAATGACCATCTGTGTGCTGTTGACATGCAGTATGCCATCTCCTGCCCAGACTTTGCTCTGAGTGCACCAGTTTTGGTACCCAGCTGTGCATTTACCTGGCCCACCTTCTCGTGGAACCTCGCTGACAGGGATGCAGGATCCACACCTATAAGCCACCCTGGAGGAATCAGCATTTTACTTTACAACAAACCTACTCTGGTTTTAGAAGATGCCTCATCTTTGCTCCTCTTGTGATGTATCCAGCATGTATGAATTTCCCCCTTCTTTGTGGATCCTTAGACTTGCTAACATCGCTTGCATTTCTACCACCATCCCTCTGTTCATCCCTCATCTCTCCCTTACATGCTATCCTTTCTTGTATCTATGCCTGGAGACATCATTTGCCTTTGCTGCTCTGGTGACACCTGTAGCTTCGTGGTGCTGGGAGATGTGTGTCCAGAGCCAGGAATCCCAGAGGAAGGTAGAGGTGGTGAGTGGTCCAGATCTCTCACACCACACCCCTCCCAGGATCCTTTCTGGGAGCAGAATTCACAAAGTGCTAGGTGTTGTATCAATATTCCAAAGACGGTGACTCCCTTACAGCAGAATCGAGGTGGGCTCCTGAAGATCTGGTGCTGAGCCCTTGTCATCTTAACTGAGCCCAGATCCTGAGCACTGGTCCTCTCTCAGGGCAGATCCAGTGAATACCTCTTCTTTTCTTCCTATCTTTCCTTCCTCCTCCCGCTACAGACCCACATCATTATTGTAGGATGAATATCGTTTAACAGTTTCAAAATGAAGGTTCAGGGAGACTGGGAAGTCTCTGTATTTTTGCAGTTGGTGACTGTCTGTGTGTTGGTATGTGAGCATGTTTGTGTGTGTGCATGTGTGTGTGAAGGACGCAGGGTAGAAAAGAGGTGCTTTAGGGATGAGAGGAGCAAAGCTGCCCTGGACCGCAGCAGTCTTCACCCTCCAGTTTGTCTTTCTTCTTCAGACGCATCCCAGCCCTCAACTTGGGTCTGCATTTCTGGTCTGTGATCCTGACTCAGCCGTGAGTGCTGGGCTGCCATGGGGAAGAGGGTTGCTTTGGGAGGGAGCAGACACTTCTTCTCTCCCTTCCCACCAAGTCTGTCTTTGTTTGCAAACATGCTTTGCTTCTGAGTGGTGACAGGCTGTAAGCATTCTCCAGGAGAGGAGAAGTGATTTCCTTGACCCTCCTCCCTCCCTCAGTACTGAGCCATATAAATGGCAACCCCTCCCCCTTAAAAAAAAAAAAAAGTATTCGCATATGAGAAAACATTCCTATCCATTTTCATGCTACTCTGGAAAATGTTCAATCAAAATAGCTTTAAGGCTTTAATACTTAAGGCCTAAGATTTCTCTTATAGGGCTGTGACTGAAGAGTGAAAAATCCCATTTTGTATGAAGATAAAATTATTCATGTTATTATATAAAATATATAACATTCAAGAGATATATTTATTTATGTATCTATATAGAAACACACAAAAAGGTAGCAAGATCCAGAATCTACATTTTGTCAGCCATCAGTGGGCTCCACAAGGGTCTCCGGCGTATGACTTGGAGAAAGCCTGGGTTTCCATTTTAGACACTGTCACCAATCTGGTGATGGGTTCAATTCTGAAGTCTCCTTGCTTGTTTACTTATTTAGGTGGTTATGGTTGGCTGGGGAATACAGGAAACCTTGTAAATCCATGCATTCATAACCTGACATGAGGATGTGTTAATTAGTTATTTAATATGGCTCCGGTTCTTTCCCAAGGAAAAAAAATCCACAAACACAACAACTAATTGCTATTAATCTTAATTATTATAATAACCTTCCTATAAACAATAACTCTCTGGCTACCCTGTCACATGTTTGTTTCATTACTGACAAGAGAGATCTTTAAACTCTCATGATAAATTAATGCTTTTACCATTAGCTTCAGTATGTTGACCATGGGGAAAAAAAGATTGCTCAGTTTACAAAGCTGTGGAAAAAATGTTTCTGCTCCAGCTCTTTCATTCTGGACTTCTCGTCTTAGTATAATTCTTGATTTTTCCTTTCCTTTTCTTCAGTCCTCTTCCCAATTTTGATTTTCTCTGTTTAAATGACTTTTGTTTCCTCCTTGCCCAGAATGAACGCATATGTCTGTTTTGTAACAATGTTTGCAAGAATCCTCAAAGGATTTAGTGATTGGTCTCAATGATACAAATGCCTGTGGTGTTGATGGATTCTTTTATTTTTTTCTGCCTCCGGCCACAGTAGGTCATGCTTAGCCTTGTCTAAAATAACTAGGCAGATGTGTTTATCTGGCGTCTCCAGATTTATTGTGAGCAAACAGAGAGGTTAAGATACTTGCCCTGAGACACCCAGTGAATGAGTTATAGAAACAAGACTAGAATGTACCTATGAGTGTGTTGCTGAATCCCAAAATATCACCATGACAACCTGTAGACAAGCAAAGTGGAATTTATTGCCTACCATAAGAGAGACTCAGCTTGACAGAGTCTAGTTGTGTCTCTCTGGGGCAAGAGCTAAGTTGGAATGTTTACCGAGAATTTCAAGTCTGGTTTAAGGTGGATCTTTCAATGCGGAAGCTTGGTGAGAAGCAGGTAAGAATCATGATTCGCTGGTTTAGGATTTATGAACACACCAAGGTGAGGAGTTTGAGAGACAAGTTCAAAGGGTCTTGGGGGATAAACTGCCATTTGATGCTTTCTGTTCAAGAGCTGAATCTTTCAGAAAGTTCCTGGTTTGAACAACTTTTACCTGCCTGAGCAAGATTCTCCTGGAGAAGTGAAGTCATGTTAATGTGGATGGAATCATGTGGATGGTTTGATTCTTAGCATGCATGCTTCTAGTTATTTATGCAGTAGTTAGTTTTTATTCATCTTTAGATGTTTAAGGGTTTTGTACTTGCATCACCATAGGCTACAGTAGGTTTCATAGTAGCTGTCAGCATAACAGTGCACTCCCCTCCTCCACCTGAAAGATACTGAACACTTTGAAACAGAAACAAATTTCAGCCCGCCTTGACCTTGAACTGTAAAGCCAAATTTGACTTTCACAGAAATACTTCTGTGTGTGAATGAAAGCTGGAGTTACCCAAGTTGAAACTACTTCTTGAGATGCTGTCTCTGGACTTGGAGAAACTCACAAGGGATGCTTGCACTGAAGCATCTTGTGTGTGAGTATTTCCAAACCAGCATGCCCTGGTACCTTAGAAAGGGAATTATGGACGCTTATAGGTGAGTAGGGGCTCCTGGATGGCTCAGTGGTAAAAGAATCTGTCTGCAATGCAGGAGATGCAGGAGATGTGGGTTTGATGGCTGGGTCAGAAAGATCTCCTGGAGGAGGGCATGGCAACCCACTCCAGTATTCTTGCCTGGAGGATTCCATGGACCTAGAAACCTGGTGGGCTGCAGTCCATGGGGTCGCAAAGAGTTGGACATGACTGAATCAACTGAGCACACAGACATGCATAGATGAATAGCCAGAATATTGAGCAGCGCATAAAATGAACTTCTGTAACAACCCACTCAGAATGGAATGTTGAGCTGAATGGAACGGTGACAAAGCGTAGAGATGATAGAATAGATGATAGAATATGCTGAAGGATGATAGCATCAGGACTCATCTGTGCCGCCGGGCTATCACATTTTCACTGCAGACTGCAAGTGCTTTGCCTCCTTTACATGGAAAAAAGGAAGTAAATCAATCTACTTAGGCAGTGACACAGTGCCGAAGTGAGCAGAGTGGAAATTTGTACAGAATGTAGTCCCTTCAAGTGCACTGGCAAAAATTCTAACATTTGAAAGTGTGCCATAAATGGAGAAGTTAGAGAATACTGCTTCAAATAGTCTGTTAATGTATTAGTTAGGCTAACTCTATCTAGCTCTTGACATATATTGTTGAAATGTCAAAGGCTTAACACAAGAAAGGCTTATTTCCTCCCTCCTGTAACAGTCTACGTTGAATGCTCCTGGTTGGCAGGTGATGTTTCTCCAAACGGTACTTCAGGGATCCAGATAATTTCCATCTTTAGACTCCACTGCGGTCTAAGATCTCAGAGTCTTCTGTTTCCATCTCCAGAAAAGGAAAGAAGAGTGAAGGTGAAACCCATCCCCAGCTTGAAAGTGACATACCTCTCTTCCATGCACATTCTTTGGGAAGAACGGGAACACATCTAAATGCAAGGCAGGAACTGAGATATGCAGCCCCTGACTCCACAGCAGCCTTCCAGTGACAGGTCCACATACTGGGGGGTGGGGTGGGGGAGATGGGGTATGGGGGAGGCGGGTGGGGGTGGGCAGTATGAGTAGCTGTCATTGCCACTGGCTTGCCTGATACCAAAAGCCTGTGCACAGCCTCATTCTCACATTTCAACTGTTCTCACTGGTCCTCAAAGTTAAGTCCATGCACCCAGCTCAAATTCCTGGAATTTAAACCATAGGGAGTGTATATGGCTTATTGTGACCTAAACAAAAAGACATGCCATCTACCTGCTCCTTCTACCGACCCATGTGTGGGATGGGGCAGCATGATAACCTCTCCTGTTCACAGGAGGGAGGAATGGGAGACACAGCGGACACTGGTCCGCGCTGAGAACGCCTGCCCAGCTGCAGGGAGGTCCCTTGATGAGCCCCAGTTCTGCTTCTGGCTTGTCTGCTCTTCCCACGGTTGCTAGCTCCATTCCCTGGAAGATATTTCCCTACCATCCTTTATCTGAACACATCTGAAGTGGGCACTCGGAGAGTGTTCCCTCCTTGCTTGCTTCTTCCTGGTGCAAGATGAAGGGATTTGAGGATTATTTATTAAATGCAATCTTTTTGTAAAAGTCAAGGATTACATTGATAGTTCCTTTGACAATACAGTCTTGTCAAAAACTTGATAGAATTCTGACTGACTTGCTTTTTACAGTTGCATGTGTCAACACCATAACTTCACCCAAAATTCTTCCTTAGATATAATTATTAAGCCATCCTTATTAATTTTCTTAGTTTTCTTCATCCATCAGTCTCTCAGCATGATGGCAGCTATCTTGAGGCCATCTCAATCAATAGGCTTGGGTGGGAATCCTTCATTTACTCTTTGCTACAGGATTGAGTCCTCCTGCTTAACTGAGAAACGTTAATTGATTTAATAGCCCAATGAATTTTCCGGTCTTCTCTCACACTTTGAGGGTGTAGCAGGTGGGCCCTATTATCTAGCTTCTCTGTATCCCTTTTCATTTTTAACTTGTAAACCAGCCAGTATTTCTGCTGAGTGCATATCTTTTTGTTACACCTTGTAAAATGCAGGAAGGAATAACCAACACATAGTAACATTCTTTCTCTTTCCAGCCACTTCCTCTAAGCCATAGCTTAGTAGGCCCTTGGTCTGCTTCCCAAGAAATGACAGGTGACAATTTTGAATGTCTTGCCATTGCATATCATGGGTCTCCATCTTTCATCTTTCCAGCCTCTGATCTCTACAGCTTTACCATCTGCTTCCCCACCATTAAGAGGATGACACATACAGCACTTTATATTTCTTTGTTTCTGCGGCATGCTTGTTCTGCTGTCTGACTCAGTGCCAGCTCAGTTGGCTTTCTCCATGACCACTCCCCGACCACTCTGGACCACACTCATCTCTCCCTCCCATGGCTCCTCTATCTGAATCCATGTTTCTGGGCTCACTGTGATCTTTTAAATGCTCTTGGCATTTTTGTGATGAGTTACATTTGATTATTAGCCACAAATTACGGGTAATTTTTCAATTGATTTTTGCTGCTTACAAAGTGTGTCGTTAATTAACACTATAGCCAAGCTATTGCATTCTGAAAATAAGGGTGGACAAAGAATCTGAATGTGAATGGTTCACGACTGCCCAATTCTGACTGGTTGAATTTCCATGGAGATTGATTGATTTTAACATCAATTGGAGAGACACATTCATAAAGGGACAGGTTATAGCAACCATTCTTCTGGTGAAATTTGATGTTTTCATATATGTCACCAGGCTGAGCCTTAGCTCCCTCAAAACTTATTCCTCTTGTAACTGAATGTTGCTTCCCTTTGCTTAGCCTTTCTCCTTTTCCCACCCCACAGCCTCTGGCAATCAGGATTCTGCTTTCTGCTTCTGTGGGTTCACTTTTCAGTGTTCTTATTTTATAGTCAAGCCAGTGAACGGTTGTTGCTGAAACATGAAAGATGCCAGGATTCTTGGCCTCCGGAGGAGAAGAATTCAATCTGGGGCCAGTGATGAGGCTTGATTACTCAGAGCTTTTGTATAATAAAGTTTTATTAAAGTATAAAAGATGGAGAAAGCTTCTGACATAGACATCAGAAGTGGGTAGAAAGAGTGCCGCCCTGCTAGTCTTTAGCTACTAGAAGTCTGCTAGAGAAAGGAAATGTCTCATAACTCAGAGAATGACACCAGGCCCCACAATATGCATTGAGGTAACATTATCACCAGGTGAGTCATCCTGGGCCATGAAATTGACATGAATCTTGAAGAAAGGCAGCTTTCCAAACAAATATATAGTTTCATTAACATAGATTAGGAGAACAATGTATGAGGATAATGTACTGATTTGTCAAGTCTGTTCTGAGCCTTTAGGCAGAACCCGCTTGACGACAGTCTAGGGTAGATACATAGTATATTAACATAGATTAAGACAAACATTTCCATAAGAAAAATGCATCAGTTATCTCAAGGTTTGAGAAAAGTTAAGTTTAGGTGGAACCAGGTACCGTTATGGCAACACAGAATTTTAAGAGAAACCTCTTTTTAAATTTGTATAGAGAAGGGGAAAAAAATCTAACACTTGTTTCCTCCTGCCTCTTAAGTGAGAGATAAAAAATGTCTGACACTTGCAGCCTATTTCCTCCCTTTGGAGACCCCTGGCCTTCCCGCTCACCAGGAGGGTGTTTAGGGAAGTCTAGCTTTACGGCAGAACTTCGTATGCTCTTGGAATCCTACTTGATTTAGCCAGCTAATGTCCAGAGTCAGCTGAGATGGAATTTTTGTTGGGAACTAAAATTATGGAAAACAATGCCCAGTTGTGGATGTGACTGGTGATGACAGTAAAGTCCGACGCTGTAAAGAGCACTACTGCATAGGAGCCTGGAATGTTAGGTCCATGAATCAAGGCAAATTGGAAGTGGTCAAACAGGAGATGGCAAGAGTGAATGTCGACATTTTAGGAATCAGGGAAATAAAATGGACTGGAAGAGGCAAATTTAACTCAGATGACCGTTGTATCTACTACTGTGGGCAAGAATCCCTTAGGAGAAATGGAGTAGCCCTCATAGTCAACAGTGGAGTCTGAAATGCAGTTCTTGGGTGCAGTTTCAAAGACAACAGAATGATCTCTGTTTCCAAGGCAAACCATTCAGTATCACAGTAGTCTAAGTCTATGCCCCAACCAATAATGCTGAAGAAGCTGAAGTTGAACAGTTCTATGAAGACCTACAAGACCTTCTAGAACTAACACTCAAAAAAAGATATCCTCTTCGATTCATTATATGGAAGCAAAAGTAGGAAGTCAAGAGATACCTGGAGTAACAGGCAAATTTGGCCTTGGAGTACAAAATGAAGCAGAGCAAAGGCTAACAGAGTTTTGCCAAGAAAATGTACTGGTGATAGCAAACACCCTCTTCTAACAACACAAGACAAGGATCCAACACATGGATATCACCAGATGGTCAATACTGAAATCAGATTGGTTATATTCTTTGCAGCCAAAGATGATCGGAGAAGCTCTATACAGTCCGCAGAAACAAGACCAGGAGCTGACTGTAGCTCAGATCATGAACTCCTTATTGCCAAATTCAGACTTAAATTGAAAAAAGTAGGAAAAACCACTAGACCATTCAGGTATGAACTAAATCATATCCCTTACAATTATACAGTGAAAGTGAGAAATAGATTTAAGGGACTAGATCTGATAGACAGAGTGCCTGAAGAACTATGGACAGAGGTTCATGACATTGTACAGGAGACAGGGATCAAGACTATCCTCAAGAAAAAGCAATGCAAAAAGGCAAAATGTCTGAGGAGGCCTTACAAATAGCTGTGAAAAGAAGAGAAGTGAAAGGCAAAGGAGAAAAGGAAAGATATACCTATTTGAATGCACAGTTCCAGAGAATAGCAAGGAGAGATAAGAACGCCTTCCTCGGTGATCAATGGAAAGAAATAGAGGAAAACAATAGAATGGGAAATACTAGAGATCACTTCAAGAAAATTAGAGATACTAAGGGAACATTTCATGCAAAGATGGGTTCAATAAAGGGCAGAAGTGGTATGGACCTAACAGAAGCTGAAGATATTAAGAAGTGGCAAGAATACACAGAGGAAGTGTACACCAAAGATCTTCATGACCCAGATAATCACAATGGTGTGATCACTCACCTAGAGCCAGACATCCTGGAATGCAAAGTGGGCCTTAGGAAGCATCACTATGAACAAAGCTAGTGGAGGTGATAGGATTCCAGTGGAGCTATTTCAAATCCTGAAAGATGATGCTGTGAAAGTGCTGCACTCCATATGCCAGCAAATTTGGAAAACTCAGCAGTGGCCACAGAACTGGAAAAGGTCAGTTTTTATTCCAATCCCAAAGAGAGGCAATGCCAAAGAATGTTCATACTATCACACAATTGTCATTTCACACGCTAGCAAACTAATGCTCAAAATTCTCCAAGCCAGGCTTCAACAGTACGTGAACTGTAAACTTCCAGGTGTTCAAGTTGTATTTAGAAAAGGCAGAGGAATCAGAGATCAAATTTCCAACATCTGTTGGATCATTGAAAAAGCAGGAGAATTCCAGAAAAACATCTACTTCTGCTTTATTGACTACACCAAAGCCTCTGACTGTTGTGGATCTCAACAGTGGATTGAGAAAATTGTTAAAAGAGATGGGAATATCAGACCACCTTACCTGCCCCCTGAGAAATCTGTATGCAGGTCAAGAAGCAACAGTTAGAACTGGACATGGAACAACAGACTGGTTCCAAATAGGGAAAGGAGTACGTCAAGGCTGTATATTGTCACCCTCCTTATTTAACTTATATTTAGAATACAGCATGCAAAATGCCAGGCTGGATGAAGCACAAGTGGAATCACGATTGCCAGGAGAAATATCAATAACCTCAGATATGCAGAGGACATCACCCTTGTGGCAGAAAGTGAAGAACTAATGAGCCTTGTGATGAAAGTGAAAGAAAAGAGTGAAAAAGTTGGCTTAACATTCAATACTCAGAAAACTAAGATCATGGCATCTGGCTCCATCACTTCATGGCAAATGGATGAGGAAACAATGGAAACAGTGAGAGACTTTAAAAAGCAGAGACATTACTTTGTTAACACAGGTCCGTCTAGTCAAAGATTTGATTTTTCCAGTAGTCATGAGAGTTGGATTATAAAGAAAGCTGGATGCCAAAGAATTGATGCTTTTGCAACTGTGGTGTTGGAGAAGACTCTTGAGAGTCCCTTGGACTGTAAGGAGACCCAACCAGTCCTTCCTAAAGGAAATCAGACCTGAATATTCATCAGAAGGACTGATGTTGAAGCTGAAACTCCAATACTTTGGCCACCTGATGCGAAGAACTGACTCATTGGAAAAGACCCTGATGCTGGGAAAGTTTGAAGGTGGGAGGGGAAGGGGACAACAGATGGCTGGATGGCATCACCAACTCGATGGACATGAGTTTGAGTAAACTCCGAGAGTTGGTGATGAACAGGGAAGCCTGGTGTGCTGCAGTCCTTGGGGTCGCGAGGAGACATGACTGAGAGACTGATCTGAGCTGAACATTATGGAAAGATGGGAAAGTCTGTATTGGTCAGGATAGGCTGTGCTATGCTATGGTGATGACCAGCCCTCAACTGTCAGTGACTTGACCTAAAACAGGTTTATTTTTCTCTCATGTCAGTATCTGATGTGGGTTGAGAGCCAATGACTGAGGCTTCCAGACTTCTTCCATCTTCCCATGTTCCCATTTTCAATCCATGCCCTCATGGTTGCCATGGAAGGGGAAGAGACAGTGTGCATAATTGTTCAGGATTTTTATGGTCAAGTCTGAAAATCCAATAGGTAATATCTGCCCCCAATCCACATTGCCTGGCCCCAATATGATTGCAAGGATGTCTGGGAAGTGTAATTTTCCCATGGGTCTAGGAAGGAGAAATGAGATTAGTGAACATTTTGCCAATTTCTCCTTTGGAATCATGATGGTTTCCCCTTTTCGTGTGATGTGGGGAGAGAGGGGCAAGGTGGAGGGAACAGAAAGAAGGGAGAGTGTGTGTCAAAAGTGCAGTCCACTGGCCTTTGCGAGTAATTGGATGCTGAGTGTGATGAAGAGGGAGGAAGTTTTTGTGCCAAGCTCCTGGGAAGAAGGGACAGAACTGTTTTTTCCTGGAGTGGAAAGGAGATCAAAATGTCTATTGTGTATAAATCCTTGCTTATGTCTCTCCTCTGACCCCATGTCTATTTTTTTTCACATTTTGAGAAATTGGGGTTTCACACACTGACATTTTGAGCCTGCCAAATGGTGTTCTCAAGGCTGTGAGAATGTAGAGATAGGTTCTAAGGGTTTGCTGGGCTTGTTTTATCCTTAGCATGTGTAGGGTTAAGATTTCCCCCTTCTTTTGGGTAAATTAGTGCCGCCGTGCACTATCCAAACTCCATTTTGGGTTTTTTTTTTTAAGAAAGTTCAGTCATGGTGTAAGGCCATCTTTGCTGAGCTTGTGTTTTCTCATATCATTGCACGATTGAATCAGCATTCACTGACCAAGTCCTCCTATGATTGAGAATGGGAAAACCTTTTCTTCTTGATACTATGAATTAATGGTCAATAAAAGACATCCTTGTTTATTTTCCAAAGTGAGTGCATTATGGCTGCTTGCATGGAGCACTCTGCAGTGAAAACGGGGCTATTTGGTTATCAGTTGGTAAACTTGAGTCTTTCTGGTAACTGAAGTATTTGGCTAATAAACACATGAAAAGATGGTCCACAGGGCTAATCATCCAGGGAATGCAAATCCAGACCACACCATATAGGGCGTTCCCTGGCTGTCCAGTGGTTGTTTCTCAGCACTTCCACTGCAGTGGCCCAGGTCACTGGTTGGGGAACTAAGATTTCATTTTCTGTGGTGCAGCAAAAAAACCCAAACCCCAAAGTCAACCAAACAAACAAAAAACAAAACCACAGTGAGATATGTCAAACACACCAGGGCAGCTATTATAGAAACATGTGTTGGTGAGGGTGTGGAGAAATTGGTACCCTCCTCTACTACTGGTGGAAATTAAAATGATATCTACAATGGAGGGCTTCCCAGGTGGTGCTAGTGGTAAAGAACCCACCTGTCAATGCAGGAGATGGAAGAGTCGTGGGTTTGATCCCTGGGTCCGGAAGATCCCCTGGAGGAGGAAATGGCATCCCACTCCAGTATTCTTGCCTGGAGAATCCCATGGACAGAGGAGCCTGGCGGGCTACAGTCCACAGGGTGGCAAAGAGTTGGACACGACTGAAGTGACTTAGCACGCTAGAAAGAGGAGCTGTCTGAAATGTGGTTCACCACCGATGAACTTTGAAGACATTATGCTCAGTGAAATAAACTAGTCACAAAAGGAAAAATACGCTATGATTTCTACTAATGTGAGATATCTAGAATTATCAGATTAACAGAGGCAGAAAGGAGAATGGTGGTTGCCAGGGGCTGGGGGAGGAGGAAATGGGGAGTTGTGTTAACTTAGTACAGGGTTCAGTTTGACAAGATGAAAATTGTTCTGGAGATAGATGGACTGCATGGTGATGATGCCATAGCAGTGTAAATGTACTTAATGCTACTGAACTATATACTTAAAAATAGCCAAACTCATACATTTTATGTTTCATGTATTTTACCACAAGTACTTATCTTCCATCAACATTTATGGAGCCAGAGGGAGGTGGGTTCTGGGTGACCATGGCCCGAGTGAAGACCTAGTGCAGCTGTAACCCTTTTTCAGTTGGCACCCACACATCAAGATACCAGTCTATAAACAGGGCTCAGCTTTGTTCTGCCTCAGTCATCAGGTCATAAGGGATGGATGTGGGCTGATGGAGAGGTGCCCATGCAACAGTAGTGGGTGACAGGATTTGAGCTCGTGCAGTTCATTTGGGTCCTATATCTCTGCTTGTGCCCTGTCCCAAATATACCACTTTGATCTTATGATGGATTCCTGCTGGGCCCACCTGACCTTGTGACTTGGTGAGTCTGACAAGAACCAGTCTATGGTGAGTGGTTCTGTTCACATGGTCTTCTGATGCCTCAGGATCAGATTTTGTCTCTGCCAAGGTCCAGTATTCTACCAGAAGCTCCTTTCTTGAGTGGTGTATAGTTCTCCACTATAGATGGAGTAGCCTTGCTCCACAACTCCAGGCACTACACTGGAATTTCCCTGTTGGAGTGTCTATTAACATCCCGTGGTGTCTTTTCCCTCCTCTCTAACAGTCAAGATATATGAAGGTACCTATCAGAACAAAGAGGTAAAAGACATGGGAGTGATGTCTCTTGACATCAGGACTGGTGGATAAGCAGAGATGGAGAAGGAGATTTCTATCTCCCTTTTAAGTGTTAGTTCTATAGTGAGTTTTATTTAGACCATGTGCATGTATTATTTGGATACAAACAAGCATAATTAAAAATAAATATTATAATCACTTTTCCCTATGATCTAGAGATTCATTTATTCATGTATTCAGGTCCAGCCTTTATTCATTTGTTCAGTCATTCAATAAATATTTCTTCAGCTCTTTCCTCCTCTGAGGCAGAAATTGGACTGGGGCTGGGGAGTAGGGGGAAGGCAAAAGACTGTGGTCTCTTGCCTGCATGGAGGTTGAGGCTTAATTGCAGAAAGACAACCCAGTATGCTCAGTGCTGAGAAGGGAGCGAGCGGCTCTGGGAAGTTTTCCCTTGTTGCCTTCTGGAAGAGGACCACAGCCCCAGTTTTCATTCACTTCTGTTGAGTCACTCAGTTGTGTCCAACTGTTTGCAACCCCATGGACTGCAGCATGACAGGCCTCCCTGTCCTTCACCAACTCCTGGAGCTTACTCAAACTCATGTCCATCATGTCAGTAATGCCATCCAACCATCTCATCCTCTGTCATCTTCTTCTCTCACCTTCAGTCTTTCCCAGCATCAGTGTCTTTTCCAATGAGTCAGTTCTTTGCATCAGGTGGCCAAAGGAGTGGAGTTTCAGCTTCAGCATCAGTCCTTCCAGTGAATATTTAGGACTGATTTCCTTTAGGGTGGACTGGTTGGATCTCCTGCAGTCCAAGGGACTCTCAAGAGTCTTCTCCAATACCACAGTTCAAAAGCATCAATTCTTTGGTGCTCAGCTTTTTTTATAGTCCAACTCTCACATCCATACATGACTACTGGATAAACCATAGCTTTGACTAGATGGACCTTTGTTGGCAAAGTAATGTCTCTGCATTTTAATATGTTGTCTAGGTTGGTCATAACTTTTTTTCCCAGAAGCAAGTGTCTTTTAATTTCATGGCTGCAGTCACCATCTGCAATGATTTTGGAGCCCGAAAAAATAAAGTCTGTCGCTGTTTCCATTGTTTCCCCATCTATTTGCCATGAAGTGATGGGACCAGATGCCATGATCTTAGTTTTCTGATTGTTGAGCTTTAAGCCAACTTTTTCACTCCCCTCTTTCACTTTTATCAAGAGGCTCTTTAGTTCTTCTTCACTTTCTGCCATAAGGGTGGCGTCATCTACATATCTGAGGTTATTGATATTTCTCTTGGCAATTTTGATTCCAGCTTGTGCTTCATCCAGCCCAGCGTTTCTCATGGTGTACTCTGCATATAAGTTTATAAACAGGGTGACAATATACAGCCTTGACATACTCCTTTTTCTAGTTGGAACCAGTCTGTTTTTCCATGTCCAGTTCTGTTTCTTTTTGACCTATATACAGATTTCTCAGGAGGCAGGTCAGGTGGTCTGGTATTCCCATCTTTTGAAGAATTTCCCACAGTTTGTTGTGATCCACACAGTCAAAGACTTTGTTGTAGTCAATAAAGCAGCAGTAAATGTTTTTTGGAACTCGCTTTTTCGATGATCCAGCGGATGTTGGCAATTTGATCTCTGGTTCCTCTGCATTTTCTAAATTCAGCTTGAACATCTGGAAGTTCACAGTTTATGTACTGTTGAAGCCTGGCTTGGAGAATTTTGAGCATTAGTTTGCTAGCATGTGACATGAGTGCAATTGTATGAAAGTTTGAGCATTCTTTGACATTGCCTTTTTTTGGGACTGGACTGAAAACTTACCTTTTCTAGTCTTGTGGCCACTGCTGAGTTTTCCAAATTTGCTGGCATATTGAGTGCAGCACTTTCACAGCATCATCTTTTAGGATTTGAAATAGCTCCACTGGAATTCCACTTCCACCTCCTCTAGCTTTGTTCGTAGTGATGCTTCCTAAGGCCCACTTGACATTCTGTACTCCATGGCCAAATTTGCCTAGGTATTTCTTGACTTCCTGCTTTTGCATTCCAGTCCCATATAATGAAAAGGAAATCTTTTTTAGGTGTTAGTTCTAGAAGGTCTTGTAGGTCTTCACAGAACCTTTCAACTTCAGCTCCTTCAGCATTACTGGTCAGAGGAGAGACTTGGATTACTGTAATATTGAATGGCTTGCCTTGGAAACGAACAGAGATTGTTCTGTTGTTTTTGAGATTGCATCCAAGTACTGCATTTTGTACTTTTGGACTTTTTGGACTTTGGTTGGCTCTGATGGCTACTCCATTTCTTCTAAGGGATTCTTGCCCACAGTAGTAGATACAATGGTCAGCTGAGTTAAATTTTCCCATTGCAGTCCATTTTAGCTCCCTGATTCCTAAAATGTCGACGTTCACTCTTGCCATCTCCTGTTTGACCACTTCCAACTTGCCTTGATTCACTGATCTAACATTCCAGGTTCCTATGCAATATTGCTCTTTAAAGCATTGAACTTTATTCCATCACCAGTCACAGCCAGAACGGGGTGTTGTTGCTCTGGCTCTGTCTCGTCATTCTTTCTGGAGTTATTTCTCCACTGATCTCCGGTAGCATATTGGGCACCCACCGACCTAGGGAGTTCATCTTTCAGTGTCCTATCTTTTTGCCTTTTCATACTGTTCATGGGGTTCTCAAGGCAAGAATACTGAAGAGGTTTGCCATTATCTTCTCCAGTGGACCACGTTTTGTCAGAACTCTCCACCATGACCTGTCCATCTTGGGTGGCCCTACATGGCATGGCTCATAGTTTCATTGAGTTTGACAAGGCTGTGGTCCATGTGACCACATGGATTAGTTTTCTCTGATTGTGGTTTTCAGTCTATCTGCTCTCTGATGGAGAAGGATAAGAGGCTTATGGAAGCTTCCTGATGGGAGAGAGGGACTGAGGGGAGACTGGGTCTTGTTCTGATGGGCAGGGCCATGCTAGGTAAATTTTTAATCCAATTTTCTGTTGATGAGTGGGGCTGTGTTCCCTCCCTGTTATTTGAAGTGAAGTGAAGTCGCTCAGTCGTGTCCGACTCTTTGCGACCCCATGGACTGTAGCCCACCAGGCTCCTCGGTCCATGGGATTTTTCAGGCATGAATACTGGAGTGGGTTGCCATTTCTTTCTCCAGGGGATCTTCCCGACCCAGGGATTGAACCCAGGTCTCCCGCATTGTAGGCAGACGCTTTACCGTCTGAGCTACCAGGGAAGCTGGGGCCAAACTATGGTTGAGGCAATGAAGATAATGGCTCCCTCCTTCAAAAGGCCCCGTGCACGCACTGCTACCCTCAGTGCCCCCAACTGCGCAGCAGGCCACCGCCGGCACATGCTTCTGCCAGAGACCCCTGGACACTCACTGGCAGGTCTGAGTCAGTCTCTTGGGGGTTCACTGCTCCTTTCTTGTGGGTCCTGGTGTGCACAAGGTTCTGTTTTTGCCCTCCAAGAATTTGTATCCCCAGTCCTGTGCAAGTTCTGGCGGCTCTATGGTGGGGTTAATGGCGACCTCCTCCAAGAGGGCTTATGCCATACCCAGGTCTGCTGCACCCAGAGCCGCTGCCCCTGCGGCAGTCCACTGCTGACCCGTACCTCCTCAGGAGACATTCAAACACAGTTCTATCTCAGTCTCTGTGGGGTCTTTGGCTCCTGGTGCGCATGAGGTTTGTTTGAGCCCTCTGAGCTCAAACCTCTGAGCCCTCTGAGCTCATACCCACCCTCTGGTGGGTATGGGGTTTGATTCTAAACACGATTTCACCCCTCCGGCCGTCTTGCTGGGGCTTCTCCTTTGCCCTTGGATGTGGGGTATCTCCTCACAGCTGCTCCAGTGCTACGCAGCCGCCGCTCCAGCTCCAATCTTCATTCAGGCCAACTTAAATATGAGATCCTGTGGTTGGAGGGTCCAGGTATCCTCCTGGGTTGGTGTTCTAGGAATGTGAGCTGGCAGAACTGATTTGGGAGTGACTCTGGGGCACTGTCTGGACCTGTCCTGATGGTTGTAATCTCCTGCTCCCTGTCTGAGTCAGGTGTGGGGAAAAGGCCAAGTAGAAAAGAAAGAAACAGATGAGCCAGGAAAGAAGGGGTGTGCTGAGAGGGAGAATGGGAGGGATACAGATGTCACTAAATAGAGAACACCACTGAGAGGGAAAAAAGGGACTTTTGTTTAGACACTGTTTTCACATACCATTGAAATGGTTCCTTCATTTTTATTTTCCATCTTGATGGAAATTTTGTTATTTTTACACTGTCACAGAACAAATGGAACTGTGACTTAGAGATCACAATGTATATAGCTATTTTGATGTACTTTTGACAGTTCTATCACATTTCTGACAGGCACCATTTTTTTTTTTCTCCCCTGAGATGTCAGGAGTGGGGAGACAGTCTCCCCAGATGTTCTGCTTTTGCTCGGGGCTATGCCCTGGTGTGAAGCCTTGCTGGGGCTCAGGGAAGCTTCTCAGAGGCCGGCCCCAGACCTTGGGGAACCCCAAGAGCTAGGGCTGGGCTCCTAGGAAGGGGTGATGGAGAGTGATTTGGAGGCAGAGATGAGTTCTCAGGGCCATGGGGGCGGTCAGCATTAGCCTCTCAGTCGAAATCCAGGTCTGACTGCAAAGTCACAGTAATCGTGGGAGGAAAGGGAACTGGTGGGAGGAGCGGGCAGCGGCAGTGGCAGGCTCTGTGTGGTGATGTGAGGTGAGCATGTGGGCAGTGGCAGTGAGATCAGGGGGCCAGCGCTGTCTGAAGAGTAGTGCGTTGAATCTCAAGGGTTGGAACCTTGACTGTCTGCACAGAGGTGTCCTGAATATCCTTAGGCCTGGCTTCCCTTGTTTCCTGTGGGATAAGCTAGTGTAAGGCCTGAAGCAGGGGGCCGGTGCAGGAGGGGATGATCTTCAGGCAGAAGAGCTTGCCTGTTGAATGAATGAGTATATGAGTGAAGGGACTGAAGTCAAGTGCCAACACCTCTCTAGAGAAAAAATCGTCCAGTTTGATCTACACTGGTTTTGCATCTCATGTTCTGCATTTTAAATCCCTGAGCAGCCTCTTGATCTGTGAGTTGATCACTGAAGCTCTGATATATCTCTCTAAAGGCCAGAATCAAATAGATTTTCAAAGATGCCTAGAGGGAGAGTTCACCATCAATTGTTGCCCAAAGTGTTCAACCCAGAAGAAACCCAAGCTTGGACCAGTTCCTCCTATGAGGTCTTTAGGAGGGATGGGGGACTTGGTGAGAAATGGCTGCCAGGTCTAAAGACTCATTTCTGTTGTCCATGGTATGAAGTAAACTTTAGTTGTCTGTCTTATGGTCTGGCTCATACAGAGTGGCCATACTGTGGCTTGTGCAAGTCATGTTACTCACTGCAAGTGTTTTCTGGTGGGGTTGATTTATGTCCACATAAGACATATATTGGCCACCTGTTAAGTACCAAGCACTGTGGTTAAGGTTCTACAGGGTTTACACAGGCAGTCAATTCAGGACATGGGCTAAGACCCCCTCTTCTCCTGAGAGGAGATGTGGAGGAGGGATGGAGCATCTCACTCTGGAGCCAGACGACTTGGCTTCAAGTCCTGGCTCTGGCTCGTGCTGGCCATCTGTCCCTGAGAGAGTTACTTACGTCCTCTGTGCCTTGTTTTCCTCAATGTAAAGAGTCATCTTCCTACCATATGGGGCTTTAATTTTTAAAAACTTTTAATTGAAATATAACATACATATAAAAAATTGCTTAAGTGTATGGCAGATTGAATTTTCACAGAGCAAAGATACTCATAAAAGCAGCATCAAGTTCAAGAAATTTAATGTCACCCACACCTTGGAAACCTCCCTCGTGCTTCTTCAGAGCAGGAGAGGATAACCAATCAATCTGACTTCTGACTCCATAGGTTGGTGAGTTGTGCCTGTTTGTGAACTTTGCATAGATTGAATCGTACAATAGGTGGTATTTTGTGCTGTTCCCTTTTCTTAATATGTTGGTGTTGTGTGTCATTATACTTATTCATCCCCCTTCAGTTTGGGTGGGGTAGGCTCTGGTACAGTAGTGCTGGGATTGTACACATCTTTGGTGCACATATTCACAATTTCTATTTTTAAGAGTAATTTTATTTATTTATTTTTGACTGCGCTGGGTCTTTGTTGCTGCATGGATTTTCCTCTAGTTGTGGGTAGCAGGGGAAACTCTTCGTTGTGGTGCACGGCATTTTCATTGCGGTGGCTTCTATTGTGGCAGAGCACAGGCTCAACAGTTGTGGTGCATGGACTTAGCTGCTTTGCACATATGAAATCTTCCCAGATCAAGGATGGAACCCATGTCTCCTGCATTGGCAGGTAAGTTCTTTACCACTGAGCCACCAGGGAAGCTCACAATTTCTGTACCTAAGAATGGAATGGCTGGACCGTGAGGTGTATGTATATTCATCATTGGTAGACCCTATTGAGCAGCTTGCCATGGTGGCTGTACTACCAAGAATAATGGGGATTTTCAGCTGTCCTATGTCCACATCCACACTGGCCATTTTCACAATAGGTCTTCTGGTGGGTACACAGTGGTGCTGCACTAGGGGTACAGTTTACACAATTATATATTTCAGTGTGTGAAAGGCCCTTGGTGTCAGTGCAGAGTGAGCAGGAGCCATCATCCACCCAAGCTCGTTAGGTGTCGTGAGGTTAAGGGTGTCCCCGAGGAGTCACAGCGCACATTTCCTGATTCCCTTCTTCCATTGAGCTGTGGTGTCTTTAGTTTGAGGTTGTCAGTGATGGCAGCTGAGCTTCTCAGAATTGAGTGATCAAGGGGTCTGGGATCCCCAGTGACTGAGTGATAAGACAGACACTTTGCTCTCTAGAGTCTCTTAATGATTGGTGCCCCCCCGCCCCCCGGGGAGATTTTGTTCCCGACTACCTACCTGGTTTCAGCTAAAAGCTGGGCAGGGGAGTTCTGGAGAGGGTGTTGTTGTTGTTGTTCAGTTGCTCAGTTGTGTCGGACTCCTTGTGATCCCAGGAACTACAGCACGCCAGGCCTCCCTGTCCCTCACCATCTCCTGGAGTTTGCCAAAGTTCATGTCCATTGAATTGGTGATGCCATCCAACCATCTCATCCCCTGTTGCCCTCTTCTCCTTTTGCCTTCAATCTTTCCAGCATCAGAATCTTTTCTAATGAGTCAGCTCTTCTAGTCAGGTGGCCAAAGTATTGAAGTTTCAACTTCAGCATCAGTCCTTCCAGTGAATATTCAGGACTGATTTCCTTTAGGATTGACTGGCTTGATCTCCTTGCTGTTCAAGGGATTCTCAAGAGTCTTTTCTGGCACCACAATTTGAAAGCATCAATTCTTTGGCTTTCAACCTTCATTATGGTCCAATTTTCACATCCGTACATGACTACTGAAGAGGATGTAAGTTAGGATTTAAAGTTTTTCCCTGCCAAGTTGCTTCAAGCTCAAGTCAGCATGAAGCATTGGATGTTGAGGAGGTTTCTCTCCTTAGCATCCTGCACCCTAAAGGGGTCTCCTGCCACATAGAGACCAGAGTTGAGAGAGACCAGGGCGAGGACACTGGGTTTCTATAGAGAGGGTCACCCTTGAGAACCAAAATGGCAGCTTGCTTCCTTGGGGTCCTTCTTCCTCAGATGTTAAAGGCATTCTTCATCTCTGCATGCAACCAGTGGCCAAGGCTGGTTTCTATTACTTTCTAATTCCTTACATCCATTCTCACTGCCTCTGCCTTGGATCAGGCCAAGATGGCCTTCTGCTTGGACTCTTGGGACAGCCTCCAGCTGCTTCTGGAGAGCTCTTGCCAAGAGAACTGACTGTATCAGGCTGCTGGGGCTGCTGTAACAAATCTGTACCACAGACTTGGGGGCTTTACCAACAGAAATTAATTTTCTCACAGTTGTGGAGCTGGGAGTCCAAGATTAAGGGCTTGGCAGGGTTGGTTTCTTCTAAGGCCTCTTGTCTTGGCTGGCAGATGGCTGCCCCTCACTGTGTCCTCACATGGTCCTCCCCCTGTACCTGTCTGTCCTAATCTCCTCTTCTTATCACATCAGTCCTGTTAGATGCTGGCCCACTCATGTGACTTCATTTTACCTTAAGTACCTCTTTAAAGTTTATTTCCCAAAACACACACATTCTGAGATCCTAGTGACTGGGACTTCAACACGCAAATGTTAGAGGTGGGGGACAAGTTCAGCCCATAACACATACTGTTTCTGATTTGACACTTGCAGGTCATGTGTCCCCAAATGAGACTTTTATTTGGCTTTTTTGCCTTTGTTCACATTGTTCTCCCATCTTAAGTTTCTCCCCTTTATCTTCTCAGTGTCTCCAAACCTCCAGCTCAGTCCTTACCTCCGCCAGGAGGACTTCAGTCCTCATGAACCACTCTCCTTGCACTCTTGGCACGCTTTCTGTCTAGCCCACTCGACTGAACACTGAATCCCGATGTTCTCCTTTCCTGTGTTGTTTCAGACTGTTGTGTGTCTCTTCCACTTGACTATGTGCTCCTTAAGGACGAAGCTCATGTTTTTCATTCACCTTTGCATCTATTTCGTGCCAGGCAGGCAGCTGGTGATAAATAATGTTGTCGCTGGATTAAAAACAGCCTTCCATGTGCCCTGTGAGGAGCTCCTTAAATGCTAAATAAAATATTTCTTCAGTGGGGACAGGGGTATGCTGTCATCTGGAACAGCTTTAGGAGCCTGTAGCAAAGGCACTTCCACTTTAAGAGGCAATGAATTCAGGAACCTGGGAAAGGTTTAAACATGAGTCTTAAATTATTTGCTCAGCTTTGATTTTTATTTTACAAGATGCTGGGGCAGTGCTCGGAGCTATTTGCAGAAGGGGTGCGTAAGAGAGATGAAGAGAGACTGGGAGTGGATTTACCTAGATGTTACCTCATAGAAAAATATGTGTGTGCTGGGCAGGGTCTTCTCTGATTCCGAGGTGTGAGGAAGTCCAGGTTCTGCCTTGGGTTCACTGGAGGGTGATTTGATTTCTGGTTCCTGCGTTTTTGTCCCTCTGCCGGGAATGCACTGAGCTGAGCCACTGTTGAGAATGGCCCCTCCGAGAGGGAAAGGAGGATCGGCTATTTATAGGCTGGAGTCAGATGCGACCCACCTTTTCAGCCTGTAATTTACAGCATATGATGAGAAAATGAACTTCTATTGCTGCAAAAATGTGAAAGGACAGGAGACCGATTTTTCAGCAGCTTGGGGCTTACTTATGTGCTTAGGGAAAGTCTGTGAAAACGGCCACTTTGCTTTGCCTTAAGTCTCTTTCCCTGGTCCATAGGCATCAATACAAAGGGTGCCCCTTGTCCTATCCCTCAGGGACTGCAGGCATATTCACAGCTGTGTGGGTGGTGGAGGGAGGGATGTTCTCTATCGGGAAGGAGAAAAAAGAGGGACAGGAAGAAATGAGCAGGGATATGGGTTTTATGATTTAAGACAGTGGTCTGACTTTATGAAGCAATACTTACAAACACCTAAGAAGTGACCTCACTGGGAGTTGGCTTAGATTGATCTCTTGACTGTGATCTTGGCTATTGTTTGGGCTAGAGCTCCTGGCCTGAGTCAGAGCCCTTGAGGAAGCTTGGAAATTGATGATAACTTTCCATCCCTCAACAGACTGTATTTCTGTAGCTCTCTAGAGAACGTGGAAAGTTCAGTGTGTGCTCCACCAAGTAATACACTTTTATCAAATGTCTGTTAGGGGCTAGGCCCCAAGCTAGGTGGAGAGATAGGACCTGGTCCCTGCTCTGAATTTAGAAGGAGACTGTCACCTTTCCAGGCCTCCCAGTCTTCATCTACCACCATGCCCTGGCATTCACCAGGGTTCTCACCAAGGAACCCTGTGGGCTGTGCCCACATCCAAGCTGGCTCCTGCACTAAACCCTTGCCTACTAAATTCACATTTCTGACATGAACCCATGGTGTGAAGTAAGATTGTCAGGGAGATTGTGTAGAGTGGAATGAGAAGAGGTGAGGACAGAACCTTGGGAAAATCAACAGATGAAGTCAAACACATAAAGAAAACAGCAAATAAGCAGAAGGAGAAATGAGAATCTAGTGTCGTGGAAGGATGGTTATCAGTTTCAAGGAGAGTGTAACCAATGGTTTTAAAAGCAGAAGCATAAGGAGTTGGTAATTGGGAGGCTGAAGGTTACTCTTGGGGCCACTGTTTTAGAGGAGGGCTGGAAGTAGAGGCAGTTAGTTGAAGAATGGATGGAAAGTATGGGAAGTGAGGAAATGTAGACAGAGAATATTGTGAGAGCTCTCTATAGATGTTCATTAGATCAGGTGTTTAATTCAGATCTATATGTTTGCTAATTTTTGCTCCCCTTAATGCATTAATTATTGAGACAGGTGCTAACACTCCCATTGTGATCGCCGATTTATCAGTTTCACATGCCAATTCTGTCAATCTTTGCTTTGTATATTTTGCAGTTATATTCTTAGGTATGTCCAGTGTTAGAATTGAGATATCTTCCAGGGAAATTTTTTAAAATCAATGGTTAGTGAACATCTTTGTCTGTAATAATGCTTTTCCCCTAAACTCCATTTTATCAGGCTTCTTTTGATTAGTATTTGTCTGGTGTATCCTTTCTCTATCCTTTTACAGGCAGTAACTGTCTTTTGTTTTAAGCATGTTTCTTGTAAACAGCATGTAACTAGATTTAGTTTTTCTATCCAGTCTGACAATCAGGGTTTTAATGTCTGAGCTTATCAGTTAACTTCTTATTATTACTTATTTATTTGGATTTATTCTATTGTTTTCTTTGCTATAATTTTTTCCTCTTCTTTCCTGTGTTCTTTGGATAGACAGAATTTTCTTTATTCTTATCCCTTCTACTCATTTGAAAGTTATATATCCTTTTGTCACTTTAACAATGATTTTATGTATACTTTACCTAATAAAGTTAATTAATGTCTCTATCATCCTCTGAAGAAATACAAAGAATTTAAAAAGTTTTAATTCTGATCACAACCTACCATGTTACATTTCTTTTGTCCACTATTTGCAGTTCCAACTTGATTTTTATGATCCCCAAGTTAACTATGATTTTTTTTTATCATTTATATTGTTATTTTTTAGGTTTATGCACAAGCTTATTCATTTCTTGCTCAACATTTCTTTTTACATCTTGCTTCTCTAGTTTCCATTTCCATCTTCCTAATTTTCATCCTTTATAAATGGAGGAGGAAAATAATTTCAGCAAAAGTCTGTTAAAGGTAAATACTTTCAGTCTTTATTTTTATTCTTCAGTGATAATTTAACAGGGTATAAAAATTATAAGTGGAACATTATTTTTTTCTTAGGTCTTTGAAAATAATAATCTATTGTCTTCTGTCTTCTATTGGAATTATTAATATATTTTCTGATATTCTTTGCATATAATATAAACTTTTCATCTGTCACTGTCTCATGACAGTATAAACTGACCCCCAAATGCTATTTTTATTAACCATCCAAGAGCATTACCCTTAGTTTTACATGATTGAACAAATTTTTGCCTCAGTGAATTATGATAGAGTTCCACTGAATTAGTAAAACATAGTTTTACTTACATAATTTTAAATAAAATAAATAAAAGTTAAGATTCTAACATTTTACTCTCACTTCTTATATAGGTCATTTTGTGAATACCATGTGGCTTTAAAAATGGAGTGTACACAGAAGCATCAATTTTAAGACACTTGCTATCACTTTAAAAGCTTGTCTGTAAAGAAAAGGCTGAGGAGGGGGAAGGTTACATAGATTTGATATTCTTAACATAAGAGATAGGCTTGACATTTTGTGATCTATGAAGAAAGACCTAGAAGAGAAGGGGATCTGAATATATAAATGGAGATGGGAACATTGTGAGCAGAGATTGTAGAGAGCTTGACAAAGAAGCAGAACTTCTTTTCTTCTGGGATGGGGATTCTGTGTTTTCTGCCTTGGAGTCTTCATATCTTTCATCTGAAGGCAAAGTTCACTCAAGCTATTTCCAATCTCCCCACTCTGACCTTGGTCCTGATCATGTTCTTCAATAACTTCCTGTTGCCTAATGAAAAATTTCCAAGCTTCCAAAAGGGCACTCAGAGTCTTCTGAGACTTACTTTTCTTAAATTAGACCATTTCCTAAATGATCTTACTTCTCACTCCTCCTTTTCACATACACTGCCTAGTAAAATTCATCTAAGTGTTGTTTTCTGAATATGCCCTGCATTTTCTCATCTTCCCCTTTTTTGGTCCTTTCTCCCTGACAGGCTGGTTCCTTCCCATTTTCTCATATATCCAGATGTCTCTCTTTCAAAGTCCAACACACATTTCTTCTCTTCTCTGATTTTTTTTTTCTTGTTTCCTTCAACTAGGAGGAATCTCCTTCCTCTATGGCCACATAGAGCCATGGGACCTTCTAGTGGTTACCTTGTATTCTGTTATTGAAAGCAAGTTCCTTCTCTCAGACTAAGAACTTCTGAAGACAGAGAATGTGTCTGATTCACCTCTGTGATTCTCAGTGTACCTCATGCACTAGTGATACCCAACATGGTCATGAACAAACATGAAAGAGATTTTCATCCACATCGATATAAAAATTGTCAAGGATTATGAGAATTGTCTCTGCTACCTGGTTGCCCCACAGGTGGCAGAGGGGACACATACTGTAGAGTGTCTATGAATCTTAGGGTGGGAGTGGGCCCTGTGCTGGGTGGCCATAGAACTTATTTTGAAAACTTGGGGAGCTGAGAAGGAGTGAGAGACTTAGTTGGGAAAACAGTCCTGTAGCTTCATTGCGAAAGAGAGAAGCTCCTGACTTTGGTTACCAAGATGACTTGGCCTGGGAGTAAGACCTGACCCAGCCCAAGGTCCCCTCCAACCATGAGATTTCCTAGAGGGTGACTTAGGCCACGGTCCTTCTCTGGGACATCTACAGACACCAGGAAAGAAGGAATGGACTAGAAGATTTCTGAGTGATGTTCCACTCCAGCAATCTCTGGAGTCTTTCCAGAGAGGACCTTGTCTTTCATCTCCCTTTCCTCCCATTACTTGATCCATTGATTGTGTTTGTCATCTCTTGGGTATTCAGAGAGGATCATATTAATCTGTCCACTTGGTCCCAATGAAGAAAGACCAAGAAGCTGGACATTTCATGGATCTATAATCCCTTTCTAAAGTTTGTCTAACTTCTCCAAAGGAGTAACACAAAGGAGTGGAAACCTGAGATTTTTCCAGAATCTGACAAAGATAAGGAGGTATCTCTGCAGTGAAGGCAAGAGCCTGTGCTGTCTGGGACCTCACTAAACCCAGGGATGCTTTGTCATCTACCTGTAATCCAAAACTGACAGCCAAGCAGGAAATTTCTAGGAACTTTATGAGATCTGATACAGAGTAAGGACTGTGGGAAGGTGTCCCATTAATAGAGAGCAAAGTAACTTCCACACTTCTCTTTCCAGTGCTCAGCATGGCCTAGCTATTCAAGGGACATTGTCAACCATCAAAGATACTTCACACTCTTGACAACCACATGGCATAGGGTAGGTCCTCGAGAAACATTTGTGCCTTGGTTGACTGATAACAGCAACCTTCCTGAATTCTATCCTTCTCATGAGCCACACCCAGGGAAGGGGGCAATGAATTTACCTGTATGTGCCCACCACATTCTAGGACCTATGCTAAGGGCCTGATGTGCCCAGTGTTCCATACAGGAAGGTTCACACCGACCCTCTTCCCTGGGAGTTCTTGATGAGAATGGCAGCATGAAATACACTAAGCTTCTCGCCACACAAATTAAAGGCTTTGTTCTAAGAACAGCATAGGCCGTTGCCTCCAAGAGCAACTTCCAGCAGCTTCTCTGTGCCCGGAGTCTGCATGCAGAGCAAACTGCCCACAGGAGGCAGAGGCATTGGTCAGGGAAATTTCATATGATTAGTGGGGTGGAGTCAGACCCTCAGCGGCTCGGTGCCCTGCCAGGCCTGCCGAGCAGCCACCCCTTGGTTGAGAGCAAGGCTATCCACAGTGTTTGTTTTCTTCTCTTTTTTTTTTGTTTTTTCCTGAATTGCAAAATGTGGCTGAATGGTGGCCAGAGTGGGGAAGAGCAGTCTGGGACTTGAATTCTCCAATGCTTCAGCACATTATGGGTTCTGAGGGCAGGGATGCCCAGCCAGTCAGTTTTGGGGACCCACTATGGCCAGTAGGGGGACAACCTCTTACTAAACCCCCTCTAATGTGCTGGAGAAAGCCCTGCACTGTTTTTTTGTCCATGTACTAAGACGGTGCCTTCCCTGGAGGGTGCCCTAGCTGGGGAGCTGGAGGCATGCAGGGAACTGAGGCAGAATGTGAACAGTGTAGTGCAGTGTGTCTCAGCCTTTTCAACATATGTCTCCTGTGGAGAAACATATAAATCTTGAAAATTCCTCTAAAGTTTGTGTTTCAAAAGCAATAGAGTAGAGTTTTTTTTTTTTTTTTGGTTTCCAAATATGAAATTATAATATTGCATATATTTAAAAAACTACACATGTCCTCCCTGAGATGTTTTTCAAAAAAATTTTTATTGAGGTATAACATGCGTATATAGTGTAGCACATGAATTTTTACATACATATGCATTGGTATGAATACCATCCAGAGAGACGTGGTTGTTTCCAGCACTCCAGGAAGCTCCCTCGGGCCCCTTCCATGTCAGTCCCTCCACCCCACTCACCCAGAAGTCACCACTCTTTTCACTTTTATCAGTGTAGGTTAGCTTTTCTTGTTCTTGAACTTCATATAAATGAGTCCCACAATTGGGATTCGTATCTGGCTGCTTTGCTTATATTCCATGTTGGTGCATGTGACAGGGGCTTATTCTTGTTTATTGCTGGGTAGTATTCCATCATGTGACCCCCCACATGGTTTATGTGTCCCTTCTCCTCATTTGGGAATCTCTGGTGAGATTCCCTGTTCTGGTGTCATATAACAAGGGCTGCCCGTGGAGCCAGATAGACTTTGAAAGTCACAACTTCCTTTCTTGATTTTCACACAACCCAGAGCAAGTCAGTTCTCCTGGAGCCTGGGTTTCCTCACTTGCAGAATGGGGGGGTCATAGCACTTATCTCGTGGTGTGAGGGTAGAAGCCAGCATGGGGGAAGACCCTGGCATGGTGACAGGCATGTGGTGACATTCAGTGGGTGGCGGTGATGATTACAAAAGGATGTAAGGGTCATGTGTTCGTTGCCGTATGTGGACAGAAGCTGAAGAGCTCCCTTCCTGTTCCTGACATCAAGGAGGGCTTTAGCCAGGCTCCCCGAGTGAGTTGCACTGTAGAGGTGCCCTTGGAAGCATCATGTGAGCAGAGACACAGAGGGCTGGAAATGCAGGGTGTGTTAGAGGGACATCCCCAAGGAAAATACAAAGGTGAAGCCGCGGGACCTTCACGCCAGAGGGGGTTTCATGGGAGTTAAGAAGAGCACAAGACTGTGTTCAGGGCTGAATGAGAACCCTGCTGGACTGAGCTACTGGAGCTCCCAGGTGGAAAGACTCCATGCCAGAGAGTTCTGGAAAACCATCTGCAAGCAAGTGTGGCTGTAGCTGGCCCTAGATTGATGGTGGAGAATAGGAGGGATTGCAGCATGCACAAGGAAAGTCATGGAAGTGGGAATGCATGAACTGATTGGGGGATGACAAAATCTGACCCCTGATTCCCAGCACTGCTTCCACTGTTGCTCTGGCTAGTATGTTTGGATGTTTCGAGCACTGACTATGTGCCAGTCACTGTGTTAAGAGGAACATGAATATTCTCATTTAATCTCCATACATTAAATGAAGTAGATGCAATTCTTTCCTCCATGTACAGGTGAAGAGATGGAGGGTCAGGGACGTTAACTAGTGAGGCTGAGGTTCTACAGCCATTTCCTCCAGGGTTCACTTTTCCTTTTGGAAGCTTGAAGATCTAACACATTGCCTTACATGCCCTGGACAGCTGAGCTCGTGTCTCTGGTGGTGGCTGTTTATCCCTTTTCAGTGTCTTGAAACTGGACATCCTTGTATTTGGGTGGACAGTTGGTTCCAATTCTGTTGCCCTAAAGGGCATTGGGGTGCCCCTGAGATATATGTGATCAATTTCCCTGTTCTTGGGAGAGATAGAAGCTGGGTCTTTATATTTCTGTCCTGGTCACTCTGGTTTGACTTGAGGAAAGAAATTTGGGACAGGATATGTTATGGCCTGAATTGTATCCCCTTCCAGATTCATGTGTTCAAGCCCCAACCCTCAGGACCTCAGAATGTGACTGTACTTGGAGAATTTCAAGAAGCCGTGAAATTAAAATGAGGTCATTAATCCCGTGTGACCGGTATAAAAAGAGACACATAAAGGGAAGACTGGGTGAATATACAGGGAAAAAATGGCCATCTACCTGCCAAGGAGAGAGGCCTTGGAAGAAACCAAACTTGCTGATACCTTAAACTCAGATGTTCAGACTTCATGACTGTGAGAAAACAAATTTCTGTTGTTTAAGGCACTCAGTCTGTGGGACATTGTTATGGCAGCCCTAACTGACTGACCCAGGGTGTCATTCAAGTCATCTGAAGCTTGGGTATAAATGGGGTAATATATTTTCTATCAATAGAGTGGGATTTCTTTTAAAAATCTCCGCTGTGACAAAGTTCCAGAGAGTATTCAGTTGTGAGTGCTGCCTAGTGATACTAGTTCATCTATAGATCAGATAAATACAAAATAGTTAACCTCAATTTACCCGCTTATCTTCTGAGAAAGGCCCTGGCCCCTTGCCCCCAGCTACGGGGGCAAGGCTGAAAGTGCTGGCAGGTAGGACTAAAACAGTCCCTGTCTCATCCTTTGCAGTGAGATGTTTCTAGACTCCAGGGGCAGCCAGAGAGCTCACAGAGGAGGAGATCTATCACAGAGATATATACCCCGGGACAGTCATAAATGTCTCAGCTCATGATGCGTCTGGGTGAGTTACAGAACCAATAGTTTTGATCAAGTGCCCAGCTCTACTCGATTAGCAGAAGGATAATGAGAATTGAACAGCAAGGGGGAGGGCAGGAGGGAAGAAAGCAGGGTGCCCTGGTGTGATGAGGGGGTGGGGTCCGAGGAGGCCACTCTCTGCTTCCTGGGTGGGGCCTGACTTCTGCAGGGTTGGGGTGTCCTGGAGCCACCTTCTCAGCACTCATCACCCATCTCCCTTCTGAGGCACCGCCACCTGTACCCTCCCTAGCACCTCCTCTCCAGCGTCCTGGGAACAGAGGCAGCAAAGTGAATGCTCACGTCCCAGGTGAAGCAGCTGGAGCCGGAAGTAGGCAAGGGAGTGGGAAAGCGAAGCCAGAGTAGGGCCTGGAAGCCCCCTGATTTGGGTGGAGGACAGGCGAGGGGTAAGGACTTGGCCAAGGTCAAGCTTTGGTTCCCAGTGGGCATTCTGGCTGTGGTGTGGGGGTCCTGGCCTTGGTGCTTAATTTTTCTCTCTCTCTTTCTTCCCTTCTCAACTCCCCCCTCTTTCTTTTCTTTTGTCCTTCTTGCATCATTTCTCTGTTTCCTCCTCTTTTTCTTCCTCTCTAGTCTCTTTCTTGTAAAAACCCCTTCCCTTTCCTTTCTTTTCTCCCTTTTTTCTCTCCCCCTTTCATTCTTTTCTTCTCCTAATTTTTCTCCATAGCATTAATAATTGCTGACTTCTTTAAACTAACCTCTATTAGGATCTGGCATTCAACACACACCACGTACCCAGGGACATACTGAAAAAGAAGAGGCGATGCTCACAGAACTGAGAGTGGAACACTGATGACTAAATAAGTAATTGTTACAAGATGGAGGTCCAGTGAATAACTCTCCTCTTTCTCACCCAATTTCTGAGCCGACTGAGAAATAAGATGAAAGGTTAAGGCAGATGGGAAAGGCTGAAATTCATGCGGAGATTGCTGTTGGCAAATGCAGGTCATCTCTTCAGGCACGTGGGCTGCCTGACACTGAGTTACAGAGTTTGCCCAGCATGGCCTCCAGGCAGAGGCAGCTTGGGCCAGGGTCAGGGCATCCAGGTGAAGTCCACTCTGGTAGGAGCAGCAAGCAGGGATGTGCTTCTGAAAGGGAGGGGGAGGTGGAGGGCTGGGTTGCCCAGGCTCAGGTTCCTCTTCCCCTTCCTCTTTAGAGCAATCAGTGTAAACTCAGCATCATGAGTGAGGGGTGGGGAGAGAGGCCAGGACTGTGATGCTGGCGCGAGCACACCTCATGTGGAGGAAGAGATCAGGAGTTGGGAAGAAGTTCCTCCCCTCTCCACCTCTGCTCTGCGCCGTCACTCACAGGAGGGGTGTGTGTTTGTGTGTGTGTGTGTGAGAGACATTGCACACAAAAGGAACCTAACCCAATATAGGGCAGTGGAAGGCATCACCTCCTGTAGGAAGTAGCATTTAATCTGAGACTTAAAGGATTGCTACTTCCTTTTGATGTGATAAAGTGCCAAATGGAATCGAGAACAAATTAAGCGAATTTACTTCTCTCCTTCCTTCTCTAAGCTTCTTTTTTTTAATAGTATAAATCTCCTGGGAAGTGTTTCATTCAGTTATTCTGTCAACAAATATATATTAAATGCCTATTCAATGCAAGCCACTTTACCAGGCAGGAGAATTAGGAAGATTAATCAGATGGAGCTTCAGCCTTCCAGGAGGCTTCGGATCAGATGCTGACTAAGACATCCTCATAGATAGTGGACAAGCATGTCGTGGTCTGGGATGTTTGTTACTTGTTGTTGAAATAAAGTAAGAGGTCTAATTGAGCTATGTGAGGGTTTTATGGGGTTCACGTGGAGAAGAAACTTACTGTAAAGAGGAAGAGGTGATATTTAAGCCAAGCTTTGAATAGAGCATAGGATAGAAACAGATAGTGCTCTAGCCTTCCAAGTGGAAGAAATAGCCACCAATCAAGGCGCAGGGCAGGTAATCAAAGGACGGATGTTTGCAGGGATCAGCAAATAGTCCAGTGTGTCCTATGTAGTATTTGACAATAAAGATGCTGGAAACCACCATATGACCCAGCAGTCCTACTCCTAGGCACATACCCTGAGGAAACCAAAATTGAAAAAGACACATGTATCCCATTGTTCACTGTAGCACTATTTACAATAGCTAGAACATGGAAGCAACCTAGATGTCCATTGACAAATGAATGGATAAAGAAGTTGTGGTACACATACACAATGGAATATTACTCAGCCATAAAAAGGAATGCATTTGACTCAGTTCTAATGAGGTAGATGTATCTTGAGTCTATTATACAGAGTGAAGTAAGTCAGAAAGAGAAAGATAAATAACATATTCTAACGCATATATACGGAATCTAGAAAAATGGTACTGAATAATTTATTTACAGGGCAGCAGTGGAGAAACAGACATAGAGAATAGACTTATGGACATGGGGAGAGGGGAGAAGAGGATGAGATGTATGGGGAGAGTAACATGGAAACTTATGTTACCATATGTAAAATAAATAGCCAACAGGAATATGCTGTATGTCTCAGGAAACTCAAACAGGGGCTCTGTATCAACCGAGATGGGTGGCATGGGGAGGGAGATAGGAGGGAGGTTCAAAAGGGAGGGGATATATTTATACTTATAGCTGATTGATGTTGACGTTTGACAGAAAGCAAAATTCTGTAAAGCCATTATCCTTCAGTTAAAAAAATAATTTTAAAAAAAGATGCTAGAAAAATCAACTTTGATGAAGAAGTGGGATCTAGACTCCTGATGGTCAGTGTAAGGGTCTGTCCACACTTTGATCAACAAAGTGTTGATGGGAGTTGCTGAGCAGATATTTAAAATAGATTAACCAACAAAGACCTAGTATAGCACAGAGAATGCTGCTCAATACACTGTAACAACCTAAATGGGAAACAATTAGAAAATGATACATGCATGTGTATAACCCAGTCACTTTGCTGTACCCCTGAAACTAACATGACATTGCTAATCAACAATGTCCAACATAAAATAAAAACTTTTAAAAATTCAAAAAAAAGAAAAGAAAAGAAAAGAAAACCAATGTTGCTAAGCAGGAGTTATGTCCTGGGCATTTTAGAATAATCACTGCCTGGGTTGCTGGGCGCAGAGCTTGGAGACAGTAGTAGTATTGGGTTTGTGCATACTAAGTCACTTCCGTCATGTCCAGCTGTTTGTGACTCCTATGGCCTGTAGCCCTCCAGGCTCTTCTGCCCATGGGGTTCTCCAGGCAAGAATACTGGAATGGGTTGCCATGGTGTGTCCTGGGTATTTTAGAATAATCACTGTCTGGGTTGCAGGGCACAGAGCTTGGAGACAGTAGAAATATTGGGTAGCTTTGGACTAGTCCATGGTAGAAGTTCTGATTTATCAGCATTGGAAGCAAGAGTAGAGAAGTGGGTAGATTCCAGGGGTCACTCCAGCAGTGCTCCAAGTCCTGTGAACACAGGAAGAAAAGTCAGGGGACTGCTTACTCATGATGGGATCTGATCAAGGTAGATACAGAGGAAGCTCATGGCTATGGAAGGCAGGCCCCAGGGGGACAGAGCTGTGAGGTTCCCAAAGGTAGGATCTCAGGCTACGTCCTGTGTGACTGGGGAATGGAAGGGTTGGTAAGAGGAGAAGAGACTGGAGCAGGTGGACTGGTACTCAGTGAGGCCAGTGGGTCTTGTAGGAACAAGAGGGCTTGGAAACCCTCTCTATTGGGCCTTGTCTCATCATATAAAAATTAGGTTCTACCATTGATCTTATGATTACCAGTGGAGGGAAGAAAAGAGGGGGGGAAGAGGTAGTTAGAGAGTTTGGGATGAAGTACACACAGCTAGATTTCAAATGGATAGCCAACAAGGACCTAGTGTATAGCACATGGAACTCTGCTCAATGTTATGTGGCAGCCTGGGTGGGAGGGGAGTTTGGGAGAGGATGGATACATGTATATGTATGGCTGAGTCCCTTTGCTGTCCACCTGAAATGATTACAACATTGTTAATTGACTATACTCCAAGATAAAATACAGAGTTTGAATTAAAAAAAAAAAAAATCGGTTCTACCAAAAGCAGAAACAATAAGAAAAGTAAAACCCAGAGAGACAGACTTAAAGACAAACTCGTAATCCTGAAGAAGCCAGATCAGAGCAGCATTCGGAGCCTCTGGAAGCAGGTCTCTCCTGCGAGTTGTCCCCTCCTGCGGTGCCAGCCTTCCGCCCTTACCGCTTGGACTTCACGACTTTCTTGTTCTCAGAAAGAGAAAGGAGCTTATTAAGTGAAGTGGCTGCCAAGTGTATTTTAAGATGAACAAAGCCTAGATCATTTTTTTTCCTTGCCACATACCATAATAATTGTATGAAGGGCAGGTTTATTTGGTTTGCATTATGATTTTTTTCCCTAAGCTTAATTACAGTGTTAAAAAGGCAACTGCAATTGAAAGAAACAAGCTCCATGGTCATGGAGACCAGCATGACCATTTTGGGTTTGAAACACAGTTTCTTTGTGCAGGGAATTAATTGTATGAGAAACTTTGGGGCTTATGTAAAACACATTTTTATGAAAATAAACTTGAACAGTCATTAAAATGAATAGTTTTTAAATAAGACTTTGAGTCTTTTAAATAAGACTCAAACTGCATGGTGGTGCCAAGGAATTTTAGATGCCTTCTTTATTGGCCTTGTTTTGGGTTCAACTCTGCATTTTCTTAGACAATATCAGGGCCATGGAGGTAAGTCTTAGCTTATAATTGAGAATCAGATGTATAATTCCAGTGATAGATTATTAGAGGAAATAAAGGAATAAAAAGCTTGAATCATATTTAGGTCTAAATAACTTCATGAATAAGTAATTCTATGTTGAAGAGTCCAACATGCTAGCAGGAAGCATTGCCTGGTAGTTTGGCCTCAGACCAAGGAACCATTTAATAGAACTCAGCCTCCCAACTTTGGGACACTCCCTGGGCAACTTATAAATCAGAAATGTGAGATGATCCCCACTTTCTCCTCTGCCAGCATTGAAGAGGAGCATTTCTGGCTTAGAGATCTGTGTACTTCAGGGGCACGTTCAGAGCTGAGCTCTCAGCCTGGCTACTCTACTCTGAAACCTGAGTAGCTTAAACAAGGCACTTCCCTGGGTTCATCCGAGGTGAGAAAACCAGCTGTGGACCTGCGGGGGTGGCCTGTACAGCTGTCTTCAGAAATGTTGGAGGGGGTCAGGGTTTGATACCTGTGTGCTCAGTATTGTCTCCTTTCCTCATTTCTTCTTGGGAAGGTGGAACTGGTGCAAGTGAGGCTCAGCTGTGTGGGCTCCATTCCTGTTCCAGTGCAGATGGGAAAGTGACATCCTTTTTAATTGGTGGGAACTTGAGCTCATGGTCCCCAGTCCTTGGAAGAATGCCTCACTGCTTTCCACACCCCCCACCGCCCACACACACACATGGTCCCTACCCCACCAAATCACTAGCATTTTTCCTCTCCTTAAAGGCATATTTTCCTCCCTGCCTTGAGATCCTTGTAATTATTTAGACAAAACCTTCCATAAGAAGAAAGAAGGGAGGCTCTTGGAGTTGTAGACAGAATGGATGAGAAGAGTGTTCCTCCTCTGGTTTTATATTGAGGTACATAATTTAATTGATGGCCCATTGGCTTCAGTTCCAGAACACATCATGACACCATTTTGTATTGCCCACGGGGCTTAGTGAGACGATGCTTCATCCTGTAGAGCAGGACCCTTCCCTGCCCACTTCCCTGGTTTCCTGCTTCTAGTTCTTACTGGGATCAATCAGAGAGACCCGGTGGCACTCAGAGGCCTCCAGAATGGTGGTGATTTGTGTAGTGAAGCGAGAGCACCCGGATGGCAGCTGTCAGGCAGCAGAGAGCTCTTAGGGTGGTGGTGATGTCTCTCCTATAACCTCCAGGTGCCAGCCTGAGCTGCTGGAAGGAGGTCTTCACTTCTGCAAGGGGTACTAGAAGCATTCTTATCACTGCCGGCCTCTGGCCACATTCTTCCTACAATTTGACTCCATCTCCCCACTGTGGTGCAGACTGTCGTGTGATGGCCTGACACATTCGTCCCATGGCACCTACAACTGGGCCCCTTGGAAGAGTAAAGTTGCTTAGGTGACTCTCTGCTGTCCTTAGGTGTGGGGCCGACCCCCCATCCCCACATCAACTGCCTGAGAGTGAGAGCCAGGGGAAGGGACCCAGGGAAAGATGGGGAATGCAATAGGTGCTTGGGAAGACTTCCAGTGATTTTTTTTCCTTGATGAAAACACATTTGAGATGCCTTTTGGGCTGGCCCCCCAAAAGCATGACTGGAGACATACAAGCTTGACACATCCCTTCTTTTTCAGCAGCATGGCTCAGTGAGTCCATTCAAACCCATTAAGATTTTCAGAATGACAGGAAGAGAAAATCCTTCCAGTGAACACTCTTCGGATACTGTGACCGAACACCATTTCCCTGGACCTGGACCATTTTCTCGTTTTGAAAATCCCATCAATTGCAATCCCTTCCTCGAGGCTGAGCATCTGGCTTTTAACTTTCCTATTTTTTTTTTTTTTTTTGACACAAAAGCCTATAGCAAAGGCGTGTAGATATATGAATTACATACCTGTTAGTAACACCGTGTTGCCCCATGTTTAAGAGGTAATGTGGAAAGCGTTTTCAATTTTTTCTGGGTTTGTAAATCTACAGAGATAATTATCCTTCAAAAGAGTGGGAGCAGCCACCAGGGTCAGGAAACTTGACTCGCAGACCTGGACTCTGCTCCTAACTAGCCTTGTGATCCTTGTTTGTAGGATTCTCAAGTGAAATTGTGTGTGTGTGTGTGTGTGTGTGTGTGTGTGAAAGATGTCTTAAGCAAACTGTTTTTCTGTAGGAGCACAATTGAATTTAAAAAAATCTAAATTAAGCACATCTTCTCCAGGAGCACATCTGTTGCACAGAATGGGGCCCATTCCATCAATACAGTTGCCTGCAGAGCTATGAAGTCATTCCCATCTAATTCCTGAAACCAAAAATGAGGATAACAGGCCAGTATTAAATATTAAAAGTTTTTCACATTTTGCTGCTCTCTTCCAGAGGACACAAAGAACACTGACATATTTTCCGGAGCTCAGGTGGATAGCTAATGGACTGGAGAAGCTTTCAACTCAACTGGAGCGATACATAAAGGGAAAACTTAATTACAGTTAGGATTCAGTGGGTTAACTGGATAAACAAGTAGCCTCTGTATTTCAAAGTATCTAAGACGCTATTGATTGTAAGTTGCACCATTATTTTATGTACCTCTGAGGAGAAAAAGTGCTGCCAAATTAAACTATGGCCACATTGCTTGATGACTTAGAATTGTAGTTTTGTACTTGTTGAAAGAGCTCTTTAAGGCTTAAGTGCATACAGCAAAAGGAAAATATAAGCAGAATACATTGGCTGCAGTATTCCTAACCTGTCTTCACAAGATGGGCTCTTCCGAATGACTCTCTGACTTAGGGTTGCTGCTGTCCATGGTTCTCTATACCTCCCTCCCTCACAGTGAGAGCAGTGATGATGAGCTTTTCTATCCCAGAGCACTACCTTATTGATCTGATGTTTTCTAACCCAGACGTCTATTTACAAGTTATAAAGCTAGGGCTCCCTTCATCTTAGCAGAGGTAAGAATCCAGGGGTTTGTTGACTGAAAGGCTAAGGTTTGCAATTATGTGAACTTGGCCACCAGAACAGCCGAGTATGCTCATGGGACAAGGCTACCATCTCCACCTTGTTCAGCGTAATTATAGAATGCCACCACCAACATCATGAGGGCTGCCTGGCAAGTTGTTTTCTTCTTCCTTCCTGCTGAGTCTCAGCCTTTATTTGTAGGACAGTCTCAGGTATACAACTCACCCAATGCAGTCAGTGAATGAGGATGCCTGAGATCATACATGGACATGCCCTGTGAGTTCAGTCCATGGAAATGAGAAGTCAGAGAGAGTGAAGCATAGATTCTTGCCATTGGGGACCCAGTGGTAATATGTAGGACTGTACCCATTGGTAATCTGTAGTTCAAGGAATGATCTGGCTTGACTAGCTCCTGCTTCTGAAGCCTTAGCCAACCCCCTTCTGTCTAACATGGTACCTTGTGCTGGTCTCTGTCACAACTGCTTTGAGAGCAGCACCTGTATCTATTCCTGTTTGTAACCCAGTGCCCAGAGCAGTGCCTAGGCTTCAATAGACTTTGGCTGAACATTTGTCAAAAGACTGAAGATGGAGAGGATGGGACAGGCAAGATCAGCCAGGTTTAGAGATGATGGAGTTTTCCTGTTTGACCTGAAGTGGAGGCTATGGGACAGGGAGCAGTGGGAAGTCAGAACATGCACGAGAGGCTGGTGCCAGGGCCTGGGGTACCACCAGGAGGAAGCTTACTGGGCAGCACAGAACCCAACAAAGACTATTCAAAGACTATTTCAGAGCACCTATGTGCACTGCATTTTGAGTCATAGATGACAATTTATGTGGCAAAATGAATTGATCAGTATTACCCATGTAGCTGATAAGATTATCCAAATAGGGAAACTGATACACCTGTTCAAGGAGGCTATTCTTAATAGCAACATTTATTTATTCACTCAAAGATTCTATTCAGACTAATACAGTGACTGTGGACCAGGCACTGAGGACATGTGGATGAAGTGAAGGGAACGTCGCTCAGTCATGTCTGACTCTTTGAGACCCCATGGACTATACAGTCCAAGGAATTCTCTAGGCCAGAATACTGGAGTGGGTAGCCTTTCCTTTCTCCAGGGGATCTTTCCAACCTAGGGATCGAACCCAGGTCTCCCACATTGCAGGCAGATGCGTTATCTGCTGAGTCACAAAGGATTGGGTAGCCTATACCTTGTCAAGGGGATCTTCCTGACCCAGAAATTGAACCGGGGTCTCTGAATTGCAGGCGGATTCTTTACCAACTGAGCTATGAGTAAACCCCCACATGTGGATGAATAATGCATAATTAGTCTTTGGGTAGATAAACATGTAAAGGCTTGTGTAAGATAGAAGAGTATTTAGGATTCACTGTACTTTATTCAGAGTGCTATGGGGGTACGAGCAAGTGTTCCTCTCTCCATGGGTGGATCAAAGAAAATTCCTCAGGGCGAAGATGATTCTTAAAATATTTACAGCCAAGACAGAGATAATTGTCCTCTGTAGTAGTATGTCCTGCAGAAGACTGGTATCCCTTAAAAAAGGGTTCTTCGGTTAATTAAGTTTAGAAAATGGTTCATACTCCATTCACATCTTGGAATTCATGGTGTGTGTTAGCATATTAAAGTTCCTTCAAGATCAGTAGTAAACACAAATAAATGAACAAGCAACAAACAGAATGCCAACTTATTTGGTTTAATCTACCAGTTTTCTAAAGTTAGTTGGCCATTGAACCTTTCTGTGGCAGAATATCTTTTAATATCTTAACACCTACTAATATCTCCTACTTCTTAATATCTTCACAGTATAGCTTAGAAAACAACTCATGCTTGATTTGGGTGGGAGCTTGTTTGAAAGCAGTGGGCATTGAATATTCTTTCTAACACCGTGAGTTTCTGCTCAGAGTTCTCATGAAGAACTGATAATTTTTGTTGCTTGTGAGTGAATACATGTGTTCATAAGCATGATTTATGTCTTTTGGTATCCAAAATTCTCTTCACAAAGGCCAAAAGAACATATACCATCTGCCTCAAATGCCATATAACTCTAGTGAGAATGACTTAATGTATTGGTATCAACTGTTGTTGTACCCCAAGTGATGTTTATGAAATAACTTAAATACTGGGAAAATGCATATACTTGGGATGCTGTCCTTCTTGAGAACTTCTGCTGAGTAGATTAAGAGCTTCTAAGACATTCTGGCTAGCTGCAATGCTTTATTAGGCTTTACTTTTGTATGTACTTTTGGTATCTATGCAGAAATCACCTGTCAAATTACCTGGAGATTTTTTCATCTCCTTGGTTGAATATTGTAATGCTTGAAATAAAGTGGATCCCAATGTTATACTGCAAAAGTTCAGTTTTAACTGAGCAATAAAAATAAATGTTCACCAATAAACTCATTCTGAAGATTCTATTGTGCCCAGATGGTTTGAAATGGCTTTGGCTTTTTGATGACCAGTAAGTATTCTGCATTGGGACGCACCAGTCCAACTTGTCTGTAAAGTCAAGTCTCATTTTCCTAACCCATGTTTCCAGTTTAGCCAGAAATATATTCTGATTAGTAGACCCATAAGCAGTGTTCAATTCTATTGATTGATTGTCTGAGCGCACTAAAATACGGACTGGGTCATCTGTAGTCTTCCAAATGCCTAGTCCGCTTCTTGTACTCCACGAAGAGATGGTATTGCAGAGTTTAGAAAAGCATTGCAGCCCATGACCAGGAAAACATCACAAGTGATTACTCTGTGATTGAGATGTGGTTTTAGGACTGACACTATTTCCTTTGTGTGCATTTGGGTAAAGAGAAGTTTTTCGAGAACTAGTTGTTAAATGAATTTGGCAAATGAATGAATGCATGTGTGCATGCCAGGTCATGGCAAGCAACATTCAGACTTGAGCTTCTTATATATACATCAGAAGGTAGATCTGTGGATTTCTGAGGCAGGACAGCACTCTCCTCCCCTTGATGTACACACTCATCATAAAACTGATCAGAGATATTCAGTGAGTCATCAGGATAGCTAGACCTGAAAACATTTCCTTTCCCCTTCCTTCCAAAGTGTGTTCCCCTGGACAGCCCTCCACCCAAGCCCTGACTGCCTGGGAAAAGTGCCAGGAGGGAGGAGTCGGTGAGCAAGGCTTGAAAGGCATCTAAGGGTAATGAGAAAAACACGTCTCACTGCGCACACGGCTCCTTCTGCCTCGGCTTTGCCTTGTAAGCTCGTGGGAGTGACTGAAAAGCACATTCTTTAAAATCCTGGCCCTTAAAAGGAATGCAAGTTGGGCTGAAATGTCAGCTTGGCTCTGCCTGGACTGCAGGACAGTTTGCTGACTTTTTGACATGGTAAAACCCAGACCCTTCCTTGCACTCAGGGGATGGTTCATAGAACTGATGCAATTTCAAGCCCTCACTCCGTCCAACTGTATTGGATTTTTATCACAATACAAAGATTTTACAAATTGCATTTCTATCCTTCCTCTTTGGCTTCCTCCCCCTCATCTCAGAACCATGTCTTATCCAGAACCAGCCGCATTAGATGTCCAAGTAAGCCTTTGCTCTGGACCCTGGGGTCAGGCAAGTCACATCCATTTCTCTCCACTGTTTAAAAAGCCGGCCTGAGCCTGCACCTCACTTGCCCGCAGCAGGTTGGGTCAGCCTGTGGGTGGCCAGAGCATGAGCTCACCCCCTTGTCTCACTGCCCAGCTCACATCTCATCTTGCTGAACTGTCACTTGCTTAGTTAAATCTGAATTCCTGAAACATCATTCTTCAGCTATTTTCATCTTGGGAGATTTGAAGCACTTCTTCTTCAAATGTATTCCAACTCTGTTTGGAAATTCAGCTTTGCTGACTTCTGACCTTACATGAGGTCCCCTGAGTTTAATTGCCTGCTGTTGCTTAGAATTGACCAGACATTACTGCTTCCTTTTCCTTGCATGTGGAAACATAGACTGTGACTCTTACAGACAAGGGGCTTCATATTGCCTTTGCTCATCCCTGCCCTGGATTTCCATAGACAGACTATGTGCCTCTGAGCAAGGAAGCGCATTGATCCATTGGGTGAGTTTCTCAAAGAAAGGGCTGGGCCAACATTTTCATAGACAGACATTCATTAGATAACTGCCTTATGGAAGATACTCAAAAGTGGTCTGCCAAGACCACTGCCCATAAAGTGGAGCCTAGATTTAGACAAAAGTTTCATTTGTTCATTCATTTTTTGGGTGTCCTATGTCCTAGCACTGCAGTAGAGAGTAAGTGGGTAATAAGAACAGACAGTCTACGCTTTAGGGGTTTAGACTGAAGGTGAAATAAGATGTGCATACTCACAGAAAAGTTATTTCCCAACAGGATATAACTGTGAGTTATCATAAGCAAAGTGTCTGGGTTCATAGGAAGGAGGAGGAAGTATGGCTGGGAATGAAATAAACATGATATGCAATGTATCCTGGGCACTAACTAGGTAAAGCTTCTGCAGAGCCCAAGGCAGACAGAGAAAGGTGTCTCCAGCTTTAAGAAACTTACAGTCAATTGAAGGGGAGGAGGTGCATGCAGGGCACTGTGAATCCTGAGACTGTGAGCTGTGGCTGGCTGGCACTGTCCAATTAGCCCCAGTCATCTGTTCCTCCCACATCATGGTGGGCAAATGACCCCTGGAAATGATGATACTTCCAGAAAGATTCGCATCTCCATTTCCAGCCGCACCTAGCTGAAACAACCAGGAAAAACGGAGAATCACCTTAGCTTTGGAGACCATTTTTCCATCCTTGTGTCTTTCTCCAAACCAGATTCTAGCCATTTCCATTTTCCAGGTTCCTAAGTGACTTTGATTTTTCAATATAGTTACAAGTGTCTTGGGCTTTACATTTAATGAAATGGCTTTTAAATAAGTGCAGAGACATTAGAGAAAAGGGCATGGCAGATTTTCACCTTATCTCCCTAGCCATTAACCATGGGTCCTTCCTTGCCTGATCGCTAGAGTACTGCGGGAGGGGCACAGGGAGGCAGTGTCTGGAGCAAGAGGGGACAAGACTTTAGGAATTTGCATTTTGACTGTGACTTCCTGCAGTTTTTTTTTTTAATTATCTTGTTGAAGTATAGTTGATTTACAATGTTGTGTTAATTTCTGCTATACAGCAAAGTGATTTCAGGTATACATATAAAATTTTCTTCATATTCCTTTCTATTATGGTTTATTGTAGAATACTGAATACAGTTCCTTGTGCTATACAGTAGGACCTTGCTGTTTATCCACTCTGTATATAAAAATTTGCACCTTCTAATCCCAAACTCCCAATCCATCCCTTCCCCACCCCCGCCTGCCCCCTTTCAATTTATTTAGTTTTCAGTAGGAATAGCTATGTGTCCCTGTCGCAGAGGGCTTCCCTTATAGCACAGTTGGTAAAGAATCTGCCTGCAATGCAGGAAGATTCCCTGGGGAAGGGAATGGCAACCCACTCCAGTATTTTTGCCTGGAGAATCCCATGAACAGAGGAGCCTGGTAGGCTACCGTCCGTGGGATCTCAAAGAGTCGGACATGACTTAGCGACTAAACCACCACCACCTGTCACAGAAGTGGGCTGTCATATTTCCGGTTCTCCCCATGAATGGTTTTGCTGTGGGAACTTTCCAGGTGGAAGGGATGTGGGTGCTATGCCCCTGTACATGTCCTTTGAAAGTCCTCATGTCTTATCTTTTCATCATGCCTTACTCCTGTATGTCTGTGCACATGCTTAGATATGCATCCAGACATATTTGGTCCACATAATTTCAGTAGTGTGATGGCCATTTTGCAAAATCAGGTCTGTAAAGTCAATGCAGTGTTTTGACAAAGCCCTGGCTGGGAGATTGGGAGGCTTCAGTTCTGGCCCTGGTTTTTATCCTGGTGTGCCTCTGAGCAAGTGCTTTTCCCTTTTGCCTCTTATATTTCTCAACTGTACTATTAGGTGTTCAACAGTACAATCGTCAGGAGCTTTCTATGATCCTAAGGATCTTTCTCCCTATCTTATTGGCCTCTCCTGATACAGCAAGGGTTAGCTGTTGACAGAGACCAGATCTCAGGTCCCTCTGAGTCTAGAGTGGGAGTGGAAATGGAAGTGTCAATATGGTAAGTCATCTGTTGTAGGGGGTATTGGAGCCAAAGCTGCCATTTAAGTCTAAATGTGTTGTCCGTCAGTTAGCTCCTAGGAAACCATGGCAGTACCTCATGGGGCTGGGGCATGGGAGAGGGACATCAAGGAGGCAGGGCCACTATAGTGCCCACACCTGCAGGGAGCTTTAATTATTTCTAGGCTCAATTTGCACATATGGGCTGATTTCATTCAGGATGGAAAATGGAGTGAATCCTGACCTTTCACATTCCTTGCTAGAAATGAGGAAATCTACCATTTTCCTTTAATGAGCAGTATGTTTTCCTTCCTTGGTGAAATGCTGAGTGTTCCAGAATGAATCATTTAAAACACACTTAAACCAGATCCAGGAGATTTTCAAGTAGAGTTGGAATGCAATAGTTTCTCCATAGAATGGACTTGAGGGCCAGGATTGCTCAAGGGTAAAGACAGTTGAGACTTACATTATAATCCATGAAACTCAGAAGAGTTGGACTTACTAAGAACCTCAAAGAGATGTGAATAAATCTTTCTTTCTTAAGTTCAAGAGTAAAAAAATGGTCACCCAAATCAATAGACTCATCATAATAGCAGAATAGACACTGGGCAAGTTGTGACTTCTGGGAGGAAAACACATCTCAGCCCTTCTTCCCTCTGGCTCCATGATCCATGTAACTGTTCCTGGTAACTGATTTGGAGCTTGCAGTATGACTTTTCTGTCCTAATCATGAGTTTTTCCATCCATCAGTTCATCCATCCACCCCTTCATCCACCCCTCCATCCATCCCTCCATCCATCCATCCATCCATCCATTTATCCCATCCATCCATCCATCCATCTACCCCTTCCATCCAAGTAGCAAACATACCCTGAACACTTCCTCTATGCCATGTGCTAATCTAGGTGGTGGGGAAAAGATGATATAATGGACACTTATTGGTTTTCTCCTCAGGATTTAATACCCTGATTTCTTCTGCCAAAAAGAAATTTTACATGGAAGTAGTTTAAAAGGGATTGCCCCATCTTCAAGTATAGGTGTAACTCAGATTAACTGGATCAGTGAACCACATTGACACCACACTATCCTCTCAGCAGCTAGTCACAATGATTAATTTGATGAGGGTTCCTCAACCTTATAAGGTTATCAAAGGTCATCAGGAGTCAACCCAAAGACTCTTGCTTGAGATATCACTTATATGGACTTCTCTCTTCCTCTGTATAAGAACCTGGAAGCACATGAAGAGAATGTGAATAGCCATCTGGTAATGATCAGGGAGAGCCTGCTGATGTTAGAGCCAAGGCCAAAAAGCTTCAGCTGAGCATTTGAGAGTCAGAACTCTGGACCTGGTCACGTCCCTTGAGCCTTTGAATCAAGTTTTGCCTGAAGCCACACCTAATTCAGTTATGGGGGCCAGTAAATCCCTTTTAATGTTCAAGCCAGTTTGAGATGAGTTCTGTTACTTACAGCTAAAAGCATCCTAACAGATGCAGAAGCAGGCAGCGGTCCCCAACCTTTTTGGCACTAGAGACTGGTTCCATGAAAGATAATTTTCCCATAGACTGGGGAAAGGGGATGATTTAAGGAAGATTGAAGCACATTACATTTTTTTTTCTTTTTTTCTTTTTTTTATTATTAGTTGGAGACTAATTACTTCACAACATTCCAGTGGGTTTTATCATACATTGATATGAATCAGCCATAGAGTTACACGTATTCCCCATCCCGATCCCCCCTCCCACCTCCCTCTCCACCCAATTCCTCTGGGTCCTCCCAGTGCACCAGGCCCGAGCACTTGTCTCATGCATACAGCCTGGGCTGGTGATCTGTTTCACCATAGATAATATACATGCTGTTCTTTCGAAACATCCCACCCTCACCTTCTCCCACAGAGTTCAAAAGTCTGTTCTGTACTTCTGTGTCTCTTTTTCTGTTTTGCATATAGGGTTGTCGTTACCATCTTTCTAAATTCCATATATATGTGTTAGTATGTTCTTTATCTTTCTGGCTTACTTCACTCTGTATAATGGGCTCCAGTTTCATCCATCTCATTAGAACTGATTCAAATGAATTCTTTTTAATGGCTGAGTAATATTCCATGGTGTATATGTACCACAGCTTCCTTATCCATTCATCTGCTGATGGGCATCTAGGTTGCTTCCATGTCCTGGCTATTATAAACAGTGCTGCGATGAACATTGGGGTGCACGTGTCTCTTTCAGATCTGGTTTCCTCAGTGTGTATGCCCAGAAGTGGGATTGCTGGGTCATATGGCAGTTCTATTTCCAGTTTTTTAAGGAATCTCCACACTGTTTTCCATAGTGACTGTACCAGTTTGCATTCCCACCAACAGTGTAAGAGGGTTCCCTTTTCTCCACACCCTCTCCAGCATTTATTGCTTGTAGACTTTTGGATAGCAGCCATCCTGACTGGCATGTAATGGTACCTCATTGTGGTTTTGATTTGCATTTCTCTAATAATGAGTGATGTTGAGCATCTTTTCATGTGTTTGTTAGCCATCTGTATGTCTTCTTTGGAGAAATGTCTGTTTAGTTCTTTGGCCCATTTTTTGATTGGGTCATTTATTTTTCTGGAATTGAGCTTCAGGAGTTGCTTGTATATTTTTAAGATTAATCCTTTGTCTGTTTCTTCATTTGCTATTATTTTCTCCCAATCTGAGGGCTGTCTTTTCACCTTACTTATAGTTTCCTTTGTAGGAGCACATTACATTTACTGTGCACTTTCCTTCTAATTTATTGCTGGCACTGATCTGACAGGAGGTGACTATTCTGTAGCCTGGATGTTGGGGACCCCTGATTGTAGAGGTTAAGAGCTCAGATTCTGAAATAAAAAAGAGCTTGAACCAGCTGCTTTGGTTTGAATCTCAATTTCACCACCCAGCAGCTTCAATGGCCTCATCATGCCTCATTTTGTTTATCAGTAAAATGGATATAATACTTCTTCTTCTGAAGATTGGTACAAGAATCAAGTTAGAATATAAAAGCACTTAAAATCATGCTTGGCACATAGTAAATGCCACATAATGTCTAAAAAACAAGAAGAGTAATGAACTAGTGAAAAATACTTGGTGTCCATTCTAGAGAAGCTTAGTTTCCCTTCTGGGTGCTACCTCTGTGGAGAGGTGGAACCTGGTGATGGTACCTTCTCAGTAAAGAATTCTCAGCATTTATTATAAGGAGTTTTTGAGCAAAATGCAAAACTTCTCCATCAATCAGAACCATCAGTTAGCTTTATAACTGTGTACATGAATAGTACACAGTTATACTGGGTACAAATGAATAGTGGAAGCTATTCGTTCAAGCTATGCCATCAAGAGTGGAAGCTATTAAGCTTACTTGTGACAGTAGTACAGTAAGTTTGTCATGCCACTTTTATGTGTCTTCTAGTTGTTATGATATTGCTTGCACACAACAGCCTATTTCTCTCTCTCATGTTGATCCATTGTATCAATATCCCTATGTGATGAAGACATGATATATGTGTCATGGCCATGCCGTGGTAAGTTGTCTAACTAGTATTAGTTTCTCAGTTGTGTCTGACTCTTTGCTACTTCATGGACTGCAGCCCTCCAGGCTCCTCTGTCCATGGAATTCTCCAGGCAAGAATACTGGAGTGGGTAGCCATGCCCTTCTCCAGGGGATCTTCCCAACCCAAGCATTGAACCTGAGTCTCCTCCATTGTAGGCAGGTTCTTTACCATCTGAGCCACCAGGGAAGCCCCAGGTTGTCTATAAAGACAGTGCAAAAAATGTCATATCTGTCACTATGACATGGTGTCCATGACATAATAATTGGTATACTTGTGTGTCACCATAATAGATGGTGCCTGTCATTATGACATGAAATACCTGTCTGTCAAGATGTCATTATAGTCTTTTTCCATCGTGCTGACAGTGAATGTCAGTTATGGTGACCTGGTGTACCTGTTATATATATAGGCGTATCATATATAGAAAGGAGTACCTCCCCTTCTCACTCCCTATAACCAATGAGTCACCAAGTCCTATGGCATCACTTCCTAAATGTCTTCTAGCCTGACCCCTCCTTTCCATCCCCACTGCTTCTGTTACAGCTATGGTTCTGAACTCCCTGACTCCTAGTTAATCCATTCTCAGCTCTACATCAGACAGATCACTCTGACACAGATTGATAATGTCAGTCATTTTCCTAAGATCTAAATAGGTAAATGTACTTCATATTTTCCAAATACAATAAATTCTCACACTTTCATTCTAGGTTCTCCAGGATTTGGTTCCAACCAATTTTCCCCTAGGTTTTTGTTGTTGTTCAGTTGCTCAGTCAAGTTCAACTCTTTTCAACCCCATGGACTGCAGCACACCAGGCTTCCCTGTTCTTCATCACCTCCCAGAGCTTGTTCAAACTCATGTTCATTGAGTCAGTGATGCCATCTAACCATCTCGTCCCCTGTGTCCCCTTCTCCTCCTGCCTTCAATCTTTTCCAGCATCAGGGTTTTTCTCATGAGTTGGCTTTTCCCATCAGGTGGCCAAAGCACTGGAACTTCAGTTTTAGCATCAGTCCTTCTAATGAATATTCAGGATTGATTTCCTTTAGGATTGACTGGTTTGATCTCCTTGCAGTCCAAGGGACTCTCAAGAGTCTTCTCCAGCACCACAGTTCAAAAGCATCAATTCTTCGGCACTGTTTAATTTAAGATGTCCAATGTGATGATTTGATATATGCGTATCTTGCAAAGTGATTACCACAGAAAGGCTTATTAACACATCCATCACTTTACATAGTAATTGCTTTTGTTTGTTTGTTTGTAATTTTGTGGTGAGAACATTGTTACTTTCTTAGCAACTTTCAAGTGTATGATACAGTATTGTTGTCTATAGTTGTCATTAAGTTATCTATCATTATCATTTGATTCCAAGAACTTATTTATATTATAATTAGAAATTTGTACCCTATGACTAATATTTTCCCATTTTTTCCCCACCTTCCAGCCTGTGGTAACCAACAATCTAGTTTCTAATTTTATGAGTTTGGTTTTTTTAAGATTCCACATTTAAGTGAGATTATCCAGTACTTATCTTTCTTTATCTGACTTACTTCGCTTATCTTCATGCCCTTAAGGTCCATCCACATTGTTACAAGTGGTAGAATTTCCTGTTTTTCTGTTATTGAATAATATTCCATTGTATACACATACACACACACACACATATGCACTGCATTTTCTTTATTCAGTCATGCAGTTGTTTTTAGCAATCTCCATACTATTTTCTGTAGCTGTTGTAGCAATTTATATTCCCATCGACAAGGCATAAAGGTTTCCTTTTCTCAGCATCCTTGCCAGGACCTATTCTCTCGTGTCTTTTTGAGAATAGTCATTTTCACAGCTGTGAGGTGATTAATATCTCATTGTGGTTTTGCTTTGCATTTCCCAGATGATTAGTGTTATTGAGTACCTCTTCATGTATCTATTGGTCATTTGTAAGTCTTCTTTGAAAAAATATTTATTCAGATCCTTTGCCCATTTTTGAATTAGATTACTTTTTTTTTTCCTATTGAGTTGCTTGAGTTTTGGATATCAACCCCTTTTCAGATAAATGGTTTGCAAATATGTTGTCCCATTTCGTAGATTCACTTTTCATTTGGTTGATTATTTCTTTTACTATGCAGAAGATTTTTAGTGTGATGTAGTTCCACTTGTTTATTTTTGCTTTTGTTGCTTGTGCTTTGGTGTCATATCCAAAAAGATAATTGCCAAGATTAATACCAAGGAGCTTTTGGCTTATGTTTTAGAGTTTTGAGTCTTACATTTAACTTTTAAACCTCTGTTGAGTTAATGTTTTAAGTAAAGTAAAATAGGGAGCCAATTTTCTTCTTGTGCTTGTGAAAATCCAGTTTTCCCAGCACCATTTATTGAAGAGCCTATCCTTTCTTCATTGAGTATTCTTGGTTTCCTCATCAAATATTAGTTAGCTGTATTTGCATGAGTTTATTTCTGGGCTCTTCATTTTGTTCCATTGTTCTGTGTGTTTGTTAGTATGTCAGTATCACACCATCTTGATTAATATGGGTTTGTATTACACCTAGTTTGAAATAAGGAGATATGATACCTCTAGCTTTGTTCTTTCACAGAATTGCTTTGGCTATTCACGCTATTTTGTGACTCCATATGAATTTTGGGATTTCTTTTTTTTCTATTTCTGTGAAAAATGCTTTTGGAGTTTTGATAGGGATTGCATTGAATTTATAGTTGGCTTTGGGTAGTGTGGACATTTTAACAATTTTAATTCTTACAATCCATGAACACAGAATATCCTTCCATTGATTTGTGTTTTATTCAGTTTCTTTCATTAATGTTTTATAGTTTTCAATGTACAGATTTTTAACCTCCTTGGATGAACTTATTCTTAGGTATTTTATTGTTTATTATGGTATTATAAATGATATTATTTTCTTTATTTCACTTTCAGATGGTTTGTTGTTAGCATGTAGAAACACAACTGATTGTTTTATGTTGATTTTCTATTCTGCAACTTTACTGAATTTATTTATTAGTTCTAACAGTTTTTTAATAGCATCTTTTAGTCTTTTCTGTATATAAAATATAGAAACATATTTATATATGTTATGTATGTATGTTCCTTATGTGACATATATGTATATGTATACACACATGTCATCTGCAAACAGAGATACTTTTAATCCTTCCTTTCCTATTTGGATGCTTTTTATTTCTTTTTCTTGCCTGATTACTTTGTCTAGGACTTCAAATACTATTGTGAATAGTACTGGTGAGAGTGGACACCCTTGTCTTGTTCTTAATCTTAGAGAAAAAGTTTTCAGCCTTTCACTGTTGAAGTATAGTGTTAGCTCTGGACATGTCATACAGTCTTTATTATGTTGAAATATGCTCCTTTTTATACCCAATTTGTTGGGAGTTTTCGTCATGAAAGAATAATGAATTTCATTAAATGCTTTTTCTGCATTTGTTGAGATGATCATGACTTTTCTTTTATTCTATTAATGTGGTGTAGCCTATTTATTGATTTGTATATGCTGAAGCATTCTTGCATCCCAGTGATAAACCCCATCTGATCATAATGTGTGATCCTTTTAATGTGCTGTTGAATTTGGCTTCTAGTATTTTGTTGAGAGTTTTTGCATCTGTATTCATCAGGGATTTGGCTAATGTAATGTCCTTATCTGGCTTTGTTATCAGGGTAATGATAGGCTTATGAAATGCGTTTTTGGAGTGTTCCTACCTCTTCAGTTTTTTTTTTTGGAAAGAGTTTGAGAAGGATTGGCATTAATTTTCTTTTAATATCTCTCTACTGTTCTCTATTACCTGCTTCTGGCCCAGACCCATATATAATGGGGGTAGGGGTGGTATAAATAAATGGTTTGACATGTAAGCTTATAGCTTTCTTAATAAATTAGAGGAAACTTGGTGGATGTATTATTTATTGCCCACCTTCATGTCCAAATTGGTGTCATAATCTGAACATTTATGAATAGATTAGCTACTTGGAAATGGGCACATTTCTGCATATTTACCTTGATGTGTATGTACTAATAGCAGCAAGAACCATTAGTGAATTCATTACTTTTGAATCCAACTTGCACTTCTACTGCTAAGGTTAATTATTGATTTGTTTTATTCTGTGATTAAAGCCATTAGCCACTATTAGCAAATGATGATGTTTATGCATGTTTGAATATCAGCTGGGCTGCATTTCATAGCAGGGGCCCAAGCTAAATTAGTATTCTCTGGAACTGACATCTGGAATGGTGATACATAGACTTGCTGAAGGTAACCAATGATTTTTCCTTGCATTAGAAGGATAAACAGTGCCTGATTGTCTTTGCTAATTATTCTTCCTGAGTGCAGTCACTGACCGGAATTTAGTTTCAGTTGAATTTGGCCTCTGTCATTTCTGATTTTGAATAATCAGAGTTCTGAGCAGTACTTTGAGAGAAAAGCTAAGACGTGTCCTGGCTCTACTGTCTGAAGACTCTGCTTTTTAACTTTCCTTTGTCTAGGAAGTGGAATGGGCTCATTCACTCCTTGAAACAGTTGGGAATGGAATTTACAGATCAGTTTGGCTTCACTTGGACACTGCTTCTGCCAATAAGAGGGAGACACTGGCTAGAGAGCTGAGTCAGTCACATGGTCCTAACTGGAGGAGGATTGGCCTGAATATACTGGCACCAGTGGAACCAAGTGGCCAGAACTCTGCATGTATCCAATCGCAAGGGAGGGTGGGAAATGTAGCCTGGCAGCTCTATCTGGCAAAAGAAGAGAAATAGTTTGGAAAATAACTAGCCAATGTCTGCTGAAATCCCTTTTGCTTCTTTCTAGTAGATGAAATCTGGAGAAGGCTATGGCAACCCACTCCAGTACTCTTGCCTGGAGAATCCCATGGATGAAGGAGCCTGGTGGGCTGCAGTCCATGGGGTCGCTAAGAGTTGGACAAGACTGAGCGACTTTACTTTCACTTTTCACTTTCATGCATTGAAGGAAATGGCAACCCACTCCAGTGTTCTTGCCTGGAGAATCCCAGGGACAGGGGAGCCTGGTGGGCTGCCATCTATGGGGTCGCACAGAGTCGGACACGACTGAAGCGACTCTACAGCAGCAGCAGTAGATGAAATCTCAGCCCATACTAAGAGTATTTTCACACCTGGGCCACTTTCTCAGCTCATCATCTGTTTGCTTGGCATCTCAAGGAAGCTGACCTTCAAGCACATCCTTTCCTGAATAATCTTTAGCTGTCTCTAGGCAAAGGCCGAGAAATAGCTTGAGGGCAGAGGCAGCTACGAACCTGAATTCCTGGAGATCCCAACAAGGTGTGGGGTATATGGTAAACACCTATTGAGTGATGACTAGCTGACTGAATGATTTTAGGTGAACCTAAGGTTCTTGTCATCTGACTTTGACATATATTCATTTTAGAAAACTCTTCTCTTTACCCTTTGCACAAGCCTTCCTGATTGTTATCTACAGTTCATCTTTCCCAGGGAGATGGTTCAATTAAGACAACTCAAAATGAGTCCATGATTCAAAGGTACAGCTGACTGCACCCTGATTAACTTCCTATTCATCAGTCACAGAGATATATGATGGGAATTACCAGGGCAGGCGGGAGAGAGGGCAGGCAGGCTAGTGGGGAAGGGAGATAGAAGAAGCTGGAAGATCAGGGTTTGGGGGTACAAAGAAAATGAGAAAAGTCCTAAGTGGGGGGAGTGTTCCCAAGAGGAGGAGAAGCCTGGAAGATAGCAGGAGATAGCACATGGTCTTCTAGGAAATGTAATTTGATGTCTGAGCATTAGTGAGTCTGACTCTAAAGTTAAATTGAACTTTCTTATGATGTGAAAGGGAAAATAAATGTTAGATGCTAGAAAAGGCTGATAATTCAATGGCTCAACTGAAGGAATTTTTGACGTCTTGCATTCCAACCTCCCCTCAGCCACGAGATCCCAGTGCTTTCTTGAAAGCATGAGTGATGGTGCTTCTTATCCAGAGAGGCTGCTGTTCCCTCTGTTAGGCATTAGAACTGTAGCAAAAATATCACACCCACTCATGCTTTCATTACCAAAGATATGCTGAAAACAACCTCATGGCCAAGCCCAGAACCTTACCTGATGCCAGATCCCTACATCTCAATGCATACTAAACATCTCACCTGAACGGCTAATGAGCAGCTCCAGCAGAACATGGGAAAAACTGAGCTCTTCTCCTTCCTTCCTGGGTTGCTTCTCCCACTGGGTCAGGGGACCACAAGCCACACTGTCCACACAGTCTCCAGAAATGTGGGCATCCTCTGGGACCCCCTCTTCTCTCTCACCTATTATGTTCAGTTGTCCACCAGCTCTTATAAAGTTGCCCTCTTGATCTCTCTTCAATCCTGCTACCACTTTCCTAGTTGAGGCTACTAGGATGTTTGACCTGGATTATGTTACCCATTTCCAAACTGAGCTCCTTACCTCCAGTCTTGCCCAACCCCATTCCTATGATGAAGTGACTTTTCCATAGTGAAATTTGCTTAAACCTTTGCTTCCCATTGTCTTCAGCACAGAGACTGATCTTGAATCATGGTCTTATGCTGGGGAGTTCTCCATCCTCATCTCTGGCCAGTCTTGTTTTCTAGCCACATGGACGCTTAGTCCTCAGAAGACAGCCTGTGTTTATCTTCCCACCTCTCCAGTTTCCTCTGCTTGAAGCCCTCCCTTTATCTCTGGCCTACTCCCATTTCTTGACAAACATCAACTCATTTCTTGTGAGGCAGGCTAGACTTGGCTTCTTGACCTTCCAACCTGGGATCCCTCTTCTCAGCCTTCGTGACACTCTGTGCTTTCTCCTGTGTGGAATCACTATAGTGCGCTGCATTGATATATTTCCTTTTCAGTTTTCACTACCCGACTACTCCCAGGCTACCGTGACTTCTCTCACCTGGACTGTTGCCACACCTGTTATCTTATACCTAACCTGAGATAGATTCCTCACTCCTAGACCTAGCCTGCTCCAGTTTAACCTCCAGACCTTTATTTCTGAAGCACAGATACAAATTAGATCATGTCTCAGCTTAAAACACTTTAGGCTGTTTCCCCTTGCCTTTAGGATAAATTAAAAAATCATTCTGAACAACTTTGTCGTGATCCCTTACCCACTTACCCCTCCTATCTCATTTCCCTCACTCCATTTCCATTGTGGTTACTCTGAGATACAATTTCCCAGGTGGCACAATGGTGAAAAGTCGAATTGCCAATGCAGGACACACAAGAGGCATGGGTTCGATCCCTAAGTTGGAAGATTCCCCTGGAGGAGGACATGGCAACCCACTCCAGTATTCTTGCTTGGAGAATCCCCATGGACAGAGGAGCCTGGCAGGGTCGCATGGGGTCACAAAGAGTCAGACACAGAATATTTAAGGATTAGTCTTAGCAATATTGTCTTTGAGCTTGTGTTTTGTTAGTGAAGTCCAGTGGAGCAGCGGAGATGCTCTGGGGGTCCCATACCCACACCACATCCCCAGGACAGGTTCTTAGCTGCTTACTCCTCTGCCTTGACTGGCAATCTCAGCCACCCTCTGCTCCCAGAAGGGACCTGAGCAAGGGTGTGGCTCTGAGTCTCAGAGCAGGACCTGTGATGGACTGCACTTGCCCTGGGAGTATCTCTAAGGCAGGCTCATGCCACTAAGATGCAGGTTTTCTCCCATACAAAGCTTTGGTTTGAGGCCTTCCACTAGCCTTGCTGAACTTCTGGAAGGATGCTGCAGTCTAGAGAGATGGAGAGAGTGAGGAAGAAGGGAACAGCTTTTCCTGTTTTCAGAACAAGTGACCCTGTGTTTCTTGTATTTTCATGTTGCAATGAGCCCTGCAGACTGTACTTTGCTGAAGACAAACTGTATGCCTGGCTCTGATAGGTACTCAGGTTTGGTTCGGTCTTATTCTTCAGTATCTCTCAAATCCAACCATATCTCTTCCTTTCAGTTTCCATGACCTTCATCCAGGACCACACTTCTTCTTTGGACAGTTTCCACAGTCCTTTGTTGTATCCCAGGTGCCTAGAAGAGGGTTTTCATAGAGCAGGACCTCTGTAGATATTAACATGTGATGGAATGAAGGAATTAAATAAAAATATGAAAAACAGTCTTTAACATAGCATGCTGTCAGTTCTTCAGGTTAGAGTGCTTTGGTAAAGTGCCTTCCAGGAATGAATGTGAATGTGTTAGTCACTCAGTCGTGTCTGACTTTTTGCAACCCCAGGGACCATAGCCCGCTAGGCTCCTCTGTTCATGGAATTCTCCAGGCAAGAATACTGGAGTGGATAGCCATTCCTTTCTCCAGGGCACCTTCCTGACCCAGGGGTCGAACTTGAGTCTCCTGTACTACAGGCAGATTGTTTGCTGTCTGAGTCACCAATGAAGCCTGCCTTCCTGGGATATCATTGATAATAGCCCTGGGAATTATTCAATTAGTTCTGCAATCTGGCCTCTGCCAGAAGCTGGTCAGAGCCCTGGACTGATCTGTGTGAATGGGTTCTGCCTCGCCCTTCATCTTCAGAGAGCCCAACTTCACGGAGCAGGTACACAGCAGGGGAACTATACAGCCTTCATTGTAAGCTGTTTCTGAGGCATTGGAAGGACCAAAGGGCAGTGTTTATTTCCAGAAATGAAAACCTATTAGGTTTTCAACAAATATTGCAGGCCATAGCTAGATAATAATAGCTCTGCTAAAAGAGAAAGTGATGGGGCCCAATAACTTGTACATGACAGGGAGGGGGTATTGGGAGTGTGGTGCTAATTTTGGTTTTACTTCCCTGCCTCTGTTTACCCAGTGGGGCATTTTGCCTGTGAAACTCTAGGAGGTTGTCTATAGCGTATGAGAAGATTGCTCCTGAAGAAGTTACACAAGGTTTACTGTGTTCTGGCTGGTTTAGTCTCTGCCGCTCTGGCTTCACTAATCCTTTAGTGCAGACTCAAGGGCCCACTGGGCTGAATCTGCTTTCCTTTCAAAGACACCTCACCTAATCTCAGTTTCCATCTACACAGTCACAGAATTTGTGCCCACCCATCACTGTGTGGGTCACATCCTCAAATGCTTCAGTGATTCTTACCATTGGGCTACAGTCAAGAAATTCATCGCCATGATGCACATAACAGTACACAACAGTGCCAGAACATTCTGCTGATAAAGTGCCCAGAAGTACATTTAGTGGCCTTCGTAATAGCATTGGACTCTTTTATTGGCGCAGGTATATTTTTCTGTGGTTCATGCAGCTCAGAAGAAGGCAAGCTGTATCTGGCAAGTGTTGTCTTGTCGGGTATCATTGCTGTAGAGGGCAGGTATTGTCAGTGTGTGGAAGCCCTTTCAATGGTGTGTGGTTCCATCGGTGACTCATGGTTAGAGAGGACTGAGGTCTCGATGACTGCAGCATGAGAAATATGCCCTAAACCTATGAGAAATAAAGGCATCTGCTTTTCTCCATCCACTTCCTTTACTGACAGGAGATAGAGTTCAGATGCTGTAGATAATTTGAAAGTTCTTTCCAAGGAGTCTGAATACAGACTCCACCACTGTATTCACCCAAAGGTCTTACTTCCTGAAGGCTGCTTCTAACCAGTGACTAAGCATAGCATAGGTGCTAAGGCAGACCATTTCAACAAGATGCAGGATGGCCCCAGGAGGTGAATTTGGCTTGAGTATTTATTTATTTTGGCTGAGCTATGTGGCATACAGGATCTTAGTTCCCTGAGCAGGGATCAAACTTGTATCTACTGCATTGAGAGTGCAAAGTCTTAACCACTGGACCACTGTGGAAGTCCCTGGCTTGAGTATTTGCAGTGGCATTGCAGAATCTGTCTTGAAACTCTATTGCAGTCCAAGGTGCTTCCCCCCAAGTCCTCCTTCCTTCCCTCTCTCCTTTCAGAAATATCAGCTCTGCACCATAATATGAAGCTCTGCTCCCTCTATTCCCCTGCTCCCTTCTCTAACCAATCTCTTGAATGTCTACTCCTGTTTCGACGTCCCCTTTTCAGGGACCTAACTGAATGCAGTCCCTTGCCCAATCTATCCGTACTCAGGAGTAAGTAAAACTTCAATCTTTGTGTTTTACGACAATGGAACCAAGAGATGCTGGTGTGAGGGATCAAGCCATTCTATTCAAGAGGTAAGGAGCAATAATTGGAAAAGGGAGACTGGAAAGAGGTCTAGGGTTTGGGCATCTTTGAAAATTTTAGAAACTGACACTGATCACATGCAGGGCCCAGAGACAGGAGGGTACAGAAGCTTCAGCAGCAATGGTGGAGGTTTCATGCCCAGACTGCATTCAATGACATCATAGGAAGGAGTCACTCTGAGCCCACAAGGGTGGTGGTGGTTGAGAATAGTAAAGACCAGATTCATAGTCAGAAATCAAAACATTCTCCATTTTCCAATAAAAATATAACAAGTCAAATTTGTGGAATGCATCTAAAATAGTGCTTGGGACTTTATGTAACACCAAGTGCCTATATTAGAAAGAAAAAAGGTCTCACATGGATAATGTAAACCAAGAATTGTCAAATTATGGCAGGTGAGCAAAATTGACATGTTTATTCTCTTATGTATCATCTATGGCTTCTTTCATGCAATAACAGTAGAATTGATTGGTTGCAGCAGAGGTCATATGAATCTCAAAACCCTAAATAATTATTCTCTGAGTCTTTATGAAAAAATTTTGCTGGCCATTGATCTAAGCTTCCACTTTAGAAACTGAAAAAGGACAAATGAAACATAAAATAAACATAAGAAAAGAAATAATAGAGTAGAAATCAATGAACAAGAAAAAATAAAAACAATGAGAATAATCAATGAAACTAATATATGGTGCCTTGAGAAGATCAGGAAAATTGATAACCTAATTCATACAGAGCAGGAAATAAAAACAAATTGCCAATATCAGAAATAGGAGAGGAAACATCACTGAAGATCCTAAAAGCATAAAAATATAATACAGGAATATTATGAACAATTTTATGATGGCGAGTTTGATAATTTAGATAAAATGGGCAGGCTCTTCAAAAGACACAAACTACTAAAGTTTATTCTAAAAGACATAGATAACCTGAAAATCTCTATGTCTATTAAAGAAATTGAATTCATAGGTGAAAGAAATTCTCACAAATAAACTCTAGGTTCAAATGACTTCACTGGTGACTTCTAGAAATACTTAAAAGAAATGATACCAATTCTGCACACTCTTTCAGAAAATCAGAGAATGAAATTTAAAAAAACCAACTCATTCTACACAGCCAGAATTACTCTGATACCAAAATGAGGGATAGGTATTACAAGAAAAAAATTGACAGACCAGTGTTCCTTATAAAAACTAGATGAAAAAAAATTGAGTTTTAGCTAATTACATTTAACACCACAAAAAAAGAATCATGACCAAAGAGGTTAAACTCCCAAGTGCAAGACTGGTTCACCATTTGAAAAATCAATCAATGTAATTCACCATATCAACAGGCTAAAAAAACCCTCTCGCTCACCTCAATTGATGCAGCAAAAGCGTGTGATATTTGTGATAAAAAGTTACAGTAAACTATAAATAGAATTTGACTTTCTTAACCTAATAGAGTGCACCTATTAACCTAATAGAGTGCACCTAAGAATAACCTCTAACAAATAGTGTTCTTAATCCTGAAAGAATGAATGTTTTCCACCTAGGATCAGAAAGAGAGCAAGAATGTCTGCTTTCCCAGTTCTATTCAACATTGTTTGGGAGGAGCTAGCAACTGCATTACTGCAAGAAAAAATTAAAAAACATCCAAACTGGAAATAAGTGTATTTTATTTTCAGGTGACATGATCATCCTGTTATGTAAAAAATTTGTAAGAAATTTGTAAAAAATTCTAAGGAATTTGCAGAACAAAAAACCATAAGAACTAATTAGTGAAGTTAGTAAAGTTGCAGGGTTTGATTGATGATTGACACAAGAATCAGTTTTGTGTACAGTATACATTGGTATATACAACATTAGCAACCAGAAAATGAAAATTTTAAAAACAACTGTGTTAAAAATAGATAAATGTGAAATACACTGGGATAAATTTGACAATACATGTGTAAGTTGTACTCTGAAAATTAAAGAGCTTTGTTGAAAGCATTAAAGATAACTGAAGATGTAAACTATGTTCATGGATGTAAACATACAATAATGTCAAGAAGTCAGTTCTCTCTAAATTGATGCATAGATTTCAGTTAAATCTAGCAGTCTTCTTTTTATATAAATTTATAAGCAGATTATAAAGTTTATATGGGAATGCATAGGATCTAGAATAGCCAAAACAGCTTTGAAAGAAAGGACAAGAATTTGATTTCAAAGCTTTGAAGTGACAGGAATGAAGGAAATGTAATATTGACATACATATATGTGTGTAATTTAATGGAACAGAGTAGAGACTGAAGATACAGTTGCACCTTTATTTGACCTATTGGTTTTCTATAAAGCTCAATGCAATTTAATGTTGAAATGACTTTCTCAACCAGTTTTGTTGGAGGAATCACAATATGCAGAAAAATGGATCTTGACCCTTACTTGTTAGGTGCTCAGTTGTGTCTGACTCTTTACAACCCCACGGACTGTAGCCTGTCAGGCTCCTCTGTTCATGGCATTTTCCAGGCAAGAATACTGGAGTGGGTTCAGTTCAGTTCAGTTGCTCAGCTGTGTCCGACTCTTTGCAACCCCATGGACTGTAGCATGCCAGGCCTCCCTGTCCATCACCAGCTCCTGGAGTTTACCCAAACTCATGTCCATTGAGTCAGTGATACCATCCAAGCATCTCATCCTCTATCATCCCCTTCTCCTCCCACCTTCAATCTTTCCCAGCATCAGGGTCTTTTCAAATGAGTCAGCTCTTTGCATGAGGTGGCCGAAGTATTGGAGTTTCAGCTTCAATATCAGTCCTTCCAATGAACACCCAGGACTGATCTCCTTTAGGATGGACTGGTTGGATCTCCTTGCAGTCCAAGGGACTCTCAAGAGTCTTCTCCAACACCACAGTTCAAAAGCATCAATTCTTCGGTGCTCAGCTCTCTTTATAGTCCAACTCTCACATCCATACATGACTACTGGAAAAACCATAGCCTTGACTAGACAGACCTTTGTTGGCAAAGTAATGTCTCTGCTTTTTAATATGCTGTCTAGGTTGGTCATAACTTTCTTTCCAAGGAGCAAGTGTCTTTTAATTTCATGGCTGCAATCACCATCTGCAGTGATTTTGGAGCCCAGAAAAATAAAGTCAGCCACTGTTTCCACTGTTTCCCACTTCTATTTGCCATGAAGTGATGGGACCAGATGCCATGATCTTAGTTTTCTGAATGTTGAGGTTTAAGCCAACATTTTCACTCTCCTCTTTCACTTTCATCAAGAGGCTCTTTAGTTCTTCTTCACTTTCTGCCATAAGGGTGGTGTCATCTGCATACCTGAGGATGTTGATATTTCTCCCGGCAATCTTGATTCCAGCTTGTGCTTCTTCCAGCCCAGCATTTCTCATGATGTACTCTGCATATAAGTTAAATAAGCAGGGTGACAATATACAGCCTTGACATACTCCTTTTCCTATTTGGAACCAATCTGTTGTTCCATGTCCAGTTCTAACTGTTGTTTCTTGACCTGCATACAGATTTCTCAAGAGGCTGGTCAGGTGGCCTGGTATTCCCATTTCTTTTAGAAATGTTCACAGTTTGTGGTGATCCGCACAGTCAAAGGCTTTGGCATAGGCAATAAAGCAGAAATAGATGTTCTTCTGGAACTCTCTTGCTTTTTCAATGATCCAGTGGTTGTTGGCAATTTGATCTCTGGTTCCCCTGCCTTTTCTAAATCCAGCTTGAACATTTGGAAGTTCACAATTCATGTATTGCTGAAGCCTGGCTTGGAGAATTTTGAGCATTACTTTGTTAGTGTGTGAGATGAGTGCAATTGTAGTTTATGCAATCTTTGGCATTGCCCTTCTTTGGGATTGGAATGAAAACTGACCTTTCCCAGTCCTGTGGCCACTGCTGAGTTTTCCAAATTTGCTGGCATGTTGAGTGCAGCACTTTCACAGCATCATCTTTTAGGGTTTGAAATAGCTCAACTGGAATTCCATCACTCCCACTAACTTTGTTTGTAGATGCTTCCTAAGGCCCACTTGACTTCACATTCCAAGCTGTCTGGCTCTAGGTGAGTGATCATACCATTTTGATTATCTGGGTCATGAAGATCTTTTTCGTACAGTTCTTCTGTGTATTTCTGCCACCTCTTCTCAATATCTTCTGCTTCTGTTAGGTCCATACCATTTCTGTCCTTTATTGTGCCCATCTTTGCATGAAATGTTCCCTTGGTATCTCTAATACCATAGACTGTAAGCCATAGACTGTAAGAAGATATTTGCATAACATGCATCTTACAAAGGACTTTTATGAAGAATGTTGAAAACCCCCTCCCATTCAATTGTAAAAAGATAAATGACCCATTTTAAGAAAGGGGCAAAATTTTGCATGTAGTCTTCACCAAAGATGATATATGGATGACAAATGAACACATGAAAAGATGCTTAACATCACTGGTCATTAGGAAAATGCAAGTAGAACCACATGACAATCACAACACACAGAACAATGGCTAAAGATAGAAAGACTGACTACTAATTGTCGCCAAAGATGTGGAGCAACTGGAATTCTTATAAACTGCTAGTACTAGTACAATCCCTTGCAAAAAATTGACAATTTTTATTGTTAAGTATACAACTATTATGGAACCTAGTCACGCTATTTGTAGGTATTTTCTCAAGAGAAATGAAAGCATATATCCACACAGACTTATAAGAAAAGTCTCCAGAAGCTTTATGTGTTATAACTCAAACCTAGGGACAAGCCAACTGTCCTTTGTGTAATTGCTAAGTCGTGTCCAATTCTTTGTGACCCCATGGACTGTAGCCTTCCTGGCTCCCCTGTCCATGGGATTCTCCAGGCAAGAATACTGGAGTGGGTTGCCATTTCCTCCTCCAGGAAATGTCCATTATCAGGTGAATAACTAAATTGTTGTATATCCACATTGTAGAATATAATCAATAATAGAAAGGAATAAACTACTGATACATGTAAAAATATCAATAAATGTCAAAATAATTTTCCAGAGCGAAGGAATCAAGATAGAATGGATACATGCTATTTGTCCTCATGTATGTCAAATTCTAGAAAATTTATAGTGATAGAGGGTCAATAGATAACTAGATAACGAGATAGGGAAAGGATGAGACAAGCCTGGATTACAAAAGAATATGAAGAAACTTTTGGGGATGATAGATATGTTCATTATATTGATTTTGGTAATCGTTTCCCATGTGTACACATATGTCAAAAGTTATAAAATTGTACATGTGAAGTACATCCTGCTTACTGTACTTTGATTATACCATAAAAGAAATGTAAATAAAGCAAGTTACTATTGGCAAACTGAAAACAAAATATCTGAGCCAAAATTGATAAAATTAAAGAGTGAAATAGACAAATCAGCAGTTATAAATTGAGATTTTAATGTCCATAACTTAGTCATTGATACAACAAAGAGACAAAAAATCAGTAAGGGTATAGGATGCTTGAACAACATCATCCAAATTCACCTATTTGATGGTCATAGAAAAATCCTTGCATCTTCTTTGAGAGCACATAGAATATTCACTAAGAAAGATCACATTCTGGACCATAAAATAAAATTTTGTTTCGTTTTCAGTAAATTTCAGTAATTCAATAAATTTGTTTGTTTTCAGTTCAGTTCTGTTCAGTCACTCAGTCATGTCCGACTCTTTGTGAACCCACGGACTGAAGCATGCCAGGCCTCCCTATCCATTGCCAGCTCCCGGAGCTTACTCAAACTCATGTCCATTGAGTTAGTGATACCATCCAACCATCTCATCCTGTGTCATCCCCTTCTCCTCCTGCCTTCAGTCTTTCCCAGCATCAGGGTCTTTTCCAATGAGTCAGCTCTTCATATCAGGTGGCCAAAGTATTGGAGTTTCAGTTTCAACATCAGTCCTTCCAATGAATATTTAGGACTGATTTCCTTTAGAATGGGACTGGTTGGATCTCCTTGCAGTCCAGGGGACTCTCAAGAGTCTTCTCTAACACCACAGTTCAGAAGCATCAATTCTTTGGCACTCAACTTTCTTTGTAGTCCAACTCTCACATCCATACATGACTACTGGAAAAACCACAGCTTTGACGAGACGGACTTTGTTGGCAAAGCAATGTCTCTGCTTTTTAATATGCTGTCTAGGTTGCTCATGACTTTTCTTCTTTGTTTTCAGTCAATTTCAAAGGGTTGAAACTAAATATATAGAAAATCCTCTATTTAAAAAAAAAACAAAAAAACTGCATTTATAAATGACCAAGGAATCAAAAGAGAAATCACAAGAAAAATAAGCAAGTATATCAAACAAAATCACCAAGGAAATATAACCTAACAAAATAGAGTGCAAAGAGTTGGACATGACTTGGTGACTGAACACCAACACATTAGAAATGAAGAAATGTTTGAAATCAATTATATAAGCTTTCATCTAAAGAAACCAGAATATGAAGACTAAATTTAGATCAAACTAAGAAGAAAGAACATAAAAGAGATAAAAGCAGAAATCAACAAAACAAAAAACAAATAATAAAGACTATCCAAAGAGCTAAAACCTGGCAAGTATATGAGAAGAGAAAATTTCAATATCCTTGTATACAAGGACACAAAAATCATCAGCAAGTTATCAGTGAATCAAGGCTAACAGTACTCAAAAGAGCCAATTGTGCTTTATTCCGAGAATGCAAAGTTTCTTTAACATTAAAAAATTAACCAATATTGGTCATGATGTCATCAGAGTAAAAGAACTCTACAGGATTATTTCATTGATGCAGAGAATCAACAGCGCCCATTTCATCATAAAAACTACTGAAAACTAGACACTAAAGAGCATTTTGTCAGTATGATAAAAGAAATCTATGTAAAACCTACAGCAAACATTCTACACAAAACTTTAGACATCATACAGTGAAACATTAAATACTTAACTTACCTCCAAGAAATAAGTTAAGGATATCTACCCTTGACATTTCAAGTCTACATTATGCCAGAGGTTCTAGTCTGTACAATAAAGTAAGAAAAGGTTGAAGAAAGTGAGAAAATAGAAAGAAGTAAAACTTTCTTTTCAGATGGCATGATGATATATGTTGAAAATCCTAAGAAATCTACTGGAAAAAAAGCCCTAGTAGGGCAAGTAAGTGAGTTTAGCAATTTTGCAGATCAAAATTTAATATGCGGAAATTAGTTGTGCTTGTGTATTTTAGCAACAGTGAAAAATGAAATGGGATGAAAATTGCATTTACATAAAATTAAATTAAAAACATAAAATACATGGTAATATATTTAATGTCAGATGTCCTACCTCTTTGACTACTATAAAATATGAAACAGAAATTCAGGAAGACCTAATAAATGGAGAGATATGCCATGTTAATACATTGAAAGACTCGGCATTATTAAGATATTCATGCTTACTATATTGGCCTGTAGATTCATCATAAACCCAATCAAAATCACACCAACATTTTTTTTTAAGGAGGTTGAGAAGCTGATTCTCAAAAATTGTAAAGAAATGCTCAGGGCTTTCCTGGTGGCTCAGACAGACAGTTAAGAATATGCCTTCAATGCAGAAGCCCCGGTTTAGATCCCTGGATTAGGAAGATCCCCTGGAGAAGGAAATGGCTACCCTCTCCAGTAATCTTGTCTGGAGAATTGCCTGGACAGAGGAGACTGGCAGGCTACCATCCTTGGTGTTACAAAGAGTTGGATATGACTGAGTGACTAACACAAGGATCTAAAATAGTCAGAACTTTATGAAAAAAAAGAAGAACATTGGAAGACATCTAGTTGATTTTAATACTTATTTTAAGGGTGTAGTAATCAAAGCCATGTGTTAGTTTTTTAGGGTAGACAAATGGATCAGTGGTATAGATTTGAAAATCTCAAAATAAATCTACACAAATACAGTCAACTTATTTTCAACAATGATGGTGTGATTTAATGGAGAGAAAATATTTTTAATAAACAATATAGGGACAATTAGATATCTATATATTTTAAAAACTCCATAAACTTTAAATTCTAATTTATACTATGCACAAAAATTTTTCAGGATCTGTACATACCTAAATATACTAGGCAAAAGTATCGAGCTTCTAAAAGAAAACGCTGGAGAATATCTTCTTGACCAGTAAGCAAAATCTGTTTAAAGAATATTAAAAATCACTGCCTCTAAGAGAGAAAAAATTGATAAATTGGACTTTATGAAAGTGAAAAAAACATTTGCTCTTCAAAAGGCACTCTTCAGAAAGTTCAAAGTCAAACTGTAAGCTTGGTGAAAATATCTGCAAAAACAATTTTGAACAGACCCTTTCCAAAGAAACCTATATGAAATGCTAATGACACATTTTGAAAAGCTTAGCATCAGAGTAATCGGATAAGCATTCATTAAAACCACAAAGAGATACCACCTTACACCCACTTAGATGGTTAAAATGAAAAGTCTAACAATGTTGGAGAGGATGTAGAACATCTGGCACTCGGCGGTAAAATGATATGTCACTTTCAAAGCTGTAATATAGAGTTATTTATTCAACTGCATTATATCTCAGCTAATCCATTACTAGGTATTTACGCAAGAGGAATGACAATACTCTATCCAAAAATGTGTATAGTGGCTTTGGTTTTTAAAAAAATAATTTATTTATTATTTATTTGTTTGGGTCTTTGTTGGTATATGTGGTCTTTCTCTAGTTGCAGTGCATGGGGGCTACTCTACATTGTGATGCTTGGGCTTCTCATTTTAGTGGCTTCTCTTGTTGCAGAGAACAAACTCTAGGCACAGGGGTTTCAGTAGTTGCGACACTCAGCTCAGTAGTTGTGGCGCGGGGGATTAGCTGCTCTGAGGCACGTGGAATCTTCCTGGTCCAGGGGTTGAACCAATGTCCCCTGCATTGGCAGGCAGATTCTTAACCACTGTGACACCAGGTGAGTCTTGTATAGTGGCTTTGCTTGTAATAGGCAAAAACTGGAGACAGCTCGAATATCCATCAACAGGAGAAGGTAGAAGCACATCATGAAATACATATGTGTGTGTGTTAGTTGCTCAGTTGTGTCCGACTCTTTGTGACCCCATGGACTGTAGCCTGCCAGGTTTCTCTACCTATGAAATTCTCCAGGCAAGAATACTGGAGTGGGTAGCCATTCCCTTCTCCAGGGGATCTTCCCAACCCAGGGATTGAACCTGGGCCTCCTGCATTGCACGCAGAGTTTTTATCGTCTGAACCACACCATGGAATAGTCATGGAATATTACTCGACAATAAAGTGTAAACTACTCATATATGCAACAACATGGATGAATCTTAAAAACCTGTGAGTGAAAGAAACCAAACACATATGACTCCACTTACATAAAGTTCTAGAACAGGTGATGGAAAGCAGAATGGTGGTTGCCTCTGGGTCTGGAGAGTTGACTGAGAGACCTGAGGGAACTTTCTGGGGGTGGTGTGAAGTGAAGTGAAAGTCATTCAGTCGTGTCCAACTCTTTGCAACCTCATGGACTATACAATCCATGGAATTCTCCAGGCCAGAATACTGGAGTGGGTAGCCATTCCCTTCTCCAGGGCATCTTCCTAATCCAAGGATTGAACCGGGGTCTCCTGCATTGCAGGTGGATTCTTTACCAGCTGAGCTACCAGTGGGTGGAGGAAATGTTAAACATTTTTTTTTTTTGATTGGAGTAGTAATTATGTGGGCTTACACATTTGTCAAAATTGATCAAATTTTACAATTACAATGTATGCATTTTATTACATGTAAATTACACTTCAATTAAAAACAGTATGGGAGAAAAAATGAAATAAAATTGCTTCTCCCTGTCTCCTTTGACTGCTTCTACCTTCAGAGATACCCACTGTTAACCAGATGCATCACATTATTTATTTCCTTTATAGTACTTCTCCAGTTTGTAACATATGTGTGCATGTGTATATGTAAAGATATGTGTATATAAAATTGTTTAGCTTCCTAAAATGTATAGATTCACTGCTTAGTAGAGGCCTTTTTTTTTTTTTTTAACCACAACTTCTCCTTTCATTCTTATATGAGTAGATTTTGTCATCAAATTTTTTCTCCTAGGGGATTACTGGGTGCTGTATTTCCTGAGTTCTTGTGAATCTGTGAATGTCTGTCTGACACCTTTACACTCGAACACCATTTTGTTGGGCCTACAATTTTTGGATCACACTTTTTTCCTTCAGAAGCTCACATATGCTGTTCCCTTTTCCCCCTGTGTTTTAATGTTGCTATATAGAAACATGAAGCTAGCCTTATTTATCAGCCTTTTAAGTAAAAAAATTTTTTGTTTCCTCTTTTCAGATGCCTATCAAATTCGCTCATTTTTTTTTTTTTTTTAATGTTCAGTAATTTACCAGCATTGATTTTGGTAGTGCTCATTCTGTCTCAAATTTCCTACAACATGGTCTACTTGGAATGTGCTTTTAATTATGGAGATTTAGTTCTTCCTTCATGTAAGGGAAGTTCCCCCCCCCCCATTATATCTTTCATTTATTTTATGCCACTTTGTTGTGTCTCTCCTTCAAGGATACCAGTTATCCTTTGTTTATTGTCATCACTAGAAGATGTCTATTATCTTGCAATTATTTTAATGCATTTATCCTAAGTACCCAGGCGCCAGCTCTCTGCCTGTCTTTCTAGTATGTGCTCTAGGGCCTCTGATAGGAGGCCTTGCAGACCAGAATGATCTGCAGAAGCATCAGATCCTGCTTGGGCATCACTATATCTGTGGCAGGACCTCTGCCTCTGCTCCCGGGAACCAGCTCAGACTCTAAGACCAGCTTCCCAGCAGCAATAGTCTCACTCTGGGTTTGGCCAGGTTTCCCTTTGTCTCTCAGTCCTTCATTTCAGCTCCTCTTTCTTGTAGGTTCTGTCCTCTTTCATACCAACTCAAATCTCAGAAAAGGATCTGGTATGCTTGCTGGGAAAAAACCCATGGGCAGAGGAGGCTGGTGAGCTACAGTCCGTGGAGTCACGAACAGTTGGACAACTGAGTGACTGAGCACTGACCCCCAAGCCCCTCTTTCCCCAAGCTGCACATCTAGTTTCTTAGGTCCCAAACTTCCCTGTGTTTGCAGACCTCAGACCAAGCTGTGGCAAGCTGAGGGGTTTTCCTGGACCCACTGACTGCGCCCACGTGTTGGCTGGAAGGTCAAACTTGCTCATCGTCCCAATTCCTCGCAGTCTATTTGTCTTGCATCTCCAGTCTCAGCCCTGTGGCCCTGATTCCTGGGAAGCACCTGTCCTTGTCATCCAAGGTGGGAACCTGCAGGAGTGCTACTCTGTTCCCTACCCGCCCATGAACCTTGGCACCTGCTCTGAAGGGCGCCTGGTTCCTCACTTGTCAGGGTGTTTCCTTTTAGGCGGCTAATGCTCTGTGGAAGAGTTCTCTCACTTGCAAATGAGCTGTAAGTTTCCAGTTTATTGGAAACACCTAATATTTGTATGAAACTTGGTAAAGTGTTGTGTTGAGAGAGGAAATACCCTCTGACAGAGAGCTTTTCTGTTAAGGTGTAATTGCTTTTATCACCTTTATGGGAAAAGTGCTCAGTAGGCTGGTTACTTGCAATGTACTTTTCCTCCTTCCATTTATTTTAAGGATCATTGAGGTTTTGAAATGGCAATTGTTAGTGCCAGGATTGGTTTTATGCACCCAAAGGTAGTAGGATGGGTGGGCTTGGAAAGTCATATATTCTTCCCTCCTCAGGTAGAAGTACCCTCTCTTGAATGAATTTACAGTTGTCAGGGGATGGACAGGAGGAAGAGATAGTTAGGGCATTTGGGATGGTCATGTACATACTGCTGTATTTTAAATGGATAACCAGCAAGGGCCTACTGTATAGCATAGGGAACTTGGCTCAGTGTTATGTGCCAGCCTGGATGGGAGGGGAGTTTGGAAGAGAATGGATACATGTGTATGTATGGTTGAGGCCCTTTGCTATGCACCTGAACTATCACAACATTGTTTAATTGGCTATAATTAGTTAGTGTTAGTCACTCAGTTATCTCCGACTCTTTGTGACCCTATGGACTGTAGCCCTCCAGGCTTCTCCATCCATGGAATTCTCCAGGCAAGAATACTGGCTGCTGCTGCTGCTGCTGCTAAGTCGCTTCAGTCGTGTCCGACTCTGTGCGACCCCAGAGATGGCACCCACCAGGCTCCCCCGTCCCTGGGATTCTCCAGGCAAGAACACTGGAGTGGGTTGCCATTTCCTTCTCCAATGCATGAACGTGAAAAGTGAAAGGGAAGTCGCTCAGTTGTGTCCAACTCTTAGCGACCCCACGGACTGTAGCCTACCAGGCTCCTCCGTCCATGGGATTTTCTAGGCAAGAGTACTGGAGCGGGTTGCCATTACCTTCTCCAGGGGATCGTCCTGACCCAGGGATCGAACCCAGGTCTCCTGCATTGCAGGCAGATCTCTTAATGTCTGAGCCACCTGGGAAGCCCTTAATTGGCTATACTCCAATATAAAATTTAAAGTTTTGTTTTTTTTAAAAGAAGTGCCCTCTATTGCAAGGAGCCTTCTTCTGTCCTTTTGGCCTCAGTCACTGGTTTGTTATGCTCACAGCAAACTTTTTTCTCTCTGATTACACCCAGCCCCAGTAGCCTCATCAGGAAGTGAGCTGTTTGCCTGCCTATCTCTTCATCCTCTTATCTGATAGTATTCTTACTGGCACCCAGAATTATGTGGGGCCCAGGGAAGGCCCCAGTGTTTACTGAATAGTGTCTTCCTAATCATCAGGCAGAATAAAGCCCTTTTGAAATGCCTGGGGTGCCATAGACTGGTTATTGCAACCCAATTCCTGGTTTTCTCCCTTCAGAAATAATGCTTTGTTTCTGACCAGTGGTTTTAAAACATAAAGTATCAGTCAGTGTGGTCAGCCAGCCAGTCTGACCTTCAGACTGAATATTTCCTCATTTATTATGGTTGACTTGTTTGAAGCACAATACAAAACAGAATGGAATGATGATTTTTAAGTCAGGTTCTACTGACCCCAATTTAAATAATTCTTTCAGCCCATTGGATGACGGAACCTGGATATTAAGGTGCCACTCAAAGGTAACTTGCAAAGCAGATAGATTACTATTGCTGGTAAACGATAACTTTTCACTCTTAAGCTGTGTCGCTTTTAAATTCTTAACCCTGATGTCATAGCAATGTATCCCACTGAATAACAATTTTATTTCTCATAGGACATTACCAATTTTTTGTCTGACCTTTAAGAGTAACAGCTTTTTAATTTTAACCAAAATATTTCCATTTGAACTTTAAGGAAGAGCTTCTCTTAAGACCTTGACAAAGAGACATCTCTACTTGAGCCAAAGGTTGTTCACTATTTACTAGACTGGACTTCATCTGGGGTATTAATGAAGTAGAGACTAATGGGAACAAATTGATCTCTTCATAATTTGTCAAGTGAAGTGCAGCTAGCTGAAAATTTCATTATCAGCACTGTTCTAGGGGAACTGTAAAAAAAAAAAAGTTAGTGAGAATCAGTTTCATAAAGTTCCCTTTCAGGGTGAAGAGGATTCTTGGTTGTCATTCATCGAAGAATCGGCTGTAGTTTCCGTGAAGCCATAGCAAATAAAAAAGTGATTTGTGAAGTTACTCTCAACTCCCTTTGAAATGAGGAAGAACCTCATTTCATTTTCTGAAACTGAAATATGATTTAAGGAGCAGCATTAAGAATTGCTGCTCTAGCCATTAAAACTATGATGTAGCCTCCCATTTATCGACATTGAGAGATATTCACATTATGTTAGTGTAAAAAAGTGGGTTACAGAAAAGGATATAAAGTATGATCTGACTTTTGTTTTAAAAAAGTTTATGTATTTGGATGGGGAAACTTTGGAAAGACATGCTTGCATAATCACAATAAGAGATAAATAAGGAAAAGGATAAATATACCAACAAAAGTGAGTGAAACACATCAACATATAATTCATAGAAAAGAAACACAAATACACAAAGATGAGTGAATATTTTATACTCCCTTTGTAATCACAGACACATAATTTAAAATGATAATGAAATGCCTTTATTTTTGGTGATCAGTTTGGCAAAAATGTTTAGAATAAAGGAATACCCAGTGTTCACAAGGGAGAAGGCAAAAGGCATGCCTGTACATTCCTGATGGTGGTTTATTTTAGTGCAGATTTTTTTAAAAGCTTTGTTTACAACTTTATTGAGGCCTAATTAACACAGAAAACTGCACAGAGCACACTGTGCCTAGCATAGGCAAGATATACTCTATTTAAAGTGTCTGATTAGAAAACATTTGATGTATGTATGTACTCAGGAAACTATCACAACTGTCAAGATAATGAATGTACCCGTCACCCTCCAAAGTGTCCTCCTGCCCTTTGGAATTCTTTCCCCCTGCTCCTCCATGTCCTACCCCACCCCAGGCATCCACTGAGCTGCTCTCAGTCAAAGTAGGTTGCATTTTCCAGAATTTTATACAAATGGAACCATACCCTGTGTACCCTCTTTTTTTGTTCTGGCTTCTTTCATTCAGCATGATTATTTTGAGATTCATCCATGTTATTGCATGTGCCTATAATTAATTCCTTTTTATAGCCAAGTGGCCTTCCATGACATGATATTATCACGATTTTTATACAACTTTACATGTTAGTTCTGTGTTTATCCCGATTTATAAATATAGGAAACAGGTTGTGTATGTGCACTCAGTTGTGTCTGACTCTTTCCAACGCCATGGACTATAGCCCACCAGGGTCCTCTACCCCTCGGATTTCCCAGGCAAGAATTCTAGGGTGGGTTGCCATTTCTTCCTCTTGGAGGATCTTCCCGATTCAGTGATGGAACCCATGTCTCTTGTGTCTCCTGCGTTGACAGGTGTGTTTTTCACCACTGTACCACCTGGGAAGCGTCCCTGATGGCTCAGTGATAAAGAATCCACCTGCAATGCAGGAGATGCAGTTTTGATCCCTGAATTGGGAAGATCTCCTGGAGGAGGAAATGACAACCCTCTCCAGTATTCTTACCTGGAAAATGCCATGGACAGAGGAGCCTGACGGGCTTTGGTCCATGGAATTGCAAGGGTCAGACACTACTTATTGACTAAACCAAAACCACCATAGATAAACAGGAAAGAATTTGGAGAGCTAAATTCACCCAAAGTAACTCATATAATAAATGGTGGAGATAAAATTTGATCCTGGGCACATTTACTCTAGCATTCCACATTCCCAATCACAAACTTTGAAATAAATTGTTTGCATGATTTGGAAATATCTTAAAATCTTCTCAATAGGGAAGTGAATTAACCATTTCACATTTTTGTAATAAAATTTATGCAAGCATTTAAAAGTGATCATGTAGAAGAAAATTTGAAAAAGATTTTAAGGAATCATAAAAAATAACACTGGTTATCCTCAGTGTTATGAAATCACGGTTAATCTTTATTTTCTTCTTGGTTTTCCTTCTTCAGAATTCTCAGATTTCTTGCTTCTGCTCATAAAGAAAAATAAATAAATAAATAAAAAGGATTGCAGTTCCAGATGCTTGCATGTACATTAGCCATGAATATGGAAGTGTTAGTTACTCAGTCATGTCCGACTCTGCTGCCCTGTGGACTGTAGCCCACCAGGCTCCTCTGTCTATGGAATTCTCTAGGCAAGAATGCTGGAGTGGGTTGCCATTTCCTTTTCCAGGGGATCTTCCAGACCCAGGGATCAAACCCAGGTCTCCCTGTACTGCAAAAGGATTATTTACCATCTGAGTCACCAAGAAGCCCACATTAGCCATGAATGATTTCTAAAATTGGACATTCAGCTTACATTTCTGATGTTTGTAGCTTTCTTTCTCTTTCCCATTCTTATCTTTTCCATCTTTCCAGTTTGATTCTGTCCTTTGTGGTCCAGTTTATGTTCAAAGTCTCTTGGGATAATCTTTCCTGGTTATATCTACCACCACTTTTCTGCAGCGCATACCTGTATGGATAGGAGTTTAAACCAGTCTAATGATGGTCTTTGGGTGTTTTATCTCTGTTCCCAGTCTGATTATGAACTTCTTGAGGGCAGCGCCAGACTCTCTGTGATCCTATTCCCCTTTCTCTGGCCCAGGGCCATGGTGAGCACACCATGATGATAGCACACCCTCATTTGAGCATGGGACCACAGGGTGACAAACAGCTTCCTTGGCTGCTGGCTCAGTCAGCCCTTTAGCAAACCCTCCGTGGTAGTGATGGTGATAGTGCAGGAGGTCTGATAACCTCTTTACAGGGAAGGGTTCTGAAGCCTGGACTGGGCAAGCAACTTCCACGAAAACCACGACTAGCAAGTTAGCAGAGCAGGGGTTAAAATACAGATATCCCCAGATATGCCAGCCATGATTCATTCTACTCTTTCGAAGGCTGTGGAAATAGTCCTGAAACCTAGGTTTCCAGCCTGAGCTCTCCTAGTCCCTCCTCCTCTTGTCTGATTTCAGCAGCTTGTCCTGTCCTGGCTGCCTCTGGCTGCTTGTTTTCTGGGTTGGAGAGTCACATGTGACCCTGAAGGCCATCAGTGCTTCCCGTGGCTTATCTACCCAGTAGGTTAGAAGAATCTGCTTTTGAAAAACAAACATGGCCTCTATTACTGGCTCACTCTCTCCAGGCCCCAGAAAGTGAATTCTTAATTTCCCTCTGCCATTGCTTGCTGGTAACTGGAATGTCCTGGGCCTGTTTAGTTGGTTTCCAAGCCCAAAGGGATATGCTGTGCCCTGCTCAGGTCTCTGCTTCCCTGGGTAGCAAGAGGCACGCATTTTTCTCTTCAGTGAATAAAGAGCTTTTCCATTGGAAATTCTTTTCTGAGCTCCCCACTGTTAACCCTACATATGTCCAATGTGGTGCCATTGACCTTGGAATTCATAGATTTTAGAAGTCCAAGTGGCTACTTTTCTGGATCCTTGGAGAAACTGGCCACTGGTGGGGAATAGAGCTGAATGCCCCTGTCATGATTGAGCAGGAGACAGAATAAGACCTTGGAGCCTCCGCCAAAAGAGGTAGCTTTAGACCAAGGCAATTGTCTCAGTCCCATGGCCACTCATCCACTTTGTCTTTTTGAAACTCAGCAAGGAAGAGAGCCCACACTCATTCCCCCTCTTTCTCCAGGAACTTCAGCCTCCCTTCTTGTTCATCCCTGGGCTTCCCTGTTGGCTCAGTGGTAAAGAGTCTGCCTGTAAGTGCAGGAAACATGGTTCAATCCCTGGGTCAGGAAGATCTCCTGGAGGAGAAAATGGCAACCAACTCTAGCATTCTTGCCTGGGAAAGCCCATGGACAGAGGAACCTGGAGGGCGACAGTCCATGGGGGTCACAAGAGAGTCGGACGGGACTTAGCAACTAAACAACAACTCTTGTAACTGCCAACACCCTTGCTCAGAAGCACCTACCTCCTTATTTTTGACTCATCCTGCTCTTTCCGTTTCTTACACCCTCTGTGTGTCCTGTGCTTTGCTTAGTCCCTCAGTCGTGTCTGACTCTTGGCGACCTCCCTCTATGTGGAGTCAACTCTGCTCTGACTCTGTGCAGCCTGTCTGGCTCTCAAGACGTTGCTTCGTTGTTCCTCTACTTCCCAGATATAAGTTCTGCTCCTTCTTGGGGGCTTAACTCAAGCTCCTGCTTCTTCCAACAAACCTTCCTGATACTCCTACCCCATCAGTCTTTTCCCCTCCAGGAAACTTGTTTGGGGGTTGTTATGTTTGATTGTCACTTCATCATGACTCTGCTTCCTTCCCTTATTTTCTCATGGTCAGGCAGCACATGTCTAAGCCTGTGAATGACTCGAGGTCAGAAGTGTTTCTGTGATGCTCCTCATGGTGCACCTGGTGATTGATAAACAGCCTGAATTTTCAAGGTGTTGTGGAATCTCTTTAGTTATAGCAACTCCTGATACTGAGCTGTTAGTTCAGATGAGAGATATAAGAACTCTAGTCATGAGGTAGAGAATATGGTATTCAGGGGTTAGCATAGATAGTAGAGTTCATGGCTACTGGGGAATGGAGGAGGGGAAATTTGAGAATTATCCAAGTTCTGGCTTAAGCATCTAGAAGGCTAGTGAGGCCATTCATTGAGTCAAGAATACAGGAAGAGGAGTGCATGTGTGTTTAGCATAAGTGTGTGTGTTTGTTTGTGTGTGTGCCATGTTATTTATGTGTTGCATAGAGGGAATTGTGAAAATTAAGCATTCCATTTTTGATATATTAAGCTGGAGACACATGCAACTGCAAACCTCCCTTGGGCCAGGAGTCTTGGACAGACAGTTGCTCCTCAGAGATTCCAGCTTCTTCCATGAGTTATCCAGGAGCAGAAAGAGAGCCAGAGCAATGAGCAAGCCAAAGTCTTAGTAATGCTGAGAGTCAAGTCAGGAAAATCAATGCATCATACGTTCTCTGGCTTCTCTCTGAATCCCCATGCAAGTCACCTTTGACAGGTTGGTCATGGGCTGCTGGCCTCTGATATATAAAAGAATGGCTTTTTCCTTGGGACAATCAGCCATATTAGTTTTAATATTATTAAAAGGTGACATATACTGGGAAATTTGAATTCTTACATGCACCATAAAAACGTGCCCAAGAAACTTTTATTCTGGTATGTTCTATCTTGGATGAAATATACTACTTTTAACGAAGAGTTAGTTGAGTTACCATTTTTTTGTGTGTGTCTAATGATTGAAATTCAAACAACTCAGCAATCATTCCTGTCACCTCCATCTAATTTCATATTGTGCAAGACAATGTTATCTGGAGGCAAGGCAAATACATAATTCAAGTTCAAATTTAACAGGGAATAGAGATTTGAAGATGTGAGGGACATTGCCACAGTTTGCGTTACAGCAGTTCAAACTTTCTTGTGAGCTAAGGCCAGCCATGTCTGGGGGCAGTGGGATAGGACATGGGGGTTCATCTAGATGGCGTTCTGGGGGATTCTGCACCATGCCATGATAGCATAGGCACCGCCCAAGGAACTAGGTTTGAGTCTCTGAATTAAAAATGAACCCTCTCTGCTCTCCCTCTTGGATTCCTCTGGCACTCTGTAAATCACCACCCTGAAATATTTTAGCCCTGTGGGCAAAAAGCTCCTGAGACAGGGAACCATTATCTTCAGCCCTCCTCACAATGCCTTGAAGCCAAAAGCCAAAGGCACAAAGGCATTTTATGTCAATCTTCTCTAGATGACCATACAGCTATGAACAAGCAAGACAATGAACCCCAGAGAACCATACTCTGGTTAAGTTTCTCTGTGGTGTAGTCCAGTTGGTAGAGAGAGAAGGCTTGACCCTGGAGGGTTGCCAACCTTCTCTTGGCTGGGGCCTTATTGGTGTCATACAGTATGACGTAGTCACTGCTTTTCAGTTTTGTGTGTCCAGACACCCGGTGGCCAGGTCCTTGGAGGCGAAGACACTAACCATGTGAACCTTTTGTGTAGGAGGAGACCAGATCATGTGTTTACAGTGAGAATTCCTAGATGGTGACTGGAATGCTTCAGCCCATCAGTCAGTGCAGTCCCATTGTCCCATCTCTGGATAGCATTTCTGGAAGGATATCACCCCAAACTTCTATGTGACCAGGGAATTAGAGCTCAGGGCGAGACTTGATGTGGGCTCTTGTGGGATTCGATGAACCACTCTCAGCTCACAGAGGAGGGCACCTCCCCGGTGGTGAAATGTTCAAGCCCCAGATGCTGGGCCTCTCTCTCAGGCCCTGCTGGACACACGGCCTGATCTTTGAGCTGTCATTCTACAGCCCTGGCTCCCTGAGGCTACACCCAGTCAAGTCAGTGATCTGCAGCATCTTAGTCTCCATCTAACAGATAGGATCTTGGCTTTCTTTTGTTGCTGGCTTAGCTCTTTCTTGGCAAACTGACTTAGTTTTATATCCAGAAGCTCTCTTTATTTACAAATTTAGGGATAATCTGAACTTTCTCCCTCCTGGATCATACAAATAAAGACCATTATGACATGCAAACTGTGGAAACTTGGAAAAAATACAAAATGGATAATAATACCATGAAAAGGGCATACACAATATTATGTGACCGCCTCTTATGGCTATAAAAAACGTCTGTGTTTGTGGATAAGGAGGACCAGGGATTATGGAGAAATGTAAACTATATGATTAGATAATGGAATTTTGGTGTCATAATTTCCCCTGACATTATAAATATGTTTTCATCATCGATGACAAAAAAAAAAAAAAAATGCCTTGACTTTATATCCATGAGCTCCAACCAGCCCTGAGGGAGCAGTCAGTCCAGCTGGGCGAGAAGAGGCTGGAACTAGCTTCTGGCCAGAGCAGACCTCTGCTTGGATTCCAGCCTTGGTGATCAGAATCATCACTTTCTGCCTAAACACACACCCTGCCTTGCCTAGACCCCACTGGGAGTGTTGCAGGGTTCTTGGGAACTTGGTTTGCAGACTCTAGCAGGGGGAGTTTTGATGGATCTGAGGTCAGTGCCTCACCCAGAGGTCAGGAGATTTCTATTTCAGACATATTCTCAGGCTTGAGCTCCTCAAATGGGAGATCATGATAAGGAGGTAGGCTTTCAGCTCCCAGCTCCAAAAAGGAAAAAAATATATATTTCACTGAGCCCCATGTCTCTTTTTATGGACCCTTCTGTCACTCAACACTCTCTGCCTTTTCCATTCCTCTTTCCCTTATACAAAGAAACCTTTTGTTTGTTTACTCGATTGAGTGAGATAATGGCAGTGAAAGTGTTTTGTAAAATGCAGAGCGATGCACAATGTAGAAGGTTCCTCGTGGTTATATTGCCAGCATCTATTTTGAAGTATCTAACAAAGGCATTAATTTATAAAAGAGTTAGCACTGTAGAATTCTAATATGTGTCTGCTCATCAAGGGAGGTGGGAAGTGAGCTGGGCAAAGCAAAAAAGAGACTCAGTGTTGAAAGATCACTTTGGCACATTAGAGCTTTGAGCACGTATCGATTACGTGGGTGACTGGCATTGGGGTGGGTGTGTAAGACCTCCTGGGGAGGTGTCCAGGGAATAGTACTGAAGCATAAAGGTCTCTTAAACACTCATGCCTTCATATCTTCTCTGTCAAGTGAGGGTGTTGCCTGGGTGATCTCCAAAGTCTCTTCTAGGCATAATGTTTGTGACTCAAGAAAAGTTAATTGAAGTATTTGGTTCCCCTGGTGTGATTTCATCATGGTGAGACATGGTAAGTCACATGTTGCCTTTGTATAATAACCACAACTATGGCTTCCCTCATACCTCAGTTGGTAAAGAATCTGCCTGCAACTCAGTAGATCCAGGTTCAATCCCTAGGTTTGGAAGATCCCCTGGAGAAGGAAATGGCAACTCACTCCAATTTTCTTACCTGGAGAATCCCACGGACAAAGGAGCCTGGTAGGCTACTGTCCATGGGATCACAAGAGTCGGACATGACTGAGCTACTAAATTACCACCATAGTTGAGAATCCAAAGGAAGTATTGGGTGGTAAGGTGTCTGAGATTTACAGTTTCTTTTTTTTTTTTTTGGAAAAAAATAACACTATGTTTATTTTATGCACTATATACAAAAATAAGTTCACAGCTAGAATAAGGATTAATGAACAGAAGAGAAAAATGATACAGGTGATTCAATATACCACAGGTAAATGGTTGAGGATAGGAGAGACTGGGGCTTCGCTTGTGGTTCAGCTGGTAAAGAATCCGCTTGCAATGCAGGAGACCTGGGTTTGATCCCTGGGTTGGGAAGATCACCTGGAGAGGGGAAAGGCTACGCACTCCAATATTCTGGCCTGAAGAATTCCATGGACTGTAATAGTCCATGGGATCACAAAGAGTCAGACTCAGCTGAGCGACTTTCACTTTCAGAGGAGACTGAGAGTAGGGGAGTCTTTCTGAGCCAGCTTGTGGTTTCTTTTTTGTTGGGAGGTCTGGTTTGCAACAGACAGTTATGAAGGTGCACTCAGGGCCAGTGCCCACAGCATACAGAGAATTTCATATTCACGCCTGGTGGGCAGGTGGCGAGATATCACAGCATGAGAGATGGAAGAGGTGGAAGACAAGAACCTGGCGTGGTGAGCACAGTCAGAGCCCAAGTTTTTGCCAGGAGAAATTTCGGCCTCTCAGGATGCATCTGTGGCCTCAACCCATAAAATGATCACAGAAATCTAATTCTAATACTTTTCATGGGTCTGAGCATATAATGTCTCCTCACATAAAAGATGCCCTAGAGGAGAAAACCCAGGATGAGGTACTTTATTTTTATGCATTGTGGGTCTTCCGCTGAAGAAAGCTGAAGAAGTTATGGGGTTGGTTAAACTTAAATTGTGGTTAGGAATTACCCACAGATCAGAACATTAACTGATGATTCTAATTACCCTGTGTCCTGCTGAATGGAGCTTTCATGGATATGAGTGATATGTTTCATTGCATGTCGTTCTAAGGCCATGTCTGTGCCTTATATTTAATGTTATGTAGAATAAAATTATATACAAGCTGGTTCCATCTGTCTACAAAATGTTAGGTAATGTAAGTTGGCATGTATATGTGTATACACAAATATTTATGGTAAGTGCAAATACAATGAAATTTGGGAGAAAAAAAACCTTCAAACACAAAGAAGGTTGAAGGTCTTATTTAAACTTTATAGCAGGTTTACAAATTTCTCTGTGTCCCTCTTAACAGTAGTCCCTGACCCCTGGAGAGTTGGATCATTGCCTGAAGCTACATATGCCCTGCCCCAGGCTCACGTTTGCATATGGCACTGGAAGGGCCAGTTGTGGCTGGAATTAGATGGTCTGAACAAGGCTCATCTTCCAGAAAGTGAGCTTTACTGGAGGCACCAACATCATATCTAGACCCCAAATCTCAGCTGTTATTGTCTGCTGGCAGTATTGCCGTAACAGAAAAGATCAGTCCCATTCATAGATTATTGGTTGAGAACCAGCAGTTGAGAGCACTTATAGAGGATTTGAAACAAATGCCAGCTATAGCCCTTGACCTTGTTTCTAAATTCTGAAGGTTGCTGGAGGTTGCACAGTTTCAGTAAGCAGACTCAGTTGAGAGATAAGTATAGCTGATGAGTCATTAGAGGAGGAAGGGGAGAGAAAGAATGGGGAACAGATGACCATGAAGCCCAGACCTCTGCTGCAGGGAGGCTAGCGGCATCCATCATCATTTTGAGAACTTTCTTAAAGTGGAATATTGAGAATCCAAAATAGGGAAAGAGGCAAAATGATGCAGGAGTACAAAAGTATGTCTAGCAAAATAGTTTAAAAATGTTTGCAGTTCAGTTCTAGATTTGAATCTGATTATCCTCTGGGATATGGCTGGACCATGGTGATCATGGAAGTCTGGTCTTGAGCGACTGAATAAGGTTCAGTCAAAGAGCCTCAAACTGACACCCAAAGCTTCTGTTTCCTCTGAGTGGCTTCTGGGAAAGATCCACATCAGGAGATTGTATCGTACAAAAAGATCTCTTTTATTTTGTTGTTATTCCTTTCTAAATAGCCTTGGCAACCCAGACTAAAGACCATAAGCGTTAACCAAATGCCAGGAAAAAGTAAAGAGAAACATAAAATTCAAACATTTACCAAGCACCTACTGTGCCGGGTACCATGTGTGATATGATTCACTCCTTATAATTAGGTATGTGGCATGTATGAGGTATGTTTTATTATCCCTGTTTTATAGATTAGTCATTAATTAGGACAGCAGCCAAAATGAAAAGTGCAGTTGAACAGGTTGAGAACTGAACTGTCAAACATGACGCCCTGGTTAATGGTGGGTTATTGATGGTTATTACCTGGCTGGTGGGTCTTCGATAAACTCTGCATTGACTTTGGCTCAGGAAAAAAAAAAAAAAAACCTTTGGTGAAAGCAAATTTATCTGAAATAAACATCACAATATTATGTTTTAAATTTCATGTATAAAAATTCAAATATAGAGTACACATATAATTTTCCCCTTCTTTTTAGGTCTCTTTGATTTTAAAACTGCTGTAACAATCACAGTCAATTTTAAAGTGTTGATGATAACAATACCGTCCTGAATTTTTATAGAGATTTTTTTCTTGCAAGGACCTTGAAGTGCTAAAAATGTTGTCATCCATATAGGCAAACCTCGGGAATATCTAATTTAGCAAATGTCAGTGATAAATTCTTCTGGTGCCATTCTCCATGTCTTTGAATATATTAGAATGCCCTGGAAATAAGAATGTTTATTCTCTAGCAATTGACTGCTGGTAATATGGTTAGTTGGTATAATTCCACTTGTGTTTATTGTTTATCTTTTAAATAGCTGCTGGGATTTAAAAAAAATCCTTTATGTTTTCTTCCTATTTCTAAAGTGGTAGGTATTACACACTTTTTAGTGCTTTCTCCAGGTAAGCTAAGGAAACACTGTCTTTAGGTAACTTCATTTTTATGCTGGCCAGCACCCTTTCACAAACAAAACGAGAATTAGAATAAAAATTGGAATTTTAAAGGCCCTAACACACAGTTCCTGAACAAAGAAAAAACAGCAGAAACCGTGAGGTCAAATATATGAGTGAAGGATGCCAGGACCAGGTATCATGGACCTCGCTGGGCTCTGCAAAGCCCACGCATCCATTGATCGCCCAGCCTGGTTGGTCAGAAATATCTGGGAGGAGACTAAGGGTGTCCCTTTTTTTTTTGTTTTTTTAAACAGATTACAAAGTCATTTTGTTTCACTGGATTATTTCGAACAGTTAAGCCTTTGCTCTTTAATTTTCAATGACTTAATTAGCAACAACTAAACTTTGTCCACAATAGCTAGCATTATGTTTAAGAGTCAATTAAATGCCCGACAGTGTCATTAAATGCAGTAGTGCAGAAAGTAGGATCTGCGGGAGCTGGAGAGCGGGCGTGAGGTGGCCTGGGACCCTTGGGGGTATGGTCAGGGTCAGGGCTGAGACCCCTGTTCTCCTGTCCTCCCCTGCCTGGGTGCTGACAACCAGTTCCTCACTCATGCCCACATCAGTGCTGTCATGTCCTAGGGCCCCCCCCCCTGCTTATCTCACAGATCTAAAGCCTTCTTGTTCTTTAAGTTTGAACCTAGATCACGTTCCCCCACAAATCTTCTCCTATCCCCTGCTGGTTGCTAGCCCCCAGTGATGATAAGAACCCAATTTTACTTTAGAAACAGCGATTTATTTCTGTATCTGAGGGTGGATCTGTTAAATCCCAGGCTAGGCAGGATCTAAAGGTAGAGACATGTTGGGATTACCTCTGAGGTTGGACTTAATTGCCCAAATTCTTGGGAACCTTAGGAGAGAGGGGACAGGGCTCATCTCCAGGAAGCTGGCTGGGCCCTGCCTTGATGGGCAGGGAGAGGGGTTTCTGGGAGTCCAGTGGACCCCAGACTGTGGAGACAGTGGCAGATGTGCTCAGTATGGGTGACTGGTTACACAGCAATGGGAGGCTGAGTGATGTCCAACACCCATGATAAGCTCCTACTTGGTCCTCTATTCATAATTCCTGGGGGGAGGACCCGTTTGCACTGTGTGAAGGCCTGTGATCCGGGAAGTCTTATCTAGGTGGAGCTCGGACCTGTCACAAGAGTCATGGCTGAAAGTCATGGAAGGGTGGGGATCTGGTGCTGTGAAATTCCAGTGCATTAGGAAATCTGTTTAATTTAGTATTCAAGCGGGGACACTTTGGATGTTAATGATTATGTTAGGAGAAGCACACTGACTGAAACCGCCCACCCTGGCCAGGCACCATAGTAACCACTTGCATGAGTTGTTTTACAACAGGAGGTCCTGGTAAGGAACACAGAACTAATAAGCGACCACTTACTGGAAGAGTTCGGGAAAGATCAAAAGGAGACACCACGTGTCCGACCACCTCCCAGAATCCTTCTTGCTGGCATCCATCTTGGCTGAACAAGGCACGCACCACCAGGAAGGACTCTGAGTCAGAATGATTAGCTAAAGACAACCCGGAAACTAATCCCATCACCATAAAACCCGAGATTGCGAGCCACGTGGCAGGGCAGTTCTTCTGGCTTCCCTTACCCTCCTGCTCTCCGCCCGGGCACCCTTTCCCAATAAAATCTCTTGCTTTGTCAGCACGTGTGTCTCCTCGGACAATTCATTTCCGAGTGGTAGACAAGAGCCCAGGTTCGGGCCCTGGAAGGGGTCCCCCTTCCTGCAACAATTATGCTGCGACCAGAGCTGTAACCTTGGAGTGTCCTGGGCAAACTAGGTGAGTGGCCCCCTGACCCAGAAGCCACCTAGCATGATGCCATCCACAGCCTCTCTCTGGGTCCTCTGTATTGGGTCACTGTGGGTATCAATATCTCACTGTGCATTGGAACTTGCGAGAGGGATCAGGAATGGTTGACGGATGCAAATGCAGCTGTGAGGTCACACCCATGGCCCCACCTTAGTGGTGAGGGAGCCCCGTTGGTGATACCCCACAGCTCTCCTTCAAAGGGGCCTGTTTCCTGGATTTGCTGGACAGTGCTGTCTGCTCTAGGAGCTCGGGCCAGGCACTTTTCAAGACACTGGCCCCAGACATGGACCAGAGCCCCTTGGAGCCCTGCTGACGTGTGGACCTGAACGTCTGAACTCATACATGCTACAGAGGGTCTCTCCTGCTGTCCACTTGCTCAGCCCACAAAATTGTTTGGGGGTCTAAAGGCGGCAAGCTGTCTCTTCTTCCAGGGGAAGGGAGGGGGCTGCCTTCACACTCTTGTCCTCTTTCCCCCTGAATTCCAGGAACGTTTAGGGCCTTCATGTCACCAGAGTCATTTTCCAAATGAACAAATTGTGTTTTCTTCTTCGTTGAACCTGATATTTGAGCCAATCTGTGCAGGCAATTTCCTCCTCTTTGTTTTGCTGACCCTGAGTGCCCCTGGCCCCACCGTAATTATCCGACAGCTCCCGCCTCTGGGAGTACGGCTCCTGTTCAACAACGGTAATGATTTTGCTGCACATGAAAAGAAAAAGGCCCCGATTCCAGGATCTTGTCTCCCTTTTAGATGTTGGTTGTTTACAGAGTCTTCATTTCAGTGGTGAGCTGGCATTTCTGAGATCCTTTGGGAAGCCATGGCCTGAGCTCTCTCCCCCAAAAGAGAGCCAGAAGGCTCTCTAGGGGTGTGCATGGGGACAGCAGACACCGCCCCCCCAATGTATTTACATCAAGACAATGTGGAGTCCCTGTCCTGTGGCTGGGGAGGGAACAGAGGAATTATCATCTTGGACAGCCCATCTCTTCCTGGGAGAAATGAAAAGATGTGATGGAGTAGAAAGGGCCCAGGAATAGGAGAGACTCTCTCGACCTGTTGATCTCACCTTTTGCTCAGGATCAAACACCTTTTGAGCATTCTTTCTGTTTTCTATCCACCAATCTGTCCATCTGTCATCTTTCCGTGTTCCACCAAGCATATAGCATTTATTAAGCACTTAGGTTATCAGTGGGTGTTTGGGGCTGAATCGTGTCCTCCACACAACTCACAGGTGGATGTCTTAACCCTTGTAGCACAGATGGGACTGTTTTTGGAGACAGGGCCTTTAAAGAAGTAATTAAGGCAAAGTGGGGGTCAAATGGGTGGCCTTTAATCCAATCCTTATAAGAAGAGGAGATCAGGACAGAGGCAGGCGAAGAGGGAGACCCATGCAAGAAGACGGTGACCTGCTAGCCAACAAGAGAGGCCTCAGACTGAAATCAAACCAAATCAAACACCTTGATCTTGGACTTCCAGACTCCAGAACTGTGTAAAAATGTATTTCTGTTGTTTAAGCAGCCCCGTCTCTGGTATTTTGTTCCAGCAGCGCTCACTGACTATTACTATGTCTCTTACAGGTAGTGGAGACCCAATGATGCACAAATCCCTCAAGCTGCTCAGAGCCCAGCGGGGGATGTGGAACCCTGAAGGAGCAGGCAGAAGGAGGCAGGTGGGCAGCTCCTTTGCATCATCTACCAGAGTGGTAGCCACAGGCTGGATCCCAGCAGGATGGTGTGGCTAGGGACTGAGCCTGTCCTGATGGCTTCATGAGACGGGGTGGAGTAATGGAAGGTAGCACATTCCCAAGGACATGTTTAGGGGGCTAAGTTACTGAAGCAAAGTTGATTATGGTTGTGTGACCTGAGTTTCTGCTCACAGGTGCATGAAGCTGGGGCACACTGGTTGTATGAACACTGGTCCACATTTTTGACATCAATCACCAAGTGTTTATTAAGTGAAGAACCTTATGCTTGCTTGGAATGGGCTGGCTCTGCTGTAGGAGACAGAAGGAAGAAACCGGGGCCTGGCCTTTTTTCTTCTTTTTTTAATAGATAATCTTTTTTTAGAGTTTTTTAAAAATTAATTTTTTGGCTGTACTGAGTCTTTGTTGCTGCTTGTGGGCTTTTCTCTAATTGTGGCAAGCAGGGGCTACTCTTCATTCTGGTGCACAGGCTTCTTATTGCGGTGGCTTCTCTTGTTGCCGAGCATAGGCTCTAGGCTCACGGGTTTCAGTAGTTGTGGCATGTGGACTCAGTAGCTGTGTCTCATGGGCCTAATTCCTCTGAGACATATGGGATCTTCCCAGAACAGGGATAGAACCTGTATCCCCTGCATTGGTGAGTGTACTCCTAATGATTGGACCACCAGGGAAGTCTCCTGGGGCCTGTCCTTATCTCAGAAGACCTGATTCTGCCCTTGGGAACACTACCAGTCATGACAGAGGAGACTCATCCATGAGAGGGTGGGAAGAATGTTCTGGACAGTGTATAAGTGTGCAAGTAAGCGGTTCATACGATGGCTGCCCCTATGAGGTCAGAGCCAAGGAAGATCAATGTGGACTTGAGCAGTTCATTTAAGGAGCAATTAGTTATAATTAATCAATTATGTAATTGAGTAGCACTTAATTATTTACTGCCTTGTTCAGTTTCCCAACTGCTCACAAGCGTCAGCTTTATTTCCCCAGCCGGAGCAGAACCTCCCCAAGAACAGGGATAGGCTGCTTCACTGGTGTCAGAAGGGGCTGGGGTCAGATTTTCATATCTAAGAACAGTGATCTGAGGAAACAAGAAACATGGGAACTTCAAAACAATTGCAGGACAGTGAGGAACAAATGCAGCTTAGGTGGGTGTGTGGTTTTTCAACTGAACATGAACAGAAGGAGTGCCGTGGGAATGAATGGTGACAAGTAACACCCATGACAAGTTTCCAGTGTCTGGAGGGGTGTCCTCACAGCTTGCCCGACGTGAGGATACAGGTCCCATGGATGCTTCCTGAAGAGTCCTAGGCTGACCCTCTGAGCTGACACCCAGCAGGTCCATCTGGTGCTCTGAGAGTCAGTGGCTGGAGAAGGTCATACAAGCTCAGGTAGAGGACTTGAGTGGATTTCATCTCACAGGCTTCTGTTGCTCTAACTGTATTATTCATTGGGAGCTGCCTCTTGGAAGCCAGATAGAAAATCAAGAGAATGCAGTGAATAGCTTCTTGAAAATAAGTGTTGGGTGTCCCAGGATTTCAGGCTTATGGGAGGCACTGCTAAGCCCCAGCCATATGGCTGCCAAATGAGTCTGAAGTTCCTTAAAGGACAGATTCCTACAGTTAATGCTTAATGGAATCCTGAACTTGTATGGGAATCCAAACAAGCTGACCTCCTAAATTCCAGGTTTCTCTGGTTGGCTCAGGTCTGGCTCATTTGCAGAGAACGATGGCGCCTCCTCTCCTTCCTCGGGGTCAGTGGGTGTTATTACCTGTATTCACAAATGGGGCAGAACACCCCGAGACTTGCAGACTGATTGCTTTCATTAACTTTAATTGGATTCTTTCGCACTTGGAAAGAGAAGTGTAACCAGGGTTTAATTGGAAGAGCATCTCAGACCCTGGGTGATACAGGATTGTAAACATTAAAAGTGCTACAGCTGCGTTGGTGGGAAATGTTGAAGTCACTTATGTTGTTTGTAAGGATAGTTCACAGACTTAGGGATGTTAGGAAGCTCTGGGCATGTCAAGTTTAAAGATTATTTTTGTGCTTGTCTAGAAAAAAAGTAATGTGAAATCAGATGTGTGCAAGTGAAGTTGTTATATATATACACACAACATTTTTTCAGATTATTTTCCATTATATTATTACATGATATTGAATATAGTTCTCTATATATCAAATCCTTGATGCTGTTTTATGTAGTTTTTAACATATTAATTTCATACTCCTAATTTATCCCTCCTGCCCTCCCCTTCCCTTTTGGTAACCTTAAGCTTATTTTCTATGTCTACATGTCTGTTTCTGTTTTGTATATAGATTCATTTGCATTATTTTGTAGATTCCACATTATAAGATATACCATAAAATATCTATCTTTCTCTGACTGACTTACTTCACTGGTATGATATTCTCTAGGTCCATCCATGTAGTTGCAGATGACGTTACTTCTCTCTTTTTTTATGACTGAGTAATATTCCATTGTATATTTACCACATCTTAAACCAATCACCTGTTGATGAGCATTTGGGCTGTTTACATGTTGAGATGATCTTTTTAAGAAGCTTTTTGGGACCCTGGTGTTTAATACACATCTGTTGAACAGGAGAATGCATGACTTGATTGGTAACCCTAGGATTTACTCACCTCTCCACCCGCACTGTGTCACTTAGCATCCACTGCTGGGCTTAAGGAGGCGGGTGCTGGAGAGGTCAGGCTGGTGTTGGCTGGCAGCCTGCCCTGTGAGAGCCCAGAGAGTCCCCTGAAATGAATTAGTGCCCAAGTCACTGCCTTAGCCCTCTGTTTCTTTCTCACATGCCTCGTCCTGAGCATTGGGCCCGGCACTGAGAAGGCATCTGTCAGCAACATTTGCCTCCCACACTCTGTCTGCATTCTGTATTCTTTCCTAGACTTTCTTTTTTCAGGACCTGCACCCAGGTTCTTTCCTCACTCTGGGGTGACAACGACTGTCTTTTCCTGAATGTCTGAAGTGTCAGGCCGAAGTGCTAACAGTGGCATTGCTGAGCCCTGTGAGGAGGTGATGGGGTCACTAAATCATTCCATGTGTTATCTCCTTACTGCTTCCTGGTCTCGGAGGTTCTGAGCCTCCTGCACACCCTGGATTAGATTTTCTTTTTAAGAAAATTCTTAACTGTTTTGGATTAGCTTTTTTTTTTTTTTCAAGCTGTTGAATTTTATTTATTTTATTTTTTTATTTTTTAATTTTTTAAATCTTTTTTTTTTTATTAGTTGGAGGCCAATCACTTCACAACATTTCAGTGGGTTTTGTCATACATTGATATGAATCAGCCATGGATTTACACATATTCCCCATCCCGATCCCCGCTCCCACCTCCCTCTCCACCCGATTCCCCCGAGTCCTCCCAGTGCACCAGGCTGGAGCACTTGTCTCATGCATCCCACCTGGGCTGGTGATCTGTTTCACCATAGATAGTATACATGCTGTTCTTTTGAAATATCCCACCCTCACATTCTCCCACAGAGTTCAAAAGTCTGTTCTGTATTTCTGTGTCTCTTTTTCTGTTTTGCATATAGGGTTATCGTTACCATCTTTCTAAATTCCATATATATGTGATAGTATGCTGTAATGTTCTTTATCTTTCTGGCTTACTTCACTCTGTATAAGGGGCTCCAGCTTCATCCATCTCATTAGAACTGATTCAAATGAATTCTTTTTAACGGCTGAGTAATATTCCATGGTGTATATGTACCACAGCTTCCTTATCCATTCATCTGCTGATGGGCATCTAGGTTGCTTCCATGTCCTGGCTATTATAAACAGTGCTGCGATGAACATTGGGGTGCACGTGTCTCTTTCAGATCTGGTTTCCTCAGTGTGTATGCCCAGAAGTGGGATTGCTGGGTCATATGGCAGTTCTATTTCCAGTTTTTTAAGAAATCTCCACACTGTTTTCCATAGCGGCTGTACTAGTTTGCATTCCCACCAACAGTGTAAGAGGGTTCCCTTTTCTCCACACCCTCTCCAGCATTTATTGCTTGTAGACTTTTGGATAGCAGCCATCCTGACTGGCGTGTAATGGTACCTCATTGTGGTTTTGATTTGCATTTCTCTAATAATGAGTGATGTTGAGCATCTTTTCATGTGTTTGTTAGCCATCTGTATGTCTTCTTTGGAGAAATGTCTGTTTAGTTCTTTGGCCCATTTTTTGATTGGGTCATTTATTTTTCTGGAATTGAGCTTCAGGAGTTGCTTGTATATTTTTGAGATTAATCCTTTGTCTGTTTCTTCATTTGCTATTATTTTCTCCCAATCTGAGGGCTGTCTTTTCACCTTACTTATAGTTTCCTTTGTAGTGCAAAAGCTTTTAAGTTTCATTAGGTCCCATTTGTTTAGTTTTGCTTTTATTTCCAATATTCTGGGAGGTGGGTCATTTAAAGAAACATCTATAGCACATTTTCCCACATTCCCCTCCAGAAGCTCACTTTCATCTCCTTGCTTTCTGGCAGCTCCCTCACTGACTGGGGATGACTGGCTGGCTGCAAGAGGGCTTGACACTCACCTTCCTGAGTAGTGATGAGCCTTCTGGAGGCCAGTGCTCCTTAAGGGAGAAGCATACACATAGGTCTCTGATGAGGAATCTGCTTCCCCCATCTAAAGACTGTTCTCTCTGATTTTAAAAATAGCCTTTCCTAATTCACATGAAGAGGTAAAGCATCCTCTCAGAAATTTTGTAAAAGGAGTTAACTGTTTCATCAGGACTCAGAATGGCCGCTCAGAGAGCAGATCCTAGATAAGAAGTGAGGTCTGTCTTCCTGGGATTAGGGGAGAGTTGGTACCTGATGCTCAGCCAGTTTCTGTGGACACAGAGGCTGGCTCTCTCCGGGCCATTTCAGACTCAAGAGTGAAAGCATGCAGACAAATATCCTGATGGGAACCAGCATCCAGGCTTGATTCCTGGTCCTAGTCTAGGACATCATGTTTGGCGATGGAGGATTTTCAATGTGGTCTTTTCATCTGCAACGTTCCAAAGGAAGGTCAGGAGCCAAGTGTGGCTGATGAGCATATGACCCGTGGCTGGTACAAATTGAGACATGCTATGTGTAAAATATACACACCAGATTACTAAGACTTAGTTTACAGAAAGAGTGGGAAATGTCACTTGAATAATTTTTTATGTTGATTGCATGTTGAGATGATCATATTTTAGATATATTGGGTTAAACAAAACATACTATTTTTTTTAAAAAGTTATTTTTTTGACTGCACCCTGTGGCATATGGGATCTTTGTTCCTCAACCAGGGATTGAACATGCGCCTCCTACAGTAAAAGCATGGAGTCCTAATCATGGGTCCACCAAGGAAGTCCCTAACAAAACATACTATTGAAATTAATTTCCCCTGTTTCACTTAACTTTTTAAAATGTGCATGCTAAGTTGCTTCAGTCCTGTCTGATTCTTTGTGACCCTATGAACTGTAGCCTGCCAGGCTCCTCCAGGCAAGAATACTGGAGTGGGTTGCCATGCCCTCCTCCAGAGGATCTTCCCAACCCAGGGATTGAACCCATGTCTCTTACATCTCCTGCATTGGCAGGTGGGTTCTTTACCACTAGCACCACTTGGGAAGCCCTTTTTTAGTGTGGTTACTAGAAAATTTAAAATTGTATGTGGCTTGCATTCTTCTCCTATTGGTCAGTGCTGGTCTCTGTCCTCTAAGAACAGTGAGGGTGACGGGATACAGGGATGGCCTTGAACTGGCATCAGATCTGAGGAACTGGATGGGGCCCTTGCAGGCAAGTGGCATATTTTGAGGGGATAAATATCTTTTGATAACTTTTCCTAAAAACAACTGAGGTGAGATTTTCCTTGGAATCTCAATCCTTCTTTAAGATCTGGGGCTAGTAAGTATGAAGCAGACATTTTCAGGCAGAATTGGACCTTCTTTAGACCCTGTTCAGGGAGAGAATCAAGTTGAGTTGATTTGCCTGCTTGGGGCTTCATTATTTTGACTGGTTGCCAAGTTGAGTTTCTCTGGTTTCACAGAAATTCAAAAAGCAGTTCTTCAACTCCAACTAGATAAAGACCACAAAAGGATTAATTGAGGATACTCACACTATGGAATAGAACTAGGTAGAGTTTACAAGCCTGAGCACATACAAGTAATGCTATTCGCTGTACACTTTGGGGTCTGATTTTACAACAGCTTCCAGTTTCTTTTTGGGGTGGAATTGATGGCTTTCTTGGAATCATCTGATGAGGTGAAATCTCTCCCTTAGGGTTCCAGCTTGTTCTTTGTCTTTTACTGCCAGGGTTTTACTCCTCCATGCTCTGTGCTTGTCTGTGCCAGAAAAATCCTTTTAAACTTCTTGGTGTCAACAAATATGATTTTTTAGGGATATATGTATATTTAATTCAAGTGCTTGAGTTAGATATTTTATTATTATATATTTTGTTATATATAATATTTTATATTTGAATTAAATGTTTCATTATTACATTGTTTACTCTATAAGCTTGTTATAATTATATATAATTCTTTATGTATTTATCCTAATGATACATTTTTTTTTAATTTATTTAAAAAAATTTTTGGCTGCACTACACAGCTTGTGGGATCTTAGTTCCCTGACTAGGGATTGAACTCAGGCCATGGCAGTGAAAGTGCTGAATCCTAACCCCTGAACCACCAGAGAACTCCCTACATTGGTTTTAATAAGGAAACCTAGAAGCAGTTTAAATGTTCATCAGTAAAGGAATGTTAAAAAATGCATTACCAATTCTATGGACTACATCACATAACCATTAAAAAGTAATTAAAAATTTGTGCATTTATATTGCATGTAATTACCAGTAGGCTTCATATTATTTCAGTCAGCTTGCACTTTCTCCTCTCTTTTACCTGTTTAATGTTTATAATTTTTTACTTGAAGTTTTTCTCTTTTTAATAAAAGTATACATGATGTATATTTAAAAAGACATAATGTTTGCATATACACTGTGAAATAATTTCTATAGTAAAGCTCATTAACATATTCATCATCTCACAGTTACCTTTTTGTGAGGGTGTGATGAGAACACATGATCTACTCTCCTAGCAAATTTCAAGCATACAGTACAGTATTAACTATAGTCACTGTGTTATACATTCGATTACTAGAACTTATTCATCCTGCGAAACTGAACCTTTATATTGCTTGACCGGTATCTCCCCATTTCCCCCAACTGCTACCCTTGCCCCTGGTAACCACTATTCCACTCGCTGCTTCTGTGACTTATAATGCGGTATGTTTCTTTCTGTGTCTGGCTTTTTTCACTTAGCATAGTGTCCTTCAGGATTGCATACTCTCACAAATGTCAGAATTTTCTTCTTTTTTCTGATAGTGACTGTGTGTGTCTGGTGCAAGTATATACATGTATATTATATATATATATATATATATATATATATATATATATAAAAAGGCATTTGTATATATGTGTATATATATATATAATGGACGCAATATTTTTTTTACTCATCTGTTGATGTATACTTGGACTATTCCTTATCTTGGGTATTGTGAATAATGCTGCAGTGAACCTGGGGATGCAAATGTCTCTTTGAGATACTGATTTCATTTCCTTTGGATATATACCCAGAAGTAGAACGGCTGCATCATATAGTAGTTCTATTTTTAATTTTTGAGGAACCTCCATATTATTTTCCATAATGATTATACCAATTTACATTCTTGCCAACAGTGCACAAGGATTCTCTTTTGTCCACTTCATTGCCAACATCTTTTGTCATCCCAACAGGTGTGATGTGATTTCTCAATATGATTTTGATTTGCATTTTCCTGATAATTAGTGATATTGAGAATCTTTTTATGTATTTATTGCCTGTTTGTAAGTCTTCTTTTGAGAAATGTATATTCAGATCCTTTGCCCATTTTTTAATTGGGTTAAAATATATGAATTTCGGATATTAACCCTGTGATATTGTGATTTATACAAACTATATGTTTGATCATTCAGGTTACCAAGATATATTTTTCAGATATATTTGATCTTCTTCCACTGTTCCTGTCTCAGAGCTCCCAAAGTCTTTGGAATTTCCTAAATGTTGAGAGTGATAAAGGTATTCTTTTGTTGTATTAATGAGGTGACTTTTGGAAAAGCAGTTAAGGATGAGGGCTGGTTGCCAGTGGAGCTAGCCTTGTGACTGGAGGGCTGGAAATTTCAGCCCTCACCCCCTGACCTCCTGGAAAGAAGAGGACCTCGAGGTTGAATCAACTGCCTATGGCCAATGATACAAGCAGTCCTGACTGTGAAATGAAGCCTCAATAAAACCCAAGAGGACAGGGTCCAGAGACCTTCCGGGTTAGCAAACATGTGGAGATTTGGGGAGAGTGGCTCACCCTTTCCCCATAATTTGTCCTAGGCATCTCTTCCAGATGGCAGTTCCTGAATTGTATCCTTTTATAATAAAATGGCAATCTAGCAAGTAAACCGTTTCTGTGATTTCTGAGGTGCTCTAGCAAGTTAATTGAACCCAAGGAGGGAGTTTTAGGAACCTCTGATTTACAGCGAGTTGGTCAGAAGTAGAGGTAACAACTTCAACTTTCAACTGGTGTCTGAAGTCCAAGTGAGACAATCCCACTTGTTTGGTTTGCTTTTGTTGCTTGTGCGTTTGGTGGCATATTAAAAAAAAAAAAAAAGATCATGACCAAGACTCATGTCAAGGAGCTTTTTCCTTTTGTTTTCTTCTAGGAGTTTTTTAGTTTCAGGTCATACATTTAAGTATTTAATCCCTGTATATGGTGTAAGATAAGAGTCCAGTTTCATTTGCTTACATATGAACATTCAGTCTTCCCCAAATTATTTATTAAAAAATCTATCCTTTTCCTATTGTTTATTTTTTGATGCCTTTGTTGAAGATTAGTTGACTGTATGTGTAGGCGTTTATTTCTAGGCTCTAAATCCTGTTTCATTGTCCTGTGTGTCTGTTTTTATGCTGGTACTATACTATTTTGATTACTGTAGTTAATTTGAAATCAGTGATACAGTCAACTTTGTTCCTCTTGCTTAAGACTGCTTTGGCTATTCAGTCTTTTTTGGTTCTTAATGAATTTTAGGATTGCTTTTGCCCAGGGATCGAAACCAGACCTCCCACATTCAGGCAGATTCTTTACTGTCTGAGCCACCAGGGCAGTTTCTATCTTTGCAAAAATACTGCAGTTTTGATAGTGACTGCTTTGAATCTGCCAATTACATTGATCCTGGGTGTTTCATTTTGAGGAGATTCTAAAATACTGATTAAATCTCCTTATTTGTTGTTTGTTTGTTCAGGCTTTCTACTTTTTCTTGATTTAGTTTGATAAGTTATCTGTTTCCAGATATTTATCCCTTCCTTTTAGGTTATCCAACTTAATGTATAGCTGTTCTTTTGTGTTTTATGATCCTTTTTACTACTGAGGCAGCTTTTGTAATGTCTCCTCTTTCATTTCTGATTTTCTTTTTCTTCTTTTTTTCTTATTAATTTTAATTGGCGTATAGTTGATTTATAATGTTGTGGTATTTCCAGGCATACAGCAAAGTGAATCAGTTACACATATACATATATCCACTCTTTTTAGAGGGTACTGCATAGTATTTAGCAGAGTTCTCTGTACTTTATACATTTGTTGCTGTTTAGCAGCTAAGTTCTGTCTGATTCTTGTGACCTCATGGACTGTAGCACATCAGGCTTCTCTGTCCTTCACTATCTCCTGGAGTTTGCTTAAATTCGTGTCCATTGAGTCAGTGATGCTATCTAACCATCTCATCCTCTGCGGCTGCCTTCTCCTCCTGCACTCAATCTTTCCCCGCATCCGGGTCCTTTCCAGTGAGTCAGCTCTTTGCATCAGCTGGCCAAAGTATTGGAATTTCAGCTTCAGCAACAGGCCTTCCAATGAATATTCAGGGCTGATTTCCTCTAGGATTGATTTGTTTGATCTCCTTGCATTCCAAGGAACTCTCCAGAGTCTTCTCCAGGACCAGTGCTATACAATAGATTCTTATTAGTTATCTGTTTTGCTTACGGTGGTGTGTATATGTCAATCTCAACCTCCCAGTTTATTCCCCCTTCCCCCCCTTGGGGCTTCCCTGGTAGCTCAGCTGGTAAAGAATCTGCCTGCAATTCAGGAGACCCCAGTTCCATTCCTGGGTCGGGAAGATCCCCTGGAGGAGGGCATGGCAATCCACTCCAGTATTCTTGCCTGGAGAATTCCCCCGGGTGAAGGAGCATGGTGGGCTGTAATCCATGGGGACACAAAGAGTTGGACACAACTGAGGGACTCGGCACAGCAGATCCCCCTTGGTCACTGTGTTTGTTTTCTATATCTATGACTCTATATCTATTTTGTAAATAGGTTCATGTGTAACACTATTTTTTTTTCAGATTCCACATTTAAGCAATATCATATGATGTTTGTCTTTGACTTACTTCACTCAGTATGAATCTGCTTTCTTTTTTCTCAGTCTAGCTAAGGGTTTTCAATTTGTTTTGTTTTTTTCTCATTTATTTTTATTAGTTGGAGGCTAATTACTTTACAATATTGTAGTGTTTTTTGCTATACATTGACATGAATCAGCCATGGATTTACATGTGTTCCGCATCCTGAACCCCCCTCCCTCCTCCCTCCCCATCCCATCCCTCTGGGTCATCCCAGGGCACCAGCCCCGAGCACTTGTCTCATGCATCCAACCTGGACTGGTGATCTGTTTCACACTTGATAATATACATGTTTCGATGCTGTTCTCTCAGATCATCCCACCCTCGCCTTCTCCATAGAGTCCAAAAGTCTGTTCTATACATCTGTGTCTCTTTTTCTGTCTTGCATATAGGGTTATCATTACCATCTTTCTAAATTCCATATATATGCATTAGTATACTGTATTGGTGTTTATCTTTCTGGCTTACTTCACTCTGTATAATGGGCTCCAGTTTTATCCATCTCATTAGAACTGATTCAAATGTATTCTTTTTAATGGCTGACTAATAGTCCATTGTGTATATACACAATTTTGTTTTAGTTTTTCAAAAAATGAAGTCAGTTTTCTTTATTTTTTCCCTATTGTTTCTCTGTTTTTCTATTTGATTTATTTCTGCTCTAATTTGTATTATTTCCTTCCTTCTTTCTAAATTTTTTTTGCACTTAGTAGTTCTTTTTCCAGTTCCTTGAGGTATAAAGTTAGATAATTTATTTAAAACCTTTTCTCTTTTTTTTTTTAGATGCATTTTTTTGGTATAAAACTTCCTTAGTACTTCTTTTACTACATGCCATGAGTTTTGGTATGTTATTTGTTTTTTGTCTTTATTTATCTCAAGATGTTTAAAAAATTACCTTTGATTTCCTCTTTGACTCAATGGTTATTTTAGAGTGTGTTTCTGTGTATTTATGAATTTTCTCATTTTCTCTGATTTCTAGTTTTATTCCACTGTGGTCTGAAAAGATTGGACTTATTCAGTCTTCTTAAACTTGTTAAGGCTTGTTTCGTGACTTAACTTATAATTTAGCTTCGAGAATGTTTTGAATGCACTTGAGAAGAATGTGTATTCCGCTATTGGGTGGAAAGTTCTTAATATATCTTTTAGGTTCACTCGGTCTATACTGCTATTCAAGTCAACTGCTTTTTTTTTTTTATAAACTGATTTTCTGTCTGGATGTTTTATCTTTTATCACAAGTAGATATACATGTCTCCTGCTACAATTGTATTGCTGTCAATTTCTCCCTTTAGATCTGTCAGTATATGTTTTAATATTTAGGTGCTCTGATGTTGGGTGTGTATACATTTGTAATTGTTTGATCTTCCTGTTGAATTGACCCTTTTATCATTCATGACCTTCTTCATCTCTAGACAGTTTTTGACTTAAAGTCTATTTGTTTTTCTGGCATAAGTAAACCCATCCCTGCTTTCCTTTGGTTACCATTTGCACAGAGTACCTTTTCCATCCCTTCGCTTTTAGCCTATATGTGTCCTTAAGTCTAAAGCGGGGCATTTATGGACAACAAACTGTTATTGCTCTTTTATCCATTCAGCCACTCTAAACCTTTTGATCAAGGAGTTTAACCCATTTATGTGTAAGATAATTATTAACAGATGAGGATTAAACTATTGCTATTTCATTAATAATTTCCTGTTTTGTTCTTGTTTATTTTCCATTTTTCTTCCCTTGCTATCATCCTTTGTTATGTGATGATATCAGGGTTATATTTAGACTCTGTCATTATTGGCTGCTTTTGGTTAGCTCTAGAGACACTAGTCCCTGGTCAGGTGGCACTAGCTGAGTTTCCTTTTTTCCAGTAAGTGATCAGTAAAACGCCTACCATAGTGTCTGCTGTAAAAGTTAGAAGTGACTTTTGACCCTCTAATTTGCTGAATCTCTTGTTTTGCTGCAGCAGAAACAAAAGTTGTGCAGTTGACCCTGAATTATTTTGGGAGGAGAGTAACTTCCATGTTGGGTGGATTTGAAAAGTTTTCTTCCATGGCATAGAAATCATTGACCCAAATGCCCTTCCTGCCTCCTGGGTGGATGAGATAGGCAATTGTCACCAAGGTATGTTTGAGGGTAGTTCTGACAACCTTCCTATGAAGACCATTTTTACCATTGGTTTTCTGTAAGTATCCCAGAGTCCCACAATATAGGCATTGTTTTCAGTAGAGAAGTGCTTGACAGAGGTCTAAGCTAGAGGAAGTCATGAACACCTTAGTGTGAATTAGGTTATTGTGCTCTTTTCTCCTTCAAAGGCAACCTTCAGGGATGTGTGTGTGTGTGTGTGTATGTGTGTGCTCGCACGTGCTTAGTTGCTTAGTTGTGTCTGACTCTTTGTGACCCCACGGACTGTAGCCTGCCAGGCTCCTGGGTCCATGGAATTTTCCGGGCAAGCATACCAGGTTGCCATTTCCTACTCCAAGGGATCTTCCCAACCCAGGGACTGAACCCACGTCTCCTGCATCTCCTGCATTGGCGGGCGGATTCTTTACCACTGACCCACCTGGAAAGCCCATACCTTTAGGAGACTAAATGCTAAGTATTAATAGATAAGAGAACCCTCAGTATATAATTAAAAATGAAATAAGCATCAGCAGTTAACCATGAAGCAAATATTTAATATAAGAAAGTGTAGGAAAACTCTTATTTCCAACCAAATGATTATTTGGATGATTTTCAAAGTATTTCAAATATCAAATTTGTTTGAACATGTATTTTGGTGCTTTTATTTTTGTCAGTGCCTTGATTTTGGCTTAGACTAGCTAATAGATGTTTTATCAGGGCTGTGAGGCGTGAAATGGGAGGGGGTTTGAGGGAGAGAAATGTCCAGAGGAGACAGTGAGAATTTTACTGATGGTCCCAATGTGGAGTCACTGGCCTTGAATTTTAGAACTTTGGGGCTGGGCTTCTGTCCCTGCACAGATAGGGGTCATCGGAGGCAAATCCCTTGATCTAAGTTTCTATTTCTATGTTGTGTTTTGTGACCTACATAAGAGTACCTGTTACCAATATAGTGGTCATAAAGAGGGCAAATTCTCATAGTTTACCCTAACAACACACTTATTTTAGTGTGAGGAGAAAGAATACAATCTGCAGAGAGCTGGTGATAGAGTCCCCTCTGAAATCCAGAAGTCCTCCTCTGGAAACACTTCCCAGAGCCCCTCCCAGTCTATTGTGGGTACAAAGAAAGTGTATCCAAAGATACTCTTTGCAGAGTGCCTGCCCTATGATGGAGACAGTATGGTTTTGCTGAACAAATGAATGATTTTATCCATGATGGTCTCAAGTCATACACTTCTCAGTCACACATTGGGACTACCAAACATTTTAATATTAGGTTAAATCTCTTCAAATGATGGTAGAGACTAAACATTTACTTATCTGTTAGATTTTTAGAGTAGCATTCTTCATTCTAAAACCTCAGGGTGCATTCGAATAAAATTACAAATAATTAAAATCTTTTAAAAGACCTTTAGCAAAAATGATATTTTATGGTTAATAAAGCTAGAATATAGGCATGATTATAATGCTATATAATCATGTATGTAATTATTACATAAATAATATATAATCATCCTAATAAACCATGCAATTTCAGCCACTTCTTCGTATGAAGCTTCTCTATTTATAGCCCTGATGTGGTTGGCAGGGGGGAAAAAATAGATTTAGGAGAGGCTTGGGGATTAAGCACAGTGTGTAACTTGGAAGGGCCTGTGGTTTACTAATTTAATAGAATCTTCATTTGAACTGAATAAGGAAAACTAGCTTTGGGCTCTTTTGGGACCCTTAAGGGAATCACCTGGACCAAGTGAGCTGGTCCTTCTCTAGCCCCCTCCCAGCTACGCTGCTTCCCACTTGGGTGCTCATCCTATGATCCACTGCCCACTCCAGCCACACACAGGAATGCCCTTCCTCCTCTCTGTCTTTTCATATCCAGCTTAGGTCCCTGGAGACCCATTGCTTTCTGCCCCGTGCTCTCCCATCCCCACAGTGCCAGTCACTGAGCCAAGAAACCCAGTCACACATTCTGGTCATCTCTGACCCTTTGCCAATTGTCTGTGGATGCCATTCTTGCTCCTGTTTAACTTGAACTCTCCCAAGGCCAGGACAGGGGATGGGCTCTTCTCTTTTCTGTGTCTCAGCCACCCCCTTGCCTGTCCTAGGTCAAAGAGGGCCTGCTTGGCTAAGCAAGGCGGTAGCCATCATCTCTGGATGAAAACACACCAACTTCAGACAAATTAAAAGTTCCTTTGAGCAGTGGTTCTCCCACTTGAGGGTCCATTACAAACATCTGCAGGGCTGGTTAAACACTGCTTTCTCCACCTTCCTTCTCTCCCCTCAACAAGGATTTCTGATTCAGTGAGTCTGGGTCTTTCATCATTTACACTATCGAATTCATAGTTGATCACAAGTTTCTAGGTAATGCTGGTGAGGGCACTGTACTTTGGTTTAAGGAAAGATCATATGGGCCTGTCATGGTTTTGAGACTGATGGCTTCCAATGTGAAAATGATAGTTATCTCCTGTAGCTCTAAGTGCTTTACAAAATGCTTTCTTGTGAATTCTTTCATAACTTTCCCAGGCAAGGGACTGGATTGGTGTTGTTCCATTTCTAATCATAGAGAGGTTGAGTGATGGCCCCCTGCTGACAAGTGGGGACCTGGGGTTTGAGCCCCAGCCTCTTCCCTACACACACCAGTGCCTCCAAGCACTTTCTCTTTGGATGGAATTTGTTCTGTTGGTTTGAATCTTCAAGGAACTCTTCATCCATTGATGCAGATGATGGAACGAAATGATCACTAGCTTCCAGAAGGGCTGATTGCTCCACTAGTTCTGCAATCCCTCATCCCAGGCTCTTTCTTTGATCGATAAAGCATATTCTTCTCACATGGGAAACGGAATTGGGCAATCATTTGCAAGGTGAAATACCCTGAAGTTTGGGCCTGTCTCTGGGGCGGTTAGTAGCAGCTGTGATGTCAGAAAAGCAAAGAGGCCTACTGAGTTTTGCTGTTGCTCACTGCCGCTTGACCAGTGACATCTTCCTGATCTCAGGTTCAGGAAGACCATGAGCTGCCACTCAAATCAGTCCCATGAATCAAGCAGCAGCAGGTTTTTCCTTTAAATCTATACAGCCTGTGCTCTCATCTAGGAAGGAGAAGTCACTGCCATCTCCATGGGCCTTAGGTCATGGTGGGTACCTGGGAATAGATGAATTACAAGATCACTGTTCCATCACAATCCAAACTTCACTTTCTGTCCTCAGATAAAACCTCTTTCTTCCTAAGTACTGTTCATAAAACCTGTATTCATTTTAGTAGAGAGATAATGTATTTATGACAGATCTCTCTTTTCTGTTAGAACAGAAGTGCCATATCTTGGCAGATTGTTGCCTAGGGATTCCTCCTTATAGCTTTTCCATTGTATCCTCCCCGACTTTTCCATGGAACATTCTGAGGTGCCCAGGAAGCCTCTAGGGTCATGGTCAGCTGCCTAAGTCTTCAGCTCCTGGAGCGACACTCAGAAGAAACAGCTGAGATTTTTATGTTTTATTTTATGGTTCTACTTTGTCTTATTTGGAAAACACCACTAGTGAAAAGAAGAATGTCTCAGAGACAACTGTATTTTCAACAATGATTCTTATAGCACAGAAAAATCTAATCAGCAGCTTCTGTGTGAAGAGAGCTTAGGTTGAAAATAATTTGAAAAGCGGGAGCCCAGCCTGAGCCTTCTGCTTTGGAGGGGACGTGTGCATTATTTCCTGGGCATTGATCATTTTTGAGGACTCGGTGGTTTTAATTGTCACGGTCACACTGTCCCGTCTTGCCTTTCATGGTGCGATGGATGCTGAGCTGTGCTGGCTTCGATGATGTCTCTTTTAGGGCTTGTTTATCCTTGGGCCTCTGCGGGGAGCTGATGATCCTTTCACGGGATGCGCATGCCTCCAGGACCGTGGCACAGGATGGACAATTGATGACCTTGTGGTCACTGCTGTCCTGCAGAGGGCGAGACTGGGGTTATTCACAGCTTAGTAATTGGCCCCGATGCTGAGATCTTCATCCTGAGCAAATGCAGGCATCAGGGGGGCAGTTACAGATCAATGCAGGGGCGCTGAATATACAGGCCCCAGAAAAGATACCAAAATCAAAAATGGATTTCTGTTTAGCGTGCATTGTATATCCTGGTCTGGTTATGAATAATTTAGCCTTCCCCAGGCTGAATAGACTATATTTAGCAAGCCTATTTTGCTTATAATACGTCCTATCCTTTTATGAAGAAGCATAAAGCTTAGGAGAAGTGCTCAGAATAAGGGGTGACTTCATTTGGTGGGAGCAGGCATGTGGAGGTATCTTCACTTGCAGCCCCCAGCTTACCATTCACACCTGGTCTAGCCAAGGGCAGAGGGCCCCGGGCACGTAAAGCTGGCAGTGGCCTCAGGAGTGTATCCCCGGATTAGGCAGGAGACAGGACTACTCTGCCTGTGTCATTGGTGGCTCCCAGCTGGGTCCATCTGTCCAAGAGAGGGGACATAGCAAGGGTTGCCGAGAGGTTTTTCTTTCCTTCAGTGTTGTTACTTTCCCAGCAGGAATAGGATGGATTCTCAAGTGAGACAATCAGAAGGGACTTTAAAAGACTGTGAAAAGGTGGAGGCAGGATGAAGGGGACTCACTGGGGATAATGCAGATTTCCAGGGCAGGAGCAGTGGGGCTCCTTACCTCTCCCAGGCCTGAAAAAGCAAGGGTAGGGAGCGGTTCCTCACCCTTGGAAAGGGAGGGCTATGTGAACTGCTGTCTAGTGGGAGTTCAAGCTTTGGTTGGTAGTGACTCCACAGGGAGGGTGGCTGAGGATAAACACCAGAACTGCATTCTCCTCCCTTCTCTTATCTTCTGTGGGTGTTCCCTCACTGATCAAACCCAATAGAAAGCTAGAAGCGAGGCAGTCCCTCTTATAATCCATGTAGGCCAGCCTCCCAGGGAGAGGAGAATGGAGAGTGAATCTGGAGGTGCCAATGGAAGATCCTAGAGGCCTCATAACACCTCTCGTAATGACGCTCCTGCTGTGAGTCACACTTCACTGTTTCTATCAGGTACCTGTGTGTGTGTGTGTGTGTGTGTGTGTGTGTGTGCACGCGCATGCATGCATGCGCACACTTCGCCACTCGGTTGTTGTCTCTTTGCGACCCCATGGACCATAGCCCGCCAGGCTCCTCTGTCCGTGGAATTTTCCACACAAGAATACAGAGTGGGTTGTCATTTCCACCTCCAGAGTATCTTCCCAAGCCAGGGATGGAATATATCTTCAGTGTCTCCTGCACTGGCAGGAAGACTCTTTACCACTGCACCACCTGGGAAGATACCTATTCATTTACAAATATCTAGTCTTGAGAATGTGATGGCTTTGCCATTTGTAAAAGGTCTCATTGTTGTTGTTCAGTCCAGTGAGCCTTCCTATGATGACCTAACCAACATCTCTCTACAACCCCAAACTTGAACCTTCTGAGAGATCCCAAGTGAGAATCCCTCAGAAAACCCCTTCCCAAGTCCTGACCTTGGCTTGCTTGCTATCTTTTCTTCAGTCGTGTCTGACTCTTTGCAACCCTATGGGCTGTAGCCTGCCAGGCTTCTCTGTCCGTGGGATTTCCCAGGCAAGAATACTGGAGTGGGTTGCCATTTCCTCCTCTAGGGGATCTTCCTGACCCAGGGAATGAATCCACCTCTCTTGTGTCTCCTGCACTGGCAGGCAGGTTCTTTACCACTAGTGCCACCTGGGAAGTCCTGTCCTGACCCATGGAATGGTGAGTAAAATAAAATGGTTATTTTAAGCCTTTAATTTTTTTTGGAGGGGGTGGTTTTATTTTGTAGCAATATCACTAAAACATCTTATACACATCCTGGCAGTATATCCTTTTAAGTTATTTCCATTTGCAGAGTTGAAATTCAACAGTGAAGTAAAATTTTGGGTAATGAAAGAAAGACATTTGAGGTTTAAAGTAATAAGCTTAACTTTGACCAAGAGTCTGGCTTCCTTCAGTAGGTCCTGTGTTTCACAAGCTCTTTCCTTCCTCTGGTTGTGAACCCATAGATTGTCTTAACCTCCAGGCAAGATGGAAGCCACTTACCTTTCTGTAGCCCAGTGCTCTCATCTGAAAACAGAGGTGCACATACTTCCTTGAGTTCCTGTGAGGTAATCCAAGAAATCATCTTGCATTTTGCCTGCCATATGATTGTGTAGTGATTTATAGAACATGAATCTGAGAACACACTCATTCAACAGACATCATTTATTGAACAATTAATTTGTGAAACCTTATGGTAGGTGCCAGGATTTAGGGAATTCTTGGAAACAGAGATTGTGTATGCAGGTGTATCTCTTGATTAGTTTATATCCAGTTTCTATACCTACAAGTCTCTTCTGAGAAAGAGGGTAACCGGTCATGGCTTGGAGGAGGAAATTTCATTCATGAATTGAAGCTTCATCTGACCTCCCGCTGTCAGGAGCACAGGGCACAGAAGGACCCAGGAGTCCCACATAAGGAAAAGTTTAACATTGAGCGTAGTGACCAGGAACCTAGGGATGTGGGGTCAGATTGCTAGGGCCCAAATCCAAGATTTTCCACATATTAGCTAATGAGATAATGATTGTTATAGCCACTCACCTCATGTGATTATTGTGAGTCTTCAAGCTGAGTGTCAGGCTCATTCTAGTGTTTAGTCTGGATTGCCCAGCTCTGCTGATAATGATGATACTGTTATATTATCATTGTCATTACACTTAACATTGAAAACTCAGCCTAGACATACACAGACAAGCTCTGGGGCTCAGCTGTTGAGGTCTTGAATAGGGGGCATAGGCATTTTGTCCTGTAGACATAGGGGAATTTCCAGCTGAGGAATGACAGGATCAAGTCCCTTCTCCCTCCCTCTTTCCTGCTCTCTCTGCCCTTGCTTTCTCATTTCCTCTTCTCTCCCCTCCTTTAAAATGATGACAGTATGTTCAAATTGTGCAAATCAGAGGAATAGATTAGAAACAGGAGAATAAATGTGCTTAGCAGACCCAGGAAATCTCCAGGGGACTGGAATTGATTACCCAGCGTGTAACATACAAAACCATCATTTTTCTGCACATGGTGAACAATAGGAGTGAAGTAACCTCCTATTCCAATCCCCCTAATCTGATGGGGTTTTCTCAGTGATGTTATGGAGTCATAGAGGTGACAGGCACAAACTGGGCCACCTCCCAGTGGCCTTTTTCCCTGGAAGGGTTGGAGGCAGAGGAAGATCAGACCCTTTCCAGTGTGTGCACTTGCCTGGTTTAATTTGGAGATAGCCCAGGACAGAGGAGCATGGCATGCTATAGTCCATGGGGCCACAAAGAATTGGATATGACTTAGCAACTGAACAACCACAATTGCCTGTCTTGGGAGATGCTGGGACCTTGGGAAGCTGTATAAGTGAAAAGGTTGATGCTTTATATCAAAGGCTTATAAAATATATCCTGTTGCCTTTCCCCATTTGAGGAAGGACCTTTTGATGTGGGCTCTGGGTAAACCCCACGTGTTCCCATCCTTGTAGTAATCCTGGTACTGGAATTACCTGGTTTCATTAGAACCAAATTTACTTCAGTTATTTGGAGAACCTTGACTGTAGGATGAGTGCAGGTTAGAGAATGTCATGCAAGCTCTGAGCTTCAGGATTTTGCTTTGCAGCTCATTGTAGTTTCAGTTGAGATTGGACATGAGAACTTGGCTTTCATGAGTTCAAGTCACTGTGGGGAATGGAGTCACCATTTTGGTTAAGTTGTTTATCCATCTATCTGGAAGAGTAAGATTCTGATTTTCACTTGCTGCTTATCTTTTTTCATCCTGAAGGTTGAGGTTTATTTGAATAAACAGATGAAGGCAATGTAAACTGCTAGCCTATATGATGTCTTCACATATATTAGAGAAAAGTACCCTTTCATGTCATATGTAGCACTTTAAACTCATAGCTTAGGAGCAAGTATGGCCCATTTTTAAGCCCCTGATTATCTCTCAATCAGGGAGAATTTGTGCAGTGCCCAACTTGTACATCCAGATGTGGCGACCCTGATTGAAGGAAAAATACCCAATAATAGGGTGACCCAGTGCTTCAGAAGAATGTCTTAGCCTGGGCATCCTTTCTGATTTAGTAATTTATGGTTAGTGGTTTAGAGCTCCTGAGTTAGTAGGTCTGAGGTAGGGACCCAAGAAATTGGATTTCTAATAAGTTCCTAAGTGATGATGCCCTTGGTTTGGGTACCATATCATGGTACCCAGATTTTCCCTCTTCCAGGCATTAATTACCTGAATTGTTTATCAAAACCAAAGATGCTTTCCTATTTAGCAGTGTAGGTTGGACCCAAATAGTTGGCCTCACTGGAACTTTCTGGAAGAGGGCCCCTCTTTCTCAGCAGTTCCCTGTCCTCTACAGGCCCACTGATAAATTTGGTGGGTCTGCAGCTTCTGAACCTGCTCAGCCATCAGCATCAGAGTGGGGCCGAACCATTTCTCCCTTTCCAAACCCCTGATAGCCTTCATAATTCTCCCCTAGAATATTTTTTTCTTGGACTCAGATGTTGCCTGTTTGATTTTAATCTAGAGATCTATTTTTTATAGTCTGTGGAAAATATGCTCTGCTATTTTTTTTTGTTACCTAAGTGTGAAAAACAAAACAAAACTTAGTGTACTAGGAGATTTTGCAGAGAGAGTTTAATGCTTAGACAATTTAAAGCATGTGTGCACATATACATGTACACACATATGATGACACAGGCTTTTTCAGAGAAAAAGTGAATAATGAGTGAATAGGCTGTTTGAGCATTTTCAGCAGAGCCAGTGAAATGTAGTCTTGTAGGAATTTGGTTCTCGGTCTTACGGTGCTCCCTCTGGGTCATCAAAAAGTAAGACTGGGACCCTCATTTTTGGAGCTGTTGGCAATGTCAAGCTCGTTGGCAGTCTTGGCAATGGGTTTGGCCTGCTTTCGGGTGTGGATGGCTTTCCCACTGACACCTTGCAGGACCACAGGACATTTTTTAAAAGGTTGAGCACCAAGTCTCCACGTCTCGTTAGTGTCAGCAGTTGCTTTATCTGTGAGAATAACTGTCCTTCTTAGCTTCTCAATTTGTCACCTGTGTAATGATTTATTACCTTCCAAAGCTCCAGTAATTGTATAATGATGCAAAAATAATGACAAGCCATTCTGATAAACTTTATTACTTGTAGCATCTTATATGGAAACTGCATTCCAGAATGCTCGATAGGATTACAGAGCACACCCACAGGGTGACAGCTAGCAGGGAGGGTGACTTCTCAGGCCTGAGATCAACAGAGAAAAAGAAACAGGACTCAAACTTCCGGAACAGAGACTGGCAAGAATTGGGCTGGCGTGAGTTGATTCCATTTAGGGCACATGTCAAATGGAGCTACCTTCATTTTTATCCCAAGAATGTAGTGTTCACTTGACTATTTTAAATTGGGAAAATAGAATTGACTCTTATAAAATCTTCAATGAAATATATAGTCAAAGGAATGTATATAAATGGTGTGCAGTTGAACTCCTGTTTTTATCTTTAACCCCCACCTTTGGAGCTTCTCCTTTTAATCAAATGACTAAGCTTTCAGCTTTCACATGGGCTCAGACATACCTTTTCTTGAGCCGAGTTGTAAGGCACTACACAATATTCCAGTGCTAAGGGCAAAAGGGACTCAAGAAGGCTGACTTACAGAGTAACTTTCAGACTTGCTTCTCATTTTGGAGCAATATCTGAAGTTAAAATATCTTTCACGTGGAATTGAGAACCGAGATACAAAATCGTGATCAAGTGTGGTAATAAGAGAGTTCTTTTAGTAAATGGAACTTAACTAATTTGGGTCTGTGGTTGGAGGGTTAGGTCTTCAATTATTTCCTGAACCAAAGAGTAATGAGGCTCCCGGTATAGCTGACTGTAGAGGCAAAGATAATGGGTAAGGGTCCTGTGTTGTCTTCCATCTTCTTCCCGGTGACCAGCCAGTGACCCCAGACAATGCCTGTTTCTTTGATGATGGATTCTCTTGGGATTGTACCAGTGGACTTGCACCAGGTCTGGGTCTTGAATATTGGGCCTTAAAAGTGAGGAAAAGTCAGGGTTATATCAGAGAACAGATGTTGCCGGTGCTACCTATGTTCACTTTTCTCATCTTCACAGGCTTATGGTTGGATTATATTTCCCAGTCTCTCTTGCAGTTAGATGGGAACATTTGACTTGTTCTGGCCAATAGCATGTAGGAATTTCCAAGATTATAAAATTATAAAATCTGGTTATAAAATCTCTATGTGTGAGCCTCATTTCTCTCCCTCTACCACCTGTTACCAGAGAAGGCCTATGCAAGATGGAAGAACAGTAGATGGAAGTGGCCTTGGAATGTTTGGTTACTTCTTGAAGGAGAGCCTCCTAAGACCCCACTGGATTGTGATATGAATGAAAAACAAATCATTTTTTTGTGTGTTAATACATTGAAATTTCACTGCTGCTTGAGGCATTTTCCCAGATTTTGAACTCCCCCCACCCCTGTTTCCCATAGTACTTTCACGCCATCTTCCAGACTTCCAATTTCCACCGAACTGTCAACTCACCCAGGGGTCCCGTTTGGAAAAGCTCTGATAAACTCATTCAGGGAACTTGTGAAATAAAATTTAAAAAGAAAAAGGTCTGGAGTATGGCTCTTCCTAGAGACATCTGCCACTGCGTGTGTGTGTGTGTTAGTCTGTCAGTCGTGTCTGACTCTTTGCAACCCCATGGACTGTAGCCCGCCAGGCTCCTCTGTCCATGGAATTCTCCAGGCAAGAATACTGGAGTGGGTTGCTACTTCCTTCTCCAGGGGATCTCCCTGACTCAGGGATCAGGGCACGTTGTGGGCAGATTCTTTACTGTCTGAGCCACCAGGGAAGCCCACCTCTTTGTAGGGACTCTTAAATGTTAATGAGCCCATGACCCAGAGACTCATCATGCTAATGATGGGATTGCAGACCCTATGACAGGAGTGTGGAGGAGATTCTGGAGGAAGGCAGTTTCGTGATGGACACCTGAGAGATGGCTGCCACCTCCTTTCCAATCTTAGCCCAGGTCCACCAGTGATCACCTCCTCAGAAGCTCCTAATCAGGCAGCATAATGATAAAGAGGACAGATTCTGAAGCCAACCTACTTGGGTTTGAATCTCAGCTCCATGGCAGAGGGGGCTTGCTGACTTAGGTTTGTGTTTCCCTCTCATAGTGTAGAATGGTGATCAGAAGTGGCTGTGCAGCCAGGGTCAACATATCTCCATCTTTACTTGCCTCCAGGTGGGTCCATGTGTCTGAGCTTGGATCCTAGAAGGTGGATAGAAGTGATATATGCCCCTTGTGGGCATGGCCCATCAACAACCCCCACCCATGACTCTCCATGTCCACCATCCCCCATCTGCTGGCTGGAGGTGGATGTTCAGAGAAACACTGGATGTCACATGGTGAGGATGGCAGGTGTCACCTCTGTCAGTGGGGTCCTGAATACCTCTGCGGCGCTGACCATCCACTTCTCCAACCAGTGAGACTTTCCATGTACTTGCCTATGTGCTCAGTCACCAAGTCGTGTCTGACTCTTTGTGATCTCATGGACTGTACCCTCCAGGCTCCTCTGTTCCTGGAATTTCCTAAGCAAGAATACTGGAGTGGGTTGCCTTTTCCTTCTCTAGACTTCCCATGAGTGGGATGCAAGTTTTTAATATATCAAGGCTGTAAGATTTCAAGGTTTGTTGAAGACAGCCGCTAGCATTACTTAATGAAGATAATCACTTTTTAACCGTATAATCTTAGGAAATCATTTAACCCATTCTAGCATCAGTTTCTTCATCTACAAATTGGGGGAGAATGAAACTTATTATCTCAGAGGGTTGTAATAATGGATAAACAAGATCAATCCACATAAAGCACTTAGGATAGTGTCTAGCCCATAGAACATTCTTGCTAAGCTTATCTATTCTTACTGTTAATTAGAATAAGTAATTGCCATCTGCCTGAGCTCTGTTATGAGAGAAAGACTTTTTCCTTCAACAGTTTCCCCTCCTGACTTATGGAGACCAGCTGGGACCGAGCTATTAAGGTAAAACTCTTGTGTAACCTGGCTCAAAGAAAATCCAGGTGAGTGGAGGGACTGGGACTGCATGATTGTTTTCTGTGGTCCTAGCTGTCCACAGGCTTGAGATTTGCCCTGGCAGTGGGCATAGGAGCTATTCCCACTATGCAAATGTCTGATGGTCAGTCCATGCCAGCCAGGACCCTGGGTGGACCAGTGGCCTCTGTGGGGTAGGATCTGAGCAGTGTTTCCTCAGAGTCCAGTCAGCAGCTTCCCCGGATTCTTCACCTTCCAGCACGGAGACAGCAGGGTCTTTGCCAAGGTCCTTGCCAAGCTCATTCCTAAAATCAAAGGAGTGAAGCATCCTGCCTCCTCTTAAACAACGCTTGTTCCTATGGAGCTCAGCTGTTTCCCTGCCTGCAAGACCATCGAGTGGCCATTTTTTACTTTAGTGGCTGAGCCGGGGTGGGAGGACTTCACTTGGACTTTACATCACGCCCACTTTTACTCACTGCCAGGTTTCTGTTGGGATGTGTCAGGCACGCCGGGGCGTTTGTAGTAGTCCTCGTGGTATTACAGAGCAGAGAGATGCACTTGGGGAAGCCTTCGCTACTTCAACATTTCAGCTCCATCTGTACGGGCTGGGGATTTACTGAGGTCAGCAACGGTCGGATGATCAATAACGCATTTCAGAGAAAACTCCATTTTTTGCCTCCAGCAAATTCCCAGCGTTACTTTGCCTTTGTAAACAACATCTTAAGCGATGCTGATTGTAAATCATCTCCAATGCACCTTTACATCCCTCATGCCATTTGCTCTCTAATAATTATAATTTTTTTTTTTTTTAATGGGAGGCAAGACGAGTTCTTTGTGCCAGAGGAAGCCCAGAGGATTCAGGTGACTGGACGAAGGTTGCCGTGAGTTGGGTGGACACAGATGGATCCCAGTCTCTCAGCTCTGACCTGGGACATTTGCCCCTGACTGGCACAGTCTCCAGCGCCTCTGTTAACTCAGGGCTTGGAGGTGTACCTGACCTGGCTCCAGGCCTCCTGCTCAGCTGATGAGCGCTAACCAGTGGGTGGGTTGCAGGCAACCACAGGTTGTTTAACCTTGTCAGAGCTAAAGGCTCTCTCCACCTGCTGTCTAGGCAGGCTGGCGGGTGATCACATGTTCCTCTGGACCTAATTACCTGAGAAGAAAAGAACGTTTCTTGGAAATTCCTTGAACTCCCCTCTAAGCAGCCTGCCGGCAGATATACAATGAGGCTGGGTCTTACCCCAGGAGGGGAAAATCCAAGTACCGGTTGATGGTCTGATGAAGCACGACCTGATATTGATGGGGTGGGGCCAGAATATAGGCTCTGTATGTTTCTCATGAATCCAGAGAGCAGCATCTTCCAACCTGTATAGTCTGTGTGGTGATGTCAGGGCACCTTCAGATGGTCTGATGGACAAGGGCGGCTGGAGGGCATTGTTCCACCCCTAGGCCAAATGTCTAGTGTGAAAATGAATGGAAGAACACATCGTATCCTCAAGTGCATCCTTAGAACTGGCCTGAAGGATGTGGGGTGCTACACTAGAGTCCTAGTATACAACCTATTAGAAGGTGCTGGCAGGGAAGGGCTGTGTCCTGGGGAGGCAGTGCTGGGACCCACTTTCATGCCTGAAATGGCTCTGTCCCTTACCACAAGCTACCAAGTCCCCTTCTGGAGTAAACAGAGGGGTCTTGTTTAGCAACACACACATATTCTGGCTTCCCTGGTGGCTCATGTGGCAAAGAATCTGCCTGCACTGTGGGAGACCAAGGTTCATTCCCTGGGTTAGGAAGATCCCCTGGAGGAGGGTGTGGCAACCCATTCCAGAGTTCCCATTCCTGCCTGGGAAGTCCCATGGGCAGAGAAGCCTGCAGGCTACAGTCCATGGGGTCGCAAAGAGTCAGACACGACTGAGAGTAATACTTCCCAGGTTCTGGAGCAGATCCGAAGCAAGCAGAGAAGGTCTGCTGCAGACCTGCTGGGGATGAGAGGGCAGGTGTGGAAGGCAGCCAGAGAGCAGCCTCTTGACTTACCCTGATCTGGGATTCAGGGTCCGCTCTGATGTCACTTAGGGCTCAGTGTGCCTCAGTCAGCTTCTGGGCTGGTGAGAGCCGGTTGTTCAATTTTCAGGAATTTGGTGAATTGATTGAGATCTTCCTGATAGTTTCCAATTGGCTATGGTGGGAATTTTTACACTGAGAAAACTGACCATACTCCACCCAGGTGTGAAACACTCACCAGTGCATCACTCCGCAGGGCGCCCCAGGAGGTATGTTCTCTTTGTCCGATGCTGACATGCCCAGGCTGTACTGTGACTTACACGTTTCCTATCAGTGACTTCCAGGCAACCTCTCTCCAGCTTTGGCATGACCTGAGGGTCTCTCTTCTCTCTGCTCTGACAAGTGTGCAGCAGGCGGCCACAGAGCGCCCTGCAGGGTAGGAACTCTGTGTGCCGCCAGCCAGGGGAGAGCTGGTCAACCTTCAGATGACGGCTGCGATTCCTCTTGGTGCTGCTTGTCAGACACACGTGCCGAGCTGCTCTGACCTCCAGCTCCTCTTGTTCTTTCCTCCATCTAGGCCCTGAAGCTGATCACTGCCATCTGCTCTTTCCTCCTCTTTGCTCTCAGGGCGGACCCTCTGCTGGGTCAGCATACGCTGCCAAGAAGTTCCCTGGGCCATGTCAGGAACCAGCACTGGATGCATCTGGGTATCATTTCTTTTTACTTTAAGGCATCAGCTGGCCTAAGGAATGACCCCTAATGGAATGCCATTCTCTTTGGTGAGCATCACACCAGCTTCCATTTCTGGGTACACACTATGTACCAGGACCTGTGATGCACCTCTCATGATCTCAGGTGCTTTTCACAATGGCCCCTCAAAACTGACAGGGCTGTTAGCTCCGGGCCACTGACAAGGAAGGGTGACCCAGTCATGCACCTCGCAGGTGGCAAGAGAGGGATCCAAACACAGACTGGCTTGGTTTCAAAGCCCTGGCTCATAACAGCAATCTTGCATTGTCCCTCTGTCCCTGGGACAAGCTATGGATTTCCATGATGGCCAGGAGTGAAGTACCTGCAGGGTTCGGAAGCATTTGGTAGCCGATGCAGTGGTAGTGCTGGCATAGAACTTTCAGAGGGGGTTCACTGTGTTTGCAAACAAACATTGAATAGGAAAAATATTGGGTTGGTCAGTAAGTTCATTTGATGTGGTGGAAAAACCTGAATCAAGTTTTTGGCCAACCCAATATTATTGTCTAGCTATATTGCTTGCTTTTTGAATTAGTTGACTAGAGCTGCTGTAGTAAAATACTACAGACTGGGTGGCTTAAACAGTACAGATTTATTGTTTCATGGTTCCAGAGGCTGGGAGTCTGGAGTAGTCAGTGGGGTGCACCCTCCTTAGTGATGTGAAGCAGATTCTGTTCCATACTTTTGGCCTAGCCTCTGGGCGGCTTGCTGGACATCTTTGGTCTTCCTTGGCTTCCTTACTGGGTAAAAGTATCACCCAGATCACTGTCTTCACCTTTATATAGCATTCTCCCTATGGGCTTCCCAGGTGGCGCTAGTGGTAAAGAACCCGCCTGCCAATGCAGGAGATGTACGAGACATGGGTTCAATCTCTGAGTTGGGAAGACTTCTTGAGGAGGGCATGGAAACCCACTCCAGTATCCTTGCCTGGAGAATCCCATGGACAGAGGAGCCTAGTGGGCTATAGTCCATCGGGTCACAAAGAGTTGGACGTGACTGAAGTGACTTAGCATGCACACACACACTCCGTGTGGACATTTTTTGGTGTCCAACTCTCTTTTTTATAAGGACACCAATGATATTGGATTAGGACTCACCTGGATTACCTCACCTCAGCTAATTATAACTTCATTAATCCTGCTTCCAAATAAGGTCACATTTTGCTGCGGTAGGGTGCTGGGTGTTCAGAATTCAGCTTATGAATTTTGTGGGGGTATGAGATTCAACCCATAACCAAGTGTGTTCATACTAGCTTTTAAACTGAGAAAAGCTGTCTAAGGGAGATCTCTGTTGTTTTTATTTCTTGCTGTAAGACTTTTTTTCTGTATTGCAACTTCTGGTCCAGATGGAGTGGACATGTGCTTGCTCCTCTGAACTGACTTGTCTCCTAATCGTCATTGAAAGCAACTCCCTAGCCACTGGGTACATCTTCCTCCAATCCTAAGGGCTTCCCCAGGACTCGTCCTTTGGATGCGGGCAGGGGCTGTGCTTTTCCTTTCCTAGTGATCTGAGCTGCTTCCTGCCCAGATCCCAGAGTTTTCTTCTCTAGCGGGCTTTATTTTGATTAGAATGTTCTGAATCTTCTGTACTCTGTTGGTGAAACACCCAGCATGGATGCAATGCTTTGACTAGTTCTGGCCAAACCAGTGCTGCTGCTGATTGGGCTATTAGAAGCTTTACTCTAAGTAATGTGGTCCCCTGGATGGAATAAATTTTCTTCCGAGACTTAGGTGGGATGTGACTACTGAGAGAAAGGAAGATAAGCTTTGTTGGGAGAATTGAGGCTGCCTATTCCCAAGTGGATGGGCTACAAGACAGGTGGGAGAGGGAGGCGATATGGGGGAAGGTGCTTAGCCCTCAGCACTGCTCGCCTTGAGTGTGTCCTCACCATGTTCTCTTTCTGGGACACACATTTCTGGAGGACCCTCCAGAATCTCCCCCACCCAGCGCAGAGGCTGCTCTTTTCAGTTATGGGCTGAAAGTCTTAGGTGATTCCCCAAACTCAGTCCGAGACCCAAATATTTCTCCTGAACTCTCAGACTCTATTTCCTTTTGATCTCATCATTTATTCACCATTTTTTTCATTCCACGAAGGAAAAGATTGGCTGAAACGGGAGTAGAGTGGAGGAGGGGAGAGTGCTCTGGGCATAGAGACACATGGCCAAAAGGTCAAAGGTGATAGAGAATGTGGCCTGTGCCTAAAATGAAAGAAGGTGAATCTAGCTGGAGGGGAGGGTGAAGGGGAGTGACTGTAAGAGGACAAATGGAGAAATAGTTGGCACTCACATCAGGAAAGCTTCCATGTGGAAGATTGGATTATCCTGAGAGCAATGAATAGTCTTAAATATGAGAGTGTGAAAATTAATAAACAAAAACCTCAATCGGAAAAGAGTTGGGAGGCCAGAAGGGGGAGCTCTCATGCCCTTTGAAGATGGCAGAGCCCAACAGGAAGAAGAGAGTTCCTGGCAAGGAAGGACTCAGCCAGTGAGAGCCTGTCACAGGGCAGCCAACGAAAAGCTTCAGACTCTCCATTCCTCCAGTGGGTGCTTGTTAACCGCAGGCCTCCCAACATTTTCCACCCCTCTATAAAAGAGTTCTCCACTTCTTGTTGCATGAGACTTGCACATGGCTCACCATGGCTGTAGTCCCCTAATTGCAGTTCTTTACTGATCCTAAGTAAACCCATTTTTGCTGGAGAAATAACTGGCAGCCTATTTGTTTAAGGTCAACAAGAGTGACATGAAAGATTACTCTGGAAGGATGTGGAAAATGATTTGGATAGAGGTGAGATTAGAGTCAAAAGACAATTTAAGGGGCTATTACAATAATGCAAATATTCACTCACTCACTCATGAGTTCCTAAGTGTCCTCCCTGTGTCTGTAGGGAGTAGGTGGAATGAGCGAGGGATTGCGGCACCTTAAACTTCTGCTGACAGCTGGCGAAGGCTGTTCTCTGTTCTCTTCACTGGGATGAAGCAGCTCCTGGGCTGGCATACTCTGGACTGAGCCCTGTGCTTTTTTTTTTTTTTTTCTTTTTTCCTCATTCTGAAAAAATACTGGGAGAGCAGGAGGCTGTCAGCTGTGTTTCCTGCTTCACAAGGAGAGCTTTGTCTGAAGAAGTTTCAGAGTGCAAAAGTCAGATTGAATACAATGGAGACACAAAATGAAATTGCTCTTTACAAGAAATACAGGTGCAATAAAATGGAGATACACTTGTTTTAACGCTGCACATGTCCTGAGGATTTCTAAAGGCTACTGAGTAGGTTAAGCAAAAGTGCAGTTAGGAAAGGAAAGGGGGAAGGTGGGTCAGAGAGGGTAGTGGGAGGGTGTGTGAACGTGTATGGGAAGTGTGGATTGGACGGACTTGGTGGAAGTGCTTTGAGCACCAATTAAAAGCCCAGTATGTCACAGAGGCTACACTGGAGCAAGGACCACAGTCTCGTCCCTGCCCAGTTCTCTCTCCCCACCGGCAGTTCTGTCCTCTGTACCCTGTTGTTTGGCATTGCCTCTGTGTGGAGAGTATGAGCTTCTCTCCACTGATACTGCACAAGTGCTCTGGATCAGAGACCGCAGAGAGAGGGGTGAGAAACGGAACACTCCATATACTGCCTCTGCCAAGGGAGAGAATCAGTCTCTGAAAAAAGACTCTCTAACACAGGTCTAGATTATTTTTTATTACTTAGAATTTGGTATTTTATGCACGTACTTCCCAGGTGGCACTAGTGTTAAAGAACCTTCCTGCCAATGCAGGAGATGTAAGAGATGCAGGTTTGATCCCTGGGTCAGGAAGATCTGCCAGAGGAAGGCACAGAAACCAACTCCATTATTCTTGCTTGGAGAGTCCCATGGACAGAGGAGCCTGGCAGACTATGGTCCATAGGGTCGCAAAGAGTTGGACACGACTGAAGTGTCTTATATTGTATCATCACCCTGCTTATTTAACTTATATGAAGAGTACATCATGAGAAATTCTTAGCTGGAAGAAGCACAAGCTGGAATCAAGATTGCCAGGAGAAATATCAATAACCTCAGATATGCACATGATACCACCTTTATGGCAGAAAGTGAAGAAGAACTAAAGAGCCTCTTGATGAAAGTGAAAGAGGAGAGTGAAAAAGTTGGCTTAAAGCTCAACATTCAGAAAACTAAGATCATGGCATCTGGTCCCATCACTTCCTGGCAAATAGATGAGGAAACTGCGGAAACAGTGGCTGATTTTATTTTTGGGGGCTCCAAAATCAGTGCAGATGGTGATTGCAGCCATGAAATTAAAAGACACTTACTTCTTGGAAGGAAAGTTATGACCAACTTAGACAGCATATTAAAAAGCAGAGACATTACTTTGCCAACAAAGGTCCATCTAGTCAAGGCTATGATTTTTCCAGTAGTCATGTATGGATGTGAGAGTTGGACTATAAAGAAAGCTGAGCACCAAAAAATTGATGCTTTTGAACTGTGGTGTTGGAGAAGACTCTTGAGAGTCCCTTGGACTGCAAGGGGATCCAACCAGTCCATCCTAAAGAAGATCAGTCCTAGGTGTTCATTGGAAGGACTGATGTTGAAGCTGAAACTCTAATACTTTGGTCACCTGATGTGAAGAACTGACTCATTTGAAAAGACCGTGATGCTGGGAGAGATAGAAGGCAGGAGGAGAAGGGGACAACAGAGGATGAGATGATTGGATGGCATCACCGACTCAATGGACATGCGTTTGAGTAAACTCTGGGAGTTGGTGATGGACACGGAGGCCTGGCATGCTGCGGTCCTTAGGGTCACAAAGAGTCGGACATGACTGAGCGACTGACCTGAACTGAAGTGTCTTAGCATGCATGCACATACTTTATACCTAGAGTCAGCCACCAGTTCAGTTCAGTTCAGTCACTCAGTCGTGTCCGATTCTTTGTGACCCCGTGGACTGCAGCACTCCAGACTTTCATCACCAACTCCCAGAGCTTACTCAAACTCATGTCCATTGTATCAGTGATGACATCCAACCATCTCATCTTCTGTCATCCCCTTCTCCTCCTGCCTTCAGTCTTTCCCAGCATCAGGGTCTTTTCAAATGAGTCAGTTCTTCACATTAAGTGACCAAAGTATTGGAATTTAAGAATCAGTCCTTCCAATGAATATTCAGGGCTGATTTTCTTTAGGATGGACTGGTTGGATCCCCTTGCAGTCCAAGGGACTCTCAAGAGTCTTCTCCAACACCACAGTTCAAAAGCATCAATTTTTTGGTGCTCAGCTTTCTTCATAGTCCAACTCTCACATTCATACATGACTAGTGGAAAAACCATAGCTTTGACTAGACAGACCTTTGTTGGCAAAGTAGTGTCTCTGCTTTTTAATGTACTGTCTAGGTTGGTCATAACTTTTCCTCCAAGGAGCAAGTGTCTTTTAATTTCATGGCTGCAGTCACCATGTGCAGTAATCAGTCATCAGCTATTTATTGAGTGCCTACTATATTTCTGCACTGCTGTAGAGGCTAAGCTTGCAGTCAAGACCGGAACTGCAGACTGGCAGTTTGCAGATCTTAAGTGTTTTGTGTGACTTGACTGGTGTTATTCATTCATTCATTCATGTCTGAATGCCTTTAGATGGAGCAAGTGCTTGTCAGTGAGTTATAGCTGTCCTACACCTAGTTTTTGTTTTACTTGAAATTCATGTGAGAAGAGATCCCTACACATGAAAGTGTTGTGTCCCTCAATTCAAGGTGTGAATCAACGTTTTGGGCAAAGAGAGTCTGAGACCGCAGGCACCTGAGAGAGCTGAGCTGCGGGGAGCAGCTGGGAGGCTTTGAGGCATCACGCTTGCTCTCTGAAGTCAAAATGGTTAAAGTGCCATTGAACTTTTTTTTTTTTTTTCTGCTTAACACAGCTTCTACTTGCAAAAGTTTCAGACTTTGGTCCCTAGACAAGTTGGAGTTTAGAGGAAGCAAGTGATTGGAATGACTAAAGAGGATGCTTTCAAAATGTATTTCCAATGTTAGGTCCAAAATGAGATGAGGCAGGGGTGGAGCTCACTTCCTCAGTCTGGACACCCTCTTCTGAGCTGACTTCATCCTTCCTCTGATTCATTCTCAGCATTACCCTACACTGAGCTTAGACTGCAACCTGCGTTTCGAGTAGTTAACTGGGTCTTACGCTTCCTGCTTCTGAATGTTCCTGTCCTTTTAGTCACTTAGTCATTCATTCAACTGACTCCTGAGCACCTCACATGTACTAGGCACTGTCTTAGATCCTGAGGTGCAGCAATGAACAGTGCAGACACTAGTTCTTGCATGTGTGGTATTTATATTCTGGTGTGTGTAGGAGGAAGGGGAAATGGGCCGTAATATAAATCAGCAAATTACATGGTATGTTAGGAGATAAAATGCTATGGGGAGTAGGACAGGACAGCCACTGATTGAGGCACGTGGGGAAATGATGCCATGTTAAACAGAGTGGTCAGAGAAGACCCCCGAGAAAGTGACATTTGATTCAGGATCTGAAAGAAAGGAACAGTAATGTGGCTGTCAAGGGGAAGAATATTCCTCTTCAGTGCAAAGGCCCCGAGGCAGAAACAGGCCAACTGTGTCAGAGGAACAGGGAGTCAGCCAGGGGGATGGAGATAGGCCAGGAGAGCAACTGGGGGTGGAATGTGGAAGGCCTTGTAGGTGACCGTGGGGACTAATGTTCACTCTAATGAGGACAAGAGTCATTGCAGGGGTTTATGTAGTATCATGATCCACTTACCTTTTGTTAGGATCATTCTGATAGACTGTAGGAAGCAAGGGTGAGAGCAGAGGTTCACTTCAGAGGCTGCTGCAGTGAGTGAGGTAAGAGGCAATAATGGCTTGGACCAGAGTGGGGCAGTGGTCATGGTGAGAAATGCCTGGATTGTGGACCTACCTACATCCTGAAGGCGGAGGGGCCATGTATCTTCTGGTCACTGTGGTCTCACTGAGGGGTGGGCAGATTGGGAATTTATTCTCCCTGTTCTGTGCCAAGCAGTGTCCTATGTGCTTCACATACAGTGTCATCTCATTAATCCCCTGCCATCCTGATGAGGTCGATGGGGTTTGCCCTATTGTGAGGATGACATCAGAGCCTGAAGATGTGACTAACTGGCCCACAACGCATATAAAGGGTTGAAGTGGGTGTCCCGTTGGCAATGATCTCCTCTCCCTCCCCCAAACTGAAGAAGGCTTGGTAATTTCCAGTTCCAGTGAATGGTGTTGGTGTTCTGCCTGAATGAGGTCAGCATTAGCTGTGACTCAGCTAGGAGTGTCTGAAAGATGGAGCCTTTGCGGAGCCCTGGAAGTCTCCTGGTATGTCCAAATGTCAGGTGGTTCTGCAGATGGTGTGTGTAGGGGGGTGGCTTGGGGATTCCCCTGGTGCTTATCTTCACTCCCCGCAGGACTCAGGCTGGGCCCGCCCTCTGCAACTGTGTCCTGAGCAGCCTTCTCTTGCCCACTTGTAGTTTTGGTTGGCCCTTGAACTTCACTTTTTAACCAAAGCCTGGACCAAGTAAAACCGAATTCTATCCTGTATAAGTTAAGTCCAAAAGAAATAGAAGCCTAGTTTGGACCCAAATCTAAACTTGTGCACACAATAGGAAATTGAATGGATTTTTCTTTTGACCCAGAAATTGGTGACCAAGGCTGAAACAAAGGATAAAGTTTTTGCTAAGAGAGAACCAACAACATCTGGGTTCAACACTAGTACTGCTGCCATCAGCTCTGGGCTGGGAATCTCCTCAGTTTGAGAAGAAAGGAAACCATGGCTGAGGTCATTGTCACACATGGGTCACTGTGAGAAGTGAATGTCTCACCTTCCACATGACCCACAAGTCGAATGAGGGTTCTTGACTTCCTTGAGTTGAAAGAGGGAGTTCTTACAATAAGAAGATGAAGCCCATATTCTAACTCCAGATTACATGTCTGCTTGGATTGCCTGATACCTGGAAAAGCAGGAGAAGAGAGGGAGAGAGAGAACCATGAACACAGAGCCAAACAGGGACTAAGTAGCCTGCTTGTGTGTACTTGGTATTACAAGGAGGGTGTGAGTTCTTCCTGAGTCTAGAGACAGAGTGGAGAGGGCTGGGTTGACCACACTCTGCCCGTCGTGCCTGTTGCCTGATGGGTGGTAGCCCCCAGCAGCAGAAACTGTGGTATGTGGTGGTATAGTGTCTCAGTCCATAAGTGCTGCTTTAACAAAATCATGATGGACTGGGCAGCTTAAACAACAAGCATTTATTTCTCTCCATTCTGGAGCCTGGGAAATCCAAGATCAAGTCCTCCGGCAGGTTTGGCATCTGCTGAAGAGCCATAGATTCTATCTTCTTCTTGTCGCCTCATGTGATAGTAGGGATGAAGGAAATTTGGGGGGAAGGGCTCTTTTATAAAGCACTAATCCCATTCATGAGGGCTCCATCCTATGACCTAATCACCTCCCAATGGCTTATCTCCTAATACCTTCCCATTAGGGGTTGGGTTTCAACATACAGAATTTAAGGGGTGATACAGACATTCAGTCCTTAGCACAGATGAGAGATAAGAGCTAGAATTGAGAAATGTTCAGGGGAGGGGGTAAATTCAAAGAAGTCCAGGTGTAGGGTTGTGGTTTCACCTGCAGAGTGAAGTAGTGATGCTTGCATTTTTCATCTACTCTCTTCCCATTCCAGCACCAGATAGCCAGACCTCGAAGGGCTGGGAGGACAAAGGGGCCAGAGCCCCCTATTGCGAGCAGTCAAGGTCCATGTCAGCCTTGCTTGTAAGGAGAGGAGAAGATGAGATTAAATTTGACACAGAAGTTTTAAACATACCTGACTTTTAATAACCAGTAATGATCAGAAGGTCGTGAAATTTGAGGAGGGTGTTGTTAAAGGATGGGAATGGGAGATTGGATGAGATATGATCAAAGGCAGTGAATGGAGAAAACTCATATTTATATCTCATCATGTTGAGACTGCTCGATAAATGAGTTGTATACACTTAAAAATCTCATCACAGTAGAACTAATATCAGAACACCAGCAGTTATTCAAACATACCCCTGCAACGACCTATGTGGCAGCCATGTCTGGATTCCCTCATCTAGGTGGGCTACGTGGAGCCCCTGGAGTTCCTCTGGCCAAAGTGAAGAACTGAATACCACCCATGTCACAGAAACAAGCACAGAAGCTCTTTAAAAACATTTAGTGAGCACCAATTGATTGCATGAATAATTAAAGTATACACAACAAGGAGGAAACAAAAGGAAGTCTCTATTAAACATCTTGCAGTTGGGAAAACCCCAAAGAGGCAGCAGGCAGCCACCATCTGAGACAAGCCTCATCCACACCGATGAGAATGTTCTTGGCCAACTTTTCCCAATCATGAATTTTATGGACTGTTTGGAACAGTGACAGTCACTGGGACTGCCTGAATTCTTAATCCTCCTGAGTCAGGGAGCATTCCCAACAGCTGAGAACTCACTAATGAAGGGCATCCTTGTGAATAAACCTTCCTATATAAGCACTGAGGACTTTTTCATGCAGATGGAAAACCCATTCATAATCCCCCGAATTCCTTCCTTCCTAACAGAATATCTGCCTTCTTCATGGCATATGTTGTGTTTTGGCCACAGCATATATAAATTTTTACACAGCTGTAATCATAGTGCAGATGGAACTTGGGTCTGTTCTTTAACTGTAAGCAGAGACTTCTAACTACTCTTCTTCAAAGCTATAGAATATTTTATAGTCACTGTGTGGGCACATTGGACTGTTCTTATATGCTTATTAGTATTTTTAAGGTCTTATATGCTCCTGCATATGAACAACTTCATACAGGTAGTTTTGTTCTCTTGAATCATGGTCTGGAGAGATCTTCCTAGAGGTGGGCTTTCAGAATCAGATTGAGTGGCTGTTGTTTCCCGTGGTGATGTTTTCCTGTGGGTGGTCCTGACTTACACCTGGTGCACTGTTTAACTAGGGTGTTCCCTGGAGATGTGAGCAGGTTGCCCCATGAGGGACACCTCAAAGCAGAGCAACTGCAACAGGAGAAGGAAATGCTAGAATATTTGCAGGTAACCTGTGGGACCAGGATAAAGAGCATTGAAGGGACCGAGTTCACTTTTTGTGCCTTATTCATCTCGTCTGACAAACAGTAAGTAGGCTCTCAAGAGTTTAACCCTATACCCATGATTGTTATGGTTAAACTCTTGAGAGCCTACTTACTATTTGTCACTGTAAACCCTAATGGCCCCAGGTTAGACAGTACCCAAGTCATTCATTCACCTTAAATCTAGTTTAAGAAGTGATCCCTGTGCCTAAACTTGGATGGCTAGGTCTCATGGGGAGAAAACGTGGAGAACACATAACCATGACTCAGACAAAGCTTCCTTTCTTCCTCTCGACATTCCCTGAGTGCTGCTTTATTGTAAAAAACCCTTCTCCTCATCATCAGTCACATATGAACACTGACTCTGAGCCAAGCACTGTCTACATTTCACCATCTCATTCACCTTCACATCAATCCTAGCTGACTGTTCCTAATTACAGAGATAGAAACACAGGCATAGAGGGATGTAGCTAGTAAGTGACTGTATTGGGCCATGAAGGTGGAGAGTTGACTAAGACAGAGATTCCAGCACTAAGGGGCTCACTCTATGTGTGTGAGTGTTTGTGCATGTGTGTGTGATTTGACAAACCTTGTAGTGGCACTGAAAGCTCAGAAGGGGACACCTACCCCATGCCTGATGTGGCACGTGGAGAAAGAAAGGAGGAGTAGGAGGTAAATAGGAGACTGTTGTTGCTCAGTCACTAAGTCATGTCCAACTCTTTGCAACCCCATGGACTGCAGCATGCCAGACTTCCCTGTCCTTCACTATCTCCCAGGGTTTGCTCAAATTTATGTCCATTGAATCAGTGATGCTGTCAATCTATCTCATCCTCTGTCATCCCCTTCTCCTTCTGCCTTCAATCTTTCCCAGCATCAGAGTCTTTTTCAATGAGTTGGCTCTTTGCATCAGGTGGCGCAAGTATTGGAGCTTCAGCATCTGTTCTTCGAATGAATATTCAGGGTTGATTTTTTTTTTTAGGATTTACTGGTTGGATGTCCTTGCAGTCCAAGGGACTCTCAAGAGTCTTCTCTAACACCATAGTTCAAAAGAACCAATTCTTCTCTGCTCAGCCTTCTTTATGGTCCAACTCTCACATGCATAGATGACTACTGGAAAAACCATAGCTTTGACTATATGGACCATTGTTGGCAAAGTGATGTTTTTGCTTTTTAAATATGCTTTCTAGGTTTGTCATAGCTTTCCTTTCAAGGAGCAAGCATCTTTTAATTTCATGGCTGCAGTCACTATCATGGTGATTTTGGAGCCCAAGGGAAGAAAATCTGTCACTGCATCTACTTGTTCCCCTTCTATTTGCCATGAAGTGATGGGACCAAGTGACATGATCTTTGTTTTTTGAATTTTGAGTTTTAAGCCAGCTTTTTCACTCTCCTCTTTCACCCTCATCAAGAGGCTCTTTAGTTCCTCTTCGCTTTCTGCCATTAGTGTGGTATCAAATGAAAATCTGAGGTTGCTGATATTTCTCCTAGCAACCTTGATTCCAGCTTGTGTTTCATCCAGCCCAGCATTTCACATGAGGTACTCTGCATTTGAGTTAAATAAGTAGGGTGACAATATACAGCCTTGATGTACTCCTTTTCCAATTTTGAGCCAGTCCATTGTTCCATGTTCAGTTCTAACTGTTGCTTCTTGACCCACATACAGGTTTCTCAGGAGACTGGTAAGGTGATCTGGTATTCCTGTCTCTTTAAGAATTTTCCACAGTTTGTTGTCATCCATACAGTTGAAGGCTTTGGCATAGTCAATGAAGCAGAAGTAGATGTTTTTCTGGAATTCTCTAGATTTTTTTATCAGCCAACAGATGTTGGCAATTTGATCTCTGGTTCCTCTGCCTTTTCTAAACCCAGCTTGTACATATGAAATTTCCCAGTTCTGATACTGCTGAAACCTAGCTTGAAGGATTTTGAGCATAACTTTACGAGCATCTGAAATGACCACAATTGTTGTATAGTTTGCACATTCTTTGTCATTGCCCTTCTTTGTGATTGGAATGAAAACTAACCTTTTCCAGTCCTGTGGCCACTGCTGAGTTTTCCAAATATGCTGGCATTTTGAGTGCAGCACTTTAACAGCATCATCTTTTAGGATTTGAAGTAGCTCAGCTGGAATTTCATCATCTCCACTATCTTTGCTAGTAGCAATGTTTCCTAAGCTCCGCTTGATTTTATACTCCAGGATGTCTTGCTGTAGGTGAGTGACCACACCATCATGGTTATCTGGATCATCAAGATCTTTTTTTATAGGGTTCGTCTGTGTATTCTTGCCACCTCTCCTTAATCCCTTCTGCTTGTGATTTCCTTATTGTTTCTATCCTTTATCATGCTCATCCTTGCATGAAATGTTCCCTTGGTATCTCAAATTTTCTTGAAGAGATCTCTAGTCTTTCCCATTTTATTGTTTTCCTCTACTTCTTTACATTGTTCATTGAAGAATGCCCTATGTTTCCTTGCTATTCTCTGGAACTCTGCATTAAATTGGGTCTATCTTTCCCTTTCTCTCTTGCTTTTTGCTTCTCTTCTTTCCTCAGCTATTTGTAAAGCCTTCTCAGACAATCACTTTGCTTTCTTGCATTTCTTTTTCTTTGGGATGGTTTTGGTCATTACCTCCTGTATGATGTTATGAACCTTGGTCCATAGTTCCTCAGGCACTCTGCCTCTTCTTCTTCAGGCATATCTGATCCACTGAATCTTTTCATTGTATATCTTTACTGTGTAATCATAAGGAATTTGATTTAGGTCATACCTGAATGGCCTAGTGGTTTTCCCTACTTTTTTTCAATTTAAGTCTGAATTTTGCAATAAGGAGTTCATGTTCTGAGTCACAGTCAGCTCCTTGTCTTGTTTTTGCTGGCAGTATAGAGTTTCTCCATCTTCGGCTGTAAAGAACATCATCAATCAGATTGATTGATCTGATTTTGGTATTGACCATCTGGTGATGTCTGTGTGTAGAGTTGGCTCTTGTGTTGTTGGGAAAGAGTGTTTGCTATGACCAGTGTGTTCTCTTGACAAAAACTCTGTTAGCCTTTGCTCTGCTTCATTTTCTACTCCAAGGCCAGACTTGCCTATTACTCCTGGTATCCCCTGACTTCCTAGTTTTGCATTCCAATTGATTATGATGAAAAGAACATCTTTTTTGGTGTTAGTTCTAGAAGGCCATGTAGGTCTTCATTCTGTAGTTAAAGAAGGAAAAGATTTACTCAGGAAAGATTAAATTATAATATAAGACTTGTTAAGGTCAGCACAAAATTCAAGACCCTGATAACATGTGGGAATTGTCAGTATCAGCCAAAATATCGTTGAGACAGTAGAGAGCATGGCAGGAGCCACTCCTGAATTGGGGGATGAGCATGTGGGTGGAGAAGAATGCTGGGCCTGTCTTCTCCAGGCCTCTGAGGTGGTCAGCAATGGGTCAGACATACTGCCAGAACATTCCAGCTTTCAGAGAAGGTATGGAAATGTTTACTTCAATAAACACTCATTTCTTGTTTTTGGGTTTTTTTTCTTTTTTTTTTATTAGTTGGAGGCTAATTACTTCACAACATTTCAGTGGGTTTTGTCATACATTGATATGAATCAGCCATAGATTTACACGTATTCCCCATCCCGATCCCCCCTCCCAGCTCCCTCTCCACCCGATTCCTTTGGGTCTTCCCAGTGCACCAGGTCGGAGCACTTGTCTCATGCATCCCACCTGGGCTGGTGATCTGTTTCACCATAGATAATATACATGCTGTTCTTTCAAAACATCCCACCCTCACCTTCTCCCACAGAGTTCAAAAGTCTGTTCTGTATTTCTGTGTCTCTTTTTCTGTTTTGCATATAGGGTTATCGTTACCATCTTTCTAAATTCCATATATATGTGTTAGTATGCTGTAATGTTCTTTATCTTTATCATTTCTTGTTTTTTTATGATGATGTTTTTTTATGCTGTATTTCCTTGATCCTAAGATCCTATGTATGGACAAAATGGTGTGCCTCCCAAATGCATATGTGAAAGCTTTAAGTCCCAGGGTGACTATCTTTGGAGATAGGACTTTTGAAGAGGTAATGAAGGTCAAATGAGGTCATGAGGGGTGGGCCCTCATCCAACGTGACTGGTGTCTTTGTAAGGAGGGGAAGAGTGACCAAGGATCTAAGGGTGCAAGAGAAAAGGCCATGAAAGGATGCAGTGAGAAGGCACCATCAACAAGCCAAGCAGAGGGCCTCAGAAGAAACCAAACTTGCTCAACCAACCTTGATCTTGAAATCCCAGCTTCCAGAACAATGAGAAAATTAATTTCTGTTTAAGCCACCATGTCTGTGGTATTTTTGTTATGGCAACTGAGCCCATGAATGCAACTGACTTAAGACACACCATCAATTTAATAGCACTTCTGGTGGGGAGAGAAAAAGAAACACTTCATTACATGTGTATATCAAATGCAAGTGTGCATCCAAATTTCAAAAATGTCAAAATGTGAGAAATTGTGCATAATTCCCAGATTTGTAACTAGCGGAGCAAAGGATGAAAACATATTTACCATTTTTATGATTCTTGAGACACTATGTGAAAAACTTCGAGTAATGCTATTATTATTCCCTTTCCTTAACTGGACACTCAATTCCAGATTTGATGTGACCAGCAGATGTAAAATAAGATTATGATTTTTCCCTCTAGGATACAATAGACAAGTTAATGCAGTAGAAACACAGGGTATTTTTTTATCATTTGGTGTTTGTTTTGATTTTAAGCTAGAAGGAAATGGCTACCTTTCAGAAACAGAAATGGTGTGATGTGCAAGGGGCAGTCCCATTTTCTGGGAATGTGTGATGGCATTGCAGTGCAGGTCTGGGTGAGGTGTGGGTCTGGGCTGTATCATTCAGTCCATTGTACAGGAGCCTCACTGTCCCTGCCAGGTCAGGACCCCATGGGGACAGAGGCCATCTCATCTTTGACCCTCACCAGGGTTGACTTGAGTAATGCAAGACTCCAACATTTAGGACCTAAGAGCTTGTGATCTGAGCATCTTGGCCACACCTATATCATGGTTTACGCTGTCCCTAGTTCCAGGAAATCAGGCAGAAGACTGTGCAGAAGTCTGGCTTAGGAAAGGCTTTCCTCTCTGTGGGTGGGGCCCATGCCTTTTGCTTCTCCTCCGGAAACTGTTTCGCATAGGATGTCCTTCATGTTGTGTCACTCCCTCACTCAGGACAACATAATGTTTTTTTTAATTAAAAAAACTTGAGTGGGGGTGCTGCATTTGGTCTTTGTTACTATGAACATGCTTTCTCTAGTTGTGGCGAGTGGGAGCTACTCTTCCTTGTGGTGTGAGGGCTTCTCATTGTGGTGGCTTCTCTTGTTGCAGAGCATGGACTCTGGATTCACAGGCTTAGTAGTTGTGGCACATGGACTTAGCTGCTCTGTGGCATGTGGAATCTTCTCAGACAAGGGATGGAACCTGTGTCCCTGGCATTGGCAGGTGGATTCTTAATCACTGAACCATGCAGGGAAGTTAAACATAATGTTTTTAAAAGAATTAGCATGTGATGGATTTCTGGATCCATCACAGTTTTAAGACAATGAGCTAAAAGGTAGGACTTGGCGTTTTATTTGGACTGTGCTTTGGTTTAACCTTGTTCTTGGTACAATATCTTTAATATAGATCCATATGTCACATATATTGCTGTTGCATTGTTTTCATATAAACATACTTGACACCCCACTTGACAGTATCAACATTCACAGTGGTTCCTCAATGCATTGACAGTATCAGCCCTTAAAATGTTTTCACAATACTTCCATGTAAGCGCATTTGACAGGATCAGCAGTTGAAATGTTTCACAAAACTGTGTATTCATGGTTTCGAATACCAGCAGCTACTGTGTTCACAGTAGCTCTGTGTAGTGACTGCTCATTCAGCACACTTTTTCTTTTCTTTTTTTGAGAATTTATGAAACACCAGGCTCTGTGATAGGCATTTGCTGACATTGGTTACACAGATGATTGAGATTTAACTGACACTTTCATACAAAACTTTTAGTTTACCAAAAGTCAATTAAAGTGTAACCAGCATGTTTTGAGCACTTGCGTGTGTTTATGCACACTCAGTCTCTCAGTCATGTCCAACTATTTGCGACACCCTGAGGTATAGCCAGCCAGTCTCCTCTATCTGTGAGATTTCTCAGGCACGAGTACTGGACTGGGTTGCCATTTCCTTTTCTGGGGGATCTTCCCAACCTAGGGATTGAACCCACATCTCTTACATCTCCTGCGTTGCTAGATGGGTTCTTTACCACTAGTGCCACCTGTCAGCCCCTAGCTGACATGCATTGACCCAGCGGTTTTTATACAGCACTCACTTAATCCTTCCAACCACCTTATTCATGAGGTAGCTCACATACACTCCATCTTATAGGTGAGGAAACTGAGGAACTAAATGGATAAACAGTTTGCCTGAGAGCCCTCAGCTCGGAAGAGGCAGGACCATGATTTGAATCTAAGCAGTTTTCCCCTGGGGCTCTCACGCTGTCTCTCCTTACTATGGTCACATCATAATTATCACAAAAGCTCATTAACTAATAGCGTGGGCAAATTGTTTTGAGAGCAAGACAAATGGGCCATCTACTGCCTCATGATGCTGAAAGAAGGCTTCAGGAGAGGAAATTATTTGAAGAAACATCAGTGTTTTTGTAGGAGTTGGGTCACATGGAGAAGTTGGGGAAAAGCAAGAGCATGTGTAAATTCTAGGAAGCACCTAGGAGCTAATAATGGTTTGGGAACCAGGCCAAGTTTAGGCAGAGGAGCTGGAAGGTGTGTGAAATAGAGGCAAGATTGGGAAGGACTTTGAATGTAACCTCTTATGTTCAGCTCCTGAGGGTGTGTGTATTAAACTAACAAAAGACAGATTAATAGAGGAAAAGGCATATCATTTTTATTAATATTTATATGCACAGAAGTTCATAAAAAGATGCTAAACTCAAAGAAGTGGTTAGACTTAGATGCTTATAAACCATTTTAGCAACAGAAAGAGGGCTTGGGCTTCGAGGAACAATAAATTGTGGGGAAGTAACTAGGAAATACAGGAGGCGACTCATGGAAGATAAGGATTATTATAGTGAGGTCTGTTTATGCAAACTCATCTTAGTGTTGACTTTCGTCTCCAGCGATAAGAATTTCTCTTCCCTTCCTGGTACCGAGGAAAACACCTTCACAAAGGGAAATGTATGCCCTGTTTTTAGGCAGATAAGGGGAGGCCAGAGAACCCTCCCTACATCTGTTGATTCTCAGCTGCCTTACATTCACAATAATCCTTATTCCAAAGTGGCATATTTGGGGATAGCATATTCTGATCCCCTTCAAAAGCCACTCTCGAGAATTTGGGCTTTATTTCATCCGATGAGAGGTTTCAAGCCTTAAGCAACATGTTCAAATCTGCGTGCTTGAGAACTCCTTCTGGCTGCAGGGTGGGGAGGGATTGAGAAGAGGAGACCCCCGGAAGCAGAGAGACCTGTCCCCATCTGGGTTCCAGCCTGCGGGGAAGAGAAAGAAGGCTGCGTTGGGATTTCTTCCCTTCTTTACATCTCCCCGAAGGAAAGCTGGGATTTCAATTTTTATCCTCCTGTGCGGCTGCTGTTCGGAGGCCACCGCATCTGTGCAGGACTTATCGCAGCGGCTTGCCAAGACGCAGAACCCCAGGGAGCCTCTTGAGTTCCACAAAGCCCACCTGGGGAGCCAGCACACATCGATTGCTGCAAACCTCTTAAAGGATCTTAGCGGAGGCTGCACAGCAGAAGTGCCTCTGCCCCATGCACTGTGGCCTGGTTCTTGGCCGGTCTGTCTTGCTCAGCACTGGCTGCTAGCCACATCCTTCATCCCTTTCTTTGCAAACATTGAACTTCAGAGATCAGCTGCTCCTAGGTGACAGGCAAAGGGGGCTTCATCATTCTAGTTCATTTTAGAAACACCCACATGAACCAGGGGAGGAGGAAGGAGGGCATCCCCTTATCTTCCTCTCTCAGCACAGACAGGCAGAGAACGCCTCCCTGCTCACACCTGTGCAGCCCGGGAAGCCAGCCAGCCCTTCCCCATCCCCCCTCCTGCTCAGGGCCTCTCCTCCCTCCTCCCTTGGTTCCTGGGAGACTAACAGCCCTGTTCAGATCTCCCTGGGCCAGTGACTGGCTCCTTTCCCTGAGAGCCTTTCTCTCCAGACCTGGTATCATGGCTTAATGATGTTCCTCCAATAACGGGAAGGTAATTGATTGTTAAGTGAAAATATAAATTGTAATTGAATCCGTCACATTTCAGTTTTTCATTATCGTGTGACAAGTCTCTTAGAGCATTTGCAAGGACTGCAGGGATGGGGGAGGGGTAGAGAGTGAGAAGAGGGCAAGTGTCCTGTGTTCCCATATTCCCCGTGGCAGGTGTGCCTCACTGAATCTCTTGCACACGCAGGAGTGTCTGTGGGTGTGCATGCACCTCTGTACAGGGTCTAATGAAGCTGCTTTAAATGAGGTGAAATGCTTCCAGGCCCTTGGCTGGAATACGTAGGCCTGGTTCAAGCTGCAGATTTGTATTTCTGGCTTCCTAGCGGACATTTGGATTCTAATAAGCTCACACAGTCACAGGTATCATGCCAGACATGTTCACTGTTTTGATCTCATTTACTAGGAAGGAGGAAGTGTAGCATGGTGGTTAAGAAGAAGGCCTGTGAACCAGGTTGCTTGGGTTAGTCTAGTCATTCTTCCACTTAGTGCATAGCCTTGGGTAAGTCACTAACTGATCTGTGTCTGTCTTCTCATCTGTACTATAAGGATCATAAGAAATATTTCTGCTTAGGGTTATTGTGAAGATTAGACAGGGTTAATTTAAGTAAAGCACTTAAAAAACACATGCTATGAAAAAGAATTAAGGAAAGAATATATGTATGTATATGTATATTGTTGTTTAGTCGCTAAGTCATGTATGATTGATTCTTTGTGATCCCATAGACTGCAGCCCACCAGACTCCTCTGTTTCTAGGATCTCCCAGGCAAGGATACTGGAGTGGGTTGCCATTTCCTTGTCCAGGGGTCTTCCCAACCCAGGGCTCAAACCCATGTCTCCTGCATTGGCAGGTGGATTCTTTACCACTGGACCACCACGGAAGCCCATACATACATATATATGTTCAACTGAATCACATTGCTGTACCCCCGTAACTAACTCAATATTGTAAATCAACTGGACTTCAAAAATGAGGAAAAAATATACATGGTAAAAACTCAGTAATCATTAAAAATTACTAGTATTATTATTTTTCTGAAACAGTTGTGTTTGTATGAGCCTGACTACCTAAAATATAGAGACGGGGGCCAAGCTTCTGTGCTCCTGGTTTATTGGGAAGCAGGGAAGTTAATCCGAGGTCAAGAGTGAGGGGTAAAGAGGAATGAGGCAGGGAAGGGAGGGGAGAAAATGCTAGGGGGGCCTTTTGTGGGGACTCCAGTTTGCCCTATCTTCACAAAAACAGATTTCTCCAGGGGACCACATGGAATGACTACACTTACGAATAGTCCAGTGGCGGGGTTGGAGATTGGGGGTGGGGGCAGGAGGAAGGGAGGGACTTCATTTATAGATTCTTCCTAGCTCCTATCTCTGATTTCTTCAGGTTCACCCCAAAGCCAGTGCCATGGGTCATTGTGTCCCTGGAATTTCTGGGCCAGGTTATGCAGCCCCTCCTGGCAGCTGTGGGGGATCAGTGCCTGTGTTTCCTCATTCTAGGGCTGGGTGCTGGAGCTCTGGAGCCTTCTGTCCTGGGCAGTGAACAGGAGGCTGTACCAACCCTTATCCCCAACTACCCCCACCCCAGCCGGTGTTTAGGATGCTGGGGAAATGGTGGCCAAGGTTCCCCACTCTTCACGTAGCTGAGGCCTGGGGGATACGTGCGGCCCAGTGTCACTCAGGTCAACTCATACCCTCCTATGACCTTGTTTTGTTTTAAAATCTCATGTGAGGAAGCAATGCCCTGACTTTTTCCCTGAAAGGGAAGGTGCTGTCTGACTCCTTCAGGGACTGGAAACCCTATAAAGGCAATAGCTGCCCTGAGAATCTGATCTTATTCCCATCTAGTGCTAAAAGTGGAGAAGGAAATGGCAACCCACTCCAGTGTTCTTGCCTGGAGAATCCCAGGGACGGAGGAGCCTGGTGGGCTTCTGTCTATGGGGTTGCACAGAGTCGGACACGACTGAAGCGACTTAGCAGCAGCAGCAGTGCTAAAGGATCTACCACACACAGAGGCTCAATAAAGATGCTGTGTAATATCCCTCCATGTTTTCATCCATTCATATTTTATTGATATTATTTACATGAAATAAAATGCATAGATCATAGAAGTTCAATTTGATGAATTTTGACAGTTTTATGGGCTTCTCAGGTGATGCTGCTGCTGCCGCTAAGTCACATCAGTCGTGTCCGACTCTGTGCGACCCCATAGATGGCAGCCCACCAGGCTCCTCCGTCCCTGGGATTCTCCAGGCAAGAACACTGGAGTGGGTTGCCATTTCCTTCTCCACAGGTGATGCTAGTGGTAAAGAATCTGTGGGCCAATGCAAGAGACGCAGGTTTGATCCCTGGGTCAGGAAGATCCCCTGGAGGAGGAAATGACAACCCACTCCAGTATTCTTGCCTGGGAAATCCCATAAACACAGGAGCCTGGTGGGCTACAGTCCATAGGGTCACAAAGAGTCACACAAGACTAAGCGACTGAGCATGCACAACAGTTGTATACACTTGTGTAATTGCCACTGAAACAACATGTAAAACATCTCTATGTTTCCAGAAACTTCCCTCATTCAAAGTAATTCCTATTATCCTGTTTTGAAGTTCACTTATCCTCTTTTCTACTTTGTCCAGTTTGCTTTAACCCTGTCAAATGAATTATTCACTTCTGATATTGTATTTCTTATTTATAGCATTTCCATTTTGTTCTCTTTTGTAATTTCCAACTCTCTAATAAAATCCCTCATCTTTTCACACATACTGCCTTTAGCATATTTATCATAGACTTTTTTTTTTTTCCCCTGCAAGTTCCCTGTATGATAAATTCAATGTTTGGACCTTCTCTTATTCTGATTCCATTGCTCTTTTTCTCTTTTGACCATGTGTCACATTTTCTTGTTTCTTTGTGTGTTTCCTTTTTTTTTTTTTTTTTACTGTGTGCCACATCAGATGTATGAAAAGGACTAACATGGGAGAAGTAAATACACTTTCCTCTAGAAATGAAAAGCCCCCATCTTCTGTCAAGCTGGTAATTTGGAAAGGTAAATTAATCCAGTATGTTGAGGTGGGCTTGAGCTTTGTGGTGGCTTGGGTTAGATTCAGTTCACTTCTAGCTTTAAATATTTGGAGTGTATGTTCAAGACTGCCCCATCAGCAGGGCCTGGGATCTGAACAGAGGTGAGATTAAAGAGATCTTTAAGCTTTATAGCTTCCTGGACAATGGAAGGCTCTGTTCTAATAGCCCACCTGCCAGTTTTTTTCTGGAGACTTCTCTATTTTCTTCAGTACTGCTTTACCACTCTCCCCCTGCATCCCTGCATACCCTCACCCCTGCAGGTGTTTGGGATGCTTGGAAAATGGTGGGCAAGGTTCCGCACCAGGTAGGTGAGGCCTAGGGGATATGTGGGACCCACTCTCACTCAGATCTAATCATACCCTCTTATGACCTTGTTTTGCTTTAAAATCTCACGTGAGGAAGCAATGCCCTGACTCCTTCCCTAATTTTCTGCTCCTCGGGAAGCTTCTCTCCATCCCGTTCCCCTGCTCCCAGCCTTTGGAGGGCTCCTCCTGTGCACTCAGCACAGACCTTCAGAGCCTTGAAGGCCTGGCTCCTGGCTCCTCTGCCCGCCCAAGTTCCAGACTTCAGAGGCTACACCTAGGCACCAACTATGAGCCCATGGGATCTCAGGGAGACTTTCTCAGCTCTCTTGCAGTGGGTCCCTGTCTTGCACTTTGGGAAGGTCTCATATGCTATGGGAGGGAGGTTCTCCATCAGGTCTCTGCCCTGCCCCCAGCCTTTAATATACCATGTCCGTAGTGAAGGGCTATGGGAAAGATAGGGGCAGGGGTGCTGAGTTGTTCTCTGGAAGGATCACCATGGGCTTTCTATCTCACCAGCTCACACAGACCGTGGGAGATTTATGAACTGTTTGGCTGGTTTCTCTGTGCCTTTGTCTCTATTGAATTCCTCCTTTCCCACCTCTCCACCAAGGATGCCAGCAGCTCCGAGTCTCTACTCTCCAAGGAAGGGCTCATTGCTTTCTGGAATTTAATTCATTTAGGCTTATTGATATCCTCAGCTCTCTGATGAGTTTAAAAGCTATAATTTTACAGCTTATCTGGCTTCTTCTAAGGGTAACATGGAAGCGACACTCCCTTGTGACTTTCTGCTTTCGAAAGCAAACATCCATGTTTTATAGCTCTGCTCTCTGCAAGTCTTCACTGGGGGCAACAGCAAGTTTCATATCTGGACAGCCAAAGATTATTAGTCTCCAACCAATGGCTGTTTTGTTCTTCTGACATCCGAAGACCCATCCATTTAGATGCAGACATCCGACGCTCTTAAATAAAGCTGTTCACTTTTCCAGGTCACTGCCCCTAACATTTGGAAAGCAATATCGGGAAGCAATATTAATCTGAATGGGCTGATTTTGATTAGGGGGGTTTAATAAAGTAAATATTTTCTCTGTGACTTTGAGCAGTGGTTCCAACCTTCTGCAGCACAATAGTGATCAGGGCCTCCCCCCCACCACCCCTGCCCCGCCCTCTGCCAGATCTAGGCCCGCTGCCTGGGGGCAGAGGAGGAGTCTCCCAAGGTAGACAAGCCATCCAGTTCCTCCTCTGCTTTCATTTTTCCTGTGATCAGGGAGGACTGCTCTGAATGATTACTAGTATTCACCACCTACTAGACATAAAAACACCTTCTGCTCTGTCCAGGGTCTAATTTCTTCCCGAGGCTCAATCTGCCTTTGCTTTGGGTCTAGGGCTCTCCTCCTCCACCTGGTACCTTGACATCCCAGAGCATCCCTTGTAAGGAATGCTGAGAAATCACTAGAGACTGACGAGGAACCTTGGAGGGCAAAAGGGTTCCGTCAATCGGGAGGAGGTGGTGAGTGTGCACTTTGTCAAAAATCACAGCTACTGCACAGAGTACTGCAGTTGCTGTAAATCCCTGGGCTCCAGTAGGTGGAAACACTGTAGGCATGGTTACAGTGCCTGAGCTAATGAGCCATGTTTTCCAAGCATGGTAATAATAAGTTTAATTAATGAAGATGGTTCTTCATGCTCACAGGCGATCATACAACCTGATGCACTCGGGAGCGTGTGTGTCTAGGGGCAGGCAGGCTGGAGAGGCCCCTCTTTACACTTTCCTGCTCCATGAAGTATCAAGGTCACTCTCTGTGACTTGGGTTTGGCCTGTGATGATGAAGCAGGGAAAGTTAACTCCAAGGCGTATTTCTAGTGAAGGATAGAAACACTTTCTTTAGTAAGATATCTAAACAGATCTATCAGAGCTTGAAGTGGCACATTTCTCATAACTTTATTGTAAAATTGTAAGAAAATAGTTGTTCTGGAACTGTCTGTGCAATTTGATGAAGATCCTCGTGATATCGAGTGTGGACCCTGACTCCTAGGTCCATGTTACCAGATGTGGTGGTGGTCAGTGTTATTATCATACAAAGCAGCTTTGTAGGTGTCAATCTCCTTCCATCGACTTTTAGGGAGTTCTTGAGGAAACCATCAAGCAAGTTTCTTTTTTCACAGCTCTACTCTGCAGAATCATACAGGATATTGCCCCTGGGTGTCTAATACGCGATTCAGATTCGACAGCTTCAGTTACAGAACTCTTGATTTTTCATGAGATTTCTCATGCCTCAATCCTCCTCATCCACCTCTTTTAAAGCCACAAATCTAAGCACCATCTTTGATGTTCTCTTTTTAATATTCTCTATATTCAAATCATCGCAGATGCTATTGCCTTTACCTATAACACATATCTATAATGTGAATGTGTATGTGTATATACATGTGCGTGTGTGCATGCACATGTGTGTATTTGCATTTATGTGTGCATGTGTGTATATACATGTATGTTACCTCTCTTTCACCTTCCCAACTAGCATGTGAGCTGCAGGAGACCAAATATCTTGACTATCACTTTTGTATCCTTTGTGCTTAGTACACTCTGGATACCCGAATGAACCCTGAAAGAAAACATCTGAAATTTCAGTCAGAAATTAAATATCTTCCACACTGAGAGGGTGCCAAACTCCAGAGAGGCAGGATTATTTATCGAATTTCACTGGAGAAACAAGTTCTTGGTAAAAACACATACTGGGGAGATGCCTGGTAATGATAAAAATGATGGATTCAATGTTCTTTAGAACAAGGTTGCCCACTGATGGCCTGAGGTCCAGATCTGGCCAGCATAATATTATAAAATTTTTGAATTAGTTGACAACATAAAATGTAATAAATTTTCTGTGTGTTTTGAAAGTCTGGGTTGTCTGTCAAGGTCGGACTTGCATTCCTGTTCATCAAGACACTGGTAAGACTGGGACTGAGAAGTGACTGCCCTTGAAACAGGATGCATGCTCTCCATGGCCACAGAAGTTTCTTTCTCAGCCCATTTCCCCCACTTGCACCACCTGCCTGGCCTCCGTAGGCCTCTGAGTTTGAGACCTTGTCCACTCTGGATTTGTATAAGCTATCCTTCCGAGCAGGCATGTGGTGAGGACACTTCCCTAGCACCCTTCACTTATCACCAGCCTGGGACTGGCCTCCAGCCCTTAATGGACACAAGGAGATTTGAGGGCCAGTGCCTGGTCCCCGTTTTGACCTGGTCATGTTATTCCACAACCCAGCATCTTCCTTGTTCTCTGGCTATTTCCCAGACATTTTTGTAGAAGCATGGTGAAGACAGGGTGAGTGTTCATATCAATCAGAGCCTCCACTCCTTTGGAAATGACTCAGAATTCAAGTCTTGTTGGAATTTGAACTGTAGGGTCATCCGCCTAAAGACCGTCTGTTGACTGGAAGAAGACCTAATCTGAGTGTCGTGCCCTTCTTGTCATCCACGATGGGAATGTGTTCTCTTTCACTTTATCTTGAACAACACAGCACTCCTGTTAGTCAGAAGATTCTTTGGAGTCCAGTCCTTCATCTTCCTCACACTTGTGCTGAGGAAGCTGTGGTCCTTCCAGGAAAAGAAAGAGCCTGCCTGGGTGAGAATCAGGGTGTCACTCATCCCATGTTCTTGTTCCCTCGTATATGTGGCCAATTTTCTGGAGAGTTTTATATTTTTCAAGGGTGGCAGGAGGTCAGGCTTCTGTGAGAAATTACTCCCTTAGATGAAGTTGTGAATCAGAATTTCTCTTAATATTTACACAACCAGGCAGCATCAGCGTGGAGTCCAGGAGATTTCCCCTGGGTTAGACATGCCTAATCATTTTGTTATGTTGGTGGGTTATTTTTAAGTCACAGAAGAAATATCAATAGACAGGCACCACACTAGCACATGTGTGGCATAAACCTCCGGCTCAGACCTCTGCATTCCTCACGGTGATCACATCCCAGCAGTCTTCCCACTTATCCTATTGTTGTTTTAGGACATTCCAGTGATCAATAAGTTTAACTCCTGTCTCAGAGGGAGGCCCCAGTAATGAACAAAAGGCACTGGCTACAAAAGATGCCACTTTCCATGATCACAGGCAATTTGCTAGTTTTCTCAGAAGACAAGCTCAAGACAGTTTCACGAAATGTCTGCTTTCAGAACCACTAGCCATTGATTAAATTTTACTTTGGGAGAATTTTGCTTAAAACAGATAGCCGGGTGAATAACAGTGTTGTCCACCGGGCGATCGCAGGATAGCATGGCCTGAGTCTATTTGCGTCGGTCTCACGGCCGCCTCCTTGGATGGCAGAGCGGAGTGGGGACCCTTTACCTGTCCTGGGTGTCCGATTTCTGTGACAGCTGTGTCTTTTACCTCTGAGGTTCATCCTTTATGTTGATGTCTATTAGTGAATTCATAAATACAGCCTCAAGAATGCTACCTGTCCGTTAGCTCTTGAACCATCATTACCATCCAGAATGGTAAATCCTTTGTAGGAGTCACCTTGGTTCAGCAGAGGAAAAAAAAAAAAAAAAAATACTGATGTGCTTTCAAATGGTAGAAAAGTAGAGAGAGTTAGAGGGTTTTTCTTTTTCTTTTTTTTTTTTTTTTAATATAGCTGAATAGGATTTTAAGAAAGCAGAATTATAATGTGGAATGAAAAGAAAGCGAGAGGTTGGGTCAGAAACTGGGTTATCAGTATAATGCAGAAAGGGAAAATAAATGCTAATAGACTGCACACATGCCCTTCCTGCTAGATTAGAGACCAGGAGGGCGCTTGCTGAAAGCTGCCCATTGTGCGGCCGAACAGAACACAGGGTCTGGGCTATTATCCCCTCCTTGGCCCCTCGTGCCACAGATGGAGGCTCTTCGCTCTCTTATCAGGGCCGTGCATTCAGTCTCTGTAGCCTGATCTCTTCCTCACTCTTCTGCTCTTACAGAATGGATTGGTCTGCTGAAAGAGAGGGGCTAGAAGAGGGGCCGACTCTGGTGGAAAGGGGAGCATGTGAGAACAGTCAGCTTGGGAGGCCAGGTGCAAGCCAGGGTGGGCGAGAGGGAGAGCCGGCCCCTGGGCGCCGCGCAGGGTCAGTAGCCTGGTTTTCCCTCCGCCCTGGATGTAGCCGCCTGGAAAATGGCCTCATGCCCTGGTGCTCAGGGGCGCCTGCGCTCCCAGCTGTTGAACAAGCAGCCTGATTCCCACCCCAGGGGATGCTGAGCCTCCAGGCTGGCCTCAATGCCCACCTTCACCACTCTTTTCCCAGGAGACCCAGAGCTCTGCCCTGAAGCTGGCCGACCGGAGCTGCCAATTCAGCAGAGGTGAGCAGGGGCCGACCACAGGGGGTTGATGGGACTGGTGCCTTCTAAGGGCGCCCGCCTGGGAGGATGAAGGGGTCAGCCTCAGGGCTGAATCCAGGGCCAGGCTGGACCTGGCCCCAGCCTCCCCTCTTCACCCGCACAAAGGCCTGCGACTGCCTTCACATCCAGATTCTCCTGCTTACCAGCCAGGGGGCCTCAGGAAATCTACTTAGCTTCTCTGCACTGTCCTTTTCTCATCTACAAAATGGAACCTAATTGAGAGTGTTACTGAGAAGATGAAGCGAGCTAGTTTGTGCAAAGGGCTTGGGCCGATGAGTGGTTTAGAACAGCACCTGACACAGTTAGCTATTATTATTACCATCACCATTAATATTGTCCTTTTATACAGTATTACAATTGGAAAAGTGCCTGATGCTGGGAAAGACTGAGGACAGGGGAAGAGGGCATCAGAGGATGAGATGGCTGGATGGCATCACCAAAACAATGGACATGAGCTTGGACAAACTTCAGGAGCTGGTGAGGGACAGAGGGGCCTGGCGAGCTCCAGTGCATGGGGTCGCAAAGAGTTGGACATAACTGAGCGACTGAACAACAACAGTATCATTAATATTACCCATCTTTATTATCAGTATCTCTACTAATATTACATAATATTATTAGTCTAACATTCACATGCTATAGTTTATAATATGTGTGTAACTATTTATATATGGCATCACTTGTAGGATTTTTGGTGAGTTACTTAGTGTCTCTGAGCCTCATTTTCTGTTCTGTGAAGTGAGGTTAACAAGTGGCATTGTGGGGAGGATAATGAGATAATGAATATAAATTACCCAGTACGGAGGCTGACACATTGAAGAAGCTCAGTAAATGGGAACTAGTGTTATTTTAACTCACCCATGTGAATATGTGTTGTGTGGACCTGCCTGCATGCTGTTTGCATCCGGGTAGTTAGGTTTCAGTCTGTTTGTGTTTTATGTGTTTGGAGGATGGCACATGTGTCTGTGGGCAGGTGCCTGAGGGCTGGTTGGGGGAGGCTTAATTGGCCAGGTCCTGTTCATGGCTCCCATGAACTTTTGAGTGCAGCTTCTGTCTCTCTTGGAACAGCTGAGCTGCCCGATGTACTCTGAAGCCTGGAAATGCTGCTCCAGTTGAGCTAAGAGGCTTGAGTTAATCCTGACTTCCCTGGCTGGGCTGGATGAAGCTCAGATCCCCCCCATTTCTGCTACAGGTTGGTGCTGTGATTTCTAAGTTCTTATGCATCTCTGGTGTCTCTTTTCTGTACTTTACTTACCCCTGTGGACCCCAGAGACTCCATCTCTTCCATTCCTCTAGAATAGAAGAATATGTCCCCAGGAAAGAGTGAATGCATGGTGTGTGCCCCGGGGAATCTCATATCAATGAAGTGTCTGGTCCTCAGAGCATCTCTGTGCTCTCCCTTCGTGGTGGAAGCTGAGTGTGAACCTAGAGGCAAGGATCTGATCCAGCAGGCCAGGCCAGAGAGAGGAAGAGGTTGGCAAGAACCAAGGAACCAAGTTTGAGAAGGACTCAGAATCCCCTTCTTTGCTGTGTTTCAAACATGTGTCCTTATCTGAGTGAGTGAGGACTGGAGGAAACCACAGAGGGGGAGGGGGAGCTTCCCCAGGTCTGGGTGCTGTCCCCTTAATTATAAGACAGCGGTGCCTTACCCCTGCAGGGTACAGAGGTAAAGGGTCCTTTCTTGGTTATGCACATGCCTGTGTATAACCCTGGAGAACACCATTCGCCTTCCTGGTCATCCTAAGTTTATAGCACCATTATGACCAGTTTTCCAGCAGATGGCCATAACGTGTCTTGAGAAAGCAAGGTCTATTTCTTCTTCTGTAGTGTGTGCAAGATCACCATGTTGGTTACTAAAGGGTCTGTGATTCTCTATCTCTTCTGCTGCCCCCATCTGTTCTCTAACCCTCCATGTGTCCCCCCTTCCAGGTCCCCAGCCACAGCATCTTTCCTCCTCCCTCCTCCCCTACTCTTGATTTTACCCCTGAGATTTTCACTTAGTCATTGCAGGAATCAGGTAAAAATTAACAGCCAGGGGGCGGGTACACAGCTCAAAGAAGCTGTAATGTGTGCCCATCTCCATTTTCCTCCCGAGTTAAGTGGGCTGAGCCCCTTCCTTGATAACTTTCACTAGCAACCCTCTCTTTTTGTTTCCTGGAGCCAGCGCTGCTTCTGGCCTGTCCAGTCTTGATTGTTAAATATTCCTGGAGTTGAAGGACCTTAGTCTCCTCTCCCACATCCTCCTTATGTAGTACAGCAGAGGAGAGGGTGGCGCTCCTAATGTATAAGTTCTCTTGCTGGGGTGTTGGAGGAGTTTGGCTGATGGCAAGAGGAAGCACCAGCTTCTTGCTCTTTAGGACTTTGCCGTTCATCTAGGCTCTGTGCTTAGTCACTCAGTCGTGTCCAACTCCTTACAACCCCATAGACTGCAGCCCGCCAGGATCCTCTATCCATGGAGATTCTCCAGGGAAGAATACTGGAGTGGGTTGCCATGCCCTCCTCCAGGGGATCCTCCCAACCCAGGGATCGAACCCAAGTCTCTTGCATTGCAGGCGGATTCTTTACCATCTGGCCTACCAGGGAAGCCCCACCTAGACTCTACCCTTCTGATTCAAGGTAGTTCTTAGTTAACAAAGCCATGCCCAAAACAGGAAATATTTTTAGAATGGGCATCTTGAGTGCTGAGGGCAGAGGCTCCTGGGTTCTACTAGGTCTTGTATATAGTTCCTTTAGCCTCCAATGAAGAAAGTCATACTTTGGAAAGATCTTGGACTTGGAAGTAGACAGAGTTTGAGTTCCAGTTCTGCTACTTTCTACTTTTCCACCTTTGGTAGTGATGTAGATTTTGAACCTCAACTTTTTTTTTTTTTTTTTCTTTTTTCTGGACACTAAAGCTGGATTAAAGCATGAGAAAGACTTTTTAGGGCTGTGAAATATTAGGTGAAAGATATTTACCTCCATGGCAGGACTATCCCTTCCCCTCATCTCAGTAACACCACTGTGAGGCCCAGCTGTTTTGGACCAATGTCTCTGCCAAGGATAGGTCAACATTTGTTACATTTGGGCATTCCTTTCAGCACCCTTCTTTATTTCTCCAACATTTGGTATTAAGCCCCTGCTAAACATCAAACTTTACATGAAGAAACATGGTCAGCATGCAAAAATGATGCCCACTGGAGAAACCCACCCACCAGTTGGGGCTGTCTGGACCAGTGTGTGACCAGTGAAAAGATAAATTCAGTCTAAGGTGTTAGCATCTGTACTTAATGTTGTACTACTACATCTGACAACTATGCCCTTTAAGTTCCCCCTTCCCAGAACCAGCTAATTCTCACAGGCCAGGGCTTTGATGGGGGCATGAGATTTGTGTGTTGCAGCCTCTGGCTGTTCTTCTCCGCTTTCCACTCCAGTTCGGTTCCCAGGACATGAATCTACAGATGTTCCTTTCACAGACCAGAGTCCAACCCCGATGAAACTGGACATCTCTTCTTGCCACATGGAGGCTGCCTCCAAAGGATGGAGTCCCTTCTCTGCTGAGAGGAGCCAGGGGCCAGAGCCCTTCCTATGATGGCCTCATGTGGGGGCAATTTAAGGATCTGCCCGAATCATTCTTCCCTTTGATTTTCCACGTGGTCACTTGCCATAACAAAACTGACTCTGAGAAAAGAAATTCCTCAGCATTTTGAATACATTGATACATAGGTGAAACAAATCAGGGTGAATTTTTCCTACACTTTCAACACTTTGTTTCTGAATAATAATAAAAAAAGTCCCTGAAGCAAATACTATTTTGAGACTAATTTCTGGAGGCTCCTAGCAGGCAAATCACTCTTTTTCTTGCTGTGATGTTCTTTTTAGTCTTAAAAAGAAAAGACTTAGGGGAAGATGATAGCTTTTATTTTTTAAACACTGAGCAGGTGTCTCAAGGAGGAAGCCCTGAAAGCTTTGGTGGCTGCAGGGGACAGAGCAGGGGGAGACAGGCAGAGGGACCAGATGGAGATTTGAGCTGGAAATTAGAATACTCCAATTCAGCAGTTCCCAACCAGCCTTGCTATAGAACCATTTGAGAAGGATTTTTTAAACAACTATTTGGGAAGTTTTTTTTTTTTTTTCTTTTAAAAGAACCAGTTCCCACAGCCTTCCCTGGGTAATTTTGATTTAGATTGTCTGGCATAGGGTCCAGGAATCATGGTTAAAGACCCATTCTATACCTAGGGATCAGAATTACCATAGGAGAATTGGGGAAAAATTATTTTTAAAAGCTTCCCACAATGGTTCAGGTGGAGGCAGGTCCCAGTGCTCAGACAGTTTCAAAAACAGCTGGCCATTTCAAAATGCTGCATCATATTTGGGGGGCTCCCTGTGATAAAGCACACTGGCACTCACTGGGGGCCTCCAGCAGGCACATGTGCAGGTGTGACAGGGAGCTTCTTGCTTAAGGGTGGGAGCGGACTGACTGTGTGATCTCAAAGCCCACCTCTGACTTTGGATCAGCCACTGTGTCCCCCAGAGCTGTCTGCCTAATGAAAGCCATGTTCAGATTCATGGCCGATGTGAATGGAAGACATGGTTGGAAAGAAAGAGGCCATGGTGGAGTTGGTAGTGGTGATAGGGGCTTCTTCAACCCGTGAGAGCCCCTCTTGTGTCCATCTCTATAAACTCTGGGAGTAAACTGTAGACGTCTTTGCTTTGGCAATGTTGTTTTACATAATCTTCCTGCATCAAGCACTTTGCACATCCCTCTCTGTGTATCCATTTTGCCCTCCATGAAGGCTCATCTCCCAGTCTATCTTTGATGAAGCTTCCTTTTGCAACCATATCAGGTGTGGAGCTGGGTGGTGGAAAGAGTCAGAGGGAAATTAGCAGGCATCTCTGCATAGCTGAGCCTGAGGATAGTATTGGCCCCAGGAGATGGTAGCTGGTCTTTGTCTGGGGTTTTGGATTTAGGACAGGAGTTTTTTGGTGGTAGTGGGACCTCTGGACACCCCCATGTGTATCCTCATCTCTGCTGGCCTTGATAGAGTGTTCAGCTCTGATGATGACTAGCATGTCCCTGGGAGTGACCAAGGCTCCATCTGCATTAGGAGATGGGGTGGGAGGGGATGTTAATTTATCCTCAGGGGTTGTATGTCATGAAAACAAACAACAAAACAAACCTTAAATCCAAAGAGTTAAGTTTGGGTCAGAGTTCTGTTCATTTTCAGTCATATGCCAGAGATCCTGGAGAAGTCAATGTTTTTGATCATTGGCCTTCTTAGCTGTAATATTTGAGTACTAATGCATAATCAGGTTGTCAAAAAGGATTAAGTGAGATTATGTCCGGTGCTGTGTAAATTATAAATGTTATAGAAATGTGAAGAGCTATTATTGTTATCTAAAACTCTAGTCTTGTGAGGATTACAAAAAGCTCGCATCTGAGTCAAAAGGATTTTGTACAATTTTTAGACCTTTATTTTTTAATTAATTTTTTATTGGAGTATAGTTGATTTGCCATGTTGTGTTCATTTCTGCTGTCAGCACAGTCAGCCAATTATATATATATATATATATATATATACACACACACATACATACATACACACACACACACATATATCCACTCTTCCTTAGATTCTGTTCCCATTAGGTCATTACAGAGTATTGAATAGAGTTCCCTGTGCTATACAGTAAGTAGGTTCTTATTAATTATCTATTTTATATATAGTTGTGTGTATATGTCAGTCTCAACCTCCCAATGTATCCCCCTCACCCAGACCTTTAATTTTCAGGAAAAAAGCATTTTTCTGTTCTTCCAATGTGAGTCATGTTTATGGGACCCTCATTATGGGGTTTGGTACTGGAGAGACCAAGAGGAACCAGATCAGGTTTATGCCTTTGTACAGCTCATAGTATAATGAGTTCATTAAAAAAGGACTAAATTATCCTAAATTGCAATGCATAGTATGACAGAGAGGAATGCCCAGGTTCAGAGATTGGGCAGACAAGGAAGTGATGAGGATGCAGGCAGGAAGAGCCTCTTAATAAAACTGGTATTTGGGTCTTGAAGGAACTCTCCAGGAAGATATGCATGAATGAAGTGTTTAGTCATTTAACGTTATATCTGGCATGTTCTAAATGACACTTTGTAGATACTCTGGGTCATTCAGTTATATTCCTCAGAAAAGTGTTGGCTGGACCGAAACTCTGAATTCTGTCTCCGTTACTGTTGGAGCAGCAAAGTTCTGTGTTCTGTTCGTTCAGTCTCAGCTGGGTGGGTTCCCGTCGGTCTCACACGAGTGTTGTCCAGGGGACAGCCAGAGATTTAGACAGAATTTGCAAGCAGAATATAGGGCTCCCCCACCTGGGCTTACTCCCTTTTAGATTACTCCCTCTGTTTCTCAACAACTGTAGGTGCCATGAATTCTGTCCTCTGCCTCTGCAAGCTGGTAAGACAGTTGGATTTCTATCCAGTTTTAGCTGTTCACTTGCTGCTGATTGAAGTCTGCCTTTAGGTTAAAAAAAAAAATGTGAAAATGGAGAATTAACCGAGTACCATTTCTTTCTTCCAAACTAGTCTCCTCTCTAGTTTCATCTTGTTTTTGACACTTTCATGTAGCTGTTTTAAAAATATTCTCCACTGTTTATAGTTGTTATCCACAGAAGGGCCGCTCTAATAGGAGATACCTGGTCATCACACTTAACAAGCAAGCTGTTTAATGAGAGAGACAGGAATGCAACACAGGGAGAAGCCAGAGAATGACTCTAGAAACATGACATGGGCAAGTACATCATTCACTCTCATATTTATTTATCCTCCAAAAAATTTTTGAGCATCCATTGTGGGCAGAGCTCTTCTCCTGGCACAGGATAACATAATGTTGACTGCCGATACACATTCCATAGTCACAGATACACACTGCATAGTCATTCAAGCTAAGAGAGATTATTTAGAATAAGTTGATTCAAGAAGAGATCTGAAAACAACCCACACCCCGCCCTGCCGCCCCAGGATTAAGCTTTTCAAAGGAGAGAGAAAAATTGTCCACAGTTTTGCTTTCCTGTGTGATCTTCACTAGTCCAGATGGCTATTGACCACTTGAATTGTGATTAATCTGAAATGAAATGTGCCTTAAGCATAAAATGCACATCAGATCTCATAAACTCAGTATGAAAAAAAATGTAAAATATCTCATTAATACTTTTCCATAATGTACTCTTTGGGATATATTTGATTACATAGCTAAAATTATAATTACTTTCACCTGTTTCTTTTTACTTTTTGATGTGTACGGTTCTGACACAAGCTGGGTGTCCCACACATTTAATTCAATTCTGACACTATCTGGATATTGGCAGATCTCACAGGTCAAAGGCTCAGTCCCACAAGACTGACCCCATTTCAGATGCTAACCACAAGTTCAGCTTGTCACTTGTGCCTTTGACCAACCATCTGTAGATTGGAGATTTCCATCACCCCCTTTTTAGAGTCAGTTAATTTGCTACAGTGACTCACAAAACAGATAAACATTTTACTTAATAGATTACCAGATTATTATAAAATGTTATAACCTAGGAATAGCCAAGTGGAAGAGATTCAGAGGGCAAAGTATATAGGAAGTGGTGGGGAGCGTCCATGTTCTCCCAGAATCTCTATATGTTCACCAACCCGGATGCTCTCTAAACCCTGTCCTTTTGGGTTTTTGTGAATGCTTCATTATATGGGAACGATTGATTAAATCATTGGCCACTGGCCACAAATTCCATCTCCAAGCCCTCTCTTCTCCCCAGAGGTCAGGGGGTGGGAAGGAAGGTTCCAACCCTCCAATCACACAGCTGGTTCCCCTGGCAACTAACCACCACAGTTCTTTCCAGAGGTTACCTCATTAGCATAAACTCAGGTGTGGTTGAAAGGGGTCTGTTATGAAAATCAAGTCACCTTTATTGCTCTCATCACTTAGGAAATTCCAAGGGTTTTAGGAGCCTGGTGTTGAGAGGAAGATGAGAGGAAATAGGTCTTATTATAAATCACAATACTACAATGTACCTATTAAACAATGTAAAATTACTTATATAGGTCACATTATTTTTCTACTGGACAAAAGTGATCTAGACCAAAGGTTTAGTAAACATTTTCTTTAAAGGGTCAACTAATGAATGTGGTAAGACATGTAGGTCACAAGGTCTCTGTTGCAGCTACACAACTCTGCTGTTTTCGTGCAAACACAGCATCAATAATACATATATGGATGAGTGTGAAAATGTTACAATAAAGCTTTATTTATAGACACTGATATTTGAAGGTCATAGAATTTTAATGTATCCAAAAACACTATTATCTGACTATTTCTCCCCCATCATTTAAATATATAAAAACCATTTTTAGTTTGCAGAACCTACGAAAACACCTGGCAGACTGAATCTGGCTGTGTACCATTGTTTGTCAAACCATGGTCTAGAACATCATTTTGAAGGACCTGAGAAACAACTGGTTTTGAAAAATATCCTATTTAATGAAACACTTGGTAGGCTGATCTGTTGTTTCCAGTTCTTCCTGACTTCCTGCATTAGAATTCCACATTCACACCCTTTCCCATATGACTTAGCAGAATCAGTTAGTAGGATGGAAAGAGTATTTTCTCCTCTCACTGACCATGGGCTTAACCATAAGACTTGTACTGGGTAGTGGGATATAGGTAGGAGTGCTGAATTTCAGGTTGAAGCTTCAGAGGAATTGTGAGTTTACACCTACATTCTTGAAATTTCTGTCATGAAACAAGCTTCCTCTGGGTAGCTGTTGCCATTTCAACCTGGCTCCCAGACTAACTACTGTGGAATAGACCAGAGAACAAACCTGAATTGAGGTACACCAACCCCAGCCTGAATTTCAGCCTGAAGTAGAGCCATCTAGTCAAGATCAGTATAGATCAGCAAATTCACAGTGGACTCACAAGTCTGAGAAAGGTAAATGTTCCCTCTGTGTGTTACAAATGTTTTGTAAATGCTCATTATATAGCGTTTGCTGACCACTACAAATTCTATTTTCATTTCATTTCCATTGAATTCACTTTATATCTACACATTCTGTCCTTATCAGCAAAATCTGGGCAGTTTTCTGCTCATCAAAAGAGGCACCACTGCATTTGTATTGCACTTGTTTCTAGGATTTCTCAGTTTAAGGTATTGTTTATTTCATGCTGACAATGGAGGAAAGACAGTCAGTTAATCTAGCTGCAATTGAATTTAGAAATTACTCAAATCTAATTTTACTTCTTCATTCACAAGTTACTCTTTCTGCTTTCTTTCATTTGTGTGTGTTTTAAATCATTTCCCACTGTTTATTTTAAATTTCTACTTTATTTTAATTATTTAATAGGTGGCATCTGTGCACTGCCTGTCATTCATTGAGCAGTTTGTGTTCTGCTTATGGAATCACAAAAATATTTAAACTGCTGCTTCAGTGGTGTCACCATCACTCAGACTTTAGACTATAGGACTCTTCTTTCCCTGTTTGGAAGAATAGAATTCTCGGAGGTGATCAGGGTTCTTTGAAAAGCTAGCACCCAAACTATACCTGATCCCAGGGAATGGCAAGTAAGGAGGTTTCCCCTCTTTGCTGCTTTTGAGAAAATACATGTTTTCTTACATGTCACCACGTAATGTGACATAGGGGCTTCCCAGGTGATGTAGTGGTAAAGAATCCACCTGCCAGTGCAGAAGATGTAGGAAACATGGGCTTGACCCCTGGGTCAGGAAGACCCCTGGAGGAGGAAATGGTAACCCACTCCAGTGTTCTTGCCTGGGTAATCCCGTGGAGAGAGGAACCTTGTGGGCTATAGTCCATGAGGTCACAAAGAGATGTGACTGAGCAGCTGAGCACAAGGGGCATGCAGTGTGACCTGGATGACATTGCATTAAGATCACACTGGCCATCTGCACCCCGGTGAGAACCAGTGTGTGGGGTTATTTGTTGGTCCCTATCACTATCAAAATGGAATGTGACCATGGATGTGGGCAGATTGATCTGGGGAAAGAGTATGATGCCTGGAAACAGTGGTATAGGCATATTTAGGTGGTTTGCAAAGGAAAGGAGAACACATATAGGGGAATGTAGGAAGCTGTTTGGTGCTCTGGAAGGTTCCCTGGAGTCAAACAGTGGGGTTTCCAGACAGACCAGAACAGTCTCCCCTAGAACAGATTGCAGCTGGGCTGGGAAGATGACACATGGGAGCAGCAGGAACAAGATAGAGAGACTCAGTGCCTGGGTTCCCAGCCTCCCCTCTGGGCCCTGAACCATCTGTTCTGTTCTCCAAGAGCAGCTGGTAGGAACACTGTAAGGGTTACATCAGACTATGGCTTTCCTCAAAACTTTTCCACAGCTTCCTATTGAATCAAGAGTGGTGTTGACATGCTTACCACCCTTGATCAAACACTATCTAGTCTTTGATGTCATTTCCTCCCCTCCTCCTTCTTGCTGATGGTTCCAGCAGCACAGGCCTTGGTTCTGTTAACCTAATGCATCTCCCACCTCAGTGTTGGCACTCTGTGTTCCCCCACCCCCATGGAAACTTCTTTCAGACATTAACATAGCTCATTTCTTCACTTTATTTAAGTCTCTGCCCAAATGTCACCTCCTCAGACGTTCTTTTATTACCTGAAAATACATCATCAGTCCCTTGATACCACTTGATTTTTCTCCATAGCACTTATCACTACATTATCTTATACATATAGTTATGATTTCTTGTTAGTTTATCTCCCTCATTAGAAAATAGACTCTTTGAAAGGACGGTAACTTTGCTTGTTTTGTTTTCTACTGTACACCCAGTTTTAAGAATAGTGCCTGGTGTATTGTTGTTGTTTAGTTGCGAAGTCGTGTCCAAGAATACTGGAGTGGGTTGCCATTTCCTTCTCCAGGGGATCTTCCCAATTCAGGGATCAAACCTGCGTCTCCTGTATTGCAGGCAGATTCTTTACGACTGAGCCATCAAGAAGACCTCGGATGTATTACAAACATTACTGAATAGAGTGTTGAGTGAATGAATGAATAGCCTCCGTGTCTGGTTATAAGGCTACATGCAATGTGTTGGGGGTACTTAGTTCGCTGAAATTTCATCCAGTTGGTTGAGCATTTGTACTAAGTAGGTGCTAGATAGGTAGAGAGATAGATAAATAATTGATAGAATCAGTGTACTGGTACCCTGTATTGACAATGGACAGAGATAGTGTGAAAGAAAGAATGAAAGAGTCCATCTTAATAATTTCTTTCCATTATCACACTAGGAAATAGACCATAACCCACATGTATTGATCTCAACTTTCAGAGATGTTGCCACAGTGAGCTAGGGAGAGGAAATGTATTCCCTGCCTCTTCAAGGATTCAAGTAGGACCAGTATGGGGGGCTTGTTAGAGTTTATTGGAAATATTTTTGTTTTTTTAGTCAGAGTTAGATGAACCCTGATAAACCCGCAGGTCCCTCTACAGTTCTCTGCCATATCTAGTCCCTCATTTTCATCTGAAAGCAGCGCAGTTTGAACTCAAGTTGCTCCTTGGTTTTTTTTTTTTTTTTTCTTTTTTTTATATTCTTGTATTATTTATGCCAAATCACACAGGGTCTCCAAACAGCAAACTCAGATACTGGCTTACCTATAGGGCTGGTGGTGGTGGTGGTTTAGTCGCTAAGTTGTGTCCGACTCTTGCGACCCCATGGACTGTAGCCCACCAGGCTCCTCTGTCCATGGGATTTTCCAGTCAAGAATATTGGAGTAGAATGCCATTTCCTTCTCCAGGGGATCTTCTGGACTCTGAACTGGTGGTAAATGCTTCTTGGCCGGGTTGGACTTTGTTCTTTTTTAGAATTATTATTTGTTTATTTATCTTTGGCTGTGCTGTGTCTGTACTGCAGCACACAGGCTCTTCATTGCTGCATACAGGCTTTCTCTAGTTGCAACAAGTGGGGGTTACTCGCTAGTTGTGATCTGTGGGCTCTTCACTGCAGTGGCTTCTGTTGCTGCAGAGCTGGGCTCTAGAGTGTGGGCTCAGTAGTTGTGGCTTAGTGGCCCTGCAGCATGTGGGATCTTAGTTGCCGGACCAAGGTTGGAACCTGTGTCCCCTACATTGGCAGGCAGATTCTTAACTCTTGGGCCACCAGGGAAGTCCCTGGACTTTATTCTTGAAGAGGTGATTGCTTTTAGCTGTTGTAGTCAGGGAGGGCTTCTTGGAGGAGACAAGACTTAAATGACATTGACAAAGAGATAAACTTGGAAAGAGAGTAAAGGAGTGAATTTAAGTGCAATAGCACCAGCCAAAGGACCTGAACCCTGGAAGTGGCAATAACTCCCCCCTACCTTTCCTGCAATGAAAGAAATCCTCTCTCTAAGGTCTCATTACACGTAAGAAGGGAGGAAATTGACAGCAGGTCCCCTCTACTGGGGCTTCCCTGGTGGCTCAGTGGTAAAGAGGATGCAGGCGACTCGGGTTTGATCCCTGGGTCGGGAAGATCCCCTGGAGAAGGAAATGATAACCCTCTCTAGTATTCTTGCCTGGGAAATCCCATGGACAGAGGAGCCTGGTGGGCTACAGTCCGTGGGGTTGCAAAAGAGTTGGTCGTGACTTACTGACTAAACAACAACCCCTCTACTTGGCACTGAGTATCTTGTGAACTCTCTCACTTCACAGGGACAGTCACTCAGGTTCCGGCCCACACTTCTGGGAATACACTTCTAGTAAACACTAATTCCTGCCCACATTTCAGTCTCCTGCCAAAACCCTGTATCTGCCAAAACCCAACTTCCTGCCCCAAGGAGTAAAAAGGGAGAGAAGGACCTGAAACTGACAAATTGACATAAATTTGAATCATAGTAGAGCTTATTTAGCTATGTAACTAATGTAGGCTAATAACATGGAATCTTAGAAATGTAATTGGGGTAAATGGAAGCAAATTCTGAAACAAATGTTAAAAAAAAAAAACCTCACCAAACCCCAAAATTTGAATTTCTTTTTTGTCTACTTATTGTATCAGTTAACTATATTTTGGGCTGAAGATGTATACTTATTATACATCTTCTACAGGGCAGAAAATGATCTCCTTTTACAGGAGATAGTATTGATAAAGGAGCTTGTGACTCAGAGGACATATTTCCTGGCACAAATAGGTAGCTGCAGCTTTTAGATGATCAAGGTCAGCTTAGTCTAAGACTTTCTAAAAGCTTGCACTTTAAATAATATATATATTTATAATTGAACCTTAGTCATTTAATCCTAAGACCTATAAAAATAGAGAATGAATACTGGCTCTCGCTCCCTAAAAGTTATAGACTTTAGACTTATTGAAGGAACTAAAATTACAAAATTATCTCATCTCAGGAAAAAAAAAAAATCCTTTATACCATTCTTGTCCTTTAAAGGTAAACTGTGTAATCAGCTGGCTTGTCAGGTTGTTTAACGAGGTAAAGAATATTAAAATATTTGTCTTGGCTTCTGCATTTTGTCAGTAAAAATCAGAGAATAGAGCCTGTCAGTCATCTGGTTGGCTGTTTGGATGAAGGAGTTTGATGGAAGCAGCCGTCTGTAACTAAACAAGATGTCTGCAAAATTTAGGCTCCCTGGTGACCTGGTGGTATTTCCCAGAGTGTATTCAAGAACTGAATCAAAGGTAGCTTCCTCCACCGGGCAAGTGGGTGGACTAATTAAGTTTCTGGGCTCCTTTGAGATGTCATCACCAGTCTCTTCCTTTTCAAGGCTATTAAGGGGTGAAAACCCACCCTGGGGCTGCCATTATCATAGGGTCCATGCCCAGAATCTCTTTGTTTTCTTGCTCCAGTCTTATTGTCAACTGCTGGGATTTCTGAGCAAGCTACCTTTGAGGAATACTCCTCTCCTCTTGTCTTTCCTGACTGAAGAAGTTATGAACTGAATGAAGAGTAAGAATGGGTTCCAAAAACATCACTGAGAATAGATAAGTCGGAGGTCATGCTTACAGTTCTGTTAGCTGAGTGGACTTGTTAATTCTAAGCCCCAGAATGGAGCAGGCACACCCACTCAGCTCAGCTAGCACTAAACAGAATGAAGTTTTTCACCAGGAAAGACCTGACCAGTCTAGAGTTCTAGGAGAACTCCTCTCCCCACTGGACTGACTGGTTCCCACAAGTAGTGAAGTTAGAGTTCGAGTGAGCATCTTTACTTACTTTTCTCCAACTCACGAGTCAAATGAATGATGCTTTGGAAGATGGGGACAGATCCAAGTCTGTCAAGAGAGTTCTCTGTCAGTAGAGTTGTCTCCACCTGAAAGGAAACTTCAGGAATGGAGAAAAAGTTTTCTCTACCTTGGAAGTCAACTCGTGCTACACGAATGCTCCCCTGACTGGCAGGCCAAGTTCTCAACCGTGTCTGCTCAAGTGTCGTCCATCGCCTCTGCTCTGCAACTTCCCTAATTCTTAATGCAGACACAGTTGTTCCAGCTTTAACCTACTGTGTTAAAGATTAGTGCCCATGCACCAAACACAAATAGAAGGATGTCTGGCAGTAAGGTGGCTCTTAGACCCCCTCTCTGCTGTTTTCCCCAGGCTTCTGTCCTGCGGTGGACTGGTATTATCTCCCATTTATGGGAAGGCCATCCATGTTCTCCAGGACCTCCTGTAATTCTCTCTCCCGCACTGTAATTCACACTGCATGCCATCACTGGACTAATTTTCTGAAAACACTACTCTTACTGAGTCACTCAACTCTCTGAGTCTCCATTTCCTCATTGGTAAAATGGATATGTTTATGTTTTCCCTGCTTGTCTACCTTGTGTTGTTGATGAAAGGCCAAACAAGCCCATGGATGGAAAAATGCCCTGTAAATGGAAAGCTTTTCATGTATATGTGGCTGTATATATAGCCCACCTTAGGGACCCTCACTTCTTTCTGTTATCTATTAAATCACGTTAGCACTATTGGGTTTGGCGTTCAAGATTTTCATAATTAAGCACATCCCAAACCTCTCCACCCAACTGAATGACTGAACTGAAACCTCCCCACCCCTTCTTACCCTACAAGCCTGGTTCTTTTTTCCTTCTCCACCTATCCCTCTGGGAAGATTTCCTGATTGCTACTCCTCTCAGGATTCTCCTTCTCATCTGAGCTCTTACAGATTCTGTAGTCAACATCAATACATTAGAAACACCCAGAGAGCTGTGCGATGATATTGTTGAAATAGAACACCCAGAACAGTTGAAATAGAATCTTTGAGGGTGAGGCCAGGATGGCTACTTTCTAAATGCTCTCTGATGACTCTGATGTACAGCCCAGGTAAAGAGCCCCTCTTTATACCGTGTATTCAGCATTGAATTGTTTTGGTCACATGAGTGCATTTTACCCCTCTAATTGCTCTGTGAATTTCTTACAGTTCAGAGGCCCTATCACCTCTCTTCCTTCTTTCTGTTGTACCTTATGTCTCTCCTGGACACATCTGGGCTCTGTGGGTTATCTTTACCAGACTTGCTTCAGGACACATTCATCTACCCCTCTTCTTGTCCCCTGGATCTGAACTCAGCAAGCTTTAGTAAATACTATGCAGCAAGCTGTAGATTGAGTTCGGTCTGTGCTCACCAATGAAGCTTGGCTTTATTCTGTATGCTTGAGGCAGTGTGGTGGAATGGTGAGACACAATTAACAAGAAATCTGTTTGTGTTTGGGACCTATCAGTGTCTTGGGAGAGGGTTCACTTTTTGAGGTGGGGGTGTCAGGCATCAACGGAAGTGAACATTTAGAACCAAATATCCAGAACTAACCTGAGGAGGCAGTGGGCGGTGGGGGTGGGGGTGCAGAGTTTCTGTGTAAAACAATTCACTGGTGGACATATGTATTTAGGGCTTGGGTGATTAAGACAAATGTCATTCATATATAAACTACCCTGTATAAAATAGATAGCTTGTGGGAAGTTGCTATATACAGGGAGCTCAGCCTGGTGCTCTGTGATGACCTAGAGTGGTGGAATAATAATATATATATTACACATACGCTAATTCATGTTATTGTATGGCAGAAACCAACACAACATTGTAAAGCAATTATCCTCCAATCAAAAATAGAGTAAAAAAAAGATAAACGTGATTTAGCAATGACACTGTAGTTCACACTTCATTAAATAGTACACTCTGGGCTTCCTTCATGCGCTGCCCTCAACTGTTTCCTTTTTTGCCAACAGAAATCTCTGGGGGTGGGGGTTGTCAAATCCTTCTGGGGATCTGGTGGTTCTAATTGTGGAAAAGAGCTAGCAGCACTTAGAGCTCAAGGATGGAATTCCTATATGAAACAGACACAGTCCCGATTACATTTGTTTCTCATGCATGCATGCATCTAGACAGACCCTGCATATCTATGACTATACATCTACCCATGTATGTCCCTTCCTGTGTTGGGACTGTTGTAGTAATGGTAATTCTTGCAGCCTGATCAACTCTAGGAAACTTCCAGGTTAGTTGCAGTTTTAATGGAATGCTTCCATTTCTTTTCTGTTGTTCTTTTATATGTTGGAGTTTGATACAAATGCCAAGCATTGTTTACCAGGTCTTTGGCTTCCCAGGGTCTGTTTGAATCTCTCCCATGCTTAGTTGGTCTTCAGAGCACATAGGGTCTCTGTGGGCTGTAATGAGTGAGTTTGCTTTAGGACACATCTATTCTTTGGTACCTGTTTCCTAAGATGCCTTGCTCAGGTTTGTGAAAAAACAAACACGCAAAAACAAAACACCAATCTTGATAGTATTGTTGTGTTGGTGCTAAACACTGAGTATTTTCTCACAGATACAGACTTCAGGCTTCACGGTACTCCATTTCCAGCCTTACCTTCTACCCTTTAAATCTCACTTCTAATCAGTCATTTGGCGTAAACTCAGTAGTTGGCTTGACTTGCCGGATCATTGTGAACAGTGACTAAGGCACCTTATAATGTCAGTTGCACCTATTACAAATGTCTCAGCTCAGTTCACACTTGGATGACTTTGTGTCTGTGGAGTGCCTGATGTTTAGTACTACAGGTCAGTGCCCAGTGGCCAGTGTTGCACTGTGGTATGTGGTGGGATTAGAGCACAATCTGTGTTCACCAATGGAATTCAAGTCTGTTGTGCGTAGTTGACTGGTAGGGTGGGTCAAACAGAAGCCCTTCCTGGTTTACTGGCTACTCTTTGATGGCTGACTGCTCGAATACTTGTCTTCTTCCCTAGATTTGTTCATTTCTTTCTGTAGTCTCTGATTCTGGGAGTCATGCCCGTCTCTTGGGACCTCTGAACACTTAGAGCTCCAAGCACTTTTCTTTCCATGGTCAGAAAAGAAAGTGGTAGTGAACTGAGAACTGGGAGAGGAGTGCCTATGAGTGTTCCCTGGGCTTTGGTCTGATTGTTGATCAAGCCATGGGGTGCCCTTCCTGATGGGAAGTTTAATGCTAAGTAGCCATAGATGTATCTTCCTCACAATAGTTCCTTTTGAAACATCCCACAACACACTGTTTAGATTACTTCCTGCTCTAGCTAATAGGTTTAGTAAGCCATATCCCAGATACAGTCTCCCAGTCTCTTTGTGACTCATTTTGGACTAATGTGGCCATGGTATCAAGGCTCATCATTTGTCCTGGTATCATGGATGTGTGTGTGTGTGTGTGTGTGTGTGGTCTGCAGTAATTACAGTGTATGCCACCTGCTATATCCTACAAGCCTGCTGGGTAACATAAGAGTATTTTTGCATTTGTGGGATGCTTTTCAAAACTGGCATTTATTTCAGTAGTTTCTCCTCCCTCTTTCAGGGTCAATGGGCACATCTGTGGAGACTATACCCCTTGTCTCCTGGTGCTGGAGGAAATTAGTGAAGACACCTGGTTTCTTCCTGTTCAGTACAGAGAGAGAGTGCACAAGGGTTGTGGGCTCAGCAGAGAGCATCTGAAGCTCATGGCGATGTTTCAGCAAGTGTGCTGGGAGGACATATGCTTGGAGTTATTTTTCCAGTGTTGGGAATGGAGCCAGAAGTACTTTATTTCATTCATTCCTTTGTTTAACATGATTTAAGTTGCTAATGTGTGTCATTCCTTGTTTTGAGAGCTATGGGGGTAGGGAAGACAGATTTTTATAAAACATCCCTGCTCTTAAGTCTGGGAACACACCCACACCTCAGAGTAAAATAGTGACATGACAGAGGAGCACACAGCCCTAGATGCTCATGAGGTTGGGGGCAGAGGGCTGTAAGTCTGAAAAACTGACTCCTGGCTACTGCCATGACAGAATCTTCAGGTCATGGTAGAATAGTCATTCACAAGTCTAACTGGTCTACCTGAGAGCTGAACTCTGCTCAAACTAGCTACTCCTGGCTTATACTGAATGGAATGGAGAAAATGGGGGCCCATCTGATTTGCATCAGTGTTACAATATCCAGACGTGCTTCGTCAAATGCCTTTTGAATGTTTTCCTGGAGTTTCTGGGGGTCTGGCTCCCAAAGAGATGCATTTGCTGCAAATAAACATTCTTTTCAGAAATAAAAACAATAGGTCTGTGTACTCAGTGACCAATGACTCCAGCCCTTGGAGGAATCTGGAAGAGGCCCCAGCTCTACCCAGAATTGTGCCCGGCAGGGATACTAACAGGTAGGGAGGTGTCAGGAAGGAGAGACTTACTCAGAGCACTGAATTGAAATCTATTATTGATTATTAATTCATGAGGGCTTCCCTGGTGGCTCAGCCATGAAGAATCCGCCTGCAATGCAGGAGCTGCAGGTTCAGTCACTGGGCTGGGAAGATACCCTGGAGGAGGAGATGGCAACCCACTCTAGTATTCTGCTTGGAGAACCCCATGGACAGGGGAACCTGGTGGGCTACAGCACATAGGGTTGCAAACCTTCAGTTGGACACAACTGAAACGACTCAACACTCAGCACCCATTGATTCATAAAGACATGTTTGTCTGGTGTGAGGGGCAATGGTCTGTCACTGAACCTCAGCTCAGATTGAGTCACACCAGGTGATCAGGCAAAAGTAACTTCAATTTGGGGCCTTTTGGGGCCTTTCCACTGGCGCTCATTCTTCCCCAGAGGGAGGAAGATATTTGAAAAATAGGAAAGAAAAGAGACCCATTGTATGGACTGTGTTTTTGATGGATCCAAGTATCGTGGAAGAGGAAGAGAAGAACCTCCCTTCCCACAACTGGAGGTGGATCTCGAAGGTACCTGGTTTGTGATCTTTTATTCATGCTCATAATCTGTTTGGCTCTATTTTTGGGAAATTATTTCTATTCAGTGCACTTAATTGCTTAAATTGCCGTGGGTTTTCTGCATTTAAAAAATCTGGTAAGAAATATGTGGAAAGATGACAGTAAAATGTGTATCAGGTGAAAATAATCTTCACAGATCCCCAGACCCAGGTTCATCCTTGTAAATACCAAATCTAGTGGCCCAGGAAGTAGCTGGGAGGCTGTTAATTTTTTGCTTGTCCACGAACAGAAAATAAAAGAAATAATCACAGCGATGAATTTTTGAATACCTACAATACGTCAGGCACTCAGGATTTGACATCAAATTCAAAAAACAAAGATGAACAAATCTGTGTTTCTGTTCCTGTCCACTCTGAGTCCAAGGGCCTAATCTCTGTGACTACTTACAGTGCTCATTGAAGCCCATCCAGCTAAGTTAGGGGAAAGTTCCAGAAAGATCTCCCCTCACCCCTCTTCCTGCCTTGAGAAGAATCCTGTAATACCTTTAATTTTTTATTTATGGCTGAAACAGAGAGGTTCTGAGGACCTCATTCCAGCAAGCCAGCAAAATTGGCACTGACCCTCCAACCTGAGAATGTTGGAGCTGCCTAATAGCAGAGAAGTGACTGCAACAGCTTCCAAGCAGGCCTTTGAATCTTGGCTCTGCTCCCCACTTGGGGCACTTGGCTATTTCTAACTGTGCATCCAAGGGCATGTTCCCATCTTTATTTACACTTAGCTTTCCTTGATCCTGCTGACCTCTTTGCAGACAACATCTGTATTGCTTGTTACAACAAATCAGAACAGTGACCTGCTCAGTCATTCACAAAGTTTTATCAGTTGCCTGTGGTGGATGCATCACTGCAGAAGGGGCTTAAAGCAAATGCTCTGAGCTCAGATGTCCAGCCTCCCTTAGCCTTGGCATCACCTGGAACAGGGGGTCCAAAACCCTGCAGACCACATGCTCATAATTCCGTTCCCACCTAATTGGTTGATAATGAAGCCCCCTTGACCTTTGGAGAAGTTCTGCCTCTGAGGGACATTTGGAAATGAATGAAGGGCCCCTGTTTGATCCAGTGACGTGGACAGAAGGGGGAGCATGGATCCTGTACCTGAGTCATTGTCCCATGTGTCCCATTGTCCCATGTCCTAAGTGAATCGTAAATAACTCAATGAATGTTGATGTAGATGAAAAACTTTTGATAATTAGTTGCACCTAGATCTTAGCTGTTCTCCATATGACACAATGTTTTGTGCATAACTCTGATCTGTACTGACTTTCCCAGGGACTATATCTCCTATATAAATTGAGAAAAGGTTGCACTTTATGATGTTCAAAAATTTACTAGGAACTGTTCACATCCTTCCCATCATGGAAAAATCATTATCACCAATGGCAATGCCTCTCATGGTATTAGAATTGCCCTAACACACCTGTAAGCAATCTGTGCCCCAAGCTCTCTCATTCCCAGTGAGTCTATGTAAAGACACAAGCATCTGGCCATTTCACTGTCTTCTAGTTAGTCATCCTCTTGAGCATTTACAGATTAAAAGAAGTGCTATTTTGTACATTATTTCCTATGTATTTCTCCACGACATTCTAGTTAGTGTGTTATATGAGTGTTTGCCTTTGCATGTTTCTGCAGAAGGAAATGACAACCCAGTTTCTTGCCTGGAAAATTGCAAGGACAGAGGAGTCTAGCGGGCTACAGTCCATGGGTGGCAAAGACAGATTCGACTGAGCAGCTGAGCACTTTGCATGTTTTAAATTGCTGCTGCTTTTTTTTCCCTAAGAAAGCAATTCTATTGTAAAATGAAGTGAACATGTACTTTGTTTTGCTCAGAACCTTTACCAGGAATTGCTCACCATTTTGAAACACAAACTCACTGATAAGAACAGCGCTCAGAGAATATGTCATAAATAAAAGACACTTGAATCAGCCTATATTTTTAGGTGTCACCTTCATGATGATGATTCTTTCAGATCTGGGTATGAGCATCTCATGACTATGTCTTCCAGTATAGGTGTGATCCCTTACATATTGAGTTATGTATTTTATTGTGGATTATTTACTTTAACCTCTCTATTCACTTACAGTTAGGACTATATATTTCTGTTGTAAAAAAAATGATGCTGTCTTTTTAAAGGTAGATTTTAAAATTCTTATTAGCTTTAATGCAGTTTCACTGTGGTATGTCTAGGTACAGACATAGAGTTCATTCTTTGGGATTGGAATGAAAACTGACCTTTTCCAGTCCTGTGGCCACTGCTGAGTTTTCCAGATTTGCTGGTATATTGACTGCAGCACTTTAACAGCATTATCTTTTAGGATTCGAAATAGCTCAGCTAGAATTCCATCACCTCCACTAGAGAAACTACTGAACAATTGCACTCATTTCACATGCTAGCAAAGTAATGCTCAAAATTCTCCAAGTAAGGCTTCAACAGTACATGAACCAAGAACTTCCAGATGTTAAAGCTGGATTTAGAAAAGGCAGAGGAACCAGAGACCACATTGCCAGCATCCACTGGATCATAGAAAATGCAAGAGAATTCCAGAAATACATCTTCTGCTACACTGACTACACTAAAGCCTTTGACATGTGGATCACAACAAACTGTGTAATATTCTTAAAGTGATAGGAATACCAGACCACCTCACCTGCCTCCTGAGAAACCTGTATGCAGGTCAAGAAACAACAGTTCAAACCAGACATGGAACAACAGACTGGTTCCCAAATTGGGAAAGGAGTATGTCAAGGCTGTGTATTATCACCCTGCTTATTTAACTTATATGCAGAGTACATCATGCAAAATGCTAGGCTGGATGAAGCACAAACTGGCAGCAAGGTTGAGGGGAGAAATATCAATAACCTCAGATATGCAGATGACACCACCCTTATGGCAGAAAGTGAAGAGGAACTAAAGAGCCTCTTGATGAAGGTGAAAGAAGAGAGTGAAAAAGCTGGTTTAAAACTCAACATTCAGAAAGATCATGGCATTTGGTCCCATCACTTCATGGCAAATAGATGGGGAAACAATGGAAACAGTGACAGACTTTATTTTCTTGTGCTCCAAATTCACTGCAGATGGTGACTGCAGCCCTGAAATTAAAAGACACTTGCTCCTTGGAAGAAAAGGTATGACCAACCTAGACAGCATATTAAAACACAGAGACATTACTTTGCCTACTAAGGTCCGTATAGTCAAAGCCATGGTTTTCCCAGTAGTCATGTATGAATGTGAGAGTTTGACCATAAAGGAGGCTGAGTGCTGAAGAATTACTGCTTAGACATGAGTTTGAACTGGCTCCAAGAGATGGTGAAGGACAGGGAGGCCTGGCATGCTGCAGTCTGTGGGGTCTCAAAGAGTCGGACACAACTGAGTGACAAGAAATAAAGATCATTTGGGTTTTTCCATTAAGGTGTTATGAAGAAACCTGAATGAACATTTTGGCTAACCCAATATTTTTATTTTTCCCCTCCTGATTAAGTGGAAGGCAGGGAAACTTTATTCTCAAGATTTCTGTCTTCCTCTAATTCTGGAAAATTCTCAGCTTTCAAATATTGTTGCTGAGCCATTCCCTCCATCTTTTCTTCTGGAAGAATCATTTAACCCATGTGTGTGCCTCTTACTTTACTCTGTCTTTCCTAGTGGATCTTCCCTGCTCCTTTCTCTGCACAGCTTTGAGATAACCTCTCAGTACCATCTTCTCCTTCAGTGACTTCCTTTCATCTGTTTCAGGCTGGATTTTATCTCATTTATTGCTTTAAAAATTCATTTATATCCATTACTGTAAATTTTCATTTTTAAAACGTCTCACCCATTTATTTTCACATCTTTTTCTCATTTCATTTTTGCCTTTTACTATAGATTTTGGCTCATTTAAAGGGTGTTATTTTTTCATGAATCCACCTAAACATAGTTATTGTCTTGCTTCAACAAAGGGGTATAGGTCATTTTTTTTTTTGTTTCAATGGCTCCTTAAGTTTGTGTTCTTCTCTAGTATTATATTTCTTTACCTAGTTGGAATATTTTTTTTTAATTATTTATTTATTTTAATTGAAGGATAATCAGTTTACAATGTTGTGATGGGTTTTGCCATATATAAATATGAATCAGCCGTACGTATACATGTGTCTCCTCCATCCTGAATCCCCTCCCAAAGCCCTCCCCAAGATTTATAGCTTCCTTCTGAGAGGAGATCTTATTCATTCGTTGTTATTCTCTCTCTTTTCTCATGCTAATGCTCACTCCTGTCTGAGTGGTTATGTGGTTACCATCCCCAAGAGATTACCATCCCCTAATCTCTTATCCTGAACAGATCCTGTAAGGGTGATGTTTATTTCCAGCCCAGTTGTACAATCAGGGAAATTATTGGCCTTATTCCTAGGCTAGTGGCTGTCTTGCTCAGTTTCTGATTTTGCATGTGTATTAGTATGCCTCCTGTAGCATTTGGGAGCAGTTCATTGTGCCTCCTTTCTCAAGTGATGAGCCTGTGTGTTGCAGGGAATGTGGGGGGCAGTCTACCCTTTAGCTTTAAATGTGAGTCTGCTTCTAGCTCCCTGTTGTCCCAGAGGCACTGAGCTCCTTCCTGGTTACCATTGCCTTAGTCTGGGTCTGTGACTTCAGAGCTGTTTGTTTTGGAATTGCTGTTGTTTCTCATCCATGAAGACATTTACTTGTTTCTGAGCCGAGTGCTGTTTTTGTGTTGTTTTAAGCAGACCGCTCCTGCATGTTTGACATTACCAGAGTTGTATTGTCAAGTGTGAACTTGCTGAGCTATTTTGATTCAAAGTTTCTTCCTTCCATTAAACAGTAGTCACATGCCAGTAGGATACTTCTGAACTTCTAGAAGCTGCTGGCTTATATTCTCAGGTCAGAGCTTCAGGAATGTTTATCTACAGCCCTCTCTGAATAGCAGAGTCCCATATGCATGACCTCAGTCAGACCTTGCCTGTCTCTCCATGCAGGAGACTTTCCAAGGTGAGTTGATGCCTATGGATGCCTCTCAGTGCACTTCACACATGTGAAAATCTTCTCCGGTATATTTCCCTCTCTTGCTGGAGCACAAAGGGCACACTTGACACATGTAGTCTTAGTTTCAGAAGGAAACTCAGAGATGTATAAATCCAGCCTCCCTTCCCACACGGGCATACACATTGTGATTCTTGGAAAAGCAATTGAATTTTTCAAAACCCACTGAATGGTTGCCCAAGGCAATCTTTATAGATCCTAAGAGCAATATGACCCTTGCTGACATCTGCACAGAGTTAGAAAGTTTTCTTACTATCACTCCAAATTGACCTCCTTGTAACTGACACCATAATGACACAAATGATACTTCTGACATGATAGCCATTCAGACGTGGGAAGACATTCAGTTTTATGCTCTGAGTTTTCTCTTCTTGGGGCTAACTCCTCCTATTTCCTATAGCACTCTTGCCTGTAACACAGATATCTCATTATTCCACAGCCACCTCTTGATAAGTGTTGTGTGTTTTCTCGGCCATTTATTTGGACTAGAGTTCTTATGCAAAGGAACTGGCAACTCTATAATTTTCAAAAGATATAAGAGGAGGGTTTGGTTTGGTTTCTTGGTCCCCAGCTCCCCTCAGCTGTGAAAAGGATTCACTTGGCTCTGTGGCTGTCTTCATTGTCTAATTGGATGCTGTGATTACATTTACTTACAGCATGGGTAATGCAGCCCAGGCTTCCCCCAGGTCTGTGTCCAGAATCCTAAGTTTCTGCCTTGGGATGGTAAACAATACAAGGCAGATCTGCTATCCTGCTTTTGCCTCTGTTGTAGCCTGGGAATGGTTACTTGCAAACCACTTCTATAGACAGGGTAATGGTGTATTGATTGCTGAACAGGTGGTAGGGGTGCAGCTTGATTTTTAGATATAATTCCGTTTTCTGCCTTTTGGCTTGTTGCTGGAAGGTGTTTCATGCAATAATCTTAGTGTGGGATAATTTTGATTTCAGTGCTTGCAGTAGTTTTGACTTTCATTTCCTCCTCCTCCCCTCTCCTTTTCCTCCTTTCCCTTCTTCTTCTTCTTCCTCTGGAACAGACTGACATGGTACATTGAGGCCATGTGAGAATTAGGTAAAGAAAAGCTGGTCTGAAATGCCAAACTGAGGCTCTGGAAAAAATAGATTCTCATTCAGCTGAGCTAAGTGAACCTGTGCACTGAATGTTTTAGGGAAATGATTTCCAAAGAGTGCTTCATGGAATGCTGTAACTTTGTGGAATGCTCTGGGGATAAAGGGCTCCATGATCATATATTTGAGCGTGATATATATATATAATGTGCCTCCCTCTAGGGGAGAACTTTTCATCTGATCATGTGGCAGATTGTGAGACTTTCAGCGGTAAAGCAGTCTTTTCAACTTGCTTTAGTGTAGCATTGACCATGCGTATTTGTTCATGGAATGCATCTAAAGAAAACCATACCCATTAACATCCTGGAGAATTGGCCTTCCGTTTGACATATAATAGGAAGTGCTTTGGCTAAGCAATGTGGCGTCCTCATGAATATGCTTCTTGCTTTCACTCACAAATGCACCAGATCCTATCATGTGCCTCTGCTGTCCAAGAGACATTTTCATCAGGGAATTAATTTGAGAATTCATTCCACAGGGAATATTACCAACCCCATAGCAGTGTGGTCCCCGAGTGAGATGGCACTGAAGTTTGTTTCAGGAGATGGGGAAGAACAGGAAGGAAAGATACCATCTAGATGAGGTGGAGTTAATCATCATGCTGCCTTATAGAGGTTTTGAGTGAAAATTTATGAAAATGGCTAATGTGGGTCACTAGAAAAGAGCAGATGAGCCAGAGGCAGGCAGTTCAGCAAAGACAAGGAAGAAGAAATTCAGGACTAAAAGGCATGTGGAAAGCAAATATGCTCATGTCTTGGCTGATGCATGAGGGAGATTGCTGGCAGAGATGGAGAACTTAGAGGACAATTAATGAAGGGCAGTCAGTCCAAACTGCAGAATTTGAAATAGACGTGAGTGATGTTAGGATGCCCATAAAGAGCTCCAGGGAGGAAATGGGATGCAAATAATTTTCATGGACCAAGACCCCTTCGTCTGCTGTCAGATATATTTGAGATGATTCCTGGCCTGAGTCCCTTGGGCTGCAAGGAGATCAAACTGGTCAATCCTAAAGGAAATCAACCATGAATATTCATTGGAAGAACTGATGCTGAAGCTCCAATACTTTGGCCACCTGAAGCGAAGAGCTGACTTATGGGAAAAGACTGGGAAATGTTGAGGCCAGGAGGAAAAGGGGGCAACAGAGGATGAGATGGTTGAATAGCATCACTGACTCAATGAACATGAATTTGAGCAAACTCCAGGAGACAGTGAAAGATAGGGAAGCCTGATGTGCTGCAGTCTGTGGAGTCGCAAAGCGTTGGACATGACTTGAACAACAGCAACCTGGCCTGAGTGGAGGCTGCAAGGTGGAGGGTGGGCGTAGTCTGAGAGAGAAACTTGATGATTATGAGATGTAGATAGAAGAATCCAGTTCAACTTGACTGCTAGGATTGTGGTGACTGAGATCCAGGTGTTTCTGAAAGGTACACTTCTACTTGGGTCTCATAAAAATTGGTTTCCCCTCCCTCTTAGAAGCAACACTGTAGTTGTCAATGAAGTTCTTAGCTGGAGACTACCCAATGGCCATCCAGTCATTAGGAGATAAAAACTATCGATCATTATTTGTCGACTGCTCGTTGGAACCAGCAGGCCTCCTGCTAATATCTTTATCTACTTCAGGCTGTCAGCCTATTGAGTTTTTTTTTTTTTTTAAGAATGAGTTGATTGGAGTGTGTGTTGAAGTAGAAATTATTTTTAACCAAATGATGGGAAATTTGATCATAAACCGTCTATAGAAGAACATGGAAACTTGTGTTGATTCCTTCCCTGTTGAGTCAAGTGGCAGGGTTTGGGAGGTCTGTTTATGTTTATGTTATGATCCTTCACTTGAGAAAAACCTCAAACACAAAGGAAGTAAGAATAAAGAATCAAGGTCCAGCAAGTAACCCAAAACTGCCCACATGATCTCCCTGACCTTTGTTTACTCATCTGGGCAAGAAGTTAGTTGGCACCGGACTTTCAACTCTACTTGCTTGACTCAGGCTATGTGCTGGGCTCTTTCTAGGCTTCCTCTCCTTGGGTCATGGATGGGGGACTCTCTCAGAGCAGTAAACTGGGGCACTTCTAAGTCTTTCCTCATTTGTGTCTTCTCTTTCAGGGACCATCATCCTTCATTCTCTGATGTACTGAGTCTTGAAAACTATTGCTTCATATATGTTGCTAGTTTTTCTTTGGTTTCAGGTAGGAGGATGAAGAGTCGGACTCAACTTAATGACTGAACAATAACTGGAGGATAAATCTGGTTCCTCTTCCTCCATCTTGGGCAAAGCAGAAATTCCACATTGTTGTTTTAATGTGGATTCTGTAGGCTTCATGTTGGATTCAAAGTGTAATCCTTTCAAGAGAGTCTCTGTTGTGGACTGGAGGAATGAAACCATCAAGGCTATGGGGCATGTACTACATATTTCTCTTCAGAAAGATTCAGCCCATGTACTAGAACCTCACAGATACTTGTATGTGATGGTGGAACCCACTCTCCAGAAAGAGACGGCGATTTATGCAATGGAGTTTTTGTTATATTATATTTAGTCCCCATTCCACTAATATCTTTTTGTAAGTCAGACTAAATGTAGGGCCATGGAATCCTCCATTTTAAATGGAGGATTATCCATTATCAAATAAATTATCCACTTATCAAATAAATAATGTACTAAAGGCAAAGAAATTGGAGAGAACAAAGGATATCCCATGCTTAAAGAATCACATGGTCAGTCTTAGACTCCGGAGGGTTCTCAAGAGTAGAACCCTGCCTTAAGGTAAGGTTCTGTATCTTCTTCATTTTATAAATTCTGCCAACACTGAATGTTAAGTAACTTATCCAGGGTCATGTAAAAAGTAACCTTAGTTCTCTCCCCGTAATAGACACCTGCATTTACAATGATTCTTTCTTTAGTGTTTCTTCCTTGCTCTTCGCTGACTCTGGGGTGGTTTCCTAACCCTGCCCCCCACCCCCAGCTCTGCTAGTCTCCTCCCTAGCTGGTAGCATGGCATCTAAATCCTTTCAGCATATTGTGCCTCTCTGCATGCTAAGTTGCTTCAGTTGTGTCTGACTCTTTGAGACCCTGTGGACTGTAGCCCCTTGGGGTCCTCTCTGCATGAGATTCTCCAGGCAAGAATACTGAATCCTGGAGTGGGTTGCCATGCTCTCCTTCAGGGAATCTTCTGGACCCAGGTATTGAACCCACATCTCCTGTGACTCCTGCAGTGCTGGCAGATTCCTTACCACTGAGCCATTGGGAGGAGCCCAATCTCTAGCTCCATCTCTAGATGGAGGCAAAACATACTTCCCTCTGAAGTTTCTCTTGGGAAGCTTTAATGCTACACAATTAACAATTTCCCTGTTCATTTTCTGTCCCCTTGTGGTCCTGGCCTCTGACAGTGGATGGATGGCTGTATCATAACACTCCCTCCACATCATTTGTCACATCCTGGCACCGTGACAACAGCTTCTCTGTTTCTAGAAGGCCTGCAACTAGAATGTCAGGCAGGGAAACTAAATAACTTTTCACCCTTAGGACGTACTTCCTTCTTCAGAGGGCTGCAGGCCACTGAGAGCTGGTGTGAGGCCATTGAGCTGCTGAAGCATGGAGCATTTCTACTAGCCTGGAAAGTGACTGTGAAGACTTTATTCTGACTGTGCCAGGCCCTAGAAAATTGATTTGAAAAAATGACCAGGAAGCCCTGCGGACAATGGGATCTTTCTTCTTTTCTAAAGCAATGAGCTACAGTGCTCTGGCATCTTTCAGAGAGGTGTTGTCTGCTAATAGGGAATTATGTCTAACCACGAGCAACTATAATTAACAGGGCAAAGAAAATAAATATTGAGGATAAAAATAACACTATTAAGAGCAAACATTTTTTTTTACAGAGGTCACTGTAAGTCAGGGACATTCTAAGTTCTTTAGATATATTAACTTCTTGAACAATCTTTTAAAGTATATATTATTATTATCCCTGCTACTGGTGAGGGTTTCCCAGGTGGCGCTAGTGGAAAAGAACCCACCTGCCAATGCAGGAGGTGTAAGAGACGCGGGTTCAATCCCTGGGTAGGGAAGATCCCCTGGAGAAGGGTATTGCAACCCACTCCAGTATTCTTGTCTGGAGAATCCCATGGACAGAGGAACCTGAAGGGCTACAGTCCATAGGGTTGCAAAGAGTCAGACATGACTGAACAACTTAGCACATGCAGACATGGTACTGGTGAGAGAAGTTAAGTAGCTTATTGCAAGTCACTTAGCTAGCCAGTCGTGGAGCTTGGGTTTAAACCCTAATATTCTGATTCAAGTCTGTGCTCTGACTCTCATTGCTATTCAGCCTCTGATTGTGAAATTCCTCTTCTTCATCAAATCACAACATGGAAAGACATGAGATGAGAAGAGTGTGGAGATCAGTACACAATAAAGAGAAATACCTTTGTCCCCCGAATGAAATGGATGCTCAGTAGGTGGTACAGATTTGATCCTATGGAAATTTCTGTGGACTTCTCTACTTTTCTCAGTCTCCTTTGATTTATATTCATTACATAACCAATTCTGAGAGCCAGTGAAATTGTGAGCAGAAGTAATGTGGACCAAGGTGGTTAAATGATCGTATGATTTCCTATGCTCCTTTTCCACCATCTGCTAGCTTGTGGACAACCTTGAAGGGCTACCTGAAACTCATGATAAGTGAGAAGCAAAAGGGATGAGCATCCTGGGTCCCTGAATCACTATGTGGAGGAGAGTGGATCAAAAGCAATCAATTTCCACAGAACTTGAAGTGGGTTAGTGACAAACTTATGCTGTGTTGTTAAGTTGTTAAGATTTCAGGGGTCATTTGTTATTGCAGCAAAGATGAACCTACTCTGATCAATACATAGGCTTGCATGTCTCAGCTTGCCCTGTGGCCTTTTATGCTCACTGGCTCTTTCCCTTGGGAAAAAGAAGACTGTTCAGATTTTGAGAGATGTTGCCTGAGCAGATGGAAGGAGTCATTTCTGCTGGGTGAAGTATAGTCTTTTTCCAGCCTCAGTATCCCCCTCCATAGGAGACAGACATACAAGGATAGGTGAGGGAAGAGTGTTAGTTTTTTACTGTATAAATTAAGTGAGGGATATTGTGTTTTCACTAAGGTTCTTGAACCTCTCTAAGTCTGTGATTTATAGTCACGTATGGAGATGTTAAACAAAACTTTTTGGTTGCTTGAAATTTCAGCTGATGCCCAAAGTCTGAGAAAAATATCTGCCAAGTGCACTCATATTTTAAACTGGTAGCCTAGCCCATCTGTAAAGTACTTTAAAAGGAATTGACCCCATACTGTACTGTCAGCATTAGCTCATCAGCCTCCTCCAGGGTATAAAGGAAAAGAGGTGGAAGGTAGGAGGCGAGGATTAAGGATCCCTTTGGGGAAAGTTGTCAACACGTGGTGATGGGTTCCTCCCACACCCCAAGTCAGAAGGAGAAATGGAATCTCTCTCATCACAGGGGCTGCTCAGAAGCCTTACTTGTGTTCTCTGGCTTTTAGTGGACACAGAGACTGGACTTTGTTGGTCAGCTTGCAGCAGAGAGGGAAGAATCAGAACTGCCTTGGGAATAGCCTTCCCTTCTGGGCTGTAGCCAGGCTTATTTAGGACGTGCACCTCTTGTAGAGTGGAGGATGCTCTGAGGAAGATAGTGGCTCAGGGTCCAGCTTCCCATGAGACCCTCTGGAGAGATGAGGGCAAGGTACCAGGGACTGAGGGAGGGCTGTGGGCCACAGGAAGTATCAATTTTGCAAGAAAATGCAAGATGGGGGTTCTTGTAAAAGCACCCCATAAAGAAAATAATTAATGTTGGATGACATTCCCTGTGTTTCAAGAGCACTAATGCTGGATTGTATCTGCACCATTCCAGAGGGCCCTCCTCCCGCGACTCAACCCTGGGAAGTCACAAGTCAGAGCTTGTGGAATGGCAAGGAGGGAGCAGAAGAACAGAACACAGGCTCTGCTTCAAGATCTCCTGGAGAAGGAAATGGCATCCCACTCCAGTATTCTTGTCTGGAAAATCCCATGGACGGAGGAGCCTGGTAGGCTTCAGTCTTACCAGGGGTCGCAAAGAGTCAGACATTACTGAGCGACTTCACTTTCTTTCTTTCTGCTTCTTCCCTCAGGCCTCCACGACTGTGATGGGCCTGACCAATGAAATCATAAATTAGAGGAGATTTTTACAGTTTTAATATTATACAACCCTGGACTTATATTTATTTATTGGAGTCTAGGCTTCTCCAGTGACTCAGCTATTAAGAATGCACCTGCAGTGCAGGAGATGCAGGACACACAGGTTTGATCCCTGGGTCAGGAAGATCCTCTGGAGGAGGAAATGGCAACCCACTCCAGTATTCTTGCCTGGGAAATTACATGGCAGAGGAGCCTGGTAGGCTACAGTCCACGGGGTCTCAAAGAGTTGGACACGACTGAGCAACTAAGCAACAAGTTAGTTTCTGCTGTACATCAATGTGAATCACTCATATGTATACACATATCCCCTTGAGCCTCCCTCCTGCTCACCCCCTTCCCCATCCCACTGCTTTAGGTCATCATAGAGGACTGAGCTGAGCTCCCTAGCGCTGGGAGTTTTCTAATGTGCTTTTTATCTGAGAGTTATAAAACATTATGAGACTGTTGGATATTCATTTAGGAACAGGGAGTCATGATCCCATAGCACAGGTTGAAAAATGGCAAAAAAATTCAATTCTTGTGGCTTGGGACCTATTGAGTCTGATTCATTCAGTGAATCAGTCACATGTGTATATTGTCTCACTTCCGAAAGTATATCCATCCATCAAATTATCAATTTGATACCTACCTGCCTATCACCTGGTTGAGTGCATGTGACGGGTATATAACCTATTTATACTCAGACGTTATTTATGTGCTATTTCCTTTGTGTGTGCCTGTGTGCTCCGTTGCTCAGTTGTGTCCGACTCTTTGTGGCCCCATGGACTGTAGCCCACCAGGCTTCTCTGCTCATGGAATTTTCCAGACAAGAATACTGGGGTGGTTTGCCATTTCCTACTCCAGGGGATCTTCCCAACTCAGGGATCGAACCCACATCTCCTGCATTGGCAGGCAGATTCTTTCTTTATCACTGCACCGTCTGGGAAGCCCTGCTATTTCCTGTGCAGAGCCTCACACATGGGCACTGCTTCTGGGGACTAGTTCCTTGGAGCGTCTGGTGTTTACCACTGCTGCTCTCATATTTGGAGACTCTGCCCCCGGGATCCAGGGGACACTCGTGATGTCTCTGGATGTCTGGAGAAGGGAGAGTATCATGTACACAGACAGTCAGAATTGTTCAGAGTTGCTTCTGTACTTTTAGGACCCTTCCTGACCCTCATCACCACCATCTCCCACTCAGGACCCTACTGTCTCTGTGCAGCAAAGTCGCCTCTCCATGACTCCTCCATTATATTTTGCATTTACCTATTTCTCAGGCCTTTCTCAAGTTTGTCACTGCCCTTAGTATCCTCTCTTCTCCATCGTCCAGGACTTGACCTTCTTCCAAGTCATATCCGATCCTGTCTTTCTGCACTCCCCACTCCTAGCAAGTCTTTCCCATCATCTTGTATGAGAGTTAATTCTGTCCTTAGTCCTACTGTGCGTGGTTTATGTCTCTCTGGTCATAGTTCCTAGATCATGTCATTAGTGATGGTTTTGTCTCTCTCACTAGCCTATGAGTTCTCAGAATACAGAGAGACATGGCTCCCCTCATTTCTATATCATCACTAGAACCATATGGGTGCTCACTAAATATCTGTTAAGTGGAATTAAATTGCAGATGATCACTTGTGGGGGAAGTGTAAATAAAGAATGTGTGATCTAGAGTGTCAAAAATGTATTTTAAAGAAAGGTTGAGCTTAGGCCCTAGCAGATGTTAAGTTCTACTGAAATATTTCATGACTTGTGTGGATCCATAGAAAATCCAGGTGATCAATTCTCTTAATTCACAACCGAGACTGTGTGAACCTAGAGGGGTAGATGTGTGCATCCTGATTAGAAAAGAATGGGAAAGTTGGTGATCTGGTTAATATCCCCCATAACCACTCTTTTGCCAGGTAAAGAAAAAAATGAACTGATTGGAGGACATGAACTGATTAGAGGCCAGGTTGAGGAAGGTGGACCCAGTGTTATATAATTCTAGGCTAAAGAGGACCCCTAATATTATTCCCTGGTGGATCAGATGGTAAAGAATCTACCTGAAGTGTGGGAGACCTGGGTTAGATCCCTGGGTTGGGAAGATCCCCTGGAGAAGGGCATGACAACCCAGTCTAGTATGCTTTCCCCATGGACAGAGGAACCTGGCTGGCTATAGTCCATGGGGTCACAAAGAGTCAGACACTTCTGGGCAACTAAGCATACATACATGCAATATTATTCCAAAGGAGAGAGTCATGAATTCTCCCAAGGCCTTGGGCTGTGATAACTCAAACACACAAATATGGTAGCTCAGTAATGATCCAGGGAATGGCTTTGAGCAAAGCAGTATTTAGGGTGACCTACTTGTCAAGGGCTTCCCAGTGGCTCAAACGGTAAAGCATCTGCTTGCAATGTGGGAGACCCAGGTTCAATTCCTGAGTTGGGAAGATCCCCTGGAGACGGCAATGGCAACCCACTCCAGTACTCTTGCCTGGAAAATTCCATGGACTGAGAAGCCTGGTGGGCTACAGTCCATGGGGTTGCAAAGAGTCAGACACGACTGAGCATCTTCACTTCACTTTCACTTGTCAAGGCGGGGGATTCCCTTGACAAGTGGTTCAGTGGTAAAGAATCCACCTACAATGCAAGAGACAGAGGTTTGATCCCTGAGTCTGCAAGATCTCCTGGAGGAGGGCAGGGCAACCCACTCTAGTGTTCTTGCCAGGAAAATCCCACGAACAGAGGAGCCTGGCGGGCTAAGGTCTGTGTGGCGACAAAGATCTGGATACAACTGGAGCACTGAGCACGCACACTTGTCGAGGAGCCTGGTGGGCAGCAGTCCATGGGGTTGCAAAGAGCTGGATATGACTGTGCACAGTCGCTCAGTCATGGCCACCTCTTCATGACTGCATGGACTGTAGCCCGCCAGGCTCTTCTGTCCGTGGAATTGTCTAGGCCAGAATCCTGGAGCAGGTTGCCGTTTCCTAGTCCAGGGGATCTTCCCCACCCAGAGATCGAACCCGCTTATCTTATGTCTCCTGGATTGGCAGGCAGATTCTTTACCACTGTTGCCACCTGGGAAGCCCTATCAAGAACAGTGTTTCCTCTTTTATTAGGGGGTAGAGAGTAGGCATGCTAAGCGAACCTCCCATTAAATACGAAAGGGGTAATAGGTACAAAGACAACAGCACTCATAGCTGCTTTTGCACTCAGTTTTGCTTGGCACAATGCTTGAGTGTGGGCAGGGCATTGAAGGCAGAGTAGCTGGCAATCTGCCAGGGTACGTGGCTTTAGCTTAAACAGGGTCAGGCTCTGCTGTTTTGCTTGCTAGCTGCTCCTGATCATTTTTTCTCTTCTGCCTTTTATTTTTCCCCCAGACCTTTTGGTACCCAATGATTTTTGATTGATTTATTTACCATCGTTGGGTGATTGATGCTGTTTGGTGCTGGTACTTTGTAACTTTCCAATTCTTCTAGTTGTCAATGTGACAGCCCCCTGATGATTAATTAGACCCTGTCCCTTGCTCTTTTCATTCTCCCTCTGCGCCAAGGCTCTTGGTTTTCAGCAAATATAAATATTTCTAAATGCAGATTTAATGATTGAGAACACCCAACAAAATCCGGAAAGATCTATGATACTTCCACTCTCCTTTACTTTCCCACTGAAATGTAATGCACTGTGTTTTTTCTCTCCCTGCTTTACTTCAGATTTTGAGAATCCACTTGACTTTTGGAACCTCCTAAGCTCTCTTCCTGTTCTTCTGGCATCTCCATCTATGCCTGGTTCTAGTCTCACTTTTTCACCTTTTGTTGTCTCCTTGGTTTATGTGAACTCAATTTCCTCTACATAATGTGTAAGTTTGGGATGGTAGTGAGAAGAGGAATTGGTGTTCATTATGTCCTTTTAATTTTTTTGTACAATGAGAGGTGCTTTTCTTATAAATAATTTGTCAAGCACTTACTATGTGCCAGAAACCCCTCCTAGGACATCCATGCAAGGTAGTCATCTTTATTTTATAGACAAGAAATTAAGGCTTTGGGAGAATAATGAATATGTGTTAAGTCATACAGCTAGGAAATGGCAGAACAGGGATTTTAAGCCAACCTGACTTTGTCAACCTGTGTGATTTTCCGTGACACTATCCTGATCAAGATCAAGGATGGATGAAGGAACTCCTAGAGCCTCAGAATCCAGATGGGATCATAAACTTTCTCTCTACAGGTGGTTCTCAAAACTTATATAATTAGATCCATGCTTGATGAACTACCTAAAAGTCACTTTGGATGCTTATTTAAATATAAATTCCTGGGTCTTCCCACAGTAGTTAAAGATGTCTGGATGGGCCTAAAGCTGTGTGTATTTAAAACACTGTCTCAAATGAATTCTTTTTAACGGCTGAGTAATATTCCATAGTTCTAATGAGATGGATGAAACTGGAGCCCATTATACAGAGTGAAGTAAGCCAGAAAGATAAAGAACATTATAGCATACTAACACATATATATGGAATTTAGAAAGATGGTAACGACAACCCTATATGCAAAACAGAAAAAGAGACACAGAAATACAGAACAGACTTTTGAACTCTGTGGGAGAAGGTGAGGGTGGGATGTTTCGAAAGAACAGCATGTATATTATCTATGGTGAAACAGGTCACCAGCCCAGGTGGGATGCATGAGACAAGTGCTCCGACCTGGTGCACTGGGAAGACCCAGAGGAATCGGGTGGAGAGGGAGGTGGGAGGGGGGATCGGGATGGGGAATACGTGTAAATCTATTGCTGATTCATGTCAATGTATGACAAAACCCACTGAAAAAATAAATAAATAAATAAATTAAAAAAAAAAAAAAAAAAACACTGTCTCAGTCAATTCAGTTCAGTTGCTCAATAATGTCAGACTGTTTGTGACCCCATGGACTGCAGCATGCTTGGCTTCCCTGTCCATCACCTACTCCTGAAGCTTGCTCAAACTCATGTCCATCGAGTCGGTGATGCCATCCACCCATCTCATCCTCTGTTGTCCCCTTCTCCTCCTGCCTTCAATCTTTCTCAGCATGAGGGTCTTTCCCAATGAGTCAGTTCTTCTCATCAGGTGGCCAAAGGATTCGAGTTTCAGCTTCAGCATCTGTCTTTCCAATAAACACTCAGGACTGATCTCCTTCAGGATTGACTGGTTGGATCTCCTTGCAGTCCAAGAGATTCTCAAGAGTCTTCTCCAACACCACAGTTCAAAAGCATCAATTCTTCAGCGCTCAGCTCTCTTTATAGTCCAACTCTCACATCCATGCTTGACTACTGGAAAAACCATAGCCTTGACTAGACGGACCTTTGTTGGCAAAGTAATGTCTGCTTTTTAATATGTTGTCTAGGTTGGTCATAACTTTTCTTCCAAGGAGCAAGCTTCTTTTAATTTCATGGTTGCAGTCACTATCTGCAGTGATTTTGGAGCCCCCCAAAATAAAGTCTGTCACTGTTTCCATTGTTTCTCCATCTATTTGCCATGAAATAACGGGATCAGATGTCATGATCTTAGTTTCCTGAATGTTGAGTTTTAAGCCAACTTTTTCTCTCTCCGCCTTCATTTTCATCAAGAGGCTCTTTAGTTCTTCTTCGCTTTCTGCCATAAGGGTGGTGTCATCTGCATATCTGAGGTTATTGCTATTTCTCCTGGCAATCTGCCTACATTGTTCTAATTCCCAGCCAGGTTAATGAACCAGTGACTTCAGCCAACTTTTACCTGCTGTAGGACTTTTCTTGACATCATTGAGAGATTACTGTCCAGCCTCTTGGAGAGGGAGCTTCACCCATGTAGCAGCTTCCATGAGTGAGCAACCCTTGATACTATGGGAAAATTCTTCCCTGCTTCAATCTGTCATCCATTCCTTTGTCACCACCATCTGAGATCTTTACAATATAAATGATAGGCAGTGCTTATTAAGTGCTCAATGCTTGCCAGAGACTTGCTAAATGCTTTAGATCTATTTTGCCACTCAAGTGCCACCACCACTCTCTGAGGCTGGCGTTATTATTATTCTTCCCACGGAAGAGGTGATGTCATTCTGGGGATATAAACAATAAACAAAAAACAACAAATAAAAAAAAACAAAAATATTGTTTGTTTTTATATCTTCTATATTGTCTCTCCCGATATTTGCAGATAACATCCTTCCCAATCCATCTGCATTTTCATAAGTGAATATGATGAAAAATTCAACTGGGTACTGACATTTTCCAAGGCAAGGTGCTAACAAGGCAAAGATGAAGATGGTCCTCTCCTTAAGGCTCTGTCATTTAGTGGAGGAGACCCGTGTGCCTTTAGACTAGAATGTAGTTTTGTGTGTGAGTTTTGCCTCTTTCAGTGGACTGAGTGTTCTTGGGGGCAGAGCCTGTACATTCTTCAGTTTTCTTTTGAAGAGTCAGAGGGATGCATTGTGATGGGGAATCAGTAAGACACATTGTTATGAATTGATTGAGACTCTTTTTTGGTCTCCGTGTTTCCCCGGGTGAGTTGAGTGATTGGGTAGAAAGAAAGGTAGGAGGCTCTCCTGGATTCCTAGAGTATGTATCTTTGAGATGCTTCATGAATTTCTTGGGAGTCCACATATCTGAGATGTGGAGAATGTCTCCCTGGGAGACAGTAGTTGTGATGGTTAATCTTTCAATTTACTGGGCTAAGGGATTACCCAGATAACTAGTGAAATGTTATTTCTGAGTCTATCTGTGAGGATGTTTGCAGAAGAGATTAGCGTTTGAATCAGTTGACTGAGTGAAGAAGACTCTCCCTTACTATTGCATCCATTCAGTGCGCTGGGGGTGTGAATGGGGAAAAAAGTGGAACATGGGCATTTTGCTGTTTCATCTTCAGCTGGGACATCTGTCTTCTCTTACTTTCGGATATCAGAGCTCCTGGTTCTCTGGCCTTCAGATTCTGGGGGTTACACCCATGGCCCCTCTTCCATTTCCTTTGCCCCCTCCCCCTTTTCTCGGGCCATTGAACTTGAATTATTTCACTGGGTTTCTTGGTTCTCCAGTGTGCAGACAGCACATCACGGCATATCTCAGTTTCCACAATCACATGAGCCAATTCCCATAAAACTCCTCTTATAGATCCATATGTATCCTATTGGGTCTATTTCTCTGGAGAACTTAAATACAACAGTTGTCTACAGTGTCCTAACCCAGGAGACAAAAACGCAGGATTTGTAACCAAGGACATGCAGACATCCTGTCCACCTAATTGACTTTCTCCGTGATCTTAGATCTGTCCTTACTGCATGTCTTGACTTCTTTCCCATCTGCCAAATGGGAATACCAAATCCTTGTTAGTTCTTCAGAGTATGTAGAAGGAAAGTATTGAATACTAGTTATTATTAATGTACTTCAAACTTCTTGGTGACAGTTGCTGCATAAATATGGATCTTTCTTGTTTTAAGCAAGTGATGCTAAACAAAACCAAGAAATATTAAATTATGAATTACAGAAGAGATAAATTATGGAGGTAGTTATTATTTAAATTGCAGAAATATTTCTCATTTTCAGCCCAGGGTTCCTTTACAAAGCAATCTGTCTTGTGCTTTTAAAGAAGTAATTCAATTTACAAAAATTTGATTTGCATGCAACTTTTTAGAAACATTTATCATGTAAAGTGAGACATCATCTGACTAAATTAGAGAATTTACCAATATGTTTTGGCTTACGATGAATATCACTTCCTCCAAGGTTGTGAATATTGGCAAATTGAATATCACGTCTCCCCTTCTCAGGCAGAGACTATCCAAGTCCAGTTTTGAAGCATCTGGTCTGAGAATTAGTAGTCGTGGTGGGAATACTTGTATTTATGCTCTAGCTTTGTCAATAAATTACTCATATCTCAGGGAGGAGAACCTCACGAGGTCTCAGTTTTCTCATCTGGAAAATGAGATTGTTGGAGTTGATGGTCCCTTCTAGCTTCAGGGTTCATCGATAGCGCTCATTGCCAAAAGAACTGATCTGAAATCACAGAGAACAAGAGCTGGCATACTGTCAATGGGTAATAAATACTTAATCAATGGATAAATAAAGTTTTGATCTTCAGTTCTTTCCGAGCTGATCCTGAAAATTCCAAAGTTTAAGATAAAATCAGTTCAGAAAACCCTATTCCTTAACCTTCACTGACTTGACTTCTCCTTAGGGGCTTTCTGCATCTTTAAGTCTGGTGAGAGAAAGATATCAGCTCTGTAGAAGCACTGGGATTCACATTTCAAGTTATGAGATGGCAGTCGATGGCTGCAAGTACATAGAGACACAGAGATGCAGCGGTCCCCTCTTCTCGCCTTTTGCAGTTTCCCTGCACAGCCTAGCACCTGCGTTGGCATTTGCTGTCTGAGTCTGGCTACCGATCAGAGTCCCACCCTCGCATAGACCTCAGGTATCTGGGCCTCCCTCCCCAGCTGTGAATCATCAGAGGTGCTGAGTCTTCTCCCGCTTTGAGTTACTGGCAGAGGTGTTGTTTCTTCCTAAAAGTGGAGGGAGAGAGTTGCTAAGAAACACATTAGCATGCTGACGACACAACAATCTCCGAGAGCTTGGGCCTCCAACGTTTGACTCTAATCAGGAAATCATCTTTAGAAGGATTTGTCGGTGTAAGAAAACAAGCTCCCGAACTAAATTAGGATCTGGATTATTTTTTCCTCCTCTCCCAATCTGCCTCACACGGCAGATTGGTGAGCCCTGGCGGTTCTGTGCGTAGCGAATTTGTTTCTGTTGCGCATTTTAATTCAGAGCTCCGGAAGGTGAAGGTGTCTGTGTTTCTAAGGACTGCGTTTTTTGGAGCAGCTCCCTTGGAGGTGTGGGGCTCGCCTCTCCTTTCCTCAAACCAGTTGGCTTTCTTGGCAAGGCGGCCCAGGTTTCAGGATTCTTTAATCTGATTGTCTTTTTCTTTTTTTTCCCCCTGCCAGTAATGAATGCACCGCGTGTCTCTGGGAAATTAAGGTAATCCATTATACTGTTGTCTTCCTATCTCTGCAGCATGGATAATAGTATTTAACCCACCTTTGCAATATACTGAGTGGCCTGTCAGGGTCTCTTCTTTAGAAGGACAACTTGAAAACATTTTAATAAATGCTCCTTAACTATATGCTTTAAAAATACATGGGGCCAAATGGCAAACAACTCAGTAATAACTAGTTCAGCAATGCAGACTGGCCATTCATCACTCTCTCTGCAATTTCCACTTCTCTCCTTTTTCTCTTTCCACATCCTTCCATTTCTCCAGGGACACTCTGTCTCTCTTTGGGGTTAGAATCTGGGGAGAACATAGAGGTTTGGTAGTTATGGTCCCTGCTGCCCATGAAAATCCAACTGCTTCTTCAGTTGGGAAAGCAGTTGAGTTTCATGCTCTGTGAGGCTCCCAGTGAACTCTGTGCTGAAGGACAGAGGTGGGTGACTGGCTTGGTGATGTCACAGAAAGATTGGGTATACCTGGATGCAGGTCCTCTGTTACATGCCTGTGGTTTCATTTCCAGTGCAGGTAATGACCTAATCTAATAATACTTGTCATGTCGTGTGCGTGTCAAGCAGACATTCCATGGGGTGGAGAAGTGCCCATCAGACTGCAGTGTGAGCCTATTTTAGGAATCAGAAGAAAACATCAAGGATTGAGTCCTTATGTGTTTGCAGGGCTGGCCCCTTGAAGGAACATGGCAGTTAGTTGTCCCAGAGGGGAGAAGACTCTTGAGAGTCCCTTGGACTGCAAGGAGATCCAACCAGTCAATCCTAAAGGAAATCAGTCCTGAATATTCATTGGAAGGACTGATGCTGAAGCTGAAACTCCAATCCTTTGGCCACCTGATGTGAAGAAACTGACTCATTTGAAAAGACCCTGATGCTGGGAAAGATTAAAGGCGGGAAGAGAAGTGGGTGACAGAGTATGAGATGATTCGATGGCATCACCGACGCAATGGACATGAGTTTGAGTAGGCTCCGGGAGTTGGTGATGGCCAGGGAGGCATGGCATGGCAGTCCATGCGGTCGCAAAGAGTCGGACATGACTGAGCAACTGAACTGAACTGTGCCTTCTGAACTCGGATGTGCATTCAGAGTGCCTAATACTCAACCATTAGAGTATATTCCTTTGTGGTTCAGGGCTCTATGGAAATTTTCAGAAACATGATGGTGTTGGCTTGAGAAGACTATTCCTCACATGTTTCTGTGGATCCTGCATGCTCCTCTTGATTGAAGAGTTCTGTGTTGATAAACACCCTCAATCCTCCTGAGCCAGAGACTTCCTGGACAAAAAGAGCTTATCTATAAGAAGACTCCAGGACCAAATGAGCATCTGGGTTAATCTTAATGTCCTGGTTTCTCCACCTTGTAAGAGACATAGTTTAGACATGGTTTAGATGAGTTGGCAAAAGATGGGTTTAGATGAATTCTCTGTGAAAAAGTGTAATGTAGGAGCCACATGGGCAAGATCACCCAACAGATCAAGCCTGACCTTCCCAGGAAACACGATCCTTGTTTTCTTATGCTCTGAGCTCCCGGAATACATGCTCTGGAGAATCCACGAGCCACTAAATTCTATAACTTACCTACCCATCTGGTCAGTGAGGACTTCCCTTATCTGTGTGGTGAGATTAGGATCTCGAATCTCTCAATTGTGGAGTGTGTGTGTGTGTGTGTGTGTGCGTGTGTGTGTGTGTATTTAAGGAACAGAAACCCTGCTCCCCCAACCTCACCAAATGTTATTGGGTTGGCCAAAAAGTTCATTCAGTTTAGCTTATGAACGATCCTGAGTGAACTTTTTGGCCAACCTAATATCCTCTATGGAATCCCCAAATATTAAGCAGATACAAGTGGGCATGGATGTGAGGGAGTAGAATTCTCCTTGTCTGTACATCTCCCACGTGGAGCCCTCCCCTCCTTGGCTTCCAGGCACTTCTGTGGAATTCCATGGCTAAATCACCAAGCATGTGGACAGAAAAGGTGCCTGAAGTTCCAGACAAGTTGCAGTTTCCACCAGGTACATAGGAAATGTCCAGGAAATACATCAGATTCACTAAAATTCTAGCTGAGAGATGGAAGAGTTAAACTAAAGCAGCCAGAGAGGCACTGTGGTCATGAGATTCTGCCCTCCATGGACAGGAAGATGACTTTCGCTGTCCCTTCATTTTTTCCTGCTTTTAGGAGCCCCTTGCTTCCTTCTGGGTCCTCACTGCTATTTACACAGTGCAACTGGGGTTGGGATGAGCCCACAGGAAGGGGTGTTCCTTCTGTGCTAGTGCAAGGATGGATGTGGCATCGATCTATCTGCAATTCTAAGCTCAATGTGTTTCCCTTAAATTTTTAGAAAAACCAAAGGTACTTTGCAAATGCAATAGAGCTTCCAATTAGGCGTTTAAGCTCCCCATTTCTATTTCCCTAATGACTTGACTTGCTCTCTTGCTTTATGAAATGAAAATAGCTTTATTTGGGCATGAGGATGCAGCTGATTGCATGCTTAATATGCTTTTTGCAACCAGTTCCTGCCTGTGTCTGGCATGTGCAATGGGCAGAATAATACATTTGCATGGTTATTTCTCCTAAGTGTACTGGACCATTTGTTCCAGTCCTGTACCTGTGCTAACCTAAGGTGATACAGTCTGGGTACAAGTGCCTGGGAGGCTGGTGTTTACTCCTCCAGAAGGAAAGGTGTCCTTGAAGGGCAGACACTGGCCCCAGAGCTCTGTGTGTGGGGGAGGGGATGGATAGGTGGAATTATCAAGTGTTGAGAGGTGGAAAGCAGAGAGGGGCCTGGTGTAAATCCTGTAAAAGAGTTGGATCAGAGATATGGAGGCCAAAGAAAAAGCCCTGGAATGACATCAGCTAAGTTGTGAGAAGGAAAGAGCAAGAATGAAGAATCTAGTTCTGCGAAGGTATTGGGTTAAGGGCTAAATAGTTCTTTCTTCACTGGGGAAATAGAACTGAAAATAAAACATATATCCACTTCCAAATTTATCTGACTACTGGGCAGAGTTAGACACCCCCCAGGTTGTAGAAAGCCAAAGGTCATCTTGTCTTTGGCTTTCTGGGTTTCAGCAAGACTGAAACTGCCAAGACTCCTTGAATCAACTACGGCCCTGAGTGTTGTTCAGGTATTTGCGCGGCACTTTGGAAAACAACTTCAGAAGCTGTCGGGGTTCTCCTCTCTGCCCGAGTCTTGCCCTTTCTTTGAGATGTCCCCAAGCACAGAAGGCTTCTGAGGCCGTTCTGGCTTGTGCTCTGTGTTCCTGTCATTGTTCTCAACCTGTGTGGAGGCCCCGTGCACCCAAGGTCTTGTGCCCATCTTCCCTGGCCCCCAAGGTGAACAGCTGGGCAGAGGCCATTGTTCTCAGAAGGCTTGTCAATTTACAGGCAGGAAGTGAAAGTGTGGTTTAGGGAAAGCTGGAGCTAGTGCAGCCCTTTTTGGTCATTCGTCTGGTAGCAGCAAGCTGAGAATGCCCTGTTGCGACTGCCTGGCTTTTCACATGACTTTTTTTTTTTTTTGATGTGGACCATTTTTAAAGTCTTTCCTGAATTTGTTACAATATTGCTTCTGTTTTATGTTTTGGTTTTTTTGGCCATAAGGCATGTGGGATCTTAGCTCCCCGATCAGGGATCAACCCCCCCACCCCCCCGCCCCTGCATTAGAAGGCAAAATCTTAATCACTGGACTGTCAGGAAAATCCCTTCAGATGGCTTTTTAAATGCAGAATGCTCCATGGAGAAGACCACAACAAGGCTCTGCTGTCTGGGGTGCTCTGTTGAGTAGAGAGTCATCTGTCTCCGTGTGGTCTGTGGCTGCCCTTGGCTTTCTTGTCTAACCCTTGATTAGACCCCAGATTATAGAGGGACCTGGCCATTGCCATGAGGCAGCCGTGGCTGAAAAATAGACAAAGGGAAGGCGATCTCACATGGCTTCTTCTTATTTCAGGGAACACTCTGGGCCTCCCTTAAAGCACATCTCCTGCTCAGCAGTGTTGGCTGGCCCGATGATGGGAAGGCCTGCTTTCCAAGTCTGAAGGAGACCCTGAGGTCATTGCGTCCATTCCCCTGCCTTCAGGCAGGATTAGAGATAAGCTGCCCTGCCAGAGGATAATCTCTTCTACTTGTAAAAGCTTCCAGAGCAGGCCCCAGTCTCTCCCCAGACCATTCATTGCAACTTTTAACAACCTTCACCATCAGGAAATTCTTCCCCTTAGCTATCCTAAATCCCTTATGCTGGGGATTAAGTTTCTCTCCTTATTCTATCCTCAGTAGCCACTGCCAAGACTCAGCCTGCACTGCCTAAGAACTCTTCTGATACCTGAAGATTGTATTAAATCCCGCCTGCCTGTCTTCCCCCAATGAATAATCCCAGCTTCTTTTCCTCCCAGGCCCTGCTGCCCCGGTCTTCTTATCACCTCTGAGGCTGCCCTCTGATCCCTTGCTAAGCGCCAGGCTCCCTGGAGAAGGGCCCAGAATGAGGACTTGGAGCCAGTAAGTTCTGACCCATCTTACTTCCAATGAGTCTTTCTTGAACTCGTGACATGAATGTTACCTTCTTGTTCACGTACCCCAGTGGGGCTTGCATGCTGGTGATGGTCTCACTAAAGGGTTTATAGTCACCTTTCAGCCTACTAGTGTACCAGATCATTTTTCTCTACTCCCTTGGATGTTAAGGGCAAAATATATCACACCTGGGCTTCCCCGGTAGCTCAGCAGTAAAGAATCTGCCTGCAGGGTACACGGGTTCCATCTCTGAGTCAGGAAGATCCCCTGGAGGAGGGCATGGCGACCTACTCCAGCATTCTTGCCTGGAGAATCCCCATGGAAAGGAGAGTCTTGTGGGCTACTGTCCACAGGGTCACAAAGAGTTGGACATGACTGAAGCAACAGCATGCACACATGCATATCATGTTCAACACAGGCATCATTGTATCATTTTACTTGCACCAAAACTGACCACTACTGGAAGCAAGGAGAAAGGAGAATGCAGATGATTCTCAGTGCCTACGGCTTTTCTGGTGGAAACAAGTAGCCTGTATCTGCAGAGATGGCCACTGGTTGGATGCGGGTCCTCACACCAATCTGATGATGACCAGCTCTCTCGGTCTGATTGCATTCCTTCCTCTCCTTTTCTGTGTTCACCCTGACCTCTGTTACCTTTTCACAGGTGCCAGGACCTCCCACTGTGTTCCCACACGCAGCACGCTTCACCCTACAACTGCCCCTCCCCAGGCCATCTCCTATTTCCTATTTGCAGCAGGTCTCAAAGCTATGGTTTTTCCAGTAGTCATGTATCGCTCTGAGAGCTGGATTATAAAGAAAGCTGAGCGCCAAAGAACTGATGCTTTTGAACTACGGTATTGGAGAAGACTCTTGAGAGTCCCTTGGACTGCAAGGAGATCCAACCAGTCCATCCTAAAGGAGATCAGTCCTGAATATTCACTGGAAGGACTGATGCTGAAGCTGAAACTCCAATCCTTTGGCCACCTGATGCGAAGAACTGACTCATTGGAAAAGACCCTGATGCTGGAAAAGATTGAAGGTGGGAGGAGAAGGGGACAACAGAGGATGAGATCTTTGGATGGCATCACCAACTCATTGAACATGAGTTTGAGTAAGCTCCAGGAGTTGGTGATGAACAGGGAAGCCTGGTGTGCTGTAGTCCATGGGGTCACAGAGTTGGACACAACTGAGCGACTGAACTGAACTGAAGGTGGTCCCAGGGGTCTGCACAGCCTAAACATGCTCCCTCTGCACTGGGTGGAAACAAAGGTGGGTGAGACAGCCACCTTCTTCAAGGAGAGTGAAGGGGAGACAAGGACCTGAGACACAGGTGTGGTGAATTGCAACCAGCACGCAGGACTTGACCTGCTGTGTATCCACAATAGGAGAGAAGGGGTCAAAGACAACCCTCAAAAAAGGGTCTAATGAAGTAGGAAGGTGCTCAGTGCACAGGATGTCAGGCTGGGGCAGAGAAGGCATCCTGGGGGAGAGGGGGGTTGGAGGTGAGCTGGGTAAGGAACAGGCCAAGAGTAGAGGCAAATAGGAAACACTCAATTGGCTCCTGGCTTCTGCTTTGCTCCCCGCCACCCCAGTTCTTTCAATTCTTTGCATCTCTACTTTCCAAGAGGGCTTCTCTGATGGCACAGATGGTTAAGAATCTGCCTGCAGTATAAGAGACCTGGGTTCAATCCCTGGGTCGGGAAGATCCCCCTGAGAAGGGAACAGCTACTCACTCTAGTATTCTGACCTGGAGAGTCCCATGGGCAGAGGGGCCTGGAGGCTACAGTCCATGGGGTCACAAAGAGTTGGACATGACAGAGTGACTAACACTCGTTTCCAGAGGAGAGAATCCTCTTCCTTTCAGTCTACTAGTAAATGAAAAACAAATTAATGAGCATCTACTACATATAGTGGCACATTGGTGGCCGTGACTTGGTTCAGGGGTGTGGGATTCTGATTTACTTGTCCCTGGGCTGGAGGGACAGGACCAGGGTTGGTCAGGGCTCCTGGGCCCTGGGCACCTCTAAGTTCTGAGCAATGCTGTTGCTTTCCCACATTGTTTTGTGCAGTATTTTCACTGTCTTCATTGTTCTCTGTGTGGTTAGAAGACCTGTCCTAGGCCATAGCACGCAGAGATAAAACAGGCAAGGTCCTGCTCAAGTGAGGCAGGGTAGGCAGGATTCTAAGTTAGTTCCCAAATTCCTGTGCCCTGGTGTTCCTGCCCTGTGGAATAGCCTCCCCTGGCATGTGGGTGTGGACCATGAATGTGATGGGGCTGTCATTCCCTGGACTAGGTTATGTTACAGGACAGAGTTGATGGTCACTTGCCTCAGTCAGTGAGGCCTTCATGGGGACTGGGCTTTTCCTGATGGGAGAGATTTGTAGCATGAGGGGGTTTCAATGTGAGGAAGACTGTTTCTGGCTTTGAAGTTGGAGGGGCCCAGGGCAAGGAATGTGGGCAGCCTTTAGGAGCTCAGGGCTTGGCTTGTGGCCAGCAAGGAAATGGAACCTGTAAGCCTACAACTGAAGGACCTGAATCCTGACACAACCACACAAGCCTGGAAAAGGACCCCAAGCTCTCAATGAGAACACAGCCTGGCAGACACCTCTATTTTAGCCTTGGGAGACCCTGGGCAGAGAAGTCAGTCCGTCTGTGCCTAGACTTCAGACCCACAGGGCTGTGAGCTAATACATGGTGGCGGGGAATGATTTAAGCTTTTAAGACTATAGTAATTTTTAGAAGACAAACATGCATCAGTAGAAGCAGCAGTAGAAGATGAATAGATGGGGGAATACAGAAAAATGTGTCCAGGAAAATATTCAAATAGTGGTAAATGTTTTCCTATGACAAACCTAGATAGCATATTAAAAAGCAGAGACATCACTTTGCTGACAAAGGTCCCATATAGTCAGTTCAGTTCAATCACTTAGTTGTGTCCAACTCTTTGCAACCCCATAGACTGAAGCACACCAGGCTTCCCTGTCCATCACCAACTCCCAGAGCTTACTCAAACTCATGTCCATCGAGTTGGTGGGTGATACCATCCAACCATCTCATCCTGTCATCCTCTTCTCCTCCAGCCTTCAATCTTTCCCAGCATCAATGTCTTTTCAAATGAGTCAGTTCTTCCCATCAGTATACACATCTTTGCTCTGTATAGTCAAAGCTATGGTTTTTCCAGTAGTCATGTATGGATGTGAGAGTTGGACCATAAAGAAAGCTGACTGCCAAAGAATTGATGCTTCTGAACTGTGGTGTTGGAGAAGACTCTTGAGAGTCCTTTGGACTGTAGGGAGATCAAACCAGTCAATCCTAAAGGAAATCAGTCCTGAATATTCATTGGAAGGACTGATGCTGAAGCTGAGGCTCCAATACTTTGGCCACCTGATGCGAAGGGCTGACTCATTGGAACACTAGGAAAGATTGATGGCACAAGGAGAAGGGAGTGGCAGAGGATGAGTTTGTTGGATGGCATCGCCAACTCAATGAACCTGAATTTGAGCAAACTCCAGGAGACAGTGGAGGACAGAGGAGCTTGGTGTGCTGCACTCCATGGGGTCTCAAAGAGTTGGACACAACTTAGCAACTGAACAACAAAGATTGTGCAGAAGAATAACCCCTAGGTGTATAATGGAGAGGGGACCCTGTCGTTACTTTGGGAGGGGTAGTCAAGGGAGCATCTGTTCTCTGAGGTGGTATTTAAGGTGAATGTCATCGAGGACCCAGTTTGCTAGAGATCGGTAGCCTGAGCAGTTCAGGAGGAGAGAACAGCTAGGTAAAGGTCTTGTGGCTTCAATAAGCGTTGTGTTTTCAGGTGCAGCAAAAAGCAGGTTCTTGTGGCTGGACGCAGTCTACAGGGAGAGATACCAAATCATGCAGGGCTTTCCATGGCTGAACATGGAATTTGGATTTTATTTTGAACATGAAGGAAGCCACGGAGGATTTTAAGCAGCGAGCGACACATCTGCACAGTCTGATTTAATGTTCATAAAAGCTCACTCCAGATCCTGGCTGGAGCTTGGATTTCCCTGGAAGCCGGGGTGGGTGTGTTCGTTCAGGGAGGCTGTAAGCAGGACTCTGCATTGTCCCAGAGAGCACGCTGAGACCTGGGGCCAGGAGTGCGGAGGAGATACGAGAGGTGTCGCTTGGGCTTTTTCTCTTTCCTTTCTCCTTCCCTTCCTTCCTTCTCATTTTCTGTTTTTTTCTTTTCTTTTTTTTTTTTAAACCCATTCCTGTTCTTCCTTCTCTCTTGATAAATTTGCACACCCTTCTCTAGCTCTGGCCCCAAGGGACCAGAATGGAAGGCCCATTCATCCTCCTGCTGGGGACCAAGCACATGGAATGCGTGTCTGGAATCTGGGTAAACAGAAGGCAGAGGAGTGGGAACAGTCCCCAGGGCCCACATCCTCAGCCTGGAACGGTCCCCGCTCTAAGACTGGTGTCTGTGTGCGTCACCCCAGGCGAGACCGGTACCTGGGCATGGTGAGTCCTGGTCCTGCATTATTGACAGTTAGCCTGTTGTACCCAGTTCATCCCTCCCTTAGAGGCACTTGAGTGTGGAAAACATACTTTCTGACTATGTGCTGCTGGCGCCCACCCCATTCCTCCTATACATGGCAAGTACTTGGTGAAGGCTTGGTGACAGGTGATAGGAATTTGGTTCTCAAACTAGTGTTGGTGGAACTGACTCTAGACAGAAACTACCATGTGTCATTGTGGTCATTCATTTATCCCATCATTTATCCCATACATATTTATTAAGTGACTTCTGTATGCCCTGCCTGGGACTAGGGGCTGTGGATACTGTATCAAACAAACTGAGAGTACCTTTTATGTAAGGAACTTATTCTTAAAGGGGAGATAGTTGTATTTTTTTTTTAAGTATAAAAATAGTGAATTAAAAACAAAATGGAGGTAAGTGCTGTGAAGGAAATAAACAAGAAAACTAAATGCTTGAGCCTGGAGACTCCCAGAAGGACTAAGTCCAGGTTCTGAAGGTATAATTTAATGAACGAACAAATGCACGAATCAATAATTTCCCTGCCCCTGGATTTGCTATATTCTGTTCAATTTCTTTTCTCTGAGTCTGTTTCTCCTGGGAAGAGATCTGTGAAGGAGGGCATATATTCAGGAAAAGGTTTAAAGGGAGAGTGGCAAGCTCCAGTCTGCCTCTTAGGGCGATGGCTGCAGTAGGTAGGGTAGGTGGGCCATGCGAAGGACAGAGGCTCTTCCATTGTCAGAGGGTGTGATAGGAGGGGGTCAATTAGGAAATAGGGAAAGGAGATGGACTTAGGGGCCATGGAGATAGGTCATGAAAGATTACTGGTTAAGGGAGAAGGAGGTTAAAGGCCAAGGTCCAGGACCACATATGGGTCTCTGGTTTGCACAATGGTTTGTTCAACTGACTGGCTTTATTGAAATGAGACATTAGTGATAAGGAGCAAGAGAAGGGGTGGTGGGGTGGGGAGGTGAACTCTGAAGTTGTTTAGATATGCTTTGTTCAAGGCTCTTGTCCACTAGGAACTTGCCACACCTGTGGCCAACCAAGCAGGCGAGCTGGGCTGGAGACATGGGTGTGGAGTTATCATTTGTCACCCAGACACTAGAAGCTGGGAAGGGAAGGAACCCAGGGAAGAGCAGGGCTTCAGGTGGGAGAGGAGCTGGCGATGGAAGAAGTTGCATATTCAGGAGAAGGTTTAACTCTGGGAACTGTGTCTTGGCTGGTAAGGCGGGAAGGGTTGGGCCTGGAGCGCAGGTGATCCTGTGGAGGGAGGGTCTGGCTGCCACCCAGGGGCCCCCACTAGGTGTGCAGACGTGGGGGGAAGGGGAGGCGCACATTTGATGCTTCTATTTTCACTGCAGGTAGGAGGGGAGGTAATCTGTTGCTTATGACTCTTCCCATTTGTTTTTTTTTAAGAAGTGCAACTGCAGCTCAGTAAATGCTCATGGGAAAGGGCTGCAGAGTGAGAGTGGTTGAAGGTCTGGGGGAGAAGAGGAAGCAGTGGATTGGGGGTATGTGAGGAGCAGGATGCCTCTTCTAACCTTTCAGGAAGAAAGGGCGGGTAGAGAAGCAGGCGTGTGTGTGTGTGTGTGTGTGTGTGTGTGTGTGTGTGTGGTGTGGTGGGTGCTATGTGTGCATTATGTATGGTATGTGTAAGTGTGTTATGTGTTGTTTTGTGTTGTCTGTGTTGTGTGTGTATGTGGAAACCAGAGGTTCCATACTTCACACTTTGCTGCCTTCTGCATTTCCTGTGAAGTCGGAGGCAAGCTCCTGTGAGAAGGAGGAAGAAGGTGGGAAACAGGTGGGTGAGTGGGGGATGCTTGAAGGAGCCCCAAGGAGAGGGTGAGCTGGCCAGGAGCCTCTCCGGTGGCCTTGGGGCATTTCTGTGCAGAGGCCACAGAACGAAGAAGACACCTCCAGACCACACCACGTGGCCAGCTTGGGCCTGTAATTTGAAGTTCTTCCAAATCTAAAACTGAACAGGCTGGGCAGATCAGAGCTGTCTCTTCCAGGGCACCTACTTCCTTCTCAGCCTCCCAGAAGGGAGGGAGGGAGGAGAGGTGGCCGTGGCAGAGGGCAGCCTGAGTTATGGCTTTCCTGGGTGAAAGGTTGGGAGGAGCCCACCTGGGAGTTTTTGAGATAAGCACATGCAAATCTTTCTGTCTCCATTTCTGTATTGCCTGCCTCACCACCTGCCCCTGCCTCCTCCCCAAGTCTGTTCCATAAATAATTAATGACTGTGACAGCGGGTTCTGTTCCTATAACTGAAGACACCTTTTGGCAGCTCTGAAACTTTGTAAGCTGAACTGCTCACCTTGTGTCTAAAACTGTGGCTGCAGACAGTTTACTGCTGAGTATCTTTGTGTTGTGATGGGCGCCATTAATGCCACAGCCGTAAGCCTGAACTGGCTGCTAAAGTGAGAGTCTAGTGACAGGAAGTTCTGGGGACCAGCGATGGGGGCGGGGGGGCGCTCAGGTGGGAGGAATTTAAAGGGGTGTTAGGGGCCAGATTCAATTCAAAATACTCCATTGTGTGTTGTAGAAATACAATGTCTTAGGTTACATTCCTCAAAGCAGAGCCTGTAATGGGGATTTCTGAGAAAGTGGTTTATGGATGAGAGGCTCTCAGGGGCAAGAGCTGAGAGAGGAAGGATGGAGCAGGGATAGAGGCCAAAGAAGGATGTGGCCTCAGGTGCGCATACAGTGACCTCTGTAGGGTTCACTGAGCCCCAGTGTTGGACTTGTCTTGCCTGCCCTTTCCCGGGCAGTGGCAGGGGGCACTGGCTCTGATTCCTTATGATTTTCCCTCTTAGACCAAGGTAAGTCTGAGAAGTCGCCATACCGTATCGTGCTAAGTCACTAAATTGTGTCAGACTCTTTGCAACCCCTTGGACTATAGCCTGCCAGGCTCCTCTGTCCATGGGATGCTCCAGGCAAGAATATTGGAGTGGGTTGTCACCAGTGGTTCTGTTACTGTGTCCATTTACTTTACTTCATATACTGACATCATGCATTCTTTCATTCATTTACCCATTCATTCAACAGATACATACTGCAGCTCCTCCCTCTGCTCTTATATTGTTGACTGTCTCAGGACATATTTTGTTTTAAATGCTGCACTAGTCACTGAGAGCCAAAGAATTTTGTGTTCTCAGATGTGCCAGGAAACCTCTCTTTTGTCTTTGAGTTTCTGTTGGCTGTAGCCCATCAGTGTGTTCTCAGCATCTGTACCCCATCTAAACAAGTTTAAACGTCACTCACAATGGGGTGGAAAAGGAAGAGAAAAGAAGAGCATTGCCACCTCAGGAGGAGGGAGAAAGAAGGACACAGAAGAGGGGAGAAGCCAGGGCCCTGGGTTGGCTTCCGAGTCCTTCCAGCTGTCGCTCATGGACCACCCTCAGGATGGGAATAGATAAAGAAGAGACAGGCTTTGTGGAAGGATCCCACCAGTCTACCGTGGATGATGGAGAGTTCAGGTGCCAGTCCAAGGCCCCCCTGGGAGCTTATTGCTATGGAAGTGCCTTCTCAATGCAGGGTGGCTGAGGCTTTATGAACCTATCAGTGCACTTTTTCTGATGTCATAAAGAGGCTGTCCATTTGTCACTCACTTCCCCATGTGGTCCTGGAACCCCAGTCTATAAAATCAAAGCTTCTGATCACTTGACCCCAAAGGCCCTTTCCAGAGCAGAGAGCCTCTATCTCAATGATTTCTGGTGCAAATAGTGAAAAACAATTAATCCAGGCTGAGGGGATGTGTCTACTGGCACGTCAACTTGGATGGAAGAACAATGGCATGTTGCTCGGCTTTTGGAGGCATTGAAATGAGGTTGAGGGACCCATCACTATGTTGGAATCAAGACTTACTAAACTTGAAAGGCTGAATAAATGGACCAAAGCCCAAAAGATAAAGTGCCACATTTTTGAAATTAAAAACTAGCACTTGTACAAATACAGATGAGAGAAACCTGGTCAATGAGCAGTTCAAGTGAAAATACTTCTGAGTTTTAGTTCAGGATATATTTATGAGTTCAATAAATATTAATTGGATACCAGGCACTGATCCAGGAGCTGGGGACACAGCAGCGAACAAGATGACATCATCTTCATACAGCTTACATTCTGGTATTAAAATGTAATGCACAATACACAATATGCGATACAAATAAGTAGGTTATATGATACAGGCTAGCAAAAGGATGGTGAGAGGAAAGGAGAAAGCTGAGCAATGGGAAATAGAATGATGGGGTGCTGTTTCAAATGAGGGGCAAGGAAGACTTCTACAAGGAGGTAACACTCGGCCTGTTAGCTGTTTGACACAGTTGCTAAAAAGCTACTGAAATCCCTGGTTCTGTGACTAATTATTCCCACTAATTAGTGTGACCTGCTTGGATACCTCCGCCTACTTACGATCCCATGGCTTCCTCCAGTCGCAGCATCAGCCCTGCAGGTCAGTCCAGGGTTTTCAGAAAATCACCAAGCCAGCCTGTCTGACCTTGGCTTCTTTTTGGTTAATCTGGATCTCCTGGGCTCTTGTGAGCCATCACCCATGGCAGGACGTCCTACCACCAACCATTTCCATTGCTGCCATCCAGGATCTGTGATTAATGCTACAGACACTTGGGATGAACTGGACTCCCCTGCCCCCTCTGGCCTGAATGTGGGGCCACCCACAGTGCCCAGATAACCAGGAACCCTGATTTATTCACCCTGAGCTCTCCCAGTCCCTTCTCCCTTTCAAAGTGCTCTATTGGCACTAGCTCCAGAAGAAGATTCAAAGGGAACATTTTCTGTTTTATTGATGTTCATCTTCCTACACTTGCATCTCGTGTGGCATCAATGCTAATTTTCTAGGTGGGGGAAAAAAGTTTTCTCCCAAACTTCCTGCAATTTTATTAATAATGTAGCAAGTAAGGCCACGTATGCTGATGGCCTAGCTGGTCCCAGAGAGGCTACCCAAGCCTCGGAGCGCCCTAATTCTCCTTCCCGCCGACTCAGCCTCTCTCTCAGGTGGGTTGCTGAGGCACCAAGAGCAGAGGGCAGGGGGAATTATGCATGAAGAGAGAGATGAGAGACTGACCTTCTGTGTTTAAAGGTTAAAATGATTTCTTGGGAAATGGAACAAACTCACTAATCAGAAGCTGTTCTGAATTTTTCCTGCAAAAATTAGACTCTGTGATTCTCTTCACAGGCTCTGTTTGGGAGAACATATACACACACATTTAACAACTCAGTCCAGTTCAACCTAAATTCATTGAATACCTACTGTGTTCCTAGGCCTAGGATGACTCAGGCTAATGGGGGCATGAGGAAGAAAAAAAAAAAAAAGCTTTAGTGACCTATAGGTCAAACAACAGGAAGATGCAATGAGCCATCTTTCTGCTTCATGTCACTTAAACGGAATATGATAGTTATGCCAGGGATTTTGTGAAAAGCCAGCAAGATCAGAGCCCATTGTGGAATTTGCCCTACTTCCACAGCCATGGTGCTGGTGGTGAGGCAACAACCTTCAGGATGGAGTTCATGGGCACCAGGAGGTCTTAGCCAGAGGGCGGAACTGAAACCAGGGGAGTGGCTTGAAACATAAAAGACAAGCATGAACTGAGTCCATTGTCCGTGTCCAGCACTATGAGGGGCACTTGAAGATAAATACAAGTCAGATGCTACTTCAAAAATATAATCCTAATAAAGGTGGAGAACTTTTCTGTCTTGTCCTTTGCTCTGTTCGCAGAACTAGAGCAGTGTCTGATATTTAGCACAGGAGGTGTCGTTACCCCTTTGCTGGACACAGCCATAGTGGCTTTCACTACTAATGCCGCAGTGCTGGGCACTGTTCCTGGAGCCTGGATGTTGCTGTCCCCACCCTGAGCAGGATGAGTTCAGTGCTGTGCATCCTCCTTCATGCTGCTGGCCTCACATTCAGAATCTGGCTTGCATTCATCTGACTGGGGAAGCTGAGGTGACCTCAGGTAACATGGACTGTAGCTGCAAGGGAAGCTGGGAACTGAGCATTTGGTTTGTATTCTCTTCGCAAAAAACCAATGAGGTGAGGGCTTTGTGAAACCTTGGGAGGACATCTGAAGGTGTTAGGTGGTGTAGAAGAAAGATAGATGATGGTTACAATAAGATAGGTGGTCCTAGTGTGCCAGGGATAAAATTATACATGTGTTAAGAGCAGATAGATCTTTGTATGTCTTCAAGAGATGGGAATACCAGACCACCTGACCTGCCTCTTGAGAAACCTATATGCAGGTCAGGAAGCAACAGTTAGAACTGGACATGGAACAACAGACTGGTTCCAAATAGGAAAAGTAGTACATCAAGGCTGTATATTGTCACCCTGCTTATTTAACTTATAGGCAGAGTACATCATGAGAAATGCTGGGCTGGAAGAAGCACAAGCTGGAATCAAGATTGCTGGGAGAAATATCAATAACCTCAGATATGCAGATGACACCACCGTTATGGCAGAAAGTGAAGAGGAACTAAAGAGCCTCTTGATGAAAGTGAAAGAGGAGAGTGAAAAAGTTGGCTTAAAGCTTAACATTCAGAAAACTAAGATCATGGCATCTGGTCCCATCACTTCATGGCAAATAGATGGGGAAACAGTGGAAACAGTGTCAGATTTTATTAATAATTTTGGGCTCCAAAATCAGTGCAGATGGTGATTGCAGCCATGAAATTAAAAGATGCTTACTCCTTGGAAGGCAAGTTATGACCAACCTAGATAACATATTAAAAAGCGGAGACATTACTTTGCCGACAAAGGTCTGTCTAGTCAAGGCTATGGTTTTTCCAGTGGTCATATATGGATGTGAGAGTTGGACTGTGAAGAAAGCTGGGCGCTGAAAAATTGATGCTTTTGAACTATTGTTTTGGAGAAGACTCTGGAGAGTCCCTTGGACTGCAAGGAGATCCAACCAATCCATCCTAAAGGAGATCAATCCTGGGTGTTCATTGGAAGGACTGATGCTGAATCTGAAACTCCAATACTTTGGCCGCCTCATGCGAAGAGTTGACTCATTGGAAAAGACCCTGATGCTGGGAGGGGGCAGGAGGAGAAGGGGACGACAGAGGATGGCATCACCGACTCGATGGACATGAGTTTGAGTAAGCTCTGGGAGTTGGTGATGGACAGGGATGCCTGGCGTGCTGCGATTCATGGGATCGCAAAGAGTCGGACACGACTGAGTGACTGAACTGAACTGAACTGAGTGGCTTTTAGGCAGGGGAGTGACAGAGTCCGATTTGCATTTTAGATTGATAACCCTGAAGGCAGGGTGGGGAGGATGGTGGGAAAGATTAGGGCTGGAAGTAGGGTGACTAGAGTTAGAGAGCAGAGGATTTGCGGGGAGAGGGAGGGGAAAGTGGAGGTGACAGAGAGAGGAAGAATGAACCTGGGAGGGCAGGTTCTTAGAGGAGAGGAAATCTTGAGCTTTGGCAGCTGCAGTCCTGAATGATGGGGGTAGGGGGAAGGTCAGAGTTCTCCCACAGGCAAGAAGGCACAGCAGGAGGTGTTTGTAGGTCTGGGTGAAGTGATTTAGGAAATTGGGGGAGCTCCTGCTTGAGAGGTTCACATTGTCTAAATTTCTTGAGCCCCAGGTCAGCCTGCCTACATCCTTTGTATGGATCATCTCTCTCTTTCCCTCATCTGATGGCTCAGGATTCAGCAAAGTTTTTCCTTAAAGGGTCAGATAGTCATTATTTTCGGCATTGTGGACCATGCAGTCTCTGCCTAGACTCTAAAATGGTGGTGCAAAAGTAGCCGTAGACAGTCCATCCATGGAGGGGCGAGGCTGTGTGCCAATAAACTTTAGTTACTAAAACTGTCCAGCCATAGTTTGCAGACCCCTGAGCTACCTGATTCCTACTCAGCCTGACCCTCTATAAATGCTCTCATTGCCCTTTGTTCTTTTCCTTCAGAGCTCACATCTCAGTTCTAATGAATTATTTGTCCAAACTGTGCTTAGCACTGACTCCAGTGTTGGGGTTATAGCAGGGGCTGTGCCCGTCTTGTCTTCACGGCTCCCAGAGCTGACAGATATGTCACCCAGAATGCATCCATGCTCACAGAGTGCCAGTGTTCACTGCTTTGTATTCATCAGTTTCCTCAAACTGCCCAGGGATTGCCCAGTAGGTAGGCACCCCTCTTATCCTCCTTGACAGATAAGGAAACTGAGACTCAGAGAGGCTAACTAATGCGCTTGAAATCATACAGTTGGAAAGTAGGGGGATCCAACTTTGGACTCGTTGGGCTCTGTAACCACAACACCATTGATAAGTTGCTGGTGAAAAGTGACCCAAGTAAATAAGAAGTTCAGTTCCTCCTCTGGTAGAAAAGGGGGCAGGGTGAGGTAGGGCTTCCTAAGGAGGAGGATGGAAACCTGGCATTGTCACTGTGGGAGAGGAAGTGGGAGCTGACTGTGGACAGGAAGTGGCTTTGCCCTGTGGTCTAGGTGAGGAGGAAGGACTTACATGGATGCTTCTACAAGCTATGCGCATTCCTCTGGATGGATGCAGCAGCGTGTGGCAGGGAGGCACTGCTGAGGTCTGGGTTGATGCAAGTTGTGGGTTTACCAACAGGTATCTTATTCCCAGGTAGTGTAAGTGGTAAAGACTCGACCTGCCATTACAGGAGGTGCAAGAGACATGATTTTGATCCCTGGGTCGGGAAGATCCCTGGGGGAGGAAATGGCAGCCCACTCCAGTATTTCTTGCCTGGAAAATTCCATGAACAGAGGAGCCTGGCAGGCTATAGTCCACAGGGTTGCAAAGACTGAGCACACATGCACGAATCTTGGGTCAGAGCAGCAGTAATTACTGCCTGGATCAGATCACCTTTTGGTTCTGGTTTTGGCGCTTACTGACCCCACAGACACATTGCCTAATTGAGTTGAGTCTTAATTTTATGTTTAATAATTTTGTATCTGAGAACCTTGCTCAACTCATTTATTAACTAAGAGTTCATAGAATATGTTGAATTTTCTAGATAATCGCATAAAATGTCTTCAAATCATTAACATTTATTTTTTGTTTCTGTTGTTCATTTTGTATTCTTTCTTTTGACTTATTTCACTCTCCAGAAATGCCAGTAAATTTAAATGCAAATAGTGAGCAAGCATCCTGTCAGTAGTTTAAATATTTGGCAAGTCATTTCCTGTTCCTTTTTGTACATAATATTTTACAGATTAATGATTTCACATTTTTCGTGGAAGATTTGTGTCACTGATTTGGTAACAGTAAGAGCAAATGCACCTGAAGGTGCTGGCCTGTAATATTAATCAGAGCTCAGCAGAGTGGCCCTACTTTTCCCTCTGAGAACTTTTTGTGCATGAGTATCTATCTCTGAGGGCAAGGATGCGCAAGCCACGCCTTGGGAAGTTATACTTCTTCCTGCCTCACTGTGGCCTGTACCCCTCTCTTTATGGCCCCAGCAAGTGTTCTCAGCTCCAACAAGGCAGCACCTAGTGCAGACTACTTCCTGCCGACCATGTGCTCTGGACCCGTTTTGATGTTGTATTGAGGTGTTTGTCAGAAAAAGGACACAGTTCTTGCCTCCGCTGGGAGTGAAAGGGGTGGGCACCTTCCCCTGTGTGTTGTGTATAAATATGCATCTGAATGTGTGTACCTGGCGCTCAAATTACAACCTCCAGTTCCTTGTGGTGGAGATAAGTTTCTCTCATGATGTGATTAATAACTAAAAATAAAAAGGTGACTCTAGAGCCATGTGGGTTAGTCCTGAGAGAGTAGAGATCATGGTGTGTAGCAAACCCAAACAGGTTGCAAAGAGCTGGAAGGACATTCATATCTAATAAGATGAATTTTAGCAGAGATGAAATCAAAGCAAATTCTTTTTTAAAAAACATTGATATAATGAACTGGGCAAGTCTGTGGTAGAAGAGGCTGAATAACAGGTACCAGGGTGAAGAAACCCTGGAGGTTTGGTTGACTGAGCTCATTATGGGTGGAAGACTCCAGGGTTGGGCTGGCCCTTAGCCCCCTCCCTGCCCCCTGAGTGGACTGCTTCCTATTTTATTATCATCAGCAAATAGTAATTGAGTATGTAGTGTGTGATATTTGCAGAAGGTATTAGTGAAATATGAAATTTAATCTTCTACTTTCATATATTTTAATTCTTTCACTCATCCTAAAACTATTATTGATGACCTGCATTGTATTAAAATACAAAAGTGATTAAAATATAGTTTTTAAAGGAGCCACAGTTTATTTGGGAAGAGAGAATCAGTACACAGGGTAAAATGTCTAAAATATAAGGATATGTAGTAAGTATATGATGGGATACAAATTCATGAGGTCTGCATGTTCAAAGTCATTGCCCTTCCCCAAGAACTCCAAAGAGAATCACATGGTCTCTACTTCAATCCTCCTCCCCCATCATGAAGACCACTGTGGGAGTAGCTTGGGGACAGCAAGGACAATGATGAAAGAGTTTAATTATAAACTATGCTTTTGGAGACTCTCTCTCCTCTTTTGAGAAGTATGAGTAGAGAATGAAATTCCTTTTTAATTACTTTGGGTGGTTCAAATTTTACTTCTTGAAATCAACCCCACTCTGAAATAGAACCTCTGGTTTAGGGTATTGGAGATTATGCTGAACATGTAATGTCATGGTAGCCTTCATGATGGAAATGAACTAGGGCCTGATTTCCAGGGTTTACTATGAAAAGCCAGACAGACAGAAGAGTAAAGGGAGGCCATTGCATGGAGGAGGCCGAGGGGGTGGTGTGGAGAAAACTATAGTGAGGTGCTGAGGAGGGAAAGCTCAGGGCATCTCCAGAGGTCAGTAGAGAGGCCTGTGCAAAGGAGAGTTTGGGGATGTTGCCCCAGCCATCTACTTCTTTGGGAGTTGTCCTTCATCCACCAAGGCACTGTCCTATATTTCCTACATATATTGTCTCCAGAGAATCAGAGTTACACAGGGCAGGCAGTGATGGTGTGTCCCTTCCTATTTCCTGGGCAGTGTTACCCCTTCTGACAGAAGTCTTACTGCTCTATCTTTCAGTCTTTCCAACTGCAGGACTGGTATAAGTATCCTTGCACCTTATTTTTACTCATAGGAGCCTGCAAGTCTTATATTTAGGGCTATTTTCTAAATGACAAAGACAGAATTCAGAATTGCATAAGTGCATAAAATATTTATAATGAACCTGAGAGGTTAGTTTAATCACATACATCTCTTTCCTCTTGTGTATTAATTAATCCTGATAAATCCCCCTACCTTTTTTTTCCTCCTGCTACATCTAAATTGCTCAGAAAAGATGTGTTTGTGGAAGACAAGCTGGAGGAGGTGTTTCAGGATCATCTTAAAAGAACAATCCCTAAATATTTCAGATGGAGTCACAAGTGTAGCAGATCCATCATCCTAATATGACAAGGTTGACTTCAAGGGAAACACCCATTTTTACGTACTTGAGAACTGCCCTGAACTCACTCTGGTCTCTGAGATCTTCTCTATTGTTACTGAAGACCTGCAGGATGGGTTGAGTTTGAATCCATCAAAATGAAACCCTAAGTTCTACCATCAGTACCTACTAAGTCACAAACAAATTGTCTGGATATTTTATGCTGAGGATGAGGAAAGAATAGGAGGAGGTGTCAGGAATTATGATTCCCTTTCATAGCTCTGGCAACTGCAATAAATCTTCTTCTGTAGTTAGACAATGACTTTTACTCTTAAGATGAAGAAAACCAATGCCAACACAATCTATCCACCATGGAGATGAGCTGCTGCAGATGAATCTTAAAGATCTTCACTCTGTATTTTCTTCTCATTTAGATTCATCAAATTTCCCACAAACCCAATAGTAGCTTTTGATTTGGTTTCCTTACTCTGGTGATTTAACTCTTGTTCAAAATGAAACATTAGTTCTGACATCCATTTCCAGGAAAAAAAACCAACAACAATCTGATTTGCGAGGCAATGTCTTAGTCTGTTTGGGCTGCTATAACAAAATACGTTTCTGTCAGGCTTCCCTTGTGGCTCAGCTGGTAAAGAATCCACCTGCAATGTGGGAGACCTGGGTTAGGAAGATCCCCTGGAGAGGGGAACAGCTACCCACTCCAGTATTCTGGCCTGGAAAATTCCACAGACTGTATGAATTCCATGGGGTCACAAAGAGTCGGATACAACTGAGCAACTTCTTTCACAACAAAATACCATAGATTGATAATCTTATAAACAGCAGAAATTTGTGTCTCACAATTCTGGAGGTTGTGAAGTCCAGGATGGAGGCACCAAGTTGGTTGCATTTGGTTAGGGATCTCTTCCTGATTCATAATGGACACCTTCTCCCTGTGTCTTCACATGGAGGAAGGAGCAAGGGATCTCTCTGTAGCCTTTTATAAGGTGCTAATCCCATTCATGAGTGCACCACCCTCATGATTTAAGAACCTCCCAAAGACTCTATCTCTTAATATGACTATCTTTTGGGATTAGGATTTCAGTGTATGAATTTGAGGTGGGAGAGGGACATAAGCATTCAGACCATAGGAGGCAAATAATAGTGATAGGGAGATCTCGGAAGAAGAAACACTAACATCATCTATAGTTCGAGATTTTTCCACGTATGGTGAAAGAGACCTGGGGGTCTGGGTATACATGGTGTGCATGAAGAAGGACATCTGTTTCAGTACAGCTAGAGAGGCACTTGCAGGCGTTGCATGACTGGGGAAGCTGGGGCCAGAGCACTGAGGACATTTTATGTCACTATCTCTCAAGACAGGCTGCTCATGAAAATCTTCTGGGGAGATTCAAAAATACCTTTGCCAGCAAGTCCCCATATCAGAATAATGTATTTTTAATAATTTATGCCTTAGAGTGAATTAATTCAATTAGATCACCTGCCTCCCAAACTCTAGTTGAGACTACTGAATAAATAGAAAAGTTTTGTTTGGGGGAGTTAATTAACCTTGGAGTATGGATTAATTAATTAATTAAAAAACCATGTGTGTGTTATTTTTCTATTCCGGGTTTTAGAATGAAGAGATAAGGAAGTCCTTGTCCCACACTTTGAAGAACTCATCCACCAGTGGGGGATATATACAAATAAGTAGATATTTTATAATATTGCTGTCTAGGCAGAGGGGACTCTGCTTCTTTTCAGCACATAGTCTTTTACACTCACACTTTTGGCATTTAAGGTGATCCTTTGGCACCAACCATCACTCTTGAAGTCTTGAAGGGCTGTGTTCTGGTGAGGCATGGGTAGAGTGAGGGGATAAAGGGTCTTTCTACATGTGGAGCACAGAGGCAGATATGTCATGTTCCAAAGGGGTGATAAAGCCAAGTCAAGGAACCTGATAGAGTTTGACAGCCCAGATCCATATCAAAGACAGTGGAAGAGGGTTGAGAACTATGGTATGGGAACAATTGGAACTGGTTGGCTGAAGGGGACCAAGAAATGTTCTGGAAGGAATACTTTTTTATGGCTTCTCCTAACAGTTGACATGGGCTTGGCAAGTACATTTAAAGGTCTGGACTAGAAGCGATACTAATTGCTATATGCATTACATTGTCTCTCTGGGAAAATGCATTCTGTATTAAGAAAGGAAGTAAGGTAGAAGCCAAAGACGTTTCAATTTATATAAAAATAGTGGCATTATTGATGCTTTTCCTTTGCTTCACCAAGTAAATGGAATGACAGAGTAGCAACGTGATATGATTACTTGACTTCTCTGCTTATAGGCAACGAAAGGAGAACTCATTATTTCAATTACCGTTGGAAATATTTCAAGAATATGTTAATCTACTTTCTTGCCTTGGTAATAGAGTGTAGTGGAAATAACAGAATATTTGTTTCCCTGAACCTCAACAACCTCACATTTTGATGTTTTAATCACATATTTCTTTGTGTTATATAATAATTATATCACATAAGAATCTTATCTCCCTTATGTTCTGAATGTTTCTATGCTCTTCCCCTTAATTTATATATTGAAATCTTAACCCCCAAGATAATTGCATTAGCAGGTGAGTAGTTTGGGAGGTGATTAGATCACAAGGGGGAGTCCTCACAATTGGAATTACGTGAGCACAGAGCAAAATAGTATAATTTATGCACCAAAAAGTGGTCTCAGTAGACAGCAAATCTACTGGTGCAATGATCTTGGACTTCCCGGCCCCTGGAACTATAGGTAATAAATGCTGGTTGTTTATCAAGCCATTCAGTTCATGCTGTTTTTCTTAGAGTACCCTGAATAGACTAAGACATTCTCCAGAGTCTATGAATTCCTAAGGGAATAGAACATATTTCCTAAATCTTCATCTTCCCTACAAAACTTGGCCACTTGGCTTGGACATTAGCCTGTGAAGAGCTGTGACTAGCACTGGACTGATGAAGATATTCCAGTCCTTGGGGAGTTGCTATGGTCTAAAAGTCTGTATTCCTCCAGAATTTATGTTGAAATGCTAGCCCCAAAGGTGATGGTATTAGAAGGTGGGGCTTTAGGGAGATGGTTAAGCCATGAGGGTGGAGTCCTCATGAATGGAATCAGTGCCCTTATAAAAGAGATACTAGAGAGCTCCCTGGTCCCTTTCACATTGTGAGGCCACAAAAAGCCTGCAGCCCAGAAGATGGCCCTCACCTGATCATACTGGCAGCATGATCCTGGACTTCCAGCCTCCAGAATTGTGAGAAGCAAATTTCTGTTTATAAGCTTCCCTGTCTGTGATCTTTCCTTAGAGCAGTTCAAGCAGACTAAGACAGCCGTTGCAGTTTCCTGTTGAGTGAGGTGCTATGGATGCTTACTTAATGTGCTAAGTTGCTTCAGTTGTGTCTGACTCTGCAACCCCATGGACTGTAGCCCACCAGGCTTCTCTGTCCATGGGATTCTCCGGGCAAGAATACTGGAGTGGGTTGCCATTTCCTTCTCCAGGGAATCTTCCCAATCCAGGGATCGAACCCTCATCTCTTATGTCTCCTGCATTGGCAGGCGGGTTCTTTACCACTAGTGCCACCTGGGATAAAAGATGCATGTCAGTGAAAGGGGCTTCCCAGGTGGCGCTTGTGGTAAAGAACATGCCTGCCAATACAGGAGATGCAAGAGACGTGGGATCAATTCCTGGGTCTGGAAGATCCCCTGGAGGAGAGCATGGCAACCCCCTCCAGTATTCTTGCCTGGAGGATCCGCATGGACAGATGAGCCTGGTGGGCTGTGGTCTGTAGGATTGCAAAGAGCTGGACATGACTGAAGTGACTTAGCATGCATGTATGCATCAGTGAAACAGGGTGGAACTAAGGGGTTAAGAGTAGAAATTGCAACACATAAAAAGTAGATGTTCACTGTCAAGACATTAGGACAGCCTCTTAAAAGTAAGTTTATTAGCTGATTATTAATAAATGTGTGTTTTCTCCCATTGGCATCCTAGTCTCTGAGATCTGAGGAGACAGGAGCACCGGAGGAGTCCTTTATTTGATAGGTGCATGTTATTGGTGACCCTTGGAGCCCAGACATCACGCAGTCATGACCCACCTGGGTGCCTGCTTCTTGTCTGAACAGAGGTTCGCCTGCTTCAACTCCCTCACGGCCTGATGAGCACTCCTGCCGGCAAAGGTTGGATTTTGCAGCTAAGTCTAGACTTGGGAACCTGCAGGGAGGAAGATTTCTTGTGGAGAAAACATTTTTTAAATGTAAACTCAGTATTTTGGCGAAGAGTTCTTTTTCTGCTGAAGGAAGGCAGGGCTAGTGCACTGACGTCCACAGTGTAATGGTTTTAGATGGAATCCGTACCACAGGCCATGGTGTGCGGGGCACAGGAAGTGCAAACCGTGTGTGGATTCATACACACGCTCACACCGCAGATGCACTTTTTTTTCTCTCCGGAGTGTGATTGGTTGAGTTATTGCTGGGGTATAAGCAAAAGTCACCCTGTGGTCTGGCCTTCACTAATCTGTATGTCTTTCCTTAAAGGAAGGCTTTAGCTGTTCAATTTAGTTTTGTTTACTTAAAGTGTTGTGTTTGAACTTTGCTGCATGCCTGGAGGCTAGAGGGACATGGGGAAATGTGTGCATTCTAACTAAATCCCAAAGCACATCACATCAATTCAGACATGGACAGTCAGGACCATCTTTTACTCCTGGAAGCAAGTAGGGGTGGAAAAGAAAGTTCTTTCCACCCTGAAATGATGGAAAATGGGGAAAAAATGTTTGCAAGGGAAAATTTATACAACAAAATCTTATATCCAAAAATATAACAAAACTTCCAGAAAAATATTATGAGCAAATTTCCTATTCCACTGGTTCCATTTCAAATTATTGTGTGTCCCTAGTTGCCTGCTAGTTTCAGTTTTTGTTAACTGAATATGCTCTCACCCCTTCTGATTTAAGTAATATTAATTGACACTTTCAATTACATTGAATGGAAACTTATTGTGGTAAAAGGAGAGGAGTCATCTAGAGAATCTGTTTATTAGGAACATTTGAAAGGTTTCACTTCTCTGTCTCAACAGCAGTGCTTATAGAACAACCTTCCAGATTAATAAAAAAAAGATTAGCTCTCTCCCAAAATATTTCAAACAGCTTATAGTTTATGAGAGTACAGTTTACTCTGCAAAGAGATTGTCTAATGATCAGAGTTCACAGAAAGAAAAGTTAAAATAACAAAGAAAACTAGGTTGTGGGGTTTCCATAATGTAGAAAATATGGGAAAAATTAAATCCAGTTTTTGAGAGGTCAAGGGAATCAACATCATTATCATAACAAAACAACCAGTGATCAAGTATCTTATGTTTTATCAGTTTGGTACAATGCCCAGCAAACCAAATATGCTTAATAAATTTTAAATGATATCAACAATTCCCTTGCTGCTGAGAAACAGTTAGTGTTATCACTTTGGGAAGCTTTATTAACCCTTTAAGTATGGTTATTTTATTGAGTGAAGAGGGGAAAGGGTTTGTTGGATAACAGAGGTGAGGTAGAAATGATGTTTCTTCCTATAATGAACAGATGTCTCACTTCTCATTGAGTTAATCAATTCTAATATTATTAAGCACAAGCCCAGTAAATCTGCCCTTGTATTTTTCTGATACAAATACAATATACCTACCACTGCTCAATATCTTTCATATGTGAAGTAATAAAACTGATTCAATATGAAATCTTGTACTTTACATGTAAATTGGATTGCTATGGGCCATTAGACTCTTTACATAAACAATATATTTTGTTTAAAAGAAAACTGTGCTCACTTTAACATTCTGAAAGTTCATAATGGGCAAAACCACATTAGCAGAGTAAATGGTGTCGGGAAGGAATCTGGCATGGCCAACAGAGGCATAAAGGAGAAAAGAACCTTAACTTCTAGTAAAATAACTTTTGTCCCATGGGTGGTTTTAAGAAAATGGCTGCCAACAGGTGAGAGCTCACTAATGTCAGGTGTAATTAAAAACCTTAATTCTGGATTGATTCTCTGAAGCATTCACAGTGTACCATGCCCAGAGGCTGAGGCAGAGAAGCCTCACCAAGGAAGCAAATTATTTGCCTTTCCGAGAAGACAGCCATTTCTGCACAGAAAGGTGATGACATATTGAGGCCAAGCCTGGCAATATAATATGATGTCACAGGATCCATTTTTGATATCAGATAATAGCCTTCATTCTGGTAGGTCAGTATCTCATTCCTTGGCTTATTTATCTGCATTATGTATGAAAGCTGCACACCAGAATTCGAAGACAAGCCTCACCCAAGTGTACTGCAGTATTTGCATCTTGGCCTCCTTTGCAACACTGATCCACAGCTGTCAGAGTAATGGCTTTTTCCCCCCTTTTTATCTGGGTTGGCTTTATTCCCAGATTCCAAATGAAAGAGACAGCATTTTACTTGACCACCCCATTCCAACCGTTAAATACTGTGCCTTCAGGCTCCGATGCTCTAATGGTCGATTAAAGTTGATAACAGTCTGTCCAATTTCCATTTTTTAACATTCAGTTTGCTGAAATTGTAATATTGTGAAAATCTGAAGTCTACAGGACCTGCCTGAGAATCTGTTTGGATGTCAACACATAATAATAAACAAGGGGAAAAAAGTAATGCCAACAGACCTCAGCATCTACAGAGGTTGTGTTAGCTACATAAGATAGCCAGGTTTGTATAGATTAGAAGTCGCCAATCTATCATACAGTAAGTAGAATAGAGATGCTCATGGGGTCACTCACAGCTATGAGGGCAAATATCCTCAAAAACTCTCTTAACCAATGAACAGCCTATGCATTCTCTTCCCTACCTGCCTTACCAAGAGCTCAGTCTTTATTTGGTCTTATTAACACTCTTTCTTGTTTGGCAGACACAGAAATTATAGCTCCTGGATTTCATTGTTAGAGATGTTGTTGTGTGATGAAGGGTCACGAGGGTACAAATCTAATTGAAATATTTTCAAAAATCTGATTTCTCAGGGGATCAGAATAAAATAGTTTGAAATAATCTCTTTTGAAACCAACAGTGGTCTTTCTTGAGCCTTAGAAAAACAAAACTAAAACCAGGGATTCTGAGATGGATTTGTAGACCAGTAGAACTCAGAGATAAGCGGTTTGGTCTCAGTCTTCTAAGTGATGGAAAAAAATAACACTTTCACCATGAATCATACTCCCTGTGTTTGTAATAGCAGCCTCTACCCAGTCCCTTCCTTTGTACTAATCAGCTTGCCTTTCTTAGCCACGCTTGGGATCCTTTGTCTGATCATGTATGATCTCCCAGAGTTCTCATCTTTGAGTCTAGGCTCATTTTTTTCAATCAATTGCTCAACTCTCGATACTTTTTTCATGTTGGAGAAGCGATTGCCCATTTTCTGAGTCTTTGCTGCTAAGTGCAGATGAGTCCCTCAGATTCTTAGAAATTTATCAGTGTTGATAAACATGACATTTCTGGGAATGTGGCTTCAATCTCCTTTTGCCTAGGCAGGCTAAAATGATAACCAAAGAACCTGAAAGGGCCAAATATTTAGTTTTCCATGTTATGACTGCATCACAGAGCCTGTGCTTGCTTTTTCAGACAATTTTTTCATCTAAAACATGGATATTATTGCTTATTCATAAAAAAGACTCTAACACTATCAAACTGTTTGAACTCTATCTCTTGTCCACTTCATTTTTGTCACAGGGGGATCTTTGCATCAAGGAAAGGGGGTATTTATGTTTGCTCATATGCAATGAGATAAAAGAAGATTATGCAGAAATTAGGGCTTCCCGGGTGGCACTAGTGGTAAAGAACCCACATACCAATGCAGGAAACAAGAGATATGAGTTCGATCCCTGGGTCTGGAAGATTCCCTGGAGGAGGGCATGGCAACCCAGTCCAGTATTCTTGCCTGGAGAATCCCATTGACAGAAGAGCTTGGTGGGCTACGATCCACAGGGCAGCAAAGAGTTGGACACAGCTGAAGTGACTTAGCACAAACTCAGGCATGCAGAAATTTAACATCAGAAACTGATGTGAACTCCAGAAAATTTCTTCCTCTGATTTTGGACTGTGGTAGCATGAAGTCTGCCCCCCGGCACATAAACACTGATGATATTTGCCTTTATTGTTGTTTTTCTTCATATTAATGAAAATGTTGGTGCTAATGTTTATTGCTGAAATGCTTCTGAACTCTGGGAAGCCCAGGCTTCCAACAATGAGTGTGAATTAAAGGGGAGACATACTCCATCTTCTGGAAGTGTCTTCAGTTCCCAGAATTAGCTATTGATATTTGCCGGGTAGAAGCTTGAGGTCGCAAACTTTCTGCCTCAGAAATCCATTTGTTTACATGTTTTCTCTACTCTCATCAATTTTCTTTTTTTTTCTTTAATATTTATTTATGTATTCAACTGTGCTAATGTTAGTTGTGGCACACAGGATCTTTACTCGTGGCATGCAGGATCTTTTTTCAGTTGTGGCATGCAGGATCTTTAGTTGGAGCATGTGGGTTCTTAGTTGTCGCTTGTGGGATCTAGTTCCCTGACTAGGGATCTAACTTGGGACCCCTGCACTGGGAGCAAGGAATCTTAGCCACTGGCCCACTAATGAAGTCCTCATCAATTTCCTTCTACCTTTTGGAGATCCATGAAAAATCTAGCACATTAGATGATGATGATAACAATAGTAATAATACTAGTAGCAACAAATACTTACATAGCATGTGCCAGATAGTTTTCCAAGCACATCACAAGGATTAATTTATTTAACCCTTAGGACAACTTTGTGAGTTAGGTACCGTTATCATCCTTGTTAAACAGATGAAAGAACTGAGGCACAGATTGGTTTGCCAAAGTCATATAGCTAATAAGTGGTCAGGTGAGATCTGAACCCAGGAATCTGACCTGAGAGTTTTTTGCTTCATTTATCCTATGGGTGACCATGTTAGTTTGCTAGGGTTGTCCTAACAGAATACAAGTTGCATGGCTCATTAGGCAACAGAAATTTATTTTTTTAGGCTAGAATTCCAATATCAAGGTGTGGGTAGGTTTGGTGTCTTCTGAAGCCTCTCTCCTTGGCCTGCAGAATGCCTCCTTCTTGCTGTGTTCTCACCTGGTCTTTCCTCAATGTGTATATACCCCTATTTTCTCTTCATGTGTCCAGATCTCCTCTTTTTGTGATGACATCAGTCAGATTGGGTTAGGGTCCACACTAATGGCCTCCTCATTTTAGCTTAAGCACCTCTTTAAAGGCCCTATCTCCAGTTTGGGCCATCACAGTGAACTTCTGAAGATCTATTTTCCTGGTCTTTGTGTTTGCTGCCTTGCTTCGTTGCTGGGTATCTTTTTCTTACATCTCTACCTAGCACACTACTCTGCTTACTTGCCCAGACTTTTTATCCACAGAGGCTCATACCTTGCAGACTTAGTTCCACCTGACAACCAGATTCAGCCTCATTTTAGAGCCCATTTCTATCAATGTGATCTGTGATGCCCGGAATGAGGTGCTGCCCAGAACCTGTGGTTGGGGTTACTGAGTGATGCTGGGTCTTCTGTCCCGTTTCTGTTGGGTGTTCTTGGCAGTGATGTTTTAATCATTGGTTTTCCGATCATCCCTCCACTTTCCTAGTAGGATATGAGCTCTGGCTTCAGTATCAACTTGTGTTCTGCTACTTCACAAAGTTCAAAATTCCTTGGTGTTGACTCAGCTCTGAATTGCCTTCCATGGTTCTTTAAGGTGATGCTTGATAATGCAAAGTGAGTGGGAAAGAGAAATTACAATAGGAGATTAGAGGAAAATAGAAAATAATCAGAATCATAATGAGAAGAAAGCAAGAAATAAAAAAGTCTCTTATGTAATGTGTCTTCTGGATGGGATAATTTGTAGGAAAGCGTTTGAAAAGCCTTCCGTGCTCTCCAGTGGGAGGTGGCATTATTAGTATAATTGTTGCGTTTGTTTTTATTATTCTCACCTCAGGATTCTGGTTTTTGTCAAAGGTGAACATATAAATCGGTAGGTGGTTTGTAAACCCAGAAGGCTGGGGTGCTGTTGAACCACTGTGGACGGGCAAGTTGTCTTCTTAGAGCTTTTGCCTGTCCTGTGGGCATCCTGACAATCAAGGGAACATTCAGTCCCTCTTCTTGAAGGAGCAACTGAAAGATGAAGGGAAAGATCTGTCTGTGCTATAAACAGGGAAGGGGAAGGGCCAATTCCCAAATCAAGGCCATGCGAGATTAGTTCAAAGTGCGGGGGGAAAGTACAGGCCACCAAAACACAGAACAATTCCAGCCTGCAAAGGGGTCAGAGAGAATCAGAAACACTCTTGCAAATATAGCAGAGAAGGAGGTGAGGCGAGAGAAAAAATAGGACAAGTCATAAGTGCGAAAGGGGATTGAAGCTAGTAATGACTCAAAAACGGCTGAGCTGCTGAACCTATTTAAAAATCCTCTTAAAAACAGAAGCAGAGAAGAAAAGGAACATGGACAGGAGTGGCACAGGGATGACCTTGAAGAATAATTAAGCCAAAACCGAGTGAGGGGCTATTTTGTAGCTCAGAACATAGAGAAATCAGTGTGGGATGGCAGGGTTCCTAAGGCATTAAGGGAGCTTGCACTCTCTAAGCTAATTAGTTCACACACTTACAGCTATTCTGGGGAAAAGTAATAGGGATCTAAGGATACTTGGAGGAGAACGGAGTATAAAAGGTGGTTTCAATCTTAAACCGAGACAGAAACCTTATGGAAATGCAGTTCAATAGAGCTGATGTCAACACGCAATGGGGGATGTGAAGGAGGGACCCCAGCATCCAGAGGGTAATGGGATCCTTGGCAAGAACCATGATTGATTTTTTTCAAGAACAAAGCAGGCCCAACAACTGATTTTTTTCCTTGTGCACTGGAATTGGCCGAATTTTAAAAGATAGCATAAATCTTTGAACTTTACTTACACATTTGGCACCAGGGTTCACATTTATTTCAAAGCTGGGTTACCTTGGCTCTATGGGCCCTTGTCATATGAATTAAGAGTGGCCAGAAGACCAAAGCAGAGGAGGAGACAGACAGCAGTTTATCCTGCTCATAGTAAGGTGGGGAGTAAATCCTTAATGTTAATGAAGCCTTCAGGTGGTTCTCAACTGGGGGATTCTGATAATCCTTTTAGAAGGTGAAGTCGTGAACAATAAGTTGAGAAAATTGTGAGATGAGTTTTGGCTGAGGGCAAAAACTACTATCTTAGTAATGTAAGTGGGCTTGGAGAGGTTCTTGCTTTGGATGGATGACTGAACTGCATGAATTCTCATGTTCCTTGTATATTGAGTATTTTAGAATTCTAGAAAAATGACTAGAAAAAATTTATAATTTTTATAAATTTTTAATGGAGTATAGTTAATTTACAATGTTAGTTTCAGGTGTCCAGCAAAACAAACCGTAAGTTTATTTTCTACATCTGTAACTCTATTTCTATTTTATATTAGATAAGCTCATTTGTACCCCTTTTTATAGATTCCACATATAAATGGTATGTGATACTTGTCTTTCTCTGTCTGACTTATTTCACTTATTTCACTCAGTATGACAATCTCCAAGTCTACAACCTATAACTCACCTGAGTTCCTCCATTGTTATTCCTAACTTGAGTCTGATTCTATTTTTGGTAGAGTCTATACTGTGAAAATGCAGAGTAGGGCAAAATGTTAGGGATATAGAGGCTAAGACGAATATATAATCTAGTATTTTATGACAATTCAGAAATCCCCATAGGCAAAAATACATGAAGTCTGTGAGATTCTGAATGAATAGAATGAAAAAGTAATCAACATTGATAAAATGAAAGACAGGTTGATAGATCAAATAGAAGATCCTGGCTCATGCCACACAGTAGGCCAAAAAATAAAAAGATAAAAATAAACTCCTACCAGAATGTCCTGGCTTGTGATTATCCTGAAAGTCTCCCTCCTTGTATGATTCAATACCTTGAAGCCTTCAGGGCAGGATATTTTCCATTGTGTAGGTGAGAATATTAAAACACAAGCCAAAAGGGACTCTCAATTTTAAATCCTACGTTTGAAGAGCTTGGAAGTCATCACTGCCATTCTTACAAAAAGAAAAAACCTGAGCAAATTGAAAACCAGCAACTTTTTCTTGGACCAGAAGAGAATTATACTGTGGAGCAAACCAGCACTTTGAAATCTAGACAGACAGGTGAATACGGAAAAGTCACACTGAAATATGCTTACCTGGAGAACAAAAGTAAAATAGTTTTTTTTTTTTTAATATTTCTTACTCTTAATTAATCTAAAAGATAACTGTTGAGGTAATCATAGTAATAATTTATTTGTATAATGTAATTGTATCATTTGGTTTATGGATAAGTGAAATGTCATAAGGCACTGGGAGGAGGAATTGGGAAAACTCTATTATAAGGTACTTTTACTAACAGTATGCTTTTACTTGAAGGTAGGCCTAGATTAATTTAAAATGTATATTTCAAACTCTAGGGCAACCACTGATTTTTTTTTTTTTTTAAAGAAGAATAATTGATACACTAAGAGAGGAGAGAAAATGGATTCATATAATTAAAAACCAGAGATGGCGTGAAAAAGATGGGGAAAAGAAACAAGTGTAATGAATAGAAATACCTACAAATATAATAGGTATTAATCCAACTGTATCAGTAATCCCCTTAATGCAAATGGTCTAAATATACCAATTAAAAGAGAGAAACTGAAAGAGTGAATAAAGATATAAGAAGCAATTATATTTTGTCTACAGGAAAACCACTTTAGATATAATGTTTTATATATTTTCAAAGTAAAGGGATGGTAAAAAATATACAATGCTAACATTAATCAAAAGAAAGCTGGAGTTACTGTATTAATTTCAGACAAAGCAGACTTCAGGACAAGGAAAATTATTAGGAATAAAGAAATTATATAATAATATTGGGGTCATAGTTATATATTACCACAGGAGTCAATTATCCAAGAAGACCTAATAATCCTTAATATATGTGCAACTAACACATCACAACCAGTCCAGGTCTGCTTAGTGGTAGCTTTGGTTATACCTGTCTGGATTCCACCAGGGACATTTAGTAAAGCTTGGAATCACAGCAAGATTCCCCTCCCAGACTCAGAGCCCTGCCCAGGCTACAGGCAAAGACTCTTGGGATGGGAACACCTAGCTCTGGGTTGGGTCTTGTACACCCCTAAATTTTAGAAGTCCCTGCAGTCTGGCAGGGGCCCCTAAAACTTGGGGGTATATGAGGGCTTCCTTGGTGGCTCAGTGGTAAAGAATCTGCCTGCCAATCCAGGAAACATGAGTTTGATTCCTGGGCTGGGAAGGTCCCTGGGGAAGAACATGGTAACTGATTCCTGTATTCTTCCCTGGGAAATCCCATAGACAGAGGAGCCTGGTGGGCTACAGCCCATGGGGTTGCAAAAGAGTTGAACATGACTTAGCCACTAAACAGCAAGCTAATAAAAGAGTGCTAAAATACATGAGACAAAACTGACAGGACTACAAGGAGAAATGGAAAAATCCATGCTATGGTTGCAGACTTTAATACCTCTTTCAATCATTGATAAATAAGTAGTTTCAGAATCAGAAATGATATACTTGACCTAAGTAGCATTATCAATCAACTTGATCTCATTTACATTTGTACAATATTCCATCCCATGACAACAGAAAATACATTTTTCTCAGGTTCACATGGAATAGTGACCAAAATAGACTACATTCTGGGCCATAAAACACATCTTAACAAATTAAAAATAATGGAAATCATATTAAGTATATTCTCAGACCATAAATTAACTGGAAATCAGTGAAAAAAAGATAACTGGAAGATACTCAAATATTTGGAAATTAAACACAACACTTCTAAATAATACGTGAATAAAAGAAAAAAATCTGAAGAGAAATTAAACATTATTTTGAACTAAATGAAAATAAAACATCAAAATTTGTGGAATGCAGTGAAAGTGCAATGTTTAGAAGGAAATTAATGTGTTTAATGCATATGATAGAAAAAAAAAGAAATAAATCAATAACCTAGCTTCCACCTTAGGAAACTAGAGAAAGAAGTACAATTTAAACCCAAAGCAAGTCAAGAAATAATACAAATTAGAGCAAATGTCAATGAAGCTGAAAATAAAGTAATAGGGAAAGTCAATAAGACCAAAATCTCATTCTTTGAAAGTAAAAATAAAATTGATAAACATTTAGTCAGGCTAACCAAGGGAAAAAGAGAGAAGACACAAAACTTTCCAGATAAAGAAAGAATGTTACCACTGAGTCAGTGGACATTAAAAAGATAATAAAGGAATGCCATGTATAACTTTGTGCTCAATAAATTGATAACTTAGATTATGGATCACTTCCTTGAAACACATGACCTGCCAAACTCCCCCAAGGATAAATAGTTTATATGAATAGTCTGTATGAATCTCTTTAATATATATTGAAGAGGTAAAATCAATAATTAATAACTTTTCAAAAGAAGAAAGCATCAATCCCAGATGGTTCACTGGTTGATTATGCTGTGTATTTACAGAAGAAATGATACTACTTTTCAACAATCTTCTTCAGAAAAAGAGAAGCAGACAGAATACTTCCTGATTCATTCTATGAAGCCAGCATTAACCTGATAGAAACATCAGATAAAGACATTATAACAAGGGAAAACTGCATCAACATAGAAGCAAAAGTTTTCAACAAAATATTAATTAATGGAGTCAAACATGATATCAAAAGTATTATACAACACAATCAAATAGGGTTTATCCCAGGTATGCAAGGCTAGTTCAACATCAGAAAATCAATCAGTGTAATACACCACATTAACATGTAAAAAAGAAAAGTCATATGATAATAGAAACTGGTACAGAGAAGGCATTTGACAAAATCCAGCACCAATTCATGAAAAAAACTCTCAGGAAACTAGGATTAGAGGGGAAGTTCCTTAGTTTTATAAAGAACACCTACAGACAATCTCCAGTTGGCTTTATGTGTAGTGGTGAGGAACTTACTCCTTAACATTGGGAACAAGTCTTGGATGCCCTCTCCTGCCACTCATATTCACCATCATGCCAGAGTCCCAGCTAGTGCAAAAAGATAATAAAAACAATTATACAGATTGGGCAGGAAGAAATAAAACTGTCTTTGTAATTTGTATATTTTTTAATAATGGCCATTCTGACTGGTGTGAGATGATACCTCATTGCAGTTTTGATTTGCATTTCTCTAGTAATTAGCAATATTGAGCATCTTTTCATGTTGGCCATCTGTATGTTTTCTTTGAAGAAATAAATGTCTATTTAGGTCTTCTCATTTTTTGATTGTTTTTTTATTTTATTTTATTTTTTGCTTTTTGATATTAAGCTGAATGAGCTATTTGTATATTTTGAAAATTAATCCCTTGTTGATAGCATCATTTGCAAATATTTTCTCCCTAGACTGTAGATTGTCTTTTTATTTTGTTCATGGTTTTCTTTGCTGTGCAAAAGCTTTTAAGATTAGTTAGGTTATAATAAATAAATGTATTTATCTTTGTTTTTCTTTCCGTTACTCTAGGAGGTGGCCAAAAAAAAAAATTGCTGTGATTTATGTTAGAGTGTTCTGCCTATGTTTTTCTCTAGTAGGTTTATAGTATCTGGTCTTACATTTGGGTCTTTAACCTTTTTTAAGTTTATTTTTGTGTATGATGTTATGAAGTGTTCTAATGTCATTCTTTTACATGTAGCTGTCCAGTTTTTCCAGTACCACTTAGTGAAGAAGCTGTCTTTTTTTTCCACTGTGTATTCTTGCCTCCTTTGCCATAGATTAATTGACCATGAGTATATATATTTATTTCTGGGCTTTCTGTCTCACTCCATTCATGTAATATATGTCTGTTTTTGTGCCACTACCATACTGAATTTGTGACTATAGCTTTGTACTATAGTCCAAAGTCAGGGAGCATGATTCCTCCAGCTCCATTCTTCTTTCTTATGAATGTTTTGGCTACTTGGGTATTAGGGGTCTTCTGTGTTTCCATACAAAATTAAAATGTTTCTGCTCTATTTCTGTGAAAATACTACTGGTAGTTTAATATGGATTTCGGTGAATGTATAGATTGACTTGAGTAGTGTAGTCACTTTAACAATATTAATTCTTCCAATCCAAAAACATGGTGTATTTTTCCATCTATGTCACCTTCAATTTCTTTCACCAGCATCTTATAGTTTTTAGAGTATGGGTCTTTTGCCTCCTTAGGTAGATTTATTCTTAGGCACTTTATTCTTTTGATACATGGCAAATGGGGTTGTTTCCTTAATTTCTCTTTCTGATGTTTCAGTGTGAGTGTATAGAAATGCTGGAAAGGGTGTGGAGAAAAAGAAACCCTCTTACACTGTTGATGGGAATGGAAATTGGTACAGCCACTATGGAGTACAGTATGGAGGTTCCTGAAAAACTAAAAATATAGTTACCATATGATCCTGCAATCCCATTCCTGGCAATATATCCAGAGAAAACTCTAATTCAGTATGGTACATGCATCCCAGTGTTTATTGCAGCACTGTTTACAATACCCAAGACTTGAAAGCAACCTAAATGTCCATAGACAGATGAATGGATAAAGAAGATATGGTATGCGCGTGCACACACACACACACACACACACACACACACACATATGTATGTATTTGTATATACAATGGGATATTACCTAGCAATGAAAAAGAATGGAATAATACCTTTTACAGCAACATGGATGGACACAGAGATTATCACATTAAGTGAAGTAAGTCAGACTGAGAAAGACAAATATATACTATTAATATTACTTATATGTGGAATCTGCAAAAAAGGTATGAGTGAACTTATTTACAAAGCAGAAATGGACTCACAGTCATAGAAAATAAACTTACAGTTACCAAGAGGTATAGCTGGTGGTCATGGGGGGGATAAATTCGGAGTTTGGAATTAACATATACACACTACTATATATAAAATAGGTAAATGACAAGAACCTACTATATAGCATAGGGAACTATAGTTAATATCTTATGATAACCTATAATGGAAAAAATAATCTGAAACAGTATATATATATTATATATGTATATAATATAACAGTATATATGTATATATGTGTGTGTGTAAAATGCTTTGCTGTACACTTTAAACTAATAAGACATTGTAAATTAACAATGCTTCTGTTTTTTAAAGCACCCATATAAAACAAAAAATTTTAAAAAAGCAAAGCTATTTTTTTTGTTTACAGATGACATGATTGTCTAAAACCCCAAAGAGCTGAGAACCAAACAACTTCAAAGAACTAATCAGTGAACATAGCAAGGTCATAGGACACAAGCCTCATATTCAAAAGTCAAATGTTTTCTTATATACCAGTAATAAGCAATTGAAATTAAAAGAATTACAATGGCACCAGAAGCCAAAATGCTTAGGTATAAATTTAACAAATATGTAGAAGATATATATGTGGAAAACTACAAAACTGATGAAGGAAATAGATGAAAATCAATAAATGGAATAATTCTGTGTTTGTGGACTGGAAACACAGTCATGAGAAATATTAATGAGAGGGCTGGGACTAAAGCTTCTATTTTCAGATCCTCAAACCAGAAAAGAACTTTAATTTGAGGGACTGCGTTTGATGACTTCTTAACAAGAACAACTTTTAAAAATTAGCCAATTGATTAATTGTCTGATTTGTTTATCTTTGCTGTTAGAAGGCAATGCATGCTTAGAGTGAAAAATTCAAACATTATAAAAGGTTATGAAAAGTAAGTTTTTCTCCATTCCAAGAGTAATTATAGTTATCATTTTCTGGTATGATTTTCCACAAATGTTCTAATCATATACTATCTTTCAGAAGATAAATCAGAGCTTGTAGCTCAAAATGCTAACAAGAATGTTGACTTTTTCATTTGTGTAATCTTCGTAAACCATACATATGTGGAAACTTTTACTTTCCAGTTTGAATTGTTCTAATTTTTTAACAGAGTACTTACTAATTTCATTGTTAACTAAATCATAGTTAATTCATAGATACTAAGTTTATAGTTAACATGTAAAATTTCTATGTCTACTGCCTTCTATTCTGTTTGGGCAAATAATTAAAAAACGAGGTCACAGTTGGTGAGATTTTTCCCATTCTTTCCAACTGGACATTGAATGTGAATATGTATGTGGAGCTTGGAAAGGAGAAATTAGCTAGAAAAGATGGAAAGCAAGAGAAAAGAAAGATATCTTTCTTCTCATGTGTCTCCAGGTCCTCCTGGATGTCTTAGGAGGGGCACAGGGGTGTCCTGGGCCATAAGATGTTTCCTGTGGACAGCACTATTCTGGAAACACATTAGAAACAGTCGTCAGAGCCTTAAGGTGCAGCAGGTCTTTAAAACCTGGTTTCTTAACCTTTTAGAGGCCTGAGCCTATACAATTTTCCAGGGTCTGATTGTGGATAGGGAAGCTGTGCATCTTTATAAAGATCCCTCTACCTCCCCATTCAGAATCTCATAATCTGCACTCGGCAAAGTCAGTGTGAAGTGAGAAGGGAAATGTACAGAGAGCACCAGTCCATCATGACCATCTTCAATACCTGGCCCTGATGAAAACCAATTCTATCTTCCTAGTTTTCCTGTTCATAATGTCTTGCAAACCAGACATATCATAGTTTAGAAAGCAAATTACAAGCCATTTTAAGGAACTTAAAAATTAGTCTAAGAAGGAGGAGTTTGCTATGCAAGAATGAATACTGTGGTGATGCTGGTACATGGCAGTTGTCTTGACCAATATCATATATCAAGTCTGTATCCTGGGATTTCTATGTGTTTTGAGGTTGAAGCAAACAGGGTTCTGTTCTTTAAGTCATAGCACAGGCATTAGTGTGGGGCCTGTGCTGAGGTTAGGGCTGAAGTGAGGTCTGGGGCAGGGTTTGGAGAAAGAACAGGGAACATGAAAAATTGGAGACTGGCTTCCTGTTGCCCTTGAAGAAGTTAAGATTAAGGAGGGGAGGCAGAACATTTGAACAATGTTAGAGGCATTATTTCAGCAGCAATCAAATAACACATCAATATCAGGAATTCCTGGAAGGGTGCAGAAGCTTGTGTGGAAGTAGAGAGAAGCAAAGAGGATGTGGTCGGAAGATTGCACGCTTGCAGAGGGCTGTCCAGGAGCATCTTTCAGTGGTGATTGGCTGTCCTCAATTCACTATCTGGAGGCTCTGTGTAGCAAGGTCATATTCCCAAATGCTCTGCTTTTGGAGTCCAGCCAGATGAGGCCTCATTCATTGCTCAGAATTTATGGGATGCCCTGTTCAGAAGTCCTTTGGCTTAGTGACATGTTCCTATAATATGGCACTCTGTGACTATATGGACATGTACAGCCCACTGCCATGAGCCCCAGGGGGAATCTGGTGGTTCTCGTGTTGACCACTTATAGGCTTGAAAAAGAGCACCTCTCTTTCCACGTGATGTGAAGAGCTGACTCATTGGAGAAGACTCTGATGCTAGAAAAGGCTGAGGGCAAGAGGGAAAAAGGGGCAACAGAAGATGAGATGGTTGGATAGCATCACTGCTAGATAGTGAAGGATAGGGAGGCCTGATGTGCTGCAGTTCATAGGGGTCACAAAAGGTCAGACAGAACTTAGCCACTGAACAACAACTCTCCCTGGAAAATACTGGTTCTCATCTTTCCAGTGCTTGTACCTTGGTGAAGATAATATAGTTGATATTTTTGGTTCTCATCATTTCTCAGGGGAGTAATTGTGTTTTCAATGTCCTCTGAAGAACACCTTGGATTGCTCTGAAAAAGCACTATCTGAGCCCAGGTGTCCATCACATCTGCGGATGTGAGTAAGGGCAGCCTGGGTGAGTCAGATGCCTCCTGTCACCCAATGAATCACCTGGAAACCTTATTAGGAACTTTGCAATGACAGGCTCCCATATATTTACTTGACATCACTCGGTTCTTTTGACTCTAGCTTGCTCATCTCAGAAAGTAGGAAGGGGATGCTGGGTGCTATCAGCTGTTGTTGTTTGTCTGCTCTGGGGAATCTCATGGCCATGGAAATGTTAATTCTTAACTGATGCATTTTAATAGTGTCAAGTTCAGAATGGAAAGGAGCTTAGTTGTATCTAAAACATTCTGCAGTCTCAAGTTAGAAGCAGCACCTTTTCTTTCCTAAAATTTTATATAAGGACCTACTGTTTATCCTGGCACTGTTACTCTGTGCCAGGCACAATGCTTTAGACCAAGCATTAGGTCTCTAATTCTTTCATTTAGCTCTCACATTAAATGAGGCCCCATTCTCAGGTGGCGGTAGTGGTAAAGTATCTGCAGGAAATGCAGGAGATGCAGGTTTGATCCCTGGATTGGGAAGATCCCCTGGAGGAGGACATGACAACTCCAGTATTCTTTCCTGGAAAGTCCCATGGACAGAGGAGCCTGGCAGGCTACAGTCCATGGGGTCGCAAAGAGTTAGACACGACTTAGCACACATCTTACAGGTGAGGAAACTGAGGGGATGCTTTAAGAACACTTCCTTAGTTAACTCAGTCAACATCCCATCACTAGACTGTGTCAGAATAGTGGAAACACCAAGTTCACCTCCCTTTGCTACTTTTTTATTTTTTTAATTAATTAATATTTTTTGGTTGTGTTGGGTCTTCGTTGCTGTGTGTGGGCTATCCGGTTGCAGTGAACAGGGGCTACTCTTCATGGCTGTAGGTGGGCTTCTCACTGCAGTGACTTCTCTTTTTTTGAAAGAGAAGGCTCTAGGGTACTTGAGCTTCAGTAGGTGTGGCCTTGGGCTGAGTAGTTATGGTTCACAGGATGCAGAGTGCAGACTCAGGAGTTGTGGCGCACGGGCTTTAGTTGCTCTGTGGGATGTGGGGTAAACTCGTATCCCTTGCATTAGCAGGAGGATTCTTATCCACTGACCCCCCAGGGAAGTCCCACTTTGTTACCTTTTAGAAGTCCTCATGCAGTGTGGATTCATCTGAAAGCACTAAACCCAGGTTTGTTAACCTCAAGGAAGATGTGCTAGGTGTGGGGAGCAGACTGTTTAAACCACCATTGAAGATGTCTGAGGACTAGGGGAGAAGTTTTGATTCACTATTCACCTCTCTTCTTCAATGAATAACACATAGATTTCACCAAATTTACCCAGTGCCCACAACCCCTGTAAAACATTTGTGTTCAGTTTCCCTTTTTATCTGTTGGCCTAATTCATCTGTAAGCCCATCTTCAACCCATTCTTTCTTTTTCAAATTGTTTTCTTGTTATCTGCCTCCAAACTGATTATCTTACATTATTTAGCTGTTTCTGAATAAGATTATACTTGGAATTAAATTTTTTCCTGCTCCATGACATCAATAAAGATAAACTATATTTAGTACCAAATACAAGGAGGAGATAGCTTTGTTATTTCTTTACTAAGACCTACAGTTTTGCACTTATCTAGTTTGGGGGAGTCAAGTTCAGCCCCATGCCAGCCTTTATCATGTGTCTGTCTGAACCTTAATTTTGATCTCTGGAAATCAGTGATAGTTATGAATCATATATGTCCAGCCACCTCAAGGCTGTTGTGAGGACAAAAGAAGTTAATAATATGTTCCAAAGTACTTGGAATATATATGAATATATATATGTATTCATTGGTATATATACAGATGAAAAGTTGTATTATGAGCAGTTGTGGCATTGACCTTTCTCTTGTGGCCCTGTCTTCTGCCCTGGCCCTCTGCTACTCATACTCAGTCTCAGGTGTGGGATCTTCTCTCTGAAGATCCCATTGAGACATCCTGTGTACACTTGTTGTTCAGTGACGAAGTCACGTCTGACTCTGTGGCCCTATGGACTGCAGCACGCCAGGCTTCCCTGTCCTGCACCATCTCTCGGAGCTTGCCCAAACTCATGTCCATTGAGTCAGTGATGCCATCCAACCATCTCACCTTCTGTCATCCCCTTCTCCTCCTGCTTTCAATCTTTCCCAGCATCAGGATCTTTTCCAGTGAGTCAGCTCTTCACATCAGGTGGCCAAAGTATTGGAGCTTCAGCTTCATCATTAGTCCTTCCAATGAATATTCAGGATTGATTTCTTTTAGGATTGACTGCTTTGAATTCCTTGCAATCCAATGGACTCTCGAGTCTCCTCCAACACCACATTTCAAAATCATCAATTCTTTGGTGCTCAGTCTTCTTTATGGTCCAACTCTCATATCCATACATGACTACTAGAAAAACCATAGCTTTAACCATATGGACCTTTGTCTCAGTTCGTTTCCAAGGCAAATCATTCAATATCACAGTAATCCAAGTCTATGCCCCAACCACTAATGCCAAAGAAACTGAAGTTGAATGGTTCTATGAAGACCTACTATACTTTCTAGAACTAGCACCAAAGGAAAAAAAAAAATGTCCTCTTCATCATAGGGGACTGGCATGGAAAAGTAGGAAGTCAAGAGATACCTAAAGTAGCAGGCAAGCTTGGCCTTGGAGTACAAAATGAAGCAGGGCAAAGGCTAACAAGAGTTTTGCCAAGAGAACACACTGGTCATAGCAAATACCCTCTTCCAACAACACAAGAGATGACTCTACACATGGACATCACCAGATGGTCAGTACCAAGATCAGATTGATTATATTCTTTGCAGCTGAAGAAGGAGAAGCTCTATACAGTCAGCAAAAACAAGACCAGGAGCTGACTGTGGCTCAGATTATCAACTCATTATTGCAAAATTCAGACTTAAATTGAGGAAAGTAGGGAAAACCACTAGACCATTTGGGTATGACCTAAATCAAATTCCTTATGATTATACACTGAAGTGACAAACAGATTAAAGGGATTAGATCTGATAGACAAAGTGCCTGAAGAACTATGGTTGGAGGTTCGTAACTTTGTACAGGGAAGTGGTGATCAAAACCATCCCCAAGAAAAAGAAAAGCAAAAAGGCAAAATGGTTGTCTGAGGAGGCCTTACAAATAGTTGAGAAAAGAAGAGAAACAAAAGACAAAGGAGAGAAGGAAAGATATACCCATCTGAATGCAGCATTCTAAAGAATAGCAAGGGGAGACAAGAAAGCCTTCCTAAAGGAACAATGCAAAGAAATAGAGGAAAGCAATAGAATGGGAAAGACTAGTGAGCTCTTCAAGAAAATTAGAGATAACAAGGGAACACTTCATACAAAGATGGGCACAATATAGGACAGAAACGGAATGGACCTAACAGAAGCAGAAGATATTAAGAAGAGATGGCAAGAATATACTGTGTACACTAGGGCTGCCATAACAAAGTATGCAGACTGTGTGGCTTCAGTGGCAGAAGTTTATGTCCTCACAGTTCTGGAGGCTGAAAGTCCAAGATGAAGATGTTATCAGGGTTGATTTCCTGTGAAGACCTCACTTTTGTGGCTAATAGATGGCCATCTTCTCCTGTGTCTTCTTGGTCTGCCCTTTATGTGTGTATCTTAGGTTTTTCCTCCTATAAAGACATCACTGCATTAGGACCTGATCCAATGACTTCATTTAACCTTAATTTTCTCTTTAAATACCTTATTTCTCAGTACATTCACATTGGGAAGTACTGGGAGTTAGAAATTCAACATGTGACTTTCGGGGTGACAAAATTTAGCCCAAATCACCTTATTACTTTTTCCCCATTTCTGTCCTTCCAAGAAGTCCTTTCTGTGTATTTTCACAGCACCTTGTATATTTTCCCTATCACAGCACTTATCACTGCTTCAATTTCTTATTTGTTTATATTTCACATTGGACTGATAAATCTGAGTAGAACTCTGCTTTGTTCTCCCTGTATTTTCAGTTCCTGGAGCAAATAGATTTCTAATTAATCCTTGAATATTTGTTTAATGATTAAGTTCTTGTTACCACCTCTAAGTATATGAAATTAAACTGAATATTTATTCCATATTTATGATGTCTCAGATAGTATATGTGTCTTATTTCATGTAAAAATTACAAGAGCCCCATGAGGTAGATTCTGTTATGCTATTAACATCCCTGTTTTATAGCTGAGAAATTTGAGGCACAGAAAGGTCAAGCAATTTACCTAAGGTCAAAGAGCAAGTCGTATTAGTAAAGATGGAATTTGAACCCAGGAAGTATAACTTCAGAGTCTTCATGGTTAAACGCAATACTGTTTCTTGGTAGAACAAAAATGTGTTTTACAGTTACACCAGCTGCTGACTTGTCCAAGTTGATTCCAATTCTCCCCCTAATCCATGTCCTAAACTAAGGGTTTTTTTTAAAAATGATTGTCTTAAGAGTGATAAAATGGAGGTAGAAGGAAGCGACGGGAGCAATCAGCATGTTTGGGGCACAACTTGAGGGTTGTGTTTGGAACCAAGTTAGTGGAAAGAGAAACAATGAAGGAGCTGTAGGAGATGCAGTCCAGATGAGAGTGGATTCACTACAGTTTTCATCATCCATCTTATCTTAGATGTGAACAACTTACAAAGTCTTTACAGTCTTCAAAACACTCTCTCTTTTATCATCTCATGTGATTTTTGAAACAGTCAACTGACATAAACTGAGAAGATATTATTATCTGTGTTTTATTGGTAAGGAAACCAATTGAGAGTGGCGAAGTACATTGGCCAACATTGGCAAGCTAGTCATCGGAGATCCATAAGATTAAATTCTAAGCTTTTTGCCCTTTTCTTCCTGGGATTGAGTTTAATATGGAAAAGAAGTAGAGAAGAATTTCAGGGTGAACACCATCAATCCAGAGGAGAGAAGAGAAGGAGTGTCCTGAAAAGGAGGCTGAATTGGTTTGCTAGGAAACATTGAAGGAGAACTAAGAAGTTGCTGGTGGCAGAAGTCAATGGGCCAGGGAGCTGACTTCCATGATGGCTTGATGCATGTGAATGCGCAGAAGTTGGCAATCGGGAGATCACTGAGCATGCTCTAGAGCCTGCTGTCCATGTTACAGTGTGGTCAGGTCTCAGTTGTTGTCCAGGTGAGCTCCTCTCTTTGCGTGTAGTTTGTATTTTTTTCTCTAGAATTTCCATTAGTTGAATAACACCAAATTGCTAGATACCTTTTTATTTGCTTTTGTTTGTTTGAATTCTCTTTGCCTGAAGACATGTATCTTTGATCTTTCCTCAGGATGAGTCCTCTGTAGCAGATTTGTTTGCAACTCCAAAGTACATGTTTGCTCTGGCCTCCCCCTTCACACACCCAGGTACCCTTTGTTGTAATGCAAACAAGACTATTATTTTAAAACCACTATCTCTGAGATTTGGCATCTTAATTTTCATCTTGACTTTCTTCCCTTTCCTTCCATGGGCTAGAATTAAAAATTAGGTATGTTTTAGAAATATGTCTAGAATTAGAAATGATATTTTCTTCCTTGTACCTTGAGGCTTCCTCAGCTTTCCTTCCTCCCTCTAATCTGTTTGCTGACTCTCTAAATTGTTGTGCTGTGGTGGCTGCTCTTTGAGATAGTCAACTTCTAATGAGGATGTGATGTATTTAACTGGTGTTGCAAGTTGGCAATGAGGTCATTGAACCCAAGACAGGTGAATGTAATGTTATTTAACTTCTAACAATTCTTGTGGACTCTCTATTCTTCGTGCTGGAATTAAGCCTCATTACTGAATTTTCTTATTTACCAGGATAAGAGCACGCTAGCTTGAGGTAGATACACTATTCTGATTGCAGATAACTTTTGGGGAGGATCATGGGGTGAAACAATGCTTAGTCTGGGTGCTTTTCTATACCCTAGCAGAATATCTTGTGACCAGAAACCTAGACATTTAATTTTCATACTGGATGTCATTCACTTTTTGACAAAGTGTTTCAGCCCAGTATTGGTGTACAGAGACTTGAGTATTCATTGCTGCCTCACCTCTCTCCCTTGATGTGGAGAACTTGGGTATTATCTGTCTTGTATCTACATTATAGGTGATGAATTTGTCTTTGGATGAGCAATGTGACCCTTCTCCAAACATAATCAACTCAATCCTGCCTCTGAGGCTTTAATAATTGCTTTATTCTCAAGTTCTCATCCCCATTTTTCCTTTCTATGCATATTCTGCCTGCTCTCTAAATTCGATTCAGGTGCTATCTCTTCTCAGAAGCCTTCCATGATATGAAAGTGAACAGTCCTCCTCTGTATTCTAATAGCTCTTGTCGTCTCTAGCCATGACCTAATGTACATTATTAATTTATTTTCTGTGTGTTTAATCTTTGCCACTAGATTCTAAGCTCTCCAAGACCAATGACTCTGCCCTTTTCAATCTTTGTATGACCAGCATCTTTCTAGCACAGAGATTTGTTTATTGTAGGTGTGAAATAAATGTGTGATATTGGTTGATTTATGAGCATGCTCTCTAACACAAGACATATGGAGTTCATTGGCTTGGTGCTTGAGTGTCAGCACCCCCACTACCACCCCTTTCTCCAAGTTATCCTCTTGGCCTGGTCCAGCTGAAGCTGTGGAAAGTAGATAAATCACTCAGCTCCTAGGTCAGACAGCTCAGAGACAAATGAACACAGCAGGTTGTTGCCACTATAATGATGCAGTGGCTGTGCTGTTTGCCAGTTTCTGGACAACAATAGATTGCCTTCCTTCCCTTAACTTTAATTCTGTTTCTCATAAGACTGAAATTGCACTTGCTATTTTCCAACTTTTCCCCCCTACCCTGCCCTAGTTCATGTCAGTGTTCCTTAACTAACATTTTTATGGCTTGAAAATCAATTCTGTACCAGATATAAAGACATACTCTGTCTCCAGCCTTTGTTCTCAGTACCAGCTTCAGCACCCTGCATTAGCTCAGTGCTGTGGCTTCAGTCCTACTTGATGGTTTCTAGTCTCTGATTCTTTTTATTTGAACTCTGGTTAGATCTGTGTTGATGTTTATGAAATAGATTTTCTCATGTTCTCTTTTCATCAGTTTATTCCCAGACAGTAGAATCTTTGGAATTATGGAACTGAAAAGATAACTGGTTTGAACAATTTTTGTTAATTGAAAGCCTCACGTATTCTCTCCAGTTCAACCTGGTGATTTTGGAAAAGAGGAAAGACTTGTGGGCTAAAACAGAGGATTTGGAAAAGCCTTTACTGATTTTCAATGGCCAGGTTCAGAGTAGTATTCAAGACCCCTTACAACCCAGATTCAGATTACTTCGTTTTTGCTTTATGCCAACTATGCAGGTCTTTAAAGTCAGCACCATGGAGGGGGGGTGGGGGGGTGGTGGGGCGCGATTAGCTCAGGGAATGGTTGGAGCAAAACTCTGGGGAAGTTTAGTAGGGCACAAAGGGATTTAATTTTTAGGGATGACTTTATTTAAAGACACATGCATTGTGAGTTCAGAAAAACTTCATAAAGGACACGTTTGCTGCCCTAAACAATCATCCAAAGTAAAATAATCAGTTAAAAAGAAAACACAAAACACAGAGCATGTTCTTTGGAATCAAAATATCAAAACTTGAATTCTAACTTTTTAAATATTTACTAAGTGTATGACTTTGGGCTGATACCTTCTCTGAGAACCAGTTTCTTTTTGTGTAGATTTGGGAATCTACTACCCTTAGAAACTCCTTCTTTGTCATTGCTACTAGCATAGCCCTTGGTATCTTTCTGCAATCCCTTCACTGCCCTGTCTGCTACTGAATGCTGGTAGATCACAGTATACCGCAGTGTTTATCCCTGGCACTCCCCTGACACAGTCCAGCCTCGATGAACTGAACCCAACACAGACACTTCTGTCTCTCCCAGACACTGTGTGGCCACCTAAGGCACAGAGGCCTTTCTGAGCAAGCTATATAGAGCTGGGCTTGCTAGCTCTGTTGTTTGCATACACCAAATTTGAGACGGGCTATCATTAACCAAATGGAGAGCAGCTGTGCTTACTGAGAAAGCATGCTTCCTCAGATTTGTGGACATGCTAGAAATTCCACAGCCAGAATGTCTGGCTCAAGAGGCCTCAGGAATGTGTGAAAATGCCTCAGTTAATGTTCCAGAAGAACCCCTTTCTCTCTGGCCTAATCTCTCCTGGGCTGATCTAGTGATGAATTCTTAAATTTCCCAATTAGATGATTATGCATTTGGGATGAGTAGGATTTTTCTCTGTTAAAAGGCAAATTCCAATAGCAGGATCTCACATTAAGCAGTTCCCAGACAGTGACACCTCCTTTAGTGTGAATTAGGGGCTGGCAACTTCCTCTAGAACTTAAACACAGAGCTGGAAAGAGATCATATGAGGGAGAAAAAAGTCCAGAATACAAATCCCCTCACCTGGAGGCTACCAGAATGGGGAGAAGCTCACAGATGGAAGGCAGAGCTGCCAAAGACCATGTCTGCACACCTCCAAGTTGTGTCCAGAGTTGCCGCTGGCTGAAGTTAGATTCACTTTTATTTGTTCTTGCAATATGATCAAACTTATGATTTGACATCTCTTGCACCTTTTTATCTATCTCTTCCCCAACACTCTACATTTTTTATCTCTTCTACTTTTTGTCTCCATTCTCTGGTCCAGGATCCAAGTTGCCACCAGTATCTTACAGTGCATATTACCATCTGTGCATGTGTGCTAAGCTGCTTCAGTCATTTCTGACTCTTTGCAACCCTGTGGACCGTAGCCTGCCAGTCTCCTCTGTCCATGGCATTCTCCAGGCAAAAATACTGGAATGGATTGCTATGCCCTCCTCAAGGGGATCTTACCAATCCAGGAATCGAATTCATGTCTCTTAGTCTCCTGCATTGACAGGTGGGTTCTTTACCATCAGTGAAGTAAAGTGAAGTGAAGTCACTCAGTCATGTCTGACTCTTTGTGACCCCGTGGACTGTAGCCTACCAGGCTCCTCTGTCCATGGGATTCTCCAGGCAAGAATACTGGAGTGGGTTACCATTTCCTTCTCCAGGGGGATCTTCCCGACCCAGGGATCAAACCTGGGTCTCCCGCATTTACCACCCCCAAAATGACTTGTGGTGACACAATTTCTAGAATGGTGATTTAAGATGCTCCATGGACCCTCTCCATTCAGAGTCTCTGGAAATTGTCTTCAGGGTATACAGCAAATGAAATATTTACTCAAGATAGTTTACTGAATCTCAATAAGAGCATTAACAGTGTGAAAATTTTGTGCTGCAATTCATGTCCCTCACTTCTCACTCTTCCAGCTACCCTAACACCCACTCCAGGCAAATGCAACCAGGACCACAGGTCTCCTTTTTCACTCAGTTCCCTGATAAGGGCTGTGATGTCTCTTAGGGAAGGACAGGCCATCAGCACATCTCACCCTACCAGCACGTCTCACCCTACCAGCACTCCCATCTGTGTGTTTCAGAGGCTTTACTCCTGGCAAGAATAATTGAGAGGTATGGGGCTTTCTTCCTCTACCCAGTCCCCGCTTATAAGGTGGCAAATATATTTCAGGCATGGAAGGCCAGAGATAGAGGGCAGTCACCTTACCCTAGCTTGGTTATAAGGCAAAGGCTCCTTTCCAGGAAATGCAAGCTGCAAAGATGAGGCTGCTGCCCTAGCCTACTGTTAAAGGTCAAGGATCAGGGGTGTGACTCTGAGAGAAGTAGGTCATTATCCCTGCTCCCAGCTATGGAGCAATGGTATAGATTTGCTGCTCAAGAGGAGAGGCAGGCCATAAGAATTAGAGCTCTAAAGCTATCCCTGAGAGAACTGACTTTATTTGTACCGTGGTATGAGGAAGTTCAAACCCAGGAGTATTCTTCAAACCAATGGACATTATAATGACAAGCAATTAAGAGGAAATTGGTAGTACTATGGGACCAACAAGCTAAACCATATAGAAATTAGACCATATAGAAATTTACCAGAGAGAACTATAAAAAGAGATCGCTAACAAGAACCCTCCTGGGGTTAAAACAAACCTCCAAGACTGTCCTCAAAGATTACCCCTGCAAGGGACCTGCATTTAATTGCAACAGACTGTGGAGCAATTTATGCCCCAGGGCATTGTCAAAATAATAGAATAATCAGTCAGCAATTAGTGGAGGCTAATAGCTGGGCACAGTATCAATGGAGGCAGACAACAGAGAGATCAGCAAAAGAGACAAAAAGATCACTAATAAAATCACTGGCATCCCAGAGTGACGATATGCATGCCCAAGGCTGAACCCTCTGAGCAGGGATATCAGAGGCTGCTTTCTTAGGGAGAAATAAGCTACAAAATAATCCAGCTAGCTCATCAAACAAATAGCAAACAACAAACCCCAGAGGAGGAGATCAGCATACAGAGGTACATTATCTAAAATGTCCAGTTTTCAATAATTATGAAACATGCAAAGAAATAGAAGGTGACCCAGATGGGAAAAAAGCAGGCCACAGGAACTGTCAGTCAAGGATCAAATGTCAGATTTAGCAGACAGAGACTTTAAAGTAATTATAAGCATTGTTGTTAAGTTGCTAAATCATGTCCGACTCTTTGCGACCCCATGTACTGTAGTCCACCAGGCTCCTCTGTCAATGGATTTCCCAGGCCAGAATACTGGAGTGAATTGCCATTTCCTCTCCAGGGGATTTTCCTGACCCAAGGATTGAACCCGTGTCTTCTGAATTGGCAAGAAGATTCTTTACCGCTGAGCCACCAGAGAAGCCCCAACTATCGGCGTACATCAGAGATATTGCAGGTTTGGTTCCAGGCAATGGTTTGGTTCCAGGCAGCTTCAATAAAGCATGTATCACAACAAACTGACTCACTAAGTTTTTGATTTCACAGTGTGTATATAAGCTATGTTTACACTATACTATAGTCTGTTAAGTGTGAAATAGCATTATGTCTCAAAAGCATACATATCTTAATTTAAAAATACTTTATTGTTAAAAAATGCCAAACCAATTATAGTAATAACATTGAAGATCACTGATCACAGATAAAATCACTATAATAAATATAACAATAATTTATAAGTTATTAATATTAATAATGGAAAATATTGTGAGAATTACCAAAATGTGACACAGAGATATGAAGTAAGCAAATCCTGTCAAGAAATAGTGCTGATGAACTTGATTGACGCAGGGTTGATACAAGCCTTCTATTTGTAAAAAGTGCAGTATTTGTGAAGTGCAATAAAGTATAGTGCAATAAAATGAGGCCTGCCAGCATTATAAATCTATTCAAAGAACTACAGGAAACTGCACTTTAAATAAAGGGAGGAAGGGAAGTGTAATTGCTCTGTCTAATAAAACAGAGAATAATAATGAAGAAATAGAAATAATAAAGAACAAGATGGAAATGATGAAGGTGAAAAGTACAATAATCAAAATTAAAAGTTTACTAGAGGGGCTTACCTGTAGGTTTAATTTGGGAGAAGAAAGCATCAGTGAACTTAATAATACAATTAAAAACCATGCAATCTGAATAACAGAAAAAGTGAAGAAAAATGAGCAGACTCAGAGAAATATGGGCTACATATGTGTAATGAGAATACCAGAAGGAGAAGATAAAAGAGGGCAAAAAAATGTATTTGACGAAATTATGGCTGAAAGCTTTCTAAATTTGATGAAAGCCATTCGTTTACACAACCAGGAAGCTCAACAAATTCCAAATGATGACCATAAACAGATTTATGCCCAGACATATCACTTTAAAAGAGCTGCAAGCAGCAAGAGAATGTGACTCATGATATATAAGGAGACCTCAATAGTATTGTGAATTAATTTTTATTGGAAACAATAGAGCCCATAAGGCAGTGGGTTGACATACTCAAAGTGCTGGATAAACAACAACAACAACAAAAAAAACCAAACTTGTCAAACTAAGATTCATATATCCAGCACAACAATCTTTTGAAAATGAAGATAAAATAAAAACATTCCCATATAAACAAAATCTGAGAGCTTTTGTTGCTGGCAGATCTGCAAGAAATACTAAAGGAAATTCTCAGGATTAAAACAAAAATGACTCCAAGCAGTAATTTGACACCATATTAAAAAAAAGAAAGACTAAAAGATAATTAGGTTATTATAATAGATAGTATAAAAGCATATTCTTTTTTCTTCTCAACTGACTTAAAAATTAATTTATTGAGCAATATGTGTACAATTCTATTGTTTGGGATTTTAACAAAGAGAAATGCTATTTTTTGACAACACAAGTACCAGGAGATATGTGGGAGAAAACTGTATTGAAACAAAGAAATGACACTAGTTGGTAACTTGAATTTTTATAGGAACAAAGAACCAGAAATGGCAAATAAGATGGTAAATATAACAAACTCTATAAATAAATATTAATTCTCCTCTATTTTCTAAACTTCTTTAACAGACATAAAATTATATAAAGTCATAGCATGAGAGTATATTTTGAGGTTTGTAGCTTATCTACATATAATATGTGTACCAATAACAGCACAACAGGGGAAAAGAAGGTATAAGTTTATATAGGAGTGACGTTGCTATGTCACAGTGTAACTAAATTGGTGAAAATCTGAAATGGATTTATCCTTCTTATTGTTCAGTCACTCAGTCATGTCCAATTCTTTGTGACCCAGTGGACCACAGCATGCCAGGCTTCCCTGTCCTTCACCATCTCCCAGAGTTTGCTCAAACTCCTATCCATTGAGTCAGTGATGCTATCCAACCATCTCATCCTCTGTCAACCCCTTCTCCTGCCTTCAATCTTTCCCAGGATCAAGTTTTTTCCTATTTAATAAAAAAACCAACAGAAGGAAGGAAACAAGATTTGAGCATAAATTATAGAAATATAGAAAATGATAGAGAATATAAAAAAAGCAAGAGTTGTTTCTTTGAAAATACCCACAAAATTGACAAATCCTTAGCTAAACCAACCAAGACACAAGTAATGACTTAAATTACAAAAATCACTCTAATTCACAGAATTCTGGAGGTCCTGGTCAATAAAGTAACACATACACAAAAAGACATACACACAAACACACACACACAATTAAAAAAAATGATGTAAGACTGGTACTATCTTCTTATAAAAACCATCAGAATCAACAAACAGTTAGAACCACTTGGAGAGTTCAGTTATGAAACAAGATGATGTAAAAATATATAGTGTCTTTCTACATCAGAAGTAACAAAATTGAAGACATGACTGAGTATAACATGCCATTCACAATATCAAGAAAACCCTGCAGGACATATAAGGATCAATCTAATGAAGAATGCATAAAACACAAGTAGAAAATATCATATTAAAGGACATTTAAGACTTTAAAAAAGAAAAAAGTGCTGTGTTTATGAATAGGACATTCATGACAATAACTCTCCCCAAATTAATCTAGGAAAATGTCATATGGCACTCTCCCCAGAAGCTTCAAGGAAGAGCTAATGTTTGCAGACCTGGCCTCATTCCTGTGAGTTCCACACCATGTTCAGGAGAAGGATGGTAAAGAGAGAAAAGTTGAGGAAGATAGATATTTTCTGATAGATATCTTTCTGATCTCTCAGTGTGTAGAGGGCCCGGAGGAGTGTACTGAGCACCAGAAATGGTGACAGTGAGTGACAGCTGTCACCAGTAGGGAGAGTTGGAGGCCACCCCCAGGGTTTGGACCCAACTCTGTCAGTGACTCCTGTCTGATGGCAGGTGACTTATTGTATGATGCTGAGTGATGTATATTGCCCTATACACAGTGAGGATACTAATCCCTACCCCACCCTCCCCATGGAGTTGTCCTGAGGATCTATTAACATGATACAAGGGCTCCTTGAAAAAATGTAAGAACACTGTGTGACATTTGAGATGACATTCCAGCTGTCTTGCTAAGACACACAAAGTGACACTGAGATTCTGATCATCAGAAATGACCAGATTTCTCATCTCTTGGGTCATTCCTTAGCACCATAGGGGAAGACCTTGGTCAGGCTGGGGCTAAGTTGGAATCATTGCCCAGTTTAATAATTTTAGTAACTTACAGGCCCACACTTAATCTCCAGTTTAGCAATACACCTAGAGTTTGCCTCTCTGAGTACAACAGATGTGGCCGCTGTCTGTCTGTTCTCTATTAAGCCCAGTTCCATTAGGTGGGAGAAACGTGCAGAAAACTTGCCGGTGCAGCTGGTTTGGTGCTTCATATGAAGAAGGTGATCATGAAAGGATTCATCCCCACCAGGAACTTAGGATCCTAATTTTAAGGGGGTGTCTCCAGCCAGTAGCTCTAAAAATGGGGAAGCTCTGTCTATGATTCAACCTGACACACTTTACAGTTCTCAAAAACAAGTAGAACCTCAGTTCAGTTCAGTCGCTCAGTCATGTCCAACTCTTTGTGACCACATGGACTGCAGCACGCCAGGCTTTCCTGCTCATCACCATCTCCCGGAGCTTGCTCAAACTCATGTCCATCTAGTTGGTGATGCCATCCAACCATCTCATCCTCTGTCGTCCCCTTCTCCTCCTGCCTTCAATCTTTCACAGCATCAGGGTCTTTTCTTTGGAAAAGCAGAACCTCTCTTAGGATCAAACGAAATAGTGCAATGAAATAATTTGTTTGTGATCTTAACTTACCTCTAGAGGTTGAGACTCTTAGAGGAGAAGAAAGAAGAAGCTGCAGTCTGATGTATCAGTCTGATTATTTTCATTCATTAAGTAAATATTTATTGAATACCTACTATTTTTAAAATCTTTAAAATGATTTAATTTGTTGAATCTCAGCCTCCATATCACTAAAAATTCAGGGATATGAATGGACCTAGAGACTGTCATTCAGAGTGAACTAAATCAGAAAAACAAGTTTTGTTATTAACATATACATGTAGAATCTAGAAAAAAATGGTATAGATGATCTTGTTTGAAAAACAGAAGTAGAGACACAGATGGAGAGAACAAACATATGAGCACCAAGGACGGGAAGGGAAAGTAGGATGAATTGGGAGATTGGGATTGATATATATACACACTGTTGATACTATGGATAAAATGGATAACTAATGAGAACCTACTGTATAGCTCAGGGAACTCTACTCAGTGCTCTCTGGTGACCTAAATGGGGATGAAATCCAAAGCAGGGGATATGTGCATAACATATAGCTGATTCATTTTGCTATACAGTAGAAAGTAACACAACATTGTATTATTCAGTCACTAAGTCATGTCTGACTCTGCAACACCATGGACTGCAGCATGCCAGATTTCTCTGTCCTTCACTATTTCCTGGGGTTTGCTTAAACTCATGTCCATTAAGTCAGCTTTTTAGTTCCTCTTTGCATTCTGCCATTAGGGTGGTATCATCTGAGGTTGTTGTTATTTCTCCAGCAACTCTTCTCCAATAAATTTTTTTTTTTAACAGTCAGGGGAAAAGTCCAACCTCCTGCTCATTTAGATCAGGCTGCCTTAGGAGCAGAGGATGATCTCAAGTCATGTCTCAGATGCACTAGTTGGCTCTTGCTTGTAGTCATGCCGGCCTCACCTTCTTTAGGAAGTGTAGTAAGAGTCAGTTACCCAGTGTGTTGTGTACATGTCCTACGCCCACAGACCAGCAGCCTGGAGTGGCTTTGCATTATCTGGAGGGGATGAGGAGTTTTGCCTACTTTAGATGAAGCTGGTTTAGTGCACAGCGACAGAACTGTGGGAGTGCTCACTCTGGTTTCTGTGACTTAGCTTGGAAAGAGTAATCTGACCCCTTCAGTGGGAACACAGGACTTCCTCTGGCTTGGAGGTCCTCAAAGCTTATTTCAGGAGCCTCTTTAACCCCCTCTCAGGCTGTTTTGAAGGAAATCTTGTAAATCACATTTCCTCTATATAAATATCTCAGTGTGTTTCTCTAAAAGAGAAAGCATTGCCCCTTTAATAAACAAAATAAACCCTGTGCTCATCCATCCAGACCTGGAGGGAGATGAGCCGTGTGACAGGCAAGGTCAGACTTAAATGATGTTGGCTGTCTTTGGGAGGGTCCAAAACCTGCTAGCCTCTTGAGTTCTTGACCTAGAAACTTAAGCTTGGAATGGACTAGAAAATCATGGCACATGTACGAGCCCCTGTGCTGTGAGGGTCCCTCCCCCAGTGAGGGCAGGATGGTGCTTTGACAGCTAGCCATGTTCCCAGCCAGGCTGTATTAACTGGGTCATTTAGCTCCAAGCAGACTTAAGTTACTAACTGGAGAGGAGGGAAAGAGAAATTAGGAGGTTTAGTGTGGTCAAAGGAAAAGAGATGGGTTTGCATTTAAGACACACTTTCATTGTCTGCATAGGGCACAGGGTGGGCACAATTAACCCTGGAACACCATGCCGTTGGCACCAATGAGCAGATATACTTCCCTGTTTCAGATTCAGGGAACAGAGCCTGGCTGGACTTCTGTTCTGAGGCTGTAGTATATCCTGAATGGGATGGTTAAGTATATGTGTCAACTGATTATCTTAAGGGATGCTCAGGTAGCTGGTAAAACGTTGTTTCTGGGTTTGTTTGGGAGAATGTTTCCGGAAGAGACTAGCATTAGATTCTGTGGATGGAGTAAAGAAGATCCACACTCACTCACTTACCAATCCAATCCGTTGCGGACCCAAATAGAATAAAAAATCTAAGGGATGGTGAATTCTCTCCCCCACCATTTTTTTTTTTTTTCTTTTGAGCTGGGACTTGTATCTTCTCCAACCGTCAGACACTGGAACTCCTGGCCCTCAGGCCTTTGTCCTTGGACTCATAATGACACTGGATTTCCTAATTTTCCATCTTATAGAAGGCAGATGGTGGGGCTTCTCCACCTCTATGACCACCTTATCCAGTTCCCACAATCAGTCTCCTTTGATAGATCGCTGTATATAAATCCTATTGGTTTTGTTTCTCTGGAGAACCCTAACCAGTATACTGAGTCCTGAATCCCTGTCTTCTCTCTTATTTGGTCCTTGGGATCAAGGTCGGCAGTAAAGAGAAAGAGGCTGATTGTGCCCATCTCTAGATTTCTCTTCCTAAGCTAGGATGGGGTATATTAAGAAGAGCTCATTCATGCTTTTTTGTTCTAGTGTGAACTCACAACAAGCCCATGTGTGAACTCTTTTCATTCCTATTTCACAGCGAGTGTGGTGGTGGAACAGCAGGCTAGGGGAGCTGGGGTCTCAGGGTTGGAAGTGTAATCTAAGGACAAGCCACCGAAGTTGCTGCCCCCTTGTAGGTTTCATGATTTCAGAAGTGTCTTTCTTGCTCTGATCCTTGGATTTCAACTATGAACAGCCCTCTGATGGGGCCATTAGGCAGCCCTGTTTCAAACTAAACCTTTTGAGGCTGCTAAGTGGGCCAGCTCCATCATGAATCCATGCCTGGGAAAAGTGGATGTGTCATGCTACTAATTATGAGGTTCAAGTCCTACTGGGTGGAGAGACCCCAGGGCCTCCAAGGCTCTAGTTTTCTGTGTAAGTGGGGACCTCAGTCATTGCAGCTCTCATGTGGGAATAAAAACTACCACCATTTCCTAGACCTAGAGGGAATTTGTCTTTGGGAAGTTCTCTAAGCCAAACAGAGGGGAAAAAGCATATAGGGATAGAAGTCAGAAAAAACCCATTTGAGTCTCAGATCTACCACTGGTTAACTTTGGGACTCTCAATTTCTCACCTGTGGACAGGGACAATGGTAACTGTATTTAGAAGGTTGTCATGTAGTCAAATTAGATCATGTAATCTCTGAAATCATAATATGTTTTATTGCTTATGTTTGTTATTGAAAAAGTCATTGGATTTATATGTCACATGTGACAGTGGTCTGCCTCTCTCAGTAGCATGATCATACTACATCCAGTGGCTAAAAAAGGAATATCCCACTCCTGCCCATTATCTGCTGTCATCTTAGTGAAGAGTACTGCTCCTCCTTCCCTCCTGCCCTTAAAAAATATATATATAAAGAATCTTCCTGATAATTAGTTCCAACAGCACCAATGCTAAATTCATTCTCATTTTGATTTCCTGGCCTCAACCCAATTCCTCCTGAGTGGGCTGGCTGCAGTTTTTCTTTCCTTGGCTTTCTTTTCCCTGAGGACACAGAATATTTGCAAGGCGCAACATTTTCCTTTAAAAAGATTTCCCCTAAAATCCAAATGTTATTAATGGATCTTCAGTCCCTCCTGGATGACACTGACCCAGTTTGAAACCCCACACAGTCATGTAATGGCCTTCGACTTCTCCCCTCTGCTCTTTCTGTTCCTCTTGGATACGCAGGATGTATTCAGAAAGTCACATTACAGTATTTAGTAGTAGAGTTTGACACTATATTGTTTTATATTTTCTTGCCAACTTGATGATGGATTAGAAGGAACTGAAGCTCATTTATGAAATTCTCAACTCTTGCATAGTAAATAAACTTTCTTAAAAATAGGGCTCACTTATTCCTGTAGGCATCAACCATTTTTTGAGGGTTTACAATGTGCCAAGTCATTGCTAGACATTGTAGAGAATACAAAAGCAAGAAATTCACGTTCCTGATCTCAAGGAGCTCATATCTAGGATGGGGGTAGGAAAATGAGTAGAAAGATAGATAGAAAAATGTGAGAAGATGAAGGAAGGAGTCAGGGGTTTTGCCTGGAAGGATGAAGAAGGCTCCTGGGCTTGGCTCACTTCTCACTGCTCCACATCCTGTGTGGGCTCTGTTTCCACACCTCTGATTCTGGCAGTTCTTATGGACCTCATTTCCGAGGCTGCTGGCCTGTGCACATGTCATCCAAAGGTAGGCTTGGCCACTCTTACATTCTGACATCGTACTTCTCATTAGCACTTTCCCTGTCACAGGAATTGTGTCTCATATCCTTTGGATATCGGTACTGAGGAAGTCTGGGCTTCCCCAGGGGCTCAGTGGGAAAGAACCTGCTTGCAGTACAGGAGACCCAGGTTCAAGCCCTGGGTTGGGAAGATCCCCTGGAGGAGGTTGTGGCAACCCACTCCAGTATTCTTGCCTGGAGAATCCCATGGACAGAGGAGCCTGGCGAGCTATGGTCTGTAGAGTCACGAAGATCTGGACACAACTGAGGTGACTGAGCACCACACATACACTGAGGGCTTCTAAAGTATTTCCAGGAAGGAATGTCAGTGAGAAGGGGGGCAGAAGGTGACTGGATCTAACCCATCTCACCTCCCTCTGTCTCCATCTCCCTTCCCTCCAGCTGGCGAGGTTGCATGAGCCAGGGGCTCAGAGCCCCGCTGGTGATAGAAGTTGCCTGAGGAGGTGTGAGGACCCAGATTCAATGGGTCATTACACTCAAGTTCTCCCTAAACACCTAATGTGAGGTGTTTAATGTGAGCTCATCTCTGTGGCTAACCAAATGGAACCACCCTGGAGGAGGGGCAGGGGTGAGAGTGGAGACCTTGTGGGGCTGGCAGTGTTGCTGGGGGACCAAAAATTGCCAGGACAAAATGTTACACGTTCAGCCCTGTGCTGGGTCTTGTTGGAATCTGTGGGTAGGGGTGAGGTGGGTTGTGACTTCGCAGGAGCCTTAGGTATACAGGGTCAGTGCTTGCTCAGAGCCTTAAGAGGATCAGAGGTTGACAAGGCTAAAGGTGCTCAGATGTTGAAGCTCTCTAGTCTTCAGTGGTCAGAGGAGATTCTGGAAAGCAGGTGGGGCAGACAGGTGAAGTTGAGGCTCAAAATGTCTGAGGGATTTTGGTGGGGGTGGGAGGGGACTGCATGGTGTCATCTTTGTATTGCTGGATTCCTAAAGGTTAAGATAAGAGGTGGTGCTTTGTAATATTAACTGATGGATCCGTTCATTTTCAGTTGAGTCTAAGACTGGTATGAATTCTGAAAAAGATTTCTTTTCATTCCACTGCTTTGCTTTCTTACTGTATTTCTTTTCTTTGCCCTACACAGAGACATTGCTGCTGCTGCTGCTTCTGCTAAGTCGCTTTAGTCGTGTCCGACTCTGTGTGACCCCATGGACTACAGCCTACCAGCCTCCTCCATCTATAAGATTTTCCAGGCAAGAGTACTGGAGTGGGACACAGAGACGTTAGACTCTCCCTATGTTTCATTAATTTTACTAAAGCATTCCAGATAATCCTTCTTAATGACTCTCCTCAGCAAATGGTTTATCTCGCCAAGTGTTGGATGTAGTATATTCTGAACAAATGCTTGAAACTGCCACCTTGTATATGTGAATCTCCATCTAGAGTTCAACCCATACCTTTTGCTGATTTCCAGACCTCTGTATCTACTCACTTGCTGGGTTTCCACCTGGATATCCTGTAGAGACTTCAGAGTTAGCATTTCTGACGCTTTCTGTTGTATTTGTCAGCCCCACCGCGAACACATGCTCAACCTAGACCTTCTTCCTCAAAACCTCTACAGCCAAGACACTGGGGTCATCTCTTACCCCCTCACCCTTTCTAAGAGATGGTGTCTCGGTTCTATACTTGTGGCTGCTAGATCACTTTTCATCCCACCCCTTCTCATCTATCCCTGCAGTTTTAGCCACAATCTCTTTGCACAGAGCTTAGATTATTCGTAGAGCTTGAATTACCCTGAAATACAAATATGACCAAGCAGTCCATTGCTTGACACCCACCTGCGGGTTTGTCTGCAAGTGAAAACCAACTTCTCAGTGTGGTTTATTTCCCTCTCCAACCTCCCCAGTCTCACTTCCCATGCTCCTCAAAAACTCCTCATGATCTTGACTTCACCCACATCCAAGTCTTTGCATGTACCCATAAGTATGCTAGCTATGGTATCTTTTCCTCATTTCTGTATCTGGAAAAGTCAGCATCTGGGCCTCACACCCTCTCTTTACTGAAGACTTCTTTAACTGCTCCAGCAAGGGTCATCCCCAACGTGGGTTTTTGTGCCACGTGGGGTTACTACATTTTATTATCACTGTATTTAAATTTGTATTATGATGATCTGTCAGACTGAGAGGGAAGGGATTACTGTCTTATCCATCATGGACACTTCATTGCCTAGCTGAATGCTCTAAGTGTTTGTTAATGGTTAAAATAGAAAAAGATCTTAAAGAGTCTCTCCTAGTTTAATTCCTCTTAAATTCATTTATTTACTCATTCATTCATTCGCTCCTTGTGCAAACATTTACTAAGTACCTACTACGTGGGAACTCGCTCTCTCTCTCTAGGCAACAAAGCCTTGATTAAACAGACATGAAAGAGAAACAGCTGCCAATCTTTACTCCAGGAAGCTCTGCTCCACGGGCCTTTGTTTAAGGATCCTGGAGCTTCAGTTTTCTTCCGTCAGCTTTTTCCTTAATGGCCAAACTCATGGTGGCAGTGACAATGGATTCTGCATTAGTATTAAAAATTTATTCAATAAATAATGGATTAGAACCTCTGTTTAATAATTATTAATGCACTGCAATTTCAGTTGCCCAAACCTCAAGATGTTTTAAGCATAACTAATTGAATACACAATTAACGGCAACTTGCTGAAATAAATCTGGAAGGCAAAATACCCTTGAAAGCCTCAGATGATGAGAACAAAAAATCCAGAAGCAGCCCCCTCCTCACACTGACCTGAGATGCAGGGTTCATGCCAGGCTCCAGCAGAGACTCTGGCAGCAGATGGTGGCACCTGGCTGGGCTCGGGATATGAAAGTCAGTTTAATGGCAGCTTTTCTGTAGCTACTGAATCTTCCGGTGACCACTTCATTATGCCTGAAGGCAGGGGGGATTTGCCTGACCGGTATACTGGACACCGACACTAGCGTCATTTGGGCCCTTAGAGGCTAATTCAGTGACCTGGTTACATGCAAACTCAGCAAAACAGAAGCCAGTTCCTAGGTCTGGCAGTGCCTGAGGTGGGACTTTGCCTCAAGTAAAGTCACAGGATGAGTGAGGAGCAGAACTCCGGCTGGGGAACCTAGGCTCCCAGCATCAATGCTCCCAACATCCCACCGGCCCTAATGCCTCCTGTGTTCTTTCTGAGGCTAGTTCTGCTTGTCCCGACTCAGCACAAATGGTGCATCAGGGTCTTTGGATCAAGGGCCAAAGACAAGGGTTCCTTGATTTTCTTTTTTCAGCAAGAGTCAGCAAGGAAAGGAAATGCATGAGGTATTTATAGGATGAGCCCTAACTGGCTGTTGGATGCTTGTATCCTATAAAGGCACTGAAGGAAGACATTGGCCTTTGGGCTGGGCTTAGTATGAGTTAGAGCTTCCCTGATGGCTCAGTGGTAAAGAACCCGCCTGCAGTGCAGGAGACTTGGGTTCTATCTCTCGGTCAGGAAAATTTCCTGGAGAAGGAGATGACAACCCACTCCAGTATTCTTGCCTGGGAAATCCCATGGACAGAGGAGCCTGGTGGGCTACATTTCTTGGGGTCACAAAAGAGTGGGACATATCTTAGCGACTAAAGAATAACAACCAAATAGTATGAGCAAGCATGGGTTTTTTCCCTTCACTTTTCGTCTTCTCATACCTGTTCCTACCTTGCTTTCTACCCCAGAGACTGGGCCTGGACACACTGGTCTCCTAGCTTTCATCAGTCCTTCGCAGGTGGTGTTTTGTGTTTTGTTTGTTTGGTTTTGGTTTTTGGTGAGTATTCAATGAGAGCTTGTAAGGGAATTAATTAACAGGATTGACCAGAGGCATGCTCTCTGGAGGAGAGAGCATTACATATGGTAATTCCTCTTCCACTCCAGCCTTGTTCACTATTCCTTCATGGTCAACTCATTCTCAGGATTCTGAACACTGCTGTGGGCATGCTTTCAACAGAACACTATGGTTACTGAACACGTGGATGTTATTCCTGGAGAACCCAAAATTAAAGGGGGTATGACTCAGGGTTGCACAACCTTGCTTGGCCCCAGTCTGGTATGGACCCAAATTTTCTGTCCACTGGATTTGCATGGAGCTGGTCAGTGAAAACAGATATGGCTGGAAAGCCTTGCCAATCTCCATCCCTCTCTGGTTGGGGGAGGTGGCCCTCAGGTGTTAGCAGTGCCTGTATTCTGTACCAGCTGAGCTGATGAATGGAGCCAGCTGTTCTCTAGAAGGACAAGGCGAGAGTCTTGGAGTGTTTTTCTTGAGCGAACTTTTAAATCCATTTCTGTTGTTGTTTGTTTTTGTTTCTGTTTTTGTTTTAAGGACTTAATCTATGGTGCTCCATCATGCAACCAAAGCAATCCAAGTTTAATCTCTAAGCATTCATCTCCCAAGTTCAGATTTTCCTTCCATCTTCTCAGCTGGTGCATTCCCCAAATTCTGAATTTCTAAAAATACCCAGAGTGGTTCCCTCTACAAAACACCAGCACCCTGCCAGCTGTTAAATAAATAAACTCAAAACAAAAATGCTGGAGTTGTGAAAGAAGATATATTTAATTAAATAAAAAGGAGAAGCAAGTGCTATTACAAGAACATAAAACTGTAAGGCATAAGATAAAAACTAAATTACTACAAGGCAGCTCGATCCAATCTAATCCTTAAAGATAAAGATGAAACCAGAAAATTGCATGTATTGAGAAATCAACATAAGCCCTGAGCAAATATTAACTAGAGATCTATAAAATGGTTGATAATAAACAACCCTATGAACATTAGGATTAGGGAAGGAAATGGAAATGGAACCTCACTGGTGTGTGGGGGACTTGAGTTCATCTTTCCATCCAGCTTGGAGCAGGCTTGGTAGAATGAGTTTGTTAGAGTGACTTTTCCATTAGCTGATTTCAGTAAATCTGAGAGAAAAGATTGAATGGCATAGAGGTACCTGGGCAAATTTTCTATCATCTTGAAAGGCATAGAGATGGATGTGATATCATCTTACCAGGCTATAAAATGGAGCTTGCAGATAAAATGTTTGCCTTTTACTGTGGGTTTCTAACTCAGCTATTGACATGATTTTAACTATGTGTTTAAGCATGAAGAATGGTCCAATTACATGTTAAGCAGCCTTTTTTTATAGTTCTAATAAAGGTTCATTTAGACGTTTATACTGACAACTCAGTTCTTTGCAAGAGTATTTTTCAAGCTGCCTGCTAAAAAAGGACATTTCCTGGCTGAGTTAAAAAAAAAAAAAAACAACACATGAAGCCTGCTATTAGCTAGAAAACGTTGCTCCAGCTTTCAGAGATGTCATTGGTGTAGAGGATAGGTCCTCTGATGGAGGAGTCAGCAGCGGCAGCTGGAAAAATCAAGCTAATTCACAGGTGAAGATGCCCTCTTTGTCACAGCTTCAGGCTCTGGGATAAAGACTCTCCTTTGAGAGCATTCATGCACTTCCTGCCCCACACAGGGAACTTCAGAATACAATCTGAATGGGAAACCGGCTCCGAGAGTGAGAGGGATGGCTCTGACAGGCAGGGAAAGCAGATCAAGGTCCAGGGACAGCTCTATCCTTCGGAGGGAACTGGAAGGCCCTTTGGGGACAGAGTTAGTGTTCTTAGGCCCCTGGGGATGTACATGACCTGGGGGCTCTTAGAAACAATTTTTCCCCCCTTCTAGTCAGACTCCAACGAATGTGTTCCTGATAGAAAAAGAGATACCTGTGTGCTCTTAGGTCTGGAAAAAAGTCTCCTCAATTTCCTATAGTTAGGATCTACTTTGAAGTCTTGTCACTAACTCAGTATAAGTCTTTTGGGGGCCTCGGACTCTTAAAAGGGACTTGTGTTCATGGACAGGGGCTGCCATAAGAAAGCAGCACAGACTGGGGAGTGTTAGCAACAGAATTTCCTCACAGTTATGGAGGCTGGAAGTCCAAGATCCAGGCATCGGCAGGCTTGGTTTCTTCTGAGACCTCTCTCCTTGGCTCACCCATGGCCGTCTTCTCCCTGTGGCTCCACATGGTCTTCCCTCTGTGTGTGTCTGTGTCCACATTCCCTCTTCTTGTAAGACCACCAGTCATATTGGATTAGGGCCCACCCTGATGACTTCTCCTGCCATGCATGAGACCTGGATTCGATCCTTGGGTTGGGAAGATCCCCTGGAGAAGGAAATGGCAACACACTCCCATATGCTTGCCTGAAAAATCCCATGGACAGAGGACCCTGGCAGGCTACAGTCCATGGGGTCACAAAGAGTCATCCCCCACTTAGCGGTTAAATCTCCACCTTGGCCATAATTCTCATTGAATGTTAACTAGATGTAACATGAACTTCTGGGAAGCCTACAGTCGAGTTGTGAGGATAAAGTATGTCCATGTGAAAATATGAGTTCCTACATACATCTAAATGTTTTGCCACCAGTCTGTTGCCTATATGGGCAGGCTCTTAGAGGAAGGATTGTTCAACGTGTGCCGGAAAGAGGCTGGATCCATGGAGAGTAGGGACTTGACCGAAGCCTTACACGACGGGGATGTTTATAGGGGTGGGGCCTTGGTAGAGGTAATACCTCGAGGGCAGACACAGTATATATTATGGTGAGTGGCGAAAGAGCAGTGATACGTGAGGCCTGACTGCAGGGTTTGCAACGGGGAGGGTGTTGGAGATGCTGCATGATAGAGCATAACATTTTGGAGGCACTGGGTGGAAATGTGGGTGAGTAGTGGGGAGTGGTGACGGTGGTTTAGCCACTAAGTCTTGTCTGACTCTTGTGACCCCATGGACTGTAGCCTGCCAGGCTCCTCTGTCCATGGCATTCTCCAGGCAAGAATACTGGAGTGGGTTGCCAGTTCCTTCTCCAGGGGATCTTCCCAACCCAGGAATTGAATCTGAGTCTCCTGCATTGCAGGCAGATTCTTTACTGACTGAGCTACGAGGGAAGCCCGAGTGGTGGGTGGGTGGACAGTTATCACCTGATTGCTGGGTCACGTTCCCCTGAACTCTCTCTCCTCCCACTTGTACTTTGCTATGATAAATAAGCCAAAGAGCCGCTGAGAAGCTACCGAAGACATATCTTTCACAGCTGATAAGTACTAAGTGGACAAAGGTAGGGATGGGGGTTGTTGAGTAGAGATCAAGGAAGAAGAGGCCAAAGGGAAAGAAGCAATTGCTTTACTTTAATAATAAAAGAATGAAAAAGTAGATTAGATGTGGGTGATTTCTTGCTGGACTCAAAGGCTCTTTAAACCATTCCTATCTTTTCAATTGGCTCTTGTTCAAACTGCATGCCCACATTCCTAACCTACCTTAAGGAGTCCTATTTTCCAAGTTGTTAATTGTTTTCTTGCATTCTTAGAGATTTTCAAGTTTCTCCTAATCCCTCTCAAATCCTGTGCATTTCAGAGGTAACCCGGAGAGGCTCAGAGTGCCCTGGAGATGCTGATAAATCTCCAAATACTTCATCTAGTGAAGGAGCTTTTCCATCATCCGCCCCTGCATTTAATTCACTTAATTCCTGTGTATGTGCATGTTGACACCTCATGTGCAGGGGGCAGGAACTGACGGAACACAATGCGAATGAAACTTCAATCCTCACTTCGCAGAAAGATGAGTAAGCTATGCAGGAATTTCTACTGAATGTGCTATAAGATCAGATATGGATTAGCAGAGGAAAAATGAAACATAACTATGGTTTATGTAGAATATCAGCCTACCTAACTGGCAAGCATTTAAAAAAGTCACCCCTTAAGGGGAAAATAATAGTGACATAAAATCATATCAATAAGGCTATGTTATTCACAATAAGTTACAAAAGTTGAACCAAGAGGGAAATCTCAAAATTGAACATCTAGGTCAAAATCATGGTGAGTCAGGGACTTTTGTAGAAATCGTTCTGCCTGATTGTTTCCTAAGTCGTAACTTTATGTCAAAGGCGATTTTCCATTGTTTGAATTTGCCAGCCTCCACCCTTGTCTCTTCCCAGAGCCCAGAAGACCCTGCAGAGGGCGTTCAGGAAGCTTGGACTCAGGGGAGGCAGCCCTGGGGTGGGGGTCACCAGAGTTAGTCTGATAAGCCATCCTGAGCTGTGCCAGTGAAAACTCCCATGCCCATCCTGGCCGCTTCTTCACTTGATGCACTGAGGCACTGAGGGCCTGGTTGGAGCTGTCAGGACATCACAGCGTTGCTTGGCAAAGAGGAGGGGTCGGAATAGGGGGAGACTCAGGTGTTCCCATGCAACCTCCAAGTCTGGGGTACAGAGAAGGCAAAATTGCGGTTAAAAGTAACCATGAACTCCTGTAAAACAGTGGCATGGGAAGTAGTGAGTTTCCAGGGGAGGAGCCTGGAGTCAGGAAATGCTCGATGGGCCCTTTGAAGACTAGGAGGACCAGGAGGTTAGTGCCCTCTGGGGTCAGCTAGCTTCGCACACTCAATATAATGGCTCTGGGGCCATGGTCAGCCTTGGCAGGCAGGAGCAGTTCATCACCTTGATGGGCAGGTAAGGGGATTGAGGAGTGTGAGCCAATGCTCTATGAGTCCTCTGAAGAATAGGAGGACTAGAAGGTCAGTGCCCTCTGGGGTCAGCTAGCACTGCGCACTCAGTATGATGGCTCTGGGGCCATGGTCAGCCGTGGCAGGCAGGAACAGTTCATCACCTTGATGGGCAGATAAGGGGATTTAGGACTGTGAGCCAGCCCTGGCCTGGAGGCTGCTGAGCTCAGTAGCAGAGGGGCGGTGGAGGCTTCAAGTAGCAGTGGGTACCCCCCTTGGTCTTTCCACATTCTTCCCAATATGCCGAGGTTGGCCTAGGCCCTTTGGTTCTGCTGTGTGCCTGGGGAGGCTACTGTGTGTGTGGCAGGTGGCAGGGGAAGATGGGCAGGACTTGGAATAAGAGGGCATATGTGAGAGTCCTGGAAACCTGACCACTTCTCACCTGTTTTCAGTATAAGAGAGGCTATCATTTTCCTCCTGATTCTGCCCTGTGCTAGGGAAAGCATGTTGCATCCACATCAGTGATGAGAACACAAAGGTTGAAATGGGTATAACTGGGTTGTATTCATCTCCTAGAGCTGTCCTAACAAAGAACCACAAACTGTACAAGTAAAACAGCAGAAACATGTTGCCTCCCCATTCTGGAGGCTAGAAGTCCAAGATCAAGGTGTTGGCAGGGCTAGCTCCTTTCACAGGCTGTAAGGGAGAGTCTGCTACTTGAGTATCCCCAGCATTTCCTAGTATGCTGTTATCTTTGTTGTTCCTGGGCTTGTAGCTGCATCACCCAGATCTCTGACTCTTCATTTGCTGTTCCCCCAGGGTGCACAACATTTGTCCCTGTGTCCACATTTCTCCTTTTCATAAGGATACAGTCATATTGGAATAGGCCCACCCTAGTGACGTCATCTTGACTTGATCATCTGCAAAGATTTGTTCCCAAGAAGGTCACATTCACAGGTACTGGGGTTTAGAACTTAAACATCTTTCTGAGAAGACAGAAGTCAACCCATAGTAGGGGACAAGTGTGCCCCCTGAACTATAAGGTGTTGTGTTGGCTAATAAGTTTGTTTGGGTTTTTCCAATGGTTATAACGATAAAACCCAAATGAACCTTTTGGTCAACCCCAGATCTGGGGATGATATGAGTTTTAGGAATGGGCTAGGGGGCAGCCCTGTAGCATGTGGGCTGGGTGGGTCACTCAGGGCTTGTCCTTAGTTGTAAAATCAGAATTTCCAGATGCTGCATCACCAAGTTGGTGTAAGGATGATAATGGGTCTAAAGACCCCTCGACAGTTGGAGATCATGCACTTGTCAGTTGTTACGGCCATAATGTGCCACCCGTATGTTTCTTCTCTGAAGAGGGGGATTCTATTCTTAGTCCCCTTGTTTGCTCAGCTGTGAAATGGGTTGAATAAATAGTGCATTTAGTGGGTCTTGTAATCCTGCAGCTGCATTTAGTGGGTCTTGTAATCCTGCAGCATGGCAGTTATGAAAAGGGAGGCATGTTGGCTGCAGGCCATGTCTGGAACGAGGGGTGGGGAGTTAAGATCAACAAGGCATAGAAGCCTCAGGGGATTTGGTTAGGCTGTGAGGAAAGGGAGGTGGCACAGAATAGAGGGGTTCAGACTGGGCATAGAGCAGCAGAAGGAAGTCAGGAGATAAGCTTACCTTCAGCTGTATTCCAGACAATGCCTGGTGTGCTGCAGTTTATGGGGTTGCAAAGAGTTGGACACGACAGCAACCAAACAACATATGATGCTGGATTCTGATGCCAACTAGTTCTGATGTGTGGGTTTTTTCCCCACACCAAACAAATCTCTGACACTGGCTGCGTGTCCTACAATTCAACTAAACTCTGACACTGTGGAGGCTTCATCACGTAGACGTGATTTATCATTCATTCCATTTTCATTCTTTCTCCCTTCTCAAGAGAATGGGGGTCGCGGTTAAAAATCAGAAACTTCTAATCATGGCTGGTTGTTTCTGATGACCAGTCCTCATCTAAGAGTCCACCCAGCGTTCCCTCATTAGAATAAAAGACACTCCTATTACAGAGTTACAAGGGTTTTAAGAGCCCCATGTTGGAAACAGAGGTCAATTACTCAGTTACAAGGGTTTTAGGAATCCTGTGTTGGGAAAAAGAGGTCAATCACCAGTATTAGAACAAGAGATGCTCCTGACGTTCTTATTTCTTGGGAAATGCCAAGGGTTTCAGGAGCTCTGAGCCAGGAACTGGGGGCAGAGACCAATATATATCTTCTGTTATGTCGCACATTCTATTTTACAGCCATGGTGCATATGCCACCGTCCTGTCTTTGGGTCACATTGGCTATGATCTCTGAGATCCCTCCCAGAATTGGGGGAAGGCATGTGCCTTGCTTCTGGAAAGTCCCAGGACTTCAGCTGCTCAGCCTCTGAGGCTTCCTGTATTGCTCTGTTTACTAAGTGTGGATTCCTTTCTTTGTTGCTCTATTATTTATAAATAAACATCTCTAGTCTACTAGCCTAAAGAAAGGAAATGACTCCTTGGAGGCAATAGGATGTCTGGCCCCTCCATCGTGACCTTGATGGTCAAGTCATCGCAGGTCTTGGATCAGTGCCCCTCTGACCTCGCTCATCCCTCCATGGCCCGGGGGGCCTTGCTGGTGGGCCAGGGTTTGCATTTGTGTACCACCTCGGATCTCTCCCTGACCTCCAGTCCTCTTCTTGGTCTCCCCATCCTCATCGGTGTTCCTGGACTGACTCTTCACTCCTTAAGGGCTGTAAGCCCATACCTGTCACTGCACCCTGAAAGGGGAGGCAGCCGGTTCACAAAGAAGGCTATGGCTGGTGATTTTTCCTTTTCCTCTTGCTCAGTTTTGAAGCTGGGAAAAAAAAAAAGAAAACACAGCATACTTCAAACTTGAGCAGAGGCTGTGAATGTATTCACTCTTGAATTCATCTGTGAGGTTATTATACGCAGCTTTGATGTTACAGCAAGACTACCTGGGTCGTTTTGTTCCAATTACTCAGTGCAGAGGAGGAGGACTTGACGCCGCACAAAGGCGCCGACTTTGATGTTGTGTAGAGGCTGCCCTTCCCTGGGCTGATGCATCAGGAGTGGTTCTGGGCAGCTGGGGCAAGTCCACGTGGTGGGGCCCTCACTTGGAGTGGGGTGGCTGGGTGCTCTGGGCCCCTAGGAGCTGTGGTGGGGAGGCCGGCAGAGCAGGGCCTATCGAGCACTTTTCCCATTGCATCACCAAGGGCTTGGAAATAACCTCATTTTCCTCAATTAGAAAGATGGAGATGGTAATGGCTGTACTTTGCTCTGTTCAGACGTCTTTCATCTCTGCATCGCAAAGTGCTCTGAAAGCATGATTAAGGAAGCTTCCCAACTCCCCAGCCGGGCAGACGCCCCACCGCCAGCTTCTGTCAAGGCTAAATGGTTGAGGCCCGCTCTCTGGGTGAGCTCAGTGTAATGGGAGATCCTGCTGACCCCAACGTAGGACAGGGACAGACACTAGGAGCCCTGGCTGGATGGGGGCTGGGAGGGAGCTCCGGGCCACCTTGGGGGGCAGATGTGGATTCCTGGGCAGAGAGGCAGGGGTCTCAGACCAACCCATTGTCCCATTGGTCTATTGTCAAAGCATGGACCAGTTACCACCCCCATCTGGGTCTCAGAGTCAGAGCCTGCAAAGCAGGGATGGAAATCTGATGATGTGTCAGGTTCCACACCCGCTCCCCGACTCTGCTGTTCTGTGTGACGATGGATCTGAGATTCTGGACTCCCCAGGCCAACCTGGTATCTGTCCTTGATGTACCTTCTCAGAAGAACCCAGGCTGCTCCCTGGTCCTTGTGGGATGCCCACACCTCGTATCTCCCAGAAGCTCTCTTTGTGGCCCATATGGTTTGTCCCCCCATCACTACCTCCATTCCCGGGCCCAGGTTCACACGCATCCTCTGCATACACCACTTGGTCTGATGGCTCCCCATTTAGACCATGCGGAGCCAGCGGGGCCTGAATTCCATGCATTGCCTTCCAGGTGTGCTGTTCACCCTTGCCGTTTCCCTCTGCCTTTTCTCCTAACATAAGTACCTGCTCCTTCCACTTTTTTTTTTTTTTTTTTATTTGCCAGACTGGATTGCTTGCCTCTGTCCCTTCAGGCAGGACTCCCTCCTCCAGGACCTTCCAGCTCCTGCCAAGGCGTGGGTTGTTTACTCAGGCATCAGCGACCCAGCTGCCTAAGCTTTTAGAGCTTTTGTCACCTGCTTTTAGATTGTTCACCTCCATGCTCCCAATATTCCCACCTCCTCTGTGGTAATTCCGGTTCCCTTATCGTTTAGCTGCCCTGTGTGCCACAGGCTACGAGCAAAACTCACGGAGCTACTAAAACGTAGGTGTGACAAGGAGGCTGAGGGGCTCCCATGTGTGTCTGCATGGATAGTGGAGCCTCTCACCTGGGCGCTCAGGTGCCCTTTAACGCCTTTCTTTTCTCAGCTATGCTCCAAATGGCTGAGGTTGTAGGACACTTGAGTTCTGGATGAAGACACATAACGTAAGTGCAGAAAAGGGGGTCCATACAGTGTGAAACTCCAGAGAAAAGAGGGTAGTGAACAGTCCATCTCCTTCTACTTGAAGAGGATTAAAAAAACACGAAGAAAGAAACTCACCTATTCTTTGTGATTGCTGATTAATATATGCTTCTACATGTGACATCTTAAAAAAAAATTATGATACCTACCACACACAATATGTTTCCCACCAGTGTTTTGGAAATCCCAATGGTTTTCCAGGTGAGAAAGTTGACAAGGGCAAATCATGGCCTTGGAGGATGGCTTATTAATTGGAAGATTCTTATTCTTGCTCTAGTTGTTGTTGCCCACCCATGGAAGGACCCTGTGGGGGAGAGGGGCTCACCCTTGACTCTTGGGAGCTGGGGTTTGGTGCTATCAGGTTGGAAAGCTGCCTGGGTGCCCCAGTCGATGGGTTTCTCTGACCAGTCACAAGAGCAATTCTGGAGAAAAGCTATATTTTGTAGTAGAGGTTTTCAAGTGTAAAAAGCCCAGTAAAACTTAATTCTATCCTTTTTCTGGAACAAACACAAAGAAAACTGCTGAAGTGGAAAATTCAGAATGGGAAATATAGGGTAGTCATTAGGTCAGAGTTTCAAACAGGAGAAAGAATTCCTGTGAGTGTTCCATGTGTTTGCATGGAGGGCGGGGGAACCACCCATCTGTTGGGCAATGGACTCAGGTCTCACAGGCTGTTCTGACATGAGTGATAGGCTTCTCATGGACTCTTTCCATGAACTTCTCTTTTCTTTGGCCTCATTGCCAGTCCTGACTTCATTTCAGCATCCCCTGGCCCCACCCCAAGCTGCTCACAGGCAAGTTCACTGCTGCTGCCCACACGGGCTCAGTCCTGGGGGAATCCCTTCCTAGTCTGTGAGCAGCTGCAGGGCCCCTCCTATGGCTTTCCAGGACCCAGGGCCTAGTCACCCTGCTCTATGCTCTTGTGTCTCTGCTCCTGGGTCTCCTGTGCTGCCGTCAAACTTGGGCCACATGTTCCCAGGGACAGCCTTGGGGTACCTCTGTGAGACAAGATTGCATCTGGACTCCTGAGTTTCACCTTCACAACCTGCTTCCTTCTTCAGTTTCATTAGGCTCCATGGGTCATCCTGCCTGTCCCTTGAGCGGTGACCAGAATCCTTGGTTGAGGTGCCGCACCATCAAGGCATCTGTGACAGTATGCAAGATAGGCAGGGTGGGGAGTGAGACATGAGAAAGTGAAAGTGAATGTTGCGCAGTTCTGTCCCATTCTTTGTGACCGCATGGACTATGCCCTGCCAGAGAATTCTGTCCATAGAATCCTCCAGGCAAGAATACTGGAGCAGTTGCCATTTCCTTCTCCAGGGATCTTCCAACCCAGGGCTCGAACCTGCATCTCCTGCACTGCAGGTGGATTCTTTATCATCTGAACCACCAGGGAGAGGGGACACTAAATCCCCTGTCCAGAAAGGGCTGCAGGGTCCCATTTGGAAACAATCGCCAAAGGATCCTTTTCAGAAGTTACAAACAGGAGAAGACAGTGAATTTTCTTTGCCATCTCTTTAGGTTATTTGTTTCATGGTTTTAATTTGCATCTCATGGCAGTGTGCAGAGATCCATCATTTCACGAGTACCTTGGCCTTCTCTCACCTGTGCCCTGTTAGGATCATCACTGGCAGAAGTGGCCAACTGATCACCAAGGATATGCCACAGAGCTGTAACTGGGAGGAGCTGCCCAGTGAGGGCAACACTCACCATCCTTGTGTTTGATAGTGATGTGATGAGCTGTTGCCAATAGGAATGTTAGTGGAGTTACTGCGTGTCATGTATGGACCAAGGAAGTTCAAAAGTCTCTCCCCACTTGTCAGCTAATTGGAGAAACCTTTGAAGGACTTAGAGTGGGCAGAGCCACAATATAGACGGAACCTGGGTCACTGAGGTGCTTGACAAGAAGCACTGCAATTGAACTCTGTCATGAACAGGAAGTACATTTTCATTGTGTTAACCTGTGAGAACTCTTGAGAATTTAACTAGTATAGTAGCTAATGTTACTAGAACTAATGCATGTTGGTCTTGTCAACTCTAAGTCTTTTTGGTTTAACCAAGCCTGGGCCACCCTGTCCTGGTCTGCAGTGATCTCCCTAGTTCCTCTCTTCATTGAGGAGCTCAGGAGGTGTCCTGGTTGAGTGGAAAGGTTTTATAGAAGGAATTCTGTGAGGAGACAAACAGGATAAGAGCTGGATTGGGGTAGTTATGGAAGGAATTTTCTTCTCTGGGTCCTATGAGAATATTTTTTTTTTAGTGATTTCTGGGTCTCTGAAATTATGAAAGTAATGGAGTCATGAATATAATTACCTCTATTCTGTAATTACCCGGCAAATATCATATGAATACATAGGGGGTTTGAGTCAGCAGATCTGGCAGCTGCAGAGTTTGATTATGATGATTTAGCTGTTGGGAAATGCCAGGGATTAATTTCAGTCATCAGTGTAGGAACAACAAGGAGAAATGGCCCCAAATTAGGGAAGGACACATGCAGTTCGCATGGTGAGAGCACTTGGTGACTGGGGGGTCAATTAGTGGAAGGAGCCCCCCCTCAGAGGAGGCCCACCCCTCCAGAGCTGTTCCTGCAGGACCAGGGCATGCTGCTGATTTGTTTGTACTCTGCTATTTCCCCAGGTCATTGCTCTTTGAGCATTTCACACGTGCAGTCTCGGAAGGTAACAGATGTGTTTGCTTGAGCTCTCTGGCTTTTTCAGTGAGTGTTGTTCCTTTCCAATGTAGCCACCATACCCCGGATAGTGAGGTCACAGAGCAACTACCATCTTACAGATGCCAGCCCAAGTCCTCAAGGAGCCAGTCTCTCAATGTGGCCCAGTGAGTGGCATTTTCTAGGTTAGAACCCAGGTCTCCTCACCCTCCTCCTTATCTTGTACTGGCTTTGAGGGAGGGATATACCTCCAATTATAATGTTTTCCCAATGGAAAAAGGTGATTTCTTTTTTGATTGCTTTTTCAAATGGTTCCCAGGGTAGGTTTGTAAAGAGTGTGGGTACTGGTGTGCAAGTCAGATCCTGGTGTCCCAGGAAGGCGTGGAAAAGAGCCTCTGCAAGCTTGAGGTCTCCTGAAAGGATCGGAGTTTCCCTGTGCTCTTTGCTGTGTTGCATATCGTAGCTGTTTTCCATGTCCTTTCCTAATGGGGGCCACGTCTCCTCATTGTTATTACACTGATGACTGAAACGAATCCCTGGTGGTTATTAGCAGCTAGACGATCAGAATCAAACTCCACTGTTTGGTTCTACTTATGAGGCTCCCATGGTCTCTCCACTGGACAAAGCCCACCCATCACCATTGGAGTGGAGAGAGTTGTTATATCTGGGTGAGGCTAGCTCTGTCTTGAGTATTTTCCATGAGTCTGATGTGCTCTTTGCTTTTGCTGGGGACTCAGTGCTCTCTGTTTACTGTCCCCCACATTTCCTTCAGGTTGAGTTGTTCAGCTCCAAGTTCAGCTGCTTAAGAGAAGAGGCTTGAATGAGGGATGACCAGGGCTGTTTAGGACTGGGGCTGTGCTGTGGGGCTTCAGGCATGCCACACTTTTCCTGAGGGATGTGGGCTGCTGTTTTGAGGGTAGGAACTGTGAGTAAGACAAGGTCGGAGGGCTGGCTTGGCAGTGGCTCTCGGTGGGGAGAGGTATGGAACCCTAGGATTCTTGTTCACAGGGACAGCAACACCAGGGACCTGGGGCAAAGCTGCTGTGGGCAGTGGTAATGTCCAACATACTCCTTCTAGACTGTGAAAGTGTCTACACCAGATGCAGTCCCAGACTGTCATCTGTACTTGCCAACACGCAAAAACTGGTCTCATATGTCTACCCAAAACACAGGCTGGCTGCACATCCTTTCTCTGGGCATTATTAGCAACCTGAAGCATAATATTCTTGAAGATCAGAATTCAGACCTAACTACTAACTCCAAGCTCTTTTCCTGGTGGAGATTTGGACTCTGACAATAAACGGAAAACAGTGACCCCAAACCAGATCTCAACAACTTCTACTATATTACCTAACACTAAAGTCTAGGTCAAAACTCTGCCCTGCCTGAACCAAACTTCACTTGAAGCAAAGTTCTCCTCCTAGCATATAGACTGATCCTAACCCTTACCTGCTGGCTCAGACAGTAAAGAATCCACCTGCAATACAGGAGACCCAGGTTCAGTCCCTGGGTCAAGAAGATTGCCTGGAGAAGGGCATGGCTACCCACTCCAGTATTCTTGCCTGGAGAATTTCATGGACAGAGGAGCCTAACAGGCTAGCATCCATGGGGTCAAAAAAGTCAGACAGGCTTGAGTGACTAACACTCTGACTTTCACTTAAACCCTTATCTTGGTCTAGACATTGCCTATAACTAAATCTTGCCACTATAGGTTCAAATACTAACTTGAAACCTAACCCAGTGAGAAAATGGTTGTAAGGTCTGGCTCTTCTGAGCTGAAATTTGGTACTTTCATCTGTCACTTGTAGAGGAGAAAAATTTTCCTCTACCTTCTTCTATTTTCTGGCTATGTCTGTGAAACAAAACAAAACAAAACAAAACAACAACAAAAAAAAAAAACAACCTGGCAACAGGCAGATTAGCAGGAGAAAAGCTGTGCAAATGTATTTGATGTTAAAAGTTTTATGTTGCATGGGAGGGCTTCATAGAAAGAAAATTCCCAAAGAAAAAGCTAGGCTCCAAGGCTTTTAAACCATTTCAGGAAAAGAAGGTAAATTTAAAGAGAAGTGATAACACAAAGGAAGGGGATTTTGAGATTTGAGGGTCAGCAAATTGTAGGCAGGAAAATATATGGGGAAACTGGTCCATGTAGTCAAAGCTATGGTTTTTCCAGTAGTCATGTGTGGATGTGAGAGTTGGACCATAAAGAAGGCTGAGTGCCAATAAATTGATGCTTGAACTGTGGTGTTGGAGAAGACTCTCTAGAGTCCCTTGGACTGCAAAGAGATCCAACCAGTGCATCCTAAAGGAAATCAACCCTGAATATTCATTGGAAGAACTGATGCTGAAGCTGAGGCTCCAATACTTTGGCCACCTGATGCAAAGAGCTGACTCATTAGAAAAGACCCTGATGCTGGGAAACATTGAAGGCGGGAGGAGAAGGTGGTAACAGAGGACAAGATGGTTGGATGGCATCACTGACTCAACGGACATCAGTTTGAGCAAGCTCCAAAGATGGTGAAGGACAGGGAAGCCTGGTGTGTTGTAGTCCATGGGGTCAAAAAGAGTCAGACACCACTGAGTGACTGAAAATCAAAAGATGGTAGTTAAGGACAGGTTAGTAAGATGTGGGCAGACTTGTAGACTATGTTTTGTGCCATTGCATCACTGGTGATAAGACTGTTATTCCTTTCCTGGTATGGGAAGTAGATTGGGGAGAACACCTTCCCAGGGGGATGTTAGGATCTAATTTCAGGTAGACACAGGTATGGTAGAGGGCTCATCTTGTGTCCACTTTTTCTCAATTGCTTTCAGCTCAAAATAATCCTTATGTCAGAGTGGTTATTTTGAGGTGTCATATTCTGTTTTCCTACACACCCTTCCCCCACTTACCCTTCCATTCACACATCGATTGCTCTGGGCATCCCTAATATGATGACCTCTATCCTCCAGGCAGGGTTTCGAGCCTTAAATTTTGAACTCATGTCATTGCTTTTTGATTCCCAGAGTGAAAGACTTGCTGACTTGATTGATGATAGACTAGTCCTGGGTAGTGTATTAGTTGAGATCTTTAGGTTAAGGTACCACCCCTTCCAAACTCTATTTGCGTTAAGAATCTCTGCTATGAAGCCTCAGGCTTTGAGGGTGGAGAGAAAAATTTTAAACATGTGTTGGTGGAGGGGGAGCAAGGCGTAGTTTTTGGCTTGGGCTCCTCATGTCTCTTTGTCTCCCTTCTCTATACTGTGAAGTAGGGATATAGTAAAGGTTAAGTGAGCTAATACATGAAAGACTTCTCAGGTGGCTCAGTGGTAAAGAATCTGCCTGGCAATGCAAGAGACACAGAAGACACGGGTTTGATCCTTAGGTCAGGAAGATCCCCTGGAGTAGGAAATGGCAACACATTGCAGTATTCTTGCCTGGAAAATCCCATGGATAGAGGAGCCAGGTGGGCTACAGTCCATGGGATTGCAAAGAGTCAGACACGACTGAACACACAGGAGGTATATGAAAAGTGCCTAGAACACTCAGTAGATGTTCATTATTATCACCATCACCACAATTCTATTTCTCAGTAACTGAATAGATCTGAAATCATTTACATTTTCACAAAAATAACTTAAAATCACAAACCCATTTTTTGACGGTCTTCTCAGCAAAAACTACCATTGGAGATACAAATATTTTCAGTAAAGAGAACCTCTCTGAAGGCTGACACGGGAAACTGTTCTGTTGAGCAGAGAGATCAGTGGAAGATGATTTAAAAATGTACATGTGTGTGAAGCAGAAAGCATCTCTTAGCATGTTTTAATGTGGCACAAGGAAGGAAAATCTCGGAGTTATTATATCCTTGTTCCACTGTCTACCAGTTAGGAGTAACTCATTCATTCATTCCTTCATTGATTCATTCCCTCTTGTGTCTCCATCACTAACCAGAGGAGGCATCATTCAGTCCTCACAGGGCTATCAATCTGGCGACATGGGTCGTAAGCAGGAGAGCAAGTGTATATACAATTATAATTTAAGATAAAATTATGATGTTGAAATGAAAAATAGGGTATAGAGAGAAGGTGACATAAGAGGGTTCTCAGTTTGGTGGGGTTCAAGGAAGGGAATTCTGGGGCTGAAAGATGAGTAGGGGTTACTCAGTCAAAGAATAAGGTTCCTAACTGCAGGGGAATTTGGCCTTATTTCACAGCAGTGTTAGTGGTAACTGTGTGTGACTTTGTCACCAGTGACAATTGCAGCTATTTTATCATGTTGAAATGATGGCAGTTACTAGACCCATTGCTGGATCTTGTTAGTTAATGCCTTGATAAAGAAGAACATGTATTGCTGCTACATCACAAGTGAATTTTTTAGGGTTTTTTTTTTTTTTAAACAGCTTTTAAGTTGACAGCAAAACTGAGCAGAAGCTAGATTTTTCATAAACCTTCTGCCCCTCCTCCTTATACACACAGCTTCCCCCACTATCAAAATCCCTCACCAGAGTGGTACGTCACAAATGAGTTTTTATATTTCAAAATATTATTTTATGAGTTTTTAAAGTAATATATCAATATATTTTGATATAACTGGCTCCCTTGGTAATCCTTTGTGTTTTATTATATACACTGACAAACATCCCGAGCCGGGGCCCAGAGGCTTCCCCAGGCTGCCCAAGCAGTCAAGAGCACGAAAGGGTTAAGATAGCAGAGTGCAGCAGGAGCAGCCTGCTGAAGCTCTGAAATGGGAAGGGAAGGGAGGCACCACCAGTGAAGCAGGAGTGGAGTCAGCCAGGAAGAGGATGGCAAGATGACAAGATCAAAGGGCCTTGAGGGTCACACTGAAGCATTTGCTTTTCTCTTATGGACAATGGGAATCAATTGGAAAGTTTTAAACATAGATCAACTTCATGATTTGACTTACATTAAAACATTTACAAGGATACAACTACCACTACCATCACCACCAATAACTTCCTCATTGTTGCAAGTGAGCAAAGGAATATTGGGTTGGTAGAGATAATACAGGGAGATTTGCACCTTGGAGGAGGGTGATGGCAATTGAAACGTAGACAAGGGAGTTGAGATATTTGAAGGTGAAATTGGAAGCTTGCAACAATGAATTGGATGTGGGAGGTGAGAGAAAGGGAAGTGGCAGGGATGATCCTGTGGCCTCTGACTTAAGTCATCATTGGTGCACGATGATGATAAAGAAAAGAAGGGCCGAGTAGAAGAGGAACGTTCAACTTTCAACATGTCAATTGAGGTGACTACAGGGCCTCCAAATGGATGTGTCAAGTACATGATTGGATAAATGAATCTGGAGCTTGAGTGAGATCTGGGTCGGAGATATGAATTTGGAGATGCCAGCATACAGATGTCATCAGAAATCAGAGAGATGAATGAGGCTGCCTTAGGCAAGAGTGAGATAAGACAGGGACCCAGAATGGCTCTGTGAACTTCAAAATTTAGAGATAGTATAATAATGGATTATCATAGTGATGCTACAAAATGCTAGCATTCATGGAGGGCTTACAGTGGGCTAGGCATTGTGCTAAACATGCTGCATGGATTTATTTCTTTATTTCCACCAGAACCCTATGAAGTTGACTGAGATGTCCAAGGTCACAGTTAGTCATTGGAAGAGACAATCTGGCATCAGAACTTTTCCCTTAACCCATGTGGAGCCTGAGACAGAGTAATCAGAGATATCAGGAGACAGAAGGAAAACGAGCACCATGATGCCTAGAAACTAAGAGCAGAATGTTTCCAGGTGGAGTGGTCAGCCTGGATGTATGCTGCTTAGGTCCAACAAGATGAGCTCCAAAGAGTAGCCATCAGGTGTGGCAACACGGGGGTCATAGGCAACATCGGAAAAGGCAGTATTGGTGGATTGGCAGGAAGCCAGGAGTGGACACTAGTTGGCATGGCTGAGGGAGAAAAAGAGTTGAGGACGTCGAGATGACGTTGCCCTTAACTGTCCCCTGAGGATAGAATATTTGCAGGTAGTTACAGGGTTTGGAGAGAGAGTGTGTATAAAGTACACATCATCGTGCTTAGCACACAATAGGCATGTGATAAATGTTAACAATTTTACTACTTGTCTGCATAAATCTTGAGATCATAAAGGTCTGCAGTATAGGTGACAGGAGCAGGAATATAAATGCACAACATTTGGTCAGCCAGCATATAGATGCACAGGCACCAGGACACATTCAGTGAGAGTTCAGGAGGAAGACTACCACTGGGTGAACTGCCAGGCTGGAACTAGATGAAAGGCATACCTATGAAAAGGTAATGAATGAGGCTGTCTATGACATACCATACCCAGTGAGTGTGCGCATAGGGAGAATTGAAGGAGTTCAGAGGAGAGATCTCTGGACTTGGATAGGATGATGCATTTGCCTGGAGATGAGAGTCTCTGTGGCCAGCGTCTCTGTTTCCGTATGAGGAATTGGGGTCTCAGGCAGAGACAGTGGTTTTGCCTTGAGCTTTGGTAGGTGTCAGGCAAAGCTATCAGTCACACTTTGACAACAAAGGGCCATCCATTCAAAGCTATGGTTTTTCCAGTATTCATGTACAGATGAGTGTTGGACCATAAAGAAGGCTGAATGCCAAAGAATTGATGCTTTCGAATTGTGGTGCTGGAGAAGACTCTTGAGAGTCCCTTGGACTGCAAGATCAAACCAGTCTATCCTAAAGGAAATCAACCCTGAATATTCATAGGAAGGACTGATGTTGAAGCTCCAATACTTTGGCCACCTGATGCAAATGGCTAACTCATTAGAAAAGACCCTGATGCTGGGAAAGATTGAAGACAAAAGACAAAGCAGGCAGCAGAGGATGAGATGGTTAAATAGCATCAACAACTCAATGGACATGAATCTGAGCAAACTTTGGGAGACAGTGAAGGTCACGGGTGTGCTGCAATCCATGGGGTCACAAAGAGTAGGAAACGACTTAGCAACTGAACAACAACAATCAGTCACACATCCTCTTTCCATGGCAGTAACACTTCATATTTAGACGTACCTCCCTCTTTCTAAGGCTGAAGCCATTTGCACTTCGAACTAAATGTATCTCATTTCTCCTCCTCACCAGCCTCCCATCCTGCTGCAACCAACAGCTGGGCATGAGGGGAGAAACCACAGGACCACGGTGTGACCAAAGACAGCATTGGGAAACTCCCACAGAAGTGACTAAGAGCTCAGAGTTAGAACACAGGGTGTGGATGTGGGTTCTTCCTGGAGTTCTTCAAAGCAGCTCCTCAAATCCTCCCCTAGAGGGGCAGGCAGTGAAAGCAAGCCTCCTTGAACTGCTCCTAAGAAAGGTGGATCCAGCCTTCTGCCTTCAGGGAGGCCATAGGCATTTTCTCTGTCCTTAGGCTGTGTGACTGATGACTGAAAAAAGCTGAGCTTTTTTTTATTCTGCAGATTTTTGGGAACACCTGACCTGCGCCCTTGGCAGGAATCCTGGGACGGGGCAGGTAATGGTGGGGAAGGGCCAAGTAGGTCATGGCGGGTGGGCTGCCTGGCAGAGCTGCTGGTGCCTCTGGGGTTGAAGGGTGGGTCACGTGATGCACAGTCACTCAGACCTCCTGGCCACAAGCCTTTGGACTAATCTGGGGTACTCTATGGCTTTCTACATCACTTGGAATTCACCCCGGTTTATCTGGCATTAGCACATTGCTCTCCAGTAAGGCTTCTTTTTCACACAATTTGTATAAAACCGTCGGCAAATGTGTGGAGTGCCCTTGGTAATTCCTGCAGAATCTCCACGTGCTGGGTGGAGTCTTTGAAAGCATTAAGTGAGCTAAGCCTGGGGAAGACTGAGCACCAACTTGCAGATTTGCAAGAATGTCTACTGTGTGGAATTAATGCGAAATTGTTCTCTCCCACCCCCGGCCCCGCCCACCCTGGTTTACTATTCCATGTTCTCCTAGCTTGCCTAATCCCAGTCATCTCTCAAGGCCTGGGTTAAGTTCTGCATCTTCTGGAAAGCCTTCCTTGATCTTTTTCTTTTTCTTTTTGGCTGGGTTCTTTTATTTTTTATTGGGGCAAAATTTATATAATGTAAAATTAACCATTGTTGGCATTTAATAGATTTACAACATTGTGCAAGTGCCACCTCTATTTAGTTTCAAAACATTTTTATCACTCCTCCCCCAGTGAAGCTCTGTATTCTTTCAGCAGTTACTTCCCACTACCTCTCAGTCTGGGCTTCCCAGTTAGCACTGCCAACGCAGGAGCCTAAGAGACATGAGTTCGATCCCTGGGTTGGGAAGAGCCCCTGGAGGAGGCATGGCAACCCACTCCAGTATTCCTGCCTGGAGAATCCCATGGACAGAGGAACTCGAAAGGCTGCAGTCCATAGGGTCTCAATGAGTCAGACATGCCTGAAGTGACTTAACACACATACTCACCCCTCTCAATCTGGCAACCACCAATCTGCTTTCTCTCCCTATGGATTTACCTATTCTGGCTATTCATATCAGTAGAGTCATGCAATGTATGTGCCTGGCTTCTTTCAATTCAGTTCACTTCAATTGCTCAGTCGTGTCCGACCCCTTGCGACCCCATGGACTGCAGCACACCAGGCTTCCCTGTCCATCACCAACTCCCGGAGCTTACTCAAACTCATGTCCATTGAATTGGTGATGCCATCCAACCATCTTGTCCTCTGTCACCCTCTTCTCCTCCTGCCTTCAATCTTTCCCACCATCAGGGCTTTTTTCTAATGAGTCAGCTCTTCACATCAGGTGGCCAAATTGTTGGAGCTTCAGCTTCAGCATCAGTCCTTCCAATGAATATTCAGGACTGATTTCCTTTAGGATTGACTGGTTGGATCTCCTTGCAGTCCAAGGGACTCTCAAGAGTCTTCTCCAACACCACAGTTCAAAAGCATCAATTCTTCGGCACTCAGTTTTCTTTATAGTCCAACTCTTACATCCATACATGACTACTGGAAAAACCATAGCTTTGACTAGATCGACCCTTGTTGGCAAAGTAATGTCTCTGCTTTTTAATATGCTGTCTAGGTTGGTCATAACTTTTCTTCCAAGAAGCAAGTGTCTTTTAATTTCATGGCTGCAGTCACCATCTGGAGTGATTTTGGAGCCCGAAAAAATAGTCTGTCACTGTTTCCATTGTTTCCCCATCTATTTGCCATGAAGTGATGGGATTGGATGCCACGATCTTTCAATTAACATGATGTTTTCTCAGTTCATATATGTTACATGTATTGGTACTTTATTCCTTTTTTATGGTTGAATAACCTTACATTATATGTACATACTGCAACTCATTTATCTCCTGGGGCATTTGGATTATTCCTCACTTTTGACTATTGTTAACAGTGCTGCCATGAACACATCTGCTCAAATATTTGTTTCAGTAAATTTTTTTTTAATCTTCTTTTGGGTGTAAGTGTAGGAGTAGAACTCCTGGGTTTTATGATTTTGTGTTTAGCTTTTTGAGGAACCAGTAAATTATTTTCCCCCAACAGTTGAACTGTTTTGCATTCCCACCAGCAAAGCTTGGTCATTTTGTCTCATAGGAACTCTTCTACAAAGAAAAATTTGGCATGTTTTATCTGTGTTAGATGCCTTCTGGGTTCTCTATTTTTGTCTTTACATCATCTTTTAACTTAATTCTAAGCTCTATCACCTCAAGGATGTATCTTCACTATTTATTTATTTGTTAACTCATGGATTCAATTAGTAGTTAACATTATAGTTTACTATTAAGAATCCTGGCTCCGGAATCAAACTACCAGGGTTCAAGTCCTGGTTCAAGCCAGTTGCTCTTTAATAGATGTATAATTTAGGACAGTTATTTTACATCTCTGTATCTTTTTTTTTTTCATTTGTGAAATGGGAGTGATGATAGTTGTATTAGTTTCATGTTGTTGCTGTGGCAATTACCACATTCTTTGTGGCTTAACATTGCACACGTGTCATCTTAGAGTTCTGGAGATCAGGAATCTGAAATGGGTCTCACTGGGTTAACATCCAGTGTGGCAGGGCTACATTCCTTCTGGAGGCTTTAGGAGAGTCTGTTTCCTTACTGTCTCTGGCTGCTGGGGGTATCTGCATTCCTTGGTTCATGATCCCCTTTCATCTTTATTATCTTCCATCTTCTGTACCACTCTGACCTCTGTTTCTATCATCTCATCTCCTCTGACTCTGACCCTCCTGCCTCCTTCCTTTAAGAATCCTTGTATGATATTAGGCCCATCCAGATAATCCAGAATTATCTTCTCATTCCAAGATCTTTAACTTTATCACATCTGCCAAGTCCCTTTTGCCATAAATGGTAGCATATTCATAGATTCCAGGGTTTACGTTGTGGACATTTTAGGTATTATTCAGTCACACAACTATACTACCTCATTAGATTATTTTGAAGATAAAATGAGATATTTCACAGAAAGCACTGGTTGGCACTCAAAGATATTAGATATTGCTGTTGTTCCTACCAGTGATGCCTGTGCCTATGGTTAGATTTAGTACCTAGAACAGAGTGAGTGCCCTGTGGATATCTGGGGACTGTATGTGTCTGACCCCTAAAGTCTCAGTGGTGTTGCCTCCTAAGCATGAACTGCCTTTTCTCAATAGGAATAGAGTCACTCATCAAACTCCTCTTACTAGAGTCCTCTCTGGGGTTCCACTTTGTTCAGACCCATCTCTTTGGGAATCTGAATCCTAAAGCTCCAGTCTATCCCAGGGGTCTTAATTGTCTCTGAATTACTCAAAAGTTCTGGGTCACAAAAGACACACCTGAAAAAAAACTGTCACCCAAAATATACAAAGAACTCTTACAATTCAGCAATAAGAAAACTACCAATTTAAGAATGGGCCAAAGGCTTTAACAGACACTTCACCAAAGAAGATGTATAGATGGCAAATAAACATAAGAAAAGATGCTTTATCATAGGCCTTGAGGGAAATGCAAATTAAAACAACAATGAGGGGACTTCCATGGTGGTCCAGTGGTTAAGACTCCGAGCTTCCACTGCAGAGGGCATGGGTTCAGTCCCTGGTCAGTGAACTAGAATCCAGCATGCCTCACAGACAAAAAAAACCCAAACAAACCCAAACAGCATCAAAACAGCAATGAGATACCACTATATACCTATTAGAATGGCCAAAATCCAGAACACTGATCATCCCAAGTACTGTAGAGAATGCAGAGCAACAGTAGCTCTCATTCATTGTTGATGGGAATACAAAATGGCAGGGCTACTTTGGAAGACTTTGATGATTTCTTATAAAACTCCACACACTCTTATCATAGAATCTAGCAGTTACATTCCTTGTTCTTTACCCAAAGAAGCTGAAAACTTATATCCTACAGAAACCTGCACATGGATGTTTATAGCAGCTTTGTTCACAATTGCCAAAAACTTGGAAGCAATCACCATGTCCTTCTGTAGATGAGTGGATAAATAAACTGGGACATTCAGATAATTGAATATTATTCAGCACTAAAAATAAATGAACTGTCAAGTCACAAAAAGATATGGGAAAATCTAAAATACATATTACTAAGTCAAAGAAGCCAGTGTAAAAAGATGATATGCTATATGATTCCAATTATATGACACTCTGGAAAAGGTAAAACTATGAAGAGGGTAAAAAGATCAGTGGTTGCCAAGAGTGGGTGGGGAAAGGGATGAACAGGCAGAGCCCAGAAGATTTTTAGGATAGTGAAAAGACTCTGTATGATACTGTAATAGTGGGTACATGTCATTACACATTTGTTCAAGTCTGTAGAATGTACACCACCAAGAGTGAACCCTAATGTAAATTTTGTTGTTGTTGTTCAGTTGCCCAGTTGTGTCTGACTGTTTGCAACCCCATGGACTGCAGCATGCCAGGCCCCCCTGTGCCTCACCATCTCCTGGAGTTTGCCCAAGTTCATGTTCATTGCATTGGTGATGCCATCCAGCCATCTCGTTCTCTGACACTTTCTTCTCCTGCCCTCAGTCTCTCCCGGCATCAGGGACTTTTCCAATGAGTCTGTTTGCATCAGATGATCAAAATACTGGAGCTTAAATTTTAGATGATGATATATCGTGTAGGTTCATCGACTGTAACAAATATACCACTCTGGTGGCTGTGTTAGTAATGGAGGGTCTGTGTATGTATGGGGGTAGTGGGACATGGGAAGTCTCTGTACCTTCCTCTCAATTTTGCTCTGAACCTAAAACTATTCTTAAAAAAATCTTGGAAAAATGTTCTGGGTCCCTGGGAAGTCATAGTGAGTCTCAGGAACCCAAGGTTGGGACATAACTACACATGAAGGGAAGCAAATCTGGAACTTGTGTAGAACTACGAAAACTTCCAAATCCTGTATGAGATGGATTTTTTTTTTTAATAGAGGTATAGTTACTTTGCAACGCTGTGTTGGTTTCTGCTGTACAATGAAGTGAATCAGCTATATGTATACATATGTCCCCTCCCTCTTGGACCCCCATCCCACCCCCCTAGGTCACCTAGGACCCCCATCCCACCCCCCTAGGGCACCTAGCTGAGCTCCCTGTGCTATATGCAGGTTCCCACTAGCTGTCTATTTGACGTATACACAACAGACTTTTAATCCCAAAGAAGATTCTGTTTATAAGAGATTGTCCACCGGGAAACAGTAGAAGAAGGATCCCTAAGACTCTCTCCTCTTGTCTGGCTTCAGGAGATGGGCTCAAAGACAAAGAAAGAATGGGGACAAGAGCCTTACAGACAACGTGACACCTGTGTGTAGTCACTTAGTCCCTTGTGGAGAGAGGGAGACTTCGCTATTGATGTTGTCAGGCAGACTTGCTCATAACTGCATACACTGTAGCAGCCACAGTTGGGAGATGTGAAGCTGCTCTCAGAGCATGTGGCAGGGCCAGAGATTCCTTCCCTGTGTGCAGTGTACAGACCTATGAATGAGGTCCCTGGGTGAGGCGACTCTAGGTAGGGCTGAGGGACAGGGGACTTGGCCCCAGAAAAGAAACTTGAATTCCTTAATTTTCCCCTCTTGGCCCTGGTCGCCCCATCTGAAAAGGGTGGGCGGATTGAAGATCTTGTGCAAATCCTAGCAGCAATCAACAGCAGTGATTCTATAATTATATAAATAGTTATGCCACAGCATATTTAAATAAATACTTCTCAGATGATTCATGTGAAGATCATCTGAACCAAGTGTAACTCTTAAATTTTGACTCAGTCCGTGGAGATGTCTGGGTCATGTCCTCTCATTTATGTTTGTTCATATTAACATTGGAGGAACTCTTGGGGATCCTGAGTTCTGCCTCTTATCCACATTCTAGTGTTGCTATAACCAGCTGACCCCTTGGGGCCTTAAGAGGCTCCAGAGTTCCTAGGATGGAGGAGAAAGATGTATGCACTGATGATTATGGGATATTTCCCAAGCAACGGAGAAGTAAAGTGTTTTACTGGTCACTGTGGTTGCAGAAAAAGAGGACCAGTGGCTCACACTCCTGAGGCTGAAGGAGGATTTAAATAGCTTCCCTGCTGGGACCACAAAGGACATGACCTTGGAAACCAGAGATGACCCTAGAGCGCATGACCTATAGGGAAGAGTCAACCTTTTGGATGGTTTCTGGGACCATGACTTTGAGGGGAACATGAAGGGTCTCGGGTGAAATGGATAGTCCTAATAGTTGGGCTAATATTCTACTGCAAGAAGAAAAAAAAAAAATCAAGCCAGGTGGGTAAGAGAGGAAGTGGCCCCTTGGGGCCCAGGGTGGGGATCAGGGAGAAATTGGAAGGATGGAGGAACAGGGGAAGGGCTACATGAGCCGAGTTCTGGGGTTAAGTCCAGACTCTGTGTGTTTGGGCTGCTACAACCAGCTGAGTGTTTCTGGGGTGTGGAATGAAGGGGAGGCAGTAACATGATGGGGTGGGCTGGAGAGCTGGGCAGTGGCAGACCAGGGAAGCCCTTGTGGACCAGGCAAGGTGTTTGAACTTGACCCTTTGAGGGTCCGGGGAGGGCGAGTCTTGCAGGGTATCAGGCGGGGACATCCACGGTTCATCGAAGGTTCATTGCCCTTGTTCTCTGTCCGCAGGTGTCCCTCTGTCTCCTTATTTCCACGGCAGCCGCAGGCTCTTCACTCAAGGAATTGTCACTTCAAGCCGAGAACAAGCAGAACAACAAATTCTCAAGGGAAATCTGTGCTTTGCCCAAAGTGTTGCTTGCAGAGTGGGAGGAAAGAAACTTGACATCGAGATATTTGGGACTTTGGGGACAAACAGTGTATTCCGAATGTTGCTGCAGGGGATCTGGGCGTCCCCTTCTTGCTTAATTACATCCTGCATGTTTTCGTGGAAAATGCCGAGGTCACAGCAAGTCTGAGGCTGCACAACTCCAACTAACTCTGAGGATGTTATACCCCCTCCCTAGATAGTAACTCTCAGAAGCGAAGTAGACTCCATTGCAGTCTAACCAAGGGCTGCAGGAAAACAAAGAGAATAAAGGGGGAGAAAGAAACTCCTCTTGCTTAGTCTTGCTGGACACAGTAGGTGTGGCCACAACAGAATCTGTAGAGGTGGCCTGAGCCCCACGTGTCCAAATGTGTCCTGATGAGTGACTGTGAGGGAGGTAGCACTGAGTCCTCACCAGGCGCCTCTGTTTCAGGCCATTTGTCCAATGATGAGCTGTGTGACTTTGAGCAAGTCTCATTCTCTTTCTTGACCTCAGTGTTCCTGTCGGAGGAATGAGACATTAGCCAGACGTTCTCTTTTTGCTCTAAAATGCCATATATAATCACTGGAAGTATTTTCCTTGAAGTCTGAGTCCTTCCGCCCAGTTTATCTTAAATACTTTGTGATGGGTGCTTATTATTTATAACTAGCTATTTCCAAAGAGGATTTGAGTCAGCTTACCATATGAGATGCGGTCAATGGAATCATTAAAAGGCAATTAATGATCAAATGTCATTTGATAGGTGGCGGTGATGGGGTGAAAAATACACCAGAAACCTAGGATGAAAATAGCTTTTTCAGGGAAGTACCAAAGAAGAGTTTTGAGTTGCCTGGCTGCCTGAGAGAAGGAAAAACCCATCCAATGCTCAGAAGGAGCCCTTCATGATTGGGGAGTGGGTGTTTGCTGGCACCTACATAAGAGGTGCAGCGAGCATTTTAAAATACCAGTCACCAACAACACTTATATAAAGAAGCAAGATACTGAAGTTACTCTACTTGTGGCTTTATTTTTGCTCTCATAGAGTCCTCTCTCCTTTGGCAGAAATGAACAGCTGTGTCTCACAAACTGATGAAGGTTGATAGAACTAAAGTCTGCGTTGAGCATTTTTTAAAAGGTGGGAGAAACAAGCAGGGTCTCCTCTCTGTAGGGGTGGATGTAAAGCATGTGCCTTCTTTCCAGAGGTGCTGACTCCCTGGCTGTGGGGCACCCACACTGCATGTGAGCTTGGAGACTCTTCTGGTCCAGCTTTCCTAACATGCCTCACAGCCTGAAGATAGATGCTCCTCTCCCCACTCTAAGCGGCTCCCTTACCAGCCCCTCCAGGGAGCCAGCACCAGGCTTCTGAACCACTCTTCTCTCCCACTGACCTAGAAAAGCCTTTCTGTGGGTTTTGAGAGTCTGCCTTTCCTCTTCTGAAGCAAGCTGAGAAAATGTCACCTACTGAGTGGATCTTCTGCACAGCAACCTGTTGAAACCAGAGAAAATAAAAACTTAGCTTGAAAATGAGCAAGTTTTATGTTCTGTGATGGCTGCATCAGAAGCCCATGTCTGCTGTCTGAACTCTGGCACAGAGAGAAAGCCATCCTTCAAATGCCTGTGATTCCAACTCTGCATAAATTTTGGGAGCTGCCCTGGGAACTGAGGAGTCCGGGACCAGCTCTCTTTCCACTGCATGTGCAGGTGGCTGACATTAAGGGTAATATAAGATACGTGGGCGCTTGGACACCAGCAGAATTTAACTCATAGCTTGGTGGAAGCATTATGTATGTGTATGTGTTTAACTTCAGGCTGGAAATAATGGTAAATGAAGAGCTCAGAACTTCAGCTGTATATCCATTTTTACTACTGTAAGACTTTTAAAGATGCGAGGGTTCACTTCAGTCTAATCAGCTGCACACAGGATGGAGGCTCAACTGAGAGGCTTTGGTGATCCCACAAGCAGCAGAAAAATCGGTGAGGCTGCAGCCCTGGGCAGATTCTAACTAGGAAAGCCCTAGAACATGAATCTCCCTTGCTATTCCTCCTAATCTCCTCCTGTTTACTGAAATCTTCCACTCCCATCCTTAAAGCACTAATTCCTTTTCTGTCTATACTAATCCTGATTCACATTCTTATCTTCATTCCTCTTTGAAATTCCTCTTGAGTCCTCAAACCAGCAGTTAACTATAGGATTGTAATCAGGGCAGCTCAAGGCTTGTGGAACCTTAGAAAAGGTTAAGGTTCACCTTCGCTTTTAAAGAGGTTAAGGTTCACTTCACCTTCACTCTTTCAAGGGAAGGGATTCCTTAGAAAGTATCTCTCACTGGTGGCCCTCCACTTCTGCTTGAACACTGCTGGTGATGGAATACTCACTACCTTGTGTACTATGTACTACTCAGGAACTTGTGCTCTGGAACTAAATGGGTTGGTTTGAAATCTACTCTGCTGCTTACTCATTGGTTGTTGTTTTTTTTTGTTTTTTTGTTTTTTGTTTTGGCAGTTTTTGCAACCTCTCTGAGGGCCTTCATCCAAAAATGGAGTTACTAATAGTATCTAGTTAGGGCTTCCCTAATAGCTCAGTTGGTAAAGAATCTGCCTGCAATGCAGGAGACCCTGGTTCAATTCCAGGGTCGGGAAGATGCACTGGAGAAGGGATAGACTACCCATTCCAGTATTCTTGGGCTTCCCTTGTGGCTCAGCTGGTAAAGAATCCGCCTGCCATGCGGGAGACCTGGGTTCTATTCCTGGGTTGGGAAGATCCCTGGAGAAGAGAAAGGCTACCCACTCCAGTATTCTGGCCTGGAGAATTCCATGGATTGTAAAGTCCATGGGGTCACAAAGAGTTGGACACGACTGAATGACTTTCACTTTCAGGGTTGTTGGCCTGGTCTTGGGTTTTGACCAAGGTTGTGCCTTTCAGAGGCTAGCATTTATAATTTCTCTTTCAGAGAAATTTTGTCTTTTCACTTTTAAAGAAGTCAAGGTTTACAGTTACCTAAATTGTGAAATAAAACCCACATACCTGGCTCAGTGATAAATAATCTGCTTGCCAATACAGGAGATGAGGGTTTGATCCCTGGGTCAGGAAGCTCCCCTGGAGAAGAGAATGGCAACCCGCTCCAGTATTCATGCCTGGAGAATCCCATGGACCATGAGCCTGGTGGGCTACAGTCCACAGGGTCACAAAGAGTCAGATGGGACTGAGCAACTAACACTTTCACTCTTTTCACTTCACCAGGCTGGTCATCTGAGGGCGGAGGCTTGGGTCTAAGTCCTACTGATGACCAGTTGTATGATGCTGCCTGAGTTTCTGGACCTGTGTTTTCCCCACTGTCACGTGGGTGTATTGACCTGAATGGCCACGGAGGTTCCTTCTACTCTAGAGTTCTGTGTTTTAAGTGGCCCATTAGTTTTCATGGTGAACTGGCAGAGATTCTAAGTGTGAGACTCAGATAGCAGTGGGAGGAAAGGGGTTTCTGAGTGGAGAGGCTTATGCTTTTCGGTTGCCCTCAGATCACACCATCTGGGCTGCAGGAAGTAGACAGCAGTTTTCCATGGTCTGAAAGAATTCTTTCTTCCTCTAACATCCTGTTTATTAGCTACAGTGCTGTATTTTGAAGGCCCTAAAAGTCCCATAAAGCAATGATTTGGGGTGAGGCAGTTGAGGAATGCAGTGACTTTAAGAGCGTATTGGTAGTATTTCATGAAAATAAATCAACTTTTACCTTTTATGGGAACAAACATTTTCAAGTGGGAGAATTGTGGTTTTCCCCTGCTCTACTCTAATTCTTAGAAAAGTCCTGCAAAAATGGTACCCAGTAGAGTCCTTTGTGCATTCCTGCCTCTTGGCTTTACTGTTGAAGTCTTTGTAGGATGGTTTTACTTTTGTTAAGTGACAGTGTTTAAATGTTGATCCGTGTCAACAGAACACTGAAGCCATCAATGCATAATTGCATTAATATTAATTCTCCTTTCAATGAGAAAGCTGCTTTGTAATCACTTGTTATTTAACCTCGACTGGAACCTTTCCAGGAAAAAAGAGGACCAGTTGGCAGATCTGAGCCATTGTGCTATCTTTCCATGTAGGGAAAGAACAGGAGAGAATGGCAAGCCTTTCCACCACACAGTGTGGTACTGGGCATACATCAAGATTTTCGTCAAAAAAAAAGGGAGATTGGTGCTTTTTGCTGGATGTAAGAATCTAGACCTAAGCCAACTCAGGGGGAAATGTAGAGAAGTTATTTGTTGAGTATAGTTAGGAGATCCTGACTCAAGACAAATGAACCCTGGGGTGACTCGCATTTCGATGAACTTCCTGATGCAGTGATGTGTGTGGCAAAGTTTTCTCTTGGAGAAAGTCACTTCGTCTTGGGGTTGGGAACAAGGTGTCTTCCAATGGGGGAAGCGTCCCTCACAGATCCATACAGTGATCAAGGAGGGAATGAGGACCACGGCCTGAGGTCTCCCAGTTGGTGCCAGAAAACTGCTGTTTTGCAGATCTCGCCATAGGAACATGGCTAACTGGGGAGGTGAGTACTGTGGAAATCTGGGTACAGCAGGGAGCTTGTGGGAAAGAGTGTTTCTCATCATCCACAATCTTAAAGCCTGGCCTGTTCCTTCAGGTGGTGAGACATTTAGGCTGTATCTGTATTTTACTTCATTCCTTTGTGATTAAGTTGCCAATGGTGTTGCCTTGACTCTGATCAAGGAGATCTCCTGACTTGTTTTTCTTCCAGGAGAAGCCCCAGGAGCTCAGATTGTCTCAAGAGCAGCAGAGGCCAAGCTTTTGTTGTTAGAGCACCTGGCGAGCCTGGGTCAGCATCCTAAATTCCAGGCAAGTGACTGCTGACTCAGCCTGCCTCTCCTTGCAGCTTGGAGAATAATTGATGCATCCTGGAAACTTCTGGAAAATATTCTGATCTTGGAAAATTGATTTTATAGGTACTAATGTGAGATCTTTTAGTAAGTGAAGCATCACAATCATGGCAGTGTGAAACTTTAAAAATGACAGGATTTCCTTTTTCTTGTGTCTATAAACCAAGATGGGGCTTAGTTGAAAACGCTTTTGCATGTGGATGGGAACTGGGGTGGACCATGACTGTGTGAGACTAGGCTTCTTAGGGAACAAGTGGGAACTGGGTTTCAGAACTCTTCCCTGAATTTGAGTTGGGGTAACTCTGTCATTTCTAAAGAGGTCAGGAACTTGATTTTTCTTCCATTGCTCTACTTCCCATGTGTTTTCTTTCTGAGGACAAGACAGAGCCCAGGTCTCTACCTGTGCCTCCCTCCCATCTTCCCATATTCTTCAGAGTCTTTGTGGTCCTTACTTTTTCACTGGTAAGTGTCTACTCTTCTCTGAAAGCAACCAGCTTTCTTTGGCCATCAGGGACTTCCTGGGTGGCACTAGTGGTAAAGAAAACCCGTGCCAATGCAGGAGACATAAGACACCAGGGTTTGATCCCTGGGTCAGGAAGATCTCCTGGAGGAGGGCATGGCAACCCACTCTAGTATTCTTGCCTGGAGAATCCCACGGACAGAGGAACCTAGAAGGCTCCAGTCCATAGGGTTGCACAGAGTTGGACACAACTGAAGCCACTTAGCTCACAGGCAGGCATAGCTCCTCCCCTCCCCTCCCATCATTATCACTGTCTCTGTCCTTTGCATGCTGAGTCTTTGGACGGGAGACCTGAGAGGGTAGGATGATGTTTGGAGCTTCAGAGGTTCTTTCTTTCTACAAGCCAAAGCTGAGTTAACATCCAAGAACCTTCCTCTTGAGGGACTGGGTACTTGCTCCCAGCTGCCCTCTGGGAAGAAAGGCCAAGATGCTATTGATAGCATCCTCTCAGGGGTCTCTGGAAAAGAGCAAGCAAAGCCACTCTCCATCATGCTGAGTTCAACTGGCTATCCAGCAGGCATTCCCTGAGGGGCCAACATGTGCCAGGCCTTGGGCTTCGTGGCCATGAACCCACCATGCTTCCTACTTTCAGGTTCTCAGCCTCTTTAACATGACAGGATACCCACAGGGAAAACTGCCTTATCTAAGACCTAGGATTAGCGTCTGCCACAATTACTTCACAGCAGGGCATCCATACCTGTTTTGATGAATGATTAAATGAAAGAAGTGCCAAATGGCTACTAGGAAGGAATTTCCAGGAGGAAAAGTGCTCTGAGATCTGGGGAAGTCAACAGAGAATGTTTGGTGATTGCATAGCCCTGCAAGACCTGCAGGGGATGAGCAGACAGAGGAGATGGGGAGGGCTTTCCTGGCCAGAGAGGACTGACCCCAAGGCTGGGAGGAACAGGGAAGAACAGAAAGGGAGCTGGATATATATGTATACAAACATATATACATATTTCTTTTAAAAACTTCTTTAGTTTTTTTCCTCATTTTCCTCTTTTCAACCCATTTTTGCTACGCACCCCCCCACCCCCCACCATACTCTCTGATTTCCTCTTTGATAACTGCATTTTTTTAAAAACAGGCTGGGGAAGTACTGCATTTTAAAGCCTCTCTTGTCTGCCAAGCTGTGCTCCCAAGTCCTCTAAGCTCCACATGCAGCCAGAATAACTTGAGGATGAAGCTCATTAATAATGTGCATGAGAAATCACATCTCTCCAGGAGGCCAGGAGAGGGGGAGACTCTCCCCCTGTCATCAAGCTTTCAGAAATGGAGCTCACAAATAGGACACCCTGTCCCCACTGCCTGAAGGGCTGGGGCTGTCCACACAGGTGTCCTGGGGGGACATTTCTTGGATGAAATTTCTCCATCCGAGTGGGGCCTCAACCATAAGAACTTGCTCTCCCTAAGCGTCGTTGCTTCCTGGCCCAGCATCTTCATAGATATTTCCAGTTGTAGGAGGGGGATTTCCAATGGCATGTCACTTAGTATGAGCACACCCATTAGTTATAATTAAACAGGCTGCTGCAGTGATGACAAATAAATGTAGCACCAAAAGGACTGTGTGGATATTCAGAGCCAGAATGGTAGCCTTCAGATGACAAATCCACCAGGCTTTCCAGCTCTGGAGGGGGCTCAGGAGAGGGATGTCTTCTCCTGGGTGGATGACCTCACATTCTTAAAAGGCAATGCTTCCTGAGAACAGCTACATCTTGAGTCTATTTCGGACAACATCCTCAAGCCCTGGGACTCTGGGAGCATCTCCTTACTTTTTCTAATATTTGTGAGCCATTTCCCCCTCTGCTTCTTTCTGAATGTATTTGCATCATCCATCTCTGACTTTTTTCTAGGAGGTAAGGAGGCCTGCTGTTCACAGTAGAATTTCCCTGTGATCGGCCACCATCAGTGCCCACACGCCTGCAGGGTCCCAAGGAAGAGCCCATGTGGACACCTCAGCCCTTAACGCTGGACCGCTTTTGGTGGTCTCACCAACCAGCCATCATCAGGTGAGGCTAAATCCCATTTTGTGTGCTTGTGGTGAACATATTATTTCATGGCTACCCACCTGGCTATTTGCTTTTATGTTTAAGAAGGCTGTGTTGTTATGCCTTTGATATCCCCTAGGCTCCACGTAGGCAGTGTCTCACTAGGCTTCTTAAAATGTGGACACAAAATTTGGGGAATGGGGGAGAGTATCAAAACCTTAACACAGAATAAATTGGGAGAGGAATGATGGATGACGGGAAGGTTCCCTGGGCAGACGGCAGGGAATCAAAAGGAAAGGCTGTTATTTGTAATAATATGCGTCAATACAGAATGGGCGTGACTGTGTGTTAGTTGTTGTGCTGGTCTTTTGCATGAGGGCAGCATGGGGAGACAGTTGAGAGCACGACCATCATCATTCAGCGCTTGATGGCCTGGCTTTGAAGCCAGTTAGCTTTGCTGCTAACTTGGTAGGCTGACCTTAAGCAAGTAGCTTACCTTTGCTGTGCCTTAGATCCTGCATCTGTAAAATGGGGCCTAATAGTGTTGCCTCCCTCCTGGGATTGCTGTGACAACTAAGTGATATGATTTATGTGAAGCATACAGAATAGGATTTGTATCTTGTGAATGTTAGTGAGTTTTGTCACCTCAGGACGTCCCCATCTTTAGGCATCATTATCTTCACAATTTTGCTAGAATCATACACCCATGTATTTACTTGATATTTAAAGACTATGTAAATTTTTTTAAAATTATGGATATAACATATTGAAAAGTGTGAAAAGCATAAATCAAGAAATCATCATGAAATGTCAAGAAGCAGAACAGGGCAAGGGCCTTGGACACTCTTCTCATGCTCCTTGACTGCTTCGCCAGAGGTACCCCTGTTCTGACTCTCACACTTTTTTTTTTTTTTTAATTTCTTTTTTTTTTCATTTATCTTTATTAGTTGGAGGCTAATTACTTTACAATATTGTAGTGGTTTTTGTCATACATTGACATGAATCAGCCACAGATTTACATGTATTCCCCATCCCGATCCCCCCTCCCACCTCCCTCTCTACCCGATCCCTCTGGGTCTTCCCAGTCACCAGGCCTGAGCACTTGTCTCATGCATCCAACCTAGGCTGGTGATCTGTTTCACCCTAGATAATATACATGTTTCGATGCTGTTCTCTCGAAACATCCCACCCTCGCCTTCTCCCACAGTGACTCTCACACTCTTCTGTTTAGTTTGCTCATTACACATATGGAATCAGAGGATGTGCATGTGTTTGTGTGTGTCTGATTTCTTTTTTTTATTAATTAATTTTTGGGGCTGTGCTAAGGCTTCGTTGTTACGGGCTTTTTCTAATTGCAGCAAGTGGGTGCTTCTCTAGTTGCAGTGCGCGGGCTTGTCGTCGCGGCGGCCTCTCAGTTGCAGAGCATGGGCTCTAGACCTTGGGCTCACTAGTTGCGGCGAACGGGCTTAGTTGCCTCGAAGCATGTGGAATCTTCCTGGGCCAGAGATCGAACCTGTGTCCCCGGCATTGGCAAGCATGCCCTCAACCAGTGGACCACCAGGGAAGCCCTGTGTGTGTCTGAATTCTGTAATTCAGTGTGGTGTTTGAGAGCATGGCTCTGTGATTGCGTGCAACTGGGGATCTTTCATTTTCCTTACTGTGTAGGATCCCATTGCGTGATTACAGCACCATTATGTATTTATTCTGCTGTTACTATTTATTTATTTATTTATTCTGCTGTTTATGAACGCTTTGTGTTGTTTTCAGTTTCTACTGCAAATAATGGTAGTATTAACATCTTTGTACATGCTTATTAAAACACCTGTAGGCTGAACATATATTTAGGAGTATAATTGCTGGGTTATGCACTGTGACATTCAGTTGCAGGAGATAGTGTCAAATCGGCTTTCCAATGGTTGTGCCATTTCATCTGTTTTGTAATCTTTTTATTGATTTGTAGAAATTCTTTATATATTCTGTATACAAGCTCATTTGTCCCTTTGTCAGTAACATGTATTGCAAATACCTTTTGTGATCTGTGTAGACTTAAACGTTAGGTTTATCTTAAGATAAAAACTTAAGGTTTATCTTAAGTATCTTTGTGAAATTGAATTTGATATTGTTTTGTACTGAAAGATGTATGTATATTAGATCAAAGTTTGCCCCTGCTCCAACTAAAATAATTTTCTCTACTCCTCATGGTATGCTTTTATCATTCTTTAGGAAACATCGATTATTTCATTTAGTCCTCACAAAGAACCTATTAGGTAGGTACCATGGTAACCCTTGTCTTCTAGGTTTGGCATTGGAGGCAGAGAAGTGTCAACATTTACCCAAAGACACAACTGACATGAGGATCAGGTGTAACTGCTTGCAGAGCTCATATTGTTTCTATCATGTCACTGATCAGCAGGCTATTTTATCATCTCTTATACGCCCTGAATCCTCAAGAGACCCACTGTATTTCCACAGAGTCCTGAGTGCAGTGAGGCCCTCAGCAAACATTTGGGGGTAAATGAATAGATGGATGGATAGATGAATACGTGGATGAATGAGTTGGTAGATGGGTGAATGGATGAATGGAAGGATGGATGATGTCGAGAGTCAGTGTTTTCACAAAATCTCCCTGCCCAGGGAGGAGTCCATTCTCAGGTCAGGCCCTGCCATCACCCCACAGCAGCCGTGCCATGGCCCTTCTCTCCTCAATGGCCTTCGAGGGGAGAGATAAGGACAGAACTGGAGCTGAGGTGAGGATGTGGCAGTCCCAGCCTTGCCTTTGCTGGGGAGAAGTGTGATCACATCTTTATCAACGTAGGGGCTCTTTTAAGAACTCTTGCTCACAGAGGAAGCAGACACTCATTGTCTGCCTGCTCTGATGGGTTGTTATACCAGCTCTGTCTACATATCCAGACTTGGGATGTGGGCTTTCCTCTGGGGTGCCTTTCATGCCACAGATGGAGGACCATTCTTTGCTCTGTATCTAGGAAGACAATGGGCAGATTCAAGAATTGGTTCCGTGTCCTTGAGACCCGTTGCATTTGATCTTGCTTCACTCACGCTTTCATTTGCACAGCAGAATTTGCCCTTGTTCACTTGAACATTTTCTAGCTTTGTCCCAGGAGCTGATCTGGGTGTTTCTGTAGAAAGGATGGTAAATTGGATTCTGTCTAAAGAGCACAGATGAGGATCCCACAGGGAGAGCTCTGCTAGAGATTGGGATGGGGTGATTATGAGCGTCACTGTTCCTAGTTTGAACTCTCTCTTGAGGCATTTGTTGAAACTTTGTTCATACTAAGTAGCTACCAGAACCTTTTCCCATTCTGAGGGCTGGTGACATGCTGTTCTGGACTCTTTCTGAGCACTTGCCTAGGAAAGTGCTTGTTGTATTTAATAAATTGTGTTGATTTATTGCCTTTATTGAACTGCCAAAGTCCTCTGTATTATCAGAGGTGATGGCCTTCTTAGGAAAACATGGAAGGTCTCTTCATTAGCATCCATTTTTCTATGAGGCTTTGGAGGCTGAAATACCGAGATGCACAGTGTTCATTCTGGTGATATATTGAGCACCATCAGGGTGAACAATGGCTTCCGTATAAATTAGGTGGAAGGAAAGAATCGAGGCCATTTGCTACAGGCTTGCAGGAGTTTTGTGATGAAACGAGCAGGCTACTTTTCTTTCCTTCGGTGATGACAAGCTCCTCTCTTAATTTTCCACAAGGGAGTAGCAGCAGGCGGAAGGAGCTCTTTGGGGAGAAGCACACCTCCGCAGTCAGATCGGTCTATGATGTTTCAGCGCATCCCACTTAAGGCTTGTGCTGTGACAGCAGGTGAATCACTTGGCACCGTTGTGCCTGCACTTCTTGTCTGTGTTAGTTGGTGCCCTGACCCTCACAGTGACAATAAGCTTCCTTTGTATCCCTCTGCTTCTTGCCCCAGATCCAGCTCAGTCTGAGACTGGCTCTGAGGCTTCCTGTGTGCATCAGGCCCCAAGTTTCAGGGAGAAGCCCAAATGAGCCTGAGAGAGATGCCAAGAACCTCAGGGGGCAATGACGCTTGACACGCCCATCACTTTCCTAGGACCTGCCTTAGGCTTCTATCTTCTTTCAGGAGAAATCTTGTAGAGTCTGGTGCCTGCTTTCACCTCCTTACAGAGGATGCTGTGGGCTTAGGAGCACCATCCCCAGAGCTTTAGATCCTGACAACTGCAGATCCTTCTGTCTTTCTCATGGATGTGTCTGTCAAGCACTCAAAGCTCTGTGGATCTTTTCCACATCTGGCTAGAAGCACTTATTGCTCCTTGTACACTTAGAGGAGAACACGCTTCCACTCCAGGGGAACTCAGGCCAGCACCCGTGGGAACCAGAGACAGCTCTGAGTTTGAATCTAGCCAAGCTGTGTGACCTTGGGCAGATTACTCAGTTTCTCTGGGTTTCAGGCCCCTTATTTGCATGAGGGGGATAATAATGCCAAACTCAAAAGATTATTGCAAGGACTAAATGAGCCCATGTTTGCCAAGTGCTTAGCAGCGTCTGACACATAATGCCTGTTCAAACAATGCCAGCTATGACTATTAGCGAAGTTTTCATAAATGCTCGTTAAGCGGGGGCTACTTATAGCTGTAGCCAGCTATGTGCCCTGTTAACTGTAGGCTCTAAGAGTAAAAATGGTGAGTGAAACTGAGATGCCTCTGCCTGCAAGGAACTTCAGTTCAGTTCAGTTATTCAGTTATGTCCAAATCTTTGTGACCCCATGGACTGCAGCACACCAGGCCTCCCTGTCCATCACCAACTCCTGGAGTTTACTCAAACACATGTCCATTGAGTCAGTGATGCCATCCAACCATCTCATCCTCTGTCGTCCCCTTCTCCTCCTGCCTTCAATCTTTCCCAGCATCAGGGTCTTTTCCAATGAGTCAGTTCTTCATATTAGGTGGCCAGAGTATTGGAGTTTCAGCTTCAGCATCAGCCTTTCCAATGAATATTCCAATGAAAGCAAGGAACTTAGTGTTCAGCAGATGAGACTGGAAGTGAAACAGACAATTAAAATACAGCATGAGAAGTGATGTGGGTGGTGGTGATCACTGATCATTGCTGTTCAGTGGCTCAGTCACATCTGCTTTGTGACATAGACACCATGTGTGCTTCATGACACCACAGACGCCAGGCCTCCCTGTCCTTCACCATCTCCGGAGCTTGCTCAAACTCATGTCCATTGACTCAGTGATGCCATCCAACCATCTCATCCTTTGTCATTCCCTTGTTCCCATGCCTACAGTCTTTCCCAGCATCAGGGTCTTTTCCAATAGTCAGCTCTTCACATCAGGTGGCCAAAGTATTGGAGCTTCAGCTTCAGCATCAGTCTTTCCAATGAATATTCAGGGTGATTTCCTTTAGGATTGATTGGTTTGATCTTGCAGTCCAAGGGATTCTTAAGAGTCTTCTCCCAACACCACAATTCGAAAGCATCAATTCTTCGGTGCTCAGCTTTCTTTATGGTACAACTCTTACATCCATACCTGACTACTAGAAAAACCATAGCTTTGACTATACGGACATTTGTAGGCAAAGGGGTGTCTCTGCTTTTTAATACAATGTCTAGGTATCACTGATCACAGCATGAGCATATAGGAGGGGCCTCTAATCCAGTCTAAGGTCTGGGTACTGGCCCTCCCCAGGCTGAGCCAAGCCTCCAGAAGCTGACCAGAACAGGACAGGCTAAGGAGTAAAGGCAGTGTTGGAAGCCTTCTGTTTATAGCTGAGCAATTAGAGGTAAAATCTTCACACCCCCTAACTCTGGCCAACCAGAAAAACCTTCCACTCCCATGATGTCTCTCTGCCCTTTAAAAATTGATCAGCCTAATTTCTCTTACCGATTGTCATCTTTCTTCCTTGCTGGAATGGGCGCCCCCTACCAGCAGGACTCTGGGCTGTCAGTTACATCCATAGCACTCAGCATAGGGTGTGATAATTTTAATACTTTGGCCACCTGATGTAAAGATCTGACTCATTGGAAGAGACCCTGATGCTGGGAAAGATTGAAGGCAGGAGGAGAAGGGATGACAGAGGATGAGATGGTTGGATGGCATCACCGACTCAATGGACATGAGTTTGAGCAAGCTCCAGGAGATAGTGAAGGACAGGGAGGCCTGGCATGCGGCAGTCCATGGAGTCACAAAGAGTCAACTTAGTGACTGAATTGAACTGAACTGAACTGATGTTAATACATTAAGTGAGATGGAGCAGACATTGAGATTTGCCACACTTTGCCTTTCAGAAATGCCCAGTTAAAACTGCTGGGGGCGACCAGCAGAGTCAGTTCTGTATGCTTCCCTTCCTCTTCTCTCCTTCTCACAAGCTGGGGCCTGACTCACAGTGGGGAGGCTCTGGGCCCCTCCGACCCCCAGGCTTGGAGCTGAGCTGGGAGTTGTACTCATCCAGGCCAAGTAGGAGCCTGCAGCCCCCTCCTGAAGCTGGTTTCCATCCCTTTGCTCCGGCAGGGGCCTCCTGGCTGTTCAAGGCTGCTGTACTTCATATCTGATAATCGATGCTGCCCTTATCTTGGGAGGAAATGCTGCCCAGTGATATCACACACTGAATCGATTAAAAGCAGAACTTTGAACTTGTCTGTTTGGAGAGGTCCCTGTAGAGTGAATCACTCAGTCCTCCTTTAATGTGGTCCAGATGCCTGCCAGAGACCCCATCTGCAGCTCAGGAGCAGCTCCGTGGCAGGGCCAGAATACCCCGAGTTTTCACAGGTTGCCCGGGGCCAGAGCCAGAGGGTTTGTTTATCTACAATGACATCACCTTCTTCAACCTACCCATTCCCCTTCAATTTTTGGTTTTGACTCACTTCAAAGAGAAAGACTTCCACGTTTTCTCTGCTTTTTCTGTTTTGTTTTAGCTTTGTGTTTTAATCCAATGCTTTACCATCACTGTACCTTCTTTGTAGAGAAAATCCCATTGCAATTATCCCAGCCCTCCGTTATGTGGGAGGTGAAGGTATGTGAGCTGGTCTCGTAACTCAAAAATGAGGCTAGGAAAAAGAGGAGTTCAGGAAGTATGTGATCAAGGCTGGGTTTGTGCTGGGGACACCTGGGGATTCAAGAGTCCTGAAGGAGACACATGTGGCCTAGAAAGGCTAGGAAGACTTCTGTCAAGGAAGTGGGACTGGAATTGGGTCCTGAAGGAGGAAGGAAAGATTTGAAGAGAGCTGGGGTAGGGATGCTTTGAAGAGCACTGGGGATGGGTAGCTTGATAAAGCCCAGAGCTGATGATGAGTAAGTAAGCCCAAGAAGAAGGAGCAGGCACTGCCAGAAGTATAGGTGGGCAGGCTTAAATGCGATGGTCAGAGAGCAGAATATGCTGAGTATGATGGTTCATTTATGTGTCATCCTGGCAAGCTATGGTGCCCAATTATTTGGTCAAACACCACTGAAGATGCTGCTGTCAAGGTATTTTTTTAGATACTATTTTGATCAGTAAATTTTGGGTAAAGCAGATTACTGTCCATAAAGTGGGTGACCCTCGCCCAATCTGCTGAGGCTTTAAGCGCAAAGATCAAAGTTTTCAGAAGAAGGGATTCTCCTCGAGACCATCACACTGACAGCCTGCCAGTGTATCCAGCCTGCTGCCCTGCAGAATTCAGACTCAAGACTGAAGCACCCACTCTTAATTACCAGCCTACCAGGCTGCCTTGCAAATTTTAGGCTTGCCAACCACCCTCCCCACAGTCCCATGAGCCAATTGCTTAAAATAAATCTTTCCCTCCGTATATCCACTTAGATCCTTTTGTTTCTGTGTAGCACCCTGGCTACCACCCCGATCAGAGCCAGGCTTGGCAGAGTGATTGTAGTCCAAGGGCAGTTTTGGAGAGCCAGGCTCCATTCACCGGGTATTTGAGGACTAGATACTGAGTCAGATTCTGCAACCAGGTTCCATGGCCACGAGACTCTGCCCAGAGGGGCTCACACAAAGGGAATCCCAGGGACTCTAAATTGGAGCTTCCGTGCAGAAATGTGACAAGGATTCTGGGTGGAGCCTGGCTCACTCCCAGTTTTTTCATTTCTTGCATGGAGTTGGTTTTAATTGACAAGAAGTCCCACTACCAGTGGACGTTTTCTTGTTAAAACAGACACTCTTGCATTCTGTTGTGCAGCAAAAAGATTGCTTTTTTTTTGGCAAGCAGGCCTTGGATTTTTCTGAGCTAACTGTGCGAGAAACATCCCTCCTGAAGGCCACTGTGCAAGTGAGTCCCCGCAGAAACATGCCTGCGCTGTCAGGTGTGGGGAGAAATGTCTTTAGTAAGAGTAGGTCACGGAATGAGACTTCCCCACTGCAGTGTGGATGGGCAGGAGGGGTTTCCACAAGGACAAGTCTTAAGAATCTCCGTAAAATTGCATGACTCCATCTGTCTCCTCTCTCTTCTTTGGCTTCAGATGAGCTGAGCCATTTAAAAATTCCCCAACGAGAGACCCTAGACACCAGAAGAAGTGATGAACAGATTTTCAATTTGGCCCCGATTTGCATGATTTTTTTTTTTTTTTTTTTTGGCAGTGGAAATCATTGTCTGAACTAGAGGTTGGAGATGGGGAGTCGGTTTTCCCTAGAAGAGGCAGATTCTTGATTGGTCTGGACAGACTGCTGGTGCTCTGGGCGAGCTCTAACCTCAGTTTCTGGAAAGGAGGAAGATGTGGCAAACAGGGAGGTGGAGAGGAAATTGATGATCTGAGTGGTAAAGAATCTGCCTGCTAATGTAGGAGACATGAGACGCAGGTTCAATCCCTGGGAAGATCCTCTGGAGAAGGAAATGGCAACCAACTCCAGTATTCTTGCCTGGGAAATCCCATGGACAGAGGAGCCTGGTGGGCTATAGTCCATGGGGTCACAAAGAACTGGACATGTCTGAGCACACAGGCATACACACATGCTCGTGCTGACACTCTCCCTAAGCTGCCTCTGGGCCTTGACACTGTGTCCTTTTCTCCAGCCTAAAGTGGGGTCCAGCCCCACCCCTACTTCCCACAGTCCTTTGTATACCAGTACGGACCTTCCAGAAGCCTGCTACGGCTCAGTGTCAAGGATCTTCCAACTCCACAAGGTGTTGCCCCGGCGCCTTGTTCAAACCTTTCATCCTAGCCAAGTGCCCTCCAACCTCTCTCCTCTTGCCAGGTCAGATCCTGCCTCCTGGCCATGGAGGCTCAGCTCCTGTCCCCCCAACTCCCCAAGATGGTGAAAGGAAGACTACCTCCTCCTAGGACCATGTTCTTTGGAAATAAGAGTCAGTTTGATCTGGAGAGGACTCTGAATTCACAGTAGTCATCGCAGCATAAACCTCAAGTCTAGATGAAAAAACTGTTCCAGTCCCACAAGTGGGTGCGATGTCCGTGTCCCCTGAGAAGACCTGGAGAGACACCAACTTCTGAGGGCCTGTCTTGACTCCTCTCTACAGCCTTGTGAGGGCAAACCCACCTCTGGGGCCTCAGTTCAGCTCAATCGCTCAGGTGTGTCTGACTCTTTGAGACCCCATGGACTGCAGCACACCAGGCCTCCCTGTCCATTACCAGCTCCCAGAGTTTACTCAAACTCATGTCCATTGAATAGGTGATGCCATCCAATCATCTCATCCTCTGTCGTTCCCTTCTCCTCCAACCTTCAATCTTTCCCAGCATTGGGGTCTTTTCAAATGAGTCAGTTCTTCACATCAGGTGGCCAAAGTATTGGCGTTTCAGATTTAGCATCAGTCCTTCCAATGAATATTCAGGACTGGTTGGATCTCATTGCTGTCCAAGGGACTCTCAAGAGTCTTCTCCAAAACCACAGTTCAAAAGTATCAATTCTTCGGTGCTCAGTTTTCTTTATAGTCCAACTCTCACATCCATACATGACTATTGGAAAAACCATAGCTTTGACTAGACAGACCTTTTGTTGGCAAAGTAATGTCTCTGCTTTTTAATATACTGTCTAGGTTGGTCATAACTTTTCTTCCAAGGAGCAGGCGTCTTTTAATTTCATGGCTGCAGTCACCATCTACAGTGATTTTGGAGCCCCCTAAAATAAGGTTTGTCACTGTTTTCATTGTTTCTCCATCTATTTGCCATGAAGTGATGGGACCAGATGCCATGATCTTAGTTTTCTGAATGTTGAGCTGTAAGCCAACATTTTCACTCTCCTCTTTCACTTTCATCAAGAGATTCTTTAGTTCTTCACTTTCTGCTATAAGGGTGGTGTCATCTGCATATCTGAGGTTATTGATATTTCTCCCCACAATCTTGATTCTAGCTTGTGCTTCATCCAGCCCAGCATTTCTCATGATGTACTCTGCATATAAGTTAAATAAGCAGGGTGACAATAAATAACCTTAACGTACTCCTTTCCTGATTTGGAACCAGTCTGTTGTTCCATGTCCAGTTCTAACTGTTGCTTCCTGACCTGCATACAGGTTTCTCAGGAGGCAGGTCAGGTGGCCCCTCTGGGGCCGAGGCCTCGCTTAAAGTCCCTTCAACAGGGCAGAAAAGAAAGGGCCAGCACTCTGTGCCGGGCGAGAAGGGAGAGCCGTCGGGAGAAGTGAGTATTGCGGGGGGTCAGGGCCAGGGCAGGAGATGGGTCAGGATTGGAGGGGGGTGCTCTGCTGTGTCCCGGGAGAGGCAGGGCTTCCTTGTGAGGCCGTGACCGCACCGAATGCAGAGCGCCCCTCAGCCCTCGGGCACCGAGCCCCTGCCTCACCAGCCGTTGCCTTCTCCCTTCAAAATGTAGACTGAGAGGCTCATCATTAAAGTGGTGTTGACCAGAGAGAATTAAATGATAAAAATGATAAGATGGACTCTTAATTAGAGCCCACAGGGCTCCAGGCAAGGCCTGCAGGCAGTTTTTGAGAAAGGTCTGAGGGATCTCAGCACGTGGGCAGCAGGTGCCAGGCGACAGACTGGGCCGCAGGCACCACTCGACCTTGTCATTTTACACATGAGAAAACCAAGGTCATGGACAGGAAAGTTGCTCCTACTGGGTCTTGGGGGACCTGAGCGCATCTGGGGATCCCTCCACCTCAGCTCAGGCTTCTCCAAGGGCTTCGCATTTCGAGGATCTACCTACACAGGGATGCTCCTTGGTTGGTACTTATGACAGCTTTCATTCACCCAGTCATTCATTTGTTCAACACATATTATAGAGTGTCTTCCATGGGCCAGAGAGTGGTCTAGACACAGGATAGAGCCGTGAACAAAACCATAAAAACAAACCTCCCCTCACAGAGTTATTATTGGTGTATATTTCTTTTGGTAGGGGGAGGAGACATAAGTTGAGCACACATTAAATACTGTGTCAGAAAGTGGTAAGGGAAGTGGAGAAAATGCAGACAGGAGGGTGCAGGATCCCCTCTGCGGGCTCTCTGGTCAGAGAGTGGTAGGAACTCTTGGGCAGTTGTAAGATAGGTGACAAGATTCCCCTGGGCCAACCCCTCACACCAGCCTCCCCCCGCCTGCACCCCCGTGAAGTGGAAGGAGGATGGAGTTGGGGACCACAGTTCACAAGACCATATGAGAGGTACCCAAGAGGCAGGGTCCTGGGGGCCAGGCCTGGGCTGTGGGGTGAGCTGGCGAGGTCAGGGAGAGCTTCCCCACAGAGGGAAGGCCGGGCTGGGCACTGAGGATGTGGCCTCAGGGAAAGGGCAGAAGGAAGGCTGAAGAAGACGGTCCTGGTTGGCTGGGGAGCAGCACGTGGGAGGGGAGGTAAAAAGGGATGAGACAGAAGGTGAAGTTGAGAAGCAGTGTTGGGGGACAATGAAGAACCCACTAAGCAGGCTTTATCTCCCAGGCATGGAGGGCTTCCTGTGTTTACCACTGGGGGATGATATCAGGAAGAAACCACCTTTAAAAAGGTCCCTCTGAATAGATACAGATGTGGGTACATATATACAATGGAATGTTACTCAGCCATTAAAAAGAACAACTTAGTTTGTTGTTAATGATCAGTTGTGTCTGACTCTTTGGGACCCCTTGGACTGGAGCCCACCAGGCTCCTCTAGCTATGGAATTCTTCAGGCAAGAATACTGGAGTGGGTAGCCATTCCCTTCCCCAGGGGATCTTCCTGACCCAGGGACCAAACCTGGGTCTACTGCATTGCAAGCATATTCTTTACTGTCTGAGCTACTTAGATTGCCCCATTAAAAAGAATGAAATATGCCATTTGCAAAAACATGGATGGACCTAGAGATTGCCATACTGAGTGAAGTAAGTCAGACAGAGAAGAAGAGATATCATATGACATTCTTTATATGTGGAATCTAAAAAGAAATGATACAAATGAACTTACAAAACAGAAGGAGACTCACAGACTTAGAGAACAAATGTATGGTTGCTGGGAGGAAGAATGAGGGGAAGGAATAGTTAGGGAGTTTGCAAAAGTCATGTACACACTGCTGCATTTCAAATGGATAAGCAACACGGACCTATTGCATAGCACAGGGAACTCTGAAGCCTAGATGGGAGGGGAGCTTGGGGGAGAATGGATACATGTATATTATGGCAGAGCCCCTTTGCTGCTTGCCTAAAACTATCACAAAATTGTTAATTGGCTACACTGCAATACAAAATACAAAGTTTAAAAGAAGATGCCTATATCAACTTGCACATTTCTTACAAAATAAATGAAAATAAAAAGGTCCTTCTGCCGGGTACAGGAAAGTTGTGTTGGAGCAAGAAGTCATCTACGATCTAGGGCAGTGATGGTGGGATGGAGAGAGGGGGTGGACGCAGAGGGGGAGGAAGGACCGCAAGACTTGCTGCCTGAGCTCCAGCTTCCTCCAGGCAAGGCTGATTGTCTAGGTTTTGGCGAGACCTGCAGGATCCTGTTTCACTGCCCTGCGCAGGTGGCAACTCTCCAAGATGGGAGAGAGATCTGAGCACCCAGGGGATTTCTCCAAATGTCAAGTCTTTTGCTCTGACTGCCATATACACCTCCCAGTCTCTGCTTCTGTTTCCACCTTCACTGAGTCTGGCTCAGACTTGGCCAGCTCAGATCCAGCAGACCCGGGGCAGGGGGGTTGTCCATTGGCAGAAAAATCTGGGGTCAGCCCAGGGCTAGAGGAGATGCATGCGATCTATTCCTAGAAAACCAGCCAAGAAAGGAGTTTGGAGGCTCTTCATGTGTGGGGTCTACTTATGTGCCTCAAAGAAGCCCCAGGGCAGGTCTGAGTCCCTGCCAGTCAACAGGTACAGATTGGGTAGGTTAGGACACCAGGGACCACTCTAAGGATCTGACTAGCCTGGGTCCCTTGGCTTGTTGCAGTCTGGCTCTTTATTGTTATTGTTTAGTCTCTCAGTCGTGTCTGACTCTAGTCAGAATTGTGTGTGACTGTACCCTGCCAGGTTCCTCTGTCCATGGGATTCTCCAGGCAAGAATACTGGAGTGGATTCCCATTTTCTTCTCCAGGGGATCTTCTCAATCTAGGGATCGAAACTGTGTCTCTTGTTTGGCAGGCAGATTCTTTACCATGGAGCCACCAAGGAAGCCCCTGTACACCCCAAATTTTAGGGGCCCCTGTCAGACTTCAGGGAGTGTACAAATTTGGCAGTGTACACTCTGCCAAATTTGGGAGTGTACAAGACCCAACCCAGTGCTTGGTGGTCTGTCCCAAGAGTCTTTGCCTGTAGCCTGCACCAGACTCTGGGTCTGGTAGGGGAATCTTGCTTGTGATTCCAAGCTTACTTAATGCCCCTGGTGGAATCCAGGCAGGTATAACCAAATCCACCACTGAACAGAACTGGGCTGGCTATGATTGGGGGCTCTGGGGACAGCCAGAATCCTAAAGGAACATCCAGGCCTATTAGAGCCGTGGTTGCTCTTTGAGTTGTAGCTGCTGAGGCCTTCAGACTCACCTTGGCTGGGGGAGCCCTCAGGAGGGACCTAGACTCTTGTTATGGGGAGGCTAGATGGGATACTGGAGACTGAAGATGGAAAGTGACCCACATTTAATGCAGCATGGGGGCTAGCCTTCTGCCACTCTCTTCCAGCCCACCGCCTCCTCCTTGACTCCCTGGGGTCTTAAGTGAACTATGAGCCCACGCAGGCCAGCACAGGACTGTCCAGACCGAGGGCCAGCCATCTGAGGCGGGCACTCTCCTCTGCCTCAGCCAGGCAGCTGCGCTGGGCTGTAGTTGGCTTCCCCACCCTCTCTGTGCAGACTGAGGTGGGTGTGTACTTCATGCTTAATTATAGTGCTCATAACTAGAGAGGAGCTGCTGGGAAGCACATGTCATTTTGTTTGGGGATAACACGCGCGAAGGCTGCAAAGTATCTATTAGATCGTCCCGTCCTGCCTCTGCCAGACGGGTGTCAGATCACACGTGCTTTTCTCCTGCCTGCGACTCAGGCAGGGATGGGGGCTGGGCAGGGCCTCCTGAAGGCTGGCAGCCCCTCTGCTTTCTCTCGAGCTCCGCTCTCCTTTTCCTTGTCTATCTACTCAGGTTTTCATCCATGCATCTGGTTCTGCTGGCCTTGCTCTCTCGTGTCCTCCCTGTCAGCCTCGATTCCTCCAGTCCCTGTTCCTGGAGACCCCACTGTGTGGCAGGCCTGCCCCAGCTTAGTTTTGGGGGTTCAGACAGAGATACCCACCCACCCATCACAGTCCAGAGCGACATGAGACTTGCCCACGGATGGTTCTGATTTAAGGCTAAATATAGGTGCACCATGCAAGGAGGGAAGGGAGAGGTCACCCTGGGCTCTGCTTGTTGGGATGCTTCATGGAAGAGATAGCCTTTGAGCTGGGAGAAAGTCACCAGGTGGGGAGAAGGGAGGTGCCTCGCTGGAACCTGCAGGCCCTTTCTCATCCTATTGTTAATATCCTGGTCTCCCCCACACCTTCTTGGTCATGGATTGATTCCCTCTAAATCTCACCTTTACCATCTCAGTCCTTCACACCTCCCTCTTCTCTGTCCACCTCTGGCCCATTTTAGACACAGTGAAGCAGAGGTGGGAATCTGGAGACGAGAGAATTTAGGGCCATAGCTGTCTCCCATCTTCAGCTTCTTCACCTGCAGAATGAGGGGTGAGGGCTCATCTCTATGACCCCTTCAGGTCTGACGTTCTAGGAGTTTCTAAACTAGGGAGCCACTCAGCAGAACCAGGGTCCAGACGTGGCAGCCTTGCATCTGTTTTTCTTCCTCTTCCTGACTTTAGCCACCACCGCTCTCCTGGCAGCTCGCAGATCTGCATCTTCAGCACAGGTTCCCCGCCTGAGCGATGGAAACACATCTCCCGCTGCTCTCTGCGTGTGTCTCCGGAGGTGCCTTAAAATCAGCACATGCAAAAGGGAAGTTGCTATATTGTACACCCCCCTGGTTCACCTGCTGCCGCATATATGTGCATCACACATTCACATACTCACATCCTCCTGGATCCTGTTACTTTCTTAAAACCACTCCACCAGGATAAAATCTCAGGAGAGCTAGACATTGTGGGGCATAGGTCTTTTGCGACCTGACTGTAGGCACATCTATCAAGACTCCCTGCCTCCCCAGACGCTGGACCCCAGCCAACCCTGACTGCTGAGCATACCTTTTCTGTGTCTTTGCATGCGTTCTTTCTCTGGTCTAGAAGCTCACTCTCCAACTCATTCCTTAAAACCCAACTTGCCTCTCACCTCTGTGATGAAGCCTTCCCAGAGATCACTTGTCCCAGTTGATGAGTCATCGCCGCTCCCTCTTGTCTGTCCTTGATCTTGTGAAGGCAGTTTTGATAGCACTTCTCAGTTATTATCAGTTTACTGTGATGAACAGTGGGCACCCCAACTCCCATTCATCTTTTGGCTCCAAATTTTTCTAGCATGTTGCCCAGCATGTATTGAGTGCTAAGGATCTTGTTCTTTCGATGGAACTGAGTCCTAATGATTGCCCTATGGTGCTCACAGTCCCTTGACATCATGGATCTGTCTGGAGTCAGGAGTATACCTGACTATAACTGACAGCCCACCCCAGAGGGCGGTACAGAGGGGAGCAGCAGTAAGTCCGTTTTCAACTTGATGCCTTCCCTGAGTTAGGTGTTAGGAGTTTTTTCCTCAAACTGGGGTAAGCCCTTGAGCTGACCCAGAAGTTCTGAGCATTTATCACTGAGTATTGATGACCACATATTCCACCTCTCCACCTGTGCCTGGAGATGAGGGAAGAAATACAAGAGTATTTCCCTGGTTTATCAGCTCTCCCTCTCTCAGCCCGCGCTCAAAATGATTTCTTAGTTCTCAGCTTTTCTTCCTCTGATCAAAGTGCCCGAGGCGGTGAGCACCAGGAGGGGAGCCCGAGCATTTCTGGCTCAGTCTCTCGCTCCCCTCTTCAGCGTTGTTTGAAGAACCTGTAGCCCGGAATTCTCCAATCAGGTGGGCGCGGTGGCCTAGCTGCAGAAGGGTCTCCAAGGGCTTGGTGAGGGCATGATGGCCCTGGGATACTGGGGGCTCCTGCCTTGCCTCCACCTGGATGAGATCAAGGCTGCCTGTGTCCTTCCTCATCCTCTTTTTCCCATTCTGTTCACTCAATCGCTCTTTTTCTCTCCAATGAATTCAATGCAGAAAATCCATGAGCAGGATTTCTCTCTTCAAAGGATCAAATAACCTTTCTTTTTTTTTCCTCCCTTTTAATTTTTTTTTCCCCCAAACTGCAAAAGGAAAACATGCAAACAGACTTAGAGTTAAAGGTGAGAGAAAGAAAGAAAAGTTGCTGCAAAGTAATTTCAACTTGAGAAGTAGAGCGGTTGAAACCCAGAAAAAATGTGCATTCAGCAATATGGTCCGCTCCTACAAATTAATTAACCCAGAGCGCTGTGTAATTAGTGTGCGGGGTAGGGAATTGAGCAGCTCACAATATCCCTCACCCGTTGTGGAATTACGTTCGTGAAAGAATTTCCTCTTCCTTACCCAAGAGACTTGAGAGAGTCACCCCGTTGGTCTGGTACCAGCAGGTGCTTCACGGCTGGAGACACATTTCGGACTGGGTTTTGCCTGTGAGGAGGGGGTCTTACAGCTGCATCCCCCTGATGTCTACCTTTGTACATGGCATAGCTGGGCCGTCACAGAATGAGGAGGAGGCCAGTCAGTTCTTCTCCTGGAGAAATGGACCCTGAAGAGACCCTTCTGCCCATGTGCTGCATCTAAACTCTGAGTTCTTGCTTTTTTTTTCTTTTTTTTTTTTTTATGTTTTTTGGGGTTGATTTACAATGTTGCGTTAGTTTCAAGTGTGCAGCAAAGTGAATCACTTATACATATATGTTTGTATGCCGTGCTTAGTTGCTCAGTCATGTCCAAATCTTTGCCACCCCATGGAGTGCAGGCTCCTCTGTCCATGGGGATTCTCCAGGCAAGGATACTGGAGTGGGTTGTCATGCCCTCCTCCAGCGGATCTTTCCAACCCAGGGATCAAACTCAGGTCTCCTGCATTGCAGGTGGATTCTTTACCAGCTGAGCTACCAGGGAAGCCCATGCATATATGTATATCCACTCATTTTTAGATTCTCCTACTGAGTAAAGTTGATGCTGGTAAAGATTGAAGGCAGGAGGAGAGGGGAATGACAGAGTGTGAGATGGCATCACTGACTCAATGGACTTGAGTTTGAGCAAACTCTGGGAGGTAGTGAAGGACAGGGAAGCCTGGCATGCCGCAGTCCATGGGGTCACAAAGAGTCAGACATAATTTAGCGACTAAACAACAAATGAGTGAAGTAAGTCAGACAGAGAAAGACAAATAATCATACAATATCATTTACGTGTTGAATCTAAAAAAGAGGGGGAATGGAGAGTTAGTGTCTAATGGGGACAGAGTTTCAGTTTAGGAAGGTGAAAAATTCAGGCGATGGATGATGGTGAGAGTTGCAGAATAACTGAATGTACTTAGTTCCACTGAACGGTACAAATATGATTAAAATAGTCTTTTATATTATGTGACTTCTACCACAATTTAAAAAAATTAAACATTTTTAAAAGGCTACTTATGAACTTATCTACAAAATAGAAATAGAGTTTAAATGTAGAAGACAAACTTTTGGTTACCAGGGTATAAGGAGTGAGGGAGGGATAAATTGGGAGATTGGGATTGATGTATACATATTATTGTATATAATTAGGTAACTAATTAGGGCTTACTGTATAGCACAGGGGACTCTACTCAATACTCTGTAGTGGTCTATATGGGAATAGAATTCAAAAAATCAATTTCCCAATTTTGACATGAATGTGGATATTTATCACCTCTTGAGGAATTAGGAGAATTCAGGTCTGTAAAGTGCTTGCAGGGCTGTATTTGAAGACTCTGTGGCTGATATTGTCACAGGAACCTTTATGGTGGGGGCATGCTTCATGGGGGTCATTGCAGGGGTTGGCTAACCACCTTTTTCCTTTTTTCCATACACTCTTTTGGCATCTAGTAAGGCCAATGGACTTGCTATCGACTGAATGTTTTTGTCTCTCAAATTCATTAGCCCTAATTCTCAGTGTAATAGCATTTGCAGACATGCCTTTGAGAGGTAATTAGGTCATAAGGGTGGAGCCCTCACGAATGGAATTAGTGCCTTAAAAAGAAGAGATATGAGAGAGATGATCTCTCTCTGCCACATGAGTGTAAAACAGGAAGTTAGCTATCTGCAAGCATTTCCTCACCAGACACTGACCTTGATCTTGAACTTCTAGGCTGCAGAACTGTGAGAAATCCATGTCTGTTGTTTAAGCCATTCAGTCTGTGGTATTTTGTTATAACAACCCGACTAAGACAGGACTCATCCTCAGAATGTTTTTAAATGCAAAAAATAAAATATATAAGATTACAAAGGAAACTAATAATATTGAAATACAGTTATCAAAATACAAATAAAACAGATATGTGGTATAGTCATATGTGTGCTTCTTTATTATTAACTCATCAAAAAGCAAGCTATGCTTATGGGTTTAATAACTGACATGTCAGAAATAAATAATATTTTGAGAAATCTGCAACAATCATACTAAAATAGCTGATTTCAAATAGCTGTTGACAAATCATGTGTGTGTGTTTGTGTCCTCAGTCATGTCTGACTCTTTGTGACCCCATGGATTACAGTCTGCCAGGCTCCTCTGTCCATGGGATTTTCCAGGCAAGAGTACTGGAGTTGCCATGGGTTGCCATTTCCTTCCCCAGGGGATCTTCCTGACCCAGGGGTTAAACCTGAGTCTCTTGCATCGCCTGCATTGGCGGGTGGATTCTTTACCACTAGCACCACCTGGGAAGCCTGTTCGCAAATCATAGCATTGCTAAAATAACTGTGGTTTATTGCCCACATTTGTCATTGAAGGAAATGCTATAGTTCAACTAGAGGCTAGTAAAAAAGAAGACAGACATTTTCCCCATCTGAGTTCATTGACCCTCTGACTTCTATCCATGGGCCTTTGGATGAGTTTCTGCTGATGAATAAATGGGTTTCTTAGGAAAATGATGGAAACATTGGTGACTTCTACTGAGTCCTTCTATAAATTCCTCTGCTTGTCCCTCTCTGAAGGGGAACTGAAGGATTGATTCCTTGGAGTCAGGTGTCACTGAGGGTTGTTGCGAAGGACTTGGAGAAGCGAAAAGACAGAGATGATAAGGGAAACATCACTATGACTTGTGCATGTTAAGAATCGCTGGGTTGTTGGCCTGTGCTGTGAGCAGAGGGGTGAAAGTGGATGTGCGCATGGTTAAGGGATGCAGGGCCACATGCTTCCCAGAGGGGAAGCCTGGATGCTTAAGGGGTAAATTGGCAAAAGGGAGGTAACGTGAGGCTAGACAGGGTGCAGGGAGTGAGTGCTGGGGCATCTTAGCTCTTCAAGGTAGGCTACCTCTTTGGGCTGTGGGCAACTGGGGGCTCTCAAACTCATCAGGATAAGGGACGTAGACTTGTGTTGTGGGCATATGGCTTCTCAGATGCACCTAATCACATGGTTTGAAGTCCCAGTGTTCTGTAAGTTCTCCACGAGCCAGGTTTTAGCATTATCACGTGTACTTAAATCATTTTCACCTACAGGTCATTGACTTCCTCCACAGCTCCTTCCAGATTCAGGCTTCATGAACAAACATTTGTAAGCTGGTTGCTCATTTGCCATCTATTCAGTGCTATGATAGCTGAAATCATCTCTGAATAGGAAAATATTTTTATCTGTCTTAGTTGCTATTCAGAGGACCTGGGATGGGCCATTGAACGTCTGTACTTGAGAAAGATAAGTTGCTCCAGGTAATGTTTAATTTTACTAAAGAAAAAATCCCAAAATGACTTTTCCCCTAAGTTAATAGTTTTTGTCCTTGAAAACAAAGCCGACACAATACAGGTGAATAATACCTTGAAGTCTTTGTTCTCTGGGCTGAGTCTCAGAGCTGAATGCATCAGACAGGGTGCTAAAACTTGTAGGCAGAGGTATAGAATCCCAATCTCTACCTTTTAACATGAATCCAGGCTCTTCTAGATACCAGGCCAATCAAGCGCCCCTCTGGAGACCTAATGGGAAGAGATGAGAATAGATGAGAATCCCTGTTGCATATTAAAAACTACTGTGACTTCCCTGGTAGTCCAGTGGTTAAGAATCGACTGCCAATGCAGGGGACAGGGGTTCAATCCCTGACCTGGGAAGATATATGCCGCAGAGCAACTAAAACCAGTGTGCTACAACTACTTGGCCTGTGTTCCACCAGAGAGACCACTGCAATGAGAAACCTGTGCACTGCAACTAGAGGGTAGCACCCACTTGCTGTAACTAGAAAAGCCCGCTTGCAGCCACAAAGACCCCTGCGCAGCCAGAAAAAAAAGAATGTTAGTTATATTGTATTTTTTTTTTTGTACAAAGTCTTCAAAATTTGGTATGCGTTTTATATTTAGAGCACATCCCAGTTTAGATTTGCCTCATTTCAAGTGTTTTGTGGTCACGTGTAGTAAGTGGCTGCCGCACTGGATAGTGCTTCTCTCTCCCTCTCTTTCTCTCTCTGTAATAAAATGTAGTTGACACACCATATTATGTTAGTTTCAGGTGCACTGCATAATGATTTGGTGTCTGCATATATTACTAATGACCATCACAATAAGTCTAGTAATCCGACTGTCCCTGTACAAAGTTATTACAGTTTTATTGACCACATAGTGAAAAGTGAAAATGTTAGTTGCTCAGTCCCGTCCGACTCTTTGTGACCCTATGGACTGTAGCCTACCAGGCTCCTCTGTCCATGGATTTCTCCAGGCAAGAATACTGGAGTGGATAGCCATTCCCTTCTCCAGGGGATGTTCCTGACCTAGGGATTGAACCCAGGTCTCCTGCACTGCAGGCAGATTCTTTACCATCTCAGCCACCAGGGAAACCTATTGACCACATTCCTTATGTATATTACATCCCTGTGACTTACAGGATTCACAGGTGGCTCAGTGGTAAAGAATCCACCTGCCAATGCAGGAGATGTGGATTTGATCCCTGGGTCAGGAAGATCCCCTGCAGAAGGAAATGGCAACCCACTCCAGTGTTCTTGCTGGGAAAATCCCATGGACAGAGGAGCCTAGCAGGCCACAGTCTGTGGGGTTGCAAAGAGTCAGACATCACCGAGCAACTGAGCATGGCTTACTTTTTATATAACTGGAGGTTTGTGCCTCTAAATTCCCCTTGCCTATTTTCTCCTATCACTCACCTACATTCTGGCATCCACTAGGGTGTCCTCTGTAGCTATGAATTTGTCTGTTCTGTGGGGAGCTCTTCTCTGAGACTTGCTTTTCACCATGAGCTGTGTGTGCCGCTCCCTGGCTAACCTGTCCATGGGTCTCAGTGACTGATCTGTTAGAGCAATGTTGTTATTGTTCAGTTGCTAAGTTGTTTCCAACTCTTTGCGACTGCATGGACTGAAGCACGCCAGGCCTCCCTGTCTCTCACTATCTCTCGGAATTTGCCCAAGTTCAAGTCCATTGAATCGGTGATGTCACCCAACTTGTTAGAACAGTGGCTCCAGACAAAGGCGCAATGCGATGCAAGGACCCGGGAAGAAGCTCAGTGGAAGGCAGAGGCATCCATGGCATGAATCCTTTTTCACAAAAGAGAGTGACTTGAGATTACCATCCCCTCGAGAAATTGGAAGATGCTCCTCCCGGAGATGCTCAGATGCTTTGAGACCTGGAAAGGTGTCTTCCTGAAGGCTGACACACACAGAGCTGCACGGAGCACAGGCAAGAGATTTGCTCATTCATAGACACTGTGGGTGAAGCAGCCACGCCTATAATGCCAAGACCTTGGCAGGAAGAGAAGGGAAAAGCTAGTGTCTCCAACTTTCCCTAATAGCTTCTGGGTCATTGCTCTTCTTGTATTCGGTTGATAATCCTGTTGTTTACCTATTTGCTTGTATTCCATTGTGTTCCTCAAGTGGACTAGATGCAGTTCACAAAGATAGTTGGATTATGGCTTGATGACATAAAAATGACAGAAAACGAAGCATAGGAGATGGAAGGATAGGAAAGATGAATGGAACTAGGTGTGAGGTTGGTTCAAAATATACATCCCTGAATGGCTCACTTATTTGCTAGAGATGGGCTGTATTGATCTGAGTCTCAGCTTTTCAACAGCCAAGGCAAAGGAAGGCACGATAAGTGACTTGAATCACAGCACAGGAAATGAAAACAAACAGGAGCTGAGTTGGCACAAAGTCACACTGTAGAGCAAGGATGTGAGGACATAGGACAGAGCACAGTGGAAAGCATACTGGTGACACCAAAATCCTATCACATCCTCAGAGTGATGATCCTCCTGGATTCTTGAAAAGAAGCTTCATCAGGCCCCAGCTTCCAACTCAGTAGTAGCATCTTATACTCATGGGTATTAAATCCGAGTGTTGCTCTTTTGTCTCTGTTTAGACTAAGGGCGCACCTCCTTGCTTTTCTAGAGAAGCCATTCTGCAGAGCCCACCTTATGCTTTCCTGACACTGGGCTCTCAGATGGACTGCTTAACCTGGGTCCATTTAAGAGATTAGAGAGAGCCACACATTTCTACAGCAGGGAAAGTTCACCAGTGACTGTTTCCTTTCCTCCTGGGTGCATTAATACTTTTCCCAGACTTCTTGTAGCCAGGCGTGGTATTGACCCTGAGCTTGAGCAGAAGCGATATTCATCACTTCTGAGCTGAAATGGTTGGGAAGTAAATGCATTCTTTCCATAATCCTCATCTACTGGCTGAGAAATGAAGGCTACAAGGGCCCAGAGGAAAATGGAGCCACAGGAAGGAAGAAGCCCAGGCTACTGAGGGTCTGGTGGAAGACACCCAAATGGAACACATTCCCTAGACTGTGATCTGCACAAGGAACCAAATTCTCTTGTGTCAAGGCACTAAGATGTCTGGATTTGTCTGGTAGAGTAGCTAGCATTATTTGAACTAATATAGTTCTTCTTGGGAAACACTCTCTAAACACAATTCCTCTCCACCAAGAGGAATTGAAATGTTTGAGTGACACCAAGTTCAAGGTTACATTCCCTGACAACTACTAAGAGTGCAAATATTCTCTGTTGCAGGGAAGTGGGTAGGTGTAAAACCTTATGTTTTAATAGTCACCCAAGGTGGGAGTAAGATGAATACACTCTTGTCAAAATTGTGTCACCTTACAAGAACTCCTGCCTGAATAGAAAGCTCTTGTATCTCCTTTTGGAGATAAGCCAGGATGTACCTGTGTGTAAGACCAAGATTCTCCTCAGAAAGTCACTTTGGATCTGCCTTAGCACACAGAGAAAATGGTAACCAAGGCCACATGATTTCATACAGTGTAATCTGCTGTAGTAATTTTAACCTGAAAAAAATTTAAACAGCTATATAACCCTTTGACTGCTGCAGCCCTTATAAACAAAACAGAACTTGGACAGTCAACTTGGCCAAGTCTCCTTCTCACTCTGGGCTTTAGTTTGCAGGCATGACCATTGACAACTGTATGTGGTGGGCCAGAACTACAATTTATAATCTATGTGTACAATGCCAAGCAAAAACTCTCTGCAGCACACATCTGTAGCAGGTCAATAGGAACTATAATTCTGTCCCCATTGTTCTTACATGGTGTAAGCACTGAGCACCAGCTATGGTGGCAGAACAAACATTTCCAGGTGCCACACACATCACACAAGGTGGATGGTGGTTTAGTTGCTAAATTGTGTCTGGCTCTTGCGACCCCATGGACTGTAGCCCACCCAGCTCTTTTGTCCATGGGATTTCCCAGGCAAGAATTCTGGAGTGGGTCGCCGTTTCCTTCTCTACAGGATCTTCCCAACCCAGGGGCTTCCCAACCATGATTCCTGCATTGCAGGCGGATTCTTTACCACAAGCCACCTGGGAAGTCCATCATATAAGGGGAGACACTTGTAATATCTATGGACCAGGTCCTGGGGGAAAAAGCCAGGAGGAAAAGGTAGTTCCTGATTCTCCTGGAGAAGAACTGAAGGTCTGCAGTTGCACTCGGAGATCATGGGGGCTGGGTGGTTATGTCACCATCACATTAGATGTTGTGGGAGGATCCAGGTTTGTGAGCCTGGCTGGTGTGCATGGAGACTTTCTTCCTGATGGGTCTTTGGTGATGAGTCATCTGCAGAGCTTGGTGATTTGCCCAGGAATGAGCTCATAAGGGCTCCAGATTAGTGACCAGACCAACAGCATTGAAAGAACCAAGTGCTGAGACAGGTCTGGGCTCCTCGCTTGGGCCAGTGCTCCCACGGTGTGGTCTGTGTAGCCGATGTCCACCCAAGGGACACAGATACCCTGAATTTCCAACTTCACCCAGGCTGCATGGGACCTGGCTCCTTTGTGCCTATAGCAGGTAAAGCCAAACTCTGGCTAAAGGGTGAAAAGTTCACAATGAAGAACCCAGATCTGATTTATTTATTTACTCTCATTTGATGTCTTGGGCTTCCTAGGTGACTCAGATGGTAAAGAATCTGCCTGCAATGCAGGAGACTAGGGTTCCATTTCTAGGTAGGGAAGACCCTCTGAAGAAGGGAACTGCTACCCACTCCAGTATTCTGGCCTGGAGAATTCCTTGCACAGAGGAGCCTGACCTGTCTACAACCCATGGGGTTGCAAAGAGTCGGATATGACGAGTGACTTTCACTTCACTTTGATGTCTTAAATCATCCTGGAATCAAGCTCTACCATTTTGCTCTTCCAAAAAGGTGAAGGGAGAATATGAGAAGATGCTCCCTCAGTGTAGTGGTTGGGTGGCTGCAAAACTTGAGCCCTGGGGGCTGTGGGATCTGTAGTCCAAGTGCCTTTTACCCAAACCCAGGCTGTGACTGAGGACTGCTGTGAGACAGAGGGCCTGTGTCACTTCGTAATTCACTGATTGTCCATCTATCCTTCTCCACTGGCAGGACCGTGGAGACACGTGTCCAGTTATGAGGGTGCTCCAGGAAGTTGCCAGGCAGTGCCTGTAAAACTTTCCATGTGCCTATGAAACACCTGGACATCAAGATTCTGCCTTTCTTTCTTTTTATAAAATAAAATCTATTTATTTACTCATTGGCTATGCTGGATCTTCCCTGTTGCGTGCGCTTTTCTCTAGTTGTGGTGAGCAAGGGCTCTTGCAGTGTGAGGACGTCTCATTGCGGTGGCTTCTCTTGTTGCAGAGCACGGGCTCTAGGTACTTGGGCTTCAGTAGTTGCAGCACATGGGCTCAGTAGTTGTGGCTCCCAGGCTCTGGAGCACAGGCTCAGTAGTTGTGGTGCACAGGTTTCATTGTTCCATGGTGTATGGGATCCTCCTGGATCAAGGATTGAACCCACATCTCCTGCATTGGCAGGCAGATTCTTTACCACTGACCACCAGGGAAGCCCCAAGATCGTGCATTTCTAACTAACCTCCTGGTGAGGTTGATGCTGCCCGGAGGACCCCATCTGAGTAGGAGGGTCCGGGGAGGTCATGCCATGTGTGGAGTGATACTTGGACAAGCAGCACTTCTGTGCAGCTCCCTAGAGCCTGCCATGGAGGCTGGAAGAATCTGTGATGAGAAGGGTCTGAGTGTGGTCTCAGGAAGAAGAAAATATCCAGGAGGATGGTTGCCCTGGGCCTGTGAAGAACACCTCTCCTGGGCCTCCATCTATTTACCTTGACTTTGTGCTTTCCATCTTTGCTTTTACACATTAGGAAAAAGTGAAAGAGTTAGTAGCTCAGTCAGCTCTTTGTGACACCCCGGACTGTGATCCACCAGGCTCCTCTGTCCATGTAATTCTCCAGGCAAGAATACTGGAGTGGGTTGCCATTCCCTTCTCGAGGGGATCTTCCCCACCCAGGAATCGAACTGGGTCTGCGTTGCAGGCATTGTTTACCTTCTGAGCCACCAGGGAAGCCCTGGAGGGGCCTCATTATACCTCGCATCTGAGCTAGGCATTTAGACCAATCTGAGAATATAAGCAAACTGGCAGAAGGCATCTGATGGAAAGCCCAGCTGCGGGGTGGGGGGCTGGAGTACATCCTCGGCCCTTTGCTCCCTACCAGGCATCTCAGGTCAAAGCCTAGCTCAGCCTGGTCCTCCCCATCCTCCCAGGATACAGAGGAGGAGGAGGCCTTCACTCTTGAAGAGGCTTGGCTTCTTGCATCCTGACACGTGCATGTTTTCTGTTTTATAGGAAGAAATGTGTCTTGGCTGGAGGCCCACATTTCGTTCCAGCACATCCTTTTTACCAAAAGAGCCATCCTTGGAGCTGCCAACAGCATTTACGAGAAAGCCATCCAACAATACTTTGGATCTGGGAGCATGGCCTGACCACAGACATGGCCTTCCCCGCCCTGAGAACCATCCATCAGGGAGCCTGGCACATGGTATGGTATCTTTATTTCTACTCCAAAATGTAAAGCTGGTTTCTTTCTTTTTCTTTTTTTTTTTTTTTTCCAGCTGGGAAAACTCCTTTCCAGTGTCCTTTCCAGATTCAATATTATGCAAACTGCATATCAGCAAATGGAGTAAACAAATATGTCCATGGCGCCTCCTGATGCATGGAGAGACGGGGCTGGGAGAGATGGGCCTGTCCCAGAACAGAGATGCAGCCCTGCTGGTCTGCGTGGGAGCTGCTCAAACTGCCTCTCTGCCGGCTCTGCCGCCATCTCTCCTTCAGAACAGAGTCTGAGAGACTGAGATGATAGGCCACTCGGATGATGGATGCCCAGCAGCAGGGGCATCGCTGAAGTCACAAACAGACCTAGGGTGGCTGCAGGCCAGATTGGAGCTTTCATTGACTGGGGTGGGGGGCTCACGACCCAGCCAGTCCTGCGCTGGCTCTAAGCCCCAGCCTCTTCAGGACCCCCCAAGGGAAGGCAGAGAAGGTGAGTTTTCAACTCCATCTCCCCTGTCTGGCAGCCTGGGCAGGAGGCAGTACCCCACATGGCATGTTGCTGGCAGAGAGACCTTGGTCAAGTCCCTGTCGAACCATGGGTTCTGGTTTCCGGGTGTGCAGAGTTTTAATATGGGTGTGATGGGTCTGGGCTGTCTTCAGTTCTGCACTTCTACAGAGTGTAGGATGCTTCTGCGTGTTGCCGGGTCCCAACACGCTCCCGTGGCAATAACTCAGGGAGATTAAGTGCCTTTTAAATGTTCCCTTCTAAGAAGATGAGGAAACAGATTTAAGGGGATTAGACTGTTCTATTGAAAGGTGGGCAGAGAGTAAGTGGAAAAGCTAGCATTTAGACCTAGGCCATCTTTTCAGAAATCCCATACTGTCTTTATTTATTTTTTTTTTTGCAAAAATGGCATCATGCTTCCACAAACACCTGTGCATTCAGAAACCAACCCCACAAACAAACAAAACCAAGGGACAAGGAGCACCCAAAGGGCCCATCATCAAAGTCAGAAATGAAATTTTTGTCCATCTCTCCTCCGTGTATCACCTCCCCTGCCCTGGTTGGTCGACTGTTTTCTCCTGTAGCCTCTGTCCTCTTTGTCTGTGATGGGGTAATGGTGGGGGCGGGGCAGGTGAGAAGCTGCCCGTGTGCCCTTTTGGGTGAGCTGTATTTCCCACATTGTTTGGGTTTTTTTTTTTTTTTTTTGGCGGGTGGGGGGCAAGGAGAACTTGGCATGTCCTGTGCTGGTTTACAGTGAAGCAAGAGTCCCTTCTCGCCATTAACTACCCCATGGACTTTGGTGTCACAGACACAGTTGCTCAGGCAGACTAGGTTCAGTTGCTACCAAATACACTTGAAGTCTCAGAATTACTGAGAACAAAGATTTGCAGCCCTGCTCTCTGGATCCCTGATAAACCAGGCATGTCTGTCCATATTGTTTCAGAAGGGAGATGAGTTCTCAGGTGTTCAGAGGAAATGGCCCTGTACCCAGTTTCATGTCCCGAACCAGGGTCCCTGGTGCCTGGGATGCCGTATTGCTGAGCAGATGGCAGTGTCATGGGCATGCTTCTGGTGGAGAAAAGATGGAGATAAAACCGCATACCCCCTCATGTTGACAGCTTTGGAAAGTCTCTGCCAGCTCTTCCAGAGAAGGCGCTGGGGTGGGAGGTCACTTAGGGCACAGGAGGAACAATCCAGGCTGGAGCTTCATGTGTTCAGCAGGTTGTGGATAAATTGGTTATCTGTGATCTGATTTCTAGCACCTAGCCTATATCTGATATTTCGTGTGGGTTTTGATTATTTTTTTAATTTTTAAAAATTAGAGTATAATTGCTTTAGAGTGTTGTGTTGTGTTAGTTTCTGCTATACAACAGTGTGAATCAGTTATAAGTATATATGCACCCCCTCCCTCTTGAGGGTTTTTATTACTAACTTGAGGAAGTTTTCAAATATTTCCTCTTTCTAGAGTCTTATCAACTCTATTCTTCCTGGTGGGAAAGTGGAGAAATTAATTAACCAAAATATTCTTTGACCAATCACTGTGCCCATTCAGTGATTAGCTGTCCCAAGAATATCCCACGTGATGCATTTGGAGGGTTATTGTCAGCCACACTGCTTTTCTCCTCCCTCTCTCACTCTTGACCCTTCTGAAATACAGGAGAGGGACCCTCATAACAGAATTATGCCAATGAATGTATTTTATAAGTGGTTAACATGTGCAGCTGGTAAACTTGCTTTCCTCACTGCACTGCCAAAGTTTGTGGTCTTTTGCACCTTATTTTGTGGCTTACCATGGCAGGATATGTGGTGGATGTGCCTCACTCTGCTGTATGTTAGCTGCTTGGAGATAGATGGCTTTTCAACTCTGTGTCCATGCCTCTCCCATGCACATAGCATGTGGCAGACAGATTCTGAGGTAAATGACCCTCTGTGGTCCCTCTCTCCTATTCATGTCCTGTATAATACCTTCCCTTTGAGTGTGGGGGGAGCAGACTAGCTTCTAACCAATTGAATATGGCAAAAGTGATGAATGTCATTCCTATGATGACATTGCATTATACCAGACTTCGTCTTACTAGTGATTCATTCACTGTTTTGATCAAGTAAGTGGTCATCTTGGGAAAGTCCACGTGGGCTTCTCTGTATGGTGGGTGACCTCTAAGAGCTCAGGGCAGCCTCCAACCATTATCCAGCAAAAATTGGGGCTCTCAGTCTTACAGGAAATAAATTCTTCTAGTAATCTAAGTGAGCATAGAGTCAGGTTCTTCTCTAGTCAAGCTTTCAGATGAGAACACTGCCTGGCTAAAACCTCAAATGCAGCCTTATGAGATCCTGAGCAGAAGACTCAGCTAAGCCACACCCAGACTCTTGACCTGCAGCAATAGTCATATAATAAATGTGTATTGTTTAAAGTTGCCAAGTTTGTGATAATCCATTATGTAGTTGTTAAAAATGGATACCTCACACTCAGAATTTCCTGGCCATGTGCATTGTAAGAACAATTCAGTGCTGTTCCTCTAAAATCTCCTGTCTGTCATCTGAGACATGACCTCTGCCTGCTCTTGAAAATAAGATACTAGGTGATTTCCTGGAGAGTAACAACAAATACCCCTGGACTTAGGTTGATAGTTGTTAACATCTGTGTCTATAGCTGATGTCCTTCCTGCAGACCCTAATGCCTGTTCATATATCTTTACTTGGTAGTTACCCTTCAAAATAAAAATGTCCCAAACTCAACTCTTCATGCTCCAAATTTTCTACTTCTCTACTGCTTTTTTGCCTTAAGAAATGGCACACCACCCTCATCACCTTAGATCCTCACATCTTCCCAATAGTTCCCTTGGGATGGCCCTCTGATCAGAATCCCACCTTTATGTCTGGGGTGGAGAGACACTGCAAGGATCTGTAATCTCTGGGCCTTTGTAAATTGCCCCTTGGGCTTCTGGGGGTGTGGGTGGGTGATGGAGGCATTGTCCTCATCTCCAGGGCCAAAATGCTTCTTTCACCTGGAAGGCAAAAAGTCCCAAGCTCCAAGCCAAGATAATAAACCAGACAAATTGAAAATGTATTGAGTCCTGGAGGCTCTCAGGGTTTTTCTCATGTTTGCTCCAAACAGTCCTATATTCTCTGCCAGGGATATGTGACTCCCTTCCTTGCCTTTCCAGTCTATTGAATCTATAAGCTATTAAGAATTCAGAGGAACTGTATACAAATTTCCTCCTATATTAAGTGACACTAAAGTTAACATCCAAAGTTACAAAAAGATTTATTTGATAGGGAACATTCTCACATCCTTACAAAGTCTCAGTGTAGATGCAACCATCCTTGACAAGTATAGGTTAATATGTCCCTCTGTCTCAGCAATATTTGTCAAGATGAAGAGTCCTACCAGTTGCATTGTCAAATGCTTCTAATGAAAAGGGTATATCTTTTCAGATATGAAAAGGCAGAGGTGCAGAAACAGACACTGTGCATGTCCCTGCAAGAGTGATACAAGATGACTGAGAAATGTCATCTGAGAGAAGGGGAAGGACCAGCCCTACATTAAAAAGGGAAAGAAATAGAAGAAAAAAAAATCATGAAGTTAGTGTGTAATTATAGATGATGCATGCATTGTGTTTTATAATGCCACCTGACCTGCCTCTTGAGAAATCTGTATGCAGGTCTGGAAGCAACAGTTAGAACTGGACATGGAACAACAGACTGGTTCCAAATAGGAAAAGGAGTACGTCAAGGCTGCATATTGTCACCCTGCTTATTTAACTTATATGCAGAGTACATCATGAGAAATGCTGGGCTGGAGGAAGCACAAGCTGGAATCAAGATTGCCGGGAGAAATATCAACAACCTCAGATATGCAGATGACACCACCCTTATGGCAGAAAGTGAAGAAGAACTAAAGAATCTCTTGATGAAAGTGAAAGAGGAGAGTGAAAATGTTGGCTTAAAGCTCAACATTCAGAAAACTAAGATCATGGCATCTGGTCCCATCACTTCATGGCAAATAGATGGGGAGACAGTGGAAACAGTGGCTGCTTTTATTTTTTGGGCTCCAAAATCACTGCAGATGGTGATTGCAGCCATGAAATTAAAAGACACTTACTCCTTGGAAGGAAAGTTATGACCAACCTAGACAGCATATTAAAAAGCAGAGACATTACTTTGCCAACAAAGGTCCGTCTCGTCAAGGCTATGGTTTTTCCAGTGGTCATGTATGGATGTGAAACTTGGACTATAAAGAAAGTTGAACGCCAAAGAATTGATTCTTTTGAACTGTGGTGCTGGAGAAGACTCTTGAGATTCCCTTGGACTGCAGGGAGATCCACCCAGTCCATCCTAAAGGAGATCAGTCCTGAGTGTTCATTGGAAGGACTGATGTTGAAGCTGAAACTCCAATCCTTTGGCCACCTGATGTGAAGAACTGACTCATTGGAAAAGACCCTGATGGTGGGAAAGATTGAAGGCAGGAGGAGAAGGGGACGCCAGAGGATGAGATTGTTGGGTGGCATCACCGATTCAATGGAGATGAGTTTGAATAAACTCCGGGAGTTGGTGATGGAAAAGGAGGCCTGGCGTGCTGCAGTCCATGGGATTGCAAAGAGTCGGACATGACTGAATGGCTGAACTGAACTGAATGCAGTGCTTGGATGATTAAGCAAAGAAACATCAGGATAGGAAACGTAAGATGGAGCCAGAAGCAAGGTCATTGCTGAACCTATGTGCTGTGAGCTCTACCATATTTGATGGATGTGGATATTGGATCCTCAGCAGCCACTGCAGACTAGCAGTCTGGTGAGTCCTGCAACTTGTTTAGTTATGGGACAAGCTGGGCACAAGTGCAGACCAGTGTTCTCTGAGAACATCTTTGCTTCTTCCCTAAATGGTTGTCAAAGGAGAAGCTAAAATCACTTTAAACTGTTTATAAAAATGTCTTACATTTTATGTGCAATTTATTCTTGAGTATATTATTTATTTTGTGGACATTTGAGATTTATTTTCCCATTTTATTCTCTGTCTGATGCTGGCATAGAAAGTAGTCATTAATTTCTAAATAATTATTTTTAAAAATGTCTAATAACTTCTCATCTACACAGTCATCTAATTCTCAAACAGTAATAATTGCACCTTCTTATTTCTTGTGGCTAAAGATTTTTTCTTTTCTTTTACCATATTACACTGTCTAGAAGAGCACTACCCAATAGAAATATAACACTTGGTAAAAGAAAGTAAACAGAAACACGAAAAATTATTTCAATAATATATTGTTTATTTTCTAAAAATTTTGTTGGGGTATAGTTGATTTACAATGTTGCATTAGTTTCAGATGTACTGCAAAGTGAATCTGTTACATGTATATCCACTTTCTTTAGATTCTTTTCCAACATAGACTGTTACAGATTATTGAGTGCTTATTAAGTCCTTATTAGTGATCTATTTATATATATTAGTGTATATATGTCAATCCCAATCTCCCAATTTATCCCTCCCCCCTAACCCTTACCCCTTCATAATCATAAATTCATTTTCCACATCTGTAACTCTGTTTCTGTTTTGTATTAGATAAGTTCATTTGTACCCCTTTTCTCAGATTCTACATATAAGTGATATCACATGATATTTGTCTTTCTCTCCCTGACTTACTTCACTCAGTATGACAATCTAGGTCTGTCTATGTTGCTGCAAATGCTATTACTTCATTCTTTCTATGGCTAATATTCCATTGTGTAAGAATGGCTGATTATCCATTCTTCTGTTGATGGTTATTTAGGTTGCTTTCATGTCCTGGCTATTGTATTGTAAATAGTGCTTCACTGAACACTGGGGTGCATGTATCTTTTCAAATTATGTTTTTTTTCTGGATATATGCCCAGGATTGGGATTGCTGGATCATATGGCAGTTCTATTTTTAATTTTTTAAGGCACCTCCACACAGTTCTCCTTAGTGGCTGTACCAGTTTACGTTTCCACCCACAGAGTAGGAGGGTTCCCTTTTCTCCACACCCTCTCCAGCATTCGTTGTTTGTAGATTTTTGATGATGGCTATTCTGACCAGTATGGAGTGATACCTCATTGTAGTTTTGATTTGCATTGCTCTAATAATTAGTGATTTTAGCATCTCCTCATGTGCTTTTTAACCATCTGTGTATGTTCTTTGAAGAAATGTCTACTTAGATCTTCTACCCATTTTGATTGGGCTGTTTAGGGTTTTTGTTCTTAAACAGCATGAGCTATTTCTATGTTTTAGAGATTAATTTCTTATCAGTTTCTTCAACCCAGAACAAAATTTCAGCCTAAATAGATATAAAAATTAAAAATTAGATATTTTACACTCTTTAAAAATTACTAAGTGTTCAAATTCTGGCATGTATTTTATAGTTACAAAACATCTCAATTCAGATGAACCCTATTTCAAGTGCTCGGTAACCATATGTGACTAATGGCTGTCATGTTGGATAGGTCTAGAACTTCTAGAATATGATCAACAGTGGCCACGGTTGCAAGCAGCCTTGTCTTATTATTTCCTGTTGAATGGGAATATCATTTACTTATAACTATCTATTATTGCCATTTGGCTTGGGGTTCCCTGGTGGCCCACTGGTAAAGAATCTGCCTGCAATGCAGGGGAAGTGAATTCGATCCCTGAGTTAGGAAGATGCCTTGGAGGAGGGCATGGCAACCCACTCCAGCATTCTTGCCAGGAAAATCCCATAGACAGAGGAGCCTGGTGGGCTAGTCTATGGAGTCGAAAAGAGTTGGACATGACTGAAGTGACATCACACATGCACACATTGCCATTTGGCTTGGAACAATTTTTTTTTTATCATATCAAGAACAATCTTCCACTGCTAGCTTATGAAATATTTTTGTTGTGGTGGTTAGTGATATACATTAGAAATGCTATTGAAGTCACCTCCTCATTTTTTAAGAAGCTATGTTATTTTTTCTCCTTTGGTTTAGTGATACAATGTTTTAAAATTTCCCCTAATATTTAGCTATCTCTGCATTCCTGAAATAATCATTACTTAGTGATGGAACATACTTCTTTTTACTTGGCAGGATTTGGTTTGCTTTGGTTTCACTTCATCAGGTCCTCTTGGGTTTCACAAAGTCAGACTTTCCCTTGAAAAATAGAATGACTAAAAATAGTAGACCGGCACAGGTAGGGCTTGGATTGAATGAGAGAAGGACTGCTTTTACTCCTGAGGGCCAGGAAGCTGAGTGTGTGGGGCAGGATGTCCAGGCAGGGTGTGTGGCTGAGTCTGGAGGCTCCTGGACTCAGTCACCTGGGCCCCAGGCACGTTCCTTAGGGAAAGTACCGAGCGCAGGAGGAACGTACCTCATAAAGGAATGGCAGCCTTGGGCGCTCAGTGTTCAGTGATGTGGAACCACAACTGCAAGCATCATACTGGGATAGAGCTGTGTCCCCTTCCTTCTCTGCATCCTGAGAAGTCCTGGGGGGCTAGCCTGGGGGGTGCATGCCTCGTGCACTTCCATACTTGTGACGGTGGCCCAGGAGCATGGACCAGTTGGTGCTCTTGGACCAACTAGTTGGTATCTGGACCATTAATGAGCTCTGGTCCATGGGCAAGGATAACCTCTGTTTCTGGGTCACATGCATTCAACAAATTCTGTGTCTGTGTGATCTGAGAATAACAGCAGTACACTTGGCTGCCTGGTGGACTGGTCAGATTTCCTAGCACTTGTTCTGTAAAACTAGTAACCAGGACTCTTTGCACAGAGTAAGTATCCTTAAGCTTCTTGGAATTTCCATGAATGTAGTGCCCAGAGAGAAAGAAAAGAGATATTTTTATCATGAGGGGATGAATAATTAGTAATGATACAAACTTGACTATTAAAATATAACTCTATTAGTTTGCTAGGGCTGTCAGAACAAATCCCACAGACTGAGTAGATTGAACAACAGAAATTTATCTTACAGTTGTGGAGGTTAGAAGTCCCAGACCCAGGTGTTGGCAGAGCTGATTTCTCTCCTTGCCTTGTAGTTGGCGGCCTCCTCACTGTGTCCTCATGCAGACTTTACTCTCTGTGTCTCTGTGTTCACACTTTCTCGTCTTATACTGGGTTGGCCAGAAAATTCATTTGGGATTTTCATAAGACATGATGGAAAATCCTAAATAAACTTTTTGGCTAGCCTAGTACTTATCAGGACACCAGTCATCTTGGATCCAGGCCCACGCTTGTGACCTTATTTTAACTTAATTACCTCTTTAAAGACCCTGTGTCCAAATACAGTCAAATTCTGAGGTATTGAGGGTTCCAACATATGAATTTGGAGGGACCCATCAGTATATAACAAGACTACATTTTTTTTAACCACCAAGTTGAAAAAATAAAAAATATCATTTATCAAAGCCTTTGGCTTCCATAGTCAAATAAAATCAGACTGTAGTTTTCTTTTTGAGTGAATTGTCCTTTGCCAAAGGTTAGATCAGTGTTAACAAACTTCTTCAAATAGTTGAGAAACTTTCACCTTTTTTAATATGCTGTGTACTAGTTTGTACAGGCCCACAAGGCCTGCTCTGAAACCCTTGGAACCATATATATTTCAGAATTCAGAAACTTTGGCTTTTTAGAAAGGTGATAAATGACATATACCATGTATTACATGTCGCACCCAATGAGATCTGGGATATCAGGGCATAAATAAAGCACGTGTACTGCTTCATACCATGACATGAAAACAGTAATTGGAATGATTATTATATACATGTATATATATATATATATATGTATATATAGATAAATGAATTCAGGTCAAATTTAACATTAACTGAGTTCCAGTCAAGTTTTGTCTTTAGATGTTTTATAAAATAAACTCAGAGTGTTTGGAATTTTAGAACTGTAAGTAAGGGATTGTGGGTCTGGGTACCATTGGGATTGTATCATTTCCCTGAGAACATTAATGTTCTACCTGAATGCAGCTTGCTTAAATATATAAACATATATGCATGTGTGCAAAGTTGCTTCAGTCATGTCTGCCTTTAGCCCACCAGGCTCCTCTGTCCATGGGATTCTCCAGGCAAGAATACTGGAGTGGGTTGCCATGCCCTCCTCCAGAGGATCTTCCTGACCCAGGGCTTGAACCCAAGTCTCTTACGTCTCCTGCATTAGCAGGTGGGTTCTTTACCACTCATGCTACCTGAGAAGCCATTATGTATTTATACGTATGTGTGTAAATATATACACAGTTGGTAAAGAATCTGCCTGCAGTGCAGGAGACCTGGTTTGTTCCCTGGGTTGGGAAGATTCCCTGGAGAAAGGAAAGGCTGCCCACTCCAGTATTCTGGCTTGGAGAATTCTATGGACTGTATAATCCATGGGGTCATAAAGAGTCGGACACGACTGAGCGACTTTCACATAAATACATATAATCTCTCTCTCTCTCTCTCTCTCTCTATATATATATATATATATATATATACACACACACACACATATATATATAGTCTATTGAATGCTTTAAGGTTTGCCTATAATTATTGAACTACATGGGCTGTTTGTTTAATGAATCAATTTTGGTGATTTATAGATTTTCTAGAAACTCTCCTCCTAGTGATTTTCAAATATACTAACAGGGCTGACATAGTACTCATTTAGCTCTTAAAAAAGTAAACTTGATATTTATGGTTAAATCACATTTTTATTCTTAACCGTTTTCCACTTAATTGTATCCACTATATATTTTTCTGCTTCTTTTAAGTCAGTACTTGGAATAATTTACCCGTTGTTATAGATTTCTTTCTAAAAAACATAATTTGTAATATTATCTTTATCACATTCTTATACAACCTTTCCTCCTATTATTATGTTCTCTTTCTGACACCTTGAGGTAGATGCTTAGTTTCTCTATTTTATTTCTTTATGAAGCAAGTAAATTGAGTCTCAGAATTTTTCTCTGAGTGCTGCTTCAGTCTCATTCCGTCCTTTGGTATGTAGCTGAGGAAGCAGGCTTGATTAACTCCGAGGCCAGTGGCTCCATGCTTTCCTGATCCTGTCTTTCTCTCAAAACTTCAAAACTGCCCTCCTCAAAACTTGCCACTATTGATTTCCCTTTTCTTTCCTATTAGTTCATCCTCTTACTTTGTGACTCTTTCCATTGGCTTTTTCTTTTAAACAAAAGTAACAGAATCTCATTTTCTTCTACTAAAAGCCCAAAGAAGCCAAAGCCTTTTCTTGAACCTGTCCTCCCTACTTTTGCAGCTGAGATGTCAGGAGATGTGAGCACAGTGATTGGTTTGGTTGCTCCTGAAGGTGGGAATGCCTGTAGGGATCACAGGGTCTAATGAGTGACAGTGGCCATAGTAGCTGAAGTGGAGAGAAATCAGTGAGGTGAACAGGATGAGTGAAGAAATGAAGGAACCTGGGGCCCAGGGGGAGTGGGCATAATGCATCACACAATCATCAGAAGCAGTGGGTGTTTTCCACTTGGTTTGTCTTTTAGGAAAGCATGTGTGTGTCAGTGGCTCAGTCGTGTCTGGCTCAGTGACCCCTTGGACTGTAGGTCTCCAGGGTCTTCTGTCTATGGAATTCTCCTGGCAAGATTACTGGAGTAGGTTGCCATTCCCTTCTCCAGGGGATCTCCCCAACCCAGGGATCGAACCTGGGTCTCCTGCATTGCAGGCAGATTCTTTACCATCTGAGCCACCAGGGAACCCCTTAGGAAAGCAGAGTGTGTCTTAATTCTCCTCTCTTATTTTCTATTTTCTCTTTTTTTCCTCTCCTTTTTGAAGGGGTGGTGGTGTTTTTTTTTGTTATTGTTGTTTTTGCTATTTTCTTGCTTCTTCCATGTGGTTTGTTTTCTGATTTCCTCTTGGCAGTTTCTGTGAGCTATAAAGCCTTTTACATTCTATTCGTGGTTACATTAAATAGCTTATATGTCACATATTATCAGTGCCAGGTATATCTATGAATGTCTCTCTGTTGTCTAAGATGAAGAGAGATGCTTATTTTTAACTCTACCCTCCTCTCTTCTGTTTCCCCTGCACCTGGCCCTCTATCCCCACTCTGGGCTTGTGCTGATAAACTGTTACTTTTGACTGAATTTCTTATAGTTAAATTGAATTTTTTTTAACATTATGTATATTCTACTGGAAGGATTAACTATGACATTTGCATTCTGTTTTGTGACCACATTTGTGAAAGTAACTCATTATATAGAATTGCTTTTTAGTGTAAATGCTTTTAGTGCCTCCAGTTGAAAGGTAGGAAGGAAAGGGCTGGGGAGAAAACATTAGATGATATTCTGGGTGAGTGACCTGGCTTCAGCCCACGCTTAAGCCTGTTGGGTGCTCACTGGGGACTTGGGAAAGATTTCTTCTTTCATCTCATCTCCCATCCTTGACCACGTCACGTACTCTGTCTGCAATGATAATAGACCTGCCTATAGGACCAGAGGTCAAAAATGATACCAATATTGGATGGCTTTCCTGGATTTTAGCCACATCAGACATCTTTTTCTGAGAGGAGAGCCCCATGGAAGCCCTCTGGCTCTCTTGCTCTGGGTTTCCTTCCTGACCATTTTTGTTGTTGCTCTATACAAGCCATAATACCCTTCCAACATAGCTTTGAGCTTAGATATTTGGCCTATGAGTATAGTTTGTCGAAGGTCAAGCATTTTCCTGGGAGCATCCAGGTATCTTTCCCACCTTTCATAGGGATGATACATGTTTGAGAAATTTCCCAGAAACAATCTGCAGATGGGAAGTTGGCAGTGCTCTGGGTAGGGATTTCAGGGCTGTGGACACAGAAGTGATAGCCAACATCCTACATTGTCTCCATCCCAGTGGTAACCCTGCTGATTGTAGTCCTTGTAAAGGACCCAGCAAATGTATTGATGTACCAGATATTAAAGACATTCAGATGCTTCCCAGGGATGCCATCTAGGCCTCCATCTGAGTGTGACTGTGTTAATGAACTCTTCTCATTCAGTCCTGAAGGCTTCTTGGGGGGTAAGGCAGCAGTTTATTTTTCTCCAGAGAAAGGACTTGAGCCACAGGACATAAACTCGAGTTCAGATTTGGCTCACTACATGTTAATGTTTGAGTTGTTTTCAAGAATTTAAGAAAAGTTATAGACTTGGATCCATTGAGATTGATTTACTAGCTTGGGGTCCTTCATTTTTACTCTTTGTACTGAGAGAGAGAGAGAAAGAGAGAGAGTGTGTGTGTGTATGCATGACATTTCTTTTTCATGAACTCATGCCTGCTATTTAACTTGAGAGTTGGTGGCTGCATCTTAGAGCAATGCAATTTTAGGTGTGGTCCACAGACCAGAGCCACTGGTGAGCTCGTTTGACATGCATATTCTCAAGTGCCATGAATCAGAAACTGAGGGTGGTGCCCAGCAATATTGTTTTAACAAGTCCCCCAGGGGACATAAAAGAAAAGGAACCACTGTCTTAAAGATAATCCTCTCTACCTTTCCCAGCCTGCACTTGAGGTACTAAGACTCCCCCAGAGGGAGAGTGATTTACCCAAGATCCCATGTAGGGTCAGTGGCAGACCAGGGATTAGAACCCAGGTGTTATACATGAAGACAGCTGAGATCACAACTGGAATACAGTAGGTATTCAGTCATGTGATTTTTCCTTCCTCTTGCTTCTGCCCCTGCCTAGGAGCAGCAGGACATAATCAGCTAGTGATGCGCTGCTGTCTCCCAGTGCTTTCTCTCTTTCTCCCTTTAATTCAGACAGAACCCAGAGAAAGGTCCCCACACGTGCTGTTAACTCACTATGCATCCAGGAGCGAGCCACCTTGCCTGTGTCCCCATCGCGACGGTGAAGAAGTGAAGGCTTGGCTGGCCTCCCTAAGATCCCTTCCAGTTCTGACTTCCTAGGGCTTCATGGCAGGCTCTGACACACACGTTTCCCTGGTCGGCTATCAGCGGCCATCTGGCAATTAGCAGTCTCTGAGGCAGCTAATCCCACTCTGAGCTGGATTAAAGCTGAAGTTTAAAACATGGAGATAGGCAGGTGATTTATGTTTGAGTCTTTGGGTCCTGCTGTCCCTGGCAGCCCAGTGATGGAGGACAGAAAAGCTGATTTGCTCCCTTATCTATCTCAGGAGGCTCAGTGAAGCCGGATCAGCTTTCCAGGGGGACAACCTGAGCTGGGGGGTGTGCTGAGCTGCAGGAGGTGCCGGGGGAGCTCTGGGAGCCCAGCCCTTAGCCATCAGGGCATGGCCGAGCTGGCCGGAGGAGACTGGAGAGAGCCGATTTCTGTGCTCAGTGCTGTATTGCTAGAAGCACGTGCGATGGAGGACCCGGGGGACAAAGGCCAGATCATTTTGAACCAGGACTCCCAGATGCCATCAAGGGCCCTGGGGTGGCAGCCGACAAGCCCTCTGGCTCCTGTGGGGGTGCCCTCTCATTAGGCAACATGGGCAGAAACCAAACTCGTGTGTTTGTTCACAGCCTGAGGAGATAATTAACTTATCTCCACAGAGGGACTTGATTACATTCCTAGCATGATCAGAATGAGAAATCTGAACCTGGAAACGCTGGTGGTGGTGGGACGTATTCGCAATGGTTGGCTAAGGAGCCATTTGTTCAGAAATTGGCCGAGTAATCAGACAAATGCCTCTTTTCCTAATTGTTGATAGGAATCAGCTAGTATGACCCAGCCAGGGACTCACACCTGAGACAACCCATTACTTAAGGTGAGCCTGCCTCCAAATATGTTAGGATGATCTAAAAACAGTCCATATAACTTGAGTTTAAAAACAAGTTGTGCCTGTTGTGAATTTTGTACAGAACTGGGCACAGAGGAGCATGATTTGCTGCCTGTGTTTCATGGCTGGCTGGCTACTACTGTCAGGAATTACCTTTCACAAATATTTACTCAGGGTAGATATCTTATTGAGCACCTATTGTGCGCAGCCCTCTGCCAGGTGCTGAGGAGCTGAAGCAGACAGGCTCTCTGTCCTTGAGACGTTTACTATTTGTCTTAACACAAAAGTTTTATCCAGTATCCTTGAACCCTGAATTGTGCAATTTTTTCTGTAAGGGCCATGGATATTCCACTGATGGAGTGGACTGGAAAGTAACAGCTGAAACTTCCTAAGAGCTCACCTGTACTAAACATGGTGCTAAGCGTCAGCCCACTTAATTCTCACACCGTTTTATAAAGGAGCTCCTACCATAATCTCTGTTTTATATACAAAGAAGGGCTTCCCTGGTGGCTAAGATGGTAAAGAATCTGCCTGCAATGCAGGACACCTAGGGTCAAGCCTTGGGTCGGGAAAATCCCCTGGAGAAGGGCATGGCTACCCAGTTCAGTATTCTTGTCTAGGGAAACGCATAGACGGAGGACGTTGATGGGCTGCAGTCCATGGGGTTGAAGAGTCGGACGTGACTGAACAACTAAGCACCTCAGACAAAGAAAACTGCGGCAGAGAGGTTAAGGACCTCCATCACAATGGTAGAGTCAGACCCAGGAGGTGCACCCAGATTTGTGGGTTTGCAGAGCCCATGCTTTTAACACTGAGGCTGCAGAGATATTGGTTTACAAAGGCTGCATCTCTACCTTTAATCTCTCCTCTGCCACACCCGCCCTGGTTAACTCTTCCCTACACACACCAGTTTATTTTAGTTATTAGAACCTACCGAGTGCCTTCCTGTCTTCAAGCTTTTATCCCTGCTTCAAATGCTCTTGTCTTCTATGCATAACTTTCTGCTTCCCCTTATTTAAATCTCTGATTAAATATCCATTCCTTACAGAGAGCTCCCTTTAGCCATCTGATCTCAAATCACCCTCCCCACCTTCTTTCTTGAATCTTTTCTTCTATTTTGTTTTCATAGCATTTTACCTTTATCTGAAATTATTTGTACATTTGTTCACCTGTTTGTAGTCTGATGCTCTTACAAAATGGTAGGATGATACGGAATTCTTGGATCCTGCAGTTCTTGAAGCCCTTTCCTATGGGATTTTCCAACAATTTGGTGGCATAGGCAGTTTAGGTGCTTTTATTCCTAGTTAATACCCAAGGATGCTGAAGTTGAGAAATCGGAATTGATTTATTCAAGGTCACACCACATCTATGGCAGAGAGAGAATTATACCATGGATGGGCCTTCTAATGCCAGGTTCGTTGCTCTTTTCCCTGCACTGAGAAGGATCCATTTCATGTGACAAGCAGTAACCAATCTCCAGGGCCCTGGAAAGCAAAAAGTCACTGAATTAACTGATAACACTGAGTTTAAGTTTTTCATGGGTTCTTTCACCAACTCTCCTTCTTCAACTTATCATATCAAGTGGAACAAAGTAAGATAGCCCCAGCTGATAAGAAATTTGATCTGGAGATTTGAGACAGAGCACTTGATGAAAAAAGAAAGTATAGACAATTTTATTAATTAGTTTATATGCCTATCTCAGTCCACAGAGTTTCAATTTGGCTACAAAAAATACCTAATAAAATAAGATGCGTAGATAAGAAAGTGGAGCTAAAGAAGAAAGCAACACAAGGTGGAAACAGTATATGAGACTCCAAAATACAAATTTAAAAGCCTAATCACCATGAACCACACACTATTTAAGTTCTAAGTTTTCCAGCAGGTATTGTCAAAAGGAAAAACTTGGTTGGTTACATAATTCAAAAAGTCTTTGCATAAAAACAAAAAAATTTACCTAGGAGGAAAACAGCCATTCCCTTTTCTAAATTGGAGGTTACTTTCTCTTGAAAGAAGAGCATCTAGTACGGTATTTTTCAACTTTTGTAAACCTGTGACCTGTTTGATAGCAATAACAATCTCAGCCTTCTGTTGTGAATTATTGATGCACAGAAAATGGATGCTATGTTGTCCATAGCACCACCAACTTGGAAAATTTTGTAATATTTACTTTCTGTGGGTGCGTGCTAAGTTGCTTCAGTCCGACTGTGCGACACTATGGACTATAGCCCACCAGTGTCCTCTGTCCATGGAATTCTCCAAGCAAGAATACTGAAGTGGGTTGCTATGCTCCAGGGGATCTTCCCGACTCAGGGATCGAACCCATGTCTCTTAAGTCTCATGCATTGGCAGGCAGGTTCTTTACCACTGGAACCACCTGGGAGATTGTAGTAAAAATAGGTGCTATTTTCTTTTCTAAGTTACAACTTAAACCATCTGACTGCCCAGAGATGCTGCTAGTCACACCTTCTATAGATCACGAATCCCTTCTCATTTGGAACCATTGCAATAATAATTAATTTAGACAAGAGTCATCAACAGATGTTGAAACTGTTGAATGAAAATTTGGTGAGGAAGAGGATGTTTGGTTAATCTCAAAGTATCTCCACTTATGAATTACAAAGGGAAGAATAGTAACTTTACAATGGATGCCACTCTAGTGAGATGATCAAAGTTATTATCACCATTTATGAGACAAATGAGCATATGCTCCTGATACCAAGACACATCACCTCCATGGCATTCCTGCCAAAAATGTGCAATCTGAACATAATCATGAGGAAATATAGACAAAACTAAGCTACTCTACAAAATACTGGCTTGTTTTCAAAAAGTGACGGTTAGAAGAAAACAAAGACAGAGGTTCTCTTCCAGATGAGGGGAGACCGAAGAAATATGACAGCTAAATGCAATGTGTGATCCTGACTTGCACCCTGGACTAAAATTTTCTTTTGATTTCTCTTCCTTTCTCTTCTCTTCTCAAAATTTTCTTTTGATTTCTCTTCCTTTTTTCGCTATCTCATCTTTTAAACATATAAGGGCTGTTGTTGGGGCAGTTGAACCAATTTGAATAAGATCTATAAATTAGATAATATTAAACATTATTTTCCTGATTTTATGTTCCCCTATTTTGTGAAACAGTGCCCTCAAATAATGTACACTGACATTTCAGGAGTGAATGGGTATCATAAATCAGCAACTTACTCTCAAATGATCAAATACATGTATATATTTAATTATATATGGAATTGGAATGTATATAATTTATATATATAGATATATGAAAAAGTGATAAAAATGTCACAGCTGTAGAAAATCTAGAAAAAGGAAACTGCAGTTCTTTTTATTATTCTTGCAAGTTTTCTATATATTTGAAATGATTTCAAAATAAGTGCTGACAACTGCCCGAAGATTGACAAATTTGATTATTTGATTTTAAGGACTCTCTGGCTTACAGACAGCAAGTCCACCTGTATAAGTGGGACGCATATCTGTTGAATTGAGTGTAAACTTCAGTCACGTATTGGGCTGCATTTTCACAGACAATATTTGCCACTTCCAGGACACTTTCTTTTTAATTGACTTATTTTGTAGACTTATTCTATCTCACTATTTAGGTCCCGTCTCCAGATTTTAGTGTGAGAGAATTCCTTGTTAGTACAGAGAAATGAATGGGATTCAAAGAGGATTTAAGTATTTCTCACCTTAAAAGATCCTACTTAATTATTAGCACCTTCCACTGCCTCCATATTACTGTTATTTATGTCTTGTTGGGAGGGTTTCCACAAGCATCTTTTTGTTCCTTTCATCACCTCTTTTTGATATATTTTCTTTTCCTCTGCTTTTCCTTCCAGTTTTTGTATTTTATTTTATGCCGACAGTTTTATAAGGAATGGTTTTAATAGGTACATGTAAAATGGAAATATTTTACTAGGATATTACATAAAATACACAGGAGAAACTAGGGTATAAATTATATTTTTTATAGTAAGATTTTACTGCAAATAAGTTCGCATATACAATCTTTTATTTATGATAAGAGCAAATTCTTTTTACTTATAGCTGCTTTTGAATTTGGTGCTTCAGTAAGGAAGCTTCTGTGCAGCTACATAAAAGAAGGTTCTATTTTGATGAGAAATGAATCTCTTATTTGGGGAATGTAATTTTTCCTGTTGACTTATAGAGGGAGGAAAGAGCAGAGGTGGTGTTTGCTGAGGGATGAGTTCAGTGTCAGTCTCTGATTGGAAGAAATGGCTATGCTGTTCCCTTACAGTCCTTGCAAAGGGGTGTGTGTTGTCAGTCTCAGGGGGTCCTCAGTCCCAGGATGGCCCCACCTGCCCTTTGTCCACCACCACCATCCAGCTTACCCTCATCTTTAGTCACTTTCAGGCAAAGAGAAAAGAGTGATGAGGCCCATCCTGGTTATTTCTGGGCCCTGTGTATGATTGGAAATACAAGACCAAGGGAATGATGCAGCCTGTCTCTCTTTCTTGCTGACTTGCAGTTTCTATCTTATTGAAATAGAAAATTAACTGAAATGTAGTCTTGCCCCCTGAGAGGAGGTGTTCCTATTTTGGCAGGCCGTGAAAGATGTCCTATTGGAAACTGAAACACAACGAATAAGATGCTTTCACTTAATGGCCTTCATGCAAACATTTATTGAGTTCTTTTTACAGGATTCTGCTCCTTCCCAAAGCCTCTCCTCCTTGTGATTCCCCATTTCTGTTACTGGCACCCTCATTTTTTCTGTTCCTTGGATGAAATTAAACAACAACACATTGTGAAATGCAAGAATTCGGGGAAGGACTCTTAAGAGAACCAGTACATAGATGTATTTGAGTTTTAATTGCCTCTTTTTTCCCTTCGTCAAGTTTCCTGTAGTTTCTTCGTCTCTCACTTTCCTTCCTTTCCTCCTTTCTCTCCCCTTTCTCTCCTACCCTTTCAATGAATTCTTTGCATAAAGTGGAGAACTTACTTAAAGTTCCATCTCTGGAATTCATTTCTATGAAATGAGACTGGCAACTTCTGGTTTTATTTACTTTCCAGGCAAAATCAAGGTTTTGTGCAAGTCTTCGTTATGCTTGGCAGCTCAGCAAAAGGAAATTGGCATTTCTTCTCCCTTTTTGTAGCTCCATTTTCCCAGCCTGCTGACGGGTGTACACTTTACACCAGAAATGTTCAGTTGCTAACCAGTTAAGACCCCTGGTTTTTGTGTTCTAGTCAGTTGCTACCTTTGTGTTTTCCGGAGCTCTGATGGTGGAACAGTGATGAAACTAGTCTTTCATGAATAAAAGTCTTGGTAAGCAATTTAAAAATACCATGCAAGGGAAAAATCAGTTTTAAAATTGCCAAAATTCTATTTCCCTAATAAATTGACCTTTGCTGTTATCAGGTTCACAAGTCTTTGTCAAATATGCACACACAGTTTTTATTGGATTGTAATCAGTGAGTAGATCCATTTTTATATTCTAACTTTAGTCTATCTGTTGTAAACATTTATCCAGCTACCATGTAATTTTATTTTTTAACAATCATTGAGCAGCTATTCTGAGTCAGCTACGCCTGCAACGCAGGAGACCTGGGTCCGATCCCTGGGTTGAGAAGATCCCCTAGAGAAGGGAAAGGCTACCCACTCCAGTATTCTGGCCTAAAGAATTCCATGGACTGTATAGTCCATGGGTTTCAATGAGTCAGACACGACTGAGTGACTTTCACTCACCATATTAAAAAACAGAATGAGACAGTATGGTGGGTAGAATACATTAGACCATAGCTCAGGTCTTGGCTGTGCTCATTCTGTGCATTGGACAAGTTTCTCAACTTCTTTGAGCCTGTTTCCATTATTAATATTTTGAACTGACACAAATAAACAACATACTTTATCAGCGTTGTAAAATTTTAATGAGATATGGAGATAAAATGCAAAATGCATGTCACAGTTCTTGACATATACCAAGCATTAAGTACATGCTGATGAGTAAGATGTTGATCTGATTGACTAGGTGTGCCACGTCCTCAAGGAATTTAATAGAGAGAGACATATATAAAAATACATGCAATGAGGACAATAGATGCCATGATAAACATCCATATAATCATGACAAACCATCCATTGAGGTCCCAAGGAAAACATGGTTGATTTCACCTGGCAATGAAGGTATAGAAAATTAAGAAATTATTTTCAAAGAGGCAGTTAGTTAGCTCAGTCTTGAAGGCAAAGTTGCATTACTGCACAGATATAGCCCTACACATTCTAAAGACATGTGAGCAAAGCCCAGCTAACATTCTTGGCTGGGTTGTGAAGTATGTGAGGGATTTCACCAAGTGGAAATGAAAGGAAGGATATTCCAGGTAGAGGCTATAGCATAAGCAAGGCCAATGGATTATAGATGTTTGTTCAGGAAATGAATGTGTCTATATTGCATTGGATACACTAGGAACACAAAACTGCAGGTGGGGTAGGTGCAAGAAATGAAGTTGGACAGGCAGTGGAACAAAGTATGCAGAGGCCCCAGGGGACTATATCAGAAGTTGGGACTTCACCAGGTTGGCAATGGGAGTGCCATACTCAGAAGACCCATCTGGTGGCAGAGTGGAGCCTGGATTGGAGAGGACAACGCTAGTCGCAAGGAACAAGTCTATTGCAGTGGTCCAGGCCAGAGGGGATAGACTGAGCTAATGCTATAATATTCCATCCACCATGTAACACAAACATCCTCTTGTTTATGGTCATTTACTTAATTTTAAACTATTGCTGTTTTGAATGTTGCTATGGTTTGCATCTTTAGCTATATAAATACATTTCTTCTGTCAGATATTTTTCTTTAAGATAAAGGGCATAAACAGCAGCATGACTCTTGATAATTACAGGTAAATTCGTTTCAAATAGGTGTTTTATATTTTATATATTTATATATGGCCTTCACACCACATGGGTAACATTGAGCAGCACCATTCTTTGTTATTTTAGGAGGCATAAAGCTGTTGTTTTAATTTGCCTTTCCTTGATATCTACAGAAATTAAATGTTTTCCCCATTTGTCTTCTAATTATGGGTCCTCACTCGTGAATTCCGTGTCCTGTCCTTTGCCCATTTGATAAGCAATTGTGTTAAATCCTATTTTGGCTGGCCTCTCTTCTGGCAACTCTCCACATACACATTTCCCCACAGGCTCTCTTTCTAATTTCTTTTCTCTTTGATCTATTGAAACCAAATCCTTTTCCTGACTCCATATTACAACAGACATAACAATTCTAATTTCTCTATTGATTCATGGCCACTACAGTGGTGGGCACATTAGGAAGAACAAGATTTTGCTATGAGAGACCACGGTTTAAAAGCCTGGCTTCATGCTTTCTAGCTGTGTCGTTTGGTGCAAAAATCTTAATCTGTCTGAACTGGTTTGCTTACCTATGAAGTGGGAGCAGCAGATTATATTGGGATGGATTAGAAACTCCATTTGGCCATTGGTAGCAGAAAACCAAGTACAGGAGCTTAAAAAAGTAATAGTTTATTTTTTTCTGATGTTAAATTATGTTGGAGGGGAGGAACCTAGGACTGGTAGAGCAGTTCCATGAGGCTTTTCCCCTGCCTTCAGTATAGTTGTGGGGTGAGGTTGTGGGATTAGGTTATAGGATTGGACAGCCTTACTCCTTGAAGACTAGGGAAGTAATTGGACAGTGCGGATAGTGGCAGATATGAACCTATTCACTTACTCATTGAACAAATATTTCTAAGTACCTGCTGTATGCAGAATGATTTTTTTTTTTTTTTTTTCTGATGGGAAATATACCTGCTAGGTCAAGTAAGAAGATCTTATTTCATTGATGTCTAAATCACACAGAATGAGTACACCTCTTTTAGGAAAATCCAGACTTGGAATGTCTGGGTTCCAAGGTGACTCTGTGGCCTTCTACATACAAGTATCCTTGTAATAATCTCCCACCCCAGAAAAGGCATCCCTGTAGATTCACCAAATCCAGGCTAACAAATAGACTTTCAGGATTTTTCAAAAGAGCAGTCCATGTCCTCAATGGTTGATTAAGTCGGTAATGGATGGTTACTGTCTGGACCTATGCATTCTGGTCTATTGGCTAGAAGAATCAGCCTCATGATTTTATAGTCATACTATTTATATAGATGCTTCTGGAGCATCATAAGACTATGTCACAGACAGGGAGGTCTCACAGGTCCCCTGCCAACTCAGAGAATCCTCTGGTTCCTGTGATCTGTTTATTATTATTATCATCTGTAGAATCATCATAATTCTACTTCTGTCAAAATGTATTCATTACAAATGAAATTTCTGTTCAGATCTCATAGTTCATGCCTGAAAGCAAAGATATTAGAATTAATGAGCATTTTTGCTGATGAGAAGAAAAATCACTGAAGGGTGATTGGACTTTAGCCTTTTAATGGGTCTGATATTCTTTTTTCATTAGGGTTGACAGGGACATATCTGGCTCTCTTATGCTGTGTGTTATGGTTTAAAAATATATTTTATGTGACATGAAGCTAGCTTTTCTTTCACAATAAAATAGCCCAATATCAGGGCTACATGTAAACAGAGCTCCATTGAACCTGGGCAGAGGGAAGGTGAGAATGTTACCCTAAATAACAGGTGGTAGGTAAGCTTTGGGGGCTGCCTAGATGGCACTTCAGTTCAGTTCAGTTGCTTAGTCGTGTCCGACTCTTTGCAACCCCATGGACTACAGCACGGCAGGCCTCCCTGTCCATCACCAAGTCCCAGAGTTTACTCAAACTCATGTCCATTGAGTCAGTGATGCCATCTGGTAAAGAATCTGTCTGCCAATGCATGAGACATAATAGAGGCAATTCAATCCCTGGAGGATGGTACAGCAACCCACTCCAGTATTCTTGCTTGAATAAACCATGGATAGAGAAGCCTGGGGGTTCCTGGGCAGCTTCAGAAAGGGGGTTGTTCATTAGAAAGATAAACTCTTAATTAGAAACTTGGAACTTTTAGCCCCTTCCCCTACCTTCTCAGGAGTACTATAGTCCATAGGGTCACAAAGAATCAGACACAACTGAAGTGACTCAGCATGGCACAGCAGATGGGCTTTGAATGGTTTATTAAAATGTTAGTGTAATTTAATTCCATTTTTTTCATGGAGTGGGCAACAGGGATTTACAAAGAATGAGTCTACTCAGAGAAGCATGCAGCAATTCTGAAAGAACTGAAGACGAGCCCTGCAGACAACTAGGGCAATGTTGATAAGCATGGAATACAGCCTCTAACACTTTTGACCTGCGGTTCAAATGGATATGGCTCTGCACTGGGACATGCTGTAACAGAGGGTCCAATGTTGAGTCAAGGGTAACATAATCCAGAACCTTCCAGACTTCCTTATTAATGGAGTTGGGGAGGACAAGCATTCAATTTTTTATATCCAAGGCTGTGAAATTATAGAAACCAGGGAGAAGAACTGAGGTATCAATTTGCATAAGTTTTTTCTGTCACCATTTTGTGGACATACTGTTCAGATGGATGGGATGCAAGACTGGTGAGTGTATAGTTTGATGTATGGTACCTCTTAGCTAGCATATTTCTAGTAGATGGCTGCAGATTTCCATATGAACCTAATTGGCCTCTCTGAACTGGTTTTACTCACACTTCACCAAATGGGTGTTTTTTGTATTTTTTCCCACACCAACCAATTCTTCAACTCTCTGGACACCAACTGGGTAGCCTACAATTCAATTCAGTCTGACACGATCAACCCAGATTAAGGGTACAGTCCCATAAAGCTTCCCAGGTGGCACTGGGGTGAAGAATCTGCCTGCCAACCCAGGAGACTCAAGAGATGCAAGTTTGATCCCTGGGTCAGGATGATCTCCTGGAGGAGGAAATGGCAACCTGTTGCAGTATTCTTGCCTGGAAAATTCTATGGACAGAGGAGCCTGGTGGTCTACAGTCCATGGGGGTGCCAAGAGTCGAACGCAACTCAGCAACTAAGCACATACACGCACTCATAAGGCTGCCTCCTTGCCAGGTGCAAGCTCAGATTGACACCTGTGCTTCTAACCAACTGCCTATAAACCCGAGATTCCCGCAACTCTCTCCTCAGATTCGATTAGTAGCCATAACAGTTTAAAAGCCTTATTATGTTTTCTGGTTTATCTGAAAGAGTATTATAAAAGATAGAAATGAATGACCAAATGAAGAGGTACATAGGGTGAGATCCAGAAGGGTCCTGAGTGCAGGAACTTCTGACCTGTGGAACTGGGGTGCACCATTTTCCTAGAATATGAATGCATCTGTTAATCTAGAATCCCTTTCAACCCTCCTGTTCAGGGGTTTTCATGAAAGTTGCCCTAGGCAGGCATGGTTGGTTAAGTCATTGGCCATTGGTGATTGGACTCAATCTCCAGCCCTTCTCCCCTCCTGAGAAGGTAGGGGAAGGGGCTAAAAGTCCCAAGCTTCTAATTAAGAGTTTATCTTTCTAATGGACAACCCCCATTCTGAAGCTGCCCAGGAACCCCCAGAACCAGTCATCTCATTAGTCCACAGAAGATACTCATCACTCTGAAGGTTTTGAGGGTTTTAGGAGATGTGTGCCAGGAAGCTGGACAAAGATCACATATTCATTTTTGTTATATCATAGCCTTATTAGCCTAGGCACCAGGAGAAGTAAGGCTGAAGTGGGGAGGCACTTGGGGAAAATACCATCTGCATCTGAACACAAAGTCACAGGCGGGGATGTGGTGCTAGAATAGGATTGTCACCCTCATGTCCTCACCCTCCTTCACAATCAGTATCTACCATCTGCCATGTGCCAAGCACTTTCTGGGGGTGGCATGATGGATATAGAGGGCAGCCAGACAGTGTTCATATTACCAAGGACCTCACAATATTGGAGGTAATGGCTTGTAAGCAACTATACATGATACATTGAGGAGAGCCACATTCAGAAACTTGTAAAAGTGCTAAAGGAACACAGAGGAGAGAGCAATTAATTATGCCAGGAGGTTCGGGTAAGTTGTCACAGGGGACATAACATTTTCAGCTGGGCTATGAAAGATGAGAAGGATATTATCAACTGGAGGCAAAGAAAGTATGTTCTAGGTAGAGAATACAACATGAGCAGAGACATTGAGTTGTAGATGTTTACTCAGGGAACAGTGAATTTGATCAGTGTGGTTATGGCATAAGATGTCTAACAGGGAGCAATCATAATAGTCAGCATTAATCAAACATTTATTATATGCTAGGGACTTTTTTATGCATATGAATTTATTTAATCCTAAGAACAATCCCATGAGGTAGTTACTAATGTTATCTCCACTTTCTGGAGGAAAAGGAAGACAGAGTGAGAGGTTAAGAAAATTTAGAAAAGTTAAGGAAATTTCTTAAGGTTGTAACCTATGGCCTGGAGCCAGGATTAGAGAGCACACAGCCTGGCTGTAATTGACTAGAAAATTACAGTCGGACTTTATATCTTAAGTAATGCACTGTTTCTTAATCTTTGTCCCTCCCCAGAGTCCTCTAATGCAAGTTATACATCACAGTCCACTTCGATGCAGGAAGAATAGTCCTGAACTTTCTGTTCATTTTTTATCTCATCTTTTTATGATCTTTAGTATGTTTCATGATGTACCCACTATGTTAGTACATTAGAACATGTGTTAATATATCATTTATAGATAAATAGGCATATTTATAGACAGGGAGTTGCACTGAAATATTTTTCCTGGAAGAGATACAAATCAAGCAGGTTTAAAGACTAGTGGTCTAGGACTTCCCTGGTGGTGTAGTGGATAAGAATCTGCCTGCCGGGGGAGATACCATGATCACCAAGGTGGTTTTCCCAGGGCGAGGCTTATCCATTGCACTCCGGATGTGCTGACCCCTGCGATTTCCCCAAATGTGGGAAACTCGACTGCATAATTTGTGGTAGTGGGGGACTGCGTTCGCGCTTTCCCCTGAAAAAAAAAAAAAAAGAATCTGCCTGCCGATGCAGGGAGCAGAGGTTCGACCCCTGATCCAGGAACACTCCACATGTCTTGGAGCAACTAAGCCTGTGAGTCACAACTACTGAGCCTGAGTGCCACAACTAATGAAACTCGTGTGCCTAGAGCCTGTGCTCTGCAACAAGAGAAGCCACTTCAATGAGAAGTCCATGCACCACAACAAAGAGTAGCCCCCCCTCACTGCAATAAGACAAAGCCTGAACAAAAGCAACGAAGACCCAGCACAGCCAAATTTTTTTTTTAAATGTATAAAATTTTAAAAAATAGACTAGACTAATGATCTAGGTCAGGAATTTTCAAGTGTGATATCCTGACCAGCATCAGCATCGCCTGGGAACAGATTAGAAATGCAAACTTCCAAGCCCCTCTACAGACTTCCTGAATCAGATACCCTGAGAAGGAGGCCCAGCAATCTGTGCTTTAACAAATCACCCAGGGGAGGCTCACGGGTCTAGTCACTATAGCTTCACAGGTGGAAAGTGAGAAGGTCTAATTTGAGTTCTAGAAGGATAATTCTAGTTGAAGACAATGAGATGCTAGAAACCAGGAGATTCTCTAAAAGGTTATTCACATGGTCATGACAAAAATTGAGCAGACCCTGAGTCAAGTAAGAGAAATGGATTTCAGAAATATTTACAAGGGCAATGTAAATATGACAATTTGGGGATGAGCTAGAGGGAGTTAAATCCAGACAAGGCACCAAAGATTCCGACGAGCAGAGGTGCTGTTGCCCTGCGTGCCTGGGCGTTAGTGAGTCAGAGCAGCTGACGGTAGGAACAGGGAAAGAAAGATCCTGTTTAATTTGGAGTGTGTGGAGGATATTCAGGATGAGGAGGCGGTTGGAAATTTAGACTTTCCATTTCAAAAGTGGCATGAGATTTGTAAATGTATGCATTTGAGGAAGAACAGCATATAGGTAGCTGTAGAATCATTGGACACAGATAAAAGGAGGAAGTTCCAGCTTCTCTATAAGGAAGTGTGAGGCAGAATCATCTGTGATCAGAGAGGTCAGAAGCGAGATTGGGGGCCTAGCTGATATGAGAGTAGGAGATATAATGTAGGAGACAGGAAGAAGCAGCAGAGTGTGAGAGAGAACTAATAAACTAATGTGTTGAATTCTGGGACCACATTGGGCCTGTGGCAGAGGCTTGGTGTGTGTTGGCTGGCTAGAGAGTCTAGGGAGGGGTTTGCAACCTTTTGGTGCCATGGACCCCTTTTCTAGATTTAGAGAAGGTTATGGATCCTTTTTCAGAATAGTTTTCTTAAAAATACATGAATTTAAAAACATAGCATTAAAAAGGAAACCAATTATGATAAAATATTATCAAAATATCAGAAGCAAATTTTAATATAGTAGGATTTGTATATTAACAACATATATATTTTTTCCTTTAAATAAATGTTTATTTATTTTATTAATTTTTATTGGACTGTTGCTTTTTTATTGGCATATAGTTGTGTTAGTTTCTTATTAATGCATTAAATAATGACTCTCTCCGTGGGATTAATAACCCTACATTCTAAGTTGTGATGAATGTAGATGATAATTTGAGAAATCTGCAACAACTGTTATGTGATATGAAAATACTGGTGATTGCTACTAGTGACAAAAATCACAGATCCTGCTGATACTTCTCTGGCTTTCTACCTGCATGCATAATTGAAGTTAGTGCTAAATTCAGTTAAAGGTCAGGGAAAAGAAATAACATATTTTTTTTTCCCCATGAAAGTATATGAACCACCTGAACTCTATCCATGGACTCCTTGAGGGTATGTAGACTCTGAGTTAAGACCTCCTGTGCTAAATAGATAGCAGAAGTATATACATTTACCTGTATATACATAGTCACCAATATGTTTGCATATAAGAATTAATTTTCTAGATAATTTTCTTATGTCTTGTTCAAGGGAAATTTTGTCTGAAAGACAGCTGTTTTAGATATTAAATAACTTGGGTGCATTTAGCTAGCCCCTATGGAGAGTCAATGAAAAGAAATCAGTTTGTCTCTCTATAAAAACATTAACCTTGCTAATCTATCTTCAGCTAGAATGGTGTTTAGTATGTATTGACAATAATTCCCCAGTGTTTCAACTCCAGCTCTGATATTTTAGTCAGAAGTGACATAATTTGCAATGCTTACTATCTGTAAATGGTTTTATAAGTGAAATCATGGAATTTTAATAAAATTATTGTGTGTTATTTTGCTATTTTTCTTAAAATTTGAAGAAACTTAGAGATCTGATTTAAATCTCACATTTTGTTGGTGAGGAAACCAAGACCTAGAAGTAGAAAGAGACCTTGTTCTCATCTACTGCTGCAAAACATCCCCCCACCACCCTGCAACATAACAGCTTAAATTTGAAAATATTTTTATTTTTTCTCACAATTTTGGGTGTCAGACATTCAAATGAGGCTTAGCTGGGTGATTCTTCTACTCCACACAGCACTGACTGAGGTCACTCTGTAATACACAGTTGGTGGATGAACTGGTCCACAGGTCCAAGAGAGCTCCATGTTATGTCTGATCCTTGATGTGTGAAGATGGGGGACTGTTCTGAGTGGAGGTGTCACCTGGAGGCCTACCTGTGTCCTCTCCAGCCTGGTGGTTCCTAGTTCCCAGAAAGTGTCCCAAGAGGCCACCCAGATGAAAGCTTCAAAACTTTTTATGATCTAGTCTCAAAAATCCCAGAATGTCAATTCTGCTGCATTCTATCAAACAAGTCAAGGAGGCTGTCTCAGATTAGAAGGGAGGAATATTAGACTCTACCCTTGTGGGGTATCAAAGAAATTGTGACCATCTTTCATTTATCACAATCCACCTTTGGGCCACAAACCATTTATATTTCTTCCACACACAAAAACATTTACCATCTCCCAAGACCTGCAAAATTTTCACCTCATTCTCGCTTCAGGCTCAAGCTAAAGTTAAGAATCTTGTTATATAAGTAAGTCTAGAAGCTGATTGTGTTTAGTATGTTGAATAAAGAGATGTGTTATCTGCCCCTTCACAGCCAACAGACAATGGTCTTATAGGAGGAGGAGAAGTATAACAGAAATTCTCATCCAAACAGGTGGAAATAGGAGGCAGATAGCCATCACTGCCGCTGCTGCTGAGTTACTTCAGTCATGTCCGACTCTGTGCGACCCCGTCCCTGGGATTCTCCAGGCAAGAACACTGGAGTGGGTTGCCATTTCCTTCTCCAATGCATAAAAGTGAAAAGTGAAAGTGAAGTCGCTCAGTCGTGTCCGACTCTTCGAGACCCCATGGACTGCAGCCTACCAGGCTCCTCCGTCCATGGGATTTTCCAGGCAAGAGTACTGGAGTGGGGTGCCATTGCCTTCTCCGATAGCCATCACTGGTCCACACCAATTCAGAACTCCAACTACATATAAAATAGACCTGGGCACCTGTGGCCACTTCCTTGATTAGGCCCAGCCTTCCTCCCTCGGAATGACTCTCCTTGGCTCCTGCCTGTCTTCTCTGGGCTCCTGGTTTTACCCTCTGAGTCCTTTCCTTTTCTGTAACAAATGGCCTATGCTTGCTGCTGAGAGGCTCTCTCAGTCTGCTTCCTTTATGGGTACAAAGGTCTCTTCATTCTGGGCTGTCACTATTCAGCTAACTGCTTCTATGGAACAATTCTCTTAAAACTTACTGTGTTTTTGCAGGCCTCTTTTTGGGGGTTAATTCCATTAGATAAAAATCACACTCAAAATTATCTTCCAGGTAAGCTCCTCTCTGCCTTATGGGTGACACAGAAGTGCTGTGGGACAAAGCCTTCAAGATTCTTGAAGCCCTTTTGTCTAGTGAGAGATTTTACATTTTACCCTTAGATTCTTAAAGGCTCCTTTCCTACCAAAGAGAATCCACTAGGCATCATCCCTTAAGATTTTTATCAGTCCTACTTGGCACACCCTTAAATCTTTCTGAGTCACAACAGAGGTCTTAGAGCAATACCCTTAAAATCTTTACCTTTTCTTACTTTGAGATTATTTTTACCATCCAGAGATTCAAAACAAAACATTTTTGTTTTGAAAAACAGGAAGTCTTGGCCTCTTTGTATGTCCTCTAAACTCTGTTGGAAAATTGTACATTTTCTCATTTAATCTGATTTCTCTCTATGGGCATTTTTATCACACAAAGTCAAAGTAGACCAGTTGCTACTTTTGATGTTGTCTGGAAATCTCTTTAGCCTTATCTAACAGTTCATTATATATATATATATATATATATTTTTTTTTTTTTCTAGTTTCTACATTACTATAGGCAATAGTTTCACTAAATTTCTACCACTACCTCTTTCCTCCAGGCTAGGGAAGCATTTTTCCGTTTGTCCCTTGACACTTTATCAGCAATCTCCTCCAAGCTCTTCTACCTCTCACCCACTTCTCCACTCCAAAGCCAATGCCAGATGCTTTATGATTGTGTTCTCATAGCACCTGCTTCCAGTATAAAATTCAGTTTCAGTTACCTATTACTGTGTAACAGGTTACTCCAAAATTTGGTAGCTTCAAACTGCGACTCTTTTTATGTATAATAATTATAGAATGTATCATTGTATAATTTTGAAACAGTGTTGTGCTTCACAAATTTGAGAAGGGCTCAGCTGAGTGATTCTTCTCTTCCACATGATATCACCCGGGTCAGTCCCACCCATGGCATTTAGCTGACAGAAAGGTTGGTATGGAGGGAAACTTACTCTTGGTTAGTGAAATGGTTGGGACTGGAAACAGATCTTCCAGTTCCTACCACAGAAGTCTTTTCTATTATCTCAGGTGGCCAGATTCATCTTTTAATTTTTAGTTGTGGGAAGATTTCTTATACTTTTATCCAAACCTTTATGTAGAAGAGAAGGAGGAGTTTTCTGTCATAGAAAGCAAATCATACCTGATACCCCGAACCTATATGTGTAGATTCATTCATGGGATCTCCATGGGGTGTTCCGGATTTCCATGCTTCTCAGATGCTCCTTGCATGCTAGTAGCACAATTGGGAATCATATGTATGTACAGTGCTTTTTATTCTTACTTTGTCCTTACTATCTGAGCAACAAGGTACTCAATTATAACTTATATTTAATTCACTTTAGCTCTTCTCTGCCTAACCTGCCTTCCTGGTGATGAAGCAAATTTCCTGTATTCATATGTCCCTAACTGTTATAACTTGGGCTGCCCAATAAGGAGCTATAATCCTTGCCCTTAGATATAGGATTCATAATCAAGAGGATATCAAGGCTTCAGTGTCAGTAGAGCCTGGTAGTAAGTTCTATCCTAACCTTGTGCTGAGATTTATAGAACTCTTAAGCCCTTCCTTATTCAATTGATCAAGTTTACAGCTGTGCTCTCAGCATCTGTATTGCCTTTCACTTTTGGTTCATTTTGCTTCTGTCTATTCTTGTGTGATGGGGGTCCATCTTGCTCTCATTCTATCAGATAGAGTATGGGGATTATTTAAAAACAGTGATAAAAGCACATCAGAAATCTTTCAGTGGAAAGGATTAATGTGGATTCTGGGGGAAGAAATCAGTTTGCTTCTTTGCTCAAAAAGCACAATAAGTAGAGGAAAAATGAATCAGAAGAATAAAAAAGACACAGGACATTATCTCAAGTAAAATGGACATGAAAAACAAACTGCAAAGCAAGTACTGTGCACAATTATTGACCAAAAAGGAAAGAGGCTGAGATTTGGAAAACAAATATTTTTCAACACAGACACATACAGAGCCAGGAGGCATTTTAATGTTTTGTGAGTTTTTTTTTTTTTAATATCATCTATGCCAAGAGAATTTATGATCACAACATTTCCTCATGATTTTTGAAATTAATAATATCAAAAAGGAGCTTGGCATATTAAATGAAGATTCTCTTTCCCACAATGGATTCAGCAAGATACCCTAGGATATCCCAAAAAGCAGCAAGGAAAATTGTGGGGATTCAGGGGTCTCCACACTTAGATCTCCATCTTTTTATTAAAAGAACTAACATATGACAGTCTGTGGGTTCAAATAGCACATGAATATGACCAACTGTAGAGTTTAAATGGTCAAGGCAGTCAAACTCTGATGCATAATAAGCTACTTATAAGAATTATAACTACTTCTCAAAGCAGAGCTATTTTTTCCTCAACAAAAATGGTTTTGTGAGGCCACAATATATCATAGACTATATGTGTATATTGTATGCCATATGTATCTGTAAGTAGACCGTCACATTGAAGGAGCAGATTGGATACATGCCAGACCAGTAATCCAAAGAGCACCCCATTTTTGTTTCTATAAACCCAAATGTATAGAAAATATCAACTAATTAGATTACTATATCACAGTGTCACATTTGAGACTGTTCCATAAGGTCACAGAATGAAGTGTTGAAAGACCTTTACTGCACATGTGACAGCCTGGAATTCAGAGGGATCAAGAGACCTTTCCAAAGTCACAGAGCCAGTCAGTGTAAGAGCGGAGGCAGAATCCATTCTTCTTATTCCTAAATTTGAATTTCCAAATCTGAGCCTCTCCTCACTCATGCAAACACAGTTTCTGTATTTACTATTTTAAAATCTGATGTATGTCTTGATTTTTTATTCATATGGCTTTGGATTTTTCTTATTTTTCATTCACTCCTTTATTCAATTGACAAATATTTGAGTGGCTACTATGTTATTTGCTGGGTATGTTTTATGTTGTGGATGATATAGCATGTAAGTACTTTGTAGCCCACTAGGAAAAGGTAGTCAGTCAGTTAATCAATAAATAAAATAAAAATAAAAGGGCCAAGGAAGAAATGGACAGAGGGGCAACTTCTCTAATACAAGACAACTTTGAAACAGAGATATGAAAGAATCAAGGAGCCAGGCAGGGTAGTACATTATGGATGTACTTACCTATATAGCCACACTTGATTTAATGCTCTGCTGTTGCCATCTTGAGATTCTTAATAATTTTTAACATAATAGATCTTCATTTTATACTGGGCCCAACAAATTATGTAGCTGGTTCTGGACTAGGAATGAGCCATGTGATCGTTGAGAGAAGAGCACTTCAGGCAGAGGACCCAGTGAGAACAAAACAACTGAAATCAACAAGGAACAGAAGGCCAGTCAACTGGGGTGGGCCAGGCAAGAGGGAGAGTGACAGAAGCTGACATCAGGGAGGTGGGGAAGGGTGGACCCTTGGAAGGACTTGCCTGTCATTCTGAATAATCCTAAAGGAAATCAACCCTGAATATTCATTAGAAGGGCTGATGCTGAAGCTCCAATACTTTGGCCACCTGATACAAAGAGCTGACTCATTGGAAAAAAAAAAAAAAAAAACCTAATGCTGGGAAAGATTAAAGGCAAAGAGAGAAGGGGGCAGCAGAGGATAAGCTGGTTAGACAGCAACACCAACTCAGTGGACATGAGTTTGAGCAAAATACAGGAGATAGTGAAGGGCAGGGAAGCCTGGCGTGCTGCAGTCTAAGGGGTTGCAAAGAGTTGGATGTGGCTTAGTGACTGAAGAACAACAACTGAGTTAGATAACAAAGCCTTTGACCAGAGTGGTGACATAATTTGACCTTCGTTTTAAAGCACTTTTCCTGGATTTGCCCTTTTTGGTTATAACAAGTTCAGTGTAAGCTTTACCTATTTCCAAAAAATCGACTAGTAACAATTTTACCAAAAGTAGCTACATAACTAATAAAGAAGCCTTTTTAATTATTTAAATTCAAAATGTTAAATAAATATATTAAAAACTTTCAATTCTCTATGGTTATATAGACTAAACCTTTTAAACAAATTTATTCCTTTCCTAGATACTTCTAAAAAGAAGCTTACAGCTATAATTACTAACCACAAATATTCCTGTCCATAGAAATATCCTTTTCTTTATCTAGTTTTACTGGAAAAGGGACTGTATATGTCCTAGAGAATGTTTAATCTTCTGCTATGTTTCAATTTCCTCCCTTGAGAGGGAGAAGGAAAAAAATCATGCTCCATTGTTGAATAATACCACTATTTCATGAAAGAAGATGTTTCTGCCAAGTGTTCAAGAGAAGGAATCTTACTCAATTCTATTGCTGGTTAGAGCATTTCTTTTTGAAAAAATTAAAAATTACAAGTTTCTGAAATGAAATCTGAAGACTATCCAGTATTAAATATATAGAATTTTTAAAAGTGATACAAGCACATGAAAAGAAAATTTGAAGTTGCCGAAAGATATTCTAGAGGGAAAGAGAGAAGTACTAGGTACACAAAGTCTATTAGAGCTTTGTATTTGTAGTTACAAAAGTACCTATGCAATGTGGAGTCCAGCATGACTGTCAAAGTTGATGGGAGGTTCTTAGAAGAGGAAAATATAATGCATGTAGCATCCTTCCAGCACTTTACAGGTACTTCTGTACCTTTCATCTCATTTTATTTTCATCATTCCTGAAATTAAGTGAGTAGAGTTTTATTTCTAATATAAGATGAAAAAATGGAAGTCTAAAGGAATTTAAATAACAAACTCACAGTTGATAGCAAACCAATGACAAAACAGGAATCTAGACATCCTGACACTCAGTTCACTGTTCATCCCATGTCCTCATACTTGTTCCCTTTATGCTAAGCACAGAAAATGGCAACTGCATCTGCTTTGTGAGATAGACCAAAACAGAGCTATTGTACAGTGATCACTGATGGTGGTACAAGGAGAAAAGGGGGTAGGATAAAATCACACACACAGTTTAAGAAGAATGTAAATTGGAGTTCTTCACAATTTAAAACTTCTGTCTGGCAAAAGACACTTGCAAGAAAATGAAATGGCAAGCCATGGACTAAAAGGAAATAATGATGAAATAGAAAGGACTTATATTCAAATGCTTTCCAAATTCATTAATACGTTAACATCCAACCAAAGGAAAAATATTTGAAGACATTTAACAAAAAAATATGGATGACAAATAAGCTCAGGTGAAGTTGTTCATCTTCATTAGTCATCAGAAAAAATGCAAATTAAAACTACAATGAGATACCACTACACACCTAATGCTTAGTCACTTCAGTTGTGTCCAACTCTTTGAGGCCCTATGGACTATAGCCTGCCAGATTCCTCTGTCCATGGGATTCTCCAGGCAAGCATACTGGAGTGGGTTTCCATGCCATTCTCTGGGAGGTCTTCCCGACCTAGGGATCAATCTTGCATATCTTGCATCTCCTGTGTTGCAGATAGATTCTTTACCACTGAGCCAACTTGGAAGCCCACACACCTAATACAAATGCTAAATAAAAAATCAGACAATATCAAGAGATGATGAGCATGTTAAATGACTGGAATTCTCATTTACTGCTGGTGGGAATGCAAAAGCAATAAATTAACAAATCACTGTATAGCCCAGAAATGCCACTCCTGTATATGTACCCAACAGAAATGAAAATATGATCACATAAAAACCTTTGCCTGGATGTCAGTAGCAGCTTTATTCACAGTTTCTCTAAACTGAAAATAACTCAAAATGCACTTTAGTAAGTGGATAAATAAACTGTGGTACATCCATGTAAAGGAATAGTATTCTGCAGTGAAAAGCACTGATGCATGTAATACCCTGGATGAATCTCGAATGCATTCTGCCAAATGAAAGAAGCCAGCTCAAAAGGCTGCATACTTTATGACTCTATTTATATAATAATCTGAAAAATGCAAAAACACAACAGTCGCTGCCAGGGGCTGAAAGTAGAGGGAGAGCTTGGTTGCCAAGGGGTATAAAGACATTTTTTGAAGGAGGTGGAACAGATCTACATCTTGACCCTGGTAGCTGTTATGTTGTAATCTATGTGTCAAACTCTTAGAATTGCACATCATAAATGGCCAATGTTATATGTAAAGTATGCCACTTTAAAAAGGAATATAAATACATAAAAACTGGTTGAAGTCAAAAGACATGAAACTAGTTGATGTCAAAAATAAAATATGCCAGACAATAAGAAAACTCAAATTGTCCTTAGAATCTTCTATTTAACAGTAAACTTAAATTAGCAGTTGAAATGTCCAGTTACTACCTTTGAAAGTGAAAATGAACCAAACATCTGATTGGTTAGAATCTGTGTACAATTTTGAAAACTACATATTAATGATAACCTAAGAAAGAAATAGAGCAATGAGTGATCTACATAGCTATTTAATTTCAAATGAAATCATTAGCTGTAAAAGCTTTAACTTAGTTATTTATTTGGCTATACAGAAATGATCTGAATAAACAAGCCTCCAGGATGTAAATTGGAAAACCTTTACTCAACAAAAGGCAAGTAGAGACCAAAAAACATTACCTTTGAAGGCTGTTCTTTAACTGGTCAAAAGGAGTAGATGCTCTGTGAACCTGGGGACCCATCACAACTTCAGTTCTTGATATTCTATGTGGTTGTAGCTTATTTGCCTAAACTATTTGATTCATAAATACTTGACACAGTGCCAAAATTGTAGGTTTGCTCTCAGAGCCCTATCAACCTTTGTCATATTTCATTTCTAGTAGTTTTCATGATCTAGTGGAAAAGCCTGGTCATTCTACGGAATCTCTTTTCCTGTCTTGGCCTTTCATGATGTCTCTGTTCTCTCATTGAAAATGAAAAGATCTTGAGTTTAGAAAACAAAGTCATGTTTGTGCACAAGGTAGAAAAACACTGCTTTGTATTGTGTTGACGAGAAGGTTTGTTCAGGTTTTTCTGTAACATCTTATGGAAAAACCCAAAAGAATTTTTTGGTCAACCCAATATTTGGGCAATCAGATTTTAAAAGAAAAAACAAGAGAATCAAAGAAGAAAAATGAAAAGAACCTTGAAACAGCATTTCCACATCTACTGAAGTAACAACTGTAAACAGACAATAGTAGTTCTCAGTCTGGCTAATGCTAAGAAGAAGGTGGCACATCAATTTTTGCTCACATGGCCTTAGACATTTCTGAAATTATTTGTGGTAACAAAATGGAAGTACATTGTGAGATCTGAAAAATGTACATTTGATTAAATAATTCTCCATTTAGGAATTTATCCAAAGGAAATAATTTGATGGGAGAAAAAATGATGCCTGACCCATATATCATCCCAGAATGAGCTAAAATAGCATTAAAATAGAAAGCTAATTAAATGTACACCATTAGGGGAATTGGATAAAAAGGAAAAGAAATTTAGTGGAATACAGACTTGGGGGACCTCTTAGGTAGCTTGAGAGTTAGCTTTAGCTACCTGTGGTCAGTACCTGTGTTTATACATCCCCTTCTTCCTCTGGTATCACCTCTCCAATGGTTATAAGCACCATTTAGCAAACTATACCTTTTGTTTATTTTCTTCATTATTTGCCTCCTTTAACAAAAGCCACCCCATGAGTGCAAGGATTTTTGCCTGTGTTCTTCAGTGTTGTCTTCTCTGTGCCTAGAGCAGTTCCTGCCACATGGCAGATACTAAATAAATATTCATTAAACAATTACCAAAAAAAAAAAAAAAAGAATGAAAAGATACTCAGTAAGGACTTTTTAGTAGCCTAATTTTGATTCTGTTTTGGTTTTTGCTTTTTATTTAGCCTTAAAAAAATTATCTATTAAGCAAATGTTGACTAAGCCCTGCTTTGAACCAGGCATTGCAATAGGTGCTGTTCCATAGATGTGGCCCAGACAATCATGATCCTGTAGTATCATATGGGGTGCCCAGTCTGATGGGAAAGAGGGCCCTGGAGTGGGAATCATGAGGGGAACGAAAGGGGAGGAGAGGGAGCTGTAGGGATGTATTATAAAAGGACTTCCCCTGCTTCCCTCGTGGCTCAGATGGTAAAGCATCTGCCTGCAATGCAGGAGACCCAGGTTCGATCTCTGGGTTGGGAAGATCCCCTGGAGAAGGAAATGGCATCCCAATCCAGTACTCTTGCCTGGAAAATTCCATGGACAGAGGAGCCTGGTGGGCTACAGTTCATGGGGTCACAAAGAGTCGGACACGACTGAATGACTTTACTACTTTCTACTTTCCCCTGCTTAGGGATTAGCTATCCTCAGGAATCAAAGGCTTGGGGGCTGAGGACACACACATGAAGGACCAGAGCAAAGACTTTGGCACTTCTGAGGATAGAAGGAGGGCCAAAGTGGCTGTGGTTGGGGGCACACGCATTGCAGGGGGGCACAGTGCATGCTGAGAACCTGGAAGAAGACAGGCTGGCTCGAGACATCACTTGGGTCTCTTAAGGGTGATGGGAAATTATTGAAAAAGGTAGATGTAAACAGAAAAATGATCTGGTCATACTTGAGGTTTGTGGAAGGGCTGTGGTTCCATGTAGAGTGTAGGGAGGAAGCATATAAGACTGGAGACAGCTGGTCCCAGAGGGTAACACAAACGTAGGCTGCAGCGCCTGGGTCCAATCCCCATTCTGTCTGCCTCATTAAGTGTATTTAAGAGGTTCCATGCTTTTGTGTTTGTGTTTAGCTGTAAGCTGTGTCTGACTCTTTGTGACCCCATGGACTGTAGACCACCAGGCTCCTCTGTCCATGGGATTTCCCAGGCAAGAATACTGGAGTGGGTTACAATTTCCTTCTCCCCACCCAAGGGGATCTTCCCAACCCAGGGATCGAACATGCATCTCCTGCATTGCAGGTGTATTCTTTACCACTGAGCCACCAGTGAAGCCTGGCGCCATGGTAATAGGGCAGCTGCAAAATGCTGTTAATGTGAGGTGTGTTTTATATTCTTCATCTGGCCTGGGAAAGGAGAACCTTGAAATGAGAAGGCTTGCATTGTCTCAATATTCATAAGTAAGCTGAGAAATGGGCTTATTCTCCCTGATAATCCATCTGGAAATAATATAAAGACATTTGTTTGAGTCATACTTTCAATTCCTTTGATCAGGTTTCACAGGCATGGTGATGCGGTACATTAAGTGATCCTTGCTTTCTTGCTCTCACCATATAGATTAATTTGGTAGCAGAAACAGAGGGTTACTATGGAATTATGAAGATGCTAATGCTTGCAAAGTTCTTCCTGCTGTCCCACAAACAGGCCTGAGCCCCAGCAGCAGGCCCTGAGGGAGGCAGTGTCCCTGTGGAGTGCCCAAACTCACCCAGGTGATGCTGGCTGCTGGTTCTCCCGTTCTCCATTTCTAATCAGTTCCTCGCCTGCTGCGGCTTGGGGCCCAGCCTTTCAATTATTCAAGAATCAGAAAGTATTTGTTGCCTGATGCAGGATTTGCTTTTATTCAACAGAACAAAACCCTGGTAGGTGAGATTCACCCCGTAGGGCAGCTAGGTCTCCGGATGTATGCAGATTGCCGACAGAGGGCTAGTTGCTCTGCGAAGGGGTTCGGTTCAAACAGCATACAGAGTGGATGGAAGAAGGGAAAAGAGACAAACAGAGATGAATAGGGAACATCCTGATTTCGACTTCTGTTTGTCCACTGGAAAAGCAGAGCCTGCTGAAATATACAGAAACCTCAGGCGCTGGTTGAAGATAGAGGCAGCTTTGCAGGGGAGAGCCCTGGGTCCCGCCTAGGTTCTGCTGGGAACCTGTGTCTCTGGGACATCATCTCTCCTCTTTGAGCCATTGTCTTCACCTGTGAAATGAGGAAGATGGATTATTTGGTCCCTAAGATTCTTTTACTTCTCTGACTTTGAATTTCAGAGTTATTTTCAGATCTTGGTGCCAGTCCTTATTAGATCTTCTGCTTTGGCCAGACTTGGTTCTGTTATAATCTCTTCTGTTCGTTGTCCATTCAATTCTTTATTCTTCCTTTCAACCAAAATATCAAGCACATGCTGTGTATGCAAGGGAACCACTTCAGGGGATCCCAGACTGTGGGTCTTGTGTGCTGCAGCCAGATGACAAAGGGCAGGTTGGGTATCTCTTCTGTGTTGGCTTTCTCACTCAACTTTGAAGACTTCTTTAGTTCTAGAAGCCAGGAGACCTATTCATTTATGCATTTATTCATCCAACAAACATTGACTGAGCATAAACTATAAGCCAGGTGGCATCTAAGGGAAAATCAAAGTTGAATCAGATCAAGGGATTGCCCTCAGATTCACATGGTTTTGTCGATGAGACTGATATATTATAAGAAAACTATAGTCCAAGAAATAAATGCAAATAACTTTACATGTGCTGGGAATTGAGAGCACAAAGGAGCAGCATCTTTGAACACTGACCAGGGAGCCAATGAACACCTCTCAGAGGGTCTGGAATCTGAGCTGAGAGTTATTTTTAAATAATTGTATTACTTTATTCTGGTTATGAAAGTTGTATACATATAGGTGTATGTATGGGATATATTATTTATATATAATTGCAAAATGCATTTGTATGAAACACAATTCAGAACAGTCAAAATAGAAAGTAAAGGTTAACAGTTATCACATAACTTGAGGAATTTCTCATCACTATTCTTTTCTTCCTTCATTTACCCTGTGTAAATCTTGGCTTCCCTGGTGGCTCAGATGGTAAAGAATCCGCCTACAATGTGGGAGACCTGGATTCGATTCTTGGGTTGGGAAGATTCCCCTGGAAGAGGACATGATAACCCACTCCAGTATTCTTGCCTGGAGAATTCCCATGGACAGAGGAGGCCGGTGGGCTACAGTCCATGGGGTCACCAAGAGTCAGACTTGACTAAGTGATTAATTAAGTAATTAACTAAGTAATTAACTAAGTAATTAATTCTTTTTTTCCTTGATTTACCCTGTGTAAATTAGCAAAGCTGTAGTAACATGGAGCTTCTCAGGTGGTGCTAGTGGTAAAGAACCCTCCTGCCAATGCAGGAAACATGAGACATGGATTCAATCCCTGTGTCAGGAAGATCCCTGGAGGAGGGCATGACAATCCAGTCAGGTATCCTTGTCTGGAGAATCCCACGGACAAAGGAGCCTGGTGGGCTACAGTCCATAGGGCTGCAAAGAGTGGGACACGACCGTAGTGACTTAGCATATAGGACACAGTAATATATGATGCCTGGAGGTGGGTGTTTGGGGAATTTTGATCTAATGCATCACAGGTATTCATTCAGTGGTAACTAGCAAAATGTTAGGCTTCCTCCTACCTTTCTAATTATAAGCAAATAGGCCTACAAAAATAAAAATGATGGCTTTCTCTCTCCTCTTGGAAAAAACTAAATTAACAATTATCCCATAATTCAGAGAAAATGACTAATTTTTTTTAAATGTATACTTTGGTTTGCATTTTCATTTGATAGTATATTATTGAATTTTTCATATCATAGATAAAATTCTACTTTATTATTTTTGAGCACTGTATGTCATATTCTATTGTATAGATGCTCTGTTATTATTTTAGCCAATGTCCTACTGACAGATTTGGATTATTCTAATTTTTCAATATTATAAACAACATTGTAATAAATGTGCTTCTCCTTTAGGACAAATTCTTAAAAGTTGGATATCTAGGTGAAGGAGTATTTTAAATATTGATATCCATTGCCAGATTGTGCTTTAGTTGAAAAGCAGAGTTATATGTGTGTGTGTATACACTCACACATGCACATGTGATTTGACTAGTATTAACTGAGCCCTTACTATACTCCAGGTATTAGATTAAGTCCTTTAGAAGATACATTATGTGATTCAGTGATTGTAATGCTTCAGATTCAGCTGAAGTCATATACTCATTAGAGCAGATACTTTAAGAAAACTAATCCAGAACCACATTTTATTTGCCAACCCAAAAACCTTAGTGGAAGCAGAAGGGCAAACATAGAAACTATGTGTGTGTGCTCAGTTACTAAGTTATGTCTGACTCTTTGACCCTATGGCCTGTAGCCCACCAGACTCCGCTATCTATGGGATTTCCCAGGCAAGCATACTGGAGTGGATTGCCATTTCCTTCTCCAGGGGATCTTCTGGACCCAGGGATCAAACCCACGTCTCCTGTGTTGCAGGTGGATTCTTTACCACTGAGCCACCAGGGAAGCCCATAAAATATGAGCGCGATCATAAAATCTTGGTTTTAGCCTTGCTAAGATGTGAGTCTTAGCTGTTTATCAGAGTCCATGACCTGTAAGCATAAATCCAAATGGAGAGCTTGCCCAAAAAGAGTCTATGCTTGCTTCTATGATGAACATCCAATGCTGCACTAGTCCTTTATTGTCCTTGTAGTCCACAGCATCTTCAGTCCTTTGTCCCAACTGTTGTCACTGCAGAGTTTCCTAGAAATAGGGAGACCCTTGGTCTTGATTTGCCCAGGACAGTCCTGCTGTATGCCCGTTGTCTTGAAGTAACTATTGATATTGCATCCTTTCATTCTCAAAAATGTTCCACTTCGGAAAATAATTAACTTTGATGAAATCTGTCAGACTAGACAGGGATTGTTGATGAGACTGAGGCAAGTTTGAGCAATGAGATGACCAACTCCTGCCCTTTACCTTACACTACAGAATAGGCGCCTGTGTCCCTAACTTTATAAAGAAACTCACCTGTCTGATCATGCAACAGGAGATCTTGATCACCTCAGTTATGCAAGTAATAGCTGAGGCTCAGAGAAAAAGCAAAAAAAAAAAAAAAGTGTGGTAAAAATTAGTGGGTCCTATAATAAAATTCTTGCCTTTGTCTATGGGAAACATTCTTATTCAAAGCCTATCTTCTCTTCTTTAACTCACAGACCCCCAAAAGCTTGGGTATCTTATTTCCTATCCACAGGTGATTAAAAGGATAGGTTAGAAAGAGAAAGAATGCCTAAGGCAAACACTTCGGCATGAGCAAGCAGTGAAAGTAGCTTACATGAGAGGGAAAAGGCGGAAAGCTTAAAAAGAAATGTAAGAACTGCCATGCAAGTACAAACAAGCCAGCCTGCTGTAGAAAATCCATGCAGAGGGCAGTAATGGGAGTTCATAATGATGACCTTGAATTATCAGGAAAATGTTTCCTTGCATTTGGTAGGCTGCATTTAAGAAGTTAGGGTAGCATGGAACATTTTCAATCTGATCTCTATCCTAGACACTTCGTATTCCTTAAATTAGACATATAAGAGGTAAGTTTTCTGTAAGCTGAGCACCTTGATTATATGGGATGACTTAACCTTCTGAGAGTCCTGGGAAGCTAAGACTCTAATAGATAAAGAAAGACACTTAAGTCATCTTTTCTGTCCTCAATGACTTCAAATTCTTGTTGATATTACAAGTTTTCATCCTTCCTAGAAGTCTTTGTGTTTTTATAAAGGACTTTAAAAGACCAAAATGTCTTATAATCCTAAGGGAGTCGAGTTCTGGTAATACAATTCTAGACACTGAGAACACAGGGGGAAAATTTTAGGGGCCAGAGGATGTTTCTGGTTATCCATGCAGAGACCATCCGGGCTTTTCTTTGTGTGAAGATAGTCCTGTAAAAAGGGTGATTTTCTCAGCAGCTCGTGTCCTTGGGAATCATCAACTCCCACCTCTGAGGGACCCTCTGGGCCTGAACCATGTCCAGGGGACAAAGAGCAGAGTGAGTCAAACATGCTCCCAGCTGAGCAGAAGGTGAAAGAATCCGAAGAGTAACTGAGGTACTACTTGGTACTAATCAGAAACAAAATTAGCAATCATTTAAGTGCCAAGTGGTCCTGAGCTCTCAGAGTCAAGACTGCTGGGGTTCTGAGAATTCTGGCTGCATATCCAGTAGGTTTTTGCTCATTAATTCCGTCCATGGCAATGTTTAAAGTATAATGAAAACTCAGTGGAAAAAATTAGAAGAGTTGGAGCTTTTCATAGTTATCCTCAGGACACGCCAATTCTAAAACAGGAATAAAAGATGGATGAAGCCCCCTCCGCTGCTTTGTTGTCCTACTTCAGGGGTGTCCCTGCAGGAAACTCAACCTGGAAGGTAGAAGCGCTTCTGGGAGGGGGATAAAGCCTCCTGATGGAAGGAGGACCCCTTCCCCTTCAGAGGGTCAGTCCACCCTATTACCTAAACCCTCTACTGAGCAGAATAGCTCTGAGATTGGGGACAGTCACTGTGATGCATTCTTGTATGTCCTTCCCCAGAGAAATCCAGGTTTGCATTTCCTTGATAGCTTTTGGTGCCCTTCCCAGAATGTCACTATCTGGACACTCACTTTCTCTGGGAGGTGAAACTTTGGTCTCTGATATCCAGCAGGAAAGACAGCCACTGGTCTAAACAGCCCTACGTTAACCCTACTTAGCACCTCTGTGCTTTTGGAGTGCTGGTTTCTCACTCTCCTCTGCTGGAGAGAAAAAGACTATAAGGTCATCAGTAACTGGTTCAGATATTCAGGAACCAAATAAATCTTATCATCTGGATCTTGGCCCGAGGTGGGGAGAGTGGCTACTTCTGCTTCTGGTGCATGATCTCAGGTACATGGACATCTTTATAAAAAACATGTTTATTTTCTGTGGTTAGTATTTATAATTTTCTCATGTTCGAAGGGTCGGACACGACTGAGTGACTAAGCACAGCACACAGCACATAGGAGCTAGAGGCTTATTCTCCTGGAGCCTGGCTGGGCTCACCTTTGTATGACTCAGCAGTCATGGCACTGTTCATGTGCTGGGAAAAGATGTACAGAGGGAGGGGCGCTCGGGGTGATGGGGACCCTTGGCACTAAGAACTGGGAAGGCAGTCCCCAGTGCAAGAAGAATGCTGACAACTGCAGACACAGTTTACTTCTCAGTTTCTGGTGCGTGGCTCACTCAGGTTTCATGCCTTTACCCCGTGTGTTATGAACTGAATTGTGTCCCTCCAAATTCATGGATTCAAGTCCTACGCCCCAGTGATGCGGAATGTGATTGTTCTTGGAGATAGTCTTTGGAGCAGTACTGAAGTTAAAATTAGGTCATTAGGATGGGCCTTACTTCCATCTGACTAGAGTCCTTAGGAGAAGAGGCGATTAGGTCATAAACATGTACAGAAGGAAGGCCATGAGAAGACACAGGGAGAAGATGGCCATCTACAAGCCAAGGAGAGAGGCTTTAAAAGAAGCCACCCTGCCCACACCTTGGTGTCAGACTTCTAGTCTCCAGAGTTATAGAAAACACACTTTTGTGGTTTAAACCACCAGTCTGGGATACTTTGCTATCATGGCCCTAGCAGACTAATATGCTATGTAGAATCTCACTTCTGCCCACTCCCCCTCCCCCACCAACCCAGGCAACTGGTATCATGGTCTCCAGTAGGGAGTAAGGTCACCGAGTTAGGTTTACCGTATGCCACCTGACCTCAGAGTACTTGCTACTTTAACATCTAAAAAAATCACATCTGCTGTTCTACTCAGAAAAGCCAAACTTAAAATATATTAGGTTTTATCTAGTTCAGGCATTTAAAAGTCAATTGCTGTGACTAGTAACAAGGACTCTCAAGAAATTAAGGGAAGAGTGGCTGACCCCAGAGTGGAGGCTCCAGAAACAGTTTTGGTTTTTTTTTTTTTTAACATTTTGCTTTTTTTTTTTCACAGAACTATACTTGATTTATAGTATCATATTAGCTTCAAGTATAGCACATAGTGATTCAATATTTTTATAACTTATGCTTCATTTAAAGTTATAAAATAATGGGTGTATTTCTCAGTGCTGTACAATATGTCCTTGTAGCTTATTTATCTATCTAAAATATTTATTTGTTTATTTGGCTGCATCAGATCTTAGTTGTGGCATGCCAGATCTTCATTTTATCATGCAGGATCTTTCGTTGTGGTGCATGGATTCTCTAGCTGTGGAGTAGGGGCTCAGTAGTTGTGGCACTGGGGCTTAGTTGCTCCACAGCAGGTGGGATCTTAGTTCCCTGACCAGGGGTTGAACCTGTGTCCCCTGCATTGCATACATAGTAGTATGTATGTTGTAATCTCCTACCCCTATCACATCCCTCCCCCTTTCCTCTCTCCACTGGTAGACACTAGTTTGTTCTCTATATCGGTGAATCTATTTGTGTTTTGTTATAGTCATTCTTTTGTTTTATATTTAGATTCCACATGAAAGTGATAAAATGCAGTATTTGTATTTCTCTGACATATTTCACTACACATACCCTCTCTGTCCATCCATGTTGTTGAAAATGACAGAATTTCATTCTTTTTTATGGCTGAGTAATATTCTATTGTGTATATATACATCTTTCTCCATTTGACGGGCACTTAGCTTGCTTCCATATTTTGGTTATTATAAACAGTGTAGCTATGAACACTGGTGTGCATATATCTTTTTGAATTAGTGTTTCCATTTTAGGGGGATATACTCAGCAGAGGAACTGCTGGATCATATGGAAAAAAAAACTACAAATAATAAATGTTGGTGAGGATGTGGAGAAAAGGGAGGCCTAGTACACTGTTGGTGGGAATGTAAACTGGTGCAGCCACTATGGAAAACAGAAACAGCTTTTGATGTTTCTTAAAGAGTCTTTACCCCCATTCCTAGGCCAGAGAAGAGCCTCAGTCTAGACCTGGGATATAATATAAGGAATTATAGAGTTTTGAGGATGGCCCAGGTTTAGTTGACCCAACAGGAAGCAAGGTGTACTATCTCCCAGGGAAAGTCCAGACTGAGATGATAAGGCCTAGTGGATGGGCACAGAGGCTCAATGTAGGTACACACACACACACACACACACACACACACACAATGGTGGAAGATTGAGACCTGTCTGAATGAAAGGGTTTCCCAGGGGAGAAAAATTCTTTCCATGGAAGGAGGGTTCATAAAAGCAGAATGATGAAGGAGGCTGGGCGCTGCCCAGATAAGAGATAAAAGACCATATATAGTTCATTCTTGAAGTTAAGGAGACCTCCCAGACTAAACATGTGCAGAAAGACTCCTTGAAAGTCAAAAAGGGAGGAGGTGTTACCTCATAATATGTGATGCAACTGCCCATAGGCCTCTTCAATAGAATCCATCTTGGCTAAGGGATGAGCAAGTACACATGGGCGGTTCCTGAGATATACCAAACATGGCCTCAGGATTAGGAAAATCAAAATTATTGGCCCAAGGAAACCCGGAGGAAATGCCCCATAAAAGTAATTGAAACTGCCACGAGGGTGCGACTCAGCCACTCTCTTTCTCTGAGCCTGCCCATGTGTCTATCCAAACATACTACACTCTTTTTCCTCTTAATAAATACTTTCTGTGCATGTGCTCAATCACTCAGTTGTGTCCAACTCTTTGCAATCCTATGGACTAGAGCCTGCCAAGCTCCTCTGTCCACAGAATTCTCCAGACAAGAATACTGGAGTAGGGTGCCATGCACTCCTCCAGTGGATCTTCCCAACTCAGGGATCAAACCTGAATCTCATTATGTCTCCTGCACTGGCAGGCAGGTTCTTTACCCCTAGCACCACATAGGAAGCCCAATAAATATTTTACTTATTTTATTAAACAAAACAATAACAACAAAGGACAATAAGAGTCAGAGGAAAACAAAACACTCAGCTTGATTTTACTGCCCCAAACAGAGGTGTTGTACTGAGCTAGCAGAGCCAGCAATCAAAGAGGCCCTGTCACCTGTCATATTCGCCTGTCCTTCCCAAGGTGCAAGCCAGAACAGCCCACCCTTCTGCATAGCTCATTCCCACATCATCTACACTTTCCAATAAGCTCTTGCTCTATTAGATTGCTTCTTGGAAGAGCCAAATATTAAAAATCACTGGTCAGTCAATTCTTTATTTTGTTATTCACCAAACTGATTTTTTTTAAGCTCAGAACCAATAAAGCTGTGACGGCGAAGAACAGATATAGATTTCTCGTTCTCACACACTCATATATAATAATAATAATAAAACTTTATTAAACAAGAGACATGTTGTTTCAGGGAATTTTTCTTTTCCCTTCTCTGGTGCCCCAAGGCTAAAATATACAATCTTATTAACTTCCTGGAAGAAATACTCCATTCTCTTGGTGAAAATGCTGAGCATTCATCTTCTTGGACCTGGAAAATGAGACAGGCCCTTGACATGAAGTAGGTGGGCCACAGTCCCATCCAGGGAAATCTAGGCCCCTGAGTCTGATTAGGAGAGGCCCAAGGAATCTACATGGAGTCCACAAAACCTTCCAGAATAGATCCTCGTGGGTGTCTCAGGCCAGGAAGCAAAGGACAGAGGACCTGAGAGCAGGCTGCAACAGCAGGGCATGCCACATCTGAGGGGACTGGCTGCTGCTGACTAGTGCTGTCATGCCCTACTCTCTGCAACCCCATGGACTGTAGCCCACCAGGCTCCGCTGTCCATGGGATTTTTCTCGGCAAGAATATTGGAGTGGGTTGCCATTTCCTTCTCCAGGGGATCTTTCCAACCCAGGGATCGAACCCTGGCCTCTTGCATCTGCTGCATTTGCAGGTAGACCCTTTACTACTAGCACCTTCAGGCTCCTGGTCAACCATTCAGGGGACTGAGGCTCAGACAGGGGCTGCCAGTTACCTAGTCACGCAGAATAACTGATGGAGCAGGTAACAGAAGCCTGGTCTCCTGTTCCAAGCTCCTTCTTCCTTTGTTTCTCATTCCACTGTCCTGGGTTGATCTCTAAGCATCTTCAATTCCTCCATCTCCTATGAAGTAGCTTTACATTCCCCTAGAAGATCAGAGCCTTGTCTTCCCCTCCCATTTCTGCCCACAGCGAAAGCAGGAGCTATGCCACTGACACAAGCTGGGGGTTCCATCAGTATCAGCCAAAATTTGTTGAGGAATAAACAACCTCTGCCAGGTGGTGAAGATCAGGACTCAGCAATCTCTAATTCATGGCATTCCACCTGACCATGGATGATGTTTGCTCCAGGGAGCACTGAGCATCAGTGAGAATCCTGAAGTGGCCTGAAACTGGGAATTGAAGCCCTGTTTTCCTGGGCCAGAGCCTGTAGTTGGGGAGAAGACCAGGAAGCAGGCTGCCATCAAGGGTGTCTAGAACAGAAATTCATCGATTCCTCAGGTAAGACCACCTTTGGACATCCGGGGGATTACAGTTAGTTTGGGAGAAGAGAGGAAGGGATCCAGGACTAGCTGATGGGATGATGACCACTTAGAGACAACCTGAGGATCTCAGACAGGGCCTGGATGCCTAGGCAGAGCAGTGCTCCCGCCTATGACGCTTAGCTCCACCTGACTCTGTACACCAGCATCAGGATTTGAGGTGGGGCTCATTAGTGCGTGGCTGTCATGGGCTGGATTGCACCTCTCTGAATGTCATACGTTAAAGCTTGAACTTGTATTTGGAGATAAGTCCTTTAAAGGGGTAATTAAAGTTAAATGAGGTCATAAGGATGGGGCTTTAATCTGATTGGACTAGTGTCCTTATGAGAAAGGAAAGTGACACCAGAGTTCTCTCTCCACACGTGCACCTAGAGAAGAGGCCATGTGTGGACACAAGACCACATAAGAAAGCCAAGGAGGCGAGCATCATGCAAAAGCTGCTGGCACTTGATATTGGGTTTTTAGCCTCCAAAACTGTAAAAAAATAAATTTCTGTTGTTCAGGGTCCCCAGTCTGTGATATTTCGTTATGACAGTCTGAGCAGAGGAATACAGAGCTGGAAGTCTCAAACCAGGGAAGAGCAGAAAGAGTTTGGGCATTGCCCAAGCAAAGGGGGCTCGAATTCTGTTGCCAGCTCCAGAGGGGCATGTAGCCTCTATCTGTGAGTCTCAGCAGAATGGCACAGCCCTGGGCTCTTCACACACTGATAGTCTGTGCTTTATCCTGTTCTGGGGTCCTGAAAACAAGACATATTCCTATCATTAGCTGGGGTCTTTCCATGAAGGTGGTAATAGGACCACTATGGCCTTTGTAGCCATAGGACTCTACCTATAGGAAGAATGCACATAGTGATTCATCATTGAATTTAATGGGATTTTCATTTAAAAAAATTTTTTTTAGTGGGATTTTTAAACTACAAGATTAGAAATCTTTTACTTCCAGAGAGAGGAGCAAAAATGGGCTAATTATAAATGCGTATTTACCTGTCTCAGATTATATATTCCAGATACTGTTCAGTGAAACCAAATCAGGTGATTGTCAAATATATACGATGTTCAGCAGAAATTATCAAGATATTTTCACTGGAGAGGAGAGAGTTCTAATATGTACAACAGCAAAGCATGAGACAGATTCCCTCATCTAACCTCCTGCCCACCATTAGCAAAGTTAATTTCCAGGGATCCTCCCAACGTTTCTCTGACTACCACTCAGGCCGTATCAACCACCAAGCTCTGGATCCTGGGTCCAGCTACCACCCTCAGCCCCTCTGTCTGCTGCCTTTTCCTTTAGATTCCATTTAAGATCAAACACCGAATGTTGTCCAAGCAATTACTGTGCACTCAGCTCCACGCTTTGCTGAATGGCGTGATAGTGACTGCAATGACCTCTGCGGTCACTTCCAACCTGAGAGACAGGGTGGAAGGATGTTGTTCCTCCTCCGAACTCTCAGGTCTTGCTCTCTCCAGGAAGCCTCCCTGACTTCAGACAATGGAAGTGCTCACTAAGCCCTTTTAATTCCCTTTCCTCCTGCATATATAGAGAGACTATATTTTCCTACCTCCTCTTTGTGGCAATGTGGTCCATGTGACAATAGAATGTGGGTGGGATTGATGTATGTCATTTCCAAACTTGGCTTCTAACGCCTTCACTTTTTGCCTGTCTGCCAGTGGGAGAGGGATAAAGCAGTGTAAGATGCCAAGGTCCTGGGAGATGGTGGAATCTGCTCTATCTGAAAAGCCTGGATCCCTTAGTGAGTACATGGAGCAGAGCCCCCTCTGCCCCCTACTGCATTAGACAGTGAGAAAAGTAAGAAATAAACCTGTATTGTGGTGAAGTCACTGAGAACTGGAAGTTGTTTGTTACAACAATTACCTGTATAGACTAATACACTGACTCTCAAAGTTGAAAATAATAGTCATTTGATCTCTAGTTGAACATGGCCTCAGATAGGAGCTCGTGAACATATGTAGACAATTTTCTAATACAGTAGAGTTATGTATGCAAACCGTGGCCTGTCTGACTCCAGAGAGTATGCTCCCAATCTGTTTCTTCTTGAACATTCTCTGGCTGGGCTGCAGTGTTAACCATCAGGTGCTATGCAAGAGTGTAAGAGAAAATCTAACTCTTGCTATTCCTAAGCTCGAGAAAAATTATCAAACATACATACAGGCATTTTCATTGTATTGTGTAAATTGTGTCCCTGCTTATTTCACCAGCATGTTCCCATCGCATCCTCCATCTTCCCTGAAGAAACAGAAGCAGCCTTGGGGCTGGATCTCGGATCATCTCCTGGGTAACCATTGGACTGAAGGCAACAAACTCAAAGAGAGTAGGCTTTTAGAGATGGCCTCTGTGGCACTTTGCAAACCCTTCTGGGTTGCCCAGAGCTCAGCCGAGATGCAGAAATCTGTGGTGACAGACTAGGTCTGCAGCCCACAGGCACATGGTGGCAGACAGGCCAGCAGAGTCTAGGGCTGGGGGCCCAGGATTCCTGAGATGCACTTCTTCTATTTAATTGGAAAATTCACAGATAGAGAAATTTGTAGATTCTCAATTATTCCTTTGCTCAGCTGCCTCCCTAGTCTGGGCCTTGGCATCACTTGCTTTGGTATAAATCATATTCTATCAGTGTAACTGCAGGGCTTTGGGGATCATTTTGGAATACGACGATGTTAATGCACTGGGTTTTGTTCCAAGCAGTGAGCCACCTCCTGGGATTTGGGGATCTCTCTTTTAAATCCAGATAGCACTAATGAGCTAGTAAGGGCTGCTGACCCCCTTGACTCAGCCTGTCACTCCTGGGGCTGCTCTGAACATTGGAACTAGCCACATCAGCTCTGTACTGCAGCCAGCCATGGGCCTGATAGAGCCATGGCTTTCCATGCGACTGGTTCCACCTGGAAGCATGCAAACTGCAATTTCTTCTTTCTTTCTTTGTTTTTTTTTTTTTTTTTAATTACCAACTGTACCTAAAAGGACTTTGCACATGTAGGCTCTGGGTAAACGTTTGTGATTATTTTGATGTCAAGTGCACTGTTGTCCTTTATCACAGGGTTTGGCAAAGAGCTTTCTCTAATCCTATCCCCAAGCAAAAAAATTATGCTAGGATGCCAAGGAAATGGTCCTTGAAAATGAGGGAAGTGAAGGAAGACACATATCAACAGGCAGTTGAATATCATTTAACTTTTTAGCCAGGTCTGTCTCTCAGTGCCCCAGATTTACATTTACCCACTCAAAAAGGCCTAATACTTACTATGAGACTTACTATGAATGAGGGGTGGTTCTAAGTGGTTTCTAAATGTTTACCAACTTACCATTCTGTACTATTTTACCATTCTATACTAATTTACCATTCTGTACGAGGCTTCCCCAGTGGCTCAGGGGTAAAGAATCCACCTGCAGGAGATGCAGGGAGGCAGGGTCAATCCCTGGGTCAAGAAGATCCCCTGGAGAAGGAAATGACAACCCACTCCAGTATTTTTGCCTGGGAAATCCTATGGACAGAGGAGCCTGGCGGGCTACAGTCCATGGGGTCACAAAAAGTTGGATATGACCAGCTGACTGAGCACACGCCCTGTTTTTTATAACTATTTTGCAGTAAGAAACATAGGACAACAGAGAGGTTAGGGAACTTGTCCAAAGTCACACAGCTAGTAAGTGGTGGCACCAGGATTTGAAGTTGCAAAGTCTGGTTCCAGGGACCACATACTTAATCACTGTGCTGTTACCCCTGCACCCAAAACTAGTCTCAGATGGTTTGTACTCTCTGGGATGTTGTTTTTCCTCTTCTTCACATTTCTAAATCCTAGCTCATCTTTCAAGACTAACTTACAACCTGGTTCTCACAGGAAGCCTTCCTGAATATTCTGCAGCATACTCCAATAACTCAGTGTCTCAGAGGATGGCATTTGGGATTAAACTGTATAAACCTGGTTCCAAATCCAGCTCTGCCACTTACTAGCTTTATCACCTTAAGTTAGTTACTTAACTTCCATAAGCTAAATTTTCTTATCTGTAAAATGGCGATAAATATTGCACCTACCTCACAGTGCTGTTGGGACGATTAATTGAATTATGATATCCAAAATGCTTAGAAGAGTGCTTGACTTATGCTGTATGCTGTTTATACATTTTATTGTTATTATTGCTATTATTAGCATGACTTCAAATTCTCCTCTCCTATTGTTGTTGAGTCAGTTCTTTCCTTGCTTAATCCTTATCTCCCGCAAGATTGCAGGCTTATCTAGTCCTCTTAAAGATTGGTTGTGTGTGTATAAATATAAAATATATAAATAGTATTATTAATATTAATACATTATTAATACTTATCAACTAGTAGTAATATGTATTTTAATTCCATGACATTTCAATTAGTATACTGCAGATAATAAACATTCATTTAATGAGAACAATTAATTAATGACTTGAAGGTACCTAGTATTACATCCATGACCACAAAGATTCAAACATCTCTCTCCTACTGAATTGCATATAAATATGTCACAGGTCTTCATTGATTTTGGAATGGTGCACCTCAGGGGAAATTGAATGTCATTGTTTAAAGAAAACCATCTCCTAAATAAATGAACAGTTGCACTCATTAACTGGGGTGATTCAGTTAAAATAGGGCACAGACTTTGTGGGATTTAAATATCAATAGTCCATAGAGAAGCATCAGCCTCCAAGAAAGTGTGGCTCCTGATGTGATCTTCTTAACCTTTGCCTCCTAGTCTGGTCTTCAGAGAGGCAACCACTTATTTACAATGAAGACTCTGCAGATACACCATGCCAGGTAATGGAGAAACAATTTGAAGACCGATGTCTTATTATCACTTGAGGGACCCAGCAAAGAACCACTTACAAAACCTTCTCTATTATTTGACTCTTTAGGTCCTCAGGTTCATTGTCTTCAGAATATCTTTAAGGAATCCTCCTCAAGTCAGTGAGTCTCCCTGACTTAAAAGGAGTCAGGAGGCTGCTGAAAGCTTTCTGCGGTGGATGGCGGTGGACTAGGTCTCTGCGAGGCAGATGCATGCTGCTCCCGCTGAAAACAGGGACCAGAGTTTAACTCCAAGCATGTGGCTTGGCTCAGCACAAGGAGATGAACTCAATTTAAAGGGGCAGGATCTCCTGCAGTCTTCCTGTGGGCTATTATTGTTTTGGGGGTTAGCCTTTGGAAAGGAGGCAGGGGAAGGGTGATGGATGAAGGAACCTACTTTTCTTAGAAAGAACAGAACCACATAAACCTGCTCTGGTTCCCCAGCACATTCTGTCTGGAGCACTGGCTCCTTGCCCATCCCTGTGGTCCTCAGTAGGGCTCCAAAGAGCCATGATAAGGAAGATGAATCACCAGGAAGCAGGTGTGAGGTTAACGCTTCAACCCCCTACATTCCATTCCTTACTTCTCAAAGTATTTCCTACCTGCTTCACATAGAACCCTGGATAGCTTGAGGGTTTTTTTCTTTTTTTCTTTCTTCCAGTTCAGGGGCAGGTTTGGGATGAGCTGGTATATCATATTATACTCTCCTGGCCACCCCGAATAAGCTATCCATGGAAAACATCCTACTGATTGCTTAGCTTTTCTATTTATTATTGTATGGCTGTGCTGGATCTTTGTTGCTGTGTGGGCTTTCTCTAGTTGAGGTGAGCAGGGACCACTCTTTTTTGTGGTGTTCAGGCTTCTCATTGTGGTGGGTGGGTTCTCTTGTTGCAGATCACAGGCTCTAAGCGAGCAGACTTAACAGTTTTGGCCACAGGCTTAGTCCCGCGGGCATGTGGAATCTTCCCAGACCAGGGATCTAACCCATGTCTGCCTGCATTGGCAGGTGGATTCTTAACCACCTTACTGCCAGGGAACGCCCATGTTTAGCTTTTTATTTTTTGCCTTCTGGCTTGGGAGGTATGTAGGAAAGAAGATGACTGGATAGGCTCAGGGAGAGGAAGTGGCAAGTGTCCTGATAGAAAAGCAGTGGCCACCCTGTGGGGGTTGTACTTCTGAGTGGTTTTCCCAGTGCTTCTAAAATCATATTCTCCATAACTCTTTTAAAGCACGCTTAGTATTGTGAGCCATTGTCAGGAGTATCCTTTTCCTTGTTACACCTCAGCACGTTCTCCATAACATTGCGCCTTTCTTCACACATTTTATTTGATTCAATGTTTCAAGCACAGTGTAAATCACCGTCTCTAATCATCTCTCCATTTGTTTCCCTTGTCTCCATGTCAACCAGCAGAACTCTGTTCCAGTTCTCATCAGTTCACACTCAGAGAACGGGGTTCAACTGGACATTCTGTCTCTCTTCTCCTTGTTGTTGTTTAGTTGTTAAGTAATGTCTGACTCTTTATGACCCCATGGACTGTAGCCCATCAGGCTTCTCTGTCCATGGGATTTCCCAGGCAAGAATACTGGAGTAGATTGCCATTTCCTTCCCTACTCTCTACTTCTTGGACGTCAGCTATTCCATGCTCCACAAGAGATTTATCTTCTTAAGTCACTGTCTTGATTTGGAAAATTCAAGGGTCCCCCATTGTCCACTAAAAGTTCAGCTTAGCCTGGCTTTTAAGGCTATCTAGAATCTGGCTCTAATTTTTTCTTTCCTGGGAGTCCCTAATATATACTTAATTTTATCATTCCCCAATTTACACCACACTTGTGGCTCTTTGCATTGCTATGTAATAATGCTCTGTTCCTGGGATGACCAATAACCTCGTCCTTGCCTGTCAGCCATTCAGTTCATTTGGCAAAGAAAGAGTGCATGCTTCTCCTTCAAAGTCTGCTCTCTTCAAGGACCTGGCTTGTTTTAACCTCTTCACATCTATTAGCTGCTGCCCTGTTTTCAGAAATATGAGTGCCTTCTGCCTATTTTACTGGGCCATTAACTTGATACCTTACAAAGTATAACATCAGTTTTGTCAGCCCCATCCAGATTTTCACCCTCTTACATCAATATTTATGGACATAGGGCCCATTTATGTGATCCATAAATATTTAAAAAATAACAGGTCTAAATTCTACCTTTGGGGACTAGATGGCTGGGGTACAATCCTATGCAAAAGAAAAATAATGTGCCTTTTATTGTCTATATTTCTGTGGGTGACATACCTTAAGGTACCAACTCCAGCTGGAATATTTCTTTCCCTGTAATGACCCTAAGTGGAAGGAAGGCCCACCCCTCATTGTCAGGAGGACAAATCTCCTTGCTCTCCCTCACCTTTGCAAACATTGTTTCATCCATTTGGAATTTCCTACTTTTCCTTTTCCTTTGATGTACTCTTTCCCAGGCTTTAATGTTAACATCAAGTATTATCACCCTGGGAAGCTCTGGTGGCTCAGGAGTGAAGAATCCACCTGCCAATGCAGGAAACATGGGTTCGATCCCTGGGTCAGGAAGATTCTCTGGAGAAGGAAGTGGCAACCCACTCCAGTGTTCTTGCCTGGGAAATCCCATGGACAGAGGCCCCCTGGCAGGCTGCAGTCCATGGGGTTGCAAAGAGTTGGACATGACTTAGTGATGAAACAACAATAACAATCATCACTCTATTGACCCTTTGCCAGACCTTACCTGTCCATTGTCACTCTATGCTGTTTAAAATGAGAACATAAATGTAAAGGTTAGCACAATTGCCCAGTACATGTATAACCTTACTGTTGTGTGAATTTCCATCTTTCCATGTCTGTGGACCTGTGGCTTGTCTGGAGCTGGCCTTCCACGTTGCTTTCTCATTGTTAGGGAGAGATGCAAGCTCTGAGCATCTCTCCCTAGCTCTTCCTCCCAGAATGTGGAGATATTCTGGCTTTCTCCACTCCTTTGTGTGAGAACCACATTGCCAAACCAAAGATGGGTGCTTACTCTTTGGTCACCCAGGATAATATATGGCCTTAAAGAGATTTCAGCCACTGCCTGTGTCCCCCATGCCTGACACACATGTGTATAGCCTTTATTCCTCTGAATAAATCATTTTTGTCAACCCCCTCCCTCCCCTGATATCTCTTGGAATTCTTCAGTTCTTCAATGTGAGAGGCATAATCTCTCCCATACCATTTGACTCTTACTGATTATCACTATAGGAGAAATGAGGAAACATAATAAATATGGAGATATTATGTGTCATGCTGTGCTTAGTCACTCACTCATGTCCAATTCTTTATGACCCCATGGACTATAGCCCGCCAAGCTCATCTGTCCTTGGAGATTCTCCAGGCAAGATTACTGGAGTGGGTTGTCATTCCCTCCTCCAGGGGATCTTCCTAACCCAGGGGGATTGAACCCAGGTCTCCCACACTGCAGGCAGATTCTTTACCATCTGAGCCACCAGGGAAGCCCAGCCATGTCTGCCATTCCATTCTTTGCCTTCTTAGTATGTTACCTGGCTGAGGGAGGCAGTGTAGGCCATTGATTGCTTTGGATCCCAACTCAGCCCCCTGATAACTGAGGAGGGACTTGGGTAGCCTGTGTGACCTTTGTGCTCTCTTGGTTTTACCATGTGCAAATAGGGGACACTGAGTCTGCTTCTCAGGGTGGTTGTGAGCATCCCACTGGGGGAGTGTGCTCTTAGCCCAGGGCCTGCAGTGTCATTACAGCTCAGCTCAGCTCATTCATTGCATTTAATATCATAGCTGCTGGTCTTGCAAGAGTTATTAGTAACCGTGTTAGGTACTGGAGCTGGTATAAATTTTACTTCACAGGAGTGGTACTCCCTGAAATTCTGCTCCTTCCTTAACCATTTTTGAAGGGCAAGAGCAATCTGCCTGGAGCTTTATTTGCCTTCTCAGCAAGACTTAATGAGCCAATTCCAGAAAACTCAAGTCAAGGAGAGGGGATAGTGTTCTAGTTTCATTCTTTTACAAGTGGTTGACCAGTTTTCCCAGCACCACTTGTTAAAGAAGTTGTCTTTTTTCCATTGTATATTCTTGCCTCTTTTGTCAAAGATAAGGTGTCCATAGGTTCGTGGACTTATCTCTGGACTTTCTATTCTGTTCCATTGGTCTATATTTCTGTCTTTGTGCCAGTACCATACTGTCTTGATGACTGTGGCTTTGTAGTAGAGTCTGAAGTCAGGCAGGTTGATTCCTCCAGTTCCATTCTTCTTTCTCAAGATTACTTTGGCTATTCGAGGTTTTTTGTATTTCCATACAAATTGTGAAGTTATTTGTTCTAGTTCTGTGAAAAATACCATTGGTAGCTTGATAGGGATTGCATTGAATCTATAGATTGCTTTGGGTAGTATAACCATTTTGACAATATTGATTCTTCCAATCCATGAACACGGTATATTTCTCAAAATGGATTAAAGATCTAAATGTAAGACCAGAAACTATAAAACTCCTAGAGGAGAACATAGGCAAAACACTCTCCGACATGAATCACAGCAGGATCCTCTATGACCCACCTCCCAGAATATTGGAAATAAAAGCAAAAAACAAACAAACAAACAAAAGGGACCTAATTAAACTTAAAAGCTTTTGCACTACAAAGGAAACTATAAGCAAGGTGAAAAGACAGCCCTCAGATTGGGAGAAAATAATAGCAAATGAAGAAACAGACAAAGGATTAATCTCAAAAATATACAAGCAACTCCTGCAGCTCAACTCCAGAAAAATAAATGACCCAATCAAAAAATGGGCCAAAGAACTAAACAGACATTTCTCGAAAGAAGACATACAGATGGCTAACAAACACATGAAAAGATGCTCAACATCACTCATTATCAGAGAAGTGCAAATCAAAACCACAATGAGGTACCATTACACGCCAGTCAGGATGGCTGCTATCCAAAAGTCTACAAGCAATAAATGCTGGAGAGGGTGTGGAGAAAAGGGAACTCTCTTACACTGTTGGTGGGAATGCAGACTAGTACAGCCGCTATGGAGAACAGTGTGGAGATTTCTTAAAAAACTGGAATTAGAACTGCCACATGACCGAGCAATTCCACTTCTGGGCATACACATCGAGGAAACCAGATCTGAAAGAGACACATGCACCCCAATGTTCATCGCAGCACTGTTTATAATAGCCAGGACATGGAAGAAGCCTAGATGCCCATCAGCAGATGAATGGATAAGGAAGCTGTGGTACATATACACCATGGAATATTACTCAGCCATTAAAAAGAATTCATTTGAATCAGTTCTAATGAGATGGATGAAACTGGAGCCCATTATACAGAGTGAAGTAAGCCAGAAAGATAAAGACCAATACAGTATACTAACGCATATATATGGAATTTAGAAAGATGGTAATGATAACCCTATATGCAAAACAGAAAAAGAGACACAGATATACAGAACTGACTTTTGGACTCTGTGGGAGAAGGCGAGGGTGGGATGTTTCGAGAGAACAGCATCGAAACATGTATATTATCTAGGGTGAAACAGATCACCAGCCCAGGCTGTATGCATGAAGACCCAGAGGAATCGGGTGGAGAGGGAGGTGGGAGGGGGGATTGGGATGGGGAATACATGTAAATCCATGGCTAATTCATGTCAATGTATGACAAAAACCACTACAGTATTGTAAAGTAATTAGCCTCCAACTAATAAAGATAAATGGGGGGAAAAAAAGGAGAGGGGAAGCAAAGGGAAAACCAGTCTAATGAAAGGATAAATACAAGTTGGTTTCCTTAAGAAGGCCTCTAGAAGGATCTCAGATACTCATAGTTGAAATCAAAAGAACCATAGGTGAACAGCAATACAATTTCTTTATTTGACTGAAAAATATTTGGGCAAGATAAGCATTGTTAAGGATTGATGTTCTTATCAATCGAGTGTTTAGGTTCTCTACCCTAGGAGCATGATTCCTGACTCCTGTCACCCTCCTTAATGGCAGAGCAAGAGCCCAGACCTCCCCAGATAACCAAGATGAAATGATAAATTCTTTTTTAATGAATCAATAAATGAGTGAGTGAATGAATGAATGAATGCATGCATGCATACATGAAATAAGAAAGACAAGGCCCCTGTGGCAGCCAGAACTGTCTAGATACAGTAATCCCAAATCCAAACTTCCAGCATTTCCTAGGAAGGACAATATATATGTAAATAGAGCCATCACATTGAGAATGTCAGGCCTCAGAGGGTTCATCTGGCACTTACAAAGGCCACTTCACATTTCTCCATGAAATTCCAAAACTTGACAGCTTTCTTAACACAGTGATGGTGAGGAATAAAAACTTCAAAAATGATGCTATTTGAAAAGTAAACTGTTTACTGTTTTGAGGGAAAATTCTGAACTTAACTACTTGGCAGTCATCAAAATGTAACCCAAGGACACAGCAGGGATTTAAAATGTAAATAGTTCTTTGAACATGCAGATAAGGGACCAGCCAACTTCACCCAAGCCTAGCTCAGTAGAACCTTAGCCCTTGCAGGGAAAGGAATGGGGTTTATGAGCTCATCTGGGTACTGCCTGGACTGAATCTTTTTGGTATTGTCTGTGGCTCAGCTGGTAAAAAATTCGCCTGCAATGCGGAGACTTGGGTTCGATCCCCGAATTGGGAAGATCTTCTAGAGAAGGGAAAGGCTACCCACTCCAGTATTCTGGCCTGGAGAATTCCATGGACTGTATAGTCCATGGAGTCACAAAGAGTTGGACAAGAATGAGCCACTTTCACTTTCATCTTTTTTTAATTGGATGATAATTGCTTTACAATGTTGTGTCGGTTTCTGCCATACAACAATGTGAATCAGCCATAAGTGTGTGTGTGCGTGTGTGTGTGTGTATGAGTGTGTGTGTATATATATATATACACACATACATCCCTGACCTTTTGAGCCTCCTTCCCACCCCCCTCCCCCATTCCACCCCTCCAGGCTGAGCTCCCTTTGCTACACAGCAGCTTTCCACTAGCTATCTGTTTTGCACATGATAGTGTACATATGTCAATGCTACTGTCTCATTTCTTCCCATCCTTTCTTTCCCCTGCTGTGTCCACAAGTCCATTCCCTACATCTGTGTCTCTGCTCCTGCCTGTTATACAGAGTAAAGAAAGTCAAAGAGAAAAAAGATGTATATTAATGCATATATATGAAATCTAGAAAAATGGAAAAATGGCACTGATGGGCTGGTCTTTACCTAAATTTGCAGGTTGAGACTCCACCTCCACCCCTGTCTCCCAGGGATATAAAGGAAGCACTACAAATGAAAACCCTAAGATACATTTTTATGAAGGAAGTGTGTACTAAATGAAATCTTGGTTAATAAGAAAATCAGGTGTTCTTTAAGAAGTAATATGCGACCTCCAGACGTAAAAGGTTCTGTGTGAACCACATTGTCCTTTGTGCCCACTGTGTGTCCTCATCTTGAGTATTAACTATATCTAGATCTTGAAATGTACATATGTGCCCATATGAACACATTGATACTCTAGAGCTCTATGCCTTCAAAGCATATTCAATTCAATAAACCTTGCATATTCCTGTTTAATTTCATAAGATAGAGACCACTAGGCAAGAATCCTTGATATACAGTGGTCAACACAATCCTCACAGGCCTATTAGCCCCTTCTTAGCTGTGGGCATCTGGTGCCCCAGGGCCTGGCAGTGTGAACTGGGGTTGGTGCCAGGGCCTGTGGAGCCAGTGCTGTTCACAGTTTCCAAGATATGAGCTGGCAGACATTGCCTGGTGTGGGGGTAGGACTAGATGACCTCTAAATTCCCTTCTAATCTTAAGACCCTGCCACAGCCTTAGAAGCCATGACACTAATATTCTGCAATATTAAACTCTCATCCCTGGCCATAATTCTAAAGTCTTTTTATAGATCTCTTCTACTTTTTTTTAGAATACCAGTCCAAAATAGGTGGTATACAGATAGAAATGTGATCCATCAGTTTTGTTCTTTTTTTTTTCAATTGCACCAGAATATTAATGTAATTATGTGAAAGCACATGATCAGATATAAAGCTCTTCATACACAAAAAGTCATACATATTTCTTAACTTCAGCCAGAACACTCAGAGGCTCCAGGCAGGAATAAGCCAAGCCTCATTTTTAGAGGAATATTGAAGCCAATAAAGCAAACCAAGGAAGCTGCCTATGGATATAAAATTTGGGGCACAATTCAGTTCAATTCAAGAAGTGTATATTGAGTATGTACTAAGTGTTTGGCATTGTGCCAGGTTTCTCTTCCATACACAAGGGGCTTGTTTGCTTTGGGGGGTTGATATGACACAGATGGTTTTCATAGAGGTGGTGAGAGGTAGATCAGAGCAAGAGCACAAATAAGCAGTTTTGCATTTAATAATCACAGTTATGAAAGCAACAGAAAAGCTACCATTTACTCAGGGCTGATCATATGCCAGGGCTTATGCCACACCAAACATTACATGTGTATATGAATGTTTGTATATATATAATTCCCAATCTTTACAACTTAACAAAGGTAGCTATTCTTTCTTCCTATTTTATGTATGAGAAAACCAAGTCACAGACAGGTTAAATCACTTGACCAAAGTCACCCAGCTCTTAAGGGCTGAACCAGATTTTGAAAATATAATGGTCTGACTTCAAAGCCAGCAGGCTGTACATTGCACCTACATTAGTCTACATTTTACCACCTGCCATAATGGCCATTAGAACTAGGCAGAAGGGAGGAGAGAGGGGCCTGTGGCACTTGGTAAGAGTGCTCAGCCCCTCCCCCCAGGCCTCCCCACACCACCTAAGCTAGGCACCTCTAATTGTTAGCTCTCTATACAGGCCAGATGGGTGATCCAGACAAGAGGCATAGAAACAGCTTTTGAAGCTGGCTTTGAGCTATGTTCACTACTCCAAGTAGTCAATTTAGGTCAAGTATTTCCCAGCCACCTTCCTAGAGCCTTTCTTTCTTCTAAGTCCATTTGATTACAGATGCCACCTATCTGACCTCGAGTCCATCAGCAGCTCTGACTGGGGCCCATCTACCCTGCAACCTGGTCCCCGGTCAGAGGGCAAAGCTTGCCTGGAAGTGAGACTTTGAAATGGCACTTGGCTTGGTTCCCTGAAGTAAGTCATGTGCTCTCAGCTCTCTAGTCCTTCTCCTCTTGTTGGGACCACCCAAGGGGAAGCTCATATGAAAACAGCAGGTTTGTCCCCATCAGCAAAGATACATCCTTGCCCCCTGTGATGGGCTTGGCTGGTCTGGCAGCCATAGGCAAGCTGTGTGTTATTTGTGAACATCCTTCTTGTTTCAGTAGATAATGGACTCTAGTTAGGAAACAGCACAGTAAACACAGCATAAACACTGGGATGTTCAGCTGGAATGAGTCTGCATATAAATAAGAGTGCTGGGAGCCAGGGAGGTAATAAGTCAGGAACACAATGGAGAAAGGTTATTAAAAGAAGAGCTTGTAAAAATCTGCGACAAGGCTGAAAGCTTGGAGCATTTCTTGATTACAGAAGGACCAAAGGTGACGGCCTATCTCATCTGTGCTCTCACTAACTGAGTTCCTGGACATCTTACTTAAAATCCTGCTATTACTCACTTTGTTCAATCGTAAAGTTGAGATTTTATACACTTAAAAAAGTTCCAGGGCTGTTGTGAAGATGTATACATGAAAGCATTATGAAAAAATTTGCTATTGCTGTACAGATGGAAGGTTATATGATTCTTAATTTTGGAAAGTGGCTGAAATTACTGTTTTATACATCTAAGCCTTCTTATTGGCTCATTATCAAACAAAGCTATCTTTTGTAACAGAAATCTCTCAGAGACCTATGAGGCATAAGAGGAATCAAAGGTATTTTCTTCTGTGTTATAGTCAAAACAGAAAGATTCTTTTTGTCACTTTATAGTAGTCAGCATACGCTTGGCTATGATGCAATAACAAAGAAACCCAGCAGTTCCACTGGCTTAATAACAGTAGCAGAAAAGAGGATGTTCATATTGTTCTGAGGCAAGGCCTATTGTTTCTTGGGCTTTTCTCCTGTGTCTGTATTCCACACAGTGAGCTCTGAGTTCTGAGCTGCTTCTGTGACTTCTTGCATTGCCATAGAAGGGGAAGAAAGGGCTGGATCTCATGATGAAATGTTTTTAATAGTGAGACCACCAAAAGGTTTATCACTTCCACTCTTTTCCATTATTCAGAACCCATTTCATGGCCTCTACCCAATGGCAAGGGAGGCTGTGACCTGTGGAGGAGTCCATAGATGTGTTGGTGAGTCTGTGTCTTTCTCACCTTTCATAAAGTTAGTAGCAACTAATGAATACACAGGGGAGCCTTATAGTCGGGCAGGAGAGTAGACTACTGTGATGCTGCTCCAGTGGCCTGTAAGCCTGTGGCCGGGATTATGAACTTGCATAGCTGGGGGCAGAACAAGATTCCCCAAGGAACTTACCAACCAGCTGTAGATCTGCTGTGTGGGTCCACTGTGATTTTAATTCTGAAAAGTGGTGTATCTGCTCCCTGATTTATTCTGTGTAACACTTAAGTAATTTAACCATATTTCCAGGCTAATTGCTGCCATACTATCTTGGTAGCTATGATATAGTTGGGACAGCATTACCTTTTAGTCTTCTAATGCTGAGGCTAATAGCTTTGGTCAGGCATTTTGTTATTGATTAAAATAGCACTTTATTAAAATCCTTGAATCACTGTGTGAATAGAAAAACTTGTTAAATGCAATCATATATGCCTTATAACCTAACATCTGGAATTTTCAGAGTTTGAATTCATCATAAATTACTGACATTAGTTACTACCTTCAACCTTTCTCAATTTAAAGGGATTCAGGGACTTCCCTGGTGATCCAGTGGCTTGGACTCTATGCTCCCAGTGTAAGGGGCCTGGCTTGGTTCCCTCATTAGGGAACTGGATCCTATATTGCTGCAACTAAAGATTCCTCTACCAATCCTACCTACCGCAATGAAGATGAAAAGACCTGGCACAGCCAAATAAATAAATATAAAAAGCTAAAGTAATTCAATGGTAACTTTTAGAGTTCCAGAAGATATCCCAGCATTGAGATTATTGAGATTTTTGTTGTTGTTGTTCAGTTGCTAAGTTGTGTCCAACTCTTCTCAATCCCAAGAACTGCAGCACGTCAGGCTCCCCTGTCCTTTACTATATCCTGGAGTGTGCACAGATTCACGTCCATTGAGTTGGTGATGCTTTCTAACATTTAAGTTAATTAAACAAGGAGATCATTAGACCAATATTGCTCTAAAGTCATCGTGACCTATGTAAGCAGACCCAAATCTAACCTTAGGTCAGCATGACTCAAGGTTGCAAAATTGAACCCTAAGGGCAACCAATTGCAAACATCCAACTAGAATTTAAACTCAAGCCAATCAATCATTTCTTTACTTTGCTTCTGCCTTTACTCCATAAAAATCTGTGCTTTAGGTGGAGAACTTCTGGTTTGGCATTAGTTGACTGAAACCAACTTTTGCTTGAAAACATTTTAATATGCCTTGGTTTATACTTTAACAGATTCCAAGGTTATATTTTATGACTTTGAGGCTTTAGTAGAATAGGAATCTATAGGAAGCAATTGTTACCTTAAAACAGCACTCTGTGTTTAACTTAATTTTAAATATCTCTTCCAGATGGACAGCCAACTGTTTCCATCAGTGTTTGGAACTTCCCAGTAGTTAAATGCTGGTGTGTAAAGGTTACCTTTTCATTTTATCTTCAACAATGCAGTCTGTTCTTAGACTGAGTCCATTCTCTCTGTTTGTGAGCCTGATGATTTGAATTCACCAATCCTAAACTCCATCTGTTTGTTGCCTGAAAACAGCTGAACAGATTTCAATAAATTTAGAAATTGTAAATAAATAGTTGAATAAGCCTGAAAGATGGGTAAGCCTGAAAGATGGGTAAGATTGAGGATAGTCTGCCATGCCATTTATGACTATGAGGTGTCTCCTCATCCACACATCAGATAACAATTTCCTACTTTCCCATACTCCAAGTGATGACATCATTTCCTTCCATGCTTTGCAGAATAAATTCAGACTACATTTTAACTGCCATATTTGTCCCCTCTGATTTCCCTAGGTTTCTCAAATTAGTCATCTGTACATTCCTTTTGCATTTTCATAAATTTTCCAATAGAAGAAATAAACAATAAAGAGAAAAATGATAACATAATATATAAAACATTTACATATTATCTTATTCCTAAGGAATTTGAATATATTCTAACTGTGGAACTTTTGGTGCTTTAAAGGCTATTGAAGCCCCAGGAATGCTGAGGAACACATGCTGATAAAAAATAAAAAGGAATATATGACAAAAACTTCGTGTAACAAGAGCTACCTTTTTTTTCCCCTAGCCATTATTTACTGAAAGTATATTATATTTCAAGCCTTGCTAAGCATTTTCTATATGGTATTCTATTAATATTTACAAAGAATTTGTGAGTTGTATTTTCTGTCCTCATTTAACAGATAAGAAAAGCAAGTCTGAAAAAGGTTAAGTACCTTACCAAAACCACAAGGCTGGTAAGTAGAAAAGCTGAGTCTCAAACACAAGCCTCTCTATTCTCATCTTTTGATTTCTTCTGTTTGTTTTTTATTGAAGGGGTTGGGTGGTGCCAGTGAAAGAACTTCTTCAAGTTCTTTGTTGCTTCCTGAAAGTCTGTGTTGATTAGGTAAAAGAAGGTGCTCAAGCTTTTGTTTCACAGATGTCTTTGATATTCCTATTTCAGATGATTCTTTTAAAGGGATGGCTAGGGCACACACAGTAACTTGGTACTAGACACACAGTACTCAGAGATGGATACAGGCATCTGAACATGATTAGAATCCTTTTATCTCTGTATTTCTACCATGAAATAGAAATTTAAAATGTGTTTCAGGTCCTGTTTGTTTTCGTATTGCCAAACCTTCTAGAACTTTCACTGATTTACCTTCTTAAAAAATTAAATAAACTTAATGCCAAAGCCTTTGACTGTGTGGATCACAATAAACTGTGGAAAATTCTGAAATAGATGGGAATACGAGACCACCTGACCTGCCTCTTGAGAAACCTGTATATGCAGGTCAGAAAGCAACAGTTAGAACTGAACATGGAACAACAGACTGGTTCCAAATAGGAAAAGGAGTACTTCAAGGCTGTATATTGTCACCCTGCTTATTTAACTTATATGCAGAGTACATCATGAGAAATGCTGGGCTGGAGGAAGCACAAGCTGGAATCAAGATTGCTGGGAGAAATATCAACAACCTCAGATATGCAGATGACACCACCCTTATGGCAGAAAGTGAAGAAGAACTAAAGAGCCTCTTGATGACAGTGAAAGAGGAGAGTGAAAAAGTTGGTTTAAAGCTCAACATTCAGAAAACTAAGATCATGGCATCCGATCCCATCACTTCATGACAGACAGATGGGGAAACAGTGGCTGACTTTATTTTTCTGGGCTCCAAAATCACCACAGATGGTGATTGCAGCAATGAAATTAAAAGACGCTTACTCCTTGGAAGGAAAGTTATGACCACCCTAGACAGCATATTAAAAAGCAGAGACATTACTTTGCCAACAAAGGTCCGTCTAGTCAAGGCTATGGTTTTTCCAGTGGTCATGTATGGATGTGAGAGTTGGACCATAAAGAAAGCTGAGCACCGAAGAATTGATGCTTTTGAGCTGTGGTGTTGGAGAAGACTCTTAAGTGTCCCTTGGACTGCAAGGAGATCCAACCAGTCCATTCTAAAGGGGTTTCCTTGACCCCCTCCAGGGTTGTGTCTTCATATTATTGAGTTATAGGAGTTACAGTGTACATTCTAGATACAAGTCATTTTTCAGATGTATGTATTGCAAATGTATTATTGTTGACTATCATCCTGACAGGCTACAGTCCATGGGGCCACAAAGAGCTGGACATGACTGAGTGACTGAGCAATGATGTCTACCACAAGGCGTGTCTGTCACCTGGTGTTTTGCTTCTCTCCAATACCGAACAGGGTGATTCTGACCATATCACATGTCTGTAATCCCTCCAAACTGTTCAAAGGGCTTTCATATCCATTATCTTAATATGTCTCCAAATCAATCTGTGAGTGGTGCAGGGCAGATCATTTTAACCTTGATAGATATTGTGAGGCCAAACACAGATCAAGAGAAAGAAAACAGAAAGATACAGTTTTGTTATTCCCACAGGTCCCTGGGGAAAAGGCAGCATGCAATGCAGGGCCACTAAGGGAAGCATCAGGGTTGATAATGAAGCAAAGGGAAGAACATTGTGGGTAAGCACCTTCATTTGGGTTGCTGTGGGAAGGAAAGAGCAAGGCAGGGCCAACAGATTCAGAATTGACTAACTTGGATAATCTTAGTAGACTCTGCCATAAGGACTGTCAAGAATTCTGTTACTTGGCCCTAGGATGATTAAGATGGGTTTATAGAGGCCCGAAGTATGAGAGTTTGATAGGGGAGGTGGTTGGGAGTGTAGACTTACTTGGCTACTCAAGAAGGGGAACTGACTGGCCTCTAGTCAGGTCCTCAAAATTAGGTCAAGAAAGTGCTTAAAAGCTAATTTACAGAGGTATTATTTATTGTCCCCATTTTACATTAAGAAACTGGGCCACATTAGGGTTAGATCATTTACCCAAGCTCATCTAATTATTTCCTAGAGGGCCCTTAGGGTTAGAACACAAAAATCTGATTTGCTGATGGATATGCTCCCAGTGCATTACCTTACACATAAGGGAGCTTTAATAAATTCTTCCATGAATCACACTACCCAATCTGAAGCCCGAGTTCCCCACTCTGTGGCCTCATGTAGGCCTGTGGCCCTTCCTCTTGTCATACAAGACCATGATGTGTTGGTGTGCCAGAGAGGGCACTGGATTCAAAAAGTGCCTTCTTACTCCAGTTTTCAATGAAGGCAGTCTTTCCATTTGCCTTCGTCACAGGGATTATGGACATGTAGTATGGTTTGAAGAGGAAGCAATAAGAAAAAGATAGCAGATATGAAGGTCAGGGGGGCAGCTTTCCAGAGAATGACAATAATTAGTGAATTAAGCTTTTCCCAAGCTAGATTTCCCTAGCACAAGGGTTAGCCTAAAACTTCAATGCCTATATTATAGAGACACATATGTTATATAGACTACGTGCATAAAACCATCACATTTAATGATTCTCTGACAGCCTCTAGAACTAAATGGTGCTTCCCCCAGCCCCATTTTCCAAGCAGTGCTGTTTAAGGCAAGCCTGCTGACTGCTGAATTCAGCTTTCTGGGAAACAGCAAATTACCAGAAGTTGGCATGTGGTGATATTTAGACCATATGAATACCAAGACCTATTTGCAAACGCTATAGAAAACCTAAATTGAGTTAATTTCAATTTCTTGAGTTGAAACACTGAATTAAAAAACAATTTAAATGTCTCCCTCTTTTAGAAAAAAAATCAATGCTTTAAAATTAATTTCATTTTTTAAATGTACTGTTAACTCAATAAAGCCTTTTGGGCTTTTTAAGCTAATTGTCTTTGAACTCATTTTAAATTCAAAGTCTTTATAATTTTGATAATATTTTAAATGCTATCCTTGTTGTAGCAGTTCATACTATAAATGTAGAAGGATACAGAAAAAAACTAATGAGGCCCTTGTGTAAGAATGATACACATGGGTTTTTTTTTTCCAGAGAAAATTTATTTGTGAAAGAACAAACATATTCCTAATTTAACACGGGGCTATTCATTAATGATACACTTATTTTTTAACCTTCTGTATTACTTTAGTAGAACAGTAGGAGTTATCCCATTTTGTTTAATGAAATCATATGTGTGTATGTGTCTATAGGTATATATGTACAGAGTAAAAATTTCTAATTTCATAGAAAAAAATTCAAAAGACTCTACACTAGAATGTTGTCTCTAGGGAATAGACAACATGAGTATTTTGCTGTAATTTTTGTACTTTTATTATCTTAACTTGATTATTGCTAGTAAATTGTTGAAATTTTTATAACTGACAGAACAAGCAATCTAAAACATATTTTAAGCTCCAAATCAAACAAGCTCTGAATATGGTCAGTTCATTTTGGTCACATGGGAATAGCATTTAAGACTCTTAACAGTTTGGTCATTTATTATGAACAATTTTCCTTGCCATGTGTCTTCCGCAACAACAATATTTTAAATAGTTTCATAATATCCCACTTTATAAATATATAATCACTCACTGTCAAGTTTCAGATTTCAATGCGAATGCAGATTCATTGGGAATAATACAAACATGAGGTTGAAAAGTAAATGGATTTTCTTCTCACTTTCTGCTTCTCTAAATGAATACATTTTTTAAAGTTTAATGGTACATTTTTCTAGACGTTTTACTATTTACATACATATTCAAACAGTACAAGAGAGTATCCAATCAGTTCAGTTCAGTTCAGTCACTCAGTCGTGTCCAACTCTTTGTGACCCCGTGGACTGCAGCACACCAGGCTTCCCTGTCCACTACCAACCCCCGGAGCCTACTCAAATTTATGTCCATTGAGTTGGTGATGCCATCCAACCATCTCATCCTCTGTTGTCCCCTTCTCCTCCTGCCTTCAATCCTTCCGAGCATCAGGGTCTTTTCCAATGAGCCAATTCTTCATATCAGGTGGCCAAAGGATTGAAGTTTCAGCTTCAGCATCAGTCCTTCCAATGAATATTCAGGACTGATTTCCTTTAGGATTGACTGGTTGGCTCTCCTTGCAGTCCAAGGGACTCTCAAGAGTCTTCTCTAAGAAACACCACAGTTCAAAAGCATCAGTTCTTCAGCGCTCAGCTTTCTTTATAGTCCAACTCTCACAATCCATACATTGACTACTGGACAAACCATAGCTTTGACTAGACGGACCTTTGTTGGCAAAGTAATGTGTCTGCTTCTTAATATGCTGTCTAGTTTGGTCATGGCTTTTCTTCCAAGGAGCAGGCGTCTTTTAATTTCATGGCTGCAGTCACCATCTATAGTGATTTTGGAGCCCAAAAAATTAAAGTCTCTCCTTTTTTCCATTGTTCCCCATCTATTTGCCATGAAGTGATGGGACTGGATGCCATGATCTTAATTTTCTGAATGTTGAGTTTAAAGCCAACTTCTTCACTCTCCTCTTTCACTTTCATCAAGAGGCTCTTTAGTTCTTCTTTGCTTTCTGCAAAGTATCCAATGGAGTAGCCAATGGAAAGAAATAATTCTTTCCCCGTCCCACACCTTCTTTAAACTGTTTCATTTTTTTAATACTTCTAATAGAATTAATAATTTAGGTATGATTTGTCAACTTAAAATACCATTTGTTGATTTGCTTAGTATATGATGTATTTCTGTCACACAACTTCCTTTTCCCTTTAATCTTCAATTACCTTATTTTAGTTTTGTCTATTGGTTTATTTTCTTGTTTTGAAACTATATTAAATATCTGTTTTTTTAATTTATCTATTTTAATTGGTGGCTAATTACATTATAATATCGTGGTGGTTTTTGCCATACATTGACATGAATCAGCCACGGGTATACATGTGTCCCCCATCCCAAATGCCCCTCCCACCTCCCTCCCCGTCCCATCCATCTGGGTTGTCCCAGTACACTGGCTTTGAGTGCCCTGTTTCATGTATTGAACTTGGACTGGCCATCTATTTCACATATGGTAATATACATGTTTCAATGCTATTTTCTCAAATCACCCCACCCTTGCCTTCTCCCACAGAGTCCTAAAGTCTGTTCTTTATATCTGTGTCTCTTTTGCTGTCTCTCGTATAGGGTCATCATTACCATAAATATCTGCTTCTTGACCCATCTGCATACAATTACATTGTCTTGCTCCTTGAGGGCTAGGGGTGGCCAAGGGTTAGGAACCTAGATTCCATATGTTTTGTGTAGCATTTGCACACATGTACCAGGATTTTCGCTCACTCTGTGACTCAACTCTTCCTTTTAGAGCAGCCATAGACCCTAGTGTCACCGAAAGCAGACTCTGCATTCTAACTGGTAGAAAACCCACAGAAAAGGAAAGGCAGAAGAAATGTGTAGCCAGGGCTTCTGAATTGTCTCCTTCCACTGTCTTGAATTCATTTAGGACCCAGATTTGCATGTATGGGCACAAGGCCCATGGCGGCTTTAAGATGGTGACTAAAGAAAGTATTTATCCTTTTCTTTAGATGTGCTCAAGAGCAAGACAGAGGATGAGATCAGAAGGTCTGTCATCAGATGCACTTTGATATTTCCCCAATTAATAACTGTCTTCCAAAGGGTAAGGTCACCAAGCAAAGGGCTGGGACTTGCTGGAAGTAGTTTTTCAGAGAAGCATTATTTCAATGGCTTGATCTGTCAGCCTGGGATCATGCACAGGTTGACAGATTTTATGCAGACAGAATGGTTTTCCTATACTCCTACTAGTTTCAGGCAGAAAGGCAGGGAGGATTTAGGGAAACAGCAACTGTTGTGATGGAGAACCTGCTGTCCTCCTCACCCTTATAGAAGTAATCCTCATATCTGTATAGCACTTCTCAAACCATCCTCAAATCCATCCTCAGGTGGATGACACAGGAAGTTCACATTAGTCAGATCTAACCCACCTATTGCAGGAAGGGGGACCCCTTCCAGGACCCGAGAATGGGTTCTTGTCCAACACTTGGAAATGAATTGTCTGAGGAGACAGAGAAGCTGACAAAACAAGAGATTTAATTGCAAAAGGTGCCTGAGCAGAGACCAGTAGGGTAAGGGAACCCAGGAGAACTGCTCTGCCACGTGACTCGCAGTCTTGAGTTTTATGACGATGGGATTAGTTTCCGGGTTGTCTTTGGCCCATCACTCTGACACAGAGTCCTTCCTGGTGGCGCACACATTGCTCAGCCAAGATGGATGCCAGCAAGAAGGATTCTGAGAGGTGGTTGGACATGTGGTGTCTCCTTTTTACCTTTCCCAAACTCTTCTGGTTGGTGGTGGCTTATTAGTTCCATGTTCCTTACCAGGACTTCCTGTTGTAAAACAACTCATGCAAGTAGTTACTATGGTGCCTGGCCAGGGTGGGCGGTTCCAGTCAATGTGCTTCCCCTAACTCACCCACTCTTCAGCCAGTACAAGTGAGGTCTGCTTCACTTAACACTGCTTTTTTAATCGGCAAGGGTTTCTCCCACCTTGTTTTCACCATATTCCACTTCCGCCTCCTTCTTATAAGACTGTAGCTAATTCTCACTTTTGGCTCCACTTCTGCTTTTCGGCAAAATCCTTGATTTTTGTGATTATATTTTCTCTCTCTAACAGTTGTCTTACCATCTAATTGCCTGTCTCTTCTTTTTTTGAAATGACTCATCTTTATTCAGACTTTCTAAGGCATTCTACTTGGTGTACATAAAAAAAAAAAAAAAAACTCTCTTTTCATGTTTGTCTTCCATTGGTTTATGTGACGTTTAATTAAATTACATCATTACAAGAGCATACATACAGGCATGAATGGTTGGGACACAATCACAGCTGACATGGCTGCACATCCCTCTCGATTGTTGGAAGTGACAGTGTTAATGTATATCAGAAATTAGCCAACTAGCAGAGAGATTCAGCATGCTGTGTCATCAGTCAATATGATTCACCAAAGACATGGAGGGGATTTATTAAACAGTTGATTAAGGGAGAGCAGCTCAGCGAGCTTGCACTTCCATGAATTCTACAAAGATGAGTCATCAGAACTCTGCATCATAGAGGACACTGCTTGCATCCCGGGGACCTGAGTCTTAACTAGCCTGTGTGTGGCTAGCACCTTGGCAGATCCATTTTGGATGTGAGAGGCTGGCAGGTTGTGGGGATGGTTCAGACTACCCTGAAATTGTCTTCCACATTTCAGGGTTCAATACCAGCATCACTAAACTGTAAACTGAGCATAGCTCCAGTGATATCTGTTGTGGCGAGTTTACTAATGCCTCCCTTCCCCTGTAAATGTCCAGATCCTAATCTTTAGAACTTGTGAATGTATTAGGTTACAAAGGGAAGTTAAGGTTGCAGATGAAATTAATGTTGCTCATCACTGTATCTTAAAAATAGGAAGATTATCCTGGTGGGCCTGATGCAACCAGAAGGGTCCTTAAAAGTGGGAGAGAGTGAGTTGAAAGGAGTTGTGAATCTGGAGAAGCTCAGAATAATTCAGTCAGAAGGATTCAGCCTGCCTTTGTCAGCTCTGAGTGTGGAAAGGACCATGAGTGAAGAACTCTGAGTATCCTCTAGAAGCTGGAAAGGCAAGAAAAAGGAATTCTCCCTATAAAGGAATGCAGTCCTGCCTGCATCTTGATTTTAGCCTTGAGAGACATGCCTCAGACTTCTGACCTCCAAACTGTAAGATAATAAGTTTGTGTGGTTCTTTTCAAGGTTTTTTTGTTGTTGTTTTGTTTTTTAATGTGGATCCTTTTTGAAGTCTTTATTGAATTTATTACAATATTGCCTCTGTTTTATATTTTGGTTTGTTGGCCGTGAGGCGTGTGTGATCTTCCTGACCAGGGACTGAACCCACCCTCCCTGCATTGGAAGGTGAACTCTTAACCACTGGATCACCAGAGAAGTCCCTGGTTTGCATTTTTTTTAAGCCGCTACATTTGTCATTCTTTGTTATAGCGGCATAGGTGACTGGCACATCTGCCTTCTTACCTCTGTGACATCTTCCCCTTTCCTAATAAAGGAAATTATATTTACAGGATTTGTTTAATATAAGCTCCATATTTTACAAACCTTCCCACTCCCCACTGTGGTTAAAAGCAGTTTGAAAGCTGCTGCTTGTGACTAGAGGAATGTAAAATAAAGGGCCAAACCTCTTTGCAACAAAATGTTTGAAATGCTTTAACTATCCGAGGAGAACTTTGAAACAGCAGCTTTGTCATGGATGGAGAAAGAGCAGAGAGCATGAAGTGCTCTGTGACGATTGATGCACCAGAGTCCTGGGTGAGCGAGTGTCAGGCCCTGTTTGGAGATGGGAGGGCCTCTAGGGCCGCTGGCATCCCCTGGTGTGCTCAGCCAGATTAGTCCCCAGAGTGACCTTGCAAACACCGGTCACTGCCAAGTTTATCTTGGTCAGTGTTGTCTATCAGCACAGAACCTCTTCCATTTAGACAGTGAGGCCCCAGGGAGTTGCAAGAAAAAGCAACACCAAAAAGAACACAGGTTTTCCAGGTGTCCCTTGCCTGGGTCAAAGAATCTGCCTGCCAATACAGGAGATCTGAGTTTGATTCTGGGTCTGGAAGATCCTCTGGAGTAGGGCATGTCAACCCATTCAGAATTTTTGCCTGGGAAATCCCATGGACAGAGGAACCTGGTAGGCTACAGTTCATGGGGTCACAAGGAGTCAGACATGACTGAGCACACACACATAAAGAGAACATGCACTGTTAAGCCACTGGGGCTGTATACAAACCAGCAGAGGGAGGGAGCAAAACATCTCACGGCAGGTGCATGGCCGATTGAGGACTGTAAAGAGGTGGGACTATCCTCAACTCAAAATACAAGGGAGATGAGATATGTGTGCAGACTAACGACTTACCAGTGGTGGCAATTCAATCCTGAGTGAGTGCCCTGGTGGTTAGCGTTTTGTAGTTTTAAAGGAGGGACTTTCACCCTCGGCTCAGGGTTGTGTGTGTGTGTGTGTGTGTGTGTGTGTGCATGTTGGTGGACCAGTGTTAAGGAAGGAGATCAGCAGAAGAGGAAGATGTTTGGGGTTCTGGACAGGTGTCTGAGTGTCAGCACGTACCCTTGTTCAACTGACCCCTGGTTGACCAAAAGGAATAATGCAGAAGATTCTGTTATAAGGCTTATCTTGAGTGAGAAGCTTGGGCAAGCAGGCTCTCAGCAGTTTATAGCAGTTCTCTAATTTTGATCTAAGAAAATATACTTGGTCTCATTAATAGAGAGTCTCTGAGCTTCATGAGAATAGTGATAATAAATAGCATTTCTGAAATATTAAGAATTTAGAGATGAGAGGCAAGGGTGGCCAGAATGGATGTGTGGCTTGGACAAGGTATTTCACCGAGACGTGAATGTTTTTGTATAAAATGGGGTCTGTATTCTCAGACTTAAGAATCAAGTGAGCTAAACATAGAATACTTGGTAAATTTTAAGTACTTTTACTTGTTTCACAATTGTTAATAGATTGACTATAATTTGTACCAATTTATCAGAATTACAAAAGCTTTATAACAATTTTTCTGCCCAGGTATTTTTGGTTAAAGGATGAATCGATTTTGTATTGACCCTGAGATCTTTCTTAGTTGCCACCTCATATCTCTTCTCCTTCTCTTGACAAAAATCCCATGTTTTCACTTTCTCTCCACCCCATTCACTCATCTTTCCCCATCACACTGGTTTATATATCTTCGTTGGTTTACTGAATTACTTTGGACAAGGCCACTAATGATCTTCTAATTGTCAGATTCTATAATAGTAACAATAATAGTGATGGGAATAGCTAATGTTTATTGAGCCTTCATTATGTCAGGCATGTTTCTAAGTGATTTACATGTATTAACTCACTTAACTTTATCCTGTGATGTAGGTAGTAGTATCCATCAGTATCGACACTGATGGAAACTGTATGGAAACTGTAGCAGAGAGAGGTGTCCCTTGCCTGGGTCAAAGTTTATAAGCAACAGAGACAAGACGCAAACCCAGGAACTCATACTCAAATGTACACTTGTAATCATCAGGTTGAGCTACCTATGACATTTAGATGAGACCCTCTAGATGTGGATACTATTTTCTTTTTATTATTTCTTTTTATTTATCTATTTATTTTTGAGGTGGGACCATTTTTAAAGTCTTTATTTTATTTGTTACAATATTATTTCTTTTTTTATGTTTTGTTGCTTTGACCAGGAGGCATGTGGGATCTTAGCTCCCCAATCAGGAATCGAACCCACATCCCTGTGTTGGAAGGTGAAGTCTTAACCAATGGACCATCAGGCAAGTCCCTGGATATTGCTTTCAGTGACAGTCCCTGGTTGGGGATGGGGGATTGAAAAGCAGAGTGACTGTGGGTTATTAAAGCAGTGGAGTTGCAATAAAGTCTGAGAATGCCCCTGCTCTTGGTATTGAGAGGTTTGCCAATGAGCCAAGGTTGGCAGCCTTCCTGAGAGTCTTTGGTCTGGGGCTGTGACTAGGCAAGTGTGGAAGGGATGGCTGAAGAGGCTGCAATGGGAGCCAAGGAGATCCTAGCTGGGCATTTGGATGAGTCACTAGGAGGGAGGAGGGGTCAGTTCCTCCAGATCTGAGGCACAGGCAGGGTCAGGAGGGAGGTTCTTGGGAAACCAGGGTGAATTTCAAAACCTCTTTGTGGCACTTTGGGAGCTTTAGGATCTGTGGTTTCCTGGTGCACGTGTGTTCCTGTCTTCAGGCTTTGTGATGATGATAAATGCCTAATGTTCCTTGGTGGTCCTCATATCTTCAGAACTTGGGTTAACATGGCAAACTGGCTGTTCTAATAAATCAGACAGTATCCTCCTACACCCTTGTTAGCTTCCTCTCTGCCTCCCTAGGGGTACAGTGAAGCTGAAAAGAAAAAGCAGAGCACATTGCAGTCTGCCCATGTACATGTCTGCATCCAACAGAGATGTGAGAGGAAAGGAGGGAAGAGGAAGTGACATTTTGAATGCTATTTTGAAGGAAAACCCTCAAAAATTAAATAGCGCTTTAATCAACTAGAATACAGATGTGTTAGCTTGCCTGTTCTGGGACAAGTTATTTTTTCAGATACCCGTAAAGCAGTTCAGCCACTGATAAATTTGACAAGTCAAGACATGATCCCTTCAAAAACAATGTTGGATAATTTGCCTGTTATTTTATGACAGCCACTTAGTGACCATAAAATGTAAGTGTGAGTCTACAGTGTAAATATACCTCACATTCCCAATCAACAGAGTCACTAAGAGAAAACTCAGGGAGCACTCCAGAGTGACTTCATATACCATGTCTGCAAGTGTACATGTGTGTGTATGTGTGTATGTATGTGCATGTGGATATGAATGTGGGCATGGATGAAGTCCACTTTGTATAAAAATATTTTATTTTGTCCACAAAATGAAAATAAATTTAACAAGACAATTCTCTCTATGGCTGGAAAAATGTTGGTCTTTGTCTCTAGAATAAAGCATCTTGAATCTGGAAATCTAACAGCTATTCAAATACTTTTCTCAAATGGACACCACACTAGACAATCTATTTTGGGAGACCAATTTCATCCATGAATTTCTCTCCTATTCCTGAAACTCATACCCCTGTTGGAAACATGACTGAGATATTCTCCTTGTCCTGTAGAAGCCCCCAGTCTCTGTTCCCTGGGCAGGGGATCAAGTTACCTACCATGATCCCTTCTCACTCTCTGCTTCTTAATAATAGAACATTACCCTACTCTGAGTTTTAGCTGGGAGTATGTCCACATCTACAGAGACAGAGGTTGATTACTCAGCCTCCCTATGGTCTAGCTGTGGCCTGTGATTAAATTTTGATCAAGAAAGTGATGATGATAGAAGTGATGTAGGCAAACTTCCAAACTGAGTTTTATAATGAAACTCTGTCCTTTTCTCTCCTTCTGTCCCCCTCCCGTCTGATTAGGAAGTGGCCATCAAAGCTGCTCCCTTGAACCCAGAAACGGAAGCTTCTGATTGAGGATGGCAGAGTTACTTCAAATCCCTGGACTGTTGGATGAGAAGTGAAATTCTCTTTTACTGAAACTTCTGGATTTTGGGCCTCTTTGTTATACCAGCTTTCCTATAACCTAACTAAAAGGCCAGTTTGTGCCCTGAGATATTCTGGTTGACATCTCCCCACAAAGCCTCGATCTACTCCCTGAAGACTAGACAGAGCTGCATGAAAGCAGAGCTCAAGACCTAGTGGTCTGTTTAAACTTTGAGTCCTTGGAAAGTTAAGAAATGAAATTCATTGCAGTAGCTGGGAGAACACACCATCAACAAATTCACCCTTAAATGTTTCGTCATTGTTGCTGATTGTGTAACTTTTGATTTTGATATAATTTAAAAATTATACAAAACTTATAAAGAAGTCACAAGAGTAGTACAGGAACTTCTGCAAACCCCCTTTTCAGATTTACTGACTGCTGTGTCCATTTACTTTCTCATTCTCCTCTATTATGTGTGTGTCTATGAATATCATCTTTTTATCCGAATTATTTGACAGTAAGGATCCTATCTTTTATGATTTTGCACTTTTGGGGAAAACATAGCCCAGTTATTTATAAGATGTTCCTAAAACGTGATTTGATTCAGGTTATATAATATATTTGAGCAGGAATGTCATAAAAGTGATGCTGTGCCTTCTCAGTGCCTTATATCAGGACTCTAGTGATACCCATTTGTCACTTGGATCATTGGATAAAGATGTTATCCACCAGGGTTTTCCAGTGCAAGGTTATACTTTTTCTCTGTTAATTAGTAAATGTGTGGGCAGAGACTATGGGACCATGTCAGTATCCTGTTACTCATCATGTTTTTTGCTACCAGTTTCAACATCTGTTGATAAATTTTACATACTAGAAATTTTAGCACAGATTTACTTGAAGAAAGCATGTTGTCATAAGAAGGTGCTTAGGACTATCTACCTTGGAAGAAAGAGATCTGGAGTCTAATTTCAGCCCTTCAAACCCACACCTTGATAGCAGCCCCCCTTTCTTTTTTTTAATAGATGATCTTATTCTTGGGCTAAATGACTTCTTTCTGGTTTCTGTGAATCCAAGGATCTGGTGTTCATAGACAGGGGTACTGCTGGCATCTTCAGAAGGACAAATGTAGAGATGCAAAGTTCTCAGATGCTTTGCAGGTTCCTTAGCATCCCTGGCTCCAGAAGTTTTCTGCACTGGAGAGGTTTTAGGATATGGCTGTTCATTTTTTCACACCTCTCCTAACAGGAGGTGGGGGATATGTTACCTCCCCTTGAATCTGGGTGTACCTGTGCCCAATTTGACCAATATGTGTGTGTGTGTGTGCTAGTCGTTTAGTCATGCCCGACTCTTGGAGACCCCATCGACTGCAGCCCACCAGGCTCCTCTGTCCATGACATTTTCCAGGCAAGGACACTGGAGTGGGTTGCCATTTCCTTCTCCAGGGGATCTGCCCAACCCAGGGATCGAAACCTGGTCTCCTGCACTGCAGGCAGATTTTTTACCGACTGAGCTATTTGACCAATATAGTGCAGGAAAAGTGATACTGTGTGACTTCTGAGGTGTGGTCCTAAAAGGCCATGTAGCTTCCCCCTTGTTTGCAGGAAATCTTCATCTTGGAGTCTTGAGACAACATGTAACTTCCCCAAGGGTGCTACAAGGTGAGACACAATCAATTTATAGAGAAGTGGTATATATATATAGTTGGGTTGGTCAACAGTCCCAGCTAAGCCCAACCTTTGAGTCCTTTTGGCCCAGATACCAAACATGTGAATGAAGAAGTTGCCACATGATTCCAGCCCATGGATATTTGAGGACTTCTCAGCTATTTGAATCTTCCTAGCAGAGATCCTCAGTGTTGTGGAATACAGACCAAAACTGTACTCCTTCTGAATTTTTGACCCATACAGTCTTTGAGCATAATAAAATGGTGGTGGTTTTATGCCATTTCCACTTGGTGGGACTGTATACAGTGATAACGAGAACATCCATACGTTTCCACGTCCCGCTGAGGGGCTGTAGCACCCTCAAGTGGGAGCCTTTGTGGACTCTGGCCTAATGCTTTTCACTTGCTACTACAAAAATATATTTCTTCAACAAAATATATTTTATGTCAAAATATTATGATATTTTTGATGATGGTGAGTGTTGTCTGTCTTTCCTACATCCTCTAGGGGAACAAGGCCATGATTTCTGTGGTAATGTCAGGAACCCTGAAACCTTAGCCTTGTTGACTCTCTAAATTTTATTAGGAACCATGGCATGTTTATGAGACACTGATGACTTCCAAACAGTAAGTACTTATAATAAGAAATATTAGTTGCACTGTGCTTTTGGAATAGAAGTGACCCTGAAAAGGTGGTGTTAAAATGAATTCTATGGGGGGAAATCCTATTTATCTAGAGACCTCACTTATGCATTTGGAGATATATTCCAGAATCTTCTGTCTCATTGCTTTGACATTAAGGAGTGGATAAGTAAGGGGAGTGAGAGGTTTGAGTAATCCTTTCTAGACCTGACATAGAAATGTAGCTGCTGTGTAATGTGTATCTTATGGTTGCCAAACCTGAGAGGAAGGTGGAACCCTAAACATCCCTCATTCATTCATTCAACAAACCAGGGATTGTAGCATTAGGTTTTGGTAACAGAGCACTGAAGAAGGTAGACACAGTTCCTGCCCTCATGGAACTTACATTCGACCTAGTAGGATGGACAATGAGTGGGTAGTTTATGAGTTTGGTGATTAAAATAATACTGTGCTTCTCACTGTCTGTGGCAAAGGACCTGTTTGTTCTTCCTATCTATGAGTCACCTATCTAGCATTATTTCTCATCTGTCACAGATAGATATGTCCTATTCACATGACTGAGTACAGTTTGAGCCATTGTGATTTACCACCAAGTCTGATAATACCCAGACTCGTTTGTATGCTGTTCGAAAAAGCTGAGTCCACAGGTTACTGGATGGAAGTTATGGAATGCCAAATTGCTATCCAAGCTTTGACATATTTGCTTTTCTTAAAAAAATTATTTATTTGGTTATGTTGGGTCTTAGTTGCGGCATGTGGGATCTAGTTCCCAAACCCACACCACCTGCACTGGGAGCTCAGAGTCTTAACCACTGGACCACCAGGGAAGTCCTGACATGTTTGCTTTTATTGTCTCTGTTCATCTCACTGCCAATTACTGACAAGTAGTTCACTATCTAGCTCTGGACCACAGACCACCCTTTGAGTAACACAACTATAGAGAAGTAGTATAAGAGGGTATCATGTTGTCAGTTGCTCTTCTTCACATAGTTCTCAAAAAAAAAAAAAAAAAATAGAAGATAGGAAGGAGTCTTTTCACAAAATGACTGTCTTATTTCTATCTTCTAATTTTTAATTTTTTAAATTTGTTTTTAATTGGAGTATAATTCTTTCCACTGTTGTGTTAGTTTCTGCTGTACAATGAAGTAAATCAGCTATATGTATACATGTGTCCCCTCCATCTTGAGCTTCCCTCTCACACCTTTCTACCCTCATCTGACCCATCTATGTCATCACAGAGCCCGAGCTGAGCTCCCTATGCTAAAACAGCCACTTCCCACTAGCCGTCTACTTTATCCTTGGTGGTGTGTGTGTATATATATACATCAACGCTGCTCTCTCAATTCCTCCCACCCTCTCATCTTCTTATTTTTTAATTCCAGGTTGATACGGGAGAGCTAAGGAATGAAGACTGGGAGACATCACCTTATCTCTTTGCGTCTAGCTGCTTCCACAGGACACCCAGGCTCCTTTCACATTGTTCCAGGATCATCCAGTTCAGGACCCTAAATGCAGACAGAGTTAACCTGCAGTATTCCAAGTTCTTAGGTACCTAATACTGATATCCTGATTCTTTAAGGCTGAGTATCCGCCCAGGAGGGTACAAGGAAGAAAGTGACTCAAAATAGCTTTACGTCATTCCACCTATGAAATTGTCAGTGATATCATCTGAATTTTACAGGTAAAGAAATGGTAGCATACTAAGTAAAGGACTCTCTTGGGTAAACAGGTAAGAAAAGAAATATAAATTTGAATATTTTTTCCCAGGATTTGAAAAACTGGAAAACAAAACTAGTTTCTAGTTTGGAGGAAGGTCACTTTTCATGACCTAGAATTTCTTAACAATTCCAGTTATAAATATTTTTCTTATAAATAATTTCTCCTTAAAATTAAATATGGGTTTCCCAGGTGGCTCAGGTGGTAAAGAATCTACTGCAGTGCAGGAGACTGGGGTTCAACCCTTGGATTGAAGGGAATGGGAATGGCAACCTACTCCAGTATTCTTGCCTGGAGGATTCCATGGACAGAGGATCCAGAAATGCAGTGGATTATGCAGCAGACAGGTGGAATATTGCCCTTACAACCATACTTGCTTTGTGCAAAGTGAGAAAAAGAGTCTGCTGTGTCACACAGATTCTGTCTCCCAGCCTGAAGTAAGAGGACTGGCCTTGGGCGTATTCAGGGGGTGAGGCCTCCTGGAAATATCACAAAGCCCCTCTATTTCTCATGTCTAATCTGGCCATAGGACAGAATTTTGCAAGAGAGCAGGGAAATCAGCTCATCACTGATAACTTGCTAGCTGTGGAGTATATTCAGTGAGGAACTGAGACTGGCAAATGAAGTCCTGCTGCTTGTGTCGAGATCTATTTACCAAAAAAAAAAAAAAAGTCCTTCCCACCAAAAAAAAAAAAAAAATTCTGAAGAGCAAACAACAACATCCAAAGCAAACAAGAAATTTAAAGGCCACTCCTCAGCATCATTTCTCCTGCTTTTCCTTCAAAATACCAGTGTTTATTTAATAGACCCACGGCCCCAGGATGGAAACAAACAGATCAATCACCAGCATGTTCCGTGGTGCCCATCATCCCGACATCCGTTGATGGTATTTATCTGAGTCTGAAAGTCATCACACGGGCACAGGTGCAGCTGATGTGGCATGACACTGGTGCTCCATAAAGGGCTGAGAGTGACAGCGTGAAGGTAGAAGGAATTATGCCTGAGCGCTCCAGGCAGCCAGCCTACCTCCCAGCCCTCCTGGCACCCATGGCCTCCCCCAAATTACCTTCTGGTCACAACCATCGTGTCCCATCATTCCCTTCAATAGCAGTTGGTACCCTGCTTGCTGCCAGCTCTGCCTGCCACCAAGGCTGAGAAGAACATTTCATGGCAATGTCTTTCTCTGCTGGGGTGAGCTTTTTTTTATGACCCCCTAGCATGGTTCTGTGCTTATTTCTCAGAGAGCTACAGGTTTCCACTGGTAAAGAGTCTACCCATATTCAAAAGACAAAGACGAAGGCTCGAGATTTTTGAACTAAACACAACTCTCAATTCAGCCAGGAACTTAAGGTCACTGAAGGCAGTGTGAGTCCTTAGCATTTTAAATACTGGTTTATGAGTGAAGGAGGATAACTACCTTCCAACTGGGAGCCAAATCAAAGCGAGTAATTTATGTAGCTTAAATAAACGAAATGCCACAAAGAGCTTGAGCTTGTCCATGTTGCTGGTGAGCTGGTTGTTTGAGCTGAAAGTCATCCCCTGGGAATTTGGGCAGGGTCACTGTGGAGAAATCCATGAACATTTTGGTGATGGGCACAGAGTTGCCATCTGCCCATGGTCTCAGAATTGAAGCTCTCACAGGAGCCTCTGTCTACAAATTGTGTCTTTTGGGAGCCACTTGTGTGCTCTTGGGATATGAAGGTTTATAAAGAATATTTAATAAATATTCACCACCCTCTGAGAATGATGCCTCTGAGCTCATGGCTGAAATCTGTCAAGTATACTGTGATGGTTTAGTGGTAAAGAATCCACCTGCCAATACAGGAGGGTTTGGGAAGATCCCCTGGAGAAGAAAATGGCAACCCACTCCAGTATTCTTGCCTGGAGAATCCCATGGATAAAGGAGCCTGGCAGGCTATAGTCCACCGGGTTGCAAAGAGTCAGACACGACTGAGCAACTAAACAACAACAACATGAGGTGCACAGAGCATGCATAGACTGGGAGCCATGACACCTTGATGCCAAGTATAAACACGGAGGACTTGGTGACCTACTAGGGTAAGAATAAAGCATCTTAGGTCTGTCTAGAAAGGAGATCACGGGTGATCTAAGCCAAACAGTAGTAGTTTGTACTGACCCTTCCAAGTTCTCAACAAGGATCCTTCTGCCTGGTGCTATTCAGGCCAATAGAATGAAATGGAATTTGGTTCAGAAGCAAAAGTATTACCCTTCTGACTGAAGGCTAGAGTGGTGCGAGCCCAGGTTCAAGTACCAGCTCTCTCCAAGGGCAGAGCTACTTTATAGGGTTCTATCTGGGGAGGGGCAGAGTTCCTGGGGCTGGTGCAGCTCTGGTGAGTTGGAGGCAAGGTGACCAGGCAGTGCAGGGTGTCCCAGCACAGCTGGCCCACAGCAGAATCGTGGTGTAAACAAAAGTGTTTCTGCACGTGGTCAGGTGCTGAGCCTAAGTGTCAGGAGCCGCCATTTGGCCCCTGGAAACGCTGATCCCAAGACTGCAGGATACAAGTCCTCTGCACACGACACGCTGTGAGCCAGTAAAACTAGTCTAGCACAATGGAAGAAGAACAAAAAAAAAGGTTTGACTTTATTTTATTACCCAGGTTCTATTGTGGTTTTCTGGGAATTGTTTGTGGGCTTTGCCGGTGATGGTGGGGATGGTAACACTGAAATGGCTCCCTGAATTGGCACGAGTCATCTAACCAAGGAAGGACACACGCCCCTGCCAAATCACAGAACCCCCAAATTATTGCATCTCAGGCTGTCTGGATCAGTATATTGTTTTCCTCACCTAAAATGCGCACTGATTTGTCATCTCTAAGGGCTCACTAGCTAACTCACTAGGTTTTGTGGTCACAGGGACTTATAACATTGTACAAGGTGGGCTCCGTGCACATGGGCAGTTGGGGTGGGGTATGCATGGGGGTTGGTGTCCTGTAGGGCCCTGAGGGGGGAACTGGAAACTTCATTTCTGCTGCTGTGGTGAACGGTGCTGTGTACATGTCATAAAGCTTGTCCAGTGCACACCTTTGGGGAAGACTTCTCTCAGGGATCAAAACTCTGATCACTTCTAAAGTGGCATATCCATTTATTCAGTGATTCTTGCATTATTTAATTCAGTAATTCAATAGATATTTATATGTGTAAACAGTCTGCCAACCCTTCTTTCTAGGATATGTATGGAGCCCTCCCTTTAAGTTCTTTTGGATGATTTACCTATCCTGTTTGTTCACTCATTTACTGATTCAATAACATTCCTGCCCTATGGAGCCTGCATTCTTATACAGGACCCTGTAGGAGAGAAGAACTATTGCTTCTTGGCCCAGGGTGGCAGGTGTGGAGCTGGGGTGGTTTGTGGCTGCTTAGGACACAACCTAAGCTGTAAAATCTTCCCAGAGGCAGGTGGAGGTTTGCCCCCCAGGGTCTTCCAGACGGGTGGCTGTCAGTGTTTGCTCTGGAGGAGCTATGTTAGGAGGAAGGGCAGTCATTCATGACATTTTAAATCTCGTCTATAGATGTTTTGTAGGTCGCAGCCAAATACGTATGAAAGCACTGAGCAGAAGGAACAGTCACTGTGTCTTTGGGTTAGTTTTGCCCTTACCAAGTACCCTCCCCTTGTTATTGTTTACCCAACGTGGTCAACCCTGGCTAACTTCCCTTGTGTTTCCCTGTTACTCATTCCTCAAACTTCACCTCATGTGCCCCTCTTCCAGAATACTCCTTGATTATAGCAGACTATATATGGCCTCTCTGAGCATCTCCGTCCATTAGTATCTGTCTGCACATTTCATGGTGGCCTGGAGGGCTTTGTAGTTTATAGAAGGCATATTGTTTCTGCCTAGACTCCCCCTTGGAGAGCATCAAGTGTGCTCCCTCCCTTCCTATTCTTCATCAGTGAACACATTGTTTCAAGGGGGCTGATGACTTCTTGATACTTAAATGCCTGGCCAGACATCTGTGGTTGGATCACACCCTGAGTTTCCCTTTAGGGCTTGCTATACAGGTAAGAACTTAACCCCAGCAGCAGTGAGGCCCATCTTCAGCTGTTTCCACTCTGTATGTTTAGTTCCTAGAGGTGCCCTGAGGACTGTCACTCCCTACCCTGGAGATTTTCCTGCTGGAACTTTGCATGTGTCAGTTTGCCTGCAGACACTACTGTGGTGTCACAATTGTGACTTGATGAGAGCAATTTTCCTAACTGAAACAATTCTGGTGATTAGCTCCAGCTCCCTTCTGCCAGCCAGTACAGCTGGGATGGGCTGTGGTATCTACACACATGCAGACACACACACACACACACACACACACAGCCCGAGGGTCTGGTTTCCTTGGCGCTCTAGGACCCACTGGAGCTCCCTCTGTGAGCCCTCCCTCCCTTCCTGAGTTAACAGCAGTGTCCCAGATACATGCATAACAGGTTTCCAATTTATTTCTTTTCAACAGCCCTTGGCAAACATTTCTTCCCCCTTTCTCTTTTTATTGCTTTCCTTTACTTTATCTGCTAAATCCCTGCTTGTGGGTCTCCAGCTGCCTTTATAGCACCTGCCCATGTTAATATCTCCTCATTGTTGCAGTTGCTGCCCTTGGGGTCTTAATGAGGAGCAGGTGGATATTATCAGGTCACTTTCAGGGAAGAGGCCGGGAAGGGAACCTATTACCAGTCAAGGCATTATAGAGGTTATCTCATTTAAAACCATCCTTGTGCAGTAAATATTATTTCCCTGCCTTTATAATGAGAAAATTTATCCCCAGGAAAGCCCCCAAATATCATTCTTTTGAAATTCCCTATAAGAGTCAATCTCTCTTCTGCTTAAGTTCTTTCAATGGAGTCCTAGGATCTATTACAGAATAAAGATCCCATTCCTTAGCCCCGTATTCAGTATCCCTCGTGGCCTGGCCCTAATCTACATTTTCAGTCCCATTGCTCACCACTTTAAAAATATTCGGTTATAATCAAATTGAAGTGTTACTCAGATGTACCCAACACTTTCCTACCTCTATACCTTTACTCCCATGATTCTCCTCTTTACAGTGCTGTCCTCAAACTGTTTACCCCACATCTATATAGTCTGCTTAATTTTTAAGAACTATCTCAAAAATTACAGACTCCCCACAAACTCACCTGACCTCCTCAGATGGAAGTAATCACTCCCCAGTCCACCATCCATGGCACCTAACCTGGGCACCCCCTGCCAAATCCTTTCACCATTGCTTTGTCTAAAGCTGTGGTCTCTTGTAATTTTAATTTATCATCTCACAATATGTCCAAGGCAGTGCCTTTCTCAGAGTTTATGCTTTTAAAAAAAGAAAACAAGTTTTTAAAATAATGATTTGGGAAAAGTCACTCTATCTTCTTCAAACTACCATCTCCACCTGTGGTTAATGAAAGTGAAAGTGAAATAGCTCAGTCGTGTCTATCTGACTCTTTGCGACCCCATGGACTGTAGCCTACCAGTCTCCTCCTCCATGGGATTTTCCAGACAAGGGTACTGGACTGGGTTACCATTTCCTTCTCCAGGGGATCTTCTCAACCCAGAGATTGAAACCAGGTCTCCTGCATTGTAGGCAGACACTTTACCGTCTGAGCCTAAAAACTAGTACTAATTAAGAGAATAATGACTAAACTTTTGAGACACAAAAATTTGGTGCTAAATGGCAAGTTTTCTGAAGATTTTGCTTAATGAGGCTAGTTGTTTTTATACTTCCCAAATGGTTTAATCTTTGGTGACTATCTTTATATTTGGTTAAATAAACTTGAAAAATGTAAGTGTTAGTCTCTCAGTTGTGTCTGACTCTTTGAGATCCCAAGGACTGTAGCCTGCCAGGCTCCTCTGTCCGTGGGATTCTCCAGGCAAGAATATCGGAGTGAGTTGCCATTCCATTCTCCAAAAGATCTTCCAGATCCAGGGATGAAACCCAGATCTCCCACATTACAGGTAGATTCTTTACCAGATGAGCCACTAGGGAAGCCTATAAATAAACTGGTTCTCCTTAATGTAAATTTAAAGTTTCAAAATAGTTTCAAAATTTTTGCATCAGAATAGGACACATACAAATAAGGGTCAAAGTAGGCTAATTCCTTTATCCGTAGGCAATTGGTGGTTATGCAAAAATGTACACATGAAATATGAAATATGCTTACCAAAACTCAAGTGTTAACTTACCTCTCTTGACCTGAATTAAACTATTCATTTAGTCAATAAACATTTTTATGTACAGATATAGATCTTTCCTAATTTTCAGACATATACATTCATTATCAACTCAAAAACCCCATGTGGGTGACCCATAATCCCCTGGGTCTCAAGATACCTAAAACTGAAATTATAATCCCATTACCCCTGTGCAACCATGTCAAGTAACACCTGTCCGTCTGCTCAGTATGGACCAAATAGCAGTGCTCACACCATCTCCTTCATAAGTCTTGATAATTATCCTCTACTTTACTTTTTCCTCTACTTCTTTGTGGGGCTTCTCTGGTGGCTCAGACGGTAAAGAATCTGCATGCCATGCAGGAGACCAGGGTTCTAATCCCAGAGTCAGGAAGATTCCCAGGAGAAGGATATGGCAGCCCACTCCAGTATTCTAGCCTGGGAAATTCCATGAACACAGGAGCCTGGTGGGCCACAGTCCATGCAGTTGCAAAGAGTTGGACATGACTGAGTAACACTTTCACTTTACTGTTTTCCTCTATCCTGCTCAACCAATCAATTATTCAGTACTATTGATTATACTGCAGAAATATATGTAATACATTGCTCCTTTTCTTTACCTCTAGTGTATGAGTGCAGTTTTTTTGATAAAACAAAAAAGTGGCCAATGTTGTTAACAATAAACTCAATGGATTAAGTGTCTACAAATTCTGACTACATAGAAGTTCTCTGTAGATGTTTTATCGTTTAACACTAACAAGAACCCTTCTAAGGATGGCATTTAAAGCAAAATTTGTCTTCAGTCAGGTAACTGGGTCTTAGAAACTGGAACTTCATGAAATTTCACAATTAGTAAGTGGAAAAATGGTATTTAGATGGGTCTGAAAGTGAAAGTCGCTCAGTCATGTTCCATTCTTTTCGACCCCATGAACTGTGACTCCCCCAGTTTCCTCTGTTCATGGGATTTTCCAGGACAGAATTCTAGAGTAGGTAGTCATCCCATTCTCCAAGGGATTTTCCCAACCCAGGGGTCAAACCCAGGCAGATTCTTTACCAGGTGACCCAGCAGGGAAGCCCAAGAATACTGGAGTGGGTAGCCTATTCCTTCTCCAGCAGATCTTCCTGACACAGAAATCTGGGCTCTCCTGCATGGCAAGCAGATTCTTTACCAGCTGAGCTACCAGGGAAGCCCCTTAAATGGGTCTCTGGTACTCCAAAGTCTAATTTATTTTGCTAAACCACATTGCCTCTCAGTGAAGAAAGTGATAGCTTTGATTACAAACATTCATCAGTTTCTCTTGCAGATCTGTTGAGCATGCGTTTGTGCTGGACTCTGTGTATGATACAGGGAAGGATCCATTCCTAGAGGAACTCCCAGGATCATCAGGATTAGACCAGGCTCTGCTGCTATAACAAATACCTGGAACATCTCAGTCACTTCAAAAGCACATTTTATTACGCACATGTCCCACTCACCTGCTGATGGTTGTCAGGGAGCTCTGCTCTGAGTCATCCTCTTTCTCATCCTGGGACCCAGGATGATAGAGCAGCTACTTTCTGGAAATTTGGTGGCTACCTGGGCAGTGGGTTAATAGAGTTTGGTGAAGAAAGGGCTTTCTCTTAAAACTTCTGACCACAAGTATTGTCACCTGGGTAGAAATATGTACTTCACTGGGTCACAAACAGGAAAGTGGGAAGATATAGGGGCAGGGTGTAGTAGTTGGGGGCATGTTGGGTAGTAGTGTAGTTTATCACATAATATGTGAAGTTTATCGTACACATACCACTGGGAAAGGACATTTTAGTCTCAGCTTCCTTCATTAGAAATGTCCCAAGGAAAGCTTGCTAATATGACTAATCATTGTTTGAGGCACTAATTGTGCTCTTTGGCACTTCCTGCTGCCCCAAGGTAGACAGACCTGGATAGTGCTTGCCCTTAGGAAAGAGTTAGTTCATGCCCCTCTGTATATGGACTTCTCAGGTGGTTCAGTGGTGAGGGAGTCTGCCTGCTAATGCAGGAGACACAGGAGATTCCAGTTCAATCCCTGAGTTGGGAAAATCCTCTGGAGGAGGAGATGGCAACCCCTCTAGTATTCTTGTCTAGAGAATTCCATGGACAGAGGAGCATGGCAGGTTACAGTCCATAGGGCTTCAAAGAGTCAGAATCGACTAAGCACGCACACCTTGGTAAATATTCCGCAGTGTTTGATAGAATCAGCACCCCAAGAGGTCTCCTTTTGCTCCTAACTATCCCTTTTTTCCTTGCTCTGGTCTGCCTTTTTTTAATGTGGCCACTAAGATGGTGGTGAAAGGCCAATTTTAGACTTCATGCACAGTGAGAGGGAGGAATTAGGAGGCCCTATTTAGACCCTGAGCCAAATCTACTTCTCTCACCCAATTTTTAGGAGGGCTCAGCATTGGTACAGCCTTGGAACTAATAGCAGAATAGTAATGTGTATCCTATTTGGCTACTGTTCCTTGAGACTAGATTCATCAGAATCTCATCAGGGAGAAACATTGATTAGTAGGATTCAATTTTTTCTTTTTTGGATTCTTGCCTTAATATCATCAAATTTCCATCAGTATTCAAAAAACATGCCGATGAAAGCGCGCACACACATTTTATGGGTCACAGAGGAAAACAAAATGATCAATATATTCTGCAGGTAGGTAAATCAGGAAAAGATGAGTTCTCTAGGTCCTGAGCATGGGAGGAAGCAGTAGGGCAGAAGAAACAGCAAATGCAGTCTGGAAGGAGAATAGCCTCCTAGGCAAATAACATATGAATACAGCGTGAATACAGTGGATCCAGAGCAAAGGCTGTAGGTGGGATTTGACACAAACTATGGCTGATAAGGCCAGATTTTTAAAGACTGCTAGACAAAGAGAAACTTAAACCTATATTATCCATTTCAGAATTTCTTTTACTAGACACCTTATCATTATTCAGGGAAGAATGAATATACGTACGTGTGTGTGTGTGTGTGTGTGTGTAGTCGCTCAGTCGTGTCCAACTCTGCGACCCTGTGAACTGTAGCCCACCAGGCTCCTCTGTCCATGGGATTCTCCAGGCAAGAATACTGGAATGGGTTGCCATTTCCTTCTCCAGGGGATCTTCCCAACCCAGGGATCGAACCTGGGTCTCCCACAACACAGGCAGATGCTTTACCCTCTGAGCCACCAGGGAAGCCATATGTAGTTATATATAATATGTATAATTATTTGCTATATGTATGCATTAGATTATTATATCTCTACATGAATTTAATATAATAAATTGCTATTGTTATATCAGTAGTAATGATGGGAAAACTGAGGTGTAGAGATGCTAAGAGTTTGATGTACTATGTGTTAAAGAAGACTTTGGCTGCAAGTGAAAACATACTTGTTGAGAGATAATAGGAAATATATATGTATATGTGTGTGTGTGTGTGTGTGTGTGTATATCTGCCCCAGGGTTTTAGCTGTAGACTCACTCCCAGCTTATCCAGAGAGAGTGGATGGGCTGCAAATGGAGTTATAATTGATCATGCCTATGTGAGTAAGCCTATCAGTTCAGTTCAGTTGCTCAGTTATGTCCGACTCTTTGCGACTTCATGGACCTCAGCAGTCCAGGCTTCCCTGTCCATCAACTGCTGGAGCTTGCTCAAACTCATGTCCATCAAGTTGGTGATGCCATCCAACCATCTCATCCTCTGTCATCCCCTTCTCCTCCTGCCTTCAATCTTTCTCAGCATCAGGGTCTTTTCTAATGAGCCAGTTTTTTGCATCAGGTGGCCAAAGTATTGGAGCTTCAGCTTTAGCATCAGTCTGTCCAAGGAACATTCAGGACTGATTTCCTTTAGGATGGACTGGTTTGATCTCCTTTCAGTCTAAGGGACTCTCAACAGTCTTCAACACCACAGTTCAAAAGCATCAATTCTTTGGTGCTCAGCTTTCTTTATACTCCAAATCTCACATCCATACATGACTACTGGAAAAACCATAGCTTTGACTAGATGGACTTTGTTGGCAAAGTAATGTCTCTGCTTTTTAATATGCTGTCTAGTGTTTGTCATAGCTTTTCTTTCAAGGAGCAAGAGTCTTTTTTTAAGTTTCATGGCTACAGTGATTTTGGAGCCCAAGAAAATAAAGTCTCTCACTCTTTTCATTGTTTCCCCATCTATTTGCCATTAGTTGATGGGACTGGATGCCGTGATCTTAGTTTTTTGAATGCTGAGTTTTAAACCAGCTTTTTCTCTCTCCTCTTACAGTTTCATCAAGAGGCTCTTTAGTTCCTCTTTGCTTTCTGCCACATAGTAGGGGTTTTGGAGAGCTCCTAAGTTGAAGTGTTTCTGTAAGTTCTTGGAGCTGTTCTAGCAAATTAATCAAACTGAAGGATGAGGTGGTTGTAACCTTCTATCTGTAGCCAGTTGGTCAGAAGCACAGGTGATAACCAGGGATTGAAGCTGGGATCTGAAGTGGCAGTGCTGGGGTAGTGGGAGCAGCCTTGTGGGGCTGAGTCCTTAGACTGTGGGATCTGAAACTATCTTTGGGTGAATAGTGTCAAAATTGAGTTGATACACTTGTATAAAAATGTTTTCAATGATAAGAAAGGAATGTTTACTATATCTTGCAAGAAGATTTTGGTGGTAATTCCTTTGAGGGCTAATTTTGCAGGTCAGTAATATTATTTGGTTTTAGAAAAGGCCGAGGAACCAGAGATCAAATTGCCAATATCTGCTGGATCATCGAAAAAGCTAGAGAATTCCATAAAAACATCTATTTCTGCTTTATTGACTATTCCAAAGCCTTCGACTGTGTGGATCACAGTAAACTGTGGAAAATTCTGAAAGAGATGGGAATACCAGACCACCTGACCTGCCTCTTGAGAAACCTGTATGCAGCTCAGGAAGCAACAGTTAGAACTAGACATGGAACAACAGACTGGTTCCAAATTGGGAAAGGAGTACGTTAAGGTTATTTATTGTCACCCTGCTTATTTAACTTCTATGCAGAGTACATCATGAGAAACACTGGACTGGAAGAAGCACAAGCTGGAATCAAGATTGCTGGGAGAAATATCAATAACCTCAGATATGCAGATGACACCACCCTTATGGCAGAAAGTGAAGAGGAACTAAAAAACCTCTTGATGAAAGTGGAAGAGAAGAGTGAAAAAGTTGGCTTAAAGCTCAACATTCAGAAAATTAAGATCTTTGTATTCCTGTGTCTGTATTCTCTCAATTTTCCTGATTCCTCTCTAAACACTGAAACATGTACAAATTCCACATGTTTGTTTTTGAGAGAAAGTAAAAAAAAAAAGACTGAATCCCCAACCTCAATTGGCATAAAACTCTGAATTTAGGTTAATATTGGGAAGACTTAGGGTTCATTCATCATAGGAGCTTAAAACTTAAGCCCTGAAAATTGTCAGAAATCTTGAGGAAGACATTGGAATTTCCATAGCATATAAGACAGAGTTTTAGGATAATTTTATTTAGTTTTCAGAAGACAGGAAGGCCTCCAATGTGGGTCACAAGCAAAATGTTGCATTAAGTATTCCTAAATGTCAGTCTTTGCCCATATTTCTGATAATCCCCTATGTATATTCCCAGAAGAGCAATTACTGGTCAGAGGTTATGGACATATAGAAAGTCCTTGAAATGCACTGCCAGGCGCGTGACAGGGCTCACTTCCTTGTACCTTTGCCAACACTGGAGAGTACTAAGATGTTTCAAAAACCTTGTGTCTGAAGGTTTTTAAGTGCCTGTGCACTGACCCTGAGAAAGTATCCATGTCTTGTTCCGGAAATTTCTCCCTCCCTTCAGCCTCCGCTATCATCCATAATTTGAGTGTATTTGATTGTGTCTCCTATCCAGATGAAGCAGAAAGATGTGCTGGGAGGAGAAAGTGAAAGAGCCTCAGATGAATGAGGGATCTAGGATGTTTAGTATTTAAGAAATGGCAAGTGGCACAGTCTTAAAGGAAATAAGTCCCTTTCATGAGAAATTGAATTTCTGAGAAGACTCTTTAAGGCTGAAATATCTGAGCCCTGAACTTGAGGTTAGGTACTGTCTCTGGGGGATATTACAATTTCCTCTTTATCCCTCAACCCCACCACCTTCACTGCCTATAAGCGCACACACCACAGTTCTGTGCTACTTTCTGAGGTTGCAGAGCTATTGCTTTGTCCTGAAAATGCAGATTGCATCATAAGATTTCATCAAAACTCATTTCTTCTGATTAACTTTGAAGGAAGGACCCAGGGTAGGAAGAACTTGGGCAAAGCACCCATTTTGCACCGACCAGCACTCTGGCTTTTCAGAAGGAAATCAGCTTTTTGCCTTTGGCCACCTGGATTAGAGGCAGATCCCCTCACAGGAAACAGAATCCAGTCCAGCACTATACTTAGGCTCCAGGAGAAAAACCCAATGAGTGGTAAACTAAGAGAATAGGACTAATCAGATGGTGTTTTGTTTCTTTTCCATATCTGCCATATGAGTGCTTTGTGCATCTAGGGGGCAGAGCAGGGCATGAGAAATGCTGCTGGGCACCAGATAACTTGAGGTCCTCCCACAGGGAATTTCTTTGTTAGGATGCACGTGTCTGACTCTTTGAGACCCCACAGACTGTAGCCCACCAGGCTCCTCTGTCCATGGGATTCTCCAAGCAAGAATACTGGTGTGGGTTGCCATTTCCTCCTCCAGGGGAATCTTCCTGACCCAGGATCAAACCTGCAACTTTTGCGTCTCCTGTATTGGCAGGCAGATTCTTTACCTCTGAGCCACCTGGGAAGCCCAGGCAGTCTCAAATGTCTTCCTGAGGAAATACCAAGCACCAAAATACAGTTTGCCTAAATTCACTTCCTTTAAATGTATGTGCTCATGAGGTTTGGGAGTTATCAAACTTAGGCTATGTCTCTTCAAATATAATGTCGATACCATCATGTCATAATTTTCACTGCCATTTCAATTTCCGTTCAGTTCAGTTCAGTTGCTCAGTCGTGTCTGAATCTTTGTGACCCATGAACTGCAGCACGCCAGGCCTCCCTGTCCATCACCATCTCCCAGAGCTTGCACAAACTCATGTCCATCGAGTCAGTGATGCCATCCAACCAGCTCATCCTCTGTTGTCCCTTTCTCCTCCTGCCTTCAATCTTTCCCAGCATCAGGGTCTTTTCCAATGAGTCAGTTCTTCACATCAGGTGGCCAAAGTATTGGCATTTCAGCTTCAGCATCAGTCTTTCCAATGAATACCCAGGACTTATCTCCTTTAGGATGGACTGGTTGGATGTCCTTGCAGTCCAAGGGACTCTCAAGAGTCTTCTCCAACACCACAGTTCAAAAACATCAATTCTTCGGTGCTCAGTCTTCTTTATGGTCCAACTCTCACATCCATACATGACTACTGGAAAAGCCATCACTTTGATTAGATGGAACCTTGCCGGCAACATAATATCTCTGCTTTTTAATACGTTGCCTAGGTTTGTCATAGCTTTTCTTCCCAGGAGATTTCCAATTTCTGTTAGAATCATAGAAATCTGGAGTTGATTTACTCACAATCATCAGTTCTATTCTCAGTTCACTCTTATGAAGTTGCCTGAGGGCAGGAACTTACCTTGGTAATCCTAGTGTGCTTACCAGGCACTCAACATATATTTACCAGATGAATAAGTGAATGCATGCAGAAATGAATATGTAATATCATCATTATTCATGCAAGGTGCCTCTTTGTTTCATTTAATTTTAGTTATTTCCCTTTTGAACTGCAATCCTCATTTCCTTTCTTGCCTAGGTACTCTCACCAGTGCATATAAAGGATGTCCTTTCAATTCAGAGGGCGATTAAATCTTTCTTTCTTTACAGTCTCATGTTATTCTATGCAAAACTGGTTGATGATTTCTAATTGCTGCGGGATGTTTCATGTTAGGCTTATAGCACATTTTGTGTTTCTATTCTGTAGGTGTGGGCAACTAGGTTGGGTCCAGCTTCGTGCTGTCACAATAATGTGGATGTAGAAATCCTCACAAATTTCTCCTTATGGACCCAGGAGAGGGGCTTGGGATGGTTGGAAATCATGGTCTATGTGTATGTTTAATTTCATTAAGTTTTACCAGATTCTTCCCAGAGAGGCCCCTGCAGTTATGACTACTTCTATTTCCAACATTAGTTTTGCCTACTTTCTAATTTTGCTTGTCAGATGATGACAATAATGATTACTAAGTCTGAGCATCTATTATTAGTCTTTAGGATCCCCTCTGAGTTACCTATTCTTATCCTTTATTTATATTGTATTGGGTTTCTCATCTTTTCTAGATGATTTACAGGAATGCTTCATATATCAGGTAGTAATTCCTTATTAATATTTTCCTGGCTGTTCTTATTATTGCCTTCACACTGAGTGGCATTTGAGGCACAGGAATCTTTTTCAGTTTCATTTTTTCTCTCATGATTTATATATTTTGAATTTTGTCTAATAAAGTCTTTCTCACTATAAGGTAAAATACCTGTCCATATTTCCTTTATTAATAGTATTGCCTTTCACAATCTGTTTCTTTTTAATATATCTGAATTTTGTATATGACAGACACAAGATCACAAATCAGGGGTAGAAGGAATAGACCATTAATCAAGTTTTGAGACAAATTTAACTCATTTTTATATTTTAAGAAAATAAACTCTAAACAGATTGAAGACCTAACTGTCTTCCTTTTGGTATATAGTCTGTCCTCTATATTTCATTTGTCTTTTTTTTTTTTTTAAATAGCCCATGTTGACTTCAGGAGCCTCACTTTTCCCTGTGAGATTCTCTTTTATACCCTCTGGACAACCAGCTGTCTTGGCTAATTAGTTCCATCAGAATGGAGAAGCAAAACTTAGATCCTGGATTTTTCCTCTTGGTGATGTGGAAATGCTGGTGCTGATATTAATGCTCAAGCATTTTTTTATACCTTTTCCAGAGATTTCCCCAATACTCCCTTCCAGTGTATCCCCCTCTATGATAATGGGAATAGGGTGGTTGGGGAGATGTAAATAGTTGCATTCCTGCCCTTAGTTAAAGCAAGCCAGCAAATAATATGTTGGGGCCATATTGGAACTCAGAGTGGTATACCAACTTCCTCCCAATTGAACCCTGGTCTGCCCACTTTAGGCCACAGCCCAAACTTAACCATCACTGTTCTCTCTCCCCAGAAATTTCACACACATTTTGCTTAGCTTTTGAGCACCTCTCTTAAATATGCAAGCTTCCTTTTTTTTTTCTTCTGGCATCTTCATAATTGGTTGGGAAGGGTGCCAATTCCCTGTACTTGTTGGCCATGATATAGAGGACTGGAAGCATGTCAGAAATTTGTCACAGAGGGCATCTGGTATTGGAGATTTGTGCATGTCAAACATAATTGTGGAATGCTTTATGAACTTTTACTGTATTAAACTGTTTTATTCATATTGCATTTGTCATCTTTTAAAAAAACTCTCCCAGTATTCAGTCTTATTTGTTGGACATGTGATTATCACAACAGTTTTGTTGAAAATCATAATGTGAAATTGAAAAGTAATTTCTGTGAAAGTCTACGTGTTCATAATTAATCATTCATTTGATCTTCCAACATCTTTGCAAGAGCAGAGGGTCTCTGTGTTATTTTACAAACAAAGAAACCAGGGTAAGATTGCCAGTCAGATAGTCAAAACCACAGTAGGTATTGATGATACTTCCTGAGACACAGCTGTGGAGATCTTTGTTAAAAGCCTTGTGCTTCAGTGACTGTATACCACAGGGTCTTCTAATTGGGTCCTAAGGCCATCCTGGCTCTATTTCTCAAGCTGATGGAAGCTATACTCAACATTCAGCTTTCAGGAGAAAGGAAGAACCCATTGCCCATATCACCCCCACTTAAGGTGTGTGAAGGAAGAGTCTAGATATGGAAACCCTTAGGCATGGCTTCCAGCCCTGGTCACATGTCCACCTGAATGCATGACTTTGGGCCAATTTCTCATGCCTGGGCCACAGGTTTTCTAATATGAATGAGGAAGTTGACTTGATACATTTCCCTTTTCACTCAGCTCTAAAGAGTTTGGAGTTTGTGATTGGAGTTGGGGGTTCAAGCAGATTCCACATTCCATCCTGAAGAACTGAATTTACTTCCCTTCCAGACCAGAAGGTCTCAACATCCGTGGTTTGGAAGGGCCTTTAGAGACAATGTAGACAGATGCCGAGGCTGGGATTCCTTTTGCAATTGTATGAGCCTAGCCATGCATTAGTAGACATCTTTTCCAGCATATTCCTAGACCTTCCATGGAAGAGAAGGACAAAGCCTGTTTGCTCCAAGTGTTCACTGTTGTCAGAGTCAGTCTGCCCAACTTCTCTTTTTTATTTATTGGGTGATAGTTGCTTTACAATGTTGTGTTAGTTTCTGCTGTACAACGAAGTGAATCAGCTATATGTGTGTGTGTGTGTGTGTGTGTGTGTATATATATATATATATATATATATATATATATATATCCCCTCCCTCGCGGTCTCCCCCCCTACCCCCCACCATCCCATCCCTCTAGGTCATCGCAGAGGACCAAGCTGAGCTCCCTATACTATACTGCGGCTTCCCACTAGCTAGCTATTTTACATGTAGTTGTGTGTATATGTCAATCCTAATCTCCCAATTCATTCCACCCCCCCGTTCCCCTCATTGTGTCCACACGTCCATTCTCTGTGTCTGCATTTCCATCGCTGACCTGCAAATAGGTTTATCTGTATCATTTTTTTAGGTCCTATACATGTGCTTTAATATACGAAAATCTTTTTATCTTTCTGACTGATTTCACTCTGTGTGTCAAACTCTAGATCTATCCACAGAACCCTCTTGCACTGTTAATAGGAAAGTAAATTTATACCATCACTAAGAGAACAGTATAGAGGTTTCTTAAAAGTCTATAAATAGAGCTACCATATGACCCAGCAATCCCACTACTTGGTATATACTGTGAGAAAACCATAATTCAAAAAGACACACGCACCCTAATGTTCACTGCAACACTATTTACAATAGCCAGGACATGGAAGCAGCCTAGATGTCCATGGACAGATGAATGAGTAAAGAAGTTGTGCTACAAGTATACAATGGAATACTTGGTTGTTGTTCAGTCGCTAAGTAATGTCTGACTCTTTGTGACCCCATGGACAGCAGCATCTCTGTCTTTTACTATCTCCTGGAGTTTGCTCAATTCATGTCCATTAAGTTGGTGATGCTATCCAACCATCTCATCCTCTGCTTCCCCTTTCTCCTTTTGCCTTCAATCTTTCCATAAAAAGGAATGAAGTTGGGTCATTTGCCTCAATTTCTTTGCCTCTCTTCTTTCCTGCCTTCAATGCTTGTAGGCACCCAGTGGTTTTCAGAGACGCTTTTACAAATGTTCAGCCCAGTATGGAACCAGGCCCACAGAAGGTGCTCCCAGACTATTAGTTTGTGAGGTGCTCATCGATCCCATTTTTGCCATCATCATCTATTATTATCAACTCTATCAACACCTGGGCCACTTTTCACATTTGAAATCGAGGCAGATGTCAAACCTTTTAAAGTCCCCCAGTTGGGAATGAGTTTGGAGGAGAGCGGATAACATTCAGCACTGGATAGAAGGATGAGAAGCAGTGGCTGAACTGAGCAGAAAGCCTGCCCCAGGCAGAGAGCTTCTGATGTCGGTGGATTAGTAGGAAATAAGTGGAGATTGCAGTATCCCAGCTTTTGGGGTTATCCCGAGCCCCTTACTGTGTCCCCACTAACTGTTCTCTGTCTGGAGGCTGCAGAGGGGGTAAAGGAGATCTTTAAAGCAGACAGCCACTCCACAGGAGTATCCATTTTGGCAAACTGTGGATTTGTCCTGAGAACTCAGGCAGCAGAGATTGCAGCCTCCTCCCTGGTCTCATGCTTGAAGACTTTTTCTCCCAGTAATGAGAGTGCAGAGTGAGCAGGCCTTCCCCGACAGTGCTGGCAGCAGGACAACTTGTGCCCAGGATGGATTTTTCTTCATTGATTCTAATCTTCTTCCTGACTGTCTGTCTTGGCTGCTTTGACATATTGAACACTGAATAGTCCCTGAGTAATTCTTGAACATCTGGGGATCGTTTTTATTTTTACAAGACAGTAGAAGCCAATGGAGTGATTTATACATGTACTAGAAGAAAATGAAGAAAAAAAAATAACAAAGTGGCTTCATTCGGGGAATAAACACAGATGCGGTGACGATTAAAAACAACACCAAACAAAAGGTTCAGGCTCAATCTTCAATAATTTCATAATTTTGTAAGGATGCACGGCATCATGTAGAGATGTGCAGTAATGGATAAAGGGCTTTCAGAGCTACAACTTCAGTCATGATTGATGAGAAAATGCTACTGGAGGGAGAAAAGGAAAATGAATATTTATTAATAGAATAGAGTGTTAGGGGCTTAAAATCTAAGGAGATCCATCATTTCGTATTCAAGGCTGGATGCATTCAAAACAGAAGGTTCAATACAACGACCCCATAGCTGAGCCAGAGACCAGAAAAAGTCACAGGTACTGCCATCATTCGGACCATGGGGGACTTTCTAGAGATATTATTCCCATTTTAGCTGCCTCTAATGTCACCTGAACAGGGCAACATTACATGACTTACCACTTCAAGAATGCTATGACAACAACTGCCTTCACATTTTAGGATACCCAGAGCTGTGATCTGGTCATTTGCCTAGAAATTAATATATCATGTCTGCATACTTTCTCTGTATATGGTAGTTATGGGCTCTGTGCTGACAGCTTGGGAATTATTATTAAGATTTTTTTCCTCCCATGACTTCATCACTTCTCTGCACCTTATAAGTGAAAGTCGCTCAGTCGTGTCTGATTCTTTGCAACCCCACTGACTATAGCCTGCCAGGCTCCTCTGTCCATGGAATTCTCCAGGCCAGAATAATGGAGTGGGTAGCTGTTCCCTTCTCCAGGGTATCTTCCCAACCCAGGGGTCAAATCCAGGTCTCCCTCATTTGCAGATTGATTCAGTGTTTAGCTGCCCAATCAGTTCAGTTCAGTCACTCAGTCGTGTCCGACTCTTTGTGACCCCATGAACTGCAGCACGCCAGGCCTTCCTGTGCATCACCAACTCCCAGAGTTTACTCAAACTCATGTCCATCGAGTCGGTGATGCAGCACCTCTTTAAATCTTCTTGCATATTTTCTCCCTATAGATTCTCCTTTCCTGTGCTTGCTTGCTCTATTTAGGTCAGTTAACACCCAGAAAAGACTGTTTCCTTTTGATGAAATGTTACTCGCCTGACCTTAACATCTTAAAAAAATTAAAATGGGAAACCTAAAGAAGGCATTGTAGATCTCTTTTGTGATGGTGTGATTTCTTCATGTAAGCAGCTTGTTCGGACAATTAACAACAGTGATACTGGGACTTGTTGTTTGACAGGGAAGGAGAAATTGATGGCATTTAACTGCCTAGTTTAACTTAAGGTATTGAAGTTGTACTGTAGTTTCAGTGTGTAGACTTCAGCTTATGGGGTAGCCTCAAGCACATCACCCCTACCTACACAACCATGTGCATGCAATGTCCTCAGCTACCCAGGCTTCCTTGGGGTCTATATTACTTTATTACAGATTATGGCAGTGGTGGCTTATTGGTCTTATAAATCCACCTACACTAAGCTTTTGAAATCACTGTCCTGATAGGTGGTCTGAGTCTAGACTGTCACACTTATGTTATTTCTGGATATGACTATTTCTAGGCGGCAAATCTTGGAATGCAGGAGCAGGCTATTACTGGTTTATTGTATATGTTATGCCAGGAGAAGAGTTGCTATTCTGTTAAACAATGTGTTTAAATTTATTTTAAATCATTGATTCTACCAAATCCTCAGCAATAGATGCAGATGAATTATCTCTGTTGGCCATCTTTGGGAGAAGGCCAAGAGAACATGGATTAGATTGTTTGTTCTTTTACGTCATGTACATTTCTCGCCTCCCAACATAGACTGGGAAGTTTGGTCCCTAAGAAAGGACTGGATCTAAAGCAGGTACCCAGAAAATATTTAATAGGTTAACTAATTAACTTTTTATTTGGACACAAAACAGTGCTGAAGTTTTATTCTGTCTGGAAAGGAAGATGCAGATCCACTGATAATTATGCAGCCATGGCCAGAAGGTATGTGTTCAGGAGAGGCTGCACAGCTTGAAGGATATAGTTAAGAAAGCCTCTGAATTGAACAAAAAGATGGATGATCTCTGCAGAGAGTTGTCTGGAATGGCTACAAATAGGGTGTTGGGCAAATGAGAAAGAACGATGAGAGAGGAAGCTAGAGATAGATAGTTAAGGGTGACACCCACAATATCTGGATATTTTCTGGCTAGAATTTCAGTTGTGCCTTATAAGCAATGAAGCATTAAGAACTTAAGAGGCCAAATGAAATAGATAATGCCTGATCATATTTGGATTTTAGAAAAATTCCTTTAACAATCATCAATGGAATGGAAAGTGGCAATAGTAGAAGAAGGAGAAAAATGATAGAAGAATATTTCCATAAGCTAAGGCAATGGCCGTGGTGTTAGGGACCTAATTCTGTCTCCTAAAAATTCTTAACCTAAAGGTCTATATCCTAGCACTTCAGAATCTGACTGAATTTAGAAATACAACCTCTAAATAGGTGATTAAGTTAAAATGAGGCTGTTAGGGTGGGATTCAATCCAATCTGACTTGTGTCTATAGAAAAAGAGGAGATCAGGACACAAGATAAACACCAGGGATGTTCGTGCACAGAGAAAAGGACATGTGAGGACACAGAGAGAAGGTAGCCATCTGTGAATCAAAGAAAGAGGCCCCAGGAGAAACCACACTTGCTGACACCTTGATCTTGGGCTTCCAGCCTTCAGAGTTATGAGAGAATAAATTTCTGCTGGTTAAGCCATCCAATCTGTGGACTATGGCAACTGTATTAGAGTTTCCCAAGAAACAGAACCAACAGGTATGTCTATCTGCCTGTTTATCTATCAATTTATTATAAGGAATTGGCTCAGATAATTATGGAAACTAAGAAGTCCTTATAGTTGTCAAGCCAGAGACCCGGGAGGGCCCGTGGTATAGTCCCACTCTGTGTCCGGAAGCCAGAAGACCAGGTATAAGTTCCAGTCCTAAAACTGGCATGCTTGAGACCCAAGAAGAACCAGTGGTTTTGTTGAAAATCAAAGGCAGATAAAGACTGATGTCCCAGCTCAAGCAGTCAGGTATGAGTTTCTTCTTACTTGATAAAGGGCCAGCCTTTCTGTTCTATTTGGGCCTTCCACTGATTGGGTGAGAGTAGCCCACCTTAAGGAGCGCAATTCATTTCACTCAGTCTACTGATTCAGGTTAGTTTCATCCAAAAACACTCTTACAGATACCCCCAGAATAATGTTTGGCCAAAATATGTGGGCATCTCATGGCATAGTCATGTTGACATGTAGAATCAGTCATCACAGCAATCCTAGCAAATCATAGCAATAGCCAATGGAATGTATGAGAGCAGAAGGATTTGTGAAGTATTTTAAGTGGAATTATAAGGACTTGGTGACTGATCAGATGTGAGGAGTAAAGAAGAATGATGCATCAATAATATCTTCATTATTCCTATACCAGATGATGGAGTGGGTGACATGCAGGGGGAACATAATGCATATGCATACACACACACACACCCCAGCTTCTATTACATGTATATAAAAGTCAAGGGATAAATTGAACTGTAATCTTCTACCCAGAGTTCACAATTCTTTGCAGCTATTAAGAACAAAGCTGTTAAACTGGATCTATGCAAACTAATAATAAAGGTAAAAATGATGCACTGAACTCAGGACCCAGTTAACTCATTTTGCATAGGTGTTATTTATTTATTTTTTGTCATTTAAGCATTTTTAATCATTTTTTAAAAATTTGAGATGAACACGTGCCCATTGTAACAAGTGGTACAATCCAACAACGTATTAAAAAAAAAAAAAAAGTATGCATCCCCCTTTACATTTTCCTCCATTCTCATTCTCTTTCTACAGAAAACAAATAGATCCTATTTTTTTGTCTTGTATTTTTCTCCCCCAGCCCACACGGGATGAGAAACCCCGCATTAGAGGGGAATAGGAGTATATAAGGGTGAGCTCTGAATTATGCACAGGGGAGAGTTCCATCCAGGCAGGTTAACCATATGTAAAAATGACTGTCAAAGCCAAGTTCTGAGGGAAGAGAGAGAGTAAATCTATAGGAAATATGAACTTAAAGGCACAAAGATTTGGGGCCATTTTGACTGAGAAAAAGTGGACACACTCAGTGGTCTTGATGTCCTTGGCATGTGGTGTCTGTGAAAGTGAAAGTCACTTAGTCGTGTCCGGCTCTTTGCAACCCCATGCACTATATAGTCCATGGAATTCTCTAGGCCAGAATACTGGAGTGGTTAGCCTTTCCCTTCTCCAGGGGATCTTCCCAACCCAGGTCTCCTGCATTGCAGGTGGATTCTTTACCAGCTGAGCCATAAGGGAAACCCAAGAAGACTGGAGTGGGTAGCCTACCCTTTTCTCCAGCGGATCTTCCTGACCTAGAAATCGAAGCAGGCTCTCCTGCATTGCAGGCGGATTCTTTACCAGCTGAGCTATCAGGGAAGCCCTGCTATCTGACTCATCAGTTTAAAAGTTACATGTGGTGGTCAGGTCTGCGGTTTAATCAGGTGGAGACCTAATAGGTCGGTTTTGGAAATCATGAAGATATAAAAGAGGTTTGCAGCAAAACTCCATTGTGATGCCATTGTCAGGGGAGTGAAAATGTTGACTGGGGTCCCCTCATGATTGGACGAAGGGGCCAGAATGGGGGCGGGGGGACAGAGGAAGACTACCACACATGCTGGGGCCCCAGACCTTTGTGAGCAGCCCTGCTGCCTCCTGCGGCTCCTGCCAGCTGAGGGGCTGAGCTGCAGAAGGTCTGCCCTGAATGGTGCTTTGTTTGTTTTCCATTGTTTGTTTTCCTCCCCACAGCTTCCCTGCCGCACCCCCACAGTCCATTGGCTGGTGTAGGTGGGGGATGGATGAGTCTCAACAAACAGAAAACATGGGAGATAAAACACATCCTGTCATAAGAGGCTTTGCCTTTCCTTGTTATTTGAAAAGCTGCAACGTCACGTTCAGGCCAGTTACTCTTCAGGTGGTCTCTTGGGCGAGATGAATTGGTTGGCAAAAAGGTGGACATCTGTTTGTTGAGAGACGGATGGCTTAGTTTTGAGAAGCCATTGGCATTCTGCTGTGCAAGGGACTTTTCCCTCTTTAGTCTTTAATCTGTTAGTACAATTGCAAGTGAAAACTCACAAAGAATTGCATTGTAGCCATTTTTTGGTAAAACTTATATATGATCCTGAGAGATTGGTTCTAGATAAGCTGCTAACAGCCTTTTGTGAAATAAATTTGTCCTTGATTAAAGGCCTATGTGGGGAGGGGGTGGGAGCAGGAAGAGAAAGTAGAGGAGTGGTGGGCAGGTATGAATGCAGGGTAAGTCATTTTCTGTGCATGCGTGTGTGCTAACTTGCTTCAGTTGTGTCTGATTCCTTGTGACCCTATGGACTGTAGTGGAGCGGGTTACCATGCTCTCCTCCAGGGGGTCTTCCCAACCCAGGGGTTGAACCCAGGTCTCCTGCATTGCAGATGGATTTTTTACCATCTGAGCCACCAGGGAAGCCCAAAAATACTGGAGTGGATAGACTATCTCTTCTCCAGGGGATCTTCCCGACCCAGGAATCAAACCAGGGTCTCCTGCATTGTAGGCAGATTATTGACCAGCAGAACTACCCATTGCACATCAGTAGATAACTAACATATCATCTAAGATTTTGGATAAGCATAACTGCAGCTGGGGACTAAGCCAAAGACAGCAAAGAGATTTCTGTTGACACTAGAAATATTCACATTCAAACTATTGTCCTCATTTCCCATCCCATCCTCACCTGCCCAGGGTTGCGTATGGCCCCTGACAGTTTGTTATGTCACATCTTAGTTTACTGAGGTTAAAGAGATAAAGTAATGGTTAAAGGTATTGATTTCAAAGACTCCTTTGGTTATACATTAATTTTAAACCTGTTTTTTTTTTTTTTGGTAAGAAATTAGGCCTAATTATTACAGTGAATGGGCTCCCTTGTGGCTCAGATGGTAAAGAATCTGGCTGCAGTTCAAGAAACCTGGGTTTGATCCCTGGTCTACTTCAGTATTCTTGCTTCGAAAATCCCATAATCAGAGGAGCCTGGCAGGCTACAGTCCATGGGGTTGTAAAGAGTTGGACACGACTGAACAACTTTCACTTCATACTTCATTACTGTGAATGGTACCCAAAGCTGATAAAGAATCAGCTAAGCCACACTTACTATCCCATTTAGGAACATCAGGTTAAATAAGCCACTAATATGAATGAGCCCTGCAATGAAAGAAATAAATACAAGTGAAAGCATAACAACTCCTTTTTAAAGAACCTCTTCTTTTTGTTCCCACATCCAAATGTAATAAATACTTCTTGGCAGTTTTCCTGCTTAGGGCTTAGAATGGTTAGCTATCCTGAGGCCATGGTAATAGTCATACTGTTAATTTATTACTCTTTAAACTCAGATGGCAGTCCCAGGCCTTGGAGCTCTAGAAAAATTTGTATGGACATCTGGACAGAAAATGACTTTCCTGCTACCACAAAGCTAGCTGATCCTGGTGCCTGCTTTTCCTTTCTTTCTTTCTTTTTTTTTCTGAGTATCAATGATGCTCTTTCTCTGTCTTGGAGGTGAGGAGACTGACATCCTACTTAGTTTAGAAAACAGTTTAGAATTGTGCTGTCCATTAAAAATATCCAAGCCACAAACCCTCACACCATCAGTTCAGTTCAGTTCAGCAACTCAGTCATGTCCAACTCTTTGGGGCCCCATGGACTGCATCACGCCAGGTCTCCCTGTCCACCACCAGCTCCCAGAGCTTGCTCAAACTCATGTCCATCGAGTCGGTGGTGCCATCGAACCATCTCATCCTCTGTCGTCCCCTTCTCCTCCCACCTTCAACCTTTGCCAGGATCAGGGTCTTTTCAAATGAGTCATTTCTTTGCATCAGGTGGCCAAAGTTTTGGAGTCTCAGCTTCAGCATCAGTCCTTCCAATGAATATTCAGGACTGATTTCCTTACCCCATATGTAATTTTAAATATTCTAGTAGCCACATTGAAAAGTAAGAAGAAACTGCTGAATTTATTATAAATAATATATTTTATGCAGCCTAATATATCTACTGTCTTATCACTTCAATATGCAATCAATATAAAATTCATTAATGAAATAGTTTCCACTTTTTTTCATATTAATCTTTTAAGATTCAGTATGGGTTTTATTCCTTGGCAACCCACTCCAGTATTCTTGCCTGGAGAATCCCATGGACAGAGGAGCCTGGTGGGCTACAGTCCATGGGTCTCAAAGAGTCGGACAGAACTGAAGTGACTTAGCATGCACACATGCATGGGTTTTATTGCACTTACATCTTAGTTCACTCCACCCACGTTTCAAGTGCTTGATGCCTGCTATATTGGACAAGGCTGGTCTAGAATGTACGTGGAGCAGCTCCTGCCTCTCAGGCTGCTCAGGAACAACCTTCATGCAACTTTGCAGCCTCCGAGTGAACTGCCCCATCCTTTTGGTCCTGGGGTCTTCCTGTTCTGTGCCCTCCTCCGCCGTCAGCTCTTTTCAATCCTCCAGCTTTCTCATGCTATATAATCCGGTTACACTTGGGGATAACAGCAGGTTCTCAGGATGCTCCTCTAAAGCTCTCTTTTGAAACAGGAAACATAATAGGATATACATTATGGCAACATTCAAACTGTTCATCAATTATCCATTACATCTGCCATCTCCCTTCTGCCAATCGAGGTAACTATGTTATTACCAAAAAAAAAAAAAATCTTATTTTAATTATAATCCAATCAGAAGATGCATCCATTATGTAGAGTGCTTTGGCATGTTCTAAGAATTTAATTTTTGCACAAATAGTGGAGCAAATGTTGCAGAGAGGAAGGGGTTGGCTCCTTTCTTCACGTATTCAGTCACTCAAAAAAGACATACAGAGCACTGGATATGCGGCGGAATTGTGTGTGATGGGGACACAAAGTTGCACGGACCCTGGCTCCTGTTCTCGGGAAACTCACAACTCAAAAGGGGAGGTGAGCCTGGAGAAGGGCTCAGCATGGCCGCGTGCCTCCACGAGGGCTCTAACTGGGGCGACGGGGAGACCTCTTGGGGGAGGTGAAGTTGGGCTAAGTATGGAAGGCGTGGGTCGGGTTTTGATGTGTCACCATGGATGAGAAGGGAGAGGCGCGGAGATTATTTCGGAGACTGGCGTGATTCAGTGACACAGAGAGGTAAAAACCATATATTGAAAATATGTGCAAAGATGTATCTTTTTGACAGGCTGTCATGGGGAGGGGCTGCGAGGACCCTGTGAGCCGTGAGAACCCACAACTAGGTCAAGCTAGATGGTGGTAGGATTTTTGTGCTGGACTAGGAGACTATATCTCATTTTCTCGGCTGGGTGGAGCCAAGGAAGATTCTAAGCAGAGCTGTAAGAGGATCATAGCTGTGCTTTTGGAGGACGGACCTGAAATGTGTGTGCATTTCTGCACAGAAGTCTGGGGGGAGGAAGCGGGGAGGGCTGCAAACACTTTGTCTCTCGTGGGAAAAAACAATATTAAAGTAATGGGTTTATGCATTTTTTGACCTTTAAAAAATGGTATTTTCAGCAAACTTCCTCCTCCCCACCTCGCCCTTGTTAAATATTTCATCTCAACTGGAAAATACCCACAACAATAATTTTTTTTTATGGTTTTAGCCTTTCAGTAATAAACCAAAACAAACAGTAGGGAGCTTAAAAGGCCTTTCAGCTGAGAAAGATGAAAGCAGATGCCTCTGGTTTAGATTATTGTTAGAAAGCACAAGAGTCCGATGCTTCTGGAAATCCTGTGAGGAAGAGCGAGCAGGAGGAAGAGCAGGTGCCATGAGCACCCCCTCCCTGACCTGACATGCTGGTAGTAATTCTCTTTCCTGGTAGTCCAGACAGTAAAGAGTCTGCCTGCAATGCAGGAGACCTGGGTTCAATCCCTGGGTCAGGAAGATCCCCTGGAGAAGGAAATGGCAACCCACTCCAGTATTCTTGCCTGGAAAATCACACAGACAGAGGAGCCTGGTGGGCTACATCCCATGGGGTCACAAAGAGTAGGGCAGGACTGAGCAACTAACACACACACCCACAGGGTGTGTACATACATCTAAGAATCTCATTATCTGAAGTGGGATCCCTCTTCCCCTCCCTATAGGTGGAACCCTCTTGGGTACTCATTTTTTTCCTACAAAACCACCTAGGAAACAGTAATGCCTGTATGGCTTAATGATCTGGGTGCAGCAACAAAGATACCTTCAGGCTTGAAGGCATGGTTTCTAAATGCAGCTTTTTGCTTAGACCACTGACTTCAGTGCATTTGTTCCTGTAACTTTGAATTATCCAGAGCTGCAGTATTTTAGCAACAAGCAAATATACACTCCTGTTCTACTTATGGGTTTCCCTGGTGGCTCAGACAGTAAAGGATCTGCCTGCAATGTAGGAGACCCAGGTTCGATCCCTGGGTCAGGAAGATCCCCTGGAGAAGGGAATGGCAACCCACTCCAATATTCTTGCCTGGAGAATTCCATGGACAGAGGGGCCTGACAGTCTACAGTCTGGAATCGCAAAAAATCAGACATGACTGAGCATCTAACACTTTCAAACCATTCCTTTCCACAAGATTTTGTTAATCCATTCTTTCCACCTAGAAAAGTCTGCCAATTCATTTGTTCAGACATTTGTTCAGCCAACATTTAATGAAAACCTACCGGGTGCTAGAGCCCGGGGATTCAGAGACAAATAAAATGTAGTCTTTCAAAAGTGCATGGACAAGTACACAGGTGTTAAAATATCTGGTGGCAAGTGCCATGATTGGCATGGTCTTCAAGGCTATGTGGACACCCAACCTATGAGGTCAGGAAGTCTTAGAAGAGAGGATAGCTTCTTCTCAATTAATGACTTAGGAGCTCTCCTCCTTCCAAGTCCATCCACATTCAGCACTTCTTCCTCTGAGCATTACCATTTGTCCCTCATGTGTGGTTTTTTGTTTATTAAAAAAAAAAAATTTTTTTAAATGAAGATTTTTTTGATGTGTACCATTTTTAAAATCTTTACTGAATTTGTTACAATATGATTTCTGTTTTACATTCTTTGCAGTTTTGGCTGCAAGACATGTGAGATCTTAACTCCACGACCAGGGGTTGAACCCGCATGCCCTGCACTGGAAACTGAAGTCTTAACCACTGGACCACTAGGGAAGTCCCATATTTGTTTTAGATTTCACAAATGAGATCATGTGGCATTTGTCTTTCTCTGTAGACTTATTTCACTTAGCATAATGTCCTCAAGGTCCACATGTATTGTTGCAAATAATATGATTTCCTTCTTTTTCATGACTGCGTTGTATTCTTCTCTCTCTCTCTCTCTGTGTGTTTCTTCTAGTATTTTTTGTTGTTGTTATGCTTATTTCTTTTTGTTGTTATGTTTACTTTTTTAGACTCTTGCCTGTCTCTTCGATGGAACAATTAAACAATGGGCTTATGGATATTTTGACTTTTTAAAAAAGAATAATTTCAACAAGCTTCCTTATCCCCCAACTCTTTGTTAAATATATATATCAACTAGATAGCATATGGTATCACTCTGAGGGAGGGATGTCCATCAAGACTGTTAGGTTAAGTGAGCTCATTCCTTCATTTGTTTGCTCAATAACCACATTTTAAGTACCTGTATGTTTTATAGTTCTTAAAACGTGAACAACAACAACAACAAAACACAGTTCTTTCTTCGTGGAGCTTAGTGATAGTATAAGCCAATAGTTAAAAATATAAAGAAACAAAAATATAAAACAAAATCTGGTAAGAAGCGCTATGAACCAAAATGATAAAAAATACAGCTTTGGGGAAGGTGGGCCTGTGGTTTTTCTTTTCTTGTCCTGTGCCTGTTTTCATAAGTGTGTTTGTTGGCTGCCTCCAGGGTCTGCAGGGGAGACATGGTGCTGGTGGGTTAGTATATGGGCTTACAGGAGTGGCTCTGAACCACAGCGGGGGCTGTGTTGGGGATGGGTGATGGGCACAAGCTTGAATCTGCTCTTAGAGAGGCTTGCTGAGTAGATATAAACTCTCAAGGGTGCCCTGATGCAGGCACCTAGGTATCTAGGGCCCTGTGAGGGTCCCCCCAGGCACACACCTCACTGGCTCAGAGCCCTGCTCCCTTTCCTGCACGGGTGTCCTCCTGGGTGTGCTGGGACCTCCTTGAGCTTCTCCTGTGCCTTCCTGGTAAAGGCAACACCCCATGAGCAGTGTTTGGGTTCATTAGGTTTCGGGTCAAAACAGTGAGCAAGTCAGCTTTAATTTCTGACAAAGAGGTATAAACTAAAAGTGCAAGTTATGTGCTTTGAAAGAAGGTAAATTTGGGTGCTGGAGAAAGGAAGACTGGATGCGGGATGATAAAGCAAACACCTGCTATCCCGATGATGACCAGAGTCTGGTTTCAAATGGATTTCTCTCTGTTTTTCTGAGTGACTACAGAGAAGGTCAGGCAGGGTATCTTGAGCAGTGAGGCATGTTTTGCCATTTGCTTGGTATAGTTGGTATGATAGATAACTTATCATATTAAAGCTATTTGAGAACTTTTGCGTCCGGTGGCAAACATTTTTTTTTCAATTTTATTGAGCTATAATTGACATATAACATTGTATTGGTTAAAGTGCATAGAATTATGACTTGATGTGTGTGTGTGTGTGTTAGTCAGACATGCTCAGTCATGTCTGACTCTTTGCAATCCCGTAAACCGCCAGGTTCCTCTGTTCATGGAATTCTCCAGGCAAGAATACTGGAGAGGATAGCCGGATAGCCGTTCTCTTCTCCAGGGGATCTTTCCAACCCAGAGGTTGAACCTGGTTGCAGACAGATTCTTTACTGGCCAAGTCACCAAAGAAGCCCTATATATTCATGTAGCAATAAATAAACACCACAATAAATCTGGTTAACATCCATCATATCAGCTAATTCACTTTTGCGTGTGTGTTGAGAACTTTTAAGGTCTACTATTTTAGCAACATTCAAATATACAAAATATTATTGCTAACTACAGTTACCATGCTGTAATTCCATCCCCAGAACTTATTTATCTTATAATTGGAAGTTTGTACCTTTTGACCTCCTTATCCTTTTGAAGTCTGTTTAAAGGGAGGCTTAAAATGGCCCTTGTTCTTTTTTTATATAGCTCAAGAGCTTTAGCAGTAAGCTGTGAAGCTTGAGGATATTCCAGAATTGGGTGAGATGTCCCACAGTTGGAGGCTGCAAAGAGCAAGACACTGTGTGCAGTGACATGCTCAGCCTCTCTGGGTCACTCTCAGGACCCCAGCCAGACTCCCCCTGGACCAGGCCCAGATGGAACAGCCTGACCAGCTGGCACAGTGGTCGCCTTTCTTGTGTGTTAGATGTGAGATGTGTTCAGTGAACCATCTGACAGCCAACCCACATGCTCTAATTGGTGCCTGCTGGGTGCCCTGCCCGTGCAAGATCACCACGGGGACAGACAGCCCAAAGCAGCCAGGGGGACGCCACGCCTGATGCAGGCCCTGCACCCTGAAGGGTTTGCGGGTGACCGTGCACCTGCAGCTGGCCTTGGCCAGTGGTTCTCACTGTTGGGTGTGAAATAAGAATTTCTACAGGTTCTTGTTTGACTGGGTTCCGGGATCTCAGCCTGGGAGATTTTGGTTTATGGGGTCCAAGTTGAGATCTAGAAATGTGAACTTTTGACAAGCACACCTGGACATTCTGCTAGTATATAGATGAAACCAGCTTGAGAAACCCTGTCTTTATGCAGCTCAGCCTTATATTTTTTTTCTTTTAATCTACTAAAACTTTACTTTTTAAAGCCACTTGATACTTGATTGATACATAAAAGATTGTACACATTTAATGTATGGGGGTTTCCCAGGTGGTGCTAGTTAGTAGTAAAGAACCCGCCTGCCAGTGCAGGAGACATAACAGACATGGGCTCGATCCATGGGTCAGGAAGATCCCCTGGAGGAGGGCATGGCAACCCACTGCAGTATTCTTGCCTGGAGAATCCTGTGGACAGAGGAGCCTGGTGGGCTGCAGTCCATGGGGTCACAGAGAGTTGGACATGACTGAAGCAACTTGCCACACATGCATACATCTGTGACACCATCACCACCATCAAGGCCAGAACCATATCTATCACCTCCCAAAGTTTCCTTCAACCCCCTTTTTTATTGATTATTATTATTTCGTGGTGAGAACACTTAAGATCTACCCTCCTAGCAGATGTTAAGCACACAATACAGCATTGTTAACTATAGGCATTGTGCTGTATAGCAGATCTCTGAAATTATTTTTCCTACATAACTGATACTTTGTATCATCTAACCATCATCTCCCATTTCCTACTCCTCACAGCCTCTGGCAGCCACCATTTTATTCTCTGGCTCTATGATTTCCACATATAATTGAGATCATGCAGTATTTTCCTTTCTGTGTCTGGCGTATTTCACTCAGCATAATGCCCTCCAGATCTATCCATGTTGTCGCAAATTTTCTCCTTCTTTTCAGACAGCCCAATCTTTGATGGGAGAAAATGGTACATGGTCCCAGGAGCAGGACTGCTTGAGTCAGCTTTTTACAGAGCCTAGCCTTTCTCTAGCCCTGATGTACCTACTCTGGCCCGAATTCCCTAGGCCTACAAACCATGGTGAGGTTTGTTATAGTTAGTGTTGTCAAAGGTGCCCTCTCCCTGATACAGAAAAGTAAAGCCACCCAAAGGAAGCAAAAGTAGGAGCCTACTGAAATACTACCATCATTATTGCTATTACCAATATTTAACATTGCAGTTGTTTACTGGGAGCTACAATAGGTCATACGGACATCTCAGGTGGCTCAGTGGGTAAAGAATCTGCCTACAATGCAGGAGATGCAGGAGACATGGGTTCAATCCCTGGCTTGGGAAGATCCCCTGAAGGAGGGTACAGCAACCCACTCCAGTATTCTTGCCTGGAGAATCCCGTGGACAGAGGAGCCTGGTGCGCTACAGTCCGTAACGTTGCCAAGAGTTGGACACAACTGAAGCAACCGAGCACACACATAGGTCACATACTCTTCTAAACTCTCTGCATATTATTGTGTTTAGGTCTATGGAATAATCTGTGAGGTCGGTACTATTATTACCCCCATTTATTTTACCAATGAGGATCCTTAGAGAGAAAGAGATTACATAACTCGCCTGGGATTGCACAATTTGTGAATGAACAATTCATGACTACGGAACGCCAGTGTGGAGGCCTCCTACCTCATGAAAATGACATGGGACTGGAAAAAGAGAAGGGTTTCTGCTTCTAGGCTTTAATTTTCTTACCCATAAAATAAGGGGTTTGAATGATGTGACCTCTCAGCAGGGCTGACTTTGTTTGTCCAACCTGTGCAGTCAAACAGGGCCCTGGGATCAGAAGTGTCTGAGGTTTGGTTTCATTCTCTGCTGTTGCCACCTTGAAATTGCTAATAATTTTTGAACAAGGAGCCTCATGTTTTCATTTTTCACCCTGCAAAATAAAGCTGATCTTGTCTCCCAAGGGCTCTTCTTGTTGTGACACTGCATTTTTTTCTCAGCTCCTTTATAGATCCTTGACAATTCTCTGTGCATTCTTGGCCTTGGAACTGCCTTCTGCAGGGGTGATGGAGCAATGGACTGAACTGAGCTTCATAGAGAGGGGAGTTTCTGGCTGGAGATGAGGGTCCATGGTGTGTCTGCAGGGGCTGGTGGTGAATGGCTGGTGAAGCAGAACTCACAGAGAGCTTTCAGTGGCTCAGGGTGATGTCACATGCAAACTGCAATTGGCTCTTGGCAACTGCCTTGTCCCCAGCGTGTCTCAGGTGTTGTAGGTGTGGTCACTAAGCGGCCCATCTACAGCAATCCCTCCAGGCAGGAAACAAATGAGGACTCGAAGTTGGAGTTAATGAATTCAGTTCTCCCAGAGAGGCAATTTGGGCCTGGACTGACTGCCTCACCCGCTTCTTTGGCCCTGGTCCCCAACCCCACTTACCTACCAGTAGCCCTGCTCCCAGCCCTTGAGAGTCCCAGGAGTGGATCCTCATGTGTGCCGCCTGGAAGAAGCTTTCTAAAACATTGGTTTCTTTGAGGCAATGTCTAGTGCCACGATACACACAGTGCACAGGCTTCATCACACTTGCTGCTGGAACGGTTTGGCTCGGGAACAAGGGAAGGAGATGTTTACGGAGTGCTTATCATGTGACCTCCTTCCTCTCTTTCCCAGCTCTTCCTCTTAGTAAAGTTCTAGTCCCATTTACCTTCTAAGGAAAAAAAAAAAAAATAAAGGGTGCTTATTGGGGTTAATGACTTAGATTACTATCAGCGCCGAAACAAAAAAATTTAGACACAGGCAATCCATCCAAAATGTAGGATAAAAGGTTTGTTCTTCAAACCTTGATGCTTAAAGACAGAACAAAGATAAACCATGAGGGAAGTGTCCACGTGTGCCTGTGTGTGAAAGTGTGTGTCTATTTGTGTGTGTGTGTAGATTAGGATGGTGAAGAAAGGTGTGACATGTTCTCTTGTCCTAAGTGAAGCATTTCCCCCCTCCTTGCTTCCTCTCCCCTTCCTGTGTCTAGATCTTTTATAAATTATGTTTTGAAGTTCTTCCCTCATCTAAGCTTACCGATCACTTCCTCCCAGAAACCCACCTGCATCCAACCCCAGTCTGGGTAAACTATCTACTATTATCCCCCAGAGCATGAGTACCTAGTAGCTTTTTAGTAGCTGCACACCCCTTTGCACTGCAGTTGTTCACTTACTTATTGTAGCCTCAGGGACTGTGATCTCCATATGAGCTGGTGGCGGGGCTGTCTTGCTCACCCAGTGAAGATTAATAAATGTTTGCTGAAAGCGTGCAAGGAGCTCATGGCAGCCACTGGGTCCAGGAGTCTCTGGTGTGAAGACAGATGAGCTGAGTGGGGTACAGCGGAGGCAACCCAACCTGAAGGGCCCAGCCAGGAAAGATATTTAGAAGTCTGTATTTCAGGCTCACTGGGTCCCCCGTTCAGAGGACTTCACTTACATTACCCTATTTAATCCTTACCACAATAAAGTGGGTTCTGATTAAAATTTTATGTAAAAGCTAGCTGAATCTTGAACTGAACCTTGAAAACTGGTCAGGCATAGAAGATAGAGAAAGGCTTTCTATCCACAGAGGGCAAATTGAACTCTGTTCCAGGCGTGTGATCATAGCTCAGGTGAGTGTGTCCATGCTGGAGGTCATCATGGTGGAGTGAAATGGGAAGACATGCAATTTACCTGAGCCCTCTGCTCCTGGAGGCAGTAACTGTTAAGAGATCTTCCCACCGTTCTGTATTCCAGTAAAATCTAACTACAAAATCCACTACCCTGATCTCTCACATGCCTAGATAGGGCCGTCTCATTTCTTCTTCATGACTTCTGTCAGCCTTACCCATGACTCCCTGGTTTACTTGTGTCTATTGTCAGATTCAAGGCCCCTTCCTATTCTTTGATATGTTTCTCATTCATTCTTCCTATTGTGACGCCTGAATAAAATCACCTCCTTTGTTGTCTGGCACACACCGTCCTGCACAGGGGTTACATCTGGCAAGAAAGGGAGGGGCTAGACTGTGGGGGCCTTGGCGGCCATGGGCAGGTGTTTGGACTTGATCCTGTATGCATGGGAAGCCAGTGATGGGGTGAAAGAATTTTTAACAGAGGAATGGAGAAGTCTGATGCTTATTATAGAAAGCTCCTTCTGTTTTCTGTATGTGAGAAGGATTGAAGGGAGAATTAACTAAGACAAAGAAATTTCATATTCTGATAAGAAAGGATAGTGCTCTGAGCCAGGGTGGTATGGGCTGTGGGTGATGTATCAAGGGTGGTATCCTCTAGGACATACATTGTACCTAGATGGGAGGCCATGGGAAGAGTCTAGGCAGAGTCCTATTCATGTCCAGGTGGTGCTAGTTCACTGACATTATCAGCCATCATAGAAGAGGTAGTCCTTAATCTGTACAATGGAAAATGAGCAGGATGGAAAGCCATAGGTAGGCGACAGCATATAAAAGGTACAAGAAGGTTATGATAGTACCATCAGACACAAGAACTCAGAAGCAGATGCCTGCAAGGCTCTACAAATGTTCTTATGATGGGAATTAGGGGGAAGAGGCTTAAGGCCTACATAGCTTCCCTCCCTCTAACTGGGCCATCTATGATTTCATGTTTGGCCAAATGCTAGTTCTGTTCCTATTGGAGAAGAGATCCCCTAGCACCATGGTCTCAGCCTGGATCACTTTAGGGGAGGCTATAGGGAAGGTGGAAGATACAGGCATCAAGGAACCCAGAGGGATGGCTGTTGTAGTTTTCATTCATCCCCTCTTAGTGATAATGAGGCCTAATGGGAGACCTGGTTCTGGGTTCCCTCAGCCTCTCACTTGCAAATCAACACTAAGAAATGCTGGCCTTTAGTGGCAATCAAAGGGTGAGTTGCTTCTATGTAGGTGCCAAGCGTGAAGGCGGTGGATGTTCAGGTGCTAATTCCTCAGAGAGGGAGGCACCTTTGTAATCTGTCTTTATAAGCCTGTGCTCAGGCTGGGGCTGTGAATTGTAGATAGCCTGGTGAAACATTCTTCCCAGTTGTTCTTAGGATATTGGTGGGTTTTTTTTTTAAAGTGTTTTTCACACATTAATACCATTTTCAGGCTTAAAAAAAAAAAATCTGGTTTTTGATTGCCTGAAAGCTTAATGTAGATGTAAGCACTTTCCTGGATTCTCAGTGAGAAATGTTACATTAACGTAATTACAGCAATGATGATTCATATGGCTCTGGTATCACAAATCTGGGCCTACAGAAAACTCTTCACATAGAACTCCAACTTCATCTCTTTCCTCTGAGTTTGACATCTCCATTCTGCATGGTGGCTGCTGGGGGAGGCCGCAAGCCTTGGGGACTCCCCTCACACCAAGGCCTTCAGGACAGTTCATACGCTCGGTGCTTGCGGTTGCTTCTGGAACCAGTCTTCTGCTCTGACATCCAGGCCCAGAAAACCAGCTGTTCACTGCCTCTCATCACCTGGCCTCTCCATAGAAATCACAAAATCCTGAGGTCTCAGTACCTGAGTATGGAATTAGACATCTTTCCTATCCTCCCAGTACTCTCTCCCCAGACTGCAATGATTCAGATGTCAAAGGGGAAGCATTTTGAGACAGATTTCTAGAGGAAGTGATGTTAAACATAAAGGGTAGATATATTAGTCAGGCAAACTGCAGAATGTGATTGGGCCTGCAAGTAGGTCAGGAATTTGGTAAAGAGCTCCTTCCTGGGTCTTGGGTGGATGGTCAAGCTACATGGCTAATCATTCAAGATGTCCTCCTACTGGAAGAATCCACACAGAACGAACAGAGAGCCAACACTGGGGTGTTGAATGTGCTCTCACAATTCATCTTCCTCTTCCCTTTCTTCTCTGTATTTTAATTATTGATTGGAAGCCTATTATAAAAACTTCAAGGTCTTGACTTTCTGTCAGCAAACTTCCTAGTTTTAAAATATTCTGTCCTAAGCAACCAGAGAGTGGTAACTTTCCCAAAGTAATACCCAGGTCAGTGAATAAATTCTATAAGTCTACAGATCTGAAGAGGGCCAGCCAGGGATGTTGTATGAACTTATGAGATACAGAGAGGAAGGGGGAGACTGTGGGTGGGGAAACAGTAAGATGGCTGGCAAAGGTCTGGTTTTTATTTAGCCATTCCTCTTTCTTTAAGGGCTTTGGTTTTGGACTTAGGGTGTGTTAGTCCATGGAAGTGAAGCCAGAAGCAGCTACTCTAGGATTTATTTGCCTCTGAGGACAGTAGCTCCTGCTATTTTAGGAAAGGTAGCATGTGCTTGGTGGGGATGGTGAGTTGGGAGATTTCGTAAAGTAGGAGAGATTTGTGTGGGTCAAAGGATTGCTTTTTCAATGTGGATAAAATATATTAATGAGGAACTATGACCAGTTTTCTGTCTTTTACATGTTCCCCAAATGACTGTGTTCTGTAGAATAGTGACATTCGCCTGCCCTTTAATCCATGCTCCCCTGTGTTTCCTTGCATGATGGCAAAAAAGGTTTTTTCCATGTGCATGTTATAAACCTACAATGTCTGAAACCCTAGTGCCAAGTAGCCAGGAGACTGTGGTGCAGAAGGAGGTGTGTATGCGCATTATATGCATTTGCGTACTCGTGTCTCTGTGTGTGAATGGGTTGCTTGGACCTGTGCGCATCAGGGTATAATTACGAGCTCCTTTCCTGTCTGAATTTCTTTGCAGGGTGTTTTGCAAGTGAAGGCCCGTTTCTTTATAAAAATAGAATTGCTTTTCTAAGACAGAAATGCTGAATAAGCAGAAGGACAGCTCTGAGTTTTAGAAGGAGCTTTCCAGAAATTGGTGCAAGGAACTTGCTAGTGGTACTGGGAGATAGAAGGGGAGATGCACTGATCATGCTGTGTTTTGCATTTCAATCTCTGTGGATCCTCTCTCCCTGCCTATGCATATTTAAAATTCCTTTCAATATATAAATAGGATAATTCTCTCTCCTCATCCCCACCAGAGTTCATTTAACAGGCACAAAAAGAATTGCACATCCAGGCCTGTCTTTTCCTGCTTCCTGTTATTACTATTTATTGGTTTTTCTCATCTTCTTGTTTTCCCCTCTCCCGTGTTGCTCCCCTTAGATTAAACTGTGTTTCAGGATTGACCAGAGGGAGAAATGCCATTTCTTCAAAACAAATCTGAGCCCAAGAGAGGTGATCTCCAAGCTGGTTTTGCTCTTTGGCACCAACCCAAACCTTCCAGAGCTCCACTCTGAATAGAAAGCCCTGGGCCTTAGACAATCTGGGTTTTTACAACCCCCTCTTAAGGCCATCCTGTTGCATTATTGATAACAATTACCCATTTACCCCATGAATGAAGCCCTGACACTCTCCAGTGTCCCAAAGGCATAGGTGAAAGTATTCTTGATGGGATGGATGCTGGGTGAGAATATGAGCTGGGATCTGGGGATTGGTGCCTATGAGAGTAGCCAGTCAGTCTTCTTTCTAGAGAAAAGCTCTCAGAAGCACTTGTTGAGTCTAATGATCTTGCTTCATGTTGTTAATGTGAATAACTCAATCATTTTGGAAGAAGTTAGATCTTGCATTTCAAACGCTGTCCAGATTTCAAAATGGCAGTTAGTGATGCCTATAGGACAGGAGTTCTTAGAACGACGTTCTGCATCATTATGCACACAGTGCAAGGGTCACTGAACTGGGATCAGAAGACTTGAGTTCTAGGCCTGCCCCTGTTAGTGTCAAGTTTACAATTCACTTCCAAACACAGATCTCACTTGGTTCTCACTTTATTGATACCCAATGATTTCTCTGATTACAACAAAATGACCAATTTTGGTAAACTCTTCAGTCATATTTGATGGCCAAAATATCTGTGTAGTGGGGCACAGAATAAGGCACTGACTTGTCACCTGTTATGTAAACAAGTATGAAGGGCAGGAGGAATTATCCGTTAAAATGTGATGAGCTTGATTCTGGGAGACACTAGTATCTCATTCCATAAGTAGAGCTCTCACTGAACAGTGGACAGAATCCAGAAGCATGTTGTTGTTTAGTCATTAAGTCACGTCCAACTCTGTGACCCCATGGACTGTAGCCCACCAGGCTCCTCTGTTCATAGGATTTCCCAGGTTAGAATACTGGGACGGGTTGCTATTTCATTCTCCAGGGGATCTTCCTGATCCAGGGATCAAGCCCACGTCTTCTGCATCACCTGCATTGGTAAGCAGATTTTTTACCACTGAGCCATCACCACCAGGGAAGCCCCAGAAGCATGTGACCAAGGGAAAATATCACTGCTGTATTACTGAGCACAGAACCAAGGGGAAGTTTATAGCCATGTCTCTCAATTACAAATAAGGAGAGCTACCGATGTAACCTGGATATTTCTGAGGGATTCATTTGGGGTGCAACCCACCCCTAAATGTGGTCTGCCTTCTAAGGGAGCTATTGACTCAGAAGGCTGCTACCAGATCAGGGGGCAGAAGGGCAGATTTCTGATCTGGACAGAGCAGGGGACACAGGTGCAGTGAATGAAACTTGCAGGCGATGTCTCTACCTGGCAAACATTGCTTGTTTGCCTTCCTCTCCATATACTTTGCTGTCAACAAATCTACTTAGGAAACTGATCTCTGCAATCCAGGCTGTCCTCGGAGGCCCAAGTGATGTGTACACTGTGTCAGGTCCCCGGTCTCAAGAGCAAAGCAAGGACTTTCCTTACAGGATAAGTCAAGGGATCCTCAGATTTCACCACTCTGTGAAATACTGAGAGACAGGTGGGCATAGCAATGAGTTTCAGCTCCTCACACAGAGCATGTGCCGGGGAGGAATCCCTGCTCTGTATTTCCTCCTGCCATGGCTTTCATCTGGGATCTGCGATCAATAATTTTCATATCTAGCTCACTTGGAGCTCACCCAACCATAGGTAAGGATAAGCACATGCTAGGCTGTTCCACTGGGCTTTCTGAAACACTAATCTATTATAATGGGATCCTGGACACTGACTCTGAAAGTCTTCACTTTTTCATTTCTTACAAATAAAGGAAAATATACAACCAATACTGGATACAGCTCAAGGGCTGTAGTGAGCTCATTGACATGGATTACCTTATGTAATTGTCCCCAGGTAAAAGTCATTGTCCTTACAGAATATCTTTGGCACCAAGGGGAGTATAATGGGTCTGCACTTTCCCTGTGAATTTATCAACAGGGACATCACCAGAGTCCTCTGCTGATATCATATTACTGATGAGCCAGACCCTCTTGAAGAAAGACATTCCTGATAGGGAGCATAAATGCTCAGGGCCTGATCCTGTGGAACCTGCTGTCTCTGTGGTTATATAGGCAGCAGTGATTCAAGACCATTTTGATAACTGTGAAAGTACTCTTGATTTATTTAAAATTTTTAAAATTTTTTATCAGCTAACAACAAAAAGAAGTTTTATTTTTATGTTCCACCAGGTATCACATGATTTAGCTATCATGCAAAAGAGCATTTGGTAGAATCTCTTTTTTGACTCATTATACTTCTTTAGCTGTCTCTCACACGTTCTCCTTTATCTGATGAAATCTACGTATGCAAATGGCTGATTCACTTTGTTGCACAGCCAAAACTAACACAACAGTGTAAAGAAGCAACTATACTCCAATAAAAATTAACAAACCAAGCCCTTAACTAAATGACTCTTGACTTTAAAGATCCTCAAACCGAATGAGGTGCATGCCCATGAGTTGTTGGAGTATAAAGTTATTACATAGTATTAAAAAGCAGAGACATCACTTTGCCAACAAAGGTCCCTAAAGTCAAAGCTATGGTTTTTCCAGTAATCATGTACGCATGTGAGAGTTGAACTGTAAAGAAGACCGAGTGCCGAAGAATTGATGCCTTCGAACTGTGGTGCTGGAGAAGACTCATGAGAATCCCTTGGTCTACAAGGAGATCAAATCAGTCAATCCTAAAGGAAATCAACCCTGAAAATTCAATAGAAGGACTGATGCTGAAGCTGAAGCTCCAACAGTTTGGCCACCTAATGTGAAGAGTCGACTCATTGGAAAAGACTGATGTTGGAAAGATTGAAGGCAAAAGAAGAGGGTGGCAGAGGATGAGATGGTTAGATAGCATCACCAGCTCAATGGACATGAATTTGAGCAAGCTCTGGGAGATAATGAAAGACAGGGAAGCCTGGTGTGTTGCCGCACATGGGGTTGCAAAGAGTTGGACACAATTAGCGACTAAACAGCAATGAACAGCAGCAGATCCCTGATATCATCTGAATTCTCCAAACTTGCAAATGCCATGATGGTAGAAAATTTCCCAATAGAATGCATGTGCTAAATGAGCCAAAGAAGCACCGCAGAGTATTCTTGGAATGCAGCTCTGAACATGCAGCTTGGCTCTCTTATTTTCATCAACTTCAACACCTCAGCCATTCCACATCTGAGCCTCAGCAAAATTATAAATGACCCAAGGCCAGGTGCCTTCAGGGTGTCTTTAGAGTCTCCACTGTTTTGTAAATGATATCAGCAAATGGCACACATCTGTCATATTTGACTAGCAAAGCAGACTTGAGGATTTTGGTTCCTTGTCTTTTGAACATTCACACTTTCTATTTTTATTTTTGTTGTTTGATTGTCTTAGGTACTGTCACTAGAAAACAGCATGCACCCTAGAGCTAAACTGCATGGGATTCAGTGCTAGCCCTGCTACTTCCTAGCTTTGCAATCTTAGGCTAGTTGCTTAACCTTTCTGTGCCTCAGTTTCTATACTTGTAAAGTGTTGACAACAGTAGGATTGTTTTAAGGATGAAATGAACTCATGCACTAACAGCTCTTAGAACTGTGCCTGACAGTAGAAGCACTTTACAAGTGTTAGCTCCTCTTATTGTAAGTCACCATGGCTGCTAGAGTTGACATCTGGAAGGTGTGCTGAATAGCATGTCCTGCATAAAAATATGATAATGGCTCTTGTGTTTGCAACTAGTATCTATTAATTAAGAAACCATCATTTGTACTCTGTAATTATATTTATTAAACCCTAACTCCTATCATAACAATAATTAGTTCTTGCTAATTAAATTTATCAAATTCCCCTTGGATTCATATCTTAGGTAAATATTTAGTAGCCCTACACTAATTATTTTAATCAACATGGAGTGTATTTCAAATGACTACAAATAGTTATAACTAATTAAATTGAGTACAAAATAATATCTTATGTAATAAATTTGCAGGTGCTAAAAAGAGTGGGAATGAACCACAGGATAATGTTTCAGGACCTAACCACCTGACTTGGTGACTGCAGCATTTCCAAAGCTTAGCCAACTTGCTAGGAGAAGTAGCCTGAGAAAGTTTATTGTTCTTCTTCTGATTTGTCTTCTACTGCCAACGTTTTGTGCATGGAGCAAACTCTGTGTGTAATTTGAGAACATGCCTCATGATTTGGAATTGGATGCATCAATACTAGTGATTAACGCAGAAGCGGGAAGCCAGCAACAGCAGCAGTAGGGCAAATTCCTGCTTCAAAGAGTCTGAAGGAAGAAAGGCAAACTCTCTGAGGTTCCTTCTTCTGCAGGCTTTGTTTCCTCATCCTGAAACTGCACTGTCAATTGTTTCTCCCGCTGGGAAGTCCTCCCCACCCTACCCAGCTTCTCCCATCTCCTTCCTACCAAAGACCCTGAACCTTTGAATTACAGTCACCTGATTGGTATCCTGTTGCTAGGAAACTATAAAATGAATGTGTCGTATTTTATAATAAAGAGGCCTGTGATCCATCCTTGGTGAGACATGCACAATCAGGTGTGGCCCCATGTGGAACTGACCAGCACTGACCACTCCCCTCTCCTCTCCTCTGCTCCCTTCCAGAGTCATGGTGAGATAACTGGCTCGAGTTAAAGGTGTCCACTCCGTGGTCCCCCATAGGATTGTCTGTGGCCTGAATGAGGGGTCTGTCCATGGCTAGGCTTGGAAGGATGGTCGTCTGTGTCTGGAATAGGGGGTTCAATCGATGCCCAGGATTGGGGGGATGTTCAATTCACAACGGAGTTTCAATACTCACTCTGGGGTGGGAATTAGAGTGTAGGCTGTTGTGAAGTGCTATTAGGGAGAGGCAAGAAGGAAATGACCACTGAAGCCCTGGCAGCTGGATTATATTGTAATACAAATAGTTCATCTCCAGAATAATGAGTTCAAATATTACACAGTCTATGTAGAAAACTAAATCTTTTCAAAATCATCTTCAGCCCTTCCTTGTAAACGACAAGTGAATGATCATAGACAAGCAGCCAGCAGTGGATGCCCAGGGCATGGTGTCCAGCATCACCCCAGGCTATCCTGACCTTCCCTTTTCATCAGGTGGCTGGTGGGAGGTGGGGGCTGCCTCTTTGCAGCAACATACTTCATTCTATTTTTGTGGAGGAAGTGTCTCAAGTGGGCATGGGAGGGGTCATTGGAGACATATCAGACAGTGGATCTGCACTTATGCTCTCAGAGAAGTTCAAACACACAAAAGAGTTATAGAAGATGCACGAACTTTATCTCCCCTTCTCATTAAGCTGTCATCCACATTCAGTGTGGATCTGTTTCCTGGTTCTGCATATCACTTTCCCTCCGTCTAGCTCCCTTTTGAGTATTTGTGATCACATGCAGCCACCTTTATGATAGATGAATCATTCCTATGGCAACCACAGTCATCATGAATCCTCTGAGTGAGCAGGCAGGAGAAAACAGCTTTCAAGAGAACAGAGATTCTAGGTGGACCTGGGGAGCAGAGAAACCTGAGAGCATTGAATGAATGGAGGTAGGATCATATCATGGGAACCAAAAAGGATGAAATGACTGAGGCCCAGAGAAAGGACTGGCTTTGCTCAACATCACACAGAGCTAGAACTCAGCCCTCTTTTATTCCTGTACCATGATGTACAAGTAAATGAATGAGCACAGACTTGCCATGTGTCAACTGAAGGCAAACAGGCCATATAATAGAACCTTTATGTGTTCTTCATTTGAACCCATTGGTCTGAATGTGAAGTTTTGTTCATAGAGTCTGATGCTTCAGGACTGAAACTGCATCTGGGTCTAAGACATGTCTCTGAAAATATCATTCTTTTCTATCCCATTTCTTTCTTTTTTTTTTTTTAAAGAAAAAATTTCTTGTTTTTTATTGGAGTATAACTGATTAACTGTCCCATTTCTTTTCCAGGGAATATGCTCACTTGTAATAGTGGTAGTTTGGGGGGTCTCTGGCCAATGGAGGCAGCTCTGTAGATAGCAATGATAAAGAATGTTGGCTTTGCCCCCTAAGTGAGGATATTGTGGGACCTAGCTTTGTCCTTGCTGTGGTTGGCAGAGCATGCACGTACAGCTTATTTAATAGCACCTTATAGACAGGGCTTAGAGCAGATCTGCCTGAATGGAGCTGAGACCAGGTCATAGAAACACACGGCTTTGTTTCCTGGTGGCCACCACAAGGGCCTCACTCATCTGATGCCTACCTGTCAGTTCTGAAGTTACCATCAGTATCTCAGCTCCATGCTTGAAGATGTTCCCCATCCCTTCCTCACCCAAAGATGTCCAGGGAATCCTTCCTTTAAAGGAGGAAATGCTTTATTTTTTGCTTTGAGCAATTTTTATCCCAGACTGTGACCGAAGAATAGGAAGAAAGCTTACATCTTCTAAAAGAATCCACTACAAAAGAAGGTGATGTGCACAGAAGGGAGGTATTGCAGCTGTTTCATTTTTGTGCCTTGCATAGGAGTCTCCTGAGATGGTACCCTGAAGCATACCCATTGTTCTTTTCCTTTAATGGATCAACCAACAGAGAGCTAAAGCCCTTGGCTGACTGGGCAGAGAACCACAGTGTCTGAGCACAATACTACTTATTCTGAGAATAGCTGAGTTCAAATTGTCCTTATTCAATCCACTGCCATATAGCTGCTCTAAGCCCTATCTATAAGGCACTAATGGCACCCAGTTCTGCTACATAATCTAAATCTAACAGATTTTTTAAAAATTTCTGAATTTGCAGCAGAATTTAGCATAACTGATCCCACACACCTTCACCTTCTTCTCATGGCTCTCATATCAATAAACTTTCCAGATTTTTCCTCTCTGTTGGCTATATCTTACTTTCTTTTGTTGGGTTTTCTCAGTGCTTAATTCTAAACCATTTTCCCTCAGTTCAGTCACTCAGTTATGTCCAATTCTTTGCGACCTCATGGACTGCAGCACAACCAGGCTTCCCTGTCCATCACTAACTCCCGGAGCCTACTCAAACTCATGTCCATTGAGTCGGTGATGCCATCCAACCATCTCATCCTCTGTTGTCCCCTTCTCCTCCTGCCTTCAATCCTTCCCAGCATCAGGGTCTTTTCCAATGAGCCAATTCTTCATATCAGGTGGCCAAAGGATTGAAGTTTCAGCTTCAGCATCAGTCCTTCCAATGAACATTCAGGACTGATTTCCTTTAGGATGGACTGGTTGGATCTCCCTGCAGTCCAAGGGACTCTCAAGAGTCTTCTCCAACACCAAAGTTCAAAAGCATCATTTCTTTGGTGCTCAGTTTTCTGAGCAACTCTCACATCCACACATGACTACTGGAAAAACCATATCTTTGACTAGATGGACCTTTTTTGGTAAAATAATGTCTCTTCTTTTTAATATGCTGTCTAGGTTTTTCATAGCTTTTCTTCCAAGAAGCAAGAGTCTTTTAATTTCATGGCTGCAGTCACTTAATTTCATGGCTGATGACTGCAGCCATTTCCCCCTGTATTTATTGATTTTAAAGAATTTAGTGATCATCTCTGTCTATATTGTCCAGTATGGTAAATAATCACTATCCAGGTGTGGCTACTGAGCATTTGGAATGTGGGTATCTGAATTAAGATGCAATAAAAGTGTAAAACACACAACAGATTTCAGAGACTTATAACAAATAACAAAAGAATATTTTTTATCTCATTAATAATTTTTATATTGATCCTTGCTAAAATGGTAATATTTGAATACATTGTATTAAGCAAAATGTACTATTTAAAAAGTTTCATTTTATATTTCTGTCCAGCAGTGTGCAATGAACATACCCAAACTTATACAGTGAACATACCCAAACTTATCTCCAGCTCAGATTTCTTTAAACTCCAGACCATGTAACTAGTTTCCAACTTAACATTTCCCAAGGTTATCTGACAAGTGCTTCAAAAGCAACAGGAAAGGTAAGATTTATGTTTCCTCCTAAATACAGTCCTGTTTTAGTGACACTTCCCTTTTCTTTTCTCCATATGGTTTCCTTCTTCCAGCATTATAGACATGTAGAATGTCCAGGTAGGAAGACCAGTATTACACATGACCACCAATCCTATGGTTAAGTCTTCTCTGCATTATAAAATTTCTTTGTGGGCATCTGTAGTGAGGGGAAGCTCATTTCCTTATAAGGCAGCATATTTCATTGTAGACAGCTCTGTTAGAAAGTTTCCCAATATATCACACTACAATTGGATTTCTCAGAATTTCTAATCATGTTTTATTTCTGTCTCCTGAAGCCATACAAAACAAGTTTAATTCCCTTTCTACTTGTGAGAATTGTTTCATGTCTTGACTGCATTGACTTTTCTCAAGTTAAACATTTCTTGTTCAGGGGCTGTGGTTTCAAGTCTTCTCAATCATTCTTGCCACTTACATTTGAATACAGTATAGTTTTTCTACTTATTAATAATGTAGTTGTCAAACGGTCCACTGATTTCAATAGGCTAGCTGAAGACTTTTGGAAAGGGGTTATTTCTTTCAGTTCAGTTCAGTTCAGTTCAGTCGTTCAGTCATGTCCAACTCTTTGCAACCCCGTGGACTGCAGCATGCCAGGCTTCCCTGTCCATCACCAACTCCTGGAGCCTACTTAAACTCACGTCCATTGAGTCAGTGATGCCATCCAACCATCTCATCCTCTGTCATCCCCATCTCCTCCTGCCTATAATCTTTTCCAGTGTCAGGGTCTTTTCCAATAAGTCAGTACTTTGCATCAGGTGGGTAGAGTACTGGAGTTTCTGCTTCAGCATCAGTCCTTCCAATGAATATTCAGGACTGATTTCCTTTAGGATTGACTGGTTTGATCACCTTGCAGTCCAAGGGACTCTCAAGAGTCTTCTCCAACACCAAAGTTCAAAAGCATCAATTCTTTGGTGCTCAACTTCTTTTGTAGTCCAACTCTCACTTGCGTATGTGACTACTGGAAAAACTATAGCTTTGACTAGACGGCCCTTTGTAGGCAAAGTAATGTCTCTGCTTTTTAATACGCTGTTTAGGTTTGTCATAGTTTTTCTTCTGAGGAGCAAGCGTCTTTTAATTTCATGGCTGCAGTCACCATTGCAGTGATTTTGGAGCCCCCGAAAATAAAAGTCTGTCACTGTTTCCATTGTTTCCCCATCTATTTGCCATGAAGTGATGGCTCCAGTTTCCATGATCTTAGTTTTTTGAGTGTTGAGTTTTAAGCCAACTTTTTCACTCTCCTATTTCACTTTCATCAAGAGGATCTTTAGTTCTTCTTTGCTTCCTGCCATAAGAGTGGTATCATCTGCGTAGCTGAGGCTATTGATATTTCTCCAGGCAATCTTGATTCCAGCTTGTGCTTCAACCAGCTCAGCATTTCACATGATGTTCTCTGCATATAAGTTAAATAGGCAAGCTGACAAAATACAGCCTTGATGTAATTTGTATAAATAATGATATAAATACATTATGTATGTATAAATAAGCAAGGTGACAAAATACTCCTTTCCCAATTTGGAACCAGTCTGTTATTCCATGTCCAGTTCTTTCTTTGGTCACATTAAATTCTGCACCTCTGCTAATACCACTTGGGAGTATGTCCATTTGTTGAGGAGTCCCACCAAACACAAATACTGGTTTGTACAGGTCTCACTTTCATGTATATCCATTTATACCTTGGATATGCAATTAAGCCATGCCTCTTTCATCTTCTGTTTTACTGGTTTGTAATATTATATATTTGAAATTTGTGGTTATACTTATAGTTTAGCCCTTGTATAAGTAAGCTAATCTGGATGGTATTAATTCCTTTTATTTGTTTTGTGTATTAAATCAATGTCATCCAAAATTTGAGTCCTAAACCTGTATTTTCACATAATTATCAGCAGAAGTATATAAAGTACAGGATGAATGTTAGAGCTATGTTTTATATTATAAATCTCTTCTATCCATGTTAGTTGCTCAGTCATGCCTGACTCTTTGGGACCCATGAACTATAGCCCACCAGTCTCCTCTGTCCATGGAGTTTTCCAAGCAAGAATTTTGGAGTGGGTAGCCATTCTCTTCTCTAGGAGGTCTTCCTGACTGAGGAATTGAACCCAAGTCTCCTGCACTGCAGGTAGGTTCTTTACTGTCTGAGTCACCAGGAAGTCCAAGTTATGTCAGAACATAATTCAACTCTCCAGATTACTGGTCATTTAACCAACCACAGGTTTAGGTGACAGGGCTTGGAAAATTCTTCTTCATTATCACTTCAGATATTTCCTCTATCCTGTTCTGTCTCTTTCTGGGACTTCAACTGCATTTCCACTGAATATTTGATATGTCCCACTCCTCTTATGTTTTCTGTTCATTTTTTTTCTTCCCTTTTTCATCTTTTTGTGTCTCAACTGGGATTTCTATTGGCACTGACATATTGTCAAGTAGCTAATTTATTGCTATGCTGTTTTCACCCTACTGCTGAGCCTATCAGAGAAATTCTTCATCTCTGATGTAGTTTCTATTGGCAGAATTTCTATCTGACTTTTACAGTTTTCATCTCTCTGTTGATATTCTATATTGCTTATGCTTATCATCACCTTTTTTCCATTAGGCTCGAGATCAGCAAATTTTTAATTTTTTTTTCGTCAAAGGGCAGAAAGTAAATATTTTAAGCTTTGTAGGGTCTACAATCTCTCTCAAAACTATTCAGCTCTGCCATTGTAGTGTAAAGTTATACCTCAGTAATTGTAAATGAATGTGGTTGTGTTCATTAAAATTTTTTTACAAAGGTAAGAAGAAGCTGAACTTTTCCTGAAGGCCAGGGCTTGCTGACCCGCTGCTCTAGATCATTTGAAATATTAATTATAGCTATTTTAATATACTTATCTGATAGTTCTGGTCATCCCTAAGTCTGCTTATATTGACTGCTTTATCAGTTGACAATGAGTTCTTTACCTTGCTTTTTTAGTTTGCCTCATCATTTTTTTTCAGTTTATTTTTTTTATTGAAGGACAATTGCTTTACAGAATTTTGCTGTTTTCTGTCAAACCTCAACATGAATCAGCCATAGGTACATCCCCTCCCTTCTGAACCTCCCTCCCATCTCCCTCCCCATCCCACCCCTCTAGGTTGATACAGAGCCCTTGTTTGAGTTTCCTGAGCCAGACAGCAAATTCCCACTGGCTATCTATTTTACATATGGTAATGTAATTTCCATGTTACTCTTTCCATACCTCTCACCCTCTCCTCCCCTCTCCCCATGTCCATAAGTCTATTCTCTATGCCTGTTTCTCCACTGCTGCCCTGTACATAAATTTTTCAGTACCATTTTCCTAGATTCCGTATATGTGCATTAGAATACAATATTTATCTTTCTCTTTCTGACTCACTTCACTCTGTATAATAGGTTCTAGGTTCATCCACCTCATCAGAACTCACTCAAATGTGTTCCTTTTACGGCTGAATAATATTCCACTGTGTATATGTACCACAACTGTGTATATGTATACACAACTGTGTATATGTACCACTTCTTTATCCATTCATCTGTCGATGGACATCTAAGTTGCTTCCATGTTCTAGCTATTATAAATAGTGTTGCAAGGAACAATGGGATACATGTGTCTTATTCAATTTTGGTTTCCTCAGGGTATATGTCTAGAAGTGGGATTACTGGGTCATTGCTTCATCATTTTTGATTAAATATCAGAGATGGTATGTGGAAGAACAGAAATAACTAGAGTAAATATTATTTACTAAAGGAAATGGCACATCTTCTGTTAGGCTGTTAGTGCATAGGACTGAATCAGTCTGGTAATATTTCAACTGAAGTTTTGTTTTTGGCAGTTATTCTTACTACAGTGACCTCTGGTATAATGGAGGCTTTTAAATCATCTGGTGATAAGTTGTTTTCTTGTGTGTTTTGGGTAGAAAATAGTGTTGAAAGATTTTTTTTCTCAGTGTTCCTGTTCAGCCTTCAGCTTTCAGTGGTCTTGATACGAGCACATTACGTGGGGGTATCTCTCTCCTTATCTTGCCCAGGTGGTAGAATACTTGTTGATTGAAGTTAGATTTGTGATATTGACTGGGTTCTCTTATGTCAAAGTACTTGCATTAACTCATATTTTTGTACTTTTTTTTCTTATTTAAAGAAATACCATAATGATCCAAATAAAGTTTTACACATTTTTTTAAATTTGTAGCTGCATCATTGTCCTGAATTATCAGACTAATTACTTTGAGAAAGCAAAAATAGTGATTTTAGACATGATTATTTTTCTAGAAGAGGAGTACTGGCTCATAATAATGTTTCCTCTGTAGATTTAATTGAATCATATATAATCAATTCAATAATAGTTTATGGAATCTTGAGTTGATGTCAAGACAAGCCGTCTCTAGATTCCAGGTCAGTCTTACTCCTCTTTAACCTGAGGTAATATTTGCTTTCTATGATTTTTCTGTGTCTCCTTCATGTTCTCATTATGTTAACAAATATGTAACATAACCACATGTTTGAAGTCCCTTTTTCTTAACGTCTCTTTACCTAATTTGGCCTAAGCTTCCTTCTTTTAATGTGTTTTTTCTTTATAGCCTCCAAATAATTATAATTTACAATGTTACTACATTGTTTGATGTATTAGTTCAAGAAAAGTTTTTTTGTAATTAATGTGTCAAGTTTTAGGTTTAAACCTTGAGAAACAAGCTTGGATAAAATTTAGCCTTTACTTCCCAGGCCAGGTGCTAAGGCAGACATGTAACAGGTATTTAGCCAGGTGCATGTGATGAAAACAATAATAGGAGAATAGGTGATAAGCTATGACTAGGGTTGGCTGATAAGCTACAAAAAGGGCTGGGGAAGGAAATTCAGGAAGGTTTCAGAGAGTTTCTGGTATTCTTAAAGTCTTAAATGGTAAAGACTTGAACTTGATGCATGATACAGAAAAGAATATTTCAGACAATGTAAACCATGTACAAAGTAGCCTCATGCGTACATTTTCATAAATTCCCACAATGGTGAAACACGGTGGCAGGTAGTGGCAATAGATGAGGCTGGACAGGAAACTGAGGTCAGACTGTGAAGGTCATACTGGCCCACTGCAGAATTTGGACTTTGTCCTGTAGATGATTAAGATTAATGGAAGGATTTTAGATAGAGGAAACACATGATCCAATTTACAGTTTTAAAAGTGCACTTTCACTTGAGTGAGTATAATGAGACAGTGCAGCTTTATTGTTTAGACTCTGCAGGCATCATATATAGGGCTCATGAGCTACACAAGGGTCCTCAGATTGTGAGAGACATGGGAGAGGAGACACCTTAGCTTCATAGTTGGAAAACTGCCAAGTCAAAATAAAAATTACTTTAATTAAATGCCTATAAACCATGGAATTATGTTAACTGCAGCTCAAATAAACTTTAAAATAGCTTCATACAAATGGGAGAAATGTTGTGTCACATAAGCAAAACTTGTAGAACACAACAATAAGGTGACTTTAGGCTCCCCCTCTCCCTTCAAATCTGTTCTGTGGGTGAGTTCTTTCTCTTTCTCTTTAGATAAAAAAGTATCAATTTGAGGAAAATCCTATGACTTCTCTAGTCACTCTTTAGGAACTAAAATTCTTATGATTGGTCTAATCCCCCTAACAGTCTTTGTTCAATAACTAGAATGCCCAGTTCTATTACTAATACTGTATTTTCATGTATGGTGTTAGAGAATGTTCTAATTATATTCTGTTACATGTAGCTTCCCATTTTCCCAGCACCACTTTAATGAAGAGATTGTCTTTTCTCTACTGTATACTCTTGCCTCCTTTGTTATAGAATAATTGAGCAAAGTGTGTGAGTGTATTTCTGGGCTCTCCATTCTGTTCCACTGATTTGTGTGTCTGTTTTTGTACCAGTACCTTACTGTCTTGATTATTGTAGCACTGTGATGTTGTCTGAAGTTAGAGCACCTGATTCCTTCATCTCTGTTCTTTCTCGAGTATTTTTGCTATTCAGGGTATTCTTGCCTGGGAAATCACATGGACAGAGGAGCCTGGTGGGCTACAGTCCATGGGGTTGCAAAGAGTCGGATATGACTTAGTGACTAAACAACAACAACAACTTATATAATACAGTACATCAACTATACTTCACTTTAAAAAGTTTACCACCATAAAAAAGGTCAACACTTAAAGTTAATAGTTATTTTCTCCCTTGCTTTGGGACTTCTCTGGGCTGTTGGCTTGTATTGGAGAAGGAAATGGCAACCCACTCCAGTACTCTTGCCTGGAAAATTACATGGACAGAGGAGCCTGGTATGTTACAGTCCATGGGGTCAAAAAGAGTCAGACACAACTGAACAAACTGTCATCATTGGGACTTTTCTGGGCTGTTGGCTTGTATACAAAGAGAGGTTTTATATATTTTACAATTATTATTTTTAATTCACTTTTTCCACTCACTAACTGCCTCTAGATCTTGCAGAGTTGAAACAGGGTGGGGATTAGTGAAAGGATGGGTAGGGTTGAGGAGAGACTGGTTAGAAATGGAAACGAAAAAATTGTTCACAAGTTATGTATTAACAGAAGGCAAGTAAATGGACACCTTGGTCACCTGAATATCACAGTGGGAGAGAAAGAGGCACTTAGAATGACTTCTTGTGCGTCTTGCTCTGGTGGTGTCTCTGACTGGACTCTGTGTTTATTCATTCAAGAGGCATTAACCACCTACTTGATATTTAGATCCATATGAATGAGACTGTTCCAAGTCTTGAACAGCTCAAGTCCTTTGGGAAGAGTGGTAAATACACAGCTAAAATGTTCTGTGATGAGAACTGTAACAATGTGATGCTTTGGAAATTATGGGAACACAATGGTGCATTTCATGCAGCTTGAGTAAAATGGGGAGTGCTGCCTCTGGAGATGTAGACCAACTGGTCTTAGTTTGGGAAATACTGATTGTAATTCCTGTGAGGAAGTTGGAAATGGTGTTGGTTATATATATATTGAGGGCTAAGAAAAGGTTTGATCTCACAGAGGAGTTTAGGAGCTATCAGCATGGAGGTATAAGCAGAAGTGGATGAGATATATCATCTAGCGAGAATATCAACTCTCTGACTCATACACATGAGGGAAAAATTGGAAGTATAGAGAACTAGGGAATATGTGGTGGTGGTGGTGGTTTAGTCTCTAAGCCATGTCCAACTCTTGCAACTCCATGGACTGCAGCCCACCAGGCCCCTCTGTCCATGGAATTCTCCAGGCAAGAATATTGGAGTGGGTTGCCATTTCCTTCTCCAGGGGATCTTCCCAACCCAGGGATTGAACCTGGGTCTCCTGCATTGCAGGCAGGTGCTTTACCAACTGAGCTACCAGGGAATACCTAAGAGATAAAGAAGAGATAGAGAAGGATGCTGAGGAGAATGTCAGAGGTGTACAAGGAGAACCCAGAGAGGGAGGAGCCCCGGAGGCCAATGGAGAAGAATTTTTCAGGGATTAGAAAATTACTGTAAATGCTGCAAAGAGCTCAAGCATTGGTTTCTAGGTCCGAGATACCTGGATGTACCCTAGTTTCTACTTTGTGAAGAGTTGGACATGACTGAAGCAACTTAGCATGAACACACTACTTACAACCTATGACTTTGGGCAAGTTATCTAACCATTTAGCAGGAAAACTGTGGGTCTTGGTGCTCCTTATGGTTGCTCTGTAGGGTACTGGGTGATGTTTCCATCTCTTTAGAAGCCATATCCATCTTTTGTGTTGGAAGACTACCAATCCTGTGTTCAGAGACACTTCTTCCCAACCTTCTGTGTCTTTATTCTCAATCTATGCATCCATGTTATCTGAATCATTTATTAATAACTTCTGACTTCCTTTTTGTTGGAGTCTCTGCTTTCTCAGATCCTCTCTCTAGATCACCCTCTCCTGCAACTTAAGGCTCCTGGAATGTGGAGCTGTGTACAGATGTTTCCATCCTGTGAGCACTCCACTGTTTCTCAGGCAGTGTCTCTGAGCAGATGTTCTGCTGTGTGCCTCCCATTTCCTCTGCTGTTGTATTTTCTATACAAACACCAGATTGCATGGCTACAGCCTTCTTTCTGGAGAAAATCCAAGTCATGATGGTGATGGGATAGGCTGTGCTTTCAGGCTGTCAGAGATGGTCTATGGTGCAAAAGCTTTGCAGCAAGAGTGTGAAGCCAAAAGGCTTAGGGGATGCAGTTATGTGCTGTGACTTTATCTACTCATGACCTGTTGTCTCTGGTGTGTCTTCCACTGAGCTGCTGTTCTGCCAGAATGTCTCTTCTCTTTACCTCTTTAGCCTTGCCCTGTGTCCCCATAAGCCTCTCTTGGTCTTTTTAAATTGTGCCCCCTCAACTTGAGCCTTCCCAACACATGGGATTCTTTGTCTCCTGACAGCATGTGCAGTTCGGAGGCAGAGTCAGAGAGCACTTTACAATAACAGACTTGAAAAGTCTTGCTGAAAATGGGGAGGAGGCAGGGTTACCTGCTGGACAGGTTGGCAGGGGGGCAAACTGTCCCCATGAGGGTCAATGTTAACATGTTTCAGTGGTCTCCAGCCCCTCTCACCATTTTCTCTTGGTTTGTGGACTTGTCTTTGATCGCTTACTGAGAATTTGTGACAAAGGGCCCAGGGATGTGGAAGAAAATTTCCTGACTTTATTATTTATTTATTTTACTGCACAATTCCATTTTTATGAAGTATAAAAACAAAACAATCTAACCTTTATTGTTAGAAATAAAGATAATGATTGAGGGGCTGGGGTGATAAATAGTGACTGAAAGGCACACCCCGGAGAGCTAGAATGCAAGTCAGGTTCTCTTTCTTGACCTGGGTGCTGATTGTATAAATGCTTTTAGTTTGTGAAAACTCACTGAGCTGTACCCTGACAGCAGGTGTATATTGTGACTCAAGAAAAACTTTGAAAAATCTATAGCTGGGTATTTTTAAAAAATTGAAATGTAGTTAATTCACATTGTTATGTTAGTTCCAGATGTATAGCTATGTGATTCAATTGTATATGTATTTATATATATACACACATATATATATTCTTTTTCAGATTCTTTTCCATTATAGTTATTGCAAGATACTGAATATAGCTCCCTGTGTTACACAGTAGGTCCTGGTTGTTTATCTTTTTTGTATACAAAAAAGGCAGGCTGCTCTTTAACCTTACCTCTCGATCTGCTTTTGGGAATTCATGATTTGGAAGAGAATTTTCATTTCCATCTTTGTTCCATTCATGACAAGTAAACATCTTTAGTCCTTCATGTGATAGAAGAGGTTGCATTCATCTGTCACTGGCCACCTCTCCTTGCTGGAAATAGCCATCTGGTTGAAGCTGCCTATGTTCCTTTCAGAGATGCCTATAGACAGTGTATCTTCATGTGCATTAGTTTGAATGTTAAGTAGAGCTCTGGAGAGTGAGATAGAGTCTGGGGAGCTGAAGGAAAGGAGGGACTAGAGTGACTCACTTACCAACCAGCCTTACCAACTTACCAACCAAGTTTTATCCATAACTAGCTGAGCCACCTAAGTGATTAAAGGCAGGAGTGGAACTCAGACCTGGCAGGTCTCAGTGCTGCCAGTATGGAGTGCATCTTATCATCCACGCCTCCCTGATTCCACATAGCAGATCATCTGAAAATTTTTATGTGACATTCTCTCTTTTAAAGGACCCAGCAATACATTTATTTATAAAGTGAAGAGTATGCCACAGGGAAGAAAGCTTGACGTTCAGATGCAGACACACCTGAATCACACCATGGCTTTATCACTTCATTTTTTCATTTATTCAGCCATTCATTCATTCAAAATGTTTATCTAAAGCATTCCCTGTCCCAGGCATAATGCCAAGTATGAGGCAGACAACACTGGTAAATTTTCTGTGGCAATCTGGATAATTTAGTAACTTCTCTCAGCCTCAATTTCTCATCTATAAAATATGAATGATGCTACTCTCTGTGCAAGTTGTCATGAAGGTTGAAATAAGGACACAGTTTCTGGCATGTATCAATTTTTTTTTAATCTAGAATTATAATTATGTGAAAAATATCCTATTTTGCATGTTCCTTGAGTTTTTTTTTTTAGTGAAGTCTACATATTTACAATGACTTACAATAATGTTGGGCTTCCCTTGTGGTTCAGTTGGTAAATAATCCTCCTGCAATGCAGGAGACCTGGGTTTGATCCCTGGGTTGGGAAGATCCCCTGGAGAAGGGAAAAGCTACCCACTCAAGTATTCTGGCCTGGAGAATTCCATGGAACAGTCCATGGGGTCATAGAGAGTTGGACACAATTGAGCGACTTTCACTTTCACTTTTCACAGTAATGTTATTCTTATCAAGGTTCCCCAGGTAAACCATTCTCTCCCACTAACAGGTTAAACTACATACTGAAACTCATTGTGATGAAGACTTCAGAAATCAACTAAAATTGTAAATGTTTTAGCTATACTACAGGACTTGGTTTTTTTCTCTATAGAAGAGTTCCAAAGAGCACAGGACTGGGAGTACACAGGCCTGAATTAGTTTTAGCTTAGAATATAACCTGGGATATCTTTGTTTGCCTCTCTCTGGACTCTACCATTTGCATTTATGAAATAGTTGTAATTGTAAAAATTTCCTTGCTTATTTGTAGAATTTATGTAGTACATGATATGAGAGGGCTTTAATACTTTAATTGTATGTATGTTTTCTTGCTTTCTTGTTTTTAAGGGAAAAAAATGAGAATAAATCGGATATTTTGCCAAGTTCTATATCTTCTTACAGATTATCCTATTTTCTTATCTTTTGTGAATTTGCACACTTAGATTTCTGTTTTGAATGATAAGGAATAATGATGGTTGATCCTAATGTGGAGAAGGTGGATTTGTCAGACTTTAAATTTGCTAACTAGATATATTTGAGAATAATTATTCATATTAAGTGTTTTATAAAAGTGTTTTTTTATTTGACTTTCTTAAACTGGTAGGGGCAAACAGCAGTGCATTTAAAGCATGATTTGATGTTTTAGAAATATAGCTATTGCACAGTTTGAAATATACCTACATAATAATATTAGAACACAAGTTAACAGTTGGGTTTTTGTTCTAATACCCAGGTCTATGTGCACAGTGATGGGTTTGAGTTGTTCTTATACCTGCACAAAACACTGTAAAAGTTGTTGCTATATATTTAGTTTGGGACTTTGATTTTGGAGTTGGTTTCAAATAAATTCTGAAAGCAAAACAAAACAAAACAAAAAACTTTTATAGCTTGCAGGCCTAGGAAAAAAATAAGTGGAACAAAGTCTAAAAGATAAACAGTCAATCCATAAGTCTCTACTCAATGCCTGTTGTGGGTACTTGCTACTTTGCTAGGAGATGTGCAGTCAGAGGGACATTTGAGTTTAAACTTGAAAGTGGTATAGATGTTTACCAAGTGAAAAAGGAGTCTAAAGGAAAACAAGGCACAGAGAACTATGTGACCAATTTAGAAGGATCATAGAACCTGGGGAGCTGGTTTGAGTGTGGGGGAGCTCTGATGGGGGAGGCTGGAGAGATAATCAGGAGACAGGCTAGGGAGGGAATCCCCCACCATGTCTTAAAGTTGCTGCAAATGCAGCCAAGAGAATGAGGGTTTGATTAAGCAGATCTTATAAAACACACCAGCTCATTCTCCCCCAGACATTCTGTGAATTTTCTCACTGAGCCAAGGCAAGTGCTGTTCTATTATTATGCAGAGGAGATTAAGGTTGCTTTCCTTAAGACTGAGCTCCTTAACCCAGCATGCTGGTGTGCTAAGGTTTATAAAGACACACTCCTGCGTGGGTGAGTCATGTCTAATGTGTTCCACCCATTAATTTGCTGTAATGATAAACCCTATGGATTATGTTTTTTCCTGAAGTGGTTGCTGTCTTCTTAGTGTGTTCGGCATTTATGGAGTTATTATCAAATGATCGCAGAATCATATAAACTGAAGTTGAAAAAGAACTTGATCTCTAAGAATACAGTATAGATAGTCAGCTTTGAGGTGGGAGCCCCAAAAGAGAGGAGGTGGGTGTAGGGGTCAAGGAATGGGTTAGGAGAGAGGGTTCTAAAAGGGAACTTGATGATAAGGACAGGGAATGATAGGAAATCCAAAAGCTGTAAGACCAGAACTCTGAATTTGATTTTGGAAGCATTGGAAATAGAGTAAATTATAAATGCTCATTCTTGTTGCAGTGCAGAGACTTCTTTGATGGGGGTCATCTGGAGAGTGAGAGTCAGACACCGGGCAAAGACAGGCATTAAACTACGGGGCTCAAAGGTCTTCAGCTTGCCTAAGACTGCAGAAATACCAAAGAAACCTGTTTCGAGGAAAGTCAGAGGTTGTCGGCTTTAGCATTTGGAGGCAGGCTGAACGCAGGGAGCAGAGAAAAGTGGAATCTGGAAAGACTCCTGGGCTAGTTGACCGGCAGGACTCAGCAGGGAATGGCACTGCTCAAGGATTTCTTGTTGTTAATCATTTTTCTCATTTTCCCTCGTTGTTAACCCTGGGACCACACTAATCAACTCCTCGTTTCCCTGCCCATGGCTTACATGGTTCCTTGGTTATTACATCTGAGTTTAATCATTGTCCAAACTGAGCTCCATGTCTTCCTTGCAATTTCACTCCTGATTCAGTTAGTGTTTTGCCAGGAAATGTAGCTGTATAGAGAAATGGAGAGAATCTATTCAGAGAGAGGAGTGTCAAAAAGGGGCAGCACAGTCTAGAACAGGGAGCTGGGGCTCTGAAAGAAAGCCTGGAAGATTTTTCCCCCCCTGGTCCCCAGAGAGTGATGAAAAAATTCAGAAAAATAGAGAGAAACCAGAGCCACCATGATTTACTGCATTTCCTCTTATTCTCATTGCACGAAGATGAAGTGGAGATGTTCACTGGGAAGTAGGAAAGTGATCACATCAAAAGCATAAAAGTGCAGTCAACTTGACATTGAAGTAGGAATTGTCTGGAAGTCATGTTTGGCCTCCGCTCCCATCTCTCTCTGCTCAGCCTCCTTCACTCCAGGAGTCCCTCATGTTTCAGAAACAGAGTGTTAGAGGAGGCAGAAGTAAGTCAATCATGGGTTCTTCAATTACTAGGAACTGTCAGTGCTGGCCAACATCAATTGATGCTGTAAGACATCAGAGATATTATTTATCTCTCTACTCTCTAAGGTCTAATTTGTAGATGGCAAAGATTAAAATCAGCTCCTTAGAGACCAGCTCTCAAAATCTTAAGGGAATTTATGAATAAATATGTGTATGTATACATATTTTTCCACAAAAAATGCTGTCAGATATCGGATACCCTGAGGAATATCCCACTCTAGAGAATGGGGTATTTTCCAACCATAGACCAACATCCCATTATTTTTTCCATCTTTAAAACAAATAAACATGTAAACCTTGACCCCCACTTTCCACATCAACAGCCTTTTACAGCAAATCTCAAAAGAATTGTCTGTGATATACACTGCCCCCAATTTTTCTCCTCCTGTTCTCCTTTGAGCCCACATTCATCAATCAAATGAAAATGATCTTGACAAGCTCAAGAAGAACCCCTGTTTAATAAATCCAACAGTTACATCCTAGTTCTCAGCCTGCTGAACTTAAAACAACATCTACACTTATTTACCTCTTCCTTCTTGGATTCTGGATAATTCCTTTCTTAAACTGGCTTCCATGTAAAACACATCCTCCCAGTTTTCCTCCAGGCTCATAAGCTGCTCTTTTTCAGTCTTTGTTATTGGTTCTTATCTCTCTGCCTCCTCCTCCTCCTTTTTTTTTTTTTTTAATATTTATTTATTGGCTGTATCAGATTTAGCTGTGGCATGCAGGATCTTCACTGTAGCATGCGGGCTCCAGAGCAAGTGACTCAGTAGTTGTGGCACATGGTCTTGGTTGTGTTGAGACATGTGGAATCTTAGTTCTCTGACCAGGGATCGAACCTGCGTCCTTGCATTGGAAGGTGAATTCTTAACCACTGAACCACCAGGAAAGTCCCTCTCCCTGCCTTCTTAACATTAGAATGTTGCAGGGTTTGGCAGTCTTTCGCTTAATTTCTTCATGATCTTATTCAACTCCATTTTTTCACATACCAAGTACAAAATGTGACTTCCAAATTTATACTCCAAGCACAGACCTTCTCCCTGAGTTCCACGCTTGTATATGTAAATATCCATCTGACTACTCAGTATTTCCACTTGGATGTCTAATAGAAATCTCAGTATGTTCAAGACTAAGCTTGTGATCTTTTCTTCCTCTCCGTTAGTGCTGGGACTGTTTTTCCTATGGCTTAGGCCATCAGAGCTTGCTGTCATCCTTGACTCATTCATGTTTCATAGTCTTCATCTATCCATTAGCAAACCCTATGAACTCTACTTCTGAAATAGAGGCAGGAGTGGTTTACTTCTCACCCATGTCACTGCTGCCATTCTAGTCAAGCCATTAGCTTGAATCTGGATAATTGTAGTGCAGTTTATTCTTTGAACAGCAGAGAATAGCTAGGTCTATGTGCAACAGAGATAAAAGAGATCAGAGTCCAAAAGTTAATTTAGTTTTTGAGTTAGGGGTCTGAGGATGAGGTAAAAAGTTCAGGATGCTCTCAGTGGGTGTGTTGTAGACACAGAGGATAGTACTAGTTATTTTGATCCCTCTGCCCATCTGCGCATCCAGGTTCATTCTCCACTCTCTGTGTCCTGCTCTGCACTCCAGAAGCCTGACTTCTATGCTTTGCATCTTGTAGGCTCTCTTGCCCATTGTTCTGTTTGGGTTCAAGCAATGGGAAACATGGGCAGGATCTCAAAGTGAAGAGAGGAAAGGCAGAGTCTTTTCTGCACTCTCCGTCCCCACTACACATCTGGTGGTGACTTTGCTCCATCCACGGGCACATGTCAAATTGTCTTTACTGCCTGGTTTCAGCTCTCCCTGGATTGAAGAAACACTGTTTCTTCTCCTTGCTCCCTCAATATCATGAGTGTGAACAGCTTTCTTCTGTTCCCCACCCCTGGGTATCTCAGCATTCATTATAATCGTTAGGTTTCAATATTCTTTTTTCTTCAAAACTTTAGGTATCTTATATTTTAGACATAGCATAAAAAAGATATTAGAGATCAGCAGATTCTTGTCCCTTGATGAGTAACACATACTTTCCTGCATATTTGCTAAATTTTTTTTTTTTTTTTTTTTTACTGACAATTTAATGTAATTTCCAGCAGGTTGCTAGATGTGGTTCCTTCATCTATTTTTACCATGTTAGTTCCTAAAACTGCCCAAACCACTTTAAATAATCCCTATTTTAAAAAGCCCAATTTAGATAAACCTATAATAGCTCAGTTGGTAAAGAATCTGCCTGCAATGCAGGAGACTCTGGTCCTATTCCTGGGTCAGAAAGATTCACTGGAGAAGGGATAGGCTACCCACTCCATATTCTTGGGCTGCCCTTGTGGCTCAGCTGGTAAACAATCTGCCTGCAACATGGAAGACCTGGGTTTGATTCCTGGATTGAAAATATCCCCTGGAGAAGGGAAAGGCTATCCACTCTGTATTCTGGCCTGGAGAATTCCATGGACTACATACAGATCTCAGAGTCAGATGCAACTAAGTGACTTTTACTTTTCACTTTTCTTCATAAAAAGATAGGTTTTTCAGGTAAATCTTTTTGTGAGTGTCCTTTATTTCCTTCAGGGACCCGTTCTCACATAAATATAATTATTCTTTTGTTATTAAAATAAATATTAAATTAATTGCACATTATGAAAATAAATTTATGGAACACATTATTCACAGAAATTTAGGAAATACAAAGTCTTGAAGGAAGAAAAATGTTCATCCTTAATCACAGTGCTACTAAATAATTGCTGGAACATTTTGGTCAGTTGTAAAAAAAATTTTTAAAGATATTTTTATTGGATTATAGTTGATTTACAGTGTTGTGTTAGCTTCTGGTGTACAGTAAAGTGAATCAGTTATGCATATACATATATCCACTCTTTTATTTGAATAATTTTAGTCTCCTTGTGATATTTTAAAATGTTAATGTTTCTTATACAAAAAGAAAGAAATTTGGAATGGACAACAAAATCAGTTCTATTACTACAAGCTAGGAAATTTTTTGTGTGTTTTCTTGAAAATCTTTCTTTCTTTGGAGTTTAATATGGTGATTTTACATGTGGTGATTTTACACTATGTAAAATCTTTACACTATGTGGTGATTTTAAAGCATAGTGAATACAGATCAGTTATAATCCATAGAACAAAGGGGAAATGAGGAGAACCTTGGTATAATATTGACTGCTGGTTAGTTTTTATTGCTCTGTCATAATATTAAAAGAAATTACTTTAGCTATTAAACTGGAGTTTAAATTATAAAAATCAGTTATTTAATTATCTTGATATTAAAACTGCTTCTCTGATTTTGTAGTTGGAAGATTTTGCAGATGGAAGAGAAAGACTTGTAATTATCTTGGTAGTAGATGAAAAACATAAGTACCATAACCATTGTTAGTGGTCTTTGCCACCATTAGAAAGGGTATGTCTCTAGGAAATTACCTGGTTCTTGGAAAAGAAAGAAATCTGCTGAGGAGTAGCTCCATGAAGCAAAGCAGGTTCAGCTTTGTACATGGGATACAAAATCTAAATTTAGACACATAAATAAACTGATTCTGAAATGGAGGTCCAACTAAGCAACAAAAAGTGGCCATTTTGAAAAATATTATAACCTTCTTAGTTTTGGAGCTTCCCTGGTGGCTTAGTTGGTAAAGAACCTGACTGCAAGAGACTCTGGTTTGATCCTTGAGTCAGGAAGTTCCCCTGGAGGAGGATATGGCAACCCACTCCAGTATTCTTGCCTGGGAAATCCCATGGACAGAGGAGCCTGGTGGGCTACAGTCCATGGGGGTCACAAAGAGTCAGACATGACTGAGCACACATGTACAGACTCAATTGAGATTTATTCATTTGGATTTTTCCTTGAGTCACTTGGTATGTCTTTAAATAATTGTTTCCAAGGGATTAGGCCCATCAGTGCTGTATATTTGAATCTCTCAAATATTTGCCTCACTCTTTATTGCTTTAAGACATGAAAGACAACTTAGCATGTAATCATTAGGTTTCAATATTTTTTCCTGAATACTTGAGGTATTTTATATTTTTGACATAAAAAAGATGTTAGAGATCAACAGATTTCTCTTCCTTTGTAACATACATTTTCCTACATATTTGCTTAAAAATTTAGTAATTTTTTTTTTTTTTTTTTTTTTACTGATAGTTTAAGATAATTACCAGCAGGTTACTAGATGTGGCTCTTTCCTTTCATTGATTTTTACCAAGAATTTAGTCTGAGCCCTGTTAATCAATACACATCATCAGTTTCAACTCAAGACATAAAAAAAATCACCTTAATTATGACTTTATTATAATACATTCATTTTTAAGTTAGAATGCATATTTTGTTATAGTGAGTCTGTATTTCTATCCATTCCTTCATTATTTTCCATCTCTGTTCTATTTTTCTCCACATTGTCAGGGAAATTCTCAGGTTCTAAATGTCTGATTTGATTTTTCACAAAATCAATCCTGCTCTTTACTGCCTTCTGGATGGATTTCAATTCTACTTTTCTATTTTGAATTTATTTTATTTCCTTTCTTCACCTTCATTTATATTTTATCTTTTAATTTTGGTCTATGTTTTTCATATTTTTAGCTCCTATTTCTTATAATATTTTTAAGAAAATAGTTATTTTGTCTAACTTTGATTTTTAGAATAGGTTTATTTAGTATTCATATTGAATTCTGTACTCCTCATTGAATATTGATTTTTAGTATCTTCTCCCTTGTTTTCTTGATCACTTTTAATAAAGACTTTTCTTTTTTCTTTAAAAAATACATTTAGTATTTTCAAAGAACCAATTTTAATGTTGTTAAAACTTTCTGTATTCATCTTCCATTTTGACTAATTCTATTTCTATTATTTCCTTTCTAAGTTATTTGAGCTTATTGTAATATGTTATCTTCTTTCTTGAGATGAATATTTAGACTATTCATTTTCAGCCTTTCCTCTTATCTAATGTAAGGATATACACTTCCCTCTAAACACTGTGCTAGCTTTTCCTTTTATGTTTAGCAAGTAGTTTCTTTCTTTCAATTTTTGACTTCTCATGTCTACTTTTCATTGTAATTCTTTTAATGCATGCTACCCCAAGTGTATTTTATAGGTATCATGCTGATATCAAATCCTCACTTCAGTAAATTATCATCGAATCTGTATGTGTCAATTTATTCAATGATTATTTATTGAGGTTTACTGTGTCCAAGGTACTCGTTCGGAGGTGAGGATTTCATTAATGTATAAACCAGAGAAACTCTTAATATATTCAATTATATTAGCTTATATTCTAAACTGGGGAGAGAAGTAGTCACTGTAATTTGTAAAAGTAAAAGGTGAGAAGTATATATAAATTAAGAAGCAGGATAAGGAGATTGGTTTCTGCTGTGTATGTATACTTGGGAGGTGTGTGGGAGGTGTGTGTATGTGTTAAATGTGTTGTGGTGGGGAGTTTTAAATAGAGTGATCAGAGAAAGCCATCCCAAGAAGGTGAGATTAGGAGAAAAGGGATTCTTCTCTGGGGGAGAAGTTCTTGTCAAAGGGAACATCCAGTACAAAAGTTCTGAGGCAATATGGTACTTGACTTATCTTCAGAGGCTGAGGTGACTATGAAAGAGTGACTGAGGGCTGGGCAGGCAGAAGAGTAGATGAGAAAGGATAGGAGTGAGGATAGTTAATGTCACTTAGATAACAGCCTGGGAACCAAAGATCTTGATGCATATGTATCTGATCTTCATGGAAGAATTTTTTATCCAAAGAACATTTTATTCTTCAGAAATGGTTTACAGAAATGACTTTATTTTGACCTCTAGGAATAATTAAATGACTCCAAAAGCATAGGATATTTTACGTCCTTTACCCTGGTGGCTCAGTGGTAAAGAATCTGCCTACCAATGCAGGAGACACAGGTTCAATCCCTGGGTCAGGAAGATCTCCTGGAGAAGGAAATGGCAACTCGCTCCAGTATTCTTGCCTGGGAAAGCCCATGGACAGATGAACTTGAGGGCTATAGTTCATGGGGTTGCAGAGTAGGACATGACTGACTTAGCAAGTAAACAACGACAACAAACACTTTTGCAACTATGGTTTAATCTGAAGAAACTCAGATTTTGCTCTCTTTTCACCTGATCTTTATACAGGAGTCATCCATTCATTTAGTCAACCAGTAGTTATTTTCTTCAAAATTATTTATATAAATGTTCTTGTGCTGACCTTTAGATTTAGATAAATTGACATGTAGCCATCCCATCTGGTCATTTCAGCTTTGAAATTTGAAGAACTTCAGTAGTCATCACCATAACAACAGATCATTATCCAAATTCTGCTTGAATGGTCCCAATTCTTCTTTATTTATAGCTGAATCCATTACTGGATTACTTTAATTTTTGCCAGTTTTATCTTATAATCCATCAGCTATTTGAAAAAAATTCCATGTTCCCCTTGAGTCATAGCTTCTAGCCCTTGTAATCTCACTCTTCATATACTGTTCCTCACATATTTCTTGTGCCTACTGTTATAGACTTTTTGCCATTAGGTCACCCTCTTTTAGACAAGGACAGGGGAATTCTTACATTTCTATGTAAGAAAAATTCCTGGCCTTGAATTTGAATTTTCAGTTCCCTTCTCATAACTAAAATTCTAACAGTAGTTATAGAAATGTGATGAAAACAAATCAATTAGATGCCAGTGCTGATGGCCATGTTATGTATTTTGGCACATTATGGAAAGAGTTTCTTTCCCTCACAGAAAAGTTCTATAATAGATCTTCCTTCAGCCCTAGTGAAATTGATTAATTACTCTAACTTAATTGATCGTATGCAGTTTCTCAACCCATTCAACACCCTGGAAACCAAACTCAGTCATGAGTCAACATTTTTGCATTTGGTTCAATCTGTGTTTATTCCTGGTGACAAAACAAGTGCCTAGTGTGTTGCAAAGCAAAGAGGCTAGGTATTCCGCCTCTATTAACATCCTGTTTGTGATATGAATGAAGTTAAGATGAACCTGATGAGGCATCACTTTTCCTGTTTTATTTTTGCCCTGGTGATGAATATTATTTTCCCTGAGTATCATGTGAATTTGTTCTGTTTTGGAAAGACCATTGATTTATTGAAAAGTTAAGTTGGCAGAAGCTCTCAACCTATAGACAAAGCATCTGTCCACTCATCCACACCTCTCCCCAACAAAATTTTATTTTTTATTCTAATACTACAAGGAGGTATTTCTTCCCTGGAATATCTTTTTAAATCTTTTGAAAGCCCATCTTTCATTCAAGGTTCAGGTAAAAATCATTTCAATGTGAAATTTGAAATAATTACTTCAAATTACTAGCCCTTACCCAACGTAGTATATTCTTTCTTTAGGTGCCAAGATCTGTCCCTAGAATCTCACCTGTATCATGTGAGCATGTAGCATGTGTAGCATGTACTTTGCTCATGTCACAGTTATGTGCATTTATATATAATCAGGTTTCCATTCCCCATTCCAACTCCATTCTGAAGCTTTGAGCAGACATCTCTTTTCCTTTTTTTTTTTTCTTGACCATTGGAAATCTTAACACTCTTTCTCTGGTAGAATATATCATCTTGTATGTCACAACAAGAGGTCCTGCTTCTGACTACAGAGGCCAAAATATATGGAATATAGTCCTTTCGTGCTCCTAACGTTGGGACATGGACACATGATGTAAATTCCTGATTGCATGATCCTAGCTATATCCTTAATTTGGAGCATTAATATTTGTCACTAGAGGCAGTTGAGATTGGTTCCAGCCATAGTGATGATGAAGTGAAGTGAAGCGAAGTCGCTCAGTCGTGTCCGACTCTTTGCGACCCCATGGACTGTAGCCCACCAGGCTCCTCCGTCCATGGGATTCTCCAGGCAGGAATACTGGAGTGGGTTACCATTTCCTTCTCCAGAGGATCTTCCCGACCCAGGGATTGAACCCTGGTCTCCTGCATTGGAGGCAGACGCTTTAACCTCTGAGCCACCAGGGAAGCCCATAGTGATGATAGGAGCCATCAAATGGTGGGACCATTGCTCTGGTTCAGTAATGGCCTCTGAAGTCCATCGGTGACATCAGTAGTGTCCCGTCTAGATTATCCCTGTACTGTGCTCTTGCCTCTGGTTCTGGTTCCTGCCCATTTCCTAAGGCTGTCTCTTCATCTACATGTTCAGATTGCCTAGTATTCTAATAAGCCATCACTTCTGTTATCATTAACCAAGAGCCCTGACTGGTAGATGAAGAATGTTTGTTTTATTCTGATTTGATTACCTGGTGCCTAATAAATGTTTATTGAATGATGGAGATCATACTGGATATGATGTCTGTGGGAGCCAGCGGGGAATCAGTGGCCAAATTATTTCATCGACTAAACTGTCATGTTGCATTTTAGAGTGTGAACTGCTGGACCACACTTCGGAATAGTCTTTCTACTTCTACCCTCCTTTCATCTCTCCATATAGGAATTGGCTCAGATGGTAAAGAATCTGCCTCCAATTCAGGAGACACAAGAGATGTGGGTTCAATCTCTGGGTCAGGAAGATCCCCGGGAGAAGGGAATGGCAACCAAATCCAGTGTTCTTGCCTGGAGAATCCCATGAACAGAGGAACCTGACTGGCTACAGTCCATGCAGTCGCACAAAGTCAGACATGAGTGAGCTACTAACATATAGATAAGCAAATATAGGCTCTCAAGGTAGATACTCAGCTGACTGTGGGTTAGTTGGTTGCCTTTTTAATGTTTTTGGGGTTGCTGTGTTCAGTTGTGCTAAAAATCTCAAGCCTGAGAAAATTCCTGGATATGGAGTCATTAAAGGGTTTGCAGCAAAGGAGGAAACCGACTGAGCAGACTGCTCAGTCCTCCTGCTGCATAGCCTGTAGTTTGGAATTGCAAGTACCAGGGACCCAGGCACAGAGGAGAGAGAGCCACCTGTGCCTGTGGTTTATCCTTATTATAACTCTGCTGGGTCCTGATCTTGCCAAGGAATTTTGCAGAGATGAGAGCGTTTCAAACTCTGTAACAGAACTGCAGGGGCCAGGAGCCCTTTTTTTCCCATCAGCCCCTCAGTGCACAGATAACTCCTTGAATCTGGAAGGTGGTCTGAAGTTTCCTGGTTCTTCCACTGCTCTGTCACCTCTGGCCTGGGGTCCCCGGGTGCTGGCAAAACCGTGTGTGTCTGTGTGTGGGGCTGCAACTGAGAGTGTCAGTCCCTCTGGGGACACTCACCCTGTGGCAGCAGTGACAAATTTCCTAACGGGCCTGTGATGCAACGGCTGCAGCCCTACCTGGAGGCTTGGCTTCTTCCCGGTGCCACTGGCCTTGCCCATGGCCTCGGGGGAGCCTGCTCCTGGTTTGTGCTACTTCTCTGACTCCAGAAATCTGTGTGTTTCCACCATGGGGAGTGAGATAAGTGTGTTTATCAACCACAGGATTGGAATGGGAGTCTTCTTCTCATGGGAACGCATCAATCACTTCTTGGGGATGACCTTTTGGGGTAGTGTCTCTTGTCAATGATGTTTTGCTTTCCCTGATTGCACAACAAAATAAGAGCTTCATAATTAAGCATGTGGTAAACAGTGAGGCAATGGCCCTTGGATCCCCAGTCCTCTCCTAACTGCATTTTCCTGCAAGGGGTGGGAGCAGTGGCTTGGGAGAAGATGAGATAGATTGGGAATTCTTTCCAACTTCCTGGTTACATTTCTCCAAAAGGACACAAGATGACTTTGGTATGATCTTTGACCTCCCCATTCTAAGTTCCTTCCCAGGAACCCGCCATACTTCATTCAGTGTAGACCAAATCCTTTAAGTGGAAAAGCCAACTGAAGCCTCTTGTGTTTATACACCCCAGGGTGCAGCAGTGCCTAAGCACACAGCTTGCATTCCAAAGTTGGAACAAAGAAGCATTTGTTCTCTTTTCTGAGTGGCTGTGAAACATTTTCAAGAGCATTTTGCGGCAGAATTATGTTGATTTGACTCAGGACAAAAATCAATGGGTTGTTTTTCTGAAAAAGATGAGAGGCCGTCACTTCTTTACACACCCCCTCCATCTCCTTTGGAAATAGCCTGTGAGAACATCAGCCCTTGTACTTATTATCTGTACTTCTAGGGATGTCCCTATTAAATAAATTGTTTTGAGGTCAACATGAAACACCAACTAGAATGTAACCAAAAAAAAAAAAAAAAAAAATTAAATAGAACAGCCCTCTTTGTGATCATTAAGACAATGTTGAAAAGGGAGAAATCTATACTATTGACCCGCCTTTGATATTTTCTGCTTTAGTTTAGGGTCGTCACCACAAATCTCAGTTACTAAACTCATTACATGTTGCCCAGGCTCCCCATGCTGTGTGATTAATAATCAAGACATCACAAACAGTGTGTTCCTCTCTGGCGCCTGAGAAATACAGCCGCTGAGGCCAGCTAGTCTCATTGGCAGCCTGGGACAATGATTTCTTCTGCGTGAGCCCCTTCTGACCAGTTCTTGGATCCTGACTGTCTGATGACTTATGCTGTGATGAATGACAAATAAACACTGCTGACAGTATTATGAGTCTTCGTTCCTATTGGCTTCAGCTAGGTGTCATCAAGAAGCCTTCTCATGACCAAAGGGAATGCCGAGGGGTTGCCAAGACCTTAGGCCACTCTGTGTGGTTCATCTGTCAGCACTCACATCCTCACCACAAACATTTTAACCTGGAGGCCAAGACATCTAACTCACAGCAATAACAACAATGAGATAAAATTGCAGTAACTGCTACTTACTGAGTATAACAGTGTAATTGTAATTAAATAATCCCCCGATAGTATGTATGACAGCTTCCTCCTTGAGAGTTGCGTTATATAATTTTATTATGACATTCTCAGTCTTATTTTGGTATCTTTTGAGGGAGTTGGATATCATCAGTGGAAAAGCCTGGTTTTAGCCAGGAAAACTAGAATTTGGAAGGCACAGAGCAACCACAGAGGACCCACTGCCTGGTAATCCAGTTTTGATGGTCTTATTTCTGGTCTGGTCTTAGAGAAGTTTCCAGCCTTTGCAGATAAGTATATTATGCAGCCAAGTTTGAAAACTATTGCCGTCAATGGAACGTTGGCTGCCCTCAGTTCTGAGTCAGATTATAGGTGAGCCTTTTGACTCCTTATTTGTGTTTTTCTTAACTCTGAAGTAATGTTCAGAATGTGGAGAAGGTGTGGGCAGCTTGTGAAATTGTGGGAAGAAAGGTTGAGAAATGCAGTGTAGGAGTGGGGAGGCATATGTGGGGAGAACAGGGAGAGGAGGAGAAACCTGATTCTAGTGCTTCTTCTTAACTGGGGCTGCCTCTCCTGAGTGCCATTTTCATTTATACCCAGTGGCACCAATACCAGCTCTGAAGTCAGGCATCATAACATTTCTAGGCTGAGAAGGACTCCAAGACAACAATTGGTGTGGTTCCTCTTTTCATCTGATGAATATCTACTCTTTCCAATGCCCTGTAATGATTCTTCTCTTCAGGGTTACAGAGATTTTTACCTGTAGCAATCTCAACTGTTCTCTTCCATGCTACTATTTCTTTTGTCTTTCCTTTCCCCTCCTTCCTTCACTTCCTTCTTCCTTCTTCTTCATTCGTTGAACACATAATTACTAAGCACCTTCTGTATGCTTGGCTGTAACTTGTCGTTTCCTTTTGATTAAGTGTCTAATGTGCTTTTCTAAACATTTTTGGTTTACTCACATCTCTTTTAAGATTTTGTGTTCAAAGTGTAATCTAGAGTTTTCAAGAAGTTCTGAATAAGAGAAGGGTGAGAGGAGTATGACTTCTGAGCCTGGGAGGTTTGTATTTAGCTTGTGGGCATCTTGGAACCCTTGTTTGTTTTTCCTTGCCCCGCAGTGATCCTCTGTAGAGTCACTCCACCTTGACTGATCAAAAGATCAGTTTGAATTTTATTCCTGTCTTTGGAAGTATTAGCAAATCTGCCCAACTTAGTATCGTCTGCAAATTTGATGAGCACATTGTCGATTCCTTCATCTCAACCATCAGTGAAGTTATTGAACAGACAATAAAGATATTGAGTCCTGTCATACTCTGGCACAAAGTCATGGGTGTTTACAGTAACATTTATGACCCAAGCAATCCTGTTGATTGAACTCATACTTTCTTCTCAGAGTCAGGCCTCCAGCACATGGGAATTTTACTTACACTGAGAATGTCAAATGTCACTAAAACTGGTGTAAAGCAACCTAATTTTCCCCTTTTGAACATGTCATGTGCTCCCCATCACTCTCACTGTAGCCTATGATCCTTCATTCTTATCCTCCTCAATTAATTGGGCCTTTTTCTTCATTGGCAATTTGTGCTGTGGACCATGTTGGTATTAAAACTTCTGCATCTTGTCTTTGATATCTCTTGATTTCTAGCCATGACTGTTTCCACATAACTTTTCCTCCTCCTTAATTCATAGTGCTCTTCATGTCATAAAATATAGCCCCTGCAGTTCATTTGGAAAGCAGCATAAGATACTATTTTGATGTCCATCTATGTACCAGAACGTCTTTGTCAGTGATCATGAGAGGAGTCGGTTTTAATTATTTTAGATGCTTGGATATAATTCCTTAAACCTGTGGTGAGATAGGAGATTGAACAAACTTACCCTTGAGTCTCACTATAACAGTTCCCTGATTGGGGTATAGAAGAAGTGCTCGGAATATTTCCGAGGCAATGATTCTTCATTCTGAAATGTCAGGTAGTCAGCAACCGTGGCAAGGCCTCTTCTCAGTGCTTCCTCTTTGTTTGGCCTCAGATTATCCCTTGACTTAGAAATAAAATGCCAGTACAGTTAATAATGTAACTGGCGGAAAGACATGGAGTCATTTGTCTCCATAGAATGAGACAAAAGCCCGTATCAACCCAAACAAACAGATGACAGTCTTTCCCTGCAAAAAAACTTTTGCTCATTCCTGTCTATCCAGAAAACTTTCAGTTTTTGCTTTAATTTAAACCATCCAATTGAAACACCAATCATAGCTGGAAATAAAGACAAATGATGTGCATTCCTCAGACTTTGAAATGGGCACCCTGCCTGTTCTCTGGTCACTTTAGCTACACACACTCCATCTCCTGTGGTTGGCTATGGATCTCTTCACTCTTCTCTGTATGTGAAATGCGTATCTCAGCCTCCAAGACTTTTGACCTTTGATGTCAAAACCTGGGAAACAATCTCCCCATCCACACATCTTTAATTATCTCAATTCTGTTTCTGATCCCACCCTCCTCATCATTCCCTCCTCTGTTCATTGACTTTCTGGGAAATACTTTCACCCTCCATAGCTCTCTTCTTATGCTCCTTTGCCAGGTACTCGGACACTTAGTTATGATCTGGCTGTAATATTTATTTTGTTTGTTCACTCACTCATCTGTTCACTCTCTCATCAAAAGATCATTATTGAACACTTACTATGTGTCATAGATTGGAATAGGGTCCATGTCACAAAGTGAAGCAAAAACAAATGTTCACTTGCCCTCATAGAACTTATGGTCCAGTGAAGAACACTGACATAAGTGATTGAAAGAGGTATAAAATTGAAAACTATTTTAAATGCTTTTCCAAGGATGAATGGTGACTATTTCAAGTACTTAGAGGATTTTTTTCCTGGCAAAGTAATTTTTGGGTTGAAATTGAAAGGATGATCAAGAATTATTTAGGAAGGGGTAGAGGAGAGGTAGAATATTCTTACCATGGGGAGCAGCAAACACATGAAGTTTCATGATGGAAACCAGAAGATCAATGTGATTTGGAAAGTAGGGTGTGGGCAGCTGTGAGACAAGGCTGCAAAGATGGCAGGGCTCAAGCAGGTCATGTTTGTTGATTGAGTGAGCAATTTTGGTCTTTAGTCTATGAGCAACAGGAAACCATTGAAGGCTTTGTAGCAGGCAAGCCCTTGGCCTTAGTTTTATTTTGCAAATGCCATTCAGGGGCTATCTGAGAAAAGATCAGATAAGAGCAGGAGTTTTGAGAAGAGTTTAGGAAGGTCATTTAGAAAGCTATTTTTATTTTCATTATTAAATTAAAAAAATAATTTATTTATTTTAATTGGAGGCTAATAACTTTACAATATTGTGGTGGGTTTTGCCATATATTGACATGAATCAGCCATGAGTGTACATGTGTCCCCCATCCCGAACCCCTCTCCCACCTCCTTCCCCATCCATCCCTCTGGGTTGTCCCAGTGCACTGGCTTTGAGTGCCCTGTTCCATGCACTGAACTTGGACTGGTGATCTATTTCACATATGGTACTATATATGTTTCAATGCTGTTCTCTCAAATCATCCCACCCTCGCCTTCTCCCACAGAGTCCAAAAGTCTGTTCTTTTCTGTGTCTCTTTTGCTGTCTTGCATATAGGGTCATTGTTACCATCTTTCTAAGTTCCATATATATGTGTTAATATACTGTACTGGTGTTTTTCTTTCTGACTTACTTCACTCTATAATAGGCTCCAGTTTCATCCACCTCACTAGAACTGATTCAAATGTGTTCTTTTTAATAGCTGAGTAATATTTCATTGTGTGTATGTACCACAACTTTCTTATCCATTCAACTGCCGATGGACATCTAGGTTGCTTCCATGTCCTAGCTATTGTAAACAGTGATGTGATGAACGTTGGGGTACACATATCTCTTTCAACTCTGGTTTCCTCAGTGTGTATGCCCAGCAGTGGGATTGCTGGGTAGTATGGCACTTCTATTTTCAGTCTTTAAAGGAATCTCCACACTGTTCTCCATAGTGGCTGTATGAGTTTGCATTTACACCAACAATGTAAAAGGGTTCCCTTTTCTCCACACCCTCTCCAGCATTTATTGTTTGTAGACTTTTTGATAGCAGCCATTCTGACCGGTGTGAGATGGTACCTCATTGTAGTTTTGATTTGCATTTCTGTGATAATGAGTGATTTTGAGCGTTTTTTCATGTGTTTGTTAGCCATCTATATGTCTTCTTTGGAGAAATGTCTGTTTAGTTCTTTGGCCCATTTTTTGATTGGGGCATTTATTTTTCTGGTATTGAGCATGAGCTGTTTGTATATTTTTGAAATTAATTTTGAAATTAATTCTTCATCAGTTGCTTCTTTTGCTATTATTTTCTCCCACTCTAAATGCTGCGTTTTCACCTTGCTTATACTTTCCTTCATTGTGAAAAAGCTTTTAAGTTTAATTAGGTCCCATTTGTTTATTTTTGCTTTTATTTCCATTATTCTGGGAGGTGGGCCATAGAAGATCTTGCTGTGATTTCTGTCAGAGAGTGTTTTGTCTATGTTTTCCTCTAGGAGTTTTATAGTTTCTGCTCTTACATTTACATCTTTAATCCATTTTGAGTTTATTTTTGTGTATGGTGTTAGAAAGTATTCTAGTTTCATTCTTTTACAGGTGGTTGACCAGTTTTCCCACTACCACTTGTTAAAGAGATTGTCTTTTCTCCATTGTATATTTTTGCCTCCTTTGTCAAAGATAAGCTGCCCCTAAGTGCATTGATTTATCTCTGGGCTTTCTATCTTGTTCCATTGATCTATATTTCTGTCTTTGTGCCAATACCATACTCTCTTGATGACTGTAGCTTTGTAGTATAGTCTGAAGTCAGGCAGCTTGATTCCTCCAGTTCCATTCTTCTTTCTCAAGATTGCTTTGGCTATTTGAGATTTTTGTATTTCCATACAAACTGTGAAATTATTTATTCTAGTTCAGTGAAAAATACTGTTGGTAGCTTGATAGGGATTGCATTGAATCTATAGATTGCTTTGGGTAGTATACTTATTTTCACTATATTGATTCTTCCTATTCATGAACACAGTATTTTTCTCCATTTATTTGTGTGATCTTTGATTTCTTTTATCAGTGTTTTATAGTTTCCTATATATAGTTTTTTTGTTTCTTTAGGTAGATTTATTCCTAAGTATTTTATTCTTTTCATCACAATGGTGAATGGGATTGTTTCCTTAATTTCTCTTTCTGTTTTCTCATTGTTAGTGTATAGGAATGCAAGGGATTTCTGTGTATTAATTTTATATCCTGCAACTTTAGTTGATTAGCTCTAGTAATTTTTTGGTGGTGTCTTTAGGGTTTTCTATGCAGAGGATCATGCCATCTGCAAACAGTGAGAGTTTTACTTCTTCTTTTCCGATTTGGATTCCTTTTATTTCTTTTTCTTCTCTGATTGCTATGGCTAAAATTTCCAAAACTATGTTGAATAGTAGTGGTGAGAGTGGGTGCCCTTGTCTTTTTCCTGACTTTAGAGGAAATGCTTTCAAATTTTCACCATTGAGGATGTTTGCTGTGGGTTTATCATATATGGCTTTTATTATGTTGAGGTGTGTTCCTTCTATGCCTGCTTTCTCGAAAGTTTTTATCATAAATAGGTGTTGAATTTTGTCAAAGGCTTTCTCTGCAAAACAAGACAAAGATACCACAAAAAAAGAAAACTACAGGCCAATATCACTGATGAACATAGGTGCAAAAATCCTCCACAAAATTCTAGCAAATAAAATCCAACAACATATAAAAAAGATCATACATCATGACCAAGTGGGTTTTATCCCAGGGATACAAGGATTCTTCAATATTTGCAAATCAATCAATGTGATACACCACATTAACAAGCTGAAGGATAAAAACCATTTAGAAAGTTATTGCGGTAGTCCAGGGAAGAAATGTTGACAGCTCCACACAGGGTGATAGTAGTGGTGATGGAGGGGTTGGAATGATGTAGGAGGTGAGATAAGTAAGACTGTCGTAGCATGGCTATGGAGGTTAAGGAGAGTAAGGTGAGGATGGCTCCAAGGTGTTTGGCATGCACACAAGAAGGAAATGGCAACCCACTCCAGTATTCTTGCTTGGAGAATCCCGTGGACAGAGGAGCCTGGTGGGCTGTTGTCCATACGGTCGCACAGAGTCAGACATGACTGAAGCAACTTAGCATGCATGCATGCATTGGAGAAGGAAATGGCAACCCACTCCAGTATTCTTGCCTGGAGAATCCCAGGGACAGAGGAGCCTGGTGGGCTGCCATCTATGGTGTCACACAGAGCCGGACACTACTGAAGTGACAGAAGCAGCAGCAAGCTGGAAGGAGATGTTATTCACTGAAGAGACTGAAAGAGAACCATATTGGAGAGGAAGGGTAATGGATTTGGTCTTGATACTGTTGCAAGTGAAAGTGAAAGTAGCTCAGTCCTTTCTGACTCTTTGTGACCCCCAGGGACTATACAGTCTATGGAATTCTCCAGGCCAGAATGCTGGAGTGGGTAGCTTTTCCCTTCTCCAGGGGATCTTCCCAACTCAGGCATTGAACCTAGGTCTCCTGCATTGCAGGCGGATTCTTTACCAGCTGAGATTTTTCAGTCATGCAAGTGGAGTTCAACATATGGGTTAGGACTTTCAAGGAGCAATCTGAACCAGAGTCATCTATTTTGGAAGCTTAGAAGTACAGAAGGTAACTGAATCCAGATGTGGGTAACAATGCCTAGGAAGGAGGGTGAAATGTTTATAGGTCTAACAAGAACTTGAGGTTTCTATTCTCCTTCTGTGTCCTTCATTTTACTGAGCACAAGCCTTTCATTCATTAAGTTTAATTAGTATTTTCAAGATACTATGCTTGTCTATAGCTACTTCTACAAAGTTTATTATTTATTTTATAATACTTTAGTTAATATTTACAAGACACTATGCACTAATCACCAGTCTTTGTTTAATTTTTATAGCTTTCCTGTAATGAAGATATGATTATATCCATTTTAGAGATAAAGAAACTGAAACTCAGAGGGATTAAGCAAATATTCAGTTCAGACAGCTAGGAAGTGCCAAAGCTGGATTAGAAACAATTCATTTTTAAAAAAAATTCATCCTGAGCTCCTGCCTATAAAAGCCAACCAAAGGAGATCGCAGTAAATACTTGTTTGTTGATTGATGCCAGATAAATTAAATGTCTGAGAATTAGTAAATGTTACTGATTTTCCAGTTTTCTAATTTCTAGCTGTGAAATAAGCCTCATTCTTGGGTCCATCTGGGCTTCCCTGGTAGCTCAGCTGATAAATAATCCACCAGCAGTGCAGGAGACTGGGTTCAATTCCTGAGTTGGGAAGATCCCCTGGAGAAGGGAATGGCTACCCACTCCAGCATTCTGGCCTGGAGAATTCCATGGGCTGTATAGGGGTCCAAAGAGTGGAACAGGACTGAGTGACTTTCACTTCCACTTGGGTCCACCCAATACAAGCACCTGTCTCTGGATTAGCAAAATGTACAGAGTGTGTCAGAAGTGCTCTGGCCAACATAACCAAAGGACAAGGGACCCTGGGATATAAAACTGTTTAGAGGAACAGGCAAACAACTAATCCCCTCTCCAGCCTTCAGGATACACTCCTAAACATGTGATGCCAAGTGTATTTGTGGTAATAAAATTCATATAAAAAGAATATTTCTCAGAATTTTTATGTTCATAGGGAGGTCATGGAGTTAGGGTAACCACATTAGTTAGCTCAGAGGCCATAACACAGTACCATGGACTGGGCAGCTTGAACCCCTGAATCATGTATGTCTTCCAATTCTCAAAGCTGGAAATCTAAGATCAGTGTGCAAGCAAGGTTAGATTCTGATGAAGGCTCTTTCCTTGGTTTGCAGACACCCTGCTGTGTCCTCACTTAGCAAAGAGAAAGAGAGCATGCACCCATGAGGGCACAAGCACTTCCTGGTGTCTCTCTGTATAAGGAACACTAATCCCATTGTGAGAGCCCTACCCTCATGACATCTTCTGACCCTAATTACCTCCTAAGTCCCCATCTCCAAATATCATCACATTGGGAGTTCAGCTTCAACATAAGGATTTGGAGGGGACACAATTTAGCCCCTATCAGTGATGAACAGTTCCCAAGACTGAAAAGTTTCCCAGAACATGGGCTTTCAGTGATAACATTGGGAAGGTCCTGGCAAAGCAAGATGGTTGTTCACCTCACATGGAAGGGAAGTCACTTTTTTCCCGTTATTCAGGAAAAGTCTCATGGAAGAAGTAGAATTTCAATGATTTTTTTAAGAGATTAAAAAATAATTGAGAACAACATTGAATTGGGAAAATGATGTGATACAAGTTGCCAGGAAGATTACCAGGGACATTAGTCCCTTCAAGTCTGTTAATGAGAAACTATTAGGATATAACCCCAAAGCGGCTATGTGTACTTTTCCCAAGGCCTTCCACAGACAATGACTGAACTGTTATATCAGGCTGTTTGGATATTTCAGGGGGAATTTCTAAACTGATGACCAGAGAACTGGTTTTACTGAAGTTGAAGAAGTGGAATATATTTTACTTACTCTTTATCTACCTTTTCTCCAGACCAGTACTATTAAAAAAGAGTAAACATTTTCTGCAAAAATGCTATAAACCTATAAGACAAAATATTATATAACTAATTAGCTATCTGACTTTTAAGAAATGAGATATTTATTTGCACATGAATGAATATGTGTGTGTGCTCAGTATTGTCTGACTTTTTGTGACCCCAAGGACTATAGCCCACCAGGCCCCTCTGTCCATGGGATCTTCCAGACAAGAATACTGGAGTGAGTTCCTGTTTTCTTTTCCAAGGAATTGCCTGAGTACTACACTACCTGTTCTCTTTAATGCTTCCAGGATAGACTATATTTCCTAATGGAGAGACTTGTAATTATCCGAGCAGTATGATTTATTTCCCTAAAGTTAATTTTTTAAAAGTTCAAACAAGTATATAAAAGAGATGCTTTTCTTTTATAAATCACCAATGTCTTTTTAAAAAATGATGACCAAGTGCAAACACAACTGTTATGGTGTTATAAAGATCCTTGTTTTTATCTTTGTTTTAACAGACTTATAGATTGTTAACTCCAGAAGGAAACTCATAAGTCCTTTGTGTAACACCCTCATTTTTATAACAGAAAACTAGTACCTTCCTCCACACTACATATCTGGTTGGTGATAAGGCCAGTATTAACTGTGAGTTCACCTGGGTTGTGTTCTAGGACCCTCCTTCTCTCACATGCCATTGTATTGATGGGCAGCCTTTGAATGCCCTTCATCCACTCAAGGGAAGACAATAGGTTTAGTTGTTGAGGATGGAGGTGGATTATTCACTGAAACTAGGAACAGAGTTGAAGAAAAGGATCTCTATTCTGTGATTGCAGGGAACGCAAAATCTAGAAGAGCAAGTGGAGGGCAAGGGAGTGTGGGGAGCCCATGGTCAGTAAACCAGTTCGCATAGGGTTGAGCTGAGGGACCGCAGCCAAAAATCTGAGGGACCAGGGAACAGTAATCAGATTAATAGATAATATACAAGACAGAAATAACCTGGGAAATTGCTTGGCAAGCCACTATTGTCTGAAGCCAGCATTTGTGTGTGTGTGTGCTTGTGCTCGGCAGAGGAAGAATGGGCCAGCTCATTTAAAGGGCCAGTCTGGCACAGACAAGAATAAAAGGACAACATGCATGAGCACAGGAAGGAGTGTTGATTTTATACCACTTCCAGAAGAAAGAGGCAATTTAATGAAGTAGAAAGGGAACAGAGGCTTTGGAATCAAATAGACCTGGGTGAAACCTCCACCACCTTACTTATTAGATGCACAGCTTGGAGCAGATAATTGTACCTCTCTGAGCCTCCCTCTCTCCTTTATAAACGGGTTTATGATGTCCACCCAGGTGAGTTTATGGAGTTGAAGTTTCCAGCACAGAGCCCAACACATAATAGGATTTCAGTTTAGTAAATGAGCTTTTGTTCCTACCTGCTTTCTCACTTCATCATTCTTGCCCACTCTTGGAAGTGGAACTGCACATTTCTATCTTGGAAATGTACATTTCTGAAAGAACAAGTGAATAAGGAAGCATATCTCTTGTATTAAGGGAACTCCCTTGACCTTGAGTGAAAGAGCCATCAGTGGGTGAAGAAATGTCAGAGCCACTTGATTATATTTAGCAGAGCTGGACCTGAATGTGTGTGTGTGTGTGAGATTGTGCTTGCTATGTTCCATGAATGAGGTCTTATACAGCCTGCCCTGGGGGAGCAGTAGCATGACCACAGGGTCATCAGAGGACATGGGTGGTGATCTGTGACCAGATTATTTCCTTTCTACTTCCTACCTCTTCTCTACTGAAGAAGCCAATACAGAGTTTCAAGATTGCACAGATACTTCTAAAGGCCCTTCACTCTGATCCAGGGAGCTGTTAGGATTGCCCTTCTGTCTCTGGCTGTTTCTCTCTGCCACAAACTCTCCAAATTTTCCTATGACTTGCTCATCCTAATTTAGTCATCCAACTAGAATTATTGAACCCATTATAAACCCAGTGATGTAGCATATAAGGTACTTGCAATAAAAATACAAACAAAACTAATATTGTTCTTACTTTCAAAGAGCTCATTATCCAAGAGGGATGTCAGACATTTTATAATTTATTGTGATAGCACTTGGGGCTTCCCTGGTGGATCAGCTGGTAAAGAACCCACCTGCCAACGCAGGAGACACAAGAGATACGGGTTCAATCCTTGGGTCAGGAAGATTCCCTTGGAGCAGGAAATGACACCCCATTCCAGTATTCTTGCCTGGAAAATTCCAGGGACAGAGGAGCCTAGTGGACTACAGTCTATGGGGTCTCAAAGAGCACGGACATGACTGAGCACACACACACATGCACACACACACACACACATACGTGATAGCACTTACATTAGTTTCTAGGGTTGCTGGAACAAAATACCACAAATGGAGTGGTGTAAGCAACAGAAATGTGACTCACAATTCTGCAGGCTGTAAGGGTGAGGTCCAGGTGTTGTCAAGGACCACACTCCTCTGATGGTGTTAGGGAAGGATCTGTTCCATGGCTCTTGCCTAACTTCTGGTGGCTGCTGCAGTCTTTGCTGTCCCTTGACTTCTGCTGCATCACCCTATCTCTGCCTTCATCCTCACACAAGATTCTCCCTGTGTGTGCGCACCTCTAAATTTCCCCCATTTTATAAGGATATCAGTCATATTCGATCAGGGGCCCACTTACTCCAGTATGATCTCATTTTAATATCTGCACAACCCTTTTTCCAAATGGCACATTCTGAAGTACTGGGACTTCAACATATCAATTTGAGGGGACACACTTTGGCCCATAACCGTGCTAAACGAAAATTAAGGTTGAAGTCCAAGGTGCTGTGGGAAGGTTCTCTTTTCTCTCTCCTTTCCTAAATCCTACACGTTCCATAGGGTCCTTCTCCTCCCCAGACTCCTTCCACACTCTTCCACTCCACCACGACCTTCCCGTTTCAGCCCTCGAGACTTCCTTGGGCCTGTTTTCTCTTTCTTCTACTCGATTCTAAATTATGAAAGAGCTGAGACTGTGTCTTCTCCTTCCCTTTTGACTGCCTCCATAGCAATTAATCACCAAAGCCAGCATGCTTTTTGGAATTGGTGACTTGGTGCCTTTCCAGCATGGAGCAGAGTGGTGCCAAACACCAGCCTTCCCTGCCCGCACTTCTGTCCTCTCACTAGTCTATCTCCTGTACCCCCAGGTTTCTCGTGGTCATAAAGCCAACAGGAAGTATCTCAGGAAGCAGAGCTCCTCCAGAACCTTGTCCTGCAGCAGGGACTCTGAGGAGAGCCTTGGAAAGAGGCACCAGCAAATGTCTCTGCATCTGGACCACCTCCTGTGAAAAAGGCTGCAACACAGTAGCAGGTAGCAAGTCTCAACATCCTTCATTAATGAAAAAAAGACTACCTCATCAGAGATCCTAATGATATCCTTAAAAATCATAGAGGGTACATACAGAATCATACTTTGAGCAGGAATAGCAGATCCAGGATTTTATTCACAGAGCTATCTGTGTTTTGACACATAATGCAGAATCAAAAGAAAGAAAAAAGAACTCATGTGCATCTGTAAAAATATCCAAGAAAAATATAAGTACTTAATATAATATTATATATTGTATAGAATATTGAGCCTGAATACAAACTTATGCTTCTGTGACCTTTCTGAATAAATGATTGGGTTTTGTGGACCTGAGGTTAGAGATCCTGGATGCTCCTAAGGCAGCAAAGCAGATGGTGCATTAATAATGGGGGTATTAGGAGGATCGGCTTCCCAATTCCAGTGTATTCATTAATACACTTTAGACAGTTTAATTGCTTCCTGAAACACTAATTGAAAGAGGTTCATTTGCAAATGCCTAGGTTCTAATAATATAAATCTGGCACAGTGCCACAAAAGCCCCTTAAATACCATTATAAGATGAATTGTGGCATTTAAATAAAGGCAGCTACATTTTTTAAGTAGAATTGGTACAATGAAATATATAAATTTTTTTCCCAGAGGGAGAAAAGAAAACAGTAGGTGCTGAGTCCTTCCAATATTGGGGTTTATGAAATACTCACCAACATTATGCAGCTGAGCTTTGCGATGGTGAACATCTGGTATACTCTGTGACTTCAACAGCACAAAGCCGAATGCTCTAGTTTACATAAACTCATTTCCTAGAGGGACAGCAACGGAATCTGTTATTTCAAGAGAATATGTAACTAAATGTTGTTACACCTTTGAAGGAAGGATTTCTCCCTTAGAATCATTCTGTCTACTGACCTTCCTTAAATTGTATTTCATGCCTTTATAGGCATATTGATTCTACACATACTTCCCCAGTATTTACCAACTAGAACTCAGCAGTTAGGCCAAGAATACATAAGGAGTTTTGCTTCTACATGAAAAAAAAAATAAATAAATACAAATCGATCAGCACCTAGATTTTCGTAATTCTGTTTCTTTTGGTGGAGTAAGTTTCTCCAATTAATGGACATGAGTGTTGTATCAATGAGCATCAGCTTATTTGCTGATGAAACTATGGCTAAGTAACCTGTTGTTAGAGTACAGTGACCAGAAATTCCACATCTTCCACCAATGAGTGGGACCTTTGATGGTTTCCTTTATGTGAGGCAGGATCAAGATGCTTTACAGAAATTTTCACAATTAATTTCCAAGAGATGAGCTCAGTTTGGTGTCCAGGATTGTTTTGAGAATAGGAGTTGAGGTCTACTTAGAGGAAAGACCAGTGAGACTCAAGTACAAATGCAAAGGCATGGCTTGCTATCTGAAGGGCCAGGGAATTACGGATGAACCTGCTCCATTGCAAGCAGGCACGTGGTTTAAATATAAGGGAGTAGGGCCTCCTGGAGCCTTTGTGATAAGGCAGGGGAGCTATTTGGTATTGGGAGCTACTGGAATTTTCAGGGGAAAAGTTTCCCTTGAGAAAATAAGAAACAACTTGTTGCTTTCAAATTATTTCTGTCCTGTTGATTGCTGTCCAGGTGTGAATCTTTGCTCAAATTTCTACTTTGAGTCCCACCTGTGGTAAAGACCAGTTGGCTTCTGATAACATCTCTATATTAAAACATACATGATTCCTGCAACACACACCAATCCATGTGCCTTTAATGTCAGTTATAATTTTAAAATTACTTTGGGAAAAAGTAAAAATAAAAATTTATTGAAAATATTACAAATATAAAAAATAAAATTATCTTAATTCTCTATTATTTCTTTACCCCCAATCCTAGTACCCTTGAAGACAGAGATTCTGACTCTATTCAGATATTGTATATAGTACCTATACTTGATTTAAGGATTTTCATTAACATTTAGATCAAATCAAGTAAGGTATTGGGTTGAATCAAGATTCAGAAGTTATATCCATCAAAAAGAAAGCAGAAAATAAAGTGCCTAGTATTGGGAATAACTCTTAAAACATTCTAACAAAAGCATGTAAAGTTAGTTGCCTTACAATTATATTCATTGATGTAGGCATGACTAGTTAACCACCCCATTCATTCTCAAATGAAAGCTATTCTTCCCTGCATCTCTCTCTCTTATACATGTATACACACACAACATAGATCCCTAAAATCTACAGTAAGTAATTTCATCTTAACTTGTTTGTATTTTCCTTTGTACAAGTCTTGAAAGTTTGTCTTACAAATCTAGTATCACAATTAGATTAGTGTGAACCTGAAACAGACTAAGACAAGATGAATTTCAAGGACTTAGACTAAATTATCTGTGTATGCCAAGTAGGTGTATCGTTCATATTCCTTAAAGCAAGTTCAAGTAAATTTCTGCTAGGTGACCCTTTTCATGAGTTGTTTCCACTTGAATATATTGAAATTTCTCTTCTAAATTATCTAAAATTTCACACTGAGCACTTACGCTCATTTCAAGTAGGGGCATTTGTTAGATTTAGTCTGCCTAAATCTCTCAAACTCTTCCTTTTTGGAGAGTATTTCACTTTTGTGAATCTTGATAGAAGACTGGAATTTAAAGGCAGCTAGGGCCTCCATTTCCCCCTTCCCTCTGCTGAAAATGTGCAGTCTTAAGTCCTAGGCTTTGCCAGTTGGCTGGGACTTCCCTGGTGGCTCAGATGGTGAAGAATCTGCCTGCAATGCCGGAGACCCAGGTTCGATCCCTGGGTCAGGAAGATCCCCTGGGGAAGGGAATGGCTAACTACTCCAGTATTCTTACCTGGAGAATTCCATGGATAGAGACTGGTGGGCTACAGACCATGGGGTCACGGAGTCAGACAAGACTAATAATTTTACCAGTTGGCTGCCGCTGCCCCAAAGACACAGAGATACAACGACTGTTTAGAATTCATTTTTGTGGTGGTGACATCCAGTGTCAGCAAGAGAAGGGTACTGGGGTCAGTCAGTGGGATACTAACCCTACTTTTCCTATGGCTTGACTTTTGCCCTATCTACTCTCTTAATTTAGTTCAGTAAAATTTTTAAAGGCTATTTTAAAAAATGATCTCCTGACCATTTTGGTCAATTTATATAATTTAGGTCAGTTCTTCCACATATGTGGTTTTTATCCATTTACATGATAAGCATTCTTAAATATTTAATATAGTTTTAAATGAATGCATTTTTATTAAATTTCACTTGGTGGAATTGCATTTATGCATTGTATTTATTTGAACATAATCTCAAGTTATACAGTCTCTTTTCCATTCTCACAGCGAATGTCCTAAATCTGTGAGTTTTACTAGAGTTAAACTTTCTAAAAGAGTAAGTTTTTGTTCCGTCATATATTATGGCGTATTGAATTATCACTTGACATTATTATCTAATCTGGGTTATGTTTAAAAGTCAAAGTCATTAAATATTTTAAGCTTCCTTTGAGATTTGTCTTTTCTTATTAGGGTTGGGGCATGGAGAAAAGGTATATCTGAGAGAAATTGGTAATGAAGGTACCACATCTCATGTGTAAAAAGGGTCAAGTTCCTGTGCAAGACAGGGAAATTCTAGCTTCTGTGAAGATGAACTAAAGAGAACTTGATTCCAAGTCTGAGAGTTTCAAGGATATTTAGAGGTCAATTCTTTCCTCCTTTTACCTAAATGTATAGATAAAGTCTTAAGGAAAAAAAAGAAAAGCCCAAGAAAGGTGTGAAGTGGGAGGAGGGGCTTGGTAGCAACTTCTAGGTCCTGACAGTGGTGTCATAGACAAATCTTCAAAGCCAAATTAGTTTTAAATTTTGTTAAGGTGTAATAGACATCCTGAGGGCTTCCCAGGTGGCACAGTGCAAAGAATCCGCCTGCCAGTGCAGGAGATGCCAGAGACTCAGGTTCGATCCTTGGGTCAGGAAGATCCTCTGGAGTAGGAAATGGCAACCTGCTTCAGTATTCTTGTCTGGAAAATCCCATAAACAGAGGTGACTGGCAGGCTGTAGACCATGGGGTCACAAAGAGTCGGGCACGACTGAACAATTGAGCACACACACAATAGACATCCTGCTTCTTTTTGGTGACCTGTCTTATGCTAACAGAAAAAAGAAAGGTCAGAACTGGGCTTTGATTGATCAAAATCAATCAGGGTGTAAGAAAATGCCACTCCAAATTTGCCTGCTGGGTGCATTGTCTTCGATGACAAGTCAAACCAGCCCTCCTAAACGGTTCAACTCTGAGGCAGGCTGCCCTCTCAATACTGTGGACAGATATAGTTCCAGGGACATGTGTTTGTGTATCTACTCTGTGAAGAAAGACAGAGAATTCTTTCTTCTTTCTTTTTCCTTCTTCCCTCCCTTCTTGACTACTGGGTTTGGCTATATTGCATTCATTTTTTGATCGTAAAACATAGTCCTGAAGACAATTTGGATGACAATGGGCAAATCTGACTTCCTACATGACTTTAAGTAATTGATGTGACAGCTTTAGACAGACATATTGATTAATAATTCTATTGTAGGCACTAAATATCCTTACCAAGCTACTTTCCATTTTATTAGCGTGTAAATATGTAATCTGCATAAAATTAAAGTTGTTATGTGCTTGAAACATTGTCTGTTAAAGAGATGCTTATTCTAAAGAACAGACATGGCTGTTTTTTTTCTTCTATTCAGCTCTAATTTTTCTTTTCTCCTCTTCAAAAACTATATTCCCTTGTCATTATTCCTTCTGAACTAATCTATTCTCCATCTTAGGCAACTCTTTATGGAGCTGGAAATGATTTTGAGTATGAACATTCAGTGTTCATATCATCACCTCTCCTGAAAACGGAACTGTTAAATTATGAATTTGTGGTCTTGTTTCACACCATACTAGCCCAGGCTAACGTACTCCCATAAGAAATGTCAGTTTTCATCTAAACGCACTCAACAGTAAATGTTTTCTCCCAGGAGCACACCCTGTTTGTTGAAAAGAGATACAGAAATTTCAGTTTACATGTTGTACTTTGGGATCACAGCTGGTTTAAAAATTAGTGCATTTGAAATAATTAATGGCTGACTGGAGGCATTCTTCTGTTAAGTGTGGTCCAAAATATTCTTGACAATTAGAATATTAGAAATTTTCCCTAAAATTCTTAGATGTCAGTGTGTTTGTAAGACAGCCTACAATGAATGAGACTTTAGGGAGGGTTAAAAGAGTTTTTCATATAGACCCAAACTTGCAAGCTCCAGACAAGTCTGCTCTAATACATTGTGAAGATTAGATGATTTAAAACATATGAAGTATCTGCAAATGTACCTCATACATAGCAAGTGCTTAATAAAATTGTCTATTATTATTATTCCTTCTCTAAGTTCAATGACTCATCTTGCTTTAGGGTATTCAGAAACTGGCAATATTAAAACTGACAATACTGGAAAATGTAATTTCATGAACTGGGTGGTTATCAGGCTATGGGAAAGGATTGCTTTTATATTTGCCAGTACATTAAAGAAACATTGACCTTACAAATTTCAGAAAGGTGTCTCTTAAGCCTTTCATTCATACATATTGATTCTTAGACGATGAACATAACTCTAGGCTTGAAAAGAACCCAGGGAAAGTGAAAGTGGCTCAGTTGTGTCTGCCTCTTTGTAGCCCCATGGATTATACAGTCCATGAATTCTCTAGGCTAGAATACAGGAGTGGGTAGCCTTTCCCATCTCCAGGGGATCTTCCCAACCCAGGGATTGAACCTAGGTCTCCCACATTGCAGGTGGATTCTTTACCAGCTGAGCCACAAGGGAAGCCTGAAAAGAACCCAGAGGGAACCCTATTTAGGAAACAAAGGTCCAGGTTTGCAAAATAGCTCATACTGTACTCAGAAGTGTCCAAGACTTGACCTGTGGGCCACCCTTTCTCCAGCTGGTTTAACCTTTCCTAGTGACTTAACTACCTTGCAGCTGATGATTGCAAAAGAGCAGTATATACTCACAGAGTGATTTCTAGCAAAGAAATAAAATACTGAAAATATAGGATGGGACTGTGAGACAAGAATAGCTAAGCAGCACCTCACTTTTCCCAGGAATCCTCTTTCTGTCCCAGCCCTCTGATTTCTAAAACCTTCTACCTTAACAGGTGGAAAACTCAAATTCTTTCACTCCTGTTATTTTTACTTCTCTAGTAAAACTATGATTCTTTGAGAATAGGCACCATGTCTTAGATTCACACAGGACCCAGGGGTAAGCACAATGCCAGGCATAGGCAGACAACTGTCAAGACTGACGCTATGAAGAAAATATTAGTACTGTTGGAAAGAAACCAGAGATAAAGGACACAGGAGATAGACAATCTGGGTTCTTGTCCTTACATCAACATTTTTTAGCTTGGACAAGTTTGTTTAATGTTTAACCTGATTCAGTAAGATCACAGCTATGGAGTTTTGAAAGTAGAAGGTGCTTGTGACATTCCTGTAAAAGAATGAATGAATAAAAAAATACATTAAGACTTTTAGAACTTTTCTTAGATTTCTTTTTAAAGTTTCCCATTTGAATAAAAAGTAAAACCCATACAACCACACAGATGCCTGGATTCATTTTCCCTGGTGCCTTTTCCTTAGAGTATAAAACCATGATGTTAGTGGACTAAAGTGCTGGTGATTGGGGTTCAAGCTTTAGCTGGTCTATGTTTGTTGTTTTGTTGTTGTTGTTTAGTTACTAAGTCATGTCTGACTCTTTTGACCCTACGGACTGTAGCCTGCCGGGCGTCTCTGTCCATGGGACTTCCTAGGCAAGAATACTGGAGTGGGTTGCCACTTGCTTTTCCAGGGAAGCTTCTCAACCCAGGTGTTTCCTACATTTACAGGCAGATTCTCTACCACTGACCTGCCAGGGAAGACCATGGTCTGTCTCTGCCTGACTTTAAACAATTTCATGAAGAATGATCCAGAGTGTGACAAAAGGAAAAGCAGCTTAAGTCATGCTGGCCTCACTGGGACAGAGCTGGAATATGTGTGTAAATAGCCACGATAGGACTGTCTCACATTTATTCATTAATTCATGCCTACATGGACCAGGTGCTGCTCTAGGGACCAGGATGCAGCAGTAAACAGACCTGACATGGTGCCTGTTCCTAGAGTTTGTGTTCCAGGAGGAGAACAATATTAAATAAACAAGTGACTATACAGTACATCAAATAATGAAAAGACTACACAGAACAACAGACCAGGGTAAGGGCAGAGGATTTGGGGGCTAGGGAAACAGTTACTCCTTAGCGGGAAGACCTTTCTGGTAAATTAACAATTGTATTAACAACATGAAGAAAGTGGGAACAAGCCTCTTGGACTTTTAGGAGTCAGCAGTTGGAGCAGGTGAATTAAAAAATTAGTTAAATATTCAAATAAAGACATTGAGAATAAGGTTTGACCCTAAAAAAAAAAGTTGAATTTTCAGTTCAGCAGCTAACCATTAGTAATCTGGAGTTCAGGACTGGATTAGGATATTTCAGAATGGCTAGCCTAAGGGAAGCATTTAGAGTCTTGAGACTAAATGAGTCCCAAAGAACAGTGGAGATGGAAGAGGAGAGGTTCAAAGACTGAGCCATCAGGAACCTCAAGTGTAGAAGCTTGTGGCTGGTGAGATGAGAGAGAAGAGAGAACAGTGGCTCAGAATCCAAGAAAAAAATTAATATCTAAAGACTAACCAATACCAATTAATACCTAACTTAATTAATACAAAATAAGTTAAAAGCAAGGTTGAAAGTTAATATCAAATAGACTAATATCTAATATCCCTTATCACTAGAGCTAAAAGGCTTTGGAATTTTCTATATATTATTAAGCAATGATTTCCAGGATTAGAAAATAACATCAGTGTCTTGGAGGCGTTTGTGCTGGCTAAAATGAAACCAGATATTTGTATCTGGAAATGACACGAGAATGGCTGAAAAGTCTGAGCATTTAGTTTCATTTCCAAAAGGACTTCCCTTGTGGCTCAGCTGGTAAAGAATCTACCTGCAATGTGGCAGACCTGGGTTCGATCCCTGGGTTAGGAAGATCCCCTCGAGAAGGAACGGCTACCCACTCCAGTATTCTGGCCTGGAGAACTCTTGGGGTCACAAAGAGTCAGACATGACTGAGCAACTTCCACTCACTCCAGGGAGGTATGCCTGATCTTTGACAAAGTTTTGTTTGATTGACTGAATTCCAAAACATGCTTCAATTTCAGCAGAGTTAGAAAGAGTTGTCTCATACCCACCATGTGGGGCTGGTGTCCCAGATGGACTGTGAATTCTGATAACATTAGGTACCTCCAATGGGGGTTGTTTCTGGAGGCAATTCATAGGAGAGGATTCCCATCAGCTCAGGAAAACTTAAGAGTGACTAAAGAAAACAAATTCTGATTGTCACTGAGTTATCTGTTTTGGGAAGAAATTCAGTGATTAATTTGACCATTGGAGGACTTACTCTGTGTCACAAAAATATCACTAGCCAAACAGTCAGGTTGGGCAAAAAGCAAAAGGGGAAAATACAGAAGCATTGAGAAAAACAGGATACAAAATTATGTTAAATATAAGACATCAGGCAAGAAAAAAAAGTTTAAAAAGTCCGTATATAAAAATGTCAGTAAAGGAAACAGTGAACTAGGTAATGTTATAATCTCTTCTCTGCTATTTCCATATTTTCCCGTTTTTTTTCTGACATGAGTAGAGTTGCTTTGATAACAGGAAAGTAAGCTAATGAAAATAGAAGAAACTGGAATTTTTATAAATTTATTTTTGGTTTGGCATTCAATATGGGCAAAGGATAGTGTTTATCCTTAGTTATCCTTCCATGAAGTTTATACCCTATTTATGAAATTCAACTTCATCTATGCTAATGGCTGTGAAAATCAGGCAGCCACCCTACCTGCTCTCACTGTGGATTGCCTGGGGTGCTGCCTTCTCAAGCTGCTGTTTTATTAATGATCTTGAAACTGAAATAATAAGGAATGAAGAAGTGTTAAAAAGACTTAGTAATATGCTACTAACATTTGCCAAGAAAATGAAATAAGCTAAGATGAGAAAACACTGGGGAGGCAATGAGAAGCCAACTGTTCCATTTCTCTGAGCTTCTGACCTCTGCAGTCAGGATTTCTAAAGACACGCTCTCTGTGGGTCAGGCTTGGGCTGTCTACCCTCTGCCGGTGTGCCGACATCAGTCCTCCGAGAGGTACAATTTGTCCTTGATAAAGCTGAGTTGGATTGATTTTATTTCCAAACATGTTTCAGTTGCAGCACAGTTATAATTTGGGAGGGGAAAAAGAAGGCTTTAGGCTTCATAACACTCTCACTTTATTAATTTTTTTTAATAAAGGAGAAGGATTATTCAAGATATGATTATCTAGTGGCCCAGTTTGCATAAGTTAAATTACATATCATTAATATGTTAAGTTTTATCAAATTAAAAATGCTATTAAATGGTTCTAGAATCTTTTTTTTCTTTTCCTTCCAGGCTACATGGTTTCACCACTTGTTTTATTTAAACTGGAGAAGATAGTGTGTATTCAGAGGCCATAATAGACACCAGAAACAAATTAAAAGCAAAAAATTGGAATTGTTTTGGAGGGAGCCTACAGTTGCTTGCTTATGTCCACAGTCATTGTAGGGGGAACTTGGCACAGAGATGCCAGGTCCTTGGGATCATGAAGACATACTTGGTAAAACAGACTGTGAAGGAAGAACTTTAAAGTATTAAAGGAGTTCACTCAATTTTTAAAGCAGTTGATGCCTTTTACAAGTAAAGAACCAAACTGGATAGCCAAGGTCTGAAGATTCCTTTTACTGGGTGTGTGTGCACAAAGTCGCTTCAGTCATGTCTGACTCTCTGTGACCCGATGGGCTATAGCCCGCCAGGCTCCTCTGTCCATGGGATTCTCCAGGCAAGAATACTGGAGTGGGTTGCCATGCCCTTCTCCAGGAGATCTTCCCCACCCAGGGATCAAACTTGTGTCTCTTATATTTCTTGTTTTGGCAGATGGGTTCTTTACCACCAAGGCCACCTGGGAAGCCCAAAAGTTCAGCCCACTGCCTTGGCCAGGAGTACAGGGTGGTTGATAGCAAATGTTTGATGCATGAGTCCTGTTACTACTGTTTTTTAGTCCCTAAATCATGTCCAACTCTTTTGCCATCCCAGGGACTGTAGCCTGTCAGGCTCCTTTGTCCATGGGATTTCCCAGATAAGAATACTGGAGTGGGTTGCCATTTCCTTCTAAGTTTTGACAAAGCTGAAGAAGCCAGAGAGATGACTAGGGGAAAATATGCAGTGGCAGAAGGAACAGGTGATGGGCATTAACATCTATGGAGTGTTTGCCAATGTATGGCCTTGCCTTTCATGAGCCATCTTATTCACTGCTTACAAATTGTCTCTAAGTTGGGGGGTTGATTCTCATCTTCAAAAATGAAGAAGTGGAATCTTGGAGAGATGGATCATTTGCCCCAGATGATGTTGCACAATAAGCTTTTGAACTGTGGTGTTGGAGAAGACTCTTGAAAGTCCCTTGGACTGCAAAGAGATCCAACCAGTCCATCCTAAAGGATATCAGTCCTGAATATTCATTGGAAGGACTAATGCTGAAGCTGAAACTCCAATACTTTGGCCACCTGATTCGAAGAACTGACTCATTTGAAAAGACGCTGATGCTGGGGAAGAGTGAAGGCAGGAGGAGAAGGGGACGATAGAGGGTGAGATGGTTGGATGGCATCACCAACTCGATGGACATGAGTTTGAGGAAGTTCTGGGAGTTGGTGATGGACAGGGAGGCCTGGTGTGCTGCAGTCCATGGGATCGCAAGGAGTCAGACAGGACTGAGCAACTGAACTGAACTGAATAAGCTTTTGAATTTTGAATCCAGAATCCCATTTTCTTAAACATATCCAGACTTTATAAGACTCTGTGTCCTTACGTAGCTTTGGATCTTTTTAGAAGAATTGTATTTATTTCTGGCTGTGCATGGTCTTTGTTGCTACAGAGCATTTTCACTAGTTGCTGCAAGCAGGGGTTACTCTCTGGTTGTGGGGTGTAGGCTTCTCATTGTGGTGGCTTTGCCTGTTGCACACCATAGGCTGTGAGGCAGATGGGCTTCAATAGTTGTGGCATGTAGGCTTGGTAGTTACAATTCCCAGGCTCTAGAGCACAGCCTCCGTAGCTGTGGTGCATGGGCTCAGTTGCTATGCAACATGTGGGATCTTCCTGGACCTGTGTCTCCTGCATTGACAGGTGGATTCCCTACCACTGAGCCAGCAGGAAAGTCCCTGAATTCTTTATTCATACTTTAGAAACTTTTTTAAAGTAGTACTTCCTTTTTTAAAAATACTTCTAAAAACTTTTTTCTGTTGTCTCACCTTGAGCATCTGCAAACAATCAACATCTCTAAAATGAAATTCCCCCAAAATAGCAGGGCCTTCTAGTACAATGAATACTGTAAAAAGCACACCTGGTATTCTTGAAAAAAAAAAATGCTTTTTTGATGGATTTAAATTGGACTTCAATCATTGGTCTTTAGTATTTGACCATATTATATTTAACCTAAGAATCACCTCGAAGTTGTGAGAAGTACCTATGTGAAAACTTACATCAGATAGCGTGTGCTGATATGGTTCACTGAAGGAGATTTGACAAAATGGCTAAATTCTCAAAAGTAACGCAGCAATTTTCTAAAAGTGTGTGTTCCCAGTACACACCTAGAAATGATGAGATTCATTAACATAAGTGCCTGTGCCCGGCCATCATGCCTTTTCCCAGTGCCTGGCAATATCATTGGATAACTTCTAACTCAGGATTGTTCAGATTCTTTATCACCTCCCTCTACTCAAAGGTCCAATTGATTGAACAGTGATGGGTTACACGATTTTTCTCGGAAAGTATGTCTCTAGACATCCATATGTCAGTAACCGAGAGAAGAGACCCCTAAGAGGCCTAAGAGTTACACTCCCAGCTTCTCTCTTTTTCCTGAGAGTTACGCTTTTAGCTTCTCTTGATGGAACAAAATGATTTTAGCGTCTCCTTTGTTGCTTATCAACCCTCTCCATCTGCTGCTGTCCTTCAGTTTCCTAACTTAGAATCCTCTTCTCTGCTTTTCCCACCAGAGGTCCTGCTTCCTTCTCTCACAGTCATTAGTTAGGCTTTTCATTATTCATAATAAACTATCAAGGATATGCCAACACTAAAGCAGAACCTGTTTTGCATTGATTCATTAAACAAATGTTTATTGAACCCACACTAGGCACTGGTACAGGCAATGGAAATAAATCAGTGATGGAAAAGGCTTTTGTGAAGCTCATGTTCCTGGGGTGGGTTCAGATAACAAACATAAATAATTAGAAGGTCAGACTGTGGTAAGTGCTCTAGGAAAGAATAATATAGGGACAGAGGGATGGAGGTTCTGGGAGGAGGTGATATTTTATTTTGAATGATCTAGAGTGAGCTCACTTATGACACTTGAGCAGGAACTTGAAGGAGGTGAGAGGGATCTGGGGGAAGAGTGTCCCTGGCAGAAGGAACAGCAAGTACAAACGGCCTGAGAACAGGTAGGAGGTTAGCGCGGCTGCAGGGGATGAACAAGGGAGGTTGGAGGTGAGGCCAGGTAGGAAGCTAGATCATTTAGGATCTTGTGGACCATTATGAGGGCTTGAGCTTTTACAGCAAATGATGTATGAAGCCCCTGGATGGGTTAAGACAAAGGGTGACATAATCTGAATTTCATTTTAAAAGAATCACTGTAGCTACTGAGATAAGAATAGACCAAATAAGGGTAAGGCTGGAAGCTGGGAGACTATTGCAATAACCTAGGAGCCAGATGATCACAGCTTATATCAGACAGAAATAATGGAGGTGGAAAAGTAAGTTGAATTTGGATGTATGTTATGATGATTCTCTTAGGAAAGCCAAAATTAGTTATTGCAAATGTTTTAAACTTCTCCAGCTCCTCAAAATCTTACACACAGCAAGATAGTCTCATGACTTCCAAATGTCCTCTTCTCTTCTCTTCCCAAAGCTACATTGTACTATAAAGAAAAAGGAAGGGAACTTGGCGATAGACAGTCCTAAGCTGAATCCTGGTTCAAGATAGAAGTGACTGAACTTCCCTTAGCCTCAGTGTCTTTATTGATAAAATGGAAATAAGAGTAGCATCTCCTAGGTTTGTGGTGAAGATTAAATACATTTATGAAAAGCACTTAGTGCAGTGACTGCTATATAAGCAAAATTCACTGTTATTATTAAAAATATTCCTATTGTTGTGTGTGCACTCCTCTGAGTCCTCAGTGAAGGCTTAGCATCTTCTAACTCTTCTTCCCTGAAGCCTGCTTTTTCAGCTTCTGAAACAGTCTATTTCTGCCATACTCACAGCCCAAGTTCTTTTCTTACAGCATCAATGGATTCCAGTTTCCCTGTTCTTCCTCCTGGCAGGTAACTTCCAAGTGGTTTTCTCTCTCTCTCTCTCTCATATTTGTGAGTAGCTTTTGTTTTAATTGAAGGTGTCTAGGTCAGTTTAGAAGCCTCTTCAAGCTTACTTCCTAGATTGCGAACCCAGGCCAATAAAGCCCAACTCTGAGGAATATTTGTTAGATCTTACTATCTATTTGCAGTTTTCCTAGTATCTCTTTCCCATCCTTTGTTCTTTCCCACCTCCCATATTCTCTGATTCTGTCTTTTCCTTTTAGCCAATAATCTATCCAGAAAGGCTGCCAGAGCCTTGCCAGCTCCTGGCCTGCCAGGCTCTGCTGGCTAAGTTACTCTTATAGTATCTATTTCTTCCCCTCTATCCAGTTCTGGGTGTAATTCCCTTTCCCAGTCCTAGCCCTCTGTTTGGGAGAAGGAGAACATCCAATAATTCTTTGCCTTTAGGTGTTTTTCTTGGACCAGTTAGAAGGTATACTAAATCCTGGGTATGTCCTGATAAGTCTAGCTTCTTCTTTACTTTCTAACAGAAGCAGATGTAAGTGCTTCACCCAGCCTGGGTCTGCTGGCTTTGTTCCACATTTCTGCTCTGTGGGAACCTAAATCACTCTGATGGATTTGCAGTTCCATAAAGCTGAGTGGGATCCTTTTAACCCTGTGCTTATGAAGTACGCTGTGAGCCTTCCCACATGTTGGGATTCATTCACAATAATAACAATGCACTATTTGTTTTTTTTCCATTTCACATTTTCATGATCTCCTGATGATGGCTCTTGTATTCCAGATATGTTCCCAAGAGGACTCAAGAGCACTAATGCATACTTAATTTTTATTTAAAAAAATGGTAAAAGAGAGTACTCAGAAAAACATGAGGGCATTAAGAATGATCATGCAGTATAAAACTTTACTTCTGGGATATGACATTGATATTCTGAATTCCCTTTTAAAATTTTTAAAATTTAAAACTTGCATTTTTTCTCCCTTAGTTTAATTTCTTTCTAATCAAACAAAAACACTTAAATAGAATTCTATTATTTATAATATATAGTTATTTAGATTCTATTTTCATTAAAAAATTTTTTATTGGAGTATAGTTGCTACATTCTATTGTTCACACATCTATAGCTCAGAAAGCTTCATGGAGGGAGATAAAAATAAATTGATTTTCTCCCTTCAAGAAGTTTCCTCTTTGGTAGGATAAAGACAGAGGTGAAACAATGATCATTATTCTATAGTTGGCTAGCGCTCTTTAATAGGTAATAAATCTAGGTCAGTGTGAGAGGGGCTGCAGAAGCTTCTGACACCTGTCTCTCTTTGTTGGCTGAGCAAACAGCTTAATCCTCAGTTTTTCCACCTGTCTTCCTGGGAGTGCCAATAAGTCTCCACCCATTTCCCCAACTCTGGCCAACTGTGCTGGGCTGGGTTTATGAACTGATTGCATATGTTACCCAGGAAATTATTGGGATGTCAAATGGCAGTGTCATCTTCCTGGCAACCTATTCTTGGGCAGATTGTGATCCAGTGACCTACAGACATATCATTCGAAATGCCAGCACCACTCCTGGTTCATCCACTACCTTGGTTCTACAGGCAGGAGCCCCATCTGGCGAGGGAGAAGTGAAAATGGATCCAGAATTCTGATTCTGCTTCCCCACTCTTTTTCTAGAGCTGCTGCCCCCAGGTTGACTGTCAGTCCCAGTATCTAGCAAGGTTAAGCTGGATACACATTCATTCATTGCCTCTTTGTCCTTCTGTGTCAGCTCTTTATTCTCCATGCAAGAGATTTCCCTGCAAGTTCAGCAACTCTACAAGATTGCAGAGAGGGATGCCAATTGTCTTAAAATATTTTGAACTATTATTTTTCATGTTTTTAACTACAAAATAAATACTTAACATATGTTAAAATATTTTGCTCAGAGTAGCTCCTCATTTTTTTTTCCCCCTTTGGATATCAAATACTTTTCCATCCTTTTCTCTTTTCTTGAGATAATTGTGTGTCTGTGTTCTTGTACTGCCCCAGGTTTTTCCATGTCCCTTTGATGTAGACTTAGTTTGATATTACAGATGAATATTGTGTTTATTTAATTACATAAAAACATAATTTTCTTCAGAAGTCAACAGGCACGTCTGAGTTCCTCAAAGCCTGTGTTACATCTAGAATGAAAGTCTAGCTTGTTAAATTCCTTGATATGTAATCCTCCACTAATTCACTCTATAAGTTATTATTGTACGTACAGTAAGGCATGATGCTAAGTAATATGAAGTTAGTGACATAAGTAGTTATTGGACTATATAACAAGAAACAGTACAGAAGTAATAATAAAGTTGAGTATGTCAAATGCCAAAAGGGTGATACTTAAAATATATTATGGAGGAGGGTAATTAATATTTCATTATTTTTTAAGGTAAAGGGAAATGTTTTCATTTATCTTTTTTATGCTTGCCTATTAAACTCATTTTTAGAAAATCATTTTTAACATAAAGACTGCATCAACATTTGAGCAGAGAAATGATTTTAAAACCATTCCAATATAAATGTAGGCTTAAGTGGTGACCAGTGGTCATTGCCACTATGTTATCTTGTCAGTTTAATAAGTAAAGAATTATTTTTCTCCTTTGTGCTGTTAAACATCTTGGACATGGATCCTGTCCTGACAACAGAAAAAGACAGCACCTTGATCGTTAAAGAACTCCTGGTCATGCAGGGATGGCAAAAAAAAAAAAAAAAGCACACAGGCACACAGATAATAGTTCATTTCAGACCATGAATGGTTTCATGTTGGACAAACCACTTATGATGTCTTCTTTTTCTCATCTGTAAGTAGGGAAAGTAGCATCTTCTTCAGACTTCTACTCTTCTTTTGAGATCATGTTGTCACTGTGACCAGCCTGTATTATGAATTAGTTTTGAACTGTGTGTTGGAGAAGACTCTTGAGAGTCCCTTGGACTGCAAGGAAATCCAACCAGTCCACCCTAAAGCAGATCAGTCCTGGGTGTTCTTTGGAAAGACTGATGTTGAAGCTGAAACCGCAATGCTTTGGCCACCTCATGCGTAGAGCTGACTCATTTGAAAAGACTCTGACGCTGGGAAAGATTGAGGGCAGGAGGAGAAGGGGACAACAGAGGATGAGATGGTTGGATGGCCACACCGACTCAGTGGAGATGAGTTTGGGTAAACCCCGGGAGTTGGTGATGGACAGGGAGGCCTGGCATGCTGCTGTTCGTGGGGTCGAAGAGTCGGACAGGACTGAGTGACTGAACTGAACTGAATATTTGATGGCCACCTTATTAAGCCATGGGGTTCATGATGGCCTATAAATTGTAAAAGTTCTGTGAAAAATTTCATGAACAGATATAGATAAAAACACACCTTGAGATGCCTCCATTACTTTGGGGGAAAAGAAAACACTTTTAATGTTTAGGATATTCTTAGTAGGAAATTGATAATTTAAAGATTCACACGCTTGCCAATTGTGGGGTCAGATTAGTAGCACTTCATGTATTGAATTCTGATGGCATTCATCTGAATTTATAGAGAATTATTTTCTTTCTCTTTCACCTCTTCTCAAATAGTATCGAGAAGGCTTGATTGTTTGGTACTAGTTTCCTCTGCACAAAGCACTCTCTTTCTAATTATTTATCGGTAAAACTTATATTTCCCTTTTCATCTTGTTGCCTTCTCTCTGATCCATTTCCTTTCCTTTCCTTCTCAGTCAAACTGAAGTACTTATTTCTGGCTCATATCAGACTTTTCGTATATCTCTACTCAGTTCAGTTCAGTCACTCAATCATGTCCGATTCTTTATGACACAGTGGACTGTAGCACACCAGGCCTCCCTGTCCATTATCAACTCCCAGAGTTTCCTCAAACTCATGTCCATCAAGTCGGTGATGCTATCCAACCATCTCATCCTGTGTTGTCCCCTCTCCTCCTGTTTTCAATCTGGTCCAACATCAGGTTCTTTTCTAGTGAGTCAGCTCTTTGCATCAGATAGCCAAAGTATTCGAGTTTCAGCTTCACCATCTGTGCTTCCAGTGAATCCCCAGGACTGATCTCCTTTAGGATGGACTGGTTGGATTTCCTTGCAGTCCAAGGGACTCTCAAGAGTCTTCTCCAACACCATAGTTCAAAAGCATCAACTTTTCGGCACTCAGCTTTCTTTATAGTCCAGCTCTCACATCCATACATGACTACTGGAAAAACCATAGCTTTGACTAGAGGGACCTTTGTTGGCAAAGTAATGTCTCTGCTTTTTAATATACTGTCTAGGTTAGTCATAGCTTTCCTTCCAAGGAGTAAGAGTCTTTTAATTTCGTGGCTGCAGTCACCATCTGCAGTGATTTTGGAGTCCCCCAAAATAGTCTGTTGCTGTTTCCATTGTTTCCCCATCTATTTGCCATGAAGTGATGGGACCAGATGCCACGGTCTTAGTTTTCTGAATGTTGAGTTTTTAAGCCAACTTTTCACTCTCCTCTTTCACTTTCATCAAGATGCTCTTTAGTTCTTCTTTGCTTTCTGCCCTAAGGGTGGTGTCATCTGCATATCTGAGGTTATTGATTATTTTTCCTGGCAATCTTAATTCCAGCTTGTGCTTCATCCAGCCCAGGTTTCACATGATGTACTCTACCTCACACGCTAGTAAAGTAATGCTCAAAATTCTCCAATCCAGCCTTCAGCAATACGTGAATCATGAACTTAAGATGTCCAAGCTGGTTTTTAAAAGGCAGAGGAACCAGAGATCAAATTGCCAACATCCACTGGATCATCGAAAAAGCTAGAGAGTTCCAGAAGAACATCTATTTCTGCTTTATTGACCATACCAAAGCCTTTGACTGTGTGGATCACAATAAACTGTGGAAAATTCTGAAAGAGATGGGAATACCAGACCACCTGACCTGCCTCTTGAGAAACTTGTATGCAGGTCAGGAAGCAACAGTTAGAACTGGACATGGAACAACAGACTGGTTCCAAACAGGAAACAGAGTACGTCAAGGCTGTATATTGTCACCCTGCTTATTTAACTTATATGCAGAGTATATCATGAGAAACAAGATTGCCAGCAGAAATATCAATAACCTCAGATATGCAGATGACAACCACCCTTATGGCAGAAAGTGAAGAAGAACTAAAGAGCCTCTTAATGAAAGTGAAAGAGGAGAGTGAAAAAGCTTGATTAAACCTCAGCATTCAGATAATGAAGATCATGGTATCCGGTCCCATCACTTCATGGCAAATAGATGGGGAAACAGTGGAAATAGTGACTGACTTAATTTTTTTAGAATCCAAAATCATTGCAGATGGTGATTGCAGTCATGAAATTATAAGACACTTACTTCTTGGAAGGAAAGCTATGGCCAGCCTAGACAGTATATTAAAAAGCAAAGACATTACTTTGCTAAAAAGGTTGGTCTAGTAAAAACTATGGTTTTTCCAGTAGTCATATATGGATGTGAGAGTTGGACTATAAAAAAAGCTGAGCACAGAAGAATTGATGCTTTTGAACTGTGATGTTGGAGAAGACTCTTGAGAGTCCCTTGGACTGCAAGGAGATCCAACCAGTCCATCCTAAAGGAGATCAGTCCTGGGTGTTCATTGGAAGGACTGATGTTGAAGATGAAACTCCAATCCTTTGGCTACCTGATGTGAAGAGCTGACTTATTTGAAAAGACCCTGATGCTGGGAAAGATAGAGGGCAGGAGGAGAACGGGATAACAGAGGATGAGATGGTTGGATGGCATCACTGACTCAACGGACATGAATTTGGGTAGACTCCAGGAGTTGGTGGGACAGGGAGGCCTGGCATGCTGCTGTTCATGGGGTCGCAAAGAGTCGGACATGACTGAGCAACTGAACTGAACTGAACTGAATTCTGCATATAAGTTAAGTAAGCAGGGTGACAATATACAGGCTTGACATACTCCTTTCCTGATTTGGAACCAGTCTCTACTTGGTTTGGAGCATTCTCAACTATGGCACTATAATAACCTACTGTTATTATTTATTTGTTTTTATGTATTTCCAATATGCACTAAACATATATGTCCTCACTGCCTGAAACAATGACTGGTTAACAAAAGCCATCCAATAAAATCTGAAAGAAGAGAAGGAGAGAAAGAGAGGTAAAAGGACTAAGAAACAGAGAAAAACAGAAAAAGCAAAAAAATCATCTTTTGGTCAAGTCATGTTGAGTAATTTTTCCTAGCTTTCTTTTTTCTTTGGATTTAAAACAATACAAAAGTAAAAAAAAAAAAAGATTATTATAAAATAATCAACAGAATTCTACAGAATTAAAATTTAGAAAAGTGGGATTATGTTCTGGTCTTTCTACTTCAAAATATATGTGAGGTGTCATGCAATAGATCTATTTATTTTTCCAAAGCAGCAAAGCATTCTGTAGTGTGGGTGGAGCATAAATTAAATTTTCACTTTTCTGTCAATTGATATTAAAATGGTTTCCAATATTTTCCTTTTCAAAGACTAGCTCAAAAATATCTTTGCACACATGAGTCAATATTTATGTAGAACTAATTCTTAGAAGAAGAATTGATGGATCCAAGCAAATGTGCTTTAACCTCTTCATAGATCCTGCCAGAATGCCTTCCACAATCATAGACATTTCCCTTACCCTTGGCAACATGGGACATTTTCTTTTTTTTTTTCATTTATCTTTATTAGTTGGAGGCTAATTACTTTACAATATTGTAGTGGTTTTTGTCATACATTGACATGAATCAGCCATGGATTTACATGTATTCCCCATCCCGATCCCCCCTCCCACCTCCTTCTCTACCCAATCCATGGGACATTTTCAATCTCAACTTTTCTTCTGGGTCAGTTTTATGGATCAAAAACTTTTTTACTTTTATTTATAAGATAACCAGTGAGCTAAAATATAATTATATACATATCAGCATTTTTTTGCAGTTTCTTTGTGCTTATTATTTATTCATAGTTGTTTCATGCTATATTAAAGATTTTTAACCCTGCACCTATTGTAGATGCAGTAAATAATTTCTCCCAATCACTTAGTAGGATTTTGGATAAAATTCTTATAAAGATCCACTGGGTAATGTAATCTAAGTTCTTTATAGTTGCTGACCCATGTGTCCCTTGCACAGTACTTCTGTGTCAACAAGAATTAGCCAGGGCCTTCCTGTCCCCAACTGTGCTATGTAACAAAGATTTCACACCACCTCAGTATCCCAAAGGGGATCAAATCCTATATGTAAAACAAGGAGTTTCTTATGATGCTGAATATTTGATGATATTGTGTTCTGGGTTGGGCTGATAGGATATGCATGTGCTGCTCTCCTCCTGGTGAACTCCATGGTGTTCTGAAAAGCAGGGTAGTGATTCTGACATGCCCTTCATGGTTTAACAACTTCTTTCAGGAGAGAAGCTGCACTCCTGCAAATTGTGCTTGCATCTGATCTGGCATGATCAGAGCCCTCATTATTCTACTACAAGTAGATTCTCTTAAGGGTAACGTACAAGGCTGAAATTTTTCACCTAGTATTTGTTTCAGACTACTAGGTCAGAGAATATCTGTTATATTTGCTGGTTCATTTTCCTTTTACCCTTGTTTGAGTGTCAGATGCAAAAATTTAGACAGTTTACTTCACCTTTTAGGGAATCTATTAACTCACGATGAGCATTGGAAAATTACCTCCACCTGCTTCCATCCCTTGGTGTTACCAACCACAGTTTTACTGTATAAGTAGCATAAGTATGATTTTATAGCTCCCTTTGCTAAGGAATTAGCTGGGAGTTCTTACAACTAGAAGAGAAAAAAAGGATTTGTATCAAAAGCAATCCAAATTCTTTGTAAATTTCAGAAAAATCATCTATTTAAGACACACAAATGTATTAATCATGCATGGATATTATTCACAGCACAAAGTTCCAACTCATCTGTCTGGATTTTAAGAATAGCATTGGGCACTACCATATGAATACCTACCTACTTCCTCTCCATTAAAAAAAAATAAGGTACAATTTATATATAATAAAACATCAGCAAATTTGGAAAACTCAGCAGTGGCCACAGGATTGGAAAAGGTCAGTTTTCTTTACAATTCCAAAGAAAGGTGAAGCCAAAGAATGCTCAAACTACCATACAATTGCACTCATCTCACATGCTAGCAAAGTTATGCTCAAAATTCTCCAAGCCAGGGTCCAATAGTATGTGAACCGTGAATTTCCAGATGTTCAAGCTGGTTTTAGAAAAGGCAGAGGAATGAGAGACCAAATTGACAACATCCGTTGGATCGTCAAAAAAGCAAGAGAGTTCCAGAAAAACATCTATTTCTGCTTTATTGACTATGCCACAGCCTTTGTGTGGATCACAACAAACAGTGGAAGATTCTTAAAGAACTGGGAATACCAGACCACCTGACCTGACTCTTGAGAAACCTGTATGCAGGTCAGGAAGCAACAGTTAGAACTGGACATGGAACAACAGACTGGTTCCAAATAGGAAAAGGAGTACGTCAAGGCTGTATATTGTCACCCTGCTTATTTAACATATATGCAGAGTACATCATGAGAAACGCTGGGCTGGATGAAGCACAAGCTGGAATCAAGATTGCCAGGAGAAATATCAATAACCTCAGATATGCAGATGACACCACCCTTATGGAAGAAAGCAAAGAAGAACTAAAGAGCTTCTTGATGAAAGTGAAAGAAGAGAGTGAAAAAGTTTGCTTAAAACTCAACATTCAGAAAACTAAGATCATGGCATCTGGTCCCATCACTTCATGGCAAATAGATGGAGAAACAGTGGAAATAATGACAGACTTGTATTTTTTTGTGGGCTTCCCTTGTAGCTCAGCTGGTAAAGAATCTGCCTGCAGTGCAGGAGACCCGGGTTCGATCCCTGGGTTGGGAGGATCTCCTGGAGAAGGAAATGGCAACCCATTCCAGTATCCTTGCCTGGAAAATTTCATGGACAGAGGAGCCTGGTGGGTTGCAGTCCATGGAGTTGCCAAGAGTCGGGCATGACTAAGTGACTAACATACTTATTTTTTCTGGGCTCCAAAATCACTGCAGATGGTGACTGCAGCCATGAAATTCAAAGATGCTTGCTCCTTGGAAGAAAAGCTATCACCAACCTAGACAACATATTAAACATCAGAGACATTACTTTGCCAACAAAGGTCCATCGAGTCAAAGCTATGGTTTTTCCAGTAGTCATGTATGGATGTGAGAGTTGGCCTGTAAAGAAAGCTGAGCGCTGAAAAATTGATGCTTTTGAACTGTGGTGTTGGAGAAGACTCTTCAGAGTCCCTTGGACTGCAAGGAGATCCAACCAGTCAATCCTGGAGGAAATCAGTCCTGAATATTCATTGGCAGGACTGATGCTGAAGCTGAAACTCTAATACTTTGGCCACCTGATGCGAAGAGCTGACTCACTAGAAAAGACCCTGATGCTGGGCCAGAATGAAGGCAGGAGGAGAAGGGAACGATAAAGGATGAGATGGTTGGATGCCATCACCAACTCAATGGACATGAGTTTGAGGAATCTCTGGGAGTTGGTGATGGACAGGGAGGCCTGGCGTGCTGCAGTCCATGGTATCACAAAGAGTCGGACATGACTAAGCGACTGAACTGAACAATTTTTATATAATAAAACTTACTATATTAAAACATACAATTTGATTAACTTTATAGTAAGTTTTATAATATTTAACCATATAACTAGTCACAATCAGTATATATATGCATATATGTGCTCAGTTGCTCAGTCATGTCTGTCTCTTTAGGACCCCACAGACTGTAGCCTGCCAGGCTTCTCTGTCCATAGGATTTCCCAGTCAAGAATGCTGAAGTGGGTTGCCATTTCCTCCTCGAGGGGATCTTCCCAACCCAGGGACTGAACCCATTTCTCCTGTATCTCCTGTATTTCAGGCAGATTCTTTATCACTGAGCCACTGGGGATGCCTATATATATATATATGTATATATATACATATATCTCACCCTTGTGACCTGGTATCAGCCTTGTGACCCTGTCTAGTCATAACCACCCACAGGAACCCAGGCAAGCATGTTTCCTGTTTCCATATTTTTAGCTTTTCTAGAATGTCATTAATATTGACAGTAAGTGATTATTAGTATCTGATGCTTTTTACTTAGTATGTTATTTTGTGGTTGATTCATCCCAATTGTCACATGTATTAATAATTTGTTCCTTTTAATTACATATGCATTCAATTATAAGCATATGACACAATTTCTTATTTCACCAGTAGATGTACATGTATAGGTTGTTTCCAATTTTTGGTTATTCAGAAACAACCTGCTATAAACATTTTAGTAAAAATCTTTTTGTGGACATATATACTTGTTTAAGTACCTACTGTTAAATGCCCTGAGTCATATGGTTAAAGTATGCTTAAATAGTTAAGAATTGCTGAACTACTTTCCAATGTGATTGTTTTGTTTGCATCCCCATCAGCAATATGTGAGAGTATAGTTTCCCCAGATATTTCCTAGCGCCTACTATTGTTAGTCTTTATAATTTTATCTACATTAATATATCTGTAGTAGTATCTCATTGTGGTTTTGAATTTGTGTCTTCCTGGTGACTAATGACATTATATATCTATATAAGTGCTTATTTAACACTCATATATCTTTGGTAAAGTTTCTGTTCAAATATTTTGCTTATTGAAAAATCGAATTATTTGGATTTTTATTATTAAGTTGAAAGAATCTTAGATATATTCTGTATACAATACTATGTGAGGCCTATGTTTTGAAATATTTTCTTCTAATCTTTGATTTGTCTTTTTATTTTCTTAAAAATGTCTTTTGAACAGCAAAAGTTTCTCATTTTGATAACATCCAATTTATCATTCATGTGTGTGTGTTTTTCCTTTTGTTTGCTATCTAAGGAAACTTTGCCTAACAAGGTTACAAAGATTTTCTCTTATGTGTTCTCTAAAATGTTATACTTTTAGCTCTTATAGTTCTATAATCCACATTCAGCCTAGTGTTTGTATATTATGTGAAATAAAAGTCAAGGTTCATCGGGATTGGGAATACATGTAAATCCATGGCTGATTCATATCAATGTATGACAAAACCCACTGGAAAAAAAAAATAATAATAATAAAAATTAAAAAAAAAAAAAAAAAAAAAAGTCAAGGTTCATTGTTTGCATATCTAATTGTTTCAGAATTATTTCCCACATATAATTAACTTAGTACCTTTGTTAAAGATTTATCAGCCATATATGTATCATTCCATTTCTGGACTCTATTCTCTTTCAGAGATTATATACATATAATCATACCAGTATGACATTCTCTTGATCATATTAGCTATATGGAAAATTTTTAAATCAAGTTAGGTCCTCCAAACTCGTCATTTTTCAAAATTGTTTTGGCCATTCTACATTCTTTGCATTTCCATGGAAGTGTTAGAATCCACATGTCAACTTCCACACACACAAAAGTAAAACAGTCAAGCAAAAGCCAAAAAGCTCTAGACCAGGTTAGGGAGAATTGACATCTTAAAGATATTGAGTCATCTGATCCATGAACATGGTATATCTCTCAATTTTTGGAAGCTTTTAATTTCTCTCAGTAACATTTTGTAGTTTTCAATGTACAGTTTTGCACTTTTTTCCTTAAATTAAAAAAATCATGTTGAATTTTGCAGATATGATTAGATTAAAAAGCTTGAGATAGAAGTGTATCCTCCACGGGCCTGGTGTTCTCACAGGGCATTTATAAGTATGAGAGACAAAGAAGATGCAACAAGAAAAGCAGAGGTAAAGTGATGAAGGGTCACATGCCAAGATATATTGCATCTACTATTAAGCCCTGTTTTGATTTTTCTTTAATAACTATATATTTTAGTTCTAAAAGTTACATTTAGAAATTTATTTGAAGATTTAAACTTTATATGTTTGATCTTTTCACCTGCTTTTTGACCTTATAATACTGGATTATTGAATAATATTCAAAATCCATACTTGATAACACAAATACCTTGATCACTTATGGATCCACTTTATTACCTGTTTCATTTTCTATTGGCTGACCCTACTTCTTGTTATGCACGGAAAGTTTTGCTTGAGCACAAAGCATTGTGTATTAAAAAATTATAGGGTTTCTCATTGATATTATCTTCTTCCAGTGATGATTCCCTTATTGTCTGTCAGACAGCTGTCATAGAACAGATGATCTCTAATCAGGAACTGAGCTTATTAAGGGCTGAGTTATCACTGTTGTCAAGTTCAGATTAGAATGTACCATCCAAGTTGCAATGTAGGACCATTTGATAGGATCCCTCCCCCTAAAGAAATTCTAATTTTTAATCTCTGTACATTGTGATGTGAACATTTTGCTCTGTTACTCAGATTTTTTTCTGCTTGGTTTCTTAACCTCTTAATCTGTGCACTTTAAGGATTTGGCAAATATTTGAAGAGTCTAAACTCTTGACTATCAATCAGGATGATTTTTCTCCTCAGCAGATATTGGACCATATCTGAAAAAATTTTAAGTTCACAACTCTAGGGATGGGGGTAGGGGGTGGATTCCTACTGACATCTTGTGGGTAGAGGCTAGGGATGCTGCTAAACATTCTGTAATGCACAGGACAGCCTCCCGCCATAAAGAATTATCTCACCCAACACATCAATAGTGTGTTGAGAAACCCTGATCTAAAGCACTGAGTGTCCAGTTTACTTCCCTTTCTCTCATCTCTCATAGATCATATTTCCTCCAGACTTGATTGCCTTGGCAGCTGCAAACTTCCCTTTTTTTTTTTTTTTAATCCTCAGCCTCGGGAGGTATTAAATAGCTTTGCTAGCTTTCTGTCTTATAGTAGTTACTCTCTGCCAAGCATCTCAGCTTCACCTCCTGTGCCAAGAATAGGCAAATCCCCAGGGGTAAACAAGGCTTCCAGAACACTGTGACCAGTTCTGTGTGCCTCCTTTTCTGTAGGATCAGGTTCCTCAAGTCCAAGCAGCCCCCTTCTACCTCCAAAGCCTTAAACAAAGTTTTGAAATTTGTGTCTAGCTATTTCTAATTGTTCTTGATCAGAATATGGGCCTTTCATAGCTTGAAGCCTTAGTCCTCCAAACTGATGAGAAAGCAAGATGTGATAGACAGACGTTCAGTTCAGAGGAGTAACCATGGAGAAAAGTGTTCCATGTTAGATTAGAGACAGAAGACAGGCTCATATCTCCTTCACAGCCACTGAAGGGAGGATAAAAATATTCTGCAGAAAATCTGCTTGACCCATGGTTTTAGAGGACGCTATGAGCTAGAGGTAAGAGGGGAAAAAAGAAAGAACTTCGTGACAAGAAAACCAGCTCAATCTGTAATACTCTCAGGAATCACTGGGGCAAAGCCCAGGCATACCACTCAAAACCTAGATCTGGGGCCTGGAAAGAGACAAAGTCTGACTTTCTACATTGAGAAAACTGAGTACAGGGAAGAGGGTCCCTGTCCTTCCAACGAGACTGCAAATACCACTCTCAAGGACATGAAGAATCATGTGTTAAGAAAGAAGGCTAACCTGACTATTTGTTCCAATGTCAATTCACTCTTGTGAAGTGATTTAATATTATTTTAAATAATTAATACAAATATGTTTAGGATTTCAAATGGTAAATAACGTGATAATACCTATTACATTGAAGAGATTATGAAAAAGTAAACTAAAAAAAAATAAAGTCCAATTGAAATCTTGGAACTTATGAAAGTTGAACTTAAAGAGTATAATAGATTAGAGGACGTGTGGAATGGACCGAAAGAAACAAGAGCCATTAGAAGATTGTATTGCAGAATTAACCCAGAATTAAGCAGTGACAAGGAACAGTGAGAACTGGAAAGTCATTAAGTGAATGGTAGATGGATAAGCCCCACCATACATCCAGCACAAATTCTGGAAGAAAAGATAGGTGGGATGGTAGAGAAGCAATGAGATTTTTCAGATTTCAAAAAATTCTGATTCCTCATTCAGAAAATATGCAACAAATGCCATATTGGAAGAACAAAAACAAATTCACACTGTGACACGCAAGAGTGAAATTGAAAACCATTAAAGAGAAGGTGAAAAATCTTAAAAGCTAGCAGAGGGAAAATATAGATTACCTACACATAAATTGTAATTTGACTGGAACAGATATCACCCAGAAGAATTTCCAGGAGACAATCGAATCATATATTTAAAATCCTGAGGGAAACTCACTGTTAACCTAGATTTTTACACTCTGCTAAATCTCCATTCCTGAGTGAGGGTAAAGTACAGACATTTTTCAGTTACATAAAAACTGTTAAACCATTTACAGAATAATATCAAAAGATTTATTACAGCATGCTCTTCAGGTAGAGGAGATGTGAATTCAGAGCATGGGAAGGGGAAACAAGTGAACACAGAAAAAATAAAATTATGTCTGTAAGTAAAAATAATTTTTTTGTATTTATAAAGGTAAATTTAAAAATACAGACAGCAATAACATAATGGAAGTGCTATAAATTTTTAAGGCATGCTAAGATTTTTGATAAGTTTTACAAGGCAGGAAAAAACATTGAATAACTTTAGCTTTAGTAGAAAAATGTGTTGTTAAATTTGGGTAAAGTGTTTGAAGATTGCTAATATAATTTATGGCTTCATATCAGTAGAGAAAAATGGATTATATAAATCTTTATTAGTCCAATAGAAATCAGGAAAAATAAAACAGAGAAATGATGACTCAATTTAAAAGTTTCTTATGATAAATATGTAATTTATTTTTAAAAATTAAAAAAGAAAAATTCACATAACTATGAGAATTCTGTAACTTTTATATCAAAACAAGGAAAGGTTAGTACAAAAAAAAAAAAAAAAAAAAGACTAATTTTACTTTTCATTATAGATCCAAAAATCTGAAATAAATGCCAAGAAATAGACTTCAGTTGTATCCTAATTAATAAGAAACTATGACAAAATAGATTTTATGTCAATAACATAAGGCCACCTCACTCTTAGAAATTCTATTAATGTCAAAAACCCCAGAAATTTGACAATATCAAATGTTGGCAAGCAAACATAGAATTTCGTTGAAAAAAGGTTTGTTCTAGGACTGAAATAATTACTACAAATAATTTTTTTAATGAAAAAACTCAGCACCTAGTCAGAAGTAACCAAGCATCAGAGAAAGAAAACATCATGAGAATTTTCCATAGGCATGCAAAATTATTTTAACATTTGAAAACCAGTTAGTATAATTCATTATATTTATATAAACTAAAGACAATTAATCCTGAGTCAAAAGTGGCATATTATAAACTTTACACATGATTTTTACAATAACCTAGGGGGTTAGGAATGGAATTTACAGTTAAAATGAAAAATAATAGAATCTATTGTTAGGTCATTAGGTTTCAAATAATCTACAGGAAACACATTGCTTGATGGTGCTGTGATGGAAGTTCCCTGAGACAGGAACATTGTACCGTGTGTCACCAGCATTATCATTTGGATAACTACGGCGTTTTTATACAGTCTCCCTAAGAAACATTTTAAACATTTGTCAGACAGCGAGAGTGTCAGCTCAAATCCCTTGTGGGTTTCCATTGCAGAGCGGACTATTCTCACGGTCTGGCTCTGTTACCTCTTCTGTTACGTCCTACCCCTAGTCATGCTGTTTGAATCTCACTGGACTCCCTGGTTGGAGAAGGAAATGGCAACCCACTCCAGTACTCTTGCCTGGAAAATCCCATGGAAGGAGGAGCCTGGTGGGCTGCGTCTATGAGGCTGCACATAGTCGGACACGACTGAAGCGACTTAGCAGCAGCAGCAGGACTCCCTGGTATTTCTTAAGCCAGATATACTCCTGCCTCAGGGCCTTTGTTCTTGCTGTTTCCTCAGCCTGGAAAGCTCTTTTCAAGATATCTAACTGGCTTCACTCACCATCTTTAAGTTTTTTCCTTTGCCATCTTTTTAAAAGGGTTAACCTGACTCTTGTATTTAATACTGTAGCCCTTACCTCTAACTCTCCTTTACCTAAATCTGTATTCTCTTTTCCTCTGGAACTTACCACTATATCACATATTATATAGCTTTTGTTAAATATCGTATGTATTGTTTGTTTTCCTCTGCTGTAGCAGAAGTTTCACCAGGACTGGGGTCATGTCTGTTTTGTATCCCAGGAATAGTACATCACATTTAGAAAGCATTCAAGAAACATTTGTTAAATGAAATGATGAAATTATGTGCAAAAACTAGATACATTTAGAAGTGTATTTTAGGAAAAAATTGTTTGATGACCTTGGGTCTTTTGAATGAATTACCTGTATTCTAAAAGGGCTTCCCAGGTGGTGCTAGTGGTAAAGAACCCACCTGCCAATGCAGGAGACATAAGAAGTGTGGGTTCGATCCCAGGGCGGGGAAGATTCCCTGGAGTGGGCATGGCAATCCATTCCAGTTTTCTTGCCTGGAGAATCCCATGGACTGAGAAGCCGGGTCGGCTACAGGCCATAGTGTTGCAGAGTAGGATGCGATTAAAGTGACTGAGCACAACACATTCTAAAAAGAGTAGTTTTTTTTTAAATTTATACATTAGGAGTTTCTATTTTACTCATTTGAAATACCCCCTTTCCCAGAAAGACTTCAAGATATTAGTAAGAAATTCTGTATCTGATATTACTTGTGCACACTCTAAAGTGGTGAAAGGCTGCTTTCTCACTGCTGTTTTCAACTGGAAGGTCAATCAGTCAATATTTGATTGATTTTAAACACAAAGCACACAGTTCATGGAGCAAAGACCATTAAATCACTCACTCTACTAAACAGATACTCCCAACATACATGCATACATACACACATATAAATCTATGTAACAAACATATGCATGAAGTGCATTCACAGACATGGTAGGAATTTTATGTTGCTGAAGGTATATGGATTCTAATGTTATAAGTTACATCACTGTATTCAATATTGAAGGAAGAGTCACTGAGCCTCCTGAGTTTTATTTTTCTCATTTGTGCTAAAGACAGTAAACTGGGTAAGCTTTAATGATTTGATTTACTCAGTTGTTTTCCTTATTTGCTTCCTTGCTTCTGTTAGTTTTGGTGGACTTTGGAGATATATACATACTGGAGTGCAGAACCACCCATCCTTTGGTTCAGATCCCAGATCTATGATTTACTAGTTACAACCTATTGTGTAGAAGAGAAAAGGTCTTCTTAAGTATAAAGTCCTTAGAGCAATGTCTGGTGCATCATGAATGCCAGATACATTTTTCTTCTTTTTGTTTTGTGAGGGAGTAAAGATGGGTACTGGGAAAAATAAATGAGAGAGATTATAAATTAATTCTCCTACATGCATCTTTTTCTCAGACAAGCCCAACTACTGAGTTTGCAACACATCCTGCTGTTTTAGGCATCTGTGTCTTCACACACATGTTGTCCTTCCGACCTGGAATGTTTCCTTGTTTGGGGATAAGTCCTCCCTCCTTCTAGACTCACCCCAAGGCCTGTTTCCTCTGAGCATCCTGCCTCTTCCACCTCCCGGTCCTGATCCTTGCCCTACTCCACTTCATGTGAAAGAGAAGTGACAACAAATACAACAAAACTGAATATCAAAATTTAATAAATGCCTATTAGATCTTCTCTCTGTATTCAGCTTTATGCTAATAGCTTTATTGGTATCATCAAGTTTTATCCTTCTCCATTTTGCTGTGGGATGTTAGGTGTTATTTCCAATATTTGCAAGTGAGAACACTGAAGTTCAGAGACAAACATTGACTTCTCCAAATTCTAATCAATACTAAGTGATAGAGTTGGAGTTATACCATTTGATTTCTTCACGATATGGCCGTTTTGTGTTGAATGGATAGTTGATTAAGTTGTCTGTTTCTTCAACTATATTAGAGGCCTATTTTGGAAGACATGTTATTTAGGTTTCATATTCACAGTGTATAGAACACTTTTTGATAAGAGGTAGGCAGCATGTAACTGTGGATTGATTGAAAAAACAGATTAATGAATAGTGCATGAAGTGGGTGGCAAGAGATTACAACATAGGTAGTTTGGAACCAAACCGGGGAGGGCTTTTTACAGTATCCCATGACTTCATTCTGAAGATTTTTGGATGCTAATACTACATTTGATAACGAAGAATTACATATCAAGTTACACATTTTCAAAAGTTATCCAAAAACAGGCAAATTTGGAGGAAACCAGAACTGGAGACCCAGTGAGCTCTAAGGAGTTTTTTTTTGCAATAAGTGAGAAACAGATCACTGGCCAAGACAACAGGAATGTCAACAATTTACCTTATTCAGTGACTTAAAACATGAGTCAGGAGTCTGGGCAAGGCTTTAGCTGGGCCCCTTGCTCTGCAACTCATAAGCTGAAATCAAGGTATTGGCCAGGCTGTGTTCTCATCCAAAGCTCAGAGTTCTTGTCCAATGTGGTTATTGACAGGATTCAGATCAGAATTCAGACTGAGGTCCCCGTTGCCTTACTGGTTGTCTCCTGGGGATAGTTTTCCGTTTAAGAGGCTGCCTGCAGTCCTCACCTCATGGCCTTCTCACGGGCTCTCTCATAACATGGCAGCTCACTGTATAACAGAATCATATATAACATATATAACATCACTATGGGGGACTAGCCCATCACCTTGGCTATATTCTATCATCTAGAAGCCATTTCAAGTTCTGCGTGCACTCAAGGGGAGGGAACTGCATAGGATGTCCCTCCCTGTGGCTCACCTTCTGTACATTTGCTGGAGGATTTGCTTTAAGGTCAGACATTGAGGTGAGAAGGCAATGGCACCCCACTCCAGTCCTCTTGCCTGGAAAATCCCATGGATGGAGGAGCCTGGTGGGCTACAGTCCATGAGGTCGCTAAGAGTCGGACACGACTGAGCGACTTCACTTTCACTTTTCACTTAGGAAATGGCAACCCACTCCAATGTTCTTGCCTGGAGAATCCCAGGGACGGGGGAGCCTGGTTGGCTGCCGTCTATGGGGTCGCACAGAGTCGGACATGACTGAAGTGACTTAGTAGCAGCAGCAGCAGACATTGAGGGCAAGGCTTGGTTAGCTAGCTCCCATACCAGCAACAAGGCAGCAAGATAGACTAGTGAAGTCTGGAGAATCCAGAACCAGACCTCCTGGACTCTGTATCACCTGGGCAGGTAACCTAGGCTCTCTTTGTTTTACTTTCCTCAATTGTGAGTGAGGAAAATAAAGCATTGCTATTAAATGAGGTAGTTCTTGTGAAGAGCCTAGAACTTAGTAAGTGCTCATTATACGTTCACCAATATTACTACTATACATTGACCAAAATGAGCAGATCCACCGTGAAACAGACAGCAATACAAACCTAAGTATATGGCAAAACTGAATAATGACTCATTAGTTCTCTGTAGCTAAGATACAAATAGATTAAATGGGATGTATCTTCACTTATAATCATCAAGAAGTTTTAAAATAATCCAGTAAGTCTAACACATAAATGTCACAGAAGATTTATCTCTAGGGTATAAGTAGTCCTCTTACTAGTTCAATATATGTCCTTCCAGAGAGGGGCTCATTCTCAAGGACTAATCAAAACTTTAGAGTATACTAATTTTCAAATAAATAAATGTCTTCAACTGAGGCAATGTAGGCCCATATGTCAGAAACCATCTGTGTGTGTGTGTGTGCCTGTGTTTATGTGTGTGGGTGTGTGTGGATGTGTGTGGATGTGTGTGTGTGTGTTGGGACTGGTTCTTGGAGTGCCTATATAACAGGGTAGATCTATATCAGATCTTTCAAACTCTGAGTACAGAACCTGTGAGAGGATATTCTGTTAACTGAATAGAGTATTAATATTTCAGAATGTAGTGTCTGTTTTTCTGGATAAAATATCAATTCTGAGTGACTTCTGATTTTGGAAGCTCAGTTTGACTCCTTGCACTTGTATGATTCTAAATATTGACTCCCTTACCAGAGAATGCTTCTTCTATTATAGTCGCTTGTTTTTGTGAAACTAGAAATTCTATTTCTAAAATGTTGTTTAGTCACTAAGTCATGTCTGACTCTTTGTGACCCCAAGGACTGCAACACACCAGGCTTCCCCGTCCCTCTCTATCTCCTGGAGTTTACTCAAACTCATGTCCATTGGGCCAGTGATGCCATTCAACCATCTCAACCTCTGTCACCCCCTTCGCCTCCTGCCCTCAATCCTTCCCATCATCAAGGTCTTCTCCAATGAGTTGGTTCTTCACATCAAGTGGCCAAAGTACTAAAATGAAGAATCTCATAAAATTAGTTATAGACTCATCAAGACTTTATCTTGATTTTAATTTTTTTTCAGTTTTAATAGAATAAAATAGGGTGTGGGTTTGAAAAATGAAAATAAATCAAAGAAGCAAAACTCCAGATGAGATCAAAACAAAACCCAGTTCTCTTCAAACTCAGAAAAGTGATGTTTTCTTGATTTATCTTCTAGGTGGTGTCAGAGGGCTTCTTGATTATTCAAGCAACATGCTCTTACAAAACCAGGCTCTTTCTGACTGTTTTTGAGGCATGGGATTTAGAGTGCAAAGACAGGTGGTGACCTTGCCCCTTGGGTGTCTGCACATTTTAGTACAATGGGACTTATGAGTTCTGAGTAAAGCTCCCCACTTACTCAGGGTTTTGCTATTCGGTGGGAAGACAGAAATGCTGAGGAGAGGAGTTATGTTTCAGTGACAAAGTGAGTTAAGTAGCATGTTAGGGACCATTCCCGTAAAGAAGACCTTGTGAGCAAATGCCAGCTCCTTAAATCTCCTTGCACTTTCATGCATGAGACGATGTCAGTGATAGATAACGTGGAAACTCAACCACGATGAAGTACTTCAGACAGTCTCTCTAGAATTAAGCTGGTCACGTATAGATCTAGGAGTCAACCTTTTCAATCTGCAGGGAGCAACCAAGGTCATGACCTACAACCATGGCAGGAGAGAAGGCTTAACTTGAATAAAAGGAAAAGTGCTACGAGATAGGCAGGCTCTTCCTTTGTTAAACAGAGAGGCTGGGGCAGGAAATTAAATCCCAGGTTACTGTGGACATAGATGTTTGATATATTTCAAAAGGCCCAAACTGGACTTCTCAGAATTATTCTCTCCTCTCTCTCTCTCTCTCACACACACACACACATACACACACACACGCCCCATCTTGCATACAGTACTGGCAGGAAGAAGCATGAAGCATGCACTGTTGGCCCCATCACATAGAGCATCTATTGTACTCTCAGTGAAGCTATGAAGACATCAAGCAGAGAGCCTCCCTCTCAGGGCTGTCTGGCTCAGGGCTGTGCACAAATCAGGTGTCCCGCTCACCCTCTTGTGGTCCTTTGCTCCTGAGGACCAGAAGTACACAGACAGTAAGGGTGAGAGCAATGATGTCTTGGCTGTTGAACAGAAGTGTGTAACTTTATGATTTCCCAAATGTTTTTTCCCAGTCCTACTTTCTGATGCTGAAGTTTAAGCCTTTAATTTTGTAGAGAGATCAGGGCTAAAGATCTGAATCAACCTGGGAGAGAACACCAGGACCAACCTCCCTAGCTCAGAGACAGGAGGCTGACAGAGGAATAGGAGAGACACTGGAGAAAAGGGAAAGGGCTTAAAAGAACAGAGGGTGGCTGTAGATGCAGGTGCAGCAGAAAGAAAGGAAGTGAGAACTGGGCATCCTCTTTGGCTTTACTGGGATCAGCTTAGAAGTGGTTTTGGTAAAAAAAAAAGTTCTCAGTAAATAAGGAAATAATTTCTGCCCTAAATGTCTCCCCACTTCTGATAGCATCTTTTTTTTAAAAATTATTTATTTCATTTCACTGGATCTTAGTTGTTGCTCACGGGATCTTCAATATTCTGTGGCATATGGGATCATCACCTGTGGCATGTGGGATCTAGTTCCCTGACCAAGGATTGAACCTGAGCCCCCTGCATTGGGAGAACAGGGTCTTAGCCACTGGACTACCAGAGAAGTCCCCCGATGGCATCTTTGTTTCAGACTGTTGTTATTCAGTCGCTAAGTCATGTCTGACTCTTTGTGATCCCATGAACTGCAGCACTCCAGATTTCCCTGTCCTTCACTACTTCCTGGAGCTTGCTCAAGCTCATGTCCATCAAGTCAGCAATGTCATCCAACCATCTCATCCTCTGTCGCCCCCTTCTCTTCCTGCCTTCAATCTTTTCCACCATCAGGGGCTTTTCCAATGAGTTGGCTCTTCACATCAGGTGGCCAAAGTATTTGAGCTTCAGCTTCAGCATCAGTCCTTCCAATGAATATTCAGGACTGATTTCCTTAGGATTGACTGGTTTGATCTCCTTGCAGTCCAAGGGACGCTCAAGAGTTTTCTCCAACACCACAGTTCCAAAACATCAATTCTTCAGTGCTCAGCTTTCTTTATAGTCCAACTCTCACATCCATACATGACTACTGGAAAAACCATAGCTTTGACTATACAGACCTTTGTAGTCAAAGTAATGTGTCTGCTTTTTCATACGTTGTCTAAGTTTGTCACAGCTTCAATTGCACAAGCTGGTATTTGCTATCATCAGGGTATAGAGAGTGCCTGGTATAGTGAGAAGAACCCTGGGCTAGCTGTGAAGAGTCTGGTTCAAGTCAGGGACCCATCATTTTACCTTCCTGTCCCAGTGAACAAGAGATTCCCAAATATTCTGTGTGGGGGTGTGCTTAGTCATGTCCAACTCTTTGTGACCCTGTGGACTGTAGCCTGCCAGGCTCCTCTCTCCATGGAATGGGTTGCCATTTCCTACTCCAGGGGATCTTCCGAACCCAGGAATTGAACCCACATCTCTTGTGTCTTCTGCATTTGTCTTGAAAAGTTGTATTGTGAGGATACATACCTGCCTTATGAAAGCATTAGATAAATGTAATATATAGATATGTGATGTGGGCAACAGAGCAACCTATTCTGAATACTACATGTGCTGATTTTGTTAGTCTTCCTTGTGTCTTTGGGGCAGGGAAATAATGGTGAGGAAAAATACATGTGCTTAGTCATTGCCTTTTCTTCCATGGAACTCCCCTGGGACAGTGTCCAGCGTGTATTTGGACATTTAATTCTGTTGTTTGACAGTCAAAATAATAGGATGTTTTTTTGAAATCTATGGACTATCACCCAGAATCCTACCATCACACAGAGCAGAAATATTTAGCTCATTTTACATTAACTTCTGCTTTTCACTTCCATATACACTTATATTTTAAGCAGATGTCATTATAAGGTGCACATGACATTGTACTTTATCAGATAACATTATATGGTAAAATTCCAAGCATTCTCCTGTGCCTTTTCCTAGTCTTCGTAATTACTATTTTCATGGTTGTGTGATGCTGTATCGAGTTAATAGATCACACTTTGGCCACCTGGTGTGAAGAGCCGACTCATTGGAAAAGACTTTGATGATGGGAAAGATCAAGGGCAGGAGGACAAGGGGATGGCAGAGGATGAGATGACTGGATGGCATCACCGACTCTATGGACATGAGCTTGAGCAAACTCCAGGAGATAGTAAAGGACAGGGATGCCTGTCGTGCTGCAGTCCATGGGATGATAAAGTCAGACATGACACAGAACTGAATAACAATGACAACTTAACTCTCCCTTACTAGTTGTTTGTATCCCTACCATTGTTTTGGCAATTAACCTGGTGGAAAAAAAAAATTGCTTTGAATCCAATTTTTTTTTTTTTTTTTTAGATGTTACTCTGGATTCTAACACCTTGGGAGCCTGCAATGAATGCTATGGATTTTGGTTCCCAAATTAAGGAGGTGATGAACTAGCCTTCATTTCAAGATCTGTACAGTTGAGACCAAGTTCTACAAACCCCCAAATCTTCCTCACTGTTCTCTCTTTTATGCCCCTCTCCATGAAGAAATTAAAAAGAAATCAGACCTAGTATTAACAAGACTTGAAACCTATATTCTCTCCATAAGAATTCTATTGTGGTTGAATGGGGCTACTCTATAGAGAATGGTTATAGACATTTGATATCTAGGCAGTTGATAATGGTTAAGCTCAGAGGATCTGACTCAGAGATCTGGAGATACATCTCTTCTCTGTTACATAATGATTAAATAATGACAGAAAGTTACTTCATAAGATACAGTTTCCTATATGGAACACATGAGACAACAGAGGTAAAATTGTCAGCACTTCTCTGGCATAGAGTCAACCATCAGTTCAGTTCAGTTCAGTCGTGTCTGACTCTTTGTGACCCCATGGACTGCAGCATGCCAGGCCTCCCTGTCCATCACTAACTCCCAGAGCTTACCCAAACTCATGTCTATTGAGTTGGTGACGCCATCCAACCATCTCATCCTCTGTCATCCCCTTCTCCTCCCACCTTCAATGAGTCAGTTCTTCACATCAGGGTAGCCAAAGTATTGAGTTTCAGCTTCAGCATCAGTCCTGCCAATGAACACTCAAGACTGATCTCCTTTAGGATGGACTGGTTGGATCTCTTTGGAGTCCAAGGGACTCTCAAGAGTCTTCTCCAACACCACAGTTCAAAAGCATCAATTCAAAGACAGCCCTCAGATTGGGAGAAAATAATAGCAAATGAAGCAACAGACAAAGGATTAATCTCAAAAATATACAAGCAACTCCTGCAACTCAACTCCAGGAAAATAAATGACCCAATCAAAAAATGGGCCAAAGAACTAAACAGACATTTCTCCAAAGAAGACATACAGATGGCTAACAAACACATGAAAAGATGCTCAACATCACTCATTATCAGAGAAATGCAAATCAAAACCACAATGAGGTACCATTACACGCCAGTCAGGATGGCTGCTATCCAAAAGTCTACAAGCAATAAATGCTGGAGAGGGTGTGGAGAAAAGGGAACCCTCTTACACTGTTGGTGGGAATGCAAACTAGTACAGCCGCTATGGAAAACAGTGTGGAGATTTCTTAAAAAACTGGAAATAGAACTGCCATATGACCCAGCAATCCCACTTCTGGGCATACACACCGAGGAAAACAGATCTGAAAGAGACACGTGCACCCCAATGTTCATTGCAGCACTGTTTATAATAGCCAGGATGGAAGCAATCTAGATGCCCATCAGCAGACGAATGGATAAGGAAGCTGTGGTACATATACACCATGGAATATTACTCAGCCATTAAAAAGAATTCATTTGAATCAGTTCTAATGAGATGGATGAAATTGGAGCCCATTATACAGAGTGAAGTAAGCCAGAAAGATAAAGACCATTACAGCATACTAACACATATATATGGAATTTAGAAACATGGTAATGATAACCCTATATGCAAAACAGAAAAAGAGACACAGATGTACAGAACAGACTTTTGGACTCTGTGGGAGAAGGCGAGGGTGGGATGTTTCAAGAGAACAGCATCGAAACATGTATATTATCTAGGGTGAAACAGATCACCAGCCCAGGTTGGATGCATGAGACAAGGGCTCGGGCCTGGTGCACTGGGAAGAAGACCCACAGGGAGCGGGTAGAGAGGGAGGTGGGAGGGGGGCTTGGGATGGGGAATACATGTAAATCCATGGCTAATTCATGTCAATGTATGACAAAAACCACCACAATATTGTAAAGTAATTAGCCTCCAACTAATAAAAATAAAAAATAAAAAAAAAAACAAAAACAAAAGCATCAATTCTTCTGCGCTCAACTTTCTTTGTAGTCCAACTCTCACACCCACACGTGACTACTGGAAAAAATGTAGCCTTCACTAGACGGACCATTGTTGGAAAAGTAATGTCTCTGCTTTTTAATATGTTGTCTGGGTTGGTCATAACTTTTCTTCCAAGGAGCAAGTGTCTTTGAATTTCATGGCTGCAGTCACCATCTGCAGTGATTTTGGAGCCCCCCGAAATAAAGCTGCCACTGTTTCCACTGTTGCCCCATCTATTTGCCATGAAATGATGGGGCCGGATACCGTGATCTTAGTTTTCTGAATGTTGAGCTTTAAACCAACTTTTTCACTCGCTTCTTTCACTTTCATCAAGAGACTCAAGTTCTTCACTTTCTCATAAGGGTGGTGTCGTCTGCATATCTGAGGTTATTGATATTTCTCCCAGCAATCTTGATTCCAGCTGTGCTTCCTTCAGCCCAGTGTTTCTCATGATGTACTCTGCATATAAGTTAAAAAAGCAGGGTGACAATATACAGCCTTGACGTACTCCTTTCCCTATTTGGAACCAGTCTGTTGTTCCATGTCCAGTTCTAACTGTTGCTTCCTGACCTGCATACAGATTTCTCAAGAGGCAGTTCAGGTGGTCTGGTATTCCCATCTCTTGAAGAAGTTTTCACAATTTATTGTGATCCACACAGTCAAAGACTTTGGCATAGTCAGTAAAGCAGAAATAGATGTTTTTCTGGAACTCTCTTGCTTTTTTGATGATCCCACAGATGTTGGCAATTTGATCTCTGGTTCCTCTGCCTTTTCTAAAATCAGCTTGAACATCTGAAAGTTCACGGTTCATGTATTGTTGAAGCCTGGCTTAGAGAATTTTGAGCATTACTTTAGTAGCATGTGAGATGAGTGCAATTGTGGTAGTTTGAGCATTCTTTGGCATTGCTTTTCTTAGGGATTGGAATCAAAACTGACCTTTTCCAGTCCTGTGGCCACTGCTGAGTTTTCCAAAGCATAGTTATTGTTATTATTATGATTATCATGTGTCTTCCAGGTTAAGCACCTTAGGCAAATTATTTAGCTTCTTTAAACCTCAATTTCTGTATCTATATAATAGAGCTCAGACTGTGATTACAGTGTGTTACAAAGATTAAAGAAAATAATGCATGCCATGGCTTAGAACAGTGTCCATCCCATAGCAACCTTTCAAAATATATGAGTTAATTTAATTTTTCTGTTAATGATCAGAGCACCTTGGTTAGGCATGTATTACTCCCTCTCCTTGTGGTGGTGGTGGTGGGTTTAGTCACTGTCGTGTCTGACTCTTGCGATCCTGTGGGCTGTAGCCTTCCAGGCTCCTCCGTCCATGGGATTCCCCAGGCAAGAATACCGGAGTGGGTTGCCATCAGGAAATGGAGTCCCTGAGGGCTTAAATAGCCCAAGTCAGTCCTCACCTAATGGATGTAAATGCCAGAGTTTAAATTAGATGTACTTAGCCTCAGATCTATGGTCTTCATGCTCTTCAAATTCCAAAGGATTCTAGAGGAATGAGACAGGGTTCTTTCCTTCCCCTGTGCCTCAATTTTACTGAGAGATAATTAGCATATAATGTTGTATAAGGTTAAGGCGTACAGCATAATGATTTGACTCACATGCATAATGGAATGATGACCACAAAAAGTTTGATGAACATCTATCATCTCATATAGAGAAAAAAATAAAAACAAAAACATTTCCCTGTGATAAGAACTCTTAGCCTTTACTCTCCTATAATTTTCATGTAAAACATCCAGCAGTATTAATTATATTAATCATATTGTACATGACATCCCTAGTATTTATTTGTCTCATAATGTGGAAGTTTGTACCTTTTGAAAACATTTATCTAATTCCCTGTGCCCCCGACCCCTGCCTCTGAAAACCATAAACATGATCTCTTTTTCTGTGAGTTTGTTTGGCTGTTTCTTTTACAGTGTAATTGACCTACAACACTATGTTAGTTCTTGGTGCACAATATAGTGATCTGATACCTCTATACACTACAAAATGATCACCACGATAAGTCTAGTTACCATCTGTCACCATACAAAGGTATCACCACATTATTGACTATATATATTCTTGTGAGCAGACTTCTGTAATCTAGCCAGAGGCACGGCCAAACATGGAAAGGTAGGGTGGGATGTAGAGGCACCTTGAGGGCTCAAGAATGTATGGGAGTCTATGCTAGTGGGACAGAGCAGGATGCACCCTGCCAGGAGAGGGGCCTGGGAAGATCCCACAGAGGAGGGACCTGTCCTGGGTTTGTACTGTTCCCTGAACTGATATCAATTGTGAATTCCAGGAGAGCAGTGTTGAAATGAACTTAATATTTCTCCAGATGAGAAAAGGTGCCCTTGGGGAAGGAAAACCTGGTTGGGCTCTGACATTCAATTTCCAGCACTTTAGCTTCTAAGAGAACTCTAAAGACGTCTTCCTAACCCACTTTTCTGCTACATTTCCCGGCCCCTCTTCCTGCCCCCGCCCTTTTCCCTGCAGGCTGCTGCTCAGGCCACAGGCCGTGGATTCTTCGAGAAGCAGTTCATTCTGCCCTGGGCCCTGGTAGACAGAATTCCTGACCTGGGTTTTTTCTAGTAGGAAAGCCAAAACGGAGGGTCGAGAAATGTGAGAATGAGATGAATGACTAAAGGAGGAAACTGTCCATCCTGGCCATCCTTTCTTTAATTCACTGGCAGTCAATTTAGTGGAAATGTATTGTGTTAAAGTGAAAGGAAGAAAAAAGAAATGAAAAATCCCAGTAAGGTTCCTGGAGTTTGGAATATAATTTTGCATGGACTGGAGAGTTAAGAAGCACTTTTCCATTTGATGCTGAATTCATGTTTGGAGCGACGCATCTTTCAAGCACTGGCTGTACCAGCACATTTGCCTGGAGGAAGTCCTGAGAACATTCCCAAGTGCCCTCTTTTAAGTAAGTTGTAAAGATGAGTTAGGTTGGGAGGTGGACAGAAGTCATGCTTCTTTATCTCTTGCACTTTCAGCGGACACCAAGGACAACTTGTTCCAGACATAAGGGCAGAAATGAACCACCACATCCACTCTTCACCCAGAAGGGCCTTCACCAACATCCTGTCTTTTGAAGAAGCAGCAGATACGACTAGGTCAGAGCTGATCTGCGTGCAGGTAGGTGGGCTTGGCCTTTGGATGACTCCAGAGGGTTCAGTGGAGCTGAGAATAACAGTCCAGTCACAGTTTTCTTAAAAAAAAAAAAAAAAAAAATCTATCTATTTTTTGCTGTGCTGGGTCTTCGTTGCCGCACACAGGCTTTCTCCAGCTGCTGTGAATGGGGGCTACTCTCTAGTTGTGGTGTTTCGCATTGTGGTGGCTTCTTTTGTGGAGCACGGCCTCTAGGGCACATGGTCTAAAGTAGTTGTGGGTCCTTGACCTCGAGAGCACAGGCTCCGCAGCTGTGGTGCATAGGTTTCATTGTTCTGCTGCATGTGGGACCTTCCCGGATCAGGGATCTAACCTATGTCTCCTGAGCAGCAGGTGGATTGTTTCCCACTGAGCCACCAGGGAAGCCCCCAGCCAGTTTTTCCTATAGTCCCACAAAATTTTGTCTGTGTGATCACAGCTGTTGTAGCACACTTGTGCCCTGATGGATTTGCTCCCTGGTTGGGCTGCGAGCTCCTTGAGGCAAGATGTCCTTTATTCATCACGGTTTTTGCACATGGAGGCTGCTCAGAATCAGTATGGTACAGTGAGGGGTAAAAGCCAGGATGCTGGAGGGAGGCAGCCTGGGTTCTAGTGTGGGATTCTACTGTTCACTCTGTTCTCTGACTGCATACTGGACTTCTCTATGAATCGATTTCTCCATTTATAGAATCTATAAAATCAGGCTAATTTTCAGTGTTTATCACAAAGGGCAGGTGTTCAGATTAAGTGAGATACTGACTGTATTGAATGACTTGCTGGACACCTTGAACCACTTCACTGTGTTGGAGCCATTACTATAGTTACTTCTACTACTGTTGTTTTCATGTTAAAAAACCACAGCAAAGATAAGGAGAAATAGGCATGCGTCACAATGAGCATTCTATTCTGGTTTCGTTTTGTTTCCTGCCTAGTCTGAGTGAAAGTTATGTAGGTAATCATGCAGTGATTTCTTTAGACAGTGGATTTCTAGCTTATCACATATGAAATCATGTCTGCTTGTGTGTGTGCTCGGTTGCTGAGTCGTGTCTGACTCTTTGTGACCTCATGGACTGTAGCTCACCAGGCTCCTCTGTCCATGGGGTTCTCCAGACAAGAATACTGGAGTGGGTTGCCATTTCCTTCTCCAGGGGATCTTCCTGACCCAGGGGTTGAGCCCACATCTCCTGCACTGCAGGCAAATTCTTTACCACTGAGCCACCAGGGAAGCCCATATGACTACTTTCTGCATGCTTGTTTATCTCTGTCTTTCTTTAGTAACAGTCAGACTTCTGTTCTGGTTCTTCATTGCAAGGTGTTTATCACATAGTAGATGCTTAGCAAACATTTCCTAAGTTACTGACTTGATGAAGTTCCATATTTACCAGTTTTAGACATCAAATGGAGAGAATGCCTCTTAGTTCCAAGTTAAAAAATCCTAGGGTAGGGTGCCCTTAACCTAGTTTGAGTCAAATGCCCAGTTAGCAGCCATGGTACAGGGTCACAGGGTAACATGGCTCTTCTGAATGTTAAATGGAGGGAGAGGGAGCAATTCCAGAACAAGAAGGCAATGCTCAGCTGATAAAACAGCAGATGCTGAACAAAAATTATACAGTCCTTTCCTCTAAGGAGTTTACCTATAGTAATTTCCTCCTTTTCTCTCTAGTTTTGAATTTTGGAAGGGCAAGGCCATCTTGACCCAGAAAAACCCTTTATGCATTTACCTGAAAGAAGATTACTTCCATCTTATTCTACAATCAGGCGGCACATATTTACTGAGTAATGATTGCCTGCCAACAGCATGCAGTAAGTACCCTGTGATGTAGAGAGATAGACATGCAAAGTAGAGAAATAGATTCAGGAGTCATTTACATCCTGGTGAGAGAAGAAGCGCTGCAAACAGATGAGCTCTCAGAGAAGACAGGTGGAGAGGGGAAGGAAGAGGATCCACAGTCTTGGGAGACACCTCCACAGAGGGAGGGAGGTTGGCAACCACCTGCCAGCTGGGGCTGAGTGAGGACAAGCCTCAGGGAGCCCTGCTCTGCACAGACTGGTGTTAGGAGATGGACCTATACCAGGAAGAATCCCACCCCAAACACCGTGAGCACTTTGAGGACACAGGTTCTGTCATACCCACATCTGTTTTCTTGTTCTCTGGCACAAGGCTCTGTTTCTTAAACAACCACAGGTGGTGGATGTGCTGATAAAACATCCCAGTTCTTAAGACAGGCGTTGCAGCCTGTAGTGATCATGGGGAAGCACCATCAATCTCTCTGCCCTCCAAACTGAAAGACAAATGGTCTAGTGCCATTACCCTTCCTCATCTGATATTGGTTACTGTTAGTTATCTTAACAAGCCTCCGTGAGGTCTCTTCCATGCTTTTGAGAGATCCATAAACACAATAATCTCAGGAATATATGGTGTCCTTAGGGATATTCAAGCACACAGGGTTCTAGCAGCATATGAGCTAAATTGATAGACTTTTAAAAATGATTGACAATTACCAATAGCTGGAGGTTTGAAAACTTATTTTATGCACTCTGTGAATACACTGCTTCAACCGCTGTTTCTTAGAGGGCTCATGATTCATCCTCTGCAGAAGGCACATTTAAAAAAAAATTGTTCAAGGGAAATCTGGTGAACAAAATACACCCGACTAGATTAGACCCTTGTTTGATAACTGCATCACATGTTGCTTACATGCTTCACCTTCTGTGAGCCCTCCTGCCATGTCAAAGGCAAACTTGTTCATCCACTTAGCACGTGTTATGCACCGTGTGACCAAAAATGCACATCCTTTGCACTCAAGTGTAAGAGCTAATAAGGGAAGATAAGACAGGGGTGCAGAAAACTATAATACAAGGCAGCAGTTGGTAATTACCAAACATCTACATATTCCCCAAATAGGTAAAATGTAACATTTTTTAGTAAATGAATAAATGAAGGCATTGACTAGAAGACTGTATGTGAATTCAGAGGAGGGAGATGAGTATCTCATTAAGTGATAATATATACCTTTCTGTTGGATATGGAACTGGAGAGGAAGAGTGAGTTTAGGTGGGTGGAGTTGAAGGGAGAAAAGAACGTACGTATCTAGGGAAAGAGCCTGGGCAGAAGCACTGAGATAGGAATCAGAGAGACCACGGAGGCCAGGCAGGCAGGTTTGCAGCAGATGGCAGGCAAGCTTGCTCAGAGGATATAAAGGATCTTGGAGAGTTGTGATATTTATCATATCACCCCTAGCTAAACACAGGATTCTAGGGTAGTTGATTTTCATTTATAAAATAGCCAATGGATTCTTTTAGGATATAATAATTCTTACAGAGGACATGCTATCATAGTATATTAATATATAAGTCACTCCATTATATGGGGTCTTCAACAAATTTTTGTGCATTAAATGATGATAAACTTGGGTAGAACCAGTCTATAACTTTAAGAAAGAGGACAGTGGTGTTTACAATTATGTATATAGCATTCTTATTGGAGAAAGTCAAAGTGAGAGTGAAGTCGCTCAGTTGTGTCCGACTCTTTGCGACCCATGGACTGTGCCTGCACCAGGATTCTCCACCCATGGGATTTTCCAGGCAAGAGTACTGGAGTGGGTTGCCATTTCCTCCTCCAGGGGATCTTCCCAACCTAGGGAATCGAACCTCGGTCTCCCACATTGCAGGCAGACGCTTTACCCTCTGAGCCACAAGGGAAGCTTTCTTATTAAGATCCTCTGACAAATATATAATTCTACTTTAAAATGATACATAATTGCTTATGCACAGTCCCATTGATGTCTTTTGTTTCTTAGAAAATAATTGCTATTTAAAAGAGATTTTCTTATTTCAAATACCTCAAATATATAGGAGGGCAATTACTCACTCTTGTCCTCTTACCTTTTGTATTGAAAAAATTAGGTAAATATTGGGAACCTCTTTCAAGCATATGGTGTCTCTACAATCTAAGATGAAGGCAAACACTGATGGGCCTGACTTTGCCCACTATGTTACAACAGTGGAATATTCTATAACCTCTTCCTCACTGTTGATAATTTGCTTGAAGCTTAGATCTTAGTAGCCACTGGATAGGGGTACAAAAATATGAGTAACTGATGGAGATGTCACATTTGAATAAATCAACAAGTCTAAACAATTTTTTTAGCTCATTTCATTCTAGACCAACCTCTTGCATATTACAGCTTGGTCTGTTGACTGGCTTTTATAATGTTGAAGTACCTTATATTCTATTTGAAATAAATGGAGGTATAAGTAAATAAGCAAGAGAATACATTTGCAAATATAATATACTGGTGAGATAGAAAATTAGATTACATGAAAGCAGCCATCATTCCATATACAGAGACATGAATTTTTTCCTTGTTAATTGAGGGAAAACTTAGTTTTGAGCCCTCCCTGAAAAAGCAGAGAAGTGGCCTTGTATAGGGAGTCAGGAATTATGGAGTTCAGGGATTGGTAGAATTCTAAAAGCAAGAGTGTTTAGATATTGGTGGATCTTTAGCTGTGTAAGCATGGTTCCTCAAAAATCTTTGTTACTCATTGGCTGACTTTCAGAAATGTTGAGCTGTCACCAACTGGCTGGCCTTCAAAAGCATAATTCCTGATGTGAGGCTGTAATTGATCAATTAGGATGGGTATAGACTTGGTTCTGGTGATTACTTGCTGCTATGGCTGAAGAGAAATTAGTCCTTTTCCTATGAAGATGGGGTCTTTTTTTGTCACTAGACACCATTGTTATCATCCTCCATGCTTAAAATTTAAAATGCTAGTCTGACCTCTTTTTTTTTATCCATGTTGAGGAATACAGTAAGAAAGGATAATATTTTTTTTACAAGATAAAGTATAGAAAATACCAAATATTAACACAGGCTGTCAGCAGTGTTGACAGGTGAAGATAACAAGTGATATATGAATCGTTAACTTTCGAATTAAAATTTTCTATCTCTGGTTATATTATAGTCCTGAGATGCTCTAAGTTTGAATATGTATTTGCATTGCCTTCCATATTATCTGGAGCATATTCATTTACTTCAGATCCCTGTCGTCTTTTGGAGAAAAATGGACATGATAAGTTGAATTAGTTTGACATATTAGTTTGGAAAAAATAAAGGTATAAAAAGGTGTCAAGTTTAAATAACTATTATCTTTATTTCCTCTTTGTAAAAGCTCTCTTTTGCAAGAACTTTGCATTCCGGGCTCTGTAACAGTGAGGATGGTGTGAAGGCCATTGATTGATACATGGCCCAAGCAAGATTCAGTTTGGAACTAAAAGTTCAAATTTTCTATATATACCAAAATAAGCCATTATCCTCTGAGGCTACTAACCTCATCTCCCGGTGCTTTATTTAGTACTATCAGAGAAGTTTTCATAGAATACCCCCGAGACCATCCTTGGGACCACTAAAATATTCTTTCATTTTTAAACATCTGCCACTGCTATGGGTCTGTGTGGTCCTCTGGGGACCCCCACAGACTGGTTAAGAAAAGAGCAAAGGCCTGTCTGTCACCATTTTGGAATAAGATGGACTCTGAGACATTCGGGAGAAGGAAACCATTGATTGACAAGGGAAGAGTGATGAGAGAGAGTTACCTGGGGGAGATGTTTACACAGTTGAGAGGGCAGTTTGAAATAGGCTGATGGAAGAGGACTGGCAAGAAGAACTGACTCATTTGAAAAGACCCTGATGCTGGGAAAGATTGAAGGTGGGAGGAGAAGGGGAGGAGATGGTTGGATGGCATCACCGACTCAATGGACATGAGTTTGAGTAAACTCCGGGAGTTGGTGATGGACAATGGACAGGGAGCCCTGGTGTGCTGCAGTCCATGGGGTCACAAAGAATTGGACACAACTGAGCAACTGAGCTGAACTGAACTGATGGAAGAGGATTTCAGGGAGTAACAAGAGCATCAGCCAAAATAGAGTCAGACAGTGAGAGGGAGAACAGGAGAGGAGACTGGCAGTTGTGCAGAGGGCGCCATGTTGGAAGCAGCTTCTTCTGTTCATCTTCAATGGTGCAGCCAGGAAGAGGTGGGAAGGGTGACAAAGAAGCTGAAAGAGAAAGGACCTGTCTTTATCACATTCTCCCCTTGCTGGAGCCACACCTTGGAGCCCTTCAAAGCACTTATAATCATTCCGCTTAACATTTCTCACTTAATTGCATCTCCTCCTGTATTGTTCTCTAATTGTTTCAGGTGTGTCTAAGTCAGGTTTCCTAGAGGGCAAATCTGCATTTGCTGTCTCAGTTCTTCACAGCAGAGCTAAGCACAGGGCTGAGAGCATAATTAAGCAAGCTCTCATTTCAGACTTGATTGGCTGACTGATTAAAATGGAAGTAAACAGCGCAAGTGATTATTTTGTCTATTGGTAGGAAGACTGGAAGACATTCATTTCCTAAGTGTTGCTGGATGAGTCTGAGAAAAGTCAGGGCTGCTTCCCTCCCTTAGACCTCAGTCTGACAAATCTGTAAAATGTGATGACTTGAACTTTGTCAACACTGGTGTTGCTCAAGAAGGCCCAGGACTTACACGGACTGGGGGTTCCAGCCCACTTTTTGCAAAATGTTCTTCGAATCCTGTAAAGAAGCAATGCATGGAGCTTTGTGCTTAGAATTTTAATGCCGGGGGAAGAGCCACTGTGAGCTATACTTCTTTTCCTGCATTCTTTTAAAAAATGGTGAGATGGTGAAGGCATCTTGAGAAATGTTTTACTATTTTACTTTTGGTTCCCAAATTATGCACTGCCTGGATTTGTGTACCCCTCGATAATGAGGGAACATCACAGGCTGGATGATAACAATAACTCCCGAATAGGGTGAGAAAGTCGTTTATCTTTCTGTTTCCACTCTGCTGGCAAGCATCTGAAAATCACTAACATTCCTATTTGAATAAATATTTTGGTAAGATATGTTCATTTGAATTTTTACCCTCAATAACTCAGATTGTGATGGGAAGAAAGAAAAAGAGATGAAATAGTTTTTATTAAGAATTTCCACTGCATTTCTGAAAGTGCTGTTCATATTAGAATATCTTTTTCTATTTGATATTTTTTTCTTTTCCTGAACAGGTTTGACTCTGTTAGAGGTATACTGCTCAACAGGGATGTGTGTATGGGGAATGACAACAGGAAAAAAATTGAAGATAATCCCTTATCCTCCTCATACATTTATCACCTGCTCTCTGCAGGTGTTACCAATTAAGTTATAGCTCTTGCTACCCCAAAGCCTTTTTATTTCCTCTCTCAGATTTTGAAAGGTAGATACTGGAGTATCTACGCTCAGTTGAATTCTGTGCCCTCTTGATACCAAATGCCTAACTTCTCCAATTAAGGCATTTAAGAGGCTGCTAATGATAACACATCATGATGGTCCATATGGAAGATCAGGAGAAACAGCTAAGTTGAAGTAGATGTCTCCTTCAGATTGTGAACAGTGTTTAAGCTAATAGCAAACAAAAAAGGATATGTTGGAGGAAATCAACAAATAGTCACCTGAGGGCCTCCTGCAGTCAGTCCTGTTTGCTGTGGGAAAGAGAGAGCTAAACAAAACAGAACCCCTGGCCTGGGGAAGTTCACGGGAGACTTGAGAGGACTAATTATAAAAAACACACGGTGAAAAAATATACAGCCCTGAAGGGAGTCAAGCTTAGCTAGACTGCACAATTTCAGAGGCAGAAGATGTATCAGACAGTGAGGCAGGGCATGCTTGAAAAGGCAATAATATAATAAAAAGTATCCATACATATGATCTTTGTTATCAAATTGATATAATGTCTTTTTCTTTGCTCTCAGGCATCTCTTGCCCAGTTCATGTTTCCCGAGTTTCAGCATCTTACTCACATATCTTCTTTTAGAGGCATGCACATTCCCATCATCCTAATATTTTCTACCATTGCTATATAAACTCTCTGAACTCTGGATCATCTCTCCAACACTGCTGCTGCTGCTGCTGCTAAGTTGCTTCAGTCGTGTCCAACTCTTTGCGACCCCATAGACGGCAGCCCACCAGGCTCTGCTGTCTCTGGGATTCTTCAGGCAAGAACACTGGAGTGGGTTGCCATTTCCTTCTCTAATGCATGAAAGTGAAAAGTGAAAGCAAAGTCACTCAGTCGTGTCTGACTCTTTGAGACCCCATGGACTGCAGCCTACCAGGCTCCTCTGTCCATGGGATTTTCTAGGCAAGAGTACTGGAGTGGGTTGCCATTGCCTTCTCTGCTCTCCAACACAGAACATATTATTCTAACTATCACCTCCCATCACCTGGATAGTCTACCTCTTGTAATGCAACCCAAGATTACAATAAATTTTGTCATGCAGCAGTGCACTATAGTCTTACATTTAACTTATGGGCCTCTAAGTCTTTGTTTCCTTTTCTGCATCAGTTCTTATTAAGTCACATAGTCCAAGGGAATTTGGGGAATTGAAATTTGAAATCCCTGTGTGGGATTAGCTTCATTTTAAAAAAATCAGCCAGTTTGTTTTTACCTATTATTTTAGCCAAGCACATTTTTCTTAGATCTTGATAATATCATCATATGTATTAGTGACTGTTCTCAGCCTTTAGGTAACCACTATCTAAATTATTCAGAATATTCATGTTGTTCTTTTTTAATCTCATGCTATACTGCATGGGAAGAGTGAGAATTTAGGTTTATTCACTCTTCTTGGTATAGGAAATATATTACATATTTCAGAAAGGCCATTTATCCTTCTTCACTATAACCATCTTTTGGAAAGACAAGCATTCAAATGGTCCTTCCTCCACTACGCAAAATAGCATAGCCATGGAAACCACAGAAATATATATTCATTAATGAATGAAAGAAAAGTAAAGGATATGCAAAGACTTTGCCTTATCATAGGTCAGGTGTTATTTGGTACAGACATTGTCAGCTTAAGCATCCAGAATTGTAGTTTAACACATTTCTGAAAAGGAGGAATTAAAAAATACTGTCTCCCCCACTGTGCCTTCAAAAATGACTTATGTTGCTTTATGCTAATACTAACAGGCTGCTTCAGGCTGTAACAACATGCTGGAAAATCGTGGTCCGCAGTGCATTTCCTTTGAAGTTACTCCATGTCGAATTAGCAGGGAGTACGCACAACCTTGGCTGGGTGTAGTTACCCGAGTTTAGAACTCTTTGCATCTATGTCTGGGGACAGCTCCCTGTACATAGCTATCATCTTCCATTTCATTTAAGGCTCTTCCACAAAGAACAACTTATGATTTCCAAGGAAATGTTTTGTCCTTGCCCTTGTTTTAGGTAGCACTTGCTTAGTGGTTTGCTTGAATCCAATTCCTTCTTCCTCTTTCTCTTCTTCCACTCTTTCCTCCTCTACCTCCTCCCCTCCCCCTACTCCTCCTGTCTTCCTGCTTCTTCTTCCTCCTCCTCCTCTTCCTATTGTTATATTTGTTATTATCAAAGCAGAATGAAATTTGAGAGAACGAATGGTATATCACCATAAAAGATGCATTATTCGATGGCTCAAAATTTGTGTAAATTAAACGTTGGATAGAGCTTCCATTCTGATAACATGATAACCACCTTCTCATGACAAAACACTAAAGTTACTGTCACACTGCAAAGCATTACTTAATGAGCTTTAGCATAAAAATAATTTTTGAAGAATATGTGCTAAACTCTTTAATTTCATTATCTCTTAAAATCCCCATCATAAGCCTACAAGGTTGATGCCATTGTAAAGGCTAGTTGCTCAGGCTTTGACGGTAGGGTGCTGATTCAAATCCTGGCTCCACCTCTTGTCTCATGAGTTAAATTGGTAAAATCCCTTAAGCTCTCAGTTTTCCATCTGTTAAATATTGCTAATGGTTTTATATATATATATATATACACACACACACACACACACACATAATGTATATATTAGGGTTATCATAAGAATCAGCATAAGATAATAGATGTAAAGTGTTTATTAAAATGTCTAGAAAATGGTAATTAAAATGGCTAACATTTAATAAGTACTTACCCTGTGTTAGGGCTTCCTTGGTGGCTCAGATTGTTAAGAATCTGCCTGCAATGCAGAAGATTCGATTTTGATCCCTAGATTGGGAAGATCCCCTGGAAAAGGGAATGGCTACCCACTCCAGTATCCTTGCCTGGAGAATTCCATGACAGAGGAGACTATCTGGCTACAGTCCATGGGGTTGCAAAGAGTAGGACATGACTGAGTGACTAACGCTTTCACACAAACTGTGTTAGCCACTGACCTAAGAGCTTTATATATAGCACTGATTTAGTTCTCACAAAGACCACTATCTTCTTCAGTTTACTTATTAGGAAAATTAAGGCTAGTGAGGAAAGGTATCCAAGGGTACACAGCTCACTGGGAAGTAGATAGTAATAACAGAACCTGAATCTGGACATGTATGTTCCTGGCTCAGATTAAAAAATCAGTCAGCGTTCATTTTTGTGATCATGATTGCTGTTTGAAACCTCAAATATAAAGGTAGATACACTTCCCTAACATAATGAGAGAAAAGATGATTTGACAATTGCTTTGCAGAATGAAATTTATAGACACAATCTACTGAGCATGATGATTAGTATAATTAAACCACTTACTGAGCACTTGAAGGCTGGATAACACCTTAGGCTTGTTTCTTTCAGAAACAGCTCCATACTGTCTCTGTGGTCTCTGTTTTACTAGACAAAAAACTGAGAGCAAGCCTTGGGAGTGAGGGGTGAGGGGAGTCAGATTGAGTTTGTACACCAAAGCTCTCTTACCTGCTTTATGCTTCTCTTGAAAATCATCCACTCAATGAAGGGAGTCTTCAGATGGTTGGAAGGATAACATAGAAATGCTTAACTCATTGTAATAAGGCTGTCCCATGGACCTTTTTCTGTGATGAAGGAAATCTACAGCTGCGCTCACCTACACAGTAACCACTAGACTAGTATAGCTCTTGAGTACTTGAAATGTGGCTACTATGACTGAAGAATTAAACCTTTAATTTTATTTAATTTTAATTAATTCTAGTTACTACCATCTCATTTCTTTTATCATACAATCTGGCTTCTTCTTTCACTGTCTTCCCCATATTGTTTCCCTTAAATCTTTTTCCCCTGGGTCTGGAACTCCACTTAGAATTGTACGAGGCTCGATGCAGGGAACTTCATTGAACAGTACCATAAAACATATTTTCTTTCTCACTCTCCATCAGATACAACATCCAAAGCTGCATTCCTTTCATTCAATCCCCTGTCTGGATGGTTACCTTGCAAATGATACGTCCAAACCATGCTATAGACCTACGAGTGAGCCACCTCAAAACAGCACTGGGCAGTATCATAGATGTGGCAGCTTTTTCAGAATCTTTACTTTGGTGCTTGCTCTGTTATGGCACTGTGGCCAGATGAGCTTGATGTCACATAGCCATTAGCGTACATTAGTGACAGGCTGTCAGTGACATTGAGGGATTATCTGCCAGTTGTATACGATTTCTCGAGGACAGTGTTTCCAGTAACAAGGAGTGAAGCATATGCCTTGAAACTTTGCAGACATGAAATATTTTCTAGCTTCTTAATTTGCAAAATCCCCATCCCAAATATGAATTGTGGGGGTATTAAAGGACAAAGCTGGAAGAGTTGAGGAAAAGAAATAAAATAACATATGTGCCTGGAGATCAGTTATATTTTTGAATAAGCTTTCTTTAGAAGTGATAGAAATGAATTCAATCAGATGAGGCTGTGAGGACTCTTTCAATTTGGCTGAGACTCAATGTTCTATTGCAGAACAGAATTTAGTGTTGACAGACAGCCCAGGGAGAAGAGAAAAATGCATGTCTTCTGTTCATGACTTCTGGTCCATGGGAGGACCAGATTTTTGTGGTCTCACTTACCTGGTGTTGGTGAAATTTTTTTTAGTCATACTTCCAACAGGACAACATGTTATAAAATGACTGCATGTTTCAGGACAACTAAAGTACCATAATAAAAAGCAGCTTTCAAACTCAACCATTTTTTTCTGGCCCCACATCCTATTTCAGAGTTCACCAAATGGAAGCCGATGATTCTGGCATCAACATCTTAGAGATTTGCATCTGAAACACAGTCTGACCTTTACAGACATGTGCTTGTTTTTGGCTCTGTGGTAACTGACTTCCAGAAATCTTTAACTTCCCTGTTATATCTTAAAATAGATGCCTGATATTGGAGGAAATAGATAGATGACACATTATCAGTAACAAGGCCAATCTAATAAGCCACATGGCCAGAGACTATCACTGAAGGAACAATGGGAGAAGGGCAATACTGATGAAGATGATCTGACCTTCTGCCTTGACTAACATGGTCCTGTAGAAAAAGCCCTCACCGGGGAGTCAGACGACCGGGGTTCAACCCTGATACTGATATCTAGGTCACCAATTTAACCCCCTCTTTCCATTTCTTTGTTTGCAAAGAAGAAATGATAACTTTTCCTACTCCTATCTCAAGTGCTATTTGAATACCAAATAAAATAATGTTTGTGAAAATGCTTTGGGAATTACATGGATTTGAAAATACAGTGATTTGTTTACAGATAGCACTGCAGACACAAATTTCCATTAGTCTGATTTGTAGAAAGATGACACAGAGGCTTGTAAGAAAGGTTTCTTGTGGGCAAAAGGGGACAGAGCCAGAGAAAGGGTGTAGGAGGGAGAAAGCTATGAATAGGCTTCATGCAACATTTAATTATGGAATGTGGTAAAATGTTGCTGCGTCCGAGAGAGGGTAAATTATCAAATATATTACAGGATAAATTCCAGTAATGACTTCATTCCATAAATAATAAAGTCATCCAAATTCAATTTGGAAATTGTTAAATTTCACATAAACCAGGATGTTTTATATGCATTATATCTATACGCAGGAAATCAAACTATAAGTAAATCCCATATGTTAGGTTCAAAGAACAGTTTTTTCCCAAAGGAAAGAAGGCGTATCATGAAGTGCTCTGATTTTTCATGGTATATGTTGTACTTGGGCTTATCGCTCCCAGTTTTGAAAAACATGATGTTGAGTTCCTATGTACCAAGGTACAATCCATTGTGAATTCCTGGAAAAAGCCTGTGTGTGCGGCAATAATAATAATGTAAGGGGGGGGGGGGGTGGAAAAGATTGTAAAATGAAAGGACAGAGTTTCCTGTTTGTTATTTTTCAAAATAATGACTGTGGGTTCTTTCCCCACAGAAAAGATGCTATTTATTTTTTAATGATGAGCTGTTTCTCAGAGAAACAAAGTGGCATTCTGTCGACACCATATGGCGGCGGAAAAACAGATTCCACCGTGTTCCATTTGTTAGACTGTCTTCTGCATTTCTGTATCCATAATTTATGTGGGGGCCTCTGTGATTGCCAAAATATTCAAATAGATTTCTCTTAGCGGGGCAGCCTGCATGGGGGTAGAAAGGTTTTCAAAGCAGCAGGACCTGAACAGTCTCCTGCTGCTCAGAGAAGAGAGCGCTTCCAACTCCTGTCCTTCTGGCGGCTTTCATTGTAATACTAATTTACATCCTCGGTTTAGGGACCATGTTTGCATTCAGAAAAAGCAGCTTATGTTCTTTTATGCTAATACAATCATACTTGAATTATCACCCACACCCTTAAAGTCATATTACTCTTGCCCCAGTGGAAGCATAGAACCTGGCCTTTAAGAAATTAATGGGAGCTGGTACATAGCAACGGCTGAACGAGAACCATTTTCAACACATTGATTCTGCAGCTGGTTTCCAAAAAGACATCTGAAGTGGTTATAGATACATTAAAAATAGTCATGAAGGCTTCCTTTGCTGTCTAAGCATATGATTACCATCTCTGCATTCAAAGACTGTTTTCAGTGGAAGTTTGACTGGTGTTCTCTGGTGCAGAAATAGAAACATGTTCAATACATGATATGGAATTGAAAAAGGGGATTTGATGAGTCAGACTAATTGATGTTTTGGCAAAATGAGATGTCTGAAAAAAGTTACATGTTCATATGCATACCCAGATAACAAGAATCTAAACCATAAGGAATGTTGCAAATATTTTTTTCTTTTTTTGCTTCAGAGAACCTCAGATGTTCTTTCAGTAAGTTTAGCCATTGCATGTTCTATTGTAGTGCATTCAGGGAAACATAAAATAATTTCATAAGGAAAAAGAAAACAGATGTAGGAAATGCTGTTCAATTACAGATGGAAGGAATAGCAATAATGCAATAATATTGCTAGAAGGTTCTTTGCCTCAATCTGTAGTAGAATGGCTAAAATTTTAGGCTGCCAAAAATAGGACATTATTTGTTGTGTGTAAGTATAAATAAAAGGTTAAAGCTTTGGCATACAAAGGATAGAACTAAAGGCCCAGAGACCTTAATTGACCCCATCTTTTGTTCATTATGTAAAACATGAAAATTTTTGCCTGGAGATGGGTCAAAATGTCATAGGTAGAGTTGAGGGTAGTCCCAACTGTCTTGCCACATTATTCACTCTGACCTGACTCTAACCTCTCTGCGCTGTGCTCAGTCGCTTCAGCCGTGTCTGACTCTGTGCGACCCCATGGACTGTAGCCCACCAGGCTCCTCTGTCCATGGGATTCTCCAGGCAAGGATACTGGAGTGCGTTGCCATTTCCTTCTCCCTAACTTCTCTAATGGTGTTAATAGATAACACCATTCGAACTCATTTCTCCAAATTCCAACATGCTTTATTTGTGCAATGTTGATACCTGACAATTAGGACATTTTTAAGAATCTCAATTCTCCCAGGAAAGCTTTTTAGAAAGGAAGGATTTAACTTGAGTCTCACCCTATTGTTAGAACTCAAATCTCATACTTTTCCCCTTTTCAATTAAAAAGTCATACATTCAATTAGACTACATCTGTGAACCTGCTTTAGCAGTAATTAAGATGAACATTATGATATGGGTAGTAAAAAGTAATAGTTTCCTTCAATCTCTTGGGTTTTTTGAAATACATTTTCTCGATGGAAATCAAATTATTTTATTTCATAGAAGTGATTCCTCTCTATTCAATAGGGTGAAACCATGCGTGAGGTGTTGCTTGTGTAACTACTAAGTCAGAATCATTAAGAATGAAGTTTAGTAAATAAAGTTATTGGGTGGCTGCTTTTTCACAAAAGGTTTGGAACTGTATTAAATTAACGGGAAATAGGTTTAGAGTTTTCTCTAACTAACTGATCCTCAGTGGAGAACAGAAATGAAATGGCCTTATTCAAGGACATCCATTTGAAATCCATAAATATTTTATAAGCATGGAATAAATTGCTTATTTTCAAACAGGTGCTATTGTGAAAATTATTTTGATTTTTCTTTTGCCTCAGGGCTCTTGAACAAAATAACAATATATCATGTATATAGTGCTTAGACATTAGGTTATGTCTGTATTTTCCATAATTGGCTCAGCTAAGTGGAGGGAAGCTCATATGTAGGGTTCTTCTGCTGTGTCCCCAGTGTCTTTCCATAAGGAAAATCATGCCTTAAATAGGACCCGCATCTCATTGCTCATTCTGCAAATTGTCAACTAAAATGGTGTCATTTCCTTCAAGATAATGACAATAGATTGAAATGTATTCTGCCAACATATGTGATAGATAATTTTTACCCTTCATCAACACATTCAAATGTTCCCTATGCATTGAGGGTGGTTTTTCATTTGAACAACAGAAGCACTCTATTAGGAAAAAATATTATTTTTCTTCTTTATTTTTTATTTTGACTGCATTTCTCTTTTGGATTGCAGTCTTTCTCTAATGTGTACAGATGTTTGATATAGAAAAATTTTGTCCTTTAAAGAAATGATATATATAAAAAGAAGATGGTTCCACTATCCCACCATCTGCTTACTTCTTGTTATATCTCCAGGAGGGGAAAGAATCTGAGTTGAGTCATCCAAATTCTGCTTCTGTATTCTCTATAAGACCAATGGCATAAGGACTTCCCTGGTGGTCCAGTGGCTAAGACTCCACAATCCCAATGCATGGGGCTGGGTTTGATCCCTGGTCAGGGAACTAGATTCCACATGCTGAAAATAAGGCCCATTGCAGCCAAATAAATAATTTATTTTTAAAGGCCAATGGCATCCATTATTGAGGTTAGCAGCAAGCTGAAGTCAGGGCCTGTTCTGTGGTCAGGGCAAGGACCAGTGAGTGGCCAGAGACATCATTTATTTCATAGAGAGTGCTCAGGTGTTGTTGAGATAAAGACTAGATCATTTTCTGGCCATGGTCAGGTGGTCAGTAAGAAATTGTGAAATTTTGTCAAATGAATCAATTTCTATGAATATAAAAGTCTTGGAATAATAGATGTGCAATCTCAACGGGAAGTTGCCCCCAAGAGAAGCCAAACAGTGAGAGACCAAGAGAATCAGCAGCAGAAAATGATATCAATTAAAGCAAAACTACCCTGGGTATGTCTGTAATCACTGTCCCCCTGTTTGCATCCTCTTTAAAGAGAATATGCCTCTGATTGACCCAGGGAACTCACTGACCCCCAAGGAACCAATGATAAGCCAGGCTGGTACAGTCTGGCTTTTCCTTTTGGAACTCTGAATTGAGACACATACGAAATTGCAAGTTTGTGGCTGAGTTGACATAAGCATGGGGCTAGAATGAAGGTTCAAAAAATACTGCTGCTGGGGCCACTGGAGTTTCTGTGGCTGTGCAGTTGGCCACATGTGGTGAAAGTGAAAGTCGCTCGGTTGTGTCTGATTCTTTGCAACCTCATGGACTACAGAGTCCATGGAATTTTCCAGGTCAGAATACTGGAGTGGGTAGCCATTCCCTTCTCCAGGGGATCTTCCCAATCTAGGGATTGAACCCAGGTCTCCCGCACTGCAAGCAGATTCCTTACCAGCTGAACCACCAGGGAGGCCACATGTGGTAAATGGCATTATTTGGCCCTGACTCTCTCTCTCTCCAAGTCCTTGGCCATGTAACTTCACAGCTGCTCCTACTAAATAAGCAGAGTTTATTTCCCTTTCCTTTGTTATTGTGTTTGTTTATTTGACCTGCTTTAACCAACAGAATGGAGGGACATGACTGTCATTGTGCCACTTCTGAGAGGAGATTTTAAGTGGCCTTGAATATTTCCACTTGTCATCTTATGCCTTTGCTATAGATAGGATCAAGTAAAGTTAAAATCTAAATTAGTAATCCAGAGATTTTTGTGAACATGGAATTAGAGTAACAGAAAGTTTACTACAGGATGTAGATGTTCAAAGATGTCAAGCATGTCACAGCATCTCCATAATAACCTGCAGTGGGTCCTGGTGTGCCTGAAATCACTCAGAGAGGACCCTGCACGTTTGCTGGCATTGCCAGTACCTGCATGCATCTCTGTGACATGACCTTCCTGGCTTAATGTTCTTCAGCTGTGTTCATAACTTGAATTTACTGTTCTGCTCTGAAAACATCTTCCTCTTTAGCATGAACTGTGTATCCCTCTTCTGATTGAATGTATGTATTGATAGAATTTCATAATCAAAGAGAATATTATAATTTCTCTTTTAATAACATCTTTGGGGAACACACTTCTGTTGGTCCAGGGAGAAGAATAGACTGAACCACTGATCAATTTTTGTACAAATAACATTTGTTGTTCAACTTCTCTGAAGATAACAATTTTATCTAATATTTCTGGCAAAGTGTGGGAATATTATTTTATCTTGTGAGCAACGTAGTATCTTGCTTTTTTCCCCCTTTCCCCTTCATGGTGCTCTGAGTGGTAATAGAGTTGGAAGTGTTATTATGTAGAGGAATTCTGACCTTCTCCTTCGGGGCTGAGAGATCACACGGAGAGCACGATGCACAGGACCGATGATCTGTTCCCGACGGAGCTAATTGATAAGGAACATATTTTATGAATGAAGTTACAAGATAAAAAATGAGACTAATGAAATACCCCAATGACTCCAAAGTAATTAAGGAAGGCATTCCATACACTACCTCTAATTAGACGCTGAGGCTGAGAATTCACAATTGACTTGATATTCTCCAGTGGTGCTGACCCCTTGTTTAATACGACAGCAACTGTGAGTATTCATAACTAAGGAAAGTAAAACCTCACTTCCAGAATGGCAATAGCCCATTTAAGTGAGGCTGGTGGGTACTAGGTAATTACAATCACAGTGAATTGAGCACAGCCTCCATTTTTTCAAGTGATTCCTTGAGCCAAAGAAGCTCAAGAGATGTTTTTAAAAATAATTTTTGTAAGACAACTCTTTTCAGCATTAAAAAAAAAAAATGGTTAAAAATAAGGTCACAAACCTTTTTAAAATGTGTTTATTTTCCTTTATCGGTTTTTCCTTAGCTCTTTAATCCAGTCTTATAGTTTCCCTTAATCATTATTCCTTTCAAATATAAAACTCTCAACTTGCATTGATTCTTGCACATTGAACAATGCTTGCTCCTCACTTCTTAGCTCTCTTTCAAAAGACTGTCCTTTGAATTACCCTTGGTGGAGATCTTATTGTTCCTCCAAGTAGACAGAAGCTAAAAATTTTTTTTAGTCAATAAGTATTTTTTAAGTATATAATGTGTGTTTTAACCATAATGAGAAAGCAGAAGAAAATTTGACAAGTACTTATGATCCAGAATATTACAGTCTTTTTCTCCAAAATAAGGCAACATACGAGACAGAGAAAGTAAGAGCACATGACAGAATGTGACTATGTGTGGAACAGAGACCAGACTGTTTTGTAGGAGTTTGGATGAGGAGAGGTGAGCAAAGCCTAAAATACCAGGTAGGGTTTCTGAGTGAGAGAAGAAATAGAGGGTATGCGAAAGGCACTGAATTTGGGCAAGTGGAATAGGAAGTAGTGGGCAAAAAGTTGAGTGAATGTGCCAGAAAGAGCTTTAGCATGGGGTCTTCATGACAGAGGGAGAAAGAGGTGGTTTATCTCCACCAAGCCTAAATCATATGCAGCTGACGCTTGAATAAGGAAGGTGGGCGGAGATGGAATGCTGATCCTCCCCAGCCATCAAAAATCCACATGTAACTTATAGTCAGCCCTCCCTATACATGATTTCTCTGTATCTGTGGTTTCACATCTGCAGATTCAACCAACTACAGATAGTATAGTACTACAGTATTAACTGTTAAAAAAAAAAAAAAAATTCAAGTGAATCTGCCCAGTCCAAACCTGTGTTATTCAAGGGTCAACTGTATAATTATTTCACTTGCAATAAATCAGGGCCATCTTGCCAGTTTATAAGTAATTAGAGAGAGCAAGGTGGAATAATTTAAAATCACTTTGAATCCTTTTTAATTTTAAAAATCTTCCCTAAAGAATAATAGGATCTAAGAGCAGACAGAGACCCTGGGGACCAGATACTTAAAGTTTCCTCCACGTGTAGAAACTTATTCTAAGTCATTGATGGGGGCTGTGGAGTATAAACCCCTAATGTAATGTAATATGTTATATAATATGTAATGTAATATTTTATCAATATACATATTTTTACATAGGGGAGTTTCATAGCTCTATTGTATTTCTCTTGGCTTCAAAACCCTTGCAAGGGTTAAGTACCACCGGTCTAGAGCACCTTTGTTATGTGGTGATTAACAAATAATGACAGGTAGTTCATTATCCATCAAGGAGCCAGTTTTAATTTCAATAGCTCTAAATTTGCCTGAGTTACACTGAGAAGAGTCCTCTCAACCAGAAGTCCTAGTTTGGTCCCACTTCGGGGGTTCCAAACTGAACTGACTAGGAGCCAGTCAAGAAGAGACCTTGGTACAGTGCACTCAGGTATTGATTGTTGTTGTTGTTCAGTTGCTAAGTCGTATCCGACTCTTTGCAACCCCATGGACTGCAGCACATCAGGCTTCCCTGTCCTTCACTATCTCCCTGAATTTGATCAAACTCATGTCCACTGAGTAAGTGATGCCATCCAACCATCTCATCCTCTCTTGCCCCCTTCTCCTCTTGCCCTCCACCTTTCCCAGCATCAGGGTCTTTTCCAGGGAGTCTGCTCTTCCCATCAGGTGGCGAAAGTGTTGGAGATTCAGCACCAGTCCTTCCAATGAGTATTCAGGGTTGATTTCCTTTAGGATTGACTGGTTTGATCTCCTTAGTGTCCAAGGACACTCAAGAGTCTTGTCCAGCACCAGAGTTCTAAAGCATAAGTTATTCAGTGTTCAGCCTTCTTTATGGTCTAACTCTCACATCTATATATGACTACTGGAAAAAACCATAGTTTTGACTATATAGTATTGATAACTAATGCATATCCTCTGTAAGAAGGATGTAAAGATTGAGTTTTTTGTTTTTATTCCCATATAAAATGAAATTAAAATAAAGAATAAGACCAAAGAGACCATCTGACTTAGCCCACAGAGTGTTAAACAGACGCAGAACAGCATCAGAACAGTGACCAACAGACAAACCCATTTCCATTGTTCATCTGTGTTTTGCTGAGTGGCTTTGGGAGTATTTTTACTGTGGTTGATAAGTTTCCTTCCTAAATGAGTAGAAGCTGTTTAAAATAATGTACTGATTTAGAGTTTTCTCTGACTTATTTTTTAATGTGATATATTAGAATCTCCTTTCCACTCACATCTTTCAGAAGTGGTGCCAATAACGTGGGGAACAATAAATTATTCAAAGTGGGCGAGCCATATAACAACCAGGAAGCCGGTAGTTTATTAGAGATAGCTGCACACAAATGCACATTTGCCAGCAGTGTCGACAACAAATCAGAAGTGATATATGTCCTTTCTCACATGCCTGCAACGTTTAATATCTTTGAAAGACATTAAAGATGTCAAATGTTTAGACCACAATCTGAGAAGCAGTGAAAATATAGGATCACTGTTTACAAACGGGCTCGGAGCTGGGTCACAATTACCTATGCCTGTCTTCTCCTAAAGGGTAAACATCTTTCACATATTTGTTTGCTAATGTACTTTGCTTTGCAAAATAGTTCTGATCCTGAGGTGGTGTTGGTTAATCCAATCCCACTTTATCATAAACTAGAATTATCATTTCAGAGGCAGTTATACTTCATTTATGTTCAATTTCCAATTCATATAGGCTTCCATAATTCACAATTGTTTATCCCCTCCCCTCCTTTGTTTAATATTGAATGATTTATAAGGCAACCACTTTAAAGCACTGAAGGAAATGTTTCTTTTTAAGCAGACAATAGTAAGTATTTGGGATATCATTTCACTAGTTCTTTTGTTTTAAAAGTTGGATTTGTCTTCATTCTTAAAATTCATTTTATTATAGAACATAAACATATACAACAATAGAGAGAATTATATAATGGGTACATTATGTATCCACCATGCAACACGAAACCTCAGCAATTATCAATTCAGGACTAGTCATGTTTTAATTATACCCCTGTATTGCTTTATTTTAATTTGAAGCAAATATTAAACACCATATTAGATCACTTAATTCATAAATATTTTATGAATTTTAAAAGATGACGGCATTTAAAAAAATGTAACTGAATTACCATAGTTACACAATTAAGATTAGAACAATTAAGATTTTAGGACAATTAAGATTTTAATATCATCACATATCATTGCTTTAAATTTCTTGATTTTCTTGTCCTTTTTGGCAGTTTGTTTGAATCAGGATCTTTATACCATCTTTTCATTTGTAATTGCTTGATATGTTTCTTAAAAGTCTTTTATCATTTCTTCCTCTATCCATCTCTTCTTTTTCTTTGCATTTTAGTTGTGGGAAAAAAAACCAATTTGGGGCCTCTCCACTTTATGTTTATGTAGTTTATATTTTATATAGAGTTTTTAATTATTGCCCAGGGAAGTGTGTCTGATACAAACGACTTAACCCTTAGCAACAGCAGAACTCCTCTTTGTCTTTATATTTATTTATTTTTAACTGGAGTATAACTGCTATACAATGTTGTGAAGACATACAGATGGCCAACATGAAATAACATTCAACGTCACTCATTATTAGAGAAATGCAAATCAAAACTAAAACCAGGTATCACCTCAACACTGTACAGAATGGCCATCATCAAAAAATCCTCTTTGTCTTTTAATCCCACCCCAGTCAGGCTGTTGTTCCCTCCATTCTACTCATCCTGTTCTCACAAGGGTCATTAATGGCCTCCATATTGACAGATTCAATAGTCATTTATCAGTCCTTTTTCTTTGTTTGTTTTTTAACTTGGTCTATGCCCAGCATTTGACCTTGCTATTTTTTTTCTTTTTTCTTGACTCCACTTGGTGTCAGGACCTAACACTCTTTAATCTTCTTCTAGTAGATTTAATCTGGTTGCTACTTCTTCATGTTCTTTTTCTTCCCATAGCATTTTGGAGGGCAACAGTGTTCAGACCTGGTACATCTTCAGTTCTCCACAGTCACTTCCAAGTTGACCTCATCTAGAATCATGCTTTTAAATACTATGCAACAATTCTTTATCCCTGGCTACATTTCCCTCCTGACTTCCAGAATCAGAAATCTCACTATCTTATTGAAATTGCTCATTTGAAGTTTGTTAGACATCTCAAACTTACCCTATCTTAAGTCTTAATTGTTGGTCTCATCCCAAAACCATTTTCCTGCTCACCTCCCAGGAAAATATTTTCTGCTCAGAAAAATTAACTTCATTCATGCTTTTTCTTAGTCCTCAATACATAGAATAATTCCTCATTTTTACCCAAATTTTCCATTAACGGCACCTGAAAGTTGTCTCTGCTAACCTTCAAAATACGTTCAGAAACTGACCACTTTGTACCACCTTCTCTTCTAGCAACCCAATTAAAGACAATATCAGCTTTCATCAGTTATTATGAGTGCTTAACTTTATTCTTATTTCCTTGTCCTGTTATAGTCTTACAGGCTGTTAACCACAGAGAAGCCAGAGTAATATTTTAAAAAACCTGATTTAGATCACGTTACTGCTTTGCTCAAAGTCTCCCGATGACTACCAGCTCCATCTCACCCAGAATAATGTCTAAAATCCTCCCCATTGCCTACATGTCCCTTTGTGATTTTGTCTCCCTTATGATCTCTCTAACCCAGCTTTTCTAAATTGCATTCCATTTACTGCAGTTACTCTGGCCTCCTTGCTGGGCCTCTGTGCTTGCTGTATCTTCTGATGTGAAGGGTGTTATCAAAACAACACAAGATAAGTGTTGGTGAGGATGTAGAGGTATTAGAACCTGTATACTGGAATGTGAATTGGTGAAGCCACTGTGGAAAACAGTATGCACGCTCCTTGAAAAACTAAAAGTAGAACTACCATACAATCTAGCAATCCCACTTTTGGGTATATATCCAAAATTATTAAAATCAGGATCTCGAAGATTTATCTGTGCCCCTATGTTCATGGCAGCATTATTCACAAGAGCCAAGATCAGCCTCTATATCCACAAACAGATAAATAGATAAACATGTGGTATATACACACAGTGGAATATTACTCAGCCTTACACATCCTGCCATATGTGACAACACAGATGAACCTGGAAGATATTATGCTAAGTGAAAGAAGCCCATCACAGAACAAAAATACTGCATGATTCCACACATATGAGGTGTCTAAAATAGTCAAACTCATAGAAACAGACAGGAGCATGGTGGTTGCCAGGGGCTGGAGGAAGGCAGAAATGACGAGTTGCTATTCATGGGAATAAAGTTTCAGTTATGTAAGATAAATAAATTCCAGAGATTTGCTGTGCAACATTGCACCTAAACTTAACAGCATTTTTAATTTTAGGTCTTGAGCTACAACATTGTTTGTTTAGTATCCATATTCCCAGCTACAAAAATCTAAGCTCCATATGCACAGGCAATTAGTTCTTTTTTTAAAATTTTTTATTTTTGGTTTTTGCTGTATATTCTATATCTTCAATTACTGCCTAGGCCCCTGTAGGTGTTCAATAATATGTGTGGAATGAATGAATGTAGTGAGAAGGAACACAGGGAATTTTGCCAAGTAAAAGAGGGCCCGTATGAAAAATTGATGTGGGGGTGGGTGGTGGTGAGTTAGACTGTACAGAATTTTGTAAACCACATAAGGATTTTTTTTTTTCTTTTTCAAAAGAACAATGTAATGTGTAGCCACTGGAGTGTTTTAAGCAGATGGACTGATGTGATCAGCTTTCAGGTTTTGAGAAAATAACTCTCATCTGAAGAGTGTATGTTCATTTGGGCAATTGCTTTCAGATTAATTAAATCAGACCCTCTAGATGGTGGTGGGGCGGGGGGTGGTGAAGCCCAGTAAATAGCAAGGGTGAAAGCTTTTCAGGAGATTCCAATGCATAGTCATGATTAGAAACAAGTGGTTTGGGGTCTGGTTCTGAGAAGGCAAGATGGACAAGATTCAAAACACGGAGGAGAGATTTCTGGTCTCAGCTTTGATATGTTAAGAGTTTAGCAGTCATGGTTCATGTCCTTGGGGGTGGCAAAGAGTCGGACATCACTGAGGGGGCAGGCACATGCTCATGTCCTTAGAATGAGCAAATTTGTGCAAGCTGAAAATTAATGACTTTCTTGGACCAATCAGAGACTTACCGTTACAGGGTGAGGTCCAATCAGACCTAACTTTGTTGCGCTAGCCACCCGCCCTGAAATAGAGTCAGGTGCATCTGGAGAGGTTCATTACCTGAGATCTTCTAACCTGGAGTGGATGCCGCTGGGACCCTAAGCTGGTAGGAACGCTACCCTGCTTCTTTTTGTCAAGTTCCTGGAGTCCAAATCAGGCTAACTGAGAGTGAGAAGTGCCTCATAGTTTCTCAGGGTTTTCCTGCAGGAACCACCTACCCCCGCCCGCCCCACCTGTCACCCCCGTTTTTCAAGGGGAGGATCTGAGAAAGCTCCTCATGTAGTCTTGGCAAGGCAGGGATGAGGGAAGGAAGGGCAGCTATGGTAAATCCTCGAGGACGCTCCTCCCAAGGAAAGGACTGATCTCCTGGATGAAGGACTTGGCCAGAGGGCAGTTTTGAAACCTTATTCCAGCTCCAGGAAGGGAACCACGCCTCATGGCCTCCTGTCCCAGCCTTCTTGCCTAAGAGAAAAATAAAGCCTGGTCCATAGGGGAAAGGGCTTGAAAGAATTAGACTGAACATGTTGTAGCTGAAAAGCGACCAGGGCACAGTGGCGAAAAGTCTGTCTTAGGAGGACAGACAGACTCCTGAAGTTCACACCCTTGGACTCAGGCCCACTAAAGACTGAGCCCAGAATGTTCCCTCCCCCCACGCCTTACCCAGGCACCACAGGAGCCTGGGGACAGTGGATTACAGGAGAGAAAGCTGCAGGACACAAACTGTCTGAGGAGGACGTGGGGAAGCTCCCAAGCTGAGAGGGAGGAGAAAACAATTTTATCAGAGGAATTTGAAGCATCTGTTGTCTCTAGCGACAGCGAATATTAATCAGAGCCCACCTCCTAGCCAGATTATCATAGTCCTCACACCAAAGGCCTGTTCACTGTAGTACCTATTACCCCAAACAACCCTGGCTTTCAACCAAAGATTACAAATCAGGTCAGAAGGCAAAATAACACCTTCTCTGGAGACAAATAATTTTCACAACCAGACTCAGATATGACAGAGATGTTGGATTCATCAGGAAAGAGTCTAAAATTATTATAATTAAGATGTTAAAGGCTCTCATGGAAAAAGTAGATACCATGCATAATCATATATATGGGTTATATAAGCTGAGAGATGGGCACCATAATAAAGAATCAAAACACAGGGGAAGAGGGATTTCCCTGGTGGGCCAGTGGTTGAGAGTCTGACTGCCGGTGCAGGGGAGATGGGTTCAACTTACTGGTCTGGGAAGATTCCACATGCTGCAGAGTTGAAACCCACAGGCCCAGAGCCTGTGCTCTGTGACAAGAGACACCTTTGTCACGAGAAGCCCACACACAGGAACAGAGAGGAGCCCCTGTTTGCAGCAGCGAAGACCCAGCACAGCCAAAAATAAATGTAATAATAGGTGAAGGAGTTAGCTTTACCCTGGGATAGGGTCAACTCCTTTAATGTAAGAGGGAAAAGGAATATTGGTACCGATGTGGATGTGCATTTTTAGGTATGTTCTCATGTGCTATTGGTGACTTCTGTTAATTTTGGTCCTCTGTCCATGCACCCTCCCTTGCCCCCAGAAACAAATGTCTACTGACTGGGGAGGTGTCTGGTAAGGACAGACAATGTTGGGAGACCCTCCTGATGCACTTTCTTGTCCTCCTCCTGGGGCTGTTAACTAGCCTTATCTCCCCAGGGAACTTGGGATGGCTGTGAGAAAGCAAATACATGTGACATGTGAAGAAGTACATCCCTCATTATGATTTGTGGGTGAGGCTTTACATACACCGACGATCATTCAAGCTTAATTCTATTACCCAGCCAATTAAATGCTCAAAAAGATGTCTTTAACTTAGCTATGGTTGGCTATTGTGTTACAATCTCAAATCAAATTACTATTCTTATACTGGATCTGGGCTTCCCTGGGGGCTCAGTGGCAAAGAATCTGCCTGCAGTGCTGGAGATCTGAGTTCAGTTCCTGGGTTGGGAACATCCTTTGGAGAAGGGAATGGCAACCCACTCCAGTATTCTTGCCTGGAGAATCCCATGGACAGAGAACCTGGTAGGCTGCAGTCCCTGGGGTCACAAGGAGTCAGACGTAACTGAGTGACCAACGCTTTTACTTTCATACTAGATCTAGTGATTAAAAAAAAAAAAAAGATGCGAGGGAATACATGTTATCTTAAACTACCATTTATGGAGCAGCTATTATGTTTTGAGCCCTGTTCTATACCAAATGTTTTGCAGAACTCACAATGCACCTTCCAGGTAGGCTTTTTAAAATCTTCATTTTATACTTGATGGGGCAGAAGCCCAGAGAAATAAATAAATGCACAGAGCTGGGAAGAGGTACCCATCCCATACAAACTCAGTTTTTTTTTTGTTTTTCAACTCCATTCTCCAAAGCTACTGCTTATTCCACCATAATTTAAAAACATGACAAAATTTACAAGTAGCAGAGAAAACACAAATGGGCCCTGGAACAGAGGAAAGTGTTTTTGGCACATTTATTGAAAGTATTTTACTTGGGAACTTTCTATCTAAACACTATTTAAATCTAAATATTTTCTATATAAATAAGGATGGGACTATTTGCAAGGGCAACTGTCAGGAAATTCCTGTACTTTATTTTCTACCAGAATTAATTGGTGTTGTGGTTTTTCACACTCCTGTCTGGAGCATTACTGAGGAGCCGGAATAATATGCAATGATTTCTTGATTCTAAGATTCATACTTTATCTTCAAATTTTAACAGTTTGGAAGCTGGGATCCATCTTATCACTGTGTCTGGAGAAACTGTCCATGGGCCAGGCAGAAGGGTAAGTTGTGATGATTTTCTTTTATTGCCTAAATAAATGAAAACTTAGCTCTATATTAGAGATGACAGTTTATCTGATTTGTACCTCAGTTAAATAATTTGCATTGGTAGCATTTTACTCTATTGATTTAAATGTAAATTTGGATCCCCAACGATTACTTTTAATGCTTTTACAAGATTATATTATGAGGCAACACTGAAAAAACTTACTGTGACTGTGGCAGTTTCCTTACCAAATGCCAGAAAGTGCAATTAAGTGCAATGGAAATTGCTAAATATTTTTAAATAGGTCATATAATTTTGAAAGCTTGAGAGGCTGATGTAACCAAGTGATGCACTGTGAAGTCCTCTCACTGGGGCTCTGAATTTCTGTTTTGTTACTAGCTTCCAGCTGGCTTTGTAAACAAAGTTGTTTAACTTCCAGTGATACAAAATAAATTAATAGAATGAACTAACTGAAAGATTGACCAGATAGTCAATGCAGATAAAACTTTTTACACCTCAAATTCATATTGTCAGTTGTAGAGGAACTAAAACTACCCTGTGCTTATGGAGAATTTGTGATTGATGGGGGTTGGGGGAGGAAGACTGAGATAGAAATTCTACCAGGGTTGCTAAATAACAATACAAAGTTTCACTAATGCCACATAAACATTGTACAAGAGGGTTTCCAGGAAAGCTTTTGCATAAGCCACATAATTGTTATGAGCACAAATTTATGCAGGGATTGAAGAAGACAACAATTGTGTGTAATAGTGATCAGGGGGAGACTTCCTAGGAAAAGTGCTAAAGGGTAAGAGTCTCAAGAGGTTGGAAAGTGAAGGATGGGAACTATCTTGTATATTTACCTTCCTCCACCCACCTAGCATCCACAGCAGAATCATCCACGTAGTTGCACTAAAAAGTGTTTGAAAAGCTTGAAAAATGAAGAATGGCACCTCTTAATAGCTATAGAATGTTTAAGGTCATGGAAAAGCATAAAAAAAAAAAAAAAAAGCCTGACAGAGACTATTCCACTCTTCATACACCCACTCCAGACACATTCTCAGAATCAGCACCATGCCTATTTTTAAACATTTCATTTGTCAGCTTTTTATTATTTAAAAAAAAAGTCCAATTTGCTTAAAATGCCTTAGGGAAAGTATGATCAAATTCATTGATGATACTGACATTGAATCAGAATGGACAGGGACAGAAATACTAGGGCCCATTAAAATGAACCCACGGATTAAGAGTCCTCTCAGCTCTGTGCTCTACCACATTCAGGGTTTAGTGAAATAAAACCAGAGACAAGCATAGACTGATTCAAGATTGACCTCAGAGGCCATGTTTTTACAGCCTAAGGGACTGAATAGTGCTCTGGCCAGACCAAGAGATCCCAGAGGATTGTCTGAGTAATCACCTTGTCTCCACGTGGTATCTCGGCTTAAACTGTTTCCTTCAAGAATGTGTCAGGGAAGGAATGGCTCTTGACATCCTTATGTGGAAATGTTACCTCAAGCTCACACAGGTTTAAATGATGTTAAATGAGGGTTGTTTGTATTCTGTGAGTACAGCTGTGACATATATGATCCATTAGGATATGCAGAAGGCAGAAGAGAGCCCAGGTGGTTTCGTGTATTCTCTTCCATTAGCCCACAAACAAGTCTTTGCTTATTACGTGGGACAGATATCCGAGCATGACAAATTCTTTCAATATGGTAGCCTTAAACTAAAATAGTAAACAAGGAACTAGGACACAGTGTGATGTACTGTGAAATTGGGGAATCAAGTCCAGGGAAATCCAGACATGTTAGATTAAAACTCCTGTTTCTGCAAGTGAGTTGTCATATATAAGCAACGGTGGTATCTCTTTAGTTCTTTGAGGTCAAAGTTGTGCAAAGGGGGTGGGGAAGAAGGCAAGGCAAGCAAGCAAGCTGTACAGAGGGTAATTCTTGTTGAAATTCTTGAAGGTTTTTTAAGATTTATAGTCCTGCCCTTGTGGATGTTCTTACTTTATCTTTGAAGACACATTGAGCAGTTGGGATGCTCCAGACACCATGGCCTTGATAGAAGGCCACAGTGAAGACTTTTGGAAGTCTGGGTAAGCACGGAGGAGGTAAGACATCATGAAAGTCAGAGAACAGAGGCCTCACCTGAGAGAGCCAAAGGCAAAGAGTAGATGGAGAGGCTACCATTCAAAAGTACCTGCTATGCTTTTTCCACAAGTGGTGCTTAGGCGATTGGGCATCCATTGGCCAAAAAAAGAAAAAGGATGAAGGAAAAAGAATAGAAGGACTTTGATCCAAAGTTCACACCTTATAAAAAAAATTAACTCAAAATGGATCATGGACTTAAATGTAGAACGTAAGGCTATAAAAATTTTAGAAAAAAAAGACAATTTTGAAATCTAGGGCTAGACATGAACTCTTAGATGTGACCCCAAACCACCATTCATAAAAGGGAAATTGTTTAATTAGATTGCATCAGAAATTGATCATTTAGATCACATCAAAAATTAATTTTTTTCTTTTGTTTTGTTAAAAAAAGCCCCTGTTAACAGAATTAAAAGATAAGCTACAGTCTGGGAGAAAATATTTGCAAACCACATATCCTGTAAAGATTTGTTATTTAGTGTATAAATAACTCACAACTCATTAGTTAAAAACTCAAGAAAACTATGAGCAAACGACATGAACAGATATTTTATCAAAGAGGATATAAAATAACAAGCATAAGAAAAGATTATTCACCAATATTTACTATTAGGAAAATACAAATTAAGTTCACAGTGAGATATTACTACATACCCATGATTCTGATGAACCCATTTGCAGGGCAGGACTAGAGACGTAGACTTAGAGAAGAGACTTGTCAACACAGTTGGGGAAGGAGAGGGTGAGACCAGCTGAAAAAGTTGCATTGGAAGATGTACACTACCATATGTAAAATAGATTGCTAGTGGGAAGTTTCTGTATAACACAGGGAGCTCACCTTGGTGCTCTGTGACAACCTAGAGAGATGGGATGGGTCGAGGGTAGCAGGGAAGCTCAAGAGGAAGGGGACATATGTATACTTTAGGACTGTTTCATGTTGTGGTATGGCAGAAGCCAACACAATTTGTAAAGCTATTATCCTCCAATTAAAATGTTTTTTAAAAATGCCAAAAATAGGATAGCTAGTATTAAAAAGAAAAATAGTGATAACACCAAACTCTGGCAGTGCTGTAGGGAAACTGGTTTACTCATATATTGCTAGTGTCAATATAATATAGTCCAACCACTCACAAAAACAGTTTGGCAGTTGCTTTTAAAACTAAACATGCACCTCTTATACAGCTTAGAAATTGGACTGGGGGACAATGACCCAGAGAAATTAAAATTTATGTTAACATTCATACAAGGATGTGCATAGCAGTTTTATTTGCAATAGCCAAAATTTGGAAACAACCTAGATATCCTTCACCAAATGTATAATTTAAAAATTGATGGCATATCCATACTGTGGAATACATCTCAGTGATAAAAAGAAACTAGCTATTGATATCTGCAATACTTTAGATTAATCTCCGGAGAATTATGCTTTATGAAAAAAGATTCCAAAAGGTTGTATACTGTATGATTTTATTTCTATAACACTGTTGAATTTACAAAATTTAAGAATGAAGAACAGATTAGTAGTTGCTAGAAATTAGAGACAAAGGTTGGTGAACAGAAGGATGAGAGTTAGGTGTGGCTGTGCATGTGTGCTATGTCACTTCAGTGGTGTTTGACTCTTTCTGCCCTATGGACTATAGTTCGCCAGGCTCCTCTGTCCATGTGATTCTTTAGGTAAGAATACTGGAGGGGGTTGCCATGCCCTCCTCCAGGGAATCTTTCCAACCCAGGGGTGGAACACACCTCTCTTATGCCACCTTCTCTAGCAGGTGGACCCTTTACCACTTGCGCCCCCTGAGAAGCCCAGGTGTGTCTATTAAAGAACAATAAAAGCATCCTTGAGCTGATAGAAATATTCTGTGTCTTAACTGTGTTACTGCCAATATTTTGATTGTGATTTCTTTTTGTACTCCAGTTTTGCAAGATATCACCATTGGGGGAAACTGTAAAGGGTGTAAAAGATCTCTCTGTAGTATTTCTTAAAACTGCCTGTGAATCTACAATTAATGTAAATCTAAATGTTCTATTTAGAGACACAGCCATAGAGAACAAATATATGGATACCGAGGGGGAATGGGGGTTGGGAGCAATTGGGAGGTTGGGATTGACACATATACACTTCTGATACTGTGCATAAAATAGATAACTGATGAGAACCTACTTTATAGCACAGGGAACTATACTCGGGGCTCTGTGGTGACCTGAAGAAGAAGGCAGTCCAACAGGGAGGGGATATATGTATGGCTGATTCGTTTCCCTATGTAATAGAAACTCACAACACAATAAAGCAACTATACTAAAATAAAAACACATTTAAAAAACTTGAACAATTAAAAAGAATAAATATGTGCCTGATTGTCCATAAAGTTAAGTGTGTGTGTGTGTATGTGTGTGTATCATCTCCTTCCCAGAGTGCAAATCACATATAAATTAGCTAGATTCTGGGGATACAGAGAGCAGTGGAACTGAGGAAGTACTTGGACTTTATTTTATAGCTATAAAAATGAATTTGAATTGTTTAAAGCAGAGAAATACCATGGGAAGTTTTGTATATAAGAGAAGTCATGGTTTTTTTTTTCTCTGTGATGTGGATTTGAAGTGTTAAGGTATTTAGGACTTGGGTAAGGAGAGTAGATAAACTATAATGAGACAGAGGTGATCACTTTATCCAACCAGGAGGGCATGGTAAGGAACTAGCTATCAAGGTAGAAGCTTTGCAGGTAGCGAGGCGGGGGAAAACACAAGAAATACACAGGTCAATAGCTTGTAGCCGTTGCTTTGATTTGAGGTGATACCTGGGCAAAGAAGAACATGAAGGACCATTTTCAGTGTGTTCGGTCACTAGAGGCATGGTGGTGCTTTTCAGCAAACAAGTTGCAGGAAGGCAATTGCTAGGGATAGGGGCTGTAGGCAGAAGAGTCCCTTGTCTAATGTTCAGTCATTTCCCTCCCCCACCCCCCCATTATCTTTTCATTGGGAAAACTGTGATCCAATATGTGAAGTCATTGGTCTAGTTTACAAATCTTAAATTCCTAACCCTATGAATTATGATTCTGAAAGAAATATCATGCCAATTTGTCCAGAACTTACATCATCCCTAGAAGAGTTCTATTTTTTGACCTACTTTTGAAATTAAACGTAAGCAACTTTCCATGGAACTACAGTACTGCAACTCTATTTCGGGGAAGCAGAGAGAACAGCATAGTCATTGCGAATCCACTCAAAAACTGTGGTGCTTCTCAGGAGGAGGTGTCCAGGGTGAATGTGGTGTGGGATGTTTATTGAAACTCTGACTCAAGCAGGCTCCATCCAGATTGCAGCATCCTAGGTAGCCTTGCTTGTGGATCCTTAATTGGAGTCAGATACTAGAGACCTCAGACAGAAGAGTGTGTGCCCGCCGAGGCTGCAGCTCTTTTCCAGCCCTTCAACTAAGGAGTCTTCTAGCCCAGAAAGGATCCCAAGGGTTTCTGAGAATCTGCAGATGTTCTTCTGGTATTTCCCTGTTAGGGAGAGAAAGAATTCTGCCTTCCTTTAACATCCTTTCGGTCCCCATCAAACAGCAGTACAGTATCAGGAGAAGGGAGCTTTAGGTTGTAGATTCTTCCTTTCAGAAGCCCTCACTCTCAAGAAACTTAAGATGGTCTGTGCTGGCAGAGATTGGTACCCTGTAACACTGGCCTTCTGGTCAGTTCTCCCTAGTGCCCCTTGGCTAAGCACGTGAGCCTGACACAGATTCCCTTTTGCTGAGAACTGATGTGTCTGGGAGATGGTTTCTATTCGTGATGTGCACTCACCACCACCCACAAGCCATCGCTATAGCGCCTTCAGGGGAAGAGAGAAGTACCACATAGAAGGAGCCACCCAGGTTGTCACATGAACACTTGCTTGCACAGCAGAGACTTAGGGAATAATTAAATTCTGCTGATACGCTATCATCTTTAAGGTTGAGTTTCATCCTTCTATAAATACCAAATTACCCTGTGGTGTTTATTTAACAAAATACCCTGAAGATCCAAAACGTGCTTTCCCGTAAGACTTTTCCCCCACCTCTTTCTCTGCATCTGTCTCGCTGTTTCTCTAGGCCCTCCCAAGGGATTCAGGCTAACCCTGGAAAGCTCTTCCTGATGCTGAGAGCTGTACTAAGTTTGGCCATGGGGAATGGAAGCTCCTTCCAGGGAAATACTATTTTTGTTTTAGTGTCTGCTTGAATAGACATGGATAAGAAATTAAATCTGGCCAGGTAGTTGCTGCTGAAGCTTGTCGGGGAAAGGGGCATATGGAAGGGTCAGGGATAGAGAGAAAATCCTGGCTAGGATGTAGTCACTAAGGTGATAAAAGAAGACGATTTGGAAACTTGCCAAAGCAGATCAGTGTGGCATTAGCAGCAGAAGAGATGTGCCAGGAGCTGATGAAATATGATCTTAAGGGAAAGCTCAAATCTACTTATTAGTGGAAGGAAAAGAACTGGCCTGGGCAAGAGAAGTGATTTGAAGAGGAGAGACATAAATAGAAACTGTGATTAGATAATACCGGTCACTTTCCCTCCTGTCCAAAGATCCAGTGAGGGAGAACTGTGTTAGAACATGCGAGGTTCCTAACATACAAGGTTCGTCAGTGTCGCTATTACATACAGCATGCAAAGGAAAGCTCGTATGCACAGACCAGCCCATCTGTGCATTGGCAGATGGGATGGGAGCTGTCCGAGTGAAGAGCACAGTATGATTTAGGGATATGAATGGACTATTCTGAGGATAGTAGTTCAAACACAATTGCCTTAATATTGCTATCTCAGATTTTAACTGAATGAATAGTTTCTGAATTGATTTTATTGTTTAAAGTCATGCTAGTTAATGGCTTTTCAAAATAAAATTGACTTCGGCTGACTTAAACATCAATGGAAGATCTAAAAAAGATTGATTTGATTATCCAATCCCCAAATCAAGTTTTCTGGAAATTTGGATATGTTCCATCTCCCCTTTTGTAAAGTGGCTTATTTGTGAACAAGCAACGAGCAAAACCAAGCCAAATTACAAGGGAATTCTGACAAACCTTAACTCAAACTTTAGCCACACCTTCTATTCTCTATGAATCACTGGATAAGTTGCTTAATTCCTCAGTTTTCTCAATAGAAAGAAAAAAAAAGCTACTATATGCTAGTATTGTGAAGATAATTATAAAGAGTCTAATATAGTGCTCAGTCTATAATAGAATTCAGCAAAGGTTTGCTACCCTGTTGTGTTTATTTTGCATACAGTTAGTCCTTCCCTGGTGGCTCAGATGGTAAAGAATCTGCCTGCAATGCAGGAGACCAGGGTTCGATCCCTGGATTGGGAAGATCCCCTGGAGAAGGGAACGGCTACCCACTCAAGTATTCTTGCCTGGAGAATCCCATGGACAGAGGAGCCTGGCAGGCTATAGTCCATGGGGTTGCAAAGAGTTAGACACGACTGAGCAACTTTCACTTCTTTACTTTTTATGTGTGTAGATGTACAACATTGAAAAAGACCTAGATGGGGGACAGGACATTCTGATTATATCTAACAGTGGGGAAAAAGCACAGAAAATAATAGGCATGATATGTTTGGAAATATTTTTTTCCAGAGCATTAATCCTGATCAGTAAGTAAGAAAATTAGCAGAAAGTTAGACTATGGAGAATCTTAGATATCAGAAGTTTAGATTTAATTCCTTAGGTCAGTGGTCAGCAAACTTTTTCTGTACGAAGTCAGAGAGTAAGTATGTTCAGCCTTATGGACCACACAGTTGTGTCACAAATATTGGGCTCCGCTGTGATAGCATAACAGCAGTCATCAATAGACAATATGTTAGTTCATGAACACGTCTATGTTCTGAAAAAAACTTTATTTACAAAACCAGGCAGTGGGCCTGATTTGTTTTATGGGCTATAGTTTACCAAACCCTAGTCTAGATGACAGGACATAGATCCAACATCCTATCTTATTATTTCTTCATTTAGAAATCCACAAATGTTTTTACTTTTTGAATTGGTTAGGTGACAGCTAGCCCCAAGCTATTGATATGTTCATTGATGAGGTAACTTTATAGATATTTGAGTATCTCCTGTCATTAGCCAATGCCCTAGGTGCTGGAAGAATAGCTGTGAGCAAACAGACAGAGCAGAGTTGCTAACTCTGAGGAACTCATTTTCTAATAGTTAGCTACCCTGTCATAAAAACCCAGCTCTGCAAACATAATGTTTATCAATATTTTCAGTAGTGCTCATGGATTTTCTGTACCCAGTATCCCTATATTATTAAATCGAGGTCTTATCTAGCAAGGCGTATCTGGATATCAGCAAGACATTTGACAAAGTAGCCCCTGATGCTGTGGTGGACTTGCTGGAGAAATGTGGGCTGGGTGATGATATAGCTCAGTGAACTGGAACCTGGATAAAAGACAGGACTCCATGAATGCTGATTGACTGATCACCAATGACCTGCAGAGCAATCTCCAGTGACCTAGAGGGTCATGTCCTTGCTCCTGTCTCCCCAGCCTGCCCACTGATGACTTAGATAAAGGCATGGAAAGCATGCTGATCAAATTTGCAGATGGCATAAAGCAGAGAGGGAGACGGCCGACAGGGCCCAGATCTAAAATGATTTCGACAGCCTGGAACAATAGCCTGAATCTAACAAGATGAAATTTAATAGGGATAAATGGAGGGTCCTGCACTTGGGTTCAGAAGTCAAATTGTACACGAGGTGGGGGAGAAGTGGCTAAACTGCAATCCTTGGGATGAAGCTTTAGAGATTTCATTGACAGCAGGCTCAGTGGGAGTCCACAGTGTGATGTGAATGTCAAAAATGCCAGAACAAGCCAGCTCCATCACTAGAAAGGCAGAGTCCAGGGCTAAGGAGACAGCTGTGCTGTAGCACTGAGCCAGTTCAGGTCTTATCGGGGTGTGGTTCTGAGTGTCAGATGTTGGGAGGGTTGTAGATAGACTATCTTGTTGTCAAGGAAGACAACTCAATGAGTAGCGAGGAAATCTAAGAACATTGAGATCAAGTAACTTAGAATAGATTTAGGGGTTCCATGCCCTTCTGAAGAGCACATTGTGGGGGAAGCTGGAAAAAATTAACTCTTAATGAAACTACTTCTGCTTCTCTAGTAACAAAACTCTTATCTGCTCTGAGGATCAAAGCATGAGTGGATGTTTGTTCAAATGCAGTGCTCTCTGGGTCCCGGGAACCCAGAGAAGCTTGTGCTGGAATTGCTTTGTCCAGCAGGTTTCCTTGTCAGTTTCATGCCTTTGTAATCTATGAGTCATTTTTGAAAATCTGCATCAGATAACTCAAGTGTGAGCAGAAAGGTGAGTTTTCTGCAGTGCTGAGAAGCTTAGTAGTGAGGGCCAGATGTGTGTTTCCCAAGGAACAGATTCAACACTGCCATCAGAGAAACTTCAGGGAACCAGAGTCTGAAGGTATGGGCAATTTAATTTAATTTTCTGGTTAACTCTGAAAATATGTTTTCATTCAACCCTTGTTGCTGCAAATCATTTTAAAACACATTTGTTTACTTTCTTGCCTCTGTGAAAGGAAGGAGGGAAGGGGGAAAGGGAGGGAGGAGATTTGAATCTCTAAACATTCTCCTAGTTTTTAGAATAAAACCCACATATGGTCTGCCTAGTACAGTCTAATCTAGTACCTGCTCACTGCTTTAACATCATTAGTATCATATCTTCATCCCATTGACCATGACCCCGTCTTAGTTCCTTGTGACCATTGATGCCAGTGTTGTCCCTTAGGTAGGGATCAATTTATCTCCCCACTCTTTCTTTTCTTTTAAATTTTATTTATTTAGTTTATTTTCAGTTGTGCTGGGTCTTCACTGCTGCGTGGGGGCTTTCTATAGTTGCAGTGAGCAGGGGCTACTCTTCGTTGTATTGTGTGGGCTTCTCATTGCAGTGTCTTCCTTTACACCTGTGGGCTTCAGTAGTTGTGGTTCGTGGGCCTGGTTGCCTCAAGGAATGTGAGATCTTCCCGGAGAAGGGATCAAACCTGTGTCCCCTGCATTGGCAGGTGGATTCTTAACCACTGGACCACCAGGGAAGGCCCTTCCTCACTCTTTCTAACTCATCCTTCAGTTCTTGCCAGAGAAGCTTGGAAGTCACAATTTCTGGGGAAACTCCCTTGATTCCCAAAGTCTGAATAGGGCTCCATTCATTGTTGTCTAAGCACACTATGTCCTTATCAGAGCCAAATGCTTGCCCTTCTCCATGGTCACAGGCTGGCAATTGTTGGATCCTCCTGGTGAACCTCAGGAAGACAGAAACCATGGATTATCTATTCACTGTTGTATTTCCAGCATTTAGCATGCTACCTGACACAGAATATGTGTTCCACAGATTTGTTAAATTGAATTAATTCATTGGAGAACTTTAAAGACATCATCTTTGTCACCAATAACAATGTACTGAACAAAAGGTGGCACTAATACCATAGTAGCAGCAGAACTATCTAGTCCAATGTGCTTTTGAAAAATATATATATTTTTTAATTGAAGGATAATTGATTTACAATATTGTATTGGTTTCTGCCAAATAGCAAGATGAATCATAGGTGTACGTATGTCCTCTCCTTCCTGAACCTCCCTGCCACCTCCCACCACATGCCGCCATGCTCATTGCAGCACTGTTTACAATAGCTCAGACTTGGAAGCAGCCTAGATGTCCGTCAACAGATGAATGGCTAAAGCAGCTGTAGTATATGTATATACAATGGAATATTAGTCATAAAAGGAATGCATTTGAGTCAGTTCTAATGAGATGGATGAACCTAGAGCCTATTACACAGAATGAAGTAAGTCAGAAAGAGAAACACGCATATAGAAATGTAAAAAGTTTTTACTGATGAACCTATTTGCAGGGCAGTAATGGAGATGCAGACATAGAAAACAGACTTGTGAATATAGGGGGTGAAGAAGAGGGTGGAATGAATGGAGAGAGTAACATGGAAACAATGTGCTTTTATGATAGAATAAGCAAGTTGACCTCTCGTGAAGGGATTGACTTGCCCAAGGCCACAGAGCCATCAAGCAGTTAAGCCAGTGCTGGACCTCATTTATCTTCTCTAGATTTTTTCTTTTTTTCTGCCTCTCCATAACTGCCACTGCCAGACTGCAAAGTCACAAATCTGCTCTGGTAAAATCAAACACGAGGAATATATTATCTCTGAATCCAGTGAAGGCTGGAGAACCAGATTTGGAAGAGGAGCAGGAACTAAGACTGGTGAGGCATTTGGAAGGATAGCCTGGAACAGAGCCCTGTTTGAAACAAGTCCTGCTGTAGAATGAATGGGTTCAGATGCTGCCCTGGCACTGGACATTCACTGCCTCTGCCCTAGGACCTCAGGTTCCACCCCATGGCTCACAGTCCTGGCACCACTCTGCTTTCCTACTGAACAATTTCTCAACTGTCCCTACATTTTATTTTTCACTCCGTTATGATCCAGTATCCCAGGCAGGAACATCTGATTGGCTGAGGTGAGGTAATAGACCAGAAACCTAGCTGCCAGGGGCAGGAAAATGGAGGCTCTCTGGTTCCATCCTGGTTTCTACTATGTGAGGCAGGTGTGACCAGGACTAAGTCTAGCAAAGGGGTCCAGGTGCTGCGTAACCATAGAACAAACCCAACTTTGCCAAGTTGCCACTCCCTGCATCTTTTTGTCTTCCCTGCCTCCATCCCCCCAGGTAACTTGCGGTTCACATAGAGTAGGTTACGCTTGGCACCGAGAACACTGCCCTGAGAAGTGGTACTGCTTTCATCTTCACGCTTTTTATTTTGGAAGAAAATCATACATGTGTTCCTCTCTTCACGTAGGTCTCCAGTTATGTGGTGTTTGGATTGCCCCTCAGGGGGTCACCCTTCCTCTAAGGCTCCGTGGTTGCTTCATAGACCCCATCATCACGGTATGTTGGTAACTTTCTGAAGCTAACTTCCCTGTCTCAGTAAAGAAAATGTGGTGGCTGCTGAATTTGGCTTGTTACATTGAGATTCTTGTAGAGTCTCTGTTAGCATCCTGCATGTCCACCTGCCTCTCCTGGGACTTTAGATGAGAGGGGAGATGTCTTGGAGATTGGGTGATGCAGGGATCCTAGGATACAGTGAGAAAACTCTACTTCCGGCTAATTCTTGGAGAGTATTTGTGAATGTTGGTTTTAAGAAGGTATGAGTGATATATTCAAAATGGACTGGTTCTGAAAATGAAATAGAAACTGAACTTAGCAAATATTTGGCCTCCAGAATTGCACTTCTCATTGTAGAGACGTGTTTTGGATGGACTGGCAAATTTACCCAGTGTCTTCTTGATTGGGGAATAGACAGCGCTTTAAGTCCTCTTAATACACGTTAATGTTACAGTATTACAGTGACTTCCAAAAGTTTACTGAAGGCAAAATCCCAAAGTGACAGCAGAAAGCAAATTTTCACTAACTTTTACTGCAGCCCACTGCTCCACTGTACTCTTGTTGGAACATTAGTATTCATGCCAGGCAGAGCATCTTTCTGACCTGTTAAATGATTTAAAACCAACCAACAAACAAACCAAATGGCAACCCAGGAAATTTCTCCTCTTCGAGACAATATGGAGCCATTATTCATTTAATAGTATAAACATCACTCTATTCCAGGGTTACTAACTTCTGAGCCCTTAATGGACTCCACATTGTACTTAGGGGATTAACAAAGAAGTTTGTAATTGATTCTCTTTGTGGGGAGAAATAAAGAAGACAAGTATTTACCTGGTCATGGGTTATGTTACTGATGGAATGTAAAAAGGCTCTCAATATTTAGAGCTGGAGAATTGTTTGTTTCCTTCTTTCAAGATACATATTGTGGTTAATACTTAAAGAATAAATCTAGTATCATAGATTTCAAATTGCAGTTCTTTAAATTTATTCATTTAAACATATTCATTGTACTTTATGGTGCACCTACTATGTGCCAGGCATTTTGCAGTCTCTAGACATGGTACTGAGAAACACAAATGTGATTCCAGCCTTCAGTGGGGCAGTAAGGAAGCACAGGCATTAAATTAATAATCACACAAATAGATACAAAATTCAGAACTTGTGATAAATGCTAAAATTAAAAGGAATGAGTTTTATGGAAAGAAAAACTGGAGATGAAGAGGTGGGATTAACTTTGAGGAAAAAGCAGCTACATTTAGTTACTGTTGTTGATTGTGTCATTAGGCTCCTGATTGATGCTGGTGATTGCTTGGTACTCAGTTACAGTCACTCAGTACTCAGGTGGGTCAGGCAGAGTTCAGTCAGGAAGCTGAGCCCTTACAAATATTATGAGGATGAATTATGTAGAAGGAGGAGAAACTGGGAAGTGAACTTTAGAAGGTGAGAGGGGATCAGACAGTAACTAGTGCTGTTTGGAGTGCTGGTGCAGTTAGGTAAGTCAGAGCTTGTGGAAACATAGGGAACATTACTTCTGTCTGCCTACCAGAGTAGAACCACAGGAGGGGGGCCTGTGGGAAGACCTGGAGGAGCAGTTATCTCTGTAGAAATTGTTGCCTGTATGCCCACCCTTGCCCCAATGGGAATGCTACCTCTATGAGTTTGCAGTCAGGCATCTTCTGCTGAATTTGACCTATAGGAATCAGGGTCCAGAGACTGAATGGACTTCACTGGAATCAGGAGAGGAGAGGAACAGGGACAAGCTGAGTCTGCTGAAACCCCTGCATCTCATCATCACTTGGATCCCCACAATTTCCCAAGAATAATGATCATGGCATCACTTCCGTTTTTCAAATCAAGGGTCACCAACCATCCTGGTTTGCTCAAACTGTCCCCAGTTTTAGCAGTGAAAGTCCTATATCCATGACAACCTGGGCAAACCAGAGTGCTTGGTCATCCTAAGAATCTCATATGAATTCATCTCAGTGACCAGCCCTAACCCAAAATGACATAGAAGAGGAATTCAGGGAAATGTAATCCCAAGCCTTAAGCAGGTGCAGTAATGCTAAGTTGACCGGGTAATCCAGTATACCAGCTGTATCTCCCTTCAAAGGTTTGTGATGGCCAGGATCCAAACTGTGCTGTTTCAATCAGTATGCTTCCATCTTATTAGATGTCCCTTTAAGGACTATGACATTCAAATTTAAAATAGTCATATTTTATGATAGAATTTTATAACACTCCCCAAAACTAAATGTAAATGTTTTGTGGTTTATCCTCTATTTCAGAGGTCCCCAAACTTTTTGGCATCAGGGACCGATTTCCATGGAAGACAGTTTTCGCACAGACCAGGGGGTGGGGGGAGGTGATTTCAGGATGATTCCAGCACATCCATTTATTGTGCACTTCATTTCTAATCTTATGCCACTGTGATCTGACAGGAGGTGCCTGTCCTTGGCCTGGAGGTTGGGGACCCTGCTTTATTTGGATTACTTTTGGTATTCTGGTTGGTTAGCTTGGGTAAGTGGAAATGAAAGTGCTCCAGGCATGTCCATTCTCCTGGCACTAGAGCAGAGAACCAGTCTTATAGTACGAGTGCTCAGGATGGAGTGAAATCTTAAGTCATTCTGATGGAGAGTTTTCCAGGTATGAAATGAGGAGAAGTTAGTGGAATTCCATTAGGATCTATCACTGGATTTTCCCAACAGACCATTGTTGATTGGAGGGTAACATGCTTCGACCCCAGTGTATGCACCAAGCATTGTAGAAATGTGAACTTTGGTGGCCAGAAGGAGGGTTGTTGCAGTTAAAGAAAAGGAGAAAAAATATTAACTAGAAAAGTTGACTATAAAATTTGAAAACAGGGAGAAAGAAGACATACAGTGTGTATGACTGCCAGAACAATTCAGTGATGTCTGAGGAGGGCTTGGATTTATTGGCAATGAAGCAGGCAAGCTTGGGGCCATTCGTTAGGGCTCAGCCCTTATAAATGATTTGGAGGACTTTGTAGCGTGGTAAGTAAGTATAATGGTTTTTGTATTGAACTGTGGCACCCTCTGCCAACTTGAAAGAACCAAGATTCTCTGGAATTCAATTTACTTTGCATTAACGGAAGATCTGATGCTCATCTGCTCTAACTGCTTCTTTTATCTAAGCTGCTAAAGAGTCACATGGTTTAGGAAGAAAATTAAGAGATTTCACATTTGTTGCTCTAAGCAAAATCATTTTGTTATCTACTTTAATGAGAGCGTGGATGAGTTTTCCTGTTTTAATAATCACTGTGTCTTAAACTCCTCTTCCATGAAGGCAATATCAACAAAAACTCTCTGGAGGCTTTATCTTTATACAATTAGTTTTTTTTTTCCCTCTACCATCTGAAGTCCTTGAAATTATTTTAAAAATAATAGGATGTATGCCCTTTCTCTGAGCCCTCTAGGCACATATAAGGAAAATGGACATTACAATATTGCTTTGAAGAAGGAATTGGTGCAATCAGAGGTCTCCATCTGAATTCACATTTGAGTGTACTCAATTATTTTACCTTCTTATTTTTCTTTCTGTACATAGAAGACCTCTATGGATTTCTGTGGTCTTGGTTGCTAGGGAGTGAATGTGTATATTCGTTGCACTCATATCTGTTTGGAAGGAGTTTTCTGGGTTCTTAAGAATTCCTGAGCATTTATGAGTCTAGTCTTTGGAGTAAATCTATCTTGCATGGTTGAAGATAGATTGGTCCTAATTCCTGTAGTTCTATACAACCCCTATCAAATGATACTTTATCAAAGTCTTCGAGACTGTGATAGGCAACCCTCTCTCAGACTTAAGTTTGACACTACATTTATCCTTAATGCATTTATGTATGTATTATTTATAGTCTCTCTACTTTTAAAATATTTGAAAGTGCTCACAATGAAAGAAACATTTACAGTAACACAGTTGAAATAGGAAAAAAATAAGGAGGAAAAATAACATGTTAAACACAAATTAACAGTGAGCTATTTGGAACTGTAGCAAAAAGAACAGAAGGAGTTGCACTTTAATCTTAATTGTCTGATTATAAAAGATGTGATGTCTTCAGGGCAGAGAAACACTTCTAGAAATAAACTTTAGATGGTACTGTTTGAGCCCTCACCTCAGCATATACTGCCTTCAGTGATGATCTTGCAGGTTATACTGATATATATTTACATGGCTAATTATTATTGGCCCTTGCCAAAAAAAAAGGATATTAAATAATGTTCTGTGAAACAGTTTGTGTATAGCACTATTCTAATAGGATCTAGCTAAGCTGCTGTCAGGATACATATTGATAAATGGACCAAATCAAGAGTGCTAAGAAGAAGGATAGACCTCATAGGCCATAGACATGCAAGCAATGATATTTAGGCCACTGCAGTTTCTTGAAAATTCAGAGTAGTTTTGTACTTGGCATTTTTTTCAAAGGGAAATTGTCACTGGTGTTTCGTAATAAGCTGAAAGTTTCTGTATAACATTAACTACTAAGATGGGCTAATACATTATATTTATATGTTTCTCACAATCTTTAGCAAGGTTTATTTATTTTTATGTTGAAGAATTATTGGGGAAACTCCTTGAGGCTGTGAATTGCTCAGTTCTTAGAACTACTTCAAATGCTCCAGGGGTTTCCTGATTTCTTTTTTTTTCTGTAGATTCTGATGAGTTGGTCTCTTTCTTCAACTCTTATCATTCATTCTATCCTTTGGGGTTCTTTTTCTCTCACATCTGACTGCAGAATCAAAGATACTTTCTAAATATTCTCATTTCCCTGCAGTTTCCTTAGCAGCCAGGCTTCTCAAAAACAAAACACAAAGCAAAACAAAAATAGTGTTCAGTATTTTGCACTACCCTGTCTCTGCTAAGAGGCTCCAATAACCCTCCTCCCCGAACACTCAGACTTAATGAAATTGTATTGGTAAATTTAATCAAAATGTCATAATTTCTTATGTATCCAATGACTCTTCAAAGTGTGCCTATTCCTTGCTGTTGTTCAGCTTATATTTTTAACAATCCGTTTTTCATTAACTCCCTCCTAGCTGCCCAGATTGTTGCTCTGGCTGATCTGCAACACTCCCCCTTGTGGAAACACTCACCTTAATTTTAGGGTGTTTCCCCCAGTGTTCTGTTCTTGGCCTTTATCCTACTCTCTTCTCTCTATGAAGAGTGTCTTTGATTGATGTCATTCACTCCTAGGACTTCAATCATACTAGACCCATTTATCCCATCTCCTTACTCTGTGTTCTCCTGGACACTTTTCTTGCTTAGCTCAAGTCTCATATATCTTACTAGTTACTGCACATCTTTAAGCTGATACTCCTCAGGTACAAAACTGAACTTGCCATATTCACTCCCAATTGCAGCCATTGCCTTTTTTCCCTTTAGAAGTAGCTCCAGTCTGTCTCTTAATTAGATGCAGGGGCACCTGCGGCTATCTTAATGTTGTTGTTTAGTGGCTAAGTCATGCCTAACTCTTTGCAGCTCGGTGGACTGTACCCCACCAGGCTCCTCTGTCCATTGGATTCTCCAGGCAAGAATACTGGCATGGATGGCCACTTCTTTCTCCAGGGGATTTTTCCAACCCAGGGATTGAACCCACATCTCCTGAATTGGCAGGTGGACTCTTTACCACTGAGCCACCTGGAAAATCCCCAATTATCTTAATACAGTGGTGAAATTTGGCAAAAAAGAGGCCCTCATTAAATGAAGTGGAGATGCAAAAACCACCTAAGCAGATGTTAAAGATGGACTCCAAATACCCAAAGACATAAACATGCTTAAAACCATTTATTATATAAGGCTCAAGAACACACTATAGCTATGTTCCTTGGGTGAGCCCAGATGACGTTGCTTTCACTGAGACAATGAGAAATGTCTGGTGGGGGGTGCAACACCAGTGACTCCAATAAGTTCAGTGAAGTTTTCTGTAGCCTGGTCTGGCTCTGGGCTCCCTAAAGGTGTCAATAAAGGTAATAGAAGTTTGAATATGTGGGGGCTAGTGGCAGTGGCAGCATTTAATCATCAGAGTAATGTAATGTGGGTTACATTTTATATATGACATTAAGGTCAGAATTGCAACTAGAAGCCCTGGTTTGCAGGGATCCATGGCAAGAACACACAAATAGGTCATATGACTCTTGGAGGCAAGATGAGATGATGGTTCACCAACAGACAACACGTGTGTCTGTACATATGCATATATGTGTATATAAATGGGTAAGCAGAGGGTTGATGTCAGCTGCTTCAATGATAAGTCACAATTTCCTAAATAGTTTTTGTGTATGACTTAGTTCTCAGAATCAAAGTCCATTAATTGAAGGAAAGGCCATGTCTTCCTCAGAACGGACTGTATAATGCCAAGAAAGTTTATACAGTAATGATTCCCTCAGTATTTTCCCCATGAGAACCATCTATGCTGGGTTTAGACAATAAAGAAGAGTATGCAAAAAAGCAAAATGGTTGTCTGAGGAGGCCTTACAAATAGCTGTGAAAAGAGGAGAAGCAAAAAACAAAGGAGAGAAGGAAAGATATACCCGTTTGAATGCAGAGTTCCAAAGAATAGCAAGGAGAGATAAGGAAGCCTTCCTCAGTGATCAGTGCAAAGACAGAAATGGTATGGACCTAACAGAAGCAGAAGATATTAAGAAGAGGTGGCAAGAATACACAGAAGAACTATACAAAAGAGATCTTCACAACCCAGATAATCACGATGGTGTGATCACTCACCTAGTGAATGACATAGTGGAATGTGCAGTCAAGTGGGCCTTAGCAAGCATCACACGAACAAAGCTAGTGGAGGTGATAGAATTGCAGTTGAGCTATTTCAAATCCTAAAAGATGATGCTGTGAAAGTGCTGCACTCAATATGCCAGCAAATTTGGAAAACTCAGCAGTGGCCACAGGACTGGAAAAGGTCAATTTTCATTCCAATCCCTAAGAAAGGCAATGCCAAAGAATGCTCAAACTACCACACAGTTGCACTCATTTCGCATGCTTGTAAAGTAATGCTCAAAATTCTCTAAGCCAGGCTTCAGCAAGATGTGAACCGTGAACTTCCAGATGTTCAAGCTGGATTTAGAAAAGGCAGAGGAAGAAGAGATCAAATTGCCAACATCCACTGGATCATCAAAAAAAGCTAGAGAGTTCCAGAAAAACATTTGCTTTATTGACTATGCCAAAGCTTTTGACTGTGTGGATCACAATAAACTGTGGAAAATTCTGAAGGAAATGGGAATACCAGACCACCTGACCTGCCTCATGAGAAATCTGTATGAAGGTCAGGAAGCATCAGTTAGAACTGGACACGGAACAACAGACTGGTTCCAAATAAGAAAAGGTGTACTTCAAGGCTGTATATTGTCACCCTGCTTATTTAACTTATATGCAGAGTACATCATGAGAAACGCTGGGCTGGGTGAAGCACAGGCTGCAATCAAGATTGTTGAGAGAAATATCAATAACCTCAGATATGCAGATGACACCACCCTTATGGCAGAAAGTGAAGAAGAAGTAAAGAGCATCTTGATGAAAGTGAAAGAGGAGAGTGAAAAAGTTGGCTTAAAGCTTAACATTCAGAAAACTAAGATCATGGCATTTGGTCCCATCACTTCATGGCAAATAGATGGGGAAACAGTGGCAACAGTGTCAGGCTTTATTTTCAGGGGCTCCAAAATTACTGCAGATGGTGACTGCAGCCATGAAATAAAAAGACGTTTATTCCTTGGAAGAAAAATTATGACCAATCTAGACAGCATATTATAAAACAGAGACATTACTTTGCCAACAAAGGTTGGTCTAGTCAAACTATAGTTTTTCCAGTAGTCATGTTTGGATATGAGAGTTGGATCATAAAGAAAGCTGAGTGCCAAAGAATTGATTCTTTTGAACTATGGTGTTGGAGCAGACTCTGGAGAGTCCCTTGGACTGCAAGGAGATCCAGCCAGTCCATCCTAAAGGAGATCAGTCCTGGGTGTTCCTTGGAAGGGTTGATGTTGAAGCTGAAACTCCTTTCACTACCTGATGTGAAGAACTGACTCATTGGAAAAGACCCTGATGTTGGGAAAGATTGAAGGCGAGAGGAGAAGGGTGTTGACAGAGGATGAGATGGTTGGATGACATCACCAACTCAATGGAGATGAGTTTGAGTAAACTCCGGGAGTTGGTGATGGACAGGGAAGCCTGGCATGCTGCCATCCATGGAGTTGCAAAGAGTCGGACACAACTAAGCGACTGAACTGAACTGATTGCCTGTTGAGCATTTAAGTGACAATATTGCCAACTAAGGTAGTCTATTCTTCATTAGCATTATACTTCAGAAATTTTTAAATTAAAAAATTAGATGTAACTGACGTATAACATTCACTCATTTTCAGTGTTCTATGAGTTTTGACAAATGCATACACCTGTGTAATGACCATTATAATTTAATACATATATGTGTGTATATCATATGGTGTTATTTTTGTTTGTAAAATTCTATGAATTTTTAGACTTGTATCAACTTAGGGATCCATCATGATAATCAGGATACAAATAGCTCCATCACAACAGTAATCAGCGTTAGTGATAAAACATTTCTCCCAGAAAACCTTTTGCTGCTCTAAGTTCTACTAATATATGCAGTGTGTGTGCTCAGTTGTGTCCAACATTTTGTGACCCCATGGACTGTAGCCTGGCAGGATCCTCTGACTGTGGGATTCTCCAGGCAAGAATACTGGAGTGGGCTGCCGTGTTCTATTCCAGGGGATCTTCCCAACTCGGGGGCTGAGCCGACATCTCCTGTGTCTCCTGCACTGGCACGTGGATTCTTTACCACTCCACCACCTTGGAAACCCTAATAGCACATTTGTTATTTGTCCTTTCCAGTCTGTCTGCAAGGAAGTTACCTTGGAATTGTGTGAACTGAATTAACATGAGTTTATTTGGGCAGTATGTTCCTAAAGGTTGAGGATTCTTTTAGTCCATTTTGAGTATGTTTTATATCTCCAATCCCAGTTACACTGCATATGCCTGCATTTAACAGTAGATGTAAAATAAAGAATGACAGCATAGTGATTGTAAAGATGAAGAAAAATAACTTGAATTATTTCAATTCTGTCATTCTAAATGACCACTTGGAGGTTTTATTTATATTTAAGATTTTTTTTACTGTGGAACAACTGAAATTTGCTAGAATAGATTCTGAAGAAAAAATGACATGCACCATATTTGCACTTCCTGGATTTTATTTTGTGAAATGTGACTTTTATAAATCTCTGCCAAATCCATCTTTTGTTTAAAACCTCTCTCAACTATCTGCGTATATGTTGAAAATTATGGAAATTAAAATTAACTAAAAATTTCTCCATGAATGAAACAAGACTGATAAATCTGTTGTACTGTCTATTAAGCATGAATATGTGAAGAAAATCAATTTTGACTTTGACAGATTTGCAGAATTTAAGGCTCAGAAACAGAAATTATATTTTTATTCATTACTGCAGCAACCAATATGTAGCTATAGTTTTTACCAACCCTCTGTCCATGGGGTTCTCTAGGCAAGAATCCTGGAGTGAGTTGCCATGTCCTTCTCTAGGGGATCTTCCTGACCCCGAGACTGAACCCACGTTTCTTATGTCTCCTGCATTGACAGGCGGGTTCTGTACCACTGAGCTACCTGGAAAGCCTCCCCAAAATACATTGCTATATTTTAAATGTATAAAGCAATTATGTATGTATTTTTTACTGTAAACGTAATTTACTTTTAAATCATATGTATTATTTTAGTTCTAGCATGATTGGATATATGCAAATTTCAATAAAACATTTTTCAGTGTTTTTATGTTTATTCTTCTTGATTATTATTCATTTCATTTCATGATTATTACTGAAAATAGTTTTTTTTTTTTTTTAATTGAGAAGGGTGGTAATACTCTGAATGTCAAATAACCTGAGTATGGAGCTGGCAAGCTCATTTCCAGTTTTATGAGGTGAACAGCTTGATGAAGAAGAATGCCCTTACTGAAGTGAGGAACATTGAAAGAGAACCAAGCTTAGGTAAGATGACCCTATTGTTAGATATCCTGAGTTTTGAAGTGTCATAGAAAGGTCCATTAGGAGATATCAGGTGAGCAGATGGATACAAAACCCTGAAACTCAGAGGAGAGGTTTGGGCCCAATATTTACATTTGTTACTCATCAAGGCATCAGAAAGAAAGAAATGGAGACAGTGAGAAAGACTAGGCTTGCCTAAGGAGAATAAGGTGTCTGAGATTTTAAGATGCCCAAAGACTGATTCCTAAGGACTATATCTACATCCAAAAATAGATAAAGATGAGGCAGCAAAAGAAACTGGGGAGAAGCAATGATCTGAAAGTAGGAAGAAGAGGGAAAATGAGGTGTCACAGCAGCCAGTGAGTAGGTTATGGGTCAACTATGATAAACATTACTAAGGGATTGGTGAGATGAGAACAGAAAAGTGTGCACAAGACCTCAGGAAACAGAGCATTTTGTTGACCCGGTGAGAGCAGATTCAGGGAGTGCTATGGATGGAGGCAGCATTTTAGAAAGTTGAGGGGAGAATAGAAATTAAGGATGGACAGGAATTTCCCTGGTGGTCCAGTGGCTAAGACTGTAAGCTAACAATGCAGGGGGCCCGAGTTCCATCCCTGGTCAGGGAACTAGATCCCACAAGCAGCACCTAAAGATTCTGCATGCCACAACTAAGATCAGTATCCCACGTGCTGCAACTATGACTGGAGCAGGCAAAAAATAAGTAAAATAAGTATTCAGTTCAGTTGCTCAGTCATGTCCGACTCTTTGCGACACCATGAACCACAGCACGCCAGGCCTCCCTGTCCATCACCAACTCCCAGAGTTTACCTAAACCCATGTCCATTGAGTCGGTGATGCCATCCAACCACCTCATCCTCTGTTGTCCCCTTCTCCCCCTGCCCTCAATCTTTCCCAGCATCAGGGTCTTTTCAAATGAGTCAGCTCTTCGCATCAGGTGGCCAAAGTATTGGAGTTTCAGCCTTAACATCTGTCCTTCCAATGAATACCCAGGACTGATCTGCTTTAGAATGGACTTGTTGGATCTCCTTGCAGTCCAAGGGACTCTCAAGAGTCTTCTCCAACACCACAGTTCAAAAGCATCAATTCTTTGGCACTCAGCTTTCTTTATAGTCCAACTCTCATATCCATACATGACTACTGGAAAAACCATAGCCTCGACTAGACGGACCTTTGTTGAGAAAGTAATGTATCTGCTTTTTATTATTCTGTCTAGGTTGGTCATAACTTTCTTTCCAAGGAGTAAGTGTCTTTTAATTTCATGGCTACAATCACCATCTGCAGTGATTTTGGAGCCCAAAAAAATAAAGTCAGCCACTGTTTCCTCTGTTTCCCCATCTATTTGCCATGAAGTGATGGGACCAGATGCCATGATCTTAGTTTTCTGAATGTTGAGCTGTAAGCCAACCTTTTCACTCTCCTCTTTCACTTTCATCAAGATGCTCTTTACTTCTTCTTCACTTTCTGCCATAAGGGTGGTGTCATCTGCATACCTGAGGTTATTGATATTTCTCTCAATAATCTTAATTGCAGCCTGTGCTTCATCCAGCCCAGCGTTTCTCATGATGTACTCTGCATATAAGTTAAATAAGCAGGGTGACAATATACAGCCTTGACGTACTCGTTTTCCTATTTGGAACCAGTCTGTTGTTTCATGTCCAGTTCTAACTGTTGCTTCCTGACCTGCATATAGGTTTCTCAGGAGGCAGGTCAGGTGGTCTGGTATTCCCATTTCCTTCAGAATTTTCCACAGTTTATTGTGATCCACACAGTCAAAGACTTTTAGAAAAAGGAAATTAAGAGTGGACACAGGGAATAAAGACTTGTTCAGTCACTGTCATGTCCGTCTCTTTGTAACACCATGGAATGTAGCCTGCTGGGATACTCTGTGCATGGGATTCTTCAGCCAGGAATACTGGAGTGGGTTGCCCTTTCCTTCTCCTGGGGATCTTCCCCATCTGGAGACTGAACCCGAGTTTCCTGCATTGGCAGGCAGATTCCTTACCCCTGACCTATCTGGGAAGCCCCACTCTAGAAGTAGCTGCAATTAGCTCATAGGAAGGGTCCAGGGAGAGGGAGAGACTGAGTGGAAGATATGGAGGAAGAAACAGATAGTTAAAGATTCATTGAAAAGAGCCACAGTAGACTTAGAGGAATTGGCCACCTGTAGGGTAATAGGAGGAGGGAAGAAAAGATATGTGAAGACACACACACACACATATATATATATATACACACATATAATATATCAGTTAAATGGGTTACTTAAACCTACCATTTAGGTTTTTATTTTGATTTGGTAAAGTGTGATTTGTTAATCTCTATGATAATATTGCCAAAGATTTCTCATTTGATCTTAAATCCAGAAAAATCTGGATTTTTGAAAGCTTTGGATTTTAAATCTGAGAGCTTTGGATTTCTAATAATAAACGTTTTGAATTTTGTAGCTTTGATTACCCTTTTTAAGTCATATTAGCCATAGGCAATATAAAGATCTATTGTTGGGTCATGTAACAAGCATCCAGACCATTGTTTTCTGAAGTGATGCCAAAATATCTCATTGTTTTCATTGATTTTCTTCTGTAACTATAAAAGAGAAAACTTGGATAATTGAATGAAGTTAGTATTTTGAGATTTATTAGACTCTTTTAATAAATCTCAAAATAGTAACTTCATTCAATTGCAGTTTTACGTTTGATTATTGTGCAAGAATGTAATCTGGTTTATTCATGCCAAGTGGTACTGCATTTTTAAATGCCACATTATCAAAGAACACGTTATCTGGGTTACAGACCTGGATTTATTAATCTTCTGTTAAATCTCAGTAGGATTTGTTTATCTGAACATATATCATTGCATAATATGTTGTCTGATGTATCATATGTCAAATCATATTGTTTATATGATTTTGATCACATGTTCTAAAGCTATGGGGAACCTCAGGTCTTCCTCTCAAATCTGTTTATCCTTCTCAAACATGTGGCCCCTCAGCTAGATATTACATTTCTTAATATTCTTCTGTTTACTCTCATCTTTCCATTCTTCTGGAGAGACATGATAGCCTCTGTTGAAAACTTAGATACCCCTGATGTTTGTGGCAGCTGTCCCACTAACCAAGTCCCTGGGTGACTTCATTGGAGCAGAGATTGCCTCTTCCTCCTGGTTGTTTCATTACAGTGAAATAAACTTGCATCTTATTGTGGCCACTTCGCTTTGATATAGAAGCTTAAACTTGACCCTAATGTGAAACTTAGTACCTGAAAGTAGGTTTCTTTCTGATGTAACAAAAAACTAAGACATGTTTCATTGACTCAGAGGCTAGCTATTGGATGGTGATGGCATAGAGACTGCAGGCTGGGAAGCTGATGGTATTTATTGTAGCAAACTTTTTAGCAAAACTGTAATTCATAACAACTTAGAAAGCTGACCATGTGCCTATGGAGATAATAACTATGGAAAGTTGTTGGATGGATCTATTATTTTGTGGTATGTAACTATTTCCTGTTAGTTTTAGTAAGACAGAAGGAAATGATGAACTTAGCAAAAGTTGGAAAATTTGAAAGTGGTGTTTGAAAGCACAGGTGCTTCCAAGAACAAGAACTAAGACTATGTACATGAAGCTTTTCACAAAGGCCTGCCATTAAGTTTCAGCCAAATAACAGATATAACTTTGTGCCAGAAAATCAGGTTCCTATTGCTATGCTACTAAGATGGTTTGTTTTAAATTTCCATAGGTTTTCTTCTTTAAAAAGTGAAGTGGCTTCCAGGATAGCTCAGAATTTAAATCTGCCTGCAATGCAGGAGACATGAGAGACGTGAGTTCGATCCCTGGGTCGGGAAGATCCCCTGGAGAAGGGAATGGCAACTCAGTCCAGTATTCTTGCCTGGACAATTTCATGGACAGAGGAGTCCGGCTGGCTACAGTCCGTGGGGTTGCAAAGAATCAGACATGACTGAGTGACCGGCACGTTCACTACTTTCACTTTCATCCTCATTCGATTGAGAGAGAGAGAGAAAGAAATGGGCTGAAAACTGATTTTGCCATATAAGGGAGACTTCAGAATGTGTCCTCAAAGGAACTTTGGGTGATGTTACTTGAACATGGAAGTGACTGGTGTAGGGTAAGGGAGTTAGAGAAGGCGAGGTTAGGAAAAAGAACGAGACCAGCACTTTATAGGAACAGATCACCTTTAATGAGGCGAGGAGGGGCATCGGTCAGGTTAGTGAGCTGCTGCACTAACCCAAGAAAAGAGTAATAGGCATATATGTGGAAATCTACTGTCTTAAGGGGGCCTGTTCGTCTCCAAGGTTGTTCAGGTTTGTTATCTCTTAAATGACTGGGGCAAGGAATTCTGGAAATCAGCCAGAGGCTGGGACCTGCTGGAAGCTGGGCATAATCAACCTTAATGTCCTTTTTTTTTTTCTGCAGGTGAGAGAGTTCTTTGTTTTACATAGAATGGTGAGGAGGACCCGGAGGGGAGATTTAACTTCAGGCTATTTTGAGCTGTGTAACTTTCCTTCAACTGGTACCACATTGATCAGGCATCTATTATGTTTGGGGAAAATATCAGGCCATACAGCTGGTCTAGCAAAGGCTCTTGAAACTGCATTATCTCAAAGACTATGAGAAAATGACATAGCCCCCAAGGAGAGCATATCCCTCCAGCACCCATTACAGATGTGGGCACAAGAATAAAGACCAGGAAGAAACTCCCTGCCATGGGGAGTAGCATGGATGACAATGGATAGGGCAGTTCATCCCAGAGACTTAACCAGTGTCTGATCTACTAATCTGCTCTACCATCCAGGGCAGGGACCTTTTTCAGTTCCTCTCTAGTGGTAGTGACTGCCTACATCCACTTGAGAGTCCCTCGGACTGCAAGGAGATCAAATAAGTCAATCCTAAAGGAAATCAACCCTTAATACTTATTGGAATGACTGATGCTGAAGTTCCAATACTTTGATCACCTGATGTGAAGAGCCGACTTCATTGGAAAAGACCCTGATGCTGGGAAAGATTTAAGGCAAAGGAGAAGGGGCAGAAGATGATGAGATGGTTATATAGCATCCCTGATTCAATGAACATGAATTTCAGCAAACTCTGGGAGATAGTGGAGGACAGAGGAGCTTGGCGTGCTGCAGTTCATGGGCTGCAGAGTTGGATACGACTTAGTGACTGAACAACAACATGCATTTTCAGTTATTCCTTTTCTGAATGGGAAATTTTACTGGAGTTATTCTGTTGTATAAAAGAGAGAGGGGGCAGATTACAAGATGATATCCCAACAGGAGATATCTCTGAACCTGATGAAAAGGACTACACATCACCTAAAATATTCAGGATTTTGAAATAGAGGTAGTAACTGAAGGGGACCTTGTATTGTCTCCCTTGGGGCAAAAGTCTGTGTATGGGAGGAGAACACAGATTATTCTTTGGCAGGCTAGAGTAACAGGCTATGGGAGATTCCAGGTTGTTGCCCATGTTTAGTTCTATTCTCTCTCTCTGCTTAGTCCTGTGGGCAGCAGCAACACAAATCAAACCAAATGGAAATCACATTTTCCAGAAGTCTTTGAAACTAGGTATAGCCCTAAATTCTAACTAATGTGATATGCAGATAAATACTATCTGTACCTTCTTTCTTTGTTTTTTCTGGCTGTGGTGGGTCATTTGTTTCAGGGGGTAGGTTTTCTCTTGTTTCAGTGCATGGGCTTAGTTGCCCTGTAGCATGTGGGATCTTAAATTTCCCGACCAGGAATTGAACTTGCATCCCCTGAACTGAAAGCAGATTCTTAACCACTGGACCATCAGGGCAGTTCCCTGGGTTGCCTTCTTAAAAGTTTTTGTCCTGGAGTTTCTACTACCTTCCCTTCCCTCTAATTGGAGATGATCAGAACACATATGAAAGCGCTGAACTGAGATAGGCAGAGCTGCCTTGGCGCCTGGGGGACTTCCTGGAGCAGAGACATCCTGTCTGCACTGGATAATGACATGAAAGAGGGGAGAAAAAGCCTACCTCATTTGAGCCAATAATTTTGATGTGTCTTTGTGTACAATTTAAATAGTAAAAGCAGCTTAGTTTTTATTATAATTCAAATAACCATTTCACATCTCTCTATAATCAATGTCATGTCATTTTGAAAGAAGTGACTCTACTGAAGACTATAACCAGAGAGGCAAGAGACAAAGGAAATCCATCTAAGTGTATATTGAAAGAGGAGCGATAAAAATTAGACACAGATATAAAATGGTTTATAAAGAGATAATGCATAATTATATAGCCATATATATGGTTGCATAATTATTTGTTTTATTGTTTTGTTTTTATAGAATCAGAGACACATAATTAGTCAGTAGCTTAAAGTAATTTTTTAATAATTATATTTTGATGTGACTGCTATCTGGGCACTGAGATCAGTGGGGGTTTCCAAAATACTTCCCTTGGGAATGCTAGAAAGTATAGAATAAAAAGATATATTCTTAGGTCAAGTAAGTAGAAAATATTTCATAAACCAAACTGAATAAACTTGTTTAGGAGAGGGCTTTTTCTGGTTTTCTGTGTTAATCTGGGCTTCCTAGGTGGCCCAGTGGTAAAGAATCCACCTGCCAAAGCAGGAGATGTGAGAGATGTGAGTTCCATCCCTGGGTTGGGAAGATCTTCTGGAGTAGGAAATGGCAACCCACTCCAATATTCTTGCCTGGGAAATTACATGGACAGAGGAGTCTGGTGGGCTATAGTCCATGGGATTGCAAAGAGTTGGACATGACTGAGCACATACACACACCTATGTTAATCTGTACTGTGTGTCTCCAAAGGAGGCTTCTTTTGTACAGAATATGAAATGGCACTGATATTCTTCATAACATAGGGTAAGCAATTTATTGTTGTTTAATTGCTCAGTTGTGTCTGACTCTTTTGCCACCCCATGGGTTGTAGCCTGCCAGTCTCCTCTGTTATGGAATTTCCCAGGCCAGAATACTGGACTGGGTTGCCATTTTCTATTCCAGGGCATCTTCCCAACCCGGGGATCGAACTACATCTCCTGCACTGGCAGGTGGATTCTTTACCCCTGAGCCACTTGGGAATCCCTAGGGTATTCAATAATGTGTCAAACAAAATAGTGAAGCCATGCCCAGATCCTCTGGCTTGCAACGAGCTAAATGTACTCATCATGCTAATCTTGCCCTCTTCTCAGAACACTTTTATGCTTGCTCCCTTGTCCCTGGGATACAGCCAAACAGTCACACTGATGTCCAGCACTAGTAGAAGCTGAGATACAATCAATGAGCTTGTCTATGACCATGGATTACACCTTCCTTATAGAGGGAGCCATGAGCACCAGTTTGGTTAAAGCCACCCTCCCTACCTCTTGTGGAATTTTAGCCTGCATGGGACACTTCTAATAAAAATGACCAATTTACTAAACCCAAGGAACTGTGTTATTTATATTAAAGATTATGTTTGTGAGCATTTTTTAAAATGTGGACAGTACTGGTTTGGTTTAGGAGGAATTGTCAGTCACACTAAAGGTCTTAGTTTTAGAATCTCAGGTCTCTATGATGAAGCTGTAGCTGGAACTTGAAAATGAAATGACCTGCTGGTTCCTGTTTCTAAGAACAAGAGAGTGCAGGAGAATGCTCTTGGGAGTATGATCTTTCTGTTGATACTGTGAGAAAGTTGGCTTTTCTTTAAAAATTTCAGAGGTTCCTTAGGGAAAACATTTATTAAATCATGAATGAAATAAGAAGACAAAATCCACTGAGGATAAAGAGGGGGTGAAAGTGCCCTGAGTCCTCAGTACAAAAGAAAAAGGGACAGAGATGCAGGAAGAGTCTGTATGAGATAACTGATGATGAGGAACCCAGGAAAGAACAATGAAGCTCTGACTCGTCTTCTGGCTTCTTAAGGCTCAGAACCATCTGCATGAGATAGACTAAAACCATCAGGAAGCAACAACAAAGACAGCAAGGGAAGGAGGACTTCCAACTGGAAACTCCAAAGGAAACATGGCCCGTATAGCAACCCTTGATGTTTTTACAATGCCCTATACCATGCAGTTGATACAACTGGTGGTTGAGATCTTGGGTATTTTCATCCATCACCAAATTATGGAAATATGGGCAAGGGACTTGAATTCTCACATAATCCAACTGTGAAATGGGATATTGTTCTGTTGTTTGTACTACTGACATTTCCCTAAGGATATCCTGAGGATAAAATTAAGAAATTTACTTAAAACGCTAAGCACATAATGATCAATCAGTAAATGTTAATTGTTTTGTTGTATTTACAATTATTTACATCTGTATCACCCATTTTTTTCCTTCAGAGTACCCCCGTGGCATCATTACTTCCTCAATTTAGATAGCTACCCTGATGATCAAAAAGGTTTACCAGATCTAAATTAAGTTCCGAAGAGAACTCAAATGGGGGTTTCCTAATTGTGAGTTTAGTGTTTGTCTTTTCTTCTGCTACACCATGGCTGTTTTTCAGAATTAAAAGAGTATGATGAATTCAGTGATTTAAGTTAAAGTTTGTTGGGGTTGTTATTCAGTTTTTTTTTTTTTTTCATGATATTTGTTTGTGATTTTAAGTAAAGCCTTATATTACAAAGCTCTAGGTTAGGCACTCCATTGAGATGTTGATTACATGCAAATTCCCACGTTTGGGTGACCCTTCTGGTCATCTAATTCAAGTGCTCAAGCTAAGACATTTAATTTTCCACAGTGTGGGTCTTTGCAAAACTGACATCTGAAAAAAGAAAATTACATTTGTAAGTTTTTAACTAATAATATTGTCTTATTCAGGTGAAATCTATGAATCCCAAATTCCAGTATTTTTTTTTACATTAATAAAAGATCTGTAATGTTCATCATTCTATGGTGGCTCAGATGGTAAAGACTCCACCTGCAGTACAGGAGACATGGGTTCAATCCCTGGGTTGGAAAGATCCCCTGGAGGAGGGCATGGCAACTCACTCCAGTATTCTTGCCTGGAGAACCCCACGGACAGAGGAGCCTGGCAGGCTATGGTCCATAGGGTCACGAAGAGTCAGACATGACTGAAGCATCTTCTCACGCATGCACACAATGTTAATCACAAAGGGAAAGGAATTTTTTAGCAATACATGGGCATTACAGTAATATTAGTAACTTTGGGGCAAAATTTAAATATATATAATATACAGAAAAGTAGATGTCTATGACAACTTCCACATTAATAACCCTACATTAAAAAGTTTGTATTTTACATGTTATATTGAAATTGCTATATATCTTCCCCAGTCATATTGTAATGATGTTTGTACATATGAATCAAAGGTAAAGAATAGGTGTGTTTTTGTATCTGAAATCATATGATCTCCAATATGCACAATTTTTAACTCAAAATATGATTTCAGAATTTTTTATGTAGCTCCTATCCATTAGTTTTGGAATGCCATTAAGCATAACACAATTTATTTAACTATAATTTTGCTTGTTTTCCTCTTTGAGAAATAATGCATTGATGAGCAGAACTTACTTGTACTTGCCCACTGGGGATATGTGTAAGAGTTTATTCAGAATGTGTATAGCTAAAAGTGGAATTACTAAGCCATCTTTTTTGGATGTTGCCAAAACTTTTCTCCAAAGTGATTTATACCATTTCTTTTCACAAGACTAGGTTATGAAACTTGCCATTTCCACAAGCTCTTACCAACACTTGGAATTAACCAGCATTTTAATCTACTGCCATGTGTGAAATTATATTTTATGGTTGAGTTTCATTTCTCTCACTATTAGTAAAGGTGAGCTTCTTCAATATGTTTTGGATATTCTGGTTTCCTTTTATGTAAAACGTCTGTGTACATCTGGTTCAGTCGAATATTCCTATATATATATATCTTATCTGTAATATTGTCTATTATCTAACAAAACAAACTCTAGTTGGGTTAAGCAGAAAATAAACATATTAAAGAAATTTAAGCTGTTCATAGAGTGTCCTTGAAAGAGAATTATATTTGGATGGCATACCATCAATAATGATGGGTCTTCCACATCTTGGGGGCCACTCCAGTGAAAATAATCACTTCTTCAGCGCCTCTTTCCAATGGAGTATCTGATCCCAGTAAACATAGTTTCAATATAATGATTGAGTTCCAGAATCTTAACCATATATTCAAGCCAAATACCTCAGAGGAGGCTGGGAAATTGAGATCTGCTTTTTATTTTGGCACTGAAGGACTCCTGATATGGGAATTTTTCCAAAGTATAGAATTAATAAACATACCCACACATTAGCCACAGGCATGAATATCTACTAAATCATGTCCCTTGGCTGACCTAATGTCTTGACAAAGACCTCTTTAGGCTTACATTTCTCAATAGCATCAAAAATAAACAAAACATTCCTCCTTGGCATGTTGTAACTACTCCTCTTGGAAACCACATTCATTTTTTCCCAAAAATCTGATCAGTGTCTGTATCCTGCTCAAAGTTCAAGATTTCTGGGGAATACTAAGCCATCTTTGGTTCTAAAATAACATTGTCTAAATTATAGGCTTCACACACTTCCCTGGTGGCTCAGACGGTAAAAGTGTCTGCCTACAATGTGGGAGACCTGAATTTGATCCCTGGGTTGGGAAGATCCCCTGAAGAAGGAAATGGCAACCCACTCCAGTACTCTTGCCTGGAAAAGCCCAAGGATGGAGGAGCCTCATAGGTTACGGTCCACGGGGTTGCAAAGAGTAGGACACGGCTGAGCAACTTCACTACCATTACACACATTATAAAACATGTGTTCAGCACAATGAAGAAGAAAATGTCAGACACTAGACCTTGCTTCTGCATCTGCAATGAGGCTATGTGACTCCTGTTATTTTCTACATGTTCCCTTGCCCTCAGTCAGCAATGTGCATGGTGTGAGTTCTTTACGTGTTGAAATAATTGATCTCTTCATTCTTAGAGCTGTGAGTCCTTAGCAGTCTTACCTAGATCATATTGCCTTGGACTCCTCTTTTTACCAGGAGATTTATCTCCTGGTTGCATAGTTTTTCCTCCATGTTTTCATTGTCTCTCTGTTCCCATTTTTGAAAAATAGACTAAAGAAGCAATCATGAAAAGATCATTTATTTGTGAATCATGCTGTATGACCAACCTGAGGCAGCAGGGACCTCAGCTGATTGTCATCTTTCAGGGACCCAGGCTGATGGAGGCTTCAACTTGACACAAAGTTCCATGATGGCTAAAGCATGAAGAAGAGAATAAGGCAAATAATTTAATATATCTCAATACTCTGCTTGCATTTTATTGGCTTTAGCTAAGTCTCTAGGCCCACAAGGCCATGACTTCCCATAGATGTAGGGAAAAACGATCCTACCATATGCCTAGGAAGAAGAGAAACGTATTTGGCAATGGACTTATGAAAGAATTACCATAAGCAACAACCTTATTTTACCTTGATAAATCACAATTAGTTAACCCAGTCAAGCCTTCCCTGTTTTCTTTCTTGTCAATGGCATGAGGATCTAAATAGGTAAGGTGACATGCTCAACTTCTTCTGCCCTGGAAAAATCATGGTGCCCCCTGGCAAAAGCCTTCCTCCCTTAAATACTGTGTTCTTTAAAACTGCAGCACCTAGAATGATTGAATGGAAAACAGAACATTTGTGCCTGATCACTGTGTTTAGTAACAAGAGGCATCCCTCCCATTACCATCTCTGGATCTCAGATTCATGTATTCAGACCTTGGGGGAAGCAACACGGTCCATCTTAGAAGCAAGAGGGACTGTTTTACAAGGTGATGTCTTTCAACTGATGATGTGAATGAGTGTGCAATGGCCCATCCTACTCTTCTTTAGGGCTAGTGAGTGATGGGACGTGTGGCAGGGCTAGGGCATGCTGTGAGCTCTCGCCCATCACTTTGCCTATCTTCCATGAAATAGGGTCCTTTGCAAATGCACTATGGTATGGAGGAGTAAGATGCAAAAAGGGAACATTTTTCTTTTGTCAAGTCTCCTGGGAAACAGACTTTGAGACTACTCTGTGCAGGAGGTTTCCTGGAGTGTGCTCTCTGGAATAACACTGGAAGGGGAGTGAGGAAGGAGGATCATACACAGAGACAAACTCAACTGAAATGCAATAGAGGCCTCACCCTCTGCTTCAGGGAGTTCAGAACTGGGATGGCCTTTCACTGGACAAGAGGGCTAGGGCTTTTTACCTCTGCCTCAGCCTGTCCTTGGATGCAGGCTGCACCAAGGAAGAGGCATAAACTCAAAGTGGATCTTTTGACCAGGAGCAAATTCCAGAAAGATTGTTAGCTGTGAGTTGATAACAGCCAATCCCCAGCAGTTGGGGGAGCAAGGCCGCAGCCAGCTCATGGCAGCATTTCCATGATATTCAGTAAGCTCCCATGTGGTATTGTGGGGAGAAACAGGGTAGGCAGGGAAAGCAAATGCAATGCAGAATAAGCAAATCTTTTTTATTTTTTTTTGGACACACAGATCTTTATTGAATTAAATATAAAAATGCATCAATGGAATCTTTTTTACTGGAGGATAATTATTTCCCAAGGTTGTGATAGTTTCTGCTGTACAATGAAGTGAATCAGCTATATGTATACACAAGTGGTGCAGTGGTAAAGAATCCACCTGCCAATGCAGGAGACGAGGGTTCGATCCCTGGGTCAGGAAGATCCCCTGAAGAAGAAAATGGCAATCCACTCCAGTATTCTGGCCTGGGAAATCCCATGGACAGAGGAGCCTGGCAGGCTACAGTCCATGGGGTTGCAGACAGTTGGATATGACTTTGTGACTGAGAACCCACATAGACACATCCCCTCACTTTTGGACCTCCCTTCTGTCCTTCCCATCCCACCCCTCTAGGTCATCACAGAACACCAAGCAGAGCTCCCTGTGCTATGCGGCAGATTCCCACTAGCTGTTTTACACACAGTAGCAGTGTTTGTCAAACCTCATCTCTCAATTCATATTCCCCTTCCCCCTGTGTCCACATGTCCATTCTCTACATCTGCATCCCTGTTCTTGCCATGGGACTGAGTTCATCTGTAATGTAAGTCAGACAGCAAATCTTGTTTGAGTTAAAACAAGTTGCTGCTCCTCACTTCCATGATGAGAAGGTACCACGTAATCAGCCTGTCCCTTACTGGCTGCTAGTATCTGCAGGTTCTGTTCATAAATATGGGCCACTCAGCTGGGAAGTAGTCATTTTAGCCAGGATGTGGGGGAGTCCGCATTGTTCAGGGCGGATATGACTTCCATGTGGCCACCATGGATAGTCTGCTAAGATGATTATATTTTTATTCGTTCAGTTCAGTTGCTCAGTCATGTCTGACTCTTTGCGACCCCATGAATTGCAGCATGCCAGGCCTCCGTGTCCATCACCACCTCCCGGAGTTTACTCAAACTCATGTCCATCAAGTCAGTGATGCCATCTAACCATCTCATCGTCTGTCGTCCCCTTTTCCTCCTGCCCCCAATCCCTCCCAGCATCAGGGTCTTTTCCAATGAGTCAACTCTTCGCATGAGGTAGCCAAAGTATTCGAGTTTCAGCTTCAACATCAGTCCTTCCAATGAACACACAGGACTGATCTGCTTTAGGATGGACTGGTTGGATCTCCTTGCAGTCCAAGGGACTCTCAAGAGTCTTCTCCAATACCACAGTTCAAAAGCATCAATTCTTTGATGCTCAGCTTTCATCATAGTCCAACTCTCACATCCATACAAGATGACTGGAAAAACGATAGCCTTGACTAGATGGACCTTTGTTGGCAAGGTAATGTCTCTGCTTTTTAATATGCTATCTAGGTTGGTTATAACTTTCCTTTCAAGGAGTAAGTGTCTTTTAATTTCATGGCTGCAATCACCATCTGTAGTGATTTTGGAGCCCCCCAAAATAAAGTCAGCCACTGTTTCCACTGTTGCCCCATCTATTTCCCATGAAGTGATGAGACTGGATGCCATGATCTTAGTTTTCTGAATGTTGAGCTTTAAGCCAACTTTTTCACTCTCCTCTTTCACTTTCATCAAGATGTTCTTTACTTCTTCTTCACTTTCTGCCATAAGGGTGGTGTCATCTGCATATCTGAGGTTATTGATATTTCTCCCAGCAATCTTGATTCCAGCTTGTGCTTCTTCCAGTCCAGTATTTCTCATGATGTACTCTGCATATAAGTTAAATAAGCAGAGTGACAATATACAGCTTTGACGTACTCTTTTTCCTATTTGGAACCAGTCTGTTGTTCCATGTCCAGTTCTAACTGTTGCTTCCTGACCTGCATGTAGGTTTCTTTATTCTTTAGCTTATTAATATTATATTCATTGATACATTTTTTCCTGATGTTGTACCAGCCTTACATTCTTAAGAAAATCTTTTTCTTGGGCAAGATTAAATCTAGACACGTTGCTAGATTTGATTTGCCAATATTGTATTAGGATTTTTCCATCTATGTTCATAAGTGTGATAGGGCTATAATTATCTAGTTCTCTACTTATCTAATTTTGGTGTCAAGATTAAATCAGTCTCATAAAAGAAGCTGGGTATTTTTTTTAACCTTTTTCTGTTCTTTGAAACTGGTTGAAAGGATTATCTCCTCATTGCAGCTTAGAGAAAATTTACCAGTAAAGTTTTTTTACCAATCTGATCTCACCTTCTACTCCCCATCCACTGTTAATTCCTTTTTCTCCAATGTCACCAGCCCATTGAGGATAGCTGGAACATGCTGGGAGTCTGTTTGCACTGAAGTTCTGTTTTGGCTCTTTCTTCTGCTTGGACTCCTCTATTGCCAGATATCAACACAGCTGCTTTCTCCCTTCTGAACCTGTTTTCTCAGGAAAACCCACTTTGCCCTTCAGTTTAAGGCAAATGACTCAATTCAGGAAAACCACTCCATTATACCCATCTTGCTTCTTCCTGCCCCTGTCCAGAACTTCTCTTTCTTTCATCTTCTTCTATTTCTTCATAGTCTTTGTTTCCTTCTAGAATATAATTCTTATCATTTTTATAGTTATTTTTGTGCCCCCTCACTAGAATTTCAGCTCTATAAAGGTAGCATTTTTTGGGGTTCAGTTTTTCTTGCTGATGAGCCCAAATGCCTAGAATATTGTCTGACAAATAGTAGTCTCAATAAATATTGTTGAATGAATGATTTGTTGAATAAATGATGCTAGGGCAAAGGATCTTAAAGTGTTAGTGGTCTTAAGAGAGGATGGAATTTCTGTAACCACCAACCTATTTTCTGAACTACTTTTATAAAAAATTTAGATTTTACACAATGGGAAGAGGATAGTCTCTTTAATAAATGGTTTAGGGAAAACTGGTTATCCACATGCAAAAACCAACACTGACCCTTATCTTATATCATACAGAAAAATTAACTCAAAATGGATTAAAGACATAAATGTAAAGACCTGAAACCATAAAACTCCTAGGAAAAAAACACAATGACAAAGCTCCTAGACTTTTGTCTTGGGGATGATTTTCTTGGATAGGACACCAAAAAGCACTTTGCTAGGTGTTTTCACCACACTCGTATACATGCGTGTGCACACACACACAGCACATGGTAACTGTGAGTTAATAGATGTGTTAATTAGCCTGATTGTGGTAATCATTTTACAGTGTATACTTTTACTATACCACCACATTGTATATCTTTGAGAAAAGAAAACTTCCTAGCATCCTGGAGGGGATTAGATTTTCTGTTCGTTCATAAGTTAATTCTGTAATTTATAATTTTCTATGTCATTCCTCTCAATTGTGAAGTATATTGGCAAATGTTCAAATTAATTTCATAATACTTTTAAAATTTATGTGTATATATAAACTTATATGTAGTCGGGTCCTACTCTTTCATCCCTTATTTCTCTCCCCTCTTCCAATTTTTGATCAATTTTATTTCAGGATAGTTTATTTTGTGACTGTTTTCAAAGAAATCAGCTTCAAATTTGCTGATGATCTTAAAATTTCTCTTTCATGCTTTTATCCATACTGTTCCCATTCATCTTCAATCCTTTGGTTCATACTATTTTTCTTGCTTCTTGAATTGAATACTTAACTCATTTATTTTTAATAATTCTTTTTAAAAAGTGCTTTTAATACTATAATGGATCTCTAGTTCCACTTACACTATATCCCATGGGTGTTGATGTGTAGTTCATGTATTGTCATTAGGTTCTAAATATTTTATAAGTTTCATTGTGCTTGCCTCTTAAATCATTAGTTATTTAAGAGTATATAGGATTTTGGGGGGACTATCACTTAGTACTGATTCCTAGTTTTTTTATACTGTGCAGAGATCATATCCAGCATAATAACAATATTTGAAATGTTTTAAGAATTATTTTATGGTCAAGTACATATTCAAATCTTATAAATATTTCTTATATACCAAGCTTCTTTATATATAATTCTCACTAATTATGTAACTCTTCATTTCTGGTCTTTCTGGTAGAAAAATTTCTAACAGTAATATAAAAAGTCTGCCACAAATTTTTGTCAATTTCATCTTTAATTATGTCAATTTTTGCCTAGTAATTTTAGGAGATGGGGGAAAAATTGCCTAAATTCTTCAAAATTAAACAAAGTTTCTAATTTTTATAGTTATTGTAAAATATTGGCTATATTCTTTGTGCAGTACAGTATACCCTTGTATTTTATACATAGTAATTTGTACCTCTTAATCTCCTATCCTTATACTTCCCTTTCTTTCCTCTCCCACCCGGTAACCACTAGTTTGTTCTCTATACCTGTGACTCTGTTTCTTTTTTGTTATGTTCACTAGTTTGTTTAACTGATTGGATTTTATATGTAGGTGATGACATACAGTATTTGTCTTTGAGTTATTTCACTAAGCATAATACTCTTCAGGTGCATCCATGCTGCAAATGGCAAAATTTCATTCTTTTTATGGATGAATAGCATTCCATTGTATGTATATACCACTCCTTCTTCATTCATTCATCTGTTGATGGACATCTAGTTTGCTTCCATGTCCTGGCTATTCTAAATAGTGCTGCAATGAACACTGAGGTATGTGTGTAGCATAGGGGCCTGAAGTTCACGTTACTTTAATGTCCTTGTTTTTTGTTTCCACTCTTGACTTTGGGATCTGCTAAGTTGTCCTTCTCTCAGTTGTAACCCACTATTATTATACTGGAGTCCTGTTGATGTTGCAAAGTGGGACATTCTATAGTATTATGATAAGTCTCTGTCTTTTAATGGGTCTATTTCCCTGGGCTGTGACTGTTGCCAGTGTTTCTTAGCTTCTTCTCTGAGGTAAAACAAGAAAAGTAAAAGCAGTTGGAGAATAGAAATGCCCTTCCCAGAGGTGGGCTATAACTCTGGTAAAAAGATATTTTCTGTAGAATATAGACTTCTTTTGTGGAGAATGCTCTGTGTGCATTCACAATGATTAATCTTCCTTTCCCCCAACAGAACCAATAGGGGTCTTTCTAGGTTATTCATCATGAGCATGTGATGGTGCTCCTGGAGATGAAAGCCATGGCACCAGGGGCCACCCCCTCTTAGACTGGGCCCTTGCCCCTGAAGTTCCTAACTCTTACACTAGTCCATAGTATCCTACAGAAATTGGAGACCCCAATCTGTCACTAACTCTAGCTCTGATTCCCATTTTTGTAAGATAACTCTTTATTTTGGCCAATGTCTATTTTTTTTTTGCATAACTTTAATTTTTTTTAATTGGAGGAAAATGACAGTGTTGTGTTGGTTTCTGCCATATAACAACGTGAATCATCCATAATTATAACTGAATCAGTTCTAGCGAGGTAGATGAAACTATAGAGTCTGTTGCACAGTGAAGTAAGTCAGAAAGAGAAAAACAAATATATATTAACACATATATATGGAATCTGGAAAAATTGTACTGATGATTCTATTTGCAGGGAAGGAATAGAAACGCAGATGTAGAGAAGAGACTTGTAGACACAGTGGGGGAAGGAGAGCGTAAGACAAATTGAGAAAGTAGCATTGGCATAAATATACTATCGATAGCTTGCGGTGAACCGTGCCACAGGATTCGTGGTCTCCAAAGAAGAAGATTTAACTCCGGAATCAAAGACAGTCTCAGTCACCCAGAGCTTTGTGTAGATTTTATTTAAAGTGGAAGTGACAGAAGAAGCTTCTGACTTAGACATCAGAAGGGGGCGGGAGAGTACCCACCTCACTAGTTTAAGTGGTGGCCTTATATACTTCTCAGGCAGCTGCTGAGAATAGATAAAAAGAATACCTCAAGGTTGTAAGAGTTCCATCAGACCCTTTCCCAAGGCATAGGTCCCAAGATAGCTTTGGTACAAGATTAGCCAGGGAGAAGGGGTCCCAGGCTCAGTCTCTGGGTGAGATATATACTGTTGCCATGTAATCAGGGGGATAAGTCTTGAGAAACAGGTTCCCAGGCAAGATTTGTTACAATTATAATTGTTAACATAGAGTCTAAGAAAAGCATTTCCCTGAGTAAGACATTGTGCTGTGTGATCATTAGCTCCTAAAGAAGGGCTAGTTCTCAGGCAAGGTACATTGTTGTGCAAGGCTTAAGGGAAGCCCAAGCTAGAATGTTCACCTCCTCCTTAAAGGGGCCTGGACTGCCTAAGCTTTAACTCTCTCACTATCATGAGTAAAATAGATAGCTTGTGATAAGTTGCTATATAGGACAGGGAGTCTAGTTTGGCTCCGGGCTAGAGGGGTGGGATGGGGGGGCGAGGAGGGAGGCACAAGAGGAAGGGGGTTATTATGTAAGATACTCTTTTGTTCCCTTTACCTGACTGGAGGTAAAGGGAGGTCTGCTAGTTTCCAGACTTGACAACTGTCAGGACAATGGCCTTGGCTTTTGGAGACAGTTGATAAAAACCATACATCCTTTTTATTGTTAAGTCATAAAGAGGTCCAAATTCCTGGTTTTGTTTATTTTGAGAAAAAAAGGTCCCAAACATCAGGCTGTTCACAAAAATAACCCACAGTATCAACTTTAGAAAACAAATCTTAAGACTATTACACTAGTTATTTTTCTAGAGGATGCATTTAACATGCCAACTCTCATTCACAAAAATACATTGTTACATTTGTGTTGAACAGCCCCACATAGCATGGCCTTAGCTTTTGATTTATCATTCTATTTCTGGCCCATGAAAAATTTTAGCTTGTTTTGAACTAGAGCTATTTTTAAAATATATTTATCTTATACTTTATCTATCATTGCTATGCTGGAGGAGGATAATTTTAAAACCTGAAACTATTGGGATGGGAATTCTGAAGTTTATTTTAATCTAAACTTTGACTTTTGGACATTTTTTATATAAATAATGATGTCTATAAATCACATTTAGTCCCTGTTATACTCTGAATTTCTGTGGCGAATACAATTATCTCTTTGAACTTTATAATGAGAAGAAATTTTTTAATAATCTGATCAAAGAGAACTTCTTCCATCCCTGTAAGAGATTATAATACTATATTGCCTTACAAACTATCTTAAAATTGCTATGTGACTAGATGTATAACTTCTAAATATTACAATATCTGTAAGTTTTCCCATGACATTTAGAATTACAAAAGTGCAAAAAATATTAGCAGTATTGACCATTAAATGCTGGATAGGGCTTCTCTGTTGGCTATGATGGTAAAGAATCTGCCAGTAATGCAGGAAACCTGGGTTCAATCCCTGGGTTGGGAAGATCCCTTGCAGAAGAGAATGGCTACCCATTCCAGTATTCTTGCCTGGAGGATTCCATGGACAGAGGAGCCTGGCGGGCTATAGTCTGTGGGGTCACAAAGAGTCTGACATGACTGAGTGACAAACACTTTCACTTCCAGAGAGAATTTATTATGTTTCAATCCCTTCTGAAAATAAAGGACCTCAAAATAAGCAGGTTTACAATATGTTTAAATGATAATTATAGGTTAGACACTAATATTAAGAAAGTAAATAGACTCTATAGCAATTTTCAAATCTTTTGGACTTAGGTTATAAGTGGTTAGGAAATATATAGGAGCTTTGGTCTCAGTGTAAAATTACCCTAGAGTTATGAGTCTTTGAATATCTAGCAATTTTTCAATTTCCAAACTAGTGTACATATCTTCATTTCTGGATTCACAGGCCAACGGATGGGATGGGAGGAGCTGAACTTGAAAGCTTTGAAAGCTGTTTTTAAAAATAATTTTTCTATATGTACTTTCACAAGAAAATAAAATATGGTAATGGTTAAAATGATCGTGCACTTAAAATAATGGTACAGAGTATCTTTTCCTTAAATGTGAATTATAACCAAAAGAAATGGTTGCTTTACCTTACAGATAAGAAATCTTAGAAATGGAAATGTTTCATTTGGATGCTCTGGTGACAGACCCGAAATGAGTGTTGAAGCTCATATAAGGGCCTGAGACTTTGACAAGAATTCGGCCCCTTTCCACTCAAGGTCAGTTTCTGCCTCTAAAAGCCAACTAAACCTTCTTGGTTCTCCTGGGATTACTGGTCTGTAACTTCCACCTCATGTGTCTTCTGTCCTGAGTGATGCTTTAGCCAGAATCATGGAAAATTCACTAAAGAAAAAAAGAAGAAAACGAGACAAGCATTTTATTTCAGTCCTTTGACCCTCTAAACTATCCAGTGGATTTCTGCCCTGGATGAGGTGAAAGTGAAAGTGAAGTCACTCAGTCATGTCCGACTCTTTGTGGAGACTCTTTGCAACCCTGTGGGCTATAGCCTACCAGGCTCCTCCATCCATGGGATTCTCCAGGCAAGGATACTGGAGTGGGTTGCCATTTCCTTCTCCAGGGATCTTCCCGACCCAGGGATCGAACCCGGGTCTCCTGCATTGCAGGCAGACGCTTTACCAAAGTCTGAGCCACCAGAGAAGCCCGGATGAGTTGATGAGTTGAGGAGCATAGAAAGTAATGTTCCTGTTAGTAAACTCCATGTGGAAATGCATGGTCCTACCTCCTTGCTGTCTTTCCTCATTGCCCCAGGAGCTTCTCAACAGTTATGGATAGCAGATTTGAATTCCACCTGAAGCTTAAGCTTAAGGAGTCATCTTTTGGGTAACTGATGTCAGCATGGCTATTTCAGTGACCAGAAGAGGACAAAGGAATTTGCTCTTTTGCCAAAGCTCTTTGTTCCAGCATGAGAAGGCTAGAGGAGAAGGACGCTTTGCTCCTCAAGTGCCTGCCTTTTGAGCACAAGGCAAACTGATGTTATTATTTTCTCTGAAATCCCCTTGGTTAAGATACATAATAGACATTATATATAATGTATGCAAAAACTCAGAAAACCAGAAAGTTCTCTGACAGCAACACCTTGATGCTAAAGAAAATGAGCAGTGCTTTTCATAGAAATTGCTCCTCCAGTTCCCTAAGTTTAACTGACAGGCATAGCATTTCATTCCATCTCATATAGCGACTGATTGCTTGGGGCATCATATCTCTTTAAAAGTCATGCCTTTACTGCATTTTGGTAATTGCATTCTGTGTGTGCAATGATCTGAATGCGATTTGAGGGAAAGGAGTATAGCATTACATACATGTCAGGGTGAGGTGTCAGACCTCTGCCCCACTTCCTGATATTGATGATGCTAATGATGTAGATTCAATAATAAGTTAGCCACATTGTTAATTTGTATTCTTCTGGTTTACAATTTCTTCTATTGTAAAAAGAAAAATACACCTATTCAAATCTTTCATTTATGGTTAATTAAGTGATTGAAAGGGTCAGTCCATGATTTACCAAATAAATTTCTAAACTGCTGCAGCATTTCTTGCAAAACATCCAGAAGTCAATAAATGAATTAAAGGAGAAGATATTTAATGCTGAACAGAGTGTGCATTGAAATATAGCAATTCAGGGGAAATATATACATGAGGAGTGAACTGGTAGTTTACTAGATCCCAGGGTTAAAAGTCCAAAGGAACGGGTAGCAGCAGCAGGACAAAAAGGCCATATCAACAGGAGTATAGATTCAATTAATTTAGTGACATAATTAGCATATAGTTATTAATAACATTACAGAAGCAGTTGGCAAGTGAGTGTACATGTACACCAACTGAATGAATTCAAAAGAACCCTGTACTTACCATAATTAAATTATTAGTTCTGAGAAAGCCACATGGACTGTGGAGGCCATTGCAGCAGGCCAAAAGTCATGCATCCAATTTATTTTCTCACTGAAATAAAATGTCTGGAATGTTTCTATCTTATCAAGTTGAATCTATAGAGCAGAAATTATTATGGCTATCAGGATTGCATGACCCACTTGTAATTTCAGCATTTGTGAAACATGGAGCAGATTGCCTCATGGTTTATAAAAAATAAAGGGAAATGTACAAATACATTTTGTAAACAAAACAAGTCTCTGGGCTAAACAAATTCTCCACTTCTGTATCTTGGCCCCCTGGATAAATGTGTAAAGATAAGAGCTAAAGAATTAAGTTTCAGGTTGTCTAAAGATTATACAGAGTTAAACACAAAGTACAGAGAATAATCCCAACTCTGGTTAAAATTATAGATTTTAAAAAACACCTTCCCCTCTCTTTCCTTTAATTATGTTTTTAATGCTATTTGCTTTAATCCTGCACTGCTTTTGTTCACCTGGTGAGAGGAATACAGTTTTCTTTAATCAGTGAGATAGATTTTCCTTCTAACATAGCTGTTTTATATTGGACTTGCTAAAGTCAATGAAACTTGTAAGCAAACACACCCAAAAATTCAGACTTAAGAAATTTTAACCAAAAAACACATATATTAAAAGAGATGTTCTTTAGTATATGCTTTCTGCAGAGGGAAGTACCTCTTGGAATGTTTTGAAAGATATTAATTGGCATATAACTGGGTAACACTGAGTGCTATTGAGAGTCTTGATATGAGCAGGGAATTTTCTATTTTTAATTTTTAAAAAAATACGTGTATTTGGTCACGTTGGGTCTTAGTTGCAGCATGCAAGATCTAGTTCCGTATTCCGGAATCAAGCCCATGTCCCCTGCATTAGGAGCTCAGAGTCTTAGCCACTGGACCACCAGGGAAGTCCCGAGCAGGGGATTTCCAAGTCATGGCTGTTTTTATCTGGAAATCCGACCTAGGTGTTTGGACTACTTTTAGTTTTAGCAGCGTATCTATAGGATCGGGTCTTCCCTGGGGGCTCAGTGGTAAAGAATCCACCTGTGAATGCAGCAGACCTGAGTCAATGGGTTCGACTCCTAGGTTGGGAACATCTCCTGGAGAAGGAAATGGCAACCCACTCCAGTATTCTTGCCTGGGAAATCCCATGGACTAAGAAGCCTGGAGGGCTACCGTCCCTGAGGTCACAAGAATCAGACATGACTTAGCAACTAAAACCGCTACCACTTGTGGGATCAGGAAATTAAGAAATTACTTTCCCAAAGTGGATCCTCCTTGGTTCTTAGTCTCTCTGGATTTCTGAGTATCTGATAAAATCTATCTTTCTGGCAGCAGAATAATTGATACATTTGTGTATAATATACATGAACAAGAAGACAAGCTTTAATAATAATGACTAAAATTTATTTTTTGATGATCATTTGCCTGACATTTTTGTGAGCACTCTACCCATTTAGTTAACCCATTCAATTCTCCCAACAACCCTATATATAAACATCTCCATTTTTACGGGTGAGAAAACTGAAGGAGAGATTAATTGTCCAAGTTCAAACAACTAGAAAAGGTGAAGCTGAGATTCAAGTATTCTGGCTCTAGTCTATGCTCTTAGCTGCTTTGCTTCACTGCCTCTCCATCAGACTGTGCAGAGGAGATACCTCTTTTTAGTCTGGATGTAGGACTTGGCATTACCTCTCTGCCCCTCCTCCTAACAAGTGGTTAAGCTGCATAAAGGGCCAGAGGCATGAGGCCATTGTAACTACCATTACAATGGAATTAGCCATGGAGTGACTGGGGACCCTTAGGACGATGAAACCTCTACTGCCAATCAGTGTGCTTCCACTAAAGAAAGCTGAGCACTGAAGAATTTTGAACTGTGATGTTGGAGGAAACTCTTGAGAGTCCCTTGGACTGCAAGGAGATACAATGAGCCCATCCTAAAGGAAATCGGTCCTGAATATTCATTGGAAGGACTGATGCTGAAGCTGAAACTCCAATACTTTGGTCACCTGATGCGAAGAACCAACACATTGGAAAAGACCCTGATGCTGGGAACGATTGAAGGCAGGAGGAGAAGAGGACAACAGAGGATGAGATGGTTGGATGGCATCACCGACTTAACGGACATGAGTTTGAATGAACTCTGGGAGTTGGTGATGGACGGGGAGGCCAGGTAAGCTGCAGTCCATGGGGTCACAAAGAGTTGGACACGACTGAACAACTGAACTGAACTGACAGCTTCAGATCTGTCTGGCCCACTGTCTCGCTCTCTGGAATCTGTATTTACATAATTTGTCAGCCTGAGGTCACCAGTGCATTCCTAGTGGCCTCACTAGTGTTTGCCTCTGTCCAACCCCATCCTGTAAACTTTTCTCCGTGTTGCTTGAGATCCTGAGAACAGTGGTAGAAAGCTCAGAAATCAATATACCACCTTGGGTCCTCAAGAGAAAGTTCTGTAGGCCAACTCTTCTCAAGGGTATAGTGGATGGGAGAAAGTGCCTGTCTTCAGTGGGGGCATAAAACCCTATGAACATCCCAAGTCTTCACTGGGTACCCAGGTCATCTGAGCCCTACACCAATGCCAGTCTGAATTTTGGGGAGCAGTAAGGTACACCGGGGTCTTGAGAGCTGAGCATCAATGAGAAACACCTTCCTCTGTTTCATTCAGTTTAAGGTACTTGGGTCCCAGTTGCTGGGCAGCCTTGCAATAAACATCCTATTCTATACACATAACTCTTGCTGGGCCTATAAGGAAATCTCTGTTTTATTCAAAAATTTGTATGCATCTCTAGTGTAGGAAATTCATATGGGATTTTCATTCATTTATTGATGTTTTTATTGAGATATAATTTTCCTGCAGTGAAGTACAGATATTCTAAGTGTGCAGGTTACTCAATTTTAATAGGTGCATACACCTGTGTAGCCCACACCACCTATCAATATATTGGACATTTAAATTATCTTGTGTAAGAGATTGGACATCCTTGCCCAGACAGTCCTCAACCCCTTCCCATGGAAGGCAACCTATGATTACTTTCACCTTAGTGTATCCTGTTCTAGAACTTCATATAAATAAAATCATACATGGCTTCTTTCATTCACTACAACATCATAATGTTTTTCTTTTGAGAGTATTGCATGTTGTTGCATGTATCAGTGTCTGTCCCCTCTCACGGGTGAGTGGTATTTCATTGTCTATATCACAGTTTGTAGACAAATAGATTATTTCCAGGTTTTAGCTATTATGAATCAAGCTGTTATAAACATTGTTGTGCCGAGCTTTGTGGATATACCTTTTCATTTCCATGAGTGAAATTGCCAAGTCTTTTACAACAGTTGTTTGTGAGGGGTAAATAGGAGTTGTGAAGGTTGTAGAGGTGGAAAGAGTAAGTTAAGGACAGGACGATGATGATTTAAGTCATGTACGCAGTGGCATCATCGTAAGTTCATGACAGAAGTAGGACGAGTCAGAGAGTAGGAGGCAGAACTGCCTGGATGTGACTGAATGCCCCTCTTGGGTCTGTTTACTTGAATAAACTCTTATTTTTGCTACTTATTTCATTAATGACCTTCAATCCCACAGGCATTCTAATGGCCCTGGCAAGACCACTGTGATTATCTTCATTATACAATCCATGGAAACAATCATGCTCAGAATGGTGCCTGATCTTGACAGGCTCCTACTGATGTAATTACGGCTCACTCTGGGACACACCCCTGAATAGCTTGGGATTTCTCTTACTTCTGGTAGGCCAGTGCCATGAGATGGTGGCCCTGTGTGACTGCTTCTATCCCCAGGAAGATGTGGCCTTACCATTATTTGCCAGTGTGGCATGTCTTGATCTCTTGAAGGCTGCTGCAAGGAAGAGCGCTGTCCCATGGATTGAATATGTGTTTATGGTAGGAGCAAACAAGTGCAGTCCTCAGACTTGCTGGGGCACTGGGCAGTCTGCACATGGTGCAGAGAGCATTGGAGATGGAGCAGGGTGATGAAATTGCATTTGGTGATGAGACATCTATGCTTGTTTTAAAGACTCTGGGCACACATTATCAGGTGGTGTTCCAGAAAGCTAAACTAGTTTCTAATCCCATGGGCAGCAAAAAGGGGATACTCTTTTCCTCCAAACCTCGCAAACACTGAGTAATGTTTACTGCTCACCTCCTACAGAGATTACTCAAACTCTCTCTCGGTGTTTTTTTCAGTGGGTCTGTTTGCTTTGTTTTGCTTTTAGTGGGTAACTGGATGCAATTTTTCATTATCTTTCTTTTCCTGTGAGAGAGGATCACTGCACTCTCTGGGGTGTCTAGGATACTTTATTGATTTCAGATTCATCTCAAAAGTCATTTAATGTCATATCTTACTCCTGGCCATTCATGATTCTGCTCTGAACTTCATATTTTACAGAAGCTCAGCCTTGGTGGCTGTTGGCTGGAGCTAAAAGGTTTTGAAGAGTCCCTTCAGTATTCAAATCTCAGTTCTCAAAGAACAAGTTCTTAGTATTATTCTATTGACTAACCCTCTGCTCTTTAGGGAATTACTCCTGATGTCACAGAAACACATAACAAAATTGGAGAGAGGATTAGCTTTCCTCCCCAAAACTGGAAAAAAGAGAACTGAATTCAGTGTTCAAAATTAGAAGCTTAGGATGCATGAAAAACATCTTGGTTGGTGGTTAGAGCCTGTATGCACTTTCCCACAGCTGCTGTGACAAAGTACCATTGCCTGAATGACTTAAAACCATAGGCATTTACTGATCTCACAATTCTGGAGACTCATAGTCTGAAATCAAGGTGTCCACATGCCATGCACCCTCTGAAACCTGTAAGCAAATCATTTTATGCTTCTTGCTAGTTTCTGGTCATTTGCCAGCAATCCCTGGTGTTCCTCAACTTGTAACTGCCTAACCTCTGTCTTAACGATCACATGCCATTTTCCTTGTGTTTCCATGTTTTCACATGGCCATCTTCTTATATGGATGCCAGTCATACTGGATTTAGTCCCAGTATGACCTTATCTGAACTAAACACCTGCAAAGACCCTATTTTCAAATAAGGTGACATTTTGAGGTGTTGGGGCTTAGGACTTGAGCATATTTTTTTTTTTGAAGGATACTGTTTAACCCATAGCGTCGATGCATTATGATGCAAAGCACACTCGAGAATGGGCAATTTCTTAGACAGTCTTTACAAACAAGAATGCTAATGTTGATAAAGAGAGTTCCTGAGAAGAAAGTGGAATGTTCCATGTGGAAATGGCAACCCACTCCAGTATTCTTGCCTGAAAAATCCCAGGGAGAACGGAGCCTGGCGGCCTACAGTCCAAGGGGTCACAAAGAGTCAGGACACATCTCAGTGACTGAGCACATGTTTTGGGAGACTGACTCTGTAGCTCCATAGAAATTGCAGACCTGAAATTAATTCCTGACTATCAACCATGAATCTGTTATCATTTTTTGCTCTAAACACTAGCTTCTAATTATGCCCCTTTGATGTTTGCACCTCTCAAATAACTTCAAACTAAGTTCATTTCCATTTGTCACATTTTCAACATTGTTAACACAAGCTGAACAAAATTCCGTTCTTTTTGGTCAGATCGTACAGAAGCTTAATAATTTTAAGTTGCTCTTTTCTTCAGTCTTCTCAGCTGGCAGCTTTCCTAGCACTAAAAATCTCACCTTGTACCTCACTGAGTGGGAACAAAGATGTGGCCACCTATGTGGTTTGTGAAGGAACTTCTGACACATTTAATTTCATCTGGAAGCCGAGTATCCGTGTCAGCAACTTGGTTCAGAGTGGCTCCAGGGAAACCTGACTTTTGTCTTTATAGCATTTCCTTGTATTGTTCGCTTTGTTTTTCCATTTCTTTCACAAAACACAACGTGGAAAGAAGCCCACAGTTTTTGCACCTTTTATATAACCTTTTTGGTGATTAAAACCCTAGGGTGTTGAGTTAGTGGAAATGTTAAAAATGTGTACCTAGAGTACAGTAAGAGCTTTCTCTGTATGCATTTTTCAAAAGAGTTGTGAGTAATGCTGGACTGAACACTTTGGGAAACTAGGGTCCTCTGATTATAGCCCATGGGGTGACATTGTAAGTTTTCCCAAACTTCGCTGCATTAATGCCTCCATAGCATTTCTGAGTAAGAGAAGAAAGCTCAGCTCTCCTACAGGCCTCAGGAGTATTGGAAATACAGAAAACTGTAGCTATTAAAATATAGCTATATATTAAGCATCTCTTTTTATTATGATGCTTTGACGTCTTCGGGTCTCCCTGTCACTGGAAGGAACTTGCCTCCCAAAGTCAACTAATTCCTAGAGAAAGCAGATTACTGTCCCACCAAGATGTGTGCCTTTTATAAGCAAACCAACCAATCTAGAGTCTTTGCCTCGTCTATCCTTCTCTCACCCTGGAAGCCACTGTCCCTGGCCCTTATCATCCCAAGACCAGGTATTTGATAAGCAGGGGCAGCCCTGCCAGTGGGGGATGGAACCTGCTGAAATTGTTTAAACTGAACAATCCTAAACTCCTCTGGGCTTGCCAGGTGGTACAGTGGTAAAGAATCTGCCTGTCAAGCAGGAGCCACAGGTTCCATCCCTGGGTCGAGAAGATCCCCTGAAGAAGGAAATGGCAATCCACTCCAGTATCCTTGCCTGGGAGATCTCATGGAGAGAGGAGCCTGGTGGGCTACATTCCATGGGGTCACAAAGAGTCAGACACAGCTTAGCGACTAAACCACCACCACCAAACTCCTCTAAACTGCTTACCCTGCCTTGACCTTTTCTTCCAGCTGAAAACCACAGTACAGGCTCTTGCCCCAGTTTCCCCCCGTGCCTCCTGACTAAACTTGGAACCTCCTTGTATGATCCTGCATGGTGTGCTGCACCTCCTGTTCTAGGGATCTCTGAGCATAAAATCTTCCTCCCATGAAGTGCCTGTGTGTGTCTATACCTGATTAGAACATTTCTCAAGTACATTTTCAAATAAAAGACATTAAGAGTCCCTCAAAAATTGCTCTAATCACTTTGGGGTATCTTTCACTGCTTATAGCCAACTCCATGACTGGGTCAAGGATGATTTTGACCAGCCTTCCTCAAAAGAAGAAAGAAGTTGCTTCCATACCTTTTGGAAGGTATGGCTATTGTAAATAATGCTGCAGTGAACAAAGGGGTGCTTGGATCTTTTTGAATTAGTGTTCTCTTTCCTTCGAATACATACCCAGGACTGGAATTGCTGCATCACATGGGAGTTCTATTTTTAATTTTTTAAATTATTTTTTAATTTTTAATTATTTAAAAGTATTTTACATTTTTACTCAGCCATAAAAAAAACAGTCTTATCATTTGTGACAACGTAGATGGAGCCTAGAGGATATTATGCCAAGTGAAACAAGGCAAATGGAGAAAGACAAATACTGTATGTTATCTTTTATATGTTTAATCCAAAATTCAAAACAAATGAACCAACATAACAAAATAGGAATAGAATCATAGATACAGAAAGCAAACAGATGGTTGACCAAGGGGAGAAGGGAGGGGGAAGAGAGAAATAGGTGAGGGAGGTTAAGAGGTACAAAAATTCCAGTTGCAAAATGAACAAGTCACAAGAATGAAGGGTACAGTGTGGGGAATATAGTCACTAGTTATGTCTCTCTATATGGTGGCATATCATAACTAGACTCATCATGACCATTTTGGAAAATATAGAAACATAAAATCACTATATTATGTATGAGGAACTTAATGTTGCAGGCCAATTATAGTTCAAAATCAAACTGATAGAAAAATGATCAGATTTGTGGTTACCAGAGGTAGTGGGTTGGGCTCAAGGGAAATCGGGGAAGGTAATTAAATGGTGCAAACTTCAGTTATAAGATAAGTAAGAACAAGGAAACAACATGATGAATAGAGTTAACACTGCTGTATGTTGTATATGAAACTTGTCAAGAGAGTAAATATCAAGTGTTCTCATCACATGGAAAATTTTTTTTTCTCTAATTTTGTATCTATATGAGATGATGAATATTCACTAAACTTACTGTGGTCATCATTTCTTGATGTATATAAGTCGAATTATTACACTGTACAACCTTACACTTACATAGTGCTTTAGGTCAACTATCTTTCAATCAAACCAGGAGAAAAAGAAGTAAAAGACTGAATATGTATTTTGAGCCTTGTGCCTGCAGCAGGAAATCACTGAATCTTATTTTGGGGCTATTCTACAATGTGTAGTGTGGCATAGAGAAAGGCCTTTCTGAAATGGAGAGTCTGTGTCCATTTCTCTGGCTGCCATAGACTTCTTTTGACAGCATTTCCTCCTATTAAAAAAAAATATTGGAGTATAGTTCCTTTAATGTTGTGTTACTTTCTACTGTATAGCAGATAAGCTATATGTATACATATGTCCCCTTTTTTGGGATTTCCTTCCCATTCAGGTCCCTGGAGAGTACTGAGTAGAGTTCCGTGTGCTATACAGGTTCTCATGATCTGTTTTACTGGAATATTTATTACTCAGCCATAAAAAGGAACAAAACTGTGCCATTTGCAGAGATGTGGACGGACATAGAGACTGTTATACAGAGTGAAATAAGTCATAGAAAAACAAATATTGCTTATATGTGGACTCTATAAAATTGGTACAGATGAACCTATTTGCAAAGCAGAAACAGGTGTAGGGAACACATGTATGTACACAAAGGGTGAGACAGGAATTGGGAGGAGTTAGGAGATTGGGCTTGACGTACATTCCCTTCTGTTTTGCTCTCCCTTTAAACTGTCCACTGGGGGCTGAGACTAGGGTGAAGCCTGCTGGGTACCTGGGGCACACATTTTAAGGAAGTTCTCACTGTCAGGATGAGTCAAAGAAGGATGAGTACCTCTTTAAATATTGCACCCTGGCTGCCTCGTTTGCCTCCTTCTATTCTCCACCCTGACTCTCACTCCTAGAAGAGTTAAGTGTTTAAAGTCTAGGCTTTGATTTGCTATGTGCTTTTATACTTATGTAAATCATCATGTCTAATGTTATCAGAATTATTTAGAAATTATATTAAAACTGGACATGATTCTTACCCTTTAAGACACATTAGGCTAAAATTAATAGATACTGGATATATTGCTCATCCAAATATAGTCAGTGGGGTTACATCTTTAATATGGATTTTGTGATCATGGCAGTCCAAGCTAGAAAGATGTGTCTTGGCATCTTTGTGGAAGACATTTTCTGAGTAATAAAATTATACATGGGAAAAGAGAGAGAGAGTCACCCTTTCTTTATGTTACTAAGCATATGGTTGGTTCATCCCCTTGTTATATGCGGTTTTTGTGGTACTTAAACTGTTTATGTGACGTCTCTTTTACTTGATAGGCTGCTCAAGGGCAGAAAACATTCTTCACCTTCTCTTTCTCCAGTATCTAGGACATATCAGAAACTAAAAAAAAAAAAAAAAAATACATGCAGGGAAAATTCTTTATTGAATGAAGTTATTTTTAAAGCATTTTAGAAGAATGTATTTGCCCTCTAAGTATACAATTCTGTGAAACTGTGGAGACCATGCACTCTTCTCTATTTCTCAATACAGGGCCACTACTTACAGGTCCACAGTGTAAGACTCATTTTTCCAATAAAATCCTTGAAGACAAATACATATATTTCCTTCTTTGAGTATATCTTTCCAATAATCTAACAAAGAAGTGTGAATTTATTGATTTTTACCTTACCTTGGTGAGGAAAAATAGAACAATCTAGAAAATTACTGTTTTGTGAATATTTAATTCAAAATTATTATGCATTTCACATCTCATGGTGGATATCAACTCTACACATTGGGTACCTCCCAATTTCCATTGTTAAACTAAATTTCAATCTTTAGGAGTGGTTGATGTGCCATTATGCATATCTTTTGTGTTGTATTTTTCAATTGAGTAGAAAAAATATACGGTAGCGTAAATGACACCTTCCTAGGATTTCAATGTGATATTTGAACAAAAGGTATGATATTCACCAGATGCAGTGGAGCGTGTGTCTACTTATCTGTGTGAACCTATGAGGCTGATGACAGTGGTAATGAAGCACTTTTTGCATGAGCGATTCTTCAGAGGTTCTTCTCATAGCCATGGTAGGAGACTTGCTCTTGGAGATCAGAGCGTTCATGCTGACTAAAATTGCATCCTTTTAGCTTCCCTAATGATTTGAATTCTGGCCTGAACACTTCTCCCAGTATCCATCTTGGACTGGCCTCTGAATCTTATTCTTTCTTCATTATATGACCCACCCTTGCTTCACTCACCTATCCATATGCACTTGTATTAAATTTCTTTGACTCTGTCCAAATGATTACTTTTTAAAAGATAAAATAGCACAGAGACATCTGTCTTTAACTACATAGACAATGTATTTATATTCATGACTTTCTTGCCTTTACGCCTCCTGGTGATTTTTGAAATGTGTCTGCATCTTTCATTTGCAACCATTTATCCATTTGATATATCTTTAGGGATCCTGTCAACCCCTTTATTCAAAAGGTGTTCCTTCCAGAATCAGAAACTCCTTATCCAGACACCCCAAACTGAATATAATCTGCAGTCCTATGAGAGCATCTTCCCTTCTTCCCTCAGTGTTTCAGCCAGAAGAGTGATTCCTGCACATGTCCAGCCACAAGCTCTCTGATGGATCTTTGACTTCTCCCAGGCACTTTACCTGACCACTTTTCCACCCCCTGTAATTCCTCTGGACCTTTCCTGCTTTCCTCTGAGCGTAGGACCCATTACTTTGTATAGAAGTGCTTCTGTGTTTCCTCCAATGCTCTGAGATGCCAAGTGTCTCCTGCTTCGAGGGCTGAGTCTTACATTTATTTTCCCAGGAGTAGGCAACAAAATGCCAAGGCATAGGAGTATGTGTTTGTTGAATTGAAAAGTGTTGCTTTATTTAATTGTGTTGAGTTTACCCTGAACCAAATACAGTGCTTTGGCCCAGTCACAGTTTGTGGACTGGAGTTGGCCGGCATTTCGCCCACCTGCTTCACATAAAAGGCAGTACATTGTACACGTTAAAAGGATAAACTCTGGTGTTGTGCTACACAAGCACATATTGGGGCTCTGCCACTCCCTAGCTGAGGGCCTTTGGATAGGTAACTTAACCTCTCTGAACTTCAGTTTCCTGACCAGAATGTGGAGAACAATAGAGTGTATCCACTGTCATTCCTTATTCTATTTCATTAGTATTTAAATTAAAAAAATTACTAATTACAAGATATATTACACTCACACAGTTTCTCCTTTGCATCTGAAATATAGACATCACCATTTCTCAATCTGGGGATTCATTCTATGTTTTTCAGTTGCAAGTCAAGTTATTTCTGGATTCAGAATATCATGACTCCACTTTTTTTTTTTTTTAAGGGAAAGAAAAAAAGCTCACACATTCTTTCCTTTACAGACTTCATAACCAGGCAGAGTCCTCCATTTTTCCTCCAGGCCTCTTCACCTATCTCTTTTACACGTTTCAGAATCTCCTCTTTCTGGAAGCCAGCATCGTTCTGAATAAGGAGATCCTATTAGAGTGGATGAATCTTATGACCCATGCTGGGATCAACTAAAATATAGAAAAAGAACACAGAGATCACAAGGTTTAACCTGGATGAGAAGCCAGTGGTGCAGCTCTAGGCAGAAGGACAGAGTGAGGAGAAGACATTTTTCAGGGCAGTATCCTTCAAGCCATTCCCCATAGTTATGAGTAACTTCTGTCTACTTTCATTTCCTTCTGGCAGAATTTTGGAACTCTCACTTTGTTAGCTTTCACTATCTCCGATATATTTCTCATGATTTGCAAAGAAGAAAGACAAGCCTTCCTAATTTGGATCTTGGGCAAATTTACTTAAAGACTTTCTACCATAATTTTCTAATCTGTAGAATGAGGATGACAGTCAGAGTACCTCCTTTATAGGATACGAGAATTACATTAGTTAAAGCACATAAAGCATTTAAAATAGTACCTGAGATGTAACAAGTGTCACTTTGCTATCATTATCACTCGAGCTCACATGTCTAGTCAAGCAAGGTACAAAGTGAATGGGAAGATCTATTTTCTGCTCTTTAAAATTTAGCTATGACCCTGACTACCTTTCCCTGGAATTAAGTCAGATCGTCCCAAGCATCTGTCCTGAAGTCTGTCTTTCATTTAATTACATGTCTTTTTGATTCCCCTCAATTGATTTCTTGACTCCCATTCGTGGACCTCTTGCCCTTGGCTCACAGCACCTTCCATTCAAATACCAGCTAATTAAGCCCAGATATTCCTGAGCCTCACCTTACCTCTCAGCCTAGATCATCCTGTGATAAGGAAGGAGGATTGATGCAAATTGCAACTGACAATGTGTACTGAAGTGGACATTTATCGACTCCTACTAACTATGCACACTCATTCAGATAATTACCATTCACGGTTGACACACCCTGGTGACCTCATCTCACAGGTGACGTGATGAGGGGAGAGTTTCAGTTGATGGGAAGCTATTCCTCTGAAATATTCTACCATCTCTGTCCTTCCATATTAATTATCTTAGTCTCATGACAGCCACCGTTCATTTTCCCAAATAAAGAATATGTATGGCCCAAAGCACACCTTTAAACATTTAATCTGGGTAAAGCCTAGTTGCCTTTAGTGGGACAGTATTCAGTGTATGCATCCTTGTCCGGAGGATGTACGAGGATTGTGGGAGCAGAGACTGGATGCAGGAAAGGTATGGGCATGCTTTGCAGGCTGGAGAAATTTGTCCAAATGAAATCTGCTAGCAGTATCCAGGAGGGATGTCAGTTGACAATGAGCTAGTACAAAGTGACCAGGAAAAGAGGGGCAGACTGAGAACCAGCCAGGATTCCCTTAGGTTCTAGAACCTGCTAAGTGTTTTGATAGCCTCACTCAGGATGGGAAGAAAGTTGGCAAGGACGGGGAGCTATTTCATTCTCTTCTCTTGGTCTTACCCATCGGTCTTCATGTAATGATGCAAACGACTTCACCAAACACAGTATTAGATTCTTTGATAAAAATGAGTAAACATTTTTCTAAACTTTTGGTAAGCTGAATCACTGCTTTGCCCATCTGATGAATTTATATATACTTTCTCGCTCACAGAACACACACTCATGGTAGAATGTACTGGAGTTCAGTTCTGTGGTAGACTATGGCCAGACCTTTTACAGGAATTGCCTTATATTAGGACCACTTTAAGCCCGTAGTTAGAGCATCTTTGTGTACCTTAGAAAAAGAGTGGACCCAACCTGAACCAGGGGAAGCCTGGCTTGTGGAGAAGAGCACAGACTGGACCCCAGCCTATTCAGCCATCATCTGCATGCACTGGGCAGGGCCTAGTCCACACAGCCAGTGTGGATGCCCTGATTACCAGGTACAATGTGAGCTAACTCCTTCCCAGCCCAGTGGTATAAGAATCAGCCAATTAGTTGCTCTGGGTTCCACATTGGATGGATTACTGCAGGTGGAGCTTGTCTATCTTTATGGGTTGGAAAGTATATTGAATTTGGGGAAAAAAAAAAAATTGGCAGAATCTGAATCATTATCTCTGCCCATTTTCCTCAAACCTAGATCAGTCCTTTGTTCTCCTTTAGCTCTGGGAATCATTGTCAATCTCTCTGAAACAGTCTCTCTCTGTCCTGTCTTCCCTTGCATAGTAAACTCCCAGACTCATAGCTCCTTCTGTGCTGAAGGGTGCCTGGGCCCGAGCTCTAATCTAGCTCTACCTCTAAAACACAGTTGATTTGTGGGATAAATGCTTTGCCATCTCTGAACTTTATTTTTCTTATTTGTAAAATGGGATAGTATAAAGATCCAAAGAGATTTAGTGTGAAAATACTGCGGCAACTGAAAGGACAATACAAACAAATACTGACCCATAAAGAGTTAATTTAGCCTAAAGTTAAAATGGAACAATTTACTCACTCACTTTTCTCTCATTCTTCCACACAGTTTGGACATCTATTAAGTACTGAAGAAATATATCATTTTCAACTGTCTGAATCCATATGCAGTTGATTTCCAAGTTTAATTGTATTTGAATGAGGAATCAATACATATAACTGCACCAACATTACTGTGCTGAATATCTGTGCATGTCTCTGATGCTTTCATAATATATTTCAATTTTCCCATTACTTTTCCATTATTATTCCGTATTTTTGAAAGGATTCTGTGAACACTGCAAAGTATCGCAAATCCCAAATGAATAGTAAGGACTATTGGTGTCGATTTCAAGCTGAATTTGTTACAATGTTCTTCAGCTCCTCCTGGTTTTTGCCTGTCTCTATAACAGAGACACCAGCAATTCTTCCTGAAACATCTGTTCCATCATGTTCCTTCCCGGATAAAAGGGCGTTCCTCTTCCCCAGCTTGTATTATTGGGAATGACAGCCAGAGCTCTTCACGGTTTGGCTACATCCTTTCTTTCCATACTTGTCGCTCTCTGTTTTAGAATATACCCTTTTCCTGCCAGGCTGAGCATCTAAAAATCCCACACAGGAGGAGATTCTTTTCTTTTTTTAATTGGAGGATAATTGCTTTACAATGTTGTGTTGGTTTCTGCCACACAACGAGTGAAAGTCACTCAGTCGAATCTAACTCTTTGCAAGCAGATTCTTTACCAGTTGAACCACCAGAGTAGCCCAAGGCTACCACTGGATAGTCCATCCCTTCTCCAGGGGATCTTCACAACCCAGGAATTGAACTGGTGTCTCCTGAATTGCAGGCGGATTCTTTACAAGCTGAGTACCAGGAAAGCCTTAACGATAATGAGATTCAGCCATAAATATATATCTCCCCTCTCTCTAAGCCTTCCTCCTGTGCCTCCACCCCACCCATCCTGGTCATCAAAGAGCACCAGACTGGGCTCCCTGTGTTATAGAGCAACTTCCCACTAGCTGGCTATTTTACACATGGTACTGTATGTATGTCAGTGTTACTTTCTCAATTTTCTCTACCCTTTCCTCCCCTCCCAAGTCTGTCCTCTATGTCTGTGTCTCCATTGCTTCCCTGCAAATAGGTTCATCAGTACTAATTTTCTAGATTCCATATATATGCATTCATATATGACATTTGTTTTTCTCTTTCTAACTTACTTCACTCTGTATAATAGGCTCTAGGTTCATCTACTAATACCTCACTACAAGTGACTCAAATTCATTCTTTTTTTATGACAGTAATATTTTGTTGTATATATGTGCCACATCTTATTTATCCATTCATCTGTCAATGGACATCTAGGTTGCTTCCATGTCCTGGCTATTGCTAATAGTGCTGCAATGAACATTGGAGTACATGTGTTTTTTTGAATTGTGGTTTTCTCAGGGTATATGCCCAATAGTGAGATTTCTGGGTCATATGGTATTTTTATTGCTAGTTTTTTAAGGAAGGGGATTATTTTCAGTGGAGTCTTTGATCATTCTGACTTTACTGAGAATGCCTATATTTCATTTTTTTCCACAACCAGTCTGATCCACTGCATAGAGTCCAACTCAACCCCAAACTCCTTCTCAAGACTAAAGATCTTTGAGGTTGCTCAAGTTGTAGTGAACTCTGTCCTTGGTAAAACTTGGTCTTTGGAACACACTGCCTACGAAACCTTTTGATTTCTGGGATGACACTGCCTTTGAGATAATGGTGTCATCAATGCCAAGGGCAGGTCCAGATGGATCCTCAGGCCATGCTGGAGCCTCCTTCCTTCACCCTGAGTCCACTTCTCCATTTCCTAACTAGTGTAACACCACTGTGATTAGAATCAAGCCCACCAATAAAATGATAATTTATCACCTGCTAGTTGTAAGAGATTCAAGAGCAAAAAGAAAACACTGTGCAGATATGATAGCCAAGGTCAAGGTAGCAATGAGGGAAACAAGACATGTAACCAAGTGTTAAAAAAAGAATGGTAGCAAAACTAGAGGAAACTGCAATTGTTGTGACACTAAATTAGTCTGCTGGAAAAAAAAATTCAAGGAGAACATGCATTTAAAGACTGGTATATTCACTTTAAGTTATCTAATAAGAGAATGAATTATATTCTAGGGGGAAATTTTGACTACTATCAGAACATATGATCTAGTCTGATAAGATCCTTAATATTTAGAAGTTGTATCAATGGGATCCTGCTTAGTGCCTATTAATGCCAGTTTTGAGACAAACTCTTTGTTGGGCAATTGATGTGAATGCCTAGCCAGCACCATTTCCCCCAGTAAAAGAATACACACTTTCTTTGCTGAGCTGTTTATCCTCACTCTCTGATCATGTTATTGAGGGAGATGACTTAACCTCTGATCTCAGGGGTGAACTTGTGACCCAACTCAGCCAATCAGTGTCTTCCAGTTCCTCTGAGCACAGTGATTGGTTGAGTGAAGGCAGGGCATCCTGAACATTGGGCCAAGGGGGCTCAGCATCAAGAAATATACTTTGAACTTTGAAGAGATACACTTGTCTTGTATCATCAGTTAAGTTGCTACCAGTGAAATAGAACCAGTAGGATGGATAGACAGATAGCTATAGAGGACTTTCAATAAATTGACCTACATGGTTGTGGGGGGTGACAAGTCCAAAATCTGTAGAACAGGTGGGAGGCTGGAAACTCAAACATAAGCTACTGTTGCAGTGCAGAGTCAGAATTTCTTCTGACTTGAGAACATCTTAATTTTGCTCTTGGGGTCCTTCAACTGCTTGGAAGGGTCCCACACATATTATTGAGGATTATGTCCTTGAAACTGTCCCTTTAAAATTAATTGACTATAGATATTAACTGTATCTTTCCTTGGACTTACTTTTTAGATATCAACTATGTGGTCATCTTCCAAACTTCTGAAAAGAAAAAAGAATGTAGGAGCCTTTTTATATAACAAGTTAGTGCCAAGATTCCTTATGATTTCAAACCCTTTGCAGTTAGATTCTTTAAAATCTGTTTAAAAAAAATTCTCTGCATGGAGCTTCCAATGACTCTCTTTTATGTAGAATTTTCTGTGACTAACAGGGACTTCCTGTCATCTAAATAGTCTAAGGGCTTCCCTGGTGGCTCAGTGGTAAAGAATCTGCCTTGCCTGTCAATGCAGGAGATGCAGGTTCAATCCCTGGGTTGGAAAGATTCCCTGGAGAAGGAAATGGCAATCCACTCCAGTATTTTTGTCTGGAAAACCCCATGGACAGAGGAGCTTGGTGGGCTACAGTCCATGGGTGTCAAAAGAGTTGGACAGGAAAGTGAAAGGGTTAGTTGCTCAGTCATGTCCAACTCTTTGAGACCTAAACAACAAATATTCTAATGCAGAGCACCCCCTAGCATTAACATAGAGTGTGGTAAATATTTTCGTGTATGTGAGACTCCTGTCTATATCAAGAATTTGTGTCACTCCAGTCAGCGTGTCAGCACCATTCTTGTGGGCCAGTCTCTCACAGACCTATGAAAGGAATACTGAGCCCACAAATAGGAATGGTTTCTTTGCCAAGTGACCTTTCTGGGACTAGGGTTCAACCATGGAACCTGGAATGACCCTGTATCCTCTAAACCCTGAACACATCTGTGCAACTGGTTGACCCCATGTGGTGAGAGGTGAGTGGGAAGAAGATGGTGGAATGATCTAAAGGGGAGATCCAGAGACTGGGGCCCCTATGGGTCGGGTCTGGATTCAGGTTCTCTACTCCAGCCCACTCTGGCTAACCATAGGCACCAGAATGTGGCCAGAATCACAATTAGAAAATTTCAAGAAAGGAGCTTCATGGCACCAGGTTCCCTGAGGCAAGGGCCCTGCTTGCCTAGGTCTGAGGGGAATACTGCTCTGATGTCCACCTTTTTTTTTTTCCTTTTCCCTTCTGTCAGTTCACATGATGGTCGGAGCCAGATCTCATTTCTTTTTTTACTTTAATTCTACTCTCTCCCAGAATAGTAAATCTATTTCTGTAAACTCTATATTTTTAAAACCACTCTTCATTCTCCAACACTACTCTCTCTCAACACACATGCTTGTGCACGCACACACACACATACATACACACAACTGAATAGCATTCTTGTTAGAATAACTAAATTCAGAGATGAATAGAGGGGATTAAGTATAGTGCTCATCCTATATTCTGCTCTTACAGTAATTGATATAACATCAGTGAGATTTTACTGGCAAAATTGATTCAAATCAAACCAGAAAAATTCAGCCTCAAGAACTGAAAATGAGCTAAAAGATGGTAAGCAAAGAATAATAATATGTGGCAATGTCTTCAAATTACTCATATTTTAGGTTTTAAATAATTTGAAGTTGCAAAAATGTGCTTAACAAGGGTGAATTTTTTAAAATTGTAATGTCTTTATTAATGATCAGAGAGCAGCACTGAAAGCATGATAATGTCTTTTTCAGTGATTCAATTGGAAGGCATTAAAAATATTTGGGAAGACATACAAATTATACAAATAGAGCTGTAGAGTCTGTAAATATGAATGGAAGGGGGAAAAAGATGTTTCATAAATATATGAAACAGTTGTGTCTATAGGAAAATATAATTGAGAGCAAAAGGGTCCTCAGATAGCATACAGGTCCTGTGACACCCTCTTCTAGCTTAATGTCCCATAAGACTTGGGGTCAGTGACATGTGGTATTCCAAGTGAATTGTCAGAAGTATCAATTAATAAAACTGTACTATAATTGCTTTTCCTATTTTTATAGTGTGGCTGTTTACTAATCTTTGGAAAAAATATTTTCTTTTCTAACTGGGTTAGGCATGTTTTAGAATCACCACGTTGTACAGCTTCCAGAGTTCCATCTACATAATCTTTTCAGCATCCATGTAAATGGCACCTCTTGGAGTTGTGCAGTGGATGCCCTGCGAGATTTTAGATAAAATGCCCTGCCTTGATTTTAGATAAAGTGTGCACTGTCGTTTCAGGGTGCTCCTTAATGCCCAGTGATATATGAATGACCCTACAGCATCTAGAGTGTACAGAGTGTCCAATTATATTATGTCAGTCATTTACTATGGATGATATAAATATTCAAATACTTTCAGACCATAATCTGAATGATTTACATATTGACTGTCTTTCTGGAAGGACTGAACAATGTACTATATATATATATATATCTCCTGTGTTACTCTCTGCAGGTCTCATTGGCTTGTAGAATTTTAAAACATGATTTCTGCTTATATATTTAATTAGGTTTCATATTCTTGTCAACTTCGAATCAATTCATACTGATTCCCAGCCAGAAAGGAGGAAGTCTCATTGTAATCTCTACCAGGTTCAGTTCAGTTCAGTTCAGTCGCTCAGTCATGACTCTTTGCAACCCCCTGAATCACAGCAGCCAGTCCTCCCTGTCCATCACCAACTCCCGGAGTTTACCCAAACTCAGGCCCATCGAGTTGGTGATGCCATCCAGCCATCTCATCCTCTGTCGTCCCCTTCTCCTCCTGCCCCCAATCCCTCCAAGCATCAGGGTCTTTTCCAGAGTCAACTCTTTGCATGAGGTGGCCAAAGTATTGGAGTTTCAGCTTCAGCATCAGTCCTTCCAATGAACACTCAGGACTGATCTCCTTTAGGATGGACTGGTTGGATCTCCTTGCAGTCCAAGGGACTCTCAAGAGTCTTCTCCAACACCACAGTTCAAAAGCATCAGTTCTTCAGTGCTCAACTTTCTTCACAGTCCAACTCTCACATCCATACATGACCACTGGAAAAACCATAGCCTTGACTAGATGGACCTTTGTTGGCAAAGTAATGTCTCTGCTTTTTAATATGCTATCCAGGTTAGGGTCTCCCAAACCTATTGCCAGGGTTGGTACAAGGTCCCCTTGAGGGAGCTCTGGAATTTTCAAGTTTGGACAAAAGCCCCATTTTTAGCAAGCATAGAATATTTATCTTCTGCTATGAGTATACTTTTATTGAATGTTTACTTTAGTGATATTTTTAAACTAGATAGTCAATAATCATTCTTATGAAACTTCTGTTTTCACAAGTATCAATGAAACTTATTTACTAAATATATATTATTTTCTTCTACATTATATTTCTCCTTCCTGATAAGAGTCCTGAGGTTAGTTCATGGAAAATTGGATTGAAATATGCCTAGAACTTGGAGCTGTTTTTGGAGGATTCAGCTAATAACATGCACACATAAACAGCCTTGATCCATACTATTATTGTGTTTAGAGGAGGCTGAGTGAATCAACAAGGACAGCCCTGCATGAAGCTTAGAAAATTGATGTGAGAACCTAGAATTATCTGCATTCCCCTCTTATTACTCTAAGAGGGAGGCACCTGCATGCCTCTCTGGTTCCACAGGCAGCTCTGTAGAGTCCAGTGGAGATGGATCCAGTGGAGATGGAGATGAATCAGAGGTCAATGCTGTTTTCATCCAAATTAGCCTCCATTTCTCTTGCCAGAAGTCTGAGCATTTTCTGACTTTCCTTGTTCCTATATATTAAAAGAACAGTGAGAATATATACTGACAGGACAGTGAGAACATTTGGACTTGCTTAAGAGTTTTCTTTCTCATTAATTAATGATACTGCATCAGTTTTCCATATCAGTTGATTGTGATTTTAGTTAATTGACTCGTGTCTTGAGGTTCAATCATCTCTAGGTCCCTGGATAAGATAAGGTATCTAGGAGGCTCTGAAAGTATAAGTATGCCCCACACTTATTCCATGCATCTTTCCTGCCTGAATATTCAGGGATCTCCTTGTTGACCTCGTCTATGACCAATTATTACAACAGAAAGGGAAGAGTGTGTGTGTGTGTGTGTGTCATCAAGAAGACACAACTGCCAGTTGATCTGTGACCTAGATCCAAGCAATCAGAAGTTTCTTACCCTATTGCCTGTTCTTAGAATGTACATTCTGCCCACTATTTTCAAACTAAGAGCTGTTTCAAGGAGGCGGCCTTGAGAAAGTAAGGTGCTATTTAGACCATCTGGACTAAAATATGACTAAAGCCAGTTCAGGCCTATTTATAAACTTTTAAGATTCTAGTGGGCAGGTGTGGGAATTTACTCATCTTGCAGCCACCAACGACAAGCCTTGTGTATAAGTATCCTTGAGTGTTAAGTCTGCCACCTACCAATCTGGAGTATTCTGCCTCTTTGTTTGATCTCTCCTTGACTGTTCCTTTGGTCCCTGACAGTTGAGCTCTTCTGAAGGGATTAACCTGATGGCTTGGACAATGGGAAACTGAGTGATGGATAAATAATGAATAAGCCTTTGTGGGGCAGGATACGTGGAAGACATTTGAGTTCCTCGGCAAGAGCTTGAGGCAGCCCTCACTGTTTTCACATCCTGGCTTATGAGGTTCTGATAACCCCTGACAATCAGGAAACTGATGCCCTAGCCTGGGTATAAACTCTAGAAACTTACCCTTTGGTAGATACAACAGATTGGGTACATAGGAAAAATAGCTACCATAGCTCTGGGTAGGGGTAATGCATAGCCAAAAATTCTGGTTGTCCTTGGAATGCAGCGATGGTTAATGCAATAAGAGTATGTCCTGTGTGTTTTAAAGAATGCCAAGGCAACTGCCTAAAGAACCTGGGACCATCCACTAGAATTCTCAGTAGCTGAGGGACTGACAAATTGATTATACTGGCTCCCTCTCTCTGAGTGAGAGTTCTAAATATGTCTTTGCTTATATGGCCACTGTGTCTGGTCTAAACTAAGCTTTCCCCTACCACCATTCAAGCCAGGCTGCCATCATTATGGAGATTAGAAAAGCTAAGTACTGTGTACAGATACCATCATTATAGGCAGAGATTGAGGATCATATTCCAAAGGTGTAAGACTAGACAAAAGAATATGCCATTGAGTAGAGGTTGCATGTCTTCTATAGCCCATAGGCATCAAGATTGGAAGAAAAAAAATGAAATATTAAAATATCAGATTAAATCCCTAACAGGTAAAACCAACCTTGGCCAGGTGGACTGGAGTACTGTTTCAGGCTTTAGTACATTCAACGATCAATTGGTAGGGTCGGTTGCTCCACACATTAGACTGGGAACCCCTGTCGAGACATTCAGCAGCATAAAGGTATGGAAATTGTGGGAGACAGCCATTGCCCAGACCCCACTGTGGATCAATGTGCTATGCTGCTGAGAATAGGAATCCCAGCCACTCGGGGAAAGGCATTCTCTGTTGGAATTTACAATGAGACATTCCACAGAGATGGGTAAATTATTTCACATTCCTAGGTGCTGGGAAACTGCTTAATCTCCCCTGAGCTTCCATTGTCTTGCTGCAAACTGGACCTGTTAAAATGCGCTATATTTGAAATGGAACATGTGCCATTGAAAAAAGAGAAAATAGGAGTTCTGGTCTGCTATATCCTTTCCCTGGTCCATCTTTTCCCTCCTGACAGCACAGCCTCCCCTGGCCAACATGTATGGTGTGCTCAACCAGGTCAAGCTCCTGAAGCTGCCCATCTCCCTCTTCTCGAGGTGGATGTGATCTGTCTTCCACTAGTGTGATCATGGGGCTGTCGTCTTTCTTCCCTCCATTGGCTTTGGCACATGCAGGTCCTTAATAATTCACCCAGCAAGGCTGAAATGATAGCTGACAAAAATCTGTCCTTACCGAACACTGAATGTCTCTAATGTGAAAACCTGTCTTCCAACATAGGTGGCCTTGGACATTATTACTGCCTCACAAGCAGACACCTATGCCATTATCCAACAGAATATTGTATTTCCAGACCTGATGAGTCTGCTAATGTATCATCTTTATTAAATCACATGAGGACACAAGTGAATGCCCAGAGTATATGACCCCCAGCTTAGAGGTTTTAATAAATCAGTGGTTCAGATCATGGGGCTCTTGATGGAAAAAAAAAAATCTCTCTCTATATATATTGTGTTACTTGTTTTGGAAATCAACATGTATGTTGCATGTGCCTATAACATTGCTGTGGTATCTGCCTCCAGTGTAGCCAGAGAGCCACTGAACAAACCACCTCCGCTCTAGTGAAGCCCCGAGCCCCTTGCTGACCTCTCAGGGCACAGTGCAGAGGAGCGGGGAGCTTGTAAGATGGTAAGAGCAGGTCATGAGAGTAGAGTGTTAGAGGAGGTCCTTGAGAGGACCTGACTAGAGAATTGAACCTTGGTAATCAGGGGCCCTCACTCCTCCCATGTTCTCAGAATGTACATTTTGACCCCACATTCCCAGCAGGAGCTATTTTCAGGGATGTAATTTACCTCACACGCTAGTAAAGTAATGCTCAAAATTCTCCAAGCCAGGCTTCAGCAATATGTGAACTGAGAACTTCCAGATGTTCAAGCTGGTTTTAGAAAAGGCAGAGGAACCAGAGATCAAATTGCCAATATCCGCTGGATCATCAAAAAAGCAAGAGAGTTCCAGAAAAAACATCTATTTCTGCTTTATTGACTATGCCAAAGCCTTCGACTATGTGGATCACAATAAACTGTGGAAAATTCTGAAAGAGATGGGAATACCAGACCACTTGACCTGCCTCTTGAGAAACCTGTATGCAGGTCAGGAAGCAACAGTTAGAACTGGACATGGAACAACAGACTGGTTCCAAATAGGAAAAGGAGTACATCAAGGCTGTATATTGTCACTCTGCTTATTTAACTTATATGCAGAGTACATCATGAAAAATGCTGGGCTGGAGGAAGCACAAGCTGGAACCAAGATTGCCGGGAGAAATATCAATAGCCTCAGATATGCCGATGACACCACCCGTATGGCAGAGAGTGAAGAGGAACTAAAAAGCCTCTTGATGAAAGTGGAGGAGGAGAGTGAAAAAGTTGGCTTAAAGCTTAACATTCAGACAACTAAGATCATGGCTTATGGTCCCATCACCTCATGGGAAATAGATGGGGAGACAGTGGAAACAGTGTCAGACTTTATTTTTTGGGGCTCCAAAATCACTGCAGATGGTGACTGCAGCCATGAAATCAAACGACGCTTACTCCTTGGAAGGAAAGTTATGAGCAACCCAGATAGCATATTAAAAAGCAGAGACATTACTTTACCAACAAAGGTCCGTCTGGTCAAGGCTATGGTTTTTCCAGTGGTCATGTATGGATATGAGAGTTGGACGGTGAAGAAAGCTGAGTGTGGAAGAATTGATGCTTTTGAACTGTGGTGTTGGAAAAGACTCTGGAGAGTCCCTTGGACTGCAAGGAGATCCAGCCAGTCCATCCAAAAGGAGATAGTTCTGAGTGTTCGTTGGAAGGACTGATGCTGAAGCTGAAACTCCAGTACTTTGGCCACCTCATGTGAAGACTTGACTCATTGGAAAAGACCCTTATGCTTGGAGGGATTGGGGGCAGGAGGAGGGGGGGACGACAGAGGATGAGATGGCTGGATGGCATCACTGACTCTATGGGCATGAGTTTGAGTAAACTCCAGGAGTTGGTGATGGACAGGGAGGCCTGGCGTGCTGCAATTCATGGGGTTGCAAAGAGTCAGACACGACTGAGCAACTGAACTGAACTGAACTGAACCTTGAGAGACTAAGATGCTGTTGAGACAATCTGAACTGACCATGGGCTGAACCCAGTTAAGTCCTCCCTATACATTTCCAAGATTCTGTCCTGCAGGTACTGAGGTCCACTCATTTTGCAACTGCTGAAGGCAAGCCTCTTCCAAAAGTTCTTTTGCTTATCAAACCTGTACCTACCAATCTTGAAGGGGTCTGCCTCTTTCCTTGGACTCATCTTGCCCTCCAGGAACAGGGGCCAATTTGCAAACCAGTAGTGTGTATGTGTGTGTGTGTGTGTATGTATGTATGTATGTGTGTATGTGTGTGTGTGTGTTTGGGTGCAAGGGGAATACATTACTTTTCAACTGAAATTTTCAATCTATTTGAGGTAGGATAATGTTTATTATTAAAACTATTTTTTTTTCTTTTCACCAACTTTGATTCAACATGTTTATATCTATGAAGTTATTTAACAACTGATCTGAAAATACTGATTTTCCATAGCTGTTTAATAAAAAAGTCTTATCATACTGTGATTCCAGACTTTACAGCAATCTCTCTGTAATGCTGGAATTACTTTAATTATGAGCTCTTTCAGACATGATGGATTGCATATTGTGGAGGAATGGTATATGGTACCAGTGAGCTAGGCTTCTCACATACTCACTACATTTATAAAACCTGGTTCAATGTAGTTAATCTTTGAATACCCCCGCCTCCCTCATCTCTATGCATACCTATATATATATATATATATATATATATATATATATATACACACATATACATACACACACACACACACACACACATACACACACACACACACAAACACATACACGTTTAAACTCTTTATTGAAAATTAAGGTGAACAGAGCACCAATCATAAATATACAATTCAGAGACCTTTTAAAAAGTGAAAACATCTGTAGCCACTACTCAGGTCAAAAAAATAAAATGTCAGCAACCTGGAGATTTTCACATGGCCCCTTCCAGTCACTACCCTCTCCAAAGCTGTTATATTCTAGCTTGTGTCTATCAGTGCCCAAATGTGTACATTTCTACTGGGTATACACCTACAGATAGAGTTGCTGTGTCTTAGGATAAACTCATACCAAACTTTAATAAATGCTGTCAAAACACTTTCTAAAGTGATTTACTTGTTTACCTTCTCAATAGCCTTGAGCAAGAATTTTAGTTGTTTCCAATCCTCTGTGCAATTGTGCTCAGTCACTTTGGTTGTGTCCAACATTTTGTGACCCCATGGACTGTAGCCCACCAGACTCCTCTGTCCATGGGATTTTCCTGGCAGGAATTCTGGAGTGAATTGCCATGCCCTCCTCCAGGGGATCTTCCTGACCCAGGGATTGAACGCCTTTCTCCTGCACTGCAGGCAGATTCTTTATGGCTGAGTCACCAGGGAAAACCATATATCCTCTGTAGCACATGGTATTTCCAGGTTTTTCAAACTGTCATCGTTGTGATTTTTGCATCAGTTCAGTTCAGTTGCTCAGCTGTATCTGACTCTTTATGACCCCATGAACCACAGCACACCAGGCCTCCCTGTCTATCACCAACTCCCGGAGTCTACCCAAACCCATGTCCATTGAGTCGCTGATGCCATCCAGCCATCTCATAGTGGCATCTAATTGTGGTATTAATTTGCAGTTCAGGCAGTTCAGTCACTCAGTCGTGTCCGACTCTTTGTGATCCCATGGACTGCAGCATGCCAATCTTCCCTGTCCATCACCAACTCCCGGTGCTTGCTCAAACTCATGTCCATTGAGTCGGTGATGCCATCCAACCATTTCATCCTCTGTCATCCCCTTCTCCTCCTGCCTTCAATTTTTCCCAGCATCAGGGTCTTTTCCAATGAGTCAGTTCTTTGTATCAGATGACCAAAGTATTAGAGCTTCAGCTCCAGCATCAGTCCTTCCAATGAATATTCAGGACTGATTTCTTTAGAATTGACTGGTTTGATCTCTTTGCAGTCCAGGGGATTCTCAAGAGTCTTCTCCAACACCGCAATTTGAAAGCATCAATTCTTCAGTGCTCAGCTTTCTAGATAGTTCAACTCTCACATCCATACATGACTACTGGGAAAACCATAGCTTTGACTAAATGGACCTTTGTTGGCAAAGTAATGTCTCTGCTTTTTAATATGCTGTCTAGGTTGGTCATAGCTTTTCTTACAAGGAATAAGTGTCTTGTAATTTCACAGCTGCAGTCACCATATGCTATGATTTTGGAGCCCAAGAAAATAAAGTCTGCCACTGTTTCCACTCTTTCCCCATCTACTTGCCATGAAATAATGGGACTGGATACCATGATCTTAGTTTTTTGAATGTTGAGTTTTAAGCCAACATTTTCATTCTCCTCTTTCACTTTCAACAAGAGGCTCCTTAGTTCTTCTTCACTTTCTGCCATAAGGGTGGTGTCATCTGCATATCTGAGGTTATTGATATTTCTCCCAGCAATCTTGATTCCAGCTTGTGCTTCCTCTAGCCCAGTGTTTCTCATGATGTACTCTGCATATAAGTTAAATAAGCAGGGTGACAATATACAGCCTTGATGTACTCCTTTCCCTGTTTGGAACCAGTCTGTTGTTCCATGTCCAGTTCTAACTGTTGCATCTTGACCTGCATACAGTTTTCTCAGGAGGCAGGTCAGGTGGTCTGGTCTTCCTATCTCTTTCAGAATTTTCCACAATTTGTTGTGATCCACACAGTCAGAGGCTTTGGCCTAGTCAACAAAGCAAAAGCAGATGTTTTTATGTAACTCTCTTGCTTTTTTGATGATCCAACAGATGTTGGCAATTTGATCTCTGGTTCCTCTTCCTTTTCTGAATCCAGATTGGACATCTGGAAGTTCACGGTTCATGTACTGTTGAGGTCTGGCTTGGAGAATTTTGAGCAGTACTTTGCTAGCGTGTGAGATCAGTGCAATTGTGCAGTAGTTTGAACATTCTTTGGCATTGCCTTTCTTTGAGATTGGAATGAAAACTGACCTTTTCTAGTCCTGTGGCCACTGCTGAGCTTTCCATATTTGCTGGCATATTGAGTGCAGCACTTTTACAGCATCATCTAATCCTAAACATCATCAAATCCTAAAGATTTGAAATAGCTCAACTGGAATTCCATCACCTCCACTAGCTTTGTTCATGGTGATACTTCCTAAGGCATCACTTAGGAATGTGATGCAGATGATTTGCAGTTATCTGATGACTGTTGAGGTAAAGCACCCTTTTACTTATTTATTGGGCCATTTGAATTGTGTAATTTGTGTGTGTGTGAGAAATATCCATTTAAAGCTTGGTTTATGTTTCTATTTTGTTGGGTGTTGTTTATCTTATTGAATATAGGAAATTCTTTATATATTCTGGAGTCCCTTCTTATAGCAATTCCCACCCTCTGGGATCTAATTCTTGATTATCTGAGGTAGAGCTGGCATAATAATAATAGAAATAAAATGCACAATAAATGTAATGCACTTGAATCATCCTGAAATTATCTCCACTCCTGGTCTGTGGGAAAATTGTCTTCCATGAAATTGGTCCCTGGTACCAAAAAGTTTGGGAACTGCTGCCTTACTTTTATATGCATTGTAACTATCTTTTCTCACTCCATTTTTTTAACGAGATTTTCTTGATTTTTAAAGTAGTCAAATCCTTTCTTTTATGATTAATGCTTTTTTGTGTTCTATTTAAAGAATTTTTTGTGAATGATGTTATTTGAAGCATTTTATCTCTATTATAACTGTTTTCTAGAAAGACAATTGGTTTTTATGTAATAGATGTGAAACATGAACTTGTCAAATTCAGTTCTTATTTTTAATAGTTTTCATCATCTTATGTATTCTTTGTTATCTGCAAATTAATGATTGTTTTTATTGCTTTCTTTTATAACTTTATATTTTTTATATTTTCTTGCCCCATTGCCCTGGGTATGACCTCTAGCATCATAATAAATAAAAATAAAGATAGTATCTTCTTTCTTGGTTTATTCCCAGCTTTAGAGGAAAGCACTTAGGCTTAATGCTCTAGGCTTTTTTATTCTTTTGGTAGATTCTAGTGTATGTGCCAATTTTTTTCTTTTATTCTTTGTTGCCATATTTTTTCCAGTTGTATTGAGATATCATTGACATATAACATTGCATTATTTTAAGGTATATGTATAACAATGATTTGATATATGCTTATATTGTGAAATGATTAGCATAGTGAGTTTAGCTAATATCATCACCTCATATAGTTACAGATTTTTTTTCTTGTGATGAGAACTGTTAATATAAATTCTCTTAGAAACTTCCAAATATGCAATACAGGGCCTTCATGACCTAATTACTTTTCAAAGCCTCAACCAAAATATTCAGTGTAATATACAGTCCTTTATTACTTCCTGATATATCACATAAATAAAACTTTTTCATGAAATAGTCAAAATAACTCTAGAGATTGTACATGAATGAACATACATCATAGGATGATAGTGGACTCATTTAAGTTCTTTTCTGAAAAAAAAATTTGAGCATTTACACTGTGTTAGCTGGCTCTATAAAATAAGTTAATTACCTAATATTTCCTTGGTTCTTCTGTGTTCTGGACATTTGGTACTGAAGATGCAAAGCTGAGGAAGGCTTGATGTGGTCCCTTTTATTCACACAAATAATATAGACTCTAGTGAGAAGCAGAAAAAAATAATTATAGCATTCTATGTACAGGCTTTTAATAATAAAAATGCCAATAATGTTCATGAACATTTACTGTGCACCAACATTTTTATGAGCACTTTCCATACATCAGTCCTCACAGTAACTCAGTAGGATCAGGTGGTGTTATCATTCCCACTTTACCAGTAAGGATCCTGACACACAGTTGGGCTGGAGCACTTTGCTGAAAGTCATATGACCAGGAAATGGCATAGAAAAATCAAGAGCTCCAGGAATGCTAGGAGATAAACAACTTACCCCACCTAGAATAGTTGGGGAAGGCTCATGAAGCAGGAGAAGGCAATGGCACCCCATTCCAGTACTCTTGCCTGGAGAATCCCGTGGACAGAGGAGCCTGGTGGGCTGCAGTCCGTGGGGTCGCTGGGAGTCGGACACGACTGAGCGACTTCACTTTCACTTTTCACTTTCATGCATTGGAGAAGGAAATGGCAGCCCACTTTAGTGCTCTTGCCTGGAGAATCCCAGGGACGGGGGAGCCTGGTGGGCTGCTGTCTCTGGGGCCGCACAGAGTGAGACGCAACTGAAGCAACTTAGCAGCAGTAGCAGCATGAAGCAGGAAGAGTTAGCATAACTTGGCAGACATGATTGGGCTGGCATTCAGGAGAGAGAGCCTCTGAAATGTCATTGAGGTGTGTGTGTGTGTATGTGTGTGTATTTGTGTGTGTATGCGCGTGTGTATGTGTGCACGTGTGTGTGTGTGTGATGGTCAGACATGCTCAGAGAAAGATAAAGAGCCTGGTGTGCTTGCATTTCAGGGTTTCAAAAGCAAGTTGTAGAAACAGAGGAAGGCTTTTGAAGAGAAAAATAACAGAATCTCAACTATTTTGATCGGAATATATTAATCTGGCTCTCCTACCTTCCATTGTGATAGTATCTACTCCTTACAGAGGGATTACTGAGTGCTAGGCAGTGAATAAGCACTTCACACATGTTAATTCGTTTTCACCTCAGAAAAACCCTGTGAGGTGTACACTTGAACAGAAGTAAAAAAAGAAGAAACAGTTGAGGTACAGAGTAGTTGAGTTACTCAATCAAGATCACCTCTCTAATTGGTGGCAGTGTTAGGATTTGGATATGTAGCTTTGGTCTTAATCTCTGAACACACCAAAGTTTCTATCATCCATTGTTTTTTTACAGACATTGTTAGGTATATTATAATAGATATTGTGTGTACTATAGCTAAAAATGTTAGGTATATACTGTACATTAATATGTATAATATTAATATGTCTAATTTGTTAGGCATATTATATACATGAGAATATCTCCCTACCCAGCTGAAATATAAACTTCCCAGTAATAGAGACTTTTGTGTATATTGCACTGTTCTTTCAAAGATTATTAGAAAAGCAGGCCATCTGTAGTTGATACAGGATGAATGAATGATGATTTAGTGAAGAGTAGAAGTCTATATGGGCAAATCAGAATGTGTGTACACACACACACAATCTTAAGTATTTATTCATTTTTCTTTTGAATGATTTGATGTCTTTTATTGCTTAGATATGAGTACACCTTTTGGATAACTTGATTGTCAGTAAATTGCAGAGTTTACTTTCTAAGATCTGGCAGAAGTTATAATAATAAAACAAAAAGAATTCTAATTTATGAGTATTATAAAAATATATATTTATTTTGTATTTCTATATAACACACTTGGCTCCCCCCAAATACTTTTACCATGGCCTAGAGCATATGTGATGTATGTATATGTTGTTGTTTAGCCCCTAAGCCATGTCCAACTCTTTGCAACCCCAGGCTCTTCCATGGACTATAGCCCACCAGGCTCTTCGGTCCATGGAATTGTCCAGGCAAGGATACTGTAGTGGGTTGTGGGTTGCCGTTTCCTTCTCCAGGGGATCTTACTGATACAGGGATCAAACCTGCATCTCTTGCTTGGCAGGTAGATTCTTTATCACTGAACCACCATACATGTATAGTGTGTATACATATTATATAGAAATTGTGTGTGTGTATATACATCCTTTTTTGCACCCATACTGAAGCTTGACTTTACCTGGAGGCTGGGTTGGTCAAGATAAGAGATCCTGGTTGTTATTTTGCAGGCATATGCTCTTCTCCCTGCTTTTCATGATCCTCTGTGATGCTGCCTACCTCTTATCCGGACTAACACTTCCCCTACACAGTCAGGGCTTCCTGTCCTCTATTTACACTACTACCTCCCTGAACAGTAGTGATTGGCTATTACAAGCTGTGACAGTCATCATTTCTGAGCATAGTATGTTCACCTTTTTTTTTTTTTCTTCCATTAGCTGAGATCTCTTGTCTTTCAATATCTCATCATTCCTTCTTTTATTCAATGGAGTTCAATCACAAAAATCTTTTAAGAATTATCTGGTAACATATAGTTTAGCACTCAATTGTTTGCTAGTTGGTTTTGTAGATGAGGTATGTTGGAATGTCTTTTGGTTTCCCCAGAAAAAAATATTAGATAGTGTGCCAGGGAAGCCTACTTTGCTAGCTGATATATATTTTATTTACTTACTTATTTCTCTTTTTTGGCTGTGCCATGCTGCACACAGTATCTTAGTTCCACAACCCATGTCCCCTGTGGTAGAAATACTTGGTCTTAACCACTGGACAACTAGGGAAGTCCCTTGCTAAGTATTCTAAACCATGATATGTGCAGGGAGCTAAGAGACCTAGGTTAACACACTATTTGTGAACCTGAACAAATATTTCTTCCTCTAGGGTCTTGTTTTTCTTATCTGTAAATGGAGTTGTTTACTAAATGTCATTTCACATCTCTAGCTCTTCTGAGATGGGAAATGAGTACTGCTAATTAATAGATTGTTCACATTTGCCTTCTAAAAACCAGATACATTACTTTTAAGAGTAATATTATTATTATTATATAGTATTCAATATTAATATTACAAAGTATTATTATGTTTTAACAGTAGGACACATCTAAGTAATTGGACACAATTTTCTATGGGTTTAGGACCCTAAGGTGGGCATGGTTGAGGGCAACATTGCAAGTTGGCATCCTCCTGGTTCCTGTAGTCCTCTTGGTGGTAGCTGTAATGATATGCTGTGTGAATTAAATTGAAGGGTTTGGTTTCAAGTTCTGTGATTCAGGTTACGCAGACTGGTTGACAGTGAAACATCCATGGGAAAGTTTGCGGGATGCTAAGATGATATAGAAAAGGGGTAGGTGTTGCGGGGAGATACTTCTCCATGTGTTTCTCAGGTTTCTTCTGCAGGTCTTGAAAGAGAGAAACTTAATTGTCTGTAGCTTTGGAATATCTTTGGAATATCAAGAATACTTGTGTACTGAAAATGTGGCGGAGATAGAGATTGTGTTACCTTCTCGAACGAAGGGCAGGCATGCACACTGCTTTGTAAGAGCTCTGTTTCCTGTGCTTGTGTGGTCTTTTCTTGTAACACAAACCAATGTTCAGTTCTCTTGAATCCCATTGTGTTGCCTGAGGGAACAGGCACTTAAATAACCAGCACAAAAATGCTGATATTCTGCCAACTATTATTGCCGTGAGCAATAAATTATCCTCATCTCTGACTGATGAGTCTTGTGTTTTCCATTAGTTCCGTGAAACAGTGACAAACTAACTTGCCAACATAGGATATCATCTTAGACCCTTCATAGTTCTTCAGAAGCAGAGGGACATTTTAGGATTTCTTTCTAGATCCCTTTTGCTCATTCTTTCCTCATTCCTTTCTGGAAGTGAAACCCTAAGCATTTGAATAGCAGAGCCAAATTTTCACCACCAAGGAGCAACAAACTAGACTGAAGTTTAGATCTTCTGACCCCTTGGTCCTGTACTTCTTTCTCAAAAGTATTTTAAATCTAACAGATACTTGAAATACTGTGCAACAGTTAAAACTACTAACAACTTTTATGCAGTGCAGTTGCTGGACAAAAGCCCTCTGTATATGAGTAGTCTCTAGAACTGTGCAATTAATTAAATATGAATTTAATAGATGCTTTGCTCTGGTACTTATATTTTGAAAGAAAAACACTTTTAAAGAAAGACAAAACACTAGAGTAAACCATTCATGATCTAAGTGAAAGGCAACTTCTTGGTTAAAATGGAGCTAATGTTGCAATTTAAAGAGAAATAACAAATGCTGCAGCTAAATCTTTGCTTGCATTCATTTGTTATTTTGGTAATTTTGCTCAGACTTGATGAATGGTTAGTAAAATGTTTATGCATACAGAATGAATAATCTCCAAGATTCTTGTAGAATTTCCCTCAATTTTGAGCTTTTGTGAGGCTTTGGATTATTTCTAATTGAAGTTCAATTTATTTTCTTATACATAGTAAGAGAATCAGTTGAGAAGTAAACTGACAAGAAACTTCTTTTGTGATATCTGAGACTGGACAGTAAGTGGCAAACTCTTATTAGAACTGAAATGAGATAAGGGGCTGAGTCCCGTGTTCCCCTGCCTGCCAGTCCCTATTTGTGTATGTCCCCAGTGGGCATAAATAACGAGTTTTAGGTTTGTTTTATTTTGTGTATTTCTCTGGCTTTTTGGCCATGAGGCATGTGGGGTCTTACTTCCCCGACCAGGGATCAAACCCACACCTCCTGCGTTGGAAGGCAAAGTCTTAACCACTGGCCCACCAAGGAAATCTCTCTTGTGCTTTTACTTATGTGTTGGTTTTTGGATTAGTCCACTAATGTGATAGCTTTTCAGCAAAAGGCAGAGATCTTCCTAACAATCCCTCCATCCTCTCTACCCCAAAATATATTTTAAGATTCAGGTTTGCTGATACCTGGTATTCTGCCCTTTATGGCTTCTGCTGATAGGAGTATTGTCTGTAAAATCCAACTGCTTATCTTTATCTTCCAGGAAATCTTCAGTTTCTCCATCTACAACTTTTCCAAGTTTATTGCTTTTTATCAACTATATTTGAATAACTTTGTTTCTAATTTAAGAATATACACATGTAAGTGTATGCTACAATTAAGTTTTTTCTCTGATTAAATTAAGTCTGGGGGGCTGATCTCGTGCCCATGGTTCTGACCTCAGCTTACTTCATGCTGAGTGTAACTATGGGTTCATATGCTCAGTCCTGTGGGATTTGTCTTTAGATGTTATCTAGATAGAAGGGATGATGAAAGTCTCTCTGTCTTTCAGAACAAGAATATGTTGTTTAAATGGTAATTGAAATGAAGTTACATAGAAGTAGAGGCTATGGCTGAATTACTAGATGCTTACATAAAATTGTGAGATGAAAGCACATTAATTACTTAAAAATACAGTTGGGGCTATTGCTTAATAAGGATCTGGGATCCTAGTGTTCATTGTCACTCTCTGTACACACACACACACACACACCCACCCATGCACCCATCCATCCCTCCCTCCCCACCTTTCACAAACTGGAAATTGCCTCTCCCCAACTGGGTAGAGAGCTGGAGGCTTGCTCAACTGAGAGATTAAACCAACAGAAGTGATTGAGACACCAAACAACTGTGAAGGCAGAACTCCAGCAAGAAACTGAATGGATTAAGACAAATCCTACACTGAAAAATGAGCCTTCTGAACATCTGTTGGTGGGCCCATTTTTATGCCTATTAGATTTATATTTTAAGTTTTGAAATCTCCGTTAATGGAAATACCAGCTAGTAGTGTTTACTAATATAATTTATGATCAAGTCTAAAATGATACTTGCTGCATTCTACTTAAAAAAATACTTAGTTTTGAATTAGATTCTTGAATCAAAAAACTGGGACACCTAGTTGTGTGTGTGTGTATGCATATATAAATATATATAAATTTAATATCCAGATGCTCTTTACAACAAGAACTTATAGAAATGACAGAAGTGTTGAACAAGGCTAAGCCTGATTCAAGATGAGAAATATGTTCTAACTACATACTTATGGAATATAGTACATGCACATATTTAATATATAGTATAGATAAAATAGTTGCAGGTTGAACTCTTGAAACAGACTGACTGTATTCAGTTCAGTTCAGTCGCTTAGTCATGTCTGACTCTTTATGACCCCATGGACTACAGCATGCCAGGCTTCCCTGTCCATCACCAACTCCCGGTGCTTGCTTAAACTCATTTCCATTGAGTCAGTGATGCCATCGAACCATTTTAACCTCTGTCATCCCCTTCTCCTCCTGCCTTCAATCTTTCCCAGCATCAGGGTCTTTTCCAATGAGTCATTTCTTCACATCAAGTGACCAAAGTATTGGAGCTTCCGCTTCAGCATCAGTCCTTCCAATGAATATTCAGGACTGATTTCCTTTAGGATTAACTGGTTGGATCTCCTTGCCATCCAAGGGACTCTCAAGAGTCTTCTCTAACACCACAGTTCAAAAGCATCAATTCTTCGGTGCTCAGCTTTCTGTATAGTCCAACTCTCACATCCATACATGACTACTGGGAAAAAACATAGCTTTGACTAGATGGACTTTTGTTGGCAAAGTAATGTCTCTGCTTTTTAATATGCTGTCTACATTTGTCATAGCTTTTCTTCCAAGGAGCAAGCTAATTTCAACTCCTTGTTCTAACATTTATTTTCCAATTTCTCTTTTGCTAAATTTCCTCAGTAGGAATTGGGGGATAATAACAGTATCTATCTCAGATTATTACTGTAAGTACTAATTAAAGTAAAATATATAAAACACTAATGACAGTGTTGGTATATATTAAATGTTCAACAGAGGTTAACTATATTTACTATATTAATAAATATACAAAGAATTATAAACATATAGTGGATTCTGAAATGCATAGTCACTTTAAGAATTTATTGAAAACCACCATCAGCTTGTTAGCTATTAGAATATTTTTTCCCTCTTGTCCTTGTCTGTATTCATCTTCCAAGGTAATTGATAATTGGCTCATCATGCTGGATCATAACTCTTCTTCACTGAGGTCCAGGACATACTGAAATATGTTTCTTGTTTCAGGACTCTATTAATAAACCTTGGTTTAAGGGGGTTTTCTCAGAATATGAGTGGTAGTAATGAGTGTTGTTTAAATGCACAGACTTTAGGCTTTAGAGTCAGACAATCTGGATTTAACCTCTTATAAGCTTTGTGACCATGGACATATTCCTTAAACTTTTGAGCCTCAGTCTGCTAATCCAAAAAATTAAATTATATCAGTAGCTAATTCATACTTTTGTCTTGAAAATTAAATAGAAGAGCACATTTAATGCCCTCTACACAATACTGTCAAACAATGTGTCCAATAAATATTCCTTGTTCAGCAAGTTGAAGGCATGACCTCCATCATTCTTGAGAAACCATTAGCACTAATCGATTACCTGGAGACTAGCTTTTTCTTTTTCTTTCTTTCTTTTTTTTTTTTGTGGGAGGGGACAGAAATATTCCCAGAATATTTAACATTTCAACTGTACTTTGGAGGAAAACGGACTTTACTAGGCAGAAGCAGGGAGGTTAAAAATTCTTGGAAATAGCACGTAACAAGAGATAATAAAAAGCTTAGAATACTGTAAGTTGTCCAGTATGGCAGGAACCACAGACTGAAGTGTCATATAGAGGCTGGGTTCAAGTAGGAGCCAGGGTAGCAGGGAATGTTTTCTTTGTTTGTTCTATGGAGTATGTTTCTAAAATATAATCAGTATTATAAAGAGGAGAAAGAATAAATGTTATTTGTTTGCCTTTGCTTTTTGGAGAATTACTTAGCTGATAAAACTGTGATTTTAAAATGATACCTATTTGGAAACTAAAGTTTGATTTTTTTTTTTTTTTTTGGAGAGGAATGTAAATAGATTTTTCAGTCATTGTAAGAATCATGGCACATTTAAGTTTGTGGATCTGGTAGTACTTTTTGTTTTTTATTGTATTCTTTACTTTTGGAAGCCCCCACCTTAGGACTGCCTGACTTTTAGCATTCTCCCACTATCCCTTCAGGATCTCATTGTCTTAGATGATTTCTTTTGCTTACCTCTTTCCTTTCCCAAACTCTACCTGAGATCATACTCTTGTCTAGCTGTCACAAAGGATAGGATCTGATAAATTATTTTGCCATAAAATATAAATGATTAATAAACTCAAAGCTATTACCACAGATCCCCCATACACACACAAAAGCATAGCTGGTCTCATATTCAAAACTTTAATTCATGTTAGTATGACAGAGAAGTCCCATATTGCAAAAGGAAATTTCTAGCAATAACTTAGCTGGGCTAATTTCACTCCTCCTGTGAGAAGCTACCACCAGGAGAGCCAACCTTCAGCTACAATGCGGTTTCCCTACCGGGACATTGTCACAGCATCTCCAGTTATTCACTCTTAGTTCTCAGAGTACCGGTTACAGAAATGATGATCAAACAAGCACGAGCGCTAAGTATGAGGGCTCCAATGGACGCTTTTCCCTTGTTTTGAGTGATGGTCAACACCAAAGGCAGAGCGCCTCTAAGCACCAGTGGGGATGGAAAGGTCTCTGTGGAATCATGTTTCAGTTGAAACATTGATCATCTTCAGTTCACTTTATCTTAAACGGTTATTGGTATAAATCAATTTTCCTGAAAAAAATGTGGAAGCAAACTAGGAATAGTTTGTGCAGGTTTTCCAGATTGTTGCATAAATGATCAGGAGCAGTCTGACACTGTTTCTTTACAGCAGTCACTGAATTTTACCATTGACAATAGATACCTGCCTGCTTCTTTTAAGCCATTTTAATTTTGGCTTCACTTCATAGGGTATCGATAATTAATTGCATCAGCTCTACTACTTTAATAAAACTGGTCATCCACAAAGCAAATATGTATTGCTTAATTTTCAGTTTGAGAGTTGATAACCACTGAAAATTAATCATCCATAGAAAGGGAACTAAGCAGCACTTCTAATCTCTGAAAAGATTGCCAGTCCATTAGAGTTATGTGCTATAATCAATTCACATATAACTGTATAATTTATAAGCTCCAAATTAGATCAGCTATCTATTAGACCTAATAAAAATGGAAATATATTAATCAGATTAGAAAAATAAAGGAGAAAATTAGCAGGGAATGGGATGCAGTACCCCTGGGGAAAAAAAAAAACAACAAAGTTGTAAAAATTGAATGGGTTAACCTGGTTTCCCCTATATGCAGCAATATACTTTTATAGATAATTCTCTGTAGTTTATATATAAAAGTTTAAAAAAAGGTTCTTCTTGGAAATTATTTGGAAGCTAATATGCCTAAGCAAAAAGTTCTTCATATCATGTATTACTTCCAAGAGAATATAACGTTTACTGAGCACATGTTACATGCCAGGTGTGGCGTTAGGCCTATGGGACGTAGGCATGCCTTTTGTGATTAACATTCTTATTGAGCTCACTTTCTAAGTTATAGACATCATTAACTATCTTTTTCCTAGATATCCAGATCAAAGAAACTGTAAGTTTTAGCTAGTGTTTCAAAACCATAAATATTTGACGTTCAGTAAAGTTTTAATGCCCATTAAGAAATCTGGTTTCACATTTAAGCTACGTTCCTTCATTACCTCATCTTGCTCCTTTACTCACTATCGTAGCTTGAGCCAAACTCCTGTTGAACCACCAGAAGCAGCATTCACTGGAACCAGTGATCACCAGCTTCATGAAAAAGTCAGGGTAGAAATGGAATTGCTTTCTTTAAAAAAAAAAAAAAATCTGTAAAAAATCACATTTTCATGTTTTTCAACATTGCTAGTTTTCTCCCAAGTGAATTTCCTACCTAAAAGAAAGTGAAACAAGAAAGTAATAAAATGTCTTAGACATATAAGTAGCCATTACTTACATATTTGGAACTTCACAGTATCTAGGGTAATGAAAATACCCATAGGGGTTATAGTTAATCACATATTTGTTGTTTTTTTCATTCAAAATTTGAATATCCCTCTCTTCTAGTTCCAAAGGGAACTGAAAATATGTCTGTAAAAGGAAATTTCATGTATATAGTATCCTCTGCATAAGTCAGTTAACCAGGCATGAATTTGTGTGTGCCTGAAAGACATACAACTTAATCTAAATCTGTGCTGCAAACAACTAATGAACTCCAGCATTTCAACTTTGACAACTCTGCCTCAGTATTAAACAGTCATTTATATAATTTCTCTTTAAAATTAAAAAAAAAAATGAAACATTGGGTCTTCAAAAAACAGTGTAAGGAAAATGGAAAGACAAACTATTGATTGAGGAAAATATTTGCCAAACAACATAACCTACTAAAGGATTTCTATATAGAATTTATAAAGAACATTCAAAACAATAAGAAGAGACACATGCAGTACAACTTAAATGGCCAAAGAATTTGAATAGACACCTTGCAAAAGATAATATAGAAAAGGCAATACAGGGTGCTGAATACAAATGCTGACTATCGTTAGTCACCAGGGAAGTTAATTTCAAACCAGAATAAGATAGCATTACACATTGATTAAAATGGCTGGGAAGACAAAACAAGAAACAAAGCAAATAAAATCCTACCTGATACACAATAATCATATGATCCATGATCCAGTCATTTTACTCCCAAGTTTCTAACACAAGCTAAATGAAAACTTAGGTTCATACACTTATGTGTATGTTTATGGTGGCTTTATCCATAATCAATTCAACTGCAAACAACACAAATATTCTTCAACTGTTGAATGAATAAATACACTGTGGTATGCCCATACAAATGGCTACTACTGATACATGCAACAAAAATGATAATTTGCAAGCAAACTGTATTAAGTGCATAATGCACTATGCTGCATATTCTATGATTCTATTTATATAATATTCTACAAACCAATTATTGCATGCTTAGCACTCAGAGTGAGGGAAGAGACTGACTACAACCTGTAGAAATTTTCTTAGGAGATAGTACTGTTCTATATTCTGATTCTAGGGGAGAATCTATCATTATGCTTTTGTTCAAACTCAGAACTGTACATTTTAGTTATGCCTCAATAAAATGAAATACATAATATAAAATAACTGAAATCAGGATTATAAACTTTAAATGATAATGGGTTCAAAATAAGGCACATGTTCTGAATTTTTCTTTTACAAATTAATAACTGACTTAAGTGCATTTATTAAGATTGAATGTATTAAATGTACAGTGTTTTTTTAACAAGATAGGTTATACAAAAATTATTTTTTCTGTTGGAGTTTAGCAGCAAGGTACCAAGCTCTAACTTAATTTATATTTGTCTTATCTCATATAGAATATTGCTTTTAAATGCTTTGGTATTTAAATACTTTTAAATACTGTGTACTATCACATAGACATACAACCATTTCCTCTCCTCCGATTTACATTTCATGCTGCCATAATGAACTTCTATTCCTCTATTTCCATTAGGACTCCTATCACATTTACCCTGGACCTCTCAAGTATTCATTGCAATAAGATTATTTCAAACTTCATCGTAAGATAACTCAAGGCATTCAGTACTGTTGACCATTTTATCCTATATAGGAAAATAAATTATGTCTTGAATTTCGGCACATCTCCTACTGGATTCCCATTCTAACTCTGTGGCTACTCCTCTGTTCCCTTTTGTTGCCTTTTTCTTTTGTAAATAAGTTAACATTTGCTGTCTCTCTATTCCTGCACACCCTTCAGTTAATACATTCTTCCTGGATAAGGCCATCTCCTACCATACCTTCAACAACTCTCGATATACTTATGACTTCACCCCAATCCATGGTGGCCCCCCAGTATCAGCCTGAAGTGCAGGCTTACATTTATTTTAAACTCTCATCTTCATTATTCTGCAGCGCAGTGAATTCCAGCCATCTTTCAGTTTACTCAGTGAAGTCATCTCTGCAAACATTTTCATCAGTGTTTCTTAGCCAAAGTCTTCTGCTTTCCTCCCAAGTAAGTATAAGGTTAGCCATTTGGGCACAATTTCTGAATGATAGAGCCTTGGGAATGATAGTGTAATTTCATCAGATAGCCTTGAACTAGAGGAACATGGGACGATTTATACTTGAGATAACATCTCTCTCTCTCTTTCTCTCTTTATTTCTCCTGGCTAGTAAAGTAACCTGGATGTTTCCTCTTGGTTGGAAATTACCCCATATGAAATAACTTGCAATGTTTACCTTGGTATAATTAGGCCTTAGGGCAAAGAATATTTTATTCTCTTTCTTTGGTTCTTGTACTATTTCTTGTTCCTTTTCTCTGGGTCTTTTACCAACATCAATGGAGGTTTGAAAGAACAAGAAATGTATTGCACAAAAATATAAATATTTGAGAAACAAAGATCCATACACAGAGAAAGATACTCATATAAATTATTATATTAACAGAAAAAAGAGGGTTGGGGGTTAGGAGATGTGTCTCTGGGATTTTAAGCTAACTAGAAGATCAAGGAAAGTGTTCAACTATATAAAATTTTGGCCTTGGGATTGCCAATGTCAAGGGAATGACAAGTGAAAATAGACTAGCTGCCCTAGATTCTGCTTACCTATAGCTTGTGCTGTACTGTTTTTCCACCTTGATGAACTTTCTTATTCCCCTTTAATGAAACTGATAAGTTCTAAAACAATATGAAAACATACAACGTAAAATATAAAACACACAAGTACCCACCAGTCAGAATGAAGAAATGTTAATATTTTATTGCTTCTGCTTCAGATTTTATTTTATTGTTTTTTCAAATGAAAGATATATGACATTATGAAAGATGGTAAAGTCCTTATTGTTCTCCATTGAAATCACATTATCTTATCTCATTTTCCAGAGATAAATATTGTGTGTGCCTTCCTGTTCATGATTTTTATTATTTTGTCACTAAATCCATAGGTATTGCTTGCATCGTTGTTTTAAAAATGTATATAAATGCTATTAATGTATGTGTTATTTCGGAAGTTTTTTTTTTTTTTTTAGTGTTGGTTTTTATATCTATCCATGTTTACATATATTAATATAGTTTTGTTGCTATAAGAACTGAGTGACTGCACAGTAATTTATTATTCCCTTAACTAAGGACACCACTGGAATGGATATATTCGTGCATATCATCTGTGGCTAATATGTACAAGAGTTTCTCTTGGGTATGTATTTAAAATTAGCATTGCTGAGTCACAAATTATATATCTCACTATATCCAGATATTTACAAGTTGCCCTCTTAACATGTTTTACCATTTTATTCACCCACCAATAGTGAATGATTTTCAGTTTTTTTGTCCTTGTTAAATCTTAGTGGAATGAGATTCTTTTTTTTTTTTTTTTTTTGTATTTGGGGCTTCCAAGGTGGTGCTAGTGGCAAGGATTCCACCAGCCAATTCAGGAGCCTTAAGAGATGTGGCTTTGATCCCTGGTTGGGAAGATCCCCTGGAGGAGGAATGACAACCCATTCTGGTATTCTTGCCTGAAAAATCTCATGGACAGAGGACCTGGAGGGATGCAGTTCATGGGATCGTAAAAGAGGTGGACATGACTTAGCGACTAAGCAACGATATATTTTCCTTGATAATTAAAGAAGATGAGTGTCTCTTTATGTAGTGATTTTCCTTTGGTGTTTATTCTTTTGTGATTGCTTATTATTTTGTTCTATTTAAAATACAGAAAAGTTATTAAGGAAAATGTATACTGAGATCTGTTTTTATATAACTTATAAATCATGACTAAGAGCTGAGGCCACCTGTGTCAACAGGTCTACAGGATTTATGCCATCAAATTCTTGCCCAAAAAGATGAGACTGTAAATCAATAAATGTTTCACTATTTGCTTCAGGAAATTCTTCCATACTAATACTTACGGGTATAGGGTTTGCTCATCTGGGCAAATGGTTTTGCTGCAAGATATTAGGTTGTTCATCTGGGTAAAAAACTAGTTTGTCAAACAACTATTTATCATGACTCACTTCAAAATCATTATCTCTTTATGTCTACCAAAATTATGTCACAAACTTCTTTCAAAACCAAGCAGCTCTGTACTTTGAAAGACCAACCTTAAGTCACTTGAACCCAAACTCTAAAACCTCAGTTCAGTCATTCAGTCGTGCCCAACTCTTTGCAACACCATGGACTGCAGCAAGCCAGGCCTCCGTGTCCATCACCAACTCCCAGAGTTTACTTAAATTCATGTCCATCGAGTTGGTGATGCCATCCAACCATCTCATCCTCTGTCGTCCCCTTCTCCTTCTGCCCTCAATTTTTCCCAGCATCAGGGTCTTTTCAAACGAGTCAGTTCTTCGCATCAGGTGGCCAAAGTATTGGAGTTTCAGCTTCAACATCAGTCCTTCCAATGAACACCCAGGACTGATCTCCTTTAGGATGGACTGGCTGGATCTCCTTGCAGTCCAAGGGACTCTCAGGAGTCCTCTCCAACACCACAGTTCAAAAGCATCAGTTCTTCAGTGCTCAGCTTTCTTTACACTCCAACTCTCACATCCATACATGACTGCTGGAAAAACCATAGCCTTAACTAGGTGGACCTTTGTTGGCGAAGTAATATCTCTGCTTTTTAATATACTGTCTAGATTGGTCATAACTTTTCTTCCAAGGAATAAGTGTCTTGTAATTTCATGGATGCAGTCACCATCTGCTGTGATTTTGGAGTCCAAAAAAATAAAGTCAGCCACTGTTTCCCCATCTATTTGCCATGAAGTGATAGGACCAGATGACATGATCTTAGTTTTCTAAATGTGATCTTTAAGCCAACTTTCTCAGTCTCCTATTTAACTTTCATCAAGAGGCTCTTTAGTTCTTTTTCACTTTCTGCCATAAGGGTGGTGTCATCTGCATATCTGAGGTTATTGATATTTCTTCTGGCAATCTTGATTCCAGCTTGTGCTTCATCCAGCCTAGCATTCCTCATAATGTACTCTGCACATAAGTTAAATAAGCAGGGTGACAGTATACAGCCTTGACATACTCCTTTTCCCGTTTGGAACCAGTCTGTTGTTCCATGTCCCGTTCTAACTGTTGCTTCCTGACCTGCATACAGGTTTCTCAAGAGGCAGGTCAGGTGGTCTGGTATTCCCATCTCTTTCAGAATTTTCCACAGTTTATTGTGATCCACACAGTCAAAGGCTTTGGCATAGTCAATAAGGCAGAAATAGATGTTTTTCTGGAACTCTCTTTTTTGATGATTCAGCAGATGTTAGTAATTTGATCTCTGGTTCTGCCCTTTCTAAAACGAGCTTGAACATCTTGAAGTTCATGGTTCATGTATTGTTGAAGCCTGGCTTGGAGAATTTTGAGTATTACTTTACTAGTGTGTGAGATGAGTGCAATTGTGCTTAAGTATCCTTTCTTTTTATTTTTTATTTTATTTTTTTCTAATTTTACCCGTTAAACTATGGTTGATTCAAAATACTGTGTTAGTTTCATGTGTTCAGCTTTATGTTGTTTCCTATTGTAGGTTAATAGGTTAATAACCTACATGCTCTAGGTTATTAGAAGATATTGAGTATAGTTTGATGTGCTATACAGTAAATCCTGGTATTTGTCTATTTTACATATAGTGATATGTATCTATTAATCACCAGCTTCTAATTTATCCCTCTCCTTCCCCTTTTCCATTTGGTAAACATAAATTTGTTTTCTATATCTGTGCATCTGTTTCTGTTTTGTAAATAAGTTGATTTGTATTTTTATTTGCTTCCATATACATATAAGTGATATCATATAATATTTATCTTTCTCTGCTGATTTACTACACTTAGTATAAATTCTAGGTCTATCCATGTTGCTGAAATTGCTACTAGTTCATTCTTTTTATGGCTGAGTAATGTTTCACTATATATGTGTATATATTTGTATTATATATATATGTTGTTTGGTGAAGAGTTATATCTATAGAAATTAGATTAAACTTTTAACGCTCTTTGTTAAAAGGTCTAGATTGTTACAATTTTTGTTTGCATAAAAAATCTATTTCTGGGATAGATGATTAAACTTTCTTCCTGTGTTTGATATTATTTTTAAATTTATACTTTATAATTTTGCTTTATTATTTTTGCATGCATAGGTCATTAAATTTCACAGTGGTTTTCTTCTCAGTGAAAGGTAGTTTTTTTTTTTTTTTCATTTATTTTTATTAGTTGGAGGCTAATTACTTCACAACATTGCAGTGGGTTTTGTCATACATTGACATGAATCAGCTATGGAGTTACATGTATTCCCCATCCCGATCCCCCCTCCCACCTCCCTCTCCACTCGATTCCTCTGGGTCTTCCCAGTGCACCAGGCCCGAGCACTTGTCTCATGCATCCCACCTGGGCTGGTGATCTGTTTCACCATAGATAATATACATGCTGTTCTCTCGAAACATCCCACCCTCGCCTTCTCCCACAGAGTCCAAAAGTCTGTTCTGTACATCTGTGTCTCTTTTTCTGTTTTGCATATAGGGTTATCATTACCATGTTTCTAAATTCCATATATATGTGTTAGTATGCTGTAATGATCTTTATCTTTCTGGCTTACTTCACTCTGTATAATGGGCTCCAGTTTCATCCATCGCATTAGAACTGATTCAAATGAATTCTTTTTAATGGCTGAGTAATATTCCATGGTGTATATGTACCACAGCTTCCTTATCCATTCATCTGCTGATGGGCATCTAGGTTGCTTCCATGTCCTGGCTATTATAAACAGTGCTGCAATGAACATTGGGGTGCACGTGTCTCTTTCAGATCTGGTTTCCTCAGTGTGTATGCCCAGAAGTGGGATTGCTGGGTCATATGGCAGTTCTATTTCCAGTTTTTTAAGAAATCTCCACACTGTTTTCCATAGTGGCTGTACTAGTTTGCATTCCCACCAACAGTGTAAGAGGGTTCCCTTTTCTCCACACCCTCTCCAGCATTTATTGCTTGTAGACTTTTGGATAGCAGCCATCCTGACTGGCGTGTAATGGTACCTCATTGTGGTTTTGATTTGCATTTCTCTGATAATGAGTGATGTTGAGCATCTTTTCATGTGTTTGTTAGCCATCTGTATGTCTTCTTTGGAGAAATGTCTGTTTAGTTCTTTGGCCCATTTTTTGATTGGGTCATTTATTTTTCTGGAATTGAGCTGCAGGAGTTGCTTGTATATTTTTGAGATTAATCCTTTGTCTGTTGCTTTGTTTGCTATTATTTTCTCCCAAACTGAGGGCTGTCTTTTCACCTTACTTATAGTTTCCTTTGTTGTGCAAAAGCTTTTAAGTTTCATTAGGTCCCATTTGTTTATTTTTGCTTTTATTTCCAGTATTCTGGGAGGTGGGTCATAGAGGATCCTGCTGTGATTTATGTCACAGAGTGTTTTGCCTATGTTCTCCTCTAGGAGTTTTATAGTTTCTGGTCTTACATTTAGATCTTTAATCCATTTTGAGTTTATTTTTGTGTATGGTGTTAGAAAGTGTTCTAGTTTCATTCTTTTACAAGTGGTTAAAAATATGGAACGCTTCACGAATTTGCGTGTCATCCTTGCGCAGGGGCCATGCTAATCTTCTCTGTATCGTTCCAATTTTAGTATATGTGCTGCCGAAGCGAGCACTGAAAGGTAGTTTTAGTAACATATAGTTTCTCTCTTTATAACCATCAATACTGTTACTTTGAACTTTTTTTCTGATATGGATGTTTTTCTACCAATTTACTTTTTAGTAAAATTTCCCTTTTATATATTCTTCTGTCCCTCAATATTGAACTTTTGTTTTCATTTTCTCCTGAAATGAACATGTTAAGCAGTTTATCTGGATTACAGATATATATACACATATATTTTACTGAATGCAATGAGTAGATATATATTTCCTTTACATTTGTAACATTTCTACTCTATTTGTGCTCTTCATGACTTTATTTCATGTTTTTATGATAGGACATCCTTAAAATTAGACTTGCTTCTTACAGTTAATGGTTTTCTCTTATTTTCTGCCTCTTGGGGATTGATTTTGTTTTTGTTACATTTGTTTCTGCCTTTTCTATTGATTGCTTTTTATTATTCATTTTTCTTTTACTTGTCTGGAAAGCATAGATTTTATTTCTGCTATTTTAGTGCCTAACATTCATGCTAAGCTTGTAAAGTTCTTTGTGTGTCTTACAGTTAAGGAATAAAATAATGAAATGTCATGGAAAAGGATATTGTTAATGTAAAAGAAACAAATTGGGATCTAAGGAAACTCCATTTCAGAACCAATAAATAAATATAAACCACAACACAAAGAATAGACACAATTGAAAAGTGAATCTATATTTTGAATAAAAAGAATGCAGAACACAAAAGCGAAGTACTCAAGATAATTAGAAATAAAATAACAGCTAGAGAAGACAGAAATTTGTAATTAAATACAAGGACAATTGATTTCTTTTAATTAGAGAACACAATAAATGCAAACAAAACAAAAAAAAAATAAAATTGGGTATAATTTCATGACATGAATAAGGAATTGAATACAGGCATAAAAGACATTGTTCTTATGTTCATAGGATGCATTGTTGAAAGACAAGAGAAGATAATAGACTCATAATGAGTAACTAAGCTTGTATTTATAAGAGAACAAATTTCTGTAAGATTTAAGGATATGTATATAATGGGAAGACTCAGTCAACATTGATATTTAGGGAAAAACTTCCTGAGATCTGAAGAATGAATAAATGGTAACTTATTGAAGCAAAGAGGAAAAACACCCCAAAGTATTAATAACATGTGTGAAGACTTCAACTGAGAAAAAACATGGGGTGTTTCAGGAAATGAAAATAATTGCATTATTATGGACTAAATTGTGTCTCCTTCTCCAAGCTCAAGTTTTGAAGCCCTGATGCCCACTATCTCAGTATGTTGACTGCATTTGGAGATAAGGTCTTCAAAGAGATAATTAAGTTGAAATAATTAGTTTAGGCCATAATCTAATCTAATCTCATGTTCTTACATGAAGAGAAAATTACACTCACAAAGATACATCAGGGAATCTATATGCATGAGAAGAAAGACTGTGAAGACACCATGAGAGTCCAAAAGAAAGGCCTTGGGAGAAATTAAACCTGCCAACACTTTGATCTTGGACTTCTAGCCTCCAGAACTATGATAAAAGGCATATCTGTATTTTAAGCCATCCAGTCTGAGGTATTTTGTATGACAGTGCTGGTAAACTAATACATGCATGTAGGTGGAGCTGAGAGAGTTAAGGGGAAGAATGCAGCAAGACGAAATGGACGTGAAACAAGGTTTGACCCTGCAGGTTTTATAAATTATGTGAAAGGTGATTTTCTCTAAGTAGAATGAGAAGCAAAAAAGGAGTTTAGAGAAGGGCTATAACATAATCAGATCTACATTTGCAAGATCAGTCTAACTACTTTATAGGAAATAAATATGGAAACAGGCCAGACTGGAGGGAAACACAGTGATAAGTGCTTTGCAGTGGTCTAAGGAAAAGATGAAAGTTGCATTGGACCAAATGTTTGAACCCCTTCCCTCCCACAGTTCTTGGGTTGGAACCTAATCTCTAATGCGATATTAGTTGGAGATGGGGCCTTTGGAAGGTAATTGGGTTGTGATGGGGAGGCCCTCATGATTGGATTAATATAAAAAGAGACAGGAGAGACGTTGCTGCTTCTGTCTGTCTCCATCATGTTTGGATACAGCAAGAAGGTGGCAGTCTATAAATCAGGAAGATTGTCCTCACCAGCACCTAATTGATTGGCACCTTGACCTTTCAGCCTCCAGGACTGTGAGAAATACATTTCTGTTGTTTAAGCTAACTTAGTCTCTGGTATTCATTAGAGTAGATGAAGGTGGATAAACCAAAGGCAGTTTACACTGTAATTTAATCTCCTAATCTGCCACGTACCATACTTGATATTTTACACTTCTGTCTTCTCATGGAAGTGTCCCTGCTTCCATTATGACACTAAAACATAAAACAAAATTTGATTCTTTACATATATGTTTAGTAGCATCAAACACTGTGTGTTCTTGTGGTAAGAATGTTATCTGATTTATCTTGTTTTTTTGGAGAAGTATATGGCATCTGATGTACTCAACAAAGACTTGCTGCATAAATGAATAAGTAAAGGAGTCGATGAGTTATCTTTCCAGAACATTCTGCAGTGTGGCTATTGTATTTTTCTGAGCTCCTCTCGTCTCTGTTGTCATCCTTGTGGTCTGCCTGGGGATGACCTAAAGAAATGTAGGAATGTCATCCATCTGCCTGCCATAGACAAGTCAGATCTGTCACCTTCTTTATTTGATTCTCCAAAAAAATCCTCCTACATTTTGCTTTGATTTATCCATTTAATCTGCTCTTTCTATCTCTCTAGGTACTATGAATCATGTGTTTTCTTACTTCTGGCTTGGCTTGGAAAATTGGTTAGCCTCTTTGCTGATACCTTGTGTTTGGGGCTTTAGACCATGGGTTATGATCGATTTACCACATGAGTATTTGCGTTTTGCATTCATCCTTTGATGTTTCTTTGTTTTTCTTTGTAGCTGGGTTTGCTCTAATGTAAGTAGGATTAGCATTGAAATACGTCTATCTGAATTCTCATGAAGTCTTCCTGATTCTTTACTTGAAACTTGCTTTACTGAGGCACCCTTGCCTTTGATGCAGGAAAATAGGTGGGCCGAAGAAAGTTGTTATTATGGAGACTCTCCTTGTTGATTTTAAGTATCTTTGTCATTGATATCCTCAAATAGGATAAATAGTCATGTGGTCATCCTGTGAACATTTGGGTGTTTCATTTGGGTGAGAGAAAGAGGAGGACATATTTGGAAGAGTCCATATTTGGGAATTTCCATATTTGGGAATTTTGATGTAATGAACTTTCTATGCTTGTAAAAGTTGAGGCAGAAATAAATCCTGTGAGCCATTTAGCTTTGGTGGAAATGTTTTACTGTACCCTGCAGATTGGGAAGAAAAAAGATATTATTTCTAAACTATATATCTGGATTCATTGTGTTTCCTGAAAAGGATTTAGGAAAAGGAGCTAGGGAAACTTTGACTATGCAAATTTCAGTCATTCATTTATATACTGCACTTATTATGGACATACTCTGTGCTAAAGCTATCCTAGTCACTTGGCATAATAGCATGAATAAGACACAGTATCGTCTGCATGGGGATGTTCAGTCTAGTGGGACATATAGGAGCATTAGAATCACTGTAATATAATGTGTCACTTCCATGGTGGAGGTATGCAGATGGAGCTGTCAACATGCCCCCAGGCTCTACTTGTTTCCTTATGCTGAACTGGCCTGGAGCATGTCAGAAGTCTGATCCTTCTTGGCCCTTTGGACTTGGAAACAAAAGATTTTTGACCTGACCTAACATTAATCATTTTGAAAGGTAACGAAGTAAAAGTTTAGGTTTAACACTCAGAATAATGAGCAGAAGTGGAGAAGGAATTATAAAATAGAAGTGTCTCAGTGTTAATTATATCCCCCACCCACCTGCCCACCCCCAAGAGAAGTGAATATTTCAAAACTGGAAGACGAGAGCTATACCCAAAGGTCGTAGTGGGAAACCTAGTGATTCTCGTTTTAGCATTTAAGACTAACTGGCATATGTTCCTGGCAATCTCATTGCATAAATTAGGTTTTAAATAAATGAAGTAGGAAACATGTTCAGAAAATGAGGACATTCAAATTTAGAATTTCAAAATTGAGCATCATTTTTTTTTGACCCCTAAAGAAGTTGCCTTTCTGTTTATAGAGCATGCTTTAACATGTCGGTGTACAGACTGAGAGAGAAATGGTTGGGGAAAGTATCTCAGGTTGTACCGTGTAAGTGAAGAGAGAAAGAGGAGGACATATTTGGAAGAGTCAATGGAGAGATAAACACTGGGGGAATTTTGATGTAATGAACTTTCTATGGAATTTAAGCACAATACAATGTCAGCATAGTTTCCATGGCTTGCAAGAGGAGACACAATAAAGCCAATAAGGGTTGATGAGAGAAATACTGGAACCTGTGAGTAAATGTAATTAGAAGACTGGCTCCCAGCCTTCTGTTCTTTACAGAGAGGTAAGGGACCTACTTCATACGTGCCCCATCAACAGTACTTTTAAATACTATTGTTTATTGAGCTATGACAATGAGCTAGGGATTATCCTGAGCTCTCGCACATATTAAGTCATTTAACTTTTCCAACAACTCCAGGAGTGAGGCTAATCTTTCTTCCTTTTAGATGAGGAAACAAAATAAATAACTATGTTGAAGTCACATGAGCTTTCCAGGTGGCACTAGTGGTAAAGAATGCTCCTGCCAATGCAGGAGATGCAAGAGACGAGGGTTCGATACCTGGGTTGGGAAGATCCCCTGGAGAAGGGAATGGTAACCAACTCTAGTATACTTGCCTGTAAAATCTCATGGACAGAGGAGCCAGGTGGGCTACAGTCTGTGGGGTTGCAACGAGTCAGACATGACTGGGAGCAAAAAGTCACATAGTTGAAAAGTGGATAGCCAGAATTTAGTCCAAGGAAGCCCAGCTGCAGAGCTCAGTATGAGAGTCTTGACCATGACATGAAGAATCTGTGATACTTAGATGAAAAGTGTGCTCATGGAACTCAAGATGCCATGGAAATCACAAAGTTAGATCTTGGCTCACTTTTGGGAAACTGTGTCTATACGTGAAATTCAGAAATCCACTAGCCACAACTGGATGTTTTGTCTCTCAGCTCTAGATTTATCCTTTAGTACTTAACTCTGTATAATGGATTAAACCTTTCTCCTTAATGGGGAGTGTGACCTGAAGCTTTGTCAGGAGAGAGCAGTGAGGGGCATTTTGTGAGAAGGGGACTTCTCTTCCAGGGGGCTGTTTGCTTCTGCCTGCTCTGGCTGCACGATGGGTCTGTGGTGTGAGTGTGCCTGGGAGTCCTAGCTCTGCCCCAACACACCCAGAGCCCAGGACCTCAGAAACCCCACGACCCCAGCCCAGGCACTCAATTTCTCACAGTTCTCTGGCTCTCTTCCCTGTCTGTCTGCTCACTGATGTTGACTTACATATGACTTGGAGGTTATTGTTTGTACTTGCTCAGCAGTTGTGATCAATTGTGAAAACTAGTCAACTTCTTGACAACTAGGTAGTCTGCAAGTCATAATAGATGACTCGTTCTTCAGTGGGGTCTGAACCCTGACCTTGGAGAAGCATCTCCCTTCCAATTTTATCTTTCCTTACACACCTACCATCAGTCCTAGGGTACCCTTTAAAGTTCTTATTACATTTTTACAGTTACTTGCTAATCAGAGCTTAATATTCTTTATATCAAGCTACCCCCTGTTTAAAATTGCAATGAGGTTTTTCTTTCCCGATTGGACCTGAACTGATATAGAAGCTGAGCCACCGGAGTACTGTGGAGTGCCGTGACAGCTAGGGAATGCACATGAAACAGCATATTTCTCAGTCAGTGGAGGAAATGGTAGATAAAATGATGGAAGAAGATCTGTCAGATTGTGTATGTGTGAGTGTGTCTGCGTGTGCCTGTCTAAGGTTTAAAGTTGAGAGTAGAATTTATATTTAGATATTCTAATGATGAATTTTTGTCCTAGGAGGAGGAGAATGAGGAACCAATTTCCCATGTGTTAGACAATATTTCCTATCTAAATGCCAGATTGAGCAACTCAAGGACACAAAGTGAATCCGAATCCCTCCTTTGAAAGATTCAAGTCTGTAAATCAGTGACTAGATTACACTTTGTGATGCCTTTTGAAATTTACAAGAAAGATAATGTGTGTAACAGTCTTCAAAAATTGACTAATTCAAGTATAATTCAGAACAATTTACTAATGTGCTGTGATTTATAAAGAGGCTTCGTTTTGCTGAAGAATTTCCAAATGGAATGCATGAGAGAGAATAGCTGAATAGAAATGGCTCTTACAGCTTATGAAACAGATGGGCTATCTTATGAAAAATGCTGTGACCAGGGCATTCAGAGTTGACGCACACAGATCTTTCAAGGTGACAACGTCCAGGCTGTGTGAAGCATGTTTAGTTCTTGTGCAGCATCCTCTTCCTGGGATCTGAAATGTGTCCCTTTGCACAGGCAGCAGGGGTGATGTGACAGGCAGAACAAACAGCAGAGCTTTTAGATCATGAAAATGGTCATGAGGCAAATGGTGTATTCAAATACAGCAATCCTTTCTGTTTTCTTTTCCCCTATGTATATATTTCATCTTCTGTACTGCTGAACTATAATGAAGAAAGTTCCAGATATTACATTAGGTTGAATTGTGAAATTGCTAATATTTGACAGTTTCTTGAGCAATAAAGAGATCCATTTTATATGATTCAACTTGACACCACTTTACCTAGGAATATTTCAGTACATCTTTCAAAAGATAGTTATTTTAAAATATGGTTGAAATACCATTGCCACATCAAAACATACAGCAGTTTCTTAAATAAAATCAAATACTTAATTGGTATTCAAATTACCTTGAATTTCTATCTTTTCTAGTTGTTTTATCTGTAATTTTCCTTTCTTGTCTGGTCCCAGACAAGTTTTGATAGCAGGGTCAGATTGGCCTCATGAAGTGAGTTCTGAAGTGTTCTCTCAACTTCTATTTTATAAAAGAGTTTGCATAAGCTTGGTGTCATTTGTAATTTAAATGCTTGATAGAGTTTCCTAGTAAAGCCATCTGGGCCTGGAGTTTTCTTTTTGGGAAAGGTTTAGGTTACAAATGCAATTTCTTTCAGAAGATGTAGGGTACTCATGTTTTCTGTTTCTGAAATGTGAAACGTGCTGCCGTCAGTCATGTCCGACTCTGCGACCCCATGTACTTCCTATTTCTATCAGTGGTCAATTTCATGAACTCTTGTTTTTTTGAGGAGTTTTTCCATTGTAGGTAGTTGATTTCATTGGTATGAAGCTATTCTTGATATTCATTTTTTTCATTTTTAGATAAATTTGTAAGATCAGAACTGATTATTATTATAGATTGTAGTTTAATTCTGTTGTCAGAAAATAAACTCTGAGGTATTTCAATCTTTTAAAAGTAATGAGACTTGTTTTCTAGTCTGGCACACAATCTTTTTTTGGTGTACTATCCACATCCACTTTAACAGAATGTGTTTAAAATTTTCAGATGCAATATTGCATAAATGTTAATTAAATCAAGATAACTTCTATTGCTATTTAAATATTCTTTTTGTCATTGAATTTTTTGTCTACTTGTCTATCAATTACTAAAAAAGGAATGTTGAAATCTCTAGCTATGTTTATTTCTCGCTTTAGGATTTTTTCCTTTATGTATTTTAAAAATCTGTCATTAGATATATATTTATTTTTATTCAGTATTCTAATGTGTCTTGACAAAATTAGCCTTCTAAGCTTATGAAATGCCTCTCTTTACTTCAAGTGATACTTTTTGTCTTAAAAGGCTGATATTATTAGAGCTACTCCACTTTCTTAAACTTGATAATTGAAACTGTTTTTTCCATCCTTTTACTTCCAGCTGTATTTACCTTTATATTTACTGTATTTAGATATAGTTAATCTGTCATTTAAGTCCAGTTTAACTGAATAAGATATTCTCTTAATTGAGGGAATATATTTATATGATTGGTTTTAAACCTAGCACCTTGATTTTTTTGTTTTTTGCTTGTCCCCTCTCATTTTTTCCTCCATTTGCCCGCATGTAGTTTAATCAGAAAATGTTTTCTAGTAGTTTATTATGTTTTTCTCTAATGGGATTTTTGCTTTAATTTTTTTTTTTTTTGCTTTAATTTTGTATTAACTTTTTAGTAGTTGCTTGAGGAATTGTAACATGCATCCTGATCTTTTTAGTACTTCACATCTAATATAAAAATTTTGTAAAAATATACGTCAATGTAACTTTCCTTCTCTTGTGTTAATTTAGTCATATACTCTTACATCTACATGTAATTTGAACTCCAATATAAAGTGCTAATGACCATGTTCCTTTAGACAAAGGTGAAGAGGGACAAATTGGAAGATTGGGATTGATAAATACACACTACTGTATTTAAAACTGGTAACTAATAATCTACTATATAACACAGTGATGTGTATTCAGTGCTCTGTAATGACCTAATGGCCTGTGTTCGGTCAGCAGGTAAGGTCTTCGTCTGGACATATTCTTCCTTTTATGGAATTGTCCTTCAGAGATTTTAAAAGTAACTCAGTAACTCTGAGTTTATCAGTTCCTTCTAACATGGTGGGAATTGAACGCTGAAGTTTTCCCACCCAGCACTGAGCTGCTATTGCTCAAGTCTTTTAGCTTTCCTACTCTTCTAATTCTTTCCATTCAAAACCTGATTTCTATTCTTGCTCTGTGTATATCCAGATCAGAAATGAATCAAGATTTAAATGGCTTTTTTAAGGAGATTTTGGTGATCTCTGTTTTTGTTTCCTTTCTGGGGGATTCCTTTCTTCAATTTCTCACCTCCTTGGCAGCTCAGAACTTTTCTCTTAATCCTCATCTGAAAAGCTCTCATTTTTCTTTTTTGGCTTGAGCTCTATCCACCATATACTGTGAACATGTGAATGTCCTCAGAGAACTGGTTTAGTGTGGATCTCACGTAGTTTGTTTCATTGGTTTCAGGGTCATATCCCAGCTAATTTGTACCTGCTTTTGATTGGTCTCTGACTTCAGTATGATTTTCTTTTATTTGATAAAAGTTAGGCCATCATTATGGAAAGTGGTACTCCTTAACCACCTAATTTAGTCTTTCATCTCATTCATGGTAACATCCTCCTAGTTTGTGTCCCAGCTTATATACTTTCAACCCACTCCTCCCCACATACCTTGGCATATGGGACATTCAAAGTAGATTTCCTTAAAAAAAAAATAAATAAATAAAATAAATTATGCTTCTTTCCCCCGTGTAAACTATTCTAAGTCTTCATTTGCCTCCAATTTGAAGTTCATACCACTTACTAGGGTACATGCACAAAAATAATACTTAAAATATTTAGTAATATGTAAGTGTACTGGGTGAATATCATCTCTGATGTATACTTCTGACTTTTTAAAATCTTCTATATCAAGTTGACATTTCCAGTCAAATTTCCCAACAATGCCTCCACTTAAATCTATTTCTGGCTTCCTGAAAAAGTAATTTTCTTCAAATTTGGCAAGGTTTGAAATCAATTTTTTTCTCATTATTATACATACCTAGATTGGTTTCCAAGGGTTGCCAAAACAAAACAAACTGGGAGGCAAAAAAAAAAAAAAAAAAAAAAAAAAAAAATTGAAAGCTATTGTCACTTAATTCTTAAGACTAGAAATTCAAAATCAAGATGTCAACAGGGGCAAGTTCTTTCTGAAGACTCCAAGGGAGGAAACCTTTTCAACACTACCTAGATTCTGGTGGTTTCCAGAGATCCTGGCTGGTCCTTGGTTTCTAGGTACATTAGTCCAGTGTTTGCCTCCATCAAGGGATGATATTCTCCTTTCATGTCTCTGTCCAGATTTTTTAAGGACATCATATTTTTAAAAATTAGGAGCAACCCTAATGCAGAATGACCTCATCTTAATTTCATCACTTCTGAAAAGACCTTATTTCCAAATGAAGTCACATTTATAGGTTGTTCGTAGAGATGTTTTTTTTTGGCGGGGAGGATTATTCAACCCAGTAGATTACCGAAATCCTATCATTTCCCAATCAAATGATTCTCCTCTTTGAGTGCTTTATTATTCTTTCATAAAATGTTTCTCTCCATTGAAAAGTGCTGTGACCCATGCAGCATGAATTTCTTTTCTTTGCTGCCTCTCCCAACAATTTTGAGTCTTTGGAAGAAGACTGGTTTTTATTTATCTTTACATCTCTAGAGCCTCTTCAGTGCCTACCTTCAGTGCTTAATAAATATTTGATAAATGAATGATCTCAAAGAGAACAGAGAGAGGGCTGCCTTCTTCCTCATTCCTTAAAGCCCTCAAGCACCATTAACTTTCATACCACCATCTCATTCCTGTTGCCCACAGTTTTATTTTCACCAAGATGAAAAGAAATTGAAACTATATTCTTGGAGAATTAGAAACATAAACTTTGGTATCAGAATGGACTCTCCAAGTCAGAAAAAGTTAAAGATAGAAACATAATGTAAATCTTAAAATGTTACTGAGAATGTTAGTAATGATATTGACTTAATTTTTCTTGCTAGGGGAGGACCATGACTAAACTCAATGTGTTGAAAAGTTCAGAGACATTAATCTTCTTATCTGTGCCCCAGAACTCCCCCTGCAAAGACAAATGAGCAAGCATTGATGAATGCTGCTTCATTAGGAGAATTTAAAAATGCAATTTGTCTTCATGAAAAGGAAGTATTTTTACATTTTCCATTTTACAATGAATCAGTGAAAAGAATTTTTCAACCATTACCCTTTGACTTAGAATGGCCTTTATGAACAGCATATCAAGTGCAGTAATAGACTTGCTTTAGGGGAAATGTTGACAAAAAAAAATACTTTCTTGCAAAGCAATATCTGTAATCCACTGGACTCATCAAGACTGTTTTATAGTAATATTTCAGGGTGTTAAATATCCCTTTTTGTTTCTAAGAGACAATAAAAGTGAAAACTAAAAATAAAAAAAAAAAGCAAATACACACAAAACAGCATACCTTTCAAAGGAAGTTTTTAGGTTTGACCTAAAGTAGGTATACTGCTGTCCTAATTTTTACTCTGTCTCTATCCACATAATAAGATGTTAAACCATTTTATTCCCAGTGATTAGTGTGAAAATATGCAAGGTCCCCAGTGACCCAAGCATAAGTATACCATGATTACTCTGCTCTTAGAGGGATATAAAATTTAAACAAACAAAGCCTTAATATCAGAAAGTGTTTTCTGGTTAACTATCAAATACATAGAAAATAAAATCATTCACAAACCCCCATCAAATGATCCATCTGATTAGTGAAGATTTTGTAGCCCCTTTATATGATAGTATCCATTCAAGTAATACTCTGTGGCATTTGATCTTTGCTTCTGTTGTTTAGTATATTTTAGTGTCCTTCAAAATCAGCCACGAGTTGGGAGATGAGGCACCAGGAACATTCCCTTATGTATTTGGATCTATCTGTAGTATATTTTTTATCAGCAGTATTTTCTTTTTTCATGACCATAAATATTGCCTGATGAACTTTGAGAAATTCTCCCAAACAAAAGGCTTCTTTTTTTTTTTCCTCCCAGCAGTACATGGATTGAGGCCTGGGATTCTGTTTCTTGAAGAACAACTTCAGGTGATTCTAATGCAGGTGGTTTAGGGACCGCATTTTAAAAAAAATTACTGAGTGTCCTTTCTGCTATTTAAGTAGGCTTTCTATAGGTAGATCACCCATTCTTAATTCCAGAAGAACACATGGAATTTTTGTTGTTATATCAGTGAGTTTCCCTTATATCCTTTTAATTTTACAAATATGGATACATTTTTTGGATATCACCAGCTGGTTACTCATCTCACCTCCTTCACCTAGACTCTCTTCACCTAGACACACAATTGAATACTTCATTTCCTTCGACCTTGAGATTCAATTTTGTAAGGCTTTGAACTCCTTTTTCCCTGAGTCCTTGTCCTCTACAAAATTCATCTCCTCAACTCAAGTGCCCACCATCTGGAAAAAACATCCTGCTTACATTTCTCCACCTCATCAGCTCTCCATATGGCTTTGAAACTCAGTTAAAACACATCTCCTTCTTCTCTGCTAAGGACCTCTTGATTTTTCACCTTTGAGTTATAACTCATCTTTATCTCCAAGTCTGCTAACCTTGAAGACCATCTTTTAAAGAGGGTTTAACTCTTGGTTGGTAGCAAAAACTTTAAGGTTGAGTCCAAGGATGAAAATACTGATCATGCTAGAGAAAGACAAACCCTCTCTCCTTTGCAGATTAACTGCACATATGCAGTCCTGTTCATCTTCATCACTGACCAAAAGCTTCACCTTTACTTTTGGTCAGTATATCATCTTCTAGAATCAATTAGGTGTATAAACTGGCTTTATGAGGATGACACATCATTTTTCTTCCTCTCCTTCTTTTCATGGGAGATGCTTCTGGAAAAGGATCCCCAGTCAGTATCTTAAAGAGTGTGAAATGTGGTGTTATCAGAAAGGAAATGGAAATAAATTGCAAATTTGCATGAAAAATGAGTATCATGAAATATTGCACCAAAAGGTGATTCAAGGCTTAGGAAGCAAAAGATGTAAGAAAAAGACATAGGGAGCAATGATGCATGAAATGTCGGAAACCACAGAGGAAATGCCTGACAAGATAGGTAGTAACAAGGTGAACAACATATCAAAGACTGGAAAGAACAGCCCTTGAGAAAAGACAAGATGGATGAAGAGAAGGAGTTACTGTGCATCTGGGAAGGAGTTTAATATACTCAGTTCAGTAACACCCTTAAGGGAAAAGATCCCAGAATTTATCTGAAAATACACTGTCATTATGAACAAATGCTACCATCAGAGAAGGGTTGGTGGAATTACTTAGAGAGCTTTATTTTCTTTCTGAGTCATAAAATTTTTTTTTTAACCAGGATATTGATCAGGAACCCCTAAGGAATTGAACTAAAGCCAATGATGTAATAATCATTTGGGGAGTGCATATTTTCTGGACCATAGCTGTTGAAATATTTTTCTGTAGATTTCAATTCTTAAGGACTCAGGGGGAAAGAAAATGTTACCAGCATAGATGCCGGTGGTATTCCCTCTGAACCAGGTGGGAGAAGCTGGTCAATTCTAAAGTGACTCTCATTTATAGGGAGGCCCTATTACAACAGGCTGCCTGAAACCTTTCATTTCAGTGGATGTTTGAGCTCTGCCTGCTCCCATTGCTGCTGCTGCTTCCAAATTTCCCAGTCAGTGAGGCTCCCGCCCCTCCACTGTGTCTGCCAGTGTTCTCCCTAATGGATGCAGCCACGTGGTTGTAGGGAGAGCAGCTCGTCCACTGGGGCCGATGTGTGTCCCCATTACACTGTGTAGCACTTCCCTCCCCACCACTTACCCTGCCTGCCTGCCTGTGTGTGAAGGCGGTCCTTCCTACATGGCAGCTCCTGATGGAAATTAAATCATCTCACCTACTTTACAAGGAGAGAATGAGAAGAGGCAGTATGCATCCCAGGCAGGGATGATCAGCTAGGATGATGGAGAGCATGGAGACCCATTTAAGCTCCTCTGGTGTCAACAGGTTCCTATAGAACTTACCACTATTTCCTTGAAACATCCATAGTAGAATTCTGATTTTGAAAGCTAGAATCCTTTGACCTGTGGCCCTGGTTAATTTTTTTTTTTCTTCTGTTTTCTTTAAATCAAAATTGACAGGAAGAAGAATATGTTAAAAGAGTTATTTCCCTTTGCTACTTAATGGGATATGAAGCCTCAGCTTATGACTGAAAATAAAACTTTCCACTTGGGTAAACATAATTTTCTCTTTTTTTCCCCCAGAAATAATCCCATTCATTTATAAGGATATAGTAATTTAGTATAAAATAATTCCCTTTCAACATCTTCTGTTGTAATTACTTGGCTATCTCCTTACTTGCCTTCTTCTGTGAATTCTGGACCACTCAGAGACTGAGCTGGCAATACAAACTCTGCTGGAGACTGAAGGGTGAGGCATGAAGCTCTCCAATGTGCAATGAAGCCAGAGACTCTTTTTTAAATTTTATATTGAAGTATAGTTGATTAACAATGTTGTGTTAGTTTCAGGTAATTTACCAATCACAGACTCTTAATTCACCCCACTCAGACATCAAGTTGGTATCGAACCCAAAGGTGGAGCAGCGCTTGCACATCACTTTTCAAGCCAAAGGGATTTGTTCTTTCTTGAAGGGAGGTCAGGAGTGCCTCTCTGTTGCTCAGATAAACACCTGATGTGCATATCCAGGTGGAACTTCTGCTGGTCCAATGAAGAGCGAATGCATTCTGTGCTGTTGTAATGGAGCTTCCAATCAGATGACTTTGGGGAAACATTTTATCTCTAGCTCTTTTTTTTTTTCTTTCTCCATGTGCACTAGCTTTCCTTCAAGTAATAAGGTGAGGAGGCAGAGAATTTATCCTTTAAAATTATCTGCAAGTCCCTTATGGGGTTCAATTAGTCTTGGATTTTGTCATTCTTAACACTCACTAAGCCACAGTTTTTCTTTCTCAAGCTTCTTTTGCATATATTAATATGCATTAAAATGCAGCAAACAGTTTGGGATAGGGTTGAAAACACCACATATTTATAGGTATATCAAGATTTCATTTCTCTTTTGTGGAAGAAACTCCAAAGTTTCCTACAGCTTGTTTAATATTGAAACTTAATGAGTCCACCTAGTGCTATTACTGAGAAAGTAATGGTAGCGTCTGCCAAGGAAGGGCCCCAGCCCCAGGGCATTGGGAGAGAGCAGCTAACCAGACTTTAATATAGAAAAATAGATAAATAGGGTGATAATTTAATAGGAAGGCAATGTACCTATCGTGCACCAGGAGAAAGCGCAGCTGGAGGATTTGAAAGTGATTTGGAAGCAAAACCTCTCATTGAATTACAGATAAAAAAATTAAGTTAAGGGTTGGCAGTGGAGTGAAACCTGGTTGTGAGATTGTAGAGAAGGGATTGCTAGCTCTTCTATTGCAAACTAGAATTCCTCAGAGTGTCCAGCCTGCCTTAAAAAGTTTGCTTTGGGTTAAATCCAAGTAAACATTCTCCCCAGCCACACAACACACACACACACACACACAAATAAACATAGTAAGACAATTTTTTCCTTTGGGCTTCCCTCATAGCTCAATTGGTAAAGAATCTACCTGCAATGCAGGAGATCCTGGTTCAATTCCTGGGTCAGGAAGATCCTCTAGAGAAGGGATAGGCTACCCACTCCAGTATTCTTGGACTTTCTTTGTGGCTCAGCTGGTAAGGAATCCACCTACATTGTGGGAGACCTGGGTTCAATCCCTGAGTTGGGAAGATCCCCTGGAAATGGGAAAGGCTACCCACTCCAGTATTCTGGCCTGAAGAATTCCATGGACTATGTCCATGGGATCGCAAAGAGTTAGACACGACTGAGTGACTTTCACTTTTCTTTTTCACTTAGTGGCCACATCTCTGTAGTTGTGGTCTACACTGTGTTCTTACTAGCATAGATTAAGGGCTTCCCAGGTGCCACTAGTCGTAAAGAATCCACCTGCCAATGCAGGAGATGCAAGAGACACAGGTTTGATCCCTCGGTCAGGAATAGCCCCTGGAGGAGAGCATGGCACCCTACTTAGGGAAAAATAAATGTTTATAGGATACTTTAGCCTGTTTGGAGGCCAGTTTGGGGTTTTGGCAGAAGACCTTTGTGTTCCCTGTGTGGTACCAATTGATTTCTTGGTCTTGTGTGTGTGTGTGTATATATATATATATATATTTTTTTTTTTTCTTGGTCTTATATTGTAGGTCAAATGAGCAATTATCTTGTGCTCAAGTTATAGGACGATAAAAAAACTGAGATGGACCCAGGTCTTTCATTCAAGGAGCTCACAATCTAGAAGTAGGGAAAGAGTCCAATACCAGTATAAGCCCCAGTTTAGCCAGACCAAGATCAATGTTGAAAGAGAGGCAATGACAAATGCTATGAGGGTTTGGGAGAGTGAGATGTTGATTTTTGTTGCTGAAAAAGGTCAGACTCTTCAATAGCATTGTTTATACTCTATACTCCATAGGTATTAAACTACAGACTTTTGGAAAGTTGTTTTTGAAGGACTTAAAATTTTTTTTTTTTTACTTAACTATACATATCCTATTTTTCTAGCATCTTCAAAGGTACTTCCTTCTCCTCTTTCTGCTGTTAGAGCACCCTCCTCACCTTCCAGTGCTGATCATTGGAGGGTTGTGTGTAAGAAGATGTACAGCCCTCACACTTCCTGAGATGGAGAAAGGTTGGGTCTGACTTTTGGTTTCCCAGTCCTCAGTCAGTGACTGGTAATTCAGAACTGGTCCAGTTGGTCTTTGCTCTCCAAAGACTTTGGTTTTGTAGCGCTAGTAGTAAAGATCCTACCTGGCGCTGCAGGAGACATAAGAGATGTGGGTTTGATCCATGGGTCAAGAAGATCCCTTGGAGAAGGAAATGTCAACCCACTCCAGTATTACTGCTTGGAGAATCCCATGGGCAGAGGAGCCTGGCAAGTTAGAGTCCATCGAGTCACAAAAAGTCAGACACAAATGAAGCGACTTCACACACACACACACACACACACACACGAGAGAGAGAGAGAGAGAGAGAGATTTGGGAATACTGGAAAGAGATTCCTCTCCTATTCTGTGTTTAGCCAGCACTGTGGTGGTCCTAGAGATCAATTCACAGCCGGGTGTTCTACAGAAGTTTAAAGCCAGACCCCCGTAAGCTTCTCTGAAGCCATCAGGCACTGTTTCTCTATTCACATTTCTGTTTTTATGTACTTTCGTGAATTATACTGCTTGTGTACAGGTTCTGTCTTTTCGTAGTTCCTTAAGGATAGGATATATTTCTAAATTATTACTGTATCTCTCTTGTATATATTTCTTGGAGCAAAAAGAGGCTTAGTTGTGTCTGGAATGGATGGATAGGGAGTTTTATTCGTGGGTATTTTTAGACCTTTATTTAGACTTTGAACCTTATTTAAAATTGTTCTAAAAGAACCATTTTTGACAACTAAGGTCACGACTTCAACTCCCTGGGACTCAGTTTTCTTATCTGCAAATGGAAGACAGACTTCAGACATGGAGATGTTTTCCTAGTTTCCAATATTGACATTTCTGGACTTTATAAGTTTCCATGAACTAAACAGCTTAAATGACTCTTGGAATATGGATTGCTTTTCCACACATTGGGGAAAGGTGATGTCAAGTGGCATTCTTCCAGCTGGAATCAGCATTTACTTGGTCACATGCACATACTGGCCAGAGCTCTGTGGGGGTGTATACTTGAAGGAAATCAGTTTTGAGATTCATTTATCCTTTTTCCTAAAATTGATGCTCTAGAATCCTTGCACTGCCATCCTTTCCCATTTTCCCATTCACAATTTCCCTGTTTCCACTTTATAAAGAAGACTCCATTTTCTACCTATAGTGATTCTTACTCTGGTTTATTGCCCTGGGAGGTAAAAACTTCTGAGCCACAAACAAGGGGCCAGAGGGAAAGATCTTGCTTCAGAGAGAAGTCCTGAGAAAGCAAAGCAAGAATTGTGGGGCCCTGCTGTAGCCAGGTGACAAGCCCTTGGCAATGCTTTATGCTTTTTCTAGCTGTCAATCTTTATTTGAATTAGAACTTGGAAGATAGATGCTGGACATTAAGTCATTTATTAACAAGTTTATTTGAACTCTGAGTTGAAATCAGTCTTTGTTTTTGACAAAAAAAATACAGCAATTCTTATTTGATTGAGTGGATGCAAAACTTTATTTTGCCAATTAGCTCAAGTGGAAGCTATGTATATCGTGTGTGTGTGTGTGTGTGTGTGTGTGTGTGTATACACACACATACAGATACATAACTCTGTGTGTGTATGTATCTATATGTGTGTATATGTGTGTTTGTGTGTATCTGTGTATATCCCATGTGACTCAATGATAAAGAATCTACCTGCCATTGTAGGAGACACATGAGACTCGAGTTCTGTCTCTGGGTTGGGAAGATCCCCTGGAGAAGGAAATGGCAATAAACTCCAGTATTCTTTCCTGCAGAATCCCATGGACAGAGGAGCCTGGTGGGCTACAGTCTCTTGGATTGCGAAGAGTCGGACATGACTAAGCATGCATGCATTATGCACTATATACATACGTATACACACACACACACACACACATCTCAAAGATATTATTGGTTCAGTTCTAGACCACTGCAATAAAGCAAATATTGCAATAAAGAGGATCACACAAATTTATTAATTTCTAATTGAATATAAAATTATGTTTATACTATTCTGTAGTCCTTTAAGTGTGCAATAGCACTATGTCTATATAAACAGTGTATTTAGTTAAATTTTCTAAACTTTTTTTTTTTTTTTTTACTGAAAATCATTAGCCATTGTCTAAGCCTGTGGGTTGAGATCTTTGTTGGTAAAGGGTTTTGTCTTGATGATGGTTGCTGACTGATGAGGGTGATGGTTTCTGAAGGTTGGGGTGACTGTGGCAGCTTTTGTGTTTGGCCTTGTCATGAGGCTTATGGGATCTTAGTTCCCCAACAAGGGAGTAAACCTGAATGCTGGCAGTGAAAGCTCAGAGTCCTTAACCACTGAACTTCCAGGGAGTTCCTGGCAATTGTTAAAAAATATTTTATTTATTTATTTATTATTTATTTTTGGCTGTGCTGGGTCGTTTTTGCTGTCTGAGCTTATCTCTAGTTCAGGTGAGTGAAGGCCACTCTCTAGTTGTGGTGTATGGACTTCTCATTGCGGTGGCTCCCCTGCTGCAGAGCGTGGACTGGAGAGCCCAAGCTCAATAGCTCTGGTACACGGGCTTAGTTGCTCTGTTGCATGTGGGATCTTCCTGGATTAGGGATTGGGATCAAACCTGTGTCTCCTGAATTGGCAGGTGAATCCTTTACCACTGAGCCACCAGCAAAGCCCCTGGCAGTTTCTTTAAGGCAGCAGTGAAGTTTGCCTCATTGACTGACTCTTCCTTTCACAAGCTATATCTCTGTAGCATGGAGTATTTTTTTTATAGCCTTCTACCCATATTAGAACTTCTTTCAAAATTGGAGTCAATCCTTTTAAACCTTTCTGCTGCTTTTTCAACTAATTTTATGTAATGTTCTAAATCTTTTGTTGTCATTTTAACAATCTTCACAGCATCTTCACTGTAAGTAGATTCCATCTCAAGAAACTTTCTTTTCATCCATAAGAAGCACCTCCTCATCCATTCAAGTTTTATCAGAAAACTGCAACAATTCAGTCACATTTTCAGCTTTCACTTTTTTTAAAAATAAAGATTTTTTTAAAAGTATGAACCATTTTAAAAACCTTTGTTGAAATTTTTACAGTATTATTATGTTTTATGTTTTGGTTTTTTGGCTGCAAGGCATGTAAGATCTTAGCTCCCTGACCAGAGATCAAGCCCACACCCCCTGCATTGGAAGGAGAAGTTCCAACTACTGGACAAACAGGAAGTCCCCAGCCTCCAATTTTAATTCTAATTCTCATGCTATTTCCACCACATTTGAATTACTTCATCCAATAAAGTCTTGATCCCCTCAAAGTCATCCATGAGAGCTAGAATCAACTTCTTCCAAATTCTCATTAATGTTGACATTTTTACATCTTGTATCATGAGTCCTAAGTGTTTTTAATGGTATGGGCTAGTTGATCTTTTCAGAAGGTTCTCAACTTACTTTGCTCAGGTTCAAAAGTAAAATCACTCTCTATAGCAGCTATAACCTTACAAAATATGTTTCTTAAAGAATATGACTTGAAAATTGAAATTACTCTTTGATTCATGGGATGTAAAATGGATGTAGTGTTAGCAGGCATGAAAACAACACAAATCTCCTTGTCCATCCTCATCAGTGCTCTTGGATGACTAAGTGCTTTGTCAGTGAGCAATAATATCTTGAAAGAAATCTTTCTTTCTGATCAGTAGGTCCTAACAGTGGGCTTAAACTATTCAGTAAACCATATTGTAAACAGACATGCTGTCATTCAGCCTTCATTTATAGAGCACTGACAGATTCTTAATGCCCCTAAATTTTCAGAATGATGAAAGTGCATTGGCTTCAGCTGCTCTACTAGCCCCTAACAAGAGAATCAGCCTGTCCTTTAAAGCTTTCTTCCCAGGCATTGACTCCTCCTCTCTAGCTATGATCGTATTTCTTCCACAATAAGGCTGTTTTGTCTACAATGAAAATTGGTTGTTTAGTGAAGCCACCTTCATTACTTATTTTAGATAGATATTCTGGATAACTTGCTGTAGCTTCTACATCAGCACTTGCAGCTTCACCCTGCATTTTTATTTTATGGAAATGCTTTCTTCCTTAGACCTCAGGAACCAACGTCTGCTGGTTTCAAACTTTCCTTCTGCAGCTTCCTCATCTCTCTCAGCCTTCATAAAACTGATGAGAGTGAGGGCCTTGCTCTGGATTGGGCTTTGGCTTCAGGGAATGTTGTGGCTGGTTTCGTCTTCTATCCAGATCACCAAAACCCTCTCAGTATTGAGGCTGTTTCACTTTCTCATCATTCATGTGTTCCCTGGAGGAACATTTTTAATTTCCTTCAGGAACTTTTCCTTTGCATTTACAGCTTGGCTAACTGGTGCAAGAGTTCTAGCTTCTGACTTATCTTGTTATTTGACATCCCTTCCTTACTAAGCTTAATCATTTCTAGCTTTTGATTTAAAGGGAGAGACATCTGACTCTTTCTTTCACTCGAACCCTTAGAGATCACTGTATGTTATTAATTGATCTAATTTCAATATAGTTCTGTCTCAAGAAATAGGGAGGCTTGAAGAAAGGTTGAGGGATGGTGGAATGATTCGTTCATGGAGCAGAAACACACAGAACACATATTCATTGTTTGCTGTTTTATATAGGTGCAGTTCATGGTGTCCTCAAACAAATAAGATAGTAACATCAGAGATCCCTGGTAACAGTTCACCATAAAAAATATAATAATAATGAAAAATGTATAAATACTGCAAGAAAAACCAAAATGTGACAGAGAAGAAAAATGGCACTGATAGACTTGCCCAACACAAGGTTGCCACAGACATTTATTTTATGAATGAGCTATGAGGTAAGCACAACAGTATCTTTAAAGTACAGTAAAGCAAAGCAGAATAAAAAGAGGCATATCTGAATATTGAGGTACATTTTCAGCTCCAAAGTTGTGACAAATTAGCACATATTTAAAGTACATCCAGATCCTCTATGACCCACCTCCCAGAATATTGGAAATAAAAGCAAAACTAAACAAATGGGACCTAATGAAACTTAAAAGCTTTTGCACTACAAAGGAAACTATAAGTAAGGTGAAAAGACAGCCCTCAGATTGGGAGAAAATAATAGCAAACAAAGCAACAGACAAAGGATTAATCTCAAAAATATACAAGCAACTCCTGCAGCTCAATTCCAGAAAAATAAATGACCCAATCAAAAAATGGGCCAAAGAACTAAACAGACATTTCTCCAAAGAAGACATACAGATGGCTAACAAACACATGAAAAGATGCTCAACATCTCTCATTATCAGAGAAATGCAAATCAAAACCACAGTGAGGTACCATTACACGCCAGTCAGGATGGCTGCTATCCAAAAGTCTACAAGCAATAAATGCTGGAGAGGGTGTGGAGAAAAGGGAACCCTCTTACACTGTTGGTGGGAATGCAAACTAGTACAGCCGCTATGGAAAGCAGTGTGGAGATTTCTTAAAAAACTGGAAATAGAACTGCCATATGACCCAGCAATCCCACTTCTGGGCATACACACTGAGGAAACCAGATCTGAAAGAGACACGTGCACCCCAATGTTCATCGCAGCACTGTTTATAATAGCCAGGACATGGAAGCAACCTAGATGCCCATCAGCAGATGAATGGATAAGGAAGCTGTGGTACATATACACCATGGAATATTACTCAGCCATTAAAAAGAATTCATTTGAACCAGTCCTAATGAGATGGATGAAGCTGGATCCCCTTATACAGAGTGAAGTAAGCCAGAAAGATAAAGAACATTACAGCATACTAACACATATATATGGAATTTAGAAAGATGGTAATGATAACCCTATATGCAAAACAGAAAAAGAGACAGAAATACAAAACAGACTTTTGAACTCTGTGGGAGAATGTGAGGGTGGGATATTTCAAAAGAACAGCGTGTATACTATCTATGGTGAAACAGATCACCAGCCCAGGTGGGATGCATGAGACAAGTGCTCGGGCCTGGTGCACTGGGAAGACCCAGAGGAATCGGGTGGAGAGGGAGGTGGGAGGGGGGATCGGGATTGGGAATACGTGTAAATCCATGGCTGATTCATATCAATGTATGACAAAACCCACTGAAATGTTGTGAAGTGATTGGCCTCCAACTAATAAAAAAAATAAATAAATAAATAGATGTTTACCAATTAAAAAAAATAAAGTACATCCAGAACATAATACTCTGAAATTACACCCTTTGCAACCCCATAGTCTTATGATGGAAAATATGTAGATATGCACTGAACACTATGGAAGGGGGTACACATATTTCCTAAAACTCTAGCGCGGGCTCTAGAGACAAAAGTTTGAAGATTCCTGAATGAATGTAAGATACTACATGCTCAGTCATGTATCCAAATCTGTGTGACCCCATGGACTGTAGCCTGCCAAGCTCTTCTGTCCATGAAATTTCCCAGGCAAGAATACTGGAGTGGGTTGCTATTTCCTTCTCCAGGAGATCTACCTGATCCAGGGATCGAACCTCGGTCTCCTGCGTTGCAGGCAGATTCCTTACTGTCTGAGCCACCAGGGAAACCCTCTACAGTTAGCATTAGTTCTCTTTCTTGTAGATGATGATAAAAATATGGGAAAGGCATGGTGTATATGGATTTACCTAGCTGGGCAGACTTCAGATTAAACCATCTGGGAAATAGGTGAAACCAACATCCAGGTTACCTGCTGTCTACACTAGCAATTGCACATTCCTGCAGGAAAATCATTCAACAGATAGATTGGGTCCACTATACATTTGTGATCTGAAATCCTAAATTGGCCTTCTTTACTTACAGCAATTCTACATTTTAAACATTTCCTGTTCTCTATACTCATGTTTTAAACCATTTTGACTCCTTCCAAACCTAGTTTCACCTCCTCTTCCCTTCAATCTCAACAAATGAATTTGCTTCTTACTTCGCAAAGAAAATGAAGATAACACAGGTGATATATCCGTTACATTTTGCTAGCTACACTGTACACACATGTAAGCCTGCAGTGATTCTGCCTTCAATTCTTGTTTTCCTCCAGTCATAGCTATAAAGGAGCCTTCCTCTTTTTGAATATTTATTTTTATTTATTTATTTGGCTGCACTGGGTCTTAGCTGTGGACACGTGGGATCTTCAATCTTTGTTGTGGCACATAAACTCTTAATTGTGGCATGTGGGATCTAGTTCCCTGACCAGGAATCAAACCTGGGCCCCCTGCAGTGGGAGCTTGGAGTCTCAGCCACTGCACCACCAGGACGGTCCCATAGCCTTCCTCTTGTGTAAGACCCAGCTCCACTTGTGGCTATATTCCCATTCCCACATGACTTTGCTCTTTCTTTCATCTTCATCTCTGCCCACTCTACTGTTTCCCATCACCATTGAAACACTGACGTGTCCCCTGTCTTTAATAAAAAAAAAAAAAAAAAAATAGTAACTATTTTTATATATTATAGCATCTCTCAAATGGCACTTAACTTTTCAGACATTATTTTTTGTGTCTCATTCCTAATCCTCTAAAGTATTGTTAACCTTCACCTTTCATATAGTGTCAACTGCATTCAATTCTTAGCTCACTCTAATCTGGCTCCCACCCTTGTCTCTCTTTGTAGAAAATATTTTTGCCTAGGTGACCTTTGACTTATATGATATTAAATTCAATGACAATGTTTTAGTCCTTAACCTACTATCTCATAAGTACTTGGTTCTATTAACAGGTCCCCCTTTCTTTTATTTATTTATTTACTCTTAACTTCCATGATGTCACACACCAACTTTCCTTCTATCTCCCTCCTTTGCTACATAGGCCTCCCTGTAGCTGCCTGGCTTAAGTTGCAAACATTTGCCCACAGTGTGGCCTCCATTTCTCTACCTTCTAAACTATCTTCCTAAATAATCTCATTCATTTTCATGATTTCAGTTGTTATTTATATGGAACTGGCTTCCAAATTTTAAACTCTAGGCCTTGAACCCATATATCTGCTTGCTGATGTGGCATCTTCTATCAGATATCCTGAAGGTATCTCAAACTCAAGTTCAAGACTAAATTTATCTTCTTTCCCCTGAATCTAACTATTTCAGTGAATGACACAAACATATATCCAATTACAGGAGGGAGAAATCTAGTACTTTCTTGGTTCTTTATTTTCTTTCAACCTTCAGATATAAACCATCTGGAAGATTTGAACTACTAAAATTCTTTTATGTCCCTCTCTTTCCGTTTAACTTACTTCCACCACCCTGCTTTAAGAAACCAATGTTTTCTGTGGGGTCACTAAATAACACTTACTATTCTGTATACAGACACAAATTCTGGTGCATTTTCCACTATAGCCACAGTGTTCTTTCAGGGAAAGAAAAACAAAACCAAGCCTAACAATATTGCTTTCTTGGTGAAATCTTTCATGTTTCCCATTGTTCATAATATAGACAACAGTAGCCTTACTGTGGGTCTTGCATGATTGGTTTTGACAATTCCATTCACATCCCGTGTCTTTGCTATGGCAATTTTAGCCTGATTATTTTCCAGTCTTCAAGCACTTCAGGCTTTTTCCTAAACCAATCCCTTTGTACCTGAACCTTCTTCTTTCTAACATGCTCCTTTTAAAAATCTTTGCACAGTAAATTTTCATTAATTCTACAGCATGGTCCCAAAGTCTTTTCCTAATCAACCTCAATATATACTGAATGACAGTCTGCATTTTTACTTTAGGACTTGTTACAATTTTTTGTACTATAATATCTTGGTAATTTTTAGGTTGCTGCTTCTACCCTTGCTAGAATGCAAAGCTCTATAAGGGTAGAATTGTGTTTATTTTGCTCACAACTGTTTGTCTGGTGTCCAACAGACTGAAGCACTCTTTGTAGGCACTCAGTATCTTCTAGTTGAATTAATTAACTATAAGGGTACCAACAGCTACCATGGCAATATTCTACAGGTTATGCACTTATGCTTTCTATACATCCATCCAATCTTTTAATACATGCAGTACAGTGTATTCAAGAGTCAAATAAACCTTCATGTCAAACAACTGGCCCTCAGAAACTGTCCAATATAACAAAACAGACTAGTGGAACAGTATGGATCAGGAAGTTCTATCAACCAACCCTCTTGCAGTAAACAAGTATAAACTCTGGTTAAAATGTAAACAGTGATTACTTAAAGACCCTGGAATGTGAACAAGAACAGGAGCATTTTAGAGGAGAGTTGACATTTGGAAGAAGGAAAAAGCACAGAGTGAGTTGTCTGCTTCTACAACCTTTAAACTGAGCCAGGCCACAGTTGGTGCTACATGGAGTGTCTAAAACTCTAATACAAAACCTTTGGCTTTCTGGTCCCCCAGAAGACAAACTTTGGGCAATCATAGCCACTGGGGAATAAGAGGGAGGATCCCAGAAAGCCAGTGTCCAGAGAGGGGCAGTTCTAAATAGCATGCATAAACTCTGCTCAAAAATCTGCCTCATCCCTAAAACTTGCATATGCAAAAATAGATTTAATATAGGCCAAGAACAAAATAACTGAATCAATATTTTAGATGCAACCTAAGAGACAAAATTAGTGACAGGAGGCCATTTAAACTCTGCCAGGAGAAAATGACACTATACACTTTACATGAATATAGCAGAATCCAGAGATTTTATAACATTGTACCCATGATGTCCAGGATACATGCTTACATTACACAACTTACAAACAATCAGAAAAGAGTATGACTCATTCTCAAGAAAAATGACAACAGCAGAGATGATGAAATTAGCAGATAAGAATTTTAAAACAGATTTTACAACTATGCCCAATGATTCAAGGAAAAATGTTTATAATGAATGAAAAGGTAATATATTTAATCAGAGAAAGAAAAACTGTAAGAAAGTCAAATTTTAGAGCTTTCAATAGAATGCCTGGAATTAAAATGTTCATTGAATGAATTTAACAGCAGAATGGAAGTGACAAAAGACAGAGGCAGTGAATATGAAAATAGAGAATCAATAATTATCTGATATGAACAATATAGATAAAATATTGAGAAAAAATTGACAAAACCTCAGGGATCTATGGGACAATTACACATTGTCTAACATGAGTCAATTATCTAACATATGGACAGGTGGGACAATGGGGCTTAATGTTTATTTGAAGAAATAATTGCCATAAATTTAGAGATTCAGGAAGCTCAGCAAACTCAAGAAATATAACTATAAGAAAATCACACCCAGGGATATCAAATGCAACTAATGAAGACTAAGGAAAAACATATGAAAGCAACTGGAGAAAAATGGCATTACATAATAAGGGGAGGGTTCAGTGATCCAAATGGTGACTAATTTCTCATCTGAAACTATGCAGGCCAAAGGCCAATAATGGAAGAAAGTAAACTGTGTCCAGCTAGAATTCTGTTTCCAGTGAAAATATCCTTTAATAACGATGGTGAAAATAAAGACATTTTCAGATAAAAGAGAAATAATGGGATCTACCATTAGTGGATGTACATGGCAAGAAATCATAAAGGAAGTTCATCATCATCATAAAAGGCTAGGACATCTGATTGAAACTTAGATCTTCAGGAAAGAACAGAGAATGAAAGTGATAAATATAAATATTTGTAAACATAAGTGAATTCTTTTTCTCAATTTTCTATCTGATGCTTAGTTCTGTGTAGAGTATATAGTAAGATGCACAAAACCACATTAGCTATCATCATTATCGTTACTGACGCTATTTTCATCATTGTTGCGTTTGCCTGGAGAGCCAGCCGTATGATAAATGTCATAGGTATAACTTGGGAGTCTGTGATGATTTTGGAAAACTGTTGAGTGGTTTGGGGATTCTCCGTCCTCGCTGGGGACTTGAGAGCGCTTCACAGCCGACTCTGCTGTGTGAGATGCCTTTGGTGCCTTTGCCTGTAGTGTTTGTGGGAAGCAAGGCACTGACAGCACAGGCTTCATGGAGCAGGTTGTTAAATGCCATCTCGTGTGGTGGTTTATTCTGTTTCTTTACACATTTCTTCTTGAAGTGAGTTGGGATTTTTTTTTTAAGAATTCCTGGTGCAAGTGGGAAATGGAAACTAATGGTGGAAGAAATAGCACTGGCTCCCGAATGGGGGGTATTTCTGGTCTTTGCTTTGTGACCCACGTGGAGGACAGGAGGCCCAGCAGAAATGAGGTACTGTATACAGCAGGGCATGATGCCAATGAGCCTCCATGATACTATTGTGCCAAAGCAAGACACCTTGCTGACCTTGACTGCAGGAGTATAGAAGTAGCGACAATGGTTTAGAACAATAAAACACTTAGCACTTGGGGATCTAGCTACTCTAGGGAGGCACCGCTTTTTAAAATGGAAAGCTGTGACCAGCCAGCAGAAAGCAGCAATATCTTCAGCTTCTCAAAAGAGAAGGTGGGAGAGTGTACGAGTGTGTGTGTGTGTGTGTGTGTGTGTGTGTGTGTGTGTTTATGTGTGTGTGTGTTTGGAAGGGGAGGCTTCAATTCAGGACCCAGACACTGATAACTTTATTAAATATTGATTTTTGAAATAAATATATATATTCACTAAGCCATGAGCCAAAGAAGATCAGAGTTGTGATAAAAATAATTATTAGTAGTATTTCAGTTTTATTGCAAACAAAATGAATCAGTATAATCTATGTAGATAACTATATAAAAAAATAGCTCCCATCTGTATCCCACTTGGAAAGTGGTGTCACTCTTTTCTCTGTGACAACAAGGTCTACTTCAGAGCACACTAATAGTTTGGTTTTTTTGTGGTTTCAGGGGCCAGAAAAGCCAGAATTTATGAAAATTGTGAAAATCTGTTAGATTTTCAAAGACTATTAACCCAGGCTCAGGGACAAAGGGGCAGATTTTGTGGCAAGCAGGACCTGGGAAAATATTCTGTTCAATGAAACAAGACAGGAAATGGCTACTTGAACAAAGACCAGGAGTAAACAGTGGCCTTGGTAACTTAATACAATGTTTATTTGGCATCAAGAGTCCATCAGGCTCTGGGGAGCTGGGAAGCCTTCAACATTAGTCACCTCTGTAGAGTTTAATGAGGAGAAGCTACTGATTCATGCGAGAAATGTTTTCCAAACTCAAAGATGCAAATGTCAGCACAGGGAGGGCCTGCTTCTGGTTCGAGAGCATCACCTTTGGAAGGGGCTGCTTTGGGAATGATGAGCTGCTCATCACTTCAAGTGTTGAGCCAGGAGCTAGATGAGCTACTTCTCAGGGCCATGCTATGTCTGGGGAATTGTGTTAGGTCAGATGTCTCTGCAGCATTAAGCATTCTATACTTCTTCTATGGGTACAGATCTTCTTTATATACTATATGCTTTTAGGAATGTATTGAGACCCATGCTCATGTTGTTGTTGATACCAGCTGCCATTCACTGAAACAGAGTATATTCTGGGCACTGTAGCAGGTATTCAGTTCAATTCAGTCTCTCAGTCATGTCTGACTCTTTGCAACCCCATGGACTGCAGCACACCAGGCTTCCCTGTCCATCACCAACTCCCGGAGCTTACTCAAACTCATGTATTCACTAAAATAGAGTATATTCCAGGCACTCTAACAGATGTTAGGCTATCCAGACATATAATCCCTACCACTACCCTAAGATACTGATATTATGTCCATTTTATGGATGTGGAAACTGAGGCTTAGAAGAATAAGATGTTTCCTGCTCTTAAATAGTTCAGAGTGAGATAAGACTTACAAAGTTACCGAAATACCTGAGATGTTCCTGCTGACACATGACGGTGTGAGGACTGTAACAAAACAGTATACATAATGCACACGACAAGTATTCATCAACCAGAGACACAATTAGGGGCGGAGAAACAACTTTATGGTGGAGGTGGGAGCTGCATTACTTAAGAGGATGGTCTATCTGGCTAAGTAAGTGGAAGGTTTATGCTTTATTTGAAATAAAATCTTTAAAAAATGAATGTGCTAGCTGGAGTTTTACTATGGTGTCAATAACTTCCCATGCCATAGCTATCAAATTGGCTTTGCACTTTGGATAAATATCTTTCCCATTTTATTTGGCTTTAAACCTGAGTTACAGGAGACACAAATCACTCTAAGCAGGAATACCCAAATTAAATGTGAGTTTGATTTTGAGTCTACCTGCTTCAGTGTTCTTAAGCCACACATTTTAAAATCCCTTTAGATTATGTTGGGGGATTCTAAGTAAATCCAGATAAAGAAAATAGATATTTCTTATACCTTTCTGAACTCTTCACCTTGCTAAACTCTTCTGAGGGAGAGCAGATACTGACTAAAGTTTGAAATCAGCTGAAACTTGTGTGTACACATACAATTGTATAGAGAGAGACCTTCTTTGTCTTTTCCTGAGATAATGTGAATTGTGAGTTGGGAGATGTGGATTTTGGTGAAGGCTTTGCCACTGTGACCGTCTGTTTAATCTTAACATTTCAATCTGGGAAATGTAACCTTTAGACAGGACAAGATAATGGACTCATCCTATTAGAAAATCCTTGATTTTATGGTTTTGATGCAGGAAAAGAGTAGAAGAAACTGAACATCATCCTTGAATACAATCTATCTTCTACTATATAACCTTATGGAGCAATCTTCAAGGTCATGTCAAATATTCATTTAAGGAAGAAACAATTTTAATGCAAATTAAATGAAATAACCAGTCACTGGTATCTTCAAGGAGAAGAAAGTTTAGATAACCTCAATTAAAAACAAGTATCACTATAAATTGTTTCTTTGCTTATTGAACTTCATAAAAGTGCCCATACACTAAGTCCTCTGTTGTCCTGACTTTTGCTCAACATAATTTCTTTGTTTATCCATGCTGTTGTGTGTATCAGTAATTAAGACTTTGCATTTTGCTATACAGAAACTATACATCACTAAAAAAGAATAAAAAAAAAAGAATGAAATGATTATTTAAAAAGAAATAAGCAAACAGATGTTATTTCCAAAATCATCACCTCCTATGTCTCGATAGAGGCTGAGATTAGGAGAGATGATATTATAGAATAGGAGAGATTAATTGGAGAATATTTTTCTATATCTGAAGTCAGTCTTCTTTATGTTTAACCCTTCCTTTTGCATAATCAGAAGGGAATCTCTTTTAGACTTGCTATAATATGTATCAGTTTTCTCCATCATGATCCACTTAGACAATGTTAAACACCCCTATCTCCAGCCACATGAAGATGGCTTCTCACCTCTAGTAGTGAGATACCCGTGTGGATCGGCTCTTCTAGTGTGAGGTGGGGGTGGGACTGATGGCAAGGGTGAAGTCTAGGCTTGAAGCCTGGCATTTCCAGCTGTTCAGAGTTGGGCCCTGATTCAGACTGATGTAGTCTCACTCCACTGTGATTCTGGGGGGCTTGCAGAGGAGTCCACAGCTCCTCACAGTAGCACTGCAGGGCTAAATTTAAGGTGGCCAGTTTTCCAGAGTGGTAGCTCATTCAAGTCAGCTAGCATTTATTTAGTGGTTACTGCCTGCCGATCCATTTTTAGGTAGAAACAAATCATGGTGTGATATTTTAGACTCTTTCTTTGTGTTCCTTTATTCCCTATCAACACTGCTGACACGAGCACCATTTGATATATTACAGACTTATTAGAGATAACTAATCTTCTCTCTGAAGAGTGAGTGAATCTTCCAGTTTTCACTTTATCCTTGACAGACTCTTCCCCTGGGATGTCTTTACTTGCACACTCACTCTCTCACTGACTCACTCACTCATTAAGGAAATGTTCTGCTCATGGTGATGAGGATACATCATAAAACAGAAACACATAGCTTCTTTCTTTTCCACGACTGTACCTGCTACCCATGGTCCAAGAATCAGCTTAATCCCCTCCTCCTCTAGGAATCCTTCCCTCTTCTGAGCTTCTGCAGGCCTGACCATCAGCATTATCCTAGAGTGCTTCTTGCATACACCTACCTTATGACTTTTCCTATACAAGGTTAGATTATCTCATTCTTGGTATGATATTTTCATCTCTCAGCATCATCATCATCTCCAAGTGATCATGTGTTATGTACTGCTGGACTCCTGACCATTTCTGTCTCAATACATTGTACATAATGGGTCTCAAGTGGACCAGGGAACAGACCTTTGTTCTCTAGTGATTGTACGAAGGAGTGGACCTTGATGTCCAGAGGTATCCTGGATTTCAGGCTGAACACCCCCATCTCTAAAAACTTGGAGTGATTCTAAATGCAATTCCATTTAAACCAGTCTATTAATTTGAAACTGAAGATGCCTTAGCACTTCCTCAGAGCTTGGCATATCTCTGTCACTCAAAAGATGTTACTTGACTTCGTCATGAAGATCCCATTGGTATTGCATATGTAAAGAACTAGAAGCCTGCTGCAGAGTTTCTGAAGCTCACAGTCAGGGGCAGGGTTGAGGAAGGGCTCCTTATAGAATTGGGAGCATTCAAACCATAGAGAATATTGAGCTGCCTGCAGTGGTTCTTCCTGGAACCAGTGTCATAAGCGTGATCTTATTCCCAGTCCTTCCTGTCTCTCTCCCGAAAAGCAACCTGAAAGGCAGAGAATAGTTTGGCAGCAGTAACATGAGTGACTAATCTCTGGATAAGTCTATTTAGCACTGGAGAGTTGAAGAGAACTCATGAATTATGAAAGTTGCCTTGGTTCCCGAGTTCTACCCAATTTTCCCTCAGTCAACAAGTCCTTAATAGAGTCTCTGCCCTCATTCTTCTGCTTATAGCAGGTCAACTTCAGAAGAAACTGCCACAGGAGTGTCAGCTTCTTATGAGCCCAGGTATTCGGGTGGGGCTAGTGGTAAACAACCTGCTTGCCAACGCAGGAGACATAAGAAGACAGGTTCAATCCCTGGGTCGGGAAGATCCCCTGGAGGGAGAGCATGGCAACCTACTCCAGTATCCTTGCCTGGAGAATACCACGGACAGAGGAGCCTGGTAGGCTATAGTCCTTAGGGTTGCAAAGAGTCAGACGTGACTGAAGCAACATAGCGCGCGCACACACATGCATTCAAGCAGAGGCTATATAAGCGCCTCTTGCGGGGGCCGGGCTGTACCATGGGTGAGGCACTGGGTTAGATCAGATCCCCCTCTCCAGGGTGCTTCAGTGTACACACATTTTCTCTGGGTGTCTTGTGAGATGAAGGGTCCTTGAGGGGTGGGAGAGGGGAAGGCTGCAGGTGGTCTTCTCAAGCTCCATTGCTGCACAGTGGGAATCCCGGATGAGCTGTCCAAGGAGAACCAGTGCACCCAAGTGCAACGCTCTGACTTGCAGCCTTGAGTATTTCCACGTAACTCTTCCCTCTCCGTGGTCATTTCCTGAAAAGAGAACTCTAACTGCTTCCCACCCACACACCCACAGGCTTCTGTGAACTTGAATGTGTTAATGGTTGTAAAGTGCTTTGACCTTCTCTCCTGGAGAGTGCTGCAAGAGTACACAGTATTATTATTATCATTTCACGGACATTTTGCAGTTCCCAGTGGTTAGTTTCATTCTCCCCTTTAATCTTGAATGCATTAAAATGGCTAAATAAAAAAGTATTTTGAGTAAATAAAGATACCCATGATTTTTAAAAGTTCTTTATTATATATTTTGATATGCATCATCACCTTCTCCTTACTTTCCACATAAGCTGCTATGGCTAAACAGCCCTGTAATGATATTGCTACTTGGCTATAATTTAGAAGGCTATAAAGATTATTTAGCACAAAGAAGTATTTCCCGTTAAAATTTAGCAACTCCTTTCAAATAGATTTACATTAAATCTTAGACTGAATTTTAGAAACATTGAGCAGAGCAAAAATAAAATCTAGTTCATGTTCTCATAAAATATCTGCTCCTTCACTGGCTCTTTACCCTCTGTTTTTCTTTGTGGCAGATGCCTCGATAGTTAGAACCAACCTACCTCTCTTTTTTTTCCCTCCCTCCTGCTTTTTCCCTCTCTCCCTAACTCCTTTCCTACATCTCTTTCATGCCTTCTAAAAACAAAACAAAATAAACCCACAATGGAACGACACTCTTCTTTAGTGTCTGGCATCCGAGATAAATATTCAGCATTGATGTTTTATACCAGACACTGTTTAAGTTCTTGAGAAGACTAAAGAGAATGAGCTCTTGCCCTTAAGAATTACACAGTCTTGAGAACTTGAGGCATAGACACTGGATGTGCATAAGTAACAGTGCATTGTAATAGTGCTAATAAAAGGGCTACCTTGGTGGCTCGATGGTAAAGAATCCACCTGGAATGCAGGAGACCTGGCTTTAATCCTAGGTTGGGAAGATTCCCTGGGGAAGGGAATGGCTACCCATTCCAAATATTCTTGCCTGGAGAATTCCATGGACAGAGGAGAATGGTGGGGTACAGTCCATGGGGTTGCAAAGAGTTGGATGTGACTAACACTTTCATTTTTCACTTTTAGAGAGTATAAAAACTGTTGTGAGACTTAATAATTTTGGGGGGGGAGCCACTAAATCATAACAGTTAATTGCAGAGACTTTAAACCCAGACCACCTGAGATACAGTGTTTGTTTTTTGACTTACTTTCTTTGTGACCTGAAGTAAGTGGACGACCTCTCTGTGCTTCATTTTTCCTTCTGTAAAAAGAGGATAATAATGCCCTCCTCATATGGTTGTTTTGTCCTAAAGGAGTTAATATGTGAGGGGAACATGGAACTGTACCTGGGATGCAGGAAACATTCAATAAATGTTAGATATTGTTTTCTTCCTGGGACTAGGAAGAATCACACACATATCCTTCACTAGGACTCCTTTTCTTTTTAAATTACTGTCCTATGTCTTCCATATCTTTTATGGTTAAATTCTGTGAATGGATTTTTACATTTTCTTCTCTGGACCCTCCCTTTACTCCATTAAATCCTACTTTTTCAGTTAATTTCATAAGCATAGTATTTCATCAAAGAACTGGGGTCCTTCTGAGTTTTGGTAGTTACATGAAAGATTCTAGGCATCCTTAGACAGTAGTGACTGGAGACTAGCTCAAGGTCTTCGGCTACTTCCTGATCACTGGGCATCATTTTACTAGGAGAATGGAATGTCCCATTCTTACTTCAATCCATTCCGTTTGGGCTTTCATTCTTATTACTTAACAAGGTTGCCAACTACCTTCATCTTGTTAAATCCAGTGTCTAGCTCTCCACTGTCTTGGTTTTTGTGAAACATCCAGTTTTAGGGAAGATGGAGCAGTGTCTTTTTGATGTGTCCCCCTTTCCACTGTGTGTCCTTTCCTGGGTTCATGTTAAACCTTTTAGTAGTAGCTGCTTGAGAAACGCTGGGCTGGAAAAAAACACAAGCTGGAATCAAGATTGCTGGGAGAAATATCAATAACCTCAGATATGCAGATGACACCACCCTTATGGCAGAAAGTGAAGATGAACTAAAAAGCCTCTTGATGAAAGTGAAAGAGGAGAGTGAAAAAGTTGGCTTAAAGCTTAACATTCAGAAAACTAAGATCATGGCATCTTGTCCCATCACCTCATGGGAAATAGATAGGGAGACAGTGGAAACTGTGTCAGACTTCATTTTTGGGGGCTCCAAAATCACTGCAGATGGTGATTGCAGCCATGAAATTAAAAGACGCTTACTCCTTGGAAGGAAAGTTACGACCAACCTAGATACCATATTAAAAAGCAGAGATATTACTTTGCCAACAAAGGTCCATCTGGTCAAGGCTATGGTTTTTCCAGTGGTCATGTACGGATGTGAGAGTTGGACGGTGAAGAAAGCTGAGTGCCGAAAAATTGATGCTTTTGAACTGTGGTGTTGGAGAAGACTCTTGAGAGTCCCTTGGACTTCAAGGAGATCCAAACAGTCCATCCTGAAGGAGGTCAGTCCTGGGTGTTCATTTGAAGGACTGATGCTGAAGCTGAAAAGCCAATACTTTGGCTACCTCATGCAAAGAGTTGACTCATTGGAAAAGACCATGATGCTGGGAGGGATTGGGGGCAGGAGGAGAAGGGGACGACAGAGGATGAGATGGCTGGATGGCATCACCGACTCGATGGACATGAGTTTGAGTAAACTCCGGAAGTTTGTGATGGGCCGGGAGGCCTGGCATGCTCTGATTCGTGGGGTCGCAAAGAGTCGGACACGACTGAGCGACTGAACTAAACTGCTCTCCCCTTTCCTGCTCCCATTGCTGGTGCTTTTAGTCACTGAGGCAAGACTCCAATAAACCTATCCATATTGATTTACTGCGCTGACCTTTCCAAGGGCACTAGGAATTTAAAAGTTCAGAGAGACAATTCATACACAAAGGGATAAACCTGTAATTGCTAAAATTTCAGGTTCTGAATTAGGCATCAAGAGAAATTTCCAAGCATAGAAGCTCTCGCATGTTCCTTAAAGCAGATGCTGTGGACCACCAAGAGGTTCCTTTCAACTCCTACCAACCTATAGCAACAAAGTCGCTTCAGTTGTGTCCAAATCTTTGTGACCCGATGGACTGTAGCCCACCAGGCTCCTCTGACCATAGGATTCTCCAGGCAAGAATACTGGAGTGGGTTGCCATTTCCTCCTCCAGGGGATCTTCCTGACCCAGGAGTTGAACCCACATCTCTTGCATCTCCTGCATTGGCAGGAGGGTTCTTTACAGTGCCACCGGGAAGCCTATAAACCTGTCTGGAGACTTATGTCCACTTTGAGTTTACCTATTCAGAAAGAATAAGACAGGGAGTTCAAGGGACTGAAGGAATAACCAGATAATGACACGCATACCAGGTAATAAGGGAAGAACAGGAGCTGTTACTCACTTCTACATCCCAGTATCTCCTTTTGAATTTTGTTGTTGGTCTTATCTCCTAAATGTTTGTTGGTCTTATCTCCTAAATGTCAAATTCTTTTCGAATAGTCTTTAGCATGGATCAACGAACAGTGTGCGGCCAGTTCATTCTTATTGATCTAAGAAAATAACATGAACAATTAAGAGATTTGCGGGGAGGAAATCCTTAGCATGGGCTTAAATGTTGTCCAAGAAAGAACAAGCGTCCATCTGAATTTATTCACAGTTAAGTGATAGACTCAAAGTAAAGTGTTTTTAAAATATTACATACTACATATTTAAACATGAGAATTAATTGAGCTTGCATAATGATAAGGAAGGTGTGTATATGTTTGGCATGGCTCCCCATGATGCAAAGTTCTCTGGGGTCTTTTATATGATCCATCACCATGGGCAGTGCCAAGTTTTATTATAAAAGATATGTAACTCCCCAATCAGTGGCTGGAATAGTCAAAGCTTACTGAGAATCTATTGTGATATGGTTACAACAAGCATTTTCAACCCTGGCATATTCTGAAAAGAAAATTATGGTGACGTGGTGCTCCTGCCAATTATCTGAATACAACTGACAGTCAAAGCAACCAAGGATACAGTCAAGCTCGTGATTTCCCTTAGACTGCCGATTTTTTGACTCCAGGGGGTTGAGTTCCCAATCAGATTTTCTTGTTTCCCCGACTCATCTTGGGCAAAGCTGCATTTTCCTTACTCTACTTTTGTCATCATATGGCTGCAGGGCCTGTTTTAAAAAGCCTATAGACAGGGGGCTTTCTTTCTGACTTGGTTAACTACCAGGAGGCAGAGAATTATAGGTGAACCATCTCCCATGTGTTGCATGGTGTTGCCTTGTGGCTTACCTGCCTTTGAGGCCTGTATGTACTGAAGGATGCTAAATTAGGCTCTTCAGATGTGCCTTGTTACTTAACACACAACCCAGCATCTCGGTCATTCCATAATCCCAAGTGCCGACATGATCACATTTTCTGGGATTACTCTGGTCCTTGCTGTCCCTTTGGCCAAGCATTTATCTTCTGGAGCCAGGTATGGAGAAAACTTTACTCTTTGGAATGCCATTTCAACCCATCAGCAAATCCTGTTAGCTGTGCCTATGGAATATATGCGCAAGCTGACCTTTCACCATCTCTATCACTACCATGGGAGTCCAAACCACCATCATCTCTGCCTTGGTATATTGAAATAGCTGCCTGAATCTGTTTCATCTTAGATGCTTACCTCCTTAAAATCCATCCTCTATAAAACATCCAGGGCAATATTTCTAAAACTTTAGTTGAAACATGATGGTGGTTGGTTTAGTTGCTAAGTCATGTCCAGCTCTTGTGATCCCATAGACTGTAGCATGCCAGGCTCCTCTATCCATGGGATTTCCGAGGCAAAGATACTGGAGTGGGTTACCATTTCCTTTTCTAGGGAATCTTCCCAACTCAGGGATCAAACCCGTGTCTCCTGCATCAGAGCCAGATTCTTCACTGCTGAGCCACTAGGGAGGCCTCTAAATTAGAACATGTTACTGGTCTGTTGAGAGCCTTGTAGTGATTTCCCACGTGACTCAGAACGTAACCCATGGCCCTCACCAGCAGTGGGGCCACCCACATTGTCCTGCGTAAGCTGGGCACCTGCTCTGCCCACCTTCCTCCCCTTGGTGACCTGCCGGCTTCCTGAACCATGCTGCTTTCCTCACATTTCCCCAAACTCCCAGACATGAACATTCAAGTCCAGGGTCTAATCTGCACTTTCTGATTCTCCAGGCTGAAATGATTTTTCTCTGTTATCCACATGGCTACTTACTCATTTCTTGCAGATCTCTGTTCAAATATCATCTCCTCAGAGAGGCCTGTGCCAACCAGCCCAAGTGCCCACTGTCTCTTCCTTCAACTTAGTTTCTCTTTCTATCACTGATCCCTGCCCCACACATAACTCATTTTTGGCTTACTGTCTCTATCTCTCGACTAGAACCGGGCACTGTGAGCCCAGGACTTTTTTCTGCATAGTTTACTGAGGGATCCACTCATCTAGAATGCTCTCTGACACCGCATCAGCAAATAATGGCGGAGATAATACCCACAGTTCTTAGCACACAGACTTCCTCATTTTCTGTGTGTGTGTATGCATAAATTGTTTATAGCAGCATTATTTGTAAGAGTTAAAATGTAGAAACAACCCAAATGTCCATCAACTGATTAACAGTTAAATAAAATAGCACATATCCATATCACATTTTGGGGAGCAATAAGAAAGAATGAACAGCTGACATATACTACAACATGAATGAATCTTGAAAATGTTATATTAAGTGAAAGAAGCCAGTGAAAAACATCATATTGTATGATTCCATTTATATGCAGTGTTCAGGAGAGACAAATCTATAAAAATGGGAAATAGTGGTTACCACATTAAGAAAACTAAGATCATGACATCTGGTCCCATCACCTCATGGGAAATAGATGGGGAAACAGTGGAAACAGTGTCAGATTTTGTTTTTTTTTTTGGCCTCCAAAATCACTGCAGATGGTGATTGCAGCCATGAAATTAAAAGACGCTTACTCCTTGGAAGGAAAGTTATGACCAACCTAGATACCATATTAAAAAGCAGAGACATTACTTTGCCAACAAAGGTCCATCTAGTCAAGGCTATGGTTTTTCCAGTGGTCATGTATGGATGTGAGAGTTGGACGGTGAAGAAAGCTGAGTGTGGAAGAATTGATGCTTTTGAACTGTGGTGTTGGAGAAGACTCTTGAGAGTCCCTTGGACTGCAAGGAGATCCAACCAGTCCATCCTAAAGGAGATCAGTCCTGAGTGTTCATTGGAAGGAGTGATGCTGAAGCTGAAACTCCAATACTTTGGCCACCTCATGCAAAGAGTTGACTCATTGGAAAAGACCCTGATGTTGAGAGGGACTGGGGGTAGGAGGAGAAGGGGATGACAGAGGATGAGATGGCTGGATGGCATCACCGACTCAATGGACATGAGTTTGAGTAAACTCTGGGAGTTTGTGATGGACAGGGAGGCCTGGCGTGCTGTGATTCATGGGGTCTCAACGAGTCGGACACGACTGAGCGACTGAACTGAATTGAACTGAGGTCAAGGGGAGTTGAGCAAAATAAGGAATGACTGATAATGTGTTACTTTTGTGCTTGTGGACACTTGAGCTCCTCTCTCTGACAAATGAGCTGGTGGTCCTTGTTTCCTAACTTCAACTTCCTAGGTATTTCAGTTTGGTATTTGTACAACCCAGGTTTGATAATTCTGTTGTTTTGACTTTTAAAAATGCTCACCTGGAAGCAAACTTTCTTTTCTGGGATGTTTTAGAATTAGGGGAGAGAACTGGGGAGAAGTGACCTCTAGTGTTGTTCTAGATACTGCTGCTACCACTGCTAAGTCACTTCAGTCGTGTCCAACTCTGTGTGGCCCCATTCCTGGGATTCTCCAGGCAAGAACACTGGAGTGGGTTGCCATTTCCTTCTCCAATGCATAAAAGTGAAAAGTGAAAGTGAAGTCGCTCAGTCATGTCTGACTCTTCATAACCAAGGCATTAATTACCCAAGTCATTTTCGTCAAAACCTTTCTTTAGCAGTTTAGTGGCCTGGAGAATGGAAGTAGTTTTCCTTTTGTTAAACAGCAAGTCATATTTGGAGGTAGAATTCAGATACAGTGCTTTTCCCCTTTATTGCCAGTCCTTAGAATCAATTCTTGGGGCCATATGTCTATGGTCTCTTTGCATGGGAGGGTGAGGGAGGTGGCTACCCCATAGCTAGGCATTGCAATCTAAACGGACCAAACAGAGTGAGATGCATGCTCTTGTCTCTGAGTCATCCCCTGGGGCCTCTAGTTTCCTCATTGTCTATTTTGTCTCAGAAACAAGTCATCTCTCTCCTGTTCTCTGGTTGTTCTGGGCATCATTTAATTCATTTATGACTTGTCCAAAGTGCACAAAGAATTCTAAATTCTGACCACTTAGGTCACAGAATTCAATGTAAAAAAATGTTACTAAATACCTACTACGTGCTATATAACCATGGTCTTTCATTCACAGACAGTTTGAATTATCAATTGTGTGTTCCTGGAGACACAAATTTCTATACTGAAACATTTTCTTCCTGGCAAAGCCAAATGTTAAACGCATTCATTCTCAGCTGAAGTTTTAGGAAGCGAAATTGCATGGTTCGAGAGTGAAAAATCAAAGTATCATTTTAGGATATGTCAGGTACAATTCTAAATCTGTGTGCAAGGCTTGGAGATTTGCTAAGTACAGATCCAGGCTGGTATTAAAATTAGCATTCCTGCAGAATACGAAGAAGCAGGCAAGGCCAGCTTAGCTGTGCCTCAGGGGGCTGCAGAGGCTTGCTTGTTCACCTGACTCCTGTATTTATCTGAATATTTAGCTAGGCTTTTCCAGCACACAGTTATCGCTGAGCTGAGTTACCTCTCTGCATCCATAAGCTTTGTAAGTCTGATTGCACCAGGCACTTTTCACTTTATAGTTTAGAAGAACTGATTAGCTACACACCAAAATGTACATAAAAAAATTCAGAGTCACAACCTATTTTCATAATTCACATCCAAACAGACCCTTGCAAGAACTATAATTCTCTTTCCATATTTTCTTTTACTTGGTGATCTTGTGACTCAATAATTGTTTACCCTCTGACTGAAATTTCTCAAAAAGGCATCATAAGGCATTTGTTTCAAGACAATGATGACTGTCACAGGAGGCCACCATGCTTCCTGTGGCCTTACCTCACTTGCTGTCATGCCTGTTATTATAACATCCTCATAAACATAACACTTTTTTATGCAAAAGTGAAAAAAAAGTCAGCACACGAAAAAAATATCTCTTACTAGGGTTTCAAAGGAGTAGATGTTCAGTATTTAAGAGATGTATGAAATAGATGAAAGGGGACATAATCAGAAATGAAATATCCTCATGATTAATCAAAGATAAATAATTCCATCATTGAAAAATGACTCAGTGTTTAAGGTTTTGCTCTATTCCTGAAGATCAGAATTATGCAAGACTTTGAACTCTCAGTATTGGAAATGGAACTAAAGAAAATGTTCACTCCATAATTTTTTTAGCAAAATGGAATATTGTACTTAAAAGCATAAAATAATTACTCCTTATTGCCTATCAGTTGAAAGCCTGAACTCCTGGGCCTGGATTCAGAAGCCTTCCACAGCTGCAGCTCCCTTCCCTAGGCAACCTCATCTCTAAATTCTTAGCAAGGATGTTCTGTTCTAGTCATCCTCATCACAAGCTTCTCCCTTCATCTTAAACACCTTCTCTGCACCTCTCTCTGAGCATCTTGATCATCAAAAACCTATTGATATATATTGTTTGATGCATGAAACAGGGCACTCAAAGCTGGTGCACTAGGACAATCCAGAGGGATGGAATGTGGAGGGGTGGGAGGAGGGTTCGGGACAGGGGTACACATGTATACCCATGGCTGATTCATGGGAATGTATGGCAAAAACCACTGCAATATGGTAAAGTAATTAGCCTCCAATTATAATAAATAATTTAAAAAATTAAAAAGAACCCTATTGAATCCATAAACTACTGTCAGCCACTTCTTAATGCTTGGGTACCAAAATTAATATTAAATTGAAGTTTAGTCACTATCTTCTAGGAACCTTTCCTTCCTGCTCAAGTTCAAGTTTGTCTCCACCTGCTGTAAGCAGCAGTAACTCCTGTTAACTACTATAGCTGTCTCATCCAGCCCACTTGTAGAAGTATAGGCTATACTGTACTATAGTAATAGATCATATACTCAAGAACTCTGAGCAAAGCTTATGCTGTTTTTACATTCCCCAGAGTGCCTAAGGAAGTGTGAAGCATAGGTTTCATAATTTGATACTTTTAGAGATAAATCTACATCACTTATGAAAAAGGACATGTTCTCATCTTTAGACCTGACCAGGCGAGGTTTGGATAATTACTGTTGGCTTGAGTTTCCTCAGTGAAAATGTCAAGTGGTCTGGAGATACTGTATACCCTGTTTAGCATCTCTCAACTAGCTTTTCTCACCCATGGTTAATAGTTATTGTGAATACTTCTTTAGCATCTATAAAAATCTAAAATATTTTCTTTATATGGAGTACTCAGAAACACCTGCAGTAAGAGTTACAAGGGTAGGAATCTGCAGTCCCAGTGTGTGAGGACATCAGGCAAAGCATCTGCCAGAAACAAAACAAAACTGATGGAGTAGTTTAATGTAGATCTTTATATACCATCATTATGAAACAGTCCATTTGTATAATATTTTACAGTATATGGTACACTTCACATTTCTTTTTTTAATCTTCCAGTTTTGTTGAGACATAATTGACATGCAGCCCTGTATAAGTTTAAGGCTTCTCAGGTGGTGCTAGTGGTAAGGAACCTACCTGCCAATGCAGGAGATGTAAGAGACACGGGTTCGATCCCTGGGTCGAGAATGACCCCCTGGAGAAGGGCATGGCAACCCACTTCAGTATTCTTGCCTGGAGGATCCAGTAGACAGAGGAGCCTGGTGGGTTACAGTCCACAGGGTCACACAGAGTTGGATGTGACTGAAGCGCCTTAGCACACAGTCAGTGTGTGAGTATAAGGGATACAGCACGATGATTTGACTTACATACATCATGCAGTGATTGCCAGTGAGCTTAGTGAACATCCATCACCTCATAGAGATAAAAAATTAAAGAAACAGAAAAAATTTCTCTTTATGATGAGAGCTCTCAGGATTTACTCTTAATTTACTCTTCAATGATAATGTACAGCGGTGTTAGTTATGTTTATCACATTGTACATTATATCCCTAGTACTTCTTTGTCTTAAAACTGGAAGTTTGTACCTTTTTTCTGCCTTTTTTCAATTCCCTCTCTCCCCACCCCTCTACCACTGATGACCACAAACCCGATCTCCTTTTCTGTCAGTGTGCTTGTTTTTGAAGTGTAATTGACCTACCATACTATGTTAGTTCCTATTACACAGCCTCATAATCCATTATTTCTATACATTTCAAAATGACCACAGTCTGGTTTCCATCTGTGACAGTTCTTATTTTGTTTTATTTTAGTATGTGACATTTCATCTCACTTAGTCCTTATATCTGGAGAAGGCAATGGCACCCGACTCCAGTACTCTTGCTTGGAAAATCCCATGGATGGCAGAACCTGGTGGACTGCAGTCCACGGGGTCGCTAAGAGTTGGACACAACTGAGTGACTTCCCTTTCACTTTTCACTTTCATGCATTGGAGAAGGAAATGGCAACCCACTCCAGTGTTCTTGCCTGGAGAATCCCAGGGATGGCGGAGCCTGGTGGGCTGCCGTCTATGGGATCGCACAGAGTCGGACACGACTGAAGTGACTTAGCAGCAGCAGCATCAGCAGTCCTTACACCTAGATTATCAAAGATGCAGACACTAAGGCTTAGCGTTTGTGGTGGTGGTGACCATCTGAGATGAATGGAAACTATCTATGGCAGAAACTTGATTAAGGCTACTTGTTCAAATTTCTACTAGAGCAACTCTCCTCTTCCATAAGTCCATGTACAAATATTAGAGGACTTTATTAGGTAGGGGGGAAGCAAAGCTGAGAATTTTCCTTAGTTATGATTCCCTTTTAATATACATCATTGTACCTTATGTCCCGAGAACCACACAGCAGAGAGACAATATGCATTTGCTGAATAAACAAATAAGTGTGTAAGATGAGTAAATATTGTATTGAAGCAGGGAGACTGAAGTGGATCTATACGCTTCTGACTGGTAAAGTTATTTTCATAAAGCATTTGTTTCTAAAAACTTGGAGAAAAATGCCCCCATCTTTTACACTGTGGATGTGGTTACTTTGTGTTCTTTGGTAGTTTATAAGTCTGGAATGACATGGATTTTGTCTCAAGGTGCTTACTTTTTAGAGTCGTCATGAGCCTCTGTTAGAGGCTGCTATTTTAACATAATTCAAAATCTGAAAAGTTACTGTTTGTGTCAAATGTCAGACAGGTGGGATAGTTTGTTCCAGTAGACCATATCCTCTAGTATCCATGCCCTCTGTGGTCCCTTCCCTTGAATCTGGGCCATGACCTGCTTTAATAATTAAATTATGGAAAAAAATCATGCAACACCTGTTTTCAAGCCTAAACCTTTGACCTTGATATCTCACCTTTGTGGTATGGGGGAATCTAGCTTTAATGTAAGATATTTAACCACCCTGAGACCATCAAGCCATGAGAAGCCCACCCATGTGCCAGGTCATCAAAGACTAGAGCCTTTATCCTTAGGATAAGGATAAATGCCCCATGAAAGAGTGGTGGACTGCCTTTGTGGGTTCTGCCCAAATTATAGATTATAGCAAATAAATAAAATTGTTGTTGCTGAGAACTACTGAGGCTTTGGGATAGTTTGTTGTGCTGTAATATATAAACAAAACAACAAATAACCAGAAAATCAAGAGCCATCAAAAGAAGGGTATCAGATAACTCTGCTTGGAAAAAAAAAAAATACATTAAAGAAAAAAAGCTGTTGTTATTCACTGCTATATTCCTTTAGCCTCTCTCCACATTCATTCCTCTCCCTGACTTCCCACCTTGTCCCACTTCCCTCTTTTCCTGATGACATTAGCATCTCTGCTCACATAGAACAAGATGTATATTATTACAACACAAGAAAATAATTACAAATACCAAAACAGCAGCAACTGAAAACTAGTATAACGTTCTTATATACAAATGGGCAAGAGGAACAATTTCCAATTAATTCCACTAATTGTTGCCAGCATTTAAGAATAAGATTTGTTTCTATTTTATTGACTGTTTTTGTCATCCTGCTAATTAGCCTTATCTGAAGCCACCATATTTTAAATGAAACGCATTTGATCTGTATTTACTATCTACACCAGCAGTAGTTCTAGTTCTTTAGCTCATATTCTTGAAAGGATTCTAAAGTCTGTATTAATTAATGAATTGGCACCCAGAGCTACAAATCATGACAAATTTTTACTTTTGACTGCCACAGTCTATTTTGCTTTGTAACGTTTTTCTTTAACTGGTAAACAAAGTTTCTAGCTTCTCAGAGTCACTTTCAGGCTTTTCCATAAAAACTCACTGTTGTGAACTCTAACCAGTGGCTTGTAATTTCATAGATTTATAGTAAAATGCACAAGAAAATGTTCTAGGTCACATCAACCTAATGGTTACCATTAAGGTTGTTACAAAGGGCTTATTGATCAATATTTTAATTTTTTATAACATGAATGTTCCTGGTAATTACTCATTTATTTTTATTCTCTAATAAAATGTATTATTTGCTGTTGTTCAGTCTCTAAGTTGCATCTGACTCTTTGCAACCCCAGGGACTGCAGCATTCCAGGCGTCTCTGTTCTCCATCATCTCCCCAAGTGTGAAAAGTGTGTTCAGATTTATTTCCAGGAGTCAGTGATGCTATCTAACCATCTCATCCTCTTCTGCCCCCTTCTCCTTATGCCATCAATCTTTCTCAGCATCAGGGTCTTTCCAAATGAGTTGGCTCTTTACATCAGGTGGCCAAAGTATTGGGGCTACAGCTTCAGAATCAGTCCTTCCAATGAATATTCACGGTTGATTTCCTTTCAGGTTGACTGGTTTAATCTCCTTGCTGTCCAAGGGACTCTCAAGAGGCTTCTCCAGCACCACAGTCCAAAAACATCAATTCTTCACTATTCAGCCTTCTTTATGGTCCATCTCTCACATCCATACATGACTACTGGAATAACCATAACTTTGAATATACAGACCTTTGTCAGCAAAGTGATGTCTCTGCTTTTTAATATGCTGTCTTGGTTTGTCATAGCTTTTCTTTCAAGCAGCAAACATCTTTTAATTTCTTGACTATTCACTGTCTGCAGTGATTTTGGAGCCCAAGAAAATGATATCTGTCACTGCTTACACTTTTCCTCTTCTATTTGCCATGAAGTGATGGGACCAGATGCCATGATCTTAGTTTTTTGAATGTTGAATTTAAAACCATCTTTTTTCACTCTTCATTTCCACCCATGTCAAGAAGCTCTTTAGTTCTTCTTCACTTTCTGTCATTAGGGTGGTATCATCTGCATATCTGAGGTTATTGATATTTCTCCCAGTAATCTTGATTTCAACTTGTGATTCACCCAGCCCAGCATTTCACATGACATATGCTGTATATAAGTTAAAAAAGCTGGGTGACAATATAGAGCCTTGTTGTACTCCTTTCCTAATTTTGAACCAGTCAGTTGTTCCATGTAAGGTCCTAACTGTTGCTTCTTGACATGTAAGGTTTCTCAGGAGAGAGGTAAGTGGTCTGGTATTCCCATTTCTTTAAGAATTTTCCAGTTTGTTGTGATGCATAGAGTCAAAGCTTTTAGTTCAGTTAAGTTGCTCAATCGTGTCCAATTCTTTGCAACTCCATAAATCGCAGCACGCCAGTCTTCCCTGTCCATCACCAACTCCCGGAGTCTACCCAAACCCATGTCCATTGAGTTGGTGATGCTATCCAGGCCTCTCATCCTCTGTCATCCCCTTCTCCTCCTGCCCCCAATCCTTCCCAGCATTAGGGTCTTTCCCAATGAGTCAAATCATCACATGAGGTGGCCAAAGTATTGGAGCTTCGGCTTCAGCATCAGTCCTTCCAATGAACACCCAGGACTGATCTCCTTTAGGATGGACTGGTTGGATTTCCTTGCAGTCCAAGGGACTCTCAAGAGTCTTCTCCAACACCACAGTTCAAAAGCATCAATTCTTCCACATTCAGCTTTCTTCACAGTCCAACTCTCACATCCTTACATGACCACTGGGAAAACCATAGCCTTGACCAAATGGACCTTTGTTGGCAAAGTAATGTCTCTGCTTTTTAATATGGTATCTAGGTTGGTCATAACTTTCCTTCCAAGGAGTAAGTGTCTTTTAATTTCATGGCTGTAATCACCATCTGCAGTGATTTTGGAGCTCAAAAAAATAAAGTCTGACACTGTTTCCACTGTTTCCCCATCTATTTCCCATGAGGTGATGGGACCAGATGCCATGATCTTAGTTTTCTGAATGTTGAGCTTTAAGCCAACTTTTTCACTCTCCTCCTTCACTTTCATCAAGAGGCTCTTTAGTTCTTATTCACTTTCTGCCGTAAGGGTGGTGTCATCTGCCTATCTGAGGTTATTGATATTTCTCCCAGCAATCTTGATTCCAGTTTGTGCTTCATCCAGCCCAGCGTTTCTCATAATGTACTCTGCATATAAGTTAAATAAGCAGAGTGACAATATACAGCCTTGATGTACTCCTTTTCCTATTTGGAACCAGTCTGTTGTTCCATGTCCAGTTCTAACTATTGCTTCCTGACCTGCATACAGGTTTCTCAAGAAACAGGTCACATGGTCTGGTATTTCCATCACTTTCAGGATTTTCCATAGTTTATTGTGATCCATACAATCAAAGGCTTTGGCATAGTCAATAAAGCAGAAATAGATGTTTTTCTGGAACTCTCTTGCTTTTTCAATGATCCAGCGGATACTGGCAATTTGATCTCTGGTTCCTCGGCCTTTTCTAAAACCAGCTTGAACATCTTGACGTTCATGGTTCATGTATTGCTGAAGCTTGGCTTGGATAATTTTGAGCATTACTTTACTAGCGTATGAGATGAGTGCAGTTGTGTGGTAGTTCAAGCCTTCTTTGGGATTGCCTTTCTTTGGGATTGGAATGAAAACTGACCTTTTCCGGTCCTGTGGCCACTGCTGAGTTTTGCAAATTTGCTGGCATATTGAGTGCAGCACTTTCACAGCATCATCTTTCAGGATTTGAAATAGCTCCACTGGAATTCCATCACCTCCACTAGCTTTGTTCATAGTGATGCTTTCTAAGGCCCACTTGTCTTCACATTCCAGGATGTCTGGCCGTAGGTGAGTGATCACACCATCATGATTATCTGGGTCATGAAGATCTTTTTTGTACAGTTCTTCTGTGTATTCTTGCCACCTCTTCTTAATATCTTCTGCTTCTGTTAGGTCCATACCATTTCTGTCCTTTATCGAGCCCACCTTTGCATGAAATGTTCCCTTGGTATCTCTATTTTTCTTGAAGAGATCGCTAGTCTTTCCCATTCTGTTGTTTTCCTCTATTTTTTTGCATTGATCACTGAGGAAGTCTTTTTTTTTTTTTTTTTTTTTTTATCTCTTCTTGCTATTCTTTGGAAATCTGCATTCAGATGGGAATATCTTTCCTTTTCTCCTTTGCTTTTCACAGCTATTTGTTAGGCCTCCTCAGACAGCTATTTTACTTTTTTACATTTCTTTTCCATGCAGATGGTCTTAATCCCTGTCTCCTGTATGATGTCACGAACCTCCATCCATAGTTCATCAGGCACTCTGTCTATCAGATCTAGACCCTTAAATCTATTTCTCACTTCCACTGTGTAATCATAAGGGATTTGATTTAGGTCATACCTGAATGATCTAGTGGTTTTCCCTACTTTCTTCAATTTAAGTCTGAATTTGACAATGAGGAGTTCATGATCTGAGCCACAGTCAGCTCCCAGTCTTGTTTTTGCTGACTGTATAGAGCTTCCCCATCTTTAGCTGCAAAGAATATAATCAGTCTGATTTCGGTGTTGGCCATCTGATGATGTCCATGTGTCTTCTCTTGTGTTGTTGGAAATGAGTGTTTGCTATGACCAGTGCATTCTCTTGGCAAAACTCTATTAGCCTTTGCCCTGCTTCATTCCGTATACCAAGGCCAAATTTCCCTGTTACTACAGGTGTTTCCTGACTTCCTACTTTTGCATTCCAGTCCCCTATAATGAAAAGGACATCTTTTTTGGGTGTTAGTTCTAAAAGGTCTTGTGGGTCTTCATAGAACCGTTCAACCTCACCTTCTTCAGCGTTACTGCTTGGGGCATAGACTTGGATTACCATGATATTCAATGGTTTGCCTTTGAGACAAACAGAGATCATTCTGTCGTTTTTGAGATTGCATCCAATCTCAATACATTTTGAACTCTTTTGTTGACCATGATGGCTATTCCATTTCTTCTAAGGGATTCCAACCCACAGTAGTAGATATAATGGTTATCTGAGTTAAATTCACCCATTCCAGTCCATCTTAGTTCGCTGATTCCTAGAATGTCAAAGCTTTAGTGTAGTCAATAAAGTAGAAGTAGGTGTTTTTCTGTATCAAATAAAAAATTCAGTGGTAGATTTAGATGTTTAGAACTTAATGTTTAGAAGATTTGGATGTTTAGAAATTAAAATCTAAAAATATGCCCAAGATACACTGATCTAAACATTCTCTTGTAATTTATTGGACATTTCATATGTATATATATATATATATGAAATGAAATTGTAAATAATAATCACTATTAAATAAATAAACATGAATCATGCATAATAAAAACAATAAACCCTACTATTTAAATGTGTTTCTCAGATTAAGAAATCACTCAGGTATGTTAAGAAGGGGACCTCAAGTTGACATCAAAATAATTGTCATTATTTTTGCCATTTAATAATTATATCTCTCAATCTTTCTCAGCTTCAGTTTCCTTGTTTCTAAAATGCAGAAACAAATCCCATATTCCATAATGTTCTTCTCTGAAGCCATCAAATGAGACCACAAGTATGAAAGTGCCCAGCACAAGCATCTTAGGCAGAATAGTCAGAAAATGTTTGTTTTGCCAAACTATGAATGGTTTTCAGTGCCAGTATTTATAGTCAGAGGCTTCTCTAGTGGATCAGTAGGTAAAGGATCCACCTGCAATACAAGAGATCTGGGTTTGATCTCTGCGTTGGGAAGATCCCCTAGAGAAGGAAATGGCAGCCCACTTGAGTATTCTTGCCTGAGTACTCCCATGAACATAGGAGCCTGGTGGGGTAAATTCCATGGACTTACAATAGTTGAACACAACTTAGTGACTAAACTCCACCACCATTTATAGAGTCAATTAAGAGGATGCTATCTTGTAAAAATCTGTATCACTGCAAATATTTGACTATTCCATTTATTCCTGGATAATTATGTTGCACTTTATGTCTGTGTGTCATCTGGATGAGAAAATAATCTCTCTTTTTCAGATGCATGAGCATGCAGGTACAGGTTATATGGACACATTAAGAGAGGTAGGAATGTAAAGGTAGTTTGCATACCCAGCGTAGCTCCCTGTTATGCTTAGTTATTGAGATGATAGATGCAATTATTTACATCCAATTTAACAAAAAGTGGGTGATTGTTATTCATGGCACTGGCAATGCAAAGCTGACTCAGACACACAGTTTTCTTCCCAGAAGATCTCAAAACCTATTTAGAGAGACACATGCTCAGGGCTTCTCTGGTGGCTCAGAGGGTAAAGAATCTGCCTGCAATGCAGGAGACCTGGAGGGGGTTGATCTCTGGATCAGGAAGATCCCCTGGAGGGAGGAATGAATACCCACTCCAGTATTTTTGCCTGGAGAATTCCAAGGACAGAGGAGCCTGACAGGATAAAGTCTATGGGGTCACAAATAGTTGGACATGACTGAGCGACTAACACATACACACCCAACTATCTATGAAATATGTCACAACAAAGTAGAGTTAAATGTAAAGGAAAGAACACTCATTGAATCACAAAAGTAGTAATTGGTCCTAAGGAGACCTGGAGAGGCTTCAGGAAAGAGGTGAACTATTAACAGAAACTCCAAAGCTGAAATATCAGTCCAAAGATAATTCCTCTCTTGGGACTGATCCCAGTCTATACACCTCTGTTGTGGGTATTTAGATCGTCCTCTAGACCTGACTCCATCCTCCTCTAGTGTATTCTGTGTGAAGGGTTTCTGACTCAGAGAGACTAAGTCAGTTGGCTTGTTTGCCCTCTACCTTCAGGTTGACTTTGACCATGGGGAATAGGGAGACTGGAAAGACAAGGGTTGGGTGAAGAGTGAGATCAGGAGTATTGCAGTTCAGCAGCACAGGCATGTCCGACTCTTTGCGACCCCACGGACCGCAGTACGCCAGGCTTCCTTGTCCATCACCGACTCCTGGAGGTTGCTCAAACTCACGTCTAACAAGTCGGTGATGCCATCCAACCATCTCATCCTCTGTCATCCCCTTCTCCTCCTGTCTTCAATCTGTTCCAGCATCAGTATTTTCAGATAAGTTGGCTGTTCACATCAGATGGCCAAAGTATTGTAGTTTCAGTTTCAGCATCAGTCCTTCCAATGAATATTCAGGACTGATCTCCTTTAGGATGGACAGGTTGGATCTCCTTGCAGTCCAAGGGACTCTCAAGAGTCTTCTCCAACACCACAGTTCAAAATTCATCAATTCTTTGGTGTTCAACTTTATTTATACTCCAACTCTTACATCCATACGTGACTACTGGAAAAACCATAGCTTTGACTAGATGGACCTTTGTTGGGAAAGTAATGTCTCTGCTTTTTAATATGCTATCTAGGTTGCTCATAACTTTTCTTCCAAGGAGCGAGCGTCTTTTAATTTCATGGGTGCAGTCACCATCTGCAGTGATTTTGGAGCCCCCCAAAATAAAGTCTGTCACTATTTCCTTTGTTTCCCCATCTATTTGCCATGAAGTGATGAGACCGTGTGCCATGATCTTAGTTTTCTGAATGTTGAGTTTTAGCCAACATTTTCACTCTTTCACTTTCATCAAGAGGCTCTTTAGTTCTTATTCACTTTCTGCCATAAGTGTGGTGTCATCTTCCTATCTGAGGTTATTGATACTTCTCCCAGCAATCTTGATTCCAGTTTGTGCTTCATCCAGCACAGCGTTTCTCATGATGTACTCTGCATATAAGTTAAATAAGCAGGGTGACAGTATACAGCCTTGATGTACTCCTTTCCTGATTTGAACCAGTCTGTTGTTCCATGTCCAGTTCTAACTGTTGCTTCTTGCCCTGTGTACAGATTTCTCAGGAGGCATGTCAGGTGGTCTGGTATTTCCATCTCTTTCAGAATTTTCCACAGTTTGTTGTGATTCACACAGTCAAAGGCTTTGGTATAGTCAATAAAGCAGAAGTAGATGTTTTCCTGGAACTCTCTTGCTTTTTTGATGATCCAGTGGATGTTGGCAATTTGGTCTCTGGTTCCTCTGCCTTTTCTAAATCCAGCTTGAACATCTGAAAGTTCATGGTTCACATACTGTTGAAGTGTGGCTTGGAGAATTTTGAGCATTATTTTTCTAGCATGTGAGATATATTGTGCAGTAGTTTGAGCATTCTTTGGCATTGCCTTTCTTTGGGATTGGAATGAAAACTGACCTTTTCCAGTCCTGTGGTCACTGCTGAGTTTTCTAAATTTGCTGGCATACTGAGTGCAGCAGTTTTACAGAATTCTCTTTTAGGATTTGAAATAGCTCAACTGGAATTCCATCACCTCCACTAGCTTTGTTTGTAGTGATGCTTCCTAAGGCCCACTTTACTTCGCATTCCAGTATATCTGGCTCTAGGTGAGTGATCATCGTGGTAATCTGGGTCATATCTTTTTTGTATAATTCTTCTGTGTATTCTTGTCACCTCTTCTTAATATCTTCTGCTTCTGTTAGGTCCATACCATTTCTGTCCTTTATCGAGCCCATCTTTGCATGAAATGTTCCCTTGGTATCTCTAACTTTCTTGAAGAGATCTCTAGTCTTTCCCATTCTGTTGTTTTCCTCTATTACTTTGCATTAATCACTGAGGAAGGCTTTCTTATCTCTCCTTGCTATTCTTTGGAACTCTTTACTCAGATGGGTATATGTTTCCTTTTCTCCTTTGCCTTTCATGTCTTTTCTCAGCTATTTGTAGGGCCTCCTTTGACAACCATTTTGCCTTTTTGCATTCATTTTCTTGGGGATGGTCTTGATCACTACCTCCTGTACAAAGTTACAAACCTCCATCCATAGTTCATCAGGCACTCTGTCTTTCAGATCTAATGCCTTGAATCTATTTGTCACTTTCACTGTATAATCATAAGGGATTTGATTTAGGTCATACCTGAATTGTCTAGTGGTTTTCCCTACTTTCTTAAATTAAGTCGGAATTTGGCAATAAGGAGTTCAAGATCTGAGCCAAAGTCAGCTCCAGGTCTTGCTTTTGCTGACTGTATAGAGCTTCTCCATCTTTAGCTGCAAAGAATGTAATCAATCTGATTTCAGTTTGACCATCTGGTGATGTCCATGTGTAGAGTCTTCTCTTATATTGTTGGAAGAGGGTGTTTGCTCTGACCACTGTGTTCTCTTGGCAAAACTCTGTTGGCCTTTGACCTGCTGAGACTGACTGAGGGTGAAACTGGGTCTTCTTCTGATGGGTGGGGCCATGCTGAGTAAATCTTTAATCCAGTTGTTTGTACTTACCCTCCTGATTCCCTCCCTGTGGGCTTCCATGGGGCTAGCTGCACCCTCTGATTTAGTCTCAGATCTGCTGGACTCCAAGTAGCCCTTCTGCTTCTTGACTCCAGTTATTTTTTCCTCCAATTTTGCTGCCTTAATCTGGGATATCTGTGTTATCCCTGGCCATTCCTCAACCCCTACATTGCTGTTGCTGTTTGGTCATTCAGTCATGCCTGACTCTTTGTTAATATGGACTGTAGCACACCAGGCTCCTCTGTCCATGCATTTTGCCAGGCAAGAATATTGGAGTAGGTTGTCATTTCCTTTTCCACAACCTCTGTATTCACCTTTATAAATAAACTTTTTATTGAATTTGACTTAGATTATTCTACTATATATTACACATATATATGTATATGTATATATATATATGTAAAATTGTTTCACTGGTCTCTCCCATTAAAATGTGAGCTCTTCAAAAGCAAAACATCCTTTCTTTCCTACATTCATACCTATGGCTGATTCATGTTGAGGTCTGTCAGAAAACAACAAAATTCTGTAAAACAATTATCCTTCAATAAAAAATAAATTAATTGAAAAAATTGTGGTCCCTATAGTTCTTATAATGCAGCTTATTACACTGACCATATTTAAAGGGATAGTTTATTGTTTTATCGAGTACTCAGTAAGAATCTTAGTTTTCCATGTTCATTGAATTATTTTAAAATAATAGACTTCATATGTGCAGGTTCAAATCAGAAGGTAGTTCTTTTAGATAAAAACTTTGTTCTGGGGTTAAACTAGCCTTGTAAGTGTTCTCTGCATCTTTGTTAGTTTTACATGCAAATTTTATGATATAGATCTTGAGGGTGGTTTATTCTTTGTGCTATTAAGTAACAAATATCTGTGTTTTCCTTTGTAGTTCTTCTTACTTTAATTGAGCTTAACATGCTGTATTTTTTTCCTACTAGGATTTACATGACATATATGTCACTGCATAACATACTTCATAGATAGTATCACAGAGGAATGATTGTGGTTTTGCAAAATTTCATGCTTTCTCATTTTCAGTAAAGCCTGTCATCTTTAAATGGAAGTGACATCATAGAACTAAACTAGTCTTGGCCCTCTTCTAATTCATTTTACAAGGAAAATCAAAGACAGCATTTGCTACCATAGCTAGATTTGTGCTTGCTTGCTTTGAAAAAATTACGTGGGCATGTGATGTAATTATGTAAATGGGTCACCCCTTTCCAGTAACTTAGAGACTGGCTTTCCTGTTTAACTTTACACAGCTTTAAGGTCATGAAAAGACAGGAAATGGCAAACCAATTCTGTTTCTTCTGAAAGTATGTTACTAAGCAGGATATGAGAAAAAGTTAGAGAGTCTTTCCCTTTTCTTGATTTTACATTTTTGTTCTGCTTCATTGCCACCAAGGAAGGGGTATTTGAGGGAGAGACTGAGCACTTTGAGTGTTTGGGGTAGAAAACTTTTGCTTATTCACAGAACTGATGGTCATTGGTTCTAGGACCTCCTTGGGTTCTATACTTCAAAATTATCCCAGAAATGCTGCCTACGAATGCTTGTTCTCTGTCTCTCTGTGTTGGATTTTAAGAGAGCCAAGTGACATGGTTTCTAAGCCCAACATCTTTTGTAGTGGAACCACAGGTGAAAATGCCATCAGTTTCTTGTTGCCTTGTTTCCAGGAACAAACTAGTTTGATGTTATTTCGTCTTCGATTTTTGCAGAACGTCACATTCAATTCTCAACTGTCCTGTTTTTGAAGAAAGATAAGACTTTGGTTTTGATTGAATTTTCCTTGAGATCAGTTATTTTCAAGTCCAATTTATTAAAGGCCTAACACTGTATCAGTTCTGAATTCTCTGAGGTCATACTCAGGTTCATCTTTGAATTAAAGACAGTCTTCTTCTTTTTTTTTTTTTTTAAAGCATGAATTGTGAATCTTGAGTTACATTAAAAGCATTTGCTTTCTATGCAAGAGGAGAGAGGATAGGTAAGAGTAAACTGGGAAGATTATTCTTCCTCCATTTTTGTACTTAATGGTTTTTTTTTCCTTAAATTTGCATAGATTTTGATACAAATTTATTAAATATACACTTGTTAAGCTTACTGTTGTGTTTGATTCTTTGTTACTTACATGTTGCTGATTTCTGCAGTTGACTTAGAATAAATTTTTGGAGCATGAGAGTCTTAGAAGGATATATATTTTTCCCTTTATTTTAGCACTGGAAAGATGAGTCAAGAAGAAAGTGTGATTTGGTACCAAACATAGAGGAGGCTGCATGGTTCTTTATCTTTAGTGTCTCATGGTTCTGTAGAGGAGAATTCAATGTATTTTGCTTTATTGGAGAACATTCAGTGTGAGAAATGCTGGAGAGAAAGGAGTTACTTATGGCCCCCTTATGCTACAGATTAGTTAGCTGTTGAACACCTATGTTCATGACACAACTCGGTAGGTGGCACACCTGTGCAGATGGAACTCCTGTTCTAATGACAAACCTATGAAGATGGTGCGCACTTGTGTGGATGGAACAAATGGATGGTACACACTTGTAGGGTTTTGAGAAAACTGTAGAAAGCATTTCTGTGTGGATGACACACGAGGGGATCCTGATGTTTGAGCTTTGGTTGGGCAATTTGTCTATGCCTTCGAGAAATGTACGACATGTACATTTCCTAAAATCTATAGCATTTAGGACTCTCAAATTTTGGAAAATATTTCCTTTGCTATTACCTCCCCTATATCTGGAAATTGTTGGGATCTTAGGGTAAGGAGTCTTGATCAGAATCACATGCAAAGAATAGATTAAAATGAACCATTAGAATGTAAAATCTCTGCTCGGAAATGCCGAATATTATCTACTTGTTTGATTGTGGGTATTTGAAGATATTTAACATCAAATTCAAGGCAACCAAATTCTAGTTTTACCATCCTACTTCATCTCTCTCCATCATCTCCAGAGGAATGAAGCAATCTGTCAGCTGTAGTCTTTATCATCATATCTACTCTCCTTATCTTTGATTCACTTTGTGTTTTTTTCTCAGGTCACTGCCCTTAGTAAGAGTGTTAATTTCCCCATCTTTCTGATATCTGATCATCCTTCTACTCCAACTAGGAACTTCTCTCATCTCAAAAGATTTCACTAGACATCTCAAGATTCAATGATTTTTTTTTGTAACCTTTGTAAACTTATAAGAATATATTTTTTGATGTGTAATTTTTCTATTCCAAACAACTCATTGTTGTTTTATGGGTGTGATTCTCTTCTCTCCCACCCAACGGTGATCATTCCTCATTCTGCCTGCCTCAGTGGTTGACTTTGCTGATTGTAGAGATGATGCTTCCTATTTTTATACACCCAGACTTCAAGAGATGAATGCCTCTAACTAGTTGGGCTTTTCGTGTGTCTCCTTTCCAAGGAGGTCCTCCTGGCAGGTCTAAGGTCTTCTCAAAGTCAGGTGTGTTTAGTCTGTCAATTTCCTAAAACTTAGGCCTTTTTTTTTTCTTTTTCCTCCAACTCTGAATTCTCTATAGTACAGCCTGGGTCGTCGGCTCCTCTGAACACTTCATGGAGCTCTCCATGCCTATGTTAGCCCCCTCTGGCTTCTGTTGCTAAAACTCATATGCCGTCATCAGAACCATGGAGCAGATTGTGTCCGCATAAATGGGAACTATGTGTTTTTGGGGAATTGAGGTGGACAAGTTATCTGGTAAACCTCATTTAAGAAATAGAGGTAGCATTGTGGCTGCTCAGTTGATGCCTATTGATGGAACACTTAAGCAACAATGATTGTACTTTACTGATTATTTCATCTTGCTTCCTCAACAGGCTGCTGCTGCTAAGTCACTTCAGTCATGTCCAACTCTATGCAACCCCATAGACAGCAGCCCACCAGGCTCCCCCGTCCCTGGGATTCTCTAGGCAAGAACACTGGAGTGGGTTGCCATTTCCTTCTCCAATGCATGAAAGTGAAAAGTGAAAGTGAAGTTGCTCAGTCCTTTCCAACTCTTAGCAACACCATGGACCGCAGCCTACCAGGCTCCTCGGTCCATGGGATTTTCCAGGCAAGAGTACTGGAATGGGGTGCCATTGCCTTCTCCACTTCAACAAGGTATTCCCAGCTATTCAGTGATTCAGCTTTCAATTTTTTTTTTTTTTTTTGGTCATGTCTCTGAGCCACTTCTTATCTGTCTCCTTCCTTAATTGTTTATGTCCTTGAAAGTCCTCCTCTAACCTTAGCACTTCTACCTTATACCAGCATGCTTTGCTGTCTGATGATATCTGTATTTCCTACAGTTCTTTTCATTTGTCCTGAAATCCCACACCAGCACCCATGTTCAATAAGTTTAATGGAACTTTGTGATTACCTCTCAAGCCCTTCCTAGGCCCTTGTCCTAATACCTTAAATACTAATTTTCAGACTTTACTTGAGTCTATTTTGGTGACTTATTAGATTTTTCTTTTCTCCTTCCTCCAGGGGACATCAATTTCAAACCATCACAAGCACAGGTGCAACTTCTGCTCTTATAACTCCCACCCACACTCCTAACTCCACTGTATCTCCTGATAACACCATATTAAGTCACTAATGGCGAGAGTTTGAAAGACTGAATGTTAAAAGCATAATTAGAGACTTAAGGGAAACAAATTGTACCCATAAAATTTAGAATTAATTTCAGGAAAATAGGGCAATTGAAGCACCTCGTGCAATTTGAAATGACTTTTCTAAATGAGCGACTGTGCCAGAAATCAGCCCCCTCATAACTCCCCCTGTTTCCTTCTTATTTTCTTCCCAGAATAAGGGCAGGTCAGTGGGGTAGGTTTGGCAAACAGCAATGTACATTTCCTGTCAGAATATCAAAGGCAAAGAGCTCACCTTAAAGTTAAGCTTTCTCTCTTTAGTGGAAATGGAAAATGGGAGGAGGTGTGTGGGTGAGACCAATCACTGCCCTCAGGCAAGCTTGAGAAATTGCAAGACCAGAACCTAGACATTCAAAGAGGCAGTATTTCTGAGTTCAGGCTAATCCCATCAGTCAGTAATTTCTCATTTCTTCTATCCTGTATTGGCTCACGACGCCATCCTAGTTTACACACAGTCATGTTACATGTCTTCAGTCCCTCTTCCTTTGCCCAGGCAAACTTTCCCTTAAGGAAATAAATCCTGGGCAGCCTACCTTGGTCTACCTGCTCCCATCCATTCTTCTAGACATGTCTACACCTACCCGCTTACATCCGGGAAGCTCTCTTTGACTGTCATAACCCCCATCTGTCTCTCCTTACTCACATCACACAGAGACCAGAACAAATCATAGCAGTTCCATGAAGGGCACTGCGTTAGTCACTGTGCATGCAAAGAAGAAAACGTGATTCTACTTGTTAGGAGCTCACAGATTTCAGTGGGAGGAAGCAGCTAAAATTGTAATGATAGAGCATAGAGGTACCCGTGGATAGGATGCTATGGGGTCCCAATAGTGAGGTTGCCTGCCACTGCCCCCTCCCTAGCTATGAGGTTCCAGAGAGGCCATTGCTCGGGTCTTCAGCATTTTCTTCTTTAAAGTGATAAAGTTAATAATTTTTCTGGTAGGGTGATTTTATATGTTAAAGGAGCTAATGAATGTAAAATGCATGGTAAAGGTCTTACCTATAGCAGGTGCTAAGTAATTGTTTCCTAGTCAGTATCCAGGTTAGAAAATGGTTAAAGAGACTCCAGTTACAGGTTTGGTCACAGTTCGTGGCTATTTTTGACTCCAGGTCGGGCTTATCTGCCACGCCGTATTTAGTCCTCTCAAGAGAACAAGAGTGAAGATTATGGATGAATCAGAACATCTTTAACCTTAGTCTTAAAAACCTATGGCTATGGATGGTGGCTAGGGTTTTTCTTTGGTTAGAACAATTAGGACAACAAACCCATGGGGTCTAAGTTAGCTTAGGCTGGTGATGTTGAATTAGCAGTGAATGTCTGGAAAATGTGACTAAAAACTATACAAATTTCTCTATAAGATTAACCACACAAATTTCTGCTCTGGGGGGACTTGCTACAAAATATTCTTCCAAAATGTCTTTTTCCCTGGGGTCCGCAGCTGTCTCACTTTTGGTGCTACTGAAGCAAAAAGAATAGAACAAAGAAAATCTCTAAAATTCAGATGAAAATACAGATTTAAAGCAAGCAAAAGGAGACTCTTTAGCATTTCTTCTCACTGGCCTGTGTTGTTACTTCAGGCACTGCGCATGAGTTTTATTAAGACCTTGCATCTGTTGTTGGTGAGAGATGAAACACTATTGCTTTCGTTTGGAAAATTCTCGACTGTCCCCTTACACCAATCTCAGAGGCCAAGGAGAACAGGAACTCATGTCTCTTATGCTTAGAAGTAGAAATAACTTAAGAGCTAGTCACACAGTGACAGTAGTGGTAAAGAATTCACCTGCCAATTCAGGAGACATAGAGATGCAGATTCCATCCTGGGGTCAGGAAGATTCCCTGGAAGAGGGCATGGCAACCCAGTCCAGTATTATTGCCTACAGAATCCCATGGACAGAGGAGCCTGGTGGGCTACAGTCTAAAGGGTTGCAGAGTTGGACACCACTGAGCAACTAAACACGCTTGCATGCTGATGAAAATATTACAAATATTGCCTATGTTGCATTTAACTACAAGGAATACCTTGAATATTTACAATAAGCACATGTTCAGAAAAACATCTATTTCTGCCTTATTGACTATGCCAAAGTCTTTGACTGTGTGGATCACAATAAACTCTGGAAAATTCTGAAGGAAATGGGAATACCAGGCCACCTGACCTGCCTCTTGAGAAACCTGTATGCAGGTCAGGAAGCAACAGTTAGAACTGGACATGGAACAACAGACTGGTTCCAAATAGGAAAAGGAGTACATCAAGGCTATATGTATTGTCACCCTGCTTATTTAACTTTTATGCAGAGTACATCATGAAAAATGCTGGGCTGGAGGAAGCACAAGCTGGAATCAAGATTGCAGGGAGAAATATCAATAACCTCAGATATGCAGATGACACCACCCTTATGGCAGAAAGTGAAGAGGAACTAAAGAGCCTCTTGATGAAAGTGAAAGAGGAGAGTGAAAAAGTTGGCTTAAAGCTCAACATTCAGAAAACTAAGATTATGGCATCTGGTCCCATCACTTCATGACAGGTAGATGGGGAAACAGTGGCTGACTTTATTTTTCTGGGCTCCAAAATCACTGCAGATGGTGATTGCAGCAATGAAATTAAAAGTTCATTTTTAAAAATTCTGATTTCAAAGGAAATTAAACCATTTCGACGGGCCCCTAAAAGTAACATGAGCCTGAAACATTTTTCCTCTGAACCTAGTGAACAAGTTGACTCTGGCTCTAAAAGCAACACTTGAATTGTTTTAAGGGGCAAATATCAGAAACAGAGACCAAGGAAGACATTTTATCAGTGGTCTAAATGAAAGTTATAACTAATTACAAGTTGTAATCCATGCAAAAACAAAAATCGAGATAATGTTCTGTGAATTAGTCTTTTACCAAACACACAAAGACAATCCAAAAGTAAACACATTAAAAACAAGAATGCTAAATTCTTTTTAATCATTGTAAGGCTAAGAAATAACTGTAAAAGAGCTGTATATCATCATCCAAATTAATTTGAACTTTATGGCTTTTATCTTGTCCAAGATTGTTTATTATATAAGATTTTAATGCTTTCCTGTTTCTCCTACTCAGACCTCTACTACTTACAAGCATGCTAGTGTATACACACACCTTGTTCATTTTTCAGTTACTGGGTTAATCTAAGATGTGTAAAGATCAGGGTCATCTATTTGATCTCCCAAGGTATTTCATCTAATTCATTGGGGTTTCACAGCTATCATCTAAAACTGTTATTTCTTCTGATCTCTAGTAAAATCCCCTGTCTGTAATTGTAGGAAGCTCTCCTCTGAGTCAGTCTGGCTTCTTTCTTCTTGTCTTGCGGAACTTACAGTTTTGGGTAAAAATCCCATAGGCTCTAGGTATTGCAGCTACCCTGGTGGTGGGGGGCTTGGTGGGATGATGATTTGTTTGGGGAAACTCCCTACTCATATCACAGAAGCATATTTTCTAGTGCTAGCTCTTTTTAAGCCTTGACTGGGTATGCTCAGATGAAATGATTTATTCAGTTTATTTAACTCAAACTGTTCTTCTCCCAGACACTTATCCCAGAACTTGTAGTCAGTCAAACAACTCTTAAGTTGACCTCTTTGTCTTGGGGTGATAGTCTTTCTGCAAATCTTTGAGTGTCATCCCAATTTGATTACAAACTTCTGAGGTCTCCTGTGTGTCTTTTGTTTCTCAGAACCTCCCTTCTGGGGTGGTTACAGAAATGAGTGATGGTGGGGAGAAGAATAATGTCTGGTTCAACAGACTTTTGTTAACTTCAGTGTGGTGGGTGTTAGCCAGTGTTTGCTAAGTCACTTAGTAGTGTTTTCCCATGAGAGTGAGTGTTAAACATTGATGTTGACAGAAAGGATGGTACTTGGGTAGGTTGCAGGAATATGGCATGGTGCAAAGATCATAGACTTAAAATTTTTACTTTTTGTTGAAGTATAGTTGATTTACAATGTTGTATTAGTTTCTGGTGTACAGCAAAACAATTCAGTTTTACACATATATTGTTTCATATTTTCTATTATGGTTTACTATAAGATATTGAATATAGTTCCCTAGACTATATACAGTAGGGCCCCCCAGATGGCTCAATGGTAAAGAATCTGCCTGCTGATGCAGGAGACTCGGGAGACGTGGGTTCAATCCTTGGGTTGGGAAGATTCCCTAGAGGAGGAAATGGCAACGCACTCCAGTATTCTTGCTGGGATAATTCCATGGACAGAAAAGCCTGGTGGGCTATAGTCCATAGGGTCGCAGGTGAGTCAGAGACAAGAGAACACACATATACACGCTATATAGCGGGACTTTGTTGTATCTGTTTTATATACAGTAGATTGTATCTGCTAACCCCAAACTCCTAATTTATCCCCTCCCTTTCTTTTCCCTTTGATAACCATATGTTTGTTTCCTATGTATATGAGTCTGTTTCTATTTTGTAAATAAGATCATTTGTATCATATTTTGTATCCCACATATAAGTGATATCATATGATATGTCTTGCTCTGACTTACTTAAGAAAGAGGATATTTATAAATTTTGGAGAAGTCTCTTAAATACTCTCAGTCTGTTTCTTTATTTGTAAAACAGAAATGGATCCAGGCATGCAGTTAAGATTAGATATCATGTAAGGAAATCCTAAAGCAGGTGTTCAGTGTATAGTTGGGACGAGAATGACCTCTGAGGCACACGCTAGTAGCTCAGTAAGTCCTGTCTGTTCCTTAACCATGGAGAAACTCCATGCACTGATTACTTGTCACCCCAGGGTCTCACACAGTCTCCCCAGTTCACATGATCTGACTAGTCATGCCTACTTAAGGTTTTTAAAGGATTTATAGGCCTGCCACTTATGACGAAGACCTTGCTCTCACTTATGCTCCAGCAGAAACCCCTCAAAAGGCTCTGACTCATCCCCTTTAACTCAGCCACCTCCTTGCTCTCATGCAAGGCCTTTCTTTGTGTCCTGACTTTGCCGACCAGACAGTTAATGGAGAGGAAATCTCTGATTTTTGTGTGGCTGCTCTCTGTTTTTGTTTTTGTTTTGCTTTGTGTTTGAACTTGAAAACAAGCAGAGGGCCCTAGGTTTTCTCCAGGCAGCACGGAATGAGCAGGATTTAATTACTGCTGAAGGGCTGGTACAAAAGGTTATCCAACAGTGTGCGATCTTATTTGGCACTGAACTTTGAAGTTAAGAATTATGGATTGTGGAACAAGATACAGCCGTCTGCTGCTGTCCCAGAGCCGGGAATATAGAATTTAGAGGAAACTGGGTTAGAGCTGATGGGACCTCTCAGGGAGGTCAGGGAGAAACTAACTAGCCATCCATAAAGCTGTCGAAGCAGTTATTTGAAGGAAAAGGCCAAGGCTCCTCTTCCATGTTTCTAAAAACTTCAAATAAAAATAGACAATTCTGCATCGACATAGATAGGAAATGGACAGCAATTGAGGTCATCAAACTCAGAAATGAAACTGAGGTAACCTGTCATTGCTCGGAGGAAGACTGTGAAATTGGTAGCCACAGCCCAGGCTGGGGAGATGATAGTAAACGAGGGAAGATTATTTCCTTCCAATTTATCTAAGGCCACGAGAGAAACAGGATGACGAGGGAGTTGAAGGAGGGAAGGGAATCAAGAGAAGACCTGGGAGCCAAGTATCCAGCATTCCTTTGGTTTTACCTTGAAGAGGCAGAGCTTGAGGTCTGCTGACTTTGGAGAATTGTACCTCTCATACTTCTTTGCTGACAGCCAGATGGTTGGGCATTTTGTGATATAGTTTGTGGAAGCCTGGCTTCTCAGGTGGTGCTAGAGGGTTGGAAAGATCCCCTGGAGGAAGAAGTGGCAACCCACTACTGTATTCTTGCAAAAAATTCCATGGACATAGGAGCCTGGAGGGCTACAATCCATGGGGTCACACAGAGTTGGACACCATTGAGCACATAATACTTCTGGAAACCTAGGCTGGGTCTTGATAAAACTGAGAAGTGTGCATATAGGCCCTTCTTTCTACCATTCCTTGAGGAGTATTTTTCTTTAATTCTCTGCTCTCCCCAGGTACCCAGTCTATTTAATACTCCTGCAAGTCTGTGTTGGCTGTGAGGCAAGCTGTTAATTATCTAACCTACCTAAATTCAGCCAACTTTCATACCTCTAGGGTCTTTTCAGTGCTTGGGATGGTGGTAGATTGAGGTAGTTGAACTAGATAGAGCCTCTGACATCTAGCTGAGTTCTGCTACTGGCCAACTGACCTTGGGAAAGTTCCTCAAAGACAGAATTTATTCTCTCTTCTCCAACTGTCATCGATATCCACTGCAATGCTCCAACTGGGATTATTGGGCTTGCCCCCACATCTTAGACAAGTTTATAAGTACTTTCCATGTCAGGAATCTCACGTTCCCTGGAGTAGCTCACATCATCTTTGGACAGGTTTGAATATTACAAAGGTTTCCCTGCTGGTCAAGTGAAAAGTTTGCAAATCTACTGATTCATCAAACCCATACAAAGGGCTGCTGTTAGTATTCATCAAATTGTAACATTTCCTTGGATGCTTATCTTTAACAAAAACATATCCAGTGGCTACAAGGATGACCTTTTCTGCCTCCTTACCCCTCCATGTTGGAAGTCTTCATTTCCTGATGCCTGCTGCTAATATAGGACACATGTTGAAATGTTTATGCTAATTAGGCTTTGATTGGAATCTCAGAAACAAGTGAAAATGACAAGTTTTATTCCATTGATGAATTAATTAATAAAATGAAGTTGCTGTTACACTGTTTGAAATCAGCCCTCTGATTTTTTGCAGGAGACAGGAGAATTTTCTACTCTAAAACCCCATAGTTTTTATGCAAAAAGCTATGGAGGAGTTATGTTTTCAGGTTGAAGTACTGAGGGATCATTCCTTTGGTGAATAAGTGACTAGCAGTGGTAGATGATGTGTTGTGTGCTTAGTCGCTCAGTCACGTCTGACTCTTTGTGACCCCATGGACAGTAGCCCGCCAGGCTCCTCAGTCCATGGGGATTCTCCGGCAAGAATACAGGAGTGGGTTGCCATGCCCTTCCAGGGGATCTTCCCAACCCAGGAATCAAACCCAGGTCTCCCGCATTGCAGGCAGATTCTTTACAGTCTGAGCTACCAGAGAAGCCCATGGTAGATGATAAGAGGAGGGATTTGTTCATGTGACTGTGTATATGAATGAGAAGGAGGTATTGAAAGACCAGGTGTATAGAGGAATCAGTGACCTTATGTCTGTGATTCTAATAACCTTATATTTTCCCAACTAAACCGTGTTTGGAAACAGAGCTTTTCATTTATGACTCAATGTATATTAGTCAAGGTTATCCAAAGAAGTAGTATCAAGGTGATTATCTGTCTGTCTGCCTATATATCTGTCTATCAATCCATCTATGCCCTGTTGAGGAATTGGCTTATTCAATTATGAAGGTTGAGAAGTACCATAATCTGCCATATGCAAGCTGGTGGTACAAGTCTGATTAGCATCTGAAGGCCTAAGAATCAGAGGAATTAATGATATAAGTCTTGGTCTAAGGATAGAAGACAGATGCCCCAGCTCAGTAGGCAGGTAGGAAGCAAAAGGCAAATTCCTCCTTCCTCATATTTTTGTTCTATTCAAGCCCTCAAGGGATTGAATGATGCTAATCAACACTGGTCAAAATAATCAACTTTAAGGAGCCCACTTGATTCAAATGCTTGTCCCATCTGGAAACATACTTACAGACACACCAAGAAAGAATGCTTAATCTGGGTACCTATTGGCCCAAGCAAATTGATACATGAAATGAACCATCATGTAGTGTGTCCTGGATAACATGCTGATGAGGTCCATCATTGTACACAGTTGGTCAGGGCCCTGAAAGAAGCTCATTTTTTAAAAAAGTTTAATTTTTGGCTGGGTAGGAGCATATATATTCTCAAGGAAGTAAACTTGAAATAGCCTATCTATCAAAGGAATTAGTCCTTGGAATCATTTGACCTTCAGAAATTTATATCATGAGAAGCTCATCCTATGATGAACAGTGGATACACTGATACATGTTAGTTCAATAACCCTCAGATTCCAGAACATCCTGCAGAGGGCAAGGGGCTTGCCCCAAATCACATAGAACAATATCATCGCTGCTCTTGGTGAAATGGGACAAAATGCACATTTCATCATCTGGTGTAGGGCTTTTCTACTGTTTTGACTAAGTGAAACAAAGCATTGGAATGATGCCAGAAAAAAATAAGTCAAGGAAATTGAAGTCCAAAGACCAGACATGAATTGCCAAATCCACCCAGCAACAATTTATGTCAGAGACAACCAATAAAGAAGTCATTTACCAAGACCATTGATGAGCAAACTCAGACTTTATTTCTGTTGGCCTATCTAGTCTCTGAGTTAATGTTTAAAATAAGAATTTTAACATAAGGGTCCCGGTACACTACAGTTTTTATATTCACTTTGGTTAATGAGGCTGATGAAATACACTTTGTCATCAATGACTATGATTTAGATAGACTTTGTATGAGTAGCAATTCCTGATTTAGCAAGTTTTGAGCTTGCAAAGTCTTTAACAGATTCATTGAAGTTCTTTCTTCACAGGTAAAATAACCAAAATTTAATAGTTATACTAGTTTAATAGTAATACAATAACTATATATATTAGTTGAATTCTAATATACATATAATATGGATTTGGGCTTCCTTCATGGCTCAGCTGGTAAAGAATCTGCCTACAAAGCAGGAGTCCTGAGTTCGATCCTTGGGTTGGAAAGATCCTATGGAGAAGGAAAAGACTACCCACTTCAGTATTCTGGCCTGGAGAATTCCATGGACTGTACAGTCCATGGGGTTGCAAAGGAGTTGGACACAACTGAGTGACTTTCACTTTCAGGATATATATGTCATTATATGTGGCTAAAATACAAAGATGAATAAGATGAGTAAGCTTTGGACCTTACATTCTGTAGACTGATTGTGTATTTATGGGAATAGATTTTTTTTTTTTTTTTAAAGTAACTTCAATAAAGCAGAATGAACCCTGTTCTCCAGAAGAGGAACATACAGAAGCTTATGGGAGTTTCTAATTAAGAACAATTTATTGGACCAGGGAGTATCTAAAGAGCAGCATGAAACAACTGGTATGTATGTTAAGCTTAAAGAATTAGTGAGATTTTTAAATGGAGAAAAGGAAACAGTAGCTCTCTTAAGCCACAGGAACAACATTGAAAAGATCCAATGTATAAGAAAAGGAAAGACATGCATGGGTGAAGTACAGATAACCAGTCAAGACTATGATACTGTTTGTGAGATGTGCATACATATAAAGGCACAAAGACCCACGCATATTTATATATCTTGGACTGAGGTTTATACTGTGCTAAAATTGCCAAGATATACATATAGAGGCCAGAAAAAGTGGTGTGTAATGATCACCTTGTACTGAGAATTGAGAATGAGCTCTGTGTGCATTTAGTCACACATCTCCTCCTTTGTCCTAGATGACACAGTTATACTTATGGCCCTGGCACAGTGGTGGTAAATGGAGGAAAGGGTCATATTGCTTCTGCTACGTACTCTCAGATAGCCTTGCTATCTTCGTTACATTAAAGTGAGTGAAAGTCGCTCAGCTGTGTCTGACTCCGCGACCCCATGGACTGTATAGTCCATGGAGTTCTCCAAGCCAGAATACTGGAGTGGGTAGCCTTTCCCTTCTCCAGGGGGCCTTCCCAACACCAGGATTGAACCCAGATCTCCCACATTGCAGGTGAATTCTTTACCAGCTGAGCCGCAAAGGAAGCCCAAAGCACAAGTTACAATAAAGGGATGGATACATTTAACATGGACCTATAATTTAAATAACTGGAGATTCACTAACTATTTAAGCACATTTGGCAGAAAGCATATTTATTTTCTGGCTTCAAACTGCAATAGAGTCTTTATAATTCACACCAGATTTGGAACTTGTTCAGAAACTCTTAATGAAATATTACCTATGTCTGTTTTTCAATAGCTGCAGTCATACCACTTAGTGCAAGTCATTTTTTTTTTTTTCTCATACCCCGTTAGATCAAAACCCAGCTCAGGGACATGTTTATCTAATTGGTAAGAATAACACAGGTTTGACTCAAGCAGTTCCTTTTAAAAACTCTGTAAAATACTGGCTATTTTTTAATTTAGGGTCATATACTTAATAGGTGCCAGGGTTTTTATGTTCACTGACATCTTCTCACACTCCCTTCCTAGTCAGCTTACTTTGCAAGCTTTCCTTTTGTACATAAAATATGAGTGAAAGCTCAGCGGAGACTGGCTAAATGGGATGTTGAGCTAATGAGAATAGTCATGTGATTAGTGTCCAATGGTCTTTCATTGTTATGGGAAAACTGTCTTGAGTACCTTTTTCATAACATTGCAGAATATTCTCTTCCAAGCAGATTAGCAGGTGTATGCCATTCAGGTACATTTTTAGCTCCAGGTAATTTAAAAGTTTGCTTCCCAAGACAGCCTTCAGTGTGAAACACAACTGTAACAGTATTCAATATTTTTATAGATATTATTCTTCCACCATTCAGAAAAAATAGAATAATACAATATGGAAATATGATACTGGTTTTGCAATAGTCATTATTCACCATAAAGCATTCTTCTTGTATTAAAAAGAAATAAATGCTAACTGTAAAGATGACATTTTAGATTAGGTTTCCCTATTCCACTCTGCCCTGTAATATCAGACAGTATCTGTACAAAAATTTGTCAAATTAAATCATAAATTTTTGTTCATAGCTGAAAAGCATCTCTAACATTGAAATAAGTCCTGGATATTCATTGGAAGGACTGATGCTGAAGCTGAACCTCCAATACTTTGGCCACCTGATTCGAAGAACTGACTCATTTGAAAAGACCCTGATGCTGGGAAAGAGTGAAGGCAGGAGGAGAAGGGGCCAACAGAGGATGAGATGGTTGGATGGCATCACCGACTCAATGGACATGAGTTTGAGTAAACTCCAGGAGTTAGTGATGGACAGGGACACCTGGCATGTTGCAGCCCATGGGGTTGCAAAGAGTCGGACACGACTGAGTGACTGAACTGAACTGAAGGTTAAAATATGATGATTGAAAGAATAAGTATCATTTTATTTTTTCTGATATCTGTAGTATTAGAAAAGGGCTATTTTCCTTGAAAGCCATTTGATGACAAAAGCATGCATACTTTTACATCCTGTATCAAGCAAGAGAATATTTTATTTAAGAAGAAAGGAAAGTGGAGAAGGGAGGATGCCATTTGTTGAGGGGCAAAATAGTAGATTCTTATAGGAAAAGTAAAATCCTAAATCTACCATTTTTCAGTCCTCAAACCCTGTCAAAGGTTTTGGCCCAGCAGCTGTCTTGGAAACATCATAGGGTGTTTTTGGAATTCAAGGTCTAGACTTTTCTAGCTGCATTTCCTGCTCTGAACATGTTGGAAAAAGGGAAGGAAGGCAATTGGCAACACATGATACTCGGCACAGGTTCCTCTGGATGTATTGCAAGGCCAAAAAGTTCATTTAGATTTTTCTTTATGATGCTATGGAAAAGCCTGAATTAACTTTTTAGCCAACCCAATAATAGGAAATAGGAGCAGGACACCCAGATTCTAGTTAATGAGGAAAAGTTCCCATGGGGTCCTGAAGGAGTAGAAACGAATAGACCGGGCTTGTATCAGAGCTGGAGATCTTGATTTGAGATCGAGTAATAGACTCACTTTCTATATAAGACTCATTCCCCCCACCCCACCGGATTCCATAGCCTGCATTTCTATTTTAAATCTAGTGCAATAAGGCAAGAAGAATTTTGTAATCATTAAGAAGGAAATTGGAATTAAGCTCTTATTCTATTTTCACTTGCTCTTAAAACCAAAATTCTGCCCAATTTGTCAATCCCACAGAAAAAAGACAACTAATCCTTCTAACAGAAATCATCAGGATTTCTTAAGCATAAAAATGAATAAGAGAGAGGGAAAAAAGGATTTCTGCATGAAAGTTAATTTTATGATATTGCAGCATAAATTGTGACCTGGCAGGTCCTTCTGCAGTTTAATAGAACTGGCAGCAAGCACCACGACTTAAGCAGACTCTGTATAATGAGAAGCAAAGACAAATCGGTGTGAAGGACAGGGAGAAGGGCATTACTGCCTCCCTCCTGGAAGATTAAAAATAGTAAAATATTGCAACCAGAATTTATCTAAAGGGAGATACTATCTCAGAAAGAGAGAGAAAAAATAGATTTTAAGAGACCGCCGTAGCCCAGTCTCTGATGAACAGTCAGAGAGCCTGGTGCTGGCATTTGAAAGACGTCTGTGAGGGCTGACCGTTCTCCTTCCCAAGACCTGGTGGCGGGTAGTTTATGACATTATAATTTTGAAATGGGACAATTTTCTAAAGCATAATTAGGGTAGAATGAGCATGTTACTCCTTCTGCACTGTTAAATGCAGACAAGAGACTTGGGTGTACTAAATAAATAAGAGAATTTATTATCAGAGGACGAGAGCCAGTCCGTGCCGCCAAACAGGCAGGTGACTTCCTCAAAGAGTGCTGTCCTGAGGAGCCTATGCACGTGTGACGGGTCTGTTCTGAGCTCTGTATCCACAGGAGCTAGATCAGAGCAATTTCCAAAATTACACAGGGCAGGCAGCTTCTAAATCTCCTCGCAGAACAGCCATATTATCCTGAGGACTTGCAATAACAGGAATTATATGCAATTTTCTGATAATGACTCCATTAATGTGAGTCACTGCTGACAATACAATTTGTTAAACATCACTGGATTCCTAAATCTTACATTCTGTCACTCTGAAACCCGTCTCTATCACCACTGCCATCATCATAATGGTTGCCATCATCATCATCTTCATCATTGTTGTCAGCGGCAGCAGCAGCGGCAGTAGCATCAGAATGGTGATGGACATGTTTAGGTTCACCAATATTATCTTTTCTTAATTTCACTGACCTTTGAAAAGGGAGGGGAAAAGCATGCCTTTACCTATTCAGGTGTCAGTTTTATATTCAATATATTTGATTTCATCTTTGAGAAACTAGGACCCCAAATTAATTAAATTTGGACCAGATATAGCTTAACTTTAAATTGTCTTTTATATCAAGGGAAACTGCCTTGGCAATTAGGTGCTTCCCATGAGTGCCTGTAAATATCCATTATTGTACATTCTAATATATCTGGACATAGAATAGAACCTACAGCTCATGCTCTATCTGATTTACTAATTGGGAGCAGCAACTGCACCTAGTGTTTTGAACCTGAATTAATTAACCAAAACAGATTAAATTGTCTTTGAGCTATTCAAGGGAGTGACACCAAAGGCAGAAGTGAATGAGGAAAGGGCTATTTAACGTTTTTTAATCACAAAGGTCAGCTTTTTTATGTAGCAGATCATTAGAAAGTCTTCGAAGGTGGAAAGAAACTAACAAAACAGCCTTCACTTCCCTCACAAGTATGTCATCTATTTTTCCTTCAACCAGTTTTCCTTCTGGTGGTTAGGGCTTTTCCCAGGACACATCTTTGTCTAAAGAATTGTATTTTTATCAACAAAACTTGCTCAATCAACAGAGTTTTTGGTTTGTACTTGAAACTCTCTCTTGATATTCCTGAAGCCACCATCAACTCCTGGCCCTTGTGGCTTTACTGCAGTTACCTCCCAAGTGACCTCATTCTCTACTTTCTTCTTTCAGCTCAAGGTCAAAAGTAGACCAAACTGCAAGCATTTACCGCATCATCCCCTTGCTCAGGAAAATAGAGCTCTGTCACTGCCTAGTGATCACAACCGAAAGGTTCTTCCCTTCTCCTTGGAAACTGGGTTTGGAGTCACATAGTTCACATCCCTCTTCCTTCTGTGGTCATGTTGGCTTTTATTTACATACACGATTTGTGTCCTCTTCTTCATCCCCTATTGATAGGGGTGAATAGGAATCCAAGACAAGAAGGATGCAAATAGAATGGAATGAATTAGGAAGTCTCCAAGGAGAGGTGGAAATAGAAGCAAATATAGTAAACCATTTTACATTAACCATTGAAGTAACTATAGTAAACCAGGTTAGGGAGCACTATTAATGCACCCTTAACCTGACTTCCACTGCATCTCCATTGAAACAGTTCTTGTAAGGTCATCAGTGGCTTCCGCATTAGAGGGCTGTTCCCTTACTCAGCTTCTCATTGTTTGATCATTTCTTGAAATATTCATGTATTATATCTCTTTGGACAGAAGTCTCTTCTATTTTTTTCTACTTTATCACTGGCTACTCCTTGGGGCCTCTTTTGCTGTCTCCGCCCTCTCCTCTGTCTCTAAATGTTAGGTTTCTTGGGTTTTAGACCTGGATCCTCTGATCCTCACTCTCTGAACTTCATCCTTAGATTGTGGCTATGTCTTTTCATATGTTTTTGAATCGTTGTTTTAATACTAATGATTTACAATAATTAATTCAATTCCCAGCTCTCCTTGGAGACTTCATGATTCATCCCATTCTATTTGCATCCTTCTTGTTTTGAATTTCTATCTCTGATTAAATTATTGCATGTGGTTTCACTGAACAAATACTCCCCAGCTACTATTCACCTCAGTGTACACAGCTCTGTGATAGCAATTTGACTACATTAATTTATATACTTTTCTCAAATATCCTGAGATTCAATATACTTCCCATTTTACAGGTGAAGAACTGAGATTTTTGTTCAACTAGAATGCTCATCCACAGCTCGTAGGAACATAAAAATGATACAAGCACTTTAGAAAAAATTTCTCAAAAAATGTTAAGCATATATCTAACATATGATCCAGCCATTCTGACCCTAGATATTTATTGAAGGGATATGAGAATATATATATATATAAGTATATATATATATCTATCTACACACAAATTTGTATATGAACATCCCTACAATCTTTATTCATAATAGCCCCAAATTGGAAATAACGCAAATGTCCATCAGTAAGTTAATGGATAAACAAATATATTATATCTGTACAGTGGACTGCTAGTCAACAATTGAAAGGAAAGAAATATGGATACACACAATAACATTTATGAATCTCAAAAATCAATATGCTAACTAAAAGAAACCTGATACAAAATTAATAACATCACCAACTCATTTGGACATAAATTTGAGCAAATTCCAGGAAATAGTAAAGGACAGGGGAACCTGGCGTGCTGTAGTCTATGGAGTCCCAAAGTGTCAGACATGACTTAGCAACTGAACAACAATAAAATCTGTTAAAAATTCTAGAAAGTGCAAACTAATCTATAGTTGTTGAAAGTAGATCAGTAGTTGCTTAGAGCTAAGTGTTGAAGAGCCAACAGTGGAAGAAAGGATGGATTGAAAGAAAGCAAAAGAATACTGAGGAGATAGAAAGTAATATTCTGTATCTTGGTTGTGACATTGGTTTCATTGAGTATAAATTTCATTGGTTTCATTGGTGTATATATCTGTCAAAACTCATCAAAGTTTATGCCTGTAATGGGTACAGTCTACTCTTTATAAATCATGTCAATAAAGTTGTTTAAAAGGAACCCTGAAGCTCTGTGAGTCTGAATAAGTTGATTAAAGTTTCATAGCTTCATAATAGACATAGAACCACAAAGCTCGTGTGCTTAGCTACTCTGGGTTACTGCCTTGAATTTTTTTTATTATATGTTATAATTATATATATATATATATATATTTTATAATTATATTTTTTCTTAAAAATTTCCTTGACTATTTGATGTAAGAAAATATGAACTAAACTATAAATTTATGCAAGGTGATGTGAACATAAATCACATACATATCTTAGGGCAATGTACATTATGCTAAATGTGTGGTAGATGAGTGTATGTGTGTATGATATGAATAAGCTAATTTTCTACAAAGCACATACTTGACTAATTTATTGATGAATTATTGAATTAGTTTTTTCCAAATGTGGCCATAATGTTATTTCTTGCTCTACATGTGACTTCTATTAAGAATTGATCTAATTTCCCTTCTTTTGAACCTGGGTGGATCTGTGATAGTTTCATCCAAAAGAGTGCAGTAGAAGTGGAGCCATGTGACTTTCAAGGTTTCATCATAAGAGATGTCACACCTTCTACCTGGTCTCCTGGAATATTAACACTTGGAGATCCAAGCTGCCATGTAGGAGATCTAGCGATAGTAAAGTTGCTGGACTGTGAAGAAGGCAAGCCAGAGTGGGAGGGATAGTTACGGAGTTTGGGATGAACATGTAGACAGTGCTATATTTAAAATGGATAACCAACAAGGTCCTGCGGTACAGCACAAGGATGCTTCTCAATGTTAGGGGGCAGTCTGTATGGGAGGGGAGTTTGGGGGAGGATTGTTATTGTTCAGTTGCTGAGTTTTGTCTGACTCTTTAAGACCCCATGAACTGCAGCACACCAGGCTTCTCTGTCCTTCACCGACTCCAGGAGTTTGCTCAAATTCATGTACCCCACTATCTCATCCTCTGTCACTGTCTTCTCCTCTTTTCCAGCATCAGGGTCTTTTCCAGTGAGTTAGCTCTTTGCATCACATGGCAAAAATATTGGAGCTTCAGCTTCAGCATCAGTCCTTGCAGTGAATATTCAGGGTTGATTTCCTTTAGGACTGACTGATTTGAGAATGGATGCGTGCATAAATAAATCTCATTGAGCTATGTCTGCCTTCCTGTTTTCCAAAGTCTTTGACCTTAAAAAAAATAATTATTTTGAGCTGCTAAGTTAGTTATTATAAAATTAAACTATAAATTTACTACCATCAGTGGGGTTCTGCTATTGTGAACACTTAAAACATACAGTATTGACTTTGGAATTGGGCGCTGGTTAAGGAAAGGTCCTGAAGTTTAGTTATACCAGTTAGTAAATTAGTTAAAACAAGAATGAACTTTAAAGATTTTCATCATTTCTTAAAGGGTCTCAGAAAGATTGGAAGTCAAGGCTGTCAGGATAGGGAGGAAATTGTTGGTGAGGGAATAGAGAGGGGAGAAAACAGGGGCTCACGTGAAAACTCATCACTAAGAGGTTGGTCAGTATCAGTGTGAGCTGGCCAGATATGTCTGCTAAGCTTCCAATTACTGCAGTTAGAGTTCTGCCCTCCTACAGAGACTGAGAGAGAGAGGTCCTTTCCTTCCTGATGTTCAGAGGAGCAGAGGCTTCTTTCAGGTCCTTGAGAAAGACATTGCAGTGTGGTGAGAGATGCATAGCCATCTCAAAGGAAGACAAAAGTGATGCACCATTGTGAGCCCTTTCTCGTAAACCCTGTTTACTGGGTGTTCACTGAGGTTGGGGCCTATCTTCAGATGTTAGCTAGGACAAGCAGTAAATTCTCTGAAGCTTTCTCGGGCAGGCATTTTAATGGAGGGCTGGGGTCATCTCAGGGACATAGCTTTGTTCTGCTTTCTCAGGCAGGCATTTTAATGGAAGGCTGGGGTCATCCTAGGACACAGCCTCATGCCCAGTTCTCTCTTAATGCAGAGGTTTGAATGGAGTCATGCTGTGCCAAGAGTTCTACAGTTCTCAGGGGGGGAGTGTATTTTGTATGTGAGAGGTATATAAATAATTTATGGCCAGAGGTCGGACTGGAAGTTTTAAAACATAGCCTGAAAATTCTCTGATACTCCTACTATCAAGAAAAGGGTATAATTGCCCTTCTCTTGAATCTGGGCAAGTGATTGCCTAAGAGGGTATGGTATGGCAGAAGTGGTGCCCTGGACTCCCAAGGACTCCCAAGGGAGCAGTCAACGTTGGCAATCTTATCTTCCATGTTAGTTAAATGTAGACAATAATTTTCAGAAGAATGGAAGGTTAAACAGATTAGAGACTATAGGATGATAACTAGGTGTCAACTGGTAAGGGACCCATTGAGATAGAGTTCATTCAAGCCAACATTGACAGAATGAAACCTGATTGAATAAGTGGATTAATGAATGGGTCTCTTCATGGAGGGTAATAATACTGTATCTGAATTGAAACAAAGTTAGAATTAAAATAAATTTAAGTAATGAATGATAAATTCCTAACTAGTACATTAATAAGAGTTTCCCTGGTAGCTCAGCTGGGAAAGAATCAGCCTACCATGCAGGAGACCCCAGTTCAATTCCTGGGTCAGGAAGATCTGCTAGAGAAGGGATAGATTACCCGCTCCAATGTCCTTGGACTTTCCTGGTGGCTCAGCTGGTATAGAATCCACCTGCAATGTGGGAGACCTGGGTTTGATCCCTGGGTTGGGAAGATCCCCTGGAGAAGGGAATGCCTACCTACTCCAATATTCTGGCCTGGAGAATTCCATGTCCCTCCCCACCCCATTTTTGATATTACTCCTGTATTTAGTGAGTGAGTACATTAAAATATGACAAGATAATGGATCTTGTTATGTAATGGTCATATTAGAAACTCTAAAGCTATTTAAAATTTTTCTACTGAAAAGGAAAAAGGTCAATTTACCATGAATGGAATATAATTATTTTAATTCATGTTCATTATTATCATTCTATAAATATTTGTTGTATGAATGGATAACTCACTTTTATTTAATATGCACTGTATACCAAGCCTTGTGAGGAGAGCTTTTTCATGCATCATACACCTAAATGGTAGATCTTATTTAAAAACCCATTATTCATATGAGAAAATACATGGATTTTCCTAAGAGATTTAAGACCAATTTTAGTATCTTTATTGTGACTTTTATAAAGTGTTTTATTCAAAAATACACATTTTTTTTTGTACTATAATATTTTATTTTAAAAACTGATAAAATTTACTTTGGAAATTTACATCCTGAAAATGCAGTTAATTAACTTTAATTAGATAGTTGCACTGTACTCCCTCAACACCTTCCTGTCTTTATCCAAATATCACCTTCCCAATAGGACCTTCCTTGAACACTCCATTTTAATTGTATCCTTGTTCTAGGCAAGTCTCCCTCTGTTTTAACCTGATGCAATTTTTGCTTTCCATAACAATGATCACCTTCAAACATACTGTATAAATGAATATGCTTGTTGTGGGCTTCCCTACCCTAGAACATATAGTTCACAAGGTCAAATGTTTCTATTCCATTCACTGATGTGTACCTAGAACTTCTAGAACAGACGTAATACTTTTTCAGTACTACAGAAAGAATGAGTGCTTGCATGCTATATCATGCCTTTGTCTAAAATGACACAGAAGGATAAGACCTCTGCCTGTAGGGAATTTACCTGTGGCATGAGAAAGATACACACAGGACATTTTGCCCTATGTTTCAGTAGGTTAATTCAGCTCAGCCAAGTCTTCCTCTTTTCTTTAGGGACTGGTCATTCTTACTGTTTTCTTCATCCCCTCTTTGTTTATAGTTTCTTCAGTGTTCTATGTATTTGGTCCAATATTTTACTCTTAATTAAATTTGAAAAGGAAATTCTCTCAGTGAAGGGAAAGTATAGAACAGGGATAACTTTCAGTGCATCTCTCTGTACTTTTGCAAACCTTTTGTTTCTCTTGTACCATCTAGTGTGGCTTCTGTCTACGATTACCAGAGACATACCTTACCCTCTCAACCTCACTCACCCACCTTCAAATGTCATTAGACCTTACTGGACCTATGCTTATTTATGGCTCATTTGTCTGTCCCTCCCCACCCTGTTTTTGCTATCACTCTTGTATTTAGCAAGGACATTGTTTCCCACTCTTAGATACCAAGCTCAAATTGAGCAAAAATTATAAATAATTCAGAAAACTTGGTGTGTCTGGTTTACTCCAAACAGATAAATGCTCATTTCCTTTAGGATGAAACTGCTAATATGAACATTTCAGAGGATGCCAAGTTAGTACAAGAGAATATCCATTGGGAAGATAAAATTGGAGCTGGAGATCTGTTAAACTGAGGACATTTAAAGAACAAGAAGTAAAGCTTTCAGTATAAATTATAACCTCAATTTTTCTAAGACCTTCAGAAATATAAAAGCTGATAGGAGTAAGAAGTTTTGCTTGGCAGCCAGCATGCCAGACACATGGAAGGGACATCTCTCCCTTTCTCTTTCAAATACACATACACCCACACCCATCACAGTGGAGAACACAACACACGTAAACATACAAAAACAGGATTCTTTGTTGTTTAGAATTTTAAAAAGATAAAATAAAACCCTTTAACTAGTAAGGATAGTTTAGAACTGTCAGAAAAAGAAATAGGTAACTCAGATCCTGGAGAATTTTTTGAATTGGTAGCAGTTTCACAATGAAGTATTACTATTCTCATTCAATTGTATTAGATGTTATTAATATATTTCTAACTATTTGAGTTATTTATTGTACACTATCCAATTTTGATTCTAATTTCTCTGTCATATTATTTTGTATGTTATGTACCTATATTTATCTTTATGATATATTTTAGTGTTTATTACACATATATGCTTGGAAGTGACTTTATCTTCCTTTATTTTTACTTACTTATCTGATTTTCTTTTCCAGATAAAGGTAAGATTTGCTTTATCTATTCATGAAAATAAGATAAATACAAGTAAAAGTACCTATAGGATTTTAATGGGACTCTGCTCTATTTCTAACATACTTCAAAAACAACATATTAGAGATATCTCTAATTTACTAATAATAAGCTTAAAAAAGCACATTCCAGTGAAAAATAATATGGTAAATTTTAACCATTTTTAACAACAAAAATTCATCTTAAAATATACGTTATTTACATAAGGTGATAAAGTTGATATGTATTAAATTAATCTTTTTTACTTGTAGAGTATGCTTTTTGCACATAGATACAGAAAAATTACTTCTAGTCTCATTATTCTTATTGAATACTTTCTGCAATTATAATTGTTAGATTAAAACACGGGAAGACTAATGAGAATACATATCAAAAGAAAGATTTAAATAGTATAATATGTCAGATTAATATCAAAGATAACCTAAAATATATTGGGTTTTACAAGGGATTTAATATATCAAGAAGTTCATAAAATGCATATTCTAAAGCAACAATCTGCTAGAATAAAAGGAAATTGATAATTCACTCACATTAGCAACAAAAATGTAAAATACATAAGAGTAGTCTTAATAAGAGATGCAGGAGAGCAATACAAATGCATAAAAATGGAATTGCAAGTTACCAGAGGTAAATAATTGGAGTAGTCATTTTATTTAATGTAAAATTCAAGTATCTAATGCCTTTGTGTTTTGCCTGAAATCTTTTATGAAATTGATGCAGAGAACACTTAAATAATTAACTATGATTATCATTCCCTGGTTTTTGTTCTATCTCTCTATTTTTTTAAAGAATTTGTATTATTCATAAGTTAGATAAATACAGTCTTTTCTCCATGACTTAATGTTTGGCATTTTCCTTTCTTTATTCTTTCTACTCTTTTTTTTTGTATTTCTTATTTCACTTTGTGATGCTCCCAATGATTATGCTAATTGTTCTAGCACATATTTTTATTTGTAAAAATGTATTGCCTTCTCTTGTTGAATAGTGTCAATGACTTCTTTTGTTTCCTTAAGATAGATTTTAGAGGATCTCTAAAGCCTTTTGTATATACTGCGGAAAATCTTTCCAAGGTGAAAGTTAACTCTGGTCAATCCATTCTTGACTTGTTATTCTCTTCTGCTGCAATGTTTTTCAAATTGGTGTTTGCTTTAACTTTTACTTTGCACACGTCTTTCAGAATACTTTGTTATTTGTTAATGTAATCATTTGCTTTCATCTGAGGTCGCTGAGACGCGTACAGTTCAATGATGGTACACGCGTGTGTGCTCAGTCGCTCAGTCATGTCCAACGCTTTGTGACCCCGTGGACTGTAGCCCCCCAGGTTCTTCTGTCCATGGGATTCTTCAGGCAGGAATACTGGAGTGGGTTAGCCATTTCCTTCTGTAGGGGATCTTCCAAACCCAGTGATCAAATCCAGGTCTCCTCTATTACAGGTGGATTCTTTACCATCTGAACCACCAGGGAAGACTTCAATGAAGGTAGCTTACTGATATTTTAGAAATCCTTGGGCAATCTTTTCCCAATTTTCTCAAGCCTTCTTCTAACCAAAATAGCAGCCTTTTAGAAGGGAGTTCAAGGCCACTGCTGAGAATACCACTCAGGTTAGAGCCGTTAAGTGAAGCCGCTCAGTCGTGTCCGACTCTTTGCGACCACATGGACTGTAGCCTACCAGGTTCCTCTGTCCATGGGATTTTCCAGCCAAGAATACTGGAGTTGGTTGCCACCTATAAATGATAAATTCACTATAGGTTTATTAAGGGAAAGCCAGACAATCCATGAAAATGATGCCCCAGCTAAAATGTAGGCCATAAATAATTCATTAACCAGATATACTTTAAAAATTTATGCAAGTTAAAATTCAAGAATATTTGAATGATAATACTAGCAGAGAAAATCTGATGACAATCGTTTTGTTAAAAAATGAAATCATATAAAGAGGAAAAATAAGAGAGATTAAAAAATAAGATTAAAAACATACGTTTTAGCAATGCCTAGCAAAACTGAGCAGAATGTACAGAAGAGTAGCAAAACACAAAATCAGTTATCTGATCGGATGTGAATAAAAATAGAAATCTCAGATATAAAAACAAATATGGCTTTGAATGCAGGAATGGCGCCAAGAGAATACTAGCATGCCAATTAAGAAACAATGTGTTTCTGGAATGTGACCAAAATAAGACACCCAAACCCAAATGGCTTTAAAGAAGAGATAAGAGATGGTGATGCTGCCTGCCCATCATAGCATTCTGCAGATATAATTTCTGGATAATATATTTTAAAGAAAATAAGCAATAATTAGTGGGTAGTATATAAAAGTATACTGACAAAGAATCCTAATTAGGACAAGCTATTTCATTTCATCAAAATCATTATCATTTTTTATCCTAATGAATTACTGTACTCAGCCCAGATGGTTCCCTCAGAAAAAGAAGGAAACAGACAAAGAGGGATAAAATAAACTCACTCTTATACAAGTCAATTCATTAACTATATAAATAAATGAACTTGAACACATATGTAAATTAATAAGATATCAAAGAGCTCTACACTGCCTGTCAGGTAAAATTGTAGGATGTATTATAATTAGATTATGTTGCCTTCAATTTATTTTAGAAAAACTATTTCATATATTTCTTCTCATACCATCATTATCTAAACACTCATAGCACTGACAACACTATCCATTTTGGTTCTCTCTAGGATTTTTATTTTTTTAAATAATCATTTATTCTGATCTTTATGAGGACCTTTAGGAGTATTTGAGGCAAGAGAAAGATTTCCTAAAAATGGTGATTATGCCCAGTTGTCCTTGGCCTGTGGAAATATTTTGTCACAATCTATTTTACTCACTAATAAACTGAAACATAAAATTTCTGCCAAACAAGCAAGATAGAAAAAAAATGCCCTTTGGTTGAGCAGCAGTATGCATTCTGTCATGCCCTGTATGGAATTAAGGGTTTTATGGAATTTGTAGAATGTAGTTTTAGTGATGGATATTTTTCTCTATGTCTAGTACATAGTTGGACTTCCCAGGTGGTGCTAGTGATAAAGAACCCACCTGCCAATGCAGATAGACACAGGAGGCCCTGGTTGGATCCCTGGGTTGGGCAGATCTCCTGAAGGTGGGCATGGCAATCCACTCTAGCATTCTTGCTTGGAGAATCCCAGGGACAGAGGAGCCTAGCGGGCTATGATCCATAAGGTTGCAGAGTCAGACACAACTGCAGTGACTTAGCATGCATGCAGTACATAGTCAGTTAAGAAATATTACTCAAATGATTTAAAACATTGGTTGCTGCAAACAGTACCGATTCAAATTCCTGGGCATCATTTGAAATAACGGCAAACAAGTTCTTGCACTGATGCAGTGGGTGGTAAGTAATAGAGTTTACATGTAACAGATACCGGGGTCCCTGGTGTCTGATATATTCTGTATCATGCCCATATCTAATGTTTGTGAACACCTTCTTAAAGTCTAACAGGGAATATAAGCAAGGACACAGGTCGTGTTTATAATGTGATGTTGCTCACAGTCTTCTCACAGAGGGAGAAGACCAATGTAAACAGGATTTCTGGGACACACAGGCCTATTGCTTTTCAAATATCTTCAAACCTCTTGCTTATACTTTAAATTCCAGAGATTCTATAACTCTTTAATGAATCTTGTCTGAATATGGCCGGGAATTTTCATTTCTTTCACAGTTTACCCCTCGGCTTCCTATACTGTTCCTTTGGCATCCAACTCAGAACCCACTCCTAGTTCTGACTTTACTTTTATTTGCATATTATTCATTTATATTATATTTTCATACCTATTTATTTAGGCTACTCCATCTACGTGTGGGTAGATGAATGCCTTATTTTGTGCTTTATTCACTTACAAAATTTGCCCACCATATAGAAACCTTGATTATAATAAATTATTTAATAGTTTCTAATTCTTGTAATTCTCAAAAAAACAATATACAGCCACATACTCATTCCCCCAAATACTTAGTTTAGCTCTAAGAGATTAGGTTTAATCATCTTAGGTAATAGTTTCAACATTTTATTGGGTTCTATAATTATAATTGAACTGTCTGATTTTTATTCAGTTGATATGTGTGTCTTATGTTTCACTTTAAATAGGACATGAGATTTGCAATACATTTAGGAAAGAATAAACAAATAAAGTAATTTTTAGCTTATAATTAGTTCAAAGTTTTTAGCATTTAATTTCATTGACTTTTTTAGACCCTCAGTTTGAATTTTATAACTCTTATTAGACTGTTCCATAGTTTGTTGTGATCCACACAGTCAAAGGCTTTGGTATAGTCAATAAAGCAGAAGTAGATGTTTTTCTGGAACTCGCTTGCTTTTTCTGTGGTTCAACAGATGTTAGCAATTTGATCTCTGGTTCCTATGCCTTTTCTAAATCTAGCTTGAACATCTAGAAGTTCATAGTTCATGTATTGTTGAAGCCTGGCTTGGAGAATTTTGAGCATTATTTTGCTAGTGTGTGAGATGAGTGCAATTGTGAGGAGTTTGAGCATTCTTTGGCATTGCCTTTCTTTGGGATTGGGATGAAAACTGACCTTTTCCAGTCCCGTGGCCACTGCTGAGTTTTCCAACTTTGCTGGCATATTGAATGCAGAACTTTCACAGCATCATCTTTTAGGATTTGAAATAGCTCAACTGGAATTCCACCACCTCCGCTAGCTTTGTTTGTAGTGATGCTTCCTAAGGCACACTTGACTTCGGACTCCAGGATGTCAGGCTCTAGGTGAGTGATCACACCATCATGGTTATCTGGATCAATAAGATATTTTTTGTTTAGTTCTTCTGTGTATTCTAGCCACATCTTCTTAATATCTTCTGCTTCTGTTAGGTCCATATCATTTCTGTCCTTTATTGTGCCCGTCTTTGTCTTTGCATGAAATGTTCCCTTGGTATCTCTAATTTTCTTGAAGAGATCTCTAGTCTTTCCCATTCTTTTGTTTTCCTCTATTTCTTTTGATCACTGATCTTTTGGTCACTGAGGAAGGCGTTCCTATCTCTCCTTGTTATTCACTGAAACTCTTTATTCAAATGGGTATATCTTTCCTTTTCTCCTTTGCCTTTTGCTTCTCTTTTTTTTTTTTTTTTTTTTTTTGTCAGAAGTACCCTTCAGGTGAATGTTTTCTTTTTTTTTTTTTTTTTTATTTTTCTTGTATAATATATATTATTATTATTATTTTTTTCCAGTGGGTTTTGTCATACATTGATATGAATCAGCCATGGATTTACATGTATTCCCAATCCCGATCCCCCCTCCCACCTCCCTCTCCACCCGATTCCTCCGGGTCTTCCCAGTGCACCAGGCCGGAGCACTTGTCTCGTGCATCCTTTTTTTTCTTAGCTATTTGTAAGGCGTCCTCAGATAACCGTTTTGCCTTTTTGCATTTCTTTTACTTGGGAATGGTCTTGATCCCTGCCTCCTGTACAGTGTCACGAACCTCCTTCCATAGTTCTTCAGGCACTATATCAGACCTAATCCCCTGAATCTATTTGTCACCTCCACTGTATAATCGTAAGGGATTTGATTTAGGTTATACCTGAATGGTCTAGTGGTTTTCCCTACTTTCTTCAACTTAAGTCTGAATTCTGCAATAAGGATTTCATGATCTGAGCCACAGTCAGCTCCTGATCTTGTCTTTGCTGACTGTATAGAGCTTCTCCATCTTTGGCTGCAAAGAATATAATCAATCTGATTTTGGTATTGACCATCTGGAGATGTCCATGTGTAGAGTCTTCTCTTGTGTCGTTGGAAGAGGGTGCTTGCTATGACCAGTCCGTTTTCTTGGCAAAACTCTGTTAGCCTTTGCCCTGCTTTATTTTGTGGAAAATTCTTAAAGAGATAGAAATGCCAGACCACCTTACCTGCCTCCTTATAAATCTGTATGCAGGTCAAGAAGCAACAGTTAGAACCGAACATGGAACACAGACTGGTTCCAAAATGGGAAAAGAGTATGTCAAGGCTGTATATTGTCACCTGCTTACTTAACTTATACTCAGAGTACATTATGTGAAATGCTGGGCTGGATGATGAACTAGCTGGAATCAAGATTGCTGGGAGAAGTATCAATAACCTCAGATATGCAGATGACACCACACTTATGGAAGAAAGCAAAGAGGAACTGAAGTGCCTCTTGATGAAAGTGAAAAAGCTCACTTAAAGATCAACATTCACAAAACTAAAATCATGGCATCTGGTCCCATCACTTCATGGAAAATAGATAGGGAAACAATGGAAACAGTACAGTTTCTTTTCCTGGGCTCCAAAATCACTGTAGATACTGACTGCAGCCATGACATTAAAAGATGCTTTCTCCTTGGAAGAAAATCGATGACCAACCTAGACAGCATATAAAAAGCAGAGACATTACTTTGCCAACAAAGGTCCATCTAGTCAAAGCTATGGTTTTTCCAGTAGTCATGTATGGATGTGAGAGTTGGACCATAAAGAAAGCTGAGCACCAAAGAATTGATGCTTTTGAACTGTGGTGCTGGAGAAGACTCTTAAGAGTCATCCCTTGGACTGCAAGAAAATCTTTCCTGAATATTCATTGCAAGGGCTGATGTTGAAGCTGAAGCTCCAATACTTTGGCCACCTGATGTGAAGAACTGACTCATTTGAAAAGACCCTGATGCTGGGAAAGATTGAAGGCAGGAAGAGAAAGGGATGATAGAGGATGAGATGGTGGGATGGCATCACTGACTCAACAGGCATGAGTTTGAGCAAGCTCCAGGAGTTGGTGATGGACAGAGAAGCCTGGCATGCTGCTGTCTGCAGGGTGGCAAAGAGTTGGACATGACTGAGCACCTGAACTGACTGATTAGACTGTTCCATTAAAGAGGCTTCAAGTTTGTATATCATATCTGGTATATCGTATCTGATTGAATCAGTTCAGTCAGACTGTTTTCTGAAAAGGGACAGGGAAGGAGAAATCTGAGTGTACTAATTCCTGATAGGATCAGAGAGAAGTAACACATGTCATGGGCTTCCCAGTGGTGTGGAGGGAGAAACAGGACACACTCACCTGAAACAACTCAAGCTCTTTCTTCTCTTGAAAATTATTTTCTTTCCCTTCTTCTTGACTCAATCCTCCTCATTCTTTTTTTCTTTTCTTTTTTACTTTTTTTTTTGGCCTTACCCTGAAGCATGTACAATCTTAGTTTCCCAACCAGAGATTGAACTTGAGCCCCCAGCAGTGAAAGCATGGAATTGTAACCACTGGACTGCCAGTGCAGTCCCAATCCTTCTCATTTTTAAAGAGTTGCTTTAAATGTAGCATCTTATTACAAATCCTCCTTGACTCCCCTTTCTCCTCCAAGTAGACTTAATCCTTCAACTGAATACACTGAAAACAATTGAAAACAGTACAATAGTGTCAGTTCTCATTGCCAGACAGAAGTGTGCTTTATTAGTTGTATTTGTTTTTATTCCTTCAACTTAAGAACGTGGGGAAAGAAAAAGTATGCATTGAACATTCATTATCTATCAGGCCTCATAACAGTTACATACTACTACATATGACCCTGACAAAAGTCTTGTGGTTTAAGGACTCCTGTTTTGTTTCATAGCGCTCTGCATTTCTTTTAGGGGACTTCCCTGATGGCTCAGCGGTAAAGAATCCACATGCCAATGCAAAAGATGCAGGTTAGATCCCTGGGTGAGGAAGATCCCCTGGAGAAGGAAATGGCAACCTCTCCAGTTTTCTTGCCTGGGAAATCCCATGGACAGAGGAGCCTGGTAGGCTATAGTCCTTGGGGATAGTGAAGAGTTGTACATGACTTAGTGACTAAACAACAAAGCATTTCCTTCATAATAATTTGCAAAAATATATTGATTAGGGAACTGTTTTAAATATTTGTCTTCTCTGCTAAGCTCCAAGAGAGCATGCAATGTGTTTTATTTACATATTTTCAGTATCCAGCACAGGGCTAGTACCTAAAAACCAATCAATCACTAGCCATTGAATGAATAGATCAATAAAATATGTATTTTATTAGTCATAAAATACTAATATGTATTTTATTAGTGCCTACTTTATAAGTGAGGAAATCCAGTCTTAGTAAAAGTAAATAAAGTCACTTATCAAGTCAGGGCAGAATTGTGACCAGACTAACAACTATTGATTCCAATGCCAGTCAGATTTCAGCCAGACTGTGTGGCATTTGACAATCACAGAGTGTGGAGTAGTCATGGAGTTCTTAAAACAGATCAGGGTCAATTCAAATATTTGTGGTTTTGAAGGCATTACTTTTTCATTCACTTCTTCATTCAGAAAGTATTTATCTGGCATGTAACTGTCTACTTATTTTGTTTTGACTTGAGTTCCATCTGCTGCTGTTGCACTGATCATTCAGCATAGCTTCCTAATGACAACAGACATCTCTTTAAATCTCCTGTACCTGAAATTGTCAGTTGCCTCTCAATATCTCTTCTCTTGATTTTTCATGAAATATAATGTTGATTGTTCCTGGCTGCCTATGTGTCTACCCCAAACTGTATTTCCAAACCTCCCTTGAATATAGGTGTGGTCCTGAGACTAATTTTTATAGACAAGATATAAGTAGAAATGTTCTGTGGGATGAGACCTCCCCCTTAGAAGGTAGAGAGAGATGGCATGTTTTTCTTTCTCTCTGCATCTGTCCTTCTGTGGATGTGGTTCTGAGCTCTTGCATCCATCTTGGAGCATTAGGATAGAGGTCACAGCCTAGTGCAACACTAGAGGTAGCTTGAGTCTGTCCTGGCATCTATGCTAACCCTGGGTATCACTGAGTGTATTTTGTTAAGGAGAAAAATGATTGCTGTCTTATCTAAGCAGTTGTTTTCTGGAGCGTCTTTTTTCCCCTTTACTTGTTGCCAAATGTAATGTTAACTGATACCCATCCTAAAAGAAATAAAGATGATTAAGCATTAACAAGTTTTCTGGCTTCAGGAGACATCAAAATAGAAACCATATATGCCAATAAAATGTCTTTCAATTGAATAAGTAATTTTAAGGCAAACTTTTCTATAAATAAGGTATAATCCATAAAATAGAGTGCTCAAAAGTTTTCACCAAAACAAATTTGATACATGAGAGAATTTCATTTCCATTTAAGAGCCTTTATTCCATCTTTATTGCAGTATAAATTGTGTATTATGAATATGATCTTATAACTAAATATGCAAAGAATAAAGAAAAATCAAATTAAAAAAAAATGAAAGTATAGATAATCCCATTAGATGATTCTAAGTCATTATGGAATGAAACATTTTTTAAAATATGAAAGAGAATGTGTCGTCCGAGTTTGAAGAATAATGTCATGTGATTAGAAATGTTCTCCTGCACAAAGTCAGCACATGTCTTGAAGAGCTCAAGGGGGAATTCATAGTTAGGTCATGTTTATATTTTTCATTCTTGCTGCTTTTGAATCAAAAGACCCTAATGTCTGAGCCTGCACCAGAAGAAATGACCATGCACCATCACAACTGCCTGTAGGGCAGGCTTCAAACATTGGCTCCTTGGGACAGGCTAAGGAACTCAGGGCTAATTGTTTCACTACTATCTTTTGACGGCAACTTGCATCCAAGCTGAGCCTTCAAGGGACATACTCACAACACATCTGTTCTCCTGAGTTTGGTTGCTTGCACTCTTGATCTCTCAAAACTGTCTGCCTTCTCACTTTTAACTGCCCACAGGCCCCCCTTTCCCACAGTCTGATACCCTGGCCGCATCTTATGCAGGGTTGTCCTTACAAGGCAAATGAGTCTGGTCCTCTCTCATGGTCATCTGACTGTCATTTGTACTTCATTTTCACTTGTACAGTTCAGACTGTATGTGACATCTAACCTTGATGGTCTCCTCTGCCAAATTACTTTCTCAGAGTAATTGTTCTTAAAATGTTAGCTAAGTTGATTCAGAAAGTGTTTATCAAGAGCCTGTGATATGCCAGGGGCTGTTCTAGATCCTGGGTGGGTCTATCAGGTCTGTACAGTCTAAGCAATCTAGGTATCCTGCATTGGCAGGTGGTTTCTTTACCACTCGTGTCACCTGGGAAACCCAACCCAGTGTTTAACCCCCTTCTATCTTATTTTGAAATTACACTTAAATAATGTGAACCTCTGTTGCCCCATTTTATAGACAAGAAGTTATTTGTCTGAGTCCTTGGCCTTTTCAGGGAATATCCTCCTAGAAAATAAAGGAGAAGTCTCTCTTATTACAACAAATGGTGAATGGGAGAAAGAATAGCAGGAATCAATATTAGGAGTGAATATCTGAGATCACCCCACCTGTTGCGGGGACCTCAGCAACCTCAGTGGTAAAGAAATCTGCCTGCAATGTAGGAGCTTTAGGAGATGCAGGTTTGATCCCTAGGGAGGGAAGATCTCCTGGAGGAGGACATGACAATCTACTCCAGTATTCTTGCCTTGGAAATTCCTTGGACAGAGGAGCCTGGCGGGCTACAGTCCATAGGATTGCAAAGAGTCAGACATGACTGAAGCTACTTAGCATGCATGCATGCACATTAAGGAGACCTCAGCAACAAACTGTGGAGGCAGAGTCCTGGGTACCTTGGTCTGGGTCTGAAAGTTCTCAGTGAAGTAAGGGGTTCTTTCAGCTACCGAAACCAAGAAACTTTGTTTCTATTTCACTACAAGTTTTAAATATTAAAAGAAAAATAAAAAGATTAAAGTCTTCCCAATCAGGGAAAAAGGTATTTTTTCCACTTTTGTGAGAGTATAATGCTCCTTTTTTCAAAATGTTAATTTGCTTTTTCATAGTATACTTTGTAATTAGTGAACAAAACTATAATGTACTGTAAGTATGGTTTGTAAAGGCTTAAATGACAGACTGTAGCATAATTTCAGTCCTGATGTGTTGTTAAATAACAATATATCCTAAGTGAATAAACTTAAAATAAGTAAGCCATTGAGTACTATTGGCCACCTGATAATTAAACTTGATCTAACAGGGACATCAAAAATAATTATGTGTACTAAGCATAAAGAGGCAGGTCAACTCCTCAGAGAGATGAGGTGAACTTGGACAGATGGACAGAATGCAAATCATGATGGGTTTCTTACTGAAAAAAGAAATGCAATTTAAAGCCTTTTGCAAAATATGGTTTAGCTACTCCTAGTATTTAGTACAAATTACTCTCTCTATATATATATATACATATATATATAATGTTGAAACAAGATAGACTACCATATTTGAAACAACCAGGAAAACCATTCCTCTAGAGAATTTAGATTTTCAACTTTCCCAGGCAAAGAGTTAAGAACAAAATTACTTTTTAGTATATTTGCATTTGTTCCCTAGAGCTGCCATAACAAAGTACCAAAGACTGGGGCACATAACAGAAATTTACCTCCTCACAGTTGTAGAAACTAGAAGTCCAAAATCAAGGTCTTGGCAAGGTTGGTTTCTTCTGAGGGCTGTGTCCTTGACTTGTAAATGGCTGTCTTCCAGTTTCCTCACATGATTTCTTTCTGTGCGTTTCTGATGTTTCTTCCTCTTCTTATGAGGACACCAGCCGTACTGGATTAGCGTGTTGCGTGCATGTATATTCAGTCGCTAAGTTGTGTCTGATTCTATGGACTCTAAAACCTCATGGATTTTACTTCGCCAGGCTCCTCTGTCCATGAAATTTCCAGGCAAGAATACTGGGGTGAGTTAATTCTCCAGTATTGGATTAGGGCCCCATGCAAATGACCCCGTTTCACCCTAATTATCTGCTTAAGAATCCTATCTCCAAGTTCAGTCACATCTGAGGTGCCAGGATCAGGACTTCAACATACAAATTTTGGAGGAACACAGTTCAGCCCATAACAGTATTCAACTAGCAAATTATACACAGTTTAGAGAACAAAATTATCACAGTGTAGAAATACATAAGGGGGAGATGTATTTGACTACCTTATCTAAGAGAGAGGTCATGATTGGCTGGTAGGGTGACCAGCCATCCTGGTGTGCCTGATTTTAGCACTGAAAGTTCTGTGTCCTGAGAATTTTCTCAAGCCAAAATGGTTGTGCACCTAGCGTCAAGTGTTGGATGCCCTACAACCACTGCTAAGGGTAAGGATGTATTTTGTGAGCTAAAGTAGTATGGTATTATGGTGAACAAGATTACTCTTGAGTTCTTGAAATTTTGCTGCAAGTGTGAATTATGCTCAAACAGGCAGGCCTCCTTAATGATGATTAGCTAGAATCCAGTATTCCCAATGTTATTGGAAAGTTTAACAGATCTCCAGTTTGCAGTAAGGATGGCATATTCTTAGTTGCCTGCAAACCATTCTGAAATGTCTCTCAATGATAGACTATGTCACCCAACTGTAACCTACATCCTTTCTTCTTAGGTTTGTTTCAGAGAGAATAATGCTCTTTTCCCAAACTCCAGGACTTATATCTGGGATGACCATAAGTCCTGCTTCTCCTTGGATAGTCTCATTTTACCTGTTATTTCAGGATAATTATTGATAAGTCCTCCCTCATTCTCAAATGATCCTTGTTTGTAAGATAAAATGTATGGTCACACACATACTGTTTAGTTCTTCTGTTCCCAGTACTTCTTTTCCTATAACACAAAGATACTTTATTTTTATTAATTTTTATTGGAGTATGCTTGCTTTACAATGTTAGTTTCTGCTGTACAGCAAGGAGAGTGAGCTATACACATACACAGTTAAATATACATGTATTTAACTTATATACAAAGTACATCATGAGAAACGCTGGGCTGGATGAAGCAGAAGCTGGAATCAAGATTGCCAGGAGAAATATCAATAACCTCAGATAGGCAGATGACACCACCCTTATGGCAGAAAGTGAAGAACTAAAGAGCCTCTTGATGAAAGTGAAAGAGGAGAGTAAAAAAAAGTTGGCTTAAAACTCATCATTCAGAAAACAAAGATCACGGCATCTGGTCCCATCACTTCATGGCAAATAGATAGGGAAACGGTGGAAATAGTGGCAGACTATTTTTGGGGGCTCCAAAATCACTGCAGATGGCAACTGCAGCCATGAAATTAAAGACGCTTACTCCTTAGAAGAAAAGTTATGACCAACCTAAGCAGCATATTAAAAAGCAGAGACATTATTTTGCCCACAAAGATCCATTTAATCAAGGCTATGGTTTTTCCCGTGGTCATGTATGGATGTGAGAGTTGGACTGTAAAGAAAGCTAAGCACCAAAGAGTTGATGCTTTTCAACTGTGGTGTTGGAGAAGACTCTTGAGAGTCCCTTGGATGGCAAGGAAATCCAACCTGTCCATCCTAAAGGAGATCAGTGCTGAGTGTTCGTTGGAAGGACTGATGTTGAAACTGTAACTCCAATACTTTGGCCACCTGATGCAAAGAGCTGACTCATTTGAAAAGACCTTGATGTTGGAAAGATTGAAGGCAGGAGGAGAAGGGGATGGCAGAGGATGAGATGGTTGGAAGGCATCACTGACTCAATGGACATGAGTTTGAGTAAACTCTGGGAGCTGGTGATGGACAGGAAGGCCTGGCATGCCGCAGTCCATGGGATCTCAAAGAGTCAGACATGACTGAGTGACTCAACTGAACTATACATATACATAGATACCTTCTTTTATGCTTTTGCTTCCCATTTAGGTCACCACAGAGAAACTGAGTAGACTTTCCTGTGCTATACAGTAAGTTCTCCTTAGTTATCTATTTTATACATAGTAGTGTCAATCCCTGTCTCCCAATTCATCCCTTTACGTTTCCTCCAATCAAACCATAGCCTTGATTAGATGGACCTTTGTGGGCAAAATAATGTCTCTGCTTTTTAATATGCTGCCTAGGTTGGTCATAACTTTTCTTCTAAGGAGTAAGCGTGACTATACACTTGTTCTCCACTTTTGTGTCTCTGTTTCTGCTTTGCAAAGAGGTTCATCTGTGCCATTTTCTGAGCTTGCCATTCACCAAAACATAGATTCCTTGTCTCTCTGTGTGACTCTTCTCGTTATTGTCTGACTAGAATAATGGTGATGGGGTTTGCGGATTTTATTTTAATCTTCCTACTTAGCCAGGTCTTATATAATATAATAAAGAAGGAAGCATATTTTTTCCATCATCTAAGAATCAGGGTATAGGAGCTTACAGTGAAGTAGGAAAAATGTTAGAGAATTTATACCAATGCAAATAACTTATGTGTGTGCACAAAATATTTTTAATAATCATGGAATCTCAAAGGGTTACAGAAATTATCTAGTTGAATCCTCTCCTTTGCTACGGAATAAACTGAGGCTTAGAAAAAGGAAGTGATTTGTTAGAGGGTATAACCTAACTTAATCCAGTTAAAGAATTCATGACCATCAACGAATTAGATATTTCCAATCCCAGGTCAGGTATTTTTACCATCATGATCAATTGTTCAGTCATTAGCTGACCCTTTGTGATCCCATGGACTGTATAGCCCACCAGGCTCCTCTGTCTATGGGACTTTCCAGGCCAGAGTACTGGAGTGGGTTGCCATTTCCACCTCCAAGGGAGCTTCCTGACCCAGGGATCAAACCACCATCTCCTGTGTCTTCTGCATTGCTGATTGATTGTTTACCACTGAGACACCTGAGAAGTCTGTTTAAACATAATAACTGTTTCCCTAGAACATCTTTTCTGGATTTCTTTGTTTCTTAAAATAACATATTTGTTATTCTAAATGTGAAACTAGTTTGTGTACTTCAGAAAACTTACAACCAAAAATTAAAAAAAAAAAATTGTAAGTCACTTCCCAGAAATAATCACAAAATTATTTCCTTCCACTGTGTTTGCATTTTGGCACATGTGAGTGGTATTTGTGTGTGTGTGTGTATGTGTATGCATAAATTTATAATTCCACCTGTTTATGTCATGCAAATTGAGAGAATTTCATTTTATGATGTGCATTAGCTAAATCTTTAAGCCCAAAATATATAGCATGAGAATATTTTCAGGCCCTTAAGTATTAACGTATTTTATATAATGTCATTTATTAGTGACTGTGCATTTTTCTACTATATGCTATGCCAACATTTATTCAACTGTCATGACATTATCACTGAAGACGTAAACAATTCCCCCCCCCCCTTTTTTTTGTTATATAAGCAATGTGGCCAGAAAAACCCTTTACATGGTACTTGTAAATTATTACTTATAGCTATATCACTAGTTACCCGAAGTGGAAAGTTGCTAATCCGAAGACTATACATTCTTAGTGTTTAAAAAATATATTGCATATGACCACTCAAGAAGTTTGTGCCAATATATACACCTCAGTACTATGGAAGTATTTCTGTTTTTCTGCAACCCTTGACAACACTGGCAGTTAACTGGGACACTTTGATAGAGAGAAATGGTGTATGATTGTCTTAATTGGCATTAATTTTACTATGGTTGTACTGGTACAGATTTATATGTTTATAGGTCTTTTGTGAAATGCTTATTTCTATTTTGTAAACTTTTTAATCCTGTCAGATTATCTTCAGTTCAGTTCAGTCGCTCGGTCGTGTCCGACTCTTTGTGACCCCATGAATCGCAGCACGCCAGGCCTCCCTGTCCAACTCCCAGAGTTTGCTCAAACTCATGTCCATCAAGTCAGTGATGCCATCCAGCCATCTCATCCTCTGTCGTCCCTTTCTCCTCCTGCCCCCAATCCCTCCCAGCATCAGGGTCTTTTCCAATGAGTCAACTCTTTGCGTGAGGTGGCCAAAGTATTGGAGTTTCAGCTTCAGCATCAGTCCTTCCAGTGGACACCCAGGACTTATCTCCTTCAGGATGGACAGGTTGGATCTCCTTGCCATCCAAGGGACTCTCAAGAGTCTTCTCCAGCACTACAGTTCAAAAGCATCAATTCTTCAGCGCTCAGCTTTCTTCACAGTCCAACTCTCACATCCATACATGACCACTGGAAAAACCATAGCCTTGACTAGACGGACCTTTGTTGGCAAAGTAATGTCTCTGCTTTTTAATATGTTTATCTTACCTCTTAGCAATAAATCTTTATAATAATACAGTAATGTATTAACATAAACACTCCCTGGACTGAAGATATATTATAAAACTTTAACCTGAAAAATAATATTTTTCCATTCAATTTCAATTATCTGTCTTTTTTAATTTGAAGAAATTTCTAAAGTTTTATTATGTTATTATTTTGTCTTTTTTACTCCATCCTGAGTGTTGCTTTTGTTGTTGTTCAGTCACTCAGTCATGTCTGACTCTTTGCAACCCCATGGACTGCAGCGCACCAGGCTTCCCTGTCCTTCACCATCTCCTGGAGTTTGCTCAAACTCATGTCCATTGAGTCCAGTGCTCTTATCCTCTGTTGCCCCCTTCTCCTCCCGTCCTCAATCTTTCCCAGCATCAGGGTCTCTTCCAATGAGTCGGCTCTTCACATCAGGTAGTCAATGTATTAGGGCTTCAGCATCAGTCATTTCAATCCTGAGTAATACAGAAATACCCTATACTAGTGAATGCATTTTTATTGACTGCTTCACTCATTTTTACATGTACATGTTGCTCCATTTAGAGATTCATAATACATATAAATACTGTGTGAGACAGGAATGTTATTTTATATCTTTTCTTAAACAGTAGTTATTTATGTCAATAATAATCATTGAAAACCCCCCCTTTACCTATTTAAAAAGACCCTTTTCAACTTACTTCAGATACTACCATACATTTTAATATGTTCTGTAATAAACTTCAGTGTCCTACATAAACTTTTTCTTTTAGAAGTGACTTTGGATATTTCATGCTTATTTGTGTGTATGCATCTGTGTGTATATCTTAGTATTTGTTATTTAAACTGCTAGTGTCCAGAAATATTATATAGTGATTCTAATTACTTTTTCAATTAATTATCTTATGTTGTATATGTTACCAGTTGCATCTATAAACATTGAAATTTGAATTTCAGAGTTTTTTCTGTTATCTTTGTTTCATTTGGGAAAGTCATAAAGTTACAGAATAGTAATGGTGCTGAAAAGCACCCTTATCTCATCTTGGACTTAAATATATGTGAGGTGTCTATTGTGATATGCACTGTTAGTATCTGGTATATATTCTTTATCAAATTGGCATCCTGTTCTTTTTTACTAAGAGAATTTTTTTTAATTCAGAGATAAATTTTGTCTTCTATTAAATGTCTTTTAATCCTTTTTCTCTATTTAATCTTCCTTAAGATATTATAGTTCTTATTTAACCCAATTAAGGTAATAAAATACATTAAGATTTTATAATTGTATACTATCTTTTCTTACATGGAATAAATTTTACAGTTGTGGATTATAGTCCTCCCAGACTTTATTTGGGCTTCCCAGGTGACTCAGTGGTAAAGAATCCACCTGCATTGCAGGAGACCCAGATTCAATCCCTAGGTTAGTAAGATCCGCTGGAGAAGGAAGTGGCAACCTGCTCCAGTATTCTTCCCTGGAAAATTCCATGGACAGAGGAGCCTGGGCTACAGTCCATGGCATCACAAAGAGTTGGACATGAATTAGCGACTAAATAACAACAATAAATTTTATTTGTAAAATTATATCTGTGTCACATTTATAAGCATCTATGTTAATTATATTGTTTCATTAACACTTATACATACATTGTCAACATTTGTTAGCTTCCATCATTGATTGGGATATTTTTTTGAAAACCTAGGTAGTATTTTTATTATTATTCAAAATGATCAGTTTCTTGAGAACTTAGCAGACTATGCTTATCATACCGATCAAATCAGTGCCTATTTGGTAGTTCTTGTGCGTATTTGTCTGTCAGTCAGGGTAGGCTAATGTACTCAAAATGCTTAACACAGCAAGCATTTAATCATTGTTTAAGTCATCATGTAATGCAGCGTATCAGGGACAGGGAGACTATGCTCCCTGGCGTTCAAAGTCCCATGCTCCTTCCACTGTGTGGTTTTGCCCTTTTACTGATTCTCAGAGCCAACCTGTTAAGCTAGCTTGTGGGGAGACAATGAACCATATATGGGAGGTTACCATGGGCCACATGTTGTATGTGGTTCATACCCTTTCTGCTCAAATCCATCTGTGTGATCAGGAAGAAGAATATAGGTATCTATGAACACTAATACTCTCTGTCAAGTGAATTAATTTTAGTCACATATTTTTACTAGGACATAATGTGATGCTTTAAAATATTTAGAAGCATTAGGAGAGAGTTGTATGGATTTTTTTTTTTTTTTTTTTTGGTCTATGGTTAAATCCTTTTCCTACCTTCCTCAGTCCCATCTCCCTTACTTTCTGCCTGGTTTTTATCTCCTCTGTTCTTTCTCCCTCCATGTTTCCTTGCTCCCTGCCTCCCCATCTGTCTCCTTTCTCTTTTCTCCCAACACTAAGTATATAACCTTTCTGTGACTTCAAAAAGCAGCAAAGACTGTCTCATCACTGATGTCTACACAATGTCTAGCACTGTGCCCTTCTCAAGTTAGGTATTTACTGAATGACTGTATTGGACTTAAATTGAATCAACCATGTCCTGGGTGGCTCTACGTGCCTCCCAGCTGTTTGCTCTGCTGCTGCTGCTGCTGCTAAGTCACTTCAGTCGTGTCCAACTCTGTGCGACCCCATGGATGGCAGCCCACCAGGCTCCCCCGTCCCTGGGATTCTCCAGGCAAGAACACTGGAGTGGGTTGCCATTTCCTTCTCCAATGCGTGAAAGTGAAAAGTGAAAGTGAAGTCGCTGAGTTGTGCAGCCTACCAGGCTCCTCCGTCCATGGGATTTTCCAGGCAAGAGTACTGGAGTGGGGTGCCACCGCCTTCCCCGGTTGTTTGCTCTACCTGCAGTAATATCCCCAACATCCTGTGCATGTGGCCAGATCCACGTTCCTGCAACATCATCCTGCTCTGCTCCAGCCTCCTGCGCACAAATATTCAAGAGCTCCCAGCACCTCTCAGATTAAATAGATGCCGCCATACTCCTCACCTGTGCAAGGACACTCTATTCTGAGGTGATAAGCTCTATTTTTCACTACTCATGCATACTTGCTTTGTGTTTTAACCATACCTAGACCTTTTTATTACCTCACTTATACTTGTCTTTTTTTTTCTCTTTATTTTACAATATGCTTTCATTTTCCTCCAGCAAACTGCTGGGGTAGGCTTTTCCTCTGAAATGTCATTATATTGATACTTGTGCCTCTTATTGGTTAACTCCTTTTTTAAGGAGTTACTGTTTCCTCCCTGAAATCCACAACTCAGTGGCCTCTCTCTCCTCTTTCTCTCACAATGGCATGTGGCACAATAGAGGAGCTTTTAACCAGAGAGAAAATTTATACTAATATCTTCTGTGCCCCCTGATCATTCACAGAAGAAGCGTATATTTTGGCAGCTTTCTCTAATATTAATCTGCCTTTTTTACGTTTAGAATAAGCCTAAAGACCAATTCAAAGCATCTATTTGGGGAATCCTAGTCTCAGATGAAGCTGATGGAGAGGTAGTTATGCCAGATTCGTGAACACAGCTGAGTTCTTATAAGTGGTACTAAAAATAAAAGCATAGGCTCTCATAATTCTTTTTGGGACTTCTAGCTCTTAATTCCAAATGAAAAAGGGGAGAATTTAAACCAACTTTTAGATAAAAAGTATCTACTTAACCCAGAAAGAAATGTATTGTGAGAAAGGCAGTGTGACCGCAGACCTCCTTACTAAATTAACCGGTAATGTCCATTTCTCATAAAAAGGTTTATATTTTATTTATACTTGATATTTCAGTAGATCTAACATAATTTCCAATTTAGATATGGGAAAACTCAAAATGTGCAGAAATTACAGCTTATTGCCTGGGGTAAGAAGGGTAGAAATTCACCTTTTTACAATTCAATCAAATGCAGAATAAGAACAGTTAATAATTGTAGAATATGAATAATCAGATAAGACATTTTCTAGTGAAAACTCATAAATTTTATTGTCGGCATACATTAAAATTCAGTTAAAATTTAAAATCATAGCATATCTTGAGCCACTGTTGAATAGTTGCTGTATCTATAGAAATCTATTTTAGAGATATACGACTACAAATTATAGAATGTCAGCATGCAATTTGATTTTATGTGCTTTTCTACTAATATAAATAATGAAGCATGCTGAGAGCATTCAAATACATTCAGCTGAGTATAATTAAAACACTGAGGTATAACATGTTTTTTTTTTTTAAAGAAACAAATTAAGTACTAAAATGAAGTAGGTAGAAATATCAGCAATTCAAGGCGATAACTATGTTGTGATTACAGTATTGTGAATAGACTAAATCTAATATTTTGGTGTAAATGAAATCAGTGATAGCTGGAAAGTTAATGGAAGCAGTGCCTTTATATTTTCTGTGAATAATGGAGAGGCTTCATTTCAGGAACACACAATTTTTTGCCATCTCTGGAATTAAGTCTCCATGGTACTCTGAATAAGCATTCTCACCCAAATGGAACAAACTCTCTGATGAAATTGGCCACTGGGGCCTACAACAAATAATTGAAATGGGATTTGGGAATCAGTTGGTTTTTTTGTGTCCGATGCTCCCCATTGGCTTAGCTGAATGAGGGCAAATCAGCTTCTTCAGACCATGCAAAGAACGCAATTCAACTTCCTGCTGGTCACCACTGATTGCACAGTGGTTGTGGCTGTCCACTGCAGGCTGAAGGCAAACTTTCCTTTGGGGTTTGTTGCTGAGGCCCATTGAAGGACCAACTATTTATTTGGGCTGCCAGACCCAATTTAGAGTAAGAGGTACTGATATTGTGATAACAAAGGGTATATGACTGTGTTCTATCCTGTCATATGGGTTACTTACTTGTGTCCTTCCATGTAACAAAAAGTCCTGGGTTCCTGTGTCATCTGTGTTGTGATCTCTAATCTCAACCTTCACCCTGATTTCCTAATAGTCCATTGGGATTTATGAGAACTGATAGGTAGGAAATAGCTAAGAAGGTGACCTTATTTTTTGTCTACTAAAGTGAAAGTGAAGTCACTCAGCTGTGTCCGACTCTTCTCGACCCCATGGACTGTAGCCTATCAGACTCTTCAGTCCATGGAATTTTCCAGGCAAGAGTACTGGAGTGGATTGCCATTTCCTTCTCCAGGGGATCTTCCCAACCCAGAGATCAAACCTGGATCTCCTGCATTGCAGGCAGGCGCTTTACTGTCTGAGCCACCAGGGAAACCCTTAGTCTATTAAGAAAACATCAAATGTTTATGGTTTTTTGGGGGGAAAGCATTGGAGTAAATGTGTCAATCATTCCCATAGCAGAATCTACTGACTCTAAATTTGAGACTAAAATTCTAAAGTTGGAGCTAGAATCTTAGTAATGTAAATACAGGCTTCTACATTGTTTGCTTATTTTTTGATACTAGTGTTTTTAAAAAATATTTGTGTATTTGGCTGTGTCGGGTCTTAGTTGTAGCATGAGAGATCTTTGCTGTGCACAGACTTCTTTCTCTAGCTGTGGCACACAGGCTCCGGAGTGCATGAGCTCTGTAGTTGGGCCACACAGGCTTTGTTGCCCCCACAGCATGTGGGATCTTAGTTTCCTGACCAGGGATCAAACCCATGTCCCCCTGCGTTGCAAGGCAGATTCTTAACTCCTGGACCACCAGGGAAGTCTCAGGCCTCTACACTGTTTGACCTTGCTGGGCCCTCTTATTCCTAGATCCAGAGTCTTCCTCCTTTTTGAGAAATCTTTATTTATCGATTGACTCATATCCTAAGTAACTTCCTGAGAAACGGTGATTGGGAAGCAAATTTACTTAGTAGATCCCCTTTTGGAGGTAAACAGTGCCTTCTCTTCTTCATCTAAAAACACTGACTTTGTCTATGGACTGATGCTCAACTACCTCTTGTGTTTCATTTCCTTAAATGTACCTCTTCTTCTTGGAACTTCCATTCCAACTTATTTAGATACAAAGCAAAAGTGAAAGTGAAGTTGCTCAGTCATGTCCGACTCTCTGTGACCCCATGGACTGTAGCCCACTAGGTTCCTCCATCCATGGGAGTTTCCAGGCAAGAATACTGGAGTGGGTTGCCATTTCCTTCTCCAGGAGATCTTCCCAACCCAAGGATTGAATCCAGGTCTCCTGCACTGTAGGCAGACGCTTTACTATCTGAGCCACCAGGAAAGTCCATATACAAAGCAAAGAATGATATAAAACATAATTTATCAAAATGTCATATACAGAAGTGGACAACATGGATTCTGCCAGTTACAAACTGTGATCTATAAAATTTTTAATCTCTTTGAGCTTTAAGTTTCTCATCTGTGTATAGAAATAACTATAGATAATCTAGAAATTTTTTGTGACAGCTATACAAAAAGCATGTCAAGCACCCAGCATGATGCCTGGCACAGATAGCCAATATGACAGTGGATAATATTGATATATTGATATTTTTTATTGGGAGTTGAGATTGAAAAAAAGGGCATCAAACTTTAATATTATAAAATTTTCACTATTCTCTTATATAGCTTCTTTGGTTATACAAAATCTATGTATAATATTTAGAAAGTCCTTGAATATCTACTTTAATTTGAAATTAAAAAAAGTTTTTAAAAATTTGAAGAAAACTGAATACCAAGAAGTCTTGAAATAGTTATCTTTAACTTTTCTTACTCATTGCTTTCTAATCATATTGACAAAGGAACACTTTGTGTGTGTCCACCGTACCTGTTAACAAACTACATGTGTGATGTTACATTTAATGACACTTCACACTTATGGAATCACTGTAGTTCACATGTAATAGAAGTCTAACAGAAGTAATAGTGTTAGTTGCTTCTTTGTGTCTGACCCTTTGCCATCCCACAGACGGTAGTCCACCAGGCTCCTCTGTCCATATGATTCACCCGGCAAGAATACTGGAGTGGATTGCCATTCCCTTCTCCAGAGGATCTCCCCAAGCCAGAGATCGAACCCGGGTCTCCTGCATTGCAGGCAGATCCTTTACTGTTTGAGCTACAGGGAAGACCTATAGAAGCCTAACCGTGAATGGAAGAATCTGTCCTTGAAAGAAAGAGGCTCTTCTCACCTTCATTCTAGATTACAGATGCAGGATATCTCCTATACTTCAACTGTCCACATTCTACCCATTCTTCTTCCTGGATTAAGTGCCATCCATAAACCTCCCTTCAAGGAAAGGAATTTCCCTTCCTCTGACTTCCAGAATATACAGTTGGTGCCCTGCCATTTAGCATTTGATTATATTCTGTCTTGCTTTGTTTTATTATTGTCTGTGTATGAATCATTATAATGACAGCTCCATAGAGTAGAGGAGTGTGTTTGTTATTGATTTTTATCCCATTCCAACAAAATCTGGCACAGAACTGGGAAAAAGATGCCATCGTTGGATTTGTACCTTTTATCGTCTCCTTCTATAAGCCCTGTACTTTCCTCTTACCATCTGAGGTCTTATTGCCCAAAATGGTGCTCAAAGATCCCGCATATCAGCAGAAAAACAAAATAGTGAGTGAAATTACCCAGTTTCTGCAGAACTCATAAACATCGGAATGTAGGTCACAGTCATTGCCTGATGTGCTGTGTGTGTCATGTTCCAACAAAGCAGCTGCCACGAGTAGCCAACCCCCCGGAAAACAGCACGGCCCCCAAAAGAGCAGCCATTCGGAAACACATTTTCATTGACAATTTGGGGAAGTTGGGCATTCACTTAAGAAAAAGCCATAATTCTGTAAGAAATGAGCAATTTATGCACATTATAATCAAATTTATTTTTATATCCAGCTACTCCTACATGTGGCATAATTCAGTCTGGGAAATCATGCTAATTAGTTAGAAATCCATTACATTGTAAGTCTTGTAGCAGATGCAAATACTGTTTCAAGTGTTCTCACCTCCATAATGCTTGTGCTTTTATTAGAATGCATTCCCAACATGGACAATTTGTTGGTGAACCAGGCTTGAAAGTGCATTTGAGGGGAAAACACTCACAAAAACCATTGATAGCAGTTCTTTTCATACATTTTTAAAAAATGCATTGTGCTTCAAAATATGAGGGCAACTCCACCCGCCAGAAGATTAGTCAGAGCAGTGAACTTTCCTAGTCAAAATAATAATCATGATAGTAATACTGCTAGGTTCTAATGACCAATGAAATATGCATCTTTGCTGAAGCCAACATCTGGGCATGCTCTTTGCAGTCACTGGAGGAATCTAATGAGCCCCAGATTAGGAGCAGAAAGACTGAGCTCCAGAAGTAAGAACACCAATCTGGGTCACCCTTGCCAAGTCACTAATCTTGTAGATGCTGGATTTCATCCACTATAACTCAAAATAATATAATGCATTATCTTCCTCACAGAGCTGCTGTGAATTTAAATTAGGATAGATATGTAGCTTTTGATTAAAAAAACAAAACAACAGCAACACTCCAGTGTGGTTTACTTTTGGATTATTGAAAATATCCCAGTCTTTTAAAGAAGTAAAACTAATCATATTACCTCTGTTAAGGACATAATAAACTGTGCATTAATTGTATTTTAAGATAAATGATAAATAGCAAGGTCTAACTGAGTAACTTGACTGATCAAACTTCTGTTTAATTGGTAAGTCACATCCGACTCTTTTGCAATTCCCGTGGGCTGTAGCCTGCCAGGCTCCTCTGTTCATGGGGTTTCCCAGGCAAGAATACTGGAGTGGGTTGCCATTTCCTTCTCCAGGGGATCTTCCCAACCCAAGGAACGAACTTGCATCTCTTGTGTTTCCTGCATTGGCAGGCGGATTCTTTACCACTGAGTCACTGACCAAACTGCTACTTGATAAAAGATTTTATGCTGAGTTAGGGCTTTGGGATCCACAGGCTAATATGCGGGAAGGGTGAATTTGGTGAAATTCATGTTTTAGATCAATATTAAAAAAAAAATCAACAGACATGAACATGTTCGCTCTTCTCTCCTCACTGCCCGACCATCACCACCACCAAGGTCCCGGGCAGTCAACCCCAGATTCCTATATGCCCAGCACCAGTGATTGGCACCACTACCTCTTAGAAGCCCTAAGCCAGAAACTTTTCCCTGTCCATCTGCCTCTCTGTCTAGTCTATCAGTACCTACCCTTAATTCCATATCCTAACCATCTTTAAAGCCTATCTCATCGCCTGTGCCCTGCCTCTGCATTATATTTTCTCAGATCACAGTCTAATTTCCTCCAGAAGTCCTTTATTACCTCCTCACTGGTCTCTATGTCTCCAGGGCTTTTTCATCCACCGCCACTCCCTTCAAAGCCATCACTGGTCTTCTAAAGTGCAATTTTATTTTAAATGGCTACTTTTAAACTTTAAACTATTTAAATGGCCCCAAGGAGCCTCAAAATAAAGTACCCGTGTGATTGGTCCCTATTCGTTTCTCCAGCTCTTTCTCTTTTTGCCACAGGCTCTGTGCGAATGCCTTTCCTGGAGTTTCTGAAAGTCCTACACTCTCTCTCACTTTAAGCCTTTTGCATAACTTAGTTTCGACTCTGGTGGTTTCAATCCTCTCCTATCAAGTTGGCTTCTTTTACCTTCAGTTTTCAGCTGAAAGATTCATTGTCCTGAGGAGCATGTCCTTGTCTCTCCAGACTTCACTGACCTTTGCTTTCAATGATCCTCAGTATGTTCCTTTGTTTTCCCTTATCCCACATCACACTTCCCTGTATACTGGTCTCCGTCTCCTAGGGAAGTGGGAGGATGTTGGGGAAGATTGTGTCTCTCTCACTATTCTTTTCTCAGAGTTTGTCACGAGTAGGTATTTATTTTCTTGAATAAAAGTGTTTTCTTGACAAAGGTGAATGAATAAAGAAAATAATCTCAGTTAAATAACAGATTTAAATCATTTTCATAATGCTTCTCCAGCCTGCTCCAGAAGCTCAGTGATGTCAGTGGGAGCTTTCAAAACATCACAGTAGCACAGGTTAATCTGTAACATTGTGAATTCTCTTGTACAATGAGAAAGACCTCAGAAATCAAGGCTCCAATGTTACATATGTTAACTGGGCTTCTGAGTCCACATCTATGGAAACTACATGAAAGATTAAAAAAAAAAAAAAAAAAAGAATCTCTCAGCACCCCTCCTTGCCCTGGATATAGTCACACCTATCTTTAAAACAAACAAAAAAACACTACCCCTTTAAGATATATTTAGAATTGGACATCCTATGGGTAATCAGTCATTTCTAGAATTTTAGTAATAAAATTTAGTGACTGAGAGTTAAAATATTAGAAGTGTCCTTCTGAGGCCACTGAGGAGTGTTTAGTAAGTCATTATTCCTTTCCATCTTCATCATCTTTGACCTTTGAGAATACAGGCAATCTGCACACATCACAAAGAACTCCTAGTGCAGAAGTTAATTAAGCCTTGCAAAGCCATTAGAGATAAGTATTTGCTGGCCTCTTGTCTTGGTTTCACAGTTGAATCCTATGCGCTTGTATACTCTTGCTGTCAGACACTCAGGGTGGGTCCTGGCTTGGTTGACAGAACCCAAACCAAACAAATGAAAATTCAGTTGCCACTGTATATCCACGGTTTCTCGGTTAGTTCAAATCTGAGTTATAACTTTTTTTCTTTCAGCTAATTCAGTCGAGAAGAATTATAGGTGACTACAACTGGTGGCCCATGACATGCACAAATGTCAGTGGTGTATGTGAGTAGAGATCAGAGACAATTTCTTGCTTAAGAAGCAGTTAGCATTAGAGCTCACCAGTGACTATGTGCATGAGAATCAGTCATGTATTCTCTTTTTCATGACTACAGCAAAGGGTCATTCAAACCCTGAGAGTATTCCCCTATTTCTGAATAGACCTAGAAATCCCTCTATTGAGAGGAGGAAGGATAGAAGCCCTTCCTTCCATGCAAATCATAGGCAGAGACTTGCTCAAGAGAATTCACCAACTCCACTCATTGCATAAATGATGCTTCTCCCCAAGAGTGACTTTTGGCATGGTAAGGGGCTGGGAACATGTGGTTACCTCTCTGGGTGTGATCAGAGAGAGGAGAAAGGCTCAGAAGGAGATCCTGGTAACTGACAACCCTGATAATGATCTCCTGGATTGTGTTCCTGCAGGTCTTGGAATATGAAACCTACATATCAGCAGGCACTTATGTGAAAACAGCCACGTGTACACTGCCCCCAGTCATGAGCCTGGTAAAGAGAGGGACGTGGAAAAGAGCACATGATGCGTGTGCACTCTGCCCTGGGAGACTTGCAGATTCCCTGAATGCGTAACACTCCAAAACATGAGACAACACAGAAAGACGAAACAATATGTTACCTATTTCCCCATTCACTTGTTTGTCATCGATTCATAGAGACTCTTCTTGAATGGGAAGTACTTTGTCGGGACAACTGTAGAAAGTGGACACAAGTACAAATAAAACATAGTCATTTTAAGTGCGTGTTCAGTTCAGAAGTGAACTGAGGCACTAACTAGGAGACTACATACAAAAGGGCCAGAATTCTCATGCCTGGGGGGAGCTGTTGATTAAAGAAGAAAGTCAGGAATAAGAAAGTCAGAATTAAGATATGTGGAGAATGTAGATCTTGTTTCCCTTCTGGGTCAGGCAGTCATTTGGGTTGGGGGAATGACACTGTGGAAGGAGATTGAGAAGAGAAGTCACTGGTGTCCAGAAAAAAACCAAAACACTAGTATCTCTTTTTTGCCTCCAGTGACACATGGGGGTTGTATAATTCTGCTTTTGATCCCTTCTTTTGATAATTGCTGAGTAGTCAGTGTTTCCCTGATGCTGGGAAAGATTGAAGGCAGGAGGAGAAGGAGACAACAGAGGATGAGATGGTTGGATGGCATCACCGACTCGATGGACACGAGTTTGAGCAAACTCTGAGAGCTGGTGATGGACAGGGAAGCCTGGAGTGCTGCAGTCCATGGGGTCAAAAAGAGTCAGACACGACTGAGCAACTGAACAGAACTAAGTCAGTGCTCGGTGTTTTGTTTAACTCATGTATTCATTCCTTCAATTATTGACTCATTTTCTATTATGTTTTCAACATGGAACATGCTTTGCCACTTTAGCTGTGAAAGGGTGGGCATGTTATTTTAACTCTCAGAGCCTTAGTTAATTTAAAAAATACATGTATACCTTTTTTTTAGAGTTTGTAAAGTGTTACATGAATGATTTCACTGTTTAAAGCAATCATGAAGTTTTATATCATAAAGTTGAACATAAAGCTTTCTGCTAGAACTTGGTGCATGATGTTTGTGGTGCATAATTTGGGGTCTGAAAATTATTGGTATATTTTGAATCTTATCATCAAAGTCATACCATCTACCTAAGACAATGAGATAGTTAGTTAAAAACACAGGGATGGGGATTATCAAGCTTTTTTATTAAAAATGATGATAGTAGACGATCAGTATAATGTTACCACAGAGGGACTGGCCACTGCCAAGAAAATCGTCAATGGAAAGACCAGGGAATCTCTTTGGTTCTGTTTCCTTTCATATAGGCAGCTTCTAAAGTCTCAGAATGGGGCTTGTTTTCCTCAATTTGTGTGTGTGTGTGTTGTGTGTGTATGTATGTGTGCTTGATTTGGATTTTAGGTAATTTCAAGTTAGTTCAGATGAAATTGATGAGCATTTCTGTGTATACCACCTCTTGGCCTAGCTCAGACATCCTGAGTCGTTGAAAATATGTATCAGGCTTTTCTGAACAACCATACACCTATACAGTAATGTCATGTGAAGGAAAAAACAAATATTAATGCCAAGAGATTCTAGCCAAAAGTGTTCTCAGATCTGTGAACAGTACCTGTGGCTGCTTCAAAGTCAATGCATAAGTAGGATGCTTTAACTCATCTCCATCTCTCTTTCCTTTGTCCTCCTCCTCCATGTCTCTCTTTTTCTTCTTTCCCTCCATGTCTCTCTTTTTCTTCTCTCCCTCCATTTCTCCTTCTTTAACAAAAGTGTGTTTTTCTTAATACCCTTTTGTTAAACAGGGCAGCAGAGGATGAGATGGTTAGATAGCATCACCAACGCCATGGGCATGAACTTGAGCAACCTCCTGGAGATACTGGAGAAAAGGGAAGCCCAGTGCGCTGCAGTCCATGAGGTCGCAACAAGTCGGACATGACTTGATGGCTAAACAGCAAGGATATTTTTCTTAAAGTTTATGTCAGTTCCAAAGCTTGAAACACTTGTATCATATTTATATTTCATACTGTTTAGGCACACCTTAAACAAAGCTCAGTATATAAACCTATTGACTCATGAAAATAAGTTCATTAATAGGGATCATTTGCATATCAGCAACATCCTTATTTTTGCAAAGGAGAGTCTATCAGATTGCCTTTTAATAGGAAGTTTCCCCAGCATGTACAAATGTGAATTCCTTCTCAGTAATTTCTATGTATCTTTTTAGGAAGACATCTGTTGTGTGAAACAAGACACACCTGCCTATCTAATTTCAAATGTCAGTGTAGTAAACACTTATGAATTACTGATGAAAAAAGAAATATATTCTCAGCCATGGTAGTCCATCTCTCATCCTTGTTACCAGAGAGATTTTTAATAAAGTGCCTTACATTCAGTATCACTTCACAAGTCACTTTCCTATTGTTTTAGCAGGCAGGACATTTTCCTAGATTTTAGTTCAGGAGTGAGTGAATGATTCAATGTGACTTGTACTTACCACCATTGTACATTATCATAAAACTATTATTCAAATGCCCTGAACAAAGGTTTCTAATCTTCAACCAAAGGCATACACTTCACTGCCAGTTTTGACATCTTAAGAAATTAATCAAGATTTTGTAGGCATCAAAAGATGCATAGGTAGAATGGTTCTTTAAAGTTTCTTTTTTTTTTTTTTTCAGTCAGTGAAGTAAATTGCTGACTCCTTACTTTTAACTTCCAAGAAAATTTGCAAGCTGTATTGTAAGTGCATGCCTTAAAGTCTAAAGACTTATCTTGGCATATGAAAATGGGGTTGCAAAAGAAAAAAGTAATTACTTCATGCAGATAACTGCACAGGATAATCCTAGGTGGTTGATCTGGAGTTATGCTAAGATAGAAGAATTGGGCTCTGTTAGGGAAATTATAAAATGAATTTAAGAAGGAATAAGAAGAAAGGCTATTTTGGAGTATAAAAATAATGAGTTTGATCTGAACATAAAGTTTTCTGTTAGAACTTGAATCCTTGAGGCAGGGATCTAGTCAATTAAAATTTGCCTAGGGTAGAGTGAAAAAAGTAAAAGTAGTGAAAGTATTAGTCACTAAGTCGTGTCTGACTGACTGTGACCCTATGAACTGTAGCCTGCCAGACTCTTCTGTCCAGGCAAGAATACTGGAGTGGGTTGCCATTCCTTTCTCCAGGGGATCTTCCCGACCCAAGGATCAAACGTAGGCCTCCTGAATTGCAGGTGAACTTTACCATCTGAGCCACCAGCAAAGCCTCAGATATAGTGATCCCTGTTAAAGAATCATATTTCTCTTTTGGGACAAGCAGCATAAAATCTACGAAACCCCATGAAAATTATTTCATTTTCTTTGATCTCTTCACAAGTGATATTCTTGAGTACCTAGAACCCTCTTGCCTCTCCTCTTCACATGCCCAACTCTGACTCTCCTTTCAGAGCCTGTGGACATGGACAGGAATATTTCCCTCTCCTTAGACATCCAACCATGATTAGATTAAAATCCACATAATGAGCCCCAGAATATCCCCATATTTCTCTTTCTGAGCACTTTGTTCACTTGAAATCATCTTAGAACTTATTTGTAATTAATGCCACTGATTTTTATTTTATTTTAATTTTTTTAATGCCACTGATTTTTAAATATCTGTTTTTACTGCTGACCAGGGCTGCACTTGTCATATGTATCAACAAAAACTCAGAACCTAGCCTAGTGCTGGGTGCCTCACAGGGGCATATAAAATTTTTCTCTTTGGTCAACTGGAAGAAATTCAAAATTAATTACATATTAAGCACACACACTCATTTGAAGAGAGTATATTTCAGGGTCAATGATCCCTTGGCTTCTGATCACTCTTATGTGGAAGTGTTGGCAGTAGCAGCCATTTAGCCATCATCACAGAAAAAGCATAGTCTAAAGCTAAGGCCATAGCTATGGACTTCAGACTTTGTGACTGAAAAGTAAAATTAAGCAGGGATTTCCCTGGTGGTCCAGTGGCTACGACACAGTACTCCCAACACAGGGAGTCCAGGTTTGATTTCTGGTCAAGGAACTGGATCCCACATGCCTCAGTTAAGAACATGCATGGTTTGACTAAAGATCCTGTGTGCTGGAACTAAGACCAGTGAAGACAAATAGTTTTTTTTTTTTTTTTTAAAGTAAAATCAGGAGGATTCACATCAAAACTTCATGCTACCTGCCACTAAGCTGATAAATTTAGGAGATTTTCCCAGGCCTACTGGTGTGATGCAGGAAGCCATTCCATTTGAGAATCTCTGTCTTAAGAGAGCCACATGCAGGAGACACAGTGCCCAGAGAGAACACTTCAGTCTTGCTCTGGTGTGAAATTGCCTTTTCTTGGCCTTTGGCTTATCTTTTGCTATACGTGAGTCTGCATTATAAAGTTATACCAAGAGTTAGCATTCCCTATATAGCAGCATAATCTAGGGATCACATTCTCCTAATGGCATTACCTAACTTTACTCTTTAAAAAAAGAATCAGCGCCCTGTATGATAGAATTTCCTTTGTTGTTAGAATGTTTCTTCCTTAGCTATACATTAGTAAATCTTTAGTAAACCTAGAGAACCGTGGTTCCTTTTAGATCCATTCCTGCTTTGAAAAGTGATTCTTTTCCTTCAGAGTAAATTTGATTTCCTTACTCATCAATTTCGCTGTCCCTTCCTTAGGCTCCTCTGAGCTAAGTTGCCAATCTCAGGCTCGCTGAATGACACTGTTTTGTGCATGCATGTTTGTGGTTAAGTCGCTTCCTTTGTGTCGGACTCTTTGTGACTCCATAGATTGTAGCCCACACCAGACGCCTCTGTCCATGGGATTCTCCAGACAAGAATGTTGGAGTGAATTGCCATGCCCTCCTCCAGGAGATTTTCCCAACCCAAGGACTGAACCTGCATCTCTTATGTCTCCGGCATTGGCAGGCAGGTTCTTTTACTTCTAACATCACCTGGGAAGCCCAAGGCTGTTTCAGAAAGTACAAGTAAATGCATGGGTTCATTTTAAAGATGCTTCCAGAAGAATGCTATTGTTTCCTCTAATTTCAAGTGTCATTTAACTTTTGCAGGTTTGCACAGAGATCCCTTTAAGATTCTCTCTTATTCTGAAGACGATGAAATTATTAGCCCAAAGTCCAGTGATCTGTTTTAAAACATTGTGCAGGGACATTATCTAGAAAACTGCTTTTGGCTAAATCTTGTCATCTGGGTTTTCTTCCATTCATAATCAATCTGATCTATCAATCCATAATGTTTAATACTTGCTTGTATTCTCCAGTCAGAGGAAATAAGTGTTACAACTCAAAGATAATTGAAATTTGTTGACTGATTGTCATTCCTTTAGGGATAAATTTAGGTTTGAGGTAATTTTGGAAGTAGTTCAAGAATAACAAAAGTTTCCCTAATTTCTCTGTGTAAGGATTTGTTTTCTGCCATTTTATGAGCCATGTTCAAGATATATAGAAATGATGCAGTCGGTGGCTTTTCACCTGTATAATTTCAGAGCTGGGAAAAGTTTGAAAAATCATTTCCCTAGTTTTATTCCCTTAGATATTCTTAATATAGGAGATATAATCAATTATGATTTGAAGGAGTTATACAACAGATAATGTGACCACCTCTCGCTGACTCTGGACCTTCTGTCCTTCTGTAGACTTAAGTGATAAATTTTAGTTCACGTTTTCTATCACTGATCCTAATAGGAATAAAACAGATTGCCAAATTTTCTAATATTCAGTGTAGTACTGAAGCCCCTGGCAAATGTTTAGGACAAATACAAGAAATAATAAATACAAATATTGAAACTGAAAAAAAGAACCTTCATAGAAGGAATGATTTAATTAAAGAAAATAAAAGAAAATCTGAATGAACAATGAGATGTATGTGTTTATGGGTGGGAAATTTAATATTTTAAAGGTGTCGCTGTCTTGAATTTATTCTATAAAAGTTACATGCAACTTTAATCACAACTCTGCTAAGGTTTGGGGAAGACATTACAAAAAGATTCTAAGAAGTACCTAGAATAATAAAGGGTATAAAATAGCTAGTTTTTTTTGGGGGGGGAGTATAAACTGTCATAGTTTTTTGGATTTATAGAGGCATAGTAAAAAGAGAATTGATACTTTTGAACTGTGGTGGTATTCATTGGAAGGACTGATGCTGAAGCTGAAGCTCCAATACTTTGGCCACTTGATGTGAAGAGCTGACTCTTTGGAAAAGACCCTGTTGGTGGGCAAGATTGAAGGTAGGAGGAGAAGGGGACGACAGAGGATAAGATGGTTTGATGGCATCACTGACTAGATGGATAGGAGTTTGAACAAGCTCCGGAAGTTGGTGATGGACAGGGAAGCCTGGCATGTTGCAGTCCATGGGGTCGCAAAGAGTCAGACACGACTGAGCAACTGAACTGAATTGAAAAAGAGAATAGTACTGACACAGCTAAAGCAGATCAGTTAAACATATTAGAAGCCCAGAGAGAGATTGACATATATGTGGGAACAAGTGGTACAGAGTAGAATCACAAAGAAGTGAGGAAATGATGAAATATTTAGAAGATGGTGTTGAGAAATTTCTTAGTATATATTGTAGTTAAAATTTGCAATTTAGTAAAATATTTTGGAACTTGAAAAACTCCTGTTTTCGTGTCTATTCACATAACACTCTATCTTTCAGCATTTCCCAAAACACCTCTGATACTTCTGGTTGTCAAATGTGCCAGGGTTTTCCCCCACCAAGCAATTTTTAGACACCAACAGGGTGTCCTATAACTTAACTCAATTCTAACATTATTTTCTTGGCCATTTTGCTGCTCTCACATGTCAATCGTAAGTCCAGGTTATTACCTGTGCTTCTGACCATTGGCTGCAAATTAAAGGCTCCCACAAACTCCTCTTCTAACTGTTTGCTAGAATGTCTTGTAGAACTCAGGAAAAGAAATTGCTTACTAGATTACTGGTTTATTATAAAAGGAGGTAACTCAGAAGCAGTCAGGTGGAAGAGATATAGAGGACAAGGTATGGGGGAAGGGGCAGAGAACTTCTATGCCCTCTTCAGGCTCACCACCCTTCCAGACCTACATGTGTTCCTCAACCCAGATGCTCTCCAACACTTTCCTTTCAAATTTTTGTGGTGGCTTCATTACATATGCAAGACTGACTGAATCTTTGATCATTAGTGATTAACTCATTCTCCAGCACTCCTTTTCCAACCTAAAAATAGGGGAGTATGGCTGTAAGTTGCAACACTTTAATCACATAGTTGATTCTCCTGGCAACTAGATCCCATCCTCAGGGACATTCTACAAGTTGTCCCATTAACATAAATTCAAGTACAATTAAAAGCAGCTTGTAATGAATAGCAAAATGAATCCTTATCATTCTTATAGCTCAGGAAATTCTAAGAGTTTTAGGAGCTCTGGCTAGCATAAAAACTATGTATATTAGTATGTGTGTGTGTATGTATGTATATATTTTTTACAAATCAAATCATCACATAATCCTGTATATAAATACATGTACAAATAAAATGGGAGTACATGTGAAAGATAAAAATTATAAAGCTAATAAAAGTGTAGCATATTTATTGGTCTTTGGATGGTAATAAATCTTTAAAAATGCTTTAAAAAAAGTCATATATACATCACAAAAGAAATCAATAAATACTATCAGAGAAAAGTTAACAGAGAATGATAACTGAGTGATGATACTTACCAAGTGTAAAACTGGCAATTTATTTATTACATAGTAAAGGAAAGAACAACAGTAAATAAGCAAGGAAAAGGCAACTTCTCCAGTGGAAAAGTTGAGTAAAGAATATGAAAAGGCAATATGGTTGGAAGCTTGACTATTGATAAGTAAAATATGCAATATACATGCCCCAGAATAAATGTACCAGTCCCAAGGAACATATTTCTGCAAACCAACATGGATAGTTCCCAAGAACATAGAAGTTAATTTTAAAAAGGGCAGGAAAAAAAGGATGAGAATTGTAGGATAATACTACTTATGTGTAATGAAAGTCACTCTATTTATCTAGTTTTGAAATAATACAAATGCACAGAGAATTATAGGGAGCAGTATCTCCAGCATAAAATTAATATTTTATGATTCCCCAAGATTAGTTTTAAAGATAAAAACTACCAGATTCACATTTTGCAAGGAAATATCTGTATCTATGTAAACATATGGAAGGCAGACAAAAAGGATATAACTAGTATATGAGAGGGAGATTTTAGGGTTTGCAGAGTGCAACGGGTTTGATGATAGAACATGAAAGGCTAAAAAATAATAAAAACACAATAAAAGCAGTGGTCTTACTTGGATTGCTAATTATAGTATGCTATTGACTAATAAATGTAAATAGCTCAATTCTGTGTCTCTGAGGCCCCCAAAGAAATAAAGAACTGTGAATATATTTGTGTGTATATGTGCATGCATTTATCTTGCTTCAGGTCATTTCCATGCCTATGTAAATTTTTCTGAGCTTTGTCTGTTTTCTCTTCTCTTTTCACCTGTGAAGCTTGGAATCAGACCCTTCACTTGGTGTCTTGAAAAGCATGTTGGAACTTACCTCCTGCCCACCAAGTTGTCATTCTGATTAAAATCTTGCCTGCCTTTCTAAGGTTGGCCTTGCAATGTTATCTCATCACTCCAGTTGGAAGCAACATTTTTGGCCTGGATCTTTTTCATTCCTGATTTCATCTTCTTGGCCTTTCTCATTTATCTGCAACACCAACACTGACACCTTTACCTTTCTTATCATCTCCTTTTTCTCTATGCTATGTAAGCTCTGACCTTGCTTTTCTATATTTCAGGATTATATTGCCCGCAAGACCTAAGGGCCTCTCACTGTTTCAGAGGATATCTCATTTACTCCTAATAGAAATGCGAATTTCTTGCTGTGTCCTGCTCCCCTTCCTTGTGCCCTCCACACACATGCAGAGATGTTTCTTCTAAATAATCAGAGACCTCTCCTCCTGCAAGGCCAGATCAGCATGAGCAAGCTGAAGGAAGGCATCTTCTGTGCTAGGACAGTGACCTTCAGAAAGGGAATGAAGCTTGGGCTGGCTGAGCAAGAAGACATGTTTCTTTGCCTCACACAGAAAAGGGAGAGCATTCTAGTGCAATTTCCAGAAAAGGAATTAGTGAGTTAAAGGAAAGCCATTTTAAAAATAGATATTGACAGATGTGTTTTCAATAGGATTATTAAGTAATTTGCATTCACATTTCTGTTGCTATAAATGTGCCTCTTTCACCTTCTACCAACTGGCACTGCTATGTATGTATTAAATCTAAATGACTGCTAATTTGTTGGAATTAATAAATATATATTGTTATTTTATTTATTTTTTTTGGTTCCCAATGAGGGTAAACATTTTTCTTTCAATGGGTTTGTTAAAATGTTCTGTTTCCATTTTGGCAAATTATCCTTTCATATCCATTGCTCGTTTAATTAGTGGAGTCTTTATATGTTTATTATTTCCTTTTCAGAACTTAGCTCCTTATTACATCAGTAATGTGTTTGGAGGTACAGTCTAGGAGAGGATCTATTTTTAAATAAAATTTTTATTACCCAGCTCTATTTATTGTTCTTTTTACACTGATTTTGGATGACTTATTGCATAATAGCTTATTTTATATGTCTTCAGATTGACTTATTGCCTGCATATAACAGTATTCCTTGGTTTGACAGGCAGAACACTCCTTTTTGATGGTGTCCATTTAAAGCTAATAATGAAAAATATAATCATATCTGAAAATATTTTTAAATTGGTCTTTAATTTTTAAAACTGTGTGTTATTTTTGTCTTCTTACCTCTTTTCATGCACAGTGAAGAATTGAAAATATTCTTATTGATTTAAAAACGTGGCAGAAAACTTTAATATATTTCAGAGGAAAGTGAAGCAAAATAAATAAGTTATGACCACCCTTTTAGTGTCTTAAGGCAAAGAGTATATTAACCAAATTCAAATGTTGGTGTTTGGATTTTTAGTGTTGATTACCAGAATTGGGTTTTCTGAATTAGGATACTTCATATGTTCATTCATTCATTCACTAATTTAATGGGTGTGAGTCCACAGAGTTTGTAGTTATAAAATACGGAGTGGTTATAGATTTGCCTGATAGTCCAGTGTTTAGGATTCCGTGCTTCCACCAGAGGTTCAATCCCTCATGGCGGGGAGGGGGGGGATTAGATCCCACATGCCACACAGCTGGGCCAAAATATAAAAAACAAAACAAACAAAAAAAAACTGGAGTGATTAGTATATTGTCTTCCCTTGTATTTCCCTTTTGTTGTTGTTTTTTATTTGTTGGTAGATTGGTATACTGTTAGGTATCAATAGGTGCCTGAAAGGAAATAGAGAATGATTCAATATAATGAAACGTACACATAAATGTGCATAGGTGAACTACTTTGGGAAGCAAGGTGACCATTGCTAAACACATGATGAGATTGCCAGTGAGTCCTGGCCTGAGAGTTGCAAACCCTAATCATTGATAAGCAGTGCAGGATGAGGGAGAAGGCATAGGCTAGAAATGAACATTGATATTCAATAAAAGGAGAAGAATAGAATAGTAAGTTGACAAACATGAGCTTTATGCTAACTTGTGACATTATTATAAAGCCATAAAACAATGGCCTCTGAGCCCCTGAAAGAAAAACAAATAGGATAATAATATCTCCAGGAGTTAAAATGGGCTCTGTAAGAAGGAGTCATATCCAAATGAGAATCTTTTTTCTTTTTAAACTTAAGTACTAAAACTGACAATGTAAGAAATGTAACCCATGTTTTAATATCCTTGTTGATAAAATAGAGATGCATTGGATGGAAAACAAGAAGATAAAAAAAAGTATTGGCTGGTAGAAAGCCTGGCTGCAAAGAGTTTGTAAAAGTATAAATCCAAAGAGACTGGTAAAAGCAACCAGGATACTATCTAATACATTTTTCATTTTAGCATATCTATCAGTAACTTAAAAGGCAATAGTAATTTGGAAGTTATCAGATTTTTTTTTAAATGTTGTATAAAATGGTATTATGTCAGATATGTTGATCATTTCTTACTGAGGGACTTCCTGGTGGTCCAGTGGCTAAGACTCCGTGCTCCCAGTGCCGGAGGCCTGGGTTCAATCCCTGGTCATGGAACTAGATCCTACATGTTCACAAGCTACAACTAAGACCCAGTGCAACCAAATAAATAAATAAATATTAAAGCTAGTGGGAGTAAAAGTCATAGAAAAAATCTTACTGAGAAAGATCTAAACAGAATGGAGAAAATAAGTTGTAAAGCTATGAAATCGTTCAGAATAAATGTACAGGTCCAGATTTAGATCTAAAAAAACAATTGTATGAGCATAAGATGAAGGAGATATGATGTAGTGGTTGTCTGTTACTATATAACAAATATGCCTAAAATTAGCAGCTGAAACAAAAAAAAAAAGAAAAAGTTCATTTTCTCAAGTAGATCCTGAGAATAGAAATCCAGCATAGACTTAGGCAGTTCTTGCTCAAAGTCTCTTGAGGTTGTACTCAAGGCTTAACTGAGGCTGGAGGTTTTACTTCTAAGATGACTCATTCACATGGCTGTTGGCAGGAGAACCTCAACCACTGGAGTCTCTCCATGAGAATGGTGTGTCCTTAGGACATAATATTTCTCTTTTGCCAGAGCAAAGGACTTAAAGAGCAAGCCAGATGTCAAATATATGTCTTTTATAATATAGCTTCAGATGTGACATACCATCATATGTGCCGTATTGTATTGGTCACATAAACCAGCCTTGATACAGTATGTCAGGGGACTGTAAGAGGGTTTTAAAGGCCAGCCGGTCAGGTTCACTAGTGGTTATCTTGGAGGCTGGTCATCACACATGACTGGCTATAGATCTTCAAAAATGGCTTGGGGATTTTTAGTTTATAAACAGCTTGAGTCACGGGTGTGATGTAGCTGCCAGCAAAGTGTCTGTGATATTAAGTGGTTTCAAATACACATGAGTTCACACACAATCTATTTTGTATTGGTGAAAATATCATTGTGATTTTAAAAATCAACCAAAGGCTCCATATTTTATAAGAACAAATACAAACTTGAATATATTTAGAAGAAAAAGCTAAAATTTGAAACTACAAAATGTGAAATAGAAGAAAAGCATTCTTCTAATACCTTCTAAGAAAAGGTATTCTTAGCCTGCATAAAAGAATCCGTGCAGAGGATTTGAAGGCAATAATCAAAGAACTGTACTGGGAAAAAGAAACTAGATGGGCTTTGTGTGTTTTTAAAGACTGGGGATATTCATTAATAGGAAGAACATTTCAGAAAGACAAACAACTGCATGAGGGAAAGTTTGTGCAATAAAATTGGTATAAAAATAGAGAACCACTTTTTTTTTTATTATCACATTTTACTCGAGGAAAAATAAAAGTAACATTTGGTTAAGACACCAGTAATTGTATTTGAGAGAGTTTAAGCATTAAATGAATTATTAATTCCTTTAGCCATTCTTTCAGAAGAGAGCAAATAGAATATCTGCTTTATAAACTGAGAGTTGATGGTAAGGCCTAGATTTAGAGATTGCTGAATGAGAGGCCAGATTCTGTTCTTACCAGGCTTTTACCAGATGACAGGTAGTATACAATAAACAGTAAAACAAACCAAAAGCATAAGTTTATTTTACTAAGATAGGACAAACTAAGAAAATAAAATTTGAATAGGCATATAAGCTATAGTGGGACGGGAAGCCCTCTCTGGGAAAAAGACATTTTAGCCAAGGATCTGAATGGTAGAAGGACCCAGTCCTGAGGAGGTATGGGAAAGACGGTTTCTGGCAGAGGAAACTATAAATGAAAGGACCAGATAAGTGTGGCATGTTCTATCTGCAGGAAGGTGGCCCGTCTGACTAGATCATCATAGTGATGGGAATCTGAGACCCTGCAATATGGGTAATAATCTCAGCTTCAAAGTATGTGGCTTCTGTGGCTTCTAGATATATAGTGCTGAGTTTAGATTTTATGTTAGAATGTTCAAGAAAATAAATAGGTTTTAAGCAGGGACTGTGGACATAGTCTGGTTTACATTTTATAAAATCTTTCTCTTCTGTGGTTGAACTAAGGGTAATGATTAGGTGTAAGCTGTTGTTCAGTCACTAAGTTGTGTCTGATGCATTGTGACCCCATGGACTGCGGCACTCTAGCTTCCCTGCCCTTCACTAACTCCTAGAGTTTGTTTAAACTCATGTCCATTGAGTTGATGATGCCATCCAACCATCTCACCCTCTGTCGTCCCCTTCTCCTCCTGCCTTCATTCTGTCCCAGCATCAGGGTCTTTTCCAATGAGTTGGCTCTTCACAAGAGGTGGCCAAAGCATTGGAGTTTCAGCTCAGTCCTTCCAGTGCTTATTCAGTGCTGATCGCTTTTAGCATTGACTGGTTTGATCTCCTTGCTGTCCAAGGGATTCTCAAGAATTTTTTCCAGCACCACAGTTCGAAAGCATCAGTTCTTTCTTGCTCAGCCCTCTTTATGTTCCAACTCTCATATCTGTACATGACTACTGAAAAAGCTATAACTTTGACTATATGGACCTTTGTCAACAAAGTGATGTCTCTGCTTTTTAATATGCTGTTTAGGTGTAAGTAGGGGAGCTAATAGGCTATTGTTTTACTTGAGGTGAGAAGAAAAGCTTTCAAATTATTTATTGATACATCTTCTCAACTAGATATTGGCTGGTCCTTAGAAATACAGAGACAGAAACTAAAATCAATACCTTTAAAGAGCATGCTTATCGAGGGGGTTAGGCATGCACAGATGTGAAGTAACTTTGGCTTCTGATGGTGGAATAATGATGATGTTGTCAGAGAAGAACCAAAGACTGAGTAATGGAGAGGGTACCATATAAGATGCATTGGTACCATGTGAGATACACTGGAACCATAAAATATGCATTGGTGCCGTATAAGATGCATTGGTACCATAAAAGGTGCATTGGTACTATATGAGATGCTTTGGCCTGAAAGCTATACAAATAACCTTTGAGATTCAAGTATGGGATTCTATGATTCTAGTTAAACTTCCAAAGAACTTTGTTTCAGCTGGTTCTAACTGTGATAGTTGAGAGTTGTGAGATCTATGTTCTCTAGCCATGAAGAAAGGGAAATCTGGTATATTTTTTGGATACTTGAGACACAGTGACTTTACCTCTCTTCACTCAGGTACCCTGATGGCCCATTCTTAAGTGGAGAGGGGCCACTGTAAGACCACTTAGAGATGTGTGTATGAGATAGTGTCTCTTTTTCAGGAGCCAAATCTGAGGCCAGTATTTCTGAGTCTTTGTTGAGCTAACCCCCATAATTTTTTGAGTTTGTTTGTTTTTTTTCTTATCCGAAAAACAAAAGACTCCAGTGCTGATTCTACCCATGTCACAAGACTATTGAGGTGATCAAACAGTCATAATTTCAGAAAGACTTGGAGATCTACTTGAACTCTATGGAAAAGCAAGTAGCTATCTATGTGTGTGTACTCAGTCACTTAGTCACGTCCAGCTCTTTGCAATCCCATAAACTGTAGCCTGCCAGACTCCTCTGTCCATGGGATTCTCCAGGTAAGAATATTGGAGTGGGTTGCCATACCCTCATTCAGGGGATTTTCCTGACCTAGGGATCGAATCCATGTCTCTTGTGCCTCCTGAACTGGCAAGTTGACTCTTCATCACTGCACCACCTGGAGTGAGAGTAAAAGTCACTCAGCCATGTCCGACTCTTTGTGATCCCATGGACTTCCATGGGATCCATGGACGTCCATGAGAAGCCTTCCAGGCTTCTCTCTCCATGGAATTCTCCAGGCAAGAATACTGGAGTGGGCTGTTGTTCCCTTCTCCAGGGGATCTTCCTGACCCAGGGATCAAACTCGGGTCTCCTGCATTGCAGGTGGATTCTTTACCATCTAAGCCACCTGGGAAGCCCTTAATTAGCTAGCTAAGAAGCTGAAAATATGAAAGGATATCCAGAGACCTTGTTTTTACTTAATGCTCAATTAGAGTAGGCCAGAAGTGTAGTTGGACATCACGTTTAGTTGGGCACACACTAAGAGAGAATGACCTCTCAGGTTTTTTTTCAGTGCCCTTAAACAAGTACAAGTCTCCCTGAGGGAAGGAGAAGGATAAATGGAGCATGAAGACAGAGTTAGTCTTGTGAGCACAGATCACTAGTATTTCAAATTTGTGAAGAGCTTGAAATCATTTATGTTAATTTCATTCCCATGCTTGTGCTGGGGTGCACTGCTAGCCTCATTTTATAGATCAGTAAGCCAAAGACAGCAGTATCAAGTAGCTTACACTTGGCTTCACAGTGAAAAATCACAAAGCTGGGGAAAGCACACCTGGGTCAGAATGTGATTCTACCAGCTGGGACCCAGAAGCATTTGAGAAAGTGGACCCTATATTCTCTTAATCACTTATGAATGGTTTTGGCAGTGTTAATCCTTCTAACCCTTGAAAATATTCTAACAGAAACAATTTTTTTTTTCCCTCTTGGGATTGCTTTCTACCTGTCCTTTTATTCAGATCATCCAAATATAGAGCCTGATACTTAGGCAACTCTACTCATGTCATTGGGTCACTAATTATTCCATTCATAAAACAACTACATGTTGAGAAATAACTGAAATCTGAGGCAAGGTGAACAGAAATCAGCTGATATATTGACACTCCATAGAGACCCAGGACAATAGCATAATGTTTATAAGAATACATGGATAACATTGTTTCCCAATGCGTGTTCCATGGAACCCAGATCAGGGGAACATTAATTTGTGTTAATAAAACAAAGAAAGTATAGAATTAAACAAAAACATGGTGCATTTCTAGACAAAAAAATTTGACCTTTATTTCAGTCTTCTGGGAGAATTTAAAATAATTCCTGAGATAAGTGTGACTAGGGAATGTGGTATAGAATATATCCCAAGCTTATCTGGGAATGGAAATGTTTATTTTCTAATGAGCATGAAACAGGACTATGTTATAGATCATATGGGAAATATTAGTAAGTGATTCCTCCTGTCTTGGTTTCTTATCTGTTTTTGCTAGTTCTCAGATTTTGCTCATAAAGTTGGATCTCCAAACTTGCCCTAGAAAAGCCATCTCCTGCTGTGTTCATCTGTACTTCACTCTTCCCTTGTCCCAACTCTGACGTCCACATTTTCAGAAGAGTGTGTGGTATCTGCTTAAACTTTGCTGGTGTCTGCTGATTTACACCAATTTTCACCTTGCTTTTCTTCTTCTCTTGCTGACGACTACTGTGACTTACTCGGTAAGTAACAAACAGAAGGCAGGTAAGTCAGCTGGGCACGCTGATGCACATTGGAGGAACCTGGGTCCTGAAGGAGTTCACATGTGCTTGGGAAGAGAATGTGTATCCCTAAGTGGTAATCTTTTAAGGTGACTGGTCTTAAGTGTCCTAGTTGAAGCCCAGAGATGAGAGGCACAGCACCCAAAGGAGTAAGGAAGCTTAAAGTCCGGGAATTGGGGAAAGGTTTTATGAAAGAAGCTCTACCACAATCAATTAGGTTAAAAAAGCAGAAATTGGAGTTTAGGCAGATGAACTGAGGTGAGATGGGAAAGAATAGCCAACCTTGTTTTCATTCTTCTTTGAGAGAAGAGAATGGACGTTGCACAAATGCACTAGGGCCCTGGCATTAATTGCTATATGTTCTGATTCCTGGGGCTCAAATATGGCGGTGGAAAAAATTAGGGTACTCCATCAGAGAGGCATAATAAAGTTGGCTGTGATCTAGCATGAGTCACCATGCTGTTGTTGTCCAGTCACTAAGTCATGTCCAACTCTTTGTGACCCCAAGGACTGCAGCACACCAGGCTTCTCTGTCCTTCACTATCTCCCAAAGTTTGCTCACACTCATGTCCATTGAGCCAGTGATGCCATTCAACTTGCCATCCAGTCCTCTGTCACCCCCTTATTCTCCTGCCCTCCATCTTTCTCAGCATCAGGGTCTTTCCCAATGAGCCGGCTCTTTGCATCAGGTGGCCAAAGTATTGAAGCTTCAACTTTAGCATCAGTCCTTCAAAAATTCAAACCATATAAAACAGGGAGTCTGGGGAGGTGGGGTTCCAGTTTGGTGGAACTCCTCTGAACCCGCTGGAATTATCCTTTTGCTAGTTAGATCTGAGAGCTTCAGTGAATTTTCCCAAAGTATGTTTAAATGTTATCTCAAAAGGTTTCAAATGATACCCGAAACATCAGAAGAGCCAAAATTATGTGAAGGAAAGCTCCTGTTATAAGCACTATCTCTTTTATAATTCCTTTATTTTGCTTTTCTTAAAGCCATAGTATTGGGTTGGCTAAGAAGTTCATTCATACATCTTACAAAGTATCTGAATGAATTTTTTGACCAAGCCTTTATAAAGAATGGGAAATATATTTTCCAAATGTGACTAGAAGAAGATAGCAAATGTCTCCCTGAAGCTCTGCACACGCTGTGGAGAGAGGGGGACTGGGTGGTCAGCCACAGACCTGTGGGACCACACAGAGACGAGGGAACACAGATGGCTAGAGACTGTGCAGCCTGGGAGAGGCCTGCTTACAAGTGTGGTCCCAGCCTCCTACCTGAGAACATGGTTGGTAGACAGAACCCTACACTGAGACATGAAACTCCCTGAATCGTAAGAGTGGCTCATTGTGCTGAAACCATTTGTAGACATAATTTGGTTTTCTCTTGGGGGTCTGGGACTTTGTGTGTGCTAGGTAAAAAGTGCCTAAGTGACCAGGCTTCAGTAAACACCTGGGACTTTGAGTCCCCAACATGTGTCCCTGGCAGGTAACACTTCTCACATGTTGCCATTACTCATCCCTGGGGGTTAAGTCCTGTGTAAAATCTACTGGGAGAAGATTCTTGGAAGCCAGGTCATGGGGTCATCCAGACTTCACCCTGTATATCATTCTCTCCCTCCACCCTTTTTTGCATTTCCTTTGTATCCTCTCACTAGTAGTAAGTCTTAGTCATAGGCACAACTAATTTTTTAAGTATTCTTTGTTGTTCTTTTTTTCTTTTCTTTTTATTTTTTAAAAATATTTTTTGACTGCACTGGGTCTTTGTTGTTGTGCATGGGCTTTCTCTGGTTGCACTGGCTTCTCTTGTTGCAGAGCACCAGCTCTAGGGTGCACTGGCTTCTGTAGCTGGTGGAGCATGAGCTCGGTAGTTGGGGCATGAGGAATTAGTTGTTCCACATCATGTGGGATCTTAGTTCCTCAATTAGATGTCAAACCCGTGTCCCCTGCATTGACAGGCAGATTCTTAACCACTGGATCACCATGGTGGTCCAAGCACAACTATTGAGGCATCCTGGAAGTAATTTTGGAAAGTTATAGGCTCTGGGGAGTAGGCTGGAAGATTTCCTACCCAGAACCCTTCTCCCAACATCTAAGGACTAAGCCGCTCATTTTCTTTTCCTAAATTCACTTTGTTTTTCTCTGTGCACATTTTAGTTTTAATTTAAAATAAGCACTAGATCTGCAAAAAACTGACTTGCTCAGTCCATCAGTCTTGTCTGACTCTTTGTGACCCTATGGATTGGGTCTGTCTGTCCGTGGGATTCTCCAGGCAAGAAGACTGAAGTGGGTTGCCATTTCCTTCTCCAGTGAGTTAGTCACGCAGTTGTGACCACCTCTTTTAGACCCCACAAACTGTAGCTTGCCAGGTTTCTCTGTCCATGGAATTCTCCAGGCAAGTGTACTGGAGTGGATTGCCATTCCCTTCTCCAGAGGATCTTCCCTGGTCTCCTGCGTCGCATGCAGATTCTTTACTGTTTGAGTTACAGGGAAGTCCTTCCTTCTCCAGGGAATCTTATAAACCCAGGCACTGAATCCATGTCTCCTGCATTAGCAGGAAGATCTTTACCACTGAGCCACCTAGGAAGCCCAAAAAATGAATGTCCCATTTAGAACTTTTTTTTTTTTCAAATTTCTAAACTCATTTGTGTTTGTCTCCTTCAGTTTCTCCACCCCAATTTCAGCATACTTTTGTCTTTCATGATGATCTGCAATAGAAGTGACAGTAGTTACACAATCCCATGAAAATACATACAGACACACAAGGAGAGAGGAAAAATAGAAAGTAATTCTCGTATTCTTAGTATTTTCAGCTCAGCTGGGAGCAAAACATTGTAAAGTCTCACAAGTATGCTTGTTATCCTGAGATATGAGGGAATATTGCTTGATTAGAGAGGTTCAAATTTCAGGGTGCTGGAGGTAAACTTCGAAACCTTCACCTTTTTCACTGGATTTGAATGTGAATTACAGAGGTTTGAAACTGACTCAGGGGTCAGGAAAGCCTGCACAAAATGAGGCCCTTGTGGCATTCTCGAACACACACAAAGAATATGCACATTTGTAAAGTTCTGCCAAACCCCAGATTTTGTTCCTGGAAAGCATTCTGAGTTCCAGCTGTGTAGAACAAGGGCCATGATGTAGGAAGAACTTGGACCAAAGTTTATTTGTCCTCCTTCCCCTCTAAATGTTCAGCTCCCCATTGTCATTTGTGATATGACTTTTGTGCTGGAGAACATGAAACGAAGTCAGTGTCATTCGGTTGTCTTCTGAAGCTATGTCTGCCAATGTGTGGGCAGAGAAAAGGGGTGTCCATGCATACTATGAGGTTTTGGAGGTAAGAGAGATACTGAAAGCAGAGACCTTTCTGAAAGCAGTGATTTGGTAGGGAGGGCTTATACTGACTCTTTGTTCTCCTGTTGTTTGTTTAGCTGCTCAGTCATATCTGACTCTTTTCAACCCCCACAGACTGTAGCCAACCAATCTCTTCTGTCCATGGGATTTCTCAAGCAAGAATATTGGATTGGGTTGCCATTTTGTTCTCCAGGGTATTTTCCAGGGATTGGACTCACATCTCCTGAATTGGCAAGTGGATTCTTTACCACTGAGTCAACAGGGAAGCCCCTTTGTTCAGTTGCTACGTTGCATCAGACTCTTTGCAATCCCACCAACTGCAGCACACCAGCCTTCCCTGTCCTTCACTATCTCCCTGAGTTTGCTCAGACTCATGTCCATTGGGTCAGTGATGCCATCCAACCATCTCATTCTCCACTGTCCCTTCTCCTCTTCCTCTTAATCTTTCCCAGCATCAGGGTCTTTTCAAATGAGTCAGCTCTTCACATCAGGTGGCCAAAGTATTGGAGCTTCAGCTTCAGTATCAGTTCTTCCAGTGAATATTCAGGGCTGATTTCCTTTAGAATTGACTGGTTTGTCCTCTTATAGAAACACACAGAGCCTTCACACTCCATCTCAGAATTATCTAGTGTCAGTGATTCAATACAGGACTGTCATTCTTGGAGCAGACTCTGACCCCAATAACAAATTGTATTCGGTTGTCCCAAAAGTTTGTTCAGATTTTTCCGGAGGATGGTATCACTGAGTTATTCTTGCTATCCTATGCAATTCCGTCCCATTACAAAAAATAGCATCACTTTGGCTTTTCTAAAGAAATGAGGATATTTGCCCAGAAAGTGATCCTCTATCATCTGTTTAAAAATCTTATCAACAGTTCTGACAGTTTGACAAAATGAGATTTCTGGGTGCACCATTGAACCAACAATAGGAGTAATTATTTTTTTCTTCTATTAGCTCTTATAACGAGCAGCTTTCTCTGGAAACTAAAGGAGTATATTAGACTCCACACTGCCCTGGAATTTTAAAAAGCTAAATATGACTTCGTTTATACTAAAAGTCTTTAATTTTCACTGGTAATAAAAACAGAACCAATGAATTTCAGTACCAAAAAGAAAAATGTTTTCTTTCCAGCCATATAATTCCTACTCAGGGTTTAATGGCTTTGAACTCTACTAGGTAATCAAAAATATTAAATCTGTTTTGTGTAGTTTCTTTTAAAGTTTAAATTTATGTTTGTATAAAAATATTTCTTGTCTGATTGTTTGCATAAGATAAGGAGTATGACTAGATATGTTATGTTGTAATATATTTTTCTAGCATTTCAATAGTTTACTTGGCTTATCTTTAATGCCTCATTACAAATCTCATCAAGACTAATTTATTGGGTGTCTTGATGGCTTTATTTTTGTAAACATGATGGATTGCAAAAAATATTTGTATATTTCAGTTATTTCCAATTTTATTTAGTATGTTACACTTCAGAGGTATTCCTGGTGACTCAGACGATTAAGAATCTGCCTGCAATGCAGGAGACCAGGGTTTGATCCCTGGAATGGGAAGATCTCCTGGAGAATTCCATGGACAGAGGAGCCTGGCAGGCTACAGTTCATGGAGTCACAAGGAGTTGGACAGGACTGAGTGACTAACACACACACATGTTACACTTTAAATCCTTGTGGTAACCCAGACATATAGGAATCTTTCCACCTAGGCTGGTATTGATGTGGAAATTAATGAACACTGGTGAGAGAACCAATGTAGACCTTTGTCATATTTTGCAATTCTTTTTCTCTTCCCTGTGACTGGACAGTGCATTTATGGTCGAGAGTATTTTTATGGGTATCAAGCATTTGACCATGTTAGTTAAAGGAGTAAGTTGTCCTGAACAAAATAACTTCTTGGAAACTGCAATCTTTTTTGACAAATGCTGCGTGGGAAAGCTAAAGAAATCTAAGTCCTGAATAAATCCAATTGGCATTGACTATGGAAGTGCTAGTTCTGGAGAGAGATGACATTTATGATACCTTTACTAAACATTATGAAAACCTTTAAGCTTTAAATCCAAACTATGACCTTGGAGCCTTGTCCTACTTCTTTAATAATATGTTAAATGTCAGATAAAGCATTCTGATGGTGAATCTTTGGAAAACTCTATCATGATAATCAAATAGTCAAGTAATCTTAACAAGGGGGGAAAAGCATGGAAAAGAGCAAGAAGTAGAGGGAGGCAGACGGGAAAGGGAGGTAGAAGGCAAGAAAGTGAACATTCTGAAGAATGAGGGAAGAAGCTACTTGCTATGAATTCCACATATTTCTATGTCTGAGCCTTTGTGCAGAAGGGCTAGAGTGCCTTGATGAAATTAGAGTGTGACCAGTTGAAGTAAATAAATTGAAATAATCACTCATTCAAAATAACACCTTGTAAAAGGCATAAATCATCAGCTACAGTGCCATCAAATGCCTCCATCGTTGTGGAGCTTATGAAATCACTTTAAATGAACAAATCTTAAAGGTGAAGATCATGTTTAAATAGTCATCAGACTTTTGAAAAATATTTAGTTCTGTCAGTGTTGTAAGAGGTGCTATGGAAACAAAGATAGATATATTTAAATCCCTTTCCTTGAAAAGTTCAGAGGTTAGTTATGAAACTGGCAATTAACTAGGAGTTGCAATCCAGCCTGACACAGTATGAAATGGGTATATAAGTAGGAAGAGAGTTGAGTAAGCTAGTAAACTAGCTGAGAGAGGTTTCAGGCAGGTCTTTGGTCTCTTTGGAGATATGGATGACTGATTACAAGGAACCTTGTAATCCATGTTACAGGTCCAGAATATCATCCAAAGAGCAGTGGGCAGTGTTAGAAAAATTGTGACACTTGTTAAAGATAGTATGGAAGAATTTATTTAAGGATTGCAATCAGGGTTTTTGCAGTGGAGGAGAAAGATTGAGCTTAAGTCTGAATACAATGAGAACAAGCAAAGATTTATAGACAAACAGCTGGTCAGAAGATTTTTGTCCAATATATAGCAGATAAGAACCTAGAACATGTCTAGATCATGTCTACCCACCTTCCTGTGGGTATAGGAAGGAAATAAGTGATTATAGAAATATAAAGTGGGTTAAATGAATATATTCTCAGCAACTCACACAGTGTCTGGCATATAAGAGGTAAGTAAATAGTTAATAGGTAAAGAAACAAATATGGCATGGAATATATGTGTTACTGTTAATATTGTGGTTGTCATTCCTACCTGGCCATCCCCAAATCAGTGGGGATCCAGTTCTGATATGTACTATAGGTCACATGGAATCATAATTACCCACCTTCCCACTCTGATTGTGACACATGAATCGTCACGTGCCCATTCATGACTGGTATATGAGAATATTTTTACTTTATATCTCAAACCTTTGATCACAACAAATACTTAGTATTTAATTCCTGGGGTCAATGAAATTATTTTCCATTTAAAATAAACTGGCAGTTCGTTAGCAGGAAATATGTTTGCACTGACAATCATTCAAAACTTTTAGTCTAATCTCTAAATCAAGAATCCAGTAAACAGAAGCTATTTAAAAAAAATGGCTCTGTCATTTACTAGACATAGCTAAAATATGTGTATTTGTGACAAATATCTCTGTGCTTCAATCCCATCCTCTATAAAACAGACATAATTATACTTATTTTGCAGAGTTTGGGGGAAAGTCAAGAGTTTTTATTTATCAAGTGCTTATCAAGTACCCAAAAAGGAGTAGACATTCAGGAAATTTAAATGTTATTTCATTCAAAGTTACCAAATATCAGTAATGACAAGTGATTAGTGGGGCCATCTTCCTTTTAGTTATCAAGTAAATTTCCCTATCAAAACCAAGTAAGCCATTGAACTCCCCCACATAATAGGAACGTGTAACAAAAAACATTTTTGGGGGGAATGGAGAGCTTCAAAAGTCTCAGTAATTATGACTTCTTCACTCCTGACACTTCCTTAGGAAAGCAGAGACCTTTCAGAGCAAGTAAAACATTATGGTCCAAGTCTAAACTTCCATTCATGCAGAATGAGTTCAATAAACACCATACTCTTTATCCTTGCATTTAGTTATTCAAGGATCATTTTATGAGCATCCATCAGGCATCACACATTGTCCTAGGTAGCCACATTTTCATAGATTATTTAGACGCATGCCCTGTATTCAGATCATTAATAATCTAATAAAAGACCCTGTAACATAAACAGATGGCTATGTTACAGAGGAATTAGAAGTTTGTACATGAAATGGTAAAAGCACAAAAGACTCTGATCTATTCTGAAAATGGACTCATGAAAATTTCAAGTCATGGGTTATCCTTGATCCAGGTCTCGGAGGAGGAATAGGAAGTAGGAGTGGCTGATCACAGCTAAGAGCTGCCTTGGATGCCCTTTTTAATATTTTTAAGCATTTGTCACTTCCTGTGTGCCACCCTCTCACATACTTCCAAGTTTAGATGACTATCAGTTCAGTTCAGTTCATTTCAGTCGCTCAGTTGTGTCCGACTCTTTGCGACCCCATGAATCGCAGCACGCCAGGCCTCCCTGTCCATCACCAACTCCTGGAGTCTACTCAAACCCATGCCCATTGAGTCAGTGATGCCATCCAGCCATCTCATCCTCTGTCATCCCCTTCTCCTCCTGCCCCCAATCCCTCCCAGCATCAGGGTCTTTTCCAATGAGTCAACTCTTCGCATGAGGTGGCCAAAGTATTGGAGTTTCAGCTTCAGCATCAGTCCTTCCAATGAACACTCAGGACTGATCTCCTTTAGGATGGACTGGTTGGATCTCCTTGCAGTCCAAGGGACTCTCAAGAGTCTTCTCCAACACCACAGTTCAAAAGCATCAATTTTTCAGCACTCAGCTTTCTTCACAGTCCAACAGCACCCTATAATTTGTCACTTTCAAACTACCACTGCCCTTATGTAGAAGAGGTGTGAAGGAGCCAAGTTCCTTCCCTAGTCCTTTGCATCTGTATCATCCACCTGCTGCCTTATACAGAGCATCCTTTCTGTATACATTCCCTGATGATCCAGGCTTCTTATATCTAAGACTTAAAGAGAAATTCATGACTCATTTTTAGTCAAATTTTTGTGTATCTCTAGAGAGTAGATGAGCATAGATTCTTGCAGCGGACAGATATCAGATTGAAAATGGAAATTAGTTTTGTCCTACATAAGGCAATGAGAAGAAGAGAGGATGCTTTTAACACTTACAAGGTGAACTGAACATTCAAAAAATAGGAAGTGAAAGTGTATTATTTGGGTTTGGGACCAGAATGTAGATCCCAGACATTGAATGAAAGGGAAGGAGATCTATGGCATGGTGTGAAAGATGATATTTTCCCATGTTTCTTGTGACTAGATTTCTCAGTATAGCACCATGAGTGGCTTGAGATGGGCAATGATCCTGAGGGAATCTCTGTAAGAATATTGTGAAATAAATGTGTTCAGAACATGTCATATACAAAGGGGAGGTGAAAGGAGCAGAGGAGTGGAAATCTAGGAACATGGGCCATTCTTGACCAGCCACCTATGTTGCTTTTTAGGATGAACTTCCTTAGGCTGTGACTTACTCCTTTGGCCACGCCTTTCAGTGAAATGCTAAGACTCTATAGAAGACCAGGAGACAAGATTAGTTCATTTTCATAACTAATTTTTTTGTCCCTCTCACCCCCACTGATATTATCACAATGCACTAGGATTTATTATTTATCCTTTGTGAAGGTGGGAAAAATTTGACTTGAAGAGGCTACTATCAGAGCTTGTGATCCTTAGACAAATAGGACATGGGGGCTTTGGGCAGATGAAATGGATGAAGACCAAAAGAGAAAGTAATAGGAAAGTAATAGGAAGGAGGAAGAGAAAGGAGGGTGGCTAAGAGTTGAGACAGGAGCTCAGGCAGACTGGAACCTGAGAGGTCAATTGGATATGGTATCTGTCGAGGAAATGGTTCACAGTATCATGGGGAGTGTTATGGTCCTGGGTTCACAATCACAGTGGGAAGAATATGGTATTTACTGGAGAGACCTGACCTCAGACCAGGGCAAGATCCAGGGACCATTCTCCGGAAGAACTGGTAAGAGCACAGTCAGTTTCTGTAATGACAATGATGAAGGTGAAGAGTCTCAAGCTGGAGAGAAGAACTGAGGCATTGCTGAAAGTGGAACTGAAATAGATTAGGAAACCTTGGCTCACAAGTATAGTGAAAGGTCTTCCTGGGGCTAGGGTTCAAGTCCAATCCAAAACTGATGCCAAGCTGGCTTGGTGGGAGTCTTGCCAGCTCCTAGATTGGGAACTCATCAGTTCTCTCCATCACAGGACAGGAATGTCCTCAAGCCTGAGATAGTGTTGAGCAGGCCTGTGGGAGCCAAGCTCCCAATATGTGATGGAAGAGATATGGGGAATATACTAGGTGGTTCCCTCTAATAAGATTCTGATACACCTCTGGTAAGAATGATGGTAATAATCTCGATGTTCTGACAACATCTGACTCAGCCTACTCAGAGGGGGACCCATGCAGAGGAGCTAATCTTGAGGAAGTTCCGTGCTTTAACCATAATGAAGATCATTGCAGAATGTATTCCAGACACAATCAGAGATAGAAAGGCCAGGCAGCCCAGGGCATTTTGCTGCTGAAGACTCATTCTGACCTTAGGCAATTGATCTGTGTGCGAAATGAAAGCCAAGTTCACTTTGCCAGCTTTCTATAGCCTTCAACATCCCATTTAATTTCCAACCATTCAGCTTCAGTTTTTTTCTTTTCTCCTTCCATTATTCCCATTTGGAAATTAAAATTAGTTTCCTGATTAAAGTTAGTCTTGGACTAAATCCTAGAATTTTCGGTCCTTCATACTCAAATGTATATTGGCACTAGTGCAACTGTTTTACTTAGTACCTGATTGTGTTGATAAGATTCTTTGGAGAAGCTTCCCAGGCTGCTTGAGGAAAGTATAATTGGCTAGTATATTTCAGAGCTCTATTAATGGATTTTGCATCAGGGACGGCATTTTCTGTTGTTTTCTTTCATTTTTGACAGCACTCAGAACCAAGGCGCTTTCTTCTCCCTTTGACTCTCTGCTACTTTCTACTCTTTCTTATATGAGATCCGGCAAAAGACAGGACTAGAGTGACCTATACCCTCATTTTAGCTCCACACAGAAGAGAAGAGTGCAGTAGTACTCAGTGCTCCCAAATACCCACCAATTCAAACCAGCCTCCCAGATCCTTTACCCTGAGAGTGTAGACCTGAGCTCTAGACCTGACTCTGCTTTCAATAAAATATGGGATATTAGGGGTATTTCCTCAAGAAAAGAGAAAGGCTTGGTCCCTGAGAGCCTTTTCAACTCTATATAATATGGAAGATAAGAGGAATGGGAGGAGCAGGATTGATCCAATTATAATGCTTCCAGTAGACAATAGAGGTATCTGTAAAGCAAATGCCAGTTCAGATTTTATGTTAATTTCTATTTATTGAATGTTTATAGCAACTTCTGTGCTGTGTTTTTATATATGTCATCTCATTTAATCTTTACAGCATCCCTGTGAAGTTGAATCTTGTATCTTCAGATTCAGCTTAAGAAAATAAAAAGGGTGAGTGATGGTCCAACTTCTTTATACCATAATTAAATCAGATATCTAGCTAGGTCTACCTCTAATGTTGTGCCTCTCTTGATGAATATGACATACCTCAAATTGGCTGAGTTGTTAAACTGATTCTTTCCTCCTGCTCTACCTAAAGATAGAAAAAGAGACACTATGTAATGACTAGAGATTATCATGATGGACCAGGAGAAAGGAAAGCAATAAAGAAAGACAAGGACAGAGAAAAAAAATTGCTCTAGTTGGAAACTATGATTCCCGAGGAATCCATGGTTAGCAAGCAATCCATGCAATTGCTTGCTAAGCACCTCCAAGCCATCCTTGGTTAGCAAGTCTAGTCTTGTGATGGTTGGATTTATTATTTACAGCAATAAGGTGGTGGGGGAGCCAGAGCTGTTGAAGTTACAGAAGGCATCTCAGGTCTGGCTTATCATTCTGCTATGGCAGGACCTCTATCAACAACTAAGGCTACAGAAAGGAAAGTCCAATTTCACAAGAAGAGGATGATGAGAAGGTCAAAGTTTTGCTAGATAATGCTGAAATTTGCCAAGATTGTAAGCACAGAGAGAGCCTCAATTAATAGACGTGAAAGCAAGCTAACCAACATGGTTGATGATGAGTGAAAAGGTGTGACCAGAGATCCCCTAAACTATTAAAAGGCATTGAACTACCACAAACCCTTGCTTTTATCAGCTAGTGGGCTGAGTCTGATGCTTTGCTATTTGCATTATCTATTCTGGTTTAGGAGGGCAAGAGCCTGTGTGACTTTTGCTGTTTGTCTTTTAAGAAATTGGTCAATTTCATCTAAGTTATCAAGTTTATGGACATATAGTTGTTCATAGTATTTATTTTCTTTTTAATACTCATGAGATCATGAGCATTATTTTATTTTATTTCTGGTATTGGTAATTTGTATCTTCTTTATCAGTAGTTTACTTTCAGTGGTAGACAGAGGCCAGGATTGATGCATTGCTGTAGCTATTTGATGGGCTATGGTTATCATATGTTAAAAATACTGTGCTTTTATTCTCTATTGTTCAGTTGATTGTACAGATTAGATAAAATTGGCAAGATGAATAAAGAGAAGTGGAGTCCAACCAGAGATAAGTGTTGGTGGAAAACAACAAACTGTGAGATTTAGAAATTAGAGGAGAGTGGCACCATAGGAAGTATCATTTATAGTCCAATAACTCATGCATCAAGTTAGATTAGAGATAGTACCAAGTTACCCTAAATGTCTCTAAGGGATCCCTAACTTTGCTTCCTCAAGATGATAGAATAAGTCATTATTTTCTATGTACAGCTCTGTCTTCAGTTATATTACCATCCACTTTGGGGAAGCACTTGGGGACAGGCGTCATGTATTTACTATTGTTGAAAAAATTATAGCAAAGGCTTACTTTAGACTGCATAATACAGAAGAGGAATAACTTATTCTAAGACTATTTCATCTTCAGAAAGGTCTATGAGTTTGTGAAATGTTTGATAATAGAATTGCAGAATCGGAAGGGACCTTTACTACAGGATCCTTTTAATTTACAATGAATTGACTGAGGTCCAAAAGGGTCAAGTGAATCACCGAGTAAGAGGATAAGCTAGGCTTAAACTTAAGTCTCCAAACCCCAGTTCCAGTGTTCTTTCCACAGCAAACAGAGTTCATCCTCAAATTTGCATTCTTGAACACATGTTTTTGCTTCCATCAAATACACATACATGAATTCTTCCTGAACCATCCAATTATCTAATCTACTCCCTTTACTCAGGATAAAGGCCTGCTGGCAGAGACTATGAAGGACCATTCAATGCTCATGTCAGTCATACTACAGTAACTCCAGGTGCCTCAAGCCTCCAAGTGACAATCTCTAATACAGCACCTTTCAAAGCCACCAGAGAAATGATGCATTAAGGATACAAACCTGAATGACAACCTGAAATTAATGTTAACATTCAGTGACTATATATATTGCAATAACTCAGGACTTTAAAAGTACATGTTTATCTGCTGTGTCTGTCATGTTAATAACCAATTTTGTCCAGAAAACTCTCATTTGCCTTTTTTACCAAACACTCAATGCAAGGAATTCCTTAATATTTAATCTTACTCATCACGTTTAATATGCATTAAGATTACAATGTTTTATGATTGATTAGGTTGTTTAAGAAATGGCTCAAATTCAAATTATATAGGTACACAATGCACACACACACACATACACAAAGTTGTCTTAAAAATCAATATTCAAAAAACTAAGATCATGGCATCCGGTCCCATCACTTCATGGCAAATAGATGGGGAAACAGTGGAAACAGTGACAGACTATTTTCTTGGGCTCCAAAATCACTGTGGATGGTGACCGCAGCCATGAAATTAAGACGCTTGCTCCTTGGAAGACAAGTTATAACCAACCTAGATAGCATATTAAAAAGCAGAGACATTACTTTGCCAACAAAGGTCTGTCTAGTCAAAGCTGTGGTTTTTCCAGTAGTCATGTATGGATGTGAGAGTTGGACCATCAAGAAAGCTGAGTGCCAAAGAATTGATGCTTTTGAACTGTGGTGTTGAAGAAGACTCTTGAGAGTCCCTTGGACAGCAAGGAGATCCAACTAGTTCATCCTAAAGGAAATCAGTCCTGAATACTCATTGTAAGGACTGATGCTGATGCTGAAACTCCAATACTTTGGCAATTGACTCATTTGAAAAGACCCTGACACTGGGAAAGATTGAAGGCAGGATAAGAAGGGAACTACAGAGGATGAGATGGTTGAATGGCGTCACCAACTTGATAGACATGAGTTTGAGTAGGCTCTGTAAGTTGGTGATGGACAGGGAAGCCTGGCGTGCTGCAGTCCATGGGGTTGCAGAGTCAGACTTGACCGAACAACTGAACTGAACACACACACTCACACACACAGAAATATATGTGCAAACATGCAGACCACATATTTAAGTGCATGTAATACATTTATATGTGTATAAATGTATAATTACATTTATATTTACATTTATAATACATTTACATTTATTATTTTTAATTTGGGAATTTTTATTGAGCATTTTCTATGTGTGAGGTATTGTTGCATGTCTTAGAAATATAGCTGTAAATAAGACTAATTAGTTTCCTATTTCAGGAAGTTATATTCTAAAAAGAAAACAGAAAATAACCTCTCCAAAACCCCAAAAGATAATTTTACATAATGATACATACCCTGTAGAAAATTTGAAGCTTATCTGGAAATGTAGAAGTTTATATGTATAGCAACAAATGAAATTTGAGAAAGCCCAAATCAAAGGGAGAAAACAAGAACTGACATTCCTCTGGGGGAATTGTGTTCATTCTTGATGACTTAACATGACAAATTGTAACAACTATATGAGTCCAGGCACATTAATGGGCTCTTCTGTTGGCTTAGATAGTAAAGAATCTGCCTGCAATGCAAGAGGACCCAGGTTTCATCCCTGGGTCGGGAAGATCCACTGAAGAAGGGACTGGCTCTACCCATTCCAGTTTTCTTGTCTGGAGAATTCCATGGACAGAGGAACCTGGTGTGCTACAGTCCATGAGGTCGCAAAGAGTTGGACATGAATGAGCGACTAACAATTTCACTTTTCAGGTACATTAGGGTCAACACTCTCAGTGGCCAAAAGGAAAGCATAAATGTCCCTGCAGTGAAAGGTATGTGGACTTGTCCTCTTTTGGAAAACTGCCTGCAGGATGATATTGAAAAAATAAATAAAAACTTTATGAGAATTTTAAACCACAAACCCTCTCTTTGGAGTTTTGAGGTTTAGAAATCACACTTTCTATGCCTCCTAACCCACCCAAAGAAATGTGGTTTAAAGTGGTACTAAATTGTAGTACTCCAGAATTAGTCAGTAGTGAACGAGTATGTTCTCTGGAATAATGTATTTTAAACCGAGATCTCTTCTCAACACACTCTAACTGATCAAGTTCTGGGGGACATGTGTTCACAGTAAGAGGTTATTCAGCAAATCATTTCACTAAACACCATGAGCAAAATATAACAGAAATAACTAATCACAGAAACAAGACATCAAACACTACCAATTTGGGAATTATTCTGTTCAGTTCAGTTGCTCAGTTGTGTCTGACTCTTTGCCATGAAGTGATAGGACCAGATGCCATGATCTTAGTTTTCTGAATGTTGAGTTTTAAGCCAGCTTTTTCAGTCTCCTCTTTCACTTTCATCAAGAGGCTCTTTAGTTTTTCTTCCCTTTCTGCCACAGGGGTGGTGTCATCTGTATATCTGAGATTATTGATATTTCTCCTGGAAATTTTGATTCCAGCTTGTGCTTCATCCAGTCTGGCATTTTGCATGATGTACTCTGCATATAAATTAAATAAGCAGGGTGACAATATATAGCCTTGACTTACTCATTTCCCTATTTGGAACCAGTCTGTTGTTCCATGTCCAGTTCCAACTATTGCTTCTTGACCTGCATACAGATTTCTCAGGAGGCAGGTAAGGTGGTCTGGTACTCCCATCTCTTGAAGAATTTTCCACAGTTTGTTGTGAGCCACACAGTCAAAGGCTTTGGCATAATCAATAAAGCAGAGGTAGGTGTTTTTCTGGAATTCTCTTGTTTTTTCCTATGATCCAACAGATGTTAGCAATTTGATCTCTGGTTCCTCTGCCTTTTCTAAATCCAGCTTGAACATCTGAAGTTCACGGTTCATGCACTGTTGAAACCTGGCTAGGAGAATTTTGAGCATTACTTTGCTAGTGTGTGAGATGAGTGCAGTTATGTGGTAGTTTGAACACTCTCTGGCATTACCTTTCTTTGGGACTGGAATGAAAACTGACCTTTTCCAGTCCTGTGGCCACTAATGAGTTTTCCAAATTTGCTGGCATATTGAGTGCAGCACTTTCACAGCATCATCTTCCAGAATTTGAAATAGCTCAACTGGAATTCCATCACGTCCACTAGCTTTGTTCATAGTGATACTTCCTAAGACCTACTTGACTTCAGACTCCAGAATGTCTGGCTCTAGGTGAGTGATCATACCATCATGGTTATCTGGGTCATGAAGATCTTTTTTGTATAGTTCTTCTGTGTATTCTTGCCACCTCTTCTTAATATCTTCTGCTTCTTTTAGGTCCATACCGTTTCTGTCCTTTATTGTGCCCATCTTTGCATGAAATATTCCTTTGATATCTCCGATATTCTTGAAGAAATCTCTAGTCTTTCCCTTTCTATTGTTCCTTTATTTCTTTTGATCACTGATCTTCTGGTCACTGAGGAAAGCTTTCTTATCCCTGCTTGCTGTGCTTTGGAACTCTGGATTCAGATGGGTATATCTTTCCTTTTCTCCTTTGCCTTTAGCATCTCTTCTTTTCTCAGCTGTTTGTAAGGCCTCCTCAGACAACCATTTTTCCTCTTTGCATTTCTTTTTCTTGGGGATGGTATTGATCCCTGACTCCTATACAGTGTCACAAACCTCTGTCCGTAGTTCTTCAGGCACTCTGTCTATCATATCTAATCCCTTGAATCTGTTTCTCACTTCCACCATATAATCATAAGGGATTTGATTTAGGTCATACCTGAATGGTGTAGTGGTTTTCTTTAATTCAATTTAAGTCTGAATTTGCCAATGAGTTCATGATCTGAGCCACAGTCAGCTCCTGAACTTTGTGTGTGTTTTTTTTTTTTTTTGCTGACTGTATAGCGCTTCTTCATCTTTGGCTACAAAGAAAATAATCAATCTGATTTTGGTATTGACCATCTGGTGATGTCCATGTGTAGAGTCATCTCTTGTATTGTTGGAAGAGGGTGTTTGCTATGACCAGTGTGTTCTTTCTTACCCTTTGCCCTACTTCATTTTTGTACTCCAAGGCCAAATTTGCCTGTTACTCCAGGTATCTCTTGACTTCCTATTTTTGCATTCCAGTCCCCTCTGATGAAAAGGACATCTTTTTTGGGTTTTAGTTCTAGAAGGTCTTGTAGGTCTTCATAGAACTGTTCAACTTCAGCATCTTCAGCATTACTGATTAGGGCATAGATTTGGAATACTGTGATATTGAATGTTTTGCCTTGGAAGTGAAGAGAGATTATTCTGTCTTTTGAGACTGCACCCAAGTACTGCATTGCGGAGTCTTTTGTTGACTATGAGGGCTACTCCATTTCTTCTAAGGGATTCTTGCCCACGGTGGTAGATATAATGGTCATCTGAATTAAATGTGTTCATTCCAGTCCATTTTAGTTCACTGATTCCTAAAATGTCGATGTTCTCTCTTGCCATCTCCTGTTTGACCCCTTCTAATTTGCCTTGATACATGAATCTAACATTCCAGGTTCCTGTGCAATATTGTTCTTTATGGCATGGACTTTGCTTCCATCACCAGGCACATCCACAACTGGGCTTTGTTTTCGCTTTGGCTCTGTCTCTTCATTCTTTCTGGAGTTACTTCTCCACTCTTCTCCGGTAGCATATTGGACATACTGGCCTGGGGAGTTCATCTTTCAGTATCATGTCTTTTGCCTTGGGGATTATTAATAGATTTGATATTTTTAAAGAGCTAAAGAGACTCTTAAAAATATCATAAATGGGTATATAGTATTAAAATCAGCAGGGACATATTTGCAAAAGAACTGACTACGATTGGAAAGCACAGTGAGTGAAGTTAAAATTCAATGGGTAGAATAGACATTCAATTAGATACAGCTGTAGTGGGAATTAGCAAACTGGATTTTGATCTGATAATATAGAATAACAATAGAATAAACCACAGAATGATGCAGAAATAGAAAACTTGAAAGAGAAATCAAAAAACATATAAGTAAGAAATTTCTAAATATATTGTAATAGGGTACAAACCAAGCTGATATTATCAAGAGACTGTAAAACACAGTGATTTAAATAAAATGGGTTTATATCTCCCTCCCTGAAAGTTCTGGGTAGAAATGCTCTTGAAGTTGAAGAGAGCCTCTGCCATTCTCAATATGTTTTCCAATACAATATAAACATTCAGTTTCTTACCAATAGAAATTTGTGGGAATGAGAAATTCCAGGGCAAGCATCTTGTCTTCAGAAAAGTAATCTGGAGCTTTCCCCAGCACCTTTCCTCTCATACTAATGGTCAGAACTCAGATATATGGACACATTCAGCTGCATTTATAATCCCAGCCGTAACACATCAAATTGCTCTCATGTTTCCAATCTCTCTCTTCTGCTGCCAGGTGTAGAAACTCTCTGCCTTTAAAAGGTTTATGTGATGATATTATACACATTCAGATAATCTCCATATCTTAAATTCAGCTGCACCATTTAGCATAACATAATGATGGGAGTGCCATCTCATTAGGTTCACAAGTTCAGAGAATAAGGACATGCAACCATTTTTAGAATTTTGCCCACCACATCAAATAAGCAAAATATTAAGAAGAAAATAATTTAAAAAAATAATGATAGTAAATTAATGAAATAGTAAAATAAAGATTTAATGGAAAAAAGATAAAAAAAGACAAAGTGTGTTCTTTGAGTTGACAAAGTGGACAATTAAATGTTCCAGATTAAGTAGAGAGAAAAAGCTAAATAAACAATATTAGGTGTGGAAAAATGGGCCATAACCACAGATGTGGCACAGATTAAAGTAATGATATGCTAATAAATTCAAAGAGTATCTGTAGGGAAAGAGGTCCTAGAAAAATATGTGTAGCAAAAGTAAGTTTAAGTTGAAATAAGAACTATCAATAGTCTTAAACTTATTAAGAAAACTGTATTAAATCTTCTGCTAAAGAAAGCTCTAATAGTTTCATAGGCTAATTCTACCAAATATTCATGAAACACATAATTCCAATATCATACAAGCTTTTTTAGAAGATAAAAGTTGAAATAATTCTTCCTGATTCTTATAATATTTTAATATAACTGTGAGATGAAAACTCAACCTAAAGCAGCATAAGCTAGGAACCATCCAGATAATTTTACTGATAATTAGAGATGCAACATTCTTAAACAACATATTAAAAATTTGATGTATATGTATGTCAGAAAATACATTACAATGTTGAGTTTGTTTCAGAAATCTATCCTTTTTTTAAAATATAGAAAAAACTCAAATATGACTGAGCATATTTGCTGAATAAGAGAAAGATCATACACAACTCTCTACTCACTCATTTCCTAATTTCTTAAGTATCTAATAAATATTAGGTGTTATTCTAAGGGCTAGAGAAAGAGCAGTGAATAAAATAAACAGAAATCCAGAAATCCCTGCTCAAATCTCGTGGGAGAGAAACTCGGGATAAACTCCCGAGTTTATCCAAACTCATGTCCATTGAGTCGGTGATGTCATCTAGCCATCGCATCCTCTGTTATCCCCTTCTCCTCCTGCCTTCAAACTTTCCCAACATCAGGGCCTTTTCAAATGAGTCAGCTCTTCGCATCAGGTGGCCAAAGTACTGGAGTTTCAGCTTCAACATCAGTCCTTCCAATGAACACCCAGGACTGATCTTGCAGTCCAAGGGACTCTCAAGAGTCTTCTCCAACACCACTATTCAAAAGCATCAATTCTTCCGTGCTCAGCATTCTTTACAGTCCAAGTCTCACATCCATACATGACTACTGGAAAAACCGTAGCCTTGGCTAGACAGACCTTTTTTGACCAAGTAATGTCTCTGCTTTTTAATATGCTGTCTAGGTTGGTCATAACTTTCCTTCCAAGGAGTAAGTATCTTTTAATTTCATGGCTACAATCACCATCTGCAGTGATTTTGGAGCCCCAAAAAATAAAGTCAGCCACTGTTTCCTCTGTTTCCCCATCTATTTGCCATGAAGTGATGGGACCAGATGCCATGATCTTAGTTTTCTGAATGTTGAGCTTTAAGCCAACTTTTTCACTCTCCTCTTTCACTTTCATCAAATGGCTCTTTAGTTCTTCTTCACTTTCTGCCATAAAGGTGGTGTCATCTGCATATCTGAGGTTATTGATATTTCTCCTGGCAATCTTGATTCCAGCTTGTGCTTCCTCCAGCCCAGCGTTTCTTATGATGTACTCTGCATATAAGTTAAATAAGCAGGGTGACAGCATAGAGCCTTGACATACTCTTTTTCCTATTTGGAAGCAGTCTGTTGTTCCATGTCCAGTTCTAACCAATTGTTGCTTCCTGACCTGCATACAGGTTTCTCAAGAGGCAGGTCAGGTGGTCTGGTATTTCCATCTCTTTCAGAATTTTCCAGAGTTTATTGTGATCCACACAGTCAAAGGCTTTGGCATAGTCAAAAAAGCAGAAATAGATATTTTTCTGGAACTCTCTTGCTTTTTTGATGATCCAGAAAATGTTGGCAATTTGATCTCTGGTTCCTCTGCCTTTTCTAAAACCAGCTTGAAGTTCACAGTTCACATATTGCTGAAGCCTGGCTTGGAGAATTTTGAGCATTACTTTATTAGCGTGTGAGATGAGTGCAATTGTGTGGTAGTTCAGGCCTTCTTTGGGATTGCCTTTCTTTGGGAATGGAATGAGAACTGACCTTTTCCAGTCCTGTGGCCACTGCTGAGTTTTCCAAATTTGCTGGCATATTAAGTGCAGCAGTTTCACAACATCATCTTCCATAATTTGAAATAGCTCAACTGGAATTCCGTCACCTCTACTAGCTTTGTTCATAGTGATGCTTACTAAGGCCCACTTGACTTCACATTCCAGGATGTCTGGCTCCAGGTGCGTAATCCCACCATCATGATTATCTGGGTCAAGAAGATCTTTTTTGTATAGTTCTTCTGTGTATTCTTGTCACCTCTTCTTAATATCGTCTGTTTCTGTTAGGTCCATACCATTTCTATCCTTTATCAAGCCAATCTTTGCATGAAATGTGCCCTTGATATCTCTGATTTTCTTGAATAGATCTCTAGTCTTTCCTATTCTATTGTTTTCCTCTACTTATTTGCATTGATCGCTGAGGAAGGCTTTATCCTTCCTTGTTATTCTTTGGAACTCTGCATTCAAATGGGTATATCTTTCCTTTTCTCCTTTGCTTTTCAATTCTTTTCTTTTCATAGCTATTTGTTAGGACTCCTCAGACAGCCATTTTGCTTTTTTGCATTTCTTTTTCTTGGGGATGTTCTTGACCCCTGTCTCCTGTATAACATCACAAACCTTTGTTCGTAGTTCATCAGGCACTCTGTCTATCAGATCTAGTCCCTTAAATCTATTTCTCACTTCCACTGTATAGTCATAAGGGATTTGATTTAGGTCATACCTGAATGGTCTAGTGGTTTTCCCCACTTTCTTCAATTTAAGTCTGAATTTGGCAATAAGGAGTTCATGACCTGAGCCACAGTCAGCTCCCCGTCTTGTTTTTGCTGACTGTATAGAACTTCTCCAACTTTGGCTGCAAAGAATATAATCAATCTGATTTCGGTGTTGACCATCTGGTGATGTCCTTGTGTAAAGTCTTCTCTTGTGTTGTTGGAAGAGGGTGTTTGCTATGAACAGTGCATTCTCTTGGCAAAACTCTATTATCCTTTGCCCTGCTTCATTTTGTACACCAAGGCCAAATTTGCCTGTTACTCCAGGTATTTCTTGCCTTCCTACTTTTGCATTCCAGTCCCCTATAATGAAAAGGACATCTTTTTTTGGGTGTTACTTCTAGCAGGTCTTGTAGGTCTTCATAGAACCATTCAACTTCAGCTTCTTCACCACTACTGGTCGGGGCATAGACTTGGATTACCATGATATTAAATGGTTTGCCTTGGAAACAAACAGAGATCATTTTGTCATTTTTGAGATTGCATCCAAGTACTGCATTTTGGACTCTCTTGTTGACTGTGATGGCTACTCCATTTCTTCTAAGGGATTCCTACCCACAGTGGTAGATATAATGGTCATCTGAGTTAAATTCACCCATTCCAGTCCATCTTAGTTCGCTGACTCCTAGAATGTCAACGTTCACTCTTGCCATCTCCTGTTTGACCACCTCCAATTTGCCTTGATTCATGGACCTAACATTCCAGGTTCCTATGTAATATTGCTCTTTACAGCATTGGACCTTACTTCTATCACCAGTCCCACCCACAACTGGGTGTTGTTTTTGCTTTGGCTCCATCCCTTCATTCTTTCTGAAGTTATTTCTCCACTGATCTCCAGTAGCATATTGGGCACCTACTGACCTGGGGAGTTCATCTTTCAATGTCCTATCTTTTTGCCTTTTCATACTGTTCATGAGGTTCTCAAGGCAAGAATACTGAAGTGGTTTGCCATTCCCTTCTCCAGTGGACCACATTCTGTCAGACCTTTCCATCATGACCTGTCCATCTTGGGTGGCCCCACACAGCATGGCTTAGTTTCGACTTAGACAAGCTGTGGTCCATGTGATCAGATTGGCTAGTTGTCTGTGATTGTGGTTTCAGTCTGTCTGGCCTCTGATGCCCTCTCTCAGCGCCTACTGTCTTACTTGGGTTTCTCTTACCTTGGATGTGGGGTTTCTCTTCACGGCTGCTACTCCTACTGTGATGTAATTTCAAGCTACCACATGCCAGAGAGTTTGGCAAGAAGTACATTCAATCAGACCTCTTGATCTGGTCCGAGCCGGTTTCACCTCACCCCTAGGAAGACAGACAATGACTGGAATAATTCAGTTATATATTACATTGGAAGGTGAGCAATATTGTGAAGGATAGCAAACAGGTATATTGGATGACAGTAGGTACTAAGAGGAGGAGTTGGTTTTGATTTTCAGTTTTTAAAATTGTATTATTCCTCATTGATGAAGTGACTTTTGAGTAAGTACTTGTTGGAGGTGAGTGAAGTCTGTTACATGATTTACTACAGAACAGGTGCTCATGTGAGAGTGTGCCTGGCTTTTTTCAGGGAAGTGGGCTGGAGTGAAGAGGGAAGAGATGAGAGTCGCTGGGATGAAGTTGGAGAGAGAGAGAGAGAACAGGATCACAGAAGGCTTGGTAGACCATGGTGAGGGATTTAGCTTTTACTGTACGAAATGGGGCATCACTGGAGGATTCTGACAGGTAAGGAACGTGACCAGATTGACATGTTAAAAAAAATTGGTAAGGACACTATGTTGATAATAGGTCATAGGAAAGCAAGGGTGAAAAGAGGCACAGGTTAATACAATCATCCAAGCAAGAGGTGGGGACAACTCATATCAAAGTGACAATGTGGAGACAGAAAGGGTTGTCAGAGTCTGAATGTTTTTGAAGACAGAGCCAATGGTCTCTCTTGGTTATTTACATGGAATACATAGAGAAAAGAGTAAAGGTTAGTCTGGCTGGTCATTGATGTGGTTCAACTTTAAAGAGGTCAGGAAGGAAAGAAAGAGCCACAGAAAAGATGGTTCAGGAGCAGCTGATGATACAGGACAAGGACCAGCAGAGTCTGGAGTTCTGGAAGCAACTGAGATGGTATTTCAGAGAGTGATTGGTCTCCCCAAGTCTAATCTCTGTCATACGTGTCAAGACATAGGCCATTGATGATCTTTGTAAGAGCAGTTTCAGAACAATGGAATTGAGTGCCCGAACAGTGAGTTTGACAGAAATTAGGACTAGAGGTGTTACACCTGCGAGTCCAGTCAACTCTTTCAAAGAGTGTTGCTGTAAAGGGGAGCAGAGAAATGGGTATAGCAAGAGTATCTAAGTGTTTAAGAGATGAGGCTTATTTGTTTGTTTTAAGGAAGAAGTTATGCTGATGAGAATGACACTTTAGAGAAGGAAATATTGATGAATTAAGAGAAAGAGAAGGCAGAATTGCTGATGTAATGTCCTTAAGTGAAAGAAAATGACTGATATTGTATACAAATACAGAACAACACAGATCAATTCTCAATTCTAATACAATAAGCAAAGATGAAAATTGTCATCTCTTTTACTAGATGCTGGTATAGCAAGTAGAGTTGATGGCAGGAATCTGTGGAACTTGAATTTTGATTATTTCAGTTTTCTCTGCAGAGTGAGAAGTAAGCTATTTAAACTGGACAGACAACTGGATAAGCAAATGAAACAGAATAGAATTTCCAGAGAGAGATCTACACATATGTTGATTCTTGACATGGGAAAAGTTAGTATTGAAAATCTTTGCTCACTTCATTGTGGTGAGGAAAGCTGTGTACTAAATTGCACAGAGAAGAATGATTGTACACATAGAAAAAACTAAAATGCATCTCTCTTTTACACCACAGCATGCAAATTAACGCCACACATGCAAATTAATGCCAATTAAATTAAAGACTAAAGTCTGAAAGGAAAAACTCAAAAGCTTTTAAAAGAAAATATCTTCATGATTTTGTGTTTGAAATGAGTTTTTAAACTCATAATACAAAAGGGAAACTCATACACTGCTAATAGGAGAGCCGACTGGTAGACTTGTGGGCAGTTTTCATTTGTAAATGCTCATACTCTACATCATAAGAATTTCACCTCATGATTCACACCACAGAGAATTTAATATATATCAGAACACAAGGTACATATCTTTATATTACATATATATATTTGTAAAATATAAACACATATAAATATAAAACGTCATATAGCATAGTATTTTCAGAATTGCAAAAGAATTGGAATTGAGTCAAACATTGATCAGCAATAAAAATCAATAGATTATTTGTGGTATATAAATTACAGATACAAATATACAGATGAACCTAACAAACATAATGCTGAGTAAAAAAAATTAAATGACTCCTAATGTAAAGTTACATACAGTATAAATATATTTCCATAAAGTTAAAAATTCAGAAGTAGGTAAAATATATATTTTAGGGATATATTTATGCATGCTTAAATATATAAAATGATACAAATTTAGGATAATGGTTAAATCTGGGAGACAGAAAGAAAGATGGTTAAAGAGGGGCACGCAGGATTCCTTTAAAGTACTATTACTTTTCTATTCTTTAACCTAGATGATGAGTTTCTATTCTTTTTATAATTACCTTTTCTAACACTAAACCTGCATGCTAAATGGATTCTTTTTAATCCTGGCATCATTACTCATTCTTTAATCATTGAATTGAAGGTTTTTCTTTGGTCTGGTCTTGATTTCCCATTTGTTTCACTTTCCATGTGAACAGTTAAAACTGTATTAATTCATTCAAAATCTATAGGCACTGCATCCATACATATCACAAACCAGAAAGAAACAATGGCTAATGTCTACATAAAGGACAGATGTTAGCATATGTATGAGCAACTATTTGTTCATCCTGCCAGTGTAAAGGATTGTGACCTTTTTTTACTTAAAAACACTTGATTCTGGTTAAGGGATCTATATGTAGGCAAATAGATCAAAGTGTGGCTTGCGGGAGTGGGTCTACGGCCAAGGAGGCTTGAGGGCACTTAGGTGTGCCTTGGATCTTCGGAAGTGGTTGTGTATCTTTGTAACATTCACGGGGAGTATATTATATGGATATTATAATAGCCTTGAAGGAGAGCAAGCAGTGGATATTAAAAGGTATGTGTAGAGAGGGCCATCCACTCTTTACCTTTCAGGAATGGTGGGATTTTGAGCTGACTTCATATAATAAGCCCCAGCCAAAGAGCTTCCTGGATTTGTTTTTATGTTTTGTTCATTTGCTTTTTTGTTTGTTTGTTTTTGATTATGTATTAGTTATAGTCATGCTCATTCTTCTACTTCACCAGAAATTTTTGTGTGCCCTTGTTCCTCTTTTTGTAACAGGTCAAGAAATCCCCCATGTTATGAATCTTTCATAGGTCCTGGGGATAATTAAATTGAAGTAGAAAACTATGTCAAACCTCTGATGTTTAGTTTATTCTCATCAAGTGAATTATAATTAGATTATGCTATCTGATAACTTGAAATAGATCATGGTGTTTTTGTTCCCTCATTTCAGCCATCTTCTTTTCTAGTGCTTAATTCAGTTTTAAGACAGAGCTTCTCCACTAGCAAAGAAACCTTTATTTTATTTCATAATGTAGCAGAAAGAAAATATGACTTCTGGATTGAAAATTTTGGATTGAAGATCTAGTTTGATTCCCATGTCTTATTAAATTTGTGAACAATCACACATCTTGCCAAGCTTCAGAAACATACATAACTGAACAACATTGAAAACTGGGAGATAGTAGTTCATGAAACTAGTTGCCAGCCTGTGGTCAGTAGGTAAGCTGAGACTTGACCTGGATAACACTGGGGACACCAAGAGCCCCAAAAAAAGGTGATCTTGAAAGTTACAGTCTAAAAAGAAAGCCAACTTTTGAGAATTAGTAGACATAGCCTACATATTGGGAGGTGTGCATATAGTAGAGTTTAGAGCAAAATGCAACTCCTTTGACCAAATGGCAGCTTTTTTTGCCCAGGAGCATTTCAAGTGTGGCATCCACTCAAGTTGTAAAGTATTTTTGCCTACAAGATTTTTAAGACATCAAATGAGATGCTGGAAGTAGCCAAGTTGAGTTGGATTAGATTTTCTTTTATAGTTCTTCTCACTCAGGCATTCTGTGATATACAAATGACTTTTACTAAAAATCTATGGTACCTGGATAAACACATTTCAAATCCTGATTACTTACATATATACTAAAAAATTTTAAAAAATAAAAAAACCTCTGGATGAGATTATGAAAGGGGAAATCAATTTTTTTGGCAAAATTCAATCTTCCCTACTGAGCACTGAAAAATCTTATTAGTGATGCCTTCAAAATTCCACTTTGACCAACATTCTGAAGATTTGAAGGCAGGAATATGATTTTTCTACCTCTTATAGCCCTAAGACGATTTCTTTATTTCTTTTCTCTAAAGTTCAATTTGATTCTGTGTTGGTCAGCCACTACATTGTATCTGACTCTTTTCAACCCATGGACTATAGCACACCAGGCTTCCGTCATCCTTCACTATCTCCCAGAGTTTGCTCAAGCTCATGTCCATTGAGTCGATAATTCTGTGTAGAGAATGTTATTTCTCTTTCATAAGTGTTTTGCATAAATTAGTTATTAAATGTATAATGTCTATTGAAGTTCCTGGCAATTTGTTAATATTCTTTAAAGGGCATTTTATCATCATGATTATTACTATTATTCTCAGTTATACTCATTTTATAAACCTATCAATTAATTAGCAAACATGTGTTGACACCTAAAAAGGTACTGTTCTGAATACTGGAGATGGCAGGAAAAATTTTGCCTATGTTCTATGCCTCAGTTAGCTTGTTATTTAACTGGAGTAACACATCACATAGACATGTGTAAGCTGAGCTGAAGGAAATAGGAAGCAGAATAATAGCACAGAAAGTTCAGTTCAGTCTGTTTTAATCCTATCAGGCAACAAGCATGAAAAGGTCCCTAAAGGCTGGATCTCAGATAAGGCAGGTCCTGAGGTCTTGAGCTAACTGGTAGCTGAGGCTGTTTGTTAAGGGACATTTGTGTAAGTGGGTGGACAGAGTCAGGGGCACATATAATGCCTCTTTCTGTGGTTTTCCATGCTCATTAACTTAGCAGACACCCTACTTTATAAGTTACATGATTTCCCAAGTGGAGAGGAAGTTTCATAGCAGTAGCTCCCAGATAAGTGTGCATCTTGGTGCAATTTCAAGCACAGTTGGAGAGACCCAAGCTTATGGAAGGTTGGGGACAGGGTCCATGTGGCTAATAAGAAAGGTGTTTGAAGAGACCTGCAGAAAGTTTTCCCAGAGCAGAACCCAAGCTGGAAATGAGAGAGAACCTGGAGGAGGCTTTAGTGTACAGTCACAAAAAATACCATGGCAGCAAAGCAAATGACTTCCTCCTGTGGAACGGACCTAGCCTGCAAATTCAACTCTTTCTTCAGTATGGGGTCATATTTCAGCTGCCAGAGGGCTTCAAGCTATTATTAGTGGGAAAGCATCTGAAACCTACACCATGTTATCTGGTCAGTGACAAGCAAGTGATGTGAATCTGAAGAGGAGCATGGTTTCTATCTTGACCAAATCTACCTTATGACTTGGAAAGCTGGAGGCTATATCCTGGTGTGTGTGTGTGTGTGTGTGTGTGTGCGCGTGCGCGTGCACGTGTGTGGAGGGGGGGAGTTATATAAATACATATTTTCCCCAGAGTTTTGTCAGTACCAGAAGGAGAGAAGAGGGGGTGTTCCTGTTGCAGAGATGGAAAGAGGTGGGGAGAGTGGAGAGGAGTCAGCAAACACAAAGGAAGAGGAAGAGAGCAGGGGGAGAGAACCATGTGTTTATTCCAAAAACAATTTACTCAGTCAGTCAGTTTTGGTACTCTTGCTATTACTGAGGCAGAGAAGAAAATATGCTCAAAGAGTGTTCTTTTTATTTCTTTCCCTCAGCCAAACCTCCTGCTGACAGGCTCTGCCCAGGAGCCATTTTTTTCCAGCAAGGGTCTGTGAGAGTTTTGGTGGATGAGCAAGGGTGTGAGTGCCTACGTAGTGAGATGGACAGAGGGTCCTCCACCTTGCAGAAGTCCCTATTCCCCTCTGTACCTGCTGAGGTTATCAGACAGCAAGGGAGGGGCACCCCCCCATCAGACTGTGATGCAGTTTCCACAGGAGGCAGTCTTGCCTCAGGGGGACTGGGGCTCCATAGCCACCATCTCACAGAGGTTTGTGGAGCTGTTTGTGTTTTCTCACAGGGGCCCTGCCCTCTGAGGATTCCAAAGGCTGTAAAAGCATATTTAAAATAAGCATTCTACTATAGCTCATAAATTTAAGCCTGTGTTTCATAGCATGTGATAGGTGAATATTCGTGTATTTATTGTTTGTTTTGTTTTGCCTTTTGTTTGTTTTAGAAAAACAGATGTGGAATCAGAATATGAGGGTCCAATCTAAGGCACTAAGCCTCTGGATCAGCTTCTCTAGACCATCTGCCATTGACTGAGTCAGGATCTACTTTAATGACCAAATCTTCTATCCCTGGCTTGTGTAGTATCTTCTCAAAGGCCCCACTCCCCAAGCTACAAAGAAATACACCATGTCCTCCATTCTGCTTATCTCTTGGGTTCTTAGGCAAAAGGTTGTCTCTCTCAGTGGTTTTTGATGATCTGGAAACTAGTGTCTTTATTGCATTTGCTTATAGATGGGATTTTTTCTTTTTTTTGAAAAAGAACTTGTATCTTATTTATCAGTCATTCTGGAAGATAGAGTGAGGGATGGAGGAAGTGTAAATATCATGTGAGCAAAGATAAAGGGTTTATGTGTGAAGTGTTTATTTGTTACATCAATTTTGAAAGCCATTAGCAAATTCTGATTGACAGTAATATTTAAGAGTAATGTTCTTTGACTACTCCAAAGCCTTTGACTGTGTGGATCACAACAAACCGTGGAAAATTTTTAAAGAGACAGGAATACCAGACGACCTTACCTGCCTCCTGAAAATGTGTAGGCAGGTCAAGAAACAATAGTTAGAACTGGACATGAACAACAGACTGATTCCAAAGTGGAAAAGGAGTACATCAAGACTGTATACTGTCACCCTCCTTATTTAACCTATATGCAGAGTACATCATGCGAAATGTCAGGCTGGATGAAGCACAAGCTGGAATCAGGATTTCTGGGAGAAATAACAATAACCTCAAATACACAGATGATACCACCCTTATGGCAGAAAGGGAAGAAGAATTAAAGAGCCTCTTGAAAGTGAAAGAGAAGAATGAAAAAGCTGACTTAAAACTCAGCATTCAAAAAACTAAGATCATGGCATCCAGTCCTATCACTTCATGGCAAGAGATGAGGAAACAATGACAGATTTTATTTTCTTAGGCTCCAAAATCACTGCAGATGGTGAGTGCAGCCATGAAAAGACACTAGCTTCTTGGAAGAAGAACTGTGACCAACCTAGACAGCATATTAAAAAGCAGAGACATTACTTTGCCAACAAAGGTCCATCTAGTCAAAGCTACAGTTTTTACAGTAGTCATGTATGGATGTTATAGAGTTGGACCATAAAAAAAGCTGAGCACCAAAGAATGATGGTTTTTAACTGTGGTATTAGAGAAGATGCTTGAGAGTCCCTTGGACTGCAAGGGGATCCAACCAGTCTATCCTAAAGGATATCAGTCCTGGGTGTTCATTGGAAGGACTGATGCTGAAGCTCCAATACTTTGGCCACCTGATGGAAAGAACTAACTCACTGGACAAGACCCTGATGCTGGGAAAGATTGAAGGCAGGAGGAGAAGGCGACAACAGTGGATGAGATCGTTAGATGGCATCACTGACTCGATGGACATGAGTTTGAGCAAGCTCCGGGAGTTAGTGATGGACAGGGAAGCCTGGCATACTGCGGTCCATAGGATTGCAAAGAGTTGGACACGGCTGAGTGTCCAACTCAGCTTCAAATCATGCTTCATAGAATTTCCACAGGAAGTGGTGAATGGGGTTTGTGACCCCATGGATTGTAGCCTACCAGGCTCCTCCATTAATGGAATTTTTCAGGCAAGAATACTGAAGTGGTTTGACATTTCCTACTCCAGGAGATCTTTCCAATCCAGGGATTAAAAATATGATTCCTGAGTTGGCAGGCAGATTTTTTACCACCAAGCCACCTGGGAAACCCCTATATGTGGCTTACACTTACTATTTTATGTTAAGAAAAAGATCAAGAGGATAAAAAGAGAAGTCATAGACAGGGAGAAAATGTTTGCAAAAGACAAATCTGATGTTCCATGCTTAGTTACTCAGTCATGTCCAACGCTTTGTGACCCCATGGACTGTAGTCTGCCAGGCTCCTCTGACCATGGGGATTCTCTAGGCAAGAATAATGGATTGGTTTGCCATGCCCTCCTCCAGTCACATCTGATAAAAGGCCATTATTCAAAATATACAAAGACTTCCTAAAACTCAACAACTCAACTGTAAGAACTCAAATAACCCAATATGTAGACCAAAGACCTTAGAAGACATTTCACCAAAGAAGTTATACAGATGGCAAATAGGTCTATGCAAATGTGCCCCATATTATATGTCATTAGGGAAGGGCAAATTAAAAGGAAATACCATCGCACACCTATTAGAATGACAAAATCCAAGGGGCTGACCAGGATGTGGAGCAATAGGAACTCTCATTCATTGCTGGTGAGACTGCAAAAGGGTTCAGTAACTTTGGAAGACAGCTTGAGGGTTTCTTACAAAATTAAATATACTCTTACAGAGGATCCAGAAATTTGCTTTCCTGGTATTGACCAAAGAAGTTGAAAACTTATGTCCAGGCAGAGACCTGCACATAGATTTTATAGCAGCTTTATTCATAATTGTCAAAACTTGGAAGGAACCAAGATGCTCTTAAGTAGGAGAATGGATAGTGAAACAATGGTGCATCAGGTCAATGGAATATTATTCAACACTAAAAGGAAATGATTAAGCCATAAAAAGATAGAGATGAAACTTAGTTCAGTTTAGTTGCTCAGTCATGTCTGACTCTTTGCAACCCCATGGACTGCAGTGTGCCAGGCTTCCCTGCCCATCACTAACTCCCAGAGCTTGCTCAAACTCATGTCCATCAAGTTGGTTATTCCATCCAACGATCTCATCCTCTGTCATCCCCTTTTCCTCCAGCCTTCAATCTTTCCCAGCATTGGGGTCTTTTCCAATGAGTCAGTTCTTCACATCAGGTGGCCAAAGTATTGGAGCTTCTTACATACTACTAAATAAAAGAAGCCAATCAGAAAAGGCTACATACTGTGTAATTCCAGCTATAAGATGTTCTGGAAAAGGCAAAACTATGGAGACAACAGAAAAATCTGATTGTGTTGGGGGCTGAATAGGCAGAGTACAGAAGATTTTTACAACAGTGAAAATATTGTGTGTAATATTATAATGGTCAATACATGTCATAGTATATTCCAAACCCATAGAATGTACAACACCAAGATTAAAAAACCCTAATATGAACTATAGACTCTGGGTGATAATGATGTCAGTGTAGCTTTATCAGTTGTAACAAGTGTACCACTTTGGTGGGGGATGTTGATAACGGAGAGACTCTAAATGTGTGAGGATATGAGCTAAAAAGGCAATCTCTATACCTTGTTCTTAGTTTTGTTGAGAACTTAAAGCTGTTCTAAAAATAAGCTATTAAAAAAGAATTTAGTTACTAAAAGCATAAAGTAACATTTAAATATTTAGAGACTACTTTTTTTTCTTGGAGTATAATTGCTTTACAATGTTGTGTTAGTCTCTGCTGTAAAATTAAATGAATCAGCTATATCTATACATATCTCCCTCTTGGATCTTCCCCCATCCCCTCATCCCACCAGGCTAGGTCATCACAGAACACCAAGATGAGTCAAAAGTCCATTTTAAAAAAATGTTGTTTCTTAAATAAGTTTATTTGTTTATTTTTGGCTGTGCTGGGTCTTCATTGCTATATGGGTGCTTTCTCTAGTGGCAGGAAGTGGGGCCTGCTCTAGTTGCAGTGCAGACTTATTGCAGTGGCTTCTCTTGTTGCAGAGCATAGGCTCTGGGGCTCTTAATCTCAGTAGTTGCAGCTCCCAGGCTCTAGAGCACAGGCTCAATAGTTGTGGTGTGAGCTCTCAGTTGCTCCATGGCATGTGCGATCCTCCTGGACCAGGGATCAAACCCATGTCTCTTGCACGAGGGGGTGAATTCTTCACCACAGAGCCACCAGGGAACCCTGAAAATACATGAAAAAAATAACTACTAATATTTTATAAAATAATAACAGTAGCTCTCAGAGGTTATTAGCAGTGGTTGACACATTGTACATAGTGAGAACATGCACTGAATGAATGTGTGTGATTATGTGTGAGTGTTTGCTTACTCTTGCATACACACCACTCAATAACTCAAAATGCTTTTAGTCTATCACCTGAGGAACACTCTAATTTAATCCAAGTTGGCCCTTTCTGACATAGTTCTGATGTACTAGATGAAGCAATTTCACCACAGGAGGCTTTCCTAGAAGTTTTGTTTTTTAATAATCATCTCTGTGTTTTGTTTTGTTTTTAAGCTGGCTGGTAGTTTTGTAATCAGACTTTGTTTTATAGATTTTGCTTTTAAAAATCCACTGAGTATTTCTGTATCCCTTGAAAACTGACAGCAGAACTGGCAAAATGTCAAGAATGATTCACAAAAATGCCAATACAGGATATTCTTCAACAGAAGGAATACATCTTTGGAAGATTCTCTGTCTGGGTTAATTAGTGTTCTTTCTGAAACTCTCACAGAAATATCTTAGAACTGCTTTTATTAGTGGGTTTATCCATAGAAGAGAAGTCCTGACTGGACTGTTAGTCTGGCCTTAATACAGTGATATCTATTCTGACAATCCCTGTCTTTTTGATTGGAAAAGGATTGCAAGGAGACTCATTATTAGCTATTGTTATGAGAAATTGGCTCCTCAGCATGGAGTTTAATCTTTGAAGTGAATTTTTTTCTAGTCCTAGAATACAGATGGCACTGAACAGAATGCCCTGTATTAGATAGAGTCAGATGGAACATCAGCCCAGAATTTCACACTGTGGAAGTCCTGGTTATTGGTCCTCCCCTCTCTGCCCTGCTCCCTGAAAACCTCCCCATGTGAATGGATCCTTTTAATCAAGATAAGCTCCCTCCCCTGTCAAAACACATCAAGGGGCACACTGAGGGTTGAGTGAGGTTGACAGATACTGAAACTTCACTCCCAAATAAATGCCCTTTTATAGCTGCTGATCTTCTTTTCCCTTTGTCTGTTTCCATTTTGGATTTTTTGATGTGGGTGGTTGGTAAGATAGGATCAGGAGGATATCATCTCTTGAGGAGGTGTGCTTTTTCTGTAGCTGTATATTTTCTGTGTGTTGTATACATTTCATTGAGACGGAGCAGGCAGAAATAGCTCCTCCATATTTTTTCCTTCTGTTCTACTCTCCTTGCCCTGAGAGGTACAAGTCATACTTTCTAAACAATATTATTCAGACTTACTATATTTCTATTTTAATAACCACAGAGCATATTTGTGTAACACATTAAAAAGGCATAGTCTCAATTCTCATTTGATATAGCAGGGTAAGGTAGGAAGAGAAGGCAGCTTTAAAAAAAAATTGTTTACACTTTTTCTAGAATAACTGAGGGCTAGAATGGTGAAGTGGCTTTCAAATCTCCAAGCAGAAAAGTCAGAACCATTGTCCTGACTTTAGACAGGACAAATCAGAAAGTTAACACTGACGTTAACTTTCTCTGTGCACCACTTGTGATAGAAACTCACAGTTTTTGCCTTGATAATAAAAAATAGTTAATTTACACCTGAGTTATTAGGCTTAAATTTTGCCCCATCTCCAAGGAAGCATCAATGAACTGGAGAACTTACAGGGAGAGCAAGGCAAGATCAAGCTCCTGAGTCAGAGAATGGTTGGAGATGAAGACATGCGGGACTGTACGCAGGACTAACTTTTTATCATCATAAAATGTTTGGACAGTGAAGAACCAAATCATTAATGTGATTAATAATTTGAATATTTATTGAGGACATATTGCTATATTAATATTCCAGGAACAAAATTATATGCTTAGGATAGAAGAATGATACATAGTCTCTTTGGAAGAAACATAAACAAATATGGAAAAACCACACATATGTGTTCTGGCTCAAGATGACAATTTGAGCCCTGTACATTTAATTCCCTTCTCCCTCAAATTCACATTTATAAAAATATATATGCATGTATATATATGTCTATGCATATACACAAATGGATAAATTTACATCAGTATAGATAAAAAAAGAAATAGTGTGTATAAAATACCATGTTGACAGTATCAAATTAAAGGCTACTTTGATAAACCCTAGATTCAATCATTGTAAAGCCATATTACAAAAGATTATAACTAAGACAAAGGGGAATTTTTGGAACAATAAAAAATGTCTATCTCACACAGCCAACTACATGTTATATAGAATCTGTTTTATTCCTAAAATAGTTCATAAGTTCCACCTCAGTCATTACCTGTCTCTTCCTGTCTCCATTATTCTTACTCTTTTGCGGTCTTATGCACCTCAACCTCCTCGGTGGGCTTCACCACAGGGCTTGTGGCCAGTGGAATGTATTCCGTGGTGACAGTATACCAGTTTCAAGTTTGGGCCTGCGAAGGATCTTCTGGTTGACCTCACCATCTTATGGTCCTGCGATTCACCTTGGGAAGCACATACCTCAGGTATCTGCTATCTCAGAAAGAGAAGTCTAGAACAATCTGGGGGACAAGTTGAGAGAGTAGCATTGACATATATACTCTACTATGTGCAAAATAGATTGCTGGTTGGAAGCTGCTGTATAACACAATGAGCCCATCCTGACACCCTGTGATGACCTAGAGGGGTGAGGCAGGGAGGGAGGCTGAAGTGTGTATACACACATATACACATACACTTATACACACACATATACACATACACTTATGGCTGATTCACGTTATTGTATGCCAGGAACCAACACAACATTGTAGAGTAATTATCCTTCAGTGAGGTTGCAAAGAATCAGACATGACTGAGCACACACACACACTCATGCACAAATTTAAAAAAAGAACAATCTGAAGCTGACTTGCAGCCAAGTCCATCCTATCCCCAGAAAACCATAGCTTACTCATAAAAGTGAGCAAAATAAATGCTTGCCATTGTAGCCTACTAAGATTTTGAGGTTGAATGTCACACAAAATTATCATGGCAATATTTACTGATATGACACGGGTTCTCCCCTACTATCCTTGTCATGGGACACACATGCCATTTAAAGCATGTGAGAAGAGAGAAATTGTTAATGAGCAAAATCATGTCCATTAGGAGTCTTTCTTGGTGGCTCATACATAAAGAATCTGCCTCAATGTGGGATATCCAGGTTTGATCTCTGGGTCAGGAAGACCTCCTGGGGAAGGAAATGGCAACCCACTCCAGTATTCTTGCCTGGGAAATCTCATAGACAGAGGAGCCTGGCAGGCTAGCGTCCATGGGGTCTCAAGAGTCAGACATGACTTAGGGACTACACCACCACCACCACATGTCCCTTAGGGAGAAGGAGGAGTAGTCCAGCTAACTACATTGTATCCAAACCAACTTGAGCGGGGGGGAAAATCCAGCTCTTTTGCTAGTAGCAGCAAGGTTTACTGTAGACTGCCCTCATGAATTGTTAAAATTCAACCAGGCAGAGACACCCATCAGGGCGGGTAGCAGAGACCAGAGGAGAAGGACTGGGGGCAAATTTTAATTTTTGGAAATGGAGTTGGTGTGTACTGTGGACAGAGATACATAGAGCCTACTGTGGACATACACCTGGTTAGAAGGTGGCCTTGACACCATCTCACAACTTGGACATTTGCACCACCTAGTAAATAAGGATTGGATCTCTACGAAGACAGAGCTACTTCAACAAGCATGCATGGCAAACAGACAGAGGGAAACAAGCTTCTGTCAGAAGAGTGAAAGTTTCTTGCTGAACAAAACGCCCATAGTAATGACTTTCTTCCCACTTGTCACGTGTTGTGTCTTTCTCTGGCAAAATAAAAGTGCAGAAAAGAGTATAGGTCAGCCAGGGGATTGTCAGGGTGTTTCTGAGGAAATTTCCCTATTTCATTTGGTGTTTTTTGTGTGGTGGCCAAAGCACTCTGGAGTAGGAGTCCAATCCCGGACTCCTAATACTCAGACTCCATGCTTTCCGTGATGTCCATCTTGAAGTCATTCACATAGTAAGATTCAGGCTCCCCCCTCTTTTCTTGGCTGGGCAGCATCTGGGACCCTAGCAGGAACTGAACCTGTGCCCCTTGCATTGATAAAAGTGGAGTCTTAACCACTGGACCACCAGGGAATTCCCATGATTTGGCCTCCCTTGATTACTGTTCAGGTCCTTCTCCATCCCTCCAGGTCCTACCCCTGTGGTTCAAAGGATTGGAGAGTTTGCTTTCCAGGTATTGAATTTAAGCCTAGTATGTGATTTTTCTATATAGCAATTTAAGCCTATATTATATCTTGGAAAAATGTTCTCAACAATATTGAGGATGTGAATGGCATCCTTCCCTGTTTGGTCACACTGATACAGTTTTCTAAAATACACATATTTTTATATAACATTGTAAATATAAATGAAAATTTAGCAATGGTGTAGTCAAATATATGGGCTCTGTTTACTATCTTAAATGGAAACTTGGAAGCATTTCCAGAATCTAACGAACAGAATTGACAATGGATTTTATATGGGACAGATTTGGAGGTTTAGTTTTGTATGGAAGCCTGAAAGATGGAATTGTATTAAGGAAGGTACATATAGGTAGAATTGAATCCTATTCTTTTTGACCTTAACATTTGAGGACCAAACCATGAAAAACACTACTTCAAAAAATTTAGAAGGAATTTTCAAGGTGATAAGGAGAAATATCAAGATATTGCACAGCCCTAGAAACAGATGAAAGAGATGGTTCTGAAAATCAGTGGACAACACAGTGACACATGCTGTTGGAGAATGGATGGGATAAAGATTAAACTGGCTATCAGATTGGAAGGTTGAGTAGTCCTGGTGATCTTAGGGAGATTAGTATTATGAAAGGGTCTAGGCCAGATTGCAGATGGTGAAGGCTGCAAAATTCAACTGCTCTTCCAGGAATTACATGGCCACCTCTCTTTACTGCATTTTGATTTAGTTTACTTTGTTGTCTTCCAAAGGGCAATAGATCTTGAGGGCAGGCATTATGTCTTTAATTTTTGTGTCACCAGCATCTTGCACTGAGCCTGGCACATTGGAAGCATTCTCTAACTGTTCCTAAATGAATGAATCTCCAGCTTGAGTGGTTGGTAAGCACCATGTTGACAGGTGTTCATATCACCTTTAGCAAAGCAGCAAAGAAAGCATGATCCCCCTGGAGAGAGTTCTCTAAAAACCTTAGCAAAGCTTTTCTGTGCAACCTGGAATAGATGCATTGCTGAAGCTATAGTCTGCAGAAACTGCAAGGGTAATTTTAGGTCATCACGATGTCATTTCCCTAAATGGAATAACTAGTCTCTTGCTGGTTGGAAATCAAGTGTATTTTTGTCAGAGAGCTTTTGGCGCAGATACTGGTGATGGCCTTGCTGGTTTGAATCGAAGCTTTTAGTCCTCATTCTATAAGCATTGGGTTTGGATCCACATTTAAAATGGAAAATGCTATTTAAAAATATCTGATAGCCCATTAAAGTTCATCGTTCTGTCATCTTACCATCTCCTCTCGAAAGCAAGTGCAGGGCTGCTCTCCTCTCAGCTGGAAGCAGCTTTTACAGTGACACTGCACACAAAAGCTGATTGTCTCTTCTCGAAGGGGTAAGATCTTCCCATCTCTGAATAGGTCACTTTTTAGAAAGCATTGTTCCAATCCAGCTAAGTTCAGTTTGATCATTTTCTCCCGTTCAGTCCGCTAAAAACACATCCATTTTGCAACTTTAAATTCCATTCTGATTTTTTTCATACTTCATCTCTCATCAAGTTTTTTTTTTCTCTTCTCCTTTTCCAAAAATACTAGTGTAGTCAAATCTTCTTAGTGTGTATATATATGTGTATATTTTTGCAAGTATTTTAATACATCTGTATATTTTATCATTAAGGAAATTAAAACAAGTGGATGGATTCATTTGTCTGTAAATACTGGGAATTGTGGCCAAGTGTCCATGGCACCCTAAAGATAAATAGATCAGTCTTCACATCCTCATCTTTTTTTTTTTTTTGAATGAACAGAACAGATGATAATATATCTAACTAAGGCTTCTCCTAAGTCTAGCTGATTTGCTAAATCCTTTTTATTTCAGTCTGACATGAGGGTCCAGACTGATACTGTAGGTAATAACCTCAGTGACAAAAGAATACTTAAAGTGGAAAAGCCCTGGATCAAAACAAACGTTTCTTTTTCCTCACTCTCAAACCTTACAACCTCCACTCCATCCAAGATGTTTTAGGGTCTGTTCCATCACATAGACTCAGAATTGCCGCTGAGAAACCTCTTCACCTCTTCCTCCATAATGTTTCCCTGACCTTTATATCCACAGGGATCTCTCCTTACAATGATGTCACTCAGATATTACTTAGCCATGCCTCTGTATTCTTCCTGCGCTACTTTGACATTTTATGTATTTGTTTTTAATAGTGTATGGCTGTGTTCTCATCTTTTTAGGTTTTGTGGTACTAATTTTTTAAGGTCTGTTTCTCCTTCAGTCTTAGAGAACATCTACACATAGTAGATGTTCCATTAGCATGTGTGTTGGTTTTCTGACTAGATCACCTTGTAAGACTCTAATTTTATATTTCAGATTGCAGTTTTCAATTCTGCGTAACCTTTAGTTAAATGTCTCTTCTCCTAGGCAACCAGTTTGGGCTGATCCCTTAGGACCTTACTCAAGAACAAATTTGTTTTATTTCAAAATGGCAGATGATATTTGGTTGTAACTTTGATCCTCATTAAGATAACATGTAACTGCTTATCTGAGGGTTTCAAAATCATCATGAATATTTCTGGAGTGAATAAAGACATAACAAAACATTTCATGCATAAGATTTCATTTTGCAAAATTATCATTTATAGTAAGCATGCCAAGTATTACCCCATATTAGAGAAAGGTGTCAAGTCTAAACTTGCTGAATTGTCACAAAGCCAGCAACTAGCAACCTAGAACTGGAAGCACATTTTTCTGATTCAGGACTAGTGGGATTTTGTTTGTTTATTTTTTGTTTACTTCCCTTCTACCAGAGTGTTCTCCTGGATATTTAAAGTTTGGTGTGTTCCTTCACTTGTTTCCCTAGAATTGAGGAAATTTGTATTGTTTTAATTTAGTTTTGAATTCTAATGTGGTAACACTGTCTTCTGCAGCTGCATGAAAGGTTTTCCCAGAGTGTATAGTTCTTTAGCAAATTTGTAGCATGATATTTTAAACAGAGTCCTTCAAATGAAATTCAGAAAGGTTGGCGTGCTAAGGCTGACCTTTACACAGAGTGAATCCAACGTGGCATTTTCCATGCTTTATGATGAGACTTCTCCATGATTGCTTCCTCTCCCCACCCTCTCTGCCTTAATTATTCCTGATCTCTTATACTAAAGCTTTGCTTAAGTGAACTCCATTGTATCTATCAGTGGCCTCCCAGAAGAACAGGTCAAAAGCAATTACCATTACAAAGTGATTGGCTTTTTCTTAGTAGAACCAAGACTTACGGGAAGAGTACCCAGAGTACTTTTACTGCCTTTCTCTGACTGAGTCAGTGCAGAAAGGGTCCCCTGCAGAGATCAGCATATCATCTCAAACAAAGCAATCCCCATAAGTATAATGTCAGTATTATCAGCTGAACTCTGTAGTTCTCCTGATGAAAGGAGGACACCAAGCATCACAAACAGGGTGATTTTATCTCTGGCCTGGGTTGAATTGTGTTCCCCCAAATTTACGTCTAACCAGAATCTCAGAAAGTGGCCTGATTTGGACATAGGGTCTTTGTGGATGCAAATGGTTAATATGGGATCATATGGTACTAGTGCTATGCTGTTTCTCAGTCATGTCTGACTCTTTGCGACCCCATGGACTGTAGCCCGCCAGGCTCCTCTATCCATGGGGATTCTCCAGGCAAGAATACTGGAGTGGGTTGCCATGCCCTCCTCCAGGGGATCTTCCCAACCCAGGGATCAAACCCAGGTCTCCCCCATTTCAGGTGGATTTTTTACTGTCCGAGCCACCAGATACTAGGGTGGACCCTAGGTCCAATATGGCTGGTGTCCTTATAAGAAAAGAGAAGACACTCTGGGTTATTAATATAGAAGGAAAATGGCCATATGAGGATGGAGGCAGACATTAGAGTAATAGAGCTACGAGACAAGGAATTCCAAAGACTGCAGGGAGTCGCTAAGGCTAAGAGACAGGCATGGAGAAGATCGTCCCTTTGAGCCTTTAGAGAGGGTATGACTCTCCTGACACCTTAATCTTGGACTTCTAGTCTCCAGAGCTGTGAGAGAATATAACTCTGTTATTTTAAACTACCTAATTTGTGATCATTTGTTATAGTACTCCCAGGAAACTAATGTAATTTTTCACCCTTGAAAGACGTGCTTTCTTTGAGGGGAGAGCACATGTACAAAAGTGCAAGGCAAAGGCTGCCTTGGTAGTTTAGGCATGGCTCTGCCATGTTGGGGAAGGGAGTCCAGTGAATTGTATGGTCAGTGTAGCAACCAGGAGAAGGTATGACTTGAGATGGACTTTGAAAGCTAAATGGAACTTAGAAATACATAAAGAATGGAGGGGAGACATATTCTAGGGAGATGACTCATGTGCTTCATACTGAACTGAGGGGGGTAGGTGGAGACTGTGGAGAGTCCTAGACTAAGAATAGCTGCAGGCATTTGGATTGTTCCATTTCCATGGCAAGGGGGCATTGAAGGTTTCTGAACCCTGAGGGAAAGCATTCATCATCCTTTCACTGATTATTGATAAGGTCAATTTTCCTTCCCTTTCTAATATATTACAGACTGTGGGGAAGTCTATATTGCTTAGAAGAAAGAAAAAGAAGCTCTGACTTTGATTTTTCCCAACACCTTGTTTTGAATGAATCACTGTCAGTTCATGTTAGCCTGCTTTAATTTGACATGATCAATGAGAGACTAGTGTCCTGTGAAACTGTTTCTCTGAGCCTGGCATGCCATGAGATGGCCATTGAGAGACTGATTATTTTGGCCTTTTTTTACTGGAAGGACTGAGTTGTGCTGTACCCTATCTTGGTTGAGAATCAGGATGCATCCTGTGCATTTGAACTCTGTGTAGGTGTATATCCCTTCCTCTAGAAAGGGAGCCAACATAGACAAGCCTTTCTCTTATGCTTAAGGACACTATGGCAAGTGTTTTTCTCCAGCCCTGATATAATAGTACCTCCTTGGGAAATAATAGAGCAAATTCCAATTCCAGTGAAATCTGAATAAGAAAAACTTTACTCATCAACTGTGACCACTCTGACAGCACTCACTTCAGAAGTACCTGAGTATAACACAATACATTTGGTTTGAAAAAGAAATGAGATTCCTTGATAGTATTTGTTTTCATACTTTGATTTTGATCAAAGTGAATTGACGTATTTGCCATTGATAATGCAATATTTTAAATGTTCAAGAGCTTCTTTCTCTTTCAAAAATGTATTTTATATCCAGTAACTACATCATAATATTTAAAGGTGCAGAAATGAGTAGATAAGTAATATTCACAATATCTGCCATGTAGTGGGGATTAAATAACTATCTAGAGAATGAAGGAATCAGAAGTAAAGTAACACAGATCTAATTTTCACACATATTTCTGGTCACAAATATTTTCTAAATGCATTTTAAAGTATGCATTTTCATAAGATAACAGTATATTCAAAATAAGAATAAGATAGGAGTTTTACTAAATAAGATAGTATATTCAATTTTCATGTGAACTTAAATTCAAATTCAATGAAAATGAATAAGACTTAACTCCTCTTAATTAGTTCAAAATCTGGTGGGTAGGCCAGGTCAAATTAACTAAAAGTTACTATGTAAAGTGACTCGTAGTATACTATCCTATCTGAGAAACAATATGGACCCAAGGATAGAGACGAACAAGCACCATTTCTTCACATAGAGCATTTACTACAGAAGAATAAATAGAAGATCAATGACAATTAGCTGAATTATACTCCATCATGAAGGAGGATAGGAGGGCAAGTGGACTCAGAGAAAGGAGCCCCTGACTCTGGATCACACTCAAAGCCTCTGGTGAAAGTTGCTGGATGAGGATCCAGTTGTCCAACTAGTGTTCAACATGAAACAAAGCCTTAGCTCAGTCACTACCCTAGGGCCCCCAAATCAACACTGTAATGATGCTGAGTTCTAGAGTATTGGTCTAGGGATCATTATTTGCTGACGGAAGTGAAATTAATGCCATCTGGCTTCTGTGATAACAGCTATGTGAAGAGAAGACCAATTGAGGCTCAGATATTCATGATCCTTGGATACATTTAAGATCTTGAGAAAGTTCTGAATCTGCCTCCAACACCAGTTATACTTTGTAAACCTTTTACTGCTTCCAGATTTCACCTGTTACCACCTGCAGGGTAAGTTTCCAGAAAGAGCCTGACATCCTCTTTGCCGGTGAAAGTTAATAAACAAGATGGCAGTGCTTCCATTTTGATATGGAGGAGAGATATGACTTGATTTTCTGGAAAAGAGAAACTCAATAGAGGAGAGGCCTAAGAAAAGGGATGGTTTTAACATCTCACAAAGACAGTTGTTACCGTGTGATCGCTTAGGTGGTGCAGTCCTAAGGATAGAAAGACAGTGGTCAGTTGGCTGCAAGCTCACTGTGCTGGAAAAGCATCTTAGCTTGGCAAACCCTCAAGGGCTTCTGGGGTTGTCACTCTGATTTTCACTGCCTAATTTAGATTTTTTTTCTTTCATTCTTGGAAAAAGATGTTTCTGGATCATTTCATCCTAACTAATCTACTCTGGACCCCCTGCTCCCATATTTTAAATATGATGTTAGTTCTCCTTATAGTCGATACACTGTGCACTTCATTGTGGAACCAGAAGAAGGGACCATAATTCTGCACTGAGAGGCATGGTATTTGCTTAAAAAATAAAAAGCATCGTTAGATTCCGTTAAATTATTGATAAGTACGTGACAAGGAATTAAGTTACAGCAACTTGTTCACAACATGACTTAGGAAAAGACAAAGTTGAGAGTTTTATAACGTGATCCTTTTGTCTGGAGTGGACAGTTGTGCTCTGTGTGTCCATGCACATAAAGGGGGTGCAGTTGTGAATTTGTGTGGGCCCCCTAGGGATTTGGGAATGAGAGCACTGTGCTTTGAAAACAGCACAAAGCAAATAGATGAGCAATACCTAAGCAGTGCTATGCTTTGGTCCCCCAGATTTCCACTCAAGCCCTTTCCATTTATCACTGAGACATTTCCAAGGTAACTTCAATCTCAACCCCATCAGTTCAGTTCAGTTCAGTCACTCAGTCATGTCCGACTCTTCGCGACCCCATGAATCGCAGCACACCAGGCCTCCCTGTCCATCACCAACTCCCGGAGTTTACTCAAACCCATGTCCATCGAGTTGGTGATGCCATCCAACCATCTCATCTTCTGTTGTCCCCTTCTCCTCCTGCCCCCAATCCCTCCCAGCATCAGGGTCTTTTCCAATGAGTCAACCCTTCACATGCAGTGGCAAAAGTATTGGAGTTTCAGCTTCAGCATCAGTCCTTCCAATGAACACCCAGGACTGATCTCCTTCAGGATGGACTGGTTGGATCTCCTTGCAGTCCAAGGGACTCTCAGGAGTCTTCTCCAACACCATAGTTCAAAAGCATCAATTTTTCAGCACTCAGCTTTCTTCACAGTCCAACTCTCACATCCATACATGACCACTGGAAAAACTATAGCCTTGACCAGACGGACCTTTGTTGGCAAAGTAATGTCTCTGCTTTTGAATATGCTATCTAGGTTCGTCATAACTTTCCTTCCAAGGAGTAAGCATCTTTTAATTTCCTGGCTGCAGTCACCATCTGCAGTGATTTTGGAGCCCCCAAAAAATAAAGTCTGACACTGTTTCCACTGTCTCCCCATCTATTTCCCATGAAGTGATGGGAACAGATGGCTTAGCGATCAATGCAAAGAAATAGAGGAAAACAACAGAATAGGAAAGACTAGAGATCTCTTCAAGAAAACTAGAGATATCAAGGGAACATTTCACGCAAAGATGGGTTTGATAAAGAACAGAAATGATATGGACCTAACAGAAGCAGAAGATACTAAGAAGAGGTGGCAAGAATATGTAGAAGAACTGTACAAAAAAGATCTTCATGAGCCAGATAATCACAATGGTGTGATCACTCATCTAGAGCCAGACATCCTGGAATGTGAAGTCAAGTGGACCTTAGAAAACATCACTATGAACAAAGCTAGTGGATGTGATGAATTCCGGCTAAGCTATTTCAGATCCTGAAAGATGATTCTGTGAAAGTGCTGCACTTAATATGCCAGCAAATTTGGAAAACTCAGCAGTGGCCACAGGACTGGAAAAGGTCAGTTTTCATTCCAATCCCTAAGAAAGGCAATCCCAAAGAATGTTTAACCCCATAGGCCTTTGCAAAGGGAGGGTCAGTTTCTGGAATTTCTTGGGAGAGCTGAATGGAGCCAACATTCTACTCTGGTTCTGTCTGCATGGAAGGTTGTCAGAAGCCAGGACTGTACTGAGAAAGAACACTTTAGGTTGTCCTCTGTGGGCTGTGGCTACAGGAGACCAACAAGAGCCTGGTAGGGAGGACACAGCCTCCTTCTGGCTTCACTCTGGGCAGTGCACCTTCATCATTTGCCTTTGGGACCCATATAGAAATGAACTAATTCTAGACTAGACTCCCACACAAACCATCTCCCAAGATGTAAAACAGAATGCAACTCCTCAGATGACCCTGTCTGGCTTTTTCTCCAGACTAAATCATTGAGCTTTAGGCCTCTAATCACAGCTGAAAGTCAATATTTGGGATCAATGTGTCTTGTGGTTGTTGTTTGTTTGCCCAGTTGTGTTCAACTCTTTGTGACCCCATGGACTGTGACATACCAGCCCTCTTTGTCCTTCGCCATTTCCCAAAGTTTGCCCAAGTTCATGTCCATTGCATTGGTGATGCCATCCAGGCATCTCATCCTCTGACACCCCCTTCTCCTCTGCCCTCTTATCTTTCCCAGCATCAGGGACTTTCCCAGTGAGTCAGCTGTTTGCATCAGATGATCAGAATACTGGAGTTTCAGCTTCAGTGTCGGTCCTTCCAGTGAGTACTCAGGGTTGATTTCCCTTAAGATTGACTGGTTTGATCTCCTTGCTGTCCAAGGGGCTCTTAGGAGTCTTCTCCAGCACCACAATCCAAAGGCATCAATTCTTCAGCAGTCCGCCTTCTGTATGGTCCAATTCTCACAACCATACGTGACCACTGGGAAGATCATAGCCTTTACTGTACAGACTTTGTCAGTAATGTTTCTGCTTTTCAACACACTGCTTTTCATTGTGCCTAGTATTCATCTAAGTCTGTTAGTGCTTCTATAACAAGATATCACAGACTAAATGTCTTATAAACAAAATAAATGTATTTCTCATAGTGAAGACTGGTTGGTCAAAGATCAAGGTGCTGGCAACTTGATCAAGTGCAAAATCATGTCTGACGAGGGCTTTCTTTCTGGTTCATGGATATGACTTCTCACTGTGCCCCCACATGGTAGAAAGGGCCAGGGCGTTCTCTGACCTCTTTTATAAGGGAACTGATGACCTAATTGCCTCCCAAGATGCCACGTCTTAATATCATCACCTTGAAGTTTAGGATTTCAGCACATGTATTTGGGGCAGGGGGGCACAGACATTCAAGGCCATAGCAGCACTATCTGAAGTTATTAATACATTTTGTGTCTTCTCACTGACTCCATGGACATGAGTTTGAGCAGGCTTCAGGAGTTGGTGTTGGACAGGGAAGCGTGGCGTGCTACAGTCCATGGGGTTGCAAAGAGTTGGACATGACTGAGCAACTGAATTGAATATGACTGCTCAGTCACTCAGTCGTATCCAACTCTTTGTAGCACCATGAGGTGTAGCCCCCTAGGCTCCTCCATCCATGGAATTTTCCAGGTAAGAATACTGGAGTGGGTTGCCATCCTACTAAAGGGATTTTCCCGACCCAGGGATCCAGTCCGGATCTCTTGTGTCTTCTGCGTTGGCAGGTAAATTACCACTGTGCCACCTGGGCTTCTCAGAATTACTTTATCTTTCCCCAAATATATCTCATATACACAGGGAATAGCTTTTCCTTTCTCATCTCAAAAACTCCTCTGCTTCAGAGTTATATCTATTATGAAGTGCTGAAAGTTTCCTAATACCCTTGTATATATGATATTAGGATCTGTGTGTGTATGTGTGTGTGTGTATCACACATACATTGTAGTTTTATATTGTAGTTATTGTAGTATCGTAACAGACTGCCCTCAATTTGCTTCCAGTTTTTTAGGCTTTCCCTTGGCATATTAAGGAGATGTTATTTAAAAAAAAAAAAAAAAAAAAAGCCTTTCTTTTCATCATCTGAGAATGCAACCAGCAGAGAAAGAGGAGAAGCTTATAAAAGCATCAGAAAAAAAAGTCAATGCAGAGAAATTTCTCTGTTGTTCTGTGCTTCAGAATAACCTGACATTACCTTACCCTGAGCATGGAAGAGAGTAATCGCTGGGAACTTTTATTGCTCCGGGCTCTAGGACCATGGCTTTAATGTTTGTAGAAGTCTTGATGTGATTTCTGAGGCTTCTGAGATAACTTTCAAAAACACTTCATACCCCTCATCACTTGTACAGCTGCAAAATACCAACAGCACTTCGCCTTGTCTTTGAGTATGTTTTTCTATCTGTTTATCACTGAAAACAATGGCTATTTGACCTAGGCTCTGAGCTCTGTTAAAGAGACTGATCATGTTTTCCTATCCCACACCCTTCTTTATATTTCCAGTTTCAACAGTGTCCAGGATTCTTTTTAAACAAGTGTGTTTTGTGTGATTGAATGAATAACACAATTCTGGAGATAAATGGTAACTGCAGAAAAGAACAGAATAGTAAAACCATATAGGGTTAGAGGAGATGTCAATCTTAGAATAATAGATATTGTGTTCAAGAATAGAGAATTCAATACGTTTTCTTCCTAGGCAAGCTTCTTAGGTTTTAGAATTATTTTAAATACCTGTAATAAAAGGCATTTCTCTACACTAATATATATTTTATCTGTGTGTGTGTGCACGCATGCATGCACACGTGCAAAACTGCTGAGTTAGAACTACCTACAAATAGCCTAATTTAAGAAATTGCTACACTTTGGTCCTTTTTATCTATTTTTGCAGTGGGATATTATTTTTTACACATGGTGACTGTGATATCTCCATATTTGTCATCAAGCAAAGTAATTCTCTTTCTGTTTAACATGTGATCTCATCACTAATAAGAGCGTTAATGAAAACTCAGTGGTCTATGGAGCTCAGTGCTCAATCTGAAATTGTTCATCCCTGAAGCTCAGCATGATGGAGAGTCCAGGTACCTCTCAGTTCAGTTCAGTTCAGTCTCTCAGTCGTGTCCGACTCTTTGTGACCCCATGAGTCGCAGCACGCCAGGCCTCCCTGTCCATCACCAACTCCCAGAGTTTACCCAAACTCATGTCCATTGAGTCGATGATGCCATCCAACCATCTCATCCTCTGTCGTCCCCTTCTCCTCCTGTCCCCAATCCCTCCCAGCATCAGGGTCCTTTCCAGTGTACCTCTTCAGTTCAGTTCAGTTCATTTCAGTAGCTCAGTCATGTCAGACTCTTTGCCTCTAGGTGTAGTCAGTTCACATCTGCAATGAATCATCAAATCAATTTTTCTTAATGGCAATAATAAGAATTTTATTTGGTTGACAGTGAGTATATACGTACTGCCCATCATCAACGTCAGGATTTCGTCACACCTGAAGCCTTCTTAAATGTTATGTTTGACTTTTTTTTAAAAATTTTTAAATTTTAGCCTTCATAGAAAAAGGGTGGTTAAGTAAATACGTTTACCTGGCTTATTTTATTCCAATAGCAGCGACATGAGATAGAGATTATTATCTCAGTTTTTAAACTTAATTTTTAGTGCAGCATAGTCACTTCACAACGTTCTTAGTTTCTGCTATGCCGCAGAATGAGTCAGCCTTCCATATACATGTGCTCCCTCCCTTTTTGACATCCTTCCCATTCATGTCATCACAGTACAGTAAGTAGAGTTCCCTGCGCTAAACAGTAGGTTCTCATTAGGTATCTGTTTAATGAGAGAGAGATATTTGTACTCAGTCATGTCCGACTATTTGCAACCTCATGGACTAGCCTGCCAAGCTCCTCTGTCCATGTATTTTTCCAGGCAAGAATACTGGAGTGAGGTGCAATTTCCTTCTCCAAGGGATCTGCCAGACCCAGGGATGGAGCCCAGGTCCTTTGTATCTCCTGCATTTTTAGGCAGATTCTTTACCACTTAGCATCACCTGGGAAGCCCATCTATTTTATACATTGTATCGATAATGTATATGTATCAATCCCAATCATCCAATTCCTCCCACCTCACCTCCTTTCCCCCTGATATTCATACATTTATTCTCTACATGTGTCTCTATTTCTGCTTTGTAAATAAGATCATCTATACCATGGTTCTAGATTACCATATTATCTCAATTTTAAAGAAATGACAACTGAAGAGATTAAATAATATGGCCAAGGTCACAGTGTGAACAAATAACAACACTCTTTGTCTTTCATTTTCTTGTTTTTCTTTTCTCAGTCTTCATTTTCTCTCTCTTTTCTCTCTTTCTACCTTATCTCTTTTTGTCTTACTCACTTCCTTTGTCTTTCTCTGATTCACTCTACCTCTCAACCCTCATCTCTCTCTTCTTAGCTTCTTCTTTTGTGCTTTGTCACTCCATTTTCCTCCTTGTAGTTCTCACTCTTTTCCTCTCTCTTTCTTCTTCATCTCTTTATTTTCCTACAATGAAATACCTTTAATGGGAACAAAAATCAGAAGTAGCCTCTCTCCTCTCTGCCTCGTTCAATGATAAGAAACAAATGGACTTTGGACTTTTCCTAAAAATTTCTACTTTACCCTTGTAGATGAGAAGAGACCTCAGGTTTAGGAACACTGTCATATTTTACTGTGAATCACTTGCTGTGAAGACCCATAACTATCACCTTCTTATTGGCATTATATTTCCTAAGGAGCTTCATTTCAGATCATAGGGAGGTGGGGGTTTGGCATGAACAGGGACCCAAGTGTACGAATCTCAAGAGATTTGAATATAACTTAGTGTCCAGGGTTTTCAGATGCCAAACTGCAAGAGTCAGAAGACCTGGCCTTGAGAATTGTTTTACTTGGTCTCCTTTTTGAGTCTATGTTCATTTTCTCTAAGGTGGGCATCATGATATTCCCTGTGCCTACTTCACAGGTAGGTTCTAAGAATCAGCTTAAAGGATATAAAAGAACTTACAAATGTCCTGTCTCAGAAGTAGGTATGTTTTCTTAAATGGGGCAGAAAAAAATACCCTATAAGCAAAAAAAAGAAAAAAAAAAGGTAGCCCACCCCACTCTTCTTGCCTGGGAAATCCCATGGACAGAGGAGCCTAGCAGGCTACAGTTCATGGGGTCACAAAGAGTCAGACATGACTTCAAAAGTAAACAACAGCAGCAATTCATACCACAATTATCTGATAGAGACTCCTATCCAGAAAGTGTACAGAGCTCCCACAAATCAATGAAAAAGGCTGCTGCTGCTGCTAAGTCACTTCAGTCGTGTCCGACTCTGTGCAACCCCATAGGTGGCAGCCCACCAGGCGCCGCCGTCCCTGGGATTCTCCAGGCAAAAACAGTGGAGTGGTTTGCCATTTCCTTCTCCAATGCATGAAAGTGAGAAGTGAAAGTGATGTCGCTCAGTCGTGTCCGACTCTCAGGGACCCCATGGATTGCAGCCACCAGGCTCCTCCGTCCATAGGACTTTCCAGGCAAGAGTACTGGAGTGGGGTGCCATTGCCTTCTCCGAATGAAAAAGGCAGGCAGTAGCAAAATATCCAAAAAATGTAGCAAAATATCCAAAAAACTCCTCAAAGGAGGACATCCAAATGGCCAAAAAACAAATGCAAAGATATTTAACTTCATTAATCATTAGGCAGTTTACAAAATCAGATGTCTAAATGATGGATAAATGTAGAAAAATGTGCTGAGTCAGGGAAATGTGGATTAATCAAAACATGATGCTGCTACACTTCCATCAAAATTGCAATAATAATAATAAATAGAACCATTGAAACTCATGTTGGTGAATATGTAGAGCCACTGGGACACTCCTACAGTGTTGGTGATAGTATAAATTTTCAGAGACACTTTAAAAGAACATTTTGGGGACTTCCCTGATAGTTTGGTAGTTAAGAATCCACTTTACAATGCAGGGTACCTGGGTCTGGGCCCCAGTCAGGGAACTGAGATCCTACATGCCTGAGGGCAGCTGAGCCCGCATGCCACAATAGAGAGCCTGCACACCACAACTAAGACCCAACACAGCCAAAAATAAATATTAAAAAAAAACAACAGGATTATATTTGATAGAATCTACTACATCTGAACATATCAGACTCTAACACTAAACAATTCCATTTCTGGAATTTCCTAATAGAAATTCATGTATATGTATGTGTGTATATCTATCTATCTATCTATATATAGACATAGATATATTCATGCAAAAATGTTCACAGTGTAACTATTCATAACATCATAGAATAAATAATTACTCAAAGGTTCACCAACAGAGGAATAATAAATTGTGGTTTATTTACAAAATGGGTTACTACACAATAATGAGAATTAATGAACTGCAACTACATGCAGCAGTGTGGTTGACTTTTGTATGTAATGTTGACTGAAAGAAGGAAGAAACAGAAGAATAAATTTCACATGATTTAACTCATATAAAATCCCAGAACAGGAAAATTAATTGGGGTAATAGAAGATAGGATAATTTTCCACTACCTGCTGGGGTGGAAGGTAGTGACTACGAGGAGCTGTGGGGAGACATGTTATACTACTAATCTTTTTCTTGAGCTGGGTGGCTAGATACAAAGATGTATTTCAATTCTGAAAATTCAACTAGCTGAATAGCTATGATGCATGCACTATTCTGTATGTACATTACACCTCCATACAAAAGTTAAAAATACCATCCCATAAGTTGGCTTGGGATTTAGAAATGATGAACATTCTTTTCAGTGGATAGAAATACATTTTGTTTACCAGAAATTCTATGCAAGGGAAAGAGAAATTATGACCTGTTTCAAGAAGTTCATGCTAGGAAAAATTTATATAGATTTGAACTTAATGAAAAAGAATCAGGAAATTAAAGAAGATAGAATGTTTATGGGTATGTTCCTGGATTTAGATGTAAACAAGGCTGATTAGAAATTGGAGGAGGTAAAGGTAGCAGACATGAGGTTTTGGTGGAACTCTAAGGAGTTTGTACTGGACACCATATTTGTACATACACACATACACAGAGACATTGAAAAGGTAGGATCAGATCTGATATGGGAGAAGGAAATGTAGAAGGCCAGAAGGACTGAATGTGGGACCTGAAGTCCAGCATGGCATGAAGAGGAGAGAAAAGATGGAATAAGGACAGTTGGTGCAAAGAAAATAGCCCTTGGACATGAAGTTACTGAAGCTTGTAAATATTTTTTTATTGAACCAAACTATCATATGTTATGATAGAAATTAAATTCAACATCTGTTCTGAGGTTCTGCAGAACTGAAACTTCATTACAAGTTTGTATATTGGTCCACATACACCATATATGTGTACAGTGAGGAATCTCAGCTATTCTCACATTAATATGTGGCAAAACTGTAATTTTCATTTTTGAAAGCACCGTTTAAAAACCTGGCGGTTTTCTCTTCCTTCTCAGCCAACATGGGGGTAGTAGATTGCACTCCATTTATGAAAGAGCAGTACATTAACTTGGAGTATGGGCAGGATTACCATAAATTAAGGCAAAACTACAATGCTGAGCAAAAGAACAGAATGTGTTTGGCAATGGGCTATCCTTGACCTTGTAATCATTTGCCTTAGTTCTAATCTGCCCACTCCAGTAATCTGCCAGTCAAAGGGGTTTGTGAATTAGCAAGGTTTAGCTGTTTATAAAACACATGCATAAATATAGGTGAAGAGTGTGTTTGTGTACATTTATGTACACAGATGTATCTGCATGGGAATGGGCATAGTTGTGGAGATCTTGTGGGGAATGCAGCTGCGTGGATCTGTGGAGCTGCATGTGGAACGGGTGTGTATATCAGTGTGTGAAGAGGAGTTGGGGGTTGTCGAGCACAGTTGTTCTGGCAAGTATTTGCTAACAAAGGACTGACACAGCCAGAGATTCATGTAGTTGCTGTGTGGTCTACTTAATCTTCAGAAATGTAATCATCCCAGGGATCTTAGGGATGTTTTGTGGAAGAGGACATAGCAAGAAGATGTGACCTACTCAGAGTCATGTGGATAATGGAGATACAGTACAAACTACCCCTGAAAATATAGAATGAATACATTGCTAAGTCCATTGAGTGATGGTGGTTCTGAGAGTTGTGATCTGAATCAGAAATCTACATCTGGAAGGTAAGCAGTTCCTATCTGGGGAACTCTCAGTATCAACTTTATTTGCTTTGATGGTACAATAGTGACCATTGTCCCCCTTGCCAGAGCCCCAGGAGACTAAAATCTGAAACACAGGGAGAACATAAGGAGACATTTCCATATGCTTATTGGATAGATCCTGGTATTTATGGGGTATGCACACACCATGTACCCATAGGTATGTATTCCTGGCTATAGGTAGTGGACTATATTCTATGAGATCAATGCATGCTTACTTATGTATTAAATTCTAAGAGGAAATAACTTTTCATATGACAGGGGTTAACAGTTGGGCTTCCTCAGAAACTTGGAGTCTTCTGGAGGAATAAGAAACTGATTTTAGAACTCTTCCCAAGAGCAGGACTGAAGACTGGAGCAACAAGACTGGAGTGTCCTAGTGAGGACACTAGGAATAAGGACAGCATAAGAAAGAGAATCAGGGCTCGGGAGTTGGGTTTCACGAGTACAGTCTGCTAAGCATTGTCTCTGTGAATGTGTGCGTGTGTGTTGGGCATGTATACACATGAACACATATTGAATATATGAATTATCAGCACATTTTTTGTGTTATGAAGTATTTAAGTGCCAAGATATAGGTGGTTCTTGGAAGTACTTGCAGAACATATGCTGTGCTATTTCACCATCTGTAGCCTAGGACTTTGGACCAAATTCTATTGCTTTGCTTTGGGGCAAGGAAGAAGGAAATGAGCAGATTTCTCTCTCATTTGTGACTCCTCTTCCCCCCGCAATCCTAGGACCCTGACCTTTAGTGAATCCAGTTCGCCTCTCTCCCTGGGATACTTGACCTTTCACAGTTAGGAAATGACTCTTGTCTCACCTGTAAGGGGGAATTTTCACTGTGTCAGACAGCATTATAGAAGCAGCTATACTTAACAATGTTTTTGTCCAAATTCTTCAAAGCCATCATGTCTTCTCCCTTTTTTTTAGGATGTCATGAATACCACTCCTCGGTTTGCTTGCCTTCCTTGTCTTGATGGCATGGATGAGCTAAAACTAATCTGATCGCTGACTACTGATACTTTTCAAAGAACATTTCTAACTCTTTTTTAGCTCTATAAAACTTAATAACCAGACTCTGCCTATCTTTGCTGTCAAATGTTTCACTGCTATTACATATGTTTTTGCCATTTAGAAATGTGTGAAGATACACCAATTTGCCACTCTCTAGGATGCCAAATAAGTTACTTCCTCTGCCTGGAAGGATGGGGAGCAGTAGGCATACCTCTCCCAACACCCTGCTCCTCCAGGCCTTCCATCCCTGACGCCATGACCATGATAACAGACTTATTATGATACCGGGAACTCTCCAGCTTTCCTGGCTGAGTCATGGAAAGAGGGACCTTCCATTTGTCCTCTAAAGATAAGGAGACTCTTTCTTTTATGAGAACAACGAGGGGAAAGCTAGAAAAAATAAAGCATGTGACGAAACATAAAATTTATTAAATTATACAAAATAGATTCCTTATTAAAATAATGTGTCCTCAGAGGACTAAGCTATCCAAGTTTTTTCACTACAATCCTGCCTTGGCTGAACCAGAGAATAAATAAATTTTTGAAGACCTTGGCCAATATTCTGCCACTGGCTTGGGAGGCTTTTTCCTACACTCCAGGGGACATTGCTGATTCATATTGCTTCATTCTGGGAATTTGAAAAGGGCAATCAGATGTTACAGTGCATGATTTTTCATTGCTATGCTCAGACAAAGGGCTGCAACAAGGGCATTGAGGGACATGACCTCCAGCATTCTTCCTCCCTGAATCTCTCTCTGTAGCATCCTCCCTTGCATCCCAATCTGAAATTTTAGACCTTGCAACTACAACTGGCTTTTTCCTCATCCTTAGGATGATTCTGGCATGACCAAACTTGGAGTCGTGGAGACATACTTTGTAATTAATTACTATCTGGGGCCTCTTAATGACACAGTTTGTCAGATGGGAAGAGTGATGAGATGGGAGACTTGAAGCACCACTTGTGGGGTGATAAGATCCACCGGCTCTTGGCTGTCTCTTGGTTGCCATGACAACCACCTGGCTATAGGACTCTGTGTGAGCGGTTGTGGAAATGAATTGGTGGCAGCCTTTGGGAGTCAGTCCTGAGGCTGAAGGACCACTCCTCCACACCCCCCCTCCCTGGGACAGTGCTTCCTCTGCTATCGCCAGTAAAGGGGGAGAACATGACATTGCATTTTGAAGCCATTGGTTTTAGCTCAAAGACATACTTTAATCTTGGTTTATGAGGAGTTGGAAACTGAAAGGGCAGAACGGGGGTTCTCTGTGGCAGAGAACTGGCATTAGTGGCTGTGAGCAGTGAGCTTGGACTCAGACCGTGCACATCTTGGGAAGCCCTGATGTATTCTGGGATGCTGGGTAATGGTGCTGAGCTGGCTTTTTAACTTGTCTTTGCCCTGTGACGGTGGTTCTCAAAGCTGGTCCTACCTCTTTCTCACTTATATTTCTATATGAACTCAGTTTCTTCTTCCAGTCCATAGGGATCCCTACTTCATTCCAGTTCCAAGCAGGGTCAAAGTTTCTAAGCTGTTTCTTTTCTTGAGAAGTATTGAGGTTCAAGGGACATAAAAATTGTACATAGTTAAGGTGTACAACTTTAGTTTTGATGTATGCACACATTGTCAAAGAAAGTCTGTGGTGAGGACTCCAAGGCGTGTTGAGAGTGAGCACTTTGCCCTCTTAGGGATGCTCTCTGCATCTCACTCCCAGGGACTGTGCCCACCCTTCTGATGGAGGATGTCTGCACTTGAAATATTTAGGAGAATAGTTTATGCACCTTGGTTACTCTTAGGAAGAACATTGTGAGAATTTAGAGAAAGATCTTAATATGCATTTTAAAATGGGAAGTGATATTCAACAAGGGGACACAAGTAGTGAGGGATAGTCATGAAACAGGTTTGTAAGGAGAGTGGCAACTGCCATCTGGACAGCATTAGTTTCACTCAGTGCTGGGAGATAAGGAGGAACTACTAGTCAGAATTTGAACAGAGATGAATTGTTCCACATACAACAAGGAGGGAAATTAGAAATTTAGGGAAATTCCAGAATGGAGATGAGAAGATCTATTAACAGAGAGCAGTGTAGATCCTAGAAACAGGGATGAGTGAGAGAAAAGGTTATAATCCCACCTAGCACTCCCTCAAGGTTAGCACTAGGTTCTCTTGTGAATTAATCTTTGTCTTGTCACTTAGTGTATTTCATAAACGAAGACAGCACTGTAGGTAACACCTTCTAAACCTGTATAATGCAGAGTACTTCCCTAGCGTTATCTCAATGATACTAAGCAGGTAAGTATGAGTTTACCTGTGTTCTAGATAAGAAGACATTGGGCACGTTTTCTGAATAGAAATAACTAATTTAACCAATTATTATCCCTGATGTAATAATCTGTTTATATAGAAAGTCTCAGACATAGAATTGAATTCAACTTTTATATAATTTATTTCTTCAGCAACATATATTTCTTTTTTTTAAAAAAAGAATAAAAGTACCTAAACCTAAGGGGTGTACGTGTGTGTGTATATTAGTCAGTCATGTCCAACTCTTTGCGACCCCATGGACTGTAGCCCACCATGCTCTTCTGTCCGTGGAATTCTCCAGGCAAGAATACTGGAGTGGGTAGCCAATCTCTTTTCCAGGGGTTCTTCCTGACCCAGGGATCGAACCCAGGTCTCCTGTATTGCAGGCAGATTCTTCACCATTTGAGACACCAAGGAAGCCTCAAGCTCAAGGTGTCTCAGGGAAATTCAGGTTATAGTGTTGCTTTATCTACAGAAGTCAAGGGTCACCTTGCATACAAAGATTAACTTCAAGACTAGTAGAGGGTTAGGTGATTTGTCTCTGGTTCTCCTTTTGTGCACTGAGGCTCTGTGAATCCTCCTGGGCAGTGTCATCCCTCCAGTGAAGTTCCTCCTCTGGTTTCCGCCATTCTCAATCTGTATTTTCCTGTCCTATATTATGAAAAGGACAAATGGCCTTTTCCTTGGAGGCCCAGTGGTAAAGAATCCACCTGCCAATGCTGGAGCTGTAAGTTCAATCCCTGGATTGGGAAGATCCACTGGAGAAGGAAAAGGCAACCCACTCCAGTGTTCTTGTCTGGAGAATTCCATGGGTTTAGGAGCCTGGCAGGCTACAATCCATGGGGTCCCATTAGTCGGATATGACTTAGTGAGTAAACAACCACAAAACAAAATATTATGAGAAAGTGATCTGTAGGTTCATACTCTGGAAAATAAGATCTCTGATCTCATAATTTATTACCCTTTCTAGAGTATATGTTTGCTTTTCAGAAAGGGATTTTAGGGAGAATCACACTGGAGTCGGTTTGCTGCAGAGAGGATGTAAGTTAGATTATAGAAGACTGCCCAGCTTTTGGTGACTGGGTGGCAGAGCCTCCAGGGAGTTTGCTCTAACCAGTGCCTGTGTTTTATTATTATTTTACCACCACTTTGCTTGTTAGAAGTTTTGTATTTTAGATAGCACTTTACCCTTGGGTTCTCCAATTAGGTTACAGATAAGGTAATGCAAAATGTCTCTGAAGGGCCACACAATCTCAGAGTCCCTTTAAAGTCCCTTCAAGTTTCTTATGAAGAGGGCAGAGTATGATGAGGACCATGAGGACTGTGGCAAACGAGAATGTGTATAATCCACACATATGTATGGATGTTTATATATAAATACATATCTTTTTAAAATAAAAATACACCTTCCAAACTAAGCAACTCTATAGCCATAAAAAGTCCAAAGGCCTTCCATTTGAAAGCCTCTAAATAGCATTTTGAGTAGAAAGCTAATTACAAATTTGAAAGAGAAAACATCAGATAGAGCCACCAATGAGTAACTTATCTTGGATTATTTAGTCATCAATGAATCATACAGACTGATGTTCAGATGGCTGGATGGTGTCACCTACTCAATGGACATGAGTTTGAGCAAACTCTGGAAGATAGTGAAGGACAGGGAAGCCTGGTGTGCTGCAGTCCATGGGGTTGCAGACTTGGACATGACTTAGCGACTGAACAACATCATTCTCTTGATGGCTCTTCAGCCTCCTAAGATCTTGATGGGAACTTTGAATCATACACTGTCTAGAGCCAGAGATCAGAAATAGGTATCACAGGAAGACATATTGCTGTCTGTGAGCCTCTGGCCACAAGGAAGGAGAGGTGGCCTTGGACAATGAGAGTGATGACTCAAGGTCAGAATAGGATCGATTCCTTACACAAATATTCAGTATAACAATAATTCAAACTTGAGATCAGATCTTTGAAAGAATAGCTTAGGGTGAAATATATTTTGTTTCTGAGGATTGTCTTCCTAAATTTTGTGTTAAATGTGCTGATGATATAAGTCATTTAGAACCATAGTATTTCCCTTTTTCACTCTTAGATTCATTCCTTCAGTAGGGCACATGACAGCTTCAACCCAACCACTATGAGATTCCACACTGGGAATTTGGTTGAGATAAGAGGTTATCAAGTAAACAATTATAATCATGAGGGAGTAGAGAAGGTGTTTTTCTAGAGGTGTTGCTTCAGGGGATGTGTTTGTTAGCACTTGGCTTTGTTGAAATGTGCACATTAAATTTGGGAGATCTTGAGAGGCTTTTTAAAGTTTAATTGCTGCAAATCTCTTGTTATCATGCTTTCCTATGAGATTTATACAGCCCTAAATGCTTTCCAGTATGAAAATTATTCTTTCCTATATTGTTTTGCCTGAAAAATAGAGTGTGCTGCAGATGTGAGAAAGGATAACATTCCTTCGCTGGAGTCAAGAAGCGTATTAGTCAACTAGGGCTGCCATAACAAAATAACAGAGACTGGAGGCCGATATAACAGGCATTTATTTTTCCATACTTCCGGAGACCAGAAGTTCAAGGTACTGGCAGCTTTACTCTCTTCTGAAGTCTCTCTCCTTGGTTTTCAGATGTCCACCTTCTTCCTGTGCCTTACATGGTCATTCCTCTGCGTGCTCATCCCTGGCATTTCTTTGTGTGTCCCAATTTCCCTTTCTTATAATGCCACTAGATGGGCCCAGCCTTCTTTCATTTGAATGGATCATCTTTTTTATTTTTTATTTCATTTTATTTTTTAAGTTTTTTTTTTTAATGTGGCCCATTTTGAAAGTCTTTATTGAATTTGTTACAATATTTCTTGTTTTTCACATTTTTGGTTTTTGGCTCTGAGTTATGTGGGATCTTAGCTCCCCACCCAGGAATTGAGTCCATACCACCTGCATTGGAAGATGAAGTTTTAACCACTGGACTGCCAGGGAAGTCTTTTGATCACCTTGTTTAAAGGCTCGATCTCCAAATAGTAACATTCTGAGGTCCTGTGTCTTAGGAAGCTCTATGAATTTTGAGGGACTTCATGCAATTCAGCCCATAACAAAGTATAATTGTTTTTAGGGTTGGACTGAATGATGGGGGATGCCCATCTTAGATCTCTAAGTGTAAGATTCTCTGATTCCAGAACTTGTTTCACCTATGACCTGAAAAATCAGACTTTTGTAGAAAATTGTTTTCTCTCTCTGGTAGGCACTTATGTATGCCAGAGAACACCATCTTCCCCCAACAAATGGCACTAGAGACAAGACCTCCTGATTTATGACCCAATGTCTCCCTACCTTCTTCATCATTCCTATTCACAACCTGCTCTAAATCTTCTCTTAATCAGAAAAAAATAGCAAATAGGTAAGATATAAATGCAGGTTATTTAGAAGGGAGGAGAGGCTGCTAAATATAGTTTTCTTTAAGAGAAATAATGAGAAATGATGGTGGCAGGACAAAAACAGAGTAGAAACATAAGAGACATTTCTAAGGTAAAATTCTAATTATTTTACCTTATTGACTTTTTATTAAATACAGGATGTAAAAACGAATGCCTGGAACATCCAGAATGCCTCTATGAACTTTGGTGTGTGTAAGTCTATGGATGGTGGAGGTGCTAGTGGTAAAGAACCTGCCTACCAATGAAGGAGGCATAGAGATATGGGTTTGATCCCTAGGTTGGGAAGATACCCTGGAGGAGGGCATGGCAACCCACTCCAGTATTCCTGCCTGGAGAATCCCATGGACAGAGGTGCCTGGAGGGCTATGGTCTCTCATAAAGTCGGAAACAACTGAAGCTACTTAGCATGCATGCATGCACCAGTAAAAGGGGGAAGTTATTTTACAAGTTATTTAAAGGCATATATATGCATCTGTGTATACACATATAAATACACCTGTGTAATGCATATATACCATTATAGGCACACTTACAATGTATATTTTACATATATATCCCCATGATAAATTTTAGACTGTGCCTGCTAAGCAGAGTGTCTGTGTTTTTTCAAAGAAGGCCAGGCACAGAGCTTGACTTCTTAAATGGTTAACAGGAGTATAGCCTCAAGCTATGATGCCCAAGAGCATTTGTTTTAAATGGAAACTGGATAAATGCAATAATTGGACCATATTTAAACACATAGCATTAATATCTCAGACAATATTACCTGTTCTGAGAAAAATAATCATGTAGCTAAGGTTGCAGACACATATAATTAAACAGTATATGTATTAAATTGAAGGATTGCCAATCATACAGTTCTTTAGTTCTTCTGTACAATTCCTTTTTATCAAAAGATAATACTCATGATGGGCTTCCCTGGTGGCTCAGTGGTAAAGAATCCATCTGCCAATGAAGGATACATAGGTTCAGTCCCTGGGTTGGGAAGATCCCCTGGAGAAGGAACTGGCAACCCACTCCAGTATTTTTGCCTGGGAAATCCCATGGACCAAAGAGCTCGGTGGGCTACAGACCATGGGATCACAGAAGAGTCACACACGACTTAATAACTAAACAGCAACAACAAATGCTTATGGCTCCTCACTAACTAATAAGTGGAAAAAATTGTGAAGTAAAGCATTCATAAAACAATAAAACATCATATAATTATGTGATTAAGGGCCATCAGTGGCATTTACTGCCTTACTAATGAATACATTGTTAATTACTCATTAGCACTTTGCCCAGGCCGCTTACTTAGAACATTGCAAACTCTTGTGAAAAGATACATTGGCAGTTAAAAGTAGAAACATCAGATTTCTTTCAGGAAAACAGCAAACCTATAGGGCCTCCTAATCTAAGATGATATTAATGTTCCTTGCTGAATTATTATGCAAAAGCCATCCATGTAAGTTGACTACTGATAGTCCAGTGGGATAGAAGCAGCTCTGTTGATCTTCTTTTGCCAGAAATATGGATCCCTGCATGTGAGTTAAGCTTCACTTCTCTCTCTGACTTTTAACTGTATTCTTCCTTCTGAGAGATGGAATTCATAGATTGATGCTGCTAGGTTTCACCATCACCGCATCCACAGGTGGACCACTTAGAGTATAAACCTATGTGTAGAATTGCTCACCTCTTCCAACCCCCGTACGATATTGCCATTTTATTCAAGAGTCTGGGGAACTATATCACTGTGGAAACATATCTGAGTTGATAATTACAGAAGATGCCTAACCCACTCATCAGAATAATTTAGTCCTGTACTTCATCTGAAAACACACGAAGCAGTGTCCAGGCATGCTTATCTCAAGGCCTACAGGCCCTCACCCCTGTTCCTGTGCCTATCTGCCCCTACCACAGCTGGTGAGCTTATCAGAAGTCAGTAAGTATGTTTATGCCAGTTGCCCTTGCTATTGTAATCACATAAATCAATTAAACATTATGCAAATCAATGGGCCATAAGTACAAAGAAAAAAAAGTGTTTCAGATTTTTTTTTTTCTAGGAGGGAAGGTGCTAAAAAATTTGTGGGACTAGGTGTGGTTAGACAAATATATATATTAAAAAAAAAGATGAGGGAAACTAAAATTCTAGAATTCTTGGCTTAGATTGACTCTCCGGAGACTTTGCATTCACACTTTCACTTAAAGATATCAAAAGAGAGAATTGTAGAACATGCAACATAAATGTGGCTTTTGTGGAAAAAAAAAAGAAAGAGACTGTGTGGAACGCTTATCAGAGGGAAAAGACCTTGGCCCTACATCATAAGCATAACTAATAAATGCACATTTGTATATTTTAGGTTAAAATAATATGTTTAAGCAGTGATTGTATTTTTTAAAGGATTATCTGCTTTACAGACCTTTATGATTAATTGGCCAGTTATTGTTCAGTTGCTCAGTTGTGTCTGACTCTTTGCAACCCCATGGATTGCAGCATATCAGGCTTCCCTGTCCTTGACTATCTCCCGGAGTTTGCTCATACTCATGTACATTGAATTGATGATGCCATCCAATTGGCCAGATATAAACTCTGAATTCACAAGATGGAAGAACTTCTATTGTGTATGAGGAGTGAAAAAAATCATTGTATAAAATATTTACAACCTAAGCCAATTTTTTAAATTTTATTTTTTAGCAGTTTCTAGAGCTTTTTACTCATGGAATCATATGATACATAGCCTATTCCAACTTTTAAAAACTACTCTGTACATGCAAGCATGTTCGTATATCTGTAGAAAATATTATATGAGGCTATTAACAGTGTTTGGTATTTTCATGCCAGTTTTTCATTTCCTTTGTTAAGTTTTTCTGTATTAGAGTTTCCTACAACTCATTCTTATTACTTTTATAATAAGATGATAAACCACCAAATGTTAATTAATGCCCCATGTTTTTGGCTCTTCTGTGACTCCATACTCTTGAGAGTTGTCTCCATTCTCTGGACAGACTGCACACAAGCCCTCCAAGAGGGTGTTCAGAGTAGGGCTGGTCTCAGGTTCTCCCTGGTAATGTCCAGAGGCTTCATTGTTGAAGGACTCATGTGTCTTCATTCACATGTCTCTTCTTGGTCCCACGGACAACACACGGGAACTCACAGGAAACCTCTGTGTGATCCAGGAGCAAAAGAACCCCTTTCTTGTAACCCAGTGAGCTGTGATCACCACTGTTTGGCTGAGTAATTGAGGCTGTAGGAAAATCTCAGCACTTTGACTCTCAGTAACATTTACAAACATTTCAAATTCATAACAGTTTACATTTTTTCCTCCTTATAGACATGTTCTTTAAAAAAAATGACTTTCATTCAGCCTGCATTTTTGAAATTACACATATGGATTATCTTTTTTGGTCATGGTTGAATAAGTACAGGTAGAAGTGATTTAAATATTTGCTTACTTTGGTGATGACTAAACTGATACGAGGTAAATAGCTACAGCTAATGCTGAACACTCAGAGGAAAGAAGATATACCTTTGCTATCACTCTAAGAGAGTCTTAAAAGGAGATAATATAGATAAGGGCCTTCCCTGGTGGTCCAGTGGTCAAGAATCCAGCTTGCAATGCAGGGCACACAGGATTGATACCTGGTCGGGGAACTATGATCCCACTTGCCATGGGGAAACTAAGCCTGTGTACCACAACTACTGAGCCTGTAATGAAAGATCCCGCATGATGCAACTAAGACCCAACGCAGCCAAATAAATACATTTTTAAAGGAGGTATTACAGAAGCTTTACCTTGGACCTGTAATGTGTGCACCATAAAGCACTCTGGGGAACCAGAGGCCTGAAGACTGCAAACAAGGTGTCCATGGTATTGTGAAATAGGTTCTAAGAATTTGCCAATCATTGGTAGATGACAGATGGATTTGTGGTTATTTTTAGAATGCCTCATCTGATGATGTTTACATCTGAATTTATTGTTTTCAGTTAGATGAAATTGAGCTTAATATTAATTGTTCTATCATGTGTTGGCATTTTTCTCTTTTGGGACACTGGTAAAATTTATATATATATATATTTTTAATAACATCATGTCTTTGTGTCTAATTGTCTTGCAATCATTGGACAGATCAGAGAAAACAAGAAGAGTGAGGTCAGTGGTCAGAGGCTGCCTCATGGCCTTTCATTCTGTTTTTTGGGTCCATGGAGCTCTTGACCATCTCAGACTGGGCTTCTTTCTGCTCCATCAGTAGGTTGAGTATGCAGATAAAAGTAACACTTAAGTGTAGTGAGTTACACAAGTAATTTGCATGTCTTCTCTTAGTATAATCCTTATAATACCCAAAGAACCAATATCATTCTCATTTCACAATTGAGAAAATAGACTCCTTGAGTTTAAAATCATTTGTCTTATACAGCTCAGACGGTCATAGCCAGGGTTTGAACCTAGTCCAGTTTAGAAAATTTCTAAGTTGCTAGTTGCACATGCAAGGGGATATTGCACCTGTCTGGACTTGTCTCTTCATGTGTGTCCTGATTGCTCGCACATGGTGTAGAGAGCACAGAAATGTCAACCGCACATACCAACCCCACACTTGGGATGTTGCTCCCCATCTCTTCTACTTCTAACCCCCTTTCTTTGTCTTTGGCTCTAAATGTTTACTTGTTTTGTTTATGGCGACCTATGAAATATCTGATAGTACTTTTGGTTTGTTTTTCTGTTTAAAAAATAAACTTTGAGGTATCATTCACATACAATAAAATATACATATTTTAGGTGTATAGTTCAATAAGTTTTGGCAAATAAACCCAGCTATGCAACAACTATCTTCTAGATAAAACATTTTCATCACTTCAAAAATGTCTTCATGCCACCTTGTAGTTAATCTCAAAACTCCTCTTTCCAAACCATTAGTCATCTGATGTCTATTGCGTAAAATGGTTTTGCCTAGTCTAGAACTTCACCTAAATTACAATCTGAGAGTACATGCTTTTTATATCTGATTATTTGACTCAATATAATATCTATGAGATTCAAGAATAATATTTTATGTCTCATTTTTATTGCTAAGTAGTTTTCCATGGTACAGATAGTCAATATCTCAAATTGTTTATCCATTTTTCTATCAGTGGACATTTGAGTTTTCTGCTTTGGGGCTGTTATGATAAAGTTGTTATGAACATCCATGTAGAAGTCTTTTATTTTTGTGGAAATGTGATTTTACTTCTTTTGGGTAAATACCTACAGGTGAAATAGTTAAGTCATGTAGTGTGTACATTGTAAAGCTGATAAAAAAAAAAAAAAAAAAAAACCTGCTTGCTGTTTTCCAATACAACTGTAGCATTTTACATTCCTGCAAGCAATGCTTGAAGATTCTAGCGCCAGAGTCCACATTCTTGTTGACACTTAGTATTAGAAATCATCAAATTGAGACATTGGATGTGAAGTGATATCTCAACGCAGTGTTAATTAGCATTTGCCTGATGGATTATAATGTTGAGATATTTCCCTATATTTATTAGCCATTCATATATTTTTCTGCTGTTTGTTAACCTGTCTCCTCCAATCTTACTTTAATTTAAACAAAAAGGGTTGCCTTATTAAGGAGTTGTCAGAGTTCTTTATATATTTGGGATTCAAATCCTTTCTTACACTGTTACCCATATACCATGAATATTTTCAACCTGTTTGTGTGTACTTATTACGTATTTTCTTTCTCTTTAATTGCACTCTTCCTTCTCCCCCATCCTGCTGCCGTCATCCCACCATGAACACTCTCAACTCACACAACCTCCTCACTCCTTGAGTGATGCACTGGGATGTCCTGGTAACACTTCAGATACAATTTCTGGTTCCAGGAAAACTCTTTGTGGCCACCAAGTCATGAGTCCTCCTCTGACTCCTCCTAGCACCACTCCCCACCAGGGATCACCTGTTCTTAAAATTAAGCGTGGTTTTAAATATTTAAGATCCTCACTTCCTCCTCCATTTACCTTAGTTTACTTCCAGATGCCAGTGTCTGAACGGTTGCTATTTTAAGATCTCAATGACAATCTTTGACTTCTTAATAACTCCTTTTGCCAATCTGGTGACTAATACCATGACCAAAACACACAGCACATTTCAGTTAGCTGATGCCTTATAACTTGTAATAAGGGGAGATGAAGCCATAGAATTTAGAAACAATAGCTTCAAGTATAGGAAGCAATAGGCCTGGTGACTAATTTCGGATTTGGCTGCATTTTCAGAATCAGTATGAATGGTACTATAAGTAGAGGTTGCATTTTCAGCAGGAAGTTGAGGATTGTTATTATTATTATTATTTTGGTGCCTGAAGAAATGGGAATTGACAGTTTGAAGTAATATAAACTGTTTGATATTGAATAACCTATGTAGCTTTCACCAATAGCAAATATCTTCTAGAATAGGGTACGATGCTACTGCTAAGTTGCTTCAGTTGTGTCCGACTCTGTGTGATCCCATAGACAGCAGCCCACCAGGCTCCTCTGTCCCTGGGATTCTCCGGGCAAGAATACTGGAGTGGGTTGCCATTTCCTTCTCCAATGCGTGAAAGTGAAGTGAAAGTTAAGTTACTCAGTTGTGTCTGACTCTTCGAGACCCCATGGACTGTAGCCTACAAGGCTCCTCCATCCATGGGATTTTCCAGGCAAGAGTACTGGAGTGGGTTGCCATTTCCTTCTCCAGAACAGGATATACTACAATGTAAAATGCAGAATATATTGCCATTTTTATTACAATCCATAAGCAGTGGCACACACTGGTGTGCCCAGCTTCTTTCAATCTGTCCCAGTGATTGCCAGATTTTTGCTTATCTACCTCAGCTAAAACCCACAGGAGAGCAGGATTAATTCTTGAATGGATGCCAGGACTTACAGGACAATCTTAGTGAGGGAGCAAGTGATCAGAGCCCAGACTCCCCATATGGGTCCAGGTCATGTGCCATGTTTGAAATGTCAAAATGAAGACTAGACTTAGTATCCTTTCATATTCTACACTATTGTGCAGCCTCTATTAGGGCTCTGTGGGTGCAGAAATCATGGAGGTTTCAACAGTTGTCTCTAGGGGGGAATCAGGCTACCCTGGAAAACAGAGACATCCTCAAATTTCTTTAAGGAACTCTGAGCTCAGTTGGTTTATTTTCGATGAGTTTGGGTCTCTAATCCATAAAAATATCACCTAGGTTTTAAACTTCTTGAGCCAAGGGTATTCCCATCACTTCTGTACCTGACTGAAGGAATCTATAGTACCTTATGAGAAAAAGAAAACTCAAGGGTCCCTTATTAAAAGATGCAAAGTTTAACTTATATTCTGCTCAATTTAAAATTGAACTATTTCTCAAACTTAGAAACAGGAAAGCATTCTGAAGCTATGAACATGAAAATTATTAGTTCTAATTGTTATACTTCATATACAAAAGGGGTGGCAAATCTATAGCAAGCAGGGATGAATCATGGCAACATTAAAAGTACAAAATTCCAGCTCTCACCTGAATACAGATAGTATGTTTGCTTATGTTCATGGTGGACTTGCATCCACATGAAGAGTAGCCTTGTTTCAGAGCTCCTGGCATCTAAAGCTGCAGTTGGGAGGCATCTATTTTATATCCCTCATGTCTTTCTTGACTGATTCCTTCAATGCTTTTGTTACTGAGACAGAGGAATGCCACATTAGCATTCACTATGATAACTGTGTGTTTGTTTGTTTCTTCCAGAATTCAGTGTCATTACATAAAACCAGTAGTTTATCCACAGGCTGTTAGGGGAGTGGGTCACTAGTAGCTTTGGCTGCCATAATTATTGAATGATCTATCACCTTGAAACCCTTATCCTCATGGTTCTTCTTTAATGTAAACTCAGCTGTAAGATATATTTTTTTTTAATTATAAAAAAGCAGTCTTTTTGCAGTAGGTGTCCTGTTACCCCTTGTGCAGAATGGACATCCTAAATGTGCTCCACATCAGTAATAAGCGCCTAAGAGTAGAGTCTGGGCTTCTGTGCCCTCCAAAAATATATATATATAAAAAAAAAGGCTTGGTGGCGGGGGTGGGGGGGCTGGCCAAAAGTTCATTTGAGGTTTTTCTATAACATCTTACAAAAACGTGAATGAACTTTTTGGCCAGCCCAATAGTTAAACCGCTACTGCTCCCCCAAGGTACACAGGAAGCTTTGTAAAGAGCCATGGATCAGAGGCGTTAATGAGTCAACTTGATGGACCAAACCTTACTAATAACCTGAAAACTTCACCCCTCTCCCAGATACAACTGTCAAGGAAATCCCTTCAGGGATTGGTTCTCTGGGCTCTTGTAGCCAGAAGCATATCAGCTTTAAAGAACCCACAGCTTTTCAAGGATAGGTGAAACAACCACTGGAATCAAAAATTCTTGTATAGGAGGGGGGGATTCACATATTTTAACAGAAGGTCAAATGCATTGCTTGAATTGACAATGTGGAAGATCAGACCTTCAGAAGTTTTAAAAAATAAATGTCCTTGAATTTTAGACTTAGCGTGCCTTCTCAGAGAAGTTAATTATGTCCCTAAGAATAAAGGTTTATCTCATCAGAAACACTGTAACATTCTCACAACTTTTAGTTGCTTTGTCAGTTATAATGGGAAATACATGTTATTGTAAGTTTCCAGCTAAAAGACTTATTTTAAATAATTAAGCTTTCTGGAATTTTATTATTTTATTTTAGCTAACCCAAAATGTCAAAAGTACAGAATCAACAGTAGGGGAATTCAGTCTGAAAAAGCTTGCTTATTAAAATTTACTTGCCCAGATGTGGGGTGGGAAAGACAAACCCACATAGCAGATCTGGGGGAGGGAGCCTGGGACTGATACTGCTCGATGGGTAAAGAGGGACCTCGTCTGCAAGTTGTGGATGCTGGGCAAGGCAGGGAGCGAAAGCTTGGAGAAAGAAAACTGGTTCAGGAGCTGGTCTGGAACTAACCGGATCACACCGGCCTCCCTGTATCCTGAAGTAACCGGGATAATCCTGATTTTCCACTTCCCTTCAGTTCAGCAAATGTGTGTCAGAGTCTACACAAGGTGCTTGGGATATGAATCTCAATTAAACATGATTTTCTTCTTCCTCCACTTTGCCTCAAATTCTCAGAGCTTTTGAGGAGGACAAGCCTTATTCGCTAAGTGTTTTTCACAATTTTTCCCCCTGGGCTATTATTTAATTTTGAAATATGTTCTATTTTATTTGCATAGGTAATACAAGCATGTTGGTGAAATGTTTTGTTAAAATCAGAAAAGTTATTATTTTCATTTTTATCTCGATTGCTGCTCCTTTTATTGGCTGGATTTCTTGGTATTGTTATGGTTCTTGTTGTTTTCTCTTTATTCTTCCTTTAATGAGGAAAGATCTTTACAAGCTTGTGTCTGCTTGGCATAAGATTTTCTCACTCAGATTGAGATGGAGGCCGGCTCAAGTGTAAGTTGTCAATGTGTGTGGTGTTTAGTCGTGTCCAACTCTTTGTGAGCACGTGAACTGTAGCCCGCCAGGTTCCTCTGTCCATGGAATTTTCCAGGCAAGAATACTGGAACGGGTTGCCAATTCCTACTCCAAATACCAGCCTGCTAATTACCTGGCAGAAGTAGCTGAATCAAACAACAGTTGTGATTATAGGAAGAATATGTGTTAATGCAAGATGTGGTCAGGAGGATAGAAAGTCACCTCTAGATATCTCAAATGGGAAGGATTTAACATAGGAGATTAGTTCCTTTTAAAACTTTTGGGAAAACTGGGAAAGCCAAGAGTCCGGTTCAATTAAAACAGCTGACTGTGTGGGAATCAAGAAATGTAGGAATTCCAGGAATTTACACAGGAATCTCAAAGACCCACCGTCCAGGGAGAGTGATTCTTGGTAAGAGACCCAGAAAGTTCTGTGAATTCCACTTTTGCTTCTGCCCTTTCACCTCCCTGCCACTGGAGGATGAGAATAATGGCTTTCTTTCTCTTCTATTTCCTAATTTTCTGTAGGTGATTTTCACTGATGGCATATAAGTCAGAACCCGAGAATCTGAGAAACGTACCTTCCAGGCTTCCTTGTGAGGCTGAGGGGTGTGTGTGTGTGTGTGTGTGTGTGTGTGTGTGTGTACCAATTTTTTGTTTTTTGAGTAAGCCTGAATATCAATAGATAATCAACAGTATATAGTAACAATATAAATAGTAAGACAAATGTGTACTGGACCTCACCTTGTTCTGCTCACCATACTAGGAACTTTACATATGGTTTCATCAGAGCTACATAAAGAAATCACTAATACTATCCTCATTTATTACATACTTCAAAGTTGATAAAGTCTTAAATATACTTACCGCAAAGAAGAAATGATAATTATATGATAAGATAGAGGTGTTAGTTAATGTTGTAGCAGTATTCAGTAACGCAATATGTAACTGTATCAAGTCAACCTCTTAAACTTACACATTATACATCACTTATATGAATAAAAACCCCTGAATTTTAGAACTAAGAAGTTATCATAGCCCTGCCACTACTAGGTAGCAATGTTGGCCTGCAAATCTAGGTCTATTTTATTCCCATTCTTGGGCTTTACTTAAAATTATATCTTTCTATCATTTTTTGATCAACTGATGGTACAGAGGAGCATCTATTTCTAAATAATTAGGTGCATTCTACAATCATTCTCTTGCCATCATGCAGAAATTACAAGTCAGAAAATTCATCAATTTCCCGTCTCCACATCTGCCCTTTCTAGTCATTTTTTTATTTGCTGAAAATTTCATCTGTGCTTTGGTTAGTAATAATTCCTCCAGGGTTTTGGCAGAGCAGTAGGAAATTTCAAGGTTCTAGTGCTGTTTCAACTTGGTTGTGTTTGAGTATGTGTTTTCATAAATGCTGCATCAGGGCCATATGTGAGAGGGCTTCATAAATCTTTTCAATAAAATAAAATATAATATCCATTACTAGACATATGCATTGGATGCTATAAAGAGGGAAGGAATAAATATACATATCCTATTATGCTGACACTTCTTTAAAAATCCCGTATCCTGTATTTTTTAATTAAATATTATGGTCACTATAATCATAGACAGTAGCAAGAAGGTGTTTGGACACAGGGGAGCCAGATATTAGTACTGGATCTGATGTTGCCGACCTAACGACACTTTCTGGGCTTGTTTCTCCAAAGTCAAGACTGAAACCATCTTTTCATACTTAAAATTACAGTTGAAGGATAAAATAACCATAAGGGAAGAAATATACATTTGTGAAAGCTTTAAGAATTATACAATGTTTCACATGTTACCTCATTTCATCCTTACCTCATTCACCTAAAATGTAGATAGTGTTCTATTTTATCCTTTACAAATGAAGGATCTCTGGTTCAAAATGTTTAAGGGTGACATACTGTGTTCATCTAATGCTTATCCAAATTCATCTCCTATGAAGTTGGCATTGGGTTAGGACACAGCCTGTTGCAACTCCTGCTTTCAAGTTTTCAACTTGGGGACATGTAACTGATACATGAAATCTGTGAAGTGAAGTGAAGTCGTTCAGTTGTGTCCGACTCTTTATGACCCCATGGACTGTAGCCTACCAGGCTCCTTCGTCCATGGGATTTTCCAGGCAAGACTACTGGAGTGGGTTGTCATTTCCTTCTCCAGGAGATCTTCCTAACCCAGGGATTGAACCCTGGTCTCCCACATTGTAGGCAGATGCTTTACCATCTGAGCCACCAGGGAAGTCCTGTGAAATAACAATTAAATAAGAAATAGGATGTGGCCAGCTAAATATGCCTAGTGTCTAGATGAGTTGTGTAGACGCTGAGTGCTGAAAGAGCCTTGAGAATAGAGAGAGGCAGAGAGGGGAGCTTTGGTCCATAGATAAGAAAGGAGTAAGTGAGCTATTGGACAGAAAAATGTCACTGGTGGCCCCTAAAACAGGAACAAAAAATGTAGAAACACTTTAGGTGAACCTCTGTTATCCTCCAGGAATCATGTGAGTCATCAGGCATGTTTTGTTTTTGTTTGTTTGTTTGTTTTTTCCTGTGAGTTAGGTAAAATTATCCCTTAACAACAGTAAAAATAGCAAACAACCAAGAAATCAAGGACATAAAATTGAAGTTACTATTCTGAAAGCATACAATTTTTAGGTGGTGAGGACAAGATCTGAATGCAATCTGTCTGATTTTAAGGTCCAAACTTGGGACTTCCCACTTCACGAAAACTAACCAAGTCCTGACTCTGCTCCACCATCGATGTCTTCCCCCATTCACGTATTTGGGAAATGTTTCTGAAGCACTTCTTACATTGAAAGGGTGAATCTTGACTTTCAGAATCTTAAATGAATGAGAAGACACTAAAGCTTATGATAGGATGGCAGCTCAGTGCTTGTCTTGTCACATCTAGGGTACATATGTGTATCAGATTTCCATTCCGGAGACTTGTAATTTATAATAGCACAGTACTCACAGAGTGGTGGTGGTAGTGGTAAAGAACCCTCCTGCCAGTGCAGGAGACTTAAGAGATGGTTTGATCCCTGGGTCAGGAAGATCCCCTGGAGGAGGAAATGGCAACCCACTCCAGTATTCTTGCCTGGAGAATCCTGTGGACATAGGACGCTGGTGGGTTACAGTCTATAGGGTCACAAAGAGTCAGATATGACTGAATTGACAACATAGGGTTTACATGGGGACTATTCACCAAGAACATGACCCTTTATTTCTTAGAGGCCCATAACAAGACACACAAAAATCACTGGTACCTTCTGTTCCCCTACAAAATTAAAGGTATCTTTTTCACACTTTATAATGTGAACGTGCTTGCTTTCCTTTTTCCCCTCTCAGGACTAGAGTCCCAAATCACAGGGCAATAGTGGTTGAAATGATTTGGACGTGAATTTAAGGTATAAAGTGCCATCTGTTTCAAGCAGTTAGGATAAAGATAATGGGAAAGACAGTTTCTAAGATGGATGGTTATTGAAAAGCAACATTTGGTTGAGGAATTACTGAGACAGCACACTGGGGTCATTTCCAATCTACCCAGTGTTCTTTGACAGAAGGAGTAAAACCAGAGTAAAATTTGGGAAGTGGTGTCATTCCCTGCCACATGGGTGTAGCTTAGGAACCAAGGTTTATTGAGTCACATCTAGAGACGACACTGCATCCATGGACATCATTTGTGAGTAATCATTAAATACGTTTAAGAGATGATCAGAAAGGCAACAGGCTACCTTCTGAGGTCCTGAGAGCCTGCCCTCTAATGAGTTTGGTGTGAAATCAGCTTCCATAGGGTCAGTGCTGGACTTCAAGTACGGAGTGCCCACATTGTAGGAGACAGTTTACCAGTTATCTTTTGCAGAAGATCAAATAATGGAGGATACCCAGGGCCCAAAGTTGTACTGATAAGAGCCATGTTAACCTTCATAGTTGCACATTCTAATTTTAGCTACTTTTACAGTCGCTTTTTTTTTTTCAGAATTGTAGAGATGCAAGAAGATCTTTTTTTCTTGTTTGTTTGTTCCTCTTGAGTTCATCCCCTCTGGTATTAAATTATATGTGTGATTCTCTCTCTCTGAATTCCCCAGCATTAGTAGAGCTCTGTTTAAAATACAGAGACCCAAAGTGAAAATGGCATTGAAGATCCAAAACATCAGACAGGCAGAAGGCTTTTTTTTTTTTTTTTCTTTTACCTAGGTTAGATTAAGTCTTTTTTGTTCACAGCCCAAGTGATTCCTGCATGTCTGCTCCCATCTCCTCTTGGCAATGTCTTTATGATGAAGTGTCCACTTTCTCCAAGCCCTTGTGGTCCCTGCTGCTCTGCTTCCCATTAACCGTGTGTGTTTCCGCTTGTTTGTCTCCAGATGTATTCGTTAGCATTTTTCCAGTTGAATTTCATCCTGCTATTTCTTGCTCATATTGCTAACCTCTCCAGGGGCCCATATGCTTCCACAGCTCTTGTGCCAAAATCGCAGAGCATCTTAATACAAACCTTCCTTCAACGTCTTCACACCAGCCAAAACCACAGGCTCAGTGGACTGCCAGCCTGATTTGCAACCAGCTCTGCTCCAGTGTAATAGGGCGAGCACCGGGTTTGGAGTTGAATGATAACCATGCCATTTCCTAGCGGTGTGACCTTAAGCAAGGTGGCCCAACCCTTCCTCATCTCCATTCTAAGAATGTTAACCACTTTGCACAATCAAGAGCATGAGATGATGGTTGTTTAGCACCTCCGTGTTCCCTGGTACACTGGAGGCACCTCTCTCTCCTGGGACAGCAAACAAGAGCTAAGGCTTCTGGTGAGCACCCCAGGGAAAAGACAGTTGTCACAACCAGACAAGGTAGAAGCACTAGTGAAGACTAGTCTGTAAAAAAAGACTGTAAAGTCTTGTCTGTAAAGACAAGGCTGTCTTAAAAAAAAAACTATTAGAACAAAGGGGTGAAAAATTGATGACTGCAGAAAACTGGCATTTGAGGTGACTTATTTGATACAGCCATGTGCAAAAGGGAATCCAGACAGTTCTTCTGCATGGAAGCTCAGAGTAAGCCCCAGGCTCTAAGAGTGTATGGACTATGTCTTTCCATGTTTGGACACAACATCACCCATTTATCCTTGGAAATCTTCCTAAATTTCTGCCCCTTGGCTTGATATCATCTTTATCAAATCACCTCCCTCCTAATTCATTGTTATCTTTTTTCAAAAAATTGAAAAAAAATATTGAAGTATAGTGGATTTACAGTATTGTGTTAATTCCTGCTGTCCAGCAAAGTGATTCAGTTATATATGTTGTTCCATTGCTCAGTTGTGTCCGACCCTCTGCGACCCCATGGACTGCAGCATGCCAGTCTTGCCCGTCCTTCACTATCTCCTGGAGTTTGCTCACACTCCATGGAGTTGATGATGCCATCCAACCATTTCATCCTCTATTGACCCCTTCTCCTACAGTCAATCTTTCCCAGGATCAGGGTCTTTTCCAATGAGTTGGCTCATTGCATCAGGTGGCCAAAGTATTGGAGTTCAGCTTCTATATCAACCCTTCTAATGAATATTCAGTGTTGATTTCCTTTAGGATTGACTGGTTTGATCTCCTTACTGTCCAAGAGACTCTCAAGAGTCTCCTCTAGCACCACAATTTGAAATTTTTTCATATTTCCTTTTTCATATTCTTTTCCATTATAGCTTATTAGAGAATATTGAATATACTCCCCTGTGCTATACAGTAGGATCTTGTTGTTTATCCATTCTATATGTGATAGTTTCATCTGCTAATCCCAAACTCCTAATCTGTTCCTCCCTCACCCATTTTTTTACTGCTTCTTGACAGGCTTCTGGTTCCCTGAACCCACCATGCATGTCACACCTGCATACCTAAACACCACCTTCTTACTAGAGGACACCCATCCTCTCCCACATCTTTGTCCCCCACCTAACATACTTCTGGCAACCCACTCCAGTATTCTTGCCTGGAGAATCCCAGGGATGGAGGAGCCTGGTGGGCTGCTGTCCATGGGGTCGCACAGAGTCGGACATGACTGCAGCGACTTAGCATGCATGCATTGGAGAAGGAAATGGCAATCCACTCCAGTGTTCTTGCCTGGAGAATCCCAGGGATGGAGGAGCCTGGTGGGCTGCCGTCTATGGGGTCGTACAGAGTCAGACACGACTGAAGCGACTTAGCAGCAGCAGCAACATACTTCTCTTCAGTCTTTGAGAGTCAGGTAAAGCATCACCTCCTTTGGGAACCTGCCATAACCTCCCCACACTGAATTCAGCACTTATGCTTCTGTGTTTCTGCACCAACCCCTACAAATCTGTCAGAGCACACATCATATTACTGTGTTTGGACTCATCCATGTATCCCTAGACTTGTGTGTGCACCTCTGAAAGGGAAGTATTCTCTGTATTCCCAGTGCTCAGAATTGAGTTTGAGACAGTGAACAAATGCCTGGTGAAGATATGCATTAGTGAACAAGTGAGTGAGTGCATGAATGCAGTCTTGAAAAAACATCCTATCATTTGCATTCAACTTCGGCTACTAGCAAGTCTAGAATGATAATTTTCAGACTTGTTCATAGGAGCAGAGAAAGAACAAGCCCTATCAAAACGCCCTGCATGATGGCCATCCATCTTGACTTGTAAGAAATGATCTCTTCCCACTGCCAGACACAGAGAAAATCAGATTGATCTTCATCTGAAGCTATTTTTTAAATAATGTTTTACAAGAATAGAGCAGAAATTGAGGAAGTCAATCAACAAGGAAAGACCTGTTTGATACAACCATGTGCAAAAGGGAATCCAGATAGTTCTTATATGGGGAAGCTCAGAGTAAGCCCCAGTCTCTAAGAGGCTACAGACTATGTCTTTCCTTGTTTGGACCCAATATCACCCATTTATCCTTGGAAATCTTCATGAATTTCTGCCCCTTGGCTTGAAATCATCTTTCTCAAGTCATCTCAGAGTTGAGAGGATGACTTTGACCACTCTGCATTTCCCCACTCACTATCACAGTATCAAAATTCACTTTCTTTCTATCATTTAGAACTTTGTAAACTTGTCTAGTTTGCTTATTTGTTTAGTTGCCTATGTCTTTCCCACCACTCTTAACTCCCTTATCCAAAGACTAGATTCCATGAAAGCAGAGATCTTTGGGAACATAATAAACACTTAAAAGCATTTGAGGACTGAATGATTCATTTCTCACACTGCAACATTTCTCTTCTTTTGAGTAGCAACTTAATAATTAATAAGCACTGACTGTGTGCCAGGCACTGATATAGTAGTCGGGGGAGGGGGTGGGGGGGCGAAATATGTGGTTCATTTGAGAGAAATCAACTTGGAGGAGTTACAGGTGGGGAAGGGTCATATTTGAAAAACAACTGTGTCTGAGATTGCAAGGTAGGATAGTAACCTAAAATCATATATCAGAAGTATATACTTATTAGAAGTCCCTATTTTCCTAGAGATGGAGTTGTAAGAAGATAAGGGCTAAGCTGACTATGTGCAGACATTTCTACCCAACATAGTCATCAGCTTACAGGTGAGAGACTGCCTGTGAATCCCATTATTCCCATTTTCTCAGGCTGTTCCCTAATCCCTGGACATATATTTAACCTGAACTGAAGTTGAGCTTGTGGGAAGATCAGAATCTCAGGCAATGGATTCCTATCTTACTTAAATCTACAGATCTGGGATTATTGGATAATGAGGAGCTAAAAGTCATCTAGTACAACTGACCTTTTTTTTTTAAATCTTTTAAATTACATAAATCCAGTATGTAACCATGGATAAAATGTGAACTCAGTCATTAATTATTATTCTCATATATGCTCTCTAAAAGGCTCTTTCCCTTCTGGAATTTGAGAAATATATGAAGGATATTTGAAGTCAGTAGCTTGAGTAAGACATAGTATTCTATCCTGGAATGGAATCTTAAGATGGGAAGCCATAAATATGAAGGAAGTATATAAGAATCGAAATGAATGCACTTGAATGTGGGTAACATTCCACTGCCAGAAGCTACTAAAACATCTGAAAGGTGGAATGCAGAGGGCTGACATCGGACACTATCCGTTTACTTTTATTTGTTATTTCCATCAGCAGTGAATCTGAGACTCCCACTGTGGCAGACTCCATCAGTGACAAGCATCATGAATTAAATACAAAATTTAGGATGTACATTTTAACAATTTCATTTTATTTTTCCATATATCTATAATTTCACACACATACTTTACAATTTTTTAAAGAAAAATCTATCATGCCTTAAAGAAACTCTTTTTAAGACAATGTAGCCAGAATTATTGACAACCTTTATGGAGTTCTGAGACCGGGACCAGATATAAGTCAGTCAACTTGGCGAGGAAACCTTAATGCCAACTGATTTTATCTGTCTTTGTTTCTCAAAGTCTTTCTTTCTTTCTTATTCCCCTAAAGACGAGTATGTCACCATGTGCAACCATGGTGAGATCAGGGCTGGGAGAGACATATGCAGAAGCAGAGAAATGATGCCACTCAGAGAGTCTCTCTCATAGCTGCCAAGACAGGAAATGGTACCCAGATTTGAGCTACTTTGTGTATACATGAGGGACCAGGGAGACTCCAACTTAAGGAGTGGAGTCTGATAGGCAATGGTAAAAGCTGATTCTCAGCCAGGTTTTCCCTGTGTTCTAGCTGATGGTTACATCCTCCTTGATGTACTTGATATTCCATGCTCTCTGACTCCCTCGGTCTTCTTCCCAATATTTAATTCCTGATCCAGAACATTAAGGGGATGGAGAAAAGAATTCTTTGGAGAGCATAAGAGAAAAGACAAATGACTACACTTTACTAGATATTTGATATAAACCAAGATTTCTTGCCCCAATTCCAGGTCTACTGAAATAAAACCTTCCAAGGCAGGACCCAAAATTCTGTTGTTGTTGTTCAGTCACTAAGTCCTATCTGATTCTGCGACCCCATGAACTGCAGCATGCCAGGCTTCCCTGTCCTTCACTACCTCCCGGAGTTTGCTCACACTCATGTCCACTGAGTCAGTGATACCATCCAACCATCTCATCCACTCTTGCCCCCTTGTACTAAAAGCAAAACCCTTTGCAGGTGAGACGACCTAGTCCAACTTGAAAGAGTTTCTTCTGGAAACATGACTATAGCAGAGGTATACATGATAGACAGTAGTTATACCAAGAAGAGGCGTTTTCTCAGCTTTCTGCTTCCTCACAGGTCCACCTTCAACACCTTTCCCTGACGTTACAGGCTTCACACCCCCTATGCTTATGGAAGTTGTTTTATTTACTTTTTAAACATTTACTCTTATTTGTTATTCCCACCAGCTGTCACTCACAAGAGGGTGGTTCCTTTGGTCTGTGTAATATTAGAAAATAAAAAATGATACTGTATATTACACATCTGTAGAAAAGTCTCCAACTTTATTACTACAGATTTCAGCTTGTTTTGATCTTTATAGCAATGTGCTTTAACACCTGGTCTGTGATGTATTTTGGAATGCATTCAGAAGCCTGCTACCTCCTATGCATAATTTAAAAATAAAGGCACATGTGTCACTTAATGGAGGAGAAAGCACCAACTGCAAGCTGACCTTGCTTGTTCTTTGATTCAAGTACTCTGCAAAGTTAATTGTCACTAAGAACAAAATAACATTTTAGGAGAGACCATTCCCTGGGATTAACCCCTAAATCTTAATCTCATCCCCTGCTGACTGACTCTACCACGACCTTTGTAATGAATATATTGTGTAAAACAGACAAGGATTTTTACTTGGTAAGCCCTGTTTGACTCTCAAATTGAAAGTTTCAGCAAAAAGAAATTGATGGTGTTGCTTCTTTTCCCCCTACAAAGAAGCATCCTGTATCTTGTAAGACAGAGACATAGAAGTCTGAATACTTGGTTCTCATTTCTTTGCTCTTCACTTGGAGAGAATCCATGATCTACATGGAGCCCTATTTTTCCATCTGTAAAATAGGCACAGCTGGATTCATTTATTTCAAAGAAATCTTGAGAGAATTCATAGGAAAAGGAAAAATGACATCAATATGTTGATTCCAACACTCTTTTACTATCATCACCACTATAATTTGCCCTAAACGAATAGTTCAGGACATGTAAGTCTGACTGTATGAGCATAACTCCGTTTCTTCTAGGACACTGTGCCTAAAATTCAAGTTACTATAAGTCTTCTGAAGGGGCAAATTTGATGTTCTACTTTTTGTTTTTCCCCTGCATAGTATAGAGCCATTATCTGCTTAGTAAGTATGTAGCATTCACTTAATAAATATTGCTACTATTGTTTGCTTGGTTATGGTTTTGTGATTCAAACACCTTATTTTTTATGATTTTATTTTTTTAAATTGGAGTATAATTGCTTTTCAATGTTGCTCATTTCTACTATAAAAAAGTGTGAAGCAGCTATATGTATACATATAGCCCTTCCCTCTTGAGCCTCCCTCCCACTCATCTCCCATCCCACCCACCTAGGTCAGCACAGAGCACTGAGCTGAGTTCCCTGTGCTATGTGGCAGCTTTCCACTAGCTAGCTATTTTACGCACAGTAGTGTAAGTGTCAATGCCACACTCCCCAAATGTCCCACCCTCTCCTTCCCTCTCTGTGTCCGCACGTCATTTCTCTACATCTGCATCTCTGTTTCTGCCCTGTAAAGGTACCACTCCATAGTTTATAAACTCTACCCTTATTCAGCACCCCACCACCCTAAGAGCTCTCCTATGGGAGGAGATGTGCCAATAATAACAGTAGTTTACACTATCTATTGACTATTTACCAGGTCTTATGCCCAAGGGGCAGATACTAATAGCTTCCAATCTTACATATATGTGAAGTGATTTCACCGTGATAATAACAGTGACTCAACCACAGTTAGATACAAACTCAGGAAATCAAATTCCAGAGCCCCTGCTCCTAGTCACTACTGTCTCTCTCTGAATGCCTGCTTGACTCTAATACTCCTTAAGACCTAATTAAATAGTACAGTTCTGAGTTCATTAGTTTTATATATTGAGTTTTTGCAGAATAGTTCAAATGAACAAAATGCTTAGTGGATAAACCACTGATGTGTACATAACAGAGACAAATAACCTATAATGTGTTCAGAAACTGTCTTTTCAAGAGCCTCTCTTGGCTTCATGTAACAACATATCATCAAAACTAACATTTTCATTCAAAATGATATCATTTAGACACAGATGATATCACTTATGTATAGATACAAATGTTGGCGGGCTTCCCAGATGGCGCTAGTGATAAAGAACTCGCCTGCCAATACAGGAGATGTAAGAGACGGGGGTTCAATCCCTGAGTCAGACAGATTCCCTGGAGAAGGGCATGGCAATCCACTCCAGTATTCTTGCCTAGAGAATCCCATGGACAGAGGAGCCTGATGGGCCACAGCCCATGGGATCGCAAAGAGTTGAATACAACTGAAGCGACTTAGCATGCATGCATAGATGTTGGCAAAGAAATGCCAACACTTGGGCATAGAGTAAGTTTTGTTCATCATTTCGTGTAAATTAAGCAATATCTAAGCCACTGGACTTGGGTTGAGATCCTGTTGCTTAAACTTCTTTGTTGCTGAATATATTGATGCTCTAAGTTAACCAAGTAACCTGTGATGATACTATCATGTTTATTGAATATAAGTTACTGTCAATAGCAGATACACCATTATTTTATGTAGCACTGACAGAAAAAAAAAATAATACAGCTAACTACATGATGATATGCAGCAAATGCAAGATGAATTTTATTTCAGACATGTTAAAATGTGAAAAACACACATCTGAACTTTAATTAAATATAATTATCTTCAATTCATCTGCTAAATTATCAGTACTAGTCTTAAAATTTTATCTCACTAAAAGGAGAGATAATTCAACCTCTGTAGGTACAGTCCTGGATAAGAAAATCAACTCTAGTTTTGGACTTAATAGGTTAGAATCCTGACTTCATGTCACAGAAGCTGTATTATATTAGACAGCTTACTTTGTGTTATTTCATCATTTATAAATAGCAATGAATAACATTATCTAGCACATGGCATTGTGAAAATGACAAAAGATAATTCACATAAAATTGCTTAGCGCATAATAAGGTTGCTTGGTGCAAAACAGATTTAGGTATTTATATTTTATAATCAGACATGGAAATTATTAAAAAAGGTTATGAGTATTTCGTTCAAATGTAGAAAATGACCACAGATTCTTTGAAGTTCCTCCCATCAAAAGGAATTCGTTATTTCTCCACCTCTTGACAAGAGCTTAGCTTTCTTGGGTCAGTGTGAAACTAGCAAACATAATGTGAGCAGAAGCTTGAAAAGTTTTCTTTTCCACCATCATGTGAAAGAACTACTAGATGATGAAAGGCAGGTAGGCATCATCCCAGCTGACATCAAGCCAATCATCAGACACATGAGAGCAACACTACCCCATATTAACAGCTTGCCAAATGCCAGGAATGAGTGTGAGGCCATCCAAGATGACTAGCCTTCAGCTGATCCACCATCTGACTGCAACTGGATTAATGTGCTCAGGAAAGTAAAGCAGGGGGACTGGTCCAGCTGAGCCCAGCCCAAGATGCAGATTCACATAATTGTCAACTGTTAAAAAATTGTTGTCTTAAGCCACTATGCTCTGCCTCTCGCTGGGTTATTTAGGCTAATAGAAACAATACTGGCAAATATTTATTGAGCACATACTATGGGCTAGGCACTGGGATGAGTGCTTTGCCCTCAACAGCTTATTTTATCATGACAACAGTTCTATGAATAGGTATTATTCTTGTCATGTGGCACAGTGGTAAAGAACCCACCTGTCAATGCAGGAGACATGAGAGGTGGGTTCAATCCCTAGGTTGGGAAGATCTGCTGGAGAAGGAAATGGCAACCCACTCCAGTATTCTTGCCTGGAAAATCCCATGGATGGAGGAGCCTTGTAGGCTACAGTCCCTGGGGTCACAAAGAGTCGGACACGACTGAGCAACTTCACTTTCTTTCTTTTCTAACATGTGTAAAATCCTGCTTTAATGAAGTCTATTAAACACTTCAGCAAGATTTGAGAACCTTTCAAGCTTTCTACCTATATTTTTGTGATAGAAACAAATTTTAATTCCTTCGGAGTTTTAATTTTAAATTTTGATGCATTTAAAATAGTAAAGAGACATTTCGAATAGAAGTATACAGTGATTTCTCTTCATCTATGTTTTGGAGTATTACAAAAATAAATAAAATCATGGGGCATGCAGGGAAGTATCATGTTGACACCTCACATCTTAAATAGGTCTTCGAGAGCCTGTTTGATTGGATTTTCTTTAAAGTAATGTCAGGCTTATAAACACTGGCCACAATTAAAAACAAATCCACAGGAGAATCTTGACATGCAGAAACAATGCAAAGTCCACAAGTGTCAAAAAAGCAGCAGAATGAGCGTGCTGTAAACAGAGCCCCTCAATGTGTGTTTAAAATGCTAACAGTGAGCTCTCAGAAGATCCTGCCCTTGGGGCACCAACTTAAACAGCTCAATCCTTCATTACCCTTGAGAAATCAAATCAGTCTTTTCCTGAACGTCTTAGAAGTCCATGGAGGGCTGAAGAACTGTACGCTCCAATTTTAGGCAGGCCAGTCTCTCTGAGGTTGCAAGATGATGCTCACTAATAACAATATTTAAAAATCCATCAGACAAGACTAAACAAGAACAGATGCAGCCATAGTATCTTATTTGCTGTGTGTTTGCATTGAAACAAAAACGCGCATGAGATTCGTTTTAGAAAATATATGTCAGCGTTTGTAGTATTTCATTAATGTAGAAACCTATTCCCTGAAATTAGAGACGGCTTAAAAAGTGTCTGCCTTAGTGTAAATTTTATTTCCTGCAGAATTTACTGCACTATTAATTTCATTTTGAAATGTGAAGCACATTTATATGGAATTATTCCCACTACTGTAGTAGTGCAAGTAGTTCACAGTCAGTCAGTCATGTCCGACTCTTTGTGACCTCATGGACTGTAGACAGAGGCTCCTCTGTCCGTGGGGTTTTCCAGGCAAGAATACTGGAATGAGTTGCCATTTCCTTCTTCAGGGGATATTCCCAACCCAGGGATCAAACCTGTGTCTCCTGAGTTTCCTGCATTGCAGGTGGATTTTTTATCCACTGAGCCATGGGGGACGCCATTATTGGTGAACTGTCATCAAATTAATAGTGATAATAGTACTGTTAATAGTATCAGCAGCCTATGGAACTAGTGTTTATACAGAGCTGTTTTCTTCACCTCTCTAGAGGGTCCAAGCTGTACCTAATACACTTTGAATCCACTTCTTCCATCCTCAGGGTCTTTTAGTACAATCCTTGGCCTTTCACAGAAGCAGAATAAAACACTTCCTGGCAGACAAGTTTGCTAATATGTTTGCACATGTTTTCTCTAGCATATGTATCTTGCCTCTTTTCTATCATCATGACCAGCAGAGAGCTGAACACAAAGAAGGTGCTTAATATAATGGACTAACTTTGAGGCCAACACATACTTTGAGGATGGTAATGCCAGCTAAGAAATAATGTTTTTCTGCTCTGCACATTCTCAATTTTCATACATGTACTGAATCAAAAAGTAAGCCTCCTTCTGGCACTAGACAACTTGATTGGAAATTATTAATACTCCTTTAATGAAAAACTAATTTGGAGGACTCTGAAAAGAACTGGAGAGACAAAAATTAGAACTTCTCTCACAATTCCTTTTTCCTTCTCATGTTGCCAAGTGGAAATTAGCAAGGAATTTTCAGACCCATGCTTCATGATTATTTAATGACTAAGGAAAGGACAGATCTGAAAATCTGTGGGATTCTGCCAAGAAACCTCTCTGCTGCTCTGTGGACCATCTCACTACTTATTTGTTTTGTTTTAATTAATTACCACTGTAAAGGAAGATGTATCTCCAGGTTCTGCACCAAAAAATAGGTTAGTGATAAGACAGATTTCATCATACTTATTTATACATGTTTTTGTAATATGTCATTAAATATTTATATAGCCATCTCTTCTACCCATAACTGAGTTCTTCTGGAATATATACTTTTATCTTTTGTCCTTAGTGACTGGCATAGCATCAATTGCATATTGTTTCATTTATCTATGGCTGGATAACAAAATACCCCCAAACTTAGTGACTTAATATAACAGAAGCTTCTTTTTTTTTCCTTCCAATTCTGTGAGTTTATGGCCAGTCCTCTGCATTCAGTTGGCAGCTGAGCTGTGGCTGAAAAGTCCAAGGTGGCCTCATTCACATGTTTTTCAGGCAAGCTGGTTGTTGGCTGAGCAGCTGAGTTCCCCTCCACATGGTCTCTCTTCTTCTATTAGTCTAGACCAGCTTCCCTAGTGTATGGTAATTGGGTTCCAAGAGAAGGAAGCTCAAGCTGCCAAGTCCCTTAAACGTTGGACCCTGGACAGGCATAGTGCTACATCTGCTATATTCTATTCGTCAAAGAAAGTCACAAAGCTAACCCTGATTCAAGTGAAAATGAAAGAGCAAACTTAGTTACTTGGTTAGTTTTTAGTAAATATTTGTTGAATAATGAGGGAAAATCCAGTTCAGATACAACCAGACCAGAGGAGAATCAAATACTGCAAAGAGAACATAAGCATTTCCTTTCCTCCCTCTTTCCCTTGCTCTCTTCCACCTCTTTCGCTTTTTTTTTTTTTTTTCCCTTTCACTCAGAAATTTTGAATAATGAATCAGCATTTTCTGAAAGAGAATGAAACGACTGGTATTACAGGTAGAGGAAACACCCTATGGAAAGAATTAAAGCAGTGACATTACATGATGAGTTTGAGGAAGAGCTAGTAATTCAATGGGGCTGATAGTGTGGGTTGTCTGTAGAGGAGTGATGAGGAATGAAGCTGAAAATGTGTAAGGAGGAGCTTGTATGTCATAGTATTTGTTCTTTAAGCAGTGGAGAGTTGAAAAAGTTGAAGTAAGATAACATCACAGACTTGTTGATGAGCTTTTTCTGTATAGATCTAAAATGGACCATTTGGACTCTGTAAAGTCATAGCAGTTTTCTTCTTTGCTAGGTCCTATAGGTGCCTAGAATACCTACTATGCACTCAATTAATCTAAGAAGGTCGAATACTTGGTTGTTGAGTGAATGAGGTCATCAAGTACCAGACTGTTCAGAAAGCTAAATGAATGTGAGGGTGCTCGGGCAGGGCATCTTGGTCATCAGTGTAAACTATCAGTGATGAACTCTGTGTACAAACTTTGAAAGCCATGATGGAGAAAAAATGTATCATTGTGAGATCTTTCCCAACTAATTCTTTCACAAGGAAAGCTATGTGTAGAGATCATATGACCTCATTTATTTATTTTAGACCAAAAGACATATTCTAAGGAAATCGTTTTCTTATTTTTACATAATTAAATGTAAGTTGCCTTTGTAAGTTATTTTAATTATATCATAAGTATTTAACTTGTGTGAAATACTTATGTGTTAAATACATGAGTCTTTAATAAGTGTTGACATTTTACTTATTTTTCTTATTTCTAAATTTTGGTGCTTGGACTCAGTTCGGTTCAGTTGCTCAGTCGTGTCCAACTCCTTGCGACCCCATGGGCCACAGCAGGCCAGGCCTCCCTGTCCATCACCAACTCCCGGAGTTCACTCAAACTCATCTCCATTGAGTCCGTAATACCATCCAACCATCTCATCCTCTGTCGTCCCCTTCTCCTCCTGCCCTCAATCTTTCCCAGCATCAGGGTCTTTCTCAGTGAGTCAGCTCTTCGCATCAGGTGGCCAAACTATTGTAGTTTCAGCTTCAATATCAGTCCTTCCAATGAACATTCAGGACTTATCTCCTTTAGGATGGGCTCGTTGGATCTCCTTGCAGTCCAAGGGACTCTCAAGAGTTTTCTCAAACACCACATTTCAAAAGCATCAATTCTTCGGTGCTCAGCTTTCTTTATAGTCCAACTCTCACATCCATACATGGCTACTGGAGCGAGCATAGCCTTGACAAGACTAAAGGCTCTTATTATGTCATTTGCTTACATCTTGTTATGATTGGTATGAGGATAATGATGCTAGGACTTACATCTTCACATTTAAAATTTCCTATTTATAAATATTTTTTTTGTGTACATCATTTCATTATAGTTGATTCCCACAGAAACTATGTGAGATGGGATCTTGGGTGTTAGAATCCCCTTTACAGATCTCCCACATTAAAAAAGAAAGGTGACATTTTGATCATTTAAGTGACTGCTTGGTAGAGACTCTGTGCATTTATTCAGATTTCTGAGAAATTACTCCCAGTGAAAAATGTAACAATTCAAATAAAAGATGGTTTCAGTGAAGTTTGGGAGAACCCTTAACTACTTCCAGTATCTGACATGTGGGTTCTTTTCCCCAAGGCCCTTGGCTGCCAGTTTTATATTTCTTGGCAATTTAATGCTTTAAGCTGAGCACCTCCTGGGTCACCAGACCTTGAACAGCAGGAAGCATATTTTCCCTTAAGACCACTTAACCATTAGGGCCAAAGGCCAAGTCTGAATTTGTATCATTCTCTAATATACAGGTGTACCCAGCACCACACTTCACCGTATAGAGGGCTCCAGAGAATGCAAGGATGCCTCTGGACCTACCTTCAGAATCCTAGACAGCCTTTGCAATCAAGCTGGAGAGTAGGCTTTGGTTTCTATGAGGATAGCATATGATTTTGGAACCCATTATTCTAGAGACTAAAGACAAATCTTGCTGGAATTAGAGAAAATGTAAATCTGGCTTGAATTTCTTTATAGATTGTCGCTTATCTGGATCAATAGAATGATTATACTGAGGGACAAGGTAGTGAGAAAGATACAATGATGATTCAAAAAAAACCAGAAAAACAACCTCTCTCTCAAAAAAGAGCTCTTTGTAAATAAGAAATGAGGAGGTAAATTCCTGAGTTTTATCAAAAATGTGGGGAAAGAATAAGCTCTGGCCCTTCCTATTATTATTCTAGCCTTCTTTCCTCCTCCTCTGTGGCCTCCCCTAGAGTTTGCTTTAACATTTCACACAGCCTTGGTTACCCTTTTTCATTTTAATCAAATGGATATGCCCAGGATGTTTTCTCATTCAGTGTATTCAGAAACAAATTTATTCTGGAGATACTTTGGGGAAGCACTGGAATCCATTAATCCTGGTATTAACCTGCCTCCCCTCTATCTTTCTAGTATCCAGAATTTTGTTGTGAAATAAATTCATGGTCACATTTCTAAAGATGTTACTTGGTGAACTGATTCAGTTACCTGTAGCTGTTAAAGAGTTCAAACTGGGGCATTCAATGAGATGGTTTTAATGTCATAGTACAGACCATCTTGGAGAATGAAATTCTCCAACCCAGCCCAGTATTCTTGCCAGGAAATGTCCATGGACAGAAGAGCCAGGCAGGCTACCGTTCATGGGGTTGCAGAGTCAGATATGATTGAGCAACTGTGTGTGGGCCCATACACACACAGGCACTGACCAACTGAACATCCAGATATAGATAATGTAAATTCACCCAGCAAACCCCACCTTCCATACACATACACTCCTTCCTCTACAAACTCGGAAGTACTCATTCTGAGTCCTCAATCACAGTTTGGATTGTTTATTTCCACTCCTGTGGTTTCCCCCAGGAAAATATTTTTCCTATACACGCCTAGATTCTTAACCTATTCCCTAACTCACCCCTATCCAGGAGAAAAGGAGCACTTTCTGATTAATATTGGATTGGCCAAAAAGTATGTTTGCTGTAAGATGGTACGGGAAGCTGAACAAACTTTTTGGCCATTCCGGTACGTCTGGGAGCTCAAATTAAAGACTGGAAACACAGACACTCCCCCTTTTCAATTTGGAATATGCTTGCATGCTGAGAGCTTGAACTTTGGTCTGCCTTTAGCCATGTGGTAAACTGACCTTCAGGTGATGCCTGTGGTTTTCTAACAGTTCTTGTAATGAGGTGGGTGATTAACATTCAATGATGTAGTATTAACAAGTCTACCTAGTTCAGTTCAGTTCAGTTTAGTTGCTCAGTTTGCGACCCAATGGACTGCAGCACACAGTCTACCTAGTTAACAGACTTAAATCCATATTCTCCAAGCTAGCTTTAGAGAGTGATAGAAGTGATACACTCGTCTTTATCTTCCTGATTAATTTCTTTCAATGAGCTCAAAACTGGGATAGAGAGGCAATGACAACTGATTAGTCCTCAACTCCAACAACTATGACTGAAGTTTTCCTCTATTAATTTGTTGTTAGGCTCCTCTGAATGCCCTCCTGTGAGATGAAAGTAATCTCACTATATCCTCTGTTGCTTCAGTTAATAAGCTCACATTAATTCCCTCCAAATAACTAGAAAAAAAAGTATTTTGGCTTAGACATACAAGATGATAAATAGCATAACCATGTGCATGCTCGTTCACTTCAGTTATGTTTGACTCTTTGCGATCCCATGGACTGTAGCCTGCCAAGCTCTTCTGTAGGTGGTATTATCCCAGCAAGAATACTGGAGTGGGTTGCCATGTCCTACCTCAAGGGATCTTTCCAACCCAGGGATTGAACCTGTGTCTCCTGCAGCTCCTGCGTTAGCAGGTGGATTCTTTACCATAAAATGACCAGGGAAGCCCAGTATATCCATAACAGCTGACAAACATGAACAAGACCATGGAAGTCTAGAGTCATTTGATTTATTTGGAATTTCCTTGCTAGGGACTATTTTTTTTTTTTTTTTTGATGAAGGGAAGGTAGCAGAAAAAAGGGTTGATAGTTTACATTTTTTTTTCTTTTATTAAGAGAATGCCTTTAAAAGCTTCTTTTAGGTCTAATATGTAGAACAGATAAATATGATGTTGCCATAGATAAAATGGGAAATAGTCCACAGTTCAGTGTTTCCTCTTCTTTCACTGTGTCACCTCTGATATCCTCAGAACATATGGCTTGTATATATTTTTAAGACCACAGGAAAATATGACTCCGCTGGAAACAAAACAATGGAAATTTATGTCCAGAAACACCTCAGTGAACAAAGAACATCTGAACTGGGATATTCCTTTTCTCAGCTTCTGTTGGAGACAACTAGTCTTTTAAATGCCTTCTGGCTTGCAGAATCAAAAATAACATTTAAAAAGTAGAGGATGACCCAATTTCTAAATTCCCGTGGGTATTACATCTCAGCATTCCATTCTTTAATTTTCTACAGTGTCTGGAACAGTCCACCTGGCACAGAACTGATAGTCAATGAATGTTTGATGACTGAACGAGTGAATGAATGAATAAATAGAAAAAGTTGATAGCTGTCCTTAGGAACAGCAAAGAGCAAGAACCAGACATGCAATATGTAATAAAGAATCTCATTCAGAAAGTTTCTCTATTGATTTTTCAAAGATCAGCTATCTATAGACCTAAAATTACCTTCTCCATCTTCAAAGGTAAATTTTCACAAAGAGAAACCCCAGTCTGTTGAGATATGCCTCTCTCCTGCTGAAAACACCTGTTCCTGATAAATCTGGCTTCTTTATCCTACCGAGGCATTGTAGAGAGACTACCCACAGGCTTTTCAGAACAGAAAGTGCATGGAAATAACATTGTTTTATTTAGGTGGCAAGATTTCTTATTGATGAGAAAAGCTCTTTTTCAGGTGTATCTAAGTTTCTGATTTCAGCCACCTTTTAATTTTTTTTTTTTCTCTAGGAAATAAATAGTAGGACCTTTTAAAAAATAAATACTGTCTTTCTTTTATCCCAACCCCATCACATTGCTACCACCATACTAGAACTGTCGACTATCATAGAAAGATTGTCTGTGAACAAGGGATTCATTTAGTATCATTCTTCTGTATTGTGGCTCCCATAATGTGTGCTGAAGTGCCCCCAGAGTGCTGTAGCAAATTCACATGAACATTGCATGATAGTTTCAATGTTTGAGTGAAATAACAGTATTTGTTGGACATGATCCAAACTACTATCTCAAAGTCGTTCACAGTTTCAACATTAGGTTGAGCTACTGTCCTCTAGATGATGTCATATCCTTACATGACTGGACTTCAGGGGGTTGCTATGATAACCAGAAAATATGGTGTGAATATCATCACAAAACAGGAAATGAGAGTGACAGTGTCCAATCTGATAACACAGCACCATTAGTGACTGATTGTAGTTATTGAAAAATGAAATGAACATTTTATTTGTACTTTCAATGTTTGTATATTTTTAAATGACCACTAAGTTGCTGATAAGTGCCTATGCTTATTTGGATCCAACTACTTAATTAATTTGGCTTAGAGGCACTGCTCTAATGATGGTAGACAGGGTTCAATTTCTAAAGTCTCTTGAAGACTTAGTCTTTTTTAGAAGACTCTCAGGACCCAAAATGACAGTGCTTACAAATCTATGATTTATTGGAGGAAAATGACATAATTTAGAAATAGCATTAAAATAAGGATATGCATTGCAGTCACAGGCTACCCCATAGCAAAGGTTCTGGGAAGAACCTGCCTTGAGTTTCAAATGTGCTTCTTCCTTCAGGCCATACTTGCTCTCTTGGATCAGGGACTTCAGAACCAGGGACCCCAAGGCAGATTTTGGCAAGGGCTTCTTAAATCATTAATCTCAGTGTCATCATTAATCCCGTGTCATCAAGCTGGTACAAACACCCCCTGACCCACTGTTGCAAATTGACACCATTAATCAATACATTTTATACCTTGATCAAAGGTAAGTGCCCTAAAGGACCATTTCTTACTTCAGTAAAACAACTTGGGCCAATGCCATGCCTGCTGAAATTTACCCCCATGGCACTGGCTTTATAAAGCAAAAAAGAACCAGGCACTCGGGTACCATGCTCTTGTTTGCCAGAAAGCCAATCTTGTGGACAGTGTTTTCAACTTCATTTCTGAACAGAACATTCATCTTTAGAACAAGTAAGAACACAACACTTACCAGGCCTCTGTGGGACAAAAAGGCAAAAAATAGAAAAAATGATATTTACAAAAATTAGAAAACATACAAAAGAATATATCTGTAAGTCTAATAGTTAATCTTATGAGTAAGACAGAGAACACAGGACAAATGAGTTTTAGGACCATATACCAGTCTAGCAAATATGTATAAGAAATTACTTTTTGTTCCTGAGTTTTCCTCTTTGGTCTTCATCTCTTCTCACTCAGGCTTTGAATAGCTTTGCAGTATCACCTACTGATCTTATTTAAACCACCATCTACATGTTGATGATTCAGATCTAAATCTTCGATGCAGCTGCCTCCTGGGATCAAGCTCAAGGAATAATATTCAAATTCAGGTTTTCCCTTTGCAATGTAGCATGAGCTTCATAAGCTTAACATATCTGCACAGGCTTCTTCTTCTCCCCATTCCTCAGTTTTACCCTCAAACCTGCATTTACAGCTCAATTTCCTGTTTTGGCTAATGGACCCAACACCGTCAATGTTAGACAAACTCAAAATCTGGCAATTTTGACTGTCCTCTAATTGCCTATAACCTTTTAGGAATCTAACTTCTGCTCCAGAGCCCATACTACATTTTAGTATTTCCTCTACTGTAAATGATCACAGTTGTCTCCCAAATACTAGCCATCTCTCTAGTAGTCTTAGCTTCCATTTCTTTCCCCTGTAAATCACAGTAGTCATTGTGTACAGTCAAGACTATGTTGTTTCCTTCAGGTAAAATGGGCTAATGGTTCCCTAACGTCAGCCCAAGTAAGTTTCTGTCTCTATTCATAGCACTCAAGGCTATCTGTGACCTGGTCCTACTCCCTCTCCAGCCACACTGCTCTTCTCACTGGCCTAAACTACATTGTCCAACTCACATTCTGTGCTGTGCCCAGGTGGTTCTCTCTACAGGGAATGGCTTTTCTACCTTTCCTGTCTAGTCAGTTCAAATTCAGGCATTATCTCTTCTAGGAATTATAGCAGGGATGAAGCCTACGTGGCTCTTTTTCACATACACAATCATGGGATAGGAGGGTTGCAGAGGACACTCAACAGGGGAAAATGTGATGTTCAGATGTCTAGAAATTAGAGAGTGCATGTCACAGCCAGTGTCTACTATTGAATTCATTAGAGGGAGAGGCTGCAGATAGACTATAAAGGGGAAAAAAATAGGCAGGATGTTGGGAGAATTGTGCACAAGCAATAGTGCATCAGAAGCAGCTAAAAAATTGCAATATGGAGATTGGAGAAGGTCACAGAACATGGTGTGTCTGCCCCTGGGTGGGGTCTGAAAGAAGCACATTGCTGGTGGGCATGTCAGTTGCATCAGGGTTAGCCTGTTGGGAGGGAGGCAGAAGGCTCCAGGTGGTTGAAGAGGATATCCTTCAACTGGTTTACTAATAGCAAGCATGAACAGGAAAGCAGGACAAGAATTAATAAAAGAAAAACATTAGGAGCATATAAGAGATGTCACCTGGGATCTCCTGGAAAACACTTGAGCAGACTTTATGGGGAGATATGACATCAACAGATTGTTGTTACTAAGTCCTGCCTGACTCTTTGTGACCCCATGGACTGCAGCATGCCAGGCATCTCTGTCCTTCACTATCTCCCAGAGTTTGCTCAAATTCATGTCCACTGAGTCCACTGAGTTGGTGATGCCATTCAACCATCTCATTCTCTGCCATCTTCTCCTGCCCTCAGTCTTTCCCAGCATCAGATTTGATCTCCTTGCTGTCTAAGGGACTCTCAAGAGTCTTCTCCAGCACCACAGTTCGAAAGCATCAGTTCTTTGGTGCTCAGTCTTCTTTATGGTCCAACCCTCACATCCATACATGACTACTGGAAAAACCATAGCTTTGACTATATGGAATATGTTGTGTTTAATATGACCACATTTTTTAATTTTTATTTTTTCTTGGAGTATAATTGCTTTATAATGTCGTGCTAGTTTCTTCTGTACAATGAAGTGAATCAGCTATATGTATAGATATGTCCTCTCAGACCTCCCTCCCATCTTCCCCCCACCCCCCAACATGACAACATTTACATCTACAAATTTCCAGGTATGGAAGTTCATCCTTTTATACATCCCCTTTCCCAGCAGAATGTATTTCTTTCTCTCCTGTGCCTCATCTTTCCCTATCCTCTCTACAAGCCATAGAAGCAATACTTTATGTGTTGCTTCAATTATGTGTCTGTATGTCTGTCTCCTTGACTATACAGTTGGCACTCCATATCTGTAGGTTTCACCTCTGGGGATTCAACCATCCACAAATTGAACATATCCCAAATAATTCCAGAAAGTTCCAAAAAAGCAAAACCTGAAATTGCCACATGCAAATTTATATGACATTTACATTGCATTACAGATTGTAAGTAATCTGGTGATGATTTAAAATATACGGCCCTACCATGTGTGAAATACATAGCTAGTGGGAACCTGCTATAAAGCACAGGAAGCTCAGTGCAATGCTCTGTGATGACCTAGAGAGTTGGAAGGGGTTGGGGGAAGGGGGACCCAAGAGGGAGGGGATATATGTATTCGTATGGCTGATTGACTTCATCATGCAGCAGAAACGAACACAGCATTGTAAAGAAATTATATTCCAATAAAAATTATAAGCAAAAAAAAAAAAATAAGTATATGGCAGATGTATATTAGTTGTAAGCAAGAACTATGCCATTTTATATAAGGGACTTGAGTGTCTGAGAATTTTAGTATCTGTCTGGCTCCTAGAGCCAATTTCTTGTAGATACTGAGGAAATACCATGCTGTAAGCCCTTTGAGGTCAGGTACCATGCTTGTTCCAGTTCTTATCCTCACTGGATACAGTGCCAGGAAAAGAGTAGAGGTTCATTAAATGCTAATTAACTGGAACTGAATTGCCTCAGAGACCACAGAAAGGCCTGATGACTGAAGTATCCTTTTCTGATTTGCAACTAAGAGGCAACTAGCAAGCTTCTTCCTATACAGAGAAGAGATAACTATCAAAGCACTATTAATCAAAATGTGTTCTATTTCCTAGCAGGCTTTACTCATTAGGAAAATGAGGGAGGGGATTTATGCACAGGCATAAATCAAGGTTCTTAACACTGAAAAGAGTTGTGTATTGCTAGAATAAGACAAATGACCCCCAGTTTAAAAGAAACAACATTTAAAACTTTCTGTGCATAGAATCCTTTCCAAGAACACTGAAGCTTTCTGTAAGTATGGAAATGTTGAAACACGATTTAATATTGAAGGAGGGAGACTTATTTGCACATGGAAGCATTATGTCTTTTGTGTCTAATTCTGAAATTATTTGGACTTTCTTCTCCACCATGTTGTTGAAGTGTCCTTGCAGTTTATGCACATCAATGATACATCTAGGAATTATGGAAATAAATAAAAATTGCTTTATTTTTATTGCTCATTTTGTATAATATATGGGTTCCCAGGTGACTCTAGTGGTAAAAAACCCACCTGCCAATGCAGGAGACACAAGAGACGTCAGTTCGAGCCCTGGGTCAAGAAGATCCCCTGGAGGAGGGCATGGCAACTTTCTCCAATATTTTTACCTGGAGAATCCTGTAGACAGAGGAGCCTGGTGGGCTACACTCCATGGGGTCGCAAAGAGTCATACATGACTGAAGCAACTTAGCATGCATGCACGCACATTAATAATAAATATCCTTTTTGTTGACTGAAACTTGATCATATTGCAGAGAGAAGCTAAGGTGCCTAGCTATGAGAATCAGAATCAGAATCAATCTGCCAATGCCTGAGGAAGAAGGTGTGAGTTTCCATTATCACTAGATACCATGGGTGTGTTGTCTAGAACTGTGAATACAGTCCTGCCTTTGATTTGCAACTGTAGCTTAAAAGGTTACTGCTTGGAACATCTCTAACTTGAGATAGAGACATCTCTATCACCCAGAGAAAGGAAGAGAGAAACCCTGATAAGGAATATATAATCTCCAACTGGACCTTCATTTTTGGATTTTCCCTTGTGAAAGAGAAGGGAAAAGAGAGTTTTGCAGATGTCTTAAGTAGTACAGATAATTCTCAAAGATTTATTTATTGATAGGTCCAAAATCCACTGAAATGTCTTCATATTTTTAATTATTCTTTGGAGGGTACTCATGATTTCCATGCTAGTTCCATTCATGTATGCTCATGAACTCCAGTCTAGTAACAGTATATGTGTATAAAAACTATTCTACCTACAATTTGCTCTTTATACACTTAACTCATTTAATTCTTACAAAAGTCCTATTAAATACATATTGTTAACATTACGATTTTCCCATGAGGAACTAGAGCCTTAAGGAGCTTAAAGAATTTCTCCACAGGCATTCATGTGGATAAGTGGCATAGCTGGGTCTTGCACTCCACATTCTCTAATTAACCACTAATTATGCTGTAACAACCTTCATAAAAATAGAATATGGCTGACAAAATTGCCACTAATTTAAATCATAATGAGGAATGATAAAGTCCTTTCCAGATGGATTTGCAAATTTCTGTACTAATTTCTATAATTCAGAATTTCTACATAGGTTTCTGTCCCGGGGCTAGAGAAAGATATATTCCCTTCTTTCAAGAATCTCCAGATTCATAGACTTAGAGAATCAACTTATGGTTACCAGGGGGAAAAGAGAGTGAGGGGAGGGATAGATTGGAAGTTTAGAATCAATATGTACAGATTGCTATCTTTAAAATAGATAACCAGCAAAAATCTACTGTATAGCAGAAGAACTCTGCTCAATGTTCTGTCATAACCTAAATGGGAAAAGAATTTGAAAAAGAATGTGTACATGTATTCGTACATGTACGAATCACTTTTCTGTACACTGAAAACTAATACAATAGTGCCAATCAGTTATACACCAATATAAAATAAATATTAAAAAAATATTAAAGAGTCTCAGTGTCTATGAGGAAGAAATGTTTGTAAGTTTTCAGCTATGTGAGACCATGAAAAGTGCTATAATAGAAATGTGTGACATGAGAGGCTCCCAAAAGGAGAGATTAGACCTGACTGAGACTATCTACTAATTTTACTTGAATTTGACACAAGTGGAAGAACAGTTGTTCTTAGATGGAGGAACAGACTTTGACTGGTAGACATGGAAATGCTTAATCTTACAGGCAAAAGGGTAGCATAAAGCAAGGTGTAAAAGCTGCAAGTGAAGACCATGTTTCAGCATAGGGCACATTAGGTAAAGATTTGGGAATAGGGAAACAGTGAAATGAAAGATAAGGATAGGATCTTAATAGGTACAAAAGAATGTATTTGATGCAATTTCTTCATTCCACTCAGCATATCCTGAATTGGTTAACATAAGATTTGACTGCCATTATTAAGACAGATATTCATCAGAAGAAAGTCTATCTGGATTTAACAAGAACAACTTTATAATGTATATATAAAAGAGACTAAGTGTCTAGCATATTAAAGACAATAAATAAATATTTCTTAAATGACAATAATCAAATAATTAATGGATATCTAGAATTGGTGTTAAATTTTCAAAATTGCTATTTGTTAATTGTATAGTGGGCTTGAATTAAATTTTAATAGGCTTGAATTGAAGGTGATCCAAAGTGAGTGTTTTTTTCCATAGTAAAGTATGTTCTAATCATTACCACTGTAGTTCATATTTGGTAATGGCTGGTATTTCTGTTGGGTAGTCCATTAAATCATGAAGTGATTGATTTTCTTTTCTTTTTCTACTTTCAAGGGGATTATTTCTACCAAATATAATTGCCCTTTAGTGAACAGTGTTAGTTTGATGTACTGTGAACTTCCTTGGGGATGATCAGCCTCTGTGAATAGTAACATTAATCTAGTACAGAAACATTAGTGGCTTGTAAGGATTAATTCTATTTTAAGAACCCTTTAGGAACCCTGAGTGTACACATGCTCCATAATAACTTGTTTCCAATTTATCAACTGTCACATCTTTAATTTCATTATTCACATTGTTTCTTCACAATTGTTGATTCAAAAATCTGCCATACATTCTTTACATAATATTTTTAACCATCCCTGTCTTGCTGAGGATGAAAAATGGATGACAGAAATGCCATTGGTGTTTAAACGCTTGCATCAGAGCTAGTTCTGGTCTAGAGCTTGCTTCCTCAGTTCAGTTCAGTCATTCAGTCGCGTCTGACTCTTTGTGACCCCATGGACTGCAGTAAGTCAGGCTTCCCTGTCCATCACCAACTCCCGGAGCCTACTCAAACTCATGTCCATTGCGTCAGTGACACCATCCAACCTCATCTCATCTCATCCTCTGTCATCCCCTTCTCCTCCCGCCTTCAATCTTTCCCAGCATCAGGGTCTTTTCCAGTGAGTCAGTTCTTCACATCAGGTGGCCAGTGTGTTGGAGTTTCAGCTTCAGCTTCAGTCCTTCCAATGAATATCAGGACTGATTTCCTTTAGGATTGACTCGTTTGATCTCCTTGCAGTCCAGGGGACTCTCAAGAGTCTTCTCCAACACCACAGTTCAAAAGCGTCAATTCTTCGGTGCTCAGCTTTCTTTATAGTCCAACTCTTACATCTATACATGACTACTGGAAAAAGCATAGCTTTGGCTAGATGGACCTTTGTTGGTAAAGTAACATCTCTGCTTTTTAATATGCTGTCTAGGTTGTTCATAACTTTCCTTTCAAGGGTTTTGGCTGTAGTCACCATCTACAGTGATTTTGGAGCCGCCCAAAAATAAAGCCTGTCACTGTTTCCAGTGTTTCCCCATCTATTTACCATGAAGTGATGGGACTGGATACCATGATTTTAGGTTTTCCTTGATTAAGTTCCATTTCTTCTATGTTACCAGTAGAAATTTAGTTTTAAATTTTCAATTCAGTTTTCTAAAACAATGATCACCTCTCCTTGGCATTCCGACAAGTTGATCAGTGGTTGACCTGAAATCATTGTCAACTCAACAAGCAATTACACAGAGAGTATCTGCTAATTCAGTTCGAGTCAATTAATCCCTAGTGAAAAGAAGCCACAGCAGATGGAAGTGGAGGGTGTCCCTCCTACCCAGCTGGGTGGTTCTGTCATCAAGAAAAGGGTAAGCTTTCTTCCTGGGACTTACAGTTGACCGCACTAAGGCCATATCATTTTCCTGTTTAGCATGATGTATTATAGGATTTTCAGGGAAAATATTTGCATTGTGTAATGATCACAGGCAGAAAATGTTTTTCTTTATGGAGGGCTGCTCATCAGCAAACTTGGTATGCCTGTCGGTTTCTGGCAAGAGAATTAAAAATAAATAATAAAAGGGAAGCATAATCTAATATTATGCTTTGGATTAATTCTAATTGATCCTAGAGAATTTAGAACCTAACTCTGAAAAGGTTAACATATAAAGTAAAGCTTCTTAAAAATAAATGACTTTTATATTGATGCTTTGATGGGTATGACATCTCTGGGCTTAATAGCCTTTTTATCCAGAAAGATCCCCAAATTGAATGTGGGGATGGAGCAGAGCTTTAACTCATCATGTGTTGCATCTCAGATCTTGGGGGCGATAGTCTTGTTTACAGGCACATCAGAGCAGCTCTAAGCCCTTAATAGAATATAGATGTCATTTGGACCTAAGAAAGCTTACTTTATAACCACCTACTGGAAAGTGTTTTTTGGCTGAAGACCAGCATAGGCTGATATTAGCTTGGTAAATTAATGAACAATTTCAGTTCGGTTCAGTCACTCAATTGTGTCTGACTCTTTGTGACCCCATAAACCACAGCATGCCAGGTCTCCTTGTCCATCACCAACTCTCAGAGTTCACTCAAACTCATGTCCATTGAGTTGGTGATGCCATCCAACCATCTCATCCTCTGCCGTCCCCTTCTCCTCCTGCCCTCAATCTTTCCCAGCATCAGGGTCTTTTCAAATGAGTCAGCTCTTTGCATCAGGTGGCCAAAGTATTGGAGTTTCAGCTTCAACATCAGCCCTTCCAATGAACACCCAGGATTGATTTCCTTTAGGATGCACTGGTTGGATCTCCTTGCAGTCCAAGGGACTCTCAAGAGTCTTCTCCAACACTTCAGTCCAAAAACATCAATTCTTCGGCACTCAACTTTCTTTATAGTCCAACTCTCACATCCATATATGATTACCTGAAAAACCATAGTCTTGACTAGATGGACCTTTGTTGGCAAAGTAATGTCTCTGCTTTTTAATATGCTATCTAGGTTGGTCATAACTTTCCTTCCAAGGAGTAGGCATCTTTGAAGTTCATGGTTACAATCACCATCTGCAGTGATTTTGGAGCCAAGAAAAATAAAGTCAGCTTCTGTTTCCACTGTTTCCCCATCTAGTTGCCATGAAGTGATGGGACTGGATGCCATGATCTTAGTTTTCTGAATGTTGAGCTTTAAGCCAACTTTTTCACTCTCCTCTTTCACTTTCATCAAGAGGCTCTTTAGTTCTTCTTCACTTTATGCCATAAGGGTGGTGTCATCTGCATAACTGAGGTTATTGGTATTTCTTCTGGCAATCTTCATTCCAGATAATTTGAATACTTAAGTATATCCTGTATTTGGAAGGTTACAACTGTCAAGGTAAGGGGCATCCACAATTTGAGAAACTGAGGAGAATCAGCGTTCCAATGTATCAGGGGGCTGATATCAATCCTTCACTTTCACTGATACAGCTACTCAATAATGTTGATTAAACATATTTCATGTGGACAATGTTGTGAGAAACAAGTTTCAGGGATAGAATTTCTTTATAGAAGAAAGTTTAAGGCCATTATATAATGAACTGTAATGATTAATTTAAAACTAATGGTGATGCCAAAGTTGTGGGTCTGGACTTTGCTCCTCAGTGACCCTATACTCCTCGTAGTAATGTAGGAGGATTGTGGATTGCATGGGGATAATGATGCCCTATTTTGTTGATAAATGCTATCAGTTGAAGTGAAATACCCTATAATAAATTTGAAGTATAAATCTTTGGAGCAAGCCGGAAGAATGGTGTAACTCTGTACATTGCTAATTTTCCAAGTCTTACTTTTCACTGCTCTAGAAGGACATTTTGAAAGTTAACAGATATCACACAGAATCCTCTAAGTGATTCAATTTTTTAAAAAGGCAAATCTGCTAAAAAAATTACAACACCCATCTAATTAATATTCTGCTTTGTAACTTACATAATCCATATTCAATTGCTTAATGAGTTTTTGATTGTCACAATGTTCCTTGTATGTACTTGAAGGTGAATTGAAAACAAAACTAGTAGAAACCTATAATGAATATCCAAATAGTATATAAAGGTCATTCAATAAATAATCAGTATTCTCACTATAATAATATATATATTATATTTGCTAGATATGTATGTCTGTATATTAGTTATTGAAAGAATATCTTGAAGTAAGACTCCAGGAATAGTATATAACATGGGTTTTAGCAATTGTATATTTATATAACTTCCAGAACCAGACTGAGAAGAAATAGTGCATTGATTATATATATACAGAATGTACACACAAAGTAATATAGTAGAGATTTTCCTTCAAATTCCTAATATATTAACATGTTCTCAAATAATATAACTCAGTTTTTCGATGAATTGCAAGCATAGTCGTTTGTCATGACAAAGAAAATCAAGAATTCTCCAGTGGATAATTCATTATCTCACTGTATGTACCATTATTTAAGTATTTAACACAATGTATTATAATGATATATTTTCTTGTTTTTCTCCCTTATTAGACCTTTGGGTCTTATCCATTCTATTTTTCTAGATTCAACTCCTTACTTTAGGGCTATAAATAGATACATATATTTTTGATTGATTAATTTATTGGATATTAATAGCATATTTTACAGAATTGGGGCTTCCCTGATGGCTCAGACTGTAAAGACTTCCTGCAATGTAGGAGACCCAGATTCAGTCCCTGAGTTAGGAAGATCTCCTGGAGAAGGGAATGGCAACTCACTCCAGTATTCTTGCCTGGAGAAGTCCATGGACAGAGAAGCCTGGCAGGGTATAGTCCATGGGGTTGCAAAAACTTGGGCCCAACTGAGCAACTTTCACTTGGAAAATTTACCCTAATATTTTGGTTATTATTTAAAAAACAGAATATTTAATTATTTTTTATTAATGGCTAGACCAAAATGACAAAATTTGAGTAGAGGGCAATTACTAATACCTCCAGAAAGAATGAAGTGGCTAGGTCAAAGAGGAAACAGTGTTCAGTTGTGGAAGTGTCTGCTGATGAAAGTAAAATTTGATACTATAAAGACCAATATTGCATAGAAACTGGAAATGTTAGATTCATGAATCAACGTAAATTGGACATGGTCAAGCAGGAGGTGGGAAAAGTGAACACCAACATTATAAGAATCAGTGAAGTAAAATGGATGGAAATGGAAGAATTTAATTCAAATGACCATTATATCAACTACTGTGGGCAAGACTCCCTTAGAAGAAATGGGGTAGCCCTCATAGTCAGCAAAAGAGTCTGAAATGCAGTACTTGGGTGCAACCTCAAAAATGACAGAATGATCTCAGTTTGTTTCCAACATAAACCATTCAACATCACAATAACCCAAGTCTATTCCCCAATCATTGATGGTGAAGAAGGAGCAGTTGACTGGTTCTATGAAGATCTTCTAGTACTAACACCCAAAATGATGTCTTTTCATCGTAGGGGATTGGAATGCAAAAATAGGAAGTGAAGAGATACCAGAATAACAGGCAAGTTTGTACTTGGAGTACAAAATGAAGCAGAGCCAAGGTTAACAGTTTTGTCAAGAGAACACACTGGTCATCAAAAATAACTTTTCCCAACAGTACAAGAGACATGGACATCACCAGATGATCAATAGCAAATTCAAATTGATTTTGTGCTTCATAGTCGAAGATGGAGAAGCTCAATACAGTTAGCAAAAACAAGACCTTGAGCTGACTGTGGCTCAGATCATGAACTCCTTATTGCAAAATTCAGACTTAAATTGAAGAAAGTAGGGAAAACCACTTGGCCATTCAGGTATGACCTAAATAAAATTCCTTATGATAATACAGTGGAAGTGATGAATAGATTAAAATGATTAAATCTGGTAGACAGAGTGCTTGAAGAACTGTGAACAGAGGTTTGTAACATTGTAAAGAATGTAGTGACCAAAACCATCCCAAATTAAAAAAAAAAAAAAAATCAAGAAGGTGAAGTGGTTGTCTGAGGAGGCTTTACAAAAGCTGAGGAAAGAGATGCAAAAGGCAAGGGAGAAAGGGAAAGATATACCCAACTGAATGCAGAACGAGCAGGGAGGGTTAAGAAAGCCTTCTTAAGTGAACAATGTAAAGAACTTGAGGAATACAGTAGAATGGGAAAAAGATGGGTGCAGCAAAGGACAGAAATGCTAAGGACCTAACAGGAGCAGAAGAGATTAGGAAGAGGTGACAAGAATACAGATGGGAACACAGAAAAGGTCTTAATGACCTGAATGACCACAATGGTGTAGAGTCAGAAATCCTGGAGAGTGAAGTCAAGTGAACCTTAGGAAGCATTACTAGGAATAAAGCTAGTGGAAGTGATGGAATTCCAGCTGAACTAGTGAAAAATCCTAAAAGATGATGCTGTTACAGTGCTGCACTCAATATGTCAGCAAATTTGGAAAACTTAGCAATGGCCACAGGAATGGAAAAGGTCAGTTTTCTTTCCAGTCCTGAAGAAGAGCAATACCGAGGAATGTTCAAACTACTGTACCGTTGCCCTCATTTCACATGCTAGCAAGGTTATGCTCAAAATCCTTCAAGCTAGGCATCAAGCAATATGTGAACTGAAAGTTTCCACATGTACAAGCTGGATTTAGAAAAGGCAGGGGAACCAGAGATCAAACTGCCAATATTCACTGTGTTGTGGAGAAAGCAAGGAAATTCCAAAAAAAAAAAAAACAACAAACACTCACATCTACTTGTGCTTCATTGATGGTGTGGACACAACAAACTGAAAAATTCTTAAGAGGCGGGAATACCAGACCACCTTAGCTGTCTACTGAGAAATCTATGTGTAGGTCAAGAAGCAATAGTCAGAACTGGACATGGAACAGTGGACTGGTTCAAAATTAGGAAAGGAGTATGATGAGGCTGTGCATTGTCACCTTGCTTATTTAGCTTCTGTGCTGAGTGCATCATGCAGAATGCTGGGCGGGATAAATCACAAGCTGGAATCAAGATTTCTGGAAGAAATATCAACAGCCTCAGGTATGCAGATGATACCACTTCAATGGTAGAAAATGAAGAGGAAATAAAGAGTCTTGATGTGGGTGAAAGAGGAGAGTGAAGAAGCTGGTTTGAAATGCAACATTCAAAAAACTAAGATCATGGCATCTGGTCCCACCACTTCATGGGAAATAAAAGGGGAACAACTGGAAGTAGTGATGCATTTTATTTTCTTGGGCTCCAAAATCACTGTTGACAGTGACTACAACCATGAAAGTAAAAGATGCTTGCTCCTTGGAAGAAAGGCTATGACCAACCTAGACAGCATATTAAAAAGCAGAAACGTCACTTTGCTGACAAAGGTCTGTATAGTCAAAGCTATGATTTTTCCAGTACTCATGTACAGATGTGAGAGTTGGACCATAAAGACGGCTGAGTGCCAAAGAATTGATGCTTTTGAATTGTGGTGTTGGAGAAGACTCTTGTGAGTCCCTTGGACTGCAAGGAGAGCAAATTAGTCAAACCTAAAAAAAATCAGTCCTGAATATTCATTGGTAGGACTGATGCTGAAGCTGAAACTCCAAAACTTTGGCCACCTGATGTGAAGAGTTGACTCATTGGAAAAGACCCTGATGCTGGGAAAGATTGAAGGCAAAAGAGAAGGGAGAAGCAGAGGATAAGGTGGTTGGATGGTATCATTGATTGAATGGACGTGAATCTGAGCAAATTCAGATAGTGGAGGACGAAGGAGCCTAGTGTGCTGCAGTCCATGGGGTCACAAAGAGTCAGACATGACTTAGCAACTGAACAACAACAAAAGACCACAATGACAACATTTATTTTTTATCTACTATTTCCCAGCATTGAAATGAACAAACTATGAATTCCACGAAATATCTACCAGGGATTGATTTTTTAACATCTCATTCTGGGGAAAAAAAGATGCAATCAAAATTCATATATTCTATAAAATTCACTCTGAGATAACTCAGTTTATTTTTAAAAAGTATGTCCAGATTTTGTTGTCTGTCTCTACCCTATGAAGAACTAAGAATTGCATATGTGGACAAGAACGACTTTGGGGAAAATAATGACTTTCTATGAGTACAACATTGTGATAGGATGCCTCCTTAACTCACCAGGAAAGGAAGTCTGCTTTTTTCATTTGCATAAATGACTGTTAGGTTTGCCATCTGGTCCTTTTATTGGTCAAAGACACACAGATATCTACATTTCAGCATAGGATGTTGAATTGACCTTGTTTTGATGGTTATTGAGTTTCTAGATATATTCTAGAATAATTATTTAGTTATCCAATTTTAAATGTGGTTTTATTATATATTGCTCAAATCATCTTGAAACTATCCGTATATATATGGTGTCCATACAGTCCTCACATCTGTTCGTGTGACAAGATGTATGCATTTACAATGGTGTCTAGGTTTTTTTGCATGAATGTCTAGTCATAAAATTCTGAGACTTCTTATAATGGAAGAAATACACAGTGAATCTTGAAACATGAGTACAATTTCAGTGAACACATATCTACTCAGGGTGCTAGGTGAGATTTGATTCACTGGATCCTCTCATACTCATGGCAGAATAGAATCATCTGGATGATTTTGGTGAAGATATAGTATAGAAATTAGAAGTATAATAGAGATAATATAAACATTTATGGACTGGAATAAATAACCTTCAAAATTAGCTGTTCTCATCTTCTTTTGAGAATTTTCTCAACCTATGATAATTAATATCGATACTTAAAAGAAAGAAAAAGTGAAGTCGCTCAGTTGTTTCCAACTCTTTGCGACCCCATGGACTGTAGCCTACCAGGCTCCTCCATCCATGGGATTCTCCAGGCAAGAATACTGGAGTGGGTTGCCATTTCCTTCTCCAGGGGATCTTCCCAACCCGATGATTGAACCCACGTCTCCTGCAATGCAGGCAGATGCTTTACCCTCTGAGCCACCAGGAAAGCCATAGATACTTAAAAGTATGGTCAAAAAGGAACTCATTATTACAGGTAAAGTAAATTAAATTATAATTTCATTCTTCTTTTATATTACTTTTAATAGTTCCTTTTATATTTGCTATCTAAGACTTTGTCATACTAATAAAGGTCATTTTTGACTCTGATTGACAAATCAATTGTCTACCATGTATCTTTAATATAGTTTATTGAAGATTATTTTTTAAAGAAGATGGCATTTATAAATATGGTATACACTTAACTTGGATTTGTAATAATCTGTGTGAGGAGGTGACTTTCCCTTTATTGGAAACTAGAATATCTCCAGTTTTGCCAGTAAAGGGTGAGTAAATATAAGGGCAGTGAGTATATTTAATGTAAGGACAATGAGCATGCTCTTCCCTAGGCAGATCTAATGGTCTATTGTACAACTGTTTTTGTTTGTTTGTTTTTTACTGTGAATACAGATATTTTCACATCCTGTATACTGCATAATCAGTTTTAATCTCAGGGAGAAGAGACAGTGGCAATGCTTACAAACCCCTTAAAACCCCAGTCATAGGCTATGAAAGAAGAAAAATAAAATTAGACAGGTTCAGTTCAGTTCAGTTCAGTCGCTCAGTTGTGTCTGACTCTTTGCGACCCCATGAACCTCAGCACGCCAGGCCTCGTTGTCCATCACCAACTCCCCGAGTCCACTCAAACCCATGTCCATTGAGTTGGTGATGCCAGGTAGTCATCAGTTTTAATCCATATGATAATGCCTATCTCCAGTATGAACATAAACAAATTAGGGGTACCTACTACATGATTAAAAATTTCTGGTCTACTTGCAAAAGTCTTAAAAAATGTTCACCTAAACTTCCAGAGACAACTCACCTTTAATTGAAGTTAAGTTTATTTAGGAATTTCCTTCTGATATGGATCAGAGGTACTGTAGGAAGTTGTCATATGTTATAGTATTACCAGCTGTTCATTGCCACATTTGTCATTGCAGGGTCCCTCCTGGCAGGAAGAATGTACACTCCCTCCCTGTAGTTCAGCTTGGCCCTGTAACTCTGGCCAATGGAATGCCAGCAGAAGTGAAAAAAGCTGCATCTGAGAAATTTAAAGAGTCACACATTTATTCCACGATTGCTTCTATGCTTGTAAGGTAAGAATGCTTGTTGCAAGTGCAGGCAAGCTGCTACATCAGCCTGAATCCCAGCCAACAAAGGTAAGAAATAAACCTTTATCCTCATAAGCCAGTGAGATTAGAAGTTGTTTGTTAACATGGCATAACCTAGCACATGGTGACTAATACAGATTCCACAGTAGTCATTCACACACAAGTCCCCTCTTTCATCATCTTGTGTCTATATCCTCTATCATAATTTGTAAAAAAAAAAATTATATATATATATACACACACATATATATATCACCCTTTGTCTTTTCTCCCCGTTATTTTAGTCTTCCTTTAAATTTCTGATTTTCTGCTCATTTGTGTTCTCAACCCACTTTTTAAAAAGACTGCCAGAAATCTGTTTTTATCCAGAGTTCAGAAAAAACAGTCCCTTTTCCCAAATTGACTCACCCAGAGTGGGGCTTCTATCCAACATATAATATTTTTGAAAATATCTGTGAGAAATTTTTGATAATGAGCAATTTGAAAACTCTTGCTTGTGAGCCTGCTTTGGTCTCTTAGCATTGTCATAGCGCAGAAGAGAAGGAGGACGCATGTTAAGATTTATATAGCTGACAGAGATTTCTATGTACTGTCTGCACTACATTTATATTTTCAGCTTAAATCATTGAGTGATTATTTTCTGAAAGAATTTTGTCTTTCTTGGGGGAGGTTGAAAATCATGTCTGCTCGATGATTTATTAAGTGAATAAGTAAGTGAAAATGAACAGACTGGTACTGATTTTTACCATAGGCAGCAAATTATGAATAATGATTCTTCCATGCTTGAACTCCTTTGCAGTGATTCTGCAAATAATTCTAGTTTTCTCAGGTTGTTTCGGCCAAATGGATTTGCATAGGCAGGAAAGGCTGAAAGACAGTGGTTAGGCTTGGAGCACTATGTAGGGGGGCACCCTGGAATTTTATTAGAAATATGGGCTTACGTGCCATCAGGCGCCCTCCGTTCATCATTGTCATGTGTTTACAGGCCTGTGAGTGAAGGGAAGACTAGAAAACATTCAGGACTGTGTAGCAAATAAAAAGAAAAATATATGGGTTCAAAGGACTTTTAAAATGCATGTTGAACATCAAAGGGCTTATAATTAAACTGAAGAAGTTTGAGAAATCTATGGAATCTAACACACTCTACCTTTGTAAATACTGTGGACTGGTCTTCCTTGAGAGCAAAAGAGTCTATTCCTTTTTTCCAAGGTAGCATTTTTAATATTTTAGACTTAACCACATGTCATTTCCTTTTCATTGCGTCAAAAGCAGTTGGAATTTGACAACTTCATATTGTTCAAGCAGTAACTTAAAATTTGCTGTCCAACTAGTCTATGACAGAATGCCCATTTCTGAATATGTACTCCAAGTTGATGTGCAGAATATGCCCTCACAGATTTATAGTTGTAAGTCAATTTTTGTTACAGCATACATATTTTACTCCTAAACATCAGAACAGATAATGCTTTATCTCTTGGTATGACATCATATCAAAATAGCTTAATATTGAACACATTGCTTGCTTTCTTAATTTTGTTTTGTGGTGTTGATAGTGGTGATGAATTGAATTTTGGTTTTGCTTTAATAGGTTAGAGTATATGCCTCTCCTCTGACACACACTGTGCATCCATATTACACATGTTCCATAGTTTCCTTTTGCAAATATCTCTATGATTTCTTTTTATCATTCCATTTTGCTTCCCCAAGGTACTAATTTAAGATGGTATTGCAATTAGTTTATCCATTATCTTTAATTGTGCTTGAATTAAAGTGATATTATCTTTATCTTCATAAATCAATGCATGGACAACATTATTTGGTTTGCTATCATTTGAGTTTACTGCATTATTAGTGAGATCTAACACTTGGGGTAAATTATCTGTTAATATTTTGTGGTCATTTATTCTATTGTGATGTTTCACTTTTCCCTGTGTCTGAATAATTGTGGTGTAAATGAATGCAAGATGTTTCATAAATGTGAGAAGGGGTGGTGAGAAGGGAAGTTGTGCACAAGGAGAGAATATGCCCAGAAAGGAGGAGGGAACCTACAGTCTAACGGTAATGTGAAATCTCAAAGATGTAGAGCGTGCAGATAAAGCCTGGAGATGTGTCTGGTCTCTTCTTGTCTATTAAACTCATATCGCCTAACCCCACCACTCCCTAAATTTGTATCTTTGAAAGAAGAAGGCTATGATGGAAAAGAAAATGACAGTTTCATTGTGCTCTGTGACTCTCCCCTGGAAAATCCCCAAATGAGAAGAGATGTACAGTTACTTAAAAGAAACGGGTTATAACTAGATATCTGAGGATGGCAAAATGCCCAAGATGGTAATGAATGGAGAGCAACTTCCCCACCACATGGTGAGGGCAGATGGGGTCTCCATGGGTGCTCCTCTAGTTTAGCATGATGTTCTCAAATTGAAAGAGGCAAGAGGCTGCAGTGTGGTCAGGAGTGTGTGATGGCAAGAAGAAGTGTGGTCTGGAGGTATTTAGCAGGGGCACAAAAAGGGATCTGTCTTGAACTGGGAAAAAGCAAAAATAGCGAAGGAGAAAGGGGTAGTAACTTCCCCTGGCAGGATTTCTGGTTTTATCTGAGTTTTTCAGAATCCCATTTGGGAAAACCTGTGGAGACACAAAAGGGGAAACACTGAGGTTCTTGTCTTTCTAGAATATTCTTGATATTTTAAGCTGTTCGTATATATAATGTATAATAATATACATTTATATATAATAATATTATATATATTACATATATATATATATATATAGTAGGTAGTCAAAATACAAAGAACAATTATTTTCTGGTATTTAGACCTGTATATAGAAATCAATGGCACCCCACTCCAGTACTCTTGCCTGGAAAATCCCATGGACAGAGGAGCCTGAAAGGCTGCAGTCTATGGGGTCGCTGAGGGTGGGACATGACTGAGCGACTTCACTTTCACTTTTCACTTTCATGCATTGGAGAAGGAAATGGCAACCCACTCCAGTGTTCTTGCCTGGAGAATCCCAGGGACGGGGGAGCCTGGTAGCTGCAGTCTATGGGGTCACACAGAGTCGGACACGACTGAAGTGACTTAGCAGCAGCAGCATAGAAATCTCAGAATATTCTTCTTTGATGTTTTAGTTTCTCATCTGGGAGATGTAGGGGTTCTTTCATTTTAAAATAGTTGAAATATAAAACCTTAGTATTTTCTCTTTTCTTACTAATTTAAACTTTCATGGTGAAATATACATAGAGAAAGTTTATAAAATACGTACATAACATTTCAAGACTAATGTGATTACCCAGGTAGTCAAATCTCTGTTTAATAAAATGAGTATCACCACACTTAGAGTTGGTCAGAGTGGCTCTGATTACATACCACTCTCTCTCCCACGATAACCACTCTTCTGGATTCATCACCCTCATGCTTTTGTTAAAGATAGTCTATCGTTTACTCATTCACACTTCAAAAACATGTGGTAGGACTGCTTTTTTGAGTTGCCTCTTTGCAGCAAAATTATGCTTCAATTATTCACCCATGTAGTTACAAGTCATTGTGCAATTGTGTTGTAGTTCACATTTTTACCACTCTAAGAATACACTAGAATATATTTGTACATGTTATGGTTGATAGACATTTGGGTTTTTCCAATTCTTGCCTTTATTAAAAATGCTGCTGTGAATATTCTTATATAAGTCTCACATTGAACACAGCCAAGAGCTCTGTAGAATGTATATCTAGAAGTGGAATGGTTGAGTATGCAAGCTGTCAGCATCACTCAATAATGTTAAATCATTTTTCAAACAGTTGGGCCAATGGATGATTGCATGGTAATAAGTGAATGAGTTTGTTTTGTTTCAGAATGTCTCCAGCATCTGGTACCATTGGACTGTTTGGTGTTTGCCAGTCAGATGGACATGCAGTGGTATTCATTTATTTTTTTACCACGTGCCATGATATAATTTAAATATTTTTCATTGTCAGTGAGGTGTAGATTTTTTCACATGCTCATGGATCATTCCTATTTTCTCTCCCCTTCACGTCTTTTACTTGTGTTTCTACTTTTTTTTTTGCATTGCTTTGAGGGAGTCTATTTAATACACTAGTTTATTTATTATACGAGGTGCAAATATCTTTCCCAGTATAAAACTTGGCATTTACTCACTGTGTGAGATACAGATCTTCGTAAATTTCTGATATGTTCTTTTAATATTCACACTTTTTTTGTTGCTTAAGAGAGTCTTTCCTATTAGGAGGCCATGACTTTTGTTTCTGTCATTTCATAAGTATAACAATGCTGGTTTTTACATTTGTTTTTAATCTACCTAAAGTTATTTTTGTCAGGTATGAGGGATGGATAAAAATTATTTTGCATAGATAACCAATTACTTAAGCACAATTACATAGTCCTTTCTCCACTGATCCGGAGGGTCAGCTCAATTGTAAATCATGTTTGCAAATGTCCATGAATCCTACTAACTGTGGTTGTTAACACATTTTGTTATCTGTTTGGGAAAGTCACCTAATCTTGTTTCTTTTAAGAGTGCCCTGGCTTACTTCACTCTGTATAATGGGCTCCAGCTTCATCCATCTCATTAGGACCGGTTCAAATGAATTCTTTCTAATGGCTGAAAGTTAAAGAACATTACAGCATACTGACACATGTATATGGAATTTAGAAAGGTGATAACGATAACCCTATATGCAGAACAGAAAAAGAGACACAGAAATACAGAACAGACTTTTGAACTTTGTGGGAGAATGTGAGGGTGGGATATTTCAAAAGAACAGCATGTATGCTATCTATGGTGAAACAGATCACCAGCCCAGATGGGATGCACGAGACAAGTGCTCCGGCCTGGTGCACTGGGAAGACCCAGAGGAATCGGGTGGAGAGGGAGGTGGGAGGGGGGATCAGGATTGGGAATACATGTAAATCCATGGCTGATTCATATCAATGTATGACAAAACCCACTGGAAAAAAAATAAAATAAAATAATAAAAAAAAAAAATAAAGTATAAAAAAAAAAAAAAAAAAAGAGTGCCCTGCTCTTTTTTTCATCTTTTGTGTTTTCATATACATTTTAGAATCACTTTGTCATTTCCATGGATGATTCTGTAGGGATTTGGTTGGGAATTTCACTGAAATTCAAAGTAAATATGAGAGAGATTCAAGAGGAAGGGATCATATGTGTACCTATGACTGATTCATGTTGATGTATGGCAGAAAGCAATATAATATTGTTAAGTGATTATCCTCCAATTAAAAACCCTATATGCAAAACAGAAAAAGAGACACAGAAATACAGAACAGACTTTTGAACTTTGTGGGAGAATGTGAGGGTGGGATATTTCAAAAGAACAGCATGTATACTATCTATGGTGAAACAGATCACCAGCCCAGGTGGGATGCATGAGACAAGTGCTCGGGCCTGGTGCACTGGGAAGACCCAGAGGAATCGGGTGGAGAGGGAGGTGGGAGGGGGGATGGGGATTGGGAATACGTGTAAATCCATGGCTGATTCATATCAATGTATGACAAAACCCACTGGAAAAAAAAATAATAATAATAATTTAAAAAAAAACATATATTTTTAAAAATTCTTAAAAAGTAAATATGGGGACAGTGTACATCTTCATAATATTCAGTCTTCTTGTCCTATAACAAAGTGTATCTCCTACTTTATTTAGGTCTTCAATATCTTCAGAAGAGTTTGTAATTTTTTTCCTGAAAGAATTGATATACCTTCTCTTAGCATCTTTTCTACGAATGTTGTATTGTCTTGCCATTGTAAATAGTGATCTTCCCCCATTTAGCCCTCAATTTCTTCATCTAGAAGTTTTACTTTCATTATTCTTTACATCTGAAAGTAACCACTATTTTTACTTCCAATGACATAGATTATTTTTGACTGTTTTGAACTTTATAATTGTATTCAGGTTACGTAATATTTTGTGTCTGGCTTCTTCCGGACAATAGTGTATTACTGATGGTGAGATTAATATTAAGTGATGCATAAAGTTCAAGTAATATTACAATCTCATAGTATATTCATCTATATTGATGAACATTTGATTTATTTCCCACTTCTCTCTATTAGGGAGACTTGCTTCTATAAACATACCTATACATAATTTCAGGTGCACAAATGTATGCATTCCCATTGGGTGTGTACTTATAAATGAAAGTGTGGTGCCACAGGCCAAGCATTTGCTCAGCTCTTGTAGATAATGTTAGATTTTCAAAGTGGTTAAATAATTTACTCTACCATAGTGAAGTACAAGAGCATTCAGGAACTATCTACACTACTTTCTTACTTAAAAGCAAAAATTAAAACTGTCCTAAAAAGGTATATTGATAAAAATAAATAAATAAAGCAAGTAAAATGTGTATAGTTGGTGTGTTTTCAGGAAAGCTGGTGTCAATTCAATTCTGATTGTCTCTTGCCTGAGACACATTCTGGTCAACGTAATTTTATGTCCTAAATACAGTGATATTCCTAAATTATCAAGTTACCCTGAAACCATTGCATCAAAATGGGTGAGCATGTCCAATTTGTAGTACAAGTGAACATCATTAAAAAAAAAAAATCTAGGTAATTGAAATAATTACCCGTCATCATTTGTTACAGCCTGTGATGGGAACTAGTGCTTCAACTTAGCAGAAACATGAACTTTTATAAATATTGAATGATAATTAATCAAAATGAAATACTTTGCTCCAAGACATAAACTTTAGTTCTTTAGAAAATTAATTGAATTTAAAGTAGTATTTTTGTAGGTTTGGGTAGCTATTCATTAATACCAGGGGACATTTACAATTGTACAACTTTTAGAACATTTAATAGAAACTCAGACTCATGTAGCTGGAACAGAGATTGCTTCAATTCTCTCATTTACTCCTTTAAAGAGAAAGAGGGAGAGAGAGAGAATGACCTAGCCAAAACTGTTATATTGTTTGTCACAGAGCACTTAGAATTCATTTTAGTTTTTCACTGCAGTTTAAAATTTGAAGTCAAGAAATTTAGATTGGGGTTCTGAATGTACCTCTCACAGGCTATGTGAGAAACAGTCTGGTTCTTTCACTTTTACTTTTCTAAGTATTAGTTTCTTTCACTATAAAATGAAGTTAAGGATGATGATATAATAATAATAATTCTCTGAGTATTTCATTATGCTCCTTAAGGTGTCAGTGGCATTGTGTCCTAGAGAGAAAGTCTAAAACTATAAAACAGAAGTTTTAACATTGTTCTTAATTTTGTTGAATCTTATTGACTATCATTTACCTTTGATTTCCTAGATGGATAAAATAAAAACCAAGCCATTAACAGTCTTATAGAATTGTTAAAATTTATTTTACGCATACTCAGGTTTGGATAGACTGTACACTTTTCATCAATTTCTGTGATCATTTGTTCATTGATTCATTCATTTATTTTTTGTCCTACTGCTTTTTGGGTGCTTTAATTTGGTTTAGTAGGCTTTATAGTACAGACATTAAGGGAAAGTGTTTCTCTGCAGCCTTAGACACTCTTGACCTTTTTTCTTTATTATAGTTACTTTTTCTTTCAATGACTCCTGCACTAATACTTCCTCCTTGTTTTCCTTCCACTTCTTTGAACAGTCCTTTGTAGTCATTCCTTCTGTGCCTTAAAAGAATAATGAGTTCTAAGTTTAGCACGCTTTTCTTTCTGTTGCATATATTCTTGCTGAATAACTTCATTTAATTTCCATGGCCCCAAGTTGATTGTGTGCTTATGTTGCATGTGTATACATCAGTGAGCCTCAAATTTGTCTTTAGCTCAGACGACCTTCTTGAATTTCGGACTTATAAAGCTAACTATCTACAGGTATGTCTCCAAGAATATCTAATAGTCACATTGGGTTCAAATATCCAAAGACAAAGGTACGGTCCCATACTTCCTCTAATTAATTTCCATAACCTTTTTCTCAACTCTCAATTTGCATCAATCTAGTGTACCTGCTTCCCTGAGTCAAGAAGATTCCCTGGAGCAGGAAATGGCAACTGGCTCCAGCTTCAGTATTCTTGCCTGGATATACCATGGAAAGAGGATCTTGGCAGGGGGGTACAATTCCATGGGGTCCCAAAGGGTCAAACATGACTGAGCAACTGAACACAAGTCAAGGCACAAGAAATCTGAAAGTTATCTGAGACATCTTCCTTTCTGAACATCCTCATTTCTAATTGTGAAACACATCTCATTCAGTCTTTCTTTTTCTGAAATAATGATAACTATTCCATCCATCCTTTTCTCTGCATCTCTACCTTCTCTGTTTTGGCTATGGTTTCCATGGTCTCTCTCTCTAATTTGCAATAGTCTCTTAGCTCAGGTGCTTTTGATTCAGGTAAATCCTTCATAAAATTCACACTTCCTTCAGGTTCTAAATTGCATATATGACATGTGACTTCTCTGCTCAAAACTGTTCAGTGACTCACTGTTTATAACATACAGATTAAAGACCAAATTTCCTAGAAAGCAATCAAGGATCTTCATGATCTGGCCTCTAAGAATCTTTTCAATTTCATCTTTCTCCAGTTCTCCACATTTTATGTTTAAATTCCAACTGAAAATGCCTTTAATCAATGTTCTCTTTATCTAGAATGACTTATATGTAGTTACTCTAATGTGTTCAAGACTAAATTCAAATGTTACTCATTGTAACTGCTTCAGTCCATATCTCTAATAGCTTGTCATAGTAATGAAATTAGTTTATATATATAAACTTTTATCATCCTATATATATATATATAGGATGATAAATATACACACATACATACACTTCCATCATAAGGCTATACTATACCATATTGACCTACAAGATAGAATAGTCATCTGCTCTTGGGAATTCACTTGATAATATTAAGTTAAAATGCAAAGTGGTAGACGATTCCCTTTGGTGTATATGGCATGATTGGTTCTAAGCTAATTAATAAATATCTAAATTTGCATAAATTGGTATTTTTGTTAAGATTAGAGCATGATCAACTTTCATTGTTTGTAAAAACAAAATTAAGTGAAAATCAGTTAGTATTTGGTAGGAATCCTTGGCCAAACTCCTTTCCAATAAATAGGAATTTTAAAAATTTGATAGTACATTGAAAGTTCTTTTCTGAAAACATTTATTTAAGTGTTGCTTGTACATTTTTCTTGTGATATCTTCTCAGGAAAACTTCTGGTCAATAGTGTGATCACAAGAAAGTTGTTGTTAAGGTTGGGTCTGCTAATGAACTCTGTAAACATATTCAGCATCTGGCAGACATTCCAAGGTGAAAGCCAAGCAGATGGCTAATTTAATATAATCTAAGTGACTTTGGATCAGATAAAGCAATTGAATTAACAGCACTTTAACTCCACATACATCAGTTCCCAGCCATTCCTACCATTTCATTCCAATAGGCACTTCTTCAGGATGAAAATCAATGCTAATTGAAAGCTCATATGGTGATGTTTATGTCTGTAAAATATGTGGCTAAATAGCATATTAAAAACATGTGGGCATGAATATTAGGATTGGGAAATGGATTTGCTATAGAATAAATCACAATGCCCTTAGAGTTGCTTTATGGATTTCAAATCACAAACTGTATTTTATCCATTTTTGCCTGCTATATTAATCTCAGTTTCATTCAGTCTTTCTATTAGATCCACAGGGATTTATGGTTGTTGTATAGTGACTTTCAACTTGCTATCTTGTAGGGTTTGGGGTAGGACTGTGTGTGTGTGAAAGAGTGAAACAGAGACAAAGATGGATTTTATTTTGTTATTCTATAGTCTTTCTATTGTTATTGATATTAATAATACATTAGTTGGCCAAGTGTATTTTAACCTTATTTTGTAAAGAGAGATTCATGTGCAGTGAGAAGCTGCAAATGATTTGTCTCACATCACTTAGCCAGTAGTTAGCAAAATAATCCCAGAATTGATGACTTTTGATTATAGTAGAAAAATTTTTAAAAAAGTATAGTTAGAAAGGCCAGGGTTCAAATGTTGACTGTGTCACTAGCCAACTGTGTAACATTATAGAATTATTTTAATTTTTCTCAGGTTTGGCACTAGTCACGTGAGGCAGACAAAAATGAACATTATGGCTATTGAGAAGATGACAGGTGTGATACTTATAATTCATGAAATGAATTTTGTCTGAATTGAGTATGGTAGGTACTCAATGACTTGTTCAGTTGAAAAGTCGTGTCTGATTCTTTGCGACCTCATGGACTGCAACATGCCAGTCTCCTCTGTCTTTCCCTATCTCCTGCAGTTTGCTCAAATTCGTATCCATTGAGTTAGTGATGCTTTCTAACCATCTTGTCCTTTGCCTCCCCCTTTTGCCTTCAATCTTTCCCATAGTTTCAGGGTTTTTTTTCCATTGAGTCAGCTCTTCACATGAGGTGACCAAAATATTGGAGCTTCAGCATCAGCCCTTCCAATGATTACACAATGTTGATTTCCTTTCATCCACAACTGAGCATCATTTCTGCTTTGGCCCAGCTGTTTCATTCTTTCTGGAGTTATTAGTGATTGCCCTCCACTCTTCATCAGTAGCATACTGGACACCTTCTGACCTGGGGGGCTCATCTTCAAGTATCATAGGTTTGCCTTTTCATACTGTTCATGGGACAGTAGGCAAAATACTGGAGTGATTTGCTGTTTGTGGACCATGTTTTGTCAGAATTCTTCACTATCACCTGTCTGTCTTGGGTGGCCCTGCATAGCATGGCTCATAACTTCATTGAGTTATTCAAGCCCCTTTGTTATGACAAATCTGTGATCCATGAAGGGGACTCAATGACTAAAACCACTGTTATCTATATCTTCTCACCATTATTACCCTCAGGCTAACTCTCATTCTTTAATTGGTGTATTCAATCAGCATTCAATTACTCTTTGCTAGGAGCTATGCTAAGCACTAGTAAGAGAATGATAAAGAAGTAGAGGATTAAAATTATGTAAAAAAACACATGGATTTAGAAGCCAAAGTGCCTGGGTAAAAATTCTAGCATCACCATTTAAATCATCATGTCTTTGAGGATTCCCTTGGCTTAGGTAGAAGTGGTACCAATAGTTACCTAAGAGGGTTGTTCCTTTAAGTGTAAACTTATGTCTAGAGCTGGGAATCGTGTTTTAGAATACAGTAATCATTGTGTAAATGTTGGGGAAACATTACAATAATAAAGAAGGAAAGTTTTGCCATCTTTAGAAAGTTATAAATGTTTAATAAATAAAGAGTAAATACATTTCCATCAAGGAACACACACTCTAGTAAAGAAATTTATAATCATACACATCACAATCAAAGTATCTTTCTTGTCTGTGCTGAATAGGGTTAGGCTTATACATGGCCCCTACCCTCTTGGAAGGATTTGTGAGAAGCTAGCAAACATTAACGAAAAGACTTTGGTGGCTTTGTAATTAATTATTGTGCTGGAGGCAGAGACTTTTGTCTTAGGATAGCGAAATGAGAAAGGAGACAGTTCTGCTTCATAGAAGCTAATGAAATCCAATGGACACCATGATCTCTCCTGGTAACTATGGCCATAGGTGGTGCCATTTTGCCCTCACAGTTCAACTGAGTATAGATTATTTTAAAAGCATACCTCCCTCTGCATTGCACAGTCCGTTTTGGTTCAGCCCTTCTGCTCCCATCACTGATGTCTCACATCAAAATAAGCAAAAGGACATATTATAAGGAAATATAGGAGAGGGCCTGCAAATATGACCTCAATTCTCAATTCACAGGTGATTTATTGCTTTCTTACAGGACCTCAACATCTTGTAATATGCAGTACTCAACTTCTTAGCATCAGACAGTTTCTAAGATGAAGAGCTGTTAACCATTAAACTACTCTTGACATTATTTTGACCATTTGTATACACACACACACACACACACACACACACACACAAGAATAGTATTATCTAAGTATGCTTCAAACTCAGGGAAAGATGGCTGCCATAGAACCTGACTGTCTCACATATCCCTAGCATGTAAGTTACGAGAAAAACCACTTTCTAGTTTTCACAAGAATATTCCAGATAAATAGCTTCTACTTTCAGGTGGCAGATATTGTATTTTCTTTTGCTTGTGCCTCTATTGGACCCTCCAAGGGAATACAGGAAATGTCATCTCTTCACATACTCCTAGCTGTGGTCTGTGCTTCGGCAGTCTCTGTCTATGCCACTATTGTGTTCTGCTGTATCCCTTTGAAGAGGTCCACTGTACCCTCCAGTTCCTTCAAGTTATCCATGAGATAGTCCCTCTCCTAACTCCTAAGTCCCTTTGATTTATTTGCTTTATTTTCCTTCTCTCTGTCTAATGGGGGAATTATCATTTTTGAAGTATGTTTCTCACGCAGGCTGCATTGGACTTCTAGATGATACAGTATTTTGTTCCTTTTTCTCATAGCCTCTCTTTCCCACATTTTGATACTCATTCTCTTACTTTCATGTTGCTATGCTTAAATATCAGTCATGCCAGTTGCTTTAGTGTCTTTCTAAACCTTTTCAAACTCTAGTTGAAAGCAAGTTTCACATTTTTCCTCCACAGTAACTCAAGGGCCATGAAGATCAAGGATTGTGACAGGACACCTGTGTAAATGTCACAGGCTATTTTACCATGGTTATTGACCGGGAGACATAAATCATTCCAAGGGGCCACCTGCTAGCTAACTCTGTGGGACAGCATACAGAGATTTGTTGCTACAAACACAAATAAAAGATAATGCAGCACATCACTGAATGCTAAATGGACCAATAGATAAGTCCAGTGAAAAAAAAGGGGGGGAAGAGGAATGCCAGGCCAGGGATTTCAACCATTCACATCAGAAACTTGTCTTGAAGTTGAAAGTCCAAAATAGTCCCTCCCAATGCTAGTTGATCATTTTCTTTTATAAGTATCCTTAACATAAAAGAGGTATTCGTGAGTAAGAAAAATGGTGTGAGAAAGTAATATCATGGGTGAATCATGGGACCGAATCTGTAGTTTTAGATCTTATTTATGTCAAGTCAACAACTATAGTTGCTTGTCGTTTAACATGTCCTAAAAGCCTCGGCATTGTTTTGTCCCTTTCTACCCCATCCACGTTATTATTCCACAACACTCATACCACCTCTCTCAGGTTCAAAACACACTGGCCTTCATTATGTTTCTCAAACACAGGATGTCCCTTCATACCCTACAGCCTTAATCATGCTCTTCCCTTTCAGATTTCAGCTCAGTCATTGTTCCCTTGGGGAAATGTTCCCAGGTCCTGTGGCCACTCCACATTCCCTAAGCAAATGCTCTCATTGTGTGACATCTATCAACTTGTATTTGTCATTTTTTGCCATTTTTTAATTTATCTTGAGGCCACTTATATCTCTGTTTACCTATACTCTGTAAGATTCATCAGAACAAGGATTTCATCTGTTATTTTGTTTTTCATTTTTTTCAAGGGAACCTCCGTACTGTTCTTCATAGTGTATGTACCAATTTACCTTCCCAACAGTGTAGGAGTTCCTGTTCTCCATACCCTCTCAAAAATTTGTTGCTTGTAGACTTAAGGAAAAAAACACAACCTTGCTATTTTATAGTAGAGTATAGTCGATTGAAGGAAAGTTATGACCAACCTAGATAGCATATTAAAAAGCAGAGACATTACTTTGCCAACAAAGGTCTGTCTAGTCAAGGCTATGGTTTTTCCAGTGGTCATGTATGGATGTGAGAGTTGGATTGTGAAGAAAGCTGAGTGCTGAAAAATTGATGCTTTTGAACTGTGGTGTTGGAGAAGACTCTTGAGAGTCCCTTGAACTGCAAGGAGATCCAACCAGTCCTGCCTAAAGATCAGTCCTAGGTGTTCATTGGAAGGACTGATGCTGAAGCTGAAACTCCAATACTTTGGCCACCTGATGTGAAGAGTTGACTCATTGGAAAAGACCCTGATGCTAGGAGGGATTGAGGGCAGGAGGAGAAGGGGACGACAGAGGATGAGATGGTTGGATGGCATCACCGACTTGATGGGCATGAGTTTGAGTAAACTCCGGGAGTTGGTGATGAACAGGGAGGCCTGGCGTGCTGCGATTCACGGGGTCACAAAGAGTTGAACACAACTGAGTGAACTGAACTGATAGTCGATTGATTCCTTTTGTTTTACTTACTATTTCTACCTTTAGTCCTGCCCTAAGTGTCTAGTACATAGTAGGCATTTAGTGAATATTTATTGAATGAATTTCAGGCAGATATTTTTCCTATTTTTCTTTTAAAAAATTTTTGATTTCTGACTGTGGCCAAACATTTTCATGCCCTAGCACATACTTTTCTCATGTAATTCTTTTATTAACTTGAGATTTATTTTCTGGTTTCTCAGAGCACTGATGGTCTGAGAAGATATAAATTTGAAAATCCCTTAGTTGGAAAATGGAGGAGATATTGATTAATACAGAAAAGGATCATGAATTCTGCAAACAAGTTTAGAGTAGATCTATGATAACCAGGAACAAGAAATGGCCATATGGTGAGCAAAGAGATGTTAGAGAAAGAGAAGGTTTCTAGCATAACCCAGGAGGCTCTGGCCAATGCTATGTGTCTTAGGAGGAGTGGATATGAGTATTTGGAATTGGATATACTTGTTCTTGGCCCCAAATCTAAAGATCCTGTCACTGCAGCTGGCCATGATGAATTAAGTGGAACCTATTCTAAACAGGCCACCCTGCATATTAAACTTCTCAAATGCACTAACAAAGCACTTTTGGAAGAATTCTAACTAGGTCAGCAATACATTTGCCATATATCACACGCATAATTCTAATGTAATTCATAAGTATCTTGGCTCATGGAAATTGATGTTTTCTGTAAATATTGGAGTGTGAACAACTCTTCACTGTCAGTCAAAGCAGAATTAAATTTGAGGCTAGGACATATCAAGGGAAATAATAGAGATTCACAGATTATAGGGTGAGAGGGGTCAAGTGCTACGTATTATCTGGCATAAACAGAAACTTCCAGACCTATAGCTTCTTTCTCATGGAGTGATAGACAATCTGCTGTTCCTTTGAACTATGTTCCTGAAGGCACCTCAGTGAGATTTCCTGGAGTAAATAATTCTTTGCCTGCTTGAGCTTATTGGAAAAGCTTCATCCTAAGGTATCCTCTTAGCTTCTCTTTCAAATCACAGTTCATTGCCTTTTCCTGGCCCTCTTGACTGCCTTGATTAAGTTTTCCAGGATTTTATCATAATGATCTCTTCTAGCCTTCAAATAACTTCATAGGGAATGATCTAAAAATTTTCACTGAAATGCTAACAGTGATTACCTCAGGCAATAACATTACACACACATGTACCCATATATATTTTCCAGAATGTCTATAATTAGTATGTATTGATTTTATAATGTATCACTAAATTATTTATTCCACCAATATTGATTGAGTGCCTACTGTATACCCTTGAGTCTTCTAGCTGATCAAGAAACAGAGGAAATGATGATTGAAATAAATTGCCAAGTTGTCATGTGGAAAGATGTCTCTACGCACCATGCTGACCCCTACCATTTTCCACTCAGAATCTTTCAGAACTGAGACCGGAGTCTGTAGTAGAAGACTCGTCTGAAACTTGGGAAGGGAAAGATAAAATAGAGAGGAGAAGGAAGCTCTCTTTTTTGTCAGTATACAGTCCTGAGGTTTTTTTTTTTGGTTTTTTTTTTTTTTTTTTTTTTAGAGTCAGGGTAAAATTACTTCCTGAAGGTGAACTAATTTTCTCTTTTACATTTTTGACGTTTCCCTTCGGGTGAAGCATATAGTGACCTAATTCTGTGCAAGATTTTGTAATCTGTAGGGATGAAAATTAAAAGAGATGTGTGCTCAGGAAGAAAAAAAAAAAGGACATTGAATAACCAGACTCTTGGTTAATAGAAACAAAAAAAAATCTGTTAATGTTTCACTCTGTTGATTTTGTTTCCAAATGTATTTTGGGGAATTGTTAATACAGAAGTTGTTTGTTAAAAAAATATTTGAGTACACTGTCCAAAGTTATTAAATATCTAATAGGGCCAGAATGAGGACTTTGAAATATTTTATTTAGCTAAATAATTTTTGGTGTCAACTGTGTACTCCCCAACAGACAAAATGCTCGCCCACAGAAACAATTCAGTTGTTTTCACAAAACGTTTTATATGTGACAGGTAGCTAAGGCATAACATATAGACGTCAGCTGCTATTCCGATGGCTTGCCTTAGGCACCTGTCACTTCAAGAAACATTGAGAGTAGACCTAGATTCTCAGCCCAGGGCTTCACAAGGAGCATATGGCTCCAGGAAGGCTGTCAGAGATGATTCTCTTGCTGACCCCACCCTTGATGGAGAGATTGGTGCTTTGAGCTGCCTGAATCAAAACCTTAGCTTTTAGCTGTGGTTTGTGCCAGAGGGCCCCTTCTATTGCTTATCTTGAGTTATCCTTACCCCTGGGAGGACCCCCTTCATACACACAGATACCCACCCCCCAACACACACACACACATGCGTTTAGTTCTGGAACTCCATGGAAAAGTTCTCTTGGCCATGCCAGGAAGTGGGGCATATTTTGGAATCCTTGTGTTTGCTTTATATAAAGGTTCATCAGTCACTGTGGTGCATATTCAAGCCCTGACCTAATAGGGATGGATAACAGAGGGAAATTAAAGAACAGTAGGAAGATTCTTATTAGATGTGCATCCCTACTTTCTCTTCTAATCCCACATTTTTTTTTCTTTTTTTTTTGATGCACCCACATGTTGAAGTTCACTGTCATGGAAGTTAGATAAGCATGCAAGTATGGGCTCTAACTTGAGTTCTTTTTTTTCATCTGAGTCTTATTTCTAGGAGGGACATTTCCTTGGCTATGCTCTAAACCCATGTTATACAAATTCTAGTCACTACTATGTTAAAAAAATAAGCCACCTGGTAAGGGTCTTCTGACTCTTCTGATTTATTCTCCATACTTAGGAAGAGAGATCTTTTAAAAATCCAGTGAGATCACGTATGTCACTATTTTTCTCCTTTAAATTTTCATATTTAAGATTTTAAAGTGATTTTCCATAATCACTGGGATAAAATCATTACAGCCAGGACATTTTCTAACTTTCCAGCTTCATCTTGTGCTCTCTGCCTGTTGCTTTCTTGGATTTGACCACATGAGTTTTCTCTCAGAATCTCTAAAACAGCCACTTCATTTAGAGTGTTTCTGCATTTTGCACATGCTGTTCAGTCTGCCTGAGGGGCACTCTGTCTCCACAACCCAGCTAAAACCCTCTAACTCAAGTTCACCCCTGAGCTTACACACCATTTCCTATGAGGAAGTTTTCCTGTCTCTAAGGCCATACTAAGTCTTCATGGTCTACATGCCCACATATCCTGGTACATCACCCATAAAGCACCAGTTATACTAACCAAGCTTGCCCAATCTTGATCTTTCTTGCTGACTTATAAATTCAGTGAAGATAAATACTCTCTCCTTATACCAACATATTTGACAAAAAATCATTATGGATTGAACAACTCAAAGACATCGATTTTTTTTCTTGTTCTTGAGTCTTTATCTGTATGAGAAAGAAAGCAAATACAAATATCTTTAGTGTATATCCTATCTGAGAGAAAGAAATTCTGATTGTGGACCTAAATCTTGTATTCATATTACAGACTGAACTGTGTGACTTTTCATACCATCTTTTTTTTTTTTTTTTAATCATTTCTTCCCTAAATGGATTCATCTTCAGTTATATCATGGAAATCAGAAGGGAGGTAGTTTGGGAGATGGAACTCTCATTTTCTTCTCCAGAAAAAGCACCACTCTCTAAAGAACATGGAATCTTGGGAATTCCCTGGTGCTCCAGTGGTTGGGACTCCAGGCTTCCACTGCAGGGGGCCGAGGTTCAATGCCTGGTTGAGGAAATAAGATCCCAGAAGCCATATGGCATTGGCAAAAAATTTAAAAAGAAGTTTTACATAAAGTACATAGAGTCTTTAGCTTTCTATGGAATGATTTTTGAGAAGAATAAAACAGGAGTGAATGCAGAGACGGTTAATTCATGGAGGCTGATGCTCATCAGCCTGAGGTAGATGAGCCTTACCCCTGCTTTAAGCAATATCTGGAGTGAAGGAAGGTCTTGGTGGCTGAGAAACTCTCTTAATTCAAACAGGCCCTTGAAGTTTTGACAAAGGCAGGCTGCAGTCTATGGGGTTGAGAAGAGCTGGATATGCCTTAGCGACTGAGCATGTACACACTAGCCATTGATTGTCGTTGTTGTTCAGTTGCTAAATTGTGTCCTACTCTTTGGGACCCCATGGATTGCAGCACGCCAGGCTTCCCTGTTCTTTACCATCTCCCGGAGTTTGCTCAAACTCATGTCCATTGAATTGGTGATGCCATCCAACCATCTCATCCTCTTTCATCCCCTTCTCTTGCCCTCAATCTTTCCCAGCGTCAGGTTCTTTTCCATAGTGGGCTGTTCACCTCAGGTGGCCAAAGTATTGGAGTTTCAGCTTCAGCATCAGTCTTTCCAATGCATTTTCAGGGTTGATTTCCTTCAGGATTGACTGGTTTGATCTTGTTGCAGTCCAAGGGACTCTCAAGAGTCTGCAACACCACTGTTGAAGGCATCAATTCTTTGGTGCTCTGCCTTCTTTATGGTCCAGTTCTCACATCCATACATGACTACTGGAAAAACCATATCTTTAACTATACAGACCTTTGTTGGCAAAGTGTTTTCTAATATATTGTCTAGATTTGTCATAGCTTTTCTCCCAAGGAACAAGCATCTTTTAATTTTATGGCTGCAGTCACCATCCACAGTGATTTTGGAGCCCAAGAAAATAAAATCTGCCAGTATTTCCACTTTTTATGCATCTATTTGCCATGAAGTAATGAGCCCAGATGCCATGATCTTAGGTTTTGAATGTCGAGTTTTAAGTCAGCTTTTTCACTCTCCTCTTTCACCCTCATCAAGAGGCTAGCCATTAATACTGAAGACTAAAAAGATTCCTAAACTAAAATTCACAGATGCTTGCTTGGGACCCATGATCCTGCCCTTCTGGGACATAAGGGCAATGAGAAAGCACTTCATCAGCAATTTACACTTAAGTGTCTTGCACCTTTTCCAAATTTTCTCCATCTGGGCGATCAGGAGTATAATTGAACACAATGAGGTATTGAAAGTTTTTTCAAAGTAATATGGAACAAGATTAACTACTAAATTATGCCTTACAAAACTAGAATAGCATATCTCTTGTTTCCTAATGCTCAAAATATCTTGTCTTTTAAAGATTCTTTAGACTTTTTTGAGCTCTTTGCTTACTATCCCATCATTATTGTCATTCCACCCATTTTTCTGATGGGAGGACTAAAGTCAGTAATGCTTTATTCTTTGCATTGTGGCACCTACATAATTTATCCTGATGTGAGAAATAGCAGTCCAATAGCATTACTTTTATACACATCACTGAATAACTATGATGAGTTTTTTAACTGTACTTATTGAAGTGACATCAGACTGCTGCAAGAGACATAAAATCATATAAAGCAGATGTAGAGACTTAAAACACAGAAGGCTGGGGTTTATTTATTATAGGAAAAAGAATATGTCCTTTATGACTCACTAGTTTCTGGGTCATTAGTGAGTGACAGTCCTGGATGGTATTGTGCATTTAGCATAATGACCCAGAGTCATCTAATCAATTTAAGTTATTTTTATATCCTCAGGTTCAGGAGTCAGAGAATTATGTCATGCATTTTTTAAAGATTTCAAGCTTAGAAATGAGGTATGAAAGTTTATTATGGATACTTTGTGCAGTCAATAAATAACATGATTTCAGTGGTAGAAGTCAGTCTGGTTTGACTCAGTCTGGCCCTGACTTGAGGAATTACTCCCCTAGGGCCCACGGCATCCTGCAAAGACTTGTCAGATTCTACTATAATTGTTTGTACATCTGTCTTCTCAATTAGAATCTCAGCCCCAAAGAGGAAGAATTTAATTTTCTTCTGTATAAAACACAGCACCTGGCAATAGCAGTTACTCAGGAAGTGTGTCCTGGAGCAAGGATACCAACTTGGAAGAGTGCATCTCAGTCTGCCTTGGCTGAATAGATAAAGGCTAAGAATCACTGAACTTCTCGATTCTTCCAATCTAGTCAGAGATGATAAATTCACTCTGCCCCCCCCCTCCCCAAATCTGGGCATGTTTATAGTTCTGCCATTATATTGGTGAAGAATTTATAATTATTTCTGAAGTTCAGGTTGTTAAGAAAAATTGACCAAAGTATGGAAAAGATTATAGAAAGTCTTTTAAATGTACTGCTGGACATTAAATAAAGGATTACCCAATTCTTTTGTTTTGTGTAGACCCTGTGTGACCTGCTGTTTATTATGATTTAGGACATTTTGCAACTTTGCCAGGATACATGTTAGCCTGTAGAAAATTGATAGTAATGTAGATAATTCCAATCCCATTGCAATGGGAATTAATTTTGTGTGCAAATTGTAAATGGATTTTGACCAAAGGTTACAGTTTTAATTGTCCTTTATGGACATTTACTAGTTTTATACCTGAACTAGCAATTTTATTCAAATGTTTTTTCCTATAAGCTACTGTAAATAGCTCCATATCTCCAGTACTTTTTGAAAGAGCTTTGGCATCCTTGTGGTTCATCGCTAATAAGCTAAGCAATTTTGACGTGTACTCACTTTATATTTGCATACAGTCTATGCTTTTAGCTTTTTAAAAGTTATACCTAGAAGTTATATTTTAAAAGTAAAACTCATATATGTTTAGGTGATATAATCATATTTACAAAGTATGAGAAAATACAGAAATAACAACCCAGATCTCCCCAAAATATATTTTTGTATTATACTTGATTTTTTAAAAATTTAATGTGAGAAACCAAACGTGTGTGTGGGGAGATTAATCCAAAGAATACAGGTTGGATTTTTCACACAATTAATTTTTTAGGAAGAGCGAGATGAAGCACATGAAGGAAATAGATTCTGACAGTGGAGGAGCCAGTGGAGAGTGATGCGTTTGTCAATATGGAGGGTATCAAACAAATACACCAGCAGGCTGGGACATACGCCAGGGATGAAGGAGGCGGCATACCTGGGCTCAGGTGAGATGCTGACAATGTTGGTCATTCTACTTTCAGTATCACTGGATAATAATAATAACAGCATAATTTTGTAAGTGACTTCCTTGAAATAGTTGGTTCAAACTCCACTTTAAAATTTATTATCTGGGGAGACGTTCAGGGATTGCTTCAAAAATAGCAAAGCTAGTTAAAAGATGGCATTGTGTTTTTAATTCAATGCAGGAAAAAATGGGGGTTTCTATTGTATACCACACTTTGATAAGACACATAGCAGATATTAAAAATGTAAGACGGTAACCTTTTCCTTAACAATGTGAAATGTTGGGGAACGCAAGTCATAGAAACATAAAACCCAGAAAGAAAATGTAAGAAATTTGGTAGTGTTGTCAATAGATGTGGGGAAAGCTGAGTATGGGAAATTTTGGAAAATTGGAAAATACTTTTCTTATGAAAAGATATTTCCATAAGATTTTACAGAAAAACCCAGACAAACTTTTTGACCTGTTGAACATTTGTTTCTTAAATAACAAAGATTATTTTTTATGGCCATTCCTAAAAGCTTCTTGACTTCCATCTCTGGCTTAGAAAAATTTTATAAACATAGAAGATAATGAATAGATTAATATTATTTTATTAGGAAATGGAATGCTTTCAAGTGAATAAAAGTCTTGATCTGGACTACAGGAGTCCCATTTGTCTGTGGTTTCGCCATCCATGTTTTCAGTTACCTGTGGTCAAATGTGGGCTGGAAATATGAAATAAACAATTCACACATGTTAAATTGAACCCCATTCTGAGTAGCATGTAACATCTCCCACCGTCCTTCCATGGGGCATGAATCATTCGTTTGTCCAGCATACTCATGGGAAATGTGTAACCTGCCTGTTATTAATAGTATAGGAAAAATCGTGGCACGTGTAGTGTTCAGTGTTATTTGGGTTTTATGGCATACAGTGGGGACCTTGGAATATATCCCCCATGGGTAACAGGGACTACTGTATCATATCAGGCCTGCAATCACACATATACCCCATCAGGCTCAGTTCTACCTGTGGACAGCCATGTATCTGGATGTCTCAGGGAGATAAGGAAAAAGCTCATTTCCCCTAGAGTCTTCCCTTCTCCCTTCAGTCCTCTGGGGAGGATAAGGAGGTAGATGATGAAATTCTGGCCTCATTTGCTTTCTTATATTTCTGAATTTGCTACATTTGCTTTTATTGCACAAATAAACTTTATAACAAAATTCTATTGGGAGGTTATGGGGAAAAAAAAAAAGAATCTCCTCTAATTGCATTGCTGGAAGTATTTATAGTGCTCTTTATTTATTTATTTTTGTCTGTAAATCCTTACAGTGTTTATCCATATGCAAGCAAGCTTTTAGAGAATTTTATCTGTAGTATAGGTATAATTTTTAATTCTTCATGTTCATTTAATGTTATTTCATAAATATTCTCTCATAATTACATGTTCATAATTATTTTATATTGCTGCATAAGATTTAGACTCAGTATACTACACTTAGATGTTTATCTAGTTTTAGGAATTTATTTAAATATCAGTTTGCTTTTTTAAATAACTCTGCCTAAAGCATATTTGTGTATGGCTCTATGATTTTATCATGGATATAAACCCTAAATCCTAAAATAAATATTTTTAACATCTTAACTACTCTAAAATCAGAGCATGTTTTAAAATCTATGTGTATATTTAACATGATCCTTAAATATTTTTAACAAGCTATATTAATTTAATGGCATGTCCTATAATTATTATTAGTTTGGAATCTAGAAAATTAAGTATTTCTTACCTGTAAATTCCTAAAATTGGTGATAATAATCATATGGGCAGATATAAACATAGTAAAAATTAATTGTTTCAATATCAACTTCTAAAAAATGAAATACCGAAGGAAAGCAAAGAGAAAACTTTTTGTATCAAATTCTTAGTAGTGTATACACATTTAGCAAAAGCAAAAGTATCAATGAATTATGTAATGTATACATGTTAGATTTGTACAGGTTAGGGCACTTAAATGCAAAAAATAGACATTAACAATCAAAATATAAGTGGGAGAAATAAAATAAAAGTAAGAGAAACTATTATAAGTAAATTTGTTAAATATATCTTAAAATACTTTATATCTTTAAAGAAAAAAATTTACAAGTAATATTCAGATTTACTTAGACGCAGCAAATAATAACAGATTTAGAAAATCATATGTATATATTTACACAACATTATGTGAATCATTTCGAAAATATAGATCAAATATGAAATTCTAGAAAAAATATAATAAAGAATACACAGAAAACACACAGAACATAACACAAAAGCTAAACAGTGATAGCCATATGAAATTTTAAAAAGGTTGTCAAGGAGTCATTTCTGCTCAAAATTGAAGGACTCAGACATTTTTCCAGGTAAATTAAATTAAATATTTAAAAGACAAATAGTTTTTATACTCTCTAAACAACTTATGACATTGAGAAGATATATACATATATATACACACATAATATATAGTCATTTTTTAAATGTCATTTAAAAAAAAAATGAAGTGGAATAACTCTGAAAGCAGAAAAGCATGCAGTAGAAAACTATAGGGCAATCCATTTATAGTAATAAAACCTTTGAGTAAGTTTAAAATATACTGCTTCTTGATTCAGTAAATATCATTTGAGCATCTACCTTGTGTGAATTACTGTTCTAACTCCTAAAAACTGTATCTGTGAACTAACTCCTAAAACAGATAATAGACAAGGTATTTGGAGAACTAACACTTACTAGGCAGAAACAGACAGTATCCAAATAAATAAACTTACCAGTCACTTAGACATGTTTAACATGTGCTCCGGAGTAACTATAAAGAAAGATAAGAAGTATTTGGTGGTGTCACTTCAGATTAAGTGGCAACAAATGTCTCTGTAAGTAGATGACATTTGTCCTCAAGAGAGTTGCATTTTAGAATAAAATTATTTGTTAAATTTCAACACTTATTTCTTGTGAAAAGTGGAATTTCCTTGGCTCTCTCTTTCTCTCCCTACTTCTGGCCCCCTTCTCTCTGTTTATCACCCTATGAAAACAGCTTTTTTATTTCACTTAGTGAAAAACCTATATAGTAATCCCATTAAGCCAAGAAGAAGACGGATGACTCATTATTACCAGTATTGTATAAAATTGTTCTGGTAATACTAAAAAATGTAATTAGATAAAACAATAATGTATAATATATAAATGCTGCTAAATAGGCAAAACTCTCATATTTGTATGTTGCATATTATATGGTTATATACAAGGAAGCCTCAAGAAAATTAACTAGAAAAGGCTAGAAACCATAAGGTAATACAGCAAAACAAGTGAAAACAAAAATTTAAGTCAGTAATTTACCAATGTACACAATATGATAAAAAAAAATCCTAATTATACAGTAATACAAGGGGGGAAAAAAATCCCTTGACAGTAAAAATAAAATAGAATAAACCTGATAGGGATAAATTTATCAAAATAAATATATTCTTATATAAAATTAATTTTATAAACCCTTCTGAGGATATGAAAGAATTAAAGTAGCTTAAAATATTGGTGATCAAGAAAGTAAAAACATTGATTAAAATGTAAAAAATTCAGTATGATCCATTTAAAGTACTGGCAGCTTATTTCTAATATAGTGGCTTGATATAGAAAGTTCATCTAGAATAATAGATGTGCATAACAAACAATTTTTAAATGTACTGTAAAAATTACCGTGATTTTGTAATGTTGCCGACTAGCAATAAATTGGTTAAAAAAAACCTTTGTGATTTGTGACAGTGGAGGGCTAATTTTCTCCATGCAAATTAGCCTAACACATGCTTTGACAAAGCACTTTCAAGTACCAGTGACCAACAAGTAGATAGAAACACAACTTCAGTTATGATTAAAGAAAAAAAGTGAAAATTAAATGAAATGTTAACTTTATCTATAAACCTGCCCTTCCCTCCCCCTACTTTTCAGAGAAGCTTGACAAGAGTGTTTGTCTGCCAAGGTATAAAGAAACAGGAGACAACTCATGCTGCTGGCATGTTCTGGACAGAAGGGTTAACATAGCCCATCTGAGACTGGTATTCTTAGAGGCCTGCTTGCAGAGGAGACAGCTTGCAACTTGGATTTTGCAGGGTGTTCGGTTTTTCCTGATAAGAGTAACTCATTGTGCCTAGACTTCTTATTCAACAATGTAGTTTATGCTAAACATTTGCTTTCCTTCTGGAATTTTGGTAGATGCCAGATAGAAGGTGCCTATGTACAAACAGCTTTTAATAGAAACCTTGGACACTGCATCTCTAATGGGCCTTACCTGGGGAAAGAGATCACACATATATTGCTGACTTTTCATTGCTGGAGAAATGGCGGGTTCTGTGTGCACTTCCGTAGGAGATGAAGAGAGCATAAGGGAGCCGGCCCATGGACTCCTCTAGACACTGCATGCCTGTTTTACCCTTGTGCTTTAAACGTGTGCCCTTTCTGTGTGGCAGGAATAAATCCCAGCCGTGAGTATAATTATATGCTGAGTCCTGAGAGTCCTTCTAGTGAATCTCTGAATGTGGTCTTCAGTTTCCCATCTGAGCAATCTTAATGGAAAACATATGGCAAGTATTATCAAATATGCATACTCTGTCTCAGTCATTCCGTTCAAATATATACTTCTACAAGTGAAAACCTTGAAAGGATAGGGTAGGGAGATGAAAACCTTACTGTTGAGTAGTGGGAGTGAGTTGTGTTAAGTATGATATCCTGCAACCATAACTTGTATAACCATACAACATGATAAAGAACAAAACAGGCCTGTTTTTCTGACATGGAAGGATGTCATCAGCATGAATCATTGTGTGTATGTGTGTATGTGGTTTCCCAGGTGGTGCGAATGTTAAAGAATCCACCTGCCAATGCAGGAGACATAAGAGATACAGGTTCCACCATGGATTGGAAAGAACCCCTGGAAGGGAGCGCATGGCAACCCACTCCAGTATTCTTGCCTGGAGAATCCCATGGACAGAGGAGCCTGACAGGCTACAGTCCATAGCGTTGCACAGAGTCAGACATAACTGAAGTGACTTAGCACACACACTTGGGTATGGAGAAATTCTGATAAGATAATACATAGGAACTTACCCAAAACAATTACCCCTGGAGAGCATGATTGGATAACATAGGAACAAAGGAAGAGGTATCGGGGATGGAAGAAGTCTTTTTATGTTATGTTTTCTGCTGATAGACCTTATATATTTATATTTATCTTTGTGTTTATCTTTGCAGCTCTATTGTATTAATATATATTAGACTATTTGACACAGTGTTTTCAGTTTCCAAAATGTTTCATCAGGAGCTATAGATGGGAAAAAAGATTTATGTTGAAAAATTTGATGGACCAACTCTTTATAATTACCAAAATTTGGACATGGCAATGTAATTGAAAACTAGTGGGAGGGTTAAATGTTTTACTACTTCTGTATAGTGCAATATGTTGACAGTAAAAGTCGTATTTTTTGAAGGTCACATTAGAACATGGGTTAATACTAATAATATAAATGTGATATAAATAAAGGCCAAAGAAGACAAAGAGAGAAAAGAGGAAAAGGAGGGAGAGAGACAGTGAGAAAACGTGAATAAGAGAAATGGTAATGGTTTAGTTGCTAAATTGTGTCTGACTCTTAGGACCCCATGGACTGTAGCCTGCCAGGCTACATTGCTAGCTGAAGGTATATCCGGGTAGCCATGCATCATTAGAATTTTAAAATACTTTGTAAAATGTAAAATTCTTTATTTTAATGTATGTTTCTTTTCTGAGTTTAATATTTTCCTGTATGTTTCAAAATTAGCAACTTGAATTATAAAAATTATGACATTTATGTGTTTATATATAAAACTCTTATTAGGCTAGAGATTATTTCTGTAGTTTGCTATTCACCTTTAAATATCTAAGTATATTATAATTTGGCATACTAAATATTATTTTCCTGTCCATATGTGTTTTTATGCCTTTCTTCTCACAAATTCAACTAGCATAGATAGTCTAATCTTTCTGGACAGCCTTTGTGATATATATGCATATATGGGAGCATATATATGTGGGTATATAGATATAGAGAAATAAATATTTAATATATTTTATTATATAAAACTACAAAATATACTGTGTATAATATATATATTTATATTTGCTGTATTCTTACTTTGCTTAATTAATTATTAATTTAAACTTTGTTTATCTAAAGCAATCTGTACATATTATGGAATAATTAGAAAATAAAGGCAAAAGGAATTAAATATCCTTAATCTAACAGTTGACATAATCATTAGTCACACTTTTGTGTGTATCTTCTAGAACGCTTCATATGCTAATATGTACTCATATTACATATACTGATTTTTATCCTGCTTTTCATTGGTTTGTTCTGCTTGATAATTTACTGTGACCTTATTTCCATGTTACTATTTTTCTATTGCCTAACTTTTAATTGCTAGATAGATTTCCATTAAAAGATTTGGCATGATTATTTAACCAGTTCTATATTTTAGGAAATATATGTTATTTCCAATTTTTGTTATCAACTGTGATCAGATAACTACTCTTGTAAATTAATATTTTCACACATGCTTAATTATTTCCTTAGGATGAATTCATAGTTGCAGAATTGTTGGATTGAATCTTGTGATTATTATAATGATCTTTGATACATATCACAATGCCTCCCAGAAAGATTTTACCATTTTATAATCTCATCAGCAATGTATAAAGGGCAAGATACATGTTTTTTCTATGTATTTGCCCATATTTGATACTGAGATTCTTTCTTTCCTGTGGAGGAAAGCAGTATCTTCTCATTAATTAACATACCTATTGTATGTAAATTTTTCATAGATTTAGTGACTGTGTTTTTCACTTCCAGAGTTTTGAAGTCAATTATGATGACTGGGCCAAGGGTGTTTGTTTTTATATTTCAATTAGTAAGAAGTAGAAAGTGTGGGCTTAGTCATGTCTGACCCTTTGCAACACTGTAGATGATAGCTTGCCAAGCTCCTCTGTCCATGGAATTCTCTAGGCAAGAATACTGGACTGGGTTGCCATTTACTTCTCCAGGGCATCTTCCCAACCCAGGGATCAAACCTGTGTCTCCTGCATTGAGGGTAGATTCTTTTATAATAGCTCTAAAATTAGTTTAATTTTCTTTTAGATGCCAGTACCTGAATTAGTGAGGAATAAAATAGATATCTACCTGGCTAGTCAAATAATGGAATTAAACATCTATTTCTTTACTGCTTGTTTATGATATCCAACCAGTCCATCCTAAATGAGATCAGTCCTGGGTGTTCCCTGGAAGTACTGATGTTGAAGCTGTGAAGATGAAACTCTAATACTTTGGCCACCTGATGCAAACAGCTGACTCATTTGAAAAGACCCTATGCTGGGAAAGATTGAGGGCAGGAGGAGAAGGGGATGATAGAGGATGAGGTGGTTGGATGGCATCACCGACTCAATGGACATGAATTTGGGTAAACTCTGGGAGTTGGTGATGGACAGGGAGGCCTGGCGTGCTGCTGTTCATGGGGTCTCAAAGAGTCGGGCACGACTGAGCGACTGAACTGACTGACTGATGATAGAAATGTGACAAATTAGGTTTATTTTAACTTCACACTGAGAGATTTAAGCTTTGTATTGAAGCTGAGGGATTCTTGGCTTTATTTTAGCCTCCATTATGTGTGTTTTTATTTATTTATTTTTTTTAAGGTGTGTTCTCTGTGTAACTGATCCTGATATTGTTTACTAGGTATGCTATTAGAGTTCTTTTTTTAAATTTGGGCTCAGACTTTTAAAAATCCATTTATCTGTTGCTGATTTTGCTTGTTTGATCTTCACTCTAGCTTTCTGATCTCTCAAAGAGCCAATTAAAGCATCTTTCTTCAAAGAATTTTTTTATTAGTCAGCCTAAGCATAGCTATCATGCATTGAGAAGCAACCCCAAAGTCTCAGTGATTTTCACATAATAAAGGTTTATTCATCACCCATGATGATATATACTGTGGATTGGCTGCAGCTCTTTTCTATGTTCCCTTTACTAAGAGTTCAGGCTGTCAGAACAACCTCTAACACATCACCAGTCTCCTTCCAGATGGAAAAAAGTACAAGGCAAGTCATGCATTGGATTTTAAAGCTTCTTCTTGGAGGTGAAACACATTATTCAATTCACAGTTCATTGGGCAAAGAAGTTATATGGTCAGGCCTGATGTTAAAGGGGCCAGAAAATATAATTCTCCTCCCAGGAAGATACAGAAAATATTTTGAACAGAAATATTATCAGCTTACCTGTTCAAGTAATTTGCTAATATTTGACCCCAGAATTATTAAGCCATGTTAATGGTAAAGTCCTTTAGGTATTAATTAGCTTAAGAAATCTGACCCCAAAGCAGCCCTAAGTGATTTAAAGCAAGAGTCTGCAAACTTTTCTATAACAAGTCAGATAGTAAATATTATTTATTTGTGTGGACCATATAGTCTCTTTTGCAACTTTCGCAACTTCTCAAGTTTGCTGATAATACCAGGAAGCAGCCATAGTTATTACAGAGACAAATAGATATATCTATGTTTCAGTAAAACTTTATTAAAAAAAAAAAAAAAAACGAAAACATGCTGTGGGCTGGATTTGGTTGCTGGTCATGGTTTGCCAACCCCTGATAAAAATTAATTCTAATCTGTTTAGAGTAGAAAATAGAACATCTTGTTGAGATCTGGAGTTTTATGTGTTACTTTTGAAAGAAATCTTACTAATGGGTAGAAACTGAAATTTTATTTATGGAAGGTCTGACTGTAGAATAATGCAGGCCATATTTATATTAATAGCTGTTAATTCTGTAAAGAAATATTCTGAGATGCAGAGACATAATTTGAAACATCATTTTCAATATACTTGCTTTCTTAAAGTAAGACATAGGAAAGAAAGCTCTATGAAATTTGCTTGGCTGATGGGAACATGCGAAGAACTGAGGAAACATTGTGAGAGACATAGATTAAGAAGAGGATGAGAAATTCTGATTTAACTGTAATAAAAGCGTCATTTCTTGGAAATGGTACTCATTCCACAATCCTTTTGGAAAAGGCACATTACTATTTAACATCTAAATAGATATAATACAAGTATAATCATAATCTAGAATATATTTTTTCCCATAAAACTGTAGCCACAAAAATAATGGAAGCTTAAATCTAGTTAAAAGGTGACATTGTCTATGTACCTTAAACCTTTAGAGGAATTATTACAGGTAGTCATAAAAATAGAAATGTCTAATATAGTTGACAGATTAAAACATAATCATTCAACTGGATTGAGACTTGTTGAAAATATTTAACAAACCATATTGCTCAATTTTGTTTTAAGCATAGAATTGGTACAAAGACTTTCAAATTTCTTCCCCCCAAAATGCAGGCTTAAATACAAAGAAATGTTAATTGATTCATTGAACTTTTGAAGCAACTATTTAACATTTTCAATAAAACGAAGCCTACCTCTAATCCCAGGTGGCAGCTTTACTAAAGGCATACATTATAATTATGCTTCTGTTTTCATTTCCTCCAGATAATGGAGCCTGGGAAAGCCTGCTTTCTACATCTGGATTTCAAGGCATCATTCAGACAAAGCTTCATTAAACCCCACCAAACACTAAAGGTCACCGTGGTTTTATATGTTTTTGTTGTAGCAACCAAATGTTGCAAAAACTCTATCAGCAACCAGCAAAATTTAGAAATACGAGAAAATGGCAAGAGGAAGATGGGGTCATAGGTGAGAAGTTCATTTGTTCAACAAATAGAAACACAGATGAATAGAATAGAGTTCTTTCCCTCAAGGAAATCTTTCTGCATAGAAGACTAAAACTAAATTGACAATTAGAATATTTCATGTAAATGCAAAGTTGATTTCCATTAAATAGCTGGACTGAGCTGACCCAGGAAATCTTTTTTCCCCTTTCAAATATATAGAAGTGCCATTTAAAATATAACAACTGCAAATATAATTATACAGCTGAGCTCAAGATATAAACAAGGGAAAAAAAAAATCTCTAAATAAAAAGGGAACTCAGTGTTGGAGCAATGAATGGAAAATGAAGCCTGGGGGCTCATGGGCCTTACTGGCTGGTGCCTGGGACTCTATTACCCACTGTAAGAGAAAGAGATTTTGCTGAGATTTAGAAATGAGATACTGCATAAAGCCTGATTCATTCATAAAATACAAACTCTTTACAATCCAGGAAAGCACAAAAACTTGCAGCCTGCCTATAGAAATGAACAGAAAAGATGACCTGAAGTAAGTCATAATCTTGGGTCTTTTTCCTTCTATGAAATCTGAACTCATACTCCACAATCCATACCTCATCTAGTCCACAAAAAAAGGCCTATTAGAAGCAAGTATTTCTGAAAAGATATTCTTACAGTCTAGGAAAAATAGAACTCTCATTGAAAATAACCCTTGATGCGGATGAACTTATATTTATACAAACCACATATGAAACAAAAATTGGGACTCAACAAGCACACCAAATAAAACTGGAGGTAACAAAGTATTTAAAAGAAAATTTTAAATAAGTAGATTTTATAATAGTTGAATAGACAAAGGAAATAATCCTATAACTGAAGGAAGAGACAGAACAGGCTCTATCTTGAAAGCAAGACTCCATCTTGGGCCGGACTGTGGACTTTAAGCTATATGTCCAGGATTTATGGAAACGACATACCAACTGGAAAACCAGGCCCCCAGAAGGAAGAGCCCCAGGGCTCTCCATTGCCTAAAAGAATACCCTAATTATCTGTGTAACTGGATAGAATCATACATTCTGTTATGCTTATTGGGGTATGACCACAAGCCTATTGATAATTGTCCACTGTTAACTACATAGGCTTAAGGCATATGAATCAGGGGTTGACTTTGATTGTATCTTTCTTTTTCCTTTGTTCAGACTAGTTTCAGGGAATTTGGGGAGGTGGGTTTGGGCACATACACTTAGGGTATATAAGGTTTTCACAAAAACTGGTTGGGGTCCTTTGCTAAGAGGAGACTCTGCCTTGGACCCACTGGTGTAATAAACTGCACTCCACTATCTGCATTGTCCTTCTGAGTGAGTTTGTTTCCTGGAACATGTGGCTACAACATAACAACTGTACAGTATGATATGGGAACAGACATTGTTGGAAAGCAAACACGTAGTCTAAAGAACAAAACAAGTTTATTAATATAAAATAATAATGGATTGGTTGATAAGTTGACTGGACATAATTGAAGGGTGAATATATTAATTGAAAGATGAGGTACAGGAAATCAGGTAGTATCTTATATTATCATATAATTATACAGACAGATAAAGACAGAAAAGAGATTTTAAGATATATGGAGGACAAAAAAAAAATTCTAGATGTTCCAAATGAAAAGAAGTAAAGTATAAGTGAGGGTAAACATAGGACTGAGAGCTTTCCCTTATTGATGAAAACCTGAATTTTCAAATTGGCTGAAATTTTCAAATTGGCTCTTTAAGTCTTAAACAGGGTAAGTATAAACCTCCACACTTGGTTGGATTATAGTGCAATCATATAACATTGAAGATGAAAGTAACTATGTTTCCTGAAAGGAGAGTTAAATTATTTTTTAAAGAAGTACTGAATGGGCCTACAACAAATATTCCATCAAAAATGTCAAACCCAAAACAGAAGAAATAGATCCACCTGGTGTGCTCAGTCACTCAGTCTTTGCGATCCCATGGACTAGAGCCAGCCAGACTTGTCTGTCCATGGAATTCTCCAGGCAGGAATACTGGAGTGGTTGCCATTTACATGGGGAATATAAGTGATCGCTTAGAGTTTCAAAGCATGGTAAACTTTACTGAGGAATGAAGGCCAAATAACGGAATTTTCTATCAAAAGCCAAGGAAATTTTCTACTGCTAGATTTTCACTATAAAAATTACTAAGGATATAGTTCTGCAAGAAGGATATTGAAACCAAAAAGAAAGATGAGAGAAACAGCAGGTGTGGATCAATCTAAATAAGCAGTGATTGTGAATGATAGGACTTAAAAATTTCGGAAAGTATAGGAACCGGTAAAATTGAAATGCTAAACAGTAACAGGGAAGGTCTGCCAGTTTCCACTGTTTCCCCATCTATTTGCCATGAAGTGATGGGACTGGATCAGTTTTCATTCCAATCCCTAAAAAAGGCAATCCTAAAGAATGCTCAAACTACTGCACAACTGCACTCATCACACATGCTAGTAAAGTAATGCTCAAAATTCTCCAAGCCAGGCTTCAGCAATACGTGAACTGAGAACTTCCAGATGTTCAAGATGGTTTTAGAAAAGGCAGAGGAAGCAGAGATTAAATTGTCAATATCTGCTGGATCATCAAAAAAGCAAGAGAGTTCCAGAAAAACATCTATTTCTGCTTTATTGACTACACCAAAGCCTTTGACTGTGTGGATCACAATAAACTGTGGAAAATTCTGAAAGAGATGGGAATACCAGACCACCTGACCTGCCTCTTGAGAAACCTGTATGCAGGTCAGGAAGCAACAGTTAGAACTGGACATGGAACAACAGACTGGTTCCAAATAGGAAAAGGAGTACATCAAGCCTGTATATTGTCACCCTGCTTATTTAACTTCTATGCAGAGTACATCAATAGAAACGCTGGGCTGGAAGAAGCACAAGCTGGAATCAAGATTGCTTTTTAATATGCTGTCTCGGTTGGTCATAACTTTTCTTCCAAGAATTAAGCTTCTTTTAATTTCATGGCTACAGTCACCATCTGAAAATTCTGATGTGGAATCAAGATTGCCGGGAGAAATATCAATAACCTCAGATATGCAGATGACACTACCCTTATGGCAGCAAGTGAAGAGGAACTAAAAAGCCTCTTGAAAGTGAAAGAGGAGAGTGAAAAAGTTGGCTTAAAGCTCAACATTCAGAAAACTAAGATCATGGCATCTGGTCCCATCACCTCATGGGAAATAGATGGGGAGACAGTGGAAACAGTGTCAGACTATTTTTTGGGGCTCCAAAATCACTGCAGATGGTGAGTGCAGCCATGAAATTAAAAGATGCTTACTCCTTGGAAGGAAAGTTATGACCAACCTAGACAGCATATTAAAAAGCAGAGACATGACTTTGCCAACAAAGGTTCGTCTGGTCAAGGCTATGGTTTTTCCAGTGGTCATGTATGGATGTGAGAGTTGGACTGTGAAGAAAGCTGAGCACCGAAAAATTGTTGCTTTTGAACTATGGTGTTGGAGAAAATTCTTGAGAGTCCCTTGGACTGCAAGGAGATCCAACCACTCCATCCTAAAGGATATCAACCCGACATGTTCATTGGAAGGACTGATGCTGAAGCTGAAACTCCAGTACTTTGGCTAGCTCATGTGAAGAGTTGACTCGGAAAAGACCCTGATGGTGGGAGGGATTGGGGGCAGGAGGAGAAGGGGAATACAGAGGATGAGATGGCTGGATGGCATCACCGACTTGATGGACATGAGTTTGAGTAAACTCCGGGAGTTTGTAATGGACAGGGAGGCCTGGTGAGCTGCGATTCATGGGGTTGCAAAGAGTCGGACATGACTGAGCGACTGAACTAACTGAACTGATGGTACTGGATGCCATGGTCTTAGTTTTCTGAATGTTGAGCTTTAAGCCAACTTTTTCACTCTCTTCTTTCACTTTCATCAAGAGGCTCTTTAGTTCTTCTTTGCTCTCTGCATAACGGTGGTGTCATCTGCATATCTGAGGTTATTGATATTTCTCCCGGCAATCTTGATTCCAGTTTGTGCTTCATTCAGCCCAGCGTTTCTCATGATGTACTCTGCATAGAAGTTAAATAAGCAGGGTGACAATATACAGCCTTGACATACTCCTTTTCCTATTTGGAACCAGTCTGTTGTTCCATGTCCAGTTCTAACTGTTGCTTCCTGACCTGCATACAGGTTTCTCAAGAGGCAGGTCAGGTGGTCTGGTATTCCCATCTCTTTCAGAATTTTCCACATCAGAATTTTCAGATAGTGACTGTAGCCATGAAATTAAAAGAAGCTTAATCCTTGGAAGAAAAGTTATGACCAACCTAGACAGCATATTAAAAAGCAGAGACATTACTTTGCCAACAAAGATCTGTCTAGTCAAGGCTATGGTTTTTTCTGTAGTCATGTGTGGATGTGAGAATTGGACTATAAAGAAAACCGAGCACTGAAGAATTGATGCTTTTGAACTGTTCTGTTGGAAAAGACTCTTGAGAGTCCCTCGGACTGCAAGGAGATCCAACCAGTCCATCCTAAAGGAAATCAGTCCTGATAATTCATTGAAAGGACTGATGTTGAAGCTAACTCCAATACTTTGGCCACCTGATGAGAAGAGCTGACTCATTTGAAAAGACCCTGATGCTGGGAAAGATTGAGGGCAGGAGAAGGGGACGACAGAGGACAAGATGGTGGATGGCATCAGTGACTCAATGGACATGAGTTTGAGTAAACTCCAGGAGTTGGTGATGGGCAGGGAGCCCTGGAGTGCTGCAGTCCATGGGGTTGCAAAGAGTTGGACACGACTGAGCAAATGAGTAGAACTGACTGGACAGGTAAGGTGATAGCTGGGGAAGGTTATTCTTAAACAATTCTGATATTCTGTTAAATGAAGGGGGCTAGGGAAGTAGATAAACTTTTCACTATTTTGAGTATTTATGTTACATGTTTAAGTGTTGCTACTAAAACCAAAGAGATAGCATGTACATCTTTCCAACGAGGGAAAATTGAAAGAGTCAGTTCCCAGGCAGGTTGATAAGAGGACTGGGGCTCTCGAGGAGATGAGGGTCTGGAATTCTCAAGGAGGAGGACAATTGTCTTTTTTTTTGTCTCTCTACATTCCTTAGTCTTGGTCACATAAAATATTTTTTTCTTTAAGCCTGGACTGAATTGATGATTACACAACAAATAACTCAGTTTAAACTCTGTACTAAGTCCATCCTAAAGGAGATCAGTCCTGTGTGTTCATTGGTAGGACTATGTTGAAGCTGAAACTCCAATACTTTGGCCACCTGATGCAAACAGCTGACTCATTTGAAAAGACCCCGATGCTGGGAAAGATTGAGGGCAGGAGGAGAAGGGGACGACAGAGGATGAGATGGTTGGATGGCATCACTGACTCGATGGACATGGGTTTGGGTGGACTCCAGGAGTTGGTGATGGACAGGGAGGCCTGGCATTCTGCGGTTCATGGGGTCTCAAAGAGTCAGACACAACTGAGCAACTGAACTGAGCTGAAGGATTATATAATAGCAATGTATCCTGTTGAGGACAGTTTCTCCTTCCTGAAAACCTGACTAATCCTATTATCTTAAAATGTAAATTGTGGGAGTGAGTCTGGTAAAATTTTTACAACCTTGAGACATTCTTTTGATTTATTGTAATAACTAATTTAAAAAGTATATAGCTCCCTTGCTAAAGACTAGCAAGTGGGGCACACTCCATCCCCCTTCTGATGTCCATGTTATAAGCTTTCTCTGTCCCTTTTCATACTTTAATAAAACTCTGCTACACAAAAGCTCTTGAATGATCAAGTCTTATCCTTGGTCCCAAAGCTAAATCATCTTTGGAGATCAAGAATCTGACACCTTTCACTGTAAGCTGTCAATATGAAACCAAACAACATTTAGCCAACTCAGTAAAGGGCAGAAAATAAGAAAAACAAAATAAGCAGTTAAAAAAGACACAAAAAAATGATATAAATAACTCTTATGTGATAACTCAGCTGGTAAAGAATCCACCTCAATGCGGGCGACCCCGGTTTGATTCCTGGTTGGGAAGACCACTGGAGAAGGGATAGCCTACCCATTCCAGTATTCTTGGGGTTGCCTGGTGGCTCAGCTGGTAAAGAATCTGCCTACAATGTTGGAGACCTGGGTTTGATCCCTGGGTTGGGAAGATCCCTTGGAAAAGGGAACATCCTTTGGAAAAGGGACTGCTAGCCACTCCAGTATTCTGGTCTGGAGAATTCCATGGAGTCTATAGTCCATGGGACCACAAGAGTACGGCAAGACTGATTGACTTTCACTTATTTTCGGCTTCCCCAGTGGCTCAGTGGTAAAGAATCTACCTGCAATGCAGGAGACCCAGGTTCCATCCCTGGGTTGGGGAGATCCCCTGGAGAAGGGAATGACAACCCACTGCACTATTCTTTCCTGGAGAATCCCATGGACAGAGGAGCCTGGTGGGCTATAGTCCATGGGGTCACAAAGAGTCAGATACAATTGACCATGCAGGCATATACTGCTTGTCACAGAAGAATGTAGTTACTAAACTCATCCATTTTATCAGGATCTAAAACATGGGATGCTTTAGCTGAGCACTGAAAAATTGATGTTTTTGAACTGTGGTGTTGGGGAAGATTCTTGAGAGTCACTTGGACTGCAAGGAGATCAAACCAGTCCATCCTAAAGGAAATCAGTCCTGAGTATTCATTGGAAGGACTGATACTGTAGCTGAAGCTCCAAAACTTTGGCCATCTGATGCAAAGAACTGACTCATTGGAAAAGACCCTGATGCTGGGAAAGATTGAAGGCAGGAGAAGGGGACGACAGAGCATGAGGTAGTTTGATTGCATCACCCACTCGATGGATATGAGTTTGAGCAACTTGGGAGTTGATGATGGTCAGGGAAGCCTAGCATGCTGTCGTCCATGGGATCGCAAAGAGTCAGACATGACAGAGCAACTGAACTGAAAATATTGGAAAAATAAAATCCTGATGTGATATTCAAAGGAGCTATATATACAGTAAAAGTAACTTTGAAATATTATTGTAATGAAAATAACACATTTGTACTTTTAGACAAATTGAAATGTGTTCATTTCACTACTGCTTGAAATAATAAAATATTTTAAAACACAGAAATGTGTCAATGGGGTTGATAAATATAAATATTTTTATTTTTTAATTTATATTTTCCCATTGTGTTTTCCTAAGCAATTATTTGTGGTACATGTGAATATAATTATTTTTGGATATTTAGTTTGTAATCATTTATATTCTTATATCTTCCTAGTCATCTAATAATATTTGTACATTAATTTTGTACATTAGTTTCTTCTTTCAGCTGATGGAAAAAAGTTAATTTTATTATACTGTGATGATAGACCACCAGAGAAATACTAAATCACATGGTCAAAATACTGTATATGAGCTTTTCTCCTGAGCTCAATGGAATTTCATTCATATTTCACTATTAGATATGGCATGGTTTGTTAGTATGATATAAATAGTTTTTATCATGTTAGGGTCGACTTTATAGTTCTTAGCTTGTATAGCTTTTCATCAGAAAGATGTAGTATTTTATTAAAATCTATCATATCTAGTGAGATGTTCAGATGTTTTTTTCTTTTTTGCCTTACTGAAAAGAATATCATTAATAGTTTCTTGTCATCAACAATTCTTACATTTTTAGGTTAAGCCACAACTGGTTATACTGTGTATTTTTTGCCATAGTGACTATTTTGATTGGTATTTTATTTGGAACTATTGGATCTATGTTTTTAAGTGAAGTTATTTTGCAGTTTTCTTGAAAATTGTAATTTATCTTGAAAAAAATTTTCTATCATCTCTGAGTTCAATTAAAAGAGAGGCCATACAGTTTGTTTTTCATTTGCTTAACATTTAACATGTAAGCTTAACTCAGTGTGGACATGCAGCAGAAAATCAATATTTGTTAAATGGATATGGCAATCTGACTTTTATCACTGGTGTTTTGCCTAAACTAAATTTTTGTTTATTTGCTTTGTTTTTTAATTCCTTATTCTCAGTCTTTCTTACTCTAGCTCCTTCAGTGGCTAGGTGATTATCAAAAATCTCTTATCCTAAAGGAAATCACCCTAAATTCTTTATACCCTGTAGTTAGAAAACAGCTCTAAAGGAAGATTCCCCTTTTATTGATTTAAAAAAATAACAGTTGATGAGAAGTTAATCAGTTAAATTATTCCTGATTGTGCTTATTTGCTTTTAGAGACGAAAGGAATGAAATCTCTCATCTTTTAAGGAGTAAAATTTAATTTTGAGATATTCCTTTTTTCTAGAAGCACTTATAGATAGTAACTGTCTTAATTCTCTGAAAATGGCAATAACCTCTGAGTCAGTATTATATTGGATCATAGGGAATAAAAAGAGATAAATTGTTCACCATTTGCAGACAATTTAATTCTGTGCCTCCCTGACCTGGAAGTGTTGAGGGGGCGGGGAAGGTACTCTGAGATAGTCTGGTGAACATGAACTTTCAGGTCATACTTTGACTGTGAGAAAATGTTGGTCTGAACTACCTGTGTGGAACTTCTGGAAAATGCCTTTCCAGACCTTAGCTGGTGATGACTACTGGATAACAAGAGCAGGACCTGGCTCAGCTCTCTCTCGCCTTACACTGTGGGGCATTGTCCGTTTTCTCTACCTACCCCTCCTCATCAGAGGACCACTACCATCTCTGAAGACTGCAGGCGCTTTTGCCATTAAGTAAAAATTTTTTAATCAGTAGGTACAAGTTACTGAAACTCTCTAGACCTGTGTGCATGCTAAACTGCTTCACTCCTGTCCGACTCTTTATGACCCCATGGACTGTAGCCCGCAAATCTCCTCTGTTCATGGGGTTTTCTAGGCAAGAATACTGGAGTGGGCTGCCATGCCCTTTTCCTGGGGATCATCCTGACCCAGGGATCAAACCCACATCTCCTGTGACTCTTGCATTGCAGGCTGATTCAAGTGAAAATACAGAATTCAGAAGGTTGATGCAAGAGTGTTCAATCTTATGAGGGATTCCCTCTGGCTCCTAGCATAGAACAAGGTGTACAACAAGGTAGACACTTGCTAGCTTGCGCCAATATTTCATGGTTGTGTCAGGCTTTAAATGTCGTTATTGTTGGTTAGTCCTTCAGTCATGCCCTACTTTCTGCGACCCCAAGGACTGCAGCCCGCCAGACTCCGGGATTCTCCAGGCAAGAATACTGAAACATTATCCTCCTTTTATTCTTTAGTTATTTTAAAATAAGCAGTACAAAATATGCATTTTATATTGAGAAGTGCAGTCTCTTGCATGTAGTTTTTCAGTTCCCACTTGGCTGCATAAGAGCAAGCCTGGGGCCTGAAACAGAGATGAGGAACCCTCACAGCCTGTGCTGGGCTAATCACCTTGTACGGTAATATCTTTCTGTTTCAGACTCAATGTCCACGCCTTTGTTCAGGTTAAGTGTGCGTGTCATATAGCACCTGGCCAACCCCACTTTAGTATCTGTCTCTTGTGAGGAGGAAGTGGGATCCTCCATCCTGGGGCATAAGAGATTGCTTGCACACTGATGGCTCTGTGTCAGCTGCTGGGAGGTACCTGCTGGCCACAGGGGACTGTCACTCATGACTGAAGCTGATCTTGCTCTGTCTCTTGTCCGTGTGAATAAAGTGTTGCCCCATCCAGTGCCTGGTGAGCTGTGTTTTCCTTGATGACTCCAAAATCAAGATACAGTAGACATCTAGTGGAAGAACATTCCAAGCAAAGGAATAGCAAGGAGGCAAGGGAAATTGGAAAAGCATGAGGAAGAGGTGGAGGGGTAGAGATAAAAAGTAGTCTAGACAAGTAATTGGGATACTGTAAGATTTAGAGGCTCATAGAGTATAAATATGACTTCACATTTTATTCTCTGTTTGATGAGAAGCCAATAGGGGGTTATGAGCAGGAAATCTAAATGTTCAGATTTGCATCTTAAAATGATGCTTGTTTACAGTGTGGGGATAGCGTACAGAGACACAAGAGTAGAAGCATAAAGATAGGGTTTGGTTTTCCTCAAAGAGATGACCCTTTCTCTCAAAAGCATTCAATTATTTGTGTTTTTCTCATCAAGTTAACAAAGTAAAATTTTATTAAATCTGAACTTGATTCTGTTGATACAAGAGTAAATATCTAGGACTATTCTAGTTGCCATATGGTTTGAATTGGGTCATGTTTTACCTCATTCTTCACTTTAAACTTCTTTACCACTGAGCATTTTATTCTTCTTTATGAACAGTAGAATCAGCATGAAAAATATTTTAAGAAATGTATTAGTATCTATTTATTAATGAATATGGAATAAATTGACATATTTGCAACTTTGGGTCTTTCTAACAAGAAATTTATATGTAGGTCTTTATAAATGTCTCTATCACTTTGACAGAGATTTAGTGCTCTTCTTGTTAATGTGTTTCTGGGAAGTATATATCTTTTTGTAACATTTGTAGATTTTTCTAAATTATACCTTTAAAATTTTTACCAGTCTAACTGTAAAAATGTTTAATTTTCTGTTCAGATACTTAATTCAATTGTTATATTAACTTTAATTTTACTGGTTGATTCTTTAGAATTTTTATGTAACATTGTTTTTAATTAGTTACCACTTTGAATATTCTTTGTTTAACCCTTTACCTCCTGTTTATTTTCTTATTTTTAATGTATTTTCTAGGACTTTCAATAAAGTTTTTAAAAGAAAGTTGACATTGAATGTCTTGCCTTCACCACTAATATAGTGGAAATCATATTTTACAATTAAATGCACTTTAAGCTATAATTTAGAGAATACTTACTAATTTTCTCATTTAATCTTTGTAACAAATTAATGACACTTGACCATTAGTATACCCACTTTTATATGAGGAACCAAGGTCTAGAGTAAATAATTAACTTGCCTATAGGACATAATTAATAAATAATGGAATCCAGAATTTAGGGAGTCTAGCTTCAGAGTGTAAGTAACTGATGAAAAATTTTTTCAGGTAAGAAAATTTTCTTTCTTATGAACAGAGGGTTTTATTAAGTATGAATATTGAGTTGTTTTTAGCACTCTACTGAGATAATCACATAGTTGTTCACCCTTAATCTTTTAATATACTGAATTACATTAATAGATTTCCTGATGTTAATCCATTCACACATTACATTCCTAAGATACAGCTTGTTGATAATGACAAACTGATGTATTTGATTTGGTATATTTTATCTATAATATTTCATCTAGATTTATAAGTGAATTTGGCATTTTTATTTTATTTTACTAGCTGAGATGAATATTAAGATTAGGATTACAAGCTTTTAAAATAGAGTTGAAAGATTTCCATGTTTTCTAATAATAAAATAAAAATATGAAACGTCAGAAACATAGCTAAAATTTTGAGAATATGGCAAAGCTTCACATGTAAACCCTCATTGAATTGTTAAAAATAAGTCCCATGGAACAATAATATAATTATCCATTTATTAAGAGAAAACAACAGCCAGGATGTTAAGTAACTTGGAAAGTGTCACACAATTAGAAAATGACACAATCATGATTAGAACAATTGAGATTTTGTCTGCAGTGTCTTAATTTCCACTTTATCCGTTCAAATGGTGGTTTAACTGATTAAAGAATTTAAATTTGGCAGTTCTCTTAGCACTTTGAGGATATTATTCCTTTAGGAGCTAGAATCTACTGTGCTGTTAAGTCAGATCTGTGTCAATTTGTCTATAGGCCTTTGAAAATCTCTTTTCCAAACTCTCTTGAAACTACTAAATGTTCTTGCTGATCAGTGACAGTTTTTACAATTTTTTACAATAGGCCCATGTGTGTAGATTGAGATGGCAACTTGGGTGTTTTAATCAGAGGATTTTGTATTTAATCTTCTCATTTATTCATTTAAAAAATATTTAATTTAGCAAAAACTGTGTTGTCAGTGTGTATCTGGCATGTTTGAATGACAGCAAGGAAGCCATGTCTGTAGAGATGTAAACAAATGGGGTAGAAGGAGAAGAAGCAGTCAGAGAGATATTATGGGTCTATTGGTGCAGAACTCTGGAGACCACTTAAGAGCTCTGGAGTTTAATCTATGTGAGGTGGTTGTCCACTGAGATTTTTAGCAGAAAAAATTCTTGCTTAGATTTGTTTTCTCAGAATCGTCTTGGCTACTTTATTGTAAATACATTCTAAAAGGGCAGAGCAGAACCACATGAAACCAGCTGTAGAGTTATGGTCTATTTTAGATTAAAGATGATAAGAGCAAGGAACAGGTGGTCACAATGGAAATTATTATAAGTAGTAAGATTTTGTACATACTTTGAAGGAAGAGCCAAGTGAATCCGCAAGTGAGTGAGATATGAGTTAAAAGAAGAAAGAGAAAATCAAGGAAAAATTTGGCCTTAGCCACTGGAATGATTGAGACATGTAAAAAAAATCTAGAAAAGACGTTAGGAGAAGCGGGTTACAGAGAACATAACAAGAGATCAGTGTTTGATGCCTTAGGTTTGAAATGGTTATTAGATCACCACATAGAGAAGCCAGTTGGAAATCTCTGAAATCTCTTGAGTCTGCAGTTCAAGAGATAAATCTGAGTTGTAGATATGATTCTGAGACCAGTCAGGTTACATGGTATCTAAAGCCAAGCAGTTGATAAGATCTCCAACAGAGAAACTGGGTATAAACAGAAAGGAGTGGTGAGAAAAAGATGACAACAACAAAAGTAAGAACAAGGTTTGAGCCCTGTGGCACTCTAACACAAAGAGTTAAAAGATGATCAGTCTCCTTCAGTGAAGGAGACTGAAAAGGGTGACTTGATAATTTAGGAGGAAAATCAGAAGAGTCTGGTATCTGAAAAATTAATTGAAAACATTTCAGATGAAGAATTCAAGTGCTATTAATATGTCAAAACTTAAGAGAGTTATGTGGAAGAAGATGTAGCTGGAACTGGTTTAAGAGAGAACTGAAGGGCAGAATTGAGAGACAAGTGTTTCAAGGACTTTTGTTATATAGGGGAGAAGAACTATGAACTGGTAGCTAGAGGACATTAAAGATAGTGGAAAGGTGAAATGAAATGAATGATTTAGTTTATTGATGAGAATAAGCCAGTAGAGAGGGAGGAGTTGGTAAAACAGACGATAGGGGAAAATTGCTAGTGTGATGTCTCTGATTACCATTCAAGGGAATGAAAGCTAGTACATGAGAAGAAGGCCGCATCTTAGTTAGAAGCATGAAGAGTTCATCTGAAATAGCAGGAAAGAAGGCAACATGCATGGGTGTATATATTGGTTAGTGCAAATGTGGCAACTTGTGAAGTTCTCTACTAATTAATTCAGGTTTTTAATTACATGAGAAATAAAAACATTGAATAAAATTAAGGATAGTGGAGGAGGTATTACAGGCTTGAAAAAAGGAAAGTGACTAAAATAACTATTTAGGAGATTGGGAGAGTTAATGGACTAGAGAAATACATTATGATGACTTTATATATAAAGAACTCTTATAAATGAACAAGAAATAGATGAACATGCTAATAACACTATAAGAAAGAATCGGTATCTACAATTTATAAACACATATATGAAAACATATATGGCCAATAATTAAATGAAGTAATTGTTTACCTCAATCCTAATATAGAAAATGAAAAACTAAAATACTGGTTTATCTATTTTATTTCTGAACATTGGGAAAAAATAAACATTGAAGAAAGGAAAGTGGATAAGTAAATTGCTGTGAAAGGAAAATTATAGTCATCCAGTAGTGTCATTAATTGTAGATGAATATTTAAAAGTTTATGAGACACAAGTGAATTCATGATTGTAATTATACTAGTTTCTTTTTAAAATGCAATGCATATATTTATACTGTGAAAAATGAGATTCTCTGTATACAATTTTAACATTGGTTAGGGTCCATTCATTTGTTTTAACACTGATGAAGTTTTCCTTGATTGCTTTTGTTCATTTCTGTTTTGGGCAGAGAGTGGCAATCATTTGGAAACTGGTAATCCCAGTGTCATATTTCTGAGAAGGTTAACTCACTAATTGTTTCTGATAGATCTGTGGCCTGGTTTGATTTTCAGTTTAGAAAGATTACTGGAGTACCACAAGTGGTGTGGCTAGGACGGAGAAAAATGGAACATGTGAGGACCAACCAGAGCCGACTTTGGGAACCACTGAGAAGATAATGAGGATCAGAGCTGTGAGCAATGGAATAGAGAGTAAGGAACAGAGTGGCGATTCCAGATGCAGTGTATGATGGGAAAGCCCCTGATATTGACATAGAAACTACATACCAAGAAGAAAATTCAGAGAAATCTACAAAGGCAGGCATAAGCATGAAGTAGAAACAATTCCTTCCCTACTAGGGCAGTGGGGAGGGGGAGCTCATCTCTCCTTTGCACAGCAGCTTTACTATTATAATTTAAAATTATAGGATTGTTTTTGTCCTCAGTTACTCTGTGTTTAATTATACACCCCTTTCAGGATAGGAAAATCGTAGCTATTTTGAGGACATGGTACCTTTTCAGGTTCTGTATCCCCTCTGCGTGTGATACTGAAGTTAAAAAGAGGAACGCGAAACAGAAGAGGCGCAGGTGGTTGTGTTTATGGGCTTCAGGGAGATATGATTACCTCACTCCACTGATTGCTACCTGAAGGAAGGCAGATTACAATTAAGACTGTCAGGTAAAGCACACAATTAAAGTTCATTGCAAATGCTGTCGACAAACTGGTATTAGCTGGGAAATGTACTCCTGCAAACAGATGTACCCTGGAAACAGAAAGGGAATGTTTCCTTCTAGAACAAATCGACTTTTATCAGATCTGACAACTTGCACTTGAGCTCTGGGGTCCTGAGCTAGAAAGAACTTCTTATTTGATTTAAGCAATTGGCACATAGCATGAAGGTTGGAAATGAGTTGACTCATTAATGTATTTTGCTTAGTAGAAAACGCTTACCTCACCACATTTTTGCTCTTCGCCTTCCAGATTTGTTTAAGAGCTAGAAATATTGCATTATACTCTGTTATTAAGGGGTGAAGTTGTGGTTCTGGAATGGGAATATTCTTTTTAGAAAATGTCAGAAAAAGCCATACCTCTCTGTTTTGGAAATTGGCTTTGAGTCAATCAGATGGTGTGGTTATACCTGCTCTATGTGTTATCAATCTTTGTAAGCATCTACCTTGCATTTATATGACACTAATGAGAAAGAGTTCCCATAGACAGACAGCAATTCTGCTGTTTGATTTTACTCCATAAGTAACTGTATATATCATTTCCTCTTAATAAAGTGGAGAATTCCCTCAGCTCACACATATCACAGGCATTAGTGGTAATGGGAGTAATGCATGGGGATTGTGTGGAAACTACAGCTCCTAGTCTTAAGGTTTCCCTCTGTGTTTGCCTGACTCCTGATATGTTTCACGTGGTTATTAATGGAAGCAGTTGATCTGGGGAATGGTTGTCACATAACTATTCCAGCCTAGGGAAAAGGGTTTGCCTTTCTCCTTAACACTGGGACAAATAGGGTAGATGAAACCCTTTTCTATAAGAGAAGCTGTTTTGGACTGCCACCAGAATCTCAGGAAAAGATTCAGATTTTAAAAAGGGGGAGGGGAGAAATGCATCATATTCTGCTTTGGGATGAGAAAGTGCTTTATGCTACAGTCAATGTCTTCTCTGATTCCCTCAGGGCATATCACTTCCTCGGGAAAATTAACCCCTCCAAATACATCTCAATGGCTTCTTTATTAAATAGAGTGAGGATTAAAGGAGGTCATACATGTGAAGCATGGGTTCAATCCCTGGGTTGGGAAGATCCCCTGGAGGAGGGCATGGCAACCCACTCCAGTATTCTTGCCTGGAAAATCTCCGAGAAGCCTGACGGGCTACAGTCCATGGGGTCACAAAGAGTCAAACACAACTGAGCAACTCTTACTTACACACACACACACACACACAAACACACACACACACAAACCCTCAAAGAATAGTAGTTTTCCCTTTCCTTCCCTTAAAATCCTTAGTGTCCAAAATGTACGATCATCGGTCCCATGTTGTGCAGGTATGATACAAGCTCACTCCTTCTCGAGTCCTCTTCACTATAAGTTATAGTGTCCAGGGGAGAGCCAGGGGACAGCCTCAGATGCGCCTAGCTCTTCTACTGACCATCGGTAGTGCTACTACAGTGTGTCCCGTGGAATTCAGAAAGTGCATCAATTTTCTGCTACATTGCTTCTGATACATGTTTACAGTTGAAGTATCAATTACATACAATAAAGTATGAACACGACATAAAGTTCAGTGGACAGCTTGATATATTTCAATATGAGTGTACATTCTTATAACTACCCTCACCTCATTTTAACAAACATTATTTCTACTTCTTTCCGAGAAATCTCTAAGAGCACCCACCACTTCCTTCAGTATATAAAAACACGACATTCCAGCTGATCTCTTTTGAGGTGCTTTGAAGTTATTTTTTTGTTCTTCGTAACCAAGATGTCCCAGGCTTTTCTGTCACCTGACAGTTACCAAGCATTTGTATGGCAGTAGTAAAGATATTGAGACCCTCAGAAACATGAGAAATGGTACCTGTTGTACTTTACTCACAATAGTACAGGAAAGGGAAGATGAAATGAGACTAACATTTAATTAGTGCATACTCTGGGGCCAGGGATGGGTTCCCTGATGGGTCAGTCATTAAAGAGTCTGCCTGCAATGCGGGAGACCTGGGTTTGATCCCTGGGTCAGGAAGATCCCCCTGGAGAAGGAAATGGCAACCCACTCCAATATTCTTGCCTGGAGAATTCCATGGACAAGCCTGGTGGGCTATAGTCCATGGGGTCACAAAGAGTTGGACACGACTATGTGACTAACTTTTTTTTTTAACTGGGGCCAAGGGATTGTGCCAGGTGATTTGTAGAGGTGTAGCCCTTAATCTTCCAAGCATTGTCTGTGTAAAGTCACACTTAATGCTCTCTTGAGTATCCATCATTTCTCTTACCCACTTCTTCTAAACACCTTTGCCGAGATTGTCTCCCAGTGGTGGTGGTGGTTGTGGTGGTGGTTTAGTCGCTAAGTTGTGTCCAACTCTTGTTACCTCATGGACTGTAGCCCACCAGGCTTCTCTGTCTTGGGATTTCCAGGCAGGAATAGTGGAGTAGGTTGCCATTTCCTTTTCCAAGGGATCTTCCCCAGGTTCGAACTTGGCTCTCCTGCATTACAGGTGGATTCCTTACTGACTGAGCCACCAGGGAAGCCCTTGTCCACACACAGCTATTTTTTGCAAGTATTGTCTAGTTCCTAGTCCCTGTTTCTCTGTCCCTCCGTGTCTCTATTTCTCCTTCTCAGCCTTAAATTCTTCCTTTGACCCTCCTGACCATCTTTTCTTGCTTTCTCTTTTTCTCCTCTTTATCTCTCTCCTATCTGCTGTACACCAAAATTTCAGATTCCTGAAAGTTGATCATCTGTGTTTCATTCCTGAGAACACCCAATCTTGGATGCTTGGCCATCTCATAAATCGTCTTATTCAGTCATCTAGCACTGGCATAGAGAAATGCTGAAGTTCCATAAACAACAGCTCTCTTATGAAAGGGAGCATATGCTGCTTTACAAATTTGGCCAATGGTATTAGCTGAGTCATTTCCCACCCTTTTCGATGCCTGCCTTCTCCACTTGTTTCCAGATTTCATTTTTTTTTTTTAACAGTTGTAGGCATCCTTCTTAGTTCTGAGCCAATATCCTCATTAATCTTTTCTATTAAAGAAGCCACCTGCAATGTAGGAGATGCAGAAGACACAGGCTCAGTCCTTGGGTTGGGAAGATCCCCTGGAGGAGGAAATGACAACCCACTCCAGTATTCTTACCTGAAATATCCCATGCACAGATAAGCCTGGTGGGCTACAGTACAAAGGATTGCAAAGAGTCACACACGATTAAGCACACAACACACCATTATGTTAGTGATCATAATTTTTCACCGTCTTGTTCAAAGCAATTTAAAACAATAAAATAACATCTTATTTGAATAAAATTGTTAACATTTCTCAGGAGTGCTTCAATTTATTCTCACTCTACACTGTGATCTAGGCAAGGTGGGCCTATTATTTTCATGTTTCTGAAAATAACAAAAGAAACACAATGAGGAAAGAGACATGACAGAACTAAGTAATTGTCATGGGTAACTTAGCCCAACCTGCAATTATCTCTACATTTTATATTTCTCTCCTCCACTATAGAGTAAACTTCTAGAGAAATAGGACCACTTAAATGTAGTTCAGTTTTTTATTCTCTGCCATTAACCCATACCAACCCCAGATAAATCAATAATGGGCTGTCAGTTTGAACCACAGCTCCAGTCCACAACTATGTTAAGTTGGGCAGCTGGTGTCCTGATACTGCTCATCTTTAAGACTTCAGTGTGTTCCTCGTTTAATTGGACTTTATCCCTGGTGACCTGCAAGCCCTCTTTGAGTATGTGCTTTTTCCCATCTTTTAGCCATCCTTTTTCTGTAAAACTTCTAATTCAATTCATTTCAGTCACACAGTCGTGACTGACTCTTTGCAACCCCGTGGACTGCAGCACGCCAGGTGTCCTGGTCCATCATCAACTCCCGCAGCCTGCTCAGACTCATGTCCACTGAGTCAGTGATGCTATCCAACAATCTCATCCTCTGTCATCCCCTTCTCCTCTTGCCTTCAATCTTTCCCAGCATCAGGGTCTTTTCTAGTGAGTCAGTTCTTCACATCAGGTGGCCAAAGTACTGAAGCTTCAACTTCAGCATCAGTCCTTCCAGTGAATATTCAGGACTGATTTCCTTTAGGATTGACTGGTTGGATCTCCTTGCAGTCCAAGGGACTCTCAAGAGTCTTCTCCAACACCACAGTTCAAAAGCATCAATTCTTCACTGCTCAGCCTTCTTTATGATCTAGCTCTCACATCCATACACATGACTACTGGAGAAACCATAGCTTTGACAAGATGGAAATTTGCTGGCCAAATAATGTCTCTGCTTTTTAATATGCTGTCTAGGTTTGTCATAACTTTTCTTCCAAGGAGCAAGTGTCTTTTAATTTCATGGCTACAACCAGCATGTGCAGTGATTTTGGAGTCCAAGAATATAAAGTTTGTCACTGTTTGCATTGTTTCCCCATCTATTTGCCATGAAGTGATGAAACCCGATGCCATGATCTTAGTTTTTTGAATTTGAGTTTTAAGTCAACTTTTTCGCTTTCCACTTTCACTTTCATCAAGAGTCTCTTTAGTTCCTCTTTGCATTTTGCCATAAGGGTAATGTCATCTGCATATCTGAGGTTGTTCATATTTCTCCCTACAATCTTGATTCCAGCTTGTGCTTCATCCAGCCTGGCATTTTGCATGATGTACTCTGCATATAAGTTAAATAAGCAGAGTGACAATATTCATCTTTGATGTACTCCTTTCCCAATTTGGAACCAGTCTGTTGTTCCATGTCAGGTTCTAACTGTTGCTTCTTGACCTGCATACAGATTTCTCAGGAGGCAGGTAAGGTGGTCTGGTACTCCCATCTCTTGAAGAATTTTCCAGAGTTTGTTGTGATCCACACAGACAAAGGCTTCAGTGTAGTCATTGAATCAGAAGTAGATGGTTTTCTGAAATTCTCTTGCTTTTCCTATGATCCAACGGATGCTGGCAATTTGATCTCTGGTTCCTCTGCCTTTTCTAAAACCAGCTTGAACATCTGAATGTTCTTGGTTCACTCCTAATTAGAGCTATCTTTATTTCACCTGCCTTGACTCTGGGGCCTTTGGACATTCCATCTCTTAAATAGTCAAAATATCTTCAACAAGTCTGTGAGCCTGGGAAACCCATATTCTGTGATCTGGATATGACCCATATGACCGAGTCCCTTTCTGCCTTATGCTCAGTAATTATGGTTCCCAGGATGGGGAGACCTCTGAGCCAGCCCCTGCATCTTCACACCTCCTTTCATGTATACTAAGTCATTTCATTTGTGTCTGACTCTCTGTGACCCTGTGGATTATACCCACCAGGATCCTCTGTCCATCGGAGTCTCCAGGCAAGAATACTGAAGTGGATTTCATGCCCCACTACAGGGGATCTTCCTGACCCAGGGATCGAACCTGTGTCTGTAATGTCTCCTGCATTGGCAGGTGGGTTCTTCACCACTAGTGCCACTTGGGAAGCCCCTCACACCTCCATCATGAGTCTTTTTCTCCTTTTATTCCTGATTCTCTAACTGCATCTCTGTAGCCATTCTTTGAGATAGGATGATTCTTACCTCTCCAGGGCTATCAATCCCCTCCCCACATTTAATCCCCGTAAAAACAATAGTGGAAACAATGGCCCCACAAAATAGCAATTCTTATTTCATTTATTGCCTTTTCAGATTGTAATGTGACTATGCAAATAAATCCTCCTGAATCAGTCTTTTCTGAAATGTGCCCTAAAAATGGATCATTTCACTTTGTTTCTTCCCTCAGCTTCTCACTTGGGATTAATCAAACTAATTATTGCCAAATTAAATGTGTCCATAATGTCACTGAAGTTTTATTTTATCCCAGAATTTCCTAAGTCTGCAATTATCAGGCACCTAACAAATACATCAGCGTTCTGAAGGGCCTTGTTTTTGTGTGATGTTCAGCTAATAGTCCTGTTAACAAACAGGGCTTTAGACAGAAAGTCATGTTTCTCACCAGAATGGACATTATATAACCTTGCCTTAATTATGGTAAAACTCTGACTTGCAATGTGATGTTAAATTAAGATTGAGTTAGACTGAAATTTTGGAGAACCTTCCTTCTGAAAGAACAAAGCACCTGTGCTGGTTTCTCAGAGCTGAAAGATCTCCTGCCCTTCTTCCCAGCCTTATCGTTCTATACTCTGGGAGGTGGTTGTCAGTGATGGTTTTACTAGGACTGTTGTGTCAAAGACTTGCCAACCCAAACTGGGTAAAGACTTGGCGCTGAGAAAGCTAGGAATTCAGATGTTAAGCATATGTGCTTTACTGGGGGAAACAAAAAAAGGTTTGGAAAGAGAAAATGATGGAATTCAAGTTTAGCTCAGTTTGAGTTGATCTGTAGCCTGAGGGGCCTTTGATTAGTCTAGTCACATGCTGAATATGTCACGCCTGGTTGTACTGAGTTGGCCAAAAAGTGTGTTCAGGATTTTCCATGAGATCCTATGGAAGAACCCCAGCAAATATTTTGGCCAGCTCAATGTCGGTGCCTTGGATTCAAGCAGGCGTCAGTGTGAACCTCGGTTTTTCTGATTGCTGACTGTGTAAACTTGTTTATGCTTCTTATTCCCCCTGAGCCTTTGTTTTCCTGTCCGTGAAAGAGAGATAGGAGTACCTCTCTTGTCGTCCTGCACTGAGGATTAATTGGAACAATGTTTGAATGGCACTTATACAGTGCTTGCCCAGAGTAAAACATAGTAAAGGCATTAGGCATTTTTTGTTCTTGTTGATACTACTACTATTACCCATTTATTTCTTGTTTTATTCATTCACCAAATATTTATTGTCTCAGGTGCCTTGCAGGATGTTATGAATATAGATACAAGTAATACTTGGTCTGTCTTGTAGTGAGCATTTGCTCTGGCAGGGAACACAGATAAGAAAATCCTGCAATTATAGTTCAGAAAGTTAAGTGCCATGGTAGAAAGGAAAATAGAAACTTTAACTTTCATGTTCCCATCATGTCAAGCTGGCTTCAGCGGGGGGAGCTGTCCTCCATTCAGCTTGTGCCAGGAGTGCTGAGTGGTCTTCCCATGTAGTTCAGACAGGAAAGAATCCAGCTGCCGTGTGAGAGACCTGGGTTCGAGCCCTGGGTTGGGAAGATCCCCTGGAGAAGGGCATGGCAACCCACTCCAGTATTCTTGCCTGGAGAATCCCCATGGACAGAGGAGCCTGGTGGGCTGCAGTCCGTGGGGTCGCGAAGAATCAGACACGACTGAGCGACCAAGCACAGCACAGGAGTGCAGAGTGGTGTACCGGTTCAGCTTAGGGTGCATTTGAACCACAACAGGAGCGGGAGGTTGGTGATGAAATTTCCACACTCTTCTGTTGGACCCAGCATCAGGTTCTCATCTCTGAATCTAGATTTTTCTCTGTGTCCCATTTCATTTTGTTGTGGTTGTGTAAGTTATTATTTTTTTAAACTTTTTATTTTGTATTGGGGTATAGCTGATTAACAAGCAATGTTGTGATAGTTTCAGATGAGCAGCAAAGGGACTCAGACATACGTGTACATGTATCCGCTCATCTGTTGTGAGGAACCCCAGTTCCCTGGGGGACTTTTGTTGACACTCTGTGTCTGTCTTGGGGTCAAGGAGAAACTGGAAACCCAGAGTCATATAAGAATATGTGTATAGTTCTTTTATCCCTATAGTCATGCATATCTGAGCCTCACCATAACCCCCTAAGAAACTGAAGTTCTGAGGGGAACTATTTGACCTTAGGTAAAACAGGTAGTTCGGGGCAGAGCCAAGATTAAGGCTTTGACCTCCTCTCTTCTGGCACTCCGCTACTTTTATTGGCTAAATCACTCTGAGAGGTGGGACAGAGAGGTAGTAGAGGCAAGGAATCATGAGAATCAGTACAGGAGCAAATCTAAGTAACAGCAACATCTTTTACCAAGTACTATTTTGTACCAGGCCCTATTCAAAGACTTTGCATACTATTATTTATTTATAGTGACACTAGGCCCTAAATCCTTTTGTTCCTCTTTTATCAATAGAGTCATAGAGATATTAAGTGGCTGTCCAAGATCACACACTAAGATCTGGCAGGGGAAGCCTTCAAGCAGTCTATCTGACTCTCTGAATGCCTCTTTATAAACTGTCCTCCTTCAATATCATTTTCTGAATGACCACTCTGTGCCCAAACTTGTGCCAGGCACTCCAGGGTCAGGAGCAGCAATATGACCCCTGATCACAGATTCAATCATCACCTTCAAAATGAGAGGGGATAACTGGCAAAACCAGATCTCAGACCCATAAAACCACAGATTATAAGAGATAGTCTTATAAGACATCAGACCTTCTATTAAAAAAAAAAAAGGACATAGGCTAGGAGCTTTGATTGTTGATCTGGCTAGACTCTGATTGTTTTCATTTGTTTTATGCATTTACTCTATTTATACTTGACTGTGTCTTATGAAGCAAGGATTGTTCCATGTCTTAGGAGAGAGATGGAAAGGACCAGACAAATCATTGGACTGTGAGCAAAGGAAGACCCTAGGCAAAGTATTGGACTTGCCTTTCCCCAGTACAGGCCCCTTGCCTCCAGTTATTTCTTCCATCATGAGGTGCCTAACTTCCTCTTCTGACAAACTGATTTATCCTTCAAGGCCAAAAGGATTCCCCTGCCACTGTAGCTTTCCCTACGTTTATGGGAAAAAATTATTCACCATTCTCTCTGTGTTCCCATAGCAATTTATATATATTAAAAATAAATCTTGCAACTTTTATTGCATTGTGTTACAATTATGCACTTACATTCCCTCCTTGTATTCCCATATATATGGATAAAACCGTATATTGTTTATAATCTGTCCAGTATTCAGAATAGAACTTTAATCACGCTAGGAATTTTGTAAATGTTTGGATTATGTGTATTTGTCCTACCATCTCTTCATTTCACATCATTCTCATTAGTCCTTTAATGTCCCATGGGTCCTGACCATAGATACCTTGATATCAGGGTCAGTGTTTACTCCTTTACACTTTTCCTTGCTAAAGCGCTATGAGAAATGCTGGGAACATGGCATGATGCTCTGTCCACTGGAGGTGGGTGGAGTTGATGTATATTTTTCCAAGATTAATTTCTCAGATTCTTAGTCTTTAGAACGTGGTAGTACTAGCATGCCCCTAGGTTGTCTCATAGTTGTAACAGCAAAGATTCCTAATGGGATCCCATGTTACAGAGATGACTCTGAGATCTCTTCTTAGGGAGCAGGAGTCTGTGCTCATTTGCATATTCCAAATAGCACTGTGTCTTTGAAGGTCTCCTGACCCTACTCTGGCTGTACTATCTCTAGGTGAGTCATTTGTTCCAAAAACACCCAGAGTTTAGTGAGTGTGTGCTCAGACATGTCCAACTCTTTGCAACCCCATGGCCTATAACCCACCAGGCTCCTCTCTCCATGGGATTTCCCAGGCAAGAATACTGGAGTGGATTGCATTTCCTCCTCCAGGGGACCTTCTCAACCCAGGGATCAAACCAGTGTCTCTTGCATCTCTTGTATTGGCAAGCAGATTCTTTACCACTGAGCCATCTAGGAAGCCCCAGGGTTTGATAAGCATTGAATATTCATTCATTCTTTTCATTCCATCCCATCCCATAAAATGATTTACTGAGTACCTAACACTATCCTATTGTGCTTGTGATTGATTCATCAGTGAACAAAAGCAATAAAAATTTTTAACCCACATGGTTTATATTTCAGTAGGGGACAAACAATACATGATACATGAAATAAATAAATAGATTGAATAAGATATTAGAAAAAGAGCAGGGTAAAGAGAAAGAGTCCAGACAGAGTTGGTAACAATTTTAAGTCCCATGATCAGGATAGGTCTTTTTGTGAAGGTGATGTTTGAGTAAAAATTTCAGGGTCTTAGGGATTTAGCCACAACCATTTCTGGGGAAAGAGTAACATAGAACAAATAGTGAAAAGGCTTTACAATATTTATATTTGCATATATATACAAATACATATACACACATACCTTGTCTTTTAATGGTATGACAGATTTTTAATAATTGTATGCCTACCCCTGTCCCTCCCTCTGAGATTTTGCCAACGCTTTGTAATATGAGTTAAATTAACAGGGTTGAAAAGATAGAACCTGTCATGATTAATATAAAAACTCCACAAGGATGGACCCTGCAGCCTGCGACAGAAATGAGGCTTAGTCCGCATGGTGGTTATAGACCGGAACACGTTAGAACTCAGAAATTGTCACAGTTATTAACACATTTCAGCCTCAGGGAAAGAGCCTTCTGTGTGGAGATATGTTCAGGCCTGCCTCCCTTCATCTGCTCTGGGCAAAAGCCCTTAGTCCTCAGGCATGTAAAGGATCAGACCAAGGCACTGGCCTCTGCTGGTAGGTCCCTGAGCCTGATTTCTTCCTTTTCACAGCCCACTGGGGAGCCTAATTCTCTGGAGAGACAATACCGCCAGGCCTTCCCAAGCAGATTCAGTCTCTTTGAGATGTTTGTGTGTTTGGGTTCACTATGCTTCCTGGTCATTGCCTAGGATATGAGGGAGGGCAGGTAGAGGGACATTGTGGGTATAGTAGCAAGCAGGAATAGTATCTGTCCCCAATGAATTTGAAAGGTATTGGGGGGGGGGAATTAATCATATAGTCAATAACTGAGTTTCAGAATGAGTGTTTCTATGAGTCAAGGGCATGAATGCTTAGAGAATTGAGGAATCCCTGTGAACCGGAGTCACCAAGGAGGGCTTCCTGGAGGAGATGAGGACCTGAAAAACATAAGGCTATGAGGCAGGTTAAGGGAGATCCTGTTTAGCTCAGATTAAATGGCTGGCAGTAGAAAGTGCATGGATGAGAGTTTGGGGCTGGCAAGGGAAGAATCTATTAAGATAATTTAGAACAACTCTAGTTCTCATTGCACTTCCATCCTGTTGTTGACTATTGTCAAAATAACCATTATCAACAAAACAGCTACAGGCTGGTGGACAGAGATGAGAATTAGGATTGGTGCAGTCTAACACCACCAATTCAACACCAACTAATGTTCAATAGTGAACCTGGATTCAGTTTCTTCACCCTTACAAGTAGAATTACTCACAGAAAATTGAGAATCGGCAGAAATAATTGTTACGCTGCTGCTGCTGCTAAGTCACTTCAGTCGTGTCTGACTCTGTGTAGCCCCATGGACGGCAGCCCACCAGGTTCCACCGTCCCTGGGATTCTCCAGGCAAGAACACTGGAGTGGGTTGCCATTTCCTTCTCCAATGCATGAAAGTGAAAAATGAAAGTGAAGTCATTCAGTCGTGTCTGACTCTTCTCGACCCCATGGACTGCAGCCTACCAGGCTCCTCCATCCATGGGATTTTCCAGGCAAGAGTACTGGAGTCGGTTGCCATTGCCTTCTCCGTAATTGTCATGAATTCTTTGTAAGTTATGAAGTACCTTACACAGGCACTTCATATATGCCACCTTCTCATCATTGGCATCATCTCAGTTATGTCACATGAGTCATTGCCTTCCAGAAGCTTCTAATTATAACTTGTGAGTGGATAACCCACTGATGCGTTGTTGTTTTTGTTGTTGTTCGATCGCTAAGATGTTTCTGATTCTTTGCAACCTGTGAACTGTAGCATGCCAGGCTTCTCTGTCCTCCACCATTTCCTGGACTTTGCTCAAATTCGTGACCATTGAGTCTGGGATGCTATCTAACCATTTCAACTTCTGCCACCCCTTCTCCTTTTGCCTTCAATCTTTCCCAGCACCAGGGTCTTTTCCAAAGAGTTGGCTCTTCACATCAGGTGGCCCAAGTGTTGGAGCTTCAGCTTCAGCATCAGTCCTTCCAATGAATACTCAAGGTTGATTTCATTTAGGATTGACTGGTTTGATCTCTTTACAGTCCAAGGGACTCTCAAGTGTCTTCTCCAGCACCACAATTTGAAAGCATCAGTCCTTTAGCACTCAGCCTTCTTTATGGTCCATCTCTTACATCCATGCATGTCTGCTTGAAAAAAAAACATAGTTTTGCCTATAGGGACCTTGTTAGCAAAGTGACCTCTCTGCTTTTTAATATGCTAATTTTGTCATAGCTTTCCTTCCAAGGAGCAAGTGCCTTTTAATTTCATGGCTGCAGTCACCATCTGCAGTGATTTTGGAGCTCAAGAAAAGAAAATCTGTCACTGCTTCAACTTTGTCCCTTCTATTTGCTGTGAAGTGATAGGACCAGATGCCATGATCTTAGTTTTTTAATGTTGAGTTACAAGCCAGCTTTTTTCAGTCTTCTATTTCACTGTCATCAAGAAGCTCTTTAGTTCTTGTCCTACTCTTTTCCCAATTTTGAACTAGTCAGTTGTCCCATGTCTTGTTCTGTTTCTTCTTGATCCATGTACAGGTTTCTCAGGAGATGAATAAGGTGATTTGGTACTCCCATCTCTTTAAGAATTCCCACAGTTTGTTGTGATCCACACAGTCAAAGGCTTTAGCATAGTCAGTGAAGCAGAAGTAGATGTTTTTCTGGAACTCCCTTGCTTTCTCCATGATGCCAACAGATGTTGGCAATTTGAACTCTGGTTTCTCTGCCTCTTCGAAACCTAGCATAATGAAGTACACACACACACACACACACACACACACACACACACACATATATATATAAAATCAAATATCAAAATGTCATTTAGTATAAAGCCAGATTGAATTAATAACAGCTCATTATTTGCAAAGCATGAGACTGGCGTTTTGCCTGTGCTATAGTTTCCAGACAGTTTTTGTGTTCTCTTCAACTATTCTAACCTCATGACTTTGTTTGGAACTCTGCTCACAGGAAAATGGGGGTCTGTGGCCCACCTCTGCTTGTCTTTTGAAAAGCAGGGTATAGTTAAGGTGCCCATATAATTAACCGTGTAAAGAGGGACATTTTTGAGAGTAAATGGGAATATTATTGCCCAGGATTGTTTTAGGAAAACATGTGTATTTGTTCTACCCTAAACACGGTCCCTTTGCTTTGACAGGTACAGTAACCCTAGAGGCTTTGAGATGCACACCCAAATTACAGAAGATTGTGGCCACAGAATTTATGCTGCTGGTCATACCTGCCAGTGTTCTGACTTTGATGAGCATCTGCCCATCTGTGGGCAGAGGTGGGGGCAGCACATGGAATATTTCATGTAAGGGACTGTAATCATATCTCTCTCTATGTGTCCTTTACAACCAGGTAAAGATCCAAGGATTTCTAAAAGAATCCACTAGGTAATTTGTATTTTCAGCCCCTACAACATTTGGGTGCTGATTTCCATATATACTTGGATCTGTATAATGACTTTCTGTTTATTTCACATATAAACTTCCTTCGAATTTTGTGAATTATCACATCCATTTTAAATCTCTCTATTCTCTTCATGAAATTTTTGTGTGAGATAAAAAGGAAGGTGATTTTTTTTTCCCCATTTAAAAGTGGAGATTCTGGGGTTTCAACATGGGGCAGTTGAGGGAACTTCCCAGTGACCCAGTCATTAAGATTCCATCCCTGGTCAGGGAATTAAGATCTCACATGCCACATGGTGTGGCAAAAAAATCTAGAAAATAAAAATAATTATTTTTTTAAAAAGCAAGTGAGACCAATTTTCACACAGGGTTCAAAAACTCTTGTTAGCAGTTGTGACTCTCAAATGCCATTCCCCCTTTAAGACTTCCTGCTGCTGCTGCTGCTAAGTCACTTCAGTCGTGTCCAACTCTGTGCGACCCCATAGACAGTAGCCCACCAGGCTCCCCCGTCCCTGGGATTCTCCAGGCAAGAATATTGGAGTGGGTTGCCATTTCCTTCTCCAATGCATGAAAGTGAAAAGTGAAAGTGAAGTCGCTCAGTCATGTCCAACTCTTAGTGACCCCATGGACCGCAGCCTACCAGGCTCCTCCATCCTTGGGATTTTCCAGGTAAGAGTACTGGAGTGGGGTGCCATTGCCTTCTCTGTTAAGACTTCCTGGTCTGTAGCAATAGCTCCTTTTATTCTCTTTTTTTCTTACAAATTCATTACACATTGAGTATACATTCCTTTTGAGACTTAATTTTAAGTTATTATGAATTCTGGAAAATCAATCTCTAAAAGGCAGAGACCATGTGTAAATTAGATCATACTAACATACTCTGCCTACCTACTCTAGCGTTCTGTATTTGTTTAATGGTTATGTGTTAACAGGCATGGGGACCACCATTGGCTTAGTCTCACTGCTGTGATACTGCTCTGTGTTTTGAAGTCTCTCTGGAGAGAAGGCTCTGGATAGCAGAAGACCACCAATACTCTTGCTCAGAACAGAAGATGTAGATTTAGATAGAAATAGTTCCCAAATATTGACCCTGCCATTTAATCAACAATTAGCTAAAGCTCATGAGAGTGTGTGGATGTGTTGATCCTCCTATTATAAAGCTGAGAAAGCCCTGGTGTGCAGGACACACTTAATCAGGGTCTGTTGAATGACTGGATGGGTAAATTCTGTGACACGAGAAGAGTAATGAAATACTACGCACTTTAAAGCTGTCTCCACCACACCTCCTTTGTGAGGGTGAGTTTTAAGACAAGGGAAGGGATGATTTATCAGGGACTATGGCAAAAGGTAAAACCACCTGACATGTTAGGCTCCCTCCAGATATATATAATTTCATTACTATTTTAACTTATTTTTTTTGGCCTTTAAAGCTGGCTTTTGAATACAACTAAAGTAGTATTCTTACCTGGAGAATCCCGGGGACGGAGGAGCCTGGTGGGCTGCCATCTGTGGGGTCACACAGAGTCGGACATGACTGAAGCGACTTAGCAGCAGCAGCAGCCTGACTCAAAGACATTTATCTGAAGATTTTGCACTTATAGTAACTTCCAATGTTGTCTAGTTGCTTGTATTTATCTTGACAAATCTGGAATATAAACACCTAACAATGATAAAGGAGGGGTGGTAGAATAAAGAACATCTTTAATGGAAACAGGATAGATTTATTTTTTCCTGAGAATACTTTGTTTTTCCCTATCTTTTTTTTTTTTTTTTCCCCTATCTTTGGAGGCAGGGCTTGGAGGGATGAGGTGAGAGGTATAATGTTTTGATACTGTAAGTAATCTATTCCAGATAACTTGTGTATTAATGACAAATATAGAAAAACTATATAGACAGGATAGATGGGAAGAAATATACTTCCTTTTCTTTTACTTTTGTTAAAATTATTGTTGAATGATCTCAAAGTCTGAGATCTTGTTTTCTTAAAAGGGAAAAACTAACGCAGTTACTGGAATGAGAGAGACAGAGAGAATTATGATATAGTATCTGACCATTCAAAAACATCCTGCTTTGAGGAGCGTCAAACTGAGATTGGGAGAAATGAATATTTAGCAACTTCTTTCTGAGTTCACTAAATTTCATACTTAATACTCTACCTTCGTGTTATTGCTCTTATTTTCATCCTAATTACATAGCAACATAATCTAATGTTTTTCTTCCTACCATACAATGGATAGTCATTAAACTTGAGGCTTCAGCCTTATTCTTTAGTACTGACCTTAAACATACGTGCCCTGAATCTACAGGTAGTGCTTCTTCTGGATTATAATGATTGGCTATATATAAATCCTGGCTTACCCTTGACACTTGTCTTTCAGCTTGCCTCTTTTAAAAACTCTACACCAGGCAAGTCTTGTCCCTCACTGGTAATTATCCCACTGTCCTCTAACCTGTACCTGGAAGCAGTATAGTTCCTGCTTTCTTGAGAATAGGTATCTTTTCTAAAGAAGAAAACAATCCAATACAAAGAAAGATAAGCAAATAAGTATCGATAAAGTCCACAGTGCACACTTTACAAAAAACATGTGCAAATGACAGTCACCATCCAGAGAAGGTAGCAATGAACCATCTGGAAAACCATTAACCTCCTTCCAGAGGAGATAACTTCTTGAAATGCAGGGTCCTGTCTTTCCTGAAGACAGAACCTTTATCCCCACAATCTAATCTTTCTCTGTATCTTCTCACTTCTTTCCCTGATGTACTAACTCTCACAATCCCTTTTTCCCTACTCCTTTGTCCTTCTCCCAGGGCTGACCTTCATCACATGCTGAAAGCATACTATTCTCTAAATGGGATTGCTAGTGATTATTATTTCCTGGTCTACTCCATCCTACATACCACTGATAGATTAGCAACCTTCAATACTGTTTTGATCATAACTCCTATGATCAAAAAGGTAGAATTTTTTCTAGTACTATTAACATGAAAGTTAAAGACTTCTGGTATGTTTCTAATATCCTTCCAACTCGAATCCTCTCATTTGCTGCTAAATATCCATTTTATTAATAAAGTATTCATTTATTAATGCATTTATTAATTTAGCTAGTTATGTTTAACAGTTGACTTCTACTCAGAACAAGCATGGTAACCAGACTTTTGGCACCTGAGTTCATGTAGCTCCCTCGTTATCCTGTTATTTCTCTGTCAGTCTCTCTCTCTGTATGTGTGCATATTTGTATCCTTCTTTCTGTGTCTGCTTTCTGTCATCCCTTCCCGTCTATCACGCATACTCCTCAGACACATAGCCTCTGTACCTGGGTATTTCCTTGGTCCCTTCTGGCTGGGACAAAGGCAGTAAGCAGGTGGGTGTGTGAAATAAGATGAGCCAAAAGATTCATTCCTTTATTTTCTCCTAACTGCCTCAGCCTTCATAAAATCCAGTCCTATAGGTTATTGATTTTCACAAAAAGAAGAAAAACGAGTGGGAGTCGAGAATTATGATGTTATGTCCTGAATGAATTTTTCACAGAAAAAGAAGAAGAGGAAAACAACAACAGCTATTCTTCGTTGTGGGCAGTCGGTCAGAAATGAGGTTTGGGGTCTGGAATAGGAAAGGCAGGAGTGCATCTGTCCCTGGGGGAGAACAGGCATTGATCTCTTGGGTGATTGCCCTGACTACCTCTGAAGCCGAGAATTAGGTTCAATATGTTAGTGCTAACATTTAAGTCCTTTCAAATCTCCAGGGACAGAATCTGCTTTCTTTTTCTCTACCTCATTTATGTTTAGGTGAAAACTGACTTAACTCTTTAGCTTCCAGCTTTGCTCTTTATTGATAGAGAAGCTTCGGCCTCAGGAAACCTGTGAAAGCTTTGATGAGGTTTAAACTATTATTTCACAAGCAATGTGTTGAAAACAAAGATAAACAAAGTCAAGTCTCTTATCTCTGTCATAATGTACTTTTTAGCTAAGATAGCAATAACAGACCTATTGTTTTTGTTCATCCTCTAGGAAGAAAACTCATCTCAGGTGCCTGGTGTTGCTAAGACTAGTCAAGCGTCAGAATCACTTAGAGAGCTGTTACAAATGTACATTTGCAGATGCAACTTTAGACCTGAAATCAGAAATCTCCTAGGGTGGGCCCTGGGAACCTATGTTTTTTAAAAAATAGATTTTTAAAAAACTGGCTAGTTTACATTAGTTGGGCTTCCCTGGTGGCTCGGATGGTAAAGAAACTGCCTACAATATGGGAAACCCAAGTTTGATCCCTGGGTGGGGTAGGATATCAATCCTGGATGAGGGAATAGTTACCCACCTCAGTATTCCTGCCTAGAGAATTCGATGGACAGAGGAGCCTGATGGGTTACATACAGTCCATGGAGTCACAGAAGAATTGGACATGACTGAGTTGTTAACACCTGCACTTACATTAGCTACTAGATAGAGTATAAAAGGCCAGGGACTTCCCTGGTGGTTCAGTGGTTGGGAGTCTGCCTTACAGCACAGGGAATGCAGGTTCGATATCTGGTTGGGGAACTAAGGTGTTACATGCCACAGAGCAGCAGGGCCCACGCTGCAACTACTGAGCCTGCACCACAACCACCACAGCTAGAGAATCCACATGTGGCAAAAAGAGATCCTACATGGCACAATGGAGATCCTGCGTGCCACAACTAAGACCAATACAGCTAAACAAAAAAACAACAACAAAAATATTTTTCATAGTCCACAGGCAAAGCATTTGGGGGCAGGGCACCAAATTCCATGGAGCAAGCTGCTACAGATCAAAAATATAAGGCCACTCTGCCAAATTTCATGAATATGGGCCCCAAAAAAGAGCATAATAAGAGAAAGGGCACAACTGCAGACTTCTAACAGCTTAAAGATTTCCTTGAGAAGCATATTTAACAATCTATTGATTAGCATTATGAGATCTAGGGTCAGGGAAGGGGTAAGGAAGAGGTGGAAAATAGGCCATTGGAAAAATTGCTCAATAGCTCTCAGTGGTGGAGGAGGGGAGTTTAAGGAGAATGTATGCCTGTCATCTATTAATGTCTAAATATATATATGTGTGTGTGTATATATATCCTGTTCACTTAGAAGAAAATCTAATGAGAAAGTGAATTGAACCTAGAGGTTGTATAAGCCAAAGGGACTTTGATTTGAGTCACACCTAGCTAGTGAATATAGTCAACTAGAATAATATGTGCCCATGAGGCAAACAGTCAACTAGATTTGGCCTGAGGATGTTTGAAACAACAAGGTCACATAGAGGCTGATAAATACACTAAATTGCATCCCTCCAGCCTTCTGCACAGGATGTTTAAGCAATAGCTGGTCTTTCAAGAAAGACTAATTTCAAGAGAAATGGAGGTAATACAAGAAGAAATTTATGGGCAAAAAACAGCTGTATTTTGGCCAAGTTATTGAATTCTATGGAGAAAGGAAAACTGACAAGCTGATTATGTGGAGATGGGTAGGGTGGGAACATCAGACAACAGTGAACAAAGGAGTCAAAAAACAAATTCTCAGCCTCTGTATCCAAGACAGTAGAAGGGGAATTCATTTATTCATTCATGAATTTATTTAACTACCATTGTTACCAAACTCAGGTTTGACTGCTTGCCACTCAAAAGACAACAATCAAGAGGCAAGCGTCAGTGGAAAGGAAAGATGTTTTATTCAGAAACCCTGGCAATGTGGGGAGAAGGTGGGCTTCTGAGATGAACTCTGAAGATTCTTCTTGCTCAGCTATGACAGTTTTTAAAGGGAAAGGTGAGGGGAAGATGGCCGACTCTTCAGATGCTATCTTGTCTGTGTGACCTACCTGTAGGAATGCTAAGAGGACTGTTGGGGTAGAGAGTTAATCATTCTTCACCTATGTTATTCTCCATGCTTATTTCTTTTAATCTAGGGAAAGAATTAACAGGTTAGTCAAGGCATGATATACAATTCAGGAGAGCAGAAGTCAGGAGTTAGTTTAAGTTGTCCAGTGATTTCATCCCTATAATTGGTTTTTTTCAAGGTTAGAGGAGGTCAGAAATGGGCAAACAGGAAAAGGACAAAAGAGGTGCTTTCACTATTAATGGACTATAGAGCATACACTGATCCCTGAGGATGTGGGAATACAGTGCGTCACAACAGAGACAAGATTCCAACTCTCAAAGAGCCTATATTGTAATGGAGGAAAGAAGCAACACAGAAAATAAATGAACAAGAAAAAAAGTGTCCTGGAGTCAGAATAACCTGGTTTCAAATATCGGTTGTGCCATTTACCATCTGTATTGTATTAACCTTGTTGTGGCTATTTCTTTCTCTGCAAAATTCAGATAGAAATGCCAACCTTGAGAGGTTGTGATGAGAATAAGAGGAAATTTGTGCTGCTGAATAGTATCTGGAATATAATAAGCATTTTGTAATATGCTGTGAATGAAATATTGGCAACAGGACAGAGTCAGTTAAAAAGGAGGGGATAGAATTCAAAGCACATTGGAAGAATGTACTCTTAATGCAGAAAAATATGTGTATGTTTAAATATGTGTGTATACACACACACTCATGCATGCACATATAGCTGACCCTAGAACAACATGCCTTTGAGCTGCAGGGGTTCACTTATACATGATTTTTTTTTTTTAATTTATTTATTATTAGTTGGAGGCCAATCACTTCACAACATTTCAGTGGGTTTTGTCATACATTGATATGAATCAGCCATGGATTTACACGTATTCCCCATCCCGATCCCCGCTCCCACCTCCCTCTCCACCCGATTAGTAAATTAACTACAGTATTGCATGATCCATGTTTGGTTGAATCAATAGATGCAGAACTGCAGACAGGAGAACGTGAATAGGAAGGCTGGTTATAGGCATAGGCAGATTTTCAACTCTCTGGAGGGTCTGCAGCCCTTAATCACTCTGTGTTGTTTAAGGGTCACTTTTCTATCTCTATCTCATCTCCATCTATATATATGTATATATTATCAGCATATCTATATCTAATCTCTATATATAGTCAGAAAGATAGAGTTGCAGAGAGAAGCAGGAGCAGAAAATAACATGGTTGAAGATGTAGGTGAGTTGGATTAATGGGTTTGGAATAGAGAATGTAGAAGATAAGGGAGCCTTATCTTGTGGTTTCTATTTGTCTATAACATAGAAAGTAAGGAAGAGTTTCAGTGTTTGAGGATGAGAGTCATCATATTGAAGAGGATGGTGGTATATAAAATAATTCAAGTTAGCATGGTAGAGTGCATTGAACAGAGAGGCTTTCACTTCAGAAGGCTCAGAACTTTAATCTCCTCATTATATGGGAACAGTTCTGTCTTTCAGAGATGTCACTATAACAAATTGTTGAAGTCTTACATCTAAACCGGGGCCTATTAATATGTATTAAGAAAGAAGATGGTCACAGAGCAGGAAGTTAGAACTCATGTGGGCATGACAAGCTTCTTGTGGTAGCAAGGCCTACGTGGGAAACAGTCATAGGACCATCATAGGATGTTACAGAATCTCAGAACATAGTCTTTGGCTAAGGTAGCTTGAAGAACATTCTTTGCACTTCCAGGGAAGGTGGTACCACTGGGATTTGAATATTCTCCCCCAGATCCTGCCCAGAGGGACATGAGCAGCATCACCCTTTCCAACTATCTTTGTACTAAGCTTTCATGGGATCAACACTCCTTCTGGTCAACATAGGCTTTCCTAGATAAGCTAAGTTATTCTGTTACTATTTTAATAGAGTTTAACTGACCTGGAAAGCTTCCCTTTTCTTTTCAGTAGATTTGCACATCTCCAGTTTATTAATCATCTATTGATTTATTATTTAACTTATGAACAAGTACTAGAAGAAGAGTTTTACCATTTTTCCAAATTATTGGGATAACATATCCATGCTATTCTTGAGCTCTTGGAAGAAGATAGATTTTAAGAAGACCCTCCAGGGCAATTTTCTAGGATATATGATTAGTAATTTAAAGAAAGAAAAATACAAGTATAATATCTTCCACAAATTTTGTCATGTTCTACTGTGTTTGTAAATCCTAAGGTTTTGAAGTAAGCAAGGGTAAGAGAATACTGGGCTTCCCTGTTGGCTCAAATGGTAAATTAAAGAATGTGCCTGCAATACAGGAGACAGTTTTCATCCCTGGGTGGGGAAGATACCCTGAAGGAGGGAATGACAATCCATTCCAGCATTCTTGCCTGGGAAATCCCATGGACAGAGGTGACTGGCGGGCTACAGTCCATGAGGTCACAAAAGAGTAAGACACAACTGAGCAACTCACACTTTCTCTCTCAAGAGAAGACTATTCATTCAGAAAGACTGTCACTCTTCTCTTTATTGCTTTTGTGATGAGGATTTAACCCATTGCTTAAAAAACCCCTTCCTTCAAATGCTGTAATGTGGTATCCTTTATAATTTGCTCTCTAGTAGCTCTAAGGTTTTCCTGATAGCATGATTAAACTTTCTTTCCCATCCAGGGTCTGGGTGTAGGATTATTGGTTCCTTAGATGCATCTGGTTCTGAGTCAGTATTATTTCTCTTATTTATAAACCTTCATTCATCCTTTAATTTTCAGAGCCTAATGTAATGAATAATCCATGTGGTTATCACCAGTGATACACAGAAATGAAATTGGGATTAATCAGTGCTAAACATGTTAATGGAGAGATGAACTCACTCTACTAATTCTCGGTATCAGTAATTATTCAATCAGTTCAACCATCACAGGTACACCCACAAGAGAGAATCCAGAGGCATCTCTCCACTGCAACTTCAGGAAGTCTTTTATGGATCCTATGGCTTTCTTACAGAGCTGTGCTATAATTTAAGAAAGAATTACCTGAAAATTATGGGGAAGATAGGTTTCTATTTGCGAACATATGTCCCAGGGGTGACTAATAACTGGGTGTATAATTAAAAGAGAAGCTCTCACTTACAACTAGATTCTTCCCAGATCTTAGCTCTTAATAACATATGCTGTCTGGATGATGATGGCTCACATTATGGGATTGCTGTATGAAATGGCACTCAGAAATCATCCTTCCTTTGTTCCTTACTCTCTCTTCTCTTCCTTCTTAACACGCAAGCCCTTCCTTCTTACTCTTCTTCATCTATGAAATACATCCCTCTGTAGCCACGAGGGTTCAATGGAAAAAGTAAGTATGAGTGTGAGGAAGCCCTGTTCATACTTTAAGATATTAAACTCCCCCAAATTATCACTAGAAAGCTGCTAATTAAGCAAACTAGACTTCTTAGGGTTAGTTGTGTTAAGGAAAACACCACGCTGACGTAATCTCAGCAATACCTAAACTGGGGAAACCAGAATTCAAATATGTATAGGGCTTTGGGGTCTGAATTCAAGTGAATTCAAGTGGTTTAAGGAAGATCTTTAAAGATTGACTGGGTTGGGTACAATTTGTAATATAATTGTGACATATTATAATTTGTGTATATATTGGCATAATTGTACAATTGGTACAATTATATATAAATTGGGTACAATTTGTAATATAATTGTGATATATTATAATTTGTGCATATATATAATTGTGATATATAGTTATGATTATATATATATAATTTGTAATATATTACAAATATAATTTGTAATACAATGGTGAGAATGGCAGTACAGCAGAGTGAATGTCTTGATAAGTAATCTGTGGTTAATAAGTAAGCTGTTTCCTAGGTGTCACTTATAAATTGATCGGTGAGAAGTTCCTGAAGCAAGCTGTGAAATTATTTATTAGGTCACAGATTCTTTCTGGGCAAAGCTTTCTTGGGAAAACCAAGTAAGTTATTTTGGGATCAGTGGCCTACAGTCTTAGCCAAGTCATATTAACACAGATGGTCTCAAATTTCAGTTCTCATGAACTAATTGAGAAGAAAAGGTACCACAGGCAGCCCTTTAAGGAGTTGAGTGTTGGACATACCCCATCAGTTCAGAAGGAAACGAGATCTTTCAGAAAAGGGCGGTGATAAATACCGATGCAATTTTAGCTACACCTTAGAGAATGGATAGGGTGCACCTAGTGGAGAGGGTGGAATATTTCAGCTGGGGTTAATAACATCGGGAAAAGTATGGAGGTGAGTCATGTTCATGCATTCATAGGATTCTGAGGTGATTTATTTATTGGAGCAGAGGTTTGATTTGAGAAGCCATGTTAAATAAGATAAAGTCATAATAAATCTCATTATAAAGGACCAGAATTCCAGATAGGTTGATTAGAAATGGTAAAAGTAAAATGAAGGAGTTGGAAATCTGTGTGACCTTTTGGCCATTTGAGGGCCTGGTGGTAACTTTAAAGAGAAGAAGCCTGATCTGCTGACAATTATAGAAGATCTCTGTATCCTCATGAGACTAATAAAATGTGTGAGACATAGGCAATATAAAACCCCAACATTCTCTCTACCATATACATGTTTTAGAATTTAGGTAAAATTCAAATACTATCAATACAAAAATATTTTAACCATTTGAAGATGTATAATTCAGTAATTCAGTGGCATCCATTTCATCTATGGTGTTGTAAACCACCCAGAGCATTCAGTTTCAAAATATTTCATTACCTCAAAAGGAAACTCGACTCCCCAATCTCTTCTCCCTTCAGCTCCTGGCAATCTAACTACTTTCTGTCTTGGTGAATTTGCCTATTCTGAATATCTTATATCAATAGTATCATACAATATCTGACCTTTTGTATTTGACCCTTTTCACTTAGCGTAATGTTTTCAAGTTTCATCCATGTTGTTATGTATATCAGTATTGCAATCTCTTCTAGCTGACTAATCCTTTGTGTGGATATATGATTTTTTTTATCTGTTATTCATATGATGGACCTCTGAATTGTTTCTACCTTTCGCTGTCATGAATAGTGCTGACATGAATATTTGTGAATATTCCTAAGAATTCTATAGTTCATGAAAACTATACCCCCTTATAATTTTATGATATTCTTAACCTGACATTGTAACTATCTGTATCAATTTGCAAAGATACAGGATGGATGAACTTATTATCTAAGCATACAAGAAAAATTAGGATGTACCTGCTAGCTTATTCTTGATCATACTAGATCCCCTCCTGCTTTCCCCCGAGAGTTCCCAGACTCTTTTATTGTTCACATATACTCTTTTTAAAATTTTAACAATGTTTTGTTAGCTTCAGGTATACAGCAAAATGATTGAATTATACACATATTTATTCTTTTTCAGATTCTTTTCTTTTATAGAATATTGAATAAAGTTCCCTGTGCTATATAGTAAGTCCTTGTAAGTTATCTATCCTATATGTAGAGTGTGTGTAACTTAATCCCAAGCTCCTGATTTATCCTTTCCTTCCTATGTTTCCTCTTTGGAAACTGTAAGTTTGTTTTTGGTATCTGTAGGTCTGTTTCTGTCTTGTAAATAAGTTCATCTGTATAATTTTAAAAAATTAGATTCCATATATGAGTGATATCATATGGTATTTATCTTTCTCTGTATGACATATTGCACTATGATAATCTCTAGGTTCATCCATCTGCTGCGAATGGCATTATGTTATTATTTTTTAAGGCTGAGTAATATTCCATTGGTGTCTCCAATGAGTAAAGAATCTGACTGCAAAGCGGGAGTGCTGGATTTGATCCCTGGGTTGGAAAGATCCCCTGGAGGAGGGCATGGCAACTCACTCTAGGATTGTTGCCTGGAGAATCCCATGGACAGAGGGGCCTGGCGGGCCATAGTCTATGGGGTCTCAAAGAGTCAGACACGACTGAGTGACTGAGCACAGCACACAGTACCCCACTGTACCACATCTTCTTTATCCGTTCCTCTGACTGTGGACGTTTAGGTTGCTTCCATGAATTGGCTATTGCTGCAATGAACATTGGGGAGCATGTATCTTTTCAAATTATGGTTTTCTCCGGATTGGGAGTGAGATTACTGGATCATATGGTAGTTCTGTTTTTAGTTTTCACATCCACTTGTAACATTAAATCATTCAGACACATTAATGATTGGTACTCTCTTTCATGCACAGAAGATAATCAAAATTATAAAGGCCTTGCTTATCAACTAGACAAAAGATGAGGATATATTCTAGACTATAGATGAACAAAGGTGGCTCTGTTTACTAGTTAATTTATGATAGAGTAGAGTTTACATTTAATGCATAAGGCACAAAGTTGAGATTTGCTTTATCTGGAAAGTTCTGGCTCTAGAACAATGATGGTCAATGGGAGAGTTCATAAGAAAAAAAAAAAGAAACAGTTCTAAGAGAACTATTGGAGCTGCTAAAATGTTTGGAGCATAAAAATGAGGTGATAAAAGTAATATCTTACAGGGTGACTAGTGTGATAATAAGATGAATTAATGAGCCGACATTTATGAGGAGTTTAAAAGAGTATATGACAGATAGCATGAATGATAGTAATAACAAAAACAATAATAATGATATTAATAATTTTGGAGAGAAGGGTAGGTAGGAAGTAGGGAAAACAGTATATGCAATAGTATAATAATAATGCATGATAATAATGCAGATATAAGGCACTGATGCTTAACTTGGGGTATAGGTAACAAGTCAACCAAGTGCCAAAGCAAGATAAATTAGTAAGTCAGATAAAATGTATGCACTCTTTACTTTGCTCACCACAATGTTTATTTGTTAGCCTAAAGCCTGGTTATTCAGTGTGTGATGGAGCAACAGCAAGTGATTTCATCTGGAAACTCATTAGAAATGCAGACTCTCAGGCTCTACCCCAGATGTACCAAATCTGAATCTGCATTTTAATAATTTCTCTAGGTGATCTTCTGTCTCTGATTAATGAAGTACCTACTTTCAAAATTAATGTATCCTGGCAGGGGGCTAAAAGGTAGGTATTTTATCTTATAGAAAAATTCATTGGTTTCATTTATGTGAGATATTAGATGTGTATGGCCACAACCCTTGACATTTCCTAAGCAACTTCAGAAAAGATAACACTTTCACACCTTCTGTTAATAATAGCATCTAAAAGACTAATTACAACTCTCCTTAATATCATTCAAAATATAAACTTCTTATGCTTATTTACTGATTGGTTCTATTATTTTTACATTCAGATTAGTTTCCCTACAGACCAGTTGTTCAGGAACATCTTTCACTCTCCAGACTTTTTGAGAATTTGGTGAAATCTATGAAGTTCTGTCACAGAAAAATGCACACAAACATATGCCGACATTTTTTTCCCACACAACTTATTTTTGCATTGGAAATGTATTTCCTTTACATGTACTGACTATACAAATCTTCACAAATATTATACCATTATTTTTCATGCAAAAATAAATGCCTCTTCCTGGAAAAGGGTGAATAAGTCAAAACTGTATAAAATAAACAGAATATAAACCATTTTATTGCTAAGAAGTAAATTTCAATGAGATACCAACTTTGACATCCAACTGATTCTGACTTTTTGTTTTGGTTCCTACAAGTGTTGAATGCCCTGATTTATACAAAGGTAAAGATGAGTATGAGTATGGTTTTCCCAGTGGTCATGTATGGATGTGAGAGTTGGACTGTGAAGAAAGCTGAGTGCTGAAGAATAGATGCTTTTGAATTGTGGTGTTGGAGAAGACTCTTGAGAGTCCCTTGGACTGCAAGGAGAGCCAACCAGTCCATCCTAAAGGAGATCAGTCCTGGGTGTTCATTGGAAGGACTGATGCTGAAGCTGAAACTCCAATACTTTGGCCACCTCATGTGAAGAGTTGACTCATTGGAAAAGACACTGATTCTGGGAAGGATTGGGGGTAGGAGGAGAAGGGGACGACAGAGGATTAAATGGCTGGATGGCATCACCGACCTGATGCACATGAGTGTGAGTAAACTCTGGGAGTTGGTGATGGACAGGGAAGCCTGGCGTGCTGCGATTCATGGGGTCACAAAGAGTCGGACACGACTGAGCGAGTGAACTGAATTGACTGAAAGATGAGTAAAGAGTATCAGAGTTCCCAGGGCTCACAGGACAGATAAAACTAGGCATTCTTCAAGGAATAAGATAATTCTTTAAAACCCTTCCTTGAACTCATGTCCCCCTATTTTATTTCTTTGTCCTCAAGTCAATTAGGCAATCTTTGGCAAAGTCTGTATCATTGATGTTACCTACACCAGCATGAGAAAGTTGATAAATTTATTACCACTATGAATCTAACTATATTTTAAATTATTGAACAAACTAACCTCCAAAAGAAATGTGGTGGTGGTGGTAGTTGCTCTTGAATGTTTGTTTTCAAGGTATAACTGACTTCTGATTGCTGAAAAGAAAAAAAAAATTAAATTCTCTATTCTTGGCTAGCTAACAGAAGCACTTCTTTAAATATTTTGTATCTTAAGGCACAAGCTTTCCTCCTAGAGCGATAACTTAACTTATCCAAGAAAGGTCATAGTTTTGTTTTCTAATTTACTTCCAGCCTCTCTTTACCAGCTGTGATCATAACAATGATGTCTATCTATACATTGAATACTTTGCTTTATCAATAAGATCAAATACAGGCAGCAAATGAGCTAACAAATGAAGACAATCCTCCTAGTCAAATTGCCTTAGATGGATTTTTTATCATCTCTCTCTCAAAAGAAAAGGGGAAAAAAAAAGTATTTGAATTTCATTCAAGTGTTTTAAGAATCCCCCTGATAAGCCAAATAATTTCTATACAGTAGTGATAGCTGCTTTCGATTGTAATTTCTTGAAAATTGTCTTAAATGGTGATGATTCAAGGTTGGGGCCTGGTAAAGATAATAGTTTGTTTCAAAATATGTTCTAAAATAAAACAAAGTTTCTTTAAATCAAACTATAAAGTGTCATGTATTCATGGCTCTTGAAAGCAATGAGTAACAGTAACTTGCTTTATCAACATATCCAGTCATGTATTTTCTACACATAGTGTTGCTTTTCCTGAAAATATGTGGCTATCTGGGGTTTCTTGGTCTACTTTAGAAGAACTCAGTTGGGAGAAATATAATGCCACACAGTAAACAACAGGCTGCAAGAGGAAGTTAGGAAATGCCCCTTCAAGCTCAACTCAAAGATGAAGACCTCCTTAAGTGTTTCTGAGCTCCCAAACCCAGTAATACCCTCTGTCTCCTCCCAGTTCACTCAATTTTTGAGTACCGCCCTCACCACATACATGAAAAACTTTATTTTGTGTGGTTTATTTCTTGCTTTAATAATTCAAAAATATCATTGAAATTTGAAGAAATAAACTACCTAATGTTTATATATAGGTGAGGCTTATCAAGTTCATGCAAGAGGCACACCAAAGCAAACTGGTAAAGTCACAGGAAAAAAGGAAGGTCACATGGAACCATCTGCTATTTATTGCCTTGAGAAATCCAGGGAGAAAATGTGGAAGATACAAGAATTCTCCTCTGTTGAGTTCCTGGGAATCCTTATAATAATAGCAGCTGGTGCAACTATCCCTCATGGAGTAATACGACTTTATATTCACCAAGTTTTCCTTGTCAAAGAAACCTTTGACTTGATGTCAGTCAATGTGAATCTCCAAATAGAAAGTCATTCATGATTTATTGAGTCTATTTAATTATTTTTATTTTACTGTGTGATTGTGGAATGATTATGCTATGCTGTGCTAAGCATGGAACAAACATCTTCTCATTTAATATTTATAACAATTCTCAACATAGGTTCTCTTATCTGTATTTCATAGATGAAGGAAACAGAGTTCGGGAAAATGAAGGAATGTACAGGTCGAACTGGGATTGTCTTCTAGCTGTAATTTTTTCACAGTCATCACTCCTAACTGCTTCATTTCACTGCCTCCATGAAAATTTCTGTTTTTACCTGTAAGACAAAAACTAGGAGCTACCACATTTCACCAGAGAAACTTCTAGTTCTAGTCAATATAATTTTGAAAAACAATTCTATAGTTGCTCTAAAACATATGCTCTTCCTAAGGTATATCTGGACTATTTTGGTATTGCTTAGAACTCAAACAAACTTGCAGACATTGATGCTAGAGCTGCTGATAGGCAAACAAGCTAAGTCACACCTCACTTGCCTGCGATTTGAAATGTCTGTGCTTGTGACTTTATGTTTAGAGTTTACACTGTTTTTCTCCTACTCGTATTTTATTATGGAGGATTCCTCTCTCTTGGTTGACAGCCACAGAAGCCTCTCATTGAATCTTACTTTTAGTTGCTCTGGAGGTAAGGGATATTTCTATGATCCTCCAGAACACTTGTCCCTAAAGTGAATGTCAGGAATGCTACATAGTCTGTATTTTAAACCAGACCACACTGAACATATGTTCCATTTGAGGCACTGATTTATTCAGCTTTTTGGATTGAAACTGTATGAGACCAAATATAATAATTTCATGTACATCGTTACTAAGCACTCTCTGTGTATTTAAAAGCAGCAGTTGTTATGAAAAAAAAAAAATACCATTATCCTGCATTCTTCTCAACACAGTCCAGGCTCTGTGTGGGCTTCTGCTCTGTAAGACTGGTTATCCCAATAATGCCCTTTTACTGTTCAACAAACAGAAATCAGATAGTCTGAAAGTAATTTTGGAGAATAATTCTGCTTATACAGAGGGAAATTTACCTCCCCTCCTATCATATAAATATTTCATTAAGGATCATGTCTTCCACCAAATTGAGATAATCCAGAAAAAAAATGTGTCAACCAGAAGAGGCTGCCTTCTGTATTTAGTTATAAACCTGCCCAGAGAGGAGACGGGGGCTTCCTGGATAGCTCAAACGGTAAAAAATCTGCCTGCAGTGAGGGAGACCTGGGATCCATCCCTGGATTGGGAAGATCCCCCTGGAGAAGGGCATGGCAACCTACTCCAGTATTCTTGCCTGGAGAATTCCATGGACAGAGGAGTCTGGTGAGCTCCGGTCCATGGGGTCGCAAAGAGTCAGACACGACTGAGCAACTAACACAAAGACAAAATGAAGAGACTCAGGTAGTTGCAGTTTTCTCAGAATATACATTTGACGTGTTTCTTTTCTAACCTAAATCACAGAAAATTTGCCTTGGTTAAGGAAGAATTTCCTTTTTCCAGAGGGCTTTCCTGTCAAAACTGTTTTACCACTTTATAATTTTTCATTGCCTCCATAAGTTCTCACAGCCCCTAGGGAATTCCAGCCAAGCATGTTTGCTGACGTCACTGACTTTCATACAAATGTTCCTTTGTGTCCACAAGAGAAATAATGAATGTGGGGGCACCAGAGCTAATTCCAGGCGAGAAGTCTGTTTACCAAAGACGATCATTATTCTGTAATTCTCTCAGCTAATTTTGTGTGGGAACAAAGACTTTGACTCCCTGATGCTTATGAGCTTAGGGCATTTCTCTTGTTTTAGGTCCAAAGCAGGGATTTTTCTTCTTTTCCCTTCTCATCCCCTTCAGGTGAGCTAATCAGCTCTGAGCAGCCATTGCTTTTGGAGCTCAAGAGTTTCCAGCCTCTCCCCTATTCCTTCCATCTTTAGCCAGGTCCCTTTTCTTCCCAAGTCATTTTTGGCTCATGCATCCTTTGTATTTGGCCTCCTGTGTGGCTGCCTGATAGCTTCCTCCTGGAAACCGCTCTATGGGGATTTCTTTTTTGTTTTCTGAACATGACTTTTAATTACACTTGGATTATTTGGTCATCAGCTGCTATGTAAAGCCTGACTTGCTGCCATCTAACTGCATTAGAGTAGAGGGTGGCTTCTGGCCAGAAAGGTGGCTTTTGCTCCCCACTTTGCAATGGACCATCTGTAGAAAAACAGGGGCTGTGGAGACCATCCCTTACAAACCCAGTCCAAGTTCTGCACACAGCATATGATTCCCACCTGCTGGGCTTGGCAAGGGAAGGCTTTAAAGTATTAAAATTATTTTATTATGGTTCCACCTTTTTCTGTACCACCTCCAAATTCTAAACATGTCAATGGGAAGTATGGATATGTGAATAATAAGTGGCATCATCTATTCTGAAGACATCTTTGATTGATGGAGGAATTTATACTTTACTCCTTGATTGCCCTTTACTGTTTTTTTTAAAACATATAATATTTATTATTCTTCCTACTCAATTTATATTTTATTATTATTTTAATAACAGGAAATGCTCTCTTTTTTTATTGTACAGCTCTAGGAATTTTAACACATGCATAGATTTATGTAACCAACCCCATCATCAGGGGTTCTATCAGCCTCCTAAAACTCCCTCATAGTCCCATCTTCCATGCATCTTCCATCCCCAGCAATAACTGGTCTGTTCTCTATGACTGTAGCTTTCTGTCTTTTGTTATTATACTGACATTTGGATATGGTGTGACCTTAACATGGGTCTCCCATACTGACTTTGTGATTTTCCTGAATACATACACTGAGATCTTGTCTTAGTCATCTTAGAAGATCCTTTGAATTGTTCTGTGGTCTTGGAGTTACATTCTAGCACACAATAGGTATTTAGAATGTATTTATTAGCTAATCAATGATAACAGTCTTTGAGAACAACATAGGATTAAGAATAGCTGTTGGAAGCACACTTTTGAAGTATAAGGTCACAGTCTTCAGATGTCTTCTGAACAAAAAAGTCTTTTAAAAAATGAATGTTATAGTCTAGCAACATTTTGAGTAATTTTTTCACTTCCTTATTTGTAAAACTCAAGTGGTCTTATTCTTTAGTAGAAAATTACAAAGGAAATTATCAAACTATCAAAACCTGCCATTTCTTGTAGCTTTTGAAATTATAGTCTAAACATTTTTTATTCGACAAGGCATATTTTGTTTTCTTTTGAAATACCTTCCCATTACTTAGAACTAAGTCTTACTGCACTACTTACTTGTTTTACAGAAACATTTATTTCTAGTTCCCATTATGATAAATTGTACAAGGGAAGAATATCTAAAAATGTGGCCAGATTTTTTAAATTCCTTGGCATGTATTTTGTAAGTTTAACATAAATTCTTATTCAATTAGTTGTATAAAATGGCAATTTATTTCTTTGGTATTTCCAAAGATACTTCAGGGTCCCTGAGGGGATCCATACCCACCAAACAAAAGAAGTACAGTGTCACAATCCTGGAATAGATTGCACATATAGTAAGGAGAAGTAAAAGCAAACACGTTTCTTTGATTTCCCCGTGGACACTGCTGGTCATGGTATTTAAAAGGAGCAACCCAGTGGAAAATGTTTTTCTTGCAAAACTCAAATATCTCATACTAACATTTACCTGGACCTGAATTCAACCTTTGCAAGCTGTAGCTGACTGATCTTATAAACTTGAAACATACCCGGCAAGCTCAAGGTGACGTCTACTGCACATTCCTTTCCTCTCTGTCTCTCTAGGTAGTCTGTGTCAAGATCTTTTGTTACATGCAAACTAACATACCAGAGAAACCCAAAGGGTTGTTCACCTTAGCACTAATATTTTGGCTATGACAAAAAAGAGAGAGCCCTTAAATTAAGTAAATATTTGTTTGATCACTGGCAGTATTACAGTTAAAACTGGATTAAAATCTTGTCATCGTAAGTAGTTTATGTTCAGTGGGTTCAGCTGGCTTTCTTTGCTAGTTCATTCCACAAACGTATTGAGTGCCCACGACATACGGAAACTGGTGACAGAGAATGAGATGAGATATATTTTCTGTGCTCAAGGTGTTTCCTGTTTGCCAAGAGGGACAGACATGGGTATTTTTTAAAACTCATGGAAATGAATTGATAGCTATATGTCTAAGTGACATGGGAGTGGAAAGAAGAGAGGAACTGCAGTGAAGCCAGCTGTCAATATCAATCAGAACTGATTTTCTAATCATTTCCTAGAGAAAACCACACTCATTTTAATTTCAAAGGATAAGGAAGAAAAAGTCAGGTCCTGTTTGTTTATATGCCCTGCAGTTGGGAATGGTCAAAGAGGCAGAGAGACGATCAGGAGAAAAGATACAAAACCTAAAAAAACACATGCTACATTTAGCAACAAACAAACAGAGTGGTATTGCTGGAGCATAAACTATAAAAGAGTAAATATGAAGAGATGGTGCTAGATTGATCGTGTGGTTTGTTAACCACTAGAAATGTTACCCTGAAAGGTGATGGAGAGTAGGTAAAGACACTCCTGCAAGGAAGGGAGTGAATAATCAGATTTGTGTTTTTGGATTAATTCTGTAGCAGTTATATGAAGAGTGGTTTGGTTACTGGAACAAGAGCAGAGTAGGTGAGACCAAAGGAGCAGGGACAGGGGCACAAAATCTAGGCATGAGGTGGATGGTGGGCCTAAAATAGAGAAAAGGTAGAGAGATGAAGAGAGGAAATGAGAGGCTGGTTGGAAAGCAAAACTAACAGAATTGTGCCTTGATAAAGAAACACAAGAGAAGGCAGAGTGAGGTTTTGAGCCCCTGTTTCTGGCTTGAGGACTGAATAGGTTTCACTGATAAGAGAGTGTTTGTTAGAGAGGTGCCTTGTTTTTGCATCTCTGTCCAAAATACTGTCAGTAGGAGATGGAATACTTCATTAAAAGGTGATAGTTGGTCTAGGCTTTCCAAGATGAATACCTTGTTAACCAGTATTTTACTAACCAGACCAGTACTTATTTAGTATAGTTAAATCCAGTAAACTAGAGATTAGAATCTGTGAGAGCAGACAGGAGTGCAGATCTTGAATAAAGACTGATAGAAAGGCAATTGATTGTTAATCTACAAGTAAGAAAGTGGTTGTTCATTTAGGTTTTCATTGTTTTTCTAATCAAGAGGGGTAAGGCATTGCAAGAGAAATAGTTTAGGGAAGCTGTCCTGTACACTAAGACTGGAGGAGCAGAGAGAATGGAGGCAGAGAGTTCAAAATAAAAATATGAGACATTGAGACAATGAGATCGTGGGAGCTTTGGTATAGGGCCGTGATAGGAATGTAAGTGATCTATAGCAGTGCTGATGCAAGAACGTTGTGTTTATTCCTTTAGTGATTGAATTTGAATTGATTTGGTTTCTGTGTGTGTGTGTGTGTGTGTGTTGTGTGTGTGATTTCTTCTGTACAATGTGGTGACATTGTACAGGCATTAGCAATCCCACCATAAGTCCCAAAGATGAACCATTTGTTAACCATATCCCCACATCAGATGCACTGATTACTCCCTGGCAGACGTGACTGGCTGCCCAGGTTTGCAAGATATTTGAACACTCTTAACAGGACATCACCTAGAAGACACAGAGGAAGCCAAAACACCTTTATCTGCCAGTTTTATGTTTTTATTTGTCTTAACTATGAAAACAATAGTGTAATACCAAATGACAAGATTTTAAAGAAGAAAAAACAATATTTCCAAAATCTATCTTTATGAAGAGTATTATTTTCACATTATCTTCCAGTTGTTTTTTTTTTGTTTTTTTCCATTTAGATACATTGAGATTCCATTTAGATGCCTCCTGAAGGCAGGAGGAGCAGAGATGAGATGGTTGGATGACATCACTGACTCAATGGACCCGAGCTTGTGTAAGCTCCAAGAGTTGGTGATGGACAGGGAAGCCTGGCGTGCAGCAGTGCATGGGGTCACAAAGAGTTGGACACGACTGAGCAACTGAACTGAACTGATGAAAACAATAGTGTAATGCCAAATGACAAGGTTTTGAAGAAGAAAAGCAATATTTAAAAATTTTTTCTTTATGAAGAGTGTTAGTTTTCATATTATCTTCCAGTTTTTTTTCCATTTAGATACGTATTTTTATAAAGTTCTATAAGATTATACATACAATATTTTTGCCTACTTTTTCACTTATATGTGTGTTCCACATATTGCCATTGTTATGTAACTGTATACCATTGAATCATTTATCTATTTTCTAATGTTCTTAGCTATTGTCTCATTGATAGATGGGCTTCTCCGGTGACTCAGTGGTTAAGAATTCACCTGCAATGGAAGAGATAAAGTTTCAATCCCTGGATTAGGAAGATACCCTGGAGAAGGAAATGGCAACCCCCTCCAATTTTCCTGCCTGGGAAATCCCATGGACAGAGGAGCCTGGTGGACTACAGTCCATGGGGTTGCAAAGAGTTGGACATGCTGAGTAACTAAGCAGCAGCAGCAGCATTGATAAATATGTATTTCAGTTTTGCACCAAAATGCTTACGCCATAGGCCACTTTATAGTAAATACATGCGTATAGTCCTTTCTTCTTTTGAGTATATCTTAAAATAGTTAAAAAAAAAAAAAAAAAGAGGTGAATTTAATTTATTTGATCCAATATACTAAAAATACTTCATTTCTACATATTGTTAAATTAAAATATTAGTGAGATAGTGTACATTTTTATATTGTCTTCAAAGTTCAGTATATACTATATCTTTTTCTTAGTCTTCTCCATTATTGTTTATTATAGGATATTGCATATAGTTCCCAGTGCTATAAAATAGGACCTTATTATTTATCCATTCCATATATGAGTTTGCATGTGGTGGTCCCAAACTCCCAATTCAACCCTGCCCTATAAAATTCAATAGGTGTTATACTTACAGCTCATATCAGATGAGCCAAATTTCAAGTGCTCAGTGTGGCTTATGCCTATCGTGTTGAACAGCATAACTGTGTTTATCTCCTAAAGAGAAATTTATAGTCCTGGGATGGCTGGTACAGAAACGTTGAACAATTTTAAGACCTTTACCTCATATGTTCACTTTTCCAAAATAATCTGTCAACTTAAGTTGTATCTTTTCTTTCAATTAACATTAATTCAGTGCTTCCTATATATTGATCCTAAGCCTAAGATGTTACAGAAAAAGTTCTACAAGACAACATACTGCCATTCGACTCCAATATGAAATAACATTGGAAGGAAGGTTGAGATGCAGTCACCTTAGTCAGGATCAAATACCATCAAGTTTTATATTGTAAAAATAAAATAAACAAATAAATCTATTAATTTTTCAAAGTTGGTCACATTAATATACAAAAGGGCTTGAAAAATATACCCAGAATTGTTGATAGTATTTTATATAAACTCTCCTTAATAATTAATTTAGACTTGATATTCCCAGGTGGTGCTAGTGATAAAGAACCTGCCTGCCAGTGAAGGAGACTTAAAGAGATGCAGGTTCAATCCCTGAATTGGGAAGATCCCCTGGAGGAGGGTATGGCAACTCACTCCAGAATTCTTGCCTGGAGAATCCCATGGACAGAGGAGCCTGGCGGGCTACAGTCCATGGGATCACAAAGAGTCAGACACGACTGAAGTGATTGAAACGTGCACGCAGGCATCCTGTGATCATAATCAGAAAAAGAAGAGACAACTGGGTCTATACAAACATCATCAGTGAAAAACTGTTCAGTATGGTCAATACAGATAATTCCAGCTCATCCTGAACAAAATATGTATCTCCTCCCACCCCTGCAAAAGGGTGATGTCTGTAACTCCCTCACCAGCAAATATCACTTTGCCCAGGTAGTTCTATTCCAGCTGCACACATCTGGGTCTGTTCTGCTCTGCAGGGGTGAATTGCCAATCCTATCATAGCAGCTTCCAGTTGAATTTTTGGCTGTAATTGTTCACATTCTTGCAGTACTTATGCTACGAGGATAGCAGCATCAACAAACAGAAGCATTTGCAGTTTCTCTCCATCTACTGGGAAGCCGCCTTCCTAATCAATTCTCCTCAGCAAATGCTCCAGGACAGTGGAAAATTCCTTGGGCGAGAGATAATACCACCCAAGGGAAAATGCATTTATAATTGATATGGTAAAAAGCTGTCAGACAGACATGGGTTTTCTCAACCATTTTTGTAAACACTGTTAGCAGCACTTCCTACAACATCAGAAGCCTACGATCTCTCTACCTCTGGGTAGAAAATTGTATGCAGCAAAGAAAAAATCCCATAGACCAGATCTTGTGTTTGTCTCTACCGCAGTCCTCCAAACTGAATAATTGTTATAGAAACTCCTGCCTTGTGTCTACCAAACTACACATTTTTTTTTTTTTTAAGTTTACTTTTAAATTAGGTACTTGATTTACTGTTGAGTGTATTACCAAGGATGGGGAAATAAAGGGAGAAAGAATAATATAGAGATGCTCCCTTCAAAACTGAGGTTTCTCTTTCTTAAATGACTTAGAAGTCATGAGGAAAGGATACAATTCCCACTATTTGTGGACGGTAAATGATTTTAGAGACCTGTGCATTGCACAAAACCAAGTATATTCTGCAATTGGCAGAGTTTGATAGAACTAACAAGTTTAAATTATTTCAGCTCTCAGGTGTGAAAATTCCAACTGTATACATGGAGTTACACTCTATTCTTACCTCACTCGTGGCTGCTTCCAGGGAGCTATAAAAAGAAAACAAATGCATTTCATGGTATCTGTGTAATCTCATGTCAGCCAAAATAATGTATGCACTACTGGGGAAAGCTTAAATAGAGTTCAAGGTGGTTTCCACCGTTCTGAGGGCATTGAATTTTGAATTATCGTGTAATTCTACACCTATGAGTACAATAATTTTTTCAAAGATATATATATATATACATATATAATATTAAAAAGCATATTTGAGTTTGAATCCTAATTCTCCACTCATTTCTTTTAAAACTTCATTTTGTATGGAGTATAACCAATAGCTTCAGGTGGACAGCAAAGGGACTCAGTCATACATATGTATGTATCCATTCCCCCCAGACTCCCTTCCCATCCATGGCTACATAACATTGAGTAGAGTTCCCTGTGCAATTCAGTAGGAACTTGTTGGTTATCCATTTTAAATATAGCAGCTCCACTCATGTTTTGATGAGAGAAAATAATTTAATCATTCTGAGCCTCTACTCTCCACCAAATAAATGGGACTAATATTATCTAACTTTCAAGGATGTGGAGAAATTTATCAATGATATTTAGGTACAGTCTCTCACACATAGTAGGCATCTGATGCACAGTGGTATTAAAACAATGTTGTCTTCATGGTAAATGGTAGGACAGACCACTGGCTCTTTTATTGTAGGATTGGAGTGGAAGATCTCATCAGCCACCTTGAGTAACTTCATGAGCGTTTCCTTTACAATTTTTTTTTTTTTTTTTTTGGTTTAAATTCAACTTCGTTATTGGTTTTGATTTGAGCAAAGGTCTGGCTTGAATCTTTGAGATGTTCAGTGGGATTTTCATTTTCAACTGTAGCTCTTTGTTGTTCACTTGTTTCTTGTTTTCAATCATGTACTATTTTTTAGTTTTTCTTAAACCCATACCTATCTCTACTGTTTAAGTGCAAAACAGACAATAGTAGAACCTAGCAGAAGTTCACAGGAAAACCATGGCCAAATGCAGTTTTTTCCTTTTTCATGGTTAACTTGGCCCACATTCTTTCTGAAACTGATCTGATGATCTTTCTCTCCTGGCAAAGAAAGAGGCCTTTGGTCTTGGCTTCAGCTGATAAGCATATATTGGAGGCTTATATTAGTGTTAAAAACCAGTTGTCTGGCTAAATTTGGAGACCCAGGGAGAGCATAGAGCAATCTGTGATCAGAGCACAGATTGTGGAGTCAGACAGCCAAGATCTGAATCCCAACTATGCTGCTTGCTAGCTGAATAAGTAAGAGCAAGTAACTTCATATGATTGTGTCTCAGTTTCCTTATTTGTAAAGGTTCATGCCCAGGCAGTCAAATGCTATACTCAAAAGGGACAACTTAAAAGAGTTTAATAAAAGGAATATTTACAGAGGTGTGAGCAGGCTTAAGAAAACTAATAAAGGCTAATAAAATACTTTAGCAATAAAAAACCCTCACCCTTCCTAGGTAAAAGGGCAAGAAGAGAGAGTGGTTAATAGAATCTTAGGAGAGTTATTGCTTTAGGAGAGGGCTAGCTATGGAAGTTGTGGACTTTGGCAGGAATAAAAGCATCTGTTGTCAATACACAGCCTGGCAAAAAGGAAATTGATAAAGTAAAAATATTGACCTTTCTCACTTCCCTCTCTGTAATATATTGCTACTCTGTCCCAGTGGCTGAATTCAGTGATAAACCTAAGGACAAGGAGCCTGATGCAGCGTGAGGAATGGAGGGGTCTGGATGGAGAGTGGCTCAGAGTCGATCTTGAGCAGAGTAACAGTACCTATCTTGTAGAATTTTATACAAATTAAGTGAGTGAGTATCTGTAAAGCACTAAGAAGCATGCATTATATAAGTTTTTGTCAAAAATATTTGCTATTAACTTTATTATTATTTTTTTTATTCTGACAAACTTTATTTCAATAGTAATTATTTTTTTTTTTTTTATTAGTTGGAGGCTAATTACTTCACAACATTTCAGTGGGTTTTGTCATACATTGATATGAATCAGCCATAGATTTACACGTATTCCCCATCCCGATCCCCCCTCCCACCTCCCTCTCCACCCGATTCCTCTGGGTCTTCCCAGTGCACCAGGCCCGAGCACTTGTCTCATGCATCCCACCTTGGCTGGTGATCTGTTTCACCATAGATAATATACATGCTATTAACTTTATTAATAGTGATAGCTTCCGAAGTTTTCAGGCCCAAAGACAGCTCAAGATTCTATAAGAACATGGTTGTCTCATCTTTAGACTCATTTTAAATCTCTATGATGAGATGTAGGAACAAGAAGCCAGAATCTCTGAGATACCAAGACATGCCAATGATACCAAGACATGACCTTAGGAAGGAACAAGGTGCCCCACGCATTTTAGCTTGCATATTTTAGCTTGATGTTTCTTTAATAATAGGTGCTCACCTTAAAGACAAATTATGGTCAGGATGAGTGGGAGGAAAAAAATGGAAATGTACAAATTGTCTGACTCAGTGCCTCAAGTTAAAAAGAGGGCAGGATCCTAGTGGAAAGTGATTAATTTTGATGAGCATGACATTAGCAAGTGGTATGTGTGCAGGCACATGTCTGTATTAACACATCAGTTTTAATTAAGCATCTACTTGTGTGCAAGCAATGTGCTGTATGGTGGCGCATATGTAGATAGTCCATAGTCCTAGACCCTCAGGTGTTGGCTTGAAAACACAGGTAGCAAGCTAATCACATTAGGAAGACATGATACGGCTATAAATTAGTCCTAAGAAGAATAAGTGCTAGGGCTTTTTGACTGCTTGAGCCTCAGAGTAATGGTGTTACAGGTTTAATAAAAGAGAGAGATTTGGCCAGGGCCTTGGTTAGGAGGTGGTTTGGGGAGGCAGAAAAAAGATGGGAAGGAAACTTCTGGCTATGGTGGAGGACAAACAGACACAAGACAAACAGGACAAGGCAAATTAGACTAGTCCAACAGAAACATCTGGAGAGAAGACATGACTGAGTTTGAAAAGGTAACAGATCCAGAAAACTTAAGGTTTTGAACACAAAGCCAAGAATTTTGTCATTTCCTATTTTCTATTCGGCTAAAGACATAGCCTGAGGGGTTTGAGTTCCATTCTGGCTTTCAGATACGAACATGAATACATTATTTCTGGACTACCTGTACTTGAATCAATGATAAGCACAGAGAAATCCATGCATGCTAACTGGTTCATATACACTATGTATTTTCTGATTTGTTGTTTGGCATTTATTGATCCCTCTCAACTTTCTATCTACTCTCTGATACACAGAGAAGTCAATGTAACTATATTAGAATTGATCTTGTATTCAAAAGCTGACCTGGAGCCAATACTAATGGATTGGGGATACAGAACCAAGGCTAGACATGAGTGCCTGTCAGTCCTGCATTGGGAATGACATTGTTTGGCGTGATGAAGTACAGGATAGGAGAAGGCTGTAATCTTGTAGTCAATCCGCTCGGTTAATACACATGGCTCTAAGAGCCTGTGAAGCCAGTGAGCATGGGTGAGTGCTTCTGCCCTGCTTCTCTTTTGCTCAGACTTGAAAGTATCCCAATAAACACTAGGAAATAGAAAAGCAAGACCTCCCAGTGCCGTTCATGTCTGTGGAAGGTAGTATCAACATGTTACCTCACTGTGCTTAGGAATTGGGGTTCATCATGAGGTAGATGCTGCCATTGGAAGGCTTTCTCACAAGGCAAACGACCCAAGAGTAAAAAATTGAGGAAGCCCCCTCCCCCCGCCGCAAGATAGCCCCAAATAGAAAACCTGAATGGAACATAAGCATATAAAAAGCTGCTTAATGTTATTAATAATATAGGATATACAGGTTACATTGAATTACTCTTTCACAACCACAAAATGAATAAAAATTAGCCTGAGAACTGCAAGTATGGTCAAAATTTTGAAGTGACAAGAGCCATCATAAACTGCTCAAGGAGGTCTAGATTTGTACATTCTGTTTTGAAAAACAGGGAGTCATTACCAAATATAAGTAAGATGGATGAGTCCTCTGGTCCACAAATTTCATTCCTAGATATAGACCCAAGAAGAAATAGTACACATGCTTAAGAACTATGTACAAAATGGCAGCATTTTCTGAAGTGCAAAATACCAGAAGCAATTGGAAGTTGTTCACTGAAAGCAAAATACATAATAAAATTTTAGCATATTCATATACCAAAAGAATACTGTATAGCAGTGAAATGGAATTGGATGTTGCTGTATGGATCAAAATGGATGAATCTCAAAAATACAACATCTATTTAAAAAATAAATCATAAAAATTTAGACAGTGTGTTTCCACTTAAAATAGAATGAACAAAAATTGCAATATTTCCATATTTTCCACCTGTTTTTCATAAAGCAGCTAGAATGAAGCCTCTGAAAGACAAATCAAATGAGATGTCTTCCACAAAAGAAAAACCTTCCAAAGATTTCCCACCTTATCCTGATTCAAATTCAAGGTCCTTAGTATTAATCCAATGCTTAAGAACCTAGTTCTCTTGCTAACTCACCAATCTCGTCAACCATGCCCTCTGTCTTACTCACTCTGATCTAGCTTTACTGGTTGATTTTTCTTCCTGCACTGCAGTAAACATTATTCTGTATTAAAACTTTTACACTTGCTAATCATTTTCCCTTTGGTAATCTTCACCCCAAATGTATCCAGGACTGTCTTACTCTCTTGGCCCTGGTTTCTTCCTAAATCAAGAGCCTTTCTTGATCACCCGATTTAACAAAACAACCTAAAGCTTTCTATTTTCCTATTACGCTTCATTTTTCTTCCAGGAATGTACCATTCCTTGACATAACACTAGATGCCTTTTGTTGTTTGTTTCTCTTTATCTGCGTCTCCTTTTAGAATAAGAATTTCATGGAGGCATTTGTGTATTATTTTAGATTCCACATATAAGTGATAAATGGTATTTGTCTTCCTTTTTCTGCCTTACTTCACTTAGTATGATAATTTTTAGGTCCCTCCAAGTTTCTGTGTTGCTGCAAATGGAACTATTTCATTATTTTTTATGGATGAGTAGTATTCCATTGTTTGTATATGTGTGCGTATATAGGTATACACCATATCTTTTTTATCTGTTTATTTGTTAACGAGCATTTAGATTGCTTCCATATCTTGGCCACAGTAAATAGCACTGCTATGATCAGCTATACTTCAGTAAAATAAATAAAAAAAAAATAAAAACAAAAAACTTCATGGAGGCAAAGACTATTACTATTCATTGCTATATGCCTAATACCCAAAATGGTATATGCTGTATCATAGACAATAAATATTAATATGTATTGAATAAATTAATCCATGGACCACATGAGTATATATTTTAAAAGTTTGTTCTTGACATTTAATATTGTGTTTCCCTCTCACCTCTTCTCAGATGGGGCTCATCAGCTGCTCATAATCTCTAAGTAAATTTATATATACTCATGATAAATGCTAGTGAGTGAGCAATATCCAGATAAGCAGTTCTAATATATTAACATTTAAGTGATATTTTCCATTGTTGAAATCATACTTGTTTTCTCTTGAAGTGTCTTGTATTCTTAAATGTGAACTAAGTTAATGATTAGGATTTGACAAGTACAGACTGCATGGTTTGTGCTTCACCACATACTTCATGATTAGTTATGTAGCCATCTCTCATGGTTACTATGAAAATATGATATGCATTGTAATATGCAGAGTAAGCTTGGGCTCTGCTATGATACATATATAACCCAAGGTTATACATGATGCCAGCCTTTTTGACACAAATTATTTTGATGCCTAATAATATAGTAGAGGGTAGATATAAACTATTTCTTCAATTAGCATTTTGATAGTTTCATTTGAAATGAATTAAAACTCCTGTCAAAGTTATGGCACGTCAACCCATTGCTGACTCTTCCAGATAATAAAATGATTTAGTGAAGTTAAGTTGTCACAAGGTAGAGCTGGTTTTCAGCAAGCTTATTTGATAAGAACTATTGAAACACTGAATATTATAAGGAATTTAAAATATGTAAAAGCCACATTTAATTGACTGGCAACCTCTGGGAAAAAAAAAAAAATTCTGTTATCCCCTGAGCCTAATCTTCTTTTCATTTAGTCTCAGCCAAAGTTGGAAGTGTTTGATGCTGTCCATGATGACTAAATCTTTGCTTAATCCTCATGGTCCTCTCTTTTATTCTGGTAATGAAGGACCTCTGCAATCTGACTAAATGACTCTTTTCAAGATTTATCTGCTTTTCCCTCCTCCATGGATCCTCTGCTTCCACTTAAGTGATCCTACTGTCTTCTTTACAAGGATTGCTCAGTTTCACGTTGAAGGCTTTACTAATAATATTTCTTACTGATCTGTCTATACCTTGCTCCCTTTTTTCATATATAAATATATAAGCCTGTAGTTCAAGGTGTACCTAATTGAGGCCTCCTCCTTGGAGCCTTGCCTGCTCACCAGCAGGAAGGAATTTCTTCATGCTCTGAAATCTCAGAGCATGTTTATGCGTGAGCACCTACATTTGACAGCTGATCAAATACATTATTACTTTGTAATGTTAATTCTCTCTCTACACAAATACGTGTGTGTCCTTGTGTGTACAAACTCCTAGAAGACATATATAGTTCCTTGTTAGCAGGGCTATCTAGTAATTCCACAAAGTATTCATACAATTCACCTTCATAGGTTTTTGAATATTTTTTGGCTTTGCAACATAGTTCTGCAATTCAAGCAGCTGTTGTCTGCATTTAGCTTATAAGGTGAGTTATTTCAAATGTATTGTTCCTCTTTACTTCTGTGGTCTTTGGGGGGTGGCTGGGAAAGAGGCTGTGCTTTATGCCACATTTGGCTCTTTCTGACTTTGACCCATTCAAGGTGGGACTCCATTCATTCAGGAAGTCTCCATTTGCCTTTATGGCAATGAAGGTGACTGACATGTCATTTCTTGCATGGCATTGCTTATCATTCCTTGAAAAATATTTAAATGGGATAAACCAGGCAGCCTAAGATTTGTTAACTATCCAGAAGAGTTAAAAGAAAGGGAGAGACAGACAGGCAAAAGGTGGCCATTCTTTTATGGGATTGGTCCAGAGAGAATGAAGTGAAGTGAAGTTGCTCAGTCGTGTCCAGCTCTTTGCGACCCCAAGGACTGTAGCCTACAGGCTCCTTCGTCCATGGGACTTTCCAGGCAAGAATACTGGAGTGGGTTGCCATTTTTCTCTAGAGAGAATGAAGACAGTGCATTATCCAACAAGCTAGAGGATCCACTAGCCTTCCAGCTCTGATGAATGGCACAGCCCCCAGTATATGCCTGCTTCCTTCACATCTGTCAGCATTCTGAGTTTTCAAAGCATTTTTCCATGATCTCAGATTCCCTCACTGCAGCCTTAGGAGTAAGTTAAAAAGCAGAAATTGTCCCAATTTTTATATTATCTCTATCAAACAATGTTTTCTGTTTCAAAAATCTCTTTTCCCATCAGAAGCGGGGCTTTTTTTTCCCTTTGAAAGCTTCTCTTGTGAAGTCCTGTATGCCAGAAGTGAGCCCATTGTGGCTCTGAAAGCCTTCGACTGATTGGCTTGCCTCTCAGACCCTCTCCTGCTGTGTGCTTCTTTTCAGCAACAAATAAGTGTCAGACAATTAGAGATGGGACTGGAGATGTGTAAATTGTACTGTCGCCTCAACAAATTAGTAATTTTGTGATAATACACTGTCCTTGTAATGTGGTTAGAGTTACCAGAGTTACCTGCCTCTATTTGTGCTCAAAGGCCATGGGTAAGATTGATGAAGATCCCGTGTGGTGATTCATTTTCCTTCTTGACACGCTCCCCTCACCCCTCCTCTCCCAAGAAATGAGACATTAACCAGCCTCTAGGAGTTGAGCAGAGTCTCCACCTGGCCTCCTGGTGCTCAAGGCATGCTCCGCACTGCCATTTCCTGGAAGGTATTACACTGCCTGTACTGAACGGCTGAAGAAAAGCAATGGTGTGACGCAGTGAATGGGATACACTGCCCACACCTCTTCATCCAGCCTTCTCTTATTCAGTGGTCAGGCCCTTCCTGGGGTTGGTATTGGGTTCAAAAATCTCAGCGTTACCACTGTAACTTGAAAACTTCCAGCTATTAATGGATGTTATCATGCACTTTTACCTTCCTTCGTAAATAGATATGGGAATAATTCCTCCACAGAGTTGGTGCTTCCCAGCCTTGACCTTTCTGCAGAAGGAATTTGTGCATTTCTGAACAGTCCTCCCATCGATGCTCCTTCACTTGTCTCATTACCTCTCTAGCTGCTTCTCTAAGGAGCAAGAGAATGGAAGTGGAACCATTTGCTTTGGAATGTCCCAGTTAAACTGCACCTTGTGGTCTGTTACAATTTAATAGCAAGGTAGTCCTAGGAGGATTGATCACAGGGTTATTGACACATTATTTGTTACCTGGGTATGATATTCTGTGTCTTTGAGGAAGCAGTGTGTGTCCCATAATCCTGATAAGTCAACCACAAACTGATTGGACCACAGTTCCCATAGAAGAACCAAGGGAATTTTAAACAGGAAGGGAGAATGAATCTTACCTTTTAAAATATTAAGATATTCATAGTGATAACAACACTGTGGTAATAATGTAGGGGTAATTGATACACAAGTAGGAAGAAAAGAGGGCTGAGAAACTGACCCAGGCATCTTTGGGGAAGTGGAATAGGATTGCTATGGTTACAGGTCCATGGGGAAGTGAACTTCTGGTCAAAGACAGAATAAGAAGTGACTGAGTAGACCTCGTGTTCAATTTAAAATTCATATCTGATGTCAGAAATCTCAGAAGGAGAAAGTGCCAAAAATGAAGAAGGAACCCAGATCTAAGCAGATTAGACCGTGGCACCACAGAGGCTGGTAGATGCCCCCTTAGGGATGAGCACCTATTCTGGGGTGGGTGTCAAAGCTCCCTATGTGGAGGGTGGACTGGAACAAGGCACACTGCATAAATTTGACCACTAGCCTTTGAACACAGCATGAAAACAGGCTACATTCCCAGGCCAGGAGTGAAAACTGAGTTACTTTTATTAAAACAAATACAATTTAATTTGTGCTTACCAGGGAGAATGTGGGAGCAGAGGCACAAACTGGGAGATTTAAGCTGACATATACACATTACTATATATAAAATAGATAACTGCCAAGAACCTATTATATAGCACAGGGAACTCAATACTCTGTAATGACCTATATGGAAAAAGAGTCTTAAAAAGAGTGGATATACGTGTATATGTAAACTGATTCATTTCGCAGTACACCTGAAACTAACACAGTGTTGTAAATCTTCTATATGCCAATAAATTTTAAAAAATTAAAAATGCAATTTATTTCCCCTTAGGATTCAAAACTTTAAACTGACACATAACAATTAATTCACAACCCTGGGCAAGCATAGGATTCTCTAGCAGGATATCTCCCAGCAGACGGAAGCTCACAATAAAATTGCGAACACATGAGAAAGCCCACTGTCATGGATATAAATAATAGATTCGGTGAACAGGAGAATTTACAAGCAAAGACTGGGTTTGAAAGAACAAGGTGAAAAGGAAAATTAAAAATTGCATTTCTAATTTGTATTGAGATAGAGGGATGAAGTCTATTAACACAGGGGTAGGATATTATGGCTATTGTGGAAGAAAAACAAGCATATTTCTAAAAGAGAAATTCAAGAGATAAGAAATTTAATCCTTAAAATTAAAACATGTAGCAACTAAGTATGGGTTAAGTGGGAAAACACTGACAGATGAAGAGAAAGTTAGTGAAGCAGATTATAGATCTCAAAAAATCATCAACAACATGGCTCCCAAAGTAAAAGGATGGAAGTGCTGACAAGAAATTAAAATATATGGCAGATAATCTGGGAATCTCTAAAACACTTTTATCAGTTAATAAAAATTAAATGGGCATTGAGGAGAAGGAATATTTGAAGAGATAATGGCAAACAATTTTCCAGATTTACAAAAAGACAAATCAATAAAGCAAGGACAAACTATTCAATAGATGATATGAGGAAAAATGGTCTTGCCTGACACACAGCATGGAAACATTGTGTGCAATCATGAAAATAGCAACAATCTGAAATAACCTAAATGTCAACCTCTAGGATGTTAAATGTTAATTAATGAAATGAGACATAGTGCCACAATAAAATATTTTATAGCATTTTAAAGTAATAAATTTCTTTCCTTCTTCTCCTTCCTCTCCCCTACTCCCTCTCTCTTTTTCCTCTCTCTCTCTCTAATCTGTATGTGTATGTTATCCATGTACATAAGAATATATCTATCCATCCATCCTTGTGGCAAAATTTAGAAAACATAATGTTAAAAAGAGAAAATTATAAAATTATATTTAAAATATGTATTCACTCTGATATTTAGAAAACATTTCAAAAATCCTTGATATGCACATAATTGTGTGTTTATGTTATAAAGAGAAAATGAACAAAGAAAAAAGCAAAATAGTGACAGGAAAGATACACATATAATTCATAATAGTGTGCACCTCTAGGGAGTCAGAACAAATCATGGGACAGGGAATGTGAGACAGAATAATATTTTATAGTCAATGTAATAAAAAGTTAACAGCCTCTCTTCAGAGTACTGAGTAAATGGCAAATATGTGTGTGTGCATGTGCATGCTAAGTCACCAGTCATGTCCAACTCTTTGTGACCCTGTGGACTGTAGCCTGTCAGGCTCCTCCATCCGTGGGATTCTCCAGGCAAGAATACTGGAGTGGGTTGCCATGCCCTCCTCCAGAGGATCTTCTCAAAACAGGAACCACGGCCACATCTCTCATGTCTCCTACATTACCACTAGCACCACCTGAGAAGTCCATATAGTGTATATTTTTCTCTGTTTCAATAAAGAGGATATAATGACATTCCGAGCATTGTCCTCCCATTGGCAGAGCTGGGTTCTCATTTAACCAACCATCATAGAGAGCACACACACACAAGTGCTTGCCAGATTTAGGAGAGTGTTCAGGGTCCACAGAATTCAGAGAAAATGCTATTTCTAATCTAATTTGCTTGGTCACTTCCTCTTTAGAAAGAATGAAGATGGAACTGCTGGGAGGAAAGTAAAGTGGCAGTCATCTACACATCCCATCTACTTTTTTAAAATCCGTATTTAATAAACCTTTGATAAAGTCTATCCCATCTCAACTATGTTGATAAGCATAAGGAAAAAGGACTTGGTATTGTTCACCCTGAAGAGGATGGGAAAAGCTTTAGGTTAGGACTGATGAAAGCAGTGGATATGAGTGTGGTTGTGAGTGTGTTTGTGTGTGTGTGGTTGTGAGTGTGGGGCAGTGAGATGGTGATGAAGTGATGAGTAGATTATACTGCTTAGGGAAGATAGATGGGAAGATTTGATGAGAAAGCAGCAAGCATCCTATGGATTTTTCCTTCAACTTCTTCATCTGTTCAAGCCATGAACCTTTTCCCAACTTTAAACAAAGCCAGGAACTATTAGTCTAATGACTCCCAGGTGTTTGCTGGTGTTTATGTTGTTCATGGAAGGGATATAGCAGAAGGAAATTTGCTGAAAGAATTCTTGATAAATGAAGGCCACATATCGGGGGAAAAGGTCTCTGTGGCTGGGACGGTTGGGAGAGCGATGGGAGTGCAAGGCCAAGTGTATCCTCCTGGGGATATGTGAGGCAAAATGCCCAGTGATCTGGAAACCAATCTCACTGACTTTTGCAATTTTAGCAAAACCATTCATTTTCCTGTTAAATAAGAACCATCGTCATTTTCTATGTTGCAGGATAATTAACTAAAAGGGATAAAGAGCGGTTGAAATGTTGAGTGTCATTACCCCAGTGACTCATCCTTCAGAGTAGCTTTAAAGCTTGATCAGCAAAATTTGTGAGTCTCCACAGGGAAAGTTTCCAGAATAGCGGAGTCCTAGATTTCCACCCATGCTGACCTCAGAGTACAGGACACAAACAAAACTGGATGATAACAGTCTTGACATTTGTCACTTTTCTGAAGACAAGAAGCTGCCTGTGGAGGAATAGTGAATCCACCAGGTGCTTCCTCAAATCTGCTGTTAACAAAATTATGTGTGTGTGATCTCAGTTGGGGGCAAGAATACTGGAATGGGTTGCCGTGTCCTCCTCCAGGGAATCTTCCTGACTCAGGGATAGAACCCATGTCTCTTGTGTCTCCTGAATTGGCAGGTGGATTTTTTACCACTGAGTCACCTGGGAAGCTCTGCCAAAATTAATGAAACAGTGTAATATCTATCTATTCAGTATGTGGCTTCTATCCCTTAAGCTGTTTTACACTAGGTATGATATGAATTGTTTAGCCATAAAAAAGGAAATTTAGACATCATACTCTACTATATAAGTATTAAATATGGAAGTTGGGACTTACTTATTGTGTTCAGTTCAGTTCAGTTCCATTGCACAGTTGTGTCCAACTCTTTGCAATCCCATGGTCTGCAGCATGCCAGGCTTCCCTGTCCATCACCAACTCCTGGAGCTTCCTCAGACTCATGTCCGTTGAGTCGGTGATGCCATCTAACCATCTCATCCTCTGTCATCCCCTTCTCCTCCTGCCTTCAATCTTTCCCAACATCAGAGTCTTTTCCAATGAGTCAGTTCTTTGCATCAGGTGGCCAAAGTATTCGAGTTTCAACTTCAACATCAGTCCTTCCAATGAATATTCAGGGCTGAGTTCCTTTAGGATGGACTTGTTGCTTTAGGATCTCCTTGCAGTCCAAGGGACTCTCAAGAGTCTTCTCCAACACCACAGTTCAAAAGTATCAATTCTTTGACACTCAGTTTTCTTTATACTTATTGTGTTATTTAGTGTTAATTGTGGGCTTCCCTGGTGGCTCAGATGGTAAAGAATCTGCCTGCAATGCAGGAGACCCAGGTTTGATCCGTGGGTTGGGAAGATCCCCTGGAGAAGGGAAGGCTACCCACTCCAGTATTCTTGCTTGGAGAATTCCATGGATAGAGGAACCTGGTGAGCTAAAGTCCACAGGGTCACAAAGACTCAGACACAACTGAGTGACTAACACTTTCACTTTTATGGAAGATAAAAGTCAGTGGTCTAAGCCTTGAAAAAATTAATTTTACTCAGACAAGAGAAACTATTTCACCTAAAACAGAAAAGAACCATACAGACACGGTTTAATCAATTGTTTACTTCTAATTTTATAAAGTGATGCCCAAGTTTTGATACAGACTCAAGATGTCAGGATGGCTGGGTTGAGACTAGAAAATGCCTAGATATGGGTAAGTTTTAAAAAGGAATAGATTTCAACAGAAGAAGCTTATGTTATAACATAATACTGAGAGCATTCTTTCTCTTCATTTTATTTTCTCTACACATGTTATTTTAGGAACTGCAGGGAATATGTAGTTGGATCATAAATGCTGTTCAAAGATCATATGGTTAATGTTGCAATTTTTTAAATGTAGAAATGGCCTCAGGCTGGTTCTAATTGAGCAGTCACTGTAAAACATACTAAACCACAGAAAACTTGGGCAGAGAAGGATATTTTAATTTATTTGCATGGTCTCTTTGGAGTGGCAGTAGAGGCATTAACCACTTAGAATGGCTAGGTTCTTTCTTTTTTTTTTTAATCAACATAAATATGGGCAGTTGGATTAGAGGATTAATGGCATCCTCATTGCCTAATTCTTTTTTTTTTTAATACTCTTTTCAGAGAGCATATTGTCCATAAGAGTTTCTGATTATCTTCCCTGTTATGCTTAGTGAGAACTTTGAAGAACTATGAAATTGGACTCAGTAGGTGTTAAAAAAAGTTTATTAAATGTTGATAGGAATCTGTCTAATTCTGGAGATTTTCCAGATCTAAGGAAATTGCTTTATTTGCAGCATTGTTAACTGATTGTGTTTGTATCTTTTAAGTATATGTCACTTGGTAGGAAAAAAAAAAATCAGAAGGACAAGTTATGACAAAGAAATATTACTGACTTTCTCTGTTGCTGTCTTCTTCCTTTGTTTGTGCATGTGCTATTTACCACAGGACTGGGCTCCTTTATCTGGTCTCTGGATTAGTCATTAACACCTTCATGTGGGGGCAAGATCCATGGGCATCCTGTGGGGAGGATAACGAGTTTGGGATTTTATTGCAGGGATTGCATTCCAGTTTCCAATTTTTTTCTATAGGTCACTCATATTGCAAGTAATTCTTGAGCAAACCATTCCCCATCTGTTAAGATCTTGTTATAACAAAATCAGCCATGACAGATTATGGTACATAAAACAGAATAAACTTTGCCCAGCTGGATGTACGAAGTAAGGAGAGAGAGGATATACAGGGACCTCTGGCTATAGAAAGCTGCAACCAGAAGAACATTCTCCATCAGGAAGAGTAGAAGGTGTAAAAAGGTTATGGGCGGGGGGCAGGGGAGTGCGCGGAGGAGAGAAAGGAGGGCTGCCTATTTAGGAAACCACTTTTGGCTACTGAGTAATATAATGGAGAAATTAGATCTTTTCTTTTCTTTTTTTTTAAATCTCATTTTATTGCAGCGAGAATGCTTAACATGAAATCTACCCTCTTAACAAATATTGTGTGCAGTTTACTATTGTTGACTATAGGTACCAATCTAATCCCAAAGAAAGGCAAGACGAAGAACTACAAAGCCTCTTGATGAAAGTGAAAGAGGAGAGTGGAAAAAGTTGGGTTAAAGCTCAACATTCAGAAAACTAAGATCATGGCATCTGGTCCCATCACTTCATGGCAAATAGATGGGGAAACAGTGGAAACAGTGGCTGACTTTATTTTTGGGGGCTCCAAAATCACTGCAGATGGTGACTGCAGCCATGAAATTAAAAGACACTTACTCCTTGGAAGGAAAGTTATGACCAACCTGGACAGCATATTAAAAAGCAGGGACATTACTTTGTCAACAAAGGTCCGTCTCGTCAAGGCTGTGGTTTTTCCAGGAGTCATGTATGGATGTGAGAGTTGGACTATAAAGAAAGCTGAGCACCGAAGAATTGATGCTTTTGAAAAGTGGTGTTGGAGAAGACTCTTGAGAGTCCCTTGGACTGCAAGGAGATCCGCCCAGTCCATCCTAAAGGAAATCAGTCCTGGGTGTTCATTAGAAGGGCTGATGTTGAAGCTGAAACTCCAATCCTTTGGCTACCTGATGCGAAGAGCTGACTCATTTGAAAAGACCCTGATGCTGGGAAAGATTGAGGGCAGGAGAAGGGGATGACAGAGGAAACGATGGTTGGATGGTATCACCGACTCAACGGACATGAGTTTGAGTAAGCTCTGGGAGTTGGTGATGGACAAGGAGGCCTGGTGTGTTGCAGGCCATGGAGCCACAAAGAGTCAGACATGACTGAGCGACTGAACTGAACTGAACTGAACTGATAGGTACCGATGTTATATAGCAGATCTCTAGAAGTTACTCATCTGGTTTAACTAAAACTTTATACCTGTTGATTAGTTACCTCCCTTCCCCTCAACCCCTGGAAAGCCATCAGTCCATTTTTGATTCTATGAATATTGCTATTTTAAATACCTCATTTAAGTGGGATCATGTCATGTTTTTCTTTTTGTGGACTGGCTTATTTTATTTCCTGGTGGCTCAGAGGTTAAAGCGTCTGCCTGCAATGCAGGAGACCTGAGTTCGATCCCTGGGTCGGGAAGATCCCGTGTAGGAGGAAATGGCAACCCACTCCAGTATTCTTGCCTGGAGAATCCCATGGATGGAGGAGCCTGGTGGGCTACAGTCCACAGGGTTGCAAAGAGTCGGACACGACAGAGTGATATATGGGTATGGGTAATGTTCTTGAAGTTTATTTATGCTGTTGTAGAAAGCACATTTTCCTTCTTTTTAAAGGCTGAATAGTATTCCATTTTATGCATATATCACATCTCTTTATTTCTGTATTCATTCATCTGTTGATAAACAATTATGTTATCTTCAGTTCTTTCCATATTTTGGCTTTTGTGAATATTGCTACAATGAACATAGGAATGCTAATCTCTTTGAGATACTGATTTCATTTTTTTTAATAAATACCCAGAAATGGGATTGCCAGATCAGGTGGTAGCTATGTTTTAACTTTCTGAGGAGCTTCTATGCTGTTCTTTCATTCCTGACAACAGTGTGCAGAGGTTCAAATTTCTCTACAGCTTCAAGACGTATTGTCCTTTGTTTTTTGTTATTATTGTTATTGTTAATAGCTTTGTTTCAATGTACACATCCCAGGGATAGCTCTTTGCTGTGTCACTTCAAAGATGTCTACACAAAGCCCAGGTCCCTCACCAGAGATTCCCAGATGGCTCAGTTGTAACGAGTCCGTCTGCCAATGCAGGAGACACAGGAGTTTTGGGTTCAATCCCTGGGTTGGGAAGATTCCCCTGGAATAGGAAATGGCAACCTGCTCCAATATTCTTGCCAGGACAATTCCACAGGCCAAAGAGCCTGTTGGGCCACCATTGGTGGGGTCGCAGAGAGTCAGATGTGACTGAGCACTTGAGCACTCATGTATACAAGTCCCAGGTAAAGAAAGATCATTCCAGGAAATACATACAAGGCTATGTGGCTGCCATCACTAGGATTGGCATGAGTAAACCCCCATCGTCTTGAGTTGAATAATCTCACTAGTATAGTCCAATGAAAAGGCCACACCTTTCCCACACCTGTCATCAGGTTCACTCTTTTGCATTTTGCTAAACCAGTCAAATCAGTAGCTAGTTAATTCAGAAAACAAGGGCTATTTTTTCTAATATTTCAGAAAAGCTTTCTTTTCTACATATTTCTCATAAGTTTCCTTGCAGCTATTTCAATATATTATTTGAATTTGCTATTATGAATAATTTTTCCAACATATTTTCTAAAAAATATTGCTGGTATGTAGAAAATAATTTCTAATTAATTTTGTATTCAGCCACTTTATCTAACTCTTTTATTAATTTTAATGGATTTTCGGTTGATAGTCCAAAACTTCACAGTAGAATAGTATGTACAAATAATTGTGATTTTATTCATTTGTTTTATTTTATATTTTTGCTTTAAATAGGAATCCCAAGATTATGTTAAGTAATAATACTGTTCAAGTAGTATTGTTAGTCTTATTAGAGTATTATTAGTCTCCACATAGAATAATATGTGGAGAGATGGAATAGAATTTCAAAGTAAGAATTTAATAAATATTAACTATTATTTTATTTATTCCTACCTTAATTAGCATATACATTTATAATCTTTCACTATTGAGATGGCTTTTATTTCTTATTTTGATTCATATAAATGAGTTTCATCATATGTATCATTCAGAATTTTGTACAGCTATTTTTTCCTTATATTTTTCAGAGGCATTGTTTTCCTCCAATCAGAATATTATGTGGAATTTATTAGATTAACTGACTTTGTAGTGGCCTTGAGATATAGCAATAAAGAAAACATTCAAAATTCCTGTCCTAAAGAAGTGTGTATTCTAATAGAAGAGAAACAAAGATAAAAAGTTAAACTCAAATTATGCTAGAAAGGTTGGGTAGAACAATAATATCATGATATGTCTTATCAGAGTTCCAGAGGCAACAATAGAGAAGAGGTACTAGTCAGAATGATATTGGCTAAGAAGAACTCTGGAAAGATTAAGAGGTACAAAAAGGCTCAACAAGCCCTAAGAAGATTAATCTGTTTAAAGTACTCGTTTCCACATCCTTGTCAGCAGAAGCCAATAGTTAGATTATCTGCAAATCTGCTTGCATTATCTATCTTTTGTCTTGATTTTCAAATACATTTTCTTGCCTCTTCATGTTTTGTGACATTTTATGGTACAGAGAACCATAGAGACTACAAATGCTGCAACTTTGCTGCAGAGAGTATTCACACTGCCCTCTGGTAGGGAGAGCAGGAGCAACTTATTATCACAACCAAGGATTAGAATGTCATGTTTTGGGCTTCAGTATTATTAGGAAGACTGTCCACCTTGGATTCATTTCTGTTTCTAAAATGCAGCATCCTTGGAGTTGTGATGTAGTGCTGGAAGGCTGAGATTCACGTCTGCCCTCCAGAGTTTTAATTTTAACTCTTTAATTTCATGCCCAGAATCTTCAGAAGAGACCAGTCCTTCTGGTTGGACTTGATTTTCAAAATACTGTGACACCACAGGAGATATCTTGCTGCCTTTTAGAAGTTTCTAGTCTATCTCCCATGCCACCTAAAATTCATGAAGTGTTCTGTGAGGAAACCCGCTGTGGTGGTGGTGTTTTTTTTTTTTTTTGTTGGAAGGGGTGGTCCCCATTACATTCCCTTCTGTTTTACCAGACTATGCAAAACTCAAAAACCCCATCGTTTCCTCTTTCATTCAGTAGACTCCTTGTGCCCTGATCAAGTGTGGTCATTGGCCCATGTCTAGAATGGACAAATGCCTGAAGGTGAGAATAAAAAATATGTTTATATTTAGTTGTTACAAATAAATGTGTCAGCCTAATGTGCATTCTACCCAGAAAGAATAACTGAAAAGAAACCACACTATACACATTATATTGAAATAGCAACAGACCAAGATGCTAAATAGAAGCAGAAATAGGAAAAGGTTTGGGGTCTACTGGCTTGCCCTGGGGCTGAGTGGGGCATGTACAAATGATAAGCAGATGGACACCCAGCTTCGTGGAAAGCTATTCAAAGTCAACGCACACAGAATAAGTCTAAAGAGAGTTTATGGATGACTGTTTAAGTAAAAAGAAAACTAGCCACAGAGGGATGAGGAGTTTTAGAAAACAGTGTGAAGGAAAACATCAGAAATATTTCTCAACAAGTAATAGGCTCCAAAAACTTGGGCTTCAGGCATCTTCATACAATGAAATAACCTGAAACAAGAAAGCTGCGACCTCATGTCTGAAGGAGCTGAACTATTGACAGGTAATTGAAGCAGGACCAGTTATTAGAACTGGTGTCAAAGACACAGCCATGCTTCTAGTACCGTGCATAGATCAGAGTGGGATCAGGATATAACTGATTGATCTTAAGTTTTCTGAGTCCCTTAGCTCCATATTCTGCAAAGCCAAATTCTCTTGTTTAAGAGCCTGAGACAGACCTGAGAGGAAAAACATGGACCTGGGCATCACGCTTTGCTTTTCTCCCTGACCCTGCCTTGATGTGCTTTCCTACAACTTACCCTTGATCATGCGTCTTTTGACCCTTATCTGTCACTTGTCTTATTACTTACTAGTGTTTTTTAAAGTGCTACAACTTAGAAGCCAACTCTGAAGAGCATTTCCCAACTTTAACTGGCAAAGAGAAAAGACTGTAAAGATCAAAATAAATGGAAATCAATACAATAAAGACATTGAAATTCTAGCCCATTTGCCACTGTCACCCATACAGGGAAGCTGGCCTGGTAGCAAAAAAAGAAGCAAGATGTGTTGGAAACAGTAAAATTTGCCAAATGAGGGGTCCTCTCTCTCCAGGTGAGTGGTCCTGGCTATGGCAGTTTGGCCCTTTCACAATGCTGGGCATTATGTGAATTGCAAGGTATCTCACCAGAACTTAGTTTCATTTAGATGCCCCTCCACCCTCCCATGCTCCTTCAGAGGCAGATGAAGGCCAGAGAAGCTCTCAAGCTCTCTCATCAACACAGTCAATCAGAGCTCTTAGTAACAGACAGAGAAATACAGATAGGACCCTGAGTAAAAACAGGGAGCGTTTTTAAAAAAAGTATGGACCAAATGACTGAGAACCAAGAAGGACCGGACATGCTTCCAGATGTAAATGAAGGAGATGGTTGATCTTCCAAAGAGCTCTAGTACTTTAGGGAGGAGGGAATTTGTGGAAATAAATCAGGGTTCTTTAAGGCTGGAGGTATCCAGATGTTTTCTGGCTTAGAGCTAGGAAAGGTTGATTATGCTAAATCTTTGAAGGCTCAATTTAGAAGCCAGAAGTACTAAGTTTTCAGGATGTCTAGTGTCAGGGTAGTTCCCAATTGGTGAATAATTTTCTTGAGGGGAAAAAAAAGTTTCAGGTTCAGATTCCCCAAGCAAACTGTGTGACAAGCAATTGTATATGGAACTTAGAGGCACAATGATAGACTTAAGTAGCCTAAAAATCAACAAACCAACCACACCAGACCCACCACCCTCAACATTATTGATTTCAGATTGCAAACTAGATGTCCACTAGTCAAACGCTAGAAAGAATGTTTATTTGTGACACACACATGTTTATAAATTAAGTACAAAGAAAGCTGAGCGCCGAAGAATTGATGCTTTTGAACTGTGGTGTTGGAGAAGACTCTTGAGAGTCCCTTGGACTGCAAGGAGATCCAATCAGTCCATCCTAAAGGAGATCAGTCCTGGGTGTTCATTGGAAGGACTGATGTTGAAGCTGAAACTCCAATACTTTGACCACCTGATGCGAAGAGCTGACTCGTTTGAAAAGACCCTGATGCTGGGAAAGATTGAGGGCAGGAGGAGAAGGGGACAAAAGAGGATGAGATGGTTGGATGGCATCACCGACTCAATGGACATGGGTTTGGGTGGACTCTGGGAGTTGGTGATGGACAGGGAGGTCTGGCAGGCTGCGGTTCATAGGGTTGCAAAGAGTCGGACATGACTGAGCGACAGAACTGAACTGAACTGAACCATCATTTAAGTACTAGAATATTTCACACTGCATCTGGAATGTTTTTCTTGTTTATAAAGATAAGTTCTAAAATACTGAGAATATTGGGTTTATATTTTGCATGACAACAATTAGATGGAGGTTGTCCACTTTAGATGGAGTGTGGGCTATCCATTGTTTTTTCTTACATCAAGCACACTTCTTTTCCATTCATTTATATCCCTGGCTGAGTCTACTTAAAAGTTTACAAACCAGGTGCACACTAATTTTTAAAGTTAATATGTATCAGAAAGTTTGTCTTGAGAGTTTTGTTAAATTCTCAGAGGTAAATAGAATTTCCAGAGGACTAAGAATCACCACCACTAATCAAGAAATTACCCTCTTTCAATTAGCTTTTTTGTTGCTGTTTTGTCTTACATTATTTTACTTCTTCTGTAGTTCAGTTCATTCAGTAGTCAAAGGCAATGGCTACAGATCAGTTTTTTCCTCCATAAAATGAAGACATAAATCATAAGATTTTTATAATTTAATGAAAGAATGTACATGGAACTTTTGGAATAGTTACTGCCATTTTACGTCTCTGGGCTTACCTGATAGCTCAGTTGGTAAAGACCCACCTGCAATGCAGGAGACTCCCCAGTTGGATTCCTGGGTTGGGAAGTTCTGCTGGAGAAGGGATAGGCTACCCACTCCAGTATTCTTGGGCTTCTCTTGTGGCTCAGCTGGTAAAGAATCTGCCCACAGTGCAGGAGACCCGGGTTTGATCCCTGAGTTGGAAAGATTCCCCTGGAGAAGGGAAAGGCTACCCACCCCAGTATTCTGGCCTGGAGAATTCCATGGACTGTATAGCCTATAGGGTCACAAAGAGTCAGGCACGACTGAGCGTCTTTCACTTCCACTTACGTCTCTAATAATGCTCTGTTGTGTCTGTTAGCTTTATTTCATAACAAAAAAAAAAAGAAAGAAAAAGAAAACTGCCTCAAAACTCAGTGGATTAAACCAATCATTTATTAATATTTAGCTCACAATTATTTGGGCTTATTGCTTAGTTTTTCTGCTCTGGGGTAGCTACGTTGATCTTTTCTGGTCTTTTTCATGCTCTGTAGTCAGTTGTCAGGTCACAATGTCACATCAGGTATTGGATGTGGCTGGATGGTCTGGGATGGCCTCTCTTACACATATGGCTGTTAATAGATTAATAGGGCGATGGGATCACTGAGAAGTTTACCTCCCATCACTCAGGTGGACAGCCCAGACTTCTTCACATGCAGCTTGAGGCTTTCAAGAGCAGTTGGAGAGCATGCCTCTTTAAGGAAGTGATTTCCAAGTCTCTGACTGCATATGTTTGCTCCTGTCCCATTGACCAAAGGATGTCACATACCAAGCAAAGACTCAGTGATTAGAGAAAGTCAGCCTCTTGATGGGAAAAGCTTCAGACTCACTTTGCAAAGGGATGCACATGTAGGGATGGTGAGAATCTGTAGCTACTTTTGCAATCTGTCATACTGGCTTTTGTAGTTACTTTTTATTATTACTTAAGTAAGAATATCTGAACATGTGGTCGTTTAGCTTCCCTTGAGTTATATCTTTGATTGACACTTCATAGGAAAAAACAAACATCCTTATCATTCTCTATACTAACATTCAGACTTCCCTGGAAGCTCAGACAGTAAAAGCATCTGCCTACAATGCGGGAGACCCGGGTTCAATTCCCTGGGTCGGGAAGATCCCCTGGAGAAGGAAATGGCAACCCCCTCCAGTATTCTTGCCTGGAAAATCCCATGGATGGAGGAGCCTGGTAGAATACAGTCCATGGGGTCGCAAAGAGTCGGACATGACTGAGCGGCTTCACTTTCACTTTCATACTAACATTCAGGATCCTCTGGGATTCCTCTGTGTACCTCTCTTGTCTCATCTTCTCTTTACCACATACTACATGGGTTCCACTCATTCCAAACCACTTGCTATTCTACAATATGCTATATTTTCAAAATTGTGTACCTTATATGTGTTACTTACTACTCAGTGATCATCTAAGAAATTCTCATTCAGATGTCAAAATTCTGCTCACATTTTTATTCCTCCCTCAAAGCTTTTCTGACTCTTCCTTCTCTCTCACAGGGTAAGTTTCTGAATGGCTAATGACACATCTCGTACACGTTACTATAAATGCCTGCATAGCTGCACATCTATATGCAACTATGGACAGGAACTGTGTCTTCTCCATCTCTGAGGCTGTATCATTTGCAAAGTGTGTAGAATCAAGTAGATTCTCAATTAATGCCTGTCCAAATGAAGGAACAAATAGTAGAATGACACACCAGTTACATGTCTTTTAATATTCTCTAGAGACGAAGTTGAAGAAACCACCATTACACAGGATATAGTATGTGAGGGACTGCTAAATATCTGGGGCATATTTGTGTGGTTATTTCCTTGACCTCAGATTTAACTCACTTTTTATTGTTCTAAGTGTGTTTCATCACATAAAAAACACTGCTTTCAGTCTTGGTGAAAATAAATCCTTTATCTAAAGTAGACCATTCCCTGCTCTGAATTGACAGGACAGGGTCAACCATTTTCCAGATCCTGAAACTAAGTTCTGTGCAAAAGCACATAACTGCTCTTACTAATGTTTCTGCAGAATAGAGTGGAGCCAGTGCATGCCAGGGGACAGGCTGCTCTGTGAGAACGATTTATGATCTGTCAGGTGGGAACTTTTATGGTGCTGTGCTAAGAGACAAAGAAATTTTAAGAGCTGCTAAAAGCAACAAAAATATGCTTTCAAGCTTAATGAGGAGAGGCGATAGAATCGGGTTGGCATGTAGGGCTGGCTCCATGTGCTAGAGAAAAGCTGAAATGTTCTTTAGTGTTACATATTTTGATTTTGCTAAATTTGTTTTGGGCAGGATGGATATTTATGTCCTTGCACAATGAGCAGTAATTTCAATGTCTATCAATATAATGAGTTTTATTTGAAAATTGTGCCCCACAAACAATTTTTTATGTAAGTTTGTCATAATTTTTTCCCTTACAAAAGCATTGTTTAAGGAAAAGTAGATAATAAATCCATTCGTCATTGTCTTGGCTGAAGGAAGTAGCCATATGCAGCCTGAATATCATTTTTATTTTACTGATTGGAAAATATTCCCATAGAAATGGGCTTAAATGAGGTAAAGTGTTGACATGGGCAGTAACTCCAGACATTTTTGTCTATAGTCTGTTGATCTAACCATTGACAAACAGTGACTTTCTTAGATGGAATAAACTTCAGGATGGAGACTAAGAACAGATTCAAGCAGAGTGCAGTCATAAAACTTAGAATATATGACCAATGTTACATGGTATTATCTAAGTCAACCATATTAAGGATGAGATCAAAACATTTTAAGTGATAAACCAAAGTTCAAGTAGCTCAAGTATACATCAAACATAAGGAATGAATTATTTCTACAATTTAGGACTATCCTTTGGTGTCTTAATTAAGTGTTGGCAAAATCATATTTCTATGGTTATTCCAATCAGGTATCACATAATGCTTTCAACTTCACTATAAATCAGTGAACAAAATGACTAATTCACTAGAATTCATTTTAATGTCTTTGCAAAGCTGAAGGTTACCCAGATCACTGAAGTGAAAGTCACTCAGTCACATTTGACTCTTTGAGACCCTATGGACTATACAGTCCATGGAATTCTCCAGGCCAGGATACTGGGGTGGGTATTCCCTTTCCCTTCTCCAGGGGATCTTCCCAACCCAGGATCCAGCCGTGGTCTCCCACATTGCAAGTGGATTCTTTACCAGCTGAGCCACAAGAGAAGCCCAAGAACACTGGAGTGGGTAGCCTATCCCTTCTCCAGTGGATCTTCTTGACCCAGGAATAGAACCAGGATCTCCTGCATTGCAGGCAGATTCTTTACCAACTGAGCTATCAGGGAAGCCCACCCAAATCAACCACATCTTATTATTTATACCATAACACCATAGGTGTGCATAAAATATTGTTGGTTGATTTAGAAAATAATGAAAAAGAAAGTGTCAATAGCATATAAAAAGTACATTTCTTCTCTTTTTATGGAAAAAAGATGGAATAGGCATAATTGATATTTTCCAGATTTTGATATCATACATGTTTTTCCAAATAAAAATATGAAGAGTTACACCCATCCAAAAAAGTACATGCCTGTGTGTTTAAATTGTCCTGAAATGATGCATGTCAGCGCTGGAAAAATGCTTAGCACTTTAAGGGAGTCAAGTCTGATCAAAAACAGCCAACTTGCTAAATGAAATCTTAAACTAAGAGCCCTGATTATCCCCTTGGTTCAAAAATTCTTCTAGTGCAAATGGCTTTGCTCCATCTGCTGGTGACCATTCAAATGGTCCTAATGGAAATGCCTCAACCCTTAGATTAATAGGTTGCAGAGATTTTGATTCAGTACGTTTGTGGTGTTGTGGTGGAGTACAAAAACTTGTTGTCACGTCATCACAGGTGAAACTGAAAGTGAGGACTTTGAGACTTTAACTTATTTTCACTAACTTGAGAAGATGTACTGGATTGCAGATTAGAGATTTTTCTGTGGCCTGATGAATCATCATTTGTTTGGAAGAAGTAGGGCAATAGTATCTGCATGCATTGATGGATGAATGGGTGGATGGATGGATACATGGAAGGAAGGAAAGAAAGAAAGGTGTGTAGATAGATGGGTAGATAGGTAGGTAGGTAGATGATGGATAGATAGTTAGAAAGATAGGTAGGTAGGTAGATAATAGATAGATAGAGGGTAGTTTTAGAAGTTCAACTGCCTGAGTTTGAGTTCTAACTCTGCCACTAATTATCTCTGTGACCCTGGGCAAATTAATTAATCTCTTGCATCTCAGGTTTCCTGGCACAGTAGAGCTAATAATGGTACCTACCTTATAAGGTTGTTTTGCTGGTTAAATTAGTTGACAGGGGGCAAAAGAGAATTAATTGTCATCCAAAAGAAAGGAGTTCAACTGAACCCTTCCAGGACTTCCTCCTGCATTTTTACCTCAATTTAGTTAATTTCAACATTACTCAAGAAGGAAGGGAGTAAGAAGTCTTCAAGGAAATCTTTCCCGTGACCTAAGAATGAAACAAAATGTGCAAGGGTGAGTCTTTGGACATAATCACAAAAGATTCTCCTTTATGCAAGTTGAGTATTTGATCCTTTTCTATTTTCCTTGCAAATCCACAGGTAGACACGTGCTCTTTAGAGATATACTCAAAGGGAGCTCCTCTTGAATGTCTGGCAATTATTTTCCCATGCCTGTGATCTTGTAGAGAGTTAAAGTAGTTGAGAAATGGAGCTATAGTGTTTGTATTTTTTTACAGGCTGTGATCCTGAGTCTGACATCTAACTCTGGTTGTATCACAGAGTAGAAGAAAGGGATTATGAGCCTAGACTCAACAAAAGCAGTATAGATATGTTTCTCCTAGGTGAGGGGGATTCTCTTTCTAAGATTATGTAGGGATATACTTTGAAAAATGCATCAGCAGATACAAAAGGATTTGCACTTAAAAGGAAGACAATATATTGTTTTTCAAACACTCTTTCTCCAAAACAATGCTTATTATTAAACAAAAATTTGTTTAAGTGTGCTATAGTGGGGAGGTATTGCAATTTATAACATTTTGGAGTATATCTGGTTTTCTGCAAAATCCTCACTGGATAGAACTCTGAGAATTATATTGGATATTTGATTTGTATCTTATTTTGTTCATAATATAGGGTAGGTTATGTAACCAAGTTCCTCTATCCTTAAAATTAATTGAAAACTTAATTTGTATTGATGGGGTTTAATGGATATCAGAGTCTTCTGCTTTTGGGGGGAAAAAAAGATCATTTCTAATTTTCTCCTTTACAGATAATTATGTGTGTATTTAATTGTTTTTTAGAAAGACTGCTTCAATTTATATTTCAAGTAATAAGATTGACATTTATACACTGTGTATGTGTCCGAGTCTTTGCAACCCTATGGACTGTAGCCTGCCAGTGTCCTCTGTCCATGTGATTTCCCAGGCAAGAATACTGGAATGGGATGCCATTTCTTTCTCCAGGGGATCTTCCTGACCCAGGAATCACATCCAGATCTCCTGCATTGCAGGCAGATTCTTTATCATCTTAGGCACCTGGGAAGCCCATGTATACACTACCACGTGTTAAATAGATAGTAAGTATGAACCAGCTATAAGGCACAGCAAGCTCAGCTTGGTGCCCTGTGATGATCGAGACAGGTAGGATGGGGGCATGGGTTGGGAAGGAGTGGATATACGTATGCATGCGGCTGATTCATTTCAGTGTACAGCAGAAACTAATGCAACATTGTAAAGCAATTATATTCCAGTTTAAAAAATGAGAAAAAGAAGTAATAAGCAAACATCTCTTTTAAAAAAATTTTCTGAATTAGCTTGTTAAATTTTTTAAATGTCATTACTATTTTATTTGAAATCTATTCTTTACTGGTGAAGTAAACTTAGTTTTAGCTGATTGAGGATATCGAATTTGGAAGTGAAAATCTGATGCCAACTTTTTTGATCTGCCTTAGATGCTTGACTTCTATGCCTGCTGGTTGGGCTTAAAAATGAGCCTGTCACCATCTGTCTGTATCTGCCCCATTTCTGTTACCAGGAGTCATGCATGGGCACAATCACGCAGACACCCCTTGATTCTACACATAATCAAGAGGAAAATTTAAAACCCCAGGAAAAAAGCTTTTCACAGAACAGGAATTGCATCCCCGATCTTTACATGCTAGAAACAGTCTTCAATTTTCTCCATGGAGATCTGCTTTATGTGTTATTTTGGTTTGCTTCTAACCCTGTTTTCTACTGCAAAAAGGCAATTTCTATTACTGGACTCTAGATTCGATGTGCAGTTAAATGCTACATCACAGCTGAGTTTTGATATTTCACAGTGGATGGGAAAAGTATTAACAAAGTTTGTGTTTTCCTCTGCACCTAATAACCACTAATTCACGGGAGTGAGGGGCTTCAGTGGTCTGTCTCTGTACTTCCAAAACAGCAGATTTTCTACCTTTTTCATCAAAATTTCATCCAAATACAGTGTTTTTCAGAAAACCCTCTGGTTTACCTATTTGACAGAATGTCAGTCTCTTAGTCATTTAACTCAAGTGCTTTGAACTTCTAACCTCCTTGGATAGAGGAAGGCCATTAAAGACTCAAGGACAACAGTCAATTTGTGATCCCTTCTGTTCTTAATAAAGTTTTACATTTCACCATCTAGCTGTGCAATAAACTATCATGGTCTGTTCTCTGAGTTAGATAATTCTTATTCACACACACAAAATCATCTAGAAAAGTCAATAAAATCCAACTGATACCTGCAAGTTTGTCTCAAAGATGGCAGTGGAAGGCATTTGTATCATGGTTCCTTCCTGGCCAAGGAGGTTCATTTTATGTATTCAAGCTTGTGAGTATAAAGTGGTCTCCAATATGAATCTATATTCTGAGTGATACAAAACAGTAAAAGATGCTTACAGTTGAGGAGATTCAGGAACTGAGGGTGAACCCCAGACATGTGAAATCATAAGGCTCAGATGAAATGTGAGGGATGAAGAAGTGAGTATCATTCATAAAGGGAACAATTTTATTATTGTTTTGTTTGTTTTTAGTCCTCCCTCATTGAATTCTCTGTAGGTGTCTCTATTCTGCCAAACACACTAAATTCTTCAAGGTCATTTGGATTTGACAGATTTGGATTGTAAATGCAGATTCACCAATTACTAGCTATGTGACATCAACAAATTGTTTATTTTCTTTTAATCCTAATTTTCTCGTGAGTTAAAAAAAGATGTAAGTATATGATAAGGTTGATATGGGGATTAAATATAATATGTATAATTGGAGCATAATAAACATTAGTATATGGGAGCTACTTTGAAATATTTTTCCTTTGAAGCTCTATAACATCAAAATTACACCATCCACAGGATCAACATTTTAAAAATAATTTTTGATTTTGAACTAAACTGGAGTAGAGTATATTAATATGTTTTACTGATTTATTTATCCTTTCAAACACCTAAGTCTTCATATTTGAAAGATGTGTTTAAAATATGTCATAAAAATAGAGATGATAGGAGGAAAACAAGTGATACCCCTTTGAAAATACAGTGTGTGGCACACATTAGGCACCAAATAAATATTTTCTGAGTGCAGGAACATGTGTATATACTCCCAGGCACTCCACTCAGTGGAGGAAATTATGTATTTCAATGTGCGTCTCAAGTATATTATACAGGCAGAATACAATGATAGAGATTTCAAGTCATCAGATCATATACATGCTAGATGTATATTCAGCTAAACACAGAACATCTAACAAACTATAAGTTTGCTTTACTGAAAAATTAATCTCCTAAAAGAAGGGGAATCCTCAACAAAGACATGCCTCTGACAAGGAAGAAACAGTTTATGTATTGTAGGCCAAAGTACCTTAGAAGAGGGAGACCATAACACCCAAAATCGATCATAGCTGGTGTAAAAGGAACTGGGCTTTTGGAATCTGGGTTGGATGAAGATCAAAAGAAAAATTATATAGGATTTCTTAATAGGAGTATTTAATTGGAGAGGTGACTCAGTCTTGCAGGGAATATCTCAAAAATGAATTCTGAGTTCATGGTGGTAAATACTTTTGAGGAGCAATGCTGATGAAGATTCTTTAGGATCCCTAGGAAGGTGCCAAGGAGCTCACAGGCAGTCAGATTTTGTAAAGTACAGGGAAAGAGAAGTAAGGACAACATTCAGTTCAGTTCAGTTGCTCAGTCCTGTCTGACTCTTTGCAACCCCATAGACTGCAGCATGCCAGGCCTCCCTGTCCATCACCAACTCCCAGAGTTTACTCAAACTCATATCCATTGAGCCGGTGATGCCATCCAACCATCTGATCCTCTGTCGTCCCCTTCTCCTCCTGCCTTCAATCTTTCCCAGCATCAGGGTCTTTTCAAATGAGTCAGCTCTTCACATTAGATGGCCAAAGTACTGGAGTTTCAGCTTCAGCATCAGTCCTTCCAATAAATATTCAGGACCTATTTCCTTTAGGATGGACTGATTGGATCTCCTTGCAGTCTGAGGGACTCTCAAGAGCCTTCTCCAACACCACAGTTCAAAAGCATCAATTCTTTGGTGCTCAGCCTTCTTTATCATCCAACCTTCACATCCATACATAACAACTGGAAAAACCATAGCTTTGACTAGCCGGACCTTTGTTGACAAAGTAATGTCTCTCCTTTTTAATATGCTGTCAAGGTTGGTCTTAACTTTTCTTCCAAGGAGCAAGCAAGCATCTTTTAATTCCAAGGCTACAGTTACCATCTACAGTGATTTTAGAGACCGAAAAGGTAAAGTCTATCACTGTTTCCAATCTGTTTGCCATGAAGTGATGGGACTGAATGCCATGATCTCAGTTTTCTTTTCTTTTTTTCCATTTATTTTTATTAGTTGGAAGCTAATTACTTTACAATATTGTAGTGGTTTTTGCCATACATTGACATGAATCAGCCATGGATTTACATGTGTTCCCCTTCCCGATCCCCCCTCCCGCCTCCCTCTCCATACCATCCCTCTGGGTCTTCCCAGTGCACCAGCCCTGAGCACTTGTCTCATGCATCCAACCTGGGCTGGTGATCTGTTTCACCCTTGATAGTATACTTGTTTCAATGCTATTCTCTCAGAACATCCCACCCTCGCGTTCTCCCACCAAGTCTAAAAGTCGGTTCTGTGATCTCAGTTTTCTGAGTATTAATCTTTAAGCCAACTTTTCACTCTCCTCTTTCACTTTAAAGATACTCTTTAGTTCTTCTTTGCTTTCTGCCATAAGGGTGGTATCATCTGCATATCTGAATTTACTGATATTTCTCCCAGCAACCTTGAATCCAGTTTGTGCTTCATCCAGTCCAGCGTTTCTCATGATGTACTCTGCAGAGAAGTTAAATAAGCAGGGTGACAGTATACAGCCTTGACATGATCCTTTTCCTATTTGGAACCAGTCTGCTGTTCCATGTCCGGTTCTAACTGTTGCTTCCTGACCTGCATACAGATTTCTCAAGAGGCAGATCAGGTGGTCTAGTATTCCCATTTCTTTCAGAATTTTCCACAGTTTCTTGTGATCCACACAGTCAAAGGCTTTGGCATAGTCAAGAAAGCAGAAGTAGATGTTTTTCTGGAACTCTCTTACTTTTCTGATGATCCAGTGGATGTTGGCAATTTGATCTCGGTTCCTCTGCCTTTTCTAAATCCAGCTTGAACATCTGGAAGTTCATGGTTCATGTACAGTTGAAGCCTGGCTTGGAAAATTTTGAACATTACTTTGCTAGCATGTGAGATGAGTGCAATTGTGCAGGAGTTTGAACATTCTTTGGCACTGGCTTTCTTAGGGATTGGAATGATAACTGACATTTTCAAGTCCTGTGGCCACTGCTGAATTTTCCAAATTTGCTGGCATACTGAATGCAGCACTTTCATAGCATTATCTTTTAGGATTTGAAAGAGCTCAACTGGAATTCCATCACCTCCACTAGCTTTGTTCGTAGTGATGCTTCCTAAGGCCCACTTGACTTCCCATTCCAGGATGTCTGGATCTAGGTGAATGATCACACCATCGTGGTTATCTGGGTCGTGAAGATCTTTTTTGTACAGTTCTTCTGTGTATTCTTGCCACCTCTTCTTAATATCTCCTGCTTCTGTTAGCTCCATACCATTTCTGTCCTTTATTGTTCCCATCTTTGCATAAAATGTCCCCTTGATATCTCCAGTTTTTTTGAAGAGATTTCTAGTCTTTCCCATTCTGTTGTTTTCCTCTATTTCTTTGCATTGATCACTGAGGAAGGCTTTCTTATCTCTCCTTGTTATTCTTTGGAACTCTGTATTCAAATGAGTATATCTTTCCTTTTCTTCTTTGCCTTTCAACATAGAACAAAGATAAGTCTAATCTGGTAAAGGAGACTCCTAAGAATGATATGCACAATAACATCCCCCAAGGAGCTAAAAGTTGCAAGCAATGTTAAGTCCCCTCCTCCAAAACAGATGTCTAGTGCTTTCTCAGGAAAGGAAGATGACCTAGAAAGGGAGAGTCATGCTACTTGGGAATGACAGATGAATTCTCTTCTCAATCCTTGATAGCCTAACTTCCTAAGAGTTGTCTGTGCTTCCTAACATTTGATCTAACTTCTTAGTCCAGGGATCTGGCTACCACTCCTACAACCCAATTAGCACCTTATCATTTACAAACATCAACCCAAAAGACACTGTGCAATTCTTCTTGCAGCAGCATTTTCCATTGTCCTCTGGTTTCTCTTCAGCCTCTATGTCAATTCTTTCCTCTCTAGCAAGTCTTGAAATAGGTTTGCATTTATGTCCTGGACTCTCTCTCTTCTTTACCTATACTTTCTTTTGAAGACAAACCTTTCACAAGCCCATCATATCCATTTTTCTATGTCCAACTTACAATACTGATCTGCTTCTTCAATTTAAATTTGCAACTGGGATTTCTCCTCTGAGCCTTTTAATCGGTAGCTCCATTCAGATTCGACAGGTTTAAAATTGAACTCCTGACCTCTCTGTGATCTTTTTCATGGTTGAAGCTCCTTTTCTTTCCTGTGTTCAAAACCATCTAGTCAGTTATTCAAACTAGATATTATCTGAGTCTCCTAACTTTTGTCTTTCCTCATATTAATGCTCTCAGAAAAGACCTTTATACTGTAACCAAATAATCTGTATAAAATAAACTATGGAGATGATCTCTTCTAATATAAGATCTGCTTTGACTTCCCATTGCAATTAGCCTGGTTTCTGAACTTCTTAACAGAATGTGGAAGATTTGGTGGGGTCCAGTCTCTATCTCTCTCCCCTCATCTGCCAACAGTTTTCTGCTTTGCTCTCTGAGCCTCTGTCACTTTGATATTCAATCAGCTCATTACTTTCTTCCATTTTAATTTTTATTTTTGTAAAATTTATTCATATATGCTGTTTTCAAGAGCCATTGTTTTTCCTTCAAAATTCTAAATGACACACTTATGTTGTTACCTTTTCATTGTTTTTAAAGATAATGTTCATTTAAATTTGTACTATTCAAAAATCTACTCACACATCTTATGTTGCTCTACATACATGCATCTCATGTATTTTTGTTGCTGAGCCATGTAGTCTAGTTTACTATGTTTTTTATTTTTCTAGAGTTAATTTTTATTTGCTTGTTTCCCCACTATACTTATCATTAATTCATCCCCAAACTCTCAAGCAAGAGTCTGTTTTTCCTCTTGATGTATTTAAGCACATCAGAAAAAAAAAATTAAATTTAGATTTTTTAAATTAAATGCATGTATATATGTATGTATTTATACATATAAATTTATATGGATGTACACATGTACATATACACACATATATACATCTATTTTCTTTGAGAAGTTCTACATCTTCCTTCTTCAGTATGACTGTTTATTCCGTAGGCCCTCTGCCAAGCTCCTTCCCTAAGATCTCCCTTGACCATCATCTTGGGCCTTCTTTTTCCTCTCGGGTTGAATTTTCTTTTCCACATGTCTATGTGTCTTGATTAATTACTTATTTTCTGTTTTGTTTTGATTTTCAGTGAATATATATTCCAATATTTTTCATGAATAAGTAAAATATTTTAAAACTGTGTATATGCTAAAAAATCTTCTGTTTTTATAATTGAGTCATTTGAAGACATTGTTTCTGAGGTTGCTACTGAATAACTGTTTCTATCTCTGGATTTTGTGTGTGTATGTGTGTGTGTATGAAAAAAATCTATTCTTTTTCTGCCCCAGAAAATTTGAAGTTCCTCTATTTATTATTGGTGTTTCAAAAATTTTATAATGTTATGTCTTTGAGTCAGGTTTCTCTTCATTTTTCCAGGAATTCAACAGTTCCTTTTAATTCCTAGATAGCTTTCAGTTATGGGATAGTTTCTTGAATTATATCATGGATAATTTCCTTTGGTCAATACTCTCTAACCAAAGAAAACCGTATCTGTATTTGGGCAAAGTTGCTATTATTAGCTTCTTTCAATGATGGAGAATGTACACCATGGTGAACTATGGGGCATCTTAGAAATAGGGTGTGAGAAAGGACTAACTACAGAGTTTGGTCATGTGAAGAGTCCAGGAAAGGTTAAAGAAAGTGGACCCTGCTCTAGATTAGATGCTTTGGGGAAGTAAAGGTCGTTGTTTGAAGTATATTAATGCTTCTCATCTAGAATATAGGATCATTGAAGGCTAGCTCAAACAGAAATAAAGAAATAAAGAAGTAAAGTATAAGTAAAGAAGCAGCAATTACTTACATAAGTTAGGAAAGGAGGCTATTTGGATATTTTTGTGGTTTAAACAGTACTCTCATTTCTCTTTGTGCTCTTCATGTTTATGGAGTAGTAGTATTTTTGTCCTGCTCTGTTATGGTCAGAGAACGTCTTTGTCTGATGTTCTTTTTTTTTTTCAAATCAACAGCCATCCCTTGGCGTCTGCAGTAGATTGGTTCCAGGGCCTGTGTGGATATGAAAATTCAAGGATGCTCATGTCCCTTATTTATATGGCATAGTGTTTGCACATAACCTAAACTCAAACTTCTCTATTCTTTAAATCATCTCTAGGTTGCTTATAATACCCAGAGACATAATACCTTATATAATGCAATATAAAGGCTATGTAAATACTTTTAAAAAACAATGTAAATGCTGATGTAAAATGTTGGGTATAAGACAAATTCAAGTTTTGCTTTCTGGAACTTTCTGGGATTTTTTTTTTTTTCCTGGATCTGAAGTTGGTTGAATTCATGGTTGCAGAAACAATGATATGCAGGGCCTATAGTATATATGTTTGACAGGAGAATGACATGGCCTACTTGCCCAGCTGCTTTGCTGAGTTACCTCCTAGCAGTATGAAGGCTCAGCTGAGTGTGCCAGGTCTATTCTCTACTGCTTTTCTGTTTCTCACTTTTAACTTATTTTTAACTTTTTCTTTATATTATTTGCTTGTTGAGCAAGGTGGGCCAGCCCTTTAATTACCTTTTACTTTTTGTCTTTGCTGTTTTCCATCCTTATCTGCTTCTCTTTCCTTTCTGTGAGATTTCATAGATTTAACTTGCATCTTTTCTGGTGAATTTAATCTTCAAGAGCACTTTGTGGCTCTCCAGACATTTCTTTTCATGGCATTCTGTTCTTGTTCATGCATGGAATGCCTTATTTTTGTTGCTGTAAAGACATAGCATTTAAAAATCATTGTGGCTTTGTTTTATCTAGATTTATTTTTATTTGTTTGTTCTTATCTCTCAGCATTATTTCTCTCCCCTCAGCTATTCTTTTCTCAGTAAGTTTCTTTCCCCCTCCTGTTGATTCTTATTTCTCCTTTTATATTTAGCAGTGAAATACTAAAAATGCTCTATGTGCATTGAGTATCCTTTTTTTCTTTTTTTCCCCCCTATGATTGGGTTTCACCACCAAGTGATGTGGTTCAGCTATTTCATTGGAGGAATCATGACTTTGCTGCCTATTACTGTATTAATTGGGTTGACCCAAAAGTTCATTTGGGTTTTTCTGTAAGATGTTATAGGGAAAAAAAATCTGGATGAACTTTTTGGCTAACCCAAAGTTTATTTATTTATTTAGGTTAGCTACTTAATTTTGTCAGAATCTAGATATCATATTTGCCTGGCAGTATACAACTGACTTGCACAAATTAAGGGGAAGTCAGTCAGGTAGAGAAGCCTGAGGTTGCAAACTCAGAACGTGCATGTTTTTATCATTCTCCCTTTCAATATGGTGCTTCTGTACCCCATGTTCCAAATCCAAAGTCACGTGATGGGAAAGAAGAGGGACAGCTGCCCATTTTACATGATAAGTGACATGTGAGAGTTTCTTAGGACACCTAAATTCTTCTTTTACAGACTTTCATCCAATTCCCTTGAGTCTCATTGGACCTTCCTTTTAGAAATATTGATCCTTTAGTATGTTTTGTCAACAACCTCAGATATGCAGATGTTACCACCCTAATCGCAGAAAGAAAAGAGGAACTAAAGAGCCTCTTGTTGAGGGTGAAAAACGAGAGTGAAAAAACTGCCTTAAAACTCAACATTCAGTAAACTAAGACCATGGCATCTAGTTCCATAACTTCATGGCAAATAGATGGAGGAAAAAGTGGAAATAGTAGCAGGTTTTACTTTTTTGGGTTCCAAAATCACTGTGGATGGTGACTGTAGCCGTGAGATTAAAAGACGCTTTCTCCTTGGAAGAAAAGCTATGACTAACCTAGACAGTGTATTAAAAAACAGAGACATCACTTTGCCGGCGAAGGTCTGTACAGTCAAAGGTCTGTATATGGTTTTTCCAGTAGTCATGTATACATGTGAGAGTTGGTCCATAAAGAAGGCACTGAAGAGTTGATGCTTTTTAATTGTGGTGCTGGAGTAGTCCCTTGAACTGTAAGGAGATCAAATCAGTCAATCCTGCAGGAAATCAACCCTGACCTGTGCTTTCCTGGGCTTCTAGATTTTGTTATCTCTTCCAATAGTTTCTTTGATATTCACTTATCCATTCCAACTTTCCTTTGACATCTAACATACTGTATCAAAATTATTCATACTCATTCATACTGAAATGTATATGATTGGTGGTGGGGAGTAGTGTGGGGAAAGCAGACTGACCCTGAATTGATAATCCCATCGTCAGATAACCTAATGTTGAATAGTCAACACAATATCCCCAAACATAACAATGCACAAAAGCAATAGGACAAATCCAATGAGAATATGAAATGTTTCGGAGTGTAAATGTGACGCAGAACTTGTATCAAAAGAGAAGGTAATGTAATCCATAGATTAAAGTGATCCTGTCTTGGCTCAATCGTATCAAGTTTGAATAATGATTTTTAAAGTTTGTTAGTATTCTAATGAACCTGTCATCTTTCTTTGTGTTTGCCCTGAATCTGTGTCTTATTTAAGCAAGTGACCTTGTCTTTCAGAGCTCCATATTTCCCACAGCACTTTTTAGCACAAAGCCAGCCTTGTAAAATATCTTCACAAAGACTTATTAAATTAATTTTATTAAATCCCTCCTGGACTGCCCATTTGCCTTCATTAATTACGTTAGACCTAGAGGAGATGACCTCTACTTGCTGTCATGATTGAATTACATCTTAGACTTGTAGATTCTTTGAACAATACCATTTTTGAGGAGAAGAGATACACTATCAAAGGTAGAACATAGTCATTTTTCAGATGAGGATACAAATATTTTTATCTTGCATGACTTTGTCTACCTCCCTCTCCCCAACACATATATGCACTCATGTCCCCCTCATACACTTTCTCTTATAATCATTTCTAGCTGCAAAATAATGGGTATGGAATGAGAACAGAGATCTGCCTTCTCTGGCTTTTTCAGCTGGTAAACCACCAAAAAATATCAGTCTTAACTGTTAGAATGCAAAATACAGATATGCCATGTCAAACTATTTTTTAAATGATAGACTTTCATTTTTTAATTACGCCAAGTATTTCTTCAGAGATTTAAGAGATTTTTAAGCTTTATGAGCATTAATGCCTTTGTGATTGTGTTTTGTTTGCCCCTAATTAAAAGAATCAGGAGCACAGGAAGAGAATATTGATGCATCCAGGAAAACTTATGAAGGATGCAGCTACTTATTTTCTCCTTTTGTTTCAAAGATCAAAAATCGAGCACGTGGCAGAAATGAGGCAAATGTGTTACAATGGGATAATTGTGATTGTATCCTCTGCTCCATCATTCATTAACAACAGGATAAGCATGAATCCTGGATTTTGCTAATCTGATGGTCTTGGCTCTGTTTTCGGTAAACAGTATAAATTATTTCCAGAAGAGCTGTGGAGAAAAAATGTGAGATATTATTGCAGAATTCAACACTCTCATAAAACACAAAATTTTTGTCTGGCCCAGGAGACACTAACTACCCATGTGTCTTCAGGAGCCCAGGGGAAGACATTAGACTGTCTCTCTCATACACAGCATCCTCATCTCCAGTTCTGGTTGCACCTGGATGAAAGAAAGTCTGCCAGCATTTCTTTAGCAGGCTTCTGGCTGTCAAAACAAAGTAGAGCCTCCTGGGGATGCTCACACTTGCCTGCTGAGGAGAAAACACTGTGTTAAGTGTTTTACATACATTATCCCATTATATCCTTACAAAGCCTTTTGAGTAGGGTCTCCATGAAACAAATGGTGAAAGTGAATCTCAGAAAGGACTGCATTGTTAATAACATATATCTTTTAAATGGGAAGACCTGGATTCAAGCCTTAGTTGCTTGTTATCAGGGGCATCCCCAAGGGCTCAGAGATAAAGAATCCACCTGCAATGCAGGAGACACAGGAAATGAGGGTTCAGTCCCTGGGTCAGGAAGATCCCCTGGAGGAGGAAATGGCAACTCACTCCAGTATTCTTGCCTAGAAAATTCCATGGACAGAGGCGTCTGGAGGGCTACAGTCAAAAGGGTGGCAAAGAGTCGGACACGATTGAGTGAACACAAACAGTAACAAGGCAGGTAGTATACTGCTTCCCAGAACTGATTTGTTGGTAGCATTAGCCCTAGAACTTCCTTCCATTCCATTCCTTTGATGCCCGATGTTAAGTGGTAGATGGTTTAGATATTCTAAGTGATGGAAAAAAGATTTTCTAGCTCACTGTGTGATAATAATGCTGTTGTTACATGATAATGCTGACATTTAATTAAAATATTATTAATGCTAGAGTTCAAGCTCCTTGGAGAAGGGATATTTGTCTGTTTGGTTCAGTGTGGTTCCTTGAGTTCTTGGAAGAGTGATTGACAAAACTCAAGAAATAGCTGTTGAATGAATGCATTTTTCGGGTTGAGATGACTTCCCATGCCAACACTGGGCTGCCCACCATTATTTTTGTTTTGTTACAGGAAAGAAAGGTTGCACTTTGGAGGAATAAATGAACCTTTTAGAATTCACTGAGAAAAAAAAATAATAGAAGTTCCTACAAGCTACAACTAAATAGATACAAAGTCTCCAGCTGCTCTTTCAGAGTGGTTCACCACTGGTTATAAACTATGGGCATTTCTGCTTCCAATCCACTAAAAGCATTCATTTTTCTTCAGAATAAGTTTTAGTCCATTAATCAATCCCCTACCAGCAATAGTTTGTGCTTACATGGTAGGAGGAAAAGGATGCCTTGGTCTAAAAACCAGGATGCTAAGTCTGCCCAAAGAAACAACTTCTTTTCAGAGAAATTGTTTGTTCGTTCCTAGTTAATATTCCTCTAGTAAAGATGAAATTCAAAGAGATATCTGACTTCCACAGGATTCCAGTGGCTGCTTTGCTTGTCTATGTATGTTTAAAACCAAGAGAGAGGATAACAGTTTTTTAAAAAATGATAGAAAGCCATAAAATAAGCGGAAAGAGAGTTATGCAAGTAAAATGGAAATGACAAGATACAGAAGATAGAAAGACAGTAAGGTGACAAAAAAGGAAATTCCATTATATGTCAAAGGAAATGAGTCTGTAGGTTGACTATTATGACATGATTAAAAATATTACATGCATTGAAAAAAAACAACAAAACAACATTGTGGAGTCATGAGTCAGGTCATACTTTCAAAAAACATCTGAACTGCACAGCCGTCTATTCAATACCATCACCTGGTCAGTCTAACCCCTTGAAGTCCTGGTGTCCAGAGGATATAAACAAAAGCAAATATCAATCCTCTTAAATATTTGCACTCTTTTCCTGATTGGTAATTTTCATAGTGATCCCTTTGCTCAAGTGGAAAAGAAAGAATACTTGAAATGCATAGTATTACTGCAGCAGAGGAAAGATTACAGATTTTCCTTCTAACTCTAGCATGCAGGCTTCGCAATAAAATAGGTAGTTTGATCATTTATATAATCATTATTTTTAAGGGAGCAATTCAATTCCCAAATTAAAGAGCTGATGTATATAAACAGATATGATGATCCCTTAACACTCTCATTGAGAAGTTACTTTTTAATTGCTTTGCTTATAATTTCAACTTCAAAGCCAGTAATAGCTTTCGAATTAATAGCTCATAGCCCATTTGATACACTGATATTTAATTAATGAGTTCATAATTCCAGTGGCACATTGCCTTTCTGACAGCTCCTCCAGGTTGTTAGTTTCCATATTGCTGACTGTTTGCTAACGATTCTTAGGGAGGTCATTTTGCCAACATAATCTTTTCAGGCTGGATAGTGAAAAAGAATGGTCTCAGTCAGAGAGAAAGTTTTCTCTTTGCTGCTTGGTGAAGTAGCTAGCTTTGCTAGGCCTCCAGGGCTAGCTGAAATTCCACATAGCTTTTCTTAGAACATTAGGACTTGTCCAGACTGATGTTAAATAATTATACTTCTGTGGGGGTTGGAGATGGGGAGGGAAATGAATGAGTCCACATCTCTGCCTTTTCCTCTCTCTTTTTTTTTTTCCCAAAAGCCTTTCCAAACCTTCATATAGCCCACCATGCTTTTCCTTCTCATGGCTCTCCTAGTCATTTTGCAAGAGTTGACAAACTATTGGCTTTAAACAAAGAATGTGTTTTAGATTTTTTAAGAATTGTAACAAACATACCAATGAAATGATAGAAATCACATGAGTCCTTTACAGTGAAAAAAACTTGCTGACCCCTAGAGGATAATAAACACTTGCCATCGGCTTTTGTAATTGAAATCCTTCCCTTGGGCAGGGCCTGGCTCGTTTCCCTCTTCAGCTCACAGTGTTTTCTCTAGGTGTTGATGACAGTGATGAGGCTCTTGTAAGACCGGCCAGCCCTGCTCCAAGGTTCTTACTGTTGAGGAGGCAGTCAGCCATTCCTGCAACTACCTAGTATTCATTATCCCTTCCTAGGTGAATTAGCACCACGTTTAGTATTGTGGCCCCTTGCAGGGTTTCCCAGTAGAGTCAAAATCTCTGACATTGAATCTCCCTCTACAAAGTCTCACCCCCAACACCCCAAAACAAATCCGCGGTAATGACTCCTGGCATTTGGCCTATCCTTTGAAGTCAACTCTGCTGCATTTAAAATGTTGATCTTCCAGAGAACCTGATTGAAGATCTGTGACTGGAAGGATCCCTGTCCACAATCATGAACTAGTGTTCTGTAACCCACCAGGAGTTGGTCGCTTACCAGAAAAACCCAGGGTGAGAGAGAGGTTGCCAGAACAAGTACTGAAAGAGGGACAAAGAATCACACCTTAGTGTGTGTCTCCCAGTTCCCCTAGTGGAGAATTAATTTATCCAGATATTTTTCACTAAGAGATCTTCACAGGAGAAAGGAAAGAGGTATAGATAACAAAGGAACAGAGGACAGGAAGCAAATACAAGTATGTCTATTTCAGTATGTAACTGAGGGCTGGCCCTGCCGGAATATTATAGATTGCCATAAAGTTAGAAGTAATTAATGATAATTGAAATAGCTGTGAGTTAGTAGTAGTATTTGGATTATTAAGATAAAGATAATTATAATAAAATTAGGCACTACAAATAGTGATTGCATTAATGATTTTAATGATTGCTTTAATAGTGCACTGGAAATAGATTTTCTATAAATGGACTAATAATATTAATGATAGAAATAATAATAGCTACCACTTATTAAGTGCTAACCCTACATGAGGACCTGGGCTATGTAAGACATCCTCTTAACTGATTAAAAATGCTGTGATGGTGTGGATTAATGAGAAAAGAGACCCTCTGAGTTTTGAGGGAGTTTATGCCTAGACAATTTTCACAGGAAAGAATTAGCTGAAGAAAGGTTTCATTAGAATTCCACCTATGAGGACTTTCCATTATAAAGACAGCGCTTCTGAATCTCATCTTCCTAAGATCTGTAAGGAGAGAAATTTGAGATGGACTCTGAGCACTCTCCGTGGAAACTTATTCAGGGAGCTCATTTCCACATGCACAGATAGGAGGCGTGTGCGACACACTCAACCTTAAAAGGAGTTCCCCATGCAAACTATAGCAAAAGTCATATCTGCTTTGTCCTCAGTCTGGCATATTTAAGTCTGTCATCAGCTTCTGAAAATGCTGAGCGCTTGTGCAAAGGCAGTTCAGGTATGTGCAATTATATATAAAACTGGTGGTAAATAAGCCTGCTGAAAAATGAGAAACTACTTTATGTATTGATTGTCCTTGAACCTGTCTCTAAAGATATTGCATCAAAAAAGAGATCAACAACCAATAATAAAAGGTACTCTTTATTGAGTGTTTAGAATGTGCAAGATATTGACAGGCATTTGGTGTATGCAATAGCATTTGAATATAGCATATTATCCAATATGATCCCCAGTTAACTTGTAAGGTTACTGAGGCTTAAAGAACATTTTTGCTTTCTCCAGTGCCGTGCAGACAACATGCAGTATAACAGATTTTGGTAAGCAAGTATTTATAGGATCTCTTAGCTATTAAGCTATTAATTTTTAATTTGGTAGTTTGATACTGTGTCCCTTCTGTGTGTGTGTGTGTGTGTGTGTGTGTGTGCACGCACACGCATATGTCTTTGCATTATGAGTCACAGAGAACAGGGCAGCTACTCACAGCTGCAAGTGGTGCTATGCATTTAATTAGCACATGCTTTGATGACGTTGATAGCATGCAGCGTTTTTCCTCTTTTCTGCCTCGATCTTACCTATCAACATGGATCAAGATCCTTCCTCTTTGTACTACTGGGAAACTAACCCTGAGGTATGTCGGGAAAGGAAAATCATTCATCTAATTTCAGTTTCTCTCTCTGCTTTTGTTTTCTCTTTTTGTCTGTGAGCACAGCCAGCTGTCTAGAAGTTTGAAGATTCCAAAGCTTTCCTGTCTATTGAGTTAAAATCTTTCCCCTCCATTTAGTCTGTGAACCACAGTCTTTTTCTAATCGAAAGCCTTATAAAAAGCTAATAGATAGAAAAAGTGTTTGTGCAACTGTGCAACTACTATTTATTTTTTATTCCACTCAGACTTTGTTCAACACACAATGGTTAAGAATTGGGTAAAATTATTAAAGTCATCATATACCTTAATAAAAGCCTAGCCATTAAAACAAAGAGAGGTTATTTTTAAGCCATCTGAAGGTAATTTTTAAAATGCCTTTTCCTTCTCAGGCTACTCTGGTAGCTCAGACAGTAAAGAGTCTGCCTGCAATGCAGGAAACCCAGGTTTGATCCCTGGATTGGGAAGATCTCCTGGAGAAGGGAGTGGCTACCCACTCCAGTACTCTTGCCTGGAGAATTCCATGATCAGAGGAGCCTGGAGGGTTTTACAGTCCATGGGATCACAGAGAGTCGGACATGACTGAGTGACTAACACTTTCACTTCCTTCTTAAAAACACATCTTGCAAGCATCCTAGGTTTTTCCTCCTGTCAGAATCGGGTCAAGATGGCCCACTGTATGGATACCTTTGTTTGAACAGTCTCACTGAAGACCAAGTGAGGTTCTGAGCAAAGATCACTGAAAATTTCCATTACTCTGAATGACCTTTTGGAATGTATAATACCTTCCTTTCATTTTCTTTTCTTTCTCTCTCTCTCCCTCTTTTTTTTTCTTTTTTTTTTTTTTTTTTTGGTTTATGGGATGGTAGCTTGCAGTTGGCAAAGCGAATCAGAGGAACACCCAAAGTTAAATGTGTGAATAAAATACAAGAAAAACATAGTAATGACTAATAAGATGTAAATGCCAAGAAATTTTCTTGTCTTTTAAATTAGACATCTGTGCCCTATTTTTACATGTTCATCATCATAAGCGCTTTAGCATGTTTTCCCCAATCTGTCAGCACAGACATATTCTGAAGGCCTTGAAGTTTTAACACCTTCACTGCTACAGAAATGCCCTGGCAGCCACTCTTGTGGAACATCTGCTGAAAGTAAGAGATGTGTGAGGCAGAATCCACCCTCCAGTGCTTTGTTAGAGGGGTTGGCACAGTTCCACATCTCTAATGAAAGAGAGAACTGTGTTTCTGGGTCATGTCTGCAGGAAGAGAGGCTTGGGGGCCACCATATCTCCCCGACAGGCATCCTTGTCATAAGGATTCACCCGTTCAGAACTTGGCCTCGTGTCTACATGGGAGAAGGAGAGCAGATGAAGGGCTGTATCAACACTCAGCCACCTCGAGCCCACACATGTTTGCACAGCTTGTATAGTAGCAAGAATGTGGGCTGGTGGTATCTGCAGAGAAACAACTGGTCTGTGCTCACATCTGGCCAGGGAGATGCTGACACTCCACTTGATAGCTTTTGGGGCAGGATATGATGGCAGGAGTTTTAGGAGCATGCTCTGCCCTCTAGGACGAGCCTCTGTTGTTGTTCAGTTGCTAAGTCATGTCCAACTCTTCATGACCCCAAGGACTGTGGCATGCCAGGCTCCTCTGTCCTCCACTGTCTTCCAGAATTTGCTCAAACTCATGTCCATTGTGTCAGTGATGCTCTATAAAGATCTCATCCTCTGCTGCCCTCTTCTCTTGCCCTCAGTCTTTCCCAGGATCAGGGTCTTTTCCTGTGTGTCAGCTCTTCACATCAGGTGGTCAAAGTATCAGAGCTTCAGAGTCAGCAACAGTCCTTCCAATGAATATTCCAGGTTGATTTCCTTTAAGAATTGACTGATTTGATCTCCTTGCAGCCCAAAGGACTCTCAAGAGTCTTCTCCAACACCACAATTTGAAATCATCAATTCTTTGGTGTTCAGCCTTCTTATGGACCAACTCTCAGATCTGTACATGACAACCGGAAAAACCATAGATAGCTTTGGCTATATGTACCTTTGCTGGCAAAGTGATACTAAAGAGCAAAGGGTTTTTGGAGGGTTCCTACTTTCCCAATACTCCCCAGGCTACTAGTTTGCCTCTCTGATGCCTCTGAACTTACTCCTCTCCACTGCACTCAGGATAAAGTTTGTCTTTGAGTAGTGAGAAGGTGTTAGTCACTTAGTCATGTCCAACTCTTTTCGACCCCAGGCATTGCATTCCACCAGGCTTCTCTGTCCATGGGATTTCCCAAACAAGAATACTGGAGTGGGTTCCCATTTCCTTCTCCAAGGGATCTTCCAAACCCAGGGATGGAACTCAGGTCTCATGTTTGACAGACCGATTATTTACCACTGAAACACTGGTAAAGAATCCAGCTGCAATGTGGAAGACCTGGGTTTGATCCCTGGGTTGGGAAGATCCCCTGGAGAAGAGAATGGCTACCCACTCCTGTATTCTGACAAGGAAAATTCCATGGACTGTATAGTCCATGGGGTCGCAAAGAGTTGGACATGACTGAGCAACTTTCAATTCACATCTGGGAAGCCCATGGCTTTTGTTACTGGAACATTATTGATGTATCAAGATCACTTACAAAACAAATCTCCAGCCACAAGCATTAGTTTCTGCAAAAATCCCCTGTTCAATAATGACTTATTGAATGTTTCTGTTTCTATGTTGAGCATTTTACGTCATAGCCACTGACATTAATTTAACCATCAATCCAGTGACTTTCTTTTCATTTTATAGATGAAGAAACTAAGGCAGAAATAAAATTCAGTGACTGTCACAAAGTTGCCTAAGAGAAATACACAGATCATGTTGGAATAGGAATAGAATAAATTCCATTATAAATGAAATTTGGAGTCAGGCAGCCCTGAGATATGAATCCCAGTTTTAGGAACTAGGACCTAAAGCTCTGGGACTAAGCTCTGTGACCTTGAGTGAGTTACTTTAGCTCTCTGTGCTTGTTTCTGCATCAGTTCTATAGGGATGAAAATAGCCTCTTTTCAGAGTTGTTATGAAACTAAAAGGTTACATGACGTTTCCAGGTTTATGCAACTGGCTAGGAATCAGTCCACAAACCACACAGTACAATTCTAATCACATGGCAAATGTTAAATAAATGTTTGTTTGTATTAGAAGTGGCAAAGCCTGGATTTAAACTCAAGTCTCCCAGGCCTTTGTGCTTTATGTCCTGTCACCTGTTATACTATCATCTCCACAAAAGACGATTACACAGGAACAAAGAACATTTTGTCATTTATGCTTTTCTTTTTTAGGCACAATTGAAGCCAATGACAATGTCAAGATATATCCAGGGACAATTATTCATATTGATCATCACCCTCTGTTCAAGAGATAAAAACAATTTCTAGAAATGAATCTCAGCATAGCTTAGGAGAATAAAGAAGTCATTTCCATACTCACAAGGTTTAGTCTGGTGATTGGACCCTCTCAGAGAACTTGGTTCCTTCAGCTTCTCATGAAACTTTCCCTCACCTCTCCAACCCATTTGTTTGAACTTTTTTTAGTACACTGAATATCTTAGATATGAATATTTCAATATTTTGAAATATTCTTTCAAAAGTATTTATTGGACTTCTGTTGTGTGTCAGGCACCATTTGGAGCACTGAAGACAGAGCAGAGGGGAAAAAAAAATTTTAAAGTCTTCTGCTTTCATGGAGCATACATTCTGTGCGTATGTGATGGGAGCAAACAAAATAAATACATAATGAGTTAATAGATAGTATTTCTTTGCCGTGGCTTTTGTGACAAATTATCATACCCTGGATAGCTTTATAAAATGGAAATTGATTCTATCACAGTTCTGGAAGCTAGAAATTCTGTATTACTGGACCAAAATTAAGCTGTTAGCAGGACATTCAGGGAGGTTATGTTCTTAGTCTCTTCCAGCTGATGATGGCTGCTAGCATTCCTTGGCTTGTGGCCACATCAGTTTCTGCCCGTGTGTGTGTGTGTGTGTGTGTGTGTGTGTGTGTGTGTGTGTGTATGTAATCTTCCTCTGCCTCTGTCTTACAAGAGTGTTTGCAATCAGGGCCTACCCCAACAATCCAGGATAATTTCATTTCAAGATATTTCATTTAATTATATCTGCAAAGATCCTACAAATAAAGTAACATTTACAATCCTGGTGTTTAAGACCTAAGATCTCTGAGGTGTATTATTCAGCTTACTACAGATAATGTGCCTGATGGACATTGCATATTCTGCAAATAATGTTAACCAAGATATAAGAGATAAAGAAGAATAATTAGGAGCTAGGAATGGGGTTCAGTTCAGTTCAGTGACTCAGTCATGTCCGACTCTTTGCGACCCCACAGACTGCAGCACGCCAAGCCTCCCTGTCCATCACCAACTCCTGGAGGTTGCTCAAACTCATGTCCATCCAGTTGGTGGTGCCATTCAACCATCTCATCCTCTGTCGTCCCCTTCTCCTCCTGTCTTCAATCTTTCCCAGCATCAGGGTCTCTTCCAATGAGTCAGTTCTTTACACAAGAGGGTAGAATGAAATAAATAAGCAAAGATTATCTTATGTAAAGATAGTTTCTTTTAATAGGTGCTAAATCAGTGGTATTGATCATCTTAATAACTAGTCAACCGAATGAAAATTTATCAGTTGCCAATAAGGAAAGTGATTGGACTTTATGGTCCTGTGAATGATACTAAAAGCTTATTAGTTGTTCAGTGCTTGCCCACACAGGATAATTTCACTTCAGCCTGTTTTACCCACTGATTACAATGAACGGCTCTGGATAAAATAGAAAAAGGGAGCTCTCTAAGGACTCAAGTTTTATGTATACTAGGCTGCTTGAAATTGTCTCGCATCTCACTGATGCCCTGTTCATTTTTTATCAGATATTTTCCTCCCTGTGGGTTTTACTTTGGATTCTTTTTATTTCTATGTCTTCAAGTTAATGAATTATGTTATTCTGTAGTAGCTAATCTGCTGTTAATCTCATCCAATGTAATTTCCACTTCAGACATTGTACTTCTCAATTGTACTTGATTTCAATCTTTTTTTATGTCTTTCATGTCTCTGTTTAACACATGTTCAAAATTTCTGTTACCTCCATAAACATAAGAAATACAGTCATAATCATTATTTTATGCCCTTATTTGCTAATTCTCTGTATCATTTCTGAGTCTCTCCTTTACCCTTTGATTGGATTCCCCTGTTTATTTGCATGACTGTTAATTTTTGACCCAATTTCAAATATTATGAATTTTGTTGTGCCAAATATTTTCGTATTCATAGAAGTATTCTTGAACTTTGTTCTTGGATTTATTTTAGTTACTTGTCCATAGTTTAAACCTTTTGAGGCTTGTTTAAATTTTGTGATGGCATGATCAATGCAGCCATTATTATGAGGCTGTGAAGTTGACGTTGGACCTCTATTTAAGTTATGCCACTTCATGTTATATTCTTTCCTCGATGCCTGGGAAGTTTCATAGTTTTTCCATCCAGTTGGTGAGAAGACAACCTGTTCTTCATTCTATTGTGAGTTCTGCACTTCTTCTTTAATTATTTCAGGTATTGTATCTTTTCTCCCCCCAGCTTCAAGTCATTTTTTCACAGGCGTATGTTGATCAATACCTTGTTCAATACAAAGGATGAGCTTCTGCACTGTCCTCTCTCTCTGTCTCCTTCTTTCTGTTTTTGTGAGGATGTGTGTGTGTGTGTGTGTAGGTGTCCACTACTCTATCTTGCAGACTCAGCTCTCTACCCTCCTGGCCTTCTTGAAGATTCATTTTAGTCTTCTCAACTCAGGGAGACTGCCACCCTCTGACTGGGTTCTTTCTCATCCTGCAGCCTGCAAACTATCTCTTATAGTAAGTGACAACAATCATAGAGTTCAGCTTGTTTATTCCCCATCTTAACAATTGATTCAGTTCAGTTCAGTTGCTCAGTCGTGTCTGACTCCTTGCAACCCCATGAACTGTAGCATGCCAGGCCTCCCTGTCCATCACCAATTCCCAGAGCCTATCCAAACTCATGTCCATTGAGTTGGTGATGCCATCCAACCATCTCATCCTCTGTCATCCCCTTCGGCCCTGCTCTCAATCTTTCCCAGCATCAGGGTCTTTTCAAATGAGACAGCTCTTCACATCAGGTGGCCAAAGTATTGGAGTTTCAGCTTCAACAATTGATTCAACTCCACTAAAAAAGGAAGACCTCAATCTATCTCTCTCACAATATAAAAATAACTAAATATGGATTATCTGAATGTTACATTTAGAGCTACAAAACATCTTCATGAAAACATAGGATATCTTTGTGACCTTAAATTAGTTAGCATTGTTAGATATGACACCAAAGGTATTATTCACCAAAGAAGAAATTGAAAAATTAGATTTCATCAAAATAAAACATTTTTCTCTGTGTAAGACAGTGTTAAGAGGGTAAAAATGCAGCATAGATTTTAAGAAAATATTTGCCAATCACATATCTGACAGAGGACTTGTATCCAGGAAACAAAAAGCATTCTCAAAGCTCAGCAGTAAGAAAACAAAAAAAACTAATAAAAATTTTTGAACAGATGCTCAATTAAGAAGATGAATGGATGACAAGTCAACACAAGAAATGAAATTTGAAATTATTCATTTTTAGGAAAATGCAAATTAAATCCACAATGAGATACTTCTACATACTTATTAATATGGACAAAATTAAAACAAACAAAAACAACTGACATTATCAAGTACTATTGAGGATACAGAGCAAGAATAGCTCTCATTCGTTATTATGGACATGTAAGCTGGTAAAACCACTTTGGAATATGGTTGATGTAAACTCAGCTTGAGACCCACCAATACCACTCCTACATATTTATTCAAGAGGAATGGAAAATTATGTTTAGATAAAACCTGTATATCAATGTTTATTTACAGCTTCATTTCAAATGTCCCTGCCCAAATGTCCTTCAACCAGTGAACAGATAAACATACTGTGGTATATCCACACAATTCAATACTACAAAGCTATAAAGAGAAGTGAACAGTTTATATATGGAACAACATAGATGAATCTCACAGATTAAGAGAAATTGCTGTTATTCATTCTCAGTCATGTCTGATTCTCTGTGACCCTATGGACTGCAGCACACCAGGCTTCCCTGTCCTTCACCATCTCCCAGAGCTTGCTCAAATTCATGTGCATTGAGTCAGTGATGCCATCCAACCATCTCATCCTCTGTCTTCCCCTTCTCCTCCTGCCTTCTGTCTTCCCCAGCATCAGGGTCTTTTCCAGTGAGTCGGCTCTTCCTATCAGGTGGTCAAAGTATTGGAGCTTCAGCTTCAGCATCAGTCTTTCCAATGATTATTCAGGGTTGATTTCCTTTAGGATTGACTGGTATGATCTCCTTGGAGGCCAAGGGACTATCAAGAGTCTTCTCTAGCACTGCAGTTGAAAACATCAGTTCTTCAGTGCTCAGCCTTCTTTATGGTCCCACTCTCACATCCATACATGAATACTGGAAAAATCATAGCTTTGGTTAAACAGACCTTTGGTCTGTCTAAGAGAAATTAGCCAAGACCGAAAAGGCTACATTCAGTATATGATCATGTTTTTATGATATTCTCAAAAAACCAAGATAGAGGGACAAAAAAATCAGTGGTTGCTAGAATTGGGAATGGGGATTGATTGACTATAAAAGAAGTGCCCAGTGGATTTTTTGGGTGATGGAACTCTTTTGTATCTTGTACAGATGTCTCATTATTCTGTCCATTTTCAAAAGCTCATAGATGTATACACAAGAGGTAGTGGAATTTATTAAATGTTAATTTTAAAATACATATATTTTAAAAGTCTATTTATTTTTATTTCAAACCAAGAAATATACTTCCAAAGTACTTGATGTCCAAAATAACTTAATGGTTGACAACAGTTAGTTGATGAATTTTAAATTCTCATCACAAATATCCAAATCATGAACTTGCTCTACATGGTTGGACTCCTAACAAGATTCTTTCCTGTGTTTGGCCTTGAATTTTTCCTTACTTCCTTTAGAATGATGAGATTGAGTGTTTCCAATAATACCAAAAAAGAGAGGCTTCTTTTGCTGTGAGAGTCGCCATGGGTATCCTAAATGGATCTCTTTAGAAAAAGAGAAAGGCCCAAAAAACCTCCTACGAAACTTTCCCAAGAAAATATTTTCTCACTACTCTCTGACTGACAGCCTCTTGCTTCTTTTTCTGAGGAAAGTTCAAAATACATCATCTCTTATCTTTATTCCCTCTCATATTCTCATGCACCCTGAACTAATACCTACCTTTCTGACCTTTAGCTCTCTATTTAGCTCTCTGTGAACAAAACTCCAAAGTCAACCCCATGAGAACAGATTGTTATGTCTTATCCTTATTTTCTTACTGTCTGGAATATTCTAGAATATACACATCATTTCCCCCTCTTTTCTTGAAACATTTTATTTTCCAAGTTTTGGTAATGCCACATCCTCCTGGTTTACCTCTTCCTACCACCTGCCAGCAATTTATAATTTCATGTGCTGATTCTGCTAGGCCAGGCTTCTAAATGTTACACTAGTCATACTTGAGCTATAACAGTCTCCTTCTCATCAAACTATCCTGATTTTTAGAGTAAGCATGTCTCATTCCACAAGTGCAACTAAAACCATAAGCTGGCAGCACCTGTGTAAATTGTACCTCCCCAAATCTATTTGCTCCCTCCTTTACAGTAATAGAATTTTATTGGAGTTTAATTTCCCAGCCTCCCTTACAGTTAGGTGGAGGTATATAAATAAAGTTTTCATCAGTGAAATATGAGCTGATGAAATTAGTATAATACAACATTTATGTCCCCTTTTAAAGATAATTGCTTCCTTTTCATTTTCCTCTGTTCTTCCCTCTCTACTTGTTTAGGAATGGCTACAACCAGTAGGGCTACTTATATAGACCCAGAAAGGGGAGCCACATCTAAAGTCCTCAGAAACACAGATTCCTTCTAAGATATCTTTAATTTTTTCGAGTCTTCCTCCATAGGTGTACTTTTATTTTCAATTCTGAATCTAGAAATTTCCAGAGAACTGACTTTGATCTTTGCAGATATTTGAAAAGAGAAAAATGTGTCTGGGGGATTATGTACAACCCATACCTAAGATGTTAATATCCAGTACTGACATCTGAGGCCTGTATTGAAATAGACATTGAAGCAAAATACCCACTCCTAAAGGAATGTTCTCCTGCAAGGTAATACTGAAGATATAATTAAGATAGACTTTTCCTAAAATCATACCCTTTTTTGTCTTCTTCAGTTTTTTCCTTCCTGCCTCACCTACTCACTTGCAAGTTTCTCTCATGAGTATTTCCCTCACAAAACACTTGCATACAAATTCAGTCTGAGGATCTGGTTCTATAGAACCTGACCTATAGCACTGTGTCCTAGCCCATTTTCTACTCAATCATATAACAAATCGTCAAAGAAGAATTTTTTTATGTATAAAAAAGCACACACACATCAATGTAGAGGCCTTACAAATAGCTAAGAAATGAAGACAAGCTAAAGGCAAAAGAGAAAAGAAAGGTATACCCATCTGAATACAGAGTTCCAAAAAATAGCAAGTAGAGAAAAGAAAACCTTCCTCAGTTGATCAATGCAAAGAAATAGAGGAAAACAATAGAATGGGAAAGACTAGAGATCTCTTCAAGAAAATTAGAGATACCAAGGGAATATTTCATGAAAAATGGACCCAATAAAGGACAGAAATGGTATGGAACTAATAGAAGCAGAAGATATTAAGAAGAGGTGGCAAGAATACACAGAAGAACTATACAAAAAAGATCTTCATGATCTAGATAATCACGATGGTGTGATCACTCACCTAGAGCCAGACATCCTGGAAGGGGAAGTCAAGTGGGCCTTAGGAAGTATCACTATGAACAAAGCTAGTGGAGGTGATGGAATTCCAGTTGAGCTCCTTCAAATCCTAAAAGGTAATGCTGTGAAAGTGCTGCACTCAGTATGCCAGCAAATTTGGAAAACTCATCAGTGGCCACAGGATTGAAAAATGTCAGTTTGCATTCCAATTCCAAAGAAAGGCAATGCCAAAGAATGTTCAAACTATCACACAATTACACTTATCTCACATGATAACAAAGTAATGCTCAAAAGTCTCCAAGCCAGGCTTCAGAGTATGTGAAAACTGAACTTCCAGATGTTCAAGCTGGATTTGGAAAAGGCAGAGGAACCAAAGATCAAGTTGCCAACATCCGCTGGATCATAGAAAAAGCAAGAAAGTTCCAGGAAAACATCTATTTCTGCTTTCTTGACTACGCCAAAGCCTTTGACTGTGTGGATCACAACAAACGGTGGAAAATTCTGAAAGAGATGGGAATACCAGACCACCTGACCTGTCTCCTGAGAAATCTGTATTGCAGGTCAAGAAGCAACACTTTAAAACTGGACATGGAACAATGGACTTGTTCCAAATTGGGAAAGCAGTATGTCAAGACTGTATGTTGTTACCCTGTTTGTTTAACTTATATGCAGAGTACATCATGCGAAATACTGGGCCGGATGAAGCACAAGCTGGAATCAAGATTGCCGGGAGAAATATCACTAACCTCAGATATGCAGATGACACCACCTTTATGGCAGAAAGCGAAGAAGAATTAAAGAGCAACTTGATGAAAATGAAAGAGGAGAGTGAAAAAGCTGGCTTAAAACTCAACATTCAAAAAACAATGCGAGACAGAAAAGAGACACAGATATAAAGAACAGACTTTTGGACTCTGTGGGAGAAGGTGAGAGTGGGATAATTTGTGAGAATAACATTGAAACATGTATATTATCATATGTGAAATAGATCACCAGTCCAAGCTGGATGCATGAAACAGGGCACTCAAACCCGGTGCACTGGAACAACCCAGAGGGATGGGATGGGGAGGGGGTTTCGGTATGGGGGACACATGTACACCCATGGCAGATTCATGTCAGTGTATGGCAAAAACTACCACAGCCTTTTGAAGTAATTAGCCTCCAATTAAAATTAATAAATAAATTAAAAAAAAGAAAGCAAAGATCATGGCATCCAGTCCCATTACGTCATGGCAAATAGATGTGGAAACAGTGGGAACAGTGACAGACTTTATTTTCTGGGCTCCAAAATCACTGTAGATGGTGACTGCAGCCATGAAATTAAAAGATGCTTTCTACTTGAAAGAAAAGCTACGACCAACCTAAACAGTATATTAAAAAGCAGAGACATTACTTTGCCAACAAAGGTTTGTCTAGTCAAAGCTATGGTTTTTCCAGTAGTCATGTACAAAGGTGAGAGCTGGACTATAAAGAAAGCTGAGTGCCCAAAAATTGATGCTTTTGAATTGTGGTGTTGGAGAAGACTCTTGAGAGTCCCTTTTACTGCAAGGAGATCCAACCAGTCCATCCTAAAGGAAATCAGTCCTGAATATTCATTGAAGGATTGATGCTTAAACTGAAACTCCAATCTTTTTGCCACCAGAATCGAAGAGCAGACTTATTAGAAAATACCCTGATGCTTGGAAAGATTGAAGGCAGGAGGGAAAAGGAGATGACAGGATCAGATGGTTGGATGGCATCACTGACTCAATGGACATGAGTTTGAGCATATTCTGGGTGTTGGTGAAGGATAGGGAAGCCTGGTGTGCTGCAGCCCATGGGGTTGCAAATAGACACAACTGAGCAACTGAACTGAACTAATTGAGTTCAGCACTTTAACATCATTATATTTTAGGATTTTATGTAGCTTATCTGGAGTTACATCACCTTTGCTAGCTTTGTTTATAGTAATGCTTCCTAAGGCCCACTTGACTTCACATTCCAGGACATCTGGCTCTAAGTGAGTGACCACACCATCATGGTTATCCCATCATTAAGACCTTTTTTGTATAATTCTGTATTCTTGCCATCTCTTCTTAATCTCTTCTGCTTCTGTGATGCCTTTATCATCTCTGTCCTTTATTGAGCCCATCCTTGCATGAAATTTTCCCTTGATAGTGCCAATTTTTTTGAAGAGATCTCTAGTCTTTCCCATTGTATTATTTTCCTCTATTTCTTTACATTATTCATTTAAGAAGGCCTTCATATCTCTCCTTGTTAGACTTCTGCTTTCAGTCAGGGTATAGCTTTTCCTTTCTCCCTTGCCTTTCACGTCTCCTCTCTAACTCAGTTATTTGTAAAGCCTCCTCAGAAACCTCTGTGCCTTCTTGCATTTCTTTTTCTCTGGGATAGCTTTGGTCACTGCCTCTTGTACAGTGTTATGAACCTCCATCCATAGTTCTTCAAGCACTCTTTCTACCAGATCTAATTCCTTGAATCTATTCATCACCTCCACTGTATAATTATAAGAATTTTGATTTAGGTTATAGCTGAATGGCCTAGTTATTTTCCCTACTTCCTTCAAAGTAAGCCTGAATTTTGCAATAAAAAGTTCATGATCTGAGCCACAGTCAGCTCCAGGTCTTGTTTTTGTTGACTTTATAGAGCTTCTCCATCTTTAACTGCAAAGAATATAATCAGTCTGATTTTGGTATTGACCATCTGGTGATGTCTTTGTTTAGAGTCATCTCTTGGGTTGTTGGAAAAAAAGTATAAGGTGAAATAAAACTAGAGTTGACAAAATATTCTGATAAATTAGAAGCTTTGCTCACTAGGAAAGTATATTGTTTTTCTAATATGGCAATAAAAAATTACCACAAACAGTGGCTTAAAATAACACAAGCTTGTTATCTTATAGTTTCTAGAAATCAAAAATCTGAAATGGGGCTCAATGGGCCTAAAATTAGAGTATCTGTCAAGAGGACCATATTCCTTATGAATATGGGTGTAGACAACAGTCTGTTTACTTGTCTTTTCCGGTTACCAAGTCCTTCCTTTGTTTTTTGGTTCATGGCTCTCTTCCATTTTTAAGCCAGCAATTGCATAACTCTGACCTTTGCTTCTGTTGTCACATCTCCTCTGACTCTCCTGCCTCTCTCTTTCACTTAAGAACTATTTTGATTATTGGTCCCACTCAGATGATCCAGAATAATCTCCCCACCTCAAAATCTTTAGTTGATCACAGCTGCACAATCCCTTTTGCTTTGTGAAGATAGTATGTTCATAGGTTCTGAGGTTAGGATGTGGTCTTCTTTGTAAGGTCATTATTCAGCCAATCACAGAAGGCTTTATTTGGATGAGCTCTCTCCTCTCACTCTTTAAACATATACACATTTAACATAGCTTAGAGTCAAATAAGTTTAGAAATTTTTTGTGAAACAAAATTGGACACATGTTTAGATTTTGTTGTGGAGTTAGCAAAATCCTTAGTATGCTGCTATTAATACTAAGGGTTTAGTGCCCTCCTCCCCTGGTGGCTCAGAAGTTAAAGAATATGCCTGCAGTGTGAGAGACCCGGGTTTGATCCCTGGTGGGGAAGATCTCCTGGAGAAGGAAATGGCTACCCACTCCAGAATTCTTGTTAGGGAAACTCCATGGACAGAGAAGCCTGGCAGGCTATACTCCATGGGATCATAAAGAGTTGGACACTACTGAGCAACTAACACTTTATTCTTCAAAAAAGTAACCTTCTGACCTTGAAAAAAGTATTGAATACATAATTTCCTGGAAATATGTTTCTATTTATTAATTTTATAGAATTATTTTTTATGAAAAATCTGTTGTAAATTCCCACCCTCCCAAGGAATAACTCTCTCAATGATTTTTTTTTTCTAATTCTTTCATCAAACGTTATGGAAGTGTCCACTTGGATTGATTATATAGTAACATGCTACATGTATCTAGAACACAGTACATTTTTTTTGAGATGTATCCATGGTGTTATAAACTCTTTTTGCTCTGGCAAGTACTCCAAGGAACCAGTTTGCCACATTACTTTTTTAAAAGTCTCATTTATTACAAAATGGGCATGAAGATTTGTAGAATTATGCATTGATTTGAAGATCCTGACATATACTTGCTGCAGAGGTGGCAAAAACATATTTGTTAATATGTCCATATGTCATTTTTTTTTTTTTTTTGCAATTTCTTTACTTGCTTTATTGACGTTTTCAAAAGTCCATATGTCATTTAACATTCACTGAGTATTTATCATGCTGCATGCTTTGTATTAAGCATGGAGACTGCGAAGATTTGAAAAACTTGTGCCTTGTTCCTCAGCAGCATAATTTTAACAGAATGGAGATTGAAGTCAAGGAAAAGATTTAAGGCTTTTTGGGAAAGTGAACAGGAGGAAACTCATTAAAAAAAAAAAAAAAAAAAAGAGGCTTCTGTGAGTTGATCTCATTCTTAAAGGAAGAATAGGCATGAGATGTTAGCCAAGAGAGTAGTTACAAAAGGAGAAATTGGCCAAGTGACCAGTTAGCCAACAGAAGAGGAGTGGGAAGACCATTACAGAGACAGAATAGCTTAAACAAAGTCAAGAAATTTCAAAGAGGTAAATTCTGAAAAGCTCTAAGAGATTTAAAGACTTGCAGTGGGAAGTGTGAAGTAAGCAGTGGCAGAAAATGAGACTGAAGAAATATTTAGGGCTGAATTGAGGAAAACTGTTTTCATTGCTTAATCCTATACAGAAAACTAAAGAGCCTCTTGATGAAAGTGAAAGAGGAGAGCGAAAAAGTTGACTTAAAGCTCAACATTCAGAAAACTAAGGTCATGGCATCCAGTCCCATCACTTTATGGCAAATATATGGGGAAACAGTGGAAACAGTGACAGACTTCATTTTGGGGGGCTCCAAAATCACTGCAGAAGGTGACTGCAGCCATAAAATTAACAGACACTTACTTCTTGCAAGGAAAGTTATGACCAACTTAGACAGCATATTAAAAAGCAGAGACATTACTTTGCCAACAAAGGTCCATCTAGTCAAGGCTATGGTTTTTCCAGTTGTCATGTATGGATGTGAGAGTTGGACTATAAAGAAAGCTGAGTGCTGAAGAATTAATGCTTTTGAACTGTGGTGTTGGAGAAGACTCTTGAGAGTCCCTTGTACTGCAAGGAGATCCAACCAGTCCACCCTAAAGGAAATCAGTCCTGGGTGTTCATTTGAAGGACTGATGTTGAAGCTGAAACTCAATACTTTGGCCACTTGATGCAAAGAGCTGACTTGTTTGAAAAGACCCTGATGCTGGGAAAGATTGAAGGCAGGAGGAGAAGGGGACAACAGAGGATGAGATGGTTGGATGGCATCACTGACTCAATGGACATAAGTTTGAGTAAACTCTGGGAGTTGGTGTTGGACAGGGTGGCCTGGCGTGCTGCAGCTCATGGGGTTGCAAAGAGTCGGACACGACTGAGCGACTGAACTGAACTGAATTGATATAGAAAACACAGAATCACCAAAGCTTTTGGGGGCTTTATGACATCTTATTCTTCCTTCCTATTTCAGATCTGGGGTATGTGATCCATAGACTATGATTCATTCAGTTCAGTTGCTCAGTCGTGTCTGACTCTGCAACCCCATGAACCTCAGCACACTAGGCCTCCCTGTCCTTCACCAACTCCCAGAGTCCACCCAAACCTATGTCTGTTGAGTTGGTGATGCCATTGAACCATCTTATCATCTGTCATTCTCTTCTCCTCCTGCCCTCAATCGTTCCAGCATCAGGGTCTTTTCAACTGAGTAAAGTTAATTAACCCAAGATAGGTAACATTTACACCTATGGTTCCAGCAAAATTATCAGTAGTATAATTTTTCACTCTTGAATGTCTTGGTTTGACTTGTCAATGATATGATCGTATTCAGACCATTGCACTATTTACTGAAGAAATATAAAAGCCTTATATACTTAAGGATGTGTCTCACTGTGTTCTTTTTTAGAATTCCTCCCACCTAAGACTAAAATTCTGTAAACTAAGTTGGATAGATCCTTAGAGAAAATGAATTATATGAAAAAATGTTGTGAACCCAGATTTTTAATGGGAATGTAGACAAGTTGGGCAAAATTTTGGCTGAGGAGGAAATAGTGAAGGGTGACTGCAGTTGTCTTAGGTAGTTTACCACGGTTATTTTAGGTGCAACTCTGAATTTAGGCTATATGGAAAATAATTCCAGTTCTACTGTTCACTAGATGTTGGAAAATGTACTATACTTCTTTACCTACAGTTTCTCCATTTTTTTAAGTAGTTACAATAATGCTCATGATATTTTTGTAAGAATTAAAGAAATATGCATACATAAAACATTTGTTACATACTTGGCATTGCACTATATAAGATTATTATTATCATTATTGCTAAGTGGTTTGCTTGTAATGAATTCTAGACTCTTTGTTGTATCATACCCATATGGTCCTGATTCCCTTGAGGAGTTACTTCTCTCCTGAAGTCTCAACTTTCCCTGCCAAAACTGATTTTAGAATCTTCATCAATATCATACACTTGATGAACTTTATTATATCTTCCAGTGTCTTTTTCCCCATCAGTTTGTAGGCTCCAGAAAGGTAGGGCAAATCTACTTCTTACTCAAAATTATATCTTTAGGGCATTAAACAATTGTACCTAGAACACAGCACATGCTAAACAGATGTTTTTAAATTAATGAATGAATAAATGAATTAATCCTATTATTTTTTGTGATGGCAGGAGGTTATCTGTATATGACCTGTGTGTTTCACTAGCATGCTATATATACAACCAGAGCAATATCTAATATCACTTTTAGTGAATTGACTCAGGTCATTGGTCTCAATAAGGGGTGATTTTGCCATCCAGAGGATATTTGGCAATGTCTGGAGACATTTTTTGTTGTCACAACTGGGGGAGTCTTACAGGCATCTCATGGGTACAAGCCAGAGATGTTTAACAAACCACAATGTACAAGGCAACTTCCAACAACAAATAACTTTCTGTCCCCAAATGTTAGTATGCTGAGCTTGAGAAATTCTGGTAAATCCATGTATATAGCACATAATTTGTGTGATCTTACCACATCTCTGTAATATACCTTTGATTATGGGCTTATTTCAGTGCCCTGCCTTAAGCCCGTATGATATTTGTGTGTGTGTGTGTGTGTGTGTGTGTGTGTGTGTGTGTGTGTGTGTTTGACCTCAGGAATTTATTCCCAGTAGCTTAGACACTTGGTTAGCCTGAAGTCATTTATGCTGGGCAGCCTGGCAGTAGGAGGTCAGTGATTTTGGAGGATAACCTTAAACCATGTGGGAAAGGACTGGGTAGATAAGAGGCTAAGCATCCAAGTATTTTAAGAGACTGTTCTTTTATCTGCATTCTACAGGGTTATTCAGACCTTTCCCTGTGAACTTAAGATACCTATGGGACCAAGAACCAGTTGTCTTAAGTGCTAACTACCTTGGATTTCTCCTCTTTCTTCTCTTGTTCTCCTTGCTCTGACACTCCTACTTGCAAATAAACTACTCAAGTACCTGTCTCAAGCCCTGTTTTGGGATGAACCCAAACTCAGGCAATGGACCTCCCTTTTAAAAAAGAAAAGTAACAACTCCCAGGAGTGACGAAATAAGGGTATGAGAGTTGAGCTATTTCAAATCCACTGTTGGACATATTGGAAGTGGAACAGTGAAGTTAAATAGTCAAAACTAAACAAATCCCTTTGGCTCACTTTTCATAATCTCAGTCACTTATATCACTAAGACATGTTCCATGTGCCACTAAAACAAAGTTCCATGTGCCCTGAGTACCGAGGTAGAGCTGGAAATTCCTCTTATAGAAGTAAGATCCACTGTTCTTGCTTATGCCTTATCTTTCTTTGGTCTGAGTAGAATATGTGATATGGGGTTCAGAAAAAGAACTAGATATTGTAATCACTGGGAAAGATAAGGTGAGAAAATCTATTCATTTACTACATTTTCCATGTTCAGGTTTGTTGATGCTCTTTAAATCACTGCACATATTTATAGTCTGTCATTCAATTGAAAGCATTAAAGAAACCCTATTGAAGGCATTATATTATGAAAAATGATTCAGAGAAATGAGGAAGACATATAAATCTTCCAGGTCGAGACAGTATCCACACTTGAAGTCCCATAGTATAAATTGATATATAATTTTTCTGAGGGTAGATAAGAGTTGCCTTAGCAGGTAGAGTTAGCTGAGGACCTCGCAATATCCTGATCCTGACATTCAAAAGCTTTCAGGGTTCAACACAATCAGTCATATGAGTGCCTACATGCAATATTATTCTGCCTAGATTTCTTCATGCATTATATATAGGTTAAAAGAGGTTGCCATAAATAGTAGGTTCACAGAAAGGACAGATTGAACGTTTGAACTCTTCACAAAAGAAAAAAAAAAGTGAGAGAGAGAGAAAGACCATTTTTCACTTCCTTCCTGGACTCCCCGTCACCCCTCTAATGCAGGCAACTGCAGAAGCAACATTAGTTCAACATTAAAATTCAATAAGCCTTTTTCTTGATTCCAGTCTGACAGGTTTCCTGCATGGCAGAGAAGCCACAGGGCTGAATGAATGGGTTTCTAAACAAATTGGGTCAGATGCTGCTTTTGCTTGACTTACTTAAGATTGATTGATAATTAAGTGGTTTAAAACTGGTTCTTTCCTAGAGGAGCAAACTTGGAGCAGGGCTTTTCAGGTTTTCTGAGACCTTCAGAGAATTGGAAAAAATAATAAAGAGAAATACATGTTTTTGAAGTGTTGATGTCAAAAGAAGGATAGGATGTGGTTTCCTCTTTTTTTTTTTTTTTTTTTAGTCTTTTTAAAAATCTTTCGGCCATACCTCATGGCACAGCATGTGAGATCTTAGTTCCTCAGCCAGGGATCCAAGCTGGGCCCCGTGCATTGGAAACATGGAGTCTTAACCACTGGACCACAAGGGAAGTCCCTGGTTTGCTATTTTGAGCATTCCTCAAGCATGGGGAAGATATATTTAATGATGGAAGATCATCCCATGTTCAGAATTACAGGGGGTAACAAGTGCTCTCTTTTCTAGAGAAAAACAAACAAAAAAGTCTTGTGCATACACCTTCTTGTTCAAGTCAAAGTCAGTGATTTGTGGACTGACGAGCATACATGGAGCTGAATCACCTCTCTCTAGTGGCCTCGATAATGTTCGGTAAGTGAGTGGAGAGACAGAAGTGTGGGGAAATGGAACCCAGGAAGAAGTACAAATGACAGCCCAGGGTGGGAGGTCAACTCAGGGTGAGGCTAAATAGACTGTGGAGGAGAAATCCCAAACCACTTATTCAGGGCCCAATAGAGTATAACTAAGCATTACTAAAAATCACAGTTAAATCAAAGTCACCTCTTTGGTGCTCCTGAGGAACTATGTGCATATCTTAGATTGACTATAATGGAAAGTAAACATTTTTATGAAATATGTTTTTTTTTTCTTATTGCAACCCCTAAAATAGGCACTCTGATATTTCTTTTGTATCTTCCAAGGTGACAGGTCTTTTTAATTTTTATTTCTCTGGAATCTGATGCAAGTTTGTACAGAACTTGATGCAGGCTTGACTATTTCAAAAATGGATAGAGCCATACAAAAGACAGAGGGGAAACTTTGTTGTTATTGTTGAGGGGGGTCAGGGGCGTAGAGGATTTTTGTCTAGTTTCATGCTCTGAGTTTCCTGGAAACATCTCAAGTCTTTCTAATGCATATAGTAATTTAATGAAAGTTTCTGGGAAACGAATAGTTGTAAGATGCTGAAGGAAATAAGACAATCAGTCAGAAATACTATTTTTAAAGTACTGATACATCCAAGGACTTCCCTAGTGGCTCAGACAGTAAAAGAATCTGCCTGCATGCAGGAGACCTAGGTTCAATCCCTGGGTCAGGAAGATCCCCTGGAGAAAGGAATGATTACCCACTCTAGTATTCTTGCCTGAAGAACTCCATGGACAGAAGAGCCTGGCAGAAGACCAGTCCATGAGGTCTCAAAGAGTCAGACACGACTGAGTGACTAACACTTTACTTCACTCCATACATCTTACAGATAATAAGATGATAATGACTCTGTTAGGTAAAGAATACAGCGTATAAAGGTACAAATTGTTATATTAGTTGGATTGTTTATATATAGACTTTTAAGGGAAAAAGACATCAGGGAAAGCCTGGAAAATTAGAACTAGAATTGGAGGATCAGTGAGACTTGAATTTCTGTAAGTTAGGTGCACTCTGTGAAGAATTTTTTTTTTTAAAGCACATATGTGGAAAAGGATAGGGACAAGTGTACAGAATACAGATGACTTGGCTGCAACATAGGGTCTGTGAGGGAAAATGAAAGAGTTAGATGGGAGAAGTTATCTAAAGTCAGATAGGCAAGGGTCTTAAGTGGAAGTTTGAGGGTCTGGAGCTTTGTTCAGTTATCAGTGAGGACCTACTGAAGATTAGTAAGCAGAATTATGCCCAAGAAAGATGTATTCAGTAATGATATTCAGGATGGATTCAACTATGGGGCTTGCAGTTAGGGAGTCTGAATTAGTATCAAAGTGTGCCAGGAGAGAATCCTTGCACAATATACACATTTCTCATAGCACCTTGTTACACACTTTAAATATTTTACAATTTTATTTGTCAATTCTACCTCAATAAAGCTGAGGGAAGAAAGTGTGCTCGAAGTACAATGGATAAGAGAGAGACTGGTTTCAGATATGTACAATTCAAGTACCGCAACAGGCACCTCAAAGATACTATATGTGATGGTACTTTTTTTTAAAAAGTGAGTTCTTTGTTTCACTAGGCTTTATGTTAACCTTAAAATTATTTTCATTTTTTAAGCAACTGTTTTCAACATAAGCTGTACATTTAAATATCCTGAGGATTTCTTAAGCTCGGAAAGCCTGGAGCACCTTCCCAAACTCACTTGGAATGGGGCCCAGAAATCTATTTGTAATGTTCAGATTCTATTCAGATGTGTAACCGAGGCAAAGATGATAAATAATGCTGATTTTGTATATTTATGCTCCCACATGGAAAGCAGTCCTATATTAAATGTTGCCTGTGACTGCAGGAAGGGCCAGTAATTAGTGCAATCACAGACACTTATACTGGGTGATTCACAGAACATCTTAAAATTTTATGAAATCCTTACATTTTATAATTGTGCATTTCAACAGGTTTTTTTGTGGGTTTTGTTGTTGTTGTTTGTTTGTTTGTTTTACTTTTCCCCTTGTTTTACTAGTTGGTGACCTAGAATTATTCTTGAAAATTCATTTTTGGATGCTATTTTTAAAAAGTATATTGTCATATAACTGGTTTGGATTAGAAATTGCTTCATAGGGTTTATCTGAAACTATCCTTTTTGGCCTCCAGTGGACATATTGAGCCACATGCTAAGAAAGGGAATAGAAATTGCTTTGAATAAGGCCATCAGTTACGAGAATCAAAATCTTAGTCACTTGTGTAGGAAAATATTAAAATTTAAATATAATTTCTAAAAAAAAAGTACTGTGATGAAAAATTTCAACAAAGACTCCACAATAATTTTAATATTTATGTGAATATAAATATACATAGCTATTTCTTATGTAAGGCTATTTTATTTTGCCTTCCAGCTCCTGTTCATCTATGTATATTATTGTATAGCTGTAATATATATAATCAATAGAATTACCATCTTTCTCATAAGTTAGTTTAGTTACCATTATATCATTAAGTTTTTCAATATCTTAATATATTTGACTTCACAATAACATTTTAATGAGTGCATAATATTTCATCTGTAGATCATTCCTCTACCCGTAGACACTTGGGTTGTTGTGAGATTTGTTATGATAAACAATCCTGTTGTGAACATGTCACCTCTTCTGTCTTTCAGTTAACAAATATTCACTGAACAATTATCTGTAGAATTTACTGTTGGGGAAAGATTCAGGTGTGAATAAACCACTACTTAGCTTCATAGAGCTAATAGTCTCATAGGATATCACATGACTCATGCCATAATACTTAATAGATGAACATACAAATATGGGAACATGGTGGAGAGAACCTTAACCCTGATATACAGATCAAAGACAGTTGACATGAGGAAACAGCATTTGCATTGAGTCTTGAAAGATATAGAGGGATTTAGTAGAAAATAAGGTGGGTAAGGAACCCATTCTGAAGAAATTAAGATTGTTGCAGAGTTTCAAGGCTTATAGAAAAACAGAGAGATAAATCCAGCTTTTTTAAGGAGAAGATTGTTTGCTATGATAGTTTAGAACAGCTCAGTTCAAGTGGTGGAAAATGCATTTGCAAAGAGCAAAAACTTAATTTCTGTATTTTTTCTTTACGTTAAGATGAGAACTATTATTATGAGGTCAGAAAAAAAGAGCATGTGTGTAGCTCTGCAAAGTTTACCGAAAACTTTGCAAAAGGCCTGCATAAGCACACCAGTTCACCAGCATATGACTGGTGTTGCAAATATAATTAGCATCCTTAGGTGTATTTGGTTAACTTTTTATTGTGAAATATGTAATACATACTGAAAAGTACATAATATGCATAGTAGAGTAAAATAATAAAGTTGGGTACCCATGTATCCAACACTAATTTTAATAAATAGTTTTCCAATGGAATAGAAGCCCTCGCACTCAGTCTGATCTTCTTTACTCACCCCTTCACAGAGGTAACCACTTACTTAAGTGCTGTACTATTCTTTATACTTATGTTGAGTTTTAATATATATGTGTAAGTAACAGTAAAAGATAGTTTGTGAAATTTTGCCCATTTTGAACTTTGCATACACAGAATAATTTGTTGCATATTCCTTTTGACCAGCTACTTTTGCTTAACATTTCATTCTTGAGAGCCATGCTGTGACTACTTGCTATAGTTCATTTATTTTCACTGCTTTATCATGCTGTATTGAATAAATGGAATATATACCACAATTTATCTATTTATCTATTATTTCTATGTTGTATACCATTGATAAGCTTTTGAATCTTCAATAATGTTTTGAATATTTTGAACATGACCCCTGGTGGCCAATCTCTCTTGGATTGGCCAACAAATTCATTTACGTTTTTCCATAAGATGTTATGGATGAACTAATTTTTTGGCCAACCCAATATATCTAGGTATAAAAAGGTCAGGGGTAGATAGGTGTGTCTTCAGCTTTACTCAGTAATGTCAAACTCTTTTTCAAAGTAACTGTGACAATTTACATTCCCACTAGCAAGTATGAAAGTTTCATTTTTCCATTGCTCTAAATCCTTGCCATCACATTTTAATCTTAGTCATTATAGTACCTAGGGAATAATGCTTCATTGTTATTTCATTCCAGATTTCCTTATTTTTTAATAGTATTGAACAACTTCAATGTTTTTGAACTATTTATGTTTCTTATTCTGGTTACTACTGCCCAGCCCTGATTTTTACCTTTTCTTTTTCCTTTGGAGTTTTATTGTAATACACTTCACCTTTTTATACAGTTCATGGGGTTCTCATGGCAAGTATATTGGAGTGGTTTGCCATTCCCTCCTCCAGTGGATCATGTTTTGCCAGAACTCTCTACTATGACCTGTCCATCTTGGATGGCCCTACACTGCATGGCTCATAGCTTCTCTGAGTTACACAAACCCCTTTGCCATGAGAAGGCAGTGATCCAGGAAGGAGATGGATGGCATCAACGAATCAATGGACATGAACTTGGGCAAACTCTGGGAAGTGGTAAGGGAAATGGAAGCCTGGCGTGCTGCAGTCCATGGGGCTGTGAAGAGTTGGACATGACTTGGCAACTGAACAACAACAACAGCAGTATACATTTTACAGATTATTAGGTTGTTACATGTTTCAAATGCCTACTCCCTGTTTGATGCTTGTCTTTTTACCTTTTGTGATGAGCAATAAAGAGTTTTGTGTAATCATCTTATGCAAGAGAAAAGAATATGCTTGAGAATTGAGATAACACTAAGAAAGCAAAATATACTTCTGTAGAAAAAGAAGTAGGCCATGATCACTTTGTTTGAACCCTGAACCAAGGGCCTTCATAAATGTTATCCCTAGAGTATCTGGATTCTAGTATATTTCATTTTTTTTCTGAGTCCATTCAGATTAAATTTTCTTTAAATTGAAGCCTACGTTGTTGTAATGGACAAGGAGGTCATGCTATTGACTAGGATTTTGCTTATACTACTGCATGTCACCAAGTTTGAATTACTACACAGGTGTTAAAAACCCAACTAACTTTCATTTGTCTCATTTTAGAATCTGGTGATTTTTCTCTGCACAATCCCCTTAGGAGTCTTTATTATTTTTCCAAGCATGTTTCTTATTTGCCTCGAATGTAGGCAACTCTTGAATGTAGGTCTTTGTGAGCCAGAACAAACTTCTCCCTTTGGGATACTGGGAGGGAAAAAAAAAGAATGCATTTCACATTTCCACTCTGAAGGACATTTTCCTCAAGATGAATTGGTAACCTTCAAATATATTGGATGACTGACTTTTCAGGCCTAATTTAGAAAAGAATTACTTTGAGACCTATGAAAAAGACATCATCTACCAAAAGACCCCTCTGGTGGGCAAGTCTCTCCCCTTGGATGCTGGATCTTATCCTCCTTGCCTTGTCAAGGACTTTGTTCCCTCATTCATTCCTTACCTTCCATCTCAGTACTCTTTGCTCTATTATTTCTTATTTTTATAAACAAAGAAATATGCTTCAGTATCTCTCATTAATGAAAAAAAGTCCCTTTTTGCCTCATATTCCACTGGCTACATTCCCATTTCTCTGTGCCCCCTTAGAGCAACACCCTGAACAAACAAAACAGTTTCCCATACAGTGTTTCCACTTCCTCCCCTGTCAATCTTGTCTCCAGCGCAATTTCACCCTTAGCACTTCACTGAAAGTGATCTAGTCGATAGACACATTTCTGCCCTTGTCTTACCCAAACTCTTCATATTCCTTTCTAAAAGATGTTCCTTTCCTGGCCTATTGGCTGCCATACCCTCTTCCTGGCTTTCAACTCACACTGGCACTATTATTATTATCTTCTAACAAATCTGTGACATTTTTTCACTGCCCTGTTTCTTCAGTCCACAGATCATAATGTGGAGGGGTGCTCTACATTGCTGGCCTCTATTGTTAAGGTGTTTGGACTAATATGCTAATAAGGTGAACATTTGAATGAACTAACCTACATAATTAAGATGCTAACAAACATATTTAAATAACAAAATCTCATTGCTCAAGAAGTAAATAAGCAAGGAAAGCAAACAAATAGCAAAAATTTCATTTGACAATAATTTTACACCTATTGTGAGCTTGACAAATTTTGTTTGGTTCTCTGGAAACAAGGAGGTACTTAGGTGATCCCAGTGTTTACATGCAGGGGTTGGGACTCTTCAGTTAAGAGACTAACTTGTAACTATGGAGTGTATGTGTAGTTAGTCATGTCTGACTCTTTTGAGACTCCATGGACTCTTACCTGCCAAGCTCCTCTGTCTGTAGGATTTTCCAGGCAAGAATACTGCAGTGGGTTGCCATTTCCTTCTCCAGGAGATCTTCCTAACCCAGGGATCAAACCCACATCTTTTGCTTCCCCTACATTGGCATGTGGGTTCTTTATCCCTAGTGCTACCTAGAAAGCCCAGCTACAGAGAGTAAGACATATCTTTCTAAATTTCCCTTATTCCTTCCATTTTTTCTCTCAGAAAATTTTGCTAATGTATTTCAGAGTTTGATTAATCAGAATGCAGTTTTCTTGACATCTGGCACTTATTTAAGCTTTTTACATTGTTACATGTTTTTTCCTTTTTAATTTATTCCAATTCCTCAAATAAGAAAGTGAATTTCAAAATTATAAACATGATGATCTGATAAGAGAAAATGAAAGTGTTTATGAACTCTTGAGGTTATTTTGGGTCTACATCTGGAATAAGTGTGGAAATATATATGGCTATAAGCTGATTTATATAATGTTGGAAAGTAGAGAAAAATGTTGCATAAATCATGAAATTAGGATTACCACTTTATTCATCACAGTGCTTCTCACCTTAATAAAGGGCTGAATAGGGCAAGAACAAACTGTGATACTAGTTGTATCTTTATTAGTAAACACACATTTGGAGACATGCCCTACAGAAATCATGGGAGCTCATTACAAAGATGCAAACTAAGGATGTTGTTAGTAATGTGATGTATTGACATAAAACAAGTAAAATACTCATGCATAAGGCAACTTAGGCAAATGCAGTAGCTGAGGAAAAAATATCCAAAGTTACTGTTCACTGTATCAGCAAGTTGCAAATTAATGACCTAGGTTACTTAGCCTGGTTCCTGAAACCCACCACTAGATATTGAGCTGCAGAAAGACTATGCATTTCCATATTCACATCATAGGTGCATGACAGTTTTTTGGATCATAATAGTCATCTTTGGAACCAATCAAAAAATTATTTGTCGAAATGTCATTCTTTGTTAAATGATAAAATGTTATTTTCACTACTTGTAACTTGCATGAAAATAGCTTTCATTCATGCTGTTTACATCTGGTCCCCAGCTTACAATGGTTACACTTATGAGTTTTTGACTCTACTGTGGTGCAAAAGCAATATGCATCCGGTAGAAACTGTCCTCGAATTTTGCATTTTGGTCTTTTCAGGGCTAGTGGTATCTGGTTCAATAGTCTCTGGTGATACTGGGCAGTGAGTCACAGCTCCCAGCCAGCCACACAATCACATGGGTAAACATCTGGTACATTCAGCCAATTTATACCCAGACAACTATTCTGTTTTTCACTTGCAGTACAATTGAATAAATTACACGAGCTATTCAACACTTCATTATAAAATAGAGTTTGTGTTAGATGATTTTGTGCAACTGTAAGCTAATGTAAGTGTTCTGAGCAGGTTGAAGGTAGACTGGGCTATGCTGAGGTGTTTGGTAGGTTTGGTGACATAAATATGTTTTCAACTTATGGTATTTTCAGCTATAATTAGCTTATTGGGATGTAACCCCATTGTAAATCAAGGATGATCTGTATTTGGTTTCGGATTGTCTTTTTGGAAAGAAGCTACCTGAAACCATTCTTGCCCTAAGTGCACTTTTGTTTATATTGCATATATGCTGGTCTTTACGACTATTTGATTTCTAGGAATGGATAGTTATGATACAATATGGTATTAGCAAAGTTAAACACAATTCTGTTTTAATAAATGGTATTGAAACTTTCAGACAGAGGAAAATGGTGTATTTCAAGAAATTTCTGATGACAAAGTTTCAAGCATATTTTAAACTTCTAAGTAATCAGTAATATTTAAGACTGCCTTTCACTCTTCTTATTAACTTTAAAGATTATATTGGAGATCAGGATTGGAAGACAGAACAAAATTATTCCCAAATTTCGATACACTCTCTTTGAGTGTCCATATAATTTTATTAGATAGGAAGAAAAAACAGCAGCCATGATAAAGCTGTTTTTAGCTAAAGTTTAGATGTATCTCAAGAAGTAAAAAAAAAAAAACATGGTGATTTTTAGGGATGCTAAGAAGGCAGATTCTTGTTGAAAAGTTAAGTAGCCATTTAAAGGCTGCATCTAGACCACATATGATATTTTGCATTATTTTGTTTTTACTTTTTCTAAAATGGGAAAATATTTTCTCTGTCCATGCTTATCACTGAAATGAAAGATTAGAAGACTTCTAAATTTAAGAAGGGAGTTGGGGGAAATTTGTTATTTAGATCAGAGAGATAAGATCAGATTTAAGTTATTTATTAATAGATAAGAGTTGAAATTTACTGTGAGGTATTGCAAATTATAGCCAGGTCTTTCTACTTTAAAAGATATTCTAGATTTTTATCTTAAATGTGATATGCAAATAATGGTAGAGATTTATTATTATTACTATTATCATAATAGAGATATTGGTGTGGACTAATTTAAATAACTATACATGCTATTCACTGAAGAGCAGGGAAATATTTCTGCTCATTAGAAACCTAACTGCCCCCAACCAGTACTAATACTTAGAATCTCTCTTCTCCCTTTGGCAATGAATGGAAAAATTAACACAGCTCTGAAAATGACCTACATTTTAGGAAGCTGATGTTATTGAAGGAAAGCATAAAGAATGCCTGTCATCATAAACTCTGATTAAGCTACTTGTTTTGTTGTATTTTTGTTATTTAAAAATGAAAATAATTTAAAGCAATTTGAACAGGGAGAAAAAGATTTTTGAACAGAAGACATTGTAAGTGGTAGTTTATAAGGAGGAGATGGGAATAGCTTCATGAGAGACTACTGTTAGCTCTAAGTGATACATCAATGCTCCTTCTGTGCATCAGACACTGCATACAAGTCCTAGAAAGCTACAGGGTAAGCCTGCATATTGGCCACAACCTTATGAATTCTGATTTGGTAGTTCCAAGTGAAACCCAGACATCTACACAAGTGCTTGAGGGGCTTCTGATTTTGGTTCTTGAAGGAAAATATGTTGAGAAGCACAGATTTAAAATACCCTCCTGTCAACCGAGACATGGAACATGTTCTCCATGTGGCCTTTCTCTTCTCTACTGAATTTTTTCCCTTATCCCAACTGGCTCATTTTAACATCCTCTCTGAAACCTTTGCAGATCACCTTCAGCAAGTAAATGCAATTTCCCAGTGCCCACTACATATTCTTTACAGTAATACTGCTTTAGCACACTGAAGTATACTTATTTTATTTTATACTGTTTCCATCTATTTTGTCGGTTCTTTAAGGACAGGAACTAGGACCACTTTTTCTTCTTACTTATTTTTTAAGATCAGTGGTGCAAAGAACCAGGGCTTCCCTGGTAGCTCAGCTGGTGAAGAATCCACCTGCAATGCAGGAGACCCTGGTTCAATTCCTGGGTCAGGAAGATCCGCTGGAGAAGGGATAGGCTACCTACTCAAGTATTCTTGGGCTTCCTCTGTGGCTCAGCTGGTAAAGAATCTGCCTGCAATGTGGGAGACCTTGATTCAATCCCTGGGTTGGGAAAATCCCCTGGAAAAGGGAACAGCTAGTCCCTCCAATACCCTAGCCTGGAGAATTCCATGGACTGTATAGTCCAGGGGGTCACAAGAGTCGGACACGACTGAGCAACTTTCACTTGACTCACTTCAGTTTATAGGATGCACCAGTACATACTGAAAAGAACAAATATACTGAAATGAATAGATAAAAACAACTAATCAACTGACTGGTTCTGTACAAGATGACTCTGGCTTTGGAAGAAATGAAACACGTGGAAAACATCATTTGGTAGGATCTGTATTTATTATGCATGCCCAGCTTCATGATCATTTTGCATTCTCTGCATAATTTTTAAGAACATATGTTCTTGGCAGATATCCTGGTTTACAACCTAAGTAAGTATCTAAGAGTCCAGTCATTAGTATCTATTGTGTAAGTCTATATTTAGTATCATAAAATCTAATGGAATCCCAAATTACTGATCATAAGAAATAGCTGATTTTTAAATAGTGAAAGTAAAACATCAGGCTAAGTGCTTTAATTACTTTTTCTTTGAAACGGATGGTTTTATTATATCTGACACCATTAAGAAAAATGAATTCTTTGGGGGACTCAACTCTGAAAAGGCTGCACATTTTAAGTGCTTTCTCTTTGGGTGAAGATTTATTTTATTTTAATGTGGGACCACTTAGTGAGTGAGAAGGTTGTAAAAGACTTTTGTGTGCACATTAAAATTTTACATGTTCTATGTTCTTAATATTTCACAATGTATATCATTATATATTTCCTGAAAAAGTAGAGGAGCCTTCAGAATGAAAATATTAATACATAAAATTTCCATTTGTGTGTACCTAGTATGTGACAAACACTCAGAAGGCTGCTTTATGTATATAAGTAGACTTGAGGGTTTAGTGTGATATGGTGGTTTCTTGGTGGGTGGTTTTCACATTGAATGAGAGATTCAACAGGTCAGCTAGACCTGCTGAATGGCACCTGCTCGAGTTCCTTTATTAATATGCTTTAAGAGGATATGCTTATGCTCATTTTCTTGTGCTTTACTTTAGTGTGCTTCAAAGATACTGCATTTTTTACAAATTGAAGGTTTGTGGCACCTCTGAGGCAAGCTAGTCTATCAGCTTCATTATACCAACAGCCTTTGCTCTTTCATCTCTATATCTCACACTTTAGTAATTCTCACAATATTGTAGCATTTTCATTACTGTAATATTTGCTATGGTGATCCATGATCAGTGATCTTTGATGTTACTGTGACTCACAGAACTCAGCTAATTTTTAGCATGTTGTTTTTTTAACCAATAAAGCATTTTTTAATTAAAGTATATATACTTTTTTTTAGACATGGTACTATTGCACACTTAATAGACTATAGTATAGTGTAAACATAACTTGTATGTTTACTAGAAAAGGAAAGAATTTGTATGACTTTCTTTATTGCGATATTTGATTGATTGTGGTAGTCTGGAATCAAACCCACAGTATTTCTGGAGTATGCTGGCACTTGTATATGTCTGATTTTTTAATGAAAACCTATAATCATGATAATATGCTTGATGAAGCATATAAAATGACACCGGAACATAACTTTTGAAATTGGAACTACTTTGAAAAATCTAAAGTGTGAGTATTAGTCGCTTAGTTGTGTCCGACTCTTTGTAACCCCATGGACTGTAGCCCACCAACTCCTCTGTCCATGGAGTTCTCCAGGCAGGAAAACTGGAGTGGGTAGCCATTCCCTTCTCCAGGGGCTCCTCCCAACCCAGGGATCAAACCCAGGTCTCCTGCCTTGCAGGCAGATTCTTTACTGTCTGACTGGGTTTGATCCCTAGGTCTCAAAGAGTTGGACAAGACTGAGTGACTGACACTTAATGCTTTGAAAAATGTGAGGAGAGCAGTCATCACAACTGAACTGTCCTTGCTCTGTGCCTATGAAATGCCTGTACAGTCATGCCTCTAAAGATGTTGCCCCTTCAAATGGAGACACTGAGGCTAAACTAAAAAGTCTATCGGACATTAGGAATCATGATTGCAGCCTCATTTATAGAGGCTTTTCTGAGGGAGAACTTCTTGCCATGAACATGACACAGCTAAATTAAAGTGGATTTGGGGTCTGGTTTCACAGTTAATAGTATAGATGATTGTGTTATTTCCAATTTTCCTTGTGAATCCAAACCAGAGAACAAATGTTAAGGTACATTAAAAATGACATATTTTGCAATAATTTCTCTTGAATTCAGCATGTATTTGGCCTGTTCCTGTATCACTTCAGCTAATATAACCCCCAAATTCAGCCATTCTCAAAACTTCACCTACACATTTCTTTCCCACATTGAAGACAAAAGTTTCCCTCCACAGTTTCTTCTCTCATGTTACTCAAAGTAACAATTGCTAGAAGCTACTGGGAAAAAAAAAGCTTTGGATGAAAGATTATATTCACAAAGTGTGACTAAATTATGAGGATGTATCTTGAGTTGCATGATGTTATTAACTAGAATTTTACATTCAAAGACAAAAGGATATTTTGTAGAAAGTATATATTTTGAAATAAAAGGTGAGATTCAAATACCCTTTGATAAGTGCAACTGTTTTTCAAACTAGCCAAGGGGAATCATTTTCTTGGTGCCAGACTCCAGGGCTTGAACCCCTGTTCTTAAGGAGGATCCTTGAGCCCAAGATATCACACTTGTCTTCTGGGTCACATGCTAGGAGTATGGGTCTCAACTTGATTGCTCTTCCTCCTCTCTTGCCAGAGTCCGTGTAGGTTTTTGTTTTGTTTTGTTTTGTTTTTAATTACCTTGCTTATAGAGGAGCCATTGTGCTAGTCTTCAGTCGGCTCTATATTTAGTTTTGATGTGCTGGTGGAGGGAAGTGGACTCCAGGTCTTCCTCTTCTGCCATCTTGATGCCACCCTTTCTAGTCTTGCATTGGTAGCTGGATGATTTGGTGTGGTCTGTTTCCATGAGACTCAATGCCCTGATTTGTGATGTTTGTAAAATGATATTATACATACCTCCAATTAGTTTCTGTAGATATAAAATGAATCAGAGATTTAAGCACATACTCCAGTGTCTGTCTCACATTAACAACCTTGGATGTGTTCCTTTGCATTTCTCCCATCATGTACTGAAAACCTTACTGATTTTCATATTGAGAAAGGATCACAAAATCAAGATTTAATCAAATATCAACAATTTGTTGTTGTTCAGTTGCTTAGTCATGTCCAGATCAACCCCATGGACTGCAGCACGCCAGGCTTCCCTGTCCATCACCAACTCCCAGAACTTGCTCAAACTCATGTTTGAGTCAATGATGCCATCCAACCATCTCATCTTCTGTTAACCCCTTCTCCTCCTGCCCTCAATCTTTCCCAGCATCAGTATCTTTTCCAATGAGTTGGCTCTTTGCGTCAGGTGGCCAAAGATAAGCAATAGACCCATGCAATTTAAAGCTTTCACAAGTGTGTGTAAGGCTTTAAAGAAACCTGTCATTTTAAGGCTGAACTTTAATAGAATGTGAAAGTTTGAACTCTAACACTTTTAGCAAACAAAACCTAGAAATTACTGATTGGTTCAAAATTGTTTTTAAGGAAAAACTAATCTGTAACAAAAATTTGGCATTAAGTGCGCAGGCTCCACCATTTGAATAGTTAAACAGATCAATTGAGCACTCAGTCACACAACAAATGCATTTCATACAGAACACTATCATCTTATCCTAATAAGTACACTATGACCTTTGCCCCCCATTCATTACCATTTTACCGTTGTGTTGTTACTGTTTTTATGGCAGCAGGAAAACTGAATATTGTGGAACATCTTCTTTGGATTATGGAATTTAACAAAATTTCTTAAAAAATTATATACATGTGTTAAATTTTAACGTATTTTTAAAAAGACTGTCCCTTGAGTATGTTTGAAAAAGTGATTGGTGAAATATTATTATATGATATTTAATAATATTGTATAGATGACCTAATGTACTTATTTATATACATACATCTATCAGTCTTTGTCAGATTCTCTAGATCTCTACTGGGATCTAAATTTCAGACCCTGGGGTTTAAAATCAAAATAGCAGGGACTTCCCTGGTGATCCACTGGTTAAGACTTCATTTTCCAATGCAGGAGTTGTGAGTTCAATCCCTGGCTGGGGAACTAAGATGGCGTCCAGGCCAAAAAGTCAAAACAATAAAACAGAAGTAATATTGTAATAAATTCAATAAAGACTTTAAAAAATGGTCCACATTAAAAAAAAATCTTAAAAGTAATCAATATATTGTAGAAATCTTGGGCAAGAAACTATCCAGAAAAAAACCACATCCAGAATGGCTAAAACATTAAGAACTATGGAAAGTAAAGTGCAAAATTGCCCTGTAGGGATTCCTCCATCATCTAGAGCACATTTAATGGATATGGATTAAACTGAAGATGAGATCTCTACCAAAAATGACAAGGGTGCATTTAGTTAATTTAGTAATTAGAATTTTCATTTTTGGAAATTTTATTCAATTATCAACTTTTGATTCTTTTTTTCTTTTATCCCTTTGAACATTGTAATCAGGTTTTAAAGGTGTTTTTTAGAGTTTTCATTTCTAATTTATAGTTTGTCTTAGGTGAATAAGTCACCATAATGACAAGTCAGCATGCTGAACAAAGCACATTTTTTGAACTTTGTCATAAATTGAATTGTGTACCAGCCATATTTATATATTTATCTGCTAACCCTAATGTGACAGCATTTAGAAATAGGGCTTTTAAAGAGATAATGTTAAGTGGGGCTTTGTTGGTGGCTCAGGTGGTAAAGAATCTGCCTGTAATGCAGGAGACCCAGGTTCAACCCCTGGATTAGGAAGATCCCCTGGAGAAGGGCATGGCTACACACTCTAGTGTTCTTGCCTGGAGAATTCCATGAACAGAGGAGCCTGGAGGGCTATAGCTCATCGGGAGGCAAAGAGTCAGAGACAAACGAATGACTAAATGCTACTGTAATCCAATAGGACTGATGTCCTTAAAAGAAGAGGAGGAGACAAAAGAGATCTCTTTCTCTCCCTCCCTACATCTGTACACAGAAGAAAGGCCATGTGGGAGGCCAGAAGGAGGCTGCAGGCAAGTCAGGAAGAGAGGTCTAAGCAGAAACCAACGCTGCTGGCACCTTTATCTTGGATTTCTAGCCTCTAGAACTGTCTGAAAATAAATTCTATTGTTTAAGCCATATGGCTTGTGATATCTTGTTACAGCTCTTAAGCTAGCACCAAGAACTATAAATTATCTGAAATAATCTTCCAAACAATTATGATGACATTGTTTAAAGAGATAAAATCTTCAAAATAAGAAAAGCAAAATGGCAAATCACTAATTGGAAATCCCAGATATAAAAAATAAAGTTATTCATTTATATAAATGGACATTAATTATCAGAGTAAAAGTAGATTTCTTATCACAGGGCTGAAACTATTGCAAACCTCAGCCCCAACTGGCTGGGCCCAAACATAAACATATACAAGTGCTGGGCAGTATATTACAAAAATTATAGTTTAAAAATTAATAGTTTTATTATTTTTTAATTAATTTATTTTAACTAGAGGCTAATTACTTTACAATATTGTAGTGGTTTTTGCCATACATTGGCATGAATCAGCCATGGGTGCACATGTGTTCCCCATTCTGAACCCCCCTCCAACCTCCCTCTCCATCCCATCCCTCTGGGTCATCCCAGTGTACCAGCCCTGAACACCCTGTCTCACACATCGAACCTGGACTGGCGATCTGTTTCACATGTGATAATATACATGTTTCAATGCTGTTCTCTCAAATCATCCCACCCTCTCCTCCCACAGAGTCCAAAAGACTGTTCTATACATCTGTGTCTCTTTTGCTGTCTTGCATATAGGGTTATCGTTACCATCTTTCCAAATTCCATATATATGCATTAGTATACTGTATTGGTGTTTTTCTTTTTGACTTTCTTCACTCTGTATAATGGGCTCCAGTTTCATCCACCTTATTAGAACTGATTCAAATGTATTCTTTTTAATGGCTGAGTAATATTTCATTGTGTATATGTATCACAACTTTCTTATCTACTCGTCTGCTGATGGATATCTAGGTTGCTTCCATGTCCTGGCTAAATGCTGGAGAGGGTATGGAGAATAATGGGCAGTTTTAAAAGAAAACTTGGGACCACTAGCTAGTAGAAATAGATTTCAAAGTCATGTTCTTATGTTGCATATGATGCCAACCTGTGACTATGATATAAAGAGTCTGCTTAGCACCTTGCTCACCAGGTGGAATGTCTGGGGGAGGGGATAAGGGATGAGGATGCTATGTTCAAACAGTGAATTTAACAGTGACCTTCTGAAGCATGGAGTCCTAAGTGGTGACTTATGGAAGCTGAACTGTTACAAAGTGACACTGAAGTGGCTGGAGAGAGAGAGAGAATAGTTATTTCTAGTGCTTGAACCACAAGGGAGGTTGATTGGAGAATTTAGAACAGTTGACTCCCTTCTTTGGCCCTAACTTAAATCAGACTCTGACCTCAATTCTGTCTGAAACTTAACTTTTCCCCTGAAAAGAGTCCTGGCTTGTTTCTGACCTCACTAAATATTGCAAGTCACATATGCATTTTTCCACTAAAATGTCATGATGTTCAGTTGGAACAGTCTGGATATCAATGTTGCTCTTTTCAAAAGAAAGAAGAAAAAGAGTGCATGCTTTGTTTTCCTTTTCTTGTCAGCTAGGGTCATTGTGAAGAGCCAGGTGGCATCTGGACTGTACTTGCCCCAGCCCATTGGGACGTGATGTCTCCTCTTTCCCTTTCTGCCAAGAGGGCCCGCCTCTCTCACTGTGTTCTCAGGTTTGAGGCAACTTACAAAGAAATGTTCCTCTCTGTTTTTTAAGAATTTTGGCGATACAAATGTATTTCCAGAAGAGCAAGATGATAATTTTGTTATAATTCAGTCGCTAAGTCCTATACGACTCTTTGCGACCCCATGGACTGCAGCATGCCATGTGTAGTATTAATATATTTTCTTTGGGTTCCTTCTTTATCTGTGATGGCAGTTTTGAACTTTCCTAAATTCCCTTTTTTGATAGAAAAATTGACAGCAATCCAGAGTTATAAACATCCTATGTGATAGCCATTCTAGATGAAATCTTTACATAGATTTCTAAAATAAAAATAATAATAATGATTGCTTTTTCTTGTTGCCATAAATTTAAATGTTTGAGCATCATTCTTCCACTCAAGGTGACATTAGTGATAAACCTGGGATGGGTGCTCTGTAAATATTAATAACATATCAAAATGTGTAACTTGTCAGTCAATATTGCTACAAAATTTACCTGAATAATGGAATATGAGGCATCAGTGACCATCAGAACAAAAGCAAAACATGCCAGATTGATTAAAAGAATTGGAGAAAATTGTTAATATATGATTGCTTTTTAAATGTCTCTGCATTATTTGGTTGAAAGATCATGGTTGGCGTCTCAGCCCTACATTTTAATGTCGTTAAAAGTGCCTCATTTCTAGGACAGATGTTAAGAAAATGTAATTCAGTAATGTTTTAATTTTATAACTAAAACACATTACATTTATAACTAGGAAATTATACACATTTCAATAATACTGACCAAGGAGTTTTGCCTTTTAAAAAAGCTGAAAATTACAAAATGGAATTGTAAGCGATGCAGAATCTAAGCCTCTGTTCAAAATACATAGACATAATATATAAAAAGTATTTTACATTTTTAAATAAATATATAAATATCAATATTCAAAGTCATGAGCACAGAGAGAAAACCCATAGTCAAAGGGAAGTCAGGACTACATGTAAATGATCTGGTCCAACTTACAATGTCAACTGAGAAACAGATGTCAAGTGCATCTCACACCTGATAGGAAATAAGAACCCAGTTCCCTATGTGTGAGTGAAAGTCGCTCAGTCGTGTCCAACTCTTTGTGACCCCATGGACTGTACAGTTCATGGAATTCTCCAGGCCAGAATACTGGAGTGGGTAGCTGCTGTTCCCTTCTCCAGGGGATCTTCCCAACCCAGGGATCGAACCCAGGCTTCCCACATTGTAGGCAAATTCTTTACGAACTGAGCCACAAGGGAAGCCCAATAATACAGGAGTGGGTAACCTATCCCTTCTCCAGTGGATCTTCCCAACCCAAGAATTGAACCAGGGTCTCCCACATTGCAGATGAAACTTCCCTCATAGCTCAGTTGGTAAAGAATCTGCCTGCTCTGCGGGAGACCTGGGTTAGATCCCTGGGTTGGGAAGATCCCCTGGAGAAGGGAAAGGCTACCCAGTCCAGTATTCTGGCCTGGAGAATTCCATGGACTGTAGAGTCTATGGGGTCACAAAAAGTTGGACACGACTGACAGACTTTTACTTCACTTCACTTCTTTACTAACTGAGCTATCAAGGACGCCTCCCTTTGTGTAAATAGAAATTAAACCTAGTATCTTTTAAGTATACTGTGACTAAATGGGTACCATCCCTCTAGGTTGCTGACTCTAGTTAAATTTTCATTTTTATGAAAGAATAATGATCAGAATAACAACAAATTTCTCATCACCAATAACATCTGTTAGAAGATAAGGATCCTAAAGCTCCAAAGGGTTGAAGGGATAACTTTCTATACATGTCTAAGTTAATACTCGAGGTTGAGGGCTGTATAAAGACATTGTAAAGCTTAGAAAAATTAAGATGATGCACTAAAGAGAGACTGAAAAAAACAACTTCAAATTTAATAAATAAAATACAAATATATATAAAGTAATTTGATAAATTATGTTGGAAATCTATTTACAAATTAATCACACATTATGATGATAGCAACATGAATTATTCTATTATAAAGCAAACCAGAATATAAATTTTAACAATAATGCATGGAAGATGGGAAGAGGATAGTTACAATAAGAGAAGTTAAAATATTCTGAGGCATTATTCTTGGAGAAAGAAAAAACACTGGTCACATTTAGAAAATGTGTTAAAGATATGAAATATATGTTAGAATTTTTAAAAACAAACTTACAAACAGTAAGAACAAATAGAATATTTAACTCTGATATGGTACAAGAATAAAGAGCTACCTTTTAAAACATATGGCTTCCTAAGTAAAGAATGTCAACACTGAACAGCCATGCCAGCCCTGGATGCTTTACTCAAAATTCTTCATGTTATCTTCTGGTTCATTGAAGTCTTGGAATTTTAGGTTTTCTCTGTTGTAGATACTTAACTTATCCTTAGCTAATACAGAATTTGGTTAATAGAACTGGAATCCTGCCACACAAAACTGGAAGGACGTTGGGTTAATTCTGAGGCAAAAGATGAAGAGGGCACAGACTTCAAGCTATAGTAACTTTATAGTCAGAGTCCACCCTTTGACAAGAGAAACAGATCCAGGAGGATCTCTCAATATCTGTCAGCCATCTATCCATCAATCTGTTATCTCCATTTTTTCTATCATCTATCAATTGATCATCTATATCATCTATCTTTCTATCTTCATCATCATCTATGTAATTGTCTTCATGGCTTATGTGATAGTGAGGGCTTGCTAGTCACATCTGCAATCCATAGGGCAGTCTGTCAAGGACAGGCTGTTAGGCAGGGGCTAAAACTACAGTTCATAGGAGGAATTTCTTCTTCAAGGAAGCCTCAGTTCTGCTCTTAAGTCTTTTCAACTGATAGAACCAGGCCAACTCAGATTTAAAGTCAACTGATTATGACCTTCAGTCATATCTACAAAAGATCTCCCCAGCAACACCTATATTTGTATTTGATTGATTACTGGGAATTGTAGTCCAGCTAAGTTGCCATCTCAAAAGACCTTCACAGTAACATGCTATGTAGGCAAGAACATGCAAATTTCATGCCTGCAATGGTTTAGAAAACATCATTGACCCTTTGAAGCTTCAACATTATTTAAACTGTACAAAAAAATTCAGAGTGTGGCTGTTAACTGTCCTGTCCTTGGCAATTTAAGGAAACTTCGATGAGAAAAATAAACTCAATTTATACTTACTAAGTTTGCAAGCAGAGGTGAGAAATGAATAAATTCTACAGATGGAGACTCTCTGCCTGAGAACTGTCTCTGATTCGTTTGGGGATTCAAGGATTAAAATACAAAACTGAAGCAATGTTAAGAGATGTCATCTTCTCTAGATTTGATGGAGAAGTTCACATATTATTAATATCTATTGTTTAGTCGCTCAGTCATGTCCAGCTCTTTCGTGATCCCATGTACTGTAGCCCGCCAGGTTCCTCTGTTCAGGGGATTCTCTAGGTGAGAATATGGGTGTGAGTTGCTATTTCCTTCTTCAAGGCATCTTCCTGACCCAGGGATTGAACCCACATCTCCTGCATTGGCAGGCATAGTCTTTATCACTGAGCCACCAGGGAAACCCTCACATATTACCTAGGAATCCTAAAATTAAAGCCCTAGTAAATAGATGCAGTTGTTAACTGGGGTTTTGCATTGTTTTTCTTAGGGAAGAAGTGAGCTTGCCTCACTTTGAGAATAAGGGTGCATTTGAAAATTTTGATTTCCAGCTAGGTGGATTATGACAACACTGTGGTTTGTTAGCCCAAAACCAATATCCCTTTCCTTCTACAGCACTAGGATTTTACTGTGTGCACTGGCATGCAAAGGACAAAGTTATGTCCTTAAGAAGAAGAGACAAGTTCTCCCCTTACTATTTCTCCCTTGCTACCAGCTACATGCTTTTACTATGGTTGGAGTCAGATGGGTCATTTGAACCATGAGATGGAGGTTTTAAGGTCTACAGAGAAACAAGAAAGAAATAGTTTGTATTTCTTACATTACAAAGATGTGATACCCGTCAGATAGTTAACTATCTATCTTGTTTGAGCCACTATATTTTAGTGCTACCTTACTGTAACACCTTAACCTACATCCTAATTGATATGCATCATAGATTGAGATTACAATGGGGATTGTGTATAATTTATAATATGTACAGTAATAAAAGTCAATTTATGAAGATATCCCTCTCTCTATAAAATCATGAACAGGCAATTCACAAAAAGAGAAACCTAAACAGCAACCACACATATGGGAAGACTTTCAACATCCCCAATAACAGGGATTGTACATTAAAACAACAGTGATGGTTTTTCAGTCATCAAGTTTTCAATCGATAAAATTTTTGTCAATAGTGCATGCTAGAAATGAAAATTGGTACTTTTACATGTTGTTTTGGGGATGGTAAATTGTACGAACACTTTGGAAAGTAATTTTGCACTCTCTAATAACATTAAAAATGCACATGTTCCATGCCTCAGTAATTTCCATTTTTTGATAAGTGCATCACTTCTTGCATCATTTAGAGTAACAAAAAGTCATAAACAAATGTGGAAGTAACATAAATACACATTAAATGTGAACAGATAAGTACAACATGGTCTAGCCATAGTGTGTCAATAGAATAGACCCAAGTTCATACACATAGAGAGAGAGATCATGATACTGAGAGGTAAAAACAGGCTTAGATGGATAAATGAGTAGGGGCAGTATAGCACTTACTGAAAATTTTTAAGCACATACACAAAATATGCCATATTATGTGTATAATAAAGACCTACAATGATCATTTTATATCTAAGATATCTGTTAACTCTAAGAAGGAGCATAGGGGGATAGACCCGGCTGTGAGAGGGAAAAGCAGACTGTCCCAGAGATTTTTTTTTAAAGACGTGACAATATTTTAAAAAAAAATGACAGAGTGTAAACAGCCACCAATTTAGGGAGTTGGAAACATGAGTATTTGTTACAGTATTATTTCTAATTTTATGATATCATTCTTTAAAAAAAAATAGCTCTAAAGGCTAGACACATATTACAGGACCCATTCCATTATGAGTCTTCTTCATTTTATTTTGGCAAAATGGATATTATTTTGATTAATGAAAACTAAAGGCATTATTTTGTGAGACATATATGTTTAGTTGTAATTTATTAGAACCAAGTTATTCAAACTTTTAATTACCCATATATTCTACTTTTTGCCTCTATACCTAACAGAGACCTAAATTTCAACATGTGAACAGTTTCGTTTATTTTTTTTTTGTAACCAGGAAGTTCCAAAACATTTTTTATATTCTTTATCTTTTCCTACTAGAGACACTAAAGTTGCTTTTAAAATTTGATTCCCTCCTGGAATTGATGAAGGTGCTCTTTTCTAACTACCCAATATCACAAGACACGGTGATCCACTGAAATGATTTTGCATCAAAAATTGTATTTTGTGTAAGAGATGTCTCTAGAACAATTAATTTCAAAGTGTTGACTAAAGATACCCTGGATGACATGTGTGACTATGAGGCAGTAAAGGATGTTTGGGTTGAGTCTTTCCATATGAGATATTTACATTTCCTTTAGGGACCCAAAGTAGAAACCCAATAAATAAAGCAGTACTTAGTAATTCCAACGAGCATTCAAAGAGAGTTATGAAACAGAGAAGACCTCAGGAATGATAAGAGAATTGAGATGGAGAGGCAGCAGGATAGAACTTGCCAAAGACAAGAAAATTATCTGTTACATTAAGGAGGTTCAGAAGAGAAACCAAGCAGATAAGAGACACAGGGATCCATGCTGAAAAGCAATTAAGGTCAAGTTTGTCCATGTAAGGTTGGCTCAGGTCATGCAAGGTCATGACAGGCAGGTTAAAACTAGAGTTCAGTTGAAGATCAAAAGCCCTGGAATTCTCTGCATTCAGGAATAAAGAAAATCACACTTGGGTCTTGGGAGCCAAATGGAGAACCTTCCATTATTGGATAGTGATTCTTTCCTTATGTCAGTCTCAGTTAGAACTGGAAACTTTTGGTAAAAATCTAAGTTTAGAAATTGCAACTGACAGTCACACAAGTCTAGCATGTCAGAATTTCTCAATAAGAGACAATGTCAAAGAACATCAGAGTCGATGATGTCCATTGCCACGCTGCATGTCAGTTCAGCATCTTCCTTCTCTTTCTGTGATGATAAACCTGGTGAAGGATGGAAAGTTGTACACGTGGAGACTTTGCTACCTCCAGACATGAGCTTGTGCCATCTGACTGTGCCTCACATTATACCAGCCAGAACTGTCCTTGCTGTATAACAGAGGACACTGAGGCGCAGAGAATTTAAGCCATTTTCCAAGTCACTCAGTGAAGACATACTCAAGGCTGGATCAAAACTCAGACTTTGGGGGGCTTTGACTTCTGTGTTCGTTCCATTGTCACTCTCTTCCAAAGAGACAAGTGCCACTGTACCAAATAGCACAGCTAACCTAGGATTCCAGCCCACAAATTCTGGTCTCCAACTCCCTGCATTAGCCACTTGAAAACCTCCACTCTTTCTGTGAAGGAAGCCTCAAGACAGTGATTTAGAAGATGAAATGGGCAGTATTGGGAGGAAAGAAAAGCACAATTTGAACAAAGACAAGCATGGCTGTATCTGGAAATAGATGCTCTGCTCCGCTACCTCCTGACTCTGTGTGGATATTCCCCCAGGAACACACAGGGGACTATTACACTCAGTACGTAGATTATCAATAAGTGCTGGGTACGGCTCCATGCTGGACGTCTCTCTGAGTTGCTGAGGCAAGAGATAAGCTTGAGGCTCATTCAGTTGTGAAATTGGTTAAAGGGGAGAAAACAAATACCACTCCCACCCCATACTCACATACATACTCAGTGCCAACCATCTTCAGTGGGAAAAAAATGATTCTCTTGATATTGAAATTAACCATTTTGCTACTGCTGCCTGCTTCTCCCTGGGTTTGAGGAATGCTTAAAGAACTTCTGAGGGGCTCAAGATATCTCTAGAAACAAATGCTTAATGGAGAGCCAAGGTGCATAAAGAAGAAATAAAGATTATAATTGAGAATTTAAAGTCTGTAGTTTATAGTAATGCATTAAAGTTTATTTCATAGTTTTGAAAAATGTACCATGGTTGTGTAAGATGTCAGCATGAAAAACAATAACTGAGGCCCTTTGGACAAATGGAATATACTCTTCTTGAGTTAGACTTTATAGGTTTCAAAGTCCTGGAACTCATGTTTGAAAAAAGTGTTCTTTTTTTTTTTTTTTTTTTAAAAAGTGTTCTTTATAAACATAAAAGACTAAAATTTGAGTTAGAACTGTTGTGCTACTTATCCAGGAAACCATCCCAAAACTTCTAATATACAGTTTTGCACAATAGGAAACAATTGGGCTAGCAGGGCAAGAACACTCAGTTCTATCTACTGATGCATCTACCACTGCATTGTGAATCTGCCTAGACCACTGGCATTGTGCTGAGGACCGTTAATTCTCAGGGGAAAAAGAGATAGATAGATAGATAGATAGATATAGATATATGGATATACACTCTTATTTTAAAATGTTCTTAACCTTTCTTGAGTGAGGTCAGTTTCCACAGCTTTATACTAATTTCCAAGAGCTACTGTGCATATTATGCTCTAGATAGTTGACTTTTTCTTGGTTAGAATTAATATTTAGAGTCTGATTCTAGGCTTTTAAGGAGGAACTAGTTAGAGTTTAAGAAGAAAGATGACATAGTAATGAAGACAAAGTGACTCTGGGCTCAGCAGGGCTTTGGCAGCATATCTAAATACCTTCCTCTCCTCAAACAGTTGGCTTTAGAAAGGACCACAGAGTGACCATAGGTTTTGCCTGAAACAGTCTCATTATCCAAGCTCCCCCTTTCATCCTAGAGGTGTCCCACTTAGGATGATTATATTGTCACCTAATTACAGACTGAGTAGCAGTACTTCTTCACATCACAGTGAGGAAACAGCCAGGATTAAATATTTTAGGTAAAAATAAACAGAGTTAGGAAATTTATAGGAGGCCACCCACATGGTCCTAGAATCATCTCTCTAGTGGGTAAGGTCTCTTAACAGTGTATGAGGACAGGGGGAGAGATACTAGCTTTTAGGGGGACATTTTGTGAAAAGCCAAGCATGAGTTGTTCACATCGGTTTGAAAAACATCTGATCGGGAAATACAGAGAGCTGCTCCTGGATCAAACCTTCCTGTGATTTGTGGCACTCCCAGGGGGCATTTGAATTGGTGGCACTGAAGAAGCATCTGAATTAAAAGCACTTGCTGCCAAGTGATAACTTATACTTGGCACTCAAAAACAATTTTAATAATATAAATTATATTAAACTGACAAGGGACTTTATCATGTGGGAGGAGGGGGCACTAGCCATTTGTAATAGTGGATTAATTGGGAATTGGTTCCTCCAAAGCAGCTGTGTTTGCAGCTACAGCTCACCTCCTCCCCTTCGTTCTCCTCCTCTGCCGCGGGTGATAGGAGCCGAAGAACATAGTGTGCTGTAAATGTTCACAGACACAAAGCAATCTAGTTCTGGGGCTGGATGGGTTCCAGCTCTTATGAACCATCCACAGCAAAGCTGCAGAATTAAATATGACAAAGCTCCTCCATCTACAGCAGCCGTGCTAGCAGAGGGCCCTTCACAGCTGACCTTTAGATGAACTTAATTACAATCAGCAAGAGAAAAATGCTAGGCCTTTCATACAACATAATGGAGTTTCTCTAATTTGTTTACCAGCGGTACACAGTGAGGGCCTTGTCCCCATAGAAGGCTTTGGTGTGCAGAAATGAATCCAGGCAACCACATATTAGAGAGTCTGGCAGATTAGGCTGTGAGGTGTGCATATTACAAAGGGATCAAGAGTCCTGGAAGACAAATCCCTCTTGCAGCCAGCTGTCACTCTGGGGGTTATTGTCCAACCGGATGTTATTCTGTGCTACGTTGGAAACCATTTAAATCATCTGTGGTAACAGGGAACAATAGTTTACAATTATTCGTGTCTTGAAGGGATTTTGAGTGTCTGATAAGTGATTTTCAGGCTCACAGAATCAACATTTTATACCTTACATCTTATACGGATTTTTTTTCTTCTTTTTAAACTAGGAGAAAACAGTGACTTTTTTTTTTTTTCCAGTTTAATATCTACTGCTATGTGTGTGTGTGCTCAGTTGCATCTAGCTCTTTGCAACCCCATGGACTGTAGCCCACAAGGCTCCCCTGTCCATAGAATTTTCCAGGCAAGAATACTGGAGTGGGTTGCCATGCCCTTCTCCAGGGGGTCTTCCTGAACCAGGGATGGAACCCACATCTCCTATATCTCCTGCGTTGGGAGGCAGATTCCTTACCACTAACGCCACCTGTAAAATCAAATTTCAACATAATTTAAAAATACATTGATAAAGGGCAGTGATTGAAAATTATAAAATTATCTCTAAAATGCATAGAGCCTATTTTCCCCATTCTTCATGTAAGGTCAAGTCACACACACACACACAGTAGACCAAAGAACTCTATGGCTTTAAATTCATGATTGATGTTAGGATAGAATCCATGTATTTTTCTTTGTTTCTCCTTTCAACTTGGCTGCAGAAGAGTGCATCCATTGCAACCACGAGGTTCACGGATGTTATGATGAATGGTTGATGACTGAATGCAGAGATAAATTCTTCTCAAGCTACCAAGAGACAGAAGTATTGAAATAGTCCAGGTCACATATTTTGCAAGCAAAGACACCACACCTCGAGCCTTTTGTGTTGGTGAATTCTGCCCCCTTGGTTGGGAAGGTTTGGCCACCTGCGCTCTCCGGTGGGGCTATTTAAACTAACACAAAGAACTCTTTTTTTAATAAAAAAAATTCTGTTCCTTGATACACTAATAAAATAAAAACAAATTGCAGGGGATGACTTTACAACTAATAATGATAGCTAGTCAAATAAAATGTAAAATATAAGCCCAATATTTTAATAATTAGTAGATTCAAAAGACATCAAAATTACTTTGTCAAACTGCTATAGAAGTTTCTAAACATCTATCCTTGATTTCTGTGTTTGTTGAATCACAAACTGACATCTTTGCACAAAGCACATTTTGAGTAGTCCTGCTCTAAAACATGATGAGTTTTATATCCTCATCCTTTTTCCATGCTTTAGAACAGGGACTGGCAAACTTTTTCTGACAAGGTCCAGAGAGGAAATAGCGTGGCTCTGCAGGCCATATGGTCTCTGTCGCTACTGCTCAACTCCGTAAATGTAGCAGGAAAGCATCCATGGACAATATGTCAGCCATGAATATGGCGGTGTTCCAATAAAACTTTATTTTCAAAAGCAGGCTACAGGTCAAATTTGGCCTGTGGGCAGTAGTTTGCTGGTCCCTGCTTTAGAGAGTCTGAGCTGTATTTCCATGTGTCCTAAATATTTTATTTGTATTTTCAAAAGGTTTTTAAACTAGGGTGCTTACAGTGGTCTCTGTATACTTCGAACTCACATTTTGTTTTGGTTTTCTCACCTTTTGGAAATGCTACCAATAGAAAGAAGCAGTAATATTTTAAGGATCAAAATATTCTGGCGGAGAAAGGTCACTATGACCAAATGGTAGAGAAAGGACCTGACATCAGAATCTGCATAAATATAGCCTTTCTTTCCCAAGGCAGTGGAAGATTTTCAGTACTAGCTGGAGAGGGTAGGGTCTCTGATTCTTTCATGGAGATTCAGCTCAAATATGACAACCTCTTTTATTCTGGCTCTTTAGGATATTTCTAAGTGGAACATTCTATGTTCGAAGGATTGTGGCCTTCTCAGCAAAGTCTCTTTCCTGTTGCCCCTAGAAAGTGTCAATTATTTCCTCCCCCACAAACTCCTACCACTTATCAAACTGAAAAGGGTTGTCTGCTTACATTCCTTCACCCTCCTAGAATGTGAGCTCTTCAGGGCAGATTAAAGTCTCTTCAAGGGCTCTTAGTCATTCACAGTGCCTAGAACAGAACTAGGAAGCACATCAAACGACATTATGTAGATACACATTTGTGTGTGTGTGTGTGTGTGTGTGTATTTCTGTGTGTCTATAATATGTGATGAGAACAACATGAACTGAATCACCACCAAGATAGTTGCAAAATATACCTAAGATTGTACACACTGAAGTGTTTGTAATCTATGAAAAGTTACGCAAATGAGTTATTATTAGTACTTGTGGGGAGAAGATGGACATAAATCAGGGGTCCCCGACCTCTGGCTTTGGACTGGTACAGTGGCAGCTCAGTGGCAGCACTAGATTAGAAATAAGTGCACAATAAATGTAATGTATTTGAATCATGCCAAAACCATCCCCTACTTCCTGGTCCATGGAGAAGTTTTCTTCCATGAAATTGGTCCCTGGTGCCAAAAAGGTTGAGGACTGCTGACCTAAATGAAATTGAAAGCAAAAATAAAATTAAAAGATGTACATTGGAAAAACTGTGATTATAACAGGGGCAGTAGTGGTAAAGAACCAGCCTGCCAGTGCAAGAGGCACAGGAGATGCAAGGAGACGTGAGTTCGATCCCTGGGTCAGGAAGATACCCTAGAAAAGGAAATGGCAACCCACTCCAGTATTCTTGCTTGGAGAATCCCACTGACAGAGGAGCCTGGTGGGCTACAGTCCATGGGGTCACAAAGAGTCAGACACGACTGAGTGACTAACACACACAAGTACTATGGAGGCTGGAGTATAGAACTAGGACTAAGTGCTGATCACTCAGTGCTTATTACCTAAATGAAGAAAGAGAAGAATGTCAAATTTGAAATGAGAGGATTTGAATTTCTTGTTAAAAAAAAAAAAAATTCTACTTTCTTTCCTACTTGCCGCCTACCACTCCTCTACTACCCTGGAAACTTGGCTTTACTTCTAGCAGTAAATGTCCTGCAAGACATTTGCTCAAATGGTGACTTCACAGAATCCTCCTTTGAGAACCAGCAGGGACTCTGGCCAATTAGCCTCCAGGAAGATTTGAGGAAGAATGATGCATTTGTAGAAATCAACCCTGTCCCAGATGACTAAGCCTTCGCCTGTTTGATGCACAGTTGTTGTGTAATTCTATTTCTGGTTTGGGGAAAACAACCAATTGAGATCTTTTAGGAGGCTTTTTGAAGCTTTCTGATACTTCCCTCTAGGCAGCACTGTTCGTTTCCAAGGACATGCTGACTGACATTCTGTGTTTAATACTTAATGTTGCCCCAAAGTACTCATGGGATGAGTGGGGACTGGTCCATTAGTGCTACCACGGACACAGCTAGTGAACACAACTGTCAACTTGTACTGTGGTGTGGAGACTGTGGACCCCTTTTGGGGACTGTGGTTACTCTGTCTCAGCTCCTCAAACTACCTAAACACTAACACCTGTGCAGTTCATTTCTGTTCAGTCACTCTGTCATGTCTGACTGTGACCCCATGGACTGCAGCACACCAGGCCTCCTTGTCCATCACCAACTCCTGGAGTTTACCCAAACTCATGTCTGTTGAGTTGGTGATGCCATCCAACCATATCCTCTGTCGTCCCCTTCTCCTCCTGCCTTCAATCTTTCCCAACATCAGGGTCTTTTCAAGTGAGTCAACTCTTCCCATCAAGTGGCCAAAACATTGCAGTTTCAGTTTCAACATCAGTCCTTCCAATGAACACCCAGGACTGATCTCCTTTAGGATGGACTGGGTGGATCTCCTTGCAGTCCAAGGGACTCTCAAGAGTCTTTTCCAATACCACAGTTCAAAAGCATCAGTTCTGTGCTCAGCTTTCTTTATAGTCCAACTCTCACATCCATACATGACCACTGGAAAAACCATAGCCTTGATTGGATGGACCTTTGTTGACAAAGTAATGTCTCTGCTTTTTAATATGCTGTCTAGGTTGGTCATAACTTTCCTTCCAAGGAGTAAGTGTCTTTTAATTTCATGGCTACAATCACCATCTGCAGTGATATTGGAGCCCCCAAAAATAAAGTCGGCCACTGTTTCCACTGTTCCCCCATCTATTTCCCATGAAGTGATGGGACCAGATGCCATGATCTTAGTTTTCTGAATGTTGAGCTTTAAGCCAACTTTTTCTCTCTCCTCTTTCACTTTCGTCAAGAGGCTCTTTAGTTCTTCTTCACTTTCTGCCATAAAGGAGGTGTCAGCTGCATATCTGAGGTTATTGATATTTCTCCCAGCAATCTTGATTCCAGCTTGTGCTTCTTCCAGCCCAGCGTTTCTCATGATGTACTCTGCATAGAAGCTAAATAAGCAGGGTGACAATATACAGCCTTGATGTACTCCTTTTCCTATTGGAACCAGTCTGTTGTTCCATGTCCAGTTCTAACTGTTGCTTCCTGACCTGCATACAGGCTTCTCATGAGCAGGTCAGGTGGTCTGGTATTCCCATCTCTTTCAGAATTTTCCACAGTTTATTGTGATCCACACAGTCATAGGCTTTGGTATAGACAATAGAGCAGAAATAGATGTTTTTCTGTAACTCTCTTGCTTTTTTGATGATCCAGTCGATGTTAGCAATTTGATCTCTGGTTCCTCTGCCTTTTCTAAAACCAGCTTGAACATCTGGAAGTTCATAGTTCACACAGTGCCGAAGTCTGGCTTGGAGAATTTTGAGCATTACTTTACTAGTGTGTGAGATGAGTGCAATTGTGCAGTAGTTTGAGCATTCTTTGGCATTGCCTTTCTTTGGGATTGGAATGAAAACTGACATTTCCATCCTGTGGCCACTGCTGAGTTTTCCAAATTTGTTGACATATTGAGTGCAACGTTTTCACAGCGTCACCTTTTAGGATTTGAAATAACTCAACTGGAATTCCATCACTTCTACTAGCTTTGTTCATAGTGATACTTCCTAAGGCCCACTTGATTTCACATTCCAGGATGTCTGGCTCTAGGTGAGTGATTACACCATCGTGACTATTTGGCTCATGAAGATCTATGCACTCATAGGGAAACTTGATGTTTATTCTGTTTCATGCTGTCACCATGGGACTGAGTCAAGGTCAGCTTGCCTCTCACGAAGAAAGCATCTCTACCTCAGCTTTCTGGATTTTCCTTAGGAGCAGAGTAAAACAGGATTCTGGGGAAATGGATCTTAGTAAATAGTACAAAAATGATCAGATTGGTCACACACCGCATTGTGACTCTTGAAATTTATAGACAACAGGTCGCTTTGGGGGCAATAAATGAGGAATATTCAATAAAAATCTCTGTTAATTCTTCTCATTGTACATGTTAGAAAAAGCTAGTTTCGATACTGAAAAATTCAGTTGCTTGTACATTTACTATTGTTATTATTATTATTGATTGTTTCATGTATAGCAGGTATAATGTTAAGAAGAGTTATCTATACATAAGTGTTAATTGGTGCTTTTGTTGTTCCTGGGGGTTTCTACTTTTAGAAACTGAGGTTTGCAATGTGGAGGGAGGGGGCATTTCAGACCGTCTGAGAAGTTGAGAGCTGAGGAGGAGTAGCTGGTAATCATTCTGTTCTTCTGGAAAGTGTGAAGTCTAGAAGAAAAAGAAAGATCAAGGGTGGGCTGAATCTGAGAAGAGAACAGATGGGCCGTGGTTATGCCTGCCAGAGGCATGGGCAGAAAGGAAGGAAAAACTGTTCCTGCTCTCCTTCTCCTCTAAATGGAGAACATGTACACCAGGGCTCCTTGTGGGCTGGGCCAGATGGGAAGCTTAGGGGGAAAAGGCTGGCAGTGTCTTCTTCGAAAAAGAGGAGGCCTGGACATGGGTGTCACTTCCTCCAAACCCACAGGCTAGCTTCTGCTCTGCATGTTGGCCTGCAGAAAGAAAATCTCGCCAGGAAAGAGGACTATGAGGAGTCTACAAACATTGCTGACAGCATGTCCCATCCTTGAGTGATTCCTGATTTGGAAAGATTTTTTTTCCTTTCAGTACTTTATTATGGTAGCACTATAGTCCTTCACTTGTGGAGGCTGCTGTGATGGAATACAACCCTAATCAAAAGTCTGGTCTCAAGAAAAAGAGTGTGTAACCCTCTTTCCATGTTGCTGGATTTGGTTTGTTGGTATTCTGTTGAGTATTTTTGCATCTCTATTCTGAAGAGATACTGGTCTGTGTTTGTTTCCTTATAGCGTTTTTGTCAGCTTTTTGGTATTGGCTAGTAGGGGTCCGAGGTTAAACTTTTTAGATAGATTTTTTTGTTTCTGTTTTGCCATCACACTGTGTGATACTTAAGCTCCTGGGATCTGACACCTAGTTGTCTTCATCTAAAGTCAGCCTGGAGCTGTCAGCAAATAAATTCACCTTTGCAGACTCAATTTCCCCACTTCTAAAGTCAGGATGATGACTGTATCTGCTTCTTCCAGTAGATGCTAGACAGAGCGAGGTTATGATTGCTGCCCTAGCATCCTCTGCTGCATGTGTTCTCAGTCATGTCTGATTCTCTGCAGCCCCATGGACTGTAGCCCACCAGGCTCTTCTGTCTATGGGATTTTCCCAGCAAGAATACTGCAGTGGGGTGCCATTTCGTCCTCTAAGGGAACTTCTCAACCCAAGGATCAAACCTGTGTCACTTGCGTCTCCTACATTGCAGGCAGATTTTTCAACACTGAGCCTCTAGGGAAGCCCCAGCATCCACCAGTATTAGCTATCATTATCACTTGTCCTTTAAGGTCAGTTTTCAAAATACCAACAAGCACTGCAATTAGCAAATATTTATTTACCACCTCATATGTAAATTTCTGACTCTTTCCCCTTTTTATTAACAGAGGGTTCTAAGATTATATGTTATATATATAATTATATATATATATAAGATTATATATTAGCCTATATCCCATCCTTTTAAGTTTTAGCCAAACTCCAATTTGCTTATGGCTCAGTTGAGCACATGTTATAGGAGAAATATCAAAAGCATCCTAATGTATATATCTATATACATTCATTAATGGGTTATGAAGTTAGTAAGTTACTAAGATATTTCTTAATAACAAAGAAAAAAGAGGAGAGAAGATTTTAGGGTACATTTTAAAAAGACCAGAAATATCAGCAATGTGAGCTTGTTAGAGAGGCAGTTTCTTGGGTACCATAGACCCAGTGAATCAGAAACACTTGAAGTGGAACTCAGGAATCTGTACTTTGACAGTCATCCAGGTGATGCTGATGCAAACTGAAGAGGCTGAAGTTTGAGAAGTCACTAAGAGAGTTTAGAGATAGGAGCTCCCAGTTAAAAACTTGGACCACTTCTTGAGTACTGTTGTGATTTTAAGCAGACTACTCACACTCAACAAAGCCTATGTCTCAGGGTTGTTAAGAGAATTTAAATGAGTTAATGCATATGCAAATATAGAAAACAACTGGAAGTTGCAAAACACTCTAAGCAAATATGTTTATAAGGGAGAGAGACTCCAAAGCAGGCACACAAGTTTCTTCAGGAGAGAAAAGCAATAGTCCATGTATGCATTCATATTTCTCAGCCTCCCTTGCCATTAATCTGAGGGCTGGTAACTGCTTACTAGTTCTGGTGGATGGTGCGTGAGTGGAAGTTGCTGCCAGCACAACTAGAATGCTTTCTCCATTCTTTTGTTTTCCTGCTATGTCCTGTCCTACCGGACCCCATGATCCAGAAATAAATCTGTGTTGTGTTCAGCTACTGAGATTTCAAAAGTGATATGTTGTGGCAGCTAGCATAAATTATCTGGGTCAGCACTGTATGAGGAGAAGCAATGAGAAAGAGTGAGACTGACAATGAGATGTCAGATAGAGGGAGAAGCTGGCTCAAAGAAAGAGAATGATATTATCTCATGATGATAGGAGACAGATACTGGGCCAAGTCTTTATCTCCATAAGTCCTGGGAAGAAGACAGAGATTTCTAAAAGACTTAACGCCAAAAGAAGGATAGGTAATTTTCTAGTAGCATTGTTGTCTCATCAATGCCTGTGAAGATGATGAATTCAGATAGGTATTCTCATTCTTTGGTTGTAAAGTGAGAGGGGATGGGATGGCTTGGGCTTGCTTCCCATAAAAACGCAGATTCTGTATGTTAGAAGCAAGCTCTACGCAAAGCCTCCTAGTGGGTTTCCTGCATTTATTTACATACCACCAAACCATTCTTTAAAATGCATTTCTTTTCTTTTGCACCTGAAAATAGCAGAAATTTACTAATGATCTGTTCAACTTCCTTTTTTTCTTCAAGTTCAACATCTTGACATTTTTCTGAACAGTTTAAGTTTAAATTACACTGCACAACTGGTATTTTACTGAGTGTGTACTGTTCTTTCTAACACAAATATATGTACCCCCCTGCAAAGTTTGACTTTTGCAGGTCGGATAATGACATCACATGTCAGGAAGGCTTCTCTGACTCCCTAATATTGGATCAGTTGTTATTATGTGATGTCTCAAGGTATATGTTTAATGCATTCCCATTGAAGAGTGTGGAGAGTAAAAGAACTTCTCCAGTACCTAAGTATCAACAAACTAACCCACTGACATCTACAGAACACTCTAACCAACAGAATACATATTCTTTTTTCAAGGACATGTATATTTTTCAAATTAAACAACATTCTTGCCCACAAAAAAATGCCTCAATAAAATTAAAAAAGGATTCAAGTCATACAAAATTGTTCTCACACCACAATGAATTTAAATTAGAAATCAATAACAGAAAACTTTCTTGGAAATTCTACTTATTTGAAATGATATAAGACATTTCTAAATAACCTACAGACCAAGGGGTAAGGGGAAGTTAGAACATATTTTGAACTGAATGAAAAATGAAAACTCATCATATGAACATTGTGGGAATCATTATAGCAGTATTTAGTGGGAAAATTTTAGCACTAAATGGCTATATTAGAAAATATGAATGGTTTTAAATCAATGACCTAAGCTTCTAAATAAATAAGAGCAAATTGAACCAAAGTAAGCAAAATAAAGGAAATAATAAAGACCAGAATTGAAGCCACTGAAAAATTGAAAAGAAAGATAATAGAGAATCAAGTAAATCAAAGTCTGGTTCTTTCAGAAGATCAATAAACTTTATAAAACCTTAGACAGGCTAATAAGGAAAAAAGAGAGAAATTTAAATTACTAATATCAGGATGATATTTGATGTCACTACATATTCTAAGAAATATTAAAAGGATAATGTAAAATATTACAAGCAAATTTATGTCAATAAATTTGGCAACTTAGATGGAATAAACAAATCCCTTGAAAGACATAAACTATCAGAGCTCACTCAAAGATGAAATAGATAATTCAAATAGACCTGTTATCTATTAAATAAATTGAATTTATAGTTAAAACCTTTCACAAAGTGAATTCCAGGCCCAGATGTTTTCACTTGTGAATTCTACCAAGTAATTAAGGAAGAAATTAAATCAGTTATACACAAAGTGATCTAGAAAATTGAAAAGGTGAGAATATTCCCAACTCAGTATATGAGGCCTGAATTATTCTGATACCAAAATAAGACAAAGACATAAAAATAGCAACAATAAACACTTGGGTATAATATGAGTATTGATTATAAATATTCAAATAAAATGTCATTAAATCAAATTAACAGCATATAAAAAGGATAATAGATCATAATCAATTGTAGTGTTTACTATAGAATTGCAGTGTTGGTTTATTGGAGGGTAATTGCTTTACAATATTGTGTCGGTTTCTGCCATACATCAACATGAATAAGCCACAGGTATGCATATGTCCCTTCCCTTCTGAACTACCCGCCCCCATCTCCCACCCCATCCCACCCCTCTAGGTTTCCATGGAGCACTGAGTTGAGCTCCCTGTTCCACATGGCAAATTCCCACTTGCCATCTATTTCACATGTGGTAACATATATGTTTCCATACTATTCTCTCAATTTGTCCCATCCTCTCCTTCCCCCATTGTGTTTGCAAGTTTGTTCTCTATGTCTGCATCTCCACTGCTGTCCTATTCATTAGTACCATCTTTCTAGATTCCATACACAGGCATTCATATATAATATTTTAAATCAGCTTTGTTACAATAAAAATTTTAAAAAGAAATAAAACAACAAAAGGAAAAAAAAAAAAAACCAGAATGAACAACTGATACATGAATGTGGGTGAATTATGGTGAGTGAAAGAAGTCAGACAAAATGGATACATACTCCAGCAAATGAGTTTGGGGAGATCAACAAACTGATTCTAAAGTTTATATGGAGAGGAAAAAGATTCAGGTATTTCAGCACAGTATTAAAGGAGATGAACACCATTGGAGGCCTCACACTGTCTGAATTTAATACTTACTATAAAGTTATATTAATCAAGACAGATTGGTACCGGTGAAAGGATAAACAAATAGATCAATAGGACAGAGTAATGATCTCAGAAATGGATCCACTTAAATATGGCAAACCAGTCTTTGCTAAAGGAAGTAAAGACTATATACAATGATCTCTTCAAAAGGTGGTGCTAGAGTAACTGGAAATCCCCATTCAAAAAAATGAATCTGGATACAGATCTTATGCCCTTCACAAAAATTAACTTAAAGTAGATCACAGACCTAAACGTAAAACACAAAAATACAGACTCCTAGAAGATAACGTAGGGGAAAACCTATGTGACCCCAGATATGTTGCTATTTAGCTATGACATCAAAGGCCTGATTTGTGAAAGAAATCACAGATAACCAGAATTTCATTACAATTAAATTTTCTGTTGTGTGAAAGATAATGTCAAGATAATTGGAAGACAAGCCACACCTTGAGAGAAAACATTTGCAAGAGATACATGTAATGAAGGACGGTTATTCAAAGTGTACCAAAAACCCCTCAAAATTCATCAATAATAAACAACCCAATTAAAAAAATCAGCCAAAAGTATTAACAGGTACCTCACCAATGAAGATGTACAAGTGGTGAATAGACACATGAAAAGATGCTCTGTATCATATGACATCAGGGGGATGCAAATTAAAACAACAGTGAGATACCACTCCATACCTGTGAGAATGGCCAAAAATCTGGAACCCTGACAGCACCAAATGCTGTCAAAGATGTGGAGCTGGTAGGATTGAAAAGTGGTGCAGCCACATTGGAGGGCAGTTAGTTTGGAAGTTTATATATATATATATGTAAGCATACCCTTGCCTTAAGCTCCAGCCGTCACATTCCTTGGTATTAACCCAAAAGAACTGCAAATATGTGTCCACACAAATCTGCATAGGAGTGTTTATCCATAATTGTCAAAATATGGAAGCAGTCAAGACACCCTTTAGTAAATGGATGGATACATAAACAGTGGTAAATACAGACAATGGGATATTATTCAACTTTGAAAAAAAGATCAAGCAATGAAAATGCATGGAGAAAACGTAAATGAATCTTACTAGTAAAAAAAAGCCAGTATGAAATGTTTGTGTACTATGATTTTAACTATATGACAGTCTTCAAAATAGCAAAATTGTGAAGACATTGAAAAAAGTCAATATTTGCCAGCAGTTAAGGGGGAGTGAGGAATAGCAGAACACAGGGGATTTTTTAGGGCAGTGAAAATACTCTGTATGATATGGAACTAAACAACAACAACAAACCCAAAGAATATACAACACCAAGAGTCCAAGAGTGAACACACAAACACACACACACTCAGGGTCCATCAAAGAAAAGTTTTTTTTAGGACAAATATTAGGGTCATTTTAAGGAAATGATATTAGTTCAATAACTTGCTTTTCTGATAGTCTTCAAAATGTCTTTCAGCTAATAATCCTGAGAATCATTAAGAGGATGGAAAATCTGAAATAAGGGCATGGATGCTTATTCTTTAAAATGAATAGTAGGAAATAGCAGTTTTAGCAATAAAAATAATGTAGTGATATGTAAAAATGGCATGTAGCCTAACTTAGTCACCAAGCCACCCTCGTCACACAAGATTCATTAGTCTCCAAATCAGTTTTGGTATTGAGTACCTTTATAGAAATGCATGCAATGTAATGGAAATGTACCTGTACCTTATTATACAAGTCTTCTGAATATAAATAATGCAGGAGGCATGTTCTTTGCAAAATATGTTGTATTAGAAAAGGAAAACCATAAACAGATTTCTAGTGATGGGTATTGTATATGCTGTAGGCAGCATCAAGCTTTAAGGCGTGTGTGAGTTTAAGCGTGGATGGGCTCACATCCACGCACTCTTTTAATGGCACTGGATTTGGCTTTGGTTATATTTTGTTTTGTTTTCTTCCTTTTTTTCTTTTCTATTCCTCAGTGGATCTCTACAGAATCTGTAATGTAAGTGTTCTTTGTTCATGATATTGTATACAAGTTTCCCCTGAAAATTAATAAGGCTGTCTCCAACTCACAGCCCTATTTACATACTTCTCCCTTACCAGTTAGCTTTTGATTTTCCTCTGTATCTCTTTATCTTCAGGCTATAGCTGAATGTGTCCTCTGCCAAATCCCAAATCAACCTCTCACATGGCTCTCACATAATCCTCTTCTTCAATTCTGGACCTTATATTTGGGGGCCTTTACTTCTATAAGGTTCATATGATTATCTTAGAGTCCTTTTCCTTTTAAAGATAAAATGTAAGTGTCAAATTAATCTGATAAGGCATTGCTAATGGCTTAACAAAACCTGAATTCTATAATGATAATTAGGATTATAACCAAGAGCTTTCCAGTAAAACTAAAGTGCATCTAACCTTATAAGAGTATAATATGAAGCCAAATCTAGTGAGTAGAATATCAAATTGAAAAATACTGATCTCTTTGTAACTTGCTGGGACCATCTCTAAAAAGAATTTAGTGAAGGGAACACATCTCTCCTTCGTGGCCGGAAATATCTGAAGTCTTTGCTGCATGGACAAATAGAATTATACATGCTGAGGAGGGGCTTCCAACATACTCTCTCCTTAGGGTAACTCTCATTTCCCAAGAAAGCTCTGTTGTGTATCATTAGTTAATGGTGTTTACAGGGCCCTTGCTCAGTAATTCATGATTCTGAAATTGGGGTTAGCAGTGCTTTTTAACCAACAAAAGGTATATCATTTAACCTGGAGAGCATATATTCAGCTCATAAGGATGTCATGGTCCTTGGCCCATCCCAAGATTCTGAAAATGTCCTCCTTCCACAAAGCTTTGTCTTTCCTCAATAATTGCAAGGATATCTTGGGATGGGTAGTATGCATATAATTATCTTTCTAGTAAGAAGAATAAGAAAGCTCATATACATTACTTCTTAGATTAAACCAAATGTACTTCGGATGCCAGTGCAAAGGCATCAGGGTACGTTTGAGAAAGCCAGGGTCAAAATTTTGAATTGTCTCAAAAGGCAAATTGATCCAAAGAAGTAAGATCTTTACATTTAAAACTTCTACTGGTTATTTACTGTTAGAGAAGAGTGGTAAAGGCAATGAGGATGCTTCTGTAACAGGTCACATCTCACATGTTGGAGGGGCACAGATGGGCCATGTGTGAGCAGCATAAAACAATGGAGAACAGTCCTGCTCTGTCCAGGTGACACATACATGTCAAGTACTACCTGTGTGGAGGGTATGAGCAGCTGAACACACTAGTGGGCAGTTAAGAAACTGTTTATCTTCTTGGTGGATTTTTACTTTTCTGTCTCAGGAAATGCAGGGTTTGCCTTTGGAAGTGGTGTTTGTATTTGACTTAGTAGTTACCATTTGGATGATCAAGAAGAGCGAGCAGTCATCTTTGCACCTTCACTAATGAGACATCACAGGTCCAGACTACTGAATGTCACGTTTATCCTAGCTTGTTCTCTAACCATCCTCCTCTGCTCTCCTTATTCGGTGGTACTATTGTAGTAGGAATTACTTATGCTTTGGAAAATGTACTGATTTTCTCAAATCTGTATGCTGATACACAGATTAACAACTGAGGTTTCTCTGAAAGGCGGGGAGGGATCGGCAATGTTCAGATGTCAACAAGAGACACTCTCCAGGAATGTAATGGGTCTCTGGACAGGGGAGTGAGGCAGAAACTGAGGTATGTTTCACTCAAGTGAAAGGTACCTTTTTCTTGCACTGATGTTCTGTCCCCATTGGACTGGAAGGTAGGCATATGCAGCTTGCAGTACTTTGAAATGTTCCTTAATACCTTGGCAATTACTTTTGTCACACAAGTTCCTCAATAAAATCAGCATATCCTTAGAAATTTGTGATTGTATTGAGATAAACAAACAGCGGGTATGTAATGGGAGCACAGCCTGTGCTGTGTTCTTCTTTCCTTCTGAAGTCTGTGAGGAAGGAGTGACGTCTTGTTGAGGAAATTGTGATAGAGAAGTTCTGGGTGCTTTCCAAGATGAGTAACCCCAAAGAATCCAGGCAAAGCACGCTTCAGAAGCTCACAATAGATATGCATATCAGCCCAAGGATACAACTCAGGGGCTGAAGGAAGACAACTCCTTTTCTCAAACACCTTTGAGGAAGTGTATCCTTACCACCAGGATTATCCTTTGCTATACACTTAATAAGAAGTGACAGCAGTATTTAGCCTTTTATTGAATGTCCTTTGCAGATATGATGAACTCATTGCTGGCTTTGAGAAATATTGAGATGTGTAAGGTGATTTTTTTTCTCTTTAAATAATTCCAAGATGGGGGTGCTTTTGGGGATCTACATCAACTTCCTCTATTGGCTTATCAGTTGTTTTCAGTTCTGAGACTCACTTCTCTCTAAATGGTAGGCAGATTTTTTCTATTCTACCTAATCTGTTGGTTTTAATCAGGTACTAGAACTAGAAGACCATTAGTAGTGAACTAAAATGAGAGAAAAAGATATTATTAAGTTGTATCTAAACAGATTATTTAGAGGCTTCCCAGGTGACTCAGTAGCAAAGTATCTGCCTGCAGTGCAGATGACTCAATTTCGATCCCTGGGTCAGGAAGATCCCCTGGAGAAGGAAATGGCAACCCACTCCAGTATTCTTGTCTGGGAAATCACACGGACAGAGGAGACTGGTGGGCTACAGTCCATGGGACAGCAAAGAGAGTCAGAGTCGACTTAGCGACTAAAAACAACAACATATTATTTATGAGTAAAAAGCATATCAGGTATTAGTTTGACTATCTACTTCTCTGGCCAGTACTTCAGTCTCCCTGAAGCTCCCCTAACATTCCCTCCTTGATTTCCTTGGATCACGGAACTCTGTCCACTCTGTCCATCCACTTTCTTGATGATCTCTATCCCTAGATCTTGAATTCCAGGATTGGGCCTGTTTTGGTCATTACTTATCCCCATCATTTAGGAAGTAGCCTGGCAGAGTACAGGTTTTCAATGAAGTTTTTAGATCAAAGAAATGAATGAAACATTACCTATCATCTGTTATTCCTAAGAGATGAGAAATATAGAATTTAAAATAATTATGTGTATCCATGGATGATTTATGTTGATATATAGCAAAAACCAATACAATATTATAGAGCAATTAAAAGTAATTTAATTTAATTCAATATTTCAAAAATATTTCATTAGATTCATAAATTAAAACAAAAAATTATGTCCTCCATATCACTCCTGTTTCCAAACTATATATCCTTATGCTCACACACACACAAAAAATTACCTAAAGTTCCCACTTCTGTGCTTTGAAATCACCAAGAGCACACTCTACAAGTTTCCTATTTCTGGGCTCCTACAAAAGAGCAGTTTAACAATATCTCTCTGAATGTGGCATATTATAGCCTTTTATTTCTTTATATATCATTGAGAATTGCTGAGTTATTCTACTTTGTTTTGCTAATTTCTATGCTCATCACCATGTGTTTTTGTATGTACGATTTTTGTTCATCATGAGTTCTTTTACTCAGTTTATTTGAATATTTTTTAATGTTTCTTTTTTCTTAAGAAGTGACATAAATTAAATACTTTAAAACTTTCCCATGTTAAATTTTTGTTTTGGTTCCCACTAAGTACAAATGAAAATTTGGCTAAAGAAACAGTGCAATTATTGGGTACAAATAAATTTCCCCTTATCAATTTATGGAAGTCCAAATTACTTCTAGGATTTACTGACACTGGGGAGAAATGTATCCATGTAGTTGTTAGATTTTCATGAGTAATTCCTTTAGCTTAACAGATGTTACATCTCCTTTAAAAATGGAAATTAGATACCAATTAAAATTTCTTTGATAAAATATCTTTGCTTCTATTTTAATTCTTTGCAGAGGGTGGCATTTGAACTCTTTCTTCAGATTGGTGACTACTTTTAAACTGTGGGATGTTTTCATATACCTGGAAATTTTTCTCAGCAAGATTGTTTGTCCAATATTGAGATTTAGTAGGGGTTCTGTCAGAAGTTGTGTGAGTTACTATCAAATCTCTTAAGCCCCAGTGAAGGGACAGATGCTTAACCAACTACAGTATAGACTTTCTTTGTAAATGTGAGGTCCAGGTGCTCGTTGAGCAGAGGAAATAAGCTTCAGCTGTAAGCTGCCTGACCAGTGCATCGCTGCTGGGCCAGAGAGCTTGTTTCCTTGTGTACTGGGGAGACTAAGTCGCTCTTTTAGAAGCTACCTACAGTTTGCACCTGTGGTCTGGGGAGAAGTCAGGACTTAGAGGAGCACATTGCTCTTTTGTTTGAAAAACACCACAGTGGGCATTGTGCCAGGCAGTACAGCTCCTCTTGGTGGGAGCGATTGACAAAAAAGGTGACTATCTCTGTAACAGGGATTAGAGTTGTTTCCTGGAGGATCAAAAAGAGGTAAGGACCATGGCAAAAAGAATGGGTTTGGGAAGAGGAAGAAAACCTCGGTCTGTCTGGGTAGTCTAGGAAATTCAATATAGTTATACCTAACATTTAATTTTAAATGGTTCATCGATAGTTGATGTGCTATAAAACTCTGTGCTTAGTCACTCAGTCATGTCTGACTCTTTGTGACCCCCATGGACTGTAGTCTGTCCGGTTCCTCTGTCTGTGGGATTCTCCAGGCAAGAATTCTGGAGTGGGTTGCCATTTCCTTCTCCAGAGGAGCTGCCCAACCTAGGGATTGAACCCAGGTCTCTTGCACTGCAGACAGATTCTTTACCATCTGAACCACCAGGGAGGCTGTGCCTAAACCTTCAGAAGTAATCGATTACAGAGTGTGGGTTGTATTAGTGGTGTTTTAGGGAATAGAAACTATAGCTAGTGTTGACACGGCCATTCAGAGGACCCGTGGTGTTAGAGCTGACCAAGGAAACAAGCTTTCCCCACCTCCAGGTACCTTTCAAAAATTTTTGAAAGATATTGGACTATCCATAGTATAGTATCAGTATATTAGAGTCATTTTGATTTCCATTAAAGAGAAAATTCTTGAAAAAAAAATGGAGACAAAAGATTTTGCTGGATTTTGGAACTGGAAAGAACTGAACTCTTTAACTTTTCTAAGTACTCTGAACAATTACCATAATATTTCCACTTCACCTAGGATGTTATTAGGGCCAATGGTAAACTAGGGCTAAGTCTTCGGTCACTTGCATCTTCAGGACCCAAGGCTCAAGACTATTTGCTCAGTTGCTTCAGTTGTGTCCAGTTGTATGCCACCCTATGAACTGCAGCCCACAAGGCTCCCCTGTCCATGGGATTCTCCAGGCAAGAACACTGGAGTAGGTTCCCATGCCCTTCCCCAAAGGATCTTACCAACCCAGGGATCGCACCCACGTCTCCAGCATCTCCAGATTTGCAGGCAGATTCTTTGCCACTGAGCCATGGGGGAAGCCCACTCAAGACTATACTTCAACTGGTAATTCTCAGATTCCTTTGTTGCTGTCAGCTCCAGCCATTCTGACTTAGGAGGTATAAGTATGGTTCCCCAGGGGACTCCATCCACTCTCCTCAGCTAGACTTCTTATTCAGATATTTTAGGTTTTACAGTGTTTATCATAAACTTCTATCTGTCTTAAGCTATAATATATCTTACAGGAATTTCTTATCCTTCCTCTAATGGAGCTCTTCCATACTGATAACTTTATTCTAGGCTTTATTTTATATCCCCATGAATCTCAGAGGACAATTGGATAACCCAGTTTGTCTCTTGTACATTTAGATTACTTCTTCATGTTTTCATGACAGGAGTTTCAAAACTCTTTTTTTTTCTTTTTTAATGACTTTCTCTTAAATGTATACAGGGACTATTACAACTGTTGTGCTATTTAATTAGTTTGTTATTCCTAATGGAATAGATATATGCAGTGTTGAGGTCCTGATGAATTCATTCTAGTGAGAGATTGGGAAATGTATCTGTTCCTATAGCTGCTATAACAATGACCACTTAGTATATTACCTTACTATTGTGTTATGGAGGTCTGAAGTCTAACATGGGTCAGCAAGGCTGTATTCCTTCTGGAGGTGCCAGATAAGAATCTCTTGCCTTTTCTAGCTTGAAGAGACCTCCAGTATTCCTTGGCTTGTAGCCCCTCCCCCTGTCTTCAAGGAGAGTAATATAACATTTTCAAATCTCTCTCTCTATTTTTCTCTCTCTTTCACTGGTCTCTTCTTTAGTCATCACATTTCCTTCTCTTACTGACTCTCCTGCTTCTTTCATAAGAACGCTCATGTTTATACTGTATGCACCTGAAAAATACAAAATAACCTTCCCATTGCAAGATCCTTATCTTAATCACATCTGCAAACTCCCTTTTGCCATGTTAGGGAAACATATTCATAGTTTCTAGGGCTTAGAGTATGGACATCTTTGGATGGGGCTATTATTTTGCCTACCAAAGTAAATAAAAATATCACTACTGAGACTTCCCTGGTGGTCCAGTGGTTAAGAATACACCTTGCAATACAGGGGATGTGAGTTCGATCCCTAGTTGAGGAACTAAGAGCCCATATGCCACAGAGCAACTAAGCCTTCATGCCACAACTATCAAGTCCAGGTGCCACAATAAAAGTCCTACATGATACAATGAAGAGCCCGATGCTGCAGCTAAGATCCCAAAGCAGCCACGTAAGTAAAGAAATAATAAAAACAGTCACTACCTGCGTGCAAATATTAGGACAACTATTGAGGCTTGCAGTGAATGGAGAATCCTGCTTCAGTATTAAGTTATTGGACTTGAAAATTCCTCCAAGAAATGATGCCAGTCTCCAGGGAACCAGTTCACACCATGTAGCAAGGATGTGGTTCCCCCAAAAGAGAAGGAATCGTGTTATTAAAAACACTAAGCTTTCTCTTACACCAGTCTTCAAAGATCCAGTTTTTCCACATAGAATGTTTTCCCATACCTGCCTTTTTTTCTGCTCATCCTTCAGATATTAAAGTTAATTAATGTTGAAGCATTGTCAGATGGAGTTTTGCAGGCCTGATGATTTTGGACTATACTTTGTATGTTAGTATCTCACAGTCTCTGGAGTTGGCTCGCTGAGTAATTTTAGATGACTAATAACCTCATAATTAGATAAATAATTGATATGGCTCAATTATCTGCTACTTTACAACTTTATTAATATTCGTGTTTGAGCTGTAGATGTCTTTCTGCCCTTTTGCTGCCTGGGAAAAAACATAACCCTCCACGGATTTGGGGAAACGTGCTGGAGAACCCTTGCCAGAGTCTAGGATATGTAAATTAGCCGTCTTGTTCCAAGGCATTAGCAGCTGTGGTTTTTATTTATTAATGAGATGGTCAGTATTTGCTGTAAGGGAGTGGAGCCAAATGAATGGATTTGATGTTTATGTTGTTTAAAATCAATTTATTATTCAAGGATAATCAACCAATGTAGCTGAGCTGCCCAGAAGGGAGTCCAGAAATCTGTTGGCTTTGGTGGTCTCTTTGTGTCTCTAGGCTAGACATGGGGGTGTGCCCTTGCAGTCTTCTCTTGTAAGCAGGACTATAGTTAATAAGGCATAATTAATAAGTCACTGAAATATTATCAGTTTGTATTATTACCATCACAAGGTTGAGCTTCCCAGGTGGCGCTAGTGGTAAAGGGCCCACCTGCCAATGTCAGAGAGGTAAGAGATGTGGGTTTAGTCCCTGGGTAGGGAAGATCCTATGGAAGAGGGCATGGCAACCCACTCCAGTATTCTTGCCTAGAGAACCCCATGGACAAAGGAGCCTGGCAGGCTATGGTCCATAGTGTTGCAAAGAGTTGGATATGACTGAAGTTATTTAACACGCATACATGAACTTCACAAGGTTAATAGGACAGCAAGTATACAGTTGCTTGATTAACAGGAAGGGTGTCAGGAAAACATTGAGCTATAGGAAATTGTATTAATATATATAGCTGTCATTAACTAGTAGAAAACATTATTTGGGAAATGGATGAAGGTGGATAAAAAATACAAACTTCCAGTTATAGCTTCCCTAGTGGCTCAGACAGTAAAAGAATAAATAACTTCTGAGGATGTGATGTACAGCATGGTGACTACAGTTAATGATATTCTATGGGATATTTGAAAGTTACTAATAGAATAGATCTTAAAAGTTCTAATCACAAGAAAAAAAAATTGAAGCTATGTGTGATGATGAATGTTAACTAAATTTTTTTAGCAATCATTTCACTACATGTGCATATATCAAATCATTATGGTGAATACCTGAAACTAATATGTCAATTATATCTCAATAAAAAAGAACTAGCAAATTTCAGTGCTAGAAGGAAAAAAACAGTAAACAATTAAGATATATGCTAATTACTCTTAAAGGTGCTATCTTACAACTCCATTTTATCAATCATGCTGCTGCTGCTGCTGCTAAGTTGCATCAGTCGTGACCGACTCTGTGCGACCCCATAGACGACAGCCCACCAGGCTCCTCCATTCCTGCAATTCTCCAGGCAAGAATACTGGAGTGGGTTGCCATTTCCTTCTCCAATGCATGAAAGTAAAAAGTGAAAGTGAAGTTGCTCAGTCATGTCTGGCTCTTCGAGACCTCATGGACTGTAGCCTACCAGGCTCCTCTGTCCATGAGATTTTCCAGGTAAGAGTACTGGCAAGAGTTGCCATCGCCTTCTCCATTATCAATCATAGTTTGTATATATTTAAAATTATATATAACACACCACCATTTTATTCTGAAAAGAAAGTATAATTTCTATTTTTTCTGACTTATCTTTGAACAGAAATGTTTCTGGAAAGGTATGCATTTTCTAAGATTATATGTTATATATACATAAATTTAAAAATAAATTTATAAAGTAACTAACAAATAGAAAAAAAATCATTGGTATTTTATTGTAGAATTTTGGAGAAAAAGATCGCCATTTGATTTGAATATTTCTTAATGAATTAATTTCATGGACTTAGCATGGAAGTATATAAGAAATGACATATCTATACACTCTGTTGATTCAAATTATATTAATCCAGAGAGATCTAATTAGAAGATTATTGATTTAGATTATAGAACTCTAAGAGACAGGATGCCTCAATGGCTCAGTGGGTCAAGAATTTACCTGCAATACAGGAGAGACAGGAGACTTGGGTTCCATCCCTGGGTCATGAAGATCCCCTACAGGAGGAAATGGCAAACCATGCCAATATTCTTGACTGGAAAAAACCCATAGACAGAGGAACCTGGTGGACTGGGCTACAATCCAAAGGATCTCAAAGAGTCGGACACAATTGAGTGACTAAGCACTGATGATATTTCTCTAGAACTTTAAATTGTTCATAGGCAGATGTTTTCAAGTGATCATTTGCATGCCTTGGTTCCACATACACTAATATAAATTTGTTTTATGTTGTATGTTATCAGTGACTTCTTTGTGCTTTACATGCATTGGCAACTACAGTAGCTTGAGTTTGCAATTTCACAAAAAAGTGGTCGGAAGCAAATGGTATAGGCAATGTTCAAGAGAAAGGAAAAATTAAAAGGGAGAACATTTTCACCAAGAGTCATTTTGGGCTCTTTTATTTACAGCTGAAAATGGAATCCTTGAATTTGACATTCAATTAAGATAATATATCAAGATGGTAGATATTATTTTTGGTGTCTGAATGTTTGTTATAAATGTCAGTTTACTAAACAAATAAGTCTGAGACGATCAATACTTCCTGATTAGAAACAAGTTGGGCTGTACAGAGAGACATGGGAAAGCAAAAGGTGGACTTGTTAACAAAGGCCACTCATCAGAGGGCCGTGATGCTCCACTGGCTGGAGACATTTCAGATTATTTGGAGCAAAGATTCTCCCTGACTCTTGGCTCTGGGACCATCTTAACTTTTAATCAGTCAGATGATTTCTGATTAGTCAGAAACTTAAGAACTCTCTACAGCCATGAGAGCAAAGATAGATAATCACTGACTAGTGACCATGTTAAATGAATGACTTATTAATTCCTTAAGCAAGTGGAGTGAGGCAGAGACCAACTAAATCCAGCAGTGTTAGCTGCTTACTCAGTGAACTCAGATGACCAAACAGCCTGTGTTCTAGCTCGTTGTGGGAGAGGGATAGAAGCTGACCCCACCAAGGATGCCTCAAACTTGACAATGGGAAGTCCCCTCCCCACTTTCTGTCTTTAAAAAAAAAATTGTATTGGCTTATAGTTGATATACAATCTTGTGCACACAGTTAAGTGAATCAGTCATATTTATATCCATTCTTTTTTAGATTATTTCCTATATAGGTCATTACAGAGTATTGAGTAGAGTTCCCCGTGCTATACAGTAGTAGGTCCTTATTATCACTTTTATGTATAATAGTGTGTATATGTCATCCCCAATCTCCCAATTTATCCACCCCTCCCTTTTTCCTCCCTGGTAGCCATAACCAACATTTTCCTAATTCTCACTTACAGGAAGACCTAACACTTTGAAAGCGTTTATCTTTTTAAGTGGACCAAGAATCAGGTCATCATCGGGACATGTGAGTGTGATTCTAGGTCCACTGCCTTCTGGCATGGAGGGATGGTGGTGATGATGATGGTGAGTGTCAAGTTCTACACGATGGGTTTTACAGAAGTGGAAGTCAGTAGTTATCACCAGTGATCGCAAGCAAGAAGAAGGGGTAAGAATGTATGTGAGAGGTGCTGTCTGCATGCAAGGTGGCCGTTCCAACTTATCCTTATTGCCTCCAATCTTCTCCTTTGTACAGACTTCATTTCAGTGCCCTTTTTGTGTGGGCTGTGAATTTAAGACCTGGGGGGGACCTTGATCTCCCTAATTCATATGTAAGGAGGAACAACAATCCGTCTTTCATTATTAAAGGAGTTGTTATAACTAAGTAAGATGATACTCTAAAACACTTTGTGGTTAGAATTGGGTGGTCAGAATAATATGTTTTTCAAGCTGATTTCATGCAATGCTATCACAGTTGCAATGAAAACAATAATACTTATTCTTTCCTCAAGGCAATAATTTTAAAACTGCCCCAATCCAGTACAGGTTGTATATTCAATCAGTAAAAATGATTAGAAATACAGGACTAATCCTGTAATAGAAATACGTCACTCCTGTTAGCACAACTACAAGTGTGATCCTCTTCCTCCCACAAGCAGAGACTGGGGAAGAGTGTTGCATTCTGTTAAGTCATAACCTATAATTTCAAAGTTAAGTTGTAAACGATAATTTCAAAGTTCAAACTCAGTCATTTAAAATTTTAAAAAAGGAAGCTGTAAGTGTGAGGTGGATACTGTAGAGAATTGGATTGAATCATTTTGCTTACAAAAATGAAAGTGATTTTCTTTGGGTTTGTCTTTTCTTTGTTTTGAGAGGAATAGGGAAAAGAGAGCCTGGTGGGGGGCGAGTTGCGGGGAAGTGGGAAGAGAGAAAGAGACTGGGCAATTAACTTACTGTGTAGGGGAAAATGCTCATGAGGACAGGGGAGACATTTATTTTCTCATGTGCAATCTTTGGAGTTGTTAAATAGAAGTCTGCTTTGTCTTTTGAAGGCTGAATATGTTCCCCACCCTAAAGAATTAAATTTTATTGTTTGTGTGCACATGCATGAGCGCATGAAGGAGTTGGCTTGGAGACATGATGATATATTGATAAATCAATTAATTGATTGGTCATTGTGATAAGTACTATTAGGATTTACTCATGGAATTTTGTTAGATATTACCAGTGGATATCCTTATACTAAGTAGTCTACACATGGCTATCTGAAAGGGAAGGGGTCAAGTTTATTAAAAAAAATAATAATAATAACACAGAGGAGTGGCATTTCAGAATGAGAAACCAGCAAGCATAAAAGCCTAAAGGAAGGTCAAAGAGATCTTGTGTTTTAGCAAATGGAATCTGTATGAAGGGAGGAAATTGATTTAAGGAGACAGTATAATAAGATGAGGTGGACCTATTCTGCTTACATGTTTAAAAGTTTTTTTAGAAAGTCACTGTGGCAGCTGTGTGGAAAATGGATTGAATAAGGGCAGATCAACCCCACTGACATCAGGATTGATCTTGCATTTGAATATATGATTCAAAGTCAACATTCAGGTATTTAGGAGACTACATCTTTATTAATCAGAGAAAAAGCGTTCAATAAATTTCTTGAATGAATGATCAAATGAAAGTATGAATGAAAAAATAAACATCATATTAACAATCATTTAGCTTGACAGTGGTTTCCAAACCAAAACAAAATTACAGTCTGCTTTCTTATAAAAATCTAAAATAGGTTCATGGCAGGTGGAAATTATGAAGACAAGAGCTTATCAGTAGGAACAGCCCTCATGATGAACTGTCAGAATTAATGGAGAGAGTTAGTCATCTCTGATTTTGTTGTAAGAGGGGCAATCTCTGTTAAGCATGATGGATTTTGCCAGTTGAATGTAGTTTCATGATTACCTTAGTCCTAAATTTGGGGTTTTCTCAATGCTTATCTCAAATACAAACAAACAAAAATCTCTGAATCACAGCCTAAGAGCAGTTAAAGATTCCAGTGTGGGAACACACAATTTTGTCATTGTGTCATTTGAAACAGTTTTATGTATATCCACATAAAGTAAAAATGTAAAGGGATCATCACTTAGGTAATAAACTGTAGACTTCCAGAAAAACATGCTAACTGATTTACGTTTATTTTTCCTCTAGGAGAATTAGTGTTATTTGATATATCTGTTCCCCAACTGATCAGTGATAGTGGTGGCTAGGGGAACAGTTCTTTAGCTGTATGCAGATTGACAATGAAATGTGGAACACCAAGCTATGTGCCCACAGAGTGAGTTCTGTTATATCAGCCATAGAAATATTGATCTCTTCGTCAAACAAGGAGCACCCCCAAAGACTTTAGGAATAATTATTAGCCAAATCACATAGAGGTGTCAGGACATATACTAAAAGAACCCTGAGTATCCCTGGCATGGATAATAATTGACCAAAAGTAGCCTTATCAGAAATGAATCAGAAATCAATCATTGTTTTATTGCTTAGATACACAGAGATGGCGTCATCTAAAGTAATTGTCTTGCAGAATTTCTGAGACAGGAAAAATGTAGGATGTAAATTAGTTCTCTTAGTTACTAACAAACCAAAATGAGCAAAAAACAAAACAAAACAAAACAAAAAAAGAAAAATCATTCCCTTGTTTTCAAGGAAAACAGAATTTAAATCATCTTATTTTGTGTCATTATTATATTTTTTAGGCATACTTAGTCAATTTTCATGGGAAATTGTCTAAGAGTTTCTTTGAAAATGTTAGAGCAAAATTTCTGGAATCAACAACTTGAGATGAAGGTATTTACCATGGCTCCAAGTAAATCAGAACCCCATCATTAGGAAGCCAGCATAGAAGGGCAACAGGGAAGATTAAAACATAGAGTTATTTGATGAAGGGAGTCCTTTAAGGAAATAAAACAGAGAGTTGGTAGGAAAAGAAAATTATTTGGGAGGTAACCTGCTTCTAAAAATGCAAGTGACCTTTAAAAATAATTAACAACTAGATGAATTAAGGTTAATAGAGAATGAATTCCAGAGAGAGTTTTTGAGCTGATATGCATCACACCCTTTACTTATTTCTAGAAATTGTATTAAATGATTTTCAAACATAATTTTATCAAAGCTTTATAACAACTGCATGAGGTAAATGCTATCATTATTAGTACAATTTTGGAGATTCAAAAAGCACAACTCCCATGTATTATGTTCTGTGGTACTTGACACATGGGATAGACCTTGGCTTTGAACCCTCAGAATTTACCTTTAGACCCTGCATTGCAAATGAGTACCATATACTGCCATATACAATATCACCTACAATGAAGAATCATCTGATTGAAAATGTCAGTCATGCCAAGATTGAGAAACCCTGGATTATCCAAATACTTTCCAAACTGTCCATGGAATTTCTGTATACTATGAAAAACAGGTTTGTGGTTTTAAAAACAGAGCTTTGGAATGTGCTTTATATTCTATTCCCTTTTTGAATAATCCCTATGAAGGTTATATTTTAAATCTTATTTTAACATACAATTTAAAATTCTGAAATATTCTGCAGCAAAGACACCTGCTTACCTGTGTTTTCTCCATAGTTTGAGATGCATAGTTAGAATTGCAGATGGGGGTGGTCATGCCAGTCATATGTGACTTACCCAAGGGATTGTGATAAAGAGCCAAAATTTAAATTCTATTCTTTAGACTCCAACTCTAGAAGCTGTAAGATTTTTGTTTGTTTGTTTTGCAAAATATAGCATTACACTTCATTTACAAAGTTGAATACCTAAATCAGAAGTGATCCAGAAAAATGTAATAAATGACAGGTTATAAATGCTATTTCAGTTAATTGGCAGATATTAAATAAATGTCACATGTATATGAAGTTTTATTATTATATGTATCCTTCAAGCTGAAGGTAGGGAGGGGATAAAAATGCCTGTGGACCTATACAGAAGCTCTCTCTATAAATATTTTTTACTGCTGGATGTGAGAAACAGAGATAGTTTTATAAGCAAGAGGAGGGCTCATGACAAGATATGGGTTAACTTCAGCAAGGCCATTCTTGCATACAGGGTTCATCCTTGGTTATTAAGCTATAGGCCTGCCTCAGCCTTTGCCTTTTCTGAAAAATTGACTATAAACACTGTCTTGATTCCTTTTTACATACTGCCAACTGTCCAACACTGTATGTTGGGCATGCAGTGTATCCTGTGTTCCCTTGGAGGGCTCATGGAAAAGTAGAAACTAACACAAATCTCTGCAACAATGCTTTTCTTGAATTGAAAAATGCAGATGGCCCATTTTTCAATGAAGTGTAGAAGGAACCTATAAGGAAAAGCAGAAGGCTTGAAACTATATTTCTCACCATGATCCAGGCTGAATTGGAAGAGAAATGTCTGCCCTGCTAATATCTGACTGTCTCCAGCCTAATGGATGGCTTGGCACATCTATGGGTTCCTTCAGACTTGGGCACAAGTGCATGTTCCTTTCTTATAATGAGATTTAATCAAGGAAAGCCAAAACCATTGCTGCAAGTTAAACACACCCCAGGGAGGGGGAGCCAGTGACTGGGGGAATAATGAACCTCTATTTAACTTTCAGATTTTGTTAATAACAGTTTGACTTGAACTGGTTGGAGCTAATTAGTTGCTGCAGCTTCTCCATTAGTGGCTTATAAAATGGAGCTTACCTTGTGCATGTTAAGCAATTTTCTCAGTGTGGGTCATTTTAGAGAAAACAGAAGGAAACTACATATCTTAAACATGCATGATTATTGTGTTTTGTTGTGGTCTCCTTTCCTATAACGTTTCAGAAATGCCTACAGATCAGGTTCTGACACTTCAGAAGCATGCACAAAGATAGAATGACTTGGCTTTATTCTGGTATAAGCCCCATTAGTTGTGAGGCATTGAAGGGTAGACTTCATAGGTATCTCATGCAAGCAAGCAAACCTGATATGCATTTTCACTTTTGGGAGCAGCCTGAAAAGTAGGATGTTGTTGGTACTGAGTAGTAAGTTGGGAGTTCTCCTTAGAATGAAAGGTATTCACTCTATCCTTAGGGTTATACTGTTTGACATTATTCTCAAAGCAGAGTCTCAAATGTTGCAGAGGCTGCGGTTGTGACCATTGTGTCCTTGTTCCTTGTTCTGATCGTGTGTGATCCCTTATCTGATTTTTTCAAACAACCTCAGGCTCTACTGGCTTTAGAAAAAAAAAAAAAAATGTTTATGGGAATTACGGAACATGCCTTGAGACCAGAATAATTTAAATTTAAATATGATATTCTAAATCTCAATGTCACTAGATTCCAAACTGGATCTGGGGATTGATACAATTTAAACTGAAAGTGATAGAAGAGAAGCCTGCTATATGCTATGGCTCATTGCCCTATAGTTGCAAGATCCCTCAATTCATTACCTCCCTTTCTCATCTCAGGCTGATATCAAAACATTTTCAGACCTCTGGGCCAGGTTTTTGTGTTCTGTGTCATCCTTTTCCACATGTCTTTGCTTTCGGTGTGTCATCATCTCAATATCTAAAATACAGATTTGGAATCTCATCTTGATGGTATTTAGGGTTATAAAATGAATAGAATTACTATGTAGTTAGGCTATATTAGCTAGGCAGTTTGATTTCCTAATAGGAAGTGCTCAGGGTTATTTCAAGTCCTGAACGTCTGATGGAGTAGGAATAACTGAGGAATGAAAGATGAGAAGGATCAATCCTAATTTAGAAAGAGAAGAATCAGATTCATAATGCCATTTACTAAACCTGGTGGTTTTTCTGCAACAGATTTTAAGCTACCCATATGCACAAGCATGAAAAGTTGAACACACTTGGTTCTGATGTTGAAGACTTGCCTAATGAGCCCATTCCTTGAAGTCTATAAAATCTTCACTTATATACATGTCACATTTCAAAATCCAAAATGTGATATATCTGTGTGGTTAATAATAGTTGCCTTCCAAAAGATAATTAACTCTATTACACACTTAAAATTAAATAAAGTGTACCCAAGGGTTGTAAACTGTCCATCTTTGGTGCCAGAATGAAGGTGTTCTTCATGAATAGAATGAAAAACAAATTTGGTGGTGGATACATGAGATGCACTTGTATTTCCGGTGGTTCATTTAACAGTAATGAAGTGAATTACTCTTTCATAGGACACTGAAGTCCCTATGTGTGACTGTCACTGCACCTGATAGTGAGCAGTCCAATGCTTACCCATCTGATATGTGGTAAGCCCTCGAAAGTCCTCCTTTGGTAAGGCTGATGTCTTGTAACATGTTTAGGCTGAGAACTCCCTTTGGAACCACACAGACTGAGTACACACTGCTCTTAGGCACTGATGGTATACAACCTATATTCTCCAGAAACTTGTGAGTACTCTTCGTTAGTATAAAAGGGTAAGCATTGGATACACAAATGCTCCAGTGACTTAATGTTATTAAGTCTACTGTTCAAGTAGAATGTTTTGGAACCCAGAGGAACCAAAAAAAAAAAAGAAAAGAAAATTTTTGATTCACATTGTTGTAACCTCTACTGTTTCCTCTGTGTGGGGACCAGGGGTGGATTTCTATGAGGCTAACTACTCCTCAGCTTTTACACAGATTGTCCTTTTCTTCTGATTGGCTTATCTATTATAACCTTTTTGATACATAAAATGATATAGCAAAGGGAATACAGAGTGCAGTAACTTTATGGAATGTAGAAATAGGAGGTGGAGGCTTCAGGAACAATAAACACCAAAATCCTCTACTTATGAACCCCTGGTTGCTTGAGTTTTCTTGAGGAGAGTAGAAGGGATATTTGTGAGAAGGTTGAAAATGGAAGACATTGAATTACGGAAACCAGTACTTTTCATGCAGGTGTTTGTAGAGCTGGTTGAAAAAGTGAACTCTATTTAGGTGTCATGTCTGTGATATTAGTGTGGTCCAACGTTTTGTAAACTAATCCTACAATGCCCTCAAGACTATATATAAGCGGCCACCACTGGGAAAGGTCCTGGTACTGAAAATATTTTTAATATTTTCTAATGGTGGGCTTTTATCCTTTGAGGATAGATTTATTAGAACCAGTCAATTCTTTAGGTCCATTTTTGGTGAATAAATTAAGATATTAGGTCAGGGTACATACATTTTAAAATTATTTTATTAACCTGGTAGTTTATTAAGTATACAACTAATATATGCCTTTGGGTAAAAAAATAATCCATGCAGCAAAGAATTTTTTTTTTAAATTTAAAGCTTCCTTCTCCTACCCAAGCTTAGTCTCAGTCCCTAGAGACAATTAGTGTTAAGAGCATACTGTTTTATTTTTGTATGGTTATCTTTTCTCCTTAAACAGTGAACTCATTGATCTGTGATATATAAGCAATAGATAGAAATTTTGAAATAATATGATAATTAGAGGTGCCTTATATCTATATCATTAAACTATACCCTCCCCAACTTTGCTGCCTAATTTTTAAGACATATCCACAAATGCTTGAGCAAGTTTCATTGACATCATTAATTAAAATAATAAGTGTTAATTATTATTCCTTGATGCATCCATTGTAGACAGAATCTGTTGTTCTTTCTTTAATGAAATAAGTGGAATTTGGGCACTTACTGTTCCTTTGCTAATATTCCTACTACTCCTTTTCCATTTATCTTAGTCATTTTGCTATTTTTACATCAAGGTTTATAACATTATATTCTCTCTTGAATCTATAATTGGATTTTTAAAAATTGTGTCTATAGTTTAATTTTAAAACATGATGACTAATATCAGTATAAAACTTCAAGCACAATTCACTGTGGAACTTAATAAAATGAGTGGCTCTTTAGAGAAGAAAATGTAACCTAGTGCAATTAAAAGTTACTGCCTAAAGAAGAATCTACCAAAGGTCAGTAATTGATGAACACTTTAGTTTCTAGATCAGGTTCAGTTACCAATCTGTCTTTTACCCATGTGAACAGACTTCTTTTACATTTGTTCCCAATACCTCATGTCTATTAATGATTTGACTGGATCTCCAAGTCTCTGGAAAATGTTTTTAATCAAAATTGTGAAGACATATCACTTTTCTAGAAATGTAGTATTCCCAATAGGAAGTATAATCATATGGAATAAGTAACTTGTTTTACTTTTTAACACTTTTCAATGTTCTCTTTGTCCTTATAGTTATAAAAAATTATGAATGCATGACAGGGTTTCTTTCTTTTTTTTTTTTCTCATTAATTCTGCTTCAGATCACATGGGTAGACATTTCACATCTGAGCCTGTTTTCCTGTAAGTCCATTGTTTCTCTGATTATTTCCTCACTTCCATTATTTCTGTTTTTCATTCTGATCTTCTTACTAGAAGTAAGCTGAAAACCTGGGCCTTCTCAGTGTTCTTACTTTTTACTTTTCTTCCATGCCTGTGTCCTCTGTTTATCTATATTCTGGGTGTTTCAACTATATTTGCAGATAACCGTCTTGATTTTTTTATCTGTGTCCATTTTGTAATTCATATTGTCTCCTTTTTAAAAATTTCAGCAACTTTATCAAAGGTATGTTATAGTTAATAAATGTCATATTATGTAATTATACATATTAGCATATAAATAGGGACACATAGATTTTTATTATCAGATTTCTCTATTTAAAATGGTCCAATATTGTTTTATGAATATATTTTGTAAGATTTGCTTCTGTATACTGGTTTGTGTATTTCCCTTGGGCGCTCTTGGGCATTCTTTTGTGGTTGGTATTCTCTTTCAAATTTATTTTTCCTCTTCTCAAATGCTTAATAATGTCTAGTTATCTGTGATTATCTGTGAATAAAGAATCAGGTTAGGAGGAGATTGCAAAGGAAAGATGTATTCATGGTGGATGTCCATCCCCTATCTGAGCTGGCGGGGTTTCTATTTTTGGACTGAAATCCAGTATGAAGATAAAGTAATGAGACTCTTCTTTGTTTTGTATAAGTTCTTTGGCATTAACAAAACTAGGAATTACCAGTTAAACAATTACAACATCTCAAGAAGCACAATATAAAAAAAATGATGGCTCTTTCAAGGAAAAACATCTCATTCAGATATAAAATCTAAGTCTATCAATGTCATTTTTATTTTGGAGGAGTCATGACTTGTATAATGCCAGATAAAAATAAGAAATTATACTACTTTTTAGTTGATATTGTTTCTGTCAGTTTATTTTGTTTGGGTATCCAATCTCACTGATATTAGACATTCTATGAAAAGGCATATTTGTCTAGGTCTGGGTGTACAGCAATTGATCCATTCATTTATTCATTTAGCTAATATTTGCTTCATATCTCTGATGCGCTAGGCATGCCTGAAAACTGGTTTATAGTGGTGAACAAAGTACAGTAGATCTATTTCATAGTATATTAGTAAGATATACAAACATACAACAGATAAATTACAGATGTAATATATGATGGAAAATTATAAGACTCTAAGAGAAAAATAAGTATGAGTAATCAAATATTATCCTTCAAAGAAATAATATTCACGTATACCAGGCTGGAGCACTTGTCTCATGCATCCCACCTGGGCTGGTGATCTGTTTCACCATAGATAGTATACATGCTGTTCTTTTGAAATATCCCACCCTCACATTCTCCCACAGAGTTCAAAAGTCTGTTCTGTATTTCTGTGTCTCTTTTTCTGTTTTGCATATAGGGTTATCGTTACCATCTTTCTAAATTCCATATATATGTGTTAGTATGCTGTAATGTTCTTTATCTTTCTGGCTTACTTCACTCTGTATAAGGGGATCCAGCTTCATCCATCTCATTAGGACTGGTTCAAATGAATTCTTTTTAATGGCTGAGTAATATTCCATGGTGTATATGTACCACAGCTTCCTTATCCATTCATCTGCTGATGGGCATCTAGGTTGCTTCCATGTCCTGGCTATTATAAACAGTGCTGCGATGAACATTGGGGTGCATGTGTCTCTTTCAGATCTGGTTTCCTCAGTGTGTATGCCCAGAAGTGGGATTGCTGGGTCATATGGCAGTTCTATTTCCAGTTTTTTAAAAAATCTCCACACTGTTTTCCATAGCGGCTGTACTAGCTTGCATTCCCACCAACAGTGTAAGAGGGTTCCCTTTTCTCCACACCCTCTCCAGCATTTATTGCTTGTAGACTTTTGGATAGCAGCCATCCTGACTGGCGTGTAATGGTACCTCATTGTGGTTTTGATTTGCATTTCTCTAATAATGAGTGATGTTGAGCATCTTTTCATGTGTTTGTTAGCCATCTGTATGTCTTCTTTGGAGAAATGTCTGTTTAGTTCTTTGGCCCATTTTTTGATTGGGTCATTTATTTTTCTGGAATTGAGCTGCAGGAGTTGCTTGTATATTTTTGAGATTAATCCTTTGTCTGTTTCTTCATTTGCTATTATTTTCTCCCAATCTGAGGGCTGTCTTTTCACCTTACTTATAGTTTCCTTTGTAGTGCAAAAGCTTTTAAGTTTCATTAGGTCCCATTTGTTTAGTTTTGCTTTTATTTCCAATATTCTGGGAGGTGGGTCATAGAGGATCTTGCTGTGATTTATGTCGGAGAGTGTTTTGCCTATGTTCTCCTCTAGGAGTTTTATAGTTTCTGGTCTTACATTTAGATCTTTAATCCATTTTGAGTTTATTTTTGTGTATGGTGTTAGAAAGTGTTCTAGTTTCATTCTTTTACAAGTGGTTGACCAGTTTTCCCAGCACCACTTGTTAAAGAGGTGGTCTTTTTTCCATTGTATATCCTTGCCTCCTTTGTCAAAGATAAGGTGTCCATAGGTTCGTGGATTTATCTCTGGGCTTTCTATTCTGTTCCATTGATCTATATTTCTGTCTTTGTGCCAGTACCATACTGTCTTGATGACTGTGGCTTTGTAGCATAGTCTGAAGTCAGGCAGGTTGATTCCTCCAGTTCCATTCTTCTTTCTCAAGATTACTTTGGCTATTCGAGGTTTTTTGTATTTCCATACAAATTGTGAAATTCTTTGGTCTAGTTCTGTGAAAAATACCGTTGGTAGCTTGATAGGGATTGCATTGAATCTATAGACTGCTTTGGGTAGAATAGCCATTTTGACAATATTGATTCTTCCAATCCATGAACACGGTATGTTTCTCCATCTGTTTGTGTCCTCTTTGATTTCTTTCATCAGTGTTTTATAGTTTTCTATGTATAGGTCTTTTGTTTCTTTAGGTAGATATACTCCTAAGTATTTTATTCTTTTTGTTGCAATGGTGAATGGTATTGTTTCCTTAATTTCTCTTTCTGTTTTTTCATTGTCAGTATATAGGAATTCAAGGGATTTCTGTGTGTTAATTTTATATCCTGCAACTTTACTATATTCATTGATTAGCTCTAGTAATTTTCTGGTAGAGTCTTTAGGGTTTTCTATGTAGAGGATCATGTCATCTGCAAACAGTGAGAATTTCACTTCTTCTTTTCCTATCTGGATTCCTTTTACTTCTTTTTCTGCTCTGATTGCTGTGGCCAGAGCTTCCAACACTATGTTGAATAGTAGTGGTGAGAGTGGGCACCCTTGTCTTGTTCCTGATTTCAGGGGAAATGCTTTCAATTTTTCACCATTGAGGGTGATGCTTGCTGTGGGTTTGTCATATATAGCTTTTATTATGTTGAGGTATGTTCCTTCTATTCCTGCTTTTTGGAGAGTTTTAATCATAAATGAGTGTTGAATTTTGTCAAAGGCTTTCTCTGCATCTATTGAGATAATCATATGGTTTTTATTTTTCAATTTGTTAATGTGGTGTATTACATTGATTGATTTGCGGATATTAAAGAATCCTTGCATTCCTGGGATAAAGCCCACTTGGTCATGGTGTATGATTTTTTTAATATGTTGTTGGATTCTGTTTGCTAGAATTTTGTTAAGGATTTTTGCATCTATGTTCATCAGTGATATTGGCCTGTAGTTTTCTTTTTTTGTGGCATCTTTGTCTGGTTTTGGAATTAGGGTGATGGTGGCCTCATAGAATGAGTTTGGAAGCTTACCTTCATCTGCAATTTTCTGGAAGAGTTTGAGTAAGGTAGGTGTCAGCTCTTCTCTAAATTTTTGGTAGAATTCAGCTGTGAAGCCATCTGGTCGTGGGCTTTTGTTTGCTGGAAGATTTTTGATTACAGTTTCGATTTCCTTGCTTGTGATGGGTCTGTTAAGATCTTCTATTTCTTCCTGGTTCAGTTTTGGAAAGTTATACTTTTCTAAGAATTTGTCCATTTCATCCAAGTTGTCCATTTTATTGGCATAGAGCTGCTGGTAGTAGTCTCTTATGATCCTTTGTATTTCAGTGTTGTCTGTTGTGATCTCTCCATTTTCATTTCTAATTTTCTTAATTTGGTTCTTCTCTCTTTGCTTCTTAATGAGTCTTGCTAATGGTTTGTCAATTTTGTTTATTTTTTCAAAAAACCAGCTTTTAGCTTTGTTGATTTTTGCTATGGTCTCTTTAGTTTCTTTTGCATTTATTTCTGCCCTGATTTTTAAGATTTCTTTCCTTCTGCTAACCCTGGGGTTCTTCATTTCTTCCTTCTCTAATTGCTTTAGGTGTAGAGTTAGGTTATTTATTTGGTTTTTTTCTTGTTTCTTGATGTAAGCCTGTAATGCTATGAACCTTCCCCTTAGCACTGCTTTTACAGTGTCCCATAGGTTTTGGGTTGTTGTGTTTTCATTTTCATTCATTTCTATACATATTTTGATTTCTTTTTTGATTTCTTCTATGATTTGTTGGTTATTCAGAAGTGTGTTATTTAGCCTCCATATGTTTGAAGTTTTAACAATTTTTTTCCTGTAATTGAAATCTAATCTTACTGCACTGTGGTCAGAAAAGATGATTGGAATTCATATCAATGTATGAGAAAACCCACTGAAATGTTATGAAGTGATTGGCCTCCAACTAATAAAAAAAAATAATAATTAAAAAAAAAAAAAAGAAATAATAGTCAGACAATGCAATAAAGAAGAGAAGAAAAGGGCCTCTGATGACAAAGTATGGTTCCTGATGCAGGAACAAGATGGGCGTATTCTAGGTTTAACTGAAGAGTAATATTATTTTAGGGCTACCTGGTGGTTCAGTAGTGAAGAATCCGCCTGCCAACGTAAGAGATGCAGGTACAATCCCTGGGTTGGGAAGATCCCCTGGAGAAAGAAATGGCAACCCACTCCAGTGTTCTTGCCTGGAAAATCCTGTGAACAGAGGATCCTGGCAGGCTACAGTCCATGGGGTCACAAAAGGATCAGACATAAGCGTTAACGTAACAACTTAAAAAGCAAAGCAAAATGTTATTTGAAAGGAAGCAAATTGTGCCAAGCAAGGTTGGAGAACAAGACAGAGGCCATGACAGGTAACTTTGTCCTAAGGAAAATTTGAAATTATACTAAATCAACTTAAATGTGTGAATAAGGTGATTAGACTTGCAATTGAAAGATCAATTTGCTTCTTTGTGGATGATAAATAAATCAATTGAATAGAACTGAGAATCCAGAAATAAACCAATATGTATATGACTGGAAGTAAATGTAAGCCTGTGACATTGGACTAGGCTATAGTTTCTTGAATATGACAATAAAAGCAAAGATAACCAAAGGATAAAATTTTAAAAATTGGATTTAATTGACATTAAAATCTTTTGGGGGCTCAAAAATACTATCAAGGAAGGGAAAAGACCAGAAAGCATGATAAAATATTTGCAAATCATACAACTGATTTAGGTCCAATATTCAGAATATGAAAAGAACACATAGTTCAACAATAAGAAGGTAAATAATCCAATTTTAAAATGAGCAGAGTTTTACTAGATATTTTTCTCTAATGATGACTAATAACCAATAAGTACAAGAAAAGAACATCATTGGTCATCAGTTCAGTTCAGTTCAGTCGCTCAGTCGTGTCTGACTCTTTGCGACCCCATGAATTGCAACACGCTAGGCCTCCCTGTCCATCACCAACTCCCGAAGTCTACCCAAACCCATGTCCACCGAGTCGGTGATGCCATCCAGCCATCTCATCCTCTGTCGTCTCCGTCTCCTCCTGCCCCTAATCCTTCCCAGCATTAGGGTCTTTTCCAATGAGTCAATTCTTCTCATGAGGTGGCCAAAGTATTGGAGTTTCAGCTTCAACATCAGTCCTTCCAATGAACACCCAGGACTGATCTCCTTCAGGATGGACTGATTCGATCTCCTTGTAGTCCAAGGGACTCTCAAGAGTCTTCTCCAACACCACTGTTCAAAAACATCAATTCTTTGGCACTCAGCTTTCTTCACAGTCCAACTCTCACATCCATACATGACCACTGGAAAAACCATAGCCTTGACTAGACGGACCTTTGTTGGCAAAGTAATGTCTCTGCTTTTAAATATGCTATCTAGGTTGATCATAACTTTCCTTCCAAGGAGCAAGCGTCTTTTAATTTCATGGCTGCAATCACCATCTGCAGTCACTTTGGAGCCCCCCAAAAATAAAGTCTGCCATTGTTTCCACTAGGAAAATCAAATCAAAACCATAATAAAACACTACTTCATACTCTGTAGGATGGCTATAATCAATAAATGAAAAAAACAGCAAGTGTTGGTAAGAATGTAGTGAAATTGAAGGCCTATACAATGTTGGTGATAATAAAAAATGTTCCAGCCACAGTGGAATATTTGATGTTTCTTCAAAGTTTATTGGAAACAGGCTTTATTTTGGGGGGGGGGTGATGATAATATTTTGTCAGTTTTGCATAAATTTTTGACTATACCAAAATGTTCTAAATTGTACACTTTAAAAGGGTAGAGAGTTTGGTATATTTTTTCCCTAGGGATGTTATAACCAATCTCAATTTAAAACAACAGAAATTTATTATCTCAAAGCTATGGAGGCAGAAAGTCCAAAATCAAAGTACTTGTAAGGTCACCCATCTTCTGAAGACTCGAGTGGGGACTCCTTGTTTACCTCTTGCAGCTTATGATGTCTCCTCATGTCTTGTAGTTAGTGGCAGCATCACTCTAATCTGTCATCTTCTTCCCTGTGGTCCTTGTCTGTCAGGTCTCCCTCTCATTTGTATGCCTGCTTGCTTGCTAAGTCACTTCAGTTGTGTCCAATTCTTTGTGATACCATAGACTATAGCCTGCCAGGCTCCTCTGTTCACGAAATTTTCTAGGCAAGAATACTGTAGTATGTTGCCACTTCCTCCTCCAGGAGATCTTCTAGGGTTTTCTATGTAGAGGATCATGTCGTCTGCAAACAGTGAGAGTTTTACTTCTTCTTTTCCAATCTCGATTCCTTTTTTTTTTTTCTAGTCTGATTGCTGTGGCCAAAACTTCCAAAACTATGTTGAATAGTAGTGGTAAGAGTGGGCACCCTTGCCTTGTTCCTGACTTTAGGGGAAATACTTTCAATTTTTCACCACTGAAGATAATGTTTGCTGTGGGTTTGTTATATATAGCTTTTATTCTGTTGAGGTTCAGTTCAGTTCAGTCGCTCAGTCGTGTCCAACTCTTTGTGGCCCCATGAATCGCAGCACGCCAGGCCTGCCTGTCCATCACCAACTCCCAGGGTTTACTCAGACTCATGCCCATTGAGTCGGTGATGCCATCCAGCCATCTCATCCTCTGTCTTCCCTTCTCCTGCTGGCCCAATCCCTCCAAGAATCAGGGTATTTTCCAATGAGTCAATTCTTCGCATGAGGTGGCCAAAGTATTGGAGTTTCAGCTTCAGCATCAGCCCTTCCAATGAACACCCAGGACTCATCTCCTTTAGAATGGACTGGTTGGATCTCCTTGCAGTCCAAGGAACTCTCAAGAGTCTTCTCCAACACCACGGTTCAAAAGCATCAATTTTTTGGCACTCAGCTTTCTTCACAGTCCAACTCTCACATCTTCTGTTTCTTCCTGGTTCAGTTTTGAAAAGTTACACTTTTCTAAGAATTTGTCCATTTCTTCCAAGTTGCCCATTTTATTGGCTTATAGTTGCTGATAGTGGTCTCTTATGATCCTTTGTATTTCTTTGTTGTCTGTTGTGATTTCTCCATTTTCATTTCTAATTTTGTTGATTTGATTCTTCTCCCATTGTTTCTTGATGAGTCTGGCTAATAGTTTGTCAATTTTATTTATCTTCTCAAAGAACCAGCTTTTAGCTTTTTTGATTTTTGCTATGGTCTCTTTTGTTTCTTTTGCATTTATTTCTGCCCTGATTTTTAAGATTTCTTTCCTTCTACTAACCCTGAGGTTCTTCATTTCTTCCTTTTCTAGTTGCTTTAGGTGTAGAGGTAGGTTATTTATTTGACTTTTTTCTTGTTTCTTGAGGTAAGCCTGTATTGCTATGAACCTTCCCCTTAGCACTGCTTTTACAGTGTCCCATAGGTTTTGGGTTGTTGTGTTTTCATTTTCATTCATTTCTATGCGTATTTTGATTTCTTTTTTTTTATTTCTTTTTTTTAATTTTATTTAAAGCTTAAATTTATTCCACAACTGAGGGCTTTCCCCCCTAAAATCCATAACCCTCTCTTATTTTTTATTTATTTTTTCTTTTCATTTTCATTTTTTTTTTTTAATTAGTTGGAGGCTAATTACTTCACAACATTTCAGTGGGTTTTGTCGTACATTGATATGAATCAGCCATAGATTTACACGTATTCCCCATCCCGATCCCCGCTCCCACCTCCCTCTCCACCCGATTCCTCTGGGTCTTCCCAGTGCACCAGGCTGGAGCACTTGTCTCATGCATCCCACCTGGGCTGGTGATCTGTTTCACCATAGATAGTATACATGCTGTTCTTTTGAAATATCCCACCCTCACATTCTCCCACAGAGTTCAAAAGTCTGTTCTGTATTTCTGTGTCTCTTTTTCTGTTTTGCGTATAGGGTTATCGTTACCATCTTTCTAAATTCCGTATACATGTGTTAGTATGCTGTAATGTTCTTTATCTTTCTGGCTTACTTCATTTTGTATAAGGGGCTCCAGCTTCATCCATCTCATTAGGACTGGTTCAAATGAATTCTTTTTAATGGCTGAGTAATATTCCATGGTGTATATGTACCACACCTGAAAGAGACATGTGCACCCCAATGTTCATTGCAGCACTGTTTATAATAGCCAGGTCATGGAAGCAACCTAGATGCCCATCAGCAGATGAATGGATAAAGAAGCTGTGGTACATATACACCATGGAATATTACTCAGCCATTAAAAAGAATTCATTTTTTTTATTTCTTCTGTGATTTGTTGGTTATTCAGAAGTGTGTTGTCTAGCCTCCATATGTTGGAACTTTTAATAGTTTTTCTCTTGTAATTGACATCTAATCTTACTGCATTGTGGTCAGAAAAGATGCTTGGATCGATTTCAATTTTTTTGAATTTACCAAGGCTGGATTTATGGCCCAGGATGTGATCTATCCTGGAGAAGGTTCCGTGTGTACTTGAGAAAAAAGGTGAAATTCATTGTTTGGGGGTGAAATGTCCTATAATAATCAATTAGGTATAACTGGTCTATTGTGTTTTTTAAACTTTGTGTTTCCTTGTTAATTTTCTGTTTAGCTGATATATCCATAGGTGTGAGTGGGATATTAAAGTCTCCCACTGTTATTGTTAATTTCTCCTTTCATACTTGTTAGCATTTGCCTTATGTATTCTGGTGCTCCTATGTTGGGTGCATATGTATTTATGATTGTTATATCTTATTCTTGGATTGATTCTTTGATCATTATGTAGTGTCCATCTTTGTCTCTTTTCACAGCCTTTGTTTTAAAGTCTATTTTATCTGATATGAGTATTGCTACTCCTGCTTTCTTTTGGTCTCTATTTGCATGGGATATCTTTTTCCAGCCCTTCACTTTCAGTCTGTATGTGTCCCTTGTTTCGAGGTGAGTCTCTTGTAGACAACATATATAGGGGTCTTGTTTTTGTATTCATTCAGCCAGTCTTTGTCTTTTGGTTGGGACATTCAACCCATTTACATTTAAGGTAATTACTGATAAGTATGATCCCGTTGCCATTTACTTTATTGTTTTAGGTTCGCGTTTATACACCCTTTCTGTGTTTCCTGTCTAGAGAAGATCCTTTAGCATTTGTTGGAGAGCTGATTTGGTGGTGCTGAATTCTCTCAGCTTTTGCTTGTCTGTAAAGCATTTGAATTCTCCTTCATATTTGAATGAGATCCTTGCTGGGTACAGTAATCTGGGCTGTAGGTTATTTTCTTTCATCACTTTAAGTATATCCTGTCATTTCCTTCTGGCCTGAAGAGTTTCTATTGAAAGAACAGCTGTTATCCTCATGGGAATCCCATTGTGTGTTATTTGTTGTTTTTCCCTTGCTGCTTTTAATATTTGTCCTTTGTGTTTGATCTTTGTTAATTTGATTACTATGTGTCTTGGGGTGTTTTGCCTTGGGTTTATCCTGTTTGGGACTCTCTGGGTTTCTTGGACTTGTGTGACTATTTCCTTCCCCATTTTAGGGAACTTTTCAATTATTATCTCCTTGAGTATTTTCTCCTGGCCTTTCTTTTTGTCTTCTTCTCCTGGGACTCCTATGATTCGAATGTTGGAGCATTTCACATTGTCCCAGAGGTCCCTGAGGTTGTCCTCATTTCTTTTAATTCTTTTTTCTTTTTTCCTCTCTGCTTCATTTATTTCTACCATTCTATCTTCTATCTCACTTATACTATCTTCTGCCTCCATTATTCTACTGTTGGTTCCCTCCAGAGTGTTTTTTATCTCATTTGTTGCTTTATTCATTATTGATTGACTCTTTTTTATTTCTTCTAGGTCCTTGTTAAACATTTCTTGCATCTTCTCAATCCTTGTCTCCAGGCTATTTATCTGTAACTCCATTTTGTTTTCAAGATTTTGGATCATTTTTACTATCATTATTCTGAATTCTTTTTCAGGTAGACTCCCTATCTCCTCCTCTTTGGTTTGGTTTGGTGGGCATTTGGTTTGGTAAAGGGCATGTTCCTTTACCTGCTGAGTATTTCTCTGCCTTTTCATCTTGTTTAGATTGATGTGTTTGGAGTGGCCTTTCTGTATTCTGGCAGTTTGTGGTTCCTCTTTATTGTGGAGGTTCCTCCCTGTGGGTGGGGTTGGACGAGTGGCTTGTCAAGGTTTCCTGCTTAGGGCAGCTTGCATCAGTGTTCTGGTGGGTGGAGCTGGATTTCTTCTCTCTGGAGTGCAATGAAGTGTCCAGTAGTGAGTTTTGAGATGTCTATGGGATTGTTGTGACTTTGGGCAGCCTGTATATTGAAGCTCAGGGCTATGTTCCTGTGTTGCTGGAGAATTTGCGTGGTATGTCTTGCTCAGGAACTTGTTGGCTCTTGGGTGGTGCTTGGTTTCAGTGTAGGTATGGAGGCTTTGGGATGAACTCTTATCGATTAATGTACCCTGGAGTCAGGAGTTCTCTGGTGTTCTCAGGTTTTGGGCTTAAGCCTCCTGCCTCTGGTTTTCAGTCTTATTCTTACAGTAGCCTCAAGACTTCTCCATCCATACAGCACTGATGATAAAACTTCTAGGTTAATGGTGAAAAGATTCTCCACAGTGAGGGACACCCAGAGAGGTTCACAGAGTTACATGGAGAAGAGAAGAGGAAGGAGGGAGATAGAGGTGACCAGGAGGAGAAGGGGGGGAATCAAAAGGGGAGAGAGCAATCTAGCCAGTAAACAATTCCCTGTGTGCTCTCCACAGTCTGGAACCCTCAGAGAGGCTCATGGAGATACATAGAGAAGAGAAGAGGGAGGAAGGAAATAGAGGTGAGCAGGAGGAGAAAGGGGGGAATCAAAAGGAGAGAGAGAGATCTAGGCAGTACTCTGTTCCCTAAGTGTTCTCCACAGCCTGGAACAGGCAGAGATTTACAGAGCTGGGTAGAGAAGAGAAGGGGGCGGGAGGAGATAGAGGTGACCTGGGGGAGAAAAAGGAGAGTCAAAAGGGGGAGAGAGTAATCAAGCCAGTAATCACACTCCTAAGTAAAAATGGGTACTGAAGATTGGAATCTTAAATGTACAAAATTAACAACAAAGACCCTAAAGCAAAGATTAAAAATCTAGAGTACATGTTAGACTCTCAAAAATACAATATTAAAAAAAAAACACACAAAATGTATAAGAAATATATATGAAGTTTGCTTTAAAAATAGGGTCTTTTTTTTTTTTTTTTGCAAGGTGATAGTAGGCTATAAAAATGAAAATTAAAGGAGTAATAGAGGACTTTAAAAAAGAAAAAAATTGAAAATGATAATAGTAAAAATATATCTAGTAATTTCTCTGGAGCTGTTGCGGGCAGTGTGGGGTCAGCTCAGTTTCAGATAGCTCCTTGTTCCAGCTTATACTTCTCAAGATCTATAGGCCCCTTTCAATGTAGTCAGTGTTAACTACAGGGATTTTAATCTGTTGCGCCTGTCACTTCCGAAGCGGTTCCCTCTGTTTATTTGGCTTCTGTTTGCAGGTCTCTTCAATGTCTAAGTTCTGCCCTGACACAAGGGGGCGGAGGTGGTCTCTTATTTAGGCTCACTTGTTCAGTTGAGCTGTGGGGAGGGAGGGGCACTGCAGACAAATGTCACTGGCGTGTGTGGGGAGCGCTGGCAGGGTCTGGGCCACACTGGGTTTGCCCCCGCTCACGGAGTGTATGCGTTCCCCGTCTACACTGCTCAGGCTCCAGGTTGCTCTGCAGGGAGCGGGCCCTGGGTTGCCTGTACTTCCCAGGTCTAAGCCGCTCAGGTTCAGGTTCTCGGGTCCTCCACAAAGGCGCAGACTCGGTTGGGCCTGCGTCTTGTGCCCTTCCCTGGCCCGAGCAGCTCAGGCGACCATGTGCTTGGCGAGTGCACTCTCTCCCGGCAGCGACTGCGTCTTATCACCTCCCGTGTCCCAGTCGCTGGGATTCCTGGGTGGCTGTGGGCGAGCCCATCTCCGGCACGCCATGTGTCTCTTCTGGGGAGCTGATCTCTGGCTGCAAGCCTACCAATGGATGTCAACCATCCAGAATCCCAGGAAGTCTTGGTTAGAAACTGGAAGCCTGTTTGAAGTTTTGGTAGAGGATGGCATCTCTGGGGCCGAGTTTGCCCCTTTCTGGCTCTGGCTCCCCCTGCCTCTGGTGGGAGATGGGCCGGTCTGCAGCCTGCTAGCTCTCCTCTGGTATTTGCTCAGTCCTTTGTTCTGCGGGCAGGCCAGCAGTGCCTTAGGTTAGGGCTGTTTGCGGGATAGTTCTCTCTCTCTCTTTTTTTCCCTCTCTCTCTCTGGCTATCCCACAGTTTAGGTTGCTATCTCAGGTTAGCTCCCTCAGATTGCCCTCAGGGCATTCAGGCCCCGTCCTTATCCTAAGCAATGCAACCCCCTCCTCCCTGTTCAGCCCCCACTTGGTGGTGGTGGATGCAAGCATCTGGGGTACTTCTCTGCTGGGAGTTTCCGTTAGGCATGTAATCTGTGGGGTTTATTTATTTATTTATTCTTCTTCCTGGTTATGTTGCCCTCTGAGATCCCCCAAATCCCCACAGACCTGCTGGTGAGAGGGTTTCCTGGTGTTTGGAAACTTCTCCTCTTTTAAGACTCCCTTCCTGGGACGGATCTCTGTCCCTAACTCTTTTGTCTCTTTTTTATCTTTAATATTTTGTCCTACCTCCTTTTGAAGACAATGGGCTGCTTTTTTTGGGTGCCTGATGTCCTCTGCCAGCGTTCAGAAGTTGTTTTGTGGAATTTGCTCAGCATTCAAATGTTCTTTCAATGAATTTGTGGGGGAGAAAGTGGTCTCCTCGTTCTATTCCTCCACATCTTAGGACCGCCTCAGTGTAGTATTTTAAAAGAAGTTATATGGTCCCTTCCCTGGGACTGAATTAGTATGTATAAAATCATTATTTTGGCACTATTGTGCCAAGTACTGTGTCAACCCTGTGTTAGTTCACTTAATTCTTACAACCACTTTATATACTCATATTATTGTAATTTTATAGGTAAAAAATACAGAGACTGTGAGCGGTTAAAGAACTTTTATGGTCACACAGTTATTAAATGTTTTAGAATTTATTTACCACTGACACAGATTTCAACTCAATGCATCTTTATTGCTCATCTACAACTTGCAAGTCTCTCTGATTTTCCTAAAGGAAAATTGTGTTTTTCTGATAACATATAGTCCTTTTTTATCATGACAAATTTTCAGAATCTAGTAGTATTAAATTACCATTTGGTTATGATTCTCACATTTCAATTCACTTTTTAATGTGTTTTCATTTGATTCCCACAACACTGAAATGGGGTTGAAAGGAATTATCCCAATTTTACAAATGAAGAGCAGAAGGTTCATACTAAGGTTATTCAGCTAGCCAATGGGTTTACATTTACTCTGAAGCTGATTCAACTGGCTTCATGGCCAGTTGTATAATCCACAGTATTATTTCTATCTGTGTTTCTAATGTCTAACTAAGACTATGAATAATCCATACAAATAAATTTTATTAATAGTGATTTCTCCACTCAGATAAATAAATACTATGAAATTCTCTATTTTTAGTCTCATATAAATTGTTTAACTCTGGACTGTTCTCACAAATTTCATTGTCCATTATTGTAAGGCTGCTCAAGATTTCAGGCTTATAATAATAAGGGTTGAAACTTTCCATTCCTTCCACAACCCAAAGATAAAAGGCACTAGAGGACACATTGCCCAAACAATTAGAAAGGGAGACCTAAGTTATACTGACTGGACACACACTAAAAGAGGGTGACAGAATTAATATGTTAGGAAAACTGAGACAAGAATTGAATATATTTCATGCTGTTCTGCTTTAGCTCTGGACAGAGTCAAAGCTGTCAGCCTTGGGTCTAAGAAAGAGGAGGTTGGTGAGCTGGCATGTGAAATTAGGGAAAAGGAAGAGATCCTTGTAAGCATGAAATTTATAACTCGAAAGGGTTCAGTGGCACTCCCGTGGGCAATTAATAAGGATTCTGCATGAACTTGCGTTGGCAGATAGGTGGCTCTGAAACCAACCTTTCCTGAGATGGATCAATAACTGTAGAAACTTCAGCTGATCTGGGAGTAGGGGCCCTTGGGAAAGAGTAACTGAACAGAAACCATGGATTTCTGAGTCAAAATTTCAGAGCAGATTTAGCAGTTTAAAATGCATGGTTCAAAAGAGTCTCAGAGAAAATGGCCTCTCACTAATGGGAGATTGTGAGAAGCAAGTAAGGAGGGCTGAGTCTTTTGAAATATTTACCTTAAGGGTAAGACTGGAAAAGTTCCTCTGACTACGTGGAGACTGGGGCTGAGCTTTAAAGCTTCCTGTGCAGCTTTAAGCTTCCCCTAAGGCTAGGGCAGTCTCCTCAGGATGTCATAAAATATCCCTTTGGTTTCGCTAATAAAAAATAATGAGTTTCCAAATTTTCCTCTTCAGTCCTTAAGTGTTTTAATTGCCTAGAACTGAGCTGTATCTCAGAATTTGGCACATAGGGGGTAAGTTCTTATATTTATCCAATCATTATAGAAGAGAAAATCCGTTTCATTTTTCTTTACACTCCTAGAATTTTTCAGTAAATTTTAATTATCCTAACAGATTCTCTTTCAAGTATTGACATCATCTCAAAAATCTATGTATTTGGTTTTAAAATATCACACTCATAAATTCCTACAAGCAAGGCTCAGAATTATAACTTTGACTAAAATATAACCTTCAGGTGAGATTTTCAAGTTTGTCCAAAAATCTTGCCATACATTTCCCCATGTCTTGCATTAACCTGTAAACTGGGAGGACTGTATCATCCCCTACAGCCATCCCTAGGTATCTGCAGGTAAGTGGTTCCAGGATTCCTCAGATACAAAAATTCTTGGATGTTCAAGTCCCATTATTGGCCCTCCATACCTACCATTCTGCATTTGGAGATTCAACCAATGGCAGATATGTGTAACTGCATCTGTTTATTGAAAATGTGGCCTATGAGTGGACCTGTGCATGTATCCTAAGTTGCTTTAGTCCATGTCTAACTCTTTATTACCCCATGAACTGTAACCTGTCAGGCTCCTCTGTCCATGGGATTCTCCAGACAAGAATACTGGAGTGGGTTGTCATTCCCTCCTCCAGGGATCAGACCCGGGTTTTCTGCATTGCAGGCAGATTCTTTACCATCTGAGCCAGCAGAGAAACCATAAGTGGACCAGGTGGTTCTAAATTCATCGTGTTCAAGGGTCAACTGTATTTTGTTCTCAGCAAGGTGCTGGGAGCCTGGTGAGCAATTAAATTTATATTAACTAAACAAATAAAATAAGCAGGGGCCCATCTGGTCTACCTAGATTTTCCAAGATCTGGTTTTCAAGAAGGCTTTGAGTTCTTGAAAGAACTCAAAGAGTGCTTCAGGACAGCATATTAAAAAGCAGAGACATTACTTTGTCAACAAAGGTCCGTCTAGTCAAGGCTATGGTTTTTCCAGTAGTCATGTATGGATGTGAGAGTTGGACTATAAAGAAAGCTGAGTGGTGAAGAATTGATGCTTTTGAACTGTGGTGTTGGAGAAGACTCTTGAGAGTCCCTTGGACTGCAAGAAGATCCAACCAGTCCATCCTAAAGGAGATCAGTCCTGGGTGTTCATTGGTAGGACTGATGTTGCAGCGGAAACTCCAATACTTTGGCCACCTGATGCAGAGAGCTGACTCATTTGAGAAGACCCTGATGCTGGGAAAGATCAAGGGCAGGAGGAGAAGGATGATAGAGGATGAGATGGTTGATGGCATCACCGACTTGATGGACATGAAATTTGAGTAAACTCCAGGAGTTGGTGATGGACAGTGAGGCCTGGCGTGCTGCGGTTCATGGGGTTGCAAAGAGTCTGACATGACTGAGCGACTGAACTGAACTGAGTGGTTCAGGATACCAAATGCTACATCACCAGAAGAAATCCTTGTCTTTGATTTTTGTAAGGCATATCATTAAGAAATGTATGGTGCTTCAGTCATACCTGGACACAGGGCTTCCCTGGTGGCTCAGATGGTAAAAAATCTGCCTGCAATGCAGGAGGCCCAGGTTCAATCCCTGGGTTGGGAAGATCCCCTGGAGGAGGACATGGCGACCCACTCCAGTATTATTGCCTAGAGAATTCCTTGGACAGAGGAGGCTGGCTGGCTACAGCCCATGGGGTCAAAAAGACTCAGACATGACTGAGAGAATAACATTTTCACTCCACTTTCAGACACATGGAGCAGATAATTAATAAATTTCACAGCAATCTCATAAGTCAGATGGTGTCAGTCACATGTTGCTGAGGCGGAGACTTAAGCTCAGAGAGGACAGGAGAATTCCCCAAGTTCTTCCAGCTGGAAGGCAGCCAAAGCCTGTATCGATCTCCACTTTTCCAGTCCATGCTATTCTAAAGTCTTGGTTCTTTCTAGCAGGCTGTCTCTCCCACAATTACCATTTTATGAGGCTTTGAGAAGTACCCTGTTATTTGAGTTTCTGTGTTTTGGATTCTGAGATAAATGTTTTACCGTATTGTAGCTACATTCCCATAGTGTTATCATTCCCGGTAGCCTCTTCGGAAAACAATGAACTGGACATGCTAACCCAGGCCCTGTCTCTCTCACTTTCCTGTGCCAGTAAGTGAGATGAATCCATGCTCAGGCTCCCGGAAAACATAAGAAAACTCTGCCCTTTCATTTGGACAGTGCCTCAGAGCAAGTGGTTTTTGTGACAGCATTTATGATTTGGGGCTGGTAAATGAATAAAATGGAAGACTTAGAGGATTTGGGTGTTCTTAAGTCTCAAATGTAAAATGTTTCTGAAGCAGGCGTTCCTGCCTCACAAACGATAGTTGAAGTGTGCAGCCCTGTGATACCAAAGCTTAATGTGGCTAGACCTTGAACTTTCTGTCTCCATCTGACTTTCCAACATTTAACGGCTAGAATACAAAACGCTCTGCGGCAGCTCTGCCTCCCAGGTGTCGGAAAGAGCAAATGCAGGAGGACTTTCAACTCAGTGGGCTTCACACAAACTATACCCCAGAGAGGAAATCTAAGCAGTGCTTCAGCCAGGTGCATGATGTGGTTCAGAGGCAGAAAACATTTGATTCATGAGCAGGAGGCACTAAAATAGAGCTAGGGGAAAAAAGGAGGGATCAAGCCGTGATGGACGAGATAACTGCGTGTGACTGCCAACACGTGCAACACTGCCTCACCTGCCATCTCTCCATCACTTTAAGGATCAGAAAAGATCAGAGGGAACAAGTGAGGCAGAGGGTGCAATAGGAAGCAAACCCACTCCGAAACATCCTGGAGAGGGAAGAGGTATTCCTTCTTCCAAGAAAGAGAGAAGGGGACTTGCTCCCCCAAAGATTTCTGAGACCTTGGGATTGGCTGAAAGGGCGAGAGACATTAGGTCCACAATTGGACATGTCTGATTTCCTTGAAGAGCTGTAAAAATAACTGTTGTTGATCTCGGTGTTGCAGGTGCACCCTGCCCATCCCTGTACTATTTATTCCTCCCCATCTTCCTCTTCCCCCTCCTCACTATCCTCTCCCCTCTCTTCTTCTCATCTTCCTCTTCTTCTTCCTTTTTTACTTTTAAAAACATCTTTTTGTTGTTCTGAAACAGGCTTGGCAGAATGTGTAACCAAGATTTTGAGCATACTATGAAAGTAAATCTTCCTTTGTGTCCTCCTCTCTGATTTAGTTTCTAGTGATTGCTAAGACTGGAGCAGTTTTCAGGATGTGGAGAGAGCTTCATAGATTTGAGGACAGCCTGATAGTTTGTTTGCTCACCAGACGGCCCTGGGAAGTCTTTTTAGGACAAAATCATTCTATGGGAATACTCTGTGATCAGAGACTTTTAATTCTCCGTCCTTTTCCTCATCGCATAATGAAGGTTAGGGTTGCCATCAAGGGATTAAATGGCAGTCAGCTTGGGACCTATGTCAATGAAAACAGAAGCCCTTAAGTTAACAAGCATTTAGGCATACCAAGTGCTGGGGTTAGCACTCAGGGAGTAGATGGAAATGCCAAAATGGATTTGACATGGTGTTTGCCCTTGTAGGCTACCTCTTCTGGGTATGTTTCATTTCATTATATTTAATTTGAGTGTATTGATGACATAATTCTCAAAAATCTAACTCCTTTAAGGAAAAGTCTGATTTGGCAGAATAAACAGTGAGGCCAATGTGAACATTGTTTGTTGATCCTTATTAATACATATCTTCCCAAAGGTTAACTCATCAAGTGGGTTAAAGTTGCTTGTAGTATTGATCCTTTCAGCCCCTGTGGAGGCTGGGTTAAAGCTCCAGGCAGCCACAGCCCCTGGGCTCGTCACCTCTGGCCTCAAACAGCCTTATCAAATCACCACAGTCTGCTATACAAATATTAGCATCTTCTGTGTGGACTGATGTCATCATGGCCTCTGCCACCTTGTAATCTCTTATCATTTGCTGTCAACAGACATGCAAAAGAATGAACTAAGTAGTGGGAGCCCTTTGTATTCTCAGAAGACAGGACTCACACTCACTCAAGAGGCAGATTTTGTCTACACATCCTGAAGCTCCATCTATACTTTTGTCAAGTGTTGGACCCAATAGTAGCAGCCCTTTTACAACTCGTTTTGTTTTGTTTATCCCCATCAAAGATGATCTGCTTGAGTATTGTTCTTCTTGATACCATGGAGGTGACTCATGCATTTTAATTGCTGCAAGTTACACAGCTGAGTGTATCTCTCCATTTTGTTCTGCCATTGTTGATCATATAGGCTGTTAGTTTTCTCTACAACAGTTGCCAAGGCTTCTGTGAATAGCCACAGGCAAATATGCAGAAAACATCTCAAGGAAATGGTTCATATGTAATGGGTGTATTCTCTGCCCAGGGTGTGTTTGGAAATGTGTCCAGGCAGCTTGTTCATACCAATGTCTGGAGGACAACTGACAATTGATACCAGGGGGCCAGGGATGGTTAACATCCTATGGGAAATATCTGGCATAATAAAGAATTAGTCAGATAATTGGAGAAAGAGCATTCTGTGAGTGTGCTTAGAAGGGAAATTGCTAGATGTGATGGATCTAGTAGATTGGTGCTCAGCTTCCATTTTACACGTCTCCTTATTTGCCTGACCAAATCACAAAACCCAGAAAGTTAGGAAATCCTTTCAATCTGTCCTAGCAGACTTATTTAGATTTCCAGTCAGATTCCCACAGGGAAACTTGGAAGGAAAAAGTGAGGTGAAGGCTGGGCCGTTCTGCTGACAAGCAGGCACAGAGGTTTTTTATTTCTTTATTTTTTTCCAGCAGCAGACAATGCCCCTCAGTCCAGGTCCTGGATACAGAGCACACTTTGGCCTGTGAACTGTTTTCGTGTTGTAGCCTTGGAGCTGACAATGGTGGTGACATCTTCTGACACTGAGATAATGGCGATATAGTGGTACTCCTTCCTGACGCCCCAGTGTTCTCTCTGCGGCAGGGTCAGCAGCATCTCAGGTGGGCCAGAGAGAGGGGCTGCCATGGACGTTATTCTCAAAGTCCCTGCATGGGACTTGCTCCCTCAGCCTTTCTGACAATATGTCATGCACCTACCCTCCTGTCTTGAATTGCTTCGTGCTTCCCATCTCTAGTTTTGTTTTCAGTGTATTCAACTGAAACATGGCTGATGCACTTGGTTTTAGGAATTAGATATCTAATTTTTTACAAAACTTTGCTGTACTGCTCTTCCAAATAACTAGATCAGTTTACAGAACCACATGTATGAGTCCCATTTCCTTACCAACTCAATGACTTTCAGGATTGTCACATCATTGCTACTTCTCCCTCTCCTCCTTGTCCTCATGAACCTCATTATTATCTATCAGTCTGGTCAGTGTAAAATAGCAAACTGCTGTCTCTACTTGAGTGTCCTGATTATTTGCTACCTGAGCACTTTTTCATGTTTGCTAGTTGCTTCCCTTTTCTGATAAATGCCTGATGATTTCTCTAATCTCTGGTGCTATTGATTTGTTTACAAATTCTACATCAATATACAGAAGTTCTTAGTGTGTCCCTGCCCCCCTGTTCACTGGCTGGAAGTGGCCCAAGGGAGTGTGATCTCGGGATGACTCAGTGATGACTCTGGAGCTCAGGAGCTGAGGCCCTTTGTCATTTATGCTCTGTAAGAAAAGGCCAGTGAGAAACATCCTTCCTCCCCAGGCTCCTCAGATCTTCTCTCCTCAGACTTGGGAGCAATTCCTCCACACCTTCTGTGGCCTTCGTTTCTCAGGGGAAACTCAGAAGAGGATGATTAATGGGATGAACTAGAGGTCCCATTGCTTTGGAGGATCTCTGACTCTTAACTGATCCTCCATGATCCATTCTAAGTCCCCTCGCCCTCAGCTGCCCTCTCAGAGGGCATGGGTGGCCCACCTAGGGGTGGGATCCAAACCTTCCTTCCTGAAGGGTCAGAAGCTCTGACAGTCCTTCTCTTTTCAGTTCTGAGTGACTGCACATAAGTATGCATAGCTCAGCAGAGCAAGCATGTATGGGGAGGTGCCCAAGCCCATGGGTACTTCTTCTGGATTCACAAGTATTTCTCCTTGCCCCTGTATCACAGAAAAAGAGACTTAGCTCATCCTATAGATAAAGGTCAATTACCCCTGCTAATATAGTGACTCCCTCTTTGCCAGTTTTTCCCCCTAGGAACAAGGAGTCCAATATGTCCAGGATAACTTTTTACTTTGATAGGATTCCTAGCAGTGTCCCTTAGCAAGACCTTTAGGGATAAGGACCTTCAACCCTGAAGAACCTTGAAGCATGAGGACAAAACAATAAGATCCCCCAGTGAATCACTGGGAACGATGGTAAACAGGATCACTCAGGTCTCCAACCGCTTGGTTTCTTAACACACAGATACTTCCTATCGGGGACAGAGCAACTTATGGAGAGATCCTTGTTTAAATAAATGCACTGTGTTAGGAAGAGTGGCTCCTATTCCTTTCCAGGTGTTTGCTCTGAGTTGGCATTTCAATTGCGCTTTTACGGATTAACTATGGTGTTCTATAGAGGCTTCCCTGGTAGCTCTGCTGGTAAAGAATCCACCTGCAATGCAGGGACCATGGTTTGATTCCTGGTCAGGAAGTTCCTCTGGAGAAGGGATAGGCTACCTACTTGAGTATTCTTGGGCTTCCCTTCTGGCTCAGATGGTAAATAATCCACCTGCAATGTGGGAGAACTGGGTTCGGTCCATGGGTTGGGAAGATCCCCTGGAGGAGGGCGTGGCAACCCACTCAAGTATTATTGCCTGGAGAATCCCCAGGGACAGAGAAGCCTGGCTGGCTACAGTCCATGGGGTCGCAAAGAGTCGGATAGGACTGAGCTACTGAGAACAGCACAACACAGCTCATGGTGTTCTGTGGGGCTTCCCAGGTGGTGCTAGTAGTAAAGAATTCACCTGTCAATGCTCTGATACAAGAGGCATGGTTTCAATCCCTGGTTGGGAAGATCCTCTGGAGTAGGGAATGGCACCCCATTCTAGTATTCTTGCCTGGAAAATTCCATGGACAGAGAAGCCTGATAAGCTACAGTCCATGGGGCCACAGAGTCGGACACCACTGAGCATAGCATAGGCGTTATAGTGTTCTGTGAGGCTAGAAACCTCTTGATGGTGTGATGTGTGATACAGCCCATGACTCTCATAGGCAGGGACCACTTCAGTACCTTCTCATCCTGCACTTCATTTGCTTCATGTCAGTCCCTGATCTGATGATGTATGTGAAGTCACATCTGTGGATCAGGTTGTTGTAAGTCCCCAGACAGTGGTTCTAGCTTGGTTGTGTGGGCACAGAAGAGAACCCATACCCAGCATATATTTATTATCCATATGAAGTTGAACAGATGGTCTTTTCAGATAAAAAGGATTCGGTGTGATCAGCTTGCCACCAAATAGCCAATTGGCCTCCTCAAGGGACAGTGCCATACTGTGTGTTCAATGCTGGTCTCTGTTACTGACAATTTAGACATTCAGAGGCAGCAATAGAGCTGCCTAGGTGAGAGTCTGCACTGCTGGGCCCGTTTATAGCCTCTTGCAGCATGATAGGCAGCTGCTCATAATTTTAGCTCATTTGGCAAATTATCACTCTCAACCATCTTTCAGGGCCATGAGGAATGTGGGTCTGCAGTGGCTGCCCACATTTTGTTGGCACCCACAAACCAAGCTGAACTAGTCATAAACCAAGGCTGGCTTCCCTCCTCCTTCAGCTGGAGAGAACCTCCACGTGGCCATAGGTACAAACTGAAGGAGAAGCGCTGGTGCAGCCCCACAGGTGGCTCAGGGCCTGGTCTGCGTGTCATGGATATAACTTCTGCTCTCTGGTCCTGCTCAGGTTCATCCCCGGAGGTACGTATCTATCATATTATAGACAGGAGCTGCTAGGCCTTCCTCTCTAACCTCAGGACCTGGTGACAGAACCTGGCTCCTAGTGGGAAATTCCAAAGTCATTGTCGCTTTGTGTCCCACATTCAAGTGCTTCAACTCTAACAGGACTCAGTATTATGTCAGAAGATGTTTATTTCTTAAAGGACTGGTAATTCTCTGTAATCGATCACACGGCCCCAGAATGCCAGGCACCTGCGCTGGGACTCTCCCACCAGAGCTACCACAGTGCATCCTTTCCCACCAATGGCTCTTCCAATGCCATGGTGTTTGCTAGATTGCACGTCCCAAGTGGTGGTTCTGATGGCACTCTGGCTTGGACCTGCTCCCCTGTCTTTTTCTACTCCAGGGAACTTTACAGTCTTTCCTGCTTCCCAGTAGCTGTTCCTAGGTGTGATGCTGTTGCCTGTGGACCCAAAGGGGTCTATCAAGGTACTGTGTTTCCTCTGTGGTGGAAGATGCAAGGTGCAACAATTTGTTTTTTACTTGGAAAGGAACATGATGGCACTCTTCTGATACTCGATCCCCCCAGATTACAATTATGTGTCCAGTCTCTGAATCTTGGTAAGGTTTATCCTCCCTTCTCTGGGATGGGCATCTAACCAAGGCCTAGAGAGCATGACTTGCTTCTTCCTTATCTTGCCAGCTCAGCATGATGTCATTGGTGTAATGGAGCAGTGTGATGTTGAGATGTCCAGGTGGTCCAGATCTCTTAGGACTATATTATGACAGAAGGCAGGAGGTTTAACATAGTCCTGAGGCATAATTGTAAATAAATATTGTTGTCTGTCCCACATGAATGCAAACTGCTTCTGATCTTGTTTTCTAATTTGAATAGAAAAAGAACACATTTGGCAAATCAGTGGCTGTACATCTTGTATCTGAGAACTTATTAATTGATTTGATTAATACCACATTGAGCACTGCAGCAACAAATGGGCCTACCACTTGATTATGTCTGTCACAGAATACAGCCATTCTCCAAGATCCATCCAGTTTCATCCAGTTTCTCAAGGTGCCGCATCTTTGAACTCAATAAAAATGTGAAGAGGCCCTCCATGTTTGAATCTTTTAGCTACCTAAAGGTTGAATCAACATCCTCCAGAGTACAATACTTTTAAAATAATTTATTCATGTGAAATTCATATAACACAAAATTGTTTAAAAATGAACAACTAAGTAGCATTTGGTACAATGTTCTACTAAATGTTACAGCGTCATGTAATCATAATCTCTATTTAACTCCAACACATTTCCTTCACTCCAGAGTAAAACTCTGTATATAGTTCCCTCTTTATCCAGTATCTGGCAAGTAATAATCTTTGTTCCATCTCTATGAATTCATCTGTAATGGATATTTTAAATTATAGAATGGTTGCAGTTTCATCTATTTAGTAGCATATATCAGTACTCCATTTTTATGGCTGAATAGTATTCCATTATATGTATGTAATATATTCTGTCTTTTCCTCCACTGGTGGACATTGGGGCTATTTCTACCTTTTGGTGCTGCTATAACTATGCATATATATGTAATTTTTTGAATGTCAGTTTTCAATTCTTTTGAGCATATACCTATGAGTAGAATTGTGGGGTCATGTGGTAATTATATCTTTAACTTTCTAAGAAACCAACAAATTTCCGCCACCACTGAACCATTTTGATTTCCTGTCAGCAATGTAAAAGGGTTCCATTTTCTACCTTTCCTCACCAATGCTCATTATTTTCCTTTTCTTTTATTCTAGCCATCCTAGTTGATATGAAGTGTTATCTCATTATAGTTCTGATTTGCACTCCATAATAATTCATGATATTGACATCTTTTCATGTGTTTATTGAGCCTCTGAATATTTTCTATGTACCAATATCAATTTTAGTCCTTAACCTATTTTAAATTTAGTAATCTTTTTGTTGTTGAGATATAAGTGTTTTTTATATATTCTGGATACTGGACCTTTATCAGATATGATTTGACAATATTTTCTCCCATTTTTTAAATTGTCCTTTCATTCTCTGGAAGTTCTTAGAAACACAAGAATTGTATTTTATTTTAATCAGGTCTGGTTTGTTTTTTTTCTTTTTTGTTCATACTTTTAATGTCATAGCTAGCCAGGTCATTATTACTTTTGCATTAACTGTAGCACTCAACATCATGACAAAACATAATAACAGTTCTGCCCTGTTTCTCCAAACTTACTTAAAGATTAGGGTTAGTTTCTTCATGAAATGGCATGGACTCACTCTAATGATCATCACAACTTTTAAAAGTCCTTTAAATCACCTTCTTTAATCTTTAATATTAAGTGAATGAGTATATTGACTCATCCAGATATATTTCTAAGTCTGAGAGTTTTTCAAAGGGACAATTGCAAGTTTTCAAATTGTCTGATTTCCTGAATTTTTAATCTTGGGGATAGAAATAGATCCATGGTCTCACTTTCCAACTTCCGTCAATGCAGAATTCCCTTTGATTCCTCACAGATGAACATTCTACTTGAATTCTCCCAGTGACAACGTGAACAGTACTTCAAAAGGGTCACATCATGTGGTTGGACAGCAATAATTGTTGCAAAACTTTTCTTTAAAATGAGATAAAACCTCACATATTGCAACTCTACCCACTTTGACCTAATTTTATTTTCTAAAGTTATACACAAGAGACTGTTCTTTCTCTCCTTAGTGGTAGTACCTCAGATATATAAAACTATACTTTTATAGGATACATAGTGACTTTCCTATGTATCCTAGCTAAGTAGTTATCATACTAATAATACTTCCTCATTCCTAATTTGGATTCTGTGTATACTTAGTTGCTCAGTCGAGTCCCACTCTTTGTGACCCTATGGACTGGAGCCTGCCAGGCTCCTCTGCCCATGGGAATTCTCCAGGCAAGAATACTAGAGTAGGTTGCCATGTCCTCCTTCACGGGTTCTTCCTAACCCAGGGATAGAACCCAGGTCTCCTGCATTGAAGGTGAATTCTTTACCATCTGAGCCACCAGGGAAGCCAGATTTGGACTCTAGATGTTTCATTTTCCAAATCACTGCCCTCTAACAAAACTTGAGTTTGTCAATATTCTTAAAATGCATGAGTCAGAATAAGACTAATACTCAACTGTGATCAAAGTCAAGCAAAGTAATTATTTGTACATCTTGATTTTATTAATGAAGCTACAGAGAAAGCAATGGCACCCCACTCCAGTACTTTTGCCTGGAAAATCCCATGGATGGAGGAGCCTGGTAGGCTGCAGTCCATGGGGTCGCTAAGAGTTGGACACGACTGAGCAACTTCACTTTCATCTTTCACTTTCATGCATTGGAGAAGGAAATGGCAACCCACTCCAGTGTTCTTGCCTGAAGAATCCCAGGGACGGGGGAGCCTGGTGGGCTGCTGTCTATGGGGTTGCACAGAGTCGGACATGACTAAAGCGACTTAGCAGCAGCAGTGGCATGGTTGCTTACTCCTTTATTAATAAGCCTCATTTTAATAAAATCCCTTTCATCAGCTGTTATGTGTTTTTGCAGAGATAAAAATACCAACACTTAAGGAGAGCTCCAAATTTCTACATGTGAATTTCCCATTATGAAGTATATTATCAGAGATTCCACAGCCATACAGGAAAACTCACAATACCTTACAAGGAAAATGGATTGTATTATCTTCAGTCTGCCTAAAACATAACTATATCTTATAAGTTAGATACAGTTAGATATAACTGTATCTTATAAGGTAAGATAACTGTATCTTATCCTGAAATGGACCCTATTCACATAGCAGCTTCTAATTTGGTCATTTAAAGTGAATTGGCTTATGCCCACTCCACATCTACCAAGAGAATAAATTGTCACTACTCATATATTCATATTTTTTTTCCATCCAGACTTTCTTTGTAGTATATAGGATGTGTGTGTGTGTGTGTGAGAAAAGTGTGTGTGTGTGTTTGTATGAGAGAAAGAAAGAGGAAGTGAGAAAATGTCTCAAAGTGTGGAAAAGAATATAAATCCTATGTTTAATTACAAACAGCTATAAAATGAGACTACATAGAGTGTCATCCAAATATCCCTCAAAATTTCAATTTTTTGGTTTCTTTTTAATTGTATTACTTTTAAAAACTAAGTGATTGTGTATTTTTCTACTTTTTTACTAAGCCAGAATAAACAAACATAAAATTTCTCATCTTAACCATTTTTAAGTACATAGCTTAGTGGTATTAAACATTTTCCCTTTCAAGGTTTATTAATATTCCCTCATATGTGTACACCATATGTGCTTATCTATTCATCTATCAATGAAAATTTGTGTTGCTTCCACATTTTTAGCTATTGTGAATAATACTGCTATGAACATGGGTGTAAAAATATCTCACTGAGACTGTGCTTTCAATTATTTTGCATATATACTCAGAAATGGAATTGCTGGATCCTATGGTAATTTTATTTTTGATTTGTTGAGGAACCACTGTACTGTTCTCTATACCGGCTGCACCATTTTAACCGCCCCCACCCACCCAACAGTACCCAGTTTCTCCACATCTTCACCAACACTTGTTATTTTCTGATTTTTTGATAGTAGACTTCTTAATGGGTATGAGGCAGTATGTCATAGCTTTTGTTTGCATTTCCCTAATGATTATTAGTGCAAGCGATTTCTTTTTATGCTTATGTAGCATGAGGCCTGAGGCTTAACAGATGTGGTGTCTGTCAAAGAAATGATAGTGTTGTTAGAATGTGAGCTCATGTGGCCTAAAGGAAATTTTAACAGTCACCGTAATGACTCTCATGTAGTTTTTGTGGATGAATTTCCCAGAAATTCTTAGATGCAGGAACAATTGTTTCTGGTTGCTTGTCCTTATCTAAAAAAAGACTTGAAGTTCCTTACTCCAATTCTTGTGAGCAATTTCAGAATGAATCCACATTTGAGTAATGTAGATCACCATCAGTATAAAATAATAAAGGATATAGAGAAAATCAGCTTAGGACAGTGTAAAGCTAATTTTCTGTCCAAGTGTGATAAGAAGCAGAAGGAGTTCTTCCTGTGTGATATATCAAGGTGATAATGTGCCCCATTGGGACAATTTGTTTTATATTTCTTAAAATAGATATGACTGAGGAAATGACAGATGGAGGTCAAGAAAAAATTCATGAAGTCCTTCACCTTATATTCATAAATCAATGACTTGGTCCCAGAGAGTTAGCTAAAAATATATTTCTCTTTCAGATGAAGGAGATTAGGTTGTGAAAAGAAGAATGTGTTGACTGAAAGGACTGAGAACACTGTTTCTGTCATTAACACAATACTACAGCATTATGTACAGAACACAGGAAAGTGACTTTTCTTTTCTTTCACTTGTACTTTTCAGTAGCACAAAGATATTTTTCTCTTTCTCTCTCTCTCTCACACACACATGTGAACACATTTCCATTTTGTTGATGAAACATGTGAGTTTATAGTCAGAAAAATAATTGGTTTCTGCTAAATGTTTGGCCCCTGGGAGAGGGAGTAGAAATAATTTAAATAAAAGTGCACCAGGTATTCTCATTGGGGAAAAAATTAGAAAAAAAATATCCAGGAGACATTATATTGAAACAATACTAGTAACTGAAAAAAAAATAGACTTTAGATGTTTTTCATTCTAAGAAGCTGGTACCATCATCAACTCCCCAAAGAGATCAATGTGTGAAATGACAATCTTGGGTTGAGAATGTAGTCTTTAAAGTTCAGTGTGAAATACTGATTTTTTGAAAATAATTTCTTTTGAAACAAAACTGTAACCTTTTAAACTTATAATCAGGTACAACCTAAACTATAATGAAGGTACTTAACATGTCAGGAAACAAGAAGAAAGAGTTCAAATGGCAAGGTAGCACTGAATTTCTAGTGAGATTTGCTTCTTTTGTTTTATTGCATTCCTTAAGTGTCACCGGGGGAAAAAAAAAAAAAAAAAAACCTCCTCTAAAGAAATACATTTTACAGCTTATCACTCATGTCTGAGAAAACTTGTTTAATGCTTTTGTTGGCCATGATACTGAAAATAAGTCTTGATGGAAGCAAGCAGAGTCATATACTGAAGTACACAAATAGACAGGTTTGCTTGGTTTATTCCTCAGCCTTGCTGCCAGAATGCAAATGAGCTTTTCCAGGCCCAGTTTCAAGCTGTCAAGTGACAAAGTGGGGTGGGGGGGCGAGGCAGGAAAAAAAATCAATTGCGTGAACCTCGCACAGAAGTCTACAGATTAATTATGTTTTAAGAAACTGAAAACAATGTGTGTTTTGTTGGCAACTTGAAGGATCAGTGCCTGAATTACTCCTTAATATTATGTAAACAAATAGAGCCTAATTAATTGTAGAGGAGACAGTCACCATACCTGTGAAGAGTGAGATTGTTTTCCTTTCAAATAAATGAATTGCGTACAGAAGGCAGGAGTCCTTTTGCAGCTGCAGATAGCATTTATATATTACTTACAGGATGAGAGAATGGCATTGTGACTTTAAATGCCAAATAGAGATCTGCATCCCTGTTCTTTCTATTGTAGCTCCAGAATCCTAGGGATTCAGGGGGTAGTTAAGTAGGCAGGTTGTACACTCATGTTACTCCTAGCATTTATTAACAGAGATATGACCCTGAGGCTTGTAAGAAAGTAGGATGTCCTCATCATTGTTTTTGGTTCACTTTGATAGATTAAGCCCGATTTAGTACCAATTAGTACAGAGCCATTAATTCAGTAAATCAAAAATATTAACATAAATTATTTTGGTTCTTGTACCAACCCTGACATCAATATTGGGAAATTAACTTGTTTATTAGCTACTCAATATTGATTGAAAATCCAAGGATGACTAGCAATGTATCTAAGATAAAAAACAAGGGAAAGTTGAGTTAGGAAGGATTCAGTGAAGGAGACCTGACTATAGGAAACTTCAAAGAAAGACATACTAGCTTCAGGCAAAATGGCAAAGGCTGTCTTTTGTAAGATAAAGGGACTCTGAAAATAACAGATGCCTTTGAGGTTTACCTAATAAATAAAAGCATCAGAACTTTTTTAGTAATTAAAAAAATACTTGACTATGAACAGAAGAGAGATCCAGAGGAAAGTAAAATGATTTGGTATGCCTTGGAGCAGCAGATGTTCACCAGTTGGCAGCAAGAAGTTAAGACAGTTGGAAAGACAAGAGAATAAAAGAGAAGAGGTTAATTTGTTTGACATGCAGTGATAGAAAGATAACTTTAGGTTTCATAATTTTAGATGAGATCAGTGATTTTGCAGAGATAAGATGTGAGTTTTGTGGAGAAGCACTTAGGAGAAGATAATGTTCTGAGATTATTTTTATTTTTATGAAATGAGAAATCAGAAAATGGAATTTGGTTATACATTGGAAGTACAGGATACTCTGAAGACATTTTCCTGCTTTCAATTGATTTATGTTTATATAAATACAAAATGTTGGCCAAAATCTGTGGCAGGAAATAACAAAGAACAGACGATTAAGTAAGAATCTTGTTTTTGCCCAGCCTTTTAAATAGTTTCCATTTATTTTATTAAAAATATATCTATTACCTTGAGTCCATTTCTGATTAGGAACAAAATTACCTAGCACATCCATGCTGTGTAATCTGAGGTTTCAGTCCTTCAGTAAATACGAGTCCATATATGTCCAAATATTTGAATATTTCTATTGAAATATGTTTGCCCTGCTGAGCTGACTATCTTGGCTTTGGTTAACAGTCATATTGTATTTGTTGAGTAAGGGTCTTAATGCAGGTACTTTTTATTCTTTTTTGTCAGACTCACCTTCTCACCCCTTTTCCGCAATGAGAAAAAAAAATCACCAAGAAAATTCACTGCAAAGTACATTCCCATTAAGTTGAGTGAATGGATACCCAAAATGCACTAACTAAACAAGATACAGATGTGAAAAATTCCTTTATAGAGTATACTGTGCGTTTATGTATATGCACATACACCCATACACACATACTTACATTTAAATGTGAAGCCTGACATACTAAAAATACTTTTCCTTCTCACAGTAAGCCAAGTTACACTACTTTGCTAAGCAAAAGCATTAAATTATTCTCATCTTATGCATTGCCATCTGGCATACTTGTACTACATTTTTGTGAATCACAGAAAAAGCAATTCAAAACCAGACATTAAATAGACTCATAAGTAATTATCGACATATTAAGTAGGTTCTGAAGACAGGTTTGAACACACACATTCCAACAGGATTTTCTTAGGTTGATAGCCACAAGCTTTTTAATTGAGAAAAATATTTTATAATATTATCGTAAAATAACTTGGCAAACTTTCTATGTACATCTGCTTTGCGAGGCTTGTAACATGTTACATTATAAAAGTAGTTCTGTTCTGTGATTCAGACTCAACTCCTTTTCTTTGATATTTTTTCATGTTTTATTAATGGGGAAGGAATCCTCATAATGAAGGAAGTGTCTTTATCCTGAAAACACCCAGATTTTGTTTTGCCTTACAAGTCTAGGATTCTGCAGATTTGATACCATGGTGGTGGAACTAATCTGTTATCTGTGGACCAGGGTTCTTGTCAAAGGGGCCACTCAGATAGTTTCCCATTAGCTTTTGTGAATGCAAGATAATATCATACACACGCATGTGCATACGCACACCCACCCACACACACACAGGGATTTGTTGTTAGCCATGGATTTTTCATGTTGTTATTGTTCAGTCACTAAGTCGTATCCAGCTCTTTGCGACCCCATGAACTGCTGCACACCAGGCTTCCCTGTTCTTCACTATTTCCCAGAGTTTGTTCAGACTCATGCCCATTGAGTCAGTGATGCCATCTAACCAACTCATCCTCTGTCACCCCCTTCTCCTCTTGCCCTAAATCTTTCCCTTTTATCATAGTTTCCTTCTGTTTCTGGTGAACTGTTTTTATCATGAAAGAATGTGGAATTTTGTCAAATTCTTGTATTTCATCAACTGAGATGAATTTTTCCTTCATTCTATTAAGGTGACTTATCATATTGATTGATTTTTGTCTGTTGACCCATTCTCAAATTCCAGGAATAAATCCCATTTGATCATAGTATTAAAAAAAAAAAAAAAAAAAACCTGGGTCCATTTTGTTACAGTTCTAGTCTTGAGAATTATGCCTTTATATTTACACAAAACAGTTGCCCCTTCTAACACTACTGCTCTGAAGGAGTTTATAATTCACATGGAAGTCATTTGTAAGTCTGGTCACACTAACTTACAGGTTATTGATCCTCTTTAAATGTGATTCTTGGAATCAAACACTATACTTCAAATATGGCCCAACTAGTGTCAGAGTGTAGAGGAGTTTTCACTTTTAATTTTCTTAATAGAAACAGTACATTAATTCACAGACTACATTTGTCTTGTCAGGAGGCACTGCAAACTGTTACCTAAAACTGATCTTGAGTCATTAAGATCATGACTATTTATTAATTTTTATTCCCTCAGGTATTTATTCCTAAACGTAGACATTATACTTAACCCTATTATATCCCATTCTATTAGCGGGTTTCTGATTTTAACTATTAGAGAAACTTCCTTTAACAGTTCCTTAAATTTTATGATCATAAAAATAAAATGCCTTTTAGTACAGAAAAAGTGTAAAAGGTAGGAAAAAATAAAATATATATAGTGCCTAGGGCATCACCACCACAATTATATGTGTAACAGTTTTATATTCTGCTTTTTTTCACTTAAAATTACTTATGGGTATTTTAATGCATTATTTAATGTTCTTTTGAAATGTGATCTCTAGGAAGGACTGAATAATTTTTTAACAATGTGAGTATATTATATTTAATTAAATAGTAGATAATTACCAAGTATATTTATTGATTTTTCTATTGCATACAATATTTACTGTATTTCTCAATAACTATAGAATAAGTTATTGGACATAGAATTTTTGGATCAAAAAATGAATCTTTGAGGGAAATATTGACATATATTTCCCAAATTAAAATTTGGGAAAGGTGCTGTTTTAAATCCCTGATAACATCCTATACATATATATACACGCGCACACACACATAGACACATACACACACATACATATATGTATATGTATACATCTGTGTGCATATATATGTCTGTTTGTATATGAGATTCCCAAGTGGCGCTAGTAGTGAAGAACCTGCCTGTAAATGCAGAAGACATTAAGAGATGCGGGCTTAATCCCTATGTTGGGACAATCCCCTGGCAGAAGGCATAGGAACCCGCTCCAATATCCATGCCTGGAGAATCCCATGAACAGAGGAGCCTGACCGGCTACAGTCCATCAGGTCCCAAAGAGTCAGACCCGGCTGAAGCAACTTGGCAGAGCATATACATGTATATGGATATATGCATCTGTGTATAGGTGTGTATTTTTGTTTAGTTCCCAAGTCATGTCCGACACTTTTGTGATCCTGTGGACTGTAGCCTGGCCAGGCTTCTCTGCCCATGGACTTTTCCAGGCAAGAATACTGGAGTGGGTTGCCATTTCCTTTTCCAGGGACTCTTCCTGATCCAGGGATTGAACTCACATGTCCTGCATTGGCAGGCATGTTCTTTATCACTTAGACACCTAGGAAGCCTGGCTGTATGTGTGTGTTTGTGTGTGTGTATATATGTATATATATAATCTTGGGAACATGGAAAGAAAGGATGAACCTGGAAAGGTTATACTACAAATTATTATGACCTATCTCATATCTGACTCTTAACTGTGGGGTTGAAGCTGGTAGGGATAAATGGTACATGGCAGCATCTAACTACTCCAAAAATCTATACTTGAGTATATTTAAAGGTACATACCTGAGTGTGCTATAAAGGTACTATTATGGACCTGGCCTGTATTTTATTTTCCCTGTTTCTCTCACAAATGTTTTTGTAATGAAAGGAACAAAATAGCAAACATTTTAGTAGGATATTATCATTATATGAAAAGTTCCATATCTGAAATTCATCTAGAAGTAACAATAAAATTAAGCCTTTAATGCAATTTGGCCAAAAATGTTGCTATTATTTCCTGAGAAGATAAATACTCCATTGAGGCTTTCTTGGTGATTGCAAAGGTTTATTTAGTAAAATCTATAGTATAAACATTTATTGAGCACTCTGGGTTAAGCATGATGCTGAACACTGTGAATTATTTAGACTAAGAAAGAAATGTCCCAATTTTTTTTTTTTTCCTGAAGATCTTACTCTCTAGAGGAGGATATTGAGAAGTTAGTAATGTTCTGTGTAATAATATAGATATGCACAGAGGTCCATGCCAGCCTACCTGGGACATGAGGATTTTCGGTGTTAGCCTGTGCTTCCCTCTTGAATTTAAAGTAATATTTCATCCTTAGTCACCTATTTCTGTTCTTTGGTGACTAAAATAGTACTTTGGGAAATAAAAGATAATGGGTGGGCAAATACTGGAGAAGGAAATCTAATTAAAGTGAAGTACATTCTATGCTAGATCTTTTCTTCACTAGATATAATAATTACCTTTAAGTTAAGATGAATTAAAAAACTTGGCAGCGAAATTTGCTAATGTTGTATCCTAGCACTTGCTTACTAGAGATCAGACATATTTTCTGTTTGCCAGTAAACAGGTTTGTATTGGCCACAAAGCCAAATCTTTTCCCTACAATAAAAACCTGGTGTAACCCGGTATGTTAACACCACTCATTACTGATTTACCAGTGAGAATACTTTGGTTGTATAGCTCCTGATGTTTACAGATCCAAATTGGAGAAGAGTCAGGAATGCCAACAGATCTGCAAGTTAGAGGATTCACAGGCCTCAGTCTTAAATCATGAAACTCCTATGACTATTATTTATAAAACCCAATTTATTGTTTCTGTAAAATTTGGAAAGATCATTGCATGCCTACAACCCACAAATTGGCATAGATTTTCAAGAACTCAAAGTATTACTTGGACATCTGCAATGTCTAATGCAGAAAAGGGCTGCAGGTGACAATGGTTTCCATCTTAGCACTAGTAACAGTGAAGAGAGATGATGAGTATATTTATTTCCTTCCATATTTATGTCCTTCTATTTGTCCCAGCCTCAGCCTCCATTTGTCTTTTTTTTTAATTGGAGTAAAATTGCTTTACAATATTGTGTTAGTTTCTTCTACACAACAGAGTGAATCAGCTATATGCATACATATATCCCTCCCTCTTGAACCTCTCTCCCACCCCCCTCATCTCCACCCCTTTAGGTCATCACAGAGCACTTGGTTAAGCTCCCTGTATGATCCAGCAGCTTCCTACTAGGTATCTAGCCAGCCTCAGTCTTTTCATCTGTAAATGCACATCAGTATACTTTCAATCCATGTTAGCTGATCTTTTTATTTGAAGATACTGCAGAAAGAGAGAACTATCAATGTAACAAGGTCTCTTGAAAGTAGAAGGCTATAGATTTCAGAACTGAGGTGAATAAATTAATCTTACAAAGGAGCAATATATCTCTCACACTATGGTGAATGCAAAAGACAAAAATACAGGCCCAGGTTCATTCACCTTTGTGGGTGTGATGTTGACAGATTTCCAATCTTAATGGCATTTATTTTCTCTGAGATAAGAGGTAGGATGACTAGCTCCACACAGATTACACAGTTGGTGGCAGGGAGATGGCCTTAAAATAACCAGTGAGAGAACAGGGTTGCCAGACGGTCTTGGATGCCCATTTCATGCTGGGGCTGCTCAGTCGCTTCAGTTGTGTCTGACTCTTTGTGACCCTATGGACTGTAGCCCACTAGTCTCCTCTGTCCGTGGGATTCTACAGGCAAGAATACTGGAGCGGGTTATCATGCCTTCCTCCAGAGGATCTTCCTGATCCAGGAAGATCTGCATCTCCTGCATTGCAGGCAGATTCTTTACCACTGAACCCTCAGGGATGCTAGTGAAAATATGTTTAAAGGAAGAGTACTTTGTGAGGGTCTCATGTTTCTCTGAACAGTGTACCTAGCCTGGACTTGATTAAGGAGGAATGACAGTTCTCATGGTCCGAAATCAGTGTTCTTCAAGGTGGGTGTGAGAGAATGACAACAGATCAAGTCAAAGAAGGATATCAAACAGTGGATTAACTTGAAATCTATTCAAAATTGAGATATAGACAAATGCTGAAAAAGTAGAAAGGACAGAGGGACTTCCCAGATGACTCAGTAGGTAAAACATCTGCCTGCAATGCAGGAGATGCAGGAGTTTGATCCCAGAGTTAGGAAGATCCCATGGAGAAGGGCATGGCAACCAACTCCAGTATTCTTGCCTGGAGAATCTCCTGGACAGAGGAGCCTGGTGGAGTATAGTCCATGGGGTCGCAAAGTGTCAGACATGACTGAAGTGGCTGAGCACATAAGGAAGCAGAAAAAACAGAAGTATGGAGATCTTGGTCAGGTGAAAAGCAAGTTAGGAGTAAAACTAACTCTAAAACTTGAAGGGTAGAAAATTGTATTAAAAACTAGGGTGTTTATATAAAAGTGACACTTTTCAGAATTCAAGGACCATGGATGTACCAGAGTGCATTAAAACGTTGCAGTTAGGGATAAGGTGACACATTTTATGCTTGTTGTCCTTACTTAATCATGAATAATTTCCCATTTCAGTTTTTTCTTAATCAAGCACTTAATAAATCATGTATTTACTTGTAAATCAATAAATAATATACGAGTACTAAAGCTAAAATGTAATCAAGACTACATTAGTAATCCATAAGCATGTGGAATGAGACTCCGTTTGCACACAGATGTATTTTATACATAGCATAATCATTGTACATATATACCCTGAATACACATTATTTATATTTTCATTATGGCCATTAACTTTCCACAGAGAGTGAATTCTACTTAGTTCTGTTTGATATATTTTTGTTGTTCAGTTACCCAGTTGTGTCTGACTCTTTGCAACCTGATGGACTGCAGCATGCCAGGCCTCTCTGTCCCTCACACCATCTCCCGAAGCTTGCACAAGTTCATGTCCATTGCATTAGTCATGCCATCCATCCTTCTCATCCCCTGATGCCTCCTTCTCCTTCTGCCTTCAGTCTTTCCCAGAATCAGGGACTTTTCCAACAAGTCAGCAGCTCACATCAGATGACCAAAATACTGGACCAAAATACTGGAGTTTCAGTTTAAGCATCAGTCCTTCCAATGAGTATTCAGGGTTGATTTCCCTTAAGATTGACTGGAATGATTTCCTTGCTGTCCAAGGGACTCCCAGGAGTCTTCTCTAGTGCCACAGTTCAAAGGCTGATGCCGATATATTATTAAGTTCATGCTAAGTCACTTCAGTCGTCTTCAACTCTTTGCAGACCCATGGACTGTAGCCCACCAGGCCCTCTATCCATGGGATTTCCCAGGCAAGAATACTGGAGTGGGTTGCCATTTCCTCCTCCAGGGGATCCTCCCGACCCCAGTCTCTTATGTCTCCTGCAATGGCAGGTGGGTTCTTTACCACTAGTGCAACCTGAGAAGCCCATTTGATATATTACAAATTATAAACTAATAAAGCTCTCCTGTATTTGAGGATCACTCTGCTGAGGACTCAGCTCCTTGGCCATTATTTTCCTATGTACATGATAAGTCTTATGTGTGTAAGTGCTTTTGTTTTTGAAGTTTATAATGGTAATATTATGTTAGTGATTAGCATACAAAGCTACTGCACCAAACAACCCCTTGGTTCTAATCTAAACTTACTATTCAGTTTATCTTATTGTCCTCACCTAACTATATAAAACTGCCATACACAGGACAGCCAAAGATGGAGAAGCTCTATACAGTCAGCAAAAACAAGACCAGGAGCTGACTATGGCTCAGACCATGAACTCTTTTTGCCAACTTCAGACTGAAATTAAAGAGTGGGGAAAATCACTAGACCATTCAAGTATCACCTAAATCAAATGCCTTACAATTATACAGTGGAAGTGACAAATAGATTCAAGGGATTAGATATGATAGACAGAGTGCCTGAAGAACTATGGATAGAGGTTCATGACATTGTACAGGAGAAAGGGATCAAGACCATCCCCAAGAAAAACAAATGCAAAAAGGCAAAATGGTTGTCTGAGGAGGCCTAACAAGTATCTGTGAAAAGAAGAAAAGCCAAAAGCAAAGGAGAAAAGGAAAAATATACCCATTTGAATGCATAGTTCCAAAGAATAGCAAGGAGAGATAAGAAAGTCTTCCTTAGTGAACAATGCAAAGAAATAGAAGAAAACAATAGAATGGGAAAGACTAGAGATCTCCACAAGAAATTTAGAGGTACCAAGGGAATATTTCATGCAAAGATGGGCACAATAAAGGACAGAAATGGTATGGACCTAACAGAAGCAGAAGATATTAAGAGGTGGCAAGAATACACAGAAGAACTGTACAAAAAAGATCTTCATGACCCAGATAATCACGATGGTATGATCACTCACCTAGAGCCAGACATCCTGGAATGTGCAGTCAAGTGGACCTCAGGAAGCATCACTATGAACAAAGCTAGTGGAGGTGATGGAATTCCAGTTGAGCTATTTCAAATCCTAAAAGATGATGCTGTGAAAGTGCTGTACTCAATATGCCAGCACGTTTGGAAAACTCAGCAGTAGCCACAGGACTGGAAAAGGTCAGTTTTCCTCCCAGTCCCAAAGAAAGGCAATGCCAAAGAATGCTCAAACTACCGCACAGTTGCACTCATCTCACACGTTAGTAAAGTAGTGCTCAAAATTCTCCAAGCCAGGCTTCAGCAATATGTGAGCCGTGAATTTCCAGAAGTTCAAGCTGGTTTTAGAAAAGGCAGAGGAACAAGAGAGCAAATTGCCAACATCACTGGATCATTGAAAAAGCAAAAGAGTTCCAGAAAAACATCTATTTCTGCTTTATTGACTGAGCCAAAGCCTTTGACTGTGTGGATCACAACAAACTGGAAAATTCTTAAAGAGACGAGAATACCAGATCATCTGACCTGCCTCTTGAGAAATCTGTATGCAGGTCAGGAAGCAACAGTTAGAACAGAACATAGAACAACAGACTGGTTCCAAATTGGGAAAGGAGTATGTAAAGCCTGTATATTGTCACCCTGCTTATTTAACTTAAATGTAGAGTACATCATGAGAAGCGCTGGGCTGGATGAAGCACAAACTGGAATCAAGATTGCTGGGAGAAATATCAATAACCTCAGATATGCAGATGACACCACCCTTATGGCAGAAAGTGAAGAAGAACTAAAGAGTCTCTTGATGAAAGTGAAAGAGGAGAGTGAAAAAGTTGGCTTAAAGCTCAACATTCAGAAAACTAAGATCAAGGCATCCAGTTCCATCACTTCATGGCAAATAGATGGAGAAACAATGGAAACAGTAACAGACTTTATTTTGGGGGGCTCCAAAATCACTGCAGATGGTGACTGCAGCCATGAAATAAAAAGACGCTTATTCCTTGGAAGAAAAGTTATTACTGATCTAGACAGCATATTAAAAAGCAGAGACATTACTTTACCAACAAAGGTCCATCTAGTCAAGGCTATGGTTTTTCCAGTAGTCATGTATGGGTGTGAGAGTTGGACTCTAAAGAAAGCTGAGTGCAGAAGAATTGATGCTTTTGAACTGTGGTGTTGGAGAAGGCTCTTGAGGGTCCCTTGGACTGCAAGGAGATCCACCCAGTCCATCCTAAAGGAAATCACTCCTGAATATTCATTGGAAGGACTGATATTGAAGCTGAAACTCCAATACTTTGGCTACCTGATGTGAAGAGCTGACTCATTTGAAAAGACCCTGATGCTGGGAAAGACTGAAGGTGGGAGGAGAAATGGATGACAGAGGTTGAGATGGTTGGATGGCATCACCAACTCAATGGACATGAGTTTGAGTTCTCTCTGGGAGTGGGTGATGGACATGGAGGCCTGGCATACAGCAGTCCATGGGATCGCAAAGACTCGGACATGACTGAGCAACTGAAGTGAACTAAACTACATAAAACTGTCATACATAGGACAGAAATACTGGGACCTAAATAAAAATGGTCATTCACACTGCTTTGCTTCAAATATAATTCACATTTAAATATAAATCAAGAAGTTAATGTCCACAGTTTGAGATACTTTAGAATCCTGTGTTCTGACCCTGTCTTTTTTGAAGAAAAGTGATGCATAATTTTTGGATAATTTAGAAAACAGTTATGATCTTCTAGGCTACTTTTAAAATGAATTTTTTTTTTCTGTAATCACATTTCTGAATTCATCTTTCTGAATTCACTGGTTTCCGGAACTAACATGAAGCAAATATCTGAAACTTAAGAAACTTCCAGTACAATGGAACCCAGACCAAGAAGATACTTCAAAGTGTCTTATTTTTTTTAACCTAAGGAAAGCAATCAGTTCAGTTCAGTTCAGTCGCTCAGTCGTGTCCAACTCTTTGCAATCCCATGGACAGCAGCATTTCAGGCCTCCCTGTCCCTCATCAACTCCAGGAGTTTACTCAAACTCATGTCCACTGAGTCAGTGATGCCATCCAACCATCTCAAATTCTGTCGTCGCCTTCTCCTCCCACCTTCAGTCTTTCCCAGCATCAGGGTCTTTTCAAATGAGTCAGCTCTTCACATCAGGTGGCCAAAGTATTGGAATTTCAGCTTCAACATCAGTCCTTCCAATGAACACCCAGGACTGATCTCCTTTAGGATGGACTGGGTGGATCTCCTTGTAGTCCAAGGGACCCTCATAAGCCTTCTCCAACACCACAGTTCAAAAGCATCAATTCTTCTGCACTCAGCTTTCTTTGCAGTCCAGCTCTCACATCCATACATGACTGCGAGAAAAACCATAGCCTTGAGTAGATGGACCTTTGTTGAGACAAACTAATGTCTCTGCGTTTTAATATACTATCTAGGTTGGTAATAAATTTTCTTCCAAGGAGTAAGCGTCTTTTTATTTCATGGCTGCAGTCACAATCTGCAGTGGTTTTGGAGCCCCCAAAATAAAGTCTGCCACTGTTTCCCCATCTATTTGCCATGAAGGGATGGGTCTGCATGCCTTGATCTTTGTTTTCTGAATGTTGAGGTTTAAGCCAACTTTTTCACTCTCCTCTTTCACTTTCATCAAGAGGCTCTTTAGTTCTTCACTTTCTGCCATAAGGGTGGTGTCATCTGCATATCTGAGGTTACTGATGTTTCTCCCTGCAATCTTGATTATAGCTTGTGCTTCATCCAGCCCAGCGTTTCTCATGATGTACTCTGCATATAAAAGCAGGGTGACAATATACAGGCTTGACGTACTCCTTTTCCTATTTGGAACCAGTCTGTTGTTCCATGTCCAGTTCTAACTGTTGCTTCCTGACCTGCATACACGTTTCTCAAGAGGCAGGTCAGGTGGTCTGGGATTCCCAACTCTTTCAGAATTTTCCACAGTTTATTGCGATCCACACAGTCAAAGCCTTTGTAATAGTCAACAGATTCCCCTAAATCCTGAAATCAAGTGCAGAAAAGGGCCTGTTCAACAGATTTGACCCCTCTATCCCACCAGGACAACTCCATATTCTACTACGGAGTCTTACAAAGTTTTGTCTTGAGGATAAATTATGGTTATTATCAAAGACTTCTCAATTCATGACATCTGTACCACCAATTCTTTATATACCAAAGTTTCTGTTAAAAGGAAAAAGAAGTACAATTTAATTAAATAGCACCAAATATAACTTCCAATTTATTTTTTATCAGGAAAGAGTATTTTAAGAGGCTCTTGAAGAGCAGAGAAACTAAGAATCACAAGATTAAAGGGTATCTAAAATATTAACATTGAATATTTCACAGAAAATTTTTCTCCTTACATGAAAAGTACTAAATAAGTTACCTTTGAATGTTATATGTATGTGTGTGTGTGTGTGTGTGTGTGTGTATGTGTGTGTAAATATAAATATCTCACAGATACTTCTCATAATAGAAAGTGAATAAGATTTAAAACATAAGGAGTTGAGGTAAAGAAGGAATTGTATATCCAATTTAAATTGTATTAAAATCCAAATATAAAATATGAACAGAAATTATATTTTCCTAAATGAAAGCAAATGTTCACTCCCCCCCTCCCCAAAAGCAAGTAAATTATACTATTAAGAGAAAATATATATATGGATGTGGTACTTTCTTGCTTTGATATACATAAAAAAATTAAAACACCTGTTATGTTTAAATGTTTAGGGTATATCGTTAGAAATATATAATCCTATTTTCATGACAATTTCACCACCAGGGGAAATAAATTAGCAGAACCATTTGAATTAGCTGTCTTCATACTAGGCAGGGCTTACTTCTTTCTTTTTTTTAAAGCTTTCTGAGATATAATTAATACAAAACTTGCACATATTTAATGTATACATTTTGATGAGTATGGACATAAGCATACACCTATAACCTTATCACCAGAGTTGAGGTGCTAACCAAATCCATCACCTCCAAAACTTCCTTGTGTTCTTGTTTTTGTGTATGTTTAGAACACTTAACGTGAGATCTATCCTAAGTGCACAATAGGATGTTGTTAACTACATATTTTTACATTTGTTATTTTGTACAGCAGATCTCTAGAAGTTACTCATTTTGCTTACTTTTTAAAGGTTCTTTGCACATGTGAAATATTCCATAAGATGTCCCCTGTTTCCATAGAGGATGCAACTATTTTTATATGGACGGTGGCAAACCACACAAGGGTCCATGGTATTAAAAGGAAAACTCCATTTCACCCTTTCTACTCTGTCTTGTTTTTTCCCTCTCAAACTCATTCACATCTTCCTGGGAGTTAGAAATGATGCTATTCCAGTTGATGACTTGATGGCTGAGAATATTGCTCACTTTCTTGGGACTGGGAGGCTCAGGTGAATTGTATTATCATTTTATTCAGCTGTATGTCTCTGAAATCATTCACTATAGGTTTTTTTTTTTTTTTTTTTTTTCCCAATCAGAAACATCAAAGCCCTCTTCTCTTTGTGCTGAGTTCTCTAGATTGACTTTCTCTGACATTTTTCTTTTATCTTCAGGAGGCTAATTCTTATAAAGGATCCAACCTCTGTTGCAAGTCAGTGAAAGGGGAGGGTTTATTGCATTTCATAAAGTACACTTCCAGGTGTTAACTGTGGACATTTCAGGACTTTCCTCAACTGAGTCCATAGTACCCTCCCCTATCTGATGCACAGGACCATGATACACCTCATCGTCTTCCTCTGAAAGTTATTCTTCCACACCAAAGCTATGATCTTGTGAATTGAGATTTAACTTCAAATCCCAGAGCATTAATCTGAAACAGAATCCTGCTCCAGCCATCTGAAAGTTGACCTACACCAGCATTGTGGTCCAGATTTAATGGCATCTCTGAATTTTCTGCTACTTCTGCAACTTACATCCCTCATTAGGCATAAAGCCGGACATTCATCAAAGAAAGAGAAACACTATTGAATTCCATGCTTTTTTGTCATTCGCCAAGTAATTCATCTGAATTTTCTTCTTCTCAAATATTATCTCTTCTTCCCCTGAATTCCCACAATACTCATATCCCAGGTCTTTGGGGCTCTTGAACACACTAGGTCTGGAGGAGGCTTCTGGGGGTGAAAGCAGCGGGATCGGACAGAATGATTAGAGATATCCTGCCTGCTGGGCTTCTCTGTGCATCTTCCTTCCGGGCACACAGACCTCAGGGACGTCAGTTCACTAGGTCTCCCTTCAACTCACTGGGGATTTGCGCATGTGCACTCAAGTCCCTCCATTCTCTGCCAGTTCCTCTTTACATTTTCAATTTGGACACAAATTCTCTTCTCAGTCTATGTGAAGGTCACTAAATATTATTGACTGAGAAAGAGGGAAGGCAAGGTGCTGGAAGGATCATCCAGATGGATGCAGAATTCACGGTCCTTCAATAAAGGCTTTAGTAAGAATATTCGTAGATGAGTAAACAGCAATAAAACATAACATAATTAGGTGAAAGCTATAAACTGAAATTTGAATCTTCACACACTGTAGATAGTAAGCCAGTAGAACATCCGGGCACTTATCGTGTAACATCATCTCACATTCACAATGGTGATTGAGTCTATGCGGTACTGCTCCGATTTCATTACTTTCAAAAGTCCACATTTGATTCCTTCCAAAATTCAGTATCTGTTGCAAACCAGTTGAGTTAAAAGTTAAAACTGGAAAACAGAGCCATTCCAAAAATAAAAGTAATCAACAAACTCTTACAGATCTCCTAAAGCAATGATTCACACAGGATTTCACACAAAACTCCTATTAATGCTAATGAAATTGGGTATGTTACCGGTTGAAACTCTCTATACATTGATAGGTGAATAGTTCCCTGAGGTACTTACTTAGATGAGGGAACTTAATTTTCTCACTAATCCTCTCTAGATGAAAAATAGGAAATCATGCTTGCCAGGTTTGGTTTCTTTTTCAAGTAGACGGCACAAATTCACAAACACTGGAGTGGATTATCAAAAGCCACATTAAGACACAGTCTAGCTCATATTTGACCAATCAAGCCATCTTCCATTCAGATGGATACAAGTTGGCCAAAATCTTGGGAAGTCAGTTCTGTTTGCAGCTCTGAAAGTTAATCATTCATTAAGTTCATTCAATCTTGCTTCTTTGAGATTCTAGAAAAAGAAACCATGCGATTATATGAGGGAACTAGTTGAGAAAAAAACAGCAACTCCTGATTGCCTTAGTAGGAATTGAAGAGTTCCGTGACTGATTTAATTAGCTGCCTAGGGAAGGAAAGATCAAGAAATGTTGTTAGAAACAATGTAAGATCATTCAAAGACTTACACAAAATGATAGGATAGGTATAATTAAGTTTCTGGGGCAGAAGTGTTTGTGTGTGTGTGTGTGTGTGTGTGTGTGTGTGTGTGTGTGTGTGTGTGTATTTCAGAGGAAAGTATCAGCTTTCACTAACATGTCAGTGTTTTTGCCAGGCAGTGACCATTATAATAATATCAGCATGTGTGAGTATGTGCTAAGTCCCTTCAGTCGTGTCTGATTCTTTGCGACCTAATGGACTGTAGCCTGCAAGGCTATGTCTGTCCATGGGATTCTCCAGGCAAGAATACTGGAGTGGGTTGCCATGCCCTTCTCCAGGGAATCTTCCTGACCCAGGGATCGAACTTGTGTCTCTTAGGTCTCCTGCCTGGCAGGCAGATTCTTTACTACTAGTGCCACCCACATGGCTGTATATAACCCTTGACCAGGGCCAAATACTTATATTCTCTTTTAGTACAACTTCTTTGAACATAGGTAGGGCTTACTTTACAACTGACAAAAAAAGGCTCATTTTACTAAGTTACCTCATGGGATAAAAGTGGTAGACCTTAAAAATAAAATATAGTGTAAATGAAATAAATATAATGATTTTGATGAAGAGGATGATGTCATAGAAAGCAGAGTCTTAAAATCTCATTTAGCTGAACTTTTTTTTTTTTTAATAGCTAATGCAATTAAGGTTTAAAATGGGAATTTTCTAAAAATTTTTGCCTAGGGTCCTGATGTCAGAAGAATTCTAGTGTCTTGCCTTTTAAAGTTTTTAAAATAGAGTTAGATTCCCCAAATAACAAAATATGTCTTTGATTAAATTATGCATGAACACATAAATAGTTGCTGTTATTTGTTACTCAGTGAAAAGTATCTGATGTTTCTTATTGTAATTAAAGTTCAAATTACATTGAATTTAAGCATTAGCAGACACATTTTGGCTAATTATGTGATTTTAAGCAAATAAAAAAGTTTGCTAATTTATTAGACATCAAGAATCACTGTCAGTACACATGGCATTTAAAAAATGACTAGTCTAAAATCTACAATTATAGTTGGAGATGTCTCAGTAACTGATAGGACAAGTAAAGTAAAAATCAGTAATAACAAGACAAGTAACTGACTTAATCTAATTAACATTTAAAGGACAGAGGCTAGAAACCTGGAAACAGCAGAATATGCTTTTTTTTCAAGTACACAAATACACTATTCACCAAGATATACTGTATTCTGGAACACAAAGTTTCTAAAATGAAATTGCAAAACAAATGTACTCAGACCACAATAGAATAAAATTAGAGATCAATAGATAATAATTGGAAAATTATTAAATATTTTGGAAATTAAAAATATACCGCTGTGTCCCTGTGTCAAAGAAGAAAACAAAGAAAGAAATTAAATATTTTGAATTAAATGTAAATGAAAATATAACACATCAATATATATGTGATCAGTTTAAATGGTGCTTAGACAAAATTGATAACATTGGGAAAAAAGAAATGTTTCTAATCAGTCTTTGGAGGCTCAACTAAGAAAGCAGGAAAATAAGAACCAATTTAATTCAAATAAAATAATAAAAGAGCAAAAATTAGTAAAGCTCAAAATATAAATACAGATAATCAAAAACCTGGAACTAAAAAAAAAAAAATCAATGATAAAATTGATAAAATGCTGACCAGACTAATTAAGGAAAAAAAGAGAGAAGTTACAAAATATCGATATCAAGAATAACAGAGAATTCAAAGCCATTAAAATATACCAGAGCAGCATGATGACTCTAAGTCTAATGACTTAGGTTAAATGGATTAATACTTTGAGATAATATTTTAAAGGGTAAATTTTACTATATGCAAATTATATTTTGGTAAGCCTGTCTAAAAAAAAAAAGGAGAGATTGTTTTATTCAGGAAAGGAAACAAAATGTACAACTGCTATCACTGACACTGATATGTTCTTTTTCTTTAATATGTTTTTATTTAACATTAATGTGTTTATTTTTATAGCTCAGCCTAACATTTTAGGCCAAGGTGAAGATTATATGGCGTTTAAACTCAGTCTCTTAATATCTACACAGTACACATTTTCACATTTTTTCCTTCCATCATTTTTGCTTAACAGATCTTATATTTAAGACACTGAATTCATGCCTACTCTTGGATATTTTCTAGTACAAATAGAGCTTTCAATATAAGATACAGAGCTAAGAGTCATCTTACCTACTTAGATTGTGGCAAATCCGTTTGGCTGCATTATTTTTCCTTGATTTGAACTTTAGGAATTTTGCTAAACTGAATTGAAGCTCAAGAGTCTACGTGGACTGATATTTTGTGGGAGGTTTGAAATCATTGCATTACTCTTCCCACCACATCTTAGTTGTGAGCTTCATGTGCTGGTAGTCAATCACTAGGAGAAAATAAAAATACTTTCTAACATGAGCATTAAGTTTTCATTAAGTTATTAATTCTCTAATAGATCCAAGAAGAGAAAAAATAGATCAAAATAGCCTTTATTAGACAGAGAGATAGTAGTAACATGATAGCCATAATTTATTGAACACTTATATGTACCAGGGTTTAGGCAATTTTCATTCATTGCTTTAATTAATCCTTAAAACATCATTAAGAAATGAGAATAACGCTCATTGTAACACAAGGACTGATATTAATGATTAAGAAATATTCTGCTAAATAAATTATCAAAGCTTAAGAGGAAAAAAAATCACCAGTGTTGGCAGTGGCTGTGGAGAAATATATGCATTCAAACTTGCTTTGTGAATGGAGGTTAAACTGTGCAAATAGCATCTTATTAAGTTATTCCTACTATATAACAAAAGCCATGGGGATGTTTTATGTTTTGTTTCAGCAAGGCTAGAAACATACCATAAAGGAATAACCCAGGCTACACAGAACAAAGCAGTGACCTGAGTTAATGATATTAATTTGAACAGTAGTCATAATATTGTTTTATTTATTTAATGATATTTAATATATTTAATATTGAATATTTATTTAAAATTTAAATTTAACAATATGTAATATACAACAATAATTGTTAAATAAAATGCAGTATAGCCATATGACTTTATATTAAATCCAATATGCTGCACACTCAGCCATATGTACATATGCATAAATATAAAAAAATATATATATACATACATATGCATGTATATGTGTATAAAAATAAACACAGTTCTGTATTTACATTTCCTTTGATTAAAACTATTTTCAAAAGTGTGATGCACAGACTAGATTGAACTGGCCAAATTGTAATGTCTAATATTTCTCACCACTTAGGTTATATTCCCGCAACAGTGAATTCATTATAGTGCTCCAAATAGAACTGTGGCATGAGCTTTGATCTATGTATTTCTTTTTCCTGGAATGATATTCTTATCCTTCCTGTTTTGAGTCAGCCCAACTTATTCATTAAGAAAACACCCAGAAATTATCTTTGCTGAGATTCTTTCTCTACTTCCTTTCTATATATCTGAGGTTTCTTCTCATGGTTCTGTTCTAGACTCTGACACATTACTCTAAGATGGTGTCTTTGTTGGCTTTGTAGGAGACTTTCAGCTTCACTGGGATCTTTTGTGAGTTCAGAGACTGCTTCATTTCTTTTTTATGTTCCCAAGATCTAGCAAGTTCTGAGTGTGTAGAATCATCATAAGCATTCCAAGAAATGAATCTATATGATCTAAAGTTCAAGCAGTATTCATGGTAAGACAGTATGATTGCATTAAGATAGTAAGCTTTCATTTTTTAATTTCTCATAATTTTACACGGTTCGTTATATTATTTTTATAGTGATGAAAATATATGCATTCAAACAAAATGAAATAGCATGCCAATACAAACTAATGTCTATCTATAATTTTAATTTTATCAATATGAGTCAACCAGCAAGTTTTAGAAATGCCTAGAGGAATAACTGTGATATAATTCAAGCTTTAAGGGTTTACTTGAAATATGGGGTAAAAACTGAAGAAAACCTATATAAAAAAGGAATTGTGCATATCCATAGACGTTAGCCCTATATGTCATTGAAAAGTATATTAAAGCATGAAAACTGCAAATAATTTAGTCAAACATAACCTCATAAGTATTGTTACAAAATACTCCGTGTGTGTGTGTGTGTGTGTGTGTGTGTGTGTTGCTGAGGGTAAACTCTCTCAGCTAATAAGGAAAACTAGACCATGTTTGTGTGCTCAGCTCAGTCATATACAATTCTTTGTGACCCTGTGGAATGTAGCCCACTAGGCTCCTCTGTCCATGGAATTTTCCAGGCAAAGATACTGGAGTGGGTTGCCATGCCCTCCTCCAGGGAGGAGGATCCCCCTCTAGGGGATCTTCCTGACCCAGGGATCAAACCCAGGTCTCTGCGTCTCTGGCATAGGCAGGCAAATTCTTGCTTCTTTATTACTGCACCACCTGGGAAGCCCAATAAGGAAAACTAGGTGTCCCTAAAAAGTGAAAACAGAAGGAAATAATAAAGATGGCATTATGCAATATACAGAGATTCCAAATATTTATCTAGAAACAAGTTCTTTCATAAACCTACAATTTGTGTCCATTCTACCCCCATCATGGCCATTTAACAACATCTTGAATTCCAGTTATGTTGTGATTTCTGGGAAGTAAGGAGGCAAGAGCAGGAAATTATTTTAAATTTCCTAAAGACACTAACTTGAGCAGGCTTCTTTGATTTATAGCACAATGGTTAGGTAGCTGTTTCTTGGCTTGAGTGAAGACCTGATTTAGGGAGTATATGCCAACTAATTGATTGTTGGGTTTTAGAACAGGAGTAAAAACATAAAACTTGTGCAGGAATATTGAGCTTCTTTGAGATGGTATTTTTCTTTCCAAATACCAACAGTAAGACACAGTCTGATGCATTAAAAGTTCTGGATGCCAAAAAATTTATTAAAAAAAACACTATTGTGACACCCTAAAGTAAAAGAATATCTAAGAAGAGAAAGCTTAAAAAAATAAGCCTGAAAAGCCCCACAGTACAAAAGGAAATAGCTAGGTGAAAGCACAGACATGATAACTAAGCATAGAACAGAACATCTTTGATCCTAAACACATATCCAGAAACCATCAAAGGCAAATGTTACAGGTAAAAGCAATAAAAAGGATTACCTCAAGAGAAAGGAAAGGCACATATTTAGATGCACTGTTAAGAGAGAAAACAAAAGCAGGCAAGCAGTGAAAGATCTGAAAATTGAAAGGGAAAATCAAATCAGTGGCTTTTCTGCCTCATCCATCTGCCCGCACCCAGACAGCACACTTTGGAGTCCAATAGAGTGAAAACAAGATTGGGCAACTTCAGCAGAAACACATCCTCTCCATTTTTAAAATAATGAAAACAGTACCAGAGGCATGACCAGGATCCAAATGGGAGGAACACCCAGGAAATTGCAAAAGGGGCATTCAGGAGAGGCAGTGAGAAGGGAGTTTATTCATTGGAATGAAAATTCAGCAAGGCTGGATCAGGCTACATGTTTCAATGGCCTGGGAAAAAAATGGGCTGAGAAAACTGTGAATTGTCTAATGATCACATTTGGTCAAGCAAGAAAAAGGTTTTGGGCTGCTAGGGAAGAGCTGGACCTAGTTTTGAAGTGCTAATAGGAGACTGTTTAAATTCCCCATCCTGGTACTAAGAGTCCTTACCATCTGCCCACAGGATTCCTCTCGCTTCACCTCCTCCATGACACCTTGACACGGGCCCTCTGTCATTGTCACAACTGTTTCTGAGAATAAACCCAGGCACTTTGCATGCGCACTAAGTCACTTCAGTCATGTCTGACTCTTGGCGACCCTATGGACTATAGTCCTCTAGGCTCCACTGTTCAGGGGATTCTCCAGCAAGGATCTTGGAGTGGGTTTCTGTGTCCCTCTCCAGGGGATCTTCCCGGCCCAGGAATTGAACCCACACCCCTTAAGTCTCCTGTCTTGGCAGATGGGTTCTTTAACACTAGCACCACCTGGGAAGCCCCTTTACAGATAATGACTGAGGTTAAAAACATTGCAATAACTTATGTAACTATTAAAAGGGAAAACGGTTTCAAATTTGATTCTCAATTCTATGTTCCAGCATGGTAAATACTCTTCCTTATTTTGGTCATTTCCTCCCCTAATCAGCTCATTTTGAAACATCTTTGAAGCAGCCTATGTACAATAACCTTCTTGCTTGAGTGATATCTTGTTCTGATCATCAGTTGGACTTACAACATTAAATATATTGATTCAAGATGCTAGCTATTACTTTTCTGTATCTATTCTGTTTCTCAGACTAAGCAATAAAATCTTTTAGGGCAATAACCTTATCTATTTCTTCTTTGCCTGCCCTGTTTTACCCTTAGCCCTACTATATCCCCATGATACCTCCCAAACTCCTGACCACCTGTTCACCCTGCCCTTCTTTGTCTTCTACATCCTTATGTGTTCTGCCCTACCTTGGACCACAATTCTCTACACAAGAGAATAAGCTGGATAATAAGTCAGCATAAACATAAGAGAAATTATAGTAAATAAACTCTTATTTCCAGATATATGTTCATCATTTTTATAATAATGGCTAAAAGATGAATAGGACAGCAACATTTTTTTAGAGTGAATATTTCAGTTGCTTCATCTGTCCATTCATAGCCTCATTCAAGTCTCTGAGCTCATCTTCTTCCTTCACACAAAAACTTGTCTCGCAGTTTATAAGCTTGTGTTTCAGAGCAGGACAGACCTGAGTTCACATTCTGACTGTGACTCTTCCTAGTTTACTGTTCAATTTACCTGTTAATTTACCTGTCTAGTCCTAGACTTTCTCTCTAAAATACAGTTGTTTAAATGCCTATTTAAAAAAATTTTTATGAAGAATAATTAATTTGATATGCATAAATATAAATTTCTTACCAAAAGGACAGGCCCATAGAGAACATTCAATAGCTCTACTGTTCAAAACGTTTAGAAGTTCCACTTCTATCCTTTTGGAGGTTTAAACTATCAGTCTGTAAAGAAATTTCCTTTCCTCTTAGAAAACTGTCTCAGATTTCTCTAAAGTCTCTCAAATTAAAATGTATACTTGTTTTTAATAAGAGATGATACCTTTCTACTTTGGGAGAAGGTATTACTCTTTTTTCAAAAGACTTGATACTGACATCTGAGGAAACAAGGGGACAAATTGTATCATTTCAAGGGAAGCTTTTATCCCTACGTGTTCCATTGGTTGCTTTGTTTTTATTTCTCAGTATTTTTAAAATGATTATCCTGCTTATAAACTAGATGTATGAACACTTTGTCATTCACAAATTTAACATCTACCATATTACTACTTTGCAAATAAGATGGACACCACTAGTTTGCACTGACAACTGGATCTCTGTTCCATCTTGAGTATTGGTTCAGTTCAGTTGAGTTGCTCAGTGGTATCCAACTCTTTGAGACCCCATGAACTGCAGCACTCCAGGCCTTCCTGTCCACCACCAACTCCTGGAGTCCACCCAAACCCATGTCCATTGTGTCGGTGATGCCATCCAACCATCTCATCCTCTGTCGTCCCCTTCTTCTCCCGCCCTCAATCTTTCCAAGCGTCAGGGTCTTTTCAAATGAGTCAGCTCTTCACATCAGGTGGCCAAAACATAGGAGATACAGCTTCAACATCAGTCCTTCCAATGAACACCCAGGACTGATCTCCTTCAGGATGGACTGGTTGGATCTCCTTGCAGTCTAAGGGACTCTCAAGAGTCTTCATCAACACCACAGTTCAAAAGCATCAAAACTTCTGTGCTCAGCTTCTTTATAGTCCAACTCTCACATCCATACATGACTACTGGAAAACCATAGCCTTGAGTAGATGGACCTTTGTTGGTGAAGTAATGTCTCTGCTTTTTAATATGCTGCCTAGGTTGGTCATAACTTTCCTTCCAAGGAGTAAGCATCTTTAAATTTCATGGCTGCAGTCACCATCTGCAGTGATTTTGGAGCCCCCCCCCCCCAAAAAAAAAGTCAGCCACTATTTCTACTGTTTCCCCATCTATTTGCCATGAAGTGATGGGACCAGATGCCATGATCTTAGTTTTCTGAATGTTGAGCTTTAACCCAACCTTTTCCATTCTCCTCTTTCACTTTCATCAAGAGGCTCTTTAGTTCCTCTTCACTTTCTGCCATAAGGGTGGTGTCATCTGCATATCTGAGGTTATTGATATTGCTCCCTGCAATCTTGATTCCAGCTTGTGCTTTATCCAGCCCAACATTTCTCATGATGTACTCTGAATTTAAGTTAAATAAGCAGGGTGACAGTATACAGGGTTGACGTACTCGTTTTCCTATTTGGAACCAGTCAGTTGTTCCATGTCCAGTTCTAACTGTTGCTTCCTGACCTGCATACACGTTTCTTAAGAGGCAGGTCAGGTGGTCTGGTATTCCCCTCTCTTTCAGAATTTTCCAGTTTATTGTGATCCACACAGTCAAAGGCTTTGGCATAGTCAATAAAGCAGAAATAGATGTTTTTCTGGAACTCTTTTGCTTTTTCAATGATCCAGTGGATGTTGGCAATTTGCTCTTTTGTTCCTCTGCCTTTTCTAAAACCAGCTTGAACTTCTGGAAATTCACGGCTCACATATTGCTGAAGCCTGGCTTGGAGAATTTTGAGCACTACTTTACTAACGTGTGAGATGAGTGCAACTGTGCGGTAGTTTGAGCATTCTTTGGCATTGCCTTTCTTTGAGATTGGAAGGAAAACTGACCTTTTCCAGTCCTGTGGTCACTGCTGAGTTTTCCAAACGTGCTGGCATATTGAGTACAGCACTTTCACAGCATCATCTTTTAGGATTTGAAATAGCTCAACTGGAATTCCATCACCTCCACTAGCTTTGTTCATAGTGATGCTTCCTGAGGTCCACTTGACTGCACATTCCAGGATGTCTGGCTCTAGGTGAGTGATCACACCATCATGATTATCTTGGTCATGAAGATCTTTTTTGTACAGTTCTTCTGTATATTCTTGCCACCTCTTATTAATATCTTCTGCTTCTGTTAGGTCCATACCATTTCTGTGCTTTACTGAGCCCATCTTTGCATGAAATGTTCCCTTGGTATCTCTAATTTTCTTGAGGAGATCTCTAGTCTTTCCCATTCTATTGTTTTCCTCTATTTCTTTGTATTGATCACTGAGGAAGGCTTTCTTATCTCTCCTTGCTATTCTTTGGAACTCTGCATTCAAATGAGTATCTTTCCTTTTCTCCTTTGCTTTTGGCTTCCTTCTTCTCACAGCTATTTGTAAGGCCTCCTGAGACAGCCATTTTGCCTTTTTGCATTTCTTTTTCTTGGGAAGGGTCTTGATCCCTTTCTCTTGTACAATGTCACGAACCTCCATCCATAGTTATCAGGCACTCTGTCTATCAGATCTAGTTCCTTGAATCTATTTCTCACTTCCACTGTATAATCATAACACGTTTGTTTTAGGTCATACCTGAATGGTCTAGTGGTTTTCCCCACTTTATAGATGTAAAATCCCTGCCCCTTATAGTTAGGTGGAGCTCTGGGAAAACCAATGAAATGAGAGTAGAAATAGCATCTGTTATCAGCTGATGCAATGAAGAGCACTGTGGGATTCTCCATTATTTTCTTCTGTCACTTCTATGGCAGACAAAGCCTTGTGCTCATGTGGCAGAATGAAAGACTGAAGCGGCATAGGTTATTGAACTATTGAATGGCAATCCAATGCCTTGAAGAGTCCTCCAGGTTTTCAATAAAGTCAACATAAATGGAGTAGGCGGTGGTTGTGAAATGCTTTTGCTGTAGTAAGTCAATGAAATTATAAGGTTGTTTTGATTACTACAGTATATTCCAACATGTATTTGCAGGTAATAGTAAATTCATCAGATCTGAATTGCTTAAAACTTGTATGTTCCCAGACAGGCTGATTTTCTTGACTGGCTGCGGGTGGGCTATTGGCAACTGAAAGTTTGAAATGCTCTGATAAGTGTGTTTTGTGTGTCTGCAGCTCTGAAGGAAATTCTACCAGGCAGTTTGTGCAAACAATGAGATTTTTGTAGACACCTGCTTTCATCTTGTTAGTCTCTAGTTTTAGTAATTGAAGTCCATCACGAAGGCAGTGTGTGTTTAAATGGTCAATCTCCAGTAAAAACATGAGACTCTTAAGCTCAAGAAAACTTCCTGGTAGACAGCACTTTACATATGTTTGTTTCAGTTTATGGCAGGAAGAATTAAGCACGTCTTGGTTGACTCCACTGGGAGAAAGCTCTCAGAAGCTCTCTCTTGGTTTCCTCCAGACTGCTGAGGCACCCTTGCTGATTTTGCTTTGCATCTTTTCACTGTGATAAACCATAACCATGTATACAATGATTTCTGAGTTCTCTCAGTACTTTTAATGAATCACTTAGCCTTGGGATAATCTTGGAAACCACTAAGACACTTCCCTAACTAATACAGAGAATTAGTACTGAAGGTGGGGTGCTGTCATCACAAAAATCTAAGATATGTGAAATTGCTGTTATAGGTACCTGAAAATATGATGATTTCTATTAAAAAGTGACAGAGCATTTGTCATATATGATAGAGTGGTGAAACTCCTGCTTTTAGTAATTTAAGAATTAGATCATACGAATGATAAACTTATCTTCTTGAATTCAGAGGCTAGGGGAAAAGGTTGGAAAACAGAATTTAATTAGTGTGTTTTGAATAAAATTGGCCACATTTTATGTGATAGTTCAAGAAAGTGAAAAACTCAGAAAATAATTGGATATGGAAAGGGATGATGGAATTATAAACATTTTCATTTTTGCAGTATTGGTGAAGCTGACAGCTTTTGATCCTAATATATAAATGATGTATATAATAAAAACTTTGAAAGTAAAAAATCTCTAAGTACTTAGCCATGTAACAATGAACAAACGAATGACTTTCCTACCTATTGCTAAAACTTCTCAAAAGACTTAAATGCCTTAAAATAAAGACCAGATTAAAGGTCAATGCCCAATAAATTAATGTTAATATTTAAAATAGCTTGAGGTAAAGATCAGATTTATTTATAGTGTAGCCTTTTCATCTACTATTCAAAATTGATTCAATAAGTCAATTTTGATGGAAAAAGGTAAGAAGATAAAAAACAAATAAAATCAGAGAAAATACTGGCCCTGAGAACCTGTAAAGAAATGTATTGTTCCTGACACATGGATCTGTGTGGATTCAAATATGTAAGAGCCCTACTGTGTGTGTGTGTGTGTGTATGTGTCTGTGTGTGTGTGTTTACATGTGGTATCATGTTGCTAAAGAAACTTGGCGCCTAACTGCAAAAGCCTGTGATTCCTTGAGACTTAAAAATGACCTTTGCATTTGTCAAAAGTATTGATTATGTCCAGCTACCCTAGGAATTACTTTCAACAATTCCTGAAATAATTTGTTTAACTCTGATGTATAAAGACAATAGAAGTAAAGGAAACATTACAGATTGGTATTAGAACAGAGCAGAGTTCTGTTAGATTAGAATCCAAATTCCATTATGGGCTAGCTAGGGAACACTGGGCAATTTAAATAAGAATAATCATAGTGCCATTTCTAAAGGCCACTGTGAACATCAAATGCATGTAGTTGCTTTGTGTTATTTCTGTCACACAGAAAGCATCCAATAAATGCTAACATTAATTGTCAAAATGATCCTTGGGCCTCCATGCTTCTATAGGCAGGAAGTGGGTTGAGAAACTGTTAAAGTCCCTATGAAGGACCTATTCCCCAAAGTCCACTTCAGATATGACCATGAAGGATAATGAAAGACAGAGGGGGAAAAAAGAAAGCTTTCAGCAGATGGAGCCGGGAGTCCTCTGAGAACAATGGGAAAGAGAATTTCTTCCAGGAGAACAAGGTCAGGGCCTTATCAAAGAATATTCTCTACCTTTAAGATAAGAGGTTCACACTATGTCTGCTTGGTGGGATTTCAGAATTTCTAAGGACCAATGACTGCTATGTAACTTTCATTCTTCTTTTTTTCAAAATAAGAATTTTTAAAAACCTTAATTTTATATTGGCATATAGCCAATGAACAAAGCTGTGATAGTTTCAGGTGGACCGGAAAGAGATTCAGCCATACATACGCATGCATCCATTTTCCTCCAAACCCCCCTCCCATCCAGGCTGTCACATAGCATTTAGCAGAGTTCCATGTGCCATACAGTAGGACCTTGTTGTTTATCCATTTTAAATATAGCAATGTGTACATGTCGATACCAAATTCCTTAACTATCCCCCCCATTCCTCCCCCTGGCAACCATGAGTTCCATCTCTAAGTCTGTGAGTCTATTTCTGTTTTGTAAGCAAGTTCATTTGTATCGTATCTTTTTAAATGCCACATATAAGGGATGCCGTATGACATATCTCATTCTCTGTCAGACTTACTTCACTCAGTATGACAATCTCTAGGTCCGTCCATGTTGCTGCAAGTGTCATTATTCCCAGAATGAGAATATTTATGGCAATTATCCTAGCTTTGTTCTATCATGGTTATACAAGGTATATTTGCGGAGGAAGAGGTGACTGTCATTTGAGTTCATAGGTTTCCAGTCCAAGGGTAGCTCCATCCAGATCTGATGAAAAGACCTTTATTGCACAACACCTAAACTTTAGAGCTCTTGTTGGATAAGATTCAGGTGGTCTTCCTTGGCAAGGGGGTATATATTAGCATAAAGATTCAACTTACTATATTAGAGCTGGGAGGAAAAACTGTAGCAGAATTTACCAGTGACCATCAGTATTCAATCCTTTTCTTGTCTCAACTCACAGGAACTGTGCTTCCCAACCTCCTTATAGTGAGATGAGGCCATGGGACTGGTTCTGGCTAGTAAAACACATCACTGTCAGGCAGAGGAAGTGAAAATACTCTGGTGAAGTTTCAATTTCATTATTCTACCACTGCAGGTATTATGACAGAGTTCTATTGCAATGGCCAAGTCCCAAGAGAGCAGCAGGGTATGTGGAGGAGAGCAGCCACTGAGAGTTTCCTAGACTGAGGGTGAATTTTTATAAATAAAAACTATCATTTTTGTGTGAAGTCTGAAAGTTTTATTATCTGTTAAAGCAGCATAACTTAGCTTATGTTGACTAAAACCATGAAGACTGCTGAGTGTCTATGACTTGAAATTGTTTTCAATATCTGTAAGGATGAATTTTAATCTTTTCCACAGTAAGACTATATGCTGGTTATTGTCAGTTTGTGCTCTCAAAGGTCAGAGTGGCTGCAGAATATTAAACATGGAAAAGGGTACTGTAAGAGAAGTTCTATATTTAGGAAGTTTAGATTATAAGGACTTTTAAAGTCAGGGCAATATGAATGTGGATTTTAGTTTCTAAAAGCAATGGAAAGACATTGAAAGATATTAATCAGAGGACTGAGATTTGGTGTACAATTTATAATTATTATAGTCTATGTATAGTTCAAAATGGAAACATGGACAACAACTTTAGTGGCTATTGTAGTTCTTCAAGAAAAAGATGATATGGTTTAGCTAGAGTTGTCAGGGACTTCCGGGTGGTCCAGTGGTTAAGACTCCACTCCCAATGCAGGGGGCATGCGTTTGAACTAAGATTCCACATGCCATATGGTGTGGCCTAAACCACAAACAAAAAAATAAATAACTAAGTGGTCATAGTGAAGTTTGAAAGGTGAGGCTAGAATCTACATATGTATTGTAGTTAGAAGCAATAATACTTGCTGATTATGTAAGGAAATGCACTAGAAACTTATTTCTCTGGAAGGAAATACAATTTTTGAGAAAGTCAAGAGACTATACAAATGCCTCTGTATTTGCAGAGCTAGAAATTTGCAAAGATCTTGGGATTTATCCCTTGTAAATGTCAAGGGTCTTATGATATCTGCTTATTGTAGGAAACTTGAAAAATACAGTTGTACCCAAATGTCATTGAGAAGTGGGTATGAATTGCATCTATGCCACAATTAGATTTTTTCTACGCCTGTCCAATTTCATTTCCTACAACATTTCTCTCCCCATCACATGCAGAAACATAAACCTCCAAAGTAGCTCCCACCCAGTACCCATTATCTCTGGGAATACCCAAACCTGTGCTTCCCACATCTCTCCAAAGATGTCATTCTCTCTTATTTTTTCCTCAAATTCTCAAATTACACCCTCGCTCCAACACCACACACAAAAACTCTCCAAAGAGTCTCAAGGTAGTGCTTTTATAAATATTTTCAGGTAAGCTCTAATATCTGTGACATAATATTTTTAAATGACAATTTAAGTTTTTCATGTGAAAAAGCTATTACTTTCACACCTTCATCCACATATATCTTATCCAAACTCTCTCAAGGAAACAATTCACTTAAAATTGGGGCCTCGCCATTCTATTTCATATCATTACATGTGAAGTCTATGGATTATTATCATTCCTTCATTCCTAATTATAGTAAAAATTTTACTATAATTATCAAGCCCCCATTTTTCCTACAATAATTAGGCCCCTACTGAAGCAACCTGCTAACAGTCATTACTCTCTCCAATCTTATTTACAAACAATTAGCACTCTACAATGCAGCCAGAATAAACCCACTGCAATGCTGACCTGACTACCTCTACCCCTCAGCTAGCTTCATTGAAATTTTGCTGCCCTCTGGAGAGACCCCAAATTTCTTTATATGCTTCCAGGAAACTCTTACGACTTGCTACTGCCTGCTTCTTAAGCCTCATCTTTTTATACAGCCCCCCAAGACATGTACCTTATAGTACAATCGATCAGAATACCATTCAATTTCTCAAATGTGCCAGGGGTCACTCGTGCCAGGGTCTTCACTTATCCTGATCTTTCTTTCTGGACATATATTGCTAACATTCCTTTAGGATCTTGTTTCAATACCTCTTCCTCTTAAAGTCTTCTGACTTTTTCCTAACCTTGGTTCTATGTTCTAAATATGCAGTTTCCAAATAACTTGCATTTCCTTGTTTATCTCCTGTATCACAGTTTTATTTTTTAATCATCTATAGACAGTACTTACCTCCATGAAGATTGGGAATCTCCCTTGCTCAGCACATAGTAGACACTTATGGCAGATACTTATTGACTTGTTGCGTTGTTAATTTCTCGTGCCCTGATTTGTCATTTGCCATTTGAATACAAGTCAGCAAGTAACTAATTTCGTGTAGTTTAAAGAGGAGGCAAAATTATCTAACTTAGGAACTAGTGGACCTTGAGTTTCCTCATCAATTGTCTCTAGCACACTAGGAAGAATATGGAGAAACATAGTTGTGAAAGGAGGGGAAAGCCCTACTATCTAGTGAATGTGTTTCCTCCCAGTCTCCTTTACATGCCTTCTAGATAGATTGAAAGCATGGTTAGATGGAGAGAAAATGACATAGAGGTGGAAGAATGAATAAGTAATAATTATATTTGAAAAGTATTGTGTGTGGCTGTGTGTATAGTTTTTGTTTGTTTTTTGAAGATTTTGTCTGTCTGTGTTTTCTTTTTCTTAACATTATCCAGTGAATCATTTTCCATTTAATTAAAATTGTTCAGATGCCCACATGATATTGAAATATGTAATGCACATTATTTATTTAGCTTTCACATTCAGTAACACATACATTATTTCCATTTTTTCTCATTATAAATAATCCCCTAGCAAACATTTCTGTCAAAATCTTTCCCTGAATCTGGATATAATATTAATCTTTCACATTTCCATGCTTCTTTGCTCCGATGCCTGGTCTTCCTATGGGAACTTAGAAATCTTTTGGTGCACCTACACTGAGACCCATTTTTATAAGCCAGTCTCCCTCTCACCAATTCTTCTTAGCAGCCTTCTCTAGCTTGGGGTAGTAGCATTCAAGCTACTGAATTAGAAAACATCAATGCAGTGGAATTGTGTGAACTTGAAATTTTATTTAGATGCTTCAAGCCTGGGTTTTGTTATTCTTATAATGATAATCACCCTACTACCTTACTTCTGCATACGTATTTTCCTGGATATTTTAAAATTAGTCTTTGCTTCTGTGTTTTATGTTTTATGGATCATTACAGGAAGAAGTAAAAATGCATTTTAACTAATAGTACTGAGTGTGTATAAAAGTGGCTGATACATTTTATTTTCTTTGAAATGATTTTCATGCCCTTCATATCACTTGGATTAAGTTCAGATGCTTGATTCACACACTGTGTGTTTGGATCTTGTCCAGGGTCTGAGGCTTGACACATAAGGCTCTTCTCAGTTTTACTCCAAGTTTCAGCTACAAACTCATTTTACAGGTTTCTTTTTTCTATACCAGAGGTACTTACCTTCACATGTTTTGCAAAATCTCAAGGTCCTTTCTGCTCGTGGTGTCCTTCTACAAGCTCATTCCTCAACTTGGAATGTCACCTTCCACTCCTCCACCCCCTGAGGCAACTTGACACAAATCAAAGATTGAACAGTACTGGCAAATCATTTTGAAACAAGCTTTTAAAAGACACTGTGTTGTGTGTGTGTGTGTGTGTGTGTGTGTGTGTATGTATTATACGATATATGTGATTTTTTTCAGAGTGTATATGTGTGTGTGAATGCATGCAAATACATGTCCAAAGTGTGTGTGTTTATGTGTTGTTTCCATAACTGGCGGTAGTTTAGTCACTAAGTCATGTCCAACTCTTATGACCCCATGAACTGTAGCCTGCCAGGCTCCCCCATCTGTGGGGATTTCCCAGGCAAGAATACTGGAGTGGGTTGCCATTTCCTTCTCCAGGGGATCATCCCAACTCAGAGATTGAACCTGCATCTCCTGCATTGGCAGGCAGATTTTTTTACCACTGAGACACCAGGAATGTGTATGGGATTATAGAGAGAATTAAAATTTTTTTTTTCAGGGTTTCTATATGACAAAGTTTTCAGACAGTGAAGTTCTAGTTAATGAAAAATTAAGGATACGGTTGTGGTTCTCCTTCAGATTTTATTCAGAAAGCAAATGGGTGATAGGTTGGTTACCTGAGGGTTGCAGCACCAGTACTGTCTGTTGCTGTGTGAAACTGTCAACGTCCTATCAGACGATGACCTCACATGGGAAGGTGCGGCGGCCTCACTGTATCATTAGTTATCATAGTACCTGGAAGCGGGGTGAACAGACGCACGTTATTGGAAGAAAAATTACCAACCACTGTCTGCAAGCAAAAGAATTGAAAATGACAGACCAGTTTTAAGAGGGCTTTTGTTTGGGCTTACATTTTTCACCTAGAAATGGACACAATTACTGAAAATTAGAAACAAAGCTGGGCTTTACACAATGAATGAGATAATTTCACGGCCAAAACAAGTGGGTTTATGTTGAAAGGAAAGCCATTAAAACATACCTAAGCAGTAAGTTAATGGGGGAGAAATTCAATTTGAAAATGAGAGAACATTTTCAGATAGAAAGGGCAGGCAGTGGAACAGGGTGTTTAATGAGGTACAGTAGATAGATGCAAGTTTAATCTAGATAATTTTAGATAATTATAGAAAAAGCTTAGGCTAGGAATTTTTTTCCCTACTTTTCCCCCCACTGCTTGATGCTAAGTATTTGACTGGACTGGAGAAAGAAAAAACAAAACAAAACAAAAAACCTCCTTTATCATCCTGCTATCTGTTGTTTTGTCTAAAGTCTATTTTCTAAAACTAAAAGTTCAAAAAGTTTTCTTCTCTGAGTGAGAAGTCAGTTCCATGAAAGAATTGCATTGTTTTCAAATAGTGGTCAGACAAAGGATGCTCAGTATTTTCACTGCTCCTGACCTTGACACTTTGTCCAAAGCACAGTCTTACATTGGTGGTTCCCCCATCTTACTCCACCTCAGAGATTGTCAGTCTACACTAGGAATAATGCACTGTTGAATGAGCACTGTGGTACTCAAAGGCTGCTTAGGATTTCCTGAAGATGAAAACTTCCAAGTTACACTGATATCTTTGTAGTGGTGTTTGCACTCCTTGTAACACCTTCCTCATTATTTTCTTCAAACCTTTATCCAGGGTTTGCTTTTGCTGCAGGTATTTAGTGAATGTTCTTTAGCTCTCCAGCAACGTGTAAGATTATTTCCCTTTTACCACCAGGACTATACTGATTTATCAAGGTCTTTGGGAGATATCATGGCATAGCTATTGAGTGTACAGATAGAAAGGAATGTTACACAGGAGGGATGTGGTATTGATTCCCTGTCTTCTCAGGTTTCAAACCTATGGGACATATCTGTTGTCATGGGGAGGTTCAGGTGGGCATCACACGGTTCCTTGGCTCAGACTTATTTTTCTGCTGAACACTACTAATATTTCTGCTTAAGGGTTGTATGAACTAAGCTACCTGGGTTCTTTTAAGAAGTGCTTTATCAGCTTGTTTGCTATGGTCTTCTACTCCATAGAGAAAGTTTCATGAAGTGGTTAAGGATGCAGGTTTAGGAGAGATAAAAACCTAGCTTCAAGTTTCTTCTTGTTATTGTTCAGTCAGTAAGTTGTATCCCACTCTTTGCAACCCTGAAACTGCAGCATGCCAGCCTTCCCAATCCTTCTCTATCTCCTGGAGTTTGCTCAAAGTCATGTTCATTGCAGAGAAGGCAATGGCACCCCACTCCAGTACTCTTGCCTGGAAAATCCCATGGACAGAGGAGCCTGGTAGGCTGCAGTCCATGGGGTCACTAAGAGTCGGACATGACTGAGTAACTTCACTTTCACCTTTCACTTTCATGCATTGGAGAAGGAAATGGCAACCACTCCAGTGTTCTTGCCTGGAGAATCCCAGGGAAGGGGGAGCCTGGTGGGCTGCTGTCTATGGGGTCACACAGAGTCGGACATGACTGAAGCGACTTAGCAGCAGCAGCAGCATGTTCATTGAGTGGGTGATGCCATCTAACCATCTCATTCTCTGTCACCCCCTTCTCCCACCTTCAGTCTCCCAGCATTAGGGTCTTTTCCAATGATTTGACTCTTTGCAGCAAATGGCCAAAGTATAAGAGCTTCTAGTTTCTATTTAGCTTCTTATTTACAGAATGTTTATTTCTCCCTAAGACAAATTTCTTGTCTCTTAAGACATAATACCTTATCCAATTTTGAGGGATTTAGTAGTAGTGAATGAAAGAGTATACTAATATAGAATATTAAATATATTTAAATATAAAAATTTAAATATAGAATATAAACCACTTTAATTGGTAACTAATATTAATAGACAAATTCAAACTCTGTCTATGGTAATAAATAAAGTGATAGTGCTATCATAATTATTATCATTTCAGGCAAGAAATGTTTAGGGAAGTAACAATTATACATTCTAGTTTAAGCTAGCTCCAAAAGTACATATATGATATGTTTCAACTTATCCATAAAAGATAACTGAACGGCTCAAAGCCACTATCTCAGAGAGAATACACGTTAGCTGTGTAAGTGTAGCATAAAATCAACTCCTGAGCATAACAGCTGAAACGATAAACACCACATCTCGCATGTTCTAGAAAACCCTGGAAACTAAAACTAACTAGAAGTGACCCTCAAGTCACTGAACCTAATCCATATACCCAGCGTGGGCCACCACACTGGCTGTGTGAACGTACTAATCCTTTTCATAATATTTTAGATGAAAACAACTGTGCCAGCTTTCTTTTTTATAACATAAAGAGGTTATTAACCATACCAAAACAATTCTTATATTTGTTAATTAAGACTATGCTATTCTTTCAGTGTGATAAGCTATTATTTTAGGTCTTCACCATGAGAAAGAAATATCTGTTATGGTTTTTCTTTCAGTCCCTACCTTTTATTTCTGAAAATTCAGTAACTGCCGCTGGGATCTCAGAAATTACATAGCATATCTGCTAGCCAAAATAAAGAAAGTTGCTACTAAATCTGTTTATATAAATTCATACTAAGCCTTTATCTAGGAAAAACAAGCCCATCTCCTCAGAATAGTTGCTCTCTTGCTTGCTTGCAAATAGAGATATCACTCAACAATGGACAACACAGATCAGATTAAAGTTGTTTTGCCTACATTCATGCCACAGGCAACGTCAGGAGCAGCAGAGATCTGCAGTTGACTCCAGCAGGTAAAATGCACGAGTTTGTCTCTTAATGGGTCAAGAAAATTCAGAAGGCAAGAAGACCCTGCGCTGGGTTCAACTAAGAGAACAGCAAGATTGATGGCCATAGATCTTCCTGTTACATTTGGATTTTCATGTCTAATATTTCTAGGAATAAAGGTCCAAATGAGTTCTCTGATACAGAGAGCTTGAGTACACAGCAGAGCTTAATGTGAAACTGTTTTTCATCGGTCAAAAGCATTTCCTTGAAGAACATGTATCGATATGTGTGCTCATACGTTTTATAAAACGTTCCCCATGACCCCCCAGTCCCCCCGTGACCACCCCCACCCTGAAATGTTCATGAGTTCATGTGTATGCAGGATGCCCACCAGAATGCTACTCCAGGCTGATCTCTAGCCTGTCAGTAATTCATCCTGCAAGAGAGGAAAGAGAACTTAGCTTGGTAGTGAGGTTGGAAAGAGGAGACTGAGCGTGCGTGGTCCTCCTTTCTTTCTCCTGTCTGTCAGACGTTCATAATTGCTCTACTCCCTTGTAAGGTTTACAGTCATGGATGCTGTCCCTTCAGTGGTGGGACCTGCATGTTTGGTGGGGTAGCATCCTCATACCTCCACAACTCATTGATTGAACAATGAAACTTAAGAATCATGACATCTGAAGTTGTATGTGAAGAGATGTCAAGTAAACCAGGACACAGTACCTTATTGTCGTGGTTTTCTTTAAGGCTTGTTAAAACCCAGTTTAGAATAACTTCTGTGCCGTCACTCATCTCTGTTTTGTTTCTCAGACAGATCTGTAGATCACTAAGATATTTTTTATATAAGTTTGAGATTATAACTATCTTTCCCCAGGTCTGACACAAGGCTAGCTAGAAAATTTTATGTCCTATTTTATTATTATTATAGCCTACTCTTAAAATCATACTCATCATTTGATAATTACATTTGTGAATATTGAAAATCCAATTACTAGCCCTATATACTGAAATAAGATAGATTGTATAATGAACAGACAAATAGAAATGAAGGCTTCTGCTAGGCTTGACTATTTAACCCTCACATGGATACAGTTAGAGAGAGCTGATCACAAATCCTTGACAGACCTCTTTAATTATTATTATTATTATTCAAGAAAGCTTCTACCTGGATGAATTAACCTTGAAAATTAGCCTGGTATGAAAACAGTGTTGGTGTACAGGAAACTGGTAAAGAAAATGAAGCATGGTTTAGATAATAGGAGATGGTATTTTAAGAAAAGTCAGTCTTTGAAAATGACTGAGGATAATCTAGGAGAACCAAGCAAAAAGAGAAAAGCCATATTCTTCAAAGAGATTAAAGGTCTCAGAAGCCATGATTTGAATGAAAGGGTTAAAAATGTACTTAGCACAGAATGTACCAAGATTTAACTACTTTTAAGGTTTTGGCTGGACAAGAGGTAAATATTTTTATTGATAAGCAAGCCAGAAAAAGTGATGAGGACTTGAGAAAACTAACAGAAGAATTTAGTGAAGATCACAGAGATTAAGAAGCACAAGCTGGAATCAAGATTGCTGGGAGAAATATCAATAACCTCAGATATGCAGATGACACCACCCTTCTGGCAGAAAGCGAAGAGGAACTAAAAAGCCTCTTAATGAAAGTGAAAGAGGAGAGTGAAAAAGTTGGCTTAAAGCTCAACATTCAGAAAACTAAGATCATGGCATCCAGTCACATCACTTCATGGCAAATAGATGGGGAAACAGTGGAAACAGTGGCTGACTTTATTTTTGGGGGCCTCCAAAATCACTGCAGATGGTGACTGCAGCCATGAAATTAAAAGACGCTTACTCATTGGAAGGAAAGTCATGACCAACATAGATAGCATATTAAAAAGCAGAGACATTACTTTGCCAACAAAGGTCCATCTAGTCAAGGCTATGGTTTTTCCAGTGGTCATGTATGGATGTGAGAGTTGGACTGTGAAGAAAGCTGAGCACTGAAAAATTGATGCTTTTCAACTGTGGTGTTGGAGAAGACTCTTGAGAGTCCCTTGGACTGCAAAGAGATCCAACCAGTCCATCCTAAAGGAGATTAGTCCTGGGTTTTCATTGGAAGGACTGATGCTGAAGCTGAAACTCCAATACTTTGGCTACCTCATGCGAAGAGTTGACTCATTGGAAAAGACCCTAATGCTGGGAGAGATTGGGGGCAGGAGGAGAAGGGGATGACAGAGGATGAAATGACTGGATGGCATCACCGACTCGTTGGACATGGGTTTGAGTAAGCTCTGGGAGATGGTGATGGACAGGGAGGCCTGGCGTGCTGCAATTCATGGGGTCTCAAAGAGTCAGACATGACTGAGTGACTGAACTGAACTGAACTGAACAGAGATAAAACTTAAATAATTTATTTGGATGGAGCTAGGGCCCAGGAAACTATTGAGAAAGGACATTTCAAACCTATACATAGAATACATACTAAGAACTAATAGAAAACTGCATCCTTGAAGATTGTGAGAATTATAATAACAGTTTATATATACAATTTGAACAGGTGTAATAGGAGAAGACTAGGAGTATCAGTGTAAGATGCTCAAATTATAGTTGAGTTAGTTTCAAGGTAAACTGATCATTCTAAACAGAGGCATTGGTATTAACCATTCTGTTGGGAGGAGGAAATTTCCTCCCTCTTCCTCTCTTGAGTTCTTGTGGCTGGATTAATAATAAAAGTGACACAAGACAGATTAACAAGAGAAAAACCAATTTAATTTTGTGTGCACAGGAGATCATAAAAAGATTCTCAGAAAGTAACCCAAAGCAGGCAAAGTTTATGTCTTTTTACACAAAGAAACAATCAATTTTTGAGGAGTTGACAGGACAACGAAATAGGTTTGAGTGTTTAATTAATAAGGGACTCAAGTGAAGTTGGGGCTTGGGTAGAAAATTAGTAAAATAACAAGGTTTACTTATATAGTTCTAGACCCTAAATTCCCTACCTCTGATGATAAGGATATTTTTATACCTCTCTCTACAGGGAGGATACCTTTCATATGGAAGATTTATTTCTTGCTTTCAGTAAGACAGAGAAGAGGTCAAAGTATTCTTGCATTGTCCATTTCTTAAGTAACTTTAACTCAAAATTAATGATAATGCCTTTGAAGTGCATTTTGGGGTGAATGGACTTGGACCCTAACAGTTCTCTCAAAGAATATGTTGTGGGAATGTTATAAAATTAAGGCAAGATAAAGGATGGATGATATGAACCAGGGGAAAAACAGAAGATCTCAATAGGTAGAATACAGATCTGGGCTAGATTTGGAGTTCAGAGAAGACTAACACTTTTATATATGACTTCCCTACTCAGGAGAACAGAAACAGAAATGTTTTGACAGAAGAAGAAATGAAAGGCAGCACATTTCATACAACAGAAGATCCCACTAGGGTCTGAGACATATATTAGAAAGAAAAATGTAAAAGGCCATTCAACAGAGGACATTAAGCACAGCTGTTTTCCTAACAATCTAAACAATGGACACATTTATACATCAAGAGGGACTCCAAGGATTATTTTGTGAGGGCAACACCCAAGTTGGGAGGATAGACAGAATTAGGTTGATACATGTTTAGGGATATCAGGAAATGGAAGACACCCAAACATGACTGAATGAGGTCAAGCACTGTTTGGAGAGCAAATCACTGAAGTTGTCCGAATTATAAATCAATGTATTTTGCCAGTAGGATTGCCTGTCATCAATATAAACATCCTACTGTCAGGAAAAAAGCAGCGTCGGTAGAAAAGTTTTAGCCTAGAATATAGAACAGTAGGCACTTAGATGCTCCGAAACTTAGCAGGACCAGTGACAAGGAAGACTCAGTATTCCACACTTCAATATTCTGTTTGTGCCAGAGTATGGACAGCTAAAAAACCCTTAGAAATTAGTTTGATGCTTGTTCTTAATTGGTATGATTGCATCTACTCTTCTGGAGAATTAAGCTTTGGAACATGCTTTTCTTCCTTTTCTTTCCCTCTCTTTTTCTTCTCTTCTTCTCCCTATTTCTCTTCTCTGTTTTTTTTTGGGGGGGGGGGGAACATAGGAATATGTGACTTCTTGTTTCCAAGAAGAAATATAATAAAATAAGACATAATAATATAAGATATACTAAATAATAATAATAATATAAGATATACTAAAAAAAATAAGGCTTCACATGGGGCACTAGTGGTAAAGGATTCATCGGCCAGTGCAGGAAATATAAGAGATGCGGGTCAGGAAGATTCTCTGGAGGAGAGCATGGCAACTGACTCCAGTATTCTTGCCTGGGGAACCCCATGGAAAGAGCCTGGTAGGCTACAGACCATACAGTCACAAAGAGTCTGAGGTAACTTTGCACGCATGCTAAAAATACAGATGTAAACAGGGGATTTTGATTTAACATTTTCTTATTTAGATTGATTTGAAAATTGCATATTTTATTTTCTTTTGTTTTATACATAATTTTATTCTTAAAAATCTGATAATGGCAAATGATTTTATTCAAAGTGGACCACATATCTTTTTGGAATTTACATCAATCTTTATGTTGTCATTTGACCCCATTACAGAATCTCTAAGACTATTCTGGGCAAAGTGCTTGAAATAATTTGGGATGGAACACTGGAAAATTTTAACCTTAGATGCATTATGGATATAGAATGGGATTGGTAAATGCACTGTTGGCATGCATCTTAGACTGTTGGGTAGCCAAACCTATATTATCTGGTGGTGTTCCCAGAAGATGATCAAGAAGAACAGTTGTTATCATTGGGGAGGTGGCCTTGTGAGAGTAAGGCAGCAATGTCAATCTCCTTCACTGTAGAAGAATAACTGCACTTGTTTGATCGTAAACTTAGTGGCTAAACCCAGTGAATTAGGAGATGGAAAAACAGAATATTTGAGGAAAACACTTCCTCCCAAACTGATATTTTCTTACATGGTATTAAAGTGCCATTGTTTTAGTAATCTTACCCCTTCCCATTACCAGCCCCATATAAAGTAAGATGAGTAAGATGTCATATTGGTGAATTTGAGAGAGGAACTGGATTCAGGTAGCCAGCTGCCTTACTGAGTTACATGCTGACAAGAGAAGACACATGTATTCATAGCTTTTGGCTGTGTATAGAACAAAGAAAAAGCTGTCTCTTTATCATGAATGCAAGGATGGTGATGCTGTCTTAGAAATAAGTTCAATTCAGGAATTGTCAATAGCCGAAAGTTACAGAAAGATCAAGTTCTCCTTGCAAAGAAGCTCTGCTTATGTTGGAGCAGTATGGTGAACTCTGTCTAGTCAATGAAGGGATAATGGTAGTGGAAAGCAGTAGGGTGTTGTATGATTTAGGAGAAACCAATTCCATAGCCTTAAAGCCAAGATTAAAGTCAGAAACTAAAACAAACACAGGTGACATCCCAATGCTAAGTCAGGCATTCAAAAGTCATTAGATCTGACTCAGAGTAAATGATGACCAAGGTGAGGGTGGGAATGCTGAGTAATTTCAAGCACTCTGTCTGAAAAGAAAGCCAGAGACCTTAGAGGCATAGTCTATCCTTAAGGACTCCCGCTTACAGGAAACAGATCAAGAGAGAAGATCAAGGTCTTCTAACAGATACCTCACTTGGGAATTGGGAGACATAAGGCTACCAATAGAAAATTCATTCCTGAAATTTATGAGACTCTTGCCATAGTTGATGAGTAGCAATAACTAATTGAAACCATCCCCATTTTCAGAGAAAAATTATTTTAATATACTTACCAGTTGTTTATTCACCATATTGAGGAGCAGTACCATTTATAAACCACACACCCGAGGGCAAGGGCAGCGGCCGAGAGGAGCAACCCCATCTCCAAGAATTTGAATGCAGACTTCCAAAGAATAGCCAGGAGAGATAAGAAAGCCTTCCTCAGCAATCAATGCAAAGAAATAGAGGAAAACAACAGAATGGGGAAGACTAGAGATTTCTTCAAGAAAATTAGAGATATCAAGGGAATAATTCAGGCAAAGATGGGTTTGATAAAGGACCGAAATGGTATGGACCTAACAGAAGCAGAAGATGTTAAGAAGACGTGGCAAGAATACACAGAAGAACTGTACAAAAAAGATCTTCACGACCCAGATAATCACAATGGTGTGATCACTCACCTAGAGCCAGACATCCTGGAATGTGAAGTCAAGAGGGCCTTAGAAAGCATCACTACGAACAAAGCTAGTGGATATGATGGAATTCCAGTTGAGCTATTTCAAATTCTGAAAGATGATGCTGTGAAAGTGCTGACTCAATATGCCAGCAAATTTGGAAAACTCAGCAGTAGCCAAAGGACTGGAAAAGGTCTGTTTTCATTCCAATCCCAAAGAAAGGCAATCCCAAAGAATGCTCAAACTACCGCACAATTGCACTCATCTCACATGCTAGTGAAGTAATGCTCAAAATTCTCCAAGCCAGGCTTCAGCAATACGTGAACCGAGAACTTCCAGATGTTCAAGCTGGTTTTAGAAAAGGCAGAGGAACCAGAGATCAAATTGCCAATATCTGCTGGATCATCGAAAAAGCAAGAGAGCTCCAGAAAAACATCTATTTCTGCTTTATTGACTACGCCAAAGTCTTCAACTTTGTGGATCACAATAAACTGTGGAAAATTCTGAAAGAGATGGGAATACCAGACCACCTGACCTGCCTCTTGAGAAATGTGTATGCAGGTCAGGAAGCAGCAGTTAGAACTGGACATGGAACAACAGACTGGTTCCGAATAGGAAAAGGAGTATGTCAAGGCTGTATATCGTCACCCTGCTTATTTAACTTCTATGCAGAGTACATCATGAGAAATGCTGGGCTGGAAGAAGCACAAGCTGGAATCAAGATTGCCAGGAGAAATATCAATAACCTCAGATATGCAGATGACACCACTATTATGGCAGAAAGTGAAGAGGAACTACAAAGCCTCTTGATGAAAGTGAAAGAGGAGAGTGAAAAAGTTGGCTTAAAGCTCAACATTCAGAAAACTAAGATCATGGCATCTGGTCCCATCACCTCATGGGAAATAGATGGGGAGACAGTGGAAACAGTGTCAGACTTTATTTTTTTGGGCTCCAAAATCACTGCAGATGGTGACTGCAGCCATGAAATTAAAAGACGCTTACTCCTTCGAAGGAAAGTTATGACCAACCTAGACAGCATAAAAAGCAGAGACATTACTTTGCCAACAAAGGTCCATCTGGTCAAGTCTATGGTTTCCAGTGGTCATGTATGGATGTGAGAGTTGGACTGTGAAGAAAGCTGAGCACTGAAAAATTGATGCTTTTCAACTGTGGTGTTGGAGAAGACTCTTGAGAGTCCCTTGGACTGCAAGGAGATCCAACCAGTCCATCCTGAAGGAGATAAGTCCTGGGTGTTCATTGGAAAGACTGATACTGAAGCTGAAACTCCAATACTTTGGTCACCTGATGCGAAGAGTTGACTCATTGGAAAAGACCCTGATGCTGGGAGAGATTGGGGGCAGGAGGAGAAGGGGACGACAGAGGATGAGATAGCTGGATGGCATCATCGACTTGATGGGCATGAGTCTGAGTAAACTCCAGGAGTTGGTGATGGACAGGGAGGCCTAGCATACTGCGGTTCATGGGGTCGCAAAGAGTTGGACACGACTGAGCGACTGATCTGAACTGAACTGAACCATTTATAAAGAGCTGTATGCTTATTGCAAGTACTGTCTGGATTAGTGCCAAGGCAAAATAAATCATATTTGTATGATTTTAAGTTACTAAGTAATCAATAAAACAAAATTAGTTGCATTTGCAAAATTTAAAAAGCCATTAAACAACCCAATGTAGTTCTATTGAAATTTGACTTCTGATAGTACAAAATATATCTCTTTAATTGTTTAATTCAATAAAAGGCATACATATTTTACAGATGTTTTCATAATTAAAACATAACACACCAGCCTGTATTTAATAGATAAATAAATTATACCACAGCTTGTATCTAATAAATTAATAAGTAAAATTTCATACTGAAGTCAAGATGAGAAACTTGAAGTAATGGATTCTATAGCTAAGTTCACCAGTTTTCTAAAGTAACTTATTCAGAAACTGACAACAAAAGATTAACTTGGAAGTTGTTTTTTTAATTCCTAAATGATCCTAAGTTCATAATTAATGAGCCTAAAGAAATGAACAGGTTTTTTTTTTTAGTATCAGTGAATATGTGAAGCATTGAAACATGAACAATCAATCATTTAATTTATCATATTTTTCACATTATGTTCCTAAATCACTGATATGAGATCCTTTAACTTGATTTTTAACAAATATGTATTGAATGATGTCCAGGATAAATCTCAGTATTTATAGAGGAATATGTATCAATGTCATAACTTCCTCATCCATGCCCAATTGTTCTCCATTGTTAATAATATTCAATACATTTTTTTTTTCTAATGATATTCATTCCCAGGAGTGGAAAGAACTTAACTTTGTTCAACAAACTTGGTGGTTGGGCATCTTATCTTTCATATTCTCATTTTGCTATAAACAGCAAATTCATTTCTACACATACAATTCACAGATTAATAAGTGAAGAGGCTTTCATTAATAATTAATGACATTTTCTTTATTTGCTGAAGATGGGAATTCAGTGTGCTGAGAACTTTTCTTAATCTTTTTAAACAATATCTAGCAAAATTCTCTGTGAGTTCCATTATACAGTACTCCTGTGGTATTCTAGAGCTACATATGTCTTATAGTCAAAATATTTTGAATAGGTTAATCATGTTTATCCAATATTTATTGTCTCCACTTCAACAAAATAGTGTAGAATATAGAAATGGAAAATATATGGAATTCTTATTTCTCCTCAGCTATTTTTTAAAGTAGGATATTCTGATATATCTGTGTTCATTCCATTAGCTTCTATGTTCAACATAGTTGAACTGAGCTCTTACCATGTCCAGCACCATTCCAGGACTTGCAGATTGAATGGTGTTGAAAACATTGTTTTTGCCTCTCTTCTAAAAATAACCCTATAGACCTCCCCTTTCTCTATGTAGTGCCGGTGTCTTTTATTTTACTGAGAAAGTAAAAGTGATTAGAAAACATTTCAGGAACTTCTATTAATACATCTAACCATTTATCGACAGCCTTGCTCCAGTGATCTTTCTTCTCTGATGTTGTAATAAACAAATTACCTCTATTTCTAAGAGAAGTTTGTCAACTTGCACATGAAATTTCACAGCTTCTGCCCATTCCAGGGTAATTCTTCCATATCTGCTCTCTTTTATGCCATTATAATTTATTTTCTACTGTATCTGTCTCGTCATTATACACATATCTCTACTTACCTCTCTTGTTATTGCTTTTACTTTCCTTTCCCTTAGAGAAAAACTCTTCAAAAGTGTTGTCTGTATTCTTCTACTGGTTTCTCCCTTTTCTATTTTGAACCCATTTCATTCAGGATTTCACCTCCACTAGGCTTCTGAAAATTTTCTTTTCAAGGTCACCAGTGGCCTCAATTCTTGGTCCTTGCCTTACCTGTCAACAGAATTTAACAGTTGATTACTGTCTCCTCCTAAAAATATTTCTTTCTGATTGATTTTCAGGTTACCACTATTTCCTGTTTGCCCTTCTGTCTCACCGGCAATCTTCCATCTCCTTGGCTGATTCTTCCTCGACTCCACAAACATTTAAACTTCAGTGGTCAGTCTTGTTATTGACTTTCTTCATTCCCTATATTCACTGCCTTCCAGTTACATAATTTCAAATTTTGTATGCCAGATTTCTGTGAAGCTACCTTCTTGATACTGCCATTTGCATTCATAACTGGTGTTTCAAATTAACATGACAAGAATCTGAATTACTGAACCACCCCCTCATCCATGAAAAGCGAAAGTTCTACAGTCTTTCCTACATGGATTGATGACACCCTCATTCATCCATTTGTTCAGACCAAATCTTTAAATGATGCTTCACTCTATCCTTTTCTTCCTCACCACATACACTCCAACAGCAAATCTATAATCTCTCTTCAAAATATATCGATAATTTTACTGCATTGCACACCCTGTCCAAGTTACCATCCTCTTTCATGTGATGATGCTGAACTGTTTGCTGACATAGTAATGCGTCCACACTTACATTTGTAAAATGTTCTACATTCTCTCCACATTTGCTGTTATCATTCTTTTGCAGTAGATATGCAGTGACATTTTATTTTTATTCAATTTGAATTTCCCTGGTTACTAATAAGGCATCACATATATCCATATAAACCATTTGGACATCTTCTTTGGTGAAGTTCCTTTTTAAACTGTGTTACCTACATTTCAATAGTGTAATTTTTCATACTGATTTGAAGACACTTTCTATATATTCTGGGTATAAACTCTTTGTTGATTACTTGAGTTTTAAGTATCTTCTACTCAATGGATTTTCCTTTTAACTGTAGCTTTTGATGGAGGTAATTTTTTACTTTTGGTAGTCAAATTTTATCAATCTTTCTTTTAAGGCTCATAGTATCAGTTTCTTTTATTCTGTTTTCCTACCCAAGTCATGAATATCATCTTCTCCATGATTTCCTGAAGGTTGCGACATTCACAAATAGATATACAATTTCCCACAATTTGCTTTGGTGTGTACTGTGACAAAGGGGCCAAACAACTTTTCTTTTTCATAGGGATATCCAGTCTCCTTTTGGAAAAATAGCTTTTGTTTTTGTTTTTTATTTCCTACTGATCTACAAAATCATTCCTGTAACAAATTAACACCCAAGTAGGGTGATTTTCCCCCTTGGGTTCTCAGTTCCATTTTACTAAAGGAAGATAAAAGGTCATCTAAGGCAGATAAAAGAAACCAGAGGTCATAAATATAAATCCTGATAAATTTGACTTGGATTATTAAAATGGCTTCCCTGGTACCTCAGTGGTAAAGAATCTACCTGCAATGCAGGAGACATGGCAGGAGCCACAGTTTCGATCCCTGAGTTGGGACGATCCCTGAAGAATGAAATGGCAACCCACTCCAGTATTACTGTCCAGAAAATACCATGGACCCAGAAGCCTGGCAGGCTTCAATCCATGGCGTCACAAAAGAGTCAGATACAACTTAATGACTGAACAAACAAAAAAATATATATTTTTTTAAGTCTTGGCTTAATATAAATACCAAAATAAATATCAACAGATAAAAAACACTGTGAGAAATATGTCTGCCGTAATTAAGATACAGAGCACCTCCATGAGTTAATGTAAAAATGAAAGGCAAAATGGTGAAACAGGGAGAGGAAAACAGAAATCGAGAGTTCACCAGAAAATCAGCTAAAATAGTACAAAATAAGGCTTTCCCTGGTGCTCTAGTGGTTAAGAATCCACCTTCCAAAGCAAGGTATGCAGGTTCAGTCCTAGGGTCTGGGAACTAAGATCCCACATGCCAAGGGGCAACTAAGCCTGTGCACCAAAATTAGCGAGCTTCCATGCCACAACTACAGAGCCTGTGAGCTCTGGAGCCTACATGCTGCAAGGAAGGATCCTGCATGCCCCAACTAAGACCCAACACAGACAATGAATAAATAAATATTAAAAAAAAAAAAAAAAATGAAAAACAGTGCAGAACATAAAAGTACCTTTATTTTTCCCCTCATTGAAAAATAAAATTTAGGGGCTTTCCTGGTGGCTCAATGATGAAGAATGTGCCTGCCAATGCTGGAGGCATAGTTTCAATCCCTGGCCCGTGAAGATCTCACATGCTGCAGATCAATTGAGTCCATGTGCCGCATCTACCAAGCCTGTGCTCTCGAGCCCAGGAGCCCCAACCACTGAGCTCATGTGCTGCAACTGCTGAAGCCTGTGAGCCCTAGAACCTGTGGTCTGAAACAATAGGAGCCATCGCAATGAGAAGCCTGTACCCAGCAACTAGAGAGTAGCCCCTGCTCTACACAAATAGAGAAATGCCAGTGCAGCAAAACAGACACAGCACAGCCAAATAAATAAATAAATTTTTAAAAATAAATAAAATTTTAAACAGTAGTGAAAAGTAATTTTCATCCCATCAATTGCAAAGGTTATTAGTATGTTAGGATAGTTTGTTATTGAGAATGAATGAAAACTGGCTCTTTCATATCCTATGGGTGAGAAGAGAAATATGTGATGCCTTTCAAAAGGCATATCCATACTGGCCTAAGCATTCCACTTTTGTATGTACATATTAGCTAATTTTATCCTCACAAAACTCCATGAAGCCAGTACTATTATTGTTATTCTATTTTACTTACAAGGAAATTAAGCAAATGAAGATAAAGTGAGTTCCTGAGATCAAAGTATTAAAAAAAGAAAAAAAGCTCAATTTTGATTCTGGATAGCTAGACTCCAGCTCCAGACTTTTAACCAAATTTGATCACCTTTCCTTAAATGTGTGAGACTATTTATTGCAGTAGCTTTATCAAAACAATATTAGTATGACATAAATACCACACAATATAGGAATTTTAGAAAATACAACAAATACAACATAATACAAAGCAGTCATTAAGAAAAAATGCTATAAATATATAAACACTGGTTAAAGGATACCATAGGTATTTGATACCATTATATACTCTTCCCCCCCGCGCCCCCCCCCCCCCCCCCGCCCCAAGAAATAAGTGTTAGCCACTCATTTGTGTCAGACTCTTTGCCCTCCTGTGGGCTGGCCCTGTGGACTGTGGCCTGCCATGTTCCTCTGTCCATGGGATTTCCCAGGAAAGAATACTGGAGAGGGTTGCCATTCCCTTCTCCAGGGTACCTTCCCCACCCAGGGATGAAATAAGTGTCTCCTGCATTGCAGGAAGACTCTTTACCATCTAAGCCTAAGCAACACGGAAATTCAAAACCTGCCTTAATAATGAGAAAATAACACAAAAACAGGGAAGCAACTCTATGTGGTTCAGGTCCACCCTGAGGCCTGCACCAGGCACGCATGCTTTGTCAAGAAAAATTTTCATTCATCGTTGCCTACCGTCAATGCAGAAACCTAAGAAATGTGCCCAGAGCCGATGTGGTATCAGGAGCAGGCTGTGGTTTAGCCCTTTACTTACTTATCAAGAGAAAAATGTGAATGTAATTGCAGCCATGGCGTTTGGGAGGCAGTCTGCGGAGGTGGCCGGAAGCTGTGGGGCTTCCTGCCGGGCTCCATCTTGCCTTCCAAGAACCCTAATCGTTCATTCCTCAGAAGAAATGTCAAGCAGCTCATGCTGTCAGCAGAGCAGATGCTCCACTGACGTCTTTAGGGAACAGTGTCAAGTGACTGGAAAAAAGATGCCAAAAATGACATGAAATTTTTACCCTCGCACTACATTTCATGTTCCCCATGACCTGGTGTTTGGTCGTGGACCCCAGACTTCCCTGTTAGGAGCCACCCCAGCTCGGGGAGACTGGACCACCTGCTCAGAGGGATGCCAGAGGGCTGGTCTTCCTCTCTGCCTCCTGACAAGAGGCTTCCCCCAAGTACAAAGAAGAATGTGTCTATTTAATTTGCTTTAGTCTGTAAAAGTTTCTCTTGTTATCTGACAGTTTTTAATTGGGAGCGCTCCTCTTTCTTTCAGTATGTGTCTTAAAAATATTATCTTTGTATCTGTACTCTCTCTCTCTTTTTTTTTTTTTTTTTTTTTACAGTTTTTTCCAGTATTTACACACACACACACACACACACACACACATATTCTCCATTGAAAATTTTTACTAAGACACAAAACAAGCAATAAAAATATGAAACTTTTTTCTTTTCTGTGATTTCTTTTGCACTACTTTATTTGAAATTAACATACACACACAAGCGTTTTCAGCTCCATTTTATAAAGGAAGAAAGTGAAGCCTGCGAGTTCAAATAATATGTCCAAAGAAACACAACTAATTGAAGGTCAATGTGGGTTGAGAACTCTAGTTGGCCATGTTTTCTCATATACTAAGATCACTAGGAGGTCCTCTTTAACTGATGTCCTCACCCTCATTAAAAGTTTAGCTTTAGTTGGAAAATTCTAAAACCAGAGTCATTAATGTGTTGACAACTGACTGCAGAAAATCTGGAGGACATTGGACAACAGAAGTAAAATGGAGAGGAAGGAGAAAGGGGGAAGTGGATAAAGGTAAAAATAAAAAAAATATATTTGTCATTTGTTGGCTAAGTAGTCTTGTATTGGGGGTTATGAATTATAGTTTTATTTTCATTTCCACGTTACAAGTGTTCATATTTGTACTTCTCTCTCACTCTGCTCTGTTGTGGCCTCAAGCACACATAATTTTGACAAACACTTCTTTAGGGAAAATAATATAAAATTAGTAAACATTTATTCATAATGAGAAAAGATTACAATAAATACTATAATCATAATAAAATCCAGGGAAACAGTATAATGTTTTATTTATAAAGTTTCTAACATAATTATTTATTTTTCCTACTTTTTTCTTATTTTGGCTGCATTTTCTTTAACTGTTCCTTTATTTGAAAATGATTTTGTAATTGTAACTTCTAATATGAGAATACAAAATCAATTCAATCCTCCCTCTAGTGAAATAAATTAATTTCCTTTAATAATTGATAGTTTAGGAAATATTAGTTCAATTTCATGATGTATTATTGGATGTGTTTATTTACATTTTAAGACAAGTCAAATTTGGGGAAAGTAAATTTTCTTTATAGTTGAGATGTAAGATTCAGAATATTATTTAATATATATAAAATAACAAATTAAAAATAAAATAATGAAACATAATTAGTTTAGTTTAATAAAATTTTAACAAAAGCAATATATATATATTTTTCTAAATGTATGTATGTGCATCTATAAAATGTATATTTATTTCAAGTATAGAATGTTGTTTTTCAATGGATTTCTTATAATTTTACATGTCTGATGATTTGAAGAATTCAAACAGAGTAGTTTCTGGTGCTATTCCATCAATATTATCTTTCCTTCATTACCCTGCTATTTCTAGTTCCAAAACCCACAGAATATATTCACAATTTAATGCAACCTCTGGCCATGGACTTCAGTTCACAGTGTCAAGAGTCACCTCAGTAGTTATTTCCTGGGTGATCATTTCTATATCAGACTTACTAATAATAATTTGATTACATATAAAGTGAATCACACAATCATGTCCAAATCAACAAATTGTCCTTTTAATGAATAAGATGATATTGAAAATACTTTGTAATAGCCATTTTATGGTTTGTTTAACATTTGCCAGTGTGAATTCAGTGTATTTTTAGTGTATTTTCTAAATCATTATTGTCGATCACTATATTTTGGAATATTTGTTGACATAATGAGGCAACAAATATGGAATCTTGATAAAGAAATTGAAGCTATAAATAAGTCCAAACTGAAAATTTACAAGTAAAAAACATAAATCTTTCAGTGAAAACAAAAAAGATTGAATAGATTTAACAGCAGGTTGAGCACTAAGGAAAAAAAAATTCAGTTTATTTGAAGAAGGAAATAGACCCCGTAAAAGTTAAATCACAAAGAAAAAAGCTAATAAAAATAAATAGTGCCTCAGTGACCTATGATACGATACAAAGATGTTTAGCATACATGCAAAGGAGTAAAAAAAATAAATGGCAAAAGGTTTGGACAGAAGACAGTTGATGAAATAATAGTGGAACATGTTCCAAATTAGGTGAGAAATAAACACAAATAACTAGGTAACTCAAAGAGCTTCAAGAGGATAAACATGAAAAATAAAACAGCATGCACACATACATACACCAGTGAAAGTGAAAGTCATTCAGTCTTGTCCAGAACTCTTTGCAACCCCCTGGACTATACAGTCCATGGAATTATCCAGACCAGAATAGTGAAGTGGGTCACCTTCCCTTCTCCAGGATATCTTCCCAACCCAGGAATCAAACCCAGGTCTCCTGAATTGCAGATTCTTTATCAGCTGAGCCACCACGAACACACATACATACACCAAGACACATCTAAATCAAATTGTTAAAAATCAGTGATAAGGAAATAGTCTTAAAAGTAACCAGAGAAATGACTCCTTTCTTATCAGAAACAATTCAAACTAGAAGAAAGAAAAAGAATAGAGTTTATACTAACATAAATATCTTGAGTAAAGTGTCTTTAGAAGGCTTGGAGCAAAGAAGTAATGTAAACTACAGCTGACCCTTGAATAACATGGGTTTGAAATGCATGAGTCCACTAATACATTGATCTTTTTTCCTTCCAGTTTTATTGAGATATAACTGACATACTATGCTGTGTAAGTTTCAGATGTACAGCATAGTTATTTGATTTATGTACATCGTAAGATGATTGCAATAATAAGTTTAAGAACATCTATCATCTCATATAGATACAAAATTTTAAAAATTAAAATCTTGTCTCCTTGTGATGAGAACTTTTAGGATTTTCTCTCTCACAAACTTTCATATATAACATATAGCACTATTAGTTATATCAATCATATTGTATGTTACATCTATAGTACTTATTTTTTATATACCAAGATCTTTTTACATTTTGACCACCTTCATCTGCTTCCCCTACCCCCAGTCCCTCCTCTCATAACTGCAAATCTGATCTCTTTTTCTGTGAGTTTGTTTGGTTACTTGAGTTTTTTGAAGTATAACAGATTTACAATACTATGTTATTTCCTGTTGTACTATGTAGTGATTTGATATTTCTATACTTTAAAAAATGAACATCATGATATTCTAGTTCATTTATTTTGTAACTGGAAATTTGTGCCTCTTAATTTTACGTAGTTATTTCCCTCATCCTGTCACTCCTCCCCTTTTGGAAACACCTGTTTGTTTTCTGTATCTGTGAGTCTGTTTCTGTTTGTTCATTTGTTTATTTTTGGATTCCTGACTTATTTTATTTAGCATAATACATCTAGGTCCATCCATGTTGTCGCAATGGCAAGAATTTCATTCTTTTTTTGTGACTGAGTAAAACATTTTGTATATATGTACCACATCTTCTTTATCCATCTATTTATTTATTGATAGAAACTTCAGTTGCTCCCATGGTGAATAATGCTGCAATGAACAAAAGGGTACATATGCCGTTTTTGAATTAGTGTTTTGTTTTCTTTGGAAAAATAGTCAAAAGTCAAATTGCTGGATTGTACAATAGTTTCATTTTTATTCTTTTGAGGAATCTCCATATTGTTTTCCGTAGTGGCTATACTGATTAACATTCTCTCCAATAGGGCACAAGCTGTCCCTTTTCTCCATATCTTCACCAATATTTGTTATTTGTTGTCTTTAGGATAATAGCCATTCTGACAGATGTGATGTGACATCTCATTGTGAAATTGATTTTCATTTCTCTGATGATAAGTGGTATTGAACATCTTTTCATATGTCTACTGGCCATCTTTGGGAAAATGTCCTCTTTGGAAAAATATCTATTCAGATCCTCTGCTCATTTTTTAATCAGATTGTAATTTTTTAAGTTGAATTGTATGAGTGCTTTGTACATTTAGGATATTAACCCCTCATAGATATATTGTTTATAAATATCTTCTCCCATTCAGTAGATGGCCTTTTCATTTCAATGCTAGTTTCCTTCACTGTGCAAAGATTTTTAGTGTGATGCAGTTCCATTTGTTTGTTTTTACTTTTGTTTCCTTTGCCTGAGAAGACGTATCCAAAAAATATTTCAAAGACCAATGACAAAGAGAGTACTGCCTATATTTTCTTCAAGGGTTTTTTTTTTGTTTCAGGTCTTATATCTAACTCTTGAATCCATTTTGAGTTTATTTTTCTATTATGTATTAGAAAGTATTCCAAGTTGATTGTTTCCCATGTATATGTCCAGGTTTTCCAACACCATTTATTGAAAAGGCTGTCTTCTCCCCATTGTATATTCTTGCCTCCTTTGTCACAAATTAATTGATCATATAAGTGTGGGTTCAGTTCTGTTCCATTGAGCTATATGTCTGTTTTTGTGCCAGTATCATGCTATTTTAATCAATGTAGCTTTGTATTATAGGTTGAAATTAGGGAGCATGATTATTCCAGCTTTGTTCTTTTAGCCTCAAGATTGTTTTGTTCTTTGTTTCTTTTGACTTCTTTTCTCTTCCCATGTGATTTGTTAATTATCTTTATTGCTCTATCTATATCTCTTTCTCTTTTTTGAGTGTGTATCTATTATAGATTTTTTTAATTGGTGCATAACACGAGGTACTATATATATTTCTTTTTTCTGTATTCTAGAATTTATCAGATACATGACTTGCAAATACCTTCTTTCATTCTGTGGGTTGAACTTTTGTTTTCTTGATAGAATTCTTTGAAATACAAAGTATTTTCATTTTCTTGAAGTCTAATCTATCAGTCTTCTTAGACTGCTTTACTTTAGACATCGTAACTAAAAAATCCAAGATCACAAACTTTTTCACCTGTCTTCTTCTAAAAATTGTATGGATTTAGTCCTTACATTTTTTTCTTCAAGTTATTTTGAATTAACTTTTGGATATTTTGTGAAAAAGGATTCCAGTTCATCCTTTTGCAAGTGAGTATCTGGCTATCCCAGCACCAGCTGTTGAAATGACTAATTTTTTTCCTAACTGAATTTCCTTGTTGTTTTTATCAAAATTCAGTTGATCACAAATGTATTTTTTATGAGCTCTCAAGTCTCTTAACTTTATCTCTACATCTATTTTTAAGCCAGTACCATAGTGTCTTGATTACTATAGATTTGTAGTAAGTTTTAAAAATACGAAGTGTCTATCTTCCAATTTTATTCCCCTTTTACAAGATGAATTATTCTACATCCCTTGAATTTCCATAAAATTTCAAAGTCTGCCTCTCAATTTCTGAGTAAAACAAAGGCCACCTGGCATTTTGATAGGAATTGCATTGGCTCTGTGGATTAACACAGGGAGTATTGCCATCCTAACAATCTTGTCATCTAATCCATGAACACAAGACATCTTTTTGTTTACTTGGGTCTTTTATTTATGTCAACCTGTTTTGTAATTTTCAGTATGTCAGTCTTAAAATTCTTTTATTCACGTCATTTACTTCTAGCTATGCAAGGTTCTCTTTCATATGCCACTGTACGTGGACTTGTTTTCTTAATTTTATTTTGAATTGCTTATTGCTACTGCATAAAAATACAGTTGACTTTTACTTGAGTGTCTTTTATACCAATGGTTAATTACTAGAAACTAAGTAGAATATTCCTCTTTCCTATCAATTTTTAAATAAAAGTTGCATTTAATTAAAGATATATATCTCTTTATTTAATTTCCTTCTAATATGAAGGAGATAGCCTTACCTAATGTTATAGAATACCTGGCTCATTTCCTCACTAAAATGATTTTATTTTCACCACTATCTCCTAATTCTGGCAAGATTAATCCTGTGTTATGGAAGAAACCTTATATTTCAAGTAATTATTTTCTATGTTTTGCTGGCCTGCTTGTCTCTCATCTGGGACAGATCCAAAACCTAATTCCTATCAAAGGCATTCGAAATGGAGGATGGTGGTGGTTGGAATGATGTGTGCATGTTTGTGTTTGTGACGTGTGGATGTGTGTGCATGCATGTGCGCACCCATGTGTAGAAAAATCTTTAGTGATTTTCTATCTGGATATCAGTAACAATTGTCAAATCGAAATCCTAACAGAATTTTTTCAGTAGCTTCTAGGGACATAGCTGATGGAGAAAAAAAGATAGCTTCTATATCAGTTTTTTTGAGAATGTTGACTTAAGCCATGTCAAAGTGGATAAATGAAGAAAGCATTGTTTTAACTTCAACATGCAGCAATGAACTCATTAAATTTGATGGATTACAGAAGGAGATTAAAAAGGAAATAAACCTTGTTTTCTTATTCCAAGATATTACTGGAATTTTTCTGTCTCAGCTTGCTTTTCTTATTTGTGTGTGTGGTGCATGATGGACTATTGAATCCTGACAACCTGTTGGATGAGATCCAACAATAACCAGTCAGATCAATGCAGCCCAAACTGCCCTCATGGGACATGACAGGAAATTCTGCTATCCTTTAGGATGCAATTACCCTGCTGGTTGCTGTACAGAGTGACCTCTTTTCCTCTATTATTTATTGAATCCAGACCTAATGTCTGGTCTCATTTCAAAGTCCCCGTCTGCAATGCCTATCCCACAGCCAAGTACAGTAGACAGTGAACCACCGTAGCTGCCAAGAATCAGTGCTTTGAAAAGCATCTTTGCCAGGAGATTATCATGCCTGTTCCCGTTAGAATCAACATTGCTTTTTTTCTGGCTCATTTAATGGAAAATGCAATTCAGTTTTACAGATAAGTACTTTAATTCACAAATGGTTGACAGCAGTAGGATTACAGTGTAGGCTCTGAACTTAAAAATAGTTTGGGTCTGCTTACAAGTATTTCTGCCCTGAGAAATATTTAACAGGATAGGAACTGAATGGAGGATATTAGTAGTTAACTTTATCAGCTCAGGAATAAAGACATACTGAAGGTATGACAATTGAGTAATGGGATTTGGAACTGAAGTCATGATCTTCTATTTCATATTAAGAAACATTTTGAAGACATAATGTATAGGTTTCATTAAAATTTATGCTGTGATTTATTTTATCTACAGTGATTTATTAGACATAATCGCAAAGAAGAGGTAGTACAGTTTTTCCCCGTTTGGCTAGAAGTTAAGTACATTTGAATCTAAACTTGGGGGACATGTCCTTATTAAAATGGAACTCATAATTAACATTTCTGTGCATTTCCTATAATCCAAACATGCAAGTGGGAACATTTAAATGACTAGCAATTAAAATGAAAACATTTTACTTTTACTGGCAGCCTTTTAACTTTTCATTTCATCATATTTATAGTTATCATTATTAGACATCTGGAAAAATATAGTTATTCTTGCTATTTATATTACCAACTAAAGACTTTGAATCACTTTGTAGACATGATCTCATTAACACGCTCTACATCTCTGTGAGGTAAGTGCAATTATCTTCACTTTATTGAGTTTAAATTACTTTCCAAGGTGTCAAAGAAAATTGTGGCAGGATATGTTAAAAAAAAATCAAGGTCTCGCAGTGTCCACTTTAATGGTAAATCCTGTTCAATGAAATCAGAAAGAAATGAATCCAGTTTTAAGTGCATGGGGCTTAATTTTCTACAAATAGTCATTTGATGTAACTCTATAAGACATAACATTTTGTAGTTATGCTATTTCCAGTATAATTTATCAGCCTGACCCATATTCTAATGTATTTGTCAAACCAATATTTTATATAATGACATTTCCCTAAGTTTTCCTGGAGAAAGTTTTACAAAGAGTGGAACTAAAACTTACTTTCTCCATTAATGTTTTTACTTATTAAAGAAGTTGTCATTGCCTTCCTAATTGTACTTTTTCAGTCTCTACCATCCACAGCCACATTTATAATCTAGGCTTGGTTTTCTTTCAGTTGGTTCTTTATATTTATATTTTGGGAAAAGGGTCGGGGGCTTCCCAGGTGGCTTAGCAATGAAGAGTTCGCCCGAAATGCAGGAGACGGGGTTCAATCCCTGGGTTTGGAAGATCCCCTGGAGGAGGGCACAGCAACCCACTCCATTATTCTTGCCTGGAGAATCCATGGACAGAGGAGCCTGGCAGGCTACAGTCCACAGGGTCACAAAGAGTCAGACACTAAAGAAACTTACTAGGCAGGCAGGGGGCTTCCTGGTACTCAGCTGGTGGGTTTACTGAATTATTATACAATTGATTATCCTTACTCTAAATGCTCCCTCCTCCTAGATTTTTTTTTTAAAAGTTGGGATATAGTTGCATTACAGTGTTGTGTTAGTTTCTTTTATATAATGAAGTGAATCAGCTATATGCATCTCCCTCTCCCCACTCCACATTCCATCCGTCTAGGTCAGCACAGAGTAACAAGCTGAACTACCTGCGCTATACAGCAGGTACCTACTAGCTGTGTATTTTACACATAGTAGTGCACATACAAGAAGTCTACTCTTCCAATTCATTCTACATCCCTTCCACCCCTCTGTGTCCACACATCCATTCTCTATGCCTGTTTCTCTATTCCTGCCCTGCAAGTATGTTCATCTGTACCATTTTTAAAATTGTTTTATTTATTTATATTATTTTTGGCTGTGCGAGGTCTTCATTGCTATGTGGGCTTTTCTCTAGTTGTGGCAAGCAGAGACTACTCTCCAGTTGCAGTACTTGGGCTTCTCATTGCAGAGCACAGGCTCTAGGGCATGTAGGTTTCAGCAGTTGTAGCACGTGGGCTCAGTAGTTGCCTGTTCTCAGACTCTAGTATAGTTGTGATGCATGGGCTTAGTTACTCTGCAGCAAGTGGGATCTTCCCCAACCAGGCATCAAACCAAACCCATGTCTCTTGCACTGGCAGGCAGATTCTTTACCACTGAGCCACCAGAGAAGCCGCAACTGTACCATTTTTTAGATTCAACGTATGTGCATTAATATATGATATTTGTTTCTCTTTTTCTGACTTCATTCTGTGTGACAGACTCTTACTAATGCTGAATACTTAGGCTAGCATGATTCCTTCTAGATTCTCAGAACAGATGTTATAACTGATTTTGTTATTTGTTACTATTAATATAAATATTCACCCCCATATATATGGTCACAGTTTTCACTGAGGGTGCTGAGACCAGTCAATAGGACAAGAATAGTCTCTTCAACAAATGATACTGGAAAAACTGGATATTCACATACAAAAATATTATCTTGCATCCTTCCTTTACAACACATAAAAAAAGTAACTCAAAATGGATTGAAAACCTAATCTTCAGAACTTCATTATAAAGCTTATAGAAGAAAACATAGAGGAGGAATCTTCACAATGTTAGATTTGGTGATGGTTTCTTAAATATGACATCTAAAACATAAGCAACAAAAGAAGCAAGATCTTCATCAAAAATTTTTAAATGTTTCCACATCAGAGAATATTAATCAATAAGAGACATAGACAATAGATAAAATGAAGACAACAAAATGAAAAAGGATGAGAGGAAATAAATAATACATTTGGGTTTCATATCCAGTTTATATAAAGAACTCCTAAAACTAAAAAGTAAAAAGATCAATTAAAAGCAATTAAAAACTGGACTGAAGACTTGAGCAGATATTTCTCTAAAGAAGGTAGGCAAATACCCAGTAAACACATGCAGATTTGATTAGCATTAGGGAAATGCAAAGCAAAACCATATAGAAGTATGACTTTATACCCACTAGATGGCAATAATAATAATAATAGCAATAGTAATCATAATAAAATGAAAAGAACAAGTGCCAAAGAGGATGTGGAGGAATTAGAATTCTCATACATGATTGGTAAGAAAGTAAACTGGTATATCCACTGTGGAAAAAGGTCAGTTCCTCAAAAAGCTAAACATAGGGTTACCGTTTGACCCAGTAATCCCACTTCTAGAGATATTCAGCAAATAATTGAATACAAGGACACAAATGAAAACTTATATGTCAATGACTATAAAAACATTATTCATAATAGCCAAAAGGTAGAACCGATCCAAGTGTCCTTCTAAAGATAAAATATAACAAATTTAACAAATATGATATGTAATAGAATATTATTCAACCATAAAAAATGAAATTCTGATACATGCTGCAACACGGATACCTTAAAAAGTTGTGCTAAGTGAAATAAACAAGACATAAAAAGACAAATACTTTATTATTCCACTTATATAAAATACTTTCAAAAATAAAATTCATGGAGACAGAAAGAAGATTACAGGGCATCACGGGCCATGGGGAAGGAAGAATGGAGAGTTTACTGATGAATGACTATAGAGTGTTGATTTTGAGTGGTTTTAGAAATAATGATATTTTGATTGGACAGCACTATGAATGTAATTAATGCTCTTAATTGTAATTTAAATGATTAAAATGGGAAATTGTATGTTATATATATTCTACCATACAGACAACCGCAAACTTACCCTTTGCATTTTCACTTAAACAACACAACGTCCAAATGGAACACACCTATTTAGTTTTCTATTTTCAAAATTGGGCAGCTCGTTATTGCTTTTTATAGTTAGAATAATGCAGAAAGTCTTGAAAATGTCTCTCCTATTTCAACCCCCTCTAATAAGCATTTAATAGTTGAAAGAAAAGCATTCTAATAGTACATTTGGAATCTGGTTAGCCAAATACATGTTGTATATAGTAGGAATAACTACATTTATATGTGTGAACTTAAACTCTTTGAAAAACCATATACATAGATTTTAGTGCATGCATTTCTGACAACGGTTTTGGCTGCTCTGAGAACCTATTAAATTCTTTGTTTAGTCTATTCAAAATAAGAAAAGTCGCATTGTGGCTATTTTATAGTATTTATTACATGATATTTATTCACAGCAGTAACGATTTCCAGTTTAGGAGGCAAAAACAACACACAAATACAAATTTAAGGAAATCTTCTAATATTAAAACATGAGGTCCATAACAAAACATTTTCACAATGTAAATCAAAAGAATTATATAAATTCTCAGTTTGAGTGAGTGGAAAATCACACATTTACCCATTTGTAGGAAAAATTCTATATTCTTTTCAAATAAATAATTACCAAACACCTGAAATAGTTTATTTTGAATGTTTTATTGCTAACTGGATTAAAAATAAATATTATAATTGGCTTCCATATGTAAATGTATATGTACACATATGTGATGAAAGCAAATTTTTCAGAAAACAGTTCTTAATATCTCTATATATGAAGGACTCACTAAAATTATCACTTCTAATACATTCCTCTCTGTTTCATCTTTAAAAAAAGATGTCACAGCATTAAACCATTAATGAGTCATGATTATCAGTTAGAAAACACTGAAAAAAGTGACTATCTGTGAAGAATTCATGGCACGAAGTTTACAAGGAAGTATATTTAATAGGTAGATGTAGTTATTTTGTTTTTCATCAAGATCCTGAATGATACTTAACCCAAACTTTATAATGATCAACTGATCTTCTTCTTCTGTCTATACAACCTTGTGGAAAGGAGAGATTAACCTAGATTCCTAGATATATTTCCTTTCTCTGTAAACAGTGTTATTCTAACTGGCATTTTAATTAATCAAGTAAAGGGAAATGTCTTTGTTTGAAGAAAAATACCTTGCAAGATATTCTAGTTGGCCAGTTGGGCTTTTATAATTAGCTCACACTGAAGCTTTAGAGAAAAGGTAAAACCAGCCTCTTTCCCTGCTGTACCCACCTCCAAATTTCTTTGTCTTTCTCTGCCCATCACTCTCTATTTCTCCCCTGGAGATGAAGGAGGAGAGGAAAACAGAAGAGATAAAATATTAGAGCAGTTATTCTTTTCCTTGCCTGGCTTTAGTTATTTAGGACTTGTAGTCAATATTAGACAGCAGGGATGAAAGCAAGGAGATCTTTGCTTTGTTTCCAATCTTAAGAGAAAAAATAAAAAATTTCATCTGCAAGTTTCCACAAATAGATCCTTTATCAGCTAGAGGAAGTTTACTTCTACTCCTAGTTACTGAGATCTTTTACTATAAATGGGTGTTGAGATCTAGCAAACATTTTACATATATATATATATATGTGTGTATATATATATGCACACACACATATACACACACATACATATCTTTATATGATATTTTTATTTACCTTAATATAGTGGAATCAGTATACACTGATTTTTTAAACCCACACACATACATATATTTATATGATATTTTTATTAACCTTAATATAGTGGAATCAGTATATACTGATTTTTTAAACCAACGTTGCAGGCATGATACAAATTCATCTTGTTGTGATGTCCACTTTACATATATTCTGCTGCATTGCTTGCTAAAATGTTGAGAAGAATATCTGTGTTCATGAAAGATGTTGATCTGTAGTTTTTTATTCTTTTAATGAAAAGTGAAAGTGCTAGTCGTTCAGGCATGTCCTACTCTTTGCAACCCCATGGACTGTAAGCAGTCAGGCTCCTCTGTCCATGAAATTCTCCAGGCAAGAACAGTGGAATGGGTTGCCATTCCCTCTCCAGGGAATCCTCCCGACTCAGGAATTGAACCTGGATCATCTCCTGCATTGCAGGCAGATTCTTTATCATCTTGGATATTACAGTAATGCTGATCTCATAAAATGAATTGAGAAGTTTTTTACTTATTGCAATTTTCTTGGCTATTTTTTGGAATAGGTTATATTTTTCCTTATATATTTGGTAGATATACATCAGTGGAGCCAAATGAACCTAAATTTTTGTTTTGCTTGAAGTTAACCTATGAATTCAGTTTCTTTAACAGATATCACTCTAGTTTATGTGTTATTTCTTAAGTGAGCCTTTGTAATTTGTGTCTTTCAAGGAATTAGTCCATTTTATCTAATTGATACCTTTATTAGAAAATTGTCATATTCTCTTTATTTTTTAAATTTAAATAAACTTTAAAGAAAACTGAGCACCGAAGAACTGATGCTTTTGAACTGTGGTGCTGGAGAAGACTCTTGAGAGTCCCTTGGACTGCAAGGAGATCCAACCAGTCCATCCTAAAGGAGATCAGTCCTGGGTGTTCATTGGAAGGACTGATGTTGAAGCTGAAACTGCAGTCCTTTGGCCACCTGATGTGAAGAGCAGACTCATTGGAAAAGACCCTGATGCTGGGAAAGGTTGAAGGCAGGAGGAGAAGGGGACAACAGGGGCTGAGATGGTTGGATGGCATCACTGACTCAATGAGCATGAATTTGAGTAAACTCCGGGAGTTGGTGATGGACAGGGAGGCCTGGTGTGCTGCAGTCCATGGGATCACAAAGATTGGACACGACTGAGAGACTGAACTGAACTGAACTGAAGCTTTTCAATAGCTTTCTATTTATAGAAAAGTTACAAAGATAGCACAAATTATTTCAATATGGTATATACCATTTTTTCCATATGTATTTTACATTTACATTTTTGTATGTTGTCACAGCTGTGAACTAATGAACCAATCAATTATAATACATTATTATTAACTAAATCCATATTTTATTCAAATTTCACTAGTTTTCCCTTAATGTTCTCTTTTAATTTCAGGATCCAGTGTTGAATTCTTCATTACATTTCCTTATCATGTCTCCTTGGGCTTCCTTGGGCTGTAACAGTTATCAGACTTTCTTTGTTTTTGATAACTTTGATAGTTATAAGGAATAATAGTCAGGTATTTCATAGAATATTCCTCAGTTTGAGGTTTTTTGATGTTTTTCTCATGGTAATACTGTTCAGTTCAGTTCAGTCCCTCAGTCATTTCTGACTCTTTGCAACCCCATAGACTGTAGCACACCAGGCTTCCCTGTCCATCACCAACTCCCGGGACTTAGATGGTTTACAAATTTAGCACTGATTAAATCAGTCATGGCTTCCAGGTGGCTCCGTAGTAGAGAATCTGCCAGCCATGCAGGAGATGCGTGTTGGATCTCTGGGTCAGGAAGATCCCCTGGAGAAGGAAATGGCAACCCACTGCAGTATTCTTGCCTGGGAAATCCCATGGACAGAGGAGCCTTGGAGGGCTGCAGTCCATGGGGTTGTGAAAGAGTTGGATGTGACTTAGAGACCAAACAACAATAGAACATAGTCACAGGACTAATTATCAGTGCAATCATGCTGTGATTTTTATAAATTTTGGTATTTCAATGGGTGAAAAATGAACTCATTCTGAAGTTAGTTTTTTGTTTTATAATATTAAGATTCTTTGGTTTTCTTTGTTTGCTTGTTTACTAGTTATATAGGTAATTTGGCATTAGGTTAACACTGATTTATATAAGAAATCAAACTTTACATTTAAGGACTTAGCATAGTTTTTTTTTTTATTTGTTTTGTTTTTGTTTTTGCTCACTTACTAATCCATCGCAGGCTTGCTTGTCACCAGATTTCTCCTAGTGATGACTAAAGGAAACAGGTTCTTTCTTTCTCATAACTCCTCTGTTTCCTAGGGTCCCCCTGAAGTCCTTTGCATAATGTATATAAAATAGATTGCCTCAAGGACCTACTTTATAGTTCAGGGAACTCTATTCAATATTTTGTAATAACCTATAATATAAAACAATCCAAAAAAGAACAGATACACTGAATCACTTTGCTGTATACCTGAAACTAACACAGCACTGTAAATCAACTATACTCCACTAACAAAATAAAATTTAAAACAGAGAAAAAGACTGGACAGGGAATGTCCACTTTTAAAATTATTTTAATTTTTGTTATATTAATTATTGTTTTTCAGATTCTTTTCTATTTTACATTATTCCAAGATATTGACATACACATTCCTGTCTATCAATTCCAATTTATCTATCTTCTCTTTTCCTGTTTCTAATGATTGTCTTCCTCAATATTATGGTTCATATTTTCCTGCTTTATGTGCTTGCTAATTTTCCATTGTATGTCAGACATCATTAACTTTACAGTGTTGGCAGTAACTTTTTACATATTTCTTTAAGTAGTGTTGAACTTGGCTCTGACATGTAGTAGTTAAATTACTTAGAATAATATGGATTTTTTTGAGGTTTTCTTTTAGGCTTGATTGGGACAAATCCAGAGACATTTTTAACTTAGGAATAATTTATTCTTGCTAATGATGCAATGACATTTTCAGAACTCTAAGCTGTGTGTATTATAGGGTCTTTCCACTTTAACTAGTTTGAAAACTATTCCTAAGCCTGTGTGACCTCTAGAAATTGTGCTGTTGACTGCTTTCTAGTGGTTCTTTCCTTCTCGTGCAGTTTTCTCTTAAAAACCCACAGATTGCTATTCAGTCAAAGACTCAAGGGAATAACTCTGCAGCTCACCCAATCTTTCTTTCTTTTTAGTTCCTGCCTCTCCAGGATTTTTCACTGCAGTCTAATCAACCTGGCTTACCTGACTCTTATTTCTGTGTTCTTAAATCAACAAAACTTCTATATTCTTTTGTGTTTTGTCCAATTACTCTGTGGCCTGACAGCTTTTTCCAGGAACTAAGCTGGGGCAACCACAGAGGTCATTTTTTTGTTTGTTTGTTTCCCTTCTCCCAGGAAACATAATCTTGCATAGTTAGCTTTCCAGATTTTAAAAGTCTTTTTTTTTTAAATAATTTTTTCTACTCTCTTAGGTGATTTAGGTAAGAGATTAAATTTGATACCTGTTACTCCATTACAGATGGGATTGGAAGTTTTTGTGTATGTCTTCAGTTTATCCTTTTTATCTTACAAATTATTATAATCTGTTCTATTGTAGAGTTATACAACACTTTATTTGTCCAAGATTTGTTTGTTTTTGGATTTGGAATATTATTATGATTAGAGATGTCAGGGACATACTCGTGTTTGTGTGAACATATAAACATTTATCAAATATCAAGTAGAATTGCTGAGTCATAGGCTAGACTATTTAGCAGATATAACCAGTTTTCCAAAATAGTCAAAAACATTTACATGCAATAATAATGTGGCAAAGTTCCAGGAGGTCTACATTTTCAACAACATTTAGCAGTGCCTGTATTTTTAAAAATTCCTGTTGCAGTATAGTTGATTTACAATGTGTTATTTTCAAGTATATTCAAGATTTTTCAAGTGAATCAGTTATACATGTGTGTGTGTGTGTGTGTGTGTGTGTGTATACATAGGACTTCCCCGTGGCTCAGATGGTAAAGTGTCTGCCTACAATGCAGGAGACCTGGGTTCAATCCCTGGGTTAGGAAGATCTCCTGGAGAAGGAAATGGCAACCCACTCCAGTATTCTTGCCTGGAAAATCCCATGGATGGGGGAACCTGGAAGGATACAGTCCATGGGGTCGCAAAGAGTTGGACATGACTGAGCAACTTCACTTTCACTTTCATATAATGTATATAAACTCTTTTTTAGATTTTTTTTACCATGTTGGCCATTACAGAGAAATGAGTACAGTTCCCTGTGTTATACAGTAGGTCCTTATTAGTTATCTGTTTTATACATGTTTATGTTAGTCACTCAGCTATGTCTGACTCTTTGCCACCCTATGGACTATTGACAGCCAGGCTTCTCAGTCCCTGGAATTCTCCAGGCAAGAATACTGAAGTGGGTACCCTCCAGGATTTTATGTGTTTATATATGTCAGTTCAAATCTCCCAATTTATCTCTCCCCTTTTTCCTATCTAATAACCATAAATTTGTTTTGTACATCTGTGATTCTATTTCTGTTCTATAAATAGTTCATTTGCACCACTTTCTTAGATTCCATGTATAAATGATATTTGTCTTTCTCAGTTTGACTTACTTCACTCAGTAAGACAATCTCTAGGCCCATCCATGTTGCTGTAAATGGCATTAATAGTATTTTTAATTTTAACTACTGTAATGGGGGTGCCTCATTGTGGGCTTAATTTCCATTTGCCTGATTACTAATAAGTTCGATTACTTTATACTATTTGAGTATTGTCCTTTAGTTCAGTTCAGTCACTCAGTCGTGTCTGACTCTTTGCGACCCCATGAACCGCAGCACACCAGGCCTCCCTGTCCATCACCAACTCTCAGAGTCTACCCAAACCCATGTCCATTGTGTCGGTGATGCCATCCAGCCATCTCATCCTCTGTCATCCCCTTCCCCTCCTGCCTTCAATCTTTCCCAGCATCAGGGTCTTTTCAGATGAGTTAGCTCTTCACATCAGGTGGCCAAAGTATTGGAATTTCAGCTTAACATCAGTCCTTCCAATGAACATCCAGGGCTGATCTCCTTTAGGATGGACTGGTTGAATCTTCTTACAGTCCAAGGGACTCTCAAAAGTCTTCTCCAACACCACAGTTCAAAAGCATCAATTCTTCGGTGCTCAGCTTTCTTTATAGTCCAACTCTCACATCCATACATGACTACTGGAAAAACCATAGCCTTGACTAGATGGAGCTTTGCTAGCAAATAGTGTCTCTGGTTTTTAATATGCTATCTAGGTCAGTCCTTCCAAGGAGTAAGCGTTTTTTAATTTCATGGCTGGAATCACCATCTGCAGTGACTTTGGAGCCCCCCAAAATAAAGTCTGACACTGTCTCCACTGTTTCCCCATCTATTTCCCATGACGTGATGGGACCAGATGCCATGATCTTAGTTTTCTGAATGTTGAGCTTTAAGCCAACTTTTTCACTCTCCTCTTTCACTTTCATCAAGAGGCTTTTTAGTTCCTCTTCACTTTCTGCCATAAGGATGGTGTCATCTGCATATCTGAGGTTATTGATATTTCTCCCAGCAGTCTTGATTCCAGCTTGTGCTTCTTCCAGCCCAGCATTTCTCATGATGTACTCTGCCTAGAAGCTAAATAAGCAGGGTGACAATATACAGACTTGATGTACTCCTTTTCCTATTGGAACCAGTCTGTTGTTCCATGTCCAGTTCTAACTGTTGCTTCCTGACCTGCATATAGGTTTCTCAAGAGGCAGGTCAAGTGGTCTGTTATTTCCATCTCCTTCAGAATTTTCCACAGTTTATTGTGATCCACACAGTCAAAGGCTTTGGCATAGTCAGTAAAGCAGAAATAGATGTTTTTCTGAAACTCTCTTGCTTTTTCAATGATCCAGCAGATGTTGGCAATTTGATCTCTGGTTCCTCTGCCTTTTCTAAAACCAGCTTGAACATCTGGAAGTTCACGGTTCACGTACTGCTGAAGCCTGGCTTAGAGAATTTTGAGCATTACTTTACTAGTGTGTGAGATGAGTGCAATTGTGCAGTAGTTTGAGCATTCTTTGGCATTGCCTTTCTTAGGGATTGGAATGAAAACTGACCTTTTCCGGTCCTGTGGCCACTGCTGAGTTTTCCAAATTTGTTTACATATTGAGTGCAGCACTTTCACAGCATCATCTTTCAGGATTTGAAATAGCTCAACTGGAATTCCATCACATCCACTAGCTTTGTTCATAGTGATGCTTTCTAAGGCCCGCTTGACTTCACATTCCAGGATGTCTGGTTCTATATGTAGATTTCAGTTATAGATTAATATCAGGAGAACTGACATATTTAAAGTGTTAAAACTTCCATTTTATAACATTTGCACTCATTCATTTTATTTGGATACACTTTTGTGGTATTCCAAGATCTAGCATGATTTTGATGCTTTGTGTGTTTTATTTTTAATTATTTATTTTTGTTGGAATATGAAAATTGATTGTTTACATTGATCTACACAGTAATCTTCTGAGATTTAATTCTTAATTTTGCTTATTCCCTGGTGGATCAGCAGTAAGGTATTTGCCTGCAATGCAGGAGACATAGGTTTGATCCCTAGGTCAGGAAGATCCCATGGAGAAGAAAATAGAAATCCAGTCCAGTATTCTCACATGGGAAATATCATGGACAGAGGAACCTAGGGGACTACAGTCCATGGGATTGCAAAAATATTCAGACATGACTTGACTAACAGCAACAAAGACTGTTTTGAACTTTCATATACATATTAATGAGATCTGAGGTCATATCAGCTATATTTCTTTAATCATTGTTAATTTTACTTTTCTTTCCTTATCCTATTAGCTAGGATATTGAGTTCAATGCTGAATACAAGTGATGAAAATAGAATTTCTTGCATTATTCTCAAACTCTGAATTTTCCCCCCATATTTCAACAGTACATGTGTTACTTTAAAATTTTTTACGTATCCTTCATCAAATTTTTTAAAGTTCCCTTTTATTCTTAGTTTGATAAGAGTTGTTATTGTTTTATTATACATAAGTATTTAATCATCAAATATGTTCTCTGTATCTGTTGAGCTAATTCTTGATATACTTTTTCTACTTATTTTAACTTGTGTCTGCATATACACAGCCCCTTGGCAGGGGCTGGGAGTAGGGGGGAAGGGCATGTCTTGTGTTTATCAGCTCACACTGCAAAATTTCTTTGCCTCTAAAATTTAGTTTATCATTTTCCTATTGCATTCCTAGTCTATTATACTTAAAATATATTATTCTTTAACAATTAAAGTCTCTTTTTTATAGTGACAGCAATGACCAAACATAACCTACTGCACACTACTCTAAATGCATGTTTGTCTGTTTTTTAATTGCTATTCTGATCAATTCATTAACTTCACTGTTTATTTACTGCCTCATGAATTTTAGATTTTGTTTTCAGTATTGACTAATATGCTTTTTCTATGCCTGTGTTCTTTAATTTCAATTTTTAAAAATTTTATCAAGTTTATGTAAATCACTCTTCTGATTTTAGCCTATATGTAATATATATGTATCCTCTTTATAAAGGTTTCAGCATCATTATTATTTTAAAAATTCTACATATTGTTTCAATTTCCAGTTTTGCCATAAGATAGGTGATATTTTTAACATACCTAGACAATGGAGAGGTTTCATTATTTTGTTAATTGATTTTTCCTTCTGTTGCTTTGAGAACAGAAATGTTGGTTATATTCATTCCACTTTATGGAACTTATTGATGCTTTCTTAGTGGCATAATATAAGGTCTATTTTTATTCTCCATGATTGGTATATTATTAGCACTGTATTTCAATGTATAAGAACATACTATATTGATTACAGTTTTAGGTTGTATGTATTTGTTTATTCATTGTTCAATGAAGTTGACTTAGGTTGGAAATACATGTTAAAATATCCTTTTCTTTATTATCTTTGTCACCTTTCATAATCATAATTTCCACGATATGTTATTTGGTGTTGACTTAGTCCTTATAGTGATATCCGCATGACAAGTATGGGCTTTTAGCATCACAAGGCGTTCCCTTTGGTCTAATTTAGTACTTTCAGCCTGATTCTCTTTTCCATTTTTGCCTTTGCTCATCTCTTTATTTTTGGCATTTCAGAATTACGTTACTTTATGTATCTTTTATTCTGCTTAGCATTGGGATATTTACATGAATTAATTTGGAGTTTTCTTGTAGGAGAGAAGTAAAGCGTGTTTACATTTATTGATGCATCTGATGTCTTTAGTCTCAATTATATAGTTTCCCTCAGTGTTATTTTCCTGTGTTCATTATATTCACTGGGATTCTCTGGAGGGTCTTTTTGTCTCTGCCTCTGACTCTCTTGCTCTCTCCATCTTGCTCTCTGTTTCACTCATTCTCACTCTTGCATGCTTATTGTCTTGCTTTCTCATTCTGTCTTCAAAAAAATCACTTTTCACATTTAGGCCATTTTCTGTGTGTGTATCTGTGTGTGTGTGTGTGTGTGTGTGTGTGTGGGTTGTGCTGCGCCTAGTCTCTCAGTCATGTCCAACTCTGTGCAGCCCCATGCACTGTAGCATGCCAGGCTCCTCTGTCCATGCAACTTTCCAGGCAAGAATATCGGAGAGGGTTGCCATTTCCTACTCCAGAGCATCTTCCCGACCCAGAAATCCAACCTGTGTCTCTTTGCATTTCTTGTGTTGGCAGGCAGATTCTTTACCACTTCATCACCTGGGAAGATGCTTAAAATAGTCTTACTCTCCCTCTTTGCTCACCTATGCTTTTCCTATTTGGTGCGTCAGCTTTAACTCTTATCATTGATTTCCTTCTATTACCTATGCAGTAATCAATGAGCTTGTTCTATTTTTTCCTTTCTTGCTCAGTTCTCCTCCCATTTAAAAGATGGTCTTATTTCTACTTGCAAGAACTGATAACTTAATTTTTCTTCTACTCTTGTTTCCATTCTTATTTTAATCTCATATCTTCAATCATGTCTATTTCTTTGCTTACTGTCAGTTCTTTAGCCAATGGCTCAAAGTCTTCTCTTAATTGAGTGAAGTTCATCCTCTAGTGGTTTCCTGGAAAAAGCTTATGAGTTCAGTGATCTCTGAGTTCTTGCATTTCTATTACTTAATATTTGTTGACAGCTTGTCTAGTTTGAAAAGCCTAGGTTAGCACTCTTTGTTCTGGAAGTTTTGTTTGTTTGGTTTTGTTTTAATTTTACTTTATTCTCTTCTCACTTTATATGCTGTTCTCTAGAAATTTGATGTCAACATGATTTTTTTCCTTTATAAGTCATTTGGTCTTTTGCTTGGGAGTTCAAATAACTCTCTTTCTCCTATCTTTAGAGTCCATAAAATTTTACTAGGATATATTTTGGGGTTGAATGTACTGTATCATTTTTTTGCTCAATAATGGATTCTTTTACTGTATAGATTCAACCTCCTTTTCTCAGAGTTTTCTTGGATTATTATTTTAATAGTTTCATTGTTTTGTTTTTCTTCCACAAGAAATCCAGTTACATTTATACACTTATTGTATTTATCTGACATGCTTTACCTGTTTAATGATTTTATTTTCATTTTCATGGCTCATTTCATGCTACTGTTCAATGCCCCTCAGTATATTTGCCATTAAATCAACATTCCCTTAGTCACCATTTAGTTTATGCTTTATTACTGAGTTGATTTTTTTTAACCCCTTTTCTTCTGAATGGGAAAATTCTTCTCTTTTTTTCAAAATTTTCACTTCACATCTGTCTGTTTTTATTTTTTTCCATTTCTCTTCATGTTAATTTTATCATTTTAAAACATCTGCTTCAGAGTACTCATTCAGTTCTACGGATGATTGTTTTAAGTTGCTTAATTTTTCTTCTGCAATGCTGCAAGTTTTTGTTCATGTTATTTTGTTTTATTCTTTGTCACTTGGAAAGATATTTTCTTAAGCTGAAATATTTTAATTCTCATTTTCTCTTTTCTTATAATAACTTTGTAAGAATGTTTCTACTGTCCATTTTTGTTCATTTTGAAATGTCTTGTATTTCTAAAGCTATCGATACAAAGTGTCTCTATGGTAACTGGGGTGAGGGACTTTGTTATGTTACCCTGTCTCTTACACTGAAAGCGTCTGTCCTTGTCTGCTAGTGGAGTGGACTAGGCTTCCTTCACTGGATTGTGCCTTTTACTGGGGTGGGAGATGTTGATGTGCCTCCTGAATTTTTCTTTCTTTCCTTCATTTCCACCACTTTCTTCCTTGCTTTTTCTTTCAATCTCTGACCCTAACTAGTGTCTTCTCTTTCCAGTGTCACTCTTTCCAGGGAGCAGTGCTTTCCAAGACGGCCAACTTTTGACCACTCGGTAGTAACAACATTTTGGTCAATGGACTAGTAAACATCAGTATTATAGCATTTAACCAGTTTCTAAAGTTATATTCTTTGTGTGTTTAAGCCCATACACTACACATGATAAAAATAATCTACTTTTTGTTACGCTAGTCAAATTTCAAGAGATTATTTACTCAAGTAATATGCTATGAGAATCTATCTGTCCTAATAAGAGGTTATAAGTAAAATAAGTAAAATAACTTCTAAGACATATTCTAAGAGCTTCAAAAAGTAACCCAATGATTGTAGTGTCATAGTATTTGTTTTATAGGCTTAGTTACTTATATAGTTACTTAGTTCACACAACAACTCTGGAGAAACCAAGATACGTATTTTGCTACTAAGCTAGGAGGTCAGAGTTAGAATGTCTCAGCCAAGAAAAAACAATCCGTTCTTGCATTCAGCAGAATTCAAAATGAACGTTAGTTTGCTATGTTATTTGTGTTAGATTCTATAATTACATTGCAACTGAAATTTTTTTTGAAGAATGTATTATCTTTTCCTAGCTTGTATCACAAAAAAGGGACCATTTCCAAATGGATCTAGAATAATAGTTTGAAGAAATTTTTCTCCATAAAATCCAACTGATAAATCAATAATTCTATTTAAATGTTTATACTTCTAACATTCTTGCCTTTCATTAGTCAGTTTGCTGATTTTTATCTTTTCTTTGAGTGCCCTATAGATAGAAGCATGCTAGGTATGTTTAATTTTTTTGTTTCTATTTTGTAAAAAATGCTTTATACATCGAACACCACTAGTTCTTGGGCATAAGAGATGTTCTTTACTGCCATCATTGCCTATATATTTTGGAATTTTTGCCTAACTTATAGACTTGCTATGAAATATATTGCTTTAAATTTCTCTCTGATTATTTTTACAGTAACATCTGTTCATATTTGTTGTATACATACTTTATTAATTGTCTCTTTAATATTTTACACATTAATTTGTAGGAATTTATTCCTTAAAAAGTTTATTCAAGAAACACATTGAGTGCCTTCTCAGTATAAGGCCTCTGTTTTAAGTTATAAGGTTACAGCAGCAAATAAGATGAAGCTCCTATCCTAACAGAGCTCATGTTTTAGTGGAAAAACAGAAAATAATAGGATATAGAGGTGAAACAGGTACAGGGCATGTGAATTTCTTGGGAACCAACTTTGCAGAAAGAGAAAACATTAAGTATAATAATCTGAAATGGGGACGTACTTAGCCTTTCCCGAGAAAAGCAAGGGCTTAGATGGCTGAAGGGCAATGAAAATGGAGCAGTCATTGAAGATGACTGGAAAGACAACTGGGAATTGGAGTTGGATAGTGTGGGTCCCAGAGAAGGCAATGGCATCCCATTCCAGTACTCTTGCCTGGAAAATTCCATGGATGGAGGAGCCTGGTAGGCTGCAGTCCATGGGGTCGCTAAGAGTTGGACATGACTGAGCAACTTCACTCTCATTTTTCACTTTCATGCATTGGAGAAGGAAACAGCAACCCACTCCAGTGTTCTTGCGTGGAGAATCTCAGGGACGGGGGAGCCTGGTGGGCTGCCGCCTATGGGGTTGCACAGAGTCGGGCACCACTGAAGCGACTTAGCAGCAGCAGCAGCAGCAGCAGTGTGGGTCCAGGTTGGACACACAATGATAATAACATTGAATTTTATTTTAAGTGTGTTCAGTGTACTATTTTAAGTGTGTTTTATTTTAATTGGTGAGTTAAGAAGGGATGTTTGTTCTGTTTGCATTTTAAGAGACTACCTAGATCCGTGGTTTTCAACAGACAATGATTTCGCCCTCTAGGAGATATTTGGCAATGTCTGGACACATTTTTTAATTGTTTACAACTAGATGAATGCTAGTGTTATCTCATTAGTAGAGGTGAGGGGTGCTGAGGAGTTAAATTTCTTTTCTCCAAGAAATTTAATTACTGACATCGAAAAGGTAACTTTTAAAACCAACCCAAAATGAATTATAAGAAGATAGCAATGGAAGGTGGTAACAAGATTAAAACCTTTGAGAATCTTCTACATTGCCACAGAGGATGGCTTAGTTCAGAGACTAGTATGCACTCACTGCCACAGGAGCTCATGGAGACAGAAAACACCAGATACTGCTCAGTGGTGCAGATTTATTAAGAAAAGTCACACTGAACTTTTCTTTCACTCAACTCAATATTCCTTTGCCTCCTTAAAGAAGAGATGAGAGACCTTTTAAATAGAGAGGTAAATATATTTTGACCACAGATATAGATATTATTGTTGCTCAGTCTTTCGGTCATGTCCAACTCTGTGACCCCATAGACTGCAGCACGCCAGGTTTCCTTGTCCTTCACTATCTCCCGGAGTTTGCTGAAACTCATGTCCTTTGAGTTGATGACACCATCCAACCATCTCATCTGTCACCCCCTTCTCCTCCTGTCCTCAATCTTTCACAGCATCAGACAGAGTCTTTTCAAATGAGTCAGCTCTTGGCATCAAGGGGCCAAACTATTGGAGCTTCAGTTTCAGCATCAGTCCTTCCAATGAATAGTCAGGGTTGATATAGATATATATCACAAAATAGTGGAATAGAGACTATAACCTCAATAAACACTCTCATTAGAAAGGGGAATGGAGTTCCCTGGTTGTCCAGTGGTTAGGACTCCATTTGCTCTGTGACGAGGGCCCAGGTTCAATCCCTGGTCAGGGAAATAAGATCCCACAAGTTGCTCAGCATGCCCCCAACCCCCCCAAAAAAATGTTCTAGATATTTTTCCAATATAAAATAAAAAGTTTGGACAAAATAAAAGAGAATGATGGGAGACTTATAGCCATCACCAATCCACAGAAATTCTAAAAATCTCATTGGGCAAATTTGCCAGATAGGATTATATTGAATGTAGGAAATCTTTTTTATTTGTTTGTTTCTATTCTTGCTTAGACTCCAATTCTGCTCATTGAGAGGGTTTCTCCAGTTTATTTCTTTTTTATAGGTCTTGACTCTGATGCTATGGAACTTTCTTACTTTGCTTTCACCCTACTGCTCCACTGCTGGAGAATTCATAGAGAATATTCTCTTATTAATGGTTGAGTAGATTCCATAGCCTGCTTTCTGCCTGTTGAAAACTGAGGGATCAGAGATACTTTCATGAGTTTAGTGGTCTAGGGTTATTTAGATCAGGTTGGTAACTGCATTTGTGAATGTGGCTTTTTCAAAAAGTTTGTACATTTTCTATGAATTGATACTAATAATGTACTAAAGCTGTACCTAGAGTTCTTTCTGAGATATACTTCTTTTTTATATTTAATTATAGCTTATTTGAGTTTATTAAATGGACTACCTACACTAAATTCTTGTCTTGGCAATCACAGAGGCTGAAGAAAACAGGCACTTTTCTGCAAGGCCATTTCAAGCCTCAGTTTACATTATGTCAATTAGCATCATATTTGCCACATCTAATTACATGTCTATGCACAATATCAGAGGGCCATAGAGATATTTTCATTCTTCCCAAATAGGTCAAAGATAGATAGAGAATACTTGCTATAAAGTAATTTAATGTACCATATATAACATAAGATTGGTAAACAGGATATCTTCAGGGTTCCAGAGCTGAAAGGAAGAGCAGACATCTAGTCACTTGAGAGATTCATTGAATTGAAAGGTGAGCAAGTCCCACATTCAGTGATGTCACAGTGACAGAGATTAATCACTCCATAAAGTTTAGGAATTAGTCATTCCTATTGGCAGTGCAGTAGGTATAATGGCATGAATGGAGTGATACCAAATTTGGATCAAATAGGCTATGTCACCTTGTGAACCAGTCATGAACTAATTTCTACTTAGTGCCTGTCAGTTAAAAGCAATAATTATTGTCTAGTTTATATATTATATACAAAATCTATCTATCTCCATGGGTAGAGCACTACATATTTAATCATTATTTAAATTTTATATCCCTCTGATTCCTACTTTCAGCACAGACCACACCTGCATTCACTTTTTCTTCCTTTTAGCTGACAAAGAGAGCTAGATTTCAAAGCAATTTTGTTAACCCCAGTACATCTAGTGAAGTGTACAGTTGCAGTGATAAAAGAAAGGAAATAATGTTATAAATTAAAGTCTCACATAATTAGAAATAATTATTTAATGTGATGGTAGATAAAATTGAGTACATTCTGGGCTGTGATTGGGAAATACCTCAAGCACCACTGTGCATGTTCAATCTACATCTACACTGAATATTTATACCAACTTTAATTATCACACTGGAGATTTATAAAGCAGGTTTCAGATTATATTCTTTCTCTAAGGGAAAAAAATGATAAATTTGTTAAACTCTGTGATGAAGACAAAACTATAGACCAATTTTCATGCAGAAAGCATAAAATCCTAGTAGAACAACCTGCATAATGTATTTCAAAAATAATCCACTAAGCTTCTGAGTGAAAAAGGGCAACTTAGGCATAGGTCTAAATCTCCAGTTCTTGTTTTAAACACACGGTAATGCTATACAAAATTTATAAGCACACATAGCACATTAAAAATACACGTTTGCATTTAATAAAAGAAAGAGAAAAGTAGAAAGGAAGCAGTTATGGATGAGTGGGGTCTGATCAGGCTGCACTGCCCTAGGGGTTGGAGATTGAATGCCAAAGGAATATCCACATGACATACATGGACAGTAGGAAACTTGAACTCTGGATCCATGTTTATTTCTTATAGTGAAGCAAGAGGTGAACCTCGGAGCTCCAAACCACTAGGAATATCAGTTACATTCAGGAAAATATTCCTTGGTACTGGAGTTATGAATAATTTTCCTAAGACACTGCAGAATCCCTAGTAACTAAAGACTTTTTATGATCTGTTTCAGGGTAAGTGTTCCTCAGAACTTTAAAAGCAGCAATCAGAAGACTACTCCTAAGATGGTCTTTTATAAGTAAGATTTATTTGCAAGAGATTCCAATGGATTAAGATTGTGCAGAATGTATCTGTGACCAGAATGAGAGGAAAAAAGAAAGCAATATCAGCAGTAAAATGAAAGCAAAATAAACATGTGTAAATACAGCAAAGCAGGATTCCAAATAGTCCCTGGAGTTAAAGACCAAAGTAAAAATTGTTAGATATTTGTACTTGTTTTTTTAATGTTTAACTTATTTAGATTCAGTAAGTGGAAATTAGAAGCAAACTCATAGCCATAAATGAATCTTAGTATTATATGAATATTTGAAAATGAATTATCTAATCATTATACTTAAAACTAGAAGAATTCAACAGAGTAAATTTTAAGAAAGTAGAATAAAAGAAAATGAAGTAAGTTTTAAAAATACTGAAATAAATAGGAATATATAGAGATAAATAAAAAAGATTTGAAGGGTCCCAAAATAAATCCATACACATATTACCAAAAATTGATATTTTAACAAGTATATCATGATAATTAAATGGGGGAAAGAACATTCTCTTCAGTACATAGTGCTGAGAACTGGACATTCACATACAAAAGACTAGGTTTAGATTGCTAACCTACACCATATGTAAAGATTAGCTTAAAAAGAATCAAGGACCTAAATGTAAATAGAGGCAAAGCAGACTTTACATGTTCCAGGATCTTGTCCTTGTCCTTTAGAATCATGTGGGTGGTTGAATGATCCATGTTGTAACAATGAGTGATGTCTACTATCTTTTAGCCTCACTCCACTCTCCCAATTATTTTCACTTTTGTTTCCATCGTTATCTCTTGGCACCTCTTAGCGATACCAGCTACATCACCGCTGCTTTTACGCTTGCTTCTGGACATACTGGACTTGAAATAAAAAGACTGGACTACTTTACTCTTTACAGTCCTGCCCAGTAATGTACACAAAAGCACAGCCACTGTAGAGGGTATGCACACATGACAACGTATGCCAGACACATGCATTAATTCACGTGGTTGAACATGTGAATGCACGTTTTCATCTTTGAAAGTTCACAACTTGAAGGTTCATACATAGGGGACTTAATGTATTTAAAATTATGAGAGTGTTTCAAAAAAGATGTATGGGTAGTTTTGATTAGGTTATAGCTATATAGCTTTCTTATTTTGTATGGATGTCACTGCAGCTGCAATTAATCACATTAATAGAATATCATCTCCCTTTGATTACTAAATCCACTCAAATAGGGAGAGTTCTAACCACTGTAAGTCTTCTGTATGTCACAACATGAAACTTTTACTTTAGAACTATTATAGGAGGACAGCTCCTCTTCTGTTTGACAAAAAACCTGCAAACTTAATAGGTAGAGAAATATCTGCAAATGGAAATACTGGATAAAATGTACTGCAGAATTATTTTTAGAAGTCCCAGAAAATTCTTCAGCATATGATCAAATTATAGCTGATCCTGAAGTCAGTAGACTTATACTATGTATAATTCAAGAAATAACCAAAGAATTAGCTATGGTCCCAGAATCCCTACAAGCAAAAAACTCCAAGACTTAGGCAGAATATTTGGAGCAGAGCCCATAAGAGTCCAATTTAATACTTGTAAATTGTTACCTAAACTTTCCCAATATTTTAAAACTAAAGCCAAGGAAAGTGTCTAGTCAACAGTAACCAGAAAAAAATTTGAGAAAGATACTAGAAAAAATATCACTAACCTTTGTACCAGGATTTGTAATATGCTAAGCTAATAAAAAGTTATCTAATTTTCAAGGCTATAGATTTATCATAGATGTGCAAAGCAGTTAACAAATACCTTGCTTTTTTGCCTAACCTAAATGATACACTTTGGATCAATCTGTAGCCAAATTCTTTACTATAGTAGATTTATATTTGACTTTCTTTAAGACCTGTATAGATAAGTATATCCAAACAACTTCCCTGTTTTCACTTGGGAAAAAGTCAAGAGTTTACCTAGAAAGTAATGCTGTAAGTTTACAATTTAAGAAATTCTGTCCTTTTTCTCCAGAATCTTATACCAAAGTCATAGATGCTCTGCTCCAAAATACAGATGACCACTTATGTTCCATTGGTCTGGACAACTTAGCACTAACTCTATCCACCTACTCACTGATACTGACCATCAGATTTCTCAAAAATTAAAAAAAGTAAAAAAACTCTGATATTTTCTAACAACATTTATTATCTCAGTCTTCATCTCTCATTAAAGGGAGGACATTATCTAAAGATACATCCCATATTATTCAAAATTATTCAAGATGAGTTAACTATATATTGTTAAAGTTGGTACCAAACATATCTGAACCAGCAAGGCTTTTTTTTTTTTTTTAAATAAAGTAAATATCTGAGAACTAATCCAACGGAGCCCGTAAGTTAAAATACCACCACTGACCTCAGAATAACTCTTCAACATCCACCTAAACTGGCTCCCTGATTATAAACCATATTTTCTGTAAGTAAATGAAAAGTTAGGTGTTACTTTGGGCATATTTACTTAACAACATGGCACACACTAAAGACTCATTGTCCATTAGTGGCCTATCCCTAGTTCTAATAACTAAGGTTCATCTTTCTTTAAGTTTCTTGAAAATGCTGTTTTATTTTTGTTATGCTATATATCCTTGTAAAATCATTAACCTTCAATGATAAAGAAAAGATCTTCAGTGCATCAAACCAAAATAGTTATATGTCTTCTATAATTAAAACAAAAAAAATCAGGTGGTGTCCTAATTTCAAATGCTGAACCAGTCCTTTATACCCAGAATAAATTCTACATGGTCATAGTGTGTAATTATCTATGACTTTTTGGATATGACTTGCTGATATTTTGTTGAGCATATTTACATGCATGTTCATGAGAGATATTGGCCTACAGTTTTTCTTTCCTGTAACATCTTTATCTATGTTTAGTTTTATGGTGATGCTGCCCTCATAGAATGTATATTAATGTTCTCTCTGTTACTGTATTCTTGGAAAGATTGTGGAGAACTGGAATCATTTATTCTTTTTTTTTTTTTTCATTTATTCTTAAAGTGCTTGTAGAATTCACCACTGAAACTAACTGGGCCTGGCATTTTAATGGAGAAGATTATTTATATTTGATCTAATTTATTTAATATGTATATGCCTGTTTAGATTATCCATCTTTCCTTCTGTGAGTTTTGATAGTTTGCATCTTTCAAGGAATTGGTTCATTTTATCTAGGTTATTAAATTTGTAGGCAAAGAGTTTTTCAAGTATTCCATTATTATCATTTTAAAGTCCATGGCACTAGTCTTGCTGTCTCCTCTTTCCTTTCTGATATTGGTAATTTGTCTTCTCTCTGTTTTTTTCCTTGCTTAGCTTGGCTAGAGTTTTATCATTATATTGATTATTTTTTAAAAAAGCAACTTCTGATTTTGTTGAAAGTCAATGTCGTCTACAACATCAAAAAACTAAGGAAAAAAAGTCACATGTTCATATTACTATATACGGGGTGAAAGGGTGGGAGGGGATGAGAAAACCTAATATTCATTTATGATAACACTACTGGCAACTAATAAAAAAGAAGAAAAAGAAATGCTTAGGTATAAATCTAACCAAATATGTACAAGATTATATGCTGCAATGCTCTAAAGAAAGACATTAAATAAGATTTAAATAAATGGAGACGCAGTCTATGATCATGGATTCAAAGACTTAATATTGTTAGAATGTCAATTCTTCCCAGCCTGATCTATAGATTTAATTCAATCACAATAAAAATTCTGGCAAGTATCAATTAACTGAACTTGAAGTATATATGGAAAGGTAAAAGACTCAGAATAGCCAATCCAGTACTAGAATGGGACAACAATGTTGCAGGACACCCTACCAGATTCCAAGAATGGAATCTTTATAATAACATGGAATTATTATTTCTTACTACAAAGAAATAATAATCAAAAGAGTGTGGTAGTGGGGAAAGACTAAATACACAGATCAATGAAACAGTATAGCTAACTTAGAAATATACTGAAACAAATATATAGCGACTGATCTTTAGAATAGGATCAAAAGAAATTCCATGAAGAAAGGACAATCTTTTCAACAAACGGTGCTGGAATGATCAGATGTCCATATGAAAATAACAATGAAACAAAACAAAAAACCTTCTCTTAGTCATGATGCCTTTTTCAAAAATAAACTTAAAATGGATCATAGACCTAATGATGAAGTGCAGAACTATAAAATCTATAAAATAAATGAGAAATGTACATAAATTTGAATTTAAGAGTGATTTTCAGGTAGGACATCGAAAGCATAATTTGTTTTTAAAATTGGGGTTTGACTTTATTATAAATTTAAAAAGAAAAAAAAAAAACGTTTTGCAAAAGACACAGCTGAGAAAATGAAAGACAAGCCACAAACTGGGAGAAAATATTTCCAAAATACATTCTGTATAAAGGACTTAAGTATCCAAAACATACAATGAGCTCTTAAAACAACAAGAAAACGAACAACTTAGGTAAAGAATGAGTCAAATATCCAGATACTTTACCAAAAAAGATACATAAATACTACATAAATATATGAAAAGATACTCAATATGGTTTCTCATTATGGAGTTCAAAATGAAATAACAGTGAGATCCCACTACATATTTATCAAAATGACTAAAACACACACACAAACCTTCACATAAACAGCAAAAAAACCTGACAGTAGCAATTATTGGCAAGGATAGGTGGCTCAGATGGTAAAGAATCTGAGTTCAATCCCCAGGTTGGGAAGATTCCCTGAAGGAGGGCATGGCAACCCACTCCAGTATTCTTGCCTAGAGAATCCCCATGGACAGAGGAGCCTAGCAGGTTACATACAGTCCACGGGGTTGCAAAGAGGCAGACAGGACTGAGTGACTAAGCGCAGCCCAGAACAATAGTGTGACACTCATTGATTCCTGGTGGGAATGTAAAACAGAATAAGAAAGCCTCTTTGGAAGTCAGTTTGGCAGTTTCTAACAAAGGGAAACGTAAGTTCAACATGTAATCCAATAATACTGATATTTGGCTTTACCTGTATGAGTTGAAGGCTTGTGTCCACACAAATACCTGTGTAAAAATGTTTATTGCAGTTTATTTGTAACCCCCATCCACCACAAACTGGAAGCAATCCAGGTGCCCTGCAATGAGTGGATGGATAAATCAACTGACATATGTCTAGTTAATGAAATATTATTCTGTTTTAAAAAAGAAATGAGCTACTGAGTCATGAAAAACAGGGATGAATCTTAATTCCTAAATTCATGTTGCTAAGTGAAGTAACCAGTTTTTAAAGGCTACATATGGCATTCTGGAAATGGGAAGACTATAATGCTGGTAGATGTCAGTGAATTTAGGACTTTAGGGTTCAAGGAGAAGGTTGAATTGCTGAAGTGCAGGAGATTATTTTAGGGCAATGACATAATATTTTATGTGATACTGTAATGTTAAATGTGTCACTGTGTATTTCCCAACCTATAGAACTCTACAGTAGAAAGAGTGAAACTTAGTGCATGTAAACTGAAAGGAAATATATTTCTGTAGTCAGGTGATCCTAAAATGAAATGCTGAATGTGACAAAACTATCTACATTATACATTTATAAAAGAACCTCACTGGAGAGGGTAGAGGGAATAAGCATTGACCTAAGTAGCTTCAGATATAAGTAGATAAGTCTAAAGTCAAAAGGAACTACAAATAATCACTGCATCCTAGTTAAAAGTTGTTTCCCAAAGGGGTACAGGCTAACACTTTCAAAACAGCTACACGTGTATACTGAATTTGAAAAATTAAGTATACAGATGGGGAAGCAGTTCCTAGGTTTCTCACTGTCAGAACTGGAGATTACAAATAAAGAAGGGATAGAGGCTAGAATAATCCATGTGGTAATGGGTTAGTGTTGGAAACATCAGTATGAACTTATGTCTAGCAGATGATTACATATTGGAGTATCTATAGATATGTGTGTATACAAACAGTAGTATATACACATATGTTTCTCTTCTGTAAGTTAAAGGTGCCTAGAGTCAACTACACCACAGTAGCCATGAGCACAAGTGCCCAGATCTTGGGTCCTAGTAACATCTCCAATACAAGGAACTAGGATTTTTTGGAGAAATGGCTGATTCTAGAACTGAGACTAGATAGGTAAGTAGAGAGTGAGATGATAGATAGACATAGAGATATCTATATGGATATATAGATGGATAATAGATATGACTATATAGATAGATGATAGATATAACTATATGTATCTCTCTGTATAGATCTATATCTCCATATCTATCTAAAGAGCTTTCAGTGGTTAATCCTGGAAAATTTGGGGATATTTAAATAGAATAATACTGGTTGATAATCCAAAGTGTAAAATGATTATGCTCAAGTTCATTCTGATATAAGTAGGTAATTGAGTAACTGAAAAAACAGGGACAGAAGACAAATCACTTACACCAAACAATTCCACAGTATTCATGTAGATGTTCTGCCCTTAAGGAGGTAGACTATAACTCTTCACTCTTCAAGAGTGGGCTCAGCACATTGATTTCCTTCCAAGGAGTACAGTATAGAAACAAGGGGCAAAGAATAAAACTTTAGAGCGGAGAAATGTGATAGACACTACCTCAGCTAGGGGGTCAGGTTAGCATCATTTAAGTTTGTTAAGGCATACTGAAACTATGCACTCCTGATAGAATGTGAAGAGGGTAGCATTTTGTGATCTTTTCCCTGAGATTGTATAAACTGAGTCTAATCATAAGTAAAACATTACAAAAATCTCAGCTGAAAGCCATTCTACAAAATGCTGACTTGTACTCCTCAAAACTATCAAGGTCATCAAAAGCAAGGAAAATCTGAGAAGCAGTCATAGTCAAGAGGAGCTTGTGTGTACTTAGTCACTCAGTTGTGTCTGCAGGGCTTTGTGGCCCCATGGAGTAGAGCCCTCTAGGCTCCTCCGTCCATGGAATTTTCCAGGAAAGAATACTGGAGTGGGTAGCCATTTGCTACTCCAGGAGATCTTCCCAATGGAGGAACTGAACCCGTGTCTCTTGTGTCTCCTACACTGGAAGACAGATTCTTTACCACTACACCACCTGGGAAGCCCCAAGAGGAGCTTAAGGAGATGATCATTACAGGTAATATAGCATCTAGATAGGATTTGGGAACACAAAAAAGACACCGAGTAAAAGTTAAGGACTAAATTATGGACTTTAGATAATTATAACATGAACATTCATTCATTTTTGCATAATCCTAATTTAAGGTATTCCAACGGGGAAAACTGGATGCAGTATATATGGAAACTCTCTGCACTATTTTCACAATTTTATGTCATTCAAAAAGTATTCAAAATAAGTTTCTATGTAAAAAATTAGCTTTCTGTGTAACTACTATAATCAATTAGAAGGTGAAATGTATTCCTCAAGTATGGACAAAACATTATAACAATTAGAAATAAGCTTTTCTAGAAAGACTTGTGTCCTAAATGAAGAAAACTACAAAAACAAAACAGAAAAGGGGGTGGTGAATAAATAGGCAAATATTATACTTTTTCTGGAACAGGAGCAGTGCACATTGTAAATGTGTTTTTTCCTGGTTTTGTTGTTGTTGTCAGTTGACAGTTAAATTCTGAAGTTCCTCTAGGAGGATAAGCAGTTGAGGAATTCTGGGTCAATGTGATGTATTTTACATACATTCAGCGTGTCTGCCATAGGACTAAAGAGAATGAGAGAGAAAGGACGGCATAGCAGGATGTGAACAAAATTCTGGAGCCAAGCACAGATTTAATGATGAGAGTAGTGTTGCAGGTACTTCATGAAACTGGTGCTCAGTTTGTCTGAAGAGGATGAGAAAAGGAGTAGAAATCATCTCCGGAAACCTCAAGAAAGTATTGACAATGCATTGGCTGGTTTAGGGACAGAACGCCTGCATAAGCTTTAGGTAAGAACATTTTTTTTTTTTTTCTAAATGGCATAAAATCAGTTCCCAGCCTCTCTTCATATGTAAAGGATGTCTTTTTTTTTTTTTTTTAATAAGAAATCGGTTCGGATAAGATCCAAACAGGGTTATATAAACAATACAATCAGGTAATTCCAATGAAATTGATTTCTTTTTCTCTTAGTATACATCTCAGGTACAACAATCCCATCATTCTAAGGCCTGTTTTTCAACAGTTAGACTCTGGTTTTTTTAGGTTAGAGTTTCCTCCTTTGATATTGCATAGTCTTATGTTTTAAAAGTTAAAATAGGTTTTTCAACATTGATTGGATGGGAACAAAAAAGTAAAATATAGCCTGAAACCAAACATTTAGACTTTTAAGTTATTCTTGTTTTCTTGATTTTTCTCTTTAAAGGTGAATGGAATTGTCACTACAGAACTGTGTTTTTTTCTCCTTTTTTTTTCTTTTTTTGTCTCTGGAATGAACCTTAGTAATTCCACAAAAGCTACCGAGAGCTTTTAAAGAACAAGAGAACCATATGCCTCTAGGGACTTGTCAGCGCTTAGTATTGCTTGTTTTCTGTTCTCTTTGTTTTCAATAAGAAACAAACTTTAGAATTTAAACAAGAAATGCACTCCTCATTAAGTATGAGCCTGTGTGGGAAACAAAACAAGCTGGAGATTTCCATGTGGATTTTTAACCAGTGGAGAACAACGCTGGGGTGATAAACCCCAGGACTGAATGATCTGGCTCTTGAGAGGGCTGTATCCTTTAGGAGACATTTATAGGGGTGTTAGAAATGGAGCTAAACCTGGAAAATGGGAGCCCCGCTTCATTTCCTATACCTTGTTCATGGCCCTAAATGACACGCAGGAAGTTAAGTAGAAGACATGGTATTTTAGTCTTTGGTCAGTTCCCATCAGCAAAGGGTGAATTGGCTTCAGTAAGGCTGCCTGCCCTATATAGTATGTTCATAATTTACAGCACACCTTCTCATATTTGAGTTTATCTCTTTGTTCTTATTAAAATACCCCTCTTTTTCATTGTGCTATGTAAATCTTGAATTAAACCCCTTGTCCTTCTTTTTTAAGCTCCAGTTTCCCCTACCACCCATTCATCAAGTGAAACTGACATATGAAATGTTAAGTCCATTGGCTTCTTTTTCAACTTTTCTTACTAGACTCCATTTCCATCTTATTTTCTATTTGAGTCCCATTTTTGCACCTTGAATTTTATATTTCATGAACTCTCATTCTTTCCCCTCGCTTTTCCACTTTCATTTGGCTTCACATATATTAACACTTAGACACACCCATGTTCTGAGTCTCCACCATGAAGTCAGAATTCTTCCTGTGCCCTAGAATCTTATTTCAACAACCCATGAACATCTCAGATGTCCTGTAGACCCTTCACACACACTGTGGTCAAAACCAATGTCTTCATCTTTTTCACAAACCTGCTGTTTGGATCTCTAAAGACCTAATCCAATCATTCCCCTAGAAATCATAAGGTCATCCTAGTCTCTTGCTTACACTACATTTCTTCTCTCTAATTGGCCACTGAGTCCTCTTACTTTTACAGTGTATACATCTCTCTAATCAGTGCTCCCTTTTCTCATTCACCCTGACACTGCCTCTGGTTTAAGTTCTCTTCTCTTAGGGTTTCCAGATCAGTCTCCTCACTTCCTCTCGGGTAGTTTTTCTAAAATGAAATATGATTCTGCTTCTTATTTATTTGCTGTTAGTTGCAGTATATGGGATCTTCATTGTATCACGTGGCATCTTTTGAGGTGGTGCACAGGCTCTCGAGTGGTGTTGCAGGCTCAATAGTTTCCATATGCAGGCTTAGTTGCTCCATTGCATGTGGAATCTTAGTTCCCAACCATGGATATAAGCCATATCCCTTACATTGCAAGGCAGATTCTTAAGATCTGGACCACCAGGGAGGTTCCTGATTCTGATTCTTAATCATATGTGTCTCCTCCATGATTATAGGACAAGGTATCTTCTCTTTGTCTCATGAATTCATTCCATTTATAACCAGATCCTTGAGTACCTTCAGGCTTCAGGCTGGTCTCCACTGGACTCCAGATTTCACCCTCTGAGTGTCCTCATGTGGCCTAATGGTGTTTGAAGCTGCTGAATGATGCATTTCAGAATATCACTCTCTTAAGCCTGGGAAAATGAATCTTATTTCAAAGGCCAATTTAAAACATCACTCAATCGATAGAGTCTTGTACAAATATGCTATTCTCAACACTCCTCTGGGGCTTCCCTCATAGCTCAGTTGGTAAAGAATCTACCTGCAATGCAGGAGACCCAAGTTCAATTCCTGGGTCAGTAGGATTCCCTGGAGAAGGAAAAAGCAACCCACTCCAGATTTCCTGCCTGGAGACTCCCACGGACAGAGGAGCCTGGCAAGCTACAGTCTGTGGTCGGAAGATTCAGACACACCTTGTGACTAAACCACCACAATACTCCCCCTCTCACAATGAATTTAATCATTCACTTCATGTGCTTTAAAGTAAGCATTTTGTACAATCCATTTTCACCCAGCAATCTTCTCCCATGGTAGAGACGTTGGAATTATATTTTCACACATCCCAGCTCTGTAACTAGCTCTGTGGCCTTTCCCCCAGTAATTGGGGGAAAAAATTGAGGTCAGAGGCATTCACATATTGTTCGTCTTTGTATTCCAAGCATCTAGCAGCTTTCTGGTAACTTACAGGCACTCAAATACATCTGAAAAACAAGCACCAACTTAGAGTCTCCACTTCTACCGTCTAGAAGCTAATGATAAGGCTGGATATAATTCACAAGGAGAAAAGGTGAATCACATCCAGCCTCATCATTAGCTTCTAGATGGTGGGATTCTAGAAAAACATGATTTTCAAAAAGGCCCAAAGGGTATGACTCAGGCTCGGTGAAGATCTCCATATCTAATTGCAACTGGACATTTTTTTCCTCAGAGGTTGGAAAATTGGCTTTTCCTATTTTCATCAAAATTAAAAAGAAAAAAAAATTTGCATTCCTGCCAAGCCATCAGGTAGAAAGGATAATCTGTCTCATTCAGCAATTCAGAATTTGAAATAGAAAATATACCAGTTCAAGGCTATGTTTTACCTGAGCATGAAGAAAATGACATTAAGTGCTAGTACTATAACAATATGTTATATAAAGTACATTGTATGTTATGGTTTCAACCTTAGTCCTTTTATTCTTATATTTTCTTTTTCTGCCTTTCCCCCATTACCTAATTACTTTCTTATTAATCAGGAAATAGCCATAGAAAAGATAAGAAAACAAGCAAGCCATGTTGCTCAGTGTAAAGTGGGGACTAGAATTATTGAGATTGTAACAGTTAAATTATTAAGTGCTTATCCTGAGTCAGACTCTGCTCTAAGAACTTACAAAATATTTTTCCTGTATACAACTGTGTATATATATAGACTTATTTAATATTTGGGCTTCCCTGGTGGCTTGGGTAAAGATTCTACCTGCAAAGCAGGAGACCAGGGTTCAATCCCTGGGTCAGGAAGATCCCCTGGAGAAGCGAACGGCTACCCACTCCAGTATTCTTGCCTAGAGAATTCCATGACCAGAGAAGTCTGGCAGGCTACAGTCCATGCATGGTAAGTCTAATGCATAAGGACTATTATTATTTCTAAGTTACAACAGAGCAACTGAGCCACAACAAAGTTTAACAACAGATCTAAGATCAAAAAGCAAAATCTGGAGCTGGGATTCTAACCCAGGTCTGTGCATTTAACCACTATGCTCTCCTGCTCCTTTGTTGAAAAAAAGGGACAGAGTGGTGAGTTAAAGTTAGAACCACTGGGTATGCATACACAGGTATTTGATCACACAGGACATATCAAAGGTGAGGATATAAATAACTTGGAACTATTTAAAGACATTTCCCATTTATACAAATCACTTAGAAGAAACTATAATTATCATAGAAATAACCACTTATTAATAAAGACAACTTAATCATAGTTGTTGACCCATGTGTTGTTTTTGAAAAGGACAGCAGGTTTAATTTATTAAGATTCAGTGTGTAATGACCCAGAACCACATTCTAACAACAGGTGATTTAACCTGTATAAAAATAAACCCATTGATATTAATGAATCAAGGAATCTCCAAGCTGTGGTATGAGGTGGAGCTCAGAACAAAAGGTTCCTTAACATTCAGGCTTTATACTCTGTGATTTTTCAATCCAATTTTATCTGATACACAGGATTTGTAAAAGGGCCAAATTCATCCTTTGTATGTTTTGTGAATCGTATTAATTGTAAGTTACTTTATTTGTCCTGACGGGCAATTTTGGTTTGTTTTGTTTCTCTTACTCACTTCCTTTCCCTGACAAATTCATCCAAATAAGATGCTTCTGTATTTGTACAGTTTAAATACCGCACTAAACTTCAATGTCCTTGATTTTGCTTCTCATACTTTGTCATCCTTACCAACTTCAGGCAGATAATTCTCTTTATGGATTAACTGTAGGTCCACAAATATGAGCTCACTTCAGCACATTAAGATCCTTTTTTTGCCTTATACCTCTTCTCCATTTTTCTCTGTGGCTTTCTTTTTTATCCTGAAATCTCATGTGTACCTGAAAATTGCTCTTTCTGCTGTTCCATGGCCTTGGTGACTTATAAAGGGAACTTGGTAGTATTCTCCAGGGTCCTGCCCAGAGCCTCTTTCCATTCTGTGATGTGCATGGGTATCCAGACCCATGGTCCAGCACACATAAATACACCTGTTGTTTATAATGATAGATGTTTAGATCCACCCTTCCTAGAAAGAATTTTATGACTTCATATTCAGTTACCCATTGGACACTCCTACCCTTGGAAATCTCACACTTCAGTGGGAAAGAAACAAAAAGAGAAGAAAAAAAAAAAACTGTAGTTGACAGTAATATGAAAACACAGAAGAGGGGCATCCAACACTGTCTGGAGAGGTAGGAAGATTCCAGGAGGCTCATATCTTGAGGGTGAGTGATAGGAGCCAGCCAAAGAGATAGTAAAATGAATGGTGCAAAATCACTAAAGTTAGCCAAGTGAAACTGCATGATGCTTTGTCTGACAGCATCAGGGTGCATGAGAGGATAATGTAGAGAAATGTAGCTTAAGAGGTAAGCAGGGCCAGATCATCAAAGGCTTACCCGTGGAATACTGTTGGATAACTGCTTTAGAATTATGACTCTCAGTGTGGCAGGGAGATTTTAAAGTAGCAAGATGGGAGTCCAGAAGACCAGCCAAAAGTTTATTGTAGTAGTTCTCATGGTAGAGACAGGTTTAGTTAGGGTAGTTACCTATTAGGTTGGAGATAAGTAAATGGATTCAAGAAACTGTTTAAAAATTAAACAACATAACTTTGCAATTGGATGCCAGTTGTATGGAAAAGGAAATCTCAAGAATGACATAGAGATATATGGCTTGAATACCAAGATAGATTCACTTATGTGAACATAAGAGGGAGGTGGGAGGGGGGATCGGGATTGGGAATACATGTAAATCCATGGCTGATTCATATCAATGTATGACAAAACCCACTGGAAAAAAAAATAATAATAATAAAAAAAAATACTCAAAAAAAAAAAAAGTTTTGGTTGGAGATGGAAATTAATGTTCTATTTAAAATATGCTAAATATGGGTTTTCTATACAACATCTGGATGGAGATTTCCTAATGATATTTAGCTACTTGGATTGAAAGCTCAGAATAAATATATCAGCTCAAGGTGGTTTTGGATTTGGGGAAGAGATGGCACACAGGGCATCTATAAGACCATTGGTTGATCCTGAATAGGGGTCCTCTGAAACTAGAAGGAAAAAGATGTAAATGTATTTATTGTTCATGGGTACATAAGAAATGGTTTCTCTGATGTCTCAGTGGTAAAGAATCTGCCTGCCAATGCAGGAGCTGCAGATTCCATCCCTGGGACAGGAAGATCCCCTGGAGAAGGAAATGGAAACCCACTCCAGTATGCTTGCCTGGGAAAGCCTACAGATGGAGGAGCCTGTGGGCTCCAGCCCATGGGGTTGCAAAAAAGTCAGACACAACTGAGCAACTAAACAAGAGCAACAACACCTAGGAAGTTGGTATACGTAAGATCTGATGCCCTAAGTTTCCTCATGATATAGGAACTAGTAATATCTACTGGATGTACAATAGGTGAAACAGGATTGCAGCGCGAAGACTTAAATTTTAGAATGGTACTGAATGTGATGGAAAACAAAATTGCTTAAAGGGAAGTTAGAGTTGCTAAGTCGTGCAGAGGGCTATACTGAGTATGGCGAGTAGGGATTCATTGTGGTGCTTTGGGGTGATAGACAGGGTTGTGGCTTGGTTCATGCCCATGGACCTGAAACAGAGATGAATTTTGCCAGCATAACTATAACCCTAAACCTAAAAAATTGCCTGATTACTTTGCAGTACGTGCTATCGTTTAAGTTTCTAATACGATCCCATAAAATAATACTATTATTTCCATTTTAGATAGAAAAAATAATGATGTATATAAAGAATAATTTGCATAGGGAAACCCAGAAAATCAGGGTGAAACCACATTGTATGTGGACAAATAATCGGTTTCTTAATTTGGTGAGCTTGCTCCCACATAAAGTGGCTTCTGTGACCAGCACTGGCTATCAACCTCTAGTCAGAACCAGTATCTGCTCAGAGATGGTGACACTGGTCTTAAGATTCCAACAGGGCAGTGTTGGACGTGATGCCCTCAGAAACACTCTGTACATTTTAAATTCTCTCATTTAGTTCCTTTTTTTAAATGCCAGTGAGGATTTATTTTTTAATTTCATTTTGTGATTTAAATTTCCAAAGGTGTCTGAAATTTTAAGTAACTTAATTGCCTTCTTCACTTACCACCAAAATGAAACATGAGTTTGTTTAGTGTGCTTGTGTGTGTGCGTGTGCGTGCACATGGAGCCAGAGACTTGACTTTTGCTCTTTATTGCATTTCTTAAACTATCTACACTTGGCAATTCATTTGCATCAATAATTGAAAAGCCATCAGTCTTCTCTTGTCTTCAACTCCTTGCTATGCACACTAATGATATGCATGATTGGCTATTGCCATAAAAATGCACCATAAATTTTTTAAAGATAATTCAACTACAGAGAATGAATCAATATGAACTACAGTGATAACATATGAGACAGTCTCTCCGATGCCACTTAAAAACAGTGAGCACTCCTCTTGATAAGACACCATTATTGCCTCCACTTGGAGTTTTTAGGCAGTGATTTAGCGCTTTCTTCTTTCAAAACTTGACTGATGTACTGTGTTCTCAACCACCCAGTTTTGTGGAAGGAATTCACCAGCTAATGCTGTTTTGTTCTGTGCTTTCTGGTTTCTGCCATTTTCAGGCATCCTGTACGTGGAAAAGATTTCTTGTGACTGAGGTATATTGTAACATTGGACATGAAATATTGTGTTCTTTCACTCATTCATTCATTTTTTGGTTCATTCCTTTCTTCTTTCATGCATTGGAAAAACTGCTGTTTGTCCTTAAATGGATAGCAGTCTCAAATGTGAGGTGTCAGCCATTAGAAAGCACAGATCATCATGGGAATCTGGAATAAAACCAACCCTGAGACCAGCCAGAGCTCAGACAGAGATGCGAGGTCTGAACTGAATGATGTTATGCTGAGGTCTAGGCATGAGATGAGCTACGAGGGAAGCTTTGGATGGCTTTGCTTATTTTGTTGTCAAAAGCTGGGGCAATGCTATTTGCAGTTAATTCATCAGGATAAGGAGCCAGCAAGGAAAAAGTGTCAGAGGGCAGACAAAATTCCTTCTAGTATTTTGTCCTTGACCAGTGAGAACAGGATTGCTGTAGAGGCTGAGCTTTATACTTCAACATTTTAAGTAAGGAAGGAAATTTGACCCCACTCTTCACTCCCTTCTCTACATAGGTGTTTCCATAAAGTCACTGGATGCACTTCAACAACCTGTAATCTAAGTCTTTGTGGAGATGTGGGTACCCTGATACTAATCATCACTGGGGACTGGATGGACTGCAGTTCTGTTTGGGCAGCAAAGATTTCCAGGTTGCTCTCCACTTGACCTCATAATGGGCCTTTCTTTAGAAATGCATATCTGTAGCATGCACATGTGAGAGTGCATACACTTTCTCTCTCTCACACACACACATGCACTTTGGAACTCACAGTTTTGAAGCATATGATTCACTCTCTAGAGCAGTCCTATATGTATTTTTATAGAAATAAATCAAGAAACTGTTTATTGTAGTGAGATCAATAACTTTTATTCAACCTGAAAGTTGTATCTTTTTTTTTAATTTAAGGAGCTTGCAGTTAGTTTATCATATTTTTGTTATCTAGCATTGTTATCATTGATTTTAGAAAGGCTCTGATATTTTAAATTTTTTCTTCTGTTCTTTTTTTTTTTTTTCAGTGGGTTTTATCATACATTGATATGAATCAGCCATGGATTTACACGTATTCCCCATCCCGATCCCCGCTCCCACCTCCCTCTCCACCCGATTCGTCTGGGTCTTCCCAGTGCACCAGGCCGGAGCACTTGTCTCATGCATCCCACCTGGGCTGGTGATCTGTTTCACCATAGATAGTATACATGCTGTTCTTTTGAAATATCCCACCCTCACATTCTCCCACAGAGTTCAAAAGTCTGTTCTATACATCTGTGTCTCTTTTTCTGTTTTGTATATAGCGTTATCATTACCATCTTTCTAAATTCCATATATATGTGTTAGTATGCTGTAATGTTCTTTATCTTTCTGGCTTACTTCACTCTGTATAAGGGGATCCAGCTTCATCCATCTCATTAGGACTGGTTCAAATGAATTCTTTTTAATGGCTGAGTAATATTCCATGGTGTATATATACCACAGCTTCCTTATCCATTCCTCTGCTGATGGGCATCTAGGTTGCTTCCATGTCCTGGCTATTATAAACAGTGCTGCGATGAACATTGGGGTGCACGTGTCTCTTTCAGGTCTGGTTTCCTCAGTGTGTATGCCCAGAAGTGGGATTGCTGGGTCATATGGCAGTTCTATTTCCAGTTTTTTAAGAAATCTCCACACTGTTTTCCATAGCGGCTGTACTAGTTTGCATGCCCACCAACAGTGTAAGAGGGTTCCCTTTTCTCCACACCCTCTCCAGCATTTATTGCTTGTAGACTTTTGGATAGCAGCCATCCTGACTGGCGTGTAATGGTACCTCATTGTGGTTTTGATTTGCATTTCTCTAATAATGAGTGATGTTGAGCATCTTTTCATGTGTTTGTTAGCCATCTGTATGTCTTCTTTGGAGACATGTCTGTTTAGTTCTTTGGCCCATTTTTTGATTGGGTCATTTATTTTTCTGGAATTGAGCTGCAGGAGTTGCTTGTATATTTTTGAGATTAATCCTTTGTCTGTTTCTTCATTTGCTATTATTTTCTCCCAATCTGAGGGCTGTCTTTTCACCTTACTTATAGTTTCCTTTGTAGTGCAAAAGCTTTTAAGTTTCATTAGGTCCCATTTGTTTATTTTTGCTTTTATTTCCAATATTCTGGGAGGTGGGTCATAGAGGATCTTGCTGTGATTTATGTCGGAGAGTGTTTTGCCTATGTTCTCCTCTAGGAGTTTTATAGTTTCTGGTCTTACATTTAGATCTTTAATCCATTTTGAGTTTATTTTTGTGTATGGTGTTAGAAAGTGTTCTAGTTTCATTCTTTTACAAGTGGTTGAACAAAGAAGGACACTACATAATGATCAAAGGATCAATCGAAGAAGAAGATATAACAATTATAAATATATATGCACCCAACATAGGAGCACCGCAATATGTACGGCAAACACTAACGAGTATGAAAGAGGAAATTAATAGTAACACAATAATAGTGGGAGACTTTAATACCCCACTCACAACTATGGATAGATCAACTAAACAGAAAATTAACAAGGAAACACAAACCTTAAATGACACAATGGACCAGCTAGACCTAATTGATATCTATAGGACATTTCACCCCAAAACAATCAACTTCACCTTTTTCTCAAGTGCACACGGAACCTTCTCCAGAATAGATCACATCCTGGGCCATAAATCTGGTCTTGGAAAAGTCAAAAAAATTGAAATCATTCCAGTCATCTTTTCTGACCACAGTGCAGTAAGATTAGATCTCAATTACAGGAAAAAAATTGTTAAAACTTCAAACATACGGAGGCTAAATAACACGCTTCTGAATAACCAACAAATCATAGAAGAAATCAAAAAAGAAATCAAAATATGTATAGAAATGAATGAAAATGAAAACACAACAACCCAAAACCTATGGGACACTGTAAAAGCAGTGCTAAGGGGAAGGTTCATAGCATTACAGGCTTACATCAAGAAACAAGAAAAAAACCAAATAAATAACCTAACTCTACACCTAAAGCAATTAGAGAAGGAAGAAATGAAGAACCCCAGGGTTAGCAGAAGGAAAGAAATCTTAAAAATTAGGGCAGAAATAAATGCAAAAGAAACTAAAGAGACCATAGCAAAAATCAACAAAGCTAAAAGCTGGTTTTTTGAAAAGATAAACAAAATTGACAAACCATTAGCAAGACTCATTAAGAAACAAAGAGAGAAGAACCAAATTAACAAAATTAGAAATGAAAATGGAGAGATCACAACAGACAACACTGAAATACAAAGGATCATAAGAGACTACTACCAGCAGCTCTATGCCAATAAAATGGACAACTTGGATGAAATGGACAAATTCTTAGAAAAGTATAACTTTCCAAAACTGAACCAGGAAGAAATAGCAGATCTTAACAGACCCATCACAAGCAAGGAAATCGAAACTGTAATCAGAAATCTTCCAGCAAACAAAAGCCCAGGACCAGATGGCTTCACAGCTGAATTCTTCTGTTCTTAATCACCGTTTGTGCTCCTCTTCCTCTTCAACAGATTTCCAATGAAAGCGGTGTTGTTATTCAGTCACTAAGTCGTGTTCGACTCCTTGCGATCCTATGGAGTGCTGCATGCCAGGCTTCCCTGTCCTTCTCTATCTCCTGAAGTCTGCTCAAACTCATGTCCATTGAGTTTATGATGCTGTCTAACCATCTCATCCTCTGCTGCCCTCTCTCCTTTTGCCTTCAATCTTTCCAGCATCAGGATCTTTGCCAATGTGTTAACTCTTCACGTCAAGTGGCCAAAGTACTGGAGCTTCAGCTTCAGCATCAGTCCTTCTAATGTGTATTCAGGGTTCATTTCCTTTAGATTGACTGGTTTGATCTCTTTGCAGTCCAAGGGACTCTCAAGAGTCTTCTCCAGCACCACAATTCAAAACAATCAGTTCTTTGGTGCTTTATATATATATATATAAACTCAAAGAAGTTTATATATATATATATTATATGTATATGTATATATATATATATATATGAATATGTCTATAAGTATGCATACTGGGTAGTGTTATTTGGCTTGCATAGCTTTGATTTCATGCATGTTATTGTACTTTAATCTCTTTTATTTCTTTAATTTTTAAAAGTATATTTAAATTTATTTATACTGTTTATTATATATGTCCATTGCTTCTATATTTCATTGAGTCCATAATATTACTAATTTATTATCCTACTGAGTATCCCTCACCTTTTCCTTACAATAAGACACACACACACACATCAATCAACTTCTTTATACACATTCCCTTACAAACTTCTTTGAGCTAGGTGCTGAGAAATGGAAATGGTCAATCATAAGCCGTGTGCCTAATAACTTTACATGAAGTACCTTCTGAATAATTTCCGAAATGGCTTGAGGACATTGACATAGTCAATGACCCAGAGTTCTTGTCTTGCTACATCTTCACCAATAGCCAGCATCATGCACCTTTTCAAGTGTTGTTCTTAGGAGTGTTGCCTGGTAATTTATTGTTGTTGAAATTCCATTTTTCTCATTTGAGCTTAGTGTGAATAATTCTTTAAAGAAACTTCAGGTATTTTAGCTTACATCCCTGTGGTTTGATTTTACCATTTTTTCTGTTGGACTTCAAGCCTATTTTTCCAGTGTTAAGAATAAGAAGTTTACAGAAGGTAAACCAGAGTAGTGGTTAAAGGCAGGGACTCTGGAATCAGACTGAGGTTCAGTTCCTGGATTCACTGTTTAAAAGCTATGATATTACCAGTTTTTCAAGTTTCTACCTCTTTCTTCTGTGTCAAGAAGATGAAGACTTAGTGAGTGTTCAATATAGTAATCTGTTTATTATTACCACTGTCCAAGCCACAGCAATTATTTGAAATGCTGACTGATACTATTTTTGTTAAAGAAAGTTCTGTATTCTCTACCCTCCTCATCTCTACCTAATGGGAAAATTTTGCCAGAAGGGTCAAGATAAGCGGTGACAGACTACCATCTTATTGTTACAGTGACTTTCTTTTTGTTTTTTGATAAAGTATTATCATATTAAGGCATGATTTATACAGAATTTAAATGTTCCTTTCTATTATTTTTGAGAGTTTGCTACATGCATGTAACTGCCATGCATTTCATGACATTTCAAATATTCCCATCAAATCTGATAATTCCTTTGTACTTCCATTCCAGCCAACCCTCTTCATGCCCACATTCCTGAGAAATGTTTTTGATTACTACATAGTAGTCCTGCCTGTATTTGAAGTGAAGTGAAAGTGTTACTCTCTCAGTTGTGTCCGACTCTTTGCGATCCCATCACTGTAGCCCACCAAGCTTCTCTGTACATGGGATGCTCCAGCCAAGAATACCGAAGTGGGTAGCCATTCCCTTCTCATGGGGATCTTCCCAACCCTGGGATCAAGCCCAGGTCTCTTGCACCTCCTGCATGAGCAGGCAAGTTCTTTACCACAAGAGTCACCTGGGAAGCCCTATATAGGTATGATTGATTATTTTATCAATCCCCAGTTCTTCTCTCCTTTCTGAAGGTTGGAGGAATAGAACTGAAAGTTCCAGGTTTCAAATCAAGGCTTGATTTCTCTGGTGACCACCCCCATCGGAAAACTAGGGGCTGGCCAAGAGTATGCATATTTAAACAAAAGACACTTTTATCGGGACTTACCTGGCAGTCCAGTGGTTAACATTTCACCTTCCAATGCAGGAGGTGCAGGTATAATTCCCGGCTGGGGAGGTAAGATGCCACATGACTCTTGGCCAAAAAACCAGAATATAAACAACAGAAGCAATGTTGTAACAGATTCAATAAAGGCTTTGGAAATGGTCCACATAAAAAAGAAAAATAAATATATAAAAATTTTTTTAAAAAAGACATATCACCCAGGAAATTCCAGTGGAATTAGGAGCTTTCTGTCAGGAACCAGGGACAAAAACCAAATATATTTGTATGATCCCACAACCTTTTATTCTTTACTAGGTTTGTTTATTCTTTTCCTATTATCTTTTCTGTAGATTTCATGTTTTCTACATACAAAATGTCATCTTTGAAGAATAATAGCTTTCTTTTTTTTATCACATTTGTACATTTCCTTTCCTTATCTTGCTTTAATGCATGGAACTTAAAGTACCAACATTTAATAGAAGTTATGATAATGAATAACTTTCTTCACTCTTCTATTTAAAAGTGTCCAATAATTTGGTATCATCAAATGTGATGTTAAGTCTATGTTTTATACATTTACCACATCAATATTGAGGAAGTTTTCCATTTTTCTCTAGATTCCCATAAGTTATAAACGAATATTCAATTTTATTAAATATTTTTTACATCTAATAGAATGAACATATGTTTTTTACCTTTATTCTGTAAATATAATGAATCATATTGCTTAATTTTTTTATGTTAAATCAGCTTTGCTCTCTTGACAAAATCTCCACTTGGCTATAATATATCACCTTCATTAAATAATTGAAGATTTAGTTGGCTAATATTTAGTTAAGGAATATTATATCTATTATATAAAATGTGGGCCAGTAATTATTTTTTAGAATTTATTTCCAGTGTTAGAATTATATTGGCCCATAAAGCTAATTTCAAATTGTTCCTTCTTTATCTGTTTCCTGAAAAATACTTGTGTAGAATTGATGTTATTCTTCTTTAAATGTTAAATAAAATTCAAAGTGAAATCATCCAGGCCTGGAGGTTCTATATGGAAAAGTTTCTGATTATGATTTAATTACTTTAATAGTATAAGGCTATTTAGGTTTTTAATTTTTTCTTACATCACTTATTTTGAAGAAATTTATTACTCTCAAAATTACTGCCATGAAGTCATTTATATCTCCTTATTATCATTAGTGTTTATAGGATCTATAGTAATGGTTCCTCTGTGTATTTCTAATGTTGATAATTTGAATTTTGTCTTATGTTCCTTGATAAGTCGTCTGGGTTTTAATCAGTATTATTAATTTTTTCAGAGAAACAACTTCAATTTTGCTTCAATCAACTTCAATTGCTGATTTCTATATCACTTGTCCATTTTCTACTTAATTCATTTTTGCTTTTATTTTTATTTGTTTTTCTTCTTATTTGGGACATATTTCATTCTTCTTTTGTTACCTTCACACACTAGAATATTAGATTACTAATTTTGCACTTTTCTATTTTCTAATATATGCATTTAAAGCTAAAAATACATTGGGCTTCCCAGGTTGCGCTAATCTGCCTGCCAATGCATGAGGCATAAAAAACTCGGATTTGATCCCTGGGTCAGGAAGATCCCCTAGAGAAGGAAAAGGCAGCCCACTCCAGTATCCTTGCTGGGAGAATCCCAGAGACAGAGGAGCCTGTTAGGCTACAGTCTATGGGGTCTCAAACAGTCAGACAAAACTGTGTCTGAGCAAACAAAGCTATGAAACTCATTATTACTACTTAGCTTTATTTCATACATTTTGATAGTTTATGTTTTCATTATTATTGTGTTTGAAATAATCTCTAATTTCCTTTCTGATGTATGTTTTATTTATAACTTACTTAAGGTTGTATTGTTTCATTTCTCACAATTAAGAGATTTTTTCTTCATGATCTTATTGTTGATTTTAAATTGAATACTATTTCAGCCAGAAAATATGTTCTGCTTATTTCAATGATAAAAAATATTCATTGAATGTGTTCTCTGGCTCAGCATATGGTTTATTTTAATCAATGTGACATGTTTCAATAAAGTTTATATGTAGTTTTCAATATGGAGTGCAGTGTTCTCTAAATGCCAATCCAGTCAAGTTGGTTGATAATCTTTTGTTGTTGTTGTTATTGCAGTTTATTCCCACATTCTCTATCCTTAATGACTTTTTTATCTGCTTTATATGCATTATTGAAATTGCATATTTATTTATATTTCTAATACAAAAATTCTTTATGTTTCCCTTTAATTCTATCCATTTTTGCTTTTTTTCCTCTAAATATTGTAGTGAAATTCACATAGCATGAAATTGGCCATTTTAAAATGAAAAATTCAGAAGCATTCAGTACCCTCACAATGATGTTCAACTGCCATTTCTATCTAGTTTCAAAACATTTCAATCACTCCAGAGTAAGACCTTTTATTCATTAATCAATTTCTCTCCATCCACAGTAAAGTCTCTTACTCATTAAGCAGTTTCTCTCTCCATCCTTCCCTCTCCCAGCCTCTTGCAACCACCAATCTATGTTCTGTCTCTATGAATTTATCTATTCTGAATTGTTTGTTGTTCAGACACCCAGGCATGTCGGACTCTTTGTGACATGGACTACAGCATTCCAGGTTTCCCTGTCCTTCACCATCTCCCGGAGTTTGCCCAAACTCATGCCCATTGAGTCGGTGAAGCCATCCAACCATCTGGTCCTCTATAGTCCCCTTCTCCTCCTGCCTTCAGTCTTTCCCAGCATCGAGATCTTTTCTGATGAGCCAACTCTTCACATCAGGTGGCCAAAGTATTAGAGCTTCAGCTTCAGCATCAGTCCTTCCAGTGAATATTCACTGAGCTTATTTCTTTTAGGATTGACTGGTTTGCTCTCTTTGCTATCCAAGGGACTCTCAAAAGTCTTCTCCAATACTACAGTTCAAAAGCATCTTTTTTTTTTTTTTTTTTGCTGTTCAGCCTTCTTCCATGGTCCAACTCTCACATCTGTACATGACTACTGGAAAAACCATAGCTTTGACTATATGAACCTTTGTCAGCAAAGTCCTGTCTCTGCTTTTTAATATGCCGTCTAGGTTTGTCATAGATTTTCTTCCAAGGAGCAAGTGTCTTTTAATTTCATGGTTGCAGTCACTGTCCACAGTGGTTTTGGAGCCCAAGAAAATAAAGTCTGTCACTGTTTCCATTGTTTTCCCATCTATTTGTCATGAAGTGATAGGCCTGGATATCATGATCTTCGATTTTTGAATGTTGAGTTTTAAGTCAGCTTTTTCACTCTACTCTTTCACCTTCATCAAGAGGCTCTTTAGTTCCGCTTCATTTTCTGCCATAAGGGTGGTGTCATCTGTGTATCTGAGGTTATTGATATTTCTCCCAGCAACCTTGATTCCAGCTTGTGCTTCATCCAGCCTGGCATTTTGCATGATGCACTCTGCATATAAGTTAAATAAGCAGGGTGACCCAAATTGGAACCAGTCCATTGTTCCATGTCTGGTTCTAAATGTTGCTTCTTAACCTGCATATAGATTTCTTAGGAGGCAGGTCAGGTGGTCTGGTATTCCCATCTCAGAATTTTCCATAGCTTGTTGTGATCCACACAGTCAAAGGCTTTGGCATAGTCATTAAAGTAGAAATAGATGTTTTTCTGGAGTTCTCTTGCTTTCTCTATGATCTAACAGATGTTGGCAATTTGATCTCTGGTTCCTCTGCCTTTTCTAAATCCAGTTTGTTAATCTGGAAGTTCTCAGTTCACATACTGTTGAAGCCTAGCTTGGAGGATTTTGAGCTATTCAGAAGAACTCTTCTGAATAATTCATATAAATGAGGTCATGCCATGTTCGAGTTTCTTTGTTTGGCTTCTTTCAGTTAGCATAGTGATTTAGAGGTATATCCATACCTAACCCTGACCCTTTGTGGTTTCCCAGGTGTCTCAGTGGTAAAGAATCTGCCTGTCAAAGTAGGAAGAGACAAAAGACACGGGTTTGATCCCTGGGTCCAGGAAGATTCTCTGAAGAAGGGCATGGCAACCCACTCCAGTATTATTGCCTGAAATTTATCATGGCCAAGAGGAGCCTGGCAGGTTTCAGTCCATGAGGTTGCAAAGAGTCAGACAAATCTAAGCACATAGCCAACACACCATGCTGCTAGCATGTACTGCTACTTAATTCCTTCCAAGATTGATAACAGTCCATTGTATGCATATAGCACCATTTGTGTATCTAAAAACCCAACCAATTGACATTTCGGCTATTTCTACCTTTTGGGCACAGTGCTGTGAATAGTAATCAGAAGGGATCTGAGTTTAATTTTTTGATGGCCTGGGTGTGATTGTAGGTTTAACTGATTTAATTGACTCTAAGTTTCAGAACTCCGAGGGCCATATTAGAATTCTTTCCTTTAAAACAGGTTGGAATAAGAACCCTGGAGATACTCCAGAGATCTCTCTATGTTTTACAGATAAGCTTCCAGCTTTCTGAATGCTGAAAACCTCCCACTACTTTACAGGCTAGCACTAAGCTTTGGGGTTGCTGGGAATGCTCTTTGTCATCCATCCCCATCACTGCCCCCTGCTTTCTGTGCCTGTAGAGATCTCTATCCTCTTGGCTGCCCCATTCTAACTTTCAGAGGAAAGCTGCAGTCTACTTGCATAAAAAGGATTTTTCTCAGCTTTCTACCCTGCATGTGGCCTCCACACATTACCCCTTCGCATTTGTTATAGGAATGAGTTTTTGTGGAGGTTCAGGCAAGTAGGGCTCTCTAGACTCCTAATCCATTTTTCCAGCCTCCACATACATTTCATACATCTGTAGAAAGTCGACTTTTTCCTCAATATTCCAGCCAATTCTGAGGTTGTTCACCATGTGCTTCTCTGCTGGGGGATTATAGCAACCACGAGTCCTTTTCCCTCCCAACAAGTGCCTGTGACAGTTAGAAATCAAGTCTGTTTAGTTTGTTTAGGCTGTCTGGTGGGTTTCTAAAGAGCTAACTGGTTCTCATTGTCAGGTAGAAGCAATGTTCTCTTGAAAATGACTCCTATATGTTTTTGGTTTTGTATACATATGCATTGGTTTCTTTCTTTCTTTCTTTTCGCATTTATTTCTAGAATCAAGCCCTCCCATGCCATTTGCTCCCCCCAGAAAGCTTAGAGATCCAACATATTTTTGAGTCTTTAAATACTCACTGTTAAATTTTACAAGTGCCTTGTTCAGAAGATAAAGTACTGAGCATCACATCTAGTTAGTATGTAGGGGTTTGGGTGCTTTAAACTCTTATGTCACTATCTCTTAGAAGCCTGAAAACCATTTGTAACTGTTCTCTTTCTAGGCTATGACCTCTCAGGGTTCCCTCTTCTGACTACGGAATCCTACTGACTGCTTCATCTGTTGTATATCACTGCTCCTATAGGCAACTTTCTACGATAGACCCTAGCCTCTTTTGTATGAAGCAGAAAGATGAGGGAAATGCTCAAATGAAGGAAGCCTTAAACAGGGGAATCTAAAAGGGTTAGAAAGAGAGGCAGAAGTAGGAAGAGACAGGGAAGGTGGCCGAACTATCCATCGGGACTAGGCGAACAGTCAGGGAGTCTCTGGGGGGAATTTGGGCAGGCTTCCTGGCAGAGCAGGAGACTGGTGGCAGAACTCAGGAACTCAGCTCCCAAGCGTCGTCAGTATCATCTGTGGAGAAAGCCAACTAGCGCAGGGGAGGAGGCTGGCCCTGTTCCTGTAAGTTATTTCTGGATGCATTATTCATATTTGATAAATCATTTAGAGGCAGCTACTTTATTAGCTTATAAAGCACATTATATGGTTTTAAATTGTTAATACAGGCTGTTGTGATGCATATTGTACCTCAGAAAAGCCATGCTTCACTTTAATTCATAGCCTCATTATAAAGCTTGTTACAAAGTGCTGCATTATTGCATGAAGGATAGTGGAGTAACGATTCTGCAAGAAACCTGAATGCTTTATTTACATCACTGGTGGCTTAGTATAGCCCATAAGAAATGCACTGAATGATGGAATCGAATCAGATTTTGAGCTTTTTGAGAATAGACCCCTGAATCCACCTCCTTGAGACTTATCTTAATCTGGCTCTAGTTTGGATGCTTATGTATCCAGAAAAGTCTTGCTTGAGTGATCAGTTGCTCAGTGTCCCTGGATGAGTTGGCTTGTCTACTTCTCTAAGACCCCCTGGTTCTCACTTTTTTAATTCATTAATGTTTTTAATTGGACTATAATTGCTTTACAATGTTGTGTTAGTTTATGCTCCACAATTAAGTGAATCAGCTATGTGTGTGTGTGTGTGTATGTGTATATATATATATATATATATATTCCTTCCTTCTTTAGCGTTCCTCCCCCCTGCCCCAACTCACCCCTCTAAATCATCACAGACCACCAGGTTGAGCTCCCTGTGCTAGAGAGCAGCTTCCCACTAGCCATGGATTTTACACATAGCAGTGTATTTATGTCAATGCTACTCTCAATTCACCCCACCCTCTCCTTTTCTGCCACCGCCATGTCCACAAGTTCATTCTCTATATCCATGTCTATACCTGCTTCTCATTTATTCACTTAAGAGATATTGATCACCATCCACGTGCCAAGTACTGTGCTAGACATTGAGGATTAATAATAATGATAATTAAATACTTAAAAGCATAGTTTTATTTCCTGACTTCATGAAGTTTACCAGTTCAGTAAAAAGGAGAAATAGGGTGAATTTGTACTGGAGTATTGAAATCAACTGAGTTTTATACAATATGCAGATGGCAAGAGTAGCATATGAGTAAACTAAGCAAATATTCAGAAGTGTAAATCATAAACAGATCTTCATTCAAACTGAAAATCAAACCATCTCCTCCAGGAAGTTTGCCTTGACAAAAAAAGTCACCCAGATCTAACTTTGAATCCTTGTTCACTTACTGGTTGTTTGTCCTTGGGTAGGTCACTTAAGCCTGTTGGTACACAGCTTTTTTAATCTCTAAAGTGACAATAATTATTGCCTTGACTCACCAACTCACTGTGAGTATTAAATACATAAATAAATACTTAGCTGAGTGAGACATTGCAGGTACTTAGTGAATTGTTGTTGCTTCAATCATTTAACAGTTGAAAGCAAAATGTAGCAGTAATCCTCAACAGATCCACACTATGGCATTCAAATCTGTAAAGTATCAAGAATGGTGATAACGATAACCCTATATGCAGAACAGAAAAAGAGACACAGAAATACAGAACAGACTTTTGAACTTTGTGGGAGAATGTGAGGGTGGGATATTTCAAAAGAACAGCATGTATACTATCTATGGTGAAACAGATCACCAGCCCAGGTGGGATGCACGAGACAAGTGCTCCGGCCTGGTGCACTGGGAAGACCCAGAGGAATTGGGTGGAGAGGGAGGTGGGAGGGGGGATCGGGATGGGGAATACATGTAAATCCATGGCTGATTCATATCAATGTATGACAAAACCCACTGGAAAAAATAATAATAATAATAAAAATTAAAAAAAAAAAAAAGAATGAAATTGTATTTTAGGTTAGTGTTAAAGTCTCTAAAAGTTAAAGGTTCTCTTCAGATTATGTACAATCTAATTCAGTGGAGAAGCAAATGACAATCCACTCCAGTACTCTTGCCTGTGAAATCCCATGGACCATGGAGCCTGGTGGCATCCAGTCCATGGGGTCGCAGAGTGTCAGATGTGACTGAGCACAACCAGGATGAATCTAATTCAGTACGTGCACCTTCGCATCTGTCTCCTCTGGTGAACTGCTATGTCATGCTCAGCTTTCTGGAACCTAAAGTAGGGGACTTTCTCATTTGAAATCAGTGGAGGCTCTATATAGCTTATGGTGAGAGTTCATGTTAGAGAGTAATTGGAAATGATGTAGGCTGGAAGAAGGAAAGTCATGAAGGGAGTTGAACTTTAGTCCAAAGAATGCAGGCTTGATGAGCAGACAATAGGAGTCAGAGCTAGCCCCAAAGGTTGAGATAAAGCCCTACATCATCAGAGAATTTTGCAAGTCATAAGGATCAGTACATGCGTGGAGAGAGGGTAGTGGGAGATGAGGGTTAAATTAGAGAAGACCAAGTGTTGACAGTTTGGATAAGATAGCAGTCTTAGCATCTTCTGGATTCTGCAGTTACTGCCTCCCCCAATTTTCCTTACATCAGTACCATCAGTACCCTAGAGCCATGCTGATACCATCTTCCATCCATGCTACAGAAAAATATTGCTACCTGTGCTGACCATTAAGATACAGGTGCTCCTGTATGTTTCTTGGGGGTAGCTAGGATAATCAGAATTAAGAAAACTTTGAAAAGGAAAGAAAAATCATACCTGAATGATATTATTATACTAAATTTTGGAATTGGAAAAATGCTTCCTTCACCTATATGGAAAATGTGTAATAACATTTGTGTGCTCAGTCATGTCTGACTCTTCGAGACCCAATGGGCTATAGCCCGCCAGACTCCTCTGTCCATAGGAATTTTCTGGCAAGGATATTGGAGTGTGTTGCCATTTCCTCCTCCAGAGGATCTGCCCGGCCCAGGGATAGAACCCAAGTCTCCTATGTCTCCTGCATTGGCAGGTGGATACTTAAACACCAAACCACCTAACCTTTATGGCCTTATGGAATGATGGAATGTGGATGCCCGTGCCTCAAATCACCCGCATGCTGTGACTTCAGTCTCACTAGAAATAATTTTTTCATAATTTTTGAAGCACTTTTTTGAACACTGAAAACAGAAAAAAAAGAAAAAGACAAGGCTCACATATTTTAGAGTTAATGAAGCTCAATGTTAGCAAGTCATTTACATCAAAAATAAGCACAGGAAGAAGAGAAAGAATCTGCACAAATACTTTTTTTAGATGAGGTCTGTGCTAACAGGTGAATATTCAGACCAAAGAAACTTTTTCATCTGGTACTCTTTGATTTCTGAATCCATGTACGGGAGAGAGTGCAAACACCCCAAAGGTCCCCCAGAAAATAAGTTGTTAACATTGACTGACTTTCTTCTTTTTATTTACAAAGTTAGAACCTGTACATGCTTTCACTCTAATTTTAAAACTGTGGCGTTTTTATTAAAGTAAGAGGCAGATGAGTGATGAATTATTCTATTCACATTCACTTTGGTGTTAGATATGGCGAGATGGCAGGAAACCTACAGTCTTAACTGACAGGTGGGAACTCGTGGGTTCATACGGAAACCGTGCACAATCCTGTGCTTGAGAATGGATTTCTCCTCTCTCTCTCTTGGATAAAGCTGAAACACTTAGCTAGGAAGCATCCTCGATCAGGTCCAAGCTGCATTTACCAAGTTCAAGGAAAACTTCCCAGAAGCCACCAGTAAGTGGCTCCCATGGGCCAGCTGGACACTGTTAAAAGAATGAGATCTCCAGATTTCGAAACCTGGACCATTTTTTAGCCAGGTTTCTGATAACTGTAGCCAAATGTTATTTTCTGGCAGGTGGCAGTAAAGAGTCTGGAGGAGTTTTTCTGCTTCCCGTAAATCTGCCCTCTGAGCTGTGGGGCTGGTGGTGCCCCGGGATTGGCAGTGCAGTCTAGGTGGGAGTCCTGAATCAGTCATTTGGTCTTGGCCCCTGCACATCCAGCTTCTTTTACCCAGTCATCTGAATGGTGCATTGTCCTTGTCCCAGATAGAAACCCACAATCTAATTATCACAGGTTAGAGATATATATTGCTGTCTATAGATAACTAGATTCAACACTTTAGTCAAGTCCAAACAAGCAACTTGTTCTTAACAGAACAGATTGCTTTACATTTGTCAAGTCTGTACATTTGCTATATTTCCTTTGCATTAAAAAAATGTTTGTAACATAATAGCTAAAATCTCCAAAGTACCCCCATTAACTCCTTAAAAGAAAAAAAGATTAACTCCTTAAAAAAAGAAAAAAATGTCTTCATTCCTCGATCACAAATCACTAGCAGGATATTTTTAATCCTTTTCCTGCTTTTTTTTGATAATTGACTATTTAAACGATCATTTTATTTCTCATCTATAGTCATTCTTTGGGAACATAAGCTGTTACCTTCCTGTGAATGAGCATTCGGAAATAGAATGACCACACCTGCTAAATTGGACACGTTGAGTGTTTCCATTTTCTTTTTTGCTCTTATATGGTGAACATCTTTTTGTACATTTAAAGGGTTTTTTCCTTTAAAATACATACTGAGAAACAGAATCATTTGGTAAAACAGTAGAAAATGTTTAATGATCTTGAAACACAGAATCAAATTGATTTACATGGAACACTGTGTTATTTTATTCTCCTAACAGAAACATTTGAAAAAATCCTGCCTCACTGCACTATCACCAACCTTGAAACAATGTGATAGCAAATATAGTACACATTCATTTTAATATGCATTCTCTCCTATTTTCTAGCGAAGTTAAACATTCTCTCACATGTTTATTAGCTATATTATATTTATATTTCCTCTTTTTAAAACATTTGTTCATGTTCAGAGTCCATTTGTCTGTTATCATGTTAGTGCTTTATTTTCAAGGGCATATTACTTATTAATGTCATTATTTCTTTGTTTATCATATATTTAAAATATATTCCTGAGTTGAGTTCCTGACTTCTGAATTCTCTTTTTTCCAGCTTAAAGAGTCTACCACCCCCAAGTAACCACAGTAGTGAGTGAAATGTGTATGTATAATTTTAGAATGTTACATTTTTATTGTTTAAAGTAACATCTTAAGTCATCTGGATTTTATGTGTCTACATCACACACATCTATTTCATGTGATATTACTTGATTATCAAAACAGTCTATTTTGCCAGACACTTTTCCTAAATATGTAACTTTTCTCTCTTCATCTGTTTCTCTCCCTCATTTCCTGGGGAGTCAGCTCAATAAATGTCCATCTGTTGACTATGCTCAGCATCACCCCAGCCAAACCTTAAGAGGCTCTGCTTTCCCTCCCTTAGTTTGACTTAATCATCCTGATAACCACCTGAATTTTTAAAAAGAGGCTTTTAAACATATTGTGTACCTGACATAAAGTTGTAAAAGTCCTCTTGTTTGTTTAATTAAAAAATAATTCATTGGGTTGCTCTGAACATCTTGATTCTATTATCTTAAAAGAGCAATACAAAACTGTCAGGTAAGACTGATAAATAAGTTGTAATATTCAGGCAGATTAGGAAAATACAATGGGACAATGGCTGGCCACGTATCTATAGCAAGGGGATGCAAAGGGAAAACTATTCTAGGTAATTGCAGAAATATGGGGATAAACTTTTTTGTGATACCTGGAAGCACTGAGTTCTCTAAGTTGTCTGATATTCCCTAAGGAGATAAATTCCATAACCATAAATACAAAAAAATAGGGTTCATTTGGAGGTTTCATAAAGGCCGGATGACCATAAAGGGAATAGGAGCATTTAGGAGAATTGACCAAAGAGAATGAAGGCTGGAGTCAGGGTGGCTATAAATCAGGTAAGAACAAATGGAAGTATATATATCAAGTAGTATGTTTTATTTCACCTGTTGGCTCAAAAGTGAATCTTAGCTGGTGTTTTGGCATTTAGCCATGTATGTTTTAGCTGTTTTAATGTCTGTATATTCACTTGAGTAACTCTTTTATGTCTTAAAGAGTCTCAAATCCTACTATTCTTTCAGGTACCAGAACTGTTTCACATGACTAAGTCATAGCCACTGCTACCGATTTTGTGACTCAGATCAAGAAACTTCTTTAGTAGATACACAAGTGTGTAACTTACTATGGGAGGTGGTGTTGTGTGGACACAAGGGGTTCTGATGGATCAGAAAATAGCAATATGAATATATTGCCCACCTGACCAGGCAGTTAAACTCATTGTGCCTCAGGGGTACTCTCTAAAATGGGAGAGGTAATCCTTGCACCTATTTCAAGTTTTGCTGTGTTTTTTTTTTTTTTTTTTTGGCAGGGGTGGTGTTTGGTGGTAGGAGGAGGATTTAGCGATATCCCTTGTATATTTCTGGAGGAGACAATGGAAACCCACTACAGTACTCTTGCCTGGAAAATCCTATGGAGGGAGGAGCCTGGTGGGCTATAATCCATGGGGTCATGACGAGTCAGACACGACTGAGCAACTTCACTTTCACTTTTCACTTTCATGCATTGGAGAAGGAAATGGCAACCCACTTCAGTGTTCTTGCCTGGAGAATCCCAGGGATGGGGGAGCCTTGTGGGCTGCCCTCTATGGGGTCGCACAGAGTCAGACACGACTGAAGCGACTTAGCAGCAGCAGCAGCTTATATATTTCTTATTCCAGCACTGGGCATGGAGAAGACCCTCACTGTATATTTGCTATTATAATATTAGCATCCCACTTCTGGGGAATATTGAGTGTTATCTTACTGAGATGTGGAAGAAAGATGATATGTCTCACGAGGAATAGCTTTTTATCACAAGAGGAAAAGTTGATGTATACATTCTTTGAAAGGTGAGATTATTCAGAGCTTCCAGTGTTCAGAACATAGTCCCTTGTCCCGAACAGATGACTAATGAATATTTGTTCAACTGTGAATCAAATCCCATATGTTTTGCATATAATCAATCTGGGTGGCTCAGTGGTAAAGACTCCACCTGAGAAAGCAGGGGACACTGTCTCGATCCCTGGGTCAGGAGGATCCCCTGGAAGAGGACATGGCAACCCACTCCAGTATTCTTGCCTGGAAAGGTCCATGGACCAAAGAACCTGGTGGACTACAGTCCATGGGATCACAAAGAGTCAGACAGGACTGAGCGACAGCACATGCAGGAGCACGAGGGTCTTTGCTGGTTCTATCATGTTGCAAGGGAGGCAGTCGGGACTGTTTTTGAGGCTGACTCTTGTGGATCTCATTTTCCATGTGTGTCATTTGGTAGGGAAGAAAAGGACTGCTTTTCTCTAAGCGGCAGACCAGTTCTACCATGCCAAAGTTCTCAGACTCCCTGTCCTCGTCAATTATGACAAAACTGTCCTCTCTAGGAACACAGAAGGCATCACCGCAGTTGGGCTGGGTGCACAGTGAGCCGCATCTGGAGGTGCAGGACAGGGCATCTTGCCCTAGTGCTTGCAGCTCAATGCGCAGTGTGCTGTGCCTTTTTTCCTTCCATTTAGGTGGATTTCTGCTGTATTCCAGCTGCAAGATAAACAAAACATTTATCCCAGTCAATTTTAACAGCCTTCGCTTTGCACATTTGCATATAGCTTAACTTTCATACAACCATGGGAAGCTCATAAAATCTCAGCCTGTGCTGACCATAAAAAAAAGGTATTTTTGTAGAATGCTGGGTTTGTGTACTTCCTTGAAGCACTAGAGGAACTGCAGGAGCCTTTAAAACTAATTAACAACCCCCCGTTGGGGACATGGCGCTTTGCAGTGATTTATCCTGGGTGGGAGTGTAGACCTGGGCGGCAAGAACTTCTAAAGCTGTAGGCAGATCTGAGGGGATTTGTGAAGTGGTGTTATTTATGACACACACCTCCCACTACCCACTTTTTGGTGCAGAGCATAATAGAAATATTTAAGGCATCTCCACTTTAACAGGAGAGGTAAGAACAGGTAAGCCTTTACCACCACGTCACTGCTGCATTTATAACCTTGTAGAACTTCAAGTGAGTTTCCCCCTCCCCTGATAAATGTTACTGTGTATTTTTGAAAGTCACATAGAAATGCTAGTCTTGTTGCAGGCTGCAGCACTTCTGACATGTTTTAAAACATGTGTGGCTCTAGGACCTAATATAGTTATTGTTGCCATAATGATTTGGGGCACCAATGGTTTTTCTTTCTCTCAATAATAGAATGATCTGATGCCAGAACTTACTAGATTTTTAAAGTACCGTTTCCTGCAGCTAATTTTGTAGCTGTAGAAGTAGAATGGGTTTGGGTGACTAATTTCTCCCCCAGAAGCCTTGGCCATGGTTTATTAAAGGGCTTGGGAGGGGTAGCAGGGAGGATGGGAATGGAAATAACCATTCAGTGGAAATAACCGACTGCCCACCCCCACCCCCCCCACCCCCACACACACACCAATGTTCCCTTCTCAGAGAAGGGAGTTTATTCCTGGCCAGAAGTGGGCATATAGACTTGAGAGCAAGCAAGAAAAATGAAAACTAAAAATAAATGTGGTAGAACAGAAACGTATATAAGCATTCTTGGGGCTGAACTCAAGAAGACCCACAATGCTGGAAGGAAACTTAGATCTATCTGCATCCTGTGTTAGCTGAGTAGTCACTAGGAGTTACTATAGCTTCCAGTCATCGGTTTCTTCATCAGTAACGTGAGAATGAAAATGAGACCATCTTTGAATGAGTCTTAGGCATAGTGTGTATCCCACACACAAAAAAAATGCAAAAATGGATTTATTAATGAAATATCTGTAGAATGTCTAGTATCAGAGAACAGCCCCATGCTAAAACCATCTTGCACTACTCCTGCTTGCCCATTGAGGGCGCTACTTGTCGGTGGAAACCGATTCAGGATAGAGAAGTAACAAAGGCAGAAATTCTTACCTAGGCTTGAGGCAGCATACATTTATTAGCTCTCCCATTTAACACATTACTGTAAAAGTCAAGTCTTGGTGGCCTTGGGCACTATTCTGACGCAACAGGTCCTCATGGTGCATCTGAATAAGAGAACCTGTCAGTCTTGTCTTTGTCCCTCCCCATCAATGCCCTGTCACCTGTTCTCTTGCTTCTTTCTTCCTGGGCCCTCAGGGAGCTTCCACCCTTGGCTCCCACTCTGCCTATGCCTTCCCAGAGGTCACAGAAGCCAACCCAAACTTTTAGACCCATTCCTAAATGTTCCCATGATTATCTTAGTCTTGAGTCTTGAATTGTAAACCTTCACTACATCACTAACACATGGTGACACTGTCCCATGTGAACTGCAAGTGGCCATTCAAACATAGTTACCCCGAATGGCGGAACTATCCTGAATTGAAAGACAACAGAGTCAAGATTTATTCCTGTCTATAGAAGAACATTTTTTAAAAAATGTATACCATGGCCCCTTTTTCAGTATTTCTGCCATTTCCCTTATTAAGTCCAAAGGGTGTGAAATAGAAGGCACAAGCCCAGACAGATCTAAGTGAGATAAATTCTACTAAACCAACAACAACAAAAAAAATCAAGTTTTGTATAGTTACATTGAGAAGTGGTACTTTTTCATTGAAAAAAATTGAGAAAATATAAATGACAATATTTAGTAGAACTCCTGAATGCATAAAAAGGAATTAAAAAACAAAAACACACATTAACAAGGACTTCCCTGGTTGTCCAGTGGTTAAGACTTCACATTTTAATGCAGGGAGTATGCTTCAATCCCTGGTAGGGGAGCTGAGATCCCACAGGCCTCATGCTTCCTGGCCAAAAAAGAAAAAAAAAAAAAATAGAAACAATATTGTAACAAGTTCAATAAAGACTTTAAAAATGGTTTACATTTTAAAAAATCTTTGAAAAACACAGACTAACAATGGATAATAACACTTTACACTTTTACATAATACTCTGCATTTTTTCAAGATTTTTTTTACGACTAACAAAAGACTAAATCTTAGGTTACTTGTGAAAAGAGAGCAGGGGGGATATTTTTATCCCATGTTATGGATAAAGAAACAGTTTCAGGGTCCAAAGTTGTACCATAAATTAAATAAGAAGTTCTTCATGTGGTTATTAGGGTTATGAAAAAAATGGTCCACCGAGTCTAGAGGGTTGTTGTTTTCTTAGATGAGTCCTTTTTGAATTCAATCTGAAAAAATAAACAAGGGTAAAGCAAGTCAGTGGAAGAAGAGAAAAAGCACATTTGTGTTCCCTTGAAGTGAATTAAATGTAATTGTAGTTATCAGCATCTGAATATGTAAAACCTGAAATTAGCCAATACTAGAAACTCACACTTCCATCTGAATTTATGACTTAAACAATGAAAGTTTTTCTGTGCTTTTAGAATAATATATTAACTTTTCCTTTTCAAACAGAATGATAGACTGATGTTCATTATAGATTTTTAAGGAAAAAGATTATGAAATATAATATTCTATTTCTGTTAAAAACACATATATCTACTTAAATGTAATGTTTAACAATAGAAGAAAATCTGAAATAGCAGCATGAACATTTTTCTTCAGCTTTCTTGAAGTAAAATTGACAAATAACATTATAAGATATTTAAAGTGGACATTTAGATGATTTGGTATACAAGTGCCTTGTGAAAACAGCACAGACAAATTAATAGCAGTTATCTTGGAGTGGTTGGATGGTGGGTTTTTATTTTTCTCAGATATTTACCTTTGTGTTTGTGTGTGTGGACATTTATGCTCTTTTGTTCTGGCAAATTTCGATTATACAGTACTGTGTCATCAGCTATAGTCACCATATTATACATTAGATCTTCAGACTTTATCTTACAACTGAAAGTTTGCATCCCTTATACCAACCTCTCTCTATTTCACCCAACTCACCTCCCTTTGAGTCCCTGGAAACTCTTTCCTCAGCCAGTTCAGTTCAGTCGCTCAGGCATGTCCGACTCTTTGTGACCCCATGAATCGCAGCATGCCAGGCCTCCCTGTCCATCACCAGCTCCCAGAGTTTACTCAAATTCATGTCCATCGAGTCGGTGATGCCATCCAGCCATCTCATCCTCTGTCGTCCCCTTCTCCTCCTGCCCCCAATCCCTCCCAGCATCAGGGTCTTTTTCCAATGAGTCAATTCTTCACATGAGGTGGCCAAAGTACTGGAGTTTCAGCGTCAGCATCAGTCCTTCCAATGAACACCCAGGACTGATCTCCTTTAGGATGGACTGGGTGGATCTCCTTGCAGTCCAAGGGACTCTCAAGAGTCTTCTCCAACACCACAGTTCAAAAGCATCAATTTTTTGGCACTCAGCTTTCTTCACAGTCCAACTCTCACATCCATACATGACCACTGGAAAAACCATAGCCTTGACTAGACAGACCTTTGTTGTCAAAGTAATGTCTCTGCTTTTTAATATGCTGTCTAGGTTAGTCATAACTTTCCTTCCAAGGAGTAAGTGTCTTTTAATTTCATGGTTGTAATCACCATCTGTAGTGATTTTGGAGCCCAGAAAAATAGTCCGACACTGTTTCCACTGTTTCCCCATCTATTTCCCATGAAGTGATTGGACCAGATGCCATGATCTTAGTTTTCTGAATGTTGAGCTTTAAGCCAACTTTTTCACTCTCCTCTTTCACTTTCATCAAGAGGCTTTTTAGTTCCTCTTCACTTTCTGCCATAAGGGTGGTGTTATCTCCATATCTGAGGTTATAGATATTTTTCCCGGCAATCTGGATTCCAGCTTGTGCTTCTTCCAGCCCGGCATTTCTCATGATGTACTCTGCATATAAGTTAAATAAGCAGGATAACAATATACAGCCTTGACGTACTCCTTTTCCTATTTGGAACCAGTCTGTTGTTCCATGTTCAGTTCTAACTGTTGCTTCCTGACCTGCATATAGGTTTCTCAAGAGGCAGGTCAGGTGGTCTGGTATTCCCAACTCTTTCAAAACTCTTTCCTACTCTATGCTTATGTGAGTTCAATTTTTTAAAGATCTTGTATATAAATGATACATACAGTATTTGTCTTTGGGTTATTTCATTTAACATAACATTTTGTAGTTCCATTCATGTGGTCTACAAATGACAGTGTCCTTTTTCAAGGCATAATCATATATATACATATATATATGCATATATATATATATATATATATATATATATATATCACATTTTCTTGATCCAGTCATTAAAATAATTTTCTAACCTCAGGTATTTCACCAACCCAAATAGAATTCTTCCTTCGCCTGATCATTTCATTCCTGGGGCGAATTTATGTAGAGCTAGCAGTATGATTTTAGGGCTAAAGTTCCAACAACTTCAAAGCCATGCAGAGTTACACCAGAAGGAAAGCATTTTCCACTTCCTTGATCACTAGAAAGCCCTTTCTAGGTATTCTGCTATGCAAACCTCCGTTTCCTATGCAATACATTTCTGAGATCTAGTCCCGCCAAACAGAAGTATCAATGGAACATTGGAGGAAAAGGGGGAGTAATATTGGACCCAGAACTCTGAACCCTCCCTCAAATTCAAAAGTCAGCCTTCACACTTTCTAGTTTTTTGGCTTCAGGCAAGTATTTGAACATTTCTGTGCTTTAACTTACAGATTGCAATGCCTACTTCCTAGGGTTTAATGAAGAGTCCATGAAATAATACAGACTAAGCATAAATAAATGTTCAAATTCCTTATCAGGCTCAGGTCTGCTGATCTGATTGTCAGCATAGGACAATGACAGGTCTGAGGAGAACAGACAAAGATGTTGCATTAATGATTTAAAAGATTAACTTAGTGGTAAATAAAGATGCTCAGTTATCTTCAAGTATAATTTTTGTACCATGAATGATCTATTTTGCAGCTCTAAGCTGAAAGCAGATGGTGGTAGCAAAATTGTTTGTAAGAAAAACATTTTCTAGGAACAGATCCCACCCCTCACCTCAAAGATTTTAGTTTATGTCTCATTGCACAGAAATAGACTATGCAGCCACCCATAACTGTGAGAGAATCCAGAAAACAAAAATTTGGTAAAAGAAAATTAACTGTATGATTCTTTCTCTGAAACTGGGTATAGTTGTCTGAACAAAGTAAAGATGTCTTGAGCATGGGCAGAAGGGGTAGGTGGAGAACCTTGGGTATATAGTGTCTGACACAGAAATATTTAGTTAAACTTGGAATCTCTGCCCACCATGGCTGGCACATTGACCCTGGGAGCTTGATATTCAGTGGTAGGCATGGCTGGAAAATGTCTCCTGATATAACACTGTGGCATATTTTGCCCCGCCTTCTTGGAAAAGATATTACAAGTGACATTCTTTACATTATAGCTCAGCGTGTGTAGCTGGTCATAAATTCTGGCTAAGATTTACTTCTAAGTGGCATGGAGAAGTCCCTACAGTGGAATAAATCCTTTTAATAATAATGCCGCAAAGGCCATGATCAGCTCATCCCTGAGGGTTTTACAAAGAACTTTGTTTTTTATTTGCTTAGTTAGATTTTACAGTGAAGACTAAACTTTCTTAATTGATTTTATTACTTGTTTCAACAAAATCTCATTTTGCAATGGTTTGCACATTACTGCACAGATTCAGAGCCAGAAATCATCCCTGATTTAGATTTATGGGAAGAGTTTGCATATTTTCCAAACATGGATTTTCTTAGAGTTCTAACAAAGTACATGTATTTTGTGTACAACCAAATTGTATATCAATTTTGCAATGCTTTTATTTAAATTCTAATGATTTATGGGCACTGTGGTTTGGCTGCCCATGCAGCATTTTATCAGGCCTCCTCTGAAACCCTAAGGTTTCAGTTGAGCAGGGTCACACTGCTTAAGCTTGTTGATAGTACCTTTTGTCTTTGACATTATCTCTCCAGAGCAAAGGGGGGCATGGTTCTATTTAGGTTTTGTTTGCTTTTATTATTTCCTTCAACTCTCTGGCTGGTTATTGCATTCCTGTATCATTTTGAAATTTATAGTCTATTTAATAGCATTTTTATTTTTTATGATTATGTCAGTCTTACCCATAAGAGGGTCTTAGGGAATATGTTTTGAGTTTCTTTCAATAGCAACCACATCCCAGAAACTACCTAACTGAATTATGAGTTTTATTTTTTTTTACCAGAGGGAGCTATGAAACAGAAATTATTTTAGATGTAGATTATAATAATAATTTGGAGGCATCTTTATGATCTGTGAGTTTCATATCACTATCATGCCTTGCATTCCCTTTGATTATTCCTGTTCTAACAGAGCACTGCAAAACTTCTGTGTGTATCCAATAGCAAGCTCTACATCAGGGGAAGATGCAAGGGAGCAAGGATATGTTTAATAGTGAATTGTTCACCAAAATGTCAAGAACAGTTTGTTCAAATTATCTCAAAGGGCAGCCCAAATTGGTGCTTCTCCCTCAAAGATTATGTGTATACAAGGGCTAAAACATTAAACTATCATTACTGGGGAAAAAAGAGATCATTTATGGGGAGGATGGAGGGATGTTTCAGGGAATCCAGTAGCACAAATTCCTCTGAGGCAGGACTAGGGTAACAAACGAGAAAGTTAATCTGGGAATAGGTGTCCTCCTGCTTGTCCCTCTCAGTTGCAGACACGTGATAAAGATCACCCTCACAGAGGGAAACACACATGATAGTGAAGTAAGAGGATGTTTATTGTTAGAGGGAACATTATAGAGTACGTACCATGTCTCAGGCCCCCTTCCAAAGGTCTTGCATATATTGACTCACTGAATCATCACAATGAGCCTATGAAAGAAGAAACAACAGTAGCAGTTGTTTAACAACAGTAGTAGTCAAGTAAGGTCACATAACTGATAAATAGCACAAAACAGGGTCCTAATTGGACCCCAGCAACCTGGCCTCAGACAGTTCTGTCTGTTCTTCCTCCCTTTCTGTTGACTATCTTCTGCTTTTCTGCTTCAGCCTCTACCAGACTATCCCAGCACCAATACTGCCTGTCTTCCTACCTCAAATATCTGACAGAGATTGGCTAGATTCTCTGGGTTTTAATTCCAAGTTCCTGGGAGACAGGTCTGTTTGGTCAGTCTGGGTGAATAGTTCACATGGCTGTGGAGAGGGGTATGGGTCATATGGTTCAGACCTAGGCCGCCTGTTTTCACAGCAAGTGGGTGGTAACAGTTCTTACAGAGGGAATGTGGCTGGAGCAGTCACTCACAAGAGCTGCCAATTATCAGTTATAACTTGTAATAAAAACAGCCACATCTGGGGAGCTCAATTCACTTGATCGCCGGTGCTTCTCCATACATCTTCAATTATGAACTTTAAATCAGCTTAATTTCTATTTCTTCAAAAACAATTTCTGAAAGATAAATTAATGGTGATATATATGCTTATTAGGGTTCCATTCTGTCTTTTTTGTATCTATTGCCCTCCAGATTAGAGTTCGTTTAGACACCAGATAAACACAATGAAGATCTAGCACTCTGAAGTTTCCCTAAAGATAACAGCTAAAATTAATTACCTTCTTTAATCCTCACAACCAAGCTATGAGACAGAATCAATACTATTCACCTTTTCACAATGAAGAAACTGAAGCAAAAAGATTTAAATGAATGCCCCAGGTCACAAAGAAAGTGATGGAATCTGAATCTAAACCCAATTCTGAAAGCAGAACCTGAACTTTTTTAATATTTATTTTTATTTATTTATTTGGCTGCTCCAGGACTTCGTTATGGAATGTGAGATCTTTAGTTGTGGCATGCGGAATCTTTTTTTTTAGTTGCAGCCTGTGAGCTCTTCAGTTGCTGCTGCTGCTGCTGCTAAGTCACTTCAGTTGTGTCTGACTCTGTGCAGCTCCACAGATGGCAGTCCACCAGGCTCCTCTGTCCCTGGGGATTCTCCAGGCAAGAATACTGGAGTGGGTTGCCATTTCCTTCTCCAACGCATGAAAGCGAAAAGTGAATGTGATGTTGCTTAGTCGTGTCCGACTCTTAGGGACCCCATGGACTGTAGCCTACGAGGCTCCTCCATCCATGGGATTTCCCAGGCAAGAGTACTGGAGTGGGTTGCCACTTCCTTCTCCGTCTTTAGTTGCAGCATGTGATATCTAGTTCCCTCACCAGGAATGAAACCCCAGGCTCCCTGCCTTGAGAATGTTGAGTCTTAGCCACTGGACTATCAGAGAAGTCTCTGAACTTTAAATAGTTACACTACATTCATGCAAGAACTTGTTTTCACTCATTTCAGCCAGCATTTGTCCTCATCTCAAAATACTGTGGCAAACCTCAGCCATAAAAGTGGTTAATAGAGCCAGTTTTCCCCACTAGTGTCTGTGTCTATCAGCTCTTAGAAGCACTCTCTGAAAATCTTCCCAATTTTTTGTACATCTGGCAGCAGCTGACCCATTGTGTACCTTGGGGCTGAGATGATGGGCTGAATTCAGGTCACCAAGACTGGAATTCTAAGGGCCTTTCTTAAAGATTGTATAAATTTGAGCAAAGCACCAAATCACTCTAAACTTTCATCTGTAAAACTCAAGTAATGATGCCTACCTTTTCATTTTTGTGAGGAATAAGTGAACGATTGATTATTTGGCTGCTAATATGAGAGGATGCTGAGAGCTTAGTCTCTACTGCCTCCCTTAGGTCCCATTCCTCCATCTGCCAGTATTTAACACCATTGTCCTCACTGGCCCTAGCACATTTTAGCACTAGAAACCAGCTTAGAAGTGAAAGTGAAAATGTTAGTCACACAGTGATTTCTAATTCTTTGCGACCTCATGGACTATATCCCGCCAGACTCCTCTGTCTGTGAAATTCTGCAGGTAAGAATACTGGAATGGGTAACCATTCCCTTCTCTAGGGAATCTTCCCAATCCAGGAATTGAAGCCTAGTCTCCTGCATTGCAGGTGGACTCTTTACCATCTGAGCCACCAGGGAAGTCGAATAAACCAGCTTAGGACTTCTACTTTAATTGTGTGGCTCTATAGTCTTCTATTCAGTGTATCCTCTGCTGCTAAATTATAGCTTCTGTCATAAGTGAGTAAAACTCAGGAACCCACACATCTTCCTAAATCCTCTACATAGGAAGGTTGGAGAGGCAATACTGCAATATTTAAACTGGTGCTTGGATTTGCAAAAAGCCAAATAAAGCAGCTTCTATTGGGAAAACTTCCAAGGAGAACCGGACAGGATGGAGAGATGTTGAGTCATCTTTGGCTTCTTTGAGAGCACTATGAAATATAACCAGCCATCAGTGAATTACCCTGGGTGGAATATTTATGAAATGTTCCATTCAATGTCCTAAAGTCATATTTTATGATCAACAGAACCTGTGAAGTTTTAAATCTGCATTAATAATAATATAGACCTAATTTCTGATACTCTTCAGTTTTTATAGACTACTTTTATATAACCTTTTCTGTTGGCCCTTACAAAAATGAATGAAGTATTTGTTATAATCCCTGTTTTATAGATGGAAGAATTGGTTTCCAGAAAGATTAATGGCTTCTCACTTCATTTTCAAACCAAAGGCTCTTATACCTTGCAGCATACGGCTTAGCTGCATCAAATTTGGAATCAAAAGAACTGGTTTTCATCTCAGTTTTATGGGTAGAAAAAATAAAGATAATAATACCTCTTTCATAAATTGCTAATGTGTTTGGATTCCCAGGTGGTGCAGTGGTAAAGATTCTTCCTGCCGATGCAGGAGACCCAGGTTCAATCCCTGGGTCAGGAAGATCCCCTGGAGTAGGAAATGGCAACCCACTCCAGTATTCTTGTTGGGAAAATTCCATGGACAGAGGAACCTGACGGGCTGTAGTCCAAGGGCCTGCAGAGAGTCGGGCTTGACTGAGTACACACAGAGAAAATAATTGGCTGAAAGGACCAGAAAGTGAATTTATAGAGATGTAACTGAGTTGGGGATTATAGATCACACACACACACACACACAATACAGACCTTGTCAACTGCCAGCATTGGCTTCCCTCTTTGATAATGCATTAATAGCCTATCTATCATCCCCTTGACTTTCCCCTGGATTTGCCACCTCTTCCGGAGCTTCAGGCATGGTGCTTGTATCTAGGGTAGAAATAAGGGTGAAAGTTTCAGTCTCTCTGTTTCCTTTCATAGACAAGGCCAAGCCTTCGCTTCCTGTACCATCTATGGACTTTGTTACTCTGTCGCAATGTAAGCTGTTATGTGGCCACATGTTGCAAGGGACTATGGGAAAGAGAATATTGAGCCTGGGGCTACTAGTGTTGCTGCTCAAATAAAACTGGGTCATTCTTAGTTTAAAAAAAAATGGTGGGGTTAGATTTTAGCAAGGCCAGCAAGTATGTCTATCTAAAATAGCTTTTAGAGATATTTTATTCAGTGTAAATTTTGTGTAGTAGAATGTGCTTAATCACTCAGTTGTGTCCAACTCTTGTAGCCTGCCAGGTTCCTCTGTCCATGGGATTCTCCAGGCAAGAATACTGGAGTGGGTTGCCATTTCCTTCTCCAGGGGATCTTTCCCGACCTAGGAATCAAACCCAGGTCTCCTGCATTGCAGGCAGACTCTTTATCAACTGAGCTTTGAGGGAAGCCCCTGTAATAGAATATGTATGTAAAAATTGTTGGGATTTCCTTTGCAGTCCAGTGGTTAGGACACCTATGCTTCCAGGGCAGGGGGTGCGAGTTTGATCCCTGATCAGGGAACTAAGATCCCACATGCATGGTCAAAATATTTTTTTAAATTTTTAATTGTATCATGTATGATGTCTTTAATATTAATATTGATAATATGATGACAGCATTATTTTCCTTTTTGACATAAGGCACCTTTGAAAAAAATAGTAGTAATAATTATCAAAGTTGAAAATGCTACCTTATACTTTTACTGTGTCCAATTCTTAATGTCTTTTAACTTGTTTTAATCTTATAATATACTTCTAAATGGGGCTGAAGAGTATCATTATTATATTTTACAAGCAGGAAAACTGATCTCCATAGAATTGAAGGCAATTACTTACATTAATGTCAGAACATGCAGTTTTACTTCAAATCTTGCAGTATGATTTGAATGTCATGTATTAGTACTCAATGGTTTATATAGTTAAAAGTTATCACTAGATTATATTCCCTTGTAATAGGAACCTTTGCAACTTAAAAATATGTTCATATTTGATATTCAAAAAGCAGGAAGTAGACATGGCCAGTGAGACCCTAAAGTAAACAGGAGGAAACTGAGTATTTATATGATTTGCCCAGTCACTTAATTTGTAAACAAAAGAGCCAGGGCAGAGCTCTAATCTTCCTAGTTTTAGCCCAGTGATCATTTCACTGATCCTTATTGCCATCCAGAAATAGGCTTCTTCATCTTTACCTCTCATGAGAACAGTGTTTTATAAAAACATTGTTTTTATAAAGAGTAACTTTGAACTCTTTTAAGTCAAAGCTTGCAAAATTGGAGATCCATAACATACAAGTTTTGTTTGACCCCTGTACCACAAGCCCATGCAATGTTGGAAAAATATAAATAATTGACAATATTTAAACATTAGGTGTTAAATAAAACCCTACATCTCCAGTTTTTGTTCTAAACAAACAAATTAATTAATAATCTTCTATCCATCCATACCTGGACTGCATTCCTGTATGGAATTAAGGATCTGGACTAAAGATCAAGCAGGAATTCTTCAGTTTCCTACAATCCTCTTAATTCCCTGTAGGGTCCTTAACAAAGAGGGAAGATTGTTCCGTTAGCTCAGGGGATTTGCGTGCCTTCGGGTCAGTTTGTGCCTGTCCCTTCCCTGATTAGCTTACAAAAAATCATTTCCTGATACAGTTAGTCCGGCATATTACGAGTTCCATTTTCAGGGTGCAATGGTAAGTCCAATTTGTTCCTAAGTCCAACAATGTTAGCCTAGGTACCTAACTGACAGAATCAGCTACATAGTACTGAACTTTAATAGGCTTATAATACTTTTCACACAAATAATACATAATAAAGATAAACATGAAAAAATAAAGACAACATTTTTACTCTTACAGTGCAGTACCTTGAGAAGAACAGTGGTACCAGTTACATCACCGTGGCTTTTGAGCTTGCTTCTGGACATCCTGAGCTTGAAACAAAGACACTGTACTCTATACAGTACTGTGCAGTAAAGTACACAAAAGCAGAACTACTTGTAGAGAAGTAGGCATTGACAATGGACTCTAGACACGTGAACTAATTTATGTGACTAGACATGTTCTCATCTTTGAAAGTTTGAGGCTTGAAGGCTCATATGTAGGGGACTTACGGTACTAGACACTGCAGCAGATGATATGTCACATTTTTCTTTGAGAACTTTGTAGATCCAAAATAGCAAAAGGAAAATCTGGTTGGCTGTTTTCAAGTTAGGTTGGAAAAAAGTCCTTACCTTCAGCCTGCTTGGCAGTGACCAGTGTTTGCTAACCGTGTTCAGTCACTCTTGCATATGGATGTGATGCCGGTGGCCTAGTCTGGGAAGGAAGAGTGAGTGAAAGGAGGGAGTGAAAAACAAGAGAAAGCATGCAGGTTGATGTATGAAACACAGCCTAATTCATCAGAGGCTCATCTCCCATCAGGGCCTAGATTAAGGCCATTCGAGGACCACCATATCATGGAAACTCCATACCCACCCCATCATTAAGTTAATAGTAAAGTAATCCTCCTTCAAGGAGCGGCCTTATCACTTGTTTTCCCCCACATAAATATAATTAAATAGGAAAGGTGGTGATGGCAGTTGAACATCTGTCTTTAGCTTTCAGATTTTTCACAGTCTGTTGATTAGGTTATGTTTTGTATTATTCCAATGTCCACAGCTGTCAAGTGAAATGGGAGCGGTCCTGCCCGAGTCTGGGAGCCGAGGTCTGCAGCGGCTCTTCACGTTCCACGTGGTAATAGCCGGTGACAGCGTCTACTCTCAACAAATTGTTTTCTGCGAGTTGATGGGTCTCAGCTGTTCTAACCTGGGAAGTGATGAGTTTTGCTTTCATTTGGAAAGTAAGGTCTGTTCAAATAGAGTGGCTGGCTTCATCGGGTGTGAGTGTTTGTTTGATTTTTGTGTTTGTTTTTGTAGCTTTGTGTGTATGCACATACAGTGGTACTTGGGTCTGTGTTTGACAGCAGGTTCTAAACTTACCAGAGCATACTGTCTGGAATCTTCTAAGGCCTGTGCTGATGTCCCGGGCACAGATATCAACCCATGGGCAGAGGAGAATTTCAGTCAGTCTCACATGTACTCGGCTGTCCGAGATTGATTTCGCATCTTGACTCAAGAGCATTTGTTCTCAGGCTGATATCTTTGCCTCATGAGTGGGGTTAGCTCACACCAAAATCCTTGGGTAATGCCTAACAGTGGAGTGCTAATTAAAATGGCAGGATCTGGGAACACGGGAGGGTCTTCTTTCAGAGGTGTTGAATCTACAGACAATTTTCTAAGCTACAAGTGTGCACGTAGCACAGAAATTGAATATGTTTAAGATGGACAAGTCTTGAAGATTCCCCCAGCACCTTCATATTCCCTTTCCCTGTTCTCCATATACAAACATAGTTTTAGAAAAGGATCTAAATATACTTTAACTCAAAGGTATAAATAATGAATGATTGCCTGGTTACCTAAACATTAGCAGGACACAAGTAAAGATATCTGTTGCTGTACAATACAACTTTCTATGATGAAACAAATGTTCCAGATGCAACGTGACTGGTATGACCAAGGTACTAATTTTTATTTATTTTTATCTCATTGCCTTAATTTTAAATAGTTCTGTGTGGCTAGTACCTATCGTATTGGAAGAAATGGATGGCTAACACTGAGCATTAAAGTTCTCAACTATTTCAAATGAAGGGTATATTTTTGAGGAGAACTTAATTATCTTGGCATTACTGAAACGGCACTACTACCACCCGAAAAAGTAGAACTGACCATTTCTAGTGTCCAACACAGGAACATTAAATTCTAGGCAGCAAAAAGATATTAAAGAACGAATATAAGAGTAAAGTGAAGTGAAGTGAAAGTTGCTCAGTCGTGTCCGATTCTTTGTGACCCTCTGGACTATAGGGTCCGTGGAATTCTCCAGGCCAGAATACTGTAGTGGGTAGCCCTTCCCTCCTTCGGGGGATCTTCCCAACTCAGGGATCGAACCCACGTCTCCCACGTTGCAGGCAGATTCTTTACCAGCTGAGTCACAAGGGAAGCCCAGAATATAGGAATGAATGCATAGTAATGATAACAAATGACACACCTAACAGGATCAACTAACATTTGTTTGAATCAGGCACTGTCAGAATCATGATGCTTACATCATCTGTGAAACAATTCTGTGAGAAACACACCATTGCCATCCTTGTTGTGCAGATAAGGACACTTTAGTGTAGAAAAGACTGAAAAGCTAGTAAATAACAGAGTTTTGATTTCAACTCGGTTCTGTCTCTGAAGCCACTTTCATCATTGCAGATACTATTTTGACTATGAGCTTTAAAGCACAGCTTACTTTAGGGGCAATTAATGAAGCCTGTATCTGAAAGAAGTGCCTTCGATCTCCAGGGCCCCTTTATTTTCCTCACTTGATGATGATATTTAATATAAAATAATGTCTAGATGCAGCTAGCATAGAGTAAATACTCCATAAAAAGCAGCTGCATTTTTCACTATCATCATAATTATATGGCATTTCCATAAACTCTAATTGCATATGTGATATCAATCACAAGGGTCACTGAGTCATGGAGGGATCTCATAAGTGATTCTGCCCTTAATGTCATCAGTGACAAAAGTATCACAAAATTATAGTTCTGAAGATTTAGGGCCCCAAAGAGAGTAGCTGCAAACACTTTATTCTAGAGATAAGCACTATTACTGGAGGTGACTCTCTTCTCCCCTCAAAATCAGCAATACTATTTATGAATATCACAGAATATTGGACTTAAAAAAAATATTGTACCTCACCATCTAAGTAGCTATTGCATGGTGAAGTTAGGTGAGGCGAGTGTATCTGTAAATTACATTGAATTATTAGTTGAAGAATGGATTGAATCTATTGTCATTTCCACTGAGTATAGTTATAACTTTCTTCCATTCATTCTCCCAGAAATGTATTTCCTGGTGTTCATACCCATGGGACCTGTCAGACACTGTGCCAAGCACTGAGATTGGTGGAAACTGATCCACTGATTATATTAACAGCGAAAAAATAAATCTACCACAAGGCACTTAGCTGTCAGCCAAATGATCTGAAGTAAATTCAATGAAATTGATTTATGTGACTTCTTCAGTATTTCTAATTGCTCCCAAACTTATTGCCAGTTAATGTTTATAACATTAAATTCAGGTTAACTGTTTGACTGCTAATCTTTACATTACCCATAGACTCTGCAATTTTAGGACTCCTAAATTTGACTGTGACTTCTAAGTGGCCACACAGAAATTATATGTCTGTGTGTGTGTGTGTGTGTTCCTTTGTGGCACATAGAATGATTCTGATGGCACAAATGCATTCGGTGGGCTTCTTGTTGATTAGCAATGCACTATCTTTTGGCCCTGTAGCAAAGAAAACTTGCAGATGTGGTCTATTCTGAACTGAGGTGGAAATGGGAAACTATTAATACATTTAAAGCCTGTCAGGTCTGTAAGGCTGGAGAAACCAGGCTCAAGTGTCTAGAATGGTCATCAGGCAAGAGGATTTGTGAGCAAAGGGCCAGTACTGGAGGTTGAGTCTCAAGAAATGTCAAAAATCTGAGTAGGGTGAGGAAAACATTTCAAGTCCACCAATTGGTTTGGGATGAAAACTAGAGATGAGACAGCAGGAAGGGGCATATGTAAACCTTCCTCTGACAGAGGAAACTGGGCTTTGTCTCTGTAAACTTAGGCATAGCATCTGAGACTAGTTAAGTAGGACACTAGATTCAGTTTATTTAGCACATTTTTTTCCCTTCAGTAAAAATATAAATCTCTATTCACTCATTTCCTTCATTTACATTCACATTTATCTCTTAAGACAAGCAGTTGAGATGGGGATAATTTTCTCGTTGAGCATATGTCAGCATCACAAGAAAAGATAGAGTTGGTGTACAGCACTCACCCCCAAAGATGTTGGGTGTATTTCCTTTTAAGCAAACAGCAGCCAAAAGAGAAGAGATGCTAAGAAGTAATAAGGAAGGGATAAGAAACATTTAACACCAACTGAAGCACAGGCTGAGTCCTCAGCATTTCATCCAGAAGGATAATGGTCTTCCTCCTTCTCTGTTGTAGGTTATTAGGGAAGAAAAACACATTGACCTGGTTCTAATATTCTTTAAAAGGAAACCTGTTCATCTGAGGCCATATCTTTGATGGTAGTCAGTTTTTACAAACAAATGAATTGCAATCAGAAATTAAACGAGGGCAGATAGGGGACACTTATTAAATAAACTGCAATCAGAAATTAATTGAACACAGGACAGAGATCAAGTTTTGAATAACGTGACCTTGAAGAGCCTGAAGATGTCAAATATTACAATCACAATTTATTGCTCTGAAGGGTGAGTGAAATTGATAGTGAATTCAAGGCTGGTGCAGAAAACATTCTGTGATGAACACTCCCTGTTCTTGGTCTTCATTGTGTTCAAGAAGCAGAATATTATGCACACTCTCACAGAAAGCATAAAATGTTTCAAAGAAAAACCATAACAGTCATAGAAGCACTTTCTTTTATATACATGTATATTTGTGAATGTATGATTCCCCCCAAATAGTAACTTGCTCCTTGTACTGTTTTGTAATATGCTTTTCTCACTTAGCAGTATATTTTCCATATAAAAATTTAAATTTAAGCTCATAGTCATGGTTCTTGTTTAATAAGAAAAACTTCTGTTTGATTTGAAGACCATTAGTTAATTTCATTGATCCTGTGACATCTGGTAGATCATAACGATACAGTGACCCAAGATTATGGTTTACTGGGCATCAGTATTACAGTTTTTGCTCCACCCTAATTCCAATTCTTGGATGCAATCTCAAAAACGACAGAATGATCTCTGTTCATTTCGAAGGCAAACCACTCAATATCACGGTAATCCAAGCCTATGCCCCAACTAGTAACACTGAAGAAGCTGAAGTTTAACAGCTCTATGAAGATCTACAAGACCTTTTAGAACTAACACCCAAAAAAGATGTCTTTTTCATTATAGAGGACTGGAATGCAAAAGTAGGAAGTCAAGAAACACCTGGAGTAACAGGCAAATTTGACATTGGAGTACGGAATGAAGCAAGGCAAAGGCTAATAGAGTTTTGCCAAGAGAACACACTGGTTATAGCAAACACCCTCTATCAACAACACAAGAGAAGACTCTACACATGGACATCACCAGATGGTCAACACCAAAATCAGATCGATTATATTCTTTGCAGCCAAAGATGGAGAAGCTCCATACAGTCAGCAAAAACAAGACCAGGAGCTGACTGTGGCTCAGATCATGAACTCCGTATTGCCAAATTCAGACTTAAACTGAAGAAAGTAGGGAAAACCACCAGACCATTCAGGTATGACCTAAATCAAATCCCTTATGACTATACAGTGGAAGTGAGAAATAGATTTAAGGGACTAGATATGATAGAGTGCCTGATGAACTATGGATGGAGGTTCGTGACATTGTACAGGAGACAGGGATCAAGACCATCCCCATGGAAAAGAAATGCAAAAAGGCAAAATGGTTTTCTGACGAGGCCTGACAAATAGCTGTGAAAAGAAGAGAAGTGAAAAGCAAAGGAGAAAAGGAAAGATATTCCCATTTGAATGCAGAGTTCCAAAGAATAGCCAGGAGAGATAAGAAAGACTTCCTCAGCAATCAATGCAAAGAAATAGAGGAAAACAACAGAATGGGAAAGACTAGAGATCTCTTCAAGAAAATTAGAGATATCAAGGGAATAATTCAGGCAAAGATGGGTTCAATAAAGGACAGAAATTGTATGGACCTAACAGAGGCAGGAGATATTAAGAAGAGGTGGCAAGAATACACAGAAGAACTGTACACAAAAGATCTTCACGAGCCAGATAATCACAATGGTGTGATCACTCACCTAGAGTCAGACATCCTGGAATGTGACGTCAAGTGGGCCTTAGAAAGCATCACTACGAACAAAGCTAGTGGAGGTGATGGAATTCCAGTTGAGCTATTTCAAATCCTAAAAGATGATGCTGTAAAAGTGCTGCACTCAATATGCCAGCAAATTTGGAAAACTCAGCAGTGGCCGCAGGACTGGAAGAGGTCAGTTTTCATTCCAATCCCTAAGAAAGGCAATCTGAAAGAATGCTCAAACTACCGCACAATTGCACTCATCTCACACGCTAGTGAAGTAATGCTCAAAATTCTCCAAGCCAGGCTTCAGCAATACGTGAACCGAGAACTTCCAGATGTTCAATCTGGTTTTAGAAAAGGCAGAGGAACCAGAGATCAAATTGCCAATATCTGCTGGATCATCGAAAAAGCAAGAGAGTTCCAGAAAAACATCTATTTCTGCTTTATTGACTACGCCAAAGCCTTCGACTGTGTGGATCACAATAAACTGTGGAAAATTCTGAAGGAGATGGGAATACCAGACCACCTGACCTGTCTCCTGAGAAACCTGTATGTAGGTCAGGAAGCAACAGTTAGAATTGGACATGGAACAACAGACTGGTTCCAAATAGGAAAAAGAGTACATCAAGGCTGTATATTGTCACCCTGCTTATTTAACTGATATGCAGAGTACATCATGAGAAATGCTGGGCTGGAAGAAGCACAAGCTGGAATCAAGATTGCCAGGAGAAATATCAATAACCTCAGATATGGAGATAACACCACCCTTATGGCAGAAAGTGAAGAGGAACTGAAAAGCCTCTTGATGAAAGTGAAAGAGGAGAGTGAAAAAGTTGGCTTAAAGCTTAACATTCAGAAAACTAAGATCATGGCATCTGGTCCCATTACCTCATGGGAAATAGATGGGGAGACAGTAGAAACAGTGTCAGACTTTAATTTGGGGGGGCTCCAAAGTCACTACAGATGGTGACTGCAGGCATGAAATTAAAAGACGCTTGCTCCTTGGAAGGAAAGTTATGACCAACCTAGATAGCATATTAAAAAGCAGAGACATTACTTTGCCAATAAAGGTCTGTCTAGTCAAGGCTATGGTTTTTCCAGTGGTCATGTATGGATGTGAGAGTTGGACTGTGAAGAAAGCTGAGCACCGAAAAATTGATGGTTTTGAACTGTGGTGATGGAGAAGACTCTTGAGAGTCACTTGGACTGTAAGGAGATCCACCCAGTCCATCCTGAAGGAGATAAGTCCTGGGTGTTCATTGGAAAGACTGATACTGAAGCTGAAACTCCAATACTTTGGCCACCTGATGCGAAGAGTTGACTCATTGGAAAAGACCCTGATGCTGGGAGGGATTGGGGTTAGGAGGAGAAGGGGACGACAGAGGATGAGATGGCTGGATGGCATCACCGACTCGATGGGTATGAGAGTTTGAGTAAACTCTGGGAGTTGGTGATGGACAGGGAGGCCTGGCGTGCTGCGATTCATGGGGTCGCAAAGAGTTGGACACGACTGAGCAACTGAACTGAACTGACCGAATTCCAATTCTGCCCACATCCCTTATTGTGACACTTAAGTATGTAATGTGCAAGTATCAACACTAACAATGGAGGTTGGAAGGAAAGCTCTAGGGTTTTTTTGGGTCAGGAGCCTCAACTTTTTCTATGTTATTAACTATGTGTAGAGTCTATTTCTGACTTTATAGGCTTTTACTTAAAGTTTTTATTGAGGTAATTGTAGATGAATATTCAGTTGTAAAAAAAAATTATGGAGAGAACCTTTGTATATTTTGCCCAGTTTTCCCCCAATGTGACATTTTGCAAAATGGCAGTCAGTTATCATCACCAGGATATAGACATTAAGACAACTCACTGATCTCACTCAGACCACCTAAGATTTACTTTCAGTGGTGTGTTTTATAAGCAGACACAATCATATTTTTTACTAATGAATATGTTGTAAAATATTCTTATTACTTGGACACATTTTCTAAGTTTCAATATTTAATACATTTTATCCTTTTTTGGTGTGAGATATGGGAATCTTATTTGTCGGGGCTTCCCAGATGGCACTAGTGGTAAAGAACCCTTCTGCCAACGCAGGACACCCAAGAGACACAGATTCAATCCCTGGGTCAGGAAGATCCCTGGGAGGAGGAAATGGCAACCCGCTTCAGTAATTTTGCCTGGAAAACCCCATGGACAGAGGAGCCTGGTGGGCTACAGTCCATGGGGTCACAAACAGTCGGACACAACTGAAGCAATTTTGCTCACATGCACATGGGATCTTATTTAGCTGTTTTCTTTCTAGGTGTTTAGTCTTTTTTAAAATGCCCTTTTCTTAGGGTTTGAAAGACTTAATTGATCATATACTATGATTTTATAAATAATCTTTTCTCTGAATTTCCCAACATATGGCACTAATACATCTGCTTTTTTTTGGCTTAATACCACATATTTTAGTTATTACAACTTTAAAATGTATTTTACTCTCTGGTAGAGAAAAATCTATCTCATCACTCTTTACTTAAAATAAAAACTTATTTGCAATGCTTACACATTTATCCTTTCATATAAATTGTTCCTATAATCTGACTTAGTTTTTCATTTCTTAAGGAAATCAAGCCAGGATAGAATTGATTTGCATTAGATTTTATAAATTAATACTTGGAGTGTTTTTTTTTTTTTTTTTGCAATTTTATAATATAAATTCTTGCCATTTAGATTAGTGTTATGGTTTTGTTATATTCAAATCTTTTACACAGGTCTCAGTACATTTGCTCATTTTTTATATACATTTTCTGACAGCCTTGGGGGTAGTTCCCCTAGCTTTCAGACTGGATTATTAAAAATGAGTCTTCTCCACAGGTTTTAGTATATTGTCACCTCTTCTGACTTCTTCATAGCAAAGTAGAAATGAATGTTTCATTGTTAAAGGTGGGTGAAAGGAATGAGGAATAGCATGACTGGTTCTCTCTGATGGAAACTAAGGGTCTTCTTTGGACTGAGATCAGGGGTGTTACTCAATGGGCATAAGATCCATTCTTATACAAGCTAAATGATCTCAGAAGAGATTGCAGAGTCCACGGCTTCCAAGATAGGTTTTACATCTCCCTAGTTGTGTTCTCTCTGCCATCTCCTCTCCCCCAAACCCATCTGTACCCTGAAGATACAGAAAAGATAGTAAGTATACTCTCTCATCCTCAAATGGAAGCTCAGAGAGGTAGGCAAATGGCTCACATATGAGGTGGGAATGAGTCAAAGACAATTTGGGTTGTATCAAACCATATCAGTGCAAGCAGAGGATTTGAGAAAAGCTTGCTTGGAATAAAAACAGCATTTCCCCACTGCCTTTGGTACTCTGCTGTGATCATATAACTAAATTTTGGCCAACAGGATGTAAGTAAGAAAAGTATATTCAAATTTTAAGAAGTATTATCAAAGGAAGACAGTTTGCTCATTTCCTGGCATTTCTCCTTATGCTTCCTGGAATGGTAATACAGAGGCTTTCTCAAGATTTCTTGAATATGAGAAAAGAATAAACTATTATCGTCTTAACCCCTGTTATTTTGGGATGGGGAGGGTTGCTGATAATTGGATTAAACTTGATTTTAGCAAATACAGTATGTGTCTTTTGCACAAGAATTCATATAGAGCAGCTACCATCACAACATATCCTCATTAAATTATTGAACTTCATGAATTGAGGAAGGCATTTTCAGTCATCTGAAGCAGAAAAGAAACCAACTCCAAAGTGAAGAAATTCAGGCTCACTTTCTAATTATCAACAACCATAGTGACTTTTAAAAAAACTATCAGATTTGTTTTTCATTTTTAAGATAATTTTTAAAGGTTACTTTCCATTTACAGTTACTATAAAATATCAGCTATATTCTCCATGTTGTACAATACACCCTTGAACCTGTCTTACACCCAATATTTTGTACCTCCCACTCCCCACCTCTATCTTGCCTTACCTCCTATTGTTAACCACTCATTTGTTCTCTATATCTGTGAATATCACTAGTTTAAAAAAAATTACATCTGATATTCACAGATATAGAGAACCATAGTGAATTTTTATAAAAAGTCTACATGTTCATGGGGAACTAGTACATGACCAAACTATCACAACAAGCTAAGTTATCTTTCATGTCCAAATGTTAGAAAAAGATATTCTCAAATGAGGATAAAATTAAGGAACTATTCTCCCTGTGATCTTACAAAAGAAAATTTGAAGAGAAACGAGGCAAAAGAAGTAAAAAAAAAAAAACCACCTGACCATAAATCTAGTCAAAAATCGTGAAAGGAAAGACCATGGTAAAAACAAAATAAATAAATACAACTCATAGTGCTCAACACTGATGTCATTTTTGTAGTAGAGTACAAAGACATGGTATTGGAAGAAATAACATTTTTATTATTATGCAAAATAAATGAGTGACGAAAATCCTAAAATCCCACAGTGAGAAAGAGGAAAGGGGGAGAAATCATAAGCTCTACTTTTAGTTCTAGACTTATACACCCAACAGTCTACTTGATGTATCTTCTTGGGTATCTTCAAAGTCAATATGCATAAAATAGAATTATAGTCTTTCTCCCCAAATTTATTCCTCCTTCAGCATCCCCTTTAAGTGAGTAACCATACGACTCACTCATAATCTGGTTTAAAAGACTCCAGTTTCCCGCTTCATAAGGCACCGAGTAACACCCATTCACCATCCCAAGCACTTGAATGTGTTTTCCCTCTTTGTCTGTCTCTCATCTTACTCCCGTTCTCATTCCCTCCTTCGTATGTGGACCTGAAGTAAAGCATGCGTTCACTTCCATTTCTTGTGACAGGTTGCCAGGGCCAGGGTTCTTACAGATGTTTTCCTTAAGTGAATCAGTTCAGTTCAGGGATTGAAGAACAAACCTGGAGTCCAAACCTTGTCCCCAGTGTAATTTTCCCAAAAGAGCCACTGATTCCGCTTCATCTATTTTCTTGAATAAAGTTCTCAATGTGGTTCAGAAATAAGAGAGGGCTTCTTATGATTAATCTCTATTTCCTTAAAATCACATCATTATCTTTAGTTTCCAACTGTGTGGGTAAATGACGTTTTACCAACTCACTATAATTTAAAACTTTGATAACCTTTCTGAATGATTTAAGTCTGTCTTATACGGAGTATATGAAGTTTTGATTTGTGGTCCAACAGATATTGTTTCATTCAATTGGTGGTTTTAGCCAATCTACACATGCATATATATAACAGATAGGTTTGGTTTTAGATTTTTCATGACATTTTTCTGTGCTTTTAAAATCTTTTTCTATATAGTAATTTTCTTTGCTGTGTTTCGCATTTGAGTTCTGATAATTTTGAAAGTGTGTATGGTTTCTTCCAGTAGTTAAAGGCAGCTTTAACTTTATATAATTAACCATTAGGTTTTTTGAAAAGTAGTATCTACTTGGCAAAGAAAAAATTAGTAATATTTACTTTTTAGTTTTTTGTTCTCTTAACAACCTATTTTTTACTTTTAGGTTACAAGAGATGAAAAAAATTAGTTATTCTGTTTCCTACTGTTTGTTTAGTTATAGCATTCCTACTCTCAGTGTTTATGACTAAATACTCTGTTCTTTAAACTTAAGGCCAATATTTGTTCCACTTCAGTTGTACAATTAAATGAATTTCATGCTAGCTATCACTACAATGGCAATCATATTACAATGTTCAAATATATCAAATCAATACCTTGCACATCTTAAACAATGTCATATGTCAAATATATTATAATATTCATATTTGTATAATTATTTAAATATGTATAGTAGAATATGTTATAATATACAATTTTACTTTTTTAAAAAGTCCATGACGAGTTGCCTTTAAATTAGTTTTTGGAAACTTGTGCTCAGTTCCCTAACAGGGAAAAGTATTAAAGTAGCAACTTTAATAACCACTATTATGGAATTAATATATAATTTTAAAAATCCTCTCATTACTCTTGTGTCTAGTTTATGAATCAGAAAATATCAAGGTGGAAAGATGTTCATTACTAACACTCAAAATTCCAATAGAGATGCATCAGGAAAAGGTAGTTTAATTAATAGGTTTTGAGGTCAGACTGCCTGATTTACAGACCAATTTTATCATTTTTTTTGTTGTTGCTGTTCAGTCACTAAATCGTGTCTGAAACTTTATCACTTACTATATGAGAAAAGTACTATTATTTTCTCTCATGTAGAGATTAAAAATGAGACCACAAGTTAAATGAGGATTATTCCCAGTTGGCTCAGTGGTAAAGAATCTGCCTGCCAATGCAGGAAACCCAAGAGATGTGGGTTCTAGCCCTGGTTCAGGAAGATCCCCTGGAGAAGGAAATGGCAATCTACTCCAGTATCTTGCCTGGGAAATCCCATAGACAGAGGAGCTTGGTGGGCTATATCCCACCTGGTGGCAAAAGAGTTGGACACATCTTAGCAACTAAGTAACAACAACATAAGAATAAAATAAAGCGTATTGAAGAGTATCATCACATAGTATGTACCCAGTAAAGGCTTCCATTGTGGCATTATCCATCTTCATAATGTTTGCTAAGTGCTAGATGAAAAATAGTAACTAGTATTTGATTCTGTACCTTCCAGATCAATAATGAAATATAAATCTTAAAAAAGACATGTGTATTAGTCATTTGTATGCCTTCTAGGAGTTTCTTGTTATTATTCCTTGCCCATTTTTTTTCCCTGGGTTATTTGTCTTTTTTGAATGAACTGGTTGGAGCACTTTTAACATTACACACAGTAACCTTTTCTGTGCACTACGTATCTGTGTATACTTTATGCTCACCCTCACTTATATGTTTTAAATTGTTTTATTTAAGTGAAATACATCCAGGAAGAGGTACAATTTGATATACTTTCATAATCTGTGTAGCTAGCACTTATGATACATTTTCATAATCTGTGTAGCTAGAACACATCTGTGTAGCTAGCACTTAAATTGTAAAGAGAAAAGAAAGAAAGAGAGAGAGAATAATCTGGCAGTCCAGAGCTCTCTTCTTGGTCCATCCTCATCTCCACCACACCCAACAGTGTAAACTTCTATCCTGATGGCTGACAACACAGATCAGTGTGCTTTCATGGCTTTGTACTTCAAAGAAATGGAATCATATGCAACTGTACTCCTTTGTGTCTGGCTTCTGTCATTTGTAATTTAATTCTAAGTATGGCATTTTTCATTTTAGAATAGGTTTGTTTTTTGATGTTTTAAATAATTTAACTCCTCAAGAATTCAGCTAAATGAATAAAGAAAATAATTTTGCATATGGTTGTAGAAAACAGTTGACTGGTAAATGTCTTAATGTGATGTTATTTTTTTTTTTTAGTAGTTTCATCTCCTAAACTGTTTTTCATAAGAGAATGAAGGCCTTTTAATCATTGGAATTCTTACTTTCTACAATATCTAAGCTCCATTATAGGAGTTTTAAAAATTTTCTGTAGTCTAGTTCATCTGACCTTTGTAACCATATTGTGTCCTATTCTCTGAAGCAGTTTATCAAGGCAAGTCTGTCATTATCCTCCAAACCTAAGTCTCTTTGCATCTTTCCTTCTCCCAGAATTGGTCTCCTGGTGCCCCTTCCCTGTTCAAAGCTACATTATCCCTGATAATTAATATCCCTAATCCTACAACCATCATGTCTTCAGGCCAATGAGTGTTTGCTGAGTAACTCCTGTGCTTCACACAATATCTAAGTCCTGTGGATAAAGAGAAAAAAAACTGCTAGAAAGTCATTGTTATTAATGTGATCACAACCGAGTAGGAGAAATATTATTTAAATGCATAATTACAATAAAATAAGTTTGGAAATACAGACAGGTTATAAAATTTGTATAAGGAATAGAGTGATTCACTTTGCATATATCAAAATTCATAGAAATTATGAAGTGAGAGCTTGACAGTCAGAGTGATATATGATGACTGTTGGGAACAGTGACTCTCAATTCCCAGGTGGGGGCAGGGAGAAGAAGTTTTAAGAAGGAACAGATTGTGCAAAACCACAGAGAATTGAAACATTCTAGCAGGTACATGTAGAAGTCACCATAGCCTCATGGATAAGGCAGAAATCGGTCCCCATTCAAAAAAGAATCCAGAAAACCCTGAGATAGATTTGACAGAGAGACATGAAAGGTATAGGGCTTCTCTGGTGGCTCAGCTGGTAAAGAATCCACCTGTAATTCAGGAGACCTGGGTTTGATCCCTGGGTTGGGAAGAGCCCCTGGAGAGGGGAACGGCTACCCCCTCCAGTATTCTGGCCTGGAGAATTCCATGGACTGTATAGTCCATGGGGTCACAAACAGTCGGATACGACTGAGCAACTTTCACTTTTCACTTTCATGAAAGGTATAAGGTTGAGGAGGTAGGTGGGGCCATATCAGGAAGAGCTATGTCACACAGTGGCCATGAAAAGTGGCCTGGATTTCTTCTGCTGTTGGCAAAGTGCCTGAAGGATCTGAGAGATGATTCTGTCCTCTAAGTGTGACGTGACTGGGGCCCGGGGACTTAGTTGTGCCACCACCTGAGGGAGGTGATGCAACCAAACTCCTCTCTCACTCAAGCTGTCGGGTACTGTGTCAGCCACCCCCTCTCTCGGTGGATGAGGCCAGGGTGGATGCCATGACAGATACTCTGTGTTTGCATAGCTGGGTGACTGGGAATTTTGAGGAAGACACCATCCTCACGCCTGTGAGTGACACAGTAAATCCATGTCCATCCACTACTGTAAGAGTTTAGTGTATGCGCGTGCTCAATGACTAGGTTGTATCCAACTCTTTGTGACCCCAAGATCTGTAACCCTCCAGGCTCCTCTGCTCATGGGTTTCTCCAGGCAAGAACACTGGAGCAGGCTGCCATTTTCTTCTCCAGGGGATTTTCCTGACCCAGGGATCGAACCTGTGTCTCCTGTCATGTCTCCTGCATTGCAGGCAGGTTCTTTACCGCTGAGCCACCAGAGAAACCCTAAGAATCTCAGTATCACTCAGCAATCATTTGGGATTTTCTCCTGAGGTAGGATGGCTCTGGATCTTCTCCATTACCATTTTAAAACTTCAGTAGTCTCTTAAGCATGTTATCCAAGTGCATACTTTTATTCTCAGCAGATAAGTTTGCCGTTTAGTTCTTAAAGAATGTTGGAGAAGCCATGAATAATTTCTCTACATACATCTTCTCTCCCACTGAGCTAGAAAGCATTATTTATTTGTAACTATCTTTACCTCCTGTCCCCAGAGGTCAGAGATCAAATGTCCTCTCTCCTTTGTGAGAAAATGCTACCCACTTTCACCTCTGACCCCAGATTTTCCTCATTTGCTTATGTTCTCTCTCAAAGTTTCAATTTCTTATTTCCATTTTATTCACTTTAGCTTATATTATTGAGACCGTATCCTAAAATTAAACCAGATTTTAGTTGCTTTGCTAGATTAATATTCTTACCTTATGCAGGGAGAAAGTGGTGAGCTGTTTTCCTCAGTTAAAGAGACATTTTTTCAATTTTTCCTTTGCTTCCATTACTGTTGGATACCACCACAGAAATACATCACTTCAATTCACATACCACGGATGTTAAAAGTTCCCCATGTGTGAGGACTACCACCTGCTGCTACATTTACAAGCATTTCATTAATTTCCATAAGTTATCCAAAATTTCCCTGTCATTGTGTCACAGCTCAATCTTGACTTCCAATCTTGCCACTTGGAGCCTGAGGGTATAGATGGGATAACATTAAGTAACTATTTATTTTTGGGATTCCCAGGTGGCTCAGTGGTAGAGTCTGCCTGCAATGCAGGAGACACGAGAGATTAGCGTTTGATTCCTGGGTTGGGAAAATCCCCTGGAGGAGGAAATAGCAACCCGTTCCAGTATTCTTGCCTATAAAATTCCATGGACAGAGGAGCCTGGTGGGCTACAGTCCATAGGGTCATAGAGAGTCAGACACTTCTGAGTATGCACACGCATTTATTTACCCCAAGAATGTTCTTCCTTTCTTTCTTTGCTGTGGGGACTCTTGGGTCAATTGACCTTTTTTTCCTTTCTTTTCTTCCTTCCTTTTTTTTTTTTTTCCAGTTGCCCCATGTGGTTTGCCTGGATCTTAGTTCCCCCACCAGGGATTGAACCCACACCCTCAGCAGTGAAAGACAGTCCTAATCACTGGGCCACAAGGGAATTCCCTCAACTCACCCTTTTATTTCTCAAGCTGAACCTGCTTGCACTTTATTTTTTTCCTGATTTCAAGGGCCAAAAAGAATATTTCTCACTCTTTGTATGTTCTTGATCAAATAATCCACATATAGTTCTTGGAAATCTACTTCATTCCATGTACTGTTCTAGATTCTGAAAATATAAATATGAATGAGAGAAAGCAATGTTCCTGAACTTGTGGGGCTTTCACTAGGGAGAATGGGGCAGGGGTGAGTAGCATGGAAACAGGAAATATGCAGTTGTTTAAAAAATAAACAAATAGAATAAATAGATGTTTTTAAAGGATCTAGGGCTAGGTAGGAAGAGTTAAAATCATTTTGTCTTCCATATTTCATTCTGCCTGAGCAGAGTGTTCATACCTCTGTGCTTCCAGTCTTTTCAGCTGTGTAGGTATGTTTTGCAGACCTCAGCACAGCTCATTTGTACGGCCAAGGTTGTGTAGAAAGATGTGATCATCTTCCACACTGAAAAGCTCTTCTCTGAGATCCAGATTCTGTACTACTTCAAAGGGTTGTCTTTCTTTTCTCATGTCCATTTGTCAGTGCAGGTTTCAAAATGTTGACACTCTATTTTATTTCATTAAGCTAAGTTGGGATAAAAGCCCTTTCGCCTCTGAGCACCACCCCACCCACTCTTGGCATAAACCTTTGGTTTCCCACTCATGCCGAGTGTCTGGAGGAGGGGCCGGACCTATGCTGTCCTGTCATCACAGTGCAGTGGCCAACAAGATCTGGTGACAGAGGAGGCAGAGAACACACCTTTTAAAGAGAAAGGACTTCACACTGGAAGAATGCAGTATCTGCATCACCCACATGGTTAATTTGGCAAATTCAAAAATCAGTCAGATCAATTATGCAGCAACATGAGGATCAAATCTCTAGCTCGTTCAGTCACATTTTGTCTTCCTACCATCTGTGTTAGCCTCCTGTGCTCTGTCAATGGGAAAGATTTGAGTGCTTTCAGAAAGCTATTTTTTTCATCTCTTATTTTGCTAATAGTGAATGAAAGTATTTTGGCAAAGACATCGGGATGATAACAATATGCTCAGACATAGACGTGCAGCCCTCTTTTCTCATCTCACTGGCTCTGACATGAGCCAGGTCCACACAGAGAAAGAAGAAAACCTTTCAGCAGAGATAACGTGTGAGCCCTGATAGATGACAATCCCCAAACTAAGCACTGAAAAGCATTTTCTGGACATTTCTTTCTGAGCTTTAATGAGCCACTGCTGAGACGGGTTTTAGCTTTTCTACCCGATGCTCACAATAGGCATTAAGTGGTCAGAAAAAGATTAATAAGACACAAGATGAGAATATTGAGTATTTAGCTAAAGCCCCATATCCAGACTTATGAGCAAGAATAGTTGGAAATAAGAGTAGAATTGTAGGGAAGAAATATTTCACAAACATCAATTCTTCCCTGGGCTTTTCTCAGAACACAAGGTGACCTGAGGCAAACATCTCTGGAGATAGTGACACAAAGTGAACCTTGAAGTAGAATTTCTTCCTTCCCCACTCAGAGCACTTCCATCACTCACTACTGATTGTCTAATGTCCAAACCTCCTTATACCTATGAGAGATCACCTTTTGTGTCCACTCGACTAGACCCTGGGGTGCCCAGACTTCTGGTATAAGCATCACTCTGGGTATGGCTGTGAGGATGTTATAAATATTTGAATCCACAGACTAGGAAAAGCAGATTGCCCTCTCTCATGTGGGTGGGTGGGCCTTATCAAGTCAGTTGAAGCCCTGCATAAAACAGAAAAGCTGTCCCTCCTGCAAGTAAAAGGAAACACCCCTGACTCCTGCATGGAAAGGGAATATCATTTCTTTCCTGTCTTTGAACTCACGCTGAAACATCAGCTCTTTCCAGGTCTCCAGCAGGCTGACTGCAGGTCTTAGAACTTGTCAGTCTCCATAATCATGGGAGCTACTTCTTTCTAATAAATATTATCTATCTATCATCTATTTATCTACCTATCTATCCACTATCATCTATCGACTTATCATCTATCTCTTCTTCCTTTCCTGTTGGTTCTATTTCACATAAGCCCTTACTAAGACAACACACCAGAAGCTCTGTCTGAGGGCTGATCTGTATATTTTTGAGGGAGTGGACAGGGGACATGAGGAGACAGGCACATTTCTCAGCTTTCAGAAGGCTCTTTCCTTCCTCTGCTGCTTCTTAGGTCTTCTCTGCCCTGACAAAGGGCCTTAGTTCATCTGCATAATGATCTCAGGGGTATCTGTTTACTCATCATAAAGCTAGAGTTTTTGTATAGTCTTCCAGACTCTATAATGAAACTCCTGCTATTGCTTCAAAGACCTAACATTATTACACACAGAATAATGACAAGTGTGTCCAGAAATAATCCCATAGCAGATTTATGTACCTAGAAGCCCTCATCCTTTCATCCAGAAGGACAGTGAAACCCAAACATTTCAACAGATAAACAGTAATGTGATGGAGTTTGACTTAGTAAGTATTGAAAAGGGAAGAAAGGAAGATGGGAAGGCTGGTAGGCAGAAGGAGGTTGAGAGAGGAAGATTGTCTTGTTGTACACATCAATATTTCAGTGAAGTAATGTCAGATAAAATAAGTAAGAAATAGGACCTACCTTCAGGAGTTAAGAAGCTAGTGAAGGATGGGACCTCGTGTACAATTAGCTCCATCAGGAAGTAGTACTTTGAAGGAACTCTCACAGCTGGAGATTGCAAGTGTATCTAGACCATTCCTGGTTTCCATTAAGTGAAGCACTCTAAACTTTTCAGCAAAGCTCTTCTTCCTTAATGCAACTCAATGTTTGACTCTGACTCAACAAATAGCTTTCATGCTGTGTATGATTTCCGGTGATAAAGCCAACAATTCTGGAAAACTGCACTGCATTCCTGGTTTGCTAAAAAGAAGTGTAGTCAGAAGATAGAATATTTAAGAAACAGTGCTTTGATGGTGCTCCCTTTTGCTCTAAATGTGGTTTGTTTGTTTTTCTTGTGTGTGTGAGTGTGTGTGTCACACCACTTGGCATGTGGGATCTTAGTTCCTTGACGAAGAATTGAACCCATACCCCCTGGATTAGAAGTGCATAGTCTTAACCACTGGACCACCAGGGAAGTCAGCTCTATACATTTAGACATGTTGACAAAAACAGCACAAGCACTGACGTCTTGGGAGCTTAGAAAGAATACAAAAGTTGTCTTCCAGCATATCCCAGTGAGGACAATCAGAATCCAATATCAATTATTCCCATAAACAAGGATCTATGTCAATAAAATACTTATTAATAAAGCTCACTCTTGGATAGACATTTTTCCTAGCATCATTGTCTTTCCTGGTATGTATGTATATGTTTAATATCAAATTATAATGCCTCAATCCCTAGAGTTAGTCCTTATCCATTGTTTTTTATTTGGGCTTCACAGTAAATTGGTTAGGTAAGTTATAGTGTCTTTATTTTACTAATGAGAAAAAAATGAGGCTAGTGTGTGAAAATGAATTACCTAAGGTCACCCAGCTGGTAGTCAGAAAAACTAGAATATTATGTCAGATTTGCTGGACTCTGGAACATAGTTCTTGATATCCAACCATGGGTCCTAAAATCTTAATTATGCAGCATTGGATGTCCTTTAAAAGATGATTTGATAGACAAATCAAGATGATATAAAGTCCAGCTCACATTTCATTCAGTCATAAATTATTTCACGTTCTCATTCAGCATGTATATCAGGGGCCTCCCTGGTGGCTCAGATGATAAATAATCTGCCTGCAATGTGGGAGACCCAGGTTCAGTCACTGGGTTGGGAAGATTCTGTGGAGAAAGAAATGGCAACCACTACAGTATTCTTGCCAGAGAATTCCATGGACAGATGAGCCTGGTGGGCTACAGTCCATGGGGTAATAAAGAGACAGACACAACTGACTAACTAACTTTCTAACTGACTGACTAGCACTTTCATGTATATTTAGCTTTATTCTGTAGTAGTCGTTGAACAGGTGGTCACAGACAAGTACATTAATCACAGTTCAGACTTCAAACAATGCAGAATGCATTCTTTGAATTGTTCAATTCAGTTCCTTTGGTCTTTGCAACCTCATGGACTGCAGCACACCAGGCTTCCCTGTCCATCACCAACTCCTGGAGCTTGCTCAAGCTCATGTCCATCAAGTCAGTGATGCCATCTAAGCATTTCATCCTCTGTCATCCCCTCTCCTCCCACCTTCAATCTTTCTCAGCATCAGGGTCTTTTCAAATGAGTCAGTTCTTTGCATCTGGTGGCGAAAATATTGTAGTTTCAGCTTCAGCATCAGTCCTTCCAATGAATATTCAGGACTGATTTCCTTTAGGACGGACTGGTTGGATCTCCTTGCAGTCAAAGGGACTCTCAAGAGTCTTCTCCAACATCACAATTCAAAAGCATCGATTCTTCAACGCTCAGGTTTCTTTATAGTCCAACTCTCACATCCATATATGACTACTGGAAAAACCATAGCTCTGACTAGCCAGACCTTTGTCGGCAAAGTAATGTCTCTGCTTTTTAATACACTGTCTAGGTTGGTCATAGCTTTTCTTCCAAGGAACAAGTGTCTTTTAATTTCATGACTGCAGCCACCATCTGGCACTGTTCTTTTACAGCTCTCTCTCTCCTCCCCCTCCTCAGTGTCTTGACAGCTGTTCCTGTTTCTTGCCCACTGGACTGAACTACTTGCCTCCATTCTCCCTAATGCTTAACCTCCAACTGGAGTTCAAGCTACATCTCCTCCAGAAAACTTGCCCTGAGTACACCTGCCCTCCTCAGATACTCAACATGAGATACAGTTCAGTGATATACTCTTCCCTAAATATTGTTTGATTTTTCCAAATGGACCATAAGCTTATGGACAGCAAGATCTGTGGGTGAAACATTTTTCTCTTTTATTAAAAACTGTGTGTGCTCAGTCGTGTCTGACTGTGTGTGACCCCGTGGACTGTAGCCCACCAGCCTCTTCTGTCCATGGAATTTTCCAGGCAAGGATACTGGAGCGAGTTGCCATTTTCTACTCCAGGGGATCTTCCTGACTCAGGGATCGAACCCGAAATCTTCCGTGTCTCCTGGATTGATAGATGGATTCTTTACCACTGCTCCACCTGGGAAGCATTAAAAACATAATAAGTGCCAAATAAATTCAGAATAATTTTCAGCTAGGTGTTCAGCCATATATTACTGGAGCATCACTTAAATTGCCCCCTCTCAAAATCAGTCCTTTGTTCAAAAAACAAATATAACTGATGTCCTCCCAGTTACATGGGTCCTTCCTCACGTCCTGGTAAATATTTAGTCTCCCATCTTGAACAGCAACTCCCAGTACCAGGAAGAAGAATTCTATTAATTTGTGATCTCATTTGTTCCCCATAATAATGAGAATGAACTCTGAAATTCCACTGCAAAACAGGTAGCTAATCGTCATCTAAAGGATTTTCATGCACGATGACATAATTTTTCATTTGTGTTTTTTAAAACTGCAAAACACAGTACTCGACTCACAAAACTGTCAAGGTACATTTTTGTTTGTTTGTTTAATTTTGCCAATGGAATGGGCTCAATTTTGGGAGATAATTCCAGTTTTTTTATCAGCCGAGGTTTTTTTTTTTTTTCCCATTGCTAACACTCTGGAACCTTGTCTCTTGTTGAGATTTGATGGTGACCTCACAGGTACCTTATTAATAATAAACCAGAGGGGCTCAGCAGAGTTCGGGTTTGGTGTAATAAATCATACTGTAAGTAAGTGCTGTGTTTGCAGTTTTGAAATTTAGAGGCATATAATAACTGAGATTGAGGGTCTGGCAGGTAGTCAAAGTGAGTAGGGGTGGGGCCTGGCCTTTCATGGGTCTGACACGTGCTTATGGTTATTAATTACTTTTACATTTTACATTGCTAATTAATGTTATTCTTTCCAGTTACAATGTAATTGAATTTTTAAAAGTGAAGCCTCAAATGTCATGTCCAGATATTACGTTGTGCCTCTGCCTGAGGGAGGAAGTATATATGCAATTTGAGTTACTTGAAGTGATGGATAATAAGACAAACTTCAAGGTGACTAATGAGACCCAGGGAAGCAAATATGCAATATGGGAGATTCAGGGGATTCTAAAGGAGAAATAAGATCATGGAAAGTTAACATGTGGATTTCTGCTAGTCAATTAACCAGCATGGAATTCAGCTGTGCTGTTTATCAGACAACTCCTTTGAGTCACTAAGAAAGATAACTCTAGTGTAGGTACAAGTCCATATTTTTAAAGATATTTTATTTGTTTTTTGTTTGTTTTTTAATTTTTTTTGGAATATAGTTGCTTTACTATGTTGTGTGTTAGTTTCTACTGTACAACAAAATGAATCAGACATACACATATCTCTTCCCTTTTGCACTTCCTTCCCATTCAGGTCATTCCTAAAAATAATCTATTTTACTTGCATTTTGTGCCTAGCACCTTACTAGCAAATGAAGGTGATAGCATTGGTCAATAGGTTTTTAGTTAAATATAAAAATTTATATTTAAAATATAAAATCTGGACCACTTAGCATAGTTCAGTGTTTCCTAATAACTTGGATGCAGACCTCTTGAAAAGTCCAAGGAAAATGTGGAATCCTTTCTCATGCATATCTTGTTTGCTGCTGCTGTTTAGTCATTGAGTTGTGTCTGACTCTTTGGGACTCTATGGACTATAGCCTGCCAGGCTCTTCTGCCCATGGAATTCTCCAGGCAAAAATCCTAGAGTGAGTTGCCATTTTCTTCTCCAGGGGAATCTTCCCAACCCAGGGATCAAACCTGCATCTCCTGCTTGGCAGGCAGATTCTGTACACTAGAACTTGTGAACAAATTGTAGTGCACAGGTAGAGGATCCTTGGCTCTCTGCTTTGAAGAATCCCAGAATAGGAATGCCTGGTGCAGGGCAAACCGCCTGGTGACCCAATGACATTGCCACCCATCACTGTAGTGATGTTTGTAATAATGATCCCTGGCCAGTGAGCAAGATTAAACCATGTCTTTTATCCATTCTTAAGAAAGCAGGGATCTTCCCTGGTGGGCCAGTGGTTATGAATTCTCCTGTCAATGCAGAAACACAGATTCAATCTATGGTCAGGGAACTAAGATCCCACAGGTACTGGAGCAGCTAAGCCTGTATACACCTGGAGAGTAGCCCCCGCTCACCACAACTAGAGAAAGTCCTCACATAGCAATGACGAGCCTGTGTGCTGTTAGAAAGTCCCAGTGCAGCCAAAGATAAATAAGTAGGTAGATAAATAAATAAATACTTCTTTAAAAACAGGTAGATGAATGATTCGATGTTTAAATTTTTTCAGCCAAAATAACTGTTTTAGTTAAGCTTTATAGAGCAAGTTTTAATAGTAGAAATGCTTTTACTATAATAATAGTTCATTTCTTGGCAGTGAGATGGATAAGGAATTTCTGTAAATGAAAAGACCACCTGCCAGAGTTCCCTTCTGTACTTGGGAAGCTTGAAAGCAATGAGCTCTTCTGCCAACTCTACCAGCTCTTCTCATTCAGCTAGAAACCTGTGTGTAGTCAATGCTTTATTAATTTCTGAGGAAGACTAAATTTCCCCCCTTGTGTTAGCTGCTCAGTCATGTCCAACTCTTTACAACCCCATGGACTGCAGTATGCCAGGCTCCTCTGCCCATGGAGTTCTCCAGGCAATAGTACTGGAGTGGGTTGCCATTTACATCTCAAGGGGATCTTCCTGACCAAGAGATTAAACCGAGGTCTCCTGCATTGCAGGCAGATTCTTTCATGTCTGAACCACCGGGAAGCCTAAATTGCCCAAACTCTACCATTAACACCTTGAGACATCATACTTTTCTGCCACCCACCTCCTTATCACACATACTACCCGAGATGTCACACTTATCCAAGAGGAATTTAATTGGGAGTCCAGCTGTCACCTGATCATGTGGTTCTCTCTTTTTTTTTTTTTTAAAGATGAGAAAACACAGCCCCTGAGAAGGATAGAGATTCTTCCCAGTTTTATGTCAGCACTGGAATTGGAAATGAAAGCTATTCAGTGCTCTCAGAATCAGGCTCCATGTAACCACTGGGAATACAGTTCCTTGGGATTTAGCAAAGCTGTTGTAACTGCTTTCAGGTAGAAAGCAGCCTGAAAACAACATTATTGACCTCTGTTAGAGAGAAGCCTGCTCATAGATCTAACAAAAGTTCATGTCTAATGGATGTGTTCTTCAGTGCCTCTCTGTAAGGCAAGATGCCTTTAACAGCATCTTTGAAATTATAGTACTTTGTTCTAGTTTCACAGTAAATGCTCCGATGGCTGTGTGGACTCTCTTGGGTTTCTTCTTTCTTTGCTGTGCTGTGAAAACACACACTGCATCTACATTGTTATTATCATTGTTGCTAAGAAGTAAGAGAGCATGAGTTTCTACCCCCATCATCTGCACAGAGCAGAGGCAGTGAGTCCTGCTGGAGCGTAATAACAATCTATACGTAAACCAGTCGTGGTAAAAATCTATCAAAAATGTGGCAATTTACAAAAATATGTCCCTCAAGCACACCGAAGTTGTCATCAAAGTGAGTTAGCTGCCAATTAACTTCTACATCTTGCACAAAGGGCACAGAATTCCAGTGTAAAAATAAAACCAGTTAATGCCTAACTACTGTCTGTGAACAACAAATCAGAAACAAAAAAACGAACACACCACTTGGTGCTTTGCCATGTCTGTTACCGTCTTATGGGAGGTTGTTGTTCAGGCTTCTGACTTAGGAACATGGCTTTCAAAGGAAACAGTAATGAGGCTTATTTTTGCCTACAGATTTGAACTCCAAATTTCAGTCCTTGAGCACATGTTGGGTATCAGCTGTGTTCTCAGCACTGGGTCAGCTATGTTCTAGGCACAAAAAGCAGGACAGTTTTTTAAGCACCATTAGTACTGCTATACATTCCTGTTATAGATTATAATCAGCATATTTGTACTTTAAACAAATCATTCGCTTTTTACATTGAGTACTCAGTTAATTAATTTTTTGGCAAATTCTGCTATACTCTAAACAGAAATGCATGGAATAAGCTACACATGCCTCAGGAAGAGAGACAATGAAATGATCAAACAAGGAGGGGATATATTTATGCTGGCTCTTGAAGGACGCTTAGGTTTTTATCATTTCCAACCATCCTATTAGTGTGTTTTTGTTCTGCTTCACTTACTCAGCTGAGTTCTCACAAAAACAAAGAGATAAACAAAAATAACAACAATCACCCTCATAACCTGCTTCTTGACCTTGAGCGTGCTCACTCAGGTGAATTCCTACAGGAATTGTTTCTGCAGAAGGGAAGGGGCACCTTTTTTCAGTCTTCCTGGGATTTTGGAGAATTTCTTGAAGCTTTATGATTGATGCTAATATAAGAATTTCATGCCACACTTGATCTGGTGAGCAAAGTATGAAGTCATTGAGGCTCCAGAGTAACTTTCCTCTGCCCACACTCATCCACCAACCACTCGGTCACTCATCTTGATGGCCACCATGTTTTGATGGGCACTGCCTGGAAAGTCTTTATTTATGCATACTGACACACCTACTTTCCAGCAAACCTTCTTTGACCTCCAGGCCTTGAAAGTAAAGCTCTCTCCTAACTTCTGATCTTTTCTCAGTTCTACTTCTCTTATCCTATGTTCATTTTCTTCGCCCATTGTTGCTGTTCAGTCACTCAATTGTGTCTGACTCTCAGGGACACCATGGACTGCAGCACGCCAGGCTTCCCTGTCCTTCACTATCTCCTGGAGTTTTCTCAAACTCATGTCCATTGAGTCAATGATGCTATCCAACCATCTCATCCTCTGTCGTCCCCTTCTCCTCCTGCCCTCAATCTTTCTGAGCATCAGGGTCTTTTCCAATGAGTCAGCTCTTTGCATCAGGTGGCCGAAGTCTTCTTCACTCATTGAACAATAACTCTTTATTGAGCCTAGTGAATTCTAGGTATTATTATGGGAGTTTTGAAATAGCACTGAATTCAAAAAGCAAATGCCTTTTTATTCTTTAAGTTTATTGTGGGGAATGAGACAATAGGCAAGTGTCAGAGTAATATGTACTTTGGAGAAAACTAAATTGTAACAAAGAGAAGAAGGGCTTAAGAACTGTGTAGTATTAAAGAGGATGATCAGGGAATGCTTTGCAGAGAAGGAAATATTTGAGCAAAAATCTGAAGGAAGTATAATTAGATAGCATTTATCAAGCAGCTGTTGTTTTACTACCCCCTGGGATTATTAAACAAACAAACAAACAAATAGAAATAGATCTCAGACTTCCCTGGCAGTCCAGTGGTTAAGACTATGCTTCTAATTGAGGGGATACAGGTTGGATCCCTGTTCAGGAAACTAGGATCACACATGCCACCCTGCATGGCCAAAAAAAAAAAAAACGAAAGAAAGAAATAGATCTTTTTTCTCTCAATGATTTCAATCCTATGAAATTAGTGTTGCTAGGCATTAAACAACTTAAAAAGGAAACCTAATTAATGTATTTATCTTCTATACCCTATGTAAAATCAGACACTTAATGTTGAGAAGAGAGTAAATGGAGTTGAAGACATGAGCAAATGAATGCTCTTCTATACTTTATACAAGTTTTAAATCTTTGTTCTCACCTAAAATAATGGTATGGAAGAGACAGTCATGTAAACCAGATATTTCATAAGCTCCTCCATCACTCATCAGGGACAGATGATGAGTTTTAGCCAATAAAACACAAGCAAAAGTGACATTTCTGAGCCAAGGCATTTAAGAGACAATGCATGACCCTCCAGTTTTCTTTCCCTCTAGTGTGGCAACCTTGAAGACCATGTGTGTGTGTGAGCGCATGCTCAGTTATTCAGTTGAATCCAACTCTTTGCCACCCCATGGACTATAGCCCACCAGGCTCCTCTGTCCATGGGATTCTCCAGGCAAGAATACTGGAGTGGGTTGCCATTTCCTTCTCCAAGGGATCTTCCTGACCCAGGGATCAGACCCACATCTCTTGCATCTTCTGCACTGGAGGGCAGATTCTTTACCACTGTGCCACCTGGAAAGCCCAAACTATCAGTAGGTATATTCATTTGTAAATGAAATAAGTGAGCACTGAATAATTTATTCAGAAAAGACAGGTGAATTAACAACCAGAGTTGGGGTTATGGGACCAAGGACATACATTTCCTTTTCATTGATATCTATTTTCATGCTCCTGCTTTAAATACTAGCATCCCAAGAGGTGAATCCAGAATCTACAGGCCTATGTGCTCTCCAATCCCCAGGGACAGAATTGATTCTTCTGACTTTAATATCACCTATATGGTAATGACACTTATTATCAATATTTCTAGCCCTAACTAATTTTTCTTCTCAGCTTCAGACTTGTATGTAAATTGCTGGTGATCATTTCTAATTGGATATACCACGCGAACTTTAAAATGAACATATTTTAAATTCAACTTTCCCTTCATCCCCAAATGTGATTTTCTTTTTGTGTTTCTTCACTCAGTGAGCAACACCATTATATATCTAAACTCCCAACCAGAAACCAAGTAGTCATCCTTTAATTTTTATCTTGTTCAAGCTCAAAACTAAATCAGACGAAATTTATGGATTGCAATTCTCTATGTTTTCTTGAGATTATTCAGTGATAACTAAGAACCTCTTAGTTTTGACTTTTACCGTAGTTTTCTATTACTTGTGATATACTCTCTAGTCTAGTAAACCATCACCTTTGGCTGTACTCTTGGGCGTTTTTCTTCCTACTTCCCCTTGATCCAGTTCCTTATGTATTTTCCTCTTTTAAAAATTAATTAAGTAATTTATTTATTTTTGGCTGCTCTGGGTCTTCATTGCTGGGTGTGGGCTTTCTCTAGTCATGGAGAGAGGAAGCTACCCTTTAGTTGTGGTGCATAGGCTTCCCATTGTGGTGGCTTCTCTTGTTTCAGAGTTTAGGCTTTAGGCGTGTGGGTTTCAGTAGTTGCAGCACAAGGGCTTTGTGTTTGGGGCTCACAGGCTCCAGAGCACAGCCTCAGTAGTTGTGGCACATGGCCTTAATATCTCTGTGGATGTGGGATCTCACTTGATGTAGCGACTGAACACACACATACACACATGGGGTCTTCCTGGATAAGGGATTGAACCCATGCCCCCTGCATTGGCAGATGGATTCTTAACCACTGGACCGCTAGGGAAGTCCGTGACACATTTTATTTACACATTTGCCAAGATGGTATCATTAGAAATGATGTCACACAATATTTCTCTCTCACATTTATAATCGTTCAGTGATCCCTATCTCTTCAGGCACATATGTATGCCCATCTCCTCCCATTGCACTTCAATAATATGGAACCAGTGTACCTGCCTGCAGACTCCATATGGTCTCCCGCTATGGCCATTCTGCTCAGATGCTTTTAATGTCCTTCTCTTTGAACTCTTTCTAACCTAATAAACTACTATTCCACTTTTAAGACACAGTTTAAGTAGCACTTCCTCTGAGAAGCCTACCTGGAATTTTCCAAAGTGGGTATTTATTTTTCTTTGTTAAGTGTTTTACCCTATGTGTATCTGCCTTTTTTAAACTTTTTATTTGGTATTGGGGTGTAGCCAATGAACGATGTTGTGAACACCGAAGGGATTCAGTGTTTTACTCACCATTGTCCACCACCTGACTATTAACTAAGGACAAAAATGTTGTCCAAATATAGTATAACCCCACACTGTAAATCATCTTCTAATTTTTACATTTTCAGAAAATCTGTTCTGGGCACTCTTTATGTACTATGACCTATGAACATTGAAGCCAACACCTAGATCAATAAGCCTGCTCCAGGTAGCCCTTAAATTTTGGCCTGTTTGTCCATTTACCTGAACAGGTAATCTGGTATAAATGATAACTGTGAGTTATTAATAGAATTCCCAGACTCCCATAAATACATTATAATAAAAAAGAATCAAACATACAAATTAAAAAATTAAATTTGAGAACAGGTTACAGGTTTGGGGGAACATGGGGCCAATTAACGGAGACATTCTAGAGTGTTCTACAGTCATCTTCATTTTCACATCTACTTTTTTTACTCACTTCATCCTTTCTCTTGCTGTCAGCTCTTTCTTCCTGCTTCTTAGTCCACATAAAATAACTTACTGCCATAAGAGTCTATCTTAGTCCATTTGGGTTGATAAACAGAATACCATAGACTGGTTGGCTTACTAACAGCAGAAATTTATTTTTCAAGGTTCCAGAGGCTGGAAGTCTGAGATCAAGTTGCCATCAGATTCAGTAGCTTTTGAGAGCCCACTTGCCAGTTTATAGGTGATCATCTTCTTTCTGTGTCTCTCTGTGTCCTTCTGTGTGGCAGAAGGGGTGAGGAAGATCTCTGAGGTCTCCTTTATAGCAGCACAAATTCCATTCATGGGGGCATTACCTTCGTGACCTAATTAACTCCCAAAGACCCATATCCAAATACCATTACATTGGTTATTAGTCTTTTTTTTTTTTTTTAAACAACATTGTTTTGGGTGGTTTTTCACTTGTTATTTTTTGGGTACTCTGCATCATGTGGGATCTCAGTTTCCTGACCAGGGATCAAACCCAAGCCCCTTGCACTGAAAGCACAGAGTTTTAACCACTGGGTTTTAACCACTGGGACACCAGCAAAGTCCCTGAATATCAGTTTTAAAACATGAATTTGCAGGAGGGTCACAAACATTTCATCTATAGCGGATCCCAAATTCAAATAACCTGAGTTTTAATAACCTGCTTCAGCAAAATACACCTTTTTTCCTTTAATTTTATGTACAAAATCTGGAGGAAGAAATCCTGGGGAAGAATTTTGACTGTTAAATTTATGAGTCAAGAATCTCTCTTAAGCAAAAAATAAGTAAATGAAATTTTAGAATTCTGGAGGCAGAGGCACAAGTAAATTGCACCATTGTGGCAGATCAGAGGCAACATTGGATGTTGAAGGGGCAGATTTATTTACCAGATTAAAGAGGAAGGGGGTTGTGCTAGCAGAGAGAGAAGAGCAGTCTGCTACAATGATAATTCTGCATATATGTGTGGTATACTTCAGAGCATACAGAGCTGTTTCTGCAGAAGAAATTCACAGCTATTTTCTAATTTACTTCATGCATAATCATCATAATTGTAGGGACATTATTCTCATTTTATAGATGAGGAAACTAAGGCTCAAAGAGAAAAAAAAAAAACCTAAAATGATTTGTATAGCTAGTAAAGACTAGAGCCAAGGTGTGAAAAATTGCTCTCATTCTTTAAAACAAATGCCTTGAAGTGTTGATTATCTTGTTGTGTACACTAACAGTGTTGTGTCCATTGATCTGAAAAATCAATGGTGACTCTCTATTTCTGGGCTCAGCACTCGCTAGGTGAGACATGTTGCTGAATGGGAGAACCACTGTCTCTTCTAAAAATGAAATCTTGTTGAAGAAGACATTATCGCTGAAATCTTTGCCAGTGTGAAACTGATTTCTCCGTTTGTAACTTGAGTTTAGTCTTGAAGTTAGGCCTGCCATGTTTATTAATTTTTATTAAGACAAGTTATACCTCTGGAATCATTCATTTATTTGGTGTTTTTTTGAGCACTGTCAATGGACAAGACTGTATGCTTGACTGATGGGGGAGCCAGGAAACAGTCCCTGCCACCAAATAATTTCTTATCAATTGTGTATAACTAATTAAACATAGTAAAGGCCATAAAAGAGGTAGAAGCAAAACACTTTGGGATTAGTAAGAAAGGAAATATTAACCTAAAACCATAAAACAGCCAGTTATTTTACCAGCAAAATGTTTTCTTTCAGGAGCAGCAAAGAATTACATTTGGGACATACATCTATGGTAAACCGCACTCAAGTTCAGTTAAAGCCTAAGGATAGGAAACTTTTTTTTTTACAGGAGAAGGGTAAGTTAGGAGGTGCTGTTATAAGCAAAAAGTCCATTGGAGGAAACTTGTGAGTTCAATGTATAGCGGCTTTTCATTGGCTGAGTTGTGATAGCCTCTCATTTGCTGAGCTGTTACCAGGCAAGGAGAAAATCTTTCCTCTTCCGCCTAGAGGTAGTACACTGTCACTTCTTGCTGGAGAGGCAAGGTTTGTTTGTCACTTCCTGTTGAACTCTTTATTGTATGTATGTGAGAGCTCCCCTTTCTGGTCTCCTCAAGAAATGTAGTGACATTTCCATTTATTTTCCCTGAAACTCACTGCTGCATTAGAATCTGGGAGAACACTTCTGTTAAGTGTCACTTTAGTGGCTCCTAGGAAGATAATACTGAGTGACTTTGGTGGTAAACAGGCAAGCTTGTATGGAGTAGGCTTAGCAAAGCTTGACTCAAACCTTGGTCCTGACAGTGTCTGCCAGCTCAGGTTTTTACCGTCCAGCCCCATCAACGCTGTGTGACTGTTTGTTCACAGTCACACTGATTTTCCCTCTGCTGCTCTCTTATACAACTGCCCTCTCAGAAATGCCCACGAATGCTGTGTTCAGTCTATACAAGCCTATAATCCTATCTCACTCACTGATAATCATACACATACACCAAGATTTGGCATTTATTATTACAAATGCTAGAATAGTAGAACTTACTGCTCTTGGCCTCAGTAAACATGTCCTAGAAAATTATTTTGTTTGCAGTTCAAACAAAAGATAAGGATAAGATTATGAAGTAGTGTGGAAAAGTTAAAAAGAGAGATGTATGGTTTCCTGAAATAGTCTGGGTTTTAAGTTTTTTGTTTTTGTTTTTTTTCCAGCTTCTCTAGGACAAAGGTAGGAGTGATGGAGGATATCTGAGCCCAGCTTTGGCCAGGCTGATGCTGGATTAAAGTGTATTGTTGCAGAAAATATCTTGTAAATATATATGTGTATATATATACATACACACACACACACACACACACACACACATATATAAATCACTGGACATGCAAAATTATTTCATTTAGCCAGTGAAAAATATATTTAGAGCAGCTACTATTTACTGACTTATGTGGATCAGCACACACACACACACAAATGTCCTTGATTGAGCTTGTCTTGTAATTGAGAAACAGGCATTAAATATAGAGTAGGTTTGATATATGATATAATTTCAAGAGGTAATGTCAAAAAAAAAAAATGAAAGAGAGATTGTTTAAAAGTTGAGGAAGCTGAGAAAGACTCAGAGGTAACATTTGGGAAGGGGCTTCCCTGATGGCTCAGATGGGTAAAGCATCTGTCTGCAATGCAAGAGACCCAGGTTCAATCCCTGGGTTGGGAAGATCCTCTGGAGAAGGAAATGGCAACCCACTCCAGTGCTCTTGCCTGGAAAATTCCCTGGACTGAGGAGCCTGGTAGGCTACAGTCCATGGGGTCGCAAAGAGTCAGACATGACTGAGTGACTTCACTAGAAGCATTCACGATGGATACAGAGGTAGAGAGTGATCCAAAAGAAACTCGAGGGCAAAGCATTGCAGGCAGAAGACAAGTGACAACATCATGACACTGGAATAACCTTGGTGTTGTTGAAAAACAGCAAGGTGGCCACTGGGATGAAAGTAAAATAAATGAGAGAAAAGTAAAAATGAGTTCTTAGAGATAGGAAAGGGCCAGATCACCCGAGCCCTAGGAAGCCAAGGATCAGAAGTTTAAAATCTATTATGAGCACAATAGCCAATAGATTTTTAAAAACTCAATAGATACTTTAAAAGGGCTGGGAAGGAATCTTTCCTGATGATCCAGTGGTTAAGATTTCACTTTCCAATGCATAGGGTACACTTTCAATCCCTTTTCTGGGAACTAAGATCCTACATGCCTCATGACCAAAAGACCAAAACATAAACAGAAACAACATTGTAACAAATTCAATGAATACTTATAAAATGGTCCATGTCAAAAAAAATCTTGAAAAAATAAAAGACAACAGTTACCAATCTATGAAGAAATAACTTTGCTGGGTGTGGGAGGGAACAAAAATAGAGCAGAGAGAGAAATTTGGAGGCGTGTGCCATGGGCTAATCTTGAACTCGGTCATTGTATCATAGGGAAGATGTAGATAAATTTAGGGTATATTTTGAATGTAGTCTTGCAAATTACTTGAAAATGAGGAGTAAGAAAAAGAATGTAAGGATGACTCACTGATGTTTGACGTGAGCCTCTGGTGAAATAATGTTAATACTTCCTGAAATAAGGAACGAGGAAGGATGAGTCAGCCAGATGTTGGTGGAGCTGGTGTGATACATTTGATTTCTGTCGCGAGTGGGTGACTTTTGAGACCTCTTCATAGCAATGTCAAGTTCACAGCTGGAACTCAGGAAAAGGTCAGGGAAAATTTGAGAGTCATCAAAATATAGATGGTATTTAAAGCCAAGAGATTGGATGACACATCTAGGAAATGAGCACAGAAAAAGAAATTTGAGGATTGAGATTCATAGTTAATATATAATTGAGATATATCAACATTTTTTAAATCATCCCATTTCATGAAGCCTTTCAAAGACCTTTAGGGTGTGTGTGCTGTGTTAGTTTGCCAGGCTTCACTTGTTTTTGTCCTTCCCTGAATTCTAAGAGGCTAATATCTAAGGAATGCTTCAACTAGAACTCCTGCTCTCTTGTTCCTCTTTGAATGGAACCACTAGGTAGAGTCAGCAAGAGGCTGGAGACTAAGAGGAAACAGAGGTTGTACCTTCCCCTGCTCCCTCATTGAAGGGTTCTTGACTAATGGCTATTGGAGGAATAGAATTGGAGGTAGCTTTATAATTCCCATGTTTGCTACAATATTAACTAATCCCATTTAATTCCAAAGTCACATGTGAGAACACTTTAAAAAAATCACAGCATTTGTCCCTGCTTAGAAGATGAAGGGGAAGAAATGACTCAGGGCTATAGCATGGTCCATAGATCTTGACGTGGGTTTCCACCTACTTCTGGACTCTTGAGTGTCTTATGGGAAAAGAACACTAGGATCTCTGGTTATTTTATTTTGAATCTGATTGTCTAAGCACAAAAGCAATCTAAAATCATGGACTTAGATATTTTCTGCTTCCTATTCTGCTCACACAATCCCCCTGAGCCATGTGGGCCATGTTCCCACGGCAGGTCCAAAGTGTTGGCTAAACTGACAAAACCAATTAAAGCAAGAGAACATCCAAAGCAAAGAGATGGACAAACAGTGTCCCTTCTGTTCAATCTCATGTACAGGAGGATACAAACTTGACTAAGTGGGAAAGGTTGATAGACATTCCCATGTGTGTTCTCCACCAGATCTTGTGCTGACATAGCCCTGCAGCTCTCTCATGTTCTGGGATGTGATCAAGACCTTCTCTAAAGGTGCTCGACATGTGGGATCAAACCACTGGGCCATGAATTTGCCCTAACAGACTCATGCTGATAGGGTCTGGCCTCCAGGTCAGAAGCTCTTCAAAGTAACACTGACTCCATTCCATTTTCTGATAGCTCCAAGGAGTCCCAGCTGTGTCTGTGATTGGTTTTATACAACCTGGCTCTCCAGCCACATTCGTTTCAGTCAGAAGCTGAAGTTCTTGTTCACCATGGCTGTGTCAAATTCTCAGCACCATAGAGGATGCTGTCTAAATGCACGAAATAAGTTGAAATACTGAATTAAAGTCATTTTGCAAAACTGTTGCTTAGGAGGACCATCGCTGAAATCATAAAAACTAGATATCTTTTCAGTGATGAGTTTGCCCCAGGCCATTTCTCTGAGATGTTACTATCTAGCAAACAAACCAGTCCTGTGTAAATTGAGTGAGGTGGCATTGATCTATGTGTAAAATTTTCTCTTTTTCCCTTTTATAGAAGCTATGATATAGATAGCATCTGTAACAATCTGGCAGACTTTAGTTCATGTATTTTATATGTGTATATATATATATATATATATATATATATATATACATATATATATCTGTTGAATATTCAATTTTGACAAACAATAAGTATTATTTATTTTCTTAATGATAAGCATGTAACAGTATTTTTTCAGCTTTACTGAGGCATAATTGACAAATAAAATTGTACGATATTTAAAGTGACATGGTAATGGCTGATATTCATACACATTGTAAAAAGATTCCTGCTATCTTGTTAATTAACAAGGCCATCACCTTACATATTTACCTTTTTTTACTTTTTTGGCTGAGAACATTTAAATTTGACACTCTCAAAATTTCAATCATAGAATTCAGTGTTACCAACTATGGTCTTCATGTTATACTTTTTGTCCTCAAGACTTTATTCATCTTATAGCTAAATGTTTGTACCCTGTTACCAGCCTCTTCCTAATTCCCTCCCCTGCAACCCCTGGCAGCTATTTTTCTACTGTATCTGTGAGTTTGAATTTTTATTGAAGATCCCAGGCATTCTTTGTTTTCCTCTGATTGACTTATTTTACTTAGCATAATATCCTCCGGGTCCATGCATGCACATTTTCAGAAATGGCAGAACTTCCTTCTTTCCCAAGGCTGAATTTTATATATATGTGTGTATGTGTGTGTGTGTGTACATACATGTATATAAAATAGAATATTATATACCATATATAATAGAATATTTTATACTACATATATGCATACATTATGGATGGGCAATTAGTTTGTTTTCATATCATGGCTATTGTGAATAATGCTGCAGTGAACATGGGAGTTCAGATAGCTCTTTGATATCCTGTTTCATTTCTATTGGATATATACCCAGAAGTGAGATTGCTGGATCATATAGTAGTTATATTTTTAATTTTTGCAGAACCTCTGTACTGTTCTCCATAGTGGCTGCTCCAAGAATATTATTTATTTTTAACTTAAGTTTCTATAAGGTTCTATTCAGTTATTTGAAGAAATTAATCAAAATGCCTGAGAACCCATTAAAGAAACACATAGACTGAGAGCTGGGTTACAGTCCTGCCTCCACTGTTGACAGGCAATGAAAGCTGATTTAAAGTATTCACTGTCTTCATCTATCAAATGGTTATAATAATATGTATTATTTATGTTAATTCATCCTGTAGTGTCTGTGAAATGAGATATTCATGGGAAAGCACTGTTTAATGCTTTTTTGCAAACATTAAACCCTTACTTATACTTTTAAAAAAACTATTATGACAGTAGACTTTTTAGATAAATCATTAGGCTACAAAATACCAGCGGGCATCCTTTGTTCAATATTCAGAACAGAGTAATACATAAATAGAGGCAAGTTGAAGGGATTTGATGTTGATGGACTAGGAAAAATAGTCATTTAAGCATTTTTTGGGTGATTGAATAAACGGAATTGAAATTATTCTAAGTTTCTCTAAGAGTTGTGGATGGGGTGGGTCTCTTTCCCTAGCCTCGGCATGTAGATTAAGAGCTTCTAGTCAACAAAGAGGGAATTCAAGGTTTCTAATTTTTTTTAATCTTGACCTTTAATCTCTGCCCGAAATGTTATAAGAATGACAGCTTTTGCATTGACATTACATTCCAACTAGATGGCAGTGGTCTCATGAGCAGGGGTCATTTCATCATTCTGGACGCAAATGGAACAGTAGAGGGCACAAGGTGGGTGTTTGATAACAGCCTGTTGATTGATTTGCTTGCTTCATTTCAGTTCCATCTTTAACTAGAATGCAAAATGCCATTTGATGCCTAAAACGGCCACATTAAATATTTTTATGGATGTGGTACTATGTATCTTGTGAAATGAGGGACAAGTAAATGGCTCTCAGGACACGTTTCCATGCAGGGTAGTGGCTCTGACCTGCTCTGCGTGCTCACATTAGACCAGACCCCATTCTCCGGCACCTACATTTATTTGAGATGGAAGAAATAACTCTGAATGCTTCCACCTAAACCTAAAATTGCTGCTGCACTGCACAATAACTGTCGAGTATTCCTTATCCCTTTTCTTCTATTAATAATACATTAAACCTCAGTTATAAAAAACTCAGAGAAAAAAGAAAAAGAAAAGATGATAATGATTTCTTGACAGATCTTGAATGAAAGGCTTTAGCACAGCTTTAACTGAACTTGACACACCATTTTTAATGTGCAGGTCGCTTCTATTTCCCAATCTCTTCATCCTTAATTGAGAAGTCCCACTTAGGGATGAAGCCAAGAGTTTAATGAACCTCCTCCCTAAAATCATTAATTCAAAATATCTGATGTTGATTATGCATTTTTGGGTGATAAGTGCTCTCCCTGGTGATGTCTGCATAGAAATGGGCTGAATAACCATGTTTTGTGAATAGAACCCACACTGTTCAAATTGGAATGTTTTATTAATCACAGTTCTTAAAGGATATTGAACATTGGAGGGGGTAGATCAGAAAATAAATAATACATACTCTTGAAATGGCCCTGAGATGAGTAGCTGTTCTCTTTATAAATATTACAAACCTCACATAATCCCTTAGGTAAAGACACAATATTCAACACACATAATGATGAACAACAACCAAACAGCATTTTAATTTGCACCAGAGCAGCCCTGGATATGGTTTGCTCATCTTGTTAATACAATATTCCCTCAGGTCTTATAAACCAGGCTTAAATTAGTAGTCCCCAATAATAGGTGATTATACTTGATGCCACAATCAACCCACATAGTAATACCTGTGGCCACTATCAGTGACCAAATGATATGAACTAGAAGAGATAACTCATATTTAGGAAGAGCGAATGAGGGACTCACTGTAGTATTGTAGCTGGCAGACAGGTGTTTATAACTTCTTTAATCATTTACCTATGAAAACAGAATCTGGGTGTTGCAGAAATTTGGAGAATTCCTTCGATGCATTTATTCTTTAGTAAGAATTATTGTGGCCTACATTAGCACTGTAAAACTAACTGCTCTAATTAGCAAATGTTATCAGTGACAAACTAACACAGAGAATTTTATTTTCTACAAATCTCATGAATAATTTTTTAACTAAGAAAAAAAAGGCATTTTTAAAATTTTTATCTATATTTTTATTCTTTCATTTATTTTAAAATCTTTTATTGAATTTGTTACAATATTGCTTGTTTTATGTTTTGATTTTTTGATGCCAAGGCATGTGGGATCTTAGCTCCCAACCAGGGATCAAACCTACAGCCCCTACATTAGATGGCAAAGTCTAAACCACTGGACCACCAGTGAGGTCCCAGAAGAAATTTTCAAATAGCTGTGTGTGTGTCCATCAGGTTCTCTTGGACCAGAATGATGGCTCGTATTTCTTTTCCCCTGACTTATAACTCCAACTTTTGAGATCAGGAATTGTAACTGGGGTTCCTCAAGTTCCTAGAACCCCATCTTCCCAGCAGCTCTGACCTTTCTAGCTGTAGATTTCACACTGATCTCCCCCTATCTTTAGACCTAAGTATTTGTTGACATGGTTTAGGCTTATCTTTTTAGTAGAATGAGGCAGGAAAGTATGTCTAAGTCGTCTGTGTATGACCAGTATCTAAGCCTGAGATGGCATCTTTTTGCATATCTTACAATAGTAGGTTCACAAAAAAAGACAAGTTGATTGACGTGTTTGAATGACAAATCAATTTAAGGACAAGCCATCAAAGTTTCTTTTCTTTCTTTCTTTCTTTTTTTTTTTTTTAGGTTTTTTTCTTAGTTTCTCTCTGCAAAGCATGTAAATAAAAAGCACACCTGCTTACATTATGTTTAATTAGAAATGATTTATCATATATTTTCAGTTCCTGAATTTGTTCAGAATGTAGAAGTGGTGGCTCAGATGGTAAAAGCATCTGCCTGCAATGCAGGAGACCCGGGTTCAATCCCTGGGTCAGGAAGATCCCCAGGAGAAGGAAATGGCAGCCCACTCCAATAGTCTTGCCTGGAGAACTCCATGGATGGAGGAGCCTGGTGGGCTACAGTCCATGGGGTCTCAAAGAGTTGGACTAACCGACTTCACTTTCACTTTCATAGAAAATTATACTCATCAGAAGACGGATTTTACTAAGCATTTATTTTTGAGGACCTACTGTGATCAAGTCATTGAGGATGCAAAAATATGTGTGGTAAAGCACTGTCCTCAAGGTACACCCTTGGCGAAACCAGATACAGGTTTATGCTAGAATGAAAAATAGAAACAAGATAGAATGAAAAGAATTTTAAGTATATTCACAGTAGACTTCGTTGTTGTCTGAAATTTAGGGTTGTTACACATCTTGTTGAATTCACAAGCTCTTTGAGTATAAGAACTATGTTTTTATTTCCTCTTATGTTTCAATTCCCAGAAAGTCCTACAAAGAAAATCGTATTATCAGACATTTATCCAAAAAGGATGCTCTCTAGAAAATTCTCCTCTAATATTCTTTGTTGTAGTTCTCCAAGTTAGTAAGTGTTTCATAGAGCCTACCTATATGGTGGGATTAACAGATTTATATCTGTGTTTTTCTTCTCATTGTGTGACTGGTACATCAGTGGGAATAACACACAGAGGTCAGGAGGCAGCTGTTCTCTTACAAATTGTTCAGTTTGTTCAAAGGGAACAAGGTGTTTGGCAAGGGAAGGAGTCAACTCCGCAATTTAATAATACCCTGAATATTTTATATCTTCAAATACTTTAGTTTTGAATAAACTGAGAGCTCTACAGTAGTAAAATATAGTCATGTATTGAGTGATTGAAAAGATCAACGTTCCACATTATATATTAAAGCCAACAATAGCAATAGGCATGAAATAATTGCAAAAATGAAGTGGACTTTAACTGCTAACTTTGCATATCTGTCTTGCTGTTTTATTGGCGTGGGGAAGAGAGGCTTATATGTTCGAAAAGGTGGGGCTGTAGATGCAGTTCTAGTAGAATTGCAAACATAATGAATCACAGTGCTTTCTTCTAAAACTTGTTAAATTTCAGTGTTTAGTCAGGTAAGTCCTGCATTGTTATTTCGGAGTCCTTTGTGTTGAGTTCTGTGGGAGTTGACTGCAATCCTTCTCCCATCTCTTGTGTGTGTGTGTGTGTGTGTATTAGTGTGAGTGTGAGTGTGTGGGACTTAGGGTGAGAAAACCCTCCCAGCAGGTAGGCCAAAAGGACTGCACAAGAAGCAGCGGTAGACGCCTCTGGAAAGTGCTGTGTTTTATAGTAAGTTGGAATTCACAGCAGTAACTGTCACCCTAACAAACCCCCCCATGACTTGCTCTTTTATAAAATGAGTGCTCACTGGGTCAGAAAAGGTGTCCCCAAATCTTTCATTAAACTCTTCTTCAATTGTGCTGAAAAAAAGGATGATCTGGTGCCTATTCTTGTTTTTTTCTTGATATGTGTATTGGGCTGAGGAAATAGATCTTAGCAAGTCACGCTCCTCCCCACCTCACCAAGCTCTATTTCATTTTCATGTGGAGTTTTTGGCTGAGCCCCCAGAGTGAAGAAATCAAGAGTTTGACTTAGAACTCTGAGTTTGCCTGGATTCATGAATCCAAATGTTCGGAGACCTTTAAATATACCTGTGCAGCTAGCAGGTTACAAAACCTCACTGTACCTCAGTTTACCCTTTATTTTTTTTGCTTGACTGAGTTGGGTCTTAGTTGCAGCACTTGGGATCTTCCTCTGCAGTGCATGGATTCCCTAGTTGTGGTGTGTGGGCTCAGTAGTTACGACATGTAGGCTTAGTTGCCCCTCAGCATGCAGGATCCTCTTTTTTCAGTCAAGGATGGAACCCATGTCCCCTGCATTGCAAGGCAGATTCTTAACCACTGGACTACCAGGTCTCTATTCATCTTTAAAATGGTGCCAATGAGCTAGCAATCTTCGGGAACTGTTATGAAGATTAAATGAGTAAGCCTATGCTAAAGGCTTCATCTTTAAAATGGTGAATTGGTGCTACCAATGAGGTAGCAATCTTCAGGGAGTGTTGTGAAGATTACAGTAAGCCTATTTGGGCTTCCCAGGTGGTGCTAGTGGTAAAGAACACGCCTGCCAAGGCAGAAGATTTAAGAGACTCTATGGATCCCTGGAATGGGAAGATCCCCTGGAGCAGGGCATAGCAACCCACTCCAGTATTCTTGCCTGGAAAATGCCATGGACAGAGGAGCCTGGAGGCTACAGTCCACAGGGTTGCAGAGTCAGACATGACTGAAGTGACTTAGCATGCACATACTAAGGGATTAGAACATGCCCTGACAAATATGTAGCATCTGATATAAATATCCAAGTCATTCTGTTCACACTATTTACTGGGATCCCAACATGGAATTTGCTGGAGTCTCCCACTGAGACGGTGAGGTACTATGAGTCCTTTTATGTAACCTGAAATTCCTTCCTGTTGTGGTTCATGCATGCAGGGTAGATGAAGGCTGGTTAAGGCAGCACCTGGTGGGAAGTATTTATGGGTGTGAGGAGGTGCCACTTTGGGAGGAGCATATTAATTCTCCTCCTAATTAATTCTCCCAGATTAATTAAATCTGGGCACCAGCATTCAATGATAATTGCATGCTGCATCCTCCTTACCCTAAAACCTATATTTAGCCATCTCTGAAGAGGTGCTTAGAACTGTATATAAAGGCAATAAAGATTAAGCAACAATAGCTAAGCCCAGCTTATAGAAATATTGCTATGTAGTTTTCTAACTTAAGCATAATTATGTATTTAGCAAACTATAAATTGAAGTTGGAAGCACACACAGAGATGTTTTTCCATTGTTAAGGCACTGCAGAGGCTTTCAAACAACTTTATTCTATTCTATTTTTAATATATTATATATTTTTTTACCTATGTTTGTCTTTCCTCTGACAAAATGTTATGCTTAGAACCAAGTACATAAGCAAGAGTCAGAGACAGAAAAGACTGTATGCAGCAGAGGGAGTGACTAGAACCTGATCTCCATGAGGGGGATGGTCCTAACATTTAGTCAATCCTTTCCTATCCACTCCTTGACAACTTCAGTGGATATTTAGGGAACAGTGAGACCTATTGACTTGAAAGAGAATGAGCTGTAGGATGAGACAGATTGGCTTTCAAGTCTTGGTTCTGCCACTTACATGCAAGAAAATAACAAGCAAATCTTTTGACATCTGTGAGCCAAAAGATAAAGATCATAACAGTTAATCTATTACTGTGAAGAGTTGTAAGAAATTAACAAATATGTGGTCCAAGATAGAACAAGGTAGATACTGTTGATCTTTTCTATGCTTAGTGTCACTGGGTGCCTCGTGCCAGCTCGTATAACAATAGCTGCTTCCTTGGGAAAGAACCCACCTGCCAGTGCAGGAGACATGAGAGATGTGGGTTCAGTCCCTGGGTTGGGAAGATCCCCTAGAGGAAGGCAAGGCAATCAACTCCAGTATTCTTACCTGGAGAATACCCATGGACTGAGGAGCCTGGTGGGCTACAGTTCATAGGGTCACAAAGAGTCATACACAGCTTAGCGACTAAGCATGCACACATACATGTTCCAAATGACCTGACTGCTTTACCAAGGAGTGCAGAGAGCCAAGATGTGCCCTCTGACTATTACTCACAGCTGTAACTTAAGCCCCATGTACTGAGGGTGCTTCCACGGTATGGGGAAGGTCTGTGCCTCTTCTCAGTCATCTTTTTTTAAATTTTTCTTCACCCTCACATCTCCCAGAAAATACTCCTAAGTTGATGATGAAAACACACTACAAATAGACCTTGATATAAGAGAAAGCTTTCACTACCTAGACAAAGGGAGGCAATGGTTTTCCATAACTACTCGTAGATGGGGCTCCACAAAAAGAGTTTCCTAAATTGGAAGAACTACAGTGGTTATCGACATAGTGCTGACACATGATGATTCCAGATAGCCCAGGATTCCTGGTCATGCTGCCTGAGACCCAAACAGGTCAGAAATTTGCATCCATCATCATCGCTGCCTCTAGACACCCACAGGCACTGCTGACTTCTGGAAGTGAATGGAGCAGTGTGTCTTGGTTGTACTCAAATGGGAATCACAGCAATGTTCTTTGCACTCCAAAGCACAGCTCTTTCGAATCAAAACTGCAGTGGTGTACCACCTCACGCTGATCAGAATGGCCATCACCAAAAATCTACAAATAATAAATTCTGGAGAAGGTATGGAGAAAAGGGAACACTCCTACTCTTTTTGTGGGAATATAAGTTGATGAAACCACTGTGGAGAAAAGAATTGTTTGTTATTTAGTTGTGAGGTCATGCCTGACTCTTTTGTGACCTCAGGTTCCTCTGTCCATGAAATTTTCCAGGCAAGAATACTAGAGGGGGTTGCCATTTCCTTCTCCAGGGAATCTTCTCTACCCAGGGATCAAACCTGTGACTCCTGCTTGGTAGGGAGACTCTTCACCACTGAGCCACCAGGGTAGCCCAGAGAATAGTATGGACGGTCCTTAAGCTAAAAATAGAATTGTCATATGATCCAGCAATCTTACTCCTGGGCATGTATCTGGAAAAGATGAAAACTCTAATTATAGAAGATATATGCACCCCAGCGTTCACAGCAGCACCACCTACAAGAGCCTAGACTTGGAAGAAACCTAAGTGTCCAGTGACAGATGATGTATGGATAAAGATGTTGTGCTATGTATATTCAATGGAATATTATTCAGCCATAAAAAGAATGAAATAATGTCATTAGTGGCAACATGGATGGATCTTCTAAATGAATTAAGCCAGATAAAGACAAATATCATATACTTTCACTTTATGTGGAATCTAATAAAATTATGGAAATGAAGTCATTTACAAAACAGTAGCAGACTTACAGACATAGAAAACAGTCTTATGGTTGCCAAGGAGGAAGTCAGGGAAGGATAAATTAGGAGTTTGGGATTAACAGATATATGCTACTATCTGTAAAACAGCTAAACAACAAGGCCCTACTATATGGTAATATCTTGTAATAACCTATAATTGAAAAGGATCTGAAAAAGAATATGTATATGTTTGTATAATGGAATCACTTTGCTGTACACCTAAAACTAACACAACATTGTAAATCAACTGTACTTCAATTTTTATATATATATATATATATATATATACTTTTTTTTTTTTTTTAAAGAATGAAGCACAGCTCTTTCAATGGCCATATCCAGCTCACTCCTGCATACACAGCTGGAGGGATCTGAATGAGCTGCAGCATATTATGATATGGACTGTATCATTGTTCAATAATTCTCATAAATAGAGCACATGAGTAGCTTTTGTGCTTACTCTTGTAGAGTTCAGGAGTCCTGAGCAAAGCACACATCAAAACTCACTTAGGACTGAATGGATGAACCATTTTATATATGACTCTCATGTGTGCATTACCTGCTATTAGAAACGCTTCAAATGAAACAGATCCCTTCTCACTTTCACAGGTAGAAAGGACTTTGGGGCGTCTTACAAACTGCATATGTCCTTTCTCCTATCTCCTGTTAAACTCTTTAAGTGGAAGTTTTTCACCTTTGGACCTGTTTGTTGCCCTAGGGCTCTGCCAGGTTGGAAAGAGAGGAAGATTAGCTCAGTGGTGAAAGGACAGACAGAAAGCCATCCTGCGCCCAGTAGTCCATCCTGTTCCATTGGTCCCTTCACTTCTGACTGCAATTTTCACCTCACCCAGGTGTGAAAACCTTTCCTGGGGAGAGGAAGATGCAAACCTCTCTATCAGCAGCAGGTTGAAGTCACTGTCCTCCTTGTTGCTGAGGAAGTGCGTCTGTGGCTTGGCCTCTGATTTCGCTCAGACACTTGAACCCTTCATACTCTATTAGACACACATGAAGGAAGGAAATTGGACTTTCTCAGGTTGCAGATGTATCAGCAGGGATGTATGGCTGAAAATTAATTCCCTGACACAGACTGATGAAGCCAGCAGTTTCCTGTAGTACTGAGAGTTTTAAAAATATTTTTTTATAACACATGATCTCAATGTTACATATTTTCCCTAGTTCAAAATGCTATTAATATCTTGACGATGAGACCTGGAACCCTCCATTTTCATGAACAATGTTCTTGTCAATTAGTCAGAATGTCAAGAAGTTGGTCAGTCACTGTGTCTTGCAGTGAAAATACTCTAAAGAAATCTACATATCTTGTAATGATACAGAATGCCATTTAATTGCAAAGTGTTCCATGAATTGGCACACTATTAAATTTAGAGTTTAGTTAACACTTTAAAAATGCCCCCTTTCTTAATGTTTTTATTTATTTCTGAAGTTCATGTCTTTACATGTGACCTTTCTTTCCTTTCCCTCCTTATGCAAGTAATACATTACACATTGCTAATCATTCAAGGTTCATTCATGATGCATTGGTAGAGGTCATTCTTAAGCCAACCTTGCTTATTTTAAAATATGATCTTTTTTTTTCTTTTTACTTTAATTTACTATAATAAAGTCTTGTATAAAATCTCTGACCGTTAAAATTTACATGTCACTTATCATCTATGGCTTCAGGAGTAAGTCCCTTTATTTTTATGATTCCTTGTCCTCTTTCTTAAAAGAAGGCAGCAGCTGATTTATCTCATGTGGTTGTTTTGATGAATACATGGCTGATAGATGTTAGGGAACTTCAAAACCTAAGAAATATTATACAAATTTGTAAGACTGTTGCTATTACCATGTGATTACACTAACCCATATTGTACTTTGGAGCAGAAGCAATAATCTAATCAAGATGATTAAAATCTATAACAGGAATAGCATCCAGAGGATGCTCAATATATTGACTGAAAGATAAGACTGAAGGATTTAATGAGAGTTGGCAGGACTCTCTTGACTGTGTGTTGAAGCCAAATAATTGGGATCTTTCTATGCTACAAACACTGACATCAGAGAATGCTTTTAGAAACTGAGAACCATGCTGAAGCAAAAAGGCAGAAACAAAGACTTGAAAAGATCCAAAGGTTACAGTCATCCCCAAAATGCATCCAAGACCAGCTTCTCTTCTGCTCCAGCAATAGTTCATGCCAGGGGTGAGTTCAGAGATGAAAAGCAATAGTCATTTTTGTCTTTTAAAATACTAAGTAGTATTAGAGAGATGAGACTTGTGGTCACTTATCAGTTAAATCTCTGCATCTCTCTGGGTTGTATACAAATCACTTTGTAGAGTAAGTCTTGAAAGGGATTTGAGTAGACCCACCAAACTTACTACAAACATATGAAGGAGCTCATTGCACCCAGTGAATGGTTTTTTCAGTATTGAGTTTGGTGTGTATGCATGTGTGTGTGTTTCCTTCTGGAAAACCAGAGACAGTATAACCAGATGCTAGTGTTTCTGGGCTAGCAAGCAATCAAATATCCTATAGGTTTTGGAAAGAGGACAGATGATTTGCATTGGGCTTACTGATGAATGGGATTGATCTCATGTGGATAGACACACCGGCAAGCTCAGAGAGAGAGTTGCTGAGTCATGCCCTGTGGCAATTTGAATTACTTTTAGCGGGTATTTCTTCAGAGTTTCCTTTGGCCGATAATTTTGATTTGCTTGGTTCACAGTCCATATTTGGTATATCACTGGATCCTCTCATGTGTGCACACACATCTCTTAGCCAAGATGGATCTCTTACCCAAAGAGGCCTGTGGGTAGAGCATCCTTTGACATTACTCCCCTTTGGGGACCTCCAAGGAGTCTTTCTATGCTAGTATGGTCCAAGGGGTCTCCTGACTTTAAGAATGAGAAATATGTGGTCTGGGCAGGGCCCAGCCTCCTCCCTTAATTGTTCTGCTATTGTACTCTTGCGTACAGGGAATGAATCTCTAACCACTTTACCCTGGGGGGAGGGAGCATCTTTCTTTCCCTCAGGAGAGAAAATATGGGTAAAAGAAGCAGGGATGATAAAGAAGAGAGGGAGCAATTGACATCATTCTGACTTTCAGTCAGTTCAGTTCAGTCACTCAGTCCTGTCTGACTCTTTGCAACCCCATGAATCGCAGCACACCAGGCCTCCCTGACCATCACCAACTCCCAGAGTTTACCCAAACCCATGCCCATAGAGTTGGTGATGCCATCAGCCATCTCATCCTCCGTCATCCCCTTCTCCTCCTGCCCGCAATCCTTCCCAGCATTAGGGTCTTTTCCAATGAGTCAACACTTCCCATGAGGTAGCCAACATATTGGAGTTTCAGCTTCAGTATCAGTCCTTCCAATGAACACCCAGGACTGATCTCCTTTAGGATGGCCTGGTTGGATCTTCTTGCAGTCCAAGGGACTCTCAAGAGTCTTCTCCAACACCACAGTTCAAAAGCATCAATTCTTCGGCACTCAGTTTTCTACACAGTCCAACTCTCACATCCATACATGACCACTGGAAAAACCATAGTCTTGACTAGACAGACCTTTGTTGGCAAAGTCATGTCTCTGCTTTTAAATATGCTGTCTAGGTTGGTCATAACTTTCCTTCCAAGGAGTAAGCGTCTTTTAATTTCATGGCTGCAGTCACCATCTGCAGTGATTTTGGAACCCCCCAAAATAAAGTCTGACACTGTTTCCACTGTTTCCCCATCTATTTCCCATGAGGTGATGGGACCAGATACCATGATCTTAGTTTTCTGAATGTTGAGCTTTAAGCCAACTTTTTCACTCTCCTCTTTCACTTTCATCAAGAGGCTTTGTAGTTCCTCTTCACTTTCTGCCATAAGGGTGGTGTCGTCTGCATATCTGAGGTTATTGACATTTCTCCCGGCAATCTTGATTCCAGCTTGTGCTTCCTCCAGCCCAGCGTTTCTCATGATGTACTCTGCATATAAGTTAAATAAGCAGGGTGACAATATACAGCCTTGACGTACTCCTTTTCCTATTTGGAACCAGTCTGGTGTTCCATGTCCAGTTCTAACTGTTGCTTCCTGACTTGCATACAGGTTTCTCAAGAGACAGGTCATATGGTCTGGTATTCTCATCTCTTTAAGAATTTTCCAATGGAGTTATTTTGTGGAGTAAATAAACTCCAATGGAGTTTATTGTGATCCACACAGTCAAAGGCTTTGGCATAGTCAATAAAGAAGAAATAGATGTTTTTCTGGAACTCTCTTGCTTTTTCTGACTTTAGGTTGTGTTACTTCTAGGCTAAAAGACAAAACAAAACAAAACACTGGTAGAACCCTAGGAAAGGATAGTGAATGGTTACAGTGGAATCTTAAGAAAAAGGTAATTTTTTTTTTCAGATAGGAAGGTACTTATTTTCAGATAATAAGTTACCTATTTAAGCTTTTAGCTCAGCAGTAAAAAACCCACCTACTAATGCAGGAGATGAAGGTTCAATCCTTGGATCAGGAAGATCCCCTGGAAGAAGAAATGGCCACTCCAATATTCTTGCCTGGAAAACTCTTTGTACTATAGATAAAATATTTATTTATTTGTGAGAACATGGAGACTTGGAGTGCAATGACCATTGAATCTTTTCAGAGTCCCTGACTCCTCCAAGCTTCAGAATACATTTACCTTGATCTATGAGTGTGCTGGCAGGAGGTTCTGTATTTTTGGCTGTTCTACAGGAAAGAGCCATTCAGAAGTTCTCAAAAACATATAGGCAACTCCTTGATTGTTGTTCTCTTCCTCTGTTCAGCTTAATATGAAACTAGATGCAAATATGTAATACTTTAATACTATTTATAAACACTAAGCTCTCGAGTCTGACTCTGCTTTGTGCTAGGCATGATGCACCATGCTTGGAGGTGTATGCTACAATAACTGTATAAGGATAAATCCTCATCTTGAGCTTGAGGAATTAATGTTATGCTGAGGTGCATTGTAAAAATAAAAAAGAAACACTGCAGCACCTATTACAGAGGTAGTGCACTGTAAATTACCTAAAGGTTTGCAGCTCTAAGTGCCAAGTGTATAAGGGGAGCCTGATGGTGGAGACTTCAATTCAGTAAATATTTATCAAATACCTCTCCTGTCTCTTTCGGAATACTTAGGACACCAAGACAAGTTGATCACAGCCCTGTTCTCTGCTTGCTTTTAAGTCTTTAAAGAAAAAATGGACAAACGGAAAAAATAAAAGTATAGGTTAGAAGGTGGGCTATTATTTTTTATTATGGGGGAATTGGAAATGAATTCATTAACTCCATTGTGTAAATAGCCTGCATGCAATATTTTAACCTTAATACCTTTGCTTTCCTAATTGAAAGGTCCTAATTCCCCTATATTTCTACATAACTCCATATGGAAAGTTAGGAAAGAGAGATTGAGTCAGCTTGATCTGATGTATGACTTGGTTTTCTCTCCCAGGCACTCAAGTCTTTTTGAAATCTCATTCTAATGAGAAATGTGATTTTTTTTTTCTCTCCTTTATTATCAAAAGATCTTTGGTTCACAAAGGATGAGAACTGGAAAGAGTTTGGAAACTTTGACATGCAAACAAAATACTATTAAATACTCTTTCTCAGAGAAGTCAGAAATTGTGCTTGGATCCAGGGTTTCCCAGGTGGCGCTAATGGTAAAGTACATGCCTGCTAATACAGGAGACTTAAGAGAAATGGTTTCCATCATTGGGTCAGGAAGATCCTCTGGAGGAGGTCAGGGCAACCCACTCCAGTATCCTTGCCTGGAGAATACCATGGGCAGAGGAGCCTTGCGGGTGACAGTCCATAGGGTTGCAAAGAGTCGGACACGACTGAAGTGACTTAGCACACACAAGGGTTTCCCAGGTGACTCTAGTGGTAAAGAATTCACCTGTGGATGCGGGAGCCTCAGGAGATGCAGGTTCGATCCCTGGGTCTGGAAGATCATCTGGAGGAGGAAATAGCACCCGTTCCAGTATTCTTGCCTGGAGAATCATGCAGACAGAGGATCCTGCAGGCTGCAGTCCATGGGGTCACAAAGAGTCAGACACTACTGAGCATCTGAGCACACTTACACACATGCTTGAATCAGGAAATACTTTCAAAGAGTAGTTGAAATCTGAAAAGAAATCTAAATACAGATGAAGAATTTTATGTGGAAGACAGTTGAGGAAGGAAATTCCACTTGCAGAGACTGAGTGGAGACACAAAAATCAAACAGCGTGAGACGTGATAGGGACAGTTTGTAGTGATATTTTGTGAGAGTTTAGCATGTATTAATGACAAAAGTGTGAAATAAATCCTGGAATGTAGGTGTCAACCACATTTTGGAAAGCTTTAAATACTAAGACTTATGTAAAATCCAGTAGACTGTGGGAGAGTCATATAGAGGCTTTGTTGGAGATAACAATGTGGTTGAAGTTTATCTTAGCAAAATTAGTACGGTTGTCATATGTGAATTATCTGGAATAAGACAAGTAAGTGTTAGAGAAACCAATTAATGAGTTATTAAAAGCGTCAGGGCAAGATATAAAAAATAGTCTGAATTAATTAGATGGCAATGGGTAGGGAAAGAAGTGGGCAAATGAGATTCTTATCATGAAGGTAGAATCCTGCATGATTTGGAATATATCACATGAAATAAAGTGAGTGGCTCTGATGAATATAAGGGAAATCTGAAGAGTGAGGGAATATGACTCTAAGAATATGTCTTATTGATTAGGAACATGAGAATGTCACTATCCGAAACTAATCAAGAAGAGAAGGTGGTTGTTCCAGATGATAGATGCATAACCACTTGGAGGTCTAAATATCTTAGGAAGAGGAGTGTATTACTTGCAAAGCCATATTTTAAAATAATGGATTTGGTGGGAGTAGGGGAATGGATTGAAGGGGCTAAGTGCTTTGAATAGCAGTTGGTTGATCATTATTAGAACCTTCAAAAGGACCATCACAAAACGTCAGGATACCTTGTTGTCTTTCATGTTCAGTCATATCTGAATCTTTGTGACCACATGGACTGCAGCACACCAGGCTTCGCTGTCCCTCACTATCTCCTGGAATTTGTCCAAAGTCATATGCATGGAGTCAGTGATGCCATACAACCATCTCATCCTCCGTCACCCCCCCTCTCCTCTTGCTCTCAATCTTACCTAGCATCAGTCCTTTCCAGCAAGTAGGCTCTTTGCTTCAGGTGGCCAAGGTATTGGAGCTTCAGCTTTAGGATACCTAGGTAGAAACTAGTGGGGCATCACAGTAAATAGTGATGGTTTGTGATTGAACTTTGTGGGACTTCCCTGGCAATTCAGTGGTTAAGACTCTGCACTTCCACTGCAGGGGGCATGGGTTCAATCCCTGGTTGGGGTACTAAGATCCTGCATGCCATGTAACACAGCCAAAAGATGGGGTGAAAAAATAAATAAAAATAAATGGACTCTGTGTTGAGAAAGTGATTATGTGCATTGATTTTTAAGAAGAGGAATTTTCAGGGGCAGAGAGCCTACATAATTTAAATATGGAAGTCAATTTTCTCCAAAAGAGCAGCCCTTACTAATCCTTCTGGGAGGCACACACACATTGACAGGAAAGGAGGGGAGAAATCCACATATTTTCATTGAAGGCCCCCTGTAGTCAAAGGATAAAGACAAGAAAGACACATATTGATAAAGAAATTTTAATAACTGGAAGGAAAGGATAACACTTTTCAGCTTACAGAACTTGAGTACAATTACCTGACATCTATTTTTTAAGAAAGAGAAGGAAATTTAATTGAATGCACAGTTAGACATCTATCAAAATGAATTTTCTTTAAAAATCTCATATAACAATATCCCATTTCTTTCTCAGCATAATGATTTCTTACCAACAAAGCCTGTCAGTGTTTCCTAGAAGCAATATTGAAGTGACTTCTTGCTGGAAATTCAGCAAATGAACTTTTTTTGCTCCCAGAATCTCTCTCCTCATTAGGCTAGTTAGAAATTCGCCCGGGGCTCCCAGCCCTTTTTCTCTCTGACGGATGCTAAGTGTAGAGGAGCTAATGGACACTTTAACTGTTAGGGGGCTTTCGATTCAATCCCTTGCAGCCTGGCAGCTCATTCCAAGTCCTTTCAGAAGAGCTGCAATCATATGCACAAATACGATGGTTAAATATGGGCTGGAAGGGAAATAGGTTGTTTTTTTTTCCCCCCTCATGACTAAAGGAAAAACTGGTTAAAAACAGGAAATAATTTCTGAAGGTTTCCAACAGCCTGGGACCCTTACTCCTTTAAAAGCTAACCCCTGGTGGACTTGCTCCTTTAGCAGTTTGTTCCTAACAAGGAGAAAGGTGCGGAAGGAAGCCTTTTCCCTAGCTTCTCTGTTGACACAGCCTCCTCCTGTGGGCCACCGTGTCATTTTTTTTTTTTTCCCCTTTAAACTGCCATCTAATAGCAATTGCTTATAGAATAAAATAGCCTTAAAATAGCTTGGATTTCAAATAAAGAAAAATAAGAACCCTGAAACATGAACATGAAACACGTTTCTATGTAAATGTGTACCATCTGAGAATAGGTACAATTAGCTGTTTTCCTGGTTACTTAAACTTTCTCTGATTTTCCCATCTTTCCTCCGTGCTTATCTCACACTAATATTAGCAACAATATATTGGTCAGCACTTATTCGCTGATTGTCTGTGTTTCCTTTGGTCTTCCATCTAGTTGGAAGGTTTTTAAGAGATCGTCTCTTTTCTTCCACTTCTCAGCTTCCTCCCAGCGGGTCTGGCAATGAGACTCTGATTTTACAGTTCTTGATTGCATTCTTAATCTATAGGTTAAATTTGGTTTGGGGAATATTGGCTTGATGTTTCAGATGGTTTAGATCCAATAATCCACAAATGTCTAGACATTTAAATGAGGTCAGGAAAAAAAAAATCTATTCTTTGAAATTTATTTAGCAATTCCAGACATCGATTTGGAGAATGTGTCTTCCACAGGCAACAGAAAGAGAAATTTGTTCTGGTTCTAAATATGAATCAAAGTGGCAAGACCCAGACTGTCCTATCTTTCTAAATGTAAGCTCTTTTTGAAATCTATAAAGATGCTCCCGTGAATCTGTCTGGTGCTGAAGCATCAAGGCACAATTTATCAAAATGACTGCCATTGCTAGAAGTCAAGAGCTGAATGTAAAGAGATGCTGCTTTGCCAAGGCATTGGAGCTCAAGCTTCAGTCCTGATGTTGGTGTTTTCTCCAGAATGTTCCCTCGTGATTTCTTTAAGTCAACTGACTATTTTGTTTTCTTGGGAAAAAAATATATATTGTATGATGACTATAGGACTTGATGGAACAGGATCCAAAGCTCACGTGTCTCGGTAAAAAACAAGGGCTTTTGAATCTGTGGCGGCCCATAGGCTGCCGCTCTGGCAACAGCGTGTCTCATTGCTGATGGCATGACCTAACATAATGTGACACGTACCAGAAGAAGTAATGTGACAAAATGGATCAAGCAGGTAATGCCATGCTTGAAAAATATGACATCTCATCTGAAACCATTCCTGCCTTCAGCAAAGATACTATCTCAAAGGGCACCTTGCTGTTGTCTACATCCTTCAAGCTTCAGATGATATCATCAGGGCCATATCATTATGGGCACAGAAGTAAGTAGCATTTACGCAGTGACAAAAGGCAACCTTGGAGATCTGCTGTGCTCCAGAACTCAGTCAGAGGAGGTGTAATTAGGCAGTGAGCAAGAAGATGAGCTGTCTGTCTTCTCTACCACTGGTCCCCAGTACTCTTATCTACAAGAAAGCAGTCAAGTTATTCCTCAAGTGGATCAGGTGGGGCTGAGAAAGCTTTAATCTGTACTACCAAGATTCCACTGCAGAGATTTTCACAACTTGGCCCAAGCTCATTTTTTCCTTTAATTAATAGAGTTCATGTATTTATTATGTGTATGAGCCAGAGGCCAATCAGAAAAAGAGAAGCCACTCTAAGAATTTCAAACAGAAGAAAACTTAGTATAGAAACAGAGTTAAAAATCATTGGAAAGGATTATAGGGAACTATAGGGAATGTTGGTGCTGCCTGGACATCAGAAACGAGAAGAGTCAACTACCCCTCTCCCACCCAGGGCTAGAGAATGAACAGTGAAAAAGTGGAGTCAATTCCTTAGCTCAACCCACAAATGCTATTGCAGCCCAGTTTTTTTTTTTTTTTTTTAATATTGCTATTTATGTATTTATTTGGCTGCACTGGGTCTTAGTTGCCGCCCACGAGATACTCTCTGGGTCGTGTGGGATCTTTCCTTGTGATGCATGGATTGTTTAGTTGTGATGCAAGGGTTTAGTCGCTCCACAGCATGTAGGATTTCACTTCCCTGACCAGGAATTGAACCCATGTCCCCTGCATTTGGAAGGTGGATTGTTTACCACTGGAGCACCAGGTAAGTCCTGGAGCCCAGTTTTTTTTAATCCTCTATCTGCTACTTCTGTTGCTAGAACCCAACCCCAGGATCCAACTGACAAGGAGTCCAAAAAATGTAGTTTCCAGTCTTCCAATCCCTGAAATCCAGAGCTTAGGATAGGGAGAGGAGGTTGAGCAGTATGAGGATGAGACTTAGTACAAGAAGACAATGTTGAACCTATTATGCTTCTTTAGCTATTGTAATGAAAGGTGAACAAAACAAAGATACAGTGAAAGTAAGTCTCAGGTAAAAGCATGAGTATTGTTAGCTATCTTCATGCATCTGAAGCTGGACAATAATGTATGATATGTACTATCCTTAGTGAGACCCAAAGGCCACAACATTATCTAAGGATATGACCTATTTCAGTTCAGTTCAGTTCAGTTCAGTTGCTCAGTCGTGTCATGAATCGCAGCACGCCAGGCCTCCCTGTCCATCACCAACTCCCAGAGCTTACTCAAACTCATGCCCATTGAGTCGGTGATGCCATCCAGCCATCTCATCCTCTTTCGTCCCCTTCTCCTCCTGCCCCCTATCCCTCCCAGCATCAGGGTCTTTTCCAATGAGAATGAGTCACCACTTCCCATGAGGTAGCCAAAGTACTGGAGTTTCAGCTTCAGCATCAGTCCTTCCAATGAACACCCAGGACTGATCTCCTTTAGGATGGACTGGGTGGATCTTCTTGCAGTCCAAAGGACTCTCAAGAGTCTTCTCCAACACCACAGTTCAAAAGCATCAATTTTTTGGCACTCAGCTTTCTTCACAGTCCAACTCTCACATCCATACATGACCACTGGAAAAACCATAGTCTTGACCAGACGGACCTTTGTTGGCAAAGTCATGTCTCTGCTTTTTAATATGCTATCTAGGTTGGTCATAACTTTCCTTCCAAGGAATAAGTGTCTTAATTTCATGGCTGCAGTCACCATCTGCAGTGATTTTGGAGCCCAAAAAAATAAAGTCTGACACTTTTTCCACTGTCTCCCCATCTATTTCCCATGAGGTGATGGGACCAGATACCATGATCTTAGTTTTCTGAATGTTAAGCTTTAAGCCAACTTTTTCACTCTCCTCTTTCACTTTCATCAAGAGGCTTTGTAGTTCCTCTTCACTTTCTGCCATAAGGGTGGTGTCATCTGCATATCTGAGGTTATTGATATTTCTCCTGGCAATCTTATTTAGCTACCGTGTACTTAGTCGCTCAGTTGTGTTCGATTCTGTGGTACCATGGACTGTAGCCCACCAGGAATTCCACCAGCTCTCTGTGGAACTTCCCAGACAAAAATACTGGAGCAGATTGTCATTTCCTACTTCAGGGGATCTTCCCAAACCAGGGATTCAACCTGCATCTCCTGCAGTGGCAGGAAGATTCTTAACTACTACTGCCACCTGGGAAACACCTGTTTAGCTATAGTGCACATCAAATGATTGAACTTTAACTCTAATTGCCAAAGTTTTGGAAATAATTTTAGCACTTAACAGTTCTCAAAGTCTGGAACCAATTTACAATAGTGGATTGGAACTGATGCCTTGCTAGTTACTGTCTTCTCAACTTAAGAACAATAAATGTCCCAAATTTAATTAAAGATTGACCCTAATACCCATGGAAGAGAGACACACATGTTTAATACATTACTACAAACCTTGTAGAGCACCACATTTCTCTTTTCAGAGCAGCATAAAGTAGGAAGAAATTTATAAAAATTTAAAGAATTTACATTTGAGTCTCAGAAAGAATTTTCTAAAGCAAACTTTTTTTTACTTGACACAGAAATGCCTCATTATCTTGATCATTACAGAGAAAATGAGGTGTTCCATTTAGCTGGTTTTTTCACATAAGCAGAGACTATCTTTTTAATTTATTTTTAATCATTGTAATATTTAAGAGTAACGTTTATTGTTTTCTTGCATACAAAATTAATATCTGATGGAGAAGTTGAATCAAGATTGCAAACTGAAATCATTTTTCTACTTCCCTTCCCACTGAAATTTAACTGAAATGACAGAAATGCTATTAAGAAAGAATAATTTTATATAAGCACTAGAAAATAAGAAAGTATTCAAAGCATAAACTTTTAGGAAATCCTGGAAGAGAAAAAGGAGTTGGGATAAATTTTCAGAGGAATCAGAACATGGAAAATTGCCTAATGCCAATAATAAGAACCCCTCTTTAATGCAAGTTGGAGAAAATCCAAGCTTTATGACCATCAATGCCAGACTAGTAGAGGCACATGTGTGTGCTATACTCAGTCAGTTCAATTGTGTTTGACTCTTTTTGACCCCATGCCAGTAGCCCGCCAGGCTTCTCAGTCCATGGGATTCTCTGAGCAAGAATACTGGAGTGGGTTGCATTTCCTTCTTCAGGGGGTCTTCCCAACCTAGAGTTCAAACCTGTGTCTCCTGCATTGTAGGCAGATTCTTTACCAACTGAGCTACGAGGAAAGCCCAGTAGCAACACATGGGAAACCAAAATTACTGTATTTGGATTAGCTGAGAGAGCTGGATTCTTCCAGCTCTCCTACTTACATATTCGGTTTCCTTTTTCCTATATATTGTATGTATGCATGTTTTAATTTTATTTAAAAACAAACATTGATGCTGAAATTTCTTCTGCTTCTTAATGTATATATTTAAAGGTGGATTATCCTTTATAATTTGAGTACAGTTATATATTATCAAATGTTTTCTTATGTATTTATATTTTAATTTAGTCATCAGTTGAAAGAGATCAATCTGGGTTAATATTTGGCAGTGCATTGTTGAGTAGGGCATGGATTTGACTGGGTCTTTTTTAATTTGTCCAAATTCTAAGATCATTGGCTGGAGGGTGAGTGGATAGGCATAAGGCTTACCAAATATCCAGTGTCCTGTAACCCTGCTGGAAACTGTTCTTGCTATATGGTTTTATTTTTGTGGTATGCTTCTCTTTTTTTTGTCTGATTGGTTTTTTTAAATTTTTAATTATTTAGTTTTTGGCTGCACTGGGTCTTCATTGCTGTGAGCAGGCTTTCTCTAGTTGCAGTGAGCAAGGGCTACGCTCTAGTTGTGGTGCACAGGCTTCTCATTATAGTGTCTTCTCTTGTTGCGGAGCACAGGTTCTAGACACTCGGGCTTCAGTAGTTGTGGAACACAGGCTTAGTTGCCCCATGGCACGTAGGATCTTCCCAGACCAGGGATTGTACAGATGTCCCTTGCATTGCAAGGAGGATTCTTAACCACTGGACCATCAGGGAATCCCTGTTTGTTTTGTAACATACAGAAGGGGACCTACAGTGTATGTATTTAGTTCCTTGCCAGAATTAACATGTCTAAATCTAAAACTGCCAAAATGCATCACTCCCACATCACTCCTACAACAACTCCCTACTTTCAGCCATCAGCCATGACTTTTACTTGAAATTGTTGTCCCAGAATAAATTTATAAGTTGATGTCTAAGTTAGAGGGTGAAAGGGGGGTGATATTCAGGAGTGAAATGGCTTTGGGTACTCTAGAAATTATTTTTGTCATGTAGTAGGGGTGGAAATATACAGTTTGATTACTAGCCTACTGGTTTGTAAATTTATCAACTCACAATGAAGGGCAGTGAAAACATACAAACATTTTCTGTGTGGACAGACTCTTCTTTCTCAGGACCATGTTCATGCCTGGAATGGTTTAATTGTATCCTGGTTTCTGGTAAATTTTTAACCAGTGGTTTCCTAAGTTTCAGGATGGTTGAACTCCAGCATCTCTTGTGCATTTTCATACTTCTTTTAATCAAATTTTGCTATTTAGCCACCTCTTCATTTCAAAGTCCAAGGGAAGATTACTTTCATTTTGAAGAGAGAATTTTCCCCCCTTAGAGCAGTGTCACAATTTAAAGTAATTTGTCAATGATCAAACAGCATGTAAAGTGGTGGATTCAGGATTTAATTCAAGTCACTATGTTACCAAAGGCCATCCTCTTTATATCTTTTCTTTTAAATTTATTTTCATTGCAGCATACATCATCAAGAAGGTTGATTTAAACTAGGGCTTATAAGTTAGAAAGATTTTTAACACCTGGAATGACAGAAGTAGGCATACCACAAAGGGTGAGAAAAGTTGGAGAACAATTTATAAGCAAGAAATTACATAACATTCAGGAAGACATCTAGTTTCCTCATAGGGTAGAACAAATGTACAACATTAGTAGCAAATAAGGCCGTGATAGTGAAGGTATTGCATCCTAAGCTATTATACCCAGAACTGAAGAAATTACACCTGCTTCTCTAAGAGTTCAGCATCATTAAAGGTGACTTATTTTGGTAACTTGGAGAAGGCAATGGCACCCCACTCCAGTCCACTCGCCTGGAAAATTCCATGGAGGAGCTCGCTAAGAGCACAACTCAGCGACTTCACTTTCACTTTTCACTTTCATGCATTGGAGAAGGAAATGGCAACCCACTCCAGTGTTCTTGCCTGGAGAATTCCAGGGATGGGGGAGCCTGGTGGGCTGCCGTCTATGGGGTCGCACAGAGTCGGACACGACTGAAGTGACTTAGCAGCATTTGGATAACTTAGCAAAGTATGTTGTGTAGGTTGGAATGCAAGAGGGTATAAAAGTGATCAAGACAAGTTTAAGCATTTTGTGATTGGAAGTGAACTGTATTTGGAATAAAATTAAGCTTGTCCAAGAGAATTTTGAAGAATTAGTTAGCTACAACATGGAGATTTATGTATTAGTGGCTAAAACAATATTCAAATTATTAATATCATATTCACATAAGAAGTAGGTAGATTCCCATTTTCAGAATAAAATGATAAGTTTAATTTTAGATATGCTTAGAATGAGCAGATCATAGGTTACCCTGGAAATGGTGTCCAATAGACAATGTAGGTTTAGATCCATCAGATGGCTGAAGGGTGAATTTTAGAGTATTCTAAATAGAGGTGATAAATTGTATCCAGCACATAGTAACTGCTCAAATATTAATAAAACTGAATTAGCTTGCTTTGGAACTGAATGGAATTGAACAGTTATCAAGTTCAACAGAGGAAAAAGTAGTCAAACAATTAGAAGGAAACTCAGATGGTGAAGTTGTAGTGTTACCAAAGGTATCATACCGGCTAAGGGAGGACCAGGGCTGGAAAGAAGATGCTGGTGGGAACACAGAGTGATCTGTATGGTAGCCAGATTCAAGGGATTCTGTAATATGTAAGCATTTACATTCAAAAAAGCCATGTTTGTGGAATGTCTCCTAATGAATACAGGCTTCTCTGGTGGCTCAATGGTAAAGAACCTGTCTGCCAGTGCAGGAGACACAAGAGACTGAGGTTCGGTCTCTGGGTTAGGAAGATCTCCTAGAGGAGGAAATGGCAACCTGCTCTAGTATTTTTGCCTGAAAAATCCCATAGACAGAGGAGCCTGAGGGGCTACAGTCCATGGGGTTGCAAAGAGTCAGACACAACTGAGTGACTGAACATGCACACACATACAGTGAATACAGCAAAGATAATAGTGAGAAGCCATTCCGTGGATGTAGGTGCTGCAGTTCACAAGGCAGGAAACTTCACCAGATGCTAAAGTCGTGCTGAAGTGAGCCTTAGATACCACTGTCCTTGAGGAGTTTGCATTTTTCTGAGGAAGATCAAACAAGTGGAAGAGTAGAAAAGTGTCCTATGAGAAAAACAATTCTACCTTTTCTGCAAAGACATTCACATTTCAGTGACATTGGGTGCTTCCTCATTAATTTCTAATGAATTAATAACAGCATAAATAATACACCCTTCCTTAGCTAGACTGAAGCTCTACAAGGTCAGAGATCATGTAGGCTTTGTTCATGATACTTCCTCAGCACCTAGAAAGAACCTGCACAAGAGTTCCTCAATGAGATATTAAAAATAATAATTAATGGATGTATCGATGGGTGAATAGGTGAGTGGACAGATGAATAAATGAAGACATCCCTGACCAGTCTTCATATGTGAATACACTGCTTTCCATCACTGCCTTTCTTTTTTCAATTGTATTTACTCACCTCTGTGTTTCAGCTATTATTCCAATCCTTAGTTGAACCACAACAGAACAGGTAATGAAGTACTCAGTAGAGCTGCTGTTTGAAGTTGGCCACATTGTATCTCTCAGTCTTATGTCCTTGATTTTTCCCTCAACATCACAGCAGCAATGAGGATACCTTAAAAATACAATAAAAGATACTGTTAGATTTTTTTGAAAGATAGAAAAATGAAGTTTTCTTCACTTTCTCAAAATGATATAGCTTTTGAAAATATTAGACTTTTGACCAACTTCTGCATTCAGAGCTAAAGAATCACCTTTCAATTACTTCCTACATGAATATAATGTGATTTGATGTTGTCGACCAGTTCGTATAAATGGGAAGTTATTTGCAGTTAGTCTGAGAGGTTCTGAAGGACTCTTTATGGAGAGTTGATCAGATTTTGCTAGACTCTGAAGTCCTTGAGATCTGTGCAACCACCCAAGGACATCAAATTATTTGAGGGGGAGATGAGAAAACTTGTTCTGATTCAACTGAGACTATTCTCTGACTTTCTAAAGCTTCAGACAACTTAGGAATGAATGCACACTGCACATGTCTCTTTCTGAAATGTTCTCCACCTTAGTTTTGACATGAGAGTGAAAGCACAGTTCTATAATATATGAAGATATCTGTGGATTCTATAGACATAGGAAATTTGTGATATTTCTCAGGAAGGCATCTTATTTCATTAAATTCCTGGTTGATTCCTGCTATTGTATGAGGTTGGGCTCTTCTCTATTAAAATCAATCTGGAAGCATTCTGAAATGACTTGAAACTAACACTCCTGCAGATTGGACCACAGAGGCTATAGGTATTTCTGTGCCTTAAAATTATATTCTAACTTGCATGGCTAGATTTGTACATAGAGTATTTGTTTTGGGGTACTAATGGGCCTCATGTAACAAAGGACACTGGACTCACACTTGGGGTATTTTAGGGAAGTCTATGTTAAGGGCAAATTCCACTATATAGTTATAAGGGACTTGATTTAGGTCATACCTGAATAGAATAGTGGTTTTCCCTACTTTCTTCAATTTAAGTTTTCATTTGGCAATAGACATTTCATGATCTGAGCCAGAATCAGCTCCCAGTCTTGTTTTTGCTGACTGTATAGAGCTTCTCCATCTTTGGCTGCAAAGAATATAATCAATCTGATTTTAGTATTGACCATCTGGTGAATCCATGTGTAGAGTCTTCTCTTGTGTTGTTGAATGAGGGTGTTTGCTATGACCAGTGTGTTCTCTTGGCAAAACTCTGTTAGCCTTTGCCCTGCTTCATTCTGTACTCCAAGGCCAAATTTGCCTGTTACTCCAGGTGTTTCTTGACTTCCTACTTTTGCATTCCAGTCCCCTATGATGAAAAGGACATCTCTTTTGAGTGTTAGTTCTAGAAGGTCTTGTAGGTCTTCATAGAACCATTCAACTTCAGCTTCTTCAGCATTATTGGGCGGGGCATACATTTGGATTACTGTGATAGTGAATGGTTTGCCTTGGAAACAAACAAACATCATTCTGTCATTTTTGAGACTGCATCCAAGTACTGCATTTAAGACTCTTTTGTTGACTGTGGTGACTAGTCCATTTCTTCTAAGGGATTCTTGCCCACAGTAGTAGATGTAATGGTCATCTGAGTTAAATTTGCCCATTCCAGTCCACTTTAGTTCGCTGATTCCTAAAATGTTGATATTCACTCTTGCCATCTCCTGTTTGACCACTTCTTTTGCCTTGATTCATGGATTTAACATTCCAGATTCCTATGCAATATTGCTCTTTACAGCACTGAACTTTACTTCTATCACAAGTCACATCCACAACTGGGTGATGTTTTTGCTTTGGCTCCATCTCTTCATTCTTTCTGGAATTAGTTCTCCACTGATCTCCAGTAGCATATTGGGCACCTACTGACCTGGGGAGTTCATTTTTCAGTGTCTTATCTTTTTGCCTTTTCATACTGTTCATGGGGTTCTCAAGGCAAGAATACTGAAGTGGTTTGCCATTCCCTTCTCCAGTGGACTACATTTTGTCAGAACTCTCTACCTTGACCAGAATCAAATCCCTTATGACTATACAACGGAAGTGACAAACATATTCAAGGGATTAGATCTGATATACAGAATGCCAGATGAACTATGGACAAAGGTTCATAACATTGTACAGGAGGCAGTGATCAAGATCATCCCCAAGCAAAAGAAATGCAAAATGGTTGTCTGAGAAGACCTTACAAACAGCTATGAAAAGAAAAGAAGTGAAAGGCAAAGGAGAAAAGGAAAGATATACCCATCTGAATGCAGAGTTCCAAAGAATAGCAAGGAGAGATAAGAAAGCTTTCCTCACTGATCAGTGCAAATAAATAGAGGAAAAGAATAGAATGGGAAAGACTAGAGATCTCTTCAAGAAAATTAAACATACCAGGGGAAGTTTTCATGCAAAGATGGGCCCAATAAAGGATAGAAATGGTAGGGACCTAACAGAAGCAAAAGATATTAAGAAGAGGTGACAAGAATACATAGAAGAACTATACAAAAAAGATCTTCATCACCCAGATAATCAGGATGGTGTGATCACTCATCTAAAGCCAGACATCCTGGAATGTGAAGTCAAGTGGGCCTTACAAAGCATGACTACAAACAAAGCTAGTGGAGGTGATGGAATTTCATTTGAGCTATTTCAAATCCTGAAAGATGAGCTGCACTCAATATGCCAGCAAATTTGGAAAACTCAGCAGTGACCACAGGACCGGAAAAGGTCAGTTTTCATTCCAATCCCTAAGAAAGTCAATGCCAAAGAATGCTCAAACTACCACACAATTGCATTCATCTCACAATCTAGCAAATTAATGCTCAAAATTCTCCAAGCCAGGCTTCAACACTATATGAACCGTGAACTTCCAGATGTTCAAGCTGGATTTAGAACAGGCAGAGGAACCAGAGATCAAATTGTCAACATCCATTGGATCATCGAAAATGCAAGAGAGTTCCAGAAAAACATCTACTTCTGCTTTATTGATTATGCCAAAGCCTTTGACTGTGTGGATCACAACAAACTGGAAAATTCTGAAAGAGATGGGAATACCAGACCACTTGACCTACCTCCTGATAAATCTGTATGCAGATCAGGAAGTAACAGTTAGAACTGGACATGGAATAGCAGACTGGTTCCAAACAGGGAAAGCAGCACATCAAGGCTGTTTATTGTCAACTTGCTTATCTAACTTATATGCAGAGTACATCATGAGAAACACTGGACTGGATGAAGTACAAGCTGGAATTAAGATTGCTGGGAGAAATGTCAATAACCTCAGATATGCAGACGACACCACCCTTATGGCATACCTCTTTAGTTTAGTGAAGAACTAAAGAGCCTCTTGATGAAAGTGAAAGAGGAGAGTGAAAAAGTTGGCTTAAAGTTCAACATTCAGAAAACTAAGATCATGGCATCTGGTCCCATCAATCCATGGCTAATAGATGGGGAAACAGTGGAAATAGTGGCTAACTTTATTTTTGGAGGCTCCAAAATCACTGCAGATGGTGACTGCAGGCATGAAATTAAAAGATGCTTGCTCCTTGGAAGAAAAGCTGTAACCAACCTAGGCAACTTATTAAAAAGCAGAGACATTATTTGACAACAAAGGTCCATCTAACCAAAGCTATGGTTTTTCCAGTAGTCATGTATGGATGTGAGAGTTGAACTATAAAGAAAGCTGAGTGCCAAAGAATTGATGCTTTCGAACTGTGGTGTTGGAGAAGACCCTTGAGGGTCTCTTGGACTTCAGGGAGATCCAACCAGTCCTTCCTAAAGGAAATCAGTCCTGAATATTCATTGGAAGGACTGATGCTGAAGTTGAAACTCCAGTACTTTGTCTATCTGATGCGAAGAACTGATTCACTGGAAAAGACCCTGATGCTGGAAAAGATAGAAGTCAGGAGGAAAAGGGGATGACAGAGGATGAGATGGTTGGATGGCATCACTGACTCAATGGACATCAGTTTGAGTAAACTCCGGGAATTGGTGATGGACAGGGAGGCCTGGTGTGCTGCAGTACGTGGGGTCACAGAGAGTTGGACAAGACTGAACGAGTGAACTGAACTGAACTGATATTAAGGGCCAGAAAATTTGATATAGGGTTGACATGTCAGAATTTTTTTCTGATAATTCAACAGGCTGGAGAGGGGAAAGAAAGATTTTCACAGGATGCTGGTTTGTGTGGAAGGTCAGCTGTGTTTTAGATGAATAGAGCAAGGACCGTGGTGATAAGAGTATTCTGCACTGCGGCAGCGATTGAAGAAGGATGAGAAGGCAGTGGAGGAGCCAGTAATCTAGCAAGAGTGCCTAGGAGAAGCACTACAAAGGAGGCAGAAACTTCTGGATGTGTTCATACACAAGGAATTTTCTGTGTATTTTTTTACAATGTGTGTGTTCAGTTCCTCAGTTGAGTCAGACTCTGTGACTCCAGGAACTGTAGCCTTCCAGGCGCCTCTGTCCAGTGGATTTCCCAGGCAAGAATACTGGAGGGTGTTACCATTTCCTTCTCCAAGGTATCTTCTCAACCTAGGGATCGAACCTATGTCTCTTGCATTGACAGGTGGATTCTTTACCACTGAGCCACCTAGGAAACCTCTTTTTACAATAGGGCCGATTTTCTGCTAAGTGAAAATGCTTAGACTTGATCTCTACACATTTAAAAGTCATTCTTTGTCCTTGATATGGAAGAGAATTATGATAAAACTAATGTTTTAAATTAAGTTCACAATACTCATTGATGTCAGCTTTTTTAAAAGCACTTAGTTTATGCCAAGCACTATTCCTTCATATTTATGAACTAATTTAAACTGTAGAACAATCCAATGAAATTGCTACTATTACCTGTTTTTCAGATGATCAGTGAAAAGAAATAGAGGAAAACAACAGAATGGGAAAGACTAGAGATCTCTTCAAGAAAATTAGACATACCAGGGGAACATTTCACGCAAAGATGGGTTCGATAAAGGACAGAAATGGTATGGACCTAACAGAAGCAAAAGATATTAAGAAGAGGTGGCAAGAATACACAGAAGAACTGTACAAAAAAGATCTTCACGACCCAGATAATCATGATGGTGTGATCACTCACCTAGAGCCAGACATCCTGGAATGTGAAGTCAAGTGGGCCTTAGAAAGCATCACTATGAACAAAGCTAGTGGATGTGATGGAATTCCAGTTGAGCTATTTCAAATCCTGAAAGATGATGCTGTAAAAGTGCAGCACTCAATATGCCAGCAAATTTGGAAAACTCAGCAGTGGCCACAGGACTGGAAACAGTCAGTTTTCATTCCAATCCCTAAGAAAGGCAATCCCAAAGAATGCTCAAACTACCGCACAATAACACTCATCTCACACGCTAGTGAAGTAATGCTCAAAATTCTCTAAGCCAGGCTTCAGCAATACGTGAACCGAGAACTTCCAGATGTTCAAGCTGATTTTAGAAAAGGCAGAGGAACCAGAGATCAAATTGCCAATATCCGCTGGATCATCGAAAAAGCAAGAGAGTTCCAGAAAAACATCTATTTCTGCTTTATTGACTACACCAAAGCCTTCGACTGTGTGGATCACAATAAACTGTGGAAAATTCTGAAAGAGATGGAAATACCAGATCACCTGACCTGCCCCTTGAGAAACCTGTATGTAGATCAGGAAGCAACAGTTAGAACTGGACATGGAACATCAGACTGGTTCCAAATAGGAAAAGGAGTACATCAAGGCTGTATATTGTCACCCTGCTTATTAAACTTATATGCAGAGTACATCATGAGAAACCCTGGGCTGGAAGAAGCACAAGCTGGAATCAAGACTGCTGGGAGAAATATCAATAACCTCAGATATGCAGATGACACCACCCTTATGGCAGAAAGTGAAGAGGAACTACAAAGCCTCTTGATGAAAGTGAAAGAGGAGAGTGAAAAAGTTGGCTTAAAGCTTAACATTCAGAAAACTAAGATCATGGTATCTGGTCCCATCACCTCATGGGAAATAGATGGGGAGACAGTGGAAACAGTGTCAGACTTTATTTTGGGGGGCTCCAAAATCACAGCAGATGGTGACTGCAGCCAAGAAATTAAAAGACGCTTACTCCTTAGAAGGAGAGTTATGACCAACCTGGATAGCATATTAAAAAGCAAAGACATTACTTTGCCAACAAAGTTCTGTCTGGTCAAGGTTATGGTTTTTCCAGGGGTCATGTATGGATGTGAGAGTTGGATGGTGAAGAAAGCTGAGCGCCGAAAAATTGATACTTTTGAACTATGGTTTTGGAGAAGACTCTTGAGAGTCCCTTGAACTGCAAGGAGATCCAACCAGTCCATCCTAAAGGAGATCAGTCCTGGGTGTTCATTGGAAGGACTGATGCTGAAGCTGAAACTCCAGTACTTTGGCTACCACACGCAAAGAGTTGATTCATTGGAAAAGACCCTGATGCTGGGAGGGATTGGGGGCAGGAGGAGAAGGGGACAACAGAGGATGAGATGGCTGGATGGCATCACCGACTTGATGGGCATGAGTTTGAGTAAGCTCTGGGAGCTGGTGATGGACAGGGAGCCCTTGCGTGCTGCGATTCATGAGGTCACAAAGAGTCGGACACGACTGAGCATATGAACTGAACTGAACTGAAACTGAGAATTAGAAAAGTCAAATAACTTCCCCAAGAGTGCACAGGAAATAAAAGGCAGAATAGGGAACCAAATCTGGACATTTGAACTCCAGAGTCTGCCAAATCACTCTGCAATGATTTCTGTTTGCTTAATAGCTGTTTAGAGCTTCCCTGGTGGCTCAGACAGTAGAGTCTGCCTGCCATGTGGGAGACCTGGGTTCTATCCCTGGGTCTGAAAGATTCCCTGGAGAAGGAAACCAGTCCTGTATTCTTGTCTGGAAAATCCCATGAATGAAGGAGTCTGGCAGACTATAGTCCATGGGGTTGCAAAGAGTCAGACACAACTGAGCAACTAACACTTTCTCACTTTCAATAGCTGTTTGTCATGTATCTTTAAATAACAAGAAACTTTTACAACGAAATAACTTTTCATGGTTTTGTATCATTGTTTGGTCAGAATATATCAAAAGACGTTTACTCAGTTCCCTTTTTGGTAAACAGTTTGTTTTTCATTTTTGAAAAATGCCATGATAAACAGAGCTCTGTAGATTTTTATCTTTGCAAACAAACCCCCCTGAAAAAGCAGCTCTTAGCAGTGAAATGACTGGATCAAAGGATATGCATATTTTTAAGGATTTTGACATAGCTCTCATAAATCACTCCCCAGAAAGACTTCCCAGTTTGCACTGCACTGTCAGAGACTGAGATGATCAGTATCCCTACACCCTCATCAGAAGTTATTATTATCTTTTCTTTAGCTTTGACAGTTTGATAATCTCAATATAACTCAAGGTACTTTTAATTTGAATTTTTGATTGCTAATCAAAAAGTTGACTGTTTTCGTACATTTAATACTGATTTACATTTCTTTTGTGAATTTAATGATCCCATTGTTTAATTTACAAGTAATAATATTTTATAGAATACAATTTTCACTCTTTTTATTGTATTTATTGAAAACATTTTCCCTAGAGATCTAATTTTATACTTTTTAGATGTAAGTAAGCTTTTAAAATTCACACAAATATATCAATGTGTCCTAAGTCACTTCAGCCATGTCCAACTCTTTGCCACCCTGTGAACTGTAGCCTTCTAGGCTCCTCTGACCATGGGATTCTCCAGGCAAGAATACTGGAGTGGTTTGCCACGTCCTCCTCCAGGGATCTTTCCGACCCAGGGATCGAATTCTCTTATGCCTCCTGCACTGGCAGGCATGTTCTTTACCACTAGTGCCACCTGGTTTTCTTTAAATCAACATTTAGTTAGATCCTTAGAACCTTTCCCTACCTTCAGTATTATATTTTTTTCCTCTTATTTTGTATTGGTGTTTATGGTTTTAGTTTTTTTTTAAGATACTGATTGTTTTTGGATGAATGATCTGAAGTAGGTAGATTGCTTTTTGTTTTTCCTCAAATAATTAACCACTGATCTCAAGTTTATCAAGTTTGTCAGCCAGTGGTGTCATTATGATCAAAATTTTATTTATCCCATTAACATGAATTATTATACTATTAACATATAATATTAATAGATTAATTTCATACAACTTCAATTTATGTGCTAATGTGGTCAGCTCTTTTCCTTAAGATATTTATCTTACTTATCATGGTGTTGTCTCTTTTATGAGAAAATAACTTGTTTTTAATTATACAAATGATACAGACTTATTGTAGAAACAAATCAAGCACACAGTAGGAAAAAGCAGGTAATAATTGCCATTAAGTGTTTAGGTTAGATCCTTTCATCTCTGTTGGTGGTTGTTTTCAACATGTATTTTTCAAGATATTATACATCTTGATTTGTAATCTATTTTTAAATTTAATAACAACAAAGTTTTCTCTACCTACATATTCATCTATAATATCAAGTGTAATGACTACATAGTTTGATAGCTAAAAAGTTGTGCTGAATTTTGTGCACTTAATCACAGACTGTCATATACAGCTACTTTTCAAAGTTGCTACCAATAATAACATAATGGTCATATATTTAAATCTTTGGGGCAAGAGGTATTTGATTGTAAGAAAGCTAAAACATAGGTTTTCTGGGGAGTTCTAACATTTTTTCCCCTTCATGTTGCATAACATACCAGAATCAAAATCATCTTTCTGAAGAAGCATTGGGATTTTTTTTTTTTTTTTTTTGACCACACTGCACAGCCTATTGGGGAAAGAAGTGGCAACCTGCTCCAGTGTTCTTGCCTGGAGAATCCCATGGATGGAGGAGTCTGGTGGGCTGCAGTCCATGGGGTTGCAGAGAGTCACTCAGACTGAGCGACTGAGCTCGCTTGCACAGTATATGGGATCTTAGTTTCCCAGGGATCAAACTTGCATGCCCTGCATCGGAAGCTTGGAGTCCTAACCGCTGGGCTGCTGGGGAAGTCCCTGAAGCAGTGTTTGAAATTAAGGAATAACTTATAGACAGTGAAGTACCTCCATCTTAAATGCACTGCCTTTGAGATTCTACTTATGTATATGTCTGTGTTACAATCACACAGGAGACTCCATCCTGCCTGTGTCACTTAGGGTTTATCTACTCTCAGATTTGTCTCTCAGATTCCCTGCATACCTCTAGGCCCCATTTGTCTTAGCTGGAGGTCTGCAGTGTAGGGGTTGCACCTGCAGCCCTTCTGCTCCACCCTCAACCTCAGAAGGTTCAAGGTTCACAGCAGGCTTCTTTTAGCTGCGCCTCACCCCATTACTCTATAAAGGAAGGGTCTTTCAGCCCACACTTCTAACTGCTCCCTACCTCCAGCATGCTCTTTGGTTGCTCCATGAAGGCATATAGAAGTGTGTTGGCAATGTGATGGACTTCTGCTTGGTGACCTGCCTTTTTGGGATTCTACACTGTCAAAGAGTGTCAGCTCTTAGATGGTTAGTTCAAAGCCTAATGAGTTTGTAAACTCAGTTTATAAACCAGCTCTGCTGGTTTACCCCTTCTTAGTAGATTCCTCCTCCTTCCACACTGGCAAGCGTGACAGAAATGTTCTCAATGTTCTTATAAGAAGAAACTCACTTTCTATTGTTTAGTTCATTTCCGTTTGTGTCCTTAACTCTGGAGGGTTTTTCAAAAACCATGGTATGATAGCTCCTCAAACTTGATTTGATATTTGGAGTGAGATCTATAGTTTTTTTTTTGCAGTTTTCAACATCAGAACCAAGTGTAGGACTCCTACCCCAGTGTTTTCAATCTTGGGATTTATGTCTCGGTAGCTATGGTTATAGCTTCTTTCTCATTTATAGTACTAGGAACAATATATTCTCTCTCATTTCACAGATGGTCATTGATAGAATTCATTTTGTTATATAAGTCTTTTAAAATTTTAGTTATTGACTAAATCAATTATACTATGACTTCTTTTTTCTAGTTGCAATCATATTTCTTTCTTTAGCTAATTTCTTCTAGTGCTATGAGTTAACTGTGTTGCTCTTTTATAACCTTAATTAAATTTAAATATGTTATAAGGTTTAAAAATTAGAGTATGTAAATCTATAAAATCTCCCCTGGTTATACCTTTGTTTTATCTCATAAATTTTTGTACAAGATTTTCATAGTGATTATTGATACATAGATTTTTATCAGGGTTTTGTCTATTTTTTGATGAAACTGTTATTTAGCAGAGTTTTTTATTTTGTTTTGTTTTGTTTTATTTTCCCCTAGTGATTTGACATTGGGCTATCTGCTAGTAAATAACTACTATTAGTATTTCATTGTGTGTAAAGTAAGTATTGTTTGCAATTTATTTCAGTATTCTTAATTGTGTAGGATATGATCAGTGTTATTTATAAATATTTCAAAAGCAATTGAAAAGCAAGTTTAGTCTTTGTTTATGACATAGAGTTGAACATTTACCAATTTAATCAAGTCCGGTCATTGATTCCAATTCTCTATATTTTATTTATCACATTTCTCAACAAAAGGAAATTACTATAAATATTAACCTGTTGACTAGGTGATTTAGAGACTGAAAAAACATGGAGGCAGAGCTAACATTTAGAACCCTGCCTTAGAAGAGATCATGGCTCAGATGGTAAAGAACTTGCCTGCAACACAGGAGACTTGGGTTTGATCCCTGGGTCAGGAAGATCCCCTGGAGAAGGAAATAGCTACCCACTCCAGTATTCTTTCCTGGAGAATTCCATGGCCAGAGGAGCCTGGCAGGCTACAGTCCATGGGGTTGCAAAGCATTAGGCATGACTGAGTACTAGTGCTTAACTTATAGTCCTAAACAAACATTGGAAAAGTGACTCAAGCAATCAATAAATCATCAAACTCAAAAGACAAAATATTAATTTTATACTGATACAATGCTTTAGCCTATCAAAGTGATTTTGTGTGCATTTCATCCTGTATTTAGAACAACTAAGTGTATAATATAGTCCCTTATTCAATGATGCAGAAATTGATAGAAACAAAGTAGTTTCCCTAACGTCACACAACTTTTAAGGAGCAGAGCGAAGGCTTGAATTACACTGTAATGAATATTAATTGTCTTCCCACAGCACTGGAATTGTCTACATAATTAAAGGTCTTGTTACTAAATTAATTGAGGGAAAAAAAAAAACGAGTCAAAATCATGCAGAGGTTTGCTTAATTTGGTAGCTCATACAAGGTTCAACTTTTTTTCCATTTTTCCCCTTTGTCATCCTCAGCAAAGGTGAACATTTTTGTCGTCAGGCTTAACCCTGTATGTTCTCAATATTGCTGTCATGGCTGTAAGTATCACATTCTCATACAATAATATCTATGGAGTCTCTTCCCCACAAAGGAAGAATCAGTGTCCCTTATTGGTGTCATTTTTCATTGTTTGATGCAGACCATTTTTAAAGTCTTTATTGAATTTGTTACAATATCGCTTCTGTTTTATGTTTTGGTTTCTTGGCTATGAGGCATGTGGGGTCTTAACTCCTCAGCCAGGGATCAAACCCACACCCTCTGCATTGGAAGGTGAAGTTTTAACCACGGGATCACCAGGGAAGTCCCCATGTCACTTTTTAAGAATGAAGAAAGCTTTCCTAGGATACTCCTCAGCAAATATCCCCTTAGAACTCAGTTCCAGAATTGTATCATATGCTCAGTGTTAACCACTGATAGCAAGAAAAGTGAAATCACTGAAATTACTTTATACTTTTTAAGATTTAGAAATTGAGACTTGAGAAGGTGACTCTGATGCTGCAAAAAAAAAAAAAAAAGCCATTTCTATTGTCAAAAATAGGGAAAGGGGGTGGCTTTGGGTAGGTGACAGCGTCTGTGATACAGATATAGATATTGGAGATCAGAGTGAGAGAGGATGAGTCAAAAACTATTACAGACCATATATTCTGTGAAATGGGGAAAATAGATTACTATTGAGAGAAATAGGAAAAGAACAAAGAGATGTCAGTCTTGATGGAAAGATGATAGCTCTGGTTTGGCACAAGTTGGTCAAAAAGATGGGATTTTCAAAAGGAATTGCAGGCACATAGTTACAAAGATTTGAAGCACAAAAGAGCAGCCAGAGTACAGGCTGAATCTTGAAAACTTTTTCATAAATATGGCAGCCATTGTCATGAAACTGAGTACCATTACTGAGGGAGACACTGGAAAAGAACAAAGACGGAGCATTAGGAACCGTTTCTAATTAAGAGTACAGAAAATAAGCATAAACGGAGAAGGTACAAGTGGAAACAAAATAAATATTATTTTTTAAAAAGCGAATGCCACTCCACTGCAAACATAGACTATTAAAATCAACATTGAATTAATAACACTCTTCATCTTTTTCCTTCTTCTTAAGTAAATAGCATTTAAAAATATTTAAATGTTCCATCAGGTAGCTGTACCATTATTTACTTAATCATTCCTTTGTGATGGATATATAGTTATTTTCTGTTATTTTTCTTTTTAATCTGGTAGTCTAACCTAGTCTCAAGCATACAACTGCAGATCTGAACATAAAGGATGTTCTTATATTCCCTAGAGTCTGTGATTCTAATCCCTTTGAATATGAATCTCTTTTGGCACCTGCTTGACCAATAGAATGGAGTAAAAGTGTTTGGGACTACTGAGGCTAAAAGCCTCAGTTCAGTCACTCAGTCGTGTCTGACTCTTTGAGACTCCATGGACTGCAGCACACCAAGCTTCCCTGTCCATCACCAACTCTCGAAGCTTGCTCAAACTCATGTCCATCGAATCAGTGATACCATCCAACCATCTCATCCTCTGTCATCCCTTTCCCCTCCTGCCTTCAATCTTGTTTTCAGTCTTCAATTAAAAGCCTAGATGTTCTTATATTCCCAGAATATAACTCCTGGAGCTTGCTCAAACTCATGTTCATTGAATCAGTGATGCCATCCAACCATCTCAGCCTCTGTTGTCCCCTTCTCCTCCTGCCTTCAAGTTTCAATTAAAAGCCTAGATGTTCTTATATTCCCAGGATAAGGAAGTCATGCTATTTTAGCATGACAACTGGCTTGCAAGAAATGTTTAATGTAGAAAGAAAATGCTTGAAATTCCTTTGATTTATTGATTTATGAGGTCATATACATCCCCTCACTTAGATCAGAGATGATACACTTACCTTCACCAACGCTTAACCATGAAGATGGATTCAGGAAGGAATGTTGTTTCCATTGTGCATATGAGCTCCGTCTGTCTGACTCTTTGTGGCCCCAAGGACTACAGCCTGCCAGGCTCCTCTGAACATGGAATTCTCCACACATGAATACAGGAGTGGGTTGCCATTTCCTACCCGAGTCAGGAAGGAGAACATGATATAAAGAAAGCAAAAGAGAGAACAAGACAAGCAACTGTCTTGTCCTCAACTACTATGGAATGATAAGAAGGCCATGGAAAAAGTGTCTGATTACATAAGTGTCCTAATATTTCTTTATCAGACTTTAACTCAAAGAGATCAAAATGTGTCATATTAACTTTTTAAAATGGGGACTCAGAACACAACTATTATACATTTGGTCCTATATAAACACCAAAGCTTCCCAGGTGGCTTCCTAGGTGTTGAAGTGGTAAAGAATCTGCCTGCCAATGCAGGAAACACAAGAGACAAGGGTTTGATCCCTGGATTGAGAAGATCTCCTGGAGAAAGAAATGGCAACCTGCTTCAGTATTCTTGCCTGGAAAATTCCATGGACAAGGAGCCTAGCAGACTACAGTCCATGGGGTCGCAAAGTGTCAGAAACGACTTAGTGACTCAACAACAAAAATGAAGAAGGCCTGTGTAAATAATGGATGATGTTTTGTGTCCAAAAGTGAGGGTTCTGGTTTGTTTTTCTCTTTAATTCTTAAGTGGCATGGGTATTGCATGATAGTGTTAAGGTGACTTTACAACATAAACTGGAAATAAACTTCTGTGGTAGATTGCATGGTGGAAGCAATGGCATAAAATCAGAAATAGAACCTGAATGAGAGCAGAATGGCCATTGAGTTAGCAAAGAGAGACTGTTAGGATTTCAATGAAGTAAGAAGGAATTGATTTGTGTATCATCAGCTAAAGGAATCAGCAGTAGATGCCAGCAGAATCCAATGTATATGTGATAGCTATGTTCAAAGTGGCCATAACCTATGTCTTTTTCATGCATGACACTCCTCTTTTGAGAAGTAGAGTCTGTGATTCTATTCCCTTTGAATCTGAATTTCTCTTGGCACGTGCTTGACCAATAGCATGGAGTAAAAGTAATGTTTGGGATTTCTGAGGCTAAATCACTAAAAGCCTAAAGGTTTCCATGAAGGTCTCTTGGAACACCAGGCATGAGAAGCCCAGGGCACATGGAGAAGTTAAGTGTGGACTCTTCATCTGGAAAACTGAAATGAACTCTCATCCATGCATAGCATCAGCTGCTATCTTGAATATCCAGCCCAGACCAGTCTTTAGATGATTCTAGTAGTATACCTGCAACCCTGAGAGATCTGAACATAGAACCACCGCCTGAGCCCAATCCATCCACAGAGCTATGAAAATTAACTTTCAACTTTTGTTTCAAGTCACTGAATTTTGGAGTGGTCTGTCCAAACACATCCAAACTGATGTGGCTGAAGCCAACCTCACAGCAGATCTGGAGAATCGCACTGAAGTCTGAGCATTCGTTCACCATATAGGCAAGAGATCACGTAAGCCACTTTCCAAAATGCATTTTCAAGTAAATCAGGAGTATGGGATAGGCAAAGAAAATTGAAACTTCTTTAGCATTTTCCCCAAATTCTAAACATTATTTTAAAATACTATTTAAATTGCTATATAAGGCTTAATATTAAAACATTGAATATACTAAGTGGAGGCTTCTTAGGGAGACTAGATCATCCACAGGCAAATTTTTTTTTAAAAAAACCCTGTTTTATACAGATTACATTGGAATTAAATAGAGCCATGAACAGCCCAATATAGGCTGTTTTTTAAAATAAAGTTTTATTGGAACACAGCCATGCCTATTTGTTTACAGATCACCTGTCATCGTTTTTGAGTGACAACAGTTGCGGCAAAGATCACATAGACTATAAAGCCAGTGGTCTCTATTCTATGGTGCTTTAAAACAAAAGTGTACTGACTCCTCTATAGAGTGAACATTGGAACCAAGATTCATCCTTTTATATAAAATTTAAGATACAATTTTTTTGCAATTATACTTTCAGGGTAAAGTCCTAGAAGTAGATTTCCTAAGTCACAGAGTTTGTACAACATTAAAGAGTTTCACATATTTTGGCCCCAATTTATCTCGAGAAAAACTCTCAGTTAATATATAATCATTTTAATACAAGATGACTAAATTCCCTGTATCTTTACCAATCTCCTAAAATTGAAATTTTGAGTCTTTTATTTAGAAAAGAAGAACATATTTGTAACAATACTTTATCTGTAGTTCTGAGCATTGTTTAAGATATTAACCTGTCAGCAAAATTACAGAAATAAAGAAAAGTGTATTAAAACTACATGAAATCTTTTGTTCAGTTCAGTTCAGTTCAGTTGCTCAGTCACGTCTGACTCTGCAATCCCACGGACTACAGCACACCAGGCCTCCCTGTCCATCACCAACTCCCAGAGTTTACTCAAACTCATGTCCGTTGAGACAGTGATGCCATCCAACCATCTCATCTTCTGTCATCCCCTTCTCCTCCTGCTTTCAATCTTTCCCAGCATCAAGGTCTTTTCAAATGAGTCAGTTCTTCGCATCAGGTAGCCAAAGTATTGGAGTTTCAGTTTCAGTATCAATTCTCCCAATGAATATTCAGGACTGATTGCCTTTAGGATAGACTGATTGGGTCTCCTTGCTGTCCAAGGGACTCTCAAGAGTCTTCTCCAATACCATAATTCAAAAGTATCAATTCTTCGGTGCTCAGTTTTCTTTATAATCCAACTCTCACATCCATACATGACCACTGGAAAAACCATAGCTTTGACTAGACGGATCTTTGTTGGCAAAGTAACGTCTCTGTTTTTTAATGTGCTATCTAGGTTGGTCATAACTTTTCTTCCAAAGAGTAAGTGTCTTTTAATTCCATGGCTGCAGTCACCATCTGCAGTGATTTTTCAGCCCCCCAAAAAAGTCTGTTACTCTTTCTACTGTTTCCCCATCTACTTGCCATGAAGTCATGGGACCAGATGCTATGATCTTAGTTTTCTGAATGTTGAGCTTTAAGCCAACTTTGAACTCTCCTCTTTCACTTTCATCAAGAGGCTCTTTAGTTTCTTCTTCACTTTCTTCCATAAGGGTGGTGTCTTCTGTGTATCTGAGGTTATTGATATTTCTCCTGGCAATATTGATCCCAGCTTGTGCTTCATCCAGTCCAAGATTTCTCATGATGTACTCTGCATATAAGTTAAATAAGCAGTGTGACAATATACAGCCTTGACATACTCCTTTACCAATTTGGAACCAGTCTGTTCCATATCCAGTTCTAACTGTTGCTTCTTGACCTGCATACAGATTTCTCAGGAGGCAGGTCAGGTGTTTTGGTATTCCCATCTCTTTCAGAATTTTCCACAGTTTGTTGTGATCCACAAAGCCTAAGCCTTTGGCATAATCAATAAAGCAGAAGTAGATGTTTTTCTGGAACTCCCTTGCTTTTTCAAGGATCCAATGGTGATACACTCCTTTTATATGAAATTCACATAGTTCTTTTACTTAACAAATGACTGTCAGATAAATTGACATGTATTTTGTTTAACAGGGTCATTTCAGTTGTTCACATGTTGGGCAAAAATTGTATTCCATACTTTTTGGTTTTTTGACTGTGCTGTGTCTTCATTGCTGTGTTCAGACTTTCTCTAGTTGTGGAGAATGTGGGCTACTCTCTAGTTGTAGTGCAGAGGCTTCTCATTACAGAGGCTTCTCTTGTCACAGACCACAGGCTCTAGGTGTGCAGGCTCAACAGTTTCAGCACATGGGTTTTAACAGTTGTGGGACATGGGATTAGTTGCTCTGTGGCACGTGACATCTTCCTGGGCTAGGGATTGAACCCATGTCCCCTGCATTGGCAGGCATATTCTTAACCACTAGACCACCAGGGAAGTCCTCCACATTTCTTTTAATTCACTCTTTATTCTTTAAGAAATGTAAGTATTTCCTATAAAGGTATTAACAATTTTGATTAATATAAAAGACCTCTTATGATTTTCAAAGTTTTTGTTGTTGTTGTTCTCCTGATTGTGCTTATATATCCCAAATTCAGGAATGCCTTTTTATTTTTTATTTTATTTTTTTTTATTATTATTTTTTTTTTCCAGTGGGTTTTGTCATACATTGATATGAATCAGCCATGGATTTACATGTATTCCCAATCCCGATCCCCCCTCCCACCTCCCTCTCCACCCGATTCCTCTGGGTCTTCCCAGTGCACCAGGCCGGAGCACTTGTCTCGTGCATCCCACCTGGGCTGGTGATCTGTTTCACCATAGATAGTATACATGCTGTTCTTTTGAAATATCCCACCCTCACATTCTCCCACAAAGTTCAAAAGTCTGTTCTGTATTTCTGTGTCTCTTTTTCTGTTCTGCATATAGGGTTATCGTTATCACCTTTCTAAATTCCATATACATGTGTCAGTATGCTGTAATGTTCTTTATCTTTCTGGCTTACTTCACTCTGTATAATGGGTTCCAGCTTCATCCATCTCATTAGGACTGGTTCAAATGAATTCTTTTTAATGGCTGAGTAATATTCCATGGTGTATATGTACCACAGCTTCCTTATCCATTCATCTGCTGATGGGCATCTAGGTTGCTTCCATGTCCTGGCTATTATAAACAGTGCTGCGATGAACATTGGGGTGCACGTGTCTCTTTCAGATCTGGTTTCCTCAGTGTGTATGCCCAGAAGTGGGATTGCTGGGTCATATGGCAGTTCTATTTCCAGTTTTTTAAGAAATCTCCACACTGTTTTCCATAGCGGCTGTACTAGTTTGCATTCCCACCAACTGGCTATTCTACCCAAAGCAGTCTATAGATTCAATGCAATCCCTATCAAGCTACCAACGGTATTTTTCACAGAACTAGACCAAAGAATTTCACAATTTGTATGGAAATACAAAAAACCTCGAATAGCCAAAGTAATCTTGAGAAAGAAGAATGGAGCTGGAGGAATCAACCTGCCTGACTTCAGACTCTACTACAAAGCCACAGTCATCAAGACAGTATGGTACTGGCACAAAGACAGAAATATAGATCAATGGAACAGAATAGAAAGCCCAGAGATAAATCCATGAACCTATGGACACCTTATCTTTGACAAAGGAGGCAAGGATATGCAATGGAAAAAAGACAACCTCTTTAACAAGTGGTGCTGGGAAAACTGGTCAACCACTTGTAAAAGAATGAAACTAGAACACTTTCTAACACCATACACAAAAATAAACTCAAAATGGATTAAAGATCTAAATGTAAGACCAGAAACTATAAAACTCCTAGAGGAGAACATAGGCAAAACACTCTCCGACATAAATCAAAGCAAGATCCTCTATTGACCCACCTCCCAGAATATTGGAAATAAAAGCAAAACTAAACAAATGGGACCTAATGAAACTTAAAAGCTTTTGCACTACAAAGGAAACTATAAGTAAGGTGAAAAGACAGCCCTCAGATTGGGAGAAAATAATAGCAAATGAAGAAACAGACAAAGGATTAATCTCAAAAATATACAAGCAACTCCTGCAGCTCAATTCCAGAAAAATAAATGACCCAATCAAAAAATGGGCCAAAGAACTAAACAGACATTTCTCCAAAGAAGACATACAGATGGCTAACAAACACATGAAAAGATGCTCAACATCACTCATTATTAGAGAAATGCAAATCAAAACCACAATGAGGTACCTTACACGCCAGTCAGGATGGCTGCTATCCAAAAGTCTACAAGGAATGCCTTTTTAAAAAATACACATTAAAAAAAAAAAATACACATATGGGTCTACTGCTGGAATTTCTATTTCTGTGCTGATCTACTTCTATACTGGTCCTATTAAAAAGTAACTTACAGATTATGATAAGTTTTAGCATCTGGGAAGGTTTAGATGCATTTATTGTTCTTTAAGTTTTGGTTATTTATAATGCATTTTCTCTTTTAGATTATTTTAGAACACCCTGTCAAAGTCCATAAAAATCCTTTTGAGATTTCTGTTGAAATTCACTTGGTATGTTTGAAATTCCTTCCAATTTTCTACTGAGATGTCACTAAAAATTATTTTGAGTTGATGATAAGTTAAACAATTTTTAATATTTGTAAGAATTACAATCACATTTTAATACTCATAATAATTTTTTGGCACAATGATTATTTTCATTTTGATTCCCTCATCATATTGATCTTTTAAAATTTGTTTCCTTTGTTGATATATTTTCAATGGCATTCTCTAGGTCCTGTGTACATGATTAAATTGAAGTCTTACCTCCGGAGAAGAAAAACATGGGAAATTAGCCTTCTGGGTGCTTAGTTGCTCAGTTGTGTCTGACTCTTTGCAACCCCATGAACTGTGCCCTAACAGGCTCCTCTGTCCATGGGATTATTCCAGCAAAAATACTTTAGTGGGTTGTCATTTTCCCCTCCAGGAGATCTTCCTGACCCAGAGATCAAACCCATGTCTCCTGTGTCCTGCCTTGGTAGGAAGACTCTTGACAAATGAGCCACCTGGGAAACCCTTATTAGCTTCTGGTTACATCAAAAGATTCTGATCTTTCTTGTATAACAGTGGTCATGTATTTCTGTCTATAGAATGTTTGTATGGCTTCTTTAATTGACATGGTTATCTTACTATATAAAAATTACTTTTATTTGAGTTCTGGATCTTCCATTGCCTCTTCCTTGGTCTGATTTTTAGACCTATTTCACCTCAGTAGCTAAGAGGAGTGGGCTAGTCCAGGGGACTCATGACTATGAGAGTAGGATGCTGAGAAAATCAGAGTAACAGCCAACCTAAGCACCACTTATGAAAAATAATGGAATAGTGGGCCCCCCAGTTGATTCAATGGGGATTAGGCCACAACCAGTAAATGCTCATCTTATTTCTTCCTAAAATAGGATAGCCAGTGAAGATGATATCAAGATCCCTAAAAACTTCTGTGAAGACAATCTAAAGTTAAGCACAAGTCAATATTAGACTTTATACTAAGCAAATCACAAAAATACAGATGCCTATGCTATGCAGCTTGAGATGCAAGGGCTTATGCCACTTGACCTGTCACTTGCTAACTTTGTTCCTTTTTCAAAAATTGCCATCCTTGCCATGGATGAAAGGCAGCCATCTTTGATGACAATCTTGACACACTATATTATAAAAGTAAATAAATTTATGACAGATATAAAGCACACCTTTGCCAGAATCATTTGACTCTCAATCATAACTCTTAAGATTTCAATACACTTAGCCTCTGAGCACTGGAAAACTTTACTGGAGAAAAGCAGAGCTTTGCTACTTTTCCCAATTTTAGATCAAAGTTAGTGTCCTATCCTGGTTCCAAGCTGGAAATTTAATGATCTGTATTTTGGAAATGTCAGAGTATGCTTAGAGATTGTCCCCATAGGGTCCTGACCTGCATTCAGGCATGCAAGCAGCCATCTCCTTTGCTCCAAAATCTCCCATGATCGCTTTCCTCTCATCTTCTCTCAATAATTTCTAACTCAGCTCTCAGTTTGCTTCGGTTTCTCATTCCCTTAACTTTCTCTCAGAATCTGATTCCAAGCTATTTTGGCTCTAGTTTTGCTGTCTTCCCAGGCATAACACACCCACTGTGAAGATCATCATTTTTTTAAAAAATGATGCACTGGGTCTTCGTTACACTGGGTCTTTGTTGCTGTGCTTGGGTTTTCTCTAGTTGCAGTGAATAGGGGTTACTCTCTAGCTGCAGTTCGCAGGCTGCTCATTGCGGTGACTTCTCTGGTTGCAGCACGTGGGCTCTAGGGCATGTGGGCTTCTGTAGTTGTGGCTCATGGGCCCAGCTGCTCTGTGGCATGTGGAATCCTCCCAGACAAAAGATTAAACCCACGTCCCCTGCATTGGCAGGGGGATTCCTAACTACTGGACCACCAGGGAAGTCCAAGATCTTTTTTTTAATTTCCTTAACCAGCTTATAAACATGATATTGGAGGTGCAGACATCAAACAACCTTTCTTTTCTCCCATAGCAGTTCCCAACTATGTTATGGAAATGTTCTCCTATGGGCAAATATATATCCTAATAATATCTGGGGCAGTTCCAAAACTAACTTCCACTTAGTTATTACAAGTCAGCGCAGTTAAGTTTAAAACTAAAATTTCATGTTGACATCAAAGGTATCTCTTTTTCATTGCTAGCCACAGCAGTGCCTCAGGAGATCTGAAGTAGGAAAGGGTTGTAGCCTGACCCAGGTATACATTCATTCAACATATTTATTGAGTGATTACTCTGTGCAAAGATTGGATCTAAGCAATTAGAATTCATTAGTCACCCTCCCAGCCTAGCTGGGTCTGCTATATAATTTATGTGGCCCAGTGCAAAATAAAAATGCAAGACTGGTCAGGGTCCCCATGTCTCATGAACCACGGCACCAACTCATTACACACAGGTGGACTGAGGGCTTTATTTCTATTTGGCCATGCTAGGTCTTCACTGCGGGGAGTGGGGGCTACTCTCCAGCTGTGGGCCTCTTATTGCAGTGACATCTCTTATTGCAGAGCATAGGCTCTGGGGTGCATGGGCTTCAGTAGTTGTGGTTCCCAGGCTCTAAAGCACAGGCTTACTAGTTGTGGCACACAGGCTTAGCTGCTCCAAGGCACATGGGCTGTTCCCAGATCAGGGATGGAAACTATGTCTCCTGCATTGGCAGACAGATTTTTTTATCACTGAGCCAGCACGGAAGCCCCCGATCAAGGGCTTTAAACCTCTGCTCAGTAATGTGCCAGGACCTGGATTCACGTGGTTGAGACAGCACTACCTCATCACTTGATGGATATACTTTGCATCCCTGGCAAGCTGTGCTGCTTGAACTACTTTGAGACTCTTCCAGGTTTGCATCTGAACCCTCCTGGCACCAAGGCCCCCATCAGGCAGGAGGGCAATGTCAGAATGCAGGCTTCAGTGTGACCACCGCACCCCAAGGACAGGGAAGCCAAGCAGGATCCCAGATGCCAGAGAGTGAGAAACAGCAACCTAAAACCCCTCCTAAGGAGGCAGGGAGGTAACCAGAGTCAGGGCAGCATAAGAGGTTAAGAACATGAAGTCTAGAGCCAGAAACCCCTGGAATTTTAATTCATTCCCTCACAACCCAGTGAGTGGCCATCAGCAAGTCCCAGAATCCTTCTCAGTCTGATGTGAGAATGACAATAAGAATACTGTCAAGTTACATCCTTAGGACTGTTGTGAGAATGAAGTGAGCTTGTATCGGAATGGCTTAGTATAGTACCTGCATGCATGTGTGCTAAATCACTTCAGTTGTATCCGAATCTTTGTGACCCTATGGACTGTAGCCCTACCCTATCTGTCCATGGGATTCTCCGAGCAAGAATACAGGAGTGGGTCGCCATGCCTCCCACTACGGTATCTTCCCAACCCAAGGATGCAACCTGTGTCTCTTACATCTCCTGCATTGGCAGGCATGTTCTTTACCACTAGTGCTACCTGGAAAGCCCCAGTATAGCACTAGACTGGAGTAAATGCTATACCTTATTATTATTATTCACCTACCCTACATTGCCTTGTGTCATAGTGATTTGTCAATATTTAATGATCTGAAGCTTCTTAAAGGAAGAAACTATTTTTCACTTTCATTTCAGTAATTATAACAATCCACTTATTCAACAAATGTTTCCTGGGAACTGTGCTAGGCATAAGAGAGACAATGGTGAATAAGACAGGCATTTTCTTTACTGCATAATGCTTATAGTCCAGGAGAAGGATGTTTTAAAAGTAACTATGATTGTTATTAATAACTCTAATAGGAAACACAGAATGCTGTGAGGGCACACAACAATGGCATCCAGCCAAGGGATGGAAATTCAGGGATGCTTCCCATGGGAAGTAATATTTAAACTGAAAAGAGTGGGATTTGGCAAGGTAAGTAAGTAAATAGTGTAGGTATTAACTGGGGAAAAGGTAGTCCGGGGAGACAGAAAAGATGAACAAAGTCTTTCAGGTGAGAAAAAGCGGGACATATTGGGGAAAACAGAAAGAATATCATGTAATTGAAAGTCAAGAACAGTCTTAGGACACATTTTAATGGGTTTAGACTTTATCTTAAAGGTAGAAAGAAACCAGTGAATGATTTAAAGTAAGAATGAAAGGGTCCTATTTGCATCATAAAAGGATCATTCTGTACTCTTTGTTAAAAAAAAAGTGGATTAAAGGAATTCGGAACTGAAGACAGAGACAAGGAATAGTAATCTAGTCAGTAGAATTGGGCTGCAAAGATAAATAATAAGAAAGAAGGGATAGATTCAAGATAAAGTTAAGTAGTAAAATTGATAGTAATTCTTGATTCCCTGAATGTGATTATTGAGGAAAAGTGAATACCCGAAGATTGCTTCTGGATTTCTGTGCGCAGTGCCAGGTACCGTAATAAGAAGCACAGAGAGGAAGAAAGTTTGGAGACGGAAGGATGAGTTCTGAGTAAACTTTGAAAAAGCTCCACTACCTATAAGTGGTAATGTCCAGTAGGGAATTTGGTATAAAAACTTAACAATATATAAACCATCTCATATGTGTGGTGTGAGGCTGCCAGGGTTAATACCATGACGGGCGGCCTGGACCTAAGTTTTAGCTTCCCCCGAAATGGTAAGATTCCCTACCCCCATCAAGTAACCTGGAGCCAGCCAATCAATATGCGCCCAGTAAGAACAAAGGGAGAGCTGAAAAGCCCGCGAAAGTCTGTACGGATAGAATTGCTTTGCAAACATGTAACCAATCCGCTTAAGCCAGTTACTAACCGCTTTTGCATATCTCATAAATTTGTGTAACAAGCTTGAGCTCGGCGCTTTCTGACCCTGCACCATTGTGATGTTTGTGGCAGAAGGCCCTGGCTCGAGACAGTAATAAACTTCCCTTTTTGCGAGTTGCATTGTCTTGGAAGCCTTCTCTCTCTTCCCGCTCGGGGATTCGGACATCAGGCATAACATTTGGGGGCTCGTCCGGGATCCCTTGACCGGGAGAAGAGAACGCTTACAGAACAAAGGGGAAGGATAAATAATAACACCGGTGCTCAGGAAGCAGGGAGGTATCTGGCACAGAAAGAAGGTTTTTTTATAAAGGGGGAGCCACCGGCGTAAGGCCGAGGCCAGCGGACGCGCTGGGAGGCAGCCGACTCCGCGGGAAGGCTTTTTATAAAGGGGGAGCCAGCCGGCATAAGGCCAAGGCCAGCGGACGCGCTGGGAGGCAGCCGACTCCACGGGAAGGCTTTTTATAAAGGGGGAGCCAGCCGGCGTAAGGCCAAGGCCAGCGGACGCGCTGGGAGGCAGCCGACTCCGCGGGAAGGAAAGTTCCTCTCCCAACCCCGAGTCTGATGAACAGCGGACGTCATTCGGTAAGGTGAATCTGCTACCGGGAGGCAAGAAAATTCAGGGGGCCCAAAAACCCAGCGCTGTGTCGTTGGCCGACGTTTGTTTGTCCGTGTGTTTGTCTTTGGCTCTCCGTGTTTTTATGTGTGCCGGCATTGTCTCCAGTCTCGTTCTCTTCTGGTGCATTGTTCTCTCTCACTTCTGACTTATTCTCTTTCTCTTACTTCTCTGATCTGCCCCCAACTCCTTTTCTTTTCGGGAGTTTCAGTGAACAGGCGAACGGTTGTGGGGGCAATTGATGAGTCCTGGCCAGGGCTACACTCTGGCGGACTCTGAAGGCCCTACAATAAGTAAGCCTCAGTAACTAGAGCCCGACCGGGTGAAACTCTCCTTTAACATCCCTAACTGAGGACGTGGCCTAAAATTCTTCTTGTGGGCACGGGTCAGGCACATAAAGGCCATTAGGGCGCCTGCCACTTGAAGACTCCCGTGAGAGGATAAGGGGGGCACGGAACGGGCTAGAAACCCCTAGGGGGCCCGCCCCCAGCAAGAAAACTTCCGTGCAACGACGCAGGCACATAAACAGTTCCAAAAGCATACCATAAGCCCAACCTCTTGGCCGCCACCACTCCCGGTAGGATTTTTGGTGGTCGTTCTCAGTGACTTTCTCTCTCTCTTCCTTACCGTTAATTCTTTGACCATGGGGCAAGGAAAATCTACCCCACTTTCTCTCATGACTGACCATTTTTTGGATGTCAGGGCCAGGGCCCATGACTTGTCTTTGCTGGTCAAGAAAAGTAAATTAATAACTTTTTGTTCTGCAGAGTGGCCCGCCTTTCAGGTTGGATGGCCTCCGGAAGGCACCTTTCAACCGTCCATCATACAGGCTGTGAAGGAAAAGATTATGGCTCCTGATCCCTGGGGCCATCCGAGTCAGGTCCCCTATGTCATGGTCTGGCAGGATCTAGTGGAAAATCCACCTAAATTGTTAAAACCTTTTGTTTACAAACTTCCTAGTTCCTCCAGTTCACAGGTCCTGGTGATGGAGACCCCCCCGGAGGAAACCAAAAAGAAAGAGGACCCAAAACCAGTCCTTCAGGAATCATCTTATCCAAACCTGATAGATCTAGAAACAGAGATAAGGCCTCCGCCATATGTGCCCTCCTTGCAATCCCCTCCGAGGAGAGAAGCTCCCACAGGTGAACCGAGAGGATTAAGAGGGCCAACGAGAACCGACCGTGAGGGGGGACCAGCATTGGGGACCTGGGGGAAAACTAAGGGAGATAGGGGTAAGCAAGACCCTAGGGACCCAGAGTTACCTTCATCCACTGTTCAGGCGCTCCCTGTCCGAGTGGGACCAACTAACCCGGACGGAGAGCGAACCTATCAGTACTGGCCCTTTTCCACGAGTGACCTGTACAATTGGAAGACCCAAAACCCTCCTTTCTCAGAGAAGCCCCAAGGCCTCATTGACCTCTTAGATTCCATTTTGTTCACTCATAATCCCACCTGGGATGATTGTCAGCAGCTGTTGCAGGTGCTCTTCACCACGGAAGAACGGGAGCGAATTCTGGCAGAGGCGCGGAAACGGGTACCAGGGGTCGACGGGAGGCCAACTGCCCAGCCTCATCTTGTGGATGAGGGGTTTCCTCTGTTGCGGCCTAACTGAGATTTTGAGCGGGTGGAAGGTAGGGAGCGTCTCCGAGTGTACCACCAGACTCTAATGGCTGGCCTGCGGGCTGCAGCAAGAAAGCCGACAAATCTGGCAAAGGTAAATTTAGTAAGGCAAGAGCCCACTGAAAGCCCGGCAGCCTTCCTAGAGAGGCTGATGGAAGCTTTCAGGCAATATACACCTATGGACCCCCAGGCTGAGGAGTCACACGCTGCAGTTTTGTTAGCGTTTGTGAATCAGGCAGCCCCAGATATTAGGAAGAAATTACAAAAAGTAGAGGGATTGGGAGAACAGACAATACAGGATTTACTGAAAGTAGCTGAAAAGGTATTTAATAATAGGGAGACCCCAGAAGAAAGGGAAGAGCGAATTCGGCGGGAAGAAAGGGAATTAGCGGAGAAGATCAGGAAGGAAGACAGGGAACATAGGGCTAGAGAAAACTGGAAGAACCAGAAGGAGCTAGCCCAGATTCTTTTTGCGGGGATAAAGGCTGGAACAGAATTGAGGGAACATCGAAACCCCCGGACGGAAAAAAAAAAAAAAAAAAAAACCAAAAAGGCAGGCCCTAAAGAAGGATCAGTGCGCCTACTGCAAAGAACAGGGGCACTGGAAAAACGAGTGCCCTAAGAGAGACTCAAAGAGAGAAATGACCCAGAGAGAAAAAATCCCCCCTGGAACTCGAGTTCTATATGCGGGGAAAGACAGTGACTAGGGGAATCGAGACTCGGCACCCCTCCCCGAGTCCTGGGTAACCATACATGTGGAGGGGAAACCCGTTGGCTTCATGGTAGATACTGGCGCCCAACACTCTGTTTTAAATAAAAAAACTGGGACTAATGTCTAAGAAAGCCAGCTTAGTGCAAGGAGCCACGGGGACAAAAAGATATTGTTGGACCACAGAACAGAAAGTAAATCTGGGGACCCACCAGGTGTCCCATTCGTTTTTGGTGATACCAGAATGCCCAGCCCCTCTACTTGGAAGAGACTTGTTGACTAAAGTTAATGCTCAGATCCATTTTGACCCCGGGGGAATGTCAGTCACGGATGGACTTGGACAACCGATACATGTCTTGTCCCTAGCCTTAAGGGATGAATACAGACTTTTTGCGCCTAAGCCCTCAGAGACCATAGCACTAGATGTACAACCGTGGGTCCATAAATATCCATTGGCCTGGGCAAAAACAGCAGGAATGGGACTAGCTAAACAGAGACACCCGGTCGTCATCGAGCTAAAGGCCGAGGCAATTCCTGTGAGGGTGAGACAGTACCCTATGAGCCAAGAAGCTCGGCGGGGGATCACTCCCCACATTCGACGGCTCATGGAGGCCGGAATTCTCAGGCGATGCCAATCCCCTTGGAACACCCCCTTACTGCCGGTGAAGAAGCCAGGGGGGACAGATTACAGACCTGTCCAAGACCTGCGAGAAGTCAACAAACGGGTGAGTGACATACACCCAACTGTCCCTAACCCGTATACTCTCCTGAGCAGTTTACTGCCTGAGTACACTTGGTACACTGCTGGACTTGAAGGATGCCTTTTTCAGCCTACCCCTGGCAGTCCAGAGCCAGGAGATATTTGCCTTTGAGTGGACTGAGGGGGAGGGCCAACCGGTAGTACAATTAACTTGGACCCGCCTCCCACAGGGGTTCAAGAACTCCCCTACCTTGTTTAATGAGGCTCTGAGTGAGGACCTCTACGAATATCGGGCTTGCCACCCAGAGGTCATTCTGCTACAATATGTAGATAACCTTATGTTGGCTGGAACCACAGAGGAAGCTTGCAGCCGTGCCACTGGGGACCTATTACAGACCCTAGGCATCTTGGGGTATCGCGCTAGCGCAAAGAAGGCACAAATAGCCCGGCAAGAGGTCACCTATTTGGGGTATAAGATCAGGCAGGGGCAAAGGTGGCTAACCCAGGCCATGAAAGAAACAATATTGCAGATACCAGAGCCCAAAAACCCTCGCCAGGTGAGAGAGTTTCTGGGGACTGTTAGATATTGCAGACTGTGGATTATGGGGTTTGCTGAGAAGGCCCGGCCCTTATATGAGGGAAGTAAAGAGACCCCAAAGTGGACTTGGACTGAGCCAATGAAACAGGCTTTCCAGACACTCAGACGGGCCCTACTAGAAGCCCCAGCCCTTGCCCTGCCTAACCCAAATAAGTCATTCCAGCTGTTTATAGATGAAAAGCAAAGAATAGGAAAGGGGGTCTTGACTCAACAATGGGGACCATGGAAGCGGCCGGTAGCATACCTTTCAAAGCGATTAGACCCGGTGGCCGCTGGGTGGCCCCCTTGCCTTCGCATCATTGCAGCTACAGCCCTCCTCGTCCGCGACGCTGACAAGTTGACGTATGGACAGCAACTCTCAGTTTATACCCCCCACGCAGTGGAAGGGGTTTTAAAGCAGCCGCCGGGTAAGTGGATCTCCAATGCCCGCTTGACACACTACCAGGCCTTGCTGCTCGATGCCCCACGGGTGCGTTTTCAGACCCCTTGCTCCCTAAATCCGGCCACGCTCCTACCCAACCCAGAGAAGGACAGCCCTCTCCATGATTGCAGTGAGATACTGGCTGAGGCCCTGGCGGCACGAAAAGACTTAACTGATGTACCCCTAAGCAACAGTGAGCTAGTATGGTTCACCGATGGGAGCAGTTATGTAAAAGATGGGCAAAAGAAGGCGGGAGCCGCCATAGTTGATGATTCAGGGCAGACGATATGGGCTGAGACACTACCCCCAAACACTTCTGCACAAAAAGCAAAATTGATTGCCCTAATACAGGCTCTGGAGCAAGCCAAAGGGAAGAGAGTCACCATTTTTACTGACAGCCGATATGCTTTCAGCACTGCCCATATTCAAGGTCCCATATACCAAGAAAGGGGATTTCGGACAGCTGAAGGAAAAGAGGTCAAAAATCTGCCTGAGATTCGCAGGCTCTTGAAAGCTGTCCAACTACCCCAGGCAGTAGCTATAGTACATGTCCCCGGTCACCAGAAGGGAGAAGACCCTAAGGCGCGAGGCAATCGTGCTGCTGATGCGGCCGCTCGAGAAGCGGCTAGCCGGGACTATGCCGCCCCCATATTAGCCGTGGGACTTCCACCCCCTGGTATGGGGACCTTGCCACCAGTTCCCGAATATTCCCTCCCTGATCTCGCCTGGATCAACAAGGATACCACCCTCCAGAAAGATGACCAAGATGGATAGTACCGAGACCAAAACAACAACCTGATCTTGCCTGCCACCCTGGGTCGTCACCTGTGTAAACACCTGCACACAACTACACACTTGGGAGAAAAAAAGACCCTAACACTTCTCCAGATGGCCTGCCTGAGGTTCCCTCGACAAAATGCAACTGTACAAGAGATAATTCAAGCCTGCGAAGCGTGCCAGCTGATGAGGGCAGAGAAGAAGCAGCACTCGGGAACGAGGTACCGAGGGGAAAAGCCAGGGCAACATTGGGAGATAGATTTCACCGAGGTAAGGCCAGGCAAGTATGGGTACCGCTATCTGTTGGTACTGGTAGATACCTTCTCGGGGTGGGTAGAAGCTTTCCCCACTAAGGGAGAGACAGCAATAGTGGTTGCTAAAAAGATCTTAGAGGAGATAGTGCCTAGGTATGGGCTGCCAGTGACTATGGGCTCTGATAATGGACCTGCCTTTGTGAGCCAGATTGTACAAGGGCTGGCCCAAGCTCTGGGGACAAAATGGAAGTTACATTGCGAATATAATCCCCAGAGCTCAGGACAGGTTGAGAGAATGAATCGGACCCTAAAAAAACTTTGACAAAGTTGGCAATAGAGACTGGCGGGGACTGGGTGACCCTCCTCCCCTTTGCACTCTTTCGGGCACGTAACACCCCTTATAAGCTAAATCTTACTCCTTTTGAGATTCTGTATGGAAGACCCCCTCCTGTGTATCCTATTTTCGAAGGAAAATGTCTGCCACCCCCTACTTTGGGACAATTCCAGCAAACTCTGATAGCATTAAGTAAGGTGCATAACCATGTTTAAAAATTGATTCGAGAGATGCATGAGGGCCAAAACAAGAGGGCCCTCCCCTCACATAATATTGGCCCAGGTGATTGGGTTTGGGTAAAACGACACCAATCTAAAGTATTAGAACCTAGATAAAAAGGCCCTTATGTTGTTCTCCTTACCACTCCTACCGCTGTCAAGGTCGACGGGATTGGACCCTGGGTTCACTGCAATCACGTGCGGCAAGCCACATCGGAAGAACAAAAAAAAGCGCGAGCAGAATGGAAGGCGAGTCCTCACCCGTCAAATCCTTTGAAACTGAAACTCGTCCGCTGGGAGGCCTCCTAATTCTCCTGCTGATGGCAGCTCTCATCGACCCAGGAGCGACCAGTCATAACCCCCATCAACCTGCTAAGATCACATGGAAACTCAACGACGGGCAAACTCATGAGCTGCTCAATGAGACCTCAGGAATCCACCCTCCAAACACCTGGTGGCCAGACCTGAACTTCGACCTCTCAAGCCTCTTCGCAAAGCACGATGGTCTCTATGGGTGGGGTCTGCGCGGCTCTGGGAGAAGAATGTTGTTTCTATGCAGACCATACAGGAGTGGTAACAAAATCTATGGCAAAAGTAAGAGAAGGGCTGGCGCAACGAAAGAGGGAATGGGAGGCCCAACAGGGATGGTTTGAGTCTTGGTTTCAACGCTCCCCCTGGCTGACCACCTTAGTTTCCACCCTCCTGGGCCCGCTTATAGTGCTATTATTAACACTTACATTTGGCCCTTGTATTTTAAACCGGCTAATGTCATTTATTAGAAAACGTCTAAATACCATTCAGATTATGGTATTGAGGCAGCAATATCAGATGGTAGCCCAGGATGAAGAGAAAGATTCCTCTACAGGAACAAGAAGACAGGGGGGAATGTGAGGCTGCCAGGGTTAATACCATGACGGGCGGCCTGGACCTAAGTTTTAGCTTCCCCCGAAATGGTAAGATTCCCTACCCCCATCAAGTAACCTGGAGCCAGCCAATCAATATACGCCCAGTAAGAACAAAGGGAGAGCTGAAAAGCCCGCGAAAGTCTGTACGGATAGAATTGCTTTGCAAACATGTAACCAATCCGCTTAAGCCAGTTACTAACCGCTTTTGCATATCTCATAAATTTGTGTAACAAGCTTGAGCTCGGCGCTTTCTGACCCTGCACCATTGTGATGTTTGTGGCAGAAGGCCCTGGCTCGAGACAGTAATAAACTTCCCTTTTTGCGAGTTGCATTGTCTTGGAAGCCTTCTCTCTCTTCCCGCTCGGGGATTTGGACATCGGGCATAACATGTGGTACTACGTGATTCTTAGAGTCTTGGAATTAGGATTGACATAACATTTTAGGGAATAAAATTGAAATCTAGACAGATCAATTACTCATCCAAATATACCCAGAAAATAAAAGGGAAAGAAATGTTGCCCCCTAATTTCTTGTCTAGTCATCTCTGCCCTACTGTTCATGGTATCTCAGGTCACAAGACCTTGCAGAATGAATGAATTTTAATTCCCTATGGAGAATACAATGAACTATTTTACTGCATAGTATGTTCAAGGTTATTTGTAGATATTGAAGGATGAAGTAAGCAGACCATGAAAAATGAAAGAAATTATAAAGAACCTGAAAATAAAACTTCTACTTCATTGGAAAGGTCCCTCCATCATTTGGCTTCAACCATATATTTTTTTTTTAATAATTGCATTTATGTTTGTGCTTAGCTGTGTCTGACTATTTTTGGCTCTGCTGGGTGTTCACTGCTGTGTGGGCTGTGGTCAAGTTGTGACGCGCAGGCTTCTCACTGCAGGGGCTTCTCTTGTTGGGAAGCGTGGAATTTAGGGCACATGGGATTCAGTAGTTGTGGTGTGTGGGCTCAAGAGTTGCGGCTCCCTGCCTCTAGAGCACAAGCTCAATCGCTGGGCGTAGCTGCTCTGCGACATGTGGGACCTTCCTGGATTATGGATCCAACCAGTGTCTCCTTCATTGGCAGGTGGATTCTTTACCACTGAGCCACCAGGGAAGCCCAACCGTATTTAATTCTTTAAGACTATAAATCAGTGCAAAATGATTTACAGTTGTATTTTTCTTTTTATGCTAGAGATGGAATGCTGCTTTTAAAAGTGCTGGTTATAGATTAATCAATATTATGTAGAAATAATTTGTGGGAGGTGGTCATAGAGAAGCAGAAATAACAGTTCCTGAATGGTTGCTCTTAGTATTGTCACAGAAATGACATTTCATATAAGGGTAATGCATTTGAAGAATAAATTATAAATAAGATTAAATTAAATAGCAGTGAGGAAACTCAGGAAGATTAGAACACCATGGAAAGAAAAATGTTGGGAGAAAAAACAAAAAATTATAAATGGTTGCCCATAAAAATTGCAGGTTAGGACAGGGAAACTATTTTATATAAACAAACAAGATTAGAAAATGGATGGAGAAATAAATCCCAGGCAGAGACAGAAGAGACCTATAGAACAGTGTCAGTCTTACTTTCTTCTGGAAGAAGCTTGTCTCCCCAACACCCAACAGGCACACTGCATTGAAGGAGACACAGCCAGAGATGTGGGACACTTTGACTTGTTTCCATCCTTCCTGCAGTATCTTCTCCCAGGTTCAACCCTTGGGTCAGGAAGATCCCCTGAAGAAGGGAATGGCTACCCACTCCAGTTTTCTTGCCTGGAAAATTCCATGGACAGAGGAGCCTAGTGAGCTACAGTCCAGGCCTGGTAAGCTACAGTTCATGAATTTGCCAAGAGTTAGACACAACTGAGCAACTAACATTTGCAATATCTTCCAAGATTTGTCAGTTCTTTGTTTAGTCGCTAAGTTGTGCCTCACTCTTTTGTGATTCAAAGGAGTATTTTCTCTTGATACATAAAAAGAGGGTTTAAACTCTCTAAGTGTTAACTTAAATTCTTGTTTGTAATATTTCAGTTTTTAAAGTCTAATATGGATTAATCTAATTCCCAATTATTAGAATACAGATGTGTGATCTGAATAGGGGAAGTATCAATCTTAGTCCCACTGACTGCTTGCTGGATTGAGACAGTGAACTTTGAAAATAGCTGCTTGATAGCTCCCAGAAAGGCAGAGGAAAGGAAGACCTTTCTATTGATACCTTATAACTGGCAATCCCTCACTCTGGCTAATCACAGAGATTCCAAAGATTGGTATCATTTCCCCTGCAAAGAAGGAAAAAGATGTTCTCCAAAACCTGAGAATATGTTTTCCACGTATTCGCTTTCAGATTCTGAGCCCTGATTACCAGTCACTTTGCCCTGTGTGGAGCTCTAAATACAGTAGAAGGACATCGATTCCAGGAAATAGATGACAAGACCTGTTTTTATCTGTGGCTGAAATCCACAGATTTCAGCTCCTTGATTTCACATTGATAGAACACACAATGACCTGTGAACACAGTACACATAAAAAACATCAGTGCAGATTCACCAATGCTCATCATTTTGGAAAGTTCTCAACTTCCACTATGCAACAGAACCATCTGCAAGGTTTATTAAAGAAGTTTGCTGGGTCCCTCCTCCAAGTGTGCCTCATCAGTAGGTCTAGTGTGAGTCCTAAAAATTATATTTCTTTTTTATTGACATATGCACATTGCTATATTCCTTTATTAATTTATTTATTTATTGTTGGCTGCACTGGGTCTTTGTTGCTGGGCATCAGCTTTCTCTACTGTAGACAGCAGAGGTTACTCTCTAGTCTCAGTGCTTGGATTCTCATTGCAGTGGTTTCTCTTGTTGCAGAACATGGGCTCTAAGCACATGGGCTTCAGTAGTTGCAGCACACAGGCTCAGTAGCTGTGACTTGCTGGCTCTACCGTTCAGGGGCTTCAGTAGTTGTGACTCGCAGGCCCTAGGGCAGGCAGGCTTCAGTAGTTGTGGTGCTTAGGCTTAGCTGCTCTGCAGTATGTGGAATCTTCCTGAACCAGGGATTGAACCCATGTCTCCCATGTTGGCTAGCTGATTCTTATCTACTGCATCACCAGGGAAGTCCTGAAAATTGTATTTCTAACAAATTCCAATTTGTTAGGTGCTAATGCCTCTGGTCCAGGACTACCTTTGAGAGGAACTTTGCAAAACTGTACAGTGATGAGTGGAGGACCAGGGTTGAAGCTGGGGTATTCTTAGAGCCAGCAGAGAGCTCTCCTCATGGAAATTTCCCCGTTCCCCCTCCTTGCGTCATGATTAGCACTCTCATAGACTCATCATCAGTCTATGTGTTTACCTATTCCAGCCTTTCCTAGTTGGGATTAATTGAGCTATTATTACACAAGACAGAGGAGGTCCTATGACCTCTTGCTAATTCTGTTTCCTGGTTTCCAGCATCTCAATCTCCAAATGAACCATACATACACACACGCTATTTAAACTGGCTGAACTGTGCAAGCAGATTACTCTTAAACTTCCTCAACTTTGGGGTCAGAGAAATTCAAAGGTTCAGAATGATAGAGTATGGTCAACCGCTTTGGGTACTCAACTTAACCCCCTGTAACCTATAACCAGGAACACGTGGAAAGGAAATTGTCATCATACACAATCACTTCCACAGTCCACCCAAGGTGCAATTCACCCCAACCGCCCTGTTGTTCTGTGACCTCGTCTTCTGTAATTCAGTGAACCTATGAGCTATGCCATGCTGGACCACCCGAAGTAGACGGGTCACAGTGGAGAGTGCTGATAAAACTGGAGAAGGGAATGGCAAACCACTTCAATATTCCTGCCTTGAAAACCCCATGAACAGTATGTTTTACTAATAGCTCCCTTTCATCTCAGTTATGTTTGCCTTCACATGTACTTAGTCTTTTTAAAAAGGATTTTGGCATATACCTTCTGGACTCACCCACTGCCATGTGAGTAATGAAACTAAGAACAGGGAGAGTGCTGGCCACCCACTTGTCACAACTGTCCTTCTGAGGATGGGTGCAGGTTAGAGACGAGGATCAGAGAGAAACACTTTGTGTCTAAAAGACAAGACATTGAAACTAAAAGACAAGATTCCCTTGAGAATACAGTTTAAGCCTCATCACGTTTACTGCTGTTACCATAGAGAAACTCGTCAAAACATCCAGGTAAATCTAAGTAATTGAAGCTGCTCTGTATCTACCTTTTCCAGGAAGCTGTAAAAGGCTGCAACCCAGAAATCTCTCATGTGAACTCCTAATAAAGATCATAATAGCTGCTGATGGGTGAGCCCTTGCCAAGTCCTGGGGGAAGCACTTTACATGTATTATTCCATTTAATAATCACAGAATCTTTAAGAGAGGATACTGGTTTTCCACATTTCACATGTGAGGAAATGAAGACTTAGAGAAGTTAAGTAACCTGTCCAAAGTTACACTTGTAATCTGGGTCAGAACTAGTATTTCAACCCTGTCAGATGGATGCCAGACATCACACTTGTACTGGTGTGATTTCTGCTTTTTTATGGAACAGACAGCCAGCCTCAGCCAATCAGACGACACTTTCATGGTTGCTGTTTGACAGGTCTGAGATGAATATCTTATGAGCAAATGGACCTCAATTCCACAGACATGAGATACACCACTTGGGCTTCCAGCCAGTGGTGTCCAAGGATCCATCATGATGGGGTGGGTGGTGGGAAGCAGAAACCATTGAACTTGGTCCCTACCTAGGGAGAATTTTTATATGCAAGTAAGCTGTGGAAAATTGGGCAGGAGAACATATGGCTGAGAGGACAAATGTGTGAAAAGCAAAGTATAAAATATGTATTTTAGCTAAAACCAAGAACTAAAAAAGGCTAAGGAGGCTAAATAGTATAGAGGAATATCTTCCAAAATCAGTCCCAGAGCTGCCGTTAGCTCAAATGGTGACAGACTGACTGCCGAATGTCCTAGGGACTTCGGCATGGATCCGTTGCACTGGGGGTTATTTACAATGCCCTCTCATTTTAATATTTATTTAGAAGTTAATTACTGTCACTGTCAGCTCTTTTATCTCAGCAACATTTCAGAGAAATGTATTCAGGCATTATGTGACTTGTAAGTAAGATTAACAAGAAAGTTCAGAGAAGTGTAATAATCAAGGGATTTGGCTGTTAATAAAGAACTTAATGAAAAACAAATGAGTTAACACCACATAGAATTTGAATTTGGTTAAAGCAAATTCTAGAATTGCATATCGTACACTTCCTCAAGCATACGTCATTGTGCCTCTAGAATCAACATTAATGATCAAGGACCACGTTCATGTGCAAGTGAGCAATGAAAACAGCCAACGTGGAGGGTTATTTTACACTCACAAGCCACGGCTTTGCCCTGCCTTATTTAAATCTTTAAATAAACACAATGTTTACTTATGTGGGCTTCATTGGGTGTATTATCTGCATTGTGCCCTCATACACACAGACATGCATGCACACAGACACACACACATACACACACACTCGCTACTGATGAGTTGATAGAGTGTATTACGCCTGCTTTACAGATGGCTAAAGGGATTAAGCAAATATCTTTGCTGTAGCATGTGGCTGAGCCTTTGTATTCATTTATAAAGTTAGGGAAGTCACTGAAGAGAAAGAGAAATCATGCAACTGGAATGGAGAAGAAAAGCTCCAATTATAGTTCCAGAATTGGCTGCCACCTTTAGTGTTAACAGAGTGTGCACGTTTCTCAGAAGTGACACCTGCATTGTCTATGGGGAAACATTTAATGCCTGAAGCTGTATTAAGGAGGCCGGTGAGCATACAAGTGAATAAAAATGATGTCAGTTCCTTCTGTGCTAGGAGAAGCTGCACTAATTTAAGTAGGAGCATATCAGGGGTTCTGTGGACCTCTCTTAATTTGATTCCAGTTGCCATGGACCATTCTGCCCCTGCCGAATACCTGGAAATTGCAAAACCATATGACAATTTGAATGTAGATGCAGTTTTGTTTTTTCCACTGCCCTTTGTGTCTCTGTCCATGGTTTCATTAGCTTGTGTCTCTCTTGCTAAAAGGATGCCTGGCTCTTTTGTAACCCTATGGACTGTAGCCCACCAGGCTCTTCTGTCCATGGAGTTTCCCAGGCAAGAATATACTGGAGTGGGTTGCCATTTCCTTCTCCAGGGGGTCTGCCCAACCCAGGGATTGAACCCATGTCTCCTGAGTTGGCAGGCAGATTCTTTACTGCTGAGCCTCCATGGAAGCCCATAGCATAGTAAAGCCAGGGATTAAAGTGTGCTGTATGCTTATGACTGGATGTGGGGATAGGTGGGAAATGTTTGTGGAATGAATGGCAGTGTGTTTACAAAAACACCCTCTTTTCTCAAGGTCACTTATCCAACAGCCTCATTTATATAGGCCACAGCTGAGAGAAAGGAAAAACAAAGTTCTTCTGAATTGCCAGAGTGGAGGTAGCTATGAGACCCCCCAAATTAAAATCTATGCTTTATGTAAAGAATTCCTGAGCCTTCATATAACATAACTTTGTATTCTTATTTTTGTCCTGAATTGTCATGGTACTTGGACACAGTTGGTGGCCAATACATAAATGTTGCATCAAGAAAGGGTGTCCTGGGACTTACCTTGAGGTCCAGTGGCTAAGACTCCGAGTTCCCAAAGCAGAGGACTGGGGTTTGATCCCTGGTCAGGGAACTAGATCCCTCATGATGCAACTAAAATTCCTGCATGCTGAAACAAAGATCAAAGATCCTGCATACCACGACTAAGACCCAGAACAGCCAAACAAATAAATGTTTTTTGTATTTTTTTTTTTTTTTTAAGAAATAAAGCATTTCATGCATATTGGGAGGTTTCAATCTGAAAACGCTTCATGTGCTTAATGTTTGGGAACTGGAAAACGTGTGTTGATAATCTGATGAAGTTGCTCATGGCTGATTTTTATTGTGATTCCAGAAAAATGAAGGGGTTTTGTATTTTCCAGGCTGCATCACTGACTCATCCAGATCAAGAGATGATCTGGGTTGCTCAGCCTGCTGTTGAGTTTGCTAGGAGAGTGTAAAGTCAAGACAAGTGCAAATGCTAACAGGACACTAACACCTTTGCAGATAACTGGCTTCATCTGTCTGCCTGGGTGTGGAGAGAGTCGGTTTTCAGCCACGTGCAAATACAGGGAAACCGACCTGATCACTGTGATGTTTGACACCACAGGCAGAGGCATCTTTCTAGCCAACATTCACTTAGCAAGGCAGGGAATGTAATTACACTTTCATACATATTCCTGCAGAACCCTGCACAGTCATCCAAACACTAAAAGCAGAAGAAGAAGAAGAAGAAGAAAGTGAGTTGGTGTCACCAATGCTTGCTTGTTGGAGGACACTAATAACTTAAGAACTCTGGGAGGCAGGAGAGGGGCTATTAACAATGTGAGGTGTGGCTACAGACAGCATGTTTCTTAGGGAAGTCATAGAGGGGCTGAAAGGTGATTGTGGACAATGACTTCAGTGCACACAAAGTCTGCAATACAATACAAAGTGTATTTAGTCAGATGAACAGAAGTCAGAAAGATTTTAATTGGAAAATTTAACCTCAACATTAAACTGTTTAAAAGAGTGCAAATACTTGGTAATTGTTGGTTAGGCTCTACCTGGAGGGGCAAGGGATTTTACACAGAAAATCTGAGAGTCTGTTAACACAAAGAGGTGTTGCTGAATTAACAATCATACACCTGATTTGAATTCCAGTTCTGTATTTATTGCGTGAACTTAACCAAATTAAGTAGTAGAGCATCAATTTCCTCATCTATAAGATGTATATGCTAATTCCTATCATAATATTGTGTGGATCCAATGTATTTAAAGAAACACATAGGCAGCCTAAACTTCAGAATAAGCTGTTCTTAGCTTTGTCGACTTTCGGTAGTTGTTCTCAGAATGTACTGCATGAAACACTACTTCTACCAAATGTAACCAAACAATAACAGCAACAACAAAGTAAGCAATGATATAAAGTTAGAAAGCGCTGCAGACTAGATCCTCATTTTGGCAGATATAACACATGCTAGAACTGTAACGACTCTTAAAAGCCCCAAGGTTCAAACAGTAACGACAGCAACAACAAACACCTAAGTGGTTACTCAGCAATTTTATACACGTGACTGACAATGCGACTTGTATTTCTGATATTCAAGTTTTAGTAATATGTCTAATTAATCATTAATTGTGACATAAATTCCAGAGTATATTTTGGGAAGAATCAACTTTGTCCAAATTCTTCAGTTTCCAGCGGCCTACTGTCTCAGAATAAATCTCTACCGGGTGGCAGGTTATGACTGTTGTCAGAGGACTCTTCATATCACGTTGCATTGGAGTTTGGCTCCACACTGCAATCGGCTTGGGTGCTTAAGAAATTACTGATGCTCAGGTGCTTGGGTACCACTTCTGGAGATTCTCCAATAATTGGTATAGATTGTGACTGAGCACATTGTTTGGAACACACTAAGTAATTCCAAAATGCAGCTGAATTTAATAACTAAATAATCCCCGCGCTATCATTTCTAACACTGTTGATGTATTTTTTCATTGAAATTTGAGAGTTAGCCTGCAACCTTTCTTACAAAGCTCAGGGCTAAATAAACCCTTAATGATCATGAGCAGTGTCCTTCATTCTTTCATACATTCATTTAATAATTATATTCTGATCACAAGGGCAGTATCCATGTTCAATGGATTCTGTTCAACTTTCACTCCTGACCACTCCAGTTCTCAAAGCTCTTTTGTTTCTCTAAAGGAAGACTCATCTCATTGTTTCTTACCATGCAGAATAGCATATGCATATGTGTTCTGCCCGGGGTATTTACTTTTTTATGTGTCTAGCTCACTTCTCCCTCCACTTAAGCTGAAACCATGAATGCATAAATATCATAGGTGCCAGCTGTGGGAATGTAAAGGCAGAGAATGTCACATGGAAGACAGAACTAGAGCTTGGGAGTAAGACAGACATGAGTGTAAACACTGATTCTACCTCTAAGCAATGGTGTGGTCTTAGACATTTTCTTTAATTTCTCTGAGCTCAATTTTTATCTATAACATAAGAGTAATTAATACTGACCTGGAAGAGTTGTTATGAAGATCCAATGGAGTAAGTTCCATAAAGTTCATAGACCAAGGTAGCACAGAGATAATCTAATAAGGAGAAAAGGAAAGATATACTCATCTGAATGCAGAGTTCCAAAGAATAGCAAGGAGAGATAGGAAAGCCTTCTGCAGTGATCAATGCAAAGAAATAGAGGAAAACAATAGAGTGGGAAAGATTAGAGATCTCTTCAAGAAAATTAGAGATACCAAGGGAACATTTCATGCAAGATGGGCACAATAAAGGACAAAAGTGGTATGGACCTAACAGAAGCAGAAGATATTATGAAGAGGTCACAAGAATACACAGAATAATTATACAAAAAAGATCTTCACAACCCAGATATACACAATGGTGTGATCACTCACCTAGAGCCAGACATCCTGGAATGCGAAGTCAAGTGGGTCTTAGGAAGCATCACTACAAACAAAGCTAGTGGAGATGATGGAATTCCAGCTGAGATATTTCAAATCCTAAAAGATGATGCTGTGAAAGTGCTGCACTCAATATGCCAGCAAATTTGGAAAACTCAGCAGTGGCCACAGGACTGGAAACAGTCAGTTTTCATTCCATTTCCAAAGAAAGGCAATGTCAAGCAATGCTCAAACACCACACAATTGTGTTCATCTCACAGGCTAGCAAAGCATTGCTCAAAATTCTCCAAGCCAGGCTTCAACAATACGTGAACCATGAAACTTCCAGATGTTCAAGCTGGATTTAGAAAAGGCAGAGGAACCAGAGATCAAATTGTCAACATCCATTGGATCATCAAAAAAGCAAGAGAGTTCCAGAAAAACATCTGCTTTATTGACTATGCTGAAGCCTGTGACTGTGTGGACCACAACAAACTGTGGGAAATTTTGAAAGAGATGGGAATACCAGACCATCTGACCTGCCTCTTGAGAAATCTGTATGCAGGTCAGGAAGCAACAGTTAGAACTGGACATGTAAAAACAGACTGGTTCCAAATCGGGAAAGCAGTGTGTCAAGGCTATATGTTGTCACCCTGCTTATTTAACTTACATGCAGAGTACATCATAAGAAATGCTGAGCTGGATGAAGCACAAGTTGGAATCAAGATTGCTGGGAGAAATATCAATAACCTCAGATATGCAGATGACACCACCCTTATGGCGGAAAGCTAAGAACTAAAGAGCCTCTTGATGAAAGTGAAAGAGGAGAGTGAAAAAGTTGGCTTAAAGCTCAGCATTCAGAAAACTAAGATCATGGCATCTGGTTCCATCACTTCATGGCAATGGAATGGGGAAGCAATGGAAACAGTGATAGACTTTATTGTTGGGGACTCCAAAATCACTGCAGATGGTGATCGCAGCCATGAAATTAAAAGATGCTTACTCCTTGGAAGAAAAGTTATGACCAACCTAGACAGCACATTAAAAAGCAGAGACATTACTTTGCCAACAAATGTCCGTCTAGTCAAAGCTATGGTTTTTCCAGCAGTCATGTTCAAAGGTGGGAGTTGGACTATAAAGAAAGCTGAGCACCCAAAAATTGATGCTTTTGAACTGTGGTGTTGGAGAAGACTCTTGAGAGTCCCTTGGACTGCAAGGAGATCCAACTAGTCCATCCTAAAGGAAATCAGTCCTGAATATTCATTGGAAGGACTTATGTTGAAGCTGAAACTGCAATACTTTGACCACCTAATGTGAAGAACTGACTCATTTAAAAGACCCTGAGGCTGGGAAACATTGAGGGCAGGAGAAAAAGGGGACAACAGAGGATGAGATGGTTGGATGGCATCACTGACTCAGTGGACATGAGTTTAAGTAAACTCCGGGAGTTGGTGATGGACAGGGATGCCTGGTGTGTGGCAGTCCATGGGGTTGCAAAGAGTTGGACACAAGCTGGAATCAAGCTGGAATCCTGAGCGACTGAACTGAACTGAACTGAATCTAATAAGGAAGCTTTCAACACCATCCATGTTGCACATCTTGAGACCTTCCTTGTTCGCACCTCCTTGTGTACTGAATAAGAATGTCCACTCTTCAGAGTATAATCTTGCTAAACTCATATCTCTAGGCCCAGCAAAAAGACTCATAGAATTTCATTCAAAGTGGATTTTTCCTTCATTTGTTGTTGTTGTTCAGCTGCTAAGTTGTGTCCAACTCTTTGTGATCCCATGGGCTGCAGGATGCCAGGCTTCCCTGTCCTTCACTCTCTTGAAGTTTGCTCATACTCATGTCCATTGAGTCAGTGATGACATCAAACCATCTTATTCTCTGCTGCCTCTTCTTCTTTTGCCTTCAGTCTTTCCCAGCATTAGGGTCTTTTCCAGTGAGTCAGCTCTTCGCATCAGGTGGCCAAAGTACTGGAGCTTCAGCATCAGTCCTTACAATGAATATTCAGTTGATTTCTTTAGGATTGACTGGTCCTTGCTGTCCAACGGATTCTCAAGAGTCTTCTACAGCACTAATTTGAAAGTATCAATTCTTCAGTGCTCAGCATGATTTATGGTCCAACTCTCACATCCATATATGACTACTGGAAAAACCACAGCTTTGACTATATGGATGTTTGTCAGTAAAGTGATGTCTTTGCTTTTTAATAAGCTCTGTAGGTTTGTCAAATGTTTAATATGGTTTAATATGCTCGGTAGGTTTTTCCTCCTTTTCTTCCAAGGAGGAAATGTCTTTTGATTTTATGGCTGCTGTCACCCATAACAGTGATTTTGGAGCCCTGGAAAAGAAAATCTGTCACTGTTTCCACTTGTTTCCCTATTTGCCATAAAGTGATGGGACCAGATGCCATGATCTTAGTTTTTTTAATATCTAGTTTTAAGGAAGCTTTTTCACTCTCCTCTTTTACTTTCATCAAGAGGTTCTTTAGTGTCTCTTCACTTTCTGCCATTAGAATGGCATCATTTACATATCTGAAGTTGTTGCCATTTCTCCTGGCAATCTGATTCCGGCTTGTGATTCATTCAGCCCAGCATTTTGCATGATGTACTCTGTATATAAATTAAATCAGCAAGGTGACATATACAGCCTTGTCGTACCCTTTGCCCAATCTTGAACCAGTCAACTGTTCCATATAAGGTTCTAACTGTTGCTGCTTGACCCACATAGAGGTTTCTCAGGAGACAGGTAAGATGGTTGGGTATTCCCGTCTCTTTAAGATTTTTCCACAGTTTGTTGTGATCCACACAGTCAAAAGCTTCTGCATAGTCAATGAAACAGAAGTAGATGTTTTCCTGGAATTCCCTTGCTTTTTCTACGATCCAACAAATGTTGGCAATTTGATCTCTGGCTCCTCTGTCTTTTCTAAACCTAACTTGTACATCTGGAAGTTCTCAGTTCAGTTACTGCTGAAGTCTAGCTTGACGGATTTTGAGCATAACCTTGATAGTATGAGAAATGAGTGTGGTTGTCTGATAGTTCGAACATTGTTTGCCCCAGCCCTTCATTATTTTTCTGCTATTAAAAATAGAAAAAAGAATTGAGGGAGGAAATATAACATACATGGTCACACTAATATATGAATGTAGAGAGAAAATATATTACCCTTCTATGTAAGTAACATTTTCATTTTATGATTTTTCAATTTTTTGTTTTGGGCTGTGCTTGGTCTTTGTTACTACAGGCAGGCTTTCTCTGGTTGCAGTGAGTACAGGTTACTTTTGGTTGCACTGTGTGGGCTTCTTATTGTGGTTTTATCCCTTGCTGCTAAGCACAAGCTCTAGGGTGTGCAGGTTTCAGTAGTTGTGGCTCATGGGCTCCAGGGCACAGGCACAACAGTTGGGTCCCGCAGGCTTAGTTGCTCCATGGCATGTGGGCTCCTGGACCAGCGACCGAGCCTGTGTCCCCTGTAATGGCAGGCAGATTCCTTACCGCTGAGCATCAGGGAAGCCCCAGGAATGTCTTTAAATAGAGATAAATCTGAGGAAATTTTATTTCAGTTGGACTTGAAGGTAAATATCATTAGAAGCCAAGAGACGGCGCTGGCAACTTATTTTCCATGCTAATGAAAACTCTAAAAGAAACTGCCTTTAATAACACAAGGGGACTCTAGAGCACGTGGTGGACTAAGTGTGGTTGACATGTTATTGAACCAAGGTCTGGCTGCTGACTGCTCAAAAGCCATTAAAGAGGCCAGGCTGGTGGAAAGGAAAGTTTTCTTTATTTTGCATGCTGACAACCCAGGGTGAAGGGAGGGCGGACACCTATCCAAAGGCCAACCCTACCCCTGGCAATCAGGGAGCAAGGGCTTTTATAGACAGAGGGAGCAGGCTACACATAGAAACAGCACAGTCAGCTCTGATGCTCATCTTGAAATTGGTCATCAGTGGCCTGACCAACGTCATCTTGATTGTTTTAAGTACAGTTAATCATTCCTTCCAAGGTCGGTCTATTTCCATTTCTTAAAGACAGTTCTCAGAATTGTGGCAGCTATGTCATGGTTATAGTCTGGTCATCGTGTAGTTAACTTCTTCCACCTGGTGGGGGTTTTAGTAACAGTATTGAGTTGAGTCCTAACAGGACATGGTTCAGAATAAGACAGTTTACAGGATATGGTTCAGAATATTATCTATAGCCCTCAAGAATGAACTAATGGTCTTTACCTCTGCTTAATGACTGAACTATTATTATTTGATCTTCTTTGACTGTTTTCCTTTGTTTCTGCGTATTCTCACTTCTCTGATTAAACTTATTCTTTGGCTTAAGTTTTTCCACAGACAAAACACAGGCAGAAGACATGAGGAGCAAAGACTATAGGGATCTGTTCCATTCCAATCTGACCTCAAAGCATTAGAGCTGCAGCTTCATGTCTGTGCCAGAGCAGAGAATATCATCATTGGCATCCATGCTACATCAGTCATCGTCTTCTCTTCCATTGCTGGCTGAACACTCCATTTCTGTTTTCTTTGGGCCTCATTGACTTACTGCTGGAATATCTGTATGGCCCTTGCTCCCTAGAATAAAACCAAAGCTGTGTGTAATGTGGTCGCCTTATGATCTTACTTGTCTTAGCTGCCCACACAGATGAGACCTGAAACCGTGGAAAGTGCAGAGCCAGAGTTATTAGGGAGAGAAGTAGAATGGGAAAGGGACACAGGCAGTCATCAAATAAACCTCAGGCCATGGGCGTGTCCCAGCATGCCTGCATCTGTCAATCTATTATTGCCTGATGAGTTAGTCCTGGCTTCTCTGAGGACTTTATCTCATTCTCTCTTGGGGCTAGATGGCTCTGGCCCCTTCCCAAAGCCATCCAGAGAAGAGAATGAGATCAGAGTCTCAGCATCACCAGCAGATGGGGTCTGGAATCTTCCACTGGGCATCCAGGACTGGCAGTCCCTAGGTCCACAGAGTCCCAAGAGGACTCTATACTCTGCTTCTGCTATGTAACATAGAAGCTGGGAAAGATTGAGGGCAGGAGGAGAAGGGGGTGACAAGAGGGTGAGATGGTTGGATGACATCACTGACTCAGTGGACGTGAGTTTGAGCAAACTCCAGGAGATAGTGAAAGATAGGGAAGCCTGGCATGCTGCAGTCCATGGGTTGCAAAGAGCTGGACAAGACTTAGCAACCTAGAGAATATGCCACATTTGCATTTCAGGAAAAAAAAAGAGTGTTAATGCATGTTTAACAGTGTCTGGAAAGTAACATATCATAATATTAGCTATTATAAAACAAAAGAAGAAAGGGGTAACATCAAGTGACACAGAAAGGTCTAACAGATGAAAAAAAGCTTAAAAGGTCATTGACTTTGGCAATCTGAAGGTCACTGGTACCCAGATAAGAGCACTTCTGGCAAAGTGCATCAAGTGGTGAATGGAAGGGGGAGAAACTAAACAGAGAATAGTAAACTTTTCAAGAAATGAGCATCCAAATGGTTGGCAAAGGACTAGGCTCCAGCTAGAAAGTGCACCGCAGGTCAGTAAAATCATTTTTTGTTTCTTCTCATCTGGGATGGGGAGCATCATGTGGTGATGCTGAAGTCTGCATGGGCCCTAGCTCTCCTGCATCCCCCACTTTTGCCTCCTTGATATACCTCCAGCATGCATGACTTTCCAGTATCTAGGCAACTTCCAAAAGCAAGACCTTTCAGGACCATGGGATATGCTTGTTTAAATGGCTTGTCCACAGGAAGGATTATAAAAAATCAATGGCTAATGTTTTCTCCACATATTCTTCACATATAGCTGTGATCTCCAACTGAAATATTAGCATCCTTTCTTTCTTAAGCTATGACTCATTTAATCATCATTTTGGAGACCTAGCTTAGACTCCAAGAGGGAATGGGTAGACTCATTTAGCAGAAGTTTGATGGCTATAACTGGAGGAGGGCATGACAACCCACTCCACTATTCTTGCCAGGAGAATCGCATGGACTTAGGAGCCTGATGGTCTGCAGTCCACAGGGTTGCAAAGAGTTGGATGTGACTGAAGTGACTGAGCACACACGCGAAGGCCATGTAACTGTTGTGTGTCATTTCAGTGGATTTGAAGAGCTCCATTACCACAGTCCTTTATGTCTCAGTGTAGAAAAGAATTCAGCAAGAGGCAAGTGATAGATAAGAAGGGATTTACTGGAACAGGACACTTGTGGAGACCTCAAGCAGGATGGTGAGAAATGTCGTGCCCCAAGAACTTACTGGGCTACAGTTTTATAATCAGAAGAAAAGTCCACAGGGGGAGAAGAACTTCTTTGCCTTTCTTGAGTAGATGTTATGCTTCCATCATCATCTTCTCCTCCAGATTGAGCAAGGGAGTTTTCTTGTCCATACAAGGTCAAGTAAGGTCCACAAATGATTGTTTTTTATGTGTGTAGAGGGCAAGTCCTAGGGATCATTAATCTACTGAACTCACTGGGCAAGATGTGGGTCTCATGCCACCACTGTTTTATTGTTTGGGGGCATGTCTCATGCTTCTGTTATACGCTTTTGCTGCTAAGCAAACCTACTTGGTTTTGTGGTTAAGTAAAGCAGTTCTCATTAGTAATCATTAATATACAAGGGTCTCCCATATTTTTTCTACCTAAAATCTCCTAGTGGGATTAACAGTTTAATCACCTACTTTGCCCTTTTATCTCTATCAGCCAGTGTCTGAAGAAAGTCCCAGAGCTGCTTAGAGGGCATCTATTCTAGGGGTGGCCAAACAGAGGGGCCTGACTCTAAGAGGAATCCACTTCCTTTCCCTGGAAAATGATTCAACTGCAATCTTCTGTTAGATTTGGTCATTCCAGAGGCTACCTTGTCTTTCTGTGAGGTTTTCAGTCTTCTCAAAAAAAGCTTTCTGAGAGCCTTTAAAGCTCTGGGTGCAAAAGCATTACATCTTCAAATAATTTCTACCCTGTATCATAGCTTTGATTTTGTCAATTTTTAAAAGTATTACAAGTTGACAGCTGGTCAGTAAAAATCAGCCTGATCATCTCTTATCCCTGAAACCCCTTAAATACATTCATTTCTCAGGTTTATTTCCTCATATTCTCTCCCTTAACTGTGTTAGTGATTCTTTCCTCCTTTCTTGAATCATGCTTGCAATGTTTCTTATTGACAAAATAACTGTTGAAAGCAACTCAGCAACTGGGCTTAATATCGTATACATGAATCCTTTTATTCTATGATAATCCAAACCTGACTGGTTGGGACACTTGGCAATTCATGCTCTATCTCTGTTTTGAGAAGATAACATGACCTAGACTTCAGAAACTGCACAGATGTTGATAAAGGAATAAATTCTATGAAAAAGTGTGTTTGTTGTTGTTTTAAATTAAGGTGGCATTTTTTAAAAAACTGCTATCTATCGCAAGGTAAACCCTCTGGCACAACAAGCACAAAAAAAGTATCTTACAACCCAGTTCTGCTGGGTTGATACTTCTCTAGCATCATTTTTTGAGGTTTTTCTGAACCTGTGTTCTAAGCTACGTGTGCAAGCTGAGTCACTTCAGTCATGTCCGACTCTTTATGACCTTATGGCCCATAGCCGGCCAGGCTCCTCTGTCCATGGGATTCTCCAGCAAGAATACTGGAGTGGATTGCCATTTCCTCCTTTAGGTGATCTTTCTGACCCAGGGATCAAACCCACATCTCTTCTGTCTCCTGCATAGGCAGGCAGGTTCTTTACCACTAGCGCCACCTGGGAGGCAGTTCTAAGCTATGGTCATATTTTCCATTTTTCCATGGTCATATTTTCCATTGCATCTGTACATACTAATTCCTCTGCCTAGGGATCCCAAGTTCCACAAACCTATATTAAATTAGACATAATTTTATGTCCAATTCAAACATTAACTCTTTTCTAAAAGTTTCAGCAAATCCTTGCATGGAAATCTATACCACGAACTGTATCACATTCATTTTAATTGGCTGGTTTCACTCCCTGGGGGCATCTTTAATATCTGATTCTAAATGTCCAGTTCAGTTTCTTATAAGCAATAATTAATAAATAGTGAAATGTTTACATTGCTTATTGCGTACTTCAAGTAAATTGGTCACACTATTTCTAAATTTACAAAGTTTGTTTAAAATGTGATAGTTTTCAATTAATCCTTGATCAGCTGGTGATGCCCTATATTCTCCCAATGGAACTTCATCTCATTTTAAGTCTGATGTATATTAGAGACTCCATTGTCTTAAGAGAAGTCAGAATTCGAATGGTTAGATTTCAGTTTCTTGGTAGTATGTGGGCGTATGTGTGTGCTCAGTCACTCAGTGGTGTCCAATTCTTTGTGACCCCATGGACTGTGGCCCACCAGGCTCCTCTGACCAAGGAATTCTTCAGGCAAGAATACTGCAGTGGGTTGCCATTTACCTCTCCAGGGGATCTTCTCAACCCAGGCGTCAAACCTGGGTCTCCTGCATTGCAGGCAGATTCTTTACTGTCTGAACAACCAGGGAAGCCCTCCTGGTAGTACAGATGATCCCAGATGGAAATTTGGAAGAAAAAAAAATGTGCTTATCTGTTTCATCTTATTTTGCTAAGTATGGGAAGAATAAAAAAATGGTAAGTGGCTGGTACCAAGCCAAACAGTGATGTGGAATCAGATCCAGGACTAGAATGTAGGTCTCCTGATCCACATTTCTAGAATTACTGAAAATAAAATTAGATTAAGATATCTGAGTCTCGTTTTTGGCTTTGCCATCAATAAACTGGGTGATTTAAAGCACAGTCCCCATACTCTGGGAATTAAATGTGAGAAAGGAGAGGCAAGGAATGTTGTGTCAATCACTTCACAATATGTTTATCATAATTTTTATTACAAAATTAATTGTAGTGAATGGTTTTGTGGCAGATGAAGACCCCTGTAGGTCACAGCTCTGGCTGAACTCTCCCTGGCTTTGCCACCTCCATAATGGGGGAATTTTTCTCACAGAGTAACAATTGGCAGCTTGTCAGGAATATGCCTTCATGTTTCTCGGGCTGCACCATGCACCACTCAAAGGAGACGTATTTTATGGTTGGATTTCAGGCATTTCAAAGGAGAAGAAAGAAAGGTCTGGGAGGCAGTGGTGGAGTGTTGTTCAGGAAGCTCATTATTCACAGTGGTCTCATGCCTTCCCGGCAAGCAGTGCATGCTTAGTCCAAGTCACACCGCTCACACCCAGCCAAGCCTCCTCACTAACCGCTAGGATTGTTTAGTCACTCTGTGATGAATAAAGACCTGTACAAAAATGGTCACAACGGTAGGACAGATACCTTCACAGCTTTCTATGCTCTGGAGTGAGGTTGGTGGAGTGGGATGATTGGAAGGGAAGGATAAAGATGTGCCCATGCACGGAACCTAGTTCTCAAACCTTTCTGTACAACCCTTAAATCTTCTATCCCTTTGTACCTAGGATAGTATTTACTATATAGATCATACACCTATATGTGATCAGTATACAGGTAAATGGTCTCCCTTATGGACAGCATTTTATTTTTGCCTTAGCACACAGCACGCAGGGGTGCCAAGCCCCTCCACCCCCTGAGAATATAAGTAGTTACTAATCACCTCTTGTCTAGCTAGTTAGTATCGCCAAATGTATATATGCTATGTGTGTATATATGTATTAGGTAAAATTTCCTTAGTCATTGCCTGATAGAGACAGACATTGCTCGGTGGATACCTTGATATCTTCTTATTAATAAGATGCCCAAAGCTCAGATTAACTCCCTAAGACTTTCAATAGGCTTTTCTGAAAATCAGCATTATAACCACTGGTTACCCTTTAGCCACCCATTTTGAAATTTGGATATAAAAGTGATCCCATTTCCTTGCCCTGTTTCATTTCCCCTCATGGCTCTATTATCACCAAGGGACACCCAGACTTATCCGCCTTAATAGTACATTTCATTGTTTTCCATAGGACTAGAGATAAATGGATTTGTAAAGAAAAAATGGAATTGGATTTTTCTCCTCCTTTTGATAACTTAGTAGGAATTCCAAAATTATTACTTGAGAGATTTTCCTCACTGTGACTAGATTATTGTCCGTGCTGCAATTTAATTTCTCTTGCCTACATCAACATTAAAAAAAAGGAGATATGACTATAAGGATAGACCATGTTCACTCTCTCTGAATTTGAAGAAAAAGAGGTGAACAAGTTTCTGTTCATTCAAAGTGTGTGCTGGACAGGGCGAAATGTCTGTGGGTCATTCTGGTGGTTAATTTTGTGGTTAAGTAAGCTATATCTGACTCACAATCACTTTGGACATTTAAATGTAGTTGTCTTGCTGTTTAAAATCATTGTATGTGACTTTTTCATGCTCAGTGCCCTAGACACTATAAGCCATTACTGAGCTTGTGTTCCTAAGGATATTACAGCTCTTATTTCTTGCCTGATGGTAGGACGTAGACTTCACAGAGAATCATGAAGAGCTGACTGATAGTGTTTTCCAATCTGCTAGGTTATTAGAGGAAGAAGCTGTAGTGTGAAGAGAGGAAGGGACTGGACTGGAAACTTGTATGTGACCAGGCAGGAAAATAAGGCCAGAGTTGGGGTGAGGAAGCACTGAAAGAGCCAGAGGGAAGTTGATATGTTAGATACTGGCTAAGATAGCTGAGCTCACGGGGGCAGGGAACGGGCTGGAAGGCTGGCTGGCACAGCAACGCACATTCCCACAAGATCGCCTTCTTGCTAAGGAATCTGAACTGACTTTCCTCCACTTTGTGTGTGTTTCATGACTTATTAAATAGATTAGTTACATTGATTTTTACTTTGAGATTTCCAGGCAATCACACAATACTTGAATTTTTCAATCCTGTTGCTACATTATATGTTAATAAAAGCCAATAGCAAACATTTAAAAAGTTTTCCTAGATTAGGACCCTTCCAAGAATCAATAATCTCATTGACATGGTTCAAAAAGCTATCAATTCTATGAGGACCACTAATGGCTGCAGAAAGCAGGCATGTAAACACCACCAGAAAAATCAATGTTCTCTCTAAGTCATCGACAATTCTTGATGGCAGCTGGAATTATGAAAAGCATAACATGTGTCTCATGCCTTAAGCATTTGAAAAAGATCCATGTCAGGCTAGCTGGTGTCCTATTGTCCAGCGTAAGGCAACTACAGGTAGGCATTGTTGATCTGATAACTTCTACTGGAAAATATTTTATGTGTTCTAAGATATAACATCATATCTATTACTCATTTGACAACCACCACCCTGTGAAGTGGAGAGGAAGGTACACTAAACTTATGCTGTGAATTCACAGAGAAAATAAGAGAAGTTGTACATTGGGCAACCTACCCTGGAAAGAGTTCAAAGTAAAGATTTTCTTTAAAAAAAAAAAAAGAATTTTATTTACTTGTCTATTTATTTTTGGCTGTGCTGGGTCTTTGTTGAGGCGCAGGCTTTTCTTTCCTTGCTGTATGAAGGCTTCTCATTGCAGTGACTTTTCTTGTTGCGGATTTCAGGCTCTAGGATGAATGGGGTTCAGTAGTTATGTCACATGGGCTCAGTAGCTGTGGCCCCCAGGCTCCAGAGCACAGGCTCAATAGTTGTGGTGCACCGGCTTACCTGCTCCGAGGCATGTGGGATCTTCTTGGATAAGGGATCAAACCTGTGTCTCCTGCATTGGCAGGCAGATTCTTTACCTCTGAACCACCAGGGAATCCCTAGAACTTTTCTGATTTCTATTCTTCCGTCCTCGGTGGTGATGGATATCTGCAACGTTACAATTGCAAATGCAATGATTACTTTTCATTTACCAATTCTCACTGGGCTATAGTTAAGAAGTAGTTTCCAGGGAAACCTAAAAGATAGTAAAGGATTCAGAAGGGTCAACTACTTAGAGCACCTCACCTACATTTGTATAATTAACATAAAAGAGTACTCATAAAAAGATAAGAACTATACTTTTTCATGCTCTTCAATTGTCTCACTAGTTACTAGAGCCTCTCTACTCTCTCAAGTGGGTGGTATTTGACATTTCTTCCTATATGTCCCCATTTTAGAGCGAGATAATGACAAATAGAACTGAACTTACTAAGATATTCAACTCCTAACTCTGCCTCTTATAGGAATGAACAATTGTTTTATCCTCTAACAGTGTAACTTCTTTTCTGTAGCCGAATCTTTGGTTGAATGCTTTAAAAATACACATTTTTATTAAAATAAAAAAACATGTTTACATGTAAAGTGAAGGTTTGTCCTCAAAGAAACAGCACTAACAGGAGAAAGGAATGATCCTGGGAGTTCCCCGATGCAGTAATGAATTCAACATTCTTCAACCAAATTTAAAATTTAATTATAGGTAATTGTTCTTTTTTTAATGAAGTACTTTTGACATAATACTCTATTATTATATAATTAGATAACTAACTCCATTAATCACCTTACAACTTATTTTTCTTTATGTTTTCTTTAAATATTTATATACTGTGCCCATTTTTACAGCCACAAAGCTCAACCATAATCAGGAATGTGAGTCAAGGTAGGGAGTGGAAGAGCTTAGTGAAGGATAGTCACCGTGATTTCCCTAAGGGTACCTCTCTTGCTCTTTGAATTTTTAAGAAAATCAAATGTTTGCAAAATACTTTCTATATTCTTGAATGTATGATAGGTACTCAACACTTAATCTACCATTTGCTGACCACCTAATATGTGCTATTCAAGCACGTTGCTAGGACTGGATTCAAAGGAAAGGGCTGGAAAGAGATGACTAAAATGTAACTTTTGACTGAGAGGAGTTTATAATTTTCTTAAAGAGAATCCAGCAAGGATGCTCATAGCTCTTTCTCTTAAGACATTCATGATGCAAAATAGAAAATCCAGTGAAATATCTATCACAGATGTGAGAATGTATTAGACTGAGTGCCCAGTGATGGCAGGATCCAATCTTCTGGTGACCTTGACCTGGTTAGGTTTTATGTGTTAAGTCTGCATTAAAGGTGAGTCTTTACCGGTAGACAGTTCATGTCCTAGCTCACATCTTTGTTTCTAAGTTGAAATACTCATTCTCTACATCTGCAAATAGTTAAAGAACTGTATTTAAATTCCTTTTATCTTACTGGAGGCACTTATGAAAACCCAGCTCTGCAGTCTGTATATTCTTAGGCAGATTGCTTAACCTTGCTGTTTCTCAGTTTCCTTACTTGTAAAACGGAGTATTTATAGAGTAGTGAGAGTTTTAAAAGTTAATAAATATAAATCACTCAGAACAGTTCCTAACACACAATACAAATGCAAAATGATAGGTATTATTTTCATTCTATTGTTATTTTCCTATTGTCTTTAGAGATGAAATGAAAATGGACTTTGTCAATGTCTTCTTTCCCGTCTAAAACTCACATCTGAATACCCATGAGCAGTTTTCATGGGAGTGTTTGGAGGCTTTTTGTTTTCATTTTTTAAATTAATTAACTTGGCTGCCTGGATCTTTGTGCTGTGTGCCTCCTTTTTTCTCTAATTGTAGTGAGCGGGGGCTACTCTAATTGTGGTGAACGGGCTTCTCATCGTGGTGGCTTCCCTTGTTGCAGAGCACAGGCTCTAGGGCGCGTGGGCTTCAGTAGTTACGACTCAGGCTCTAGAGCGCAGGCTCAGTAGTTGTGGTACCGGGACCCAACTGTCCCGCAGCATGTGGAATCTACCCCGACCAGGGATCTAACTCATGTCCCCTGCATTGGCCGGTAGATTCCTAAGCACTGGACCACCAGGGAAGTTCCTTATTTTTTGAAGGCAAAAAAAAAAAAAAAAAAGACATTTGAATCGATTGTTACCTTCTTGTGTCTTAGACTTCCCTTGTGGCTCAGCTGGTAAAGAATCTGCCTGCAGTGCGGGAGACCTGGATTCGACCCCTGGGTTGGGAAGGTCCCCTAGAGAAGGGAAAGCTACCCACTCCAGCATTCTGGCCTAGAGAATTCCATGCACTGTATAGTTAATGGGGTGGCAAAGAGTCAGACACAACTGAGCAACTTTCACTTCACTTCATGTATCTTCTCCACTGTTTTGATGTCCTAATGGCCATTTCCTCTGGATATTACATTAGTGAACATTCTATTGGCTAAAATGGTCATCTCACCAAAAAAAAATAATAATAATAAAAGAAAAGAAAATGAAAAGGATACAAGAAAAACAATCTCCTTTATTGCTGACTTACTAGAACTTTATTAAGTTCTAGTACAACTGAATTCTGTACAATTGGATTCTGTACAACTGATTTGTTGTCATTTAGACCATCGAAATCATGGAAATGCATCTAAAACCTGGGGATTGAGAGTCTCCTATGGAGGAGCTGTCTGCTTTGGGAGGAAGTTCCTTAAGGAAGATTTAGGAATGTCAACATTAGTTGACAAATTGATAATTAAATATTGTAGTAACAAATATTTTCTCTTAGAACTGTCCCAGAGTCATTTTTTTTCTTTTCTATAATTAATAATAAAAAAGCATCATATGCTAAAATAAACACTATAATGAACACCCAGCAGAGTAGACTGTGAGCTTCATGCTAGGTTTCCATGATGTGCTGAACTTACCACAGAAGGATGTGTATGAGCCTGGTCTCTACAGGTCTCACTGGGAAAAGTGAAGACACCCACACATCAGCCCTTCCTTCACAGCAGTGGAAAGAAACTATGTCTGCACAAATAGATACAGCTCATTGGGGGTGAGAGGTAGAACTGAATATTTCACACAGATACTGAGAAATATGGGGCAGAAACTGACCCAAAATGTTTACTTTTCTGTGTTCCTTATCTTGTCTCTCAGTATACTGAAATGTCTTCAAAGTTGAGATTCATATATTCTTTACTCTTTCATCTAAGCACCTAGCTTGCCAGTGCTTGGTTCAGGAAGTAAAGTGAAAGTCACTCAGTCATGTCCGACTCTTTGCAACTCTATGGACTATACAATCCATAGAATTCTCCAGAACAGAATACTGGAGTAGGTAGCCTTTCCTTTCTCTAGGGGGTCTTCCCAATCCAGGGATCAAACTCAGGTCTCCCACATTGCAGGCAGATTCTTTACCAGCTGAGCCACAAGGGAAGCTCCTGGTTCAGCAAAGAACTGTTCATTTGTTGACTGGTGATGGGTGGGATCTTAAGGTGATAGGAGCTTATATTTAATGAATATGAGTATAGTGGCAAGAACTTCAGAAGTTTCTATATATATTATTTTATTTAATTTGCTCAACTATTCTCTAAGGTCAATGGTATCAGTCCCAATTTATAGATGAGAAAACTGAGGCTTAGATAAGCTAAACAATTTTCCATAATCAAAATCATGTTTCTATCTCAGCTCCATCTTTGCACATTTCCTGAAAGAAACCAGGTTGATGGCATCTGTTACCCACTTATTACTTATTTCCCACTTTAACTACTAATATTAGAAGCCTACATCTTTTTCTTACAATTGTTCACTAAGGCAGTAGAATTTTTTGAGGATTTATAAGAAAGAAAGAAGGGCTATGATTTGAGATAAGAGTAAAAAGGCTAAGAAAATCTCCAAAGACAAACAACATACAAATAGTATTCTTTTGGAAGTATTCTTCCAACAAATCACTTGGAAAATGAATTTACATTTAAATCTAGCTCTTGTCGATGCAAAATTATGTTCAGTTAACTCCACTGGTACCAATAGTTGTCCAAGCTCTTAAGTTTTGCTCTTTTAAATTGTATAATGACCCCGGGGACTTCTTGGAGGATGGGGAAAAATGAAAGTGGGTGTTGAGTAAAAGTAATCATGAGTAACTCATCAGGTGACTAGATGCAAAGCTGTTGAGAGAAACTGAGACCACAGAAGATAGACACATTTTCACAGTCATTTACAATCTAACCTAAAGGGAGACACCCCGAGGGCTCCGAAGCAACACCAATCTCTCTGAATCACAGTTTTATAACCTGTAAAGTTGGAAAGTAAAGGCCTGCTGTCCCTGTTACAAAAGGAGAAAAGGGTAGGTGGCAGTCACACGGAGCAACTCAGCAGCAGGACCCTTCTATATTTGGCTTCCATCCTCCACGCCTGCAGCTTCAGAGCACAGGGTCCTTCCTCTTCCTTCCCCTCCTGGCCACATCCCTGCTCCCTGGTTGAGGGGCCTTTTGCAATGCTGTGCTGATTGTCTGTGAAGGTTGCATCAAGGAAAGGTGCATTACTGCTTTGTGCTCCAAGAGCGAGCAAAACATGGCTTTTATTTACTCATTTATTTTTAAAAAATAATTTTTCTTTTTAAACTAATTTTTATTGGAGTACAGTTGCTTAACAATGTTGTGTAAGTTCCTACTGTAAAGTGAATCAGCTACATGTATACCTAAATCCCCTCGTATTTGGATTTCCTGCCCATTTAGGTCACCACAGAGCACGGAGTGGAGTTCCTTGACCCACACAGTAGGGTCTCATTGGTTATCTGTGTCATGACTAGCATCAGTAGTGTATATATAGAGAATCTAGAAAAGTGGTGTGTGCTGTGTGTGCTGTGCTTAGTCACACAGTTCTGTCTGACTCTTTGCGACCCCATGGATGTAGCCTGTCAGGTTCTTCTGTCCATGGGGATTCTCCAGGGAAGACTACTGGAGTGGGTTGCCATGTCCTCCTCCAGGGAATCTTCCCATCCCAGGGATCAAACCCAGGTCTCCTGCATTGCAAGCACACTCTTTACCATCTAGGCCACCATGGAAGCCCAGAAAAGTGGTATAGATGATCTTATTTGCAAAATAGGACTTTTACATGTATGTGCATGCATGCTAAGTCACTTCAGTCGTGTCTGACTCTTTGCAACTCCATGGACTGTAGCCCTCCAGTCTCCTCTGTCCATGGCATTCCCTAGGCAAGAATACTGGAGTGGTTGCCATTTCCTCCTCCAAGCCAATCTTCCCAACCCAGGGATCAAACCTGAGTCTCTTGCCTCTCCTGCATTGGCAGGTGGGTGCTTTATAATACCACCTGGGAAGCCCTTTACATATAGAGCTCCTACCAATTTCAAAGAGCAGCTTTCAGAAATGGGTAGCACTTAAGGTACAGATTAAGGCCAGTGGGCCAGAATTGTTCAACGGAATCCTTTGTGGGCTGGGGAGTCATGATGCTATACCTAGGGTTTAATGAGGAAGTCTAAATACCATCTGACAGTCCGGTAATGGCTATGGCAAGTGTACCCCAGACTGCCTTGCCGGGGACCCTTATATTGTACCACTTAGTAGATGAGTAGGAGGAAGTTAGTGACAACAAAGGCCATTTTCTCTGAGTTTTATGGATTCAAATGCACTGAAAGTACCAGGTCAAAAGTTCAGAGTGGTGCTTGTTCATTCTTCTGGCAGAAGTGGGATCACAAGGGAGAAGGAGTTACACTCTGCAAGAAGTGAAAGAGAGGATTCTGAAGACATTATCAACCAACTCCAGTGAAAGGGCAGCTTACACTGCATTTGATTCCTAAGACTACAAAAAGTTTCAGGCTGACACTGTAAGTGCATTCTGAAGGGAAAAATAAAAAGTATTTCCTCCAGTTCTGGCAGTTCCGCAAGGAAAAAGAGGTATTAGCAGAAGTCTGAGCCTTCAGGGGTCTGGCCCACATCCCAGCCAGATCCTGAGAAAATGGCAGGACTTCCAAAAATTCTTGTGGCAGGGATCTGCATTTCCTGTCCTAAATGGTTAGGCCATCTGGAATGTCTGTTAGGGAAGCGTTACACTGTCCTCATAGGCTCCCAAAACCACTTCAAGTATTCTACAGAATAAAAATAAGTGGAATAAAAGCAAACCAACTCTTCCAGAGGGGAGAGGCACAAACATACCGGAGTCAGATAGAAAGATCAAAATATACAGAACTAAGAATGTTAAATGTACATTTCACTGAGCTTCACTGAGCAACATCAAAGAGTCAATTTAAGATGGAGAACTGAATTTAATGTCAGGCCATTTGGGCCACGATTTCCTCCGGTAGTTCTTCAGCTACTTCCCTTAGGTAGGCAAATAGTCTCCATACAGGTGGGACCTCAGAAGGCAGGTGGCTCCTTACAACAACCCCCAGCTCCCAAAAAACAACCAAAGTGCTTTAATGATGGAGAGACAGGCATTTCATCTGTCTATACACAAGACAGCATTATTCTTCTTTAGCTGTCACTGTCATTTTAGAATTTATATGTAAAGGAACTGACAAGTTAAAATGCTTAACAGGGAATCTAGGTGTAATGCAAACATGTCCACACATGGTGTCTTAGTTTTCTGTTACTGTGTAAGGAGTTACCATAAACTCAGTGACCTTAAACAATATCTATTTATTATCTCCCAATAATGTAGGTCAGAAGCCCAAGCAGGTGACTGAGCTCTCTCCTTCGGGTATCAGAAGGCTGAAATCAAGGTATCTGCTAGACTGGCCTAACCTGGCTGCTTTGGGTAAGAACCCACTTCTAGATTCATTCCAGGTGCTGGTGTAATTCAGTTATGTGGGCTATATAAGACTAAGGTTCCCACTTCCTCACTGGCTATCAGCAAGGGCCCATCTCAGCTCCTTATTCCTTCTCACGTAGCCCCTCTATCTTCAAAACAGTAAAGCCCATTGACTCCTGCTCACCATTGGAATCTCTGATTTTCCTTCTGCCTGCAGCCTGAGAAAAATCTCTATTTTTAAAGGACTCACATGGGCTTCCCTTGTGGCTCAGTGGTAAAGAATCTGCCTGTCAGTGCAGGAGACATGGGTTTGATCGCTGATCCAGGAAGATCCCACATGCTGTGGAGCCGTAACTATGGAGCCTGTGCTCTAGGGCCCAGGAGCCACATCCACTGAGGCCCACAAGCTCTAGAGCCCATGCTTCACAACAAGTGAGGCCACCGCAATGAGAAGCCCGTGCACCATAACCAGAGAATATCCCCCACTCGACACAACGAAAGAAAAGCCAGCACAGCAGCGAAGATCCAGCACCGCCAAAAATAAATAAGAAAATAAAATTTAAAAAACAAACAAATAAAGTGCTCCCGTGAGTAGATTAGGTTCACCTGGATAGTCTCCTTTTCGATATATAATAAGGAACCTGATCACAGGAGCAGCAACAGGGAGCAAATATCTTGGAGATCATCTTGAAATTCTGCCTACCATGTATAGAGCATGACTCCTCCCAAAGACAGAAACAGCAGAGTGCTTTCCAAAAAGATGATGAGTTGAGAAAAAGTGGCCTGCATTTTTGTGTATGTGTGAAATGTACAACCACAAAGAGTGTGGTGGCAGCTGTGGCTGTCACATCTCACGTGCTTGCTGCTAAGTATCCTTTAAAATGACCTCAGGCGTACATTCTACCTCTGCCCGTACAGTTCTTCCCCTTTTTGACTTCCTGCCTTATCCCATTTCCCATCATGGAAGTCTCAGCCCTGGGAATTCCCTGGCAGTCCAGTGGATTCTGTGTTTTCACTCCTGAGGGTCTGGGTTCAATTCCTAGTCAGGGACTAAGATCGCACAAGTCAAAAAAAAAAGAAAAAAAAGTATATTCAGTGCTGTTACTCATGCCCTGTCCACACAGATCTCATTATATACACCTTTCCTTTCTCAGGTCACTCTGAGCTCCTGAAGGGTGGTTAGAGAGTCAGAGGGGATTCTACTTACCTGTAAAACCCCTGCTACTCTCTGCGTGAAACCTGACCCACTACAGGTACCTAGAGACTGACTGTAAGATTGGGATAGGTGGTGCCATTACCCTGCACTGTGATATGTATAGGCAGTAAATTATATGCCCAACAGCTTTGCATGCTGTTATGTTAGCAAAACAGATTAAGGTTTTAAGTCCCACAATAGCCAATCAATATATATTGCAACACAGAATCCATACACTTCTAAATGAGTTTGTACAGTTCAGTTACCTTCTTTCTCCATTCAGGTAATACAATTCTCATATTTAATCTGCCAGGTGATACGTGAGCTCTCAGAAGCCAGGGGATTATCTTCTTTCCTCCTGCAAATGATATCAGAATTAGCTACAGTAAATATGTCATTGCCACTTCTGCTCCAGGTAAACACGTGATTTGGGAAATAGGCAGTGATGGTTAATGAATTAGCTCTTCTTCACTCAGAGTATTCCAATCTCAGATCATCACCTCATACCAATGTCTTATCAACCCAAGGAACATAGGAAGCTCAGTGCCAAGGATCCCAGTGTGATGTGGAAGTCTGATAGGTACTGCCGGGTCTATGAGGAAGGGCCAGATAAGGAAGGGACCTACAAGGGCCATGCCTGATAGCACTTAGATGTGGAGACACTGCCACTCAGAAAACGGCATTTTTAACCACTCTCCACAGAGCATATGGAGCTACCTTTCAGACGTGCAGAGTCAGAGTGGCAAGATGAGTATGCATCATTGGGGCAGCTCTAAGGAAACCCCTGATTGTAGAAATTGAATGCCTCCAGTGACACGAATTTAAATGTTGTCCTGAGGCTAACATAGATCCAGCGACTTTTCCTGAATAAAATGTGATTGGAGAGCAGCCAAGTGAAAGAGGAGGTAGGGGAAAACTGTTGTGACTCTGAATCTTCAATGATATGTTCATGGAACATCCTTAGGCAGGCTGGCCAGTCCCTAAAATGTCCTGCCTCTCTGCACTTTCAATAGATTAAACTCTGGACAAGTGTCCCACAGAATCAGGGACGAGGGCCAGATTTGGATACTTAAAAATATTATCTATGCTCTCAATGGCCTTACTGGTGCCTTAGCAAGATCACTGCCGGCAGTGTTAGTAATTTAACCCCCTGTATTGTTCCTATCTACATACTGGTTAAGCCTTAGAGTGTGCAAGGCTAAAAACATAAAGAAAATAGATGAGCTGTGTACAAATTGACTTTATAAGAAAAAAAATCAGAAAATGAAGAGGATTGTAAGATTATGTCTTTAGTGCTTACCATATATGATGCGTTACCATATATTCTAACAATAATCTTCTGGCTCTAAGCTTTAAAAGTTATAGACTAAATTAAGGTCTTGGTAATTTAGCATAAGTTCCTTTAGATAAGGTTCAAACATTGCCCATAATATATCACAAGCATGTTTTACAGTGAACAAGTACATCATTGAGGTTATTCTAAATAGATCAAGCTTTGTAATATTTTGATTTGAGTTGTTTTTGTTTTGTTTTTTTCCCAGGGAGCCCTCTTGTGGGTAACAGGCATATTACTGATACAGATTTTCATTGACTTGGTTTGGAATTGAGTTGGGGAAAATGCTTCATGTTTCATTCATGATAAGCCTGAATATGTATACATGTTTTAACCCCTATATTGTTTCTTCATTTTTAACTTCCTAAGTTCAGTTATAGAATCCTAGTCTTCGAAGCTTTCAGAGGACATTAAAAGCCATCTGGTCTGATGTTTCCCAAACTTATCATCATTATTATCCAGGGAGCATTTAATTTAATTTTTTTTTTTTTTTACTTTATTTTCTGGCTGTGCTGGGTCTTCGTTGCAGCACATGGGCTTTCTCTGCTTGTGGTATGTGGGCTTTTCTTGTTGTGGCACACAGGCTGTAGAGTGCAAGGGCCCTATACTTGCAGTAAACAGGCTTAATCTCCCCTTGACATGTGGGACATTAATTCCCTGACCAAGGATCAAACTCGTGTCCCCTGCATTGGAAATCAGATTCTTAACCACTGGACCACCACCAGGGAGATTCCTCCAGGGAGCATTTTAAGTGTACATATCCTTGGTAATACTCCAAGATATTCTAGATTAGTAAATCTGGAATGGGGATAGCAATCTTTATTCTTTTAAATATCACCAGTTTATTCTGATTATGAATCACACTTAACCCTAAAATTATCCAAACCCCTCTTCTAGCTAAACTTGTTGCAACCCAAGGGAAAATTAATTTTAAATGTATTCATTCTCTTTCCAACTCAACTGTGAACTTGACAGGGATAGGGCCCTGCTTGACTTCCTGTCCCCCCAGAACCTAGTGTGATGATCAGAAAGAGTAGGTACCCAATAAATATTTGCTCAACTGAGCAAGGTAATTCCAGTATACTAATTTGCATTGTTAAGAATATACAAATTACAGTCCATATGGATTTACACTCTGGAAAACTCCCAACAAAGAGATTTCAGTATAAAATCTCATACTATTCTCTCAATGCAATGACCTTACAGAATCAAGGAGCATTCAAACAAGTATTGTGTGTAATTCTTCTATTGAATAGTAGGAATAAAGTTGATATTTGTTTTCCCCTACTTGCATTTAAAAAGAATTTGCTGTTACATTTCAGTGAGGGTTAATAAAGTTTTCCGGCCCTTCTCACTGTTCAGTGTAATGTACTCATATGAGAGCAGTGATGGGAAAAGACAATCTGTATGGAATTGTACAACATGGGTCCTCTTATTTATATGCACAATTTTGAATTCCAAGAAAAAAAGAAGCAAGTTGCTATGCATTTACCTTTACAAATGCTAGGATGAGGCAAGATTGGACATAAGCAATTGGATCTGAAGATAATATATTCCATTTGCAATTGTTAGAGATTTATGCAAGATAGCAGGTAACACCTTCCTTTTGAATTTCAAATGCTGTATAACCTTTTGAAGATAACAAGGGATATTCATCCGAAATAGTGGTAGGAAATTTATAACGGAAACCACATAATTAGTTGTTATTTTCTGCAAGTACCATATACTCTGATAGGAACATGGGTAGGAAAAAATAATCCCTCAGGAAAAAGTCAGCTCCTTTTCTTTTGTTTTTTTTTTTTTTCTCCTTTTTTACAGTTAAACAGCTTGGCACATTGGTACCTAATAATTTAGAAGAATATAAATAAAATGTAAGACAGCATCCTGAAATGCTTATGAACTCTACTGGATTTTCAGGTTTATTTCTAATGTGTATCCTTATCAAAGCAGCAAATAATATGGGTCGGGGTTAAATTCTTCAGCATGATAGATATCCTTTAGTCTAGAACCTAGTCATTCAATGTAAGAAGAAAGAAGCATGAATTTCATTACCTTAGGGTAACCATTCTTTATACGTGTTTTCCAAAATTCAACACCTCAGCTTTAGGCTTACTCAACTTTAGGAGCTTTACTCCAACAAGAGTAACTCAGCAGGTTACCCTGTGGAGGCTTTCCTCAGTTGTTCTGGAACATGTAACCATTTCATTTACTGAATTACCATAGACATGGTTGTCTACAATATATTTTTGCTGTTATTACTTTATAAGAAATTGTAAGAATTCCTATACAAGTGGGTACACTTGCTCTCATGTCTCTCCTTAAATTAGAACTTATCTGTCAACGTTAAGATGGCAAAGATTTAGTTGAAAACAATTAAGCATGTATGACTGAATGCAAATTGTATACTGCTTGCTAAACATATAACTTGGGAATATAGACACTTTTCAATCAGAAATCATTACATTGTGACTCATGTATTAAATCTAATACTAATGTTCTGTAATGAGTTGATTTTGATATGGATTTTGCTCGTCTCTAGTCCTGATTCTTTAATTCTCCAGTCGGAAGATCATTTATGTGAGAGCCATTGTCCTTCTTCTTCTTCCTCTTCCCTTTTCCCTCCCTCTCCCTCTTCCTCCTTTTTTTTAGTTTCCCCTTTGTTTCAGAGCATTATATTACTATTACAGAACTCAGGATTTAAAGTACAAACACTTTGGTTTCCATTAAGAGAACTCATTGACATTACTTCCATTGTTCTGACCATTTCTGATAGTATTTATTTCTATGTTCGAAAGAGGGCTTCCCTGGTGGCTCAGTGGTAGAGAATCTACCTGCAATGCAGGAGGTGCGGGTTTGACCCCTGGGTCAGAAAGATCCCCTGGAGAAGGAAAGAGCAACCCACTCCAGTATTCTTGCCTGGGAAATCCTATGAACAGAGGAGCCTGGCGGGCCACAGTCCTTGGGGTTGCAAAAGAGTTGGGCCTGACTTAGCAACTAAACAACAATGACAACACAACAAGAAAGAGAACAGTCAAGGCCCTGCTCTTCCAGGGCAAATGTTCTGCTACTGCTATCCACCAATTCCTTGTATGTGGATTTCTGCAGAATACTTTCTGCTGCCGTAGCTGGAACAATATTGAAAGGCTTCCTGGCTTTGTTGTTCTGTCACTAAGTCCTGTCCAACTCTTTGCGACCTCGTGGACTGCAGCATGCCAGGCTTCCCTGTCCTTCTCTATCTCTTGGAGTTTGCTCAGACTCATATTTGTACTGACTCCTATTGAGTCAGTGATGCCATCCAACCATCTCATTGTCTGTCACCCCCTTCTCCTCCTGCCCTCAATCTTTCCCAGCATTAGGGTCTTTTCCAATCAGTCAGCTCTTCGCATCCTGGCTTTAGGTGGAGCAAAAATTGTATTTTTCTATTGAGTACCCAAGGAAAGATTTGTTTTTCTCTATGAAATAATTGAGTTGTTGAAGTCTGCAAGGATGAAATCCTTCTGTGATACATAGTTAGGGAGTTCCTTCATGGATATGAAGGTTCATAGCTTCTCAGAATATGAGATTCTATCACCTCAGTTAAAAGAAAATGAAAACATTTAGAGTATCAACACAGGAACAGTATAGTATTGAGTGGCTTGTCATGAGTCATCTACCACCAACACTTTCAAAGAGTGTCTTTATGGATCACTCTTCAATATGGCTCACCCCCTGAACGGAATGTTTTTTTAATTCATTTTAATTGGAGGCTAATTACTTTATAATATTATGGTAGTTTTTGCCATACATTCACATGAGCCTGCCATGGGTATACATGTGTTCCCCATCCTGACCCTCCCTCCCACCTCCCTCCCCATCCCATCCCTCAGGGTCATCCCAGGGTACCAGCCCTGAGCACCCTGTCTCATGCATCAAACCTGGACATATGCAATCTATTTCACATATGATAATATACATGTTTCAATGCTATTCTCTCATATCATCCCACCCCTGCCTTCTCCCACAGAGTCCAAAAGTCTCTTCTTTACATCTGTGTCTCTTTTGCTGTCTTGCATACAGGGTCATCGTTGCTGCTGCTGCTGCTAAGTTGCTTCAGTCATGTCCGACTCTGTGAAACCCCATAGACGGCAGCCCACCAGGCTCCCCCGTCCCTGGGATTCTTAAGGCAAGAACACTGGAGTGGGTTGCCATTTCCTTCTCCAATGCATGAAAGTGAAAAGTGAAAGTGAAGTCGCTCAGTCATGTTCGACTCTTAGCGACCCCATGGACTGCAGCCTACCAGGCTCTTCCATCCATGGGATTTTCCAGGCAAGAGTACTGGAGTGAGGGTCATCGTTACCATCTTTCTAAATTCCATATATATGTGTTAATATACTATATTGGTGTTTTTCTTTCTGACTTACTTTGCTCTGTATAATAGGCTCCAGTTTCATCCACCTCGTTAAAACTGACTCAGATGCATTCTTTTTAATTGCTGAGTAATATTCTATTGTATATATGTACCAGCAGAATTTTTAAAAATTATTTTTATTTATTTCTTTGGCTATGTTGGCTCTTAGTTGCTGTAGGTGGGATCTTTGATGTTCATTGTAGCATGCCGGATCTTTAGTTGTGGTATGCCAACTCTTAGTTGCTGCATATGAGAACTTGTTCCCTGATTAAGGATTAAACCCAGGCCCCCTATATTGGGAACATAGAGTCTTAAACACTGGACCAGCAGGGAATTTTTCACCAGAATGCTTTTTTTTTTTTTTTTTTCTGCATTAAGCTAACAACCTATTTGTACCCAACACTGTTCTAGGTACTAGGGTTCCATTGTTTTTTGAACGATATCCTACCTTCTTTGAGCTTACATTATAGTAATCTTTCATTTAAAAGAAATTTAGTCTTTTTATTTGTTTTTTTGCAGTTAGTCCAAACACTCTTGACTTTGGCTTAGGCAATAATAACCAGAATAGCACAACCAGCTTCACTTGACCCAAGTGGTAGTAGCCACTACAATGTTATACAGACAAGGCCTCCTAGAGGTGTTTTTTACTGGAGGGGATTTAAGCTTTATGAGCTACATGAACCTCACTCCTGGACATGCTATACTTTGAAATTCTTTCTTCTATGGTCTCTCCTACCCTCAGTCTTAAATGATTCTCTGAGAGGAGCTAGAAGTCTGTCCCTTTTCTGAAAAATAGTTCAGTCATTTCTTATAAGTTTTATTCCTACTTTTGTATTAGTCACAAGTATTAGGCAATCTAAAACTACATAGCAGGGATATAAAATAAGCAATGATTTAAATAATGTAACATGGGGCTAATATGATTTTACTGAAAAGAAAGGAATTATTCTGACACACAGACATACACTTATTAGAAAATAAGTTTATATGCATTAAATTTAACCTTCAAAACAGTTTGTGAGATTGGTTTTGAAGGCATAACTACTCCCATTTTACAGATGAATTTAAAAAGTCACATATTTTTAAAGTAGGAGATAGAATTTAATCGCCATTTGTCTGGCTATAAATCCAGTTCTATTTCCATGTTACATCCTGCCTCTCTTAAAACTGCTAATTTGATTCAGCAAATATTTATTAAATGCATGATTGAGTTTTATTTCTCCCATGCTTGCTACTTGATTGACTAGTGGTTGGAACTGATTGGTATAAGTGGCAAATTCTACCAGGCAGCTACACAAAGGAATGGGGCATTTTTGTGCATAATTTTAAGTGATGATGTTTAAGGAACAACAGGCTGCCAATATGCTCAAACACAGAGATAAGTACCCCATCATGAATTTATTAAAGTTTATGCCTGGCATTATTTGAACAATTTTTTTTAATTAGTATAGATGTAATTTCAATGAGCAGAACAATTGTAAGTGACTTAAGTGAAGCTACCCAGGAGGCAGGAAGTAATACTAACAAAGTTGCATCTGAAATCTGTAATTGCCACCTCAACCCTTCCCACTGAGATTCTTGAATTCTGCTGGTTTCTCCACTTGGCTCACTTAAATTTCTCAACTTCTATGTAATATATTACATGTCACTCATTTTACCTTTTTATCACATTGCATTTTTCATAATTTGTGAAAGGAAGACATAGGCACAGTATAATTTGGGGTAAAGAGTGTTTTTCTACTTCTTGAGGTACACCCTTAGTTTTTATACCAGTGCTAGTGTTTACTACATTTGTAGAACAAAATTAAAACATCACCAAGCAATAGAAATACCCATTATGGAAGTAATATAAAAATGCCAAAATCCAAGTTCTCAATTTACTTCTTTGCCACTGGAGTCTATTAATTTGGCTGATTAGATTCTAAACATGTGCACCCATGTTTCTAAGGAAAAAAAACATGGAAAGAATTTGTAGTCCTTTTAAAGAAAACATCCTACTTATTGATTCACTAAAATACTCCTTTTCCCAGAACACTTTCCCATGTTTGTTCTAAGGGAGAAACGTGGTACAAAGTCTTCAGGCAGAAATTAAAGAGAGAAATATGCTTCCACTGGGATCCATTGACTATACATTTGAATAATTCTGAAATGGAAAGAAAAGTGTTCATTATTATCCTAACTCTCAAGTGTTATATTTCTTCCCTTCGGGGTTATGATAGAAGCTATTTCTTATGGGTCATGAAATAGTAGCCTAAGTTTTAGGAATAAGTTTCCATGGGCTCAAGGCTGAATAGCCTTGAGATGGAATAAGAGAAATTTTACATGTGACATCCAAAGAAAATCTGGGAAAGCCAGTGGAGATGGATATTAAATGGGCAATATTTATTGAGTATTTTCTATGTGTCAGGCACAATCCTGGTTGCTGTATATCCATTATTTTAAACAACCTAACAAAAAGCCCTTGCAAGTTAGTTATTGTGATCCTATTTTCACAGCTGAAGAAAATATGTTCTGATGAGTCCAGTTATTGGGGCATGAATATGGGAGCTCATTATAAGCTGTGCATCTACAAACTGTCTTAACACAAACTTCCCTTTCAGCCTGATTCAACTGAACAAGACTTATACACCCCTTAGTTCACTATCTTATTTGCTTTCAGCAGTGCTTTAATTCTTTAACTTAGTTGGAATTTTTCATGCCTTATTGTGATGGAATCTAGTCAGATACATAATGTGCATGATTTTGGAAATTTTTAATTTTGATATACTTTCAGTGTTACAGAAAAGCTGCAAGGACAGTATAAGAAACTCATGCATAACCTTTACTCCAATTGTCCAAGCATTTTTATTCTGACCCATTTATTTTATCATTCTCTTTTTCCTCTCCTATATATTATTTTACATGCATATATGCATATTATTTTTTCTCATTCACTAGAGGGTAAGCTCAAGACATTGCATCCCCTTTCCCCCAAATATTACAGTATCAAAATCAGAAAATTAAAAATTGAGGTAATACTATTATCTAAGAGTCCACATTTAAATATCACTAATTTTCCCATTAATTTCCTTTTAACTATTTTTCCCAGTTCAGGGTGTAATTCAGAATCTTGTCTCTTTGTTCTCCTTTAATCTGGAACAGTAAGTCAGCCTTTCTATTTTCTTTCTTGACCTAGAACTTTTGAATAGCACGTGCTAGTTATTTTGTAGCATTGCTCTTGTTTGTTGCTTGTCCAATATTTGATTCTCTTTATACTCAGATTATACATTTTGGCAGAAGTATTATATATGCAATTTTATGTCTAAGTGCGTCACAGTAAGAGACACATGTTAGTGATTCATCCCAGTATTGGTATAGTGGTGATATTAGCTTTGAATCACTTGATTAAATTGTCATCCTTCACTGTAAGATTACCATTTTCCCTTTAAAAATAATGTAATTTATGAAGAGATGCTAGGTAATTTGTGGTTGAGATGATATAACCACTCTATCTCTCAACAAACATTCACCTGCTAATTTTAGCATCCAATACTAATTTTCTAACTCCACCACTTCTCTAATAACTATTAGGTAGAATTCTATGGAAAGGAAGACTTTTCTCTTTTTCACTTATTTATAGATTCATTTATTTATTTATTTATTACTCTATGGACTTATTAATTCTTGTTTTATTCATTAGATTATAAAACACTGGTATCATTACTTATTTTGAGGCCCAGCTTTGATCACTGCAAGTCCCTACAAGCTGGCTCCTATACCCTTTGACACACCCCCTGAATCCTTGAGCATCCCTCACTTTCTGGTCCAGGATGTTCACATTCACTATCTTCTAAAGGGACTGTGTCAGACTTCCTCTAGTCACCCTAGATGTACTTCCTCTTTACTGCTCTCTGGTCTCAGTTTGCTACTTATGGACACTTTGGAAACATACTCCACCCTCTGGACTGCTTTTTCTCTCAATGCTTGAGGTTAAGCATGCTCCCAGTTGCTTCCTTCCATAATCAGGTACTTTCTGTTCTGTAAACACTCTAAAAATGTGAATGTCAGCATTTAGACAGTTCCTTCCATTTCTAATTTGTGTCCTTGCCTTTATAGCCCCCTGGCCTCCAGTGGCAGATGTAGTGCTATTTGGCTCAGAAATGAATCCTTATGAGTTAGCTAAAAGACATGGAGAGGTGACCGTGTACCTTCACCAACCATATGTATACTAGGAAAAACTTGAGCAGGTTCAGACAAGTCTAGGGCCAAGGAAAGGGTAACAGGGTATCACACATTCAGTGACTGATTAGTGGAAATGAAAAAAGGATATCCTGATCTTGCTCGTCTTCAGTTGCTAAACCATGTCTGATTCTGTGACTCCGTGGACTGTATCCTGATACCTACCAATAATAGCTATGTAACTTTGGGAAAGTCATTAGCCATCTCTGGTTTTCAGTCTCTTCATCTACAAAAAGTGGAATATGGGACACTTGCTCCATCAAATTTTTAATGTAACTCTAAAGGAAAATAATGTCTCACTAAGACTCAGTTTATTGAGTTCTTTTTTATATTCATGTTGTCAAGTTAAATATAATGTACAAGCACTGGATAGGGTTGTCTAGAAAAATACATAACAAAGTGGTAAACCCATCAATGATCTTTATATTGCAAAAGCTTCTTATATCTATTTATAGGACAGAGAGAATTGTTGCAATGATACATACTATAGGCAGTGGAGTACAGCTATTTAGTGTGAAACTGTATCAACAGCTCTTCAAGTATTCAGATCTCAGTGCTTTCCAGACTCAAGCCAGAATAGAAACTCAGTATCACTATTGCCCTGACAATTGTTCTGCTTCCTCACTGTTCATCTAGAAGTAATGTGTCTACTAAGAGAGGAATTCGTTGGAATTGGGTTTTCAGAGGCCAACTTAAAGAAAACTTATTGAATAGAATTCAATTCCAGATATCTCAGAGGCTGATACCATCCACTTCACCTAGATCACATGTCACCTTTGCACTTTGGCCAGAATAGAAGGGGTAGCTTTACTGTGTCATCGTGGTAGGTCAAGTAACCTAAGGAGAAACCAACTTCCTCAGTTCACTTTCCTCACAGGGAAATGGAACACAAATGGAGCAACGTGGAGTGTGAAAAACACTAGGGTATTGCTCCATATTGGTTCATAAGCACAGAAAAGTGTTTCCCAGAAGACAAACAGACAGAACCCACCATCCTGCCAAGTTCCTTGGCTCTGGTTTATGCCTTATTTTAATGATCTCCTCTCTCACAACTCCTTCCTTGAAACTGAAATAACTTTGCATTTTTGATATTGTTGCCATCATGTTAATAATGAAATGTTGATAATACAGCAATGGGAGGATCAATAACAAATGAATTGCACCATACCCGATAAATATTTATTGCTGGTGTAACCAACTAGTTCAGTGCGTGCCATATAGCAGATGCTCAAAGATGCTGGAGCCTTCATTGAACACATAGTTTTACATATGTGTGTTGCCTAAGATGATGTTTTCCAGTTCTGGAAAAGTCAAGTTAGCGGGATCAACTGTCCCATGATGTAGTATGTTTTTTTTTTTTTCTGAATTGATCAGGTTATGTGAGTTAACGAAGTCAGAATTCTGAATTTTCTGCAGTCAGCTACTTAGTGCAGTGCTGTTGATAATCCTATTAAATCATACAAAGATTCACTTAACAATGCATGCAAGGATTCATGCTATCTGACCTCAATTCTGAAACAAATAAAACTCAACTATAATTTGTTTTCTACCTATACCAAGCTAATAAGAATAATGACCCAAAGAAAGTATAGAAGGCAAGCACTGTGCCAATGGCAAACTTCCAGGACTACAGGCATCCTGACTAGATCAGTATCCAGTCACGAACAGCCATGCATCAACTATGCAGGCGAATAAGCTATTCACTTTTTACCCCAAACATCATTAATCTCAGACTTTCTATCCACTCCTCCTGAGAAGAGCACTGCAAAACAGAGTGCCTTCAATAAGAAATCTCATGTCTGTCTCATATTAGGTACCAGAGCACATTTTGATAAAAATTCAGAAAATTACTTATACTAATGACAGTATGTGGGTGATAAAAAGTAATAACTTTCATGTTTGAAAAAATATTCCACAAATAAACCTGCTACTTAAGGACACAATCCTCAGCTTTATGATCTTCTCCCACTAGTCAAAATAAATACACATATGAAAGTGCTAAAATCTCCACTTGTAGTGACATATGAGGGAATACGTCATCATAAAATATAAAATGAATAATCTATCAACATTAGACTTAAATCTCTCTAATAATGCTGAAACAGAGCTAAAGTTTTTTGGTTTTTGTTTATAATCTGTAGGTCAAAGCCCATAATAGTTAAAGTCAAAACAATGTATCAAAGTAAAATTAAAAGAACTTAAACTCAGTTGTGTTGATTATCATTACATTCAAGACTTTTTTGTACAAAAAATATAACATCTTTGTGGAAGCAGAATCAAATTATACCTTTTTTTAATTACCAGCCCTGTTTTAAAATTTTTAATCTTACAGTTAATTCGCTTCAACTGATTTTTATGCAAAAAGTGTATTTTTAGACCTTCCCATCAAGCTGCATTGAACCTTCATACTGGGGAAATGATTACTAATACATACACATATATATATATATATATATAATTTTTAAAGTATAACCTAAATTTGCTAATTTTGATACAGTTGCTAATGGTAACTAATGTTATTTTGTCTGTGTTTACCATTCTGCCATTTTAATGAAGAAAGCATATGCTTGCTTTCATTAGGAAAGATGGCATGAATATAATTTTTATGGTCTCACCTAAGGTTTTATGTTGGAAAGGGTAAATGTCTCTAGGTAGTCTCTGAATTAAAATATATATATATTTATATTATAAATTATTTTATAAATAATTATACATTTATAAATAATATAATTTATAATTACAATAATTATATAATATAATTATATAAAATATAATTATAAATAATATAATTAATAATTATATTTATATTATAAATTATATATTATATTATAAATTATAAACATATATTTATATTATAAATTATTTATATTTAAATATATATATATAAGCTCCCACAAATGCCAAAAAGACAGATCAGTGGAAGGCAGTCTTGAAATGCCCTGGTGAAACTGGGCTTTTATTCTTGGCTATGGGGGGATGGCCATGCTGGAGTTACTCTTTTTCATGTAAAAATACAAACAGAAAGACTGTAGCAACCAATGCCATTTCCAGTAAGCACTGCTGTGATTCAGTAATTGAGGGCTAAACAGTATCAAATTGAACTACTTTTCCTATCCCTGCCACAAAATATTATGATTGAGCCTTTAAGGTTAACGTTGACAAAACAGACATGTAAAACACATATATTCCTGAGAATAAATTACAGGGGATAGATAAGGAAAAAATACATCCTACTTAGGGTTCAGAATGACTCAGGAGTACGGGACGTGTGGGACTTACAATAGCTTTGAGTCACCTGAAGGATGCAGAGCCTCTTAATGGTGTCTTTGCTTCTGTCTTGCCAGGAATCTATCATTCACACAGAAGCTGGAAAAACCCTTTGAAAACATAAACTAGTGTATGCCACTCCCCTGCTCTGGGATTTTTCATTAGTTTTTCACTCTGTATGAAAAATCCAAATTGGAATTTCACTCCAAATCCATACAGTTTACCATCTCATTCCATTCTGCTATCTACTCAGATGCCACCTCCTCAAAAAGCTTGTCCCTAAATACCCTAAGGAGCAACTGATTTTCCCCCCATTTCCTCTGCTTTATTTTTCCTAGCAGGTTTAAGTATCAGATACTTTAATATTTATTTATCAGTTTATCTGAGTATAACATGTTTGGGAATCAGGGATTTGTCTCTCATGCCTATCACTGTGTTCCTGACACCCAGGACAGGGGTTAACACTGTCTGGATAACTAACAAATGTGTGCTGAATAAATGAATGAATGAGTATTCAGAATAGACCAGTCTAAGATCATAAAACTCATTAACAGGGTGCCTTGAATAAGGAGGAATATCTATACTGAGACCAAGACTTGGAGGGACTCAAGGAAATAGTCAAGATGAATCTAAAGTTGAAATGCTTCTAATTGATCAGAGCAATCCAGACTACTCAAGAATTAAGAAAACTTGCAAATATTCCTTTAAAATTTTATTTAAATTATTTACTTTTTTTTGTGCTCGGTCTTCATTCTGCATGTGGGCTTTTTCTAGTTTCGGTGAGTAGGGACTACTCTTCATTGCGGTGCACGGGCTTCTCATCACAGTGGCTTTTCAGGTGGAGCACAGGCTTTAGGCATGTGGGCTTCAGTAGCTGTGGCGCACAGGCTTAGCTGCTCTGTGATAAGTGGGATCTTTCTGGACCAGGGATCAAACCCGTGATGGCTGCATTGGCAGGTGGATTCTCAACCACTAGATCACCAAGGAAACCCTGCAAATATTCTTTTTCTCAGTTGTAATTTTTATATTTTTTTAAAAAGCATAAATATATGAAGACTAGAATCTCACAAAGATAACTAACTTTGTGAAGTTTTTGTTGTTTCCATCTTTTTGTTTAATGGCCTCCTTCTTCTCATTTCTGAACCAGTCTTCTTGTTTATGACAGAAGTAAATTTGTGATCAGTGATTTGCTTCTCCTAAGCTTTACTTATATTCTGAACATGATCTCTTACAGCAGAAAGAAAGGCTTCTTTCCATGTCAAAGAATTTCATGTCATAATTACACAGTGATCTCCTTAAGGAAAGGTTTCATTCCTCTCTGGATATTCTCTTGTTGTAGTGCTGTGCTGAAGACATAGGAGCTTTTGATGTTGTTCGATGAATGATTTAAGACTTAGATGCAAGGCATATTATCCTGGCAGTCCCTGGGACTGGAAGAGGAGAGGGAGGGAGAACCATGAAAAAGGTCTTCCCATAAATATAGTCTAGGACCGTGGGAGATTGGGTCAAAGAACTTGGATTCAAAAAGTGGCAGTCAAGTCGAGGTTCAAGGAAGTTCATTAAGTTCAGGTACTTCGTGGGAATAAATGTATATACCTGCAAGCCTGGAGTCTTGAGGACAACGTTAATTGGTAAGTAAACCTTTGAAGGAAGTCAGAGGAAAGTTTCTCCTACAAAGAATATAAATTACAGACAGATGAGAGATGCGATTGGAACCAGGAATATTATAAATAAATGTGAGGTCCAGGAATGAGGCAATCCTGAGAGGCTGAGAACAGGGTTGGGAACAACAGTGAGATAATGATAGTGGGAAGATAAATAGGTTACTATTAAGTGGAATTAAGTTCTGAAATGCTTCCCAGGTGGTGCAGTGGTAGAGAATTCACCTGCCAATGGAGACGCAAGAGAGGAGGATTCAGTCCCTGGGTTGGGAAGATCTATCTGCTGGAGTAGGAAATATGGCAACTCACTCCAGTATTCTTGCCTGGAAAATTCCTTGGGCAGAGGAACCTGGTGGGTTACATTCCGTGAGGTCACAAAGAGTCGGACACACATACTCACTCACTCACTCACTCTCTAAAGTAGAGAGTGGTCCAAACTGCCTTAAAGATCTGTGCATGGCAGGCTGAGCCACAATTCAAAAGTTGGTGCCGTTTAAAATGCAAGGTGGGAAGAACATAGTGAAAATGTGGACTGTGAGTCTCATAAACATAGTCACTTAGCAGTGTTCACCTGAGTATTTCATTACTGTGACATAGACTGGGGTACTTACGGAAGAGCCTAGATCTGAGGAGACAGACTAGACAACAGGATTCAGAAGCACAGGTGGGGGTTGTGGAAAGCTTCTATTTAACAAACAAATAATGCAAATCCCAGTACAACTATTGAGCAGTGCCACCCAACAGACCTTTCAGAATGATGTTTCTGTGTTTGTCCTCCCCAATACAATGGCCCCAGCCCTGTGGTAATTGATTCTTTAAAGGGTGGCTAATTTGGGAACTGAACTTCTGAATTAATTGTAATTTGAATTTAAATAGCCACCATGTGTAGCTAGTGGCCACCGTATTCACCAGCACTGTTCTATTGGCATCAGATTTAGGGTTTGGTTGGCAGGATGTAGTCTCAGAAAGTAATGCCAGATCACAGATGAGGTTGGGATGGTCTATCACAGGACTGGTTAGGAGTGTGCTTCAATTTTCAGCAAAAGATATGTGCATATTCATTATAGTCCTATTCCATATCTAGATTGTTCTGGAAACTTTGAAGAAGCTAAGACTTTAGGACACCACTATGTGAGTTTTTAGGAAGCCTGGGAAGAGGAGAGGAAGGGGGAATGCCAGGTTCATTTACACTAGATTGTGAGCTCCCTGAAGTCAGAAACTTAGGTTTTGTTGTTTTTCACGGCTGTTATCACCAGCAACTGTGAAAGTAGGTGTTTAAAGTATATTTGCTTCAATAATGAGTGAAAAGGTGTGGTACCTCTTACCCTGTATCAGTGAATCCATGGAGATGGATTTGGGGAATCTGTGGGGACTTTGTTGACCCTACAAAGGACACAGGTGACCAAAGCAGGCATCAGGTTACCCTTGGGTAAAGTTACTTCTGGTTATTGTGGCATTTTACTATTTTTATTACTAGGAACTGTAATGGCGATATCACAACTTTGCCATTTGTAGTATGGGGGGAATCTGACAGTCTTGACAAGATTAGTGAAGGAGGAACTTCAAACACAACTTGCTTTTTGAAGGAATGATGTGCTTCCTTTACCTGTTTCACAGAGGTGTCGTGAGAATTTATAAATATTTGGTCATTAAATGCTCATAAAAATGCCTGTGAAATGCCTCCAGAATCTGTCACAGACTGCCTGTTTGAATGTTTAGTGGATGCAGAGCTGTCAGCAAAAGCGTAGACACTCACTGAGGAAAGGGCATGTGTGCTTTGTTTGTTTTTAATGCTTTTTTTTCTTTTTCTGACGGTGAAAACAGAGGATGCTCACTACAAAGAAAAACATTTAAGAGCAGAAGAGTTTAATGAAGAAAATGAATAATAACTTTAAATCAATTATATATAATTACATATACATAACCAAAATATATATTGCTTTATCTCCATGTCTACACATACTTGGGCACACATGTGCACTTTGATTACTTAATGCTATTTTGTGCAAGGATTTTGATGAGCATTCAATGTATGCCTATTAAATAAAGAGCTTCCCTGGCGGCTCAGACAGTAAAGAATCTGCCTGCAATGTGAAAGGCTTGGGTTTGATCCCTGGGTTGGGAAGATCCCCTGGAAAAGGGAATGACTACCCACTCCAGTATTCTTGCTAGAGAATTCCATAGACAGAGGAGCCTAAAACAAAAACTGATAAACAGTTTTGTATTCTACTTTCTCCCTTATTATGATGATGGAGGATAGTCTTCTGCGACATGATTTTTAATTAGTGCCTATCAGGCCCTGATGCAGATATTCTGCATTTTAAAGTCCTCTATTGTTTGGAACTTGAATTGTTTTCATTTTTTATACTATGATAAATTTTGATGCAATACTCATTTTGTACAAACACTTGCCTGCTTCTCTCTCTCTTAAAAATTTAGTAGATAACTAAAAGTAATACTTATTTGAAAGACCCTGATGCTGGGAAAGATTGAAGGAGGGAGGAGAAGGGGACGACAGAGGATGAGATGATTGGATGGCATCACCGACTCAATGGACATGAGTTTGAGTAAACTCCAGAAGTTGGCGATGGACAGGGAGGTCTGGCGTGCTGTAGTCCATGGGGTCACAAAGAGTCGGACACAACTGAGCGACTGAACTGAACTGAACTGAAAAGTAATACTGTTGGAGCAAACGGTAAATTTCTGTTAAGGATTTTGGTAAATTAAAAAAAAAAAACAAACATAAACTGTTTCATAGTAAACTTACCCAAATTCACACTTGCATTAGGAGTATATAAAACTGCTCATAAAATTCATTCTCTCTAGTATTGAAATACATTTAAAAAATCTATTTCAATGTGGTGAGTGAAAAATCAATATTACTTTCATTTGCATCCCTGATTACTTGCAGAATTGATCTTTTCAATGCATTTTCTGGCCTCTGTAAATTGTTCATATCAAGTGGCCACTTCTATATTGAAGCATTTTTTTTAAGGTTTCTTAATGACATTTTCAATGTGAAAATATATATTGCAATAATATCTCAGTTTTTCATTTGATTCATAAATTTTTGCTCTGCTTTTTAAATTGTGTAATGTGCATATAATACAATGATTTTTGTATGAAGTTATCCATGGATTTAATTTTTATCTTTAAAACTAATTAATTTTAATTACACAAACAAAATTGATTCTCTTCATTGTAAAATACTGAAAAACAAACATTAAGCAGAAACCCACCTTGACCTTTTCCTAATCCCACTCTCATCCCCCTAAATCTCTTTTCATTGACAATTGTGTATCACTGCAATTGTGATATATGTATACATTAATAATCTATATATACATATAAAAAGGATGTTTCCTGGTTGTACATTCTTCAAAAAGCTAGAATATTTATCTTGCAGTTTACGTTTTTACTAAAGTACATGTTTTAGATATCTTTGACTGATTTGTACTCAGAAAAATCATTCTTCCAAACATATGCACACATGAACATGCACAGGTTGGGTATGTTTGGTGGTGGTGGTTTAGTCACTAAGTTGTGTCCAACTCTTTTGTGACCCCATGGAGTATAGCCCACCAGACTCCCCAGGGATCAAACCAGGGTCTCCTGCACTGCAGTCAGTCTCTTGAATTGCAAGCAGATTCTTTACCAATTGAGTCACCAGGGAAATCCCTTTCAGTAGAGTTCTTTGCAGCATATCTTTATCTCTATCAGTTCTTTAAATATATGGAATACATACTAATGGACTATATAAGGAAAAAACCCTACTTTATCATTCTCATACATTTATTCTCCCAGTACCATATCTTGAATAATTAATTTCCCATTGGTGTATGTTGCTTTCTTTATAGTAATTAGATTCTAATAAATTCTGTAGTGTAGTTTAAGGCCAACTATTCCATTCAATTAACATATGTTTTGATCCTTACATCAATTCAACTATCTCTTCAGTTCAGTCGCTCAGTCGTGTCCAACTCTTTGCAACCTCATGGACTGCATCACGTCAGGCTTCTGTGTCCATCACCAACTCCTAGAGTTTACTCAAACTCATGCCCATTGAATCAGTGATGCCATCCAACTATGTCATCCTCTGTCTTCCCTTTTTTCCACCTTCAATCTTTCCCAGCACCAGGGTTTTTTCCAATGAGTCAGTTCTTTGCATCAGGTGGCCAAAGTATTGGAGTTTCAGCTTCAACATCAGTCTTCTCCAACTGCACAGTTCAAAAGCATCAATTCTTTGACACTCAGCTTTCTTTATAGTCCAATACTCACATCCATACATGACTACTAGAAAAACCATAGCCTTGACTAGAGGGACCTTTGTTGGCAAAGTAATGTCTTTGCTTTTTAATATGCTGTCTAGTTTGGTCATAGCTTTTCTTCCAAGGAGCAAGTGTCTTTTAATTTCATGGCTGCAGTCACCATCTTCAGTGATTTTGGAGCCCAAGAAAATAAGTCTGTCACTGTTTCCATTGTTCCTCCATCTATTTGCCATGGAGTGATGGGACCAGGTGCCATTATCTTAGTTTTTTGAACACTGAGTTTTAAGCCAGCTTTTTCACTCTCATCTTTCACACTCATCAAGAGGCTATTTAGTTCCTCTTCACTTTCTGCCCTAAGGATGGTGTCATTTGCATAACTGTGGTTGTTGATATTTCTCCCAACAATCTTGATTCCAGCTTGTGCTTCATGGAGCCTGGCATTTCACATGATGTACTCTGCATATATTAAATAAGCAGGGTGACAATACACAGCCTTGATGTGCTCCTTTCCCAATTTGGAACCAGTGTTTTATTGCACTTCTGGTTCTGACTGTTGCTTCTTGACCTGCATGCAGATCTCTCAGGAGGCAGGTAAGGTGGTCTGGTATTCCCATCACTTGAAGAACTTTCCACAGTTTGTTGTTATCTACACAGTCAGAGGCTTTGGTGTAATCAATAAAGCAGAAGTAGATGTTTTTCTGTAATTCTCTTGCTTTTTCTATTGTCTAATGAATGTTGGCAATTTGATCTCTGGTTCCTCTGCCTTTTCTGAATCCAGCTTGAACATCTTGAATTCCAGGGTTCACATACTGTTGAAGCCTGGCTTGGAAAAGTTTGAGCATTACTTTGCTAGGGTGTGAGATGAGTGCAATTGTGCAGTAGTTTGAACATTCTTTGACATTGCCCTTCTTTGGGATTGGAATGAAAATTGACCTTTTCCAGTCCTGTGGCCACTGCTGAGTTTTCCAAATTTGCTGGCATATTGAGGGCAGCACTTTCACAGCATCATCATCAACTACCTCTTGGTTGTTATAATTTTATATCCATTAAAAACTGGATTATTTTTTACCACTTGTATCATTCTGTTTCAACATTATCAGTTCTTTCGTTACCTTTAAAAGTCTTCCATTTCCTTGTGAAAAAGAACAAAACAATCTAATTTAAATCTTGATTGGGATTATCTTGATTTAGGGAACTATACTACCCTTACAATATTTGATATTTCCATCTAGAAACATGATATATATCATCACGCTTTATAAGCTTTTTGTTTTTTAAAATTTCTATAGTTTTCCACATTTCTTATCAAGGTGTTCCATTTGGTCTGTGTTTTCTTGTTATCATAAACATCGTATTTTTCCATTCCATCTTTCAATTTGCTACTGCCAGTGCACTGGGGAGGGTTTGATTCATTTTATATTATCTTAAATTATATTTCAGTTAATTGTGTTTTCACAGAAGCAACTCATAAATATTGATAGTCAGTTCTCATTACCAATAGCTGCACATTTTATCTGCGTTTCATGTTTCCTTATCTTGGTCAGTGTTTTAAAGCAATGCGAAATAGTACTGGGAACAGTAGGCAATTTTGTCATAATCTACATTTAAGAAACCATGCTTTCTCCAGCATTTTTCAGTAACCATAACATTAGCTTTCATAACTGAGAATTTATATTCTGTTAGCTTAGAATAGAAGTCATGTTGAAGAAATATGTTTATCCATGATTATTTTTAATAATTAATTTCCTAATATAAATAATGATTTTTATCATTCTTCCATTAACATACTATTTCCAGTAATATATTTATAATTTTTGTACTGCATTCATCAATTTTATTGATCTACAATTGTGAGACATGCTAATTATGGTCTCCTTTTCAGGGTAATATTTGTATCACAAAATAAATTGATAGACATATTTTACTAAGTAATGAAATATTTGACATGACATTGGAATTTTTAAATTAATAATCTAAAATAAATCCTTAGTAAATCTATCAGACCCTAGTAAGCCTTGATTTTTTTCATTCTTTCCAATAGGTGTTAGACATTTTTTTTGTTTTCTAAGATTTCTGGAATCACTTTTCATCAGCTAAAAATAACTTGTGAAATTATTTTTTCATTAAGGTTTTCAAATTTTGGGACATAAATGTTTACATAAAATTTTCTTATACTTTTTAAAATTCCACTACTTTGACATAGTCCTTTCATTCTAACAACATATATTTGTGGATTTGTTCATTTTTTCTTAATTAAAAAAGCAAGCTATTTTCCTAGTATTTAATTATTACGTACCTTATTACACCACAATGTAAATTTTTCAATTTATTTTGCAAAAATATTGAGTTAACAAATTTCAATATTATTTATTCTGCTGCTATCCTTGGGCTTGTGTTATTTTATAGAAGTTAAAAGCTTAGCTTAATATTTGTTAATGAATAATGAAAGTATTTAAGGATGTACATTTGCCTCTGAGCATAACTTTGGATACATTCTACAAATATTGATAAGAATTTTATGGTTGCTGAATAAAAAAGAAAGATTTTCCCCCTCATTTACTTGAATTAGTCATAAGATTCTGTTTTTTCTTCTTAATTTGTCTGTTCAAGAAACATTTTCATTTACTTTCAAGTAATATGCTTCAGTAGCTTTGAATTTGGAGCATTCTGTATGTATATTTTCATATATTTGTAATATTTTATTGCTTAATTTATAGTCTAAGATGCAATTTTAAAGTAAATATTTCATCAGTTCTTTAAATTGTATTTTTGTGTTTCTAGGATACATATTTCTATACAAGCAATTTTAATTGTACATTATTAATAATTATGTTTTGTGTTTATGGATGCAAACTTTGAAAATATTTTTCTAGTTTTTATAAATGTATTTCTTTTAAAACTACTTAACTATGAATATCTGAACATTTCTATCAATTTAGCTTTGCATTCATAATAGGCTTTATATATTTAATGAAAAAATTATGTAATACACAGAGATTTATCTTCATTATGGGATTATTATTGTTTTTAACAGAAAACTCATCTCTTTATCCAGTGTAATCCAAAGGTTAAAAATACATTGATGATTTTGGTCCTATTTATGTCACATAGTTTATGAATTTTAAAAATATTGCACTTGTGCTGTGGTCTTCTTTCTCTTGATACATATGCTAAATCATTCAATTAAAAAATTATTAGTGATCATGAAAGAATGAAACATTTAAAAATAGAACTCTAAAGACAATTTTATTTGTAAGAAGTCACTCTTAATATTAATTTCTAAAATTATAAACATCATGAATAAAATATTACCTTTTGTATTTATCATTTCAGGTAAGTCACCTTGGCTTTTATTATTTCATTTGGAGGTATTAGATGTAGATTACTGTTCATAAGCAATGTGTGAACAGATTACTGTTCATTTAACTTTTAAGAATAACTTTAATATTTGAATTTGACTTTGTTACCAAAATTTAAATAATTATTGTTGTTTTATCTGTTTCTATTTCTCAATCAGGCTTTTCATATCATGGCTATTCTAAGTTATTACTTTTCAATTTTGCTGTTATTAACTGGGATCTTAATATTTTTTAGTTGAAAGCATGGAATCTAAGTACCTTTCTTTGCATATGTAAGATGGCTATTGATTAGGTACACATTTACTTAATTGAAGTCTTTTTCCTTAAATTTCTATGGACTTTGTTCTGGAGATTTTTGTCTGTCTGTGGAATATTGGTTTGTTTTTTTGTTTTGGCAATTTACCTTGGACAGGAGAAATTTGAGACTAGCTTGGGTTTTGTTTAAACCAAAAGAAGAAACCATTCTTCTTTTACACCTAGATTTTCTTTTTAACATGTTTTGTTACAAATGGGAGAATGTCTTTTTACCTAAACCAAACTGATGCTTCCATTTAGGTAAACTTTAATTTATGATGCAGCTCTGCATTTCTGTCTTCATTTTTTTTCTCTATGTATACCTATTTTTCATTGGTCGGGTCTCACCTCTTCTAGTCTATATGTAACATATTCTTTCTAGCATATTCTATTTTTCTTTTGAATTAGCAAAAAGCCTTTTTCATAGCATTTAATGGGTGATTTGGTTTCCTGTAGGGTCACTTCTAATGATCAATACCCCTGGTTTCTACTATCAACCTTCCTTTAGAGTAGAGTTTCTCAACCCCAGCACTGACTGCACTTGATCCAGATGATGCCTGGTTTGAAGGTGTGCCCTGTGTAGTTTATAGCAGCATATATAATATATTGCATAATATTTAGTAGCATTCCCAACCAGTACCCAGTAATGGCAGCAGCAAATCATGACTATCAGACTGCCCCTGATATTGCCACATATTCCCGGAGCGGGGGTGTTGCAAAATCACCTTCAATCAAGAAGAGTTTACTTTTGTATCCTGCCTTTTCTCTGTAACAGTCTTCACCTAAATCCTGGTTTCCCTATGACTCCTAGCCTTGTTTTATTGATCCAGTAACCCTGTAACTACCTGTTTGTTTGTTTGTTTGTTTTGCATAGCCAGTATTTCTGTGGTGAACTTTTCTTAGGCTTCAATATCTGTGTCTTTCCACAGTGTGGCCAAGATGTGTGGTCAATCTGTAATTCTTAGTTCATGTAATATATTCAGCAGAGCAACCGTAGCATCTCATACTTTAAGACTTTGCCACAAATGACACCTCCTTTGTGTTGTTATTAAGTACAAACGGGACAATGCCGGCCAAGAAGCGCATATCCCATTTTTCAGACCACAGTCAGCCCATGGTACCTCAGTCCAATGGCAGGCTATAGAATCTCCAGCTCCTCCATCATCGCTCCTCCTCCCTTGTGTGTATACCTTGTGGTGTCAGGAAGCACAATAATAGTTTGATAGATGATAAGTAAGAGCAACTACTGAGTATTTAATATATGTGGACGCTTCGACTTTTATTTATTTATTTATTTATTTATTTCATTTTTGGCTGTGCTGGATCTTGGTTGCTGTGCTTGGGCTTTCTCTAGCTACAGCGAGCAGGGTCTACTCTCTGTGGTGGTGTGCAGGCTTCTCATTGCGGTGGCTTCTTTTGTTGCAGAGCACAGGCTCTAGGCACACGGGCTTCAGTAGCTATAGCACGTGGGCTCAGTAGTTGCAGCAGACGGGCTTAGCTGCCCTGTGGCATTTGGAATCTTCCCGGACCAGGGATCAAATCTGTGTTCCCCTGCATTGGCAGGTGGATTCTCATCCACAGTATCACCAGGAAAGTCTCCTCTTGGACTAATTGGGCTATGCAAACCACCTCAAATAAGCATCATAACTCTTGGAAGTAGGTGCTGTTATTACTCCCATTTCACAGATGAGAAAATGAATATTTAGCCTAAGTACAGTGCCTAAGCTAGTCAAGGACCTAGGGTTTAACTCAGGTTCTGCTGAACCTGGACACTGGTCACCACTTTATTCTGCACAATGAATTTTTAAGGTCCAGGAAACAGTCACTATGATGTGGAGGTGAAAGGGGTAAGGAGTAGCTGCTTAGTTTTCTGCTTAACTAGTCTTCTGTGACCTTGAGCAAGGGATAGACAACACAATGAATCAAAGGCTTTTGTTACCACTTTCCTGGCTGGAAGAGTTTTAGTTCAAGGCGTAGACTATACAAAACATGATCTGTTTCCCAAGTCAGATTTACTAGTCTCGTCAGTGATTCTTCTTGATATTTTTTGGCCTGAGCTCACTTTTTGTTTTGTTCTCAAATTCTAGGGGCTCATAAGATTATTCTAAATTATATAATTTTGTTGATATTTGTATGGGATCTTGGAGAAATTATCAGTCATTGATAGTATGAACATTAAAATTTTTACTAGAAATCTAATATTTAAAAGTTTTTTTAAGATCAATGTTTTGAGCACTAATAAAAATATTAGTGGTCCATGAAATAAATGCATGTATTAAATGTATGCATTGAATTAATAAAATTAATTTTTATTAACTTAAACCTGCCACATTTTAATAAAATACTATGTAATTTTTAAAGGACTTAGAATAATGTGGGACTACTTCTCAAAAATCTGGTTGGGAAATTCTGATTTTTAAGACTTTTACATTGTCATAGGGCAGCCCTTATATCCTACTTTGGCTCAAGAGTTATAAATACACATGGAAAACTGAATGAAGATTTTCAACTTCTCATCCTCTGACTGACATTTTTATTTGAAAATGTCTCTTCTCTTATTTTTAACAAGATACTCAACTTGCAGAAATAATTCTTCACGTTTGTATCCATGCAGCAGACTTACATTCTTTCCAGAGAATAAAATATTTCACAGAATAGTCACAAAGGAAGCTCGTGAGCTGTAGTGGAATGAAGGATCAGTTGAGTCTCGATCCTGGATAGCCAGTTTTTCATTTTATGGTACAGGGTTAAAGCCAGGGAACATCTCTGCAGCTGAGCTACCTACCAGAATAGATACCACATCAGAAATTCAAATGAGGCCCCAGTCTGCTTATATCCAGATATTGTGTTCAATTCCATTTAGTCCCTAGAACATCCAATGCCTGTGACCTCTTCTTCATGGTTTATCAAAGTTTGATTTCATTGGGGATAGCAACATGACCAGGTCACACTAAAAATTAGAACATCTAATTGGTCTTAAATAGCCACATAGCACATTTCTGGCCAATGAGACTGATGAAAAAACTATGGGGAGTCATTTCTGGTAAAGTTCTTTTCTGATCCTAATAAAGCACAGGTTAAATAAAGTTCTATGTGTTATTCCTTACCCTCCCTTACCATGAGGTCTGGTGCCTGTGTGGCCATTTTGTGTCTGAGAGCCAAAAACATGATGATGAGAACCAGTACTGAGGATGATAGAGTGCGAGGATGGCAACAGCTTTGGTTTCTACCGGGAGCAGCTAAATCAACACCGGCTCTCAACCCTCAAATATCTTGTTATGTTTGAAAAACAAATCGTTTTCAAGTCCAGTCACTCTGATTTGCATTACTAGCAGCAAAGTAAATTCCTAATTTGTAGTTTCAAAGATTTCTTCTCTATCTTTTGAAACTTAGGAAGGACCTCTACCTACAAGACTGTATGTATTAAGAAAGAAGGAAATTTGAAGAATTGTCATTATTTCATAGGATAAATTATCCACAGAAAGTTTATTGTATGAAAAAGTCTTCTCCTCCTTCCCTATCACAGTCAACAATATCTATAATGTACAGATTCTCATGTGTGATTCTCATTATTCACAATAGCTACGTTCTCTAAAGTTTCCCAGGAACACAGAATTAGTGAATAGCGTGTGAACCAGTACCCCTAGAGGAGACAGATAGACAGTAAAGAGAGAAACCAGAGAACCAGAGAAAGACAAGAGAGAGAGATTCCCATAGATCATAATCTTAAATCTTAAACTCATTCATGTAGATTCTATCCTCTTTATTTTACTTTATTTTACAAAAGAATAAGTCAGGTCAGAGATTTTAATTTACTCGCCTAAAGCTGCTCCACTAACAGGTGCCAAAGTTGGAGTCAAACCCCATCCAACTGGCCAAAGAACTGAAGCTTCTTGCATCATACTGCACTGTCCTAACCTTCCCCATCTGCACTGATCTCGTTTGAGAGCTTAAACAAGAAGGCAAAGTGTCCCCTTGATTGACCTTAGCTAGGAACATGAGAGAAAAGAGTGAAGGATCTCAAATTTTTATTGCTGTTCTATGCATGTCTGAAAATGACTGCAAATCATGACTAGTTGATGCTGGGGTTACAAATAAATTTTAGAAAGATGACCTGCAAATACAGAATCTCCAAATAATGAGAACCCACTATAATTGTAGTTTTGCTCTTTTCTCTGTAAAATGCCTCTTGTTATACTAAATATCTCTGCTGACAGCTTTGCTATCAAAGTATAAGCTGTCTTCCAACCTCTGCTTCTCTTCAGGAATGATTTCTTGTTATTTCTATTTAGCCTGTTTGCATGGACATATGAATACAGATGCTCACACACACACACACACACACACACACACACACACACACAGCCACAGTAATAGTCATACCATATCATGTTTTCCAATGAATACAAGTGCCATTCAATTATTCACTAGCCCAATACACAAAGCAGCAAGCATATGAAACAGTTAATACCTTCTATACTACAATGTAAAAATGAAGCATCAGAGTAGTTGTCTAGAACTGAAGTCGAGGGGGATGGTGAAAAAGGAATAACTGTAAATGGCATGAAATTTCTTTTGGGGGTGGTGGAAATGTTCTAAAATTAGATTCTAGTGATGGCTGCACCGCTCTGCAAATATATTAACCTTACTGAATTGTACACTTTCAATGGGAGGATTACATGCGATGTAAATTACAACTCAATAAATCTGTTAATAAAAACAAAGTGATACATAAGCTACACGTGCAGGGCCCTGCAGAACAATGGGCGACCTAGCGCCTCTGCTCAGGAATTTACACTCGCTGAGGATTTTCTGTGTATGGTTGCCATGTTCTTGTGCAGCTTTATTATTCACCTGTCACAAGAAAGCTGCAAAACTCCATGTGCTGGCTTGAGTTGGAAATGTCTATTAACTTGTCAGCAAATGAAAAGGGTGAAGGGTTTTCATCTCTGCAGATGAATTGGAACAGGTGCAGCGTGTCTCCAAGATCGCTAATTAAAACTACTCAGGACTTGTATTTATTTCACATGAAAAAGAGTTTTACATGTGTTTGAAAACTGTATGGAAATATAGCTTTTTAAAAATTTGACTATAGAGTCAACCTTTACTTCTGCTTTGTATCATTTCATGAATGGAAGCTTTGCTAGGGCATTTCTCGGGTTTGGATTCACAGGCTGGGATGTTTTAGATTGCACATACTCATAGAGCAAATTGATGCTGTTTTTGTTAGCAGAGGGATTTGAGTTAGTTTGGGCATGAATATATGCTTTCAATTTGTATCTTTTGTACTTGACTCCATGGAATGACACTACTATATTTTTATATATAATCTTTGAAGAATCTGAGGCTCTTGTCCTTCTAAATTCTGCCTATTTCTTTGTAGCTCAAGGAAAGGGAGAAAAGGTCTACAGAGAAGGAAGGGAACAACTAGATAGGGCTAGGGAATACATTCCTTAAAAAAAAAAAGTCTGAATCTGAGTTTAAGAAAACCTGTATATGAAGAACTTATGAAATTTTAAACAAGTCACTAAGCCTATCTGTTCCTTAGATACTTAATCTCTTAAGGCTCAGCTCAAATGTCACTTCTTTCACAAAGCTTTTGGAGATCTCTTTAGCTGAAATCAATATTTCCTTCTTCTATCATTCCATGGAACTGTGCACCTCAAGTATATTATGCCACACACAGGAAGAGCTGTGAAGGTTTGGATTCTAAAGTCAGAATCAGAGTAACTGGGACGAAAGCCCAGTCTTACCACTCACTAGCTGTGTAACCTTGGAGCATAGTCTTTAAATTACTTGTCTGCAAAATTAGAGTAACAATGGCACAGCTCACCTAGTTTTGTTGTGAGGGTTAAGTGGGAGAAGCGAGGTAAAATGTTTTGTGTAGTGTCTGAGAGGAAGTAATTGTTCCATAAAAAGTGGCTGTTGATGTTGTTTATCAGGGAAGCAGAGTAAGATAGGAAAAAGAATTTTCAAAAGGAAGATTGGACGGAGTTTTGACTCTCCCAGTTGCTAGCCTTGAGATCTGGGAAAAGTCAGTTAACTGAATCTCATTCCCTTATCTATCACATTATCCAACTCCTACCGGGGTGATAGGGATCCAGTGCAATGGAGTATATGGATATGTTTTATAAGTTTCTAAGTACTATTAGAAATTATTTGGAACAAATTAGGTATAGCTAATAAGACCTGGATTTAAATTCTGACATCATCATTCACTAACTTTGTGAAATTAGTAAATGACAATAGTTGTCTGTGTGTCCTCATATCAGTGAGGACAGAATTGTTACTGTAAGCATCAAACAATATTTTAGGTACTGGATCTACCATTAAGCACATGGCAAAGTCAGTTGTACAATTTCATCCCGTACCCCATTTGTTTTGTTCCTTGTACATATGTCTATGTGATCCTCTGGACTCAAAAACTACACGGTGCTCTATTTTGCACATTCCAAAGCCCTTTGAATGAACCCACACAATGTAAGAACAGTTCAGCCAAGACTCGAGTTGCTGGACAAATACTGGGCTTTGGCTCACCTTCCAGGTTTTAGACAGAAAACCGATAGATTCTGGGCTAGGTTTCCCTTGTCATGCTGAAGGTTCTGTGCAGGACTGAAATGAATCAACAAGTACAAAAGGACTTTGACAATTTCCAAGTCCTCTAATATAAAGATATTTTATTGCACAAAGGCTGTTACTATGTCAGGATCCTTCACTCTTGCCTGTTATCTGGTTGGCCCTGCACTTTCCTTTAGCCTGGCCAGCAGCTGCACTGATGTGTGCCATCCTGAATAGAATTCCCTGCATTGTGTGGCTCATGGCAGGCATGGACTGTCAGCCTCATTTATCTTCAAGAAAGCAGACCATCTTGAAGAAAGAATACACCGAAATCCCAGGAGGTTGCTTCAGTGTAACCACCAGCCCACCAGCTTTTAGGGAATCTTGAGTTTAAGATTATCAGTGCCACTCTTTTTTTGCTCCTCAGCCCTAGTGGTTGAGAAACAATGAAAGGTACAGGGCAAAGCCTGGACTGAAATGGCTCCTATCTGGCCAGAAAGATTCTGTCTGCTGCCTGTATGCACCTTGCAGTCTTAGGAAACAGTGTGAAATATGGAAAGGAAGATCAGGAAGGTTGACACTTGGTGTTGGATGGAGGAATAAGGAAAAAAGATGCAAATCATATTTCAATCAGAAAAAAAAAAATTTAGTTTTTCAACACAGTTTCCATGACACCATGCAGAAACTGAGAGGGATTGACTGATAGTGGAATATTCCTGGGCCTGACACAAAACAACCACTGGGGGCCTCCTACCGATAACTATGTAAAACCAAAGATCACTTCTGCCTGCCTTTCTGACAGCCATCCCAGGGTTACTCTTCCTTCCTTTTACGGTGCCAGTTAGCCTCAGCCCCCAACACGCAGCTAAAATTAAAAACAAATGCAAGACTCATTAAACAGTAGCAGAAACAATTCAGTGACCATGGCCCTTTGTGCCAGTGCCTTGATCCCAGCCCCTGTGACTACTGGTTGATGTTCACAGAACTAAACAGTCAAGTAGGAGTCAAAAAGAAAGAAAAGGAAAAGGAGAGGAAAAGCACAAGAAAAAAAAATGCTGTAGTCAGTAATATGTACAAATCATGCAATCAATTCAAACTCAACTGGTAAATCCACATCTTTCTGGAGGAAGAGAGCTGGACCGTTTTCAAAGTCTTGTTTATGCATGCCCACAGGAAGCCATGTTATAAATATCCCCTGATGTACCTTTTTGAGCAGCTGGCCAGTCCCAGGGAGTTTCAAACATTAAACATTCATTTCCCCACCTTCTGGCTCTTTCTACTCTGCGTCTTCTGCTCTCGTTCTCAAGGCAGAAAGAAACTGGGTCTGAGTTGCGCTGTGGACAGACAAAAGACTTTCTGCAGCTTGCAGCATATTCTGTCCAGGGAAGCGGCACACACTTCAGGTGCTTGGGGAAGCCATCTGTAGCTCTCGAGGCGATGAAACTGGGCTGAGAACGCAGTGCTTTCTGGCCGCTCTGCTTCCAGCTGGAAAGACCACTGAGGAAGCCGATCTCACAGCACTTTCTGCAAAATTGCCTCCATCCATCCCATCTGGTGTTTTCCAGTGATGGAGGGCTGCCTGAAACATCCCTGAAACTGAGGAAAGAGCTGCCAGACTTCCCCCCAGAGAGGCGTGGGTGACTTGTGTGTTCCAGGTGAATCAGGAATGCTTGCTTCATGCCTGCCGTGAGTGGGCAGGGGACCTGAGCCTGGGGCCTGAGCTGGGGCACAAATGTGAGCAGCCTGGGAGGGGAGACGGATGGACTGTCACATTTCTACCAGGAGAGGAGAAGCTGAAACGCACAGGGCTGCTTTTGAAGTATGCCAACCACACGCCAAACTCTCCTCCAGAAATCACAAAACAAATCACAGCAACTTTTAGCTAAAAACTTGGATGTCATCGGATCGAGATGAAATAGCAATCTCAAAAGTGTACAAAAAAAGAAGCCTAATGATGCCGTGGAAAATGTTAAAGGGAAATGAATGAGCACTAAGGGCTGAGAAAGGAAGGCAGCAAGGAAGCCAGGGAGAGGCTCTAGTCCCAGGTGGTGCTGTCTGGGGAACGGGCGCCTTCATCTCCCCGTGTCCACGGTTTGTCAAGGCACATGGGGGAGCAGAGCAGAGGCACGGTGTGCTCTTTGTGTATTTTTTCATCATTTTTTTTCCAGCGTGTTCCCATTGAACCAAAGCCTCCGCGTGGCACGCTGACAATGTCCTTTACCCTCCTTTCATCTGGCCCGTTCTCCAGACTTGTCATTATTTCTCAGGCCCCACGGGTTTGGGTCCCTTTCATCTTTTCTCAGAAATGATTATCTTCAGACCTGTTATGTGAAAAGCTATGACATAGCACATCATCCCCAAGCCCTTTCAAATGGACCTCCTTGAAAAATTCTTGTTAACACGAGACAGGGCCCTTCTGGATTAATGTTCGTTCTGAGTTATTATCACAAGATGAGTAGGAAGGAGCCTCCAGGGACACTTCCCTGTGGGGCCCCAGAGCAAGGAGAGATCTGAATGTGAAATTCCCATACATTCCAGCTTTTAAGCATTCTTAGAGAATAAATGCCCATTTTCCTTTTTAGTAAATTATTTACATATAATCAACTTCTAATAATGACTGGGATGTTTTACACAAAAGACCTTGTTTGACACTAGGCACAGATCGTCAGAAGAACAAAATCAGAAAAGGACATAAATAAATTTACCAAAAATCTGAACTATGATAATAACAAAGCATTGAATGTAGCTTCCTGGTGGTCAAAGCAAAAACATTAGAGGATGCTAGGTATTAATAGCAACAAAAGCATAACAGTTAATTAAGAGGGATGGATTTTTTTTCCCCTTGGAAGTGAATTCTAAAATATGTTTCGATACATTTAAGATATATTTAGCTAGATAAGTGAGTACAGGAAGTGAACAGTCATAAGAATTATGTGTGTGTGGCTCAGAGAACTAACTTATCACTTCAAACATATTCTTCATACATTTGTGCATCTATGTAAATGCTCTTAAAACACAGTGGTGTCCAGCTGGAGCTAATTATGTTTCAGAATTAGTATGAGAGATTTTTAAAAACTTTTCTGTTCTTCCCATCTCCCAGAAGATTCTGATTCAGAGGGTATAAGCGTAAGGGATCCATTCTCAGGAATATGACTGATATAAACCTTTCCCTTCTATCCCTCTCCCTGGTAGAGGATTCTTTCAAACAGCAGGGAGACTTGGAGAGAAGATGGCAATCAGTGGGGATAGCTTTGCTATTTCTTAAGCTGGGCAGGTGTGATTTGTAGGCTAGATCTGATTTTAGCTTTCTTAGAAGACTTTCAAATATAACCTATACCCTGGGTTTGCTTTGCCCCTTTAAGGTGTAAAGTCTGGCTTCTACCTCATTGCCCTGACCACTAAATAATGACTTTTTTTGTTTGTTTTTGTTTTTCTGAGCTGTACAAAACTAGTTTGACTCAAAATATTCCTTTTTTTTTTTTTTTTTTTTTTTTGAGAATCAAAGGTAGAAGAGGTTTCTTGTTTTCTTAGAGGGTCCTTTAAGGTAAGTCTTCTTGGCTTAAGGTGATGCTCCACCCTATCCCTGCAGGCTTTCAAGTACGCTCTGCAAACCTAATCCTGGAACAGGGAACCCACAAGCAAAGGATGTGACAACAGACCGAAATCTAATGACTGTCATTTGTTGATGTTTACTGAAGGCCAAAAATATACACTTTCACCAACATACCCTACACCACTGGTGTTATCATCTTCCTAGTGCTAGTGGTAAAGAGTCTGTTTTCCTGCCAGTGCAGGAAACGCAAGAGACACAGGGTTCAATCCCTGGGTCAGGAATATTCCCTGGAGTTGGAAATGGCACCCCAATTCAGTATTCTTGCCTAGAAAATTCTATGGGCAGGGGAGCCTGGTGGGCTACTGTGCATGAGGTCGCAAAGAGTCAGACATGACTGAGCTCATTAGTCTCTCCATAGTCAACTAAACTAAGAAGGGAAGTGGCTTCGCATATAACCAAATAGATGAGAAAGCACACTTAAAAGAGAGCTTTTTAAGCTCTCTTGGCTTGATTAGACTCCTGGCCATGATTAGACTGAACTTGGGCTACTCCATGTACCTTTAAGAGTCATGGTCCACTCTATCCCCTTCACGATTTCACACCAGATAGAAGCTATTTTAGAAAGTACTTTAAAGCAAGGTCAAGGGCCTCGTCGATTCTGACCCCACATTCTAATATTCACACTGGTCATCAAAGAAAGTCAGGGCCCTATTCAGGGATTTCATTTCTCAACTTGAGACTATCTGTGGTTAAATTATAGGTTTGCTGCTAGAGAGGCATGAACCCTGAAGCCATGCTGTCTATGTTCAGATCCTGCCCTGACACATATCAGCCATGTGACTCTATCCAAGTTACTTAATGATATCTCTATACCTCAGTTTCCTTTTCTATATAAAGACACAACTCTGGTGCCTATCTCAGAGGCTTCAACTTAGAGGTTGACTGCATTCTTACAGGTACAGTGTTTAGAAAGTTCCCAGCACAGAGTAAGTACTCAATAGAGTAAAGTTATCACAATTCTTAGTATTTTTTCCATTGAAATTAATCCATTTGTCACTTTCTTTGGACATCACAGTAGTCAGTTGTCTGGTTTTTTTTTTTTCCACCTCTGTCAAGAACATGCATTTTAGGGTGAACCAGTGAGTCCAATGATTCCTGAGGCCACATCAAAGAGCCTCCTCCCAGGGTCACAAAATGCAAACCTGTACCAAGCTACCTAGAAAAACTGTCTTTTTATTTCTCCTCCAAGCATTGCTATGCCTTCTGCCTCATAACTCAGAGCAGCTGAAGGAAGGGAATTTTCTCTCTGGCTCAATCTCTCTCTTTCTCTCACTCTTCCAAACAAACACACAGAATTTCTTAAGAGATTTTTTAATTTCCTTATCACAGCCTCCGTTTTTATGTTTCCTAATTTTAAATTTAAAAGACTACCTAAGCTGGGAATTGTTCTGTGATGTTGATTTATGAGACTAATGCAAAAAAGGACAGTCTTACCAACGCACGTATCTATTTGGCAAGGCAGGCGTGATTTATAAAAAGACAGTCTGGTGACATGCATATAAAGGCAGCTTTCATGTGGCAAGTATAAAGGCAAAAAGAAAACCCGATACTGGTGGAATGACAAACTCTTCTGCTATTTTCAGAGGAGTGTAAATGCCACCTTAGCTTCAGCTTCAAGTCCAGCTGTGAAGAGTATGCCATCTCAGATGGGACATCCAAGGTGAGCTTGGATTAATTGTTCTTGATCTCAGAAGCTCAGTTTCAAGTTAGGCTGGCCTGTTTTTGTCTAATCACTGTTTATAGTGCTGTCATCCATAAAATTTTCACAACTTCAATGGAGCTGTAATACATTTTATAGATTTTTTTCATCTAGATGGTCCACTGGGGAGATAGTATATATTATAACAAGCTTCTTTTATTAATCCTTGAAGAATTTACTTCATGTTCTGTAAGGTGCATTCTATGAAAACTAGACTTGGGAAATCAGACAACATTCATTAGATTTTCTGGACTGTTTCCCAATGCTCTAGCCTCAGTCATTAATGCTCTAGTTTTACACGGAGGCTCTTGATGCCTTCTTTCAAGTTAGCTACTGGCTTCCTGGATATCTCAGATGATAAAGAATCTGCCTACAATGTAGGAGACCTGGATTTGATACCTGGGTTGGGAAGATCCTCTGGAGCAGGGTTGGCAACCCACTCCAGCATTCTTGCCTGGAAATCCCCATGGACAGAGGAGCCTTAATGTACATGGGGTTGCAAAGAGTCAGACACAGCTGAGCAATCAAGCACACATATGTCACACCAGTGAGGAGTCCACTCTTCCATTTTCCCTACCTGTAGCTGTAAAGATATGCTTGGCGCTATACACTGAATGTTACAGTTCAGTTCAGTTCGGTCGTTTAGTCCTATCCAACTATATGCAACACCATGAACCACAGCATGCCTGGCTTCCCTGTCCATCAAACCCAAACCCATGTCCATTGAGTCGGTGATGCCATCCAACCATCTCATCCTCTGTCATTCCCTTCTCCTCCTGCCTTCAATCTTTCCCAGCATCAGGGTCTTTTTAAACGATTCAGCTCTTCACATCAGGTGGCCAAAGTATTGGAGTTTCAGCTTCAACATCAGTCCTTCCGATGAACACTCAGGACTGATTTCCTTTAGGAAGGACTGGTTGGATCTCATTGCAGTCCAAGGGACTCTCAAGAGTCTTCTCCAACAACACAGTTCAAAAGCATCAATACTTCTGCGCTCAGCTTTCTTTATAATCCAACTCTCACATCCATACATGACTAAGGAAACACTATAGCTTTGACTAGACGGACCTTTGTTGGCAAAGTAATGTCTCTACATTTTAATATATTGTCTAGGTTGGCCATAACTTTCTTTCCAAGGAGTAAGCATCTTTTAATTTCATGGCTGAAATCACCATGTGCAGTGATTTTGGAGCCCAGAAAAATAGTCAGCCACTGTTTCCACTGTTTCCCCATCTATTTGCCGTGAAGTGATGGGACCAGATGCCATGATCTTAGTTTTCTGAATGTTGAGTTTTAAGCCAACTTTTCACTCTCCTCTTTCACTTTCATCAAGAGGCTCTTTAGTTCCTCTTCACTTTCTGCCATAAGGGTGGTGTCATCTGCATATCTGAGGTTATTGATATTTCTCCCCGGCAATCTTGATTCCAGTTTGTTATTCCTCCAGCCCAGAGTTTCTCATGATGTACTCTGCATATCGGTTAAATTAGCAGGGTCCTTGACATACTCCTTTTCTATTTGGAACCAGTCTGTTGTTTCATGTCCTGTTCTAACCATTGCTTCCTGACCTGCATACAGGTTTCTCAAGAGGCAGGTCAGGTGGTCTGGTATTCCCATCTCTTTCAGAATTTTCCACAGTTTATTGTGATCCACACAGTCAAAGGCTTTGGCATAGTCAATAAAGCAGAAATAAATGTTTTTCTGGAACTACCTTGCTTTTTCAATGACCCAGTGAATGTTAGCAATTTGATGCCTGGTTCCTCTGACTTTTCTAAAACCAGCTTGAACATCTGGAAGTTCACAGTTCACATCTTGCTAAGGCCTGGCTTGGAGAATTTTGAGCACTACTTTACTAGCGTGTGAGATGAGTGCAATTGTGCAGTAGTTTGAGCATTCTTTGGCATTGCCTTTCTTTGGGATTGGAGTGAAAACTGACCTCTTCGAGTCCTGTGGCCACTGCTGAGTTTTCCAAATTTGCTGACATATTGAGTGTAGCACTTTCACAGCATCATCTTTCAGGATTTGAAATAGCTCAACTGGAACTCCATCACCTCCAGTAGCTTTGTTTGTAGTGATGCTTCCTAAGGCCCACTTGACTTCACATTCCAGGATATCTGACTGTAGGTGAGGTATCACACCACTGTGGTTATCTGGGTCGTGAAGATCTTTTTTGTGCAGTTCTTCTGTGTATTCTTGCCACCTCTTCTAATATCTTCTGCTTCTGTCAGTTCCATACCATTTCTGTCCTTTATTGAGCCCATCTTTGCATGAAATATTCCCTTGGTACCTCTAATTTTCTTGAAGAGATCTCTAGTCTTTGCCATTCTATTGTTTGGAATACATTCTTTTGTTTTTTTCCCATTATATTGTTTGGAATTTCTATCTATTGGAAGCAGGACAAAGGCTAATAGAGTTCTGCCAAGAGAACTCACTGGTCATAGCAAACACCCTCTTCCAACCATACAAGAGAAGACTCTACACATGGACATTACCAGATGGTCAACACCAAAATCAGATTGATTATATCCTTTGCAGCCAAAGATGGAGAAGCTCTATACAGTCAGCAAAAACAAGACTGGGAGCTGACTGTGGCTCAGATCATGAACTCCTTATTGCCAAATTCAGACAAATTGAAGAAAGTGGGGAAAACCACTAGACCATTCACTTATGACCTAAATCAAATCCTTTATGACTATACAGTGGAAGTGAGAAATAGATTTAAGGGACTAGATCTGATAGACAGAGTTCCTGATGAACTATGGACAGAGGTTTGTGACATTGTATAGGAGACAGGAATCAAGACCATCCCCAAGAAAAAGAAATGCAAAAAAGCAGAATGGTGTCTGAGGAGGCCTTACAAATAGCTGTGAAAAGAAGAGAAGCGAAAAGCAAAGGAGAAGAGGAAAGATATACCCACTGAATGTTTCAGTTCAGTTCAGTTGCTCAGTCGTGTCCAACTCTTTGCGAACCCATGAACCGCAGCACGCCAGGCCTCCCTGTCCATCACCAACTCTCGGAGTTCACCCAAAGCCATGTCCATCGAGTCAGTGATGCCATCCAACCATCTCATCTTCTGTTGTCCCCTGCTCCTCCCGCCTTCAATCTTTCCCAGCATCATGGTCTTTTTAAATGAGTCAGCTCTTCGCATCAGTTGGGCAAAGTATTGGAGTTTCAGCTTCAACATCAGTCCTTCCAGTGAACACCCAAGACTGATCTCCATTGAATGTTTGGGACCCCTGAAAATTCATGCATTGGACTTTTGGTTATAACCAACATCCCAGCAGCTTATCAACAGATGTTATTTCTTGCTCAGGCTACATGCTTGCAGTGGGTCAGGTGAAACTCTGTTCTGTATCATCTTTACTCCTAGGACCTTGTTAATAGAAAAACTTCTATCTTGAGTGGCAGAATGAAAAGGAATTATTGTAAACTCTGGAAGTATCTACTCAGGAGTGATATACAATTATATTTCTCTATTCAAAACAAGGCCTATAGTATAATCCTCCTTGAAGGTGGGACACTGCTAGGAAGGAAAATGGAATTTTTTCAATGACAGAGAATTTAAATTTTAGAAAATGATTGCTCCAACTTTAATGAAAACTCAAAGAAGCAGGAGTAAGGAGGTCACTGAATCATCCTGAAACCTGGTTTTTAGGGTAAAATGTGTGGTGGGCTGACTGAAAAGTTATTTTATCACGAACATAAACACTGGGCATATCCAGAAAAGTCTAAAAAGAAGGAGGTACACTGTAGTACCTGTTACCACACATCTTCATTGGGTAACAGGTCAAGAATTTTAGCAGATCAGGGAAGAGATAATGACTGGTTTAAACTGTTAGACCCTCAGAGAATCTTCCCAAAATAGCTTTTGTAGAGGGAGGAAGATATCAATAAAATCAGAGCCTGTGCATTGCTTGAAGTCCACTCTTCCCCAGCCTGAGGGTCTGAAAGTACAGGATAACCTCCCTCTTGAGCAGGAAGCAGCCCTACGTAGTGAGGGAGAGAGATGACTGGGGGAGGCGCAGACTGGGGGAAAATGTTTTGCAGTGAAGAGAAGCACTAGACATTCCCACATAGAATAGAAATGTAATTTTCTTCCAAAAAAGGAAAGCAGTAGCTAAGCGTGAGGGAATGCGAACTGCAGAGAGAGAAGCATAGAGAAATGGAAAAGGAAAGGAAATTGAGAAGCTGAAATGGAGAAAGGCGAAGCGAATCTCAGTTAGGGTGAGAGCAGCAGACAGAACAAAGCCTGGAGAAGAACCAGCACATAGTAAGAAACCAAAGTGAAGGAGGATGTATTTTTTTACTCACAAAGCTTAGTAGTGCTAAAAGGGGCTTAAGAGAAGTAGTAGGGAGATTAGCAGCCTTAATTTCTCAGTCCAACAAAAAAAATTAAATCCTTCTGTGGCAGGCTCTATGCCAGATCCTGAGAATTGAAAGTTAAATGCACAGACCCTGACCCCTAGAAGCTCCAATTCTAGTAGGGGGTGATGGTTAATAAACAGGCAAATTCAATACAGGTACTGTGTGATTAGGTACAAATAGAAACTAAAGTCAGGTGCTAACAGAATACAGGACTAGGGCACTTGAGACAGACAGAGGGACAGAAGAGGTGGAGGAAGATGAAGATGTTCTGGGAAGGCAACGCTCGACTGTCATAATGTACCCCTTAATAACTCCTGCACTGGCAGGAGGATTCTTTACCACTAGCACCACGTGGGAAGCCCAATGAAGAATTAATAAAACTTAACTCTACAAGGGAAGTTGGAAAAGTTGTACCTGGAAGGGCAAAGAGCAGATGTAAGTGCATAGCAGTGACAAGAGCCATAAAATCGAAGGTCACAATCAGGGAACTCAGCACGAGATGTTTTGTGTGGCTGGAGCCGATGGGATGAATGGGGAGCACTAGAGAAGGAGTCATAGACCAGAGCCTTTTTGTGTGCTCTGCCACAGATGAGGTTAATCCAAGACTTAATTTCTCTGGGTCTTGGTTTACTTCTAATAAAATAGATGATGTTGAAAGAAGGGCTAAGACCCCACTGACACCTGCCACTATAAAAGGTCAAGGTCAAAGTCAAGAGTTTTCAGTGGAGAGCTAGATATTCGGCAGCACTTTATTCTTTTTTAAATGTATAAGAAGAGATGCTTTGTTTTTCTTTTTTACATTTTATTTTTATTATTTAGCCACCAGTGTGCAGCATGTGGGATCGTAGTGCCCTGACCAGGGAGAGATTGTTAGGAAGTGGGGAAAGATAGGAAGTTGGGAATCTGATGTTGAGAAAAATAAAGAAGGGGCTCCAATCAATGTAAGGGTAGCAGAGATAAGAAAGCCTAGAGAAGAGCCGGTGGGTGAGAAGGAGCCAAGGTGAAGGAGAACGTATTTTTCACCCATAAAGTTCAGTAGTGCTTTTAGAATTGCAAATATGCATTTAAATTTAATAATACAATTATGGTATATTAAATGTCAAATGACTGTTACAGAAAAGCACTTAAAATTAATACATATGCATGAGATAAATCCTGTCTAGTTGTCAAGGTCTGAATTCAAAGTTATATAAGCCAGGATTTTGCACTGAATTTTCTTACAGCTTAAGGTGGCAAAGATCTATGAATTTCATTGGTATTTAACAAAGAAGCATGAGCAAAGCTTAGTTAGAACTGAGAGAAAAAGCAGGGCATCCAGGCAGTGAACTGCAAAGCCCAAATGCTATTCAAATCCAAAGTAAAACGAAAGGCAATGGTGGCCATCATCATTCCTGTCAACATCATCATCGCTACTGACAAACTACTGAGGTGTCTAAGTCATCATCACTATTGACTATTGAGGTATCTAAATGTAGCTCTGCATCATCAAGGAATTCTCCCTTTTTTCTCTCCTCCCTTCCTTCTTTCCATCCTTCCTACATTTCTTCTTTTCTATCTTTTGCTGAAAAATGTACCACAATGTTAAATCTATCTGTGTAATTATTTGTTTTAATAATAAATATATGCTATTGCATAAACATATTCTATGCAGGAAAGAACAGAATTTTCCTGTCACCATCTGTATCCCCCATCAATTCTCCTTTTCAAATGTAAGGACTTTGTGTCCTTCTGAACCTTTAAGAAATCTTTCTCAACAAGTGTGTGGAATACTTCTAGAAGGTCATTTTGTTAAGAAGTAAATAATTGGCAGTAGGCAGACACAAGCACGCTTCATATAGACGTATTCCGTGCAGAATGGGGCTCTGAAGGAGTGCTGCCATCTCCCTATGATTGGGGGCAAATCTATTGAAAGTCTCTTTGCTCTTTAAATGTTGAAGTCAAACATGTGGTAAAACATGGGAGACTGAACAAATGCATTTATCTTACCTTTCCCTGAAACGCCAACACAGTCTCAGTAAATGGATTTTTTTAAAAGGCATAAACCCACAAAGACAAAGAGTGACAAAACAACAGCAGCACAGTTTTAGAAAATGCAGGGCAAACAGACAGGAATAACTGACTAACAGATGGTAAACACCTCCAATCTAAGACTGTCACAGGGAAGACTCAGAGCAGGCTGATTTAAACCAGCAAACCCAGAAAAGCTAAATGTTTAGGTACTAAATCGTTACAAAAAACAGGATATACTTGTGTTTTTAAATAGCAAAACTGGTTGAAAGTGTTGGGGGACTTATTGTTGTAGCAGGCTGAACTAAAAAACAGTGTGAGAATTATAATAGAAGTTCCTCCCAGTCTGGCCTGATACCAGGTAGGTTTGCAGCTCTGGTTTAGTCCTCCCCATTTATATTTCGGAGAAGGCAATGGCAACCCACTCCAGTACACTTGCCTGGAAAATCCCATGGACGGAGGAGCCTGGTAGGCTGCAGTCCATGGGGTCTCACAGAGTCAGTCAGACTGAAGCGACTTAGCAGCAGCAGCAGCAGCATTTATATTTGGAGTTCACAGAGAATTATCTTGTTATTTAGTTTTCTTGTAAATGCTGTTGATGGATTTTGGTTTTACATTCTCAGTTTTTTGTTTTTAGAGGGGAATTTGCAGAGATTCAAAAATTATGCTATCACCCCCTATTGTCCCAGAATCTTTTTTTAGAGATTTTTATTTCTTAAAGATTATCCACGTGTAAACTAGTAGCTTAACATGACACTCACACATTAGCTCCTAGTTTTATAGGTCAGAAATCTGACACAAAAGGTCTGGGTTCTCTGCTTAGACTCTCACAAGCTGAAATCAAGGGCTGTATTCTCATATGGACACTCTTAGAGAAAATCCCCTTTGAAGCTCATTCTTTGGTTGGCATAACTCATTGAGAGACTTCCCTACTTCCTGGCTGGTTGCCAGCCAGTGGTTTCTCTCAGTCCCGGAATACCTCCTCTCTTCCTTCACACAAAGTCCCCTCATCTCCTAATCGAAGGTAAACTGTGCCACATATACAAAGGAAGTGAGTGGGAAATCTTGGAGGTCAGCTTAGAATTCTGCCTACCACAGACCCTCTTCTGCCCCTGAAACGAATGGAAAAAGAAAATACGCGATATGTAGAATCTAGAAAAATGGTGAGTGAGTGAGTGAAAGTCGCTCAGTCGTGTCCGACTCTTTGCAATCCCATGGACTAGAGTCCACCCAGCTCCTCTGTCCATGGGATTCTCCAGGCAAGAATATTGGAGTGGGTTGCCGTTCTCTTCTCTAGGGGATCTTCCCAAACCAGGGATCAAACCCAGCTCTCCTGTTTTATCTTCTTCTAATTTTGCTTCCTTTTGGTCTTTACCCTACTGGGGTCTTTGGGAACTATGCATATGTGTAACAGCATCTATCATACCTCTTCATTTTACCTCAGGCCAGATTTGAAGAGCCAAAACAGGAAAACACTTAAGGAGACCTGAGACTCTCACAGAGAAATAAATTAGAGCTGCTCTTTCTTTTAACTTTGCTTTCCTGCTCTTTATTATTTATCTTTTTAAAAAATATAATCTAAAAAATGGTACTGATGAACTTATTTGCAGGGGGAGAATAGAAACACAGAGGTAGAGAATGGACATGTGAACATGAGGTGGGAGGTGTGGGGGGGATAAACTGGGAGATTGGAATTGACATATATACAGTACCTTGTGTTAAACAAGTAGCTAGTGGGAACTGGTACAACGCAGGGGGCTCAGCTTGGTGCTCTGTGATGACCTAGATGGGTGGGATGGGGGGTGGGGTGAAGGGGAGGCCCAAGAGGGAGGGGATGTATGCAAACATATAGGTGATTTGCTTTGTTGTTCAGCAGAAACTAACACAACACTGAAAAGCAACTATACCCTAACAGAAAGACAGACAATAACAGGAGATGATTATGAAAATGACTACCTCAATTCTGATGAAGCTGATGAGAGAACTGGTCTTTGGATAGTGACAAAACAGGCCCAGAAACATTCCCTCACCAAATCAGACTATACTTTTCCCATCCCCGAAGCCATGTACAACTCCAGGCCTCCCTTGAAGCCAAAGATCCTGACTCAGTAAACATATCCCACGGCAGGAGAGTAAATCAGAAAGCAGATTCTCTGGAGCCAGGTCTCTGAGAGTCAGAGACCGACAAACAAAAACAAGAAACCAAGCACATTGAGACTGAATTATTCAAACTCATTTCTTTTTTTCAAAATCCACTAACTGGATAACATGCTTCTCTTGCCCAGAAGAAATGTGTAAGAGGCAAAAAGAGATTATTTACTCCATGAGAAGTATGCTCACATGGAAACAGAAGACTAAGAAGATGTAATCTCCCATCTACCTTCAACTACCCATCATTTTTGTCTAATTGGCTCTTCTTTAGTCTCAGCTGAAATTGCCTTCTAGGCAATAAATTCCTGAACAATTTAGATGAATTCCAAATATAATCATTGAGGCACATCACATTTTTCGTACAGTATATATTCTGATAGATAGAGCAAGCTATACATGGCTAAGCAATGGTTTCTCCCTTAAAGAGGCAATAGAGGAAAAAAAAAAAAAACAACTTTATGATCTCCTAGTGGGAATAGGCAAGCCCAAAAATATCTAGAATGCAAAGTAAAATCATAGGTCCTGGTGGCTTAGATGGTAAAGAATCCTCCTGCAATGTGGGAGACCTAGGTTAGATCCCTGGGCTGGGAAGATCCCCTGGAGAAGGGCATGCACCCCACTCCAATATTCTTGCCTGGAGAATCCCCATGGACAGGGGAGACTGGTGTGCTACAGTCCATGCTGTTGCAGAGTCGGACATGCCTGGGTGACTAAGCACAGCTCACAGCATGCAGAACAGAAGGGCTAACAAAGAGCTAAGTGGTGAGGGAGGGAGTGGGCACGTTGGATTCAGGATGGGAATTGGTGGGGGGAGGCAGTGTAGGCAATATGAGAAGTAGGAGTCAGTGGAGATGGAGATTGGCAAAAGGAAGAAAGCAGTCTATGGAAAGAGACCACAAACAATGGGCTGGTGAATAAAAACTTCCCCCTTCTAGTTCTAGAGGACTAGAGGGGAGCATTGAAATGCAGCCTGATCAGCTTCTTAACACGCCTGTTCTAAACCCCTTCTCCACTCATCTCCACCCTTCAAAGGGACCATGAACCATAGCTCCCCTCTAGAGTTTAGAATTCCTCTTTCAAACCAATGTATTTTAAAATTTGAGGAAGCTTTTCATATTGAAGTGGAGGAAATATATTACAAGTCATTATGATAATAGTTCTTCTCTTTGGTTTACAAAGAACCACACAGACTTTACAACATGAAGATCATAGAAACTACTGTGCATTATTCTGTAGGGATCTCAAGCTCAGCATGACCCAAACTGAGCTCATTACTCGTACTTTTCCATTCCAACTCACACATCCTCCTGTGTTCCTCTGTGTTGCTGCTATCAAATGCAACTAGTCCTACAAACTAGAAATCTAAGTCATTCTTCATTCTGCATCACCAATCAGTGAAGGAATCCTCTTTACTCAAACTCCAGAAACTTTGTTGTTTCTGCTCCCTATTTTCATCTCCATGATCTTTTAGTTAAGACCTTTAACATACTTAATTTAGATTACTAAAAATTATTTCCTAACTTATAATAATACTTCCAGTCTTGCCAACTTTCTGGTCAATCCTTCCTTCAATTTGATAATAGAAGAACCTTTGCATAATAAAACAGATCAAATAATATCATGCTTAATATATATTTTTTAATATTCATCTATTTGGCTGTGCCAAATCTTAATTGCAGCATGTGGCATCCAGTTCCCTGACCAGGGATTGAACCTGGATCCCCTGCATTTGCAGCATGGAGTCTTAGTCACTGGACCACCAGGGAAATACCCATGCTTAATATGTTAATTAATTCAGCTTACAAACATTTATTAAAAGTTTTATAGGTGTTAAATATTGCATTATTAGATGGTGTTGTAAAAATGAGAGACTTTGATTTTGATAGTTTAGTGGGAACTAAACTAGTCCCACTAAACTAAGCTAAACTAGTTCCACTAAACTAAACTAAACCAGTTTAGCACCACCATACGTGCTATGGTGGCTCAGACAGTAAAAGTTTGATAGTTTGATAGCTCAGACAGTAAAAGTTTGATAGCTTAGTGGGAACTAAACTAGTTCCACTAAACTAAACTAAACTAGTTTAGCACCACCATACATGCTATGGTGGCTCAGACAGTAAAAGCATCTGCTTGCAATGCAGGAGACCTGGGTTCTAGTGGGAAAGTTAGATATGTAAAAAGTACATACAGCAGAGCGTATCAAGTGCTTTAATAAAACAACAAAAACAGCAACAACAACAGAGTTACGTAAACGCAACAAATCCTGAGTAAATTTGTCATGCCAAGGTATTCAGATTGTACTACTTAGGCAACAGTTTCCCAGAAAGGGACATTAAGCAAGGAATGCAATAAATTTGATTTAAATTAATTGGAACTCCATAGCAGGAGTGGATGAGATGCCCACCAATCTATTTCATTTTTCTAAGCACAGGAGAAACCATTTCCCAACCTTTCTTGCATTTAGGCTGAGATGATGTCATTGTGTTCTGGACAATAGGCCAAAAGAGTATATGCTAACACCACTCCAAGGGCAGTCTGTGGTGCACTGTCTGTCCATTGTTTCTTACTGGTCCACAATGATATAAATATAGACACTGAGAGTAGGAATTTAAAAACTTTCATCTCAATTTGACAAAGTAATTTAAAATCTACTGACATTGACACTTTAAAAACGTACTTACAATGTGTGTGCCCTCTACTTTCATCGTGTTGTTTCTATTAAATTTTAAAGAATCACACGTGTGTGTAAATTTTCCTGGTGGGCTAGCAGTTAAGAATCCACCTCCTAATGTAGGGGACCTCCGTAGCATATTGGGCACCGATCTGGGGAGTTCCTCTTTCAGTGTCCTATCTTTTTTGCCTTTTCATACTATCTATGTGGTTCTCAAGGCAAGAATACTGAAATGGTTTGCCATTCCCTTCTCCAGTGGACCGCATTCCGTCAGACCTCTCCACCATGACCCGTCCATCTTGGGTGGCCCCACACGGCATGGCTTAGTTTCATTGAGTTAGACAAGCTCTGGTCTGTGTGATCAGATTGGCTAGTTGTCTGTGGTTGTGGTTTCAGTCTGTCTGCCCTCTGAGAAAGGCACCCTCTCTCAGTGCCTACCGTCTTACTTGGGTTTCTCTTACCTTGGACGTAGGCTATCTCTTCTTGCTCCAGCAAGGCGCAGCTGCTGCTCTGTACCTTGGACAGGGGGTATCTCCTCACAGCCGCTCCTGTGCCGCCGCGCGGCTGCCGCTCCTGCGCTTTACTTCTGCTGTATTGACTATGCCAAAGCCTTTAACTGTGTGGATCACAATAAACTGTGGAAAATTCTGAAAGAGATGGGAATACCAGACCACCTGACCTGCTTCTTGAGAAACCTGTATGCAGGTCAGGAAGCAACAGTTAGAACTGGACATGGAACAACAGACTGGTTCCAAATAGGAAAAGGAGTACATCAAGGCTGTATATTGTCACCCTGCTTATTTAACTTATAGGCAGAGTACATCATGAGAAATGCTGGGCTGGAAGAAGCACAAGCTGGAATCAAGATTGCTGGGAGAAATATCAATAACCTCAGATATGCAGATGACACCACCCTTATGGCAGAGAGTGAAGAAGAACTAAAGAGCCTCTTGATGAAAGTGAAAGAGGAGAGGGAAAAAGTTGGCTTAAAGCTCAACATTCAGAAAACTAAGATCATGGCATCTGGTCCCATCACTTCATGGCAAATAGATGGGGAAACAGTGGAAATAGTGGCTGACTTTATTTTTGGGGGCTCCAAAATCACTGCAGATGGTGAATGCAGCCATGAAATTAAAAGACGCTTGTTCCTTGGAAGGAAAGTTATGACCAACCTAGACAGCATATTAAAAAGCAGAGACATTACTTTGTCAACAAAGGTCTGTCTAGTCAAGGCTATGGTTTTTCCAGTGGTCATGTATGGATGTGAGAGTTGGATTATAAAGAAAGCTGAGCACAGAAGAATTGATGCTTTTGAATTATGGTGTTAGAGAAGACTCTTGAGAGTCCTTTGGACTGCAAGGAGATCCAACCAGTTCATCCTAAAGGAGATCAGTCCTGGGTGTTCATTGGAAGGACTGATGCTGAAGCTGAAACTCCAATCCTTTGGCCACCTGATGCGAAGAGCTGACTCATTTGAAAAGACCCTGATGTTGGGAAAGATTGAGGGCAGGAGCAGAAGGGCACAACAGAGGATGAGATGGTTAGATTGCATCACCAACTCAATGGACATGAGTTTGGGTAGACTCCAGGAGTTGGTTATAGACAGGGAGGCCTGGCGTGTTGCAGTTCATGGGGTCGCAAAGAGTCAGACATGACTGAGCGACTGAACTGAACTGAACTGAACTGAATGTAGGGGACACAGTTCAATCCCTGGTCTGGAGGATTCCACATGCCTCCAGGGCAACTAAGCCCATGAGCCACAACTACTGAGCCCACATGCTCTTGATCCTGTGATCCACAACAAGAGAAGTCACTGCAACGAGAAGCCCATGCTAGAGAAGCCAATTAGAGAGTAGTCCGTGCTTGCTGCAACTAGAGAAAGCCCATGGACAGCAGTAAAGACCCAGTATAGTCAAAAATAAATACATAAATAAATAAATTTTTAAAAAAAGAGTCACAGGGGTAGGCTTCTTCTTCTTCTGATTCCTAAAATACTCACTGTATTCTTCCATATACTCTGTCTCTCACCATAACTGAGCAGAGTCAGAGCCAGGAATCAGAGGATGGAAGAAGCCTGGATTGCCAAATTCACCAATTAGTAGAGAACCAGCTGACCCACAGTTCCAAAGGACTCACACTGGAATTTTCCTCAATGAGAATTAAATTGTTATTGTGTTAGGTCATTAATATTTGGGATAGTTTGTTACAGTGACTGAGTTATCTGACAAAGGGCAAAAAAGAGATCCTTCTCTCTATAACCTGTCATACTATTCCAGTTTTATCTCCAGTCATACAGGCCATGCCTTTTCACACCTCTATTTTCTTACTCATGTTATTAGCTTAATCATCACTTGAAATATCTCAGCCAGTGACACCTAGAAAATGTCCTTTTCACATTCTCCTTTTTGTCTCTTTCTGTATCTATCGTTCTGAATCAAATACAGTATCATTCCAGGTATTTAAATCTATGGTAATCTAAATATATGAAAAGATCCTAAAAAATAGACATAAAAAAGAACAGGTATGCATCAAAATTTAGTATATGGTAACAATAAAGGCATTTCAAGTTAGTGAGTAAGTAATACAGTTAACACATTATGTTGGGATAACTGGTTAGCCATTTGGGTGGGGAGAGAAATCTGGATCATTATCATAATTATGCCTAAGTATTCAAATACAAGATTTAAACATAAAAGCAACAGCAGTAAAGATAGGTGCCTGGCATTTTTAATCTTTGCATATAGAAGATCTTTTAAAGCATAATCCCTAAACAGAGTAGAGAAATAATAATTCACAAAGACTTCACATATATCATAAATCACTAGAAAAGATGAAGAACCTAGTAGCAAAGTGAGAAAGATATACAAAGAGTAATTCACATATTAAAACAGCCAAAAGACGTGAAAATATATTCGTCATCTCATCAGAACTTAAACTTCATGAAGGAAGAATTCTTTTCAAGTTTGCTCATTAAGATACTCGATAGCTTAGGTCAGTCTCTGTATATTCATTTGGTAAGTAAAAGACCTACTGACTGACTGAAGGAATAAATCATTAAACAAATACTAATCTGCTCTCTTCTTATTTTGATCATTAGGTTAGCTTTACAAAGGTTTGTTCATATATAATGCAACTTACTTAAGTTGTGTAAAAATTTCTAGTACTCATTTACATGTATGAGTCATGTGTTTTTCAGTCCAAAATTCCAGAGGCATTAACCTAATAATCTAACCTAATTAACCTAATAATCTAACAATGTAAAAGTATACATTTGTTTTACAAGCCTAGGTAAATATTAAATACACTATGCTTTTAAAGATATCTGTTTATGGTTTGTGAAAGCAATAAGAACTAGGTGAACTAAAATTCCAGAATGAGACTATCTTAAAATAAGCTGGTAATGATTGCCATTCATTTTGTTTCTTGGGGCGTTTGTCAGATCTGGATATATACTAAATATTGAGTCAAGGAGAAGAATAACACTATGGGAAAGAATAACTAGTAAAGCTTTTAGTGGTGACACAAGGGTAGGAACCTAGATTGGATACTTAAGAGGATTCAGAGGCATGATTTGTTTTCTCTACAAAATATTTTCTAAATATTAGGGTTGAATGGAGGGTGGGAGTATAAGGTCAACAGTTTAAAAGGCAGAATGAAATTATCCACATATTATTTTACTAAGAAAAAAACAGTCTTCCAAAGGAAGGAGTTTACCACAAATATTGCCACTCTACTTCTTAAGACATTACCAAACTTTGAAGCTGTTTTAAGGTGGGAGGCGAAAGAGATAAGATATAAATCCCTGAAAGTAAAGAATAAATCTCTGCAGTTTTCAAGACAAAGGAGACAAATATCCACAAGGTTTTCAATAAAAATTTTAGGGTAATAAATCCATAGGAACAACAGCAGACCAGAACTAGACTGAATCTCTTTAAAGCTAAAATCAAACCCAACACAGCTCAACTCAAACCTTGGCTGAACTGAGGCAATCAGATCCTCTCTGTCTGCAAAAGAAGGAAACAATCTCTGATGACACATAATTATAGAAGGCCTTTGCAATTCCTTTATTCACAATGTTTGACATATCATCAAAAATTATTAGATATATAAAGAGGCAAAACTAACCAACAAAGACAGATATAACAGAAACCAACCCAAAGATGAAGCAGATCAGAGATAGATAAATTATGGCCTATGGGCCATATATTGACAATGTCTCTTTTTATAAAAATGTTTTATTGAAATGTAGCCATATTCATTTATCTATGTATCATATATAACTGCTTTTATGTTACAATAGTAGGTTGAGTAATAAAGAGAGAGGTCAGGTAAGTGAACAAGTCTAAAGTTTTTACTGTCTGACCCTTTACAAAATGAGTATTCCAGTGTCTGAATAGATAACAAAGTTGGTAAGTGGGGATTATAAAATAAACATTAATAATATTTTAAAGGTACTAATGGAAAAGGACAAAATAAGTAAGTTTTACCAGAAAGTTGAAATATTTTTAAAGACAGACTAAATATCTATCCTAGAACTTAAAAATACAGTATCTGAATTTAATGAAAGATAAGTTTATGAGCAGACTCTTCACAGAAAAATACAGGTTTAAGGAACTTAAAAACAAGTCATAGAAAAATATAAATTGAAGTGTGGGATGAATAAAACATGTAAATATCAAATAAGAGCATAGGAGATGTGTGTCAAAAATATGTGTAATTGAAATTCCATAAGAAGAAGAAAGAGAAGGCCAAAGCAATATCTAAAGCCATATCATTTGAAAAATTTCCAAAACTACTGAAAGATATCAACCTGCAGACTCAATAAGTTCTGAACAACCTCAGCAGAATAAATGAAAAGAAAACCACCAGTTGGTACATTATAGAAAAGTTTCTGGAACCAAAGACAAAACAAAAAACAAACAAAAAAAAACCTTAAAGGCAGTCAGAGAAAAAAAGACATTACCTGACAAAAACATAAGGCTTCTCAAAAGAATTAATGGAACTCAGAAAACAATGAAAAATCATCTTTAAAGTGATGAAAGAAAACAACTGTCAACTCAGTATTGGTTACCTAGCAAAATGTAACCTTCAGAAATGAAGGCAGAGTAAAAACTATTTTCAGACAAAAAAATAAACGTTGAGTGACTTTTCCATCAGAAGACATGTCCTAAAAGAAACATAAAAGGGAATTTTTCAGTAGAAAGAAAATATTCCCAGATGAAAACAGCGAAAATGTGAGAAGGAAAGAAGAACACCAGAAAGGATAAAAAGGATAAAACATGACTAAATATAAGTGAATACTGATGGCACAAAACAATAAATGCATTGTCATGTGATGTGTCTGATATATTTAGAGCTACAATGCATAGGTAATGCCAAACAGAAATAATAAAGTTGGAAAAGGCTAAACGGTAAAAATTTTATAGAATTTTAAATGAATCAAGAAGTGATAAAAACCAATGATTTTTATTATATTCTAATAAGTCAAAGATGTATGTTGTTACTGTTGCAGTGAAAAGGAGAAAAAGAGGAATGAGTTTTTTTCTTTCTTTTTCTTGAGAACAAAGAAGATAAAGAGAACAGTGAGCAGGCCTGAACAGTCCTAGTATTTTTGTAACTAAGTTTGCTTTTCTGCCCCCTAACACTGCAGGAGCTACACTTCACACCTGTTTACCTTTGACTCTATACTCATTAGAAAAGACCCTGATGCTGGGAAGGATTGAGGGCAGAAGGAAAGGGAGATGGCGGAGGATGAGATGGCTGGATGGCATCATCGAACATGAGTCTGAGCAAACTCCGGGAGACAGCAAAGGGCAGGGAAGCCTGGGTTTCTGCAGTCCATGGGGACATGATTGAGTGACTGAACAACAACTATGCTAAATATATCCTGTATCTGGTGTTTATCATTTCAACACCCTTACCCTTGTAGTGACATATCAGAAGGAGGGCCGAAGAGCCACTGAACTGCCAGACTCAGTTACTGGGTTTCTGACTCCAGCCTATGACTGTCTTTGGAACAATGCAAGAGGAAGAAATCAAGACCCTAACACCTTTGTTCCTCATGACCGACTCCAGACTGTGAGCCCTTATCTTATATAGCCCCTAGACTCCTCATAGAGGTGGGGCGGGGGGCCACAGTTCTTGAGGCATGGACATACTGTGTTCTCCTCTCCTCTGAGAATTAAAGCCACCTTTCTATTTCTTGCAAACTCTGCCTCCCTAATTTTTATTGAGCTTCGGTGTGAAGAGGAAACGTTAAAATTTTACATCATCCTGCTCCTTCTGCCTCAGTAACTCAGGTTGCTCCTTGCAAAGTCTGGATCACATAGGTCTCAGAAAGTGGGGACTCACAATACTAGGAACTGGAGCTTATCTCACTCATCCTTGTCCTGCTCTTTGCAATCGCCCAGCCCCTGCAAACCCACAAACTCACTTACTCAGGCCTGTCTGTATATAAAAATTCTATAACCCCTTTGTTTGGGGCTCAGAGCTTGGAGTGTTAACTCCTTGGGGCCCACCGGCGTAATAAACCTGAGCTCTCCAACTCTCCGAATGTGGTGCTTGGTTTCTCAAGTACTGGTTTCTGCAACAGGTGGGCAAAGAAAGCCAAGATTTTGGCCAGCAACATCACCCCTAAGGTAACGACTAAAATACTATGAAAATAATGTAAACTAGGAAATGGCAACCCACTCCAGTATTCTTGCCTAGAGAATTCCATGGACAGAGCAGCCTGGTTGGCTACAGACCATGGGGTTGCAAGGAGGCGGACATGGCTGAGCAACTAACACTTTCACTTTTCATTAAAGTGAGAAACTGTCAGTAATTCCATGAAGTTCAAATGGTTTACTTCACTGAATACTCCCCTGAAATATTAAAATTGCCAGATTGTATTAAAAATCAAACATTTAACTATAATGTACTTGAAAAACACATGCACTAAGTTATACACACACACACACACACACACACAGAAGGTTAAGGCAAAAAAGAAGGTTAGGGCAAAAATGACATTCCTGGAGATACAGATTATCACAAGTATAAATGGATCAATCCCACAGAAACAGCACAATTCTAAATCTATTTATCTCTAAAATACAGCTTTAATAAAATCAAAGCAAAAATTGCTACAACTAAAAGAAGAATTAGGGACTTTCATGGTGGTCCAGTGGTTAATACTCTGGACTTCCACTGCAGGGGGCATAAATTCAATCCCTGGTCAGGAAACTAAGATCCCACATGCTGTGAAGTATGGCCAAAAAAGAGAGAGAGAGAGAGAATTGGGCCGATTAGCAGTGGAATAAGAGAGTTTAACACACCTCCTGCAATAGCTGATAAAAGAAGAGACAGGAATTGGCAAGGATATAGAAAATCTGAACAAAAGAGTTGATGAACTGGACCTAATTAACACATATATAACACTGCACCCAAAACCAGAATTTTTTTTTAAATTTTTTTGAGTACAGGTAGAACATTTGCCAAAATCAACTATGCATTGGACAATATGGACAATAAAGAACTCTATATTTCAAAATATTGAAATCATTCACAGTAAAGTTTGTGACTATTAATGAGATTAAGCCAGAAATTAGTAACAGATACCCAAAATGCAAACCAAAGCCACAATGGTATGCCAGCACAGTGGGTGGTGGGAGGAGAAAAGAAGTACATATGAAGATGTAATGAAAATGTGAAGCAACTGGAGATTCTCCCATGAATTAGTGCACCTCTTTATCAGTTTCTAAACAGGCTGAATCTACACAGGTTGAATATGCACATACTACACACATGCATACTCAGTGCATGCATGCTTAGTCATGTCTGACTCTGCAACCCCATGGACTGTAGCCTGCCAGGCTCCTCTGTCCATAGAATTTTTCAAGCAAGAATACTGGAATGGGTTGCCATTTCCTTCTCCAGGGGATCTTTCTGACCCAGGGATCCAACTCAAGTCTCTTACATCTCCTGTGTTGGCAGGATATTCTTTACTGCTAGCATCACCTGGGAAACTACATGAATACTACATGTAGTTCATGAATACTACATGAATCACTCCCAGATGTACAGCCAACAGAATACATGTTCAGCAAAAGACATGTATCCAACTGTTCACATCAAGAGTATCTGAAATAGACAATTGAAACCAACAGACAATTGAAATAGACAATTGAAATCCAACTGACCAGTAGAACAGATAAACATATTTTGGCATTTTCATATAATGGAATACTATAGAGCAATGAGAGTTAATTACATGCAATGATATCAATATAGCCTACGAACACAACATTCAACAAAAATAGCCAGCCACAAAAATATATGATTTTATAAAAACTAGAAAATTTTCAAAACTAATTTGACATGGATTATGGTTATTCTCAGGAATGTAGTGACTGGAAGGATATTTTGGATGCTAGTAATGTTTTGATCTTACCCTGGTCATACAGTTGTGTGTAGCTCAGAAAACTCACCAAGACTATACATGTATGATATGTACATATTATGTGTGTATATTATATCTCCATAAAATGCTTAAAAATAATTGCAATTGCAGGAATTGAAAAAGTACAATTTTGAACATAGGAGTAGATAACTGAATTAGAATAGAGGTAAAATTTATGGAAGATGAGAATTTCAAGAATATAAGCAACCTAAATCCTGGATACATTGTCTAAATGCACACTGGGTGTCCTCCACATAAAGGCAGAATTTGAGGAAGACTGTGAGTCAGTTGCTAAAATGAACAAGAGAGTGGAATGTAGAGATGGAAAGATAACACTCCTGAAAAAGTTCATAGGATGGGAGCTTTTAACAGAATAGTGAAAAAGAAATGATTTAGAATGAAAATTGTGAAAAAAAAAACAGAGTCTATCTCCCCAAAATATGACACATGGATTATAAGAAATAAGAATCCCCCACTTTTGAAGAAGGCAAGTCAAACAAAAGACTCAGGATAGAGCTGTATATTTGTTACTGGAGGAACCAGAGGAGATACTTAGTCAAACATTTAGGAATATAAGAACTGCAGAAATGAGGTTCCAGAGAGAATGCTAGAAAGATTTGAGACAGGGGAGGGTAAAAGGAAGCAGGGTTAGAGGAGAAGGGATAAGGACATAGGAAGAGTGAACAAACAGAGGACCAAAACACTATATGTAACCAAGGGTAACTTGTTTCTGAGGATGTCTCAATCTGCATGAGAGAACTTCCAACTTGATTACCCAGGTCATGGGGTACTTTGAGTGTCCTTTACAGGGACAAGTGGTACCCCCACTTCATACAGCACTCCCTAACCTCACATAGTCTCAGTTCCTTTGACCTGGAAGCTGCACTGGAGATTATGCACTCCAAGCAAGTATATGATGTAAGAACTCTTCTATAGCAGCCTTGCAAAGAAATCTTCTTTCTTCCTTAAGACCCCAAGCAATGGAGAAGTGATAGCCTCAGGCAATCGCCTTCTTCAATTTTAAGCAACTTGAATGATTAGAAAGTTCTTCCTAATCTGGAAACCACATCTGCTTCCATGTAATTCCCATATATTAGTTCTAGTTCTGCCTGCTGGAGCCAAACAGAGCAAGCCTGCTTCCTGTTCCACATGACAGCACATCAAATATTTATTGACAGTTCTCATGTCACCAGTGTTTTCTCCAGGCCAAACTCCCTTAGGTCCTAGCTGTCTCAGAATCGATGGACTATGGAAGCACAGATGATGTATCCTTCATTTCCAAACCACTAACACCTGTTTCAGATACTAAATGGTAGCAAAATAAATAAATTCCTGGTCAGCATTTACACCTGGGGCTCCACTGACAGATAATAAGACAAGTCTGCATATGGAAAACCAAATGATTCACCTTCAAAGCAATACCGCTGTATGGATAAATGCATGCTCTGTCTCTACTCTTCAAACAGCAAAAATACTTTAGACTCCACAAGTATATTGGTTTTAAAGAATCACAATTACAGTTCCATGGTCGGTAACTACTAGCTATAAAACACTGATTTTATGAGAATTGTAGGTCAAGTGAACTGAACCCTGAAATGGCAAATGTGTCTAAAGATCACATTCTGTCACAAAGCTAAGTTACATTTGTACTCCAAAGCTCTACCTTGAAAACTTGGGAATAAAGAATTGTTTTAGGAGACTCAAATAACATCTCGTTTTTGTAGTCAATGTCTGCTTGTTTCAGAAATGGCCTCCGGACACACTGGAAGCAGGAAAGGGCCAGGGAAACATATTTTCTCTCTAGTGAGAAGAAATATCCACAAGTCGAGTAGTATGGCAATTATTGACTATCAATCTTTCTGCCTGTATTTCTAGCATAGTGTATCACCACGAATCACAACTCTTGCCCAACCTACTGCAAACTCCAAGCACCTTCTTTGAGCAGAGTCCCGTGTTAGATGTGAAGGTGAGCTCACTGAGTATGTACCTCTCTTCTCTAAAGAACTTCCAATTTAGTCCAGGATATAAGACTAAAGCTTCAGTATGATTAACATAGAGTGATCAGTCACAGCATGTGTGAAGGCATGGGTAATGAATGAACATAAACATATGCATACCTATAATAATAGAGTTGCACATAATTCCTGGCTTTACCATCAGTTGACACCATGACCCCTGACCAATCACTAAATCTTAATGGCTGACATCAGAGGGATAATAGCTACTTTTGTATTACATGGCTAATTCTCCAATCTTCTCACTTCAAAGTGACATGGAATATCACTGACTTCTCCCTCCTCAATGAAATGGTTCTCCAGCTTTTTCATAACACTATATTCTACTGGTTCTTCTTCTCCATTGGCTGCCCCCTTACAGTCTGTTCTGTTTTCTATTATGTCTAGAATTTTCAAAGTTGGATTTGTACAGCTCAACATTCAAAAAACTAATATCATGGCATCCAGTCCTATCACTTCATGGCAAATAGGTGGGGAAACAGTGACAGACTTTATTTTCTTGGGCTCCAAAATTACTGTAGATGGTGACTACAGCCATGAAATTAAAAGACACTTGTTCCTTGGAAGAAAAGCTATGACAAACCTTGACAGTGCATGAAAAAGACATTACTTTGCCAACAAAGGTCCGTATAGTTAAAGCTATGGTTTTTCCAGTAGTCATGTATGGATGTGAAAGTTGGACCATAAAGAAGGCTGAATGCTGAAGAATTGATGCTTTTGAACTGTGGTGTTGGAGAAAACTCTTGAGAATCCCTTGGACTGCAAGGAGACCAAACTAGTCAATTCTAAAGAAAATCAATCCTGAATATTCATTGAATATTCATGCTAAGGCTGAAGCTCCAATACTTTGGCCACCTGATGTGATGAGTCGACTCATTGAAAAAGACCCTGATGCTGGGAAAGATTGAAGGCAAGAGGAGAAGGGGGCGACAGAGGACAAGATAGTTGAACGGCATCACTGACTCAATGGACATGATTTTGAGCAAGCTCCAGGAGATGGTGAAGGACAGAGAAGCCTGGTGTGCTGCAGTCCATGGGGTTGCTAAGAGTCAGACACAATTGAGTGACTGAACAACAACAAAGTTGGATCACTCTAAGACTTGGTCCTATAACACCTTCCCTTCTCTAGTTGTACTTCTTCTATATGGAATCTTATCTAATGCTGCTGCTGCTAAGTCACTTCAGTCATGTCTGACTCTGTGTGACCCCATAGACAGCAGCCCACCAAGGTCCTCCGTCCCTGGGATTCTCAAGGCAAGAACACTGGAGTGGGTTGCCATTTCCTTCTCTAGTGCATGAAAGTGAAAAGTGAAAGTGAAGTCGCTCAGTCGTGTCTGACTCTTAGCGACCCCATGGACTACAGCTTACCAGGCTCCTCTGTCCATGGGATTCTCCAGGCAAGAGAACTGGAGTGGGTTGCCATTGCCTTCTCCAACCTTATCTAATACCAAAGATTTAAATCCAGTTCCTCTGTCGGTGACTCCCAAAACTGAATCTTCAGATCTCATCTTCCCTCTAAGTTCCAAACTATAGTTCTAGTTATCTTCTTAACACTTTTTTTTTTTTTTTTGGTGTATGATCATTTTATTTATTTATTTATTTATTTTTATTAGTTGGAGGCTAATTACTTCACAACATTGCAGTGGGTTTTGTCATACATTGACATGAATCAGCCATGGAGTTACATGTATTCCCCATCCCGATCCCCCCTCCCACCTCCCTCTCCACCCGATTCCTCTGGGTCTTCCCAGTGCACCAGGCCCGAGCACTTGTCTCATGCATCCCACCTGGGCTGGTGATGTGTTTCACTATAGATAATATACATGCTGATTTTTCGAAACATCCCACCCTCGCCTTCTCCTACAGAGTCCAGAAGTCTGTTCTGTACATCTGTGTCTCTTTTTCTGTTTTGCATATAGGGTTATCATTACCATCTTTCTAAATTCCATATATATGTGTTAGTATGCTGTAATGTTCTTTATCTTTCTGGCTTACTTCACTCTGTATAATGGGCTCCAGTTTCATCCATCTCATTAGAACTGATTCGAATGAATTCTTTTTAATGGCTGAGTAATATTCCATGGTGTATATGTACCACAGCTTCCTTATCCATTCATCTGCTGATGGGCATCTAGGTTGCTTCCATGTCCTGGTTATTATAAACAGTGCTGCGATGAACATTGGGGTGCACGTGTCTCTTTCAGATCTGGTTTCCTCAGTGTGTATGCCCAGGAGTGGTATTGCTGGGTCATATGGCAGTTCTATTTCCAGTTTTTTAAGGAATCTCCACACTGTTTTCCATAGTGGCTGTACTAGTTTGCATTCCCACCAACAGTGTAAGAGGGTTCCCTTTTCTCCACACCCTCTCCAGATATATATATATATGCTGTCTACAAGAGACCCACCTCAAAACACGAGACACATACAGACTAAAAGTGAAGGGCTGGAAAAAAAATATTTCACGCAAATGGAGAACAAAAGAAAGCAGGAGTTGCAATACTCATATCAGATAAAATAGACTTTCAAATAAAGGATGTGAAAAGAGACAAAGAAGGACACTACATAATGATCAAAGGATCAATCCAAGAAGAGGATATAACAATTATAAATATATATGCACCCAACATAGGAGCACCGCAATATGTACGGCAAATGCTAACGAGTATGAAAGAGGAAGTTAATAGTAACACAATAATAGTGGGAGACTTTAATACCCCACTCACAACTATGGATAGATCAACTAAACAGAAAATTTACAAGGAAACACAAACCTTAAATGACACAATGGACCAGCTAGACCTAATTGATATCTATAGGACATTTCACCCCAAAACAATCAACTTCACCTTTTTCTCAAGTGCACACAGAACCTTCTCCAGAATAGATCACATCCTGGGCCATAAATCCAGCCTTGGTAAATTCAAAAAAATTGAAATCATTCCAGTCATCTTTTCTGACCACAGTGCAGTAAGATTAGATCTCAATTACAGGGAAAAAATTGTTAAAACTTCAAACATATGGAGGCTAAATAACACGCTTCTGAATAACCAACAAGTCATAGAAGAAATCAAAAAAGAAATCAAAATATGCATAGAAATGAATGAAAATGAAAACACAACAACCCAAAACCTATGGGACACTGTAAAAGCAGTGCTAAGGGGAAGGTTCATAGCATTACAGGCGTACATCAAGAAACAAGAAAAAAGCCAAATAAATAACCTAACTCTACACCTAAAGCAATTAGAGAAGGAAGAAATGAAGAACCCCAGGGTTAGTAGAAGGAAAGAAATCTTAAAAATTAGGGCAGAAATAAATGCAAAAGAAACTAAAGAGACCATAGCAAAAATCAACAAAGCTAAAAGCTGGTTTTTTGAAAAAAATAAACAAAATTGACAAACCATTAGCAAGACTCATTAAGAAACAAAGAGAGAAGAACCAAATTAACAAAATTAGAAATGAAAATGAAGAGATCACAACAGACAACACTGAAATACAAAGGATCATAAGAGACTACTACCAGCAGCTCTATGCCAATAAAATGGACAACTTGGATGAAATGAACAAATTCTTAGAAAAGTATAACATTCCAAAACTGAACCAGGAAGAAATAGAAGATCTTAACAGAGCCATCACAAGCAAGGAAATCGAAACTGTAATCAGAAATCTTCCAGCAAACAAAAGCCCAGGACCTGATGGCTTCACAGCTGAATTCTACCAAAAATTTAGAGAAGAGCTAACACCTATCTTACTCAAACTCTTCCAGAAAATTGCAGAAGAAGGTAAACTTCCAAACTCATTCTATGAGGCCACCATCACCCTAATTCCAAAACACCTTTTTTTTTACAAATGCTGAGTATGCCTATTATGTGTCTCAAGCTAAACATTTCCAATTCAAAAAGTGTGGCTTTCCGTCTTTCAAAATCTGTTCTTCCCTTACTCTGCCATTCTTAATAAATACAATTCTATTCACAAAGGTCCTAAAGCCAAAGATAAGGCATAACCCTTGAATAATATTTTCCTCCTCTAGGAAATCTATCAGAAAGTCAGGTTGACCAGACTTCCAGAATATATCCTAGGTCAGTTACCTCCCTTCCACTTTCCCTGTGGCTATCCTAGTCCAAGTCCTGGCCTAGCTTCTTTCACCTGGACTAGGTCTTCTAATTAGCCTCCTTTCCTCCACTCTACACATGTCAGACTGACTAATCCTTAAATTTTTTTAACTAGAAGCAGGCTATTTACCTGCCTAAAAAACACTCTAATGGCTTTGCATTTTATGCTAAAAACTCAAACTCATCACCTGACCTATCTGGCCTTTCATTACCCAGTCTCTGGTCACTTCTCTGGCATCAACTCCTACAACTCTCCCCTGTTCCTTGCAGGGCTCTGGCCCTAATGGCCTCCTTGATCTTGGGGAGGGCTCATTGGATCTTGGAATCTCTATGGTACCTATCCCCTCTGCCTACAACTGTGCCCCACATCGCTTCATGGCTGGTATCTTTCCATCATCCAGGTATAGTCTTCTGAGAAAATTCCTTGAATGTCAAGTACCCATAGCAGCCATGAGAACGCTCTTAGATGTCCAAACAGAAGCACAACTGACACAGCTATTGAGTTTTGGTAATCATTGCTGTCTTTGCCTCAAAACTAAGTCTCCCTCAGTCAATGACTGCGTTTGACCAAGACATTAAGGCAGACCCACTCCTAGTGTTACTGAATCCAAGCTCCATCTGCTCCCTGCACAAGTGTTCAAGCAAGGAATAACGGCTTTATTTAGAAAGCCAGGTGTCTGAGAAGATGGCAGGCTAGCAACCTAGAGTACCATCTCACTGGGGTCTGGATGCCATTTTCTTTTATATAACAGACACAGGGAGGAGGTAAGCAAGTAAAGTAAAAAGGCCATTGGTCTTGCAAAATATCTCCTGGCTTGGCCAGCATGGGGAGGGGTTGTATTCTTCTTTTCTGCAGCCATTCACAGGTGGGCAGGGTCAGACTTTCTCCCTCTGAGCTGAGCAAAGGCACTTCAGTTTAACTTTCAGGCAGAGGGGGCAGGGTTCCCCAAGGCAGCCCGTTATGTATGCTTACAGGTATAGACAGCATCCTTTCCATGACTACAGAAGTGAAAGCAATGAAAAATCAAAGCTAAAGAAACAGATCCAACCTAGAGTCAGATTCTGTTCTTCCCTGTTACACTAGGAGGTGCAGGTCTTTCCTATGAGCCATGTTTTATCTTGAAGACTTGTGGATGGCTTTGCCAAAATGTAGACTGTGCAGCAATCTATGACACATTCACCCAAACTTCCTCTCCACCTCTCTCTTCACTGAAGGTCACCTTGCATCAAGGTGAGTCAGTTCTCCTCAACTCCCTCCATACCTGCCCTTGCACAGACATTTCCACTAGTAAATCAGATGCATATTCAAACCCTTCTTTGTGCTGGCTTCTCAGAGGACTCCAATTAAAACGGCATAAACATTTGATCCTGTGACATTAATGATTTTTAAAATCTGTGCATCATAATTTAAAATATATGTTTATATTGTTACATTATTCATCCCACATACAACATTGTCCCCATTTTATACATAAGGAGCTGAGACTCAGAAAGAACAAATGACATATGCCAAGGATCATAATAAGCAAATGTAAAAGTACAATTTGCTTTTTAATTACAAACTCTTTCCACCATAGCACTAGCTATCAGGTTCCTTCCTCTGTACCAAGAAGGGCATCCAAGATTCCTATAAGACTGAAAACTGCCACAACATGCAAGCATGTGTAATAAGCCGCTTCAGTTGTGTCCAGCTCTTTGCAGCCTAATGGACTGTACCCCATCAGGCTCCCCTGTCCCTGGGATTCTCTAAGCAAGAATACCGGAGTGGGTTGCCATGCCCTCTGCCAGAGGATCTTCCTGACCCAGGGATGGAACCTGCATCTCTTTTGTCTCCAGCATTGGTAAGCGGGTACTTTACCACACATCTGCACCTAAATGATACTCTGAGAGTTTTGTGCCTTGGTTTTGACTTACCCTAGGGTCATGCATTTAGTCAGGAAGGACAGAATGCTTCACGTTTTTATTCTACATGACATCCTTCTTGGGCAGTAACACACTCTTTACATTATGCAAATGCATTTTCTCCTGCCCCCTCATTATTTTAGAGAATCAAGTCTACCAAAGGTCAATGTCTTTGTCAGCAACGGGGTGGATGCTGGCAGTGTGACGTGACAAAGCTGCAGCCTGTTAGCAGTCTTTGTCAGCAGCAGCCTGTGAGCCTACTTCTCTTGCCCTAGCAAGGCAATTTCACTTTCCCTTCAGACCGGCCTAGAAGAAAAAAATTTCATTTTCTTTTGATGTTTAAAAGTTAGATCCACCCACTTCTCCAAATGCTTGGAAGGGTCACTTTTTATTGAATCTTTACTGCAAAAAATTTCCACTTCTTCACTCAGCTATCATGTTGGCACCAATTCTCCTGCTTTATGCTTCTCAAGGAGATTTAACCAACTCAAGACAAGAAAGAAAGTGTAACCATTAACTTTCAACTCCTGGGATATTCAAACTAACAGTTCTCAGTGATACCCTGCACCGTGTAAAAGTCCTCCGTCATATTTGAGTGACATGCCATCATTTCCTTTGGAAAAGCCCTGATCTACCAACATGAGTGCATGCTAAGTCGTTTCAGTTGTGTCTGACTCTTTGCAACCCTTTAGACTATAGCCCATCAGTCTCCTCTGTCCATGGGATTCCCCGGGGGAGAATATTGGAGTTGCCATGTATAGAGGCAATAGAGGGTTGCCATGCCCTTCTCTAGGGGATCTTCCCAACCCAGGGATCGAACTCATGGCTCTTATGTATCCTACGCTGGCAGGCGGGTTCTTTATCACTAGCGTGACTTGGGAAGCCCTTACTAACATGACACCCACAGAATTTTTGTACCATGTCTTCCAATACAAGTTTCCTGGTAAATTTTATATTTAAGTGTATTTTCATTTTGATATACAGGCATAGCAGGAAACCATTCATTGAAAACAAAAATATAAGGACAGAAAAGTTGTTTGCTGTCAGAATAGTAGAGGAAATGCCATATTTAAAGGATGAATACATGGCATGGTTCTAAAATAGTAAGAATGGCTTTCAAGTATAGTTTACACATACTTCCTTGCCAATCTTTTTTTTTTTTTTTTTTTAATTTGCACCAACTAATAGCTTTATTATGTTTATCAAAGTTAAGGACACAACTGTGATTTTTAATCAAAGTCTGGTTAGTAATATGAAAATGTCATTATTCTGACATTATAAAAAATGGATTTTTCTAATAGCAACTTTACATGATAGTCAGTTCACTCATATAACCCCCCAATTTTGGCAGAAAAGTAAAACTGAAATGCACAGAGGAGAATTAAGGTTCCCAAGATCATACATCCAGTTAGTTACTAAAGAGGGATTAGAATCCAGATTTGCTAGTACATAATTCATTTCCTGATCTGAGCTTATCTTGTAAATACTTGAACCCTCTGATACACTCTGGTTCTTAACAATATGGTGAAGGCAGTGGTTTAGTCACAAAGTCATGTCCTACCCTTGTGACCTCATGGACTGTAGCCTGCCAGGCTCCTCTGTCCATGGGATTTCCCAGACAAGAATACTGGAGTGGCTTGCCATTTCCTTTACGGGGGATGTTCCCAACCCAGGGATCAAACCTGTGTCTCATGCATTGGGGATTCTTTACTGACTGAGCCACCAGGGAAGCCCTCTTAACAATGTAGTGATGAGTATATCTCGGTATTATATTCCTAGATGTGTTTTATATTCCTCGATGTGTTCCCAGAGTAGCTGGGAACCACTTGTCAGGAGGTTTCATGTTTCTACACTGGTTTGGAGAGGGTGGGGCTTGAAGTGTGAGCTTTGAAGCATCAGGCAACCAAGAGAAGAACAGCAACCAAGTGAACGGTCCCAGAAGAGAAACAAGTGGGAACATTTGCAGAGTAGTAAGTATACTCAGTTCAGCTGCTCAGTCATGTCCGACTCTCTGTGACCCCATGGAGTAAGTATATTAGTACGTGCAGAAAAAATAATGCACAACAAATCGGGAGAAAGAAATGTGGGACTCTTGGAAACTTACTGGAGAGGAAATGCTGGCTAAGTGTAACTGATTCAAGTGAAAGCTAGCCTGGATAAATATATAAGGCACAAAAACGGATGGCAATGAAAGAGATCTTGGAATTTTTCAAGAATCTGAATTTCCAGCCTCATATCTGACACATACTTGCAATAGGGATTTATAGCCTCCTGCTGTACTCAGAAGGAGACGCACATTCCCCGTGACTTCTAAAACAAAGCTTGAATGTGGTTATTCTGAGAGCCAATATGCACTGAGCAGTATGTAGCACACAGTGCTGACTCTGGGACCATGGATTCGACCTCACAGCTCTGATCTGGACTACGGTCACAGGAGAAAAAGGAAGTAACATATCATGGATCAATGGAAGGAAATGCCAAGGACCATGAAAACAAGCAGGACTACTCTTAGCAAGGAAAAGAACCAGTGATACGCTTATAGAGAGGGAACTTGAGGGGTCCAACACTACAGATGAATAGAAAGAGAAGTTAAAAAAAAATCATCTTATCTTCCTCCTCCCCTAGGCTCTATTTTCCATTTCCATATAAAAGGCATCAGCTAGTGCTCAGATACCATCATTAAATTACAAATGTCTTTAAAAACAGTTGTGAACCAATCTGAAACTTCCATCTCTGAAGCAAATGTATCTTCACGGAGGGTTAGGAGCAATCAAATGACAAAACAGAAGGTCTGTTGCCTGCATAAAGCATGTGGACAAGGATCAGAACTCAGGGAAGAAACCTAAGTCTGTCTTTCAAGCAAAAAGTAGGCCGTTAACTTAGGTATTTAAATTGGTGCATGAACCCCACAGGGCAGAAAAAAAATCCAATGTACTCCAGAACCAAATTACAAGGTAGAAAAAGTTCAATTCACATAAATACATGGATTAACTGATCTGAGAATTGGGTTCAATTGTCACCTTTGGGAAAATCAAATCTGTCATATTAATAACAAGAGTATTAAGATGATCCTCCTATTCAAATGCTAATCACAATAAGGGCTTTTCTACATGTTATCGAGCAAAATAAAACATTTTTCAAATATAAAGATTCGGCAAACTTCGTAATACCTCGAGAGCCTTATTAAAAGTGTTCACACATTTAAATAAAATTAAATTCTAGCCTAATCACCTCAGGCAGATATCTTTCCCGGTGAGGTGGCTTTCCCCCAGGGTCCCATCTGAACAGCCACGCACGGGGGATTTCACAGTCATTTATCTCTCACGGCATTACAGATATTGAGTTCAGATTATTCCTATTGCAAAACTGGTGGTTTAATGATCTGGAGGCCATGTCCACACTCCTAACACCTAATCACTTTGGCCGTGTAACAGCACTGAAGAGTGCTGATATTAAAGGAAAAAAGACACTTCCTAGAATAAGACTTATTTCTGAATAAGGCTGCCAAGCCTTTTTCCCTAAGCAGAACTGTCAATTTATATTCAGAATACTACAGCCCAGATTCGTCAGGTAGTTTGAAAATAAATGACAACCTCTTTAGGCAAAGAAGCTTACAGTCCTGTGCCCTCCACACTCACAGCAACAAAGCCAGAGTCTCAATTCCAGACTCTGAGTCCCTTAAAGATTGTGTTCAACTATCCAGTCTAATGATGAGAATCATGAGGTGCTCAGTAAAGTCCTGTGGATTTATTATCATCGTTATGGAAAGTGTATTCGTTAGGACAGCGAATACCCAGCTACAGAAACTAGCAACTTCTCAAGCTCTGCAGTGTAACACGTTGCAGGCACATTCCCACTCTTAGTGTTGCAGAAACCAGTACTCGAGAAACCAAGCACCAGACTCGGAGAGTTGGCGAGCTCAGGTTTATTACGACCGCGGGCCCCGAGGAGTTAACACTCCAAGCTCTGAGGGCTGAACAAAGGGGTCACAGAGTTTTTATAGACAGGCTACAGTGGGCAACACTAGCTGTTAACAGGCTGGTTTAAACTAAGGGGTTTCATGCACGTGGGAACAGCAATCAAGAAGGGGCTGGGGATGCCTGACCTTTACACGGACAGGCATGATTAAGCAGGTTTGCAGGGGCTGGGCAATTGGGAAGAGCAGGACAAGGGTGAGTGAGATAAGCTCCAGTTCCTAGTGTTGTGAGCCCCCACTTTCTGAGGCTGTGTGACCTACGTGATCCAGATTTTACAAGGAGCAAGCTGAGTTACAGAGGCAGAACGAGCAGGAGGCTATGTAAAATTTTAACTTTTCCTCTTCAGTACACAATCCACTTGGCTTTTCATCAGGCAGAATTCCAGTTCTTTCCATCTTGTGGCATCACCATATTTGAGGTCTTCTCTTAGTCCTTTGCTGAAGTCTTTACATTCACTCAGCCAACTAATAAAAAGAGTATGCATTGATACTATCTTGGGACAAGAGAAAACAGATTGATGGGTAGGTCTCTTCTATAATACATAGACTGATTGATTTTGTTTTAGTTAAAAGGGGGGATTGCATAGGAGAACATAGGGATAATGGTAGAATACGTGACAAAATTCCCAAAGGAAATCATAGTTTCAACAAGGACAATTCGAAAGTAAGAGGTTTCACCCCATCCATCCAGTCTCCATCAGCCATTGACTTACACATTGTGCACCTAGTCTGTTTCATATCCTCAGAGCTAGAGTTGAGCCTCAGCACCCGCCTCTCCTTGTCCAAGAGCATCTAGGTTACTGGACAGGTGTGTGTGGAAGGGGAAACAATAAACAGAGGAATGCATTATGGTGGAAGCAAGAGCATAAAAAAGTTCAACTTCTTCTAGATTCTTCTTCATTTCTGTTTTAGTCTCAGAAAGTCTTTTGTGACAACAATTTGCCTTTGAATTTTCATCTCTTGGTCTCACTCAAGAAGTATATATTGTGGATCTGCCCAAGAGCAAATATAAGAAGGAAGAATGCTTAAAATACATTGAATTAAAAAAATTAAACCTAAGTGCTTAGTCTGTAGAAAAACAATCCAATCATCATCATCATTTTCACGAGAATTTATCCTAAAGAAATCATTCAGTGGAAGCAGAATGTTATTATAAATCAAAATGCTTATTGCAGAATCAGCTACAATAGTTAAAAAAATTAGAAATAGCCAAAATGTCCAATAATAACCTTACATTTACTGATGGGGTGTGACAGAATCATTAAAACTACACTAAGTTGGAAGATAGAAATATTTATGTCACTATTTTAATACAAGTAGACAGGGAGATGTTTCTTTCACATAGACTATATATAATACACATAACCAATGAAAGTAATTGCTTTATTAGGGTGGTGAAGTGACAGGTAATTTTTAAAAGTCAAACATTATCTTTAATATTGCTACATCAACTTCTCAGTAATTAAAACAGTTATACCATCTGCATGTGGGAGGCAAAACAAACAATTTACTCATTCTGAAAAAACTGTCACTTAACAAACTCACTAGCATTTGTTATCTAGAAGGTTTTATGTTGGTTTGGTTGCATGCTCTTCCCCCAACAACTGTATTATTTTCCTTTTCACATGTTGTTGTTGTTCAGTCGCTAAGTTGTATCCCATTCTTTGTGACCCCATGAACTGCAGTACACCAGGCTCCTTTGTCCTCCACGATATCCCATTGTTTGCTCAAATTCATGTCCATTGAGTCAGTGATACCATCCAACCACCTCATCCTCTGTCATCCTCTTCTCCTCCTGCCCTCAACCTTTCCCAGCATCGGGGTCTTTTCCAGTGAATTGGTGCTTCGCATCAGATGGCCAAAGAGTTCAAACTTCAGCATTAGTCCTTGCAGTGAATATTCAGGGTTGATTTCCTTTAGGATTTACTAGCTTGATCTCTTTGCAGTCCAAGGGCCTCTCAAGTGTCTTCTCCAGCACAGTTTGAATGTATCGGTTCTTCTTTGCTCAGTCTTCTTTATGGTCCAACTCTCACACCTGTACTTGACTACTGGAAAAACCATAGCCTTGACTATACAAACCTTTGTTGGCAAAATGATGTCTCTGCTTTTTAATATGCTGTCTAGGTTTGTCATAGCTTTCCTTACAAGGAGTAAGCATTTTTTAATTTCATGGCTGCAGTCACTGTCTGCAGTGATGTGAGAGTCCAAGAAAATAAAATCTGTCACTGCTCCGACTTTCTTCCTTACTATTTGCCATGAAATTTTTCTATTTTTTACAATATCCTCCCCCAAACCCTAGCTTTCCCTTGCTCTCTTCCAGCATATTCTCTCTAGAATTATAAGATTCCCTTTGCCCCTCAGAAAGCTGGATTTCTGGGTTGTAGAATCATCTCGTGGGCATATCTATTCCCAGTGGTCATGATTTCAGTCTCCTCCCTAAAATTCAGAAAGTCTCTAAACTCAGGAGCACAAGCAATTGTGACTTGTTCTGAACCATATTTAAGGCAGAAAATACACAGTAGTTTGAAGACAATGATAAATATCCTCTAGGGCTAAAAATTAAATAAGGTAAAATATGTAAGTAAACTCTTAAATTAGGAGTACTAGCTCTGGAGTACATTGCTTCAGGTCAAATTTAGATTCTTCTTCTTACAGTGATCTTGGACAAGTTATTACACATTTATGTATAAGCAGAGCTGGAAAATAAATGGGTTGAAGCCATTGTGTATTTACCTAAGTTTTAAACATTTATTTTTGATGAATTTTATCAAAATTTATTTTGATTTACAAATTACATTGCAGAGGGGATCTCCGTTAAAAAAACATTTCTGTGCCTCAGCTATTTCATCATGTGAAAAAAAAAGCAGAAGTGGAGTAGGATGAAAAGGAGCTGTGACCATACAGAGGTGGGATAAGGATTAAGTGAGGTGAAGAATGTACTTGCTTAGAACCATACTTGGCATCTATGTATATTCAAACATGTTAGCTATTTTTTTCAGTAACGGTTATGAGAATGGAAAAGATTCTGTTTTCATACATGAAAGTGAAAGTTGCTCAGTCATGTCCAACTCTTTGCAACTCCATGGACTATACAGTCCATGGAATTCCCCAGGACAGAATATTGGAGTGGGTAGCCTTTCCCTTCTCCAGGGGATCTTCCCATCCCAGGGATCGAACCCAGCTCTCCCACATTGCAGGCGGATTCTTCACCAGGTAAGCCACAAGGGAAGCTCATTTGTTTTCATATATGCCTAGGTGAATTAAGTAGAACTGATTTTGAGTAAATAACAGTAAATGACATAAAGAGGCTATTCTATTCAATTACAAATATTACTGAACACCTATGATGCATTCTGTTTGGCACCGGACATAAGACTGAATTATGTGGGGAAACTTATTCTTACAGATATTTTGAATAGCTATCAAGGTTTCTCTTTTTTCACTGCCTCTCAACAGAACCTACAATGATGCTTTGAACAGGTTCTGTGCTCAATGTAAGTGTGCTTAGAGGATTTTGGCAGATGTGTATATGAAGAAGAAGTTGGTAAACAGTTTCTGATATTAGAATATTTCTGGTATTAAAATGGCTTTAGAATTGCATAGAGCAAAGTCATGATTTTATGTATATATTATGCATATTTATTTAAGCAGATTATGACTAATGCTTCTAGGGTATTGTTGTCCACTATCTACTGAACTCAGACTCCTTCCCTTAGCCTGAATTCAGATGTTTCTGGACATGCTATTGGGCTGAATTAGCATGAAGTAGACTACTAGTCAGAATTGCCCTGTGAGGACCACCAACCATGCCTGGATCACTATCTAAAGAATTGCAATAGGGCTGAGAGACCAGATGTGGAAAAACAGAAGAGCAGGGAATAGGATACTTTCCTGCAGCTTTCTCAGAATGCACGGGGCTTGGTGGATAATCATAGTAGAGTCCTTCAACTCTCAATCATCTTTACTACAGAAAACCCAACATCCTGTTTGCTTCCTTCCTTCCTTTCCTGCCAGTGGCTCAGCTAGTAAAGAATCAGCCTGCAATGAGGGAGACCTGGATTCGATCTCTGGGTTGGGAAAATCCCCTGGAGCGGGGAATAGCAACCCACTCCAGTATTCTTGACTGGAGAATTTCACGGACAGAGGAGCCTGGAGGCTACAGTCTGTGGGGTTGCAGAGTCGGACATGACTGAACACCTAATAGTTTCACTTTACTTTCACTACCATCAGCCTTTTAAGTTCCTCCATACAGCAGTCAATTCTCTTTTATAATAACTCTCTATCCTTTCAATGATCTCTACTACCTCCAGGAGATGAAAACTGATTCAATACACCTTGAAAGATCTTGCTTTTCAGAGACTCAATATTTTTCATTCAAAGGCTCAGTCTTTCAGCTTCATGTTCTTTTCCATCAGTGATGGAAAAATGGAAAAATAAACAAAAGGCTAGGTAGGTATCTTTGGGTATCTACCGTAAGGATCAAGCAGGGGCTAGTCATTTATAGATGTTATCTAGAATAATCCTCACAAAACTGAATCAGCTGTTATTCTCCTTATGTGCAGATAACGGGTCAGAGTTTCAGAGAGATTAAGTGATTGCCCAAGCAATTCTGAATGAAACTAACCATTCAAGCTTTCAACCAAATTGTATCAAACCCAACAGTATTTTGTTTACATTAAACCTACCTCAGACCCTTTGTTCCTCATGGAAGGATGAAACTGCCAATCTTGGGTATGGCAGATTCAATTCTCTTAAAGAAAGCCTATGAGATTTTATTGTGAGAACTTTGCTAGGGAATCAGCAAATATTTTATAAGGGAAAAACAGGTTTGAGATGTGTATGTGTATAGGCATGTGCTAAATCTGAGGTCCCTATAAATTACTGTCCCTCTTATATCATAAATAATTTGAAAATATTTGTGTACTTTTTAAAATAGATTTTAAGATTTTTATTGCTTTTCTATCCTTAGGAATTGAGGGAAAGAAAATGGTCTCTACAGTGTTGACTTCTTTAGTAATCCTCCAAAGAAACATAAAATGTGACCTATACTTCCTTAGCCAAAACTAAATATAAAATCTGCTACCCTGAGCTGAATAGTCCTTATGCTAACTCTTGGAAAGGAATAGCCCATTTCCTCTCGATTCCATCTGGATCTTTCTATTCAGCTGAGATTAATGGATTCCTATAATGAGTCACCCTGTCAGTGTCTTGTTATTTAGCAGTAGAGTTAAAAAAAATCCTTCCACTTCTTCTTATAACAATTAAATTCCTTAACTGGAAAATACATTGAAGAGGAAGACATAAAGTTATGAAAATTAGAAGATTTTTCTCTTCCAGTTTAACAGTAGGGATATTTGATGAGGTGTGATTCCAAAATGGCCACATTTTAATGGGTTCAGATACAACTGAGTGTCTATGAATTGAACTTGGTGTTTACTACAGCAGTTTAGTAAGATATTACGACCTTTCCTTTACATATTTGGCTAATGCATCACATATGTGATTAATGTTTGTGAGTTGTGTATACAGGGATGTGTGTTTGTCAACTCTATTTTCTTTTTTGAAACACAATGGGTGATGACAATAAAAATATTATTTATGGACTACAAGAAATGAGAGCCCCTAAAATACAGGGATCCCAAATTTATGCCCTATTTTTTTTAATGTTTCTAATTGACTCTCTGAAGAATTAGACTCAAGATGAAAGAAAAGGAGGACTAGGACTTCTCTGAGTGCCTATGATTCACAGGAACAGATCTTTTACATTGGCTGTAATAATGTCATTTCAGGTGATGACCAGAGAGAAAGGAAAAAGAGGCAAGAAGGGCCACAAGCAACCTTTCAGGATAGGTGTGTTGGTGAGTCCAAGCAATGGAATAGAAATAAGAATACCTAGAATGTAAAACTCACAGTGAAGCATTAAGACAAACTGGAGACAAATCTTCCACAGATAAAAGAAAGTTATATCACTTAAAGCATGTTACCTGGAAAAAAATATCTCAGTGTACAACCCACAAGAATGCATGATACAAAAAGATGGAAGCCCAACACGTTTTTCTGGAGCAGTTTCAATAATATTCAACACTAAATGTCTCAGCAACTTTAATAAATGTTACATGTGTTAGGCTAAGATATTCAGAGTCAGTTTTTGGAAAGTTGAATATTTAAAAAATAATGACTTATCTCCAGAAGAAGAACACAGAGAGTTAGTCTGAGATACTGATATCAGAAGAATGGTTGAACTCATAAATCTTTGCATGTGACACTGGCAAGACTATTTCCAAGGAAAGAGGCATATTCCCTAAGAAATAAATTAACTCCAAAAAGGCTAAAACTGATAGTGACATGGCAAAGAGAGCCCATGACAATTGATTCCCACCCTTTTGGAAATGAAGAAAGTTGTTGGGTGTCTAATACTTAAAGGGTCTTCTGTGGTAGAGGGAAGTGTAGTGGAAAAGTGATAATGTTTATGTAAGCCTCATATCAAGCAAAGCGTAATCTTATAGACACAGATTCAGGATATTAAAAAACAATATGATGGTTGTCTTTCCAACCAGAGTTGAATGACCCACTGGTCACAATGTGTGATGTGTTATTCATTTTATATATTGTTAAATTCAGTATGCTGATATTTATTTTTAATAATATTTGCATCTTTATCACAAAGAATATTGGTCTACAGCTTTATTTTCTTGTAATATCTTTGTCTGGTCTTTTTATCAGGGTAATTCTGGCCTTAAAACATGAGTTAAGAGCTGTTCTCTCTTCTTTTTGGAAGAGTTTTGTAGAATTGGCAGTATCTCTTCCTTATAAATGTTCAGTGGAATTCACCAATGAGTCCAATTGGGAGTAGAATTTTCTGTGCAGTAAGATGTTTTTAGTAGAAATCACATTACTGTGGTTGAGATAGAGCTATTATATCTCTTAAATTAGGTTTTCTAGATTGAGTCATTTAAGGAATGTGTCCATTTATTCTAAGTTGTAGAAATCATTGGCATGAAGTTGTTCAAAATATTATTGTATTAACATTTTAATATGTGTAGAATGTGTGCCAATGTCACTTCTCTCAAATCCAATATTGACAATTTTGTATCCTTTCTTTTACTTTTCTGATTAGTCTGGTTAAAGATTTGTCAATCTTGAAAATTGTTTTCAAGCACCAGAAAAAAAGAAACATTTGGCTTTAATTTCTTTCTCTATTTTTCTTGGTATTCTAGTATACTGACTTCTGCTCCAATATGTATTCCATCCTTTTTCTTTTTATAACTTACTCTGCACTTTGTTTGCTCTTAATTTCCTAGTTCCTTAAGGTTGAAATTAAGGTTATTGACTTTATACATCTCTCTTTTTCAACAGAGATATTAACACTATAAATTCTCTTCTATTGCTTAAACTTTATATACAAATTATATGTATATTTATTTACATACATTTTGATATGTTGTACTTTTATTTGCATTTAGGTCAAAATGTTTTCTAATTTCTTACTCGCTCCTTCTGTGACATACCTTATAAAAGCATGGTATTGAGTTTCCTAATATTTAAATATTTTCTAGAGCTCTTTCTATTTCTGAATTCTGATTTAGTTTCTTTGGTCAGAGACCATATTTTTATATGACTTTAATTCTTTTAAATTAATCAGACCTATCTAAAACCAGAATATGCTTTTCCCTAGTAAATGCTCCATATGCATCTGAAAAGAAAGCATGTTCTGCCATTGTAGGGTGGAGTGTTCTGTAAAGTTCAGGTTGGTTGACTGTTGTGATGGTTAATTTTATGCATCAGCTTGACTGGGTAAAGAGATGTCCAGAGAACTGGTGAAGCATTATGTACATCAGGTGTATCTGTGAGGGTGTTTCTGGAAAACTTTCAAAACCGACAGACTAAAGATGGACTTTTTTGGGGGGGGGTGTTAGTTCTAAAAGGTCTTGTAGGTCTTCATAGAACCGTTCAACTTCAGCTTCTTCAGCGTTACTGGTTGGGGCATAGGCTTGGATTACTGTGATATTGAATGGTTTGCCCTGGAAACGAACAGAGATCATTCTGTCGTTTTTGAGATTGCATCCAGGTGCTGCATTTCGGACTCTTTTGTTGACCATGATGGCTACTTCATTTCTTCTAAGGGATTCCTGCTCACAGTAGTATATATAATGGTCATCTGAGTTAAATTCACCCATTCCAGTCCATTTTAGTTTGCTGATTCCTAGAATGTCGACATTCACTCTTACCATCTGCTGTTTGACCACTTCCAATTTGCCTTGATTCACAGACCTAACATTCCAGGTTCCTAGGCAATAGTGCTCTTTACAGCATCAGACCTTGCTTCTATCACCAGTCACATCCACAACTGGGTATTGTTTTTGCTTTGGCTCCATCCCTTCATTCTTTCTGGAGTTATTTCTCCACTGATCTCCAGTAGCATAATTGGCACCTACTGACCTGGGGAGTTCCTCTTTCAGTATCCTATCATTTTGCCTTTTCATACTGTTCATGGGGTTCTCAAGGCAAGAATACTGAAGTGGTTTGCCATTCCCTTCTCCAGTGGACCACATTCTGTCAGACCTCTCCACCATGACCCGACCATCTTGGGTGGCCCCACACGGCATGGCTTAGTTTCATTGAGTTAGACACGACTGTGGTCCTGTGATCAGATTGTCTACTTTTCTATGATTATGGTTTTAGTGTGTCTGCCCTCTGATGCCCTCTCGCAACACCTACCGTCTTACTTGAGCTTCTCTTACCTCAGATGTGCGGTATCTCTTCACGGCTGCTCCAGCAAAGTGCAGCCACTGCTCCTTACCTTGGACGAGGGGTATCTTCTCACGACTGCCCCTCCTGATCTTGAACGTGGAGTAGCTCCTCTCAGCCATCCTGTGCCCCGCAGCAGCCGCTCCTTGGAGTTAGGGTTGCTCCTCTCGGCCGCCGCCCCGACCTTGGGCATGTGGTAGCTCTTCTTGGCCACCGCCCCTCACCTCAGAGGTGGGGTAGCTCCTCTCAGGCATCGCCCCTGACCTCGGACGTGGGGAAGCTCCTTTTCATTATAGGGGACTGGAATGCAAAAGTAGGAAGTCAGAAACACCTGGAGTAACAGGCAAATTTGGCCTTGGAGTATGGAATGAAGCAGGGCAAAGGCTAATAAGAGTTCTGCCAAGAGAACTCACTGGTCATAGCAAACACCCTCTTCCAACAACACAAGAAAAGACTCTACACATGGACATCACCAGATGGTCAACACCAAAATCAGACTGATTATATTCTTTGCAGCCAAAGATGGAGAAGCTCCATACAGTCAGCAAAAACAAGACCAGGACTGACTGTGGCTTAGATCATGAACTCCTTACTGCCAAATTCAGACTTAAACTGAAGAAAGTAGGGAAAACCACTAGACCATTCAGGTATGACCTAAATCAAATCCCTTATGACTATACAGTGGAAGTGAGAAATAGATTAAAGGGACTAGATCTGATAGACAGAGAGCCTGATGAACTATGGACAGAGGTTTGTGACATTGTACAGAAGACAGGGATCAAGACCATCCCCATGGAAAAGAAATGAAAAAGGCAAAATGGTTGTCTGAGAAGGCCTTACTAATAGCTGTGAAAAGAAGAGAAGCAAAAAGCAAAGGAGAAAAGGAAAGACATTCCCATTTGAATGCAGAGTTCCAAAGAATAGCCAGGAGAGATAAGAAGGCATTCCTCAGCAATCAATGCGAAGAAATAGAGGAAAACAACAGAATGGGAAAGACTAGAGATCTCTTCAAGAAAATTAGAGATATCAAGGGAATAATTCAGGCAAAGATGGGTTTGATAAACGACAGAAATGGTATGGACCTAACAGAAGCAAAAGATATTAAGAAGAGGTGGCAAGAATACACAGAAGAACTGTACAAAAAAGATCTTCACGAGCCAGATAATCACAATGGTGTGATCACTCACCTAGAGCCAGACATCGTGGAAAGTGAAGTCAAGAGGGACTTAGAAAGCATCACTACGAACAAAGCTAGTGGATGTGATGGAATTCCAGTTGAGCTATTTCAAATCCTGAAAGATGATGCTGTGAAAGTGCTACACTCAATATGTCAGCAAATTTGGAAAACTCAGCAGTGGTCACAGGACTGGAAAAGGTCAGTTTTCATTCCAATCCCTAAGAAAGGCAATCTGAAAGAATGTTCAAACTACCGCACAATTGCACTCATCTCACACGCTAGTAAAGTAATGCTCAAAATTCTCCAAGCAGGCTTCAGCAATATGTGAATTGTGAACTTCCAGATGTTCAATCTGGTTTTAGAAAAGGCAGAGGAACCAGACATCAAATTGCCAACATCTGCTGTATCATCAAAAAAGCAAGAGAATTCCAGAAAAACATCTATTTCTGCTTTATTGACTATACCAAAGCCTTTGACTGTGTGGATCACAATAAACTGTGGAAAATTCTGAAAGAGATGGGAATACCAGACCACCTTACCTGTCTCTTGAGAAACCTGTATGCAGGTCAGGAAGCAACAGTTAGAACTGGACATGGAACAACAGACTGGTTCCAAATAGGAAAAGGAGTATGTCAAGGCTGTATATTGTCACCCTGCTTATTTAACTGATATGCAGAGTACATCATGAGAAACGCTGGGCTAGAAGAAGCAGAAGCTGGAATCAAGATTGCCAGGAGAAATATCAATAACCTCAGATATGTGGATGACACCACCCTTATGGCAGAAAGTGAAGAAGACCTAAAGAGCCTCTTGATGAAAGTGAAAGAGGAGAGTGAAAAAGTTGGCTTAAAGCTTAACATTCAGAAAACTAAGATCATGGCATCTGGTCCCATCACCTCATGGGAAATGGATGGGGAGACAGTGGAAACAGTGTCAGACTTTATTTCTTGGGGCTCCAAAATCACTGCAGATGGTGACTGCAGCCATGAAACTAAAAGACACTAACTCCTTAGAAGGAAAGTTATGACCAACCTAGATAGCATATTAAGAAGCAGAGACATTACTTTGCCAACAAAGGTTCATCTGGTCAAGGCTATGGTTTTTCCAGTGGTCATGTATGGATGTGAGAGTTGGACTGTGAAGAAAGCTGAGCACTGAAAAATTGATGCTATTGAACTGTGGTGTTGGAGAAGACTCTTGAGAGTCCCTTGGACTGCAAGGAGATCCAACCAGTCCATCCTAAAGGAGATCAGTCCTGGGTGTTCATTGGAAGGACTGATGCTGAAACTGAAACTCTAGTACTTTGGCCACCTGATGCGAAGAGTTGACTCATTGGAAAAGACCCTGATGCTGAGAGGGATGGCGGGCAGGAGGAGAAGGGGATGACAGAGGACGAGATGGCTGGATGGCATCACCGACTCGATGGGCATGAGTTTGAGTAAACTCCGGGAGCTGGTGATGGACAGGGAGGCCTGGCGTGCTGCATTTCATGGGGTCGCAAAGAGTTGGACACAACTGAGCGACTGAACTGACCTGAAAGATGGACTTCTTGATGCAGATAAGCATCAACCAATCCACTGACAGCCTGAATAGAACAAAAAGTTGAACAAAGGACAAAGCTGCTCTTTGCTTGAACCAGAACATCCAGCCTCTCCTGTCCTTGAACTTCAGCACTTCTGTTTCTCAGGCCTTTCGACTTCAGAATGGGACTTAGACCATTAGCAACTCCCCTGGTTCTTAAAGCTTTATATTTGGACTGAAACTAGAGTACTGGCTTTCCCAGGCCTCCATCCTGAAGATGGCAGATTATGGGACTTCCAGACTCCATAACTGTGAGCCAGTCACGCACAGTAAGCCTTTTCTATATATCTACACATACATATTGCTTCTATTTCCATGGATAATTCTAATATAATTGCATTATTGAAATCTTTTATATACGTAATGATTTTCCCTTTACTTTTTAAAATCTACTGTTGAAGTAGGAATAGTGAAACATTTAAATATAATTGTGGTGTGTCTATTTCCTCTTTCAGTTCTTTCATGTTTACACGTGCATTTTGACGCTCTATTTTTTGGAACATAAATGTTTGGGATTGTTACAACCCCTCAATGAACTGATTTATCCATTTGCCATTATGAAATAACCTCTGTTCCCCCAATAATATTTGTTTGGCTCTGTGGTCAAATTCATGTGATGCCAATACAGCTACTAGAGCTTTCTTCTGGTTAATGTTATTATGATATACCTCATTCTATCCTTTTATTTTCAACTTATTTATGTCATTATATTTAAAGTGTAATGGGTCTTATTCAAATTGATAATCTCTGCATTTTAATTGGGATTTTTCAACCATTCACTTTCAACATGATTTTGTTATGATTAAGTTTAAGTCTAACACCTTGAAAAAATAATTCTTGCATATACTTTATCTACCTTTTGAGTATTTGGAAGATAAATTCAGTTTCCTTTTACTCCATCTTGACCAGATGTGGAAGTTATTTTACTGGATTTTAATTGCATGTTTACATTTCTACCTCATACTTGAAGTCACTAACACATTAAGAGCAGAAAATGCTTTATTCATCTTTCTTGCACTTTTGATATTATTAGAACGTCACAACTAGAATCTAAAAGTGGCTGTAATTGTGTAGCAAATAATGGAATGAATACATTAATTTATTCATTTTTAACCTGGGAGGATCCATTCCAAATGAATGCTTTATCCTAAAGTTAACTTCTCATTGAAACACCATAAACATCATCTGGGTTTGAAAGTGTGTTTCTATTCTATGGTCTCAGACTCAGACTGCTTTTAACTTTAAAGCCATACTGGGAGGGTGAGATGGGTAGGGGGAATACTTGGATTTGAATCGATATATTATTAGAAGAGATTTTTTTATCAAATGTACCATAGGTATTCCAGTGAGAGTGTTAGGGCATCAGATGTATTTTTCAACAGGATGTAAGAGAGAAAACTAGCATCAGTTACTTGTCTGATTACTTCTTCTCTTACAGAATAAGATGCTTACTATAAGCTGCATAAATACTGTTGATACTGGAGAGAAAAAAGGAGTATCTGCCATGCACAGTCATTGCACTGGATTCTGAAATACTGGTCTTAGCCTTTCCAAATCCCAAACATGGCACACTATAGAATCAGATGAGCAACTTGACCTGTCTCAATTAGTCAGGATTTTTAAAACAGTAACATTAATCTGAAAAGTACCTTCAAAGATTAAAAAGCAGTTGAATCAAATTAAGTTAAAATGATTACAAATTTCTGAATTCAGGTATTAAAATTAATTGAACTGTATAAATATTAATGCAGTTAACATGCTTTTAATTCTTTTAATTAACAATTTTTTGTGTTCACTGTAGTATAACAAAATATAAGATGCTTGGATTTATTCATTAAGTCTCAAATCAAACTTTGCTATAAATCTGGACTGGTACTGACTAGAAATTTTAATGGGGATAATGGCACACATTTCATATTTAGAAGAAGTTGTGGAAAAGACATCCTTAAAGAGTGCTTTTTCTAAAAGAAAAAAGAATGTGAATTTCCCTCCTTAAAAACTTGGAGAATTTGAGCAAAAGATGAAAAATGGTTCTTTCTCCATACACTGAAACCACAGGCAAGAGAGAATAGTTGAGCCATCTTAGGAGCTGTAGAGTGAAAAAAATGAGTTCCTAAAAGTAGATAATTCTAGTTTGGTTGTTCAGTTAAAGCAACTGAAGGGAAATGTATGGATGGATGGATAGATAGGTGACAGATAAAGATAGAAGGAAATAGAGACACCCATACACATATTTGAAGCATTATGAATTGGCTAACATATAGCTAAATTTTTATAATTCAAGGTATGTGAAAGGCAAAATTGTAATTGGACATCTTTTATCACAAATTACTTAAAAGTAAGATTGAGTTCTGTAGAATATGAAGCCATGTGAACACTTATTCTGTTGCATCAACTTGCTGAGCTACTGCCACTGCTGCTCTAGCATGTAATTTATTAATAGTAATATTAAGCAATATTCCCTTGATTTCCATAACTGTAGTTTCCCAGGACAGTGTGATTCTGTGAATAAGCTAGGATAATGATAGTTGTCATTTGTATTCATCACTTTGGAAGCTGCTCCCAAAATAGAACTACTGGAAATAGTTACCATGTCTGATTTGTGTGTTCAAGATGTTATAATTTTGAGAAATTCTGGCCCTATTATGGTCCACAGTCTGTTGGTCTCCTACCAACAACACTGAAGCTTACCTAAACCAAGGTTTCAAGGGACTCATCCCAAAGGCTTGAAATCACTCAAAGGTACCCTTCCCAATTTCCCTGGAGTGAAGCTGCTCTGCAAAGCACATTTCCCCAACTAGCCACACACACTGGCAGTATAGTTTACATGCACAAGAACTCTGAGCCCCAGAGTTTCCTTCCCTGAGGGATATGTTTCAGGTTTTGCTTTAACCGCATCACGCTGCTCCCTCCTGTTTGAAGGTCCTGGCCTCCCACTGTGGTATACTAGCATGTCACTGAGGAGGAAAGTGACATTCTGAGAGCAGCTCTTGAATGAGGAAGACCTGGGGGACTGTGGTAGGAAGGGCCGTTTACAAATGTCAAAGATGATTATTCCCTAGGACATAAAATCAAGGTCAATAGAGAGAATAAATCTTGTCTTTCTACACTGAGAGTTTTATTGTGCTCCCCACTAGTTACTGCAAATCAAATTTTCATTGGAATCCCATTAGGAGTGTGGCTCACCCTAATTTCTGAGCTTGAGAATTATCAGGGAACAAAATCTTTGTACTCCTTTTGGGCTCAGATGCAAATACAGTATGCATATGGAAGAGGCATTTCAGTACAATGAGAAAGTCTGTTTCTTTTCAACTGAAAAAACAATCTACAAGAAGACATATTTCTCTCCAAACATTAAGAAACAACTGAGCTGAGTTGCAAAATACCTTCTCTTCTCTTCTCTTTCCAGAACATGAAAAACTGCAGAGATTCCAGGCCCAGAGCCAACCTTTTTCAGGACTCGGGCGGGTGGGGAGGGATGGCGGGGGGAACCCAGTTTGGGTACATTGTCACTGTAAATGCTATGGGTGCATGCTACAATGCTTAAACTGAAAAGAGAACGCCTCTGCACCTTTGTCCACCCTTATTGTTATCGGCAAAATACACCCCAAGTTTAAAGGGCCACCTCCAGCCTTTCCTTCATTCTGTTTCCAAATCTTTACAGATTGCATCCAGACACTGTGTACACACACATTTCCTAAACACTGTCAAATGAAGTGGTCAGTTTTCTCAATTAAAAGAAAAAAAAATTTGTATCAGACACATTGTATGCTTGAATCGATAATGTCTGAATCAACAAACGATTTTACAACAACCCTGGCTTTCTACCTGTGTTTTGTCTCAGACACTTTTCATCAGTTAAAGCCAGTGAGATGACTTGAATAAACCAGGGGCTCTGGCTGAAATGCTCTTGGAGATCGTTAAGCAGACCTCCCGCCACCCACATGCTTCCCTTCTGCTCAATACTGCTATAACTTAAACTTATCCAAAAAATAAAGTCTATTAAGAAAATCAAACTGGTCCTAAAATAATAAAAACATTTGAAATAAAATGTAAATTTAAAAAATAACCTTTTCTCTCTGAATACTATTCTGATTTTTAATTTTTTTTCCCATTGCTTTAATCTGGTAAATTTTTAAAAAATTTACCACCTTAACTATTTTTTAAGTGTAAAGCTCTACTGTCTGTTGGGCTGTCCTGGTGGTTAAGACTGTAACAAATGTGCCTGCAATTTGTGGGCAGATTTGTGGATCCAAGTTCCATCCCTGGGTTGGGAAGATCTCCTGGAGAAGGGAATGGCAACCCGCTCCAGTACTCTTGCGTGGAGAATTCCACAGACAAAGAAGTCTGGTGGGCTATATAGTCTATTGGGTCACAAAGAGTCGGACACGACTGAGCCACTAATAGACAGATACACACACAGTTCTAGGGCATTAAGTGTATTCACGTTGTTGTGCAACCATTACCATATCCATCTCCAGAATGCTGTAATCATCCACAAGTGAACTCTGTACCCATCCACCCTCCCCCAGTCTCTGACAGCCACCCTTCTACTTTCTGTCTTTGTGAATTTGACTATTTGGAAATGGCAACCCATTCCAGTATTCTTGCCTGAGAAATTCTATAGGCAGAAAATTTGGTGGGCTACAGTCCATAGGGTTGCCAAAGAGTCTGACACGAGTTAGAGACCAAACAACTTTCCAGGTGCCTCATGTAAGTAGAATCATATAATATTCTCCTTTGTGACTATTTTTTTTTTCACCTAGCATGCTGTCAAGGTTCACTTATGTTGTAGTGTGTCAGAAGTTACTTTCTTTTTTATAAAATGCTGAACAACATTTCATTGTATGTATATACCACATTTTGTTTACCTATTGGTCCATCAATGAATGCTTCAGGTGCTTCATTCTGATTTTTTTAACCATATGTAACTTTAAAATCTTATACAATAAAAATGAAAGAACCTTAATATCATCAACATTTCTTTTTTAAAAAAGAACACATTCTGGGCCATAAATCATACCTTAATAAAAGGAGCGAGACAGAAAAGAGATAAAAAGAAAAAAAGAAATGACCATATTTTACCAGCATGAAAAGACTTAGTTATTCATTCAAATATCAAAGTGGAGGAGATATGACTTAAAGATTCTAGGAGGTTATTATGTGACTATTGTAAACTTAATGGAGCTTTATACAATGTCTATTTTCTAATAATGGATGATATTATTCCCACATTTTCCACCTTTCTCCTCTCTAAACTCTCTTCTTGCTTTTATGTCTGTACCTCACTTAGGATGCCTGCCCTTTCCCCCATGTATTTTGAAAATATCTCAGATCATATCTCTTGTAAAAAGCCTGACACAAGCACAAATATCTGCCTACCCTGATCTTGCCTTCTTTATTCTACAAATATGCGTTGATGACTACATGTGACAAGCTGTTGACTAAGTGATCAGGGTTAAGAGCTATACCTTGTTTGACTTTCTCGTACATGTCACATGCATTGAGAAACACGATTTCTCATATACATATTCACTAATTGCTTCATGTGTCTTATTCCCTTTTAGTCTCCTCTACAATGTTTCACATAAGATTGGGCCAGAGTTAGTATTCAATACACATTTTTAAATTAAATTTTTGTTTAAGTATAATTGATTTGCAATGTTGTGCTAATTTCTGCTGTATAGCATAGTGAGTCAGTCACACATATACATATATCCAATCTTTTATTTTTTTAGATTCTATTCCCATATAGGTCATCACGGAGTTTTTTTTTTTTTTTTTTTTTTTAACACACAAACACACATATATACATGAAAGTTGAAGTTGAAAGTGTTAGTCAGTCAGTTGTGTCCAACTCTTTGCAACCCCATGAACTATAGCTCACCAGGCTCCTTTGTCTGTGGAATTCTCCAGGCAAGAATAAGGGAGTGGGTAGCCATTTTCTCTTCCAGGAGATCTTCCAGACCCAGGGATTGGATCCAGGTCTCTTGCATTGTGGGTGGATTCTTTATTGCCTGAGCCACCGAGGAAATATATGTTCTTTTTCAAATTATTTTCCCAATTATCTTGTTACACAATATTGAGAAGAGTTCCCTGAGTTATACAATAGGTCCTTTGCTGGTTTTCCACTGAAATAGAGCAGTGCATATATGTCAACCCCAAACTCCCCAACTATCCCTCCCCCTACTGGGATAGTTGCTGGGAACCACAGGTTTGTTCTCTGAGTCTGTTGTTGTTCAGATGCTAAGTCATGTCCAACTCTTTATGATACCATGAACTGCAGCACACCAGGCTTCCCTGTCCTTCACTATTCCCCTGAGTTTGCTGGAACTCATATCCACGGAGTCAGTGATGTGATACAACCATCTCATTCTGTCTCCCCTTTTCCTCTTCAATCTTTTCCAGCATCAGTCTTTTCCAATGAGTCTGTCTCCATCCTATAAATAATTTATTTGCATCACTTTTCTATTTGAAGATTATGTATATAAGTAAAATCATATGACATTTCTCTTTCTCTGACCCACTTCACTCAGCATGACAATCTCTAGGTCCATCCATGTTGCTGCAAATGATATTCCATTCTTTTTAATAGCTGAATAATATTCCATTGAATATATGTAACACATCTTCTGGTCACTAGTATGTTTGCTTGGCGTAAGTTCACAAGCTACCTCTCTAGTAAATGATAGAACACTCTATTGTAAACTGTGTATAAAATCTAATAGGTTAACTTATGTGATGGTAACAGAATGGTTTAGCTCTGAGGATCCATTCTTATTACCTGACAAATTGTAAATTTAAGCATTCATTTCCCAAAGCTCCTGAAAAGTATTGACAATATACTGTAAGTGATTCACAGCAGGTTCGACATTTTTAGATGCTTTGGTCAGAGCTTGAACTACAGGAAGAGACTCTGAAACCTGATGCTCTTTGTGGTGCCCAGCACCGACTCCAATCAGCTAAGGGTAAATAAAAGCATAAGGAGGCCTCTTCACTGAAAGAGTAGGGTGTGCCATGACTCAGAGCTCAATGTATGATGGGATAGGACAAGATCATGAATATCTAAAATCCCACTCACTTTTTATTTACACATCCACTTCCTGAAGAAATCCTAGATTTCTGTTTTTCCTGGGCCCCTCTGTAAACTATGTGGAAGGGGGACTGTGCTAAAAGAAGCTAGAACAACTGGGCTGACTTCAGGTTCACTATACTCAACCTGTTGGAATACTCCATCAGTTTGAGAATTGTTTTCCTCTTGAAAATAGGTTCAGTAAGTGTTTCTTATCTTTTTTGAAGTCATGCAAAATTAAATGTGATAATGAATGTAAAACTTCTTTAAAATCTGTGAATGTCTGTGTGCATACAAGAGAAGTCAGTTCACATATTGTCTACGAGGCAAAGACTTAAAGGATGGAAATAATGGATATAAGATACTACAGATTTTAAATATTGTTTCCATTCCATCAACATTTGATCTCATACTCTTGCCTAAAGAGTGCCCCCTGTCAAAAAAATACCAGATCACTAGGATGGAAAGAGATGTAGGTCATGGCAGGAAGCACATAGGAATCCTTGAGATTTGAAGAACGGGTACTTTTTGATAGTAACCTGTGCAAAGATTCAGATAGGTCTCTCTGGATACATGTAACTAGGACAGAGTAATAGATGACATTTGCTGAACATATACAACTGCTAGACACTGTAATGATATAGATAGCAAATATTTAGTAGGCCCTACCTTGTATCAGGTACTGTCTTAATCACTTTATACACATTATTTTATCAAAATATCATAGCAATGGTAGCAGTCAGTGAATAGTAATAGACTACATTACTTATATGGATTCCAAAGCCTAGAGAAGTTGAGAAGCTTGTCCAAGTTCCCTCAGCTAGAATGTGGCAGAGCTAGACTTCCAAACCAGGCTCTTGGATTGCAGAAACTATGCTAAACATTTTTCTGTTCCCAAGATAACAGGGCAAAGCAGAAGCCTGGCTGAGTGAGGAATGGATTAAAAAGTTTCTGTAAAATGGCAGTTGCTGAGTATTTCCATCTTCCGCTCTAAACCCTAAGTATAGACAGTTACAGCCAAGAGAAAGAAATACTAAGAAAAGTCCCAGGGTTTTCCTGAAAGGAATAAAAGATTGGTAGTGACACAGCAAATCAGGCTATCCAGCATTAAATTCACCAGGATGAACAGAAGCTCTTATCCTCTGGTAAACACGACAAGCTAAGGTATATGAGCTTAAAGAGAAAACTAAGAAGTCATCTGAGTACAATTTTTAAAATAAAATATCAATGTACAGAACAATGTATATACACTGTGATTGAGAAAGACAGAAAAGAGGTTAACATTTAAAGAGTAAATAGAATGAATCTCTTAAAAGAGCTAGGATAGGATGTGTTGATGACATTAAGCAGCAATAAACAGTTATAAATAAGAAGCAAATAGATTTTTTGGCTATAATAATATAAATATATTTTAAAAATCACAAATGGTAGACAAATTAACAGAATTGATAGAGCCACAAAATAAATGAGTGAACAGAAAGATCAGACCCAGGAACTTATTTAGAAGGCATCAGAAAGTCATTAAGTAATGGAAAACACAGAAGTTAATAAACATAGATGATAAAAATATAACATCATCAACAATTTGTAACAGTACCACAAAGAAAACAAATGAAGAAGTGGAAACAGATAACGCACCAGAATTTTTCAGGATTTAAAAATATAAACACCTAAGAGAAAGGACTTTAAAATGTACAAAACAGTATAAATAATAGAAGAGCCACACACATGTGTGATAGGGAATATTTTAATAATATTCTAAATACTTCCAGTGAGGGAAGTTATGTTAAAGAATAAAGTTTAAGGTTGTTACCAAATTTTTCACTATCAACAGAAGGCTAACATTTTCAAAGCATTTAAAGAAAAGAGCTCTATATCTACAGGTTTTTTTTTTTTTTAATTAGAGTTCAGATTATTTGTTGAGTAATAAAATCCTTCTTTGAAAATACCAAGAAACTAATCCTATACTATGCTATATAAAATATGGGAAATAAGTATAATCAAATATTTTAGTAAAGCTGAATATTGTCTATAAATGAAGAATATGATGAAAACTTAGAAGAGGTGAAAATGAAAATAGATAGGAGGTTACTAATTATGTGGGAACATCTATTCCATCTCTCTCAAATTTTTTCAGCTACTGAATAAAAATCTAAACCAATTGCCTCCTCCCAATACTTATATCCTGTAACCATTTCAAGCCAAAATCTGTCCAGAAGTGTTGCCAGGTGGTATGGAAGCCAACAGGAGTACTCAACAGAGAATTGAAGATATACTAGTTTTTCTATTGCTATTGAACCAATTGCCACAAACTTATATGCTTAAAACATCAAGCATGCATCATTTTCCAATTTCTGTAGGTCAGAAAGCCCATAGCTTAACTGGGCCCTTTGCTTTAGATTCTCATCAGGCAGCAATCCAGGGCTAACTGGGATTACAGCCTCATCAGAGGCTTGACTAGGGAAAGATATGCTTCCAGTCTCCCTCAGGTTGTTCCAGATAATCTTCTGAAGGTTGTAGGACTGAGGTTTCCTTTTTCTTGCTGGCTGTCAGGAAGGGCTGCTTTTCATTCCGAGAGGTTGCCTGTTGATTCCTTGTCACGTGGCCTTTTCCAGAGGCAATTACACAGGCCTGCTTGCTTCTTCAAGACCAGCAGGAGAATCTCTCCTTCTAGCCAGCAAAGATGAAGTTATATATAGTGAAACATAGTCCATTACCCTTGCCAAGGTCTATTGCTTAGAAGCAAGTCAGAGGTTTTGCTGGCACTGAAGAAGAGGAAATTATAAAAGAACAAGACTTATTATAGGTGACCTAAAAGTGTGTCCACCACAGGTGCCTAGGCTTTTCACCTCTCCCATTAGATTGCCAGGGTAGGCTCAAACTTGAGCCTGTCCATTATCACAAGAGATAACTGACCTTCAGGAAAATATGAACTGACATGCCCAATTTTCACATACCTGCAGGGTAAAATCATTATTTCAAGAAAGACTACAAACCAAAGAACATATGCTATATGAAGCAAAATTATTGAAATAGATGATCTACAATTATAAAATAAGTTCATAAACAAAATAGAAGGGAATGTACTATAACATAAAGCAGGAGCTAGAAGTTATAAGAAAGTTACAAATATTAAGTGTGCAGAATACAGTAGCTAAAATTTTTTTAAAAGATCAAAATGAGATGAGTACAGCTGAAGAGTGAGTGAACAAGCTGAAGGATCAAAGAGTTCTCTCAGAAGACACCAAAAACAGACAAAGAAATAGAAGGTGTAAGAGAAAAGCTGGGGAATACAGAGTCTAGCAATAGAAGTGACAGTATCTGTAATAGTTTCAAAAGACAAAAATAATAAACTAAAGAAAGGAGATATTTGCAAAAAAGAATGGAGACAAAATTCCTAGAATTATCAATGAGAGACCTTGGACTGAAAGAGCCCAGAGTGGCAGATAGGAAAGGTGACAAAACACGCACACCTACACCTGTTAGAACACCCAACAGGCAGAAATTGACATCAGACCCTAAAATTCTTTGTTTAACAGAATTGCCATTAAAATGCGAGGGTGAGAAAAATATCCCCAGGCATATCAGCCTCAGAAGACTTGCCATACAAACATTCACTTAGAAAACACTCTTGGATGAAACAATCAACAAGAAGAAAAGTATATCCAGGGGCTGCAGCAACCCATGTGAGAAGTAAGGGTGATTAACTTTTCTAGCACAGATTAAAGTTACCTCTTGAAACAAGGATAAAAGGGCAAAATCTATAGTGCTCTACATTTTGCAATAAACTCAGAACTAAAATTCCATGAAGATAAAGGGGCAGAAAAGGCCAAAAGACCCTGAGGATGTTCAAAATTTGCTGATTTTTTAGGGAAAGAATAGAGGTAATAGTAAATTTAAGAAATCAAATGTAAGACCAGAAACTATAAAACTCCTAGAGGAGAACATAGGCAAAACACTCTCCGACATAAATCACAGCAAGATCCTCTATGACCCACCTCCCAGAATATTGGAAATAAAAGCAAAACTAAACAAATGGGACCTAATGAAACTTAAAAGCTTTTGCACTACAAAGGAAACTATAAGTAAGGTGAAAAGACAGCCCTCAGATTGGGAGAAAATAATAGCAAATGAAGAAACAGACAAAGGATTCATCTCAAAAATATACAAGCAACTCCTGCAGCTCAATTCCAGAAAAATAAATGACCCAATCAAAAAATGGGCCAAAGAACTAAACAGACATTTCTCCAAAGAAGACATACAGATGGCTAACAAACACATGAAAAGATGCTCAACATCACTCATTATTAGAGAAATGCAAATCAAAACCACAATGAGGTACCATTACACACCAGTCAGGATGGCTGCTATCCAAAAGTCTACAAGCAATAAATGCTGGAGAGGGTGTGGAGAAAAGGGAACCCTCTTACACTGTTGGTGGGAATGCAAACTAGTACAGCCGCTATGGAAAACAGTGTGGAGATTTCTTAAAAAACTGGAAATAGAACTGCCATATGACCCAGCAATCCCACTTCTGGGCATACACACTGAGGAAACCAGATCTGAAAGAGACACGTGCACCCCAATGTTCATCGCAGCACTGTTTATAATAGCCAGGACATGGAAGCAACCTAGATGCCCATCAGCAGACAAATGGATAAGGAAGCTGTGGTACATATACACCATGGAATATTACTCAGCCATTAAAAAGAATTCATTTGAATCAGTTCTAATGAGATGGATGAAACTGGAGCCCCTTATACAGAGTGAAGTAAGCCAGAAAGATAAAGAACATTACAGCATACTAACACATATATATGGAATTTAGAAAGATGGTAACGATAACCCTATATGCAAAACAGAAAAAGAGACACAGAAATACAGAACAGACTTTTGAACTCTGTGGGAGAATGTGAGGGTGGGATATTTCAAAAGAACAGCATGTATACTATCTATGGTGAAACAGATCACCAGCCCAGGTGGGATGCATGAGACAAGTGCTCGGGCCTGGTGCACTGGGAAGACCCAGAGGAATCGGGTGGAGAGGGAGGTGGGAGCAGGGATCGGGATGGGGAATATGTGTAAATCTATGGCTGATTCATATCAATGTATGACAAAACCCACTGAAATGTTGTGAAGTAATTAGCCTCCAACTAATAAAAAAATAAATAAATAAAGAGGGAAAATCACTAAAAAAAAAAAAAAAAGAAATCAATATGGATATAAACATGAGAAGGATTTTTTATTTAAGGATTTCTAATATAAAAATAAAAGAAGAATATGTAATTTTGAAATTAGGACAAGAAAACTTAAAGTAAAAAGTGTTTACCAAAGTAAACAAAAAGGAAGGATATTAAAGGGAAAATACTAAATCATATAACAAAAAAATTGCCAATATAATCACAATAATATTGGATTAAATTCACCAATGAAAAACTCAGATTGAAAATAAAATTGTATAACAGTACCACATCTGTAATATTTGCAAATAAAATAAAAGTTGAGAATAAAGGATCGAAAAAAGATATATTATGAAAACATTAACCAAAAGAAATCTGAGGAAGTATTCTTAATATCTAGACTATAATTAAGACAAAAAACTCCACAGAGATAACATGGCTGATTATATTGGTAAAGAGTACAGTTGATCACAGAAATAAAACCATTAGAAACAGCTATCACTTCTACAATAAAATCACAAAATATATAAAGCCAAAATGGGAAAGACTGAAGAGAGAAAAAGACAAATTACCAATTGTTGCTGCAGATTTTATCACACTACTCTCAGAAATAGATAGACCTAGAAGGCAAAATAAACAGAAATATGGAAAATCTAGATAATAAAACAAATAAATTTAATTAATCTATGGGATAATTCAGAATTCAGCATCCAACAACAGAGTACATATTCTTTTTGAGTGTAGATAGAATATTTAGAATAACTATGTGTTTAAAAAACTAGGAAAACTAAAATTCTTAAAGTAATAAGTAGATAAAGAAAAGAATAGGCACAAGTTAGAAAGAGAAATATAGCGGGGAGAGAATAGGTGTCACGCTTAAAACCTTTAAGACAATGTCTATAAAGTTAGGAAAACCAATAGAAATGTGAGCAAAGACATTAATAGGTTATAGAAGAAGAGGACAAGATGACTAATAATTGTAAGAAGAAGCTGTCAGACTCACTAGCAAGCAGAGAAATGCAAATGAAAATAATGAGATACTATTTTATATCCATAAGAAGGGCCAAGAAATAAAATTTTAATGACTATGACACATCAGAAAAGATGTGCACACTTTGTACTGCAAGTGGCAAAGCAACGTCCCAAAGAGACCCAGGCTCCCTTGGCACTAGCAGCAGTCTCTAATGAGGGCATGGTCTCAGCCAGAAGCTATGCCAGCAGAAAGGAAGTGTACAAATCTCCAAAGCAGCTTGTCCTGGGCAATCTGGGCTGGCATTCAGACTGTGCTTTACCTTAAATCTAGAAAAAAACAAAGAGGACTATAAGAGAGAAAAGATACAAGTGCCACTCCCTGCAGGAGAGAGGTTATGGCAGGCCCCCCTTGTTCACCCCATGGTTGCCCCAGGGGCTGAGGATCTTCAGTATCTCAGGACCTGTCCTCCTGGGAGTCTCCGCTCTCCTGCACTGTCCAGCAATGACCTAAGGGTGACTGGCTTGTTCTCCCCCTGTTTCATTTCCTATGAAGACAGTAAACCCTGAAGGTGGTGGTTCTTCTCTTCCTAAGCAGCAAATACCCAGCTCAAGATAACCACATCCATCATGTAACTAAATAGAACATATCAACAATGGTAATCTCTTACAAGAAATTAACTGCTGATTAAACACAATATAACTGTGATCTGGTAGCAGTTACTTATTATTTGATTGGCTGAGTGCTAACACGTCATAATGATTAGTTAAACCTGATTCTTACAAAACCTCAGCAAGTACCTCTTCATGTAGTGCCTTTCCAACTCAGTTATAATCAGTCAGCAGTTTCCCCATGTGCATTAGCCTTGCTTAGTGACCTTCACATAGACACACATCCTTTTTGCCACATATTCAGGACACTTTGTGATTACTGTTGCCAGATAAAATTCAAAACCTCCAGTTGAATCTGAATTTCAGATAAGGAACCTTAAAAAGTCTAAGTATATCCCAAATATGGCACGAGATATATCTATACTAACTGGTAATTCTGCTTGTATTTCTGCATTAACCTGGACTTAAACATCATGGTTGTTTCTATTTAGCATTTTCTTCTTTCTATTCACTTTTTCTTGAACTGAGTCTCATTTTTCTGTTAACTCTTTCATTGCCCATAGCCTGAAATCTGCTGCCAAGATGAAAGAAACAAACATGCAATTTTCTTAATTCCAATATAATTATGATGTAGGTATTATTACCCCCAAATTATGAAGAAGAAAACTGAGGTTCACATTATGTTTAAAACTGCACCTGGGATCACATAGCTAGCAAGTGGAGCCTGGAAATCAGGGTAGCCTTAGTCACAGGTCTTCCACTTTCCACTTAACCATACTGCCTACTAGGAAGAATCAAGGAGAAAAAGTCAGAGATGTGGCAGTGCATTGGGCTGGGGGCAGGGGGCATTATTTTTGCACTGATTAAAGGATTTTGACCCAAGGGGGACATGTTCTCAAAGAAACTCAGATTATGACCCTGGGATCCCAGGCCGCCCCACAGGAATGATGCTGGTACCTCTGTGAGTTGCATAGCTCAGCTCACTATGCTGCTTCTAGTAGGTCAAGTGCTAGCATCCCATCACTGAAGACCCACCTTCAACAGGCAGAGAGAAGAAAAACTCAAAGCAATAACTTGAAACCCCATTTACTCTTCCCTCTACCCAGAGGCCCACAATAAGTCATCCTACATCCTCTTGCTTTAGTCACCCTGTATAGAACAAAACAAGGCCCAGATTCTAAAGCGAAGGATCCATTTACAAAACCCAGTGCCCTTTCTTCCATCCGCCCTCCTCCACTGGGAAGACTCAAGCTACCCACCTTTAGGAAAATCACCCAAATTACAGGAGCTAATTATCTGTGCTGTTTCTCTTTCTTTTCTCCCTAAATTATAGCTACCTTTAAGAGAATCCAATTGCTTTTTTAAACAGAAGATTGAACCATCTATTAGAATGTAAAAGAATGTGCTAATTGGAGTTCAAATCAAATAAGACACAGTTTAAAATTATACTTGTAAAATGAATTATCCTTACCTTGGCACCCCTAACTCCACAGGCTCGAAACAGCAGAATGACCCAAAGTGACCTTGAATTTATCCACCCTTACAACCTGACAGTGATTGCTTTTTTGTTTTTAGTCTCTTTCAACCAGAAGTAACTGCTCTTAACTGTGAGATTATGCAGCTCTGTTTGGAAAGCTTTTGTGAGTCCCTGTAGTATAATGATTTTCCTTTAGAGAGCATGTAATTTTAGGTTCTTGCATAACAGCACAGATTTTTATGGTATTACTAAACTTTGTAATTTTATTTCTCTCTGACAATTAAGTGCACATTGATGTTATGGAATTTTTTCTTCCTTCCATCACAGTTGGATGAAATTGGAAAGGCAGACTGTGCTGCGTTGGGAGTGCTCATGTCTAGAAGTGTAAACGTTTTGTGATTCCCTTGTTGCAGATCCATTTCACACATAGGCAAATCCATCACACCGCTGCCGTTTGCTTTCAGTTACAAACAAGCTGTAACCCAAAACACACAATGCACCCACCAAAAACAATCAATGTGCCATTTATGCACTCCCTTTGTTTAGGAAATAGTTTAACAGTTTACAGTACATTAACTCAGATGTTTAAACTAACCTTTCTGCAGAAAGTGAGCATTTTCCAAATAAATACTTTTTTTTTTTAATTCATCATTTCTCATCACTAGCCACATCTCTTCCTTGTCTATTGCACTCAGATCTGGGCAGTAACTCCAGTCTTCTATAGACACTCTGTTTCCCACTGCTGTGTAAACGAGTCACATCACTCGTTCTAATCCAGGCAGATGAAAGCAGACAAATGTACTGCCTGTGAACTGCACAACCCCATTTGGACATACATGATTTACTCTGTCCCTTGGAGGCAAGGTGAAAGCTCCCTTACCACAAAGATGAGTGCTCAGTACCCATTAGGCATATGACAATCCTCCCTTGAATCCCTCAGAATCAAATTTTGTAATTTATCCAAGAATCTGTAAGAATGGTAATGCTCTCTTTTAAGCTTCATCTGTTGCCTTTAATACATTCCCTGATGATTAGAGTTTTGCAGACTTGCTAGGACTTAATGATGCTTCTCCTAGAAAGGTTTACATGATCAATAAGACATGATCCCAAGACAGACTGGAGAGAAACTCTGAAATCCAGTCTGAAGCAGCCTTTTCTCCGTGGTCAGATGGAGGCATTTCCCACTGGAAATCACTTGCCATAGTCAGCAGATCTCATGTCGTTATACTTCATCACTCAGATTTGTGAAACTGTGGCACCAGATAAATGTTTATTATCATCATTCTATGGAATAATGCTCCCTTCAAATCTACCTTCAGCTCAACACTTGGATATACTCTATCACAGACTGTGTGCCCAACTCCAATGCAAATGGTGAAGACGTAACCCAGAGTGTGACTGTATTTGGAGAAGGGATCTTTGAACAGTAATTAAGGTCACCATTCTGTGTGTGTGTGTGTGTGTGTGTGTGTGTGTGTGTGTGTGTGGTATGAGCACTTGGAATCTACTCTCTTAATAAATTTCCAGTACATAATACAGTATTATTAATGACAGCCACCATGCTGTACACAATAATATCATGTTGTACTCCTTAAATATGTGCAATTCTTATCTTAAAATTTGTATACAGCTCTAAAATTTTTAATTGAAACAAAGAAGTAATTAAGGTTAAAGGGGGCATAAGCATGGCCTGATCCTATAGGTTTAGCATCCTTATAAGAAAATACGCCAGAGAATTCTCTCTCCCAGCACACAGGCCACAGAAGAAAGAGCATGTGAGGATACAGTGAACACACAGAATAGATCCCCAGACATTGCTGGTTGAGGATGACCCTCTTGTGGCCACTTGGTCCATAGTCATTCAAGAAGTCATCCATTCAAGTCATCCATCTTCTCCAGCAAAAGTGACTCATGTTGACTAATAAATAATTTCATTTTCAGGAAAATAACTGGGAAACTTTGCCTAACAGATTAATATAGATTCAAGATATATAGCTTCAGACTTCCTTGGTGGTCCAGTGGTTAAGAATCCACCTGCCAATGCATGGGACACGTGTTTGATCTCTGGTCTGGGAAGATTCCACATGCCGCAGGGCAACTAAGCCTGAGAGCACAACGACTGAGCCCGAGTACTGCAGCTGCCGAAGCCTGCATGCCCTAGAGCCTGTGGTTAGAAACAAGAGAAGCCCACTCACCGCAACTACAGAGTAGCCCCCACTCCCCACAATTAGAGAAAGCCCACACAGTAACAAAGACCCAGTGCAGTCAAAAATAAATTAATTAGTAAAAAGAAGAAAAGACATATAGCTTCATGTCTTTTTTAGGGGTGTGTGTCTGTGTGTCTCTCTGGGTGTGTTTCATGTGGTGTAGGAGGCTTTTCATGGAATTATAATTTTTAGGCACACAGGAAACATCCTGTATACTGAAAACTGAGGAGAGTCGAAGATTCAAAACAGAGTGAAGGGAGCCCCCCAAACACCTTAGAAGCTCAGTCAGTGTGAGATTTCTCCCTTCTCACGGGGGTCTCCTTCTGCTCAGTGCCCTTATTCCTCACTCCTCTCTCCTTCCCAAATTTAGCACTTTCAGCTAAACCTCTGGACATGCCCTGAACGATGAGAATTTTAATCAAGAATACCCAAATAAAAATAACTGTGGAGCAGGGGGTGAATGTAGCCTGTTAGCCTGAGGCACCTGGCCGGTGAAGGCTTATCCAGTAAGAACTCAGTGATCCTTGTTCTCGGACTGGGGCAGTCTTTCACCCTCTGACTTGCATTTCCTTTACGCAATGACTATGGATTGTGATTAATACCTCTCCTCCCACTTATCTGGTCTCAAAGCCCTCAGCATCCTTCCCTGGGCTGGTGAGGAGACGAGCTATGGCTTTCTCTTCCCCAAACACCACCTCCCTCCTGGGGTGATTCTGTAGCTTCCAATTTGACAGGGCTGAGGGGGCAGACTGTGTCTAAACCGGCCAAGTTTAAGGCAGGATTTATGAATCCTGAGCTGGATTTTCATGCTGTCTATACCACCGTGAAATTATCTGCTGATTCCACTTAGTAAACAAGGCAGCAGGTTGAAGCCGGCCACTCCCAAGCCCAGCAGAGACTGTGGCCACCATGCTAATGGGCTAGTGCAAAGACTAAAGGGACTTTTGTGGGGCTGATGGGCTTGTCCACCCCGGAATCACTTCCCTAATGCGTAAATGGGAGGCAACTGAAGAAAGGAATGTTTGCTCACTGTGCTCCACTCATTACTTATGCACAGTATATATTATTCAAAATAAGCAATTATCCCAAAGTAAACAAAACTGTTTGCATTTACCAGGAGACAATCTGCCCCTTTGAGGAAGCTAGTGTCAGGCAGAGAGCAAGAAACTATTGACTAGAATGGAAATAGTACCACATTCTTTGCAAGACAGATTCTAAAAGCTTTTACCTGGCAGGCCCATCCTTCCATGTGTGACCCTGTCCAATTTCACTCACTTCGCAAATGCCCAAGATGTTCTTTGCCCTTACATGCATGCTAAGTCACTTCAGTTGTGTCTGACTCTTTTGCAACCCCTAGCACTGAGTCCTCCAGGCACCTCTGTCCATGGGATTCCTTAGGCAAGAATACTGGAGTGGATTGTCATGCCCTCCTCCAGGGGATTTTCCTGACCTGGAATCAAACCAGTGTCTCTTATGTCTCCTGCATTGGCAAGCGGGTTCTTTACCACTATTGGGAAGCCCTCTTTGCTCTTGAGTTCAACTTAATTCTCATTCAAAACAGAGACCCATGCTGTAGCACCAATATTTAAAAAATCATGGGTGGAAGAGGATTAACATGAAAAAAATGCTATTATTAATTCCATTTACTTTTCTGTAAATTATGAAAAGCATCCATTATTTACTTGTTTTAGTGGACTATATATACAGTAAGGCAATATGATGTGGAAATGGTTTCTCTCCATAAAGCTTTCTTAAGCACTCTATGCACAATGGTTTTTCCTCAATTTTTAGAACAGTGGTTTTCAAATTTTCACAAGTAATCACAAGTCGATGGGAGTCTTATAAAAACACAGATTGCTGGGCCCCACCTCCGAAGTTTCTTATTCAGTGGGTTGGGGACCACTAAACATATATTTACAAAGCACTCCCAAGTGATTCTGATGTTGCTAGTTCAGGCACCAAGTTTGACAGCCGTTGTTGTAAAGTTTTGCTGTTCAGTAATGTAGCTACTAATCACATCTGCATGTGACTACTGAGGGTGTGAAAATGTGGCTGGTATGAACTGAGATATGCCATGAGTGTAAAAATACATATAAGATTTCTAAGACTTTTAACAGTAGTAAAATATGCAATATTAATTTGCATAGGATTATATCATGAAATGATAGCATTATTAGCTATTATGGTGGTTTAGTTGCTAAGCTGTGTCCAACTCTTGTGACTCCATGGACGATAGCCCACCAGGCTCCTCTGCCAGTGGGATTTCCCAGGCAAGAATACTGGAGTGGGTTGCCATATTCTTCTCCATGGATCTTCCTGACTCAGGGATCAAACTTGGGTCTCCTGCATTGCAGATGGATTCTTTACCAACTGAGCCACCAGGGAAGCCTATTTTAAGTGTAGCACACTATTAAAATTAACTTCAGTTGTTTCATTTTTAAATATGGCTCCTAGAAAGTTTAAAATGACGTGCATGGCTCACATTATATTTCTGTCTGACAGCACTGTTCGAGAGAATCAAACACAGGCTAAAGATGGGATATTGCCCATGCGAGATAGAGAGTAAAGATAGATTCAAAGTGTAAAACCAAATTTGACTACCTGAGTAATGATTGACTATTGTAAGACCTTAGAGAAGCATACATCACCATACATCCAGCCCTGAACATGTTCTTTTGCTGGGCTGACCACCGAGTCCCACAGAGCTCTTGACCAGTATCTGATAGGCCCAAGCAGCTGCAGCTGTCTGGCCAGGAGACGGAGCAGACAGACACCAGGAAGGAGTAGAGGAGAGCAAGACTGTGTTCAGGGGCCAGAGACTCTTGTTTCCAGCAAATCTCTTTTAGATATCTTGAATGGTCTTGAAAAGGTCCAGTAGGGAGGTGTACTGTTTTTCAGAAAGGCCTACAGAGTTTCCTTTGGATGAAAAGGGTTTGGGTCCTTTTATTATGGAGGAGGCTAAAATAATTCTGAAGGCAAATATTTCAAGTAAAAATATGCTGTTTGCCTTAGTTCCAAATCACAAACAGTCATCCTTTCTCTTTTTAAATTGATTTGGGTTTCTCTATGATAGCATTTTTACTGTAGCTGGACTTTATTCCCCAAACCCCAGTTTGCCCTGGAGTTGACTGAGCAGGACTGAATTACTATTATTTTTGTTTTTCTTTCTGAACACTGAGGTTGTATGGCTCGGTTCTGTGGAAGCATGCCATGCAGCTACACCCCTTAGGGGATGGCTATGTAAGTAAAAGGCGTTGTTGGAATTTTCTTTGTTTTATTATTCTGCCCTGCTATTCCCCAAAATTAAACAGAGGGTTTTTCTCTGCTGATGTGGAACCAGAATGCAGTTCTTACAAAGTCATTTGGCAAAGATATGCTTCAACTGGAGGGTCAAGAAATGATTCCTACTGTATTCTTATGTTGAAGAATCAAGCTCAAGCTAAATCACTTTTCCTTAATTTCATAAATACTCATTTCATTGCAAGGAATTTATCCAAGTCAAACTATTTTGCACTCTTGTATGTGACATAGGACACAGGGTTGGCTTCCTCAAATCTCAAGGTTCCTACTCTGTCAAATGACATGTCATTTTACTGAGGCAGTTTCTCCTTACTGCTTGGCTGTATGGTGGGTAGCTAAGAGAAAGTCATTCACTTAACATAAAATATTAGCATTCATCAGAATTTTCTCACTGTATGTGATTAAAGCACTGTGGAAACAAATGTAGTTCCTTAAATGAGGTATGACTGTGTCAGCCCCAAGAAAAACCCTAGGCATGGTGATGGAGAAGGGGCGAAAGCCAAGTAGACATGGAAAATATCTCTCATTACTTGACTATAAGAATCTTAATTAGTCCCAAAGGTTTCTCTCTCACTTATTTTAAAGCAAACTCGGGTAGATCAGACAATGAAATACGTGTCAATCAATCTCTGCTAGAGTCAGCTACACTACTTACATAATTTGACCCTCTATGCTCGGAATTCGGAGTTGGCTAGGATTTTGCTCCATTTGAAATAGCAGGTAGGTAAGTGGAATTGTGCCAATAACTGAGCTCTTCTAATTGAGTTCATCCTTGTAAATTAATAAAAATTCCTGCCAATCAAACATGTGCATGTTTGCAGGAATATTACCAGTAGGTAATGGAGATAATTAATACTTCATGACATCAAGGTCTGAAATTAAAATCAAATCTGAGACTTAACTGCGATTATTAAATCTGAGGAAAATTATCTTTCAGATGACAAGTGTCACAACCTTCAACACCTGAATTAATAACAGGGAGCAAGCCTCCAAAAACACAGTGCACTTCTTTTTTTCCTATGTTGCAATAATTACCATTTCATGACATCAAGGACCTATATCTGGCTCAAGACAATACTGCAGATCACTGAAGTATTACTGCAGCACAAAACACAAATTTCAGGCAACTTATCTAGCAACAAAATAGAATTGAAAGAATATAGGACTGGTGATGAGAGATACTGAAACTTGGGTCTAGCCCACAGTCTTGCTCATGATTTTCCCTTTTACTCCTGCTAAGCAGATCATTTCACCTACTTGGGTTTAGTTCTTTCATCACATGAAGCTAATTTCTGCTCTATTGAAAAGATTTCTATAAAGATCACACAGAGATTTTTAAAAAATATTTGTTATGTGTTTGATTTTACTCATTCAGTTCAGTTCAATTCAGTAGCTCAGTCGTGTCTGACTCTTTGCAACCCCATGAACTGCAGCATGCCAGGCCTCCCTGTCCATCACCAACTCCCGGAGTCTACCCAAACCCATGTCCATCAAGTCGGTGATGTCATCCAACCATTTCATCCTCTGTCGTCCCCTTCTCCTCCTGCCCTCAATCTTTCCCAGCATCAGAGTCTTTTCAAGAGAGTCAGTTCTTCCCATAAGGTGGCCAAAGGATTGGAGTTTCAGCATCAACAACAGTCCTTCCAATGAACACCCAGGACTGATCTCTTTTAGGATGGACTGGTTGGATCTAATTGCAGTTCAAGGGACTCTGAAGGGTCTTCTCCAACAACACAGTTCAAAAGCATCACTTCTTCGGTCCTCAGCTTTCTTCACAGTCCAACTCTCATATCCATACATGACCACTAGAAAAACCATAGCCTTGACTAGACGGACCTTTGTTGGCAAAGTAATGTCTCCACTTTTTAATATGCTCTCTAGGTTGGTCATGACTTTCCTCCCAAGGAGTAAGTGTCTTTTAATTTCATGGCTGCAGTCACCATCTGCAGTGTTTCTGGAGCCCAGAAAAATAAATACAGCCACTGTTTCCACTGTTTCTCCATCTACTTGCCATGAAGTGATGGGACCGGATGGATGATCTTAGTTTTCTGAATATTGAGATTTAAGCCAACTTTTTCACTCTCCTCTTTCACTTTCATCAACAGGCTCTTTAGTTCCTCTTCACTTTCTGCCATAATGGTGGTGTCACCTGCATATCTGAGGTTATTGATATTTCTCCCGGCAATCTTGATTCCAGCTTCTGCTTCCTCCAGCCCAGCATTTCTCATGATGTACTCTGCCTATAAGTTAAATAAGCAGGGTGACAATATACAGCCTTGACGTACTCCTTTTCCTATTTGGAACCAGTCTGTTGTTCCATGTCCAGTTCTAACTGTTGCTTCCTGACCTGCATACAGGTTTCTCAAGAAGCAGGTCAGGTGGTCTGGTATTCCCAACTCTTTCAGAATTTTCCACAGTTTATTGTGATCCACACAGTCAAAGGCTTTGGTATAGTTAATAAAGCAGAGATAGATGTTTTTCTGGAATTCTCTTGCTTTTTTGATGATCCAGAAGATGTTGGCAATTTAATCTCTGGTTCCTCTGCCATTTCTAAAATCAGCTTGAACATCTGGAAATTTACAATTCATGTATTGCTGAAGCCTGGCTTGGAGAATTTTGAGCATTACTTTACTAGCGTGTGAGATGAGTGCAATTGTGTGGTAGTTTGAATATTCTTTGGCATTGCCTTTCTTCAGGATTGGAATGAAAACTGACCTTTTCCAGTCCTGTGGCCACTGCTGAGTTTTCCAAATTTGCTGGCATAATGAGTGCAGCACTTTCACAGCATCATCTTTTAGGATTTGAAATAGCTCAACTGGAATTCCATCACCTCCACTAGCTTTGTTCGTAGTGATGCTTCCTAAGGCCCACTTGACTTCACATTCCAGGATGTCTGGCTCTAGGTGAGTGATCACACCATCCTGATTATCTGGGTTGTGAAGACCTTTTTTGTACAGTTCTTCTGTGTATTCTTGCCACCTCTTCTTAATATCTTCTGCTTCTGTTATTCTCATATATATTGCATGCCAGCCATGATGTGGGGTGTTTGAAAAACAGACTAGAAAATATACAGTACTTGATTTAAAAGGACTTCAATACCTGCTAAAGAAATTGTCCAGATTTAGAGTATGGAGGCAGGACTTCACTGGTGGTCCAGTGATTAAGATTTCACCTTCTAATGCAGTGGGTTTAGGTTTGATCCCTGGCCAGGGAGTTGAGTTTCAACTTGAACAACAGTCCTTCCAATGAACGCCCAGGACTGATCTCTTTTAGGATGGACTGGTTGGATCTCCTTGCAGTCCAAGGGACTCTGAAGGGTCTTCTCTAACACCACAGTTCAAAAGCATCACTTCTTCGGTTCTCAGCTTTCTTTATAGTCCAACTCTCACATCCATACATGACTACTGGAAAAACCATAGCCTTGACTAGATGGACTTTTGTTGACAAAGTAATGTCTCTGAACCCCACACTGAGGGCTGAAGAACAGGCTTATTTCATTTATTTGTATCCTGAGATTACCTTAGCATCTCTGAGCTGACGCTGGTCCTAGCTTTCTCCACTAGGACTGACCCATGGAAGGCTATGGCTTCTTGCAGTGGAGAAAAGGGAGAGACAGGTCCTAATAACACTCAGGAGTAACAGAGGTAGGGAGAAGAGAAAAGCTGAGTTCATATAAATCAGCCGAAGCTCTCCCTGCCCAGCACCAGATGTAAGAGCAACAACTGTCCCGCTGCTCTTTTGAGCTTTGCCTTCTGAAATTCAGACCCGAGGCTTCCCTTTTGTACAAGCTGCACTGAAACTCAGGTGGCATGGCCCAAACTGATGGCTAAAACATGAGGAATCTTTTCTCCTGCTCTGTCAGTAACCAGTGTCTGAGCTCCCTAACCTTCCTATCCCCATTCCAGGTTCCTCCTCAAGGATCTTGCGGTCCTCCCTGGGGGCACCCTCAGGGCCTCTCTCCAACACTAGGGCCCATATCTGCCCTGTGCGCGGGCCCTATGCCATAGACAGTCTCAAATATATTGAACATCACCACTAAGTGCAAGGACAGTGGTACCTGCCCCTGCCCCCATTCCCTAGGGAAGTTCCCCTGTCCCTGGTCCCACTTCCTATTTATGATAAATTTCCTCTCAGTTCCCACTGGCTGGAAACAGACACTGCAAAACTGCACAGACACTACAAAAGCATTGGGACTGACTCTAAAATCTGGGTCTCCTGAGAACCCACAGAATAGGGGATTTAGAATGCATTTGCAAAGAGGCAAACATACAGTGGTGTTTGCCACTGTGGTAAAGAACACGCATGTCAATGCAGGAGGCGTAAAAGACACAGGTTTGATCCCTAGGTCGGGAAGATCCCCTGGAGAAGAGCATGGCAACCCACTCCAGTATTCTTGTCTGGAGAATCCCATGGACAGAGGAGCCTGGTGGGCTACAGACTATGGGGTCATGAAAGAGTCAGAAACGACTGAAGTGACTTAGTATGCAAATGTATGCTGCAGTTGAAAGGTAGCTGAATTTCCAGGCCACATCTAGTCTCCAGGGTACCTGGTGTGTATTAAAATAAGGAGAGAATCATCTTCAGAGCACCCACCCAGTGGTCAGAGTTGCAGTGGAGTCCTTATTAGCCCAGGGAGCCCTGGTGGGCTTCATGTCCTCTGTGTGTGCTCCAGAGAGACGGATCTGGAGAAGCCTACCCCCCACCCCCACTTCTCTTGGAACAATGTTTATTCCCTGCCTCATCCTTCAAGAGAAGGTCCATGTTTCTTCGAGTTGTTGTTTGCAGCAAGGTGCAGCTTAGAGGAGAGTGTGGATGTGCTGGTGTTTGCCATGAAATTAAATAAGAGCAATGATACATAGCCAATGTGCACCCATAAATTTCAAGAAAGAAAATTCCAATGTGGCATGAGGATAGAAGTGGCTGATATATTAGACAGGAACGGCACTGAATCTTGTGCAAAACGAGAGAAATATAATTTCCCTGCATTATCTTGTCCCTTTCTTAATTGCCTACCAGGATGCATTCATCAACTAGCTTCCCTAGGCCCAAGCTTTCGACTTGCATGCATTTTTATATAAAACCAGCTTGTGTTTTAAGTATAAAACGCACTGCTTGTGCTATCACACCAGACACAGCAAATGGATAAAAATCTTCACTTGTCAGTTTCTAGATATAATGCACTTTGCATTTCAAGACTGGGAAGTCGGCAGCAAACACCAAGCATTGACGATAAATATGGGGGTTAGAAGCTTTAGCTGGGCTACATTTACTTCAGAGCAGGCTCATACAGCTCCATGGGAGTTCGTGCTGATAGCAAGAAAGCGTGGCTGGCCATCCAGGCAATTCCCATCCTGGTGGCGGGCTCAGGGCCCCCATTCCAGTCCTGGAATTAGCTGCTGAAATGAGATGCACTCAAGCTTTCAACTCTAAAGGCCTACAAGGAAGGCCAATTTGCAGAACGTGATAACTGACATTAAAATTGCACAAAGGGGGCACATATAAAAGCCATTACAACTCCTCCTAAGAATAAGGCCTTCTGGTATATATGCCCTCAAAACAGCAACATATAAAAGCTGATGGTGGGACTTCCCTGGTGGTCCTGTGGTTAAGACTCCACCTTCCAGCATATGGGGCGTGGGTTTGATCCCTAGTCAGGGAGCTAAGATCCCACATGTCTCATGATGAAAAAATCAACAATTGCCCAAAAAAAGAAAAAAACAAAATCAATATTATAACAAATTTAATAAAGACTTTAAAAATGGCCCACATTTAAAAAAAAAAAAAAAAAAAACATAAAGAAGAAGAAGCTGATGGTGATTCCCAAACCAGAGTCAAACAGGAGGAATGCTAATCAGTCATAAGCCCAGCGATCCCTGAGGTGGCAGAAGGCACACTTCCATCTGTTCCTGCTTTACAAGGGCCCTATTGCATCTCCTGCCAGCCTGACTCACCACGCAAATGGGGTGCAATAAGAATTTGGCCCATAAAGCCAGAAACATATGGAAGCAATTCCTGGCTCTGACACTGTGTGGTTTTTGGCATATTATATATTCTCTTTTAGCCTCAGTTTCTTAAGTTGTAATTTGAGGCTAATAATAATATCAACCTCACTGAGTTATTGTGATTATGGAATTAGATATTGCATGTTAACAGCTGAGCATAGTGCCTGCTCTATAGTAAGCAACAATTAACCCTAAGTATCATTATCAGCTCTTACTGAAGTTGCACAAAAGCAGTGCATAGGCATAGAACTGCAGGGGACTGTGTTTAATAGTTTTGGTTTTTGAGGTCAAAGAAGAGTCAGTGACTTTACCCAAAGCTACACAACTAGTGTAGCTTTTAATCTCTTTGATCTCTTTCATCATGATGTGTGGTTTTCAGCATGTAAATCTTGCACATATTTTATTAGACATTTATTTCATTTATTTTGGTGTTACTGTAAGTGGTATTTTTAAAAACTTTAAGTTCCAATTGTTCATTGTTAGAATATAAAATACAGTTAATTTTTATATCTTATTTGTATGCTGCAACCTTGGAAAATGCATGTACTCATTCTAGAAGGGTCTTTCATAAATTTTTTGAAACTTTCTATGAAGACAATTATATCTTCTATGAATAGATTGTTTTATTTCTTCATTTTTATATGTATGCTGTTTATTTTTCTTTCTTTATTGCACTGGTTTTATTTCTTTATTGCACCTTTATTACTTTAAGGTCTTCCAGTACAATGTTGAAAGGATTAGTGGAAAAGGAAATTCTTGCCCTGATCCCAATATTATGGGAAAAGCATTCACTCTTTCATATTAGATATTATGTTTGCTGTTGTTGTTTAGTCACTAAATTGTGTCCAACACTTTTGTGACTCCATGGACTGTAGCCCACCAGGTTCTCCTGTCCATGGGATTTCCCAGGCAAAAATACTGGATGGAGTGGGTTGCCATTTCCTTCTCCAGGGAATCTTCTTGACCCAGGGATCAAATCCATGTCTCCTGCATTGCAAGTGGATTCTTTACCACCAAGCCACCAGGGAAGCCCAAATGTTAGCTGTAGGTTTTTTGTAGATGCCTTTATATAAAGTCATGGAATTCCCCTTCTATTTCTGTCATGCTTAACATTTTTATCATGAATGGGGATGGTGAACTTTTTCAAATGCTTATTTTTGTATCTATTAAGGTAACTTTTCTCCTTTTTTGATAATATAAATTACATTTTTTTTTCAGATTTTTAAAATTGGAAGAAGCATAACTCTAGTGAAATGATTTCTTTTTCCCCCAAGGACAGACATTCTGATTTAGAGAATTTCAGCAGGGAAACTGGGGAATGATCCTTTACATCAGTGGAGTAAATTTATCTCTTGTAAGTCCAGAAACCAAGACACCTACTTCTGAGCTCAGAGAGTGCTTGTGGATTTGTCTAGGGTATTCTGTGTGAATCTGGTCTATGCCATTACTTTAAAAAATAAACTCATTTTAACATGTCATTCTTTGCCTAAGCTTAAAATTAAGTGGTATATGATTCAATGGACAAGGGCCATATAGAGACCAGTCAGGTCTGTCACAGCTGAGGACTGGGGAAGCTGCAGAAAAGACTGAGCCAGTCTGCACAGGGCACAGGAACTAGAACCTGCTCCAAGAGTCCCAAGTCTGAGGAGATAAGAGATGGATAAAATGAGTTAAAATCCAGCCATTCCCCCCAGAGTTTTCCAGCCTCCAATGAAAAGTTGATGTGTGGGCACTTGGTGTGTGCATTAGTAAAATACTGATTAATTTGAGTCCTGCTTTTTATAAACCAATGTACTTTATGTCCCTTAAAACAGTAACTGTTACTGCCAAAATGGTGTCCATCCTAACTTATATTTTACTTTCATCATTCAAGTTTGATCTGTTTTAGACTTTAATGAATCCTTTCGGTACTATTTTTCTTGGTTCCTTTGCCCACTGTCCTCCTTGTCTTATATCCCTGTAGAAATAGCTAGTCTCTGAAGTGAGAGTCCAAAAAGGAAAAAAAAAAAAAAAAAATTGCAATATTTAAATCATTTTAACAAATAAAAATAATTGAAACTTCTTTCACTATTTAATTTTCTTCTTCCTCGCAGTCTGGTGGGGAGAGGAACCCTCACAGCCCAGGTCTCTAGCAGATATTCTAGTTCGCATGCTCCATATGAAGGAAGCCATGTATTAAATTGGGATGAGCCCTTGCATTTCATCACAGAAAGTGAGTATTGGCTTGAAATTGAGGATCAGCTCATGTGGGTATGAGATGGTGGCTGGGATCATAAACTGCTGCTCCTGGGCAAAGGACCGAATGATTAAAACTGTTGTTTATAGCCCTTATCATTTACAAACAGGTGAACACAGAAAAAAAGACTTTCAATTTCCCTAAATTAATTTTCAGTTGAAGGTTCTCTTGTGTCAAAAAGATAAGAAACTTGTATAGAATTACAGTACAAGAAGTTTACAGCTGTTTAAAGGACCTACAAGTCTAAGGTTATCTAGTAAATATGGGTAAAATGACATTTGTCAGAGTGACTCTTATTCTTTATGACACATTTGAGAAATTGAAATGACTTTGAGACAAATAATGCTTTTATTTGCGACCCCATCACCTGTGAACATCTACCAGGGTAAGTTCAGTAAAGTTGGCTCTAAGATATTAATTGTTGGCAAAAGAGGTAGTCAGGACCTTGGGAAACCCAAGTCTAGTGCTGTGACTGTAGTTTAATACCAAGGAATCCTTCTCCCAAGCCAATGCCATCTGCTAAATGAAGGACTTGTCAGCATTTCTTTTTTTTTTTTTTCAAGATTTTGTTGACCTGGACCATTTTTAAAGTCATTTTTGAAACTGTTACAATATTGTTTCTGTTCTTTGTTTCAGTGTTTTGGCCACAAGGCATGTGGGATCTTAGCTCCTCCACCAGGGATCAAACCTCACACCCTTTGCAGAGGAAGGAAAAGTCTTAACCACTGGTCCACCAGGAAGTTCCTCAGCATTTCAATGTGAAGAGGTATTAGCTTTTTATCCCCTCATCTACCAACTGGTGCTCCTACCATGTTGCACTTAATTACCCCCCTCTCTACACATACTCATTTCCATCATACTCATTTCCATAAAAGTCTGTTTATATACTTTTCTCTCCAATCTTATCTATTTCCCAACACATATACACCTGCAAATCTTTGCATCTGTGTAATAATAATATATTTGATGCTTACAATGTCTAAGCAACATGCCAAGAATTTTATATACACTTATTCATTTCTACCTCACAAAACCCCTACTTATTATCATCAAGTAACTTCATCATCAATCCAATAACTTCACCCATTTTACTCATGTGAAAGTTGAACCTTATAGGTTGGGCAATCTGCTCAAGTTCTCATCAGTAGCAGAGAAAATCTTCAAAGTATAATCTCTCTGATTCCAAGGTCCATGCATTTAACTAGTCAAAAGTACTACCTGATACATTAATTCATTTCAGTAACTATTTACAGAGTGTATCAAGCACTACACTCAATGCATTTTTAAGTATTTGCACTTCCAACCATACACACAGTCCTCTTCCCACTTTAAATTTACTGTCACTCATGTTTCATCAGTAACATCAAAGTATGTTTCTTATAAAAATTGTCCCAGTTCTTGCGTTTTTAATGTAAGGCAGAACTTTGAGTACTCTTCCCATCTACTCATCCATTATGCTATGACGAATCATTATTGAGAAACTCATATCACACTTTAGTCTCATGTTTTTCCTCACTGAGCTTAATCGCAGTTGTGTCCAACTCTTTGTGACCCCATGGACTGGAGCCTGCCAGGCTCCTCTGTCCATGGGATTCTCCAGGCAAGAGTACTGGAGTGCGTTGCCATGCCCTCCTCCAGGGGATCTTCCCAACCTAGGGATTGAATCCAGGTCTCAGGCATTGCAGGCAGATTCTTTATTGTCTGCACCATTGGGGAAGTTTTTCCTCACTAACTCAGCCTATAGAAATTACTCCCACATTTGAGATTTTGCTTTTTCACTTAGCAATCCTCAATTTAAGCCATGTGTCTTTTTGTTCATTCTGGGCTATAATACTCTATAGACTTATTTTAATGTCTTCTTGAGCACAGAACTGGGAGCCCAGTTTAAGCTTGGTGATTCCTATTGAAAAATCAAGTGATTAAACAAGTAACCCAAAGAAGCATGTTCCAAACAGCAATGATAACAACTGACAATAAAATGCAGTAACAATCTTAGGAGCAAGTTTTGATGCCTTTTGGGAAAATGGTACCATATATCAAAGCCAAAGGAATGATTCCTACAAAGACATAGGGAGTCAGAAAAGGTACAGGGGAGAGTAAATTCAGTGATTCCACTTTTACATTAGGAAAAAACCCACCAACTGGAGCTTGTAGCTTGAACTGAGGAAGAAGCCACTCAGTCTTTTACACAAAGTGAGGGAAAACAGCTATGCTCGATGTCAACTACCTGCTCTCGGCTCGTACAGGTCTACAGTGTGACTCCCAGATCACAGTTCATTCATTAATTCCCAGATGCCCCACAACAGTGTGAAGACAGACCTGTCTGGATCAGATGTTCAGGATTCTTTTGAATGGGACACAGGATTGGCATCCATGAAATACTTTCCTTCAACCATTTTACTCTCTTTATGCACAACAAGGGCTTAGGTTAGCGGGGATTAAAGCATGAATTATTCTAAAGCAAGAAGCTTTAGCCTTAAGACATAAAAGTAGAGAAAAACTGGCTTAGAGGGAAAAAAAATGTAGGATTAGATTATGAACTTGTTCACTGAACAGTTACATAGCAATTTGCTAAGGTAATTATTACCATTAATTTGAGAGCCAATAATTATCATAGCAGTTTTACCACTTAATCTCTCATTTATTCTGAAATCCTAGAAGTAGGGTTTTTGGGGGTTTGTTTTTGTTTTTTTTTAGATACCTGGTTTGCTTGGCTGCTCTAAAAGTCTCCTTTCTAATGACTTTTATAATCTTAAGCATTTTTTGGTGGGAATCACAAACTTCTCAGATAGCCGTCTTACATTAGTGAAACAATGCACTGAAATCCAAGAGGTAATTCATCTTGGTCACCCTGTCTTCTGCAGAGCACTCCAGCCCGAAGGTTAATAGAAAAGAAGGCTGTGTCTGCCATCTTGGATCTCATTCCATTTCAATTTTCTGGTCACAACACCATGATTTTCTAGCCAAGAGGGGTGAACAGGAGCATATAACTCTCCCCTTGATGCCTTTCCCTCAGGCCCTTCAGTCTTTGGAGTGCAGGCCTTAGTGCTAGTTTAATTGAACTGCTGTGCTTGGCTTCTCCTCTGAAAGAGAGAGATAGATAGTCCCTCTGGTGACTTGTTGCAACAGATTTCAAACTCAGCTGGATTTAACTCTGGGAATTAAAAATACTGCCTGAGACCAGGAGCCCAGTGAAAAGAGCAACTCCAGACACTGGCATGCAAGCAGGCACTTTACAAAAGGTGTACAAAAGTTCTGGCTTTTCTTCCACTTGGCTACCACCAGCTTGCATGGCTCAATTCTCTTTCTTAGACCATAATAATGGCTGGTTTGGGGCATGTGTGGTCATGTTGTGTCTTAGAGGAGCATCTGAGAAATCAGTGGTTGAGGCAATAAAATACAATATCCTTGGCTTAGAGAAAATATTAGTTTCATAGTCCTGAAAGGAGACAATTGTCAGCACTAAGACATTTGCTTATATGTGTTAAAATCAGCTCAGTTAAATCCAGACAAGCTAATGAAGGTGATGGTTTTAGAAGAAGAACTAGAATCAGAGGTTCACAGAATCTGGAACTCTATAGAGTGTCATATGAATGAATAACCGAACACAACTTCATGAATATAAATAATGAAAAACACTGAGGCCCAGGGAGTGAAGTGACTTGTTCAATTGCTTAGCAGTTTTGGGGAAGGATGAAGTCAACATTCAAAAGATTTTAGGTCTTCCATGTGCAAAGACTTTTGTCTTCTCTATACACCACTGCCTCAAACCACTCAGAGAAGCTCTGAAGTCAGTTTTCTAATGATATTAGGTAAGAGAAGGATGAGGGAGATAGGGCTTTGCAAAGTCCCAGTAAAACAGGATGCTTGACTGAGTTAGAAATGACAAAAACCAGCCAAAGAAATACTCACATATTGCTTCCTATGCTTGGTCTCAGTGTTCAGTCTTCCCCAGTGTTACTCCTGGGCTTGGTTAACGACGCAGACAGCTAGATAAGGATCTATGTCAGGAACTGAAGTTTCCACAAGGTCTGCATGTGGGACTCATGACCAGTGAAAATCTCTCAACAGACAAAGAGGAGGCAGTTCAGGAAATGGGAGATTCCTGGTCTGGGTGGGGATTGTTATTAGCAAGGCCTTGAAGATGGGGGAGCAGTGTGCCTTTAAAATCCTTCATTAATGCTCTTCAGTCCCTCCAGACCCAGGACTGAAGAAATAGGATGCAGAATATTATAACGGAGAGCCTTAATCCAATATGATTTTTTCCCCCTATCTAATTCATAGCAATGAAATCCAGTCACCTACAAAATCTCCTAATGTCTACCTTATCCTGTGCTTGTGACAGATGCACAGAGATGAATGGGTAACACTCCTTGCCCATAAGAAAGAGACAGACATGTATAAGGAGAACTTCAGAGCAAGGTGGCTTAATGATAGAAGGAGCTTATGATCCTGAGGAAGCAACTGAGAGGGACTCAGTACAGGAGAACAAGACAGAGATCTCATTCCTGACTGCCGTTAAGCCTCCCGAATGATCCCAGAGCTTTTGTGCAAGAGAACTCATTCCAAGGATGAGTATAGCTAAAAAGGTAGAAGTGTTACTACAGGCAGGGTTAAGCAGTCTTTCCTTCAAAGACAGCAGCAGGACAATAGGAGGAAGTTCTCTAGCCAAGATCACCTCTCAGTGTGAGTATAGTCCAGGAACTAGCTGCAGGGTAACATGGTTCTGCTATGCCCTCCCCGCCAAAAAAAAAAAAAAAAAAACCTATATTATTGAAAAAGTTGAGATGTGGCATAGGATACTAAGACCCTCCTCTCAAAGGGACAAAAATGAAACAGGACTCTAAGGTGCTGGCAGCAACATAGCTGTCAGTAACAAGTGGCCATCAAACAGATTTGCTGCATTGTTGATGTTTTCATTCCATGTTTAAAAATAGGTATGATGCCTGCAAAGAAAGGCAGCTCAATTTTATAGACACCTGCTTCTGCTATGAGCTGCTTCTACCTGGGCCCTCTCGTGGCCAATCACTCCCCCCATGTGCTCTGTATGGCGAACCGCTGGGAGTCAAGACCCTCGAGAGCTGAAGCAATTGAAGTCGGTGAGTGATCTTGACTCTGTTTGTTGAACCCAGGCAAAGACTCTTTCCTTGGGCCTTAGTTTCTCCCTGAGATCTCCTAAGGGCATGGCAGATGGAGTAAGATCCCAGCCAAGGAAGCTATAAAGAAATATTGATTCAAAGACAGCGTTCGACTTTATGATCATACAATGGAGGGGTGCAGCCCAACATGAGTGCTTCATGGGAGTGAGAGGGAAGGGAAAAGAGGCAGTGAACATGCAGTGTGTTTGGAAGTGGTTGGATGTCCTCGGTGCAGCCTAGCAGAGAAAACAAAGGAGGCGCTGACTGCATCCTCATGTGCCTTGGGCTCCACAGCAAGCATGCCATCATTATCATCCTGCTCTACCTCAGTGAAGATGAGTCCCTGTAACAGAAGGGATAATGCATGCTGGAAGCACCGTCTATCCCCTGTTCAGGGAGCTCTGTGTCCCAGAATGCACCTCAGTGATGAATGTCTGCTGTCTGGAGATTCTGGGCCCACACAGTTACTGGCCTGGCATTGCAGCGGGACCGGCTGCCTGGCCAGGTCCGAAATGGATGAGGACATAGATAATTCTGAGTTATTTTTCTCCAGGGAAATCCCTCTGGCAGTATCTACATCCTGAAGTCATAACACATGTTCAGAGATACAGACATGGACCTTGCCCCTGAGAACTGACACCTGTCCTAGATACAAAACAGATTTAACCTAATGTGAGTCTGGGCTTCCCTGGTAGCTCAGACAATAGTCTGCCTTCGATGCAGGAGATCAAGGTTTGATCCCTGGATCAGGAAGATCCCTGGAGAACGGGGTGGCTACCCACTCCAGTATCCTTGCCTGGAGAATCCCATAGACAAAGCAGCTTATTACTGGGCTGCCCAGGTGGTGCTCTGGTAAAGAACTTGCCTGCCAAAGCAAGAGTCACGAGAGGCGTTGGTTTGATCCCTGTAAAGATCCCCTGGAGGCAGGCATGGCAAGCCACTCCAGTATTCTTGCCTGGAAAATTCCATGGACAGAGGAGCCTGGCGGGTTACAGTCCATAGGGTCGCAAAGAGGCAGACGTGACTGAAGCAACTTAGCATGCAATGTGAGCCCAGAGTTGTTGAATGCGACAACAGGCAATATCTGGTGGGAAGACCTCTGGAAAGTGTCATTCCCAGTGCCTCTGCCAGGGGTCTCCTTCACATGCTTGCCAAGAAACGTGATCCGTGACTTTTCATGTGGTGATACCCATGCACTCCCTAACACATATGCGGTTCCCAATGTTGAATACTGACACAGCATCTTTCTCCTTGACCCTGATGCACTTCTTCCTGTCATACATATTCCATCCATTTTCTCAACATACACCCTTTCCAGATTCCCCACCTATTCTCTGCGCCACTTCATCCACCCTCTGTTCCTGTCATTTCATCTGCTCCATTGTAACATCATCACTGTGTTCATCTGCTCCTCTCATGGCTAAAGCTTTGCTTATTCCTAACCTGTCCGGAAAAATTGTTTCCTTTTTGAAATATTCCCACTGCTACCAGATAAATGTGATGTCTTTTAGTCTCTCAAACTCTGTAATTCTGGAGTCTAGTGATGTGCTGGCAACTGTGTGTATCTGTTCCCAATTCTGTGTTCAGGCAAGTCAAGGCTGATAGCTCAGAATCAGCCCTGGTGGGGGGAGTATCATATTTACACCATGGTAAGAGCAAGTGCTACAAATCAGAGCATCCCATTGCCCCCAACACCAGCCTGTTTGTGAAGAGCGCGTAGCACAGGAGATGACATATGTGTGGTACTCAATAAATTTTTGCTGAATGGATTTTCACGTACTAAAGACATTATCTTTTGGTTTCCAATACAGAAAATATGGGCTTCCTTAATGACTCAGCAGTAAAGAATCTGCCTGCCAATGCAGGAGACACAGGAGATTCGGGTTCGATCCCTGGATCAGGAAGATTCCTCGGATTAGGACATGGCAACCAGTGCAGTATTCTTGCCTGGGAAATTCCATGGAGAGAGGAGCCTGGAGGACTACAGTCCATGGGGTCGCAAAGAGTCAGACAAGACTAAGCAACTAAGCACACACACAGAGAAGGCATGTTTTCATTTACCTGTTTTTTGAAGAGTAAAATACTGATGCATTGTGAGTAAAAGGACTTTGTAAAATAATAAAGAGCATGCCTAGTAAGAATGTTGCTTTGTTTACAAACAGAACATATGAATTTCAATAGGACAAAGCATTACCGCCCTCTGCAGAGCCAGAAGGCTTTTTGCTCTCCTCCAGCAGACAAGCTTGTTGATCTGAGGCTAAAGGTCTCTCCTGCCAAGAACAGACTTCTGAAAACAATTGTTGGAGCCACAATATAACTGCAGTTCTTTATCTTTCCTTTATTTCTTTTTCTTTCCCAGAGCAAGAATAACCTTCAAAGAAGTTTTTGATCTGAGATACCCATTTTCTTGGACAGTAATCTTAACCCATATGCCATCTAACTATGAACTTCTTTTTGATGAGAAAAGCTGAAAAGGGAGAGAAATGGTCTGGATCTAATCTGGCAGGCAGAAGGTATGTGGTTCAAAAATAGTGAGGATTTTTTCAAGTCTTCAGGGAGTGAAAGAGGCAACCATGTGACATGAAATTCCAGTTCTAAACATCTCCCAGCCTCTTATTTATGAAGCAAGCTGTATTAACAAGCATGGGTAAGCACACAAAATCTGGCTCATTCAAGGAAAAAAGGATGTGAGTAGCTCACAGATTCAAAAAGTCTGGTGAACCAGAGTCAGAAAACAGGCAGGAATCAAGAAAACATGGATGCAGGATACAGCCTGGGTCATGCCCCTGACAACTCACGTGTTAGCATCTCTACGCTTCTATTGCGTATGGACAACCTCTCAATTGTGCCTGGGTGTTTCAGTTTCTTCCTCCAGATTTGAGGCGCTGGGCAGCAGTTGTAAGCTGAGCCCAGATCACATTTTACTCTGTTAGCCTACTGTAAGCTAACAACCTGAATTAGGCTTCTGTAAAGGGAAATAGGTAGTTCCTCCCATAAGAATTCCACTCTAGGGGATGACTTCAAATAAAGAGGGTGTCTAGGTCTTGTGGAGCTAAAACACAAAATGAGAACTACACATGCAAGTACAAAAAGAATGGAGATGGAAGAACAAAACAAGACAACTCCTGATCTGCTTGTGCATTTGTCTTTCCAGGTAAAAAGAGATACTGAAAGTAATTCATGGTTTAAATTGCTTTTAAGGTATTGATATATCTTGAATATGTCTAAATAGTGAAATACTATTTATAAAAAATTTCTTCCATTCACCTATATATCAAACCAGGTAAAGTGTTTGTTCCAGCATTTGTTTATGAAATGGAAAAAAAAAAAAAATGGAACTAGAGATGCCTGATTTGCTCCTGGAAAGCCTAAACCAATCTTTGTTCAGCTTCTGCATTAAAAACAATGAAATTACTCTATATCCATTTTCCCATTATATTATCAAAGAATAATGACTCCCATTTGAAAGTTATAGAAAGTCATTTTGATATTCAGAAAGTATACAGAGTCACCACTAGAGTCATCACTATTGCTTATCTGACCCATATACTTGTATATATTGGATTCTAACAGAAAATTCTTAGGACTTCCCAGGCAGCCCAGTGCTCAGTGGTGAGGATTCCAGGCTTCCACTGCAGGAAGCATCAGGAGTTTGATCCCTGATCTGGGAATTAAGATCCTATAGGCAGCATGTCCAAAACAAAAACAAAAAAATGAAAACAGAAACTCTTTTGCTTCACGTATCCATCTTTACTACATACAGTATGTGCCTCAGGTGCGCAGCCAGACTGACCTACATTTGCACCCTTCTCCTTGCCATGAGTTGGCTTAGAGTGAGTGTATGACCTGACTCTGGCCAATGAGATTAGAAAGAAAGTCTGTGGAGTCCTTGGGAGACACAGAAAGAGACATGCTCAACTCTTCACCTCCTGGTTGTTATTAGGACAAAATATGATGCCTGAAATTGCTCTAGTCACCATGCTATACTCAAGAATGATGCTATCACTTGGAAAAATAACCAGGTGAAACAGATTTGAGAGCCACATACATGACCCACCTTGCACAGAACCTGCCCCACTGCTGGACTTCTTACTATTTGAGACCATGTTTTCCTTGTTGTAAAAGCCAATTTAAGTTGGGATTTCTTGTTATTTGCTACCAAATGCTTCCTGAGGTAGCTAGTTAGAAAAATATGTTCTCTCTCTCTCTTTTTTGAGAAACTGAAGGGCTACTCTGCTCACAGCTTCTATTAAGAGGCAAACCAAAACACAGGCAGAGACACAAGTGAATTGTTTTGCCTTTAGGAAAGAGTTACTAACAGCATATCCTTATTAAAAGATCATCCTAATTCTTTAGAATTAACTCAACCTGAAGAGCCAAACAATGTTCTCCCTGTTTTCCCACGAAAAGGGTCCATATTAGAGTTTAATGATGACATACACTTGCAGGGGCAGAAAAATTCTCCCTTCTTTCCTTTTAGGTCCTTTGTCTGGTCTGATAATTAAAATTGGCATACCAGAGATTAACAAGAGAAAACAAATTTAATTTCATGTGTATGGGAGCTAGGGATTCCCAGGTAGCTCATTGAGAAAGAAGCCACCTGCCAATGGCATGAGACACAGGTGATGTGGGTTCAATCCCCGGGTCAGGCAGATCTCCTGGAGAAGAAAATGGCAACCCACTCCATTATTCTTGCCTGTAAAATTCCATGGTCAGAGGAGCCTGGAGGGCTGCAGTCCATGGGGTCGCACAGAGGCAAACACAACTGAATGACTGAGCATGCATGCATGCATGCACGTTGGGAGTTCCTTAAAAATATGAGATACAGAGACAATCAGGGAGTTGATGCTTACATGCCATCCTGAGCTAAGGAATGGGAAGGGGGTCTGGAGGCCTCTATCAAAGGGGAGGGAAATTCATAGGAAGATAAGAACAGGTGTTTAATAATCGTATATATGCTTTGTAATGCAAGTAAGTCTTTCGGATTAAAACAAATAAATAAAAAGGTATGTATGGTAATAGTGCCCTTTCTGGGCCAGACCCCCTATCTAAATTCTTTTAAGTAATTAAAGGAGAGGTAAATGTTTGTTACTGTTGTTGTTACTTTCTGAATCTGCTGGTTCTTGATTGTGTTCAGCTCAAAACAGCCCATGTGTCAAAGCAGCACATTTTGGGATGACATATTCTGCTCCCCTCACACTAAATGTGACATTCACAGTAAAGTTGTTTTTCAGTATTGTGAAAAACACGATACCAAAAACAACTTACTGCATTTGTCATGTATGTAATAATACAAGTATGTACAATCCTAGTTTCTTAGTAATGGGAGCTGGTAAAGCCCTTTCTGTTAGACGTATGCTTTAGAGAAAGAATAAATGAACTCAATGAGTTAGTTTGATAGGAAGCAGGTCCACTGAGAAAGGGTTAAAGCAATATACTTCCCATTTATAGTCTGCTAACTATATGTCCTATGTGATTCATAATGGACTAGAATCTCCTAATCTTTAAACAACCCCACAACTCAGGTTTTATTAAACTCATTTCTCTAGGAAAGAAACTACATTTCAAAGAGGTTAAGTATATCGTCCAAGATCACACAACTAGTAATTAACAACATTAGAATAGGAATCTGGCATGCCTGACTTACGATACTTGTCTATTTCTACATCTTCTTTCCTGGGCTAATTAACCCAGAGAAAAGAATGCTGAGAGAGGCTTCTTTGGGTCTTTCCTTTTACTTGCTTCTCTTTGTTTTTCCTTTCTCGTCTTTTTTTCTTTCGAGACTTCATCATTCCTCACAACATATTTAGAGCAACTATGAAGGATAAAAAGCTGACTCAGGATGGATACTATTCTTGCTGTCTCAAACAGAAGCTAATCCACACACACAACTACTTATAGCTCAAGATGGAAACTGATAGACATTGTCGGAGAGATGAATAAAGGATGATAGGGGTTTAGGGAGAAATGATTGATGTCATAACAATGAAAAATGTGTATAAGAGGACTATAGGAGAGTAGTTCTCTATAATGACCAGCAATAACAATGCATATTGTAACTAGGTATCAATGAGACCTCGACTTTTAGAGATGACAAATCTTGGGAAGGGAACAAAAGGAGGTGGAAATGTCCAAAGTTCTGGAAATAGTCAATTGTCCTAATGGTTATAAGACTATCTTAAAAGCATGTTCAGTCATCTCAGGGTGTACCAAGCTGGATTCATGTGGCTTGGCTGAATAGAGGAGCAGACTCTTCCTCCATTACACTAGGGGTAGGGGTACCTTCCATCTTCGAAGACTCATGAGCCTCAGCTGAACACTCACACATTTTCCCTAGGCTATATGCAAGCAATGGCTGCCACTGAATAGGCACAGGGTTTTCCTTCTATCTTCATCCCTATTGGAGAACATATTTCAAATGAACTTTTTTCCTCTTGGGAAGAATATGCTGTGTTTTAGAGTGAAATATTGGTGAAACTCTTGATGTGCGAGGGAACTAGAGGGTGTGAGTAATAATACTTCCATACTAATAATTCTCCTCAGGGCAGCAAAGTAATTTATTATACTCCATAACTGAGATTGGGAGATAGGAGAGAAAAAAAAAAAAAAGACTTAAACGCTTCAGTCGAGATAACCTTCCCTTACCCCTGAAAGGTAACTCACCATTTGTCTTCCTTCTACCCACATAGCTGTAACTAAGTACTTTTATATGAATGAAGAGTGTAGTAGATTTTAAATAGGAGGGGATAATATTATATTTAACATGGTTTTATATCATCTGTGTTTACATGAAGCTCTTTCAACATCTACCTGTTCATTTAAAATCATATTTGAAAATATCCTCTTACTGGTTTCACTATTTCCTGTCACATGGCACCAAGAGACCTGGGTGATTCATGAGCTTTATACATAAAAGCGTTCCCTAAAGTGATTGAGTCCATATTTTTCTCAGCACTGTCATCAAGTTATAGACATGGACCCACTGGGATAAATTTTATAGTCGCTCCTTAAAGCAGAGGAGCAGGTTATGAACATTCAAATCTAAAATCTAATAAGCAACAAAAGCAACAAACAAACAAGCAACAAAAAATTGCCAGACTCTCTAACTGGAGTCAATTTAAAATACATTTAGCACAACTTAATTGTAGGCATTCTAGGGAATCAGAGGCAAAGAGGAGTAAAATGTAGTTCCTCCAGGAAGTTATGGCTACTATGAAGTATAAGGCCATAGCTGAATGAATGGTTCCAGGAGGGCTATAGTTATGATACTGATAAGTGCCACGTAACTGAGAAGAGATGAAGTTCTTATGTAATTCGAGAATGAAGATAAACTTGAGGATAAACAGTTGATGTTTCAGCTGTCCCCTAGATAAATGGATAGAAAGAACTTCAACATAGAAAGGCAGGGAGAAAGCAGTTTAGAATGAATAAAAATAAGGCTGTGGATAGGTTCATTCAGTGTGAATGGTGACAATATAGTGGTGGAAAAAAAAAACTGACAATTGGCATCAGACAAAAATGGACTCACATCCGGGCTCTCCAGCTATCTAACAACATGACTAACTAAACTTACTTAATTCCTTTAGACCCTCATTTTTTTTTCTATATGAAATGAGAATTTTTACATAATAAAATTAGCTTAAATTGGTTTGTCCTGAAGATTAAATGAAGTGAGGCATGCAAATTCTTAGCACAGAGGTTGGTCAATGGGAACTTCTATTATTTCCCTTCTGGGGTCTCTTCCACTTACCTCTGCTTAACATGCTCCACTCTAGCATCCCTAGAAAGATGTACGGCTTATATTCATTTATTTATTCTTCAAATATTTACTGAGCACCTTCTATATCATTGACTTTCTGCTCCTAATAGCTACTGAAGTTAAATTCAGTGCAGGGATTACCTTGAACACAGCAGGAAATGTTCATGTTTTCTGTCTACCCTAGTTCTGAGAGTCTCTGTGGTCAAGAGTTAGGACTCGCTGGTGAACTATTGAAGAAGCACAAGAGAGTGACCACCATGTGCAAACAAGAGGACCCAGGTAGGAAGCCCACTCTGGGAAGAGTGGTTCCTCTCTGTCCCTCTTAGCCCTGTGGGGCTGGAAGAGTTTTGACTTAACCAGCTCTGAACTTATGCAGACAACATACCCTGACTGCAGGATTTAATTTACCATTTTTATTTGTCACTCGAAAATGCTGGCATAATCCAGCTCTGGTTCCAAGAACACACCCTGGCACAGTTCGACAGTGTCATCAGGTGTTCACAGCGCTGGAAGACCATTTAGAACAGAAGGAAGAATATAAATAAAAGAAACCAAGTGCATTAGCAACTCATTTTTCTCCATATGTTTACATAATCACAGCTTCCCATTTTTCTCCCCACACGGCCTTCAGATGCTCTAAAATGCAACATCTCACTGTTGTTGTTTTTCTTTTTTTTCCTTCAGTATATGCTACAAAGAAAGGAGAAAGCAGGGCCATTTTCACCAGACAGAAAGAAGGAAGGAATGCAGTGGAAGAGTCAGGGAGTCAGTGAACGTGTCTGAAAAACAAAGTTATTGCTGAGAAGTCCCTGTGAGAACCCTTTTCACCTGTGTATCCAAAGGTCAGGTCCTGAGCCCATTTCACTAGATCAGCATCGTCGGAACTAAGCCTTAATTATCATGCATGGAGATCATAATAAATATGGTTTTATTTTTGATGACTGTTTGGTTTACTTTTACAATGTTATCCTCTCTCCTCCATCCCTCCCCTATAAATAAAACTTCTATATTTTATAGTTTCTCTGAGAAAAGAAGGAGAAAACCAACCATTGGACCCCACTTCCACAGAATTAGTGATGAGAAAGTCAATGCATGCCCTTGGTCTGGAGCCCACTTCATGGAAAGACCATTATGTTTGCCCACCAACAAACATTATGTTTGTTCCCCCAAAGCTAATGAACACCCACAGCCTTACACATATAAACAGTTGATAACTATTACATAGGAACTAATATATCACCTTCTCCCTATTGTGTCTGTCTCCCTACATGACCCCAATAAGTCACTTGGGTGATGTATTTAAGAAAAGATAATCTCAAATTTATTTCTTCATTTTGCCTTTAATATGCCCTAAATTCATGCACTGCACATTCATAAGGTAGTATAACTTACTTTCTTTAAAAGTCCAGATACTATTGAAGAAGGAAGAACAGCCAGAGTTTGAATTTAAATCAGCAGATTGCTTTTCTCCTAACCCTTACAAAAGCACCATGCAGACAGAGGTTATGAATGGCTGGAGGAAAGAATATTATGGTGTGTGGGTTATCTTGGAGATTTTTGGACTTAGACATAACACTGGGGTCTAGGAATTTAGCCAAGGGAAAAAAGAGGAAGAAAGAGAGAGACAGATCTGCCAGTGATAAAGTAGGGTCAGGCAGTGAAGATAGAATGTAAAGGAATGTGGGAAGTACCAAAAGGCAACTTCTCAGATGCTAGTTACTCAATACAGTAAAAACACTTTCAGAGGGTGGCAACATTCTATATTGTGTTTCTTTAGAATAATGTTGTTTATTATTAACAAAGTAAGTGTCTGGAAACACTTTCTGGCCATGAAGATTCTTGGCTAGAGTAACCTTTTCAAATTTATCATTGGATTGTTGTTGTTGTTGCTTTTTAAACCATTAAAATGTGCCCAGTTTGAATGCATTTTGATTTCCACACAGGAGATACATTCAAAGACTAGAATCTTCCTCAAAATTTTGCTCAACAGCATTGGGTTACACTGTAGGAAATGATATCCTCCCCGCAGGGCTGGCATAGATCTGAATTAGGAGGTGTTCTCAGGCTTCAGTTCCCCCAGCTCAACTGCACATTTTTGTACTCTCTGTCTTTTTCCCTTTCTTGCCCCCTATGACTTTTAGTTTATGTCTTCTTTGGTGTCTGGCATGATGCTACTTAGCATACCTTCAGTAAATAAAGACTTGGCACATTACAGGCTATTTTTCTGCACCGCTGCACTCAATGAGAACTTTCTGTTGGTTCTTTTTTTCAGTCAGAATGTCCTAAAGACTGCAGGTTAATCCCCTCTTCTTGTTAGATGCTTTATTCAAGAGCATCCTGATTCTGGAAGATTCAGTTTTCACTGGTTATTTTTAGCACTCAATTGATTCAAGCATCTTCCAAATTCCGAGGAAAAAAAATCACTTCAACCAAGAGATCCTATCAATCACAGCGTGGTTTGCATGCTTATTTAGCTGGTTAGTAATTAAAGGCAGCTAAAAATACCAGGCATGCATGAATGGTGTGATTTTTATATCTTAGCTCTTTTCCAGAGAAGATGCAAGTTCCATCAATCAAACAGTTGGTAGCTGAAGTCATTATCACTGAAATTAAGGCAATTATATACAAATGAATATTAATGAAGTAGCTACTCAAAATTAGGGTCAGTTCTTAACACTTAAAAAGAAATTGTAGAGAATCTAGGTTCAGTGTAAAATAACTTAGGGACACACCTTCCATATTAAATTGCCTCTCCAGTGAAGGGGGCTCTATCACATTTATGGTATTTCTTATTTCAGAGACAACTGATCCATCAATATTCCTAAATGGCCCATAAACCTACATATAATGTAACCATACAACATCTTAATGAGAAAGAGGCATATTGGTCCCAGACACTGTGATTTTATAACAACAACAAAAACAAAAATTTACATGACATTCATTGCAATTTATAATATCTTTATTTATAAAGTAGGAAGACTATCTCAGATGATCTCCAAGAATGTTTAATCCTACAACATTTTATTGTTGAATAAGAATGTATCATTTTAAGGACTTCAGAAAATCTGATGTTAGTACAATTTGATTCTTTAGGTAGCTATGAATAGGAAATAAATAGTGAGAATGCAAGGGGTCTGAATTTTCTATTGATAGATGTGCTTGCAGACAATTAAAGGTTCCCAAATATAACATTCTTAATTAAAAACTGGTAGAAACCCCCAAGCAGCCAGATTTATGCTTCAAGCATGGCACTCACATCCCACAATTACCAAATACCACTCATATCAGGGTGAAGAATGGACATTTTAATTTATTATATTACTGTGGATTTTGTAGGTTTTGCTACCCATTTAGTACTCAGGAGGAAGGAAACAAGAAAGAGACAGGAAGGAAGGATGAAAAAAGGAAGGAAGAGACGGTGGCAGGGGAGAAGGAAGAAGAGAGATACCAGTCCATGACTGAACATTGAAAGTGGTGGGGACCTGGACCCAAGGGGTCTTTGGGTCAGTCATGCTGTGTAGCCAGAAGAATCGATGGTCTCTAAAAGGAGCCCCAGGAGTCACTCCTGCTACAAAACATGCAGAACTTTGGGACTGGAAAAAGAGAAATAAGGATAAGAGGCAGGAAGGCTAAGTTGCTGGAAGGATTCTAGAAACATGGATCTGGAGGACAACAGGGCTAAGTAAAAATGATCAGGCAATATAGGGAAGACAGGAACAAAGCAGGGGGGATCATGTTCCCCACAGTTGTGTGAAAAGATACAGCTGTTCTGGCTGAATCTGCTGGCACATTTTTCAAGTTCTTGCATTCTCCCAGAAATCTCAGCTGCATGACATGACAGAGACCGCTACAGAACCACAAGGCCTATAATAAAAATCATTGGTCTGGGGTGTTTGAAAAATTGCCACACTTGGAAGCAGGTGTATAGAGTAGATGTCCTCTAATTCCTTAGAACCCTATGCAGCACTACAGAAGGATTCACTATCTTTTCAACATTGTACTGAAAGTTCTTGCTTGAGGCAGTAAGAGGCAATAAATGTACAGAGATTGGAAAGGAAGACATTAAGCTATGTTTGTCTGCAGATGACATTACTATGTAAAAAATCCTAATGAATCTATGAAAAAAGCTCCTGGAACTAATAAGTGATTATCACAAGGTTGCAGGATATAAGACCATTATAAAAAGTCAATTGCTTTCCTTGGTCCAGCAAAGAGCAAGTGGAATTTAAAATTAAAATCATAATACTGTTTACATTAGCAACCCCAAAATAAAATACTTAGGTATAAATATAACAAAATATGTACAAGATCTATATGAGGAAAGCTACAAAACAGTTATTGCATAAATTAAAGAATTAAATAAATTGAGAGATAATCTATGTTCATGGGTAGAAAGACTCAATACTGTCAAGATGTCAGTTCTTCCCACTTTGATCTCTAGATTCAGTACAATCCCAATCAAAATCTCAGAAAGTTATTTTGTGGATATTGACAAATGGATTCTGAAGTTTATGTAGAGAGGCGAAAGACCCAGAATAGCCAAGACAATTTTGAAGGAGAAGAACAAAGTTGGAGACTGAAACTACCCGAGTTCAAGACTTACTGTATAGCTATAGCGATCAAGACAGTGCAGTATTGGCAAAAGAAGAGAAAAAAGTAGATCAGTAGAATAGAATAGAGAGCCAAGAAACAGATCTATGTAAACATAGCCAAAGGGACAAACATAATACAATGAAGCAAAAACAGTCTTTTCAACTAATGGTGCTGGAACAATTGGATCTCTATATGCAAAAAATTTGCATCTAAATAAAGATTTTACTCCATTCACAAAACTTAACTTAAGGCTCATAGACCTACACATAAACTGTAAAACCATGAAACTACTAGAAGATAACAGCAGAAAATCTAGATGATCTTGGGTATGGTGATGTCTTTTTAGATACAACAGTGAAGACAATCGCTGAAAGAAATCATCGATAAGCTGGACTTCATTAAAATTAAAAATTTCATCTATGCAAAATATAATTATAAGAAAATTAGAAAACAGGACACAGACTTGGAGAAAATATCTGCAAAAGACGCATCTGATAAAGTATTATAATCTAAAACATACAAAGATCTCTTAAAATGCAACAATAAGAAAAAAACCTCATTAAAACATCGACCAAAGACCTTGATAGACACATCATCAAAGAAGAAATACAGATGGCAATTATGCATCTCAAAAGATGTTCCATGTCATATGATAACAGGGAAATGCAAATTAATATGAGATACAACTATATACCTGCTCAGTTCAGTTCAGTTGCTCAGTTGCATCCGACTTTTTGCGACCCCATGAACTGCAGCACGCCGGGCCTCCCTGTCCATTACCGACTCCCGGAGTTCACACAAACCCACGTCCATCGAGTCGGTGATGCCATCCAACCATCTCATCCTCTGTCATCTCCCTCACCTCCTGCCCTCAATCTTTCCCAGCATCAGGGTCTTTTCCAATGAGCTAGCTCTTCGCATCAGGTGGCCAAAGTATTGGAGTTTCAGCTTCACCATTAGTCCTTCCAATGAGCATCCAGGGTTGCTCTCCTTTAGGATGGACTGGTTGGATCTTCTTGCAGTCCAAAGGACTCTCAAGAGTCTTCTCCAACACCACAGTTTAAAAGCATCAATTCTTCAGTGCTCAGCTTTCTTCACAGTCCGACTCTCACATCCATACACGACTACTGGAAAAATCATAGCCTTGATTAGATGGACCTTTGTTGACAAAGTAATGTCTCTGCTTTTTAAAATGCTATCTAGGTTGGTCATAACTTTCCTTCCAAGGAGTGTCTTTTAATTTCATGGCTGCAATCACCACCTGCAGTGATTTTGGAGCCCAAAGAAATCAACTCAACCACTGTTTCCACTGTTTCCCCATCTATTTGCCATGAAGTGATGGGACCGGATGCCATGATCTTAGTTTTCTGAATGTTAAGCTTTAAGCCAAGTTTTTCACTCTCCTCTTTCACCTTCATCAAGAGGCTCTTCAGTTCCTCTTCACTTTCTGCCATAACGGTGGTGTCATCTGCATATCTGAGGTTATTGATATTTCTCCCGGCAGTCTTGATTCCAGCTTGTGCTTCCTCCAGCCTAGCGTTTCTCATGATGTACTCTACATATAAGTTAAATAAGCGGGGTGACAATATACAGCTTTGAGGTACTTCTTTTCCTATCTGGAATCAGTCTATTGTTCCATGTCCAGTTTTAACTGTTGTTTCCTGACCTGCATACAGGTTTCTCAAGAGGCAGGTCAGGTGGTCTGGTATTCCCATCTGTTTCAGGATTTTCCACAGTTTATGGTGATCCATATAGTCAAAGGCTTTGGAATAGTCAATAAAGCAGAAATAGATGTTTTTCTGGAATTCTCTTGCTTTTTCAATGATCCAGTGGTTGTTGGCAATTTGATCTCTGGTTCTTCTGCCTTTTCTAAAACCAACTTGAACATCTGGAAGTTCACAGTTCACATATTGCTGAAGCCTGGCTTGGAGAATTTTAGCATTACTGTACTAGCGTGTGAGATGAGTGCAATTGTGTGGTAGTTTGAGCATTCTTTGGCATTGCCTTTCTTTGGGATTGGAATGAAAACTGACCTTTTCCAGTCCTGTGGCCCCATATACCTGTTAAAATGGCCGAAACCGAGAACATTGACAGCATTCTCACCAAATACTGGTGGGAATGTGGAGCAACAGGAATGCTCATTCAATGATTTTGGGGATGCAAAATGTTACAGTCACTTTGGAAGACAGTTTGGTAGTTTCATATAAAAGGAAAGATATTCTCACCATATGACCCAGAACTCATGCTCATTGTCATTTAGCCACAAGAGCTTAAAACTTATCTCCACAGAATAATCTATACTTGGATATCTGTAGCAAATTTTATTCATAATTGCCAAAGTTTGGAAGCAACAAGGATGGTCCTTCAGTGGGTGAATGGATAGATAAGCTGTGATACATCCAGGCAATGGAATATATTTCAGTGCTAAAAATAAGTTATCTAGTCATGAAAAAGACAAGGAGAAAACTTAAATGCATATTATTAAGCAAAAGAAATCAACCTGAGAATGCTACAAACTGTGTAATTCCAAGTATATGACATTCTGGAAAAGGCAGAGGTATGGAGACCTTACAAAGATAAGGATTATAGGGATAGGAAGGGGTGGGGGGAGAAACAAATAAGCAGAACACAGTGGATTTTAGGTCAGTAAAAAATTATATGATATTATAATGCCAAATATGTCATATATTTCTCTAAACCTATAGACTTTATAACACCAAGATTGAACCCTAAGGTAAACTATGGGCTCTGAGTGATTATGATGTGTAAATGTAGGTTCCTCCTTGGTAATAAATATGTTCATTTTGGTGAGCTATGCTGATAATGGGGGGAGGCTATGCATGTGTGGAGGCAGGGGTATATATGAGAATCTCTACGTTCCACTGAATTTTGCTTTAAACCTAAAATTACTCTAAAAAACTGCCTTTAAAAATTCACATGCATTGGTATATTCAGCATAACTGAAAAGAACCTTCAATATACAGTCTACTTCAGTGAAGATGGACAAACCCATGGTCTAACCCTGTCAATTATTCCTTGTGTACAATTATAACTTGCATAGCTCAGTTGGTAAAGAATCTGCCAGCAATGCAGGAGACCCCAGTTCGATCCCTGGGTTGGGAAGATCCACTAGAGAAGGGATAGGCTACCCACTCCAGTATTCTTGGGCTTCCCTTGTAGCTCAACTGGTAAAGAATTTTCCCACAATGCAGGAGACCCCAGTTCGATCCCTGGGTTGGGATGATCCCCTGGAGAAGGGAAAGGCTACCCACTTCAGTATTCTGGCCTGGAGAATTCCATGGACTGCATAGTCCATGGGGTCACAAAGAGTCAGATACGACTGAGCAAATTTCACTTCACTTCAGGGAGGTGGAAAAAATCTACGTATACATATGCTCCTCCTGCAAGGTTTTCAGTTGGCAGTGACGAGTGAGAACGATTGTGCTAACGTGTAAGTTGCTAGTGACGAAATGGCTCTTCTGTGTCCCTAGCCCCCACACTGTAAATTCTAGATACAAGTTTATTTTTAAAAGGTTTGTTAAAAAATAATGCACTACACAATGAATGAAAGAATCAGATGTGTGAGCCACATTCATAGTATTTGTGGTCAGATCTATAATCAAGCTATTTTCAGGGTGTTTTGAAGCTAGTGCTAAGCATATGGTTGTCCTAACCCAGGGCCTGTGTACTTGTCCTTTCTTTTTATTAAGAACCTAGTCAGGAGAGGGACATGCCAGGATAATTAACCAATATAAGATTGTGGCTATGGGTTTAGCACAAACCTCACATTCTTCTCATTCCTCTTCCAAATAGACCCCTTAGGAAGAGTTTGGTTAATTCAACAGTACACCTCATCAGAATATTTTAAAATGTACTCTTTGGGAACTAACCCACATATACACACATACGTGATATTAAAAAAGATTCAGCCTCAGGTGTCTCTTAATATCACACGTTAGCAAAGAATGCTGTTAGCACTCAGAAAATTGTATGTCTCCAAATTCTAAATTCCAGGAATAATTTACTGTTCTGTTGGTAGCATCTACAATGAGCCTTCCTAAGTCACTTATATAGAGACAATCCTTAGTATGAAGAATAATACGGAAAAGAAAGTATCATTAGACAGGTTTAATTTTAATTATACTATTGTGAAAAGTGGGCCAAATATGTAATTTACATGACTCTAAGGATGCTAATTCCTCTCACTAATCTATCTTTCATTCCCTATTGTATTCTCTTAATTTAAAATAATGAATTGTTTGAAAACTATAGAAAATCATAGGAAAATTATATCACAGCCATTTGTATATTCAACATCAAGATAAGGAAAGACATTTACATTCTGCCAAATGGCTTCAGCTCTCCTGTTTTTTTTTTTTTTAATTTTTTTATTAGTTGGAGGCTAATTACTTCACAACATTTCAGTGGGTTTTGTCATACATTGATATGAATCAGCCATGGATTTACACGTCTTCCCCATCCCAATCCCCGCTCCCACCTCCCTCTCCACCCAATTCCTCTCGAAACATCCCACCCTCGCCTTCTCCCAGAGAGTTCAAAAGTCTGTTCTGTATTTCTGTGTCTCTTTTTCTGTTTTGCATATAGGGTTATCGTTACCATCTTTCTAAATTCCATATATATGTGTTAGTATGCTGTAATGTTCTTTATATTTCTGGCTTACTTCACTCTGTATAAGGGGCTCCAGCTTCATCCATCTCATTAGAACTGATTCAAATGAATTCTTTTTAATGGCTGAGTAATATTCCATGGTGTATATGTACCACAGCTTCCTTATCCATTCATCTGCTGATGGGCATCTAGGTTGCTTCCATGTCCTGGCTATTATAAACAGTGCTGCGATGAACATTGGGGTACACGTGTCTCTTTCAGATCTGGTTTCCTCAGTGTGTATGCCCAGAAGTGGGATTGCTGGGTCATATGGCAGTTCTATTTCCAGTTTTTTAAGAAATCTCCACACTGTTTTCCATAGCGGCTGTACTAGTTTGCATTCCCACCAACAGTGTAAGAGGGTTCCCTTTTCTCCACACCCTCTCCAGCATTTATTGCTTGTAGACTTTTGGATAGCAGCCATCCTGACTGGCGTGTAATGGTACCTCATTGTGGTTTTGATTTGCATTTCTCTAATAATGAGTGATGTTGAGCATCTTTTCATGTGTTTGTTAGCCATCTGTATGTCTTCTTTGGAGAAATGTCTGTTTAGTTCTTTGGCCCATTTTTTGATTGGGTCATTTATTTTTCTGGAATTGAGCTTCAGGAGTTGCTTGTATATTTTTGAGATTAATCCTTTGTCTGTTATAAAGATCATTGTATTGATTCCGCAAAATACCTCCCTCCATATCTCTTCCTTCTCCTTCCTCTCTTTCTAGAAATACCTGGTTTCCTATGGCTGAGGTGTTTATCATTCATTGTTTTATACTTTTATACTAATGTTTATGCCACCTCCAAATTATGTTTCTGTTGGACTGTACAAATATAGGTCTTGCATTTTAATGACAATAGACTACTCCAACATATGAACAAATCAGTTTATTCATCTGTTTTTACTGTGAATCAGTTAGTCTGCTTCAAGTTTTCTACCCTCACAACACTTCTACAATGCATACTATTGCAGCATATATTTTGTGGATGTGTGAGAGTTTCTCTAGAGAACACACTTATGGAAATTTTGAAACTGCTGGGTTATCAGGTATGTTTATTTTTATCTTTACTAGATATTGACAATTTACTCTCTAATGATTGTGTCAATTTATTCTCCTATTAACAATGCATAAAGTTTCCTATTTCCACATAATTTTCCCCAAATTCTGTTTTATTAGGTTTGTAAATTTCTATTAATTTGATGGATGAACTATTATATCAGAGTGATTCTAACTGGTATTTATTGTTCAAAATTCCAGATTGTCTTTACATTTTTACAGATGATTTTAATATGCTAAACTTGCTTTATATATAAATGTATATATACAAAATCATTAATACATATATATGTATATGTGTGTTTCTGTATGAAATCTATTCCATCTTATATTGTGCTATTCATTTACTATAATTTTTCTTTGTTTCAATTTTGCCTCAATTTTGTATTTCTATTGGATTATATTTTCTTTAGTTGCTTTGTTCCCATTCACTAATTTAAAAGTTATATATTCTTTATATATATGCATATATACATGTGTGTATGTGTATATATATATATGTATTTATATATACATATATCTATATCTATACACTGAAGTGTGCACACTTATCTAAAGCTAAAATTAATCACATTATTATTTTCCTCCTAAATGATGCATTCATGGATGCTTTACCTCTCATCAATCTCCCAGTCTCCTTGCAATCATTTTGGATAACTTCAGTTTGCTTTTATACCATAAGTTAAATATACTCTTGATTAAAAAAATAATTCACATATATTAAAATAATGGTTACTAGTTTACTTGTTTCCCTTTTTATTCTTGCATTCTGCTTCATTCACTTATCCTACAAAGTTATTATTTCTAAAGAGCATCCATTTAGAAATTGTTTCCATAAGAGTTTGTGAGTGGGAAATGCTCTCAGACTTTATTTTTCTAAAAAAGTATATAATTCTCCTTCACTTTATCCTAACCCCTTCTTTTTTTGTTACTTTTTAAAAAATTCCCTGAATGCAATATTCTCTCATCTCTTTGAGGACATTAATGACAGTTTCTTTTTTATTTTTTTCCTCTATAGTCTCTCTTTTCTCCAAGTTGATTTCTTTTCTTTATTCTGGTGACAGTGTTCCTTACTAAAGGATCTACTCAATGCCTGGTGATCCTTCATTCTCATAACTAAGAGAAGACTGGAAAGCTATGAAGAGGATAGAAGTACTCATGGGGGAGGGCAGGGTGGTGACATCAATTTCACCCCGGGTGATCTGGGTGACCAGGCTGGAGATTAGCCCCCTACCTAGAGGACCTTCGAGCGTCTCCTCTTGGGTTAGCTAAGAGGTCTAGGGGGAAATCTCCTAATTGTATGCCTTGGTAAGGACACAGCTTCCAGGATTCCAGAACCCAGGTTGGGAGGGGGCTAGGGATTCAGGTTCAGAATTCACATACATGCCCCTTTTCTTCCCATGATTGTACCTGGAACCTCTACTTCAGAGACCATCCACTCTAGTATCCTTGGAGAATAAACCCCCAGACTTCATCTGGATTGAGGATGAGTTAGTGCTCAGAGTTAAAGGAAGAGAAAGGACATTATCACACAGATTCTACCAAATCTTCACTTTCTTAAGCCATTCTTCATTCACTTCCAGTTTCAGAAGTACATGGTGTGTATTTGTCCTATCCCTTGCAGGTTGCTGAATTTTTTTTTTTTTCTATTTTACACAGCATAAGACCTGTAAAGGAGACTGGATCTATGAAGGGGTCTTAGTGTAAACTCCCTGTTTCTCACAAACCTGGGTCCCTTCAACCTTTCCATTAGAGACTTCAAAAGCCAAAACTGACCCTTGCTCTCTGCCTCATAGCTGCCTCCTCCATCCCTCCCTCTGATGGCCAAAGCAACAATTCAGACACTCACTGCTCTTAATTTTATTTTCCTCTTCATTTCTAGATGAAATTCTCATTTAACTTTTAAGAGTTTATCTATGTATTGCAAATATTTAAGCATTTTTGTTCAATTTTATCTAGCTATTGAAAGTCTACATGAATTTAATAATTAACTGTTAGTATGTCACCTTCCTAGAAACATGTCTCTCCATCCACCTAATATAATGGTGACCATTTGTTGAGTGCCAACTGGGGGGCCAGAACATCATCCACATACTATTCCTATGAACTGGTAGAGCTGGGATTTAAAGCCAGGTCTGTCCATCTCCTAAGCCCACTTATAGTAAATCAAACAATCTTCCATGATCAATAATAAAACCAATAGAGACGTGTCAGCTGCTTTCAGGGGAAGGAAATGCAAATCCATGTGTGTGCATGCTTATACATATAGGCTGAGGTGTGGGCAGAGAGCATCTAAGACATGGTGCTATCATGACACTTGATTCACACAGTGCTACTTGCCACAAATTCTCTTTCTTTTTCTTTGCTCATTCAACAGTGTCTAATAAATACCTTATTTCCCTTCTCACTGACTTTCTATTTATTCCCTACTTTCTGCTGAAAATACCTATTGTGTTCAAGCAGATGAATGTCACAGCAGGCACTCTGCCTTGTAACATCAAGGACTCTGAACAAGAATTCTGCTTTGAGGTGAAAAAGTAGTGGGGATGGGGAAGATAAGGAGGTTATGGAAAGACAACACAGAAAATAAACACGTGTGTGAATCTGTAATTTCCCAAGAAAAGCTACAATCTGTGTAATATTGTACTTTTGCTGAATAAATTGTTGTTAACAGGAAAGTACCTCTATATATCTTTCAAAGGAAGAAACATCATTTTAAATATGTTCTTATTGGAAGAGCCTATAGGTGCAGAGTAGCCAGCTAGCAAATGTGTGTTGTGCTGAAAGGATTACCCACTGGGGAACTATAAATTCATGCTAATATTGTCTATTTTATCACATTTCCATCAGGGATGTGGTCTCAGGGAAGCACCTTGTTATATTCTTTAGCTATAGTGAATCACAGATTTTAGTTCTCCAAAATATCCTGGCTCCCCTCTCCGCCTTGTAAGGAATAATCAAAATCATTTCTTGATATCAGGATCTGCCTTTTACACTTTTACTGCATTTATGTGTGCCCAGCTCAGAGACTTGTACACAGTAGCAGCACAGTATGTGCATCATTAATGACATGGAGATTTTTCCTCTTTGGGAAAAAATAGATGCACACTTAGTTATAAGCCCTTGACTATACAGCAGCTGGCCTAACAGATGGGGCTGCAGACAGGTACCAGGAGGTCCTAGAGGAATCTACATTAATAGTCCCTTCCCCAGCCTCAAAGGATGATTAAGAACACCTAAGACTAAGGTTCTTCATAAGACTGCTATTCTTTTGTGATTCAGCTAAATGTCACCGCTTTTAGAAACTGGCCATGGAGATTTGAACCAAGAAAGGGTCCCCTTCCTTCTCCCTCTTTCAAGTTATACTGTTTTCACATTTGCTTCGAAATGATAAGAATTTGTTCTCATTTTATTTAATTGTCTTTTTAGTTGTTTTTTTGACTGTCTTTTTTTCTAGACTGTAGGCACGATGAAGTCAAGGATCAGGTCGTTTCCACATATTCCAAACAGGAGTAGTGACTTGCTGATTTTTTAAATGAGCACATCATTCAATAAAGCACTCTTCCTTCTTCCTCTTCTTTAATCCGGAAATGAGAACTGTCATTCAGAACACTGAGCAGCCACTTAACTTGGCACCACTCACTTCCACGCTTAGCACAAGCTTTCCAGGCTGAACATCCCAGGAATCGTGTTTCAGAGAGCTGCGGAGCCCTTCTGCAGTTGAAATGCTCTTTCCGTGTAAAAATCCTCCTGTGCTCTCTCTACTGCTCAGCAGCAGTTGAGAAGCAAGTCACTTGTGCAAACTCTGAAAGGCTATTGATAAAAGAAAAGGGATGACATTTGCTTCTGGCAGTTTTACTCAAAGGTATGCGCCTGGAAGTCAGAGAAAGATATGAGCCGTGGGAAGTATGAGAGATCTCTGAAAAGAATGCAGGAAAAGGATCTTCACGGGGTAGGAGCACTTTTCCACTATGCTTGGCAAGAAAGGGCAACTCAGAGGCTGAAAGGAGAGTGAATGGGCAAGGCCAGGAGAGAGACTGCAGCACACTGACTCTCATCACTCGTGTGTCATGACCTTGAGCCCTATCGGAGCTGCAGTGTGAGTTACAGTCCAGTGGTAAATAGAACTAAGGCCAGGAATCATTGCAAATGCTTGCGATGATGGTTTAATGAAGGAGTCAAACAGGATGTGGATAGATAAATCTGATCAAGCACATATTTAGTTTGGCAACAGATATATAGAAATAGATAAATAAAATATTTCTAGGAAGGATATTAATTGAAGGAAACGAAGAAAACTGTCTTATATGTTGTTATATTTCAGCTGAGAGTTCAAGGAAAAATTCACCCAAGAAATCAGCTGACTCCTAATCAGAGTTCTAATGCAGCCATTTATAGCTCTTCATGCTGCTTCATCACCCAGGTAATTACCCTTCATCAACCTAAAATTCTCCAGTACTTTCAGTTGGAGAAGCTAGTCTTCATTTTCCCATGTTAGAAGTCAGTTGCAAACTGTTATTGACCCAGATCTGCTGTCATCTTTCACTTGAGTGCAGATGCACATGCAAGAGAATCCTTTACATTATTTACAGTTGTTTTCATGAAAACTTAAAACCAGTACTTAGCCTTATGGCTGGATAAATGGGAATACAGAATACATGGATGGATAGAGAGGAAGCTGTATTTTAAATGAGTAAATAAATGAATGTGTGTTGTGTAAGAATAACTTCATTTATCACATTGATTCATTAACTCAACAAACATTGAAAGTAAAATATTATTAGTTTTAACTATGGTCAATGTATCAGACCCTGGTTTAATTAGAGACTCAAAACCTCTTGGGCAATTACAGAGAGTTGAAGAGGAGATTGTGGGAACTGGTTAATTAGCTTATGTATGACAGTTGTTTTTGTTTATGGTGCTGGGCCCTAAAGTCTACACGTCAGGGAGTTTGAAAGGAATGATGGGAATGAAGCTCTAGAGAGAAAGGACGAACAGGAGCTGTGAGATGGCATAAAACCCTTGACAATAAAGGAACCCTCATCAATTTCTCACTGACTCTAAGCATTTGGTTTTGATGATGTGAGTTGCTTACACAAAATGGTGCCTCTCTTCATGAATTCAAATGTGTACCTGACCCAGGAGTTACAGAAGCTGAAGAAGTTGCTGGAGGCTGTGTGCCTGGTGATTAACTGTTGCCAACAAGGTGAGTCAGCAGACCTACAACAATATGTGTTCATTTAAATAGCACCTGAAACTATACTCACCTTCTGAACATAAAAATAGTTTGCAGAAATGTCTTTGGTGGTAAATTCATTTACCACATACAGAGAATTCTGGTAATGAAATGATGACAGCTAGAGTAAAGCCTTGGTGAGAGAGGTATGGGGAAGGGCTTGAGAAATATATCTTGGTAGGTGTTGAGCCTCTAATTCCTATTTGTCTCCGCCAGGAGTGTTCTTTTTTTAATAATATGTGTGCCAACACACCTTTTTTTCTGCTTAAGCCAACTCGTCTTGAATTTCTTCTCCTTATAACTTGAAGAGATCTGGTCAGTGCATATTCTGCATGATAGTCTGGAGTTAGTAGGTGTGGGAGGTAACTGGGGAAGGTAATTTAATTATGATAATCAGTGTCTAATGTATTTACATGCTCAAAACAATGAGTTAATGAATAAATGAGGGGTTCAAAAATGAGAAACATGGTGTATACATGTGGAAAGTACAAGGTGATTCATATTGACTTTTCCCCAGAAAATCCCATTTGCATGAAAAGAGCCTCCAAATGAGTTGAGCTTCATTACAGTTTCAAAACAGACTTTATGGCACAGTTTTCCCATCACTTATCCTCATAATGATTTACAAAAATTTCCAACAGCACTAAGACCGAGGCATCTGGCATCCAGTTTACATCTCTGTTCTCCTTTGAATGTTAGCAAAGTGCTGAGCATCATTGTGGACCAGTAATTATATAAATCAAGTTAAATTAATCTAATGAAATAATTCAGAAGTTAAAATTGATTCCTCTTATGCTATCAGATCTGGGATTCCAGGATTCTAGAAGGCTGGGAGAAAAATGAAGTCCCAGAAATTACTGAGTTCTTGTATTTATTTATTTTCCTGAATTCAATTTCTCTCTTCTTAAATGCTAGTGTTTAGTCAGGATTCCTTATGTTCCCTAATGAAACTGTCTGGAGTCACACTCTCTAGCAGTTCTGACCATTTGTGTTTCACTCTGGTAATTCATTAGAGAAAAGGAAGATCTCTCAATGTACTGTCTTGAAAGGCTGAAAGAGAAAAAATTCTTACCACCCTGTAGCAGGTGCTGCCCACCCCGATTCTAGTTTTGCTGGCTAGGGAACACATTTAATTACCTTGCAGTCCCTGTTTCTAAAAAAGAGAAAGAAAGTGGCTTTGAATAGAGAGATAAGTGAAGAGATTTTTATCGAAGGTACAGACCAACTGCATGTGGTTGCAAGTCCAAGTATGCAGGAGCCCAGGGCCGACAGCTTTTCTCAGGCCTGCTTAAAGGCGACCCTCCACGTCAAGGAGCCAGGGAAAAACAACCATTTTTTTGCTACACTAGACATGTGGCTCTTCACTATGGCTTTTCTTGTATGGCTATTTACATTAATTTTCTCTGATGTCTCAGTTAAGTGCACATACTGAAAACTTCATTTATAGTGGCTTAAGCAAGTTGAGCCTATTTCCTTAAATAACAAGAAGTCCTTTGAAAGAAGTTGTGAGTATTTGTTTAGAAGAACAACATTTTCAGGACTGGCTCTCACGATATTCTTGACATTTTTTTTTCACTGTTGGTCCATTAAGATTGCAAGGTGCCTGCTGCAACTTTGAAACTCTTGTTCATGTCAGGAAAGAAAGGGGATGGGAAAGCCACACCAAATGCATTCATTTACATGGATTATTAAAAGCAAATTTCTTCCCAGGATACCCCACAGATTTTGCTATAAGACAATGAAAAGATTATGTCATATGGTTACTCATTCTGCACTAGCGGCTACTCATTTTGCACTGGCAGCTTCTCTGTAAGGAAGAAAGAGTAAATGGGTACTGGGTGGGCAACCAATGTTTTTGTCTTCATTTGTGTAAATGGTTTTGAGTACTTGGAAAGCAGCAACTAAGTTCTATACTTGGTTCATAGTATCTTTCAATTGAAAAAGTTTTTTATATTCTCATTTTCCTTCTTTGACTATAATTATGAGAGAGAATTGGTCTGTAACAATTATGACTCATTTAAATAAAAAATGATTCAATTCTACACATAAAGGCACTTACATATAAGATGACTTGATGTTTTAAATTGACAATCAGGTTAGTAAAGACCTTTTCCAGTACAAGATTAGTCAAGGAAGCTGGGAAAACTAAAGGAAACAAATAGACAAACAGCAACAAAATCAGAAGGCCTAGATCTATGAAAAACTATAGAAAAACTATTTTATCAGCATCAAGACAGAGAAAAAAAATCTTACCTTACAAAAGAAATAGAAAATCTCTTGGCAAAAATTATTTTAAACACAATGGAAAAATACCAAGAAAATTTTGCAGGAGTAAAATGAGTTGAGTTCTATAGATGTTCTTTTTTGTGACACTGATATAGAAATATAAGCTTAAGTATATGTGTTTAAAATATAAAAGAGGGGCTGCCACTAGAATCAAAATGTGCTATGCAATTTTCAAATTAGGAGAAGAAATAAAGAAGAATAAAAGTTTAAACAGTAGTAAAAAAAATACAGTGAACTACTAAAAAAAAAACATAACATAGGTTGAGCTTGGGTTTCTAATTTCAATTAGTTGCTTCTGTCAGGAGCATCTACTAAGATGAGATAAAAAAGGAAAAGAAAAAAATCATCTATATGCCTGAGAGCTCTGAAGCTATTAGCACTTAAAGACATAAGAGAAGAGAGAATTACAGCACATGAGGTAACATTCTGTAAACCACTTTTCTTTTTAGGCTCTTTTCTCATTCTTAAGGGAAAGTGGGTTACTGCTAAGTCCTGGCTCGAGTCAATAATAAATTTCCCTTTTTGCGAAAAAAAAAAAAAAAAAAAAAAAAAAAACAAACCTACTATCTTATAGTTCTTTTTCCTTTGTATAAATATAAACATTCTTCAAAAATAAAAAAAAAAAAAATATTCACCCATCTTATAGAAAAGTAGAGATAATTATTGGAAGACTTGTGACCACAAAGGAAGACAAAATGTGAGAGGCCAAGATTCCAGAGGAATGGGAGGTGCAGACGGACTTGCCCAACCATGCTGGTTGTCTTTCATGAAGCGTTTTCTGAATTTCAAGTTGTGGAGGATTAAGTTAAAAGTCTAAACAGAAAGCCACTGAAACGAAGGCCGAGTTATCTGCAGTCCCACTGTACTGAGGATGCAAAATGAAAGTCTAGGTCCCGCCAAGAACAGAGGCCCTAATAAACGCTCTGGTCCGTCAGGCAGAAACCTTGTGGAGCTGCATCCTAGGAGCATCGATGAACCAAAGGGAGACTGAGACTTACAAACCGGCCACAATCAATGTTTGGTGAGAATGAGGGGTTGTGTTTCTATGTATGCCTAGAGCAGAAAATAGCACACTCACTCTGTACAAAAATGCAGTGTCAAGAATTTGATAAAAATTTAATAAGCATACTAAGGAAATATATCGATACATATGCATACACTATATATATAACTCTCTGTATGTGTGTGTGTGTATATGTATCCCCTGTGACTCATCCATTACATTTATGTCTTATACTTGAACAAGATATACAACAATGTTTATACATGTTTTATAATAAGCCCAAACTAGGAGGAAAAACAAAAAAAACAAACAAAAAAAAAAACTAAACTGGCTGTTAGTCAGTCAGTTCAATCACTCAGTCATGTCTGACTGTTTGCGATCCCATGAACTGCAGCACGCCAGGCCTCCCTGTCCATCACCACCAACTCCCGGAATTTACTCAAACTCATGTCCATTGAGTCGGTGATGCCATCCAATCATCTCATCCTCTGTCGTCCCCTTCTTCTCCCGCCTTCAATCTTTCCCAGCATCAGGGTCTTTTCAAATAAGTCAGGTCTTTGCATCAGGTGGCCAAAGTATTGGAGTTTCATAGAAAGAAAAAATATTTTTGTGATAGTCAGAAAATGAAACACTTTACAGCAATGAAATTACAAACTTGCTTCGTGTATTACCAAAGAGAATTTTCACAAAAAAAAGAAAGTGAATTTAAAAAGCCAGATCCAAAGGTTACATAGGGTTTCTTTTATACAAACCTCAGAAATCAGGGAAACTGCTATAGACTAAAGAGCTCTGGCTCCCTAAAATTCACCTGTTGAAAGCTCAGCCTCAACATGATGGCATTTGGAGGTAAGCCCTTTGGCAGGTGATTAGGACCTGGCGGGGGAGCCCTCAGGAATGGGGTTATGCCCTTATAAAAGTGACCCCAGAGAGCGTGCCCGTGTATCCACTTCCACCATGTGAGGACACAGTGAAATGGTAGACATAAACCCAGAAGTGGAGCCTCAACAGACACAGAATCTGCTGACACCTTGATGCTGGAATTCCAAGCCTTCAGAACTATGAGAAATACATTTCTGTTGTTTGCAGGCCACCTAGTCTGGAGTGCTATTACAGTTCACACTAATCCGTGGTGCTAACGGTCTGAACGGTGACATTCAGGAAAATAATGACGGGGGTAGGGCTTGAGAGAGGTTCTCTTAAGTCCCTTACCTTATTCTGGGTGGTAGTTACATGGACATATTCACTATGAGATATGTCACTGAGGTTTGTGCCTATGATTTGTCACATTTTCTATAGTTTTTTTTTTCATTAATAATTTACAAAGTGTTTACCAAAAAAATAAATAAATAAACAGAAACATACATATTATCGAAATAAATAAGAAGAGGTTAAATCCTTGTCAAGAAGGCCACAATTGAGATAGGTTTTGGTTTAAAAAAAATTCAATTTACCACTTCTGTAAGAATCACAACCAAATCAAAATAACAAAGAAAGATACTAATAAAGAAATGGGCAAATACAGAGAAATGCCAGTGTGTAGGCATTCTTTATACACACCAGAGTATTCTTAGTATTGAAAATAAAATCATACAAAAGCATATATCTATAAAATGCAATTATTTAATATAAAGGGCAAGTCACAATGAAGATGCAACTGTCATGGATCTGTGTTCCAAATTCACTAACTTCAAGGTATATAAGAAAAAACTTTGGAATATAACCAGCAAGATGAAAAAGAATAATAGTCATTCTTGAACTGACATGTATTGTCATATTTTTACAGTTCAAATAGAACAAAATAATAGATATAGTGTTAGAATAATGCAACTAATATTCAATATATTAAATCAAATAGATGATATCAAAATGTGTCCCTTATATAGAAAAAGCATTTTTTAACATTGTTCTAATACATTTACAAACAAAAGATCACAGTTATAATCATAAATTCTCTATTCACAATGTAATAAAACCAGGAGTTTATTACAAAATAATCAAGAACCTAATCTAATCATTTGGAAATAAGAACAGAAACCTCTGCTAAATAATCTCTGCATCAAAAACTTAATCAAGGCTTCTATGACAAGTTATTAAATTTAGCTACAATAATATTTTATGTATCATAGTAATATCATTGTAGTTGTTTAGTCACTTACAGGCATGGTTGAAACTTTAAAAAGAGCAAAATTCATTTACTTAATTATGTTTTTCATTAAATAAGAAATAATGAAACTAAACGAAACAAATATTGAACTCTAGAAACTAGAATAGTTGCAGCAAAATAAACCTAATAAATTAAAAAGTATTAAATTAGAAAATAAAAAAGTTTTAAATGCATCTTAAAACTTTTAAAATTAAAACCAATTTAAAATTAAAACCAATAATATGGATGCAAATATATCAAGTCTATTAATGAAAGCCAAGAAGAAAATACAAATATGCAACACAATGGAGACCAAAAGGCATAAAAATCATAGCTAGCTAAGAGACTGCCTAAAAATGCTGCATTTTCTCCTAATGAAGAATTGTGAAGACTCTACACATAGTGAAATTTTTGTGCATTACAAAATTTATAATGCTGCCATAGGTTTTTCCCTTTTGCTATTTCAGTAACTTTATCAAAGTCATTTATTTTTTTGTTTTTTGTTATTGTTTTTACCACTTCAAGGCATTTTACCCCTTTGTTTCCAAGGGAAGGTAAAAATGCAAGAGGTAATGACTTTTCTATTAGGGTTACTCTATTATTCAACATGTGCCTCATACAATACAGGACTTTCTAAACTATGTCTGGAAGACTGTCTTAATCTCAAAGCCTGGTTAGATTCTTTGCCCAAAGATTCCTATTTTACTATTGATCATATCCTGGAGAGCAAGACTCCTAAAACCTTATGAGAGAAGGATAAAAGAAAATTACCAATGAGCAATTTATCCAAGTTTTGAGCTTTGAGCAGAACCAAAAAGGGTGCAGAAGCTGTAGGTATGTATATGTCCTTCCCCCTGCCCAGTTTTACTGAGATACAATTGACATACAGCACTTCATAAGTGACCAGACATATACACCTAATGAAATGATTATTGTAAGTTTACTGAACATCTACCATCTCATATAGATACAGTATTAAAAAAATAGAAGAAAAAAGTTTTTCTTGTGATGAGAACTCTTAGGATTTACTCTCTTAACAGCATTCAAGTATAATATACAGCAGTGTTAATTATGTTTATCATGTTAATATTGCATCCCTAGTATGTACTTACAACTGGAAGTGTGTATCTTTTGACAATCTTCATCTAATTCCCTCTCTACCCACTACCCACCCCCACTTCTGGTGGCAACAAATCTTATCTCTTTTTCAAGGAGATTCTTTTTTTTTTTTTTGAAGTATAATTGACCTACAACACTATATTGGTTTCTGGCATACAGCATAATGACTGGATATTTCCACACATCTCAAGAAGATCACCATGACCAGTCTAGTTGCTGCCTGTTACCATACGAAGATACTACATAGTTACTGACTATACTCCCCAAGCAGAATTATAGGTACAGAAAACAAAGAGGTAGTTGCCACACAGAAGGAAAGTGGGAGAGAAATAGGTAAAGCTAATTCAGAGATAGAAACTTTCCTTTACAAAATAAATGAGCCACAGGGGTATGTATATATCCTTCTCCTTGTCTATTGGTAAGCAGAGCTTTGCTAGCATCCTGACTAGTTTATGAGATGAACAACCCCATAAGCAACTCGGAGAGGTAAGACAGTGAAAGAGAAAGAACACTGCTTCCAGCTACACAACTGTTTTCCTCTAGATGAGTGTGGCCTGAGGCAGAAAGGGTTACACTGAGGCTAAGCAATAAATACAGGTCTTGCTTTAGTGTCAAGACTCCAAGAGACAGAATAAAACACTGGTGGTGGCATGGCTAAAGATGTGGCTGTGGATTTTCATTTGCTACTCTTGATGATTTATAGGATGTGCATAATCAACTTGATTTGGCTAACATATGTGAATGGTTACTAATGATGGCTTAAGTAACAACGACTCTGCTATGAAAGCACTTTATAAAAGGAAATTTCCTCAGAATAGAGTGCCTTGAGAACAATATTTTTCTGAGCCTTGATACAGAGTAGTGAGTTGAGCCCACTGTATGTTTATATATCTCTGGGAAAAACAATTAGTTCTTTTCAGTAAATGAAAAGGCATCTACAAAGGAAATTCTTTAGAAAATAGTTCATCAACCGAAGCCTAAGGGAATTGAAGGGAAAATAAATGCTGTAGAGGATTTAGAAACATTTTTTTTTTTCTGCCTCCAATTAGAAAAACAATATATTTAACCCTCGGTCATTACTGCTGCGTGACATCATTGGTTTGCTTCTCAATTCTATTCCCCAAAGATTTTCTGGGACACTGAGTGCTGAAATTATGAAGATGAATGAAAACCCTGAAGTTTGTCAGAGATAGATCTATACGCATGTGTAATTCATCTTGTGGTTTCTTCTACTAAGACTTTGTTGCAGGGATTTAAAAATATCAGTGAGAATTCTGGCATGTGGAGTCATCAACCAGAAATAACTTTGCACCAAATCCCCAAATGGTCTTTCTGATTGGCAGGCATGCAAAAGCTGAGAAGTAGCATTTCCTCTTTTTCAGACTTTTTCTGCCCTTTATTTGAAGGCAGAAGCAGTTCAAACTAAAATTCTTGAAAGTAATAGATCTTAATGTGGATTTAATTCCATATTGGTGGGAGATCTCCACTTTATAGATAACGGGTAAGTTATAAAGGACTTCTTGACTTTCTACAGTAGCTAAACTTAAATTACAAAATTTTAGGACTAGAAGAAACTTTAGGGATTATGCATTCACTGCTAATTCTCTCATTTTGAAAAAAAAAAAAAAAATGAAGCCCACAAAACCGAAGATTTAAGATGTCTAGGTCTTTTAACAAAATCCACAATGTTAAACAAAACCTGTAGAATTCTTGACTTGCAAAAGTTATCTGTCCATTAATATTTTTAACCCTTTCAGGATGATTATCTTACTAATAAAAAAATCATAATACTTTGCTTCATTATTGCTAATTTTTTAAATTGACAATATTAAGAGCACAGAGAATGCAATAAAACATAAGAAAGATATTGTCTGAATTTTCAGAAGTGGCTAGAAGATGTACTGTGGCAATAGCTGAAGGTCAGTTCCTATCAATCGCTTTAAAGATAGGAGAAGTAAAATGACAGTGACTATTGGTGAATAATATGGGGAAAAAACATCAGCTCACACTAAATTTGCTTTCTTCTTAGCAAGAGAAAGGCTTCTAAAGTTAGGTATATTTTGGTGTTAAAAAAATGATTGCTTTTTTTTCACTATATCTTTCTTTGACAGCACTACAAAATGTTAGCCAGAGAACATATATGTTTAAATGAGAAACCAATGTGGGTTAACTTACCTGTCAACTTCTAGTTAATCTGGAGAACATTTCCAGTGGTCCCATTCAAGGTTCTTTCCTTGGATCTATTTGGTTCAATACTCTCGGTCCACCAACTGACAAAAAAAGTAGAATATGGCTTATCAAATGGAGTCCTTGGTAAAGTTCAAAGAAAGCACTTAGCATTACCAATGGCAAAATCAGAGTTAAAAATTACCTTGAAATATTTGTAACATTTTTAGCCAATAAAAAAATCTGACACTTGTAAATGCATAAAGTTCCAAACTTAGGATCAGAAATCCATTTTCATCAGTAGGGGATGAGAGAGACCATAGATGTCTCAGAGTTTTATTTTTAAAACAGGCTTGATATGAGCCTGTGATCTCATGTAGCTAATATATTCTAACACTGAATTTGCATGAATTCGTAGATAAAGTTTACCAAGACACAGAGTCTGAAGGTTAACCCTGGATTGGGAGTTTTGCAGTTCAGATACTATTTTCTGGGGGGACTGTTGCTCAGTTTAAAAAGCATGGAGCAGAGAAAGAAAGAGGCAGACAGATATAGGTAAGGAAAGATATTAAGGGTCCAGAGAGAGATTTATGAACAAATTGTAGCTTAAATTCAGCCATTCATCAAAACTTCCTTCATACATTAAGTACTGATTATTGTATAAGATCATAGAAATAGAGAGCCTTACTTCTTTGCTTGGAAAACTCTCGGTTGAATAGGAATAAAGAGATAAATATTTCTAGTGTCATATTTTGGAATGGCATAGTCTATAGAGTGATACTGCAGAAAGAGGAATGGTACTTCATGGGGAGAGTAGCAGACCAGGGTGTCAGGATGCTTAAAAATTGGAAATATTTAGCTAGAAAAGAAGGCTAAGGAAAAGAATTATTTTAATCCACCTAAAATAATTATTTTAATCCACCTAAAGGAGTGCTTTAGCCATCCTACAAATAATAGGCTACAATCATTTCACTTCTGTCTCTTTGCTCATTCCATTACCCTCTGAGAATGTCCACTCCTCTAAATTCTACCAGCTTCAAGGTTTTGTTGCAAACCAATCACTTCCATCTTGCCAAACCACAGGGCTATGTCTGAGCTGACCCTGAGAGCAGGCACTTCCATCACACACACACTTGGTGCCTCGTCTGTAACATCATCAAATGCTTCTATCAGAACCAATTCACCTGAGCTTGTACTGTATGCCTTTTAGAGCAGGAATGAAACATCTGTCTTCAGTCTATGACCATGCTTTGTACCAAAACTGAACACACCAAGACTCAATAAATACCTTGTAGAAAGTCAATTCGCCTGCTTTCTTTAGTGAAGAACAACTCGCAGCTGACATCCCAAGTCCCTTCCTTCATGCACCATTTTTCTATCTAAGGAAGCAGAATTGCTCGCTCTCACATGAACTTCCAAGCTTATGGAGGTGAAGTGAGAAGGCATTGCATTATCTCTGAGGGTCCAGCCTGGTAAGGCTGTCAAATTAAACAAAACTTCTTATCCCCAAAGGAGGTCTTGAATCTAGAACAATCTGTCTTTGTCCCACGTGTCATGATTTAGTCCACAAAGTTTTGAGCCACAGAGAAAACTGATCTATTTGTGTCCTGTATCCTGAAACTTGCCAAGGTATCTTGTTTTCATCTTTCTGAATTTTTTTTACATCCATTACAAGCTATTAAAAGCCTCAGGCATAGACAGTGGTTCTTTGGGCTCAGCCGTGGCTTCTTTGCTTCTGAAAACCAGTATTTTCTGTTGAACATGCCTTCATTTTGTTACAAAATAGGGCTCATGAATTTGGCCCTGCCCAGGGAACAATCAGCATGCTGGTGATTGCTTTGAAAGCAGTATTATACTAATACAGGATCTCATTAAAACTCCTTTCATGGGAGCTGGGGGTTTCTTCCCAATCCAAATGGAGATGGTGGTGTTCATTATGTGTTCAGAAGTGTTCTCTGTACCATCAAATGGCTTGAGGAAAGAAAATCTTTTGACCTTTGTAATTGCTACAATATTATGTAGGGTTCTTGCTCCAGTTGAACAGAGCAATAAATATTGCAGAGCTGTACATTTTTTTCCACCAAAAATGCAATTAAAATAGGGGGAAAAATTCTTCTGAGGGCATTTCAGTGGTGCTATCCCATCCAACATTTTGGAGGGGCATTCGTGGGGGGTGGGGGCAGATTATGCTGCAAGATGCTGCGTGCATTTGAGATAATTTCCAGCAACTGGCTCGGGCCCTCAGGTTGCAGAATTAGTTCATCTAGGGCTTCAGCTCCTGGTTTCTGACTCATTAAGACTGTCTTGTCAGGGTAGGTATGTGATCAGTTTCTGGACTGCGAACTAAGCCCAATAAATTGCTGAACTCGGCTTAAAAAGTTAATTACCAAATCTGGTGCATGTGGTGCAGTAAAAAAGGACAGAAAGTAAAAATTAATGTGCAGACAAGCAGTTTTTTAAAAAATTAACTTCAAAAATATAAATATTCCACTGGTATTACTTGGGACTGAACACAGTCTCAACTCACCTCCGAGTTCCAGTCTCTTGATTACTTGCCAACCTGTTTCCTTTTTCTGTTCTCTTACAGGTCCGTGTGGGGATGAGCTCGGATATTTGTCAAGATATCTTGACAGATCATATGCAATGTACAAGGCAGGAACAGTTTTCCCAGACACATTAAAAATGTCCACATTCAAGGTGAATATGACGTGGGGTTTTAGTAGAAAGATATTTTGAGTTCCAGTTCACAAGTTTTCCTGAAGGGCTGCCATTTTATACTTTAAGGAGGAAATTCCTTGGTGCATTTCCAAAAAAAAAAAAAAAAGTTTTTTCTTTTCTTCAAACTGATAATATAAAAATAACTGCTACAGTGTTCACAGTGGACCCAGTCCTGCTTCTGTGCCTGGAACTTCGGAAGCTGTGATAGGAGGTGGTGGGGCCATCAGCACAGCTCTTCTGCACTGGGGGCAGTTTAGGAGGGTGGTTGGACCGTGCCCCTTCCGCTCTGTTCTCTTTCACTATGCCCTGGGTTTGGTGGAGGACAGGGAGGAAGTAGACCCTGATCTTTCTGTTTTCATCCTCTTCCTCCTCATGGGTTGAACATAAACATGATTCCTTTCACCAGATACGCTTGAACAATCCTATTAATAGCTTTCCTGTGTCAGATTTAAATATACCTAAGAAAGCAGAGTTAAGTTAAAGGTACTGCCAAGTATAAACTCTGTCAATGCAGAGACCCATCTTTTCATTCTTGATCCCTGTGGTGCCTGGCACAGGGCCTGGCATCGAAAATTAAGACTCCCTCTTAAGTCTTTGCTGAAATAAGTAATGCGCAATGTTCAAAGACTAGCATGTAAATACAGTAATGCCTTCACAGAAGCACATGCAAAATGCTTCTGTATCACCATGGATAGAGTACCTGCAGAGCATAGAAGTATTTCAGTAAATGTTGATGAAACCATCTGAGGGGTTGCACACCCCAGACCTGTTGTTTCACAGAGATCACCATTTTCTAGAAAGCTACCCTGTTTCTCCAGCCCCAAACAAGCATCATTTCCAGAGTGCTTACAGGAAGGCAGGTGCTATGGTAGGTGCTGTGGCTTACCGAATGTAATCTTTCAAACAGTTTTGGTACGTACATGTACTCTCTGTAAATATAGTTACACCCATTTAAAAGACATAATAATCCAGGCTTGGAAATGCAGGTCTCTCCTCAAATGGATAGCAGTTGTAATGAGCAAATTAAGGCTTCAAATCTAATTATGTCTTAAACACCAAGCCTCTTATCCATCCATACCATCATGCTACAGAACTGGAGAACAGAAGAGACATTCTGTCTTCCCTGCTAGGAAGAAAAAGTGTAGACATTTGGTCTCCTCCCTCCTAATTCTTAAAGTGCTATGTTCATTTCTTAGGTGCTTTTCTTATCCATACCTTACAGTGATTTTTATTTGCTTTATTAAAAATTGGGAAAAAAGAAGGAAGGTCTGGAAAATCCACATAACCAGTCAATACTATCTCCTCCCAGTCCTCCAATTTATCCTGGAAAAACTTTGCAGTTGGCTAATGGTTACAACATCAACAAATAACTTCTTTCTCTTTCCTCATTAAACTAAAGGGGAGGGAAAAAAATCAACTGATGCACTCACTGCATTCTTGTTGACTGGTGGCTCATTACAGAGGCTAATAAGAGAAAATACATTCTCATATACTGATCATTGGAGCTCAGAGAATTTGAAGAGAGCCACCTGCTGAGAAGTATCTATTTTTGCTTCTGACTTTGTATGTATTAGTCTGGTCAATTTCCCCAAGCTGGCCTGATTAGGAAAGTTTTATTAAAACAAATGGAGATGAGACTTAAAATTAGTAGAGGAAAGCCAAATCTGTGTCTGAACCACTCTCACAGGCTTCATCCTCAGCCAGACGTGCTGACCACTTGGCACAGGTCTGTGGCAGAGACTGCAGTGCATTCATCAGAACATCAAGCCTTTCCTTTTTGCACAGAGCTCGACTTACGTTCCGGCCTCCCCTGGAAAAAGCTGCCATCCTCCATTTTCCATCCAACTGAGGAAAATGAGGCATGCTGCTTTCATATCCCAGCCATTAAATGTCTCCACATGCACATGCTCAATCCCAGTCTCCCTCCCTCCCAACTTCCCTCTCTTCCTGCCTCTCTCTCTCTTTTATCTGCTTCCTAAATGTTTCTGTTGTTGTTGTTCAGGTGACTCATTAACTACATATAAAATATAACAGATTTTTTTAGACTGAACTTCCAAATGACTGCATGGACATCAATGTTTTACATTGCCAAACAGTTACTGATAAGACTTTAAAAGAGCAAGAAGTGAGTTTCTGTGTATTAAACTCCTCAGATTTCAAGGATGGTCTGTTATGAACTAAATGTCTGCATCCTCCTCCAACAAAATTTATTTGTTGAAGCCCTAACCTACCTGCCCAGAATATAAGATGTGATGATATTAGGTGGTGGGCCTTGGGAGATGGTTAGGATTAGATGAGTCCTCATGAATGGGATTAGAGGCCTTATAAGAGATACAAGGCAGTCTTCCCCTCTCTGCTCTCCATGTGAGAATATAGGAGAAGTACAAAGTCTAAAATCTGAACAAGAACTCTCACCTGAACTTGACCATTTTGATTTACAGCTTCCAGAGCTTTATATTCCAGAGATATAAAGGTTTTTTGTTGTTGTTGCTTACAAGTCACCCAGACTATATTTTTGTTATAGTAGCCCAGATGACTGAGGCCAAAAATGGTGCTAATTTAACTAATTAATATTCCTTAATAGATTAAGCTGCTTATGGGATACACAGATTTCCTTTGTCTTTTATAGAAAAAGACTTAGGAAAAATTGTATGCCATATTTTAACATACTTACATAGAGATTCAAAAACAAATGTATCAATCTATTTACCTTTATAGATATAGATGTCAATATAGACAGAATAGGCATAGGTGTACATATAGATGTAGATGCAGCTATACAGATAGATTCAGATACAGAGAGAAATATAGATGTGTTCCCTTACAAAGATAAATTTTTTGCCTATATACAAATTTGGAGCAAATCTCATCGCATAACATATTTCAATGAAGGTTTTGTGAACTTGAAACTAAAGGTGAAAACAACCAAACTGAATACAGCTGCCTGGAAATTTTACTTGTGAATTATTTAATATCACAATAATAAGAACCTCAAGACAATTGACTATATAAACATAAGAACACAAAAAAGAGACTAAGAAAGATAAAGAAGGGGAAGAGAAAGAAGGCACTTTATAGTTATATTTGTGAAATTCTCCATGAAAGGTTTATCTTGAAGATCCAAGTACAAATCTCATAGGTTCAAGTAGGATAAATCAAGAAGAAAAATTCAGAATTTGATAAGAAGTGTCATTGTAGATTTTAAGCCCCATGTAGAAAATAACCTCCTCAAGAACCAAAATATGTTCAATTTAACAAAACATTCTGAGGGACGACCATGAATAAGTCATTCTGCAAAGTTAAAATATGAATAATACTTAGAGTGTAACAAGACAGCTTCCCAATCCAAGGGAAGAATGGGGTTGGGTAAGACCATTTTAACACTGTACCAAGTACAATAGAAGCATACACAGGATAGAATGGAAATTTAGGAGATCACAGAAAGATTACCAGAGGAGATGACAACACAGCTGAATCCTGAAAGACAGGAAGGTTTTGGATAAGCACAAGCTGGAAGCAGACAAGCGTAGGAAGACAGCAAACGTAGCATATTTCTCTTATTATTGAATTTCTGCTCAAAAACCCTTACATGTCAGAAAAGTTGTATGTACAAAATTTTGTATAATTTTATTTAGAATAAATCTATTAAAAGGCTAAAAATATGAAATGTGCCTTAATCAAATCAAAGATGAAGAATTCTTAGAAGTTAAGAAAAGCAGATAACATCATATCTACAGGGAAACAAAATAGAAACTTACAAAACGGGCAGAAAAATGAAGAGCTGAAGCAGAGGTAGTGAGTGGAGTGAACTGTGCTTTGAGCTACAAATAAGGAAAAATGAAGTGAAAATGAAAGTCACTCAGTCGTGTTTCACTCTTTTGACCCCATGGAATTCTCCCGGCCAGAATATTGGAGTGGGTAGCCTTTCCCTTCTCCAGGGGATCTTTCCAACCCAGGGATCAAACTCAGGTCTCCCGCATAGGAGGCAGATTCTTTACCAGCTGAGCCACAAGGGAAGCCCAAGAATACTGGAGTGGGTAGGCTATCCCTTCTCCAGTAGATCTTCCCAGTCCAGGAATTGAACTGGGGTCTCCTGTATTGCAGTCGGATTCTTTACCAACTGAGCTATCAGGGAAGCCCACAAATAAGGGAAGAGGAAATTAAAAAATCACATAATCAATTCACCTACAACAAACTCAGGATGTGGTCCATTCCAGGTTGGTCCCATGGGTCCACAACAGCATCAGTGACCCTCAGGCTCTCTTTATATTCTTTGTTGGCTAATAGCTTCTGTTGTCAAGGTTAGATACAGTTTTTTATGACTCCAAACACCATTTACTGACTGGAAATCTCCCAAGCAGGAAAAGGCAGAGTACAGGAAGTACTTTCATCTTGTGTATTCCTTTCTTTTATAATGAAAGGAGAAAAATCTTCCCCAGAGACTAGAGAACCCATTAATTCTTATGTTCTCCAGGTTACATGTTCTCCTCTTGACTAAGCACAGACAAAGACAGTAGAGCCTGCTATGACTGGATAAACAAATCATCATTCAAATTCTGGGGCTGGACACATCATGCTGCTGCTGCTGCTAAGTCGCTTCAGTCATGTCCAACTCTGTGCGACCCCACAGACAGCAGCCTACCGGGCTCCTCAGTCTCTGAGATTTTCCAGGCAAGAATACTGGAGTGGGTTGCCATTTTCATAGTTCTCTGCCAAATGAAGGACCTGGTAGTAAGAAAGGGTACAATCTGAGGGGTAAATAAATGCACCAGGCACTTGTCATTCAATTGCTAATCCACGTCCAACTCTTTGCTATCCCATGGACTGCAGCACGCCAGGTTTCCCTGTCCTTCACTATCTCCTGGAGTCTGCCCAAACTCATGTCCACTGAGTCCAATCATCCCATCCTCTATTGCCCCCTCCTCCTTCCTCCTGTCCTCAATCTTTCCCAACCTCAGAATCTTTTCCAATGAGCTGGCCCTTTGCATTAGGTAGCCAAAATATCAGAGCATCAGCTTCAGCATCAGTACTTCCAATGAATATTCAGGGTTGATTTCTTTAGGATTGACTGGTTTGATCTTCTTGCAGACCAAGGGAAAAACTACACCAGGCATATGGAACTCAGATTAGGATCACATGGCATAAGGAGCTGGAAATAACCTTGCAATAAATGAAAGGATGCTTGTTATTAGAACTGTATGACGTAACAAGTCTGTGTTATTTCCTTCATTCCAGCTTGTGTTTCACAATGTTTCTTGCTTGCCTTGAAAACACACAAAGCAGTGGATATGAGAAACTGTGCTGGAAAGGGGGGCTCCTAAATGGCTTCCTAATCAAGAAGTGTAGGGACCCTGAAGCCCTTTTTACAAATTATTAGCAAGTTCCAAACATCAGTACATCCTCCTCTACAGAAGGAGCTTATATGCACAAGGAGGCAAACTGCGACTCAAAAACTATGATTAAAAAAACCATTAAAGACAGATTGTGAAGATCCTATGGAGAAGGAAACGGCAACCCACTCCACTATTCTGCCTAGAAAATCTCATGGACAGAGGAGCCCAGTGAGCTACAGTCCATGGGGTCACAAAACAGTGGGACATGACTTAGCGACTAAACAACAACAAAGCAAAGTAAACCCAATGAACTGAAAAACAGATAGAAAAGTGTAAGCATATGATAAGAACAAATTAAGCAAACTTGATATTTCCAGAGAACTTCAAACAATTATCACATTCATAAAATGGGAACAGACTGCTTAAAAACACACACACACACATACACACAACCAACTAGAGATCTTGAAAAATAAATGTAAAGTCACAACTGTAAAGGCAAAGACAAATTTAAAACAAGAGCCTAAATTCTCTCTTGAAAATACATAGAATTCCCTCTTCCCTTTTCTTAGAGCATTTACTTTGGAAAACTTGTAATTCCAAGTTTCAATCTCTTTGAAGTGTATGAAAATCTTTTAAAAAGTTAAATGAGCATGTTGTCCACTTTACAGCCCAGGAATAACTTTATCAAGGACCCGAGAGCCCTCTCTTTAAAATGTAATTATCCAAAGGGAGAGCACACCCTTACAGTCCAGTTTCTGTGGGAGGGGTGTTATCTAAGTAGCTTCAGTCATGTCCAGCTCTTTGTGACCCTATGGATCTTAGCCTGCCATGCTCCTCTGTCTATGAGATTCTCCAGGCAAGAATACTGGAGTGGGTTGCCATGCCCTCCTCCAGGGGATCTTCCCAACCCAGGGATCAAAACTACATCTCTTATGTCTCCTGCACTGGCAGGTGGGTTCTTTTCCACTAGTGCCACTTAGATTCCCACCAAATTGTAAGACTACTTCCTGCTATAAAATACAAGAAGTTTCTTTTTTCCTTTGGATAAAACCAGGTAGCTATCATAGATGGTCATCTCAACTACAAAGTAAATTTTGGATGACTTCCTTAAATTTATGATGACATAGGGCTTTCCTCAGTTGGTAAAGAATCTGCCTGCAATGCAGGAGACCTGGGTTCTATCCCTGGGTTGGGAAGATCCCCTAGAGAAGGAAAGAGTAACCCACTCCAGTATCCTTGCCTGGAAAATCTCATGGACAGAGGAGCCTGGTGGACTGCAGTCACAAAGAGTTGAGCATGACAGAGCAACTACCACTTTACTCCACGTATGACAAGTGATGCTGTAAGTCCTCTTACTTGAGGCCTTATTTACTTGTTTATCTTGAGAATGTGTGTCATGGACTGTGTATGTTATGCAATTTGAAAGAGTGAGGCTTTTTTCTGTGTCTGCAGATTCTTAAAAGATTACCTGTGATGCATATCTATCTGCTTTAACACTTATTTAATAATAAAATTGGTTTTCTTCCACTTGTACTCTTGTGGAGAGGTTTTCTTGGGTGGTAGGAAGGTTTGTTTTAATTATATTTTCCTGAACACAAGTAAAGTACAAATTACAGAGTTGGAAGAGTGAGCCAAAAAGTTCTTCCAAAAGGCAAAGTATTATAAACCAACTATATTACAGAAAGTTGTGACATAGAGGATAGGTCCAGAGTTCTACTATATAGTTAGTAGGATTTCTAGGAAAAAAAATGAATATAATTGAGGTGAGATTATTATACAAAAGGAAAAAAAAAAAGGAAAATCAACTTCTCTACATCATAGGAGAGATATTAGCTTTTAAACTGAAAACAAATGTCATCTGGTCCCATCACTTCATGACAAATAGATGGGGAAACAATGGAAACAGTAACAGACTATTTTCTTGGGCTCCAAAATCACTGCAGATGGTGACTGAAGCAACAAAATTAAAATTTGTTTGCTCCTTGGAAGAAAAGCTGTAACATACCTTGACAGTGTATTTAAAAGCAAAGACATTACTTTGCCAACAAAGGTCAGTCTAGTCAACTGACCTTTGGTTTTTCCAGGAGTCATGTGTGGATGTGAGATTTGGACCATAAAGAAGTCTGAGTGCCGAAGAACTGATGCTTTTAAACTGTGGTGTTGGAGAAGACTCTTGCAAGTCCCTTGGACTGTAAGGAGATCAAACCAGTCAATCCTAAAGGAAATCAGTCCTGAATATTCACTGGAAGGACTGATGCTAAAACTGAAACTCCAGTACTTTGGCCACCTGATGTAAAGAACTGACTCATTGGAAAAGACCCTGATGCTGGGAAAGATTGAAGGCAGGCGGAGAAGGGGATGACAGGACAAGATGGTTGGATGGCATCACTGACTCAATGGACATGAGTCTGAGCAAGCTCTGGAAGTTGGTAAAGGACAGGGAAGCCTGGCATGCTGCAGTCCATGGGGTCACAAAGAGTCGGGCACTACTGAGCAACTGAACAACAACGAACAGAAACAAACAAAAAGAAAAAACTGAGTCTTAAGAAAGATAAATAGAAAAGAAAAAAAGATGACACTTCAACACATTAAAGTGAAATTATAGAACTTCAGTAAATGAGAAAGCCCAAAATGTGGTCAAAGAAAAAGAATGCACATTCAAATTAAAAAGATAAATCATTATTAGCATTATAAATATTGGAAGACTGTTGAGTCATTTCTTCAAAGATGTGATAAAAAATTATCTCAAACCTAGAATTTTATACCTAAGCAAACAGTACTTGAGAAAGAACCAAACTTGGAATTTTTCATGTGGGTACAGTCATAAGAAGTTTTAACCTACACATACTATTGGTTATATATGCCATTAATTTTTTTTAATCCAAGAATTAGAAAATATAGAACATAAGGGTAAATACACTAATAACACAGTAAAGCATGGTGATATATAATATAAAAAGATAAAACTTGAAATAAAATACCAAAGGATCTTAACTTAAGAAATCAGCAGAAGAAAAAGTATACGAATTTTAAGCCTCTTCTCTTATCTAAGACAAGATATAACTAAAAATTAACCCTGGATATTAATAAGTAAATATAAGATTGAAAATGTATGTTAAAATTTTTATGATAACCACTAGAGGGATAATTAGCATGTACAACTGTTACACTGCCAGTGGGAGAAAATATTAAAAATTAAAACCCTGTTCATCTAAAATAAGAAAAGAGGAAAGAAATTTACAATAAAACAGAGTAGACTCAAATAAAAACCAAGATGGAAAAAGTAAACTGCATTCACCATAAATTTAAATACATTAAATTCCCTATTAAACAGAGACCTTCCAATCAACTAACAAAATAACATATTTGAATTATAAGAATGATACCTAAAATGATTCAGCAGTAGATATGTAGAAATCCCATGACAAGGGACATGGGAAATCCCATGACAGAGGAGCCTGGAAAGCTACAGTCCCTGGAGGTCACAGAGTCAGACATGACTTTGCAACTGAGCACTTATAGATCAGGAAGAGACTGACAGTAAGAAAAATGTGTAGATGTCACTATAAAAATTAAAAATCATCATGAAAAGTAATGAGAAAAACAAAATGTTTAAATCCATTCAAGAATGATAAAACTGAATAGACAAATATCTATTTAAAATATTGGAAAGATGTCAATAATATGTCTCTAAAATGTCACTAAGCATACTTTTGCTACTGTGTTCTACCAAATTTTCAGGAAATAGTTTATTCCTATGTATTACAAATTTTTCCAGATTCTCATCCCATTCATCTAATTAATGAATGAGTACTGTGTTGATGGGAGAGCTTCCCAATGTAGTTTTAAAAATTAGCAAAATTATGATATAAAAACAAAATAAAGGCAACACCAAAAGTTAAAACTATAATCACTTAAAAAATAGATGAAAAATGTTAAATAAAGTAGTAGTGTGGACAGTGACTACAACCACAAAATTAAAAGATGCTTGCTCTTTGTAAGAATAACTATGACAAACCTAGACAGTGTATTAAAAAGCAGAGACCTCACTTTGCCAACAAAGGTCCGTACAATAAAATTATGGTTTTTCCAAAAGTCATGCATGGATGTGAGAGTTGGACCATAAAGAAGGATGAGTGCCAAAGAACTGACCCTTTTGAACTGTGGTGCTGGAGAAGAATCTTGAGAGTCCCTTGGACAGCAAGGAGATCAAACCAGTCAATCCTAAAGGAAATCAACCCGGAATATTCATTGACTGATGCTGAAGCTGAAGCTCCAATACTTTGGCCACCTGATGCGAAGGGCTGACTCACTGGAAAATATTCTGAAGCTGGGAAAGATTGGAGAGATTTGTTCACATAATTTCTATTGTTATTAATCAGAGGAGATGTAAAAGTTGCTATTTTTCAAAGCTAACTGTAGTACATGTGACTGATATTATCAAGAATACAAAAGAGGGACTTCCCTGGTGGTCCAGTTGTTAAGAATCCACCTTCCAATGCAGGTTATATGGGCTCCATCCCAGGTCAGGGAACTAAGATCCCACATGCCCTGAAGCATGGCCAGAAGTAAGATAACTAAATAAAACAAGGGAAAACAGAATTGTTTTTTAGCTTCAATCTCCTTTGGTTGGGGAAAAATATTTTAACGCACCTTTTGGATATGCGAAAGATTGGCCCTGAATCCACTGAAGGCTGAGACAAAAGGAGGAAAATGTTCTAAACCACAAACTAGCTTTTAGATAGGACAGCAATTTAGGGAAGTCCAAAACTCCAAAGTCCTGGAGTTTGGCAAGAAAAACCAAGAAGGGAGGTGTGATCTAAGGAGGGCCATATTCAAGAACATCCTTATATCCCATGTCATAGACATGACAGTATAATTCCTCTGAAGAGGACGGAATGATGAAATTTAGGCACTGTCGTACTCCAGGATCTATTTTTTTTAACTTGATTGAGGATTGCTTTACAATATCGGTTTGATTTCTGTCATACACTGGCATGAATTAACCATAGGTGTACGTATATTCCCCGCCCCCCCCCCCCAGTATATGTTTAAAATTTCTTTCCTGTATTCTAATTCCCTCATTTTATCTTCACATCTTAGAAATTAAACATATTACCTTTATCAGTGATGGAAGTAAATTGTCATTTCTCTCTCCAAGTATTGGGTGACACAGTGGACCTCAAAACATTCTGAAACCACCAGAGGTGATAGGAGAGAAGGGAGAGCACAGGGGAAGGGCAAAGAGTGGTAGGAAGCACTCTAGATTTGGTACTTCCCCATCCAGGATGCACAGAAATCCTAAGGGAGAGACACATGGTAACTATAATGATGTAATAGTTTTCTGGTCCTGCAAAATGAGAGATTCAATATTTAAATAAACTTTGAGAGAAAAAAGTGATGCCAGAAAGTTGGAAAGCTTGAAAACTTTCAAGCTGTCTTCGTTAGGAATGATACCAAAACAAAGCATGATTTCTTGAGTTCAAAGAATATATGTGGCCTGTGACAGATCGTCCATGAGGTCATGCAGATGTGATATTAAGGAGAGTAACAGTGTTGGCTCAGAAGGTAAAGAATCTGCCTGCAATGCGGGAGACCTGGGTTCAATCCCTGGGTTGGGACGATCCCCTGGAGTGGGGCACGGCAACCCACTCCAGTATTCTTGCCTGGGGAATCCCATGGACAGAGGAGCCTGGCGGGCTAAAGTCCAAGGGGTCCCGAAGAGTCAAACATGACTGAGTGACTAAGCACAACAGTTATGAAGTCTCAACTTAAAGCACGTCACCCCATACCTAAGAGCAGAGAAGAAGGTGCTTTAACACTACCTGCACGAATTCCTCCTTAGATTCAGAGTAAATTGTGCCTTATCTGAGAAAAGAACACCTTAGTGATTTTTTCAAGAGATGACATCCTTGAAAGCCATGTCTGTCAACTCAACATATCCATTATAACACGGACACACAAATACTTTTATGCATTTTCTTTGTAATAAGACTCGGGCCTCTGGAAAGTCCCAGAGTCTGCAATCAAGGAGATTCAGTTCTCCGATCCCCCGAAGCATCTCTAAAGAGGAGACAGTACCAACGTTTTCTTAGGTCAGATTCCGAAAGCAATAAAACTAAGAGAAAAAGTAAACAAATGTGACATAATCAAACTTGTAAGCTTTTGGACAGCAAAGGAAACTATAAACAAAACAAAAAGACTGAGAGAAAATATTTGCAAACGATGTGACCAACAAGGGCCTAATTTTCAAAACATGCAAACAGCTCATATAATTCAGTAACAAAAACAAACTGCCCAACTAGAAAATGGGCAGAAGACCTAAATAGATATCTCTCCAAGGAAGACATACAGATGGCCAATAGGTACATGAGAAGATGTTCACCCTCACTAATTATTAGAGAAATGGAAATCAAGCTTATTGAATACAAAGAGGCACCACCTCACACAGGTCAGAATGGACATCATTAAAAAGTTTACAAAACATAAATGCTGGAGAGGGTGTGGCGAAAAAGAATCCCTCTTAGACTCTTGGTGGTAACATAACTTGGTGCAGCAACTATAGAAAACAGTATGGCGGTTCCTCAAAAAAATATAAAACCACTACAATATTGTAAAGTAATTAGCCTCCAACTAATAAAAATAAATGGAAAAAATAAAAATAGAGTTGCCATATGATCCAGCAATCCCTCTCCTTCATACCCAAACAAAACTACAATTCAAAAAAGACACATGCACGACTATGTTCATAGCAGCACAATTTACAATAACCAAAACGTGGAAACAGCCTAAATGGAATGGCTAAAGAAGATGTAATATGTATATACAATGGAATATCACCTAGCCATTAAAAATAATTAAACAATGCCATTTGCAGCAACATGGATGGACCCAGAGAATTATTATACTAAATGAAATAAATCAGAAGAAGACAAATACCATAGGATATTACTTATATGAGGGACTGAAGATAGGACACAAATCAACAGAGCTATGAAACAAAAACAGAGTCACAGAAATAGTGACTGGACTTGTGGTTGCTAAGTGGTGGGGGGCAGGGGGGTGGAAAGAAAGAAAATGGGAATGTGAGATTAGCAGATGCAAACTATTATATACAGGATGGATAAACAGCAAGGTCTTACTCTATAGCATAAGCAATTACATTCAGTATCCTGTGATAAACCATAGTAGAATATGGAAAAGAATATATGTATAAGTTTGTGTGTGTGTTTATAACTGAATCACTTTGCTGTACTGCAGAAATAAACACGGCTTTGTAAATCAACTATACTTCAATAAATTTTTTTTTTTTTAAATAAAGAGGAGGAAAGAATCCAGATTTTTTTTTCTAAATGACCATCCCTACAGGTCAGCGGGGGTCTACTTAGGTAAACAACTCAAGCGGCAAGGCCCTCAGAGCATCATCTTTTCTTTGATCCCAGTAATGCCATGTGGATTGACTTTAAGGTATGCCTATTCTTCAGAAGCCTTGATCTCTAGCTTAAGAATATGAGTTAAGTCAGGATTTTATAGAGATTTTTTGGCTTTAGGAAATAAAACATGAGAGACCCCCCGCATCTTACATTCTTCTGAAAATCTCCATCTCTAATTGTTTCTCCCCTTCAAAGAAAATTCCCACATACCTCATACTGTATTAATAAAGTCTCCAACAGGCAAGTAACTAATCACCCTCCGCCATCCAGGAACAGTTTAGAATGAAAAGATTAGCAGGCTTTGTTGTTGGGTTATATCTGAGAGATGACAGTTTATATCAAATCACTATGTGTCAAAAATCTGCGGATGTGCCAAGGCAGAAATGCCATTCCACAGTTCCCAGAGGTGGATACAATTCCCTGTTCCACATGTGACTTTAATATGTGTGCTGCTTAGAGAGAGAGAGAGCTGGCCTTTTCAGTCAGATTCTTTCTTACATTACGACCCACCAGCTGATACAGCAACACTGCATTTGCCCAAAACTATTTGCTATGATTGTTCAGAGGCCTTTTCACTTGTTCCCCACCTGCTCTCTCTCCTATTCAGTCTCTGCCAGCTCAGAGCTTCTGGCTCCATTCCTCACTCTTGATACATCCCTGGCCCTCTGGGCTTTCTGTCTGCTTAGCATCTGAGCAGCAACTTTCCCCATCAAACCCCAGCTTGAGCCAGGCCCAGCCCATTCCTCCTAGCCCACCTTAACTTGGACATTCTCAGAAATCTAACCCTGGTTCCAGCAGTTGTGTGTCAGCACCCCTAGGTCCCCTGTGATGAAATTCAGGATCATTCACCACACATGCAAAAACAAGGCAAAACAACCTGTAATGACAAGAACTGGGGAGTTGTTCTCTGCCTGCTGCTGAGTTGCACTTCAAACATATTTGTCGGTGCATCACTGTAACCCACTCCCAGGTAACACAGGACAACTGCAGCCATCTTCTCTACTTAGAATGCCATTCTCTGTCCTCTGCTGTGTCAATCTAGTCATTAAAGAAAATAAATCACATCCTCTGACTGAATCCTTCCTCCAACGTCCACTTTATACTTTTCATAACATTTTGCAATGCTCTGATCCTGCTTTTCAATACACACCAACAGAAAGGGAAGGACCTTTCATAAAAACAAATAATCTACCAAGATGAAGAGAAAGGAATGATGCCCTTAGCACTTTGAACCCTTTTGACCCTTTGGAAAATGGAGAAGGAGATAGGAAACACAATGTCTGCCAATATTGCTCCATCAGTCTCTTCCTCACTCATTTTCAGAATTCACAAGTGTTCCTGTTCACCCCCCCCTCCCCCGCATTGTAATCACAAATATCTCAAAGGTAGTGCATTTTGAGCAAGAAAAGCATCGCAAATGAGACCTACTGTGACAAAGCAGCTGCAGTCAACTCATCTGAGACAACATAGGGACTTGCACATTACATTTTAGAGGGTAACACCAGCAATTAGCACAGTAGGTATGCAATTGGACCATAGAATCCGTGATTCAAATTCAGCAAATTGCAGATGTCTTAGTCTGTTCAGGCTGCAATAACAGAATACCATAAACTTGGTGGTCAATAATTACTTCCAGTTCTAGAGGCTGGAAGTCCAAGATCAAAGTGCTGGCAGATTGAATGTCCACAAAGGGATCACTTCCTGATTCACAGGAGGCTTTTCATTTTACTCTAAGAAGGAAGGGTCAAGGAAGCTCTCTGGAATCTCTTTTATAAGGACACTAATCCTACTCATAAGTGAACCCCCTTCATGACCTAATCACCTCCCAAAGCCCCCATCTCTAAGCACTATCACAGTGGAAACTGAGGTTTCAACATATGAATTCTAAGTGAGGGATACAAACTCAGTCTAGAGCAGCAGAGGGGCTATTCTTGAAATCGAAGTTAATTCCTTTTTAATGGAGAGGGGTGCTTCTCTGTTACCAAAGTTTTAAATCTTCCTGCATCACCCACACAAGACACATATATTATGGGTGCTTAATAGATAACTGTTGCATGCAATGACTGAGTTGCATTTCTTGGCTGCTAATGCTTAATATATTTACTCATTCTGGATTTTTTTTTTCAGCACCTTTTCCTCCTTCTATATGACAAGTCAGTCTTTCCATAACCTGTCAACCAGTCACCAGGAAATTAAACCATGGTGCAACCCTGAAATTAGCAGTTGTGTTAACATTCCTTGCCTACCCCACACCTGAACTTTTCCCAGGTAGTTCAACCTGGTCAGTATAGAGAGAGACCTGAGGCAATGTTAATGCCTCATCATTCATTCAGAGGCAGTGACTCCTGACACGTGGTATCAGATGAGGACTCTTCCCTTTTGGCCTAAAACTGTGGACAATACTGATGCCTAAGAACAAGTTGAAAAAAATAAAACAACATATATATATTTTTTTAAACGTTGCACTTGATTTTTCTAAATGCACCAGGTAGCCTCAATCTGTGGCTTGAGTGTGCTCACCATTCTGAATTCACTGCTGTGGAAAATGGAGCTGAAATGACGTAAGGCAGGCAAGACACAGTTTGAAACGTCAAGATTTTGCCATGTGCCTTTGAGCCACATCCAATACCAACTGAACCATTTATAGCACATCTTATTGTTTGCTTCCTAAATCCGGTCATATAAAAGTAATAGGGTACTGTCTTTTGCCCTTTGCTTTGTGAGGTTATCTAATTTCCATTCCCAGATGAACGTCATGGCTGCTCTTTTTCTGTCTTGAAAATAAATCTGTTGCCCAAAGCTAAATATACAGTACTTTGAACATGACAATGAGGCTATTTTTAATTTGTCCTTTGTTTTAATTATGCTGTTGGTATTATTTTGTAGGTACAATTTGCAACATTCTTGCTGCCACCTACAGGCAACCCTGAGCTCAACCTTGTGATCTGGGGAGGGTAGGTGTAGAATTATCTGTTTGTCTTAAATTAAAAATCTGCTGTATTTCTAGCTTACTGTTTATCAGCATGGATATGAATGTATTGAGAATGTTTTTTAAACAATACCCACGCCTTTATTTATTTCATGAAAATAAAAATATCTGCAAGATCCTCATAAAATCACTAAAGAGGACAATCGCTGCCAACATAAAGAATTCACCTGGGACAACACAGGAGCAATCCTACACAAATGTGTTCTTAATGGTTTCCATAAGTAATAACATCAGCATGTTTATGAAAAACCTAAATGCATAATTGATCAAAGCAATTTTCACAGTTAAAATTTATTAGCTATGGAAATAGCTGATGTGAAAAGCAAGGTTAAGAGCAAAAAATCTAAGGCTTTTAAAAAGTAATTCTATCTCTTCTTGATAACTAACTGCACTGAGCTAACTCTGAAAAAAGAGCACTGAAAAGAAAAGCAGAAATGGAGACAGAGCAGCTCTTATGAGGCCATTTATCACCAAAAAAAAGGAGGAAAGAATAAAAATAAAATATGGCAATAGAATCCTAGAACTCTCTGATGAATCTTAGACCTCTGTGAGGCAAAGAGTACTGTGGGTCCAAAAGAATTCTCTCTTTGGGAAGCTGGCCTCAAATGAGGGATGAGAGCGACTTACAGAATGTGCTGGTAGTCTGTGAACACAGCCCCTACTGTGTTCCAGGCTGTGTGCTTGACACTGAGGATTAGAGGTAAATATGACAGAGCCTTTACTTTAAGGAGAATACTTTCTCAGAGGGGTGACAGAAGCAAGGAAGTGTAATACAATGTGATAAGGACTATGACTATGACAGAGGTAGGTACCAGCACCATGGAAGTGCAAAAGATGACAGTTACCGCCCTGCTGGGAAAAGCCCTCGAGAACTAGGGAGTCAGGAAAAGGTCAAAACACCAGGAAGAAGGGAGGACATTGTCTGAGCCATTCCCTTCAGTTCTTCCTTATCTCTCCTTTTGTTTCTGGCCAAGAAATGAATCTTCAAAATAAAATGAAAATAAAAATCTTAGCACTATAGTTTTGACAATAAGAACAGGGACCGAGAGCTCAGTGCTTTAAAAGCCACATAGAAGACTGTCAATAATAATTCATTATCAATGCTCTCTCCAACCCCCTCACTTAAAACGCAAACACTCAGGAAATGTACCGCAAACCAAACTTTCCCCATCACACTTTCCTGCATGAAAGCAAAACTAAAAGACTTGATTAGTACCACAGAGATGTTTCTCTCTCTCTCTCTCTCTCTCTCTCTCACACACACACACACACACACACACACACACACATTTTGTTGCACCAGGTCTTAGTAAGGAATGTCAGCTCTTTCAGTTGTAATGTGAACTCTTAGTTATGGCAAGGGGAATCTAGTTCTCCAGATAGGGATCAAATCTAGGCCCTCTGCATTGGGAATGTGGAGTCTTAGCCACTGGACCTCCAGGAAAGTCCTTATAGAACTCTTAAATGAACATTACCTGAAAGGATATCACCAGTGTATGACTGCTTGTATCATTGCTAAAATACTACATCTAGTTTTTTCCCCCCCAATTTGTATTTTTCTCCCCAGACTATATAGTTTGAAAATCTTAAGAGTGTTGAAGTTAAGTATAAATTATTATTTGTAACATTTCCATTTTGGAAAAGTAAACTTATTTCATATAATAAATGAAATAGAAATGACAGAAACATTTTATTTCAATAATCATGTTCTCAGAAATTTCTGTATACTTAAAACTATATGAAATACTGTGTGCTAGATATAATATTTGGATGTGTATCTTTCCATAAGGAGTGTTTAAGTTCATAGAAAAGCAAAAAATATTATAGAACTATACCTATCTATACAAAGTAGATAGGTTTGGCACTAATAAATTCTGAAATTGATGAAGCTCATCATTAATATCTATCGATTTCCTTTTGGTACTATTTCCCAATTTCTCAAATTATTTTCTCTTTCTTCACTATGCATGATAATCCAGACTACTAAATGTCGGTTCAACGACTAAATACTGGTCAAAACTCCCAGTCTCTCACTTTGAGAGAAGAATTAATATGGTGGAAGTTTTAACAAGGACACTTTGTAGCAGCGTGTGAGGTTCAACAAAACCAACCAGAGAGAACACTGTAACACTCTTTACACCAATAGAATAGTTGCTTCTGGTGGAATTTCAGACATCACAGGCAGCCACTTAAAAAGAAGCAGACCTTCTGAAATCCACATATATATCAATATAATGCCTGTCTGAAAGCATAGGATAAAATGGTGGGATTTGCAATATAAAGTATGAAACAAAGAAGATCAGGGAGCAAACAAAATAGTGAATCCTCAGATAGTCTGGAAAAGCTTCCTGCAAAAAGAGAGATCTGAATAGCTTCTTAAGAACAGATATGCCTTGGATCAAAGAGCTGGACACAACTGAGTGACTAACATTTCTCTTGACTTCATGCTTTGGATCAAACCAGTCAATCCTAAAGGAAATCAACCCTGAATATTCACCGGAAGGACTGCTGCTGAAGCTGAAGCTCCAATACTTTGGCCACCTGATGCGAAGAGCTGACTCATTGGAAAAGACCCTGAAGCTGGGAAAGATTGAGGGCAGGAAGAGAAGGGGGCAACAGAAGATTAGATGGTTGTATGGTATCACCCAATCAATGGACATGAGTCTGAGCCAACTTGGGAAATGGTAGAGGACAGGGAAGCCCAGCCTGCTGTGGTTCATGGGGTCTCAGAGTTGGACTTGACTTAGTGCTGAAAAACAGCAACAACAATGCTTTGGACAATCAAAGAGAAAGAAGGACTTGGGAAGAGAAAGCACATTCAGGCCAAGGAACAGCAAACACAAAGAACATATATGGCAGAGACGGGGGGACACTTTGCTCTTCAAGAGTAAGTTAAATGAAAGCATAAAGTTCATCAGTAGCTTTCATTAGATTTAGATGACTTCCAGGATACTCAATGTGGAATAACTACTTTTCTGAGCCAAATGCAAAATTTTAACTAAATGTTATCTCATATTAAAAATCACCTAATATACAAAATGGACATAAATGCTAATGATATTTGATCTTTTTTGAGACTGCCTACAAATACAGTATTTGATGTATTGTGATACAGTTTTAGAGCTGGACTTGTTTTTTAATTATTAAAGTATAATCTTAAAGAGGATTTTAATTAAGAATGAAAACTCAGGAGTGTTTGAAATGAATTATGGTGAGCTCCTCCACAGATAAAGAGAAAAAGATATGCAATATTTTGACCTTTCTCAGATATCCCACAGGCCCTCTGATTTCTGACTTAGACCAGTCTACTCTGGATTAAGAACTCCTAACCAAGAATAGTTCAATAAAAATGACATTTATTTGAAAGAATGTAAGGTATTAAATATATAAAAGTTTGGTTCTTTTTCTAACACATCTAGTCAGAAATTTGTTTTACTTTCATTCTTTCAATTTTATTTGTATAAGATTCAAGGCTATGAATTTTCCTCTCAGCTCTGATTTAACTGTGTTATATTGTTATTTTCTAGAAATTCTGACATCTAGGTGTTTTTATTTTCATCTTTAATCCAAAAGCATTTGAGAAAGACTTGGACTGCAAGGATCAAACTAGTCAATCCTAAATGAAATCAGTCCTGAATATTCATGGGAAGGACTGATACTGAAGCTCCAATACTTTGGCCACCTGATGTGAAGAACTGACTCATTGGAAAAGACCCTGATGCTGGGAAAGATTGAAGGCAGGAGAAGAAGGGGATGACAGAGGATGAGATGGATGGATGGCATCACCGACTCAATGGACATGAGTTTGAGCAGGCTCCAGAAGTTGTTGATGGACAGGGAAGCCTGGTGTGCTGCAATGCATGGGGTTGCAAAGAATCAGACATGACTGAGCGACTGAACTGAACTGAACTGAACTTCTTTAACTGTATACATTTTTTTATATGTTGTTATCATGTCTAGTTTTATTGCATTGGAATCAGAAAGATGTATCATTTTCTAAATTATTTCTCACTTTCAGATGTATAGATACCTTCATTGTAGTCTAGAAAAATAGTTTTAAATGTCACATGGGTATGTACTCAATTTATAAAGTAAAGGGTTTCATGTATATTTTCTTGCTTATTTTTGTTAAGGAATGCTATAAACTTGGGGCTTCCCTAGTGGCTCAGGGTAAAACAAAAAGAAAAAGAAAAATCTGCCTACAAATGAAGGAGATGTGGATTCAATCCCTGGATCAGGAAGATCTCCGAGAGGAGGAAATAGCAACTCATTCCAATATTCTTGTCTGGGCAATCCCATGGGCAGAGGAGCCTGGCGGGCTACACTTCAGTTCAGTTCAGTCACTCAGTCATGTCAAACTCTTTGCAACCCTATGGACTGCAGCACGCCAGGCTTCCCTGTCCATCACCAACTCCCAGAGTTTACCCAAACTCATGTCCATTGAGTTGGTGATGCCATCCAGCCATCTCATCCCCTGTTGTCCCCTTCTCCTCCTGCCTTCAATCAAAATATGGTCGACTGGAGAAGGGAATGGCAAACCACTTCAGTATTCTTGCCTTGAGAACCCCATGGACAGTGTGAGAAGGGCTACACTTCATGGGGCTGCCAAGAGTCGGGCAGGACTCAGCGACTAAACAACAACAACAATCGTAACTCTAAATGTGCTTCTTCCAATCACCCTGTCTAGGTCTGAGAGCAGTGAATAGAGGTCTCTGGGTGTTTTAAAGTCTATTTTGCTATCTCTCATAATTTTTGAACTGTGAACGTTACTGCTATGCAATTTAGTGTATAAAGTGTTAAGCGTTAGTCGATCAGTTGTGTCCAACTCTAGTAGGTATTCATAACTGTTAAATCTGTACTGTGAATTATACCATGTAATATTTTAAAACTGTTTTTCCTTGTATCAGAGAGTGTGGTTTGACCTGAATTCTATCTTATCTGAAATTAAAACCAAGATTCCTGCATTCTTTATGTTTGCATTCATTTGGTATAGCTTTGCCCTATTTATCATTTTCTCTTTTTCCTTCATTTGAGTCACCTTGTTTTAAGAGTACTTTAATAAAGTGAATAAAGCTTACATATAACTCTATTTATTAATATGATATGGATTTTTCTTTTATGCTCATATTAATTTGTTGCCTCCTATTTGTATTTATTTTTGAAATGTGTTTTATTTTTATTTTATATAGTTCTTCTGATACTAATAAGAATTAGTATTTTAGATTATAATGATTAATTACATCTAGCTTATAACTTTATGTAATATTTTTGCCCTTGCTTTGAGACAGAATCATCTCTCTTTGAAAATCTTGAGATATCTCAATTAAAATATTAAGATATTATATATAAAGAAAATTTGACTCTGGGTCAAATTTATTCATAGTTTTTAAATTTGAAGAAAAGTTTGGTTGCATTTAAATATCCTGGCTCACTTTTTCTAGAATATATTGTAGGTGTTGCTTCATTGTTTCCTGGTATTGAATGTTACCATCAAGAAATCTATTGAAAATTGTATTTCCCTTAAAACAATAGAGATCATTAATTTTTGTCAAAATCACATCTTGGAAGTGAAAGAGGATCTATTTATATTCACTGATGTTTGTGAAACAACCAGTATAAACTGAGATTATTCCAGGGCACCTGGGCTACATGGTCTTTCCATCTATACATGGCATGATCCTTTGGTTTTAGATACTTAAATCATGTTTTTCATCATCTTATCTATAATATTCTTTATCTAATATACTTTACATTTCTCATCCATCTAAAGATCTTTTTTTTTCATTCATTTTTCACTTAAATCATGTTTTGTTGCTAATTTTTAATTTTAGTGACTTTTCAATAGATTATTTTCTTTATATCTCAGAAAAATTTTCTTTACTTGTACTTTTAAATATCAATGATAGGTTTTGTTCCTTGTTTTCTAGTTTTCTGCATTCTTCCTCACTAGTATTATATAGCCATCATTTTTCCCTCTAGTTTTTCTTCCTCATTCCTGTACTTTCATTTTTTCAAGTCTATCTTTATTGCTCATGTGGTATATTGTTAAATAATGGATCCCAGTTAGACACACTCACTGATATCCATACACTTTTATAGTCTTTTCTATGCCAATTCTTGACTTAGCTCTGACTTACTTTACCAACAGGATATAAGCAAATGTGACAAATGTAGAGGCTTGATAAACACATGCACTTAGGAGCTCGCCTTTTTGAAATGCTACCATTACCATGTGAAGAAGCCTAGTTTAAATGTCTCGAGAATGAAAGACCACATGTAGAGAGAGGCCCAGCCATCTCAGCTTAACATAGCTCCCTGCCAATTCAACAGCTAACCGCAGCCATGGGAGTGGAACTAGTATAAGGGTGTCATTGGGCACATCCAACCCACAGCATCATGAGCAACATTAAATCATTGTTTTAAGCCACACAATTATAGGGTCTTTGCTAGGCATTATTAGATAACTGATAGAGAAATCGTTGCCTAGGAGTGTGGTGTGGCTGTCACAAAACTTATAACATGTGGCATTGGCTTTGGAACTGGGCAGCAGATGGAGGCTTGAGAAGTGTGAGGAGGCTGTTGGCAAAGGCTGAAGGATGGCAAAGAAATAGTTGGCAGAGGCCTGAAATGGGTTGAGGCAATCATTAGTGGCAGGAAAAATGGCAGCCCATATTTTATAACAGAAACATTTGGCAAACCTGTCAAGTGCTGGTACACAGAAGAAGGAATTGTACCTGATGAACTAATGGGTCTGGCTAAGGAGATTTCCTGGCAGGACCTTTAAAGTGACAATTGGCTTCTTTTAGTTGCATCTGGTAAGGCATAGGAAGAGAGAGAGAGAAGCTAAGGAGAGAACTATTTAGCTTGCAAGAGGAATTTAGACATGAAGAAGAGGCAGAACTTTCTGGACTGGAAAATAAAATGATTTAACATTTCCAGACTTTCCAGTTGGCAAAATATTCTCAGTATAATAAATGGTCTCAGGGTAAAGAACCAACCAAGAATATTGATGTAAAACCTCTTTTCAGTTCTTAAAACAATTTAAAGTGATTCTTAGGACACTCTCAGCTAAATAGAAGAGCTTCTAAGATTTTTAAAAAACATTATCCCACAGCATCCAGAAACACCCAAATTAGACTGAGTCCCAACTTAAAAGAGTTATGGTTGTGAGCCTGAGACATCAATTGAACCCCAGCCATATTCACAAGAAATCATTAGAATTTTTATGGTAGTTGTATCAACTTGGACTAAAAAGAAGAGAGACAGTTCAAAATGAAAAGAGGTCTTTGTGGTCTCTTTCTATCACAGAAAACACAGAGAAACTATTTATATATTTCTTAGAGAAAAGGGAAAATCTTGAAGATAGCTGAGCCAAGAGCACATAGGACAGAACCAAGGACCATGGGCGAACAATGGTTTAGAAAACTACCCTAAGGGAGCAGAAGGAAGTCTCAACCAAGAAACATTCCTTTGCCCCAAGTAGGACTCTTGACAGCATATGCTCAGCTGGATTTCAAACCTGTCATGGACTAGTGATTGCTATAAACTTTCAATTACTTTCCTTTTTAAGTGAGAATTTCTCTTGCCGTTGTACTGTTCCTAGCTTACCATCCTGTGCTGGGTCTGTGGGGGAAGGGAGGTAGACAACTTGCCTTTTTGTCTTGAGTCTCTGGATCAATAGGAATTATATCCAAGGAACTCCACCTAAGGATCATTTTCTATACCCAGTTCAGATGCACAAAATCATAGCCTTTTAGTCTGAATGAACAACATGAACCATCAGGGAGATAGAAGATAATATTATATCACTACATCAGTGGCCCTCAATGAACCCCACCCTCCTGTATTACTCTAGGTCAGCATCTCTCAGCTTGACTCTGAACGTAGCCATGTGGTTGTTTTTCTTTTTTTGATTTGCCATTGGGACACCAAAAAATATGACATAAGTGAAGGATTAATAAATACTTGCATATTTGGACTTTTCCTTTTTGAATGTTGCCATTACCATTGTAAGAAGCCTTGTCTAGAGTCACTGACAGTGAAAAACCACAGAGACAGTAGGTCAATTTGACCAGCCATCCCAGTTGTTCTCAGCTCCTAGGTAACCCACCAGCTGAATGCAGCTACATGGGGAACCCAGGCAAGGTCAGCAAAACAACTGCTCAGCAAACCAACAAAGTTGCAAGAAAAAAATACATAATCATTATTTTAGATCACTAAGATTTTAGATGGTTTATCATATGATAATAGATTATAGAATCCCTTACTCTCTTTGGCGTCTTCTAATTTAATCTTCATTTCTTAAACAATTTGTTTTTTTCTATTTTTTTCCCCTATGTGATGCCAATATTATTTTTATCTCCTTCTGTTATTTAGCTTTTATTTCAGGCCTTCTCTTCCCTGGAGTTCTTTATTTCTCTTGAGTGATTTCCTTCATAGCAGCAATAGCTTGTTCTTACATTTTAAAATTCTTATTGGGATATCAAATTTATTTTTTGCTTTTTGGCTATATTTTACTCTTAACTTTTTGCTTTGTTTTTACCAGGAAGCTTCCATTGCTATTTTGCACATTTCTTTCTATATCATATTTATATAGCAGAAAACTGGTACCTTTAATCTGAAATACCAACAAGGAGGATTTTCACTGAACCAGCTATTATTAAGAAATGAGGGATAATGCAGAGGGGAGAAGTTTCATGCATACTGGCTGCTATAATAATAAACCATCTTTTAAAAGGTGCCTCTATATAATTACCTTCCTTCTTGCAATTTAAAAACCAACTTTCTTAGGATTTCTACCATCAGTCCTATGATATTCTTATTGGCCCCAATACCAGTTGCAGTCACTAAAGGACACAGCCTTTGAATTTCAAGTGAGATGTTTGCTTAAATATAATTATCATTTATATATTATTTTATTGGTGTTGCATGAGATATTCCACTTCCTGCAGCATTTAAACCTAGTTTGCTTGATCTAAGCCCTTCTCATAGTAGTTCCCACTGAGAATAGGGTCTTCTTTTCAGAAGCAATTAATTTCTGAAGATTTTTGAACTCTACCCTCAAAATATGTTTGAGGTATCCATTCATTCTGTTCTTCCATTGCTCCACCATCACCCCTACCCACAAGAGTCATATGCTCTGACTCTGCTGTACTTAAAAGTACTTAACAATAACATGGAATTTACCTTACAATTTCACCGAATATGAGAGTTTTGCTTTTATTTTCACTTTCTATGCATTTGTAGAGTTTCCAAGAGGATAGAAAAGAAGAACTAATCATGATCTTATTAGAGGCTTTCTGCTCATGACTTCTGTTTTAGGCATTAAAGTGAAACTCAGCATTACAAACATTCCTTGGTAACTACTGTGCTTCAGAACTTATGCTAAAACTTTGCATCAGATACTAAAATAATATTCAATCAAAACACCTAGGATCTGTGAGTCTAGGACTAAAACTTGACAGAGTTATATACACTTACAAGTATACACAATGCCAACTAGTTGGCGGATTCTCAATTCTTGTTTATCTATAAACCAGTATAACACAATTTTATTTGACTAGGTCATCTAATTTTGAAAATTTTTATAAGAAAATACTTCTTTCTACTTCAAGTTATGCTATGGTGAATATTTCACTCTAAACAGAATAAGGCTTATGGTTTTACTTTCATGATTAGAGAACATAGAATCACAGTATTGCCTTATTTCCCATTTTTAGAAATTAAAACATATTTGATTATAACATTTAGAAATTAAAGCAATTATGAAGATATACCCTGCTATTAAGAGTATGGTCACTATCTTTGTTAATAATCAGCATGCCTTAAGTTAGGAAGATTGTGCATTTTGCATGCTCAATCAGAATCTCGGTGTGTTGGGACATAAAAATGATGATGGTTTGCACAAAGCAAGTTTTCAGAAGGGGAAGCTTATAAACCTGAACCTTACTATACTTTTTTTTATTCAAAAGAGAGAACAGACGGTTTACATCTTTTCCTTGAGCTCAAACCTGGATTTTAAGAGCTTGAATTTTACTGAAATTCAAATTGGCTCAACACAGAAGTTGTGTTTTGAAACATTCTATGAGGTTTCTTATCATGTGGCAAAGTTAAACACGTGAGTAATGATGTTTGTTGAAACCACATGCTTTAGAAATTTGGGAGCTGATTTACATTTGGTCAGAATGAAGACAGCTGAGTTGGATCTTCCATTACTGTTCAGAATCAGGCACATCCTTCTAAAACTGTGTAGCAGGTAATGGAGGGTTGAGAGCCAAACAGTCCATTATCAATACTGAGGTAGGCAAAACAATGGATGGCTCCAAAGCACTAAGTTTCTAGTTTTGAAATTGGCATCCATAGGTGGTTAAGATCTTTGAATTATGAAAATGTTTCTTGCCAACCAACTTCTACTGGTATAAAAACTGTACTACTTTGGGCACATATGAAACAACTTTAATTAGCACTGCAGAGTTAATGTGATGGTGAAGACAGAAGCTACATAATCCATCTTAGTTCATTGCTTCCTATATGGGTATTCAGGATCTGCAAAATTCTCAGCCATAATCCTGGAAGAATTAGAGCCTAAGGTCATGAAGGTTGATTAAGTTTATCAGAGCCAGGGCATTAAATGATTGCCTGTACAAAGGGTTTTGTTAAAAAAAATAAAAATAAATAAAATAAAAATCTAACATTAAGCTACTCTCCTACGTAAAACTTTACTGGTTTTCTAAAAAAGAAAAGAGAGTACTTCACTGAATTTTCCAAAAATTTTTCACTTATTTTGAGAGTGAAGTGAAAGCCCATTCTCAGAACACTTATGCGGTAAAGATTTATTCATAAAATCCTTGGAAGATATTTTTCACCATATGAATGAAGAAAATCTTCTGAATCAAGGCCTTGGATTAACTATTTAAAATGACACCAAAATTCCATGAGCAATGTTGGATAAACTGCCATTTTAGACAAGGAGCCTGGATGCAAACAACTGCAAACTTCTGAACATTGAAGGAAGAATTTCTGAAGACTAAAGAGTCTCAAGTAACTGAGCATGCCAGATTTTCTGCAGTTGAAAATATGCATAAATACTTGGTAATTTTCAATATCAACTCTGCTCAGAGACCTTTAAATTTCCTTTTTATTATCAGGTATTATAAAATATGACCATGTTAATATTTTCAAACTATTTACCTCTTTTGGTTTTAACTCTTTAGACTTTTGGGAAATTATTTTGTTATATTACATAAGGAGGTTATCTAAATTTCTTTCACATAGTAAATGTTCTCCATTCCATTTGTCAGTACATTCCCTTTTCTTTGTTTTCAGATGCTTCTTTTAAAAAATTACATGTCAAGTTATTATACAGTAAAGGTATGCTTATTAAATAGTTTTCATATGAGGTCTTCCCTGATAGCTCAGTTGGTAAAGAATCCCCTGCAATGCAGAAGACCCCGGTTTGAATTCCTGGGTTGGGAAAATCCACTGGAGAAGGGATAGGCTACCCACTCCAGTATTCTTGGGCTTCCCTTGTGGCTCAGCTGGTAAAGAATCTGCCTGCAATAAAGGAGACCTGGGTTCAATCCCTGGGTTGGGAAGATCCCCTGGAGAAGGGAACAGTTACCCACTCCAGTATCCTGGCCTAGAGAATTGGACTGCATAGTCCATGTGGTTGCAAAGAGTCAGACACAACAAAAGGATAAAAAAGGAAGGTAAAAAGGAAGATGAACTTTGAACATGGTGCTAAGTAATTTTACATTAACTATATATAATTTATTCTGAAATTAACTACCTTATGTAGTTTTAGGACATTGTTTATAAATTATGAAAATGAAGTTCATAAAAATTAATAACCAATACTTTAGGCAGAGACATGTAGGGAGTCTTGACCAATAATGATTATTAAAAAACTAAACCAAAATGGTGGAAAATTGGGTATAATCTAACTGCACATGCATTTTCCGACTTTTAGAATGCACATTGAACTTTTACAGAAGTAAAGATTAAGTACGAGCTTCAATGAGCCTCCCAGGTGGCACTAGTAGTAAAGAACCCACCTGCCAATTCAGGAAACATAAGAGATGTAGGTTTGATCCCTGGGTTGGGAAGGTCCCCTAGAGGAGGGCACGGCAACCCACTCCAGCATTCTTGCCTAGAGAATTCCATGTATAGAGAGGATCGTGGTGGGTTACGGCATATAGGGTCACAAAGATTCAGACACGACTGAGTCAACCTAGCACACACACATGATCTTCTTTACCTCAAGTATGTAAGATAGTGGCGAGTTGAGTCCATCATTCAGTTCAGTAACTCAGTCGTGTCCGACTCTTTGCAACCCCCGTGAACCTCAGCACACAAGGCCTCCCCGTCCAAGAGGAACTCCCAGAGTTTACCCAAACTCACGTCCATTGAGTCGGTGATGCCATCCAGCCATCTCATCCTCTGTTGTCCCCTTCTCCTCCTGCCCTCAATCTTTCCCAGCATCAGGGTCTTCTCAAATGAGTCAGCTCTTCGCATCAGGTGGCCGAAGTATTGGAGTTTCAGCTTCAACATCAGTCCTTCCAATGAACACCCAGGACTGATTTCCTTTAGGATGGACTGATTGGATCTCCTTGCAGTCCGAGGGACTCTCAAGAGTCTTCTCCAACAACACAGTTCAAAAGCATCAATTCTTTGGCGCTCAGCTTTCTTTACAGTCCAATTCTCACATCCATACATGACCACTGGAAAAACCATAGCCTTGACAAGACGGACCTTTGTTGACAAAGCAATGTCCCTGTTTTTTAATATGCTGTCTAGGGTGGTCATAGCTTTCCTTCCAAGGAGTAAGCATCTTTAAACTTCATGGCTACAGTCACGATCTGCAGTGATTTTGGAGCCCCCCAAAATAGAGTCAGCCACTGTTTCCACTGTTTTCCCATCTATTTGCCATGAAGAGATAGGACTGGATGTCATGATCTTAGTTTTCTGAATGTTGAGCTTTAAGCCAACTTTTTCACTCTCCTCTTTCACTTTCATCAACAGGCTCTTTAGTTCTTCACTTTCTGCCACAAGGGTGGTGTCATCTGCATATCTGAGGTTACTGATATTTCTCCCTGCAATCTTGATTCCAGCTTGTACTTCTTCCAGCCCAGCGTTTCTCATGATGTACTCTGCATATAAGTTAGATAAGCAGGGTGACAATATACAGCCTTGACATACTCCTTTTCCTATTTGGAACCAGTTTGTTGTTCCATGTCCAGTTCTAACTGTTGTTTCCTGACCTGCATACAGGTTTCTCAAGAGGCAGGTCAGGTGATCTGGTATTCCCATCTCTTTCAGAATTTTCCACAGTTTATTGTGGTCCACACGGTCCAAGGCCTTGGCATAGTCAATAAAGCAGAAATAGATGTTTTTCTGGAACTCTCTTGTTTTTTCAATGATCCAGCAGATGTTGGCAATTTGACCTCTGGTTCCTCTGCCTTTTCTAAAACCAGCTTGACCATCATTAACATCATATTAAACTGTTGTAAGTTAGTACTTACTCATCCTGCCACAATTGTTGCTCTTGATTATATCTCTGAGAAAGACATCCGGTCCAGACATACTCATTGCAATTATACTTCATTTACCCGGGAGGTAACATTTTTGGAATTAGATTGAAGAGTTGTCATTTTTTATTTTTGATGCTATTATATTTCAATCTTACAAATAAATATAGTCACGCTGATGGCATCTATTTAAAGTAAATCATAGTGCTATTTTAGAAACTGTTTGATTTTATTTGAAATAAATTTTGTTGTTGAAAACTTTTGCTTTTGAATACTTTTCATTTAAACCTTTCCTAGTTCTCCATTGGATCCTTTCTTAATGTCAACTGTAATTTTCCCCCAAACTGCTCTAGTCCTCAAAGACCAATTCAAATAGGCCTCCTGTGAAGTGTTTCCCAAATCTGTTCAGCAGAGTCTGGCAGTCCCTCTCACAGTCTTGTATTCATTCCATTATTATTGCACTTAGCACAGTGGAGAGTGTCTATGTATCAGCACGTGGGCTTTCATCATTAGACCTTGGGTACCTTGAGCCAGTGGCTATGGCTTTTATCTCTATACTTCTCAATCTAAGCACCGTGTCTACTCAACTATAAGAGCTCAGTAAGTGTTTTATTAGATCTGTTGTTATGATTAAAGTAATGAATGTTTATTGGGAAAGAAAAATAACTTTAGCAAGTAATGATAAACAAAGATAAAAATGATAACCGTGATAAAAGTAAATATATAACTATTACCAATATTTCAATGTGCTTTATTCTTTCATATATATCAGATCATCAGCTTACACTATATATTCTGGTTAATATCTTTTTTGATAGTATTATTGAATACTATCATAATAGTATTATAGAAAAAAATAGTATTATTGAAAATGTGACTATAAAACTATTCACTATGAAAATATTTGTATAAACTGTGAAAATATTTCACCTAAATAATTATTCAACAAAATTATTATTTTTATTTACACAATGGACATTCCAAATAAATACAAAAAAAGAAATAGTTGTATAATAAATCCCTATGCACCTACCACCTAATTCAATAATTACCAATATTTGCTGAATGTTTTATGTCTTATTATATCACCATCCATTTTCTCCACTTCCCACATTGGGTTATTTTAAAGAATATTCCAAGCATCACATTGTTTCATAAGTAAATACTTCAGCATGTATGCATTTCTAAAAGATGAACATTTAGAAAAAGAAGGCCCAAAGCCATATCACCCAAAATTATTTTAAATATTTCTTAATACAGAAATCCTGGATTATCTCATCAATGGTTATTTATAGTTAGTTTGTTGAATCAGTGTCCAAAGTCTTCATATTGCATTTGCTCATTTTCCTTACATTTTGTATAATCATCTCATTTTATTTTTTCCTTGTCATTACTTTATAATAGCATTTCAAACCCTGCATCATATTCCATGATGATATAACACAATTCAAACAGTTCTCTATTATTGAGTATTTAGCTTATTTCCCATTTTTCTCCTATTAATTAAACAATGTTCCAATGAATATGCATATAGACAAATCTTTGAGCACACCTAGAATTATCCTATTAGGATTAATTCTTAGAAGTGGAATGCCTCATGGGTTTTTTTTTAAAGCTTTTGATACAGCTTGTCAAATTACTCCTCAAAATGATTGAATTAATTTACACTCCTACCAGTCATACGAGCTATCTATGCCCCCATACCCTCATCAATGCTGCGTAATATCTTTATTTTAAATATCTGCCAATTTGATAGACCAGAAAGATATTTTGCTGTTTTAATTTGCATTTTTGGATTAATAGTAAGAAAGAGAGTCCTGAATCTTTGAATCCTTGTTCAGTGCTTACTGTAGCCACAAAACTACTTCTTGGTAAGACCACAAAGGAGAAGTGTCTTTTAAAGGAAAGACCCTTTAAAAACAGATTCTGATTACTAGACGTAAGCAGAAATTCTGGCCCTGGTGAGTCTATAACTGCCAATATTAATTTTTCCTTAGTCTTTAGATAAGTTTAAGTGCTTTTAAAAAATGTAGTGGTTCCCTTGTTTACTCTCACTAGAATGGTGATGCTTCTCATCTGGGATGTAGCCCCAGATTCACTCAGCTCCAAAAGGGCATGGGTCCTAAAGATCCTTTAAACTTTTTATCACGCACACAAAATATAACCCCTACACCAAGGCCGAGTTGTCTCCTTGGCATATTACTGTGGAGCACCTACACCCCTTCTTCCCTGGGATAGAATTCCTGGGAAGTTGGGGTGAGACTGCTATACATGGGATAGGAAAGAACTGACTTCCCCTTAGAACACTGATGTGCAGCCAAAGCCAAGCTAAACTTTTTTGTTTTTTCTGTATGACTTTTGGCCATTAGAATATATCTTTTGTGAATCACCTGTTCATGTTTCTTGCCAATCAACAAATGAGGAACACATGAAAGAATGAATGATCACATTTTAGGTATAACCCTTCAAGTAGTTACAAATCAGCCAAATTTCACCATCTCATAGTCCATATTTCATTTTCCTGTCAAATTTTATTGGAGGAACTATCCAGTCTGGTAGCCATCTATTTTAAAGCAGGCTTTTATATATAACTTCTTTCTCAGAATTCTTCAAAGTAAATTAAATAGTCAGGGTCTTATCTCTATGTAGCCTTTAAATGAGGACAGTCAAGATCTCACTGGTCTAAAAAGCAATAGATCAAAGATCACAGAATTATTGATCATGGGTTTGCTTCCTTCAGTGTGGTGCAAAGAAAAGGGTCTCTCATTTCTGAAGAATAACCTAACCATGTGCCCTGCATTTTTATTCAACTCCTTTCTTTCATCCAGGCCCGTCCTCCACTCATCTTCTCCTCTCTGTTAGGTCATCAATCTCACTCAGAGAACTGTGGTAACAAAACCCTTTGACCCGTCTTTTCACAACTGACTTGAATATGAAATAATTTTTTGATTCTTACAGTGTTTAACTTATCCAAAGGAGTAGCACTCTACAGAAAATGTAGGCTTGAAAATTACAATGGGCAATTAATGTCTTTACAAACTCATACTGAGCACCATCAACCTATATATGTAGATAAATAAATAGATAAGGCAGATAGATATATAGATAGATAGAAAGGAAATACTATTCTATAGATCATAGAAAATCCTAAGTGGAGCTCCATGGAATCTAGAAATCTTACATTATTGATAAATGTGCTCAGATTTTTTTTTGCAGTCAAATACATTTGAGAAACACCTCTTGCATTTGTTCCATTTAAGATTCATAACACGAATGAATATTAGCATATTAAATGCTTGGAAAAATTTTGCATTAAGAAACCTTACTTACCTCATTTAACTGAAGGTCCTAAAATTTATTTAACTATGGAATAGGAGGGTTTGGTTTGGTTTTTTAATGGAGCGCCCATCAATATTTTCTGCGAAATTATTTGGAAAGCACTATAATAGAACATAAGTGAAAGTACCTGGAATTGCATTTCAGAAAACGTTCTAGATGCAGCATAGCTTTTAGGTCATTCCCTGTTGCTCCCTACTGCTCTCTACCAATCTCTCCATCTCCATTCCCAATCCAGGTACACTGGTTTCATTCATATCAGAAGTATTATGCCTCCTTGAACACAAAGTGCTTTATAATATTCCCAAGTCTATTCATTTGCTGTTCGCTATCTTTAAAACTGATCAGTGGAGAAATAACTCCAGAAAAATAAAGGGACAGAGCCAAAGCAAAAACAACACCCAGTTGTGGATGTGACTGGTGATGGAAGCAAGGTCCGATGCTGTAAAGAGCAATATTTCATAGGAACCTGGAATGTTAGGTCCAGGAATCAAGAAAAATTGGAAGTGATCAAACAGGAGATGGCAAGAGTGAATGTGGACATTTTAGGAATCAGTGAACTAAAATGGACTGGAATGGGTGAATTTAACTCAGATGATCATTATATCTACTACTGTGTGCAAGAAGAATCCCTTAGAAGAAATGGAGCAACCATCATAGTCAACAAAAGAGTCTGAAATGCAGTACTAGGATGCAGTCTCAAAAATGACAGAATAATCTCTGTTCATTTCTAACGCAAACCATTCAATATTATGGTGATCCAAGTCTATGCCCCAACCAGTAATGCTGAGAAGCTGAAGTTGAATGGTTCTATGAAGACCTGCAAGACCTTCTAGAATTAACACCCCAAAAGATGCCCTTTTCATTATAGGGGACTGGAATGCAAAAGTAGGAAGTCAAGAAACACCTGGAGTAACAGGCCAAATTTGGCCTTGTAGTACAGAATGAAGCAGGGCAAAGGCTAACAGAGTTCTGCCAAGAGAATGCGCTGGTCATAGCAAACACCCTCTTCCAACAGCACAAGAGAAGGCTCTACAGATGGATATCACCAGATGGTCAACACCGAAATCAGATTGATTATATTCTTTGCAGTCAAAGATGGAGAAGCCCTATACAGTCAGCAAAAACAAGACTGGGAGCTGACTGTGGCCCAGATCATGAACTCCTTATTGCCAAATTCAGACTGAAATTGAAGAAAGTAGGGAAAACCACTAGACCATTCAGGTATGACCCGAATCAAATCTGTAATGATTATACAGTGGAAGTGAGGTTAAAAGACTAAACATGATAGAGTGCCTGATGAACTATGGATGGTGGTTCATGACATTGTACAGGAGATAGGGGTCAAGACCATCCCCAAGAAAAAGAAATGCAAAAAAGCAAAATGGCTGTCTGAGGAGGCTTTACAAATAGCTGTGAAAAGATGAGGAGTGAAAAGTAAAGGAGAAAAGGAAAGATATACCCATTTGAATGCAGAGTTCCAACAAATAGCAAGGAGAGATTAAAAAGCCTTCCTCAATTATCAGTGCAAAGAAATAGAGGAAAACAATAGAATGGGAAAGACTAGAGATCTCTACAAGAAAATTAGAGATACCAAGGGAATATTTCATGCAAGATGGTCTCAATAAAGTGCAGAAATGGTATGGACCTAACAGAAGCAGAAGATATTAAGAAGAGGTGGCAAGAATACACAGAAGAACTATACAAAAAAGATCTTCATGACCCAGATGATCACGATGGTGTGATCACTCACCTAGAGCCAGACATCCTGGAATGTGAAGTCAAGTAGGCCTTAGGAAGTGTTACTATGAACAAAGGTAGTGGAGGTGATGAAATTCCAGTTGAGCTATTTCAAATCCTATAAGATGATGCTGTGAAAGTGTTGGACTCAATATGCAAGCAAATTTGGAAAACTCATCAGTGGCCACAGGACTGGAAAAGGTCCGTTTTCATTCCAATCCTGAAGAAAGGCAATCCGAAAGAATGCTCAAACTACTGCACAATTGCACTCATCTCACACACTAATAAAGTAATGCTCAAAATTCTCCAAGTCAGGCTTCAACAGTACATGAACCGTGAACTTCCAGATGTTCAAGCTGGTTTTAGAAAAGGCAGAGGAACCAGAGATCAAATTGCCAACATCCGATGAATCATCGAAAAAGCAAGAGAGTTCCAGAAAAACATCTATCTCTGCTTTATTGACTATGCCAAAGCCTTTGTCTGTGTGGATCACAATAAACTGTGGAAAATTCTGAAAGAGATGGGAATACCAGACTACCTGACCTGCCTCTTGACAAACCTGTATGCAGGTCAGGAAGCAACGGTTAGAACTGGACATGGAACAACAGACTGGTTCCAAATAGGAAAAGGAGTATGTCAAGGCTGTATATTGTCACCCTGCTTATCTAACTTATATGCAGAATACATTATACAGTGGAAGTGAGGTTAAAAGACTAAACATGATAGAGTGCCTGATGAACTATGGATGGTGGTTCATGACATTGTACAGGAGATAGGGGTCAAGACCATCCCCAAGAAAAAGAAATGCAAAAAAGCAAAATGGCTGTCTGAGGAGGCTTTCATTCATGTATTCTCATGAATACATCATGAGAAATGGTGAGCTGGATGAAGCACAAGCTGGAATCAAGATTGCTGGGGAAGATATCAGTAACCTCAGATATGCAGATGACACCACCCTTACGGCAGAAAGTGAAGAAGAACTAAAGAGCCTGTTGATGAAAGTGAAAGAGGAGAGTGAAAAAGTTGGCTTAAAGATCAACATTCAGAAAACTAAGATCATGGCATCTGGTCCCATTACCTCATGGGAAATATATGGGGAGACAGTGGAAACAGTGGTAGGCTTTATTTTCTGTGCTCCAAAATCACTGCAGATGGTAACTGCAGCCATGAAATTAAAAGATGCTTACTCCTTGGAAGGAAAGTTATGATCAACCTAGACAGCATATTAAAAAGCAGGGACATTACTTTGTCAATAAAGGTCCGTCTTGTCACGGCTATGGTTTTTCCAGTAATCACGTATGGATGTCAGAGTTGGAGTATAAATAAAGCTGAGCACTGAAGAATTGATGCTTTTGAACTGTGGTATTGGAGAAGACTCTTGAGAGTCCCTTGGACTGCAAGGCCATCCAACCAGTCCATCCTAAAGGAAATCAGTCCTGAATGTTCATTGGAAGGACTGATGTTGAAGCTGAAACTCCAAAACTTTGGCTACCTGATGTGCTGAGCTGACTCAGTTGAAAAGACCCTGATGCTAGGAAAAACTGAAGTTGAGAGGAAAAGGTGACACCAGAGGATGAGATGGTTGGATGGCATCACTGACTCCATGTACATGAGTTTGAGTAAATTCCGGGAGCTGGTGATGGACAGGGAGGCTGCAGTCCATGTGGTCACAAAGAGTCAGACACGACTGAGCGACTGAACTGAACTGAACTGAGCTGATCTTTAAAACATTCTTCCTCACCATCATCTGCAAACTCCCACACATTCCTTAACATTTATACAAATCAGCAAGATCTGCCAAGATTCCAAATTTTATACTATGTATATTTTTTTATCCCCAAATTTTATTTGTTCCTTTATAACATCCTATCCACACTACATTATCTATAAATCTGTTTCCCTCTTTAGACTGTTTTCTCTTAGAGGTCAATGACCAAATCTTATCCATTATTTTATATCTACTGAACAACACAGTGTCTGGCACATAGAAGGCATTCTACTTCTATAAGTTAATTTATTTGCTTATCCGAGACTTACTTTAAGTTGTAAGGAACATAAATAATGCACTCTGTTCTGACTGTTCATCTCCTTGAAATATTTTAAGACTGTGTAGTGTTGTCTTTACAGAAAATAAACATGAATAGTTTTATTATTCCCTACTGAAATGATAAAATGTCTGTTTGCCCAAATGTCTTGGTCATTCTGCTAATTTGGCTATTATTGGAGCCATGGAACCATGAACTCTCAGAATTAGATGGGCTTTGTTTCTCTATTTACTGTGGAGATTTCTTTTTTGTGTGGTTTCTTTTTTGGCTTTTAAAGAAAACATTTTCAAATGCAAGTTTTATTGTGAATTGTTTTGCATTCATTGAAGTTCATAAAAACAAATTGACACTCAGTCATAAATTCATGAGCCTCAAGGTTTCATAAGGATGGTGGGTGCATTCTAAAAATTGTTCTCTATCTTCATGGAGGGGAGAAGTGAGCACCGTCATGGGCAAATACAGATATTTGTGAGGAATACCATCAAAATTCCTTTAGCATCCACAGTAGTTTATACTTCTGTCACTAAATGTTCTTAAAGTTTCTAGCCGTATTATTCACCTGACATCATGATGACACATAGAAGGCACAAATGGATATCGCATGCCCATGGAGAGTGAAGAAAATTATTCAATGTGCCCTCTTTTAGTCACCCTGTTATTAAGGGCTAGTATATCTGACAAGTCACAAGCAAATCAGAATCTACAAAAACTCTGTTTCTTCTTAAATTAGCTAGAGTTGATTCTCTTCCCTGCACTTCAGTACTTCTCAACACAGGGCTTGTGGTATAGGCATTAAGTGGTTAACATAAAATACATAATTTAAAGCACACACTATACATATTCATCACTTGTTAACGTCTGTTTCTCTGTGGTCTCCCATAGGTACAGATGCATAACAGGAGGGTATGTAATAACTAGTGATTGCATTTTATATAAAACAAAGAAATATAATGAAACAGTGACTAGAAGGCCTATATATTACAATTTTCAATATGATCCCTTTAATTAATGTTATAATAAACTAAATAATTATAAAAATCACACTATTTTCTATAAAACATGTCAGCTTTTTTATCTTAAGTGGGTCATCACCTGGGCTTTAAATGTTATTTCTCATATTAGAAGTGTGTCCTTTCCTCTCTTTCCATCATAAGGACTACATATATTACTTTTGATAGGACAGAACTAGTTCAAACCTTTTAGAAATTGCAACAGAGTAACAGATGAGGACATGCCCCTGATTTTTCCACCCACGGGCTTGGGACCTTTGTTTACCACTAAAGTTCATGGGTTGGCACCTTACCAAGAAAATCAAGAAATCTTCTGCGAACACCTTAAATTAAAAAGTTCACAGCAAGGTCAGATTAACCTAAATTTGGTCATGATGAGGCATCTGTAAGGTGAAACAAAGGTCAAATGCATAGAGGACTGAGCCGGCCCAGCTCTTCCCATTAGCTAAAATCCACAGGAGTCACAAATACCTTGGGACCTGGGTCCTGCAGGTCAGAGAAAGCACCAGACCATACCCTAGAATTCTAAAAAACAATTAAGGATTTTCTGGTTTAATTTCCCCAGATAATTAGCTCTAGAGGATGCCTTTGAATTTTCTATCTTTTTCCACTATGCAAATTTTTAGCTTGCTAAATCAGTGATGATCATACTAATAACCACTTTGCGCAAACAGAAGAGCCGCACTTCTATAACCATTTGTAGTCTTGGTCTGGCCACTATTTTGCATAACTCTTTTCCATATTTAGCCATTATTCCAATTTTAGTGTCACTGCCCAACTTTCTACATGCACACCATCTATTGTCACTGCAGCAGAAAGGGTGAGCTGAAGAATTGCAAAAATATCAGTATGCAGGGTCTTTTTGTTTTTGTTTTTGCATCTAAAAAGTCTTACCTTACAAAATGGAAGAGAAATAAAGAGAGTAACTGGAAGACGATATGGTGTTAAATGATTTTTGGGAGAAAGTGAGTGTGTGAATGCATATTTGTGCTTTAAGATCAAAGATAAAAGAGCTAGTAAGATAGACAAGAATGGTGTAAAAAGAAAATAACGGAGGCTTTGGGGAACAGCATTTGACCATACTGGTACTTACTGCAGGTAATATGTCATAAGATTCTGTTTTAATTCAGAGAAATAGAACTTGATGAAATGGACTTTTAAAAAGCCATTTCTATCTTCAGATACCTAATTCAGCCCTTAGGCATGATTAATGCTCCAGTGGACCTGACCCAAAGTGAAATCATTACAGCCTATGCAGTTTTATGCCTTCAAATAATTCATTCCTACAGGAAAGTGAGGGATAAAGAGAACTGTATAAATACAATGATCAACCCAAAAGAGAAATTGGAAAGTTTAAAACTCATCTTTGGCTCCCAGGTGGAGGCCATCCATAGATCCCAGCACTGAGGTCAATGAATCTGAGGTTGGTTCATGCAGAACAATGCTTCTCTCTAATCCCATGGATCTAGCCCCTACATACATCCAAGGATGCCCTGGAAAAGCACTTCAGCATTAGTAACAACCTGCAGAGGCACAATAGCTATGCTAAAATTTTATGTTAAAATCTTCAAAGATCTCCCACCTTACCCTTGTGAACTGCCCTGAAGAGCTGGGCAGTGTGGGGCACATGTTTTCTCAGAGCAGAATTTGTTGACATAAGATTTTCTTGCTTTTTATTCTTGTTTTCTTCTTGGCCCCTCAAACCATACTGTTTCCCTCTTTTGGGTACCCTGGGATTGTTCTCTTCAAACGCCAAACAGTCAATATACTAGAAAAGCCTCCAAATCATGTACAAAGGTCTATCTGATTAGCTTCACCCCACCCAACCCTAACAACTGTATTATGTTCCCCTTTATGAAACCAACCCCCACTTCATCATTGCAGGGGCTTAAGACTGCTGCTGGGAGCAAAGTCATGTTCTGAAATCTCCTTAGAGTATGGCTGATTTTTAGGGAAATCGGCTCCATCACTAAATAGAAGTCCTCAGAGACTTGAATTTTTTTTTTTTTTTTTTTTACTATAAATGCTGTAAAAGGGATTCCTATCCTCAGTGAGAGGTTGGACCAGACCCCTAAGGTCCCTTCAATCTCTGAAATTGGAAGTTATGAGTAACCCGTGGACAACTCAGCTCTCCCAGTGTAATACATGTTTTTAAAGAGAAGGCTGAGGTGATGAATACTGAGTAAGATGCCAGGGGCCCATTCCCAGCTCAGAAACAGTTGGAGGCAAGACAGATCATGTTTCTACTGCTATTTCCACACCTGACTTAACACAAGCCCCAGGAAGGCAATAATATATCATCTTTTTTCTCAGTTAGGGCCAGATCAAGTCTATGAAGTTCAACAAAAAGCCAGTGTGATCCTCATTTTTCTCTCCTCAATGCACTGCCCAAGTCTCTGGGATTTTGACTCAATTACAACATAACTTAGGGTCAGGAGAAGAAGAGAACAGGACTGCAGTTGATTCTGAAATTGCAATAGAGTTGTTTTCTGAGACATTAGCAATTGGGGACAGTTAGGTCATTTTGGCTTTAACATCTCTACCTCTGGCTTTTACTTGTTAGTTGCATTTGCTCTGTTGTAGCAACAGTGGTGGCAGCTGTGGGTGAATCACAGCTGCCAACCATCCAACTGAAGGTATTGAGGACTGAGGCTGCGATAATAAAGTCAGGGCTTCACAGCTGTGGGCACAGCAGATGTTCTTAGGATGGACTAGAAGGAAGGAGATATATGATAGAGAAGTTACTAAAAAATGAATAAGCCTTTACATAATAGAGCTAATAAGATTTCCTCCTTCAGAAAACATGTAATTTGCGTTCCTTTTTCCAGCCAAGCTACTTGAGATGTCATATCCACTATTATCCAAGGCCATTTCTTTTAACAAATGAGATGGGAAATGACATATCTTACAGTCTGGCTCAAGATCAGTCGACCCAGTATTACAAACAATTTCTTGTGTTTTCTGAGCATAATTATTTCCTGTGGAGCTACAATAAGGAGCAGCTTTCAAAACAAGCTCAGTCTGAACTCAGACCTGGAGAGAGCGTGCTCTGGGGCGGGTGTTCCTAGTGTTTTCCAAAGTGACTTGAAATAAAAATAATCTCACATGGGCCAGAATTTCTATACCTATCATAGAATGCACTTTAGTTCACATGGCTTAGAATTTGGAGACTTTGTCAAGGGACTAGAAGACCCAACAGATATTGACCCCCATGCTATGTCCTTCTCAGTAAAATTCTCCATAAAAAGGAACTAATAAGGATATAGAATGTTTAAGGTTGTCTAGTAGTGTTAGTCACTCAGTCGGGGGCCCTATGGTCTGTAGCCCGCCAGGCTCCTCTCTCTGTCCATGGAATTCTCCAGGCAAGAATACTTGAGTGGGTAGCCAGCCTTTTCCTTCTCCTAGGGATCTTCCTGACCAGGGAAGAATGCAGGTCTCCTGCATTGCAGGCAGATTCTTTACCATATGAGCCACCAGGGAAGCCCTGTCAGGGTGCTTCCAGAAAGTGATCAGAGAAGCCAAAGAACCGGGGGTGTAGTCAGGTGGTAAGTAAATACTAGTAAATTGAATAAGGGTGTGAAGATTTGTAAAGTTTTATATAGGGTTTGTCTGAAAAGCATTGGTGGAAAGGCCAAGGAAGTCAAATGGTGTCAAATATCTGACCAATATCAGTGTTTATAAACAGCCTTGAATTAGTGAATATTACTCTATTGAGTGTGCTTAGGGGAAACAAAGACAACCTGCTTCTTTGGTAAACAGATCCCAACTTAAGTGTACAGTAGGGTAGTGTGTCTGGGATGTTGGCTTCCTCTTTGACAGCTACTTCTAAGGATGACCTCCTTATGGTCTACACTGCTGCCCTATTTCTTCTTTCTCCCATCTCCAATGTAATCAGCCTGCTTTACTCACATATCCATGCCCCAGGGAAGAGTGCAAGTGGAAGTGCATAGGGAACCATCTCTGGAAGGGAGCATTGGCAAGAGGCAGTAAACTGGCCTAGGGACAAGACAAGACACGTTTTTAACGAAAAACATGCATACCTTATAGAAATATTTATTCTTCATATGGATGGAGAGTCTTAAAACAGAGGAATTTTCAGAATCACAGATAGCAATTAGGTTGCTTGTAATTTGGCTAACATTCTCAAACACAGTGGATATGATATGTTGGATTCACAGCGTGATAAATAGTTTTGTTCACTCCTTCCAGTGACCCACTAACTCTATATCTTCATAGCATATATACCTTTCTGAGATACAAGATGTTACCACTAACAGCTTAAAAATATCACAGCAAACCTCAGGAGAATAAAAAAGATCACGTACTTACTTGAAATCAGTTGAAGGATTTTTCTCTTTGTCATCTTTCCTCCAAACCAAGAGACAGCATTAAGCTTTCTTCCTACTCTTGGATTTAGAGACATTTATAATTAAACTCAGAATCACTTTCAGGAAACACAAACTTGAATTCAAAGATATTACCCTGATTCTAATTCTATTAAGTGTGACCTTGTGAACATCCGCAAACTTCTGCAAATGACTAAACCTAAAAGCTTCCAAATCCACTATGCTTTTTCAGAGATAAAGGACACTCCACATACTATAATCCTGGAAAAACACTTAAGAGTGAAAGGGTATCACCGAAAGCTAGTCTGGTCATGGTTGGATTGCCACCCCAAATTAGTATTCATGAGGGTCCCTCTGACAAATGGAGTTATTATCCACAGATGCTGTAAACATAAATCAGGAGGATATCATCAATAATGTTGTATTCTCTTTGTCCTCATCGTGTTTACAGATCTCGCTTTGAACAGCACATAAATACTTAGAGCATATTGTGGGAAACATGCCACTCATCTTATTAGCTTCCTCTGGCTCCAAGCTCTGACGCTGATCATCCACTGACAGTGTTTGCCAACAACAAAAGAAGCCTATTGATCACAATGCTTCTCCCTTTGGCAGCCTTTCTGCCCACGATTACCTTGCATCACTTGCCTTAAGTCAAATGTCACAGAACAACTTACAAGGGATGTGTCTATCTAGTAGAGCAAAATGTATTACCATGAGTTTAATTGGAGGAAAATCCTTTGGTATTATGAATTGTTTACAATTTAAAATTTTATTTTTTGGCATTAATGAACAGTTAAAATCAGAGCTTACGTTGTAAGCTCCAAATCCATAAAATTGTTACTCATTAGCAATTTATTTTCTGAATAGTTTGCAGAGTCGCAGATATCTTGGAAGCTGACCCATCAATCATTCTCAGAGTCACTCTATGTATGAACAGTTTTCTCTGCTGGCATTTTCTTTCTATAACAGGATCCCTATTGAAATTTCCTGGTAATTTTTCATCTGTAGCATAGTCTCCATTTGTCTTTTTTACTTTGATTCTAGATAGGGGCTATGAAAGGATACAGTCTTTTCTGTTTAAATGGAAAAGAACACAGATTAAGAATTTAGGAATACAACAGGAGTATACATCCTCTGTGTGAAAAATAGAAACACTTTTGTGGGGTTATTTTCCAGGGGGAAATAAATAATAGCTGTGTCAGGATGCCATAGAGAACAGGTACTCACATGTAAAGACAGTCATTTCATAACTGATCTTCTCAACACTTTATAGTCTACACTCTGTTACCTATAATTTGTAAGGTGTGTATTAGACCCTCTGGGGGGACCAGCTGTCTACCTTGATCTAATAAGGAGCAATGCTACCTCACTGAAGCATATCCTATGTTTGGGCTGTTAGTGTGCACCTTCAGGACAGTGTCTGTTGACATGTCTCATGAAATATGTGGGTATTCAACCCTCTTTACTCAATTACCTGATCCTTGTTTGTGCCCTTGGGTAAATATTGAGCCATCAACTGCTCTATCTTGCCCACTTTCACTTGCTTTGCTCTACCACGTAGGTTAATATTCTATGCAAGTTTCTACTATTTGAATTCCCTGCCTGACTTTTCTACCTTTCCTTCCAGTCCCTGACCTCTACAATTCACCACCTTTTTTTTTTTTTAACTTTTTCAAAATGTATTAAGGGACATTGGTTTATAACATTATATGTTTCATGTGTACAACGTGATGTACCGACTTCTGTATACATTACAGTGTGCTCACGGCCAAAGTTTAGTTTCCATCCATCACCATACAGTTGACGCTCTTTACCCTTTCACCACCACCCCTCCACCCACCAGTGCCACGTGCCTTCTAGTGACCATTAGGCTAGTCTCTGTATTGTTTTTGCTGGGTTTGGTTCTAACTTATCTTGTTTGTTTTGCTTTTTTTATATTCCACCTTTGAGTGAAATCACACAGTATTTGTCTTTTTCTAGGTGATTAATTTCACTTAGCATAATACCCTCAAGGTCTATTCATGTTGTAGTAAATGACAAAGCTTTGTTTTTTATGGCTGAGTAGTATTCCTTGTGTGTGGGTGTACCCATCACATCTTGATTCATTCACTTGGTATTTTAAATAACACCCAGATGATGAACATAGGGGTACATATGTCTTTTGAGTTAGTATTTTCATATTCTTTGAATAAACACCCAGAAGTGGAATAGCTGAATGGTAGGTGTAGTGTTAATTTTGTGAGGGGTCCCCATACTGTTTCTGATAGTGGCTGTACCAGTTTACACTCCCGGTATATAAGGGTTCTCTTTTCTCCACATTCTCACCAACACTTATTTCTTGTGTAAGCATTCAGTGATAGCTCACTGTGGTTTTGATTAGCATTTCCATAATAATTAGTGGTTTAATCTCTTTTCACATGCCAGTTGGCCATCTGTATATCTTCTTTGGAAAAATGTCTGTTCACCTCCTTTGCCCATGTTTCAATCAGGTTGTTTGGTTTTTGCTGTTGTTGAGGTGTTGAGTTACTCATATATTTTGGATATCAACCCCTTATCAGAGATGTGTTTTTCAAGCATATTCTCTCATTTGATGGCTTACCTTTTCATTTTGCTGATGGCTTCCTTTGCTGTGCAAGAAGCTTTTTAGTTTGATGTAGCTTTATTTATTTTTGCTTTTGTTTCTCTTGCCTGAGGAGACATATGCAGAAAGATATGCTAAGACTGATCTCAGATAGTCTATGTTTTCTTCTGGGAGTTTTATGGTTTCAGGTCTTATACTCAAGTCTTTAATTTATATCAAGTTGATTTTTATATATAGTACAAGATAGAGGTCTAGTTTCATTCTTTTGCATATGGCTGTCCATTTTTCCCAAAGCAACCTTTTCTTAATCTGATCTGTAGGACCTAAGAAACTGTATGCTTAGCCAACGGACAGCATCCATTGGACAACTTTGGCTCACAACCACCCACCCACATCTATATGATGGTGTCCCTAGAGAAAAAAAAATGTGTTTAATAGTATTAAAGCAAGATACTTTCAAGTATGGGCTTTGACTGAGAACAGGAACTGAAGAATTGAAAATTGTATTTCTAGGTGTCATGTTTAACTAAAAAAGTGAAGTCTCCCCAAAGTCATAAATATGACTGAAATGGAAAGCTTATGAAAGAAATTATGGCCTAACCTGCTAAGTACAAACTAAAGGAAACACTTCATTAAACAAGGATCTCTTGAACTCTCCTGGAAGCTGCTGAGACTCCACATTTTAAACACAAAATAAGAGCATTGGTGTCATTCAAGAAAAGACATATTTTCTAAGTCTCTGTACCATTCATTAAGTACCTATTATGTGCTTGACTATTTTCCTTCATTTTCTCATATTTGCTGCCCATGTTGTTTCTTTCTTGAACTTCCCACTAATTTCTCATTGAACTCTCCTCTTTGAGCTCCTTCTCTTCCAAGAAGTCCTTTCTAAACTACCACATGTCAGCCAGTTTGAACATCAATAATTTTTCAACTGGTTTATACCTAACATGTATGCTCTGGACTCCTGAACCACTATGTATTATTAATTTTGCCTGCCAAGGCCTTGGTCTATCTGATTCACTGATTGAATCATTCATTAATTTATTTATTCACTTAGAAAATAATTGAGAGAGAAGCATGAGGCAGACTGTACACCTGGACTCTTTTAGTCAGCAACACAAAATAATCAAGGCTAGCCTAATCCCTGGTATTATCATGGATTTTTTTTTCCCTTTGTCTTTTGCAAACAGTAATGACTTAAGCAACCAGGGCTTTAGACCCTGAGGATGGAATAGGATCAAGACTCAAGCTCCAACTGTGAAAATAATGCATGTTACCCTGGCCCCTGCAAAACCCAGCTTCTTCATCTACCTCTTTTCTGTTCCAAAGGATATTTGGTGAATAATTGAAACAATTGCAGAGATACATATTGACAGCCTCTTTGTAAATCCTGGGTATTATTGTCACTATAATTAGGCCGTGTGCGATATACGGAAATCTTGATTAGAGTACTGCTTTTTTCAAAAGCTAATTAGCTTGCACAACAATATGTTTCCTGGATTTGTTTTCAGAGGGTTGTTTTATATTTTCTTTTCACTCTTGTCCCCAGAGCTAATGAACTGAAGTGTCCTCAGGGAAAAAAAAAAAAAAAAGACTCAGAACCCTGAAGTGTGAAACGCACTGAGTGAGACGGATGAGAGAACGTTTCCCCTGAAGTGGCTTGGGATGAGTGTAATCCCTGAGCTGGGGAAAACCGGTGGCTAAGTTTGAAACACAGAGTGTCCAGTGATATGTCTCTCTGTGATGCGTGAGGGACAGAGAACCACCCAATCCTATGGTTTCATCTGTAGTGTGACTTTGAGAATCTTCCCTCCCCAACCAACACTTCTCCTTTTGCTCAAATGCCTTGAAGACTTACTGACATTCCATGGATTCTGTGCCTGCCTAGCATCTAGTTGACCTATATCTCTATTATTTTCTATATTTTGGCCACTCAAGGCATGTGGGATCTTAGTTCCTGACCAGGGATCAAACTCATGCCTCCTGCAATGAAAGCATGGAGTCTTAACCGCTGGGATCGCCAGGAAGTCCCCTATTATTTGTTTGATACATCTGTTTCCTTCACTAGACCAGGGTCTCATCTAATCTTTTTGCCTGGTTGAAAGAAAGGAATAATAAAAAAAATTACTTGCTCCTTAAGTCACTGGTCCTTAAACTTTCTGGATCTCAGATCCATGAGCCTATTAACTCCCAAATGACATGTCTATATACATGGGTGTTCCATAAAGTTTCAGGAAATTTATGGACTCCTTCTACTCCTCAAAACACAAACACCTGCTCCAGAAAAATCTTTGCATTATTTCTTTTCCCAAATCAGTGTGAGAGTTTGGCATGAGCTAATGAATCAAAGGCAATCATGGTTCTGCCTCTGAGTTTTGGTGAGACACAGAAAAATCTAGTTGTTGTTCAAACCCCATGGGAAAGTGAACAGCACTGTTTTCAGGCTATAAATCTTCACTTCTAAAATTCACAGGAGGATACATGGGCTGTGCCAGCACATGGGGTCACTGTGTGAACCCCATAGAGGTATGCATAGAAATGCTGGGAGGAAAAAGTCTAGACTCTTGCCTTGGTTGAAATCATTTCTACAGGAAATTCTCACTGGTGGCCACAATCCACGTTTTGCTATTACCACCACCAATGCACTTGTCATGTAATTCTCCACTGCACATGTGGAATGGTTCTCAATTGACATTAGGGTTGGAGGATAATATAAAAATGGCTCAGGAGCTTCTTATTAAAGGGCAGATACCCTACGTCCCTCTCCAAGAGGAGAGAGCACACGCAAGGAATAGGGGCTGCCATATTGAGAGAAGTGGCTTCCTGGGGCTAAGGAATCCTGTGCTACTTCTTCAGATGGATAAGCATTTCTAATGAAAATAATTTTATGAACTTACAGAGAAATTTATTGAGAACGTCATATTTGCAAGGCATTACCCTAAGCTCTTTGTCTGTATTATCATGTTTAATAGTCACAGTAATCCTATAACAGTAGATATAACTATTTCCATAGTTTGCAAATGAGGAAATGGGAACACAAAGTTCACACAGTAAGTGGCAAATCCAGACTGTCTGACTCCAGAGTGTGTGTCTGGAATCTCCTTACTACTTGCCGCCCTGGATAATGATAACCACTCTGCCCCCACCTCAGTCAGGTGAAAGCCCAACCATGACAGGACTCCAGCTGGAAAGGCAGCCGAGCATCCATCCGTCAGCAAGAAGCAGCCCTGTTTTCTGAATCCCCCAATTATCTTTCACCCTCCCTACCCCCTCTGCCACTTCCCCTAACTTTGCCCATGATTAGAAAACACACATCCTCATTAAAGTCCATCTCTCCATCCTGTTGGCACAAATTAAAACTAGCAGTGGCCCGTGCAGTGAACTCAGTGGGATCCCAGCTAATCATTTTTGTAAATTGAAAAATAGACTTCTTTCTCCATAAGCACCATCTGTACCTTCAGGACATTCTTCTTAACACTTTCTCTCCTGGACTATGCATTTCCACTGAAAACAACCAGAAGGAAATGTCTCAGAGGTTCCCATTTATCTGACCTTCATGATTTTTCTAAAGGGTTTCAGGCAGCCAGAAGCTTCTCTGGCCATCACAGCAAAGTGGTGCAGTTTGTAAGAGGCATGTTACTATTTCCACGTGATAGATGAGATTACAGAGATGTGAAAATGATATGCCCATTCACTGAGCAAAAGTTCTGGGTACACACTATGTAACAGGCATACTCTAAGTTCTTCAGATACAGTCATGAACAAAACAGTGAAATGGAAACTCCCTGACCGCACAGAGAACGCATTCTAGAGAAAAACAGGCAAACAGTTATGTCACACAATATTCATCAGGCATCGTCCTAAGATTATACACAATATGTGCCTGCTTGTTTGCTCTACAAGTAGGCAGTTACTACCATCATCTCTGTTTGCAGTTGAGGAAACTGAGACCCAGAAAAGTTAAACACTTTTTCCAGCTCACATGGCTAATAAGAAGCAGAGCTGGCCTTCATGCCCAGCAGTCTGGTGTCAGAGTTTATGCTCTTAACTATGATTTTATCCTATGCATTGTCATCAGCTGACTAGTGGAGAGACCTCTAAGACACATCTTGTGGCTTTCAGCACAGGACTAACTTTCTGGGAGAACAGACATGTACACTTATTAAGCTTGAAAAACTTTCTCCAAAAAAGGATTTATTTTCTAATTTTCCATATAGGTCACGGCCAAGTATATTGGGCTTCTGCACACATTCACACCTGGCTCAAATCCAGGCTCCCCCATGTGGCAGATGAAGGCCTGGGCAAGCCCAAACCCTCCAAAACAACACAAATGTAGCACTGTATCATATATTTGTTTTACCAATTAAAGCATATATATGTATAAAGACTTTAAACTGTGTCTAGCATAAAGAATAGTGGTGGTGGTTTAGTCACTAAGTCGTGTCCAGCTTTTTCAACTCCATGGACTGTAGCTCACCAGGCTCCTCTGTTCATGGGATTTCCCAGGTAAGACTACTGGAGTGGGTTGCCATTTCCTTCTCAGGGGGATCTTCCTGACCCAGGGATCAAATCCACATCTCCTGCATTGCAGGCAGATTCTTACTGCTGAGCCACATGGGAAGCCCCCTAGTAAAGAATAAGCTCTCAAATTATTGACATTATTATCTAACATATTCAAGTGATGGATCTGTAGGCTGCTCCAATGACTTCCTATCTGCCTCTCCCGTTTGGAAGATGCTGGCACTACAAGGAAACTGAGTCTGTCCTAGACCTTTACAGGGGTTCAGCCCCTAGACAATACAGCAGGAAATCCCAACAATGGTCTTAATGGACAAAGATCACCTGAGGTCTGAAATTCCTAATCCAAGAGCTTTGCCATTGATGAAAATATCAACTATTCCATCACCATCTCTTACTAGGTTTTTCAAACCTTGAGAAAAACTGGTTAGAACTTGATTAAATTCACTAATTCAGTTAACTTTTTTTTTCTGATATATTGGGTAAAGGGTATAATCCAGACTGATAATGATGGTTGTGATAATGATGGCTATGGTTTTGGGGGCATCTTCCATACACCAGGCCAACAACAAGTGCTTCACACTCACCATCTCATTGAATACCAATAATATTCTTTCAATATAATCATCCTGATTTTAAAGATGAGGAAACAAAGCTTAACAGGGATAAGTCCTGTGTCCAAGATGACACAGTAATAGAAGCACAACCAGGCTCAAATCCCAAGACTGTCAGACCACAAAGCCTCTTTGAATTTTTCTTATTCTTTTGGAACCCGGTTCCCCAATCCTCAGTAGCTCCTCACAGATACAGGCATGTGGCTAATCCCCTGACCCCAGAAGCCAGTGCAGGTGTCATGAGCGCCTGGAGTGCATTTAGAGAGAGAGAGAACTGCCCACCCCAGGCACCTGCAGTCTTTGAGGGCTCTCCCTGCAGTCATGGTCTTACTGCCTTCAATGCTAAAAACAATTCACCTAACCAGAAGTGATCTCTAGTCAGTGAGGGGCAGGAATCAATGCATGTGCACCTAAGCACCCCTGCTCCTTGGCAAGACAACACTGAACAGCATTCTATGGGATTCCTCAGAAGATTCTCTCGCAGACTGAGCCCTCAGTGGTAACCTGCTCATTTAACACACTCATTATTTGCATGGCACCCCTCCCTGTGATAACTGCCCCTCCCCCAGCTATGTTTCCTGCGCTCATCACCTAAATAAAGTACCAGCATCCGTGTCTTGCCTTAGCATCTGATTCTGAAGGAATACTATCTAACAAAGAGTGGAAGAGAACTCTGGTTAAGGACACTGCCGTATCTTCTGGAAAAATTAGTAAAGAAGTCTTTGCAAGTAGCACATATTCACTTTTTTTATGTCCTTATTACATACTGACTCTGGCTGATTAAACAGTCAAATGTCAATCTAGCTGTTGATGGCATTGAGCTTAGTGCTGTCAGCAGGCAGTGAAAGAAATGTCAGACCTGGAGCCTGTCCGGGGAGGTTTATAGTCTGCAGGGAGACAAGGGTGGCTCTCATGCCGCAATTAGAGAATGAGGTAAGACAGTCATAATCAGGTGTGAGTTTGAGAGACAGCTGCTCTGCCGGCTTTAAGACTTTCGAGACAGCAGGGAAGGGTAAAGGCACTAAATAATGCAGGTCTCTCCAGATGTGCTGCAGGTGGGTTTCCAGTGTTCTGTGGTTTACAAGATGTAAATTGCCTCTGCCCTTTGGTTTCCATCAACTCCAGCCACAGCAAGTTAAGCTCAGCATATAGAAGCATGGGATTCCAGGAGAAGATTAATGAAGCTCTCAAAGGAAGAGTTTCAAGTATACCAGTGCTCAAACCTTCCTTCTGCAAGAGCTCGCTGGAGCTCTGGAAAGAAGCATGTCCTCTAAGACAGCCTTAAGGCGAAGGGTCAACCCACCATACATAGGGAGCTATGTGCAGAGCTGAATCTCATGTCATGCATGCGTACTCAGTCATGTCCAATTCTGAATCTAGGCAAATTCTAAACTTTCCTTGCCCCAGAGTTCCCAGTCAAGTTATATGGGATGTGAATTTGGTCTTGGACAAATTCCTGCAAATGGGATTTATACTGAAAGCACAGCAATGAAAAAATGGGGACATTCACATTTGATTTCAGTCTCATAGGCCATGGATCATTGTAATTCTGGCTCTGTGGGCAAAAGGACTGGGCAGTTTCACCCATCCAAGCCTGAGTTTGATGTGTGAAGTTTTTAGGTTGGTTTTGATCCAAGGGCTCCTCAAGGAATCTCTAGTGAGATTCAGGCACAATGTGAAGTGCTTCACATTATTCCCCTAATCCTGACAACAAACTCATCAAGTAACACCGTGACCATTTCTCATTGATGCTCAGAATGTTAGATATCTAGAAGAGCTAGTCAAGATTTTCAGTAAGTCTGATCCAGGGCCTTCGGTCCTCACCACATGTCTATTCACATTTGGCAAATATATAATGTTGGATAGTTTTGTACATGTGGCATTTTATGGCTGTAGGAAAGTGTATTTCATATAAAATGAATGGTATATGTACACATATTCATGTATCTACAATCACTAATATATTTGACTGAAAAAAACCAGTTAGCTTTCAATTGGCAAACCAGCACACTAGTGCTTTTCAAATGCTTTGTCTGATGCATAAGATACAACTGACCTGCTTCATGCATAAGAAGCAAATGAACGAAAGGTTTAGAGTTATGTGAGTCTTTTTTTCCCAAAGCCTTTCCATGTTCACTAGCTAAAATGCAATGCTCTTATTCAAAGCAATATGATCCAGGAGCAAAGATGCTGGCGTTTCTCCTGTTGTGTTTCTTATGAAATTGCAGCAGTGTAGCTCAGGCAACATTTTCATGTTGCTACTGAATAAGGAAAAGGAGACAATATTTTATTAAATTAATAAAGCTTTAGGGTTCTCTAAATTTTCTTTTCTGCTAAAGGCATCCTCTCTTATAAGAATTTCCACTTTTTTTTGATCACCTTCTTAAAAGTAATTTCATATAGATTTTTCTATAGAAGTTATGTAAAGTTGGCAGGGCATTATAATGCCTATTTACAGCAGGGGAAAAATAGAAGAAAATCAAAGAAGTCACAGTGCTTCTGAACACTATTCAACTAATAATGGAGTTGGAACTTACTTGACAATGTGTGTGTGTGTGTGTGTGTGTGTTTCAGTGTCAGTCAGACACACGTTTACTGAGCACTCAGACGAGGTTCCAGACAATGTGTCTGGATCCCTGAGTAACGGGCTTTACACCCAAATTGTGGAGGAAAGCATGCAAAGAACAATCTTCCAGAGTCACAAGTATCATAAAAGAGATATAAACAAAATATGGTAAGAACATGGACAAAGAAGAGAGTAAACTATGTCGAGGGATGGGAAATTAGATGAATTTTCTCAGAGCTATTTTACTCAGTGCTAGATTAACAGCAGAATTTGAACAGGTAGAGAAACTGGGAAGATAGGATTCCATGCAAATGATAACCACCTGAGGTCAGTGAGGATGTTCAGGAGGCTGTGGGTATTGCAGGATGGCTGGAGCTCACGGAAAGGCAAGGAGTAAGGTGGGAGTGAAAGAGCAACAAGGCTAATGGCACGCCTTCAGGGTACATGGAAGAGTGTGGACTTTCTTTGACAGGAATTGAAGAAGGATCACAATTTCCAAGTGAAAGGGAAATAATAATTTTTGTGAGAGGAACGGGGAAGGAACTGTAACATGTTGTTGGGGATGTCATGAGTGACTGAGAAAGCATCACCTCCTCTATGATTCATCCCTTGATACTCCCCTCCCCCCAGGTGAGGGCAGTTGCTTTTCCTCTGTGATTGACAAAACCGTCCCATGTGCCCATAACAGCACTTAGCATATTTTGCTTCACTTTACCTGTATCTGTATCTATCTCAATTTGTCTTCTCTCTTTCTCTACACCACGAAAAATTAGTCCATGAACAACTGGAGACAGTAACTGTATTTTGATGCAATTAGTCTTTATATCCAAGCACTCAGTATATTGATTGGCTCACAGTAAGTGCTCAACTAAAGGTCTATTGGGTTTCATTGAATGGAATCCATAGGAAAGGAGATAAGAACAGATGAAAATAATGATGTCTTTTTGGTATACTGAAAGTAGTTCAAAAATTTCATGTCTGATGATCATTATTTTCTCAGTGTGATAGGAAGAAAAGTCAGCTATTGTGAGAGAAACATAAATTATGTAGATTTCTTATGGAAATATCAGTAAAAGATTTAGATGTCAAAAAGATGCAGAAAAAAAAGTATAAAGTAGAAATGAGGTTGGTGAGGGAGGCATTTAAAATTTCAGGTAATGTACAGATGAGTACAGAAATCATTGTTGTAAAATGGAGCATTTAGGTTTGGTTAAATGACTTGTTTCTAAAGAAGAAAGATGATTTAATGACCTCATAGTGGGAATCTACCACATGCCTTGGGTTCAAGTAGCCAAAAGAACTAAGGATGCTGGAGGAAGAGTGAAATAAGATACATGGACAGGGCAGAAAAGAAAGAGAACATGGAGTCATACTTCACTGGAAAATTTTAAGGGACTGACTCTAAAAAAGTGAAGAGGGTAAAAACCAAATTCAGTAGATAAAGGAAAAAGGTAGGGTTTTAAGACCACTGAAAAGGCAGATATATGGGAGCCAAATAGACCTTGGTTCTACCTCTCCACTACTATATATTAACTGTGACCTAACTTGAATTTACTAACCACTAAAAAATTTGATTTTCACACTAGAAAATAGGGTATCACCCTATGGTTTAGAAACCGAGAAGTTTGCTATTCTTTCAGTCCAGAATTAAAAACCAGAGTGTCCCACAGACTTAGAGAACTACTAGAAGTTGGGGTCAGAAACCTCCAGGCAAGCAGCGCCACTGGTAGAACTGAAGGGCACTAGCAGCCCCCCCTGTTCAGTGTTGCTGCAAGGAAGGATACCCAAATATCAGTGAGAGGCAATCATGCCCTCCATAGGCATCTCTGCTTACATACTAGATCCTCTCTCCTCCTCACCCTGTTCCAGACCCTGCAATGGTTCAGTTGAGTTCAGTTCAGTTGCTCAGTCGTGTCCAACTCTTTGTGACCCCACAGACTGCAGCACACCAGGCCTCCCTGTCCATCACCAACTCCCAGAGTTTACTCAAACTCATGTCCATTGAGTTGGTGATGCCATCCAACTATCTCATCCTCTGTCGTCCCTTTCTCCTCTTGCCCTCAATCTTTCCCAGCATCATGGTCTTTTCAAATGAGTCAGCTCTTCGCATGGGGGGGCCAAAGGATTGGAGTTTCAGTTTCAACATCAGTCCTTCCAATGAACACCCAGGACTGATCTCCTTTAGAATGAACTGGTTGGCTCTCCTTGCAGTCCAAGGGACTCTCAAGAGTCTTCTCCAACACCACAGTTCAAAAGCATCAATTCTTCTGTGCGCAGCTTTCTTTATAGTCCAACTCTCACATTCACACATGACTATTGGGAAAACCATAGCCTTGACTAGACAGACCTTTGTTGGCAAAGTAGTCTCTGCTTTTTAATATGCTGTCTAGGTTGGTCATAACTTTTCTTCCAAGGAGTAAGCATCTTTTAATTGTAAACTGAAATGCTAACTTCTGTGAATTTCAACACCAGGGCCCCTCACCCTCTGGCTTCTAGTTGTTTTCAGCTGTTGTGAGACATCAACAGGAAGCTGAAGGGTGGAGAAGATAGAGGTCATGGTATTTACCCCTTGGCTGCCTTCCTGTCACATTGCAAGTTGCCAGTGACAGTGTTTCTAAGACCAGAGCACCTGCCAGGTAAAGCTTCTCATAGTTACAACTCTCTTTCTCCACATCCCTGCTGGGTAAAGATACTATAAAGAATAGTATTTAAGCTTTTTTTCTGATCAACTATCTTGCAAATTTTTAAAGGCATCATTTTGAGCATCATTTGTCACTTATTCAAGGCACAAAAACCATAGACTATTTCATAGAGATTTAACTGACATGGCTCTATCACTTGCTTCAATATGCGTATGGGTGTGTGTATATATATGTTGCTGTGTTGTATTGTGTTGAAATAAACCATATTTTTTTTTCTTTGCTGACACTTTGTCTTCATCTTTAGGAGGAAATTTAGCTAAAAACAAAAGTTCAACCACTGAACCAAAACAAAGATCCTTAAATTCTGGTTAATTGAAGTTGAAAGAAATACACCTGCTGAGAAAGCAAAATAAAACATTTCCCACGGAAGTTCTGCCTAACAAAAATTATAGGATTTACAAATAATGCCTAGAAGAAAAGCAACCTGCAGGATGTGGAGAATATGAAGCAGTAAGTTTTTCTTGACTCCAGGACATATTTTAGAGAAAAGGAAAAATCCCCGTGCTCCTGAGTTACTGTCGATGCAATTATGTGAGCCTTACGTAAAACCAGCATGGCAAATGCAGCCGGCTCTGCCTGATGTCGCCTTTGTTCAAAGTACACCTGGGGAAAGTGGGCCTGGCCAGCCCTTTGCAGCTCACCTCACAGTGGCTGTAATTTGCGGTGCTGGGAAGCACACAGAAAGCCTAAAAATAAATTCTGTCACCTTCGGGTATTCTTGCCTCTTCACATTCACTCAGGTTAGTTTCACACTTCTCTCTATATATTCAGGATGACAATGCCAGGGCAGTCATCAATTCGTTATTAATAAAAAAGCATTGTTCAACCTCATCACAAGTATCAAATATTCATCCTTTTTTACACAGAAGGCCAGGTTCCTTCCTGACAGCAGACAGTGGCCCAGTTGGATTTTGCTCAACTTTTTTTTTTGGAAAGAGTACATAGAGTAATTATGTATTATAAGTATCAGATGAGGATTTTTTTTCTAATTACAAGAATGTGGAAGAGATTGACTAGATGATATCTAAGATTTTAAGTCTACCCCCACCCAACCACACACAAATCACATGAAAATGTGGGAAATGCATTTCTATAGCAAATGACTATACAAGTGCTTTTAACAAACCTGAAGGTTTCAGGACTTCCTGAGAAAGAAACCAGAACTGGATCTATGTAAAAGCAACCTTGGGGGAAGCAGATGAAGACTGCTGTGGAGCCAGGGGCAGGGCTGGGGAACTTCAAACCGAGACATAACAGAATCAAAGAGGTGTTTCAGAAGAGCTGGTCCTTAAATGAGTGATGATTCAGAGAACTCTACAGAACAGCTAAGCCAAGTGGTCCTTTCTGACTTGAGTGCAGTAGAGGGAGGCAGAGGTATTTTCATCTTCACTAAGGCAAGTAGAGGGCTGCTCAATTGATGAAGAATCCACCTGCAATGCAGAAGACCTGGGTTTGATCTCTGGGTTAGGAAAATCCCCTTGAGAAGGGAACAGCAACCCACTCCAGTATTCTGGCCTGGAGAATTCCATGGACTGTATAGTCCATGGGGTTGCAGAGTCAGACACAACTGAGTGACTTTCACTTCACAAGGCAAGTAGAGAGATGCTGCAGGACCAGGGCTTTACCCCTGATAGCTCTGAACCCCCAGAGAGAACCTGGCACATCCAGGAGTTGAGTGATTACTATCCTCTACCTCCAGCAAGTCCATCCTTCCCATGGAATAACTGAAAGCCAACCAGACAGTACAAAGTCATCACCTGTTCCATGGGAAAGTGGCAATCACAAAAGCAAGGGTGAGAAAACAACCAAGATTGCACACATGTGACAAGCAGTGTCACCAAAATTCATTAGCGGCTCTAATGCCCAAAGTAATTAGCAGAACACACAGAATAGGCATTTCCCATCTTACAAGGGTAATTATTTTATTAAAAAAAAAAAACTTTCAGGAAATTGTTCTTGTTTCAATTACTGAGCTCCTAAGTTGGCACAACTTGATACTAACAGAGTGTCAAATCCCATTTAAATGAAGATTTGTGTCAACAGTTCATATTAGTTATTGCCATGTAACCTAACAATATGCTTTTTTTCAACTTTTACTCTATAATTTGACTGATTATGCTTTCTCCATAAACTGTCTTGAGGATATTAGAAACTGTATACACGAGCAAAGCATTTGGCCCAAAGATTAGAAAAGTCAACCTCTAATTTAAAGGTTCAGTTGATTTTTATAGGACAAAATGAATCAATGGAAATAATACAAGTGATATTACACTTTCAAACAACTAATTGTATTACAATGGTCATTTTTAATCACTGCTATAGATTGTGCAACTTTGAATATTTTTGGTCAAGCACATAATACAACACAAAACAACTGAAAACCTGGGAACATTTTCTGGTACTCTGCTGCTCATGAAGTACAAGAAGTTTAAATTTAAAACACTGTTTATTGGCTGACTTTTGAGAATCCCTAACAATCAAATGGATGTATGCTGAGGTATACTGTATATAACTGCCATACTGAGAATCACAGCACTCAGGCTGGGCCGAACATACATAGATAGACAGAAAATTAGTTCCTGGGAAGATATAGCCAAGAAATTCTCCTGTATTCTACAGTTCTGCATAAAAGGAAAAATAGATGGAAAGTCTCACAGTGAAATTAAAAGACAATAGAGAAGAGACACAGAAATTTGGGCTAGAAACAACAAGAAATAGAACAGGAAAACATCAACAAATAACTGAAAAAGATACAAATCTTCTGACTCAAAGGCCAAGCAGGATTTATTTTTTTAATGGTATGTAAACAATCCAATGTCTGAAAATGATGGGTTAGATAGAGACAAGCAAGCAAAGGAGAAGGGGGGAAAAGATGATAAGATAGAGTTAAAATAAGATTAAATGGGTAAGAAGGGCCATAAACTAGACAGAGTGAAACATACAAATTGATCCACCCGAAAGGCTATAACATTCTAAAATATTTTTCACATGGCTATATCGCTTTGAAATATTTCAAACAAATCTCATAAAAAATAGAAGAAAAAATGGAAAAATCCATAACTGCTGTTCGAGAATTTAATGCCATCTCCCAGTATTGGACAAAATAGATAGATAAATAAAAGTAAATAAGGGTATCAAGGATTAAATAAAACAATAACCTTGTGAATGAAAAGTTCTACCATGCAAAATAAAGCTCTATACAGAGCAAACAGAGAAAAGTAAATAAACATTCCTTCAAGTGCACATGAAACATGTACCCATACATAATGGCTGAAAAAGAGCTCAATAAATTACAACTGTATTCGCTACAATACAGCAAAAATATAAATTAAGCATATCTTAGACAATCTATAGAATCTATAATTTTGCAAAGTTTTATATTATCTTTTAAACAACTATTGGGTTAAAACAGGCAATCCAAACAATTTGGTTAGAAAGAGAGAGCTTTAAAACTGTATTTACAAAGCACTTTACAAAGAAGTAGAAAAATCTCTTTCCATAGCAAAGAACAAATTTGGAGACACTGGTGGGGCTTATGGAGAATTAAATTTCTTGTCTGACCCTAACCTCCCATCATGGTGCCTCCAAAAACAAAAACAAAATCATAGTAATCAAGCAAGTTAAAGCGACCAGCTCTGGAGAAAGGACCATTCTCATGTACCACTGATGAACTATGCACTGGTACATCTTTTTAAAGGGCCATCTTTCAGTATGTACAATGATTTAAAATGTGTATATTTTTTGATCAAACAGTACCACTTCTATAAAACTAACCTAAAGTGATATTCATACAAGTATAAAAATTGCATAGTTCAGAATATTCTTTGCAGTATTACTCATACTATCAAATAATAATAATTTTAAAAAAACTGTAATTCAATAGGGAAATAGTTACATAAGGGACCTGTCACCTATTTTATGGGCTATGAGTCAGATATTGTTCTATTTTATTTTTTATTTATTTAGTAGTGAAGTATACCTACATCTTCTAACATGGAAGAAATCCAAGACACAGTATTAAGTAGAAAAATACAAGTTATATAATAATGCATACAATGTGAGTTCATTTACTTTGAAAAGATATGTATTTGTATTTGTAGACATATAGAGAGGTAGATGGGCTTCCCATGGTGCTAGTGGTAAAGAACCGGCCTGCCAATGAAGGAGATGCAAGAGACACAGGTGTGACCCCTGGGTTGGTAAAATCCCCTAGAGGAGGGCATGGCAACCTACTGCAGTATTCTTGCCTGGAGTATCCCATTCCAGACAGAGGAGCCTCGTTGGCTAAAGTCCCTAGGGTTGCAGAATTGGACACAACTGAAGCAACTTAGCACATAAAGATAGATAGATATGAAGAAAATGATAAGATGAGGTTATGGTAGACACATTTAAAGGCAAAGAAAAAAACCAGGAGAGTATAAAGTGAAATGTTAAAATCTATACTTCTTGGCATGGGTACATTTAGAGGAGTCTTAGGAGGAATTTTCACCTATGGATTCTGAACTTTTACATATCACCTGGATCTTAAGCAGTGAAAATATGTCCACATATGAATTCTAAATACAAGTGAAAGAATATATTGTGTCATTTGAAAACTTCAGAAAATACAAAATAATAAAAAGCAGAACAAAAATTACTCAAAATTCTACAGAATGCACCCATAGAAACCGTAGTGTACATTATGCAGATTGTTCTATTTGAAAATCTCTGAGCTCATCTTTATGGTCTGTTCTGTTTGTGTTGAGTCGCCCTTGTCTTTCATGTCTTAAGTCAGAGCCCTGAATAGTGACAACCGATACTCAGAATAATGATGATAATAACCCACAGGAGCATCAGGCATGACAGAAATACCCAATTTCTTCATTAAACTCCACTTAACAAAGTAATGAAGTGGATTAAGATATTTTAAAAAGACTTTTTCTATGAAAGTTGATATGTATCAATTATAATATCAGTATCCTTCCACTCTCAGAAAAAAATCTTCAAAATATCATTTAATTCTTTTCACTTCTGCAGCAAACTCCTTTCCTGTCTTATAGTTAATAAATGGTTCAACCAATTAGGTATTGATTCTCTTGTATTCAGTAATGAATCCTCTTCCCTTCACATTCCACATTCAATTCCAATTCCCTGTCTCCTCTTTGAAAATCTATCTTGAGTTGATTCTTTCTCATCAGCTCTGCTGCATCCTCAATCCAAGCCAAGCCACGGTCCTCTACTTGAAGTCAGCCGCCAAAATCTCCCTGTTCCCAACTTCCCCATCACAGCCTTTTCTTCACAAAGGACCCAGTGTCATCTTTTAAAATAAAAATAAATTATGTAATTAATCCCTGATCAAAAATATCTATGCTTAGAAAAATAAAATTTCATATCCCTTATCATGACCTCAACGTCCCTGCCTCACTCTCCCTTGCTTACTTAGTCCCATCTAAACAGTTCATCTTGCTTGTTGCTTCCCACAGCAGGCTTCCTCTTCCTTAAGGTCTTGGTTCTTACTGTTCTACCTGGGAAGAGCAGCTCCCACAGCCCAATAGGGCCAGGAGGTCATTCTGTTTAAATGCCACTTCCTCAAAGACTTACCCTGACCACCCTGTCTACAATGGTGGCCGCGCTAGCCCCTGCCCCTAGTTTTCTTTTCAGGGTATCACTAACTGATATTATGTTATATAGCGTGTGCTGAGTGTCAGTGTCCCTGACTAAAAGGTAAGCTCCATCACATCTGAGATTTTATCTTGGTCATTTCTGCATCTCCTGTATCAAAAAGTGGCAGTTATAGATAATGTAATTCTGGCAGGGGAAACATTTGTATACATGGAAGAGTAAGATTTTGAGAGCAGATATCAGGGAACAGCTTACGAAGTTAAGAGGTGATAAACAGCAAGCTCCTACTGTGTAACACAGGTAACTATATTCAAGATCCTTTGATAAACCATAATGGAAAAGAACATGAAAAAGAATATATATAAGTATATGAGAATGTATATAAGTATATAAAAATTATATGTATGCATGCCAAGTTGATTCAGTTATGTCCAACCCTGTGCAACCCTATAGACTGTAGTTGGCCAGGCTCCTCTGTCTATGGGATTATCCAGGCAGAAACAGTAGAGAAGCTCTAAAAATTATATATATATATATATATATATATATATATGTATGTATGTATATATAGAACCCGTGTCTCTTGTATCTCCCCAATTGTAGGCAGATTCTTTACCATCTGAGCCACCAGGGAAGACGAACATCGTGCTAGAAGACCTAGTATTAGATACTGCATATAGGCCTGTTCTGGGCTTCCCTAGAACTGATGCTGAAGCTGAAACTCCAATACTTTGGCCACCTCACGCGAAGAGTTGACTCATTGGAAAAGACCCTGACGCTGGGAGAGGTTGGGGTCAACAGGAGAAGGGGACGACAGAAGATGAGATGGCTGGATGGCATCACTGACTCTATGGGCATGAGTTTGAGTAAACTCTGGGAGTTGGTGATGGACAGGGAGGCCTGGCGTGCTGCAATTCATGGGGTTGCAAAGAGTCGGACACGACTGAGCGACTGAACTGCGAAGCGCAGATGGTAAAGAATCTGCCTGCAATGCAGGAGACCTGGGTTTGATCCCTGGGTCTAGAAGATCCCCTGGAGAAGGAAAGGGCAACTAACTCCAGTATTCTTGCCTGGAGAATTCCAAGGACAGAGGAGACTGGTGGGCTACAGTCCATGTGGTCACAAAGAGTCGGACATGATTGAGTGACTAACACCCCCCCCCCACACTCACGCACACACACACACACACACACACACACACACGCAGGCCTGTTTTGTCATCAATCGCTATGAAGCTGTCACTTTTTATCTCAAGTTGGACACTTGCAGTCTTTAACTGGAAAAGGATAAAAGGTAACCCAGATGCAACCTGGCTGCCATACTATTCAGGAAGTCGTATTTTGTTGACCCAATTTGAGAGTTTTTTTCTTTATTAGAAGTGTTTGAAGTTTTATGTTGATTTAAAGTTCTGCCTACATTTATTTCTGTCATCCTGTTTTATGCTTTCCAGGTGGGTATATTCTGTTTAAGTTTTGCTACTTTTCTCTTTCCTCTGCCTTTTACCACATAGGTTATTTTTTTCTTAATTTTTTTAAACCGTCTATGGGAATCTAAGATGCAAGCAATCTTGTTTTGAGTCTCCTAGTGACTACTTTCAGATTTTAAAAAACCTAGCTGAACCTATAGTTATATAATTATCAAAATAAAAAATAAAATAGTAACTCTGTATCTCCTCCTAGACAAGATGAGGAACTTAGTGTCTGACATTTCTCAGTATAATCCATTCTCACAATCCAGTGGAAATACTGATGGAATCACCATGCCCTCCCTTCCTTCTTCCCAATCAGCATTTTCAATGAATTACCAACTTCTATTTTCCTTCCTACCTACCCTTTGAATTCATCCTGTTTTTTCCTATAACTATTTCCCTTTCACTAATCCATACCCTTATTATTGTTCATATGTTTCAGATTCATTTTTTCCTGGTTTCCTCCCTAGAAAATCCTATTAATATCTGCTAGCTGTCTGCTCTTTGCCATCATATCTATTTTCTTTGTTCTTTTCACATTCATTCCTGTGATCTTTTGCTTTACATTCTGATTTTCATTATACGGCAATGATTTAATTTGTGCAGTGGAAGTTCTGTAATATATTGCTTCCTATGAGGATTTTAATTCTGCTTATTTTTTCCAGTGTCTGTTAGCTTTCTTTCTTTTTTTTTTTTTTTAATAATTTCATCTCTGTGTAGCACACTGCTTAAGAACACTTGCTCTAGAGATAGTCGAGTTAGTTTGATGGTAGAGACATCGGATGTGTGTATTGGCTTGCAAATAATTTAGTCTTCAGTTAATATCTATACAATGACATTTATAATAATACCTATCTCATAGTTATTGTGAGGATTATATGTAACTAGATATAGAAAGCACTTGGAGTTGGGCACATTATAATATTGCAAGAAGTAACATGCATCCCGTCAGTGCTAATATTTTCTTCCAGGTAGAAGATCATCTATTAGGTGAACGCTACCACCCTTGTCTTCCCCATCCCTCTTGCTTCCACCAAATAATTTAAAGGATTGATAGAGAAGAAATTCCCAGCCTCCTTTTCTCTCTTCCTCTTGGCATCTCCTGCCTATTCAAAGGCTGAAGCATGGGTTCTTGATTGCTAATGAACTAACTTTAAGTTTTTAATAAATGTGTTATTTTAGTTTCCTTATTGTTTTTGTACTGCCTTTTTAATTAATTGGAGCAAATTTAGGTGGAAAAGAAGAGTGTTATTTACTGGGCCACTTTATTTTCTTGGGGGGGCCACTTTAAATTCCCAATATCTGGTTCACTAGGCTGGGAATCTTGAGAAAACCAAACTTGGAATGAATTATGGGAGATCAAAACAACACTTGGGATTGACACATATATACTATTGATACTATGTACAAAGTAGGTAACTAATGAGAACATACCCTATAGCACAGGGAACTCTATTTTCTATACCTTGGTGACCTAAATGAAAAGGAAATCCAAAAAGGAGGGGATATATGTGTATGCATATGGCTGATTCAACTTACTGTACAATAGAAATGAACACAGCATTATAAAGCAACCATACTCCAATAAAAATTCAACTAAAAAAAGATAACACCTGGAGTTTGAGGCTGATGTCCCAGCTAGAGTATGGCTGTCAGTTTAGAAGATTCTATACCAGGCAATTGCCAATGGGATTTTTTTCATGTTTGTTTGTTATGATAACTATATATTTAATGCTTCTAAGAGAACTCCATGAATGTTTCTAAACTCTACACGTTTAATGTTTCTAAGAGTAAACTGAGAGTTCCAAGATTAAAAGAAACTATTTATTGTTTCATGTGCACATAATCCTACTTTCTATTCCATGTTCAAATATTTGTTGTCTTTATTGTGTTGTTGACAGTTCTTGCTGACATTTGAATAGCAACGACTAAGGATGACATCTCTTTGAGCATACTTTGCTTTCTTTGCTTTTTGGACCTACCTGATTTAAGAGAATTTCTCTGAGCTTAAGCTAATCATGGATGCTTTACACCTTGCTAACTTGCTGGGGAAGAGCTTAACCCGTGGAGAATGCCAGATGTTTGATGGAAAAGCCTCTGTAAACTTGGTTTTCATGTAGCTCATCAATTCACAAGTTTGTTGTTGTTGTTTTTTTTTTTTTTTTTTAAGTAGTATGATGTGATTTTAAACTCTTCTCTTTTTGTTGCAATTCACAACTATAAAATTTATTTTTTCAAAGTGTACAATTCAATGTCTTTTACTATATTCACAATGCTGTGAATTCTTTACTGCCATCTAATTCTAGAACAACTCCATCACCCCCAAAATAAACCCCGTCCCCATCAGCAATCCCTTCTGCCCCAAGCTCTGGCAACCACTAATCAACTTTCTATCCTTATGTAGTCATCTCTTCTCTACCTTTTACTCTAAATGGAATTGTATAATATGTGGCCTTTTGAGTCTGATTTTTTTCACTTAGCATAATACTTTTAAGGTTCATCCCTGTTATAGCATAAATCAGTATTTTTAAATTCTCTATAGCTGAAGCATATTCAAGTGCATGGATATACCACACGTTGCCCTCCATTCACCAACTGACAAACATGTAGGGAGGATTTTTAATCCTATGGTGAATGCCTATTCCAAAAGAAGTAGAGCTGCAAGGGGCAGGCATTAAACAAGGCAATATTATCCTCAGCAAACCTGAACAGGATGCAAAGGCTCAGAAAAGGCACAGGTACCAAATAAGAAACAAGGGCCAACCAAGTGCTGACGAGGCGGCTGGCTTATGAGTACACTGGTGACACAGGCATAGCAAACCAACTAGAGCAGCTATAGACAGCCTCATGCAGCCTCACAGACCTCATGAAGCTTGACCACCCAACTACATGAGTGCAATGAGTGGTGTGTGCATGCTAAGTCACTTCAGTCGTATCCAACTCTGTGCAATCCTATGGACTGCAGCCCCCGAGGCTCCTCTGTCCACGGGATTCTCCAGGCAAGAGTACTGGAGTGGGTTGCCATGCCCTCCTCCAGGAGGTCTTCCCCACCCAGGGATAGAACCCATATCTCTTATGTCTCCTGCATTGGCAGGCACGTTCTTTACCACTAGCGCCATCTGGGAAGCCCCTGTGAGTATGACACCTGGGAAGCCCCAGCGGTATGCCAGGCTAATTTGCATACATTTACTTGAATTGATGAAAATAATAAAAATTGCTGCTTTTGAACAAAAAGGCGGCTGAGTTTTTCACATGCTTCCGGGCACTAGCAAGTTCCTAGGTGTATATTGTTAGAGTCAGGGCTACACTCATAGTGCTAAGAAAGTGAAAGCTGAAAGCGAAATCGCTCAGTCGTGTCTGACTCTTTGCGACCCCATGGACTGTAGCCTACCAGGTTCCTCCGTCCATGGGATTTTCCAGGCGAGAATACTGGAGTGGGTTGCCATTTCCTTCTCCAGGAGATCCTCCCAACCCAGGGATTGAACCCGGGTCTCCGGCATCGTAGGCAGACACTTTACCGTCTGAGCCACCAGGAAAGCCCCATAGTGGTAAACCAGGTGCCAGATTCTCTTCTGCATCCAGGGCCATGCAAAAGTAACAGACGGACTTCTTGTGATTATTTCAAAGGTTCAAAAGTCCTGTCTGATAGCTTGAGACCAAACTGGATCTGGGTTGGCTTAATATATGTAAAGGAGTTTCCGAGGAAACAATGCAAGTAGACTCAGATGAGACAAACATATACCAAGGGGCAGTGGAAAGAGAACAGCACAGAACTGAAGATGCCTGTCTAAAAGACAGTGTGAACACTGCCTCATGAGACGCTGCCCATCCTCAACTCAGTACCAGGTAACAACAGCAACACAGGACTCAAAGGGGAAACAGAACTTGAGAAGTTTTGAATATATTACTGGGGAAACAAGGGTTTAAGTGAATGACTTCAAAATAAGTCCAGTGACTGGGAATGCTTTTATTGCAAATTGCTGAATTTACTATGAAGGCAGCAATCTCTCAGATGCTACTTTCTGAGAAACGAGATGGTAAATGCATAAGGCCAAACTCAATTTCTACTCAGGAATGTTTCCCAGTTGTGTTTATTACAGGATTAGGTAAAATTTGATGGATATGGAAAGATGTCGGAAATCAGGGTATTTAAATACATGAGGAAGTAACCGTGGCTCTGGGTCTGAATTCTGTTCAGGGGGCAAACCTTATAAGAGCAACTGGAAACAAGTGACCGTGTCATTAGCCAAAATTAACATCTTGCTGGGAGATTTCTCCCAACATAGCTTAACTTCATAGAACATCATTCACATTCTTTTATTCCACTTTGTAATGGATTATGAACAATTGCAATCAACTATTTTGCATGCTAGATGGTAGAAAAATGGGATACCAAAAGTGGAAGAGAGGATGTATTTGATTAAAAGCACTAATCCATACCATAATTGCATTCTAGAAAAAAATAATTTAAATTGGAATAATTTCTCTTGGGGGCAGAAATTAGCTTGTATGATAATTCTGGTATTTGGAGCCAATCTTATGAAAATTCTGAGTCTCCAGCAATTAAAAAAGTACAAAGCTGGACTTCCCTCGTGGTCCAGTGGCTAGGAATCTGCCTGCCAATGCAGGACACATGGGTTCCATCCCCGGTCCAGGAAGATTCCACATGTTGCAGGGCAACTAAGCCTGCACACCGCATCTAGAGAGTAGCCCCCACTCAACACAACTAGATAAAGTCCATGCGTACCAACAAAGATCCAACACAGCCAAAAATAAATAAATTTAAAAATAAACAAAATTTTAAAAAAATATGAAGCAAATACGAGGCTGGAATTGAAAATATAAACCTGAGTGAAGCTAGACTCTATCTAGTACTCAAGAAATGTACTGGCTTAAATTAAGTAGCATAGTAGATTTAAGAGGATAATTATATATTGGGTTGGCCACTTTATTAATAATAACCAAACACATAATACCATTGTCAGGCATCTCTCTAGCCATCTGATTTAAACTAACTCATCTGCTGATCAAACTAATATTCAGAGTAAAATAACTCCCTTCTTCCTGATGAGAAAAATAAGGCCCAGAGGCTTTATATAGAAAGTCCGCTATCTTTTATTTCACATACACCAATGAATAGAATGGAAACCAAAGCCAAGGTGTCCTGATCCAAAACCCATGTTCTTCTTCACTGTATCATACTGCTTCTCAAAGATATATTTGAGATTTAATCTTTGGAATTTTATTCTTAGTATGAAAAGAAAAAGTTGATTTCCATCTTTACTTCTTTTGAACTGTAAAATGAAAAGAGATTTAATATTTAAACTTTAATTTCTTGCTCAGAAAAATTATATTCAAATTTGGCGTATCTCTACATAGGCATTTTATTCCATTATTTACTTATGGATGTACTCCTCTCATGCAAATCTATATCTATATTGATATCTATATTCATCTTTATATATCTATCTATATTTTTCCATTTATGTCTATAAATTTGATAAATGGTCTTTTAAATTTCTTCTCTAGCACTCTCTAGGAGAGAAGGTTTTATAACACCACCAAATGTAAGAAGTTGAACCCAGAAGTGACTTTTTCTGTAATTCTTCACTGACTGTAAGGGGCATATATCACACAATGAACCCTGAACCACACTACATTCAGTTCCATAAATTCCAGTCTTATTAAACATCCTGAGACTGGACACAGAAAAGAGTAATCAGCTCAAATTTCCTCCCATTATTCAATTCTTTCTTTTGAGAATGATACAATATTCTTTGCACTCCCAAGTCAATCTCTGTATAGTTAGTTATTCTCCCTTCTCCCTGTCAACACCCAGCCAATTTTCCTGAGCACACAAGCCATTCATCTAGTAAAAATCTATTGGGCTGACCATGCAACAAGCACTCTGCCAGGTTTGGGAAATAAAGAGATACTTTAATGTAGAGATTTCTCTCTCTTCAATATTCCTATAGCATTTATTGTCTGCATACTCTTTGAACCTTAAAACATACAAGCTGTGGTAGGTAGATTAGGTTTCCCAGGAAACAGACTCTGAGATGGAGATATGTGTGCAAGTGGCTTATCCAGGAAGGCTCTTAGGAACAGGAATGTAACCAAGTGAGGAAAGCAGTATTGGGCACAAGGAAATGATGAGTAGTGATATATTGCAACACAGGCTATATAGCTAGTCCTGTGGGGAGCTCTGTAGCTAAAACGGCCCTTTGGTGATGTCTCCAATTTAGACAAGGGAGTTGAACCTTCGTGCATTCCCATCCACCAATCATTGGTTTTGTACTGGCCCTGGAGAAAATGAGTAACCCTGGGTATGGTAGTTATTTAGGGGATATATGAATAATAAAAGGGTAGTGCTCTTGAGGAATGAGTACCTTTATTTTAGAAAGACAAAATCTGGAAGGCAGACTATAGTATCCACTACACAGCCCAAACTAACTTGGATTACTGAGCTGGATTCTAGTTCTTCTATTTATATTAACAACTTGCCTATATGTTAATTAGTGTCATATCTCCAAATTGATTTTAAACTTCTGGAGATCAAGGAGGGTATATGAAACTTTTTTCTGTTTACCCATAGATCTACCACAATGCTTTATAAGAACTGAGTGATCAATAATACCTGCTGTTTAAGTTTACAAAACCCTACCCCTTACTTGTGTAAAACACTGCATGACTCTGTGTTTCTTTTCTCACTTATAGCTACTATCTTAGTCTGGGCATTCATAATTTGTTGCTTGGATTGTTGCTTAAATTTCATAAGCAATTCTTACATTTTACCTCTTCAATAAAATGAGGTTTGGCAGGAAGTTGGTGGATGTCATTCTTATGGTTAATCAGTATGGGTGTTGCACTTTGAACACGATATCTCAGAGGAGAGTCATGTATCTTTCTCTTATTGTATAACCTGCAGGTTTACTGGGCTTGCATTTATGCATCTGGTGACCGAAGCTGTGTCTGTCTAACCATCTTTGCTTACAGCACCCAAGCCCAAGCATGTGGATGGTGAAACGAACAGTTTATATGATGCTTCGCAGGAAACCTCAAGGTTAAAAGCTTGGAGAGTGGGTGAAGCTGTAGCAGCAGGCATTTGAGGAGACAGTCACACAAGGATCCTGGCCAAACGCTGATCAAAAGGTATAGCCTTTAGGGACCTACTGCTTTTTCTAAAATTTTTTTCCCAATGGAACCCCAGCTTATGCTTCTCAGTTCATCTTTTCTCTTCAAAGATCAGAAGATGCAAAGCATCTGCTGATAAGAAAGATAAAACTGAGAAGTCAAGTGTACATACTGCCATTCAGGAAGGCACACAAGTCACAGTACACATGGAATTCAATGATTTGAATATACTTGTAGAATTCCAGAACCGTGCACATTTTCCCCTGATCCAAAAACTTATATTTTTGGAGGGGTGGCATACGAATTTTCCATCCTCTGTTTCCTCAAAGAAAATGGTTAAATTCATATTCTTTCTCTGTTTTTGTCTTTCTCCCATTGGATCTCCCTCTCTTCATTCCCTCCATTCTAAACGGTTGAATACCATTATGTGAGTGTCTGTTAGGAGCTAGACAATTGGCAATTGGCAATTTTCATGCCAATTGCTTGCATTCAGCATCTCAATGCATCTAATCCTCATAACACCTGCCCTCATTTGTCCTTGCCAGTGGTCACATTGCTGGCAAGTAAAAGAACCAACAGAATGGCATCATGTATACTATTCCCAATGTTTCATATTGTCTGTCCACAAACACCTGGAGGGAATTTCTTATTGCTGGGGTCAAAAATAAATGAAACATATTGGTGTTCTAGAGACCTGCTTTAGATCTATCACCCTAGCATCTGCCTGGTCCACCAGGGCAGAAGCTAGTCAGGAGCATGGTCTTAGGTTGGCAGGTAGGGAAGACAAATTCTAGTCAGGAACAAAGCAATGGAATAACACTGCAAGATTTAAATGACACCATACACATGTTCCATTACAGATATCTGTCCCAGTCAATGCTGACTTTCCCAAAGATCACAAGTGTGTGGCCAATGGTATGCAAAGGCCCATGAAATGGGATGACTAATCAATAAACATAAGCATGAGGTAGAATGAAATATATGCTAACAAATATATACTGTATTAATTTAGCACAGACAGTAACATATTCTGTAGACCTTCCTGCACAATGCAGTGACATACCACTGTGTTATTAATGCTTTGGAAAAATTTATTTATTCTATGCCATTAGTGTATTTTAACAAACATTGCTTTGGGACAGTATGCCTGCCAATTTATGTTTATGAGACTGTCAACATAATTTACATGCAGACAAAAATATGATACAATATTGCCAATGCAGAATCGGCTTGTCAAATGATATTGTCACAAAAAAATGAAACAGTACCCCAGCTGAGGAACTAAGCATATTCATCACTGCTGGCTGCCCAGAATTTGAGGTGACACGCTGAAATACATTTAATGCCTTTTTTTCATGCATCAGATGAATAAAAAGTGAGTGAATGAGGTACTTCTGACTGCCATATACCGTGCAAAAGCAAATAGATTTCTTGTTTCCCAAGGAAAAAAAAAGAATAAAGATAATACATGGGTTTTCTGAAATAGTTGAAGAATTATATTTATAATTTGTGTGGAAAACTGAGAATGCAGCAAAAATCACAAACAGTCCTAAGTGTTCAGCTGCAGTGATGCAGCGATTAAAACTGTAATGGAAGGAGATCATGTCAATTTAAAGTCCCTGATCCATCCAGGATAAAGATCTGGGGCAGTGTCAAACAGGAATAGTTATCATGCCCAGAAAGTTACATTAAACAGAGAAATTTTTAATAAGGCTGTTTCTTTCATAAGTGAAGAATTAGAATTGGACTTGCCTTTTCTGCACTTTGCAAACTCCAATCCCAAGATCATGGCTTTTGGACCATGAAAGTTTCTAGATCTGGAAGGACCTGAATATATCTGAGATTCAGTAATAAGGATGTAAGTACCTCGGTCAAAGATTTTCCAATTCTCCCTGTGCTGATGTTTTGTGGGTTCAAAGGATTTTACTGCCAGGTGAATACCAAGCTTGTCCCCAGAAAACACAAGGTCAAGAGTTCTGCCAGTCTGGAAGGAATTGCTCTCCGGGAGCTATCTTCACCACTGATGAAAGGTGCTGTGTTCCAGAGGCCGTTCCTTGCTCCAGGCTCGATGGTGAGACATGGGTACCTGTGGCTTCTCCACCACTGTCGACTTGCTATAAGGGGAGGTGGCGCTCTTGTTCTCACATGCTCCCTCTATCTTATAGGAATACCTCACATAAGTGAACCTGACTCTAGTAAATGCCCTTATGGTTATAACATTCATGCTCAGACCTCATGTTTTCAAGGAAGAAAAATCAAAACCCTGGTCAGGAACAAAGAGGGCTTTCCTGGTGGCTCAGTGGTAAGGAATCTGCCTGCCAATGCAGGAGATGCGGGTTCAATCCTTGGGTTAGGAAGATCCCCTGGAAAAGGAAATGACAGCCCACTCCAGTATTCTTGCCTAGGAAATCCCATTGGACAGAGGAGCCTGCCAGGAGACAGTCCACGGGGCTGCAAAAGAGTCAGACATGACTGACTGACAAAACAACAATAGGAATTAAGAGGACATAGCTCATGCTCACCAGTGACAGGCTGATGGGTCAGGAGCACATAAAGGACCCTGAGTTCTCTCCTGAAACTCTGTTTAACAAACCGCAACATGGGAGTAACAGAACGAGACTGTGCAGGACTTAGTGTAGCAGAAGAGAAAATGCCAGGTCTGCCGCCTGAAGCCCTGACTGTGCGACGTGCTATCTATGCTCACTCTCTGCACTGGTCCTCAGTGTCTTCATATATAAAACCGGAATAATACCTGCCTCACAGGTTTGTCGTAAGAATTAAATGGAAACACCTGAACTGCCTGATATTCAGCCATTTTGATGTACAGCTATATATATGTATCTTATGGTTCACCAACCACAATTCCAGACTTGTAATATTTATTTGGCTGCTGAACTAAACACAATACATTAAAAGTTGAAGAAACTATGCAAAACAGGTAAAGTATGACTATTTTTACTCCTGCTAATACTACCACTGCTATTGCTACTGTCAGGCGAGTGTATGCTCCTCGGTTTTTATCTCATCACAACAAAGATTTGGAGAGACGGACATTAAAGCACTCTAGGCATCTCACAGCTCTCAGGTCTCGAATGGACCATTTATGGCTCTTAGACAAATCAGGGCTACAGCTCCATGTTACAGCTCTATTTTATTTAGAAGATAGCAGGAAAATCCATCTTCGAGGCGTGAGGGCATGTCAATCCAAAGACTTGAAGAGAAGAGTGCCCCATCACGTGGGGGAGAGAAAGAGAGAAAGAGCAAGCGAGCGAGCGCACGCATGCGTGGGAGAGAGAGAGAGCCCTTTGGCTCCTCTTTTTATATGTTTTTTTCTTTCCCCTGGGCCTACCCTATGCAAATTGGACTTAGCCAGGAGTGCTGTTCTACCTGAAGTCCTCACTCCGGTCCTCAGACCTTCCTTTGACACTCCTCTGTTCTATTTTCATGGGCTTTTCCCTTCCTTGTCTTTTAGCCACTGCCATTTTGGACTCCTTTTCCCTATTTTAACTACCTAACATTACTATACTAACCATTATTCTCCATCAATAATATTTATAGAGTAATCTGTGAAATATAACCTTCCAAATATCACCAGGTAAAGCAAGTGATAAGACACAAGATATAGTCTCTCTTAAATGGGATTTTAATTTTTGCAGCACATACATAGAACCCTGGCTATTTATCTTGATGATCCATGAAAAGATCAATCCTATCAGAAAAGATTTTACCTGAAAGTGACCTCTAACCCAAGACCCTGAAAACTCTTCTTAAGCTAATATCTCCTATTAGCATAGAAGTTGCCAATTTCCATTTTATAGTCTCACTGGCAGCACTGTCAAAACAGCAGCTGGAAAAAAAAAAAAAAAAAACAGCAGCTGGCTTCTGCAATTCAAAACAGAACATCAGTGAATGTCCTAATTCACAGCTGGGCAGAAGAAATGACCACAAAGGATGCTGGTGACCATCACACCAGTTAGGATGAAAGGACAGACATAGCTTCTGAGAGCCCCCGAGTCTGTCTGCAATGCAATTCATTAGTAAAGGAGGAGGGGGAAAAGAGTAGGAAGATAAGTAATGCAAGAAAGAGATACTGAGACAGGAAGTAACTAGAGGAAGGGGCAATAATGTAACAGAGAAAAACTGCTGTAGGAAAACAGGATGAAGCATCATTAAGAGTAGACCACACCTGCTGGGTCTGAAGAGAGGTGAAAATGTTTGCATTAGGAACCAATTAGAGTGAATTATATAACACTTTTTATCTGGCCACAAAAATTTCTTCCTGACCCCAGCTGGTGTTCAGATGGTACCTTGGACCATGAAGATGAATAGCTCTTGTCATTTTGATCTCTGCATTAGAAATTATCATCATTCTTATGAAAGAGATATATTCATTTTAAAGGAGTTATATTAAAGAAATATACCTCAATACTAACTTGTAGCCAAATGTGGATGAACTTTTTTGGGGTAAAAAGGCAGAACATAAAACCAACAAATAAGAATCTCTTCCTTCCAAGTCCCTGCCAGTATGAAAGATTCAAGCATATTTCATTCTTGTTTAACTGCATGGAATGATATGTCTATGGGTCAAAGACACTATTGAATTTGACAAACTACTGGATCTGGAATTTTTACCTAAAAATGAAAATGGACTCTGATGATGTATTGCAAACACATTTGGACCTGAATTGGAATATTTAAAGGTTCTAAAAAGACCATCAAGATGTAGAGTCAGATATGAGTTAAGTTGGAAAAAGTTTACTGCCAGATACCAATCAAAGAGCCAAATAAACTACCTAAAATAATCTGAGGTGTTTAAAGCCAAACAAGTATGTTAAGGGGCTTCCCTTGTGGCTCACTGATAAAGAATCCGCCTGCAATGTGGGAGACTTGGGTTCAATCCCTGGGTTGGGAAGATCCCCTGGAGAAGGGAAAGGCTACCCGCTCCAGTATTCTGGCCTGGAGAATTCCATGGACTGTATAGTCCACGGGGTTGCAAAGGGCTGGACACAACTGAGTGACTTTCACTTTCAAGTATGTCAAGACTGAAAATGCCTCTGAATGGAAGAACTTTTATTCAGCCCTCTCTACTTCAGTCAATGTGCCCAGAGTACGGCTTCCTACACCATGGAGAGCTCTGATCTACAGTTCCAGCACAGGAAGTGATATTACACATGAGACTAACTGGTCATCAACCTACCTATCACTCTACAGATGACAGGAATAGATGTGTTTCTGCAAGGGGGTATTATACTACTGGTGAGTGGTTCACATGACAGTTTTATCTGGTACACAGGCTAACATTGGTTTATCTATATGAGTATCTTATACATCAAATCCATTCTATACAATTCTTTTATGATAAGTTTATATAAGAAAAAGTGAGCTGACAAACAAAACTTATAATGTGTGGGAATACACAAAACATGTCAGAATGGTAATGTGAAAGTCATGTCCAACTCTTTGCAGCCCCATGGACTATAGAGTCCACGGAATTCTCCAGGCCAGAACACTGGAGTGGGTAGCTGTTCCCTTCTCCAGGGAATCTTTCCAAACCAGGGATCAAACCCAGGTCTCCCACATTGCAGGCAGATTCTTTACCAGCTGAGCCACCAGGGAAGCCCAAGAATACTGGTGTGGGTAGCCTATGTCTTCCCCAGGGGTTCTTTCTGATCCAGGAATTGAACTAGGGTCTTCTTTACCAGCTGAGCTACCAGGATTGTGATGCTGGGCTTTAAATGATCAAAGTCTGCAAAACACTAGCTTAAATGAAGGTATAGGGGTCTGTTGGCCAAATTTCCAGATGGTGCAAAGCAAAGAGGGATGTAGCCAATGTCTGATGAGAGAATCTTGTTGGGGAAGGGGGAATGCTGAGCCAAAACTGAAAAGAACAATAACAGAAACATAATTTTTCATATTTTAAGTGCAAAACATCAGAACAAGCATAGAAGGCATGCAGCCTCATTTCACTACAATTTATGTGAAAACATTTGCTATAAACCTGTATGCAGGTCAAGAAGCAACAGTTAGAACCAGACATGGAACAAGGGACTGGTTCAAAATTGGGAAAAGAATATGTCAAGGCTGTATGCTGTCACCCTGCTTATTTAAATTATATACAGAGTACATCACACAAAATGCTGGGTTGGATGAAACACAAGCTGGAATTGAAATTTTCAGGAGAAATATCAACAACCTCAGATATGCAGATGATACCACTCTAATGGCAGAAAGTGAAGAGGAACTAAACAGCCTCTTGATGAGGGTGAAAGAGGAGAGAGAAAAAGCTAGCTTGAAACTCAACATTCAAAAAAATTAAAATCATAGCATCCAGTCCCATAACTTCATGGCAAATAGAAGGGAAAAATGCAGAAACAATGATTTTATTTTCTTGCACTCCAAAATCACTGTGGACAGTGACTGCAGCCATGAAATTGGAGGAGGCTTGCTCCTTGGAAGAAAAGCTATGACAAACCTAGATAGCATATTAAAAAGCAGAGACATCACTTTGCCAGTAAAGGTCCATACAGTCAAAGCTATGGTTCCTCCAGTAGTCATGTACACATGTGATAGTTGGACCATAAAGAAGGCTGAGCGCTGAAGAATCAATGCTTTCAGATTGTGGTTGCTGGAGAAAACTCTTGAGAGTCCGTTGGACTGCAAGGAGATCAAATCAGTCAATCCTAAAGGAAATCAACCCTGAATATTAATTGGAAGGACTGTTGCTGAAGCTGAACTCTAATACTTTGTATCACCTGATGCAAAAAGCCAACTCACCGGAAAAGACTGATGCTAGCAAAGACGGAAGGCAAAAGGAGAAGGGGGCACAGAGGATGAGATGGTTAGACAGCATCACCAACTCAATGGACATGAATTTGAGCAAACTCCAAGAGATAATGGAGAACTGAGGAGCTTGGTATGTTGTAGTCCATGGGGTCACAAAGAGTCAGACACAATTTAGCAACTGAATAACAACTTGTGCTTATGTTCTCCTTCACAGTATATAGTTGCATTCACAAATCTTCTCCCTTTCAGCTCTAGATGAACACAGTTCAATACGGGTAAAGAACTCCCTAAAAGTCTAATTTAATTTGGGATGTAAATAGAAGAATATAATAGAAGAGGAGGGCAGTGTGAATCACATTCCAGAAAGGGAAGGAGGAAAAGAAAACCAAGTGCTATCATTTTAATCATGTTTTCAGATATTGTAGTTAATATGAAATGAAATGTTTTCAGTCCTCTACCTTTTTACAACATAGAATTTTGCTCTTTCTATACTTCTGTTCCCATTTGTCAATTATCTGGGAATTTATAACCACTTTATTTTCAATGTCATTAAGTGGACAATACATGTTTAATTTACATTCAATTTTAAAACTAAAATTACAAAACATTTACTCTTACTCTTTAAACAGATGCTCTTCTACCTTTTGATGTCACAGCATGTAGATTCATGACCTTTTGCTTCTTCTTTCTTTCTTCTTCACTTTTCTCCCTATCAGAAAGAGTCTATACATGTGTGTGTGTGTACTGAGTGTACTTGACTGGTAGAAAATCTGAACCTTTTTGTAGCTGAATATGTTTTTCTATTGCTTTTCAACATTAAAAAAAAAAAGAGAGAGAGAAACAATGAAGCTGGGCAAAATATCCTCAAACCACGAAAGTGTTCCTTCAAAAGTTTATAGATTTTCAACTACTATCTTCTGACAGTTGGTGTTACAGAGAAAATAGAGACTACCCTAAAATTGGTTTTTCTTTAAAACACTGTATTTCTAGTTTTTATTTTTTTCCGTTTACTGAATGCTTATGAGTTACAGTGCATATTTATTGCAATACAAATTTCTGTTACACTATATCTATGTATTTTATTTAACTGATCACATAATACTGTAAAATCCTTCAGTCTATGTTTAGATCTTTATTTAGGTGGGAAAAAAAAACATGATTTCTTTTCCCTTATATATTTTTGGTTATTAATTTGTCTTGTATTATTATTCTCTGTCCATCACATTTATCATGTTTTTATTACTCTGATCTTTATTTACTTTGTTGTTCTATATTTTGAGATATCTTCTCAAATTTGTTATCTGCATTACAAATTAATTATTGTAGCATTGATCCTACTTTTTATGAACTCATCACCCTCTTGCATTCTTAGTTTCCTTGCAATTCTTCCTCATCTCATCTTCCATCTTTTCTTGTTTCTTCTCCAATGCATCATTTAACTCTATCTCTCCTAAAAGTTTTTATAAAGTATAATCCTATTTTGTAAAATATAATCTTTTTTCACTCTAAGAAGCATTTTAAACGGTGCCCTGGAATTCCTAGAATTTAGAATGTACTGTTTTCAGAAATCTTCCTCTGGTCTCCCCTTAGTCTGTAGTATCCCTTCACTGGCCAGATGAAGAATCTCCCCCACCCTCCACTATTTCTCCTTTTCTCATCCTTGAACGAGGCAAGATTAATTCATAACTTCACAGTCATATTTGTTAACAGACAGAGGCTTCATCTTCTTGTCTTTCACTAAAGTTCATCCTTTTTTTTTTTTAATCAAGCAACTACCATCTTTATGGCTGAGGTTAAAAACAAAACAAAATAACAACTTAAGGATCAACTTTGATACTTCTTTCTCAGACTTGATATATTTTGGTGCACTAGTGAGTCTTATGGGTTTAATCAAATAAATAATACATTCACTTCACTTCTGTGCTGTCATAGGGCGAGCCCCAGTCTCCGTGATCTCTGGCTTAGACAATTTAGTCTCCTAACTGATTTTCCTAAGTCTACTTTTCTCTTGCCCAGAGCAATCTTTTTCAGTGTAGATAAACTTGTGCTTCCCAGGTGAAGTCTCTTCACTGGCTTCCCATCTCTTGCACTTAGGATGAACAATCAAGTAACTCAGACTACCTACAAGATTTGCTTATCCTGGCAACTGCTCAACTCACCAGAATCAGCTGGCACCCTCTCTACCTGAGATTTCCCTTCAGGTTCTTAAATAGAGTCTTCTCCCTTCTGTCATAGGATCTTTGCATTTGCTGTTTCTTTTAACAGAAAAGCTCCCAATTCCCACTCCATACAAAATATCTAGCTAATACTTACACAAATTTTAGTGTTTCAGCTCAAATTACATCTTTGGGGGGAAATCTTCCTTGACATTTTAGAAAGCATTAGTGCCCCCGTTACATATTCCAAAATTATACTTTCATTTTCCTTTATAGTATACATTACAGTGTATAAACTGTATTCCTGCCATTTTTGGCCTATCAATTTCTTCCATTTAACGACTCCATGGCATAATAACTATCTGTTTTGATTAACATTTGTTGAATTAATAATTGAATCTCTGTGTCCTCTTCTCAGATCTACATTTGGAAAGCAGGCTGAAGAGCATAACTCCTAATTCAATCCATTTCAAGCAGGATTTCAAGCTCATTCCATCATGATGTACTGAAGAGACATCTTGTGTGTGAGAAAAAACACAATTCCCAGTATGCAGGAGAAGCAGGGCTCTGAGCCTTGCCCACAATAGCTGATATTAAGGACCCACCCCATTTCCTCCAGGAAAGCTGGTTCTACCAGCTTACTCCCCCAAGCCTCCCCAATCAATTTAGGATCCAGTTAGGTTCTGGTTATTTTGGAATTTTATCTCAAAAGTCACCTCTCTGATAGTGATAAATTAGCCTCTTCAACTTACTATATCTTCTCTTCCTGTTTTATGTTCTTCGTCATAATTAACACAATTTATTGATTTTGTATTACGTGTTTGACTCTCTACAAACTCCCTGAACAGAGAGACCTCACCTGTGTTGCTTCCACCATGTCCAGTCACACAGAACAGATGGATGGGACTGGAGTAAAATGAGAGGTAGGCTATAGAGCTGTCTGCTTCTTATTAACAAAGACAGGCTTAATTCAGAGCTGCTGAGCAACCTTCTTTGCTCCGGGGCTACTAGTATCACTGACAAGATGTCCTTTTCCAGTGTAGGCATACCCCCTCCATGGGTCATAGACCCAGTTTGAGACGTGTCAGTGAGACAATGTCCTCAGTGCAAATGAAGTGACCAGAGAGAGAGCTGCTCTGATCTGGTCCCAGAGGAGCTGGAAGAGCAGAAGGGGAGGGGACAGAAGATCAGGAAAAGTCTGGTCTCATCCCATCTTTTCAGCCTTTCTAGCCTTGAGTTCATGTCTCATGTGACTAAGGATGAGTGGGACCTGTACAGAGAGAAGACCTGCCTTTTGGATTTGAACTGTTCCAGGGCCAGTTGCTTCCACAGAAAGCCTAAGCCAGAAATGTAGTCTCAGAGCAGGAATGACCTGGCAGAGATGGAACATAAGCTCAGGCAACAGGATGGGGGGCTGATAAAACACCCTACCTCCTTGTATGAATTAAGAACTCAGTTAAGGACAATGTTTTTCCTGCTTCATTGACCCCAGGTGATGGGTTTGGTTTCAGAACGAAATCATGAGAAGTTTCATGTTGAAACTGTTGTAGGAAGCAGAGCTTTCCTCCATTATCTTAGGATAGAAGTTGGCACTTTTCCTTCTTTCTTCTCTCCTCATCCCCTTTCTTACCTCCTATTACTTTTGACACTTTTTGTTAGAAAGATTGTACTGTCCAAAGAGATGTGAAATATTCTAGATGTATTGCACTGAGGGCATGTGTAGCACAAATCAACTTGCCTTGAGCTTCCCTGATATATAGCCAGTATTTTAATGTTCCCATTTATACCGATCTGTAATACATCTTCATAGTGTTGGCTTAATCACAAATGACAAGGGTGGAAAATGTAATAAAGATAGGGGCGCATTAATCCACTTTGTATGAAAATGTGGAAAGGTAATCCAATTTTGAACTGCTTGCTCTTAAAAAAATATAAAAGTTTGTAAGATTTCTGCATCTTAGTTGGGGAGATGGCAGTCAATCCTAAAGAGCAATATTTCAGGATAATGAGGCCTTGGTACCTTGAGTGTGTGCACAGCAGTTGTGGGCCCAGGCTGAGTAATGAAGCCACAGGCTCTGGGAAGCATGCTGCCTGATCTACTAGAAGCCTCTTTGTCAGGAGATACACATGCAGACAACATTCGGGCGAGTTCATTCTGTGTGGGTCTCAGAGATTCTAGAGCTAGGTATGCTTTTGTGCCCTTCTCAGTTCAACTCCTAAGGCTAGTTCAAATGAAAGATAACTCTGACTCTACTCTCTAAAGACAAGCCTGGGCTCATTTTGTGAAAAGTCCATAGAAAGGAGGTAGATGTGGCTGGAGCACATGTTTCCTGCAGGGGAGTCAGGATGAGAGAGGGTGGTTATGGTGAGGTCAGGTTTATCTTAAACCACAGCTGATGTCATTGTGACCACTAGGTGTGCTTGTACTTGGGGGGTGGTGTTCACTGCATGCTGGACAGGGCCGTATGTTTAGTGCTCACTCTGGTCAGGAGCACAGCGAGGGAATTTGTGAAATCTGTACTTAAAAGGTGTAGAGATGCAATCTCATCTTTGATTTTCTCTATGATATTGGGCATATGGTTTTACCCATCTGAACCTCAGTTTCCTCATCAGTAAAACATAGGCTGTACTAAGTTGCGCATAGAATTGTTAAAAATACAGACTCCAGCAATTTCACTCCTATATATCCATTCAAGAGAAATGAAAACAAAACCTGTAAAATGCCTGTATATTAATATTCATGGAAGCATTACTCATAATAGTCAAACATGGAAAAAACCCAAAATATCCATCAGCTGTTGGATGAATAAACAAAATGTGGTACATCCATACAGTGGAATATTATTCCACCATAAAAAGGAATAAATCACTAATTAAGTGCTGCAGTATGCGTGGACACATGATTCTACGTAGAATAGACTCATCACAAAAGACAAGATATTATACAAAAGTTTATTAGTGATCCCTTAGGGCTCGTGAGGTGAGGAATAGAGAAGTAATAGCTAAAGAGTACAGAACTCCTTTCTGAAGAGATGAAAAATTGAGTATAAAGTTGACCATGGTGATAGTTGCACTTACCTGTTAATATACCTAAAACTATTGAATTATACACACTAAATAGGTAAAATATATGTTATATGAATTAAGACTTCCCTGGCGGCTCAGACGGTAAAGCGTCTGCCTGCAATGCGGGAGACCCGGGTTTGATCCCTGGGTGGGGAAGGTCCTCTGGAGAAGGAAATGGCAACCCACTCCAGTACTCTTGCCTGGAAAATCCCATGGGAGGAGCCTGGTAGGCTACAGTCCATGGGGTTGCAAAGAGTCGGACACAACTGAGCAACTTTACTTCACTTTCATGTTATATGAATTATATATAAATACAGTTATTTTTTTAAAAAGAAATATACAGGTAATATAAGAAAAGGCTCCTATTCTAAAGTAGGCATATGAGAAGAACTAAATAAATAATAACTAGTATTATTACTCACCATCATCTCTACTCCAATATATATACAACTTACATAGTGGTAAATGTATAGAAAGTCTGGAATGTAATATGCTTGCTTGTATTTCACATTTTTAGAACTGACAGGGGTCCACTCTGGAAACGAATACGAGCGTGGCATTAACTCACATAGCCTTGCAATCACAGTCAGCTCATCCTTCCCTCCGTGACCTCACCCTGGGGCAGCGCTCCTCCTCCACAGCTCCCAGCCCTCTTCTAGGGCAATGGGCTCAAGTGTCTGCCCCAGGCCTTCACCTGAGGTGCCACAGCCCTCTGAGAAAGGGCCTGACTGAGTGAATCAAGTCAGCGCTGACCAGGAATCCGAACAATTGGTAAAGAGTCTTTTTCACAGAAAATAGCATCTTAGCACCTCTGAGAAACCACCACATGTGGACAGACATATGACCCAAGAGCCAGAGAAGTGACCAGAGCAGGGGACATGACATCAGTTGTCATTTGCAGGGGCATCTCCAACTTCTAGCCAGCAGGTAGTGCCCTGCAGTAGTGGACTGGTATTGTGTCAATTCAGTTAAGTGAAAACCGTCCTTCTCTTCAGAATTCTGGGTTCCTGTGAGCCACAAAAGACATCTTCCTTCCACAAGATTAAGAGGACCAATGGGAAGCAGCAGCCATATTCTTTAAAGTGATGGCAGGAATTACCTGGTCCAGTGGTTAGCACTCCGTGCCTCCAGAGCTAGGAGCCCAGGTTCTATCCCTGGTCAGGGAACTAATATCTCACAAGCAGAGCATCATGGCCAAAAAACAAAAACAAAACACACATACACACAAACCAGAAAAACATACAGCAAAAAAAAAAAAAAAAAAAAAAAAAAAAAAAAAACCCACAACAAAACAAATAAAAACAAAGACTAATTTAAAAATTAAAAATAAACACAAAATAAAATGATGGCTTCTCTGAATTGGTTCTGGGTTGTCTGGATTTGATCCTCTGCCCTGATGAGAGAGTTAAAGTGTTCTTGACCCTATCTACAATGGTAAAGGAGACTCTACTAGTTCATGCCATGCATTAATACAACCAACCCACTCCAGTATTCTTGCCTAGAGAATCCTGTGGGTGGCGGAGCCTGGTGGGCTGCTATCCATAGGGTCACACAGTCGGACACAACTGAAGTGACTTAGTATGCGTGCATGCATGTTTAATTAATCACCTGTATACACCTTTCACTAAAGGGCCTATAGAATGTGATGAGGTAGAATGTGATCAAGTATTTATAGTCACAAGAAACTGTAGGACAAATAAATTGCATGATATGGTTTACTGGCTATGTCTAAGTGCACCAAATTTCTAGTTCAAGGTCTGTGTGTGACAGACATGCCTTAAGGTAACCCCCAGTGAGTTGGACCCTTGTATGATCTTCATTCTTGGAGTCCTTGTTGAACCTGTGACTTAATAGAACAAGAAAAATGTACAGATCACATCATAATGCAGTTATATTATGTTATAGAAGACTACATCACAGCAGACTAGAAAGAGATCCTTCTGCTGGCTTTAAAGAAACAAGCCAAGGCTTCCCTGGTGGCTCAGTGGTAAAGAATCCACCCGCCAATGCAGGAGACATGGGTTCAAATCCCTGATCTGGGAACAAGCCTTGGGGCAACTAAGCCAGTGCGCCACAACTATTGAGCCTGTGCTCTAGAACCCAGGAGCCACAACTACTGAAGCTCACACACCCCAGAGCCTGTGCTCTGCAACAAGAGAAGCCGCCGCAATGAGAAGCCCATGCACTGCAACTAGAGAGTAGCCCTCATTCTCTGCAACTAGAGAAAAAGTCCATGCAGCAATGAAAACCCACCACAGCCAAAAATAAAGTAAATAAATCACTTTTAAAAAAGAAAGAAAAGCAAGCCTTCATGATTTCTGCAGTTGCAAAGAAAGGGATTCTGCCAAGAAATCTGTATGCTTGGAGGAGGTCTTGCACCTCAATGAAGACACCAGTTCCAATGGAAGTTATGACTGCAGCTTTGTGCAGCCCTAAACTAGGAACTCAGTTAAGCTGTACCTGGAATGCGAGATATAAAATGGAAGTTGCTTCAAGCAGCTAAGTTTGTGGTCATCTGTTATGCAGCAAGAGAAAACTAATACAGCGAGAGACCTGGAAGTCTCTTTGGCTGATTTAAGAAAAACATTGATATCCTAGAGCCAAGAGCTCAAGATTTTTGAAAACCAAACTCAAAGTTTAATCTTACAGATGGTTGAATTAAAATTAAATTCTCAATTTTGTAAGCTCTCATATTAAACTTAAGGCACTGAATGGACATAAGAGGGGCTCTGAAAATTACATTGAGGACTTATGAGGTGATTTCAGTAAAGGCGGTGACCATTTAATCCCTACAGTTTGCCAAGTAGCCAGAGGAAGTTAGTTTTCCCTTGCTTAATGCTCGTCTAATGGCCGCTCCTGGAATTGAGTTACCTGCTGATTGTCCTGAGGGCATATCCTCAGCACCTTTTGTTACTCCTTTAGTAATAATCAGATTCAGGTTCTAGCAGGTGAGTCACACATTATGAGGTGCAAACTATATGACCAGTGAACCACACCCAAACAAGTGCATGAATTTTACAATTTAAATCAACCAAATCCATGTGTGTGAGAATGGGACCAAAGACTGTTGGATAAGAATGGAAAGAATCTAATATTGGATAGAATCAAATTTATTACATAGGTTTACTAAAGAGATTCTGGACTCAATATGTTAACTCAAGTATCTGGAGTGATTCTACCAGCTTGCTTGGTTGGTTGACTGAAATTTGGACCCAAAAGTGACCTATTTAAATGAAGGGTCTCTAGGTCTGAGGAGCAGAAGTCTGACTTGCGTCACCACAAAAACCAGTCATGACCTGTCAATCAATTCCGTTTTCACAGATACAGAATGATTGAAAGGGGAGGCTGAGACCCCTTGAGAAATGATGCTGCCATATTGCCAACATTTATACTGTAAATCTTCCCCTGGCCTTTCCCAAAGGAATCTGTGGCTTAACTATTTACCATGTGATAATGAGATGGGCAAGAAAAAGTAATCACACTTTTCAGGGATTACTGACACTGCTATGAATCAACTTTAATTCACAGAGATCCATAATCCCACTTTAGTGAGAAAAGAGGCTTATGAAGGTGGGATGATTAATGGAACTTCAATGGGTTCAGACTCACAGTGGACCCAAAGAGTCACTAATCATACTCTGTGTTTACTTTCCCAGATTCTGGTAGAATTCTCCACATACAGCCTGACCTGTAGAATGTGGACTACTTTTTTGTTTGTTTGGCTACACCACGTGACATGCAGGATCTTAGTTCCCCAACCAGGAATGGAACCCATGCCCTTTGCAGTGGGAGTATGGAGTTTTTACCACTGGACCACCAGCAAGTCCCAGATGTGGGCTATTATTATAGTAAAAGTAAAGTGGAAAATACTGTTTCCCTCTATCAAAATAGTAAACCAAAGCAATACCCAGAGAGACTGCAGAGATTAGTGGTACCACAAAGGACTAAAAGACACATGGGTCCTTCCATATCCCTACTCAACTTGCCCAAGCAAAAGATTAACTGATCTCAGAGATGACAATGATTAGGAAAAACTTAATCACATGATAACTTCCCCTGAATATACAGATTCATTGTTGGAGCAAACCAACATATACCTTGGGAACCAGTATGCATCAATTGATCTGATAAATGTTTTTTCTCTATATTCGTCAGTAAAGACGAAAAAGTTGACTTGAGCTGGCAAGGCCAGCAATATATCGTTACTGTTCCCCCAAGACTAACTTTCCCATCCTATGTCATAATCTAGACCATAGCACCTTTAAGAGCCTTTATTTGTATGGTGCAGCATGCAGATACCATAGACTACAAGGAACAGGCAGCATGGTGGGAATAAGTGGTAGTTATTTCTGATCTCAGACCAGGCAACTTTTAGCTTCTGATGTTAAAGTTAAATATGTTCTCACTTTACAAAGAATTAGTAACTTCAAAGCTTTGGGCAAAGTTACACATTTAATGAAACAATTCCCTTATACAGAAAGATAAAGGTACTGATGATACTTCCCTCAAGAGTAACTGAGAGAATTAAATGAGATAGTCAAGGTAAATATAGTGTCTTAAACATAGTAATTGCTAAGTAAACATTAATCACATTGGAGAAAAATGACACAAAAGATGGTCATAATACTTTAAATGAAAACCACTACAAAATATGACAGGTATACCTCATATACATGTGCATGTATAAACTTTTCTCTTATGGGTTTAGAGGTAATTTACATTACATTCCTTTTGTGTGTATTTTCTACCATTAAAAAAATGCAGTTTTTTAGTTCTGTTTTAACTGATTGGTATCACACCGAGTGCACCTGGTGGACAGAAGTAGCAACTTCTGCAGATACACTGAAAGGCGCATGAGCACCAGAGGACAGGAAGTAAATCTCACAGAAATTCAAGGGTCTGCTGCGAACCCAGTGAAACTTGGTTTCTGGCGATCTAGGGTACGTCCAGAAGGATAAGTTGCTGCATTTTGCTCCTCTTACCAAAATGGGGCACAATGTGTAGTGGGTCTCTTTGGGTTTCAGAGTTAATATATACCTCAGTTAGCATGCTCCTCTATTTTATTTGCCAAGGAACCTGGAAGGCTCCCAGGACAAGATCCCAGAGCAAGAAAGGTTTGGCAACAAGCCAAGAGAGCCAGGCTGGCACCTCTACCACTTAGGTCACGAGACTGGGCAGATCCTCCAGTGTCTGGAGTGTGTGTGGCAGATAAGATGTGGGCAAGGAAGCTTTGTCAGTCCTCTACATGAAGATCTTACCACATACTCAGGGAAGTCACCTGCTTCCCAGGAACTTACACCAGAGGTCTGGGTGTGGTCTCCTCTGTCTAAATAAAATTTTGGGTAATCTATTTAAATATAGCCTTCATTAAAAAAAAAAAAAAAACTATTCATAAATGTTAAGTGAAATTTTAAACCTTGGTTCAAGGGAAAAATCACACCTTAGCAGAACCTCAAAAATACTACTGGAGTTCCACCTATACCTACTCTACAAGGGTTATCGTTCTTATTTAAACACCACATTTGACATTTTCACAAATACAACTGTTCCTCATGTACTTTTTTATATATGACTTCTGGTTAACATATTTCTTGAGATTTATCCATACCATTGCATGTAGCAAAGGTTCATTCATTCTCATTGCTGTTTACTATTCTATTTTGTGAACTCCCTACTAATCCTTAAACCCACCTGCTACATTTTTCAGATTAGTGTTGGCACAAACTTAAATGCACAGACCTCAGACTCTAATGACTAAGTTTATTTGAGGAGATACGAGGAAATGTGGGGGAAGATGATAATTTTAGAAATCCCCTCTGGATCATCCTTAATACAAAACCATAATGATTTTTTTTTTACTGACATGGGTGGGGGATCATTACAACAGAGATTTCCACTGTCTATTGAATACATACCATTTAACACACCAGACTGAGAATTAACTTCAGCAAAAACTGGCCAGATATAATTACCTAGGAGTTTCTATCAGCCCTGACCAGTGGCTGAGATACTGAGGTTTACTACCAGGAACTGAAACGTGGACCACTGATCAAGAAAGTGATAGGTAAGGGAAAGTGGGACTAAAGATGTGATCCCAACTTCTGGAAAGGGGAGAGCTAAGAAGCTGTTCATACAAATGGAGACATGTCATCTATTACTTTATGCAACAGATTTCCAGCAGCTTTCTATCAGAACCACTTTGGGTCCTCTCAGTTTGTCTCCTGTGATCTTTAAGCCTATCATTTTACTTTTAAGCAATGAAGACAACACAGCTCTTGAAGCCTCAGTTTCCTCATCTTTAGACAAGGATAATACCTACATTCACAGTTTTGTTGAGAAGATAAATAAACCAATGTATACACAATGACTGGTGTTATGAGTGCCATTAAAGAAAGCCATTTGACTCTTTAGACACCTCTTCCAAGTCATTATCCATTTAATATGCAAGTATTGTGTTGAAAAATATCAATGACAGAAGAAGCTGCTGCTGTTTTATTTGATGATTAATTTGTGCACACACTTATGCATTGGTATTTCTGTATCTGGCAAAAATTAGAAGAGACACTGAGACATCATCTTTGCCAACATTTGTGTCTTGAAGGACCTGCCCAGAGTCCCTCTTACTCTAAATCACTGAGTATTTGGTCTGGCAGATGCATGGTCCCTTGAACATGGAAGGGTCACCGCAGTCTTGGGTTTCCTATGAAATTTCAAATGCTGAAGCCTATAAGGGACCTTACGGGCAGGTGATCCAACATCTCCCTGGGTTAGTGATTATGGCATCCTTGACAGAGGTCTTTCACATTTTGTTTGAACACCATCGGTGACAGGAAGCACCATGCCTTACAAGGCAGCCTGCTCTGTTGTTGGGCTGTCCTGAGGGTCATCTGTTTCCTTCTCACATTAAACTTAACCATGTCTCCAGTGAGTTCCATCCAATTGTCCTACTTCTGCCTTCTGGAATCCATCTGCATCCTCTTCCACATGACAGCTCTACAAAAATATAAAAAAGGCCATTCCCTTCTGGAGATACATCACTTACCAAGAAGATGGTTTGAAAGGAATCTCCAGGGGAGTTACATAGTGTATTTTGAACTTTTAGAGTAAATTCATGTCTGTGTTGAATTATATATGTATATAAGGTAGGGTGTTCACCAATAAGGTCCACCAAAAACTTTGATTTATATGATTATAATTTGACAAAGAAATAGTCTAAAATTTAAATTCATCAACATGTTGAATCCACACTGCTAGAGGGTCCAGATTTTTGTGATAATTTTGGAGAAAAGGGAAAATTGTGCTTAAGAATATGAGTTATGGAGGCAGACTGAGAGAAAATTTTTGTCACCCTGAGCAAAATTTCTGACCTCCCCAAGAGCTTCAGTTTCCTTATCTATGAATTGTTTTTTGAGAGGATTAAATGAGAAAATTTTCATGAAAATTTTACTTCATAGTATTAGTTGAAAAGTGTTAGTTGCTTAGCTCCATCATGTCTGACTCTTTGTGATCCCATGAACTGTAGCCTGCTAGGCTCCTCTGTACATGGAATTATCCAGGCAAGAATACTGGAGTGGGTTACCATTTCCTCCTCCAAGGGATCTTCCCAACCCAGGGATCTAACTCAGGTCTCCTGAATTGCAGGCAGATTCTTTACCCTCTGAGCCACTGGGGAAGCTCCAGTTCCTAGTAGACGCTCAATCATTAAAAGTAAATTATATGATAATAGATACTTTGATTATTACATTCTGGAAAGTTCACATCTTCATTTTAGCACAATAATCTGAAATTCATTTTCTCCTAAAGTCACTGACTTATCCAAAGCCACATAAGTAGCAAGCAACAGGGTAAGAAATCAAGCCCAAAGCCTCTGAATTTAAACTGTCATGTTTTTGTAACCAGGCCCAAGCTACCTCCATGTCACAGGACTACTAAATGGGCAGACAATGTCTCCAGCAAAAACTGAGATCGATTCTCCCAATAGTCACCACAGGACTATTTATGATTATCCAAGGATGTGGTCTTCCCTGGTGGCTCAGAGGTTAAAGTGTCTGCCTACAATGCGGGAGACCCGGGTTTGATCCCTGGGTCGGGAAGATCCCCTGGAGAAGGAAATGGCAACCCACTCTAGTATTCTTGCCTGGAGAATCCCATGGACGGAGGAGCCTGGTGGGCTACAGTCCACGGGGTCGCAAAGAGTCGGACACAACTGAGCGACTTCACTCTCACTAAGAATATGGATATGTACTGTGTGTTATCCAAGGATAATATATGTATTCCAAGGATATTATCTTTGTTTATAATGTCTGGACCCCTCTTTAAGAAGGAATTTTTAAAAATCTTCAACTTTAGCAAACTATGTCTTTTATTGCCAAAAAAAATAAAACTCAACCTCATTCAAAAGTCACTCAGAGCCCACTCTGATGAGTCAAGTGGGGTGATGAAGCTGGGAGTTCATTTTCTGCCACATCGACCATGTGCTAGTGAAGCTGAGCCCAGTTTCCTTGTGTGATTTCTAACTGGGCTCCAAAAGCAGGCCCCAAAGAGGAGTTTCCATCAGGTTTGGGGTTTTCCTCACTGGATTAAAGAGGTTTTTCTCACTTCCAAGAAAATTCTGTCATAAAAGACAATGTTTATTTAAAGACATAAATTCCCACTTATCTTTTAAAAGTACAAGTCCATACCATTAATTCACTTAAATACATCAATTTGGTGCAAGATGTGCTAAAGACATTATGCTAAATACTAGGACTACAAAGATAACATGATTTCCCAGAAGAGATTTAAAATACAGCTATTAAGAGAAGGGAGGGACTTCCCTGGTGGTTCAGTGCTTACAAATTTGCCTGCCAGTGCAGGTGTCACAGGTTTGATCCCTGGTCCAGGAAGATCCCACATGCTGAGGGGCAATGAAGCCCCTGTACCATAACTACTGAGCTCACCCTCCAGAGCCTGCAAGCAGAAGCCCATGAGCTGCAACTACTGAGCCCGTGCACCTTAGAGTTCGTACTGCCCAACAAGAGAAGCCATCACTATGAGAAGCCCGCACCCCACCACTGGATAGGAGCTCCTGATCTCCCCAACTAAAGTCCACACAGTAACGAAGATCCAGCACAACTAAAAATTAATTAAAAAACAAAAATACAAACTCCTGGACCTCATTCCCAGATTCTGACACAGGAGGTTAGAGAAGGGCTTGGGAGTTTGCTAAAGAAAAAGAAAGAGAAGGGCGAACAAAAATGATGTTGCGGAAATGAGTTTAGGACTGTTTGACATAGAGGGTGTTTTGGGAACAAGAAGGAGTTCAGAGAGATTCACAGGCAGTGTAGGAAGTCTTGGTGGAGATGATGACAACTTACTGACCTTAGACGGATCTCAAGGAGATAAGCAGACACACAGTGAGGAGAAAGGGATTCCAGGCAGGTGGGACAGAATGAACAGAAGTCCAGAGACATGGAGCAGAATGGAGCGTTCAAGCGCCTACAAGATTATAGCTATAGCTAAAGTGGGGAGCAGTTATAGGTTTGTGCTGCAAAACAGACTTACAGGCAGGAGCAGTATCATAAAAGCTTGTATTTGAAATATAAAGAAGTTTAGCTTTAACCTTGGGAAAGTAAGTTGGAATATAAAAGCTGTTTCACAGGTTTAAAAAAAAAAAAAATTACTCTGGCAGTAGCATGGAGGGACTAGAGACAAAACCAGTAAGGCTGGAGCAGAAATTCAGTGGAGATACCTGCCGATGTAGATGGAGTGGATGAAGATGAGGAGGAAGGGGTGTGGGTTTTAGGTTGGATTGATGAAGATCAATGAACAGGACTTGCTAATCAAAGGGAGGTGGCAAACAAAGGGAAGAAGGGAGACAAAAGGCATTTTATCATAATTTGGCTCACTTGGGGCCCTTCCATTTATGCAAGGGCTGAACATTATCAGAGAGGGTATCTGGGCACCAAGGTCTGGAAGAGTTAAACACACACACAATTCTGCATAATGAATACATTTCATTATTTTTAGTCAATTGCAGGGCCATCCCATAGAACATAAGTGATGTATGAGGCCAGAAATAATTTTAGACCTCTGTGTTTGACATTTATTTAAGGTTATTATCAAGAGATAATAGACTATGTGCTCCTTATAATAGAGTTGTATTCTTTTTTTTTTTTTTTTTGAAATTAAAGTAGCAAGTAGTGAAATGCCTCATGCATGGCAAAGATATTTAGCTTCTTTGAGTTTCTTTCTGAAATATGGGGTCCGAGGTGGTTTTAAAAAGAGTCCTTGGAGACTGCTGTGAGTTTTCCATTGATTTCATATGCACAGAGGCTTCAGGTATGCGCTCGATGATGCCTTTTGTCAACCACTTTTAAAGGGGGAAGCATTTACTGGGGGGAAAAAAAAGCTATTGAGATGAATTTCAGGCCAAGTGAAAAACAGAAACCATGAAAGACCTATGCTTTGCCATTTTTACAACGACCTTACTGCAGACAGAAGAAGTAGGTAGGTAGACAAAAACCCCTATTTAAAAAAAAAAAAAAAGTCTTTCTTCTAGAATGCTCCAGCTGCTCCCTCAAATCTCTTTAGTGAAAGATTATTCATAGAGAAAAGAGCCCAAGGCAAACTGGGCAGTGATTGGGAGAATATCTGGTTAAAGCAGAAGGTAAAAGTATTAGGGCACCACCAGTGAGTGGAGAGGGAAGAAGGAGCATCTCAGATAAGTCACCTCTCTCCTACGTTCAAAGTTTGGCCTCATAGAAGGACTCCAGGACTAAGGACCCAGAGACAGCACGCAAGCCACGTGGCTTCCTTTAGAAAAAGTCAAGTTGGTAATTGGCTTCAGCCATCCTTGCCCTGAAGGAACTCATGATCTGGTGTCGTATCCTGTCCTAATTCTCATTACAGCATGAGATCTTGAAGGACACACGAGTTCCGTAACAGAGGCAGAGCACAGTGTTTCCCTCAATGGATATTGTGCTGAGATAAGTGGACATGGCAGACTCTTCTATCTTCAGGAGAGACGTCATTCTCTACCTCCAGGAATCAACCGGCTTCTCCATGTGCCACAACTGAGAAGATGACACCACAATCTTGATGCTTCCTAAAACACCTCTTGATCTGCTAAAATGACATCACTGAATGCAACTTTAGAGAATAAAGGGACAGTTATCCATTCATACCAGTCTGAGATATCTCAGAGAATGAGATTATCAAAGGACATGAAAAATGAAGAAGTATTTTGGGAACGAGAGCACTTATACTTAGAGCAGACATGCATTGAGAAGCAAATCTCAAGTAGAGGTAATTTATAGCACTCTGGGTTACATCTCAGGCACGCTTCCCCAGTGGGCCACTAGTAAAAGAATCTGCTGCAATGCAGGAGGATGTGGGTTCAATCTCTGGTTGGGAAGATCCCCTGGAGGAGGAAATGGCAACCCACTCCAGTATTCTTGCCTGGGAAATTCCATGGACAGAGGAGCCTGGTGGGCTACAGTCCATGGGGTTGTAAACGAGGACACGATTTAGTGACAAAACAACAACAACTTCTTAATCCCTTTTTTAGTCCCTCTGTTATCTCTTTTCCTCACTTCTTACTGCAACACCAAGGTTCCAAGATTTAATCTAAAACCTACCCTGCTCCAGTATCCCCTGAAAGTCACAGAGGGATAACACTGGACCATAATTTGGAGACAGTCTGAATAATAAAACAAAAGAGCCAGGTTTGAGCATGAGATAGAAGTGTTTCTTCTTTATAGTGGGCACTCTTGAAATCCTAAAATAAACGCCAAATCCAGGCACACAGGGTGTAGGGGTGTCATTACGTGGAATCTTTTGAGGGACAACAATTATCCAAATCCACGTGTTTTAAAGAGTGGAGATGGCTGTGGGCTGAGATGGCCACACTGAGGCTGCAGTAGTGGGAAATGTGGGTCTCTGCTCCTCTGTGATGTGGAACAAGGCTCAGATTGTTGGATTTCAGTCCCTCCAAGCAGGACCACACCATGGTTGCCCTGATAACTCAACAACTCTGTTATATGAAGGTCTGCTGTGTGGCCCCACCCTGATTCTCTGAAACCACAGGATAAATATGGTTCATGTTTCTGAAGCATTAATTTAATGCAATTATCAGGGAAAATAAATAATCTTTTTTGAAATAGTAGCTAATATTTATTGAGCACATAATAACTGCTCAGCACTGCCTTGAGTTGGAGAAGGAAATGGCAACCCACTCCAGTATTCTTGCCTGGAGAATCCCATGGACAGAGGAGCCTGGAGGGCTACAGTCCATGGAGTCGCAAAGAGTCAGACACAACCGAGCAACTAACACACTGTCTTGAGTGCTTTATATAGATTAACTAATTTATTTGCCCATATCAACAAAGATTGAAACAACTGCCATCTTTGTTTTAAAAATGAGAAAACCGATATATAGAAAAGCTATAGTAGTACTAAGTGGTGGAGTCAAATTTTGGACTCCACTGGACTCCACTGACACAAATAAGTTACAGTTTATGCAAAAAAAAAAAAAAAAAAACTTAGGCAAATTCAATGAAATGACAAAATTTTTAAGCACATGACTTAGAGTGAAGTCCTTACTCATCTTTGCATAAGGATATTTTTGTAGAAAGAGGTTAAAATATACCAGTTTGTATCTGCCAACTCACGTACATACTGATGAGTTTGAGAGAAATGGTAGATGTAATCCCTGCCCTCAAAGAGCTTGAGGAAGAAAATGCAGATGCAGGCAAAACAGCAGAGGACAAACATATTTTTTAGGACAGCTAGCTCCATATTTTCTTGACATTCAGGGCAAGATTCCTTGAGTGTTTAGAGATAAAGTAGAGCATTGAGGAAGTGCAGATTTGGGTGGCGAGGTAAAAAGACTAAGGGAAGGTCAAGCTTAAAGTAGGAATGAGGATTTACACAGGAAACGGGGAGAAAAGTCATGACAAGCAGAGAGGATCCACCTTATTCAGTTAGAGAAAAATGTTGTTAGGCAAAGTGAAAAGCTCTGATAGAGATCTTTGAATGCCATTTAGCTGCTCCCTTCACAAGTGTTTATTGAGTGTTTTCTATATCCAGACATGGACAATTCAGTCTAAATTTGATCCACAAAGGGAGGGCAAATACACAGGTAGAAGCTATCACGGTGGCAGTGGTCTTCAGTAAGGTTGAGCAGAATGGGGAAAAAGGAGGGGAGGGGAACGATGGGAGAGAACGGTACTTGTCAATATGCTGTTTTGCAATAATCCTATTAACACATATCAAGAGCCTAGACAAGGAAGAAAGAAATGGTGAGAGATAGGAAGGGCACATTTGAGAAATGCCTTGAAGAAAAAAATCAATGTGCTTTACTAACAGACTGAACTAAGGGATAAATTGGCAACCTGGCTGAACAGTTTGGGAATATGGAAAATAGGATATCCATGGCCATAAAGGGAAGGCCTGAAGAAGCACTGGGCTACAGGGAATATGTTGAAGTTTTCCAGTTGAGTTTTAGCTATAATTTGACCAAATATCTAGGTAAAGTTGTCCTGTAGGAAACGGACCACTTAAAGCAGACCTCAAATATGCTAATATATCTATTAATAGAAACTCTGACATTCCTACCAAGAGTAATAAAAAAAAATAGTTGAACTCTAAAAGTTGATGGGGATTGTCATTTAAAGATAGATGGCTGATCACAGAAACTGAATTCAGCCATAATGAATACTAAGTAAAGATAGAAATTCAGGGAAAGCAATTGTAAAAGGACATAACACACTGGTAAAGAGAACAGAAGTGAATACAATAACAACAGTATTTTAAAGCTGGAAAGTAGTCAATATTAATTGCCTTAGCTGGTTGGAGAATGCTAAATCCTAACCTGTGGAAGTGAAGTGAAAGTCGGTCAGTCGTGACCAACTCTTTGCAACCCCATGGACTGTAGTCCATGGAATTCTCCAGGCCAGAATATTGGAATGGATAGCCATTCCCTTCTCCAGGGGATCTTTCCAACCAGAGATCAAACCCAGGTCTCCCATATTGTAGGCAGATTCTTTACCAGCTGAGCCACAGGAAAAATCAAGAATACTAGAGTGGTTAGCCTATCCCTTCTCCAGTGGATCTTCCTGACCCAGGAATCTAACTGGGGTCTCCTGCATTGCAGGTGGATTCTTTACCTGCTGAGCTACCAGGCGAACAGTGAAATATCCTCATTTACAAAATCCCCAAGGCTCTGGAATCTGAAGCACTAGGTACCCAGAATATGTGTATGTATATTGAAGGGTGGGAATATATGGTTAAAAACAAGGTGGTTAATAGAAAATTTTATGAAGCAATTAGGCTCTGAGTTCCTCCTTTCATTCCAAGCAACTTCTTGCTCACTGCAGAAGCCTAATGGTTTTTTCTCTGGATAGAATAAAATAGAAGGTCGTAAAGAACCCACCTGCCAGTGCAGGCGATGCAGGAGATGTGGTTTTGATCCCTGGGTGGGGAAGATCTCCTGGAGGAAGAAATTGAACCCACTCCAGTATTCTTGCCTGTGAAATCCCACGGACAGAGGAGCTTGGTGGGCTACAGTCTATGGGGTCAGAAAGAGTCAGACACAACTGAGCCATTGAGTGTACACAATCTAGACTGGAGGACGCCGAACACCACTGAGGACAGGGATAATGAAGGCTATGTGAACAGGGGGATTGATCAAGCTTAAGACTGCCAACTAAATGTTTGGACCAAAATTCTGATGGAAAATAATATCCAATTAAAATTTAAAACCAGTCAACTCTCAGTTAAGTCTGAGGGTAGGAAAATGATGCCTGAGTCTAAAATACTCTGCTTCCCTTACATTCTTAATCAAGAAGTTCCTGAAGAATGTATTCAGCTGAAATAAAGGAAAAGAACAAAAAAAAGTGAGAACCCACACAAGAGGTAGTGAAAAGAATGTTAAGGATGTAGTTACCGGGAGACTCCCATAACACAGTTGGGTAGCGTGCTTAGAAAAAAATAAATGCAAATTGAACAGACCAGAAAATCCTGGGAGTTCTTCTAGGAGATGGAACTGACAATACCTAACATGATTAGAAGAAACAGGACAGGAAAGGAATTTACACAACTGGGAGGCAGTATGATATAAGTGAGAGATAAACACAGAGGAAACTTAACGAACAAGTTGTTTTGCCAGAAAAATGTTATGATAGTATAACACATAATTCAGCTATAAAGTAACAATATAAAAACTATATTTGATCACATCTTAATTTGACCAAATAAGAAAGATAAAGGGACAAAAAATGAATGTATTTTATAGGAGGCTGAGTAGAAAACAGTGGCTATATCTTCATCTTGTATAATTGGAAGCCAAGCTTCCCTGGTGGCTCAGACTTCAAAGAATCTGCCTGCAATGCAAGAGACCTGGGTTCAATCCCTGGGTTGGGACGACCCCCTGAAAGAGGGCACGGCAATCCACTCCAGTATTCTTGCCTGGAGATTTCCCGTGGACAGAGGAATCTGGAGGGCTGCAGTCCACGGGGTCGCAAAGAGTTGGACACAACTGAGTGACTAGGCATGGCACACACAGCATGCAATTACAAAAACTGAAAAAAAACAATAAGGGTTTCTATTTAGAGATACTAGGATAATTAATGACCTCGAAGATCTGAATATGGGTACCTATGATATAGTAGGCAGAATAATGCCCCTACCCCAAAAGATGCCCAAGCTGTAATTCCTGGAATCTATGAACATCACTTTAAACAGCAAAAGTAACTGCAGATATGAGAAAGCTTAAGGACTTTAAAATGGAGACTATCCTAGATTATCAAGGTAGGCCTAATCTGGTTATGAGTCCTTAAAAGTAGACAAGAAAAGCAGGAGATGAGAGAGACAGATGGCAAGATGAGAAGGATCCTAAGTCCTGTGGCTTATTCTGAGATGTAGGCGGCTAGTTTAAGGATCAGGGTACCAGGCAGCTGTGGGCTGACAGCCAGCAACCATCCTACACCTGCCTGAAACTTAATTCTGCCAACACCTGAATGAGCAAGACACCAGATTCTTCCCTAGAGCCCCCAGGAATGCATGCAACCCCACTGATATCTTCATTGTATCCCAGTGAGAGCTATGTCAGACTTCAGACTTCCAGAACTGGGAGATGACAAATGTATGTTGTTTTAAGCCACCAAGTTTGTGATAATTTGTTATGACAATAGAACACTCACATACATGAGAAGTGGGAAATATTTGCAGGGGAGCAGGGACTGTAGGTTTTCATAAGAAATTTTGAAGACATATTTGACACTTTAAATCATGCTCATATATAACGTTAATATTTTTTTTTAATTTTTTAAATTACAAAGCAAACATATACTATCAGGAGCTATTAAACCCACTACCAGAAACTTATAACTCAAATTTTTTAAATTTAGTATAGGTTGAAGAAATGACAAGCATAAACAGAAAACTAGAATTATTTTTACTGGAAATAATTATAAATGGGTAGAAAATTATATTCAGCTATAATTACAGATTTGTGTTACTATTTTCTTTAACTTGTAATATTTATATTTATTTCACATACTATGTTTTATAAATATGTATGCTATTTCAGTTTGTGTTTTGCTATTTTTAAATAAGCTTTGTGGGAAGCCCTACCCATTTCTAGCAAATCATACTCAAAGAAGATGTACCTATGAGGAATTAAATAAGATCTTGAGTTCTGGATTTACAAAAGCATTCATTGTTTTTTCACTTTTTGGTGATCTATCCACTGCCTTGAGATTAACTATTTCACTCTGCTAAAACAAACATAAACAGGATTAAAAGACAATAAAAAGGAAAGGGCAAAAATATAAAATGGGATGAGAGAAAGGTTTAAGACAAAACACTCGGAGACCCCCATGGTTTGGAGACAGAGTCTGTAAGAAAGAGCCTGAAAAATCAACAGAGAAGGAACAGGTGGAGGCAGGGGTTAGCGTGGCAGATTTAACATGGAAGAAGGTCAGTGTATGAAGATCTATTGACTCGGCAAAACTTTACTGACACTGGCAATGAGCTAGGAACTCTGCTAGTCACCGAAGATGCAGAGGAAATAAACAGATGTCAAAACAAATGAGAGAAGCCAGGAAGAGAGTGAACATTTGAGGACGAAATTTCATTTGTACCACTCACAGCCAGTGAAGCACAGCTAATTAATGACATCGGAAAGAACATTAGTATCTGCCTTGGTGTGGTAACTGGGAAGAAAGAGGTCGTCAGGGACACTGAATCCTTCAGTCCAACTGTTCATCCAACTGTGTGCTCAGCAGGTGTGTCTAGAGACAGGCGCCATGGACAGATTACTCATTAGTATCAGAAACTGGGAGGCGGGAGCCAGAAAAGGAATAACTAAAAGCATTCCTTCTTTCCCTGAGGGGAGCTAGGAGTCAACACAAGAGCTCAATGAACACAGAGGCCATGGCCCTTCTGTGTCCACCGGAGGGTTTGAACATCTACAGAGCTGGTATCATCATTTGCAGAGTGGTCACCCACAAAAACGAGGGCCCAGGGCCCAGAGATCACACCGGAGCACAGAGTGAAACTTGCTCTGATGAAATGCACAGGGCTTTGAAGAATTTGCTTTGCAATTTGAATAATTTTCATGTTTTTTAAAAGTATTTTTTGGTAATATTTCACATAAAGGCAGATTAGCATTGAAAGGCACATGTTTCTCTTGGTTCTTTCATGTTGTCTTGTAAATGTTGGGTCTTCAGAAGTTGTATTATTTTTGTCTCTGCTTTGGAGGCCTGCTGTTTCCTTAATTGATGTGGTAGCATTTGACTGGCTTTATTCCCATCGTCACATAATCATTATTTTCCATATCTCAGTTGTTGCTCCATTTCATTAACTTTTTCAGAAAATTGCTCCCTATTTATCTATTTATAGGTTCGGAATGCGTGTAGTCTTTGTCCAAAACCAGTATGATTTCCTTTATCTTCTTGCTTTTGATCTTTAATTTTCCTTTGTTCAGAATCAATCATTTTTCCCCCTCGATATTTCCTTTGATATTCCCTTTTTCTAGCTGCTGCCACAGTAATTGGAATTTTCTTGAATGTGTACTTTATTTAAAATCTTTCGGCTATAGGTGGTCCATTTGGGGGCCAGCAGTAGTTCACAAGCCCACAGCCCCCTGATGTGTGCCCCAGGCTCGCAGTCTAGTCTCACTTCTATCCCCTCCCTTCACCAAAGTCAATTTCCTAAAAGGTTCCCAGACCTCTTTCTTCCCATCAAGTAACTTTTCTTCTCTTTTCTTGAATTTTTCTATTTTCATTTACCTATCATTTCCTTTTAACCATTATCAGTCAGTTGTCGCGCAGTCATCTCCGACTCTTTGAGACCCCATGGACTGCAGCATGTCAGGCTTCCCTATCCATCACCAACTCCCAGAGTTTACTTAAATTCATGTCCATTGAGTCAGTGAAGCCATCCCACCATCTCATCCTCCGTTGGCCCCTTCTCCTCCTGCCTTCAATCTTACCCAGCATCAGGGTCTTTTCTAGTAAGTCAGTTCTTTGTATCAGGTGGCCAAAATATTGGAGTTTCAGCTTTAGTATCAGTCCTTCCAATGAATATTCAGGACTGATTTCCTTTAGGGTGAACTGGTTTGATCTCCTTGCAGTCCAAGGGACTCTCAAGAGCCTTCTCCAACACCACAGTTCAAAAGCATCAATTCTTCGGTGCTCAGCTTTCTTTATAGTCCAATTCTCACATCCATACATGACTACTGGAAAAACCATAGCTTTAACCATAAATCACCACAATTTATAATCCTGATCCTTTTGCCACATGTCAATTTTATTCATTTTAAGTCATTTTGCACATTTTTATATTAATTCCTAGTACCATTATTTTACTTATGGATCTAAGCTTTTTAGGTTTTCTATTTCTTTACTATTGACTAGTAGAATGGAAAAGTGGCCTTTTATAGCACCATGTACTCATTGATTTAATGTAATCATTATCTTGTAAGATCATTAAATCCATTTTAGCTGATTGATTCTTCTGGCATCTCTTATCCTCAGACGTAAGTTGAGAGGAAACTGTGTAGTGTTCAATATCTATCTGTGGAATGAATGAATGAATGAACAGAAGCTCATGTGCATCGGCTCGTGGGAGCAGTGCTGGGTATCTCACCATCTCATTCTGTGTTGCTTTTAGTGATGTACATTTAGATCCAGTCAAGCAAAGTAAGGCTGTGAATCTCCCGTTTCTCTGATTTCAAGATTTCACTAACTGTTTATGAAACCTTTTATCTAGTTAACTCAGCTGCTTGCTATTAAGATGTGTTATCTTCTTGGCTCAGAAATAAAGTCCCAGGGTAAAGAAGTAAAGAGGCCTGGTGTTCTCTTTTACTGAAGCTCTGCTTGATTGTCCCTGGCTTAAGCTTCCTGGGGCTAAATTATCTACAACTGATCTTGTTTTAACATTGTGAAATGTAAATTCTAAGGTATCAGGGGGTGCTTGCCTGGGCCAGAGAAGGTTGTAGTTCTGGGGATGGTAAATGGAAGAAACAGGAAAAGCATTCTCCCATCCTGTTTACTATTGCAGATAACCACCTCCTACCCAGGCTCTAAGAGCCCCCGCATTCCTTACTAGCATTTCCAACATACCAGCAGCAGACAGGGTCTCCTATTTAAATAACTTGGAATCATAGGATGCTGCTGGAGCTATACTGGCCAGTGGCCTGTAACCCTTTCTTACCTAAAGCAATATAGACACTCAGCTCTTCCTATCACCCGTGTCACTTGTGGTATTCCCAGACTTGATTCTCACCACCACTTGCATAACATGTACCCTCTCAGTTTTCTGTAATTGATATTTATGGTGCTCTTCCATTAGTTCATGAAATTTATTCTAGCTACCATGCTGCTAACACCAATCCTCTCAGGTGCCATTACTGCCATGCCTTCCAAAACTGCCATGATGCTAAAACTGCTAAGGATGCCAAGCCCTCCATACATTAGTGTCCCTCATGCAGGGACACCACACTGATGCCTCCTGTCTTCAAGGAGGGCACAGTGATGTCCAGAGCAAGGCCATCAGTGCCCATCATTCCCGAGTCCTTGGCATCCTGCTTCATTCATAGGTGCATGCTCTCTTGCTGAAGCAGGTGCTGGGCATGGCCACCCCAAGTGGTGTGCACCCACCCCGGGTGCTACCACTGCCATGACTCCTTCTGTAAGCGCTGAAGCCCTCAGTGTGCCCAGCCCAGGCTGTGTCTTCTGGAACTCTAACTGCATTCCAACTCATTCCCTCTCCCACTCTGAAGTAAGAAAAGGGCTTCCATTTCCCCCTTGGAGTTACACATTACAACATGGGAACCAGAACAGGGCTTCCTCACCAACATAATCTCACAGTGATGTCAGTGGAATGTTTTGTGTTTTTTTTTTTTTTGTTGTTGTTGTTCCTTGTTGCTATATCCTTTACTTCCATGGGTTCTCCTAAGAGTTCTGGAATTGTGGCTTATGGGAGAGGGGCAAGCCAAGAGCTTGATAAGTCACACACTGGCAGGTGCCCCCACCTTGGTCCACAACTCCCTGCCCTTGGAACATCCTTGTATGTTCAGTTCTCTTATCATGAATTGTGTTATTTTTCCTACAACTAGACCACTTTGTCCCTGCCCCATGGGCTTGCCAGTCTTGGTCAGATGGTTTGAATCCTAGAGTGAAACAGTCTTGAATTACTGTGACGTGGGGACATTAGCATATCTAATCCTTCCCATCTTTATTTCCCATAAACTCTCTTATTTACACATAGCTCTGCAGGTTATAGGTGTTTTCACACCAATCACCTCATTAGTTTCATTATAACCCTGTGAAGCACACAGCACAGGTATGATTATAACTGTTTCAGTCCTGAACCAGCTGAGACCCACAGGTGCCCCTTGCCCAAGGCCATGTGATGAACAAATTACACAATCCAAACTGAGCTCAGCTGCATTAGTTCTTCTGATTTCCTTATATGATACCAATCCTCAAAATCCCTGGGTTACGCTTAGTGATGAAGTCTGGATAAGGAGAATCTACTTTTAATTATAAGTACAATCCATTAAAGAGTTTGAAACATTAGCAAAGTTTGGAAAGTATAAAATGTATTTGTAAACAGTCAGAAATTTATAGGAGAGTATTTTCCTAAATACAATTCCCTCTTGGCTAATAATATGGCACAATTTGAGTTAACATGGGAGGGAAAAACAAGTAATACACTGATTAATTTAATTCCTGCACAGACTTTTACCCAGAGGGATGGCCCTGCTTGCTGGGCTTAAAGGAAGGGTTTCAACTCAGTTCACTAAGCATGGATGCAAGCTGTCTCTTTTTCAAGCCCTGAGCTAAGGTACAAGGAGGGATAGCAAAGATGATTACAAGCTGGACCTTAATATCAAAGGGTTTACGTTTGCCGGAGAAAATAAAATGCAGACACAAATAACTAGGAGACAGGTTGAATGTGATAAGAAACAGATAAAAAGCTGTAGTAATATCTAGGGGTGTAAGAAATATGAGCAACAAAAGCCTTCTTTAAAATGTAAATAACCTTGCAGAGGAATAGGAACAAGAATCAAACCCTGTTTATAAATCACATCTACAAGAGATGTTAGATGACGTCCCACCCCATAAACATGGTCTTGTGATATCAATGCAGTCGGTGGCTGGTCCTCTCTTCACCATCAGTGTTGGGAAGAGAGTGCATTGTGTTGTTCTGAGTCAAGGGCAGAATTTAGACTCTTTAGTATTGACCGCTGAAAATCAGGCCATTCGGCTGTGTGGGTGATCTGACTCAGCCCAGTCCCTTCTGTCACAATTGATGTTTTCTAGTTTCATTAAGAGCATTAAATTTCCATGGGGCAGATTCCCATTTCAACAAGGTGCGTACAACCTGCTAATGATGATCTCAAATGAGAAAGTCGTGTGCATCCATACAAATTGAGATCACACCTCCATCCCTGGAATATAGCTGTGATTACATTAAGGACATATTACAAGTCTGTCGCCTCTCATTTCATTTATTGTGCGTGTGAGCTGTGTTGGATCACTTTATCTCCTATTAAATTGCTAGCATTTCCTTTGGACTCAGATATGCCTTCTCTAGAACAAAACAGCAGCACACCCAACAGTTCCAGTGAGGAAGTGAAAGGGAAAGCCATGGCCCCTTAAGCAAGCGTGTGGATAATGAATGTGCCTCTAAAAAGGACAAACATGCCTTTCTCAATTCCAAAATGCAGATTATGGACATTATGTGTAGGACATGCCTTCCATTTTCTTTTACAAAAATTAAAGTTTGTATGGTTTATACCCACTGCATCACACAATCACTTTGCACGTGACATGCAGAGATGAGAGAATGGCGACCAAGAGCACTCAGGGCTTTAGGAGTACTGGATTGGTGATTAAACAAAGGCTGAAGTAGCCGTTCTCTGCACAACCATTTAAGGCTTTTTCTGGGGAAAATAACCTATTATATTTCTGTATCTGTTTACTTTAAATATTGAGCATTTTCTTTTTTCTAAATGTTACCCCACTCTTTTCAGATATATTTATCATTACGACTCCTGAGTAGACAGGACTAATCTCATTGCTCTCACTTTATAGGAAAGAAATAAAGAAACAGACATGTTTTTAAAAGGAGAGAGGAGTCATGTAACATAGACACTTAACAGTGAACCTGTAGTCCAAGTTGCCACATGTGTAGTTCTGTTGTCTCTCTCTTGGTTCTATAAGCCTTGTGGACAATGACGACATAGGATACTGATGACGGGGAAACCCAGATAGTTGAGACGGGCTAGAAACCTCAGTCTGTATGTGGCATTGCCCTTCATATGGTGGGAAAAGCATTGACCTGGGAATTGGGAGTCTGTGTTCTACTCTGGGCTCTGCCCCTGACAACCATGATCACCTTGAGTAAGTGCTTTAATATCTCTGAGCAGTAATATCCCAGTCTCTGCCTGTCCCTTGGTAATTGCAAGATTCAAAGGGAAAAACTCATAGAATAAGCTTGGGAAGTAGAAATCACACCATGAGTGCACATCTGTATGTTAGGAGGGATATTTAGAGCTGTCAGAAATACAAATACAGGTGGAACAGGGAATATATAGGCTTAGAAAGGATTCCACTAATATATGCAACTTGAAGAGTGAATCAGTCCATCACACGTGGTGGTTTCTAAAACCTCTGTGTGTGCTGATGCCTGAGATAAGAAAGGGATAAAGTATTTCATCATCCAAATGCAGACAGACATAAACTGGAATGTCCTACAGAAACTGCATATGAACTCCTACCATCAATAGGGTTCCAGATTTAATGGATTCAGGCCAGGAAATATGTTCTCTGTCAAGCTGTCCTGATGGTCAATGTGCTTTCTATGTAAGGCCCCACTTGTGTCACATCTGCCATGGACAACCTCCAACCCTCCCTGATTCCCTCTGCCCTCCCCTTTCTGCCTGCCGAAGCAGTCCATAGAGACTGAGAGCATCCTTAAGGTTTGGGTATTAATCCTCTTTGTGAAGAAAAGTCATCACAAGTGAAGTGAAGTCGCTCAGTCTTATCTGACTCTTTGCAACACTATGGACTGTAGCCTACCAGGCTCCTCTGCCCATGGGATTTTCCAGGCAAGAGTACTGGAGTATGTTGCCATTTCCTTTTTCAGGGGATCTTTCCGACCCAGGGATCGAAGGCGGGTCTCCCGCATTGTAGGCAGACACTTTACCATCTGAACCACAAGGGAAGTCCTAAAGTCATCACAGGGGGTTGACAAATGTTAAATCACTGGTCTACTGCCATATCTTCCTCCATGATTATAGTCATTCCTTTAAAACAGTCATCTGTTGCATGGTTTAAACCTTAATTTCTGGATTTCAAAACACTTTACTAATTGCTAAACTTTAAGTTCCATTCATTGTCAGCAAAGCCACAGATATCCTGTGATTTCTACTTTCTGCACAATGATAACCTCCTTTTCCGAACTGGACCACACTATCAGAGATGCCAAGAGGACTCACCAGTCTGTCTCCCAAACTGGATCCCAGGCTCAGGAGCACCAGACTGTCAACTCTGCGGTCACCTCCTCCATGCCTGCATGTGAGAGGCTCACAAGAAGCCCTAAAGGAAGGAAAAATATTAAACATTACATTTCACTCTTCTACTTGGCTCTTAAGATCATCATAAATTGCAATTGGTTAGTTACTGGGAAATAGAATCTAAAATATTTAAAGCAATTGATTTTTCTCCCTGTGTAAACAACTTCAGAGATAAGCGAAGGGTTAGCATATTATCTCCACATTTCCCTTCACATACACTGGGGAGAGAAGGGAGGGATGTTTGGGAAGATGCAGCGATAATCTTTCCCAGCCGAAATACCTAATTACACTCAGGTCTGGAATCCCTAAGTTAGCATATTTTGCCCATTCATTGCTCAATAAATATTAATTGGTGGAGATGGGTTATAATTTAGCATGTGTATAATATATAATTTACCTGTAACCTATAATTATCTTAAATGTTCAAATAGGGAATTGATTGGACTGAAAAGAAAATAACTTATTTAACTTTAAAAATGTTGTTATGATCTAACTCTTCATGAAATCACCCACCTCAGACATCATTTCACCTAGATAGGCTAACTCTATGTCACGTTCCTTCAAGAGGAAGACAGGGTTGAGTGGATTCTGAGGTCAGCGTTTTGTATGCTCTAAAGTTCCCTGGTGTGTTAGAAACATTCTGTGCTCTTTGCCCATCTCAGACTGGCCACCTTCCATGAGAACTGCCTCTTCCACACACAGGAACAAGGTCCCAGTAGCCCACGTTTGTTTCATTTGACCTTTTCTTCTTGGCCATGAATGATTGGACCAGGGGTAGACTTTTTTTTTTTTCCATGTAAAAATGATGTTTGCTATTACTATTTACCAATGGGGAGATGTTCTTTATTTACACTAGTAGAGAGAAGGGCAAGGGGAATATACATAGTTAGCTCTTAAGGGTGGAATCTTGAAGTAAGTCAAACCCATCAGATGATCTCTCCTAGGAATATGGAAGTGGAATTGAATTCAACCAGTGCTTTCTCCATGTGTAGCTGGAATTGAAAGGATAGAACTGGGAATTTCTGGGCAGCTATTTTCTGCTCAAAATATACATAGAGAGAGAGAGAGAGAGAGAGAGAGAGAAAGCTAGTCTCAGAGAGAGGAAGAAGAGAAGATGAGCAGAGAGGCAGAGACAAAGGACAAAGAAGAAAGGAGTCCCTACTACAGTGGTTCCTGGACACCATTCCAACCCCTTCTTCCATGCCCTTGAAAGGCCCAGCTGCCCTATGTCACCAAGGTACACCAACATCCTGACAACAAATCCATCTTTATTCCACCCACCTCTTTCTTAAATTAATTCTTACTGGTTTCTGTTGCTTGCAATCAAATGAATCCTCTCCTAGACCCTTAAGAACATTCATTCAAGTCAAGGAAAGGAATTCCTCAGCCCTTCGCCATGTTTTCCCCAAGGAGACTCGGTAGCCCTTAACCATTGTCTACCTTCCCAAGGTCAATTTTTCAATGAATAAGCATATATCATTGGGCTTACCTGGGGGCTCAGATGGTAAATAGTCTACTTGCAATGCAGGAAGCCCTGGGCTTGATCCCAGGGTTGGGAAGATCCCCTGGAGAAGGGAATGGCTACCCACTTCAGTATTCTTGCCTAGAGAATTCCATGGACAGAGGAGATTGGCAGGTTATAGTCCATGGGGTCACAAAAAGTTGGACATGATTGAGCGACTAACACTTTCACTTCACTTCATAAATCATTATGTCTAACTTTGCTAATTCCTGTTGGTAGAGATGAGCATAAAATATGGTCTCAATTCTCAGTCAACGGCTTCTCCAGACAAGAAAGCAAGAGAAACTGAGTGACAGCTGCCTCAGGACTCGTAGCCTTGATTCAGCACCAGGAAGAGTGTTAAATAGTGCAATCAACAGGAAAGAGAATATTCCCTTGCTAGCTCACTCGCACATGTATACCTGCCCAGACATTTGCATACACATGGGTGCCTACGTACAAACATGAGCACAACGGAAAAGAGAAGGCAGTCAGGGCCCGATCAGTGCTCTCTGTATGACATCCTCATTCTCCATGTCTCTGGAGTCTTCCCGAAGCCACAGGAAGCATTCTGCCCCACCAGTCTCCCGTGGAGCTTGTAATCAGAATTGCCATTCAGATCCATCTTTCAGGGTTCCTTGCTTTGCAGTTCTATTATTGTTTCATGAAACTTTAAAACTTTCCACCCTTCCTTCATTGTAGTCAACTTTAAATAAATTCAGAGTGTCACTTGTTAAAATAAATGACATTTAAACAACCTCAGCATGGTAACTCATTCCTCATTATCATAGAGAGCTCTTCTGAAAGGTCTATAGTACATTATCTCTACGAAATGGATTTTACCTTCAATATTAACCTCATTGCTCAGAAAGGACAGGTGCTAAGCACTCTGGTGAGAGGTGGCATAGAAATGCATAGGTAGATTGATAGAAGTGAGCAAGTGACGATGAACTAAAACAAAAGCAGCAAAAAGGTTTAGGTTAAATATTAGGTAGCAAAGCCGAGCCGAGACAGAGCTGCAATGATTGAGCAAGCTGCCGTGGAAGACTGAAGAACGTTTTTATTATTTCAGCTACTCAGAGTGCACAAGACCTGTGCTTCTGGCAAAAAAAAGAAGCCACCATGTGGGGTGTGGCAAGTAACTGCAGTGAATCTCAGACAAGTCCCAGGTAACTGGGAATCTGATGTCCTTATTTTACACTTTGGGCAGCTGAGGCCCAAAGCAGGCATCTCTCTACTTCAGGGTGCTCAGTGCGGAAGTGTCACAATGCAGACTAAAGCTGAGGTCAGTGAACTCATTGCCTGAGTCTTTCTTGTGAACCATGCGGTTCTCATAGCTCTTTTGCTTCTTCCTCCTTTGGAGTGTGGAACCAACTGATCTGAATGCCAATGCCCTGCCTGCCAACATGTTTTCTGGGTGTGCATATTACCAGAATTAGCTACATCCAGTAGGGAAAAAAAAAAGTTTTGTTCTTAACAACACAAGGAAACAAAAGGTACTTTGCTCCCTCAGTGACATCCAAAGACAACCCATGAATGAGGCCACGGCCACTACATGAGCATATCCATTTCCACCAGAGGTTGCGGATAGTCTCGGATGGAGTCTCACAAATACGGCTGCCTCCTCACTCACCACCTCTCTCTGAACCCAAGAAGTCAGCCTACAAGAATCTCATGAGATGGCGAGTCTCCTACACTCTGGTTATGGGCTGTGAGCTTGGTAAAGCTAAGCAAATCTTTATAGCATTTGTGCTATGAGCCAGGCCTTTAACACAGGCTGTTAGGAGAAGACTAAGAGAGAAATTCCCTAGGAATAGGTGGACAAATAGGCAAGTTTTACATGTGTGAGGCAAAGTAAGAATACATGGCTGTACTCATGAGCTATTTAATCTACTAAAAAATGAAATAAAGAAGTCAGTGTGGGCATGGGTCTGAAGGCAACAGGAAGGAGGATTGGATATGAATAGGTATATTACTCCCATAACCTGAAAAATAAGTCAATATTTTTTAAGGAAAGTAAGAACACAGAAATGAGAGTCCAGGGACCAGAGTTATGATCTTAGCCCATAACTTCCTGTTTGACCTGGGACTCACTCTCCCTCTCTGATTCCCTCATTTGCAAGGTGATGACACCTGGACCCCCTTCCGGCTGGGACCCAATGCTATGTCTCTGCAATCACTCCCCTGTGGTGTCATGAAGTTAATTCCCTGAACATTGTCATCTGCTTCCTCAAAACTTCCCTGGGGGTCGCAGAGATTCATGTGTCTTACAAAATTTCTCTCAGATTAAAAACATTTTCATAAGGTCTAAAAACAGTCCAAAGTATATCTTGAGAACTCATACTGGTAAGTGTTTAAAATAACTATTTACTGGCATTAATGAAAATATTTGAGGTGCTCTTACAAAGTTCTAGTTGTGAAATATCAATAAAATAATTGCCTAATTCCAAACAGCATACTGTTCTAATTAATTCTGCATGAGACATTTTTCCAGCTTCAAAGATTGCTTTACTTGTATTGCATAACAAAATAATGGTATAATTAGGAATAAATTTGTCACTTTTATAAGTAATTCCTTTTTATTATGTGTTTGGAAGCAAAGCACAAGCATGATTAAAGCCCCCTTTAAAAGGTTTTATTAATTATTATGATTGTTATGGATAATAAGCGTCCACAAGCTGCAGAATGTACCCCAGGCAAGATGCACAAAGCCACAAAACATGGCAGGAACACGACAGATGCCGGATTCAGGTTTCTTTATCCTCTGTGGCTCAAGTCTCCCCGTCCTGTCCCTTGTGTGAGGTCAGGGAGCCCAGGAGGAAGAAGATTTCACTTTTAGTCTCCCATCTCTACTCAGGCACCCTCCGCACTGGGAAATCCAATAAGTAGACCCTTTGTTCTCAACACTCTCCTGGCCTTTACTTACTTCCCCTCCAACACTCCCAACCTTATCAAAGCCCAGTGAGTCCTCAAAATTCAGCTCTGAGAGTCTTCTGCCAGAAGCCTCTTCTGTCTGACTCTCTGGACTGGGGGCCCCTCCTGAGTTATGGATCCTGTTCTGTTCACTGTGTATTGAGCAACTTGAGGGTAAGGACTGCTTCCTGTTTTCGCTTTTGTTTTTCTTACGTCCTCAACACAAAGCCAGTTGTAGTAGTCATTCAAGAACATTTGGATGGGTCAATTAAAAACAGAATAAATGAATAACAAAGCCTATTAATATGTATTGCCTAAATTCCCAGGGATGGGACTCGCCTAGTGAACACAGGTGCCAACAGCCTGATATCCAACCAGCTATCCTGACAAGTAACCAGGGTAGCTACTACCTAGAGCTCTCACTCTCCATAACAGCTAAATGGCCGGCATTTGGGAATCCACACTTTAACCCACAATGCACCTCATCAGCCTTTTCTCATCAGCTTCTCAAGGTGAAGCCACGGATCCACAAATATTTTAGCCACAAGTGCCCTCAGAGGCCACTTTCTTCAAGTCTCTCATTTTATATGTAAGACTCAGATAAGGGTGGGCTCCCTCAACATCATACTAACTAGGTGACAGGGAGTTTCTGCTTGTAGACAAGAGCTCTTTACTATGCACTTCTTCTGGAGTCCAAAGTATTCATTGTACCCGGCTCCCAGGATATGTCAGAGACAGGCAGCAGAGGGGATGAGGAAGGAAGCCCACCTCTGCCATATCATCCTTCTCTGTACTCTTTTTTGTGTTTACAAACTTTTCACAGGCATTATTAGGGTCAGAAGACTGTCAGGGATGTTGATCCACCTCACTTCTCAAGGTCATTCCCCTGCCTCCCCATCTTTTCTCCCAGTTCTTACGGCCCTCACCCTCACTTGAAGCTCCAGCCAAAGGGCAGCCATCCTACAGAGGATAATCCCCACAGAAACCCCATAAAAATGAACACAAAGCAGAAACCATATGTCTTATTTTAGATCCACAGCCTGGATTCCTAAACTTGCTCTGTCTGACTTTCCTGAACCCAGACCTCATTTCTGTAAAATGTGCCTGTCCCAGGCACATTTGCAACAGAGGTCAGCCCTGAAGAAGAGCTCAGGCTAAGCTATGTGAAGAGAAAGGTATCCGAGGCTACATTGGAAAGTTCTTTCCCAAGACTCAAAATCACATCTAAAAGAAGTGTGGTTCTGGCTGCCAGTCCACAAGTCAGCCTCCCACAACAAACTAGAAAGTGGTCTGTCACACTGAGGAGCAGAAGAGAACTGTCCTCCATATCCCGCCTGGTCTCACAAGACATCTTCAGGAGTCACGTGGAGGTACCCAGTTACAACACCAGTCAATAAATAGGCTCTATTTTAATCAGTTCTTTGCAATTCCTTCTCAAGCCCCCTTCTCTAAGGATTCCTGCAAATAACTGGCCCAAAGGACCTAGTGCATTCTGAGAGAAAGCCACGAAGGGATTCTCTCTGGGTGACACCAAGCTGGATGAGCAGTAGGGTTCTAGTGTGACGTATGTGGCTTAGAACTTACCAAGAACTCCCTGAACCGGGTGAAGCAGAGCTGGGTCTAATCTATGCTTGAAGTGGAACAGAGAAGGGAACAGAGAAGAGCCTTCTTTGTTGGGCCAGTTGGATAGGGAAGGCCAGCTGCAGGATACTGACCTAGTCCTGGGATTGGCAGATGGGACATGAAGGTCCTGACTGAGTGGACATCCCAGAGAGGAGGATATGTGGAATGTGAGTTGGAACAGAACCTCACGAGGGAGGAGAATGCAGCTGTGGAGGAAGAAGCTACTGCTGGCCTCCATTAAAATCTCATCCCACCGACCATCACCTATCATGTTCTACATTTTTTATTCTCTGCTGCTGTCTTCAAGGTTTCCACACACACTTGACTATGTCTTGAGAGTGTTTAGATCAAAGAAGCCTGAGCATCTCCCCAGCCCGGTGAAGTAAGGAAGAGAAAAGAAAAGGAGGCCTGATGAGGGGCCAGAGCCTGGTCAGGTTCTGAGAACATTCACAAGGGCACAGAGGTCTTTCCTGTTTCATTTAGCACCTGAAAAAGTGCCTTCCTAAACAGAACTCATGCTTAACTTCATTCCTTCCCTGACCGCCTCTATGTGAAAGACTGTAAACCACCTAACAGAAAATCACAGACTTTTCATTTCGGCACCCAAGTCTAATGTGAGGCTCTGCATTTTACACACCAGGTAAAACTGAGTGCTCACGAGGAACGACCAGTGGGTCAGGAGGGCTGGAGATCCCCATTGTCTGCCTGGTACCCAGCATCACCACTTCCAATTTCCAAACACAACTCAAGCGCCACCACTCTGAGCACCTCACCTGGTTTCTCCAAGCCTGTCCTGATCACCCCATCTCAGCACCCATAATACATATGACATGAACCTCGGTAGTAATTTATTGTCTGCTGTGTTTATTCTCTTCTGACCTGCGCGTGGACTGTGAGCTCTGCAAGGAGTAGAGGGTGTGGCTTCTGTTTCTCCTGGACCTTTCCCAGAGCCAAGGAAGTGAAACTTTCTGTGCATTCATCTGTCGATTCCTTTCTTCCACAAGCATTTATCAAGCACCCACTCTAGGCTAGGACCTATTCTAGGCACTAGACTTACAGAGATGAGTGAAAAATATGGGCCCTATCCTTGAGAACACTTGGTCTAGTAAGAGAATCGGCCATGTGAGCAAGGAACGATCATCCAGTGCAGTCAATGTTCAACAAAAGTACAAGCAGAGGGAGTTCTTGGAGAGCACAGAGGACAGGACAGCCTGGGAGGGAGAGGCAGTGGGACTGTGTGCCCAAAGCTGCTCAATAAATATTTGTTGATTAATTAGGGAAGGAGTACACTTCTTCAGGGATTACAGGGACAAAATGTCCTCATTAGCTGATGATGAGAGAAACGCTTTCCTTACAGTCAGGAAGCTCATGGGAGCTGGCAAGCGATAATCTGTATATTAATGATAACAAAAGGAACAAACACTGTAGAAGTGGAAAGCTCATAGGTACCTGGAGCATCAGATAAGCCCATTACATTTCTGGGCCTGCAGCCCCCTGTCCTGCCCACAGGACAATCTCCTGCCCGTCTTTCTCCTCAGAGAGATGTTTGGACTCAGAAAAAGCCATGTTCTAATAATCCGACCCCAGGAACCTTCATGGTCTCAGACCTGCAGTGAACAGGCCAACAGATGTGCAGGTCTTTCTTCAAGATCCTGGCCTGGCAAGGGGTAGGAGTCTCTCGGCATGGCCTGGGCTTTGCCCGCCCAGTTAATTGATTCTGCAGCAGATGCTGGCTCAGCACATTAAGGCGGCTCCAATTTTCCACGTTGATTTTACTTCTCCCTTAACTCTCTTAAGTTGTCTTTAACAGTGATCTTACCCTTATGCTTTATAAGGGAAGCAGCTGTGATTTTTCATCCTTTGAACTCTTGAGCCAAATGGCCCACCACCACCACCTACTTATCCTTTCCTCTGGACCAGAGGACTTGTGACATGGTGGGTGAATGACAAGCATTCACTGCAAGGCTGGTACTGTGTTCATTCCAGTACCCCCCTTCACACCATCATGTGGCTCCTATGGCCTTAATCTGTCCACAAGTCACTGTTGGGCTGTAAGAAAACACTGACTAGTAAGCAAGTGAAGCTGCTTTGCTCAGGTGGGAGAAGACATCTAATCACATAGTAATACAAAGGGTACTTACACCTCTTTTCAGGAAATTCCTGTGACTTATAATGGGCTTTTGGTCTTGGTTAACTTCACAATTTTTATGACTACCCATCTTTTTCAGTGTCGACAATTGTAAACCAGGTCTCACAACTCTCCATATTAAATAGTAAAAGACAGAAATAGGTCCTATTGAGCAATCGGTGAGAACAAAGGACTGATAGGGATTTCCCTGACAGTCCAGTGGTTAAGACTCGATATTCCAATGCAGGTATTCAATCAGGAGTGAGGGTTCAATCCCTGGTTGGGGAACTAAGATCCCACATGCCTCATGCCCCACCCCAGAAAATAAAGGAAAAGAAACCCATTAAAAGAGAAGCAATACTCTAACAAATTCAATGAAGACATCTAAAAAAATAAGATGTTAGTTTTTGTTTTTTTTTTAAAGAAAAGACATATTTTATCATCTTATATATGATCAAACAATAGCAATGGCTTTTATATTAAAACTTATGATATTAAAGCAATTAATTTCTATATGGATCAGCAGTCTCTGTCCATGGTAAGATAATGTTTAAATCATATTTAAAGCTAAAAATGTAGTCATATAGTGTCAATGACCCTTCAGTCTTTGGGTGTTCAAGGTTCAAAAGCAACATATCCAGTTCTTCAAAGTTTATTTGTGGTTTGAACACTGGAACTCACTGTAATATTTCATTTCCCATTCTAAACTCCACCATCTGCAGGTCTAAGTTTCACATGGAAATGTGTCTTTTAGGGCAGCAGTCTTTTTGGCACCAAAGGCCAGTTTTGTGGAAGACCATTTTCCACGGACTGGGACCTGGGGGTAGGAATGGTTTAGGGAAGATTCAAGTGCATTACATTTATTGTGCACATTATTACTATTACTATCATATCAGCTCCACAGATCATCACACATTAGATCCTAGAGGTTGAGGAATCCCTGATTTAGGGTTTCAACTCCAAATCCCACCTGGATGAGAAACACAAAGGACTGGATATGAATTCAAAGAACTTAGAATAGCAAGGAATGAAAGGCTGGAGCAAAGTACAGAGCTAGCTACAGAACTTTTATTTCACCCATAGTCTCTGTTGGGTCTGTCATTAAACCTTGAACAGAAAGTCTGGTCATTGACTAAGATGATGAATTTAAGAGGAAAGCTAAGTACAAACTAGAATGTTGAAAACATTGAGGAAAACAAACTTTACTGAAGGAGAGAATGAGAAACATTAACTAAAAGAAAAAGAATGATTCACCAAGTATAATCTTAACCTTAAAAAAAAATGAGGGCTCGCTAGTCTCTCTGTTTTTGTGCCTGGTCTTCCAGCTATGACCCAGACTAATGCGCATCCTGAGAGCTGATAGCTAGGGCTGCTGCCAATAGGCTCTGAGACACAGTCACACTTCATCAGAGATGCAGAGCTGGCCCTGGTTCTCTTGAGGAGAAGCAAATGGAACAACCTCCAAGTGCATTTGGCCAAGAATAACAATTGAAGAAGAGTTTGATATAAAGAGAAGTCATATGATTTGTGTTTAGCAGATGATTACAATTTTAGAACTCAGTTCTACTCAGCCTTGGGAAAGACACTTAAGGGGAATGTGTATACTGTGGACCTGGGTAATGGAAACAAGTGCTTCCATTAAGCTTGGTTTCAAATGGCCCCACTAAGTCGTAATCATTAGAACAAGATAAGAAGTTTACATTTAACCTCCCCCAACACCACCTAAGCCAGCACTGTTTGAAACGTGTTTCTTCTGCTCCACCCATGATTGCCTCTGTACTCAGTTGAGTTCTCCATTGTCATGATAGAGCCAAAGGTCAGAAATGCAGGTCAAAATTGTGATGTCACAAAAGAGCACAACCCTGCTGCAAACAGGCTTGACCTTGACATAAGGAGTGTTGTTCAGGGAATATAGAATTTTGTTCCGGGAATATAGGATGTTGCTTACTGTTTGCCCAAAGGCTGTAATAAACTCTGGGGGTGGGGAAAGTTATACTTAAGAAAGAGATCTTCATCTGAGTTCTTTAATATTAGCTAGCTTCTTCTTGATTCTGTTAGGCCGATGCATTTGGCTTCACGTCGTGAAGCTGCCCATCTGTCAATAGACTAAAGTCAACTAGACTCAGAAATGCCAGAACTGAGCCTCAGCATTAAAAAAAGATTCAGATCAGAGACTGGGCAGCAGGAACAAGGGTGTCTAGGAATTCCTATCTCCCCAGATTTTTATTGCTGTATAGAGTGATAACATCAGCTGAGGTGCTTTGGCCCCCATGGAGGGATATCTGACAATGTTTGGAGACATTTTTGGTTGTTACAACTGACAGGCTGCTACTGATATCTACTGGGCAGAGAGGCCAGGGATGCTGCTAAAGACTCTACAATGCACAAGACAGGTCCCTGCTATTGAAAATTATCTGGCCCCAAATGTCAAGGGTCAAAGTTGGGAAACCTTGTCCTAGAATCAGTAGAGTCCTGAAGTTAAAATGATTTTCTAGCTGTACCTGGGAGTCATGGCATGCCTCTTAGCACTCCTCTACCTCAAGTGGTAGGTATTCATGCTCCTCAGGCCTCTCTCTCACTGACACATCATCCTCATGATATGAACCCTTATTCCATCTTGCACTATGTGCTTGGTCTACATATTCATTCTATGCATGCAACACTTCACACAATATTCTCTATGGGGCAGAAGGTCCTATTGTATGGGAGAACAGAGACCAGGGTTTGCCTTTAAAATAGCTAAGTTGATGCTTTGAACTTGGCGCATAATTCAGCTGTGGCCCTCCTCTCTGAAGCCTTCAGATAATTTATGGACAGATTCTGCTGGCAATACCCTCTCTGGCCTCTTTCTGATTAGGTCAAATGTCTTATCCTTAGAATTAAATGTGTTTCATCCATGAAACACTTTCTGTCGACTTGGCACAAATCATTGGTCCTTTGTGTGCTAAAAAGTTCCAGGTCCATAGCCGACCTCTGTGACATGTTTCATATCCCATCTTTGCAAGGAAGCCATCCCTACCTGCTCTAGTTTACATTTCTCTCTTTTTGTCTGGGAGCACTAGTGTGAAATGCCTTCATCCTCTCATCTTGTGTTAAGTGATCATTGACGATTATCTTTTCTCAGCAACGAATAGCCATTAAGGACACTGGGTGTATATATGTATATAGGTGTGTATATACACACACATACACCTAGTGGCCCAGATGGTAAAGAATCTGCCGAAATGTGGCAGATTAGGGTTCGATCCCTGGGTCAGGAAGGTCCCCTGGAGAAGGAACTGGCAACCCACTCCAGTAACCTTGCCTGGAGAATCCCATAGACACAGGAGCCTGGCAGACTACTATCCATGGGGTCGCAAAAAGTCAGCTACGACTGAGTAACTAACACACAAACACACACACACACACACACACACACACACACAGAAAGAAAGAGAGAGTAAGACATTGCATCATTATTACTATTATTATTATCTCCAAAGCTTATGCTTATTATGGGCCAGGAATTGTACTAAATATTTTACATGCACCACCTCATCTTTGCAGGGAACATATGATTATTCCCATTTTTCAGGTGGGTAAATTGAGCTCAGAGAATTAACATAAATTGCTCAGGATCACCAGCTTTATAAAATTCCAGACCTTCAAACTAAATTTAGATCTGTATGTAGGTAATAACCTGTGCTCCTGACTAGTCCATTACACAGCCTCCCTCAAGGTGTTCACAGTCTAATGGACACAGAGTAGATTCATTTGGAGGAGTCAAGCCTCCACCAGCCAGGTCAGGCTAATGAGTTTGTTGGTGACTAAGCATCACCAGGCTCCAGGCGGGCATCCTACTGATGACTTTAATGCACCTTTTCTGAAACCAGCCTTCAGGACCCTGCAAATACGTGCTTAGTACTGCACAGTCTTATGAATAATAATGAAATCCAATCAGGAACAGAGGCCTTAGATTTTAATTGAGCTATCCTTTAAAGGACTGCTTTTCTCCATGTCAAGGTCATGTTCTCCTAGTTAAAGCAGTTATTTTATGTGTGTAGCAGAGATAATAGGCACTGGAGACACATCGAGGACAAGTGGCATACGGCATGAAAGAAAGGAGGAAATATACGAAAAGCAATCATTGAAGTATACACTATAGACCTTCCCATTGATAATTGGTTTAAATTATTAAAGCACATAAGAGGTTATTAACTAGAGAGAGTATAAATTACTTTTTTTTCTTTTGCTGAGCATGACTTTTCAAAGTCTCCCAAACTTCCACATCAAAAAAGCTTTAAATGTAAAGTCATTACAAATATATATATATATATATTAAAAGTTATCTCCAGAGTGGATGGATGAGGAGAGCAGATGCTTCATGAATTTGAGATCACGTTACCTGCCATGAGAATATAAAATGGGAAACAGTATTTAAGTAACGCTAATGTTGCCCAGGGGGAGCTGGTGTTGGCTACATCCAGAGTCATGGCTGCAGGCCCCTGGGACCGATAAGCTTCCTGAGGGATGGGGACAGGTAGCTGGAAGCGTACCCTCAGAACTCCTGGGAGACTCTGGGATGTAGGGCACGGCTGCATGGGGATGGGTGAAGGCGTCTACAGTAGCCACCACGGGGAGGGATCAGAGACCCCATCCCGTCACCTCCTCCAGTGTGTGGGAGCAGCGGACGGGGAGGAGCTGAGCCCAGGAGACTTTAGAAAGCGGCCCAGCCAGAGCAAAATGAGTGACATACATCTTCCTTCCCAGGCTGGAGATGCTGATTTATATCCCTGTTCTCCAAGCCCTTCCGGACTTTTCTGCAAATAGGACTGATGAGCCTGCTCTTATCTAAGGCTGTTCCAATCTTCTGGGGCTCTGAATTAGCATTTATAGGATGTACTGTTCTGGCAAGAGACCCTATATCTAGTAAGGCCAATTATCTCCTCGGATTCTTAGTTCTATCTTTATTCATTAACTCCCGTTTCCTCTCTCAGAAATGAGCTCACTTGGGCTGCTTGCCTTTTCTTTGAATGACTTTTCCTCCTTGTGGCCTAAATCCAGGATCCTTTTGCTCAAGCCCCCTCTAGACCTCCTCCTTTGCCCTGCGGCCTCCTCATCTCCACCTTTTGCTAGGCAGTGGTGCCCTCACTGAAAGAATGAAAATGAAGAGCAACACTGCTCTCTCCCGTCACCCAGCCCAAGGCCGGGCTCTGCTTTGTCTGGGCTGTCAGGATGACAGATATGCTACAATTACAGAGCCATCTCTTTAAAGATGGTCATGATGTATCAGTATGGGAGGTAAGAGGTTATGAAACAGACACAGGCACACACACATTGGAATGAACACTCCCACCTGCCTTTCGAGGTACTTCTTTTCTTTTTATAACTGTTCCTCCCCCAAGACCAACCTTATTTTTATAGATGCCAACTCGCTTGTTCAGGATCGGACTCCAGCCAATAGGACCAATATGAAAACTTTCCCAGAATAATAATTCTTTTTTCAACCAGAAACAGGAAAGTCTGTTTCATTCTGAAGTCAGAAGTTGCCTCACCTGTAAGAAGATGGACTGCAGAAAGTGATAATGATCCTAGCAGCCAGAGAGGGTTGGTGAGTCAGGGAGGTGCAGGACAGAAGAGCTAATGGAATTTGAGACTTGGGTTCCAATTATTGTCCTGGCCTTCCTAAATTGGAATATTAACCTCTCCTTCTTTGACTACATGCCCTTACCCGATGTCCTTCCAGTAAATCTACTTCTAAGTTCAATTTAGCCCAAAGGACTCCTGATTAATACAGAAATATATTCTTCAGTGGTATACACCAATATATCCACATTACTCCTCTCTGGATTTTTTTTTCCTCTTACTTATCTGTATTTATCCCACTTTATAATGAACCTGAAATAGTTTATATTATTTTGATCATGATGTATTGGTCAGATGACTTAACTGATTAAAAGAGAAATACCTGTCAAGAGAACTATAAACATAACTGTGGATGCAATCACCAGATAGGAGGTGATCCCCACAACAGAGTCAGGATCACACGCTTTCCCTGCAGATGTGCACCGAGTTCTTCCCAGTGCTATCAGATGGTGAGGGGACAAGAGTGAGACCATCTAGACGTGGTGATCATGGAGCTCGTGGGTTACTAAGGGATACAGATACAATATCAATAATCACCCAACCTAGGTAAAGCTGCAACAACAATGAGTACTATGAAGAGAAGCTGTTTGGAAATAAGGAGATATGAGCAGGTTAGAAAAATCATGGATACTTCCTGGAGAAAAATGCCACGTAAGAAAGATACGCAAGAATTAACTGAGAATGAGAGAAGGAAGAATGGTGACTACACATCAAGGCTCCCTGTTAGAAGGGAATAGGGGCATCTGAGAAATAAAAGTGCTTGAAGTGGAGGGAAGACTCTGTAGGGCAGCGTGTGGAAGAATCACAAAGAACTAGGAGGCACCACGGATCCAGTAATCACCTTAGGATTGGTGGGCTGAGGGGAAGAACTGGCCACTGGAACTCAGAAAGACAGCATTGTGCACAGTATAGTCTATGATGAGAGGCAAGGCCTTACAACACATGCTGAAGAAAGTCCATGGTGACCATGCAAGGTGAGCAGGGGCCAGGGAAATGCCAACTCTCACCTTACTCTCCTTTCTTGCCCCTGATCTCTGACCTAGGCTCAACCCATCCAAAGTCAGACAGAACAAGGGCTCTTTGAAGTACAAATACATCAATCTCCTAGGGCACAAAGCAGAGAAAGATGAAGTAGCTATCTATTCAGTTCAGTTGGGAAACCAAAAAAGATCCAGCTCATGGACATGCAAAACCATACAGCAAATATAACAGACATTTACTAAATATACAGTGTTTACGGACTGGCACTAGCTATCTTAGAGAACAATGAAGGAAGTACCAGCCTGTATTGGAGCTACAGAAGCTCAGAAGAAAACAGGTAGAAGACTATGTGGGCACTGGAAACATTAAATAAAAATAAAGTCATAGTCCAAGAGAGCAACACAGGGTGTCACTTGGCAGTGTGTGAGTAATTAGCAGGGATGTATGCAGGTAAAATGTGCTGCTGGCCATTAGAAGTGAGGGACTCTATAGCCTGAAATGACCAGGCAAGACTTCCTAAAAGAAGGGCTGAAATCTGAGCCTTTCTGGGTAAAAAGATAAGATGATAAAAAAAAAAAACAAGGAACAGGTATAGAACCATAAGGCTAGGAGATGAAAGTGTTAGTGGCTCAGTTTGTCCCCATGGACTGTAGCCCCCCAGGCTCCTCTGTCCATGGAATTCTCCAGGCAAGAATATTGGAGTGAGTGGACATTTCCCTCTCCAGGGGATCTTCCTGACTCCGGGATCGAACACAGGTCTCTCGCATTACAAAGTGGACTCTACCATCTGAGCCACTGGGGAAGATATAGGCTAGGAGATGCGTGACTGCAAAAAGGCAGAATAGAAGAAAAGCGAGTTATGTCTGAGAAATCTGACTATCTAACAAGACTATCAATTTGACTATCAGAAAGACCATATAAACACGCAGACAGCAACTGTTCCAGAAACGTTATCTTAGTCATTGACTTTTTCTTTTTCCTTTCAAACTGACTATCTAGCATGTGAGTGTGTTGGGCACTGGTCTTAACGCTGAGGATGCAGCTGCGAACATGATGGACAAGGACCCTGTAAATGTAGAGATTATATTCTGGCGAGGCAAATGGAATATAAATAAATGACATATTAGGTAAACATCAGATACCCTGAGGTCTTATGGAGAGAATTCATATCAGCTTATATACTAGAGAATAACTAAATAGTCTCTGCAGGGGATGGTTAAGAAAAACTGCAGTAAGGAGTTCTTTGAGCTTGGCTGAGACTTAAATAACTGAAATTATTCCTGCTCCATACCATGATCAAGAACATTTCGGGCAGAGAGAAAAATGACGTCCAAGGCCTAAACCAGATACTTGAGTAATGAAGGTGTTTGAGGACACAAGTGAAGAGCAGAGTGGCTATGCTATGTGGTTGTGATGAAGGTTATACCAGGTGCTGAGACTGGAGTGTGTCCACTAGCAAGAGACAATTGTTACAGTTTCAGGAATTTTGTGAGCCCGCTGACATGACTTTGGTAGCCTGTTGTTGGCTGTGGTGGGAGTGGTTATAGCAGAGAAATTGGCAGATGGTATAAATCAAGGGTTCCTCCAGTTCCCAGGCTCTGCCCCCACTCAGAGAACCCGTTCTTAGACAGCTGCTGCAAACCACAGCGAAGATGCCAGAGCAAACTGGAGAAGTAACCAGGGACCCGTCGTCAAAGGCTTTGTAAGCCAGGAGTTTCCATTTAATTCTAAGTGTGATGGGAAGCCATTAGAGGTCTTAAGTAGGATGTGCACATAACCCAATTTGCATTTTTAAAAGACAGTCTGGCTCTGTTGCAGAAAACTTTGGGTGGGTTAAAAAAAAGTGGGGGGGGGGAAACAGGAAACATCAGTTGGGTCGCTACTGCATTAGTCTGGATGAAAAGTGACAAAGGCTTTGACTAGGGTGCAGCAGTGAAAATGAAGTGGGATCTGAGTTCCCCAACCAAGGATCAAACCATCGAAGTGCAAAGTCCTAACCTCTGGATTGCCAGGGAATTCCCTAGAACATATAGTTTTTAACCCATAGATTTGATCTAGAAGTTAAAGAAAATGGAAGAATCAAGGATAATTTCTGATTTTTTGTTTGTTTGTTTGTTTAAGAAAATAGGTATATGGTGGTGCTGTAAACTGAAAGGTAGAGAATTTATGTAACACGAGAGGTAGTGTGGGGAACTAAGAAAATGATACTCATCTTGTTAAGTTTGAGATTTCTATATGGCATCCATCTGTAAATGTCAAATAGAGAGGGAGATATTCATACTTGGATTGTTGGGGCAAGGTAGAAACTGGAGACATAGCTTGAGAGTCATTGAGACATATGAAGTATTTAAAACCAAAGTATGTGTTAGATCACCAAAGGAGGGGGATGCAAAAAGACACAGAAGCAGGATGTAAAAACATAGGTAGAGCAAAGAGGAGGAGCCAGCCCTGAAGATTGAGTAGTGACACATTAGCCTGGAAGAAAACCAGGAGAGTCTATGCCAGGATCCGAAGAGAAAACATACTCCATGAAGTCAGAGTTTATTTTGTTGAGCGCTACTGGAGATCAGGTAAGATAAAAAGAGAGATGTCACTTGGACAGGTGACAAAGGGATTCCTAATGCTTCTAATCATAGCAGTGTCAGTGAAGCAGGGAGGACTGCATGAAGACTCCTTGGAATAAATTCAAGTAAGGATGTTCAGTGAAGAAGGAGAAATGATTATAAAGGGGGAGAGATGACAATAGCTGGAGAAGACTGTGAGGTCAAGAGTTTTGTTTTGTTTTTTTTTCCCTCATTTTACTTTTCAGGTAGGCATAATTAGAATGTGTTTATATATTAATGGGACTGATCTTATAGAAAGGGAAATCTCAGTGAATGGGGGAGGAGAGAAACACAGGAGCCAAGTCCTTGAAACAGTAAGAAAGAACAGGAACTAGAGTGCAAGAGGAGGGTTCAATTCAACAGACACCTACTAACTGCTCTTGATATGCCCTGCTTCAGTGTACAGATTTCTGATATCACACCTGGAATATTTCCCAACATTTATTTCCCCTATTAGATTCAAGGTGCTTAAGGACTGAATCCCTATTTTGTTCTGGTTTCAAGTTCCAGCCCAATTTCAGGCACCCAGTAAGACTTAATATGTGTTTTGTTCAGTATGTGTTTGAATGAGATTAAAAAGTTTTAACCTAAACTATCAGCATTGGCAGTTATTTGAGCTTTTGATTTAATCATAGACAGCACTGCAGAGACAGCTATAACTAGCAAAAAACAGACAACTTCAATTACAGAATTTTTTTTCTTCCTTTAAGTTTGACTTAGATTGACAGAGAAAAAGGTTGAGGCCAGATGGATGTGGGAGTCAGGAAAGAGATAGCTGCTTCTACAAGTCACCGAAGAGAAAGACAGCTCTTTCACATAGAATCCAGTTTATTTTAATTCTTGACAAAAACATGTACATGTAACCCCAAAGTTCCCACACTGAGTGTAGAGTGTCAGCTTTTTGGTTTATCGTCTTAGTGTGTCTTCACTATAATAGTAATCTCCTGGACCTCCTTGAAAGCACAGCCCAAGCTTCTTCCAGGCTGCATGTGAGCCCCAGGCCAGGGAGACCAAAGCCAATCATTCTTCCTAATCCCAGCCCCACCCCATCGCCAACACATCAATTTCTCTCTTGCATTTTGTGTTCTCTCCTCTGAAATATTCTCCAAATTCTTCTCATCTTTCAACATTCAAGTCCCAAGAACTCTTAAGACTCCTTCTCCAAGAGAAAGATGCCTATCTGTCTGCTTAAATTTTGTAGCATTTAGTGAATCAATTATGCAGCAATTGTCAAATTCCTGACTGAGTTGACTTTGCATGAGTCTACATGCATGCCTGCTTGGATGAGTGTCTGTGTGTGAGACAGAGATTCCTGTCTGTCTAGGAGAAGTGGACCTGTCAGCAGATGACAGGTGTTCATCAAAAAAGAGCTGGGCCCTAGCATCTCTTCTGCTCCTCCACCCTCAGCAACCTAGAAAACAAGGTCAAGGACTGAGTGCTCTTAGGAAATTCAGCTGTAAATGTGGATGGAACATTTATAACAGTTTGTTTCATGTAAGTACTGCAATCATCACATCCCCCTGGTGGTAGGTTACTGACTGTTAGTTTTTATTACAAGACAATATATAAAAATGTACAAACTTCCAATCATAAAAGAAATAAGTGGGACTTCCTTGGTGGCCCAGTGGTTAAGAATCTACCTTGCAATGCAGGGGACTTGGGTTCAATCTCTAGTCAGTGAGCTAAGATCTCACATGCAGCAGAACAACTAAAGCCCTCGTGCCAGAACCAGAGACCTGTCGTACCACAATTAATGAAGTCTGTGTGCTCTGGAGCCTGTGTGCTACAGTCATTGAGCCCACGTGCCACAACTAGAGAGTCTATGCACCACAACGAAAGATCCTGCATGATGCAACCAAGGCTGAATGCAGCCAGATAAACAAATAAATGCTTTTTTAAAACCCTCTTTAAAAAAAAAAAAAAAGAAGTAAGTCATAAGAATGTAATAGATAGTATGGTGACTACAGTTAAAATTGCATTGCACATTTGAAAGTTGCCTCATCAATCTTGAAAGTTCTCATCAGAGAAAACAAACACATAGAGTACTAAATTTTCTATTTTTAAAACGTTTTAAAATTACGTCTTAGTAAAGTTTCAAAGTATTCAACCAGTGTGATTATGACATCGTACCCAGAAAACGAGCCTAGCTCACCTGAAAGGAGACAGAACAATGGGGTTAAGTGGGAAGCTCATAAACGGCTTCAGAAGACCTGAAACATCCTTAACCTTGCCCAGAGCTATGTGATCTTGGGAGGGTCACCTCCCTTCTCCAGGCTCTGATTTCTAATGTGAAAAGTTTTGGATAAATGATCCCTAAGGTTCTTCCCACCCTGTCTGCCCGGGACTCTAAGGCTGTGAATGAGATCTGAGCTTTATCACCATGCTTTGATCAACACTGCAGACCACACTCTCTCCTGACATGATGTGCTTTCTGGAATATAATTGAAATAATGTGGGTGTCATATCTCTTTTGATTCCCCAAACGTGAACCGAAGTCATCAACTCTCCTGATTTAACCTTTCAACAAAGAGCTCTGTTTGTTTCCGCCGGGGGCAGTAGAAATAATTACAATAGAATGTCTTAATATAAAGAGCAACAGCTAATATTCCAGCCACTAAATTAGAAAATATCCATGTGCCCATATGGCAGCCAGAAATCATTCTCCCATTAGCCACTGGCTTTCAGTTAGTAAAATGGAAATCAATTTACCAAACGCCATGGCCGTGCTGGAAGCAGAGCTGCCCTAAAAGACCCTTCAGCATTATGCTCCTTGTGGGGGTCCACACAGGCCAGCAGCTGGCGGCACCCCGAATGACACGCTGTGATGGGCTCTGTTGTTAGCTGGGGTAGATGCCCTCTAGCAGTCCTCCCTGGTGCCTGCCTGGCAGCAGAACTGGCTGCCTCTTCCTATTTGTCTCCATGTTCCTCTCGGCGTAATGTGGGTATTTGTTTTACTAAAGGGCTTGCTTCACTCACTTGGTATTAGACTTAGGGATCAGACATGAAATAATTATTCAGCCTAGAGCAGCTTTTTTTCTGGTACTGCCATTTCTAAATGAGCAGCCAGTTCCTGCAGGGATCTGTGTTAAGGAGAAAAACCACTCACAGTCTGACTAGAGTTTTGTATAGAGAGAGGCCTACTAAACCCTTTATCTGTTGTTACCTTGAAAATAAAAGGATTCTCCAGCTTTTCCCTGAATCATGGAATCCCCAGAATCAAGCACATGGCTCTGTCACTGGTATCCATGCAACTCAGCTTATATCTCACCCCTCTAGGGTGGTGACCTTCACCTGAGACCCCCAAACTCACAGGCTCTGTCTTAGCATATCTGTGTACTGAATAAGTCAAGATCTTCACTTCAGGAAGGCCCAGGCCATTTGTCTTTGGAAGAATTCAATGTCAGTGTGGTGTGCACAATTTCAGGCTCATGTTCACTAATTACTGCTTCTTAAGGGTTGATCTCAAAGAGTCAGACACAACTGAGCAACTGAACTGAAGTATTGATCAGAAGGACGAGAATTAAAAATTCATCCACACAGAATTAAATTTGTACTATTTTGTTGTTACTGTTGTTGAGAATGCCACATAATTCATTTTCTACCTGTTTCTGAAAAGTTTCTGTGTGCTTGCCAGCCATAAGTCTCAGGACTGGACTTTAGTTCATTCAGCCCAAATGACTCATACAGAGTATTTAGTATCTGAAGATGTGGATAACCACAGATAAGCACTTTCAATCATTCCTCAAATATTTAATGAGCAATCATGTGCTGAGTTTTGTGGATAAATGGTATTTGCCTTCCCAGATATCATAGTCCAGCAAGAAAGACAGAAAATTGAACAGACACAATTACTGTAAAATATACCAGATACTGTGAAAAGCTTGGTACAAAGGAAAATAATAAAGCCTATGCCAGATCTCTCATTACAACTGAGCAAGCTAACCCCAGAACGACTTTTTGCGACATAGTTCAAGCCATGCCTTATCTTCATGTTGATGTCTTCTCTTTTGGTGCTTCCAAGTGATGTCTTTCCATTTGCTCAAACATACTTTTAGTGTTTCCTGTAGTTTTATAGATGGGCTTCCCTTGTGTCTCAGATGGTAAACAATCTGCCTGCAATGCAGGAGACCTGGGTTTGATACCTGGGTGGGGAAGACCCTCTGGAGAGAAGAATGACAAACTATTTCAGTATTCTTATCTGGAGAATTCCATGGGTAGGAGAGACTGGCGGGCTCCAGTCCATGGGGTCACGAAGAGTCAGACACAACTGAGCGACTAACACACACAATACTAAGTAAACATCCTTATTAATACCATTATATATACACACACATCAACACACACACACACACACACACACATACACTATAAGACTGTCCCTGTTCAAAGGTCTTAGCTAGTAAATGAAGCAGAAGACAAAATATCTACTTCTAAGGAACTTAAAATCTATGTATGATAAAAGTATACATAAAACACAAATATGGTATGAAGTCTAAGTAAACAGAGTCAAAGGAGTAGAACGCATTCTAAAACCTAGTATATCTATAAGTGCACATTGAATAAGTCAGAGAAGAGGAGAGCCATAAACCCAATCTGCCTCCATCATATAAGTATCTCCTCTGCACCTTCTACTGTTTCAGGCCTCAGGTATGTTGAAGGATAAGAAACATGGGGCCTGCACTCTAGGACCAAACTACAGCCCCAAGCAGACACAGAGAGGCATCGTTGTCTACAATGCCACCTCCCTAGTCAGACTTTCCACATTCTAGCCTCTGCTTTCCACTTACTAACAATATGGCTTTGGGCAAGTTTCTCATCTGTAAAATGGAGACAATTAACAGTATCTACCTTGCAGGGTTATCTTTTTTTTTATTTAAATGAGACAATATGATTAAAACTCCTAGTATAATTATTGGCTTACATTGCATGTCAATAAATGATACTATACTTTTATTGAATGATACTATTATTAACTACAGCTTTTTTTTTTATCAAAATGAATTTAATTTAATAGAAAGCCTCTCATCATCTTCTTCTGGGGCAGGCCAGCTATAGTCACCTGCAAGACGATGGAATCGAACAGAACAGATAAAACCTAGCCACTGAATATTGCTACTTAGAGACACTTAGCCTTGTAACTGAATCTGTATAATGACCAAGAAAGTAAATGTATCTTAGAAATAGATTTGATTGACTTAAATGCTTAGTTTCCTCCGTGTGTCAATGTGCAGCGCACAGCTTGAATTAAGACTGTCCTGAGCCTAATGGTACAGGAACAAGAATGGCGGGTAGTGTGTGGGATGGGAGGGGGCAGGAAGTTCAAGAGGGAAGGGATTTATATATATAATTACGGCTGATTCATGTTGCTGCACAGCAGAAACCAGCAAAACACTGTAAAGCAAATTAAAAAAAAAAAGATTCATGAACAGATAGACTCAGCTCACCTCAACTCAACGCTATGGAGGTGGAGACCCTGAAGCAAAGGCTGGAATAAAATGCCTGAAGTGGGGAGAGTGGTATGCAGCTACAGAAGTTAAAGCAGGAGCTGGAATTTTAATAGGGTCTGTGTTTAGTCACAGCTAAACTAGGTGGGGAGGTGGAGAAAAGTCCTTAGGGAAATGTTTCCACGAGGGCCCTTCCTTCCTCCCTTCCCCTTAAGGAAACTCTGGAAAGCAACAGCTGAAAAGGTTACTTTCTGTGAGGGTGTAAATCAGAGTCATATTTCTGTTTCCAGCAATAAGTGGAAACAAGATGAACCTGATGGACTCAAACAGGTAAAGTCTGACCACAAAATGACTCTGGGGCTTGTTGGAAAATCAATGTCTACGGGATCTGTTTCATCAGAGGGAAGACACGGCAGATAACCTTTCTACATCAGCGCCTGGGCCTGACCTGTGGCAGCCTCACTCTCAGTGGACTAGCTGTGGCCGTCTGAGGCAGGACAGCTCCAGCAAGGAGGCTGCTGTCCCCAGGGTTGGGCCACATCTATATCCACATCAGAGAGCCTGTAAATGTCCAATCCAGGAATCAAATCTCCAGCTGTCTAGGCTTACGCCCTGACTGTTTTTGTGTTCTCTGGCAATACAGATAAGGAACAAACAGGTGACACCATCGCTAGCTGCATTTTGACTTTCTGAAGAGAGAAATAGAATGCTACCCGTGATGGGGCACAAACAGGCATGGAGACAGTGTGGTGTGGTTACAAGTCAGGAGTCTGGAGTCAGTCTCTTAGTGTTCAAATCCTCAAGAAGTTGTTTCACCTCTCTAAGACTCAGTTCCATCTGCAAAACAGAAGTAATAATAGCAGCAATTCCACAGGGTTGTTCGTGGGGAATAAACACTAATTTATGAAAAGCATTCAGAATAATAATTTATGAAAAGCATTCAGTATTGTTATTCTGAATGTATTATTAAGTGTGATAGCCTCACACTTAACCAAGGCTATCATCATTGTCAAAAATTGCTCATATTTTTTCCCCAAGTGAATCTTGGGAGAGTGAAAACTAGGTCCCCTTATGCAGGCCTTAATAATGACTTGCTTGTGGAAAGGTAAAAGAGCTTTGTAGGAGACAGCTCCTTTATGAATTCCAGTGTTCTGGGTCTGTATTACAGGTACATGCACGGAAACCAAGGAGATAAGCACCACCAATAAAAACCCCATGTCCCTGGGAACCCCCTCTTAACCCCCCAGGGCACTGCTGATGGAAGAAAAAGGAGGGTCAGTAAATCTGCTCATCAGCCATGTAGGAACCATCCTCAGGCCTCTCTTGGTTACAGCAGTACCCGTGGCACTTGACAAGCCTGTGCCTAGCACCTGATCTGTGGAAAACTTAGCCCGGGGTCTCCGAGGAGGGAAGGATATATTTCTCTCATCAAAGCTATGAGTTTCCTGAGGAAAAATGTCTCATCTACAAAAACAATTGACAAGCCCATGAGGACCTGGTGGCTCAGACAGTAAAGAATCTGCCTGCAATGCAGGAGACTCAGGTTTGATCCTTGGGTTGGGAAGATCCACTAGAGGAGGGAATGGCTACCCACTCCAGTATTCTTGCCTGGAGAATTCCATGGACAGAGGAGCCTGGTGGGCTACCGTCCATGTGTCACAAAGAGTCAGACATGACTAAGTGCCTTAACACTTTCACTGAAGTCCTGCTCAGCTGACCCTCTGTCAGGACTGTATAGAAACATGAACATAATGTTTCCTACAAGAGATGAAGATTCCTGCCTTCGGACATGGAGAAAATCTGAGGTTACTGAAGCTTTTGGTCTAAGATGGGGACCTCTGGCTTCCCAGCAAGCACCCAGGAGTCACCAGCACCTTCCCTGACCATGTGGAGATCCATCATTTCCTTCTGTGGCATCTGCTTTTTCTTCCCAAACCTCACATAAGAATGGCTCAAATCCCTCCAATCCAATTAACTAGGATACCTAAAGAGGACTGTGAAACTGGCTCACCTTAAAAGCCACAGTGTCATTTTCTGAACATTTTTAGTGTAATGAAAGCCCGCTGCTTTGGAAGTCAGAAGACTAGAGTTGGGTGTGCCTACTTCTGCTGCTAACTGGCTGTGTGACTTCTGGCACCTTCCTTCAAATCCGGGATAAATGAGTCATCTCTTGAGTGAGATGAAGATAAATAACGCAGATGCTGCCCAGCACCATGGTGTTCTGATCAAGGGAAGCTGTAATGATCTCACTAAAGCAGAAAGCAATGAGACACATTAGCAGCGAGTCTGCAGTTTCCAAAACTGGGTCTAAGGTATTTCTCAGTCAGAGCCCCTGGTGGACAAGTTAACCTTATGACAAATCTGTGATATTTGACAACTGAAGACAATTACTGGTAAAATAAACTATATAGTTACCAAAAGAAAAGAAAAAGGAGACCAATAACATAGCCATATACTTTAAAAGCATTCCTTTTGTTATGAGAAAGGCCTCAAAATTTGTTTTTTCCATTGGCCTCTGTGATAAGGTAATAACTCAAATTATGGGGAAAAAAATGAAGGAAGTTTTTATGACCAGCTGAACACTGGAAATATAAACTTCTGAAAATTTTAACTTTATGACCATTTCTGAATCTGCCCTAATAAAAAAAAAGTTGCTTCCACCTCTCCCTATGATCGCATATCTTGAGGCTTTTTTAATTGACTAGTACATATGGATAGATTGTGATGTCACACTTACTAAAATTTTCCAACGGCAAACAATGTTAAACCCCAACAGAATGTCAAGGTATAAACAAACTGGTCTCAGCTTTATTAATACAGTACACGTGATACTGAATCGGGCTCCCCTGGCAGCTCAGATGGTAAAGAATCTCTCTGCAATGTGGGAGGCCTGGGTTTGATCTCTGGGTGGGGAAGATCCCCTGGAGAAGGGAACAGCTACCCACTCCGGTATTCTGACCTGGAGAATTCCTTGGACCAGAGGAACCTGGTGGACTACAGTCCATGGGGCTGCAAACAGTTGGACATGACTGAGTTGGTAATTCACTTTTGTGATACTGAATTACCAAACGTATGCAGAAAAGAGAAACCTACACATGGAAATCTTCAAGTACATCCAGGAGGAATCATATATCACCATATCTTTCTGTGAATCACTCAGTGGATTTTGTGCATTACCATCAACTATATGCCATGTTTTATTTTAAAGTAGGTCATTTGAATCTTTACAGTTATGTACCATGAGCATCTAAATTTAGATCTGGGCAATCTAGAGCCGTGTGACTGTGTGAAAACGGGTGATTATGAGACAGATTCATATTTTAAATTTTATTCTTTGTGCTCAACACTTCATTGGGAAAAGAGGAAATCTCAGTTACCAAGCAAAGAATATATACTTGCTGAATGATGGATGGAATGCTGCCATCTCTTGGTAATCTAGGACAGAGGAAAACAGTTTCCAGAAAAGCGATTTTGCATTTTATTGGCTAAAGGCAATGCAGTTAAGAAGCATAATTCTACTCTTCCGGTGTCAGAACAATCTATAATTGCTGTTATTATTTTTAGCATTTAATGCTTACGGTGCATATTGAAGCTATTCCCTGACAATAATACCATATTAAAAAGAATCCATCACATGGTTTCACTGGCTTAGATTTCACGAAGGAAGATCCAAATTAGATTGGCCTGCTTCGCCTCTTAAACCTTGGATCTGTGTTGAGTAATCCTCATTCCTAAAGGTCACAAGTTACGCATAACCCCTGTGAGTTCTGTGCATTATCTAAATAAACATTCTCTCTTCCAATACATGTAGCAGAGACAGCCAGAAAAATGGCTGGCCCCTGAGACTGACTTCTGGTAGAATGAAAAAGCCAGGATTCAGGGAACACTGGCTCTTTGTACTGGTTCTACAACTTTGGTCTAGTAAGTCATACCACCTCAGATTCCTCATCTGTAATGTGGAGACAGTAATCTCTATTCTACCCACCTCATCATGTTACTATAAGACTCAAAGAGAATTGAGGGTGTGAAAATGTTTTTCAAGGAGCAAAGCTTTGAATTTAGGTCAAGGTTGATCAGAGACAGAGTGACATTGTTCATGTTCTTCAGATGGTATTTACAATGAATCTAAATAACTTGTATTTGGCTTTGTTCATAGTTGGTTACTATTTTTCTCAAAGTCGAGCATCTGATGACACCAATAAAGCCATATAAACAAGCCAGCAGAATTACTGCGGTGGTATTATCATAAGCTGTCAAGTTAGGCAAAGTTATCAAAGTGTCATATCAATTCATGGCCCAACAGTATAATTTTAGCCACCCAAAGGCATAACATATTCAGGATAGCCTGGAAGATGGGACAAGTCATCCTACCTCACCATCATTTTATTATAGTTATAATACTCCTTCCACAGTAAGTGTCACTCTGTTAGAATGTTACCTGTTCACATTTTGTCTTGTCCCAGAGACACACTGGTTTGCTAATGTGTGCCTAAGAAGGGCTTAATACTGTACTTGGGGCTGTATTTGTCCCATAAATATGTATTTGATTGTTAAGTTGAAGTGAATTAAGTAGTACTGACCATTCACCATATTCTAACTGCCAAAGAAGGAAGAGAAATGAGTTAAAATAAATTCTAAGTACAGTGTACACACAAGAAAAAGAAAATGTACCCATTGCTGGAAGAAGTGTGATTTTTGAAAGAGGAAATAAATTGAGAGAATGTCATAAAACAGTACATTGCTAATATTTTTCCAAAGTCTGAAAATATTTTTGGTGAGAAGTAGAAAAAAAAATCATGTTTATTTGGGAACAGGTGAGTTGAGGGGACAGAAAAGATCTGGTGCTTCATATAAGCCAACACAGTGAGAAATTGCTGCCAGCACAGCCCTTGGAGCCTTGGACTGCACTGTGTGTGTGTATACACACACATCTAAAGTGTTATATTAAGTTATAAGCTATTCATTTGAAGGATCGTGGAAAATCTTCCAGGGAATGGCAACTAACATAAAGAAGATTCTGGGGAAAATGACAAGTAGAAACAAAGAAGAAAATGAGCAGGATACAGAAGAGAAAACAGAACTTTCAAAGGATGTGTCAACTATATTCAGATATTAGAAAATTGTCCTGTGAAAGATGTTGAGAGTTGATGTGTAAGTCCAGAAGGTAAGAATTAATGTCATTGGAAAGAAATTATAAAGAAGGATCTTCTCAATCTAAAACAAAGTAAAACAGACCCAGAACTTTCTATTGGGATTCTCAATTGGTGTGGTGAGCTGTCCAACATGGAGATGAGCTTCTTGGCCCAGATATATTTCAGGACAAGATAGACGAGGATGGGAGCCACTAGCAGGATTTTGACAGGAGACTCCTTCATGGGATAAAGGTCCTCCTTAAGCAAATGATAAGTTCTCACCATTTTAAACTAAATATACACTATGAATAGAAGATTTTTCAATTATATACCATATATACCTTTTGAACATCATGTGGAAAATCTGCTATTAAAAACTTTGGTTATGAGAAAGAAATAGAGAAGTCAGAATTATCAGTAATGGAAGAATGAAGCTAATTTGCAAATTTTGACAGAATTCCTAGACAGGAGTCCTGGGTAGCTGCTGCAGGGTCAGCATTTAAGTACCAGCTCTATGGTGTAACATTTAACTAGGTTCCACCTGTAATCTATACATAGGGAGGTCGCCTTACATATAATCACTAAATGCAGTCCTTCACCAAGGTGAGTTTGTCTTATATTTAGATAAAATGATTAAAGTGTTTGCTTTTGAGATTGTAACATCCTCTGTACCAGCTCTCCTGCCTAGTACATAATTAACCTGTCAACCCACCCTGCAGTAATAAGTGTGATAGGCAGGAAATATATTAGGAAGGAACTTTTGTGTGATGTGCTTTCAAGCCCTCTTTTATCCTTCAACTATCTTTCCTTTTAATTAGCACTTGGGTAACAGCATACCGTAATGAATTACCATATTACTGTTATCAATAAAAATTATTTTGGGTCTAAAGTAGTCATTAAGATGAAATGTATAAGACCTGTTCTGGATAGTTTGTAAGCAGATAGCAGTTGGAAATCAAGTCTCTATTTTGTATGTTCATTTGAGAAGATTCAGAAGATTCTAAGATCTGATAAGATCTGTAAATACATGTTTTATAAACGTAAAGATGTGACTATATGGATGATAAAGCAAAGAGAGTAAGTGTATGCATCTGAGGAAAACACAGCGCTGATGTATTGAAGAAGACATTTTTGTTAAACACGGCATATTGAGCAAACACTTTCATCTCTGCCATCTCTCTAAAAAAAACCTAACTAAAACAACCGTAAGGGGACTAATTGCACCCCAGGTACAAAATGAATGGGACACAAGATGAAAATATCCAAAGACTACAGGCAAAAAGGCAGGAGAATGAGAGAATCTAACCTGTCAGGTGTGGGCATATTTCAACTGGTAGCAGCGACAACAGAGGAGTAACCCAATTTACCCTCCACAACATGTCTCCTGTAAGCTTAATAATCACCAATATCAGCTATCTAGAGCTATGGAAATGAAGGTGGGGGCAAAGAAGAAAAAGACTAGGTAGAAGATCATTTAGGAAGCTAGATAAGAGGTTCCCATCTTCTCTTGGCTCAGCTGAGCAACTTCTTCCCCATACTCTGCAGGTATATTAGAGGTGGAAGTATCATCCTTGGATGGGGTATAGGACCAGATACAGTTGAGAGTGGAGATTTGGTACGATAGTCCTCTCCCACAAGCCTTAAGTGTGTCTGCAGCCAGAAGCATATAGTCCAGGCGTAAAGTTCACAGTCCAAGAGAAAAAAAACTTAAAGCTCTCAGTGAAAAGTCTAACCAGTTCCATCTATAAAACAGCCCACCAACATACACACCTCATTAGCATTTGATCAGGCTTTCTGCATTATCCTATTAAATGAGTATTTAGTGAAAGGTATCACATGAAAAGCAAGGATAATGCCATGCCAAGAGTCAAAGAATGAAGCAAACAGTAACAATATCTTGGAGGAAACAAAGAATCTTCCAGGAGATGAAAATGTAGAAAACAAACAAAAAACCTACACCTGCTCTAATAAAACACTTAGTAAAATAAAAGAAAAAAAAAATGCATTCCTCAAATAGAATAGAGTGGTAAGACAAAGAAGATAAACAGAGAACAAAAAATATCTGGAAACAAATATAAGAAGGCAAAAATGATAAAGTGGAATAAAGGGATGGGACCATTAAATTGTATATAATTGTAATAACCTTTCAGAAAATAGAAGAAAATAAATATTTTGTAACATGTAATGTCATAGTTTTGCCTTTTAAGTACCCTTTCTCAGGAAAATGCTAGAAGAGGAAATATAAAGAAGTAAATCAGGAAATTAAAAGACATGGGATATAGTAATCAACGCAGAAAAGGAAAACCCCAACTTGATAAAGGAAGGAAATATCAGAATAAAAATAGCACTGCACTCCTAGAGACAAATTAGCTCAGAGTGGAGCAGGCAAGAAAGAGCAAAAAGAAAGTTTCTTTCAGAAAATGAAAGTAATTTAAAGTATGACTTTTTTCAACATATTGAGAAGAGATTTATACAAAATATATTAGAATTTAGGAATAAACCAGTGATCAGTCATTGGGACACTACACACACAGAAAGTAAGACCATTCTTAATTCCTAGAAAACCAAGAAGTTTTGCAAGAAAGAAAAAATAGTCATAATGTAGGACATGTCTTAAATGTGAATAACACTGACTGATAATGACAGGCTTCCAGGTGGCACAGCAGTAAAGAATCTGCCTGTCAATGCAGGAAACACAGGTGATGCGGGTTCAATCCCTGGGTTGGGCAGATCCCCTAGAATAAGAAATGGCAACCCACTCCAGTATTCTTTGCCTGGAAAATTCCACAGACAGATGAGCCTGGCACACTATAGTCCTTGGGGTCGCAAAGAGTAGGATGCAACTCAGCATGCATACACACACACACACACACACACACACACACACACACACACACATAGTGATAATGATGCAATGCCTTGAATCTGATCTAAACAAAATTATGTCATAATCATGATGGTAGAATGGGGGGTGAGAAGGGAACATGTCAAAAGTGAGAAGCAAGAGAACCAAAAATCTAGTATTTATTCTTCCATAGTGAGAAGTCAACAGATAATGTTTTAAATGTGAAAATCAAGACATGCCAATGTAAGCGGATTATTAAGAAACATAAAGGTAGATACTAAAGGAAAACAAAATATTTGAAAGTTGCCATTTTCTAGAGCAGCAACTGAATGGGGATGGTAAGACAATCATAGTTTTTCATAATTAGTCTGATAGAATGTGCATCTTTAAACAATGTGCTATGTGGGGGGGAAAAAAAAGCATTTCATATCTATAGTTCAGACTCATAGTTACACGTTCTCTTTTTAGAAGCCTGAAGCTAGCCTCAGGGACAGAAGGACCTTGTTAGAAGATGCCAATGAAGATAACATCTTCTGTTGAGCTATTTTGAGGACACAAAGCCTGCGGGAAAGACCAAAAGTAGCCAGAGGAAGTAGCAGAATTAAGAAGGAATGCTTAAATTTCACTCCTTATTTTTGCACAATGAAGTATGTTCTCATTTTCTATGCCTCACGAGAGAAAGGCATGGAAACACTTTCTGCTTTCTTCTACGACCTCAGATAAAATTAGAAGGTATGGTGCATAGGAGGCTCAGCTACTTCTGAGGATGCTTCTTCTTTCTGCATGGATCACCCTCAGGGCCTAGGTGTCCTCTGCTTGTCCAGGAGCACACATTCCAGGCAGGGCAGAGGGAGGCCAGCAGTTTGAGGATGTGCTCAATTCCAGACAGGAGATATACCGGGTGATTACTGAACATAATAACTACATATTTTCCAATTTGCATTTATCAGTAAAAAAACCTGACATTTTAACTCCATGTGTATCATTCCTATATCTTATTTTTCAACTGGCTTCAAACTCAGGAGAAAAAATTAATGTATTTTTTATAAAATCACCCTCAAAACCCAACAGATACTATTGCCTTCTAGGATACTGAGGGCTCCTTGACAAGCAAGAATGCAAAGCACGAGCAGCTTCACGGACGCTGTGAGGTGCGCCCAGTGCTCCTTTCAGAAGTGAAGTCTTAGTTCCCAGCTCCTGGGAGCACTGCTAACAAACAGCCTTCTGCATGAATTGCCTCACTAAAGACAGTTGCCTTGACTAAAAGGCAAACCACAACGAGATAACACCTCACACCTGTCAGAATGACTGTTATCAAAAAGACAACAAGTAACAAGTGTTGGCAAGGATGTGGAGAAAAGGTCACCCTTCTGCACTGTTGCTGGGAATGTAAGTTGGTATGTGTTGCCTGTGTGCATACATGTGTTTCAGTCACATCTGACTCTTTGTGACCCGTTAGACTGTAGCCTGCCAGGCTCTTCTGTCCATGGAATTGCCCAGGCAGGAATACTGGAGTGGGTTGCCATGCCTTCCTCCAGGGGATTTTCTCGACCCAGGGATTGAACTCACATCTCCTGTGGCTCCTGAATTAGCAGATGGATTCTTTACTGCTGAGCCTCCAGGGAAGCCGGTAAATCGGTATAGCCACTGTGGAAAACAGTATGTGTGCGTGCGTGTAAAGTTGCTTCAGTCATGTTCAACTCTTGGTGACCCTATGGACAGAGGTGCCAGGCTCTTCTGTCCATGGGAGTGAATGGCATTCCCTCCTCCAGGGGATCTTTCTGACCCAGGCATCGAACCCGCCTCCTGTGGCTCCTGCATTGCTGGTGGAATCTTCACCACTGAGACTCCAGGGAAGCTCAAAAAAACAGTATGGAAATTCCTAAAAAATAGAGCCACCATATAATTCAGCAATTCCACTTCTAGGCATTTACTTGAAGAAAACAAAAACACTAATTTGAAAAAATATATGCGTCCAATGTTCATTGCACCCTTATTTACAATAGCCAACATATGGAAGCAACCTAAGTGTGCATCCATAGATGAAAGGACACGGATGATGTGACGTATCTTGTCTTGTCATATTTCACTGTTAACTGAACCCAGGGTACACGAGGCGTGAGCAGGGAAGCTGGAAGAAGACTCAGGGAATCGTAGGAACTGCAGACATGTTTATTCTCTCTGGGCTGGCCCAGCAGCCGTAATGCAGCCTTGCTGTGTTCTTTGATGGCTGACCCAGAGGACCCAGCCAAAATGCAGCCTCTGTGGCTTTTCAGGTAGAGCTTATATATACTTACAGAGCAAGCGTGGCCTGTGGCCCCGTGGGCACATCCTGACACACATGCACAGTGCTGTAAGTGATCTCAGCTGTTACCCGACCATGTATTTACAAAACGTGGTGGGAGAGCGAGAAACCATGGGGTGAGAGAGCCTGACCACCACCATTTACCTCATTTGCTCTTTCCCTACGTATCTATATGCCTATACCTAGACAGAGGGATAGGTAGACTATTACTCAGCCGTTCAAGAGCATCTGTGATAACATGGATGGACTTAGAGGGTATTATGTTAAATGAAATAAATCAGTGACATAAACGCAGTATGAACTCATCTGTAGAATCTAATAAACAGTACAAATAATCCAACATACCAAAAGAGGAACAGATTCACAGACACAGAGAACAAAAAGCTGGTGGCCATATGGGAAGGGATGGGGAAATGTGTGAAATAGGTGAAGGGGACTGACAGCGACAAACTTCCAGTTAAAAATCAGTAAGTCACAGTAATGTTAAACACAGCATAGCAAATACAGTCAATAATACTGTAATAACTTGATATGATAACAGATGGTAACTAGACTTATGGCGATCATTTTGTGATGTACAAAAATATGGAATCACTATGTTGTACACCTGAAACTAATTATAATATCGTAAGGCAATTATACTTCAATTAAAAAGAGCTGGATGGGAGATGACTTCAGAAAAACAAGAAACTATATCACAACATATCTTATCCCTGAGGCGAACTCTGCTTCCTAATCAATACTGCCTAATTCTGCTTTTATGTGTGTGACAAGAGTTGATTCTAACAGCACTCCATAGTAGACTTTCTGAAAATGTCTCTCCATTTCAGAATCAGATCCCCAAGAATTTCAACTTTCAAAAGAGAGCAAAGTGTTATTATGTAGCTAAATCCTCATGGGGCCTTTGCAGATTATGACAGTTAACACTGAGTCTTTACTATGCATCAGTTATTCTGTTCAGCACTCTACATGTATCAACACTTTCCTGTGTATGTGTGGTGATGACACCATGGGTAAGCATCACTATCACATCCATGGTGAGGACTGTGAATTTCAGAGAGGTTAAGTAACTCACGAATAGCTGAGCTGATGCATTAAGTTAGCCTGTCTTCCACAACTATCCTCTTAAGCTCCTTGCCAGAGCTCTTTCTTAAAGAAAATGCCAATTTCTACCACCCTGGCCATTTAAGGTTGGGAGAAGCTCCAGTTGTCATGTATTGATGTGAGAGTTGGACTATAAAGAAAGCTGAGCACTGAAGAATTGATGCTTTTGAACTGTGGCACTGGAGAAGACTCTTGAGAGTCCTTGGACTGCAAGGAGGATCCAACCCGTCCATCCTAAAGGAAATCAGTCCTGAATATTCATTGGAAGGACTGATGCTTAAGCTGAAACTCCAATACTTTGGCCACCTGATGTGCAGAACTGACTCATTTGAAAAGACCCTGATGCTGGGAAAGATTGAAGGCAGGAGGAGAAGGGGACAACAGAGGATGAGATGGTTGGATGGCATCACCAACTCAATGGACATGAGTTTGAGCAAACTTCAGGAGTTGGTGATGGACAGGGAGGCCTGGCATGCTGCAGTCCATAGGGTCACAAAGAGTCAGACACGACTGATTGACTGAACTGAACTGAAATTAATCAAAGAGGAGCCCTCTTTGGGTAAAATATTCTCTACCCTACATATCTTTCTTGAGAATGTAAGTCGTTTGAAACTTAGAAACAGAATCCCAGTCTATCACTATCTTCTCTATGTGAACTAAGGATAGTTAACATTTTGAGATTTTTGTTTACTCAACCATTAGCCTGTGACAGCTGGGTTGTTCTATGAATAAATTATAGAAGTATGACAGAAAACAAGGTAAATAGGGGAAAAAAACCTCCTCCAAACTCCATAGTCCTTGTGTGTGGGTGTGTATGTATAGCTCTCACTGGTACTATTCTTCAAAACTAGCTCCTTTTGAAGGAATCTATGCTTTTCACCCTCACTCATGTTCCTCATGAGCTCTCCATGGTACTGAATGCAGTTCTTTCCAAGAAAATCAAGCACAGATTATTGGAACTAAAAGCAAATTTAGAGCTGATCTGCTTACTGTCTGAAGTGATTTTGGCCTTTCAGTGACTCATGAGATACAGCATATCTCATATGCTTGATACAGAAAAGTTTATCTTTTATAAATCTGTTTAGTACAGCCAGCAGGTTAGGTATTGATTGGAGTTGGGTAGGACACTCTATCTGCATTTATAGATGATACTCAATCACTCTCTAACACTCCACCTCAATTATACCAATTGTAATTTTGAAACATACTACAGCATTTTGACACAGATCCATCACAGTCTGATCCACACCCCCAGTCAGGGAAACAGGTTCCTGCAAGGGATGTGACTAGACCCCAGTACAGCTGGGTAAGCCATACTTATTTTATGAGTCTGTCCCTGTAAAGAATAGTGATATCCTATACAAATAAGATGTGAGGCACATCTATTTTACACATTTTAGTAGCCACTCTAAAATATAAAAAGAACAGGGGACATTAATTTTAAATAATGTATCGATACCCATAGGTACCCAAAATACTGCCATTTAACATGCAAACTATTAAAACTAGTAATATGATATATATGTCATGCCCTTTTCTAATACTCAATCTTTGAAATCTAGTATGTATTTTACACTTACACATATGCACATGTGGGCCAGTACATTTCAGTTGCTAAATGGCACATATGATTAGTGGCTACTGTTCTGGAAAATACAAGTATAGATTCCAGACTAAGAATATGACCAAGCAGTTTAATAGAGATCTGCCAAGTACAGAAGGACCACTGCTTGTACTACACACACTAGTGTAATGCAAAACTTCCAGTAACTACACTAGTCCTGACTTCTTTTTCTCACCATCCAACCTTAAGTTCATCTTTGTCCCAAACCAACTGTGACTGTCTAACTTCATCAAAGTTCTTCAGTAACCCAGTCCTGTAACCTGCAGCCTAAAATAACCTACTTCAATAAGCTGAAATTGCACCCATGCTCCAAAGAGAAAATAATAAACCAGCCAACCATACAGAAGAGTGAAGCACATAGAACAGGGCTAAATATCGCATTTCAATCTTGGGTTTTACCTCTTAGAAGTTACCCGACTCTCAGAAGTTGCCTGAACCTGTTTACTACCTTAGAATAGCAATTTAGGTGGTGCCTCCTTCCCCAGAACCTGCTGTGATTACTTACCCTCCTCTGCCACTTCTCAAATAACTGCCAAAACCTAAAAGGAAAACTCAGATGGCCTCCAGGCTTCAGAATTTCAGACAGGGAGAACAGTGAAAGTACCTTCCTTCAATCATTATTCTGTTTGCAGAAAATGAACAAAACTCTGGAGTAAACAAATTTTACAGGCTCCTTCTTTTCATACTTCCTGAATGTTAACAATTTCATGTGTGTGCATGTGTATTTGGGTATCTTTGTCTAACTATATGTTTGCATTTGATACTATATCCTTCTCCATGGAGCTCAGAGATGAGCTGAATGTATGCATCTTGTATGCATGTCTTTGGAATTGCAGAAGTAGTGTTTTGTGGTTTTTTTTTTTTTTCCTGTCAGGTTAAACATAAAATATAGAAATGCAGATATACAGACTGATACTTATTTTTCTAGTGTTACTAGGAAAGTACCCATTTCATATAAATAACTTTTCCATATAATTTAAGTGTAATTTGATTTGTTCTGTTTCATGACACTAAGGCATGTGATGCAAAGACTTTAAAACAACCCTATAAAGCAGCCCCATTTCACAAATTAGGAAATTAAGATCAAGGAGGTGAAACAAATTTAAACATGGAACTACTACTTAGGCATTGTGTTACCATAGACTTAACCATTATACAGCTTTGCCTCTGTGCTAAAACTGTTACTGGTCCACCATTTCTAATGATCTCTCCTAAGAAGCTTAGCTTTATGAACCATGCTAACTTCTCTGTTCTGAAGTAGTTATACCTCCCCAAACCACAAAAGGGCATAGGATTTGTAAGAGCTTTTTTGCTTCTTAGATAACTGTTTAACTAACTTCAACTGCTTTGTTGAATGGGACCGCTGGCAACATGACCGGTGGACAAGAAAGGCATTTCATTATAACTTTTTCAGAGTAAGAATTAGGGCTAACCTCAGTGTGCTAATTCTCAGTGGTAAAGTATCTGCCTGCCAATGCAGGAGACACATGTTCAATCCCTGGGTTGGTAAGATTCCCCAGAGAAGAAAACAGCAATCCATTGCAGTATTCTTGCCTGAGAAATCCCATGGACAGAGGAGCCTTGTGGGCTACAGTCCATGGGAGCCAGTCCACGGGTTGTGAAACAGTTAGACATGACTTAGTGACTAAACAACAATAAATCTAACTCTTAAATCAGAGGTTAATCACCTTTCTTGTGATATGAGTTAACTGAAGGCAAAAAAAAAAAATAGCTCAGTTCAAATAATTTAGCAAATATTTCCTGGATTATCATTATTCTCAAGACATTATGTAAATACTTATCACTACATATACATATATGAGTGTTTATTCTTTTGAATACTTATATATTCCTTTGAATATTTATATATTCCTTTGAATACAAAGATGGTAAGAATTCTACTGCAGCATTTTGAGTCCTGCTAGAAAATTCCAAGAGCTTTGCTTAGTCAGACATTCATATTCTTACCACATTCCCCTTATAACCAATAGTACAGCTCTGGGCCAGTGGCAAAGACTATAGTTATAGCTCATAAGGGCTATGGAAAATTTTGTATCTAAGGAAAACAACCTGAATTTGTACATAAACAAAATTGTGATTTCGACCATATTCTTACCATGAATTCTATATGTACCTTAAGTATGTAAAAGTGCAAGTTGCTCCGTCATGTCCAACTCTTTCTGACCCCATGGATTATACAGTTCATGGAATTCTCCAGGCCAGAATACTGGAGTGGGTAGCTGTTCCCTTCTCCAGGGGATATTCTCAACCCAGGGATTGAACCCAGGTCTCTCACATTGCAGGCAGATTCTTTACCAGCTGAGCCACAAGGGAAGCCCAAGAATACTGGAGTGGGTAGTCTATCCCTTCTCCAGTGCATCTTCCCAACCCAGGAATCAAACAGGGGTCTCCTGCATTGCAGGTGGATTCTTTACCAACTGAGCTATCAGGGAAGTCTTTACCTTGAGCATATATTATCAGAAACAACCAGAATCATCAGAGAAACCAAAGAAGAAAAGTGTTCTTTAGATTTAAAAGGATGCATATATTTAATCAATAAATAGTATTGATTAAGTTCTCACACAAGGGATTGGGAACATGGTCTTCTTGTATAATAAAGAGTAAAAAAAATAGAACTAAAGCTAGGGAGTGAGAATTGAGATACTTATTTCAAGTTTTTGCTAACACCTGTGCTAGGCTCAATATCGCTCGTATGGTCAGTACCTCCTTGCCCTTGGTGATGGGAGCACAGCCCAAAGCTAAGCTTTGGAAGCAAAGCTAAGGGAACAGTCAGTCCTGACAGCCCCACAGTCATGAGGGACAGGACACTCTGACCTCTGAAAATGGAGTCCACGTGACTTTGGCTTTGCATACATGGCTCACTGACCTTTCACTCTCTTTAAATTTATCATGGAATATGTAAGAAGCTAAAAATAAATCCACATCCCCCAACTATATATATATATATATATATATACACACAGAAGTAAACTGTGGCCACTGATCTGCTGTTATGACCACTTGCTTTCCTAAAGTTCATCCCAAATATATTCATTCCTGCACAGTGTGGAATAAAAGGGAGTCATAATTTATTTTAATATAGTTGGGGTTTTTTTGCCTCTAACCACACACACACAAAATTTAGCCTATTTCCCTTCCCTTTGAATCTTCGCTGGTCCTGGGATTCCCTGTGACCAATAAGCAGCAGCAGAAGTGACACTGTAATTTCCAGGGCCAGGTCTTAAAAAGATCTTCAGATTCCACTTTCTTGTGGCTGGGATTCTAGTCTTGGATCCCAGATGCCATGCTCGGTGGAGCATAATTCACACAGAGAGGCCAGGAGGAGGAGAAATAAGGAGCTCTGGCCGTCGGCTCAGCTGGGCTCTACCAGACAGTCAGCACCCACCGCGAGCCATGACTGAGCCATCTTGGACATGATAGTCTCATGCTCTCAGAAGACTGTAGTCCCACTGAATACTGTACAGAGCAGAAGAACTGCCCAGCTGAAACTAGTCAAACTCAGAATTGTGAAAGATCAGAAATCACCACTGTTTGGGGCCATTTAGTTTGGGAACTGGTTTGCCATAATGCAATCAGTAACTTAGAACTCCCATCTCTATTCAACTTTTACCCTCCATCAGGCCCCTTACTATACTATTGTGGAAACCCATTCCCAAGCATCTAATACTAAAAACACTCAATGAATACTAGCTGAATGTGTGAGGGTGTGTGTGTGTGTGTGTGTGTGTGTGTGTGTAGAGTTCACTCGACTGTATACCCCAAGAAAGTGGCTTTAGAAAAGTAACTGGGAACCGCATACCCTTAATGTTTTCACACCACTCAGGGGACAGCACAGTTCTTTCTTGGCCACCACAATAGCAGTTGAGAAGAACTGCAGAAGGCGACACTGCTGAGCACATTTTTACGGGCTCCTGCTGCTGATGGCTCCCAGTGGGGCCCTGCCAGTCCTCTCCAGGCTTCATAGCAACACATGCAGCTGAGTTCCCTGTGGGTTCCCATTGTCAGGACTAGGAGAGAACATTCACTTTCCTCAAACTAGGTTGTCTCTTTGACCTAAACTCCAGAATTCAAATAGGAAAGACTGTGATAATGAGGCTGCACTGTCAAAAGACTAGAAAACATTTTAGCGGCTCAATGTACAGATCATTCCAATGATAATCAGAGATTAAGATATTTCATTCATGCGGTTTTTTTCTATTCTATTTTTATAGGCTTTAGGTCTTTCCTATACATGTTAACACCACAGGCATCTTCTTTTTGATTTCACCACCCTCAAAGTACTAAAGACCCTAGCTAGGGGGTCTTTTAATGATCTGTTCAAACAATGCATCTCACATTTGGACAGTTCCTTTTAATTTTGAAAGTACTTTTTAAATACTGCCTCCTTTGTCTCCTATTTTTTTTTTTATGAATAAAATTCTTGCTCTGGGTCTTTTAAGGTTCGCCTTCTAAGGACAGTGATGGTGTAGGGGCTACTGATCTAGCAGATGTGTGCCTGCTCCTCTTGGATGTTTCTCAGCCCATTGTCTTCTTCCAGGCATTTGTACAGGCAGGAAATATACAGATGCACTTTATTCCGGGATTTGTAGTAGCTAATCACTTTCCAACAATTATTTTGAAAAAGCAATGGCATCATGGACGCTTTACAATTATGCAAATCCACAAGAGGGGAAGTACTGCTTTACTTTCTTCAGCTGTGAAAGCATAAGGACTTGCGTGTCAAGCAGGCCCAGGTGAGCGGCCTGATGAGACAGAATCAGCTGACTCCGCAGGCTCTTGTTTCATTAGAGATGTTGGAAGTGAAGACTCCACTTTGATGCCTCTCCCATGTTGGAGAAACAGTTAACTCTCTGTATCCACAGTTCCACATCTTCAGTGAAGGCAGAATCTGTGAATATGGAGGATGACTGTCCTAAGTCATTTTGTATCAGGGACTTGAGCATAGGCCAATTTTGGTATCTATGGGGGTCCCTGAAACCACGTGGATACTGAGAGAAGACTGTACTCCCACCATCACAGAATAAGTCCCTGGGAACCCATGTGCCTTAGCTGATTGTACATGGGATTTTATTCCTTGCCCTCAACATCACTCTCCTCTAAGCCTTCCATGGATAATTTCTGGCCCCTCACAAGTCTGTCTTTTTTAACCATAAAAGACCACTTTTCTACCTCCAACCTCCAGAGGATGGATGGTTTTGATGAGTAGAAACAGAGAGAGAATATGAAAGAATAAATCACAAAGCAAAATTTTGGAGAAAAACTTCACCACATCATAGTGTATTCTTTCCGAGGTAAAGCTCTGACTTCGTATACCAACTCCAACACTTGGCACTCTGGGCAAACCACCTAATTTATCAAATATGCATTTATAAATTAGAGTAGGAGTGGTATTTAATGCATAGATGTGTTATAACATAATAGCGGTTTCGATCCCTGGGTCCAGAAGTTCCCCTGGAGAAGGAAATGGCAACCCACTGCATTATTCTTGCCTGGGAAATACTACAGACAGAGGAACCTGGTGGGCTATAGTCCACGAAGTAGCAAAGAGTTGGGCACAAGTTAGTGATTAAACAACAGCAGGTCTAACGTGTAGAGCACATCAGTGCTCATCTGTTATTATTCATCTTACACTTCACAGATAGTGCCTAACAAGGGGCATGGGCTGACTGTCAGCACTGACAAGGTTAGGACACAGATTGACCACGTGTGGGAAGCATGACATACATCTTGGAAACATTAAGTAGCTTGGGGCATAAACAAGAACACAAGGCAAGTGCGCACTGAGTGGGAATGTATGTGGTCAGAGAAGACTTCTTAGAGGTGGCAGACTTTGAAGAAAGGGCAGAGTTTTGGTAAATGGTAGCGGGAAAGAGAAAAATAAATTCATGAGCATAGAGTTGGGGGTGACCATGGCTGTACATGAAAGGTCACACAAAGATCTGGATGTGTGCAAGGTGAGAGAAACTGCACTGATCAGCCTCTTATATTCTACCCCCCTATAAAATAAATCTCCTGTACTCTCTTCCAACTTCTTCAATAACAAACAAGGTATAATAAACCCTAGGGGTCAATGATACAAGGAAGCAAGTATTTTACAAGTAACAGGACACAAGAGAGCATATTAGGAAAGCAGGCACTGAGACGGCCCCAGTCACATATGGAGTTAAATAACAGAGGCGGCAGTTAGCTGAGGGTGTTTCTACCTTTGGACATGAATGAGAAGAATACTCTTGTGATGTGTACAAATAAGCATGAGAACTGTACATCCTGACACTGGTGTTCGAACCCTATTCTTGTTAATTCCTGTCCCCTTCATTGTCTCTAATATACTTGATGACTGTTTTACACTAAATTTTGGATGGGAGAAGTAAGAATGGAATTAAAAATTAGACAAAATCACAAGTTTCACAAATAGGATACTAAAAAAGCTTGATGTATTAGAAATAAGTTCTCATTATGTTCAAAGGCCAAGCCAGTTTGGGAACAAAATAAGTGCTATCTGTCCATTCCAAGACTGCAATAGCCAACACCCCTAATACCTTGCATAGATGCATGCCAACTTAAATAAAGAACAGCAAAGATTTAGCAACCAAAAGCAAGGCAGTCTTAGCCAAAACATTAAGCACATGATGCAACAATAGGAAGTGAAACATTTTAAGGCTAGGGAGAAAATAATATTTTTGATGATGGAGGAATCAAATTAAATTTACTTTTAAGTCATTTTGGCTGGATGGTGTTTATCAAGAGACTATGGATGAAAGTGGATTGGGTGTTAAGGAAAAGCAAGGGCTCCTTGAAGCCAACAGACTCAAGACACATTTTCCTCAATACTATTTTGAACTTCATTCCCCCCATAAGCTTTCAAATTTCAATCACTACCCCACTGAGTCTGAGGAGAAATTGATAAAGAAAATAATATAGCAGACAATCACAAGTGAATTGAATTTGAGCACAATTGAGATGAACTGCAGTGTTTAAAAATAGAATCATTTCAAAAATGGGCTTAAGGGAGAGTGTTTTTCTCTTATGTGTTGCTTAAATGTTTGAGACGAGAAAGAAGGGAAGGAATTAGAAGGGCAGGGATGGGAGGGGGCAAGCTGTGCCCTGACTTGGCTAAATATTTATTTAATTCCTCCCAGCTTTTTAAAAATTTTTGGATACTTCTTCAAACTACCTGAGCAGCATTAGAAAAGGAAATTGTTAAAATAAAATGATGTTGCCTATAATCACAAGTGAATTGAATTTTTCCACATGGGCTGTGGTGTGTAAAAGCCTTTTCTTTTTAAGACTATATATAAAATCGCTGAAGTTTTGAAAAGGGAAAAACAGAATCACAAACTCATAGACTGTTAGAACAGATAGGGAACTTAGAAATTATCTTACTCAGGTCCCAAATTGGGCTGTACCATTAGGAGCCTCAAAAGAACTTAAAAATACTATTTCCTTTTCCTACTCAAGATCTACTGAATCAGACTCCCTGAGGCTGAAGCTCCAGAAGAGGTCGTTTAGAAGCTCTCCATGAAATCTTTAAAGAAGACGGGCTGCTATCTACTGACTCAACGCATCTCTCATGATTTATAAAAGAGGAATCCAAATCTCAGAGCAGAGAATTCATATAGATATAAAGTGACAAAGCAAAAACTGAACCTACCATTCTTGAATCCTGATGCATTGCACTGCCCACTACTCCAAAAGGAGAGGAATGAAGGACTAGAAATGTCCCTAGAATAATCTGGATTAAAAGAAAGATCCCTAGGAAAGTGTGATGTCCTCAGCTGACATGATACAGAATTTCCAGATCATACACTGACAGGACCAGGTAAGAAATGCTTGACCCTTTTCAAGGCTGAAAGCTGAAGACATCAGCCTGCTTTAGTTGGTAAATGTAATGCTGTGTCTCTGGCTTTGGCCTCTTGCAGTGTAGGTTCACTGGGCAATAATCACTCTTTAATTATTGGACAATGTAATAACCAGACTATAATCCTGAAATGAGCTCAAGCCAAATGACAGGAAGATCCAGGTGCAAGGCCCTTACCCAGAAGGCTTATGCCAGGAAAAACCCAGTTCTGCAAAATATCTAGAGAACAAACCAAATCAACATTTCCTGTAAGCAGCTTTTCCTAATTTAGGAAGCTGCTAATGCCAGTAACAGCATCTCAGAATTTGGAGGGACCTTAAAATTCATTCAGTACAAACTTTCATCCGTTTGGAATCGAGTCCACAATACCCATGCTAGGTGGTGGGCTGGACTCTGCTAGGACATGTGCGGTGATGTGAAAAGCTGTCTCATTTTTAAGGTAACCTATATTGTGATCTCATCTTTCATTGCTTTGAAAGAAGTTACACCTATTAATAAAAAGTTTTCTACTCTGTGATTTCCAAACTTTCATGCTCCTCCATGAGGAGTGTTCTTTAAAAAAAAAAAAAAAAAAAATCTGTTCTCTTGTACTAAATAACAGCTCCTAAAACTTGCAGAAAGCCATCAAATAAACCCCTTCTGTGTCATCCTCAAACAAACAGAAGCATGTCTGCTGATTTCAGCTATATTCTACTATGTTAGTCTGTTGTGTATATTACTAGCATATGATTTATCATTTCCCAGGTAAGTGTATGGGACCTCCTCGCCCATCAGACTGTGATCTCTTTGAGAAAGAACACCACAGTGTATTTATGCATCCTTGTATCTCTAGTCTCCAACATAATGATATAGAACAGGTATTTTAATGTTTTTGATAATTGAATCACACCTCATCCTACTTGTTACTTCTTTGGAATAAATACTCTAAATTTCTTGAAACTCAAGGCTTCTTGAGATAAACACTGTTTTGTTCATCATTATACCATAATGCATACCACGGAGTACTAAACTAATATTGTTGGATTAATTTGGCAGTGTGTTCAAGGTCCTTCATAAATCTTATTATTGGCTTCTTCTGGACACAACACATTTTAAGGAATTATTTTAAAAATTAGTATCACCTCAAATGGGGTCTTGATGCACAGTGGGATTATTGCGTCCCCTGAGCTGGGTGTCATGGAGCTCAGATTTACATGTGGATTTTCAAATAGTCTTCTTATGCCTTTGGTTCAGGTTGACCTTAAAGTTATTGAAATCTGAAAATCCTTTCTCATAAATATTAACAGTGATATTTGCCCAATCTTGAACAACAGCTACTAATTCTACCTAAAATATAAAGTAAATTTTAAGGTATATAAAAGGTAAAGCTATATCAACATCTAAACATTTAATACACCATAGTGGTTAACTGATGCTTCACTGGTGGCTCAGATAATCAAGAATCTGCTGGCAATGCAATTACTCAGGTTCTAATCCTGGCTCTGTCACTTACTAGCTTTGTATACTTGGATAAATTACATCACTTTTTTGAGCATCAGTTTCCTTACCTATCAACTGGGCATAGTTATAATTCCATATTACAAGAGCAGAGACATTATCAACAAAAGTCCATATAGTCAAAGTTATAGTCTTTTCAGTAGTCACATATGGACATGAAAGTTGGACCAAAAAGAAAGCTGAGTGCTGAAGAATTGATGCTTTTGAACTGTGGTGTTGGAGAAGACTCTTGAGAGTCCCTTGGACTGCAAGGAGATCAAACCAATCAATCCTAAAGGAAATCAGTCCTGGATATTCATTGGAAGGACTGATGCCAAAGCTGAAGCTCCAATACTTTGGCCACCTGATGCCAAGAACTGACTCATTGGAAAAGACGTTGATGCTGGGAAACATTGAAGGCAGGAAGAGAAGGGGACAACAGAGGATGAGATGTCCATCACTGACTCAACTCAATGGACATGAGTTTGAGCAAGCTCTGGGAGTTGGTGATGGATAGGGAAGCCTGGCATGCTGCTGTCCATGGGATTGCAAAGAGTCGGACATGACTGAGCAACTGAACTGGACTGAACAGATGATCCTACTTTATAGCTTTCTTTTTAATTTGCAAAATATATATTTGACAAGGGCTTTAGCACAGAATATATAATATATATGAACCAATAATAAAAGTCAATGCAACAAAATTAGTGAAATACTTCTCCATGCTCTTGCTAGGGGGAAATAATACACTGGTTAAAAGTGTTTTCTATGTCTGTGTGTCTATTTGTTTATTAAATATTAATAAGTTCATTTTTGTTATTTTTTAGACTCCACATATAAGTGACATCATGATATATGCTTCTTTGTATTTGCCCATTGGTCTCTATAATTTTGGGAACATTAGTTTGCCCTGAACTCATTTCTCTTATGGATCTAAGAAGAGTTGTTGAATTTTCAGTTTGTTCTGCTTTTTACTTGTCATTAGGATGAAGTTTGATGAAAGTGAAAGAGGAGAGTGAAAAAGTTGGCTTAAAGCTCAACATTCAGAAAACTAAGATCATGGCATCTGGTCCCGTCACTCCATGGCAAATAGATGGGGCAAGAGTGGAAACGGTGTCAGACTTTATTTTTCTGGGCTCCAAAATCACTGTAGATGCTGATTGCAGGCATGAAATTAAAAGACGCTTACTCCTTGGAAGGAAAGGTATGACCAACCTAGACAGCATATTAAAAAGCAGAGACATTACTTTGCCAGCAAAGGTCTGTCTAGTCAAGGCTATGGTTTTTCCAGTAGTCATGTATGGACGTGAGAGCTGGACTGTGAAGAAAGCTGAGCACTGAAGAATTGATGTTTTTGAACTGTGGTGTTGGAGAAGACTCTTGAGAGTCCCTTGGACTGCAAGGAGATCCAACCAGTCCATCCTAAAGGAGATCAGTCCTGACTGTTCATTGGAAGGACTGATGCTGAAGCTGAAACTCCAATACTTTGACCCCCTCATGCGAAGAGTTGACTCGTTGGAAAAGACCCTGATGCTGGGAGGGATTGGGGGCAGGAAGAGAAGGGAATGACAGAGGATGAGATGGCTGGATGGCATCACCGACTCGATGGACATGAGTTTGGGTAAACTCTGGGTGTTGGTGATGGACAGGGAGGCCTGGCGTGCTGCAGTTTATGGGGTCGCAAAGACTTGGACATGACTGAGCAACTGAACTGAACTGAACTGAGGATGAAGTGGCAAGCTCCAAGCTTCTGACATGCTGGATAGGGAACCAGAAGTTCCTTCATAGCCTTTTCATAAATAGTACATTGCATTTTTTGAGATAATGTATGTACAATAGCTTCCTCTATGTCTAGCAGATGTTAAATAAATGTTTATGATTTTATATGTCTGGGCCTATTATTCTAGTTTGGCAAGGTTATTTGAATGTTGTCTATTAAACTGCTTATTAAATTGACCTTCCTAACTTTGGGCCAAATGAAAATGTAATTAGCCTGCCTCCAGTGTTTTCACACATGGCATTGATTAAAAAGACATTGAGATAGGAGCTCTGATCCAAGTTATCTTAGCCATATTCATTCACACTTTTTTGGGATACACTGATTTAATTGCTTGTATAAATGAATCTACAGCATAAACCATAAAGCTTCATTCTCTTCTTCCCTACAAATTTAACCTCAGTGTATCAACTAATGTGCTGGCGTGACTGACATTGTGAGAGGCAATCTCTTGCTCTGCCACCAGAACATAGCCCATATCATGTGTTGATGTAGGGAGGCAAAACTAGCTCTCTTGCAATCAGCAGAGAGAATGCCTATAAATTCAGATCAAAAGGGCCATCTGCTCACCATTTGCTGCTTTGTTGTACCAAGACAAGGCTCTGGGCAGGACACTGCACAGTATGGTAAACTTCATACTCAGGATTAGGCTTCAAGGCTAGCAGCAGTGCCACTATTTTTACCCTAATTCCAGAATGTCTTGTGTCAATCTGTACATAACGTGAGTATAAATATTGATTCTCTGTGAATTCTATGAGAAACATAAAGGCAAGAACTGCATATCTTATCAATACTCCTCTCACTCTACCTCCTTTAAGGGAAGAGCACTGGTGATAAAAGACCGTCCACAGAGTCTTGAGAAATCAGCCACTGGTGAGGCTGATGTCTGCAGCCTCTCCCCTCTCACCTCACTATTGGAGCCATTGACCCAGAAAGTGAGTGAGAAACTGAAAACATAGAATCCTTACACCAAGTGAAAATGTGAGATATTGTTTAATGGATCGTATTCTTAAGCTTCCTGCCAGATGATACATTTCTAAGAACCCAACACAATGAAGAACACATAGCCATAATCACATGTCATTATTGATCATTGCTAGTATCCTCATCTGAAAACAACAAAACTACTCACATATTCTAAACCCTAAAATTTTCTTTTCTAAGCCCTCCGTGTTCCTATGTCTTCTGCCAATACCGCTCCTGATATACATTCTGGAAAAGCCAGTTAGAAAGTACGTACTGAACATTTGGGTTGTGCCCACTTATGCACAAAGCTCTTGGCCAGCTTTAGAAAGTTCAAAAAAAAAAAAAAAAAGATTCAGTCCTGCCTTCAATGAGCTCGCTGTCATCAGGAAGGGGACACCATGTCAAAGAGCGGTTCCTCATTCCACACTGCACGCCTGCACTAAGGGCTGGACTGTGTATTATGAAAACCCTGAAGTGCCATAGGGCTTCTGAGGAGAAACAGCAGAGTGCCCAAAGCACAACTGGGGAAACTGTATGGAAAGGGTGCCCTTGCAATTCACTGCAGAAAGGTCAACAGGAGTGTGTGAAGTTTCCAATTCTGATTTTCAATCATTTAACTGCACGGCAACCTACATACGTCCTGTTGCTTCTTTTCACTCAGAAAGAAAGAAATTAAATTCAAAGCCAAAAGTTAATCATGGACCCCAGGCCTGTGCCTGCAGAGAGCTGCCTCTTCTTTCCCTGGAGTTTCCAGGGGGCACAGCCTGGTTAAGTCAGCAGGGAAACAGAGTGAACGCTAATTTTGTGTGCCGATTTTATAACAAGATCATTTCCTAAATTGCAGGCAAGAGTCTACATACCAGGAAAGCATTTTTTTGGATAGAGAATTACATATTTAATTTATGTTGAAGTTTAATTATGATTTTGAAACTCATTTATACCACACATGCACACAATAGAATTATTTAAGGATAGGGACAAAGTTATTCCTCAGTGAGAAAGCCTGGATATATTTGGCCACAAAAGAAAAGAAGAATGAAATAAATGTTTAGATATACTTAATAGGATTGGTTGATATTAAACATTTAATGAATTTTCTAAAAAATATACTTAAACAACTGTATCTTCTAAATACTTTATAGAATAAAAATAGTCTTAAGGCAAAGAACTAACCAACACTGCATCAGTGGCTATGACCAGAAAATAGCTAGGAGATAGAAGCTGAGGTCAGAGTATCAGCAATTATTCCATCAACTAACACTTGTCAAAAGCTTCCCATGTGTCAGGTACTAGAATGAATATAAAGCTTTCTTAAAGACAAGGTACTGAAGTAAGGCAAAAACTATTAGGATCAAGTTAGGTTTAGATCTTGAGAGTTCTGGTTCAAGGATCAGTTCTAAGCAAGCAGAGAAGCTCATGAAGAGAAAAGCCAAGTCAGAAACAACAGGAAATAGTCATACAGAGGACATTGTTAATTCACCTCAATGATGAAAGGAGGAAAGAAGGAACTGCTCTGACTTCAGACCATTGCTTTACTGGAATTGTCTTGATACTTCTAAATTAGAGTATTTCCAACCCTTTCTTGTTTTAGATATGTTACTTGGCAGTGCTAATTTTTCTCATCTCTCTGTGACCCTTCAATGTTTTTCACCAAGAAATAGTTTATTTAACAACAACAAATATATGTACACACACACAAGTGTATGCACATATATATTTGTATTATATATATATGTCTGTATATGTATGTACATATATATAAGTGTGTAAGTATGTGTATATATATCAGTTCAGTTCAGTTCAGTTCACTCGCTCAGTCATGTCTGACTCTTTGCAACCCCATGAACAGCAGCATGCCAGGCCTCCCTGTCCATCACCAACTCCCAGAGTTCACCCAAACCCATGTCCATCGAGTCGGTGATGCCATCCAGCCATCTCATCTTCTGTCGTCCCCTTCTCCTCCTGCCCCCAACCCCTCCCAGCATCAGGGTCTTTTCCAATGAGTCAACTCTTTCCATCAGGTGGCCAAAGTATTGGAGTTTCAGCTTCAGCATCAGTCCTTCCAATGAATATTCAGGACTGATTTCCTTTATGTTGGACTGGTTGGATCTCCTTGCAGTCCAAGGGACTCTCAAGAGTCTTCTCCAACACCACAGTTCAAAAGCATCAATTCTTTGGTGCTCAGCTTTCTTTATAGTCCAACTCTCACATCCATCCATGACTACTGGAAAAACCACAGCTTTGACTAGACGGACCTTTGCTGGCAAAGTAATGTCTCTGCTTTTTAATGTGCTATCTAGGTTGGTCAAAACTTTTCTTCCAAGGAGCAAGCATCTTTTAATTTCATGGTTGCAGTCACCATCTTCAGTGATTTTGGAGTCCCCAAAAATAGTCTGTCACTGTTTCCACTGTTTCCCCATCTATTTGCCATGGAGTGATGGGACCCGATGCCATGATCTTAGTTTTCTAAATGCTGAACTTTAAGCCAACTTTTTCACTCTTCTCTTTCACTTTCGTCAAGAGGCTCTTTAGTTCTTCTTCACTTTCTGCCATAAGGGTGGTGTCATCTACATATCTGAGGTTATTGATATTTCTCCCTGCAATCTTGATTCCAGCATGTGCTTCCTCCAGCCCCTCATTTCTCATGATGTACTCTGCATATAAGTTAAATAAGCAGAGTGACAATATACAGCCTTGACGTACTCCTTTTCCTATTTGGAATCAGTCTGTTGTTCCATGTCCAGTTATAAATTTTGCTTCCTGACCTGCATACAGGTTTCTCAAGAGGCAGATCAGGTGGTCTGGTATTCCCATCTCTTTAAGAATTTTCCACAAAAAAATCACACACAAAAAAGAATTTTCCACCTGGGAGATATATATATATATATATATATATATATATATATATATATACACACATATCCTGGGTTAATAAATAAATATTTTGGTATGTTTTTAAATAAATTAGTAAGCTTACAAAAGTTATGTAAGTAGATGAAAACAAAGTCTAAAATTACTGGAAAAAAAATTAGTTCCATTTCTCTTTTTCAGTTATAACTATCTACAATTACCTAAGCAGAGAAAAGTACTTATATTCTTATCTATAATTATTTATAGCTTAAGAAATAAGAGACTTATAGTCATTTTCCTTTAAGACTGTCATGAATGGTTAAAAACCTCTAGCAAAGCCAAAGTAAGCACAGCCAAGTAGTGCCATTCCACGCAGAGAAGTTGCTTCTGAGGCGGAGAGTGTGGAGCGGGGAAGGGGAGGTAAGACTGCTGTGAGGAGTTGACAGCACAGGAGAGAGAAGCCAGATGAGAATGTCTGCTTGCCGTGGCTCAGAGCCTTCTTCACATCCGGGTTTGGACAAGAAGACTGCAGGGAGGGTGACCAAGTTCATCTCTAAGGAACTGAGCCCAGATGTCAGTAACTACTCCTTGACACAGGGTCCAGGTTACAGCAAGGCCCAGGAATCGGTCTGGGGGCTCAGATTCCACGTGTGGCCTCTGGAGCCAACAACCATGCCAGTGTCACAGTCTTTCTTAGCTGCCTTGAGTTGAGGGCTATATCCCCATTGCCTGCCTGGCACTGGGACACAGATGACACTTGTCCACAAGGCCTGCCTGAGGAGCCAGGAGCAGCTTCCAAGGTCTGTGTTGGGAAAACTTAGTTCATATTCTTAGACTTCCTGGCTGCCCAAGGGGAGAGAGGCCCAGGACTGCAATTTCATAAGTCTCCTTCTTCTTTTACATTGCAAAGAGAGCCAAAACAATGAAATTAAATTTTGTTGATTCCCCTAAGAACAGCACATGAGTAGCAATTGTTAATGAAAAAGGCAAAGAAATCTAATTCCATTATCTAATTTTCTAGTTGGAGACAATAATTTTCTTTTTCCCTGACATTGTTTGGATAACAAATACTCTAATGTAATATGACTTCCACACCCCCAAAACAAGTGAAAGGTAAAACAAAGAATACAGAATCAAGATGTAAACTGTGGAGAAATTCTGAGATGAAAATTTCTTGGGAAAAAACATTGGATGGTATATTCATAAGCTATAAGTAGAAATAAGCATTCCTGACAGGATCTCCTAGCTGGGGTCTTCTTCAGTCACAATAATGGGCGTCTCCACACTGTACTGGTCTACAGGATGGATGAATGGATGGATGGTTGGGTGAGGAGCCTCTTCTCCCTGTTAAAGAGCGGGCCAAGGATTTTCTGATAGATTCATGAAAATCTTGACTCTCACAAAAACATTCAGTGCTACAAAGGTCACATGCATGTTTGGGGAGGTGAGGGATAGTATGGCAGGATGTTTTGTGATCCTAGTGAATCCTTCAGGGGAACATTTCCACATCATCCCAAAATACACATAATTGAAACTGTTTATAACTATGCATCTAATGCTCCTTGAAATGCCCATTTGCCTTTTATTAATGCACAAAGTTATCACCTATCTCATTCAAGCAACATTCAGGATGGACTGAAACCATTAGGCCCACACAGCTTTCTTTCCAGAATCTGTTCTTTAGCTCTGACCAAAAAACAACTGACAGAGAGAGCGTCTTTTTATTGAACCTAACAGTGCAGAAAGGAAGGAACATGTAGCAAAAGACTATGAAGGCAGAAACTCAAAGCAAGTTCCTATATGCTTCCTCGATAAGTAACAGTGTGGACAGACATCCACACACATCCTTGGGCCCTGACATCTAACTGCACATTAATGTAACATGGCCGCCATTGGGAAATTGTGTCCATAGGCTTAACCAGCAAGATCTTTATTATATTACTATGACATATCCTTGCTATCTAAATAGGGGTGCTGAGACTAATAGAATTTGGACCAAAGCCAAGAAAAATTTGGACAGAAAACTATAGACCCATAAATTTTTAATTAATTTTTGGCTGGGGTAGTGTCACAATTTATAGACTTCATCTGTGCAGTTAGGAGAACAGAAAAGACAATATGACCTATTACACCAAGATGAAATAGGATGTAAGATGTCTTTTCATCTGAAGTGGGATGTAAGGTGCTTTAATCTTCCATCTACCCCCATCAGCTAGTTTTGGACTTCCAAGGTCAAACCCCCAAACACTTCGGCATGTGGCTCTGAAATCATTCATGGCTTAAATAGCAGAATGGGGATTATTATTTTTAACATGATTATGATGAACAGTACTAATGATAATGTAGACATATTAGAAACTTTAAGTACAGGTATTGAAAAAAGAGGTGACGCATACCAAGAATATGTAGAAAGAAGACAAATCTGGGAGACCTCAGAGTCAATCTCTCTTAGAACACTCAGAAAAGGAGTTGAATTTGTAGAGTTTTTGATCCAACTTGAGTCAACAATATAATGTGACTGACAAGGAAACTTCTTTAGATGAGTTAGCATAAGTATAATATACAGATCTACAAAGGTGGTAAGCCAACCTTCTTATGTATCAAAATAATGTGTCTGATTCTGGAAACCAGGATTGGGAAAAAAAAAAAAATAGATGACAGCATATCTTGTGGATTAAAACAGTCTAGAATTATATGATTTAGTGCACATACAAGCAGAGAGGACACTTAGCTGGGGGAAGCAGATTCAGACAGTTTATGGAAATAACACTGAAATAATTGAAAGTTATCTGGTAGAGAAGGGGACAGGCTTACTGTATGACCCTCAGAGGCCAAAGAAAGTCCAGCTGATAGATATTATAGGATGTGAGTTCTCTCCTCCATAAAAGATCATTGTGACCTTCTGGGGAGGCCACCCACTCCCTCTCCCAGCAGTGCCTGAGTAGAGACTGAGCATCCACACAGTAAGGACACAGTGTCAGAGGTAATGAGCTTAAAGGTTCCTCCAAGGAAGAAGTGATGCTCATGCAATTCCTCAAATTCTCCATTTCTCACTCAAGGTCATCAAAGAGGGTAGGTCTTCTTGCGTAACTTTCATTTTCTTTTCATTTTCCAAAACTGCTGTTCTCATCACAGGGGGCAACAGCACACCGTCTTCTCATGCATTCTTGCTCCCTGAGGAATGTGTTCCAGTTTGGGTAATTACATTCTGCCAGCCTAAATTATCCCTGCAGTTTACATTGAGTAAGGCATTTTTCTTTAATATCTATCCTAAATTGTTGCATAGTGTTTCTGTGTACCAGTAAATATTACATACATGCCAAGGTAATAGTCAGAACCTTGGAAACCACTCACCCTATTTATAGGAGAACAAGGAAAGATTAAAACTAATTAAAATTTACTTCGATTATTCATACGCCTGCATGTTTGGGCCTTTATGCCGGCAGTTAAGGGAAATAGGTTTCACATAACCTATTCTTAATTTCCCGGCTTTTCTGAATTTTTTCAGCTCCAATTGCTTTCCAATTCCTGCTACACCCAAAAAGCACCCCAAACAAGTTTGTGAGTGGTAGGAAAGAGTGATGGGTCAATAATGCAAAAGTGCAGTGAAGAAGCTGGGGTTTGGCCCAGATCCCTTCATCACGGGGGTAATTTTTAAATACAGCTCTGCAAATTCTATCACAGTCATGGCTGCTCTAGTCACAGGCTATATCTCTTTTACATTTCTTTCCCTTTTGCTTGTCTGCCTCCCTATTAAGAGTATTTATTCTAGTTACTTTCATTGCTGACCTTGGGAGTTTATCGCAAATATGATTTCTCGTTTGCTTGCTCTTGCACTCACTCTCCATCTTACACACACACATTCTCTCTCTGACCTCATTCTTTTAATGGTTTCAGTATCTCCAGAATCATCCACAAATCATTTTTCCATGTATGTTTTTCATTAGGCAAGAGGCACATCTGGGCACACAGGAGTGTGATCGTGTGGAGATTGTGAGCATCCGTCAACAGTTGGCGTATGTTGGTACTTACTAAGATACGTGATAGTTAATCAATTATTGGCTCTGGAAAGCAGGGGCTGGGTATGCTTACTCTTGTCTTTCAAGGGTTACTGCAAGGTTTAAAATAAATGGATGTCCAGGAAATGCTGTTTGAACTGATATGAACTGAATGGAAGAAGTGTACTCTAAAAGTGAGAATCTAAACTTCAAAATCTCAAAGTCCTTTCAGGCATCTGCCACACATCTATGACCTCTCTAATTTCCAAGTTCACCTTTCTTATTTCAAGACAGACCTTTGTTTCTCTCTTTCTTTCTTCATCAAAGCAGAGAAGCCTCCCTCATAAGGGGGTTCTTTGTCTGTTTGAGTCTTTTTCCTTTGCCACTTATTGCTGGGTCAAGATGCTCTCTTATTTATTCATGTATTTATCCTTTCATTTGGCAAATATTTATGGGAATGCACTATGTTCTCAGAACTGTGCAATTTCCAGGAGTACAGAGGTAAGAGCTGCACTCAGGAAACATACAATGTAAAGAACTAGTCAAATATTAACCAAATATTTATACAAAGAATGATTCAATTTCCATTCTAAGGATGACGAATCCAGAATGGGAAAATGGTATAACAACAAAATTCCCATAGTCATTATTTGCGGGAAATGGGCATCTCTAAGCAATCTTAGATGTTTGGTTGGGAACTGCCATATGAAACCCCACCTGTGCCCCATCCCTCACTTCCTAGACTGGACAGCAAGCGGCAGAGAGGAGAGTGCCATGGTCTGGGGATCAGGAGACCCCAGTTCTTGCTTAGACTCTGCCATGGAGTCTGTACTGGTCCTAGGAAACACTCTTCATTTCTAGGCTTCAGATTCTCTAAAAGTGAGGAGGGCAGGATGGCATCATGCCCACTGTGGTCCTTCAGGCACCGACATTTCATGCTTCTCCGCGCAGCTGCCTTAACTTACAGTGAGCAGCAGGCAGGTATGACTGGGCTGCTATTTAGGCCTGAAGTTGCTAATGAGGCAAGGAACACTACATACGTTTTACTTCATCTGAACTTTAGATAATTTTTGCTTTACAGTTTACTCTTTCCTCCACACCATTTTCCTATCTATTCTAAACGGATTCACAAATGCTTGCAAGAATTTGGGGCCTTACATTGGCTGTTTTGCAATTCAGACAAGTGATTAGAATATTCCCAGCACATACACTTAATCAAAACAAGCCCAATTAAGCTCACTACTCCAGATTCCACCTCATTAGCTTTCTGTTCCTAAAATATAACAGATGTCATTGCTGCAGGCCCGGAGGTACAGACACATTTTTCAGCTAAGCACTTACAATGCAACCTAAGTTAGAGGAAGATTTAATTATTACTTTCATTGTCGTGGCTTCCTGTGGAAGCTCATTTTTCACTTAATAGCAATCTCTTTCTACCTAGTTGCCCACTGCCACCAGAATAACATGTCTTTCTCCTGAAATAGTGAGTTCATAAAAAGTGTTAATTCCCTGCCTCTTCATTTTTGCCTGGTAAATTGATTTTGGGGGTTCCTGAATTTATCTGACCCTGAACTCTTCTTAAATGAATAGAAAGAGGAAGAAACAGGATGCAACGATTCCTTCTCCTTTCTTAGTAACATTTGGGCTGGTGTATTGGTTACTCTGGCACCCATACTCAAAGAATGGTTCACAGCTCTATATTTTCCCACTGTACTTTGCACAATGCTGCATTATAGCACTGAGTTTGCATTGCAATTCCTTTTATCTGTTTGTTTTCTCCTTCTCAAGGCCATCAGCTCTTCTAAGCCTGTGCCCTAACCTGTTTGCCCTCATATTCCCAGTTTACTGGTGGCAGAATAGCTGGTCCTTACAAGAGGAATAATTAGTGATTATTTGTTCAACAAGCACATAACTATAAACCTTAGTCTTATACAGTAGTCACTGATCCAATCAATTTTCTAATCAATGTCAGTGTTAGTTCACTAGGTTATATTTTTAAACAAGGATATATGTTCTTAATTACCGTGGAGATGAGATATTTCAAGATTCTAACATCCACGGAAGTAACAAGTATTCTGGCATGTCATCCATATGAGCCACCCCCATGCCCACTCTCACATCCCACAAGAAGTATGTCACACTGAGCCTAGTCATATTCAAGGTAAATTTAGTACCTTGCATGTTTCAGAATTGGGTTTTATCCATGGATACATCTCTTTCTCCTTTTCCCCTCACTTGTATTTCTAATTAAGTACTCACTCTCTAAAGTGGCCCTACACAGTTTTCTTCCTAGAAACAGTAAATAATAAGAAAGACACTAACACAGCCATACACTGGAGATGTATCTCTTACTTTTCTTCAGATTTGCAGGTGACTGTGGGCTTAAAATTTATCACCTAGTGGGTGATAAATCAAATTCTTACCGTACAAACAGATACACACACAGTGACATCATAAAAAATATTATTTGTGATTTTAAAAACTGACGAGAATTTGTACATCCAAAAGAGTCTCTTTATCTTCAGTAGAGTCTCCTTGATGAGCAGAAAATCATTCAAAAAATGCTGACCTTGCTCAGAACTCTCCAAAGCCTCCTTTAGAAAATGTCTAACGTGCTCGCTTCGGCAGCACATATACTAAAAAATTGGAGCGATACAGAGAAGATTAGCATGGCCCTTGCGCAAGGATGACACGCAAATTCGTGAAGCGTTCCATATTTAAAAAAAAAAAAAAAAGAAAATGTCTAAAAAGCCAGGTATGTAATCTACTCAGCCTGCCATAACAATACACTACAGATGGAGTGGCTTAAACCCTGTCCCAGTTCTGAAGCTTTTGTCAGTTCTGGAGTTCTGTAAGTTGAAGACCAAGGTGCCATTCAATTCAGTTCCTGATGAGGACCCACTTCCTGCCACCTTTTCAACGTGCTCTCACACGGCCCCTTTGTACATGCAGAGACAGCCACTGAGATCTTAAGTGACACTTCTTAGAAAGGCACTGATCCCACTGGACCAGGACCCCACCCTTGGACTTTATTTAACCTTAATTACCTCCATGAAGGCCCCATCTCCAAATATAATCCTACTGGGGGCTAGGGTTTCAACCTAGGGATTTTTGAGAACAAAATCTTTGGTCCATAATAAGCCAATTTAAGAAAAATATTACAAAATTTCAACTGGATTGCTTAGAAATTAGAAACTTTGTGTTTCAAAAGGAGAAAACATTACTTATTCTCTTTAGTTATTCTTACTCATCTGAGTTATTCACCTTTCTTGGTTTCAGAAAATCTTTGGCAGTTTCTAATATTGAAATTCATCAACATGTAAAAAGTTATCACTATGGAAGAAATTCAATTATTACAGAGTCTGAAGATAATGTTCAAGGAGAAATTCAGTATTTATTTGGGATGATTGTTTTATGTTTGGAATTAGTATATAGAAGTCAAAGTTGACTATCATATTGTAGAGAGAACCGTTTATTCAGATTGAAAATGTGTGGCATGTTTATCAAGGCAACCAATGGCCTGTGTGTATAGTTGTACCTTCCAGTCATAATACATCTACAACAAACCTGTAATTAAATAGCATCATGTCATACAACAGGCAGCAGAGCACAGTGAAGGTAAATACTAATGCCATTATTTTTAAATTTCTTGAAAGTAGGACAATATTTGTCTTGTTCATGATTTTACCTCCAGGGCCTAGAATAATGCTAGTGCAAAGTGTAGGCACTTAATAAATGCTTATTGAATTGAATTGAATTGATAGGTAATTCTCTAAAAGGCAAACTAATTGGGTTCTGTTAAACCTGAAGTCTCTTTAATATAAAAGCAAGGATTGTAAAACTAGATCCCTCAGGTCAAATCTGGTCTGTCACCTGTTTTGTAATGTCTGTGAGCTAAGAATAACTATTAAAAATTTAAAAGGTTGGGTAACAAGCAGAAGATGAATAAAATTCTGTCCCCATGTGAAAAATTACACATAAAATTCAAATTGTAGTGTGCTTTATTGAAACATAGTGTCAACATAATGATTTTTATTAATAAATCTACATTTATGTTAGTTGCTCAGTTGTGTCTGACTCTTTGTGACCGCATGGACTATAATCCTCCAGGCTCCTTTGTTCATGGAATTTTCCAGGCAAGAATAATGGAGTGGGTTGCCATTTCTTTCTCCAGGGGATCTTCCTTACTTAACTCTGGTCTCCCGCATTGTGGACAGATTCTTTACTGTCTGAGCCACAAGGAGAGATTTTATTCAATGAGATTATTGACAGGCAGGGGGTGAGGAATGACTGAAACAGGGAAATCGGGGGATTTTGCAACAGAAAAGAAGACTATGACCATGAGAACAGCAAACATCTCAAGGCGAAAGGGATTTTCTTTCCTAGAAAGGAATGAACAAGGTTAGAAAGAACTGAGTGCAGAAGTGGGTTAAAAGTGTGGTGTGATCTGATTATAGTTGGAAAGGAAGCCTATTTCATGCTGAGGCCAGCCTGTTTTCTCAGAGCAGCACTTAAGGAGGGGCTGTTTGCTGGCTCAGGCAGAGGGCAAGCTGAAATTCTGAGGCCAAAGTGAAGGTGAGAATCTTAACCAAAGTTTTGTTAACAAGTATTTTGTTCCCCTTCATCAATGAGGACAAAATGGTTCAGCTAATTATTGGGTTGGCCAAAAAGTTCATTCAGGTTTTTCCACAACAGAGAGAAATTCAAAGGAAATTCTTGGCCAACACAGTATTTATGGGGCAAACTAAAGAGATATGGAGGGTTTGTGCCTGGTTTTGTCATATATTGACATGCAGGTATCCCTAAGTCTTTTCTAAGTCACAGCGGGAGATGGTTCTTTGCGGGAAGTCATTTTCTAGAACACAGCTGGGAGGGGTGGGGTCTGTAACCTTTCTGTTTTCAAGGGGCACAGGGCTCAGGTCACATTCACCATCCTCAAGAGCCACGCCTATCCATTTCTGTATTGTCTATGGTTGCTTTTGTTAGGTAGTTAGAATAGGAAAAAGGAGTCCAAAATGGCAGTGGCTAAAAGACAAGGAAGGGAAAAAGCCCGCAAAAATAGAAAAAAGGAAGGTCCAAGGACTGGAGTGAGGACTTCAGGTAGAACAAACAGCATTCTTGGCTAGCCCAATTTGCATAGGGCAGGCCCAAGGGGAGGGAAAAAACATATAAAAGGAGGAGTCAAAGTGCTCTCTCCCCACCCCGCCCCCGCATGCCTTCGCTCTTTCTCTCTCTCTCCCACACGCCAGCGCACTCCTCCACTCTCTTCTCTTCGAGTCTTTGGGTTGGCATGCCCTCATGCTTCAAGGATGGATCTCTTACTATCTTCTAAATAAAATAGAGCTGTAACACTGATTTGTCTAACAGCTATAACACGGTTTGTCCAAGACCCAACAGCTGTGACGCGCCGAGGGCTTTAATGTCCGTCACTCCAAATCTTTGTTGTGAGGAGACAGAACTGAGGAGCACACACTCGCCTGACACTTCCTTGCTGCAAGGGAGAGTGAAGTAGTTGCACAGAGATCCATGATCCCCACAAAGTGAACTTATTACTATTGCCCTGTTACAGAAAAAGTGTATTGACTCTTACAGAAAGAATTTGCCAGGGGGAGGGGGGTGGAATTTTGATTGAATCGATAATAAGGAATGATGTAATAGACTAAAATTAATGTAGTTTACCAAACTCTTACTCAACCTCCCAGATTCCAGTGAAGTCTGCAAGAAGACATATCCTTCTGCCTCCTGTTACAGGAAATAGCCTAGGCCAGGTGCCCAGGACCCCTCCCACGCCCCACTCCTGACACTCACTGCATGGTAAGTGCATGTCTCCTCCCCAGGTACTTAATTCCTTGAAAGAAGAATAAGACTTTGCCTTCTTTGAATTCTTAACACCTAGAACAGAGCCTGGAAATCTGGAGAAGGAAGAAAACAACATGGAAACAAACTTTGATATTCAAAGTCATTACTAACAATGTATTGCCAAAGATGAGTCTGGCTCCAGGGAGAAGGTAAGAGCAATCTTTAATCACAACGTGCATATGCAAATAGCAACTGTTCCAGTGCATAGAAACACTTTGTTCTCTTTAGTAGGTTAAATATGCCTCTCCACAAATGTGTTAACATCCTTCCTTTGCTTAGCAAATCCTCTTTTCATGATCTGTTCAAAGGTAAACTTTATCCCCAGGTTGGATTATCATAACCTCCATATCTATGTGCGTGTATTAAGCTCATCTCTCCCATCTTAAAAAGAAATTACTCTTCAGGCCCCACATTCACCTCAAATATCAACTAACTTTTCTCTTTGCTTTCATAGTCAAACATCTTTAACAAGTCATTTACATTGTCTCTCTGAAAACTTTATTCATGCTTTTAATGACTTTCCTGATACTGAGTCTCCTTTGGAGGCTTTTTCTTGGCCAACTCTTAAATGCTGATGTTTCTCCAAGCTTCCAGGTAGGTTCTCTTCTAATGCTATGCAGTCTTTTTTTTCTTATTTTTTTTTAAACTTAATTTTATGTTGGAGTATAGCCAATGAACAATGTTGTAATAGTTTCAGGTAGACAGCAAAGGGATTCAGCCATAAATATATATATATCCATTCCCCCCCAAACTCCTCTTCCATCCATTCTTGAAGAACTATCCAAAGGCTTATCACAGACAAATCAGCACTTCCATATTTTGCAGCAGGTATGAGTCCAGGGACTACAATTATACATTGTTTATGAAAGAGACACCTTTACTAGAATGGCCCAAAGATACTTAAAACTTAACATCACTACAAGTAAAAAAAAAAGAAAAAGAAACGAACTAAAGCCCATTCCCCAGCCCCTGAGTTCCACAGCTTGGATATTTTGTATCAGAGAACACCACCATTGTCTACTATGGATTATCCAAAATCTCGATCATATAATTGGTCACCAAACCTACTGATTTTACTTCCTAAAATACAGTAAATTCCCTACTTACAAACGAGTTCCATTCCGAGAGCACATCCATTAGTCCAGTTTGTTTATAAATCCAACAAGTTGGCCTGGGTACCCAACTAACACAATAGGCTACATAGTACTGTACTATAGTAGGTTTGTAATACTTTTCACACAAATAATACATAAAAAACCAGCAAACACAAAAAATAAAGAAAACATTTTTAATCTTAGAGTACAGTACCTTGAAAAGAACAGTAGTACAGTACAACAGCTGTCACTGAGTGACCAAGCAAGAAGAGTTACTAAGTGGAGGAGAAAGGGGTGGTGGGAAATGGTAGAGCTGAAGGATTTCATGCACACTTGATGGTGTTTGTAGGGGACTTGCTATAGTTTCCAAGTATCTCCATATCTCACAATTCTACCTGCCTCTATAGTACTTCTCATAGCAATACTTTTACCTGATTTTATCCTTATAACCACTTCTTAACAGGTTCCCCAGCCCTCAGTAAATTCCACTGTAGAACATCCTTCCTTCATTCTAAAATGCAAATTTGATCAAGGTATACATTTGCTTAAAAATAGTTTAGGATAAGTCCAAACTCCTTCAGATGATTTAAAAGAACCTTTGTGATCTGGGACCTCCAGATTCATATCTCACTTTGCCCCTCATTCTGTATCCCTTTCTCTTGTATTCTGTCACACACTCTAGCCTCCAGCCATACAAACAATTTTTTGTTTTTCTGAATACCTCTTTCTCTAGCCTCCAATCTTTTACATAGGATGTTCTATCTTTTCACGGTACCCTTTCCCCACTCAACCTTACCTTTGCTCCCTTCCAGTATCGACTGAGCATTCACGTCACAGCTTAGACATCTGTTTCTCTAAGAAATTTTCGGTATGGCTCCTGCCCACCATCACTAAGTCTGTTAGGCACCTCCCTCTCTCTTAGAACCTGTACTTCTCCTCCCATAGCATGTATCACATGGTACTTTAATTGCCTATATCCTCATCTAAATCACACACAACTGGCTACCACTGCTGTTGTTCAGTCGCTAAGTTGTGTCTAGCTCCATGACTCCCCGGACCTCAGCCTACCAGGCTCTTCTGTCCATGGGGTTTCCTAGGCAAGAATACTGCAGTGGGTCACCATTTCCTTCTTTAGGGGATCTTCCTGACCCAGGGATTGAACCCGGGTCTCTTGCTTGGCAGGTGAATTCTTTATCACTGAGCCACCTGGGAAACCCTACATAATTGGCATATTTGGTGAAATCAGAACACATGTTTATAATGGTTTGTCATGTATCCCTTAAGTCTGTTATATCACCTGGCACATAACCGGTGATATAATAGGTAAATAAATAAGTATAAAATAAACAGAAGAATGACATCTACTTGTCTGCATGTCAAAGTAAATTGGTCAAAGAAATCCCTTCTTTTTGCCTCATTCAAAATAACTGGTACTGATTGTTAAATAAATGATCAGTTTATAGGCCCAGATCTATTGAAATAACTTGAAAAAACTAAAAATCCAATGGGGCATGACTTATCCAAAAAGTCACTATTGTTTGGTTATTGTCATTGTTTTTGCTGTTTCCTAAATCAGTCTGGTTTCTTTGGCTGAATCTGTTAATTTGGGATGAGGGAGGTATTAAATGATAATGTTCATAATGAGATGTTCAAAATGCTAACTGAAGTGTAAGCTTCAAAATCATGGCTTTCTATGAGTTCTTGTTCCATGCAGGTAACTGCTTTCCTTTTCCTATTATCTCTCCACTGTCTGTTTTTTGAAGCCCACCTTGAAATGTGTTAACTTTGCCTCTGCTTCGCTTTCCTTAGAACCCACGTGCATGTCATATGCATTTCATCCCCCTGTAGCAAATCTCTAGAAAATTGGAACGGAACTTTTAAAAGGATACAAATCATTGTAGGTTTGGCATCTCCCACATCATCCATTTCAGTTGATTTGCTATTAGCATCTGTGATGAGGCTTGGAGGTGGCTGCCAAACCTTGAATGTCACTGAGATGAAATTTAGCTGGTAGGGCTGAAGCCAGGCTTATTACTGTTCAGTTTGTGAAGCGTCATGATTGTCCTCTCTTGTTAGCGTGCCTCCGTTTGAGCACAAAAAGCATAGATTGCTTTGCAAAATCTATCTTAATTAATCATAAATAGTGCCTGATGGGAAGATTGCTGCTTTCATCTCAGTTAAATAAAACACAATCACTAAATCCTTTTCTTGCTCCAGGTTTTCACAGTATTGTGCAGGTTGCCTCCTTACGTATTTGAGATGCTGGAGGTCTAATCACATCAGTGTGTTACTGATAGCCTCATTAGGCTGCACCATCAAGAGCTGTTCCCGGCCCCTTCTCCAGCAGCAGAGCCAAGTCCCTATGAGTTAAATGGGGACACTGGAATGGCGAAACAATTCCACTCCTTCCCAGCAGCTAATTAAGAAGGAGAGGAAAGCATTGTGCTAAAAACTTCACCGAGTTTGCCTTGCAGCTCTTCAAGGGTGACCTTGTAGCAAATGGTGAAAAAACTGAAGAGAGTCACTGTTGCGTGGTAAATGATCATCAGGAAAGTTCAAATGCTACCGAATGGGGTGGCTAAGTGTGCTAGAATGAGGTTGCTTTCTTCTCTGCCCCTTGGAACTCACAAAATTTCCTTTCTGTGCAAATACAGAAAGCAAATAATGAAGAACGTAACAGTCTACTTCAAAGGACAATATATAATCAGCCTCTTGCACCAGTCATATAAATGCTACCTATTGGGGCTTAAATACAGCAGTTTGCCTTGGGCACCTGTGTCATATAATGGGCCTGTGTATGTGCATAGTAAGTAGTGTAATTGCTAGCCTATTTACAAGAGCTCAAAAGAAAAGCTAAATATTCAATTTCCTATCTTTTCTTGCATCTTCAGGTAAGGTCCTCTGAAACAGTTCTGATCAATGAGATATACAGAGAAATCTGCTGAGACCTCCTCCTCTTCCATCCTCTTCCTGCCTGGAACGAGGATACGCAGGAGCACTTGGGACCAGAAAGACAAAAGCTATATGCTGAGGATGGCACGTTAGGAAGACAGAAGAAGTTTAATTTCTTGATGCATCTGGATTAGCCTTACAAACCCTGGATTTCCTAAGTCCAGACCTCTTAGTGCATAACATAAACTCCTGTGTGCTTAAGTTAAGATTCATCAGGGTTATGATTCAGATGGCAGAATCCAATCTTTTCTGATGGAGAACACAAATGACTCATGATTACTTTCTGCCTTCTTCCAAAAGAGTACCATGTAAAAACAGATCAGATTTGTTTTGAAAAAATGCAATGGATGCTCAAGATTTAGGAATGAATGTCCTGAGGACCTTATCGAATTCTCAAATTCACAAATATCATTGCATTAGTCAGAGTCTACTCAGGAAAACCAAAACGACCCTATGTACTTATCAGAGGGAATTTAACATAGGAGATTTAACATGCAGAAAGAAGAGGCAACACTGAGGTGACCCCGAGACAACAACAGCAGGGAGCAGCTACTATTCCTAAAGCTAGAGGGACAAAAGGGAAGAGGCAAGTGTGAGCAGAACTTCAGAGTCCAGAGGAGGAGTCTCAAAGAGTTGGTGGTCAGATCTTGAAAAGGAGACACCTCCAGGGAAGAGAACACATTTAGGAGCTCAGGCACAGACCTCGGAGGAGGTGGCATTGCCACCAATTCAAGGTGGTACCTTGAAGAGGATGTGATGAGGTTTGTTCTAGGAGTGCTGAAAGATGCTGGGCCTCCTGCTGCAGCCAGGGTAACCCGCACAACCTGAAGAACTGCTGCTGCTCGGGTGATGCTGCCGGGGCCAAGAGCACGCAGGGAAAAGAAAGTATCTTCTCAGCCCCTCTTTCTCCCTTCCACTCTCTTTCTACTGCTTCCTATTGGCCAAACCTAAGAGGGAACAGCTGAAGAGAGTCCGATAAATGTAGTTACCAGTGTTTCAGCTTCAGCATCTCATCCCCGAACAGAGAATAATGGGGTAGATTAGGAACTGTGACAATATAGGCAAAGAATTAGCACAGCAGAAAATGCAATAAAGAACAACTGAAGCATTAAAGTGAGTCCACAGTGGCAGTATTAACACAGAACAAAGGCTATTTTTGAAAGTATCAGACAATTCTTCCATAAAATCAAAATTCTACTTTTCTGGTTAAAAATGGCTAGTAATTTTTACAAATTGTCAATATTATTTTCCTCATTTTTTTTCCAAAATTAATGCATAGTCATTGTAGGAAGATTAGAAATGGCTAAACAAAAAAATAGAAAATAAAAACTACCTTAAATTTTATCATTTATATTTCTGATATATTGTCAGAAGTTTTACATTTTTAATAACAGATAATCTTTATGACAACCCATTAAGCTTTTAACGGCTTAGCACACAGTCTATCTTTTAATCCTCAAAACAACCTTATGAGTTAGGTCCCTCAGCCATCAGCCAACAGAAAGTAAAAGTGAAAAGAAAGTGAAAGTCACTCAGTCTTGTCCAACTCTTTGCAACCCCATGGGCTATACACACAGTCCATAGAATTCTCCAGGCCAGAATACGGGAGTGGGTAGCCTTTCCCTTCTCCAGAGGATCTTCCCAACCCAGGGGTCGAACCCAGGTCTCCCGCATTATAAGTGGATTCTTTACCAGCTGAGCCACAAGGGAAGCCCCAGCCAACAGAAAAATCACCAAAAAAACCCAAGACTTGAATTGTGCACTGTGAAATAATAAGAAATGCATATACTGGTCTCTGTCCCTAATCCCTGACACAGAATTTTCCTAGGAACTAACAAGGTTTTAACTCATGTAAATAGGGGTGTTCGGAGAATCTTTTGTTCCAACATTTAGTCTCTGACACAGGCTCCTAAATCCTTGGAACTTCCTGCATGACAGCAGTATCTTTTCTACTAATGAGGAAACCCTTTCTGAGTTTCTGGATAAGGGTTGGGTCACCAGAAAGTCTAGGTTTCCCAGGTGGTACAGTAATAAAGAATCCCCCTCATTGCAGGAGACTCAAGAGATGAGGGTTCAATCCCTGGGTTAGGAAGATCACCTTAAGAAGGAAATGGCAATCCACTTCAGTATTCTTGCCTGGAAAATTCCATGGATAGAGGAGCCTGGCAGGCTACAGTTTATAAGGTCGTGAAAGAGTAGGACACAATTGAGCAGCTGAACACCCACATAAGCCCCAGAAAGACCAAGCCATAATTAGAAGTCTGGAATTTTCAAGCCCATCTCCCATTCTCCAGAGAGGGAAAAAGGGCTAGAAATGGAGTTAATGATCAATTATGCCTATGTGATGAAACTTCCATAAGAATCCCACTAGTAGAGTGATTGGGGAGTTTCTAGGTTGGCAATCATATGTATTGGCTTGGCCAAAAAGCTTGTTCAGGTTTTTACATGATGTTAAGGAAAAACCCAAACAAACTTTTGGGCCAACCCAACATGCCAGGAGGTTTTCACATCCCAACTCCAAGGGGACAGAAGCTCCTGCTCTTGGAACCCTTCCACACCTCACTCTATGCATCTCTTCATCTGGATATGATTTATATCCTTTATGAATAAGAAACTGCTAGACATAAGTACTTCCCGAAGTTCTGTAAGCTCTTTTAGCAAATAATTAAAGCCAAGGAAGAGATCACGGGAATCTCGAGTTTGTAGCCAAGTCAGTTAGAGTTGTAGGCACCTAGGGACCTACTTCTTGGAGTTAGCATCTGGAGTAGAAAGCAGTCTTGTGGAACTGAGCCCACAACCTATGGGGCCTGTGTTAACTCTGCTTATTGTGCATTAAGTTGAATTATAAGACACCCCAGCTAGCGTCACAGGTTTGCTTGGTGTGGAAAAAAAACTCACACAGTTGATGTCAAAACTGTTGTGAGCGTGGCACCGCAGTAGAGTTGAGAGCACAGAAGTTACGGTGTCTCAAAGAGAGATGGAATGCCCTTCTTTAGCTGGTATTACAGCTCACATTACAACAAAGCAGGCCTGCACTCCCCGAGAGTGGCCTTCATCTAAAGGATAAACCTTGAGCTAGCACCAGACTTGATCCCAATGTCTTTCCAAGGACAACAGTAGCATTTAATCAATTTTCTTTCTTCAGTCTTTTCCCATAAGCCACACTCGTCTCCTTTCTCTGCTTCTCCTGGTTACTAGTTGATAGTCAAGTTCCTTCAGGAGCTTTTGTCCTTTCACTTTTCCTTCTCATAAAACAAATTGCCAGCTGGCCAGTCTTTCCTGACTTTCTCTTCCACTACATTTCATAAAAATTCTGACTTGCAGGTGGCACTCATTCCAGCCTCTTGGACTGATGCAACTATTATCCCCTTATTTCAATGCTTTTTTAAAATGTTAATAGAAATTCAGAAACAACTGTCTATGAACTGTTCATAAACAACTGTTCAATGTGGTAAACTGTCACATTTACCAGAACCAAATGATCAGTTTCTATGACCTTGTCAATCTCTTTTTTCTCTAATTCAGAAGTTTATTTACATTTCCACAAATAAACAGTTTGAATTGCTCTTTCAGAGTTAACATTTATATAAGTATCTATATTCCCAAATTTTAACAAACACTGTGTGATTTTGAAGCATCACAAAATTACAGATCACACATTGCAGACAGAAAAAAGTTGTGAAAACTAAATGAACAATATATTTCTTTTTTTCTTCTTTTTTTTTGGCCATGCAACACAGCATGTGAGATCTTAATTCCCCAACCAGGAATTGAATCCATGACCCTGCAGTGGAAGCATGGAGTCTTAACCACTGGATTACCAGGGAAGTCCCTGAATATCAACCTATTTCCAAGAGCATTCTGAATGATGGTGAATCAGGTACCCCTTGTGAATTTAAGGATTTTATCAAAGGAAGTATGTTTATTTTTATTAAAGGGAGTTTAATTTTATTAAATTTTATTTTATTAATAAAATTTATTTTATTTTATTTTATTAATTTATTAATAAAAATTTTATTATTTTTTTTAAAATTTTATTAAATTTTATTAAAGGGAGGATATAGCCATGATTATCTTACATTCAGATAGTCACTGTGGGACAGAGGATCTGTGGATCCAATGCTGAGTGCACTTTTGCAAGGTCTTATGGGTAGCATTGAGCTGAAGGGAATAAAAATGAAAATGACATACTAAAGTATGATGATGAGACTCAGATTAAAAGCAGAGGCAATGTCTACCAAAGAAGTCAAACTTCTACGTCAGCGAACAGTAGAAAACACTTATTTTCAAAACACCAGAAAACGTTTATGTCATCATGTTACCTTATAATATGAAAGTGAAAGTGAAGTCACTCAGTTGTGTCCAACTCTTTGTGATCCCATGGACTATAGCCTACCAGATTCCTCCATCCATGGGACTTTCAAGGCAACAGTGCTGGAGTGGGTTGCTGTTTCCTTCTCCAAACCTTATAATATGAGGTGAAGTCTGTATCTACCTTTTGTGTTCTTAAATATTTTTGCTCAAGGTAACAGACACATGCAACAAGTCTCCATTGGTAATTTTCCAAGACGAATTTGCTTGTCTAAACATGGAATTATCAATGTATCCTAACAATTCCTACTTAGATCCTGCATGTCCCACTTGCCACTAAAGTGAAAGTGAAAGTCACTCAGTTGTGTCCAACTCTTTGCAACCCCATGGACTGTAGCCAGCCAAGTTCCTCACTCCATGGAATTCTCCAGGCAAGAATACTGGGGTAGATTTCTATTCCGTTCACAAGTGGATCTTCCTGATCCAGGGATCAAACCCTCGTATTCTGTGTCTCCTGTATTAGTAGGTGAATTCTTTACCACTGAGCCCCCTGGGAAGCCCAAGATCAACTTCCATGAGATTACTAAGAAAATACAAAAACAAATTCCATTAAATGAAGGCAATGGAAAAAAAGAGAAAAGATCTTTGAGGATTTAGGACAAGGGTCATCATGATGATACTCTGCAAGTTAAAAGAACCCTTCCTTATCTCACAAGCTAGTCCACCTTCTCAACAAACCAGACAATTTGTCACTAGAATTGTAATACAAATTAAATCATAAGTTTAACAAGTGTTGGAGATTTGTCCAACACTGAATATGCAAAAGATAGATGGAAGAGGACTGTGATAATAAATAAGAACATAAGGATGGAGGATATATTTCAGCAAACAAAAAGCTTAAACTGGGAAAGTCACCTCACGCTGTTAATATTAGAATTGGGACCATCACGGAATCTGCCAGTGTGCAAATACAGGTCCTCATCAAACTTGCCAAGTTGAATAAGTGATAAAATGATGGTCAGATGATGGGTATGAATCCATCTCCATCAACCATCTGGATGTCTATGAAAAGTGACTTGAAAGAGTGTCTAATTGACATATGCCAATAAAAGATTACTAACTAACTGGGGATAGGCATCAAGAATCAGCAGGGCAGAAGCTGATTAAAATGCATGCTCAACTTGAAGACCAGGCAGGGGTTATTATTAAATTTTTCTTTTCTTCAGTTTGGATCTCAGCACAACTTTTATATTCCCCTGACAGCAGTGATCCAAGAAGGTGCATTACCACTTTTATTAGACCATACTCCATCCTCAGAATGGTTTTGGCTCTGAATGCACCCTAAGGTACTTAAAGCTAACATGTTAAGTGGTAGGAGATGAGAAAAGGAAAAACAAAGGGGCCAGGCAAGGTTTTGCTGGATTAGTGTGGATATTATTAGGACCAGGAACGAAATTGTGTAAACTGAGGCTATAAACTCTATCTGTCTTAGGTCTTGGAAATCAACCCAAATAATGCCATGTGGAAAGCATCAGGCAGTTGGTCACTCAGTTGTGTTTTGACTCTTTGTGACCCCATGGACCACAGCAGGCCAGGCCTCCCTATCCATCACCAACTCCCAGAGTTTAGTCAAAACTCCTGTTCATTGAGTCAGTGATGCCATCCAATCATCTCATCCTCTGTTGTCCCTTTCTTCTCCTGCCTTCAATCTTTCCCAGCATCAGGGTCTTTTCAAATGAGTCAGTTCTTCGCATCAGGTGGCCAAAGTACTGAAGTTTCAGCTTCAGCATCAGTCCTTCCAATGAATATTCAGGACTGATTTTCTTTAGGATGGACTGGTTGGATCTCCTTGCAGTCCAAGGGATTCTCAAGAGTCTTCTCCAAGAGCACAGTTCAAAACCATCAATTCTTTGGTACTCAGCTTTCTTTATAGTCTATCTCACATCCATACATGACCCCTGGAAAAATCATAGCTTTGACTAGGCAGACCTTTGTTGGCAAAGTAATGTCTCTGCTTTTTAATATGCTGTCTAGGTTTGTCATAGCTTTTCTTCCAAAGAGCAAGCATCTTTTAAGTTCATGGCTACAGTCACCATTTGCAGTGATTCTGGAGCCCCCCAAATTGGATTTGAAATAGCTCAGCTGAAATTCCATCACCTCCACTAGCTTTGTTCATAGTAATGCTTCCTAGGGCCCACTTGACTTCACGCTCCAGAATGTCTGGCTCTAGGTGACTGATCACACCATCGTGGTTATCGGGGCCATTAAGATCTTTCTCATATAGTTCTGTGTATTCTTGCCACCTCTTCTTAATATTTTCTACTTCTGTTAGGTCTATACCATATCTGTCCTTTATTGTGCCCATCTTGGCATGATATGTTCCCTTAGTATCTCTAATTTTCTTGATGAGACCTCTAGTCTTTCCCATTCTACTGTCTTCCTCTATTTCTTTGCATAAAAGCATATCATGTATTAAGTTGAATTTAGCAAGGGTAGCAATATCCCCAATTAGGATCAAATCAGTCACCTGCTTTGAAAATAATTAGTTCTTTAGCTGGGTTTACACAGAAGAATCCAGGGTGTGTAAGCACATTTAACTTATATTCTAGGTCAACATGTTGCTTTGGATCTAAATGTGACATTTCAATCAATCAGCAACAATTATTACCCATTTGCCTAAGACTTTGTGTTTAAAGATATATAAGGAAGATCTTGGGGAGATCACAATCTAATTGAGAAAATAGGAAGACAATCACTCTTATTTTTTAAAGGCAGCCCATTATAATTTAGTTCTTAACTATATATTAGACAGTGTACATTCTTTAAAATAGTTTGAGGAAGGTGACTGCAATGTTGGACTAGAGGAACCAGAAAAACCTGAATTGCAGAGGAAAGAGCTGAATGGAGCCTTGATCAATAGGATTTGATTAAGTAGAAGGGGGAGAATATTTTAGGAAAGGGAAACCACACAAGCAGAGGCAAGGAGAGAGGAAGAGGGGTAAGGTTTCTTTTTTTCCCTTTAACTGTAGTGAACAAGCACTTCCTAGCCTCTTGACTTTCTGCATTGTTTTAACAGCTATCTGTGAACTAGTTAAATGATGAATAGGCCCGAGGAAAAGGTGGAGCATACAAATGACTGATAGTAGATTAAAAAAAAGAGAGAAAATCATAAGGGGTTGTAACCATGAAAGAAAAATTAAATTGCTGGGACTATATAATGGATTCAAATTTTCAATCACAAACTGATATATGCAAAATCGTAACTTATTTTTCTATAGTCAAACATAATTTCTATCATTAAGCTCCCATTTCTGCTCTGAAGCAGAAAACTGATATCAAGTTGCTTTCAGGTAAATTTCTTCCATTCAAGGCACTTCTCAGTCAATTCAGGTGGATAATGCAGCTGTATTCAGATTTTTTAAATCACTCTCAGATTTCATTCTCTCTCTCCTTTCCCCCATATGGATTCAAACCTCTAGAAATATTAAACAACTACCATTACAAAAGCAATAACAGAAAAAGAGAGAATCTCTATTCTATAGTCTCTTTATGGTTATAGCATAAGCAGACCTTCTGTGAGATGTCTTGTATGATCTTCAGACACATCCCCTTCATGCTGATGCCCACTGAGGTAACCAGTCATCTGGCCAAAGATTTGGGTTGATGGTCTCTGTTCCAGTTACTTTACAGAGGTGTCCTAACTCCTGGCTTAGCCTTCAATTTATAGATCCAGTATGATTACCTGGGGTTGTGACTGCAAAAATGTTGCCTGCCACATTAGTAAAGAAGGGGAGCTGCAGCCATCAAGCCACTACATGCCTGCAGACGGTAAGCCCAGAGGGAACTCTGGATAGAGACGAACTGGATGCCCACTGCCAAGCCCTCAGCTACTGCATTCATCCCCAACAATATACCCTGAGGGTACTCAGGATGGAGTAAAGCAGGACACTGGCCTTAGATAGTTAAGGTGCATATCAGAGCAATGATTTCAATGACTCTTTGCATCTTCTATCCCATACATAGAAAAGTGCTAAATTCCTTAACTTGATATATCCAGTTTTCTTTCATTGAAGTTCTAACTACCTGGTCTTTGTTGCAAAAACTCCTGTAATATTCTGTCTCTTCCCTTACCTCTTCAGAGCAGCCCCTCAGCGCTATTTGAGAGTCTGCATCCTGGGCTTAAGTCCTCAGTTTCGTCAGCCAAATAAAACATCATTCTCAACTTGTAGGTTGTGCATTTCTGTTTCAGTTGACAGGGTCTTCCTGATTCATACCCTCACACTTTTCATTGATGTCAGTCCTCTTTTAGCCCTTCTACACCTTTCCCATGGCTTTGGAAAGTCAACCTATTCAGCTAGCACATCCTGAAGCCCTGGAAGGCTTGGAGTTGCCAGCAGACATTCACTTTGCTCCTAACAAACCTTTGAGCCTCTCTTCTCTAGAATTCTTCATTATATTAGGAGATATGTCAGCTATCATTTGCCCATCACCAGCTGAGTTGCACAGGTAAAGCTCTTCTAAACACTGATCCTGCACATATTTGTCCAACTATCATGCCAAAATACCCAAGGGAGTGGTGCAAACAATGTCACAAATCCAGTAAATGCCCTATCCCCTTCTCTACTCCTTCCCCTGTGATAAAGGAATATTTCCTGTTTATCAGTAAACAAAGGATGTCACAGTCATCCAAAGGAGCCTTCCAATGTGATTCAGTGAGCCCCACGGAAACTCAGGATGTGAAAACACGGGATACTGGTCCTGGACAGCTGAGGTATACATCAAAGGGATGATTTCAGTGAGACTCTTGCATCATCCCATACATAGAAAACTGCTGAATTCCTTAACTTGGGATATCTGGTTTTCTTTAATTAACAATCATCTTTTGATGTTTGGACTACCTGTCTTTTGTTTCAAAATTCCTCTCCTTACCTCCATAGAGCAGCTTCTCAGAACCATCTGAAATGCTCTCTTGGGCTGCAGTCTTGTTTTTCCCCCAGTAGAACTTCACTCACAACTCTCACAGTGTGCAAAATTTATTTCAACACATGATTGGAGAATTTATAATTGACTATTCTAGAAGCTGGGTAGAAGGAAATGGGACCTACCACACCTATTCTCATTTCTAATTTTTGCTGCTTTATAGCATGCACCTTACAAAGTTAAACACAAGAATTATGGCATATTTATTATTCCTCCTCTTGATAGTTCAAAACTGAAAGGGTTATTAGCTACTAACTGGAAGAGTGAGAAAAAGGACAATATACAATAAAATTATAACTCACCAATCAGTTTACCACATGTAGGATGTTTAATGTCAAAAAGTAAATAATAAAACTGAAATGTAATGGTAACTTAAGACTCAGGCAAGCTTTGAGTATGAGCTCTACCACTCTGAGACAGGAGTAATAGAAATCTATTCTATTACTATTCTATTCATTTGCTTATTCATTTATCAGTTTAATAATATCCATCAGATATGTATAAGTGGCAAGGTGCCTGGATACATCAGCAGGCAAGCTTCCTGCTCTGTTAAATGAACATTCATAATGGGTAAGATATGCAATAGACAAGTAAACCAATAATTACTAATAGTTGTAATTGCTGTTACAATTTAATGTAATGACAATTTGGGGATTAAAAATTCTGGAGGTGGGGGATATTTTAGACTGGTGATTAGGATGATAAGACTTTTTTTTCTCTCATTAGTTTTTAATCTAGTCTGGACTTTCAAGCCAAATGTGCCTGAGAAGGCTGTCTGTTTACTGCCTTACTGAGCTAGAAATACAACTAATGAGAATAGGCTCCACAGGCCTTCTTCTTCCTGAAATGGAGCTCAAAAATGCTTGACAACAAGGAGTGCTCTAGACTCCTGTTGTTGTGCTGCTTTTGTGAGAGTTTAATTGCTTTTGAATGCATATGAATGTCAATTCGAACCAGGCTAAATACGTCTTCTTGGAGACAGAGCATTTGGTCTTTCTTTCAAGTTCTTTTGTTTGCTTGAATCAGCTTTGTAGTTTAACAGATGTTTTTGGAGGAAATGGAGACATAAGCTTTTATAATGCCGAAAATTAAATGAGAAACAATACTCTTCCTTTCATTTTTCCCCAAAACATGCAATCCCGCAGAACTGGCAACCCACCCACACTGCAGAAAATTTCCACTGTTAGAGGGTACACCTTACTAAAATGAAAGATATTTTTTGCGTGTACTAAGAGTTCATAATATATGGTTCATTCTTTGGGGAGATACATAATTGAATGTGTAAGTGATTATCCCTTTAGCCTTGAGGAAGGATAGTATTTCTTACATTCATAAAATCTTCTCTCTTTAATTAAAAATAAAGTAAAATTACCACAGGAATAGGAATGCCCAGATTTTCTGTGCCAACCCTACCCCTCCAAACTTCTGCTCTACCACATAAGCAAACCCTCGTCCCACCTCAAGGAACCCACACACATACACACATGCTCTCCATGCTTCTGACTCTTATTCTTATATGATGCTTTCTATTTAACTGTGATGCTCTCTTCTGACCCATATCAAACAATTAAAATTACTGACATGCTTCTACATTACTTGTGCCCTTGCTTCTGCAACATGACTGCAAAGTTTTTAATGGAAGAAAATAGAATACAAAAAAAGCATCAGCTTTGGGCTTCCCTAGTGGTTCAGTGGTTAAAAAAAAAAATCCGCTTGCAATGCAGGAGACCTGGGTTCCATCCCTGGGTTGGGAAGATGCCCTAGAGAAGGGAATGGCAACCCACTCCAGCATTCTTGCCTGGAGAATCCCACAACAGAAGAGCCTGGCAGGCTACAGTCCATGGGGTTGCAAAGAATCGGACACAATTGAGCTACTAACACTTTGGAATCAGACAAACCTACTCTAATTTTAACTCTATAACTTTCTACACATGTGATTTTGGACCAGTTCATTAACTTCCCCCAGCCTTGGTACTCAATTCTGTAAAATTTCCTTCCATCTCTCAGAAAGGCTCTGCCTGTAAGTTTCACGTTCAGATAGATCGATCTCTGGTTTTGTGTGTGAGATTGCTAAGGCAGCCCTGGATTCTATATTCACACCACCTCAAGTCTGTAAGAAAGGACAGAATATCTTGCCAAGCAACAAAGACTTACGGTAACTTATCATGCTTATGTCACACTTCTGCAGCTGAACATAGCACATCAGTCAGAGAAACACCACTTGTTGACTGTGTTACTTCACATTCTCCACAATTAGATCTGGGAGTTCTGTGAATTCCACCAGAAGCATACAAGTACAGAGTACAGAGGAAATATGGAGCAATTTTTCCTTATTTGGTGATGTGCAACCAAGTATTCTTTTGTAGTTTGTTTTTATTTTTGGTAGATGGAAGAGACAGAGAAAGTATAGAAGAGAAAAATGTGAAGAGAAGAAAAATATCAGAGGATATTACAGGTAATAAAATTAATATGACTTGATAAAAGTTTGATTTCATGTTAAACAATGTTTACTAGGTTGCAGTATTAAACACATGTTTATGGCAGGTTATATTCAAAGAATTTGAAAACCAGTGTCCAAGTGGAAAATCCAAATATTGTCAAAGGAGATATGGATGCTAACAAACCAAAATCTATGAAAATTTTCTACAATAGGAAAGATTATAATAGTGGGGAAAGGCAGAGACATTACTTTGTCAACAAAGGTCAGTCTAGTCAAGGCTATGGTTTTTCCAGTAGTCATGTATGAATGTTAGAGTTGGACTATAAAGAAAGCTGAGCACTGAAGAATTGATGTTTTTGAACTGTGGTGTTGGAGAAGACTCTTAAGAGTCCCTTGGACTGCAAGGAGATCCAACCAGTCCATCCTAAAGGAGATCAGTCCTGGGTGTTCATTGGAAAGACTGATGTTGAAGCTGAAACTCCAATACTTTGGCCACCTGATGTGAAGAGCTGACTCACTGGAAAAGACCCTGATGCTGGGAAAGACTGAATGCAGGAGGAGAAGGGGATGACAGAGGATGAGACGGTTGGACAGCATCACTGACTCAATGGACATGGGTTTGGGTGGACTCCGGAAGTTGGTGATGGACAGGGAGGCCTGGCGAGCTGTGGCTTATGGGGTCACAAAGAGTCGGACACAACTGAGCGACTGAACGGAACTGAACTGAACTGATATGTACTGAATACTTTTAGGACTAATCTTTTGATTGGCATGCCTCTTGTCATTGAATAGAGTTTAATCACATTCCCTAGAAGGCAATAGTTTATTCTTCCATGGGCTAGAATTTCTGAAGGAATTGTCAACATACTTGAGTGAAGTGTTAAATGGCGCAGGATCTTGAGTGCCCTGGGCTGAGGCTGGCACAAGTAGCTATTCCAAAGTCAAAACCAGGTGACTCTGGCAGGCAGGGCTGGGCTTTGGCAGAATTAATTAAATAAGCAGTGTATGTGTTAACATCACCTCTCTATCCAGGTTATACACGCTCCTTCCGCTGGTAATCTACTGTTCCCATTAACCTGAGCCAGGAACTGACCTCCAGGTTTAAACGCCCTGTTGATTTTCATAATAGATGTCTACAGAAAAAAAACTCACTGGAAAGTAGCAGAATTTACTCAGCTGGAAGGGACAAGAAAGGTGAGGGAAGAGAAAAAGGAAGGAAGGGAGGGAGGGAAGAGTAAAGGAACAAACAAGGATGGAATGGCAGACCTTTTAAGTTTTTCTGGATCATACATACTTAGAAGAAGAAAATGACACTTGGAATAAATACAGCTTTAAGGACACAGCTAGAATTGTCACATTACATAAAGACCTATACACACGACCCAACTGAAAAATCACATAAAATTAACATTGACCAAAATCACCTTTCAAAGTGTAGAATAATATAGCCATAGTGAAATACAAACTCAATGGCAGCATACATTTTGACTCTGTAGTCATTAGCAAGTATCAGATATATCACACACTCACAGTGTGTGTGAGTGTATGTGTGCATGTGTGTGTGTGAAGGGTGCCAAAAATAACCACACAAATCCTGAGTATGATGTAGGAAATGAGAAGCATCATCTAACTAGGTTATGAGCAATCACTCCTTGCTCATCCCCTCCTTTCAGCAGAGAATACAGTGATGTGAACCGTGGTACAATGAATAACTTTGTGGCTAAGCTGAAGCAGATAGTCAATCTACGTATCTTCTTTAGTCATCTATATCACAATCCTTTGCTTTTATGTAGCATTTAATTAATTTTATTTCATTTAATGATATAAAATTACAGACTGTCACAGCTTAGTTATTCTAGAAAACATCCTGCCAAATCCATATATTTTATAAATAGAAAACTAAGGCCTGAGAAGTTAAGAAAGATCAGTCAATATTTAAAAAAAAAAAAAAATTATGTTAGAGCCAGAACCAGAATTAGGTGCAATACAATGACTAATGTGTGTCAATTATGCCCTTTTTGTTGAAAAGGACAGTGCAAGTGGCAATGTTCATACAGTAATTTGATTTATTTGAGTGGAAGACAGTGGAATATGACTCAAGACTGGTCTGTTGGTCAGCCATGGTCCAGCAGCAGCAGCAATAATCAAAAGGAACAAACAAGCTACAAAGCAATTATCAAGAAAACAATTTTGAACAAGTGTCTTGATCAATGTATTGAATCTCATAACAACTGACCAGACAATTATGAGTGTAGCTTTCGTTAGGACTGAAACACCTATCAGTGATTCACTGGTTGTCCTCTAGTGAGGAAAGAAATGAACCTGAGGAAAGAAATGCACTCACCAGGCATCAAAATGACTTTCTTTATCTCTTAATTGCATTTGAGTTTTGAGGCTCAATAAATAAAATCATAATCCTCAAAGCATTAAATTTTAAACAAAGCCATGAAAATTGCACACTTCATTCAATTTAGAGAAAATTGCATCCATATAATGTGTTTATCTTTCATCACGAAACACATACCAGAAAGCTACCTTGTCTGATGTATGATTTCAAAATTTATGATCTTAAAATTTTGAGTACCTGGTCTGACATCCTAAATAAAGTATATGCAATAGTCAGGAAAGGAGCAAACTTCTAGTTATAAGATAAATAAGTCCTGGGGATACAATGTACAGCATGGTTACTACAGTTAACAGTATTGTATTATACACTTGAAAGATGCTAGGATAGTTATCACAAGAAAAAGGAAATCTGTGACTCTGTGGTGATGTTTAGCAATTAAATTTATTATAGTTACAGTTTTGCAGTATAGACAGATATCAGATTGTTGTATGTGTATTTGGGCTATGTTGCTTCAGTCATGTCTGACTCTTTGTGATCCACTGGACTGTTGCCTGCCAGGCTCCTCTGTCCATGAGATTCTCCAGGCAAGAATACGGGAGTGGGTTGTTGTGCCCTCCTCAATGGGATCTTTCTGATCCAGGAATTGAACTCATATCTCCAGTGTCTCCTGCATTGCAGGCAGGTTCTTTATCCATTGAGCCACCTGGGAAGTCCTAAATTATTGTATACTTAAAACTAATACCATGACATATGTCAGTTAGATTTCAATAAAAACAAAAAGAGGCTTAACTCAGAATAATTGCAACTGGTCTTTTCCTAACCTGGGAAATGAGAGATGTTCACCAGGGAGAGCTAGAAAGAAACACATATATACCAACACCAAATAGGTAGCAAGCAAATTCTAGAAACTTTATAAAAGTCATCTTACCAATAAAAGAAGCAAAGGCTAACAGAAAGCTTCCTATGTAACAGCCAGATTAATTTGTTAAGAAACATTCACTGTACTGTGGAAAAGGAAGCAGGCATCAAAAATTCAAAGAATTATCACTGAAAGTATTCTTTTTCTTCCAATTTTTTGTTCTTTTCAAGTTGGAAACCCAATAGTATTAAATATTTAGGGATGACATTTCTTCTAGACATACAAAAGACCACATTTCATGAACACAATGAAAAAGGATAATTCTTAGAATTATAAATAGATGGTCATTTTTTTGGTCTCTGTTGGTGGTGGTAAAATTATTCAAGGCCCAATAACTTTCTGCTGAACCTCTCTCTTCATATCTGGGGAATCTTTCAAACACTAAATGTACATCTGAACTCTCACAAAAAGCTTCCTCTGAAAAAAAATCCAGTCATCATTACCCCCATCTTCAGTGAGGCCCTGGAAAGGAAACCTCAGAGAACTCACAGTGAAATGATCCTTTTTCATTGGTTGTTGATGACTTGAAAACTTTCAGCATAACCCAAACCCAGAGAGGTTTTCACTTCTATTCCAGTTTGAGGACAGAGTCACACGTTCCAGGGGCTCCATCAGAAATCATGTGCCTGTGCCCCACCTCACCCTGTTTAAACTAAGTGACATGCATGGACTCTCCACAGGTATCTGCTAACCCTTGAGAGCTCACCAAGTTTCTACTATGTTTCAGTCTACACATTTATTGGCAACACATACAGATAAGGCATGACCTTGACCCTCCTGTTGCTTAGAGGATAGCTTTAACTGTAAGGTAAGTAAACTTTCAATGTGAAAGAGTTGATCATTCTAAGTTATCTACTGGGCATACAAGTAGTTAATGTTATAAACTTTCAAAATAAGGAGACCCAGGTACAAAAAGGAGGTGTTGGAGGCAAGAAGGAGAGGACATTTAAGTTGCCCCATTAAAGTTAAAATTGCTGTCTCCCTCCTGTAGATTCCCTATGGGACTTGCCAAATATACCTGCTTGTAGCCTACACATCCAGAGCTATATCTTCCTTTAATACATATGCATATATACACATATATACCCCCAGGCTTATATTACAGCTTTATATTGAAAATCATATATATATATATGTATATGTAAATGTATATATGTAAAGTCATATGTATATATATGTGAATACTAATTCAAATAAATCACTGACACGATGGACATGAGTTTGAGTAGGGTCTGGGAGTTGGTGATGGACAGGAAAGCCTGGCGTGCTGCAGTCCATGGGGTCGCAAAGAGTCAGACACAACTGAGCAACTGAACTAAACTGAACTGAATTCAAATAAAAGTCCTAGAGTTCAGCTGCACTTCAGTGATATTTCAGACCTTATTGATCCCTGAACACTCGGACAACCCAATTCATATAGTGCTTTAAACAAGTATTGTTCACCACGACAAATATTTACTATTGAGTTTCTACATATGTCAGACATGACAATGTGTAAAACATTTCCTCTTTCTCGGTGACCTTACTCAAAGAGGAAACAGATAACTTCCCTGTGACATACAGTGGTAGAATACGCAAGTAGTATTAGGAGAGCACAGAGGAGGGTCACTAAATCCAGTGTAGTGAGAGGGGTAAGTTGGATGGATAAGATGGTGGGAGGGATAGGGGCTTTGTGGGGGAAATAAGAGCAAGAGCAAAGCCACCACACTTTCTAAACAAATAAGCAAACCAATGAATGAATGATGTGTGAATGGATGATGCATGAATGAATGAACAGAACAGAACTCTGAAGGGGAAGGATACTCCATGAAGGGAACATATAATATGTGAACAGGTACCACAGAGATAAATTTAGCAAGATTAGAAATCTTAGCTAGAGGAGCTTTGGGAGAAAAAGCAGAGAACTTGATTGAGGCGAATTGGGTAGAGTTCTAGCTCTCTGATTAAAAGCCTGTTCCTGAAATACTGCTGATTCTTCCTTCTTCCTTCTTATTCTTAACCTGGGAAAGGGTTAGTCAGCTATTTTCAACTCTCTGAGATCCCACAGACTGTAGCCCGATAGTCTCCCCATTCTTAACCTACCTAGCCACTATAATTTCAGGGCTGGGAGTCTGGAACTGACTAAGCTTGGCTCTTTCAAGGCCAGGTCCATTAATCTACAGAGTGTTTAGAACTGTGGTTAAACAATGAGAAAATGTATAGCAGTCCTTGACTACAGAAATGTCATCAGCAGCAGTATGCACACATATAAATGCACATACGTGGGTATCCTTCTTCCTCACATATACATACTAATTACTCTTTGGGCAGCTATGGGCTGAAGGGTCATACTTCAGAGCAGAGACTACTAATGCCAGAAGATCTAGAGAATTTGGCCTCTTTCCTACATTTTATATGAGGCCAAGAGTGAAGAGACTTCAGATCTGTGTTGCAGCCATCAAGGAAATCCAAATAGACTCTAAATCCTATCAAGTTAGGATGTCAAAATGATGACACCTCCAGGGATAATGTGGATTGCAATTTGCCAGGGAACTACAATGCAGTTGATTGATCAGCATTGCATAGTGGCCAGAGCAGAGGATTTGGAGTCTGACTACCACGGTTTGGAGCCTCATTCAACTTTTTATCAGCTATGATTTTGAGGCATGTTGTGTAACTGATCTGAGCTACTCTTTACTCATCTGATGAAGGTGACAAAATTGCCTTTTGAATGACAGATTCAAGAGACTCTAAGCCCTCTTCTACTGGTTGTTCACAAAATACTTCCTTTCCCCTACTCTGGCTTCTCTTAATCACCCTGTCCTTGCCCAGTTTTCTCTCAGGCCACTCTTTATTTCTTTCTCTGGCTCAATTTTCCCTGCCCACTCTTTACACGTTTGTGTAATCTGGAGCTATAAGGGTCTTATATCTCAATATCCCTGGGGAATTCCATTGTCTCTGATGCTTATGAGAAAATGCTTCCTACACCTTCATCTCCAAGCTTTGCCTCATGTAACTCCAGACTCCTATATCTGAATCCCTACAGGACACCATCATAAACACAACTGACATAAAGCAGAGTAGAGTTTATACTTAGTCCCACTCTTCTTCCTGGTGTCACTGGAGCAAGTGAGCAATTAGGAACAAAAGCTGAGCGATGCTGGGCTCATGTGTCACATTTGGTAAATATAGTGGATTGAAAGGCAGAAAAGGAAGCATGATTCAAAAAATCTGGGAAAGGAAATAAGAAAATCTGAGGATCAATGAGGACAATTACAACAATGAATGGGAGTACTTCAAATGCATGAAAATCCATCATATTTATTTTTCTAAACTCCCTGGTCATCTTTGAGAGATGCTTTGGAACCTAATGAAAATTTGTAAATAAAAGAAAGAATCAGGTATTTCTCCTGTTTTTCCCAAAAGGAATATACCTCAAAGGAAATAAGTTGTTAATGAAGTAAATTTTCTCTCTTTCCAGGCAATATTCTAGCTATTGAATAAAGAAAAAAATGAAAGAATTAGAATATTACTATGTCACATATAAGGTACTATAACAAAACAATGGACTAAGATGTTGATTATCAATGGCTGCTAACATCACAAAAATAGAGACAGGTAGATAGGATGAAACCTATAAAGAAAACAAATGGTTCTACTTCTGAATTATTCCTATGTAAAGATCAGAATTTGAATCTGATCAACTCTCCAACTTGTAGGAAATAAAAGGAACAGAGGCAATGCAAACAACAATTTCTGCGGTAAATGTTACAGGAAAATATAACCTGGTATCTTAAACAAATAAATAGTAAAGGAGGAAAGAGATATGGAAAGGAAATTTTAAAACAGATCTAAGGAATACAGCAACCGAAGTCAATGTTTATTTTTTTATTTGGAGTCTTATTGCTCAAACTAAAAATTATAGATGATGATAAGGTGAAGGAGGAGGAGGTTGGGGTGGTGGTGATGATGATAGATCAAGATTTGAGAAAATTTTAATATATGCTAACTGGAAATTTGCTGACTTAAGAAATTATTGATTATTTTATATGCATGAAAATGGCAGTGAGATTTTATAAAAGATTATCTTTTAGATAATCATACTGAAACATTTGGTATGTTTGGACTGCAAGGAGATCAAACCAGTCAATCCTAAAAGAAATCAGTCCTGAATATTCATTGGAAGGATTGATGCTGAAGCTGAAGCTCCAATACTTTGGCCATCTGATGCAAAGAGGTGGCTCATTAGAAAAACCCTGATGCCAGGAAAGATTGAAGACAGGAGGAGAAGAGGACAGCAGTGGATGAGATGGTTGGATGGCATCACTGACTCGGACATGAGTTTGAGCAAGCTTCAGGAGTTGGTGATAGACAGGGAAGCCTGGCATGCTGCAGTCCATGGGGTCGCAAAGAGTCAAACAAGACTGAGTGACTGAACTGAACTGAAATGTTTACAAATGAAATATATCTGAGATTTATTTCAAAAGAATCAGAGATGAGGAGAAATGAATGAAGTATAGATGAATGGTTAACTGCTGAAGCTAGAAAGGGGTATACAGAGTTTTATTAAACTATTCTCCCCACTTTTGTATATGCTTGCCATTTTAAGGAGAATTTTAAAAGATATCTGAAAGTGTTTGATTGAGTAAAGGTTCTGATGCATCTGGAGGCTTGTCATAAAATCACTATTAGGTTAGAAATCAAATTTAGGATGTGACCAGCCCTGATATCAAAGGTGACTACAGTTAAGTTGGGAACATAGGAACACAGTATAATATGGATTTCATAGTGCACCAGGGTCATTAAAGAGAAAGAGATATTGCCAAAGAGTAATTGAGAGGTCTTTCACCCCTCAAGTCAACATACTTGATTAAACACTCTTGTACCATAAGAATCATCTCGAGTACTGATTAAAAAGACAATTTCTAGAATCCAATCAAGAACCAATGGGGAAGGAGCTGAAATGTTACAGGTTTAACTAGTGCTCCAAATGTTTATCATCATAATTTAGGAATCAAAGTGGTTTATTTCAAGCTGTGTGTGTATGCATGCTAAGTCACTTCAGTCGTGTCCAACTGTTTGTGACCCTACGGACTGTAGCCTGCCAGGCTCCTATGTCCAGGGTATTGATTGTCCAGGCAGCAATGCTGGGGTGGGTTGCCACGCCCTCCTCCAAGGGATATTCCTAACCCAGCGTTATCAAACTCAGGTCTCTATGTCTCCTGTATTGGCAGGTAGGTTCTTTACCACTAGTACCACCTGGGAAGACCTAATTTCAAGGTACTATATGATATTCCAATGTAAGTGGTTAGAAGTTGGAGGCAGTTGGACTAAGATTTGATAAGCAAAGAGTAATACAGGTTTGGGAGTTATTTTCATGGATTTTCAAAAATAATTCAATAAAGGTTCTCACCAAAACCAGAGGATGGTGCAACAGAACCTCCAATGGTTAAAGGACACAACTGACAATTCTAGGAGCCAATCACTCATCACTCTCGTCCCTAATGTCCCAACTGATTGTGAACCGCACACACAGATAAGTAACTAAAGCATCAGCTGTTTCGGTGGCAATGAATGAAAGAAAGCAGTCTGAATCTGATGCCAAAATGCAGGTGCCTACTCTTTCCCTGGTAGGATTAAAGTTAAAGCCCTTCAGGTAAAGTATACCTGATAAATGTGCCTGCCCATCTGAATCTTCAAGAAGTTCCCTGGCCTAATCTTCCTACTGCTGAGGAGGTATTGATTAAGGTGATGGCCCTTCTATTTGATCAAGGAGTTCGACATATAGAGAAAAACAGAGAGTGGGTCCTATTTCTTGTTTTTCTAGCATCATGAGTGTACTTGGTCACAGAATGGTCCAATGGATGTCAAGTTCTCCTCTGAGAAAGAGTAATTAAGTTACAGCAAGAGACCAGAAATGTGCTACCCATTGGCCACAGCAGGACTTAAAGATTAACAGGCACTATTTGCGTAATCTCTCTATCCTTCATTAATGTTTGTTCAGTTTCTAGAAAATGATGCAACAAGCTCTTAACACAACAGAGAACAGAAATTAGTTTTCTAGGTTTATTTTGGTTACTTTCTAGGAGCAACAAAAGCGACAAAAAGGTGATAATTTACTGGAAAAATATCATTAATTAAAATTTTTGTTTTCTATTTCTTGTTAATTAAGACAATACAAATTATGTGCTCAAAGATGACCTGGCATATAAGTCATATATAACCATATATAAGTCCCTAATAAATGTCTGTTGTTGTTGTTGCTGAATCAGACTTGTCATGGGATATAGAATTTGTGATGAATTGTTTTACAGAAATTAGGTTACTTCATTAAACCTAAGAATTATAATATTTAATTAGAATTTTAAAATGCTAATTTTCCCTGTAGGCTCTTGAAAATATATAGGCATGGGTACTACATGGTTTTAAATATACTTTGTCTTACTAGCAATCAGTAGAAAGTGCTAGGGTTTGGAATTTAAAACAGAGTTTAAATCTGAACTCTACCAATTACAGCCTGTGTCGCTTTAAGCTCATTACTTGACCTCTCTGAGATTCAAATTCTTCATCTGATAGGTAACAGTTCCCTTGGCTATAAAAAAGGAATGGTAATATTACATTCTTCAAAGTGTTGTTGGAAGAATAAATGAAGTCACATTAGTAAAGTGTTTCCCTTAAAATACAATGCTCATATAGAGTTTTAGAATTTTTAAGTGCTCTTCAACACATAATCTTCTCATTTGAACTACTTATAATACTATAACTAAGGTGGGAGAGACAACTTTATTTACACTTTACAACTATGAAGATCAGTATTCAGTGAGTTATTGCTCTTGTTCAATCACTAAGTTGTGTCTGACTCTTTGCGACCCCACAAACTGCAGCACTCCAGGCTTCCCTGTCCTTCACTATCTCAGAGTTTGCTCAAACTCAAGTCCATTGAGTGGGTGATGCCATCCAACCATCTCATCCTCTGTGTCTTCCTTCTCCTGCCCTCAATCTTTCCCAGCGACCGTGTCTTTTGCAGTAAGTTGGCTCTTCACATCGGGTGGCCAAAGTGTTGGAGCTTCAGTGTGTTACTTACTATATTAGTCTTCTACTACTGTGTAATGGTATTACCAGGAACATAGCAGCTTAGAACAACTACTTGCTGTTTTTGTGGGTCATGTGTCTGAAAACTGCTTATCTGTGTCCCCTACTTAGGGTATCACCTGTCTGCAATAAAGATGTCACCCAAATTTGCAGCCTCATGTGGATTCAACTGGGATAGAATCCACTTTCAAGTTCACTCAACTGTTGAAGGAATTCAATTCTTCTGGTTGTGGGACTGAGGGTTTTAGTTTCTTACTGGCTACTGCTTAGCAGGCTCCCTCAGCTCCGAGAGGCCATTCACAGTTCTTGTCACATGTAGTTCCCCAGTATGGCTACTTGTTTCCTCAAAGTCAGCAAGGGAAAGAAATCCCATCAGGTCGAGCACTATGATGTTATGCAATGTAATCATTTAATCTCTTACATCTCAACACTTTGCTGAATTTTATTTGCTAAAAGCAAGTCATGGAAATGTGTACATTCGAGAGAAAGGGATCACACGGGAGTGTGGACATTAGGAGGTAGAGATTATAGCATCACCTTAAACAGTCTACCTGCCACATTTACCCAAAGTCATATTTCTAAGGGAAGAATCAGAATTACAACCCAGTACTTCCAGTTCATATTTTATGCTACTTTCATTTATGAATTCATTAAAATTTCAGGAAATGTTTAACAAGTATCCACTATATCCAAGGAATTATTCCATGTAAATAAGGGCTGTGATAATGAATATGATATGAAAACTTATCCTCAAAGAACAGGGACTATAGAGTGTGCCAAAATAATTATTCCACAATGATAAGAATGTTAAGAAAATTAAAAAAAATATTTATGACTGGCATACTTAGGAAGGCGAAAACTAGAAAAGTAGTTACAGTGAATGTAGAAAAACATTGGGTTTTTAGAAATGGAATAGGTGCCGAGAAAAACTATAACTTTCAAGAAAAAAGTAAAAAGTTTCAACTTTGTTTTATAAGCAATGCATAATAGATTTTTCCTTTGCTTTTCAATATTTGTTTTTGAAGAAAAGTAATATGTTTAATGTGAGGCTTTGGTTATTCTGAAAATAACACTGCTGAAAATATACTAGAAGCAAGTCACAGTTAGCTTGCCCACAATTGTCACTTCCTGCTCAAAGACATTTTCTAAATATGAAAATAGAATTTTGTGAGTGTTGGCTGTTTCAAAACTCTGTGATGTGCTCCATAAAAAACTCCATGATAAACACTGGCAATGATACAACAGTTATTTCCCCTTACACGTCTAAGAGCAAGAACATCTTAAGCTGTTATAATGTTAAGCCTTATCAGTGGAGGTATAGAATTGAAAGGCTTTAAGCTGGGGAAGGAAAAATGATTTAAGGGTTTAGATGAATTGCACAGACCCGTAAAATGGTATTAAATCAGTTCTGAAAAGATTTGAAGGGGACACAGCACCCTGAAAGTGTGTTATACTTTGGTATCATTAACCGACGATTGGACAACAGAGAAGAGGGAAATGTGAGATGAAATACCAGAATCACACAAGACACTTCAAGTCTTAAGAGGCATGTGAGCCAGGATAAGATGATGACTAAGCTGTTGTTCCTTATCATACTGATACTGATCACTGTAACAAACCTTGCTTTCAAAGCAGAACTTCCAAAGCCAGGGACTGATAGAGGAACTCCCAAACAATATTTTGTTTTAAATGTCTTGGATCAATTCAAGAACACTGTGGCTGTGAATAGTGAAGATCACAAGGGAAATCAGACTGGAAATCTTTGGAAAGGTAGACTATCAGTAAGGGAGGAGGCAAGGACAATAATCAACAAAGTGAATTAAGCAATTATTATTCTAATCTCTATGTCCAATGCCTTCGTGGGGCCTCTTGGTGGCCTAGGGTCCCCATCTATAGTGCTACTGGCATCCAATATGATTGTTTTCAATGGTTACATAATACATTTTCCAATCAGGAAGTAGGAAAACATTTCAGCCAAAGATAATGACTAGTTTATTTTAAATCCTTTCTTTCTACACCTGCTAAAGATGACAGTGGTGAAAAGGGGTACAAAAGATAAGAGATGATTCTTCCTGATGATCCTGTATTTCTGTCTGTTCTGTTCTAAATATTGGGTTGGCCAAAACTGCTCACTCAGGATTTTCCAAAAGATGTTACAGAAAAATTAGAATGAACTTTTTGACCAACTCAATATTTTTCATGTCTTATTTAACTTAGAAGAACCCTGTGAATCCATTTTTAGAGATGAAACTGAGATCTAGAGAGGTTACACAACTTCTCCAAGCTCACAGAGCAAGTAAGGATAGTTCCAGAACTGAAACTCAGCCAAAGGGCCCAGGGACCCACACTCCTCCCCACCACATTCCAAAGACAGCTGCCAACAATGCCACTAACTCCCCCTTACTTGTTAGCAGTTGGAGAACAATGGGTCACATGTTAAGATTCCTGATTAAAAAAGAGATGTGAATCATTTTTGAGTAATTGAACTTCAGGTCTGGAAATTCTAACTTTGACCTACAAAAACGTTTGAGTCACCCTGTTCAGAGACTGCAGCTCTGTGTTACTTCAGAGTACAAGCCTCTGCACTTCTATTCTTGGCTGATTCTCAAAGCCAGATGCTTGAGTAGCAATAAATGCAGAGGATACAAAAAAAGATGCTATCACCCTTCTCTGCTGACACTTGAGGTATTTCAGTTACGAGCAGTGATACATTCTCATTTAAAAGGAGGGAGCTGATAGTACTAGTTTTAGTTTTTACAATGCCATAAGAGGCAAATAACCCAACATGTTTTGTTGTGGAAGAGAATTCTGTTCTGTTTAGTTGCTAAGTCATGTCCAACTCTCTGTGACCCCATGGACTATATAGCCCACTAGGCTCCTCTGTCCATGGGATTTTTAAGGCAAGAATACTGGGGTGGGTTGTCATTTCCTCCTTCAGTGGATCTTCCCGACCCAGGGATCAAACTCAGGTCTCCTGTTTGGCAGACAAATTCTTGACCACTGAGCCACCTGGGAAGACTGGAGGAGACTTATCCAGTGTTAATCAGTCCAAAAATGAATGCCTGACATCGCAGGCCCTCCCAGGATAACCTGTTACGTCCCGATCTTTTCCCTCTACTAGAGTCTGACCTAGTCATTGATTAATCAAGGGCTCATTTTTCATAGATTCCCGTTTAGTACCTGGAGCTAATATGACACTTCAATTAACTACAGAGCACCTAAAATCCTACTCCCTTGAGTATACATCTACTTTACAAGAGCTGGTGCCTGCTTGTGGAACCCGATTCTCAATCTGGGATGGCTAGATCACATGAAAGGAAGCCAAAGTCAGGCTTGAAGTGAGTCAAAGCAGGTGTCTGGGAGTCAACACATTTGCAGCCAGAGAAGGTGGTGGTCAGGTAAGAGAATGCATGGAGACCTGCCAAGATGAAGAGGATATTGGTTAGAACAGACAACAGATGCTGGGATACTCTAGGTCAGGAAAGCAAATCTCAAGGTATAGTGATGCTGTAGAACCACACTTCTCAAAATTTAATGTGCATAAGAATCACCTGGATATTTAGCTAAGATGCATATTTGGTTCAGTAGGCTTCAATTCTGCATTTCTAATAACTTCCCAGGGATTCCCAGGCTCCTGGTCTGTAAATGATGCTTTGAGTGACAAAGTTGCAGAACAAAGAGACAGATGTGTCTCTCTGGTACTGGCTAGGAGATGCTGGGAGGCATGCCAGTTTCCTAGCAGAAATGAAAAGGCCAAAGCTCAGCTAACTTTTCAAAGTGAAAAGTGAAAGTTATTCAGTCATGTCTGACTCTTTGCAACCCTATGGACTATATAGTCCATGGAATTCTCCAGGCCAGAATACTGGAGGGGGTAGGCTTTCCCTTCTCCAGGGGATCTTCCCAACCAGGGACTCCCACACTGCAGGCAGATTCTTTACCAGCTGAGCCACAAGGGAAGCCCAAAAATACTGGAGTGGGTAGCCTATCCCTTCTCCGGAGGATCTTCCTGACCCAGGAATTGAACCAGGGTCTCCTGCACTGCAGGTGGATTCTTTACCAACTGAGCTATAACTTTTGAGGGGAACACAATTACAGGACTTAATTCTCAAAGCCAAAGTGTAATTCAGCTGGCTGTAGGTAGTCACCAAATCACTGGTGATTAAAGAACTTTTGTGTTGGACCTGGTTCTTGTGCAGTAGAGCATCAGTCCTTTGCCTTCTATATAGAGAAGATGCTGGGGAGAACAGTAAGAGCAGGGGCTCTAGAGTCACATAGTGTGCATTCAGGTGGAGTTTCCATTCTCTACTTTCCATTTTGCCTTGGCCAAAGTTTCCTTTTCTGTGAATCTTTCTTTCTTTAGTTATGGAAGTGTCAGTTGCTCAGCTGTGTCTGACTCTTCTCATTCCCATGGACTACAGCCCACCAGGCTCCTCTGTCCATGGAATTCTCCAGGCAAGAATACTGGCATGGGTAGCCATTCCCTTCTCCAGGGGATCTTCCCAAATCATCGATTGAACATGGGTCTTCTGCATAGCAGGCAGATTCTTTACCATATGAGTCACCAGGGAAGCCCTTCTTTAGCTATAAATCTGTGGAAATAATACATCTGCCATATTAATTAAGGAAGGCTAATCACTTTAAGAAACAAGTCCCAAAATGTAATGGCTTAACATAATAAAACTTTATATTTTCTTCCGTAACAGTGTGATAATGGTATTTGGCAGGTGGTTTTTGTGGCTCTGTTCTCTATATCTTCAGGGTTCTCTCCTTTCAGCCAGTGGACAGGGAAAGGATATGGAGAAGCACACAGGAGGATTTTATGAGGCTGGTTGAGAAGCAGCATGCGTCAATTCTATGTGTGTTCTATTGACTAAAACTTAGATACCTGGCCCCACTTTGTTTCTGGGGAGGCTGAAAAACATATCTCTGTGGTCAGGACAACAAGGAGATGAGTTTGGTGGATGTCTATCCTATGCTTTCTCAACCAGAGGATTACGTCTTAATGCCCTATGACACCCATGACATGTAATGAATTAATTTTTCTATGTGTGTAGACTGGAGCCTGCTATGTACTCTCCTTGAAGAAGTTGATAAAATCATCACTCAGATAATTTTCTGCAGTGCTTGGCCAGTCTTTCCTAAACCTGAAAAAACTTGAAGGTGGCCAGAAGATCAAATGAGAAAACATATGTAAATATTCATAAGCTACATAGTGCTATATGAATGAAAGCTGCCACAGAAGAGAAAAATATGTGAATCAGGCTGGGGTGGGGGGAATTCAAAGCACCAATCGTTGGAGAGGTACCACTGCACTGTGCAAGACTATTTCCTTTTTCTGCATTTCTTTTGTAATATTTTTATCTATTTATTTTATTGTCTTTCAGACTTTTATTTAAGGGCACTGATCCATGATGGATTTTAGATCTTGTTGAATGCAGCCACTTCCATAGACTGTACATCCTCATCAAAAGTAGAGATCTGCTCCTCCAGCATGTCTGTCCCAACTTTGTCATCTTTAACTACATACTGTATTTGAAGCTTTTTAATGCCATACCCAACTGGAACTAGTTTAGAAGAGTCCCAGAACAAGCTGTCTGCTTGAATGCTTCTGACTCACTCCTCTAGTTTTGCCATATTGGTCTCATCATCCCAAGGTTTCATATCTAATAAGATGAAAGACTTGGTGACAAGTGCTGGTTTTTTTGGCTTTCTTTGACTCATACTGGGCAAGGCGTTCTTCTGTTAGCCTCTTGGCTTCTTCACTTTCCTCCTCCTCATCAGATCCAAAGAGATCAATGTCATCAACATCTTTACTATCTGTAGCTCCACTTTCTATGGTGTCTTCCACATTAGCAGGGCCGTACTTGCCCAAAGCTTTCTTCACTCCTGGCAGGCTGGCCTTTTCCTTCTCATAAGATTTGATGTGATTATACCAACGGAGGGCATGACACAAGTCAGCAGGTGGTGGGCCAGAGACAGCTTCAAATACAGCCACATCTGCTTGTGATGGCACATACCCCTCTATGTAACTCTCGTCCGCCAAGACAAGAGTTGTAGTCATTGAGCAACTGGAGGCCAGCGGGGCTTTTCAAGTCTCCAAAACCCAAGGCGACAACTAATCTAGAACTGGGAGGCAGTGGAGGAAAAGAGGCGTGCAACCAGTCAGCACTGAGCACTAAGAGGAAAAAAGGCCTTTTGTAATATTTTAAACTTCCTGGTTTATCTGATGACCTCTCAACCCTTCTGGAAGTCTCCTCCTAGAATCACTTCTCCATAAAGCTTAAATGAAACTTTTCCTCTAGCCCAATATGTTACTAATTCTACTATAAACCCTAACCAGCATAATGCATTTCTCAATTAGCATATTGCACGTGTGCAGTTATTTATTTATACACTTTCCTCCCACTAGGAACAGAAGCCACTTATATTCCTCCCTATTTGCTTAGCACATATTGTATTAGTCATTTAATTCACATGTTCTGAAAAGCTTTAGATGTTCTGCCAGAGCAGAAGTCTGTGGTCTGTCTGGACTAACTAGAGGCTATGTACACATGCTCAGATCCTCTGAGTTTCCAGCACAGGGTCCCCAGGAGCTATATTGTATTTTTTATCCTGATAAAGTTCATTTTTGTTGGTGCCATCCTTAAACTAGTCCTTAAACATCCTTAAACTAGACCTGGAGAAAAAAATAAGCTATGGAATTTGGGTCCCTGTAATTGTCAGACATAGTGATGATGACTTCAGAGACTGGTCTAAGCTGGTGCAAATGATCCCTGAGGACTAAGAGAGTTTTCTCAATGCTCCCCAAACAATAATTCATAGACATCTACATCCAGCAATAAATTTGAGTACATGGTGGCTTGTATATGATGGAGGAGTACATTCTCCCATCACTCCTTCTTGTCTGAGGAAACAATTATGTTTCCCAGGATGGTTTGGAGCTATGGTTTGCATCTCTAGAAGAGTTCTGTGGAAAAGATGAAGATAGAGTTCTGCTTTCTCTATCACTCACTGCTGACTAAAAGAGATGAGATATCTGTCTTGCAAACCACCTTTCTCAATTTAGTTATGCCAGAGAATCAAATAAATGTGTGTTTTATCTACTTAATCTCATGAATTCTGTGCAAGCCTAGCCCAGTGGCTGACTGTGACAAGCCATCAGAAATCTCTTTTTAATTTTATATTTCCCCATTTCACAACTGCTTGATAAATGATTGTATCTGACAGCTTTTAATCCATGTAAGAGTGATCACTGGTGATGAGGGCTTTGGAAGGATTGTCTGTATACTGTCCTTCTTCTTGTGTATCCCTTTACCTGCTTTTTAATCAGCAGATACACCGCACACTGACAGAGTCTTTCATTACATGCTCTATTCAGGGCTTCAGTCCTTTTTACTGCTGGTACATGATAAACAGTAAAGATGCGCCCCCTACTACAAAAACAGATTTATTAATAAATAGCTGACACTTTGTACTTCTGCAGAATATCAAAGCAATTAGTGACAACAGTACAATGATTTTCAATACATACAGAGCGAAATATCATATTGATTCAAGCTCAAAGCTTTCTCTAAATAACAGCTAAGGAATTGTCTACTGCATCTGGTCAATTCTTTTAAAGAACAGGTGGTAAAAAAGAAAATACATCAGTAAAACTGCTTCGAATGGTTCAACTGGATATATTAGCCAATTTGCCAATATCGAGGAACTAGTGGACTAATGGCACAGAAAATGATTTTGGTTTCTTTTTTATCTTATATTTACATATACGTGCATGTACATCTGTATGTTTATATATGCATTTTATTGACATGCTTGTATATATGTATTTTACTCACATATAAACAGATGATAAATTTCACCATTTTTGGATTTCACATAAAATTGAGATATTCATTGGATTTAAAAGTAAAGGGGGGTTCACTGTGGGGAAAAATGGAATATTTAGATCATGAAACCTTAGATTCACAAAGTCATGGGACTATGAAGCAGAAGAAATTTAAAGAGATGGACTAGTCTAGTTTTTTCCCTGGGGAAATACAATGTTCTTCCTACCCCCAACTTGTCATGACTCAGGCAGTATTACAGATGAAAACATTGAAGCCAGGAAAGAGAACCTGATTATCTAGCAAATAAAAATGCGTGATGGATCAAGAAATCTGCCATCCCCAGGTCTCAGTGCTTCCCTCCAGAGAGCTTGCTTCATTCATTCATTCATTCAATGCCTACCAAGTTCTGAGCACTATTCTAAGTGCTGAGGAGGCAGCAGAGATTTAACACAGCCAACATTCCTGCCTTTGTCTCTCTTTTGCTGGACTCAAAAGAGACAGATCATAAATAAGAAAGGAAATGGTATTTTAAGAAATGAGTAGCACCATGGAGGAGAGCAGGGCAAGACCACTGGAGCACACAGAGGGATGGGGGAATGGACTGCTATGTTTTGAATACGATGGTCAGGCAAAATCTCATTTTTTTTCTTTTTTGAGTATAATTGCATTATAATGTTGTGTTAGTTTCTATTGTACAACAAAGTGAATCAGCTATATGTACACACATATCCCCTTCCTCCTGAGCCTCCCTCCCACCCCCTCGACCCACCCCTCTAGGTCATCACAGAGCACCGAGCTGAGCTCCCTGTGTTACAGAGCAGCCTCTCACTAGCTGTCTATTTTACACATGGTAGTACATATACGTCAATCCAAATCTGCCAATTCATCCCACCTTCCCCTTCGTATCCTCCTCCCCTGTGTCCACATGTGCATTCACTATGTCTGTGTCTCTATTCCTGTCCTGGAAATCGGTTCATCTCTACCATTGATAAAGTGATGAATAAGTAAGGACCTGAAGAATGAAAAGATGGGAATCACGGGGCTCTCTGGAGAGTGACCCCAAGGTGGAAGCACACTTACTATGCTCACACATGCAAACTGTCTGCTTGTTTTCCCTGAGATTTATCTATTACATTCTATTCCTTTCAACTTCTTCATCAAAACTGTCTTTTCTAGTTTTCCGTCGGAGACTAAGATAGCTCCACAAATCATCACCTGCTTCCGTCATGGTTCCGAAGCTTGGAGCTGTGCCATTTTTGAGTCACTGCCTCTGCTTCTATCCCAGCCTCTCTGCATAATTGTCAAACTCCCCCTCTCTTCTGCCTGGGTCATCTAAGGACATTCCACAGCTCCTGGGCTCAGGGGAGGCATACAAATTCTCTCCTGTCAAATTCAACACCTGAGGCTTATTTGACCCAATTTCTTCTCCTGACTTTTAGTTCCACCTCATGTCTAATCATCCTTTGAGAGAACAATGAAGGAAAAGGACTGTGGCGCTGCAGGTTACAAGGTGGGTTTATACCTTAGGTGGAATTGCAAATCAAACAGACCTCTATATTTGCCAGCTATGGGTACCCACTCCGTGCTAGGTGTCATGCTAGGTGCTGGGGATTCTGAGATACCTCTGCCCTCAAAGTGTTCACAAGAGATTGACATAAGCAATGACCATGTGTCTGCAGGCAGCACTATGGGGCTGCCCACTACTCAGCTCCAGTTCAGTCCCTTCACATAAGAGTATTGTTGGGGAGGATGTGTTTTGTATATGTATCTGTGTTTTAATGTGGCCACTACTGTGCTAGGTGTTATATAGCAGAATAAAAAGTAAAAAATGCATGATTTCTCCTAAGGAGTTGGCTGCTTAGCTGGTATGACAAATTATAAATATATACTTGGAAAGTTATACAACAATGCACCACAAAAACCACAGTTCAAAATCAGAATAAGAGTACTATAAAGTGAAAATGACTGAGTCTTGTCTTCCAACCATCTCCTAAAATTATACTCATTTCCTCCAAGGTAAATCAATAATATGTAAAGAGATGAGCAACATTATGGCTTGCACGAATTCCTATCAGTGATTCTTTGGTTGTTAAAAAATGAGTTCTATTTTTGGACGTATCCCTCTTTATAAATCTAGACTCTAACAATAAAGTCCTTAAAAGATAGGAATCCATTAGCTAACTTCATTTCTACTAATAACCTTAGCATCCCACCTACATGTGTATATTTTATTTTTTAATCCTATAAATTCACTTTTTGGTAAAAGTTGTGGAAAATGTCTACTGTCGGACTCTTTGCCATTAAAAAAAAATCTGTCTCAGCATACTTTGCCTCTGACCAGCTTTCCTACCTGAGAATCTTACTCTGCCTTTTACGTTATTCACGTATAAGGAACAATGTCACTCTCCATCTTATTTCTGTTCCTTTCCTTCCCCTGCTCTGCTCAGTGCTGTTAGTATTCCTCACATGTCAACTGCTCCACCAAGGCTTCAGTCCTGTTAAGTTTGAGGTAAATATGTAGTATAATATATTCCGGTATTAGCTTTTCTGGTTGAAAAGCTCTAACGAAAAGGAATACCTGTGCCAAAGCAGAAACATTAAAGTTAGAAATGGAGGAGCAGCCCTGCCTATATGGTGGACCCAATTTTGCTTGAAAAGATAGGATTTGAATAGGTTACAGTTTCCAGGAGTCATCATTTATGTGTACGCTAACTAGAAAATATATTATTTATTTATCCTCATGACAAATTATTCTCTCTGATGTGATTTTGAACATCCTGGGCAACATTAAGTCTGAATTCTGATCAGCGAAAGCCCAGGATTCTGGGTGCAGAGCCATTCTTAGCTTGTCCCTAAAGCAGCAGATATGGTGTAGGATCTTCAGAGGACCATATCTTTCTAATGATCCTTCCACGCAAATCCCAGTGGTTTGGCCCTGGATGATAAGTCAGATCCTGGAGCAGATGGTAATAAGTTGCCTTTAGAATGTGGAAAAATCCCAATTCTCCTTGTTTATGATGCTACATGGCATCTCCCAGACATGGCAGCTCCCAGAAGGAAGCAGTAGGGATTCTGGACTTCTGTTTATGGGGAAGGATCATCCATTTAAAGTTCTGGTGCCTCAAAGGCAGAAATATAGATCAGTGGAACTAAATAGAAAGCCCAGAGATAAATCCACGCACCTATGGACACCTTATCTTTGACAAAGGAGGCAAGAATATACAATGGAGAAAAGACAATCTCGTTAACAAGTGGTGTTGGGAAAACTGGTCAACCACTTGTAAAAGAATGAAACTAGAATACTTTCTAACACCATACACAAAAATAAACTCAAAATGGATTAAAGATCTAAACGTAAGACCAGAATCTATAAAACTCTTAGAGGAAAACAGGCAAAACACTCTGACATAAATCACAGCAAGATCCTCTATGACCCACCTCCCAGAATATTGGAAATAAAAGCAAAAATAAACAAATGGACCTAATTAAACTTAAAAGCTTTTGCACAACAAAGGAAACTATAAGCAAGGTGAAAAGACAGCCTTCAGAATGGGAGAAAATAATAGCAAATGAAGCAACTGACAAAGAATTAATCTCAAAAATATACAAGCAACCCCTGCAGCTCAATTCCAGAAAAATAAATGACCCAATCAAAAAATGGGCCAAAGAACTAAACAGACATTTCTCCAAAGAAGACATACAGATGGCTAACAAACACATGAAAAGATGCTCAACATCACTCATTATCAGAGAAATGTAAATCAAAACCACAATGAGGTACCATTTCATGCCAGTCAGAATGGCTGCTATCCAAAAGTCTACAAACAATAAAGGCTGGAGAGGGTGTGGAGAAAAGGGAACCCTCTTACACTGTTGATGGGAATGCAAACTAGTATAGCCACTATGGAGAACAGTGTGGAGATTTCTTAAAAAACTGGAAATAGAACTGCCATATGACTCAGCAATCCCTCTGATGGGCATACACACTGAGGAAACCAGATCTGAAAGAGACACGTGTACCGCAATGTTCATCGCAGCACTGTTTATAATAGCCAGGACACGGAAGCAACCTAGATGCCCATCAGCAGATGAATGGATAAGAAAGCTGTGGTACATATACACAATGGAATATTACTCATACATTAAAAAGAATTCATTTGAATCAGTTCTAATGAGATGGATAAAACTGGAGCCTATTATACAGAGTGAAATAAGCCAGAAAAAAAAACCAAACACCAATACAGTATACTAACACATATATATGGAATTTAGAAAGATGGTAACGATAACCCTATATGTGAGACAGCAAAAGAGACACAGATGTATAGAACAGTCTTTTGGACTCTGTGGGAGAGGGCGAGGGTGGGATGATTTGGGAGAATGGCATTGAAACACGTATATTATCATATGTGAAACGAATCGCCACTCCAGGTTCGAGCATGAGACAGGGTGCTCAGGGCTGGTGCACGGGGATGACCCTGAGGGATGGGATGGGGAGGGCGGTGGGAGCGGGTTCAGGATTGGGAACACATGTACACCTGTGGCGGATTCATGTCAATGTATGGCAAAACCACTACAATTCTGTAAAGTAATTAGCCTCCAATTAAAATAAATAAATTTCTATTAAAAAAAATAAAGTTCTGGTGCCTAAAAGTCACTCAGTGTTTATTAAGTGGGTAGGTTGGCATACTTTTACTAACACCTTTATGTACCCTTTAAAAAAGTCAGCTTTCTCTCATTTTACTTCGCATTTCAAAGTTATTAGCAAAGCTCAACACAAATTTGACGTTCATATTGTGGCCCTCCAACCCTCTTGGCCCTGCGTCACCCCCATGTGGGCCCAGGGTCTGTTTATGTGTTATGAAATGTGTATCTCCATTTCAAGTGTCCCTGTGCACATCACAGAGAGCATGTTTTCCTCAGTCCTACAAAGCTGCCAAGTGCCTTTGATTTTTGAGGAGTGGAGGACAGCTTCCAATACTGCAGGTCACGCATCCTTTGGGGGCACTGTCTGTCCTCTCCACTTTCCACAGTTGTCTCTCTCAAAATACTTTAGTCTTGTGGGCTAGGGAGACCAATGGTTAACCAAATGGTGGATTTTTATGACTCAAAGGAGGAAGAAGGGGTGGAGGTATACTCTTCGCCTGCTTGTAAATATTTTCTATTAATCAGGTTGACAAATTTTAACTGAGAAAGTATTCTTTGCCATTTCCTGTACTAGTAAGCTCCATGGGTATCTTCAAGAAGCTTTTGATCTGTTATAGAAATATGCATGTGAACGTGACAAGCAGGCTCATCCTGAAGGAGGAAACATCTTGAAAGCCTTGAAGGAGGCTCCATCTTGAAAGCAGGACTCCATCTTAGGCCAGACTGTGGACTGTGAGCTATATGCCCAATATCTATGGAAACGACATACCAACTGGAAAACCAGGCCCCCTGGATGGAAGAGCCCCAGGGCTCATACCTAGACTCTCTGTTGCCTAAAAGAATACCCTAATTATCTGTGTAACCGAATAGAATCATAAATTCTATTATGCTTATTGGGGTATGACCACAGGCCTATTGATAATTGTCCACTGTTAACTACCTAGGTTTAAGGCATATGAATCAAGGGCTAACTTTGATAGTATCTTTCTTTTCCTTTGTTCAGACTAGTTTCAGGGAATTTGGGGAGGTGGGTTTGGGCACGCATACTTAGGGTACATAAGGTTTTCAGAAAAACTGGTCAGGGTCCTTGGCTAAGAGGAGACTCTGCCTTGGACCCGCCGGTGTAATAAACTGCACTCCACTATCTGCATTGTCCTTCTCAGTGAGTTTGTTTCCCAGAATGTGTGGCTACAACAATCCATGCCGTTATTCTAGGGATTTAACCTGCCTTTAAGTTCTCACTTTTCAGCCACTTCGTCATAATTATCACTCCTTTTTGTATCCTCTTGTATCTCCTAAACTGTGGTGCTTCAAATTTGATACAGCATGCCTACAGATGGCTGACAAATATAACTTAAGATCTGTTTCTTTAGATTCTACTATTAATCCAAGAAACATATATTAAGTACCTATTAGGCTTTGAGGGTAAAATGAATTTAGTACCAGCCTTTTGCTTCAGGTGTTCATAACTAGTGGTGGGACAAAAGAGATAAGTATGAAACAGGGCATAAATGCGGACACAGTGTAACAATAGAGGTGAGTCTCATCCGAGGCCAGACAAGGCAGAACAGTATGTGTGTTGGAGAAGCTGATGAGGCTGCATGGCATATTTGGAAACTGAACTGTTCCTTGAAGAAATCTGCAGGACAGAAAGAGGCTGTAAGCTTTACTGTCTCAAACAGCATGAGGCCTTAATGTGGCAGTATTAATTGTAGTAGTTCAATGAGATATATATTGATGGTATCCTCTCGTGATTTCTCACATCTCTCTCAAAATAGGTTCTATATAATATGATATCACTATTCAGGATAGCTAAAATGACAGCTTTATCTTCTAAGCTGTAGCCCTTTCTCTTGGCATTTTTAAAGATATTATTGTTGGGCTAACAGGTGAGACTACTGAACACACTTGGTTTGGGAATACTGTGTGATCTCTAAGGAAGAAGCCGCTATTAATTTAACAAGTACAGCCTACACTCTAAGCTTTACCCAAGGCTGTGGAAGGTGCTATTAGATATAAAAGAGAAGAAGACATAGGCCTGGTGAGATCAGAAGAAACACCGAACTAGGGCCCTTAATGTTGAGTTCAGCCTTGGGTCTTGCAGTGAGTCATGTTATCACCTTGAACAGATCACTTAAATCTCCTCAAACTCCATTTTCTCATCTATAAACTAGGGACCATTATTTTAGCCTACCTTCACAATAAGATTATTATAAACATAAGAACTGTTACAGATATACAAAAAATGTTGTAATTATTGAAGTGTTCCCAATTTTTTTTTCAGATTTCAAACCTACTTCCATGAGAGTGGAAAAAACCTTATTATCCTTATGGATAAACTCTTCAGTTGGAAGACACACACAAACACATATACATATATTATATGTGTATACATATATATTCAGTTTTATAGACATATAATTCACAACTCTATAGTATATATGTATATATTATATACACATACATATATATATGAATGAAATGACTGGGAATCAATTCTAAGTTTAAATTTAATTAATATGCCAAAGCAATGACAGCTTCTGGAATTGCTAACAGATACGAAAGTACAAGAATGAAATGCGTGAGGAGAATGATGCCCAGAATCCTTCCTGGCAGACATACAAATTCATTCAGGCCTCAGGGGAAGGAAAGGGAGATGGCTCACTGCATCAAGCTGGAAAGACATCCTACTGGACCCTGAGTCACTGGACTGTGGTGAGTGTCCCCAACATAGTGTCCTCATGCCCTTTCATAAGATAATCTGGATAAAGAAGTCAGCAGCCTTCTACGAGGCATCTGTTTCATGTGCGCAGGATGGCTATATTATTGGATGAAAAGGGAGGAAAAAAGATTTACTACAGAGTGATTTTATAAGGGCAGAGTCACCTCAGTTACAGACAAGATTTAATAATCTGAAGTGAATTCATTATAACACTATTCACTTAGAAACAAAAATGTCATTTCTCATGACCCAATAAATGAAGCATAATTACTGAAAGCATATAAACGATAGAACTGAAAATGTTCTCCTCCTGATCATGCTTATGACAAGAAGCAATTTCACATATCTAAATCACTGATAACCAGGAAGAAACACCCTGAGACAGACCAAACACTTTGGACAGAATGTCAACAATAAAGATCATGCTACATACTTAGTCTTCTGAAAGATCTAGAGCTTTTTGACAACTGCTAAAACTCTAATGTGAGTTTCATGCCCTCAGGAAATATTTAACTCACTTTGAAATTTATTTGCAGTGATAGAAACCTGGGAATATTACTGAAAACGCCTACGATGGCCCCTGGCCTTCTAAGCTGAGCTTGGACCTGTTTAAACTTAACCAGTGGCCCCCTACCATTCTTTCCTTTCAGAGATTTCAATCCTCTGTAATGTAAAGATCATAAACAAATAATCCTCTGATTGCTTCTAATGAAAACATTTATAAAAGTCTTTATAAAACAGTCAAGTGAAGTCAAGTATGCCATTCTGTGCTTACCCAGGAACCACCAAGTCAGTCTTTCATCTCGTTCAGCTTTGGACTACTGAATGCTCAATTTTTAAGCATTATTAGAAAAAAGATCATTCTGTGAAGCACTTCTCCCAGAGAAAATCTTCCTAAATGACTTCTTATTCTTAAAATGATGCCAATTCCTTTCCTAAAAGTGTATGCACCATTCAATGATATATGATTAGAAATTATGAGGCCAATTTTCCAAAGGTGTTTCTTCATTTGCATCAGCAAAAAAAGAAGTACTTATAATTGTCCATGCAAATCAAGGACTTTCATATGCAAATATTTATATGTGAATGTCATTATGCTGCTCCAATATACAGATTGAAGTTTTAATCTATTATACAAATAAATGTGTAAATATGCATTTGTATTTTTCGTTAGAAAAAAAGAAGTGTCCATATGTATAACTATTGATAGGAACAGAAAGGAAAGAGCCAGCAAAGGTCACCTGTTATATTCCAGATGATGCTATTTTCACCAGCTAACATGTTACAAACAGAACTGCTTCTTTCTTCTCACCCTCATGCCCTTTTGCAGAATCTTGATCATGAATCCAGACTTCACATTTTATTATGATCAACTCACTCTGTGGAACCAGTCACCCTCACTTTGCATTTGGGTTATCAATAAGTCTACCCATCCTCCAGGCTTCTAGATGTGCCTGAACTCTATTGCTATTTGAGTTGGATTCCCAGTAGATATCTCAACCTAATAAAAATCAAACTGTGCAATTGATTCTAGGGAAGTGGTGTTACTTGTTCTACCTAACTAGAAGCCAAGTTCCAGTCCAACTGAAATGCATGGTATATGAATGTTTACCCAAAGCTGCCTCATCTGTCATATATTTTTGAGAAATTACAATTACCCCAGGGGGAAGAATTTGCAAAGGGACAATCTTTTGATCTAGAAATATAAGCCATGTGACCAATACAAAACTAAAGACTTGCGTACCACCATAATAAACTAACAGCTCTCACCTTGGGGAACCTTGTCCTCCACACACAAAAGCAGCACAAAGAGACAGATCTATTTACTGGAGAAGATGCTAGTACTAACTGACAAGGTGGCTCATTTCAGTTTGACCCAGAGAGGATATTTCATTTCAGTTTTACTCAGAGAGGTAAATTATGCAGGGCTGTCAAAGCAGGAACATTTCTCCTACTTTCCCCCATTCTCCCAACAGACAGTGAAAACTAATGACTGGAATAGATTTGCTTCATTTGACTACAGATCATATCCTATCTTATACGAAATCTAAAAAAGAGAAAGATTTACAAACGACAACTAGTGATCCTCTTACTGGAAAACGTGATGATATAAGCTGTGACAATATTTTCAATCTGAGAGTGTAGCTCATGGTCTAGATAATTATATTTATCTTGCTTTCAGGGGCAAGAAGAAGCTGGGATGATGTGACCTAGATGAAAGATATTAAAATTACTAGAACATTTAAATGGTTTAACAGGGACAGCAAGACAGAATATTGAAATAGCAGACATCATTAGAGCAAGTCACAGCATAAGTGGGAAAAAAATGGCTAAATTCTAGTTGTAAAGAAAACTGACAGGTCCACAGGTTACATTAAAGATTCTTGGGTTTCCCAGAACTGTTGGGGAAAAGTGAAAGGAAGGACTGGTCAATGTGCAAATGCTTTTGTAAATGTTACTGAAACACTATCCTTATCTGCACATTGGGGTAGCCTGAAGTATGTGCATTGCAATAACAGCAATATTCCCAATTTCTATCCAATCAGTAAAATTAAACCTTTCAAAGCACTTTCATGAATAAAGTAACATTACTAATTTTACTGAAATCTGAAAGTGGTCACTGAACATTCAGACCGGGTCCTACTTCAATCACATTTCACCCTGGACAACAGGACAAAAAGTTGTAATTGGTTATTGCTTGAAGAGCCACAGGACTTTATGAAACTCTGTGAATGTAAAAGTTCATAAAAAACATTGGGGAAAAAACAGCAAAAATATCATTTAATAATTTTATTGAACAGAAAAACTTTCATTGCTGCACCTTATCCTGAGGCAGCAGCACTGGTCTATTATCTCATAAATCTGGGTTGGAAGCCACAGAGCCCTGTGTGGGTGGGAAAGACAGGGTTAGAATAAAATCAAGATCAGATGGTAAAGGAAATGCATGTGTTCGTCCTTTCAAAGGGGCCTACTGGAGAAACACAAACACAGTGTTGAATCAGATATCATTCTGCATAGACATGTGCATTTTTCATCATAGTGAGAGACATTTGTATTATGGCATCTTGGAAGTGATATGAACAAAATAGAAGACAATTTCTGGTTTTCCAAATAAGGGCTTCCCAGGTGGTTCAGTGGTAAAGAATCTGCCTGCCAAAGCAAGAGATGCAGGAGATGTGGGTTCCATCCAGGGTTGGGAAGATCCTCTAGAGGAGAAAATGACTTCAGTAATCTTGCCGAGAAAAGAGGAACCTGGTGGGCTATGGTCCATAGCGTCGCAAAGAGTTGACGCTACTGAGTGGCTGAGCATGCGCAGGCATAGTGTGATATGCTTGCTCTCCATGAAACTAGGTAAAGCCATCAACCCTACTTTACTAACTGCAGATGGGAAAATAATATAACTACAAAAATACAGAGCAAAGCCTAATCTCCAGTGTCTGCAGAACCTCCCCCTCTTTTTACAGACAGCTACAGAGATATATAATTTATCATCCATTCTTGTCATTTAAGTAGATGCATTCAGATAATTTCCCAAGATTATTCTTAATGGAACTGTATGAGTGTCAGTCAAAAATATCACAAAATCCAATGTTAATCCCTCGTCTAATACAAGTTTAAAAGGGAGTTTGATCTTGCATGCTGCCAACCAGCCCCCAGCCCTGCATTGTGCTCTCCCTCTGATTTCCATCATAGACAATTTTATCTCTCAGAAGAGTGTGAAGTATAATCACATTGTAATACAACAGGGGGTGTGTGTACTTGTAAGCAAATACTTCTCTTTGGGAAAAACCTCTCTGGATCTTATACCCTACTGGGACTGGCAGGCCCACCAGCTCCTGCCACTCAGCACAAATACATCTCAGCATCAAGCAGTTAATAGATACTGACACATGAAGCGCTTTGCTTTAATAGATCTATATTTATATCTAGCTTGTTTCAAGTTCAATTTGCAAGGGAGCCTTATCTCGGTTGCTATCAAATATGCTACTTACCCTGCCATTTCCACCTGACAGCACCTGATGGTATAGATCTCATTTCAGTGAAACCCACAGCTGCCTTTCTCACTCACACAAGCCTTCTGGGCCATCACATTATCATATCTATACTCATAGTTTTCTGTTTTTCTCCCCTCATCTCCTGGCCAACCTTATTTATCTCCAACACTGAACTCAAAGATTGCCTTCTCTGCCAACCGTTCCTTCATCTCAATACTCACTGTGCAACTGAAAACATCGTCTCTTAGAGAGGGCATCCCTGGTAGCTCAGTTAGCAAAGAATCTGCCTGTAATGCAGGAGGCCCTGGTTTGATTCCTGGATCAGGAAGATCCACTGGAGAAGGGGTAGGCTACCCACTCCAGTATTCTTGGGCTTCCCTGGTGGCTCAGCTGATAAAGAATCTGCCTGCAATGTGGGAGACCTGGGTTTGATCCCTGGGTTTGGGAAGATCCCCTGGAAAAAGGGGACGGCTACCCACTCCAGGATTCTGGTCTGAAGAATTCCATGGACTGTATAGTCCTTGGGGTCACAAAGAGTCGAACACAACTGAGTGACTTTAGAGAACTGCCTTGAGCACATTTCAAACAAAGCACCTGTGATGCATTTTGCCTTTATTTATTTATTTCCTTGTCTCTAATTAGTATTTAAGGTCTCTGAAGACAGGAATCGGGATGCATCTTTGTTTGTACTCCCAGCACAAAGTACTATGCCTATTATCTAAGTGCTCCATACAGGCACTTCCATGGAATCTTTGCAGAAATGTTATATTGTTTAATCTATTAGAATATATTTCTCTATTCTATTAGAATTTAGTTTTAAAGAGAATATATAAACTAAAATCTGTTCACATTGACAACCATTTTTCTGTATCTTGTCTACTTTGTCTATCTTCGTGTGTGTGTGTTGGGGGGGGGGGGGGTTGGTGGTGGTGGTGATGGTTTACTTCTGAGCCGTGTCCTACTCTTGAGACCCCATGGACTGTAGCCAGACATGCTCCTCTGTCCGGGATTTCCCAGGCAAGAATACTGGAGTGGGTTGACATTTCCTTCTCCAGGGGATTTTCCCAACCCAGGGATTGAACCTAAGTCTAAATTTTCATGGGCTTCCCCGGTGCCTCAGCAGGAAAGAATCTGCCAGCAATACAGTAGACTTGGGTTAAATCTCTGGGTTGGGAAGATCCCATAGAAATCCCCTAGATTGCCTGGGAAATCCCATGGACAGAAGAGTCTCGTGGGCTACAGTCCATGTGGTCGCAAAAGAGTCAGACGTAACTTAGCGACTAAACAACAGTGACGCACAGCACATATTCATAGCATTTGTTCTCAAAGTTTTTCAAAATTCTTAATTGGTTCCAAATAGCACAGTCAACTTAGCAGGGCAATATGGTGAACTCTGTCATCATAGATTTAGTCCCAGTGATAAATATTACAAATCCTGTAGTAAAAGTCATGCATCAGTTATCTAAAAAGTACAACTCTGTGTCCCGTCACTTCACCAAGGGTCTGAGTATCACTGTGAACTAATTATGAATGAGCACATCGTCTCAGTTCTCTTCCTCTTCCCTTTGTAAATTAAGTTAGCAAACACTTGAGAGCCTACTATGTTTCCTACGCCACTAAATTAGAGATACAAAAACCAGAGAACCAAAAACTAATAAAACAGAGTCCCTGTCCTCAAGGAGCTAATTTTTCAGAAAATGAATTTTATCACAAAAGTATTATGATATGGATGATGAGTAGTCCCTGTTCTAAATGAGTTCATTGTCTATAAAAGGAGTTTATAGACACAAATATTCATTATGGTATCTATGATGAGAGTTATGATGAAGATAAACACAGAAACCAAATTGCAAGAAACAAGGGAACTTCAGGTGTGCCCTACCATTATAATCCCTTGCAGAGTTCTGAGAATAACATCTATGTGAACTTTTTCTTTGGCTATTAAATGTACCTTCCAATGATACCAAAAAATCTTTTATTTTCACTAAAATGGTAGTGTGCACGCTAAGTCTCTTTAGTCATGTCTGACTCTTCACGACACTATAGACTGTAGCCCACCAGGTCCCTTTGTCTATGGGATTCTCTAGGCAAGAATATTGGAGTATATTGTCATGCCCTCCTCCAAATGAATCTTCTTGACCCAGGGACTGAACCTACATCTCTTATGCCTCCTGCATTAGCAAGCGGGTTCTTTACCACTATCATCATCCGCCTATCCAAATGATAAAATAAACTGTTCTATATTCTGTTGATATCAAGGCATTTTCTCCACCTTATTTAAATCTATGAGGTTTCTTAGCCCATGTTATTTTAGTTAATCTAAATATTCATACATTATTTGTGTTGGTTGTTGCATTAGATGGATAATGAATAGATACTCTACTCAATTTAATTCTATTGTCTGACTGGAACAGTTTAGCTGAAATGTTTGACAGTCAGCTACAACATGAATGACTATTTGTCCAGTATTTCTCTTAGGAAGTCTAGCAGTAGAGACACTATCAATATACTAGTAGCATCCAAATTTATAAAGCTGATGACTGTCTCAGTCAACTCTGGTGGTAAGTCTTGGGCCAGCTCCACCAGTTGGCTCTGTAGGGGTAAGACTTGCATGTGAAGAGATCTTACACAAGAACACCTATCCTTGGGGAAAAAAATAAATGTAGCAGTCAATGGAAATGTGTATGTGACCACTTGTAGTGTGTATGAATGTGTGTGCATAGATGGTTTTAAGTAGAGAGAGAGATATTTGGAGTCTAACTAACACCAGAGGTTTGAAGAGTTTGGAAGGAGAGCAGAACCTACCATATGGTGGTATAAATTAACCACTGACAGTGCTTGGATTTTATGTTCTCTCTAAAGCTTGAAATGTGGGCAGGAAAACTATGGTTAAATGGCTATGCAGACAATTTTAGCGACAACTTCTAAAACTGGTAACTCAGCTTCTGTTCCATGCTTTCCTGCAAATCTTAAGCATTTTTGCTATAGAAAAAAAAAGTCCATAAAACTTAAAATGTCATTATAAGTAAGCTAAACCCAAGTGTAGTCATTTTATTTCATCTATTTGACCTTTTATGAGGACAGTTATTTACTTCAGTATTCTTTCTTGTTCAGAGACATAGCATAATAATATTAAAGTGGTCTGGCTGGGTTTGAGTTCCTGAAAATAAGAGATTTGGGTATGCAGTAAACATTCTGAATTATTAATCCTTCTCCAACCAACAACTAATACTGAGAGCTGAAGTCAAAATGGAAATGCTGCCTAAATCATTAACCACAATTCCCTTACTTTGAATAACAGCTGGAGTCTGTCCTAAGCAACATGAGGTCTATAGATGTGTCTAGAAACTGTCAGAAACTGGCATGTATACACAACTTGTTCCACTTTATCTCCAGGGACCCTAAGTCTTGTTAGTTAATCATTCTCAGTTGAAGACCAATTATCTCCAGATTATGTCTCTTGTATACTCTTACAAGAAACACACCAAAGCCATTAACGTACATTTGGGAATCTCTGAGCTGCACGAAATAACACTCCTTTCCCTATTCTTTCAGTTAATTCATTAATTCAATAAAGTTTAAGAGTTCACTATAAGCCAGAAATTGTGTTAGGTACTAAGAAAACAAAAATCTATAAAATTCTACCATGAAGAAGAGAGGTCAACAAGTCTTCCCAGTAAGCAACTATGAAGATGTACAAAAATGCCCCCCCCCAAAAAAAAGAAACTTTAGCACTCTGGAAATTGATCAAAAACATAGGAAAACAGAAATATTTATTTATTAAAACTATCAAACTATAATTGGGAACAATAGGAATTTGTGATGTTCTTCCCTAGGACTGATCCTATTCCTGGTTCCTCAGTGTGATAGTCAACCAGGGTGGAGTAGGCCATGAAAAGCAGTAGCCATATTGACACTGCAAGGGGTGTGGGTAATCACTTGACTTGGAGTGTTGCTGCCATGGGCTCACAAACTAGCTGCAGGTATTAACAGAGATTTCTAGAAGATGAGGTGGTTATGTAAAGCTCGATAATTTCTCTGCATATCCTGGAAAGACCCAAAGCTGTGTGCATGTACACTAGAGTGGGTGCAAGCCACTAAAATATCCCTAGCTGATGGAACCTCAATGCATGAGCAGAGGAGACATGAGAGAAACTATCATAAAATTAAAGCAGGAGAGAGTTGAAGTCAGTCTAGGCTATGAATGTAGTTGACACACAGACTCATCAGCAAAAAAAAAAAAAAAAAAAAAAAAGGAAGACATTGGTTTGAGATATTTGAGCACAATCTCTTAAAATATCTGTCTCTGTTTAGTTCTTTAGCCCATTTTTTGATTGGGTCATTTATTTTTCTGGAATTGAGCTGCAGGAGTTGCTTGTATATTTTTGAGATGAATCCTTTGTCTGTTTCTTCATTTGCTATTATTTTCTCCCAATCTGAGGGCTGTCTTTTCACCTTACTTATAGTTTCCTTTGTAGTGCAAAAGCTTTTAAGTTTCATTAGGTCCCATTTGTTTATTTTTGCTTTTATTTCCAATATTCTGGGAGGTGGGTCATAGAGGATCTTGCTGTGATTTATGTCGGAGAGTGTTTTGCCTATGTTCTCCTCTAGGAGTTTTATAGTTTCTGGTCTTACGTTTAGATCTTTAATCCATTTTGAGTTTATTTTTGTGTATGGTGTTAGAAAGTGTTCTAGTTTCATTCTTTTACAAGTGGTTGACCAGTTTTCCCAGCACCACTTGTTAAAGAGGTTGTCTTTTTTCCATTGTATATCCTTGCCTCCTTTGTCAAAGATAAGGTGTCCATAGGTTCGTGGATTTATCTCTGGGCTTTCTATTCTGTTCCACTGATCTATATTTCTGTCTTTGTGCCAGTACCATACTGTCTTGATGACTGTGGCTTTGTAGTAGAGTCTGAAGTCAGGCAGGTTGATTCCTCCAGCTCCATTCTTCTCCAAAGAAGACATACAGATGGCTAACAAACACATGAAAAGATGCTCAACATCACTCATTATTAGAGAAATGCAAATCAAAACCACAATGAGGTACCATTACACGCCAGTCAGGATGGCTGCTATCCAAAAGTCTACAAGCAATAAATGCTGGAGAGGGTGTGGAGAAAAGGGAACCCTATTACACTGTTGGTGGGAATGCAAACTAGTACAGCCGCTATGGAAAACAGTGTGGAGATTCCTTAAAAAACTGGAAATAGAACTGCCATATGACCCAGCAATCCCACTTCTGGGCATACACACTGAGGAAACCAGATCTGAAAGAGACACGTGCACCCCAATGTTCATCGCAGCACTGTTTATAATAGCCAGGACATGGAAGCAACCTAGATGCCCATCAACAGATGAATGGATAAGGAAGCTGTGGTACATATACACCATGGAATATTACTCAGCCATGAAAAAGAATTCATTTGAACCAGTCCTAATGAGATGGATGAAGCTGGAGCCCATTATACAGAGTGAAGTAAGCCAGAAAGATAAAGAACATTACAGCATACTGACACATGTATATGGAATTTAGAAAGGTGATAACGATAACCCTATATGCAGAACAGAAAAAGAGACACAGAAATACAGAACAGACTTTTGAACTCTGTGGGAGAATGTGAGGGTGGGATATTTCAAAAGAACAGCATGTATACTATCTATGGTGAAACAGATCACCAGCCCAGGTGGGATGCACGAGACAAGTGCTCCGGCCTGGTGCACTGGGAAGACCCAGAGGAATCGGGTGGAGAGGGAGGTGGGAGGGGGGATCGGGATTGGGAATACATGTAAATCCATGGCTGATTCATATCAATGTATGACAAAACCCACTGGAAAAAAAAAATAATAATAATAAAAAAAGAAAAAAAAATAAATAAAAAGCTTTCAAAAAAATGTCACCCAGTGGCAAAAAAAAAAAAAAAAAAAATCTGTCTCTGAAGACAGTCCAACACTTTGCAATCCTAAAACTAAAAAATGGAAAAATAAAACTGATCAGAGATGTCAATGACTATACATTGCAGGGGAGAAAGGTTTCACAGATTTTGTCCAAAGAAGTTATATTTACTAACATGAAAGTAAAAATGTTAGTTGTTCAGCCATGTCTGATTCTTTGTGACCCCATGGACTGTAGACTTCCAGGCTCTTCTGGCCATCTCCAGGCAAGAATCCGGCAATTCTCCAGGAAAGAATACTGTAGTGGGTTGCCATTCCCGTCTCCAGGGGATCTTCCCAACCCAGGAATCAAACTCGGGTCTCCTGCGTTGCAGGCAGATTCTTTACCATCTGAGCCACCAGAGAAGTCCATTTATTAACATAAAAGTAAATAAAAACAACAATCCTCAAGGAGAAGGCTAGATCAGAATCACTAGTGTCATGACAATATGGCATCTAAAATGTCTAGTATTAAACAAAATATTAAGTGCAAAGAAAAAGAAAGCATGATCCATACTTAAGAACTAAAAGTAAAATCAAATAATGTTTCTGAGTGTTCCCTGATGCTGAAGGTAGCAGAAAAAGTTGTTCAAGTAACTGTAATAAATTTGTTCAAAGAACAACAGGAAGTCATGTTTAAAGAATTAAAGAAAAATATTAACAAATCAATGTTAACAAATGGAATATCTCAACAACAAAGAATAGAAATTATTAAAAAATTAAAATTCTAGGATTGAAACCATCAATATCTCAAATTTTAAAATTTACTAAAGGAACATAAAACTATATTTGATATGGCATAAGTAAGACTCCCTAAGCCTAAATACAGAGCACTAGAAATTAATCTGAAGAACTGAAGAACTGAGTACAAAAAGATGAAAAATGAGCAGTCTCAGAAATATATGGAATAATAGGAAGCAAACCAACAGATGTACAATGAGAGTCACAGAATAAGCACAAAGAGTAGAAGGGGTTAAAAAAAAGTGACCCAAAAATAACAAAACTATCCTAAATTTGATGAAAATTATTACTCTACAAATCTGAGAAGCTCAACAAAACTCAAGTAGGATAGACACAAGAGTCATACCTAGACATGCCATATTCAAATAACTGAAAGACAAGGAAAAAGAGAAATCTTCAAAGCAGCAAAAGATAAACAACTCATCACATACAGACGAACATAAAGGATGAACAGCTGATTTCTCCTCCAAAGCAATGGAGTTCAGAAGACATTAAAATGACATATTCAAAGAGGTAAAAAGGAAAAAATATATAGACATACCTTAGCTATACTTCAAGTTTTGTTTGTGAATAAAGCAATAGAGTCAATATCACAAAAAAGCAAGTTACACAATTTTTTTTAGTTTTCTAGGGCACATAAAGGTTATGTTACCCTATATTATAGTGTATTAAGTGTGTAATAGCATTATGTCCCAAAATGTACATACCCTAATTAAAAAATGCTTCATTGCTAAAAATGTTAATGATTACCTGAACCATCAGCAAGTTATTTTTTTGCTAATGGAGTGTCTTACCTCCATGTTGAAGGCTGTTGACTCGTCAGGGTAGTAGTTGCTGAAGGTTGAGATGGCTGTGGCAATTTCTTAAAATAAGACAAAATTGAATTTTGCCACATCAATTGGCTCTTCTTTTCACAAACTATTTCTCTATAGCATATAATACTGTTTGATTGCCTTTTACACACAGTAAAAATTCTTTCAAAATTGGATTCAATCATCTCAAACCCTGCCACTGTTTTATCAACTAACTTTATACAGTATTCTACATCTTTTGTTATCATTTCAACAATCTTCACAGCATCTTCACTTGGAAAAGAGTCCATCTCCAGAAAACACTTTATATATTCATCCATAAGAAGCAACTCCTTACTCATTCACGTTTTATTATGAGATTGCAGCAATCCAGCCACATTTTCAGGCTTCACTTCTAATTCTAGTTTTCTTATTATTTCCACTATTTATGCACTTGTTTTCTCCACTAAATTTTGAACCCCTTAAAGTCACCAGCAACAGCTGGAAACAACTTCTTCCATATTCTTGATAATGTTTACATTCTGACCTCTTCCCATGAATAAAAAATGTTCTTAGCATCTAAAATGATGAATCTTTTCCAGAAGGTTTTCAATTTACTTAGCCCAGATTCATGAGAGGAACCACAATCTATGACAGCTATAGCTTTACAAAATGTATTTCCTTAATAATAAGACCTGAAAGTTGAAATTACTCCTTGATCCATGGGCTACAGAATAGATGTGTTAGCAAGCATGAAAACAACATCGATCTCTTACAATTCCATCAGAGCTCTTGGGTGACCAGGTGCAACGTCAATGAACAGTAATATTCCAAGAGGAACCTTCTTTTCTTGGCAATAGGTCTCAACAGTGAGCTTAGAATATTCAGTAAGCCATACTGTAAACAGATGTGCTGTCATCTAAGTTTTGTTGTTCCATTTATAGACCACAAGCAGAGTTAGATTTAGCATAATTCTTAAGGGCACTAGAAATTTCAGAATACTAAATGAGAACTGGTTTTGATGAAAGTCACCAGCTGCATTAGCCCCCAATAAAAGAGTTAGGGGCTGAAGTTTGAAGTAAGGCATTGACTTCTCTCTTGCTATGACAGTCCTAGATGGTAACTTCTTCCACTATAAGGTTGTTTCATTTACAATGAAAATCTGCTGTTTAGTAGGGCCACTTTTATTCATTATCTTAGCTAGATATTCTGGACAGCTTGTTGCAGCTCCTACATCAGCAACTGATGCTTCACCTTACATTTTATGTTATCAAGACAGCTTCTTTCCTTAAACCTCATGAACCAACCACTGCTTTTCAAACTTTTCTTCTGCAGGTTCCTCATCTCTTCCAGCCATCATAGAACTGAAAACAGTTAGTGCCTTGCTTTGAATTAGGCTTTGGCTTAAGGGAATATTGTGGTTGATTTGATCTTCTATCCAGATCATTAACATTTCCTCCATATCAGCAATAAGTCTTTTTCTTATCATTTGTGTATTCATTGGAATAGTGCTTTCAATTTCCCATAAGAATTCTTCTTCTTCAGTTATACCTTCCCTGTTTGGCAAGAGAGGCCTACCTTTTGCCTATCTTGGCTTTTAGACATTTTTTCCTAAGTTTAATCATTTCAAGATTTTAACTTAAAGTGAGAGACATAAACCTCTTCTTTTCATTTGCATACTTAAAGGCCACCATAAGGTTATTAAATGACCTAATTTCAATCCTGAAAGATGATGCTGTGAAAGTGCTGCACTTAATATGCCAGCAAATTTGGAAAACTCAGCAGTGGCCACAGGACTGGAAAAGGTCAGTTTTCATTCCAATCCCAAAGAAAGGCAATGCCAAAGAATGCTCAAACTACCACACAATTGCACTCAAATCACATGCTAGTAAAGTAATGCTTAAAATTCTCCAAGCCAGGCTTCAGTAATAGGTTAACCATGAACTTCCAGATGTTCAAGCTGGTTTTAGAAAAGGCAGAGGAACCAGAGATCAAATTGCCAATATTCGCTGGATCATCAAAAAAGCAAGAGAGTTCCAGAAAAATATCTATTTCTGCTGTATTGACTATGCCAAAGCCTTTGACTGTGTGGATCACCACAAACTGTGGAAAATTTTGAAAGAGATGGGAATATCAGACCACCTGACCTGCTTCTTGAGAAACCTGTATGCAGGTCAGGAAGCAACAGTTAGAACTGGACATGGAACAACAGACTGGTTCCAAATAGGAAAAGGAGTATGTCAAGGCTGTATATTGTCACCCTCCTTATTTAACTTCTATGCAAAGTACATCATGAGAAACACTGGGCTGGAGGAAGCACAAGCTGGAATAAGGATTGCCAGGAGAAATATCAATAACCTCAGGTATGCAGATGACACCAGCCTTAGGGCAAAAAGTGAAGAAGAACTAAAGAGCCTCCTGATGAAAGTTGAAAGAGGAGAGTGAAAAAGTTGGCTTAAAGCTCAACATTCAGAAAACAAAGATCATGGCATCCGGTCCCATCACTTCATGGCAAATAGATGGGGAAACAGTGGAAACAGTGGCTGACTATTTTTCTGGGCTCCAAAATCACTGCAGATGGTGACTGCAGCCATGAATATTTAAAAGACACTCACTCCTTGGAAGGAAAGTTATGACCACCCTAGACAGCATATTAAAAAGCAGAGACATTACTTTGTCAACAAAGGTCCATCTAGTCAAGGCTATGGTTTTTGCAGTGGTCATGTATGGATGTGAGAGTTGGACTATAAAGAAAGTTGAGCACTGAAGAATTGATGCTTTTGAACTGTGGTGTTGGAGAAGACTCTGAGAGTCCCTTGGACTGCAAGGAGATTCAACCAGTCCATCCTAAAGGAGATCAGTCCTGGGTGTTCATTGGAAGGACTGATGTTGAAGCTGAAACTCCAATACTTTGGCCACCTGATGCGAAGAGCTGACTCATTTGAAAAGACCCTGATGCTGGGAAAGATTGAGGGCAGGAGGAGAAGGGGACGACAGAGGATGAGATGGTTGGATGGCATCACTGACTCGATGGACATGGGTTTGGGTGAACTCTGAGAGTTGGTGATGGATAGGAAGGCCTGGCGTTCTGTGGTTCGTGGGGTCAAAACAGTCAGACTTGACTGAACTGAACTGAGCTGAGCTGAATTTCAATAATGTTGTGCCTCAATGTAGAGGCCTGAGGTGAGGCAGCAAGACAGGGAAACAACTGTCTGGTCAGTTGTGTGGCCAATAACAAACAATATTTACTGATTATGTTCACCATCTTATGTTGGTATGGTTCATAGCTCCCAAAACAATCATAAAAGCAACATCACAGATCACTATAACAAATGTAATAATAATGAAAACATGTGAAATACTGTGAGAATTACCAAAATAGAACACAGAGACATGAAGTGAGAAAACATTGCTGGGAAAAAAGTGTCAATAGACGTTCTCAAAACAGCATTGCCACAAACCTTAAATTTGTAAAAAGCACAGTCTCTTCAAAACGTTCTGAAGTAAAGTCCAATAAAATGAAGTAGGACTGTATATCAAGCACATGTTCTATATGCAGCAAAATTATCATTCAAATATAAAGCTGAAATACATATATTCACAGATATACAATGACTGAGAGAAAATTCATTTCTAGCAGACTTAGTCACCAAAAATACAAAAGGAAATCTTTCAAGCTGAAGGGAAGTGACACCAGAGTGTAGCTCAAATCCAAAAGAAGAAATGAAGAGCAATGGAAATAGTAAATATTTCGCTCCATAAATGTATATTTTATCATTTTTTCTCTTAAATTTTTCAAAGACAAAAGATTGAATAAGAGCAAAAAAACTTTTTATGTTTATAATATACATTTTTGTTAAATAACAATATAGAAATATTAGCACAAAAATAGGAATGAAAGGAGCTATATTGGCACAGACATTCTGTATTTTACTGCAATTAAGTTAGTATCGGGCTTCCCTGATGGCTCAGATGATAAAGAATCTGTCTGCAGTGCAAGAGACCTGGGTTAGATCCCTGGGTCTGGAAGATCCCATGAAGAAAGGAGTGGCAACCCACTCCAGTATTCTTGTCTGGAGAATCCCATGGACAGAGGAGCCTGGTGGACTACAGTCCATGGGGTTGCAAAGAGTCAGACATGAGTGAGCAACTAACACTTTCACTTTCAAGTTAATATTTTGAAGAAGATTGAGATATGTTCAAAATACATATTGTCATTCTAAGAGCAATCGCTAAGTGAATAACTAATAATGTATACTAAGAAAACAACATCTTTCCGTGTCCTATCTTTTTGCCTTTTCATACTGTTCATGGGGTTCTCAAGGCAAGAATACTGAAGTGGTTTGACATTCCCTTCTCCAGTGGACCATGTTTTGTCAGAACTCTCCACCATGACCCATCTGTCTTGGGTGGCCCTACATGGCACGGCTCTTGTTTCACTGAGTTAGAGAAGGCTGTGGTCCACGTGACCAGATTGGCTAGTTTCCTGTGATTGTGGTTTTCAGTCAGTCTGCTGCAGACCTTGGGGTCACAAAGAGTCAGACACGACTGAGCAACTGAACTGAACTGAAGAAATCAACATAGGAATTAAAACAACAGTTGTAAAATACTGACTTTAAAAGTACAATTGTTTAAAAGCAAACAATCCTGAGGAAAAAGAATAAAGCTGGAAACATAACCTTCCCGGACTAGAGACAATAATACTAAGCTACAATAATCAAAATAGCATGGTATTAACACAAAAATAGACATATGGATTATTGGCACACAATAAGAGAGCCCAGAAATAAACCTGAGATCAATTAATCTTCGACAAAGCAGTCAAGAATACACAATGGAGGAAAAAGAGCTTCTTCAGCAAGTGGTGCTGTGAAAGCTGGATAGACCACAAGTAAACCAAAGAAGTTAGAACTGTCCCTCACACAATATACAAAAATAAACTCAAAATGGCTTTAAGACTTACATGTAAGATGTGACACCATAAAACTCCTAGAAGAGAACATAGGAAAAACATTCTCTGACATAAACCATACCAACGTTCTCTTAGGTCAGTCTCCCAAGAAAATAGAAATAAAAGCAAAAATATACAAATGGGACCTAATCAAACTTACAAGCTTCTGCTCAACAGAAGAAACCATAAACAAAAGACAAGCTATGGACTTGGAAAAATATTTGCAAATGAAACCAACAAGGGTTTAATTTTCAAAAGGCACACACAGCTCATACAGCTCAGCTAAAAAACAAACCACAGAATCACAAAATGAGAAGACCTAAACAGACATTCCTCCAAAGAAGACATGTTCCAACAGGCACATGTAAAGATGCTCAGCATTACTAATTTTTAGAGGACTGCAAATCAAAACTACAATGAGATACTACCTCACACCAGTCAGAATGGCCATTACTAAAAAGTCTACAAATAATAAATGCTGGAGAAGGTATGGAGAAGAGGGAACCCTCCTACACTATTGGTGGGAATGTACAGCCACTATGAAAAACACAGTATCAAGGTTTCTTCAAAAACTAAAAATAGGAGTACCGTATGATCCAGCAATTCCACTCCTGGGCATATATCTGGAGAAAATTTTAATTCAAAAAGATACATGCACCTCAGTGTTCATAACAGCACTATTTACAATAGCCAAGACATGGAAGCGATCTAAACATCCATCAACAGATGAATATATAAAGAAGGTATGTCACACATATACAATGGAATATTAGCCATAAAAAGAATGAAATAATGCCATTCCAGCAACATGGGTGGACCTAGCGATTATCATATTAAGTGAAGTTAAGTCAGATAAAGACAAATATCACACATTATCCCTTAAATGTAGACTCTAAAATATGAAGCAAAGAATTTATTTACAAAACAGAAAATAGACTCACAAACATAGGAAACAAACTTACAGTTACCAAAAGGGAAAGAATAAATTAGGAGTTGGGGACTAACAGGTACATTCTGCTGCTACTGCTAAGTCACTTCAGTCGTGTCCGACTCTGTGTGACCCCATAGACGGCAGCCCACCAGGCTCCCCCGTCCCTGGGACTCTCCAGGCAAGAACACTGGAGTGGGTTGCCATTTCCTTCTCCAATGCATGAAAGTGAAAAGTGAACTTGAAGTCGCTCAGTCGTGTCCGACTCTTAGCGACCACATGGACTGCAGCCTACCAAGCTCCTCCATCCCAGGGATTTTCCAGGCAAGAGTTCTGGAGTGGGTTGCCATTGCCTTCTCCAACAGATACATTCTACTATATATAAAATAAAAAATAAGGTCCTACCATGTAGCACAAGGAACTATATTCAAGATCATATAATAAATTATAATAGAAAAGAATTTTTTAAAAGATAGTAAAGAAAAAAAGGGGAACAAAAAAGACAAATGATAAATATATAAACTCTAGAAGTAAAACCAAACATATCATTACATTAAATGTAAAGAGTCTACACAACTCCACTCAAATATGGAATGTCAGACTGGGTTAAATAGCAAACCCACTAAATGCTGTCTACAAGGGATACATGTCAGACATAAATATATTGAATATAAAATAATAGAAAAATAACATGCAAACAGTAACCATAAAAAAGCTGGCATGGCTATATTCATATCACACAAAATTAACTTCAGACAGGAAATATTAAAAAGGTAGACATTTGATAACAGTAAAAACATTATCAGTGATTAAAATATATTAAAATTATAAATGCATGTGTGTGTGTATTAGTCACTCAGTTATGTCCAACTCTTTGCGACTCCATGGACCTGTAGCCCATCAGGCTCCTCTGTCCATGGGGATTCTCTAGGCAAGAATACTGGAGTAGGTTGCCATGACCAAGATCTTCCCAACCCAGGAACCTGGGTCTCCTGCATTGCCTGGAGGATTCTTTATGCCCCTGAGCCACCAGGGAAGCCCAAGCACATATACTTAACAATAAAGCTCCAAAATACATGAAGTAAAACCTGGCAGAATTTAAAGAAGAAATAGAGAGTTTAATAATAATAGATAGAGATTTCAACAGCCTATTCACAAAAGCTGATAGAAAAACTACAAAGAAGTCAGCATGGACAGAAATGACGAAAATGATGCTATTAAACAACTTGTAACCAACATCAATAGGACACCTCAACTAAACTCTGCAGAATGCACACTCTTTTTGAGCACACACAAAATGTTCTCCAGGACAGACCACTTGCTGAGCCATAAAGAATCCCTCAAGAGTTTAAATGACTGAAAGTATATGAAGTATAATCTCTGACCACTTGAAATTAAGTTGGCAATCCACAACAGAAGTAAACCTTAGACTACTCCAACATATGGACATTAAACGACACACTTTAAATTACTCATGTGTCAAAGAAGAAATCATAAAATAATCTGAATTTATTGAAATCATGAAAACATATTTATGTTTTCAGCTGAAGTCTCACAGGGTCTGAAATTTTAAATGCCTATATCAGAAGAGAAAAACTCTCAAATCATCACCTAAGCTTCCACCTTAGCAATTTATAAAAAGAAGGGCAAATAAAGTCACAGCAAGAAGTAAGAAATAATAAATATTAGAGTAAATTAAGGAAATAAAAAGAAATACCATAGAGAAAATCATAAAACCAAAAGTTGATTTAAAAAAATAAAATTGATAAACTCATAGGTAAACTGACAAGCAATTAAAACAAAAATAGCAAATTGCCAAAAATAGTAATGAAACAGAATATCATTATCTTCTCTATAGAAATTAAGAGTTTTGTAAGGAAATATTAGCTTAAATGAAAGATTAGACAGACTAGACAACAGATTAGACAAATCAGAATATATGGACAAATTCCTAAAAAGATACACATTACCAAATTCACTCAGAAAAATAAGAAAAAGAATATGAATAGACCTATAAAATGTAAGGAAATTGAAATAGTAATTTAAAACATTCTCAGAGAGGAAATTTTAGGCATGAGTGGTTTAACTGATGAATTATACCAAACGTTTAAAGAAGAAATAATACCATTCCTTCACAAGTTCTTTCATTAAATGTAATGGAAGGAATACTTCTATAGTCATTATATAAGGCGAGTATTACCATGACAACATAAATTTACAAAGACATCAAGAAAAGAATACTAAAGACCAATAGCCATCATGAATACAGATGCATACACATCTTTAACAAAATATTAAATACTGAACTCGGTAGCAGTTAATCAGGATTATACAACATGACCAAGTGTAATTCATACCAGGAATGAAAGGTTGGTTAAATATCTGAAAATCAATTACTGTAATGTACCACATTAATGAAAAAAAAGGACAAAATCCACATGAGAATACCAATAGATTCAAAAAGCTTGTGAAAAAAATTCAATACTCTTTTATAGTAGTTATTTCACTACAAACTAGGAATAGATGATATCTTTCTTAAAACAAACAAAAAAGCTTAATGTCTAACATCATACTTAATGGTGAAAGACTAAATCCTTCCCGTCAAAGATGAGGAAAAAGGCAAATAAGCTCTGCTCTGTTCTCTTCATTTCTATTGAACATTGTACTGGCAACTATAGCCAACATGTTCAGTCAAGAGGAAGATGGGGAGGAGAGGCAGAGAGGGAAGAGGGAAAACAAGTTGAAGGAATTCAAATCGGAGAAAACAAAACTGTCTTTATTTGCAGATGGCATAACCCATAGGCTAAAGGATCCCAAGGAATACCATTCTATGTGCAAAGTCACTTCAGTCATGTCCAATTCTGTGTGGCCCCATGGACTGCAGCCTGCCAAACTACCCTGTCCATGGGATTCTCCAGGCAAGAATACTGGAGTAGGTTGCCACTCCCTTCTCCAGGGAATCTTCCCAACCCAGATATCAAACCGTCTCTTAAGTCTCTTGGATTGGGAGGCGGGTTCATTACCACTAGCAACACCTCAGTTCAGTTCAGGTCAGTTCAGTCACTCAGTCGTGTCCCATTCATTGCGACCCCATAGACTGCAGCATTCCAGGACTCCCTGTCCATCACCAGCTCCCAGGGGTTTACTTAAACTCATGTCCATTGAGTTGGTGAGGCCAACCAACCATCTCATCCTCTGTCATCCCCTTCTCCTCCTGCCTTCAATCTTTCCCAACATCAGGGTCTTTTCAAATGAGTCAGCTCTTCACATCAGGTGGCCAAAGTATTGGAATTTCAGCTTTAACATCAGTCCTTCCAATGACCATTCAGGACTGATTTCCTTTAGGATGGACTGGCTGGATCTCATTGCAGTCCAAGGGACTCTCAAGAGTCTTCTCCAACACCACAGTTCAAAAGCATCAATTCTTCAGTGCTCAGCTATCTTTACAGTCCAAATCTCACATCCATACATGACCACTGCAAAAACCATAGCCTTGACTAGATGGACCTTTGTTGACAAAGTAATGTCTCTGCTTTTTAATATGCTGTCTAGGGTAGTCCTAACTTTTCTTCCAAGGAGTAAGCATCTTTTAATTTCATGGCTGCAATCACCATCTGCAGTGATTTTGGAGCGCAAGAAAATATTCTGCCACTGTTTCCACTGTTTCTCCATCTATTTGCCATGAAGTGATGGAACCAGATGCCATGATCTTTGTTTTCTGAATGTTGAGCTTTAAGCCAACTTTTTCACTCTCCTCTTTCACTTTCGTCAACAGGCTCTTTAGTTCTTCTTCACTTTTTGCCCTAAGGCTGGTGTCATCTGCATACCTGATGTTATTGATATTTCTCCCAGCAAGATTGATTCCAGCTTGTGCTTCATCCAGCCCAGCGTTTCTCATGGTATATTCTGCATAAAAGTTAAGTAAGTACAGTGACAATATACAGCCTTGACGTACTCCTTTTCCTATTTGGAACCAGTCTGTTGTTCCATGTCCAGTTCTAACTGTTGCTTCCTGACCTGCATACAGGTTTCTCAAGAAGCAGGTCAGGTGGTCTGGTATTCCCATTTCTTTCAAAATTTTCCACAGTTTGTGGTGATCCACACAGTCAAAGGCTTTGGCATAGTCAATACAGCAGAAATAGATATTTTTCTGGAATTCTCTTGCTTTTTCGATGATCCAGCAGATGTTGGCAATTTGATCTCTGGTTCCTCTGCCTTTTCTAAAACCAGCTTGAACATCTGGAATTTCACCGTTCATGCATTGTTGAAGCTTAGCTTGGAGAATTTTGAGCATTAATTTGCTAGTGTGTGAGATGAGTGCAATTGTTCAGTAGTTTGAGCATTGTTTGGCATTGCCTTTCTTTGGGATGGGAATGAAAACTGACCTTTTCCAGTCCTGTGGCCACTGATGAGTTTTCCAAATTTGCTGGCATATTGAGTCCAACACTTTCACAGCATCATCTTTTAGGATTTGAAATAGCTCAACTGGAATTCCATCACCTCCACTAGCTTTGTTCGTAGTGATGCGTCCTAAGGCCCACTTGACTTCACATTCCAGGTTGTCTGGCTCTAGGTGAGTGATCACACCATTGTGTATATCTGGGTTGTGAAGATCTTTTTTTGTATAGTTTTTCTGTGTATTCTTGCCACCTCTTCTTAATATCTTCTGCTTCTGTTAGGTCCATACCATTTCTGTCCTTTATTGAGCCCATCTTTGCATGAAATGATCCCTTGGTATTTCTAATTTTCTTGGAGAGATCTCTAGTCTTTCCCATTCTATTGTTTTCCTCTATTTCTTTGCACTGATGGCTGAGGAAGGCTTTCTTATCTCTCCTTGCTATTCTTTGGAACTCTGCATGCAAATAGGTATATCTTTCCTTTTTTCCTTTGCTTTTGGCTTCTCTTCTTTTCACAGCTATTTGTAAGGCCTCCTCAGACAGCCATTTTGCCTTTTTACATTTCTTTTTCTTGGGGATGGTCATTCAGGTATGACCATTCAGGTATGACCTAAATCAAATCCCTCACGATTATATAGTAGAAGTGAGAAATAGATTTAAGGGACTAGATCTGATAGACAGAGTGCCTGATGAACTATGGACAGAGGTTCATGACATTGTACTGGAGACTGGGAGCAAGAGCATCTCCAAGAAAAAGAAATGCAAAAAAAAAGCAACACCTCGGGAAACCCAAATAAATAAATTTATCAAGGTCATAAGATATAAGAGTAATAACCTAAAATCAATTGAATTCCATATACTAGCAGTGAGCAATCAAAAAATAAAATCATGAAAACAATTCTACAGTTTCCCTGGTGGCTCAGTGGTAAAGAATCCACCTACCAATGCAAAAGACTGATCCAGGAATTTCCCACGTGCCACACAGCAACTGAATTGAGGATCACAACTAACAAGCCTGTGTTCTAGAACCTGGGAACCACAACTACTGAACCCATATGTGGCAACTACTGAAGCCAGCATGCTGTAGCACCAGTGCTCCTCAACAAGAGAAGCCACTGCAATGAGAAGCCTACTCACAACTAGAGAGTAGCCCCCACTCACAATTAGAGAAGAGCTTGTGCAGCAGCAAAGACTCAACACAACCAAAAATAAATAATAAATAAATTAAAGAAAAAAAAAAATTCTACATAGAAGATCATCAAGAATAATAATATACATTGGGGAAAAATCTAACACAGGATGTATATAATTTTGTGTTAACACCACAAAACATTGCTGCAACATATTATAAGTAATGACACATGCCATGTTTATGAACTGAAATACTTCTACCCAAATTGAAGCAGCTTTCCCCCAAAACTGATCTATAAATTTAACAAAATCCTTGTCCAAATCCCTCCAAGATTCATTTATAGAAAACATCAAGCTAAATAAAATGCAAAGACTTAGAATAGCCAAAACAATTATTGAAAAAAAAAAAAAAAGCAAACTTTAAGGGCTTACACTACTACCTTTCAGATTTTACTATAAAGCAACAGTAAAGAAGATAACGTGGTATTGGCATAATAATGAGCACAATGAAACTTGATCAATGAAACTGAAAAGAGTCCAAAAGTGAATCTTTAAGTTTATGGTCAATTTTTTTGACAAAGGCAATTCAATTATATTTTAAATGAATGATACTGGTATAAACAGACAGCCACATGCTAAAGGATGAATTTAGATGCTTAACAAAAATGCATTCAGTATCAGTCACTCACCTAAATGCACGAGCTAAAACTACTAAAATTCTCCAAAGAGAACATAAAATTTCAAGATTTAGGGTCAGGCAAAGAGATATCAGATATAAAACCAAAGGCAAACAACATAAATATGCATGTGTGTGCATTTAAATACATACATATATATACATGTAAAGTAATAATAATTAATAATATGTAATATTATATACTCATGATTACTTCATTAGATAGCTAATATAATTCATTATTTTACTACATAAGTAAATATATAATAAATATGTTATAATATAGCTATATATAATAAGTTATATTTCATTAAAATGAGAAACACTAACACTTCAAAAGACACCATTAAGAAAAAGAAATGGCAAGAAAGACACAAACTGGGAGACTATATTTGGAAAATACATATCTGATAAAAGACTTCCATGTGTAATGTGAATTATGTAATATAGTATATAATTTAATAATAGCATAATGTATAACTGAAAAATAAGAAAAGTGATATAAAATTGATAAAAATTTGTACTTTACATACCAGAGATCACAGGCAAAGGGCTAACAAGTAGATTAAAAGTTGCTACACATTCATTAGGAACTAAGTTAAATCTGAGATGGTAGGATGGCATCACTGACTCAATGGACATAAATTTGAGCAAACTCTGGGATATACTAAAGGACAGGGAAGTCTGGTGAGCTGCAGTCCATGGGGTTGCAAAGAGCTGGGCATGACTGAGCAACTGAACAACAAGTTAAATCTAAAATGAAATATCACTACATACCTATAAAAACGACCATAATCAAAAATTCTGACCATACTAAGTTTCAGAAAAGTTGTAGAGAAACTATGACCCTCACACATGGCTGGAAGAAACATAAACTAATATAGCCAAGTTGGAAATCAGTTGGGAAATTTCTTAAAAAAATGAAACAAACTTATCACATGACCCAGCAATTCTACTCTTAATAATCTACCACAGCAAAATGAAAACATGCCTAAAATGATTTTATACACAAAGGTTCATAAAAGCATTTTTATAATGGCCATAAACTGAACAATCCAAGTATCCATCAAATGTTAGATAATATAATGAAATGTGGTATATAGCCATACAATAAACTATTTAGTAGATAAAGGGATGAAATACTGATATATATTGTGACACACATAAATCCTCAAAGCATTCCACTAAATGAAAGGAGCCAGACGCCAAAGACTACAAATGGTGGGGTTTCATTTACACCAAGTGTCTAAAAAAGGTAACTGTTTATAGAGACAGAAAGCAGATCAATGTATGCCTCTGACAGGGATACTCTCTGCAGTGGAGAAGGACTGCAAATGAGCTCATGGGGGATTTTTAGAGTGATGAAACGCTATACAACTGGATCATAGTGACAGTTGCACAACTCCACAAATTCAACAAATATCACTGATTTGTAAACTTACAAAAAATGAACAAGAGCAGTGGTTTCTGCCCTCAAACTCCACCATTAACCCATTTGGATGAAGGCAGAATGATGTACCCAGATGCAATTTCACAAAGGCAAAGAGCTACATTTTTTAAAGAATATCACTAGAGGGAGGAGCCAAGATGGCGGAGGAGTAGGACGGGGAGACCACTTTCTCTCCTACAAATTCATCAAAAAGAATAATTGAACGCAGAGCAAACTTTGCAAAACAACTTCTGATCGCTAGCTGAGGTCATCAGGCGCCCAGAAAAGCAGCCCATTGTCTTTGAAAGGAGGTAGGACAAAATATAAAAGATAAAAAGTGAGACAAAAGAGCTAAGGACAGAGATCCGTCCAGGGAAGGGAGTCTTGGGCGGCATTGCTTGGGGTAGCGTCTGGGCCTGAGTGCCCTGAGGACAATTGGAGGGAGCTTCTGTGAGTTGCCAACTTTAACTGTGGGAGACCAAAAGAGAGAGAGTAAATTAACCGGCCCGAACACACTGCCGGCCGTTCGCCGAACAAAGAGACGGAGAAAATCCAGAGAAGAGCTCGCAGACTGCGGACCAGCCCAGCCCCGCCGGAGGCAGGAGGCAGGGGGGAGGGAAAGGTCGCGGCGAGACACAGGGCGCAGGCACCCGACCGGCGCGGACGGGGACTGGGGCTGGGGACCCGGAGGGCAGAAGGCGCACGCACCCGACTGGCCCCAAAGGAAACTGAAACTGGGTCCGTGGAAAAGAGTGCGCACGCCACACCTGGGGAGAGTGCGCCCACCAAGCCCCTGGCTGCCTGGACCGCTCTGACGGGGAAGGCACTGAGAGCAGGCGCAGCTTTTCGTTCCGCGCTTTTGTGGAACACCCGAGGGCTGGAACCTCGCGCAGCGTGGGGCTTGCTTCATATAGAACAGCCGGGAGCCTGAGCAGCGCAGACGGAGAAAGCAGCGTCAGCCCCTCCCGGCAGCGCCAGCCCGTCCCCGCGGCGCAAGCCCGTCCCTACAGTGACAGCCCCTCCCGGCAGCGCAAGCCCCTCCCCGCGGAGCGACGGAACTAGCTACCTGCATAAGAGTCCACCTCCGCCTGCCTGTGTCAGGGTGGAAATGAGGCTCTGAAGAGACCGGCAAACAGAAGCCAAATAAACAAAGGGAACCGCTTCAGAAGGGACTGGTGCAACAGATTAAAATCCCTCTAGAAAACACCGACTACACCAGAAGGGGCCTGTAGATATCGAGAAGCATAAGCTGGAACGAGGAGCTATCTGAAACTGAGCCGAACCCACACTGACCGCAACAGCTCCAGAGAAACTCCTAGATATAATTTTACTTTTTTCTTTTTTTTTTTTTTTTTTGCTTTTTGTTTTTTATTTTTTCTCTTTTATTTTCCTTTAAAATCCCCTATTACTCCCCCATTACTCCTTAACTTTCATTTCCATAGATTTTTACGATTTTTTTAATTAGGGGGAAAAAAAATTTTTTTTTTTCTTTTTTTTTTTTCTTTTTTCTTCTTTTTTTTCTTTTTCTCTTCTATTTTCTATTTTTATTTTTCTCTTATTTCTTTTAAAGTCCTCTAGTACTCTTCTACTACTCCTTAATTTTCATTTTCAATACACTATAACCTTACCAAAAAAAAAAAACAAAAGAGAAGCGCTATTTTTAAACCAAAGATTATTCTCTCCCAATCTTGACTCTCTGTTTTCTACCTCAGAACACCTCTATTTCCTCCTTTCCCCTTCTCTTCCCAATCCAATTCTGTGAATCTTTGTAGGTGACTGGGCTACGGAGAACACTCTGGGAACAGACAGCTGCATAGATCTGTCTCTCTCCTCTTGAGTCCCCCTTTTTCTCCTCCTGCTCATCTCTATCTCCATCCTCCCTCTCCTCTTCTTCATGTAACTGTGAACCTCTCTGGGTGTCCCTAACGGGGGAGAATCTTTTAGCCATTAACCTAGAAGTTTTCTTATTAGGGCTGTATAGTTGGAGAAGTCCTGAGACTACAGGAAGAATAAAACTGAAATCCAGAGGCAGGAGACTTAAGCCCAAAACCTGAGAACACCAGAAAACTCCTGACTACATGGAACTTTAAGTAATAAGTGACTGTCCAAAAGCCTTCATACCTACACTGAAACCAACCACCACCCAAGAGCCAATAAGTTTTAGAGCAAGACATACCATGCAAATTCTCCAGCAACGCAGGAACATAGCCCTGAACATCAACATACAGGCTGCCCAAGGTCACACCTAACACGTAGACCCATCTCAAAACTCATTACTGGGCACTCCATTGCTCTCCAAAGAGAAGAAATCAAGTTCCACACACCAGAACACTGACGCAAGCTTCCCTAACCAGGAAACCTTGACAAGCCAATCGTCTAACCCCACCCACTGGGTTAATCCTCCACAATAAAAAGGAACCACAGACCTCCAGAATACAGAAAGCCCACTCCAGATACAGCAATCTAAACAAGATGAAAAGGCAAAGAAATACCCAACAGGTAAAGGAACATGAAAAATGCCCACCAAGTCAAACTAAAGAGGAGGAGATAGGGAATCTACCTGAAAAAGAATTTAGAATAATGATAATAAAAATGATCCAAAATCTTGAAAACAAAATGGAGTTACAGATAAATAGCCTGGAAACAAAGATTGAAAAGATACAAGAAATGTTTAATAAAGACATAGAAGAAATAAAAAAGAGTCAATTAAAAATGAATAATACAATGAGTGAGATCAAAAACACTTTGGAGGGAACCAAGAGTAGAATAACAGAGGCAGAAGATAGGATAAGTGAGGTAGAAGATAAAATGGTGGAAATAAATGAAGCAGAGAGGAAAAAAGAAAAAAGGATCAAAAGAAATGAGGACAACCTCAGGGATCTCTGGGACACTGTGAAACACCCCAACATTCGAATCATAGGAGTCCCAGAAGAAGAAGACAAAAAGAAAGGCCATGAGAAAATACTCGAGGAGATAATAGCTGAAAACTTCCCTAAAATGGGGAAGGAAATAGCCACCCAAGTCCAAGAAACCCAGACAGTCCCAAACAGGATAAACCCAAGGCGAAACACCCCAAGACACATATTGATCAAATTAACAAAGATCAAACACAAAGAACAAATATTAAAAGCAGCAAGGGAAAAACAACAAATAACACACAAAGGGATTCCCATAAGGATAACAGCTGATCTATCAATAGAAACCCTCCAGGCCAGAAGGGAATGGGAGGACGTACTGAAAGTAATGAAAGAGAATAACCTACAACCTAGATTACTGTATCCAGCAAGGATCTCATTCAGATATGAAGGAGAATTCAAAAGCTTTACAGATAAGCAAAAACTGAGAGAATTCAGCACCACCAAACCAGCTCTTCAACAAATGCTAAAGGATCTTCTCTAGACAGGAAATGCAGAAAGGTTGTATAAACGTGAACCCAAAACAACAAAGTAAATAGCAACGGGACCACACCTATCAATAATTACCCTAAATGTAAATGGGTTGAATGCCCCAACCAAAAGACAAAGATTGGCTGAATGGATACAAAAACAAGACCCCTATATATGCTGTCTACAAGAGACCCACCTCAAAGCAAGAGACACATACAGACTAAAAGCGAAGGGCTGGAAAAAAATATTTCACGCAAACGGAGACCAAAAGAAAGCAGGAGTCGCAATACTCATATCAGATAAAATAGACTTTCAAATAAAGGATGTGAAAAGAGACAAAGAAGGACACCACATAATGATCAAAGGATCAATCAGAGAAGAAGATATAACAATTATAAATATATATGCACCCAACATAGGAGCACCGCAATATGTACGGCAAACACTAACGAGTATGAAAGAGGAAATTAATAGTAACACAATAATAGTGGGAGACTTTAATACCCCACTCACAACTATGGATAGATCAACTAAACAGAAAATTAACAAGGAAACAAAAACCTTAAATGACACAATGGGCCAGCTAGACCTAATTGATATCTATAGGACATTTCACCCCAAAACAATCAACTTCACCTTTTTCTCAAGTGCACACGGAACCTTCTCCAGAATAGATCACATCCTGGGCTATAAATCTGATCTTGGAAAATTCAAAAAAATTGAAATCATTCCAGTCATCTTTTCTGACCACAGTGCAGTAAGATTAGATCTCAATTACAGGAAAAAAATTGTTAAAAATTCAAACATATGGAGGCTAAATAACACGCTTCTGAATAACCAACAAATCATAGAAGAAATCAAAAGAGAAATCAAAATATATATAGAAATGAATGAAAATGAAAACACAACAACCCAAAACCTATGGGACACTGTAAAAGCACTGTTAAGGGGAAGGTTCATAGCATTACAGGCTTACATCAAGAAACAAGAAAAAAGCCAAATAAATAACCTAACTCTACACCTAAAGCAATTAGAGAAGGAAGAAATGAAGAACCCCAGGGTTAGCAGAAGGAAAGAAATCTTAAAAATCAGGGCAGAAATAAATGCAAAAGAAACTAAAGAGACCATAGCAAAAATCAACAAAGCTAAAAGCTGGTTTTTTGAAAAAATAAAATTGACAAACCATTAGCAAGACTCATTAAGAAACAAAGAGAGAAGAACCAAATTAACAAAATTAGAAATGAAAATGGAGAGATCACAACAGACAACACTGAAATACAAAGGATCATAAGAGACTACTACCAGCAGCTCTATGCCAATAAAATGGACAACTTGGATGAAATGGACAAATTCTTAGAAAAGTATAACTTTCCAAAACTGAACCAGGAAGAAATAGAAGATCTTAACAGACCCATCACAAGCAAGGAAATCGAAACTGTAATCAGAAATCTTCCAGCAAACAAAAGCCCAGGACCAGATGGCTTCACAGCTGAATTCTACCAAAAATTTAAGAGCTAACACCTATCTTACTCAAACTCTTCCGGAAAATTGCAGATGAAGGTAAGCTTCCAAACTCATTCTATGAGGCAACCATCACCCTAATTCCAAAACCAGACAAAGATGCCACAAAAAAAGAAAACTACAGGCCAATATCACTGATGAACATAGATGCAAAAATCCTTAACAAAATTCTAGCAAACAGAATCCAACAACATATTAAAAAAATCATACACCATGACCAAGTGGGCTTTATCCCAGGAATGCAAGGATTCTTTAATATCCGCAAATCAATCAATGTAATACACCACATTAACAAATTGAAAGATAAAAACCATATGATTATCTCAATAGATGCAGAGAAAGCCTTTGACAAAATTCAACACTCATTTATGATTAAAACTCTCCAGAAAGCAGGAATAGAAGGAACATACCTCAACATAATAAAAGCTATATATGACAAACCCACAGCAAGCATCACCCTCAATGGTGAAAAATTGAAAGCATTTCCCCTGAAATCAGGAACAAGACAAGGGTGCCCACTCTCACCACTACTATTCAACATAGTGTTGGAAGTTCTGGCCACAGCAATCAGAGCAGAAAAAGAAGTAAAAGGAATCCAGATAGGAAAAGAAGAAGTGAAACTCTCACTGTTTGCAGATGACATGATCCTCTACATAGAAAACCCTAAAGACTCTACCAGAAAATTACTAGAGCTAATCAATGAATATAGTACAGTTGCAGGATATAAAATTAACACACAGAAATCCCTTGCATTCCTATATACTAACAATGAAAAAACAGAAAGAGAAATTAAGGAAACAATACCATTCACCATTGCAACAAAAAGAATAAAATACTTAGGAGTATATCTACCTAAAGAAACAAAAGACCTATACATAGAAAACTATAAAACACTGATGAAAGAAATCAAAGAGGACACAGACAGCTGGAGAAACATACTATGTTCATGGATTGGAAGAATCAATATTGTCAAAATGGCTATTCTACCCAAAGCAATCTATAGATTCAATGCAATCCCTATCAAGCTACCAACGGTATTTTTCACAGAACTAGACCAAAGAATTTCACAATTTGTATGGAAATACAAAAAACCTCGAATAGCCAAAGTAATTTGAGAAAGAAGAATGGAACTGGAGGAATCAACCTGCCTGACTTCAGACTCTACTACAAAGCCACAGTCATCAAGACAGTATGGTACTGGCACAAAGACAGAAATATAGATCAGTGGAACAGAATAGAAAGCCCAGAGATAAATCCACGAACCTATGGACACCTTATCTTTGACAAAGGAGGTAAGGATATACAATGGAAAAAAGACAACCTCTTTAACAAGTGGTGCTGGGAAAACTGGTCAACCACTTGTAAAAGAATGAAACTAGAACACTTTCTAACACCATACACAAAAATAAACTCAAAATGGATTAAAGATCTAAATGTAAGACCAGAAACTATAAAACTCCTAGAGGAGAACATAGGCAAACACTCTCCGACATAAATCACAGCAAGATCCTCTATGACCCACCTCCCAGAATATTGGAAATAAAAGCAAAACTAAACAAATGGGACCTAATGAAACTTAAAAGCTTTTGCACTACAAAGGAAACTATAAGGTGAAAAGACAGCCCTCAGATTGGGAGAAAATAATAGCAAATGAAGAAACAAAGGATTCATCTCAAAAATATACAAGCAACTCCTGCAGCTCAATTCCAGAAAAATAAATGACCCAATCAAAAAATGGGCCAAAGAACTAAACAGACATTTCTCCAAAGAAGACATACAGATGGCTAACAAACACATGAAAAGATGCTCAACATCACTCATTATTAGAGAAATGCAAATCAAAACCACAATGAGGTACCATTACACGCCAGTCAGGATGGCTGCTATCCAAAAGTCTACAAGCAATAAATGCTGGAGAGGGTGTGGAGAAAAGGGAACCCTATTACACTGTTGGTGGGAATGCAAACTAGTACAGCCGCTATGGAAAACAGTGTGGAGATTTCTTAAAAAACTGGAAATAGAACTGCCATATGACCCAGCAATCCCACTTCTGGGCATACACACTGAGGAAACCAGATCTGAAAGAGACACGTGTACCGCAATGTTCATCGCAGCACTGTTTATAATAGCCAGGTCATGGAAGCAACCTAGATGCCCATCAGCAGATGAATGGATAAGGAAGCTGTGGTATATATACACCATGGAATATTACTCAGCCATGAAAAAGAATTCATTTGAACCAGTCCTAATGAGATGGATGAAGCTGGAGCCCCTTATACAGAGTGAAGTAAGCCAGAAAGATAAAGAACATTACAGCATACTAACACATATATATGGAATTTAGAAAGATGGTAACGATAACCCTATATGCAAAACAGAAAAAGAGACACAGAAATACAGAACAGACTTTTGAACTCTGTGGGAGACTGTGAGGGTGGGATATTTCAAAAGAACAGCATGTATACTATCTATGGTGAAACAGATCACCAGCCCAGGTGGGATGCGTGAGACAAGTGCTCTGGCCTGGTGCACTGGGAAGACCCAGAGGAATCGGGTGGAGAGGGAGGTGGGAGGGGGGATCGGGATGGGGAATACATGTAAATCCATGGCTGATTCATATCAATGTATGACAAAACCCACTGAAATGTTGTGAAGTAATTAGCCTCCAACTAATAAAAAATAAATAAATAAATTCGCATAATGAGCTCAAAAAAAAAATAAATAAATAAAGAATATCACTAACACTGGAATTTAAATTCAATATTGAAAGTGACAAAGCAGCATGTGCAAATCCAGTCAACATTATTTGAAGCCATGCAAATAAGAGTTTTATAGATGCCTCTAAATATTTAAGTAGCATGCCACTTTTTTCTGAAAGGATACAAGGTCATAGAAGGTAGCTACACTTTGAAGCTTGGTTAGCTCACTTTAGCGTCATTGTTTGAGAACCAAATTAATGGCAAGGACTATGGACTTTCTAAGGATTTGAACATGACCAAATTCAGCCTCCCTTACAAGTCCTGTTCTACTTAACACTCCTTATGGACCTTGGGCAAAATACCTGACCCATCTGAGTACCAGTTCCCCTTCCTGTAAAACAGGAAATCAACGATAAAACATGTGACCTGTACAGAAGGCACATAGGAAATGTTTCAGGCTAACTCCAATTCTAAACTAAGTGGTAAGTGGAGGAAGTATACACTTGTCGTTTTAATAATTGTGGGGTTTTCAGGGAGTTGCAACTAAATGCTGACTTCATTACAGGGATTTAGAAAAAGTAACAGATGTTCTTTGAATAGAAACCTGCTGAGATAAGCCATCCAAAGTGTCCAACCAGGTAAATGAAATGAGTCATGATTGACATTATTTCTTACCTGTGGAGTTTCACTAATATTTTCCAAATTTGGAGCTTTGTTTCTGAAAAAAAAAAAAAAAGCACAAGAGAACATCAATGTGCTATTCCTTTCAAAGCCCCAAAGCTGTCTGGGTTTCCTGGAAATTCTTGAGATCTAAAGCTCCCAGGCTGGGAATCAGAACATTAAGGAGTAACTTCAGTGACCTTGGAAGTGAGAGATCCTAGGAAAGGGAGAGAGAGAGATATCTGGCAATTCAGTCAAAGCACAATGCAAAATCCTGAGACACTGGTGCTCACTAGAACTCAACTGAACAAATATTTGAGAAGCTTAAATTGTACCTAAAGCTATTTAAGGTTCTGAAGATACAGAGGCAAAAGTAAGACCCGGACCCTCCTCCCTTTAAGAAGCTCACAGATATGTAGGAGAGATCAGTCCAGTTCAGTTCAGTAGCTCAGTCATGTCCAACTTTTTGAGGCCCCATGGACTGCAGCACGCCAGGCCTCCCTGTCCATCACCAACTCCCGGGGGTTTACTTAAACTCATGTCCATTGAGTTGGTGAAGCCATCCAACCATCTCATTCTCTGTTGTCCCCTTCTCCTCCCACCTTCAATCTTTCCCAGTATCAGGGTCTTTCCAAACGATTCAGTTCTTTGCATCAAGTGGCAAAATACTGCAGTTTCAGTTTCAACATCAGTCCTTCCAATGAACACCCAGGACTGATCTCCTTTAGGATGGACTGGTTGGATCTCCTTGCAGTCCAAGGGACTCTTAAGAGTCTTCTCCAACACCACAGTTTAAAAGCATCAATTCTTCAGTGCTCAGCTTTCTTTATAGTCCAACTCTCACATCCATACATGACTACTGGAAAAACCATAGCTTTGATTAGACAGATCTTTATTGGCAAAGTAATGTGTCTGCTTTCTAATACGCTGTCTAAGTCGGTCATAACTTTTCTTTCAAGGAGCGTCTTTTAATTTCATGGCTGCAGTCACCATCTGCAGTGATTTTGGAGCCCAAGAAAAATAAAGTCAGCCACTGTTTCCACTGTTTCCCCATCTATTTGCCATGAAGTGATGGGACCAGATGCCATGATCTTAGTTTTCTGAATGTTGAACTTTAAGCCAACTTTTCCAGTCTCTTCTTTCACTTTCATCAAGAGGCTTTTTAGTTCTTCTTTGCTTTCTGCCATAAGGGTGGTGTCATCTGCATATATGATGTTATTGATACTTCTCCCAGCAATCTTGATTCCAGCTTATGTTTCATCTGGCCCGGCATTTCGCATGATGTATAACTCTGCGTATAACTTAAACAAGCAGGGTGACAATATACAGCCTTGAAGTACTCCTTTCCCAATTTGGAACAAATCTGTTGTTCCATGTCCAGTTCTAACTGTTGCTTTCTGACCTGCATACAGATTTCTCAAGAGGCAGGTCAGGTGGTCTGGTATTCTCATCTCTTCAAGAATTTTCCACCGTTTGTGGTGATCCACACAGTCAAAGGCTTTGGCATAGTCAATAAAGCAGAAATAGATGCTTTTCTGTAACTCTCTCACTTTTTCAATAATCCAGTGGATGTTGGCAATTTGATCTCTGGTTCCTCTGCCTTTTCTAAAACCAGCTTGAACATCTGGAATTTCACGGTTCACATATTGTTGAAGTCTGGCTTGGAGAATTTTGAGCATTAATTTACTAGTGTGTGACAGAATGAAGCAGGGCAAAGGCTAACAGAGTTTTGCCAAGAGAACCCACTGGTCATAAATGCTCTCTTCCAACAACACAAGAGAAGACTCTACACATGGACATCACTAGAAGGTCAATACGGAAATCAGACTGATTATATTCTTTGCAGCCAGAGATGGAGAAGCTCTATACAATCAGCAAAACAAGACCGGGAGTTGACTGTGGCTCAGATCATGAACTCCTTATTGCCAAATTCAGACTTAAATTGAAGAAAGTAGGGAAAACCACTAAACTATTCAGATATGACCTAAATCAAATCCCTTACAATTATACAGTGGAAGTGACAAATAGATTCAAGGGATTAGATCTGATAGACAGAGTGCCTAATGAACTATGGACGGAGGTTTGTGACACTGTACAAGAGACATGGATCAACACCATCCCCAAGAAAAAGTAATGCATTAAAGCAAAATGGCTGTCTGGGGAGGCATTGCAAATAGCTGTGAAAAGAATAGAAGCCAAAAGCAAAAGAGAAAGGGAAAGATATTCCCATTTGAATGCAGAGTTCCAAAGAATAGCAAGGAGAGATAAGAAAGCTTTCCTCAGCCATCAGTGCAAAGAAATAGAGGAAAACAATAGAATGGGAAAGACTAGAGATCTCTCCAAGAAAATTAGAAATACCAAGGGATCATTTCATGCAAAGATGGGCTCAATAAAGGACAGAAATGGTATGGACCTAACAGAAGCAGAAGATATTAAGAAGAGGTGGCAAGAATACACAGAAAAACTATACAAAAAAAAGATCTTCACAACCCAGATATACACAATGGTGTGATCACTCACCTAGAGCCAGACAACCTGGAATGTGAAGTCAAGTGGGCCTTAGGAAGCATCACTACGAACAAAGCTAGTGGAGGTGATGGAATTCCAGTTGAGCTATTTCAAATCCTAAAAGATGATGCTGTGAAAGTGTTGGACTCAATATGCCAGCAAATTTGGAAAACTCAGCAGTAGCCACAGGACTGGAAAAGGTCAGTGTTCATTCCCATCCCAAAGAAAGGCAATGCTAAAGAATGTAGGAGAGATAGATGTTAACAAGTAACCATATGTGTTAGAAATATAATAATTGGAATATATACAAGGAAAGAATAAGCACTCTGTTTAGGCCACCCAACTTTACAAATCAAGCAATTGAAAAGGATTTTTACCCTTCAAGGAAGATTATCAAAATCTTGAAATATGACAAAAACTGAGAGTAAATTTAACAATTCAGTTTCCAGGAAAAAAAAAGTTTCTTTTTGTTGCTATTAATTAGGACTTGGGGGCCGAAAGTACTAAAAATACAAATCCAAATTATTTTAAACAAAATTGACAAGTGTTGAGAAAATTAGAGGGTATCTCTGGGCCTGAGAGATGCAGATGGCTGCGTAGTCTCAAATACCACCCAGAATTTCTTTCCATCTCCCCTTCTACTTTCTGTATATCTGTTTCTGTCTCTCCTTTGGGCTTCTTTCATGCAACCAAAACTAGGCCTACTGGTACCTCAAAATTTATGTTTCAGATTCTTTACAGAGAGAAGGTCTGACATTTGCACTTCCTAATTTGAATAAAAAATCTAGAAAACCATGATTCCAATGTGGGTGGGGTTATCATCTTTGTGGTCTGAAATATCACATCATTAAAAATGTAGTATTCACATCAGAACCTGAGTGGTCTGGGAGAAAAGAATTTCTTAGAAGGAAGAAAGTACACTTTCCAGAAGAAGGGCCAGCTATGTACAATTAGAAAAAGTGACACCTTGCCCCTGCATTATTTTGCTTTAAACTCTGATCCATCCTTTTTACATATTTTTTGAATCTTGCTGTCACCTCATCCCCACCCCCCCACCCCCCCACCATTCAATCCTACTGCAAGTCCTCACTATCTAGTTCCACCCACACTACATGAACCTGTTTTAAAAGTCAGGTTGTGGAACAAGATGCCAATACACCTTCTATATTCTGTGTACCTTGGGAGTGTTAGTTAAGAAAGAGATCACAAAGGACTGAATTGCCCCAGAGACAGAAACCAAGAAGCCCATACTGGAGGAGCTAGTCAAACATGGAGGAAGTGAAGTACAATGACACATGCACTCATTAAAGAGGCATTTTAAGTGATCTAGAGAACACAAAACCCTCTCGACAAATATTAGGAGTAATCAACTTTCTTTGCCAAGTATAACCTCTGTGTGCTTCTGATAATATATTACATTTAATCATTTTTCCCTTTTACACATAATGGCACATTAACCACAAATAAAGAACAGCAGTGATTATCTTCCCAACGAAATGTGGAGTAAAAGCAATTTCTGCAATTCCAATGCCTTGTTTATCTATAATAAGACAAGCACATGTGGATGCATGTGTGTTGAGGAGGGGCAACAGGCAATGTCAATCAATTGTATTCATAAACACAGCTCAGAGGCAGACCCTGCATAATTTAGACTCTCCCCTGACTTGCTGTTTCTGCAAGCAGGCATGCTTATGTTGTATTACCATTTTGATTGAATGAACAGGGTCAATAACGTCACTTTTTCTCATCCAAGGAAAGAAAATTATTTTGAATCCAATCATCAATCAATGGATGTAATCAGTCTGTTTAAAACACCTGGAATTCTCACGCAACTGGCTATTCTTAGCAACACATTGTAAAAGACATAGTTTGGGCTGACTTGTTAATATTACTATGGCATGACTAACTTGTTCAAAGGCCACCTAGGATTCAATATGTGCTCTACTATTAACAAGATTATGGCAAGGGATTCATCTGAGAAGTTATAGAGTCTGCACTCTGAGACCTCTAGTACCTGCATTCATTTGCATATAATTGTTTATCCATTACTTTGCTATACCATACAGCTACACTATTTTTCTATAATTTCTGGAGGTTAATGGCTTTTTCTCCCCCTCTAAATTCAAAGTCAACATAAACTGACACTAAAGTCAAGAAAATGTGCTTTTCAGAGTGCTGTAACAACAGTTGGCAGTCTGTACATTGTGAAAAATGTATTTGATCAAGGAACTTTTGCTAGCAGCATGCCAATGGATCCACGCTGATTTCCTTGAGAAATAAAGAAATTAATCCTCATCTTCCATTTAGGCACAGAAAACAGACTGAGACATCTTGCACCATACAAATCTCTGACTTAGACTTCACTCAGCCTTTCGTGCAAGTAAATATAATTACTGAGCAAAAGAGAGGAACAAAAGAGCAGATTTTCAATCTTTCCCTGAATGGCCAGAATAATCATCAGGCAGCTGGAGATGAGTGGATTTCAATTGCAGCTATCATGTTCCTGAATCCTGACTAGGCACAAGTGTGGGGGAGATTGGGTCTGTGGGGCATGATTGAATGATGTGGCCAGGCAAGCTCACCCAACACTGTTTGGAAGTCTGCTCCTGGAACAACCAATAGCTACTTCCTTCTCTCCCTTTCAACCACTGTATATGTGCTTTCTGTCTCTTAAATGTCGCCAGAGTAATAGTATTTTAAAAAATGTGTCAACTGGGCATCTCAATATTGGATAAAAAGGCTACATATATTAAGTTATTTTTAAAGCATACTGTGCTGTGTGTTGTGCTTAGTCACTTTGTTGTGTCCCACTCTTTGTGACCCCATGGACTGTAGCCCACCAGGCTCCTCTGTTCATAGGTATTCTCCAGGCAAGAATACTAGAATGGGTTGCCATGCCCTCCTCCAGGGGATCTTCCCAGCACAGGAATTGAACCCAGGTCTCCTGCAGGGCAGGTGGATTCTTAACCATCTGAGTCACCGGGAAGGCCATAATACTGGAGTGGGTATCCTATCCCTTCTCCAGGGGATCTTCCCAACCCAGGAATCCAACCAGGGTCTCCTACATTGCAGGCAGGTTCTTTACCAGCTGAGCTACCAGGGAAGCCCCAAAGCATACTAAGGCAGAGGAAAAGAAGGGCAAAACTCAGATGCCATAAATGTTGAAAGCCCCTGGTGATCTAGCACTGGAGTCAGAACAGAGTTAGTCTGAGGACATCTAATACATGAAGGCCTAAATTCAGCTTTCAATTGTGAAAAAAATATAAATAACATAAAAACATGCCATTTTTACCAGTTTTAAGTGTACTATTTTCCATCACCCGAAACAGAAACTCTTTCAGCCATTAAGCAATCACTCCTCATTACCCCCTCCTCCAGTTCGTGTGTGTATGTGTGTGTGTGTGTGTGTGTGTGTGTGTGTGCATGCTCAATTGTGTCTGACTCTTTGAGACTCCAAGGACTACAGTCCGCCAGGCTTCACAGTCCAAGGGATTTTTCAGGCAAAGATACTGGAGTGGATTGCCATTTCCTCTTCCAAGGGATCTTCCTGACCCAGGGATCGAACCCATGTCTCTGTGTCTCCTGTATTGCAGGTGGATTCTTTACCTCTGAGTAACCTATAATTTACTTTTTATGTCTATGAATTTGCCTATTCTAGATATTTCATGTACATGGACTCAAACAATATTTGTCCTTTTGTGACTGACTTATTAAACTTTGCATATGGTTTTCAAGGTTCATCCATGTTGCAGCATGTGTCAGAACCTCATTCCTTTTTAAGCTAAGCGATATTCCATATGTATGTGTGTACCACATTTTGTTTATCCATGTATATGTTGATGAATACTTAGGTTGCTTTCACTGTTTAGCTATTGTGAATAATGTTTCAATGAATGCTGGTGTAAAAATACCTGTTCCAATATCTGTTTTCAATTTTTTTGGATATACATCTATAAGAGACTCAGAGTTTTAATGACCCAAATCAAACCAAGAGAAAGTAGGCATAGCCTGGAGCCCCAATATCTGGAAGGAGCTTGGATTAGGGAGTCCCTAGTAAGTCTGAGGCCACCAAAGGGCAATATCCTCAGTAAGTGAAATGGGAACTAAAAAATTCCTCCTGCAGAAGGCTTGCTGCATAGATCTTGGTTGTGAATATATGAGACACAGAGGAAAAGAAAAAGTAAGTCAGAGAATTCCTAAACTAGATCCCTGGGTCATATGTACATGTGGTTGCAATTAACACTACCCATGTGGTCTGAAAAAAAATCTTAAGCTTAATGATCTTCATTTCACTGGGCCACCAAGTAACTAGGAAACACAAACACTTTCTTTGTTAACCATAACTTTTCAAGAAATGTGAACTAACAATAAGAAATCATTAAACAAATGTAGAAACAATTCATATACAAATAAAGTCAGCAGAAAAACACAAATTATAAAATCAACCCCAAATGGCTGTAGGTATTAGAAGTATCATATATTTTCCAGATTACCTAAAAAGCAGAATTGAAGGAATTATCAAAAAAGCAAGCTGAGAAAAATGAAGAAAGAAAAAGTATAGAAGTGAGGTGGAAATATAGAGGATATAAAAGTAATAAGACCCAAAATATTAAATGAGAGAACAAGGGTAGAACACCAAAGAAAACGTGAGGAGAACTACTTAGAGATATTGTAGATAAGAATTTTCTAGAGTAGATTAAAGACAACAATCCTTAAATTCTAGGCAATCAACAAATCCCAAACAGAACAAAGAACAAGAAATCAATATCAAATTAAATCAGGACCTATCTTAATGAAGCTGTAGCGCCTCAAATAGATAAAGGATAAAAATGAAAAATACACTGCTTACATTTAGAAAAAGGACAATTAAAGTGACGGTCAACTTTTAATCAGCAAAAAATTGAAAGCAGTTGCTGTGAGAAAGTAACCTTCAAGGTAGACTTATATAACCTTCAGCAATACGTGAACCGAGAACTTCCAGATGTTCAAGCTGGTTTTAGAAAAGGCAGAGGAACCAGAGATCAAATTGCCAACATCCGAGATCATCAAAAAAGCAAGTGAGTTCCAGAAAAACATCTATGTCTGTTTTATTGACTATGCCAAAGCCTTCAACTGTGTGAATCACAATAAACTGTGGAAAATTCTGAAAGAGATGGGAAAACCAGACTACCTGACCTGCCTCTTGAGAAACCTGTATGCAGGTCAGGAAGCAACAGTTAGAACTGGACCTCAAACAACAGACTGGTTCCAAATAGGAAAAGGAGTACGTCAAGGCTGTATATTGTCACTGTGCTTATTTAACTTTTATGCAGAGTGCATCATGAGAAACGCTGGGCTGGAGGAAGCTCAAGCTGGAATCAAGGTTGCTGGGAGAAATATCAATAATCTCAGATATGCAGATGAAACCACCCTTAAGGCAGAAAGTGAAGAAGAACTAAAAAGCCTCTTGATGAAAGTGAAAGAGGACAGTGGAAAAGTTGGCTTAAAGCTTAACATTCAGAAAACTAAGATCATGGCATCTAGTCCCATCACCTCATGGGAAATAGATGGGGAGACAGTGGAAACAGAGGCAGAGTATTTTCTTGGGCTCCAAAATCACTGCAGATGGTGACTACAGCCATGAAATTAAAAGACGCTTACTCCTTGGAAGGAAAGTTATGACCAACCTAGACAGCATATTAAAAAGCAGAGACATTACTTTGCCAACAAAGATCCATCTGGTCAAGGCTATGTTTTTTCCAGTGGTCATGTATAGATGAGAGAGTTTGAGTGTGAAGAAAGCTGAGCGCCAAAAAATTGATGCTTTTGAACTATGGTGCTGGAGAAGACTCTTGAGAGTCCCTTGGACTGCAAGGAGATTCAACCAATCCATCCTAAAGGAGATCAGTCCTGGGTGTTCATTGGAAGGACTGATGCTGAAGATGAAACTCCAGTACTTTGGCCACCTCATGCGAAGAGTTGACTCATCGGAAAAGACCCTGATGCTGGGAGGGATTGGGGGCAGGAGGAGAAGGGGACGACAGAGGATGAGATGGCTGGATGGCATCACCGACTCGATGGGCATGAGTTTGAGTAAACTCCGGGAGCTGGTGATGGACAGGGAGGCCTGGTGTGCTGCGATTCATGGGGTCCCAGAGTCAGACATAACTGAGCGACTAACTGAACTGAACTGAATATCTAAAAATATTGAGTGAAATAGATACGTTCAAACAAAACCTGAGAGGTAACGTACAATAGACCTCCACTAATAGAAGACGTAAAGGAGAGAACAAAGGAAGAAACAACACTATCTAAGAAGAAAAATCTAAGATGCAAGGAGGAATTGTGAAGAATGAATACCATATATTTTAGGCATACTCAAATGATCACCTTCTTTAGAAAACAAGAGAAAGTAAGATATAAGAGAAATAGCAAAAGCAGGACAAAGATCTGAAAATAACATGGCAGATATAAATCCACATATATGAAATTAATACTCAATATTTACATGTAAGACACAAAACTAATCAAACTAGACTTGAAGAAGTCCACCTATATATTGTTTTTAAGAGATATATTTAAAGTTCTTTGGATGAAAAGAATTTATAAGCCTCTGGCAAAATTCATCATAAAACAGAAGGAAAGAAGATATACAAATAACTAATACTAGAACTGAAATTACTGATGCTACAAGAGATTTTAAAAGGTAATATTCTTATTATTAAATATGTGTGCCAAAGAAAAAATATAGGTTCAGCGAAGCTATTCTAAGGAAAATACAAATTGTAAAATCTTGCTGAAAGAAGAACTTAAAATGTAAAAGTTTTTTAAACATTAACAAAATTCAATCAAAATTTTCTTACAAAAAATAAAACCATTAGGTCTCCATGGGTTTGCAGAAAAGTTCTAATAAAATTTCAAAGAACAGATAAGAGAAAGAGTACTTTTAGGACTTTGCACATTTTTAAAGAATACAAAAAATCTACTACCAATCTTTTTTTTTATGAGTGTAATAAAACCCTGACATCAAAACCAGACAAGGACTATGAAAGAAAGAAATTTATGATCTAACCTTATTCACATAAATAGATGTAAATTTCTAAATATGTACAAAATTCAGCAATGAACTAAAAAATATATCATGATCAAATTGGTGGTATCTAGGAATATACTTGTTAAAAAACTAAAAATGTAATTATTTCATAATCATATTAAAGCAATATATATAATCACCTCGATTGCAAAAAAAAATTCAAAAAAATTAACACTCAGATTTCATTTAAAAGAAAAAAAAGATCTTAGCAAAGTATGAATAAAAGAAAACTGTCATATCCTACCTATCTTAAAAACCTTTGCATAGACGTAATTCTTAACAGTGAAATATACCCACTATTGGCTTTTCTTTTCAACAGACTTTTTAAACTTTGCAGTAATACAAATATAAACTGAAAGTATAAGGATTTGAAAAGGGAAAACAAATTATATCATTATTGCAGATCATATGGCCATCTATACAGAAAACCCAAAAGAATATATAGGTAAACCATTAGTATTTATAAGAGGGAACATTAATTACTTATGTTTCTGGATGCACTTTTTAAAAACAGCAAGAAACAAAGAACTAAATTTTTAAAATATCACTTTTTAAAATTGCAACAAAACTATAAAGTATATAAGAATAAATCCAACAGAAGATTGTAAATCTTTTATGCAGAAATTTATATGGAATTTTCTGGCACTACAGTGGTTAGGACTCATTGATTTCACTGCTGTGGGTTCAGGTTCAACCCCTGGTCTGGGAACTAAGATCTCACAAGTTGTGTGGTGGAAAAAAATAAAAATTTATAAAAATGAATTTACAAAATTATAAAGGACCTATGTAAGTAAAGAGAAAATCACGTATTCATGGATAGCAAGACTACATAGTGAGTGCAAAGATTCTGTCCAAATTGATCTATAGCTTTGTTGCAATTCTAATTAAATGCCCAAAAGAAACCCAAAAATAAAATAGATAAACATGTATAAAGAGAGTAAATATATTAATATGAAAGAGCTGACATTGCCCTTGGATTTTTTTCAGTTAATTTTGTTGGGAAAAATGTATTTCCATATTTTAAAAAAGAAAATGAATCCATTCTCTCAATCCCACCTTGATAAATTAGAAATGTAAATGTAAGTTGTTTACATTACAACAAAACTTTATAATATTTAGCAGAAAAATCACTGAAAATATCTTTGTGACTTAGAGTGGCGAGAATGTCTCAAATGATATACAGAAATGAACTAAGCCTAAGGCAAAACATAATAAAAAATAGTTTTGAATACATTAAAATTAGAAACTTAGAGAATGTGAATTAAATCCACATAAGATGTCATTTCACATCTTCCTCAGCACGTTCAAGTTCAACCTGGGCCACTTGTCCCTTATTGCGTATTACTACAAGAGATTTCGTGGGTCACAGGCTATGTGCACACTGGTACCTTTTACCCATACCTGACCTCAGGTTTGGAAAGTATGGCAAGATCCTCACTACTGCCTGATATTTTCTAACTATGAAACAGTGGAAGGTGAGTCATCACCAGTGTCAGTCCTTAAAAGAAGGGAGTCAATCTTTTTCTTCCATTCCTACTTTCCCCTGCATGCCATCCTTACATTCCTCTTCAGTCCAATCCATCTCTCTTGGTCATCAGTGCATGCACAGTGTCTTCTCTTGTCTTGAAAAATTTACTGTCAGGAATGAGGACGTTTTTAGACCTCTGTACCATGGTGTAATGGTGAGACTGAGTGTTGGATCTTACTGGATGCAGAAAGGCAGGTAGGAAGACAGTGAACAAGATGTTAGACCTTTCCCAAAAAGCAACTTACCCATAGCAGAGGGGAAGGTACCCAATTCTCTTCATGGGACACAACTTACTATTCTGAATCCAGGTACAAAGAGTGGAGAGACTGAAGAGGCTTTGTATCTACTACTTTAAGCAATGAGTGTTTAGTTGAATCAGGGTTCCACCTCACAGTTTTGCATATCACAGAGCGAGAAAATTCTCCTAGATTCCAACAACAGGTCAACTACCACTATGAGTTTTTGGTGTTTCCATAGGTAATTGTTCTTTGCTGGTGCCTCCTTATGTATTTTAGTGTAAAATTAAGAAAGACAGAGGGAGTGCATCAGAACCTATAGCCTACTCTGCATACTCACTCTTGAAACCAAAACTGTCAATGCACAGAGATGACTCCTGATCCAACTAGATTAATCCTAGTCCTAAAACTGGTCTTGGGGAAGAGAAAAGCATCAGGGCCACCTGCCAGCCTCCTCCTTTCTCATTACACTCACTAACCACATGACATTAGTTTCATGGCCTTGTCACAAGGCCACAAATGCCCCTGATTCGTGGTCTTCACACTCTAAAGAACTTTAAACGTTTGGCAGACATTGATAAACAGAGCACCCTGCTCTGTTTTCCTCATCAGATGAATACCAAAACTCTTGTCAAGGTGACAGAGCTATTAACTGTCTATTCACACAGCAATCAGAAATTGGAGCATCAATCAGTAATCATAAAGTCAGGGGCATTTTCTCACAAAGTCAGGAATTCAGAGGGCTTTCATAAGCTAATCAGCAGGCATCAAATAGACAATCAATCTAATTAGCTGCTCACATTCGGATGGCAATCAAAGCAGCACAGGGCGCTTCATTAGTAATGATATTGAAAATTGTGATCTGTGCAGTATTCAGCTAGGAAATGAGTATCCTTTTTTTGTAAATAGGTAAGGAGGATACAGCTAGCTGTGTGTACCATGTGCCAATTCAAAGATGCAGGCACCTGAAAGCAAACTAATGCCTACTTTTACTGTTCTGTTAGCCTAAATGTAAGGGAAGTGGGTAGGGTCACTTACCAAAAGTCTGACAATAGTGAATCAGTAAAGTGGGTGACATGACCCACCTCAGAGGAAAATCAAGACAGAGGGGAGTGAAGAGGATGTCAATAATCACAGAAATTTACTGTTTTTCTGTTTTTTTTTTTTTTTAATAGAAGTGCCATTGTTTAGCTCTAAGTTCAACCCCTGTTTATCTTCAAAACCCACAATGTTTCTACCATGTATGCCTTCTCTGAATAAAACCGGACCAAAGCACTCCATGGTGGGGACCTTGAGAATCACCGTTCTTCAAGGTAAGAGCACTCCTCTCCTTCTACCGTAAGCATCAGCCAGAGTGCCATTGGCCACATTGGTGGTAAAGGCCTTCTGAGATAGAGGCTGTGTCCTTTTTCCAACCCAGGATGATAACTGTATATTACATATTTTTTCAGGCATTTTGAAGGTAATTAAAGAGACCAGCTCATCTTATCTTTGGATAACACTGACACACATGCACACAAAAACCCAAATTTTAGAAAACAGAATGTTGTTCATGGCTAACTGTTGCATTACAAATCTGCATATTTTAGAATTTGAGAATTGAACAGAGGGAGGAACACTGATACATCACATGAGAGAAGAGCCTTCTGGAAAAAAGCTAGAGGCCAGGAGCTGGTTGCCTTCAAACTGGTATATTTCTAAATTGCCTGTGTTTCAAGAGAATGGATAGCCATTTTTAGTGAAGCTTAGAATATGCTTAAGAAAGCTGGTATAACATGGTCACATAATAGAAGTTAAAAAAAAAAAAACAAAACTCCCATATATTTGCTCAGTATAGCACACTTTCAGTCTCAATAAATCTCCTTGGTAAACATATGTTCATGAGTGAGTAATAGTAACAATATTCAGACACCAAGCATGGGCCCTGCCAGACCCTAAGTAAGTTCCTTACAAGGGAAGTCTCCTATCCAGTCACTTCCTCTCAAGAGCCCCTGGCCCTGTTCCACCTCTTCTGGTGGCCTATCTTCTTCCAACCTCATCCACACTTCCAATTCCTATCTTTGAACTTGTGCCTTCTAACCCCAACCTACAATGCTTTCTTACACATATTTATTTACATTTTTGAATCCCTCTATTAGACTGAAAATCTCCTTACAGCAAATAAGGCTTTTGATTCAACTTTATAACCCCATTCACTAATATGTGTCTGATGAATAAATTAATGGTTTTTTTTCAAATTAGTTTTGGTTTCTGTGAAAATTTGAGTTCTGTGAAAGGAAAGTCATTACAGGGATTTAGCAAGAACACCTAGTGCCCAGAAGGCTGTGTGAGATATGAAAGCTCACGTCTCTGTCTCCAAGGAGTTTCTGTGCCTACGTGTGATAGATCACTCATGGAGTCACACTGCAGGAAGTTTAATATGAGGGCTGGAGAGAACAAGCATTCAAAGGATGAAAAATCTGGTTTATGATCAAAAAAAAAAAAACTCCTAAGGGGTGTTCAAGGGGCTTGTTATAAAGAAAGAAAAGTTTAAAAGGCAGGGAAATAAATGAGGACATAGTATCTTAAGGGAGAGAGCAGAAACAGGTCTTTCTTTATACAAAAGGAGAACACCAGAGTCTTAGAAAATGCATAGTAATTCCATTGAAGATATTTAAGCTTCTATATTCCAAGATAAAATTTTTCAGATGAAAAGTGCCATAAAGGAACTAGGAAATAAAATCCCTGTGAGCAAAGTAATCTGTGAGTTTCATTTGTTTCCCCCCACCCTTTTTGATGTCTTACGGCACAGAGCACTTGATTATACAAAGTCTGGGCTCTGCTGCACCTGACAATGGAAAGAAGCAGTAGGAGTCTGGAGCCGGTGGGCACTGCAGCTGCAAACCGCAGTGGGCACCCCCACTGGTAGGCACTGACGGAGGTGCTGCAGGGTCTGTGTCTGGCTTGTGCTTGGATGCTTGTCATTACAGTGCAGCCTGAGATGAGTGACAGTTCACTGCTGCTCTGTGGAGGAAAACCTGGATGCTCTGCAGAGAATGCTGATGAGCAACTTCCCTGGAACACATGGAAGGGCTATTGCAAGAGATTTTCTGTCTGGGGTGCATGTTAGTTTGCTAGGGCCACCGTGACAAAATATCACAGACTGGGTGCCTTAAACAACAGAAACTTGTTCTTTCACAGTTCTGGAAGCTAGAAATCCATGATCAATATATTGGAAGGGTTGGTGTTTCCAAAGCCTTTCTTCTTGACTTGCAGATGGCTGAATTCTCTCTGTGTCCTCAGATAGCTTTTCCCCTGTGCACACGTGTCTCTGTGTCCAAATCTCTGCTTGTAAGGACACCGGTTTTATTAGACTATTGACTGTCTTTTAACTTAAGTTTAAAGGTCCTCTTTAAAGGTCCTATCTTCAATACAGTAACATTCTGAGGTACTAGAGGTTAAGAACTCAACACTGAATTTTGGGAGATCACAATTCAACCTATAACAGGGAAGAGTAGCTACCCCTCAACTGCCATCTGCAAAATGTATTCAGAAAGTCCCTTCTGTATTCTTCTCGGAGTACCTTCTTTCAATGATCCAATAATAGAAAACAAAGGCTAATATTTTTAGACAGCTTACTATTGCCAGGAATGACTGCAAGCACCCTGAATGAGTTATTTCATAATTACAATAATCTTTTGACGGGTGTATGGTTATTGGTCTCATTTTACTTGGGGGGTTCCAAAGTAGTTTTTTTTTTAATGTTGCCCACTTTTTAAAAAAGGTTTTGAAGTATAATTGATATAAACTGGTCCATGGTTAGAGTATATAATTTGATAATTTTTGTGATATGTTCACACCTGTGAATTCATTATGCAGTGAAAAATTTCTTCCTGACCTTTGTAATCCTCCCCCACTGCCTCTTCCCACAATCCAGACACCTCATCTCTAGGAAACCAGGGTTCACTTTCTATCACTATAGTGTTGCAATTGCTTATAGAGTCATCCATATTGTTGGGTATATCAATAGTGTATTCCTTTTGTGCTGAGTCATTACAACCAGAATCACCATCTTCCTAATATAATACAACAGATTGGCCATGCTCTTGCCTTAATGTTGAGAAACCATTCTTTATTGTGTTTGGAATCTCTTCTATGTTACCTTCAAGTTTTATCTCATTGTTCCTTAGAGATTCTAAACTGCTAATCTTATTTCCAATAATATCACCACAAATCAAAAAGTGTTAGATCTACACCTATTAGTAAACATAGTAACCAGGAACCAAGAGTACTTATAATATTACTGGGAAAAAGTGTGCTTTCAGTTTTCAAATACCATGCATGAGCTATGGAGTTAAAGGATTTGGTGTAGGGTTTTTATATCTGTATGTTCTTATTAATGACATAAAATCCTCTTCCTCTTCCCCGACTCTGTTTAAAATCACTGTATTTTTCTTTTTCTGTGTGCTGTGTAATTTAACCTCCTACTTGAATACAGAACATAATTCAATTGAGAGATGTGTTTATACCACATGAAACACAATAAAGCATGATGAAGTATTTCTTAAATCGTTAGCAAATGAATGGCTGCAATATTCCCAGGGTGCTCTCTACTCTCCTGCAAACTCAAAGCAACTGTGGCTATTTATTAATATATGGATCCCCAATGCCTTTTTGAGACATTTAAAAGCTGGTTGATGTGAGAGGTATCTAATGGAAAATTCACAGAGAAAGATGGAATGGAAGATGTGTCCTGAGACTGGGAGAGAATTTTCTGATGGAGAATAACAGAGGCACAAACTGTTATCTAATTCCATGATACAAGCTAGATAGCAGCCAGATGAAATGAGAAGAAATGACCCAGGAACCTCAGAGAGAGTCAATGTCATGGCCAAAGTCAGGGCCAAGACAATACTCAAGTCTCCTGACTCTTAAGTCTATGCTGCATGGAGAGTGGGACCAATAGAAAAATCAACTGAAGCTGGGCATCTGCTCTCTTGATTGAGCTACAATTAGGAACCAACAAGTCTTAGCTCCTTGTTATAAGAAACTATTGTTCTGCCACATTAGCTCTCTCAGTAATTCAAGTATTGTATTTTTCCCTTAGAAACTGGTTTTTTAAATCAAAATACATTTTTCTGTTATTTCATTTTTCAATGCAAAGTTATTCATATTACTAATAATGGTAAAATATTGTTTCAAAACTTCCATATAAGTGACTCTTTAATAAATAATCTTAATTGCAGGAAAGGACTGAAAAGACAGTAAGAAACTATAAGGCCAAACTGTAGGAGAAACAGCAACCCTGAGTGGTAACCAAGAATTGCTGCTCTGGCCTCCACCAATCAACTATGTGAACACCCTCCCATTTCACTAGCAAATTAAGGGTAAAGATAATTTTATAACCTCATATGACACAGGAAAAAGTATTTGACAAAGTTCAGCATCCATTCATCATAAAAATAAAGTCTTTAAGCAAGCTAGGAAAGGAAGGGAACTTATAAATCTATTAATGTTGTTAGTCACTCAGTCATGTCCGACTTTGTGAAGCACCATGGACTGTACCCTGCCAGGTTCCTCTGTCCATGGGATTCTCCAGGCAAGTATACTGGAGTGGGTTGCCATCCCCTTCTCCAGGGGATCTTCCCAACCCAGGGATCGAACCATGGTCGCCTGCATTACAGGCAGATTCTTTACCATCCGAGCCACCTGGGAAGCCCTATTACCTGGAAATCTATTAAAAATAATGTCAATACACAAAAAACTTGCAGCAATATCAGAAACAAAACAAGGCTTTACTCTTTCCCACCTTCTATCCATATACAGGACAAGAAGTCAGAAAACAAAAAAGTAGAGGGTAAAAAAGGAAGAAACAAAATTATCATAATTCGCAGATGGTTTGATCTTGTTAAATTTCCTGAGTTTATCAAGTTTTCTATATATGAAATCAATATACAAAAATTATTTTTACTTCAATAAACCAATAATAATTAAAAGTAATTAAAACAGTATATATAGTATTACTAAAAATGTAAAACAGAAAGTAATAATTACCTGACCAATATGCAATATTCCTACAAATCAAATAATAGAGTTTTACTACTATACCTTAATGAGAGTTAAATAAAGAAGATACATGTTGACAGGCAGGAAGACAGGAAGATTCCATATTTAAGGCTGTCAGTTCTGTCCTAATAAATCAATCTATTAACAATAATATCATTTAAAATCCAGGAAGTCTGTCCAAGTATATAACTTGACAAGTCAGCTGAACAATTTCTATGAAAATGAAAAGAAACAGCCAAGATCCACTTAAAGAGGAACAAAGTGGGAAGACTTGCTTTCCAGATATCATGTCATATTATAAAGCTTTGATGACGAGAAAAGGCAAAAAGACAAAAGGCAAAGAACAGAGAACCTAGAAGGGGATCTATCCACACATGAACACTTGATTTATACAGGGTGAAACTGCAGAGCTGTAGGGCAGGGACAGATTTTCAATAAGTGTTTCTGAGATAATTGAATAATCTATAAGGAAAATAAAATAGAATCTGCTTCATATCATATAGAAGATATTAACTTCAGGTAGACCATAAACCTAAATAAATGGAAAAGGAAAATCAGCATAATTTCTTGTCATTAGAGAAGAATATCTTTATAAATTTGAGTATAAATTGATTTCTTAAATAAAACAAAAATATATTAACTATAAATAATGACAAGTACCAATATATTAAAATTAAAATGATCTGTTCCTTAAAAGATGCCATAAAAACAAGCCACAGACTATATTTTTCACGCACATGAACAAAGGACTGTTATTCAAAATACATAAAGATTTCCTACAAAGACAAGAAAAATAGGCAAGGGTTCTAAAAAGACATATTATTAAAGATGAAAGTTAAATGGCCAATAAAGATATGAAAGTGTGTTCAACCTTATTAATCACTAAGAAATTAAAACTAAAATGTGGCACCACTTTACAGACAGTAGGTCAGCTAAAATGTAAACTGCCAATAATACCAAGTATTGGTGACGATGGGAGCAAATGGAACTTGTACACAGCTGATGGGAATGTCAACTGTTTTAACCAGTTTGGAAAACTGATAGTATTTCTATGGTTAAGTCTGCACATCCCCTGAGATCCTGTAATTATATCCCTAAGTATATCACCAACAATCTTACATATATATGTTCCCCAAAAAACATAGACAACAATTTTACAGCAGAATTATGTGCCAGACCAATGACCAGAATACAAAAAGATCATAGGGTTTTCATTAAAAGAACACAAAATATCAATGAAAATGAAAGGATCATAGTTACACATAATCAGCATGGATAAATCTCATAAACATAACATTAAATGAAGGAATAAAGATAGAAAATAGCATGCACAGTATAACTGCATTTATATAAAACCAAAAAACAGACTATATTTTTTAGTGATACATGGTCAAGAAAATGTCATTCTTACTCTAAATGAAGGGGGAGGAGGAAAACTGACTGTGAAGGGGCATGAGGGCTTGAGGGGAGCTGATCTTGTTCTATTTCTTGAAGCACATAGTGCTCAAAAGTGAGTATACTCTATTTCTTCCTGGTTCAGTTTTGGAAAGTTATACTTTTCTAAGAATTTGTCCATTTCATCCAAGTTGTCCATTTTATTGGCATAGAGCTGCTGGTAGTAGTCTCTTATGATCCTTTGTATTTCAGTGTTGTCTGTTGTGAAACTTAAAAGCTTTTGCACTACAAAGGAAACTATAAGTAAGGTGAAAAGACAGCCCTCAGATTGGGAGAAAATAATAGCAAATGAAGAAACAGACAAAGGATTCATCTCAAAAATATACAAGCAACTCCTGCAGCTCAATTCCAGAAAAATAAATGACCCAATCAAAAAATGGGCCAAAGAACTAAACAGACATTTCTCCAAAGAAGACATACAGATGGCTAACAAACACATGAAAAGATGCTCAACATCACTCATTATTAGAGAAATGCAAATCAAAACCACAATGAGGTACCATTACACGCCAGTCAGGATGGCTGCTATCCAAAAGTCTACAAGCAATAAATGCTGGAGAGGGTGTGGAGAAAAGGGAACCCTCTTACACTGTTGATGGGAATGCAAACTAGTACAGCCGCTATGGAAAACAGTGTGGAGATTTCTTAAAAAACTGGAAATAGAACTGCCATATGACCCAGCAATCCCACTTCTGGGCATACACACTGAGGAAACCAGATCTGAAAGAGACACGTGTACCCCAATGTTCATCGCAGCACTGTTTATAATAGCCAGGACATGGAAGCAACCTAGATGCCCATCAGCAGATGAATGGATAAGGAATCTGTGGTACATATACACCATGGAATATTACTCAGCCATGAAAAAGAATTCATTTGAACCAGTCCTAATGAGATGGATGAAGCTGGAGCCCATTATACAGAGTGAAGTAAGCCAGAAAGATAAAGAACATTACAGCATACTGACACATGTATATGGAATTTAGAAAGGTGATAACGATAACCCTATATGCAGAACAGAAAAAGAGACACAGAAATACAGAACAGACTTTTGAACTCTGTGGGAGAATGTGAGGGTGGGATATTTCAAAAGAACAGCATGTATACTATCTATGGTGAAACAGATCACCAGCCCAGGTGGGATGCATGAGACAAGTGCTCCGGCCTGGTGCACTGGGAAGACCCAGAGGAATCGGGTGGAGAGGGAGGTGGGAGGGGGGATCGGGATTGGGAATACATGTAAATCCATGGCTGATTCATATCAATGTATGACAAAACCCACTGGAAAAAAAATAATAATAATAAAAATTTTTTAAAAAAATTAAAAAAAAAAGTGAGTATACTCTGTGACTTGTTTGTATAATATTAAACAACATTTTCAAGTTTAAGAAATCCTTTTAAATTACAATCAACAACTACTTTTGACACTTACATATTGAATTTAACAGCCACACAACTTGTTTTGGGCTATCTACTTTGAAAAATCTGAGTCCTCTGACGTTCTGCATGATGTGTCTTATAATTCATGTCGGTATGATATTTATTTCTGTGAGTTCTTGGGTGGAACTGCTAATTAAACTTCATGTTTCATTCATTCATGCAATTAAATTCCACCCAATGGGATGCAAGTTTTTGTTTATATTACATGGAACATAGACTCTTTTGATCTGCATTCTCAAGTGGTTTATCTTATTTTTTAGCTCAGGAAATAATCTCTTTCTCAATCTTTTGATTTGTTCCAATTGTTTTGACTTCTTCCTTAGAAGAAATGATCATATTAATCTTAGGTCTGGGATCACTCCTTTCTCTTCTATCTTCTCCCATAGTATTATCCTTTATTTATAAATTTCTACCTGGTAGATCCATCTAACAGGGTCTCTCAAATATATACTGCACATTATTATATCTGTTTGCATAGTATCAGTTCTTTACTGCCTCTGTAGTGAATTTTGTTTCTATTTTCCTTCTAATTTTCTCATAATCATTCCTTACTCTCTCACCTGTTTTTTTCTTCAAATCTCCTTTCTCGTCATTTTCTGTCCATATGTTAACTCTTGACTGTTTTCAAATATAGGAGCACAAATGCCAGGTTTTGTTGCATTTGATTTAAATATTTTAAATGATTTCCTTCTGTATCTTCTAATTAACAATCTTTATAAGAACTTCTTTTCAATCTAAGGATGATCTTTCCTTCCTGGCTATGTAGTCCATTGTCATAGACTTCATGCAGCTTTTCCTCTGTGCCCTCCTTGGGTGAGGAACCATCTTCCCAGGTTTAACATTCCCTAAAAATCATGATAAGTGAAATTTCTCTCACTATTGAACTGCTGGATGTACAATTATATGAAAGTCTTATGTAAACATCTCAAGATTTTTCTTAATCCCACTGGTTTGGTATATTTATCAACATGTTGCTATGCTGTATGTTGATTCTATATGTAGTAAACTGAACTTCCCATGATGCACTGCCATCAATGTTTTCTTAACTCAATCCTGTAAATAGCACTTTTCTTGAAGCTTCATGACTCCCAAAATACAGCATGCTTTCCTTTCTTCACATACTCCATACAGTTGTATTTTAAAAATTTCAGTGTTTTACTAGATGTTAAAAGCGAACAATACAGGTGTGGGTTAGAGATAAAGTTGGGATATAAAGAGAAAGTGGGAAGTAAGAAAGGATACCTTCTTACCTATCTCAACATACGCTACACACGCACACAGGCATCATGCAGTGGAGAGAGATTTCCAGTCAGTAAAGAGCGTGTGCTTCTAATCAGGAGGACAGAGAATACAAGAAGGAGGGAGGGAATCGGAATGGGCAGATTTCTCATGAGCCTAGACAATGGACCATCGATTACACTTTTCAATCCAGTTCAATCAACCTAATGGTAGAAATTCCTTCTAGACTTGGCAATAGACTTACTGTCAATCTTTATTTATCTTGTTGTGAGTTAGTAGCAATTCAAATAGAAATCAGAAGTCTCTTGCCTTAAATATTGTTTTTTGGGTTTTTAAAAAAATATTTATTTATTTGGCTGTGCCAGGTCTTAATTGTAGCACATGGGATCTTTAGTTGCAGCATGTGAACTCTTAACCGTGGCATGTTAAGATCAAGTTAATATGTGGGATCTAGTTCCCTGACCAGGGGTTGAACCCCGGCCCTCTGTATGGGGAGCACGGAGTCTTAGTCACTGGACCACCAGGGAAGTACCTTAAATATTGTTTGTTTGTTTTTTAAGAAAACATTCATTTTCTTTAAAAATGTCAATTGAATTTATAGATTATGACATTCTAGGAACATGGTGGATTCAGTCAACAAAGCAAGAGTTCTGCTTGCAGGAAAATGAAGGCCTGATTATATACATTGTAATAACATAACATACACTTGAACTCAAAGGAAAGAAAGGGGAATTGCTAAGTATCATATAAAAGAGGAAACATAAAGAAAGCTTAGTCATCAAGAAATCAAAACAACAGTGGCCCAACCGCATGGTATAAGAGACTACTGGATTTAGGAGTTATAGGGCTGGGCAGCTCAGCTCATAATGGACTGCTGGACGTAAGAGTTACAGGGCTGGGCTTTAGAGCCCACATAAAGAGAGGATAGGTGGTATTTCACACATGTGAAGTAGGATGTTAAATCTAAGAAACTTCAGTGATAATGAAAGCAGAAGTACACCCACTAGCCTAGACACCAAAGAGAGAAAATGTATCTTGGGAATGGTGTGTGAAAATATAAAGGATGGAAAAGACACACAAGCCAAGCAATTATTTTACAATATCATAACTAAAAGGTTGATTTTTGTTAAGCAACATAACCTGTGTTGGGTAAAGTTGTAAAGCTTACATTTTTTTTCTATCAATATGAAATTCATAGCTCAGAGTGATAAGTGAATCAAAAAATTGGTGTAGCCCTATAAAATCACTGCATAACCTGGAAATTAAAACAAAAATAAATAAACATAAAAACCCTTAATGGCAATATGTCTATAACCAACAAGGGTTTATGGGACCAGATACCCTGAGAATAAAACAATGCATACGAACAGAAGAGTATAGCTAAACACACACACACACACACACACACACACACACACACACACAAGGAAATGATCACAAGGGAAATACTGATAAACAGATATACTCAATCCCAAAGAATTATAGAGAGTAGAAAAACTAGACTCTAAAATAATATGATCAAAGTAAACACAGAGACTAAAAAAAAAAGGTATAAGGAAAAACTGTGTCTTATAGGACGTTATGGAAAAGCAGTTTTGAAAGTAAAGGTTAAATATTACATCTAGGAATTAAACACACAAACATATACACAATGTTTTTTCAAAGAAATTAAACATTCAGTAAGTAAGCAGACCTGAAAACTGAATTAGGGAGCTAGAAGTTCCCCACACTGATTAAAATACAGAAAATATTAAGTAAAGCTTAAGAAATACAGATAATAGAAGGAGACATCCAATTTATACCTAATAAATGCTCTACCAGGAGGTTAGACTGAACATTGAAAAGTCAGTATTTATTAATAATATCTTAGGATTTTACAGAATTGCTGAAAGGTGGAAATCCACTGTACCCCAACACAGTATACTTTTTAAAAAACCACACATGTGGATTTTTAGACTCACAGCCACAAAATTGCAAAACCCCAAGGACAAGAAGAGAATCTTAGGAACAACCAAAGAAGAAAGGCAGACTATTTACAAAGAATTAACAATTAGATCTTTAATTAGCCAAAACAGAGATAAAAAGAAAATGAATTCATATTATCAAAATATGGGAAACTGATTAATAATAATAAATAATTATATTCCTAGATTATCATTCAAGAGAGAACATTAGAAGGAATTCCTTGATGGTCCAGTGGTTAGGACTCTGCGCTGTTAGTGCTGAGGGCCCAGGTTCAATGCCTGATCAGGAACTAAGACCCTGCAAGCTGTGCAGAGCAGCCAGAAAAGAAATAGAGAACAGAAGAGACATTTCAGACAGACTTACCAATTCACAGAACCTTACAGAAAGAAACAATAGAGGATGAACTTGAGTAAGAATGAAGTTTAAGTCAGAAGGAAGAGTTTGATATATACATCCCTCTATATTTTCTTTTCCATTCATATACTAACATATCTACTGGCATCAAATAATATATGCAGAGTATTTAATACGTAATAAGCATTCAACTAATGTGAGCTTTTAGGAGAAATATTTTTGAATTGTGTTTCTTAATCTTTAACTTCAGGACATATAAAAACACACATAGGGTTTGCATATTGATCTTGGTGCTGGCCATATGGTTAAAGTCTCTTATTATTTCTAATAATTTACCTGAATGATCCTGATAAACTTTTCTGAGTATGAAACGATATAACTTGAAAATTAAACTGTTTTGGTTACTAAAAGATGGAGTTGTCTAGGATGATTTCAAGATTTCTGAATTGATTCAATAAATAGCAACTATGTCAAAGGTGGAAATGAAAGGGTAATTCTGAAAGGAGCTGACATTAAGGACACTTTTGCAAAATATTTCTTCTCTGTGTTTTAGTTTCCTCTTCTGAAATAGGGATATAATAATTTTGTCTACACAAGTATTTGCGTTCTTTCTAGCCCTTTCATTGTCATGAGAGTACCTAAGATTTACATCTGTTGAGCATCACAAGTAGAACACCAGTTCCTTAACAGACTGTTTGAGGAGTGTCATCTCAGAAGGACTCTGTATTTCAAGTGTCAACTATGAGACCCATGGTTTGAGTTCAGATTTAACCAGCACTTCTTAGAAATAGGTTAAAGCTCTCCTCATTTGTTTACTATGTTCCTTTGCAGGATGCGCCTATAATCGCTATTAGCAAGCAACCCACAATTAGCAAGCAACACAGTTAGCCCTACATCAAAGATAGCAAAATATCTTCAAGATAAGACCATTAGAATAGATCTTAAGAAGTCAATGTCATTTCTACCAGACTAACATTTCACCCTACACTTGTTTTATTTCAAACATGCAGCTTCTAAATAACTACAGATGGGCAGGTATAGCTGACCCAGCCCATTTCTCTTTCTTTTTCTTCTAGATCAACTCCCAATTCATGCCCTGTAGGACAGAAGGCTGGGAACTGGTATAAAGTTCCAAAAGTATTCTACATTTCTTTATGAATTGAGATCTTTGTAGTTAATTAGTCACTCAGTCACGTCTGACTCTTTGCGACCCCAAGGACTATAGCCCACCAGGCTCCTCTGTCCATGGGGTTTTCCAAACAAGAAGACTGGAATGAACTGCTATTCCCTTCTCCAGGGAATCCTCCTGACCCAGGGATCGAACCCATATCTCCTGCTTGGCAGGCAGATTCTTTATTACTGGCCACCTGGGAAGCCTGAATTGAGATCTACAGGACGGCTAAATAAGGTCAGTTAACTGCTCCTCACATCCACAGTGGTCCCAGGCCCCACATTTCCTTGCATAAAATCCTGAGGCCTATACATGGTGATCTCCACTGTTTCCCTCACACTTCTGGCTGTCTTCATGGCCAGACCTTTTCAGAAAACATAACTCTTAGGCCAGGTATGAGCACCATAGAGACGCAATTTCTCCCACCTGTTTCCTACAGGATGAGAGCCCCAGCACAGGAGCTGGTCTCTGGGCCTTTTCTATTTTGCAGCAGGAGGCTATGTGAGGTTTCTGGCCTGTGTTTTCCATTTTAGTGGTTTTAGCCACAGCAACCGAAGAGAAGAGGCTTGGGGAAAGCAGCTGCCCTAACTGAAATATTTAACTCTCTGTGATAGAGACACTTCCAAACCGTCACCTGGGACACCTGTCCCAGAGGAAGCTATGGGAAAAGAAGAGACCGACTAGTCAGCCTCTGTCATGAAGGTGTTCTCTCCTGGATTCCCCCTCCCCAACCTTCTCACCCAGGTTTTTAGACATCTTCTATCACTGTCTTTTATTATCTGAATTTCCTATAGACCCTGAAGCTGGTACTAACATCAGTTCAGTTCAGCTCAGTCGCTCAGTCGTGTCCAACTCTTTGCAACCCCATGAACTGCAGCACGCCAGCTCTCCCTGTCCATCACCAACTCCCGGAGTTTACTCAAACTCATGTCCATTGAGTCAGTGATGTCATCCAACCATCTCATCCTCTGTCGTCCCCTTCTGCTCCCGCCTTCAGTCTTTCCCAGCATCAGGGTCTTTTCATATGAGTCAGTTCTTTGCATCAGGTGGCCAAGACACAAGTCTCAGCTTCAGCATCAATCATTCCAATGAATATTCAGGACTGATCTCCTTTAGGACAGACTGGTTGGATCTCCTTGCTGTCCAAGGGACTCTCAAGAGTCTTCTCCAACACCACAGTTCAAAACCATCAATTCTCTGTAGTCCATCAGCTTTCTTTGTAGTCCAACTCTCACATCCTACATGACTACTGGAAAAACCATAGCCTTGACCAGATGGACCATTGTTGGCAAAATAATGTCTCTGCTTTTTATTATGCTTTCTAGGTTGGTCATAGCTTTTCTTCCAAGGAGTAAGCGTCTTTTAGTTTCATGGCTGCAGTCACCATCTGCAGTGATTTTGGAGCCCCCTCAAAAAATAAAGTCTGTCACTGTTTCCACTGTTTCCCCATCTCTTTGACATGAAGTGATGGGACCAGATGCCATGATCTTAGTTTTCTGAATGTTGAGTTTTAAGCCAGCTTTTTTATTCTCCTCTTTCACTTTCATCAAGAGGCTCTTTAGTTCTTCTTCACTTTCTGCCATAAGGGTGGTGTAATCTGCATATCTGAGGTTATTGATATTTCTCCTGGCAATCTTGATTCCAGCTTGTGCTTCATCCAGCCTAGCATTTCTCATGATGTACTCTGCATATAAATTAAACAAGCAGGGTGACCATATACAGCCTTGATGTACTCCTTTCCCTGTTTGGAGCCAGTTGTTGTTTCATGTCCAGTTCTAACTATTGGTTTCTGACCTGCATACAGATTCCTCAAGATTATACAGTGGAAGTGAGAAACAGATTCAAGGGATTAGATCTGATAGACAGAGTGCCTGATGAGCTATGGATGGAGGTTCGTGACACTGTACTGGAGACAGGGATCAAGACCATCCCCAAGAAAAAGAAAGGCATACAAGCAAATGGCTGTCTGAGGAGGCCTTACAAATAGCTCTGAAAAGAAGAGAAGCCAAAAGCAAAGGAGGAAAGGAAAGATACCCATTTGAATGCAGAGTTCCAAAGAATAGCAAGGAGATATAAGAAAGCCTTTCTCAGTGATCAGTGCAAAGAAATAGAGGAAAACAATAGAATGGGAAAGACTAGAGATCTCTTCAAGAAAATCAGACATACCAAGGGAACATTTCATGCAAAGTTGGGCACAATAAAGGACAGAAATGGTATGGACCTAACAGAAGCAGAAGATATTAAGAAGAGGTAGCAAAAATATAAAGAAGAACTATACAAAAAAAGATCTTCAGAACCCAGATAATCACGATGGTATGATCACTCACCTAGAGCCAGACATCCTGGAATGCAAAGTCAAGTGGGCCTTAGGAAGCATCACTATGAACAAAGCTAGTGGAGGTGACAGAATTCCAGTGGAGCTATTTCAAATCCTAAAAGATGATGCTGTGAAAGTGCTGCACTCAATATGCCAGCAAATTTGGAAAACTCAACAGTGGCCACAGGACTGGAAAAGGTCAGTTTTCATTCCAATCCCTAAGAAAAGTAATGCCAAAAAATGTTCTAACTACTGCACAATTGCATTCATTTCACATGCTAGTAAAGTAATGCTCAAAATTCTTTGAGCCAGGCTTCAACAGTACATGAACAGTGAACTTCTAGATGTTCAAGATGGTTTGTAGAAAAGGCAGAGGAACCAGAGATCAAATTGTCAACATTTGTTGGAGTATCGAAAAAGCAAGAGAATTCCAGAAAAACATTTATTTCTGCTTTATTGACTATGCCACAGCCTTTGACTGTGTGGATCACCGCAAACTGTGGAAAATTCTTAAAGAGATGGGAATACTACATCAGCTGATTGCCTCTTGAGGTATGTGTATGCAGATCAGGAAGCAATAGTTAGGACTGGATATGGAACAACAGACTGGTTCCAAATAGGAAAAGGAGTACGTCAAGGCTGTATATTGTCACCTTGCTTATTTAACTTATATGATGTTTTACTTCAATACTATTCCAGGTAGGCTGTGGTCAGAACCATCTCAGCTTCCCTTTCTCCACATTGCCAAGTTGGTCTACTCACACTCCCCATTTACCTAACGATTTTCATCTCTGGAGAGTCCCAGGGGCAGAGACACCTGGCGGGGTACAGTCTATGGGGTCGCAACGTGTTGGACGTGACTGAAGCTACTGAGCATGCATTGCATCTCTGGAAATCCCTTTCACCTCTGTTTTCATTCTCATAACAGGCATGCAAACCAAGTCACATTCTAATCTTAAAGAAGAGGACACTCAAACACAGAAATTTGGGTGACCCAACCACACATCCTCTTCAAGTTAAATATGAGGAGCACTAGATTCCCAACGCCCTTTTGTTCATTCAGTGATATTTTCACTGTAATATGCTGCCTTTCTGTTTACTGATTGATTTGGCTGACAAACCCCAGATCCTGGAAGAGTGATAAGGACCAAAAAGCAAAATATTGAGAGTCATGCATCTGGCCCTGACTAAGCCCAGCAGAGCAGATGCTGATTTGCTGGAGATAGTTAGAGTGTCATTAAGGAAACAAGATTTCACATCTGGAGCCACCAGAGAATCATATATAACCACAGACAATATAATTGTTCATTGTGGGGTACCAGCTATAGGGGCTGACAATGAAAGACAGTGACAGAAGACGTCTAGAAATGCTTCAGGTTGATATTAACAGATGGGAAACACACAGAAATTCAGAGGTGACACAGGAGAGCAAGAGGACAACAAAATATGCAAAGGAAAAATTATCTTGTGACTAGAGATTCATCTTCCCTGCTCCTTCCCCCAGAGTGCTACCCTCAGGGCCTCCTGTGGGGCTGCAGGAAACAGCAGGAGATGGCCATCGCCCTCAAGGGGGCACTCCCACCAGGCAGCCCACCCGCCACGCACCATTCTATGCTGGGCACTCAGCCTGGTGAAGCACAGCCCAAGGACATCGTGAGGGCGCTAGGAGTCACAGGATGAAAACATCCAGCCTTGAGGCCTGTTAGCCTGTGTTCTACCCAGCACACCTCACAGTTTAAAATCATTATTATCTCCTGCAAATATGTCACATAAATACTGCTACAGAAGCGAGTTTGCAGTTGAAAATCATCTTCTCATCTTGCAGCTTTGTGTTAAAATCATTACTTAGAACAATCATGAACTGAGGTCTCAAAATATCCATCTAAGTATCTTTGTCTCTCCTCAAGGATGTCTCTACATAGATATTTTGGAGGGGAGGATACCTCTCACCTGTCAACAGCCTGTTGAAACCTCCCTGCTCCTAAATATGTGCTGAATGGCTCAAACATGGCTATGGCAGAGAAGCAAATCTGAAGAACTGTAGAGACTGAAATTGCAGGTAGAATTGGCCCTCTCTAAGAGGTTTACTTCACTTCCTTTGAGAGGTTATTATACCCCAGCTCTTCTCTGCCCCCTAGTGGTCATTTATTCTCTTGCCGTCTTCTCTTGCTCTTAACCCTTGGTTGGCCCTACACGGGTAACAAGCCTGGATAAAAACACATGCTATCCTACAGACCCTGCTGCTAAAATCCCCAGAAGATACAGACTAGCCTCTTTCCAGATCCCAATTTGACATTGCACTGCTTTGAAACTTCTCACCCTTCTAAGTTATCTGTTAAAATGGTAGGTTTTTATAAGGCACCTTGAACAGTGTTGTATAAGGCACTCTGCAGACGCTGCCACTGAAGTTAATTATTTGAGTTATCATTAAAAGGGATGCCTCTGAAACAAAAGTCATTTTCATCATCTCTTTTCTCCAGAGTAGCTTATCATCTGTGAGCTACATCTGCTTTAGAACCGGGGCCCTCCTATAGCCAATGCCTCCTTCCTGTAGCAAAGTGACTGTGTTTAGCACAGCATCTAATGTGCATTCTTGGCCCATTGAGATTTTTACATACATATGCTGTCCCAGATTTATATAAGAAGCCTGAAACTAGATTTAGCTGGGAGTTTTTCTTCTAGACTCTGTTTTCTCTCGTTATTACTGACAGCAAGGTGCACTGTGATTTAGGGGGTTGGATGCCTTCCAAATCTTTTATACCAACCAATTTCTGGGATTTTTTAGGAAGTTATTGTTTCATTTTGTGTCTCTTAATCACTCCTTTCAGTCCCTTTCAGAGGAAGCCCTAGGAACCAGGATGCCATGGAGCTGAAGAAGTACAGGGCAGATTTCCAGTGAAGGATGGGGAATGGTGTGACAGAGCAGGCTTAGGTGCCAGGCGGTAGGGGTGGGAGAGAAATGACCAAGGACACTAAGTGAGGAGGAAAACTCAGGTAACCAAGACGAAATATTGACCTCAAGTCTTTGCATGCACTGAGCCAGCTCTGACACCTAAGTCTTTGATTAGTAGCTTAAAATTTGTTTTCTTCCAGCTCTGCCTTCTCAAGGAGCTTCAGTTCTCAGGTTTATGTCTGACACTCAAAAGTGATGCTGCTTCCAGAACACATTCTGGTTTATTGGCTACTCTGTGTGACCTCAGACATCGCACTCAACCTTCTCAACTAGATGCTTCATTAAGTGTTGCTGAGACCACTTGCATCATCAGATCGTTGCTAAAATACAGATGTCTGGGCCCTGCCACAGACCTACTAAACCAGAATCTTCAAAGGCAGTGCTCAAGGAATCTGCATTTGTTTTAAAACTCCCTAGGTAATTCTTAGAAACAATGAAACTGGCAAAAGGCCTGCCTAGCTTATAAGGACACTGCCACTAACGGCATCCAAATGATTTCAAAGCACAGGTTTCAACTGAGACATCAGAGGAAGCACCATTTTGCCATTTCACTAAAAGCCCTTCTTCCCAGGTGAACTTTGTCGGAACAACCTTGAAATGCCGACATGAAAAACGAAAATGCCATTAGGCCCCATTTAGTAGCTGCACAGTTCCTGAGTAGTTTTATAGGTTTTTTTCAAGCCATTGGGTACAAATTATATTTTCTACTGTGTCAGCATTTTTCTAATTCAAGTTTCTACTAGTAATCTGTTTTGCTGTGAATACTGGGTAAACTTCATGCCCAGCAGCTAAAATTTTTGGATGCAACAACTCATTTACTGAATTCTCATATATTCATCAAGGAATGAAAGCATGATTTTGTAGAATTGAATTTTAGAGCTCTCATGCAACTGAAAATTATATGGACCAATTTCCTCATTTTAAATTAGAAACATTAACATGACTTTTCCCTTCCCTATCTCAGCCCCCAACTCATCACAGCTTGCCTAATTCTAAATATCCTTCAGCACCAATGCTACATTCTTAGTCTTGCTAGATCTGCTCTTTCCCTCTCCTGTGCTGCCTCAGCACTTTATCTCAACCTCTTTAAAGCATATAGCATGTCAGTCTGATACTAGTTTCATATATATATACATACACATATATATATATATACACACACATATATTTTTTTTATAGTGAATCCTTGAAAACAGAAACCATATCTTGTTCATCCCTACAACTTATAGGCAGTTCAGGGTCCTCAGTAAGTGTTTGATAAATTTGAGTTGGAAAAACTTAGCACAGGGCATGCTAGGAGGTAACAGAAGGAATGGTATTCTTATTACTACTATCAATTGCAAACATGTGTTTAGTCTTGCCATGCATGGTTCTACACCCTTTATGGCGGCATCAACAGACCAAACAACTTAGCCTCAATTATATTATCGGAAAGGGAAACAGCCATGATCTGAGCAGGGAAGTCTGAATCCGAGATTCTTCTCTTGTTACCGTGCTGCTCATATTGGCAGAGGAAGGTTCTCCTTCCACAGCCATCTTCTCATGCTGTACACACAATCATGGTGAAAGATGGGAAACTTGAGACCCAAAGGCTCAGTGGCCTAGGAATCACAATCCGTTACAGGTTAGAGCACCTGAACTTCACAATGTGGCCACAGAATCGTGCCATGTCAAAACCAGGACCAGAATGGATGTAGTTTTAGCATCTTTATAGACTTCTCATGACATGAGCATATGAAGTTTGAGATATATGAAATCAGCCCATCAATACACACTAAATATATAAAGAGTACAAAAGCACTCACTTTGATACCACTCCAGCAACTAATCTGAAAGAAAAAGGATATGAGAGGACCATAGGGGAATGTCAAAGTCTTTCTGGGGAAACGACAAAGCAAATGTGTATTGGGAGGACAGGCTACCAATGCAAAGGCAGGCACGTGTTCACATCTACATAAACCACTGGAGGTCCATGATTTAATCCCAGAACTGTTAGCTACTTTCCAGTAAGGATCACAGTTGTATTTATTAGGTTTTCAGATCTCAGTGGCCTCTTCCCTATCTCTGTCTGAGTTGTTATCCAATTTTATTGCTTCTTGTTCTCCAATATATTAAATCCATCTCACCACCAAGTAAATGGTGGTTGGTAAATTAATCCGATTGATCAGAAAGCTGTGTTCACCTGCTTTCTCTGTGACCCTCTAAGGTGCTAAATCATATTTACATCCACCTGCTGGCTTCCAGTACCCTCACCAGAGAGATGCCATCATTTCAGGTTTCCTGACTCCAAGTCAACCCACAGCATTCCACCCAGTGCAGTAAATGTCAGCACCGTTCTTATCCAGTGAAAAAGTTGACTTAAGGCTCAACATTCAGAAAACAAAGATCATGGCTTCTGGTCCCATCACGTCATGGCAAACAAATGGGGAAACAATGGAAACAGTGACAGACTTTATTTTGGGGGGCTCCAAAATCACTGCAGATGGTGACTGCAGCCATGAAATTAAAAGATGCTTGCTCCTTGGGGGGAAAAAAAAAAAAAAAAGCTATGACCAACCTAGACAACATATTAAAAAGCAAAGACACTGTTATGTCAACAGAAGTCCATATAGTCAAAGCTATGGTTTTTCCAGTAGTCATGTATAGATGTGAGATTTGGACCATAAAGAAAGCTGAGCACTGAAGAATTGACACTTTTAAATTGTGGTGTTAGAGAAGACTCTTGAGAGTCCCTTGGACTGCAAGAATATCCAATCCAGTCCATCCTAAAGGAAATCAGTCCTGGATATTCATAGGAAGGACTGATGCTAAAGCTGAAACTCCAATACTTTGGCCACTTGATGCAAAGAAAGGACTCCTTGGAAAAGACCCTAATGCTGGGGAACATTGAAGACAGCAGGTGAAGGAGAAGATAGAGGATGAGATGTTTGGATGGCATCACTGACTCGATGGACATAAGTTTGAGCATGCTCTGGGTGTTGGTGATGGACAGGAAGGCCTGGTGTGCTGCAGTCCATGGGGTCGCAAAGAGTCGGACACTACTGAGTGACTGAACTGATAATGTGATGTTGCAGTTTCTTTCATCAAGAAAGGGAGTGTATTTCCCCTCTGCTTGATTCTGGGCTAGCTTTGTATTATAATTGCTTTGACAACAGAATTTAGTGGAAATGATGGTGTGCTAGTTCTGAACTAGCTCTCCTAAAGCCTTGTCAGCTCTGCTTGTTTTTTTGGAACCCTGGAAGCACCAGGAGGACAAGCCCGCCTTAGGCTGCCGTAGGACTGGAGACATGTGTCCTAGTCATCCTGCCGCACCTGCCAACAGCCAACCAACTTCGGAAATATTGCTGCCTGGCTGACCTGAAGCTGACCTTGAGCATCTGAGAGGGCCAGGATGAAGCAGAGCTGACCAGCTCAATCCACTGGAATTATAAACTAAGTAAATGGCTGCTACTTAAAGCTGCTAAATTTGGAGTGAGCTGTTACACACTAGTGAGATAACTGATACGAGTTCTAAGTGTCGATATCCAGTGATGTCAACAGTAAACAAGAAACTACAGCTGAGTCCTCAGAGGCCCAAACTGCAGACTGGACCTTACCCTGGCTCTTTCTCAGCTCTGGTGTGGGGTGTCAGACAAATTACCCACGTTCCTCCCCACTTTGGCTTCTGCTGCTGCTCTCCAGGTTTGCTCAAACTTGAGAGTTTTAATCTCATGTTAATAAATATGTGTCTGTTCAGGCAATTTGTTTGGGTATAATTATGCCAGTCTCCTAGGAAATTACTGCCACCTAAGTTATTACAGATTCACCTTGGAGACACTGCATCTGGCTGCTTCTTGTTCAGTCAAGTGCTCCCTTGCCAGAGACCAACACATAATGCTCTCAAGCTCTCTGTTTAAAATCCTCTGCCTTTTTGGCATGACTCTTGCCAGCAACACCCAGCGTAAGCGCAGCTCTAGAGAATCAAAAGATGCTGATATGTCCAGAGGCACACTGCAGGAAGAGGCTCTCAAACTTAAAAAGACAATACTTGCTTGAATTCCAGTTTCTATTTTTCTTTTCTTCTTGTTGTCTTGAGAAAATGAGGCTATGTTTGCTTCTGTGGACTGGCTTGCATCATAGAAGGACTGACAGAATGTTCAATGTCCAAAAATTAGACATCTTGAATCCCCAGGGATTTTGTGGGATTCCTTCACTGGAAACTCTATTCCTATTGGGGCTTTTGAAGAGTAGTAATCTGTGACCATAATAAAGTGGATAACTCACAAACGAAGACCTTGGTGCCTTCAAATGGTGGCATACCAAGGCCAGAGTATTGGTAGATAGCCACTCTAGATGCAAGCAATAAAAGGGAATATTTCAGGTAGAGAATTTAAAAACAATAATAAAGTAAACAAAAAGTCAGTGTAATTTTGCTACTATCACAAGCTAGCACTTCTAAACAATGTGAGTGATAAGATACCGGATTCCAGTGGGAGTCCATCAATCCAATGATGCAACCCACTTCTCAATGTGTGTTCTTCTCTTCAAAGAAGCCCTTAAAGGAGGCTGCAGACCTAACCTCATGATTTGGCAAAATTAGACCGTTTCAGGAACCTCCCTACATGAGCTGTCTTAGTCATTCTTCTCAATTAACAGCCTCAATAGGAAGAAATAGGTGTTCTTTGAAGTTGGAAACAACTGAAGCCAGACTATTCTTAGCTACCCCAGCATGTAGCCAGCAGGCATTATGATGGTTCTTGGCTCTCCCAAGAGTAGAGAAACAAAGATGGGGAAATTAACCACCCAAAGTTCCATATCCCAAACCCAAAACTATATGTGTAATGACATAAGGAATGCCAGCAGAGAGACAGAAAATTCAAAAAGACAAAATGAATTAAACGAGTAAACTGGATATGAAAAGGTGCTTCCCTGGTAGCTCAGATGGTAAAGAATCCACCTACAGTGTGGGAGACCTAGGTTCGATCCTTGGGTTGGGAAGATCCCCTGCAGGAGGGCATGGTAACACATCCCAATATTCTTGCCTGGAGAACCCCAACAGACAGAGGAGCCTGGAGGGCTACAGCCTGTGGGGTTGCAAAGAGTCAGACACAACTGAGCAACTAAGAACACACAGGATATGAAAACATATACAAGATTAGAAATTAAGAATCCATTTGATGATATTAACAGTAAAATGATGCAATAGAACTAAAATACAAAGACTAGGGGGAAAAATTGAACAGAGTATCACAGGTCTGTAGACAATATCAAATAGCCTAACACATGTATAATTCAAGCTCTTGAAGGAGAGAGAGCATAAATCAGCAGAAATAAATGAAGACAGACAGGCTAAAAATTCTCAAAAATTGTGGAATAATTTCAAGCCATAGATTGAAGAAGCTCATTGAAACTTGAGCAGGATAAATGAAAAGAAAGTCATAACAATGCATACCATAGTCACACTTCTAAAAACCAAAGATAAGGAAAAATTATTAAAAGCAGACATTAAAAAAAGAAAAAAGATTATATACAAAGGAAAACTGGTATTAAAACAAACAACTAACTTGTCATCAAAAACAATGGAGGCCAGAAGTAAAGGAAAAAACATCTGTAAGAGGTTGAAAGAAAAATGACATAATTTTCAATCTGATTTCAAAAGGTCTGTACTATTAGTAGGAGAATTTGTTTCAGGCTGAAGGAAAATGATAATGGGTGGAAATATAGATGAGCAAAAAGCATGATAAAGCTTGAACAAGATTTGTATATTAAATAAAACCATCATATCTCTTATTTTTTCAGTTGGCATTGTACTGCAGCTGTATAATACTGACAATTGAGAAACTGGAATGTATTGTTATAGGTTTTGGTTTGCCCAGTGGTCATGTATGGATGTAAGAGTTGGACTATAAAGAAAGCTGAGCACCGAATAATTGATGCTTTTAAATTGTGGTGTTGGAGAAGACTCTTGAGAGTCCCTTGGGCTGCAAGGAGATCCAACCAGTCCATCCTAAAGGAGATCAGTCCTGAATATTCATTGGAAGGACTGATGCTAAAACTGAAGCTCCAATACTTTGGCCACCTGATATGAAGAGCTAACTCATTGAAAAAGACCCTGATGCTGGGCAAGATTGAAGACAGGAGGAGAAGGGGATGACAGAGGATGAGATAGTTGGATGGCATCCCTGACATGATGGACGTGAGTTTGAGTAAGCTCTGGGAGTTGGTGATGAACAGGGAAGGGTTGCAGTCCATGGGGTCGCAGAGTCGTACATTACTGAGCGAGTGAACTGAACTGATAATTTTTTATAAGTCTGATAAAATTTCAAAGTTAAAAAACAGATTATGAGAAGGAATAAAGTTGGCACCTTATTTCAAAACTTACTACAAAACTACTTTCAAAACTTAAAACTACAGTAATCTAACTCTGGCATTGATGTCTTAGAGACAGATTATGCCTATAAATGATATAGATCAATAAAACAAAATACAGCTCAGAAAGAGGCACCCACATAAATGTTAGAGTAATTTATGTTCAAGGTATCAAGGTAATTAAACAAGAAAAGGATCATCTTTTCATTAAATGATATCAGAGCAATTGGACAGTTATATTAAAAAAAATTAGCTAAATCCTTTATCTCACACCATCCATAAAAGTCCATTTGAAATGGGTCATAAACCTAAATTTAAAAACAAAATCTATGAAACCTTCAGAAGGAAACATAGGAGAATTTTGCAAACTCAGTAAAAGGAAAAATTATTACATAGGATACCAAAAGTATAAATCTCAAAAGAAAATAATTGACAAACTGGATTTTACCAAAATAAAAACTATTGCTTTTTTAAAGGTAAGGAAAATTTAAAAGCAAGCCCGAGACAGACTAATACATTATATGTAAAAATATTAAGTGTATCCAAAAAATTATTTCCATCATATATATATATATATATAACATTGCTATAAATCAGCAATAAAATATAAACAATGTGATAAAAATTTAGGTAAAATACTTGAACATTCCATAAATGAAAGATGCAAAAATGTCCAATAAACACAAGAAGAGGTATTAAACAACATTAACATCATGGAAATGCAAATTTTAAAAATCACTGCACAAACACTGATATGGCTAAAAATATTTTTTTTTAAACATTGAAAATAACAAATATTGGTGAAGTTTTGGAGCAACTGGAGATTTCCTACTGGTGAGAATATAAAATCATTCACCATCTTTAAAGAACTGTTTGACCCCCATCTGCAAAAGTTAAGCCTACATGGACCCTATGACGTATAATTGTATCTCCAGGTTTTTACCTAGAAGAAATAAAATACATGTCCATAGAAAACCTATAATAGCCTTATTCATAAATAGTCAAAAACTACAACCAGGTCAAAAATTCCTCAATAAGAATATTGATAAATTCTGGTATATGCCTACAATGGAATAGCAACAAAAAGTACAAACTAATACATCAACATGGATGAATTTCAAAAATATTCTGTTGAGAGAGAGAAGCCAACCACAAAAGGTACATGCCTTATATACAGATGAGACCAAAGAACAGGCAACAATAAAATGATGGAAATCAGGACACTGGGAGCTTCTGGATTGGAAAGGAGAAAAAGAGAGTTTTCTGAGGTGAAGATGATATTCTGTATCTTATTTTGGCTACTGGTTATATGGGTATCTACTTCTGCTTTATTGACTAAGCCAAAGCCTTTGACTGTGTGGATCACAACAAACTGTGAAAAACTCTCAAAGAGATGGGAAGACCAGACCACCCGACTTGCCTCCTGAGGAATCTGTATGCAGGTCAAGAAGCAACAGTTAGAATTAGACATGGAACAACAGACTGTTTCCAAATAAAAAAAGGAGTACGTCAAGGCTGTATATTATCACCCTGCTTATTTAACTTATATGCAGAGTATATCATGAGAAATGCTGGACTGGAGGAAGCATAAGCTGGAATCAAGAATGCCAGGAGAAATATCAATAATCTCAGATATTCAGATGACACCACCCTTATGGCAGAAAGTGAAGAAGAACTAAAGAGCCTCTTGATGAAAGTGAAAGAGGAGAGTGAAAAAGTTGGCTTAAAGGTCAACATTCAGAAAACTAAGATCATGGCATCTGGTCCCATCACTTCATAGCAAATAGATGGGAAATTGACAGACTTTATCTTTTTGGGCTCCAAAATCACTGCAGATGGTGACTGCAGTCATGAAATTAAAAGACACTTGCTCCTTGGAAGAAAAGTTATGACCAACCTAGACAGCATATTAAAAAGCAGAGATATTACTTCACCAAAAAAAGGTCCATCTAGTCAAAGCTATGGTTTTTCCAGTAGTCATGTATGGTTGTGAGAGTTGGACAATAAAGAAAGCTGAGTGCTAAAGAATTGATGCTTTTGAACTGTGGTGTTGGAGAAGACTCTTGAGCGACCCTTGGACAGCAAGGAGATCCAACCAATCCATTCTAAAGGAAATCAGTCCTGAATATTCATAGGAAGGACTGATGCTGAAGCTGAAACTCCAATATTTTGTCCACCTGATGTGAAGCACTGACTCATATGAAAAGACCCTAATGCTGGGAAAGATTGAAAGCAGGAGAAGGGGATGACAGAGGATGAGATGGTTGGGTTGCGTCACTGACTCAATGGATATGAGTCTGAATAAACAAGGGGAATTGGTGATGGATAGGGAAGGCTGGCATGCTACAGTCCATGGGGTTGTAAAGAGTTGGACACAACTGAGTGACTGAACTGAACTGAACTACATGGGTATATATGAATCCCAAAATTATTCAAAGTGAACACTTTAGGTCAGTGCATTTTATTTTATGCAAATCATATCTCCAAAATTGAAAGAGAAGAGACGGAGGAAGTAGAGGGGAAGGCAGGGAGTGATGAAAGGAGAGATGGGGAGATGAAGGGACGGAGGAAGAGCTGAATGAAGGGAGGAAGAAAGGATGGGAGAACAGTGAAAACAGATCATATGCTAATATTTGAACACAAATGTGCCAAATCAATTAAGAATAGACTTTTCAAAAGTCACATATTTTGAAAAGTATTGGATTTTTTCAAGGAACAAACATTGTTACACATTTTTCAAGTTAACTTACCACAACATTTCCAAGAAAATTAGCAAACAAACTTTGAAATCTGCTCTCTTCACCTGTGGATAGAGCACAATCCATGGAAACTGAATTTTTTAAATATATATATTGAGGTCTTAAAATCAGATTGCTGGCTGAATTCTATGCCAAAATGATTGATTATTTCGAGGTTTGTGGTTCTACACAGCAGGGCCTGTACCCAGTAGACAACAGAGCTTCTCTCTAACCCCAGCAGGATGTAGAAAGTTTCCTCAAGAACATGAATTCAAAAGTCCTGTTAAGAAGTTTCTGGAAACATCCTAGTCTACAAATTAAAATTTCAGCTTTGGCAGGCTCTCCTCTCTCATCCTTTCATCCCTTAAGAAAGAAACTCAACAGTGAGGACCCTGTGCTCTTGGAGAGGTTCTGTTTTTGAAAGTAAATACCAGGTTTAATTACTTGGAGGTCATTTATGTTAGCCTCATCATTCATCCTTTGGCAGATAATATAAGAAAATTAGGAGATTTGCTTGAAAAGAACACATGGATTAGTATATGAAAGCAAGGTGAAGGTGCTCTTCATTCTAACAGAATTAGCCACTTATTTTTCCATGGTGGTTTTTGTTCTTGTTTTTTAATTTAAATTTCCAGGAAATGACCACTATCATTTAATCTGATAATTAGATCTAGAGATCCAAGCCCTTCTGTTATTTTTCTCTAAATTTGTTTATTCCTTTTTCAATCTCCCAAGAAGATGGAACAGGAAACTTTTTTGGGTAATGTTCAAGTTAATATGACACTGCACTGATTTATTTATTTTTGGTCTTTTTGGAGAGACAGTGTCAATTAAGAGTCCTGTCCCTCCTTACTTCTTCCCTAGGATGACAGCCAAATTCCAGGGGATTTCTCCAGTGCTTCTCCAGTGCCCAGAAATCATCAGGGAGATGAATTCTCACCCAAGCCCACCCCAGGAACCTGATTGGTGTTCCCTGAGATACAATTTGTCCCATCAGTCTTTGGCTACAGACTGTATCTAGTTTTCAGAGAAGGCATGCCCTCAAATATGCTTTCTGAGCCAGACTCTTCCTGCCTTTGCACTCACTGTCCACGCTACCAGACTGTGACTTTGTCCCTCTCCCAGTTGCTAAACCCCTAGGCCACCAGATCTCTCCCTCAGCTAACTTCTGCCCCTGCTCAGAAGTGAACATAACTGGTTTGGTTGTGTTGCTTTTCTTTTTCCTTTTTCTTTGAGGATCTTCTTCACTGTGTAAGCCATGTACCCTGATGATGGGTAAAGTAATGTAGTGTAAAAATAGGATAGAGGTTTAAAGCCGGGCTCTCAGAGATACAGTCACTGTGATTACAGGATTTAGTAAGTGAAGATTATTGACTGAAACCAGAAGCACCAAATGTATGACCTTTCAAACTATTTATTCAGACATGTGTTAACCAGATGTGTACAATGTGACAGGCACTATTCTAGAAGCTGGGGCCACACAGCACAATGATAAGACAGATATAATCTCTGCCCTCTGGGAATTCACCAATTGGAAGGGGAGCCAAAGAGTGAACAGGTGATTCCAGGTTTTGCCTTGATTCGGCAAAGAGCACATGATATGGACCTTACTCTTAGGGGAAAGGGGAATACTCAATATTGTTCTCTCCTCCTGGCTTTTTATTAATTAATAACAAAGTATTCTTTATACTCCATACAATGTGCCCAAAATTGCACTAGGCGTTGAGATTCTTAGATTTGAGACTCAGAAGGCCAAACTTAGGCTGTAGAAATGGTGATCCTAATTACAATATAAGTACCAATAAGACTTTAATTCAGACATTTGCTAATTGTTATCCCTGCTGCTCGAAAACAAATATAAATGTGCTTTTCTCTCTGCTCAATTGCCCTCAGTTCCGCCTTTCCACTGAGATTTCTCAGCAGCATCTACCTGTGACACTCAGTCAATAAAGAGTTGACAGCAGTGAGAAGTTGGACTAAACTTCTAATCAGTTCGTAGCCAGGCACAGTCAGCCTTCTGGTTCAGACTTAACCAGTGCCCAGACAAGAGTGCGCTACAGATCAAAATGCAGCAACTCCAAAGGTACAGTGACCCCCCAGCCCTTTGAGATGGTAGTCTGCTTCCTCGGCATAGGGTCAAGGTCATTTTCCCATAGTAAGACCAAGGCAACTCCTTTTCCGTGCTCACGCTCTTCATAGCTGCTGCTGACATCCCATGGTGCCTGCTACAGAGGTCAGGCTGCAACTTTCGATTCACACCATTTGATTAAAAAAACCAGAGATGTGTTGCCCTTGGAAATAGGCTGCAGTAAAAATAGATCAAAATAGCCAGTGTCTCCAGGAAAGCTCAGGTTATTGTCTCTTTATCCAATTTCTTTAAATTTGTGAAGGCAGGAAGAGCTCTGGGTCTCAGAAGAAATTGTACAGCTAAGAGTAAATTTAATAATATAAACTTTTCTTCTGCACAATCATAGTGACTCACAAAAATCTGAACGCACTAAGCATTTAGGGTTGTGACATCCTGGGGAAAAGCAAGAAGTTGGAACTCATATTTATCTTTCCATAATTAGACTTTGCTCTAGCTGTCACAAGGAACAGCGCAGTGCTCTGAGACACCACCGGCATTCAAATTGGGAGCGATGCTAAAAATGAAGGCAGATTCCACTTTCAAGCAAGCGGATCAGTTTGGAGCAATATCCCCAAAGAAGGCATGTCATTCAGAGTGTTGTTTAAACTCAATGGTTTCTTTGGAGTTACTTCCACCTCTCAGGCAAACCCATCAACTTGAAAGAGACACGGGCTGCACATTAAATATCTCCAAAGACCTTTTTGGAAAGAGAGATTAATGTGAGTGGTCATTAAAAGCTGTGTCAGGGCCTGGTAAACACGGGCTCCGTGCAGAGTTTACAGAGCAATCCATCAATCAGCAACTATCCTGGAGGGCCTGTTCCAAAGGCAGTGGGAGCCACAGAAGGTCCTTGACCAGATGACTGGCATATGGAAAAGGCTGTCTGTCTTACGGAGATGATGAGTTGGCAACGAGGGCAGCTGGAGGGGAAAGCCAGTTGGAGGACAGTGTGATGGGTAGGAGTGTTCTGAGGCTAATCCAGGCAGGTGACAGTGGATGTGGACTGTATGACTATCAGAGGCTTTGAAAAGCAGAAAGAACAACCCGATTCGTGTTAAATAAAATACAGGGGCCTGAAAAGGTGAAGGTAGGTCTGAATCCAGACCACCATGTCCTGGAAATAAAGGAGCCAGTGCAAGGCCCAGCGGTAGAAAAGTTAGGACTTAGATCATTCCCAGGCAAGGGGCGGTGGGGAGATGATGTAGACATTTAGGCCATGTCAGAGCAACCTGAAGAATGAGGAGTGTACAGGGGTCTTTGAGAATGAGCTACAGCTGCCTTATTCTCAGTGGTACAGAGACCACACTGTGACTGCTCCACCCAACTCCTGCAGTCCACTCCCCTCGCCGCCCACTGAACTGCTCTCCCCTTAGTAACCCCTGGTCTTAAGGCAGCTTCTGCAAGCCTTCTTCTAATTTTTGGCTGCAGGCTCCTGCGTCTAATCTAAGGCAGGGCAGAGGAAGTCAGCTGTGCACGGAGCTCCTATCTGCATATCCCAGGCGCTCCCAAGGGAGGACAAACACAAAGTGCTTGGGGAATGTAAACATGTTAAGGGACAGTCATCTGTCAAGGCCACAAGAAGTACCGTGGATCCATGAAGGCACGATTAGCGGCTGAGATGACTGCCCCAGCAGTGTAGCACAGAGCACAGGGACATGGGGACACACAGAAAATAAATCAGGGAGGCGAAGAGCAAACTTTAGCCTTTCACTGTGGAGCGCTTTTCCTACAGAGTTAGGCAGAGCAGAATCAAAAGTGTGCTGCAGTTAATTTGGGGTTGCTGCTAGGATCCATTTTATCCTCTGCGCTGTATAACATTATCTGTCATTATGCTTATTCTGTCCATGTCAAGTCATTGCTGTTGTTTAATCTAACAAATGTCTATCAAGTGCTCTGTTACACAGGACCCTGCGGGGTGATCAGTGGGGCCCGGTAAGGGTGGAGGATGGATGAAGGGAAGTGGGAAGGGCGGAGTAAAGGAGGAGGCAGGGTGCTAAGGAGGGAAGGTTGGTTCAAGGTTCCTGGCTGAGTCCTTAATGTCAGGGTTTGAAAGAGTTCAATTCTCAAAGTCCGTCATGGCAATCAAATGGACAATCAAGAAACAGGTGATGATTGGAGATGGGAGAACAAGCTAGATGAAGTTCCGCTAGAAAAGAGCGCAGAATCAAGAAGACAGAATCAAGCAGATCCTCAGAGATGAGAGAGTGGGGATCACAGGTAACAAAGCCCTCTCATGCAGGAAAGGGGGATGAACCAGGGCAGACAATAACCCCGGGCCTCCCCGTCAGCTCATAAAGGACCTCAACAAAGCCTCCAGGGCCTCAGTCTTCCCTAACGTCCAAGAAGCAGAGGCGAGCTGCACACTTCCTGTCACTCCAGGCTAGCCCTGCCTTTTATCACTCTGTTTTGCAAGAAAGCAGAGCTCCGTTCTTCCTGACACCATTCCTACTGACATTCATTCTCTGCTCCCAAAGGACACTTTTCATTTCATCTTTGCCATAAAGGTTTTTTCTTTTTTTTTCTGATACATGAAAATGTGATGATTCTCCATCTACTCCAAGTCCTACCTGATCTTGTCCATAAGTGAAATCATAAATTAAATCCACCCTAGAACTTTCCTCCACTGTCCTTCAAAAAGAGATTCATTGCTAGAGCAAGTGGTCTGCAAGCATTCACCACTTCACAATGCAAACTTTCTCGGTGGTCCCTGGGGAAGGGGAGGTCGAGGACGCGCAGCAAGGGCTGATTCCTCAGGTGAAAGCCAGAGAATCTTAAGTCAGACACGACCTCCCCTGGCAACATGTCCTTCCTGAATTGGCTTGCACACATTAAGAGAGAGCACATCTTCCTTATGTTACTTCATCATGAGCCTGACAACAGAAACCTGAGAACCAAAACAACACAACTGAGTGATAAAGAGCCCTCTATCACTCTCTCGAGGCCCCTGGGGGGGGGCTCAATCCTCCTCTAGTCCAGGGGCCCCCAACCTCCAGAATCTAATGTCAAATGATGTGAGATGGAACTGATACAATAATAATTGAAATACAGTTCACAGTAAAGGTGATGTGTTTGAATCATCCCCAAACCACCCCTGCAACCCAGTCCATGGAAAAACTGTCTTCTAGGAAACCAATCCTTGGTGCCAAAAAGGTTGGGAACTGCTGCTCTCGGCTACCTTTAGGTACTTCTACCACTTAACCTCGTCAGTCAAATGCAGTTACTTCTCTGTGAAATACTCCAAGGACAAAGACCACGTCCAAATCGCCTCTGTACTGCCAGGGCCTAGCACAGTATGTGGCACTGGGTAGGTACCCAATAAATACATGCATAGGCACCCAGTGAACAAGCAAATGAATAAACGCAGCAAGTGGGTAATGTCCTAGTTTAATAGATCACCAATGGCTACTTTAGAAATTCAACAACATGTGCTATTGGATTGTTCTCCGCCAAAGAACTCATCTGTGTGCTTCACAATTATTTCTAAATGGTGTATGTGTGATAGTGAGCCTCACAGCATGCCAGATTGTGGGCTGTCAACTCAGTTAATTCACACAACAACCCTGTAGACACTATCATTATCTTCTTTTTATAGAGGAGGTAACAGACACTAGGGGAGGACTACAAACTGCTCACGGTTATGTCCTGAGGCTGATTTTGAAAATCCAGAGCCATCCAACTGCATCTTGTGTTCTACACCACTACGGTATACGCCTCTCCAAAGGCAGTTTATAGAACAGGTCAATGTCCCAGCATGTGCTACCTCGCAGAGGACTTTATATTGATGAATCAGAGTCATCAATCAAAAGGTCACCAAGCCAGCATATTGTCCAAAGTCTTCCAATGACTTGCTAGGTGACCAGGATAAAATGCTTATTTTTTGAACCTCAGGCTCTTTGTTGGCAAATAACAGGTATTAAACTCTGAAATCTCTTCCCAAAATATACCATGACTCTAATAGGCTCTGTGTTTTAACACAATTTTCCCCCCTCTATCAGCTTTTTCTCACCGTCCACATTTCCTGTCACCATTCCCTGCAAATGCAGACATGCTTTTCAGTTTCAAAAAAGAAGACAACAGTAAAAAACTTTGGGCTAAGTGGAGTATGAAAATGAACAGAAGAGGATTGTTAACTGAGTTTGACGTTGGAGGTGACATTGCTAATTTTCTACTGCCTCTTCTGTCTTTATGAAATGCACAGAATGACAGAATATCTGTCAAGGAGTGGCAGAATTCCCTGTCTTATCACAGATCTGTGCAAATTTAAAAGCTATGCAGAAGGTCAGTGAAAAAGAGGAAAAAGGAAGGGTAATGTATACTAGGTAATAATTGGAGCCAAGAAAGAAGTTTCAGTGAGTTTCTATGGTATAAAAGAAAGGAATCAGAAATATTAAATAAATATTCATTTAGAAAACAAGATGCCACCTGACCCTCTGGCTTATAGGATTTTGCAAAATAATAGTAAATCAGTGAATAACATTGGGATTTACTTATGCAATTCAGTTGATTGGCTACTACCATCAGTCTTTTCCTAAATGCAAAGTGCTGGGTGATTCTAGAAAGGATGTAGGAGAAACATCAGCTGTATCCTGCCCTTTGGAAGCTCACAATCTCATTGGTAAAATTGCATGAAGACATGAAATAAACAAAAATTTCATAAAGTACAAATGCAGTATTCCTGGACCCAGCACTGAACCCAACAAAACGTAAATATTCAAACAAGTGTTGAATGGCATTGAATCCAAATGGAAACTAGTGCAGTACCAGTCCCCAGTGGGGGAGATTAGAGGATAACCTGGTCCCAAAGGATTTCACAGAGACGATCAAGTCACCAGGACTTTCAAGGGTGGTTAGGATTACAGATCAGATGATCTTTAACATATTTAGACAAATATCTCTTAGGATTTTTGGCTTTTTTAAAACCATAGTCAGTAAAGTTTAGAAATGTCCATCTCTCACTTGACATCCAAACTGTACCTAACTTAGGACAGTTCAAGTGCAAAATACTGAGAGCATCATTCATCTATGAGAGTTGGGTGGCAAGATATATAGGCAGATTTCCAAGTCATCTTTCAGTTAGAAAGCCTTTAATACAGATTCTTTGTAGATGCTCACTGAATAGTTGCTCCTGAATGAATGAATGGATGAATTATTTCTTTCAAAACAGTATACTACAGAGAGTTACACAGCAGCTGATAGACAAGGCGGGAGCCAGTATATATAGCTCTTTGGGATGACCCCTCCCACCTGTGACCTTCCACTGCAGCACAGGTCAAGCCAGAACTCCCTGTTCAGCAGTGACCCCCACCCCTTCTAAGTGATGGAGTCCCTTCCATGAAATACTCAGATCAACTCTCAACAGCAAGTCTGATTTCTTGTAGTTTTCAGCAGGGTGAGATCAGTAAGCCATTGACATTAACTGTGGAGTGGCCTCCTAAACATTCCCTTTATTCTATCTGCATCAGTTACTGTATTTGTGAAATGGGAATAACAGAGCTGTTGGAAGAAACAATTATTAAAAGTGATTATGAAGAACTTTGCAATATAAAGTGCTTGTTAAAATTGAGAAGTACTCGATGTACCCTTCACAATTCCCCCCAGACTATGAAAACCCCATTTGTAGAAGTATCATAAGCTTGCCTAGACAGCAAGTATTTTGAAGCGTATGCTTCGCCATTTAAATCTGTCATCTTGTGAAGAAGCTCATTATTTCAGAAATATGAGCATTTTAAAGATGCTGCTGCAGTTCTCAATCACAAGTTTTCATTGCTTTTATTTAAAATAAGCCACCTTAAAATCTGTCTCCAAATCCACATCTTTGCATACAGGTCTTAACCAGCAGTTATGTGTGTGCACGTGTGTGTACATTTGAAATATGATGTCTAAGAGATGTCTCCTTTAATTATCCCTGTTAAAATGGTCCCTCTCTTTTAGAATTCCCATTTGGTTGAACAATAAGTGGGAGAATTCATTTTCTCTTGTACACCTCATTGAAATGAGCTTTAGTGAGAAGTTAACTTAGCTAATTTGTTTGCTTTGCATAATTATTATAATCACCTACTAAGTACTACCAGTGAATAAGCACTAATATCCTACAAGAACATCACATGCACTTTCCATAAATTATTTTAGTCCAAGGAATGTATTTTTGCTTTCTTCTCTATCACAGGGAAACAAAGAGATTGAGAGAAAGGGAAGTTCAGTTAAATCCCTGAGTATAAATAAACTCAAATTTCCCTGTGAGAGGGTGATAGGGAGTAGAAGGGTTAGAGATGGCAACCCAAAGGAAACTATAATTCAAAAATATGCATGCAGTCCAATGTTCATGCACCTCTACTTGGAAGTAATCTAAGTGCCTATCAACAGATGAATGGATAAAGATAAGGTGTGTATGTGTGTGTGTACACACACACAATGGAATATTACTCAGGTCTAAATTATGAAATAATGCCATTGCAGAACAGGGATAGACCTAGAGATTATCATACTAACTAAGCCAGACAGAGAAAGACAAATATCATATGATATTTCTTATATATGGAATCCAAAACAAAGCTATGAATTTATTTATAAAATAGAGATTCATAGATATAGAAAACAAATTTATAGTTACTGAAGAGGAAAAGGAGGGAGGGATAAATTAGGAGAATGTGACTAACAGATACCCACTACTATATATGAAATAGATAAACAACAAAGACCTACTGTATAGCATAGGGAACTATACTGAATATTTTATAATAATCTGTAAGTGAATAATATATTCAGCTATATTTATATGCAACTTAATCACTGAGCTGTATAACTGAAACTACCAAGATACTGTAAATCAAAAGAATGAATGAATGAATAAAAAGAGACTGAATATGGTAGAGAAGGCAGTGCTATCCAACAGTTAACAGTTCAGGCTCTGGAATCAGATTTCCTGGATATGACACTTGACTTTAAAACTTATCAAGGAGATTTAGGAATGTTACTTACTTTCCCTGACTCCTAGTTTAGTTTGTACTCCAAATTTACACAGTGAGTATCAAAAGTGGTAATAGGTATGGAGTACCTATAAAAGTATTTCTTGACTCAAAAATGGTTAGCCACTATGAATGGCACATATTTGGAGGGACTCCTGGAAATAGGCACAAAGACCCCTTCTCAGCAGGGAACTACAAAAAGAGCATTAAGCCATGCCCAGCCACCTGTGCCAAACTCTGTCCATCTTCACACTCCCATGAAAGGTAGCAGGAGAGACCTCATAGTCAGCAAACCTGGTTTTCGTTTCCAGCTCTGCTACATGCACTATGTACCTACTGCAGTCCAGACACCATGCCAGTTGCCTTACACTGAGATTTAATCCTGTAAATGTAAAAAAGGAAAATAGTAACCCTTACCACAGATTTGTTGTAGGAAAATCAATGGCGAGAAGGCATGTGAAAGGACTTTGCATGCCAAGAAAAACCAGTATCTGTAGACCTTGGGGTATTCATGCTAAATACAAATGGTTGTGTCTACTTTATTACATAATGCATCCACTTTCAGGCAATCCACATCTGCACTTGACAACAAAGTACAAGTTTTTAAAATCAACGTTCCTAAGAGCATACAGTACAAGCCATTTTCTCCAAGGGCAGAGTGGACACATGGTGTGTGGACCCTTTCCCCCCCAAGCCCCTGCCTGCTGCTTCCCTGCCGAGGTCTGACGTGAGGAAGCGAGACCTTGGGAGACCCTGTCCTTGCTTGTGCCAGCACAATAGAAGGTGTCAGGATGACACACGAGCTGTGGCGGGGGGTGAAGATGGAATGTAAAAAGAGCAAAGGCATGGGCATTTCAGAATATTCATCCTCAGTGGCACTGTTGCCATTCACTGATCTCATGCAGTGTCCTCTCAGTGGCTACCCCCGGCTCTCCCAGAGATGTGTGTTCAATACTATGCAGGAGGAAAGGGCCAGTCCACCATTCTATTCAAACAATATTTATGAAGTGCTTTCCATGTGCAAGGGACTACGCAAGACACCAGGGATAGGCCTATGAGCAAAACCAAAAGAGGTCTTGACTTTTACTCATTTATTTATTTAGCACAGATGTCCTGACACCCAACTCTGTGTTGGACGATGTTCTAGGTGTTCAGAGCAATAGCAGTGAAGAGAACACAGTCTCTGCTCCCAAGTTGGAGACTGCACTTCAGTGGGAGAAATAGATTGCAGACTGATTGCATCATTATTTCATTACAATTATGCTACAAAAAAAAAAAAAAACAGCAGAGGACGCCATGAGAGAATTTTACAGGAGATCTGTCCTGGAATGAAAAGGCAGGGAAAGCTGCTTAGAGAAAATGAAGTTTCATCTGAGATCCAAAGTCTGAATAGTGGACAGCTGGGCAAAAGAATGGTAGAGGAAGAAAACTTTCAGGAACTAAAAATAGGTGCAAAGTCCATCTGAATTTTCCAAGAACTATAAGAAGGTCAGGGTGACAGAAGTGTGGAGAATGAAGGGTAGAGAGATGAGGTGTAAAGCTGGAATTATAATGCAGGGCTTAATTATTCAGCCTATCTGAGTGATTTTGAAATTGATGCCATGGAAATGGGAAACAGCTAAGGGTTTAATAAGGTAACTGATATAATAAAACTTGTGATTTAAAAGACTACTCCATATATACTATGTGGAATGGGTTGGTAGGTAAAATACCAGATGTGGGTGAGTGCATGGAGAGTTATTACAATAGGCCCAGCTAGACACTGTTGGATATGACAGGACAGTGGCTGTCAGTATAGGACAGGGGAGAAGTGGTGATGTCTGAGAGATGTTTAAGTGTTAGATTTTCTTGGCTTCTTTTCTGAACTATTGCATTAAAAAGATAATGATGTCAAGGGAGACAACACATCTGGTTTGCACACCTTGGTGCATGGTGACATACCATTCACTGAAATAAGGAATTATGAAAGATATTTAGTGATTGGAAATGACGAGTGTACTGCTTTCGGCAGATGTTTAGGTATTTCTGGACTTCCAAGTAGAGATGTACAAGAGGCGACCTGGAGCTCAGAGGTGAAGAAAACAGGAAATTGGGACTTAGGGTTGTTACAGCTTGAATTGTGTCCTCCCAAAGGTACATGAAATCCTAAGCCCCAGTGCCCCAGATCATGACAATATTGGGAAGGGGCATCATGGCAGACTCGACTAGGAGGTCATGCTGGAGTGGGTGACCTCCTAGTCTAATGTTGAGAGAGTCAATTCCTAGGTAGGTTGTTAAGAAGTCCAGGGTCCCTAAGGAAGAGAAAGGAGTCTGGGGCTCTCAAGGAAAAAAGTACAATTTTTTTTTCTACATTGCTTTGTCTTAGTCAATATAACAATGTACCTGGCTCAAGGACATGCTTCTCCTCAAAGAGGGTTTTCTGACTAATCTTGTTATGGGCCACAGCAGTGGTCACAGGACTGGGAAAGGTCAGTTTTCATTCCAATCCCAAAGAAAGGCAATGCCAAACAATGCTCAAACTACCAAACAATTGCACTCATCTCACACGCTAGTAAAGTAATGCTCAAAATTCTCCAAGTCAGGCTTCAATAGTACATGAACTGTGAACTTCCAGATGTTCAAGCTGGATTTAGAAAAGGCAGAGGAACCAGAGATCACATTGCCAACATCCAATGGATCACTGAAAAAGCAAAAGAGTTCCAGAAAAACATCTACTTCTGCTTTACTGACTATGCCAAAGCCTTTGACTGTGTGGATAACAGCACACTGCAGAAAATTCTTCCAGAGATGGGAATATCAGACCACCTGACCTGCCTCCTGAGAAATCTGTATGCAATTCAGGAAGCAACAGTTAGAACTGGACATGGAACAACAGACTGGTTCCAAATCGGGAAAGCAGTACATCAAGGCTATATATTGTCACCCTGTTTATTTAACTTATACGCAGAGTACATCATGAGAATCACTGGACTGGAGGAAGCACAAGCTGAAATTCAAGCTTGCTGGCAGAAATATCAATAACCTCAGATATGCAGATAACACCACCCTTGTGGCAGAAAGCAAAGAGGAACTAAAGAGCCTCTTGATGAAACTGAAAGAGGAGAGTGGATAAGCTGGCTTAAAACTCAACATTCAAAAAACTAAGATCATGACATCCGGTCCCATCACTTCATGGGAAATAGATGGGGAAACAATGGAAACAGTGACAGACTTTATTTTGGGGGGCTCCAAAATCACTGCAGATGGTGACTGCAGCCATGAAATTAAAAGATGCTTGCTCCTTGGAAGAAAAGTTATGACCAACCTAGATAGCTTATTAAAAAGCAGAGACATTACTTTGGCAAAAAAGGTCCGTCCAGTCAAAGCCATGCTTTTCCCAGTAGTCATGTATGGACATGAGAGTTGGACTATAAAGAAAGCTGAGCACCAAAGAACTGATGCTTTTGAACTGTAGTATTGGAGAAGACTCTTGAGAGTCCCTTGGACTGCAAGGAGATCCAACCAGTCCATCCTAAAGGAGATCAGTCCTGAATATTCATTGGAAGGACTGAAGCTGAAACTGAAACTCCAATACTTTGGCTACCTGATGCGCAGAGCTGACTCATTTGAAAAGACCCTGATGCTGGGAAAGATTGAAAGTGGGAGCGGAAGGGGATGACAGAGGATGAGATGGTTGAATGGCATCACCGACTAGATGGACATGAGTTTTAGTAAACTCCAGAAGTTTGTGATGGACAGGGAGGTCTGGCATGCTTCTGTCTATGGGGTCACAAGGAGTCGGACACAACTGAGCGATTGAACTGAACTGAAATGAACTGGTAAGATCTTTCTATTTTAATATTCTAATTTTTCTAATATTTCTATCTTAATTTATCTAATTTTTCTAATATTTCTATCTTAATATTCTAATCTTATTAATTTAAGATGTATGTTGTGGGAGTGGGTCTGGTTAAAGTATATAATGCCTTGATAAGACTAGTGAGTGGGGGCACTCTCTGCGCCCCTTCTGATGTCTGTGTCAGAAGCTTTCTCTGTCCCTTTTTCACTTTAATAAAACTCTGCTGCACAAAGGCTCTTGAGTGATCAAGACTGGTCCCCAATCCCGAAGCTAAATCTTCTTCAGAGATCACAGATCCAACATCGTTCACCATAAGCTATCAATGTGGCCATGTCCTTATAAAAAGAGGAAAAAGACAGACACACCCAGGGTGTGATGGTGGAGCAGACATGAAAGTGTTCCAGCTGCAAAGATGGAAATGTAGTCCTGAAAGGCCTAAGGGGCCATGACAAAGAGCTTGGCTTTTATTTTCTAGCCCTGTGCTCTTAAAATTTGAGTACTTATTCAGGTTAGTCTGCCAAAACAAAATACCACAGAGTGGGTGCTTAAATGACAGGAATTTATTCCTCATGGTTCTGGAGACTGGGGAGTCTGACAATAAGGTGTCAACTGCTATGGTTCCCCAATGAGGGCTCTCTCGCTGGCTTGCAGATGACAATCTTCTCACTGTGTCTTCACATGGTGGAGAAAGAGAGAGGTCTGAGCAACCTTCCTCTTCTTATAAGGACACTAACCCCATTGTGGGGGCCTTACCTTCACAATCCCATCTAAATCTACTTGTCTCCCAAAGGCTGCACTTCCAAATACCATAGCATTGATGGTTAGGACTTCATTTAACATATGAATTTGGAGGGAACAGAAGCATGCAGTCCATAACAAGTGCATATACAAATCACCTGGGAATCTTGTTAAAACATACATTCTGATCCAGTAGGTCTAGGGTAAGGCCCAAGACTCTACATTTAAGCTCCTAGGAGACACCAAAGCTGCTGGTCCAAGGACCATTCTCTGAATCAAAAAATTCAGGACTATGGCTGTGAGGAGATGGTACAAGCAGATTCAAATGTCCTCTTTTTTTTTTTTTTAAATCTTCTCTACGGAAAAATTTTAAGCACACAGAAACCCAGAGAGGATAATGTAATTGAAAATCTCATAATTTAAATCTTGCCATCTTTACTTCATCTGTATGTTTGCTATAATACTTTATAGACATCATGATATTTTAGCACTAAATACTCAGCATGTATCTTCTAAAATAAGGACAGAACCACAGTATCATTGTCACCGCTAACAAAATTAACAATAATTGCTAAATATCATCAAATAGCACAGTTGGATTTGTGCTTTAGGAAGGAAATTCTGGTGACTCTGTGAAAAGTGATATTTCCCCCCTATTTTTAATGAGAAGTATGGAAGAGTGTAAATACAAATGTGTAGGAAAGTGTGTATATGCACCCGTCTATACATATGTTCACGCGTGCACAGATGTGTTATCTGTGCCAGCGAGCGTTTGCGCTTGCACTGCTCAAGCACACAGAGAAGACCTCCTCACACCAGTGACTTGCCCGCCTGCCCGGCTCTCAGGAGGCAGCTGCTTGTTCAGTGGAGTCAGCTGCCTGGGAAGAGCTGGCTGCTGCTCTTTGGCATGGCGGGGGGCTAAGTCATGTCTGGAACCCCCAGCGGTCCTCTGCCAGATGTCACAACTTCTGTGCGCCCAGCGCATCCTAACCTCAGCAGGAAAGGAAATATGACAAGAGATACAAATGTACCAAATACATGAGGATCTGAAAATCAAGGAAACATCTGGAACCCAGCGAGTTCATGCTGAGCAGGCCATTTTCTTGAGACTCAGGTGTTGGAGGGGGTTCTGCAGGTGAGTGACGTGGGTGAGACTGGTCTCAGGCTGCCCTCCTTCCTCACAAGCTCTGTGAAAGCCCCAGGGTCCACAGACAGAAGACCTCTCAGTGAGGGGCTCTGTGTGCCTCTATCCAGAGAGACCCCTTGAAGGGGAGACTGGTGTACCTTTCTTCTTCCCATGTCTCCCCCAGCCTGCTTAACAGAGTCACAGCCAATAGGACTGAGACATTGCAGAGAAGAGAAATTCACTGGAAATGATCAGCAGTTGAAAGTGAATAGATCGAGCACATCCAACAAGTACTGGCTTTCCCCACGAGTGCCCAAAAGATAACTTCTTGTCTTCTCAGAAATTGTCAGAAGTGGCCACAGTTCCAGAGAACCAATTCAGGAGTGACTTACTGCTTTAATATATTAGAATGAGACTATTTCTGACCAGGTGGAAGCTATGTCTAAAAGCCAATCAGCAGCATGTTTGGGTAGTGTTGTGGCTGGGGGGGGCCCAGAGCTATGCTGACCTCTCTCTCCCTTCTCTTAACTGCTCACTACCAGCAAAACCAATTCCATGCAGCATTTAGTGTGTTCCCACACACTGGCAAGGCAGAATGTGGGATTAAAGACAGGCTTGCAAACCAAACAGACGCAGGCTGAAGCCTCAGCTCTCTCACTTCCAGGTGAGGGCCTTCAGCAAACCACTTCTCCCTCCAAACCTCCTTTGGAACGACAATGTTGATGGAAAAAGTAATTGAGCTAGAACTTATTCTTTGTGGTTTGCATGTTCGTACTCAGTCTTGTCCCATTCTTTGTGACTCTGTGGTAGCCCCCCAGGCTCCTCTGACCATGGGATTATCTAGGCAAGAATACTGGAGTGTGTTGCCATTTCTTATGTCACTTATTCTTTGGGCTACGGCAATGACTATTTCTAACTGAACTAAAATTCATGAAGGACACTGCCTGAACCTAATACTCTTCTGTGTATCCACAAAAAAGTAATCAACTCAATAAGAGTTTAACAAATGCTTGTTGGTGTATAGATATGTTTTAAAAAGCCTGCAACAATTTATTAAAAGTTCACTAATTCATGGAACAAATGATGTTATGTGTTACCATGTATTAATATGAACACACTGGGGAGGGAACCCAAGGGAAAGCCTGATGCGGAACTCCCACTCTTTGGCTCTTTCAACCAGAGTGTTTCTTCCTTCACCTGTCTCATCATATATTGGAGGTAGCATGTATATTGCGTTTGAAAAATAATGTTCCTAAGACATGAGCTCGGGGATGCGGACAGAGGTGGCATCTGGATGACCTGACTAGTGCCATTGCTTTGTGTAGTTCCAGGTCATCCCACAGTCACACAAGGCTTAGCTCCCAGCTGTTATGCAGGTCACTAAGGTGTTGCAGTTTAGCCCTATGTTTACTGGGCTATGGTGCAGTGGTGGAGAGTCCCCCTGCCAGTGCAGGAGACACAGAAGACTCAGGTTCTACCCCTGGGTCAGGAAGATCCCCTGAAGTAGGAAATAGCAACCCACTCCAGTAACCTTAACTGAGAAATCCCATGGACAGAGGAGCAACAGTCCATGGGATCGCAAAGAGTCAGACATGACTGAGAAACTGAGCATACACGCTTGAAATCTTGAGCAGATTTTTTAATCAGAATACTGCCCCTGCCCCAGACAGCTGCCCTAGATTCAGTGAATTGTCACAGGTCCCATATTCCTCCCTTCCTAAGGGCTGTCCCTCTGAGCTCTGGGCAGCAAAGTGACTATAAGGCAAGGGTGTTAAGCAGCCAGCACCCCCACAGGAGGGCCTGTAGATAATGGTCCCAGGGAAGAGCAAAAAAGAGACAGGTGTGACCCCAGCACTTATCAATAACCACATAGCTCAGCTCTGTGCAATCTAGACAATAGAGGGGCCACAAAGGGGCCTGATTTGATCCTTACACACAAAGCATTTCACCAGCTCCATGTGATTTGTTTTTCCCTTGCGGGCCATGGTTTTTTTGTTTCTTTTTTTATAAACCTCTACTCCCTCTCTTCAGTGCCTGCCCCCAGGAGGTGGGAGGAAGGAGGTCACTTTAGCACATCTTCTTAGTTTTAATTTATTAATAAGAATCATGCAGGACACACTGGCATAGATGAGATTTTCTCCCAGAGCTACTATTGATCAGCTTATTTGGCACAAAATGTGGACATTATTAAAAGGGCTACACGAGAAATAATTGCATCCAGGGGGGATTGCACATACTTTCAATTTAGCCATGACCTAATACAGAAATTGGCCTGTTTTATCACTATAATAGCCAACAATCTTGGCTCCTTTCTGAAACTGCATATCAAATCTGCACACATGGTTAAACCTTTTTTAAAGTTTTACTCTTACAAAGTAGAAAAGAATCTCAAGATATTATAAAAAAAAATTATGTATGTAACCCTTGACATTATCCATGGGAACACCCTGCTGTGATGCGGGCAGGGAGGATAAAGTGGCAATGTATAGGGGAAGGCTGTTCTCTCAGAAACTCCAAGATGGATCACCTCCCATTAACAGTGCACTGCCCAAACCTGGGCCCTAAAATGTTTTAATCCCCTTCCCTGGTGGCTCAGATTGTAATCTGCCTGCAATGAGGGAGACCCAGGTTTGATCCCTGGGTCAGGAAAATCCCCTAGAGAAGGAAATGGCAATCCACTCCAGTATTCTTGCCTGGAGAATTCCATGGACAGAGGAGCCTGGCAGGGTACATACAGTCCATTGGGTCTCAAAGAGTCAGACACAACTGAGTGACTAACATGGAATAAAGATTGCTGGGTTAGCTTTTATATATAATTGCATTTGCTGCAATGTAACTGCTGAAGTCAGAGCAAGAACATTATGAGAAAGCAAGCAAATATGATCCAAAAAATGTATGTATAAGCCATTTAGAATTTGGTGAGCATGTCATATTAGAATGGCTCTTTTTGGGAAAACCCACTTGCCTCCAGGTAAAGAGACTTCGACTTTATTTCCAAACCTCACTTGTAACCTTGGGTAAGACATTAACAGTATAAATAAATAGACACTTCCTAAGACAGTGAATATATATATTTATATATATACAAAATTAATGGGACCTCTAAAAGCCATCATTAATGTCAGAGACAGTACAAGAATATCCACTATTTCCATACTTATCATTAAACAAGGACAAGTCAATGCAATAAGGACAGCAAGAGACAGCAATAAAGATGCAAAACAATAAATATTTCTCTTATTTTGTGGATGACAGACAATTGTTATTTTTCAAAACTCAAGACAGTCCAAAAAGACATGTTCACAAATTTATAAAACTAATTATTTTTTAAAAGTTTTCTTATAGATAAAACGAGTATCAGAAGATATAATGAAAGAAAAGACCCAATTCATGATGCTACTCTCCAAAGTAAATAGCTTAAAATTAGCTTGGAGAAATTCATATAATCCATAATAAGCTAAATGTAAAACTACTGAGTAACATGAAATAAGATTTAATTGCATGTCATGTTCTAATATGATACAAAGACTTGATATTGAAAAAAAAAATGTAAATTTCCCTCAAAGCTTATATAGAGCTTTCACATGGTCCAAATTAAAATACTAATGGGATTTTTTATTTTTACTAATGTGAAAAATAACACCAAAGATTTTCTGGAAGAATATATATAAAACATTATCCCAGATAATTCTGAGAAAATATAGTAATAAAAGGATATAAGTCCAACCACGATTAAAACATATTACAAAACTGTCATGATTAAAACAGCTTGGTACTATTTTTCACTCGAGTTAATTTATGAGAAATTAGATTGAAGCAACTAACTAATGCTTTGGAAAAAAAAGAAAAAGAAAAAAGCTTCATAGCCTGTAATTCCTTATATCAATCAATAAATACTCTAATACAACTCTAGAAGAAAGTACATATATTATTATCATAACTCTAGAGTCAAAAGTGCCACAATGGTAAAAAGAATGCCTGCCAATGGAGGAGACACATGAGTCATGGGTTCTATCCTTGGGTCAGGAAGATTCCCTGGAGCAGGAAATGACTACCTGCTCCAGTATTTTTGCCTGGAAAATTCCATGACAGAGGAGCCTGGCAGGCTACAGCCCATGGGTTCACAAAGAGTCAGACACGACTGAGTGACTGAGCATACAAACAGAGTCAAAAAATATAAAAATAATTGCAAGTCATGGGAGAAAATATTGGCAAACATTAATACTTTTAAAAATGTATAATTCTCTATAGCGAAAAAAAGTCAAAAAATTAACTAAACAATTTCATGTACACCATGAAGCTGAGAATTCCAACATGTAAAGAGTTTCATAGCAAGCAATGAACATGGTAATACAATAGAAAAATAGGGAAAGTTATACATATTCATGGGCTTCCCTAGTGGTTCAGACAGTAAAGACTCTGCCTTTATGGCAATACAGGAGACTAGGGTTTGATACCTGGGTTGGGAAGATCCTCTAGAAAAGGAAATAGCACCCCACTCCAGTATTCTTGCCAAGAGACACCTGGAAGGCTCCTGTGTCCATGGGTCTCAAAGAGACAGACACAGCTGAGCAACTATTACTTTCACCACTTTTCAATTATACATATTCATAGGAAGAGAAAAGAAATGATGCAGATGAACTCACAAAACAGAAAGATACTCACAGACTTAGGGAACTTATAGTTTCCTGGGGGGAAGGATGGGGTGAAGGGATTGTCAGGGAGTTTGGGATGGATGTACACACAGCTATATTTAAAATGTATAATCAACAAGGACCTACTATATAGCACATGGAACTCTGCTCAATGTTACGTGGCAGTCTGGTTGGGAGGGGAGTTTGGGGAAGAATGGATACATGTATATGGATGGCTAAGCCCCTTTGCTGTCCACCTGAAATTATCACAACAATGTTAACTGTTATACAATAACAATTATTATACTCCAATATAAAATAGAAAGTTAAAAATATAAATAAAAAAACAAACTCACGTCCACTCACAATTACAGCAATACATATCAAAACAAGATAGTATTTCTCACTGATTTGATAAAAGTGTATTATTTAAAATTACAATCAGTACTGGCAAAGATATACAGACCTTTTCATATATAGTTTCCGTGTACATTGTTTTATCTTTAAAAAAATTTTTTGAACATTCAGCAACATGCATATCAATTTCAGAAGATGTGATATCTTCATTGTCTCAGAAATTTTGCCTTCTGAGAATGACTATAAATATATTTTAAAATAAAAATATCTCTAAGATATCTAAATGCTGGTTAATTATGTACTGTTTAAATTGTATACATGTATAATAGAAGGATATGTAGTAATAAGGAAGGAAATAACCATACATGCTAAAATGGGAAAAGCTCCACCAAGATGTATTTAGTAAAAATGGTGAGGTAAAGAGCAGTGGTTGTGTGACTCCTGCATGTGTGAATTTTGTAGGGGGAGTGGATGTGTCTCTGTCGGTACAAATGTACGTGTAAAATTTTGTACAACTACACAAGGAAGGCAGTCAGGTATTTATTTTTTATCTTGTACCATTCTATTTCTGCAATGTTAGTTCCTTTTAAACAAAGTAAAGGAGGTGGCCCTAAAATTAGGGATCAATCTACCCTCTTTTTATGGAAATAGATTTGTTTTATTACTATTATGAGGTTAAAACATAATATTCAAGTATTTATCAAAAACACACAGAAAAAGTTAATATAAAATAAAGGCAGAGGGAATAAAATTCACATCTTTTTCTCTTAACACTTAGCTGCTGCTGCTGTTAAGTCGCTTCAGTTGTGCCCGACTCTGTGCAACCCCACAGACAGCAGCCCACCAGGCTCTGCCGTGCCTGGGATTCTCCAGGCAAGAACACTGGAGTGCGTTGCCATTTCCTTCTCCAATGCATGAAAGTGAAAAGTCAAAGTGAAGTCGCTCAGTCGTGCCCGACTCTTAGCAACCCCATGGACTGCAGCCTACCAGGCTCCTCCGTCCATGGGATTGTCCAGGCAAGAGTACTGGAGTGGGGCGCCATTGCCTTCTCTGTAACACTTAGAGAGGCCCCTCTGCAAAGGTCAGAGCACAACTTGCTTAATCTGCTAAGTGCATGGAGCTATATTATTTGTCAATGGGGTCCTATCATACTTGCTGCTCAGTATGCTTTTTATATTTGATTTATCATAAGCCTATATCTGTTTTCAACATGGAGTCATGTTACCACTTTTGGTGCCAACACAGGATTACAGTGTGATGGATAGTCCATAATTTACTCAGTTATGTGACCCACCCTGTTAGGATTCTCCAGAGAAACAACCAACGGATTACCACATCCCCAAACAGACATGATGCTCTCAGTCTATTCTGAAACCAGGAAATTCTATGAAGCCATGTCTATATTTGGTATTCTTTTCATGGTATTCACCTGAAACACAACGTTCTCTCCCAGTTTTAAGCTCCAGGTCTTGTCCATGCTGTTGTCTTCAATCCTACTTTCACTTTGTCTCTGTTCTCCTTCATACTCCCTGAGAAGAACTGTCTATTCACTTTCACCTGCGTCTTTTTCTTCTGAATTCCTGTAGACGTCTCCACGTTTGCTCTTCTAATTCACCAGCTTGGACCGATACAATGTCCAGTTTGTTGTTCATTTGTTCCACTGTGGTTTTAATTTACAAGTTGGACTCTCATTTCCATACAGTCCCCCACGGTCCTCATGGCTTTTGCCTTCAGCGTCATCATGCTTGTGGCGAACCTTTGATCTTGTGGAGAACATGTATTTTCTAGTTCTTGCAGTAATATATTTTGGCTGGAGGCTGTTGTTCTCATTTTCAAGAGGGACCTGTTTTTGTTTTGTTTCATTTTTAAACCTATAATATTTGCTGCCAGGCTTTGTTAATTTCCCCAGTTTTCTGTTCTTTAGAAAGAGAGAATCTACCATATCTATTACTAGTTTTTTGGCAGTAGGAAATGGGTTGCCTTCTGTTGGAAATTTGTGTTTACTGCTCTAGAAAAATGGGAGGAAAATAATATATAAGATCATGATCTTCCAGTGCAGCTCAGGCAGGCTCCACTGAGCAGCAGGGACAGAGCTGGGCCGGAGGAGTTCTGACTCCCTGTGAAGTGTGGCGCCTCTGTATGGAGGGAGGCCACCCCAGGCACGGACTCCAGCATTGCTAGGACTCTACAGCTTTTGGACATCAATGCCAGAGACAAAACCCGGAGCCATCCCTTTGCCACTGACGCCAAATGGCCTGGAAGTCAGCAGATGTGAGAGGTGATTGTGCAGCCTTGTCTTCTAGCTGTCACCCACCTCAAATAAAGTATGAGGTAGTTTCTGCTCCCATCACCTCTGCTTTCTTGCATGATAAGCTCTTGTTCCCAAAGAGGAGCCACATGCTCATCCTCTAAACTTCTTTAGTAGGGCACCATGTTCACTCTAGTTAGCAGAAATTCCTTGAAATCCTTGCCATGTAGTTGATACCTCTTCCTTGTTGTCACAGCTGGTGAAAGATTTTTCACAATTTGTATTTTCTATTGGTTATTTCAATAGGAGAACGGGTGATGTGCGATCATGTCTTGAACATGAATGATTCCTTTCCATTAATTCTCAATTTTCTCATCTCTTTCATTGCCATCAGGAATAGAACTGCTAAAATTATCTTCATCCCCTCCCTCTGCCCTTCGTTTATTGGCATCACTTGAAAAATCTCTTATCTCGGTAGAAGAATTGTCATTTTTTACCTTCAGTGAAAACACCCTGGGGATTTTCCTCAAATAATTGATTAAACTGTACTTAAAATAAGTTACCATTTATTTCTTACTGTTTTGATGCACCTAAATTACCTCTTAGTTCAAATTTATCTTTACTATTTTAGTATCTTTTAGTAATTGCATCTACATTTGAGGAAATGTGGAAGAAGCTTATATTTATTGGGTTGTAAATTATTACACAGTGTGCAACTTTGATTAGCAAAGTGCACCATAGTGCTTTTATGGATTAATAAGGGGGAAAATGTATGGTATTACCCAAGAGAGATGAGATGAAAATTTTAGTTCACAAAAATAATGGAAACAAATGGCTTGATTGTCAATATGTTAAACTGCAAAAAGAATTATTGCTAATATCTCTCTATCACCTGGCTCTTGAGACTACTTGAATGGTACTTTAGTATTTTTCTCCAAGAATATGCAATTTATAGCTAATAAACCACTGGTATCCTTTTTCAGTAAGCTTCAGGCAATGCATATTTATTCAAATATAGTTTATATGTATTTGGCTATGAATATAAATATATACATAAAAGAATATATAAAACTAACGTTCCTAAGCATGACTTAATATGATCTGGGCTTGGTAAGTTGGAAATGGAGTTAGGGATATTGCTATAAGTTCACCAGGACAATAACTGAGTTATAAGATAATTATTCCTCTTCAATGGCTCTCACCATGACAACTCAGTTCTGAAATTCAACTATTATTCAGCTCAAATTATTGTCAAAGTTTAAAGCCTGAATTTTATTGACCTCCTTCTGATGTCTATGACATCTAATCATCTGGGTATATGAAACCAGATTGTTAACAGCAAGAGCAGCTCAGAAGATTCTTTACTATACACACCTGGACAGTCCCTTTGTTAAACCCAAGTGCTGCTTCAGTCTCGGGGGTCTGTTATACATGCATAACCACCTTGGGGCAGAAACTGAACATGGCATTCCTGATTCCTTTGCTATCAAGCTGCAAATCTTTCACAGCCCAAACATCCCAGATTGTTTGACAGTCAAATATAGGTTATCTTATGACTCAAATTGCAAACCTCTGCTCAAATCTAACCAAAAAAAGAGAAAGAAAGAAAGAAAAATACAAAGAAAAAAACAACAAGAAGAAATATATAGAAAGAGTCATTGAATTTTAGTGCCAATGACTCTGAAAAATTCCCCTCTGGCTTAAGACTATGTGGGCAAGTATCCTCCCAGATTAAGCCACTGTCTGATTTTGATGCATCTCTGGAATTAAAAGAAAGAAACAATTTGAATTGTTTCCAAATGTCAAACCCAAAGAAGCATTGTTACTCAACCCCAAATTTGGTCCATAACAGTTAGATAGTATCTTGGTTTTCTGGTGCTGTCATAACACACTACTGACTGGGTGGTTTCAACCAAAAGAAATTTATTTTCTCACAGTTTTGGAGGCTAGAAGTTCAAGGTATCAAGGTATTGGGAGGTCTGCTTTCTTCTCTCCTTGGTTCCCAGATGGTGTCCCCCTTGATGTGTACTCACATGGCTGTCCCCTCAATCTGTGTGTTGTTTCTGTCTTAATCTCTTCTTACAAAGACACCAGTCATATTGTATTGGAGCCCACCCATACAAGTTCATTTTATCCTCATCACTGTTTCAAAGGCCCTGATTTCAAATATGGTCATATTCTGAGGTAGTGATAATCAGGACATGAATTTTGGCAGGACACAATTCATTTCATAACACCTAGAAAAGGAACCAGAAATAATTCTAGGACATATGTTTTATAACTACTACTACAAGCAAATACTATTGACCATACAAAAAATACATAGGCTGCATCTTTAGTAAACTGCCACCTGGGAAGGGTTTTCACAAGTAAATACTATTAGTCATATAAAAAGTACATAGACTGCATTCGTAGGTGAGCTCAGACCTACACATGAGAAGGATTAATAATCAAACAGTATTTAAATGAGTGGTGAGCACTATGGGATTACTTAGATTCTCCCAGGTTAAGATAATATCCTATCTCCGTCCATTGAAAACTTACTATCTAGAAAGGCAGAAGACAGACATAGACACCTCATTATAACAAAGCCTTCCAATGATTCTCAGTGTTTGAGGAAAATGCTATGGAAACTCAGAGATGGTAACTATCTCTTCTGAGTTGTTAAGGGAGTAAGGACAGGTTAGGAAAGTTTTGCTGAAGAGGTGATGAGATGAGTGACCATTAGCCAAGAGAAAGTCAAATCATGCTACTCCCCACTTGGGAAGTAGTAGGGGACAATGATTTGGGGCATGTTGAGGGTGTGATCATGAGTAGAGTTGCTAGTGTTTAGGTTGTTGGGAAGGTAAGTCTACATATCAGAAGAGTGCTTCCTGGCATTAAAAAGAAAAAAACATTTGACTGTGGAAACACAAGCACAGGGCTCGATACGGGTGCAGTGGAAGCTATGGGCAAGAATGAAGCAAGGGCCGAAGGTATAGATAGCATTAAGACTGAAATCTTGGAAAACATGCATGTTTAGGAGTCAAGCAGAGGAAGAGAAGCCAGTGAAAGGGATTCATCACAGGGAAGGAGCAGAGACAGGGGTGCAGAGCCTGGCAGATGTAAAAGGAAGCTAAAGGCAAAGAGAGCAATCACATGAGAAACAGGTGGATGGTTGACTGTGAGCAACTGTAGCTGTGTGTTGTTTAGGTGTCCAGTGCTTCAGGAAGATCAAAAAGTTCCAGACCAGGTAGAGATAAGAGCTTTGGGAGCTCAGAGGTTTAGGTGATCATGCAAGTTGGGTTTCAAGGAACAACCAGGCTAGAGGCCAGACAAGAGAGGGTTAAGGAGCAAGTGGTCTCAGAAGACATGCAGGTAGCAGGGCCAAGTCTAGCAAAAACAGCAGCACTGAAAGGAAAAGTGTGGATGTCCAGTCAGTGGTGGAGCACAGCAGAGCAAGAAGACAGGAAGAAGAGGCAGGACCTGGTGATCTCCTTAGAGCAGGGTTCTGGGCAAGAAATGTTAATTATGCCCCCTCTTTCAGTCCTCTCAACAGTACCCTATTAATCATGAGGAATCCAACGTTTAGAGTGACATCCAAGTTTGAATAATTAAAGAACAGACAAGTTGAGGCTCAGTTCCAAGCTGTACTTGCCAATGTTTTGCTTTTGTCTGTATTAGTGGAATTTCTGGTATTGGGAAGAAATGGATAATTAAAATATGGGGATTAGGACCTTCTCATCTCACAGAATAGCCATGAAGGGAGCTTAGAAACAGGAAATGTCCTGACACATGAAAGAAATTACTCTATCAAATTCAGTGTGTGAAGTTTTGAGAGTGAAAGTCTCCAGGAGTATGAAGTTACAACCTCCTAAACAATGTGATACATGGTACCCAAGACAGGCTCATCATCAAAGCTGGAGAGGGGCCTCTGGGCTCCAGTGGTTGTACTCTGCTGGTCTCAGTCATCTGTTGGGGTTGCACACCCACTCAAGTAGAGAGGGTCTATTCTGGTGACTTCAGATAAAATCGAACATCAGGAAGCCCTAGAATTCTGGGGAAAAGATGCCTTAAGCCTCACCTTGGCCAACCATAGCATTTTACAGGTAAATCATATGAAAACATCAGTGAACCACAGACTTAAGTCACCAAAATGTATTTTGGTCTAATTCAAACATATGCATTGGTTTAATCACCATTTTATCACCTGCCCCCAGTTTTAACTTGGCAAGAAAGCATAATTAAACCTCCTGAAGGGTTGTTCTAATGAACAGTCTTTAGACTCTGGCTCTCAGACTTTTGGCCTGTGGAGGTAGGAGGACGGGAACTGATTCTTGATAGCCAAGCCTAATGTCTCATTCTAGTCCTCAGACCATGAGTGATTCAGAGTGATGGGCAGACAGCTCAACAGGGCACTGCAGTTGAGAGCAGGGTAAAGCAAGGGACACAATATTTGGCTGTAGAGTTTAAGCAATGAAGAGTGAGTTCTTAGTACAGTTCAGTTCAGTTGCTCAGTTGTGTCCGACTCTTTGCGACCCCATGAATCACAGCGCGCCAGGCCTCCCTGTCCATCACCAACTCCCAGAGTTTACTCAAACTCATGTCCATCGAGTCGGTGATGCCATCCAGCCATCTCATCCTCTGTCATCCCCTTCTCCTCCTGCCCCCAATCCCTCCCAGCATCAGGGTCTTTTCCAATGAGTCAACTCTTCACATCAGGTGGCCAAAATATTGGAGTTTCAGCTTCAACATCAGTCCTTCCAGTGAACACCCAGGACTGATCTCCTTTAGGATGACTGATTGGATCTCCTTGCAGTCCAAGGGACTCTCAAGAGTCTTCTCCAACACCACACTTCAAAAGCATCAATTCTTTGGTGCTCAGCTTTCTTCACAGTCCAACTCTCACATCCATACATGACCACTGGAAAAACCATAGCCTTGACTAGATGGACCTTTGTTGGCAAAGTAATGTCTCTGCTTTTTAATGTGCTATCTAAGTTGGTCATAACTTTCCTTTCAAGGAGTAAGCATCTTTTAATTTCATGGCTGCAGTCACCATCTGCTGTGATTTTGGAGCCCCCCAAAATAAAGTCTGACACTGTTTCCACTGTTTCCCCATCTATTTGCCATGAAGTGATAGGACCAGATGCCATGATCTTAGTTTTCTGAATGTTGAGCTTTCTAATTACACACAAAAACAGAAATAAAAGTTCTAGTTTCTAAACTTGATTTTGATCATGGGATTCATTTCTGGGCCAGCTGCTGCATGAGCTATTGGCATGGCTTAGCAACAGGAAGTGGTAAGGCAACACACACCTCTCAGTCTTCTGCCCTGGGAAGGAGCACGCTTGTCTCTCTTTAGACATCTGACCCATAGCGAAGTGCAAATTCAGCAGGGCTAATTTGCTGAGACTGTAGAGAAAATGACCAAGCCACTCATCAGTGTCTCTTGCTGGTCACAGTAATGGGGAAACTGAGGCATACAGAGATCAGCTGTGTCACACCCTTCCTCATAATCCCCACTGCCTCCTGGTGACTACAGGATAAAGTAAAAATCTGCAAGGGTTACAAGCTGTAGCCTTCTCAAATGTTTGCTCAACTTTCTTTCTCACATTTCCTCTGTGTACCTTCCTCTCCACCATCCTAAATGTATTACCAGTCCTGAACCTCAACTCAACAGAACTTTCAACTTCCCTGGGCATGCACCCATGGTGACATGGTAACACAGCATCCCAGAATGTCCTCCAAAGACCAGGACCCCCTCCTTTCCTCATCTATTTCATATACACCCACGCATCCTTCACAAACCAGCTCAAATGTCACCTCCCCTTGAAGCCTCCAAGGCAGTCGGTGCCCACCTCCTGTTTCCAAAGAACAGGGAATACACAATTTTTCCCCCTTTGTAAGCCCAGTTCTCAGTCCAGGGTAGGTAGGCTCCCGATCCATGTTTACTGTATGCATAAATGAGTAGTGAAAACTAACGTCCAGTGACCACCGACTACAGCGCCACACTCTGCTAAGTACTGCGCCCAGGTTCTCTCCATTGCCACATGGATGCTCTATCTAGGTCATCCTGAGTGCGGAGGCAGCCCTGAGTCAGCAAACCCTCTCTGCTCTTCCGTTGTTGCTTTCCCAGGAGCACTCAAGAATGAGGAAGATGGGGTCACATCACTGCCCAGTTATGAGAGCTCACAAGATCTCCCTGAGGATGCAAGTGCATATATTAGACTGCCGGGACCTCCTCCAGTCCCCTCACTTCCCGAGGTGTGTCTTTTATCAGTGAAAATACTTCCTGACACCACCAGAGCCAGTGACCCAGAGCTCCTGCCCCCTCCCCGCCCTCCACAGAGGCCCTTTGTTGGTTCAGGCCTGGCGCCCTCTGCTGGCTGCAACCTGACTCCTGCCCTCACAGGCGTGTGCGTGGGCATTTCACATCCTGATGGTTCTCCAGACTCTGCCATGATCTTTCACCCCCAGTTGCCTGGCTCTCCTTGCCCTCCTTAAGGCTTTGCATTTGTCTCTGTTCAATTTGCCTCCTGCTTCCACTACCAACTTAAGTCAAAAGTTCATGATTTCATTTATTGGGAGAATAAATAACCCAAATGGAGGCACACTTAAAACATTCTAAAATACCCAAATAAGATGCCCGGCAAACACAACACCTGGGACACATTATCTAGAACGTTCCCACCTTCCTGAAGGCTGAAGAAAAGCAAAGCCTAGCCAGCAACTAGAGTGAGGTGGGAAAGTTCTAATCTTACCTAACTCATGACTTCAGGTGCCTATTCTTATGCACATTCAAGAAATTCAAAGACCCTCAAAATCGCTGTTCTAAAATATCCATCATCATTTTAAGCAGGAGATTAAGAGATTTCATGTTGTTAAAACACTTTAATGGAAGGAATGAATGACACTTTTTAAATCAGCAGGAAACTGCCTTGATTTCCATTTCCAACAGCCACGGGCTTGCGGAAGGATGCAGAGACAGGCAGCCAAGGTCCCTCAGAGCTGATTGACAACTGTGGCTGTATCTAAGGATAGTCAGGCACTGCAGGCAGACACAGGGTGCACGACCTCATTGATTTCTGTAATAGGTCACTCCCACCCAAGCTCATTGTTCTCTCGCGTAAGAACATATTGGCCCAGGGGCAAAGGGGGGCTGCATCGTGTTTCAGTAAGCACCACCTGAATCCATATAAGCATATGATTCTATCTAAAACTCAATAATTCACTGAACTGGCATCCTTTTAGCATCTCTGCAGTCAATGCCTCTCAGAGACCAGCGCTACAATTGAACTAGAAAATTAGAGCTTTTAGCTGGACTCCCTGGAGGTGAATATGTAAAACAGAATAATAAATGATTGTCATTTCTGTTCAGAACATAGAATTAATCAAGGAAGAAGACGGAGTCTGAAGTCCTGTGGGAAGGGCCACCATGGGTCACTGGTCTCCATCATTTGCTGGAAAAGAGGTGAGCAATAGAAGAGTCTGTCTCCTTTGTTACCTGGACTGTTTGGTGTATCTGTGGTTGCATGTAACCTTTACAGAACCTACCAACAGGAAAATTATTTCCCAGGGCAGTTTTTCTTCCTGCTGAAAAATTCAAAAGCCCAGCCTCAGGCAATAGAAGCACAGTCAGGCCACAAACATGATGAACACACTTGTCGCTCCTTCCAGGCAGGGAGGTGGGGGTGTTCCAGGGCCCTCAAGGAGGAATAATGGGCAAGGCAGAGGCTGTGAGAGCGTCCAGAAGCCTCTCTTTGACCAGATCAATTAGGTCACCAAAAGAGCGTCAGTCCTGACTCTTTCAGACAGAGAAAACTTAACAGCCAGCAACAACAGGAATGGTGATGCACAGTGACAGCGAGTTGTACGTGTCTGTGGGCATGTCAGCTTAGAGACTTGGGGCCTCTGGTGCAAAAGCATTCATTGGGAGAATAAATAACCCAAACACAGGCACATTTAAACATTCTAAAATATCCAAATAAGATGCCCGGCACACACAACACCCGAAAGACTTTATCTAGAACGTGTTTCCATCTTCCTGAAGGCTGAAGTAAAGCAAAGCCTAGCCAGCAACTGGAATGAGGTGTGGTCCTTGGCACCTGCGTGAGCTGAAAGAAAGGCAGGCTCCAGCTGAGACCTACTGCATCAGAATCTTTATTTTAACAAGATCACTGGGTAATTCCTATACATAGTGAATGGTGGTTTAGCACTCATTTTGAGCAGTGTTTCCTGGTCTTTGAAAGACATTTTATAGCTCTCCTCGTTTTGGGTTGGCCAGAAAGTTCATTTGGGCTTTTTTGTAGGACCTTACAGAAATACCCTAACGAACTTTTGGGCCAACCGAGTATTTTCCTAGATGAGTCCTTATCAAGGCAGGAAAAGGTGTGCTTTTGCACTACAAGCAATGTGTATCTGTTGCAAAGAAGTCTCTATTCTCCTGGGCTTTCTGACTGGCCATGAACCCATGTAAACACAGTACTGTGGCATATAGGTCAGTGTCATAGGGAAGAGGTGACCCTACTCCCTAGTCCATCAAGAATAATGTCCTAGAAAAGGAACCTGACTGGTAACTGAGAATAAGAGGCAGAGGGGGAACCGACTTTAGAGGGAGGCTCCTACATGGGAATTTTCGGAGCATCTGATGGAAGGGGGTTGTGTCTGCAGGAAGGAGCCTGCAGTGGATGGTAGGTGGAAAGTTCTCCCAGGGGAGCAGCAGGAAGAAGAAAACAAAAACAAAAACACCTGTATTTCTAACCTTGGGTCTCTGCCTTTCCCCTGCTCTCAAACTCTTGTTCTGTACCCAGCCCAGCCCTGTCGCCACCCTATCCCACTCTCAGTTCCCAGGCCCCTCCCCCAGACTCTGAGCCTTCTCATAGACCACAGCTCCCACCAGTCCCACAGTTTCTGTCTGCTGTGCTGCTGCCCCACCTAGGCTCTAAAACCCCCTTCCTTTCTCAAAGCCCATCACAACACCCCCCCTCTCCTGAGGGATAGCACTCCTAAATCAAGGAAAAGATATGAGGAAGGCATATTTATTATTTATTTTTATTTTCACCTGGGGTTTCTTTTTCTTTTTAACTTTTTATTTTGTACTGGGGTACAGCCAATTAACAACGTTGTGGTAGTTTCAGGTGAGCAGCTAAGGGACTCGGCATACATATACATGCATCCATTCTCCCCCAAACCCTCCCCTCCCATCAAGGCTGCCATGTAACATTGAGAAGAGTTCCATGTGCTATACAGTAGGTCCTTGTTGGTTATCCAATTTAAATATAGCAGTGTGTACATGTCCATCCCAGACTCTCTATCGGGGAAGTTCTGTTGAAAATAAAAGAACACCCAAAGACACTTCCCAAGTCTGCTCTCCCTTCCCCACTTCACTACCACCCCATCCTTCCCTGGCCTTAAGCTTGTAAGCGCTACCAAAGTGGAACTGAAGGAAGGACTGGGCATGGAAAGAAGGTGGAAGAGCCAGAGCTGACTCTGCAGGCCCAGACCCCAAGTGAAGAAGGTTCCTGGGAAGAAGAGAGTGCCCCTGCCCAGTAAGCTGACTTTCTCTGGGATTCACCCACAAGTGGCTTCTAGACTCTTTACTTAAATATTTGTGTTATTACATGCTCAGGTCTGGCAGGAACAAGGGCTGTCGGCTTATCATTATAGACTTACATAAACCATATATGCTCCCACTCTTCTAAAGCCTTGCTGCTCTGAACAGCATTTGGGATCAGGTACACTGGGGTTTGAGTCCCAGCTTCACTCTTGATGAGTTTTGCGACTTCAAGCAAGTTGCTGAACTTCACTATGCCCTTAATTTCTCTTCTGTGAAATGGGGACTAATAATAATGATCTTATATGGTTACATTTTAATGAACAAAATAACAATATACATTCTCCAGCATATGGGAAAGTCAGTAAGATTATTTTATTCCATTAATTATATCAAAAGAATAACATCTCTGAACATATTTCCTGTACACTGGAAGTTGTTTCCTAACCTCAAATGGTTTTCAAGTAACTAAAGGCTAAAATTTGACCTTGAAAATTTATTGGTTGAATGGTAAGACATTAAGAATTTATTGGTTGAATGGTTGACAATGACTTCAGACTTTGGAGACAATGTTTTTATCAACACAAACTTTGATAACAGTAGAAACATCAGAAGAATAAACTGGTTGAAGTGGGAGAGGAGATAGAAGCAGAAGCTTTTGTGACATTGTTTTTCATGAAATGCTTCCAGCACAATGAGAACCAAAGGCAATCCAATACTAACATCATGAAATTGCAATAGCATCATACATCTTCCTCTCTTTGCATGTCTAGGTATCTTTCTTATAAGGCAATAACTCATTAAAGCATTTGCTGATTTCAACTCCTTAGTGCTAAATGCAGTTTTTAGGTAATGCAAACATAACTTTTGAAATGCAAACATATGTTCATTTACTAGTAATCCTGAATGCATTAAAATGGAATCTATGTGCTTTTATTAGCACCTTTGGGAATCAAATTCTATTCTTAACATTTAGATAAATCATCTGCCAGCTACAGTATTTATCAGTACTTAGACTTCAGTCATGATCAATACATAGGCTAGAATATTCACAAATAAATGTATGCTTTACAGTAAATGATAGTCACATTTAAAAATAAACCATTATATTTGTGCATTCTCAAAATGAATAAAATGTGACAACTGAAAAGTATATTCTGAAAACCATATATCTCAAAAACAACTCAAGTTTCAAACATCATCCTTTACTGCATTCAGTTCAATATCAAGAAAAGCCATGCCAAGAGAGTCTAATTTTGGAGAGCTTTCACCTGAGGGGTAACAAGGTCGGCCTGAAAAGAGCTCAGATGCATTTTCCACTATAGTGTTCACTGTTGCCAATATGACAGCAGCATGTTAGAATTTAAGAAGAGGAATTACACAGAAAGAGAACATGAGAACAAATGCATCTAAGGGTTTCTTCAAACCAACACTATGTCACCAGCAGCTGTTCTCTCCAGGGACACAGGAGATAGACAGATGTTCTCAACCTGGTTACTAAAAGGGAGCACTAACAACGGAGCTTGCTGTCTTAGACTCTTGTGTTCACACCTGCCTATATCCAGAGGCTGAGTAACTCCTGAGGGAGGGACACTTCCTCTTCTTAAGAACTCTGTTTTGTGTATGAAAATCAACATCTTCTAAAGGAGCTCTCATTTGTACTGTGTGTGCCTTGTGATGCCTTGGGCTGGAGTGCTCACTACTAGATGGGAGAAAAAGATACTCAAGAGTACCTCTGGGAGATTTTTGGCAACCCATTTAGAATCTGCCAACCACAAATATTCATTAAATACCTAGTGTCTAAAATGAAGCTCAGAGCTATGGGGAGACAAAGAATTAGAGCCCACTCACTGCCCATGGTGAATGCATAAACCAGGAACTGATGGATTCTCCCTCTTTAAATTTGTATGATCAAAGAGAATTTCCAAGTATTTCTCCAAGTGGGCTGAGTAACTGTGTCCTTGTTCAATTGTGACAGAGACCATTCCATTAGCCACCTTGGCAACAAAAATACTGCTAATAGTCACCATTAATTAAGCCTCTGCCATCTTAGTTCCTTCCTGGAAGAGAATACCATGACATCATACAAATATAATTCTGCTACTTCTTCAGATGTGGGGGTGGGGGGTGGGCAGTGGTACGTGAGGTTTATGTTGGTTAGAGTTTAGGCAACATGAACTGAATGGGAAAACCTGAATGAAGCTCCTTATTTCCACTAAGGACAAGGCAAAAGGTCCAGACTGGCTTCAGCCAGCCCTGAGCAAAGCAGAGGCAATGTCACCAAAGGCTCTTCATCAACAAGGCTTGGACACACTCTCTGAGCTCCCTGTCCTCTGACTGATCTGAAGGCTTCTGACCACTTCACATAATTGCTCCCTGTGATTATGTTCTGAAATCCACGTGCTATTGTTGGACCAGGAGGGGCTTCAGAGATTATCTGTGGTCAGCATCCTTCCAGGGACAGCTAATGATGAAGGCAACAGCAGTCACTATGAACTAAAGATTCATTTCATTCAGAATCCTACTGCCTTGTATGCAGGTCTGAGCATGGGCTATCTCTGAGTAATAAGCACCTCTTGTTCTATGTTTGCAGGTTCACCATACGGATCACCTAGAGGACGTGTGCAGCACTGAAAGGAGATTCCTTGGATGCACAGCCAGTGAGCGTAACATCCTAGAGGCCTGGCTGTGCTCAACAATCCTTTCTTCCAGTTCTCAGTCTGAAACTCACCTAATCCACCACTGATGTATTTGACTTGAAAGCCTAGGGAATCAAGTTTTGCCTCTGTATTAAACTGCTCTAACATAGTCTCTGGTAGGATTTAGTAGACATGCAAAACATTTAGGATGTCATATTCTATACCACTTAGATGGATCTGTGTTTTAAGTTTGAAAGAAACTTTCAAAAGCAATTAGTTTAACCTCTCATTTTATTTATGGGAAACGGAGGCCTAGAAACAGGAAGTGACTTAGTGACATAATTGTCAGATCACCCAAAACCCTGAATCCTAGCCTAGGGCCCTTTCCACTATCCAATTACTAAGAAGCCAGTGATCCATAAAGACCTGGCAGAAACAATAATACGAGCAGGGTGCCATGAGGACAACAGTAGCTAGAAGCCACTCTGTTTCTAATATGAATGCTTTAATTTGGAAATTGGAGACACACAGAGAGACCCGTGCAACCGCCCACTACGTCGCCTGGAGAAATTTGGCCTCTCCTTCTCTGCCATTTCCCAAATGTCATGTGAATGTCACTCCTTGGCAAACTCTGCCCCAAAATCCTAGGAGCAAGAGAAAACTATGCAGTGCGGCTCAGCTAGTTTGGAAGAAAGTAGCGATGTATTGATAACAGACAACTTCATATTTCTGGATCTACTGGTGTTAAAAATTATGTGATTGGGCAGGAAGGCTATGACTATATGAGCATTGGGGACTACTGAGCTATTAACCAATTAGGCAGAGAAGTGACCGATTAGAATGAGTCTTTTCTGAGTCATCTCTCTCTCTGTTTTTTTCCAAATAACTGCTTCTACCCAAATTACTTGGGAAGTGTTATCTCACCCAGTATAGATCATGTTCAAGGGTCGGCGGGGGGGAGGGGGTGTCATTTCAGAAGTTAGAGGCTACAGCAGGTGCTTGTGCTCTGACAGGCACCCTCCTATGGGAAAAAAGGGCTGGGATACGGGGTAGGGGATGATGAGTGGAAGGGAACACAATGGGAGAGCTAGGAGCAAAGCAGGAGGGGCCCAGGGCTCAGATACAAACTGATCCCAAACTCACCCAGACTAAACAGCTAACATCTGCTAATCAGTTCAGTGATGTGACATGCTGTGCCTTGTTCTCATGAAAAACAAAACCAAATAAGGACAGATTTTTTTATCTTACAAATTTGCCAGATGTCAGGTTTTATGTGTATCTTATAATAACTCATTTAATCTCTATCTATTGAGCACCTGCTACATTCTAATTCCTGCACTATTTAGTAGAAAATGAACTGATAAGTGAGACAAAATCTCTGCTTTCCAGGAGCTAGTAATCTAACTTGGAGATACACTTAACAGACAAGCCACTGCTATAAAGCCCACTAGGTGCTATAGTCAAGGGGAAGAGGACAGTGGTAAACAGGAAAGAGTAAGTGTACAGCTCCCTCTCAGAGCGATGAGCTTTGCAGAGGCAGAAGTGTTTGAATAATCTTGCAAAATGAATAGGCACTTAACAGGCACTGGAGTGTGTGTTGTATGTGAGGGTTCAGGGGTTCTAGACAACGGGACGTCTTAGTCAGTCGTGTCTGACTCTGTGACACCATGGACTATAGCCTGCCAGACTCCTCTGTCCATGGGGATTCTCCAGGCAAGAATACTGGAGTTGGTTGCCATTTCCTTCTCTAGACAATGGGAGGATATGTGCAAAAGCGGACAGATATCATGTAATGGCTAAATTTAACGAGTCAATTAAGCCAGGCTATAGTATATCACCTACTAGTCTAGATGTGGTGGTGAAAATAGTTTGCAAATGTGTTTAACATCACAATCAGCTGAATTTACATAAGAGCGGGTACCTCCCATTCTGTAGGTGGGCCTCATTCAATCAACTGAAGGCTTTAAGAACAAAATCTGCAGTTTCTGGAGAGAAATTGCAGTTTCAGCCTTAAAACTGTAACAGAAATTTTGCCTGAGTCTCCAACCTGCCCTATAAGATCTCAGACTTGCTAGCACCCAGAATCACATGAGCATATTCCTTCAAATAAATCTATGAACATATATCCCATTGGTTTTATTTCTCTGGAGAACCCTGATGGAAACACACAGATACATGAGGTGCCCAGGCAAGAAGAGGAAAGCCACTGTGGCAGGTGTTCAGACAGTGGTGGGATATGGAGGCATAAGGAGGCTGTCACAGTTATGAAGAACCTTGTATGCTAAACTCAGGAATTGGGATTTTATCCTAAAAGTGAACAGGGGCCATTGAAGGATTTTAGGCAAGGACCACCAAGTCTATTTAGAAAAACTCTCTGGGACCCTCCAAATAGAGGATGGATGGGTTGGGGCAGAGTTAGTGGCTACAGAAGAATGGCCTTGTGGACACTACATCCTTGTCAGTCTGGGCCCAAGGATTAAGCCCCTACTATCACTCGTTTGTGTCTATCTAACTAGGTCTCTGTAGCCTCTTCACTGCGTTTCGCAGGGTGTGCTAGGTGAGGTATCTGAGAGTCAGACTGTGCTGGTCACCAGAATTTCAAGTCATCCGTCCCTATAAAGGGCCTCAGTGAAAAATCCATGAACACAGATACTCTGCCCATCACCTGCTCCCAGACCCATCAGCATTGCAATTGTCATCACCCTGAGTGACACCCTTGGAAATTCATCACCATGTCACATTTGGCAGTTGAATCAACGGGCACCTTTTATTTATTTATGAGCTGAGCACTGGGGAGCAGTGAAGCTCCATCCCCAGATCTATAGGGCTGTTGATTTTGAGAGAGAGGCATATTTATTCAAAACCATCCTCAGCTGCATGAGACCTTTACATATTTGTAAGTAAATAGACTTGGATTATGCATGCTTCCTGTGCAGACCCCCATTCACTGCCTTCCCTAAAGGCTGTGGGCAGCTCCACGGAGGAGAAGGTTCCAGCCAGTCAGAAGAGCAGCATTCATCACCAGGTGATTTGTTTACTGCCTTTCACCTGAAGGACTCTCAGCTGCATTATAAAAGAATCGCTAATCTGCCAGAAAAAAATGTGGCCACCTTCCTGCTTCTGCTCAGGAGACAATTCCCTAGGAGGTAGCACCAGGGGTTGGGCAGGGAGGGAATTCAGTACCTACCCCTGAAACAGCATCACAGAGGACCAGCCAGGCCTGACTTGACCATCAACCCAGCTTCCTCAGTGCTGTGTGCTCCCAAACCAGAGGAGACCCCAACTCTAAAGTGTTTCCTCTTGATTCCCCAAAGCATAACAGGATGTCTTTCTTCACTCTGGGGCTCTTAAAAGGGGTGGGGACAAGTTAATGAGATTTGGGTGCCTGAAATACTATGAAGGATGCTTAAAATCAGATTCTGAAGCTTGAGAACATTCAAAGTGCTTTTGGCCTATGCTTTTCTTCACTTGATCTCTTTAGGGAGGGCCTTTATGGTTCTCTTAAGGATTAAGTAAACTAGTTAAAATCTGAACCATTTTTTCAGACAAATCAAAGCTGCAGGATTGTTTGAAAAACTCTGCCTGACTGGTAGAGAAGGGGAAAGCATGACAGGGTGACAAAGGTGCCCCCAAAGATTTGAGTGCCTGGTTTCACCACAGATGTTTACAGGCCTACCTCCATTAGCCCTTCTAATCACTAGGAAGAGAGGTGGGGGGGTCTAGGACACAAGGTGGGCTTTAAATAGGAGTCATTTTTGCAGAGATCTAGTCTGTGGTGAACAATTTGAAGCTTTGCCCTTGTCCAGCAAACAGCAACACCATGACTCATTAAAACGGAATATAAGGTGGAGGTAGGCTGCCCAGAATCCTGGGTGACCTTGAGCACACTGGAAAACTGCACTAAGGGCCAATATTTTTCAAAGAGAAGAGAAATGTAGGGTGGGATAGAGACCTGCAAACTCCGCCTCTTGCTCTTCAAAGCCCAGGATTTACAGCCCGAGTTTCAATCCGAGACTTACTGGTGGGAAAGGTGTTGGCTGTTGGGTGTAGTTGTTCTGTCGTAATAACCTTTTCTACACTGTTAGTGTGAACTAAAAGCAGCACATGAGTGATGCTGGGTGATGCTTGACAAGCGTGATGCAGGTTTCTAGTACTTTGTCTTAGAGATGTCATTTCCTCCTCTGCCCTAACCTCCACTGCTCCACTATTGATCCTTTCCCAGGCACAATCTCTGCTTGGACCATGAGCCCAGAGAATACAAAAGCATAATTGATACATATACCCGCTCTGCCAAGGAAGAAGATGGAGCCCCTATCCTTCCTCACCACTTGCACCTCTGCTCAATAAGCTACTTATGTGGCACTTAGTTATAAGTGTCTGTGGTCAGAGGCTGTCACATAAATTTAAGTGTACAGATGTCACAGTCTGCATTTTCACAGGACCATTTTAAAATGGCGCAAAAATCTGCAAAAGCAAAATATTTTGAAGATGGGTCACAAATAATGCAAATGTTAAGGCACTTTTTGTAAATATAATTAACTCGAGGACCCTCTATAAAGTGCATGTGAGACATAGACATTTGAGGGTTTTTTTTCCTCTTATTTTTTTGTAACAGAAAGAAATGCAAACTAATTATCATGAGGTTTCCACACTGTGACATTTCCAGAGAATAGTTAACATTACTTAAAGTTGCTTATGACCCCTACAAAGGCAAGGTCAAAAGAGTTGATTCAATAAGAAAAGAGTTTCAGAAAGAGTAAGTTGCCACTCCATCTTAGGATTGTTGCTCTACCTAAAAATAAGTAAGAGATGGTGTGATTTAGAGGACAAAGCACTCTGAGTTGAGGCACTTTCATCCTCACTAAACTCTGAATCCACTTGACCCCGGCCACTGGCTATAGTTTATTCATCCAATATTGAGGAATTTGTGTCAGAATATTACTTGAAGAGCAGAGCATTAGGAAAAGAGATTTTTAAGAAAGTAAACTCTAAGGAATGAGCAGCAGTGGCTGGAGGAGACGCCTGCATGAGACCCATCTCTTGGCAGTTGTTTCTGAAAACTAGAAAGCTCTGACTTGACTTTAGTTGGTAGCAATGGGCATACTGTGAGCAGTGCTCCGGAGCAACAAGGGTTAGAAGTCTGAATATGGCTAGAGACGGCCAAGACACAGAGAAGCTCTGGCCAGCAACAGCAGATGGGTTTTATCACCTGCTTGGTAGTCACTGCTACTGCTATGAGTTGCTCTGGGAGGATGGCTAAAATGCAAGCAAAAGGGACAACTTAGTGGCTGTTTCACTGAATATTTGCTAAGCATCTGTGGCGTCTTCTAAGGAGAATATTGAGATAAATAAGTTACTGCCCTACCCTTGAGTTGGCCCCAATCTACAAAGGAAGGCAGACACACATGTAAGCAATTACACAGAGACAATAAAGCATGACAGTCTCTCCTGCATATAACTTACAAGTGATGGAAAAATCATCACCCTATGTGGAAAGAGTTTGAAGACAGATGACATTGGCATGGGTTGATGAGTCAGACTTTGATTTTGTGTAAAGGAGAGAAACACAGAATATTAGAGCTCCACATTTATATACAATTGCTCTGGCAGTGTGTGCAATGGTTTGATACAAGGAATGGGTATTCGACAGAGGCAGGACTGGTAGGAGGCTATGGTTAATACAGCAGACAAGGAAAAAGCAGTGGAAAGTATGGTGACAGTCAGAAAGGAATAAAGAGGTGGGTGCCAGAATCTTTAAGAAAAAAGGTAATTCTGCAAGAACTTGGCGAGTTCTATAGCTGATCTTTAAGGAAAACTTCGATAACATGTGTTTTCAGCACAGACTGGGAATATGCAAGGAGAGGTATCCAGTAGGAAACTGGATCAAGGGGATAAAACTCAGGAAGAAGGCCTGTTTTGAAGATGAGGATTTTGGAGCCCTCAGTCCACAGGCATTGTTTTGAAACTCTAGAAGATCAAACAACACGCCTTGCTCTATGGCAAGTCCTTTAGCCCAACACTGGAACAGCAGCTCCAGGAGTTCAAGTTCCTGCTCTTCCTTCTCCCTGTAACATGCAAATTAAAACTCTGGGCCCCATGGGTAGACAGAACCATATTCCCCTCAAAGCTACCCACATCCTAGTTCCCAGAACCTGTGTTAGATTATGCGCAAAGGGTAATTAAGGTTGCTAATCAGCTGACCTTAAAATAGAGAGATTATCCTGAATTAGCCGGGTGAGACTAACATAATCCCAAGGATCTTTATAAGTGGAAGAAAGAAACAGTTCAGGTCAGAACCAGAGAGATGCCACTGTAAAGACTTAGACCAAACTCAGTGACTTTGAAGAGGGAGGAAGGGACCAGAAGCCAAGAAATGCAAGTGGCCTCTAGAAGCTAGAAAAGGCAAAAAAAAAAAAAATCCTCCCCAACTCAATCCCACCAACATCATAGCTCAGTGAGATCCAGTCAGGACTGCCGACCTCTAGAACTCTAACTCTTTCTCACATTTTTTCCCTAGGCCTTACTGCTTTTCCACACCTCTTTCTTTACATTTTTAAAAAATTTTTATTTGGGTATAGTTGATTTACAGTGTCGTGTTAGTTTCAGGCGTACAGCACAGTGAATCAGTTATACATATATATACATCCACTCTTCCACATTCCCCCCACCATCAAGGCTGCTCTCATTCCCCTCCATCCCTACCTTTATCTCCAAGGCCCAACATAGACACCACCACCCACTGGACCCCTTCCTGAGCCTCAGGGGCTCTTCCACTTCTCCAGACCCCTCATGGACACTGCACTCCCCTCATCTGGGACTTAGTGTGACTGGCTGCTAATTCAATTTGCTGACCAGGATCCTTTGCCCAACTGCACCAGTTCAGAATGCCCTAAAGGATTTCCTTTGCTTCTTCGACCCTGATCCTCTCCCAATCTTATCATGCTCAACCGTCAACCCCTCATCCCCAACACACACACACAAGGCAATGTATCTGCCAGGCCACACAGCATAAGACTAGCCACACCGATGTAAGTTTCTTATACATTTGATTGATACATATGAAAGAGAAGTGGTAGTGGTAGTGAGTTCAGTTCGGTCACTCAGTTGTGTCTGACTTTTTGCGACCTCATGGACTGCAGCATCCCAGGCTTCCCTGTCCATCACCAACTCCCAGAGCTTGCTCAAATTCTCACCCATCCAGTCGGTGATGCCATTCAAGCATCTCATCCTCTGTCATCCCCTTCTCCTCCTGCCTTCAATCTTTCCCAGCATCAGGATCTTTTCCAATGATTCAGTTCTTCACATCAGGTAGCCAAAGTATGAGTTTCAGCTTCAGTCTCAGTCCCTCCAATGAATATTCAGGACTGATTTCCTTTAGGATGGACTGGTTGGATCTCCTTGCTGTCCAAGGGACTCTCAAGAGTCTTTTCCAACACCACAGTTCAAAAGCATCAATTCTTCGGTGCTCAGCTTTCTTTATAGTCCAACTCTCACATCCATACATGACTACTGAAAAAACCAATCTAGGTTTGACTAGACAGTGGTAGTACACTTAATCCCAAAACAAGGGGAAGGAGCTGGGGTTGCAGTATACATATTTCTGCGGTATGTGATAAAATTCTCCTGCTTCTAATACCTGGACTCTAAGAAAGCTACCACTGCTCCTGCCCGACACAGAAATCTCTTTCAGGTTTTGCTCCAGAATGATCACATGAGCAGCAAACTCTAAAACTCATCTAGCACCAGAGCCAGAGCAGTTAACACATGGGGCTCTCGAGTCTGCCCCTCTCCACTTCTTAGCCACAGTCCTGGTCCTTCCAGCTAAAATGCCTCTCAATAATATGTGACATAAACTTTCAGGTCCTTGGTTCCCTGTTTAACAGCCAAACAAATAATGATCTTACTTGCTCATAAAAGACCTAGAAGATTTTGGAAGGAAAAGCTAAAGAAATAGGAATAGTCAAGCTACTCTGGCTTTCCCTGTCAGGAAAAAGAGCCACACTGGCTCATCGCAGGTGACCCCTGATTTTTCCTTTATCTTTCTTACCTTTTCATTTTGCTGGTTATAGCTGCAGGGGTGACAGAACAGAGAATACCACTTAGTGAGCTGTTATTGGCCTGAAACTGTCTTATTGCTTTGTGGAAAGAAATTGAAGGAAGAATTTTTAGATATTGATATCTGTTTGTCAGAGAAAGTACAGTCATCCATAGAGGGTTTCTGACAGGCCAATTTTGCAGAGAGATTCACCCATCTGGAATCTTCACTCTCTTATTTTCAAACGTCTGGCTTCACCCAGATTCGCAAGAAGGGCCTGGAATCTTTGACCATCTTCTCCTGCAGACCTGCCCTACCCCAAATTTGGGGACACTATGGCCATTGGTTCTAGGTTCGTGTAATCACTCATTCTCCCATTTATCTCATTTGTAAATGGGAACTTGGCTGATTTTATTATTCTGCATTATTAAGCATCATGTTTCCAGATGGTCCACAGAGCAGGTCTGAGCTGGGAGTGTGTGTCGTCGGGCCTCGGCTAATCTATCACTGGGGGCACATGTTCTGCAGGCATCACTTTCAATAACTGGTCTGTGTTTTTCCAAATGGATTTACATTTTTATGTGCGACTGATGACTTCTCTGGAGACACATACTATGAACGTCTGGCTCACTATTATTACATGTACAAGTCATAAAGCTATGTAATAAGACTCATAAAAACATGCAAATAGTCCTTTTCCAGGGAGAAAAGGAACATGATCAGCCCTAAAATCAGAAGCTTTGCAAAGCTGATTGCTCTGCTGGGAAATGACAGGAAGGAAGATGAAACTTCCTCTGGGATGTCCATTCCTAAATAGTAGATAGATAAGATAGGCAGATGGATAGAAAGATAGATTACATTAGATAGATAGGCAGATAGACAGACAGACAAGACAGATAAAGCTCAACAACTCCAGAATTTTGCGAGGCCAGGAAGTCATCTCCAGCAGTCTGGAGAAAGGGGGGGAGGATCCTGTATTGTCCTGCTCCAGGCTGGAATGACCCCTTGCCCCCCATCATGGAGCCCTCTGGGAACCCCACCATTCACACCCTCCACCTCAGGAATCCAATCTGGAGGCTCAGGTCTCCACTGACAATTCTTTCTTTCAGTCCCCCAGCCCACAGTGGCCCTGCTCCACTACAGACTTCTGACTTATCACACTCAGCTCTTGATTTTATACTCAGCCTGTGTTCTTCTTGGGGAGGTCCCATGACTATTTCCTCAAACAGATTTCAAGCTCTTTAAGAACACACACTTCTTCCTCACTGCCTCCTGCCCCCAACCACCATCACACATCCTGCATCCTCCAGCATTCATCCAAGAGGTGCTACCATCAGCAGACAGTAAGAGCAGCACGCTTTAGGTGTTCAGAGGATGTTCACAATGGAGTCTCTGCAGCACTTTATGCCACCTTCAATCCATTCTTCACACTGTAGATACAGTGAATTTTTAAATGCAAATCTGATCACATCACCCCCCAGTCTAATAGCTTTGCCTGACAAAGCTCTCCTAAGTCCTGCTGAGCCTAGCTCCTGCTCCTCCCGGCTCACTTTTTAGATCTCTCTGTCTCAGCTCTCTCTGCTCCAAACACACAGAGCTGTTTCACTTCCCCACATGCCAGGATTCCTCCTGCTTCAGACAGGTTAGTCAAGCTATTCCTTCTGTCCCTCTTCTTTGAATAGTTAGCATCTACCAAGTGATCTACCCATCATTCCATTCTCAATTATCAAATACCCCTTCTGTCTGGAGTTCTTCCCTGATCCTCTATATCACTTTAAACCCTTCTATTCTGCATTTACAGAGCACCTGCTCTTTCTCCTTTGTAGTCTTTTCCACAGTTATTATTAATTTATATAGCTATTTAAGTAATTTCTATTGGCCTTTGGAAACTGTCCCATAATGACAGGGAGTCTAGCTCATTTAGCACAGCAGCCTAGAGCTTAGTATAGATTTTGAAATTCAATAAGATCTCTATGAACATTTTCAAAGTAAGAAAGAGAAAGGGAGAAAGGACAGAAAGGGAAAGAGAGAAAGGAAGAAAGAAAACATGGCATACATTTGAAGGAAGGAAGGAAGAAATGGAGGGAGGGAGGAAAAAAGAAACACAGCATGTGATACATTTTAATTTGCCCCTTCTTCTCCCCTCATCTGGCCCAGGCATATTGAATCTTTTGCAAAATACTGGCCATACCTACTTCAAAACAACATCACACCTGTACCACCAGGCTCCAGAATCACCCCAGGGATGTCCAGATCACTCTCAGCATCTGATCTTTGTAACCTGCCTCAACCTCGTAACTGAGCAACAAGGAATCTTGAAGAGCCTTAGACAGCGGAGCCGTGCCTGGGGCTGAGACACTGCTGACAGCTGCTCGTCCTGAAATTCCCGCTCCCTTGGCAGTGCTATGTCCACACTTCCCCGGACTTCCTGCTCTCCTTCTGACCTCTCCAGCCACCTTCACGGGCTCAGGGACCTCGGTCACCTTGTATATGGTAACGATCTATTCTTGAAGCTCAGTTTTCTCATTTTGCCCTCAGACCTACATGCACAGCTACCTCCTGCACAATGGTTCTCCCACAGATACCTCAGTTCAAGTAAAAACTTTCATTTTCCACTCTCAAACAAGATAGACCAAAATCCTTGTCTTCCCCCTGGGCTTGCCATCTCAGGGAATGAAACCACTATGGGTTCTTTGTGATTCAAGCCAGACAATCCTGTGTCATCCCTGACCACGTCTCAATCCTTGCCACCAGTTCACCACTGAGTCTTGCTGATACGCCTCCTAAGTGTCTCTCAGATGTGCCCCATCCCTGCTAGGCCCACTGCCACAATTCAGCTCCACAGCAGCATCTTTCACCTGGACAGCTGCCACAGCTTCCTATCTAGTCACCCTGCCCCCATGTAATTAAGTACCAACCAATTTCCACATTGCATCCAGAGTGATATTCCTAAAATTAAAGTCAGATCATGCCACTTCCTGGTCCAACCCATCACTGACTCTCCATGGCTCTCCATATTAAATCCAATAGCACAACACGGCTTTCTCATTCCCCTTCCTCCCATCAGATTCTGCAGTCCCGCACCCTAAACCACTTGCTTTCTCAGCATGACTTTTGTCCTCTCTTAATTTTCCATACATTCCTCCCTTGGCCTGTTCATTCCTACTTGATCTTCAGATGTGAACACAGATAATCACTTTTTCTGCAACGATTTCCTGATCCTGCCTGGATGAGGGCAGTCATTCCTCCTCTGTTCTCACAGCAACCAGCCACCTGCATTCCCACCACGCCTACTCCGGGAGTTCCCGCTGTTCTGATTTCTGCTTGTGATCCTGTGCTCTCGTACCCTCCCCTTTTTGCTACTAATTATTGAGTCCATGTGGTTTTGGACTTACACCAAAGGCAAAAAAAACTCTTTGCTCAAAAATCTACAACCTTAAACTCATCAAGATAAAGAGGCCAAGTGGAACTGACGATAGGTAAAAGGGCAAATTAAAATGTCATCTGTGCATTAATGCCTATTTAGATGTAGAAGATACGGGTATGGACTTTATTTCACATGGACAGAGGGGCAAATGATAAAACGTGGTAAGACTTTGAAATAGAGATAGATGCTAAGAGCAATGCTCAAGGTGCATTATATGATCCTTGTGCTACTAGACTGTGGCCAGAGACTATGTCTGCTTGTTCACCACTGCAACCCAGTGAAACAGTTTTTGAAAGAATGGGCTATAGTTGTGAAAGTTGCTCAGTCATGTCCAACTCTTTGTGACCCCATGGACTATGCAGACCATGGAATTCTCTAGGCCAGAATACTGGAGTGGATAGCCTTTCCTTTCTCCAGGGGATCTTCCCAACCCAGGGATTGAACCCAGGGCTGCTGCACTGCAGGCAGATTCTCTACCAGCTAAGCAACAAGGGAAGCCCAAGAATACTGGAGTGGGTAGCCTATCCCTTCTCCAGGGGATCTTCCCACCCTAGGAATCAAAGCAGGGTCTCCTGCATCACAGGTGGATTCTTTACCAACTAAGCTATCAGGGAAGCCCAAAGCCACATATAATTGGCAAAAATCAAATTGTAAAATCCACTGAGTTTGAAATATCTTTTTTTCCTTAATACCAAATTGATTATGTTTATCTTTGAAACAAGCAATTTCTGGATAAAGGATAAACAGACATAACTAAGGCATCTCTTGCAGGTCTACCACATGTCTGGGTTGAGCCCTGAGGGAGTTTAGACCTGAAGAAGGAAGGGCTGCAACCCAGCAGATGAGCACCAAACTGGAAGTTGGAAAGCTCCTCCCTGCAGGACCTTCACAAGCCTCATTTCCTTTCTGCAACTTGGTTTCCTTTCCTGTAAATCTGGGATAGTCATACTTACCTTGTAAGGTTGACATGAAAGGTAAAGAAAATAACATTTTTGAAATCGCCTTTCTCATAACAGATGCTCATAAAATATTAGTTTTATTATTTATTTTTATAAAATATGACTCCTTTCCTTAGCTAGCTCAGCAGTTGGCAGGAGAGATAAGCACATTCCTACATAAGCCAAAGCATAATGGCGGTGGGATCCAAGCCTCCCTGAAAGAGGAGTAGATGCTTTCACAGAGGAGGCTATCCTGAGACTAGGAAACCATTTGCAGAACTGCAATGGGTCCCAACCACCTGCCAGCTTCTCCTTTGCTCCTGTCCATCCCAGGCTGGGTGGATGACCTGATCTCTGTCAGTCCTTCCTACCTGTTAGGCCGGAAGTATAATATATTCCATAGGAAACTGCCTCATTTTCCATGTGAGTACAGCAGAAGGAACAGCTGGTGCAAAAGCCATAGCCTCGCTCCAGCAGGACCAGCACTCCGCAAGCCCTCGCCCTCTCTGATCCTTTAAGATGATATGTGCACTCCTTCCTGTCCTCCACCTATGCAAGTCCACACCCTACCTTTGCCTAGACGATTTCTGTTCCTCTTTTAAGACAGAATGTATCCCCTGTTCTAAGAAACTGAGCGGTGTTATTCATTTTGGCCAGTCTTCACCGGCCTGTGGGTACAAACTAGTGTTAATCACAGTATTATCTAATATTTGGTTTCCTCATACTACCATCTCTATGATGTAGAAAACCGGTCTCCTGCCAAACTCTCCCACCAAGACTTTCTGGATGTCCCCAGGCAGTGTCTCACAGCGCTTTACCTATGTTCCTGGATAAATTTGCCTGCTACACCCAACCGCCATGGGAATTCCATTTCTATATCTATTTTAGTCCATGATTCCATCAAGCCATGCTTCTTTTTCCCTGAAAACCAAGGTCTCCCCAGGGCCTGTCTCATGCCTGTGGACCCGTGGCCTCTATCCTGCCCTGGAGAACACTCTGATCTTACCAGGACTTGTTCACTCCTCCCCTCCCCCACACATCCCCACTGTTCTATTTGAACAAGGTTTCCAAAGTGTATTCATAGGATCAGAGCTCTGCAAAACACTGAATGTTCTCTATAGATTTTTTTTAATGCTGGGTTCCATAATTAAATAAATCGAGGGATTCTAAATTGCTGTTTCAATGTATGGCCCTCTTAGAGCAGCAGTATCAGTATTACTTGATAGCTTTTTAAAAATGCATAAACTCAACCCCAACCCAGACCCAAATTTTAACAAAATCCCCTGGTGAATAATACACACATTAAAGTCTAAGAACTATTGCTCTAAATTAAACAAAATTAAGCATATTTCTAACAAAAATTCCTCAGAGCCTTTAATGTGCTTGTGTGTATCATAAACTAAAGAGTCGCATAAAGTGTGCATGCATAGTGTTTTGCAGTACACATTTTGAAAAATTGTGTATTGGAACTTCACTCTGCCCAAATGTACTTAGTCTGGGGCTGCTTGGGAGCCTAGGTCTTCTCTTTTACCCTGTTGGTTATGTCCTGTTACTAGTGTGTTGATAAATGTTTAATAAACACTTCCCCACAGACAAAATTTTTTGTTTGCCATGGTGTAAACACTTTCACCATGGCCAGATTTAGGCTACCATTCAGCTTGAGGTATGTAATCAGCTCTGATGACCTAGTAAGAGTTGGCTGGAGAACTCTACTGTTTAGGGAAATACCTGAGCTGTGTTTTCTGCACCTCAGTGATCCACGCATGCTTCAGGCGAGGATTCAGTCCAGCTGTTACTTCTGTCCTCTACTTATCCTTTAGTGATGGACACCAGACTATACTCGGAATTCTCCTTCCTACCATGACTAAGGTTTCCTTAGTAGGACCAATCTCATCGTGCATTTCCTTCTCTCAGAGTGAGCCTCTCCTCTCTTTATCATCCTTCCCTCAGAATAAGCCTCTCTCATGAGGTTCCTAACTCTTCTAACAGACAGATTTCAGTAGTACCAACCTCACCAACTTGACAGAAAGTGAAGTCGCTCAGTCGTGTTTGACTCTTTGCGACCCCATGGACTGTAGCCTACCAGGATCCTCCGTCCATAGGATTTTCCAGGCAAGAGTACTGGAGTGGGTTGCCATTTCCTTCTCCAGGGCATCTTCCTGACACAGGGATTGAACCCAGGTCTCCTGCCTTGTAGGCAGACGCTTTACTATCTGAGCCACCAGGGTGTGAACTGAAAATCTGACTCAGGCTGAGAATTGGAGCTATTAAAGAAAACAGAGGTGGTGCTTCCTCACTCCTGGTTACCTGAAGAGTGACTCAAGACTTTTTCCTAGCAGGTTGTGCTGGGGTCAAGCACAGCCATGGGACACACATGGTGAAAATAGATAAATCTGTTTCCTTTCTCATCACTTCCAGTTTGGAAAAGACTTCTGATTCCAGCCTGCTTGATGCTTTTTGGTTTTTTTTTTTGTTTTTTTTTTTCTGAAACATTTAGCATCACCCTCTCTGTGGATGTCGTAAGTTGCCTTCACTGCAAAGTTTGCATATAAAGCACTGTTCCAGGAGAGAGAACCAAGCAGATGGAGGAAAATTAAACAGGGAAAACCTTTGAAGGACTGGGATAGCTCCTAAGAGGCAAATGCTCTGTTTCCCAGCAGGGCTTCTTAAACTCAGTAAAGCTAGAGTGTTCGAAGGATCTGAGATCAAGCACAGAGTCTAGGAAATCCTGGCCTCTCTAGGAGGGCCACAGAAAAGTCAGTTTCCTGCAGTGAGAGCACTGGATCTCAGCAGCTACCTCAACACCAGGACTCCCGGGTTGCCTTCTGCATCTCCCAGAGGGCTCAGGCTTATAGATGGAGCACGGAGGTAGGCCTGAGTTTCTCTGTCTATGGTAAGAATTTACACGTGAAGAACTTACACCAGAGCCAGAAAGTGATTAGATGGAGAGGGGCTAGGCATTCCTGGCCATAATATTGTGTATTGTGTCACTAAAGAGGAAGGGAGATGGTTTACCCTCCATCCTCTGTGCTTGGTTTATCTTCCATCCTCTAAGCCCCACGCTCTCAACTTCGTGGGCCATAAGGAGTCTGCCCCTAACACCTGTTACAGCTGTCATTCAACGCATACTTGCTGAGCACCTACTATGGGCCAGATACTCTGAGCTACACTGAGATAAGTAAGCGTCAGTCTCATCTCACAGAGAGCTGGAGTGGGCATGGCCAGCTTCACACACTAAGCCAGAGGGTGGGGATAAAAATATAGATTTCTGGATTCCCAGCCAACAGTCCTTCCTTCACAGATTGCTCTTGGGAGCTGCCCTTTGTATAACTGGTAATGTTTCTCAGTTCTCTTTGCATGTATCATTTTAGGTCTTCCATAGCCTCTCTTGTAGCCCAAAGAGCTGTGGATCAACTAACTAAATTTACTTGCTGCTTCTAAATGTTTTTGGAACCAACATTTGAATTATATTACCACCTTCTTTTTCACAAGAAGGGAAACGCTCATTCATTCATTCAGCAAATACATATTAAGTACCTACCATGTGTCCCTATTATCCTAGGTGCTTGAAAACAGTAGTGGGGAAGGAAAACAACTCTCTGCTTCTTGATGTTTATACTGTAGGAAGTATAGATAGAAACAAACAATACAGTTAATTTGGGGATGGGAGGGAGGCTCTAGAGGGAGGATATATATGTATACATATAGCTGATTCACGTTCAGCAGAAACTAACACAATGTTGTAAAACACTTATACTCTAATTTTAAAAAGCAATGCTGTATAAATGTATCTATATACAAATGCTCACAATAAAGGTAGGTTGTATTTAATGTCAGAAGGAAGTGAGCACTACGCTTTTACTTTTGTCACCTGCCCATCCCATCCAGCAATCTGCTTTCAAAGGAACTTTTGTAAAATGCAAATCTCACCATGCTACTCCTCTGAGTAAAACCCTTCGGTTGTTCCCACCATGTTCAGGATAAAGGCCATGACTCTGGCTCCTGTTTAATCTTCCAGCTGGGTCCCTTTCACAGGTCCCTTTTTCCATCGAGCCTTCAGGCATGCTATGCCCATGACATATCAGGCTGCTTTCATGTTTCAAAGGGTTGAGATGAAGAATGGGTCACCCATTACTCTGGGTCTGCCTCATGTACTTTCCCTCATAGATCCTTTGTAATACTTATATAACGGTACCATTCTGACTCAACTCTTACTTCTGTATTAGCCCCTAAAAGGCATGGATGATACTTTGTTTATCTTTATATACCTAGGGTCTGTACATATGTACATGTCCAGTCTACATTCCTTGATTGGGAGAACTAACAAATGAATAAGACTAATTGGCTAGTCTGTGATTCTAGGCACACATATGGAAAGTCTTTAATTCCTGGACAAAGAGGACTAGCAGGTATCTCATTTCATAGGCTCTGTGCATTATTCAACTCTGAACATGGCCTGCAGGCCAAATCTGATCTAACACCTGTTTTTGTAAGTTAAATTTGATTATAACACAGATCCTTTTATTTATCCTACCATTACCAGAGTGGTATAATTGCCATGGAGGTCATGTGGCCTGTGAACCAGAAATATTTACTATCTGAATCTTTATGTACAAAGTTTGTAGACTTCAAATCCAGGCTATGCCAAACAGAGTTTGTTTGATCAAATTTCTAAAAGGACACAACTAGCACAATTTCTCCTCAGGTTAGTCCAGAAACAAATACAAAGCAGGCCCATAATTATCGGGTTTGGGGCAAATAAATCACAGCAGAGGCTGAAGGAGGCCCATTAAAAGATCTGGTGCATGATGCTCCTCGTGTCTAGAGAAGGCACTTTTTTTCCCTTCTGTCAGAATTTATATGACTTTATTTAACGTCAGAACTTGATGACTTCAAGAATATTCTTTAAGGGAATTGTAGCAATGGGCATAAAAAAATACCCTGAACATTCTTCATTGCAGCCAACGTGTATTTATTGAGCACCTACTACATTACAATCATCAGTATAATGTTAATATTTCCTATACCAAGCTCAAAACTTTACAACTCTTACAGGTCCAGTTAGCTGAGAAGAAGACCCTGAGAGGGAGAGGAGCATACAGGAAATGTATGAGGTGGTGCTCTCAGGACCTATATCAGTGGGGGAAGGAAAGGGAATAGATCTGAAGAAAGAGAAAAGCTGGACTGCAATGCAATCACAACAGAAGTCTCAGCTGGCTCCACTGGGAAATCTGAAGCCTAGAGGTTCTTTCAGAATCACCCCCATCAGGGTGGGAGGGCTGGCCTTCGGGCCTCTGCAAAGACTAGTCCTTGGAGGCACACTGCCTGTGGGAAGGAGGATCTCTATATGGAAATTCCTGGAAAGAGCTGACAGCTGAAGGCTAGAACCTGTGGGAAATAAACCCTCAGTCCTGAGGGAAGAGTCTGGGTGGGGCATGCAATCCTGTGTCTACCACAGACTCATTTCATATAAGTTCCAAGACCAGCTCTTTCAGGCTTCTTGGGGGCCTTTTTTCTTGGAATAAATGCATAAAAAGAGTTAACAGTGGGACAAATGAGAGCCTCTGTGGCTTCAGCTGGTCTCCAGGTGCTACCAATCACACCCCTCTTTTACTGGACATCCTAGATGCCCTGTACACTCAGTCAGCACCTCCACTATCTACGTGGCATGACCTAGACCCTCCACCCTAAGGATTCAGAGCTTCAGATCACTATGCCCTTCTTAGGACATGGCTGCTATACGGGGTTTGTACACATATATACATTTACTATTAAAATTAGGCAAAGGGGTGCCAAGAAGATCCAAATGCAAAACACATTCTCCCTGTCCCTTCCGTGTAGCAGCACCCTGCCTCTCCCTGATCCATTAAGTTCAAGTGTCCCTGTTGTTGTCCTTCAGTCGCTCAGTCACGTCTAACTCTTTGCAATCCCATGGACTGCAGCACACCAGACCTCCCTGTTCTTCACCATCTCCCAGAGCTTGCTCAAACTCATGTCCATTGAGTCAGTGATGCCATCCAACCATCTCAGCCTCTGTCACTTCCTTCTCTCCCGGTCCCCCATCTTTCCAACATCAGGGTCTTTTCAAATGAGTTGGCTCTTCACATCAGGTGACCAAAGTATTGTAGCTTCAGCTTCAGCGCCAGACCTTCCAATGAATATTCAAGGTTGATTTCCTTTAGGATTGACTGGTTTGATCTCCTTGCAGTCAAGGGACTCTCAAGAGTCTTCTCCAACACCACAATTCGAAAGCATCAATTCTTCAGTGTTCAGCCTTCTTTATGGTCCAACTCTCACATCTGCACCTGACTACTGAAAAAAACCATAGCTTTGACTGTAAGAACCTCTGATGGTAATTACTTTCCTTGTCTCCTAATCTTCTGGCACAAAGAGCAAAAAGTGCCTGGGTAGCAGCTAATGCTCAATGTTCAATAAAATTCTTACTAGGTCCCTCAATGCAAGCTCATCTCCTTTGGGAATCAAAACTTCCAAACCTACAGAGCCCAGAGTTGTGGGAACAAGAAGCATTAATTCCCCCAAATAGCTTTGTGGAACTGATGGGAGGTGGGCCTTTCCTTCTCTTCCCTCCTGGTGACACACACATTTTAACTACCAGAGACACAACATTCATTTGCCATTCTGACATTATGAGAGGTTTACCCATGCTCATTCTGAATGTTAAGTACCATGACCTGGCCTGTATGATTTGGGGATCTTATCATCCCATTGCCATCAGTGAACCTAATTCTCTAAATTCTCCAACTGTCAGAAACCATCTTCAGAGACAGCTAACACTGAGTTCTGGGAGATGCTGGTGCCCTTCTTTCTAGTACATCTCTTATTACTTTGAGAAATGGAGCATCCTCTGGGTCCTCCCAGTAAATATAACCAGCTGGTGAGTTTTCCAGCCTTACATGGTACATCGTTTCCTAGCATGCTCATTTCTCTGAGACCTTTGATCCACCATCTGCCATACCACTTCTAGCATCCTTACCTTACTTAATTTAAGCCATCACTTCCTCCATGCTTCTAAGAGCCACAGTAAAAGCCAACATGTTAGCACCATCTCCTGGGGGTCTTGCCAGTTTGTTAAATTCTGTGTGTCTATACCAATATGTTCTCCCTCATCCAATTCCATCCTCCTTGATTCAACACCTTCAGAATCCACTGCCTAACATATGAATGTTACTTTCTGGTTCCAATGGGTGTATATTCATCTTAGATTTGGTTATAAACTTCATAGTCCCTCTGAACTTCCTGGCCACTTTTTCCAGACTGGAGGAAACATTAGATGAAGTCTGCCTCCAAGTGGGGGATCAGCAGTCTTTGGGAGACAGAGACCTTTACAGCCAAGGGTAATGCTAGAAAGAGCTAACAGCAGGGGGCTATCAAATAACAGAACTCCTAACCATGGGAATAAGCTCTTTAATAGCAAAGGGGGCTAGTTCTGAGTGACACAAACCAGTATCCACCGTAAGCACTTTCCCAACACTCTCTTATATGCCTGGATGAAGGTAAGACCTGCCTCCAGGAGGTTAAATTCTGGCATCAAGAGCTCTAACAGGTAGAAAACTTACAAAACTTCTCTAAGGGGAAATTTTTGCATCAGAGTACTATGATGAAAAGAGACTTTCAGCTCCATTCTCGTGTCAAGATGAAGAAGCTATGCTTGGAGGTCAGCTGACGTGCCCAAATCTCACAGATGGCTAGTGACTGAGACTAGACCCTGGGTTTATCCTTGAGCCTGCTTCAGAGATCTCCTTCAGAGATCTCCACCCAGAAGCTCTGACCTTCAGTGTGTCCTTCTAGCACCCCCATGCAATTTCAGAGGTGATGTATAAACCTTGAGATGAAGACTCCAAGGTGCCCAAATCTCCATACAGTAAACTACTTAACCCAGAGTGAGGAGGGATTAAGTCACCCATCAGCATGCTTCTCAATAATGGCACAAGAACTGCATGCAAGTCTGACAGCCCATCCTTGGTATGCAAAGTGCTGGCTGACTGTCCTGCAGTGGGGAAGTTTTCCAGTAAAAGCAGGAAGGAACTTCACCCTATCCAATCTCTTCATTTGACAGGGGCAAATAACTTGTCCTAAATCACACTGAGAGCTGAGGACAAAATAAGGACTGGAACTTCCCTCCAGGAATTAACCATAATTACTGGAGGAAGTGCATCTAACTTCTATAATGAGGAAGTAGGAACCAAAGAAACCAAAGAGTAAAGATGCCACACTAAAGCAGAGCTGCAGACAGAACCTAAATCTGTTTCCCGCCAGTGAAGAGCCCCTCTGCAGGGCAGAGTAACAGTTGCTGCTGGTGTCCTACAAGATGGAAGGAGGAGGAGAACAGAGTATATTCATTGTTTTCCACTGACCCTATTCCAAGGGTGTGTGTGTCCGTGTGTGTGTGTGTGTGTGTGTTTCCACCAATAGCCTGGTTCCCACCAGCCATTCTTGACAAAGTCCAGACTTCTTAACTCCATGTTTCCCAAAGACAGAAGGTTCAGGGTGACCCTGGGTACTTAATCTAAATTCTAAAGTATAATAATCCAAACTTTATTATTACTATACTTTAGAAACAAAAGTATGACATGCTTGTAGGAAGCATCAGTATGCAAATAGAGCTTAATCAGGGGTGGGTCTCCAGAATGGAGGAAGGTCTGAAACCAAAATTTTGATGGGAAACTTTGAGAAGTGAAGACCTGGGTGTGGGCCAGGTCAAGGGAGCTGGTTTCAATTCTCTGAAGAGTAGCCGTGGAAATCAGTCTCCAAAGAGCCAGAGTTGGAATTACAGGGAGGTAACTCTCAGCTCTGCATGTAGTGTCCTGGTATCGAAAGCTGTTTGGCGATGCTAAACAGTGTCCTTAGAAGTAAGTAGTGAGTTTGTCAGCAAACCACATGTCAATAACACTGTCAGTGTTCAGGAGGTGGAGGCTAAAAGTGCTGCCAACAAGAGATTCCTCAATTCTGGTGGCTTGGTAGAGAAGCAGAGGGTAGACAGGTGGCCCCTATAAATAATACAAGGTTATTTAGACTCCAGCTATTATCAACAGAATATTCTTCTCTCTCTCTCTGACCTGTGACTGGCATCCACCTGGGTAGCAATGAGCTGACACTCCATCATCTGTGCCCCTGCTAATAAACCCCAAGAAGTACGACTCTGGCTCCATCACAATATTGTAGTGGTCCCCTTGCCTCCATACAATCCAGAAAGTGCCTCTCCCAAGTCACCAACATTTCTCTGATTTTGGATGTGTTCATTTGTCAATTTAACATGAGCTTAAATGACCACTGTGTTTCCTCTTCTCTCTCACAATATACTGTGACTTGAGCAAACCAAAACAGAGGATTCAGATGTCATATTTCAAGAATGATGTGTCTAAGCTGCTGCTGACAGTGCCTCATTTTAAGCCCTAGATGTTTATGAAGAAAAGAGCTGATCACTTGGGGATATTCCAGAACCTAATGCCCGGCGGTTAAGCAGTCTCAAGAAAAGAGTAGATTTATAACCAAGAACCCAAGCCCCTCTTACTTCCACTTGTAACTTACTAGGAAACTACCTTAGGAAAAAAAAAGTCACTTTCTAAACATTTAAATAATTCAAATGAAAAACTCATTAATTAAAGCGCTGGGGAAAGATATGTTGCTGGCAGTTTGAAAACTGGGTTTATGAGGGAAGGATAAAGAGAAGTGACCTAAATCAGAGTTTGGCAGCTAACTAAATCCCCAGTGCTTACAAACGTCTCAATCCCACAGTCAGAGCCTCAGTGTGGAGAGTTGAGCTAAGCTACTCCATGGAATTGCTGCCTCAGCATCCATTTTGTTTAGCCAAGTGGGCTGCAGGGACCTTAAACTGATACCAGACCCCGCATGAAAGCACATGTCCTAAATACCCTAAATAGCAGAGTCACAAGCAAATGTTACGTTCCCAGTAGGATTTCCCCAGCAACCCTTGTAATCTACAGTCCCCCTGCCTTTTAGCACCTGGCCCTGTTTGCCTTATGTACCCCTGTGGGCCTCACCAAAACCTCACCCTTTGGTTTGAATTGACCGATGCAGCCCTAGCCCAGGAGTCCCAAAGCATTCACCCACAGGACCTAAAAAAGGTATGTGCCCCAAGTCCTACTTCTCTGCCTGACAGCCCTTGGCCTTGACCTCCCCACGTGACCCCTCGAGGGGGCCACTATGTCTGTACTGTGTACTCCCTCCAGGAACTGTAAGCAATAAACTCCTCTACTTCATTTTCTCTTGTGGTCTGTTGTTAAATTGTGGCTCAGCCTCCAGTTCTTTGTGCTCTACTTAACAGATGTTAATTTAACAGAGTCATAACCCTTGGGCCAGGAGCTGGAAGTGGATGCTGCTAGAACCCAGAGGCACCCACAGCTCAGGGTTCCTGGGCCCAGAAGACAAGAAGTACCTGCCACCCAGCCCCCCACTCAGTCTCAGTCTGGTAGTCCTAGAGAAATACGGCTGCTTCTCAAGAGTCATAAAACACTATGTGAAAGACCCTAAGAAGCTGAGAGCAGTTCCCTCATTTGACAAATAAGGACACTGCCTGGAGTGGTGTGACATCTTGCCAGCACTCCTAAGGGAGTAACTGGCAGAACACGACTGGATTCCATTCTGTTTGACCTGAGGTCAGCATGTGTTTAATCTGTCATACCATCTCTCTAAGTGCTGCTTTGGGTAAAGCTGACAGTCTAGACAGCATGCTAAGGTAAAGCCAGAATTACATGTATCTGTCACCACCATGCCTCCCCTTCTGTGACCATCTCCCACAAAATAGGACCAGGAGGGTCTGCAATGGCTTCCAGCAGCTTCCATGTTCCCGGCAGCTCTGCCCCGGCCAGCGCTTTCATGGAGGACTGGTCATTATCCCTCTCCAGTTTTCATCCAAACGTATTTCTTGAAGGGAATGGACCAACGCCAGGTGATTCTAATAATTCTCACTAAGATGGGTGCTTTTCTGAGCTTGAGCTTCCCCAAAGCTTGTTAATGCAAAGCACCTCTGGGGGTAAAGGCAGGGCTGCTTTTGAACAAGGACACTTGCCCTGTGGCCCATGCCAATTCCCACACTACCCTCAGTGGCCACACTCTAGAAGGGTGTGACCCTTCTAGATTCCCCTTCCACTGTGCAGAGCATCTCTGCCAACATAAGCGCCACCAAAAGGAAACTCGACTAGGAAAGGGGCCCTTGGAGCAGACTTCCGCCATCACTAGCCCTGCCAGGGTGGAGCCAGGAGCCAAAGAGAAGGAATGATCATTCTCTCTCTCCCGTGAGGCAACTGCACAGCGGTCGTGTCTAGGAAAGAAAAAAATGTCAGTGCTGCCCATGGGAGGGTGTAATGACCCAAATTATGGCCTGTCGGATGAGGCAGCGCCTGCCCCAGGGGGGAGGCCACTGCAGCAAATGCGGCTCACAGAGCAGGTAGGAAAGAGAAATGTGCTCAGGGCAGGCTGGGGGCGTGGGGGCGTGGGCTTCACACCCCTGCTTTCACACTCCAAGCCTGCTCCTCCAGGCCTCCGAGGCCTCTTGGGTGCAGATATCAGAATATCCTGGGCTGGGCAGGGAAGGGGCAGAAGCAGGCACACACAAAAGATATTCTTTAAACAAGACCAGGTAGCGAGTAGCTAACCTCTTAACCAGAATCGTGAAAGACGTCTCTCTCTTTTTTCTCTTAAACAGACTTTTAATTAGGCAGCATTCTTATGAAGGAGGGAATCCCTGTGGCCTGAAGTGATGAAACAGTGCCCACAGTGAACATAACACGCACTGGGGTAAGACAGGGCTGAATCCCAGACCCAATTTTATCACTGAGCAGACTCGGGCAGGGTATCTTCCTCTCCATGCCTCATTTTCCTCTTACTGTGACCTCATACAAAGGCTGTGGGGACTGGGCATTCACTCATTCAAAAAGGACTTATTGAGCACTCATTCTACAATGACACATACTCTAACGAGTAATAGTTGTAGAAGGAATACTAGTAGCTGTTATTGGGGTTGTAGAAATTATAGAAGAGCAATAGGAGTGAGCATTTATTAAGTGTCAGACACAGTTACAAAAACTTTACATTATTAACTCATTTCAGACCCCTAACAAGAGGGTTAATGGCAGGTCACTTTTCACAGGTGAATAAATTTACACGATAACTAACTTATCCAACAGCCATAACCAATGTCTTCAAATAACTTATATTCTATGGGAATGGGAGACATTACAAAATTACACCAGTTAAAATTTAGAAAATAGCAGGAAAGAGACCAATTTAGATCAAGAGGTCATGAATAACAATGAAGCTAGGGCTGAGAGATGAGAAAGAATCAACGGTGAAAGAAGCATGGATTAAAGTAAACACATAAACACTGTCTAAAGCATAGCAGTTGCTTAACAAATGCTTCTTCCCTTCTTATTAACTCCCTGTTAAAGAAACTTGACACGAATAGCCACTAAAATGTTTATAATCATGGTGAAGATGACCATGTGCCAAGACTGAAGAAAGTAATGAAAATCAGGGTTGGCTTGACCTCTGAGCCAGAAAGCCTACATGAACAGATAAGATTAAAAGTGATTGTAACCCCAGGAAAACTAGAGAATATTCTGACTCTACCCAAAGGAAAGGACCCCCTAAAAGCCTGATCTGGAACAATGACAGACAAACATGTAGAATGTGATGGCATCCACCAACCATGAGACATCTGAGAATAATAAACCAATCAACCTGGCAAATGACACTCCCTTAAGAAATTTAGACATTTGTTCTACAAACAGTTAGGGATCTTAACTCTTCATCACATAGATGGATGGTAGATGGATGGATGGGTGAATGAATGGGCTATTTCTATGACATCTCTCAGTGACTTATTCCAATCATCGCCTTCCTATCAAGGAACAGCCAATTCATCCCCACAGTAGCTGAGCTTAGAGTTTAATAAATACATTTCCTAGCACTCAAGACAGGGGACCTATTAGGCTAGTAATGGAAGCTGCACTTTCAGAACCAGCTATTTGTGGCAAAATGACTGCTCAATACGTTTTGAGGCTCCTTGATAATCCATCTAGCACATCTTCTATATTCTGTGGAGGCCCCGGGAAATACTCCAGGAGACAAGGAAAAAGCTAAGATGGTTACTAGTTATATCAAGGGTGGATCCACTTCTATAGATTTTATATGTTGGAGTGATGTCTAAGAATTTATTTGAACTTATTTATTGCTAAATCATGAATCCAATGTAAATTAATAAGATTCTTCTTCATAATGAAGATCTGTAGAAAGTGGGTGACAATATATCTATAATTAAGGGGGATTCTGAAAAGCTTGGCTATTTTAAGAATTTCATAATAGATCGATAAGGAATATCATCATAAGCATATTATTCTTGGAAGTACATAGTTTAAGAATATTGTAAAAAACAAGCCAGTAATTTAAAATATTTCCCCTGGTATCTTGTTTACTCACTGGGGCTAATTTACTTTGAATTCTATGAGCATTTCTTTTCTCTTTAATAAAATGAAGAGGTTTACGAAGAAAAGACGTAAGAGTTTCAGAAAACTGCTTAGTGTGAGCTGTTTATTTGATGTATGGATTGGAAAATTGGATGGGTCATGGGCTGAATTAGAAGAGGTATGTATTGCAAGTTAAAGGAGGTGAAATCACTATACCAGTAGCTATACTGTAAGAATGTTAGTAACCTAGAACACTGCTAATAAAAATAATGAAGCTATTAAAGAATATAAAAACTGTAATGCATAAGAATGATGGTGACAGACCTAGAAATCTGGGTCTATAAAGGAGAAGATTTAGAGTGAAATGGGATGGTTGTCTCAGTATATTAAAATTTGTTCTTTGCCAAAAGTGAGCAGCCCAAGGAATGAGGGGTGGAAAGAGAAGGAATAAAACTTCAGCTTTAAAAGAAGTAAAGGACTCATGTAGGCTTCCTTTCCCAAAAGAGTTTGGGCAAAAGATAGTCAAGAAAACTTTAGGAGTGGTGCAGAAAATCATGGAGTTGGGTAAAGATCGAACTACCAACTAGACCCTCAACATGCCACTGTGAGTTCAGTGTTGGAATCTAAGTGGAGTCAAGCAGTCTGGGCCCTCATGCTAAAGAGAGGGTGAATGATCAGACAAGGAAATAGTTGAGGCAAGTGGAGACAAGAGGTACTGGCCCAAGGGAGAATAATGAGGGATGGAGGGGGAGAGAGCCCAAAGCCACAGTCTAGGTGAGTAAAGAGGATACCTGAGCTGGGTAAACAGTGGCAGTGGGAGCTCATGCGGAGTGTCAGAGCCCAAGCAGGGTGCAAAGTAGAGCAGGAGATAATTATGGCAGTCTGGCATCTGTTGTCAGAGCCCAAACAGAGTGTGGGAAGCTTTTGCACAGCCTGGCAAGGGGTGTGGAAGACTAGTTGAGTAAGGAAAGTGTTTTCAAGGGCAGTGATGGCAATTTGGAATGGAATGTAGGAGCACAGTAAGAAGGGCACTAGTTCAGGGGAATGGCAATAGTAGCAGCCTGGGGAGAGGTGTTGAAACCCCAGAGTGGCAGGAGGCGCTTCTGCAGTGGGAGCTGGGCATGGGAGAGTGGTGCTAGCCATGGGATATTGGTTGCATTATTGCCAGGTTTGGAAACAACTGAACTAGATCAGGGCTTATCAAACTTGAGTGTGTATATAAGACATCAGGGGACCTTGTAGAATTCAGATTCAAGTTCAGTTTTTTGGAGTGGCATCAGAGACTCTGCATTTCTAACAATCTCCCAGGTGATGCCAATGCTGCTGGACCACAGACTGAACTTCGAGTGAAGAATCAGATGATCTATGAAAGCATATTCCACCTGGAAATCAATGACAACAGAATTCTTCATCCAGTTCTCAAAGAATTCATCAATGTGGATGTACTTTCATGAGCAGCCTGTGAGATAAACTGGCAATGACTTTGGATTTGTGGATGGTCTGGCATGATCTAATAAAAAAAAGAGTCTTGCCCCTCGGAGAACACTGTCAAGTTCTGGATATGTTTCATAATGGAACAATAAGAATCTTTACTTTTTGGCCAATATAACCAAAATCTAGGCAATGGTACTTCATTGCATGATCTAATAAAATAAGAATCTTGCCCTTTAGAGAATACCATGTCAGGTTCTGGACATGTTTCAGAATAGAACAATAAGAATATTTACTTTTTGGCCAATATGACCAAAATCTAGGCAATGGTACATCACAAGAAGTCTAAAGTACATCACAAAAGTCTAAAACTTTTCCTAAAAATAGGAAAAGTTCTTTGGACAACATCCCACTATCTCTTTATCATCATTTGTTTGCAGTTGAAACTGACTCTAATTTTTTTAAGCTTTTCTTTTTCTCATAGCAACCAAAGACCAAGGAGTCCATGCCAAAGGTAATTACCTTAATTACTTGGTGAATACTCAGTTCTTCTTTATATCTGTATCAAATCCTAACAAACAAACCGATACCTTATCATCTTTTTGTCGAATAGTAAGCATTATTATTAAGTGCCAGCATGTGCCTAGCTATGGACTAGGCCTATTACTTGGGTTTCATCTTCTTAATATTTTTATTAAAAAGTAGGCAATTAATGTCATGATCTTCTTGTATATCATGCCAGGTTCACAATTTTATGCTTTTTCTACATATAGATGTGTCCATAAAATAATATAATGTTTAAGTATGTTTTAAAAATGTACTTAAATGCTATCACAGTATATCTACCCTTTTGCAACTGCTCTCTCTCAAAGTTAAGGTTCTGAGTTCTCTAAAGACAGACAGGTAGAGAGAGAGATGCAGTATTTCATTCTATGAAAATTCTACGTTTGATTTCCAGACCGTTACTTTGCCTTTGGTTTTTCATTACTCAAGCTATGTCATAATAAGCATTTACTTCACTTGTGCAAGAGTATCTCTGGGTATGTAATCAGAAGCCAAACTGTGAGTTCGTAAGGTAAGCAAATTGTCAAATGTACTAGAAAACATCAAAAGCCCCTCCAAAGTGGTTTTACTATTCACACTCTCCCTGGTAGTGTAGGGGAGTCTTCATATGCCTATACACATGCCAACACTTTGAATTTTCACCTTTTAAAAATTTTTGGCTGATTGGATGATAAAAAGTTATCGCATTGGCTAAAAATTCACATGGAAAAACCCAAATGAATCTTGCAACACAATATTTTCTAAAAAATTTATATTCATCTGATTGCTAGCAAGATTATTTTTCCCTATTTAGGCTTCCTCTTTTATGCACTGTCTGCTTTCCTCCTCTGCCCATATTTATTAGGTTGTTTGTCTTTTAGTGACTTGAGGAATTGTTTGTTTTCTTGTTTGTTTTCTGGGGCTTCTCTGGTGGTTCAGACAGTAAAGAATCCGCCTGCAATACAGGAGACCTGGGTTCAATCCCTGGGTCAGGAAGATCCCCTGGAAAAGGGAATGGCTACCCACTCTAACATTTTTGCATAGGAAACCCCATGGACAGAGAAGCCTGGCGGACTACAGTCCATGGGGTTGCCAAGAGTCGGACACGACTGAGCGACAACACTTTCCAGATTGCTAGTTACACGTGTGGCAAACAGCTTCTCCTGACCTGTCATTTCACATTTAGGTGGTTCATGGCATGTGGTCATGTAGGAATTTATCATGTCATGTAGGAATTTATTAAGTTAAATATATCAATATTTCCCTGTGTAACTTGTGTAGGTGAGAATTTGCTTAAGAAATCCCTTTTTTCCGTGATGTCACAGAGATGTTCATATAAAGTCATCTTTTACACAATTAATCTTTATTCTACTTGAAATTTATTTTGTTTATAAGTGATAGAAATGCAATTTATTTTTATTTCCATATGGAAGGCCAATTTTCCCAATTCCAGATCATCCTTTCCCCCTGATTTTTGAGGACCCCTGTGTTAGCCACCAAACTCCTCTATAAGCTTCACTCAGTTTCTGGACTGTCCATTTGGTTCTAGTCATTTATTTGCTGTTCCCTCTGCCAGTGCCACTGCTTTAATTAATGCAGGTATACAAAATGTTTAACATTTGGTAATGCAAGTCTCGTTAACAACTTCTTCTATCAGCAGATTGATAAACAGTTTGCACATAACTTTTGAATTTTTTTTTAACCTTTGTTACCTATGCAAGGTTCATTTTAATGAATGTTCTTTATGTCTTGAAAATAATGCATATTTTCTAGGTCTATTATATCTATGAAATCAAGCTTGATATTCATGCTATTTTAATCTTCCAAATCTGTTCTAAATTTTTATTTTCTTTCTATGATTGAAATGTATGTTGATAAGTACCTGTAACTGTTGTCTATTTACTTCTCAGTGATATTCCTTTCTAATAATGAAGTGTTCCTCTCCATCGTTATTTATGATTTCCATCTGCAGTTCTTTTTTCTCAAGAATAACTTTGCTTTTCTTTACTTTTTAAGTATTCTGTTCTTGTTATGTCAAATCAATAAAGTTTTCTTTTATAACTTTTTAAATTCTACTGGCTTGGAAGTTATTTTCTCAAGTTTCTACACTATTTTGAAAACTCATCAAAATATCATTCACTATTGTCACTTTTTCTAGTTAACAAGTATGTATTAAACCAACACATAACCAACTGAATGTAAATGTCTCAGGACTGTCCCCACTCCAACTCACCACCATATCTCTTTTTACTGTTTTAACACAGAACAGATGCATTTTCTTCTATTTCTGCCCCCAACTGGAGATCCATATGTTAAGAACCCAGGACCACAGGTATCTTGCTTTCTTCCCCACGACAGCAGTGTGACAGATGTGAGGCAGGAAATCTCGGTAAAAGCATCTATTTGGTATGTCCAATCTCTCCATGATGTGAGAAGATGCAAAGTCTAGACTAGAACGGAAATACTAGAAGGCACAATTCATGACTGCCCATCTAATCGACATTCTCATATTCAGATTTATGATTAATAAGCTTATCACTTTAATCTCCATCTCTGATTCTTTCACCTGTTTTCTTAACCGGTTCTAAACTCAGACAAAGGAAAAAAGTATGACAAGATATTAAGCTTGAACTCTGGCCTGGGCAAAGTAACAAAGATAGCAAAGTTCTGTCTGTTCACTGGGATCTCCATAACACAGGACACATTTCCTAACCTGGACAATGGAACTTAGGTCCACTTTGGGTGAGAATGAAGCCAAAAAGAGAAGTTAAAGGGAACAGAACAGAAATAAGAATAAGAATGACAACAAAAGGCAGGTTCATTTTGTCCCTGGCACTGGATTTTGATGCTGAGAAACCCAGCTCTCCAGGAGTCCAAGGTTCTCAGCTAAGTAACTGCTTGATGTTGAGTTCAAATTAAGTTCTTTCTGCTTTGTGGGTGGGGAGGAGAACTGATGATATTTTCCTGGAGCTGTTCCTGCCTCACCACAAGACCACAGCAGCAGTGGCTCCTGCCCCACCGACTGGAATGGAAAACACATTTTGGTCCCCATAGCTGGGAAACCCCAGGAGCTCTGCTGTACTGTCGCTAATACTGTAGTCTTTCCAGTCAAGATAGTGGAAATAAAGGCAAGATAACCCAGCATTCTTGGAACCCTGGGTCCAAGATAACCCAGGACCATGCCTACCAGCTTCCAGCCTCCAGACAGCTTGACCCTGGCCTCAGCTCTGCAGCAGCTCTCATAATTCCCCACTCACCCAACAGGCATTGATGAAGGAGGGGGTTTGGGCCAGCCTCACAGAAAGCTAACATTCTAGAAGGGCACAGGGTAGCAAGGAAACTGGTTAGGCACAGGAGGACTAAAAGGCACAGTGGAGGACTAAAAGGCACAGTGGACATTCAGGGATCACTGAGGTGGCATTTCTGTTCCAGAGTAGACATGTTGAAGATGGAAGACCTGGATGATCAGCTTGACAATATAATAAGAAGCCCCCTGTTTCTGTGTTGAGAATAACACACTAGTATTTATTACATTACAGTCAATTGCATAATCCTCCTAGCTCCTGCCATTCTGTGTTGTTTAATTTTGAACAAATTGTGTCCACTACAAAAAGCCTTAGGTAAAGAGAAAGCTTGTTTTCAAGGAACATAGTCTAATATTTTTAAACTGCAGAAAGCACCTGCATAGTTTCCATCTGTAGCTGTGCAGGCTCATTCTCAGTATTTGTAAAGAACTTATGAATGATACATGTCCTCCAAAGGGAGCCTCAGCCTAGACCAAAGGAGCTCTGGGCATGGGTTTTGTGTTGGGGGTGGGGGTGGGGGCAACTGAGCAAAAGCCCGCGTGTGAGATGAGACAACTTTATGCAAAATGGCTGTGTGGAGACTCCCATCGGCTCCCTTGCAAATGGACAAGTCATAAACCTGCCTAATGACTTGGAAACTCAAAATTGCCCCTTTCATTTTAAAGAATTTTTAATGTTGTCCTCTCCAACGGGCACCATTAACAAAGAAACCCTCCACTCCTCCACATGGTTTCCATGGTAGGCCAATGTGTTTTCAGTTAGACCAGAGGGGAAAAGAACTCTCAGTGGGGGAAAGATGTTGTGTGGAGAGAGAAGCCCTTGCTAATTTTTCCAACCCACCCAATCCACTGAGGCGGAGAGACAGCAGGGTGTGCAAACCACAGAGAAAGTAGAATTTATCTCAGCTGTGATTGCATCTTCCAACCATTTTAATCTCTCTCTCTTTTTTTTTTTTTTTGACACTGTATAATAATACTTTCTTCAAGGAATGTTCTTTAATCTTATAATTTGAAAACAAATTCTATTTCAGCTGTCCTTCTGGTAGGCGACCTTTAATGGTTTTGCTATAGGTAAAACTCTGTCATTATGTTATGCCTCCCTGCTCAGCATTCTGGATATCAAATTGCTCAGATGCTGTAGTTTTTGTCAGTGATAATATTGCCCTTTCAAAATTTCTCTGTAAGCAGCCTGAAAGGATTCATTCGGAGCGGTGGTTTCATTAATTTATTTAAATGCATTTCTCAAACAAAACAGGTTAGTTGTTTTGAAAATGTCAGGGTCCAGGAACAGATTTGAAAATATTCTGCAAAATACAAGCATCTGGGCTTTCCAAGAAGAAGAAAGCAAGCACTTGTGAAGGAAGCCAAGGGCCGAGTGGCTGCATGCTGTTCCCAAAGGCCCCAGCTCAAGGAGATCAGCAGCCCCCACTCCAGTCTCTGTGTAAGGAATCATGCTTACGAAGTGGTTTTCGCTGTGGAAGATAATTAGCGCTAATCTTTCAAATACGAACGGCCCCTCCCTTAAAAGGGTTGTTTGGAGGCAGACTGTTTTAGCTTAGCAAAGTGACTGGGCCCATGGGATAGGCACCAGGATAATGTGACTCCTATGTGCTCAGCTGGGTGAACCAGGAAGCCTAGGGGAGCATCAGGTTGGAGAAAACAAGAGTTCTGGGCCAGGCAGCAGAAAATGAAATAACATGTGTTGAAAACCTGCATGAAATGTGAACAGGCAGTTCCAAAGTACTGGTTGGTATATGTCATTTAAGGAAGAGTAAAATATATCTTCTTCAAACATAACTCTTATCACTGGATTTTAAATCACCCAGATGTTTTAGCTTTTTTCACTCCCTGGCTGAAAAAGCAATGACTCCCCATTGTCTACTGAATAATATCTAATCTTCTTAGCATGACATTCAAGACCCGCCACAAGCTGGCATCGGCTTGTCTTGTGGAAATTGTAATTCTTTACCACTGCCTCCTCCACACCACACACCCTTTACACACTCCAGTGAAACTGCATACCCTCCATTTCCTAATCATTTCCAGCATTTTACCCACCTCCATCCTTCCGTGACAGCTGCAGACCCTCTCGCTCCTCAGGCATCATGTCAACTCCAACTGATTCCTCAAAGCCTGGCACAAGGGCATTTTAGAAAATGCACTCCAAGCTACAAGGAAGGCTTTTGCCTTCTGGATCTTCATGACACTTTGGAAAATGCCCTTATCACAATGGACTGACTTGGAGGTGCTCTACATACACACTGCACTTCCCTCCTTCATTCCCCCACCCAGAGGTGGTCTTCCCTGAAGGCAGAACCAGATCTCATCCATCCTCACCCATCCTTCCAGCCCAGTGGTCCTTAACTCTGCTTGACACCTCAGTCACCTAGGGAGCTTTGTAGAAGCACCAGCATTGGGTTCCTACCCCAGAGACTCTGGTGCAACGTTTTGAATTTGAGGTCTAGGCATGGTACTTTTTTCCCATCTTAAGCCTTTTGAAGTATACAGTTCAGACGTGTCAAGTATATTTACCCTGTTCTATAACCAGTCTCCAGAATATATTTACCTTATAAAGCCTGAACTCTATATTCACTAAATAGCAACTCCCCATCCTCCCCCTCCACCATCCCTACCAACCTCCATTCTCCTTTCTGTGAATTTGATTCCTCTGAAAGTGAAAGCTTCTCAGTTGTGTTCAACTCTTTGTGACCCCATGGACTGGAGCCCACCAGGCTCCTCTGTCCATGGAATTTTCCAGGCAAGAATACTGGAGTGGGTTGTCATTTCCTACTCCAGGGATCAAATCTCCTGCATCATAGACAGATTTTTTACCATCCGAGACACCAAGAAAGTCCTTGTAGTTTGTATCCACAAGATCCTTTTAATTCTTTAATATATACCCAGAAGTGGGATAACTAGGTCATATGATAATTCTATGTTTAATTATTTAAGAAACCATCATCCTGTTTCTTACAGTGGCTTCACCATGTTACATTCTTCAAAAGGGCACAGTTTCCAATTTTTCCACATCCTCACTAACACTTATTTTCTGGATTTTTGTTTTGTTTAGAGTAACCATCCTACTCCACCTGAGATGATATCTTAGTTTGTTTTTGATTTGCATTTCTCTAACTAGTGATGTTAAGCATTTTTTCATGTTTGTTGTCCCCTTGTATATCATATTTAGAGAAATATCTATTTAAGTCCTTCCTTCATATTTTAATCAGGTTATTTGAGGTTTTAGTTGTTGAGGTTATTGAGCTGTAGGATTTCTTTACATATTCTGATATTAGCCCCTTACCAGCTACATGATTTGTGAATATTATCTCTAATTTCACAGTTTACCTTTTCAATTTGTTGAATGTGTCCTTTGATGCACAGACGTTTTTAAGTTTGATATTGTCTCATTTGTCTAATCTTGCTTTTTGTTGCCTGTGCTTTTGGCATTACATACCCAAGAAACTATTTTGAAATCCAAAGTCATGAAGCTTTCCCTCTGTTTCTTTTAGGAATGTTAAAGTTTTAAGTCTTATGTTTTTGAGTTAATTATGTATATGATGTAAGGTAGGGTCAAATTTCATTCTTTTACATATGGATATCCAGTTTTTCCAATACCATTTGTTGAAGAAGCCGTCCTTTTTTCCTTTGAGTGGGCTTAGCACCCTTGCTATAGATCATTTCACCATACAGACAAGGGTTTATTTTGGGGTTCTCTATTCTATTGGTCTGTATGTCTATCTTTAGGCCAGTACCACACTGTTTTTATTAATACAACTTTATGATACATTTTAAAATCAGAAAATACAAACTCTCCAATTTTGTCATTTTTCAAGATTGGATTGGCTATTCTGGGTCCCTTGAGATTCCATAAGAATTTTAGCATAGATTTTCTTTATTAAAGCAAAAATAGGAGTTTTGATAAGGATGGCATTAAAACTGTAGATTGCTTTGACTTCCACATGCTGTCAAAGCAATCTACAGATTCTATTTTATTAGAAGTTCCTTAGGAGTTTCCAACACATAATCTAGGTTAAAAACTACCATTTCCCCTCTACAGTGGTTAACAAAAAGTCTTGCAAATAGTCATTAAATGAGAATTTGTTTTAAATTATTAATCCATTATTTAGCACACATTTTGTAACTATTTTGTTCTCTGGAGCAATGTGACAGTAACTTTGATTTAAAAGACAGTGAGAGGGATAAAAAGGACCAGGAAATGGGGCCATGATCAAAAGCAACCAGACACTGTAAAATAGTGAACCATGAAAGCAAACCACATCTGTAACTATGCCTCCTTCCCAGAAGAACATCCTTCACTCAAAGAAGAAAGTATGTGCCTCAAGTGAAATGAGGAAAGGGGAAGTTATAAGCGAGAGACATGAGCCGAGACCCCATGTCTAGAGCCACAGACAGCTCATGCTGAACTCTCGAGGGGACTCCTGTGAACTAGATATCAGTGAAAGTGTCTTATCCTTAGGAATTCAAATAAAATTGGTTTGATTTAATACACTTAGACATTGCAAAATGATTACCACCATAGTGTTAGCTAATACCTCTATTATGTCACATAATTACCATTTCTTTTTTGTGGTGAGAACATTTAAGATCTACTCTCTTAGCAACTTTTAAGTGTATAATACAGTATGATTAACTATAATCACCATGGTGTACATTAGATGCCCAGAAATTATTCATGTTATAACTGGAAGCTTGTACCCTTTGACCAGCACCTCCCCATTACTCGCTACTACCACCCCCAAGCCCTGTAACCACTGTTCAACTCTGTGTTTCTGTTAGAAACTGAACTTCTTATATTCCACATGTAAGTGATATCATACTGTATCTGTCTTCCTCTGTCTGATCTATTTCACTTAGCATAATGCCCTCAAAATCCATCCAAAATCCATGTTGTCACAAATGGCACGGTTTTCTTCTTTCTCATGCCTGGTTAATATTTCTATTCTTTGCATCATGGGAACCTACAGTTCTTCCCAGTCTCCCCACAGATAGACATCTCCCCAAGATTGCTAGCCTCCTACTTTAACCACCATAAGGAATATGAGCTTATCCACAGTTCTGGTTTAAAAGCAAGTTCTGTCTCTCTCCCTGTTACCCTTTTTCCTTGTTCCCCATGCTGTCCTGCATCTTTCAGTGATGGGGATACTGGTGCCAGCCTTCCTTCAAGGAAGCCAGCATCAATAAAGCAAAAGGCATGGGAGTGAATCATGGAGAGGGTATTGCCTACAACTTCCCAGAGGAAGAAAAATATCTCCAAATATGATATCTGTGAAAAGCATGCAAACCTATTATGAATTATGAAATATTATTTTATACTTTAAAATTATACATTTTTCATCAAGATAAAAAATTAAAAGCTAGTACTAATGCACTCAAATGTCCTGCCCTTCTGCCTTTGCTACCTGGGCAGAATCCCAGTCTGAGGAAGCCCAACCAGTTCACATCCACCTGGGAATCCAATTCCTTCTGAGCCACTCTGACTGAGGAGAGCTTACATTTCACAGCTGTAAATGGATGAGCTCTCCAGGCAGGATCAGAACAATGACACTCAGCAATTTGATTGTCTTAAAAGAAATCCTCTTGAAAAATGATAGCAGGCTTTCCTCTAGATGGAATATTAAACCTTGGCTTAGAGATGAAAAAGAGACAAAGAATGTGTCCTTTGTTGGAAGTGTCCCACTTGGGTCTTCAGCCCTCGGTTTTCCTTCTGAAGAGAGTACTCATAGTGAGGGAATTTCAGGAGCCTGGAGGAGATAATGTTCCCTGGATAGGAGGCCATCAGTCACTCCAGGCTCCAGAGTCTCAGCCTCTAACTTGAGAATCATGGCCCTGACAGTCCACCACATCCTGGCTGCTGTTGTTCTGGCCCCAGTCCCCATGACCAGGGAGGAAAGAGGATGGAGTGGATGCAGGAGAATGTGATAGAAAGGCCTAGAGGAGGAAAGTGAAAGGAGGATGGGAGAGAAGAGAGAAAAAAGAGAGTGAAAAGGGAAGGGAAAAGAAAGAAGAGGCAAGGAAGCAGAAAGGGACCTATCACAGCAGGTCCTGCCTCCAGCAACTTCAGCCCGATCTTTGCAGGGTTTGGGATTGCTGTAGGCTGGAAGAATACCACAGTGAGCAGAGCCAGAAAGTGGGAACGTTAACACAAATTTTTTCTTTCTTAAGATATTGATAGTTTTCATATATTTTACTCTAGGCTAAACAAGCAAAATCAATCAGTTAACTCCTGAAAAACACCTCTGCACTTTCACTCACATGGGCCAATCTGCTCCCCTTACCTGTTTACAGATCCTGTCCATCCTCTGACCACAGCTCAGATTTGACCCTCATGTTACAGCCTTTACTAACCACCCGCTGTTAACAAGCAGTGATACCATTCCCTTCATTTTCTGAATTTCTAAAGCAGTTATACGCTGTAAAATTCATTTGGCAGTGAACCATATACTACACAAGGCATCTCTGTCATTATTCTTTCAGAGCACTGTTAAATACAGGACAAACACGTGTCCAGGTTTAGCCCATACTGGCTTATGCAGGTTCATTCAGATTAACAATAACACCCATTTACTCTTAAAACCACCCCTCGGTGGGAAGATAAATAATATGGTAAGCCCATTGAAATGTTAAATTCAATGTCATTCCAGACTCTAATGAGAATCCAAAAGCTCCTCGGGGTTCCCTGACATCCTCCACACCAGCCTGGCTCCTCACACACAGTACCCAATAATATTTTTATTGTGAGCCTGCATTGCCCTTTTCATTTCAAAAGATGGAAAATGAACAAGCCCTACAATCTTGGGAACACATTGAATGTAAGGAGAGAGGTTTTAATTTAACTTAGACCCTCGTTGTTTTCATTGTGTAAGACCTAAAAACCATCACATTCCAGAGCCGAAGATGAATGTTATTCTCAGATTTGCATCTGATTTCTAAAGATCACGATGAAGGAGAAAGTGCCAGTTCAAACACAGACATGCTGGTCTTCCCCTCCTGGTGCCTGAAGACTGCTCGCCCTCTACAAGCTCAGGCTGCCTAGGCCTGCAGGTCACCTTGGGTTACTCTGAAATATATTTATTCAATTTCATTCTTACAGGCATATAAGTAGTGCTGTCAAATAAAGTGAGAATTTAAATGATAAACATTTGGAAGAACAACAGTCCAGAAAATGAAATCTCTTCTTTCTTATTGAAACATTATGTTCTCCAGGTGAATCTGAAAGTCACCTCTTTCTCCTCTCTCTTCACTTCCCTCTAGTGGGGAGAAGCTGAGAGATGATTGTTATCACCCATTTGTTCATCTACCCATCGATCAATATTTATTAAGCATGTGTTCTGTAGTCAGTGCCAGACATGATGAGTAAAATGAACACAATCCTCGCCCTTATGTAGTTTATAGTCAGATGTGCAAAAAAGGCATCAAATAATTGTGTAATTAATGTCTGGTGTTAAGCACAAAGGATTATTTCAGCAGTCTTGTCAGAAATCCTTAACCTAGTCTAGACAATCAGAAAGAACCTCCCTAAACAAGAGATACTTAGACAGACCTGAATGATGAACAGGAAGTGGGTAGGCAAGAAAACAGGAAGAAAGCTGCAGATGGAGGTTGCAACTGACTCATAAGCCTTGTGACTTTGAGAACTGAAAAGCATTCCAGCATTCCTGAGCATGGGGTGAGGCCCCAGAAAGGGAGAAGGTTCCTTTAGGCTTGGGCCATGGCTCCAGGGTTTGGTTGCTTACTCTTTCTTTGGATAATTCACCCTAAATCTGTTACTAAGGCCAAAACCTAACCAGACAGTTGTGTTGTGCTTAATCGCTCAGTCATGTCCAACTTTGCAACCCCATGGACTGTAGCCCACCAGGCTTCTCTGTCCATGGGGATTCTCCAGGCAAGAATACAGGAGTGGATTGCCACGCCCTTCTCCAGGAGACCTTTCCATCCAGGGATCGATCCCAAGTCTCCTGCATTGTAGGCTGATTCTTTATCATCTGAGCCACCAGGGAAGTCCAAGAATACCAGCGTGGGTAGCCTATCCCTTCTCCAAGGGATCTTTCTGACCCCGAAACTGAACCAGGATCTCTTGCAGCTCTTTACTACCAGACAGCTGAGTAAACATCAAAGTCACGGCCAGGTCTTAAGGATGTTCAGTTTGACTCATATCATAAAAAGGAATGAAAACTGGACTTGGTAGAACTCAGGGTCCTGGCCACAGCATTACTTGAAAAGACAAACATATATATCTTAACAACCATAACTTCTAAGTCAGCTCCACTTTTAAGCCTTCCTTATTCCTCCCAGTTCTATGTTCTGCTTTAGGAATAACCAATCCAACAGCTGTCAATTTTCTTAAATGCCAACCTGAATATGACTGTAGGTTACTATGCTAATGCTAACAAAATAAAGAGGAAAGAGACACAGTCTGTCCTTGAGAAACTTAAAATGGGCAAGGGACATCCTGGGAGTAGAGATCTGACATGGCAGAAAAAGGAATATAGACTTTAGAGTCACAGAGCCTTGGGTTGAAATACTGACTCCATCACTTATGAATTTTGTGACCTTATACAATTTTATTAACCTCCCTGAGTCCCAATGTATTAATTTGAAAAATGAAGACAATATTCACCTACTTCCTAGAATGGTTGGTAAGATTGAATGAGGTAATATTTTCAATTACTCTGTGTATGTGTGTATGTGTGTGTGTGTGTGTGCACGCATGTGTGCGCAAGGAAATGAGAAGGGAGACAGAGCAAAAAGATAAACAGAAATTGTTACTTACGCTTAAATTTATAGACTGAGATATACACACACAAATGAGCACTATGATCACAATATAAAATGAAAATTTAACAATCTAGAAAAAGATGATGACTTTCTTAACTAAAGGACAGGCAGAGGTGATGTGGAAGAAGACATAGGCTCATGAGTTATCTTATGGAAATTCAAGTTGCATAAACTAGAAAGTGTAATATTAAAATAAAAGTTTTGTTTTCTACAGACAATTTGAAATAATCTGAATTCCCTGAACTCAAAATGAATTAAGACATGATTTTTTTCAAAGTTATCAGGCCAAATGTATTTAAGTTTTATTTACACTCTAACCATAAGGCAGTGACACTTTAGCTGGTAAACAGAAATACCCACCTTTCTACAGTTTCAGTCTTTACTTATGCAAGTTTTCAGCTGTGCATGGACCGAGGAACCATATCCTTTCCATTAAGTGTCAGCTACATTTGGGGTGGGGTAGGAGAAACCACTAAGACTTAAATGAATAAAGGGTAAATAAATGATATATGGTAGAATAAAATGTAGACTTTTAGATTCCTAGCTTATGTGGCTTGGTACCTCACAAGCCATTTTTTTTTTTTTTTTTTTATTAGTTGGAGGCTAATTACTTCACAACATTTCAGTGGGTTTTGTCATACATTGATATGAATCAGCCATAGATTTATACGTATTCCCCATCCCGATCCCCCCTCCCACCTCCCTCTCCACCCGATTCCTCTGGGTCTTCCCAGTGCACCAGGCCCGAGCACTTGTCTCATGCATCCCTCCTGGGCTGGTGATCTGTTTCACCATAGATAGTATACATGCTGTTCTTTTGAAATGTCCCACCCTCACCTTCTCCCACAGAGTTCAAAAGTCTGTTCTGTACTTCTGTGTCTCTTTTTCTGTTTTGCATATAGGGTTATCATTACCATCTTTCTAAATTCCATATATATGTGTTAGTATGCTGTAATGTTCTTTATCTTTCTGGCTTACTTCACTCTGTATAAGGGGCTCCAGTTTCATCCATCTCATTAGGACTGATTCAAATGAATTCTTTTTAACGGCTGAGTAATATTCCATGGTGTATATGTACCACAGCTTCCTTATCCATTCATCTGCTGATGGGCATCTAGGTTGCTTCCATGTCCTGGCTATTATAAACAGTGCTGCGATGAACATTGGGGTGCACGTGTCTCTTTCAGATCTGGTTTCCTCAGTGTGTATGCCCAGAAGTGGGATTGCTGGGTCATATGGCAGTTCTATTTCCAGTTTTTTAAGAAATCTCCACACTGTTTTCCATAGTGCCTCATAAGCCATTTAATAAGATCTCTTTGGCTTGCTTCAGAAAGAAGTGAGTTATCCATTAGAAGTGTGCAAAGAGATGCTGAACAGTTCTATTTCTGAGATAATAATTAGATTCATGTGCCTTGTTGGATATTGGAGGAGAAGAACACTAAGGATTCCTCAAATCAAGAGATTTCAAGATGAGGGTCTCCCTATACTTCTGCTCAATTCCCACATTCCTCAGTGTGAGGCTCTTTCCTTCGGAACTGACTCCGCTATCTCTTCTCCCGTTTTATTGTTGAACTTGTGATATGTTCCAGGGCTGCCTCCTGTGTGGACTGTGATCTCCTAGGGTTTGTGGTGGCAACAGTAGTATTAAGTGGCAGCAGTAGCAACAATGATACTATGCATACTACGCTTATTATGTGCCAGACACTGTTCTAAATACTTTCTGCATATTAACCCATTTAATCCCCTCAGAGACCTTTTGATAGCTTTATCCTCATCTTAGAGAAGAAAGTGAAGAAGAGAAAGGATAACTAGTTTTCCCAGGCTCACATCGCAGAGCCAGGATTCAAAGCCCGGTAGCTCGTCTCTGGAATCCACATTTTTATCCACCATGTTATCCTACCTCTGCAAGGGGTGAAGGCTGAGAGCCTTGTGGCTCTGAAGGTATAGTGATGGTAGGAGTAGGGGTTCTCTGAAGTACAGGACCCCCATGAGTCTTCTTCCAGAATCCCCTTCCCTATAATATGTGGCCCGGGCAACATCAAAGAACTGTACCTCCTGCAAAACTCAGCAGTGACAAAACAACTCTTGAAAGCTCAGGTAACAGCAGAGATTCTCACAGAGAATATGGCTGAACCTCGGGAATTCTGCCCATTTCTGCAGTCACAACACCATTCCAGCTTCTCTTTTACCTTTAAGACCTGACTGACTCTAACTACCTCAGGGCTGAGGTGCCTACTTTTATTCTTCATTCCAACAAAACCAATGAAGAGAAAGAACACCAACACAGAGATAGGTATTTTAATACTCACATACATGCTCTCTGCTATGAGTATTATGATGATGACCTACCCCAAAGAAAGCCCAGGTGGGTGGAATACCTGTAATATTTACTAGAAACATGTTCTGGACACCCTCTGTGGTGTAACATTTATGGAAGAAGGTATTACTTAGAAGTTGTAGAATTACAAGGGACAAAACACAACTCTCAATAGCTTAGGTAACAGTTAAGATTAATTCATCAAATAATGTTGGGTTATTTCAAGGAATTCACACCCAGCACTATGACTGGAAATCAGAAATAAATGGAACAAGGCATCACTTAGAATTCCCTCTCCAGCTCATATTCTCAATTCTCTTTGCACATTGACTACACACTTATCTTTTATTTTTCTTTCTTCCTGTCTTTTTCTTTCCTTATCTTTAGCCAAACAAAATTCTGCTTCTTAGGTCCTCATGGAAGGAAGCATGGCCACTCACATCCACTGAGCTATGAATCTTACTGCTACAGGACAGAGAAAGTACCTGACCCCACTCTCCAGGTCCTAAGCCCAGACTCTGGACCAGTGTCTGAAGAGAAGAATCACTCTACCATTACAGTGACTCTTACAGACATATTAAAGATGAGTTGGGGCAAAGCAACTTACCAAAAAAGAGGGACTGAAGGACAGCCCCACAGGTGTCTTCTGCAAGTAGCCACTATGCCAATTAATATACCTGGCAGATACCCTCAATGAGACAGAGTTTGCCAAAGGGTTGTGTCTTAAGTAGCATGGAAGCTGCAGGCACCAGGCCTTGGTGAACATGTAAACAGCATGCATACAGTTGGTATTCTAAAACAATAGTTGATATTTATTACACATTTAATATCTGCCAAGAGAACACATCTCTATTAAGATCGTAATGGAATTGTCTCTGTTTCAGAGACGAGAAAACTCAGTTTTGGAGAAAGGCAATGAACCTGCTCAAGTTAGAGAGCTAGGAAATTTCAGTTTCAGAGTTTGGATGTGATTCTGTCTAAACTTAGACCCAGAACTCTTGCCACTAAGATGTTCTTTCACTCTCTCTTTCATGTAGCACGCGCTAAGCCCGATGCCAAGTAGGAAAACTCCAAATGCACACCCCAGGTGGTTAAATGAAAAAATATACATAGAATCACCAGCCTTGAAGATGCAGTGTTTTCACTTTGATGCCCCTCATCCACTAAAAAAAGAGAGCTGACACATCGCTCAGCGTTTTAACCTCAAATGACTCCACGTGGCATTCCAGGTCAGATGTGGAGCTGTTCTGCACCCTTAAGAAGAATCCAACAATGTGTATCTCTCTTCTTTTGGCTTTCCATTGTCAACTGCAAATTGACACTTGCCCTGGGCACTTGCCACCTACCTCTACAAAAATTAAATCATGTGATGCTGCAGCTGCTGACCTTCAACGCCCCCTGCAATGAGTTCAGGGTGGAGAGCAAAAACAAGGCACCCTGTGCTCTGGGAAAAATGGGCGGGACAGGCCTTCAGATAGTCAGATATTTTCAGGAGTTGATTTTGTGAGCCCAATTCTTACATCTCCTCATATCTAGAAAAACACTAAAATTCTTCACGGTGATGACTTCTCCTCATGACAGGCAAAAGCTTCATAAAACTAGCAGAAACCTTCCAGAAAAATATGTGCTTGACTGCATGTATTCTCCCTTCACCAAAATTACATATATACCAGCCTTCCCTTTGCCCTTTGGAGAAGTTTCTCAGAGTTATCTGAGGTGGTGTCTCCAGGGCTGCAGTCCTCATTTTGCCCTAAATAAAACTTAACTCACAACTCTCACATTGTGCATTTTTTTTAAGTCGACACCAGAAGGGTCTTCCAAGTCCCTAAGGACCCAAGAGATAATTCTATGATGCAAACTTTCACTTACAGACAAAGGTTCAATAGCTGCCAATTCCTATGTGATGCCATTCATGACTCAGGAAGCATATGCTGGGTTTGGGATTCTAAGCACGTTGCATGACTGAACTCACATTTTGTTGCTATTCTATTTTATAGGTGAGAAAAATGAACACTGGGATATTTCATTTGGCCTATCTAAACCCAGAATCACAGACACCTCTCAGCTAAATAACTATACAAGAGATAGATATTTAAAAAAAAAAACAAAAACACAACTCAGCGCTGAAAGATTTCAGAGGAAAGACACATCCCTGCCTGCTGGCTCCTCGTACCACAGACCCCTATCTTTCCTCCCACGCAAGTGTGGCTCTTGGACTGCCCTAAAGTTGCCCATTTTGTGTCTGGCTCCTTCACTAGACTGTTCTCTTTGCTATAGTACTTCCAGCTTCTAGCATAGCGTCAAACACATATTAACTCAAGAGGTGCTCACCATGGAAGCAAAGGAGACATGTAGAGAAGAGAGAGAAGAAAAAGAAGGAAGGAATAAATGAGGGAGGGAAGAAGAAAGACAGGAAGAGAGGGAAATCTGGGGGTGGACACAGACTGTACATCCTAAAGGCAGGCAAGTTTTTGGAACAAGTCATCTATAAAATTAGAAAAGATCTATTAACACCTGGAGATCATTAATTCTGACAAGATGACACTTGAGTGGTCACTAGACACCATTAATCCTTGAAGAGAGAAGTGCAAAACCCTTCCCTAAAGTCTCACGAGGCAGAGTGCTGGATGTTGCCCTCTCTAACAGAGGATGCCCTCAACCAACACCGTGTAGGCAGACATGGCTGACTGAAGAGAATGGCCATTTATCTCTCATTCTTAGCCCGGCAAGGAGGTCCTCCCAGTTATGCCAGTTAAATTTCCATTTCTCATGGATCAATATGTTCAACTACTGTCTTAGGAGAAACTTGAGCCTACAAAGCGGGCACTCTGACCCTCACCAAGGAAATAGTGTTGTGTATCTTTGGGCCATGGGGCTTCAGCAGCGTAAATTGAAAAAGTAAACCGGATTTGAGGGATATGTAAATGAGAAACTGAAAAAAGAATTAATATTTAGCTTTGTAAAGAACACAGCTCTCTGCCTCATTATGAAAGCTGTTTTTACTGTAACCAGAGGAAAAATGAATTGTTAGAAGCTCCCCAAAATGTGCAGCTGAGAATGCCTTTATATTAATGAGGAAAGTGATGTTGATTAATGGGCAGCCTGAAAGTGAGAAAGAAGCTTTCCTCCCTTCTGTCTTCCTGCCAGTCAGGGAACAGGTAGCCCACCAAGGTCCCCAGGCACAGCAAGACCACAGTCCCCTGGGTCTGCTGCTGGCGGGGACACCGCATAGTCGGACCATGCTTCTTTCAATTATACTGACAAACATGTCTAGGCTTGAACAAATTGGCCCCTGTGAATTAGACTGCATTATTATAGAAATCCACATCTTTCAAGCCTCCCTGACCTTAATTGATCAGGATCCTTCTTCAGCAGCCTACAGCTAGTCGGGAAAAAGATTTTCTGAAAGTTTAGCTAAATGACTATATTGATTTTTACCCTTAATATTTTCCTATATTCATCACATTTCTTACATTTTCCTAGTACCTTGCATGTTTCCATGGCTTTCTGGCCAGCTTTATGTAGTAACTGCTTTAACACAGTCCAGTAAAGGAACACGATCCCTGTTTTACAGGTCAGAGTCCACAAGGATGTGAAAATACCTTAACCAAAGAGCGAGGTATTTTGACTCATAGACTAGCAGGACTTCTCCTTAATGGTGGCTTTGAAGATAGTTTTTACTCGGAGCAAGAGTTTCTATCGGACTTTGCTACCTTCTGGTTCACACAGGCCACAAACCATCCAGAAGTGAGAAGCCAACCTTCTTTCCTAACAAATCACAAGGAAAACAGCCTCCTCTGCCTGATATATACACTGTATTCATTCTGTATAAAAACAAGGCTTTCTGTGAACAATCAGAGGCCAGCTCTGTATGCTGCCTGCTATTGCCACCTGTGCTCAATTTCAGGCAGACTTTCAAACATCAGTGTCTTCCGTACCTCCTGAGACATCAGTACACACAGTGGAGGAGTGACCTAAACAAGCAGACAAGCTTTGGCGGCATGTGAAATCAGACCCTTTGGTCAAGAGTTCAGCCTTACGAGAAGCAGGCTTGATGAGGTCTGAAGCTTATACAATCTTGAGGGCCATTCCTAAAACATGACAGCCAGCTACAACTCACTTCTGCAAAGAAGGGACTATCAACTACAAAACTCCAACCCACTGTGATCTCAAGGCAATTTCCCCTTAGCCAGATCCCAAGACTGTCTGCAGCTTCTCCACCAATAGCAAAACAATAGGACGTGTTTGGAGAAGCTGGAGAGAAAGAGTGTTTTTTAAACTGATAATGGTTAAAATATCTCCATTTAGAAAAACGATGACCTAAAGCACCTGGACTCTTTATCACAGGCAAAGCCAAAACTCTGACTCTAGCATATCTGGTCTGAACAAACCTTTGTTACATTAGACTACCATCCTTAGAGCAAAGCTGGTCTATGTCCCTGACTTGAATTTCATACCACTTCCCCAGGAGCCAGAAGGTTCACCTGTACCGCTCACAACCACACTTGCTTGGAAAGAGGCAATTTGGAAGCGCATGTCCAGTATCTACATGATTTAGCCCCAACCTTGAATCTTTTAGGACTTCCCTGGTGGCTCAGCCAGGAAAGCATCTGCCTACAATGCAAGAGACCCGGCTTTGATCCCTGGGGTGGGAAGATCCCCTGGAGAAGGAAACGGCAACCCACTCCAGTACTCTTGCCTGGAAAATCCCATGGATGGAGGATTCTGGTAGGCTACAGTCCATGGGGTTGCAAAGAGTCGGACACGACTGAACGACTTCACTTTCACTTGAATCTTTACTTGGTACCTGATGATTTGATTGTGTGAACACTAGAGTTGCAGTTGTTTATAGTAAGTAAAACATAACAAGTCATTCCCAATGTGAACAAATACATGAATGTGTCCTGGAACAGTGAGGCATACTGTTCAAGCACAATGGAGTCATCCTTTCAGGAAGCAGAAGCATTTCAGGATTCTCAACCTTCTCCACAGTCATCACTGCAAATTTGACAGTTCTCTTAAAGACAGAGGATTTAAAAAGCTGGGAATTTACTGATAGGCTTCCCTTTCATTTCTGTCTTTAGTTAACTCACGGGTTCTCACCAGGTACACAAGGAAAACCACATAGGATTATACATGTAAAACTTGTGTATTTTAATTGATAGGTAGTATAAAAGATTTTTGTGTGTGGTTTTAACTAGTATCCATGACTTTCACCTTACTCATCGATTTTGGAGCCTAACCCACACAGATGTGACTTCACAGAATTTTTGTTCATTAAACCAAGAAAGTAAATAATTTTCTTTGTAAAGAATAATTATATGACAGACACTTTTCATTCTATAACCTCAGGGCAAGGAGGAGCAGAGTGAAAACAGTAGTGTGCAGCATCCTGATAAACCTCCCCAGACACAAAAGGAAATTGCATCTCTAATCTCAAAATCTGATTAAATAGGAAAGAGAGAGGGGGTAGTGAGAAAGCTTCACATACTCTCGGGTAACTTTTGAAGGGAGCACTTCTGAGCTCTACATCACAGGGTTTTTAATTTGTATTCCATATTTCTCCCATAAATAAGAAACTATACATTACATTTGGTTATAAACATTGGAAAGACTTGAGTTTTTATTTTTTAATAACTGTGTTAATCAGATAGGAATAAAAGCGAGAAATTTCAAGCTGGCCAGCTAGGAAGGATGAAGTGGAGACCCTAGAAATAAACCTGTTTACCAAGTGGGCTGGTTAGATCCCATTAAGGCAACTTCAAGAGACCACTCCCCACCTTCTTTTGTTCTCTCCTATTCCTAGCAGGCTCTAAATTCAGGTTTCCTTTCATTTCATTATAAATTTTGCATTTATTCATTGTTGTCCAGATACATTTTTTAACCCTCATCTGGAGTTTGTTCTATTGATCTTTTAATGACTGGCTTTCAACTTAATTTCATCCATCATGCCAATAAAAAACCTACTATGTACCAGATATTATTCTATGTATTAGATAGACAGTTGTGAGCAAACATCTCCATGACATATGAGACTGATACTTTTATAGGTAAAACTGGTCATGTATCAATAGTCTCATCTCATGTGGTTAAGCCTACATTGGGGAGATAGAAAATAAATGTGCTTGGTACGAACTTTGGTAATATATTAGAACCTACTCTGAATTTATAGCCCTCAACAATCAGCGTCTATTTGATTGCTATCTCAGCCTTGAAAACTGAAGCTCAAGGTCCCCAGAAGTCAGCAGAGGGCCTCAGGGGAAAAAGCTATATTCAGTGATTTCCCCGCCCTCTTCATCGTACTTTCATGGGGTTTCTGGCCTGTGATAAATCCTAACATTCATACTGGCTCAATGACGATGGGTTATCATTCTTTAGTCAAGAGTGTTAGTTATTTCTAATTGAAGGTTTGACAGAAGACCAGTTTATTTCACACCATCTGAAATAAAGTAAGGTCACTGGTGAGAACTGGGAGCATTTTCATTAGCCTATTACCTTCAGCATAGTCATAGCCCATAAGCTGGAATTTGCTCGGTTCTGATGCTCATGGCTTTTAGTGGGATTTTCCTTCCAACAGAAGCACTTCCAACAGTGCTTCTATGGCCCACTGATGTGTGAACATCTATGAACCTTCTGAGATTTACTGGACCCATATTCTTCCTGAGGGAAACTGTGCCTGGTTCCAGGAAACCTCCTGATAAAGGAGGAAAATATGTCTTCAGAGAACTGACAGATTCTTAGAGCCTCATGCAGGACTGAAAGAGTAGGGGAAAGCCCTGAAGCAGGGGAGAAGTGATTCTGCCATTTATCAACTGTATAAGCTTTGATACATTATTATCTACCTAAACCTACCTCAGTTTCTTGCAGAGAAAATGAGGCTCTACCCTCCAGATTGTGAAATGACAGTACATGAAAGTACAACAATAGGTGCTTTGTAAACTATAACATACAGAGGGTGATTTTCAAAATGAGGAAACAAAATTTTGAAAAAGAACACCTGATTCATCCCAGAAATTAAAGGCAGGGTCCCGAGATGACTAGACAGAGAATTTTAGGCAGCTGGGGATCAGCACACTTCAGCATGAATTCATGAAGAACAGCGCAGAACCTATATTTATCCACTGCTGGTGTTTTAGAGTCTACAAAGCATGCAAAGTGGGAACATGCCAAATGGAAAGGACACTGGTTTCCTCACAAAACATCTGGAGTTCACATCCCGGTTCCATTACCTACTAACACTGGAAGCCTCGACAAGTTAAAGGACTTGTCAGAACCTTTGTTCCTCAGGTGCATGTGGATCAAACACTCAAATTTATTAAGTGTCTACTGTAGAGCAGTAAACTCCTTATGCCACTGTATACATCAACACAGGTAACCCTCATACCAATGTTATGAGATGTGTTTTTGTTTTCATCTTAAAAATGAAGAAAATGACTTGACCAAGAAAAAGATATAAACATAAGTAGCAAAACTATGGTTTTCAACATTGTCTCAGGTATTTCCACTACACTATTGTTACCTTCTCTGTAATCAGTCAGGACTGTATAACTAGTAGGGACAGGAGGTGGTAATTTTAAATAGAGTAAACAGACATCGCCCTCCTGGAGCAGGTGGAAATACACAAGTTTCATGTAAGTACTATCCAGATATTTCGAAGACTGAGCCCCAGGCTGTGAAGGTACAAAATAATGACCTGAAGCCATCCTAGATGTGGAATTTATTTCTTACCCCAGCACACAAAGTATCTTGGGTTACTGCTACATTCAACTCACTAGGTTTAAACAATGTGATACCAACAATGTAATGAACCAACATAATCTGCCTGAGAAACAGATTAGGACATATGGCTGGAGAGTTGAGGTAGTACCATGAAGGTGTATTGTTGGTACCACCAAATGCCGAACAACTTGTAATGATCTTTAGTAACTGGTATAGAGAAAAGGGCATTTGCCAGACCCAGGTGCCAAGGAATGTATTGATTTGTTCTAGGAATGAAACCACATCTGGAATAGCAGCTGCAATTGGAGTCACTACCCAAAGGAGTTCATGATAATCCACTGTCACCCTCCAAGATCCGTCTGTCTTCTGCACAAGCCAAAGAAACAAACTGAATGAACACTAGATAAGAAATATTAATACAATGTTTGCATCTTTCAGGTTTTTAATAATGTCACTATCTCTGAAATCTATCCAGAAATACACTGTGCTCTCAATCAACAGAAATACATGGTGATGTTTCTCTCTTTTCGAGAGCTTACAGGTCCTAGAATAAAGGACTTTAAAAATAAGAATGGCTCCTCTTATTGATTCCCATGGTGATCCATAAGAGAAGGTGTTGCTTTACCATCACTTTGACCTCTTCTGGTTTATAAGACCTAGTTCCCAAGGAAGCACACTTCCAGCAGGAGACACAACAATACTTTACTGAAACTGGTAGCTGAGACAGCCACCAACCAATCTGAGCTCCTCCTGGCAGTAATCTAACAGGTAAAGAAGGCAATTTACTGTACTGAGTGGGATAAGGATGCTTTCAAGAGGATACAGTAGCAATTGCTACTCCACACTAGAGGTAAGGAAGAGTTCATCTGGAATTTATGAGAGTCCCTGGGGCTTCTCTTGGTACTCCAGGTCCTACAATTAAAGTCGATGGAAATTGTCCACAACCCTATACAGTCAGAAATAATAGTGCCCTAAAACCTTCATGAATAAATGTTTGGGTCACCCTATTTGACCAGGAACCAACACCAGCAGATGTTTTTAGTAGAGGCAAAGGAAATATGAAATAAAGAATATGTAGGGGGAGAAAAAGGTAGTTAAAAATGCCAGGAATAACCACATGGGCAATTACAGAAACAAGAACTATAATAGATTTTAGTACTTCTTCCTTATTTTAATACAAATATGTTTCAGCACACATTAACTATTTTTTTCTCCAATTCCCTTATTATCTAACAGAAGATAAAATAATGGTACTTAAGTTTATCTCAGTACCTACATTACAAGATACCAAAGGAAGCATGTGATTCCACAAAAAGATGAATACACAACATGCAAAAATGAATTAAAAGAATTTCTATCTACTTTTGAGGACTTTCCTGATGGATCAGTGGTAAAAAAAAAATCCACCTACCAATAGAGGATACATGGGTTTGATCTCTGGGTTGGGAAGATCCCCTGGAGGAGGCCATGGCAACCCGCCCCAGTATTCTTGCCTGTGAAATCCCATGGACAGAGAAGCCTGGCAGGCTGTAGGCCATAGGGTCACAAAAGAGTGAGACACCACAATTAAACAAATATTTACTTTTGAAGGCGGTGGTCTGTTTTCAGTTGTACAAGGGATTGCTGCATTGTTAGGCTGAAACATGGTTTCTGTACTGTATTCATTTGGAAGAGAAGTGATGTTAAAAGATGGCTATACAGGCAGCACACAAGGAGGGTGCCAGCTAAGCTGAAACTATATTTCCCAGATTCCCTTTCCTGCATAGTTCCAGGCTAGTGTGGACTAAAGGAGAAATTTGCACAAGATCTGGAGGGCGAAATGAAGCAGCAGATAGAAAGTCAGTGCTGGGTAGCTGAGGCAGCCCATATGCATTTTGCTGATCTGCTGGCTCACCGGCTGGCATAGACCAGCAGCCAGGCTCCCAGAAACTCCAGATCCCACTACATCTCTTCCTTTAGTCTCTGACTCTTAGGCCAGATATATGTTTATCTCTGTGAGGAGCCAGTTTCTCCTTTAAAGTCACCTGCATCATCAAAGATGAAGTCCTGGAGGTAACTAGGGATGGATGTGGGCTTCAACACATCCCCATGGGTTCTATTTTGTCCTTGCTCTCCTCTATTTCATGTCCATCTTTTCTTTTTTGAAAAATATGTATTTACTTGATGGGATCTTTCATTGAGGTGTTCAAGCTTCTCTCTAGTGTGGTGTTCAGGCTTCAAAACATGCAGATTCAGTAGTTGTGGCACATGGGCTTAGCTGCTCCACCACATTTTAGGCTCTTAGTTCCCTGATCAGTATTCAAACCTGTGTGTCCTGCATTGGAAGGTGGATTCTTAATCATTAAACCACTAGGGAAGTCCCTCACATCCATCTTTTCTTACCAACTGACATGCTTAATCGCTCAGTTGTGTCTGACTCTTTACAACCCCATGGATTATAGCCTGCCAGGCTCCTCTGTCCATGGGATTCTCCAGGCAAGAATACTGGAGTGAGTTGTCATTCCCTTCTCCAAGGGGATCTTCCCTATCCAGGGATCAAACCCAGGTCTCCTGCATTGCAAGTGTATTCTTTACAGTCTGAGCCACTGTGGAAGCCCCTTTGAACTGACTATCCTGCTATTTCAGACCCTACCAATATACACAGACGTAAAGACACACTGTTCAATCAGGTCCCACAACTGCATAGTTCAAACCTCAACAACAAAGCCCTTATTGTATAATTTTATACTATATAAACCCCTCCTAGTGGTTCTGCTTCTCTGATCCACCTTAACTGATGGGTACAAAGACAGAAGCAGCAGAGCTAGAGCTCATATTTAACTCATTTCTAACTGATTCAGGGTGCCTTGCACTAAATTGTTGCCTCTACCATAATAATGGAGGACCGTATACCTGAAGGGTGTTGGTGGTTTAAAATAGCATATTGGCCACTATTCTCCCTCCTGGGAAAATGGAGACATACAGGCTGCTCAAAGAGCTTTGAGAAATTAAGATGATTGACTGTCTGGCCCAGAAGTTGCAGATTAAGTGAACTGATATTAGCCTGCATGGAAGGTCTCTAGGAATAGGCCCCATCCCAGGGGCTTCCTTCAACTTTGGCCCATTCAGCAGTTTTAGCTGCAAATTGCATAATAAAGATAGGAGGTATGTTGATCACATTTTCAGATGACACATGGTTGGGACAGCTAGCAAATATGCTGAGAGATAGATTCAAGAATCCAAAAGGTTTGACAGGATGAATAATGAGTCACAGCTAACAAGATGAAATTCAACAGGATGGATATCAAGTTTTACCCTCCACAGGGTGTAAAGACACCCTCCCTAAACTGGAGACTGGTGCCAGGGTATCCCTTTAGCACCCTCTCTACACTGGAGACAAGTGACAGGGTATCCCTTGAGCAATCTCCCTACACTGGAGACTTGTGCCAGGGAATTGCTTGAGCTCAGTGTGGGCAGAAGCACATGATACTGATGATGGGTCGGCTTCAAGGGAATGCCTCTGGGTTCAAAAATCATCTTGACAAATAGAAACTTAGAGAAACTGCTTAATAGCAGTCTTTGTGAAAACCCATTGAGCTCATTACCAATCAACACCATGATTACATTAGAGAATTCAGTTGTATAATCATTAGTCTTCATTATTCAAGGTGTGGTATACTCCAGTACACATTGAAGGTTATCTTAGAACTTTGCTTTGCTCAAAACCACACAGCTGAGGTTCAGGGTACAACTCTGAAGGCCATACTTCACTTCAGTTCAGTTCAGTCGTTCAGTCATGTCCCATTCTTTGCGAGCCCATGGACTGCAGCATGCCAGGACTCCCTGTCCATCACCAATTCCCAAAGTTTAATCAAACTCATGTCCATTGAGTCCGTGATGCCATCCAACCACCTCATCCTCTGTCAACCCCTTCTTCTCCCACCTTCAATCTTGTCCAGCATCAAGGTCTTTTCAAATGAGCCAGCTCTTCGCATCAGGTAGCCAAAGTATCGGAGTTTCAACTTCAGCATCAGTCCTTCCAGTGAACACTCAGGACTGATTTCCTTTAGGATGGACTGGTTGGATCTCCCTGCAGTCCAAGGGAGTCTCAAGAGTCTTCTTCAAAACCACAGTTCAAAAGCATCGATTCTTCTGTGCTCAGCTTTCTTTATAGTCCAACTCTCACATCCATACATGACTACTGGAAAAACCATAGCTTTGACTAAATGGACCTCTGTTGGCAAAGTAATGTCTCTGCTTTTTAATACACTGTCTAGGTTGGTCATAACTTTTCTTCCAAGGAGTAAGTGTCTTTTAATTTCATGGTAGCAGTCACTATTTGCAGTGATTTTGGAGCCCCCAAAAATAAAGCCTCTCACTGTTTCCCCATTTATTTGCCATGAAGTGATGGGACCAGATGCCATGATCTTAGTTTTCTGAATGCTGAGCTTTTAGTCAACTTTTTCACCCTCCTCTTTCACTTTCATCAAGAGGCTCTTTAGTACTTCTTCACTTTCTGCCATAAGGGTGGTGTCATCTGCATATCTGAGGTTATTGATATTTCTCCCAGCAGTCTTGATTCCAGCTTGTGCTTCATCCAGTCCAGTGTTTCTCATGATGAACTCTGCATATAAGTTAAATAAGCAGGGTGACAATATATAGCCTTGATGTACTCCTTTCCTGATTTGGAAGCAGTTTGTTGTCCCATGTCCAGTTCTTACTGTTGCTTCCTGACCTGTAAATAGATTTCTCAAGAGGCAGGTCAGGTGGTCTGGTATTCCCAGCTCTCGAAGAATTTTCCACAGTTTGTGATCCACACAGACAAAGGCTTTGGCATAGTCAATAAAGCAGAAATAGATGTTTTTCTAGAACTCTTTTGCTTTTTTGATGATCCATTGGATGTTGGAAATTTGATCTCTGGTTCCTCTGCCTTTTCTAAAACCAGCTTGAACATCTGGAAGCTCACGGTTCACATATTGTTGAAGCCTGACTTGGAAAATTTTGAGCATTACTTTGTCAGCGTGTGAGATGAGGGCAATTGTGCAGTAGTTGGAATATTTTTTGGCATTGCCTTCCTTAGGAATTGGAATGAAATCTGACCTTTTCCAGTCCTGTGGCCACTGCTGAGCTTTCCAAATTTGCTGGCGTATTGAGTGTAGCACTTTCACATCATCATCATTTAGGATTTGAAATAGCTCAACTGGAATTCCATCACCTCCACTAGCATTGTTCATAGTGATGCCTCCTAAGGCCCACTTAATTTCACATACCAGCATGTCTGGCTCTAGGTGAGTGATCACACCATCGTGATTATCTGGGTTGTGAAGACCTTTTTTGTACAGTTCTTCTGTGTATTCTTGCCACCTCTTCTTAATATCTTCTGCTTCTGTTAGGTCTATACCATTACAGACAAGCATTTGACTAACATGGGGACAATATATAATTACATCATATGAAGAACATATCAAAAATAGTGATCATGAGAGTTGGTGCCAAATAAGTTCAGTTTTCACATAAGAAAAACATAAAATTTTATTTGTACTTCTAGAATACAGATGGGCACATGCTACAGAAAGCAACACCTTTATCACTAAAATGAATAAGCATAGAGTATAGTGGTTAGGTTGGGCTCTGGAGTCAAACTACTCAGATTAGAGTTTATGAGTCACTCTTCAGCCATGTGACTTGGGCAGGTTATTGATTTTCTCTGGTCTTAGCTTTCTCATGTAGCAAATGGAAAATAAAAGTATATCCCCCTCATCCATGTGTTGTGGAGATTAAATTGAACAAAAACAAATAGTATCTATCTCACCTGGTTGTTGTGACTACAAAACAAAGCAACACATACTTGTAAAGCACTTAAAAGAAGTCACTAGGTCAGAGTTAAATAAATACTTACTATTCTTTTTTTTTGGGGGGGGGGTAGTTTTATTTTTTATTTTTTTATTTTATTTTTTATTTTTTTCCAGTGGGTTTTGTCATACATTGATATGAATCAGCCATAGATTTACACGTATTCCCCATCCCGATCCGGAAGCCTGTTCTGATGCGCAGATGTATTCCCAAACTGAACACCCTGCAATAAGTAGATAGCATCTTGTGTCTGAGTATGTTTAAACTAAGATATGTTGTCTTTTGGTCAGGGATATCTTAGAGTGGTCTGCAAATGGTGAGGTGACTGCAGCCATGAATTCAGAAGACTGAACAACAACAATAATCTCAGACCGGTGTTTCACAGCTCAATAAACATGTGAATCACCTCTGTATTTTACTATTTTATTTATTGTTTGGCTATTCATACAGCATGCCGAGATCTTAGTTCTCCAACTGGGGATTGAACCTATAGTCCTTGCAGTGGAAGCATGGAGTCTTAACCACTGGGCCACTAGGGAAGTATCAATATGTTGTCTTTTGATTAGGGATAACTTGTTCATTGTTGTTCAGTCCTTAAGCTGTGTCCAACTCTTTGTGACCTCATGGACTGCAGCATGCCAGGTTTCCCTGTCCTTCACTATCTCCCAGAGTTTGCTCAAACTCATGCCCATTGAGTAGGTGATGCCATCCAACCATCTCGTCCTCTGTCGCCCCCTTCTCCTCCTGCCCTCAATCTTTCCCAGCATCAGGGTCTTTCCCAGTGAGTCAGTTCTTCACATCAAGTGGCCAAAGTATTTGGAGCTTCAGCTTCAGCAGCAGTCCTTCCAATGAATATTCAGGGTAGATTTCCTTTAGGATTGACTGGTTTGATCTCTTTTTGTCCAAGGGAATCTCAAGAGTCTTCTCCAGCACTACAAATGAGATATCTTAAAGTGGTGTTTCTCACACCTCAATGTACATGTAAATCATCTGTGCATCTTATTGAAGTGTACATTCTAACTCAGCAGGTCTGGCATGGGGCCTGAGAGTCTGCATCTCTAACAAGTTCCCAGGTAATACTGGAAGACTGTTGGTTTAGTTACCACATTCTGAGAAGCAAGACTGTAGAACACCTCCTCCACTGGGTGGGAAGAAAAGGAATAAAGTCCCTTCCATTATAAAATATCCATATTTTATAACATTCTAAATATAAGAGTATTCGGTATCTTGAAGCCACACTGTAACTGAGTACTCTAGCACAAGTGCCCTAATCTTGTGCCTTGTTTTGATACATTCTGCAAGCACTTTTAAGGAATGAATACTTTTTACAGCAAAATCCAAAGTCCTCAGATGGAAGTTGATCTACTTCTACAGAGGGTTTCATCTCCTAATTGGCTAAACATCTGCTCCAGCTCTAAGCACAGATTTATCTTTATCAAATACTGATTGGTCTCTGGCTCCTGCCGGCTGCTATGTCCTGGTGTGATGGAGAACAAAGCAGGGCAGCTGTGAGATGTCAGGAAGCCTCGGAAGGAAGCCAAAGAAGGGCCAGGGAAGCAGAAAAGAAAGAGACTCACAAGTTACTGGCAGGAAAAAGAGCAAACTCTGCTAGCTTCAAGGAGGAATGGAACCAGATCTGGAGATGGGAAGATCTAAGACAGGAAAAGCTAAGATCCTGAGATCTTAGTTCCCCAACTAGGGATAGAACCTATACCCCCTGCAGTGGAAACAAAGAGTCTTAACCATGCTTATGTTCATTCAACCCTGAATATTCATTGGAAGGTCTGATGCTGAATCTGAAGCTCCAATACTCTGGCCACCTGATGCAAAGAACCGACTCATTGGAAAAGACCCTGATGCTGGGAAATATTAAGGACAGAAGAAGGGGACAACGGAGGATAAGCTGGTTGGATGGCATCACCGACTCAATGGACATAAGTTTGAGCAAACTCTGGGAAATAGTGAAGGACAGGAAAGCCTGGCATACTGGATAAGAAGGTCCTTAGAGATTGCCTGATTCATTCTCTGTAGTTTTCAAATAGTGAAACAAAATTCCCATAAGAGGTTATGACCTTCTAGAAGTAACACATGGATGTAGCTTCAGAACCAGAAGCCAGACCATGCAGCTTCTGGTCTGGAGCTCACCCCACTGGCCCGTGACTGCCTGCCATCTCCTCCTGAGGAGTCCTGACCTAGCAATACTGCTTTATCTCTCCATGGATCCTGTTCATGCTTCAGCTGCCCTTCAGAGTAAGCAGGGCTGAGAGAGATTGTGGGGAGACTGTTAGAGAATGGAGAACTCCTGGTTTATTCAGGTTAATTTCTCAACACGAAAATGCTCCAAAAGATCTGAGAAGTATTTACATATCATTCCCTTTGCTCTCTGTCTCTGTTGTGTGAATAAATTAGACAGCAAATATAACACAGCATCTGTGAGAGGCTATGCCTTTCTGGAAGTAACACATGGAGGGAGCATCAGAATTAGGAAGCTGGCCAACCAGCTGGCCTTGACACCTTTTCAAGAGCCAAGAGGCCAGAGTTCAACCCTAGTTCTCAGTATTTCTCCCCTGAAGGCCGCTAGGTTCAAGCCTACTTCCTCTTCCATTCATGAACTGTCCTCGTTGCAATAAAAGTAAAAATTTAAAGGGTACATACCCCCTTTAGGGAAGATCAGGTCAGAAAAGGGGCAATAAATGACTCGGGAGCTTTGGTCAGGGAAGCAGGGAACCTGGAAAGTCACAAGAATTATTACAGACCTGGAAACCCTAGCTTCTCCCAGATTCCATATCTTTGTACTGGCTGAGAACTTCAGACATTCTTCGAAGAGGAATAAAAGTCATTAATTCATACTGACATGAACTGACTAGCATCGAGGCTTCTCCCAAGAGGCTCAGTTTATAGAGGGGTCTCCACGAAAGCCTCCTGTCCTACATGCAGAGGGTGTCTACAATCCCCTGAGAGCCTCAGAAGGTGCTTTATCCATGCTTGATCTTCTACATCCTGTGCAGCAGCTTAGGGAAGAAGTGTCATCTCCACCCTCTCCAATGAAGTCCTAATCCCCTCTTTATCAATTTGCTGAAATCAAATGTGACCGAATTTGGAATTCCCTGGTGGCCCGGTGGTTAACACTTGGTGTTCTCACTCTTGAGGTCCAGGGTTCGATTCCTGGTTGGGGAAAACAAGATCCCCAAAATTCCCAAAGCTGCTCAGCATGTCCAAAATAATAATCATCATCAATTCAGAATTAGGGACTTCCCAGGTAGCACAGTGGTAAAGAATCTGCCTGCCAGTGCAGGAGATGCAAGAGGCATGAGTTCGATCACTAAGCTGGGAAGACACCTGGAGAAGGAAATGGCAACCCACTCCAGTATTCTCACCAGGAGAATCTCATGGACAGAGGAGCTGGGTGAGCTACAGTCCATGGGGTGGCAAAGAATCAGACACCAGACACAACTGAGCATGCACATGCCTGCACACACACATACACACACACACACAACAGAATTAATGATGCATCACTTAAACAAGAGACAATGCACTCTTTTTTTACAGAAATACATTTGTCACAACAGAAATACCATGCACATTGATGAAAGGAGGGCCCCAACCAGTGGTATTCTTGAGAGACCCCCCCAGTATCAGGCATTTATTTGCAGTGTTACACAGCATTGATGGTCCAGCCTCTGGAGTACACCAAAATCAGGAATGCAGAGGTCACTACTCAATGGTAAGGCAACCTATGGTTCTCTCTATTTAGTTGTTTGGGTAATTTTTCACTATTTCTATAGAATGGAAGGGCTTCCACTCATGTATAAATCCCCCTCGGTCTGTGATACCTGTGGGTGGACAGTGAAGACAACAACAGGCAGCAGCAACAGTCTGAGCATCCTACTATCCCACTGATCATCACTGAGGGGGCATCTGAAAACCAGGAAGGATCCAGGGGAACCACACAGTGCTTTTCTCTGCCTTTCACCAAGAGGACTCCCCAACATGACTTTACATAGATAATCATTTCCATGTTTAAAACAATGCATAGAAGAAGTGATAGAGCAAACCTTTTACTCTACATGTTTTCAACGGCAAATGTGTGAAGCACTGGAAACAGATAGTGTTGACTATACCAACGAAACCTAATAAATTCCATTGCCAATTTACAGTTCTGTGTTTGTCAGCCCATCTTTGGATTTACTGTCCATAACAGTAGGCAATAAATAACAGAGCCAATGTCACAACAAGTTCCCACAGAGAAGAGAGAGAACCACATATTTGAGTTAAAAAAGTAGAGGCTTCAAAACCCTAACTACCCTTAGTATTTAGGATTCCCTCATGGGCATTTTTCAAGGAAGCTTTGGTAACTTCCTTCTTTTCTCTGGACAGGCCAAGTCCTAGAGAGTGATAGCAGGAAGGAAGATTGTGTAGAGTGGTCTATGTGAAATGGTCACTATCATTTTGCTTGTAACTGCAAAGTGAGGACTAAGAGCCCTCTTATCCATATTTGCTTGCAATTTTCTGAGTTTGCTTTAATGGATATGAAATTTCATTAATTCTGATTCACTGTATACTCAAGCCAAAACACAGGCAGTTTAGTTTCATTTACTGACAGAAAATAGAAGCTGAAAAATTCCAAGTCAGAGCAATAACTGAAGGTGTGTAATTACTCATTACCCAATCAGCTACCAGGTTCAGGGGGCAAGAATGCTTTGGAGATAAATTGCAACTTTTGTGAGTGAATCTGACAGGCTGGGTTAGTAGGTGTGTTTCTTTTGATTAATGACACAAGGAAGAAAGGTTTAGAAAAGGTGTTTCTACTGATTCTGCTACTTCTAGGCTGACCCTTAAAATGTTTCCACCAGTTACTAAGGAAAACATAAATTATATTGAGCAAAGTGAATTTTGTAGAAACATACAAAAATGTTACCTCCATAACTTCTCAGCTCCAATTAAAAAGAAACTCAAGATGATAAGTCTTAGGATATGCCAGAATGGGTCACTCAGACTACAGATCTCAACTTTCTCAGAAAATGCACTTACCAAGGTGAAGAAAAAACAAACACAGTTGGAGATATTCATCATGATCAATTAACATAAGAGCTTGAACACAGTTTTGATGCCCTTCAGTATTTTTTCAACAGATTAGACTTCTGGAAGCAGAGCAGACATTTGCCAGGTTACTCATTAAATGGGTCGAGGAAAACACTTTCCAGGTCCTTGCTCTCCATGAGTTTCCTTCTTAGATGCCATGGCCATATATATATTATACACACACACACACACACACACACACAGCTAAAGAGCAGAATCTGACAGTATCCAGTGAACTGACACAAGGAGGGGCAGATATAGAGAAAAGTCTTCTGATTGGGATTGTTTGTTTGGGAAGATTTCACAAAGATGGTGAGGTGTGCATGGGGTTTAGAGGATGGGCTGAGATGGGTTCCCATGAGGAACAGTTTAAACAGTATAGTGGCAGAAATTATCTTTATTTGGGGGTTGGGACTTTGGCTAATAAGGTGATAGCAAGGGATTCTTATTCATAAGGATCAGATAGGATCCCACTGGGGGTGGAGGGATGGGTGGAAGGAGATTCTGAATGTGCAGACTGTTTGATAAAAAGTCACACAAGTGCTGACTTCAGGTTTTGCTACCCTGCACGGCTTCAGAGGCATTAGCCCTGAGCACTCACCATGAAGATGGGAATGGAGGGAGAACACGTTTGCGATAGTTGGAGGATGATGAGAGCCTGAACTAGATGGGTGGTAAAGGCAAAAGAGACAACAGAAGCAAGAAACAATAAAAAGGAAACTTGTCAGGATTTGGGAACCAGAGAGATATTCAAGGTGAAAGACGGAGCTAATACAGATGGTTCTGAGTTTGTCAGCCTCACTGGGAAGTCAGGAAAGAGAAGCAGCTTTAAAGGGAGATAATGAATTCTTTGCAGAGAGACGTGCTAGAGAGAATGGAAAGTGCGTGGCAGATGTGCAAGCATAAATCTGAAGCTGGAAGCTATGTACATGGGACTGGAGCAGAAGTGAGCACCCAGGTCTAGGTCTGGGGTGTTGACAGTGATTAGCTCAGCGAGGTGAAAGCCGAGTCCAGCACTAAGTACATGTCCCCCAGTTCTACTACTGAAGTGGATCTGACATGTACTCTGCACCCGCAGGAGCTCCTTCCACAAGGCTCCCTCACCATGCAGTCCTTACCCTGATCAAACACAGGGCTGGCAACCAGGAAGCCTACCAGCACTTGTGCAGAGAAGATGAGAAGAGCCATTTGTGGAGGGCAAGGGTTTCAGTCCACTCATGCTGCTATAACAAAAATACCGTCAACTGCGTGTCTTACAAACATTTACTTCTCACACTTCTGGAAGCTGGGAAGTCTAAAATCATGGTGCCAGCATTCTCAGGGTCTGGTAAGACCCTGCTTCCTCAGTGCTGGCTGTCATCTCACTGTAACCTCTCAGCCAGAAAGGAGGAGGGAGCTCTCTGGATCTCTTATAAGGGGACTAACCCCATTCATGAAAGCTTGGCCTTCAAGATCTAATCAACTCCTAAAGACCCCACCTCCTAATATCATCACCTTAGAATATAAATTGGTGAAGGAAGGATACAAATATCCAGGCTATGGCGGAGAAAGTCCTATTAATATTCAGCTGTGAAATTCTGGCAGATGGCCTGTTCGTGCAGACGTAGGCCTAGGAGTTACTACAGTTGATTGTGATAAACTTAATCATGGAATTTGAGAGTCAGAGGACCCTGGGAGAGCATTCAATCAGGTGTTTTTAAATCTTTTTAGCCATGAAATCTTTTTAAAAATGAAAACATATACAGAGATATAAACAGCTAAGCTGTTCCCATTGGGAGCCCAGGAGACACCTTGCGAGAAGCATAGTTCACCAAGTAGGGACTGTGATATAGGGCTGCAGACCCCAGAGCAGTACTGCTGCAGTGCTCTAGGGAGAGACGCAGGGTCCCCAATCTCACTCTGTATAACATCATCCCAGGATGAATATACTGGCTTGGCAGAAAGTTCGTTCAGGTTTTTCCATAAGATGGTATGGAAAAACCTGAATTAACTTTTTGGCCAACTTGATACAACAGAGTATTGTTCAAAGCCTCCTTAGAAAAACAAATAAAAACACATTCCAGTATCTTTAATGACCACCACCACAACAACCAAGGAAAAAAGGAAGAGAGGAAGGAAGGAAGGAAGGAAGGAGAAAAAAGAAAGAAAGAAAAGGGCTCATCCTCAGAGATGAGGCAGAGGCTGAGGGGACCCACCTACCCACAGGGAAGGTAAGGGCAGGGGCTCTGGGAGGTCAAGCCCACCTCCAGTACCGGACCAGAAGGTTAGGCCAACACTCACAGGATCCTCAGGCTGCCCGAGGGCAGGGGCCAAGCCTCCTCTTGTTCCCTTAACTCCACCAGGTTGTTCTCAGCATTCCACCTTCAATCAGCCTTGGCATATTTCACAGGGGATCCATCCTGGCAGAATCCCTGCTCCCCAAGTTCACCTCCACAGAGCATCGTGCAGAGCCAGTGCTCCACAGCTCCAGCTTCAGGGAGAGGTTTCCTGGGGCCTTCTCCCACTTTGAGAAGAAAGTAAGAGACTAATTTGCTGTGAACTGTCATGAGCAATAAAACATTCATTAACTTTAATTGTAAACACTTTAACTCCCAATCATAGTAATGAAAGGATAAATTGAAGAATCAAGAGTTAAGTACCCTTTTTAAATTTCATATCTTCTATCTTCACCTGGCCTTTTAAACCAGACAAAATGAGATTCAACAATGCACCCACAGACTGTCTGCCCCAATTTCATTCCACAAAACTCCACCCATTTTTCAAGGCTCAGCTCAGAGAGCATCTCTGATCCTACTCAATTGAAAGGAATCTGCCCACTCATGGCACTGCAAAACACTTCTCTAGCATTACTGAGAATGGCTCTTGTTTTTATAGTATGCTTTATTTGTCACAAATAAACTGAGTTACTTGCCAACTGGTATCACATCTTAAGTATCCCTATTATTTCAGCCACAGAAATAGTGTCTCATGCCCAGCAATTGCTCCAAAATGACTGTTGATGGATTGAATGAATGGTTTAAATCTCCTTGAAAAGCTAGCAAAAATTCATTATGAGAGATTCAAAGATGCATTAATTTGTTTGGCCTTTATCTGCAATTGGATTATATATCATAGCAAAAAATTGTAATGGCACATACATCATTTGGCTATTCAATCTCACATCAAACACTGCCCAATTACTAACCTATTTGATACCTGTGATATTTACATACTGGAGTGGAGTATCTGTGTTAAGAGACCCAATTTTAGACTTTAATTTAAATTCTTCTCTGTCTTTGCCTACGATAATACTCTAGTGCTTATACAGTAGGCTCCAGGGAAAATCTATGTCTTCTGAGGAAAGAAAACAGTTGAGACCAATGTTTAAAATTTAGTTTCTAACCTAAAAGTATGCATGCAATTCATCAGAAGGTAAATACATTTCAGCAACTTTTCTATGGGCAAAGTCAAGTGGGAATGAGCTCAGAATCTGGGGTCTTAGCCTCTCAGTCAAATCGAATGGCACAAGTCATGTTATTCCTGCTTTATTCTTAGTATGGTTAGAATACTAATTGAAAGCTCTCTCTCTATAAGTTCCAAAGTCTTTGTGTAAATGATGACTCTGACCTTTTCTGTCCTGAAACTACCAAGATAAATTTTTTACAATGTCGAGACTGAATGACCCCCAACAAACCAGCTTATTTTGGGGCTGGCACATCTAGTTCTAAAAGGGTAGAGTTGCTGCATGTTATCAGAATGACATTTCTGCTAATTAGAAGAAAGAAGGTGTGATGGTCTTCTGATGTGTCAACCTGAGTAGGCTGGACTACATTTCCCAGAATCCTTGGGAGACTTTGGAAAGAGGGTAGAAGGGAAACAACAGTCCTTTTGTAGCATGTACTCATTGTTACTGATGTGTTGATCCATCCAGTGATGGAGTAGCACCTAGGTCAAGTACAGACATACCTCATTTTACTGTATTTCACACTATTGTGCTTTGCAGATAGTGTTGCATTATTTACAAATTGAAGGCAACCCTACATCGAGCAAGTATATGGGCACCGTTTTTCCAAAGGCATTTGCTCATTTCATGTCTCTGTATCATATTTTGATAATTCTCACAATATTTCAAACTCTTCTCTCATTATTATATCTGCTGTGGTGATCTGTGATTCGTGATCTTTGACAGTAGTACTGCAAAAAAAAGATTATAACTCACTGAAGATTCAAACAGTAATTAGTGTTTTTCAGCAATAAAGTATTTTTAAATTAAGGTATGTACTTTGGGTTTTTTTTAAGATGTAATGCTATTGCAAATTAATAGACTACACTGTAAACATAACATATATTGCATTGGGAAACCAAAAAGACTGTCACTTGCTTATTGAGATATTCAACTTTTTATGGTGGTCTGGAACCATAATTGAAATATCTCCACGGTATGCCTATATGTGTGTTTAGATCCATAACAAAGGGTTTTAGCTTCTACAGGACATCCTCATCACAAAAGGCAGAGGCATTAAAAAAAAACCAGACATAGGTTTCAGGCCATAATAGGATCTATATAGCTCATGCTTGTAGGATTTAAACTTGTGCTTTTGGGATTCTTGCCTGCTTGTGATATTCATCCCTTCCTAACTGCCTGCTCTATGGACTGCAAGATTCAATACTACATGTGGAGGCAGCTTTATAGGGACTATTTAACCAGCCTCCACAATTAGACAAGCAAAGCCCCTATAATAAATCCATAGATTGATGATAGATAGACAGACAGATTTCCTGCTGTCTCTACTGGTTCTACTTACTTTGTTGAACCTTAGCTGATACATTAGCTCTTTCCAGAATCCCTGAATCTCTTTCCAGAATTCCAGAATGCCTGAGATGATGACACAGAGCTATCTGTGCATACATCGTGCACAATATATATGGCTCTCTTTTTTATATAATTTACAAAGTAGACTGTGTAATCAGAGAGAGGAAAAACTATTTAAATCTACCTTCCTGGTTGAGATCTAAATTCTATTTTCTTAATGGACTTCTCAATCAGTTTTGGACTTAAGCACTTATTCTATAATTATTTTAATCTGTGCAACTTTTGAGTCCATACCACTTCTAATGCTCAGTTTTCTCGTCAGTAATAATTTCCTGCCTTACAGAGTTAATATGAAATGTAAGTCCCACGATGTATATGAAGTTCCAAGTGTACTGCCAACCATACATACAAGGACCCCCTCACCTCCCTTCCCCATCTTTCAAATTCCATCTATTGTTCTATTTATAGACTAAAGTCATCCCCAACAAACCCTACCTCCCACAGCCTCCTTCCTTCTTTCCTTCTATTCTACTGCACCATCAAAGTTAACACCTCTATGCTGTATATTCTATGCACCCCCATCAGTTAGATTTTATGTTTTCAGATCAAGAAGCAAGTGTTATGCTTATATGTTGATAGAAAAGAATCACATTTGCTTTTAACACTCTAGCTATCACCATGCACTCTGACAATGCATTCCCTCTTTGGTCCCCACAATGAGCACATATTACAATGGCCATAGTGTATAATCAAGCTATACTTTCAAAAGCATTAATCTTATTTCATCACTTATAGTCATGAGAATTTGAACAGTCATGGACAAAGTAATGCTACTAACAGATGGGCTGGTTATCAACTAATACATGCAGGTGATTCAGCCAGTACCTAACTTGGCCCACAGAAGTTAGCATTCATCCTGATTTCGGAAGGAAAATAATAATAATAAAAGGTGGGTTAGATAACACTGGTGTAAAGATACTGCTAAATTACCATGTGACCAGCACTTTTTGGAGGACAATTTCTGGGGAGCTACAGAGTAGAGCATCCTCTTCTACTTTCTATGTCATCAAGTCCACTCACTGACCCAGTATCTGCTACCAGCTACTGAAACCAGCACAGACTTTTATTTATTTTTGGCAATGCTGGTCTTCATTGAGATGTGGGCTTTTCTGTAGCTGCAGAGAGCAGGGCCTACTCTCTGGCCACAGTGCCCGGCTTCTCACTGTGGTGGCTTCTCTTGTTGTGGAGCACAGCCTCTAGGGCGCATGGGCTTCAGTAGTCACGGTACATGGGCTCAGTAGCTCTGGTTCCCGGGCTCTAGACCACAGGCTCACTAGTTGCAGCATTAGGGCCTAGCTGCTCCAAGTTATGTGGGATCTTCCTGGTCCAGGGATGAAACTCCTTTCTCCTGAATTGGCAGGAGGATTCTTCACCACTGAGCCACTAGGGAAGCCCAGCATAGACTTTAAATAAGTGCTATATTGTAAAAGTGGAGATGCTGACTTTCCTGGCTAACAGTCCTCTTTAAATGTCAAAAATGTAAAGATTTCCCCCTGAAATTTTATATTCACTGACTTATGCATTCTATTTTAAAGATTATATGAAACAGAATTCTTTTTTAAAATAATCTGTATTTTACTAATCACAAGTTTATCAACATTCATTTCAAAAATGATACTAAAGTTGGCTCTCCACACCCGTGGGTTATCTATCCATGGATTCAACCAGCTGTGGACAGGAAAGGCTAACTGTACCATCCTTTTTATGTAAGGGACTTGAGCAACCACAGATTTTCATACCTGTGGATGTCCTGGAACCAATGCCCTACAGATACTGGGGGATGTCTACACGTGGATACAAAAAAGAATTTTTTGTATAGAAAATGCTAGAAGGGTATATGGGTTTACAGAATCTTTGCTAAATTTTCCATGTCCTTTTAGGGCACCCAGAACATTCATTGTAAACCAGCCCTCCAAAGCAAATTACCCTGACCTGAGGTTACTTAAACAGGAATGATTGGAATATATTTTTAAAGCCATTTAGAAGTGTTTACATCAAAGGCCATTCAAAATGGATTAACCCCAGATTTGAAAGAATTGTTTGTCAGGGATCAAGGATTGGTTTTAAGACTGAAACAGAGGAGGAATAGATGGGCAATTCTCTCTGCAGGTAGGTATAATGAGTAACGTAGCCAAGAGATCAGTACTAAGTGCAAATCTTATTTAGCATGCTATGAATGGTAATGAAAAAAACTCAGTGAGACCCTAACTGTTTCAACTGACTATAACTTGTGGTATTAAAGCTAAATCAACAGAAAATATTCGGAGGTTTCAAGGAGACAGAGCGAGTGTAGACAGATAACTTCAGTGTGAAAATTATTATGTAATACAATTGGAGAAATTTTCCAAGTTTGTCTTAAAGAGTGATGAACTCTGAAACATCATCTTATATGATGTCTCATTGTTGTTGTTCAGTCTCTCAGTTGTGTCTGACTCTTAGTGATCCCATGGTCTGCAGCATGCCAGGCTTCCCTGTCCACCAACTTTAAGAGCTTGCTCAAACTCATGTCCATTGAGTCAGCAATGCCATCCAACCATCTCACCCTCTGTCGTCCCCTTCTCTGCCTGCCTTCAATCTTTCCCAGCATCAGGGTCTTTTCTTATGAGTTGGCTCTTTGCATCAGGTGACCAAAGTATTGGAGCTTCAGTTTTAGTATCAGTCCTTCCAGTGAATATTCAGGATTGATTTCCTTTAGGATTGACTGATTTGATCTCCTTGCCATCCAAGGGACTCTCAAGAGTCTTCTCCAACACCACAGTTCAAAAGCATCAATTCTTCAGCTCTCAGCCTTCTTTATGGTTCAACTCTCACATCCATACATGACTACTGGAAAAACCACAGCTTTGACTATAGGAAATTTTGTAGGTAAAGTAATGTCTTTGCTTTTTAATATGCTTGCTTAGCTTTGTCATAGCTTTTCTTCCAAGGAGCAAGCATCTTTTAATTCCATGGCTATAGTCACAATCTGAAGTGATTTTGGAGACCAAGAAAGTAAATTCTGTCACTGTTCCCATGATGTCTCATAACAGGAACCAAACTGAAATAAAGTGCTTGTCTCAGTTGTGTCTGACCATCTGTGACCCTATGCACTGTAGCCTGCCAGACTCCTCTGTCCATGGAATTCTCCAGGCAGAATACTAGAGTGGGTTGCCATTCCCTTCTTCAGGAGATCTTCCTGATCCAAGGATCGAACCCAGGTCTCCTGCATGGCAGGCAGATATTTTTACCATCTGAGCCACCAAGGAAGCTCAACAGGAACCAGGGAGTTTTCAAAGAGCATTTCCTAAATTCTATTAGCTCTATTAGCCTTATAGGGCTTCCCAGGTGACTCAGGGGTTAAGAATCTGCCTGCCAATGCAGAAGATCTGGGTTCAATTCCTGGACCAGGAAGATCCACTAGAGAAAGGCATGGCAACCCACTCCAGTATTCTTGCCTGGAAAATTCCATGGACAGAGGAGCCTGGAGGGCTACAGTCCATGGGGTCTCAAAGAGTCAGACACGACAGAGAGACTGAGCACATACACACATTACCCTTACATTCAGCTCTATGAAAAATATGGGACACTGTTACAAAAGGGCATGTACTCAAATTAGAATAGATACCTGCTCCACCGTATGTATCCAAGGCATTCACACCTAGATACCATTGGTGTTTACCATCACCACCTCCAAAAACTAAGAATTCTAGAACTAGATCAGGTCAGAGAAAGGAGCCTAAAAGTTTCAATTTTCCAAAAAGCAAAGGATCTATGCTAGTCCCTTCCCTCACTGGTGTAATACATTCACACGATTTCATTATCACATCAGTATTAACATGTATGAAATAAAGTTCCAAACAAGGATGCGTTTATCAAATAGTGGCTAAAGTCTTAAAAAAGAAAAAAAGATTTCTTTGGGTATTCCTTTTTGCCATACAGGGTTGGTTTTTATCTGTCTGAGAAGACTGGACTTATCACCAAACCTCAGATAAAGAAGGTAGATCTCACTTCTCTCCCAGAGAAAGATCTGCATTAAGAAGATGATTTATAATTCCCCTGAGTCTTAACTTTTCTTTGACAAACACCCTTCATCACAGGCCATTGTCTGCATGGGAAGTACATTATGTCTCATGGCAGACAGAGAACAAGGCCTATTCAGATATGGAAAACAATGTGTATTCAAATTCCTATTGAATATAATCAAGAGGACTTGTTTCACATCACAGAGTGATGATTCTGAACCAACTCTAAGATTTCTGGAGCATCTTCCTAGGCTTACTGGAGACATGTGTGGTCCTGGGAGAGCTCATCAGATTACCCAACTTGACCTCTCAACTTTCTCAGTGAGCACCAAAGTATAACTCAATATTACTTCACTTTAGCAGCTGCTATTCTCTGGCCAAAGATACTCAATGGAACTTTGACACTGTGTGCCAGTGACAAGTCTGTCTGTTCAAGCCTCACACTATGGCAAAAAAGACATTAAGAGACAGAAGTTGAAAGCTGATGCTGTTCAGCCCAAGTCTGTGTATTTAGAACTATGTCAGAGATTAGAATGTTTAGAAAGGATGTGGGGTACAGGAAGGTAAACGCAAGACAATAACACGTAATCTTCACATCTCTACGCCCATACACACAAAGGTCCTCTAAGTATAAAGCTCTCTTCCCAGATTCTAGAAGTCCTAAGAGCTATCCAGGACTCTAAAAGTCTTCTTACTTAGCTCTCTAAGCATTTCCATTGTCATCAGATGCAAAGCTCAGGGCTGGGACCCATCAGTGAAGGGACATGCTGTCTAAGCCTTGCTCAAGGAGGGAGTGACTATACCATCACCCAGCAGATGCTGGTGTGTAGGGCAGCCTGGTGGTAGAAGTTCAAGAGTGTGGCTGCAAACAGTTTGATGGGTCTGGCTGAGACCTTTGTGTTTTCTTTTGGACAGAATTTCCAAGGAGAAAATAAAAGGGTGGATAACACATTCAACAAGCACACTTGCTCTGTGAATTGATTTCAAGACAATGAAGTCTTGAAAGGAAAGAGAGGTCCATAAAGTATAGCGAGAAATAGCAGAAGATGGGTCAAGTGTACAGGCTCCCCTGTTTTGCACTGGTAGCAGTGAAAAGAAGTAGGAAGGTGTATTTTTCAGGTTCTCACTCAGCGACAATTGATACTCTCAGATTAAGTAACTAAAGGAAAGATTAGTAAAAGGACCATCAACAAAGGTGCAGGCAGAGTGTCGGGAAAACACACAGGATGCTGCATTAAGAAGAATGAGTCTTTCCAGCCTGGAATCTGTAGTCCTAGCCCTAAAGCAGCGAGGGGAAGGAGCAGATCCTGTAACCTGCAGAAAGAGAGGCTCTGTGGGAAGATCTGTCAGATATGAGCGTGACTTTCCCTCCCAAGACCAATGATTCTAAAATGATGCTACAGGGCAGAAGAGTTGATAACACCCACACCAGTCACTCTCCTTCCTCACAGAACTCCTTCCAAGGTCCCCACTAGTTGAACACAATCCAAAGCCAGAGGGCATGGGAGTCACTGGAAGGAGTTCGTACAAGCCAGACTCCAGGAGCACAGAGCAGGAATGAAGAGAGAAAAGAATACATCTCAAGGGTTAAATGAAGGCTATTTGGCCTAGAGACCAAGGAAGGATCATTTTTAAAAAAAAAAAAGAAAGAAAGAAAGAAAAAATCCTCAGATAATAATAATCACCATATGCTGACATCATATGATAAAGATAACTTGAGACTTATGCCAAAGCACTGTACATATATTAGCTCATGTAATCGAAATGTTTTGTAAATTCAGCTGGCTGAGTCATCATCTTTTCTCTAGCTGACTATTCCTTCCTTGAAGTAGCTTAGAGCCCTCAACACATGGGACCACAATTTATCAGACAGAGAAACTACAGCTACAAATCAGACACAAGCATCACACATCCAGGAATGCCTGCAGGAAATCAGTCCACAGCAACTACACTCCAAAGCATCACTTCTAATGCAGAGAGACAGCTCTATAAGGGAGCAGTGGTTTAAAACCTCCAAACAGCTGCTGCCACTGTGGAGAATGTATTTGCTCATTTTAGCATAAGAAAGCCATTCTAAACCAGTCCTTTATCACACTCACTACATTAAACAGTATATTCTGGGCTGCAAAGCCCAAGAGAGCAGTGGCAAGTTGGCTGGCCATGCTGTGTAGCTTGCGACCTGTATAGGACACAACAGTAGTCAAACAGACACCAACCGTATTGCACTGTTGGGAAGTTAATCTCAGAACCAGATTGTGGATCCCCAACAATGGATCCCTGATAAGTTTATGGTGAGAACTGGGATAAAGACCTTACACAGTACCCAGGAAACCTCAAGGAGGCAAGAATGATAATTTAGGCGGGCCTCTGGAGCACTATTAGAGACTCTTCTGAGTAAACCAATAAATTCCACTTTTTAATGTAATCTGAAAAGGATAACCTTGTAATGATATAAGGGAGATTGCACAGGAAGTCAAAGAAATGGCCCACATGAAGTCAAGATGGCCTTTTTATTTCCTATTTCATGAACATTTTCAGGCTCCCACAATGGGAGAGGAATGACACCTGTGATCATGACCAGAGATATAAATAAAACATCCTATCCACAGTATAATGTGTGAAGACAACGCTGAGATGCAGGTTACATTCTCCTCAAAAATTCTGGGCCATATTTGGGTTTAAGTTCATAATTGTAATGGCCTGCCTACTCACTGAACTACAGAATATCATAAAGTTCTTTTCAAATAAGAAAGATTATAATTGTTCTCAAAAGCAAATATTCAATTTTGAAATTGAACTTGCTCGACAACTTAGATGGATTTTTTTTCATTGCCTTATACTTTTGATTTCCATGAAAAACTCAATCTCCAGAGATTCTAAGCTTTCACCACATTGCCCCCCAAATTATTAACATTTTAATCTTGCTTTAATTAACTCTTATTCCAATGGGATAAAACTGACAGGATCCAAGTTTGCAAACCAGAAGCTGAAAGTCTGGTGTACTTGATTAGCAGCTCAAAACAACTGTGAAGACCAAAGCAAATCTCCAAGCAAACACAACCACAGTGGGAGGAGATGTATAAAAACTGTCAGCTCTCCTGCCCTCATCCCCCAACTCCACCTCCCCAAGTTGTATCGGTCACCATTACATTATTTGAAGTGAGCCAGGTCCCCAGAATAAGGAAGCAAGAGGTTTTCACCTGACAAAGAAGGATACTAGGATGTCACCTACCATTCAGAAGTTTAAGACACTAACATAGTTCTCAAAGAACTGACAGTCCATCCGCCATTTAGCTTTCAGGACACTACACATCCTCTTCCTTGTCTCTTACTCCACTAGTTTTTCCCTCTTCATCTCCTTTACCAGTTCCTCTAATTTTCCTAGAGTCTTCTTTTTTATTTAATTGAAGTATAGTTGATTGAGTCTTAATTCTTAATGCCGGTATGTCTTAGGGTTCATTCCTTGGTTTTCTTATCTTCTCCCCATGTAAAATAACTCCCTAGATGACACCTCATTAGTCTTGTGGCTTTAAGTAGCATCTTTATATCAATGGCTCCTAAATTTATATCTTTAGCATAGACATTTCTCCTGAACTTTAGACTCACATATTAACAACTACACTTGAACATCTAATAGACATCTTATATTCCACATGATGAAAACCAAACTCTGGATCTCTTGACTCTTCCATCGTGTTCTACATGTGGTCTTTTCAGTTGACTCGTGTGGGTGCTCAGACTTAAGAACATTTAAGTCATCATTGCCATCTCATTTTCTCTCAATGTGAACTGAATATTTAGCTTTGACTATAAAATATGTCCAGAATGTCACCACTTCTTACTAACTTCATGGCTACCAAGTGGCCCATGCCATTGTTACCTCTTGCCTAGATTTGAATCACCTCCTAACTGGTCTCCCTCCCTCCAATCTTTCTCCTCTACCTATAGTTTAAATATCAATGAAAGTGATTCTTTTGAAAAGTAACTTGACGGCTGAGTAATATTCCATGGTATATATTACTCAGCTGTTAAAAAGAATTCATTTGAACCAGTTCTAATGAGATGGATGAAACTGGAGCCCATTATACAGAGTGAAGTAAGCCAGAAAGAGAAAGAACATTACAGCATACTAACACATATAATGGAATTTAGAAAGATGGTAACGACAACCCTTTATGCAAAACAGAAAAAGAGACACAGAAGTACAGAACAGACTTTTGAACTCTGTGGGAGAAGGTGAGGGTGGGATGTTTCAAAAGAACAGCATGTATATTATCTGTGGTGAAACAGATCACCAGCCCAGGTGGGATGCATGAGACAAGTGCTCGGGCCTGGTGCACTGGGAAGACCCAGAGGAATCGGGTGGAGAGGGAGGTGGGAGGGGGGATCGGGATGGGGAATACGTGTAAATCTATGGCTGATTCATATCAATGTATGACAAAACCCACTGAAAAAATAAATAAAGAAATAATGAAAAAAAAGAAAAGTAACTTGAATCATGTCTTTCTTCTCCTTCAGTTCAGTTCAGTTCAGTCACTCAGTTGTGTCCAACTCTTTGTGACCCCGTGGACTGCAGCACGCCAGGCTTCCCTGTCCATCAACAACTCCCGAAGCTTGCTCAAACTCATGTCCATCCAGTCGGTTATGGCATCCAACCATCTCATCCTCTGTTGTGTCCCCTTCTCCTCCTGCCTTCAATCTTTCCCAGCATCAGGGTCTTTTCCAATGAGTCAGTTCTTCACATCAGGTGGCCAAAGTATCTGGAGCTTCAGCATCAGGATCAGTCCTTCCAATGAGTATTCAGGACTGATTTCCTTTAGGATAGACTGGTTGGTGCTCCTTGCAGTCCAAGAGAGTCTCAAGAGTCTTCTCCAATACCACAGTTCAAAAGCATCATGTCTCTGGTGCTCAGCTTTCTTTATGGTCCAACTCTCACATCCTATATGACTACTGGAAAAACCATAGCTTTGACTAGACAGACCTTTGTAGGTGAAGTAATGTCTCTGCTTTTTAATATGCTGTCTAGATTGTTTGTAGTTTTTCTTCCAAAGAGCAAGCATCTTTTAATTTCATGGCTGCAGTCATCATCTGCAGTGATTTTGGAACCCCAAAAAATAGTCTCTCAGTGTTTTCATTGTTTCCCCACTTATTTGCCATGAAGTGATGGGGCCGGATGCTATGATCTTAGTTTTTTTGGATGTTGAGTTTTAAGCCAGCTTTTTTACTCTCCTCTTCCACTTTCATCAGGAGGCTCTTGAGTTCCTCTTCACTTAATAATCCCTTAAAGGATCCCCATTTTACTCAGGTAAGGCCATTACAATAGCTTCCAACTGCCCTATTCAATCTGCCCATGTTTATTCATCAGCTCTCTGACCTCCTTTGCTCTGCTTTGTCACTTACTTACCCCATTCTAGCTACACTCCTGCTCCAGGTTCTTTGCACTGACTGTTTCTCCTCTACCTGGAACACTTCTCCCACATATAGAAGCCTATGTGACTCCTTAATTTCCTTTAAGTTTTTTCTCCAAATGCCACTTCATTATTGAAACCTCTCCTGACAATACAATTTAAAATTGTACTCTCTTATACTCCCCTAGAGATCAGAAATAAACAAAGATATCCAATATCTCACTTTTATTCAAAATTGTACTGCATAGTCTAGCAATATGGCAAGAAAACAAAATAAAAGCCATCTATATTAGCAAATAGAAATCAAAATTACTTCTAGTAACATGATCTTATACACAGAAATCCTAAGTATTAATAGTTCATCAAAAAATATTTTAGAGCTTAAACTGAGATCAATTTTATTTCTATATACTAAAAATGATGATCCAAAAATGAAATTAAGAAAATAATAGCATAAAAAAGAATCAAATAGAACCAAATTTGAGTTTAGAAGAAATACAAGACTTGTACACAGAAAACTAAAATATGTCATTAAAAAAATAAAGAAAACCTAGATAAATGGGAAAACATCTCATGTTCATAGATGGACAACTTAATACTGTTAAGGATGGCAATATTTCCCAAATTAATGTACAGATTCAAATGTATCTCTTATCAAAATCCAAGTTGCCTGTTTTGCAGATATTGACAAGTCGATCCTAAAACTCATATGGATATACAAGGAAACCAGAACAGTCAACATAATCTAGAAAATAAGAATACTTCCCATTTTCAAAATTTACTACAAAGCTATGTAATCAAAACAGTGTAGTATGGTACAAGGACAGACATATAGTTCAAACAAATGGAACTGAAAGTCCAAAAATAAAAGCATATACCTAATTTCAACAGATCTTCAACAAGAGTTCCAAGATAAGTAAACAGTAAAATAATGCCAACAAATGATACTGGGACAAAAGGATTCCACAAGCACAAATGTACTCAAAATGAATCAAAGACTTAAATATAAGAACTAAAACTCAAGATTCTTTAAGAAAACACAGGTATAAATATTCAGAATCTTGGATTAGAGAATGGTTTCCTAGATATGACACCAAAAACACAATCAAAAATGAAAAAAATTAGATAAATTGGACTTATAAAACTAAAAAAGATTTTTATTTCAAAAGACACTATCAGAAAGCAAAAATACAACCCATACAACAGGAAAAAATATTTATGAGTTATATTATAATCGGACAAGAATATATAGACATATATATGTGTGTGTGTATCTATAAATATATATAAATACATAAAGAACTCTTACAAATCAAAACAATAAAAGACAACCATATATTTTTAAGAAGCAAATGATGTGACAAGACATTTCTCCAAGGAAGATATACAAAAGGTCATTGTGAAAAGATATTCACCATTATTAGCCCTAAGGGAAACACCAATCAAAACCACAATAAGATACCATTTAGGATGGTTATACTAAAAAAAAAGATGGACAATAACAATTTGATGAAAATGTGGAGAAATTGAAACTCTCACTGCTGCTGGGAAAGTAAAATGGTACAGCTGCTTTGGAAAGTAGTTTGAAAGTTCCACAGAAAGTTAAACACAGAGTTACCATTGCACCCAGCAATTCCACTCTTAGATATATTAACATATCCAAAAAAATTGAAAACATATGACCAAATAAAAACTTGCACATGAATGTTAATAGTCATGAAGATAGGCTAAGTGTCCATCAGTTGGTGAATGGACTGACAAATGTGGTACATGCAATCGACTATTTGCTGCTATTGTTTAGACGCTAAGTCATGTCTGAATCTGCAACTCCATGGAGTGCAGCAAGCCAGGCTCCTCAGTCCTTCACTATCTCCTGGAGTTTGATCAAATTTACATCCACTGAGTCAGTGATCCTATCTAACTATCCCATCCTCTGCCACTCCCTTCTCCTCCTGTCCTCAGTCTTTCCCAGCATCAGGGTCTTTTCCAGTGAAGTGGCTCTTTACATCAGGTGTCCAAAGTATTAGAGTTTCAGTTTCAGCATCAGTCCTCCCACTGAATATTCAGGGTTGATTTCCTTTAGGATTGACTGACTTGATCTTCTTGCAGTACAGGGGATTCTCAAGAGTCTACTCCAGTACCACAATTCGATAACATCAATTCTTTGATGCTCAGTCTTCTTCATGGTCCAACTCTCACATCTGTACATCACTACTGGAAAAACCATAGCTTTGATTACACGACATTTTTGTCTGCAAAGTGATATCTCTGCTTTTTAATATGCTGTCTAGGTTTGTCATTGCTTTTTTTCCAAGGAATAAGCATCTTTCAACTTCATGGCCATAGTCACAGCCCTCAGTGATTTTGAAACCCAAGAAAATAAAATCTGCTGCTGTTTCCTCTTTGTTCCCTTCTATTTGCCATGAAGTGATGGGATCAGGTGACATGATGTTAGTTTTTATAATGCGGAGTTTCAAGCCAGGTTTTTCATTCTCCTCTTTCACCCTCAAGAGACTCTTTAATTCCTCTTCACTTTCTGCATATCTGAGGCTGTTTGTTGATATTTCTCCCAGCAATCTTGATTCTACTTTGTGAGTCATCCAGCCCAGCATTTCATGTGATATACTCTGCATATAAGTTAAATAAGCAGGGTGACAATATACAGCCTTGACGTACTCCTTTCCCAGTTTGGAACCAGTCTGGTGATCCATGTCTGGTTCTAACTATTACTTCTTGCTCTGCATTCAAGTTTCTCAGGAGGCAGGTAAGGTGGTCTGGTATTCCCATCTCTTTAAGAATATTTCATAGTTTGTTGTGATCCACATAGTTAAAGGCTTTAGTGGAGTCAATGAAGCAGATGTTTTTTGGAATTCCCTTGCTTTTCTATGATCCAGAGGATGTTGGCAGCTTGATCTCTGGTTCCTCTGATTGAATATTATATGGCCATAAAAAGCTACATGGAGGAGCTCTGAAAGCATTATGATAACTGAAAGAAGTCAGACACAATTGACAACATATTGTATGATTCCATTAATATGAAATGTCCAGATCTGGCAAATCCACAGAAAGACAGAAAATATAGGAATGGTTTCAAGGAGCTGGAGGAAAGTGGTCGGGGGGAGGTAGATAGGCACTACTCACAGATACAGGGTTTTGGTGGGAGACGGTAAAAATGTACTGGAATTAGGCAGCAAGAATGAATTATCCACTTTAAAAGAGTGAATTTTATGGCAGATAAATAGCCCAATAAAAATAATAAAAAAATATAAAATGCAACAGTGGAAGAATTGATTTCCCTTCCTTAGTACAACAACCTATTCCCTTAACCTGCTTATGTTTTATTGTTTGTTTGATATCATATCACCTTCTAGTATGTTACATAAATTACTCATTAATTAAATTAAAATGGTAGCTTTCCCTACAGACACTAGAAAATAAGCTGTAACAAGACAGAAATGTCTGTCTTTATTTCACTGTTGTATATTCAGTGCCTAGAATAGTGCCTGGCATATAAGAGACCTTCAGAAATACTTATTGTGTGAGTAAGCCAGTCGAACGTTGCTAAGGTGTTAAAAAATAAACTGGACTCACTCAAAAGAAAAGTATAGTGATAGTGTCCCTTCTCAAAAACAAGTTGTTTTCAGCTACAGAAACATGCTAGTTGGGCTCTTAAAAAGTTGTTTATCTGTCTCTCTTTTTTTTAATTTTTGAAAAATTAAAAAAAAATTATCTTCTTGCTTCAGGGGAGTTCTGAGAAATTCAGAACACACTTTCCACTATTCCCTGGCTATACAAGGCTCAACAAACAGTTGTTATTTAATCAACTATGTGGTCTGTCAAATGCCGATCTCTTAGGGATGCAGTGATAACTTCCAAACAGGAATTCCAGTGGATTTTCTGACTTAAAGCATTAGTCAAAATTGTCTTCTCAGTTTCAGGTTGCTCTCCATCTCCCTCTCTGCCTGTCCTATGTATGCCTAGGACATGCCTAGTCCCACTGCTACCTCTTCCAAGAAGCCTTCCCAGCTACTCAAGTCCATGCTGATCCAATTGCTCTCCTATCTGATGACCAGGTGGTGTTAATGTGACTAACAGCCCCTGACACGTGTGTGTGTGTGTGTGTGTGTGTGTATAAATATATGTAACATCATGGCTCTCTGTTATTTGAAAAAAAAAAAAACAAAAAACCAGTAACCAGCAACGAGCTGCCATGCAGTTGGGTCCCTAAATGAGGTGGATGAGTGAAAAGGCAGTTGAAGACAGTGGTTTGTAAACTTTGTGTTCAGATAATGTAGGAAACCAGTCTTGTGACAGTAAAAGAAAGGAAAAGGAAGGCTCTTCATGGTCTACATAAAAGTTTGACTATTACAGGTGGCCCAATTCCCAGTTACTTTGTTCCTGACACCAGAGACCTGTGTTTCAATCAAAATCGCAGCAGCTGTGGAGCTGTAAGGCTGGGCTGACACCTGGGTCAGAGGTTCCCCATTAGTGCTGGCAGATTTTTCATAATCAAGACACTTCTGAAACGCTGAACCCTACTCAGTGCCAAAGGTTAACGATTCAGTGTGCAGGGACTGAAGCGCGAGGCAGGGCAGCAGACAGCTCAGGGAGAGATGCCACCAGTGGACCCGCTCTGGCTGCTCTCGTTACATCCCTGAATCTATTGGACATTTGCCTCCTTGCCGAGGAGTCATTCAGCAGAGAACATTCATTAAGCAGGCTACATTAGTCCTGTTTTTCTAACCCTGGTTCATGTTTTTGCGTTTGGCAGTCAATGTTTTTGAGCAATCTCTCTGTCCACCATTGAGAATGGCTATGCCCAAAGCAAAGAGGATTGAAGACTGAAAGGGTCACCCATTGAGTTCAGTGTAGACAGGCAAGCTGGATAACTCTGCATAACAATTACAACTTGCTTTCAGTTGCAAAACATTATGTATGAGAGAATTCTTCATTCCACAGCACTCCCACTAATGTGGGATGCTTCAGATCATGAATACTGAGCAAAATAAACTAAAATTAATTTTGATTAAAATTAATTTGTTGACATTCCTTAAGAAAACTGATGATAACCTGTAGCGTCGAGATGAAAATGATTGTTTTAAACAGCCAACCTATTTAAACTTCATTAGACTTTTATATCATACTGATTTTTCCGGTTCAAGAACAATTACTGAGAATGTTTTATAGGCCCACTCTCCAGCTCCTCTTGGATATCTTGCAGTTGTTTCAACTGAACACATTGCAAAGAGGACTGACCAATCCCCTTCTTTTGCCCTGTATCATTCCTGGCATTGTATATTTTCCCATTTTACTCAATAATTCTTTTAGCTTAAATACCTCCAGTTCTTTCATTCATCACAGTCTTTTAACTCATTATCAGTCTTTTAACTCCAATCAAAGTCTAAACAGTTTTCCTATGATGTGTGTATTAGTCTGGTGTGTGTACACACAGAGAAAGAGGGAGGATGAAAGAGAGGTGCAAAAATGGAGAGAAAGAAGGAGGGGCAGGCGGGAGGAAAGAGGAGAGAGATTGACTGAGATATCCTGATCTATTATGGAGAATTGGCTCGTGCAATTATGGAGATTGACAAGTAACTTGAGCGTGCCACAGAATTGATGATTTTGAACTGTGGTGTTGGAGAAGACTCTTGAGAAGCCCTTGGACTGCAAGGAGATCAAACCAGTCCATCCTAAAGGAAATCAGTCCTGAATATTCATTGGAAGGACTGATGCTGAAGCTGAAACTCCAATACTTTGGCCACCTGATGCAAAGAACTGACTCATTGGAAAAGACCCTGATACTGGGGAAGATTGAAGGCGGGAGAAGGGGATGACAGAAGATGAGATGGTTGGATGGCATCGCCGACTCAATGGACATGAGTTTCAGCAAGCTCCAGGAGTTGGTGATGGACAGGGAGGCCTGGTGTGCTGCAGTCCATGGGGTCTCAAAGAGTCGGACACGACTGAGTGACTGAACTGAACTGAACTGACAAGTCCAAATATCTGTAGAGGAGACAACCAGTTTGAGTTTCAAGACTGGAAGTAGCTGTAGGACCAGGAATAGGCAGTGTTCTAGCTTGAAGTCAGAAGAATTCTCTATACTTAGGGGAGGTCAGCCTTTTGTCTATTGAGGCCTTCAGTGGACTGGATGAGGTCCACCCACATTATGGAGGGCAATCTGTTTTATTCAGTCTACCTATTTAAATGCTAATCTCATCCACAAACAACCTCATAGAAACACTCTGAATGATGTTTAGCCAAATATCTGGGCACACCATGACCCAGTCAAGTTGATACAGAAAATGAACCATTACAGCATGTTTCTAAGGACTGGTCTTTTGGGATAGTCTCAGCATCCCTCCTACATTATTACATGAACTCTGACTATTCTCCCTGCCTCCAGCCTCCTTTCCTGTCTACTCCATAGAGCACTTCCAAACTATACCCAGTCAATCCACTTGTTGAACCTTTAAGGTAAATCATGCTGACCTCAGGTGTCCTGCCCCCACATGGCCTCTGCTCCAGTTTATTGCCCTCACTTCCCTCCCTAATTCCAGTCTACCTGTGTTTTTATTCTTCCCTTAAGTTTTATAACTTCTTAGAACTTTGCTGGGAGCAAGGCCTCCCTTAAATTCCTTTCTGACCAACCTGTGTATTTTGTTTTCCAAGATAAATCAATTTATACTTTTTGCAATTACTATATGCATTTCTACACATAGAGACTATTTCTCCATTCACAATATATATTCCTCAGTAGATAGTCATATTCATATAGAGAGATAAATAGGAAGTGTAGAAACAAAGAACACCCAAATGAAAACAAGGAAAAATTTGGTCAGGAGGACAAGATGTATGGTCAGACAATATTTTTAACTGTTTGGTCTCAAGCCCTAATCTATGACTGATAAACTAGAGGAGGACTGCTTCTTCTTCCTATGCTGGGGATGCCTGAGTTGTAGGCCTCTCGGTTTCCTCTAAACCCAAAGGGGATCTTGCCTTATATCACTGGAATACAAGGAGGAGACCCCCCGACTCCAGCAGAATTAGAGGAAAGGACTAAGAGAAAAAGACAATAGGAGAGAGTATCTGCCCCAGTGACTCTACCCTGTGCCCTCTCCTCCATGCCTACTTTCTCAGCTCTCCCCACCTCTAAGAAGAGATAAACAGGTCAGCCAAACATAAAAAGTACCATTACAAATCTGGCAGGACAAAAGGAAGAGAACAGTAACTCTCATCCGAACATGACCTTATAATTATACAAAGTTATTCTACCTGCTAAAATATTACTCAATAAAATATGCTCAGATTTAACTATTCTATTCATCATTCTGCCAGGAGGTGTGGGGCAGATTTAAATTCCTCCCCAGAAGCCAATATTCAGATTTCTTCAGTGGTCTTTTTGGTCCTTTAATAATGGCACACACTTCCTCCATCTCATTTTTCTTCAAAAAAGTGGTTTGTTAAAGTTTTACAGAACTACAGTATAGGGCTAAACCAAAATTTACTTTTTTAAACAATCCCTTATTATGGGCATTTATACTGCTTCTAATTTTCACTATAAAAAATAATGCTATGTTGAGCATCCTTATATAATAATCATTAGCCAAATATCTGATTATGTCCTAAAATATCCTGAAAGTGAAATTACTTATTGAAAGATTCTGGACATTTTAAAACTATATATCTTCACGACTCTAAATATATGCTTCCAAACTGTCCTGTAAAATTATAGTATCAACTGACAACCTCAATAGCAGAGTAGAAGTGAGGTCAATTTACCACAATGTCTCCATAATTTTTCTCTTTGCAAAATAAACAAATGATTTCGTTTAATATTTGAACATTTTTTCACATTCTAAATGTTCATTTACATTTCTTCTTTTCTTAAAAGCTTATAAACTTTACATATATTCTACCAAGGTACTCATCATTTCCTGTTGATTTATAAGAAGACACTTAACTTAATTGTAATGGAATTAATTGTGATATTACATGAGATAGAAATCTAACTTCATTTAAACTTTTCCAAAGTTTAGTCAATTGCTCTGACTGTAATTGCTGAATAATTAATTTCCCCCAGGGATCTGAAATATTATAAATATCACATCAATAATTTAAATGTATTCTAGGCAGATTTTACTTTTCTTTTTCTTCTTATTCTGTCATCTATATCATTTTCTTCTTGAAAATGTCTCTCTCTGCACCTTTTTCTTGGTTTTGCACATTTTTATAAATGTTGAAAAAAAGCTATGTTTTTTCCAGTAATGTATGGATGTGAGAGCTGGACCATAAAGAAGGCTGAGTACTGAAGAGTTGATGCTTTTGAACTGTGCTGTTGGAGAAGACTCTTGAGAATCCATTGGACTACAAGGAGATCAAACTAGTCCATCCTAAAGGAAATCAGTCCTGAATATTCATTGGAAGGACTGATGCTGAAGCTGAAACTCCAATATTTTGGCCACCTGATGTAAAGAACTGACTCATTCGAAAAGACCCTGATGCTGGGAAAGATTGAAGGCAGGAGGAGAAGGGGATGACAGAGGATGAGATTGCTGGATAGTATCATCAACTCAATGGACATGAGTTAGGGTAAACCCCGGGAGATGGTGAAAGACAGGGAAGCCTGGTGTACTGTAGTTCATGGGGTTGCAAAGAGTTAGACACAACTTAGTGACTGAACAACAATAATAAATGTTAAAGCAAGTCACACATGTCTTTTTCACAATTATATTAAATAATTTTCTTTACTCTGCTAGGCAGACTTTAGAATAATATATCCATTTTTTTAAAAAAATACTGTGACTTTAAGAAATTGTATTAAAACCATAAATTAATTTGCAGAAAACTTACATCATTATTGGAGAAGGAAATGGCAACCCACTCCAGTACTCTTGCCTGGAGAATTCCATGAACAGAGGAGCCTGGTGGGCTACAGTCCATGGGATCGCAGAGAGTCGGACACAACTGTGCGACTATATTCAGTTCAGTTACATCATTACGGATCAGTCTTTCCTATCTATGAATAAGATATCTCCATTTATACAAGATAATTTTTACATTGTTCATTCATGTTTTATGGTTTTCTTACAGATTTTGTGATTTCTTATTAAGATTTCTTTTCATTGCTAATGTGAACAATATCACCTTCTATTATTTTCCTAATGTTTAATGTTAAAATATGGGAAAGACTGTGCTTTTAAAAAAAATTTGCTTTATGCTTAACCAATGTGCTAAGCATTCTTATTACATAGTTATATGTTAGGTTTGCTATATAAAGATTGTATCATCAGAAAACAATGATAAATTCGGAAGCCAGTTTCACTTGTTCTGCCTCTAATTTTTTGTCTTGCCTTATTTCATTAAAAATTCCACAACAAACTTTAATAATAGTAAGCATGCTTGTCATATTTCTGTTCTAAAAGAAATGCATCTAGAGTTCAATCCTCAGGGATGATGGTAAAGATCAGTTTGCCATAGATTTGCAGGACTTCCCTCTCTCTCGTATTCATCTCATCAATTTAATGATCTCAGGATTGGAAATTTTTATAACCAATAAGCTTAGACTGTCTATATAGTTTCTGTAGGAATTTTTCTCTCATATTTTAAGCTTAATAATTTATCAACATATATAACCTCTACTTCAGTGGGTCTTAATCCTAGTCATACATTGGGCTCATTGGAGCACTTTTAAACCTGTTGATCTCTGGAGTTTTTGTCTGACTGATTAATAAAAATCTCCATGAGGAGGGGTCTAGATAATCAAGCTGCTTTAAAAAAAAAAAAAAAAAAGAAAGCTCTCCAGGTGATTCTAGAGCCTCTTGATGAAAATGAAAGAGGAGAATGAAAAAGTTGACTTAAAGCTCAGCATTCAGAAAACTAAGATCATGGTATCCAGTCATATCACTTCATGGTAGATAGATGGGGAAACAGTAGAAACAATGGCTGACTTTCTATTTGGGGGCTCCAAAATTATATTTTGGAGCTCCAAAATTATTGCAGACGGTGACTGTAGCCATGAAATTAAAAGACGCTTACTCCTTGGAAGAAAAGTTATGACCAACCTAGACAGCGTATTAAAAAGCAGAGACATTACTTTGCCAACAATGGTCCATCTGATCAAGGCTATGGTTTTTCCAGTAGTAATGTATGGATGTAAGAGTTGGACTATAAAGAAAACTGAGCACTGAAGAATTAATGCTTTTGAACTGTGGTATTGGAGAAGACTCTTGAGAATCCCTTGGACAGCAAGGAGATCCAACCAGTCCATCCTAAAGGAAATCAGTCCTGGGTGTTCACTGGAAGGACTGAGGCTGAAGCTGAAACTCCAGTACTTTAGCCACCTGATGTGAAGAACTGACTCATTTGAAAAGACCCTGATGCTGGGAAAGATTGAAGGCAGGAGGAGAAGGGGACGACAGAAGATGAGATGGTTTGATGGCATCATGGACTCAGTGGACATGAGTTTGAGTAAACTCCAGGTGTTGGTGATGGACAGGAAGGCCTGGTATACTGCAGTCCATGGGGTTGCAAAGAGTCAGACGTGGCTGAGCCACTGAACTGAACTGAATTGAGGTGATTCTATAATATAGACTGCAACAGCAGTCCCCTGGCATTCAATTTCAGACACAAATGAGCACAAGTGACAGCTAATTAAAATGCAGATTCCAGGACCCAACTCCCACCCTCTTCCCAGAGATCCTGACCTGGTATATCTTGGGGGAGGGTCCACTGTCTGTATATTTAACAAGTATTTTAAAAACCACCACTTGCCCTGACTGCAAAACAATCTGACTCTACTTCCAGCCTAAAGGCAAGTGTTTCAGCCCAGATAATCTGAAACAGAGGACTGCAACCTGAGCTACATGTGAGACTCACCTGGACAGCTTTGAAGACATCTGGCAGCCTGTGCCCCCTGCTTCCAGACTTTTTCATGTAACAGTAGATCAAAAACTCCAGCTCCTAAAACGCACCTCTTTGCTACAACCCCTTCCTCTAACTTTACTGATTCCAAAGCTCCTCCCTCAGCCAGTTTCTGCAACCAAATCATATGATAAAATAGGAATTTATATGGTCTGAGCATAAAATAGGGATTTATATGGTCTAATCACGGGAAATAAACCATTCTTAGCCCTTTAGAAGGCAGTTTTTGCTATGGGTTTTTCATTTGGTGCCACCTTCTTCCTCATCACTTGTTTCTCCTAATCTTACTTTCAGGCTATAGGTGTGTTGTCTGTCTTTTCAAGGGCAAAGGCATCAGCTCCAGTTGGTTATCTGGATTTCCATTCTGACATGTACATTTCTCTCATAATTAATGCAGATCCATCTTTGATGCCATCACAGCCCCTTTAGGCTATTAGAACATTCAAAATTTTCTCATAATACATGGATACTTTTCCCCTGATGGCTCAGAGGTAAAGAATCTGCCTGCCAATGCATGAAAGGCAGGAGACACAGGTTCGATCCCTGGGTTGGGAAGATCCCCTGGAAAAGGAAGTGGCAACCCACGCCAGTATTCTTGCCTGGAAAATCCCATGGACCAAGGAGCCTGGCAAGCTACGGTTCACAGAGTTGCAGAGTTGGACACAACTTAGTGACTGAACAACAGCAACATAGATATTTTAGTGGGCACCCTGAGGCTAAATCACTGAGTTTTGTCCAACACCTTCTTAAGGGGAAAACACAATTTATTTCTATAACCAACTCTTTGCCAGATACTGTGTTATTTTGCCATAAACATTATTTCTCGCCAAAAAGCCCTGTGTTTTTATGGGTGGGTAAATTACAGAGCCAGGACTCAGGCCAAGGTCCTTCTATTTCAGTATAATTATCACATCCCTCTGTGACTTAAGGCACAGGCTACAAATGGGCCAGGGTCTCTCATCCTATGGTTCAACTGCACGTGGAAAATTTTACCTGCCTGCTGCACTAAATGGAGCGAAGAAGAAATCTATCTGAGCAATTCAGACAAAGTGGAATTTGTTTTGCTGCAAATGGTTCAAATCATTAAATTCAACAAATACCCATTAAGCCTCTATTATGTGTAAGGCTTCACAACCCCTTGCAAGTGCCAACTATAAATTAGATTTGGTTTATGGGAAATCCTCCCCTGTTATTTCTCAGCTGCAGTATCATATTGTCATTTTTGCTCCACTTACTCAATTTAAAAAAAAAAAAAGAGAGAGATATGTCTAACCTGTGTCAAGACTGGACATCTCTGATGAACCAAGTGCTATTTCAGAAAGAAAGAATTAAGGGCAATATGCTGGCTTCATGAAGCAGCCAAAAGCTCTACAGTGATGATTCTTCAGTGCCTCCCTCACCCTCCTCTAAGCTCTCCTAAGCTGGCTGGACTGGATCCCTCCAGAGCTCTTTGCTATCTGGAAATGCTGATTTTTCATTAGCCCGCAGTGGAGTAGCCACAGCCCATCTGTTCAACCTCAGTGCTCTCCATTCCCAGCTCAATTTAAAGATTTACAAACTCGGAGAAAGGCCTCTCCCACCTGTGAGGCCAGCACAGGCCCTCCTGGGTCCCTGTGTCCTGTCTACCAGACCAAGCCACATGGGTAGCTCCAGGAATAGGCCCTACCATTGGTCCTGGTAGTGCTCTCCTTCCAATATGTAATAAGGAGATTAGGGTTTAATCAGATCTGATCCAAATTCTTCTCTTGATCTCCCTTTTGAATACACTCCGTTGAGAGAGACCTTGGTTTTGCCACTTAATATGCAGAAAGACAATAAGGAGCTTAAGATAGGCACATATATAAGCCCCCTCTGAAGTTGGGAAATCAGAATTGCAACATGCCTCCCAAGCCTTAGGAGCCTGAGGCTTCAGTGGAGCCAGACTGGGGAAGATGACTTGTTCCTGTCCTCTCACATGCCCTGCAGAGGATCAATAATGACAGCATGCACCACAGCCTCCTCCATGTCCCTGAGATCAAGGAACCAAACCAGAGAAGGTGCCCAGAGCAGTAGATTGACACCTTGATCCTAGTGCACTTTATCCAGGCATCAAGAGCCTTATATATTAAATTTCACTCAGAGGAGTAAATTTCCAGGTAAGAAAAGAACAGTCCTTGACTCTGTCCATTTATTTACCTGATAGTTATTTCTTGAATGCCCACCTTCGACCCCAGCCTATACCAAGTCAGACTACCTTCCTGAATACAGACAGAAGCATCAGGGACCAACCGTGCCCACTCAGAGCTTCCCATCCTAGTGAGTGATAATTGAATACAAAGCCATCTGTGTCAGAAGGAATATGAATAGAAATCCAAAAGAGGGCTGAAGGAATGTGAGGTGACAGAGACTTCAATATGCTGACAGGTCAGAAAAAAAACTAGCTAGTAGAGGCAGTGTGATCTGGTGGAGAAGGATGGATGGGAGAGCTGAATGCACAGAAGAGAATCTTTGGAGAGTTAATTTGTCCAGCAATATGGCACCCAGATTGAGCCACCTGCTGCAAACATCTAAAAAGGTTGATTCTAAATCATTTAACTTCTTGATTAAGCAAGAAGTGTCAAAGTAAATAATTCCAAACCAGAGAATAAGTGAATAAGGAAACTTTAAATTTAAAATAACCAATGAAGCCAACTTTAGCTTTAAAAGAATTTAGCAAACCTGGTAAACATGAGTATCAGTTATATCAATATATTGAAATATTTGGCCATAAAAAGAAATAAAGTACTGATATATACTACAATACAGATGGATCTTGAAAACACTATGCTCAATGAAAGAACCTAGTCACAAAAAGACGAAAATATCGTATAATCCATTTCTATGAAATGTCCAGAACAGGCAAATCCATAGAGGCAGAAAATAAATTAGAAGCTGACAGGAGCTTAAGGATGGGGGAAAGTTGGGAGTGACTGCTAATGAGTATGGGATTTTTTTAGGGGGTGAGGGAAATGTTCTAAAATTAGGTATTGGTGACAGTTGAACAACTCTGAGAATATACTGAAAAACACTGAATTGTACACTGTAAGTGAGTGAATTAAATGCCATGCAAATTATATCTCAAAGCTGTTGGGAAAAAAAGCAAAACAGGAGACAGAGGGAGTGACTTATGGGATCACTGTTGAGAAAAAAGGTCAAAATACTGATTAACCCTAGACTTCAAGTTATGCATGCATATCAAAACCCTCTGGGGACTTCCATGGTGATCCAGTGGTTAAGAATTTGCCTGCCAATGCAGGGGATGCAGGTGTGACCCCTGGTCCAGGAAGATCCCACATGCATGGGGCAGCTGAGACCCTGTGCCCCAGCACCCCACAGCCTATGCTGCTCAACAAGACAAGCCTCCACAATGAGAAGTCAATGTACCGCAACTAGAGAGCAGCCCCCACTCACTGAATTAGAGAAAGACTGCCCTCAGCAACAAAGACCCTGCACACCAAAAACAAATAAATAACAGTAAAGAAGTAAAATAACTGCTGTAGTAGTTACTGAAAGAAGAAAAATAGAGTGCATAATTTCTAAAATAAGACTGAAAATGTAATAACAAAATATAAACTCCCTCTAAGGTAAAAAAGGAGAAAAAGAAATAGAGAACAAAATAAATAGACAAATAAGATGCTATAATTAGAAAATATGAAATGAATATATTTTATATGTATTATTATATGAATATATACATAGAAATACAATGTGTGTAAACATAGGTAATTACCTGAAAAAGTACTGATGTATAAATGTTTACAGCTAAAAGATAAATACTTAAGATGATAAAAATAAACCCACTTCTATGCTGTTTATAGGAAAGACATGTAAGACATAGAAAACAAAAAGACTGAAAGTAAAAGAATGCAAAGATATTCCAGGTAAATAGTAAAGAAAGGAAACTATATCAGTATCATTGTAAATTGATTTTAAGGGAAAGCATAACTAGCAAAGGAAAAAAAAATAACTAGATATAGGGTCACTATTTAAAGTTAAAAGTTTGAATTTATCTAGGTCATAACACTATTAATCTAATAACATGTTGTGAAAATATTTAAAGAAAAAAAATTGTTGTAACTATGTAGGAAAAAAAACTACTACATTAATGGAAGAAATTTAACATAGCTATCACACTATTAGTCCAAGCAGAGGGAAAAAAATTAAGAATACCTATTAAAATCACACTATTAACTGCATAACTTCATGGGCATTTATAGACCATTTGACCCAACAATAAGAGATAACAAAATTATTTCAACCAAAATCACAATATATTAGACTATAAAAAGAAAGGTTTGACAAATTTCAAAGGATTTTGTGTCTCAGAAAGTTCATTGAGCATAAAACAATTAGGTAAGAAATAGTAGCTAAAAGATAGTTAGGAAAATCTTAGCACATTTAGAAATTTAATAAATCACTCACAAATCAAAGAAATCATATTACAAATTAGAAAACTTTTGGAGCTAAACAATACTACTATGTGAGAAATCCCAGCATTGTGAAATGCAAATTAACGTGGTATTGATAGTGAAAAGTATGACCTCAAATGCTTATACTAGGTAAAAAACCCTGAAAACTATTGAACTAAGCATCTGTCTTAGTTTAAAAAAGAGACAGTGAAGGGGGAAATAGTGAATTAAATCCAAAGAAAGTAGAAGGGGGAAATAATAAAGATAAGAGAAGTTAATAAAATAGAAAACCAGCACACTATAGAGAGAATAAAACAAAAGCCAACAGTTGGTTCTTTGCAAAAAGTAATAAAATTAACAAACGTCTCGCAACGTTGATCAAGATAAAAAGTAGAGAAAGTATGAATAAACATATTAGGAATGAAAAGGGCAACTTAATTACAGATGCCACAAACATTAATAAGATAAGATGAGATTATAAAGAGTTTTGTGCCAATGAATGGAAAATCTTAGATGAAAGTTAAATTTGACTAGCCAAAATTATTAATGGCAAACATTTTAAAGTGGATAAAAGAGAACATTCCAAGTAGAGAGAGCATTACATGAGAGAAGAGCTAAAGGTAGAAATGGCAATGGCTTTGTGTCAGACTTTATTTTTTTGGGCTTCAAAATCACTGTAGATGGTAATTGCAACCATGAAATTAAAAGACGCTTGCTCCTTGGAAGGAAAGTTATGACCAACCTAGATAGCATGTTTAAAACCAGAGACATTGCTTTGCCAACAAAGGTCTGGTCAAGGCTATGGTTTTTCCAATGGTCATGTATGGATGTGAGAGTTGGACTGTGAGGAAAGCTGAGTGCCAAAAAATTGATGCTTTTGAACTATGGTGTTGGAGAAGACTCTTGAGAGTCCCTTGAACTGCAAGGAGATCCAACCAGTCCATCCTAAAGGAGATCAGCCTTGGATGTTCATTGGAAGGACTAATGCTGAAGCTGAAACTCCAATCCTTTGGCCACTTCATGCGAAGAGCTGACTCATTGGAAAAGACCCTGATGCTGGGAGGGATTGGGGGCAGGAGGAGAAGGGGACGACAGAGGATGAGATGGCTGGATGGCATCACTGACTCGACTGACGTAAGTTTGAGTAGACTCCGGAAGTTGGTGATGGACAGGGAGGCCTGGCATGCTGCAATTCATGGGGTCACAAAGAGTCAGACACGACTGAGCAACTGAACTGAACTGAACTTGTGGGGTACACTCACTGATTTGCTCCACAAATATCTATGGACAGACAAGACCCTCAAGAGAGCAGAGCAAGGAGAGAAAGAGTTATAGCAATGTCTGATCTCTCAAAACATCTTTCAAGTTGATCTATAAGAACCAGTGGGTGAAGATAATAGGAAAAAAAAAAAGGACAAATCTAAGAGTTTAAAAGGCTGTATAATGTTGGAAGAAAATATAGGAAGATAGACAGAAATGGCCACAGAATAAACAGTAGCAATGTTTAGTATGGTAGCACTGTTGAGGCCTACAAAGAAGGAAGACATTCAGTAAAGTCAGAGAGAAAACTCTATTCATCAAAAGCAGATTAAGAGCCAGTTGAGTGAGAAAAATAGTAAAAATGTTAGTTTCCTTATAAGCAAATTATATATGATGTTCATGGAAAGCATGTTAGAAAGATATAAATTAAAATAAATTCAATGTGGAAAAAAAAAAGCCATCTGTGTTGCACTCTGGGCTAGCTGCTGTGTGGGAGACCTTGTGAACTGGCATGAATATTGCCACTAAGGAGCTTACAGCATATTGGGAAGGTTTTAGGACATACATACATGTGTGATGGAAGGAAATTAAAGCTCTCTGGAGGTTCAGTGAGGAAATTAGTGAAGATGGGTTCTCAGTTCTATGTTGGAACGTACTAGGATGAGGATGAAGAACTGGAGGAGTTGGAGGGAAATGTAAATGTGAGACTGGGGGATTCAGACTTCATTCTGGATCAACAGAAAACACTGAAGTTTTTGAATAAGGGAAAACTATGACCACGGCTTAAGATTTATGAAGTTAATATAAACACACATATATGATGAATGGGATTTTAGAAAGTTAAAAGATGAGGCATGGCAACAATTTTGTTAGATGTTGTAGTAATCAAGATAAGCCATGATATGCTCCTAAATTCAGGTGGGGAGGTAGACACATAGAGGAAAAACATTATGCAGAAGCACTGAGAGCCTTAGTTACTGATAAGATGTTAGGCCTAGGCCTAAGTAAAGGGGAAACAGGGGGTGGGGAGGGTATCCTAAGATGTCCAGCCTGAACAAGTAAAAATTAAATGAATTAATGACTATTTATTCAGTCATTTCTTTGTTTCAAAGACATGGCTGAGAATCAATAAAATCTTTAATGAGTTCCAATTTCTCAATTTAGGTAGTATGTGTTCTATAAGAGAATATAAAGGCTAATTCAGACATGAAGACTTAACAATAATGTCAACTGGATCTTGGCTAAGGAATCTTTGAAACTGCTGCCAATCAGTCAAAAAGCAGTATCAAGGGTACACTCAAGGTCAGAGATAATGAGAATGGACATGGCTTCTCAATGCGTCCCCGTTCTCACCAATGTCTGCTGCACAGAACGTGAAAATCATACAGTCAGAGACACAGAACTCAAGGGTCATTGCCTCTCAAACTGTTTTAAACTGGGGATGTTGGGTACACAGGAGCTTCAGCCAACAAGGAGCCCACCTTATCATCACATACAGAGCTCTGTGCTATATACTTCCTGCTTCACTGGGCTTAACACAGATGGCAATGAAACATACCCAGCTACAGACTATAATAGCACAGCAAGAGGAAATGACCAGGAAGAACCTTGCTTGCAGAACCTGTGAGCTCAGGCTTCTTGTTTTTTGGATGGGAAAACTGAGATCCCAAAAGGATCCCACCCAAACCTGTGGCTTTGGAGGCATGACTGACAGCCAGGCAGTCCCCCACCAGGTGAGCTCTCTCCACACATGCTGCCTCCAGTCTGGTAAAGATTCTCCTTGGAGCTTCTTGAATTGATCCTAGATCTGGGAGACAATGCTCTTGATGTAACCTTTCTAACTACGCTGGGGATGACTCTGGTATCCTTTCCAATCCTTCTCTGAGTCTCAGGGTGGAGTTCATTTTTTACAGCTCTGAGAATTAGAATCATGGAGTTTCACCAGTGACTGCAGATGCCAGGGCAGTCAATCCTTTGAGTGAAGAACAAAGCCAGAATTACCAAAAGGCCCATCAGGGCTCTAGGAGAAACAATCAACACCCATCTTCTGTGCAAATAATTTTCACTGGCACAATGCACTAAAAATGGCAAGCACCTTGAGGAAAGGGACCATGTCTTAATGCCTCTATGGGCCTGACACAGAAGAGGTAAGCAGTAGCTGTTCAATTAATTTAATTCCTAATTGATGATATTCTCTGGGGATGTAGCAGTCCCCACTTAAGTTTACCATCATAAAGTTAAAAAAAAAAAAGAAAGAAAGACTGCATCTCTATTTTATTGGAGAAGGAAATGGCAACCCACTCCAGTACTCTTGCCTGGGAAATTCCATGGATGGAGGAGCCTGGTAGGCTACAGTCTATGGGGTCACAAAGAGTTGGACACAACTGAGCAACTTCACTTTCTTTCTTTCTATAGTTCCTTTTGGAGAAGGAAATGGCAACCCACTCCAGTGTTCTTGCCTGGAGAATCCCATGGATGGAGGGGCCTGGTGGACTACAGTCTATTGGGTTGCAAAGAGTTGGACACGACTAAGCAACTAACACACACACTCCATTTTATATCTATTTTAAATAGAAAAATTTGCACAACTTGGGACACCTTCACTTCCATCTCTACTAAAATAATCCAACTTTTCCTTGATGATTTTTAATCACCAAATTGTCTGTTTTTTCAATGAGCCCCGTTATAATGTAGGAGGAAGATTGAAAGGTTTCAGACTGTTTATGCAATAAACAGCCACAAACAGCTGCTCTTTTGGGGTTTTATGCCTACATTTGATGATTTCTATCTCCCTTTTACAACATGGCTTTCAACTACTACTTCTTGATGCTCTCTTCTTCCCTTACACAAGCATCCTGGGGACCCCAACTCCCCAGAAACTGGAAGGAACATCTTACCTTCATATTGCAAGAGGTAGTGGAAGTGTCCAAAAGATACAATAACTAAGGCCATCTGTATGGGTCAGAGTAGGCTCACACCCTATCACAGGTAGTTGCGCCTTTGCAGCAGAGTGGCCTGACAACAGCAGGAGGCCAACAGAACACAATGGTGAACTTAGCACAGAGACATTCTCCCTGAAGAACACGATGTTTTTCTTGTTTTTTTGTGGAATTTGTGTGTGTGTATGTGTGGATTTTGTTGTTGCTGTTTCCTTTTTTTTTCAAGGTACTGAATTGAATTATTTCCTTACACTTGAGAGAGACAGATCAGACAAGCAATTTTTTTTTCCCTCAGTGCAGCCAGTATTCACCTTTCCTACACTGTCATATTAACACTGCCATGTTGCAGCTTGATAGGATGGCAGTAGATCAACAGTCTGTGTACCTCGATCATCCAAAACAGTTTTTTAAAAGAAACAGAGTGCTATCTTTAGCCTCTGGATGTGGAAAGAACAAGGATTAATTTCACTGTTTTCACCCAGAAAACTCTATACAGTAAGTAAAGACATTCATTTCCCAGAAATATTTCTCATGCTCCTACTATGCACCAAGTGCAGTGTTGTCTACAAAGATGCTGCCATCAGAGGAACCAAAATTTATGCAGAGCTGTTAAGTGTTGTACTTCTAGATGCCAAGTGGATGTGATTTTTTAAAAAAAAATAAAATCCATTTGGCTTGAATTATGCCAGCTCTTCCTTCTTTCCTATTCCACACTCTGGTGGCATAATAAAGGTGATTCTTCTTCCTGAGGTTAAAGAGAATAACTGAGCAGGGGGTTAGGAGGAGACCTCATAGAAGGAAAATTCAGAAAGAACAGACAACAGAGAAAGCACTGGAGCAGGACTGGAAGCAAGTATGCAGATCCTCAGAAAGAGGCCAGCATTTGAAGATAAGGGAAGGTAGTGTTGAGAAGCTCAGGGACAGGCAGCAAGAAGACAAACTATCCTTCTGTGTAGTTTGAATCACTTCTATAGAGGATTAGCTGCCTGGACTTATTTTCAAACTTAATCACGTTCACCTTTGCTGTCTGACTTCATTTGGCATGCAGAAAGCTGGATAAGGAAAGCATAGGGCATGCAACAGTCACCCTAAAGGGACAATACGTTCTCTGCAGGCAGGAACAATGTCATATTTACTTTTTACACCCTCTAAACATCTGGCATAGGACTTTCTTTTTCCTGATAGATGCTTACTAGGTATTTTCTGTTTTATTTTTTCAGTTACATCTATATGCATATAAATACATGAGCAATATTGAAAAATATGTATACCATTTCACAATATTCAGAGCTCTCCCATCCATTAGCTTGTTACTGTTAGCTGACACTTTACAGATGAGGAAACAGAGGCACTGAGAGGTTAAATAGATAGTCCAAGCTCATTATTAAGTTAGGGAGGCAGGATTCTAGTCACAGTTTTTGATGCAGTGATTCTCACAATTAAATTTCCATAAGAATCACCTAGAAAGGGTGTTAAAATACATATTCCAAGCCTTCTATTTAGATACTTACTGTATATTTGGCTTGGAATCTGAAATTTGCCTTTTAGTACATTCCCCATAGTCATGTATAGATGTGAGAGTCAGAGCATAAAGAAGGCTAAGGGCCAAATAGTTGAAGCTTTTGAACAGTGGTGCTGGAGAAGACTCTTGAGACTCCCTTGGACAACAAGGAGATCAAACCAGTCAATCCTAAAGGAAATCAATCCTGAATATTCATTGGAAGGACTGGTGCTGAAGTTGAAGCTCCAATACTCTGGCCACCTGATGCGAAGAACTGACTCACTGGAAAAGACCCTGATGCTGGGAAAGATTGAGGGCAGGAGGAGAAGGGAGTGGCAGAGGATGAGAGGGTTGGATGGCATCATTGACTCAATGAACATGGGTTTGAGCAAACTGCGGGAGGTGGTGAAGGACAGGGAAGCCTGGCGTGCTACAGTCCATGGGGTTGCAAAGAGTTGGACATGACTTAACGACTGAACGACAACCCAATCATTCAGGTGAAGGTCCACATACTCTAGCCAGGTGCATCATTTATAAAGGGATTAAGCATAGAACCGGGAGACACTATGGTAACTTGGCCAAGGATGGACTCTTCTACCATTATGTACCAAAGAGAGTCAGTGTGGAAGGGCAGCTGGAAACTTTCTCAATTTGCTCCCTTCCTCTAGAGTCATAGTACTGTTTGGTGAATAAATGAAATGTTGGTTGAATAAATGAACCTGTTTCCAGGATCCTGAAGAGTGTGAAAAGAAGTTTACTTTTAAAACACTTCAAAAACACATAATCTTAAAAAATAGCTCATACTATTGAACAACTTCAGCAAATCCTCTGCCGTACCTGCCAAGGTCACAGTTTCGATCTCACCTTCAATTATTGATAGATAGCCTGATAATTTGAGAAGAGAGAAACAGACTTTTTTCAAGCTTTGGAAAAGGAAAATCCTTTTAATAAGAGATTCTATCCTGATTACATAGCTCTTATCAGGAAATCCCTTGAAAGCTGAATTCCAGAAGGCAACTATTAAAAATGCCATTGAAAAACTGGAAATTATCTGCTTACATAGCTTAGAACAGACCAGGAGGAATTATATATTTGGTGCAGAACAAGAACTAAAGACGGTTCTTATGGCAAGATTCGGAATGAATTTTTGAATGACCTTTGCCTCCACAAGTAAACCTCCCTTCACATTAAACTAGAAAATGTTACAGTAAGCACACAAGATGGCACGAACCCAGCCATTTTTGACTAAGGTAGTCGGTGTACCATTAATGACACCACCAGTCTAGATCTCCAACAAGAAGAGATCAATCCAGAGATTTTCCTCTGGATTACAGAAGAAAATGAGGCTTGAGCCCAGGAGCACTTCAACAGGCAGAACCTGGCCAAAGGACAAGGAAGAGATATAACAAAGCAGGAGCCCAAAGACTCTAGAAAAAGGGTTAATCCCTTTACCACAAACTCAGTCATGACAGTCCCAGGGCTCTGGAGGGACCAAGGCTAGTGCTCCAAAGGACTCAAGAGTTTCAGTAGGAGAAGCCAAGTTCCCTAAAGTCCAAAATTATTCATTTATGATATAGGGACCAAAGATACTGGTGGACTTCTGTCAACAAGACTCTAACTGTAGCTCAGCTCTGGCCATATTACCATTGAATATGACCCAAAATATCACCTGATTTAGGACTAATTAAGTTTAAACTTCTTAAGCTCACTCTGAATTAAAATGTTTTAAGGATTTCTTCCAAATGCAAGGTGGTGCAGCGGTAAAAAGAATTTGCCTGCCAATGCAAGAGACACAGGTTCGATACCTAGGTCAGGAAGATCCCCTGGAATAGGAAATGGCAACTCATTCCAGTATTCTTGCCTGGAAAATTCCATGGACAGAGGAGTCTGGCGGGCTACAGGCAATGGGCTCACAAAGAGTTGGACACAGGTGCACAATTGAGCACTTCCAAACAGAAGACCGAGCATGGGAAATCAACAAAGATCTGTGTTTCCCCCATCTTCCTGCCTTCTATCACTTCACCAAGTTTTGGACTTTACCTCCCTCCACAAGCACTTTTGACTACATGATGGGTGAACACACTTCCAGGCTTTCCAGTTGACCTTGGAGAAGTACTGTCTCACTGGAGGATAAAATAGACACTGACAGAACAAGTGAAGGCCAAGCAGAGAAATGACCTTATTACATTCTCTTATCTACCTGGCCTGTCACTCAACCACTGAAACAGGGGAAAGGGGCCCCGCAGGATGTGTGAGTCCTAGAGTTGTGCTGTTCTTGGGGTTTCTGGGTGATCGAAAAGTGATTAGTGATTTGTCTAATGTCTTTACCATACATTGAAATTAAGCTACAGATCTGGAATTATTATAATCTCTTATTTTTCACTAAGAAATAAATAGTCTGTTGTTTTAATATCATGCTCAGAAGAAACATTTAAGCCAAATAGGGATATCAATTTTATCTAGGATTAATGAAGTGAATATTTTTAAACAGTCCTGTCAAGAAAGATTTTGTCTTTGGGGTACTAAAACAAAGCAGTCAGATTCTGGGTCTTTTCGCCTGTTGGATCAACAGCTCAGTGAAAGAAAACTCTATATAAATACATATACATTAATATTTTCTTTCTACTGAAATATATATTTATCATGCACGTATTCCTCAGCTTTCATGCATGCTGTCAGACATGGAAAATTAGCTTTTGCATTTACTAACTCCTCCATGGGAAAGAGGTCCCTCATGTGTTAAACAAAAGGGAGCTTTATTGTTTATGAGATGGGAAAAATAAATGTTGCCGTGGCTTTAAGATCTGGTGATTGGTAATCAGTTTTTATAAATGACCATGAATCACTTTTGTGCTGGCTGGTCTTTGTTTGGAATGTGAGATGGCTGTTCTGTCTTACAAGTAAGGAATTATTAATGTACCCTCCCTGGAGGGTTTCAATTTCACCCGTACAAATAGCTGTATATCTACCAAGTGTATGTTCGGTGTGCCTATCTATGAAATTTAAAATTATATGCTTTGTGTAAAACAGAATATATAATAGACTCTGAAATTGAATAAAACTTATTGGACTCATTTTTTATCCTTTGTGACATTTTTCTAGTAAGAGAGTTCAGACAAAAGGCATTGCCACCAAGGAGCCAGGAATGCAAAGCCCTGTCCAATTTAAATAATCACTCCTTTCTGTCATGTTTTACAAAGAGATGTATTCAAACATGCTCTTTGAGCATTTCTATATTTGCTGCTTAGCTTTTACAAATATGAGCAGGCAAAGACACCCCCATTTCCATTTGTATGTTTATGTTACTTGAAAAAAATATAATCCTCGCAATTGTCTCATTATAATAATGAGAGGGTTTTCTTCTCTGATAAATAGGACAGAGGCCTGGCTCACATATTTTGTGCAAAACTTCACATTCCTCCTCTTCTTATCAAATAAGGTAAGAAGTGAAGTCCAAGATAATAAGTTCATGGCAAATCTGATCATGCCACCTGCCTTGTTAAAACCCTTTGTTGGTTACCCATATTCACATGGTTCAAACTTCTTAGTATGGCTAACAAAGGTTTTTCATGACTTACCTGATGATTACCTCTCCAGTTTCATCTCCCAACTTCCTTTTGCTAACTCCTTTTCTGATTCTCTAGGCACCTATCTGAACTCCTTTCAATTCTGGGAATGCAGAATTCTCAATATTTGTCTTCCTCTCTCTCTCCCCCTCCTTCCTAGCTTAGGGGTTTACACCCACCCCCAACCCCTGCCTCTCTCTCTCTCTGTGTCTATCTCTCTTATCTAAGAATACATAAACTGGTGAATAGTGCTGCCAGCTAAAGAATTTATAGGTAGAAAAGATATACCTAAACAAGTTACATGTGCCTATTCCTGGAAAACCTCTTAAAATGAAAGGCACCCAATGCTGTCATATTGCTATCAAATGACCACTTGGTATTTTCAAGGAACAGTGCTCATCTGGATGGTCAGCACTGGTCTCTGTTGCTGGCAAGATGGACCGCTAGCAGCACAATAGACAGGTCAGCCTTGGGAAGTCAGAACTTATGCTATTGAACCCATGCATATCCTTCATCCTGGCCACAGCCACAACTCTGTTCATGTGTCTATCATGTCAGTATCAAGGTGGCTGATGACAGAAGCTGGCTGACATCAACTGGCTGAGTAATTCTGCCCACTTAGTTGTTTTGTGTCTCTTCTGTGGTGGATGCTCTCTTGTGGGTATTAATGTGCACTAAACAAACTTCACACAATTCCAAATGGGAATTTCATGACAATTCCCACTGGACCATCTATATGTCATTAACTGAGAATTCTTTGGTCCTAACTTTTCCATCTGTTTCTATTCGCCACTGTCCAATTATAGAAAGTTTGTTATAAAATAGTAAGAAAAATACTAAAAAATGTATTTTATAAAAAGTGAAAGCTCTTCAATTAAGCAACCAATTATCACTAGAATAATAGACTTTCCCAACAGTATCAAAAATTAGCTGATTCAAAATTTGAAAAACATAAGTACTTTTCATTAGCTTTAGACAGGCCACACAGTATCAAGAGACATAGCCCAATCAATACTTTCATATGTTTTGTCTCAGTTTTCTTTCCAAATTTGTAAACACATATAAATTTGCAACCTAAAATATCAGACTCATGGCATAGATATTTTTAAATGTTTGACACCTCGCAAATAAAATGTTTATCGAGACACGAAGAATTAGTTTCTAAGACAATGAGTGGTGCTCCAACTATATTAAGTCAGAATTGAATTTACTGGAATTTTAAAACAAGACACTGATATTTCCCTGTAGATTTACTCCACTGTATGATATATATTGGAGATATTTGTGTTTAGTTTTCTGGAGCACACTTTAGGAAAATTACTACTAATATAGCTGTTAAAAGTATGCAGCACACACACACACACACCAAAAATCAATGCCCATTTATCAAACTTTTGAAGAAAATAGAAGACGATAAATTTAGTGATCTTATGCTCATTGCTTAAGTCATGGAAAAATTGTACAAGGATTTCAAGAATTATAAATTCCAATACTAATAAAGCTAAACTCCTTGAGAGAAAAGGAATGCATGCCAAATATTCAATAACCAAAGGCAAAAAATAGCAGTGCAATTACACTTTCTAACTGATATTTGAATCAAGTAACTTTAAAGGTCCAAAGAAGTTTGTGACCTAGCTGAACTTGTATGCAAATTTATGTTGCAATTGAAAATTTTTGTAATACAAATCAATAAAAATGATTTTACATATTTTTCCAATATGAACCAATAAGAAATTTTTCATTGTAATTGATAGTTATCTAAATTGTTTGCAAAACTATAAAAAAATCTCCTAAGAACACTTTCTGATATTAATAAATTTAAAGTTGTTTTTCAATTTATGTACTATCCTTTTGAATTAAGTTTTAATAATAATGAGTTGACACAATAATTTACTTCATCTTAACAACCATATTTGGGCTTCCCAGGTGGCGCAAGTGGTAAAGAACCTGCCTGCCAAGGCAGGAGACATAAGAGATGCAGGTTCGATACCTGGGTCAGAAAGATCCCCTGGAGAAGGGCATGGAAACTCACTCCAGTATTCTTGCCTGGAGAATCCCATGGACAGAGGAGTCTGGTGGGCTACAGTCCACGGGGTCACACAGAGTCAGACACAACTGAAGCGACTTAGCCTGCACAACAATCATATTTATGAAACTGATACCCATTTGCTTCAAAGTCAACCCAATTCTTTAAAGACGATAAACCAGTTTTGTCAGTGTGGATATAGATATTAAAGGCAAATTATTCCTTTTGATAGTTGATTAAGTTGGCCAACTTTTAAGTATGTTTGGAACAACTTATTCATGAGAATCTATCTTTTCAACTGCAAATTGTATGAGATAAGTATATCCCATGAAAACGTAACATCTGCCATGAGATATGCTCTACATACAAAACACAGAAGTACAGAAGTACTTTTGTACTTCAGAAGTACAAAAATCTTCTTACAAATAAATCTCACCAAATTTTCATACTCATGCATTGAGATCTTGGGTCAAACAAAACTACTATTAAAACTAATTCACCTGTTTCCTTTTAATGTGACTCTTTGAAAATGTAAATTATATGTGTGACTCACATTTTATATTGGACAGCACAGTCTAGAGCTCCTCAGCCCACACTGTGATAAAGATCAGGAAAGTTGACATGGCCCTGAAAAATATTATAAATGCATGCAGTTATCCATTCCATATCATGCAAATGTGAGCTGTTTCTGAACCCTGTGATAGGGATACAGGAGAGTCAGTCACCAAATCAATAGCTGCACACCATTTACCTAAGTCTATATTAATCCGCTCCAGCAAAGAGAACACATCTGGCAAGGCAGCTGTGATTGTGGCTACTGCTTTGCTGAGCTTGCAGTAATCTACCATCATTCTCCAAGCTCCATACACTTTTTGCAACTAGACTCATGAATTAAATGGAAATACGATAAGAACCACCACCTGCATCCCTTAGAAGCTCTAAGTAGAATGCAAATCTCAACCATACTCTCTAGAATGCAATGTGGGGCTTGATTCACTATCTTGACTGCAGGGGTGTAGAGGGCTGAGGGATAGGTCAAAAGTTTTCTCTATGGTAGCTTTGACCCTAATATGGTAGCAGTACCAACTGCCAACTATGTCCAAACAACTGTCTATTTGAGGATGGGAAAATGAACACCAGAGGACACCACATACCCCTATTCTAACAGAAGGACCATATGATTTGGGTCTCTGGGAATCAATAAGAACTCAAATCGTGTACAGACCAGTCCTTTGAAAGTCTTGGTATTCCTCCTTCCCCATAGTTACACATGTAAATGATCTTAGATCTCTTTAGAAAAAGACTGGGGAAATAAGTTACTGAGCATGTATGCCATGATGCTACATGGTCCTTCTTCTTAGAGACTTAGACGTCTCTTCAGGCAATAATCTTGGTTCTGAGTGGACTTTAACATAATAGACCTGCCATGTTTGGGCACTTAGCTCAGTTATTAGTTTTGAAAATAAGAGTTTCTTTACATGCAACCAAAGATGCCCTCAGGCTTTCCTACTTGGCTTTATATTGCCTTTACTTATCTTCAGCTGATCATTATCTTTCTATAAAGCATCAGTGGCATTTGACAATAGCCATCTAATCCTATTACCCTAACAGAGACTATTTATACATTTCATTGGAGAAGGACATGGCAACTCACTCCAGTATTCTTGCCTGGAGAATCTCATAGACAGAGGAGCCTGGCAGGCTACAGTCCATAGGGTTGCAGAGTTAGACACAACAGAAGTGACTTAGCATGCACACACGTATGCTTTCATCTCATATGTTGATTTCAAAAGACCCTGTTAAATCCTGCATGCTAGCACATTCCGTTCTACCAGTTCACCATCTCATTTCACCACTAGTGAAAATGTTAACAAGTTGGAGGGATACCTTTGACCAAGGGCTCTCTGTGCACCAACGATTGGGTCTTTATTGCAGCCCTGTGGTTTGTGATGGAAAACCTCATCTTACCACCTGCTTTCCTGGACCACTCCCAGTATCAATCTTCATAGGGTGGATTCTTTGGAGCAGATGTCAAAATGGAGAGATGGTGTTTTGGGTGGAAATTGTTGCTTCCTAGAGGAGGTGAAAATGGAGCTGGCCCTTAGAATGTAGGATTGAGGCAGTAGAGAGAGAGAGACAGAGACTATTCCATGGGTTTTGTTTGTTTGTTTGTTTGTTTTTAATGGAATAGGGACAAAATCAGTGCTTTGAGAACACTGGCATTTGAGATCAGGATAGACTTGAGGCTGAAGAAAAGTAATCAGAGACTGGTCACATGACAGTGAAATCAAAAGAGAAGGAGTGAAAAGGATAAAATAACAAAGAATTGCAAGGCAAGAACTGATGTGATCTAGAAACAATCTTAATGAGATAGAGAAAGATTTGGGACCTGGAGGTTTAGGATGATAATAGCACCCTTGAAAGAGAATGAGACTTTGGGAAGACAGATAATGAGTTGGGATTCCAATTGAGTTTGCTGAGATGGCAAAAGCTATACATTTCAGGAAAGGTATTCTATAGGTTTGTCTCTCATACTAAGAGTCTAGATTCTGGGTCAGAGAAAAGAATGTGTTATATCAGTTTGGAAACAGACATTGAAGCCTGAAAGAAAAAACTTAGAAAGAACTTAAAGCTTGAGATTTGAGGTTTGGGGGACACTCACTGAGGGACCAGAGGAGGAAAACAGGAGCTACTGATACAGGGAGAACCTACACACCACCTGACAAGTGCCATGGGAGAAGGATTTCACACAGGCAGCTCATCAGTGAGGCAAACCTACTACAACTCCCATGAGCCAGTTTGCACAAGTACTACACTGATACTTAATTTTTCCCAATTAATTTTTTAATGTTTTTTCATTCATTATTTATGATAAATGTTGCCAGATCTTTGATTCTATCTTCCCTCAAGGTTAGAGTTTATTCCTTTAAATGCACGAAAAGAGAAAACATGTCTTTGCTGAGGAAATCTCTGAAAAAGATTTGGAGATAAAAATATTTTTAGGGTGAGTCTTCCTGGCTACTGCAACACAGGATCTAGACACAGCATCATTATACCCTGATTTGAGGGGCCAATAATACAGCCAATAGTCTGTGCCTAGGACACAGTTCCCCAGAAATTCTCAATGGGTTTGCATCCTTAATCTTTGACAAGGCCAACCCAGCACCACAAAGTGATGGCTCCAGTTCTAAATATACAAAATATACTTAGGGAAACTGCTGCTGGTAGCCTCTTATTTTCACATTTAATAAAAGTACGCACAGCTAATCCTCTCCAAAAGCTCTAGCAACTCTCTCCTTCTAGCAGTTTTAGAAGCCTTATAGCCATCAAAACCCACATATCTCAAATCTACCAGTCTCCCCCTTTAGTTACTCAGTCTCTCCCTTTCTTTCCTAACTGTGTTCTCCAGATCCTCAATCCAGGTCCACAAGATCTAGGCCTCTTCAACAACAGCCCCTTTCACCTTCCTGCCTTATGTAAAATGTGGCTTTTTCTTGAGGAACCATTTCTGCTTCCCTCCCATTTTGAAACAAATCATTCTTGCACATCCTTTGCTAGCTATTCAGTTCTATTTCTGGACCATTTCTCCACTGTTTTCCTGCAAAAACCCACAGCCCCTTCTAGATTCGTGGCCTTCTGTTTATGGGTCCTTTTCTGTCCCTCATCCATCATCTATCCATCCCCATATCATGTCTCAGTCCATGGAGACTAGGAGTTGGTCCACAGCTCCCTTCTCTACCCAGGCATCCCCAGGCCCAGGTGGATGGACTTCCAGCCATGCACTCACTCACTGCATGTCCCCTCCACTGGGCTCCTTCTCCATTTCTCTTCCCCATCTCCATCACAGGCAGTTTATGATTGCCAGGAACCCACTCCACTTAAAAAATACTGCCCTCTGAGCCCAACACTCCCTTGCAGTGATCCCTCCAACACCTCCCACAGCCAATCTTCAATCCCAGGGAGGTTTTCAGTGTTTTCCCACCAGCACATCTTACTCTCTATGGTCTTTCGTCTTCACTTCATTCCTTATAGAATTTAAATTCCATTGGTCTCATTTAGTTCCTTTCTTGACAATGTCCTCAACTGTCTTGCCAATAAATATCATAGTCTGGGCTACCATCATCTCTTTTCTAGACTACTGAAACAGCTAACTGATCCCATTGCTTCTGCAGTCACTCTCTAGATCTTTCTTAACTGCAAATCTGATCACAACACCTCCCTGCTTTCAATACATCAGCAGTTCCCCTATCCTAAGCTTGCTTACAAGTGCCTGCTTAATGCAGCCATGACTTTCATCTCAAAAGTCCTCTCTTCTAACTCCCCTTGACTGATTTCTGCTCCCATCCAACTGCCATACTCAAGGACTTTCAGTTCTAGCGTGCATCTCCTCCTCCCCCATCCCTTCACCCCTCCCATCTTTTCCTCTCTCCTCCCCTCTCCTCTCCTTCCCTCCCTTCTCTTCTCATTCCTTACTTTCCCTCTCCTCCCTGCCTCCTCCCTCTCTTTTCTCCTCGGTAACTCATCACTTTCTGCAACATGGCCCCTCTTCCTGGAATAGTTTATTCCATCCTTGGTTCTATTGATGCTTCAGGTACAGACTCCTCCAGAAAGACTTTCCTGGCCCCTAGTTATAAGAAGTTAACTGGTTCTTGTCTTTCACAAACACTACTTTAGGTTATAACAGGTCTTGTTATATGAATTAGAATTTCAACTTCTTAGCAGTGCTGTCTCCACATAATGTTCTCCCAACGCTCCCTTTGTTCTTGTCGTCTGTGCTCTTCACTCCTGACCCTAACACCCAGGTGCCTTCACGGCTCAGAGCAAACCACCTCTCTCACCCTCTCCTTCATCCTTCTTGTAAACTGAATTGTTCATATTTTCATGAGCTCACGCCTCCTCTTTAGCCACAACACACTCCTGGACATTCCTCAGTACACCAAGCTCTTTGATACCTTCATGTCTGCACATTTTTTTGCTTTCTGCTTAAAGGGATCCTGTCTTCTTCTCTTTACCTGGAGACTTCCAACTCAGCTTTGAAGATTTAGCTCAGATGTCAGCTCTTACATGAGTCTCGTTCTCTCCCCTGTGCTCCCTCAATATCCTGCCTAAAATTCTCTCAGAGCACAGGGCACTGTATTTCCAGGTTTATATGTGTGTTTCTCACTGAAACAATAGTCTTTAAGGTGGGAAAACATCTATTCAATTTGTATCCATTAGGTCTTGAGCATAGAGAAAAAGAGAAAAGGTTTTAATCATTACACCAGTGTGGTATGGTTCAAAAATGTTTTTTCAAGTCCCACAATTTTCATTGTTTCCCCAAATTCAGCTGAAAGCTTTCAAGCAATCACAATTGTCAGTGAATTACACATTAAAATGTATGTGCCCAATATTTTGCTTCTAACTAGTCAGTATTTATAGACAAAACAGTCTAAACTGTATTGTTTATGTTTTCATGAGGCCACAAGAATTTGCTAAAGGCAAAGTTGGTTGTTTTGACCATATATTTCCATATTTCACAGGAAGATGATGATACAAAACCACTTTGCAATAAACCACAAGCCTAAGCAAGAATTTATTAGAATGAAATTGTTATTCTGCATGTTTATTATTTCTTCTCATCTTACCAAATCTAGTATCATCTGAATGAAAAGTATGAAAAGGAAAAAGAAACCACAAAAAAATATTCGGCTTTTACTCTAGAATTTGATTAATGACTCTAACTTTCTTGGAAATGGTGTTATTTCACTAAAATATTAAAGCCTTTGCATTGTTATTTACTGAGACTCAAAACAATACATTTCTAACTTGTATTTGCTTCCTGTCATTTGGAATGAAATTAGTTCACTGAATCACATATCATTCTAGGTAGTAGCCAAATACACATTCTCAGTGGATCTAATTTGATCCCAGCCCTCTAACTTACAGAGTCTAAAATACTGGGGGGAATCAAGGGGAAAGGTATGAGTATCACTGAAGAATCCTGCATTACTTTTGCTGGAATTGATCAGAAAGTCAAAGGCAATAAAGTATTTCTTTTAATCAATGAGTCTTTATTGGATGCTTATTAGGTAGGAGAAATGTACGTAAGCTTTATGGATACAACAAAAAAGAAGGGACACCCCCATCACTGTCCTCACAGAGCTGCCTGTCTAGCAGGGGTGACAGGCAATTAAATAAGAAGCCACAATGCAGTAGGACAAGTGCTACTATAGGGGAAATGTTGTGTGTCATGGGGTGACATGTAGTAGGGTATCAGGCATCTGAACATTTCCTGGCTCTCAAACCACTAGATGCTAATAGTATGTTAAATGCACTTTAGGAGTAAAAGGGAAGAATTAGGTTTTCAAAAATCCATCGTAGGTGTTCAAAATGTTTATTGAATATTTGTTGTTGTTCAGTCACTAAGTTATATCTGACTTCTTGTGATCCCATGGACTGCAGCAAGCCAGGCTTCCCTGTCCTCCACTATCTCCCGGAGTTTGCTCAGATTCATGGTCACTGAGTTGGTGATGCTCTCTAACCATCTCATCTTCTGCCACCCTCTTCTGTCTTTGCCTTCAATCTTTCCCAGAATCAGGGTCTTTTCCAATGATTCAAGTGAATAAATGCAGAGGCTTTAAGTCAAACAAAGGCAGTGTCCTTGGGTCACAGTGGCAATGCCTGGAGTTGGGACCAGTACTGTATAATGGCTTGGTCCAGAATACAGCAGTGCAGTGAATAGTGAGCTCCTGGGGAGGGTTGAGGCCTCCACATCACCCGCTTAGGGAAAAAGAACTCGCTAGCACAGCTACAAATGGAAAGTCAGTGTCCCATCTTTATCCTTCCCTAGAAGTAAGAGTCTACAGCGCTGACCCCTCAAGTTCCCCTAGAGTTCAACAACTCGGGGGGAAACAGCCACCTGCATTCACAAATAGATTATCCCAAGCAGCCCAAAGGTGTTTTTCCTACATTTTACTGGATTTACAGTCACACTTGATTTCCCCAAAACAAAGACGACTTGGAATCCTAAAAAGGGATCCATTTTCAGAGCAAATATCTGAAAAACCTATCAGGAGTACAATCCATTTTAGAATCGCCAAAGCTCTAAGACCTCAGTATATCGCTGTTCTACAGTGGATTTGAGATTTGTCGTTTCTAGACTCTACTTGGCAAAAGGATCTGTGTCTCTGCCAGATCATTTAGCAAGTGTTCACAGCACTTCAATCTGTCATGGGTTGTGTTTAACAAGGCGTGTGCGTCCACAGCTACCCTCTCCAGGCTGACTGGAGCTTGTCACCTGCTAGGTGGTTGCCATCACTCTTTTCCAATAAGACAGAAATGTGTGTATAATGAAGGGGTAGATAAGGGAAGCATTCTGCCTCAGTGGTGAGTTCCTGCTTTTGGGCGGGGGGTGGGGGGGGGGGGGCGTTCCAAAGAGGACAATCCACAAACTTGGTTGAGTGTATAGAAAAATGGACCATACTCCCAGTGCTCTGAGAATTCTTCCCTATCTTCAAGTCCAGTGAAAATTAACGAGCCAAAACTTCAGAGGTGTTCAAGAGACCATTTGGTTCAGCCCGAAGCATCCAGACAAATAAAAGTTTATTTCATCTTTGTATGTGTGGTGTAGGTAGAGGATAGGGGTACTGCCTGGAGACAGACAGCAAATCAACAAAATGTTTGAGTCTAGAAACCAAGCCTCCCACCTGCAAGTGGCCTTATCCAGAGCTCTCAAACTCTTTCAACTAAATCTCTTTCATTATAGACAAGGGTATACACATACCCCAAGAGAAAAGATTAGAACCCATACAGGTGATTTCAAGCATGGAATTTCCTTGAACTTACAAGTTGGAACTTTTTCAAAAAATTTTGTGAAATTTGTATTCTACTCATGAAGTGTCTGTTTGAATTAATATAAAATCATTTTTGCTTCAAAAAGGTGCCACTTTCTTTCCATTATCTTTGCATATTCCCAGGGTTATGAGCACCCAAGTTCAAGAAATATGTCCTGCTTCATGAAAATACAGCTGTTGGTTCTCTGGCTTCCTTTAGACATCCCAGTAGAGTCTTGTTATACAAATTCCATTTTTCCACCCATGCCATCTAGACCCATCTTATGAGAGGTATTCATGGTAGGACAAGACAAGGAAAAAAATCCCCTCTTTTCACATAATTTTTGCTTTCTAAGCTTAGTCCTCTAACCTGTAAAGTTTCCTAGGTCTAGGCCATAACACCTCTGACTTGCAAATGAGGATATTGAAAGAGTCATTACTCTTTGCAAAATCTATCCAAACAAATACTGGCTCCTCACCTTCCAAACTGGAAGATAAGAAGTACAGGAGCAAGGTGGTAAAAAAAAAAAAAAAAAAAAAAAAGCTTGTGGTAACTCTATATTGTTGTTGCTCAGTCACGTCTGACTCTTTGTGACCCCATGGACTACAGCACAAGAGTCTTCCCTGTCCTACACCATCTTTCAGTGCTTGCTCAAACTCATGTTCATGGAGTCGTGATGCCATCCAACCATCTCATCCTCTATCATCCCCTTTTCCACCTGCCTTCAATCTTTCCCAGCATCAGGGTCTTTTCAAATGAGTCGGCTCTTGGCATCAGGTGGCCAAAGTATTAGAACTTCAGTTTCAGCATCAGTCCTTCCAATGAATATTCCAGACTGACTTCCTTTAGGATTGACTGATTTGATCTCCTTGCTGTCCAAGGACTCTCATGAGTCTTCTTCAATACCACAGTACAAAAGCATCAACACTTCAGTGCTCAGCCTTTACAGTTCATCTCTCACATCCAAACATGACTCCTGGAAAAACCATAGCTTTGACTACATGGACCTTTGTCGGCAAAGTAACATCTCTGCTTTTTAATACGCTGTCTAGGTTTGTCATAGCTTTTCTTCCAAGGAGCAAGCATCTTTTAATTTCATGGCTACGGTCACTATCTGCGGTGATTTTGGAGCCCAAGAAAATAGTCTGTTTCGGTTTCCATTGTTTCCTCATCTAATTGCCATGAAGTGATGGGATCTGATGTCACACTCTTACTTTTTTGAGGGTTTTTTGAATGGTAACTCTATGATTTGGTGAGAAACACAGCAACAAGAGGGTATTATGGATACTGGTTCTATTTCCTAGGTCTGAGTCTATTTTCCTGGAAGAAGTAATATGATATAGTAGAAACTAAATTCCTTCTTCAAATATCAATTCATCTGTTTTTTAAAAGGATTCCCTGATGACTCAGCAGGTAAAGAATCCGCGTGCAATGCAGGAGACAGAGGAGATGCAGGTTCAATCCCTGGGTCATGAAGATCCCCTGGAGGAGGAAATGGCAACCCACTTCAGTATTCTTGCCTGAAAAACCCCACGAACAGAGGAGGCTGGCGGGCTACAGTCTATGGAGTTGCAAAGAGTTGGACACGACTGAGCACAGCACACAAATTTATTTTCAATACAAATTATACCCAGATATCTAGAAGAAGAACTACTTAGATGCAAAATATTGGATAGAAAATAAATGCATACTGTTAAGTTTAGCCATTAATGCCACATGCATATCTTATGTTCAACTCCAAGAGTTGTTTTTGAATGCTATGGTATTTACAGACACCACATACCCACCCATGTAAAATTACGGATTCTTCCTGCCTTGGAGCATTCCAGAACACAGCACCTGTGATGGTAAATTTTATGTGTATTTTATGTGTCAACTTGACTGAGTCAGAGGGTCCCCAGATATTTGATTAACAATTATTTCTAAATAAACAATTATTTCTAAATATTTCTAGGTATGTCTATGAGGGTGATTCTGGAGGAGATTAACATTTCAATTAGCAGACTTAATGAAGCAGATTGCCCTTCCCAAGGTGGTGGACTTCCTCTAAACAGCTGAAGGCCAGAATACAATAAAAAGACTGAGTAAGGAAAAAAAAAAAAAAGACTGAGTAAGAAAGAATTTTCTCTCCGTCCATCTGTCTTCAAGCTGGGACATCAGTCTCCTCCTGCCTTCAACCTCCAACTCAGACTTTGACTAGAATTTATTCCATTGGCTCTCCTAGATCTCCAGCCTGCCAACTGCAGGTCTTGGAACTTTTCAGGCTCCATAATCATGTTAGCCAATTCAATACATGCATAATAAATATAAATATTTAATATATACAATCCTTTATATATGTTTGTGTGTGTGTGTGTGTGTGTGTGTGTATTGTATATTCCAGAGAAGGAAATGGCAACCCACTCCAGTATTCTTGCCTAGAAAATTCCATGCACAGAGGACCATGGCGGGCTACAGTCCATGTGGTCACAAAAGTCAGACAGGACTGAGCAACTGAGCACATACTATATATTCCACATAGTTTCTCGATATACACACACACATACGTATATACATATATACACATGTACAATGAGATCCAGATAAAGATATAGATGAAAACGTAGATCATTGGTTCTGTTTCTCTAGAAAACTCTGAGTAACAGAGCTCTCCACTGCCACCACTAGATGTGGATCTGCCCAGATGACTTGTGGTTACTGATTACATCACTGTCATTTTCTCACTTATAATTATCTAGTAAATGTCTTTTTTCTCTCATTTTGAAATGTTTCCTTTAAAATGACAGCATTTTCTTGGTCTGTGCTATCTTATGACTGGTGAGTAACTGAGTTTTATGGCATGTCTACTACAAATAGACTTGGACCTCACAGAGGAATTTCTGTGTGTTTCTTAAGTTTAATAAAATATTATGCATATGCTTTTTTATGTTTTTGGCAAGAGTTCCATCACACTGGCTTGGTGCAGTTTATGCATTTCTTATTTTCTATTTTAATATAGGCTTTACTCCTTGGGATTTCTATTAGTAATGCTGGAGGACTTGGAAAGGCTTTTAGAAGTAAAAGTTGTTATTGAAACCCTTCCACAATGCATAATTAAAAGGATGACAGTGAAGGATGATACAGTACATTTAGTAGATCAGGCCAGTTACAGTGGCAACTTTAAGGAAAAGACCCGGCATTCTAACCCTTGCACTGGGGCTCTAGAAGGTCAGCCAGTTATCCATTACTCCACAGTTATATCCCTGCCCAGAAGGCCACATGATCTAATAAAGAAGGCAAGGACTATTGGGCTCTCTCTCTAATGGGGCCCATTCCAACACTGAGAACAAAAGGATGCCCCCCAAATAGCCTGGGGAATCAGCAAAGCTCTGCACAATGGGGCCACCAATGTCACTAGGCTTACCCTGTGAACAGCAGCTCTGATCGCAGAGGAGCAGGACTTTGTCTAGGATTCCTGACGCCAGCCTGCCTCCCCTTCACCCCATCTGGAAGAGCTTTCTGCTTCTACAAGCACAGCACATACCCTGCTGGGGTCGTAGCTGCTGTGTACCCATGCAAGCTAATGCAGCAGACCTGGCCCAGGTTCTAAAATAGAAGCTCCTTCTTTTTTCACATTCCTTACCAAAACCCCAGCAGGAAAATATCACTTGAAAAAATCCTTCACCTTCTGGCCCATGTAGTCTATGACTATGAAAACATCTATTGTGGTTCTGCTAAGAGGGCTCCCCCGGACACCAAGCCCTAAGCCCATGTCAGATTCCATACTTATTAAGTACCTACAGCACCGGGCCCTACTGTAGGGATGTAGCTTTGACACACATCTCGCTGTGTGTCAGAGGTGTACAGGGTAGTAAGACAGTCCCTGCCTTGGAAAGGAAATCGGACATAAGCAGATCATTTCAATGCAAAGACAGAAGTGCTAGAAGGCATATGATGCTGAAACCTTAGATCACAGTCACTAATTCAGCCTAGAATTCAAAAATGACTTTCAGGACAGCAGAAAACCTAAACTGCATCTTGAAGGAATCTGGAAATATTAATGAGACAAGTGGAAGGCTTTCTTAACTCCCTCACATAGAACCACCTCCAACTTCTAATTTGCTTTTCCAAAAATAGTCCCCAAATGATGTATAATCCAGGTCCCAAAGCTAAAGGGCACAGTGCGCTGGTTCCTGGAATCCTCAGTTTAGTGAGAACCACTCTGGGATACAATCCATGAAATCACCTGCTTGATGAAGTTTACACCCCCACTTTCCTCCCCTGGGCTCCAACCACACACCCCCAAAACTTGGCCTCTGGTGCCTCATAAGGGCACTGTGTTCCCTCAACACCCCAAGAGATGAAGCTTCACCTTCTGTGAAGGAGGCAGGGATATGGGCAAACATCTAGTCACCTCAGAGGAATTTCTAGAAAGACAAAATATATGATGCTCATGTGCCCTGACTGTGAGAAGGATATTTTCCAATCTTCAGTGAATGGTTACAGCATCCAATTTAGGTTTTCAATCCCACAGCCTACCCTGCGTGGGAAGACAGAGAAAGAGCCTCAATTTCCAGGTTTATAAATGTCGAAAATGGGATATTCTCACTAAAATTGTGGTGAGCATTTATGTTCATTAAATGTGATTGCTGCAGTAATGATATACACCTAAAACTCCTTTAACCATTTAAGTGAAAACCTAGGCTCCAAGAAAACCCCACAGCAGACGTTAAGATCCAGGGTTTGTTGTTTTTTTTCTTTTCCTTCTTAGCAAACCAATTACAGTGCTGGAGTGGGTGAAACACCCCAAGGAACAGTCTATAAGATCATCTAATAATTGGGCCAATTTATAGTAGGTAACGGAGAAATGCTTGAAATTGTCATTTCTGCTGGTTAGGGCTGAATAGGAAAGAATGTGATTAATAAATAGCTTAAGCAGCAAACAGAAAGTACTTACAATGTACGAATGCTCTGGGGAGATGAGGCAATCATTATGATAAAGTACAGCCAGATGATAAGCTTAAAGAGGCTGAAACAACTGTTGAAAATGTCACATTAGGGGGACATTGCTGGCTGGAATTTATTATTAAGATTTCCTTTCAACCATAAGGTCAAACGTTAGGTCAAACGTTTCAACCTTATGGTCTTTCAACCATAAGGTCAAACGTTAGGTCAAACGTTTCAACCTTATATGGCTTATCAACCATAAGGTCAAACATTAGGTATATTAAGGCAAACTGAAATCAAGGAGGATTTTTTTCAGCATGAATGACAAGCCAGGGTCCCAGAGGCAGGACCAGGTTAGAGCCTCTCTTCCCAGCTTCTGTCTAGAGGACAGTGCTGGACATCACTGCAGTAGCCTACTGACATAAACCCTAGCCTAGAAGGAGAACGGGAGTCATCTGGGCGATGATGACCACAGGCAGGGTGTCCCACCATCTATCCAGGACAGAACCTCAGGCTCCCAGGAGCCTGCTTTTACCTGAACTGTTCCAAGAAATACAACCCAGTACTGTATGGATGCCTTCTTGAAGCAGCAGAGTACAAGTTTTAAAGGGACAGACATCTGGAATTTAAAACTAGGCTCTTCCAATAACTTTAGATAAACTGTGAAGTTAAGAAAAGTTTATCTGGCATTCCCTTCAGTCACTCTCTCCACTCTGTTTCTTCCTCAAACAGTCTCTGTAGGGAACAGCAGTTGATTTTAACAACCAGGCATCCTTTCCCCTTCTCCTAGAAAACACTCCTCCTCTGGAGGACTTGCCTCTTCCCACAGACAGGCAAGTCTGACAACACAGGTGGCACCCAAGGTGATACCGGTCCCTCTCGCCACAGTGATTGTCTAAGGGATGATATCATAACGCAAGTCACATCCATCAGAAGCTTTCCTTCGGGTTTAACAACTGAGTTACAGTCCTAGAACGATGGCAGCCTGCAACTGACTATGGTCCTGTTCCCTCCCCATAATGCTTCATAGCAAAAATCTGTCTGGAAAGGAAGAGACAGTCCTGAATGTTAACCCCTCCTTCCTGTCTCCTTTTGCCTCTATTATTATCCCGTGCTTCTTTGCCTCAGAACTCTGCGTTCAGATCACTGTCAGATGACATCAACTAGGTTTCAGTTCAGTTCAGTCACGTAGTCGTGTCCGACTATTTGCAATCCCATGGACTGCAGCACGCCAGGCCTCCCTGTCCATCACAAACTCCTGGAATTTACTAAAACTCATGTCCACCGAGTCAGTGATGCCATCCAACCATCTCATCCTCTGTCATCCCCTTCTCTTCCTGCCTTCAATCTTTCCCAGCATCAGGGTCTTTTCAAATGAGTCAGTTCTTCACATCAGGTGGCCAAAGTATTGGAGTTTCAGCTTCAACATCAGTCCTTCCAATGAATATTCACAACTAATTTCCTTTAGGATGGACTGGTTAGATCTCCTTGCAGTCCAGGTGACTCTGAAGAGTCTTCTCCAACACCACAGTTCAAAAGCATCAGTTCTTCAGCACTCAGCTTTATTTATACTCCAACTCTCCCAACCAAACCTGACTACTGGAAAAACCATAGCTTTGACTAGATGGATCTTTGTTGACAAAGTAATGTCTCTGCTTTTTAATACGCTGTCTAGGTTGGTCATAACTTTTCTTTCAAGGAGTGAGAATCTTTTAATTTCATGGCTGCAGTCAACATCTGCAGTGATTTTAGAGCCCAAGAAAATAAAGTTTGTCACTGTTTCCATTGTTTCCCAATCTATTTGCCATGAAGTGATGGGACCAGATGCCATGAGCTTAGTTTTCTGAATGTTGAGTTTTAAGCCAGCTTATCCACTCTCCTCTTTCACTTTCATCAAGAGGCTCTTTAGTTTTTCTTCACTTTCTGCCACAAGGGTGGTGGCATCTGTGTATCTGAGGTTATTGATATTTCTCCCGCAATCTTGATTCCAGCTTGTGCTTCATCCAGCCCAGCATTTCACATGATATACTCTGCATATAAATTAAATAAGCAGTGTGACAATATACATCCCTGACATACTCCTTTCCCAACTTGGAACCAGTCTGTTGTTCTATGTCCAATTCTAACCACTAGGCTTACCCAATTATTTAAAAGAATGCTAACTGCCATACCAAGAGTGGACCCACACTAAAAAGAAGTATATCCAAGAAAAGTGAAAATGATAGAGAGATTAGAAACCACATAATCTGGGAAATAATCTCAGGTGTGAGGATGCCTACCCTCAAGAAGAGAAGAGTCTGCAAGACATGGAGGCTGAAAGGAATATCCTCAGTTCTGTCATGTTCAAGTAAGTTTAGAATATAGAATAAAATTCAATGTATGGAAAGTACAAAGACATAGATTTTTTAACAATAAAGGACAGACAGATTATCCTAATATAGAAAGACTTTCCATTAAAGATAATAAGTTCCCTGTGTTGATGGACATTTTCAAGCATATGCTGGACATTAGTTCAGTCGCTCAGTCATGTCTGACTCTTTGTGACCCCATGGACTGCAGCACTCCAGGCCTCCCTGTCCATCACAAACTCCCAGAGTTTACCCAAACTCATCTCCATTGAGTCGGTGATGCCATCCAACCATCTCATCTTCTGTCATCCCCTTATCCTCCTGCCTTCAATCTTTCCCAGCATCAGGGTCTTTTCAAATGAGTCAGTTCTTCACATCAGGTGGCCAAAGTATTGGAGTTTCAGCTTCAATATCAGTCCTTCCAATGAATATTCACAACTGATTTCCGTTAGGATGGACTGGTTAGATCTCCTTGCAGTCCAAGGGACTCTCAAGAGTCTTCTCCAACACCACAGTTCAAAAGCATCAATTCTTCAGTGCTCAGCTTTCTTTATAGTCCAACTCTCACATCCATACATGACTACTGGAAAAACCACAGCTTTGACTAGATGGACCTTTGTTGGCAAAGTAATGTCTCTGCTTTTTAATAAGCTGTCTAGGTTGGTCATAACTTTTCTTCCAAGGAGCAAGCATCTTTCAATTTCATGGCTGCAGTCACCATCTGCAGTGATTTTGGAGCCCCCAAAAATAAAGTCTCTCAGTTTCCACTGTTTCCTCATTTATTTGCCATGAAGTGATGGGACCAGAGAGATTTTCTTGGAGAGATTTTCACTTTTAGGTACAAGAAGAAACCAGTAGTGATTTGATTCTAGGAAGAATCAAAGTAATGGCTCTAAACATAGGGCTACCTGACAAGCAAATTTTATAAATGCCCCCAGCCCTTGTGGGTGGAAGCAGAGAACAACAATGTGCATCCATTCCTCATAAGGAGCATTTTGGACTAAATTCTAGCAGTTCCTTGGTGCCTCGTTATATGCTATATATCTAGCTGGAGATGTCAGACATGCTGGGTGAGCAGCTCAGGATGAAGCAGAGAGACAGACAGCCCTGAAAGTTATTCTGGATCAGAGCCATAAAAGGTCTTAAGAACAAACAACCAGGACAACCATCAACACAGTATGATGTCAGGGACCCTAAACACCCTGTGTTCTCCTGAAACTGCTGCTATACTCATTGCTGATTCCTGACATTCTTATGTTGAGGTTCACTTTTTATTACAAAATTTTGAGTATTGTTGAAGGGGAGGGGAAGATGGCCTGCAATGGAATCACCAACATCTCAGTAGAAATGAAGCATCACAGAGCAGAAGAGCTATAGAGAGAGCAGGAGCAGCATCTCTTCCTCTCCATCCATCCCACTGCTCTGGCTCAGGCCTCAGTGTCTCTTAATCTCTGCATCAGCTTCTAAATGAATCCCTGACTCATATTCTCCAATCCATCTTTCACACTGGAGCCAGAATGACCTTTCATAAATGAAGATCTGACCATATTACCTACCCCCACTTAAAATCTCCCAGTGTCTCCTACTAACCTCAGAACAAAGTCTATGATCTTTGTCACCACCTAGCAGGTCCCCAATAATGTAATTATAATTCAACTCCAGCCACTCCTGCCTACCATTAATTTCAATGTAATTCTCCATATATCCCTTATTTCTCATCTCCTTATCTAGGTTGAAGCTGCTGCTTCTACCCAAAACATTTTTTCTAATCTTAATTGTATAAATAATTATTATTCACTCTTTGATTTCAGCTCAGGTATCACAATTTTAGACTCTTTTCTTTTCCCTGCCTCCCCCAACCCTCCAACCAAAAGCCAGGCGACATTACCAAAGGGATGACCGTGGCATGGATCCAGAAGCAGGGTGAAAGGATGGTAGGAAAGGGTATTGAAAATTGTTAAGTGCAGCCTCATGCACATGCTGGGCCCTGTGTGCTTAGCCCTTTCAGATCACAGAGCCAGGATCTAAGTCAGCTGGTACCAGGTCCTTACACAGCCCATGTCCCCATTTGAGAGCCTTTATAAATGTTTCCTTCTAGGAGAGAGGTTCATCTGAGGTTCTAGATGTTAGCCTGTCCTCCAGGATGCCTAGCTTTTACATAAGACCAAGAGCCACTCAAGCATAGTGACAAAAACTCTGCCACCACCGACTGATCGGCAGCTACCAAGGCCCTCACTGCTGTAAGAACCAAGGACAGGGCCCACAGAACACACCAGACTTGGGCAGAGCGCAATCTGCCCCAAAGACTCCAGCACAGTACAGCAATGTCTTGGGCAAGACAGCTCCCGTGAAGAAAAGCACCATAGGTTTGTTCTTATCTCTATCAGTCTACAACTGACAGCAAAACTAGTCAATTATAAAAGCCAAAAAATAGAAAAAATAAAACTATTTTTTACCCATGCCATAAGAGTTATTGGGCATTCATTCTGTGTTTTGAACAGGAGGCAAGAGGCTGGGGTAAGAAGTCTGCAAGTTCACTGCACCAACCCCTGTCCCAACCCCTTAGAGGTCAACAGTAGCAGTGAAGGTGATGTTGTATTTGCAGTTTTCACATGAATCCACAAGGCTAGGGATCAGTGAGACTAAAAAAAAACCCTCACCTTTAATCAGGGCTCTTCTTGGGTTTATGGGTGGGTGCTGGCTTTACCCGCAAAGAAGAATGATTAAGGAAGGGTCCACTGCTGATCAGCAACTCCTCCAGAGTTACCAGAATAGAGAAACTAGGTTCTGTTGAGAGATGCTGGGGCCATGAGAGCATAAAACAAAAGACAAAAAAAAAAAAAAGCCAGATTACTAAAGTGAAATCTGAAGGTTAATTATTTTATAGAGAAAAAAGAAAAAATTAATTGATATCAGGTTTTTTAAAACCAGAATCCACTTCATGCCTGCCACAGATCCTGAGGTTGACCCAGGTATTGAATATGGATTTATTATTGGGGCATTTTTATTATGCTTTAACTGTATACATTTTTAAAGACAAGCTTTCTTTTTAATTCAATAAATGTAATGCTTAAAAATGAAAGACCTTTCATAAAATGAACTCAGGTTAAACCAGGTTCTTAAAGTCATTACAATCACTGTCATAAGGATGAATTAAGAAGGTTGTTCTGGTCTCCAATTTAATAACACTTTTGACTGCCTCGTAAATTGTGTGATATATGGTAATTTGGCATCCGGTATTTGATTGGCTTGCTCCTCCAACCCTTCCTCATAAATTAATGTCATCATGAACACAGACATGTTCTTTCCTACTCTCCCTGGGTCCTTTTTAATAGCTATTAACCCTTGCTTGCCACCAAGACAGCATTAATCTAACAAAAACCAACAAAAAGTATGGCAATTAAAAGACTCAAGAATATTTCTAATAATCTATGCGACTAGTCGCAAGCATTTAAGATTAGAAATACCTGTCTCTTCTCAAAAAAAGCAAAATGACAGTTTTTTAGTATGTCTTCCATGCACTGGGCTCTGTGGCTTCGTATAATTATGAACCTTCAAATACCATGCAGGAAAGAACTCCACGGGCATCCAGGCTGTATTAGATACGTTCTATTCAGTACAGTGATGGAGACAGGCCACTAGAGCAGCAATTGTATGACTTTGCTGTGATGGGGGAAGTAGAGAGAGTTAAAGAGGATCTTGAAGCACCTAATCCAGGCTTTCTGAGGTCAGAGAAAGTTTTTCAGAAGTTACACCTAAACTGATATATAGCAGACAAGCAGCCAGGCAAAAATATGTGCACTGTGGAAGAAGCAGAAGTAGTGCATTTGGAAGTAATTAAAACAATATGTGGGAATAATCATTGTTTATCTAAAGAACTGAATGAGGTTTAGAATGGCCAAGGCATAAAGGACAAGAGGGAGTGAAAGATATGGCTGGAGAGGTCACCCAAAGAAAAGACATGCAAACCATTGGTTTAGATTTTATCTTGAGGGCAGTTTCTGAGCTGGAGAGTTTTCTGAGCAGGAGACTGACATGCCAGGTTTGTGACTTATACATTGCTCCCTCTGACTCTAGTAGTGAGGATCAGTTTAGAAGAGGCAAACTTGGAAGTCTGGAGGTCAGTTAGAAGGAAGGTTCCCATAGTAACCTGGATGGCCAATGATGGTCACCTGGACTTGGGAAATTACAATAGAAATGGAGGCAAAGTATTAGCTTTGAGAAGCAGTCAAGCCACAGATGCAATAGGATTAAATGATGGCATGTGACAACTGATGGCGAAAAAGGGATCATTGATGATACCCATATTTCTGACTTGAGCAAGTGGGTACAGGAGAGTTTTCACTGAGATGCGGGCCTCTGGGGGAGGCACAAGTTTGTGAGGGAGTTAGGGGTTTAGTCCTGGCTGTACCAAGATTGAGACACCTGTGGAATTCCCAAGGGGAGATATTTAGTAGACAGGAGGACACACAGATACAATGGACAAGAAGACGTGGGCTTCTGGAACAAGTTTCTCTTCAGAAGCACAGGGCCTACACTGTATAAAATAGAACTGTCATGTCAAAAAGAAAGCTCACATTCAGTTGTGGGGTCAGGAATGACTTCACAGAGGTTATACTGGTTTTTTAAGATCTTTAAAGAAGGGTGGGATTTTAAGTGATTTTTAGAGAAAAAGTGGACTATTTGAAGCTGGAGGAACCTGACTGAAAACACAGAGTGAGAAAACTGATAACATTACAGGAAATTATTAATGTTTACATTTGGCTAAGGTGTAAGGTGTGTCTGTGGTAAATAGTAGCTAATGGAGCTGGGAAAAGGACTTGACTGAAAGGCAGGAAGGCTGAACTAGATTCTGTAAGTGATATGGATTCTTCAGAGGTGTCTGAACTATGGAATAACAGTCTTTATGAATTTCACAGACCACATCTCATCTTGCTGAGCCTTTATGAAGAAGGCAGGATTAGAGAGATACCAGAACAAGAAGGAAAGCTTTTGAACTCAGACGGCTCTGGGTTTGATACTCAGCTCCTGGCTTTGGTACTCAGAAGTGATATGGTCCTGTTGAGTTAGTTCCTGCCTCCTTGGGTATAGAGTGAGCAGTATGATACCCACTTCTCATGGCTGCTATGAACACTGAAGAACATAGATTCAAGGTACCCAGTACATAAAAGTCAATTACCATATGAAGAACTGCTACTGGTGATGGTTTAGAGAGTTGCAGCTGTGTTTGTCAGGCTGATCCCTCAGAAATAGGACATAACAACAACAGCCACCATTTCGGCTAGAGAAGGGGTATTCCCAACTGGAAAAGAACCACGAAGTGAAGTGAGGCGAAAGTTGCTAAGTCATGTCCGACTCTTTGCAATCCCATGGGCTATACTGTTCATGGAATTCTCCAGGCCAGAATACTGGAATGAGTAGCCTTTCGCTTTTCCAGGGGATCTTCCTAACTCAGGGATCCAACCCAGGTCTCCCACATTGCAGGTGGATTCTCTACCAGCTGAGCCACAAGGGAAAAGAACCACAGTCCTTCTCAAAACAAATACAACATGACTGTTTCCCACTGGAAAAGAACTAGGAGGGAGAAGGGCAGTGATGGCTCCTCAGTGCATCCCTATGTGTCCATATGTATTAATCCCTGTAAAACAACAGCAATGCCTACAAATCAGTGTCTCATGCCCCATCATTGAAGTAACTTCCAAAGACACAGCTTCCAGAGTAACATGAATCTGAATTTGTGGACAAGGCCCAGAAGTGTGTACTTCACAATGTATCTGAACTTCTCCTCCCCAATGCATGATTTCAAAACACTCAACATTTGAAACCCAAGCAGTAACCATTAGCCACACATCAGATTCTTTCTACCATGCCAACAAGGAGTGAGTAAGGTAAGACTCACCAAGTACACCCATGACAGAGAAGACTGGCACAACAGAGACTTGTGCATGGCGTTTTATTTATGAGGCCAATAACAGACTTATGCTTCTTGAGATCGTTAGAACGAAGGCTTCTACTCAGACTTTGGCTTACACAGGAGGAACCTACACAATAAAATAGCATATTCCAACAAGAAGAACTGTATCTTCAGAATAGCCAGAGGGTGGGTAGGGGGTACTTCCCTGGTGGTCCAGTAGTTAAGAATCTGCCTTGAAATGCAGGGGACGCAGATTTGATTCCTGGTTGGGGAACTAAGAGCCCACATACCACAGAGAAACTAAGCTCTCACACTGCAAGTACTGAGCTTGTGTGCTCCATGCATCATAACTAAAGAGTTCATGTGCTGCAACCAAAGATCCCTTGCACCACAAATAAGACCCGATGCAGCCAAATAAATGCTGTTTTAAAATTCACACTTTAAAAAAACAAAAACGAATAGACAGGGGAAGGAAAAGCCACCCATGGCATTTCACATTAACTGTCAGGGTCTACAAAGGGTCTGAGGTGTTACCCTATCTGCAAGCTAACAAGTTAACTTGCCACAAATTCACGAATGCTTTCTTAAGTCAGAGACAAAAGACTCTGTTACTCACAACAAAAGCAGTAGCCAGAGGGTCAGCATGGATCACAGTGCCTCAATCCCCTCAGGGCAGCACAGGTGGACCTAGATGGATACACGGGAAGTGGGCTGAATTACAAGAGAGGAATCCTGAGCGGGAGGACCCCATTTCTTTATAGAAATGTGCAAGAAAACTTGCTCTCTATCTTAGAGGAGACATTACCTCATCCCTCAAGGTTACATGCTGCAAACAAACACTGAAAAATGGCCCAGATAAAGACTGTTCAAGGCCTCACAATCTTGGCACACTGGGCAAGATGAGTAGGAGCACGAGAAACCCATAAACAGCTGTCTACCCACACTGAACCTTATCCCACTGCAGCCAGCCTTGAGCTGTATAACTCAGCATATCAAAGCATTCTCTCTTCTTTGAGACTAAGTTTGGGAGGGACTTGGGGGTGGGGTGGGGTGGGGTTGGTGCGGTGCAGTTAAGCCTCAGTGGGATAATGCATCTCCAAAAGTGGATGTATTTAATCAGTCTCCTTAATGACTCCTTGGTGACTACGACACCATAACTAAGGGTCAAAAATACACACATACATACACACACACAAGGTAGGTGTATAAGAGGGAGAGAAAGAGAATGATTTAGCTCCCTTTCAAAGCTGTCCCTGACTCTATAATGCTGAAATCAGAATATTCCAGCCCTGGGGAAGAAACTTCTGTTAATTCTCAAGTTCACAATCTGCCACATAAATCAGAGTAATACGGTAAGCTGTGATAAGCACAGTGACACATGTGGAGTTCGATTAAGTCTTTTGTTCTCCCTGGGGAAAGGAAGAAAGGCTTCTTTACATGATATAGCAATATCAAATTATCTGCTATTTTTTAATATTGCACATCTTAAAGTCATATCTGGGGTTGTTTTGTGAAAAGCGAACTGATGAATAATTTAGAATGGTATCTTAGCACCTCTCCCTGCATATAAAAAATGTAATCTGACTTAATTGTATGTTGCCATGATAACATTAAGAAAGTCCCCAAGGGGTAACTGGGACATGCCCGGCTTAATGAAAAGTCAAAGGACATTACTTGAATTTATATGAACTCCATTTTCATGCTTGCACTGCATGTTTTTTGGAATGTGGTGCTGGCCTCCCTCTCCTGAGAGCTTGGAGTGCACAGCAGTGTCTGTGGTGGCTCGCCTTTGCTTAAAGAGCTAATTAACTGCTTATCATGATTTTCTCATTTGGAAATCAAGAGGCTTATGGAAATCCTTTGGAACAACGACTTGGAATTCATGCAACTTCATTACTCATTGAAGTCGGAACTCTTTTGATAGGGACAGTTTCTGTGCTGTGTTTTTTCCTGGTGAATCCATAGCACTGAAAACTGTCCCCGGCATTGAAACTTTGTGCCCACATAACAACAAAGTAAGAGCCTGGAGGGAAAACCTTGCAGGGGAAGCCAGAATTACCAAGGCAAAATGTGTCTGCATTTATACAGAGACAAACTCCACTCGCAGCTGGCCGGAACAGAGAAGAATTAAATCACTACTCATACAGCAGAGAACTAGACTCTGTAAAGCTGATGAGAGTCAACGACCTGGACAATCACTGGGACTCAGATGGTTCACATCATCAGGGTTCAGTGAATGAAAAACAAGTCTGGGGGTGAGCATTCAGAATGCCAAGAGAAAGACAGATAATCAGAAATAAGTCAAGCAATAAAAAGCCCACTGACAGGACTTCCCCTGGTGGTCCACTGGCTAAGACTGAGCTTCCAATGCAGGGGGCCCAGGTTCAATCCTTGGTCAGGAAGCTAGATCCCACATGCCGCCACTAAGAGTTTCCATGGTGCAATGAAGACTGAAGATCCCTTGTGCTACAACCAAGACCCAGTGCATCCAAATAAATAAATACAAAAAAAGAAAAAAAGCCAACAGCCATGGACAGTTGTGACTCCACCCACAGCTCTGAAAGCAGTTTTTGGGTTTGTGTGGCTTCTCCTTCCTGGTCACAAAGGGATACCATCTTTACCCCTCTCTTCTTTCTCAAAGGCACAGAGGAGCCTGGTGGGCTATAGTCCATTGAGTCACAGAGTCAGACACGACTTAGTGACTGAGCACATACACACGCAGCCCTGTATGTTGCACAACTGCTGGCATTGCTGAACGTTAAAACTTGAAGTCTATTCAACCTCCCTTTGATGTTTCACCTCCACTCTTCCCTTCCACCACAGACATCTAGACTTCACATTCTTTTCTTGCAATCACAGCTTGTTTTGCACACTGTTCCCTCCTTCTCCAAACCCTCTCCTATCACTACTCTTTCTTCATCTCTGCTCATCTAGATATATCTGTGCTTCAAGGCACAGCTCAAAGCCAGCTCCTCTAAGAAGCTTGCCTCAATAATTTCCTGTTTATTCTTTCATCAGAATTCCATATTCCTTCATCTGTGTTCTCACAAGTTTCGATTATTATTTGTACTATAATACTACACTTTTCACTATGTACAGGCATGTAAACATTACTCTCTAGTTCACAAGGCTATTTCTTGAGGATGGTACTTTTTTCTTTCTGTATATACATGACTGAACATGATGCTTTAAACCTAACACATGCCTCATAAATGTGGGCAAAATATTACACTGGATTTAAGTGAACATTGATCACCTTGGAATGGTGAGATGGTTCTGAATTTCCCAGAAGACTATGGTATAAGAATCCACTAGAAAAATTGTGCCCTACATGCTGAGAGCTCACTGGGATTCCTGAAAGAGCTGAAGACACCTTCACAGCAGATCTCCCTCTTCTGTGGGTCATGCTGTGAAGACTGTGTTACATGCAATGCAGGAGGAAGGAATTACATATAATGTACAAGAAACTCAATTACCAGGCTCCAGAGGAACAGGTCTATGGACTCAAAGCCAGCTCTGTCACTGGTTGCAGCTCATCAGCTGGGACTTCACAGTGGGCCCAGAGCAGTCCATTACAGTGATATGCAGTTGACACATCTGACCCAAAGTAAATGTTCTTTTTGCTTTTTCAATGTCACAGTGTTTATTTCACTTCAGCTGCCTCTTTGCGAGTTGGGGTACTTATATCTTTCGAACTTTCCAGGTGGCAGTCACAGTAAATCCCTGCTTAGAGTCTCCTCAAGTGACAGAAGTGTCTTGGATTGGATACATGAAAAGACAACAACACTCAGACAGGTGGGATCATGCCATCCAACTACTCAAAAGACCCATAGTTCCCTCAGAGCCAGGCTTTCCTTGAGATGTATGTCTGCTTGGTTCACTGATCTGTGTGCACTCGGTCATGTCTGACTCTTTGTGATCCCATGGACTGTAGTCTACCATGAGATTCTCCAGGCAAGAATACTGGTGTGGGTTGCCATTTCCTCCTCCATGGGATCTTGCCCACCCAAGGATTGAACCCATGTCTCCTGCATCTTTGGCAGGTAGATTCTTTTATGACCGAGCCACCTGTGAAGACTTGACTTTCTATAGTTGTCCTCAAAAGGATGGGACTCTGAGGAAGAAGTATGCATTGTAGGCTCAGGAAGATAAGGGTACAAGGAGTCTTGTATGCTGATTTGAGAATCTCTGACACAAATGGTGATGAAATTCAGGCAATACAAATGGTGATGAAATTCAGGCAACACAAATGGTGATGAAATTCAGGCAAGATTCAGATAAATTCAAAGTGGATTCAGTTCCACTTGAAGAGAAGCTATTGGTGAGCCCAATTAAGACAGAAGAAAGTTCAATTGGGTACAGATATGGGGAAGAAGAGATATACAGGGATTGTGGCTGAAAAATCCTAACTCAGGTTCAAGGTTTTAGATTTGTCTAGTGTAATGAAAATCTAGATATTATGGTACCCATGGGTAGATTTTTAGGGACTGGAAACAAATCAAACAGTTCTGACACTGGACTATAAAATATCTGTTGAAACCAAAGAGGAAATAAAAAGCAAGAGTGAAAAAAAAAGATTCAGATGATTAATAGTTGAAGAAGTTGAAATCAGTTTGGGGGACAGAAGAGAATGGAGGTGCGGTTGTAGAAATAAATGGGTAAACAGAAAGCATGAAGTAGGAGCTACGTAAAGAGTGAAGAAGAATTGGTCTGTTAGGGACACTGCCACCCTGTTTTATTGCAAATATCCTTGAGAAAATGTGCTTTTAAATGTTATCAGTCATTTACTGTCATGAGGAAAACTTGCATATTGATTTTTGATAGCAAGTCTGGGAAGAATACTGATAAACAAGGGTAGGGGGTGGGCTCTGAAATTTGAGGTGCAAAGGGAGAGCTAGGGCAAGGAGGTTGGCTAGAGAGAACCTGAAGTGATACCTTTCACCAGAGTACATAAGGAAGGGAGACAGGACTGAGCAGACAGGATATATTTGAAGGTCATGACCCAGGAGGGAACCAACAGGGAGACAGGCATCTTCCTTGAGTCTCTGTGTATTCTGTAACACTTATAGGGAAATGGGAGAATTGGTTTCCTGAACTTAGCATGTCACATAAGAGTCAATTGCTAGCCTACAGATGCTCCATAATGGAGGCAGAGCCTGAAACAAATGGCACAGCATGAAATGTAAAATGACTCACTTTGTTGAGCATCCGGACATGACCAGCAGCCAGGAACCACTGCTATATACGGACCAGTGACAGAGTGCTTCTCCATAACTGTGTTACTCACCTCAAGGAAAAAACCAAAATGGCAGTCTGGTCATTGGGCACCACTCTCCTTCCAATAACTAAGCGACATTTGAATCGTCACAGACTTTTTGAGCGGCCTGTGGTGCCTTTAGTGGACAATCCATCTTCCTCAGCCAGCATGCCTCACAGCCCACTGTCGGCTGCTGCTGCCCATGCCCAGACTGTCTGACAAGCTATCCAGTCCCAAACAAGGACCATCCCTAATTCAGAGCCTCATTCTAATCTGTGGTCTATTGTCACTCTCAGAGTTAATGCATGTCGGGACTTCCCCACCTAAAACATCCACTTCTGACTTGTTTTCCTCAAATACAAGTAGATTTTTTACCAGTCATGATCCTTTCATACAAGTGACTGGCCTGAGATGACAGAACTCTCCAGTCATCTCCTCTGGCTTTATCAGTGCAGCCAGCAACAGAGAGAACTGGGGAGAGACTGGACCCTGTAGAAACCCCTAGCTTATCACCTGAGTTTGTATCTACTCTCACTGCTCAGTGAAAGTCTTTTGTTTATTTTTTGATCCATTTCAACTCAACTCTGCTTAATTTCTCCAAAGGAACTTCTCTGAGGCTTTACAAAGCAAAATGGCTGCTCAAGCCTACATGTTGGGAGACATTCTCAGTTGTGCCTTTATCAATTCAAAGGTACTTAGCAGCATGTTTCCAAAAAAACCATTTGCCTTTCTCCCATTCTGACAGTTTTCCCTCTGCTTCTTCACTTTCTTTCCTATTAATATGGGTCCTATTATTGAGTCAAAACATGCCTCTTCCCCTGATAGGAGGGGAAGAGAGGAGAATGTAGCACACTGAAGTTTCTAAAGGATTTGAGTTCAAGGCATTACCTAATTTCTCCTTGAGGCTTCAATGTTTTCAAAGTAGACCCCTATTTAGCAACATAAAACACTGAATAATCAGGTATATTTGGATAAATAAATGGTGAACCTGTGGGTTCCCAGCAGGTAATGATGAAAAATAAATAGCTTTCTCTGGTGGCAGGTATAAAAGTTTCATTGCTACCAGCACCTAAAATTGGACATGAATGCAAGTATTGAGTATTAAAGACAGCAAAGCTGAATGTTTTGAGTGACAAATAATAATAGGGACAAACTCTAATAATATTACTATATGCTTTACTTATATAATTCTTAAACAACAATTCCATAAGTAGATATGTTAATTTATTTCATTTTCCAGATGAGGAAACAGGCCCAAAGGACTACTTTTTGCAACTTCACACAGCAGCCTGGAAGTCCATTCCATGTTGGAACCCATAGCTCTGATGTCCAGAGCCAGCCCTGCTCCCATGACACCATCCTGTCTCTTATTTGGTGTTCCTTGACCAACAATCAAATCCTCTGGCCAAATAGCCCCCAGAATGGCTCGGATTCTTGGCAGCTGGTGTAGGCTGCTCTTTGGAAGATCAGAGTAGTTTTGAAGGCAAGTGTATGACCATTCATAGGTTTTCATGTTTGAACAACTCTGACAGCATCACTGGTTTGACTACAAATTTAACTTGTGTTCTAAGTAGAGGCCAGAAACAGACTCTCATGCCTGGGAGATGTTTAATGATGGAGTCAAATCCCTTGTTTCAGTAACTTTTAGGATATCTCTGAATGCAGGAGCAACCAAATGACCTCTTGGAGAAATGTCAGTCATCAGTGTTTGCCAACCTAACAAAGCTGGAGCTCAATGGAGGCGTCCATGGAACACAGCAGAGCTTGGGTGACTGAGCACCTGCTTTATAGTAAAGCAGGCCCACACCCAAAAATGAATCTCGGCTCCACCTCTGATAAGCTACACGGATCTAGTTATGTCATGTAAACACCTCTGCACCTTAGTTGCCTTTTCTATAAAATGAAATGATAATAATACCTTCTTTTCAGGATGACCCTCAGGATTAAGTAAGATAACTTGTATAATATAGTGGGCACATATAAGACCTCAATAAATGTTAATACCCTTTATTACTGCTCCCTTTTCAAAATAAATTTAAAGAAAATGACTGATTTTTATTACATTACTATAACAAAGTTCACTTCAAATAACTTGTGTTTGATTCAATCTATTATGCTGAAGCAAAATGAGCCATCAAATGTTTTTAAATGGACTTCGTTTTTACAGTATCTGTCTGATGTCTCTCAAATGCATAGGAACTGATACATTAGGCTGTCCTCTTCCAGTCCTGCATACAGATCAACAATCTTGAGGACATGGTACCAAGGTATCCATTTTCTACCTTACATCTGGTTCTAGATCAGTATTAGAGAAGTTAAATTAATTTAGAGACTCATAATCAATTATCTGCCATGGAATGAAATGGAAAAGAATGAAAATATCAGTTCATCACACACAGTGAAATGAAGCACTATTCTAAAAAATGTTTATTTCTATATTATGCATATATTATATATATGTATACATATACTAGTTGGCACCATCAAATATAGTTTTTAGCATGGGTCCCAATCGAACAAGTTTGAATGCTATCACTTTGGACTGTATTCAGAGGCCCCAGTAACTAGACGGTTAGAGCTCTGAGGATGGTTGAGATAGAGCATCCTGGCAGCACTTTGTGTAGATTTGTTTTAGGCACAAGAATTAGGTTCAGCTTGTTACCCATGATGGTATGATGTCATCTTTAACTCTGACCACACAGCTGGCCAACTCAGAGACAAAGATCAATGATTAAAGAATGCATCAATGAAGTTGTCAGAGCATCAAGTGTATAATTCTGTTTGCAAACAGCTGCAGTGTGGGTATAGCCTTTGTTACCTGTTCAAGCACTTCTGTTCATTCTATTTTGGGGGACTCTGTCACGAATTCAAACAAATACATGTCTCTCCCTGGATTCCCAGACACAGCTGGGGAAAGCAGGAGATGAGTAGGTGATTTACTTTTTGGAGTAAATGTTGCGTCATTTGATCTCTTGGGATTTCTTGCTCCACTAAATGAAATAACGGTCTACTATCTTTCTTTTATTTCCTACTTGTGCCATAGAGAAAATAGGTCAAATTGCATTTTACTCTCAGATACTCATCAATGATCACATTTTCTTCTAACTGTTCTTGTTTCTTTTCAATTCCTGTTTGTCATCTTCTACTACTTCTCGCCTCAAAACTCTAGTGCTGAACCATGATATCTGCAATTTATCTTTAAATTTAGTTCCAGAAATAATATGTATGCCTACATGCTTCCCTACAGGATGTATTTATTTCTTGATCTCAATATAACTTGAATGGCTTTGGTTACAGTTGTAAGAAGAACATTTCTAAGAGAAGACAATCAGATCAGACAGAGAAGGTGTTAATATAATCAGGGCTTCTAAGAAAAAAGCAATTTTGACAGATTAGAAATTGTATCTTCATGTGGATACTGCCCAAGTTGTCAAGCCCTCTTCCCATGGTGACAGCAGCTCCCTCAAACTTCTGGGACGCCCTGTCTTCTCGTCACATTATGGAAAGCCAGCCTGGAGCTATATTTGGACCTTTCTGTCAAAGAAGACTATGAAACAGGAAGTAAAGCTCCCTACTGAAGTTTCCAGTAACTGTTGCTGATGCTTTCTAGATGGTACTGTGTAAGTTTCATGTGGAAGCTGGGGTGTACAGAGGATAAGTAACTTAACCTACCCTTCTGAAGAAGGGATCTCTCATCTTCCTATGAAATCTGGCAATGTCCCTGTGCACCAACTTTGTCTCAATTCGGAAAACCCACAAGCAACAAACAGAATGTTTATATTAGCTTGGAAGTTGCCAGTGAGTAAACCTATCAGAGCAGACCCGGAGCCTGGCTTACAGCTGAGGCAGATGTGGGAAGGCAGATACATTTAGCCTTTCCCTGTCTCTACACAGCCACTGGGGACTCTTGTGAGAAGCTAGCCACTAGCCCAGGGAGAAAGGGCAGAGCAGTGCTGAGTGAACAAAGCAGATATTTAGTGCTTATAGATAATATCCAACTCTGGCATCTGTGGAGAGAATGGTGAGTGAGGGCATCTCCTAGGAAACCAGCAGATAACATGAGAGAGACAGGCTTTAACATAAAAAGAGCTGCAGGGGAAACAATGCATGTGAGCTAGAAATGAGCCACATTTAATAATGCAGCAGCCTTTTCCTGTACAACAAATAGGCCTGCACTGCTCATGGGGATGCATCAGGGCTAGGTGCAGGGAATCCTGAGCTCTGACTCTCTGGAGGTCAGGATCTCATATGTGAGGTGGGAGAAACAGAGTCTAACACATTAGAAAACTAACAACCCACCTTCCCCAGCAGCCCCAGGCACTGTGGGAATCCACAGTGACCATGCAGACTGCAGAGAAGGCATGATGCTGGGGTGGAGACTCGCTAGGCTTTTGGCCTGCAGGGTGACCTGCCCGGAGGCAGAGGTGGTTGACAGGATGGTGACTGCCAAGAGAAGCCACAAGTCCTCAAACCTTTCTCTTTCTCCACTTCCCAAGACTTTATCTTTCTCATCCCTCGCTTCCTTCACACACACACAGACATGTTCCTTTCAGAAGTCTACTCCACTCTTTCCCTTTTAAAAGCCACTTCCAAAATTCATTGGGAGATTAGCATTAAAAAAAAAAAGTATGATGATTTGAGAATATCGTCATTCACCTGACTGTTTGGTCATGAAGGCATGTGTTTATGTGTCTACTATTTGCTAAGCAGCTCTCTGGGACAAGGCAGAGGCCAACTGAGGATCTCCTGTCCAGTACTAAAGCCCACCCTGATGCCAGTCGAGCCAGACAGAGGACCTAAAATGTTGGGCCTCTCACTGATGACTGTTCAAACTCCTGGTTGCCAAGCAACAGGTGTTGCTAGCACAACAATAAACATACTTTATAATAATCTTCTGAGTCTTGGCATTTAGCCATTAAAGAAAAAAAATCCTCCTTGGAGAATTGCTAGAATTAAGAGGACATATTATTGTTTCCACGCTGCAGTTGTTTCCTGGCTGAAAACATTGTCCCTGTCTGGTGAGGGACATGTTTCTATCCAAATTCTTCTCTTGCCCAAAAGCTGTCCACTGAGATCGTCAGGATACACACCAAAACTATTCCAGGTAGAACGCACTGGTTACCGAAGACATTAAGCTTTCATAGAACCAACCAACCCACACAGGTGCTTTGATTCAGAGTTTCAGCTCCGATCTGATGAAGAAACCTCCCTGAAACTTATTTGAGCCTCTTTCAGGACAGACATGGTGTGCTAAATTAAGCAACAGTATAAACAAAATCGCCAGAGAATTAAAAGGACAAATCATGGTCATATCCTTTAAAAGAAGGTAAAAAAATGGGACTTCTATGCAGGAAGAGGTTAGCACCATAGACCAGCATTCTGGTGGGAAGGGTTTCAAAGTATTCACATTCATTTATTATAGGAGTGGAAAAAGCATTTTATAATCAGACAAATCTAGCCCAATCCTAGACTAGTCACTTTAAAGTCTGCAAGTTGAGCCTCACCTTGATCCATTAATTTAAAAAAGAAAAGTCTCCTGAAAGCTATCACACCCAACTATTGTAAAATGAAATGAGCTAAGTAATGACTCGTGCAAATTCCAGTCCTGGCTCATAATAGGTGCTTAATAAGTACCCCCTCCACAGCCTTGCCATCCACTGAACAGAAATGTCATTGGGCCCATTTCAGCTGCAGCAGCGCTGATGCTTAAGCCGCCTACTGCCGCACTAAAAGAGAGCTCTAATTCAGCCTCCTCACAAATGCAAACTGACCGTGCCTATTAGCACACATTAGTAACGCTCCTGGTCCTAATTGGGAAAGACTCACACACTACATTTTTACAAACTCCTTAAAAGCCTCTCTTCTCTCTCCATCTGTGCCAGCGACTCGCCTTGAGGGCCCTCCGCTCACTCACTCTTCTCTTTCTCACTGCCCCTGCTTGTCCACTGTCTCTTTTATCCTGTGTCCACCTTCAGCCCTCACCCTGGACATGCTGACCTCCCCTTACCCTCCTCCTGCTAAATTTAGAGGCTGAGCTGTCTCCCTGGTGTGAGAGGTTGGAGAGCCGTGGCAGCGGGCTACAGAGCCCATCTTGAGTTGGCTGTCGGCAGTGAGGGAAGGACAAATGTCAGGGAGCCCTACTCCCCGCTGCCCTCCCCTAGCCCCAGCATTCACTCCTCCTCAGCCTCTCTTGACAGGCAGGGTAAAAGGAGGAGGGCACCGAGGCCTTTGAAGTCTGGCTGCCTGTCACCAGAGCTCAAAGAGACCAAGGGCTTGTCAGAGCACAAGTCACTGGGGCTCTCTCCCTTTCCCAATTAATTCAGTTGGCTCTGGAAGGAAAGGGACTGAGATATGCCCAGAACGGAGTTGCAAGCACAGCTTACTGGCACAAAACTGCAGCATCAAAAAACTTCCCTACGCACCTGATCTCGACCACGGTGTGTGTGTTAGTCACTAAATCACGTCCAGCTCTTTGCCACCCCGTGGACTGTAGCCTACAAGGCTCCTCCATCCATGGGACTCTCCAGGCAAGAATACTGGAGTGGGTTGCCATCCCATCTCCAGGGGATCTTCCCAACCCAGGGATCGAACCCAGGTTTCCTGCATTGCAGGCAGATTCTTTACCAGCTGAGCCACCACAGAAGCCCCCCTGGACACTGGAGGAGAACTTCATTCCCTCTTCCAAGAGTAGCAGCCCCTACACAACTGATGCACAGGTGGGAATCCAAACACTCTTTCCCTCAGACTCCTGTTTGTCCCCACCAGCTGGTCAATGTTAAGAATCCTGCCACCAGAACTTTCTTTATTTCAGCTTTATTTCTTCCCACCCTCCAACTCTACCTGAAAATCAGCCCCAGTCACCTATAAGAATCGATGAATCTCTGTTCTTTTTTGAGAATACACTTGGAAAAGGAAAAGCACAAATCCTCTGAAAGTGAGACAGAAGCACTGGGGGTGTCGCCAGAAGAGAGAGACTGCTGCTGCTAAGTCTCTTCAGTTGTGTCTGACTCTGTGTGACTCCGTGGATGGCAGCCCACCTGTCTCCCCGAAACCTGGGATTCTCCAGGCATGAACACTGGAGTGGCTAAGAGACAGACAAGAGACAAGAGACCCCAAAGACAAATGCCTTTGTAGCCACTGTTCACCTTATGGCATTGTTTCGATTCTAAAGTTTTCATTGAACTAATGTTTATTTAGTCCTTGCTGTGTTCATTCATGTTCTGTCTTATAGATGCGTTCACTCGTGTTTTGTCTTATAATCCCCTCTCCAAAGAGAAGCCAGACAGGACACTCACTGCCTAGGCCTGGATGTGTACCAGCTCCTCTCCAAGGATGCAGGGGTGGGGTGAGAACCAAGGTCACTGTTGGACAGGGAAGTGCTGTGTCACCTGCAATGCTGGAGTTTCAGTCAGGCAGCAGGTATCAACACTGACAACAGAAGAGGGCACAGAAGATATGGGAGGACAAGTGATCCCTTAAGTTATATGTCGAGACAGAAAGTGACGCTGAGGAGCTTTGATGGCTGTAATATGACTCTTCGCGTTTCACGGGAAATGCCTGCATGTGGGGTGACTTCATCCCTGACTCTCATTCTAGGTCATTTTGTTACAATGAAACCCCACAGTAGTGCTGTGATGAGAAGAATTTGTCTGTCCAGTGTCCAGATCTTACAAAGAAACAAAATGCCTGTGAAATGCTGGGATGGACAGGTGTTATATCATCATGTCTAATAATGATACATTTCAACATTCTATAGCCCCAAATCAGAGCCTCCTTTCTCATTCAACTACTTCTAATTTGACTTCAGGTGACCTGTGCAAGGATGTCATCCTAGTAAAATTAAATGTAGAGACATAAAAGGATTGAGTGTTTATTGTAGGATATGGTGGGTGCTGCCCCAGGTCCCAACTCCCTGACCACTCTACAACTGACACCCCTCACAGGGACAGTGATTGGGTACATACTGAAAATGATTCAACTTGACTGGCAATTTCAACAATGTGTCCAAGTACCAAGAAACTGAAGAATATAGGAATGCTCCCTAGGAGGAAAAAACTGTGTATGTCACTCTGCTATAAATTACAAGCAGTTTCAGCAGCAAAGTAATTCTCTTCAGTCAAAAGATTCACTGCCAGCTGAGGACCACACACTGAAGAGGATCTGTAAGTATGACTGAAGGTGGATCACCCCACCTGCTCCTGGCCTGGCTGGTGCTGTGGGGAGACTGGGTGCCATGGGCCCTAATGACAGGCCTCACCTCCAGCAAGCAAGTTCAGCTCTGGACTGCAACGTGGGCAAGAAGTGGATGAGTAGCTTTGTCACGTCACTATTACTCGGTCTTTCCGTAGCATATTTTATTTACAGTACAGTGTTAACTCACTTGTGAAAGCCAGTCAGTGAAGAAGTAGCTCTTAGATGGCAGAACCCTTCATTAGTTTGGCAAATGGGTGTTGACCACCAGTAAGTTTCAGGAGCTCTGGCAGGCCCCCAGCTTAAGCGAGAGGTGAGGACAACCTCCCCTGTGTGTTACCCACAGACACACATGGGTAATGCAATAACCAGGTCTGACACCAGAAAAAGAGAGAGAGGGGAGGAAACAGGTGGGCAGAGGACATCGGGAACACTGACTGCATCAGCTCTTCCAGCCTCCATCAGTCAGGAGGGAGGCGGCTCTCCTCTCCTGGGGAAGTCAGTCTCAGGACTGTAGAGATCGGCCCCCACCAGGACTCATGGAGGCACAATCTGACTTTATATCCTCGTGGAGAGCGATGGAAATGAATATTTAAAGGTATGGGATCATAAAACTGTGGGACATGAGAAAACATCCGCCGTTGAGGCCTGCTGGTGACACACCGCTCCATAACATGCACAAGTTTATGGCTCCCCAACTGCTTCTAGCTCATTCGCAGAAATGTCGCACCTGAAGACTGGCATCCTGCCCTTCACCCTGGAAGTTTAAAAGTCACCAAGAGCAGTTCCTTTGACCGGAGAACCCAGGCGAGCAAAGGCACAGCTACCACGCCCTGAACCTGAGGGAGCCCTGGAGCCAGCCCTCTTTATTCTGCTGTATCCGTGGCTCCACCCACATGATTGATGGTGCGACAGAACAGGCAGGAAGCAGGTTTTTGCATCGAGTCAAAGCATTGGTCAAAGGAAAACTTATTTGATTTTACGACTTACCGTCCTGTTTAAATTACTTTGTCATTAGGTTGGTTAAGAAAATATTTTCAACTGTAGTTGTACAAGCCATAGCTCAGTGTTTTCTTCTAGATTTATATGTTAACACACTAATCCCCTAGCCACATTGTTTTGTATGTTTTAATACAGATGCATACATGCATGGTTCTTGTACACACATGCACATATATATGCACATTTCTTTCCAGAACACTGGCGCATGCCACATTCTTTTCATAGATATGTTAAAATAAACCTTTAGTTTCATCCTAAATTCTCCATGTTGCCTGGATCATTGTACCCCTGACATTTCAATATGATAAAACTCTGCAGAGGAGAAGCTTCTGTCCACTTGAGGCTTGCCAGGGCCATGGCTTCATCAGGAATACCAGTGATACCTGCTGTTCCAGCGGCAGCAACCACAAGACTTCCTCTGGGCACAGACACCACGGAGCTGAGTCAAAAGGACTCCAGCAGAGTCTGCATTTGGCCCAAAGTATAAAAATTCCAGAAGGACAGGCTGGAGCTGAGAACTTCATTTCCAAGAGACATCATTTCCTCTTTGGAGCACTCAGGCTGAAAATAAAGCTCCTGCAGCAGGAAGACCATCCTCCTGAAGTGCAAAGGACCAGTGCCAGAGCCCATGCAGAACACAGGACTCCCAGAAGAAAACGTAGGCACTGTTTGTGCTGAGGAGAGAGAATCAACCAGGTCCAAAGGCAGGGATAAAAAGGCATGGAGGCTGTTACAGACTACATGCTTGTGTGCCTCCAAAATCCATATGTTGAAGCCCTAATCTTCATTGTGATGGTATGGTATTCCAAAGGTGGGGTTTGGGGAGATAATTAGGTCATGAGGGTAGAGATCGCTTGATGGGATTAGTGTCCTTAAAAGATACACAGAGAGCTCTCGGTCTTCCCACTATAGCAGGGCACAGCAAGAAGACTGCAGACTGCAGACCATGAAGAGTATCCTCATCAGGAACTGAAATGGCTGGCACCTTGATCTTAAGACTTATGGAACTACAATAATAAATGTCTGTTGTTTAAGCCACACTGTCATGGTGTTTTGTTTGGCACCCTGGACTGACTAAGACAAAAAAGGAAGGCGAAAGCTGCTAGCCACAAAAATTCTACTCAGGTGCCCATGAACACCAGCGGCTGCTAATTTCAAGCTGCCTGGTGGAGAGAGAGGAAATCCCTCTGATGTAAGTTCTGTGTCTTTTGTTTAATTCAGCCAAGGTGGACTGGGACCTGCTGGGTACTCAAATTGCACTCTCTGCAGAAGGTTTCTGAACTCCATGACCCTGCATTCCAGCAGGCCAGGCACCAGCCTTCAAGATTAAAGGAGGACATGGAAACATGTTCAAGTTCTCAAATGAACAGTCTGGGTGGAGCCATGACACCATATTCAAAACTGCCAATTCTACATGCACATTGCTCTAAGCTCTGTGGAGTGCTCAGAACAAAATTATTTCAGCAGAATAAAAGTGAGTGCACTTTCCCCCTGCTCTTGAGTGCTCTGTCCTTTCCCATTTGGATCACAGCCCAGAGCTGACTCTGTGGACAGGAGCACAAGACCACAGTGTCACCAGCAGCTAGGGGGAGTTCTAGGCAGCGCCAGTCTCCTCCTTAAGGAGAAGGTTGCAGATTTCCTAAATCATACAAGGCTACTGTAACAGTAGTCATAGCAATAATAATAATCATGAGCACTGGCCAGAGAATGATTCTTCAGGACAGACACTGAGTCTTTTGCTTCACCATGTCCTTGACAGAGCCTGAACCCAAAATACTGTTCAACAAACGTCTAAATGCATAAAAGGCTGAATGGAGGAATACACAGGTAAATGCAAGAATCCCTATTTTCCCATCATCCAGGGTCACCAATGCCTTTTCTGTTTAAATAAGAATAGTCCAATTCCTCTCCTGTGGCTGCAGAAAGACCATGTCTCTAAGCAGGTCCCCTGTCTTAGTAGTGCTGTGAAGCCCAGGAAGAGTGGGCAGCCGGCTGCCCCCAGGATGGGGGCTGATCCTGACTGTTTGGTCCACAGATGCTCTGAGCTCTTCCCTGCTGACTTCTGTTCTCGGGGCCCGTCCCTCTGCTTCCTGATCTGCTTCCCCTACACACGGGCACCCTCTCTCCTGTCATTCCCCAAACCATGGCTGACACACAGCTGTAGAATTTCAGAACTCAGTGCCGTCTGAGAATGTGCCGGTGCTGAGAAGAAAAGCCTCAAAGTTTAATATCAGAAGCTACAGCTTCTAGTGCTTGTCAACACAATGCAAGTCTCTGGTGGAAGGTGGATCCCTCTTTGGGCAACAAAGGCCCTCAGAGTCGTCATACATCCACCCACACACTCTACCGCCTGCTGGGGACACTCCCAGGTAGCAGTCCCCTGGGGTTCTCTTTTTCTCTCCAAATCAGGAGTCCTGCATCCCTCTTTCCTCAACTGCAAACAAAACAGTTCACCCAGAGCCCCTGCCCGGACCACAGCAAGGGCACAGACCTACACCATCAAGCAGAGCGGCTGCAGGGCCTCCTTTGTCTTTGTTCCTCTCTTCCTCCGAGGTGAGGCTCTGGACTAAGTTTTACATGACCAATGGGCTCACTAAAAAGTTCCCCAGGCCAGAGAACACCACTTCTTCAAAGACAGATTCTGCAGATTACAGATTAGTTGTGCCAAAGTGTACTTTTTAGCCACGTAAGTGTCTGGGATCTGTCCCACGAAGTGGGAGAAGAAACCCTGAAGGGCCTCAGCATGGGTGGCCAGGGCCACCCACCGAGCCTCTCAGGGCCTGGCCTGAGCAGCGTCACCCACCACTATTCAGTGTCCCTTGTCCTTTCTCTGTCCTGTTCTGTGGGAAGGAGTGAGGAGAAGGACTGTCAGAGCAGACAGGGCTGGGCGGCAGGAAGGCAGCAGCAAACTCTCTTCTACCACTGACATCTTAATAATCACCAAGTTTTCAAAGAAACTTCCAACCACAGGGAAACTTCCAAATGAAATTGACTTCCAGTGAAATGCATTTACCTCTCAGCTCTTCTCCACATGTACTTTATGACAGCATCACGAGTCTCCTGCTTCGGGATGAAATCTTGTCAGCCTGTAAGAGCAAGGCAGGATGGAAGTGAGTTAGTGTTGAGGGGGAAAAAAAAAAAATGTCAGTCAGGCTCCTAATTGCCTCAGAAGCTGCTAAGGAGGTGCGGGGCCTCCAGCCCGCACCCACGGGGCCCACAGTGAGCCCACTGACCTGTCGGAATGGCCAAGGCAGCAGCCTCTCTGTGACTGGAGGTGACAGGCTGCAACAGGGAAGTGGGCAGATGCATGGCAGTGCTGACCACCTGCACGGGGCCCGCCCAACTCTATGCCTCCCCTCCCCAGGACCAGGAGTATTCTCTGCAGGGGATTCCCATCAGCTCCCTCTTTCAGGGAAAGGTCTAAGTCTCCTGTCCTCTTCCCTAGGGGACCAGCCTTCTCAGCCTGAGTTCTCAATGGCAGCAGCAAGAAGATGGGAGAGGGATGTGAGAGAGAGAGAGAACCACTCTTCCCCGCCTCTGAAACTCTTCTTCATGGCAGCTTCCTTCTCCCAAGTATCCTAGGAGTCTGTCTTCTGCAAAAAATACTGTTTTTCAAAGTTCTACTCATTCCTTTCCTCACCCAGAAAATTATCCTTGATTGTTCCAGGCAACGAAAACTTCTCCCTTCCCCGAATTGAATTCTGTCACTCAGATTCAGTCTCAGATCTGGGCCTGGGAAGGCCTCTGGCTTCCCCTTCAGTATAACTGAGCAGAGGACTAACTGCTCACACACACCAGGCAGGGCATCTAATCCAGACCCACAAAGTACAGAAGATTCGGAATGTCATTCCTTTGTCTGTCTGAGAAAGACCTCCGCACATGGAGAAAAATGCCCTCCCACTGAGGTAAAAACCCAAGGCCTCACTCGCTCCAGCTACTGATGGGGGCTGGTGGCCTGTCAGTGCTGGTTTTGACAACCCTACTTTCTGACCTGCTCTTGTTCTTAAAGTTCAAGGCTTTTCTGGAAGCCACAGGGGACAGGACCATGGTATTTGTCAAGAAAATCACATCTGCACCAGAGGGCTGAAAGAAGGCTGAGCGAAATGTGCCACCATGTGGTACCAGAGGCTTCAGAATGACAACTGCCAACACTTATCCCTCCATCACTGAAGTGACCGAACACAGGAACTCAGAGGAGGGCCTGAGAGTCACTGTGGGGCCAGAGGTTGGGCTGGAGATGGAGGAGCTGAGCAGATGAGATGTAGCTGAGCCTGGGCCTTGGTAAGTAATGGAAAACATGGAGTTACACAGGAAAAGGCCTGGTCCTGGGAATCATAAAACACTGCTTCCAGTCATAATTTGGACACAATACCTGTAGATCCTCCAGGAAGTCAGTGAACACATCAGAACCTTTGTTTTCTCAATTTCACTGTTAAATGAGGTAACAGCTAGACACTCATGAGCTTTAACATATAATGAGAAAACAGAGCAATGCCCAGACTAGGGGTTAGGAGTGGAGGTGCTCTGGTGAACCTGGAGACCATTAGCCAGACTCAGAAAGCATTACCAAAGAGAAAAGGTGAGGAAAGATCTTGCCTTAGGAGGTAGAAATGAAGGAGCGGACTGGGCAGGACAACTGCAAAGGCGGAAGCAGAGGAAGGTGTCTTCTGGGTTGGTTATGTGGGCCAGGATCTGGGGAGAGACATCCAGGCTGGAATATACATTGGGATTCTTTGCATGAACGTGGTAGTCTGGGAAGAGAGAGCAGTAACTGAGGTGGGGAGTGAGTGTACAGAAGCAGTTAGGACCCTGAGGATCACCACATGGTACTGAAGCTGGCTACAGCAACTATGTATATCTTTCCAACTCTTGCTCAGTGACTTCATGTTGAAAAGTAGTTTAAAATTGGTGGTGAGGGGGGAGGTGGGGGTGGGACAGTATATACGCCACAGAAAAGGAAACTAACTGGAGCTTGTTTTCTAAGAGCTGGTTGTTAAACATTTACCACTGACCAAGGGCATCTAATTTTAAGGGCGGAGATAAAAGGCCAGTAAAAGAAAGGACAAAACAGCTTCAAAGATGTAGGAACAGAACCAGAAGGGAATGGTGCTCTGAATCAAAGGCAGGAGAGACAGGCCAGAGGAAAGGGTCTTCATTAGATGAAGCCAGTCCGGCTGAGCCACCCACACTCTGGCTAGCATGTCCTGAGGCTTTGGTCACATGCTGCTGGTCCCATGCTGGAAGGGGAGGCGACCCTAGTGTAGGCTTCTGTGCCTATACCACCTGACCAGGCATCACCCATGGCCTCACCAGACTAGAGACAGCTCGGACTTCTTTCTGACATTTCCTCTACACCCTTGGCACTTCACAAAATGAAGGCATCATCAGGAAGCTATTTCACAACATCTGAATCCTTCTCTGACAGACAACATTTAGCCAGAGATGATAGAAAAACTTCATCCTTTCCCAGACTGTAGACATGAGGGTAACATGGAGGAAGTAACAGCCTCATTTCACAGCTAGATTGCACTCAGACGCTGCCTATGCACCCACCAGCCCCAGACTCACGACTCTCCAGGTTCTGGGAGCTTCTCGATTGTTCCTTGACTGTGGGGCCCATTCTCTGCAGAATGCTGGCAGGCAGCAGTTACATTATGTATCTGCTCTGTGCTCAGGCAAGAAACCATTATGTTCACGGATCATTATTGACATCCTGACATTTGTCACCTTCTTTCATAGCAGTTAAATCTTGCTTTATCTGTAAATGTCACCATGTCATTTATTCATGAAAGGGGTCACATTCCTGAAATAGCATGCTTCAGTTTAAAAGGGGAGCTTGCCTTTCTTCGCAGTAGGTAATCCTCAAACAAACTTTACTGCTGATAAGTGCTTTTTTATTGGAGTTTCTTGGCCTTAAATGACATCCTCAAATGTAGAATGCAGTTCTGTGTTTGTGGAAATAAAATCTGAATGTTGAACAAGAGAAGATTGTTGAGATTAGAAAAAAAAAAAATGAAGGTTTTTCTGTTGCCACCATATGTAGTAAGTTGGATGTAAACAGATTTGAATTTTTTTGAGAGTAAGCCATGATTTGAATAGGATTGTTATGCTTCTGGAAGCACGCCTGTGGCCTGTTTGAATCGTTTATGCCTCAGATGCCTCAGTGAGATCAGGGGCTTTCGAACGTTCCTGGGCTGATCCCTCAGCTGAGACGCTGGAGGAAAGAGCCTAGCACATGCGATGTGCTCATTCCTCCCACCCCCAGATCCCAAGGACACCGGCTCAGAGATGATTAGCTCTGGAACTTATGATGGCAGGAAGAAATTTCTTCTCGACAAAGTTCACTTTAAGGAAACTATATAATTTATCGCCCAAACCCAGACACTTTTTTGAGAGGGAGAAGAGGCAGTAAAAATAATTAACAGGTATTAATTGATCTACAACTACCGTGAAATCAGACAAAACAGGGCATATGGCCAGCCAAACTTTAAGGCTTTATCAACTGTCTCGTTTAAGAGGTTTACATCCACCAGCTGCTAATTAACCATTATCCAGGAGAAGCTGTTCTCCCTGCACGTGAGGTCCTGAAGCTATCTGCCTCCAACTCATTTTTCTAGCCCAATGGTTCTAAAAGTGTGGTCCACGAATGGAAATGGCCTGAAAAGGTTGTTCAAAAAATGGATGTCCAGCCTCTACTTCAGAGCTACTAAATCAGAATTTCCAAGAATGTGGATCATGCACCTGTATGTTAACAACACCTCCCCGGTCCTGGAGGTGAAATGCACACTGAACTTGGAGAACCAATCGCTCTGATCCAAATCTTTTGTTCTCCCCACCCACTCTGTGTTCTGGTCACACTGTGGTAATAGGAAGTGGGTGGGTAAATTCTGCTCTTTTTGCCTAGAAAAGTAACTTTCAGATGGGGTGGGAGCCGAAAATAGATTCTCCATTGTGCACAAATACAGAGGCTGTGGCACTTCCCGCATAACACCATTAAACATCAATCTACTCCCCCATGCAGAATCATGTGTGTAGCCATCTCACACCCACTAGGTGCAGACAACATGCACAAATACTGTCTCATAGGAGCTGGGAGGTAAGAAAAGGATTAGATGACATCAGGATCATCAAAAAAAGGTGATCGAATGCAATTAAAATCGCTCACTGTTAGAAGAAGAAAGGGCGAGGGAGGAAGACTTTCCCAGGCGCTAATGAGATCCTTTCTGAGTGTGATAGAGACTGTGGCAACAAGTGTCACAGACCACAGCTGAACCTGAGTTCCCATCAGTAAGCCCAGGCCAGGGTCATGGTCAAACAGATATCATTGCCTCAGACAACGTCCTCATTAGTTCACTACAGTCATTACTGCCGTGGCAACAGCAGAACGTCTTCATCCTGCTGATGGCCCTGAGAGGGACCAGGTGGGTGGCTGGCAACTCAAAGCAGCAAGGCAGACAGAGAATTAGAGCACAGACTATTCGTGTGGTGCTTTCAGATACATTTTCTCACCTCCCTCAATTCAATCATAGATGGAGCTGAGCCCAAAGCCCAAACATGACCTACAGTCCCAGGTAAAGCTTCTCCCCCTGCTCCCCTCTGCCTCTGGGAGGAGTACTTGGCACCAGCACTACAGAGAACATGTGTTAGGGCAGTATCTTCTGAAGTTCCCCAGGCCCTTATAAAGTTAAAACCCTCCCACCATGACTGAGCATGGGCATTGGCCATCCTGTTGAACTCCAGCCTAGGCCAGTAGTCACTGTGAGACCAATGGTGAGAGTCCAAGAAAGTAATTGTCATGGGACCCGGAGGTGGTGATTGAGTGTCTGCTTCAAGTCCATCTCATAATCCAGACCTTTCCATTTATAATTTTGTACCCCATCAAAGGAGTCCCTTGTCTAACCTTCAAATGCCTCTGTTCTCAATGTTCCATTCTCATTTAACTAGACAAATTCACCCTCAAGTTCTCCCCATCTACCCCAAAACTGGCTTTTCACTGAACTTCATATTAAAGAGAGAGTTCTAGTTAAAGCTCTAGACTACTTTCAAAGAATATTAGGCCAGGTCTACCCAGCACCCCAGAACTCTCCTTATGGGTTCCGACCAGCTCACCTCCCCTCAACCACCTCAAAAGCCCTGCCTGGAGCTGGATACTGAGTGGGCAGGTGGGTCGGGACACAGTTCCTGGTCCAGTGGAAGTTTCAGACCAGCTGAGAAGGGGGCAAACCTACACCAGTCAGACCATCTGACACCAGTTCTTCTGCACTTCGGGCCTCTTAAGGACTATGTGAATTATTTGGAGGAAGTTGCTTGTCTCCTTGAGCCTTAGTTTCCCAACAGACGGAGAGCATATCGATCTATGAGATTCACTGTAAAACTGACCGAGGAGATGTGTTTCTAGCCCTTTACCCAGGGACACCCAGTAGGGATACACATTAATACCCTTCCTTCTGGCCTAAAAGTTAAATATAAATGTGGTCATCAGCTCTGAGTTGGGAGTAATATTTTACTAACTGCAAACAGGCTCATCCTCTGACTTGTTCAGTGCCTGTGAGAGAGTAGATTAACCTGCAAATGCCTCAGGTTCCTCATCTGTGGACTGTAATTGCTGTCCCTCCAGCTACCTAGCTCCCGTTATCATGGAAAGAAAAGCACAAGGCACGTTTTAGAATGGCTGGGAGCTGGCTGGGAGATGGTTTTCAGAGAGGTGCAGGGTGGGGCTCTATTATGACCACTGGGATTGAAAAGACAGCTCTATTTTCTACTCTGTCTTTCTGTTAAATTGAACTTCAGCCCTGGAAATTAATATCCCCACTGCATTTTAGTGAGGTGGCTCTATTTTTACAAGCGCCGCAGAATCAAGCCCTGATCTGTTATGCTGTGACCTTTCTCCAGGCTCTGCATCAGGGAATCATAATTCAGGGCCGGCCTCGGCTTTGGAAACCTCCATAGGCCTTTTATGACATGAGTGCTATTGAATATTCTATAAAATCTCCTTGGAAAACTGGCCCACATTTCTTTATAATCTCCCCAGACTGTTTCTGAAGTCCGTCTATAGATTTTTTACTCTAAAAATCCATAGTGTTTCTTAATAAGGATCTCGGCCTCTCCTAAGGGATTGTGGAGAAGATAAGGCTGGATCGGGTCCCGGGGGAGGCCAAGGCGGGGCAACAGAAGCAATTCTGATACTGTTAAGCCCCTGGATGAGGATTCTGAGCTTAGGAGCCTGTCAGCAGGATACAGCCACTTCCAGTAGATGGACATGAAGGGAGGAATTGAGAAGTTGAGCCATATCCACCTCCCATCTCCACTGGATCCCATGTCCTCCTAACCTTGAGAAGGAGAGGTCCGTGTATAGGAATCAAAGCCCCTACACCTTTTCAGATGCCCTCAACTGTCTCTTTCTTTCTCTTAATCAAACTCCACCTGTGCCAAGCTATCCCCTTGCTTCTGCATTTGTATGAAATACAATGTCATGGGGCACGACATCTGGCTTTATGAGCATTTTCTAGGGAACAGATCATACAACCTGAAAGTGCAATTTTGTCAGCTCCCTCTGGATGTAACCTTGACTAAAGAGAAGTAAAAATGGAGGGAAACTGGGCAAACACATGCCCTTTTCCTCTTCAATGTTAATTGCTTAAAAAAGTGGATTTTTTTTTTTCTTTGCAAACCTTCGCAAGAAGTCCAGGATGCCAAGGAAACGTGCCTGTGAGGACCCATTGCATCTCTAACACGCTCAGCGGAAGCCTCCACCAGCACAGGAACACACAGCATAGCACTGCTTTGCATCTTTCCTTGCCTCACTTCCCCCTTTCTGCCTGCATTCTCAATACCTCCATCTTGCAACTCCCAAACAAATGGTTAGTACCTTAATTCCTGCCACTGACACTGCTTTCACAAGGACCTGGGCTAAAGTACATGGTTTTACCAAGTATGAAGGTCAAGTAAGTTGTGATAGGTCCCATCAGAGCCAGAATGTGATCCTGGGGGACAGAACTTCTATATGACTTATCTCTATGCCACATTACACCGCTTTTGTTTAGCACAGGATTTGGCACATGGTAGGTATTCCACAAGGACCTGAAATATATGGCATCAAATTGAGTGTATTAGAACCAGAAAAAAGGCTGAACACCACCGCCTCCCCCCCAAAAAAATGTTTTCTTCCAAGATGAATGAGTTATGAGACTCTGAGCTCCTGCCAGCAGCACCTGATAGAATAGGGGCACTTCCAAGAAGTCTTGAAAAGGGTCAAGCAACATATACTACTCTGGATTAGTCAGGGCTTTCCAGAGAAACAGAACCAAAAGGAATTCAGAGTGAGAGAGGATAGAGAAAGAGAGAGAGAGAGAGACTGATTTACTATGAGGAATTGCCTCACATGATTATGGAGGCTAAGTCCCATAGTCTGCCATGTGCAAGCAGGAGACCCAGGAAAGTCAGCTGTGTAAGGCAGTCTGCATGTGAGGGTCTGAAAACCAGGGAAGCTGACAGCATAAACCCCAGTGTGAGGGGAGGGAAGGAGTGATGCCCCAGTTCCTGCAGTCAGAGAGGAGGGGCTGAATCCTCCCTTCCTCCACAGTGTCTTTTGCTGACTCACTGAAATTCTAAAAACCACTCCACTTGGAGCACAGATGGAAACTCAGCAACATTAAAAAGGCCTCTGGATCTAAAAACAAGGAATTCAAAAGCCTGGACTCTAAAGAAGAGGTAGTACCACCTCACTAATTCCCTGTGGACTAACAATCAGGTTTAAAGATAATTATCTTTAAATTATGTCTCATGCAGTTTTCCTGGTCCCAGGGTTCAAGAGGGCAGTGACAGTGATTATCACCAAAAGGAACAGCACTTAGAAATTAGACCCAACAGAGACACTTTAGGACAGAAGCTGAAAATGGGTGCAGCTTCAGCCAGAATGTGTCACTATGTTACATCCCTAGATGAATATGGATATTACTAAAGACCAAGATAATTTAGAGGTAAGGAGGGACTAAGCCATGAAACAGCTTCATTTTACAGATAGGAAAACTGTAGCTCAGGGAGGCTGGAAAATTGGGAATCGAGCCAAAGTGTTCTCATACAAAGCCCACCATGCCTACTTCTTCCTCCAGATTAGCCACCCAAGCAGAAATGGTGACTACAGCTTTAAGGAGGAAAAGCAGATGACAATTTATCTCTTCCAGAAAGTTTCAGAAAATATAGGCATCTAACCAAGGAGACTTGAGAGATCTGGAGATCACTTTTGTAGGGCAGCTCCTTCCCCAAGGACACAAGTGAAGCAGGGGTCTTGATACCTGTGGGAGAGAGGGCCAGAGCTCCAGCTGTGCAAAAGCCAGAGAGCTGCCCCAGTGCTGCTAGTGAACTCAGCCTGCAGCAGCAGGTCTGTCTGCCTGAGATCTGGCCTCCCATCTCTGGAGACCTAAAGAACTAAAACTCGCGTATGGCCAGAGGCAGGGAAATCACCCAGCAAGCCTTGGGCACACTACTGGATTTGGGCAGCTCCTCTGCTGAATTTTAATGAAGTAATTAAGAGCTAGATAATAGAGCTGGGGCTCTGCAGAGCAACACTCATGGCCCTAACCTCTTTGATATGTTCCTGCATCAGGAAGCAACTCTATCACTAAACGGCTTCATTAATATTCCAGCCAGCTCTCTGGCTCTTAAAGGTATCTACGCCAAAGTTTGTTAGTCTTTTAAATTACCTGGTGAAGTCCCTTGGAAAAAAAAAAAAAAAAGAATGAATACATTCTGGGGAAAGAACATCATCACAGGCGGTGCTAGGAGAAGCAGACCAGTTAGACTTGTTCATATTTTCTCTAGTCTGGGTTATGAAGAGAAATAATGATGGGACCACTTCATCCATACTGATGGGGGGGCATGGCTTAGGGCATGGCAGCCAGGGGAGCTGGAAGCCTGTCTTTGCCTGGGATGCATCTGCCATTTGGCAGATGCCTGGACTCCTGGACAACACAGCTGTTAACTCCTTGACCCAAAATAAAGAAGCTGAATGCTTGGGCTCCACATGGCCAGAGGGCTTTCTTCAGAGAAACCTGCTCCTCTGCCCCAGAGGTTTATCCTGGTCACCCACGGCGTGGGAACAGAGAAAAGCTGGGTCTCGCCTGTGCACTCTCCTCTCTGCCTTCTTGGTCCTTAAGGCCCATCTGACCCCTCACGTCCCTGAGTCCTTTCCTGTATAACCCTAGAGGCTCAGAGTTGGGACCTCAGAGTTTAATTCACACCAGTCCCTCTCTTGTATTACCACTTTAAAGAATCCCTGATAAAGAAGATCCAGATTCTGTTGGAATGATTCCAAGAACAAGGAGCTTGCTATTTCACAAGTTCAGTGTCAAGCATTTCTTGTCATAAAAATATACTTCCACTGAGAAGAAATCTGTTTCCTGATGACTTCAATGACTTAGAAATAGGTGTTTGCTCTGGCCAAAAGGGGCTTCCCTGATGGCTCAGTTGGTAAAGAATCGCCTGCAATGCAGCAGACCCCAGTTCAATTCCTGGGTTGGGAAGATCCGCTGGAGAAGGGCTAGGCTACCGACTCCAGTATTCTTGGGCTTCCCTTGTGGCATAGCTGGTAAAGAATCCACCTGCAATGTGGTCAAAAGGAGGTAGCAAAAGGGGACTTATGGTGACTGTAGGTCTGTACCAGTGGTAGTTACATGAAACTATGCATGGACCTACACACACACACAAGTGAATGTAAAACTGCTAAAATCTGGAGACTTACCTGGCAGTCCAGTGGTTAGGACTCCATGCTTTAACTGCCAAGGGTGTGGGTTCAGAACTTGACCAGGTTGGCACCCTGATCTCAGACTTTCCAGGCTTCAGAACTGTGAGAAATAAATACCTGTTGCTTATGCTACCCAGTTTATGATATTCTACCAAAGCAGCTAGGACTAAGACAGAAAACAATACATTTCTAAGTGTATTCTCTAGCAAGTTTCAGGGAACAAAAGCTACCAACCAACAGTCTTCACAGCCTCAGGGCATTCCTAAATTTTCTCCTGGAGTTGGCCTTGCCCTGGGTGGGCTAGGTCTGCCCTTCTCATGGCCTTTTCTCCGATTTGCATCTTGGATGCTCTTTCAGAAAGCCTTGTTTTCAGAAATAAGCTCTCTCTAGCCTGGCTATGCTTCAATTTATTCCAATAAGATCTAACACATCAACCCTTTACTCTGAAGAGGGCACAAAGTTAAGTATTAGGAGCAGAACACGGACAAACCATGCCCATCATGTGCTCTCTTCAGTCTCCTCCAGGAGAAAAGATAATCGATCATTCTAGTTCAGAAAATTTCAAGTCTTTCTCCAAAGAGCTTACATTAACCAGTCTGTAGCCATTAGATTCTCCTGCTGATCCTTCTTTACTAGAGACTCCATGTGTCAGTGCATTAATTAACTATTGTTTCAAGACAATGATGCATAATAAACAATCCCAAATCTCATTGGCTTATAACAACAAACATTAACTTATCTCCTTCATTGGTTTACCAGTAGGCTGGGATTCAACTGATCTCAACTAGGCTGTGTTAGGCTTGGATTTGGACTAAGGATAGAATTCAGGTATGTTCTAAGTATCACATCATTCTCTGTGGGCCAGACCTATCCAGAGCATTTATTCCATGGCAAAAATACAAGAAGCTAAGCCAAACAACCCAAGCATATTCATAGCCTCTGCTTATGTCATATACACTAATTCTATTGGTTAAAGCCATGCTTAATATCAATGGGACTTATATTCTTGCTCTAATGGAAAGTGCACCAAAGTTGGAGGCAAAACTCATGAAGATATCTCTATTACAGGGGAGGAAAAAAAGAGTAAAGATCAATAATCCATCTACCATTCAGTAATAACTAATTTACTGTTTGAGACAACTTCCCCAAATCTCAGATGCCCCTGCAGAGCAGGGTCTCTGGAGCCCAAGACATGACACAGAATCAATTGGCCAATCAGTTACACTTCCCTTCCACTGCGGCTTAGCACAACAATGGCCCATTGTAACCAGTAAGCAGCTGTAGACACAAAGGGAAACATCCTTCATTGTGTCTCCCTGGCTTTGTTCCAGGCCCCAGGAGAACACAAACCAGAATCCCAAGCAGCCTTGGCACTGGACAAAGGTGAATCATCTCTGCAGCAAGCCTGCCAATCTCAGAGAATAAAGTATTAGAGTCAAATATCCTGAGACCAGACCTCCCTGTCCATGTCCACCACTATCCTCACAGCTTGTGGTATCCTGGTCCTCAGGAACAACTGTAATCACCCAGTCATGATGATCAAAGTTTTATTAATCGCCTTTTTCAGAGGGGCTTACTACATGCCATATACTGTGCAAAATGTTCTATTTTGATAAACTCTTCCAAAGACCCTGTGTGATGGGCATTAATCACCCCTCTTTATAGATGAGGTTCAAAACGGTATGATAATTTTCTCAAGGCTATATAACACAAGGCCTGGCAGCTGGTGGAAGTATAAATATAAATGAGACAGAGGCCATATGATGGACCCTAGCTCTTCTGCTAAACAACATCCAAATGGTTAATTCCAATTCTAGAGTCTCAGTTCTACCATTCATAAGTTAATACCATGAAACAATGAGAAGGCTACAGTGAATTAGCATTTGTTGTTTTAGTAGCTAGGTTGTGTCTGACTCCTTTGCAAACCTATGGACTATAGCCCGCCAGGCTCCTCTGTCCACAGTATTTCCCAGGCAAGAACACTGGAGTGGGTTACCATTTCCTTCAGGGAATCTTTCCAACCCAGGGATCAAACTCACATCTCTTGCATTGCAGCGGATTGCCTACCACTGTACCACCTGGGAAGCCAGTGAATTGGGGAAAAGCTTTGTGCAGAACTCTGTGTCCCTAGGAGAACAGACCCAGGAATCTTTGGCCTGTGACTTCAAATCCTACCTTATTTTTTATGGTCTATCTTCAGAACAGCATCTCTGAGCTACAACATAGCTCAATGACAAGTCTAGGGAGGAAAGCCTGGACCAGAAGGGGAGAAAAGTTCCCTAGTGTCAGACTATAAGTTTCCTTATCCTTAGCAGCTCAGTACAGCTTCCCTAGACTCCATCCCACCAGGCTATTCTATGGCAGACTCAGAGAAAGAAGACTGCCTGCCCTATGCTAACTGATCTGTAACTGCCTCTGGCCCACATGACTACTGCAGCAGGAGCTGCCTCAGTCACACTGCCACTGAGGGAGAAATATGTGGCCATTTCCCCAGTTATACCTAACAGCTCCCCAGCCAAGCTGTCTCTGTCCCTCAGAGCTTGGGGAGTCAACTCTAATAAGAAAAGGGGGCTTAGAAGAGAGAGGAGGTTGACTGGCTAGAATGGATAGAGCCCTGATCCTCTCTGAGGGTCTCCCTTCCAGTCCTGTTGGATTACTCAGATGGAGGTCCCACATCCATCATGTTCGGAATCCCTGTGTTCCTCTGGTAGTCAACCTCCAGGGGTACCTGGAGCAATGAAGCTATCATGAAGCCACTCTCTCTGTCCTCTGATGTTAGTCCTGTGACATCACGTTTTAAGCCAATGCTGGGGAAGGAGGCTGGTTGTTGATGAAGGTGAGATAACAAACCTTCCTGAGAAGGAGGACCCAGAAGGTCCTCAGCAGACAAGGAAAACAAAAAGGCGAGTCAGATCCCAGACCATGTCAGGCCTGCATCCAGACAATGGCTCTCTCATCTGAGCTCATTCCATATTCTGTTACCATCTAGGAAGACAGACGTGTGTAAGAGGAAGAAAGGGAACTGTGAGCCCAGCCAGGAGGGGTTCTCCTGGACAAAAGGCTGCAACCACAACTGCCCAGGACCCATGTAACTGAGGAAGATGTTGGGGGAAACCGAGGCTCCTGTGTAACTCCTCCTTTGGTGTGTTTTCTGTGATAAAATGTGATTTAGGCCAGGAAAAGCCCCTGAAGATTCCTTCTTCACAAAGTCATCATAATAGGTTATTTGACTTTGGAAAACAAACACAAAATAAAAAGAGACAAGAACACTTGACCCAAACTTTCTGGACCAGTGAACAGTTCTTTCTGTCGGCATTCTGGCTGGTATTCTTCTTAATAAATTTGAAAAAGAAAGGCATTTTGGCGGTCTTTTTCATGCCATCTGCTTCTTCAGCTCCAGAAAACCTTGGCTGGTGAAGTACCCCTGCCCGGGGCTCCCACAGCTCAGGCTCTCGACAGCACAGCTCACGTCGTGCCATGCTGTTATTGCCCTTTGCTCCCTGCCCCTCAAGGAAAGAACATTTTCAACTTTGTACACTCTGACTGATGGGAGTTCATTAGGTTTATTGAATAATAAATACATAGAGTTCCACTTTCTCTCATGTTCCTACATGTCTCCCTACCCTGCTACTTGCGCTCAGAGATTTCCTCTTCTTTCAATTTTGGGACTCAGAAGCTATGTAGCCTGGCACTGGGCTCAGATCTAGTCCTCCCAGATGGAGGGTTCAGCAACTCAAATCAGGGGCTAGACTGAAAATGTCTCTGTGCCCCAAACCCTAGCACCTCCAACAGAGGAGGACTCACGGGTGTGCAGCTGGTGGTGGTGGTATAGTTTCATGCCCACCAGCTCTCCAGCTCACCTGAGAATGCTGAGCACCAAGGTCAAGATCACAAATATTATCTCCTGCTCTGAGTCAAAAGGACACAAGGTCCCTACCAATGCTCTAATTCTACCCTTTCCATCTCTCTGCTGGTGACTCCTGGGGAAGGCCACAATGTCCATGATGTATGGAGGGCAGGGAGAAGGAATGGTGAGTATTAGTGATAGAGTCAATCCCTGCTCTCCAGGAAAGGAAGCTGCAGTGCCTGGGAGACCAGTGAGCTCGCATGAACCATAAGGTACAGTGGCCCCCACTATCCCCCACCTCTACCTCCCAGATCACAGGGTACCTCAAGCTGCTGTGCACAAGCTTCTGAGTCAGATAAGCTCACTGACTTCTCCCTGGAAGGCACAAAGGCCTAGAGGGAACTGGAGGGAAAGTAATGCTTCATAATATTATCTAACATTCTAAGGGTCCAAATGTCAGGAACCCAGAAAAGTACCTACCCTTGCATACTCATACAAAGCTTCCTCTTTTTGGAATCGGTTCATCAGCAGGTGTTCTCTGTCAACTAAATAAAGCAGATGGAGCCCTTGAGCAACAGTCCCAGCCTTCACAGAGTACCCTGTTTGGATGGGGTGGCAGGACTCACAGAGCAGCTGAGGACACCATACTGTGGACAAATAGACTCCACAGGTAACACAGGCCTTCAGAGCAGCAGGAGTTCATAGGAAGGAGGGAGGTCACTGTGACTACAAGTTCCTAAAGGTGATGAAGCCTGAGCTGGCTCCCAAATGAGAGAGACATCAATTTAAGCAGAAAGAAGGCTCAGAGAATTTTAAGTTGAAACACCACATAAAACCATGGATTCTGTGGTAAGATATGCAAACTATACAATTTCAGCAATGGCACAATGGGCCATTCAATCCCATTGTATAAAATGATGCTGTCTTCTTAGGCTTGATATTAGTTTAAAATAAAATAAAACCATTTCCCGCTTGATTACAGTTAGAATCAGAGAAGGATTTTCAGTCTGACCCTCAGTAGTGTTTAAAATAGTGGAAAAGAGCAGATAAGGCGTTGAATAAAATAAATGTTTCTGATCTCAATCCAGTTACTGCTGAATGCAGCAGCGGATTGGAAAGGTAGGTCGCCTCTGGCATTCTCAGCCATGAGAAATTTAACGATGGATGAAAATGGATAAAATCAAGATGCTCTGATAGAATAGGAGGCTTCAATATCTCAGAAAATTAGGATCCTTGTAACCAATTTTACAATGGCTGGATTATAGCTAAATAGGATTTTAAGTCTATTGTAAATGAAAGGAAATCTAATTTAACTGGGCCACATCATTTTTACCGAAATGCGATAAATGCTAATTTCCTTGCCGGGCACCAGTGACTTGGCTTGTGATAGAGGTTTGTAAGGTGCTCAAGTCTGACCAATCTCAAATTGGCCTTTTCTAGTTCTGAGGTTGAGCTTCAAATTCACACGTTTGGCGGTGGGGGAGGGGGGGTTTGGAGGGGGAGGGATAGTTAAGGGAAGTAATCAAAGTTTTACCTGCTTGGCTCCACAGCCTCTTCACCCTGTGTCCAAGGTTACTTTTGAGAACCACCCTCTTTACCAACATGAGCCTGACCAGAGCTACAAGACAGTATCCCAAACACCCAATTTTAACAATTCTCCCTCTTTGTTTTTTAATTACCTCTGTCTATGTTCTAAGCAAAGTACAAACTATCCTTCAAAATATGCAAAGGCATTACTTTCACAAACACAAAAGCCAAGAGACAGAATGGCAGACAGTGAGCAGTGAGCATGGCTGGTGCATAAGATACCAGCTAAAAAGCAATGGTATGTGTGTGTGTTACTGAAATGCCCCCAAGCATTCCAAATCTGGAGTCATTCTTTCCTTCAGAATTCAAATAAAATCATTGGAGTCCCTGTTTAGTTTCTCTACCACACAATTCTCTGGGAATGTAAACACATGGTTACTGCTTGTCCCCAAGGCAACCGCAAACCATGACTGACACTAGACTGTAGTACTTAACCAACTTTCCCAAACACTTGAGGATGTCATAATAAATTACAATACTGAAGAAGAAAACTTAAAACTTAAGTTCTCCTAAAATCTACAAGCCATAACACATTGCACACCTTTACTGACTCTGTCCCTCCTTAGTCCTGGCCGTGTTAGTGGGGTCTATCCCAGGTTATAGCAGTTCCTTCTACTGACTTGTCTTGCCAATCTCCCCAGTGCCCATCCCCAAAACCATCTAATAATGCTATTTATGTTCATAAGTATAGCGAATATTTACCTAGCATTTACATATGACATTGTTTAGGCCCTTTATCTTCATTAATTCATTCAGTTCTTCTAATAGCCTTAGAAGATGGGCTATATTATATTCATATTTTATAGATAGGTAAGTTAAAGCACAAATAGATTGATTACCCAAAGTTTAGAGAACTGGTATGTGGTGGAGATGATTCAAACCCAGAAGGCTAACTCTAGAGATATTGATCTGAATTTTCATACACTGCATATCCAAAGAACAATCTCTAAACTCAAGGAAGACCTGGATCATCCTAGTATATAAGGCAGTTTAGTGAGCACCCTGCCATGGTTAACCTTATGTGTCAACTCAGCTAGGCTATGGTGCCCAGTTGTTTGGTTAAACCAAAGTCCAAATGTTTCTATAAAGACATTTTTTTTAAAAATAGAGACTATAAGAAAATCATTAAATAAGTGACTGAGTAAATCATAACTAAATGACTAAATAATAATGAATGATTAAATTGATAAAACTAATAATGAAGTAAATAAGTCTTTGTACTCTTTACAGTGTGGATGGGCCTCATCTAAGCACAGAAGGCCTTAAGAACACAAACTGAGTTCCCATGGAATAGAAGGAATTCTACCCAGGATTGCAACAGAGACTGAGCTAAAATTACTTAAAATGTACTGAGAAAGTAGATCCTAATATTCTCATCACAGGAAAAGAAAAAAAAAAAAAAAAGGTATCCATTGGGGTGATGGATGTGTTGATTGTGGTATTTCACAATATATACATATGTCAAATCATCAGATTGTACATTTTAAATATACACAATTTGTCAATTATACCTCAGTGAGCTGTAAAAATAAATACAGATGTGAGAGAAAGGGAGGTGGGGGAGAATTTTTTTAAAAAGAGGACTGCAACACAGAAACCCTGCCTGAGCTTCCAGCCTGCTGCCCTGTGGAACTAGGACTCAAGATCTGCAACATAAATTTTTATCTGAATCTGCAGCCCACCAACCTGCCCCACAAATTTCAGCCTTGCTAGACCCTACAATCAAATAAGCCAGTTTTTAGAAGGCTACACATAGATCTATAGCTCTTGCCAGGCTTAGGTCTTTCAAGACTTTTAAAATCTTGTTTCTACAGGATGCCAATCCAAGCTTAATTTTTATGCATGATTGTACTGAAAGAAACTTCCCAGACAGGATAGAGGCAGAAATAAAAGGGGTGAGGGAGAACCTTCCACAAGCTTCCCCAGTGGAACTTTTACCAGAGTGAAGATGACCCATACTCCTTCCATCCAGGGAGAATTCTGGACTGTAACACTGTGGTCCACAAATGAGGCAACCTCTGCTGCATCCACAGGGGTTTTCTCAAGATATATCCAGCTCACACACTGCCCTCTGTGAAGGCATGTCAGTTCCTTCTCTATTCTGGACGCTGTGTGCTAAGCCGCTTCAGTCGTGTCCAACTCCTTGTGACCCTATAGACTATAGCCCTGCAGGCTCCTCTGTCCATGGGATCCTCCATGCAATACTGGAGTGGGTTACTCTGCCCTCCTCCAGGGAATCTTCCTGACCCAGGGATCAAACCCACATCTCTGGACACTGCCATGACCTGAATGTTTAGGTCTCCCCAAATTCATATGTAGAAACCCTAATCCCTTAAGGAGATGAAAACAGTAGGCGAGACCTTTAGGAGGTGATTAGCTCATGAGAGTAGAGCCCTCATGAATGAAATTAGCATTATGAGAGACACCATAGGGCCCCCTAGTCCCCTTCACCCCATGTGAGGATACAATGAGAAGCCTGTGGCCCCAAAAGGGCTCTTCTAAAACTCTGCTAGCACCCTTTTCTTGGATTTCTAGCTTCCAGAATTGTGAGAAATTTTTGTTGTTTATAAGTCACATAGTCTGTGGCATTTTGTCATAACAATCCAGAGAGTCACCAAGATCTCTTTATACTTCATGGCACCCACCACATCCTGCCCAATGCCATTAGCCACATCACTTGGCTTAAACTCTGAGGCATGGGAATTGAAATCTGCTGACCAGAGTCCAGTCATGTTCCCAAAATTGGATAAATATGCCACTCACATTTGGAAAAACCTTATGTCTTCACTCCCAGATTTTGTTAGTCCCTCACCTTTTCCCAGCTCACTCTCAGTTCTCACTCTCAAGATCAAAGACATACACCTTCCCCACTCTCCTAAAGCACACCCACTCACTCATTCCACTCTATCCCACTGGCCTTCGTGTTGCTCTTCAAGGAGTCAAGAAAGCTCTTTCCTGCCTGAGGACCTTTATGGTCACTAGTTTCCTCCTCCCAGAATGATTTTCTCAGAATGTTCTATGCCCCCCTTCTTCCTTTCGTTAAAACTTCAGTCCAGTTGTCACCTTCTCAGGCCTTCCCTATCTAAAAGAACATCTCCCCCTATTCTCTTAGCCTGCTTCCATTTTCTTTATAGCCCTTTGCCTAGGGAAAACTGAAATAGAATATATATTTGTAAGTAAATAAATATATATGTATGCGTGCATGTTAATTGTCCATAGAACCCCATCGGGATGAAAGTTTCATAAGAGCAGCAGCTCACTTTCTCTTTGCTCTCTCCTTTCTCCTCAAGATCTAAAGAAGTGCTTGGCATATAGTAGCATATTCAGTTAAATAAACTTAATAGTAATCTTATATGATTTAAAGGGTTCATCTTTTTTTCCCTCCAAATAAGTGAACCAGTATTCCTGTTATTCACTACAAAATAAACCATTACTCACCCACTGGTTTTCATTTGCCAAGTTCTCATATTTTAGGTACTAGAAAAGTAGGTTGAAATTACCATTGGAAATATAAATAATATGAATAAAAATTGTAATATCTAGTACCTTACATAGGACTTTCTGCAGTGTGCATATTCTTTAAAAGCTCCCTGTGTGATTCCTGTGTGTCTTCCTACCTTTACCCCTCGTGAAGAACAACTGCTATAGCTACTTAGCACCTCATGTGGGCTCAGCACTGGAAGATAAAGAAATGGTATAAGGCATAGATTTTGCCCTTGAATCACTTACTGTCTCAGTAGGGAGACAAAACAGGTACTGGAAACCATCAGAATATTAAGTACTAAATTTTCCAGGGAATTATACACATGGAAGAGCATTAAGACAAACGCCATAGGAGTCAATCAGAAACAAAGAAGAGCTTGGTTGCCTGCGAAGGATTCATTGTGACTATTAGACCTGATTTTTATAAAGAAGAATACATAAAATAGAAATCTGCTCTGTCCTTTTGGGAAGAAAGTTTAAACTGGCAGTTTTCTCCACTTAACATCCAATTGCTGTTGCTGTTGTTTTTTCCAGTTAGGTATCTGCACATGAAAAATGAACCACATTGATGGGACAAGCAGAAATTATGTAAGAGCTGCTAATTACTCATTTACTTACAATTAAGTGGCTATAACACAACTGCCTGAATTGAAGCATATGGTGGATCTGTTACTCAGTCCATTCCATATGGGTATGCTTGTGTGTGTGTGTGTGTGTGTGTGTGTGTGTGTGTGTGTGTGTGTGCGCGCGCGCGCGCAGCAGCCTCTAGGTATTTATCTTCTTAAACTATACTACAATGAAGTACCAGACTCCCCATCCACAGGCTGGCCGTGGAAACTCTGTCCCAAACAGAAGCTCTCAATAGTGTAGTGTTTCTCTTCCAGGTGCTTTAGGGGATTTCTATTTCAAAAACACGCAACATTTCTAGCAGTAGAGACTTTCAAAAAACTTTTCAGTATATTTCTACACTCCCCAACTCCTTGGCAAATGTATGAGATCGTTGAATTTGCATTTTGGTATTAGACTCATTTCTGGCTCCATGTTTTTCTTCTTTTTTCTCCTCCTTTAAAAATACGTTACCTGCTTTAAGTCCATATTAAAACAAGGCATGAGCAAATAAACATCTATTAACTTCTAGCATCTCCCAAGTGGTTCTCAGTGTATGGGCTTGGGAACAGCAGCAGCAGCAGCACCTGAGGACTTGTTAAAATTGCAAAACTCAAGCTCCACCTCAGACCTACTAAACTAGCAACTTTGGAAACAGGGCTCAATAATCTATATTTTAATCAGGATTTTCACTGATTCTGATGCAGGCTAAATGTGAGAATCACTGTCCAAAAAGATGACAAACTTACCAGTGCTGTTGGAATCATCAGAGAGGCCCTGAAAATGAGGGTACCCAGGGCTTAACGGCTGGGTTAATCTTGGATGAGAATATTTGGTCATCTTAACACTTCCTGAGAATTTCACCCTATCCTGTAACTTTCAATGATTATATTGCAAACAACTCCCCAGATATCCCTCAGTTCAGTTCAGTCACTCAGTCGTGTCCAACTCTTTGCCACCCCAGGGACTGCAGGATGCCAGGCTTCCCTGTCCATCATCAACTCCCAGGGCTTACTCAAACTCATGTCCATTGACTCAAAGATGCCATCCAACCATCTCATCCTCTGTTGTCCCCTTTTCCTCCTGCCTTCAATCTTTCCCAGCATCAGGGTCTTTTCAAATGAGTCAGTTCTTCGCATCAGGTGGCCAAAGTATTGGAGTTTCAGCTTCACTATCAGTCCTTCTAATGAATATTCAGGACTGACTTCCTTTAGGATTAACTGGTTTGATCTCTTTGCAATACAGGGGGCTCTCAAGAGTCTTCTCCAACACCACAGTTCAAAAGCATCAATTCTTTGGTGCTCAGCTTTCTTTATAATCCTTTTGAAGTCCTTTGCACAGGAATTGTGAAGACGGTTGTCATTATCTTCATTACCTCCACCATAGTTTGGTCTCAGGTCAACAACAAGGAGGGAACGCAGCCCTGCCCATCAACAGAAAATTGGATTAAAGATTTTCTGAGCTATTTACTTATAAATGGAAGGCTTTCTTATCTCTCCTTGCTATTCTTTGGAACTCTGCACTCAAATGAGTATATCTTTCCTTTTCTCTGCTTTTCACTTCTCTTCTTTTCACAGATATTTTTAAGGCCTCCTCAGACAGCCATTTTGCTTTTTTGCATTTCTTTTTCTTGGGGATGGTCTTGATCCCTGTCTCCTGTACAACGTCATGAACCTCCGTCCATAGTTCATCAGGCACTCTGTCTATCAGATCTAGTCCCTTAAATCTACTTCTCACTTCCACTGTATAATCATAAGGGATTTGATTTAGGTCATACCTGAATGGTCTAGTGGTTTTCCCCACTTTCTTCAATTTAAATCTGAATTTGGCAATAAGGAGTTCATGGTCTGAGCCACAGTCAGCTCCTGGTCTTGTTTTTGCTGATTGTATAGAGCTTCTCCATATTTAGCTGCAAATAATATAATCAATCTGGTTTTGGTGTTGATCATCTGGTGCTGCCCATGTGTAGAGTCTTCTCTTGTGTTGTTGGAAGAGGGTGTTTGCTATGGCCAGTGTGTTCTCTTGGCAAGACTCTATTAGCCTTTGCCCTGATTCATACTGTACTCCAAGGCCAAATGTGCCTGTTACTCCAGGTGTTTCTTGACTTCCTACTTTTGCATTCCAGTCCCCTATAATGAAAAGCACATCTTTTTTGTGTGTTAGTTCTAAAAGGTCTTGTAGGTCTTCATAGAACCGTTCAGCTTCTTCAGCATTACTGGTCAGGGCAAAGACTTGGATTACCTTGATATTGAATAGTTTCCCTTGGAAACAAACAGAGATCATTCTGTCATTTTTGAGATTGCATCCAAGTACTGTATTTCAGACTTTTTTGTTGACTATGATGGCTACTCCATTTCTTCTAAGGGATTCCTGCCCACAGTAGTTGATATAATGGTCAACTGAGTTAAATTGCCTATTCCAGTCCACCTTACTTCACTGATTCCTACAATGTCGATGTTCATGCTTGTCATCTCCTGTTCAACCACTTCCAAATTGCCTTGATTCATGGACTTAACATTCCAGGTTCCTATGCAATACTGCTCTTTACAGCATCGGACCTTGCTTCTATCACCAGTCCCATCCACAACTGAGCATTGTTTTTGCTTTGGCTCCATCCTTTCATTCTTTCTGGAGTTATTTCTCCACTGATCTCCAGTAGTATATTGGGCACCTACCAACCTGGGGAGTTCATCTTTCAGTGTCCTATCTTTTTGCCTTTTCATACTCTTCATGGGGTTCTCAAGGCAAGAATACTGAAGTGGTTTGCCATTCTCTTCTCCAGTGGACCACATTCTGTCAGACCACTCCACCATGACCCATCTGTCTTGGGTGTCCCTACACAGCATGGCTTAGTTTCATTGAGTTAGATAAGGCTGTGGTCCATGTGATCAGATTGGCTAGTTGTCTGTGATTGTGGTTTCAGTCTGTCTGCCCTCTGATGCCCTCTCTCAGTGCCTACCATCTTACCTGGGTTTCTCTTACCTTGGACGTGGGGTATCTCTTCATGGCTGCTCCAGCAAAGCACAGCCACTGCTCCTTCTTGCCTTGGACGTAGGGTATCTCCTCATGGATGCCGCTCCTGACCTTGGACGTAGGGTAGCTCCTGCACCACACAGACATCACTACTGTGCCTCAAAGCCACTGCTCCTGAGGCAAGAGGAGAAAAGGAAAGATATACCCATTTGAATGCAGAGTTACAAAGAATAGCAAGGAGAGATAAGAACGCCTTCCTCAGTGATCAATGCAAAGAAACAGAGGAAAACAATAGAATGGGAAAGACTAGAGATCTCTTCAAGAAAATTAGAGGAGGGGAGGAGCCAAGATGGCGGAGGAGTAGGACGGGGAGACCACTTTCTCCCCTACAAATTCATCGAAAGAACAATTGAACGCAGAGCAAACTTCACAAAACAACTTCTGATCGCTAGCTGAGGTCATCAGGCGCCCAGAAAAGCAGCCCATTGTCTTCGAAAGGAGGTAGGACAAAATATAAAAGACAAAAAGAGAGACAAAAGAGCTAAGGAAGGAGATCCGTCCAGGGAAGGGAGTCTTAATAGAGGAAGTTTCCAAACACCAGGAAACCCTCGCACTGGCGGGTCTGGGGGAAGTTTTTGAATCTCGGAGGGCAGCCTGACTAGGAGGGGAAGAATAAATAAAACCCACAGATTACGTGCCTAAAAGCAACTCCCAGCAGAAAAGTACCCCAGATGCCCGCATCTGCCACCAGCAAGTGAGGGTGGAAAGGAGAAGAGTGGGCGGCATTGCTTAGGGTAAGGACCGGGCCTGAGTGCCCTGAGGACAATCGGAGCGAGCTTTTGTGAGTTACCAACTTAAACTGTGGGACAGCAAGAGAGAGAGAGAGAAAATTAACCGGCCCGAACACACTGCCGGCTGTTCGCAGAACAAAGGGTCTGAGCAAGTCCAGAGAAGAGCTCACAGGCTGCGGACCGGCCCAGCCCCGCCGGAGGCAGGAGGCAGGGGGGAGGGGAAAGGGGCAGGCTCAGCCCCAAGGACCGCATCCCCTACCGCACTGCAAACAGGCCTCCAGTTTCTAACCAAAGACCTCCTGAGATTCTGGATGGTCGACATCAGCCGGGAGGGTCGAGGCGAGACACAGGGCGCAGGCACCCGACCGGCGCGGGTGGGGACTGGGGCTGGGGACGCGGAGGGGAGAAGGCGTGCTGCACCCAGGGAGAGTGCGCCTGTCAAGCTCCTGGCTGCCTGAGCCGCTCGGACGGGGAAGGCACAAAACGCAGGCGCAGCCGAGTCCGCGCTTTTGTGGAACACCCGAGGGCTGGAACGGCGCGCAGCGCAGGGCACGCTCCATATAGAACAGCTGGGAGCCTGAGCAGCGTAGACGGGGAAAGCAGCGCCAGTCCCTCCCCGCAGCGCGACGGAACTAGCAACCTGAATAAGAGACCACCTCCGCCTGCCTGTGTCAGGGCGGAAATTAGGCACTGAAGAGACGGGCAAACAGAAGCCAAATAAACAAAGGGAACCGCTTCAGGAGGGACCAGTGCAACAGATTAAAATCCCTGTAGATAACACCAACTACACCAGAAGGGGCCTGTAGATATCGAGAAGTGTAAGCTGGAACGAGGAGCTATCTGAAACTGAACCGAACCCACACTGACCGCAACAGCTCCAGAGAAACTCCTACATATATTTTTACTTTTTTAAAATTTTTTTAATTAAAAATTTTTTTTCTTTTTTTTTAATTTTCTTTTAAAATTCCCTATTACTCCCCCATTACTCCTTAACTTTCATTTTCGTAGATTTTTACAATTTCTTTAATTAGAAAAAAAATTTTCTTCTTGTTTTTTTTTCCCTTTTCTCTTCTTTTTTCTATTTTTCTTTTTCTCTTATTTCCTTTTAAAGTCCTCTATTACTCCTCTACTACTCCTTAATTTTCATTTTCATTACACTATAACCTTGCAAAAAAAAAAAAAAAGAGAAACCCTACTTTTAAACTGAACTTCATATATATTTCTAAAATTTTTTTGTGTTTTGGGTTTTGTTTATAATATTGTATTTTTAAGAGTCTAACCTCTACTCTAGATTTTTAATCTTTGTTTTTCAGTATATGATATAAATTGTGGACATTTAAGAATCTGATATTCAGTTCCCATTTTTATTCAGGGGTGTGTTGATTACTCTCTCCCAATCTTGACTCTCCATTTTCTACCTCAGAACACCTCTATTTCCTCCTTTCCCCTTCTCTTCCCAATCCAATTCTGTGAATCTTTGTGGGTGTCTGGGCTACGGAGAACACTCTGGGAACAGACAACTGCATAGATCTGTCTCTCTCCTCTTGAGTCCCCCTTTTTCTCCTCCTGCTCATCTCTATCTCCCTCCTCCCTCTCCTCTTCTTCATGTAACTCTGTGAAACTCTCTGGGTGTCCCTCATGGGGGAAAATCTTTTCACGATTAACCTAGAAGTTTTATTATCAGTGCTGTATAGTTAGGAGAAGTCTTGAGACTACTGGAAGAATAAAACTGAAATCCAGAGGCAGGAGACTTAAGCCCAAAACCTGAGAACACCAGAAAACTCCTGACTACATGGAATATTAAGTAATAAGAGACTGTCCAAAAGCCTCCATACCTACACTGAAACCAACCACCACCCAAGAGCCAATAAGTTTTAGAGCAAGACATATCATGCAAATTCTCCAGCAACGCAGGAACATAGCCCTGAACGTCAACATACAGGCTGCCCAAGGTCACACCTAACACATAGACCCATCTCAAAACTCATTACTGGGCACTCCATTGCACTCCAGAGAGAAGAAATCTAGTTCCATGCACCAGAACACCGACTCAAGCTTCCCTAACCAGGAAACCTTGACAAGCCAATCGTCCAACCCCACCCACTGGGTAAAACCTCCACAATAAAAAGGAACCACAGACCTCCAGAATACAGAAAGTCCACTCCAGACACAGCAATCTAAAAAAGATGAAAAGGCAGAGAAACACCCAACAGGTAAAGGAACACGAAAAATGCCCACCAAGTCAACAAAAGAGGAGGAGATAGGGAATCTACCTGAAAAAGAATTTAGAATAATGATAATAAAAATGATCCAAAATCTCGAAAACAAAATGGAGTTACAGATAAATAGCCTGGAGACAAAGATTGAGAAGATGCAACAAATGTTTAATAAAGACCTAGAAGAAATAAAAAAGAGTCAATTAAAAATGAATAATGCAATAAATGAGATCAAAAACACTCTGGAGGGACTCAAGAGTAGAATAACGGAGACAGAAGATAGGATAAGTGAGGTAGAAGATAAAATGGTGGAAATAAATGAAGCAGAGAGGAAAAAAGAAAAAAGGATCAAAAGAAATGAGGACAACCTCAGGGACCTCTGGGACACTGTGAAACGCCCCAACATTCGAATCATAGGAGTCCCAGAAGAAGAAGACAAAAAGAAAGGCCATGAGAAAATACTCGAGGAGATAATAGCTGAAAACTTCCCTAAAATGGGGAAGGAAACAGCCACCCAAGTCCAAGAAACCCAGAGTGTCCCAAACAGGATAAACCCAAGGCGAAACACCCCAAGACACATATTAATCAAATTAACAAAGATCAAACACAAAGAACAAATACTAAAAGCAGCAAGGGAGAAACAACAAATAACACACAAAGGGGTTCCCATAAGGATAACAGCTGATCTATCAATAGAAACCCTCCAGGTCAGAAGGGAATGGCAGGACATACTTAAAGTAATGAAAGAGAATAACCTACAACCTAGATTACTTTACCCAGCAAGGATCTCATTCAGATATGAAAGAGAATTCAAAAGATTTACAGACAAGCAAAAGCTGAGAGAATTCAGCACCACCAAACCAGCTCTTCAACAAATGCTAAAGGATCTTCTCTAGACAGGAAATGCAGAAAGGTTGTATAAAAACGTGAACCCAAAACAACAAAGTAAATGGCAACGGGACCACACCTATCAATAATTACCTTAAATGTAAATGGGTTGAATGCCCCAACCAAAAGACAAAGATTGGCTGAATGGATACAAAAACAAGACCCCTATATATGCTGTCTACAAGAGACCCACCTCAAAGCAAGAGACACATACAGACTAAAAGCGAAGGGCTGGAAAAAAATATTTCACGCAAACGGAGACCAAAAGAAAGCAGGAGTCGCAATACTCATATCAGATAAAATAGACTTTCAAATAAAGGATGTGAAAAGAGACAAAGAAGGACACTACATAATGATCAAAGGATCAATTCAAGAAGAAGATATAACAATTATAATTATATATGCACCCAACATAGGAGCACCGCAATATGTACGGCAAACGCTAATGAGTATGAAAGAGGAAATTAATAGTAACACAATAATAGTGGGAGACTTTAATACCCCACTCACAACTATGGATAGATCAACTAAACAGAAAATTAACAAGGAAACACAAACCTTAAATGACACAATGGACCAGCTAGACCTAATTGATATCTATAGGACATTTCACCCCAAAACAATCAACTTCACCTTTTTCTCAAGTGCACACGGAACCTTCTCCAGAATAGATCACATCCTGGGCCATAAATCTAGCCTTGGAAAATTCCAAAAAATTGAAATCATTCCAGTCATCTTTTCTGACCACAGTGCAGTAAGATTAGATCTCAATTACAGGGAAAAAATTGTTAAAAATTCAAACATATGGAGGCTAAATAACACACTTCTGAATAACCATCAAATCATAGAAGAAATCAAATATACATAGAAATGAATGAAAATGAAAACACAACAACCCAAAACCTATGGGACACTGTAAAAGCAGTGCTAAGGGGAAGGTTCACAGCATTACAGGCTTACCTCAAGAAACAAGAAAAAAGTCAAATAAATAACCTAACTCTACACCTAAAGCAATTAGAGAAGGAAGAAATGAAGAACCCTAGGGTTAGTAGAAGGAAAGAAATCTTAAAAATTAGGGCAGAAATAAATGCAAAAGAAATTAAAGAGACCATAGCAAAAATCAACAAAGCTAAAAGCTGGTTTTTTGAAAAAATAAACAAAATTGACAGACCATTAGCAAGACTCATTAAGAAACAAAGAGAGAAGAACCAAATTAACAAAATTAGAAATGAAAATGGAGAGATCACAACAGACAACATTGAAATACAAAGGATCATAAGAGACTACTACCAGCAGCTCTATGCCAATAAAATGGACAACTTGGAAGAAATGGACAAATTCTTAGAAAAGTATAACTTTCCAAAACTGAGCCAGGAAGAAATAGAAGATCTTAACAGAGCATCACAAGCAAGGAAATCGAAACTGTAATCAGAAATCTTCCAGCAAACAAAAGCCCAGGACCAGATGGCTTCACAGCTGAATTCTACCAAAAATTTAGAGAAGAGCTAACACCTATCTTACTCAAACTCTTCCAGAAAATTGCAGAAGAAAGTAAACTTCCAAACTCATTCTATGAGGCCACCATCACCCTAATTCCAAAACCAGACAAAGATGCCACAAAAAAAGAAAACTACAGGCCAATATCACTGATGAACATAGATGCAAAAATCCTTAACAAAATTCTAGCAAACAGAATCCAACAACATATTAAAAAAAATCATACACCATGACCAAGTGGGCTTTATCCCAGGAATGCAAGGATTCTTTAATATCTGCAAATCAATCAATGTAATACACCACATTAACAAATTGAAAGATAAAAACCATATGATTATCTCAATAGATGCAGAGAAAGCCTTTGACAAAATTCAACACCCATTTATGATTAAAACTCTCCAGAAAGCAGGAATAGAAGGAACATACCTCAACATAATAAAAGCTATATATGACAAACCCACAGCAAGCATCACCCTCAATGGTGAAAAATTGAAAGCATTTCCCCTGAAATCAGGAACAAGACAAGGGTGCCCACTCTCACCACTACTATTCAACATAGGTTTGGAAGTTTTGGCCACAGCAGTCAGAGCAGAAAAAGAAGTAAAAGGAATCCAGATAGGAGAAGAAGTGAAACTCTCACTGTTTGCAGATGACATGATCCTCTACATAGAAAACCCTAAAGACTACCAGAAAATTACTAGAGCTAATCAACGAATATAGTAAAGTTGCAGGATATAAAATTAACACACAGAAATCCCTTGCATTCCTATACACTAACAATGAGAAAACAGAAGGAGAAATTAAGGAAACAATGTCATTCACCAAAAAGAATAAAATACTTAGGAGTATATCTACCTAAAGAAACAAAAGACCTATACATAGAAAACTATAAAACACTGATGAAAGAAATCAAAGAGGACACAAACAGATGGAGAAACATACCGTGTTCGTGTTCATGGATTGGAAGAATCAATATCGTCAAAATGGCTATTCTACCCAAAGCAATCTATAGATTCAATGCAATCCCTATCAAGCTACCAACGGTATTTTTCACAGAACTAGACCAAATAATTTCACAATTTGTATGGAAATACAAAAAACCTCAAATAGCCAAAGTAATCTTGAGAAAGAAGAATGGAACTGGAGGAATCAACCTGCCTGACTTCAGACTCTACTACAAAGCCACAGTCATCAAGACAGTATGGTACTGGCACAAAGACAGAAATATAGATCAATGGAACAGAATAGAAAGCCCAGAGATAAATCCACGAACCTATGGACACCTTATCTTCGACAAAGGAGGCAAGGATATACAATGGAAAAAAGAAAACCTCCTTAGCAAGTGGTGCTGGGAAAACTGGTCAATCACTTGTAAAAGAATGAAAGTAGAACACTTTCTAACACCATACACAAAAATAAACTCAAAATGGATTAAAGATCTAAATGTAAGACCAGAAACTATAAAACTCCTAGAGGAGAACATAGGCAAAACACTCTCTGACATGAATCACAGCAGGATCCTCTATGACCCACCTCCCAGAATATTGGAAATAAAAGCAAAACTAAACAAATGGGACCTAATGAAACTTAAAAGCTTTTGCACAACAAAGGAAACTATAAGTAAGGTGAAAAGACAGCCCTCAGATTGGGAGAAAATAATAGCAAATGAAGAAACAGACAAAGGATTTATCTCAAAAATATACAAGCAACTCCTGAAGCTCAATTCCAGAAAAATAAATGACCCAATCAAAAAATGGGCCAAAGAACTAAACAGACATTTCTCCAAAGAAGACATACAGATGGCTAACAAACACATGAAAAGATGCTCAACATCACTCATTATCAGAGAAATGCAAATCAAAACCACAATGAGGTACCATTACACGCCAGTCAGGATGGCTGCTATCCAAAAATCTACAAGCAATAAATGCTGGAGAGGGTGTGGAGAAAAGGGAACCCTCTTACACTGTTGGTGGGAATGCAAACTAGTACAGCCACTATGGAAAACAGTGTGGAGATTTCTTAAAAAACTGGAAATAGAACTGCCATATGACCCAGCAATACCACTTCTGGGCATACACACTGAGGAAACCAGATCTGAAAGAGACACGTGCACCCCAATGTTCGTCACAGCACTGTTTATAATAGCCAAGACATGGAAGCAACCTAGATGCCGATCAGCAGATGAATGAATAAGGAAGCTGTGGTGCATATACACCATGGAATATTACTCAGCCGTTAAAAAGAATTCATTTGAATCAGTTCTAATGAGATGGATGAAACTGGAGCCCATTATACAGAGTGAAGTAAGCCAGAAAGATAAAGATCATTACAGCATACTAACACATATATATGGAATTTAGAAAGATGGTAATGATAACCCTATATGCAAAACAAAAAAAGAGACACAGACGTACAGAACAGACTTTTGGACTCTGTGGGAGAAGGCGAGGGTGGGATGTTTCGAGAGAACAGCATGTATATTATCTATAATGAAACAGATCACCAGCCCAGGTGGGATGCATGAGACAAGTGCTCGGGCCTGGTGCACTGGGAAGTCCCAGAGGAATCAGGTGGAGAGGGAGGTGGGAGGGGGATCGTGATGGGGAATACATGTAACTCCATGGCTGATTCATATCAATGTATGACAAAACCCACTGCAGTGTTGTGAAGTAATTAGCCTCCAACTAATAAAAATAAATAAAAAAAAAGAAAAGAAAAGAAAATTAGAGGATACCAAGGGAACATTTCATGCAAAGGTGGGCTCAATAAAGGACAGAAATGTTATGGACCTAATAGAAGCAGAAGATATTAAGAAAAGGTGGCAAGAATACACAGAAAAACTATACCAAAAAGATTTTCACAACCCAGGTAACCATGATGGTGTGATCACTCACCTAGAACCAGACATCCTGGAATGCGAAGTCACATGGGCCTTAGGAAGCATCACTATGAACAAAGCTACTGGAGGTGATGGAATTCCAGTTGAGTTATTTCAAATCCTAAAAGATGATGCTGTGAAAGTGCTGCACTCAATATGCCAGCAAATTTGGAAAATTCAGCAGTGGCCACAGGACTGGAAAAGGTCAGTTTTCATTCCAATCCTAAAGAAAGGCATTGCCAAAGAATGTTCAAAGATATCCCTCAAGCTCTGTTGAAATGTCAGTTTTTTAACTGAGGCCATTGGCGTAAGTTTATTTTCATTGAGAACAACTTAGACAACATTTCTGGAACTGCAACAAAGCACCCAAGTTTTCCATGGTTAATAGATAGAAAAACTGACAACCTAGATGAGTTTTCAAACTTATCAGAACTAATGCCCCTTTCACTATCTTGAAATGAAATTCAAAGACAATATAGCTTTCCTATGCACAATTGTAAAGTAATAAAGTGTCTTATTGGTAATATAAAAGAGAAATAAGCAGAAAGCAATCTATAATAAAATGACATATATTTTCATAAGTGAATGCTTGGGCATGCCCACCCCAAAACACATAAAACAGATGGCTGCATGAATGAAACCTCTACAAATACACATCTATGCAAAAGTACTATGTTGGCAATTCAGTCATGATAAGCAGCATCGCAATCAGTGATGGGATTTTCCAAAATGGTGAACCAACACTTGGTAAAATTTCAAACAAAAAAGAATACAATTTTTCTCAATTTACATAGTGGTTACATCCCTGGAGAATTCAGTAAAGAGAAAAATGATACAAAAATAAACTTTGTTTTTATATATAAAAAAATGGAACTTGCTTCTAGGCCCAAATGATTATGAACATGCTTTCCACCTACCTGAACATCTGGTGGGTCATTCAAAATTCATGAGACAGAGGATTACTCACTGTGAAAAAATTGTACTACAGATTGAAGGATAGCCCCTAAATTTTATGTGCATGCTCAGTCACTCAATCATGTCCAACTCTTTGTGACCCCATGGACTGGCGCTCACCAGGCTCCTCTCTCCATGGGATTTTCCAGGCAGGAATACTGGAGTGGGTTGCCTTTCCTTCTCCAGTGAATCTTCCTGACCCTGGGATCTAACCCATGTCTCTTGCATCTCCTGCATTGGCAGAAGTGTTTACCACTGTGCCACCTGGGAAGCCCTAGTATAACTAGTTCATGTCTAGTAAGTGTCAGTGATTCTGCCCAATCATTATGATAACCACAAGTGTCTCCTATAAATTTCCAAAACACCCCTTAGGAGGTAGTAATGCAACCATGGAACTAGACAAAAAAAAAAAAAAAAACTGTCTGAATATTCATTCATCCATCACTTACTCAAAAATACATAGTTCATATGTTTCCAGTACAGTGCTTGCTAAATGATGGGACCACATAGCTTGCATTCTCTTAGAGAACATGGAGTATATACAGTCATCATGAGACCACAAGGCAGTGCATAATCAATGTTATACTTAAAGAGGTATAAAAAGGTACAGGAGCTTATGGAATGAGCACATCACTTCTATGAGGAGTCAATAAAGACATCACAAAAAATACACTTTGATTGGACATTGGAGAATGTGCAGATATAAGCAAACAGAGAGAGTGAAGGGCAATCTAGGGAGAGATTATAGTTTGAGAAAATATATCTGAAGCATATGTGGAAAAGGTTCGATCAGAATCTCAGATTTCTCAAGCAAGGACTCTAGGAAAACAGTGTGTTTAGGGAAATGCCCCCTGACTCTGGTTTGCTCTGTGAAAGGAGCGCCTGCATCTAAACCAGGGTGGCCAAAGACAGGCAGTAGGCTAAACCCGTGAGTCACCTCTGTAAACCTTGTTATTATGAATCTTTAGGATGTCCTCAAATACACTGAAGCACTCCATAGGTGCTATTGCTGGGGAACTGACCAGAGCTGAAAGCTCATCTTACTAAATCAAACTGATCACATTATAGAACTTCATGTTCTTTAGGGTAAGGCATCACAAACTAGTTATCATTGTGACTCTCTATATCTGGCCCTAAAGAAACGTTCACCAAAATGACTGCTAAGAACCAACAAAACAAAGTTCTCAAAGCGACAAAAAGATGCTTTTTGAGTTTAAGACTCTATAAATCCTCACAGTGAATATATACAGAATAGGGCTTTAACCTTAAAATATTTTTTATGGCCTCATGTTTTAATTTGTTCAAGTGAGAATATCCCTCCTTTTCCAATGAAAGCAATGGGTTTTTTATTTCAATAAATCCAAAACATACTGATATATTTAGAGAAGGGAATACAAATCCCCAGAAATCCCATACCTCAGATACAATGATCATTAACACTTTTATGCTACTTCAAGCATAATTATGTATCTATATATTTTTCTAATACCTACACATACATACTTTATGAAGGAAAACATTCTCTACATACTACAAAACTGACTTTCTTAATATAATGATATATTATGGGCATGTTTACATGTAAACAAGGTTTTCCTTGTGGCTCAGTTGGTAAAGAATCTGCCTGCAATGCGGGAGACCTGGGTTCAATCCCTGGGTTGTGAAGATCCCCTGGAGAAGGGAATGGGTACACACTCCAGTATTCTGGCCTGGAGAATTCCATGGACTGTATAGTCCATGGGGTCGCAAAGAGTCAGACATGACTGAGTGACTTTCACTTTCATTTACATGTAGTTGTACAAATAATTGGGGCTTCCTTAGTGGTTCAGTGGTAATGAACCCATCTGCCAATGCAGAAGATATGGGTTTGACCCCTGGGTCGGGATAATCCCCTAGAGAAGGAAATGGCAACCCATTCCAATATTCTTGCCTGGAAAATCTGATGGACAAAGAAGCCTGGCAGTCTATGAAGCTACAGTTCATGAAGCCACAAAGAGTCAGACATTACTTAGTGACTAGGTCCATCTAGTCAAGGCCATGGTTTTTCCAGTAGTCATGTATGGATGTGAGAGTTGAACTATAAAGAACGCTAAGCACTGAAGAATTGATGCTTTTGAACTGTGGTGTTGGAGAAGACTCTTGACAGTCCCTTGGACAGCAAAGAGATCCAACCAGTCCATCCTAAAGGAGATCAGTCCTGAGAGTTCATTGGAAGGACCGATGTTGAAGCTGAAACTCCAACATTCTGGCCACCTGATGCGAAGAACTGACTCATTGGAAAAGACTCTGATGCTGGGAAAAATTGAAGGCAGGAGGAGAAGGGGACGACAGAGGATGAGATGGTTGGATGGCATCACCGACTTGATGGACATGAGTTTGAGTAAACTCTGGGAGTTGGTGATGGACAGGGAGGCCTGGCATCCTGCAGTCCATGGGGTCGCAAAGAGTCAGACAGGACTGAGCAACTAAACTGAACTAAAACAACAACAACAACAACACAAATAATTAACTTATTTTGGGGACAGTTTCACAGAATATCATTGTATGGATATAACACAATTCATTAACCAATCCCTGTGGATAGATGCTTAGGTAATTTTCACTTTTAGTTACTATAAGCATTGCTGCAAGGGAAAGTCTTTTGCATAAGTCTCAGCACACTTAGGCAGATATTTCTTTAGGATTCATTTCTAGAAATAGATTTGCTTGGTATAAAGTTATGCACATTTTAAACATTATTACACACTGCCAAATTGCCCTCCAAAAGCTGTGTAATTTATATTTTCACAAGAGAAGTCACGATATTTACTTGCTTGTACCCTTACCAATAGTGGATACTATCACGCCTTTAAATCTTTATTAATATGATAAATAAAAAATTATGTCTCATTTTTTTAAAGTACATCTCTGGTTAGGAAGCTTTTCATTTTTTCATTTGTCTATTGGTTTTTTACACTGTAATAAATTACATTTATTTGTATTTTTTCCATTTTTTTCTCAAGTTGTTCATCTTCTATTGATTTGTAAGAATTCTTTATACATTTAAGATATTAACTCATGTATACCACAGTAACTCTATGGTGTTCCCAGTTGTACCTTGCATATAGTAGCTACAGGGCAAGTATTAGTTGATTGAAAGAATGAATGTTACAATATATCATACGGAAATTCTAAACTTCATGAAGTCAAATTTGTGTTCTTTTCCTCAGTAGTTTGCTGAAGCACCTTTTCCACTGACTTGAAGGAAATTTTCTCTTAATAACATATTATATTAAAAATATGTATTTAATCTTTAATTCTGCTGGATCTTCTTATGTGTAAAATGTGAACAGAGACCCGATTTAAATTTCTTGCTAACACAAACCAATTGCTGTAAGATTTTTGACTGAATTGTCAAGATTTTCTCCATTGATTAGAAGTGCTGACTCCATCATATATAAAATTCTAACATAAACTAGACTCTACTTATGAATGTTCTCTTCTCTTTCATTTATCTATCTATTTCTTTTCCAGTACCACATTATTCCTATTACATTTACTTGAGAGTATAATTTGATAACTGGTAGGGCAAGTTTCCCCAGGCCTTTCCTCCCAGTTTCCTGACCATCAATAATTTTTTCTCTTCCAGATGAAAGCATGAATCCATTTGTCAATATTTTTAAATTTGCAATTTAGAATGAATTAGCATTAAATTTACAGACTATTTTGGCCAAACCTGACATCTTTACAGTAGTCTTCTACTATAGAGAATATAAAAATCAACTCCCAAAATTACTTTCTACAGCTCTGGGTGTAATCTTCATTTTAAAGTTAATTACAATAGAGTCTAATTACTATTATCATTAAATTATTATATTCATTTGACACCAAAGATTGAATATTAATTATAAAACAAATTAATTCTACATTGACATTTGTTTCGAGTTACTGGATGACAGCTTTGTTAAAATATGACACCTGGTTGAAGACAAGTCCTCTAACAATTCAAATATTTGTGATCCCATAGTGCATAGGCTTCCTCATCAGAGTGCGGTTATGATGGGAACTACACTTTCAAGTACAGGTGATCATAATAACAGCAATAATAGTTAATATTACAGAGTTCTTGTAGATTTACAGGAGGTAAAAGCTAGACCAGGATCTAATTAGCTGGCTCAGTCTTGCTAGAAAAATGAGGCTTATAGAAAATGTCGCCAAAATCTAGGGAACAACGTTGGGGTTTTTGGCATTTCTGTTTGCTTCAAAGTTAGACCCACCCTGCAATCCTTTTATTCCACTCCCGTCTAAAAAGCACTCAAAACTGAGAAAAACAAGAGAAAGTCTCTAAAATACAAGTTGAATGCAAGCAACCTCTAGTCTAGGAAAATCTACCACATAAAAATGTGTACCCTTTGTGGTTAAAAATCCTATTGGAGAGATAAGTCCTGGGCACTAGAATTGAGAGACTTGTGACATTTCCCATTTTAACATTTTCCTGAAGTATCCAATAATCTCTCCACTCTCTACTTTTATCTGCAACAAATAGAGAATATGATCAAGTGACAAGTTTTATGGCACAGCCTTCAAGCTCTGCATATTGAGTTTTAGGAATTGACAAGTAGGGACACAGACATGCAAAGTTTCTGCATCAAAAAAGAAAAAAAGAGTCAAATATGTGAGAAGTGGCTTTTGGTTGGGGAATAATGAAAGATAAAAATTAACATACAGGATGATGCCAGATCATGAATCTCAGTCAAAAAAAATAAATAAATAAAGGAGGATACAGTCTTTCAAGCAAAGAAATAAAGTATCCACAAAGAGCTTCTGGATATGAGACAAGAGTCAAATGGAAGTAAAATATAAATGTTAAGAAACACTACTAAATATATATTCAATCATTCATTCATTTACTCAAAAAGTAGTTACTGCAAGAGAATTCAGCGATGATGAAAACTGACACAGAACTTCTATGAAGTAGGAGGAGGATCAGGATAATGGGTAGTATAAGGTAGTATACAGGCAAATATACAGCATTATATCAGGTTTTATATCATTTTTACATCAAAATTGACAAGCAAAATTGAAACTGATCCCAAAATTTGGGAACACAACAACTGGCTTGAGTTTTCACTTTCTCTCATGAAGGAGGATTCATGTACCAGCATGGATCTCAGAGCACATGGTACATCACTAAAACACAGGGACACAGACCCCAAAGCTTAGGCATTCACCCATGAGGAATGGCTGTCACGGGAAGATATAGAAGTCAAGCTCCTAATCATGAGTTTTTTCTCAGTAGAATTTCTGGTTGCTTTGTTAAATATTTATATGGTATGTAGACATGGCTGTTTTACATGTCCACACATAAGCAATGGGTATTTCTCCAAGGGGAATAAATCCCTTGGGGCATTGAACTGTAAGACTCTCCAGTCAAGAAGATTCTTGAGAAGTGAGGAAGTAGAGGGCTCCCCTGACACATGGCTCGTCCCCCAGAAAACTCTGTGGCATGCACAAGGCCTGACTCTTTGAGGAGTCAGGGGAAAAACTGAGGTTTCCCACCATCTTCTCAGCTCCTCCCTCTCTTGAATGTCTCCTACCACTAGTAACACACTTCATGTGATTAATTAAATAAAGGATAATCCATGCGTCTTAAGTATCCCCATAGTTAACCTTTAGTTAGCCATGTCATAGCACTCATTTCATGCTTCTGTTTGTGTCACAGTCTCTCTAAACCATGAATTCCAAGTACCAGGGCCTCTCACAGAGTTGACAAGGATGCATGAAAAGAAGGTGTGATTAGTTATAAGGAAATGCTTAGTAAAACACAGATTGCCAAGAAACTCTATTTTCAGTCATTCTAACCATAGTGTTCTATACTGAAAAACTGTCCTTCCTGCGAAGTTTCCATGATGTTTTCTTATTTTTCTTCCTCATAAAAGCTTATATTTCCCCCTCTCTCAGAAGGAAATGGCAACCCACTCCAGTATTCCTGCCTGGCGAATCCCCTGGACAGAGGAGACTGACGGGCTACAGTCCATAGAGTCACACAGAGTCAGAAACGACTGAAGCGACTTAGCCACACACTCTCAGATTTACGCCACACTTAATAGTAAGTCAAAGGGAAAATCTACTGAGCTGCAAATAACTAAAAAATGAGGATTTTTTACCCTTTTGTATCAGTTACAGTTCTGAAGTCTTAAATCTGACGAACAGGGAGGGTAGAAACTCAAATAGGATTTCTATATTACAGTCTTGAGGCAGAATTTCTTTGGGAAATTTTGGGTTTTGTTTTTCAGGCCTTCAGTTAATTGAATAGAGCTCACCCACATTATGAGGGCAAACTCCTTTACTTGAGGTCAACTGATTGTAGATATTGGTCAAATCTACCTAGTACCTGCAGAGCAACATCTGAACTTGTTACACCAAACAACTGGGCACCTTACCTAGCAAAGTCGACATATAAAATTTAACCATCATGCCTTCATTCTGGGGATAGCACAGAACTTTTGCTCTCAGTATAATCAAATACAAGACAAATTATATGACAAAGCTGGTTTTATATTTTGAATGGGAACAGAAATTCTTAAGTTCTTAAATTAAGCTGATTCTTAAATTCACATCAAAATGCAAAGAACAAAGAATAACCAGAATAATTTTTCAAAAGAAGAACAAAGTTGGAAAACTACACAACCATGCATTAAGACCTCACAAAATTACAAGATCAAGACAGTGTTGAAGTGGCATAAAGAGGGACATATAAATCTACAAAATAGAAAACAGAATCCAGACATAGAGTCATATATATATGCTCAACTGCATTTTGTTAAAGGTACCACGGTAATTCAATCTGAAAGGACAATCATTTCATCAAATGGTGCTGGAAAAATTGCATTTTCAGTTGGGAAAAATATGAGCCTTGATTTTTCCCTCAACACCTACACAATAAATAACTTGAAATGGAAAACTTACAGAAGAAAACATAGCAAAAAAATATTCATAGTATCAGGGTAGTCAGTGATTCCTTACAGACAGTGGTACTACTCTGTACCTAACAGCAGTAGGTACAGAGCATCTATTAATATGCACACAAAGTAGAATGACAGGGACATGCCATTGCCCATAGGGGACATGTCACCCACACCCATAGAATGTACAACACCAAGGGTGAACCCTAACATTCGACTATGGGTAATTTGATAGTAAACTATGGACTTTGAGTTATTTTGATGTGTCACAGCAGGTTCATCAATTTTAACACATGCAGCACTCTGGTAGGAGATCTTGATAATGGAGGAATTTATACACGTGTGGGGGCAAGGGATATAGGAGGAGTCTTTGTACCTTTCTCTCAATTTCACTGTGAACTTAAATCTGCTCTTAAAGAAATAAAGTCTATAAAAAATATCCCCTAGATAGCATGCCAAAGTCTCAGACATAAAAAAGTGATAAAATGGATTTCATAAACTAAGATCTGATCTTTGAAAGACACCATCAAAAAGCACAAATCACTGCAATAAATGATATACAGAATATATTTTTAAAGATCCTATAATTTAAGAACAAAAACACAAACTACCCAAAGATTAAAAATGGGTAAACAGTGGGAAAGAAACTTAACAAAATAAGAAATATGAATGGTGAATAAGCACATGAAAAGGTACTCAATGTGACTAGCAATAAGAAAAACATAAATGACTAGATACTACCACACACTCACTGGAATGAGGAAAATTAATATAAATATTGGTGAGGATGTGGAGCAAATGAAACTCTCATGCATTACTAGTGAGAGTTTAAACAGTAAAACCATCTTGGAAAACTGTTTGGCAGTTTCTTAAAAAGTTCAATAAACATCTACCCTGCAACCTAGAAATTTCACTCCATGTACTAACTCATGAGAAATGAAAACATATATCCACATACAGACTTATACAAGAATATTCCTAGTAACTTAATTTTTAATAGAAAAAACCTGGAAACAATCCAAACATCCATCAACAGAAAAATGAGTAAATTGTGGTATATTTTTATCATGAAGTACTTCTCAGTAATTAAATGGAAAAACCCATGGCTATCTGCAACAACATAGATGAATCTCATGGAAGCTATAATGATGAAAGGAAACCAGATTTTTTTAAACCATACAGAATTATTTCTTAAAATAAGAAAAGTACATTACACTCTTCTATGGTGACAGGTGAAAAATGACTGCCTTTGAATGGGAAGGAATTATTTAGAAAGAGACGTGAGGGAGCTCACTGAGTTGTGAGTCATACTCCAACTGACATATGTGTTATAGGCATATATACATTTTTCAGAACTCAACAAACTACACCCTTAAAATAGGTTTATTTTATTGCATGTAAAGTATACCTAAATAAAAAGAAAAATGTACTCCTTTATACCAGCAACAATTAGAATGTATAATTTTTACATATTTGTGAATATGTCTGGACTAGGTATTCTATAGATCTATATGTCCATCCTTTTGCCATTTACAATTAAAAAACTGTAATAAGCATAGCAATACACAACTCTCTTCAAATTAATCTATAAATAATATCAACAAAGTATCCTATAGAACTTGACAAACTAAATATTAAAATGTTTATATTAAATATAAAATGAAGAACAAAAGCCAAAAATTGTCATGACAATTGTGAGTAAAAAGACCAAATAGGGAAATCTGTTCTGACAGATGTGAAGACTGACTCTGAAGCTACAGTAAATGAGACAATGTGATAATGGTACGGGAATAAGCAAACAAACTGAGAGGAAATATAAAACACTTGGAAACAGACTCACAAGTATATGTAAATGTACACAGAGCAGAGAGGTAGCATTAAATCCTATAGACAGACTCACCAATAATATTGTGTTAGAAAAATTATTTATCTATATGGGAAAAAAATTAGAGTGCCACTTCTCTCCACATGGGGCTTCCCTGATAGCTCAGTTGGTAAAGAATCTGCCTGCAATGTAGGAGACCTCAGTTCACTTCCTGGGTCAGGAAGATCTGCTAGAGAAGAGATAGGTTATCCATGCCAGCATTCTTGGGCTTCCCTTGTGACTCAGCTGGTAAGAATCCACCTGCAATGTGGGAGACCTAGGTTTGATCCCTGGGTTAGGAAGATCCCCTGAAGAAGGGAAAGGCTATTCACTTCAGTATTCTGGCCTGGAGAATTCCATGGACTGTATTATACTCCATGGAGTCACAAAGAGTCGGACACAACTGAGCAACTTTCACTTTCACTCCACATACATACACACACACACGCATGCACACACACACACTCCCTCCTTCTTCCCACTCTCATCTCTCTCTCTCTCTCTCTCTCTCTCTCTCTATATATATATATATATATATATACACACACACATATATATATATGCTCAGTATATATATATATATATACACACACACATATACACACATATATTAATATATATACACACATATATTTGTAAGTATATATTAATATATATATACACACAAAAGATAATAGCAGAACTTTAAACAGAATTTTAAAACTTCAAGGAGAACAGATATATCCATATCTTGATAGTCTTGATATAGGAAAGAATTTCTTTAAGTTACAACCCCACTACCAAGGCCTGGATTCTACCTTCTACTCTGCTTTTATGACTTTGCCTTTTTTTTTTTTTTACTTTTTTAGATTCAAATAATATGAGTGAGATCATGAGGTATATGTCTTTTTGTGTCTGGCTTATTTCATGTAAGGTCCTTCATTATATTATTATACACTGGTTATATTCAGGTCCATCCACATTACTGCAAATGACAAGATTTCCTTCCTTGGGATTCTGATGTGAGAAATTAGTTAATTAATTTCACAGTGTACACATATATCAAACACCAGGTTGTACACCACACACAATTTTTATTTATCAAGTATACAGCCTAAATCAAATCCCTTATGACTATACAGTGGAAGTGAGAAATAGATTTAAGGGACTAGGTCTGATAGAGTGCCTGATGAACTATGGATGGAGGTTTGTGACATTGTACAGGAGACAGGAATCAAGACAATCCCCCCAAAAAAAGAAATGCAAAAAAGCAAAATGGTTGTCTAAGGAGGCCTTACAAATAGCTGTGAAAAGAAGAGAAGCGAAAAGCAAAGGAGAAAAGTAAAGATATACCATTTGAATGCAGAGTTCCAAAGAATAGCAAGGAGAGATAAGAAAGCTTTCCTCAGTGATCAATGCAAGGAAACAGAGGAAAACAATAGAATGGGAAAGACTAGAGATCTCTTCAAGAAAATCAGAGATACCAAGAGAACATTTCATGCAAAGATGGGCACAATAAAGGACAGAAACGGTATGGACCTAACAGAAGCAGAAGATATTAAGAAGAGGTGGCAAGAATACACAGAAGAACTATACAAAAAAGATCTCATGACCAGATCATCACGATGGTGTGATCACTCACCAGAGCCAGACATCCTGGAATGTGAAGTCATCTGGGCCTTAGGAAGCATCACTACGAACAAAGCTAGTGGAGGTGATGGAATACCAGTTGAGCTATTTCAAATCCTGAAAGATGATGCTGTGAAAGTGCTGCACTCAATATGCCAGTAAATTTGGAAAATTCAGCAGTGGCCACAGGACTGGAAAAGGTCAGTTTTCATTCCAATCGCAAAGAAAGGCAATGCCAAAGAATGCTCAAACAACCGCACAATTGCACTCATCTCACACACTAGTAAAGTAATGCTCAAAATTCTCCAAGCCAGGCTTCAGCAATATGTGAACCGTAAACTTTCAGATGTTCAAGCTGGTTTTAGAAGAGGCAGAGGAACCAGAGATCAAATTGCCAACATCCGCTGGATCATCAAAAAAGCAAGAGAGCTCCAGAAAAACATCTATTTTTGCTTTATTGACTACGCCACAGCCTTTGACTATGTGGATCACAATAAACTGTGGAAAATCCTTCAAGAGATGGGAATACCAGACCACCTGACCTGTCTCTTGAGAAATCTGTATGCAGGTCAGGAAGCAACAGTTAGAACTGGACATGGAACAACAGACTGGTTCCAAACAGGAAAAGGAGTACATCAAGGCTGTATATTGTCACCCTGCTTATTTAACTTATATGCAGAGTACATCATGAGAAACGCTGGGCTGGAGGAAGCACAAGCTAGAATCAAGATTGTCGGGAGAAATATCAATAATCTCAGATATGCAGATGACACCACCCGTATGGCAGAAAGTGAAGAAGAACTAAAGAGCCTCTTGATGAAAGTGAAAGAGGAGAGTGAAAAAGTTGGCTTAAAGCTCAACATTCAGAAAACTAAGATCATGGCATCCGGTCCCATCACTTCATGGGAAATAGATGGGGAAACAGTGGAAACAGTGTCAGACTTTATTTTGGGGGGCTCCCAAATCACTGCAGATGGTGACTGCAGCCATGAAATTAAAAGACGCTTAGTCCTTGGAAGGAAAGTTATGACCAACCTAGAGAGCATATTAAAAAGCAGAGACATTACTTTGTCAACAAAGATCCATCTAGTCAAGGTTATGGTTTTTCCAGCGGTCATGTATGGATGTGAGAGTTGGACTATAAAGAAAGCTGAGTGCCAAAGAATCGATGTTTTTGAACTGTGTTGTTGGAGAAGACGCTTGACAGTCCCTTGGACTGCAAGGAGATCCAACCAGTCCATCCTAAAGGAAATCATTCCTGAGTGCTCTTTGGAAGGATGGATGTTGAAGCTGAAACTCCAGTACTTTGGCCACCTGATGCGAAGAACTGACTCATTTGAAAAGACCTTGATGCTGGGAAAGATCGAGGGTGGGAGGAGAAGGGGACGACAGAGGATGAGATGGTTGGATGGCATCACCGACTCAATGGACATGAGTTTGATTAAACTCCGGGAGTTGGTGATAGACAGGGAGGCCTGGTGTGCTGTGGTTCATGGGGTTACAAAGAGTCAGACACGAGTGAGCGACTGAACTGACTGACTGACTGCTTTCACTCCTAGGCAAGAAGGTGGATTATAAATTCAGGTATAACACTGCCTAAGAACCCAGTATTAAATAATCATTCTTTCAACTTCAGCATTATCTTCTCCATTGAACTCTACTGGAAGAGAAAAATACCCACAGGAGATATGAAGCCCTCAATCCTCCAAGTCAAGTCCGGATTGGTCCAGAACTGATGATTTATAGGGGGAAAGTATGTGGGACACGGAATCTCAACAAAGTCATCTGGCATTGTGCAACAGTCCATTCGTTTCACCTACCTAGGGACCTCCCTCCAAACCTAGAGAAAATGGTCAACCATCCTACCTACATACAGTCTAGGAGATTGATCAGAAAGTGGACAGGAACTACTTTATATTTCCTGAAAATATTTACAATTTTGAAGTCTTACAAATAAAGTAGTCTAATACTCATTAACTTTAATGTACTCTCCACAATGGCTTCTATGAAATGTTACTGTTTCCTTCTAATTTTTTTAGCTTAATGAACCTTTTATTCTTATTGTGAGCAACACCACTTATAATGAAAAATAGTCTCCTTGTATAGAACAAAATCTCTCACAATATCTGAAGATAAAGGCAAACAAATTCTTTAGATCATCCTCCCCAGTTTTCTGATCAAAAGATGTCTAAAACCCTGTCCTGGATCCTGGGTGTTTGAAGGACAGTACATGAGTGCTAAGTCGCTTCAGTTGTGTCTGACTCTTTGTGACACCATGGACTATACCCTCCCAGGATCCTCTGTCCATGGGATTCTCCAGGCAAGAATACTGGAGTGTGTTGCCTTGCTTTCCTCTGGGGGATCTTCTAGATCCAAGGATCTAACCGCAGTCTCCTGCACTGGCAGGCGGGTTCTTTACTAGTGCCACCTGGGAAGGCCATACCATCCCTACAAACACCTACTGTATATAAACAGTCACATAGTCTACAAGGATGTTGCTTCACAAAATGGGAGGGTAGGAGACTGGCTGAAATTCCCACCCTGAGACAAATCACTAAGTGGACTCTGTCAAGTCAGCATAGCCTCCCTGAGCCATTCTCTTCATTTGTCACACTGGCATTACAATACTGACATGTTCTACAAAGGCTTTCAAAGTTTACGTATAAGGAAGGGTTCTGAAATACAGCTGTCTCTGCAAGTGCCTGGGAGATAGCAAAGATTCTACATTAGTTTGTGTACACTCCACATACAACCAGTTCAGTGAAGAAGGAAATTCAGAAAGGAAGATGAAGGATAAAAACAGAACACAGAAGCTACTCAGATTTTTCCTTAGGGCTCAAGTTACCTTCTCATACTCCATCTCATTTCCTACTCTGTTCTCCATTCATCAGCTTACTCTGCCCCATCCTTTATACCTGGATCAAGACAGGGCACCAGTTACAATACAAGCAAGCATTTCCACTGTCTGTGGCCCAATTTTCCCACCCCCTTTATTTACCTTTCATGCTACTTCATTTTCCTAAAAGCTCTAGGATTTAATTGTTGCCTCACACAACACTTTCCCCCACCTTTTTATTCTAAGTGTACATGATTGTAACTAAAGGCAGACTCTTCACATCTAGGTGGAAACTGAACTCAAATATATTTATTTTTACTTTAAAAACATTTATAAAGATGTCTCAGCAGATCTTACAACTACTTCCCAACCCAACTATGTTCAAAACTGGATTATATTTTCCTGAGTTTTCTTAATTTGCATTCCAGATTAAGTAATATTCTGTGCCTTCTTCCCAATTGTCCTTCCACTGCAATAAACCTGAGAAAAAAGTTTCTTTAAATTAGGCACCATTCACTTAGGAGGTTTTTCCCTGGGGACATAAAATGATTGACCTTTGCACTACCTTCTCCGCTACCCAGAAACAGACCCTGACATTACCTGTACATGGACGGAGGCTCTCATCCCATCTCCTGTGCCACAGCAGCAGTATGTATTTTCCTACTTACAAAGGTGATCTGAATTTCTGGTGTGAGTCTCATGAACACTCTGCAAACTCTTCCCATGATATTTGACCATTATATTGAGAAGTCATGCTCTGGGCATAGTTCAATAAGTTAAGTTAAATTTACAGGTGATCTGATGCTTTACTACTTGTTAAATTTATAACATCATTTCTTTGAAAATCAGTCTTCAGTTTAAATAAGTCACCTCTTCTTGATCTTTTGAATTCTCTTTAATACAAAATTCAGACTGATCTGCAAGAAATCTCAGGACTGAAGTATGGCAAAAGTGAGACAGATGTTGCACTTTTTGTGATATAATAATTATTTTTATCATACCGCCTTTGCTTCACTAAAGGAATATAAGAAATAGGAGACAATTACTCTTAAGTAGAGAGTTTTTTCTCATTTCCTATATGACTGAATGTTCTTCTCATTACAGCTTCCAAATAGAAGCAAATGACTATATGCCTGAATTTACAAGGTGTTAGGCTCAAGGCTACCTAAAGGATCTGCAGTAAATGTCTGTTGACCAGACAGTGTGCCAGTCACTGTGCTTGGCTGGCAGTAAGACGGTGAAGAAGATACTGTTTTTGAGCTTGAGCATCTTAGAGTCTGAGGGGGGAATGCAGTCATGTGAACAATCACAATTCTGTGTAATAAATGCTATTAAAAAGGAAACCAGGACATGGAGAAGGGACTGTAACCCAGACTGGTCTTGAGGTCATAAAATACTAGTACCTGATTTGGAGGAAGAGGGAAGAGATACAAGTAACAGGGTGAGACAGGAGGCCAGACACTGACGGCCTTATAGATTATATTAAGAAGCTGGGACTTCAGCTTGAAAACAATGCAAAGTTATTAAAAAAATTTTAATACACAGAGGATGGATATAATCAGATTTTTAAAAGCATGTACTATTTTACAGCATGGAGATGGATTGAAAGAAGAAAGTTTGGAGACATGGCAATATAAAACAGATATTCACAGAGGCAGGGAAACTGCTCAGATATGAATGGACAGCCAACCAGGCAGCTGGGAAAAAAACCTGAGAAGACTCTTCTGACAGTGGTTGTACATCACAGGTAATCAAGTTTGAGAAGAGCAAAATTCCCAAATATCAAAAATAATGCACCAACAATTAATAAGTATTCCTGTGCATCTAACAATTCACCCACAGCTCTGTGAAAGGATATATACTTGGGACCAGGGAGATCTGAGTTAAAATCCCACACCTGTCAGTGTGACAAGGGATATAATCTTGGGACATTCAACTGAACTCAGACTTTCCTCATCTGCAAAATAAAAATGATGTCTCCACCTCACAGGATTGTTGCAAGGATTACAGATATAAAGAGCTTAGCACTGTGTTTGGTACACAGTTATTCTTATTAGCACATGCCTGTTGAATCTGAATGAGTTATTCAGACAGGAGTCCCTACCCTCCGGGGACTTACAATTCTTACACAGGGAGAGTTCACTAAACTACCTAATGGCAGACTTGGCTTCTCTCCAATTTAATCTCTGGTTCCATTCAAAAATGGTCACCATCAGTATGACAAAACCCACTGAAAAAATAAATAAATTAATTTTAAAAAAATGGTCACCATCTATAAAACCAGGAAAAACAGGAGGCTGAGAGTAAGGAAACAAGTCTTGTTAAAATATGTTCCAGCATTAGACCACCTACTGTCTTGGTTCTAAGTAAGCCCAAAGGTAATCCACAGCAATGCTCACTGTCTATAGGGCCAGCTGCTAGACCCAGGACTGGGAGAAAGGCAAAGGAAGACAAGAGAAAAACTGACACAGCTCTATTAACTTTGTGTCTGGTTGCAAAGGGATAACTACCAAGAAAAGTGCCTTCACATACCAAGTATCACATGCAAATTACTAAAAATAGAGTAGTTGCCTTTTCTGGAAATGCAGCAACAAAAGAGATGTTTATCTATTTTCATTCAGTCTCTTCTCCCCTGACTCATTAAGAATCAGGTAGCCCAGAGTTACAAGCTGAGTTCAGCTACTCTCCAGCCATGATTTTGGGCATATTAATATTTCTAAGCCTGGGTATCAACTACTATAAAATGAAAATAAAAATGAATTATATAGCATACATAAAATAATATACACTAAATGCTAAGCATAATACTTGGACATATTTAGTACTAAAATAATTTATTAGTATGTGTGAAAGTCATTTAGTCGTGTCTGACTCTTTGCGACCACATGGACTGTAGTCTGCCAGGCTCCTCTATCCATGGAATTCTCCAGGCCAGAATACTGAAGTGGGTAACCATTCCCTTCTCCAGGGGATCTTTCCAAGGGATCGAACCCAGATCTCTTACATTACAGGCGATTCTTTACCATCTGAACCACCAGGGGAGCCCCAGCCGCCAGGGAAGCCCCACATTTATTACTAGTTCATTAATTATGGCAGCTACATGAATATAGCAGTTGTGCCCCTTTGACCATGTCCATCTTCCCCTCTGCACCATAAAAAACCATTTCCCCTATTCTCTACCTCAAATAGCTCTTCTCATCCCAGCAAAGCTCACACAGCTGCTATCAGGCCACCTGGCTACGTCCTGTTCTACAGGCAGAGTCCTTTTCTGCTCGGAGAGTCAAAAAGGCCAAAGGTCACTCTGGTTTATTAGAAACAGCATCAGCTTGGGTGACAGTACAGTTCTGTCACTTAGGAATTCTGTAGCCTCACATAGAGTCACTTAACTCCTGTGAGTTTGTTTCCACATGTGTACAGCAGGAAATATACACATACTTCCACAGAAGTGTTAAGAGAATTACATCACAATATTTATGTCAAGGTGCTTTGGAAGTTGAAATACATTCTCTGAATGAGTAAATCACCACTAGTATTACACAGGTGCAGAGTAGTTGCTCTTTTTTGTCTTCATCACACTATCTTCAGATCACACTATTAGAAAACCCAACAGGTCACACTAGCACTTACTGCGTAAAATTTGTTTTCTTTGAACACTTAGTGATCAGGGTTACTTAGGAAAAGGTTTACTGAATTTTCCTATGGAGTACTTCTGGACTACAGTGATTTTATCTTCTGCTTATTTTTTTTTTTTTAACTTTTATAGACTCACAAGAAGTTGCAAAATTCATACAGAGAGAAGGTTCTCTCTACCCAAAACCTTGCTCCTCCCAGTGGTGACATCTTATATAAATACATTGTCAAAACCAGGAAAATGGAGATTAAAGCTCAAAAAAAAGCTGATTCTGTAAAACAGTAAAAAGAAAACACTTCAGAGTAGATAAAACCAAAACCCTGGCAATCATAAAAGAAAAAGATCAAAGAATTTAACTACATACAAATATTTTAAAATTCAACATTTTTTGAGGAACCTCCGTATTATTCTCCAAAGTGGCTCAATTTATATTCCCATCAACAATATAGGAGGTTTCCCTTTTACCACATCTCCTCCAGCATTTATTGTTTATAGATTTTTTGATGATGACCATTCTGAGCAGGGTGAGGTAATACCCCCTTACAGCTGTGATTTGCATTTCTCTAATAATTAGTGATGTTGAACATTCTTTCATGGGCTTTTTGGCCATCTCTATGTCTTCTTTTGAGAAATGTCTATTGAGACCTTTTGCTCACTTTTTGATTGGGTTGTTTTATTGCTACTGAGGTTCCTGAACCGTGTGTATATTTTGGAGATTAATCCTTTGCTAGCTGCTTCATTTGTAAATATTTTCTCCCATTTTGAGGGCTGTCTTTCATTTTGTTTATGGTTCCCTTTGCTGTGTAAAAACTTAAATTTAGTCAAGTCTCATTTATTTTTATTCCCATTATTCTAGGAGGTGGATCAAAAAAGATCTTGCTGCAAGATTTAAGAGCATTTATTAAGAGCATTCTGACTATGTTTTCCTGTAAGAGTTTTATAGTACCTGGCCTTACATTTAGGTCTTTAATCCATTTTGAGTTTATTTTTGTGTACTGTGTTAGGGAGTGTTCTGATTTCATTCTTGTACATGTAGCTGTGCAGTTTTCCTAGCACCACTTATTGAAGAGCCTGTCTTTTCTCCACTGTATCTTATTGCCTCCTCTGTCATAGACTAGGAGGCCACAGGTGCACAGGTTTATCTCTGGGCTTTCAATCCTGTTCCATTGATCTGTATTTCTATTTTTGTGCCAGGACCAGAATGGTTTCTTTTTGTTTTGACCACACGCAAGGCTTGTGGGATCTTTGTTCCCTGATCAGGGGTTGAACCTGGGCCCTCAGCAGTGACGGTGTGGGATCCTGACCATTAGACTGCCAACGAATTCCCGGTACCATACTGTTTTGATTGCTGTACCTCTGTGTACAGTCTTTAGTCATGGAGCCTGATTCTTCCAGCTCTGTTTTTCTTTCTCAAGACTGTTTGGGTATTTGAGGTCTTTTTAAAAAGTGGATATACGTATAAGTATAACTGATTCACTTCACTGTACACCTTAAACTAACACAATGTTGTAAATCACCTATATGCCAATAAAAATTTAATAAAAATACAACATGGAAAATATAAATAAAATGATAAGAACACAGCAAACTAAAAGTAAATATTTGTAATATATACAAGAGCCATAATTTTCCTGAAACAGAAAATAAATAATATTTCCTTCAAAATCTACTTATAAAAAGGCCAAAATTTAAATAGAGAAATGGGCAACTGTATAGACAGATTTCATAGAAAAAAATGGGTAATGGATGCTTAAGAAGACATTCAACTTTAGCTATAATTAAATAAATGATAATTAAATTAGAATTTTATATAAATAATTTTGGGAAAGATCAAAATGCCTGATGTGAAAAGTGTAAGGGAAACATGCTCTCATACACTGGTAGTAGGGGGAAAAATGGTGCCACCTCTTTGGAGGGCAACCTGCAGCTGAGTCCATAGATTTTTCTCTCCATCTATGTATTCAAGCTTTCCACAGTTCCCAGAAAAATTCTTACTTGAGATTTAATAAATAAATATATACACACATATGTACATGGTAGTTAAGTAGTTTAAACCATCTCCCAATCTGCCACCCCAAAATACAGCAAGACAAAAGAATGTGAAGACTGTTAGACATATGTTTTCATTTTCTGCTCAAACCACATGTATTGTCTAAGTAATTTAGTCTAACGGTACAGGTATCTGTTTTGCTAAATTAGTTAACACATTCTGTGTAGAATAAAATATGATAACCAAACAGCCTTTAGTTAAATATGACAGTGTAAATATATTTGTTGTTATTACAGCATTCATTATCCTAAATACAAGATAGCAAAAATATTCTTGGAGTAAACCTAAATAATAATGAATTGGAGGTGGCTCACAGCCAACAACTTCATAGGTATATCAATTAGAATTCTAATACATTTATTAAATAAACCATACTTACTGTTATTTTATAATTAAAACTTACATCCAGTACTCTCTCTTCTAGAAATATATCTGAAATAAATTAATCTCAAATAGAAAAGAAAACCATTTGTTCAGAGCTATTTAAAAGTACTGCTATCGGCAACTGACAAAAATTAGAAATCATGTGTAGCAGGATGAGCTACCCATTCACTAAAAATGAGTGCTTCCTCTCCTCAGAGAAGTGTTGCAGCTGAGAACCGGCTGTTCATGCAGGATCTATCTATCTTTCTCCACTCTTTATCTGTCTACTGACTGAATGCAGGAGATTCTTGAGACCTTAGGGAATAATAGTAGATTCTCAGATGGAAAGAGCCTGAGTCTCTGAATCATCATTTGGAAGAAAGGTACCTGGAAGCCACGAACACTCACACTGGACCTTCACATGAAACAAAAAAATTAAACTTCATTGTAATTGGCCATTGAAATTTTATTTATTACAACTAGTGTTATGCTAAACAGTACACCAACCAAATACACAAAGGTACAGAATGATTAAAGAAGCGTATATATATCAGACAGAGAGAGAGAGAGATTAGCATCTCTGGGGCAGGCTCTGTGTTGACCAGCCCCATCCCAAACACACTGTGGGACACATGGAAATTACTGTCTACTCAACAAATGCAAACACCCATTTATACAAAGACATTTGCTCCATTTGAATTTAACTACACTTTCTGTCTAAAGGTAGTCTATTTTTCTATCCCACATAAAGCTGCAATTTCTTAGAGCAATCTCTTTAAGCTGCTCAGCCCTCTGCTTTAAATCAACAGTATACAGAAAACCATGTAAGAAGCAATAGAGAATTAACTTGAGATTATCAGCCTAACGATACAACTATCACAGTGTGGAATGCTTTGTGAAAAGAATATTACTACCAGAGAATAAAATGAGAACACATTTTCTAGGATTTCACCAGGTATCTACATCTGTATGCATGTGTCAGGTTTTTGTTTGGTGTTTGCCTGAGCTGCTTAAGGCTTTTGTCCAGCGAAGACACAATCCTGCCTAATTACTATATTCCATTTGTCCTATACCTAAGAATACATAGCTTCCTTCTTTATTAGCTTCTCCCAGCAAAACAGAACCATGACACAGAATCTGAACTCAACCCAATTAGGAACTTGCAAGTCAGGATAAAAGGAAGAAGCTCCACGCATACTGCATACACCCTGTATTCCAGAAATAGATCTGAAACATCCAGGTGGGCCAGAGCCAGCAAGTTCACTCTCCTGTCACCAAGTTACCACTAATAGGAGAGAGGATGCCTCTGCATCACCTAGGAATATTTCCTTATCTGCCAAAAGGAAATTGCATTTCCCTCGAGGAAGCCAACCCTTCCAATCTCAGAGGTTTAATGGGTATTCACTACTAATCTTCTCCCTTGCACAGCACATAGAAGGAAGCAAGTGAGCAACCCACTCAGTTCTATTGAATGGGTTATTGGTCTCTGTGTTTCCTCCCTAGCCCCCTTACATTCTATTCTCAGTACAGAAGCCACAGTAAACCCTTAACAATATGTCAGATAACATCAGTCCTCTCTCAAAGCCCTGTCTTGGCTTCCTGTTTCACTCCAAGCAAAAACGGCTTACAAGGCCTATGTGATCTGGCCCCCCATGATCTCTGTCATCTTCTGCTCTCCCTTCACTAACTCTTCCAAGAACACTGGCCTCCTTACTTTTCTTCAAATAGAAAAGGCTACTCAAAAGCCCACACTTGCTGGTCTCCGCATAGAGACTATTCCTGCCCTAGATACCCACCATGACTAACTCACAGATCTCTTTCAGGTGTTTGCTTAAATATGACCTTCTCAATGAGCATCTCTCTCCCCCAGCACACAAACCCTGACACTTTTCTTGCTTCATTTCCCCCATATAAGCTATTATCTTCCAACACAGTAAATATTTTCTTAATTTGCTTACTGCCTTCTCTTGTTATAACATAAGCTCCATCAGGGCAGGGATTTTTGTCTGTCTATATATTGTTACATCTGTAACCTTTACTTATAATAGGTATCAATGAATATTGATTAAAAGTAAAAATTATGTTTATTGGGCATAAAAAATTAGTGTATGTAATAGTGTTACCATTGTATAGACTATGTGATTTTAGCATTAAAGCAACAGTTCACAGTCTTTGGAAGTAACAAAGGTACCATAAAATTATGGGACTCCTCTGAAAAATAGAGAATCTTCATTTATTACCTCACAAGAATTCAAACTACTATTGTCTTGATTCATTCTACTTACACACTCTACCCCAGACTTCAGGCACTGTCATCTAGATTTTGTTGTTGTTCTGTTTTTTAAAAAGACCATTTAAAACTAGTTCTTCTATATCTTGATTTCAGACTATCTCCACCATCCTCTATTAATTCCTGAACACAAATGACCTAATCTGGGTCCGCTGACTTTCCATATGTTAAAGAAAAATGTAGTCACTGGACCCAAAAAGAAAATTAAGCCCATTTCTCATTCTTATACTATTTGAGTAAACCTGATACTGTATGAGACTAATTCTCTAGTCTAAAACAACTTGTTCTCAGTTTCTAGCCTATGTTTATACAAAGCTATTAGTTAGGAATCTTTTTTCTAGTTTTTCCTTTAGGATTTCTTTATCATTGGACTTCCATGGTATCTCAGACAGTAAAGCATCTGCCTACAACGTGGGAGACCCGGGTTCAATCCCTTGGTCGGGAAGATCTCCTTCAGAAGGTAATGGCAACCCACTCCAGTATTCTTGCCTGGAAAATCCCATGGATGGAGGAACCTGGTAGGCTACATACAGTCCATGGGGTTGCAAAGAGTCAGACACGACTGAGCGACTTCACTTTCACAGCCTTTATCATTAAGACAAGTAATAGAAAATTTAAAAATCAAAAATAACTCTACCTCATATTCCTCTCAAAAATCCTGCAACAAATCTTTTTCCAGGCCTTCCCTAATATTGTTTTCTTGATAAGTATACCATAGATACAAGAGAAAATACTGCTGAGATACATTTCAGTCCAACCCCTAATGATAATATAAGCAGGCATTGTACAGAAATGCATTACTATTATAATAATATAATTATTATTGTTATAATCCTACAATATAAGTAAGAACATTTTACAGAAGGAAAGCTGAGCTTTCAGAGGGTACCATTCCTCACAGTTCCTACTAAGATTCAAATATAGACCTGCACACATGCCTACATTCTTCCCATCTCACTGTGTTGCCTCTGCACCAGGGCCAAGTTCAGTCCTGACAGAATCTTCTTAACTGAAACTTATGGCCTCATACTCCCTCATGCTATTAAGAAACTGAATCATTAGAACTTGGCAACATTTACCAACTCCTAGTGAACAGATTACACAACACTCTTTGCATGTAATCATTTACTGAGCAGGTAAATTGCTATTTTAATCTAATGTAAAAACAGCTCTGAAGTTGTGTTAATGAGAAATCATCATATCCACATTAATGACTTGCACCCCTAAATAAATGACACTTCATTCATACTGTAGCTTATAAGATAATGTTTACTGGAACTTAGCTTAATTTTATTACATGACTTTGAAGGCACAGATACTTAAGGAATTTAAATCAAATATTCTAAATTAGAGTAAAGAAAACCATATTTTGCAGTATCAGAATCCAACTGATAGCAGATCTACTCCAAATTTCTCTACTCTAGCCTAGGTTAAGTTCCACATGAGATGAGTTATTATGATTCAAAAGTAACAATTGTATAGTTCTAAATTTAAGTGAAACAGTATTAGAATATAGGAAAAAAGTATAAAAATATACTTTTAAATGAAGACCAAAAAGTTAAAATATTAGTCAGATAACAGCACTTAATTCATCTATTTTTCATCTACCAAAATGCACTAGGAATACCAGAATAAGAAAGAAAGTTGCAAAAGCACTAGAAATTGGTAATGTTGATAAGTGATCTGTCAGTTTAAAAAATTATCTTTAATTCCAGAAAGTGAGAACTAACAGCTAAGACAAAGTGATGGTAGATTTACACCCAAGCCATTGCCTATCTCAATCTCAATGTCAGGGGTGGGAGGAACAGGAAAAAAAAAAAATGTGAAGAAATAACAGACAGAGACTTTCCAAATAATGAAAACAATATACCTACACATCTAACTACTCTAACTCCATACATGCATGCACACACACACACACAAAAATGAGAGTTGGGCCATAAAGAAGCCTGTGTGTCGAAGAACAGATGCTTTCAAACTGTGGTGCTGGAGAAGACTCTTTTCCTCGGACTGCAAGGAGATCAAACCAGTCAATCCTAAAGGAAATCCTGAATATTCACTGAAAGGACTGATGCTGAAGCTGAAGCTCCAATATTTTGGCCACCTGATGTGAACAGCTGACTCACTCAGCATCAGGTGCTGAGAAAGACTGAAGGCAAAAGGAGAAGGGCTTGGCAGAGGATAAGATGGTTAGATAGCATTACCAACTCAACAGACATGAATCTGAGCAAACTCCATGAGAGAGTGGAGGACAGAGGAGCTTGGTGTGCTACAGTCCATGGGGTCACAAAGAGTCAGACATAACTTAGTGACTGAACAACAGCAAACACAAAAAGAGAATAAAACTATACCTTAACATACTATTATCAAATTGCTCTAAATCAGTGATTAAGAGGAAATCTTAAATAATAGCCAAGAATGTGAGGGGAAGATATAGTAAGTAGAGAGAAACAAATATGATGATGGCAAATTTCTCACTGGAAACATTACAAATGTGAAAGCAGAGGAGCAACAAGTTTAAGTACTTGAAAGAAGAAAAAAAAACTGTCAACCTAAAACTCAATACCCAGCAAAAGTATCTTCAAAATATGAAGACAAAAAGAGTAATTTTTCAGTAATAAAAAAGGTGAAAGAATTCATCATCAGCAGATTCACACAATAAGAAATGTTAAAGGAAGAAGGCAGAAGAATAAGGCATTTTTTTCAAGCAGGAGAAAAATTATAATAGACAAAAACATGGATTTACACTGGAAATTATAACTACATGGGTAAATATACAAGATTTCTCTTGTGATTTGCACCTTCTTAAAATATAGTTACTTAAATAAAAATAACAGTGCAAATGTGGCACTATAATATATATATAAGTAAAATGTTGAAAACAATATTAAAGATATGGAAGTATACAACTGCAACATTCTTACACTTTATGTGAAGTTATCACATTTCACTTGAAAGTAAACTGGTAAGTTTAATTATATAATTATAACCTTAAATAAATCACCAAATTAACAAAACTAAGAGTTATACCTAATAAGTCAACAAGGGAATTAAAATGGAATTAATCCTAAAACAAAGCAGAAAGGCAGAGAAAAGGGGACAAAGGATATATGGGACAAATAGAAAATAAAAAGATGACAGGCTTAAATCTAACCATACCAACAACCACATTAAAAGTAAATGTAAATGGTTTGATAATCTCAATTAGAAAACAGACATGGTCAGATCATGAAGCAACACAACTACATGTTGCCTACAACAATGCATTTTAAACATAAAAACACAAATAAACTAACCTAACATTAAAAGGCTGGAAAAGGATATACCATGATAACACTAATCAAAAGAAATAAAAAGTATACTTCAGAGAAAAAAAATTTTAATAAATTTTTATTGGAGTACAATTGATTTACAATGTTGTCTTCATTTCTGCTGCACATCAAAGTGAATCAGTGACACATATATCCACTCTTTTTTAGATTCTTTTCCCATACAGGTCACTGTAATATATTGAATAGAGTTTCCTGTGATATACAGTAGGTTCTTATTAGTTACCTATTTTATATATAGTCGTGTGTGTATGTCAATCTCAAGAGAAAAGAGAAAAAGTTATTAACAAGGATTAAAAAAAAATTTTTAATTATAAAGGGGTCAATCCATCAAAACGACATAACAGTCCTAGTTTCTTCACCTAATAACATGTCTCTTCACCTAATAACAGACCATCAAAATAAATGAAACAAAAACTAATAGAATTACAAGGAGAAAAAGACAAATCTATAACTACAGATTTCCACGTGCTCTCTCAAAAGTTGAAAGAACTAGTAAACAGAAAAATATAAAGGATATAAAAGACTTAAACAACATAATCAACCATCTTGACCTTAGTGACATTTCGTAGAACATTCCACCCAACATTAGCAGAATACATAGTCTTTTCAAGTGCATCCAGAATATTTATCCATATTCTGGGCCACCAAATCAGTCTCAATAACTATAAAATGGTTCAAGTCATAACTGCACACTTTCATCAATGATCTTTAAGGTTTTCTGATTAGTTCATTCCATAATATTGGTGGAGACAATTCATTAAATCACTCCCCACAACAACATACAGATCACACTCATTTTTGCTTCCACAATTATTTGCATACTGAGTGATTCTTTCCTTACCTCAACAGCATCTTTGTTCAAGTGGTTCCTGGAGATTTTTTTTTTCAGCAATTGAAAGGTATGTCACAAACAATATGAAAGTGATTTTCTATTACATTAGAAAAATCTTGAAGATAAAGCTTTATGTTCAACAATTTTTTGAACACATATTTGTTTTTCATCTACTATAGAAGAGAATGTGTTAATCATTGCAAGGGACAATTAAAAAAAACCTTAGAATGATATGGGTGATTAACTCCTCCCAGTTTACCTAAGTCTTTCCCATTTAGCACTGAAAGCTTCACATACTGGGAATCCCCACAGTCCTGAGAAAACTGGATGATTGGCCACAGGGGCACTTTATTGGTTGCAGTTGCGACAATGATAACAATAACTATGGGCCAAACTGAAAGTTATGAACCTTTTAGACTTAGTGGCAGGACTACAATCAGAATATATTTGCATGATCCGGAATAGCACATTATTGTAAACAAAGTGTAGACTCAGACACTGAACTATGCCTAAGCGTCCACACAGTCTGACAAAAGTCTTAGAATTTCAAATTCTCTGCATGCAATGCCAAGTAAGTTTGACTGTTTTTGTTTTAAAGGAAAAGTTAAAGTAAGCTTAATTTTCCTTGATAGTTAATACTTTAATCCCATTTAAAATATAAAAACTTAAGACTGATGAATTACAATATTATGACTATAAATAAGTATTCAATGGATTCTTTCCTCAGAGAATCTCTTGGCACTATTTAAAGGAACGTTATCTACTTAAAAAGGTTAATCAACTCAAACTCAACAAAAGGTCTGACTTTCATTGAAAGTCCAAATGTCAAAATCTGAGACAGGCTTTAAATAGAGCAAAACAAATTTAATATGTGTGATGCTGCATCCCTTGATTAAATTTGCATCCCTCAAATCCTTACCAGGATGACAGTACATATTTTGGGAGAATGACAGCAGACATTTGCCATAATGACAGTAGACATTTTGATGATAATTTCTAACATGTACATGAGGAATACTTGTCTCTAGTTTTATTATCTTGTTGTGTCTTTGTCTGGTTTTAACATCAGAGTAATGTCAGCCTCTAAAAAATGAGTAGAGAAGTTGAGAACCATGTCTATTTTCTGTAAAGAAATTTAGTAGGATTAGTGTATTTCTACTAAATTTTCTAAGTATTGATAGAATTTACCAGTGAAATTGTCTGTATGGGAGGTTTTCATTATTCGAATGTTTTTAACTATGAATGCACTTTCTTTGATGGATAAACTTTACAAATTATTCCTTTCTTCCTGAAGGTATTTCTATATTTGTGCCTTTGGGGAAATTTTGCAAGTTTTTCAAAATTGTCAAATTTATAGGCATAAAGTTGTTCACCATATTTCCTTACTGTCTTTTCAATATTTGAAAGATTTATACTGGTATTCTTTTAAAGTTCATGATGGAGGTAAAAGCATCTTCTCTATCTTCTTTCTTAATTACTTCTTTTATTGATTTTTCCAAAGACAAAGTTTTATTTTTATTGACTTTTCTCTATTGTTTTTGTAATTACAACTTCATCTGCTTCTGACTTTATTTTCTTCTACTTGTTTTGCGTCATATCTATTCCTTTTTTTTTAAGGTATATCTCAAGTCATCAATTTGAGACCCTTACTCTTTCTTAATATAAATATTTAATGCTGTAGATTTTCCTCTAAGGATTGCTTTAGGTGCATCCTATAGATATGCAGTGCTTTTGCTTTCATTTTACCGAAAATATTTTTTAATATACCATGTAATTTCCTTTTTGACCTCTGGATTTGTATTATTTAACTTTGTAAGTTTGGGGGATTTTTATAGATATTTTTCTATAATTAATTGCTAATTTCACTGCAGTCAGAGAACAAACTTAGTACAATTTTAATTCTTCTAAATATCAAGTTTGTTCTATGGCCCAGTGTATAGTCTGTCTTGATGAATAGCTCATGTGCACTAGAGAAAAATGCAGTCTGCTGTTGTTGGATAAGGTATACTATAAATTTCAAGTATGTCAGGTTGGTTGATTGTACTTTCAAGTCTTCTATAACCTTACTAATATTAGGGTACTGAAATATCCTGTTATAATTATAAAGTTATTTCTTTTTTGTAGTTCTGTGGAATTGTCTTGCTTCATTTATTATCAAGTCCTCTTGTTAAGGACATAAACATTTAGAATTGTAGAAAGAAAATCAGTAGCATTTGGAAGACTTGAACAACAGAGTCAAGCAACTCGACTTGGTTGATACTTACAGAATGACATCATCCACAATTTACACTTCTAGTCAACAAAGCAATAATAAGCAAAAGGAGACATATACAAAAATATTCATTACAGAACTGATTATGATAGCAAAAATATGTAAGAACTGCCCAGAAGTATAGATTCAGATATATAAACTGTTATTTATAGGTATGATGAATATTATGAAGTAGCTGAAATGCATAAATCATATCTTCATGTATCAAATTGGTTAAAACTCAAAAACAAAATGTTGAATATAAGAAGCAAGCTGTAAGATGATACATACAGTATGATGGAGTTCAGCTTTACAAAATCTAGCTAAATGAAATACAACCACAATGTAACAGAATGTGTGAGACACAGACAATGCAGGGCTTAGAGGATAACATATACTTATGTAAAAAAGAAAAGATTTCAAATCAGCTACCTGAATCTTTACACTAAAAATCAGAAAAATAAAAGAAAAAGCAAGTAGAAGGAAAGAAGTAATAAAGAGCATAAATCAAATTGAAAATCAAAAGGAATAGAAAAAAATAAGTCAAAGAAACCAAAAGGTGATTGCTTTAAAAGATCAACAAAACTGATAAGCCTCTAGCCAGACAAATAAGGAAAAACAGAAAAAAATTATCAGCATTGGGAAACAAATTAAGTACAGCTCCATCATAAAAATGGATGAACTTCTATAATATGCTATTCAATTAAAATTTTATTTATATAAAAACTGAGAAGTACAAAATTAATAGCATATTTTGAATCAGATACAAATGTGGTAAAACCATACAGAACAGTATTGGAGTAATCATCACTGAAATCAGGAGTTTGGTTATATTAATATGAATGGAGGATGAAGTAATTAGGGTGGGACACAGAATCTTTCAGAGATAAAGGTGACATTTTGTTTCTCAAGTTGAGGGTATGGAGTATTTTTTTATTGTCTTTAGTTAAACCATAGGGGGAAAATCAATCTGTTTTCCAATTATTTAGATTGCTTTAATCCTGAAATTCCTTTACAGGAACTAGCAACTTCAGGAAAACTGTCAAAATGAATCTAAAATTAAGCAATGATAAGGCTAGCAGCATTCCTTTTCCTTCTCTAGATATATCACAAACTTCTACTACTAATAGTCTGACAAAACAACACTGACTTTACAAGACACTTTCTTTTCTTGCAGAGAACCACCACATATTAACTAAACAATGTGTAACACTGAAATAAAGCGTGAATGTTGAAACCGCTAACCTGGATAAGAGTCAGCACTGGCAACATTCTTTACTCAGAATCTCTCCTTATATGAGTAATGTTTTTATTTTCCTCCGATGTAACCCATCCACTCAATCAGGAAAAAAAAAAGAGAGAGAGAGATAACAGACATCAAATGTTTGAATTGGTGGATACGGAACTTTAATTTTTATATTATCCATAGAATCTATAAATCATAACAGAAACGTTGAAATATTCAACATGGTTTGCTTTTTGGAACTATTTGTTTCTCAAAAGGATCTGAGGAGTGAGCTCAGATGTTCTTTTCCCCACAACTTTTGTGTCACCGACTACACTAAAGCCTTTAACTGTGTGGATCACAACAAACTGTGGAAAATTCTTAAAGAGACAGGAATACTAGACCACCTTACCTGCCTCCTGAGAGACCTGTATGCAAGTCAAGAAGCAACAGAACTAGACATGGAACAACAGACTGGATCAAAATTGGGAAAGGTATATGACAAGGCTGTATGCTGACAGCCTGCTTATTTACCTTACATGCAGATTACATCATGCAAAATGTCCAGCCAGATGACTCACAAGGTGGAATCAAGATTACTAGGAGAAATATCAACAACCTCAGACATGCAGATGATATCACTTTAATGGCAGGAAGCAAAGAGGAACTAAAGAGCCTCTTGATGAGGGTAAAAGAGGAGAGAGAAAAAGCTGGCTTAAAACTCAACATTCAAAAAATGAAGGTTATCATATCTATTCCCATCATTTCATGGCAAATAAATGGGGAAAAACTGGAAATAGTGACAGATTTTATTTTCTTGGGCTCCAAAATGACTGCAGATGATGACAGCAGCCACAAAATTAAAAGATGCGTGTTCCTCAAAAGAAAAACTATGACAAAACTAGACAACATGTTAAAAAGTAGAGATATCACTTGGCTGACAAAGATCCATATAGTTGAAGCTATGGTTTTTCCAGTAGTCATGTACAGATGTGAGAGCTGGACCATAAAGAAGACTGAGCACCGAAGAATTGATGTTTTCAAACTGTGGTATTGGAGAAGACTCTTGAGAGTCCTTTGGACAGCAAGGAGACCAAACCAGTTAATCCTAAAGGAAATCAACCCTGAATATTCACTGAAAGGACTGATGCTGAAGCTGAAGCTCCAATACTTTGGCCCCCTGATGTGAAAAACCAACACTTTGGAAAAGACACTGATGCTTGGAAAGACTGAAGGAAGGAGAAGGGGATGACAGAGGATGAGATGGTTGGATGGCATCACCAACTTAATGGACATGAATTTGAGCAAACTCCAGGAAAGAAAGAAGGACAGGGAAGCCTGGTGTGCTACAGTTAATGGGGTTGCAAATTGTCCGACACAACTTAGTAACTGAACAACAATAATGAATGTGTAATCCTCCTAAACAGGCTGACAACTAAACTTGACGAAGGAAAAATTCTAGATAAATCTGTTCATCAAAAGATACTTCTTCAGCAAATATGACAGAGAAGTTACACAGAACTGATCTTACTCCATCTTCTGAGAATAGTGATAGATCAGCAACTAGAAAAAGATTAAGGCAAAAAACAAAACTGATAAGAAAAACTAAATATTTTTTACCAAATGTGCTAGAAGTTGAAAGCAGTAATATGACAATATGAACATAACAGTAAAGGTAATCCGAATCACGTCAATTTGTTGAGGTCAGATATTTTCTTTTTCTCTATCCGTACTAAAGCTGGCAGAGATAAATGTTCCACAGTATGACAATTATATGTAAATAAGGATAAACAATGATAATAACATCACTGGACACAGGATTCCTCAAAACACTGAGACTAATTCAATCTCATCAAGGATATGAAATCCTCCAAATCACATAGGTACTGTAGCAGCCTAGAGGATATGCCAAAATTCTGGCTATGCTGGCAGCTTAAAGAATAGTTTCCTGAACCACACATGCCATACAGAATTAAATGGGCAGAAAAGAAATGAAAAGGATTATATCAATGATTGATGTATAAGTCAACTGCAAATACTTCTACTCATCTTGTAAATCTTCATTACCACACTTAATTGAGCAGGCTATACTCTCATCAAAATTCAAATCAATTTACTTTATTATAAAATTTTGAAATGTCTGATTAATTAAGCCAGTAGCTTTCACATCTATTACAACTTTTTTTATATATATAATTTATGTCAGGGAAAATATTTGCAGACTTTGTGTCCTGTTGTTTCCCTTCAACAGCATCATGATAATTTATGGAGATAAGTTCCAACCTTTATTGGGAAACCCAGGAAACCACTATAGGGCTATGCCTGGTGAGACAGTGAAGATGATCAGCAGGACAAAGGGTAACTACTGAGGAGGGAATGGCAACCCACTCCAGTTTCTTGCCTGGAGAATTCCATGGACAGAGGAGCCTGGTGGGCTACAACCCATGGGGTCACAAAGAGTCGGACATGACTGAGCGGACACTGATGTCTCACTCATTGGTTGGGATACCTCTGCTGAAAGTCCAGAAAGAAGCACACACTGCAGGAACCAGCAGTGTTGATAGTCACAAAGCATGACTTACAAGAAACAAGCTCAAAAATGACCTTACAAAAAGTCCCAAAGACTACATTACATCAACCAAAGGAGAGAACAAATAACAGAAACTAAAAAGAGTAAAAACTCGATGCTACTATAGAACAAATCAAGCATATTCATACTAATTTCAAAAACCATAATTTCGTTCTTGGTGAAAATAGAAATCCATATGGCATTGTGGGTCTGCTAGACTACTATAAGGATGATATGATCTCATGTATGGAATTTATTTAAAGTGAACTTTAAAGGGGGATGTTAATCAATTTAGTCATTTGTCACTTGCAACTGGCTACTGCCTTATTTCATCACCACAGTATCAGGACTTTGATAAACTAGACTGATGTTTTCTAGAGTTCTGATTAATTCATTTCTTGATTTATTTGGTTGAGGGTCATTGTTTTTAAAGAATGTAGGCTGTCTTAAATTAAGAACATTTGAAATAAGATAAGCTCATTTATAATCTAGGAAAAGTTAAGTGGCTCAGCACTTTACCTAAGCACCTAACCATGACTGGGAGCCTCTAGCAACAAGGCAGAACTATAAATAAAAATGAAGTTACCACAGAAGTTTCAGAAAGGTTATGCTTCTCTTTTACCGCATATTAACTGACTAGTCAGTTCTGTGCCCTCATATGAAACAAGAGGATTCATAATAGTAATGTTAATAACATTTTGAAATCCTTTATGAGGAGCACCTAAACCCCAGCTCTGGCATTCATAACCTAATACATTCAAGAAAAATCAGCATTCAAATTGTGGCCCCTGCATAGCTCTTTCTCAGCAGTGTCCTGTTTGCAAACATGAAGTTTGCCTGCAGGCAGGCTAAGTCACTTTAGTCATGTCCTACTCTTTATCATTCCATGGACTGCAGCCTTCCAGGTTCCTCTGTCCATGGGATTTTCCAGGCAAGAATACTGGAATGGGTTGCCATGCTCTCCTCCAGGGGATCTTCCCAATACAGGACTGATCGAGGAATCAAATCCGCATCTCTTAAGTCTCTTGCATTGACAGGTTTACCACTAGCACCACCTGGGAAGCCCAGAAGTGAAGTTTCCATATCCCCAATCATAAAAACTCTACAGAATATGATTCTCTAGTTAAAGTCTGCAGATTAATTACTGTGAAAGCAGCTAGACCTCTCCCCTTCCCCATGAAAAAGTAAGCCATAGGGAGGGCAACTCTTCACATGTCCTTGTAGCTGCCAAATATTAGGAGACGAACGTGATACAATTTCAAATGTGCTTTGAAAAGACCACTTTAATTATAAGTATGTGTGTATTATTTCTCATCACGCATACTCTCAGACACTACAATGGAAAAAACAAACTAAACTCAATCATGACTATGCCATGAAAAAAAAAGGAAGTTTGCTCTGCAGACACATGCACAAATTTCTACAGATTCTGGGCACACATGGTGCACAGCTGTTGACTGAATCTGGCCCTTGGGGGGCAGGATGAAAGAAAACACAATTAGAGGTGAAATAAGCAGGTGTTTTCCTTTGTTTGTTTGCTTTCATTATTTGAGTGGGAAGAGCAAGATAACTTCTTATATGGCAAAGCACACAGAAAAATTTCAAACTCTCCATTTAATTGCTTTGTCTCTTAATGGAAAAGAGACAGTGTTCTCTCTAGAAATGAATTCACCTCCATGCTCATGGAGTGCAAGAATGGAAAAAAAAAAAAAAGTCCTGTTGGTTAGAGCTAAAATTAAAATACATTTATGACACTAAATCTTACTCTGCCCTAACTCCTTAAATATTAAATGGATATTAATGCAGAATTTACTCTAGCTCACCTTTTATTACAGATAATTCTAATTTTCTCATTTCTCCTATCAGAAATAAACTTCTTGAGGTCAGGAATGATATTATTCATTTGCGTCCCAAACACAGACCTTGCATAAATATTTATGGAATGATTTGCATCCAGTAGACACACCAAAATATCTGTAGAATGAATCAATTCTGAGTCCTGGAGGGAAATGCTACGAGAACAAGATCTTTTTCGGAATCATGATATTTGAGACAAGTGTAGTCTATTTATCCAGGTAACAAATTTCACTTGCTGGAAGTAATTTAATGCAAGGAAACAAGGTAGACACTTCAAGTAAAATCCTCATGTTTCCAAAGCAGAGAGGTAACAGAATGAGGATTTTTCTTCCTCTCCCTCCAACCTATTCCTATTTTATCAATTATATAGTTTTAAAACACTGAAAATTCTAAACAGCTCATAAAATGAAACTGTACTACTACATGTATGAATATATATACACATATATCTATACACATATACACATTTCGTGTGTGTGTGTGCACAACATGCACAGTGGGCTGATTTTAGCTTAAAGGGTATCAATATGATATTGGCCATAAATTCTGAGAAAATTTTAGGCAGAGGAGTTATATTAAAAAAAAGAAAAATTTTATGCCTGAGTTCTAATGAGGCAGTCAGTATTGGATTAAATGCATGCAAGGGCATCAAAAATATTTTCAAATGAATCTTTTAAATGAATAAACATATGTATGTATGTGTGAATGGAGAGCGTTGCAGTAGTCATCATAAACAGAATAAAAACAGATACCTTTACTGTTCTCACTCTTCGGTATTTTTTAATAATGATATAAAACCATCCATGTACTACTACTCCTTTGAGCATTTATGGCCGCTAAAGTCTTAACGTAGCCCTAGGGACAGACCATTTTTAACCTGCATGGTGAAAGTACACAAGTGAGAGAATCCCAAGGGAAATTTTAGGGACAATATCCCCAGCAGACCTCCATACCCAACAGCATTCAAGTTTGTTTTTTAATTCGGATACCTGTTTTTTTAAGAATGGTGTCTCTATCTTTAAAAAGCTTTATTATGTAAAAATAATGAAAAACATTTGCATTTTACATATTTTAAGAGAAATTTTTTTAAAAAATATGAAGTATTTTATAGGACTTTATATATTCACATAGGAAAAATAATTTGGTAAATCATGTTCTAACACAGAATATATGTGTTCACAAATTCACAAAAACTTTATTTTTTTTCCACAAAAACTTTAAACCTAAAAAAGTTTTTAAAATTAAAACTTCATATATTTATATTTTATCCAAAATTTGCTTTTAAAAATCCATTTCTTCCCTCAAAAGGTGCCTGCCATTCTACACCCAATTCTAAAAATCTTGTCACAGTATCCTTTGAACCACAAAGCTCAGAATCAAACACCTAACATTTGTACTAACAGCACCTTAACCTTTCAGTGTGATTTTCAACAGCCTTGTATTGTCCCTGAATATAGGAAAAGTATTCTATTTATTGGAGAGTGGATGGAATTCCCCTAAGAGCCAACCACATATGTTTAACTCTAAAGAGCATCTCTTTCTTAACACACCATTTAGTAAGAAAAGGCTGGGTGGGGAGAAGGACATCTAGCTGCTTAGATTTGAGTCCCAGCCATGACTATCTCCTCATAGCTCAGTTGGTAAGAATCTGCCTGCAATGCAGGAGACCCTGGTTTGATTGCTTGCTCGGGAAGATCCACTGGAGAAGAGATAGGCTACCCACTCCAGTATTCTTGGGCTTCCCTTGTGGCTCAGCTGGTAAAGAATCCGCCTGCCATGTGGTAGTCCTGGGTTCGATCCCTGGGTTGGAAAGATACCCCGGAAAAAGGAAAGTCTACCTACTCCAGTATTCTGGCCTAGAGAATTCCATGGACTATTTAGTCCATGGGTCACAAAGAGTCAGAGTCGGACACAACTGAGCCACTTTCACACATGATTATGGCAGAAAGATTAATTTACTAATTTTCAAATTAAAAGATAACTGCCATAAAGTTTGGCCAAGTTTAGAATTATTTTATTAAGTAGCTTCCCCGGGTTGGTGACCTGGATAAATTAAGGTGATGTAGATCTCCCTTTTGTTGCACTTAATCTGTCTTCCCCCATTGGGTAATTGCAGGTTTGCTATTAGAGGTGCAAAGCTCTTAATCTTCCTCAGTATGGTAACTACAGTCACACTGTCCTGAGGACAACTGTGGAAACACTCAAGGCAAAAAGTAGAAGCACATGATGAATGAACATTGGGTGCTGATAGCGCTGTGACATGGGGCATTGTTCTGATTTACTTCAGCAAGGCTTTAGAGCTTTAAGTGATTTCAACAGAGACTTTAATCTCTTGCTGCAATTAGTACTCTCCACAGACTTGACATATTATCTAACCATTACATCTCTGGCCTTAACAAATCTCACTGCCCTTTTACTAATTTGATAAAAGGCCTCCTTGTTTCCAGAGTTGGTGATTTCCACTCCTAATATATATTCTGGCAACATTAAAACACACATAAAATGCCCACTTAAAGCTTACAATATGTGTGATATAGATCCTTTGTTCTCAGAATTCTTTATTCTCAGCAGTTCTTAAATATACTCAATGTTAAGAGAAGTGCACACAAACAAGGGTGGGAAGTGAAAAAGAGATTTTCTTCTATATTATGTTCTGTTGTTCACACTAGCTAAAAACACCATAATTATTTTTTTAAAAACTATTCCTTCATTTCCACATAAGATCTTGCAGACACTTCCAAAGTTCATTCTTATTTTTCTATGGCTATTGCCTTTTACCAAAATAATTTCTTACAAGACTAATGAATTTAAATTCAATAGAAGAAAACAAGATACATATCAAACCTATTTTATTTTTCAGAGATGACATCAGAAAAGAGAGAGGTGAAAATATGTGAACATAATATACAAATAACATAACTAGATTTTCTTATCAACAGCTATTGGGGTCTAAAAAGGGATATGGTTAAAGTACTCACCAGGATACAGCATAGACTTATCAGTGAATTACTGTAAGCGCAGATAAACAGGTCAGCATTGAATTCCATTTTTTTTCTATTCTATGTCTTTATTTATGCTATTCTCTCTTCCTTGAATGCTTTCTTCCTAACTCTGTAAAAACTACTAAGCCTTCAGGGTCATTTCAAATGCGACTCATTGGTGAAACTATACCCACAAATACCAATGCCAAGTATCAATCAATTACTCTCTCCTTAGTATTCCAAAAGAACTTTTTATATATTTCATTACAATGTATCATCCAAACCCCAAGTTACACATCTATCAGCATCACTAGCATTATTAAACAGGGTTGCATACAGTAGGTGCACATCTACAGCAAACTACATTGTCAGTAAGCCTATAATATCTCTTATGCACAAACAATAAGAAGTCAAATGGCTGAGAAAGAACTTACTATATCCTTTTTATTTAAAATATTTATTTATTTGGCTGTGAAAGGTCTTAGTTGGGGCACCCAAGAGCTTCGATCTTCTGGCATGTGTGATATTTAGTCGCAGCATACAAACTCTTGGTTGGGGCATGTGGGATCTAGTTTTCTGACCAGGGATGGAACCTGAGCCCCTGCATTGGGAGTGCCTAGTCAGCCACTGGACCACCAGGGAAGTCCCTATATCCTTCTAATGGAGTGTTATGCAGTCATTAAAAACATGTTCACCAAAACTCAGGGAAATATTCTGATATAATGTCAGGTACAAATGTCAAATCTGGTGGCTCAGATGGTAAAGAATCTGCCTGCAATGAGGAGACACGGTTTCAATCCCTGAGTCAGAAAGATCCTCTGGAAAAGGGAATGGCTACCCACTCCAGTATTCCTCTCTGGAGAATTTCATGGACAGAGGAGCCTGGCAAGCTCCAGTCCATGGGGTCACAAAGAGTCAGACACAACAGAGTGACTAACCACTTTCAATTAAAAAAAAAAAAAAGGGCAGAAAACTGTACATAATTTTTATTTCAGCTATGTATAAAATATATACTTGAAAAAAATCTAGAAGAAAATACACTAAAGTATTAATCTTCAAGATTACAAAATGATACAATATATTTACCTCCTCGTTGAAATTGAAATGACTAAGCATGAACAGAGATTCCCCCATTTCAAAGGGAGGGGAACATACACACATATCAGGAACTCCTGTAAAGTATACCCTAAGAGAAAGAAAAATAAGGAAAAAGCAAATTCTAAATTATTACAAGTGAAGAAAATCCATAACTTGGAAGTGAAATTTCCCAGGAGAAACCTCCACTAACACAACCTGGGCCTCAGCAACTGTAGATGGGAATGGACTGTGAAGTAACATGTGGGGAGCAAATTCTGCCAGCAGCACCTGTTTGCACACACTTGGAAGGTGACCCTTGATACACCCAGCCTACCCTTAAAAGAGCCAAGAGTGAAACAAGAGAAGCTCCCAGGGAACAAAACTGAAAGAGGCACCCATTCTCAGGGTCCTAGGAGCCTGCTAGGCTACTCACTTGCCTCACACCAACCAGCTAGGGTCTAACTAGTAGGGCTGCATTAAAAATAAAATAAAAACACTCTGAAAACATGTGCATCAAGATAATGGGTGAGATTATTGTTACGAGGCCATGCCTACTCTTTCCCTATGCCTTAGACCTCTCTAACTTAGATAAATAAAAATTACGTAAATCTAGTCTTTTCATTCTCACTTAAAGAAATTATGTAACTTCCAATATTAGAAAAATATACACTTCCCCCACCCCAAATCCATCCATTAATAACATGATGAGAAAAAAAAAAAACCAGTAATTTTTTTAAATGGACTTATATGAGATAATTTTGTAGTCTGAAAGAAAATGACCAATTTAAAGGACTTCAAACAAATACAATTTTAACTATCACGCTTGCAGCAAAAATCAAGGCACTAAATCGTAACAGGAGTTTCATGCAAATTTGAAGATACTGTATCTACGAAGAAGAAAATAAAAGAGATAGATGTTAAAACATACTATAAATTTACCACAGTTAAGAAGTATGATACTGGCACCAGAATAAACAGATAATGGAAATGAGCACAATGAAAATCTCAGAAATAACCCCAAATACACTAAGAAATTACTGATTTCACTGGTAGTTCAGTCAGTAAAGAATCTGCTTGCAATGCAGGAGACCCGGTTCGATACCTGGGTCAGGGAAGATCCCCTGGAGAAGGAAATGGCAACATACTCCAGTATTCTTGCCTGGGAAATCCCACCGACAGAGAAGCCTGGCAGGCTACAGTCAGTGGGGTCACAAGAGTCGAACATGACTTAGCGACTAAAATCACCACACTAATACTAAGCATTTGTGTACAACAACTTTAAAACCTCACCGTAAACAAAGTTAAAAGATAACCAAATGTAAACAAAGCTAAACAGGAAGAAACAAACTAGGAAAGTAAATTTTCAACAAGAGAAAGTAAATATTCTTAAAACATGGTGGGTGGTGGTTTAGTCACTAAGCTGTGTCCAACCCTTGCAACCCCACAGGCTGTAGCCCACCAGGCTCCTTTGTTCATGAATATTTGCCTTCTTTTTTTAAAAAAAGCTTTGTATGTTATAAGAAATAAAAAGAAGGCATATTTTCCAATAAGAGTATAAATTCAACTCAACAAATATATATTGAACACTGTATTAGTTTGTGAGGGCTACTAACAAAGTAACACAGACTGGGTGGCATTAACAGAAATCTATTTACTCACAATTATAGAAGCCAGAAGTCCAAAATCAAGGTTTAAGCAGAGTTGGTTTCTTCTGAGGACTCTATCCTTGACTTGTAGATATGTAACTGTCTTTACCCTGTGTCTTCACACAGACTTCCCTCTGTGTATATCTATATCCAAATTCCCTCTTCTTATAAGGACACTGGTTGTCCTGGATTACGACCCACTCTAATGACCTCATTTTAACCTAATTTCCTTTGTAAAGACCTTCTTTGCAAATACAGTCATGTTTTAATGTACTGGTGATTTCAGCACATGAAGCTGGAGCAGGGGAGACGGAAGGAAAGGAGGAAGTCTATAACAAGTACAGGTATTCCCCACCTTTTGAAAGTTTGCTTTATGCCACTTTGCTTTTACAAAAGTCCTACATTAGTGCCTGTTTTTGCTAAACAAAAGAAATTCCAAGAGGATTTTCGATTTTATGAAGGAAAAAAAGGGGTGAAAAGAGCCTTCACCATGTTTTGCAAACAGCCTTTATAGAGGCAGTGTACACCCTGAGTAACAAGAGTAGCACCACCAAGCTGCTTCCACAGACGTGGATGTATACTCAGCATCTGAGCATCAAGACACCACAGCTTTGAATTCTGTCTGTGAGCAGCTGTGCTTTTGTGTGAAGTCGCTTCAGTAGTGTCCGACTCTTTTCGAGCCTATGGACCACAACCCACCAGGGATCCTCTGTCCATGGGACCCTCCAGGCAAGAATACTGGAGTATGTTGCCATTTCCTTCTCCAGGGAATCTTCCCAACCCAGGGATTAAGCCCACATCTCTTAAGTCTCCTGAATTGGCAGGTGGGTTTTTTTACCACTAGCGCCACCTGGGATCTGCGCCTTTCCTCAATTCATTTTCTGCATCCATTAGCAAGGTAAGTACTAAGGAAACTGCTTCTTCACTTGATACCATTTCAGCTTACAAAAGATTTCAAAGGAATGCTCTACACTTGGATATCAGGGAATACCTACATCTACTATTTGCCATGCATTATTCTAGATACATAAATGTACCAAACAGACAACTATCCTTCCTTATAGACCTGACATTCCATAGAGATATCCATGAGAAATGGACAATAAACAGTAAACCTGATAAACAAAATTATACTAGAAGGTGATGAGCATTATGGAAAAAACTAAAAACAGAGTAGTTTAAGGAGAATCAAGATTGCATGGTGGGGGGTGCAAGTTTAAAATACAAGTCATTGAGTAGATGACATTTTAATAATGAGCAAAAGAAATTAATGGTAAATCACACCTACTTTAAAGAATTAGAAATGCTCAATAGACAAAGAAAAACTGTTCAACTGCAACAAAACATTTATCATCTAATGAACAAAAAGTGTTAATGCCACCAATGTAGGCCATGGTGCAGGTAAGGGTTAATGAGAGTATAAATTAGTATAACCACAAAATAGTAAAGAAATTAAAGGAGAAAACATATAAAGTCCCTACAATGCATCGTAATCAAAGATCCAAATGTGAAGAGCAAAAATAAAAATGTAAACACAAAAATTACAATAGAAGAAAATCTTAGTATCTATGAACTTATGAAATACTCTGGGAACCCTCTATTTATAGATGATTTACATCTAATTGTACTGGCAGAGCCCCTTCTAAAGTTCAAAAACCAAAACAAACAAAAAACTGTTCACAATGTGACTATCTTAAATGAAGCTGAAATGTCAGAAAATTCTTAGTATAATATATCAAGGAAAGGATACAAAAACTTGGGGCAATAGGAATGCTGTTCATTATGAATGGTCTACTCTCCCACTATCCTATGCCCCTCAAGAAAACTTAGAAGATACTAACTTAATCAAGGAATTCAGAAATATAAATGTTGAGGGAAATGTGAGCATCTTTGAAAAGTGTTACGGTGTGCATTCTTTGTAGGGCAAGGATGCTGGTGATGATGCCTGTAAGTGACACAGGTACCAGGATTCCCATGTAATGATCAGTTCTCTGGACGATATATGCCTAGAAGTCACACCTAACCACCCAAAGGAAAGAATGTAGCTATAGTCAGGATGTTCTGAGTACTAATGACCTTTGATACTAGAAAACTGATGAGAGGACTGAGATGAATGGATAGCTTTCTAAGATTCTACATGATTTGTATAACTCAAAAACCTCTCGAGTCTGATGAACATACATGACATGAGCCACCAAGAGTCATAGTTCTTCACATAATACTTAATTCTGAGTTAGTTTAGCGACACTGAGCCCCTTAAGTAAAGGGATGGTTAGGTATTTAAGTACATTCCATAAATCTTGATTTTTCCCAAGGGGATGAAATGTGAGGCTTTGGGGGCACAGAAATATCTAGGTGTTCGGAAGGTTGTTGAACATAGCTTTGAGTTAATGTTAAACCTTCTGAGTCCAGAAAGCCACTGTGGTCACCTATTCAAAGATGACCATCTATTGGTCATGCCAAAGATGGTCATCTATTCAAAAGAGTTCAGTCTTAAATTAGTTTTTTAGGTACTCAGTGTGACAACAGTCTCACCCTATGGCCCTTTCCCCAGATCTTTCATATATAGTTGAAACAGATACGGTAGAAAAAACAGGAATCCTCACTTTAACTCTTAAAAATGTCTGGATATTTAATTATCCATTTATTTCTTTGGTTTCACCGGGCCGCAGCTGTAACCTTCAGGATCCTCGGTCCTCGCTGTGGCACTTGAGATCCTTTAGCTGCAGGATGTGGGATCTTCAGCTGCAGAGTGTGAACTTCCAGCTGTGGCATCCAATTCCCCAACCAAGGACTGAACCCAGGCCCCCTGCACTGCCCAGGCACTCGACCGCCAGGACTGTCCCCTGGCACATGAACTCTTAAAAAAGTAAAGTCTTTTACAGTGGGAAGGGCCAGGTGGAAGTCTGTGGAGTGACATCTACCTACCTAAAGAACACATTTATAAGAATACCAGATATCTCTGGAGAATTATAGAGATTAGGATACCACCAAATTTTTGAAAGCTGCTGAGGTAAGGATTCCTAATACAGCCCTGTTTAACTCCAAGATATATCTTAAAGAAGGACAGCCTAATCAAGCAATTATGTCAATTGAAGCTGCTGGTCCAGATGTGGCCACTCCACTAAAGTAAATCAACACAACGCCTAGCACCTGGCAGGCAGCTACTGCTCTGGTGAATTCTTTTTCTACCATCCGACAGAGAATACTCAAAGCAGCCTGTTCTCACTTAGCAGTGACAGAAGTAACTTCTCACTGTTTCACCTCAAAGTAGGTCAACTCTCAGGCTCTATAAAGCAAATTAATCTATAGAGAGCTTGATTGTTTTCCTATTCCACAGAGCATGATGCTGGTGCATTACACTAATAGAACCACATTGATGGAATAGAGTAGGAAACATCAGGTAAGCCAGATACCTTGATAAGACACTTGTGTGACAAAAAATAAATCTGAGATAAACTCCACGAAAATACCAAAGCCTAAAATCTCAGTGAAGAGTCAGAACTCCAGTGATCTGAGGCATATTACGATATTCCCTACAAAAGGCAAGTTGCCATGTCTTGACATTCATCCCCATTCTGTAATCAAATCTATTACCACTGCTCACGTAATTTTTTAAATGAGAGGAAAAAGTAAAAATGTTCTTTGACCTTCTATTCTATAAACTATTGCCCTGATTTTCCTAAGTAATCACCATTATCCAGAATGTTTGCTCATTGCTTACTTCTGTTTATCATCCTCATAAGATGGTAAGTTCCATGAGTATTAAGACTTGACACTTTCATTTATAAATATTTTCCAGGACCTAGGATGGTATCTGACAAAGAGCAAGTGTTAAAATTTTTTTTCATTAAGGAATAAACTAAATCCAAAGCACTTTTTGATATTTGAAATTTTCTACTAAGATTTTCACTATACTTGTTACTGTTGTATACATTGTTTTGCATGTGTTTAGTGTAGGTATTGTTTTATTATTTTTAATATTTGGCAGCAGAAGGTCTTAGTTGCAGCACTCAGGATCTCCACTGCATCAAGCAGAATCTTTCACTGTGGTGCACAGGCTCTTTAGTTGTGGCCCATAGGCTCTAGAGCATGTGGGCTCAGTAGTTGGGGTACGTGGGATCTTCAGTTATTCGACCAGGGATCAAACCCATGTCCCCTGCATTGCAAGGCAGACTCTTAACCAGGGAAGCCCCTGGTGTAGGTATTTTTGACAGAAAAGTAGAAGGAAGAACTAATTCTTCCTTTTGGTAAATCCTACAAGGTTATGAATTGACTTTATTGGTTTCTGATTTGCATATAATGTTAAAGAGAGAAATAAGTTCTATTAAATATTATGCATAATGTAATATAAATGTGACAAACTATTTACATTTTAAAAGGCTAAAATGATAATACCCTCTATGGTTTTTCATTTTGCCCAACAGGCTATTTTGGTTTCGAGCATGAATTTTAAAAACCAAACTTATCTAAAATCTTCAGCAGGGCATGGCAGGAAATAAATGATTTTTACACTTTCCTACAAAAATAAAACTGAAAGGCTGAACAACATTTTACTAATTGTGTTTATTTCAATGCTGAAGGCCTTAGGAAATAAGAGAGGATTCCAGAAGACAAGCATCAAAAATCTATAGAAGGTCAAAAATCAATATAGTTAGGTACAATGCATCAGGTATACACCAACAGTACAAACAAAAACATAAATACAGAAAAGGGGACTTATGTGGCTTTTGTTCAGAAGCATTAAGGGAGGCTCCAGAAGTTACACATGAGATGAGCCATCAGTCCAAACTGTAGGCAGGATCAGGTGGGTAGACCTCATCATGCCTAACAGTTTGGATTTACCCTGCACTGAATGCAGTCTTTGATTGATTACGGGCAGACTCCGTCATCGCTGTTTTAAATACATTAGCCTGACAGGAGTACAAAAGGCCAAAGCAACAGAAGAGAGAGCAGAGACAGAGAGCTGAGTTAAAAGGTGACTTGCCATTTGCAGTGAGTAAAAGAAAACTGGAGCAAAGTTCACCAACCTCTCCGTGAGGTGACAGTGAAACAAAAGGCAAACTTTTCCTCCAATGTTGGGGTCAAACAGCATATAAGCCATGAAAGATTTTTCTTTTTGCATTGTCACAAAATGTCACTAACTTTTTGTGTAGTTGCCCATCTCTAGAAGCAAGGTAAATGGAACCTAGCAAGCAAATATGGAAAAGTTATTTTACATTTCCCTTCTGGGGTCTTTTGTCTTTCAGTTATGAGGAAATCATATTCACCAAGAACTCCAAGGAAAACGTTTATTGCTTTAGATATCTCATAAGAGGTACGTGTAGTCTCCAAACTGCACAGCACTATGAAAAGATACCAAAAACAAAGAGGTAAAGTGATAAAAAGGCCAACTTCTCCACTCATTTAGGAAGGAACAATCACAATACAATTTGCCTGGCCTGTTAGAAAATTTCTCAGAATATCCTGCCGCTGACAAATCTCTGGAAGCCTCTCTGTGGACTTCACTGCTGTTCTACTCCACTGTGTCAAGAAAGCACACTTAGTCACAGCTACTTTCATCATGAGTTATTTTCCCTTTTATATTCTTACCTGACTACCATTTTTCCCACTAATACAAATCCCTTTACTCCTAAAATCTAATCAACTGAACATTACTTTTTAACTTCTTTTCAACAGCCCTGTGCTCCTCCAATCTTACTGAACAGAATTAGACAAGTACCCTGATCTTTGTGTGGATCACTTTTCACTTCGTGATCTTTGAATGAATCAGATTTTAATGCTTCCTTTTTACTACAACTTACTACCCACACCAAACCTTCCTGAATATAGGTAAGACTGACTCTAAAGAGTAAAATTTGTTAGAATTATAAAAAAATCAGGAGGGGAAACAGGCGTTTGTTTAAGCATTTTATATTTTTACCATTACTTCTTAGATAGTCAGCCTATTATAAATGTCAGTACTGGGTCTCCATCTGGTGGCCAAAATTTCTACTTGTAAATTCTAAAGGACCTCAGAACTTTTTGGTTCATCTCCCAAAGAGTGAATCACAAAAGATAAAAGATGTAATGTGTTATCCTAAAAAGAATGCATAAACTTATTTAATTCAGAAAATTCTGACTTTCATAATGCATAAATTAAAGGCCTATTTACAAAATAAAGTCCAGCAATGTTTAGAGTTAATCTTATACAAGAAAAACAAAAAAGCAAATGTTTTGAACTGAGCACAGGGAGAAATTCTGTGACTGTCAGAAATTTCATTTATGTATTCATTATTCAACAAATATTTATTGAGTACATATTGTATGTGAACAAATGCCCTCAGTGCAGGGGCTATGGAGAAAAATGCAAACAAATTTCTTTCCTTCAGAGAGCTTACATTCTAGCAGGGAGAGACAAAAATAAATACACACCATAACATCAGTTGTCATCAACATAAGAACATAAAATAAAGGAGAATAATAGGATAAGGAGTTATATAGGTGGAAATATACTTACTTTATAAAGAATTGTCAATATTAGCCTCTATAAGGCAATATTTGAATAACATATCTGAATAAATTGAGAAATTTATGGTTTTAGAAAAGATAGAGGAACCAGAGATCATATTGCCAACATTCACTGGATCATCGAGAAAGCAAGAGGGTTCCAGAAAAATATCTATTTCTGCTTTATTGACTATGCCAAAGCCTTTGACTGTGTGGATCACAATAAACTGTGGAAAATTCTGAAAGACATGGAAATACCAGACCACCTGACCTGCCTCTTGAGAAATCTGTATGCAGGTCAGGAAGCAACAGTTAGAACTGGACATGGAACAACAGACTGGCTCCAAATAGGAAGAGAAGTATGTCAAGACTGTATATTGTCACCCTGCTTATTTAACTTATATGCAGAGTACATCATGAGAAATGCTGGGCTGGAAGAAGCACAAGCTGGAATCAAGATTGCTGGGAGAAATATCAAGAACCTCAGATATGCAGATGACACCACCCGTATGGCAGAAAGTGAAGAGGAACTAGAAAACCTCTTGATGAAAGTGAAAGAAGAGAGTGAAAAAGTACGTTTAAAGCTCAACATTCAGAAAACTAAGATCATGGCATCTGGTCCCATCACTTCATGGGAAATAGATGGGCAGACAGTGGAAACAGTGTCAGACTTTATTTTTTTGGGCTCCAAAATCACTGCAGATGGTGACTGCAGCCATGAAATTAAAAGACGCTTGCTCCTTGGAAGGAAAGTTATGAGCAACCTAGAGAGCATACTAAAAAGCAGAGACATTACTTTGCCAACAAAGGTCCATCTAGTCAAGGCTATGGTTTTTCCAACAGTCATGCATGGATGTGAGAGTTGGACTATAAAGAAAGTTGAGCACCGAAGAACTGATGCTTTTGAACTGTGGTGTTGGAGAAGACTCTTGAGAGTCCCTTAGACTGCAAGGAGATCTAACCAGTCCATTGTAAAGGAAATCAGTCCTGAATATTCATTGGAAGGACTGATGTTGAAGCTGAAACTCCAGTACTTTGGCCACCTGATGCGAAGAACTGACTCATTTGAAAAGACCTTGATGCTGGGAAAGATCGAGGGTGGGAGGAGAAGGGGACGACAGAGGATGAGATGGTTGGATGGCATCACCCACTCAATGGACATGAGTTTGAGTAAACTCCGGGAGTTGGTGATAGACAGGGAGGCCTGACGTGCTGCAGTCCATTGGGTGTGACTGAACTGAACTGATGCATTCCTAAGAAAAAATGTTTTAGGCTAAGAAACAGTACATGTAAAGAGTCTAACGTAGAAACATGTACAGACAAGTAAGTGGAACAAAGTGGCTAGAGAATAGTGAGTGAAAGAAAAGTGAAAGACTGGCTAAAAGAGGTAGCAATGGGTCAGAGTATGCAGGGCCTTGTGGCCACTCAAGAACTATGAATTGTATTCTAAACATGGGAGAAAGCCACTGGAGATTTTGGAGAGAATCAGATTTGGGCTCTAATAGGTTCACTCAACAGACAACTATGTGAGGAACAGACTGGGTGTGTGTTTGTGGGAGGGAAAAGGGGGCAGCGGGGAATTTACTAGTCTGCTGCAGCCCTCCAGGGAGGAAATAGTGGTGGCTTACACTCTGAGGGTAGCAATGCAAGGGGTAAAACATTATAGTTTTTTTTTAGTATTTATTTGGTTGCTCTGGGTCTCAATTGCCACATGCAAGATCTTCAATCTTTCTTGTAGCATGCAAGATCTAGACTGCTGATCAGGGACGGAACCCGGTCCTCTGCACTGGGAGCACAGTCTTAGCCACTAGGGAAGTTCCCAGAGAGATAGGTTTATTTATTTACTTTTGGTTGAGCTGGGTCTTTGTTGCTGAGCACTGGCTTTCTCTAGTTGTGGTGAGCAGAGGCTACTCTTCATTGCAGTACAAGAACTTCTTATTGCAGTGGCTCCTCTTATAGAGCATAGACTCTAGGCACACAGACTCAGTAGTTGTGACTTGCAGGCCCAAGAGTACATGGGCTCCAGTAGTTGCAACTCGGGCTTTAGTTGCTACATAGCATGTAGAATCTTCCCAGACCAGGGACGAAACCCACATCCCCTGCATTGGCAAGCAGACTCTTATCCACTGTACCATGAGTAAAGTCCCAGATATGTTTTAAAGATGGTGTGATAGGAATGCTTATGAAATATGAGAGAAAAAGAGGAATCAGGATAACATCAAGGGTTTTGTTATAAACCAGAATATATGTCGGTAGAAAATATGTAGACTAAAGCTTGAAAGGTGAAAAGGATGAAAAATAAAACATCATCAGAATATGTGACAAAATATAAACCTCTAACATAAATGTGCCTGGAATCCAAGAAGAGAAGAGATAAAATGGGTGAAAGAAATGTCTAAAGATATTGTGACTGGGGATTTATTAAAACTGTTCCCCAAAATTCTATTAATAGCTAAAGATTTTTTTTAAAGTGACACAAATCCCAAACAGGGAAATTACAGTTCAGTTCAGTCACTTAGTCATGTCTTACTCTTTGTGACCCCACGAACTGCAGCACTCCAAGTTTCCCTGTCCATCACCAACTCCTGGAGCTTACTCAAACTCATGTCCCTAGAGTCGGTGATGCCATCCAACCATCTCATCCTCTGTCATCCCCTTCTCCTCCTGCCTTCAATCTTTCCCAGCATCAGGGTCTTTTCAAATGAGTCAGTTCTTCGCATCAGGTGGCCAAAGTATTGGAATTTCAGCTTCAGCATCAGTCCTTCCAATGAATATTCAGGACTGATTTCCTTTAGGATGGACTGGTTAGATCTCCTTGCAGTCCAAGGGACTCTCAAGAGTCTTCTTCAACACCACAGTTTAAAAGCATCAATTCATAAACAAAAATGTTTCAGACACAGCACAGGAGAATTTCTAAAATTTAGGGAAAAGAAAAAAACTTAAAGCAGCCAAGGAAAACTAATAATATTTTGAGCTGACTTAAAAAGGTGAAAGTCTCAAGATATATAAAGATATCTTTAAAACTCTGAAGAAAAACTATTCTAGAATTCTAAAACTTTATTAAAATTCTAGTTAGAAAATAACTATTCCAAAATTCTATATTCAATAAAAATTACTTTAAAACTGAAGACAAAATGTATTTCAGGCAAAAATAAAGGAATTCCTCATCATAAAGCATGTGTTAAATGAAACATTAACAGGTTCTTCAGAAAGTAAAAAGATCCCAGAAGGAAACACAAGAAAACAGAAAGAAACGGGGTCTTTGTAGATAAGTAGATAAGTCTAATTTCTTAATACTATTCAAAATATTTTATGAGATTAAAAATTAGGACAGCAATAATACAAAGTGCAATAAAGTGGTAAATGGCATTAAACTGTATTCTAAGACACCATCGTTGTCTAGTAAATAGAAAAAATAATGTAAACTCTACTAAATCAAGGATGCATGTGTTAATCTCTATGTAACCATTAAAATGAATTCTGAAACGATGTATAACTGAGGCTAGTAGAAAAATAAAAAGATTTTATATTCAAAAGAAAACAAGAAAAAAAATGGACCAAACAGAAAACAAATGGTCAAACAGTATAAACAAACCAAATACATACTTCGCTACATAAATGTCAATGAAATAAATACTCCTTTTAAAAGAAAAATACAATCAGATGAGGAAAATAGCTTTAAATTGTGTATGACATACACACCTTAAATAGAAGCACAAAGTATGTTTGAAAGTAAAAGAAGTCTGGAGAATATGGAAAATCATCCATGTGCTAATGCAATGAAAGCCAAAAGTGTGGCTTGAAAGACTAAATTGAATGTCTGTTCTCTGCACTACAAAATTAAGCTGGAAAGAAATTTTTAACTTGAAACTACCCGAAGTTTTGGAAATTAATAAACTTATAAATATTTCATTATTCAAAAAAAGGAAATTAGAAAACATTTTAAGCTGTATATTGAAAATTTAACATATCTCAAGAAGTTAGAAAAAGATAGATAAAACCCAAAGAAAATTAAAGAATAAAGAACAGAATTTAATTGAAATAAATGTGCTCATCCAGTACCCAAATCTTGGTGTCTAATACAACATTCTTAAATGTTGTATTAAAAAAATTTTCCTACAAAGAAATCTCCAGGCTTATATGACTTGGTGAGTCCTTCAAAACATGGAAAAAAAGTGTAATAAAATCTTATAAAAAGTCTTTTAGAGAACATAAATAAAACATTCTTTATTTAAGAGAACAATTTAACCTTTACATCAAATCCTCTAGTTATAAGAAAAAGAAAAGGTAGAGGCAAATCTTTCCAGTGATTATAGAGGCAGATATCCAAAACGTAGAAAATTAAATGCAAAGAATTACAAAAATAACCTGTCATCAATGAACAAAATTCAGTCCATGAATTAAAGGTTGACTTACTATTTTAAAGTGAAACAATAAAATGAACCACAAAAATAGAAAAAATCACATGATCATATCAGCAGAAGCAATTTGATAAGATTCTACACCTATTCATACTAAAAATAGTAGCAAAATAGAAATTTTTAAAAAAACTTCATTAATCTATTAAAGACTCTATTGCCACTTTTGTATTCATCATACTTAATGGTGAAATATTAAAAGCTTTTTCCAAGATTGGGAATGACACAAGGTTGCTCACAATTACTTCCATTACACAGTACAAAAATTGTGTTAAATCAAAAATAACTTTAAGAATGAAAAGAAACTCATTTTTCAGAAGCAGTTTTATTAGAAATAAACTTATTAGCAAGATCACTAGTTACAATATCAGTAACAAAAGTTAAATGAACTAAATATTTAAAGTATACCAACAATAACGTCTAAAACATCAAATACATAGGACTATAATTAAAGATGTACAAGATAGGTATACTGAAAATTATATTTTTTAAAGAATTTTAATAGAACCAAGGTAAATGTATTCATGGACTGGAAGACTTAAATTTTAAAGCTGTAAACCTTCTCTAAATGATCTACAAATTCAATGAAATCCCAATGAAAGATGCAACAGCATATTTTCATAGAAAATTAAAAACCTAACTTTAAAATGTTTATGGACATGCAAAAGTAGAGAAAAGCTAACATGATCTTAAAGAATAAAGAGGATAGTGAGTTTATACTTGGCAGATCATGACACTGTAAAATTAAGTATGGTATTGACTTGTTGTATGGTACTGCAGTTCAATGAAAGAAACAAAGCCCAGAATACCCAAGCATAAACACTTTTATATCCAAGGGGATATGTCAGTGCAGTGGGGCAAGCAAGGCTTTTTTCAAAAACTGCTACTGGGCCAACTAGATATCTGTATGTAAAGAAATGAATATTCACTTATTTCTTATACCTTACATAAAATTTAATTTTTAGGTGCATTACAGATTGAACTTGAAACCAAATAAAATTATTCTAGGAAACTTTTTCATGAGCTTGGGACACATAAAGATTTCTTCAGCACAATACAAAACTGTACTAAACAAAAAAGAAAATAAATGTATAAATTGAACTAATTAGAATTTCTGTTAATCAAAAAAATAAACTATCATAAAAAGAGTAAAAAGTAAGCCACGAAGTGAAAAAGACATTTGCAGCAAAAAGCCTGTATTCATAAATTATATATATACACACATATATATATACATACACACACACACACACACAAACCCACATACATCCCATCAATTTTTCTCTGAAATATCTATCTACACACACATACATGCCATCAAATTTTTCTCTGAAATATATATCCAATATATCCAACTGAACTATATGCACAAAAGCATCTGAATAATGTATTAAGAAGGACCATAGCAGCATTATTTCATATAGCCATAACTGAAAACAATCTAAATATCCATCAAGAAAACAGGTAAGTCACAGCCATACAATGGAATACTATATAGCAAGAATAATCAACGAACTGCTACACATAACATGGATAAAACTCAAATAGCATGTTAATAAGCAAAAGATAACATATAAAAATACACATGAACATAATAATTAAGGTCAAGGATCAACTAATCAAATGATAATATTTAGGGACTCAGCTTGTGTGTGGGTGTGTGTGTGTGTGTGTGTGTGTGTGTGTGTGTGTGTCAGTCACTCGGTCGTGGCTGACTCTTTGCGATCCCGGGGACTGTAGTTCACCAGGCTCCTCTGTCCATGGAATTCTCCAGGCCAGAATATTGGAGATGGTTGCCAGTCCCTTCTCCAGAGGATCTTCCCAAACCAGGAATCAAACCAGGGTCTCCCGCATTACAGGCAGATTCTTTACTCTCTGAGCCACCAGAGAAGTTGTTTTTTTTTAAGGACCCAGTTTAGGAGGTTAAAAATACAAAAAGCAGCAAGAAGGTGATTATCACATATCAGGAGAGTGCTATGATACTGCAGGCTTAGTAATAAAGAAGGCATAAGAATTATTCTGACTGGCTGATGAGTACATGGTTCTGTTCATTTTGTGATAATACTGTACTTAACTGTGCCTGTTATCTTTAAGTTCTGAAAAGTTTATGTACACCCATGGCAGATTCAAGTCAATGTATTGCAAAACCAATACAATACTGTAAAGTAAAATAAATAAATAAATTTTTTAAAAAGTTTATGAAAGTCTATTAAAACAATTAAATCCCACAGGGATTAAGGCTTAAAGGTAACACTCAGAAAATAAAAATGTTGCAAAATAAAAAAGGCAGGAATGAACCTAGAATACAATCCAAATGTAAAAGAGACTTTCTTAACTATATCTGGGAAATTCAGTCTCAAAAACAAAAGATAAACATGGTTAATTGTATGGAGTTAAAACTGTGTTATATCTTTTTCCATACAAAATGTAAATTGGATGATAAAGTGTTAACATAATATACAAACTGCAAAAGTTAAAATTAGAAACTTCATAGAAGAATAAATTCAAACGCAAAGTTGTTAAAATTCTCTAATAAGGAAATTCAAATTAAAATAATAAATCATTTTACACCCTCATACATACAAAAACATATAAAATGTTAAAAATCTACTAAAGACAACATAGGGAAAAAGTATTATCATATATCATTCATTGATATTTCAGTTGTTTTTGGAAACAATAATGGTAACAGCTACTGAAATTAAAAATATTGTCTTTTATTTAACAATCTCCACTCATCTCACACACTAATAAAGTAATGCTCAAAATTCTCCAAGCCAGGCTTCAGCAATATGTGAACCGTGAACTTCCAGATATTCAAGCTGGTTTTAGAAAAGACAGAGGAACCAGAGATGAAACTGCCAACATCCGCTGGATCATCAAAAAAGCAAGAGAGTTCCAGAAAAATATCTATTTCTGCTTTATTGGCTATGCCAAAGCCTTTGACTGTGTGGATCACAATAAACTGTGAAAAATTCTTCAAGAGATGGGAATACCAGACCACCTGACCTGTCTCTTGAGAAATCTGTATGCAGGTCAGGAAGCAACAGTTAGAACTGGACATGGAACAACAGACTGGTTCCAAATAGGAAAAGGAGTACGTCAAGGCTGTATATTGTCACCCTGCTTATTTAACTTATATGCAGAGTACATCATGAGAAACACTGGGCTGGAGGAAGCACAAGCTGGAATCAAGACTGCCAGGAGAAATATCAAGAACCTCAGATATGCAGATGACACCACCCGTATGGCAGAAAGTGAAGAGGAACTAAAGAGCCTCTTGATGAAAGTGAAAGAGGAGAGTGGAAAAGTTGGCTTAAAGCTCAACATTCAGAAAACTAAGATCATGGCATCCGGTCCCATCACTTCATGGGAAATAGATGGGGAAACAGTGGAAACAGTGTCAGACTTTATTTTGGGGGGCTCCCAAATCACTGCAGATGGTGACTGCAGCCATGAAATTAAAGGACACTTACTCCTTGGAAGGAAAGTTATAAGCAACCTAGAGAGCATATTAAAAAGCAGAGACATTACTTAGTCAACAAAGGTCCATCTAGCCAAGGCTATTGTTTATCCAGTGGTCATGTATGGATGTGAGAGTTGGACTGTGAAGAAAGCTGAGCACCAAAGAATTGATGCTTTTGAACTGTGGTGTTGGAGTGTTGGGGTCCTTTAACAGACCAGAACCTGGTGGTACAGAGTCGACGATAAGAAAGTAAAAGAGAGAAACAGGCTGATATTCCCTGGTTTACGCAGAGGACCAATAAAGCCCTTGACACAGGACTTGCATCGCTCACGAAGGAGGCACCAGGCGCCCTCTTGAGGGGGTCTTAGAAGCCCGGGCAGGAAAGTGAGCACGACGGGTCTCCATGCTCCAGAGAATCAGCCAGAAAAAGAGAGAGAGAGAGAGAAACAAAAAAGACACGAAGACCTAAGCTCTGATGGAGCAAAGGTGCTTTAATGATTTTTCTATGAGTATATTTTTCTATGAGGCTGTGATACAAGAAACTTCTTTCGGGAATGATAAAGATCAGAAAACCAAATGTACAGCAACCATTACCAAGGGAACAAGGAGTAATGTTAGTCACAAGGTCAGGAGACAATCCATATCTCAAGAAAGGGGAGCAAGACTAAGCAGTTTTGTCCTAAAGAGAATGTTTACTAAAGGAGACCCAAGCCTGCCTCACACAATGACCTCAGTCCCTGGGAGCAGCATGCTGTTCCGCTTGAAGAGGAACAAAGGACTCATGAGAGACAGCATGTAGGAATCCTCCCGTCAAACATTCTCTGACATTGGAGAAGACTCTTGAGAGTCCCTTGCACTGCAAGGAGATCCAACCAGTCCATCCTAAACGAGATCAGTCCTGGGTGTTCATTGGAAGGATTGATGTTGAAGCTGAAACTCCAATACTTTGGCCACCTCATGTGAAGAGTTGACCCTGGAAAAGACCCTGATTCTGGGAGGGATTGGGGGCAGGAGGAGAAGGGGACGACCGAGGATGAGATGGCTGGATGGCATCACCGACTCGATGGACTTGAGTTTGAGTAAACTCCGGGAGTTGGTGATGGACAGGGAGGCCTGGCGTGCTGCGATTCATGGGGTTGCAAAGAGTTGGACATAATTGAGCAACTGAACTGAACTGCTAAAAAACTATCTTGGAGCAAAATATTTAATAGATTATCACTGTGTAAGGGGTGTACACTCACAGATATGTACTGCAACTACATTCAAGGTGGCAAAAACTGCAAATAAATCAATAAAGAAGTTGCTGAAACAGAATTTAAAATATATCCGTATTTTTTAAATTATGAATAATTTGAAAAAGTAAAAGTAGCACATTATTACAGAGAAGGCAATGACAACCCACTCCAGTATTCTTGCCTGGAAAATCCCATGGGCAGAGGAGCTGGTAGGCTGCAGTCCATGGGGTCACTAAGTATCGGACATAACTGAGCGACTTCACTTTCACGCTTTGGAGAAGGAAATGACAACCCACTCCAGTGTTCCTGCCTGGAGAATCCCAGGGACGGGGGAGCCTCGTGGGCTGCCGTCTATAGGGTTGCACAGAGTCGGACATGACTGAAGCGACTTAGCAGCAGCAGCAGCACATTACTAATCTTAGATTTCTAAGAGGAGTGCTAAGTGAGAAAAATAAAATGCAGAAACTTTTATGTTCCTATTTTTCTAAAACATAACAAAGATGTGTACATTGCATTTCTATGCTAACATCATTAAATTCACTCAAGCACTGATTATATGCACATGGAGAAAATCTAGGCTTTTATGACCTAACTCAGCAGAGATGGAAGAGTTATATAAACAGAAATTATATAAATCATAAGAATAGAACAGAGAAAAGAGGAAGGAGAATCTAAGCAAATGAGAGGGGAAAAAAGTGCAGGAAATTACTATACCTAAAAGTGAATGATATCTTGATTCACTTATGTTAAATTATATATGTATCATATATATATACATATGGTATATGTATAATATCAAGTAGCTTCAAAAAAAACCCTACCATTACTTTAGGCACCTGAAATATTTTTCCTTAAAAAAGAAAAAAACAAGCTTAAAAACTAAGAGAAGATAATTATGGGAATTAATGGGAAAATGAGTAGAAATAAAGAAAACTAAAAGGAATTTAAGTCATATAGGACTAAGTGCCACTAGATGGCAGTAAAACCCTCTGAAAATTATAGAAACATTTTTCTTAACTGCTAAGCATCTTTCTTTACTCATTAAAAACATTCAAATTAGATGATTACCAGGAATGAAGTTCCTTAAAAGACAGACTATAACCTTTATTAATAAAGCAGTTAATGTGTGTGTTAGTCACTAGTCATGTCTGACTCTTTGTGACCCCATGGACTGTAACCTGCCAGACTTCTCTGTCCATGGAATTCTCCAGGCAAGAATACTGGAGTGGATTGCCCTTCACTTCTCCAGAGGAACTTCCCAACCCAGGGACTGAACCCTGGTCTCCTGTATCACAGGCAGATTCTTTACTGTTTTGAGCTACAGGGAAGTCCTAAAGGAGTTAATAGTCATATATAACTCTCCATTTCCTAAGTCATCTGAAACATTCACATTTTTTAAAACTTATGAATTATGTCCTCTGAAAAGATGGCACAGAGTATTTAATCAATATGCATTTATCTCAAATCTATTATGTATAAAATAAGGAGACAAATTGAAAGAATCATTTATTGAATTTTTAATCAAGCAGAACAAAATGAAAACTGAATAGAATGTTTACAAATAAACCAGTACACACTAATGTACAACAGTACAAGAATCATCTAGAACTCAGACACAGTCACATGACGTAGTATCCCAAAACCAAATAACTGAATAAATAAGCCATTAGGCAGCTATATGTGTGTCATAAACATTTTCACGGAAACTCATACATTACTAAGCATCTTTACCACATCTATACACCAAAAGGTCTTAATGATTCTTATAACATATTTAAGTTATCCAGTTGTTCTAGTTACTACTTCAGAGTTTAATACATAAAACTACTGTTTTATCAAGTTCGTGCATCCTGCAACTTAGAAATCTGGGCATGATGGAGTTGACTTGTCTCTGCACAATGCCCATGGCCTCAGCAGGAACAACTCAAATGCTTGGGGTCTGGAACTGCTGACAGGAATCTTTGTGTAGGTTGGGTTTCCTCCCAGCCTAAATGCTAAAATGTAGATTTCTTTCATGATGGTCCAGGGCACCAGGTACAAATGTTTCAAAAAATAAGGTGAAAATTGCATCGCTGTTTACAACCCAGTCTTCTAAGGTCACATTGCATCACTGCTACCCTATGCTTCAATCAAAGCATTCACAAGCCTGTTCAGATACAAGTGGTAAAGAATGACAAGGGGCACGCTGGATAAAAGCAGGTAAGAATGGAAATATTACATGTGACAATATTAAATATTAAATGGGAAATATTACATGTGACAATCTTTGGATAATATAATGTAACACAGTCTTCACTCTGGCCACAATTCACATCATTCCCACACGCAGACTACACTGTACCCTCCCCAAGACCTGCAAAATCTCAATCCACTATGGCATCAGGACAATCTTGAACCTCATTATCTAAATCAGGTCCAAGGGTAGATTAAGCTCCCAAGAAGTGGTTCCTCAAGTACAGCTCCTCTCGACCTGAAGATCTACAAAACAAAGCGGCAAGTTACCCCACACACATTTAACATACAACTATGGAACAAGCACAGGTTAACTTCTGTATGCACTCTCACTCAAAGGGAGGAGAGCCAGCAGGAATACAGTGATTGCTTAGAAATCTCTTTAATCTTGCTAGCCGGATTCCTCAAGTTTGTTAGCTACATTTTCAGTTTTCCATATTGTAACAGTAACCATTTTGCTAAATTTTCTTGACTATATCTAACAAAGATTTCCAGTCTCCTTTCTTTCAGCTTCCAACATTTTCCTCAACTTCCTCAAAGCCCTCATGACAGCCTCCTTGAAGCCTGGTCGTGTTTCCTCTCTTTAAGACCCTTCCAGCTTCTGTCCACTGCTCAATCCAAAAGTTAGGTCAGCCTCTCACTTCTGGTATCAAAATCTGTTCCAGTTATCATTTCAACTTACCCCAAAGCCTAGTGATAAAAATAATGGTATTATCATGCTCACAGATTCTGTGACGCAGAAATTCAGACAGGGTGGAGCACTGCTTCATAATGTCTGAGCCTTATACAGTGATATTAAAATAATGAAAAGCGGAAACTATCAAAAAAGTACCTAAACATTTCTTCTCCTTGTAGCATGGGTTTCCTCAGAGTGGCTAGCTCAAGGTAACTGGCCTCCTTACATGGCAGCTCAGCATTAAGCACAAGTATTCCAGTGAACAAGTTAGAGAAACACAGCTTTCATGACCAAGCCTTGGAAGTCACACAGCATCATTTTCTACACTCTTTGAAGAAGAGAATAAGGACAAGAAACCGCACTGTGGCCATTTTTGGAAAATCCCCTATACCAACTTATCAAGAAATAAATGGTGAAGAAGACCAAAGTACTATTGTCAGCCATGCACAATGACAGAAGGAAGAACTAATGGCTGCAACACATTATCTGTGCTGCCTCTTAAAGCCCTATTAGAATAACATAAAAAATAAAAAAGATAAATCCAAAGGACAAAAATAAAAACAGCAATGGAAAGAGAAAATTAGTTGATACCTATTCGAATAGTCGAATAGTCTGACCTAGACAGATTTTACTAAGAGACGGCTGTGGAGATAAAGACACACTGTCTCATTCTAGCTAATAGTTTGTCTGCCATCTTGATCCAAATTTCCCTTCCTCTCCAATCCCAAGATAATAACTTTGGCCCAACTGCTCTGAAAACAGAATCATGGTAGAGGATGAGAACAATCACTTAATATCTGAAACAGCATTTCCAAGGACATACCTTACAGTAGAGCTTTATTTTTATGAAGGAGGAGGTAAGCAGATAAAGCTCAAAAACAACAAAAAAAGGATTTACTGAGATTTTGTATAGAAGAATTAAACCCATGACCTCAGCCCAACCCCAAATCAACCCCTAGGTGATTACCTCTCCACTACTCAGTAAAAGGTATATTTATTTATTCTCTAAAGCAGCAGTTCTCAAACTGTGGTCTGGGTGCTACTACTGGGACCCTGAAACCCTTTCTTACCTTACAGTCGATAAACATAAGAACTATTTTCGTTATTATACTAAGATGTGCTTTGCCTTTTTCATTCTCATTCTCTCATGAGTACAGAATGGAATTTTCCAAGAACTACATGACACATGATATAGAAACAGACTAAATATAAAAGCAAGTATGAAAACCCAGCCATCCTCCATGAAGGCAGGCATTAAATTTATGAAAATTTAAAACAATGACACTGTTCTCACTGATTTTTTTTATTTCAGAAATATCTTCAAAGAATTAGGCTAATCTTAAAATCACAATATAAAATTAAAATATAATTAGATTGCTATTTTTCAATGAATTATTTTTAATCTTGAATTTTTAACATAGTGAATTTTGATAGATATAATCCACATAAACAAAAGCTCTTTGGGATCTGCGCTAGGTTTTAAGATTATAAGGAGAACTTGAGAATAAAAGTTTGCAATCCACTGCTCTAGAGAATTTATACTGGAAATAAGAGAGGCTCCTAATTTGGTGATGCCAAGCACAACAGAAGGCATGGGTAACATACTGCGCTCAAAATTTAGAGACAAAATGAAATACTATACGTAGAATTCACCAACCTGTTTCCTAATATAGTTTCCAGATTGACAACCTGGCATATATCCACCAAGTAGTAGATAAGAGGATTGTTAGCAGGGAAAATGGATGAAAGAGAAGCCAACATAACAAAACGCTTTGCTCCTGTCAGATCATACCTCAGCATATGAACAGAGAAGTTTCAATCATTGTTTCAAGTCTCTTCACTAACCAACATGAGTGGACCAAAAAAAAAAAATATTTGAGGAAAATCTAGGAGAACAAAACCAACAGTGCAAAGAGCAAAATAAAACTTAAAAACATTTTTGCATCACTAAAACAGAACACAGATCTATAAAAAATAACCCCAGGGATATGAAAGATTCTCTCTCAGATGAGTATGTGGTTCTCCTAAGTCAAAGGAATCTCATATGTTTTCTGATGGGTCAAAATTTAAGTACGAAGTATATCCTGGGTGACAGAGAAAAGTTTTCATATGTTAGCCTTTGCTTACTTTCTCCTGTCACACTGTATCTCCAACCTTCATTAAAGTATTTTATGAGTATTCAAGAGTCTTGTGAACACTTTCAATTATCTTATCCTGTGTCACTGCTGCAATGTGCTAAGTAGCTGCGAGTGGTTCCAGCAGCTTGCTCAACTGGCTGAGTAAAATGTGGACTCAATGGTGTTACACATGAAAATCAAGATGTCCAGAATTCTATCCAAAAGTGAAAGTTCCTGTCTGACTCTTCGCAACCCTGCTGATTGTAGCCCTCCAGGGTCCTGTGTCCATGGAACTCCCTAGGCACGAATACTGGAGTGGGCTGCCATTTCATTCTCCAGAGGATATTCCTGACCCAGGCTTCTCCAGGGTTCTATTTGTATAATGTAAAACAATTCTCAAATGATGGCCCCCCCAGACCAGCAACACCACCATTACCTAGGGATTGTTTAAACTGAAAATTCTCAGGCCTCCTTCAGAGCTACTAAATCAGAAATTTTGACACCGGGACCCAGAAATCCCTGTTTTAACAAATCCTCCAGGAGATAGGATATATGCACTTTGAAAACCTTTGATATAGAAGAAATTCATAGGGATATAACAACGCAAGTGTATTTATTATGTGACTTGTTCACTAATTCCCTAGTTCTCAAGGAACATTCAAAGAATGTTTTCTTCACAACTGATTTAACAAATACATTGGGATAACTAAGGGAACTCACACCAGGGCTCTGTAACAACCTAGAAGGGTGGGAGGGCTTAGTGGGTGGGAGGGAGGGGACATATGTGTACCTATGACTGATTTATGCTGAGGTATGGCAGAAACCAATACAATACCATAAAGCAATCATCCTTCAATTAAAAGGAAAAAAAGAAAATACACTGGGGCAAAGGCTCTGTAGTGACTATTATCAGCATGCCAGGAATTAAAGTGAAATATGGGACTTCCTTGGTGGCTCAGACGGTAAAAAATCTGCCTGCAATGTGGGAGACCTGATTCAATCCCTGGTTTGGGAAGATCCCCTGGAAAAGGGAACAGCTACCACCAGTATTCTGGCTCAGAGAATTCCATGGACAGAGGAGACTGGCAGACTACAGTCCATGGAATCGCAAAGAGTTGGACATGACTGAGTGACTTTCACTTTCACTTTTCATGCTACCTTTACTATGGGTTCACTATAATCAGTAAGAATGATGGGCATTTTTTGAGGACAGGTAGCTAAGATGGCAGGGCAGGAAGACACTGAATACCCTCCTTCCACAGACACACCACAATTACAACTACTTACAGGAGCAACCATCTATGTTATCTATGATAATATATGATAGGATATCAACTTAAAGACTAGTAGAAAATATTTTCAACAACTAAAGACATATAGGCAGAAACACAATAATACAGGGCAGGAGGAGTGGAGAAACAGTATAGTCAGGACCCATATCCCCATTTCAGCAACAAACAGAGGAATATTGCAATATTTCGCATTTGGGGCCAAACTAGAGCATTAAGGACCCCAAAAAACAACCTTGGCATTCAGTTCAGACCCAAGAAAACTTATGCCATAGAAGTGGGGGCCATGAACAAAGTGGAGAAACAAAACTGAAATAGATCTTTCCTTAAAATAAATCTTGATAGGATTCACGTGATGCATTTGCAATTTATCTACCTATCAGAAAAAAAAACTTTAAAACCTTAAGAAAACAACATAACCCCAAATCTACTACAATATATATTCACACCATCCATTATGTAATTTTTTTAAAAAGGCAGGAAACACTGATCAATAACCAAGAGAAAATGATTAGTTAAATCTGGCATCTGTTCATGATGAAATTCTCAATAAACTCAGAATAGAAAGGACTTGCACAACATGATTAGAAGTTAAGATACCTACCACAAATATCATACCTAATGGTGAGAAGACAGAGGCCTTTCCTCTATGATAGACTACAAAACCTGGATGTGTGCTCTCACAACTTTTCAACATTATATTGAAAGTTCTACCTCATGTAATCTGGTAAGTAAGGCATCTAAACTCGGAAGGGAATATTATTTAGTTGTAAATGACACTATCTTCTATACAGAAAATTGAAAGGCACACACATGCACATATAAGCACATGTACGAATTAGAACCAATGAAAAAGACAGAAAGGTGACCAGACACAAGATCAAAATTCAAAATCAACTGTATTTCTATAGATCAACAATGAATAACTGGAAAAAATGAACTTAAAAATTAGTATCAAAATATTTAGAAACAAAAGAAGTTCAAGACTTGTGCACTAAAAATTGCTGCTAAGGGAAATTAAGTAACAAATGGAGAGAGACTCCCTGTTCACAAGTTGGAAGTGATAATAGTGCTAAGAAAGCAATTCTCTCCAAATTAATCTACAGATTCAACCAAATGCTTATAAAAATTCTGGCTGGCTTTTTGTGGAAATTTACAAGATGATCCTCAAATTCAAATAAAAATGCAATATAGCAAATGGAGCCAAAAAATTGGAAAAACAAAAAAACTATGGAGACTTACCTTTCTAACATTAAAAATACTCCAAAGCTGTAATAATCAAAGCAGTGAGGTACCAGCATGAGACTAGTCATATAGATCAGTGGAATAGAATTAAGAGTCCCCAAATAAATCCTTACATTTTTGGTCAACTGATTCTGACAAAGTTTCCACAACAACACAAAGAATAGTCGTTTTTCAATAAATAGTGCTATAAAAACTGGAAATCCATCTGCAAAAAAAAATGCAGACCCCACTTTATACCATAATAAAATTAACTTAAAATAGATCAAAGATCTAAACATAAGAGCTAAAATTCTAACTCTTAGGAAAAACGTGTAAATCTTCATGATCCTGGATTAGACAATGATTTGTTATATATGACACTGAAAGCAAAAGTGACAACAGAAAAAACAGGTACACTGAACTCCAAAATTAAAAACTCTTATGCTTCAAAAGAACATCAATCAAGAAGTAAGAAGATAACCTACAGAACAGGGAAAAATATTTGTAAACCATATACAGGATAAGAGGCTTGTATCCAGTATATATTAAGAACTTTAATTATTTAACAGTAAAAAGACAAAAATATTTTTATGGTGAAAAAGTTTGGACATATTTATACAAAAAAGATATACATTGACTAATAACCATATAAAAAATGCCCAATATCATTACTCATTAGTGAAATGCAAATTAAAACCAGAAAACACCATTTCACATAATGTGGCAAGAATAAAAATGGCAGATAACAAATATTGACAAACATACAGAGAATCAGGTACATACATGTGACTAATAGAAATTTAAGAATGGTGCAACCCTGTTTATAATAGCCAGGACATGGAAGCAACCTAGATGCCCATCAGCAGATGAATGGATAAGGAAGCTGTGGTACATATACACCATGGAATATTACTCAGCCGTTAAAAAGAATTCATTTGAATCAGTCCTAATGAGATGGATGAAACTGGAGCCCATTATACAGAGTGAAGTAAGCCAGAAAGATAAAGAACATTACAGCATACTAACACATATATATGGAATTTAGAAAGATGGTAACAACAACCCTATATGCAAAACAGAAAAAGAGACACAGAAATACAGAACAGACTTTTGAACTCTGTGGGAGAAGGTGAGGGTGGGATGTTGCGAAAGAACAGCATGTATACTATCTATGGTGAAACAGATCATCAGCCCAGGTGGGATGCATGAGACAAGTGCTCGGGCCTGCTGCACTGGGAAGACCCAGAGGAATCGGATGGATGGAGAGGGAGGTGGGAGGGGGGATTGGGATGGGGAATACATGTAAATCTATGGCTGATTCATATCAATGTATGACAAAACCCACTGAAATGTTGTAAAGTAATTAGCCTCCAACTAATAAAAAAAAAATGGAAAAAAAAAAGTATTTACATGGTACAAATAAAATTTAATGTAAGAAGAAAAAAAAAAAAAGAATGGTGCAACCACTTAGGAAAACAGTTCAGTGATTCTTTAAATGTTAAACATAAATTTACCATATGATCCAGTAATTCTACTCAGATATATAGCCAAGAGAAAGGAACACATATATTCACATAAATGTTTATAAACATATCTTTTTAGCAGCACTAATCATAATAGCGGAAACTTAGGAACAGCTAAAACTTAGTGTAGTCACACAATGAAATGCGGGGATTAATGTGTAGCAGAAATGATAGTGGATGAGAAAAATGTTATAAAAATTATTTCTGATGACAGTTAACAATTTTTTTAATTACCAATAAAACACTGAATTCTACACTTGAAAAGGGTACATGATATGAAAACATGCCTCTAATTAGTTTTTAAAGTAGCAAAATAAAAAGTCACAGAAAGACAAAAACTGAAAAAATTCATTGTTATTAAGAGCCAAATTAATATAAGTTAAAATATATTAAAAAATAACTTCAAAAATTAAAACACTTCAAAATTTACAAGATGCAGCTGAAGAATACTTAAAACAAGTCTACAGTATTAAATACTTCTATTACAGAAAGATTTAAAATAATCTAAGTTGCTTACAATTGCCAAGCAAAAAGTTTGAATAGGGGGTGAACTGCAGTTAACAGCAGTCAATGTCAGCTCTTAGCACAGAAGTCCTACCCACTCTTCACAGGCCCTGGAGGGAGCCCTACAATATTTCCCAGAGCAAATTTATGTAAACAAACTAGATAATGTGGGTGAAACGAACAAATTCGTAGAATGACACAAATAATCAAAACTGACTCAGAAAGAAAAAAAAAAAAAATATATATATATATATATATATATATATATATATATATATATATATATATATATATATATCTGAACACACCTATAACAAGCAAAGAAACTGAAGTAGGAATTAGCACTTCTTATAAAGAAAAGTCAGGTTCAAAGAGCTTTACTGGTAAATTCCATCAAATTTTAAAGGAAGACATAATACCAATCCTACATAAAATTCTTCATACAATAGAGGAGGAAATATTTCCCAAGTCATTCTTTTACCCTGATGCCATATCCAAACTAAACATCACAAGGAAGGGGGAAAAAAAAAAAAAAAAACCTACAAACCAAAACTCCCTATTAACAAAATTAATCAAAAACAGCATGGTACAAAAACCGTGGTACATGGACTTCCCTGGTAGCTCAGCTGGTAAAGAAGGAGACCTCAGTTCAATTCCTGGGTCAGGAAGATCCACTGGAGAAGGGTTAGGCTACCCACTCCAGTATTCTTGAGTTTTCCTGATAGCTCAACTGGCAAAGAATCCACCTCCAATGTGGGACACCTGGGTTTGATCCCTGGGTTGGGAAGATAGCCTGGAGAAAGGAATGGCTACCCACTCCAGTATTCTGGTCTGGAGAATTCCATGGACTGTATAGTCAGGTGGTCTTTCTTTTGTATGGTACTGGCACAAAAAGACACACAGATCAATGGAATAGAAAGGAGTTCAAAAATAAACGAAAGCACTGATGGTCAATTCATCTATGACAAAGAAGGCAAGAACATACAATGAAGACAGGCTCTCTTGAACAAGCAGGAAAACTGGGCAGCTACATGTAAAGAAGGAAATTTGAACATTGTATCACACCATATACAAAAATAAACCCAAACTGATTAAAGACCCAAATATAAGAGGACACCGTGACATAAATTGTAACACTATTTTTAAAAATCTGTCTCCCAAAACAAAGAAGGGCTTCCCCAGTAGCTCAGCTGGTAAAGAATCCACCAGCAATGCAGGAGACCCCAGTTTAATTCCTGGGTCAGGAAGATCCCCTGGAGAAGGGATAGGTTACCCACTCCAATATTCTTGGGTTTCCTCGGGGCTCAGACAGTAAAGAATCCACCTGCCATGAAGTAGACCTGGGTTCGATCCCTGGGTTGGGAAGATCCCCTGGAAGAGGGCACGACAACCCACTCCAGCATTCTTGCCTGAAGAATGGACAGAGGAGCCTGGCAGCTTACAGTCCATGGGGTGGCAAAGAGTTGGACATGACTGAGCGACAAAGCACAGCACAGCAAGACAAAGAAAACAAAAGCAAAAATAAACAAATGGGACCTGACTAAATGTAAAAGCTTCTTCACATAAAGGAAGTTATTAGCAAAAAGACAACCTATGGAATAGGAGAAATATTTGCAAATGATATGACTGATAAAGGGTTAATATCCAAAATAAACAGCCCACTCTACTCAACATGAGGAAAGCAAACATGATTAAAAATGTGCAGACGACCTGAACAGCCACTTTTTCCAAAAATATACAGATGGCCAACAAGTACATGAAAAAATGCTCAACACTGCTAATCAGAGAAATGCAAATCAAAATGACAATGAGATCACACTACAACTGTCAAAATGGCTATCATCACAAATACAAACAACAAACATCGGTGAGGATGTAGAGAAAAAGGAACCCTTGTGCACTACTGCTGGGAAGGTAAACTGGCAGAATTTCTATGGAGGGTCCTCAAAAAACTAAAAATAGAACTACCACATGATCCAGGAATTCCACTGCTAGGTATATATCTGAAAAAATAAATATAGTTCAAAAAGATATATGTACTCCAATGTCCACAGCAGCATTATTTACAATATCCAAGATAAGGAAGCAACCCAAGTGTCCACCAACAGAATAACAAATAAAGAAACAGTGGTATGTACACACATACACACACACACAAAAACCACAATATGGAATATTACTCATTCATTAAAAGGAATTAAATTCTGTCATTTGCAAAAACATGGATGAACCTAGAGAGTATTATGCTTAGTGAAATAAGTCAGAGAAAGACAAATACTTTATTTGTTCCACGTGGAATCTAAAAATTAACACAAATGAATGTGATGACAAAACAGAAACAGAGTCACAGATACAGAGAACTAGTGGTTACAATGGTGGGGGGGAAGATAGGGGTTGGGGATTAAGAGGTACAAATTACAATGTATAAAATAAAAGTATGCAAATATAGCCATTATTCTGTAATAACTTTAAATATAATCTATAAAAATACTGAATCACTATGTTGCACAACTGAAACTTAATATTGTAAATTAACTACAATAAAAATTGTTCTGAAAACAAATTTGAAAAAGAAAATGAATGAACCATAGCTATACACGAAATGGATGAATCTTAACATCTAAAAAACTGCAAAAGCAAACTACAGATAAAAAAACAGACCATGATTTCCACACATAACCATTAAAAGAAAAAAAGCAACATTACTTCTTTATTGCTGGCAATATTAGGTGGTAAAACTTTTTAAAACATAAAAAGTAAGAATGGAAATACACAATAGTCAAGATAGCAGTTCAGTTGGAAAAGGATATCAAAAAGGAGAGGGAAAGAACTTCTGAAGTTTTGGCAATGTTCTATTCTTAAATGTGTAGTAGTTACATCAGAGTTCAGTCAGAAGTAATCCCTCCAACTGCATAATTCTGTTTGGTGCAGTTTCCTTTATGCTACATTTTAAAATAACAAAGGTTTAAAAATGCATTATATGCCAATAACTAATGATGACATGCAAAGAATACTCTTGGTTCAGGATGCTGTGTTCCCTCTCCTGGGTCTTAAAAAAAAAAAAATACCTTGAGGTTTGATATTTCATTTAATTTTGAAATCCTTGCAACAGATATCAGAACTATTTATTCATTACATTTCTTTCTTCAACAGTTTCAAAGGATAACTTACTTAATTCATAAGCTATACATATGCATTATACATGTAATTTAAGCAGTTTACCTAAGATTTCACTTGCCATAAAATTTACCTTTTTTAAAGTGTAAAACTCAATGAATTTCAGTATATTCATAGTAGTGCAACTGCTATCACCAATGAACTTCAGAACATTTTTCATCATCCCAAAGAGAAACCCCATACCCATCAGCTACCTCCCCTCAGGCCTTGGGAATCAAAACAAAAGTAGTGTGTTTGTAGTGAGTCAGCGTTACTTGGCTGTACTATGCTTTCCAGAACTTTCTTCCCTGTACTCCTGCCTAAGTTCCCTAGCAAACTATACCACACCTTTTAAGAATCAGGCTCACACATTATACTTCTGTACGTCTTTTAACTGGTTCCTCAACCCTAGGCAGCTAGATACACCATCCTCTGTGGATGTAAAACACATCTTATATACCTTTATTGAATTCTACATATCAATGTTTATAATAAATGTTTATAAATTCATTTCCACCACTGTAATAGACATATCTTTAAGAACTAGAATTTGACTTATTTTTCTATCTCCTATATCTAATACAGTGACTTTCAAAACTTTTGATGAATGAAGGCACCATAAGAAGAATATAATGAGTTTAAAAAGGATGATGATTTAGTAATGAGAAGATATTCAAAGATCATTATGTTCAAGGACATAAAGACATAAATACGCTGTGCTACACAAAAGCATTATGACAAAAGTAGCTTTAGTCAGCAACTGATCACTTTATGATTACTAAAAAATTATGACAAAACTAAGGAAATATATTAAAACTATTACTTAGGGTTCACACGAATATGTTAATGCATCACAGCCAAAGGGGAATGACTATTAGAATCTTAAACATATCTAGGTTATATTATGATATCCATACAAATAAAAATTATTCTAAAAGTCAAATAGAGATAAAAATACAATGCTGGAGACTTCGGAAAATGGATGAGAATTGTATTCAGAGTAGAAACCAAAAAATGTTTTAAAAGAGAGCTTCAGTGGGTTTTGTCATACAAACCCACTGGAAAAAAAAATAATAATAATAATAAAAATTAAAAAAATAAATAAATAAAAAATAAAAGAGAGCTTCAATTTTAAAAAGCCAGCATTCCCCTTAAAAGTGAAAAGGATGAAGAATATTTTTAAAAGTCTGTTTCCTGAGAAGACAAAACTATTTTTAAACACATGAAACTACAATGTGTTTGAGTAAGAGCTATCTTTGTAAATAAAATTAAATGAATTAAATTTTTCATCACAATATGCATATGGCATGATTTTGTTAAAACATATACACACACATATACTGTTTAGGAAGTACCACAACTATTTTACAGTGAAAAAATTTAACTCAAAACATTCCATACACAAAACAAAAATAATTTTCTTTGGGTGTACACAAATAATATTCATTAATAATGTAAGAAAATTTTATCATTTAAAATATTAGAGCTCAATATTTTTATTAAAATCAGAAAAAGTTATGAAGTTAATACATAGACAACTTAGCACTATTTATCTTAAAAAAAAAAAAGGAAACGATTTTAATCATATCTTCAGTTACTTTCTGTATTGGGAAGTAAAAATGAAAGTTGCTCAGTCATGTCCAACTCTTTAGGACTATGTGTATATACGTAGTCCATGGAATTCTCCAGGCCAGAATATTGGAGTGGGTAGCCGTTTCCTTCTCCAGGGGATCTTCCCAACCCAGAGATCGAGCCCAGGTCTCCCGCATTGCAGGTCGATTCTTTACCAGCTGAGCCACAAGGGAAGCCCAAGAATGCTGGAGTGGGTAGGCTATCCCTTCTCCAGTGGATCTTCCCAACCCAGGAATCGAACCAGGGTCTCTTGCATTGCAGGCAGACTCTTTACCACCTAAGCTATCAGGGACTTCTGTCCAAATAGGAAAGGAATCAATTAGGAATTAACTGAAATGCAGACTTGAAAAAATATTTTCTACAGGATTTATTAATTTAAATTCTGTGAATAAGTCTGATCATTTCCAAACATAAAATATTATACAGTAAGACATAAATGAAGTTAAAAGAATTCTAAAAATCTAAAGGAGTATGCAGCCCTTCGTGATTAAATTAGTACCCCAAAATTGATTATTACTACTTTATCTTACTTCAGCATTCAAATTCTTTAAAACTAATCAAATCATTAAAAAAAAATACACACAAGAACAAAAGCAACCCAGAGATACAACAGTCATAGAAGTTATGTAGAGTGAATTACTTTTCCAATAGAAGCACTCTTCTAAACTGTAGTAAATAATCTTTAAGATCTGATGAGGTTTGAGGGCAAGTAACACAAAATTATTCAAAAAAATTAGGTATGAATGAGTAAATGTTAAAACTCTAAAATAATCACAACTAGATATTAACTCATAATGTAAAAATGTATACATAATGTCTGCCTGCCTTGAATAAACTAACTTTCAGGATACCAAATTTAAATGCCAATATATTCATAAATAGTATTCCTGGAAATTATTTCCTAGGCTCAAAAAATAATATCAACACATATTCAACACTCAATATATATGTACAAATGACAAAGTTTATTGTCCTTAGCCAGTTTTGAAAATTTAAATTTTTCACAAAATTCTTTGTATCCCTAGATCTCTAGTTTTTCAAAACTATTTGATTTACACTGACTCTTGAGCACACTTGTATAATTTTAAGGTTCTATCTTTGCACCAAAACACTGAATTTGCCTAATAAATATCTGAACTGAACATAGTCATACAGCTGTGTCTGACTCTGCGATCCCATGGACTGTAGCCCGCTAGGCTCCTCTGTCCATGGAATTCTCCAGACAAGAGAAATGGAGTGGGTTGCCATTTCCTTCTCCAGGGGATCTTCCCAACCAAGGGATTGAACCCAGGTCTCCAGCACTGCAGGCAGATTCTTTACCAACCGAGCAACAATATTTACTTGCAAAATAAATTCCAATTCACAGGTAAATGCTCTGACAATATCTATACTACTACCACTAGAGAAGGATGTTCTTTAATGCCACAAATACCCACACAGCACAAATATCCACAAGCAATAAACCAAACCCAAACTAAAAATAGATATAATGATAAAATGAAAGGAAGAAAAACACCATAATAAGAGCTAAAAAGATGGGAGGATAGGATTAACTCTGACTTCCTTATAAATGTCAGTCCTATAAGCACCTCTACTTCCCACGGAATACAGTTACACAGCATTAACTCTGCATATAACCCAGGACTGCAATTAGGACCCTACAAAGTAGCAGCTGAAACACAGACAGCAGTCAGCAAAGACAGCTGAAAAATAATGAAGTAATATTATCTAAAGACTGTAAAAGCATGTGTAAAAATTACTTCTCGAAAAAGATTTTTCCAAGATACTTTAGAGGTGAACCACATTTCCTAAGTAACACTTTTTACATAAAATAACAATTCTTGCTGTCAAAAAATTTCTCTAACATTCTAGTTACTGTCTCCTGAGAAAATAATCTGAACAATCTAGATTATTTTAACAGTTTTAATATTAGAAATTGTTCTACACTTACAACTTTTAAAATATATCTAGAACATCTAAGTATAGCAATTACTGTGTATCTTATGTATCATCTGTTGCCAAACTGATGCATAAACCATCTGAACTTTCTTCTCCCTCTACTGAAAAAGCAAACAAAAAATGAACATGATAAATACAATTTTCAAAGCATAATGGGTTCTGTTAATAGTTACTCAAGATTTGACATAAATAGAATTTCTACATAATTCCTAAAAGTCCCAATATAAAAAGGAAAGATATGAAATACAGCATAAACAAATTATGCATACACCAAAAGGTAAACAAATAACCATACATATATAAACTTAAAATAGCTTTCTTAAACAATTATAATCACTGTGAAAAGGTCAGTTTTCATTTCAATCCCAAAGAAAGGCAATGCCAAAGAATGCTCAAACGACCGCACAATTGCACTCATCTCACACACTAGTAAAGTAATGCTCAAAATTCTCCAAGCCAGGCTTCAACAGTACATGAACCATGAACTTCCAGATGTTCAAGCTGGGTTTAGAAAAGGCAGAGGAACCAGAGTTCAAATTGCCAACATCCACTGGATCATCGAAAAAGCAAGAGAGTTCCAGAAAAACATCTATCTCTGCTTTATTGACTATGCCAAAGCCTTTGACTGTGTGGATCACAATAAACTGTGGAAAATTCTGAAAGACATGTAAATACCTGACCTGCCTCTTGAGAAACCTGTATGCAGGTCAGGAAGCAACCATTAGAACTGGACATGCAACAACAGACTGGTTCCAAATAGGAAAAGGAGTACGTCAAGGCTGTATATTGTCACCCCATTTATTTAATTTGTATGCAGAGTACATCATGAGAAATGCTGGGCTGGATGAAGCACAAGCTGGAATCAAGATTGCCAGGAGAAATATCAATAACCTCAGATACACAGTTGACACCACCCTTATGGCAGAAAGTGAAGAAGAACTAAAGAACCTCTTGATGAAAGTGTGAGAGTGGAAAAGTTGCCTTAAAGCTCAACATTCAGAAAACTAAGATCATGGCATCTGGTCCCATCACTCCATGGCAAATAGATGGAGAAACAGTACAAACAGTGGCTGACTTTATTTTGGGAGGCTCCAAAATCACTTTAGATGGTGATTGCAGCCATGAAACTAAAAGATGCTTGCTCCTTGGAAGAAAAGTTATGACCAGCCTAGACAGCATACTAAAAAGCAGAAACATTACTTTGCCAACAAAGATCCATCTAGTCAAGGTTATTGTTTCTCCAATAGTCATGTATGGATGTGAGAGTTGGACTATAATGAAAACTGAGCACCAAAGAATTGATGCTTTTGAACTGTGCTGTTGGAGAAGACTCTTGAGAGTCCCTTGAACTGCAAGGAGATCCCACCAGTCCATCCTAAAGAAGATCAGTCCTGAGTGTTCATTGGAAGGACTGATTCTGAAGGTGAAACTCCAATTATCTGGCCAGCTGATGCGAACAGCTGACTCATTTGTAAAGACCCTGATGCTGGGAAAGATGGAGGGCAGGAGGAGAAGGGGACGACAGAGGATGAGATGGTTGGATAGCATCACCGACTCAATGGACGTGAGTTTGGGTCAACTCCAGGATTTGGTGATGGACAGAGAGGATTGCATGCTGTAGTCCATGGGGTCACAAAGAGTTGGACATGATTGAACAACTGATCTGAACTGAGGTACTAATGAAAACACTTTGTGTTTTATTTAACCCTCCACCAGGCAATGGAGTAATTATCATGATCTCCATTTTACAGATGAAGAAGCTGAGGAACAGATCAGTTAAAAGCTTACCTACATTTTCAATTAAAAAAGGATGGAAAAGGATATCAAACTCAGGGAATTTGGCCTCAATACCCATATTTTTCACTACCATGCTAGATTTAATGCAAGTGATTTATGAATATATATCACTTATTAGTGTTATATTTTCAAAATTCCATCTGACATTTTGCATTCCCTGTCAGTCACTCCCCTTTGGATGTCCAGATACAATCTCAAATGTAAAATGTCAGACAATATTCTTCTCTAAAGCTGGGTTGCCATTCCATATTTCTTGCAAAGATGTCTTCCAGGTAAATAAATAACCTGTACAAGACGTACTCATTGGCAAACAGCTGAAAGCATTTCCTATAAGATCAGAAGCAAGAAATGAATGTTCACTCTTGACACTTTTATTCAACACAGTTTTAGAAATCCTAGCCATGGCAATCAGAGAAGAAAAAGATAAGTAAAAGAAATTCAACTTGGAAAAGAAGCAGCAAAACTGTCACTGCTTGCAGATGACATGATACAATATATAGAAAATCCTAAAGATGGTACCAGAAAGCTATTAGAGTTCATCAATGAATTCAGTAAAGTTGCAGGATACAAAATTAATATACAGAAATCTGTTGTATTTCTATACACTGACAACAAAAGATTAGAAAAAATTAAAGAAACAACCCCATTTACCATCACATCAAAAAGAATAAATTACCTAGGAATAAACCTACCTAAGAAAACAAAAGACATGTACTCTGAAAACTACAAGATGCTGATGAAAGAAATCAAAGATTACATAAACAGATGGAAATATACACTATGTTCTTGGACTGGAACAATCAGTATTTTCAAAATGACTATACTACCAAAGCAAACTACAGATTCAATGCAATCCCTATCAAATAACAAAAGGCATTTTTTCACAGAATTAAAACAAGGAAACCTTAAAATCTGTATGGACACACAAAAGATATCCAATAACCATAGCAATTTTAAGAGAAACTGAGCTGAAGGAACCAGGGGCCCTGACTTAAGACTATACTACAAAGCTACAGTCATCAAAACAACAGGTACTGATACAAAACTGGAAATAAATTGTAACAAATATCACTGTTTTTCTTAGAGTAAAACATAGGCAGAACACTCCCTGACAGAAATCACAGCAATATCTTCTTCAAGTCATCTGCTAGAGAAATGGAAATAAAAACAAAAAAACTAATGGGACCTATTTAAACTCAAAAGCTTTTGCACCACAAAAGAAACCACACACATGAAAAGATCCTCAACATCACTAATTATTAGAGAAATGCAAACCAAAATCCCATGAGATATCACCTCACACTTATAACGGCCATCATCAAAAAAAAAAAAAAGCCCTACAAACAGTAAATGCTAGACAGGATACGGAGAAAAGAGAAACTTCCTACACTGTTGGTAAGAATGCAAACTGATACAGTTACAGATGAATGGATAAAGATGTAGTAATATATACAATGGGCTATTTCTCAGTCATTAAAAAGAATGAAATAATGCCATTTACAGCAACAGGAATGAACTGAAGTTTACCATAAGTAAGTGAAGTAAGTCAGAGAAAGACAAGTATCATAAGGTAAAGCTTACATGCAGGACCACAGGTGGCGCTAGTGGTAAAGAATCTTCCTGCCAAAGCAGGAGACACCAGAGATGCAGGTTCGATCCCTGGGTCTGGAATATCCCCTGGAGAAGGAAACGGCAACCACTACAGTATTCTTTTCTAGAAAATTCAACAGGCAGAGGAGTCTAGTGGGTTACAGTCCATGGTGGTGGCAGTTGGGGGGAGGAGGGGTGGTATCACAAAGAGTCAGACCAGATTGAGCACTTTTTACTTCAGAATCTACTATATAGCATAGGGAACTCTACTCAATATTCTGTAATAACCTAAATGAGAAAAGAATCTGGCTCAGCAGTAAAGAATCTGCCTACAATGCAGGAGCCACAGGAGATGTGGATTCGATCCCAGGATCAGGAGATTCCCCTGGAGGAGGGCAAGGCAACCCATTCCAGTATTCCTGCCTAGAGAATCCCATGGACACAAAGAGTTGGACATGACTGAAGCAATTTAGCATGCAGGCATGCACAGTTTTCATGAAGATTCTTTTTGAAATAACTGTTACAGGACTCCCAGAGAAAAATAAACAAGCAAGTAACCAACCAACCAACCACAGCAATAAAACAAAAACAAAAGAACTCTGTAAACACATCCTGGAGAAGGACTAATAATTTTTATTTTGGAGAAAACAGTCTGTAAATAAAAACAATTGCCTTGAGTATTTAAATATTCATATGTTATAGTAGGCTAAATCTATGACTAAGTTAAGACAATTATATAAATATAAAGGCAGCAACTTCTATAAGCCAATGGCGGAAAGCAAAGAAGAACTAAAGAGCCTCTTGATGAAGAGGAGAGTGAAAAAGCTGGCTTAAAACTCAACATTCAAAAAACTAAGAGCATGGCATCTGGTCCCATGACTTCACAGCAAATATATGTCGAAAAAGTGGGAAAAGTAAGATTTCATTTTCTTGGGCTCCAAAATCACTGCAGATGGTGCCTGTAGCCATGAAATTAAGATATTTGCTCCTTGAAAGAAAACCTATGACAAACCTAGATAGTGTATTAAAAAGCAGAGACATCACTTTGCCAACAAAGGTCTGTATTGTCAAAGCTATGGTTGTTCTAGTGTTCATGTATGGATGTGAGAGTTGGACTACAAAGAAGGCTGAGTGGTGAAGAATTGATGCTTTCAATTGATGCTGGAGAAGACTCTTGAGCGTCCCCTGGACTGCAAGATCACACCACTCAATCCTAAAGAAAAGCAACCCTGAATATTCACCAGAAGAACTAATGCTGAAGCTGATGCTCCAATATTTTGGCCACCTGATGCAAACAGCTGACTCATTGGAAAAGACCTTGATGCTGAGAAAGATGAAGGGAAGGAGGAGAAGGGGCTGACAAAGGATGAGATGGTTGGATGGTATCACCAACTCAATGAACATGAGTTTGAGCAAATCCAGGAGATGGTGAAGAACAGGGAAGCCTGGTGTGCTGCAGTTCATGGGATCGCAAAGAGTTGAACACGATTTAGCAACTGAACAACAACAAACTGCTATTAACTAAAACAATACCTGAGTGAGATGAAATAAATGGTTTACATACTTCTAGGCCATTTCTAATACAATGTCCATTACCTTAAATTAAGTTTAGCAGAGGACTACTGTGACTTATTATGTATAGTCTGGACTCCAAATACAAAAACAAGTCTAAACATTTTCCCCACATAAAAATACAAAATTACTATTTTCTCCCACAATATAATTCAAGAAGCTATCCATAGTAATTTCTAGAACAGTGATTCTGTACCTTGGCTATACATCAGAATCATTTGGGGAGCTTTAAAATCCTAATGGCAAGGCCACAGTTTGACCAATTAAAACAATCTACAATCTGTAAAACTGACACGCAGCCATCAGAATTAAAAAAAAAAAAATCCTTTCTTAACACCAATGCAAAGCCTACTTGAAAAGCATGGATGTTAAGAGTCCCTCTGCTAACATTTTTAATAGTCAAGAAAGTTTCTCAAGTATTGATTATCTTAAAATAAGAACTACTAAAACTATTTTGCTCTAGACTCAGACAAGCTACAGCCAATAACAGCAGCAAACAGCAGTGGTTACTATTGCCCTTGGACAGGTAATACAGGTAGAAGGAACCCAGATGGCACTCAAGGCAATGAAATCAGTTTATGTTGTTTTCTCATTTTTGTTTTAAAACTATGATGACAGCAAATTTATCACCCTATTCTTTGTCCATAAAACCATATATTTTTGTCTCACTGAAGTTATGATCTTTCCTTAAAAAGGGCTTCAAAAATTTTAGAAGTATAATTTAATGTTTGATTCTCTGACTCCTTTTATAACTGTTACTTTCAACACTTTAAGTTTTTTACTCACTGTGTGCTAAGGATACAGGAGGTGGGATAGACATAGTGACCAAAAGTGGGATCTTAAAGAATCTGATCAGCAAAACAAAGAAGGCAAAAATGTGCACAGGTAAAGGAACAATAAAAGATATGTAAGTGCCAAAATGAATGATGGTCAGGAGTTTTATAGAAAAACTCTTTCTAAAATAAACTATTTTTAAAGTATAAATAATGGACAAAAGTAGACTCTAGTTGGAGAAATCTTAATTTAAAAGTTCAGTTCCTCACTTACCAGCTCTATGTCCATGGGCAAGTTACTTAATTTCCCTGAGCCTGAGTGTAAAATATTTATAATAACTTTGGGGGAGAAGGACACTTCTCATTCCTGATCTTCCTCCATGTGGAAGTATTCATGACCAAGGCACACCCCTAGATTAACAACCCTCTGGTCTCATTCCACTCTTACTCATACACGAAGAAGTTGAGGCAATCTGTTTCATTTACAGTGAGAAAGATCTATGTTTTATTAGTCTCTTCCTCCTCCCTCTCTCCCTTTATAGATATGGCTACCTCAAGCTGTAAATTTTACATGGGTAAGCCCCCATGGAGAAACTCTCCTCTGTGACTATGTGGGTTAAGCCTAGATTACAGGTTCGGTATTGGTAAACCCATATACCCATGTAGGTAAGCCACATTCATCAAATATTGCTTTGTTTTTAATAAATGTAGTATGTTGCTCAATTGTCTTTCTGCTTGTCTCTATAAGGTGGTTTTGAATTCAGGCAAGGAAGTAGGATACTAGTTATTAGTTTACATTTTAATAGAGTTGTGGAAAGCTTTAAATAAGCTAATACATATAAAACTCCACCTAATACCTGGGAACATAATAAACATTCTACCATTACTGCCACTATGATAAAAGAGTGATTCAAAAGTTAGGGGAAAAGGCCCATATTAAAGCTTTTATCAGTTCACTATAAAACATCTAATATTAATTCAAATGAAATATTCTTTCTAAAATATATCAATTAAAAATAAGATACCTCCATTAATTGAAACAATGTAACCTGTTATACTAGTTAGAATATGGAATAATGTACAAGTTGGAGCATTCATTAAGCATAGAACATTCTTTATAACCTATAAATCCTCACTAGTTCATACATAAAATGAAATATAACACACATAAGCAAAAAAAGACAATACTCCACACAGAGAATATTAAAATTTTAACTCCAGCACATAGGCTATTAAAATTTAATGTTTATAAACAGCTTGAAGTCTAAAAGTTTTCAGATGAATATACTAGAGTCAGTTTATTCTACAAGTTTAATTACATTGTCAATATGCTAAAAATCACACACAAAAAAAACCTCAAGATTATATTTAATCTGATAAGAATCAAAATATAATAGAAAATTGATTCTTCAAAGTGCACCCAGGAAGCTCTCTAATAGTAGCAAGATCAATCTGAAATCTATGGACCTTCAGGAGTTTTGTGAAACCCCTGAAGTTTGCAGAATGTCATGCACGTGTTCATGCATATGTGGTTCAAATCCTCTACTTTCATTACATTCACAAAGCATTCATAAAAGGTAAAAATAGCAAAGCATCATTTTATAATTCAAGTGATCTCTTCTAGTTATCCATTTATTCAAATTTTTAGTAAAATCTTGCAGGGTATTTTCAACTTGAATAATTTTAGTAAATAACAAACCTTTAAATAATCAAAAATAGAATCTACAAAATCTACAAAAAAGAATTATTTCTTTAAAAATGTCCACTTACCTTTCAAATGTTTTGATACCATTACTTCATTAACATGCAATGCTTTTCCTGTTGTTCTTAAGTCCACTGTATTATTTTCCTGCAATCCTTCACTTAGCTTTGCAAAAATGTTTTCAATGCAATTGGTGTTATTCTTCAAACCATTAGGTAGTTCCCAAAATGAAGCTGTTGCACATGTATCAAATGTAATGGTACTTCGGGGATTATGTTTTCCAGTATCAACCTTCTTCCTCCTCAGTACTGACTTTCCAGACTGTAATCTTCTACTAATATGGCTTTTCTTTAAGAGGTGTTTAAAGACATCTTTCCTCTTTATAGTTTTCTGATTTTTTAGCACTTGCTTCTCAGTGCATGTACAATTTATATTTTCTATTTTGTAATTATTTTGATCTAACAATTGGCAAATAGGCTTACTCTCTGACTTATATTGGACTTCAATAGATCCAGTAGTAGTAACTTCGTCGAGATGAACTGAATCTTTAGAATAAATTGCAAGACCAGAGGCAACTAACATGTCTGCCAAATTGTTTTTCTCATGAATGATGTCTACCTTCAGTTTTGTTTCAAAACTGTATCCCCTAAACTGAAAAACTAAGCCCGGTTTACTCAGGAAATCTTGAAAAAATCTTTTGGCTTCCTCTGTCCAATGTCTGCCTTCAGCAGGTAAGACACCATGTAAGATGCAAGAATAACTTAGCCTCGGCAAATTCAGAAGTTCTTCAGGAACAACTTTAAGAATTTTTATATCTGAATAAGGTATGTAAACAGAAAATCCATAGTCAATCAATGTAAGAAGTAAATTCTGATCAGAGACTTTGGAAATTTCTACTCTATTCCACTGATCTTCCGATTCATATTTGAACAAACAACTAGAACCGGGAATTATATGGTCCTGAGGCACTGTTTGTAAGTCTTCTGGTAGATCAGAAAGTAACATAAAGAGAGATTTCATTGTGTCAAAGAAATCTTCTAACTGAACACAGAAGTCTGATGGATCAGAAACAGCAGTGGCAATACCAGAATATTGCTTACCATTTTGAAGCTGTGTCCAAGTAAATGATCTTATGGTACATGGTGATACAGGAGTCTTAGATTCAACACTACAAATAATTCCTGAAGATCTAAATTTGTTTTCTTCAATATGAACTGTATTTAAATTTAAATATTCCAAAAGTAACAGACCATCTATCAAAATGTCTACTTTCCAAGCAGAGTCTAAATATTTCAGGAAAAGGATGTTTATTTCCAAACGAGCAAACAAATCCGCAATGGACTCAAACGGCATCTTCCTAAAATTTTCAAACCAAATCCATTTACAAGGCACAGCTTGTCTTGGAATATTTCTGATTTCATTACTAAGCACCTTAGTATTACATAAAGGCACTATTTCATACCTACCACAATCTACTAAAAAAACAAGCACTTTCTCATCAACATACTTAGCTACTTTTGATCGATACCACTCAAAAGTGTTTTTAGATTTTGCCAAGCATTCCAAGCCTTTCTCAATATTTTCCACTGATAAAAAAGCAGGGTTTCTTACTTCTTTAGTAATTAATACCGTTAAATCTGATAAAATCTTTTTATTTTTAGATAACTTCACATAAAATGTTCCACTTTTGGAAACATGAAGTATTTCAGCCTTTTCAAGTTGTCCAGGTTTTAACTCTTCAAAAGGAATACTAACCAGTTGGTAGGATGGCTGAAGGATCACAGAACCTTCGTATCCATCTGATCCTCCTTTCTTCATTTCACTATCAACAGGGCCCACCTTTTGAGAGACAACCTGAGGCATTTGTAATACTGTTCTCTGTAGTTTCAAGCACGCTGTCCATTTCACTAGTTCATTAATGACACATTTTTCATCACAAATTACATTTACTTCCCATTTCTGTTTATGCCGTTTCAAAAACTCACAGGAAACTGCTTTGTTACTTACTCTTGAAGCAAAATAATCCACAGTTTTTCTGTCCCATATTTCATTAGGTTCATTCCACTTGACTCCACTAAGGAAAGAATGAACTCCTAGCTGAGGAATGGTTAAGAACTCCTTCTTAATTTCAAACATTTTAGATGTGCTTACTACTGCAGTATTACCATAGTCAATAAATTCCACTTCATAAGAATTTCTTGACAAAATTTTCTTAATAACTGCTCTGTAAATGGCATTGTCACCAGAGTATTCTGCAACTACAAGATCTCCCACCATGGGTTTAACTGATTTTCTCTCTCTCACCATACTGGCTCTTCTTGCATTTAGAGCAGCCGCTAGTCTGATGATTACATTTTCATGCTCAGCAAGCTGAATATGGAAACTTGCTGGATTACTTATATTAGAAACATATCCTCTAACTTTGGCATTCAAGTAAATCTTGGGTTGAGGAAGGTCTTTAATTTGTGGTCTGGCATGACTATGTATGTTTTTTGAGGTTGCTTGATTTAATTCTCTAATAGAAGACTGTGATACAACCCTTACTGATTTTTGGCCCGCATCATGTTCATCAAGAATATGTGCAAGTCTAGGGACAATTTTTACACCTTTATTTTTAAGTTCATCTTGCAAAGACTTCTTCACCTTGTTTTTTGACACAGGTTCCACTTTACAGCAAACTGATGGTTTCAAAAGCCTGGCATATATACTTCTGGGATTCATTAGCTGATCTGTTTTGCTTTCAGAATGTGTTATTAGACTAGTTTTACTTACGTTATGGTGATAGTTGTTTTCTATTTTACCTTTCAAGGAAACAGCCTTTTTTTTATTCTCATTTGTTTTATGATCCTTTTTCACACACTGTGCTTGGTCACAATGCTTTTTCCCATAAGCATCAAGTAGCATTTTAATTTTCTGATTTATATGTTGATATCCATCATATAAGTCCACACCAAACTGGCCATCTGGCTCCCTGGACAGTATTTTTGCCCTTAATGGTTTTCCAAAAAATTTACCTGCAAACCAGTTATTGATTTCTGCTGGAATATCTACATCGCTAAGATCTGACAAAAAACATTTAATAGCCTGCATAGGTGTAAACAACAACTCTGGAAACTCATCTGAAACAGCCCTCAACATACTTTCTTCTACTAATTGCTTATTTCCAAAGTCCACAAAATACACCAGGAAGTCAGATAATGAATCTGTCGGCATTGATAAAGCTCTATAAGAGAGACCATCCTCTACATACTTAGATATACATAATCTCATTTTACTAAAATTATATTTGGGGCAATCACTGGGGTAACTAATTTCCCTGATTTTTGTTTCTATCATCTCTAGGTCTTTACTATTTCTACTAAGTTGGCAATAAAACTCTTGAGGACTATATATGTGAGATATATATATTTCTTCCTCACTTCCAATTTTTATATTGAAGGAAGAATAACAGTAACTGTAAAGACTAACTGAAGATGGAAATGGCTTTGATACTGTACAATATTGTGCAGAGCCATGACGAATAAGAAATTCTTTTGCACTAGTAAATGGAGACTGTAAATCCACTAAATTACTTAAACAGTTTGGATATATAAGAACTATGGCACAGATGACACAAGTCAATAACCCTCTAGATGAAGAAATAAAATTCTCAAAGTCTCTGCATGCTTCTCTCGACCAAGTGAATATTCTACAACTAATGGGTTCAACTAAATGGTTAAGACTACATCTGAAGGCCTGGGCTTCTAAAGAAAGAAAATGTGGCTTAATAGCACAAAGATCTCTAATTAAAACTCTTTCCTGGTAACCATAATCAACCAGTATTACATCAAATTCTTTTTCTGATATTTGAGTCAAAATAGCAGCTCTATACCACTTTCCATCTTTAGAGGATTTAGCAACACAAGCCATCTGCCCAACCTGATAAGGATCAGAATGAATACTATAATAATGCTGAAGTTGTTCCATTAGTAATTTTAAGTCTTCTAACTTACATTGCAGCTGGCATAAGAAGTCACCTGGGCCACAAGAATAAGAACACTTAACTTCAAGGACTGTTCCTGGTTTAAACACATATTCTTTATAACGCCATGGTGACTCAGGTCCCACAGACAAGATGAAAGGGTTTTCAAATTCAGAGAAATTAACAGGTTGGGACTTTAACAAAGACAAGTTACTTTCTTTTAGCTTATTTGGATGGTACCTTTTAGACTGAGGTCCTTCAAGAAGGGCAGATATTACTTTCTTAACATTAACTTTACTTTTGGATTTTAAATTTAACACTGAATACTCACTTACAAATTTTGGACAACATTTTGGTTCTACTTCCCAATATTCTGCATATCCAGCTTGTAACATAAGAGAGACAACATCATTATCTTCTGAGGCTTCAATACTCTGAATATTTACAGTATACTTGTCATCTTTTTTTGCTATAACCTGAAGCAAAACTGCTTTGTTCAGGACAATTTTTTTAAAATAATCAACAGCAGCCTTCACCCATAAATCTTCAACAGGAAATACATGTGCAAGTGAACAGCACATGGCTAAAGCAGGCAACTCACAGAACTCTGGAAGCAAAATTTTTACATCAAAAAATGGTATGGAATCAGTATTTCCATAATCTAAAAAATAAACATTAATTTTATAACCATTAATTTCAGTGACGACAGCTCTATAAAAATGTCTATCCTTGCTATATCTAGCACAACAAAATGATCCAGGTTCTGGATTTCTTAGAATCAATTCCTCATTTTCACACAGATCATAATATTTGTTTATATTTTTAATTATATCTTGAAATTCATTCTGATGTTCATTAGTACGTACCCAGAAATTTGATGGGTTTAATACATACACTACGAAACCTATGTAGGCAGCTTCTATCTTCATTTCTACAGTTTTAACAGGAAAATCTATTTTTAAAGTATCTTTTTTACTTAGAGAGTCTATCGGCTGCTCAGTGTTTGCAATAAAACTCCCAACTGCAAAGCTGTTTACCTCAGAAGCACTAGTTGCCCTCAGCCTATTATAAATTTTTGAATCAGACACTGGACATAGTACTTGTGTGCCTACAGTCTTCAGCAGACACTTAGAAGTAACTGTAGACTCTTGAGTTTCTAAGGTTACATAATACAAATGCTCATCCTTATTGAACCGATCAAGGTGTGCATATACTACCTGTCCTAACAAGGCTTGTTTAAATATACTCAGTTGAAATTTTCTTATATCTCTGTCTGGACTGTGTAAACATGTTAGAGAACATGGAAATGAAAATAATGGTACTAAGACAAAATCTTGTTTAAGTTTCTTTACATGAACTGAAGGTACAGTCTCACTACTGCCATAATCCATAAACCAAATTCTCACTTGATTATTGGGCAAAAGCTGCTGAAGAATTCCTCTATGCCACTGTCCATTTATCCTTCTGGCAACACAAAGTAGTCCAAAATTATCACATGTGGGACTACTTCCTTGGCTGATAATATCATAATGCAAAGTCATACATGTTGTAAAGTTTTCCAGCTCTGGAATCCATTTAATTAATTGGCAATAAAATTTACTTGGGCTCAAGGCAGATGATACTTTTACACTTTCAGTACTGCCCACTGACAAAGATGGTTGCAAATTATCCAGAACATGCTGAATATCAAGTAAAGTATCGTTATTACTTAAAGATGATTCAGGTCTTTTACGGTGTAATGAATCTGGCATTTGTTTGGGGAATTCTTTTACCATTTCCACAATAAGACGAAATGAATCTCCATCAATGAGTCTCCCTAATTGTAATTCAAGAACCTGGGATATAATGTTTGGCACTTCAAGAACAATCATCTGAAGAGGCAAAACAGCTTGCACACAACCTTTCACTTGTAGTCCTACTAATGACTTGAAATAATTCAAAGCCTTGGGAGACCATTTTTTCCCAGCTGGTAGTATGTTGGCCAAAATGCCAAATGTTACCCGTGGTGGTAGCTCAAATAAGTTGCCACACGCTGAAGCAACCTGCGTACTGTCAACTCTCAGTTCCTCTCCGTGGTCTATGAGGAGCACAGTATAGAGTTCATTTTTCTTTTCCACAACTCTTCCCCTCTGCCATTCTCCTGATACTCTTTCTTCTACCAAACAAAAGTCATCGATGTCTACATTATTGTTTCCTTTTTGAACATACTGTATTTCCCTCTGCAATATGTGGTAGTCAAACTCACATTCAATATTATTTCTGCCTTGAAATTTCACCAGAATGTCCTTGGGAAGACATTCTATATGTGATATTGTCAGATCCACATTTAAAAGGGCTGGTAACAGAGATGTAGAATCCATTTTCTAAAAAGCAAATGATAAGAACCTATTAGTTTCTGGACAGACAGTTGTCAAAATTAAATGAAATTAGTCTTATATGTATGTAAACATAAACCAAACTAGCCTTAAAAGTATGTAAATATATATTAAATATCAAAATAATTCCATGTCTGTATTTATCAAACTGAACAAGTTGGTAAAAATTATATATATTGGACAAGATGAAGAAATAAATAAAATGCATCTGACCATTCACTGCCTTTCACACTTTCAAAAAATTCTACTGAAATAACCAAAAGAGCATTTAAAAATAGGGAGAATGAATATAATCACTGGAAAACAGAAAAAAAAGGCAGTATTTTTCAAGAGACTAACAAATTTCTCGTAGATATTGGACTGATAGTGTGTAATGGAAGAAAGTCAAGTAAAGCCTACTGGAGAACTACACTCCTTCATGCAGACTTCTTCCAATACCCATAATTCCAAGGGGTGAGTGCTAGAAGCAAGGGTGGATGGTTCCCAACAGGGGACACACTGTTTATAGTCCCTACTCTGTGTCAGTTAGCAGTATGTGGTCCCTATCAGCATCATTATACAACTCCAGGTTCCTCCTCTGAGGGCAACAAGTTGAGACAATAGGTTGGGACAACAGAAAGGAGAGCCAGGCATGGAAAGACCCTTAGACAGGTTAAGTACCTCCACGCTTGTCGCTAGCATGTGTGTATGTCAAATCGCTCAGTCATGTCTGATTTTCTGCAACCCTATGGACTGTAGCCTGCCAGGCTCCTCTACACATAGGGATTCTCTAGGAAAGAAGACTGGAGTGGGTCACCACACCTCCTTCAAGGGATCTTGACAACCCAGGGATCAAACCTGCATCTCTTGTTTCCTGCATTGGCAGGCGGGTTCTTTACCACTAGCGCCACCTGGGAGGCCTCTGTCACTGGCATGGGTACCCACAAAAAGTGTGGAGGGAGGGGGAGAGGAAAATAAATCTTTAGCAGAGAGGCAAAGCTCTCTACTCTAACTATGGCTCCACCTAAGTTTCTCTGGATTGTTAGAATTCTAAAAACTGTAAGTCAAATATTCAAGAAGCATAAAACAGCCCCCAAATTCAGGTAAGAACCAACATCTATTGTAGTAGGATACAGCCTAACTCCAGCTTGATTCTAATAGTTGACATTTTTTTTTCTATGAGAATGAGAAAGAGACAGAGAGAGAGAGAAACACTGGAGCTAAAAAAAAATGAGGGAACCACTTAAAATAAACCAAGGAAACCCTCACATCAGGAATAAACATTGTATTGAAGGAAACAGCAAAATATTGTTTTTCAACAGTTCGATTCCTCTTTTTAAAAAGTCCAAAAGAGGATAATGCATTTTTTTATATGACTAAGTAGTCATTAATATGCAACAACTGAAATCAGGAATAACTACCCACACATAAGAGTCAATGGGAATGTCTCTACTGCAATGAGGATAGCCAACGCAAAATATAGATGGAAGACAAGAAAATGTTGAGAAAAATACCCCCAAAACTCAGAAGGATAAAAAGATGAAGAAGAAGTATGAAGGACAGGAGTATAAAATCTTACCAAAGTATAAATGTTGTTATCTCAGAGATAAAATAAGAGAAGAGAAGCCCTTTCTTAGACTTAAGACCCAAGTCCACACAGTGAAACAGGCCACTGGAAAGCTTGAGGAATGATTTAGGGTCATCTGGGTGCTGATTTCAGTTCTTATTTCCTCCCAGATAATTAACTTGGTGTGATAATCAGCATGGCTTGATCTACAGAGATTCTAGGCAATGCTCACTTGACCCTGATGTCCTTAAAAATAAAAATCAATGAGCAATACATTAAAGACTCTCATTAGACTAAGCTGCCTTTAATTAAAGTCACAGGCCTCTACTCAATTACCAGACTTTAGTCAGTTTATAAATCTACAATACCTTACATGAAGAGAAGACCAAGTATTATTAAGAAAGGACCCTGTGTTTGATTATACCAAGAACATTCCTCTTGGTATTCACCCAAAGGGTCACCTGAGTAGATAGGAAAAGGAAAAAAATACTTAAGTCTTCCAGGAATCACACACACTTTAGATATAAAAAGCAGATGCAGCCAGAAGGATTCCTTGATGAAGTGAATGTAGTGTATACAAAACAGACCAAAGAAAAGCCCAAAGGAAGTTATGCGATGAGGTTACCCCAGATACCAGAAGCCTGCTCCTCCACACTGCTGCCCCTCCTTCAAACAAAACAAATGGCCTCATGGAGAATTTCACAGAGAAAGGGGGGGAAATTTCTGAACTTGATCTGCACATGTTCTCTCACCTAATGCCAGTAACTTCCAGAAAAGGACTGCAAAAGCACTGCATCCCAACTCAGGACAATCCTTGCCAAAGAAACAAAAGGAGGTATTCAAGTTGACACGACTACCAGTACATCTACTTTGCCTGAAGAAGAAACTGTTTCAGTTAAGAACCTATGCATATTAGTAGGCCACAGCTAATAGTTTCTGCAGGATGATTAGCAATTCTGAAGGAACAAGACTGGAGGATTTGTTACAAAATAAATCTGAAGAAGAGGCATATGGATGAGCCTCTCAGACTTGGCACATGAAGAAAACTTGTAGGTGGCATGTGATGTGCATTGAAGGGCTCACTATGGAAAAGATTCTTAATCAGGTAGACAGAATTACTTATTCAATGACTATGAATCAGCCTCCTTCACCTGCCTCTCCAATGCTTGCTCAACAGGATCATGAAGCAGGTTCACTGGGTTATGGATAAAGCTCCTACCCTTGTCTATCTGAAGATCATCAAACAATTCAGAGAAAATTAGGGAAAAAACATCAACAGGAAATTTAAAACTAAACCAATTATTTTATACAAGGGACGATTATTTAAGGATATAACTTAAAGATGTTCTAGATCCAAACTCTATTCAGTATACACTGACAGAAAGTACTTACACTTTGTACACAAGTTTAGGACATCAGGAAACTTTAGTTTTACTTGAGACTCAATTAACAGTATGAAGTTTGGGGAACTGTTTTCTCAGAATCAGATTCCAAATCTGTAAAATGAGAGGGCTGAATTAAATTTGGGTTTCTCAAACATGGTTTTTGTTTTTTGTTTTTTTTGCAATAGCAGAAATCCTTCTTAATCTAAGGTGCAAAAAGTAAATAGAAAACTTCAAATATCTATCAGTTAGATTCATAAATGGTAGTCTAATAATTTCATGTGCTGTGCTGAGTTGCTCAGTCATGTCCAACTCTTTGCCACCTCATGGAGCCCACCAGGCTCCTCTGTCCATGGGGATTCTCCAGGCAAAAATACTGGAGTGGGCTACCATGCCCTCCCCTCCAGTGGATCTTCCAACCCAGGAATCAAACCCAGGTTTCCTGCATTGCAGGCGGGTTCTTTACCTTCTGAGCCACCAGGGAAGCCCCAATAATTTCATAAATTTATACAATTATAAAGCCAGTAAATGAGAATACTAAAATCATTCTGATGAACACAGTCTTATAGCAGCGCCATCATATAATTTGCCTTAATATTGTATTTGGTAACAGTACTGGGGAAAAAATCAGGCTCAAACATTTGTAACAGTTTCACAATTGTACATGATCAGATACAGGTAAGTTCAAACAAAAATAGAGCAGACAGTTACCAAAGGGGAAGGCAGGGGTGGGATAAATTAGGAGTATGAGATTAACAGATACAAACTCCTAAACTTAAAATAGATCAGACAACACATGTTTGCTGTGTATGACAAGGAACTATATTCGATATCTTATAACAACCTAAAGTGGAAAATAATCTGAATATAAACAAACAACTCAATGATTTTGCTGTATACCTGAAACACAGTAAGTCAATTATACGTCAATTAAAAAACACACATCCATCTTATTTTGGATTTAAGGATGACACTAGGAATTATTTAAATATAAAGATCACTTAACCCATATTGTGTTTTTTTGGGTCATGCTATCTGGCTCTTAATGCGACTTTTAGGAAGTTATCCAAGCATTTGTTGTCACCTCCCCATTTCTTGCTGTTTCCAATTTATCAGCTCAATAAATCTTTTCTCTTAATCTTAAAAAAAAAGATGCAGTAGAGCCTCAATTTAAACAAATTAATTGTATGGCACCAATCAGTGCTCATTACTGCTTTTAAGTTTAATATATCATATTGAAATATTTTATTTCTTCTTTAAAAAGTAGACTATTTTTAAAAATTAAATTCAAAGTTCACAAACTCATGAATTAAATGTAAGTCAAAAATTCAAAGCATCACTGTTCCCCTAAGGTTTGTGAAAATACAATCTATAACACTATTAAAATTGATATGGAAACCCCTTCCTACACTAAAATCCCCTGATTCTACAGAATACATATTAGAGATGATGCCACTCTTAATGATGAGTCATGTAAGTAACTTAAATTTTTGTAAATTTTCTAAAAGAAATTTGAATTTCTTTCCTTATATTAAGAGCTTCTTATAATGCTTTACATTTTTTTAAAAAGTTTTCTGCACATTAGTTTAACTGATCTTTGCAATAAGATTTCCATTTTTCAAATGAAAAATACTTAAGATAAAGGAAATACAGGAGTGAGCTTGAATTTACATTTTCTGATTCAGTCCAGTTCTCCAAGTTCTCCTCCCACATAACTCCCACTGTTTCACACTGCTCTTTCAACTAACCCATGTAATCATGGACAAGAAATAAAAAGTGAAAGATACAAATCGAAAACCAAAAATCTAAACAAACAAACAAAAAAACAATAGGGAAAGCACCCTTATGGGATAGAATCAGCTTATTCTTCCTTTTTCCAAATTTAAAATAATTCTGGTTAAACTCTGACTAGCATTCTGGCAAGGTTACCATGTGCCAGAAGACTGGATCAAGTTAGGCATCTGTGCTTTGGTTTTCCTCCTCCTATATTCTCCATATATTCTAGGTTTAGGTCTTTAAGGATACTGATAAGAGTAGAAATCAAACAGCAGAGAGTACTTTTAAAATTGCCTATTTCAAAATCAGTGCTTCAATTTTGCTAACATTCTTTACCAAAGTAGTTCCTTAATCAAGGACAATGTTGTCCCATAGGGGACATTTGCTACCTCTGGAGATATATTTGCTTATCATAACTGGGCCAGGGTCAAGGTTCCCACTGGCATATACAAGCCATATGCCAGTTCTTTGTTAGTCACTAAGTTGTGGCCGACTCTTTTGCAACCCAATGGACTGTAGCCCACTAGGCTCCTCTGTCCATGGAATTTCCCAGGCAAGAATACTGGAGTGGTTGCCATTTCCTCCTCCAGGGGAATCTTCCTGAACCAAGGACTGGATTTGCCTCTCTTGTATTAGCAGGCAGATTCTTTACCTGAACCACCTGGGAAGCCCAGTCTATGCCAGAGATGCTGCTAAATATCCTATAATGGACAGAATAACCTCCCACAAAAAAAAAAAAGCAATTATCCAATTATCCATACCAAAATGCTGGCTGAGAAAATGCTTTACTGAAAGTAAAAACAAACCCCAGGGAGATAAAAGAATTCTTTAAAACCATCTAAAGAATTAGTCAGAGAAGGCAATGGCACCCCACGCCAGTACTCTTGCCTGGAAAATCCCATGGGCAGAGGAGCCTGGTAGGCTGCAGTCCATGGGGTCACGAAGAGTCGGACACGACTGAGTAACTTCACTTTCACTCTCATGCATTGGAGAAGGAAATGGCAACCCACTCCAGTGTTCTTGCCTGGAGAATCCCAGTGACAGGGGAGCCTGGTGGGCTGTACAGGGGTTGCAGCAGAGCAACAACTAACGTCTATGGGGTTGCACAGAGTCAGCCACAACTGAAGCGACTTAGCAGTAGCAGCAAAAAATTAGTAGAAAACAATCTAATCTTAAAGCTTTCCTCATGAGACAAAAGAGGCTACCAGTTTTTTAAAAATTTAAAATATTACAAAAAATAAAGCTGTAACAAAATTGAAATCAATTAAAAAATATATAAAAATCAATATAATTTATCACATTTTAAAAAAATGATTTCCTCAGTCCAAATATCTTCTGTCACCTTTGACTCCACTTTTTCCCAACTGGAAGCCATCCAGTTTCCCTGATGGCTCAGCTGGTAAAGAATCCGCCTGCAATGGGTAAGACCAGGGTTCAATCTCTGGGTTGGGAAGATCCCCTGGAGAAGGAAAAGCTCCTCACTCCAGTATTCTGGCCTGGAGATCCCATGGACTGTATAGTCCATGGGGTTACAAAGAGACGGACACAACTGAGCAACTGCGACTTTCACGTTCACACACAATCTATCAAGGAATCTTACTAGATTCATCTCCAGAGTACAAAAAAACTCTGACATTGCTTCCATCTCTGCTGCTACAACCTTGGCCCAAACTCCTTTCATCTGTAATACTAAGTCCCTAACTTATCTTCCTGCTCTATCTTTAACCCTACCCTACTCTCAGTCCCAAAGAATGCTCAAACTACCACACAATTGCACTCATCTCACACACTAGTAAAGTAATGCTCAAAATTCTCCAAGCCAGGCTTCAGCAATACGTGAACCGTGAACTTCCAGATGTTCAAGCTGGTTTTAGAAAAGGCAGAGGAACCAGAGATCAAACTGCCAACAACCACTGGATCATCGAAAAACAAGAGAGTTCCAGAAAAACATCTATTTCTGCTTTATTGCTTATGCCAAAGCCTTTGACTGTGTGGATCACAATAAACTGTGGAAAATTCTGAAACAGATGGGAATACCAGACCACCTGACCTGCCTCTTGAGAAACCTATATGTAGGTCAGAAAGCAACAGTTAGAACTGGACATGGAACAAGAGACTGGTTCCAAATAGGAAAAGGAGAACATCAAGGCTGCATATTGTCACCCTGTTTATTTAACTTATATGCAGAGTACATCATTAGAAACACTGGGCTGGAAGAAGCACAAGCTGGAATCAAGATTGCTGGGAAAAATATCAATAACCTCAGATATGCAGATGACACCACCCGTATGGCAGAAAGTGAAGAGGAACTAAAAAGCCTGTTGATGAAAGTGAAAGAGGAGAGTGAAAAAGTTGGCTTAAAGCTCAAAATTCAGAAAACTAAGATCATGGCATCTGGGCCCATCACTTCATGGGAAATAGATGGGGAAACAGTGGAAACAGTGGCTGACTTTATTTTTCTGGGCTCCCAAATCACTGCAGATGGTGATTGCAGCCATGAAATTAAAAGACGCTTACTCTTTGGAAGGAAAGTTATGACCAACCTAGATAGCATATTAAAAAGCAGAGACATGACTTTGCCAACAAAGGTCCATCTGGCCAAGGCTATGGTTTTTCCAGGGGTCATGTATGTATATGAGTTGGACTGTGAAGAAAGCTGAGCACCAAAGAATTGATGCTTTTGAACTGTGGTGCTGGAGAAGACTCTTGAGAGTCCCTTGAACTACAAAGAGATCCAACCAGTCCATCCTAAAGGAGTTCAGTCCTGGGTGTTCATTGGAAGGGCTGATGCTAAAGCTGAAACTCCAATACTTTGGCCACCTCATGCAAAGAGTTGACTCATTGGAAAAGACCCTGATGCTGGGAGGGACTGGGGGTAGGGGGAGAAAGGGATGACAGAAGATGAGATGGCTGGATGGTATCACCGACTCGATGGACATGAGTTTAAGTAAACTCCGGGAATTGTTGATGGACAGGGAGGCCTGGCATGCTGCGATTCATGGGGTGGCAGAGTTGGTCACGACTGAGTGACTGAACTGAACTGAACTCAATCATGATGATTCTCAGCACTGTAACCAGAATGATCTTTTTTTAAAATATAATACACAACGTGCATTACTGGTTCTCGAATATTTGGCCTCAGGACCCTTTTATACATCTATAAGTTAATGAAGACTGAGGTGTGTCCTCTCCGCCTAAATTCATATGTTGAAACTGTATCTCCCAATGATGGGATAAGACTATCTCATAAGAATTGAGCTCTCATAAATGTGATCAGTGAAACAATGAAAACACAGCAATTATCCATACCAAAATACTGGTCGAGAAAATGCTTTACTGAAAACAAAGACAAATCTCAGGGAGATAAAAGAATTCTTTAACACCATCTAAAGAATTAGTAGAAAACAATCTAATCTTAAAGCTTTCTTCAAGAGACAAAAGAGGCAAAACATAAACATCAATGAAAAAGTGTAAACCAGGAAGCAGGCTCTCACCAGATATTAAATCAGTAAGAACCTTGATCTTGGACTTCTCAGCCTGCAGAACTATGAGAAATAGATTTCTATTGTTTATAAGCCATTCAGTTTAAGGTATTTTGTTATAGCAGTCCAAGCTAAGACAGACCCCAAAGAACATACACATGGCTTCTGTCACCATTTACCATATTATAAATAATAGCAAATTTTAAAATACTCATAATTCACTTTCAAATAACAATCACAATTTGTATGGAAATACAAAAAACCTCGAATAGCCAAAGTAATCTTGAGAAAGAAGAATGGAACTGGAGGAATCAACCTGCCTGACTTCAGACTATGCTACAAAGCCACAGTCATCAAGACAGTATGGTGCTGGCACAAAGACAGAAATATAGATCAATGGAACAGAATAGAAAGCCCAGAGATAAATCCACGAACCTATGGACACCTTATCTTTGACAAAGGAGGCAAGGATATACAATGGAAAAAAGACAACCTCTTTAACAAGTGGTGCTGGGAAAGCTGGTCAACCACTTGTAAAAGAATGAAACTAGAACACTTTCTAACACCATACACAAAAATAAACTCAAAATGGATTAAAGATCTAAATGTAAGACCAGAAACTATAAAACTCCTAGAAGAGAACATAGGCAAAACACTCTCTGACATAAACCACAGCAAGATCCTCTATGACCCACCTCCCAGAATATTGGAAATAAAAGCAAAACTAAACAAATGGGACCTAATGAAACTTAAAAGCTTTTGCACTACAAAGGAAACTATAAGTAAGGTGAAAAGACAGCCCTCAGATTGGGAGAAAATAATAGCAAATGAAGCAACAGATAAAGGATTCATCTCAAAAATATACAAGCAACTCTTGAAGCTCAATTTCAGAAAAATAAATGACCCAATCAAAAAAATGGGCCAAAGAACTAAACAGATATTTCTCCAAAGAAGACATACAGATGGCTAACAAACACATGAAAAGATGCTCAACATCACTCATTAGCAGAGAAATGCAAATCAAAACCACAATGAGGTACCATTACACGCCAGTCAGGATGGCTGCTATCCAAAAGTCTACAAGCAATAAATGCTGGAGAGGGTGTGGAGAAAAGGGAACCCTCTTACACTGTTGGTGGGAATGCAAACTAGTACAGCCGCTATGGAGAACAGTGTGGAGATTTCTCAAAAAACTGGAAATAGAACTGCCATATGACCCAGCAATCCCACTTCTGGGCATACACACTGAGGAAACCAGATCTGAAAGAGACACGTGCACCCCAATGTTCATCGCAGCACTGTTTATAATAGCCAGGACATGGAAGCAACCTAGATGCCCATCAGCAGATGAATGGATAAGGAAGCTGTGGTACATATACACCATGGAATATTACTCAGCCGTTAAAAAGAATTCATTTGAACCAGTTCTAATGAGATGGATGAAACTGGAGCCCATTATACAGAGTGAAGTAAGCCAGAAAGAGAAAGACCATCACAGTATACTAACACATATATATGGAATTTAGAAAGATGGTAACGACAACCCTTTATGCAAAACAGAAAAAGAGACACAGAAGTACAGAACAGACTTTTGAACTCTGTGGGAGAAGGTGAGGGTGGGATGTTGCGAAAGAACAGCATGTATATTATCTATGGTGAAACAGATCACCAGCCCAGGTGGGATGCATGAGACAAGTGCTCGGGCCTGGTGCACTGGGAAGACCCAGAGGAATCGGGTGGAGAGGGAGGTGGGAGGGGGGATCGGGATGGGGAATACGTGTAAATCTATGGCTGATTCGTGTCAATGCATGACAAAACCCACTGAAAAAATAAATAAATAAAAATCTCCACAGAAAAAAATAAATAAATAAACCCATTAAATGTTGATATTTTCATAAAGATTATTTCTCAGAACCAAAAAATTACAATTTTTGAAAACCTCAATGTCTGCTTAATGAAAATAGCTGTATTCTCACAGCTGCTTCTGCTGTGAGAATTCAGTATGCAATAGGTTGTTCTGGGTAAAGTATGTGAATAAAAACTGACCACATACAGATAATGTAGTTAGAGAAGGGAGGAGCACTTTAACAGCTTTTTCATATAACTGAGGAATTTTTAATTTTCACAAAAGCTCTATGAGAAGTCATTTCTTAGAAATTATTTACAAAATGGAATATTAAACCATATTAATAAATTTTTGTACTCTGTTACCTTAAACTCCCTTGGTCTATCATACACCTTGAATGAGATTTTCAAACATAATGATTTTAAAGATACATTGATTTGAAAATATTGATTCAGTTATACAAAACTTCCATACATAACACATTAACCAACATCAACTTAAATTAATATCACAATCAACTTTATTAGAAAATCCAAATACTGGTAAGGCATCAAGCTTGCATTGACAGTCCACATATTTTCCAACTTTTCAATTTTGGCTTTAAATCTTAAATTTTATCACTGACAAATACCATCAGGTGTTTTCCTTAACGTGTCAAGCTCACTTTACTCATTCTCAGGAAAATGTCTGCAAAATACCCAAACCTGAAGGACCATAGTTTGTTCTTGAAGTAAAAATGGAATCATACAATGACTGCATGCCACACAATGAAAACCAAACAGCAGTATAAAGGAGCAAAGTATTGGTACACACCACAACATAGACAGATCTCAAAAATAATTACCCTGAGTGAAAGAAAGCTGAGACAATACATACTGTATTTCATTGTTTACATAAAACTTCTACAAAATGTAAACTATAGTGACAGAAAGTTGATCAGTGTTGAGGGGGGGCAGAAGAAACTTCTGGGGGTGTCCGATGTATTTATTATCTTGATTATAATCATTTCATGGTAACACACATTCTGTCAGGTGTCAAACTACACACTTTACATGCAAGTTTGTAGTACCTGAATTATACTTCAGCAAAGCTGTCAAACACACACACCCTACACGCACACAGCCTAAAGTTTATTAATGGTGGAAGAGTAAAATTATGGCGTCTCTATTATTTCAGTTACTACTAAAAAGCAATAAGTTCAATCTATTTTTATTGACTGGAACAGGTCTTAGGAATACTGTTAAGTTGGGGTGGGGGGAGGGGCTCAGAGTAACTTATTAAAAAACAAAAATATTTTCCTATATATGTACAGGAATGTGTCTCTCTGCAAACAGTTAAAGAGAAGAAGGATAAATTAGGAGATGGGACTGGCAAAATGGGGTGGGGGTGGACAGGGGGATGAACTTCTATTTAGCTGCTATACTGCAAAAGGCTTGCACTTCTTTTTCTGAATTCCAAAAGGTAACACGTTATTTTTGAATGTGTATTGAACTGTTAACAACAATGAGGTGACTCAGCAAAGCTCAATCTCTTCAAAAGAGCAACATCACACTCAGACTTGGTATCTTTTGACCTCCGCAGAAAAAAAACGCCTCAGCAATACTGAACCAACCTGGAGGGTACACCTTCTCTGAAAACGGCATTTTTCAGGTCAAGGACCCGGGCGCCCACGAAGTGGCCGAGTAGCGAACACCTTTAGGAAGCCGGGAGGTCACAGAGCTGAGGGGATCCCGACGGGGATCGAAGGCTGTGGGCGGCGCCCGGCTCCTCTGGAGCCAAAACCACAACGGTCAAGGAACAAAGCGAGAAGGGGGCTGCAAAGGCATCACCTTCAAAAACAATACCGCCTACCGCGAGCTGACCATTTTATAGATAGCGACTTACGAAGCCCTCAGAGGAGGTCCGTTTCTTCCTGACGCCAAGTCAGTTTATTCCCGACGCTCTAGCCACAGCCCAAGATGGCGGCAAACTTGAAGCCGGTTCTCGCCCCTCGTGCGCCGCGGGGCGCAGGCGCAGGGCGTGGAGGCCGGGGCATCACGGGAGGCTCGCGGCTGCAAGCTGTTCCTCCAGCCTGAGAATGCCAGCCACCGGGGTCCTGGGAAGCACGCTGCTCAATCTGAGGTACCCACTCCAGTTGGGCACCCTCCCAGCCTGGTCTTTTAGGGCCTGGCTAACGCCTGGGTTAGAGCCTTGTGGGAGGCCTCAGGGGAAGAGGGCAGGACTAGGGTGCTGTAAAGGATGTTGCTTGCCTGGTGGATGTGGCACATGGGGTGCAGTCACCCCTCGTATCTGGTTGTGCGAAGCCTTCAGAGCACGCAGACGATCCCCGCTGTGGCTGCCCGGGAAAGAAACCCGGGTGCCCCTAGTCTGTAGACTTTACAGACCAGTGAAAATAACAGCCACTTATTGAGCCCTAATGAATCAGGTCTTTCTGTACCTTATTGCGTTTTCTTCTGTTTCTCTTTGTTGCAGAAACTTGAATCGGATCCCTGCAACAGATAGTGGTCATTTCTAAAATATTATTAAAGATCTCATTGCTACCAGGGTCTTTATGTTAAAAAGCCATTGACCTGTACGCTTGAGTACACTTTTCCTTATACCTCAATGAAAAAAAGAAAAACACAAACTTTGAAAAAGGAATGTAGGAATTAACAGTATTTTTCTTGAGTTTTTCTGTTAAGTGAGTCACATCTAAGAAAAAGAATAACACATGTAATTTGGCAATTTTTGATAAGGCCTTTCTATGAAACTTCCCAGACACTAAGAAAGATGATTCAAGTGGTCTCTAATTTTAGCACTTAAAAAGAGAGAAAGAGAGAAATGAAGATTGAAGAATTCAGTCAATTCCTCAATCATTCAGTCATTAGAGATACAGGTGCGTTAACAGCATGATAGCAAGAAGGTTTAGGAACCACTGAACTATTTTATTTTCTCATAGCAAGCTGGACTTTCCCCTTAATAATTATAGTGTGTAAATACGTGGTTCAGTTCAGTCACTCAGTCATGCCCAACTCAGCAACCCCATGAAACGCAGCACGCCAGGCCTCCCTGTCCATCACCAACTCCCAGAACCCACCCAAACCTGTGTTCATTGAGTCAGTGATGCCATCCAACCATCTCATCCTCTGTCATCCTCTTTTCCTCCTGCCCTCAATCTTTCCCAGCATCAGGGTCTTTTCAAATGAGTCAGCTCTTCAAATCAGTTGGCCAAAGTATTGGAGTTTCAGCTTCAGCATCAGTCCTTCCAGTGAACACCCAGGACTGATCTCCTTTAGGATGGACTGGTTGGATCTCCTTGCAGTTCAAGGGACTCTCAAGAGTCTTCTCCAACACCACGGTTCAAAAGCATCAATTCTTTGGCACTCAGCTTTCTTCACAGTCCAACTCACATCCATACATGACTACTGGAAAAACCATAGCCTTGACTAGATGGACCTTTGCTGAAAAAGTAATGTCACTGCTTTTTAATATGCTGTCTGGGTTGGTCATAACTTTCCTTCCAAGGAGCAAGCGTCTTTTAATTTCATGGCTGCAATCACCATCTGCAGTGATTTTAGAGCCCCAAAAACTAAAGTCTGACACTGTTCCCACTGTTTCCCCATCTTTTTGCCATGAAGTGATGGGACCAGATGCCATGATCTTAGTTTTCTGAATGTTGAGCTTTAAGCCAACTTTTCCACTCTCCTCTTTCACTTTCAGCAAGAGGCTCTTTAGTTCTTCTTAACTTTCTGCTGTAAGGATGGTGTCATCTGCATAATTATATGATTATTAGTGTCTGTCTCTCCTGCAACATCAAGTCTCATAGAAGTAACACTGAGCATATTATTTTTCCTCAGTGAATCTTTAAGTGAAAAGTTGAATGAACAAATACATTACTGTCCAGGTGGTAGCCGCAGTCTGGGAGTTAGATGAGATTACCTGGAACATGTGAGCAAAGCAGAGGATGGAACCCTTGAAAAGAGCAGTATATTAACAATTCCGGTTAGGACCACAGCTGTGTCATTTATTTTTGCACCTCTTTTCCTTTCCTCTTTTGTCCTGAGTAAGGAGCACAGTGTCTTGCACACAGGGAACATACAAGAGTAAAAATAACCATGCTACACCAAACCACTCTAAGATCCAAAATACTCAACTGCTATGCTTGTGTGCTAAGTTGTGTCCAACTCTGTCCAACCCCATGAATTGCAGCCTGCCAGATTCCTCTGTCCATGGGATTCTGTGAGCAAGAATACTTGAGCGGGTTGCTGTGCCCTCCTCCAGGGGATCTTCCTGACCCAGGGATCGAACCCGTGTCTGTTACATCTCCTGCATTGGCAGGCAGGTTCGTTGCCACTAATGTCACCTGGGAAGCCAGGGTGTTCTTTTCAGTGAAACACTTAACTCTAGAAGACTGTAAACTGGGCAAGTCTCTTAAATTTTTGTGCCTCATGGCCTTTACCATCTTGTAGGAAAGCAGATATAAAATATAGTAATTTCCATCAACCCTTTTCATGGAAGCTACACATGATCCATCCTCAGAACATGCCATTTAAACATTCTTTTATTCAGTTTATCATTTCTGAGTATAGCATACCAAGTGTGATACTTCTGGGTAAGAATATTTTTCCTCTAGTTCCCATATCCTCCAATATCCTAAAGTTAGCTCCATTTTTTTTTTCTATACTTCTACTGCCCGTTTTCTAGAACTTTAGCATGAAATAAATTAAGCTTGATGACTTGGGATAATCTCCATTCTGGTTAACTGGATTTTCTGTCATGTTGGTTTCTTAGATGCCACCAGGAGGCAGCACAAATTTGGTTTGTGATCTCACTCTATCTCACCCTTGATGCCTATACATCTGCAGTCATTCTGTCACTTCCTTAAGGTGAGAAGTCTTTTCTACTTAAGATGCAATTAAAACTGACCACTTTTTTCCCCAAAATATACAGTGTTAATGAGGATGTGGTGTAACAAGTACCATCATATACTTGTAGTAGAAGTGTTAATTGAAGCAATTTGAAAACTATCCATCCAAAGCCTTCAAAGGGTGTATACCATTTACCCTGGCACTCCTTCCCACAACCACTCTCCCACCCCTAGTCATTTCTCTTAAAGAAATTATTGTGACTCTGAGCAAAAATACAGCTACAGAGGCAATCCATACGACTTTGCTTATAATGTGAACTAGAAGCAAAGTAAGGATTCAGCAATAAGAAATTCAGAAATTTGTAGCTGTTAAAAAACAATAGTGTTGAAATGTTTTCCCAAAATGGTATATGTATCACAAGCTATATTACACTAGACAATTTTAATTACTACATAGACGAGCACCATTTGCTTCCATTTCCCTAAATCTGCTCCCAGGTCCCAGAAACTTCCCACATAAGTTTTCCACTTTCCATAAGAAAGTTCCCACATAAGACTTCCCACATAACTCTTCATTTTCCCCATTCCCCTTAGGAGCTCCCTGTCCTATTCCTTTTCCAATGCCCAGGCTTCATCCTGTCATCACAGCCCCAGCACCCTTTCCATTCAACCCAGCCCTTTGCCATTTGTCAACACAGCTTTCCTTCATTCTGACCTCCAGCTCCATCCTCGTAGCTTTCAAGTCCCTTTTCATAGTATTTCCTATAACCTCTGTTTTAGGAAATTTCCTAAACAATTCTGTTTCTTCTCCTAAATTCCAGGAGGTGACACTGAATTAAGCCTTTAAGGATGAGGAGGATTTGGCAAGGCAAAGACCAAGGACTTAGTGGCTTGTCAGGATAATATAGACCAAGGCAGAGAGGAGAAAAATAGCATGAAATGCACAGAGCCTAAACTCAGGGCGGTGATACATGGTGGGAAATTGAGAAGCTTGTTCAGAGACATAGCCTAAGGGTAGCAGAAACCTGACTACGGAGGACCTAGCATGATATTTTATAGACAGTGAACCTCATCCTAGAACTGATGGATGAGCCAATTAAGTTTAAGATGTGATTAAATCAAATCACAGAGTGTTGTGTAAAAATGAATTTGTGGGGAGAGGGGTTTTTTCAGTAACAGATGTGAGACATGATAAGGACTTGAGCCAGAGCAGAGGTAGGAAACAGCTAGAAGATGGATCAGATTCAAGATTACTAAGAATGTCAAATTAACAGGACCTTGTGACTATGGACTCTAGACCTAAGGTAAGTTAGATAAGGACCAGAATCACATCTGTCTTACTCACTGCTAATACCTCTTACACCTACTACAGTGTATCGAACACAGATATTCAGTAGTTTTTAATGAAGGATTAATGTGTGAGTGAGCTAAACTGGCACTACTGTATATGTAGCAAACCCCCTTCTAAGAAGCCGTCAATTTTAAGGCACACCATTGATTTCATAGTAGTCTTTTCTGAGGGTGGGTAGGTATCAGAAAGGTTAAAATGCAGAATGACTCTGCAGATCTTACAAATGAATAGATGAGTTTATTTCCCTTCCCTTGATGGGCTGGCCTTGTGGTTTGATTTGCTTTAGCCAGCAGAGTTTGTGATCAGAAGAGTTAAAATGAGAAGGAAATCTCTCCTAATTAAGCAATTAGCAAAAATTTGAAATAATTGCTGATGCTGCATCTGTTAAGTAATTGAAGATTCCTCAAAAAAAGTGGAAACCATTAAAACAAATTTAGTGATTAAGTAGAATTAAAATTGTTAGCGATATAAACATAAGAGAGGCATAGGTAAAAATAAAGTTGAAATCTACTAAATATTGTTTTTTCCATTTTTAAACATTTTTGATCCATTTTTAAAGATTACTTCCCATTTACTGATATTACATAATATTAGACATATTCCCCATGTTGTACATCACTGAGCCTATCTTACACCCAATAGTGTGTGCCTCCCACTCTCACTCCTGTATTATTCCCCCTCCACACTGATAACCACTAGTTTGTTCTGTATATCTGTAAGTCTGCTGCTTTTTTGTAATATTCACTAGTTGCATTTTTTAGAATCCACATATAAGTGATATCATTCAGTATTTGTCTTTTTGTCTGACATTTCATTTAGCATAATGACCTCCGAGTCCATCCATGTTACTGCAAATGGCAGAATTTTATTCTTTTTTATGACCAAGTTGTATTCCATTTTACAAATATGTATCTTCTTGATCCATTAATCTGTTGGTAGACACTTGGGTTGCTTCCATACCTTGGCAGTTTTAAATAGTACTACTGTGAACACCAGGGTGCATGTATCTTTTGAATCAGCGTTTGTTTTTTTTCAAATATATACCTAGGAGTGGAATTGCTGGATCATGATAGTTCTACTTTTAGTTTTTTGAGACCTCTCCATTCTGCTTTTACAGTGGCTGCACTAATTTACATTCCCACCAATAGTGTAAGAGGGTTCCCTTTTCTCCATTTCATCACCAACATTCGTTAACTCGTGTTTTAGTTTTTGTTTTTATAATGGCCATTCAGATAGGTGTGAGGTGATACCTCTCTGTGGTTTTGATTTGCACTTCCTGATGGTTAGTGATGTTGAGCATTTTTCCATGTGTTGTTGGCCATCTGCATTCCCTCTTTGGATAAAATGTCTATTTGGTTCTTCTGCTCATTTTTTGTTTGGGTTGTTTGGTTTTATTTCGATGTTGAGTTGTATGAGCTGTTTACATTATGTCAGATATGGTGGACCTAGCATGAGGTAGGGCCAGCAAACACTTATTGAATGAATGAAAATGCTTCTACTTCCTTGAAAACTTCCCCAGATCTCTCCAGTCAGAATGATTTCTTCCTCTCAAATTTATATCCTCTCGAAATATTTAACATCTTTTTTCTTTCATATACTTGTGTTTATGTCTCATTTTCCACTACCGCCTAAGTTTTTTAAGAGCAAGAACTATTCCCTTTTTGTAATTTATTACAGATTAATAGAAAATGGAAAAGGAAAAAATGTCTTAAAGCTAAAATTAATTCATTTATATACTTTTCTAAGTTTAGAAGAATTGTATTGACCTTAAACTATGCAACTTCAAACCACTTAAAATGAATTCTGCTTCTATGTATTAAGTTAGTTGGTAGCAAAGGAATGAATATTAATATGCCATGCCATACTACGTACAGGGCTGGTATGCTTGTTTGCTCAGCTATATCTCATCAAACACCAGTGAACAGAGACAGCTGCCAGACTTTTTCTAGGTCATTTGTTCTGTTTGTAAACAGAAAGTGTACATGTACATGTACATGTTTGCAAATGTAATCATTTGCAAACTAGATTTACACAGAATAAAAGAATTTTTTTAAAGAGGAGAGACATTAATGCAACTCTTAAGTGCTTAATGACCCCATTAATTGAGAAATAAGTAATTGGAGAAATTAAACAGAAGAGGTAATGGCCTTGGAGCCATTAATCTATTCTTGGAGTACTGCTCCTATTTACCAGGTGATATTCCTCTGAATTAAGAGCTGAGAGTCAGACTCTTTCACATAATAGTTTTGAATCTTCTCAGTCATTAGAATCACTTGGAAAGCTTTTGAACAACACAAATTCCTGGATTCTCTTCAGACTTCCTTAATCAGAATCTTAGGGGTGGGACTCAGGTATATGAATTGTTAAAAAGAGGACCACGTGATTCTTTTGATGTTTTTGATAAAAAGCTACCCCGGTTTGGACAACCTTGCTTCAGAACAGAGTTTCTCAGTCCTGCAGCTATTGACATTTGGGGATGGCTAGTTGTTGTGGAGACTCCCCTGTGCATTATAGGATGTTTGGCAGCATCCCAGGCCTCTACCCACTAGACACAGAAGCACCCTTCCTTCCCCAAGTTGAAAAAATCAAAATGTCTTCACACATTGCCAGATTTCTTTGAGGGGGTATTAAATCACCGCCATTTTAGGAGCTCTGCTTCACAACAACCCTGTCTGATAGAACTTTATGCAATGAGGGAAATGCCCAACATAGTAGCCACAAGTCACATGTGGGTATTAAGCACTTGCAAAGTGGCTAGTACAATTGAGGACATGACTGTTAAATATTATTTTCTTTTGATTAACTTAATTGCCAAAGCCACAAAGAACCAGTGGCCATTATATTTCTTATACATCTTTATAAGATTCAGATATGACTCTATGCAATGAAGTCTACACAGTTTCTCCTGAAGTACTTCTAAGACATGCCATGTAGAAATAATTTACAGGAATAGAAAATCTATCTACCTTCCTGTTTGAATCTAAAACAAACAAAAAAAAATCTTGGGATGTTAGGACTACTGGAAAGTTTGCTTGCAGTTTTGCTTTCTGTGTTGCCCATGAAGTACTTTTTGTTACTGCCCTTGATATACAGATGATAGACTTAGGGCAGTCTGGCTTGAGGATAGCCTCTTTCAGTCCCAACCTTGATCTCCTTTTATGGCCAGTCCTTCACATTTTCTTAGGAAAAAAATTCCATTGTTTTCTGGTTTTCTCAATTCCTGACAGGTTAAACATAGAATTACAATAGAGACCCAGCAATTCTACTCGTAGATGTATAACCAAGAGAGTTGAAAAACATATGTCCATGCAAATACTTGAGCATGAATGTTCATAGTGTTGGAGAAGACTCTTGAGAGTCCCTTGGACTGCAAGGAGATCCATCAAGTCAATCCTAAAGGAAATCAGTCCTGAATATTCATTGGAAGGACTGATGCTGAAGCTGAAACTCCAGTACTTCAGCCACGTGATATAAAGAACTGACTCATTGGAAAAGGCCCTAATGCTGGAAGGTTTGAAGGCAGAAGGAGAAGGAGACAACAGAAGATGAGATGGTTGGATGGCATCACCAACTCGATGGACATGAGTTTGAGCAAGCTCTGGGAGTTGGTGATGAACAGGGAAGCCTGGCATGCTGCAGTCCATGGGTCGCAAAGAGTCAGACACAACTGAGCAACTGAAATGAGCTGAGCTGAGCTGCATTTTTTCCATTTTTATTGTGGTGTAATTAACATGTGTGTGTGTGTGTTAGTCACTCAGTCATGTCCAACTCTGTGCCCCCATGGACTGTAGCCCACCAAACTCCTCTGTCCATGGAATCCTCCAGGAAAGAATACTGGAGTGGGTAGCCATTCCCTTCTCCAGGGGATATTCCTGACCCAGGGATAGAACCCAGGTCTCCTACATTGCAGTCAGATTCTTTACCATCTGAACCACCAGGGAAGCCCATAATTAACATATTGTATAAGTTTTTACTTATACAATTAATTAACTGCATTGTATAAGTTTAAGGTATACAGCATAATGATTTGACTTACAGGCATTGTGAAGTGATTACCACAATAGTTTAGTTAATATCCATCATCTCATACAGATACCAAAGACAAGAAAAAGAGGAAGAAAAAGTTTTTCCTTATGATGAGAACTCTTAGGAGTCATTCTCTTAACTTTCACACATATCATATAGCAATGTAACTATCATCATGTTTTAGATCACATCCCTAGTATTTATTTATCTTATAACTGAAAGTTTGTACCTTTTGACCACCTTCATCCATTCTCCCCCAACCCCACCTCTGGAAACCACAAATCTGACCTCTTTTTCTATAAGTTTGTTTGTTTTTTAGGTTCTACATATAAGTTAGATCATATGGTACTTGTTTTTTTCTGCCTTATCTCACTTAACATAATGTTCTCAAGGTCCATTTATGTTGTTACTATTGGTAGGATTTCCTCTTTTTTAAGGTTGAATGATATTCCACATCTTCTTTTAAGGTTGAATGATATGCCACATCTTCTTTATCTGTTGATAGATACTTGGTCATCTGTTGATAGATACTTACATTGTCCCCATGTCTTAGCTATAGTGCTGCATAGCCACATTATTCATAGTAGCCAAACAGTGGAAATAATCTAAGTGTCCAATCAATGATAACTCAATAAAACAAAGGGTATTATAGTCGTACAAAGGAACTTTTTTGGCAATAACAAAGAATGAGCCCTTGTTAGATGCCACAACAGGATGAACCTTGAAAACACTGTGATAAATTAAAGAAGGCAGTCACAAAATATCATAATATTATATAATTCTATTTATATGAAATGTCTGTAGTAGGCAGATCAATCGAGACAGAAAGTAGATTAGTGATTTCTTAGGGCTGGGCGTGAAATGGGGACATTGGATGGTGATAGCTAACAGATACAAGGTTTCTTTCTGGTGTGATGAAAATATTCTAAAATTAGATTGTGGTGATGGCTACACAATTATGTGATTATGCTAAAAGTTATTGAATCATATCCTTTAATTGGGTGAATTGTATAGTATGTGAATTATATCTCAATAGAGCTATTAAAAACTATTTCATTTACTACATTAGCAGGTCTGATGAGAAAATCTGCATGATCCTATCAGTTGGTGCATATTTATTTATCTACAAACTGGAAGTGACTTTAGATAATGTTACTGTCTTACTCCAAAAGAGTCTCTCCACTGGCTACCACCACTTTCATTTCCAAGATAACTGAAGTGATCCTGCACTGTGTCCAGACTCAGGGTAAAATCCTAGAGTGTGGCCCTTACTGAACAACAAATCATGCCTCTCTTAAGAAACCCACTATAAGACATCCAGAGGATACACTTGGCATAACCCCAGCCTGCAGTTTGTCTTTTCTGAGCTTATTTTCCCTCTTGAGTCCAAAGCAATAATTGACCCATTAATATTTCCAATTAGAAAAGAAAGAAGGATAAGAAGTTTCTAATACACAACTGGGTTTTTTCATGATTTAGGCAGACCCTGTCCTGGATATAAAGTACTAACCCATGAAAGATAAACAGCTTTACCAGGCAGTTAGAAGACGACATTTAAGAACTTCCCTGGTGGTCCAGTGGTTAAGACTCCACACTCCCAATGCCAGAGGCCTGGGTTCAATCCCTGGTTAGGGAACCAGATCCCATGTGCCACAACTAACAGTTCACATGTGACAACTAAAGACTGAAAGATCCTATTAGCCATAACTAAGACCCAGCAAAGCCAAATAAATAAATAAACATATAAAAAAAGAAAATGACAGTACACACTTTTATGGCCTTGAGCTCTTCAAGCAGCCAGATAGAGCCCATTCTCCAACGTTCAGCTCACCCAACTCAGATAACTTTACAGGAAATGTAAATGTTTCCGTGTATGTGCATGCTGTCTTTCAGTCATGTCCAACTCTTTGAGACCCCATGGACTGTGGCCTGCCAGACTCCTCTACCATGGGATTTTCTAGGCAGGAGTACTGAAGTGGGTTGCCATGCCATGAAAAGAAATAGAGGAAAACAAAAGAATGGGAAAAACTAGAGATCTCTCCAGGAAAATTAGAGAGACCAAGTGAACACTTTGTGCAAAGATGGGCACAACAAAGGACAGAAATGGTATGGACCTAACAGAAGCAGAAGATACCAAGAAGAGGTGGCAAGAACACACAGAAGAACTATTCAAAAAATATTTTAATGACGCGGATAACCATGATGGTGCAGTCACTCACCTAGAGCCAGACATCTTGGAGTGTGAGGTCAAGTGGGCCTTAGGAAGCATCACTACAAACCAAGCTAGTGGAGGTGATGGAATTCCAGTTGAGCTATTTCAAATCCTAAAAAATGATGTTGTGAAAGCGCTGCCCTCAATAGGCCAGCAAATTTGGGAAATTCAGGCAGTGGCCACAGGACTGGAAAAGTCAGTTTTCATTCCAATATCAAAGAAAGTGAATGCCAAATAATGTTCCAACCATGGCACAATTGCACTCATCTCACACACTAGCAAAGTAATGTTCAAAATCCTCCAAGGTAGGCTTCAACAGTACATGAACCAAGAACTCCCAGATGTTCAAGCTGCATTTAGAAAAGGCAGAGGAACCAGAGATCAAATATGAACATCCATTGGATCATAGAAAAAGCAAGAGAATTCCAGAAAAATATTTACGTCAGCTTCATTGACTATGCTAAAGCTTTTAACTGTATGAATCACAACAGATGGTGAGAAATTCTTCAAGAGATGGGAATACCAAACTATCTTACCTGCCTCCTGAGAAATCTGTATACAGGTCAAGAAGCAACAGTTAGAACCAGACATGGAACAATAGACTGGTTCCAGATTGGGAAAGGAGTATGTCAAGGCTGTATATTGTCACCCTGCTTATTTAATTTATATGTAGAGTACATGTGAAATACTGGGCTGAATGAAACACAAGCTGGACTCAAGATTGCAAGGGAGAAATATCAACAACCTCAGATACATAGATGACACCACCCTTATGGCAGAAAGTAAAGGGGAACTAAAGAACCTCTTGATGAGGAGAGTGAAAAAGTTGGCTTAAAGCTCAGCATTCAGAAAACGAAGATCATGGCATGTGGCCCCATCATTTGATGGCAAATAGATGGAGAACCAGTGAAAACAGTGACAGACTTTATACTCTTGGACTCCAAAATCACTGCAGATGGTGACTATATGCAATTAATTAAAAGATGCTTGCTCCTTGGGAGAAAAGCTATGACAAACCTAGACACTGTATTAAAGAGCAGAGACATCACCTTGCCAACAAAGGTCTGTATAGTGAAAGCTATAGTTTTTCCAGTAGTCATGTGTGGATGTGAGAGTTGAACCATAAAGAAAGCTGAGCACTGAAGAACTGATGCTTTCAAACTGTGATATTGGAGACAACTCTTGGGAGTCCCTTGGACAGCAAGGAGATCAAACAGCTCAAACCTAAAGGAGATCAATCCTGAATATTCATTGGAAGGACTGATGCTGAAGCTGAAGCTCCAGTACTTTGGCCACCTGATGCGAAAAGCCCACTAATTAGAAAAGACCCTGATGCTGGGAAAGACTGAAGGCAGGAGGAGAAGGGAATGTCAGAGGACAAGATGGTTGGACGGCATTACCAACTCAATGCACATGAGTTTGAGCAAGTGCTGGGAGTTGATGGACAGAGAAGCCCTATGTTCTACAGTCCATGGGGTTGCAGAGTCAGACGCTACTGAACAACAAAAACAACATTAAAAAAAAATTTTTTTTAATTTATTTGGCTGCACTGGGTCTGCCTTGCTATACACAGGCTTTTTCTACTTCTGATTCCTGGGCTTCTCCTTGTGGTGGCCTCTCTTGTTATGGAGCACAGGCTCTAGAAACACAGGCTTCAGTAGTTCTAACAGATGAGCTTAGTTCTCTTGAGGCATGCAGAATCTTCTCAGAATATGGATTGAACCCATGTCCCCTGCATTGGCAGGTAGATTCTTAATCACTGGGCCTCTAGGGAAGTCCCAAGCATTTTATATTTTATCTCCTTTTCCCACTAAACAAGGAACTTCTCAAGAGCTATAGTATTGGCGTTTTTGTGGTTTTCCATTTTCGAGGGCCTCTTATCAGAGTTACTTAGGCAGACGTACTTTCCCACCTATGATGGGTAGTGTTTCATTTTCAGGCGTTCTACAGGCCAGTTTTGGCTCCTTCCCAAGATTGGGTAATCCAAAGGTTAACACCATACCAGGACTCTGCCGTAAGACCTTGTGGTAAAGTCAGATTGTCCTTCTTACTACTGAGTTTCACTCGTATCTGGCCTGGGCTCCAAAATGGATGCCTTTTACAGGACTGCTCATTAGAGTGAGTTTAGTATCATTGCATCATGTCAAATATTTTTCAGATAACATTTTCACATGGACTTTGGACGTTAGAAGTACATTGCTCCAATTGGGCACCTGGGTGAGTTTTACTTGTTATTTCAGCCATGTTCATGGGAGATACTTAAGAAACAAATTGCTCAGTGACAGCCATAGGACATGAAAAAATTCAAGTACCTCCCTATTGCCTGTCTTCATGGAAGAGGTGGATGGAAAAGCGAAATATAGCCTTTGAAGATTCTGACCTGGGTACATCCCAGGTCATGTACCCAGGTCGCCGATATGGAATCAGAAGTTTTGTCTTCGTCCTTGTGTGTTTAAGACCATCAAACCTAACCCCTGGATCTTGTTGTCTTTTGTTTGTTTGTTTGAACCCATTCTCCTTCTCTGAGTGAAACTCTTCAATTGAAACATTACAGTGGACTGTCTGGATAAGGAGCATGTTTTCATCAAATCTTTGGGTTATGATCTTTTCCTTTACAATAGACAAATTTTAGATCTTTCATTTACAATAGTTTCTTTTTTCTGGGCTGTGTCGGTGTAGACACTATGTCAGTTCGAAAAAAGAGCAATAAATTGCATGAACACCCCTACACAAGCACCAGCCTGTGTGAGCCATCTCTGTCTCCAGAGTTTTAGGAACTCATCCTGCCTCGGCTGCCAAGGCTCCTGGGATTAGAGACTAGCAGACAATCACAGACTGCTCTGTATTTCAGGCAATGCACATAGATGGACTTTGGACTGAAGAAATCATATTTGTTGAAACCTTTGCCCAGAGTTATAAATCTGTGTGCCGCGTGGCAGGGATGTCTCTGAGTCTGGAACAAAGAACAAAGAGCATTTTAGTTAGTCACACTGAGGAAAACACAGAAGAAGCAGAAATCACAGGAGTGTTAATAACAGTAAGGTAGCCCGGCCCCCTCTCCTCCTGAAGGACCACCTGCCTTTTATTCAGCTCCTCAGGTGGATTTCTGAAGCATTCCGATTCCAGATCTGGACTTTCAAAACAATAAAACTAATGTTGGAATCATGCCCCAGACCTTGGCAATCCATTTTTAATTATGAGTTTAGAGCTTGCAAAGAATCATAAAACCTCAAGGTGGCCCCAAACCTGGAAGTCAGTGTTTCCTGTCATCACTAGGCTCAGGGGGTGCCCTACAATCCAGTGTCACGAAGCCTTTCAGAGGCCCAGTAAGCCCCACAACATTCAGTGGGATCCTTTAAAACACTGACATGATTCAGAAATATAATAATTTTTTCTTTGTAGAAACATTCTAAGTTATATAGAAGTATTAAAACATTTTCATAATTCCACAACAGCACATTTTGTTCACCATCCTCTTTTGTGATTAAGCTTGTAATTGATGTGTTAAATCTTACAGGATAAAAAAGAAAAACGTGTATTTCTACTTTTGATGCTTAAATCCTGAATGCTGCCATTTATTCCAGTAAAACATCAAAGCATGCTTGGACAGGGACCTTGTTGGAGATAGCAGTATTTTACAATAGGGTGTAAAAAATTGCAAAATCAAGCCAGCTCCATGAGAATGTGCACAGCATGACGTTCTCTGTGAAGATCCTGACAGGGCCAGAAAATCCTGCACTCATAATTGCCTAAATCCTACTGTCATCACTTGCTGGGCACAGTCCATAATCAGTGGAAGGATTCCGGAGGTGTGTGATATGACCCCTGAGTTCTTATCACAGACACTAAAATTCAGACAATTAAATCTGAAAGAAAGCAATCTAGAGTAGGTGAAAACAGAGTGATTGAGGTGTGTGGATTTGTGTTGATCTTGCGCTGATTAGAGCTGCCAACAGAAGGCTCCTGCTGCCCTGAAGAGGTAGAGAGGCAGATCTTTGGAGGGAAGATTCTAATGTTATGTGATGTTATCTGGGCTTAGAAGAGAGTTCTGCAAGAACGGGGATCTGCTAAGCGTGAAGCTAAATTCTGTTGGCCTTAACCCCACGTACTTACTGAGATGATACTCGGTATGCAGTGATCTTTCATTTTTCTGTAGACTCTGCAGACCTGGTGGGCCATCTGAAGGCACATCTGCTTACAAACAGTCACACCCTGAATGTGGGATACATGTATACACCCTTGATTTTTTCACCTTGCTTTTCATTGCATTCTTCATTGAAGAATTTAACTCTGAAATTTAAAAGAGAAAAAAAAAAACTGGCTTATGTCTTGGCTTCAATTTTGTTATCTACACAGTAACAGGGTTGGTTGAACACCATCATCACTGAGTACCCTCCCCAGCTCTGCATTCTCTTCTGTGGACTTCCGGAAGCTAAATGTTCCACGTTAGGCAGGAGCAGTGTGATCGCTGCTCCAGATTCACTGTGCAGGCCTGTTGGAAAAGCTGGGCTCTTTGCTAAAACAATGTTTTGGTGACTGCCCCTCTAAACCCAGTTCTTCACTTGTCAGCTACAGTATTGGAAGTCAGGGCTCCCCAATAAGGGGAGTTCCAAGACACAGGAAAGAAAGGATATGTGGGTGAGAAGCAGTGCTTTTTCTACAAAATGATTCTCTTTTTTATCTTTTTGAGTTTCAGATGCACATTACTTATGAATTGTTTACCACTTTTGTTTGCATATAATGCATTACCTTAATTTTTAGGAAGTATTTTGTTAGATGAGTTCTACAATAGTTTTTCCTTAATTTCGATATTCTCTTGAAAGGGTCTTTAAAGTGGAATGCATGATACCTTTCAGAAACCTCCATTACTTAGCTCTGTAACACTGTGAGGTGGGAAGTTTTAATTCTTCCTTTTGAATAAAGAAGAAACTAAAACACGTAGATTTAAACACATCAGGGAAACAGAATTAGTTTCCTGGTGACTCAGACAGTAACAAATATGCCTGCAATGCAGGAGACCTGGTCAGAAAGATCTGGTCAGACCTGATCAGAAAGACCTGGTCAGAGCTGGGTCAGAAAGATCCACTGGAGAAAGGAATGGCTACCCACTCCAGTATTCTTGCCTAGAGAATTCCATAGACAGAGGAGCCTGATAGGCTACAGTCCTTGGAGTCACAAAGATTCGGACATGACTGAACAACTAACACACATTGTACAGGGTCATTTGAGCACTAATGGTAAACAGAGTTTAAGAAAAAATCTATTTCTGCTTTATTGACTATGCCAAAGCCTTTGACTGTGTGGATCACAATAAACTGTGGAAAATTCTGAAAGAGATGGGCATACCAGACCACCTGACCTGCCTCTTGAGAAATCTGTATGCAGGTCAGGAAGCAACAGTTAGAACTGGATATGGAACAACAGACTGGTTTCAAATAGGAAAAGGAGAACATCAAGGCTGTATATTATCACCCTGCTTATTTAACTTATATGCAGAGTACATTATTAGAAACACTGGGCTGGAAGAAGCACAAGCTGGAATCAAGATTGCCAGGAGAAATATCAAGAACCTCAGATATGCAGATGACACCACCCTTATGGCAGACAGTGAAGAGGAACTAAAAAGCCTCTTGATGAAAGTGAAAGAGAAGAATGAAAACATTGACTCAAACTCAACATTCAGAAAACTATGATCATGGCATCTGGGCCCATCACTTCATGGGAAATAGATGGGGAAACAGTGGAAACAGTGACAGACTTTACTTTTTGAGGGGGTTCCAAAATCACTGCAGATGGTGATTGCAGCCATGAAATTAAAAGACGCTTCTTATTCCTTGAAGGAAAGTTATGACCAACCTAGATAGCATATTAAAAAGCAGAGACATTACTTTGCCAACAAAGGTCCATCTAGTCAAGGCTATGGTTTTTCCAGTAGTCATGTATGGATGTGAGAGTTGGACTGTGAAGAAAGCTGAGCACCAAAGAATTGATGGTTTTGAATTGTGGTGTTCGAGAAGACTCTTGAGAGTCCCTTGGACTGCAAGGAAATCCAACCAGTCCATCCTAAAGGAGATCAGTTCTGAGTGTTCATTGGAAGGACTGATGCTGAAGCTGAAACTCCAATACTTTGGCCACCTGATGCGAAGAGCTGACTCATTTGAAAAGACCCTGATGCTGGGAAAGATTGGGGGCAGGAAGAGAAGGGGACGACAGAGGATGATTTGGTTGGATGGCATCACCAACTCAATGGACATGAGTTTGGGTAAAATCCGCGAGTTGGTGGTGGGCAGGGAGGCCTGGCATGCACAGTCCATGGGGTCGCAAAGAGTTGGACGCGAATGAACTGAACTGAACTGAACTGACTGGTAAAGAAGCTCACCTGGCCGTGCAGGAGGCATAAAAGGTATGGGTTTGATCCTCGGGTTGGGAATATCCCCTGGAGGAGGGCATGGCAACCCACTCCAGTATTCTTGCCTGGATAGTCCCATGGACAGAGGAGCCTGGCGGGCTGCAGTCCATGGGGTCGCAAGAGTCAGACATGACTGAAGCAACTTAGCATGTACAGGATCAATTTAAGATGTACAGATGACACTTCTGTTGAGGAGAGAAGGGACTTTCCAGCATGAGTGAAATCACTTTGATTTAATACCCTACAGATGCTGCTCTAAGGCAGGTATCTGATTGTGGCAGCATCTGGATAAATACCCAGATAATTTTATTTTCCCCACTAGGTGTCTTCTTTTAGGCTGGCTTACTGTCTTAAGCCAGCTACCTTGTCCTTTCTTTATGCTTCAGCACTGACATCCCATAAGTTCAGTTCAGTTCAGTTTAGTCGCTCAGTCGTGTCCGACTCTTTGCAACCCCATGAGCTACAGCACGCCAGGCCTCCCTGTCCATCACCAACGCCTGGAGCCTACCCAAACTCATGTCCATTGAGTCAGTGATGCCATCCAACCATCTCATCCTCTGTCATCCCCTTCTCCTCCTGCCCCCAATCTTTCCCAGCATCAGGGTCTTTTCAAATGAGTCAGCTCTTCGCATCAGGTGGCCAAAGTATTGGAGTTTCAGCTTCAGCATCAGTCCTTCCAATGAACACCTGGGGCTGATCTCCTTTAGGATAGACTGGTTGGATTTCCTTGCAGTCCAAGGGACTCTCAAGAGTCTTCTCCAACACCACAATTCAAAACCATCAATTCTTTGGCGCTCAGCTTTCTTTATAGTCCAACTCTCACATCTGTACATGACCACTGGAAAAACCATAGCCTTGACTAGACGGACCTTTGTTGACAAAGTAATGTCTCTGCTTTTTAATATGCTGTCTAGGTTGATCATAACTTTCCTTCCAAGGAGTAAGCATCTTTTAATTTCATGGCTGCAGTCACCATCTGCAGTGATTTTGGAGCCCAAAAAAATAAAGTCTGTCACTGTTTCCACTGTTTCCCCATCTATTTGCCATGAAGTGATGGGACTGGATGCCATGATCTTACATGATCTGACATCCGATAAAGGTTGGAAATTCAACCACACTCAGACCAAAATTGTATCTCCTTAAAATCTCCCTGGGGTGCAGAGTGAAATCAAATCAACAGTGGTATGGAAAGCTATCTGCCCAGGAAGCAGCTCAGGACCCCAGGTAAGTTAGGTCATCTCTGACCTCTTCCCTGAGGACGTAACCCTGAGGGTATGAAATGGAATTGAATAAGGGGATCTGCATTCTCCAGAGATCACAGATGAAGGGGTCAAGAAAACAAGACCCATCCCCATAGACCAGAGAGCAACTTTCAGTAGTATAAATCCATTTGGTAGAATATTTGTTATAGAATCAGAGAACTTAAAGAAGCTCCATTAAATCATCCAATTTATAAACTGCTTTCAAATAATCACAAGTATTCATTGAATTACTTCTTGCACCCCCAGGCATGTACTGGAATGGAATCCAACCCGTACTGTTTTTTCAAGACAGATTATTTCAAAGTATCCTTTGGTCATCTTTTCTAGTCTCATCAGCATCAGCCACCCAGTTAATATCTAACCTAAATCACTCCTGCTACTTATTTAAGCCTTTATTTTGACACCTATGAGATATGGGAAAACAGCAAGTATCCTTTTCTGGAAACTTCTCAGTGCTGTGATTCAGAGTGAATAGAGCATGTAGGGAAGAATCTCAAAGAACATAGATTCTTTAATTCTCCCATTAAGATCTGGGAGTAAAGTAATGTACTTTACTTTCCAATTGATTAGCTTTGTGGTCTTGGGCAAGTGATATACCACCCTTAAGCTTCAATTTTTTCTCTTATAATAAAAATATAACTTTTAAGCTGAAGATTATTATAATGGATTAAAGGGGTAATTTATGCAGAAAAAATGTATCAACTGTAAAGTATAATCCAGATGCCAGATAGAGTAAAAATTGTTCATTTGTCTTCTTTGGAGAAATGTCTATTTAGGTCTTATGCTAATTTTTTTATTGTGGTTTTTTGGTTGTTGTTGTTTTTTTTTTTTCCGATGCTGAGTTGTATGAGCTTTGTGTGTTTTGGAAATTAAACCCTTGTTTGTTGCATCATTTATAAGCATTTTCTCCCATTTCATAGAATGTACTTTCATTTTGTTGATGGTTTCGTTTGCTGTGCAAAACCTTCTAAGTTTGATTAGGTCCCATTTGTTTATTTTTGCTTTTATTTATTTCACCTTAAGAGACTGATCTAAGAAAATGTTGGTATGATTTATGTCCAGGAATGTTTTGCCTCTATTCTCTTCCAGGATACTTATGGTAATGTCGTATATTTAGGTCTTTAAACCATTGTGAGTTCATTCTTGTATGTGGTGTATGAGAGTATTCTAATTTCATTGATTTACATGTAGCTGTCCAGCTTTCCCAGCACCATTTATTGAAGAGGCTGTCTTTTTTCTGTTGTGTATTTTTGCTGCCTTTGTTGAAGATCAATTGACCTTAGGTGTGTGGGTTTATTTCTGGACTCTATTCTGTTCCATTGATCTATATGTCTGTTTTTATGTCAGAACCGTGCTGTTTTGATTACAGTAGCCTTTTAGTGTTGTCTGAGTAGACAGCATCCTTAAACACCTATTTGAAACTGGAAGCTGAGACGCATGGCATAGAGAAAACCAAAGACTGAGTATTGATTGACACATTATCTGGGGTAAGCTGAGAGAAGCAAGAATAAATCATTAATGTCATCAGATACCAACAGTTTAATGTCAGTACAGAGGTGTACACTGCTGGATAATTTTCAGTATTCCAAAAGAAATACTAACTGTTCTGCTTTGGTGAGGGCAGAAAGAGGTGATTGTGGTGGGTTTTACAGAGAGAGGTAGCATCAGGCTGAATGATGTAATGAAAAGAGCATGACTTTGGTGTCAGACAGACCTGGATTCAAATCCCAATTCTGCCTCTTACTGCTTTGTGAATTTGAAGTTATTTCATGCATGTTTCTTAGTTTTTCTTACGGAGTGTAATGATACCTACATCACAAGGTTTAGGATAAGTTTATGACAATTTGTAGAATGTTCCTTAACATAAAGGACACTTTAATAATGAGAAGAAAATCAGCAAAAGATTTTCAGAGAGGTGCATGTGATTTCTCCTATATTATAATAAAAATCAGTTCAGTTCAGTCGCTCAATCGTGTCTGACTATTTGCGACCCTTTGGACTGCAGCATGCCAGGCCTCCCTGTCCATGACAAACTCCCGGAGTTTACCCAGACTCATCTCCACTGAGTCAGTGATGCCATCCAACCATCACATCCTCTGTTGTCCCCTTCTCCTCCCACCTTCAATCTTTCCCAGCATTTTTTTTATTTATTTACTCTTCACAGTAGTCATATTTTCCCCAAGAATGTTCTAGTAACTTTTCATTTTGAACTCTTAACCCTTCAAAAAATCCTATCAAGCAGATAGCATATTTATCCTCACTTTACGTTGAGGGATCTGAAATACAGAGAGGTTAAGATGCTTGCCAAATGTCACAGAGCTAGGCCAAAGTCCATATTCTGAACTGTATTGATATAGACCAGAGATGACATTAGATAGCCTCCTAATAAATGAATTCACTTTGCATAAAAATATGTAACTTTGGTTTTAATAATGAGATGATTAGGAAAAGTAAAAGAAAATGCATCTTTAAATCCCTATAGCAAGTCATATAAAGGTTACTTTATGGTCCTATCAAGTTTCTATTCAGCAGCTAATTCCAAAGATACAGATAATCAAGAAGTGTAAATCACCATGTCATGTTAATAAGACACTTCATTTTCACATATAGCTACAAAAGATGAGATGTTGAATAGCACCAGTGACTCAATGGACATGAGTTTGAGCAAACTTCAGGAGATTGTGAAGGACAGGGAAGCCTGGCGTGCTACTGTCCAGTCTGATAGACTTAGTGACTAAACAATAACAAAATTAGAATATTTAAAGACAGAAGTTTGCCAGTTTCTATTAGTTAAGCTCTCATATTTGTGATAATTTTAGGATTCAGAAGTTTTAACATGGATAAGTTCAATAAGTACATTTTTCCAATTAGTAAAAAAAAGGATGTAGGTTATCTATTAGAACCCAAGTTCCTTTTTATCCACAGTAAGACTTAAGTTCTAAAACACTTAAATAGGTAAAATTGTACACCAAGAATACCAAACATATTGTACAGGAATACAGGTCTGCTTTCAGTTGCTTGCTCATTAACTCGATATAAGTTGGAAAAACTATGGCCCAGAAAACTCCAAAGTAGAAAGATGTTTCACTTGTAAGTAACTGAGTCGACCAATAACCATAGAGGAAATTAGAACTATAGTTAAAAAAAAATGTATTTCCCAAAAAGACAGGCCCCAGTGACTCATGACATCAGTTGTTCAAGACCAAAGAAAAATCTGAAAAGCATCTCAGTTTGTATCTGGCATAAACTCAATGTGGAAAGTGAACAAAGGTCGAATAAAACAAGAAAACCATAAACCAATGAAGTATTTGGAGAGTTTTAACAAATTATAAGCAAAGTCATTTCCAGAACTGCTTTTAAAAGAATACTATGCCATGAAATTATTTAAATATAATTCTGTTTTAAGGACTGTCGGGGCTTCCCCCATAACTGAATGGGTAAAGAATCTGCCTTTAATGCAGAAGACGCAGGAGATGTGAGTTTGATCCCTGGCTTGGGAAATCCCTCGGAGGAGGAAATGGCAACCCACTCCAGTATTTTTGCCTGAAAAATCCCAGGGACAGAGAAGCCTGGTGGACTACAATCCAAACGGTTGCAAAGAGTTGGCCTTGACTGAGCACAATACCATTTGTTTTAAGGACAATATTAATATAACAGTTGTAACTTATTATATTTTGAAATTTAAGGGTAAGATGTCTATGATACCCTTGATAGATGTCAAAACTGTATTAATAAAATGTAGCACAGAGCTTTTCTGGTGGTCCAGTGTTGACATCCCACCTGCCAGTGAAGGGGACATGGGTTCGATTCCTGCTCCAGGAAGAGCCCACATGCCACAGAGAACTGAGCCCACGTGCCATAGCTAGTGAGCTCATGCACTGCAAAGCCTGCCAGCCACAACTACTTAGCCCGCGGGCTGCAACTGCTACTGAAACCCATCACCTAAAGCCTGTGCTCCACAACAGGAGGAGCCACTGCAGTGAGAAGCCGCTGCACCGCAACTTGGGGTCACCCCCGTCCTATGTAACTAGAGGGAAAGCTCACACACAGCGATGAAGACCCAGCACAGCCAAAAACCAAATAAATAAATACTTTTTAAAAAAATTTAATAACCATTCCTGATTAAACAAGAAAGCCTCTTGGTAAATTAGGTAAATGGAAGGAAACTTCCGTAACTGGATGCAACATATCTACTAGAAACCTAAGTCTTCTGTCTTAGCTTAGGCAAATAACCAAAGAAGCTTATTTCTTACTTAAGTCCAAGGTGAGTGTTTCTGGTTAGCAAACCCTATGCACAGTCTTACAGGTACTCAGAATCCTTGCATCTCATGGCCTCATCTCCTGGAAACGCATCCTCTATATTCAGCCTCAAAAAGGAGGATGGAGGAGTATAAGTGAGTTTTTACGGGCCTGGCATAAATACTGTTCACATTACACTGGGGAGAGCATAGTCCCATGGCTGTACCCAGTCGTGAAGGAAGCAGGGAGATAGATTCTAGCTGTGTGCTCAAAGGGAAAACTGGAAAATTTCTTCTGTGGATGCTCTAGCTAACTGTATCTACAGATCCTGCTTCTCACTCACCTTGTCCCCGAGAGAGATAACCCCAAATCTTAGGGAGTTACTATATTCATCTCAAAGGGTAAGAACTCTCACTGCGGTACAATCCAATTCATCAGATACTTCAGATCAAGTATGTGGTTCCTTATGGTTTGGTGAAAGATGAACTAAAAATACTAACAAATGTTCACAACTCCTGCATACCCACCCACCAATACAAGGTAGCAGAGCAGAAGGGGACAACAGCAATCAAAAGCTCCATTTGGAAAAGGGATACACACGAAACCTCAGACCAAACACAAAATTAAAATACTGATGGATCTGTATCTAAACATGAAATATCTAATCACAAAAGACTGAACTATTGAATATTAAAAGTCACTGTATAGTAAAATAGGTTTCAGTTTGGATTAGGATGCCCTCTTGAGCATGACACAACACCCAGAAATCTTGAAGTAAAACAATAAACAGATTTGTCCTCATAAAAATGTAAAATTTCTGTATCTCAGACAGTACCTTAGACAACATTGAAAGACATATGTGATAAGTATTTACAGCATAACTAACAATTGGTTAATATCTCTAATATAAGAAAAAGACAACCAACCCAAAATAAAATTGGAGGTTTTTGCCTTTCTGTTGGGAAACTAACTGCACACAGGAATGTTTCTCCTTCCCCAACCCTCTCTGTCCTTCTATTCTAAGCCTTGGCTTTCTTTTTGTGAGTATGGGAATATATACCCCATTCTGTAAATTCAAAGGGACTATTTTGGCTAATGAAAATTATGAGGATTTCTGAGAGTCTAAGAAAACAAAGGATAAGTTTGAAGAGGGTAATTGCAGTCTGGAATTTGTGCTGGACCATTTTGGAAAGTACTGCCACAGCACATGGGGGCTTCATGAGGAATTCTGCCGGCCTGCGGGGAGAAGAGCTGCCCAGGTGGCTCAGTGGTAAAGAGTCTAGCCACCAATGCAGAAGATGCAGGAGACGGGGTATCGATCCCTGGGTCAGGAAGATCCCCTGGAGAAGGAAATGGCACCCCACTCCGGTGTTCTTGCCTGGAAAATTCTGTGGACAGAGGAACCTGGTGGGCTAGAGTCCATAGGGTGGCAAAGAGTTGGACACAACTGAGCACACATGCCTTCAGGTAGAAGCCAGGAGCAGAGAAGAGGGATTCAGTGCAAATGACAGGGAATGCGTTGGGATTCCCCACAGTGGCTGTGCCTCTCCACTCGTTCAGACCTGTCTTTGGCCAGGAGCCATGCTCAAGGAGAGGCAGAACCTGACAGTCCCAGAGAGAATGGCTCAGCCCAGAATACCAGCCTCTAAGGAATCCCATCCAGCATGCACCCTACCTTTTCCCCATTTCAACGGAAAATAGTGGGGAGCACGAACCTCAATAGCCGTTTCTCCAGCTCCCACAAGGATGGCTGAGGGCCTGGCAGTGTAAAGGATCTGGCAAAGGATCCAAACCACAGAGATGAGCTACAATTAGAAATCACCAATATCTGGCAGGCAGCCACCGTGAAAAAATAACAACCCAACAGAGGTACAACTATGCAGAAGTTAATAGAGTGATAAGAAAAGGACTTTAATACCAGTTTAATTAGTGTCTTCAGATATAGGATGGAGTCACAATAATGAATCAGGAACTGTCTGTTATAAAACAAACCAAAGACAGACCTTGGAAGTAAAAAATTATTGAAATTAAAAATTCAGTAGATATAAATAGAAGAATGGGTGCAGCTATAAAAGAAACTGGATATCTGAAAGATAGCCTGGGAATGAAGGACGAGGTGAGAAAAAGGTGAAAACTTAAGACATGGAAGAGAGTTCTGCAAGCCATAGTATTTACCCAATAGAAAATAATGAAAACAGAGGGAAGGTAAAATCTGAAGAAATAATAGGATGAAATTTCTCATAGTTGAAGAAACATATAAATCTTCAGATTCAAATGGTACCAACTATAGAGCAGGATTAAAAATAAACACACAACAAAGATAAAAGGCAGCGTACAAAAGTAATAAAAGTTAAGAGCATGAGGTATATAGTCAGTGTGCTAAAAACTACAAGAGAAAAGACAAACTGCTGAAGCCTCCAGAGAGGGTTAGAAAAAGGTTGTTCAAAATAAGTAGCTTTACATGTGTCATCAATAGCATTGGATGAAAGAAGATGCTGAACAATATCTTTAGTTTGCTGAAAGAAAAGAACTTGAAATCAAAATGATTTAAGATGAAGTCGAAAATCTGAATAAAAAAATACATTGAAAAGAGTGTTTCTCAGCTGTGCTGTGGAGAGTCAAGAAAGTGATCTGTATACCTGCTTAAGTGAAAAGAAAGTGAAATCGCTTAGTTGTGTCCAACTCTTTGCGACCTAGTGGACTGTAGCCTACTAGGCTCCTCTGTCCATGGGATTCTCCAGGCAAGAATACTGGAGTGGGTTGCCATTTCCTTCTCCAGGGGATCTTCCTGACCCAGGGATTGAACCCAGGTCTCTCACATTGTGAACAGATGCTTTTCCCTCTGAGCCACCAGGGAAGCTGGTGTAAAAGCTGGTGGAAGCCCCTGTACACCAGGGGCCAGTGTAAAAAACCCCTTAAGGGCAAGTGGATCTCAAGAATGAAAGTCAGAGTTCTGTGATCCAGCTTCCCAACCTGTGTGGAGACCTGCCATTTTATTTTTTGAAGGAAGCTAATGATTTTCATTATAGATGTATTCCTTTTCACCATATTTCCATTCCTATTCACAACTACTAATTCCTCTCCTATTTTGTGCAAAGAGTAGGCAAAATAATCAGAGAAACCTAGGAGTCAGCCTATGACTTGGAAGACAAATGTATCCTCACTTCAATCAGCTACATATTGCAGGATTCAGGCAAGCAGTTACCCTTAGGGCCAGTATTTCTTTTTCACCCACCAGATGGGAAGGATACCATTTACCCATCTATCTTGTAGATTTGTATTTGAGGATTAAAAGAGGGTGAACATCTGGTAATGGATAAAAAGAGGTATACATGGGAGATTTAGTGTTAGTTTGAAGGGTATGTGTGGAACAAAAATGAAAAAACATGAAGACACACCAGTTATGATACATTTATAACCTTTTCCATCTCCAGGCCAGCAATCACTTGTGTCCTGCTGCCCCAAATATGCCCCGAACATGTCTCCTTGTACTTAGGCCCTACACGGACTTAGTTTAGTAGCATCTCTAGCGATTTGTTCAATGTATGCTTAATAGATGATTCTGAAGTAAAAGAAAAAGGTTGAGGATAACCTTTAATCATAAAGAAAACACTGAACTCTGTCCATTATTCTCTGAGGAGGATGCTCTGATTATGGAAAATTTTTCTTTAAAATGACAAAGTGCATAAAAATGTTGTTGTTAAAAAGGATAGCTATAGAGAAAGCAACTATCTAGGGTAACATCATTCAGAAGGGGCTAGGAGAGTTTAGAATTTAATATAATTTTCATAAAGCCTGGCCATAACTGACTTTATTCCAAGATTTCAAATGGTTTGCGAAAAAGAAATAAGTAATTAAGATTGTAAAAAAGTTAAATTTAGTGATAAATTTCCAACATAAGAGTAGTGTGCTGTATGAAAGATCTTTGAAATAAAAGAAAATGGAGAGAAGGTGATTCTAATGAAATTTTAAATCTCTAGAGACATATATCGTCAAACTCCTCCAGTAGAAATGCTTTTTATTATACTCTCATGTCTTACTCATTTTTATGTATTCAGAGTATTTTATTCTAAGATTACATATATGGCTGAATAAATTTCTTAGTGTCCACAGACTTTTTATTTTAGAGGAATATTTGTATATAAATGTTTTCAGCAAATTACCAGATCAGTGACAATTTATGGAACATGAACTGAATTAATAAATTCATTTGAAGAGAAGAAAAATATTTCATTGCTCCTGAACTCTTAAGTATTGAATTTTACTTTTTATGAAGTGATATAAAAATGTATTTCTAATGGTAAAAATATATGAATATACGAAAAATAAAACCAGGTTTATATCGAGTTAGAGAAGACGAGGCTTGGAAGATAATTTAAAACCAAATAGTGTAAGAGTCTATTGAAGCTGAAACTCCAATACTTTGGCCACCTGATGCGAAAAGCTGACTCATTTGAAAAGACCCTGATGCTGGGAAAGATTTAAGGCAGGAGGAGAAGGGGATGACAGGGAATGAGATGGTTGGATGGCATCGCTGACTCAATGGACATGAGTTTGGGTAAACTCCGGGAGTTGGTGATGGACAGGGACCCCTGGCGTGCTGCAGAACCACCTGATGTGCTGCAGTCCATGGGTTTGCAAAGAGTCTGAGTGACTGAACTGAACTGAGTGTAAAAGTCTTGAAAAGTTTGGCTTGGGTGGGATATCAGAGGTCATCTGGTATTTAATTAACCTGTTAACTTTATGTTCAGAGAAATTAGGTTCCAAGAATCCCTCCAATTTCTTTTTTATTGAAGCATAGTTGATTTACAATACTGTTTTATGTTAGTTTCATGTATAAAGTGAGATATATATATATGTATTCTTTTTCAGATTCTTTTCTATTATAGGTTTTTACATTATCCTTAAATATAGTTCACTGTGCTATGTAGTAGTCTTTGTTGTTTATCTTTTTTATAAACTGTGGTTTCCATTCTGTCTACCCTTTGATGGATAAGGATAAGAGGCTTGTGGAAGCTTCCTGATGGAAGGGACTGGCTATGGGGAAATCTGGGTCTTGTTCTGATGGATGGGATATATTTTTTGCAGCTGAAGATGGAGAAGCTCTATACAGTCAGCAAAAGCAAGACCAGGAGCTCACTGTGGCTCAGATCATGAATTCCTTATTGCAAAATTCAGACTTAAAGAGAGTAGGGAAAACCACTAGACCATTCAGAAAGTGTGTGAAAAAAAGTGTGAAGTCACTCAGCCATGTCTGACTCTTGGCAACCCCATAGACTGTAGCCCACCAGGCTTCTCCATCCATAGAATTTTCCAGGCAAGAGTACTGGAGTGGGTTGCCATTTCCTTCTCCAGGGGATCTTCCCTACCCAGGGATTGAACCGAGGTCTCCTGTGTTACAGGAAGGTGCTTTACCATCTGAGCCACCAGGGTATCTGACCATTCAGGTATTACCTAAATCAAACCCCTTGATTTTACAGTAGAAGTGACAAATAATTTCAAGGGATTAGATCTTATAGACAGATTGCCTGAAGAACTATGGACAGAGGTTCATAACATTGCACAGGAGACAATGATTAAAACCATCAAAAACCACTACAATATTGTAAAGTAATTAGCCTCCAACTAATAAAACATAAATGGAAAAAAATTAAAAAATAAAAATAAATAAATATCTGGACAGAGGTTCATAACATTGCACAGGAGGCAATGATCAAAACCATTAAAAACCACTACAATATTGTAAAGTAATTAGCCTCCAACTAATAAAACATAAATGGAAAAAAATTTAAAAATAAAAATAAATAAATAAATAAATATCTGGGAAAAGACAGAAAAGAAAAAAAGAAGAAAAAAAAAACATCCCCAAGAAGAAGAAATGCAAAAAGGCAAAATGGTTGTCTGAGGAGGCCTTATAAATAGCTGTGAAAAGAAGGGAAGGGAAAAGCAAAGGAGAAAAGGAAAGATATATCCATCTGAATGCAGAGTTCCAAAGAATAGCAAGGAGAGATAAGAAAGCCTTCCTCAGTGATCAGTATAAAGAAATAGAGAAAAACAATAGCATGGGAAAGACTAGAGATCTCTTCAAGAAAATTAGAGATACCAAGGGAACATTTCATGCAAAGATGGGCTCAATAAAGGACAGAAATAGTATGGACCTCACAGAAGCAGAAGATACTAAGAAGATGTGGCAAGAATACACAGAAGAACTATATAAAAAAGATCTTAATGACCCAGATAACCATAATGGTGTGATCACTCACTTAGAGCCAGATATCCTGGAGTGGGAAGACAAGTGGGCCTTAGAAAGCATCACTATGAACAAAGCTAGTGGAGATGATGGAATTCCAGTTGAGCTATTTCAAATCCTAAAAGATGATGCTGTGAAAGTGCTGCACTCAATATGCCAATAAATTTGGAAAACTCAGCAGTGGCCATAGGACTGGAAAAGGTCAGTTTTCATTCCAATCCCAAAGAAAGACAATGCCAAAGAATGTTCAAACTACCACATCTCATCTTATACACTAGCAAAGTAGTGTTCAAAATTCTCCAAGCTAGGCTTTAACCGTACATGAACCGAGAACTTCCAGATGTTCAAGCTGGATATAGAAAAGGTAGAGAAACCAGAGACCAAATTGCAAATATCTGTTGAAACATAGAAAAAGGAAGAGAATTCCAGAAAAACATCTACTTCTGTTTCACTGACTACACTAAAGCCTTTAACTGTGTGGATCACAACAAACTGTGGGAAATTCTTAATGACATGGGGACACCAGACCACCTCACCTGCCTCCCGAGAAACCTGCACGCAGGTCAAGAAGCAACAGTTTGAACTGGACATGAAACAACAGACTGGTTCAAAATTGGGAAAGGAGTATGTCAAGACTGTATATTGTCACCTTGCTTATTTAACTTATATGCAAAGTACATCATGCGAAATGCTGGGCTGGATGAAGCACAAGCTGGAATCAAGATTGCCAGGAGAAATATCAATAACTTCAGATATGCAGATGATATCACCCTTATGGTAGAAAATGAAGAGGAACTAAAGAGCCTCTTGATGAAAGTGAAAGAGGAGAGTGGAAAACATGTATTAAAACTCAACTTTCAAAAAACTGAGATCATGGCATCCGGTCCCATCACTTCATAGCAAATAGATGGGGAAACAATGGAAACAGTGACAGACTTTATTTTCTTGGGCTCCAAAATCACTGTAGATGGTAACTGCAGCCATGAAATTAAAAGATACTTGATCTTTGGAAGAAAAGCTATGACCAACCTAGACAGCATATTAAAAAGCAGAGACACTACTTTACCAACAAAGGTCAATATAGCCAAAGCTATGGTTTATCCTGTAATCCTGTATGGATGTGAGAGTTGGACTATAAAGAAAGTTGAGTGCCGAAAAACTGATGTTTTGAACTGTCGTGTTGGAGAAGACTGTTGAGAGATCAGCAGAACAATCAAACCAGTCCCTCCTAAAGGAAATCAGTCCTGAATATTCATTGGAGGGACTGATGCTGAAGCTGAAACTCCAATACTTTGGCCACCTGATGTGACAAACTGACTCACTGGAAAAGACCCTGATGCTGGTAAAGATTGAAGGCAGGAGGAGAAGGGGACGACAGAAGATGAGATGGTTGGATGGCATCACCAACTCAATGGACTTGAGTTTGAGCAAGCTCTGAGAGTTGGTGATGGACAGGGAAGCCTGGTGTGCTGCAGTCCATGGGATCGCAGAGTCAGACAAGACTGAGCAACTGAACTGATGCTTTCAATTACAAATTTTAACTAAACAATGCTTGATATACTAAACAATAGTGTTTTCTGGCCGTCATTGAGGAGCATGTCCTACCAGACAAATGTTGCCCACTTTTTCTGTTTCTCTCTCACATGCATACACACACTTCCAAAAGTCTGTAATTAGGTTACTAAACTTTTGACTCACTTGTCAGCGAAGCACATTTATCCAGAAGAGTGAAAATATCAAGCAATAAGGCAACAAAAGCAAAAATTAAGAAGTGGGACTACTGAAAAGCTTTGGCACAGCAAAGGAAACAATCCATGAAATGAAAAGGCAACATATGAAATGGGAGGAAATATTTGTTAGTCATATATCTGATAAAGGGTTAATATCCAAAATATATAAGGAATTCATACAACTCAAAAGCAAAAACAGACAAGTTGAGTTAAAAATGGGACAGAGGAACTGAATAGACATTTCTCCAAAGAAGTTATACAGGGAGCCAACAGATACATGAAAAGGTGCTCAACATCTGTCATTATCAGTGAAATGAAAATCAAAACCACAATAAATCATCTCACACTTGTTAGAATGGCTATCCTCATAACGACAAGAGTTAAGGTTGATGAGGATGCGGAAAAATAGGAATCCTTGTGCACTTTTGATGGGAATGTAAATTGTGTAGCCACTATGGAAAACAGTATGGAGGTTCTTCAAAAATTAAAAATAGAATTACCATATAATCCAGCATCCTACTTCTGAGTATATATCCAAAGAAAATGAAAAGAGGATAACAAAGAAATATCTGCACCCCCATATTGTCAGCAGCGTATTCACAGCAGCAAACAATGAATCAACCTGAGAGTTCATCAACAGAAGATGAATTCAGGAAGGGGGTGGTGATGGGGACACAAAGCCAAGTGGACTTTGGCCACAGGATAATTTCTGCGACGTGTAATTAAAGTGTCTTAGGCTTTCTTGGCGGATTCTATCCAGGAGCAGGGAAACACACCACAGTTCTTTTACATATCTGCCTTCTTTTGATCTGAGTTCAGTCACCTTGGTAATAATGAGAATTTTCTATTAGAATGACTTGTTTTAATACCCAAATTCTAACTTTCAGCCTCATTATGAGGAGCAAAAGAAGCCAGATACAAAAGAGTACCAACCATGTTTCCCTTAAAATGAAGCCCTAAAATAACAAAACTCATCTATGATGATAGAAATCAGCCCTGTGGTTGCCTCAAAGAGGGCAGGAATTGAGTGGGAAGGGTCATCAGGGAACTTTCTAGAGTAAATATTCTGTAGCCTGATATAGGTGAAAGCTTATGCATTTGTCAAAACTCACCAAAAAGAAAAAAAACCTCACCAAACTGTGCATTTAAGATCTGTTCATTTCACTGTAAATAATACCTGTTATTAAAATGAATGTATGCATTTATACTATTTCATATCAAATTAAACATAATTATGAAAAATATATGTGTTTTTCCTTGGGAAGGTCTGTCAGAAATCTAAATTCAAGTCTGTATGTAGTTGTCAGTAGCATGCATAAGAGTATGAATAGGACAGAAACCATATGCCCCTCAGGAATTCTCCCTGGATTTCTGTAGCCATGCCTAAAACAGAAATTCTCACTGGGAAGAGGAAAACAGTGGGAAATTACACCTCCTGATGGTTAAATCAGAACAACCAGGCTGAGTTTTCGAATGCAGAGATGAGCTAACTCTCTGGTTCACCCCAAAGATTCTCTCAAGATGCTTCCCCACCTTAAGAACCATCTCAGAAGGAGCCACTGTGATTAAAAAGAGCCTTGTAACCCTTGGCTACAATGGGTATAAGCTCTTGATCCCATGAGGTTAGGTCATTCAGGTTTACCAACCTCTACCTCACTTTATTACTGTCATCTACCAAGTTCCTAGGATATCCCCCCTCATTAACTGGCAAATATAGGACCTGAATCTTTCTTTCTACCCCAGTTCTTGTCATAATTCTGGGTGATATCAAGGTCGTGTGTTAATAGATGAGCCATCTAGAAAATGAACCCAAACTTTCATGATTCCAGGGTCTTTCACATCCACTCTGCTTTAGCTAAATCACACCTAGAGTCTTGTCATCACCTGGAACACAACCACATCTGAAACTCTGAAGTGCACTATCCCGTTATGAGTCTCAACGTCTTATCCTTCTACTTCTCTTGTGCCTTCACTCCCACTGTACCTACTTTCAACACTAGAGAGACCTCCAGTTCTTTAACCCCCATAATGTTTCCCTGTCTGTGACGACGCACTAAGGCTTCCCTGCCAACTTAGACTGTTAAAACATGATAGGTTGTTTTTTTTACCAGTATCTTTGACACTTTTTTTTAACATACTTTCACAACAATACTTGGACAGTAAATCTCCAGCCAAAGATCAAAACAGTATTACGGCTTACTGTTATCTTTATTCTTGTGCACACATGACTAAAGAATGGTTCTAATTGACAAATTTTATGGTTCTAGTTGATAAGTTTTATGGGCATTTTTAATCCCAATTTCACTGAACTGTAGAGAAGTTATAACTGATCATCCTAAAAGAAACACTCCACAATCATAAGAACTAATAAACAAGGTCAGGAAGTTTACAGAATATGAAGTCAACATACAAAAATCAATTACTTTATGTTAATATCCTAGCAGTGAACAATCCATAAATGAAACTTAGAAAAAACAATTCCAATTGTAGTAGCATTAAAAGGATAAAACATTCAGGAATAAATGTAACAAAAGTGTAGTACTTGTAAACTAAAATTATAAAACATCATTGAAAGAAAAAAGACCTACATAAATGGAAAGACATCCCACATCCAAGAACTGGAAGACTTAATATTGTTAAGATAAGCAAAACTTTCCAAATTGATGTAGAGATTCAATGCAATTTATTTCAAAATCCCAGCTGGCTTCTTTGCACAAGATGACAAGCTAATTCTAAAATTCATAGGAAATGCAAGGGAACTAGAAAAACCAAAACAATCTTGGGGGAAAATAATGGATTTGAGGGACTCACACTTCCCAATTTCAAAATTTACTACAAAGCTTCTGTCATCAGGACAGTGTCATACTGGCATAAAAGTAAACATATGGATCATTTGAGAATAGAATTGAAAGTCCAGAAATAAATTCCCATATTTATTGTCAAATGATTTTTGATGAGGATGCCAAAAGATTTAGTAGGGAGAGAACAGTCTTTGCAACAAATGGTGCTGGTATAACTGCAGATCCAAATGTAAAAAATGAAGCTGGAGCTTTAGGTTTCAGTCCTGCGTGTAAAAACCACAATCTTACCCCCCAAAAAAGTAAAAAAAAAAAAACCCTCAAAATCTGGGACTTTCCTTGGATTCATGAAGCTTAGGTAGCCGGGCAAGTGACCACCCCAAAATCTGGATGGATAGTAAGGTCACTGAGGTCCACTTCCCTGGAGTGGGAATCACTGAAGTCAGACACTGATAGCAACACTTCTGTGGTAATTCTGACAAATTGCAGGAGCTGAGTGTGGACTAGTAAGAGAATGGGAGAAGGCAATGGCACCCCTCTCCAGTACTCTTGCCTAGAAAATCCCATGGACGGAGGAGCCTGGTAGGCTGCAATCCATAGGGTCGCTAAGAGTCGGACATGACTGAGCGACTTCACTTTCACTTTTCACTTTCATGCATTGGAGAAGGAAATGGCAACCCACTCCAGTGTTCTTGCCTGGAGAATCCCAGGGACGAGGGAGCCTGGTGGGCTGCCGTCTATGGGGTAGCACAGAGTCGGACACAACTGTGGCGACTTAGCAGCAGCAGCAGTCAGAGAGTGAGAGACTCCTGGAATCTCTGATCTTAGGGGGTCACTCTCACCTTCATGGACTTTACTTCTAGGAAACCCACCAGGTTCTCACAGGGAAGAACCAAGAAAGATCACCTCATGGCTCTGACAGGTGGTGGAAAAGTCTTCCTTATTTGAAATAAATCCAGAGTGATTTCCATAATGAAGCCCTGCCCTTCAGCGGAAAGATTCTACCTGAGTCTTTGTCCATTTGGGAGAAGTACTCTCCCCTGCCTCCAACCCACAATGTGTTTCCTGTCCTACCTAACAGAGAAGGGGTCTAAGAGACACTTGTGAAGGTCACCTACCAGGGACCAAAGCATTTAACTATAAAACTATAGAACGCTTTCCTTACCAGACGCCTCACCACCACACAAACAGGGCTGTGATATAACAGTGGTCTACAGTTGAAAAGGCAGATTCTGTCTAAGGAGGACTTCTCAGGGGATCATCCCTGGACAGCAGGGGAGATGAACAGAGAGGCACTGCAGAGACTTGACGCCTCCCGCACCTACACCTCCAGCTACATTAAACAGTAAGCACAGCCCAGCTCATGGTAGACCTGCTTAGTTTCATTTATCCTAGTCATTTTATAAATGTACTGACCTTATCAAAAGTTCTTTTACCAAACTTCTGATTGGTTGTATAGCAAAAGATGACTAGCCTGTCTAATACTTTCCATGTCGTTAGGTGTTTGTATTATTGTATCATTTTATTTCTGCCTCTTTTATTGCTCCAATTTCAACCAAAGTCCTTTAAAAACAAAGACTACATTTTACTTTTCTGTACCTTTCATTGATAGCCTAACTCAGTGATGGGTGAGTGGGTGAGTGAGGGAATGGGTGAGTGAGTGAATGAACAAATGAACAAACCAGCTTAAGATTATCTTTGGGGTGACAAGGGAGCCCCTGGAGGAGGTATGGCAGTTCTGGTGGTTGTTATTACTCTGATGGAACTTTCTTGGTCCTGGACATCCTCCGCCAGGGAAAAAGTGTCCAGTGGAGAATGGTCTGAAGTCAGCAGTCTGGTTTCTAGTCCTGAGTGTACCTCTAGATATCTGGGTGACCTTGAAGAGCTCAATGCTCTGGGCTTTTTACATCTCTGTAAATAAACATTCCTTTCAGATCTATTTTTCCAAGATTCTTAAAACCACTGGTCCTTATAAAAATGCAGGGAAAAAAACCTACCAAAATAAACCACAAATTTAGCAAATAATATTTATTTTTATATCCTATTCATATCCAGGATTTAATGAATGCCTGTTGTATTCAGGCACTGTTTTAAACAAGTGCGTCACCTGTATCATTCATATGAAAACCATTTCATTCACTTTCACACAGGAGGCATAGAAAGGTTGTGTAACTTACATAGCTGGTAGCGGAACCAATTTCAGATCCAGGCTGTCTGACTCCCATAGCTGTGCTCTTGATCTTAATGTTTCTCCCAGCGCAAGGGTAGAACCAGCCTTCCCTTCCGCCGTTGGAACCACTGGCCTCTTCTAAGATTGTATACTTCATTTGAAAGATTAAAACTGCTGCCTCAATACAGAGTGATAATTCAGAAAGATGTTGTGAGAGAACAGAACTCCCAGCAGAGCAAAGAGATATTTGCTAACGACTTCATTTGGGACCAAGGCCTTTGTTTTATTTGGTATTACAGATCCTGGATTGAGAAATCGGTGTGTGGATAAGCTTTTGACCTGACTTTTGAACAGAATGTCATTCTTTCCTCCAAACCTTATCAGTCATGAGGTTGAAAGGTGGGTCTTTTCCTTGCAACATCACTTATTTTTCTCCTACTGAGAGGGTTCCATTTGATGTAATATTAGGATAGGTTTCTTTCACATGAACTAGGTTTCTTTCATATGAACTAGATGTAGGAAGCCATCTTAGTCTGCTTCCTCCCACTCCTTACCTCAGCTCACAGGTATGTCAGCTACAAGAAACATATTGAGATGGTCAAATAGCCTTTAAAGCTGGGTCAGGAAGAGTAAGTAAACAGGGAAACTTTCCACCATATGAAATGTGTACTTTGAATCCAACAAAGTATACAGAGTAACAAGTAAGATAAAGATGATTCTAGAACTAACAAAGATGTGATCAGTGCTCAGTGTTGCTGGGCCTTCTTCCTGCAGTTTCAGCCACATTTTCCTCACATTCTTTTTTTCCCATTCTTCCCTTCACTTTTCTCCATTCAGCTATTCTTTCCCCAATCCTTTTCTTTCCAAGTGCCCCCAGGACTGGTATTGTCACACTTCCTGCTCCTAGAACATTGAGGAAAACAGGCCAGTATGAGGACTTATAAAAATCCTGAATATCCACATATGTGTAGCATATATTCACACTTTGATTTTTCACATTCATGCTCTCAATCAACAGGTGAGTATTTAGTGCCTATTCAGTCTTTATAAGTTCTTACCTACCTCCACATACATCTGTGGGTATACCTTAGGACAGTGTATGTGTGTGTTTCCCTAAGGACTTTGCATTTTAGCTGGAGAACCCCAAAGGAACTGAAATGGGGGCTTATTCTTGATAGTTTACCGTTGATCATGGGTTCAGAGTCTGCCAGGTCTGCAAATTACAGCCTGAGGAAAGCCATTTGGGGAAACTAGCAGAAATAAAGACTTTCCTGTCTGGTGCTTTTATTGGTCTTTCTGGAACTTCTCTTTGAGCTCTGGGGAAAGCTCAAGGACAGGTAGGAACCAGTGTCCCTCTCTCATGACCTCCTATCTGTTCACTCAAAAGGTCCTACAAGCTTGGGAAACATTGACACATAGGGTATCATAAATATGATACAATCTATGAAACATAATCATTCCTTTTATGAGGCTTGACTCTAAAGCTTTATAAAAAGTTTTGGCACAAAAATGCCCAAAATACAATATCAAAACCAGAACATGGCTTTTGACCAACCTTATTATACCTTTCTGTTTATCACTGAGCACAGCACCCCTGGGGCGCCCAGCATGGTGTTAGGAGCATTCATGGTCTTTTGGGCCCTCACAACCAAGTTTTGGAGGCTAGACCGACACTAATCAGATCATGAATCCGGCATGATAAAGTGGAAATAGCCTTTGATTTGGAAACTTAAGACTGGCTATGGCTCTAAATTTCATTACTTACTGGATGTGAAACCTAGTTAAGAAATGTTGTAAAGATTTGCTTCTGAGCTTAGCTTATGTAAATTATGTATGAATAGAAAATATTTTTATGGTTTTTAGAGAAGAGGGCAAAGCAGAGTAGGGTTCCTTGCCAGGTTTAATATAGTCCAATGTAGTAAGCCAGTATTTTGAAAACAAATTGCCACTCATTGGTAGGTCAGGAAATCAATTTAATGGGTGGTAACCAGCTCTTTTCTTCTTTTTTTTTTTTTATGAAACAGAATTTTAAAAATCAGTGTATCACATGTAGTAAGGATAAGAGTAAGTTTTGTTTCAGGTAAATTTTATCTCGTGTGTGTCTGTGTACTCTGTTGGAATGGTAAAGTAACTATAAGTCACTTTCAAGAAGTTTGAAAAATGCGGATAGAGATTGCATGCCCTCTCTACTTGAACATTTATAAAATTATTTGGACTAAGCCTGGTTGCTTCTTTAATGATTCAATCGTTAGATTCTTAACTCACTCAAGCCAGTATTTCTTGATTTCTACACCTGCTCAGCTCCGTGGGGTGGTGCCTACAGACATCTTGTTCCCAAGGACATAACCAGGAAAGAAGAATGACTAAAAATTATAGAGAATATTAGGAATATTTAAATGTCACACCAGGTAATCAATACGCTTCAGTTAACAGAATGGCACTGAAGCAGAAGGGAACTGAGATATCCAGGAAGATTTCTAAGAAGTCCACCAAGAGCAAATCCTAGGGGAAGCACCATGTAAATGGGGCTGACATCTTGCGAGTCTTCTGTGCCCACAAGCTCCTGCCTGGCTGGCTGAGCCCAGCTACCAGCTCTCAGCAAGCATAGCCCGGGTTTCCCTCCCTTACATCATCTTCTCTCAGCCCTAACCCTGGCCAGTCACCATGCACAGTAACTACAGGCCAGGAGAGGGCAAGAGACAGACAGCAGAACAACGTGTCATCTGAGATTTACCATATTTGTATTCTTGAGCTACTGCACTTGAGGGGAACCTTTGCCAGTGGGGTGTTCTCACAGAAACCTGATCTCTGCACTGACGAGCTACATCAACACACGACTGTCCCACACAACCCAGTGTGGCTCCAGTATTGAGGCGCTGTCCAGGTACAGTGGGTCTTTGGGACAGCGCCAAAGGCTTTGGCTCAGAAGTTAAAGTGATGTCACAGGTCACATGTACTTTAGGAAGGTGGGCCTCAAAACATCCCTGGAAGCATGGATTGAGTCGCAGCTTTGGGACTTCCTTCTCTGCCTCCTGTCCCCATCTCTCTCTCTCTTTCACACACACACACACACACACACTCACACACACACACACACAGCAACACCCAGAGGAAAACCTGATTCTAAGGCTTCATGGACTCCATATGAAGCCTTTTTCTGCATTCTTTCCATAGCGTACATTTTCCCTGTCAAGACCATCATGTCTGGACCTGTGGCTCAGCACACTCATTGGCTCATGGCAGGATTTCTTGATGACACAAGAGCAGTTAACTGTACCATTTATTGAAGGATGATGTTATTCTAGCATTTAATATCATGGGCCAAAGCACCAAAAACCACGGTCATCCTGACAGCAGTGACCTCACTCATAACTTGCCCAGTGTGGTCAGGCTGGGGTTGCTGGTGCCAGCATGTGGGTGTCCCTGACAGCCAGCACTCACCCAGCGCCACCCAGGCTTCCCAGTTCTCCTGAAACCCTCTGTCCTGAATGCACAGACAACGGGCTGCAGTGGGGAGCACTCGACCTCTGGAGATGCAGGCGGTAGTGCACTGAGATTCTCAGAGCCTTCCTCCTGGTGCTCTGGGGCTCCTGGTGTCTAAGAGCACCAACTCCAACCCCTGGTAAATCATTTATTGCCAGTAAATCTGAAATCCTGCTCCAGGCCAGTCAATGCACAAGGAAGTCTAAAGATACAGGGACAAATTAAGTCTGAACCTGATCCTATAGTTGTCACGGTAAGCAGCTAAGGCATTGTTGGGGTCTGGATGGGTTCCAGGGACTTCACAACCTCTTGAAGTTCTGTGCAAAACTTGCTGGCCACTTGTAGCTATTTATAGTAAGAGGATACTAGCTAGGATCAGATCATCAAAGGGCAGGGTTCTGTGGCTCCCAAATGTTTAAGAACAATCAGTTTTCTCAAGTATAATCTTTGTATGTTCTCACAGTAAGAAGAGTAGTTTTGTAACACTGGGTAAAATGGAGACAAAGATCTTTTGAGTAACAGAAACTGGTGTCTGTATGATTTACTGCCCCAGCATCTACTTAGTAAGTGGTCATTTAACAGAGTCTAGTGGCCAGAGTGTTACTGCCTCAGTGGGAATGTGTACCCTGTGGAAGACTAGCTAGAAGTGCTTTGACCAAATCTAAGGGCTGATTTCCTTAAAACGCGGTGTCATACGTTACTAATCCCTGTACTATTTGTGTAAGCATTGGTTTCTGATCCTACTATAGCAGCATGTTCAAAAACAAGTAAATAGAAGATAGTCCATTTGTTATGCAATACAGCAGTCCCCCAGTTCCTGTCATCAGTGTGAAGAGGGTAGATTTCCCCACAGTGGATTCTGTTCCTCCAATTGCTGCTATTAAAAATACTGAGGGCTGGTGCACTGGGAAGACCCAGAGGGATGAGATGGGGAGGGAGGTGGGAGAGGGGATTGGGGTGGGGAACACTTGTAAATCCATGGCTGATTCATGTCAATATATGGCAAAAACCACTACAATATTGTAAAGTAATTAGCCTCCAACTAATAAAAATACATGAAAAAAAAGAAAAAATAAATAAATAAAATAAAAATAAATAAATAAAAATACTGAGAGAGCAGGCTATGTTGACTCTACCGTATCCAGCTAGGTCATGATGTTTCTGACTGAGCTGGCTTGTTGCAACTCAGAGTCCCATTTGGCTAACTGTTATCTGATCACATTGTGTATTTATAGTCTGATTTTTAAAAATTTGAATCTAAGAAAATCTAAAAATGTATCCTTTGAAACTAGGATATTTATCTCTCATTCTGGAAGAGACATTCTTTTCTTTATTGCTGAGTACCTGAGAAAAAAGTTTACCTGATGTCCTCTAAATGACTAAATAACTTTTACACAATTGTATAATCTAAATCAAGGTGTTTTTATCAGAAGATTAACTATGGCCTAATTTCATAGCTTGTAGCTTTCCTGAGCTCCAAGAAGGTTAATCCCATGCCTAAATTGGGATTGTTTCTTTCTCTTTGTATGAAAATACCTAATTATTTAAGTATTAAGTTTCTTACAGATAATTAATGTCAGCAAAATTAATTCATTCACTTTTAAAAGCAGGGATCTGCAACAAGAGAAAAATTGGGGCTATAAAAATGTTGTTGTCCTCTATTCATTCTTTCCAGTGTTCTAAATCAATAACTATCTCCATCATGACTGAGTCATTACTGATAGAATAATGAAAAAATAGAAAAAGTTAACAGTTAACTATTCCATGTTACTTTAGTTATATAATGTTGATTTTGGAGAGTTGTATAAAATAAGTTCTAGTTGGCTGCTAAAATAATAGAAAATAATATCAAGCAGCTTTATGACCAGTGAAAATCTAACATGACGATTTAAAAATATCCATTTACTTTATGATGCTGCATTTCAAATATACATTTAGATGGTAATGGGAAAGATGATTAAAGTTGGCCCAGTGACATTTTTCAGATAGCTGAGAAATGAGAAATATATTCTTCCCTTCACAGCTTTATGTTTCATTGGTGTGAATTGATAGGTTCTTTTGCTGAAGAAGTGAACCAGTGGTCCATGTACCAGAGCGTTTATATTTCCAATTCTAAACTACTTCATTTTTCTAAACCCCAAAGAATTTTACTAGAGTGAAAATTATATCTCATTACTGAATCACAAAAAAAGTAAAAAGTAGGCTCTGTTCTTTTGCTCAGAGTAGAACAATGTTTCATAAAGTGTGGAACTAGAAGGAATTTCACATGACACAAAGGAAGAACACTTTCTAGCTCTGACCAAACAGGTAGTAGAAATTGCTAAAAACCATCGATTCCTCTAAGACAATGTGAATTATTTTTCCTTTTTTGTTCATTAATTGTTTTGAGGTTTATGAATGAAGTGTGTGTATTTTTGTACACAAACATAACTTTTGCAAATGATTCTGCAAAAGAAATTATCTTTCTCGATCTTTTTAAATGCAAGCCAGATAAAAAGGAAGCTACACTCTTGAAATACCAGTTCTCTGTTCAAATCCAACTGTGCATCCAGTAAGCATTCCTATTAACACTGTGCTTTAATTCAAACGATGATCTTTCTGTGAAACAATGGAAACTTCATTGGAGTTAAAAAAAAAAAAAAATGTCTGTATTACACCTTATGGGAAACTGCCACTTGAGAAGGGAACAGATTGTGAATGGCAGATGAGAACCAATAGTCTGTGAATCTCCATCACTTAAGACATAGGATTAAATATTTGCCACCAAAGATGATGAAGATCCTCACGCCTAAAGTACAGAAGATGAAAAGAAGTATATTCAACAAATTTCGTGTATTCAAAAAAGTCATGTCAGATATTTGTTGGATATCCAAGTGGAGATGTTTTGGTGTGCCTGGCAATGAGCTGACAAAGTGAAAAGGCAGGACCTCTGCCCTTAAAATGCTCAGAGTAATGAAAAAATGGATGGACAAATAGATGATTACAGTACAACCAGATATCGCTATAATGTGAATATGTTCAAAGCACAGAAGTAGCATTAAAAGCAACTACTAAATTTGCTGGGGACATCATGGATAGCTATAGAAAGGATTTTAAGTTTATTTGTCAAACTGATGGGAGGAGAGCATTCCAGGCAGAGAGAATGGCATCTTCAAGGACTCCAAGAAGTGAAAGATGTTGAAATAGTCAGGCAACTACACATTGAATTGTATGGCTGTAGATAGGGTGCAGGATGGTTCTTGCAGTGATATAGGAGAGACATGCCCAGATCAGTGGCAGTAGAGAACTGGAGGGAAAAAGTAATGGAGATATTTAGAAAGTAGACTAGACTTGTTTTTGCAATTGACAGGGCTCAGAAATACAGAGGGAAGAGGCCCTAATGACTCCTAGGGTTCTGGTTTGGGTATGTGGAGAAAACTGTTTCCTATCGATAAATTAGGGAATGTACATGGTGAAGAGATTCAGATTCAAGGATGGGTAAGATGATATATTCAGTTTCAAATGTGTTGTGTTTGAGATGCCTACAGGACGTCCAATTGGATGGCAATTATATATGTTGGTGAGGATCCCAAATAAGAAAACTGGGCTGAAAATATAAATGAGAGGCCATCAGCATGTCAATAGAGGTGGAAGCCACAGGATAGATGAGATAGAGGGTGACAAGAACAGAGCCTGAGAGAAGAGTAACATTTAAAGAACAGATAAAGCAATAGTTGAGTAAAGTAGGTTGCTCTATGGAGGATGGGAGGAGAACTAGAAGATTGTAATGACATGAAACTCATCAGAAGAGTGGGACTTCACAAACAGGGCAACACATATCAGTGTCAAAAGTTGAAGTTAAGTCAAGCAGCAAGAGACTGAGATGCTGACATGGGATGTGTTAAATAAGTTTTGGCACCCTTAATAAAGCAGTTGTCATGGGTTTTAGTGGCTGAGAGGGGTCTACACCAGATTGCATTGAGCTGAGACGTGCATTGGAAGTGAGAAAATGGAAGCAATGTTTATGTGAACTGCATTTAGGAAAAGCTGTGGGAAAATCAAGGAGGAATAGAGGGTGGTAGTTAGTGATTCAGTATCAAAAACATTTTTTAACTTAGTAGGGATTTGACAGGTTTTATATATGCAAACACCATAGCATGTTTTATATGCAATTTTAATCATTTTAGATACACACTCTTGGTTAATTCTCAGAATAATTCTAAGATGATAACAATCATATTTAACATTTATTGAGTGCTTCCTGTGTTCTAATATAGGAAATGGACACTTTACATATATTACCTCGTTTAATCCTCATGACAACTCTTATGTGGTAACTGGTATTTTCATTTCACTTTCATTTTGCAGATGAGAAAATCTGAAGGACAGAGAAGTAAAGTATATCTCCAGGCATACAGTTATAAAACAGCCAGGTCAAACTTGAACCAGAAGTCTAATACCAAAGTCCGTGAAATGATAAAATTGTTCCTATCACCCTTTTAAAGATGAGAAGCAGAGTCTAAGAGGTTAAACAGTTTGCCTACTGTGAGGTCAATCAATGAGTTTCAGAGCAGAGGGGAACAGAATGCCTTACTCCAAAGCTTGAAACAACTGTGCTGCTGACGGAGCAGAGTCTAGAGATAAGAGAGAGAGGGCACAACAAGTGGAATAAGAGCCTCCAGAAGGAGAAGAGGATGACAACGCAGGTGAAGCAATCCATCTGTTATCTGCAACATGTGAGCAAATCCAGGAATGCACAGATCACAGGATTGGAACGAAACTCTTCAAGGCCAACCCTGCTGCTTTCTTAATGCACCACAAACAAAAACAGACAGTAAATGTATTTCCTGCCCAGAGAAGGAGGTCAGAGTCCAGGGGGAGGTGTGAAGAGGGATGAAAGTAACTCTCTATCATTCACAATTCTCTTTGCTATCCTTTAGCACTGGTGACCCACCAAAAATTCTCAGTCCAAGCAGAATGGCTTCCTGTCTCCACATGCAAACACCTCTCTGCAGGTTCTCAAAGCCTCAGGATAATGTTTACCCAAGCATCCTTTCTGACATTTATCTCAGAGAAATGAAAGCTTGTGTTCCCACTAAAACCCATACACAATGCTTATAGCAGTTGTTGGCTTAATAACCAAAAATGTGAAAACCAGTCAAAGGTCCTTCAAAGGGTCAATGGTTAAACATACTCTGATAGATCTTCACCATCTGATACTACTGACCAATAAAAAGGAACAGTTATTGATACACATTGCTATAGATTTGTAGGCAATTGTGAGTGAAAAAAAATCTCAAAAGTGTGTATACTGTATAATTCTATCTATATAACATTATTGAAATGACAAAATTATAGAAATGGAGAACAGCTTAGAGGTTGCCAAGGGTTAAGGAGGAGCACTGAAGAGGAAAGTAGTTGCAGTGATGAGAGGGTTAAAAGGTGTTTGTGAGGGAATAGATTCGTGTCTTGACTGTGGGGGTGGCCACACAAATCTGCGCATGCAATGAAACTGCACAGAACTGTGTGCACACACATCACGCACAAATGCATGTGAAACTGGTGAAAGTTAGTCATTGGATTGTATCAGTGTCATTTTCCTGGTTGTGATACTGTGTTATTCTTCTACAAAATGTTCCTCTTGTAGGAATCTAGGTGAAGGGTAAACAAAACCTCTCTGTATTATTTCTTACCACTGCATATGAATATGCAGTTATCTCAAAAAGTGTTTAAAGCCTTGTAAGTAAAAGCCTTTAAAGATTGCTACATAGGCTGTCACTTTTTATACTTGAATCACTCCAGAATAGTTTCTAGACAAAAACTGATACAGTCAAGTTATTTGAATGTCCTTAAGACTAAGACAAATACATACCGATCAGTGTTTGTTGAATAAATCCAGGACGAATGAACAAACAGGACAAATTATTTTTTCCTTTCCTGCCAACTTTTTAATAATGTTAGTTTCTAAGTCAGTGACTTACCCGTACTCTAGAATCAAAGGTCTCTAAATCACCTCAACTCCAGTGACCTTCACCTGTCTTCCAGCAACCCACATTCATGGTCACATTCCAAACTATCTCTTTGTCCGGAATCCCAGAGTTATTCTTCTTCTGAAAGCTTAAACTCAGAAAACCAACACCTGACCCTAACATCCACTAAGCTTTCTTTTCACCTTCACGAAGAGCCTCAGCCCCTTCACCCCTTCTAATCTGTCTACACTTCATGACGTCTATGTCCTCTCATCTCTAGATTATGTAGTGAATCCCTCTGAAGACTACCACCCTTGGTTACCTGACTCCTTTGCTTTTCTTCACATCCCTCAGTCAGGCCCAAATCCAGGCTTACTTTGACCATCTAGTATCTACAACGGATATACAAGGCTGTATAGAGAGAAAATTTCCACTGAGTTCTCAAAGGATCATCTTAAACATTATTTCCAACATCAATTAGATACTGAACTCACCTTGAGAGAGAGTTTATTATCCTATTTTCAGTTTCTTTTCCCCGCTAAGTTATCTATTTTCAATCTTTACCACATCCTCTTCCCCCTTATTTCCCAACTCCATTGGGAAAATCCTCCTTCAGTTACTCTTTTTATACTATCAGCCTTTTCCTTCATAACCTCAAGACATATCCATGTTTCCATCTTGCCAAATAAAGGCTTTTCTATGCTCTTCTCTTCAGATCACCCTTTTTTCCCTTATAAGCTAGCTTTTCTAAGAGTCTCTTCCTTTTTATCTCCCATTTACAATCCCAGCTTATTGTGATCTGGCTTTAGGCCTCACACTTTTAACAGAAACAAGACTTCAAATAATTTCCTAATTTCCAAAGCCAGTGGACATTTTCCATCCCTTGATTCCATTGGGCCCTTCTTAAAATTCTCACTTCTCTTAGCTTCTGTGAGGCCACTTGTTATACCATATGATAAACTCTTACAGTTTGGGTTGTGGTAAAAAGAAGATAATAAAAATAAATGGAGAAAAAAGATCGTTAGAGACTCACAGACTTGCTGAAGGTCTGAAAGTCCTTTTGCCTTCTTTCTTTCCTTTTCATGGTTGTATCAGAAAGAATCACAGCTCTAAAAAACTTTGGAACAACTGGTTGGATTACTGGAGAGCTGAATGCATTTTACCCTCTAGTATTAGTCTTTCATGAAACTAAAGTTTTAGAAAATACCTGTCCATGTAACAAATCACAAGATCATGAGTCCCAATTCTGAGTTCTTCAACAGAAGAATATTCCTTATCAGATTTCACTATGAGACTTTACTTTCCTCCCTTGACCAGAGATCAGAGTCATGGGCAGTCCATTCACTCCTACCCTGTTCAGAAGGTTCTAAGGTAACTCAGCTTTCAGCTCAACCATGGATATTGTAATTGTATTGCAAACTTTATAATGATACTTATGAAAATATTTTTACAAATTGCATGGTAAAAGAATTAGTTGCTTTTCATAAATGTTAAAGCTAGATGAAGAAACAGCCTACCAGACAAATAATTTGAGAGTTTCCAGATTTCTGAGACTCTCCACTAAATGTGTAAAGATACCAAGTAAGAAGCTAAAACTCATTTTACCAAATGAGACGTTAGTGTTTCTACTTCAAATGAAAATCGCACCTAATAAAGAAAATGCCAGGAATATATTTAGTAAAACATAAATATCACAAAAAAGTCAATTGGCCATTCAGCTAGCATGCAAAGGAACTTATTGCAAAACCCTTCAAAGGTTTGGATCTTTCATCACAGCACATTGTCTCCCTCCACCAACTCTGGTGACCCCAGCTGCATCTCTGCAATAACGTCTGGTCTTACAACCTGGCTGTTCTTGTAGGTCTCACTTCCTCTTTAAGAATGTAAACTAACAGAAAAACTTTGTATTCATCTTGGGAAGATAACTGAAGCAGATATTATATGTGCACATCAGTAGACCACAGACATTGGCAAGAAGGAAGGAAGCTGAATGTGAAAGGATATATTGACAGACCAATGATAGTAACTAATATTTAAGGACTATTTACCGTGCATAAGAACTATGTGCAATACCTTAAATTTTATTAGGTAGGAACAATCTATTATGATCCCCTCTTTACAGATAAGGAAACAGAGCCACAAGAGATTAAATAACATGTCCCCAGTCACATTACCTGTGAGTGGCAGAGCTGTAGTGCTGACTTTAGAGTGTGTGCTCTTAACCATTCTACAAATGCACTTCCTGAAAAGAAAAACATGAGCAAGGGAAGTATTGGTACCCAGCTCTGAAAAAAAAATGGATTTCTGGGTCTCCTGGGATCAGCTTGTTTTGCAAGAATAAGTTGCTCAATAGATTGTCCAGTCTGAAAGCCCACCTTTATTGTTGGGCCATATAGTTACCCAGGGGCAGCTAGTGGTAAAGAACTCACCTACCAGTGCAGGAGATGTAAGAGACACAGGTTTGATCCCTGAGTCGGGAAGATCCCCTGGAGGAGGGCATGGCAACCCACTCCAGTATTCTTGCCTGGAGGATCCCATGAACAGAGGAGCCTGGTAGCTACAGTCCATTGGGTTGCAAAGGGTTGGACACAACTGAAGCAGCTTAGCACGCACACACATGTTTACTTCAAACACAGTTTGGCTGACCAAATGAGTTAATGAACACATAGAAATCTCTAGAAAGGGAAGTTATAAATATTTCAGCATATCATCATGAGCCCATACACACTGATTTCATACATGACATAAGCTCACAGTTTTATTAACTAAATCCATATCTTCTTTCTTTCACCACCCAGTGTAAGGACTAAAGAATGCTGAAAATAATAAATGTTCTTTTGCTGATTAATTGACTTATTGACTGACTGATACGAGGAAGCCTTATTCTTTTTGTGTCACAGCTCCAGTTATAGTCAGCTAGTTCAACACCCCACTCTCAGCATCTCATAGAATCAATAGACAAAATCAACAAGAATATAAAAGAACTCAACAACACCATCAACCAACAGGATGTAATGGACATGCGTATAAGTCTATACCCAACACAGGAGAATACACATTTTTTCAAATGACTATTGAAAACATTCACCAACATAGGCCATATTCTGGGCCATAAACAAACCTCAACAAATTTGAAATAATTAAAATCATACAGAGTAAATTCTCTGCCCATGATGAAATCACTTTTGGTTTCAGTGAAACTACTCAACTAAATAATATAATGTTATTGTTGCCTTATTTTTGTGATTTTACCCAAATGTGCTATTACCGTGCCTTTCTCATAGGCTGGTTGATGTTAATGGTGTCACTTAAAAAAAAATTTTCCTAAATGATTTCTCACATTTCCTTGAGAAGCCTAGTATTTCATGTAAATGAGTCTTTTCTAATCTGCAGATTTTTGCACCTATTTTTTTCTTGCAAGAGACACTTTTATTTCTCTGTTTTCCACCCAAAGCATTCACAGTATCAAAGTATTAATCTGCCCTTCCTAATCAGGTTAAGGCCACCGCTGCCCTGTTCCTGAGCTAAGAAGACTGCTGGCCCACAGGTACAAGGGAATCCATAATTCCCCAGGAATCTATCTTTAATTCTCTTAGAGATGAGTTTATTCTGCTAGAAGAAAAGGGAGAGAAGTAGTCCTTTAAAAGCAAAAGTCAGGACTACCTTAGTGGTCCAATGGCTAAGACTCTGAGCTCCCAATTCCAGGGACCCAGGTTCAAACCCTGGTCAGGGAACCAGAGCCCAAATGATGCAACTAAAGACCCTGCATGCCACAACTAAGACCCAGCACAGCCAAATAAATCAATCAATAAATATTTTTAAATAATAAAGAGCAAAATAATGAGCTCTATTATTATTATGGGTTATTTTGTTGTTGCTGATAGGCTGTCTTCGTGTCCCAGGCCAGTTGTTTTCTGGATTTGTCCTACCATTGAAATTACCACAGGATCTCCTGGCTACCCAGGACTTCCAAAGTGGTACTAGTGGTAAAGAACCCGCCTACCAATGCAAGAGACTTACAATATGTGCAGGTTTGATCCCTGGGTAGGGAATATCCCCCTGGAGAAGGGAATGGCGACCCACTCCAGTATTCTCGCCTGTAAAATCCCATGGACAGAGGAGACTGATGGGCTACAGTCCATGGGGTCACAAAGAGTTGGACACGAATGTGCAACCAAACTCAGCTCCTGGCTGCCCAGAAGTTTGCTCTAGAGGCACTGTTCTCCCATAGTGGCCTTCCACTGAAACAGTCACATGGCCAAAGCCCATCTCAGGACTCTGAGGAAGCCATTTAACTCAGTGAGGCAGTCCCAAGCCCATTTGGACCCTAGTCCCTAGTCAGATACTCCACTAACAGGGTCTTTTTGCAGCTTTCCAGAGTCCTTCTCAGGAAAGGAGTCTGCATAACTGCCAGTTGTAAGGAAGTCATGTACTTCTGTTTATAAAGCCCTTCTGACCATATTGTATAGTCACTGAGTATAGGGTTCAAGTGTAGCCCCCCAAAATTTGTATGTTGCTATGAACAGGATTGTGTTCCCCTCAACTTTGTATGTTGAAGCCCTAATCCCCAATGTGATAGTGTTTGGAAATACAGCTGTTGGAGGTAATTAGGTTTAGACAAGATCAGGAGGACAGGGCTTTGATGGTGAGATTGGTTCCCTTATAAAAAGGAACATCAGAGCTCCGTGCTTCTCTTTCTTTTTCTGTCTCTCTCTCTGTGTCTCTCTCTCGGCTTCCTACCCCTACTTCCACTCACCCCCCTACTATGTGAGGACACAGGTAGTAGGTAGCCATCTGCAGTCCTAGAAGAGAGCTCTTACCAGAACCTGACCACACTGGCACTCTCATCTCAAACTTTTAGCTTCCAGACTATGAGAAGATAAATTTCTGTTGTTTAAGGCCCCAGTCTATGGTATTTTGCTATAGCAGTCTGAGCAGATGACGGGATACTTTGAAAATCTTAAGCTCCAGTATCTCAGAATGTGACTGTATTTGGAGATGGGGCTTTTAACACAGTGTTTAAAATGAAACCGTTAAGGTGAGCATTTTCCAATGAGACTGCTGTCTTTGTAAGACAGACAGACAGGCAGGCAGAGAGGGAAAACCATGTGAAAACCGAGGGAAGAGGAGATAACCATCCACAAGCCAAAGCAACCAGCCTTGCCGACACCTTGATCTTGAACTTGTAGCCTCCAGAGTTTTGAGAAAAGAAATTGCTGCTGTTTAAGTCACCCATTCTGTGGTACTTTGTTATGGTGACCTGAACAAACTAATACACAGGCTATGTTGGGAGTCATGACAACATATTCACTTATATGGCAGCCTCTCAGTCCATAAAATAACTCAAAATATCAATTAATTCAGAGATAACAAGGTGCTAAATTGGTGGTGATTATAAAGCAAATGTGAAAGACGAGGAAGAATGTGACAGACAACCTTAATGAAGAAAATGGAATTTGGGGCTGGGGTTTGGTGACCAGGGCAAGAGAGTGAATTTGCTGAGGCAAGAGTGAGAAAGAAAGTGAGGAGAGAGTGGAGGAGAAGGAAGTTGCTCCCAGGAGTTTCCTCTCCCTCCCTGGAAGGAGTTCAGGGAGGGGACCATCAGAGAGGTGGAAGCAGGACAGCTAAAGATGGTGGCGTTCTCATCCATGGGATGGCCCTGGAAGCTAAGTTGTCTGATTGCCCACCCCTCGACCTCCCTCTTTTCAGGAAGGTTCTAGCTTTTTTGAGCAGTAAGGATGCAAACAGCACATCTGCCCTCTAACAAGGAGACACAGTTCTGTTATTAATGAAGTGAGGATGAAGTAATTATCTGATTAATTCAGACATCCATCACCATATTCAACTAAGAAGACCAGGTAAAAATGGTGTAAGAGTCAAGAGGAATATATTGATTTGAGTTAATTGCCTCAAGCCTTCCCCAGTGGCTCAAGCAGTAAAGAGTCTGTCTGCAGTGTAGGAGACCTTGGAGACACGGATTCAATTCCTGGGTCAGGAAGATCCCCTGGAGGAGGAAATGGCCATGCACTCCAGTATTCTTGCCTGGAGAATCCCATGGACAGAGGAGCCTGGTGGGCTATGGTCCATAGGGTCACAAAAGAGTCAGACACAACTGAACACCAGCACTTAGACCATTTTATATTGGACTTCTTCAAATTACGTTATTTCAGTGACCATTAACTTTGCCTATGGGTTGGCCAATGATGGAGAATGCTGTAAGCCAGTGTTCCGCCAAGGGACTCTCCAGTCCCAAGACCTGGTCTGGAATAAGAGGACAGACACATCATTTCATACTGACTCATTCTCAGATTTTCTGAGTATGAGACAGTGTCTCACATTCTCACTCATAGGAATAACCATGTGAGGTCATCATGTGCAAGATAAGTATGGAAAAAGAACGGAGCTATCTGAGCCAGCTTCTTGTTTACCTACTTAGAGGAAATGCATGAAGACACTGAGGAAGGGAAAATTGCAAGAAACAGCATTTACATTAAGAACACATCAAAGGAGCGGCGACCACAGGTGTTTCAGCACATCGTTGCTTCTCGCCTGAGTGTGTTTCAATAGAAAGCTGGATGTTATCAAAGGCGGCCCCTCAGAAGTACCACCAAACCCCCTCTCCTCCTGCGGCAGTGGATTGCTCCCGTATTTTCATGCTGTCTCTCTGAGCACCGCTCTGGGAGCCAGTGGAGGCTCAGAACCCCTGTGCCTTATTCCTCTACCACATTCCATAAAAAGTCCTGGATTCCTTAATTCTCTCATTAAGATTCAGGATGGTGAAATAAGTATGAATACCTGGGGATGTGAAGTCAGAACACCTAATCTTGAGTTCTCGCTCAGCTAGTGACATGCCAGGTGCGCCCAGAAAGTCATTTAACTCCAGGGAGCCTCCAGAGCCTCACCTGTAATATCTAACATAAAACTCAAAGGGTTAGAAATTTCATGGCAGTACAGTGGTTAAGACTCTGTGCTGCCTCTGCAAGAGGCACAGGTTCGATCCCTGGTTGGGGAACTAAGGTCATGTATGCCGGGCAACACAGCCAAAAAAAAAAAAAAAACAGGTCGAAAGGTTATTAGAAAAAAGAAATAATTGACACCAAAGCCTTTAGCAAAACTGAAAGCAAGATGCAACCGCAGCTTTTATTGATAAGACAGTAGCTTATTTCTCCCAGATAAATGGCCACTTGAGTATATGTGCCCAGATGAATTGAGATGAACCTTGGTGTTCATTTGATCCTTTTATACATCCATTGTTGCCTCTTCTAGGGATCATGAGGAAGACCTTGCATAAGGAAGACAGTGAAATTTGTGACTTTCCTGGTGGCTCACACAGCCTGCAATGCAGGAGACCTGGGTTCAGTCCCTGAGTCAGCAAGGTCCCCTGGAGAAGGCAATGGCTTCCCACTCCAATATTCTTGCCTGGAGAATCCCATGGACAGAGGAGCTTGGCAGGCTACAGTCCATGGGGTCACCAAGAGTCAGACACAACTGAGCGACTAACACTTTAACTTTTATGTAGAATTCAGCCCTTGCTTCCTTATTTTTAGGAACAGGGGTTAAAAATACCTATTTTGCAGATTTTCTTCTTTTGGATGTTAAATGATTTATGAAAGTTAACTCTCACAGTGATTAGTACATTTTGGGTACTTGAGAAATACTATTTTTTTTTTTAACATTTGTAGTTAGGAGTGTTGTTCTGTTATCACTCATGAGGAGACCTGACTGTTTGCCCTCCCAACAGACCATCCTGTTATTGGTCTGCAGGGGTCCTTGTCTTATTCTCTTGGTTTATTTATTTCCCATCCTAACTCCCCATTCCCACCTACAACTCCTGCTCTTCTCCCCTTACCCCCCAAGCAATCATTCTGATGTGTTTGATGTCACTTCATTTAATTTGTTTGTTTGTCTCTAGTTTTGTATATTTCCTTGTAGAACATGTTGAGCTGTCTTGGGTACAGAAACGCCTCATTTCTCTAACTACTGGATACTTTTGGAAGGAAAAAGGAAGCATGGTTATCAAAGACCCTCATGGACTTGAGAAGGAGCTTGGAAGTTCAGCTTCAGAGACCAAAAACATCTTTTTTCCTTCTGAGAAGACAAGGGCTCAGGGCCTGTCCCCTCAGAGACTGTGACTCTTGGTCACTGGTCACTGCCTGGAAAGCACCAGGGAGGAGCAGCACCCGATAAGGGGCTGACCCTGCGCATTGAGCAAGCGGCCTGATGTCATTCTCCTCGGGAACACGCCACACCCTACTAGCAGGGAGGCGGGAGAGGTTATGCAGTCATGTGCAAGCTCACAGAACTCAGACATTTCCAAAAGCAAGGCTTGAAAGGTGACCTCTGTGTACAAAGTTTAATTCTAAATGGATTGCACACATAAATATAATACCTAATACTATAAACCTCCTTGAAGAAAATATAGGAGTAAATTTTCTTGACCTTGTTTTAGGCGTCATTTTTAGGTAAGACACCAAGAGAACAAGTAACAAAAACAAACGAAGCAGACTTTACCAAAATTAAAAATGTACTTCAAAGGACACCATGAAAGTGAAAAGACAGTCCACAAAATGAGAGAAAATATTTGCAAATCCTATGTCTAATAAAGGTCTTGTGTCTATCATATGTAAAGAACTCTTGTTTTGTTGTTTAGTCACTGAGTCATGTCCAGCTCTTTTGTGATCCCATGGACTGTAGGTCACTGGTTCCTCTGTCCATGGGATTTCTCAGGCAAGAATACTGGAGTGGGTTGCCATTTCTTTCTCTAGAGTATCTTTCTGACCCAGGGGTTGAACACACATCTCTTGCATTGGCAGGCAGATTCTTTACCACTGAGCCACCTGGGAAGCCCCAAAGAACTCTTACAACTTAGTAATAAAAAAAAAGTTTGAAATCCAAAGGGTTTGAATAAATGTTTCTCCAAAGAAGATATACAAATTGCCAGTGAGAACACAAAAAACATGCTCAATATCCTAGCCGTCATGGAAATACCAATGAAAATCACAATGAGATACCAGTTCACACCCAATGGCTGTAATCAACAAGTGTTGTTGTTCATATTCTTAGGAGAAATGAAAACGTATGTCCACCCAAAAACTTGTACATAAATATTCATAGCAGCATTATTCATAGTAGCCACTAAGTAGAAGCAACATAAACATCCATCAACTGATGAATAGATAAACTGTGGTAAATCCAAACAATGGAATATTATTTGGCAATAAAAAGGAATGATGCTACAACATGGATGACCCTTGAAAATATTATGCTAAGTAAAAGAAATCTGTCACAAAAACAATGTATTTATGACCTCATTTGTACAAAATGTCTAACATAGGCAGTTTGTGGCTGGACAGAGGAGCCTGACTGGCTATGGTCCATAGGGTCACAAAGAGTCAGACATGCCTGAAGCAACTTAGTACACATGCACAGGGCTGAAGGAATGGGGAGTTTAGGGGGTTGCTGGCCAATTGGCACAAGATTTCTTTTAGGGGTATTAAAATTTCTTCTGAAAACCTGTTGAGGTAATGGTTGTACAATTCTCCGATTACACTAAGAAACATTGAATTATACACTTGAAATGGGTGTATTTTATGGTATGAATCTTATCTCAATAAAGCTGATTAAAAAAATTCTTTTCCAAGGTAGATCTCAAAATAGCTGAAGGTGGCCATTATTTTTTAAAATAAGTATTAAAAGCTAAGTGCCACCTTTAAAAAGAAGAAAGGCAAAGAATCCCAGATACTAAACAGCACATGTGTCTACCCACTTTCTGTTTTGAATAACAAAACACCAAAGCAGAATGGGTTCTGGGAATGGCCTGACTCCTCCCTCTAAGCTAATAGACAGCAAAGGAGGTACAGATGAAAATAATATCAGCCAATCTGATAGTTATTTGCTCTTCACATCAAAATACAGATAAAGACTGTATCAGAGAAACTTCCGTCCCGAAATGGGCACCTTTCTCAGTTTTCCCAGTGATGGATGGTCTGACCTGGGCAGAGGCCAGAAATAGAAGAGATCCGAGATACAACCACAGGCATTGCTGTCCATACATAGGATCCAGCTGGTCCTCTGCAGATAAACAGGCTGGGGGAGTGTCCCTTTAAGGGAATTTTAATTGCTATGCTAACTAGAGCATTTTCAGGCAACTTTCTAATGGGCTCCCAGGTATTTTGAGTTTGATGAGATACCCATGTTGGGAGATGAGTTGGATGCAATGACTGTAATAGCCCTGTGAAACCCTAAATTGCTGTGATTCTGTGTAGTTTGTTACATAACAACATTTATTCTGAATACAAACCCACAAAAATATTGTTTTTCACTTTTAATGAGCAATAGATTACAACAAAATACACTGAGATCGAAGATTCATTTTCATAAAGCGTCTTCAAGCAATTTTATGTAGTCAGCATAGATTTAGTGCAATTAGAGAATAATGAATATTCTAGATTATAAATTAGGAGACCCAAGTTCTTACCCTATCTTTGCCCTTGTCTGGAAAAAAAGAAAAACAAAAAAGAACCTCAGGCTGTCAAGGCCTCAGTTTCTCTATCTATAGAGTAAGAATATTGTCTGGAGTCACCCTCTAATATATTCTGTGCCTTTACACTCTAGGAATCCCTCTTCCTACATTTCCCTTCACAGCTTTGGACAAGGAGAATCCAGCCCAATATAATCATTGCGTTAACACTAGCTAGAGGTGAAAGTGACTCAATCATGTCTGACTCTTTGCAACCTCATGGACCAAAGCCCACCAGGCTCCTCTGTCCATGGCATTCTCCAGGCAGGAATTTTGAAGTGGGTAGCCATTCTTTTCTCCAAGGGATCTTCCTGATCCAGGGATCAAACCAGGGTCTCCTGCATTACAGGCAGATTCTTTACCATCTGAGCCACCAAGGAAGCCCCACTTAATGCCATAAGTACCATTTTAATGACTAATATATAGTGTTCCATTTAGACAGTAACTCACAGTTAAATCAAAGATTGAATTAGCCAGCCAGCTGTCTGTGTCCCGGGCACAGTGCCCTGTGTTCCATCCTGATCCGCATCCCACTTTTCCCCAGCCTTCTCCATGAACTCAGCTGGCTGGCTGGGTTACAGACTGTCAGTCACATCAGAGACTCAACTTCTGGCCATTGCACTTTTAGTGGTACCCCCCAATTGAGGTACCCAAATCCAAAATCTACTCAAGTCCCACCTCCTCTGGGACCTCAGAGACCCACACTGGACCACTGCAGCCTTGCTGTGTAGACCCCACACTGGGCTCTTTAGCTTTTTGTTTCTTTTTATTAGCTGTGATGTGCATTCAGGTCCTTCTCGCCTGTAAGCTCTCAGAACTGCTCAGAGGCTCCCTGGATACTTGAAGAGAACCTGCAGTTGTGTGGGTGGGGCTGGTGGGATTTGCTTAGCTAGCCAGCCATTTCTTTATCATTAGTGCTGGTCAGCTCTTTGAGGGTAGCGTGTTATAAACCTTGGTCTTGTGAGAACACAAAACTTAAAAAAAAAATAAAATCAGTAAAGAGCAGCTGACCAAAGCTAGCAAAAAGTCTTTTAAAGGAAAAACTAAGGTATATCTAAAGAAGACAAGCGACTTCCCTGGTGGTCCAGTGGCTAAGAATCTGCCTTCCAACGCAGGGGCTATCAGTTTGATCCCTGGTTTTGGAACTAAGATCCCACATGCTGCCAAGCAACTAAGCCCATGCACTACAACTACGGAACCCAAACACCACAACGAGAGAAGCCCATGCACTGCAATGAAGACCCAAAGTAGTCAAAATTTAAAAAAAAAAAAAAATGCAAGGCAAGGATGAAGCCTAAAATTATACATGAGGAAGAACTTCCTAAGAGTCCCCACTACCCCCAGGAGGACAGGACCTCTCCTTATTTGGAAATCTGTTTAAAACAGATGAAGGGTTATATTTCTTGCACAGTATGAGTTCAGGTCTCCTGGAAATGCATCCTGCTCAGTGATTCCAAATCCTCAGCCCCAGTTCCTCATCACAGTGAGGTCGAAACCCAGGATAATTTGTAGGTTGTTTTCTTTAAGTTCCAAAGTGTTCACAGAATCAAGTAGTCAGAGCTGTGATGAGTTTAAAAGGTCACCTAATCATGTTGACTCACGATTCTCACAGGTGAGGGACCTTACTCAGTCTGGGACTGTCCCATGATCCCAGCTCCGAGATCCTGCCTATCTTACTCTGATTCAGATCCACCACTCATTCTGTTGGGCTGGTCAAAAAGTTTGTTCGGGTTTCTTATGGAAAAATCCAAATGAACTTTTTGGCCAACCCAATAAATTAACATATAAGCATATGCATCAGCACCCAAGAGTAAAACTGAGTTGTAGGTATGGAAGAAAAAAAAAAAAAACAAAACAGACCTGTCTCACAAGGACCATCTCACTTAACAGTCACAGGGTTTACTCTTCACTGCTACCTGCCTGGCCCTCTGTGAGGTGCTGGCGAGGGAGAGGGAAGAGGAATACAAAGGTGAAAGCAACACACAGTCCTTGTCCTCCAAGCTTATCTCCAGTTGGCAAGATAATATGCAAACACATAAAAAATTAAATAATATCACCAGAGACAAATATAGATTCAGGGCAACAGGATGTCTATATGGAGGCCCTTGAGGAACTGTTGCCCTATAAAGAAACTGACCCTTGCGAGACCAGAGTCAGAAGCCAGGAGGTCTAACGATGGGAGCCAGAGAAAGGCTCCTGGAAGTAGGTGGGGCTGGAGCTGCCCTGGCAGGGTGGAGGACAGAGATCTGCATGGTCATGGAAGGGATATCTACACACCCATACAACCTGACCGCATACTGAACCATGCTGACTTCAGACTTTTCTCCTCGGTTAGCACTGCTGCTCCACAATCTGACCTTATCTCTTGGATAGCAAAATAACTGAGTAGGAAGGCTTCTTTTTGCTTCTTCACCAGAAATGAATCATCCATCAGTCATGTCTTCATCTGATTGATGCTGGCCCTTCCCACCATCTTTCATTTACATCATTTAGCACTGCTTTTTTTTCCTTGACATTTATCATTTCTGTATGTGTTTGTGTATATGTGTGTCTGCACTCTGTTATCAGCATGTACAGACCATACTGGGAACAGCCCCATCTACAATTCTTTTTCTTCAATTTATCTATTTATTTATTATTTTTGGTTGCACTGAGTCTTCATTTCTGTGTGGGCTTTCTCTAGGTGTGATGAGCAGGGGCTACTCTGTATTGTGGTGCACTCATCTCTCATTACTGTAGCTTCTTGTTGCAGAGCATAAATTCTAGGGTTTTGACCTTCAGTAGTTGTAGCATGTGGGTTCAGTAGTTGCCCTGTGGCATATGGGATCTTCCCAGACCAGGGATTGATCCCATTTCCCCTGCATTGGCAGACAGATTCTTAACCACTGGACCACCAGGGAAATCTCTCCATCTATAATTCTTGAAGTTTACTTTCAGCTCCTGGGCATCATTTAGCAATTATAATGCTGTCATAGGCAGAAAAGAAATGGGCCAATTAATCATTGTCAATTCTGGTCCCTATTTGCCAGAAGAGTTATTTGAACAGTATAGCTGGGAATAATTTGTATCAGATTGTATTTCCTTGTTTTATGTCCCTGAAAAGATATATTTAACATCATGGTCATTGTCCCTGAATGTCCTGGAAGCAACAGAGGTAAAACTGAATGTCATAAATTCATTCATTTGTTTTCAGCAAACATATATTGAACACATTTCAGTATATAAACTATGCTGAACTCAGGACAGTGGGCTGCTGAAGGGCCTTGAATAGTTCCTACAGGTCCCTGAACTTGACCAGGACCCTTCTGGTCATCTGCAGATAAACAGAATGCCTAGTTTTGTTTCTGAAGACTGTAACTGGGATATTCAGCATTATCTAATTCCTTGAAATTCCATTCATCAGATGGCTTTCTAATGGGGACCCTGAGTTCTATGATACTCAGACCAATGGTTCACCCAATGGGACTTTGCCTTCACAAACTGATAAATCATAGATATCAGCTGAGAACAATCTCCACAACTTCAGAATCTGTGTCTGCTCTAGTCACTCAGTAGTCTGCTTGCTGTAGAAAGGCCTCCATTCACTCCAGAAAAGACAGTGATTTCAGATCCCCAGCAAAGTTAGGAATCATCAGTGGCCAACAGATGCTCTATCTCTGCTGTATGCTGCCCTCAAGGATGCCCTGTTTTGTTTCTGCTCTCTCTCCTTAGCCTGATTTCCTATTTCTGTTCTATTTATTTCTGTCTCTATATCTGTTGTGGTTAGCTAGCTCAGTATGTACCCTCCAAATATACTTCCACTCCAATGCACACACGTATTAAATGATAATTTACCATATATTGTCTTCTTTGTGGGACATCCTGCTATCAATGCAATCATTTACATAATTGTTTCACTTAATTCTCACAAAGATTCCTCTGAGGGGGGTATATATTTTTAACCCTGTTCTAGGGATGGCTAAACAGAGACTTGGGAAAGTCAAGTCACTTAGCCAAGGTTACAAACCCCACAAGAAACCAAGATAGGACTCGATACCAGGTCTTCCTGAATCTAACACACACACTGCTTTCCTTTACATCAACTGACCTCTCAGGACCAGGGTTTTCTCCATTCAGTGAATAGATTATACTAGAACATTACCTGACTCCTAACACCATTTGATGTCTGTGAAAACAGCTTGCTGTCCTTTGAAACTTCAAGTGTGTTTAGGAGAGCAAACTGAGAAATGTTCTACTTAAAGGGAAAGAGATGAAGAGTGATAGCTATGGTCACAGATAATGCTGTATTTTAAAATAGTGTTTTACAGGCTTCCCTGGTGGCTCAGTGGTAAAGAATCTGCCTGCCAATGCAGGAGACAGAGGTTTGATCCCTAGTCCAGGATGATCCCACATGCCATGGAGCACCTAAGCCCATGCACCACAACTACTGAGTCTGTGCTGTAGAGTCAGTGAGCCACAACTACTGAACCTACATGCTGTAGCTGCTGAAGCCTGTGCTTTGCAGCAAGAGAAGCCACTGCAAAGAGAAGCCCTGCAACTAGAGAAAAGCATCCATGCAACTAAAGAAAAGCCTGCACAGCAATGAAGACCCAGCACAGCCAAAAATAAATAAACAAATAATGTTTAAAAAGTGAAATGGTGTTTTACACAAGGTCTAAGTGGATTTAGTAATTTAAGAAAAGTTTTCATACTAACCCTTACAGTATTTCTGTGAGTGTACCCAAGTCAACTCAACAATCAACACTCCCTCTGTCGTGCTTGTGTCCCTGACCCTGTCGGAGCGTGAGTACTGCTGGCTGAAGCCCAGCACTGGGGTGACTTTACAGAGAAAATCGGGGAAAGAAACAGAAGCTGAGCCCAATGCTTCCAAGTCTTAGGGTTTCTCCTTTAGAGATGGTGACAGTCAACTCAGGATATAGAAACAACCCACAGGGTTTTCCTGTATCCAAGTTGGCAGATTCATTTTTGAGTCTCAAATCATAAAAATTATGTTCTCTGCCTTTTCTAATAGAATAATCCAATGTTTATACACATTGCAAAAGGATCACAATAAGTCAGCCTCCGACACTATACTCCATTACCAAAAATTTTTTCTTTTCTTGTGATCCTTTTATAATCTACTCTTTTGTGTGCTAAGTCACTTCAGTCATGTCCAACTCTTTGCAACCCTAAGGAATGTAGCCCTCCAGGGCCCTCTGCCTATGGGATTTTCCAGGCAAGAATACTGGAGTGGATTGTCCTGCCTTCCTCCAGAGGATCTTCCCAACCCAGGGATTGAACGTGCATCTCTATGTCTCCTGCACTGGCAGGAGGGTTCTTTACCACCTGGGGAGCCACTTGGGAAGTCCCATCTATTCTCTTAGCAAATTGAAAATATGCAAAGCAGTACTATTAACTACATTCATAATGCTGTACATTAATCTCCAAGACTTATTAATGTTTTCCACTGACATACTATAAGACAGTGGCTTCGTTTGTCATCCAGCAGAGAAAGCCTGGACTTGTGTTCGTAAACTGAAGTTAACCATCTCCTTTTGGTTTCTTTGTACCTACATATGTTTGCCCATTCTCCTTAAAGTAAAAATGTATGGGAGCAGGACCATTTCCTGAAATTCTGACAGCAGCTCCTCCTGTGGAGTGACACTCCACATAAAATAGTTCAAATAAAATACTCAGAGAAATGGGATTTGGGGCCAGTTTTTTTGTCCAGATCTTGTAAAACTCAGTGGTGTAGGTATGACCAGCCTTGAGTTGAAGGCTGTGTAATATCCACTTTTAACAATATGAATATACCTTGGATACAAAGCAGCTAATCACTGAAGGGATTTTAGCTGCTCATAGAGAGTTCCTGGCTAAGGAACATGAATGAGGAGAAATGTGAAGGCCCAGGTTCCAGGAACAAGACAAACCTTCAACTGTCCTCTGAGGAAATGGGGGTCTTTATACACTATTTCAGAACTGTGGGGCTGGAGAAGACTCTTGAGAGTCCCTTGGACTGCAAGATCAAACCAGTCAATCCTAAAGGAAATCAACCCTTCCAAGAATATTCATTGGAAGGACTGACGCTGAAGCTCCAATACTATGGCCACCTGATGCGAAGAGCTGGCTCATTGGAAAAGACCCTGATGCTGGGAAAGATTGAAGGCAGAGAGGGGTTGACACAGAATGAGACGGTTGGATGACATCACCAACTCAATGGACATGAGTTTGAGCAAACTCCGGGAGATGGTAAAGGACAGGGAAGCCTGGCGTGCTGCAGTCCATGAGGTCGCAAAGAGTTGGACACAACTTAGCAACTGAACTGAACTGTTTCAGAACATGACTCTTCTGGAACTGTCAGTCTTGGCACCAGAAAATTTAAATGACTTCACATGTGGTTCGTTACATCTGGATGCATCTCATAAATAACAGATTGTAACAACATATACGGACTTGTGCCTCAGGTGCTCCGTGTCCCCTTCAGTCTGTAGTCTCACTTCATTGCTTGCTGCCCACCCCCACCTCCTCCTTTGGCTCTCCTCCAGCAGTTCTACACCCTTGAGCATTGCTTGCAGCCTGCCTGCATTGCTCACCAGCTGTCTCCTGTCTACGCAGCTTGTCTCCCCAGTCAGATTGCAGTGCCTTGTAGACACGGCCAGTCTCAGACATTCATCCATCCCATCACAAAACCACCCCAGCCATCGCCCTTTATGATAGTTTCTGGGTCAGGAAGACATCAGCGTGTGAGTGTGTGGGCTCACTCCTTTGTGTCCACCTCTTTGCAATCCCATGGACTGTAGCCTGCCAGGCTCCTCTGTCTGTGGGATTTCCCAGGCAAGAAGGCTGCAGTGCGTTGCCATTTTTTCCTCCACAGGATCTTTCCGACCCAGGGATCAAACCCTTGTCTCCTGCATTGGCAGACAGATTATTTACCACTGAGCCACCTGGGAAGCCCCAGACATCAGTGCTGAAATACTCATGCTGTGCCTGATTGCCTATGGCAGGGCAAAGAAGAGTATAAGAAGAGCCTTGGTGAAAGTTTCCTGTGGGAAATGGACAGGACCTAGAGAGGAAGGGACGGATTCACGGAGAAGGTTCTGGGATGTGTTAGGAGAAATATGCTGTGTCTACCCACTACTCTACCTCTCCTCACTGGCCTCCCCTGTCCCTGAGGAAACCCAAAGGCAGTTCATGTAGAGAAAAGCTTCCTCCCCTCAACTTCCCAAGAAGAAATCGGGCCTTTGGGATGGGCAGGGGAGAAGAAGGAGGAAGCTGGCCTTTTCCAAAGGCCCCTCCTCACTGGGGCTTCTACAAGATTCCAGCTCCTGGATTTCTGCTTTGACAGAAATGTGGTCCCTCAGGTCGAGAGGGGGGTCAGTCCATCTGACACCTCTCTTCTTTCCTTCTCACTCTGCTTCCTCCAGATGGACTGAGTCCAGGGCAGGTGACCCAAAGCCTTGGGTACTGATCTGGGTTAGAGGCCCCTCAGTTCAGTTAAGTTGCTCAGTCGTGTCTGACTCTTTGCGACCCCATGGACTGCAGGATGCCAGGCCTCCCTGTCCATCACCAACTCCCGGAGTTTACTCAAACTCATGTCCATCCAGTCGGTGATGCCATCCAGCCATCTCATCCTCTGTCGTCCCCTTCTCCTCCTGCCCCCAATCCCTCCCAGCATCAGGGTCTTTTCCAATGGCAACCTCAAAGTCCACCAAGGTAGGAGGGAAGTGGCGGGTGGGAGGAATGCCTCCACCTAGACGCTGGGAAGGACTAGCCATCCAGCGGCTACAGAGTCCCTGCAGGGAGCAGGAGCAGGCTTCATCCTGTGCTCGGTCTTCTACCTGGGTCAGGGCAGGCTCCTCGGGCTCTGAGACCCCCGAGGACAGGCCAGGTGAGAGGCCAGGCCCCAGTGGCCCTGGAGGAGTCTGGGCTGAGCCCCCTCGCCGGCCCCTCCTCAGGGCTCAGCGCCGGGCCTGGTGCGGAAAAGCAAACAGGCCCCGGACGCTGCCCTTTGGACCTTTTGCAATTTGCCCGGTGCTCCTTCAGCTGCAGCCCTGGGCGGGCGGCCTCGGGCCTCGTATAAATAGGGCCCCGGGCGCTGGCCGTCCATTCCCACTGAAGGTGCAAGTGTGGGTGCGGGGCTGCCTGTGGGCGCCCGTCCCCCGGAGCCAGCGAGCAGCGCCGAGGCCAGGCCCAGACGGCAGGCGGGAGGGAGACACCGCCCAGGGTGGCCATGGGCGCCCCGAGGCCCGCGCCGCGGCTGCTGCTGCTGCTGCTGCTGCTGGATGCCGCCAGCGCCCAGGCCAGTGAGTGAGGCCGCCCGGCCGCCGGGGTGCGGGGCTGGGGTGGGGGACCAGGGGCCTGAAGCCAGGGCCGGGGTGGTGGCTGGGGCAGCTTGGTCCTGGGACAGAGGGAGGGCAGCCCGAGGATGGAAGGACAGGGGCACAGGACCAGCTGCGGGGGACGCCTCTAGATCAGGGTGGGGGTGGGGGAGGTGATAGGAGGGACGGAGGATTCTTCAAAGCCTTCTTCCCGGCTAGAGGATAATGCAGTGGTCCTCCTGGTCGGGCCCTGGGACCCCGCTGGAAGAAAGGGAAAACCTACAGTTGTCTTTCTCCCTTTCTTACAGGAGATGAAGTGCTGGAAAATGTCAGCCCCAGCTGTCCAAGTAAGGCATTTCCCCCTGAGCTGGGAAGGGTGCCCCACCCCACCCCCGACCCCTCCCTCTGCACCTCGGATCACTGAAACACCGTGATGCTGTGATTGGTGTACACTGTTCTGACCCCGAGAAGCCAGTTCCTGGAGCTTCTGCCCCCGTGAGGGGATCTCAGCTCTTTTACCCAAACGTTCCCCTCTGTCCCAAACGGTCAGCCTGGGGGTAGGGTGGGGAAGGGACCTGTTGGTCCATGGGCACTTTAAAGAGACTGTTTGTCAGGGACTAATCATTAATCTGAAGCACAAGAGGGTGAAGAAACGCTGACTTTAACCTTTGTGCAGAAATCCAGATGCTCACCCTGGGATTTGTATTTACCTGACCCCTCGGGGTCAAAGGAGCCGGCCTTGCAGTGGTACCCTGTGTTCTATGGAGAGAGCGGGATGCTAACCTCTGATGGGGCAGCACTGCCATCTCGTGGGCGTCTGGCATCACTGCATCTGGACTCGGGACGTAGATGTTCCTCTCTCAAATTGTTCAGGAAATTTCTTTCAAGCACAGCGAAAACCTCCAGAAATTCATTCTTGGGGATTTCTTAAGTCAGCCAGATACCCTTGACGCTTAGTGAACTTTGCCTCAGATATTTGGTAGAATCTAAAGAGAGACACAGAATTAGAGTATTTTCATGCTGAAAAAAATATCTTTGCTTTATTCTGTCAACTCTTAATTTTCCAAGGAGTCTTTCCTGTAGACTGTCTGAGCCTCATTACTTGACACTCCCTGCCTTGTGCTTCAGATTATATATTCAAGGAATACCAGTTAATTTAAATATTAGCCTCAGCACTGTCCGAGAAGTTAAATCTATAAAGAAAAATTAAGTATAAGGCAAAATTAATTGAAAACAATTGGAGTTTAATTACAGTTTTTCATCATCTGTACCACTATCCGTCTGTGCCCAGGACTGAGTATCCTTGGGTGAGTTATTTCTGCCATGTAGCTGACAGATCTCTCCTCGTTGTAGAAGATGCAACGCGATTCAAGCACCTCAGGAAATATGTCTATAACTATGAGGCTGAGAGTTCCAGTGGTGTCCCTGGGACTGCTGATTCAAGAAGCTCCACCAAGATCAACTGCAAGGTATGAGGGGAGAGGGAAGGCCACTGGAGGACCCTGGAGCCCAGGGCTGAGCAAACCCAGCTTGTGCCAGGACTGTCATAACCTCTAAGTGCTGGACTGGCCCTCAGTTTGCAAGTCAGCTTCTTTGCTGAGAAGTTGTCTGCTACAGAGACTTTCCTGGTGATCTTGTGGTTAAGGCTTCACCTTCCAATGCAGGAAGTTGTGGATTCAATCCCTGTTTGGGGTGGCCAAGATCCCACATGACTTGAGGTCAAAAAACCAAAACATAAAACAGAAGCGATATTGCAACAGATTCAATGAAGACTTTAGAAATGGTTCACATCAAAAAAAAAAAAAAAAAAAAAAAAACACCTTTTTTTAAGTTGTCTGCCACAGAAACAATATTTTTACCTACCAGGTTTATCTTGCTATTAGCTTCCATTCCCTGGTGGCTCAGAGGGTAAAGTCTCTGCCTGCAATGCGGGAAACCCGGGTTCGATCCCTGGGTCAAGAAGATCCCCTAGAGAAGGAAATGACAATCCACTCCGGTACTTTTGCCTGGAAAATCCCATGGACGGAGAAGCCTGGTAGGCTACAGTCCATGGAGTCGCAAGGAGTCGGACGTGACTGAGCGACTTCACTGTCACTTTCACTTTTCTTTCCAAGATGTAATTAGAATATGTGATCTAAAATGTCAAGATTGCAGACCAATAGATTTAACATTTCAAGAGATGTCCAGTAGGCGAGCATCCCAGGAAAGCATTCTGGAGTGTGGCTTTTATCATCTAACTGAAATAGTATCTACTACTAAAAACAAACAGAACAGAAAATTTTAAACATGCAGTTTGTTCTCAAATAAAACTTTACCAGTTGTTGAGACAGACTGTACTCATATCCATGTTCTGTGGAACAGATCTAAGGGCAACTATTGGGGTTCATGTGGGAAAGAGAAGTCAAACTGGGCCACCCTCTTATTTTTAGGGCACCAGCATCTATGCTGTCAGGTAAGGTAGCCATGCAACTATTTAAATTGAATAAAAGTTGTTACTCGGCTATATTCAAATATAAAATAAAAAGTTTTAAATAAATAAATAAAAATAAATTGAATAAAAGTAAAAATTCAGTTTCTTAGTCACACTAACTGTGTTTCAAGTGCCCAGTTGGCCCCATACCTAGTGGCTCCTATATTGGATAGTGAGAATACAGAACATCTCCAGCATTGCAGAAAGTTCTTTAAACCATGCTGGATAACACAAAAGGAACTATTTAAACTCCAGCTATATGTGAAGCTCGAAATAGGCCCTGATAGATACAAATGGTCTTGGATTCTTGGTTTTTCTACTTACATTAAGGAAAGGAAACATTTGCTGTTGAAACCAATGATAGCCCTCCTCCTGCCTCCTTGGTTTTCTTCCAAACCCTGACTCCTCAGCTGCTTTTCTTCCAGCCAGTTGTACCTCGTTATAACTAAAGGGAGTACATTTAGAACCAATAAAAAGTTAACATCCTTTGCGTACAAAGGGGAAAACTTCAGAAGCATGGTACCCCACGGAACATGGGAAAGGTCAGAAAGCCCTGAACTGGGGAGGAGTGTTGTATTCTTGGTGGAGAGTCTTAATGTTCTGTTACCCTGTCTTCTCAGGTGGAGCTGGAGGTCCCCCAACTCTGCAACTTCATCCTGAAGACGAGTCACTGCACCCTGAAAGAGGTGTATGGCCTCAACCCTGAGGGCAAGGCCTTGTTGAAGAAGACCAAGAACTCTGAGGAGTTTGCTGCTGCCATGTCCAAGTAAGACGTGGGCCTGTGCATTCAAATTTCTGAGCTCCGGGCATCATGACATGTGTTTTGCATGAGTGTGTGTGTGTGTCCAAGGGGGACATGAGCATGTGTTTATTGTTGGGCACATATGTGAGTACAAGTATTTGTACTCTCTATTCACCAGAGAGCAGGGAATTGCTGAGTTTTCACAACAATCAAAAAGAGGGAAGTAGTCTTTACCCTCCCCTACTGAAGTTTCCCTAACTATCATTTAAATATGGTTCTAAAAGATCTCACACTTTAAAACTCCTTGAGACGATAAAGCTGAGATGGTTTGTTTAAACACATGAATTCATGTTTAAAGAATGAAACAAGACTGTGCCTTGTGGTCCTCAGAGAGGGTCTGGGCAGGAATTGCTGTGACCAAACATGGCTCAGCTCAGCAGAGAACACTGGCTTCAAGGGGTCCGGGGAGAGCCACGGCCTGAGCGGGTCCCCCTCCAGGGCCAGCGTCCTGCCAGTGCACCCTGACCAGACCATTCCTGTTGCTTACAGCTGGCAGCGCTTCTGACTGATCAGCATGCATGGTGTGCTGGTTGTTAGATTTTTTTGAACATCACCCCTGCCTCATCTCCAGGTCACAGTTTGCAGTGTCTCCTGCATTGCAGGCAGATTCTTTTCCATCTGAGCCATCAGGGAAGTCCTTGTAGTGTCCTAAGTGTGTGCAAATACAGACAGTCATGGGGTTGTTGATTTGGTAACAATGGACACTTCTTCCCTGCCTGTCTTTCAATTTGTTAAACATTAGACTTAGAAGCCAAAAGAGGCCCCCGTGCTTCTATCTCTTACTAGCACATCTTATTGTATCCAAGACTTAGAAGCATTGGAGGGAGTGGGGATGCAGTGATGGAAGGGAGTAGGAGTTGCTCTTTGGTCCTTGTCTGTTAGTTGCTCAGTCATGTTCAACCTGCAACCCCACGGACTTGCAGCCTAGCCCGCCAGGCTCCTCTATCCATGGAATTCTCCAGGCAAGAATACTGGAGTGGGTAGCCTTTCCCTTCTCCAGGGGATCTTCCCAACCCAGAGAACAGGGCCTCCCACATTGCAGGCAGATTCTTTACCATCTGAGCCACCAGGGAAGTCTTCTTTGTCCTTACCCTCCTCCAAACAAAAGAAACTCCTGCTTTTGGCCACCTTGAGGCTTTCCTGTGAACCTATGTCACAGTGTGTGGAATTTTCTGAGAGGATGTAGGGCTGTGGGAAGCATCCCTCATCTCTTTTTCTTTCTTCTGACTCAACTGGAGCAGGTGGTGCCAGGCTCTGTGAAATCCCCTAGGGAAGTCCCCAAAGAAAGATCCCTAAGATCAGGGTTGACCCAGGCTTTAACCATAGCCTGAGATCATATGAAAGTGAAGGAATGTCCAACAAATGTATGGAAAGAAGCTCCAGTTCGCTGGTGGTCAGGAGATGAAATTAATGCAACAAGTTATTTATCACCTTATACCCACTTATACCCATAAGATTACAGAAACTTAAACCAGCAATAGCACCTGTTACTGACAAGCCTGTGAGGAAAAGCATACCCTCATGCATTGCTGCTGCAAAAGAGTGCCTTTAGTCAATTTCTACTATAATTATAAATTATAAGTATAATGAAAAATACTTGGAGCCTTTGACATAACTAAAAAGAAAAGTAGTAACATGTGAAGATAGATGCATAAGAATGTTTGTATCAGTGGTGCTGGTGGAGCAAAAAAAATTTAAACATCCAGGAAGAGAAAAAGTGAATGCCATCAAATAGGAGGCTATCTGAATAAAGACTATATAACCATAGAATGGACTGTTATACAGCTTTGTAAAAAGAATCTGTTAGAGTGCTACCAGATGACTCAAGGATTTTCATGGAGTAGAATTAAATGAGAAGAACAAGATAAATACAAGTATGAATGATGCTATACCATTTGGATAAAACCAGCAATGACAAACTCTTTCTGTGAAGGTGTTTTCACTTCCACACTTCTGTATAAGATCATATGAGTGTGGAGATATGAATAGAAGGCCCAGTGGGGTGTTCTGTCAGGAGCGTGGCTGCAAAGACTGATATGGGGAGAGAGAGGGACTGGGTGAGCCAAGCCAAGCAAAAAAAAAAAAAAAAAAAGGAAAAGAAAGAATACCAGAAGCATACACATACTTGTATACTTTTTTGAAAATGTTTGTATATGTGCTGATATTTATCAAAAACGATGTAAAAAGAAAAAAAGGAGGCTGCAAAGCCACCTAGCCTATGGCTCACAGTGGAGAAGGGACACTCGGTGACCATACTGTCTCTGCACCAGGTATGACCTCAAGCTGGCTGTTCCTGAAAGCAAGCAAGTTCTACTTTACCCAGAGAAAGAAGAGCCTAAACACATCCTCAACATCAAGAGGGGCATCATCTCTGCCCTCCTGCTTCCCCCAGAAACGGAAGAGGCTAAGCAAGTGTTATTTCTGGTGAGAATAGAAATAGAATAGAATAGAAAGCTGATAATAGTGGTCCTTTGAACTCCTCTTCACATAGTGGAGCCGGGTTCCACTTATACGTCAACTGGATCGTTGACTCAGCTGCATGGCTGGTTACACAGGAGGCCCTGTATTGGTGTGAAACACGTTGCTCAGAGTTCCCCTGGCCTCTGGGCTCACTGAGGGCCCAGCCCACCCAGCCTGAGCAGATTGGGTCTAATTTTATAGCAGTTTCTGGGGAGTCCTGACCACCCTATCCTCTGTTTGATTTCGTTCTGTTTCCACAAGGTAGAGCACAGTTAGGCTTCTCTCTGTGTGTGTGTGTGTGTGTGTGTGTGTGTGTGTGTGTGTGTGTGTAATTTCTGGCCACACTCTGCAACATGTGGGATCTTAGTTCCCCGACAGGGATTGAACCTGTGCCCCTTGCATTGGAAGGCAGAGTCTAAACCACTGGACCACCAACAAAGTCCCCTGTGTGCATTTTAAACACAGAAAATAATTGAATCTATTTGCCAGCATCTTCTAAGAATCCCAGGTTCTGATCTGAGGATGCATTCAGTTTAGTTAAGTCCTGTGAACACGTTTGAGCCCTTACTACGTTCTGAGCTCTGTGCTGCGCTCCACGGGGAGCAGACACTGGTGCATCCCACGGGGGCCCCTGCACAGGGAGGTCTCAGGATCTGAGGGGAGAACCAAGACACATACAACACAAGACGGATTGGAGTACATGCCATAAATGAGCAATAGAGAAAAGGCTCCGAGAGCACAGAATATGCAACCAGTGTTGGCTGGGCTCTAGGAGGGCAGGGAGGTGTACCTCAGAGCCAGAACCACCCTTAAGAGGTTTTTCTCACGTCCACCCTGGCTGCCCGGGAACCAACCACACCCACATTCTGTCCAAGAGGATGAAGCTTTCTCCCAGAACCATGTTGCCCCTGCCATTTCTTACAGGCTTCTTTCCCAGCCCTACCCTGAGCACCAAAAGATGGTTCCCTGTGTTGAGTACACTTGTATCTTCTGCTGCCCTAGGATACCGTGTATGGAAACTGCTCCACAGACTTTACTGTTAAAACGAAGAAGGGAAACGTGGCAACAGAAATATCTATTGAAAGAAACCTGGAGAAGTGTGATCACTTCCAGCCCATTAGCACGGGAGTTAGCCCACTCGCTTTGATTAGAGGCATGGTAAGTTTCACATCAGCATTGCTATGCACATTGGCAGCAGCCCCTTCGTTATTAACATTATGGAATGTTAGAGCTAGAAGGGATCCCAGAGAATTCTAGGCAGAGAAAATATAAGGAGCAGTAGGAACAGGTATGAAGTGTCCGTGTGTGGTAGGACAGGGAGTCATGTTAGATGCGTGCATGCGTGCTAAGTAGCTTCAGTCATGTCCGACTTTTTGCAACCCCATGGACCGTAGCCCGCCAGTCTCCTCTGTCCATGGGATTCTCCAGGCAAGAATACTGGAGTGGGTTGCCATGCCCTTCTCCAGGGGATCTTTCCAACCCAGGGAACAATCAAACGCATGTTTCATTGTGTTTCCTTCATTGACAAGCAGGTTCTTTACTACTAGTGCCACCTAGGAATCCCCATGTGCTGGATTCCAGGTTATAAATACTTTGTACAGAAGTCCCCTGGGGTGAAATAAAAAGAAGTCTACAGCTAGACTCAGCTTTTGGGTTTTCATCTCGACTAAAAGTCCAGTATGAAGCTCTCTTCTCTCGCTGAGTTTATCTAGTGGTACAGAACCCCTGTTCCCCCAGTTTCTTCCCTGAAGGGAAATGCATATGGGAGAAGACTCAGGTTCAAGCCCCAGGGACTGATGAAAATGCTTTTCCCCTGATCCCATTCACAGACCCGCCCCTTGTCAACACTGATTGGCAGCAGCCAGTCCTGCCGGTACACCCTGGACCCAAGGAGGAAGCACGTGTCAGAAGCCATCTGCAATGAACAACACCTATTCCTGCCCTTCTCCTACAAGTAGGTCCCCAGCTGTAGCCCTGATTCCTTATTTATGGGGCCAATAGGCACTGAATGCTTCTCCGTGCCCTGTTGCAAGCTACGCTGTGCCTGGGAGGAGGTGGGAAAAGGTACAAAGCAGAGTGTATTTCTGTCCTCCTGTCTCAAGCTAATAGGCCATTTAGTAGGAAAGACAGGCATGAGGAACAATTCAAAACCAACAAAAGATTTCTGAAATCCAGACTTTAAGGGCTAGAGATCAGGAAAAACTGGAACCATTACTGGCTGCTCAGGTTAGAGAAGCTTTACAGAAGATTTTGGAATTGGCCTAGAGACTTACATATCCATTTTGAAAACTGGTCAGTCAGCTAGTGTTGACGGAGTAACTGCTATCTATATTCTTGGCACTGAACTATGGGAGAAAACAAAAGAATTTTGGAGTTTGGTGTTAGTTCATTCCCTCTGGGCACTCTGGAATGGTGGAGAGGGTAAGGTACATGTGTCCTTCTGATGGACGGACAGCCAGCATGACCAGGAGATGTTGCCGTTCACAGGGGCTCAAGGACAGCTGGATATAAATAAGTATGGTTTGAAAGGGGAGCAGGATTTGGGGAGGAGCGGAAATAGGGGAGACATTCAACATGAAGAGCAGAGAATGCTGCAGGGAGCCTGGCCATCCATGACATGCTGTGATTTCTGTGTTGCCAGGAACAAATATGGGATGATGGCACAGGTCACACAGACTTTGAAACTTGAAGACACACCTAAGATCAACAGCCGCTTCTTTGAGGAAGGTAAGATGTGATGTACACATAGTTGCCCGGGCTGGGAAACTTGCCCACGAGGTACCAACCATGGCTTAGCTCCTTGCTAGGCCCTATGAGAGTCCTGGGCCCTGGGCTTCTGGCCGTGGGCCATTCTACTGAGAAAGCCTGTTCATTTCAGAATATCAGGTGGCAATGGGTTAAAGGAAAGGGAAGAGTTCTCCCAAAGCCCCCTGGATTTTGGAAGTAGGAAACCGGCCTCCCGAGTCCACTGTTGGTAAATCGGACAGCCGGGCCTGAGCAAGGTAGGGCAAATGGGAAAGGTCAGGAATCAGTCTTTACAGCTGAAGGGAACTACAGAAACCTCTAGTCCAACCTCAGCCCTTGTATGTCAATGAGTCGTGGGCCCTGCCTCATTCTCAGCCACCTGTGATGTCAGGTGGTAGCATCATGTGCTTTTACATCCATTCTACGGAAGGAAAAGGCACACACAGAGAGGCTTAGTGATGTATTCAAAGTCACAGACTGTTAGAGGCAGTACAGAATGGGCCTCCAGGTCTAATCTAAGTCAGGACTCCTTCCTCCGCACCACGGATTCACCCACCTCCTGGGCAGAGGTGAGAGCAGGGTGATGGAGGGAACACAAAACACCCCCCCCAACACACACACAAACTGCTATTAGATCCAGTGGGAAGACAGGATGGGTGAGCACCAGTGAGTCTAGCCTCCGCTGTTGTCATGTCAGCAGTACCTCCTCACCAGTTCTTTTAGGCAAAAAGGTCATTCAATCCCATACAAGTCTAATAAGCCTGGATTCAATCCCAGCTCTGTCTTGTACACCCAGAAAGGTCGTGCGCCTGGTGAGTGGCTCACCTCTGGGTCTTAGTTCCCTTATATTTAAATTGAGGAATAATATTAACGCTGGACTTCCCAAGTGGTGCTCATGGTAAAGAACCTGGCTGCCAGTGCAGGAGATGTAAGAGACTCAGGTTTGATCCCTGAGTTGGGAAGATCCCCTGGAGAAGGACATGGTACCCACTCCAGTATTCTTGCCTGGAGAATCCCATGGACAAGGGAACCTGACAGGCTATGGTCTACTGGGTCAGTCGCAAAGAGTCAGACAGGACTGAAGCAACAGCAGGTATGCGCAATATTCATGCTAATCACAGGAGAGGGTGGCGACTTAGGAAAACACTGAAGTCAGACCCCTAGCGGAGCCAGACACAAAACAGACACTAAGTACAGAACAGGAGAGAAAAAAAAAAAGAACAGGAGAGGCTTCTTTTCTCCACCCTCCTCTTGCTGACTCCTCCCAGATCTCCAGCTTCCAGAAGAAAGATGAGGTTGAGATGCAGGGGTAAGCTGGAATCCCTCTAACACGCTCCTCCTTCCAGGCACCGAGGCGGTGGGTCTTGCCTTTGAGAGCACCAGGTCCACGTCACCTCCAAAGCACGCTGAGGCCATCGTGAAGACGCTCCAGGAGCTGCAGAAACTGCACGTCTCTGAGCAGAATGCCCAGAGAGCCAACCTCTTCCATAAACTAGTGACCGAGCTGCGAGGCCTCAGCAGTGAGGCGGTCACCTCCCTCTTGCCGAAGCTAATCGAGGTGTCCAGGTATTTCTCGAGCAGTCGCAGCTCAAACCTTCATAGGTTATGAGCCCATGGGAGCTGGCTGAGACCTCAGCCAAAGAATCTCAGGAATCACTGAAATTTCAACCCGTTTAATCAATTGAGTCAGTCAGCAAATGTTTGCTCGATAGAGAAATGTCAGCTAAGGTGTCTAGAGTTCCATGGGTAACACACACACATACATTGCATCCAAGGTAGATAAATATTTACGTGTTAAGATAGGAGGGAAATCTTTCCCACATTTTGATGGGTATCTTTAATCCCTAGTTCTATAATGAGTACCCTGGGAAGTGTGAGAGGAAAAAAAGTCTGTGTTTTCTGGAAGCCTGTAGGCTAGAGGAGAGAGAACTCAAGCAAACAAAATAATACCGTGACTTCTCTTTACCTCAGTGCAGACTTAGTGCTGTGAAGGTCAGAGAAGGGACTGGGGACTGGGCAAGTGTTTATGTGGCATGTTCCATCTTCTGACCAAAGGGTAACAGTCCTCTCTGGGTGTTGAGTCCAGGGGGTCCTTCCTCAGATTTTGCTCCGTGGTGCTTCTCCAGTGGTTGCTACTTATGGGGAAGGCTTCTCTGTTCTCTAGGGATCTAAGTTAGATTTTGGAAGATGGTTGGATTTGGATCTTGAAAAAGGGAATTCCTGACAGAGGGAACACTGTGGGCCAAGGAGGTTTTAGCTGCCTAGAAGGTGACCTTTCTTTCTCTGCCCTTTTCTTCTCAGCCCCATCACTTTACAAGCCTTGATTCAGTGCGGACAGCCCCACTGCTACACTCATATCCTCCAGTGGCTGAAAAATGAGAGAGCCAACCCGCTTCTGATAGATGCCGTGACCTACCTGGTGGCCCTGATCCCAGAGCCCTCGGCTGAGCGGCTGCGGGAGGTCTTTAACACTGCAAGAGTGCAGCAGAGCCGGCTCACGTTTTACGCTCTGAGCCACATGATCAACAAGTGAGTTTTCTACTGGTTCTCCTCGTAGGAGCAAAGAATGACCCCACGTGTTAGTATTCTGTTTCTACCCTCCCTCCACTTGCAAATTCTGGTGCTTACCCTCTCGTTTGTCTACTGGTCAATTTTGAGAGTAATGACTTGAAATAAGAAATCAGCAAACATCAGTGTATATTTTAAGATAAACCTGGCTATGCTTGCTAAATCCTAACTCTTCTTCTGTAGCTATCATAAGACAAACCCTACATGGACACAGGACCTGCTGGAAATTGCTGATTACCTGTCAGAACAGATTGGCAATGACTGCACTGGGAACGAAGATCTCACCTACCTGATTCTGAGGGTATTTTCAGTTTTTTGCTTGTTTGTTTTCTATAATAGGCATCATTTCAGATGCACTTTTTCTCTCTGCCCCTCACTGCACCTTCTGTGTTCTCTTTTGTTTATTTTCAATGCAGGTCATAGGAAATATTGGTAAAACCATGGAGCAACTAACCCCAAAACTCAGGTCTTCAGTCCTGAAATGTATCAGAAGTGAACAGCCATCCCTGGTGATCCAGAAGGCTGCCATCCAGGCCCTGCGGAAAATGGAGCTTAGTGACGAGGTAAGGTCCACAGAAGAGGGCTGAAAATGACGAGTTGATTCAGATTGACAAAGATTTGGAATGAGATTCTAAGTCTCATCATTCTACTGACTTTATTCTACTGCTCTTTAATTGCAAATTTCAATATACCTATTGACTGCCTGGGGCTTCCAGATGGCTCAGTGCTAAAGAATACTCCTGCCAATGCAGGAGACACAGGTTTGATCCCTGGGTGGGAAAGATCCCCTGGAAAAGGAAATGGCAACCCACTGCACTATTCTTCTCTGGAAAATCCCATGGACAGAGGAGCCTGGCGAGGTACAGTCAATTGGGTTACAAGAGAGTCTTGTAACTTAGAGACTTACCGACTAAACAACAATTGACTGCCAAGCCGTATGTGGACATGAGAAAAATAGTTGACCTTCCTGCTGCTTCAGCAGGCAAAGTATGATTTTTTTTTCACTATCTGCTGTCCTCTCACCAGATTGACCATCATTCCCATCCTGGGAAAACCTGTCTGATTTTTTTCCCCCAATTTCCCTAGATTAAGAGAGTCAAACTGGCCCCCAAAGGTGGTGATGGTGACTCCACAGCTTTGCAGACAACCTGACTTACTTATTAGCATTAAATTCTCCTGATTCCTTCTCACTTATCCTCATATTGAAATAATTTATGTTAAAACATCTTTATCTTCAGTTAGTGGCAGATCTCCAACAAGTCATAACTTGGCCATAACTTGTGTATTTTAATGCAATTGAATTCAGCATGCATATTTTTTTAAGATTCTTTTTGATGTGGACTATTTTTAAAGTCTTTATTGAATTTGTTGCAATATTGCTTCTGTTTTATGTTTTGATTTTTTGGCCACAAGGCATTTGGGAACCTTAGCTGCCCAACCAGGGATCGAACCGATACCCCCTACATTGCAAGGCAAAGTCTTAACCACTGGACCACCAGGGAAATCCCTCAACATGCATTTGATAGGTGTCTTCTGAGAACCCTTCCTTGAGCTGTTTGCTCTGGGTGAAGAAGGTTCAGTAACAGCATCTGAAGAATTCATAGAGAGAAATTCCACTTTCAAAATAAGATCAGGCATGTTTGCCAGACATGTTCCATGTTCTGACAGTGATGACAGTCTTGTCTTTGGGCTACAGGTCCGGGAAGTCCTTCTTCAGACTTTCCTCGATGACTCCTCTCCAGGGGATAAGCGGCTGGCTGCCTATCTCATGCTGATGGGGAGTCCTTCCCAGTCGGATATTAGCAAAATCACCCAGCTTCTCCCTCGGGAACAGAATGAGCAAGTGAAGAACTTTGTGGCTTCCCACATCGCCAACGTCTTAAACTCAGAAGATTTGTACGTCCGGGAGTAAGTAAAGTCATTTTCCTGCATCTGCCACAAGGGGCTGAAATTCCAAATCTCAATTCTGATTTAGCTGCTGCCTGCCCTTTACAGGCTGTTCTTTCTTCTGGAACCAACATCTGTGTGAAAGTGCAGCAGATCTGAGCCAAGCTTTTGGGGCAAATAAAACCCAAAGAGTTTGGTAGTGATTGGAAATCCACATTGACTTGGGGGTGAGAGAGTAATACGATGTCTGTCAGCTCAAAATACTCTCCTTCGTTTTGTCTAGCTTGAAAAGCTTAGTGGAAGAAGCTCTGAAAAAATCTCAACTTCCAACTGTCATGGATTTCAAGAAATTTTCCCGCAACTATCAGTTTTCCAAATTGATTTCTCTTCCATCACTTGACCCGGTCTCAGCCAAGATTGAAGGAAATATTATATTTGATCCAAACAATTACCTTCCTAAAGAAAGCATGCTGAAAACGACCCTCAAAGTCTTTGGATTTGCTTCAACTGACCTCTTTGAGGTATGTGTGGGCCTGAAGCAGAGTCTTATGTTTATCTAGCCAATTCTGGTCTACATCATAAATAGTCAAGTCAAGAGAGCCGTGAGCCAGCTACAGGAGGAACAATCAGGCACTGATACCATCACTTCTTTCCTTTCCTCCTCTTCTTCCTGCCTCCCCACTAGGGGCCATGTGAAGCACAGCTCCTTATATGAATGGAAGTGTGATGTCTCAGAGAAGCCCTTACACCCTAAATCCAAGGGTTCAAACCCCAAATTCACCCCCAAACCAGAATCTTCAGTTTAACTATGTATCTGCTCTGAACCTTAGCTGCCTCTTCCAGAAAACAAGCACATAATAGGTTTTGCCTTGCAAGATTCCAGTGAGATTTAAATAAGACAACTCCTGTGGAGTGTTCAGGTCAACTCCTGCCCAGTAGCATTCACCAAGTACTTGTTTAATAAACTGAGCATAAATAGGGGAATAGGAGATGGACAGACAACAGAGAAACCTGATGGTGTTTCTTGCCTGATTTTCTCTCTCAGATTGGTTTGGAAGGAAAAGGTTTTGAACCAACACTCGAAGCGCTTTTTGGGAAAGAAGGATTTTTCCCAGACAGTGTCAACAAGGCTTTGTACTGGGTTAATGGTCGAGTTCCTGATCGCGTCTCCAAGGTCTTGGTGGACCACTTTGGCTACACCAAAGATGATAAACGTGAGCAGGTACGTTTTACATATCCTTTCAAGGAAAGCTTTGGGTCTCAATGCGAAAATGTTCTTATCTAAGCCTGGAAGTCAGCAAAGCACTATCTAACCAAAGCAACACCTATGGCTATTACTAACCAGTCCAGTGGGAATAAGAGACAGTGATGGGCCTTCTGGAGATTCAGTCTGCCCAGAGTCCAGGCTCATTAGAGGCTCTCTAGCATAATGATTAAGAGTGTGAACTCTGGGGCATGGGTTTGAAATCTAACCTCACTTTCTTCAAGCTCTGCATACCTGGGCAAGTTACTTGATGCTTTATCTGTTTCCACATCCCCAGAATACTAATAATAACTTATATCCTTCACAAGGATATTTAAAGACTAAATGAACTAAAATATGTAAAAAGCTAAACAAAGCCCCTGACTCTCATGTTGATTATTCAAGAAGCAGATAGTATTATAATTTTGAAATTCATATTTTCACTATTATTAACTACTTTCTTTGGCTGTCACCCACATCCGTGCACTAGCTAATGGAGGCAGAATCCTCTTTGAAGTTGCCATAAGCCTCCACTTAAGGAGCATAAAATAGATTGTGTGTTCTGGACCTTCTTATTCTTTAACTCTTTGCTGTCCAAAGCATGGTCCAGTCATTGGCATCACAGCAATGCTTGTTAGAAACGCAGGTTCTCAGGTCCTACTGGCCTCTATGGAATCAGGACTTGCATTTTAATGAGACCCCCCCCCCCCACCGCCAAGTAACCAGTGTACACATTTCAATTTGAGAAGCAGGGCAGTAATTTACTCCCCAGTGTTCACCTCCATCTCCTAATTTACTCACCTCCACTTGAGGCTGAGGGTCTTTGATCTGTTTTGGGTCTCAATCACTCTTTCTTTCTCAGAGCTTAAGCATCAGTCTATGGAATTCTTATGTCTAAGAACTTACCTAGATCAGAGCTTCCCTAGATGAGGTATGTTTCAAGCTTTTGGCCAATGTATACAGCAGCTATGCTTTCCCAGGAAATCCCTAGTGTTTTCCTTTGTTGGAGGAGAGAAGGAGTAAGCAGGGGAGGGGATAGGGGACAGAGGATCTTCTAATCTTGGGGAGCCATAGGGATCCTGGCATGCTGGAGAACAGAGATCACCTATGCCTACATCATAGATCACTTGAATGCCTACATCATTCAGGTTAAGAACAGTGTGGAAGCACCATTATCCCTGACAAGACCTTAGTTTTTTGTTTTTTGTTGTTGTTGTTTTTTTTAATGTCAGTTTGTAGGAGCTGTCTATCTTTTGATAAAAGGTGGGGGCCTGGTTTCAGTGTCTGCCCCACGTCCCCACCATGAGGGTTTATGTTTAGGCTCATCACAGCTGCAACTGGGAGGTCCCACATCTTAACCTAAGGGTGTTTGACAGCACTCACATCTCACTAGACATTTTGTTGTTAAAATCCCAGGACATGGTCAATGGAATCATGTTCAACATTGAGAAGCTGGTCAAAGATCTGAAATCCAAAGACTTCCCAGAAGCCAGAGCCTACCTCCGCATCTTGGGAGAAGAGCTTGGCTTTGTCAGACTCCACGACCTCCAACTCCTGGGGAAGTTGCTGCTGAAAGGTGTTCATACCCTGCAGGGGATCCCCCAGATGGTAAGTGGGCTGTCATAGGGTGATGGATTAGCCTGGGCTCTGTTGAGATCTCCCAGACTCCCTTAAGATCCCAGTCATGCAGACCAGAGAAAGTGCTTGTGCTTCCTCCAGAGAGGCAAGTTTGTCTTAAATGTCAGTGAAGAAGATTCCTGGATTCCTAAGGAATTGATAACATTTAGAAATTAAGCTATTCATCATGTTAGATGTATCTCTTTTTTAAATTAATTAATTAATTAATTTTACTTTACAACATTGTATTGGTTTTGCCATACATTGACTTGAATCCTCCATGGGTGTACATGTGTTCCCCATCCTGAACCCCCCTCCCACCTCCCTCCCCATCCCATCCCTCTGGGTCATCCCAGTGCACCAGCCCTGAGCACCCTGTCTCATGCTTGAACCAGGACTGGTGATTCTTTTCACATATGATAATTTACATGTTTCAATGCCATTCTCCTATATCATTCTGCCCTCGCCCTCTCCCACAGAGTCCGAAAGTCTGTTCAATACATCTGCGTCTCTTTTGCTGTCTCACATACAAGGTTATCATTACCATCTTTCTAAATTCCATATATATGCATTAGTATACTGTATTGTTGTTTTTCTTTCTGGCTTACTTCACTCTGTATAATAGGCTCGTTTCATCCACCTCATTAGAACTGATTCAAATGTATTCTTTTTAATGGCTGAGTAATATTCCATTGTGTATATGTACCACAGCTTTCTTATCCATTCGTCTGCAGATGGACATCTAGGTTGCTTCCATGTCCTGGCTGTTATAAACAGTGCCATGATGAACATTGGGGTACACGTGTCTCTTTGATTTCTGGTTTCCTTAGTGTGTATGCCCATCAGAGGGATTGCTGGGTCATATGGCAGTTCTATTTTCAGTTTTTTAAGGAATCTCCACACTGTTCTCCATAGTGGCTGTACTAGTTTGCATTCCCACCAACAGTGTAAGAGGGTTCCCTTTTTTCCACACCCTCTCCAGCATTTATTGCTTGTAGACTTTTGGATAGCAGCCATTCTGGCTGGCGTGAAGTGGTACCTCATTGTGGTTTTGATTTGCATTTCTCTGATAATGAGTGATGTTGAGCATCTTTTCATGTGTTTGTTAGCTATCTGTATGTCTTCTTTGGAGAAATGTCTGTTTAGTTCTTTGGCCCACTTTTTGATTGGGTCTTTTATTTTTCTGGAATTGAGCTGCAGGAATTGCTTGTATATTTTTGAGATTAATTCTTTGTTCATTGCTTCATTTGCTATTATTTTCTCCCATTCTGGAGGCTATCTTTTCACCTTGCTTATAGTTTCCTTTGTTGTGCAGAAACTTTTAATTTTAATTAGGTCCCATTTGTTTATTTTTGCTTTTATTTCCAATATTCTGGGAGGTGGGTCGTAGAGGGTCCTGCTGTGGTTTATGTCAGAGAATATTTTTCCTATGTTTTCCTCTAGGAGTTTAATAGTTTCTGGTCATACATTTAGATCTTTAATCCATTTTGAGTTTATTTTTGTGTATGGTGTTAGAAAGTGTTCTAGTTTCATTCTTTTACAAGTGGTTGACCAGTTTTTCCAGCACCACTTGTTAAAGAGATTGTCTTTTCTCCATTGTATATTCTTGTCTCCTTTGTCAAAGATAAGGTGTCCATAGGTGCATGGATTTATCTCTGGGCTACCACCCTAATACCAAAACCTGACAAAGATGCCACAAAAAAAGAAAACTACAGGCCAATATCACTGATGAACATAGATGCAAAAATCCTTAACAAAATTCTAGCAAACAGAATCCAACAACATATTAAAAAGATCATACATCATGACCAAGTAGGCTTTATCCCAAAGATGCAAGGATTCTTCAATATCCACAAATCAATCAATGTAATACACCACATTAACAAATTGAAAAATAAAAACCATATGATTATCTCAGTAGATTCAGAGAAAGCCTTTGACAAAATTCAACATCCATTTATGATAAAAAAAAAAAAAAACCCTCCAGAAAGCAGGAATAGAAGGAACATACCTCAACATAATAAAAGCTATATATGACAGACCCTCAGCAAACATTATCCTCTATGGTGCAAAATTGAAAGCATTTCCCCTAAAGTCAGGAACAAGACAAGGGTGCCCACTCTAACCACTACTATTCAACATAGTCTTGGAAGTTTTGACCACAGCAATCAGAGCAGAAAAAGAAATAAAAGGAATCCAGACTGGAAAAGAAGTAAAACTCTCACTGTTTGCAGATGACATTATCCTCTACACAGAAAACCCTAAAGATTCCACCAGAAAATTACTAGAGCTAATCAATGAATACAGTAAAGTTGCAGGATATAAAATTAACACACAGAAATCCCTTGCATTCCTATACACTAACAATGAGAAAACAGAAAAATTAAGGAAACAATTCCATTCACCATTGCAACGAAAAAAATGAAATACTTAGAAATATATCTATCTAAAGAAACAAATGACCTATATATAGAAAACTATAAAACACTGGTGAAAGAAATCAAAGAGGACACAGATAGATAGAGAAATATACCGTGTTCATGGATTGGAAGAATCAATATAGTGAAAATGAGTATACGACCCAAAGTGATCTATAGATTCAATGCAATCCCTATCAAGCTACCAACTGTATTTTTCAGAGAACTAGAACAAATAATTTCACAATTTGTATGGAAATACAAAAAACCTTGAATAGCCAAAGCAATCTTAAGAAAGAAGAGTGGAACTGGAGGAATCAACCTGCCTGACTTCAGTCTCTACTACAAAGCCAGTCATCAAGACAGTATGGTACTGGCACAAAGACAGAAATATAGATCAATAGATGTATCTTTTAACAGCATTCATTTGTTCATGTGGAAAATAGTATTAAGTGTATCTCTCTACCTAGATACACTTTAATATTAAATATTCCCTTAATATTTAAATGATGAAGTGATTATGAAACAATGTAGAAAACTGCAGTCCATTGTCTAAATATCTATAATTATTAGTTTATTTAAAAGGGAGAAAATATCCAAATATACTCCCTAGGATATAATGAATAATAATGTGGCTTTCATAAAAGAGATCTCAAGTTATTTTCCAGAGGTGTTATAAAGAATAAACACCAATGCATACTGATATGTACATCATTTAAATAGTTCATCAGTTTTAAAAAACTGGTTTGACCATAATATACTGTGCTGCAAGTATTCCAATGCCAAATAATCAGAATTAAGTCATGCCATGCAATGATATTTAAAGTTCACAAATCTCAGAGGCCCAGAAATAGTCTGAAATGCTCTTTGAATCCCCAGTTGAAAATGACATGATATCTACCCAGGGCAACTTTCCGTATTCCAATTTGTTGAAATCAATAATCATTCATCTTTATTTATTAAGCTATTAAGCTAATTAAAATATGCTGGTCCCTTCCATTCTGAATAAAGAAGAATAACTATTGTCTGACATGGGGAAGGCTGCATTTCGGAAAGCCTATTTGAATAAGGCTTACTTGTACTCTCTCCTGTGTGATATATAGATTAAAGAGCTCGTAAGGAAAGGTTCAACAAGTGACTTGTTCCTTCACTACATCTTCATGGACAATGCCTTTGAACTCCCCACTGGACTTGGATTACAACTGCAAGTGTCCTCTTCCGGCATTATCACTCCTGGAATCAAAGCTGGAGTGAAACTGGAAGTAGCCAATGTAAGAATCTGTTCACTTTTTTATTCCTTAGATTGTTCTTTTCCTCCAGGGCAGATGTCTTGTGCAATTTAAAAGGGTGTTTGCAATTCAAGATGAAGTGCATCATCAATGGAATCATTTCATTAACTTTTCTTTTTTTAATTTATTTTTTAATTGGAGGAAAATTGCTTTACAGTGTTGTGTTGGTTTCTGCCATACAACAATGCAAATCAGCCATGATTTTACATATATCACCTCCCTCTTGAGCCCCTCTCCCCTGCCCCCCACTCCACCCCTCTAGGTCATCATAAAGCACCAGGCTGGCTCCCTGTGTTATATAGCAACTTCTCACCAGCTATCTATTTTATACATGGTAGTGTATATGTGTTGATGAACATTAAGCTTCCACCAGGATGCACCTAGCAACTTCTGCCCAGGCATGGCCATAACATGAGAACTAAGTGTTTCGGTCATCTTTGTATCCTGTTATGCTTAAAGTTAACTTGGGCACTTCCTGGTCCTGGGTATCAGTCTGGCCCTGGAGGACTGAGAACGTGGCTTTTCCTTCCACAAACACATCTCAGTAACGTTTTCTCTGGTATGAGCCATCCAGAGATTCTTCCCAGAAGTGGGAGATAGGGGTGGGGGGTGGTGATCTGGCTGCAGGGGACTAAGGTTATTGAACCAAACTGATTAGGTCATTGTCTGACTTACAGATGCAGGCAGAACTGGTGACAAAGCCGTCTGTGTCTGTGGAGTTTGTGACAAACATGGGCATCATCATCCCAGACTTTGCCAGGAGCGGGGTGCAGATGAACACCAACTTCTTCCACGAAACAGGCCTGGAGGCGCGAATAGTCCTAAAAGCTGGGCAACTGAAGTTCATCATTCCTTCTCCCAAGAGGCCAGTCAGGCTGTTCAGTGGCAGGTAATTCTTTCCCTTAGATCTGACCATACAGTGTGACAGAAGAAATTATGACTGCAGGATTTGGCCAAGCTACACAGTTGATTGAGAAAATTCAGGCCCCAGTGGATCTTGATGGGGGGCAGGGGGAATGGAGTGAGAGAAGGTACTGGATTACCTGCTTTTAACCTACCTAGACTCACTACATAATTACAGTTTCCTCAGAGAAGGTACTGGATTACCTGTCCTAGACTCACTACATAATTATAATTTCCTAGACTTTTCATATTTCACTAAGCTGAGACTTAAGACTTACTGATTAAATAGTTGCTATTAGGTTGTATTTTCTTGTGTGATTTCTTTTGAGAATGAATAAAACAGTAGCTATAGAGAAAACATCCTTGGGAAATGAACATTTTTCCTAAGAAAAATGCCAAAGGACATACTGATCTGCAATGGCAAGTTCAGTAGATAAAGCATGAAAGTCTTAATCTACTAACTATGGGAAGCAACCTCCTATTGAGAGCTCCATGGTCAATAAAATCCTCAAACATGGATTTACCCTAGTGTTTCCATATTTTGGACACTTTTTTTAATTAATAATTATTATGTTCACTGAACTCTAACCCCCTGAATGCTTTGCAACGAGTGTTATCAAATATAAGACAAATGGAGACCATTTTACTCTCATTCTCTTTCTGCCTACACAATAAAACTGCTCTGTAAGGACACATTAATTTATCAGTTCAAATATAGTGAGATAAGCAGGGACTGTCAAGTGAAGGCTGCGTTAGAGGAAGCAGGAGAGGACCATGGCATTATGTATTGTGGAGCTGGTGGCAATTAGGGAAAGCATTTTGGAGAAAGCCACACTTCAGCTGACCCCTGGAAGTAGTGTGGGAGTTACCCAGACAAAAGAGAAAAGAATGAATGTTCCCAGGCAAAGAGAAAAGCACGTGCAGTGACCTGAAGGAAAAATGTGGTTCCAGGAACTACAAGAAGTTCCATGTGGTCAAGTGCATGGGAAATACAGTGAAAGAGGATGTGAGAGGCTGGCAGGGGTTAGCTTTGTGAGTCATCTTCAGGAGTGTGGGCTCTTCTGAAGACAAAAGGGTTGAAAGTGGGCGTGTAAATGAAGTAAGTTTGGTGTTTTAGAAAACTCTGACTCTGGAGTAGGAGATGGGTTGAGAGGAGGCATGGCCAGAGCAGGAAGATGAGTCAGGAGCCTGGTTACAACCACACGTGGGGGGAGATGGTAGTGCCACACCTGATGAGGGCAGGCAGACAGAGCAATGAACTGACCCCAGAAATCCTTAGGAGGTGGAAACTTGGTGATTGACTGGATGCAGGGAGTGGGCGGTGGGGGGTGGGGATGTGAAGAAAAAGGAGGAGTCAGAAGGAGTCAGGGGTGCTCATCATTGAAACAGAGACTAAAGAAGCAAAGCAGTTGGTGAGGGGGACAAGGACAAATGCCATTTTCAACACACTAGCTTGGAAGTCCTGGGAGACTGAGAATACCCAGCTGTCGTCAGATCCATGGGTCTGAGCTCAGTGCAAAGGTCTGAACCACAAATACATATTTGGGCATCACTGGCACATAGAGGTTGTTGAAATCAAACCATGATTCATGTAGAGTAAGGCGTGAAGGACTAGGACAAGAACAGCTAGAATATACACATGTAAAAGGAAGAGGCATATGCAGGAGAGTGATAAGGGGTGACCAAAGCCATAAATGGTCACAAAAGCCCGGGAGCAGCCACAGGGGTGGATGACCCCACGGACAGGGCATCACGGGCACTTAGGGTTCCAGCCCACCAGCAAAGGTTGGTCTCAGTGCACCCCTAAAATGAGAAAACAGCCCTGAGAAAAGAACATGATATATCAGAGACCATCCTTAGATGGAATTGTGAAACATTCTTATACTTACTAATTTTTTAAGAGCATACTGGGGAGGAGGATACCAGATATTTTCAGATCTAGTTCAGACTCTAAAGTCTTCATCTGGCCATTAGTGAGCAACTCTACTGAATGCTTCCAAGAGATCAAAGAAGACAAAGCCAAAAAATGTCCATCAGAGGTGACTGGAGATGCTGATGAAGGCAGTTGCAGAAGCACCAGGAGGGTGACTGTCAGACCCCCTATCCAGGAGAAGGGTGTTGAATGACAGTGGTGACTACAGAGGCAGACAGATTTCTTGATTGTGAGGGAGATAAGACAGGGCTAGAAGGGCAGGAAAGGGGTGTGGAGTGTGTGTACGCAGTGGAAAAAGAAATTTGAGTATGTTTAACACTGCTGGAGAAAAGCTAGTGGAGAGGGATTTCAGATGAAAAACAAGTTGTACACCTTTTACCTGCACTTTAGGAAGGAAGGGGCAGCCATGAAGTCAGGTCCCAATGACCATTACTGACCTCTCTGATCCTCTTTCATCTGTAAAGGAGACTCTTAATTCCTACTGTCATGGAAACTACAGATAGGAAATGTGACCAACTTAGTGAAATGTCTTAGTGCAAATTGTTTTGGGAAATGTTAAGAGTCACAGGGTTGTTAGCCTTATTGATGTTCTTCTTACAGTTCTGTGTTTCTGAGTAAATCAAAGAATTTGAGGTGGATATGGACAAAGGGAAGATAGGGGGCAGGGTAAGAGGGTATTTGCATTGGGAGAATCAGTGATGTTCATTTCAATGACTTGAAAATAACTAGGTTTTTTTTTTCTTTCTTTCACTAGTAACACATTGCATTTGGTCTCTACCACCAAAACGGAAGCGATCCCACCTCTCATTGAGAACAGGCAGTCCTGGTCAACTTGCAAGCCTTTCTTCATTGGCCTGAACTATTGCATCACGGGTGCTTACTCCAATGCCAGCTCCACAGACTCTTCCTCCTACTATCCGCTGACTGGGGACACCAGGTCAGAAATGCTCAGTGTCCCCGCCCAGCATCTGCTCACCTCCTAGATTATGACCCCCTAGCAGGGCTTCCCATATGGTGCTAGTGATAAAGAATCTACCTGCCAGTGTGGGAGACACAACAGGCATGGGTTCCACCCCTGGGTGGGGAAGATACGCTGGAGAAGAAAATGACAACCCACTCCAGTATTCTCGTCTGGGAAATCCCATGGACTGAGGAGGCTGACGGGCTACAGTCCATGGGGTCACACAGAGTTGGACATGACTGAGCATTCACATGCAAGCAGGGCCAAGGAAGAATACCATGTCGCCAGCCTCAGGAACTTGTTCTATGCCTTGGTTATTTAGAACTGTGGTCCTCTGCCCTACACACCAGAAGGGTATCTACCTAACCTTTGTGGCTAGGTTTTGGCATCTCCATAGATGGGGAGGAGAGAGCAGTGTTGGAAGGTGAGGTGTCATAACCCCTAGGGAGGTCTTTGCTCCAGAAATAAACAAAGAAAGTTTTATCAAACTCCCTCAAGGAAACTGTACCCACTGCCACTGAGAATCACTCCTTAAAATCATCTCTTTGTAGATGGCGCCCCCTTTTTCTCCCTCATGCATTAGAGGAGGAGATCATAGACATATGCTGATTTGCACCCAGTTCAGTATCCATGTTTCTGTTACCTCCAGACACACGGGCAAGATCTTTCTTGAAGCCACTCCCACTCCATGGCTTCCCTTATGGCTCAGCTGGTAAAGAATCCGCCCACAATGCAGGAGGCCTGGTTTCAATCCCTGGGTTGGGAAGATCCCCTGGAGAAGGCAAAGGCTACCCACTCCAAGTATTCTGACCTGGAGAATTCCATGGACCTTATAGTCCATGGAGTCGCAGCGTCAGACCCGACTGAGCGACTTTCACTTCACTTCTTGCTCCTTATTCTCAGTTTTGCTGACATAACCAGCCAACCCCTGTTGGTCCAAAAACCCCAGGCATCCTAGGACTTGCCCTTGCCTTAGGCTTTTGGAGGAAATGAAGGGACCTTAAAGATCATCATTAGTTAAGGACAAGAGACAGGGTTAAATAAGGACCAGATTTTTGTTGCAACTGAGGCCGAGTTGTTTTGACGACGTTATTATCATCACGAAGGCTCTAACATTATGCCACGCATGCATTGTAACATCTTTAGATTTGAACTGGAACTGAAGCCCACAGGAGAAGTGGAACAGTATTCTGCCAAGGCATTCTACGAACTCCGGAGAGATGGTGAAGCCTTGGTGGACATGCTGAAGCTTGTAACTCAGACAGAAGGCAAGTATCCAGAAAAGGGACCCTCTGTCTCCGCCCTCAGTCTCAAGTCCAGGACTCACAAGGAGAACTCATTTCATTTAATGTAATTAACAAATAGTTACTGAGTGCTGGTTAAGTGTCAGGCCTGATCTAAGAGCTGAAGATAGAACAGTAAACAGAGATAAAGTTACTGTCTTTTGTGGAGTTTATAGTAAACAACCAAACAAGTAAATATTCAGAAGGTCAGATTCATGCTGGGGAGAATAGAGCACAGAGGGGTCTAGGGGATGTCAGGAGTGGCAGCCAGGAGAAAGGATGGGGGAAGGCAGTGCCATTTGGAATGAAAAGGGAAGCTCCCACTGGTAAAGGGAGCATAAACAGGAGGCCTGAAAGAGGTAAGGGGATAATGCACATGTAAAGAGTGTTACAGACTGAGGGGCCAGCTGGTGCAAAGGTCCTAGGGCAGGTGCATGGCCTCTGTTTGAGGAAAAGGAAGGAAGTCAGTATGGTTGAAGCAGGGATCAGGGAGGAAAACTGTAGAAGATGGAGTCAGAGAAATAGGGGCAGGGCAAAAGATGGTCGTGTAGTCTGTGTAAGGATGTTAGTTTTTACAATGAGTGAAGTAAGCTACCATTTTTTAAAATTGAAGTGTACTTGACTTCAAGTGTGTTAGTTTCAGGTGTATAGCAAAGTGATTCGGTTATATATATAGATACTTTTTCAGATTCTTTTCCATTATGGATTATTACAAGATATTGACTATAGTTCTCTGTGCTGTACAGTAGATCCGTTTTTAATCTCTTTTATATATAATAGTGTGTATCTGTTTATCTCAAACTCTTAATTTACCCATCCACCCCCTTTGCCCTTTGGTAGCCATAAGTTCATTTTCTATGAGTCTGTTTTATCAGTAAATTCATTTGTATCATTTTTTTAGATCCCACATGTTAGTGATATCATATGATATTTGTCTTGCTTTGTCTGACTTATTTCAGTTAGAACAATAATCTCTAGGTCCATCCACGTTTCTGCATATAGCAATGTTTTATTCTTTTTTATGGCTGGGTGGCATTCCATTGTACATGTATACCAGATCTTCTTTATCCATTCATCTGTTAGTGGACCTTTGGTTTCTTTCATATCGTCACTATTGTAAATAGTGCTGCTATGAACATTGAGGTTCATGTATCTTTTCAAATTAGGTGTTTTGTCTAATTTGGGTATATGTCCAGGAGTGGGATTGCTACATCATATGTTTATAGTTTTTAGTTTTTTGGGGAACCTCCATTCTGTTCCCCATAGTGGCTGCACCAATTTATATCCCCATCAACACAGTAGAATGGTTCTCTTTTCTCTATATCCTATCCAGCATTTATTATTTTTAGACTTTTTGATAATGGCCATTCTGACCAGTGTGAGGTGATACCTCACTGTAGTTTTGATTTGTGTTTCTCTAGTAATTAGTGATGCTGAGCATCTTTGCAAATGCCTCTTGGACATCTCTATCTCTTCTTTAGAGAAATGTCTATTTAGGTCTTCTACCCATTTTTTGATTGGGTTGTTTGCTTTTTTATGTTGAGCTGTATAAGCTGTTTGTATATTTTGGAAATTACGCTCTTGATGGTTTGCATATATTTTCTCTTAGTCGGTAGGTCATCTTTCCATTTTGTTTATGATTTCCTTTGCTGTGCCTCTAAGTTTGATGATGTCCCATTTTTTTATTTTTGAAGAAGCGACTATTTAATTTGTGTTTATGCTGAGGAAAGACTTTAGAAGGACAAGGGCAGAGAAACTAGGGTGCAGCCTGTCACAATAATCCAGGCCAGAGATGGTGGTGCTTTGGATTGGACTGGTGGTGGCAAATGTGGTTGGATTCTGGCCATATTTTGAGGGTTAGGTGGACAGAATTTGCCTGATACAGTGGATATTCAGTGTAAGAGAAAAAAGGCTATCAAGACAACTCAAATTTTTGACCTGAGCAGATAAAAAACAGGGTTGCCATGTCCTGAGATGGAAAAGGCCAGTGGAGAGGCAGGTTTTAGGGGATGGAAAAGCTGAGATAGTCACTGTGGAAGATTATTTATGCAGGAACAGTAAGTCACAAGATTAAAAGCAAATGGAAAACAAAACCCAGAGGAAAGGGGGTGCTCACAGGGGATACATATGAAAAAAATGTCATTTAACAATTTTACAAGGGATGTAAAATGGGCAAACCTGTGAACTGAAGGAAACCTGGGAATCTTGTGACAAAGAAGGGAGGAGCTGGGAGAGAGGAAGGCAGGGCACAGTGGCAGGGAACCAGGAAGGATGTCATAGGCAGATGCTCATATAGAGATGTCATGTGTGCCTGACAGAGCCAAGCCTTTACTGATCCCTGGACATGCTAAGTGTTTCTCATGTCAGGCCCTTTGCACTTCTGATTTCCTCTGCCTGGACTGCTCTCCCCATTGGATACAGCCTGGCTCAGCATCTTTCTCACTTTTATTTATTTGGCTGTGCCAGGTCTTAGTTTCAGCATGCAAGATCTTTAGTTGCAGCATGCGAACTCTAAGTTGTGGCATGTGGGATCTAGTTCCCTGACCAGAGATGCAACCTGGGTCCCCTACATTGGGAGCTTAGCCAATGGATCACCAGGGAAGTCCCTCAGCCTGTCTCTTCATTCAAGCCTCTGCCCACATATTCTCTTATCAGAGCTTATCTGGCCACCACACATGAAATAGCACCTCTTCTATCCTTATCTGTCCTTTATCATCTTATCCAGTTTTACTTTTCATCTTAACATTTATTACCACTGGACATAATGTACTTGCTTATTGTCTATACACCTCCCACTAGAATGTCAGCTCCATGAGGACTGGGACTCCCAGTGCCAAGAGCAGTGCCTCACCCATGATAAGTAATCAATAATTATTTACAAATTGAATGCATGTCCAGTTAAAAATTTTAAAAATTTTAAATTTTTTAAAATTTAAGGTAAACTTTTACCTTAATTTAAAATTTAAATTTAAATTAAATTTAATTTAAAATTTTTAAATTTTTACCCCCGAGTTAAAAATTTAAGGTAAAATCCTTGAACTGTGTCCTCACTTGAGTGCATTAAGTTCTGGAGGTTTCTCTGCCTAGTTCTCTTTCCTTCCTACATGGAGCTGATGAATATGCATCTTGACTCTCCTGTACACTCTCCCAGGGGTGAAGCAGACCGAGGCTACTCTGCTGTTTAGATACAACCGGCAAAGTAAGACCTTGTCCAGTGAACTCCACATTCCAGATTTTGATGTTGACCTTGGGACAGTCCTCAAAGTTAGTTATGAATCTTCTAAGGAAAAGAAGTCTTACAAGCTCACCCTGGACTTTCAGAACAAGAAAATCACTGAGGTCACCCTCGCTGGCCACATAAGGTAAGGAACTCTCCGGGGGGTCTGGCCAGAGCTGTGGACCTTTCTGGCTCCGCCCTTTCTTCCTTTTCAGCTTTAAAGCTGACCAGGCCAGGGGTACCCACAGTCCACAGTGCAAGGAATCTTCATCATTCTGACTCTCTGCTCTTGTCTGGTTGGACCTACCTGCCATTCACTGGTATTACTATTCATGAGGCACTGTGCTGGGTACTTTAAATCTCAGGCCTCATGATAAACTGCAAGGTAGGTATAAGTTTTCCTGTTTTATAGATGAGGAAATGGAAGCTCAGAGGGGCTAAATAATTTGGCCAAGACAGCAGAGATAGTAAAGGGTAGAGCAGGATTCAGTTTTTGAAAACCTTCTCTCCCCTACCTCCCTGGAAAGTCCTACATTTGTGCCCAGTTAGCTTTAGAAGTTCAGGAGTTTAATCTCTGGTCACTTCTTTGAGCCATTCATGTATCTTGTTTTCATCACCACAAATAGAACCCATGTTTCATCCTGCATATCTCCTTGGAATGAATGGAATCATTGATGTTGACTTTTTCTTTTTCAATAGCTATGACAGGAGGGAAGAAGGCAAAATCAAAGGTGTGATTTCCATACCCCGTTTGCAAGCAGAAGCCAGAAGTGAGATTCTCAGCCTCTGGTCTCCCTCAAAACTGCTCCTTCAGATGGACTCCTCTGCCACGGCTTACGGCTCAACAATATCCAAGAAGGTGGCATGGCGTTATGGTGTGTATGTCTCTCCTACATGAGCACACCCAAGGAGAGCTCCGTGTACTTGAGGGCAGTGCTGACAACTGTAGGTAGGGACTGACCTGGTGCTCTTGACAGCTATTTCCCATGTGTGTTTTCAGATGGAGAGAAGATTGAATTTGAATGGAACACAGGCACCAATGTGGATACTAAAAAAGCAGCTTCCAATTTCCCTGTGGATCTCTCTGGTTTTCCTAAAACCTTGCATGCGTATGCCAGTATTCTCCTGGATCGCAGAGTTCCTCAGACAGACCTGACTTTTCGGCACATGGGTTCCAAATTAGTTGCTGTGAGTACACATCAGTCAGTCAATAAATACATGGTGATACTTGCATAGTCAACCCTACATTAGGTGAAAGAGAATATCCAAAGATGGAGAAGGTATGCTTCCCACCCCCAGGGAATTCCTGGGGAGAAAAAGAAGCATTGACATGTACACTGTTGTTGTTTAGGTGTTAAGTCTTGTCCAGCTGTTTTGCAACCCCATGTACTATAGCCCACCAGGCTCCTCTGCCCATGGGATTTCCCAGGAAAGAATATTGGAGTGGGTTGCCAACTCCAGAGGATCTTCCCAACCCAGGGGTTGAACTTGCCTCTCCTGCATTGGCAGGCAGGTTCTTTACCACTGAGCCACTAGGGAAGCCCTGAACATGTGTCTAGTTGCCCATTTATACAAGGCTGTATGTTTTAAATACCAAATGAATACTACCAAGCAGAAGAGTTACCTGTGCCTAAGATATCACAGGGAACTTCAGGATACTGGCTAGAGGGTTGACCGTACTCTGCATTCTTTTTATAAAATACAGGAAGAGATGAATTACTGCCAACCAATATTAAATAATTTTTATGATTTATGTTTTGAGTATATCATCCTGCTTAATGATAGAGCTGTCAAATTTGGATTATTGCCTAATGTGAATTGTGTCTGATGCCTGTCCATGCCCACTGCTTTTAAAACTCCCGTTATTTTGTAGGCAGCAAGCACCTGGCTCCAGGAGACATCGAGGAGTCTTCCTTACGCCCAGAAAATACAAGATCAACTCAGTGGCCTGCAAGAGTTGTGCCTCCAGAAAATGGAATTGCCAAACTTCCACATCCCAGGAAACCTCTTCTTGAAAAGGTGAAAGAATGAACCAGAAGAATTTATTGAACCATGAGATGTAAATGGAAGATTTTACTTAGCACGCTTTAGGCTTTTTTTTCAATTTACATTTTTCATGGAAGTGATGTGAGCATTTTAAAGACATTAGTAACTGTAGCATAAATGCTGTGGCATTTTTGCATTAGTAAATATGAGGTCAGAATGTGAACAACAACCCAGTTAAAAAAAAAAAATCCTGAGAAAGTAATAAGGAGATTCTGGTACTCTGTCCCTAAGACGTTTTATTCACAGGTTATGAAATGCTCTTGGAGGTAAGTGGTTGTGTCACTGTAAGAATAAGAAAAACTATGATTTGGGCTTCCTTGTGGCACTAGTGGTAAAGAACCCACCTAAGAGACTCCAGTTCTATCGCTGGGTAGGGAAGATTCCCTGGAGGAGGGCATGGCAACCCACTCCAGCCTTCTTGCCTGGAAAATCCCATGGACAGAGGAGCCTGGCAGTCCATAGGGTCACAAAGAGTCAGACACGACTGAAGCAACCTAGCCCACAGCTATGACTTAGATGGATGGTAGTAATAAGGACACAGCTCTTGGAAGGGATTTGAATGAATCTGAGTGTTTGATAGGTAGGGATTAAGACCAAGGACTCCAGGCCTTGGGAAGAGCATGAGCAACGTGCAGTACTGGATTGAGAATGGGCCACATGCACTATTGTTTGGAAGGTCAGGAGGCAGTGAAGTTCTTGCGGTCTGACTGTGGACACTGTCTTTGCTCTTCATTTCAGTGACGGTCGGATCAAATACACCTTGAACAAGAACAGTATGGAAATTGAGATCCCATTGCCTTTTGGTGGCAAATCCTCCGAAGATCTAAAGATGTTCAAGACAATTCAGACTCCAGCCCTCAACTTCCAGCCTCTGGGATTCCACCTGCCATCTCAAGAGTTCCAGATCCCCACTTTTACCATCCCCCACTTGTATCCACTGCGGCTGCCTCTCTTGGGTGTGCTAGACCTCTCCACAAGTATCTACAGCAACTTGTACAACTGGTCCGCCTCCTATACTGGCGGCAACACCAGCACAGACCACTGGAGCCTTCAGGCTCAGTACCACGTGAAGGCGGACTCTGTGGTCGACCTGCTCTCCTACCACGTGCAAGGTGAGCCGTGCTCGCGGGGAGGGTCACAGAACAGCTTCGCTCCATGTCCCAGTGGGAGAACCTCCTCTAGGAAGGGAAAAATTTCCTTACAGATATTTTTCCTGCTACTTGGAACCCTGTTCTTTTATTATTATTATTATTAATTGAAGGATAATTGCTTTCTGATATTGTGTTGGTTTCTGCCAAACATCAACATGAATTAGCCATAGGTATGCCTATGTCCCCTCCCTCTTGAACCTCCCTCCCACCTGCCTTCCCATCCCTCCCCTCCAGCTTGTTACAGAGCCCCAGTTTGAGTTCCCTGAGTCATTCAGCAAATTCCCATTAGCTGTCTGTTTTACATATGGTAATGTATATGTTTCTGTGTTACTCTCTCCATATATCCCACCCTCTCCTTCCTCCCCCTCCATCACCTTGTCCATAAGTCTGTTTTCTATGTCTGTGTATCCACTGCTGCCCTGCAAATAGGGAACCCTATACTTTTTCCTTCCTACCTTTCTCCCTCCCTGCCTCTCTTCTTTTGGAAATATTTATTAAACACATATGTACCAAATATCCTACTAGGCAGTAAGAGAGAAGATGAACAGATAAACTGGCAGTTAGATTTCAGTGTGAAAGATGCTGTGACACGGTCTAGGTATAAAGTGGAGGCACTTGAAAGGGAAACCCAGCAAGGTCTGTGGTAGTCAAGGAGGGCTTCTGGGAGGAAGGCCTTTTGCTGTCAGATTTCGTGCTCACACTACAAATAGAGGAGACTGTGGCACAACTGACCCAGACCAATGGGTCTTATTACTTAAAGCCTTATTACTGAAAGCCTTTCACCATAGCAATTGTTCTGGAGACGTATGACTTCATTTAATCAATGTGTTTTGATTTTTATGCTAGGATCTGGAAAAGCAGCGTATGACCACAGGAATACACTCACGTTATCAGGTGATGGGTCTCTACACCACAAATTTCTGGATTCAAATGTCAAATTCAGTCACGTAGAGAAAAGGGGAAACAATCCGACCTCAGGTCTGCTAACATTCGACGCATCCAGTGCCTGGGGTCCACAGATTTCTGCATCAATCCACTTGGACTCAAAGAAGAAAGAGCATTTGTACGTCAAGGAAGTCAAGATTGACGGACAGTTCAGAGCCTCTGCATTCTATGCTAAAGGTGCATATGACCTGTCTTATCAGAGAGATCCTGCCACGGGCCAGCTCACTGGAGAATCCAACCTGAGGTTTAACTCCTCCTACGTCCAGGGCACCAACCAGATAACAGGAAGGTATGATGATGGCACTGTCTCCATTACCTCCACCTCAGATCTGCAAGATGGCCTCGTGAAAAATACTGCTTCCCTGAAATATGAGAACTACGAGCTAACACTGAAATCTGACACCAGCGGGAAGTATGAGGACTTTGCCACTTCAAACAAGGTGGATCTGACCTTCTCTAAGCAGAGTGCATTGCTCCGTTCCGAGTATCAGGCTGATTACAAGTCACTGAGGTTCTTCACCCTGCTTTCTGGATCTCTAAACTCTCATGGCCTTGAGTTAAATGCCGACATCTTGGGCACTGACAAAATTAATAGTGGTGCTCACAAGGCAACACTCAGGATTGCCCGGGATGGAATGTCCACCAGTGCAATGACCAGCTTGAAGTATAGTCCCCTGGTGCTGGAGAATGAACTCAACGCGGCAGTCAGCCTCTCTGGGGCATCTCTGAAATTAACATCAAACGGCCGCTTTCGGGAACACCATGTGAAATTCAGTCTAGATGGAAGAGCTGCCCCCACAGAGGTGTCACTGGGAAGTGCTTATCAGGCCATGATTCTGGGTGTCGACAGCAAAAACATCTTCCACTTCAGAATCAACCAGGAAGGACTCAAGCTTTCAAATGACATGATGGGTTCATATGATGAAATGAAACTTGACTACACAAACAATCTGAATGTTGCAGGGTTCTCACTGGACTTCTCTTCCAAACTTGACAACATTTATAGCTCTGACAAGTTTTATAAGCAAAATTTTAATCTACAGTTAGAGCCCTATTCCCTGGTAACTACTTTAAACAGTGACTTGAAATTCAATGCTCTGGATATGACCAACAGTGGAAAATTAAGGCTAGAACCTCTGAAGCTGAATGTGGGTGGGACCATAAAAGGAGCCTACCAAAATGATGAAATAAAACACATCTACACTCTTTCTTATGCTGACTTATCTGCAAGCTATAAAGCAGACACTGTAGCTAAGGTGCAAGGAACAGAGTTTAGCCATCGGCTCAACACGAACATTGCTGGGCTTGCTTCAACTGTGGACATCAGTACAAACTACAATTCAGACTCCCTGCATTTCAGCAATGCATTCCGCTCTGCAGTGGCCCCATTTACAATGACCATCGACACACATACAAATGGCAATGGGAAGCTGGTTCTCTGGGGACAACACACGGGGCAGCTCTACAGCAAATTCCTGTTGAAAGCAGAACCTCTGGCCTTTACTTTCTCCCATGATTACAGAGGATCCACAAGTCACCATCTCATGTCCAGGAGAAGCATCACCACTGCTCTTGATCACAAAGTCAGTGCCCTACTCACTCTGGCCGAGCAGACTGGTGACTGGAAACTCAGGACCCGGTTGGACAAAAACGAATACAGCCAGGACTTCAGTGCTTACAACACAAGAGACAAAGTTGGTATTGAGCTCAGTGGACGAGCCCTGGCTGACCTCACTGTGCTGGACTTCCCGATTGCAGTGCCACTGGTACTCAGCCAGTCCATCAATGTCATTGACACTTTAGAGATGAGGGATTCTGTTGGTCAGCCCCAAGAATTCACTCTTGTTGCTTCTGTAAAATATGATAAGAACCAAAATGCTCACACCATCCATCTCCCATTCTTTAAATTCCTGCCAAAATATTTTGAGAAGACTCGGGCAGTAGTTATAGGTGCACTGGAGGCTGTACAGAAAGAATTGAAGCGCACCCATATTGATCAACACATGAGGAAATATGTAGCAGCCTTGGACAGACTCTCACAGCAAGTTAATGATTATCTGAGCACGTTCAGTTGGGAGAGACAAGTTTTGAGTGCCAAGGAGAAACTAACTGCTTTCACAGAAAATTATAGCATGACAGAAAATGACCTGCAAATTGTATTAGACAATGCCAAAATCAACCTTAATGAAAAACTGTCTCAGCTGCAAACATATGTGATACAATTTGATCAGTATATTGAAGATAATTATGATTTGCATGATTTTAAGACAACTATTGCTAAGATTATTGATCAAATCATTGAAAAATTGAAAATTCTTGATGAACATTATCATATCCGTGTCAATTTAGTAAAAAAAATCCGTGATCTGTATTTTTTTATTGAAAATTTTGATTTTAACAAAATTGGAAGTAGTACTGCATCTTGGATTCAAAATATGGATACTAAGTATCAAATAAGAATCCAGATACAAGAAAAATTGCAACAGCTCAAGGTACAGATTCAGACTGTAGACATCCAGCACCTTGCTGAAATGTTCAAACAGCAGATTGAAGCTGTTGACATCAGAGTGCTTTTAGATCAGTTGAGAACTGCAATCCCATTTCAAAGAATAAAGGAAATTATTGAGCATGTCAAATACTGTGTTACAAGTCTTTCTGATGGTTTTGAAGTAACTGAGGAAATCAATGCTTTCAGAGTCATGGTCCATGAATTCACTGAGATGTATAAAATAGACCAACACATCCAGGCTTTAATGGATAAATCAGTGCATTTGGCCCAACAATATAAGCTGCAGGAGACTGTTCAGAAGCTAAGCAGTGTCCTACAGCAAGTCAAGATGGCAGATCTTGTTGAAAAATTGATTGGGCTTACCAACAATGCTCTCAAGCAGCTTGAAGCATTGTCTTTTAATCAATTCCTTGAAGAAGTAAACAGATTCCTTGACATGTTGGTGAAAAAATTAAAGTCATTTGATTACCAGCAGTTTGTAGTTGAAACCAATAACAAAATTCATGAGGTGACTCAGAGAATCAATGATGAAATTCAGGCCCTGGAACTCCCACAGAAAGCAAAGGCATTCAGACTGCTTGTAGAGGATGCTAGGATTATGGTCTCAACCTATCTGGAAAACCTAAAGGCCACCAAAATCACCGTATTCTTGGATTGGTTACAGAAGGCTCTAAGTTCAACGTCTGTAACTTACATGAAAACAAAATTTCAGGAGACCCTGGAAGATTTTCGAGACCGAATATATCAAATGGATATACGTCAGGAACTCCAGCGGTACCTATTCCTAGTGGGCCAGGTTTACAACACACTCATCACCTACATTTCTGACTGGTGGGTTCTTGCTGCTAAGAACCTTACTGACTTTGCAGAACAGTATTCGATCCAAGACTGGGCTGAAAACCTGAAAACGTTAGTAGAACAAGGGTTCACTGTTCCCAAAATCCAGACCACCTTTGGGACCATACCTGCCTTTGAAATCAGTCTCCGTGCCCTTCAGGAGGCTACATATCAGACTCCTGACTTCATCATTCCCCTGACAGATCTGAGAATCCCATCCTTTCAGATCAACTTCAAAACACTGAAGGATGTGAAAATCCCATCCAGCTTTTCCACTCCAGAATTTACCATCCTCAATACCCTCCACATCCCTTCCTTTACAATTGACTTCGTAGAAATAAAAATAAAGATCATCAGAACCATTGACCAGATGCTGAACAGTGAGCTGCAGTGGCCAGTCCCAGAAGTGTACCTGGGAGATCTGAGCGGGGTAGATACCATTCTTGCTGGAATCACTGTGCCAGACTTCCATTTACCGGAAATCACTATTCCAGAATTTGTCGTCCCGAATCTCAACCTTACAGATTTTCAAGTTTCTGACCTTCACATCCCAGAATTCCAGCTTCCACACATCTCACACACAATTGAAGTACCTGCTTTTGGCAAGTTGTGTGGCATTCTGAAAATCCAGTCTCCCCTTTTCACATTAGATGCAAATGCTGACATTCAGAATGCAACAGCTTCAGCAAACCAGGTGGAGATCGAGGCTTCCATCACCGCCAAAGGAGCATCCAGATTAGAAGTGCTCAATTTTGATTTTCAAGCAAAAGCACAACTTTCAGACCCTATGATTAATCCACTGGTTCTGAAGGAATCCATGAGGTTCTCCAGCAAGTACCTGAAGACGGAGCATGAGAGTGAGGTGCTCTGGGCTGGAAATGCTGTCGAGGGAAAGTCAAACACAGTGGCGGGTATACACACAGAAAAAAATACACTGGAGCTCAGTAATGGTGTGCTCATCAAGGTAAATAATCAGCTTACCCTGGACAGCAACACAAAGTACTTACACAAATTGAACATCCCCCAGCTGGACTTCTCCAGCCAGGCTGACCTGCACAGTGACCTCAAGACCCTGTTGGAAGCTGGGCACATAGCATGGGCTTCTTCTGGAACTGCATCCTGGAAATTGGCCTGCCACGAATTCTCAGATGAGGGAACACATGAATCCCAAAGTAGCTTTACTGTGGAAGAGTCCATCACTTCCTTCAGATTGTCTAATAAGATCAACAGCAAACACCTAAGAGTGAACCAAAAAATACTGTATGAATCTCGCTTCCTCAACTTCTCTAAATTCGAAATCCAGTCGCAAGCTGAATGCCAGCATGTGGGTCGCAGTGTTCTAACTGCTAAAGGCCTGGCGCTGCTTCAAGAGGGGAAGGCGGAGATAACCGGCAACCATGATGCGCATTTAAATGGGAAAGTTGTTGGAACTTTGAAAAATTCTCTTTTCTTTTCAGCACAGCCATATGAGATGACTGCATCCACAAACAATGAAGGGAACTTGAGAGTTAGCTTTCCATTAAAACTGACAGGGAAGATAGACTTTCTGAATAATTACGCACTGTTTCTGAGTCCTAGTGCCCAGCAAGCCAGTTGGCAAGCAAGTGGCAGGTTCAATCAATATAAGTACCATCAAAATTTCTCTGCTGGCAACAGTGAGAAAAGCATTGAAGCCCACCTAGGAATAAATGGAGAAGCCAACCTGGATTTCTTAAACATTCCTGTAACAATCCCTGAAATGACTCTACCTTACACAAATCTCACAACTCCCCAGATGAAAGAAATCTCCTTGTGGGAAAAGACAGGCTTGAAGGATTTCTTGAAAACAACAAAGCAATCATTTGATTTAAGTGTAAGGGCTCAGTATAAGAAAAACAAAGACAAGCTTTCCATCCCAGTTCCTCTGGATGCCTTCTATGCACTTATCCATCGTAACATCAATTCCTTCTCCAGGCTTTTCCAGACAGTGAGAAACCAGGCACTAGATTTTTTTATCAAATCCTATAATGAAGCAAAAACTACATTTGATAAGTACAAAGTTAAAAAATCCCTTAACCAGCAACCCAAGATCTATAAAATTCCTGGATACACTATTCCAATTGCCAACATTGAGGTGTCTCCCTTCACAGTAAAGATGTTAACATTTGAGTATATGATCCCCAAAGAGATCAGCACCCCCAGCATCACTGTCCTGGGTTCTGGCATCTATGTACCCTCATACACGTTAGTCCTGCCATTCTTAGAGCTGCCAACCCTTCATGTCCCTAGGGAACTTTCTGAGCTTTCTCTTCCAGAGTTCAAGGTATTGAGTACCATAAACAAAATTTTAATTCCAGCCCTGGGCAATATTACCTATGATTTTTCCTTTAAATCGAGTGTCATCACACTGAATACCAATGTTGGTCTTTATAACCAGTCAGATATTGTCGCTCATTTTCTTACTTCATCGTCTTCTGTCATGGATGCACTACAATACAAATTAGAGGGTACCTCAAGTTTGACGAGGAAAAGAGGACTAAAGTTAGCCACAGCTCTGTCCATGAGTAACAGATTTGTGGAGGGCAATCATGACAGTACCGTTAGTTTCACCAAGAAAAATATGGACGCATCAGTGACGACAACGGCAAGAGTCCAAATTCCAATTTTGAAAATGAGTTTCAAGCAAGAGCTTCATGGGAATACCAAGTCAAAACCTACTGTCTCTTCAGCCATTGAATTAAAGTATAATTTCAATTCCCCCAAACTGCTCTCTGCTGCTATGGGAACAGTTACCCACAAGCTCACCTTAGAAAGCGTCACCTCTTACTTTTCCATTGAGTCATCTACCAAAGGAGGTGTTGAGGGTTCTTTTGGTTCACGGGGATATTCAGGATCTCTTGCCAGTGAGGCCAGCACTTACTTGAATTCCAAGGGCACCAGATCTTCTGTGACACTGCAAGGAGCCTCCAAAGCAGATGGTCTCTGGGACCTCAAAGTAAAAGAAAATTTTGCTGGAGAAGCCACACTCCAACGCATATATACCATCTGGGAACAAAATATGAAAAACCATTTAGAGCTAGGGGGCCTCATTTTAACATCTGGAGAACATACAAGCAAAGCCACCCTGGAGCTCTCCCTGTGGAAAATATCAGCCCTCATTCAGGTCCGTGCACATCAGCCCAGTTCCCTTCTTAAAATCAATTTCCTTGGCCAGGAAGTCTCCTTGAATGTTAACACTGAGAACCAGAAAATCAGCTGGAAAAGTCAGGTCCAGGTTCATTCTGGGTCTCTTCAGAACAATATACAGCTCTCTAATGACCAAGAAGTGGCTCGCTTTGACATGGCAGTCTCCTTAGATGGGTACCTATGGTTCCTCAAAGATACTGTCCTACCAGTTTATGACAAGAGCTTGTGGGACCTCCTAAAGCTGGATGTTACCACCAGCCTTAATAGGAAACAGCATCTCCGTGCTGCAACTGCCCTCATATATACCAAAAACCCCAATGGTTATCTTGTTTCTATCCCCATGCAAGAATTGGATGATAAATTCATTATTCCTGGACTGAAACAAAATAATCAAAATTCCGTTCATGACACACCTACATTCCAAGTCCCCTTTACAGATCTTCAGTTTCCATCTTACACACTTGACCTCAGTGAAATAAAAATCTACAAGAAGCTAAGTACTCTGCCATTGACCTTCAACATATCAACTCTACCCAAAGTAAAATTCCCCAGAGTTGATGTGTTAATACAGTACTCTAAACCAGAAGCCTCCTCTGTTCCCTTTTTTGAGATAACTGTGCCTGCGTCTCAGCTGACTGTGTCCCACTTCACCCTTCCCAAAAGTATTTCAGTTGGCAGCACTGTTCTGGATCTAAATGCGGTGGCCAGTAACATCGCAGACTTTGAGCTGCCGACCATCACCGTGCCTGAGCAGACTCTTGAGATTCCTTCCGTGAAGTTCTCTGTACCTGCTGGAATTCTCATTCCCTCCTTTGGAACACTGACCGCACGTTTTGAGGTGGCCTCGCCCTTGTACAACACCACTTGGCGTGCTGGTTTGAAAAACAAAGGAGATCATGTTGAAACATTCCTGGATTCCACATGCAGCTCAACCATTCAGTTCCTAGAGTATGACCTAAATGGTAAGGAAATTTCCTGACTCCCCACCCCGCCCCAACACACATGCTGTATTTCTTTTTTTTTTTTTTTTAAGACTTTATTTATATTTGACTGTGCTGGGTCTTCATTGCTACATGGAGTTTTCTGTAGTTGTGGCAAGTGAGGGCTACTCTCTAGTTGTGGTGCATGGGCTTATTGCAATGGCTTCTCTTGTTGCAGAGCATGTACTTCAGTTGTTGCAGTTCCCAGGCTCTAGAGCACAGGCTCAATAGTTGTAGTACACAGGCTTAGATGCTCCTTGCCATGTGGGATCTTCCCAGATCAGGGATCGAACCCATGGTTCCTGCATTGGCGGGTGGAATCTTTACCACTGAGCCACCAGGGAAGCTCCCCTACTCTCTGCTGTATTTCTTCAATGAGAGTTGTAAATAAATCATTATGTATTTAAACAGGACTTGAGGCAAAGCTGCTATCTATAGCAAAATTTAAAAGAGGCAGGAAGGAGATAGATTTATACCCCATATGTGAAAACCATCCTGTTGAAAACCTACTGACATTCTACAGAAATAGTTTCAGAGAAAATAGGTGTTTCTGTAATCATTGTAGGACACATAAGGTCTCCTTTTTTTTTTTTCAAATGAGGACTGCATGTTACAAACATATAAGACATATAGTTAAGATAGAATTCTCTGTTTTCACAAGGAAAATATTTATATCCTGCAGTTACTAATCTAATGAAATATAAAATCTGTCCCATACAGTTGTAGGAACACACAAAATCGAAGGTGGCATGTTAGTGTATAAGACTAACGCATCATTTGCACACCGTGACTTCAGTGCAGAATATGAAGAAGATGGCAAATATCAAGGACTTGGGTAGGGAACTTTTAATTTCATCTTTTTTCTAGTCATTGTGGTGTCTGCCATCTCCACCTCCTTTTCGTGATGGCCCATCTGTTTTTTGGGGGGCTTGGGGTTTTTTTGCTTTCAGGTACTGGAATGGAAAGGTTGACCTTAACATCACCAGCCCAACATTAACTGATGTCCGTCTGCACTACCAAGAAAATGAGAACCACTTCTCCTCATCGGTAGCCTCCCCAGCCATAGGCACTGTGGTCGTCGACGTGAAAAACATTAGCAATACCTTATTGGGATGGAACCTTTACTACTGCCCTCAGGTGAGTCCCATCTAGTGGTTTACACATATCAAGAGCAAACATAGAATATGGGCAGATAAATGGAAGTCCATACAAAGTATTACCTGGGCTTTCCAAAACCAGGTAAAACACAAGCAATGAACTGGTTAAACTTCTCTTCTGAGGAACTCTTCTCCAGAAAGTGTTAGGAGTCTTTTATTGATTGTATGAGATGCACATGTGACTTCCTATTACCACTATTATTTTATTACATTTGGATAATTCTAGAAAGATGAGAGATTTTGCCTCATCACCTAAATCGTGGACAAACTCTGCCATATGCTGAGTACATTTTTCAGACTGGGGCATCTGGAGCATTTGAGGCTTCAAAATTCTTCCCCACGATAGGATTGTTAGGTAAGATATGCCAGATTCCTTTCACCTACCATACAAGTTCTGCCGGGGCCAAATCAAAGATGCCATTAGTAGAGAAGAAGAAATAATCAGGTTCTATTATTAAAGTTTGTCATAGGCTTGGAGGATGGATGGCACCTGGTATTGGTCTTCTAGTTCTCTCCTAGATGGACCCTGGACATTTTTCATTTTTGTTACATCTTCTTTCTCTGAATTAGTGTGTTCCTGGGTTTTTTTTTTTCGTCCCCATTCTCTCCATCCTCCTCCTCCCTCTTCCTCCACTTTCTCTTCCTCTTCTGACCTTCAGTCCTAGAACAGCCTTGATGTTAAATGTCACTGTGCAAATGCTGTACATAATTTTATCCTTTCTGGGGCATGTGTTAAAGAGGAATTAACAAGAGGGTATTTGCTTAACCATAAGACAAACACATATGAAAGATATGACATGTGAAAGATAAATCTCCATCAGAATATGAAAGATCCTCTGATCTTTACTTTTAATTGCTAATGAAGTTTTAATGCAGTATATTATGTAATCAGGATAATTGAAAACATGTTTTTTTCATCCTTTTCTGCTGGTCTTAGGCCTCTCCAGATAAAATACTCAACATATTCAAAATGGAGTTGAGGGTCCTGGAATTGGATGATAAAGTTCAGATCAAGGCTAACTGGGAAGAAGAAGCAGTGTCCGAATTGTTAAGCTCGCTCAAAGACAATGTGCCCAGGGCCACGGGAGCCCTTTATGACTATGTCAACAAGTACCACCAAGAGTACACGGGACTTGATCTGAAAGATGCTTCTTTAAAACTGAGGAGAGGCCTGCAGGACAGCGCTGATCAGGTGTATCAAGGGGCCATGAGGCAGATTGATGAAGTGGACATGAAGCTCCGAAGCATGGCCAGAGGCACCACTGAAACCTACCAGCAGTGGAAGGACAAGGCCCAGCATCTGTACCGGGAACTGTTGGCTCAGAAGGACCACAGTGGTCTCCAGAGACTCCAGCAGAATGTGTCAGACAGCTTAATAGGAGTTACTCAGGGATATACTGTGACAGTCAAGCGTGCAACTGACTTGCTCATTGATCTCTTGAATGTAACCAGATTCCAGCTCCCAGGAAGAGCCAGGAACTATACTGCAGATGAGCTCTGCACTGTGGTCATACAGGAAATAGCGAAGCGACTGTCCCAGGTACATTCAAATATCCATAATGGGTTACATATACTGTTTTCCTATTTCCTATACCTGATGGAGGAGTCTGAATTATACAAGGACCTAAACCATAAATTTTCTTTTCCGCCAGTGAGCAATCAACTAATAGGTATGGTCTTGGAGTATATGAAAACACTTATATTTTTCTCACAAGAGATCCAAAAAGCACTTAGTTACCTCCAGTCTACCATGATGACAGAGATGCTAAGCAATCTTCAGAGGTCTCTACAAGACATTTTCCAAGAGATAGAAAGTGAACTTAAATGCTTCAAAGAGAAGAAATTGACTGATCTCGTTAATCAAACCCTACAGAATATCAACACAGTCTTTGACATATACATTTCATTTGTTTTTACATCCCTGAAAGAAAACCTAGACTATAACTTTGTTGAATTTAATGAACTAACCCAAAATAAACTTCAGGAAGCTTCTCAAGAATTACAGCAGCTCCATCAGTACGTGCAGGCTCTTCACCAAGAATATTTTGATCCAACTATGGTTGGCTGGACAGTGAAATATTATGAATTTGAAGAAAAGATAATCAACCTGATCAAGAACCTAGTAGATGTCCTTAAGGACCGTCATTCTAAATACACTGTCGGTGCTGCTGATTTTGCTTCCCAACTCTCAAGTCAGATTGAACCACTGATTGAGAAAGATTTGCAGGAGTATCTTAGCATCCTTGCCGATGCAGAGGAAAGAGGGAAAGAGAAGATTACAGAGCTTTCTACCAGTGCTCAGGAAGTAATTAAAAGCTGGGCTGTTGCAGTGAAGGAAATCATTTCTGATTACCACCAGCAGTTCACATATAAACTACAGGAGTTTTCAGACCAGCTCTCTGATTACTGTGAAAAATTCATCTCTGAATCTAGAAGATTGATTGACCTGTCCATTCAAAACTACCACATGTTTCTGAACTATATCATGGAGTTACTGAAAGAGCTACAGTCAGCCACAGTCAATGACATGAGCCCCTACATAAAGGTTGCTCCAGGAGAGTTTACTATCACCTTCTGAGTTTTTATAGCAATTCTCCAATTAGACTTTCACATAGTAGGGAAAAAATTCAAACCGTATGTGTTAATATAACTTTTGACCAAGCCAGCCCTGTAACAGGCAGCTGGCTCCAAGCAGAAGCACATATGAACTGGACCTGCATTGAAGCTGGCATCAGTTCTCTGAAGGTCTCTGAGCTCTGCGGAATGACATTTTTTGCAAGTTCAAGAAAACCAGGATCTGAGTTATTTTGCTAAACTCTGGGAGAGTGAGAACAAATAAATTCTTTATCGTGTATCATACCACTCATCGTGATTCATTCGCATTGAAAGAGAAAATGGGAGTATTTATTCAAATGTCTGACATTTCAAAACCTCTGGAACACATACTGTTTTGAGTGATAGGGGAAAAGGAGAATTTAAGAAGGGACGTATTTTGCTACCTGAAAGGAAGTAACTGATCTCAGAGAGTACATTTGCCAAGTGAGATTGAAAAATTATTTGCAGAAGCTTTCACATAATTTGATCCACAGGAGCATCTCATTATGTGACACACAGTCTTCCTCAGCAATCAGTCTGCATTTGCCAGGCAAGGCTCTCTGCTAGGTTCTGAGATAAATCACCAGGCCCTTTATTTCACTCACCTGCCAGGAATGGAGAAGGAATGGCTAAGAAGTCCTAGCCCCCAAGGACCTCATGGTGGGGACCCTAGAGGCTCCCTGAAGCTTGGCCAGGATCCATTCATGGCCGAGGAGGTAAGGGTAGGAGAGGAGGCATGGGTTCCTAACATTTCTGGACCAAGCATACATTTATGCTCTGGAGTTTCTTTATTTCTCCAAAATTAATATCCAACCATCCTAAGTATAATCAAAACTCAAGTGTTTCCCTTGCTTCATCCACTCACCTCAAACTCTGATCTTAAACACTGGCAATATCCAGTCAGGGGCTTCCCAGGTGACTCAGTGGTAGAGAATCTGTCTGCCAATGCAGGGGACATGGGTTCGATCCCTGGGTTGGGGAGATCCCTTGGAGAAGAAAATGGCAACCTACTCCAGTATTCTTGTCTTGGAAATCCCATGGACAGAGGAGCCTGGCAGGCTATAGTCCCTGGGGTCACAAAAGAGTTGGACACGACTTAACAACTAAACAACAACAACATCCAGCCAGAGCATCCAAGGTGAGCTTTGGTGAAGGAAGGCTAGAAGCTGATATCATTGGGAAGGGCAGCTATATATGCCATTCATTTCGATGGCACTTGAGGACAGAGGAAGGGTGTGACCATTGGAGAATAGGAAATTGCAGACTCTCACCCCTACCCAAGTCCTACATGAGGCCTATTTGGAAAAGGCCCTTCTTATTCCCAAATACCTTCAATCTGTACCATTCTTTCATAAAGCCTTCACATTCCTTTCTTGAAGGCTACTTTTAAAATGCACAAGCATTAGGAAACACATTAGCCTCTTGGTACCCTTGCATGATTCTTCTGTCTGCAACTGAGGAACCAAAGAGAGTCACAGGGAGGTAGAATACATCTGGATCTGATACTAAAAGAAAGTCTTTTGGCCAGTGAATCAATAGATGGATGGATGGATGAATGTGTGGGCAGATGAATGAGTGGATGGGTGGATGGATGGAGATCATTGAGTGAATGAATGACAGAATAAATGAGGGGTTAGTTCCAAGGATGATATGGGAGGGAAATTAGGCCCAGGTCCCAGAGCATCATGTGAGTAGTTCCTGGCATAGTGCTACGAGATTTTCCCTGATGAGCTGTGAGCAGCAAGAATCTACTGAGTGTTCAAATTGAAAGGAAGCCTGGGATTATAGCTTAATTTGGAAGGGAAGAAGTCCAAGGTTCTTAGTACTCATGTGGTGATACCTTTGTCTGGGGCATGAGTGGAGGAAAAAAAAATAGACACAAATTAAAAATTACCATAGAATCACACAGTGCCACCTTCCTATTTCCCTGACTGGTATCCCTGCCTTAGCATGTCTTTAACATGCTCAGTGAAGTTGGAAGAGGGAGTTCTTCAGTGACTTGGACTTTGCTTGCCCTCTTCATTTTTCTTCTACTGCATATCAAGATACTTCTCTGGGTTCAGTTAATGGCTACATTTCTTACTTGTCTGGAGCTTTGGGCCACTAATTTTCCCTCTGTGAACTTCAGTTGTGTTATCTACAAAATAAAGGTAATATCTATCCTGCCTGCCTTGAAAGGCTGTTCATGAATATTAGTTGAAATAATAAAATGTGAAACAATTTTGTAACCTTTATTGTTGTATAGAAACCAAGTACCTTATTATTAGATGATTACTCAAGCAAGTTTGTGGCAAGAAGAGAATGGAGGCAAGGAGAACTAGACAGTTTGCTGCTGTTGCTGCTAAGTCGCTTCAGTCGTGTCCGACTCTGTGTGACCCCATAGACGGCAGCCCACCAGGCTCCCCCATCCCTGGGATTCTCCAGGCAAGAACACTGGAGTGGGTTGCCATTTCCTTCTCCAATGCATGAAAGTGAAAAGTGAAAGTGAAGTCACTCAGTCGTGTCCGACGCTTAGCGACTCCATGAACCGCAGCCTACCAGGCTCCTCCGTCCATGGGATTTTCCAGGCAAGAGTACTGGGGTGGGGTGCCACTGCCTTCTCCAGACAGTTTAGTGAACATTTATTAAGTGCTTCTATGTGCTACACACAAAAGTTCTATAGAGGAAAAAAAGATCAGTAAGACACAGTTCCTGGATGATGTCTGTCTGTCCATCTGTTTATCAGGGGTGGAATGTGCTCTCCCATCATGGATATATACAAGGTACTCTGAGGGTTTATCACAGGAAAGGATAAAAACCAAGAAGTATTCATGGAGACTGTGGAAATGGATCTTGAGGATACATAGACTTTGAGAAGAGGTAAGGGAGAAATGACACTACAGAAGAACACAGCAAAGAAACAGAGTTAGGTACATTTGGAGGTAGCCAAATCAAGGCGAGACAGGATTCGGAAGGCAGCAGAGGTCTTGAAAGCTGGTACTTTCCTGACTGGCAAGGGCAGCCAATGAAAGTGTTTGAATAGGAGGGTGAAATGAGCTGTGACTTAAGAAACCTGATATCACAGCTTCTACAGGATGAATCTGGATTTGAGGCTGTTGTAAGGTTCAGGTAAAAGATATTGAGCATCTCAGTCAAGTCATAGTTGCTGAGAATGATGGTGGAGTGGATACAAGAAGCACCAGGAAGACATAACTGACAAATTGACAGAGCTGTGGGGCTGATTGTTAAGGACAGAAGGAATGTGTGCAAAAGCTCTAAGGACTGGAACCACCTGGAAAATTCACTGGAGACAAAAATTGCTGGGACGACCCAAAGAACAAGGAAGCAGAATGAGTCAAACTGACTTCAGAGTTAAGAAATTTTGAACCTGCATAAAAACTTGAAGACCTATGGGGCATCAGCAGAAACAGGAGGAATGTGTAGGGGACAGATTATTAGTGTAAGGCATGGACTCATAGCTGGTCATGTGGGATCACATGGTATGCTTCTGGTTGCATGGTATGTCCATGCAGAAATATCTCCAATATTATATTGGTGATGTGGGCTAGAGAAGCTATCCAGAGAAATGGGGATGAGGGATTATTTTAACCAATTGTATTGATTTTGTGTCCTTATACCTACCTTTAGAAATGTAACAAGAAAACAGAGGTTTTCCTCTTGTATAATTAATTGCCCTATTGACCTGAGAGTGAGCCAACATGTACATGTCTTGAGAACATACTGTGAGATGATGTGGAAAGTACTACTATAAACACAGCTATTCCTCCCGTAAAACAAATATCCAAAGTTGAAAGCCAAAGGAGAAATGAGATAATGGCACCCAGCCCAGGTCCCTGGAACTTTGGAAGCATGACCAAGCTGTGTACTTGGTTTGACTCCTGGGTCCTGCCTTAGGCCAGTGGCTCTGTACCCAGGATAAACCTTGTAATAATTAAGTCTCTTGGGAGTGGGTACCACCTGGAGCATCAGGAGCTCTGTCCATTCTCTTTGCTTTTCCTGTGAAGGCTGATCAGTTAAGGAACCCAATTGCCCTTTACCTATGAGATGAGCAAAGTACCCTCTGACTTCTTATTCTAGGTCCCTTTTCTGCCTCTAATTTATGACTTAGTCCCCATTCAGTCAGAGAAGGGGCCAAGCTGGCCCTCAAATGGGGCCTGTAACATGGGAGCCAGGATGGACAAACAGATGTTCCCTCTAAAAGTGTCTCATAAGCAGAGATAAATGTGCAGAAACAGACCCTACCTCTTAGCTCATCCCTTTGTCTCACTGTTTCACATTAAGAGGTCAACTGCACTCCCTTAAAGCACTCTGTTTGTTGGTGGGATGGTTGGGTGGTCACCAACAAATAATATTCCAGGGCCTCGTAAAAGCTGGTGGAGTAGGTACACATGTTTCTAGGAGGAGAGGGCCCTGCCCTCCTCCTCCTGTACAGACTGGCTCACACCTCCTCCGAGTCTGAGCAGTGCCTTGGGTCAGTGATATCCAGGGCACTACGCACTAAGTTCTGATCCTTGTGTCAACTTTACCTTCCGCTGGCACCACTGAGGCCCAGTTTTAATCAAGAAACACAACTGTGGCCTTGGAAGGTAGGCTTGTTCATGAGCTGTGTCCCCACCCTTGTTTCTAAGCTGTGGCTGGGCCATGGCTGTGTAGCATGAGCACCACATGGAGCTGAGACATTCACACTTCAGACTCTCAGCTAGAGAGTAGACTGAGGAAAGAGTGGCTCTGTCAGCAGCCCAGCTCCGCCCGGATCCTCAAGTGGACTCACCACTCCTTCCTTCCCTTCCATCAAGTGGGTCCAATTCAGGCTGGCATGTAGGTCCCTATAGAGCAATGAGACCCCAGGGCAGCTCCAGGAGCCTTGTCCCAACGGTTGGGCTACATGGATCAGAGCTGAGGTCATTAGAACACTCCTGGAATTACACAATGCCTTGGAAGTTCATGGAAAGAAGAGTAGAAAAAGGATAGAGTCCGGCAGCCACTACTTCCCTTGTCTCAAAGGAAAGCTAAGCTCTGGAGCCAAATTCAGGCTTCCTTTCTCATGAATTATATAACCTTTGGAAAGTTACTTGATTTTTTTACTTTCATCTTTGAAATGAGAATCATAAAAGAATAGTTTGAAGCACTCTGAGCAGGAATGGAGTGGTTCCCTCTTACTTTATAGAGTTGTAATGAAGATGATATGAAATAAGGTACATGAAGTACCTGGCACATGGTGAGTAAATTAATTAATTGCATCATATTGATAGAAGCAAGTGAATAAAATATAATTACAGTTACATACAAGCATATAGAGGAATTTTACCAACATAAATAGAGAAGGTAAGTCCCAGAAGATTAAACACAGCATGATACCTGTTCAATAAAGTCAAAATAAACTAAAACTAAATTTATCTTCTGGAATTATACTTTTAAAGGAAAGGAATGGTAAACTCAAGACTCAAAAGAGGTAACATATGGTGGAGAGGCAGGGGTAAAGATGGATGTGTTAGATTTTTCTGGAGAAGCAGAATTGATAGGAAACAGGAAATTGTCTAGAAAATGGAGGCCAAGAAGTCCCATGATCTACCATATGCAACCTGGAGAACCAGGAAAGCCAACAATGTCTGGGTTTGAAGACCTGAGAATCTGGGGGCCAGTGGAATAATACTTGATCAAAGCCCAAAGGCCCAAGAACCAGGAGCACCAATGTCCAAGGGTAGGAGACGATGGACATCCCTGCTCAGGAAAGAGCAAATTCACCCTCCTCTGTTTTTTGTTCCATCCAGGCCTCAACAGATTGGATGGTGCTCACATGTAGAGGTGAGAGCCATCTCTTTCACTCAGTCTACCAATTCAAATGCTAATCTCATCTGGAAGCACCCTTATAGACACCCAGGAATAATGTTTACCAGCTACTGGGTATCCCTTAGCTCAATCAAGTTGACACATAAAATTAACCATTACAAAAGGTGAGGACACACAAGAGGTAGGTGTGAGTTACATCATGCTTTCACTTGTCATGCTGGGTGATGAGTTCAGGGCCATTTATTGTATTTCCTTGGTGGCTCAGATGGTAAAGGATCCTCCTGCTATGCAGGAGACTGGGGTTTGATCCTTGAGTCGGGAAGATCCCCTGGAGAAGGAGATGGCTACCCACTCCAGTATTCTTGCCTGGAGAATTCCATGGACAGAGGAGCCTGGTGGTCTACAGTCCATGGGATTGCAAAGAGTCAGACATGACTGAACAACTATTTTTTAATGTTATTAATTAATTTAAATATATTGCTTTTTTACTTTATTCAAAAATTTAAAGAGAGAAGAAAAATTTCCAAGGGCCTGACACATATTAAGTACTTAATTTAATTTGTGGTTCCCTTTCTTTATGGCATCAACCTGGGATTTTCGGATGGACAAACTCCTCGCCTTTCAAAAGAGAATTGTTTCATATTCTCAGCAGCTATTCATTAAGCCCCATCTCTAAGCCAGGCACTCTCCTAAGCATTCAGAAATGAAGAAACGCTCTGCAGTGGGATGCTGGGGGAGGCCCAGATGGGAAGGACTCACAGGCACCCTAGGGTCCCAGGAGACGGTGGGGGCAGGGAGGGAAACTAGATGTGGGGTCCTGGGAGAGTCACTTTGCCTCTCGATCCTCAAGCCAGTTCGTTTGGTCCATTTCTTGTGGCATTTCCCACTGAACTTCCTTTCTCTGATGTCTCAGATCACTTCCTCTGCCTGCTTTGTTATCTTGACCTCTGGTTAGCGGTCTTAATACCACAGGTGATGGATAATGAGAGGTCACCTTCACTGACTGGGGCCTGATACTTTGGACTACCTTCTTCCCTTTTCTCTAGGTTCTTGCTCCCATGCCAAATTTGGTGCTTATACTCCAACTTTTTCTCCCCGGCCCTGACATCCAGCCTCCCCAATCACCGGTCCCCTAAGCCATGCAGGACTGACTCTTGTTCTGTAACAGGTACAGATGCAAGCTGGGGTAAAGGGCCTCCCCTCAACTCTTGTGTAAGGGGAAAGCCATGGGGCTAGGATGGAAGGCACACGAAGCCTCAGCTCTCCAGTAACACCAAAGGTAGGGAATAATCCAAACATGGGACACACCAGCCCCAACCCCTCACTCCTTCTCTGAGAGCCACTCAGATTCTCCAAGCTCCCCACCAGGCCACCATGTCCTGGGAACCCCGAGTGGAAATCTTACCTCTTAGAAGCCCTCCATCTGGCCAGTGGGGCAGTCTCCATCTCCAAGCTTGCAAGAGTTTCTCCACGCAGTCTGCAGGCCTGGCTCCGTCTCTGCTGCAGGCCTGACTGCCCCTGCGAAGCTGCACAGGCCCCCAGCCCCATCTCCTACGGTCCTTCCATGACTGACAGCCAGGCTGTGGATTGAATAGGACCATGATGTGCCCCTCTTTGAGCAAATCCAATATACACAAAACACAAGCCTGAAACTCACTATGCAACCATGTGTTGGCTGCTTGGATGTGCCCACGTTATCCAGCCTCCAAGGTCTCCCTCTTTTTTTTCTGTTGAGATTTTTAGTTTGTATTAGGGTATAGCCGATTAACAATATTGGTGACAAAGGGACACAGCCATATATATACATGTATCCATTCTCCCCCAAACCCCCCTCCCATCCAGGTTACCACATAACATTGAGCAACTCCTTGAGCTCCAGCCCACATAGCACCCCACCCGAGGTCCCCTAACACATGGCTGTCCCATCCCCATAGCACTCTTTCCCCTTCTCCCTTCAACTTTCCCCAGGCCTCCAAACCCTGTCTGCCCCACCCAACAGAGGAAGACTCCTGTCACTGCAGAGGGCAGAACAACTTGACTTTTCTGTGATTATGTCTGGGGAGGCACTGGGGCCTCCCGTTTTATAACCCAAAGGTCCTTTGACCTATTTTCCTTTACAATAAAACAAGGCATCATCTTACAAGGAAAGGAAACACTTTGCCTTCTTTTTGGGCCAACAGGCTTCAACTGCAGCCAGCTTTAAAATATTAAAATTTTTTCTACCTTTCACAAATTAAATGGGGCAGTGATTCATCCTACCATATTTTTAAAAGAATCTGTTTATCAAGAATTCTTTACTCAGGATTTCCCCAGTGGTCCAGTGGTTAAGAATCTGCCTGCCAGTACAGGGGACATGGGTTCGATCCCTGGTCCAGGAAGATCCTACATGCTGCAGGGCAACTGAGCCTGTGTGCCATAGCTACTGAGCCCACACACCCTAGATCTGTGCTCCACAACAAGAGAAGCTACCACAATGAGAAGCCCATGTATCACAACTAGAGAGTAGCCTGTGCTCGCTGGAACTAGAGAAAGCCCACACAGCAACGAAAACCCAGCACAGCGGAAAATAAACCTAAAAATTAATTTAAAAGAAAGAATTTTTCATGCAGTTTTCCTGGGACAAGGTAGATGGGTAACGGAAGCCCACATGTATTTGCTTTCTCCCAAAAGGCTGAGATGAGAACCTTGCACAGGGGAGATTTAGTCAAGTCTTTGGTTTTGTGGTGAGAGATGGGTCCTGTGGATGCAGGCTCCTGATGGAACATTCTGTCCATTCCCTTTTGGTGTCCAAGGGAAAGAAACAGGTGGAGGACAGTGGAGAATGGAATTTTCAGGCAATTTTTCTGCTGCAAAAAAGTCACTTTCATTGGAAAATTTCATTCTAAACTAACTACATCCCTGACTCACCGTACACATTCACAAGGTTCAAGAAAATGCAGGTGTTCACTTTAATAAATCAAAGAATATTTTAAATTTACAGTATAAGAGAATCTGATGGAGAAGATTCTTGTAAAACAGTGTCATTGTATCCTGCGAACCATTCTACCTAAAATGAATGTTCTTTGCAGTTTTCAGGGTTTTATGGAGCTTTCTTCAATCAGAGTGGTACTCAGCCAGGTCCCACTGAGGTCACTGGAGACAGCATGCGGTAAATATACCAGCTTACGCCAGGAAGGATCTGTTTCTACTGTTACAGAAATATTTCTATTCTAGAAAGTCAAGCCAGTCACTTGATTTGTCCATAAAGTACATTTTCCCCACAGAGGCCCCAGACTGACAAGGAGGCAGATGGTTCCCAGCGCCCCATCATCACTGACACATACACGAGGGCAAGGTCATCCTAAGGGTCAGTCATTGGATCTAGGCTCCTCCTGCCCCCTTGGCTACTCAGCGCACTTTGCCACCCACCCCCAGGCTTTGCTCATTCCCTTCCCCAAGCCTGGAACACATTCCCCAGACTCTATAAGTACTATTCAGAGTCCCATAGAGTGCCTCCTCCTCCAGGAAGCCTTCCAGAGCCTTCTAGCCCTCTCCTGAGTTCCATCAGCCTTGATCGTCCATCTGCCCACAGTGCAGCCCACTGTCTCCATCTATGATGTGACCATTGGGCCTGACGCAGTCTGGTCTCACTGTGACGCCTCAGCCAAACTGGCCCCGGGGCCCTCTGCTCAGAGTGGGAATGAAGTTCCCCACTCCTCTCAGCCCCCTGTGGGGAGAAAGTTTGGCTCTGCTTCCCCAAGAGAAGGAATGATGGCACACCCCACCTGGAGGTGGCCCTACTTCTTCAGGCCAGCCAGCAATCTCTCTGTGGTAGAAAGGGCAGGTCAGGGGCTTCCCTGGTGGTCCAGAGGCTTAAGAATTCACCTGCTAATGCAGGGGACATGGGTTCAATCCCTGATCCTGCAAGATACCACAGGCCACAGAACAACTAAGCCCGTGTGCCACAGCTACTGAGCCCACATGCCCTAGAGCCTGTGCCCTGCAACAAGAGAGGTCACAGAAGCGAGAAGCTTGCCCACTGCAACTAGAGAGTAGCCCCCTTGTGCTGCAACTGGAGAAAGCCTGCAGGCAGCAACAAAGACCCAGCGCAGCCAAAAATAAACTAATAAAGAAAAAGAAAGGGCAAGTCAGGTGGAAATGAAACTGGATTTGGGGGTCAGGCAGACTGGGCTCTGATCCCAGCTCCCCCTCACTCGCACCTCTGACCTAAGTCTGGGAGGTCACGTATCCTCCCTGAGCCTCCATTTCTTCATCTTATAAAGATCATTCCAACAGGAGCAAGGGCGCACACTCCGTCCACGCACCGCCTGGGGCCCAGGGCCGTGCGTTTGTGGGAAGAGGATGGTCTGGGCTTTCCCAGAGCGCCGAGCTGGCTCCGGGCGGCTCTGATCTAGGCCCCGGGCTGGCTCACCCACCCGCCCAGCACAGGCTGCCTCTCTGCACCAGCGTGGTTCCCGCAGAAGCTTTCTCTTGTCAGACAGAACACCCGCTTCCCATCAGCTTTTATTTCGGTGGGGGCTTGCTTATGAGCAGGGCATTCTGTTCTCGGAATTTCTTGTTAAAATATTTCATTTAATTAAGTTTTTACAACCAGCTCTGCTTTGTGTCTGTCAGAAGGTGGAGGCCAGGGCCGCCCTCTCCTCGGCTCCCTGGGAGGCCGGGTCACAGAGCCTCTGGGGAGAGCCAAGCCCCGGCCGGGGGGGTCGTGTCCCTAGGGCTCAAGGCTTGTAGCCACCAAATCTGGGATGGCCAACAGGTGGACACCCCCGACAGGCCTCACAGGAGAGCTCGTTGCCACCAGAAAGGTTGCCTGCGGGCTCCCCACAGAAACCTCTCTCAGTCCAGGAACTGCCCTGCCTCTGAGCCACACAGTACAGAGCCAGCACGCTGCAGACAGTCATAGCCACCTCTTAATGTCCCCAAAACTCCAACCAAGATCCGCACCTTGTCGCTTTCTTTCCCAGGACCCTGCCCTCGCCCACTCCTCTGCCTGTTCAAGCCTCACTCAATCCCTGCTCCCCGAGTCCCTTGGTCAGAACTGCCCGCCTCCTCCTGCCACGCCATGAAATGGAGATTGCACCCCCGGCCTAACTGGTCCTTCCTTCATCCATCCTCTCATCCTGGCGTGCTCAGTCATGTCCGACTCTTTGCAACCCCATGGACTGTAGCTCGCCAGGCTCCTCTGCTCATGGAATTTTCCAGACAAGAATATTGGAGGGGGTTGCCATTTCCTCCTCCTGACCCGGGGGGATCTTCCAGACCCAGGGATCGAACCCGCATCTCGTGTGTCTCCTGCATTGGCAGGCGGGCTCTTTACCACCACTCATGCCTCCTAGGAAGCCTTGCCTCATCCTGGACTGCCGGATTATTGCCTACAGCTCACCGGGCCATTGAGAATCAGCCCCGTCTCACACATGGGACACAGTTCAGGACCTTGCTAGGAAACCTCAGAGGCTGCTGACTTTACCAAGCCCTTTCTCCCCTAGAGCTGGCTGCCCCTGGGCTGGAATCAGTGATCAGGGAGGAGGCAGAAGGTGCTGATCCCCCCCACCACTCATGTTTTGAAAGGTTACAGAGCATAGCTGCCTAACAGGTAGAACACGAGATCACTTAGATGGGGGTATGGGTTTGTGCAGGGACGTGGTTCACCCAACACCCAGCACCCTGGTAAACTCTTTACACAACCGACCAACCAGTGTACCCCTCTTGTCTCCCATGCTCCTGGCAAAGCTCCTCCAGTACTTCTGGAAAACAGGACCTAGGCCAAGAGAGCCTAGGAGGGTGGCTGTCCTGCACCCCAGGCTAAGGCCACAACCCGACCTGGGCCAAGTCTCGGGGGCATTGGAGGTTCCCCAAGGTTCCCCCTTCACTTCTTCCTGTCCCAGCCTGTACCTGCCCTGAGGGAACCACTGTGGCCCCTGGATAATTCTAGGCCCCTAGTGGCGTTGCTAGGAGTCCGGCTGCCACCTGTCAGGAATGTGCAGTCGGGGACGTGGCCGAAGGCACTGTTTTCCCACACTCGTATTTTAAAAGGTTACAGACCATGTGTGCGTAACAGGCAGAACATTGGGTCGCTTGTCTCACTTAGAACAATAATCCGTTTTGCTAGGGGTCAGGTCGACACAAAGAATCTGTCCAGACCAGGTCTCTGGATGGGACTTAGCCCTCCCCTCAAACTAATGAAATTTTCAACTTGCGGGTACTTGAGTTAATAAAGTGTGCCACACATCTGCTCGGGCCGCTGGCAGAAGAAAGCCCTGGGGTTCAATTTTGAGATCACTGACATAATGTTTGAGTGGCCTCCCGCCGGTGCCCGGCGGGACACCAAATTAAGGAAAGCCGCACAATGAATGTGTGAGAAAAAACGTTAGTGTATAAACACAGAGGCCAGGGCTCCCGAGGGGAGGGTGAGCGAGAGGAGGCCACAGAATTACAGAGAGAGGGGCGGTGTGGGCAACCGCTGGGATTTCCTACCAGGGGCCTACAGGTAGTAAATTATTTTCAAGGAAATTGGCACCAACATGATCTTAGGTCAAAAAGATGAAAAAAGTAAAAAGAGCGTATTTTCTATGGCTGTTGAATTAAGTGCTGAAGTGTAATGTGAACAGCTCTGAACAAAATATAAAGCTGGAGGTGAGAATGTAAAATGGCCCCAGGAGATATCACCTCTCAAGGCCCTCCGACCCCTGAGAATCCGGCCACTTCCTCCCTAAGTCACCACCCTGGCAGGGACAGGGTCGTTGGGTTTGACTGAGGCCTCCTGGGAGGCAAGGAGGAAGGACCCCGTCGCCCACTGGGCAGACTCTCCACTGGCTTTCCCAGCAGCCCACAGAAAGGAAATCAAACTTAAAAAGTCCTTGTGTGTGTGTGCTAAGTCACTTCAGTCATGTCCAATTCTTTGCAACCCTATGGACTATAGCCCACCTGGCTCTTCTGTCCATGGAATTTCCCAGGCAAAAGTACTGGAGTGGGTTGCCATTTCCTCCTCCAGGGGATCTTCCCGACCCAGGGATGGAACCTGCAGGTCTTACGTCTCCTGCATTCGCAGATGGGTTCTTTACTACTAGCGCCACCTATGCAAATCCTGAATGGCTCCCTACTAGGGATTCAAAGACTCCAGAGAGGACCAGTAAAGCATGATCCTGAACTTTCTGATCATCCCTGTGTGATGAGGGAGAAGGCTTCTTCCTTCCATGGCCTGGCTCCCTGGAGATGCAACTGTTTTGCTTTGAGATCAGCTTAAACCACGGTAGCCAACGGTGCCCCCCTACTCCTGGAAACCGAGTGAGGGGTGCTGGTCAGGACTGGTCAGGGCTGAGGCCTACTGCTGGCACCGCAGGGCATCTCCCCAGTCCTGCCTGATGACAAGGTGTGAGAGGGAAGGATGCTGAGGGCTCCCCAGGGCCCCCGGCCAGGGACCCAGGCTGTAGAGGGGACCCTAGAGGGAAAGGCTGCATGACCAGGGCCAGCTGTCCTCAGACACGAATCTGGGGCTCATGCAGGCTGGGGAGACACTTGGTTAAGGTGAGGGGAAGCCTACACTTACATCCTCCAGACTTGGCCTGGTCATCCGCTCCAGGTGGCCCTGCAAGGGCACCCAGATCAGGTGGAGCACCAACCAGTAATCTGTCCTTAGTTCTTTTGTTCCTTTAAGTGCCACCCCTGTGCTTTGGGGCCTGCCCCATGGGGCACACAGAAGGGTGAGGCAAACATGGGTGAATACAAGAGCCTGCACCAGGGGACCCCAGGGCTTGGCACCAGGAGGGCTCAGCCCCCGACTCGGGAGGTAAAGGACTCAGCAGGTGGGGTCCCAGGGCTTCACCAGCAGCCCCCAGCCCCGCCACCCCCTTCCCAGTGACACGCCACGCCTATCTGCTCTGGGGGACATTACTTGGGGATAGTAATACTACCTACCTCAGAGGGTTCTTGTTAAGTTATAGGCATTAATGTGTGTCTGTGGCTTAGAGGGGTGAGTGACATCCTCTTTGCCACAAAGCCCCCAGACTCCCCCTCCTCTGGGAGGCCTTCTCTGACCCAGCGCCCCAACCCTCAGGGCCCCCGATGCTCTGGTGAGCCATCCACCCTCCCTTCTCCTGGCTGTGGGGCCTGTGGGTGCCCTGACCCAGGCCTGGGTTTCACACATCGCGTCTGATCTATAGCCAAAGACCGGGCCTCCTAGGTCTGGGCTACTGGCAGGGACACAGCAAAACCTAAAAGCTCAACGTGAAGGAGAGGTGGTTCCCACTCCCCACCTTTGGGAGGCCAGGAGCCCCCCTCCGAGGGAAGGCCATGCTCCCTTTCAAAGTGAGAACTCAGCAAGTGAGAGAGGAGAGGTGGGGTGGGTACAGTGGGGCTGGTCCCCATGAGGGGCCACACCGTGATTAATGACGCTCCCAAAGGCTCTCCGGGCAACTGCATGTGGCCGCCGTGGAATGCAGGGCAAGTGGCTTCCGAGTGGCCGGCCAGCATGGCGCTCCGGGCTTCCTGTGCATCAGAAACACCCAAGCTGACAGCTTCCCAACGGTCAGCCCAGATCTCCCTCAGGGGGAAGGAAGGGGCTTTGTCCTTTGATCCCATCCTCCAGAAGAAGACACAGAACAGGCTCCAGGGCCTGGCCACCTGGATCTAATTCCAGTTCCCTCGTGTGCCAGGGCTCTGACCTCCTGAGATTTCTGGGCTGTTCTGTATCTGCATTTCCTCAAGTGTAAAGTAGGGATAATAAATGTACCTACCTCATATGACTGAAAACAACAGAATGCTGTAAAGCAATGATCCTTCAATTCCAAAATAAATAAATTTTTTTTAAAAGTACCTACCTCAGAGGGTTCTTGTTAAATTATAGGCATTAATACGTGTCAGTTGGATGGCATCACTGACTCAATGGACATGAGTGTGAGTAAACTCTGGGAGTTGACGATGGACAGGGAGGCCTGGCGTGCTGCAGTCCATGGGGTCACAAAGAGTCGGACATGACTGAGCGACTGAACTGAATGTGTCAGTTGCTTAGAGTGGTGACTGAGGCAATGTGAAGGCTATGGAATACTTGCTGTTGTTAGTATCAGATGATCTGACTTCTGAAACCTACTCTTCCTGGACAACCAATAGAATGCCTCCTGGGTCATCAGTCCCTCCCTCCTTCACCAACCCCACAAGGAGCCATAAGCTTCTGTAACGTTTGGTACCTGGCCAACTGGGAGGCCTTGTCTTGGCTGAGTTTCTGCTTTGGCCTCTAACTTAAAGACGGCATCGAGGCGGGCCTCGCTAATGGAGAGGACATTTCTCAGGTGATGGGGCCAGGGCCACCACCAACCTGGGTAAGCCAGCCGGGCTACTGCTGTGTCCAGCAGAGAAGGGGCTCTGTGGTGCCCTCCTCCACCCTCCCCGCCACTGAAGTTACTAGGAACCCAGGTTCCAGGGAGGCTGATGCCTCAATACATGTATGAAGAACAGGACTAAGTTCTCAGTGACAAGCAATCACTGATAAGTTGATAGGAAGTATTAAAAGTCCTATATGGCACCTCCATCTCACAAAGTCCCAAGGTGAGCTGTGGTCACAAAGGCCACAAGGACACTAAGTCCCAGGACTCAGCAAAGTGAAGAAAGCCATCCCAGCCGAAGGCCCATTGGGCTTCTCATGCCTCTGTGGGCCCCTTGGAAGGTCAGTCCCTTGCCACGTTCCTCCAGACCACAGCAGAACGAGGTAATTTCTAAAGGCCTTCAGTTTCTGACAGAATCTCTCTCTTCTTTTACCAACATCATCATCAGGAATATTAATGGAAGTAGATGACTTTCTGTGTGTGAGACAGTGTTCATACTATTACAACAAATTCATAGTAGCCCACTGTGGTCTTTATTTTACAGACAGGGAAACTGAGGCTCCCAGAGTAACTTCAAAGTTACAGCTTATACACATAAAACTGGGATTTAAATCCAGATGTGTGTGACCTCTAAAACCATACCTGGAAGCAGATACTGGGCCTTTTTTATAATACAAATGATGCCACCAATAATTTTAACAACTTTCCAGTCCAGGCACCCTATATGGGTTTCTATCCTTTCATCTTTATACCAATCTTACATAAAGGTGGGTGTGGTTATCCCAGTGTTACAGGGAGATTAAGTAACTTGTCCAGAGCCAGCAGAAGACACTTTCTAACATGTAAATCCAATTATCACCCCCTTTGTTGAAAATCTAACTCATCTTAGTCAAAATGTATTTTCTTAGTTACTCACCCAGTTTATTTTGGGGGACAGCAGAACTGATGCTCTTTCCATTAGCACTAGGAAGTCCACACCAGCTAAAATAGTGAAACTACGTCTGAACCAATGGATACTTCTTCACACACCTCCCTCTTGCCCCCGTCATTATACATCCCCTCCAAGGGGCCCACTAGGCCTCCCCTGGACTCTAGCCAAGGCCGTGTTACTGACAGTGTCCGTTCTGATTGGTCAGTACCAGTGCTAGGCTGAGTGTAGGCCCTTGGTGACCTTAACCCAAGCACACACACAGATGTGTAAGCACACCTATTGCACTGACTGACCGGGGCCCTAGGCATTTGTGCAACACAGGACACAGGAATGCAGAAATGCCTGTATTAAAAATTAAACATGCCAAGGTGGTTCCAATGCCTTCAGAACCCGTGTAAGCAAACCAAAGTCAAAACCTAAGACCAACCAAACACAAGCAGCCAACTAGGTTCTTCCAAACACGGCAAACGCTTCAGTCGATGCCAGTCAGCTTCTGCCTCTCCTCTACAGAAGTCTCGCCCTGGCTTCTCTCAGTGGAGCACTTCTAACGGCTTCTGCTCCCATAAACCCTTAAAATGTTTAGTTTGCCTCGATGTATGTTTCAACACCTATATACAGGCATCGGGCACAAACATGCGTGGAGTGGATAAAAACATCTGCATGACTGTACGTGCACCCGCACACGTGAACAGATGTACCCCATGCATACCCCACCCTCCGCCCCGCCAGCACATCCTCCTCCTCAATGCCTCCCTTTAGTTGCCAGAGATGCCCCATTCCAGGCCCACTGCTCACTACTGCTTCGGAAATTCTCCCTTTCCTGTTCCATGGTACACTCGGCCGCTCCCTTGAAACCCAGGGCCTTGCCACTTGATACCTTGAAGCTCCATGGCCATGGTCAGAGGGCTGGTCCTGCAGAAAGAGAGCTGAGAACAAGGTCTTTGTCACCCTGGCTGGGTGTTCCACTTGTTAGACGTCAGTTCACCCAGGAGAGACGTCCTATAATTCCAGGCAGGACAGGGTGACAGCCTGATTGCCCACAGCCTCCAAGTTCCAGTTAGGTCCACAGGTTCAGCCACTTATCAGAAAATAGATGAAGAAGGTTTGGTTCTGCAAGCTCCAGGTGAGGCCCCCTAGGCACTGGCCATGGGGCAGGGGTGGGGGCATTCCTCACTTGGCCTGTTACTCCCCATGGGGTGCAGCTCCTGGAACAGTTCTCGAGTTTTCTGAAGAGTGTGCCACAGCACTTTGCTCTCAAAGGTGCAGGTCAGCCCACACACCCCTCCCAGAGCACAAACAGGTGAGGGCCCTCCCAAGTGAGGGCCCACCTCACCTCCTTGCCTCCTCCTCTAGTCACATGATGCTGAGACGGGCCCAGAAGTCCAGGTGGGCTGTACTCTTTCATGCAACAGACATGTATTGAGCACCTGCTGTGTGCCTGCTGCTTTTCCAGGAGAGAGCTCTCTCGGTTCTACCCGAGGTACTCTGCCTGCAAAGCTGCCCACCTTCTGCAATAGCAGGTCACCTGTTGGCCTCTGACTCCTTCCATTGGGGGCCACATACTTCCCTTGTGTCCATGAGGTATCTGAGCCTCTCATGTCCCTCTCAGCTCAGACTTTTATCAGGGTTACTTCCAGAGATGGCTCATTTCTCAGGGCCAAGAGAGCAGCTAGCTGGGCCTCCAGGGACAGGCCTGGAGGGTCTGAGCAGACAAGCATCTCTGCTGGAGAAAGCACTTCCACCCAGCTCCAGCCCCAGGCTCGCCTTTCTCCAGGAAGTGTCTCTCACTTGAGTAAGATGTCCCAGAGATAAACCCCCTCCCACCCACCCACCCCGCAAGAACTCCATTCCGGGGACCCTGACTGCTGGGAAATGCACTTCCCGCCACACACATGCTGTCTCTGCTTCACTCCACCTAGAGGGGCTCCTGGGAATTTCACAGGTGACACTGATGAATGGAACACACACAGCCTGGCTGCCAAGACCAACAGGACTGTTTGGAGGGCCTTCCAGCCAAATGTCTGCACTCTGAGAGTCATTCACTAGAGCTGCTGCCACTGGACCAGACCATTCTTCACTGGGACCACCCACCAGTCTGGAAGAGGTCTGCACCCCTCCCTGCATGCAATGAGCATGCCCATAACATCTTTACCCCCAGCCCAGGATCAGGCACAGAGTAATGAGCCCCTAAACACACTGCCTGTTTGCCTTCAGCAGAATCAGCTCAATAAAGGCAAGGCCTCTCTCTGTTTTGAACACTTTCCTGCACCCCCACGTATCCCTCCCAACCCCATCACCTCTTTATTTCACCTTTACTCATCACCTCTTTATTTCACCTCCAGGTCAACCAGCTGAAGAGGTCTGGGCAGGGAGCCAGTTCCCCTGCACTGTTCCTGCCTCTGAGGGGTTGACTTGCATCAACCCCAGTGCTCACCTCCATCTTCCCTGTGCACCGCCCCACTCCAGGCAGAGAAGGTCACATCAGCACCCTGGCTGTCCCTCACCCAAGGAGACTCATTTTATACACAACTTTGAGGTTCAGGGTACAGCCCACTTTTGGCTCCAAAACAACTTTCAAATTTGAGCTAAAGCTCAAAAGGTGCCCAAAATACTCAGCCCAAGTCCAGGATCTGCAGAGCATCGCCAGGGTCACAGGTGTTAGGCTGACTGCATATCCTCACTGGATGGAGGACAAGCGTGGATTAGTCCTGGAACTACTCTCAGACCCCCAAGTCCTACCAAGAGGTGAGGGGGGGGTCTTCTCCCCTGGCCTCAACACCCAACCTTGCAATTCAAGGTGGGGGGTCCTCCATGTCCTGGATGCCTCATTGCACAGCCTTCTGAGCAAAACAAGCTTACTTACGTGCTAAATCGCTTCAGTTGTGTCCGACTCTTTGTGATCCTATGGACCATAGTATGCCAGGCCCCTCTGTCCATGGGATTCTCCAGGCAAGAATACTGGAGTGAGTTGCCATGCCCTCCTCCAGGGGATCTTCCCAACTCAGGGATTGAACCTGTGTCTCTTATGTCTCCTGCATTGGCAGGCAGATTCCTTACCACTAGCAACACCTAGGAAACTCCAAGCAGAACAAGGACAAGAACCAAATGTTGCTTTGACTCATCTTGGTAACAGTATTTACCAGTCCCTCAAAATGACCTACCAACTCCGGAAAACACACATTAAAAACTTCAGCCCACTCATTAACATCAAGAGTTTGTAAAATATAAAGTGTGCCCATTGAAATGATACCTAGATCAAGGTCTGAACTTTTGACCTTAAGCCCAGAACAAGATGGTCCTGGCTCCCATTCTCTAATGACTGACAAGAGCCACATTGTTACAGTTTGGTTGGTTTGTGGGTTTTGTCTGTCTCTTATGACTCTCACCACAGAGAAAGCCCTCACCAAGAAGACAGGCATCATGGAGCCGGTGAGAACGCGGATCCACAGGAAATCTGCAGGAGGAAAGGCAAACCTGGGCTGAGGGTGCCATGCCCTACAATCTCCTAAAAGCAGTGAGCGTTACTTCCTTTCTCTTCTGAGGCTGTAGACTCTGGCTGTTTCTATGGCCTTGGCTCTCCATACATCAGGTTGCTTCTAGCTTTGTATTCAGTTCTGTCTGGACAATAACTTTTGGGGAGATGAAAAAACTCAAGATATCACCAAATTCACCAGATGTCTGGGAAACAAGAAAAATGCCGGTCTGGAAAATGGAAGGGTACACAACTAAGGGACTAAACAACAACAAACAACAGCAAATAATGGAACTGGGAAGTGGGCAGGATTTCTATTGCCAGTCCTCATTCTGCCCCCACTTTCCCACAAAACCTTGGGAAACACTTCTAGTCTTCAGTTTCCTTAGTTTCTTCACTTGTTGTTCAGTTGCTAAGTCATATCCAACTCTGACCCCCATGGACTGTAGCAAGCCAGGCCTCCCTGTCCCCAGCTTCTTCAGAGGGAGGCCCAACAGCAGACAATCTCTGAGGTGCCTGGAGAGCACCCCCTACCCTGGAAGAAAATGCTGAGGCAGCTGGAGCCCAATTAGGGGCTACTAATTGCTGAGGCTACCGTATTGGCTGACAGGTGAAGCCAGAACCTTCTCCCTGGCTCTGGGAACCCTGCAAGCAGTTGGGATCTCAGACTCACACAGAATATGCAGGGAGTCATGAGGTTGGAGGGCCCCCTCAGGACACCCTCTCCCAGCTCTAGGGTGCAGAGCAGGCTTCGTTTGCCTGCAGCAAAGTCCCCAGAGCAGCAACCCAGGCTGCATGTGGGCATCTGTGCTCCTTAGCAAGGGGCACTAGTCAGCATGGTCCAGTCACCCAGTGCAGGCTTCTCCCAGGCAGAGGGCCAGACAACCAGCCCCGAGGCAGCTCATTCTAATGCTTGTGTGAGTCATATGGGATTTGAAGCTCAAAAGACTTGTGATCACCATGACCTCTGTGAGAGTGAAAATAGATGGTAATCCCCATGGCCCAGAAGTCTCATGGCCTGTCTGTGAGATGTCAACACTGTGACCACCCTACACTCTTCCTGGTCTTTCCTCTACCCCAGAAAACAGGCTAGTGATGTGTTTGAGAATCAAGCAATGGGAACTTGGGCTCCAGAAAGACGAGCCAGGCAGGAGAGGGTGCTCACTTACCCTAGATTGGGAAACAAACTAAACCACCCTCTCCTAACCTTCCCTTTGGTCCCTTTGCCCTGAGTGAAATCCAGGCCACGAAGACTCAAGAATGCGCCTCACAGGGATCCCAGACCCCAGCTCCTTATTAAACCTTTCCATACTCATTTGAGCACAATCAGAATTTTTTAATCATCTTCCTGAGCATCAATTTATGGGGAGAGATCACTTCCAGATGTGATTCAAAATACAAAAAAAAAAAAAAAAAAAAAGCACACTCATTGATTAACAAATGATTTCTAGATGGAGAATACATGTGACTTGCAGTCCCCAGTTGAAACTTGCATCAAATTCTGTTTGAGTGATACAGAAGCCAGACGTTCCCTGGTCCTGTCCATCTCTTTTCAGCTGAGGTCTCTTCCCTAGCCTGGCTCAAGATGTCTCTGTTTCAGACCAGAACAAACAGGAACCGGAGAGAGGGCTCTGGCCTTGACCAAATTCTCTCTCCTGCTTTAGTTGATTTCTCACAGCCCCAAGCTCTGAGCCACGGGCAAAAGCAAATGATCCACAGAGGAAGAATTCAGTGCTAACAAGCAAAGGATGGCTTTCTGATCCACACTCTACAACAAACTGTCTATGAGCTTCAGGAAGACACCTCTGCTGTCCATTCTATTTATGGCTGTTCACTGTACAGATGTTGTCAAATCATTGTGCACTAGTTCCTGATTGGCCTATGCTGTGTGTGTCCTTGTGCACCACGGACCTTGTTCATCCATGATCGTACACTCTCCCAAAGACCTTTCCCTGAGTGTACTAGGCATCCACTAAAGCCTACACCTGCTCAGAGATCCAAATCTGAGCATGACTTGGTGTTCTCAAGCAGAGCTGCCAAGCTGGCTGAAGAGGCAGTCAGTTCCGGGCATTCTTACCACACAGCAGGCAGTAGGAAAGCGAAGCCACAAGTGAGGGGAAACAAGGTTCTATAAAGGGTGGAATTGGGACTTTATGTTGAGCTCTGGTGCAGGAACTTACCAGTTCAAAGTGGGATGTGCCCACACTAGGAAGAAAATAAGCAGCCTGGACTTCCCTGGTGGCCCAGTGGTTAAGAATCTGCCTGCTGGTTATCCATTTTAAATATAGCGGCGTGTACATGACCTTCCCAAAGTCCCTAAGGATCCCTTCATGGAACTGTGCCCAATGTTATGTGCCAGCTTGGATGGGAAGAGGGCTTGGGAGACAATGGATACATGTATATGTATGGCTGAGTCCCTTTGCCGTTCATCTGAAATGACCACATTGTTAATCACCTATACCTGAATACAATATAAAATAGTCTAAAATTTGGGTTTAAAAAAAATAAAAGAATCCACCTGCCAATGCAGGAACACAGATTCAGTCCTGGGTCCAGGAAGATTCCACCTGAGTTCATGAGCTGCAAAACTATTGAGCCTGCACACCTAGAGTCCATGTTCTGCACCAAGAGAAGCCACTGCAATGAGAAGCCTGCTCACCGCAACTAGAGAGGAGGCCCCGCTCACCATAACTAGAGAAAGCCCATGTGTAGCAGCAAAGTCCCAATGCAGTCATAACTAAATTAATTAACTAAAATATATATTAAAAAAAATAATAAGGAGCCAGAGAATTTGGGAGCTTGCCCCAGGGCCAGTCAAAAACCACTAGACTGGCTTTAGTTCTGCCCAAACTCAGCACCAGCAGCTGACTCCTGTCCACCTGGGGACCCCCTCTGCGCTTTTCTTTTTTGGCCTTTCAGAGCCCCTGCAGTTCCCCTGGATGGCTGGCATTCCATCCGTTAATTGGCTTGTTCCTTCTAGTCTGTGCACAGCAGATACCACGTGATACGTGCATTGTTCCCAACCCTCTCTCAAAGGGTATCAATTCCTCCAACAGCCGTAGTAAGTGATTCCTTACATGTTCCTGCATGTTTCACAGGGCCACCGGCAGGGCGGATGCGCCTATCAGAAAGGAGAATGTCTGCCTCTTGGGCTGCAACCAAGCCACAACTTAATTTCCTCTTCTGGCTGTACTTCTTGCAAAATAAATATGAAAAATGGGGTTGGGGTGACTTGGTCTCAGATAAACAGGCCACACTCTGTAGCTGGACAAACAAGGTGCTTGGCTAGAAATAAGATGATCTTTGGCTGGCATCTCCGAAACATGATAGCTTCTTCCCAGATGCTATGTAGAGCATGCAGCGAGCTTTTCCTTCCTCAATGTGCTGCCTACACCAGATTTTGAGTCAGGCAGAACCCAAATGTAGCACCAATAAAGCTGATAACTTTTCAGATACGCACTAGGTTGTTATTGTTTGTTGTTGTTCAGTTGCTAAGTCATGTTTGACTCTCTGTGATCCCATGGACTGTAGCCCACCAGGCTCCTCTGTCCATGGGATTTCCCAGGCAAGAATACTGGAGTGGGTTGCCATTTCCTCCTCCAGGGGATCTTCCCATCCCAGGGATCGAACCCACGTCTCCAGGCAGATTCTTTATCACTGAGCCACCAGGGAAGCCCACATATTAGGTAGTAGTGGTCACTAATAGAGGCGTTTTGCTTGCATTTTCTCATTTAATCCTCACTGCAGCCCTCTGAAGTTCTTTATTCTTACTATTTCCCATTTTACAAATGAGGAAACTGAGGCTTAATGGGATTAAACAAATTGCCTGAACACACACAGCTAGTAAGTGATGCATTAAGCATTTGAACCAAAAACCATGATCCTCACTGCTAGTGTGTGCCAGCTTAATTGTTAAGTGCCAGCTTAAAGGCTAGAGGCCACACCTATGGACTCTGTCCACCTCATGCCCAGAGGGTCTCCGTTGAAGCTTGTCATCGTGACAGCGAGCAATTACTTGAGTCACAGAGATTCTAAGCTCCTCAACAAATCAGAGATACCTTTTTGTCCTTCTTCCAGGAAGTTTGGGGGCGTTGTTCGACCAGTGGGGCCTCCAGCTGGCCAGGACAGCAAAGGAGCTTGAGTGCAGGCTTGTCTCAGAATTGTCACAGGTCTGGTAGAAGGACAGGAGTGTTTCTGAGGAGCCCGGAGCAGGCAGAGAGGAGGTCTGTGCCTGGTTACTGCCTCACAGCCGGGAAGGAAATGCAGTGTGAAAGCCAAAATACAGACAGTTGACAATGTGCCACTTTCACAGCCAAAAGCTGGCTTTCCAGGCAAAGCAGAAATTCTATATTGAACATACCCCTCTGTCACAGCCCAGGGTTATGACTTTCAAATACAAATATAAAATAATAACAAGGAGAAATTTGTCACAGATCTTGGTTAATGACTCACTGTTTCTCTCTAGATAGATTCATTGCCACCAGCAGGCGTCACCAGCCGCAGTTTCTTTCCAGCTTCCTCTATGTCTGCAGGGCCCTGTGAGTGGCCAGAGCTGGGGAGGACCTGAACTGGGGCTGGTGCAAATGCCTCTGAACCGGCTGCCCAAGAACTTCCAGACCAAGGGAGCAGCTGCCACCTGTGTTGCCCTCCTCATTGCTGTCACCTGAGTTAGGTGATGAAAAGGCAGATCTAACAGCTTCTTGACATGTCATTGTGGAGGCTCTGAAGGAGGAAAATGGTGTTTTCTCTTTCAGGCTATCAGCTCAGCCGTGAACATGTTTTCTGAGTTAAATTGGACCCTTTACCTACAGGACAAAGCTCCTCCTGGGCCGGTCTCTAGGAGATCATAGGTTTGATTTTTCCTTTCACTTTGTTCTTGGAGACTACTCAGGCCTTTGAGCACACACCTGGTGATCTCTGATCCTGTGTTTCCATCCTGGAATGTCTCTGGAGTTTAATCCCCTAAGACTCTCCACTCCTCTTCTGGAGCCCAGGGGCTCACACACTCTCCTTTGCAGTTCTAGAATTTGCCTTGCTCTTTTCTCCAATATGTTTCTTGGATTTCTTTGTCCCTGTGGTTACCCTCTTGCCTCTGAAATGGCCTTGAAACCCAGGTTTTCCCAACTGTCAGTTCAGCTTCCAGCCAAACTGCAGATGACTTCCATGAGTGGAGCTCTTTCGGGGGTGTTCCCAGAGCAAACTGGCTCTATTTCTAAAGTTTCTTTCATTAAGAAACTTGGGACAAGTTTCAGGAGCAAGATTGGAGGAAACCATCAGACTCAATCCTCTCCCTCCCCACAGCGAGACACCATTGTCTCACCTATTCTCAGAAGGGTGTTTTGTTTTTGTTTTTGTTTTGTATGATTTCATTTATGTGAAATATCCAGAAAGGTAAATACATAGAGATAGAAGTAGGTCAGTGGTTGAGATCAGAGACTGGGATGTTATGCAAATTTTACCTCAACTGTAGAAAGAATAAGACAAGAAAATGTATAAAAGAGAAAAGCAGAAAGAAAAAATATCCCCTAGAGTTGCACCACCCAAAACCAAATACTCTTCACACTTTGTTTCAGTTTATGTTTTACAGTAAATGAGACAGAGGACGAGAAGGTTGGATGGCATCACCCACTCAATGGACATGAGTTTGAGCAAGCTCCAGGAGTTGATGATGGACAGGGACGCCTAGTGCGCTGCAGTCCATGGGGTCCCTCAGACAAGACTGAGTGACTGAACTAAACTGATGTTCTGCAGTAATAATTCTTACTGCATTTATAGTTTACATTTTGTTTTCAAACTTAATGTTATTTCCAAAGTATTGCCTATGGTCCATATGTTTCATGATCTTAAATACTGGGTAAAGTTTCTTGCTATTTATTTTTTTAACTGCTTCTTAATATTGCTGGATTAGTTTATACTATGCTGTGCTTAGTTGCTCAGTCGTGTCCGACTCTTCGCGACCCCGTGGACTGCAGCCCACCAGGCTCCTCTGTCCATGGGGATTCTCCAGGCAAGAATACTGGAGTGAATTGTCATGCCCTTCTCCAGGGGATCTTCCCAACCCAGGGATTGAACCCAGGTCTCCCGCATCGAAGGGGGGTTCTTTACCATCTGAGCCACAAGGGAAGCCCAATTTATACTGAAGGGTCTTAATCTCTGCAGCCCAGGAGACTGCAGAGATTGTAGGTCCTGGAGAACCTACCCTTGTATGTCAGTTCACCCACTCCCCCACCCCCTGCCCCCGAGAGGGAGCATGGGTGCGGCTTCCATGCCTCCAGGCTGACCTGCCTACCTGGTCAATCTCAGGGAATCTAAACACAACTTTCCCACCATCCCCCACCACTAAGTGCCAAACCTACTTAATGCCCCACTCTCTTCTCTGTCTCTGTCTCCCTCTCTTTTTGCCACACTGTAAGGTTTATGAGGTCTTAGTTCTCTGGGACTGAACCCAGACCCTTGGCAGCGAGAGCACTGAATGTTCTCTGGAGCACCTGCTCAGAGAATAGCTCCAAAGGCTGAGAAGTTACACATTAGCCTTGAACCAACCAGAGTTTTCTGGGGAACAGAACTAACACTTCTTGACTTTTTCCTCAGTCCCCTAACATACTAGATTTCCCAAACAAAAATTTAAAAACTCAGTCTATTGGCCCCATGCATGAACACGTGTCATTACATTTCTGATCCAGGAACTGGTTTCTGTACCCACAACACTCTGAACAAACCAGAGGCATCAGCAGTCAAAAGGGTATAATGCTGATTCACTGCTCATTTGCAGGATGGGCCATGTAGCTTCCTGATCTGCAGCTTCCTCCCAGGGGAACAAGTTCTTGAAGCTCATTCTATCTGATTCTATAGGGAGTCACAAGACCAACCTCTACTGCTTCTATTTGTTGCAGGAGGACAAGGGGGAGGAGAGATAGCAGCCCTCCTGTGATAGAAAATGTCCCACATGCACGGTGGAGATAACGCTATTGATGGTGGGGATAGTGATGGGGGTAGAGGTGGTGGCAGGGATAGTAGATACACAGATGCTGGTGGAAAGTAAGCACTCAGTAATCACCTGTGTGCAGGGTTCCTGACTCAAATGGATAAGGGTAGCAGCAGACAGACCAGGCAGACCAGATTTTGAGGTTGCTGGTCATTGCTAGCACAGCTTGATTCCCAGGCACTACCTGATCATATCAGGTATCTAGGATTCCTGAAAATCCATGGACAATATAACACATTAATCCTCTAATTAAATCAGGTCATCATGATTAACAGTAAGAACTGCACATCCTAGGAAGGTCCATGTTCCCATATTGTTCATGGAGCTAGATCATCTCTGCAGTCGATTAGAAAAGACAGTCCTCTCAGGAAAGGCCCAGCTGCAGATGGTGATGCTCAGAACCTGTTGTTGCTGTTGTTCAGTTGCCAAGTTGTGTTTGCCTTTTTGTGACCATGGACTGCAGCACACCAGGCCTTCCTGTCCCTCACCATCTCTCAGAGTTTGCCCAAGTTCATGTCCATTGAATCAGTGATGCAATCCAGCTATCTCATCCTCTGTCGCCCCCCTCCCCTCTTGCCCTCAATCTTTCCCAGTATCAGAGTCTTTTCCAATGAGTTGGCTCTTCACATCAAGTGGCCAAAGCATTGGTACCTCAACTTCAGCATCGATCCTTTCAATGAGTGGTCAGGGTTGATTTCCTTTAGGATTGATTGGTTTGATCTCCTTGCAGTCCAAGGGACTCTCAAGAGTCTACTCCAACACCACAGTTTGAAAGTATCAATTCTTCAGCACTCTGCCTTCTCTACGGTCCAAATTTCACATCTGTACATGACTGCTGGAAAGACTATAACCTTGACTATATGGACCTTTGTTGGCTAAGTGATGACTTTGCTTTTTAATACACCACATAGGTTTGTCATAGCTTTCCTTCCAAGAAGCAATCATCTAATTTCATGGCTGCAGTCACCATCCACAGTGATTTTAGAGCCCAAGAAGAAGAAATCTGTCACTGTATCCACTCAGAACCTGGCCCAGCTCTTAATCTAGAGCCTTCTCTTCTGACAGTTCCAAATGCTCCCTCCTATGAGGTCCCTGTCCATCCAGTAAATCCTTGCATCAAAGAACTACAACATTTAGGAACAGGCTGATGACAGAGAAAATCAGAATTTAAATGAAATTTGCTTTAGTCCAGGAACCAAATTGCTCTGGGTGGGCCAGCCTCCCTCTGTGGGCTCACTTCTTCCCACCCAGTTCCCCCCAAGCATGGGCTGGCCTCTTCCTGATACAGAAAATACAGCTTTTCTTTAAAACATTGGATTTTCCCCTCAGAGCAAACCTAGTATTCAGATTCTAACCACTGTTCTCAGAGTACAGGGGCTGGTAGTGGGACATGACATGCTGTGCCCAGTCCATTGACCACCCTGGTCAACAGCTGTCAAATATTTGGATTGAAGATATTTTGGGTATTTTCACAGAAACACGGGCAGCCTACTCCCAGGAAAGAAAAAGAATTCATGACCAAAAGGAAAGAGTCCTTGATATTGTTGGTAATTGTTACCATGTGAGTCCGTTCAGCATTATGTGTCCTCTCAAGGCCCACCGCCCTTCACTCAGCCCCACCAGGTTTTGCTCACTGAAGTATTAGCATAAACTCTTCCTCTGCCTTTACTTCCTATGGATGACCCACAACTCTCCCCAGGAAGGAGCCAGCCCAGGTGCCACCACATCTCACAGATACCTCAGGGCAAGCTGCAGGTCCAGGCTGTGACAAGCAATAGATCTTTCCAGACCAACACTGTACCCGGGCCTGTCCGAGGTGCTGCAGACCACACGCGAAGAGAATATCATCACCACCACCATCGTCACCATCAGGATCATTACCATCATCTCATCACCATCACCATCCTCACTACCTACCACCAGCATCATCACCACCATCTCCTTCACCACCACCATCCTCACCGTTATCATCATAACCGCGATCACCATGACCTTCATCACCTCCACAAAACTTACATTGCGATGGGCTTCCCTGGTGGCTCAGCGGTAAAGAATCCACCTACCAATGCAGGAGACACAGGTTCAATCCCTGACCTGGGAAGATCCCACATGCAGCAGAATAGCTAAGCCCATGCACCAAAACTACTTAGCCTGTGCTCTAGAACCTGGGAGCTGCAACCACTGAGCCCACGTGCTGTGGCTACTGAAGCTCACACATCCTAGAGCCTATGCTCCACAACAAGAGAAGCCATCGCAATGAGAAGCCTGTGTACCGCAACTAGAGAGTAGGTCCCAATCTATGCAACTAGAGGAAATCCCATGCAGCAGTGAAGACCCAGCATGGCCAAAAATAAATAAATAAAATTATTTTCAAAAAAGAATTTTAAAATATATCAAAATAGGTACGTCTAAGAAATTTACATTGATCACTACAGGCCAGGCAGAATTAAATAAATATTATCTCATGCAAGTTTATGACAACTCTACAGGATAGACATTTATCAATATCGCTATTTCACAGACAAGGATGTTGAGACACGGAAACACTAAGCAACTAGCTCAGGGTCACCAGTTTCTAAGGGGTGAGGCTGGAATTCTCTAAGCATCTGGCGTTTGTGTCTGTCCTCTTCATCCCGCTGTGAAACTCCTTCTCATAAATGAGATGGGCCTCCTGCCTTTGGGATGAATGGACAGTTGAGGCCAGCATACAAGGAGCAAGGTGAGAACAAGGCAGCAGGCGCCTGAAGGATTCAGTGAAAGGGAAGTCACAGAGAGAGGTCTGAAAGGTAGCCGATGGCTGGAGAAAGCCTCTCCACCTTCCAGTCACAACATGATAAAGCGGGTTGCCACTGGGTCACACACTGTGGAGGTCCTGGGGACAGATTTCTCTTTAAAAGTTGGCCACAAAATGACCCAATCAAAAAATGGGCCAAAGAACTAAACAGACATTTCTCCAAAGAAGACATACAGATGGCTAACAAACACATGAAAAGATGCTCAACATCACTCATTATCAGAGAAATGCAAATCAAAACCACAATGAGGTACCATTACACGCCAGTCAGGATGGCTGCTATCCAAAAGTCTACAAGCAATAAATGCTGGAGAGGGTGTGGAGAAAAGGGAACCCTCTTACACTGTTGGTGGGAATGCAAACTAGTACAGCCACTATGGAGAACAGTGAGGAGATTTCTTTAAAAACTGGGAATAGAACTGCCATATGACCCAGCAGTCCCACTTCTGGGCATACACACCGAGGAAACCAGATCTGAAAGAGACACGTGCACCCCAATATTCATCGTAGCACTGTTTATAATAGCCAGGACATGGAAGCAACCTAGATGCCCATCAGCAGACGAATGGATAAGGAAGCTGTGGTACATATACACCATGGAATATTACTCAGCCATTAAAAAGAATTCATTTGAATCAGTTCTAATGAGATGGATGAAGCTGGAGCCCATTATACAGAGTGAAGTAAGCCAGAAAGATAAAGACCATTACAGTATACTAACACATATATATGGAACTTAGAAAGATGGTAATGATAACCCTATATGCAAAACAGAAAAAGAGACAGAGAAGTACAGAACAGACTTTTGGACCCTGTGGGAGAGGGCGAGGGTGGGATGTTTCGAGAGAACAGCATTGAAACATGTATTTATCTAGGGTGAAACAGATCACCAGCCCAGGTTGGATGCATGAGACAAGTGCTCGGGCCTGGTGCACTGGGAAGACCCAGAGGGATCGGGTAGAGAGGGAGGTGGGAGGGGGGATCGGGATGGAGAATACATGTAAATCCATGGCTGATTCATGTCAATGTATGACAAAAACCACTACAATATTGTAAAGTAATTAGCCTCCAACTAATAAAAATAAATAAAAATAAATAAATAAATAAATAAAAGTTGGCCACACCTGGATGCCTTGTTAATCCAGAGCTTGCGGGACTGGGAAAGAATTAAATCGCCCTCTCAGAGCCACAGAGCCAAATGCTACCAGTTCCTATGGCCGGCACTAAATTAATGACATGAATGGCATTAATGACATTCATGATATTAATGACATGAATGTCTTCCCATCACCCTTTCCTGGACTTAGACATGAAATATCCTTTCCCATTTTTGATCTTGTGACCTCTGGGGTGTCACAGGTACAGATCCACACGTGTTGCCTGCCCACAGACCTGTGTACACGATACACACTCATGCACAAAAAGCACACTCCTGCAACCTCACCTCTTGTGTCTGTGAAATCTCAGCTGCTTATCCACTGACAAAGGGGAGCCTAATATTTGAAAGGGCGCCTGTGACTCCAGCACATCCACAGTTAGCCTCCTCTGCTTCTGTGCAAGGGAGCCTGTTCTTTTCACTAGAGTAGAAACAGCCTTAGGCAATGCTGGATAATGCTTTAAGTAAAGCCTTAGGTTTGTGCTGTGGGGAAGGTGGCAGCAGGAAACGTTCAGTTGCCAGGACCAGTGCCAACAGGCAACCAGCTGGGACCCAGCCTGGCACCCACTGGGAGGACAGAGGGGGATGAGGTTTACCTCCTAGAAGAAGGAGACTTTTTTTTATAATAGAAAAGCATTTTTTTAAGAACAAAAGGGGACTTTCTTAAGTGATAGATTGAACACTTTGTTTTATATTTCTAAAGTAATATTTGGGAAAACAATGATTAGTGTTTTCTCTTTCATATTCCCCTGAGCATGACCTATCCTCTAACTGGCAAAGGTATATATTGGTTGGATGGAGTGGTGTGGAGGTAGCTGGAAATGTTATAACAGGAATGCATAGAGAAAGAGTTAATATTCAGCTCATATTATTGAAATACGATTTCACAGTAAGACAATAGGCCTGAAAGCTAGGCATTGACCAGAGAGAAAAGATGTTCTAATCTCTTTAGGTTCTATTCAACGTACTGACAATCAATCAGTCAGGCATGCAGCCAGCAATAACTATTGAGCCCTTCTCTGTATGTTCCAGAAGAATAGTCTTATCCTCAAGAAACTTAGAGAAAAGTGAGAGGCCACAAGTAAACAAGATAATACCAGGCATTGATAAGTGCTAAGAAGGAGATAAAGTTAGGTAATGTGATATGTATGTTTTGCAGGGTTCTGGAAAGACGGATTGAAGAGATGACATTTAACCTGAGACCTGAGTGATAACATAGCAACCAAGCAAAATCTAGAGAACACAGTAGTCAGAGCAAGTGCAAAGGCCCTGAGACAGGAATGTTTTTAGGAAACTGGAGATAAATACAAAGTATCATTGCTGCTGGAGGATTGCAAATGACCAGAATGGAGAAATAGGACATAGAAGAAGTCTACAGAGGAATCAATATTGCCGGGAGAAATATCAATAACCTCAGATATGAAGTTGACACCACCTTTATGGCCAAAAGTGAAGAGGAACTAAAGAGCCTCTTGATGAAAGTGAAAGAGGAGAGTGAAAATGTTGGCTTAAAGCTCAACATTCAGAAAACTAAGATCATGGCATCGGGTCCCATCACTTCATGGGAAATAGATAGGGAAACAGTAGAAATAGTGTCAGACTTTATTTTGGGGGGCTCCCAAATCACTGCAGATGGTGTTTGCAGCCATGAAATTAAAATACACTTACTCCTTGGAAGGAAAGTTATGACCAACCTAGATAGCATATTAAGAAGCAGAAACATTACTTTGCCAACAAAGGTCCGTCTGGTCAAGGCTATGGTTTTTCCAGTGGTCATGTATGGATGTGAGAGTTGGACAGTGAAGAAAACTGAGCACCAAAAAATTGATGCTTTTGAACTGTGGTGTTGGAGAAGATTCTTGAGAGTCCCTTGGACTGCAAGGAGATCCAAGCAGTCCATCCTAAAGGAGATCAGTCCTGGGTGTTCATTGGAAGGACTGATGCTGAGGCTGAAACTCCAATACTTTGGCCACCTCATGCAAAGAGTTGACTCATTGGAAAAGACTCTGATGCTGGGAGGGATGGGGGCAGGAGGAGAAGGGGACAACAGAGGATAAGATGGCTGGACAGCATCCCCAACTCGATGGGCATGAGTTTGAGTAAACTCCGGGAGTTGGTGATTGACAGGGAGGCCTGGTGTGCTGCAATTCACGGGGTCACAGAGTCGGACACGACTGTGTGACTGAACTGACTGACTGACTGACTGACTGACTGACTGACAGAGGCTAGGTCCTATGGGGCCTTGAAAACTAGTATAAATAATTTAAGTTTTATTCTTATTACACTAGCAAGCCACGTTGTTTGAAGCATGGGAGTGACACAATTTAATTTATACTTAAGAAAGACCAGCCTGGTTACTATGTTGGGAGTTTGGCAGAGTTTTTCAACCTTACCACTATCAAAATTTGGGGCTAGGTAATTCTTAGCTGTGGGGGACCGTCTAATGTCTTAGACGGTCTTAGAATTGTCAGCAGATGCAACTAGCACACCCCTACTTCCAGTAGAGACAACCAAAAGTGTTCCTAAACATCATCAAATGTTCCTTAGGGAACACAGTCACCCCCAAATGAGAAGGTCTGTTCTATGGGGACACAAGTGGAAGATGGAGTCCCAATTCAGAGACTGTAGCTGTGGTCCAAGAGGAAGAAACAGCAGCTTAGATGCTGATGGTAACCAGAGAGGTGATAAGAAATGTTTGGGGTCCAAGATCTATTTTGAAGTTAGAGCCAATTGGATTTTCTGATGGATTAGATGTGGGATGCAACAGATAGAAGAGCTAAAGATGACTTTAAATTTTTGGTCTGGGCAACTAAGATGATGGCAGTTCTGTTCACCAAAATTAAAAATCCTTGGAATAAGGGACAGAAACAGGGACAGGCAGCCAAACAGGTCTGGTGTTGATTATTCTAAGATTGAGATTCTTCTTAGACATCCAAGTGTAAATATTGAGAAGCAATTTAGACAGATAGATAGGTAGAGATTCAGGCAACAGATAAGTGTAGAGAGTAACCCATATCAGTTGAAGAAATTCAGACTATAGAATTTTTTTTCTGGAGTATATTCAGACCATGAGACTTGCTGTCCAGTTCAAAAGGAGAATAATACATAGAGGAAAGAAAAGCTAGAAGTTCACCTATCCCAGTCCTGAGGGGTTAGGAGGAGAAGGGGGAAAATGCAGAAGAGGCAGGAAGTGAGATAAGAGGCTCCTCTATGTTGAACTGGGCTTCTCTGGTGGTTCAGAGGGTAAAGAATCTGCCTGCAATGCAGGAGACAGAGGCGCGATCCCTGGGTTGAGAAGATCCCCTGAAGGAGGAAAAGGCTACCCACTCCAGTATTCTTGCCTGAGAATTCCATGGACAGAGGAGCTTGGCAGACTACAGTCCATGGGGTCACAAAAGAGTCAGACGTAAATGAATTACTAACGCACACACAATGTGTTGAATAATTAGAGGGGAAAACCAGAAGGAAGAGTCTTTTGTCCTATCTCTTGGTTGGGACTCTGGGTTAATTTTACTTTAAATCTTGTACCGACATGGCAGCAACCACACCAAAGTAAATTTAATTGTGAAGCATACTAGAGCTAAGGGAAGACCAAGCTTGGGTTACATTTCTGAGCCATTTTCAATTTCCTTGGGGGAATGGGGAGTGTGTCTGGGACCCAGACGTTCCCACAGGCCCTCCATGGAGGAGAGGGAGCAGTGTGTGGCCACTGTGTTGGGAGCCAGGGGGTCTCCCCGGGTCACCACGGCAGGTGGAATAAGGACCCACAGGAGAGACCTCTCAGGTCAGAGTTAGAAAGGATGCAGCCCGCCCTGAGTCAGCCGAGTGGGGAAATTGAGGATTGAGAGGTAAAGTCACAAGTCTCACCACTGCTGACCTCAGTCATCAAAGACAGCAAGGTAAGCAGTGACCAGACCAAGGGTCACTGGCTCAGAAATCAGAGGATCACCAAAGTCTGAGGGATCTGAGAACACAGTATTCCTCCTACCACAGCCCAGTGCCATATGGGGTTAGAGAAAGGAGAAGAGAGCTGGAATCAGTTTGAAACTTTTGAACTGGACCAAAATTTAGTTTTATTTCTTCTTTCACCACCCATGTGTGGGGGCTAAGGTGGAGTATCAGATCAGTATTAGGAAAACAAAGAAAGAAGAGTTGCTTCCATCAGTGTGTTTAGCATGGATGAACTAACTACTACAGGACGTACTGGTCAACTAGCCAAGCCGGGGCTGTTCAGCAAACCATTGCTGAGTGCCAGCTATGCACTGACTCTTTCACGCCTACATTTCTAACTTGCAATAAATTAGAAACCCAAGGACCTGATTCTTCCTTTTGCTCTGACATGTGTTCTAGAACCTGGGTGGTGTTCTTTCCATCTCTGGATCTTCCTTTCTGGGCAATGAAGGGATTAAAGATTAAACCTTCTGTTAGTCTTCCAGTTTCATCAGCCTGGACTTTGAAGAATGAACGTGATACAAGAGTAGGCTTCCCACCTGCCCTCCTTAACCGTAGAGAGTGGGAATGACCACACAACCAATCACCCCCCTCCTGGTCCTTAACTCTTTGACCTTCAGGAAACCCTGGGTCCCCTTCTCTCCTGGATGTCATTCTTAGCCCTGCAGAGTTGGCCCCAGGGCTGAGAGTGGTAAGACTTAAGAACATTCCCCTTGGCGGCCAGGAAAACCCATCAGAAAGAAAAGACCCTGTTTTCCTTCTTGGATTCCCTTAGCACTTCCTTGAAGCTGAAGGGAATGACATCACAACAAAACAAAGTTGCCAAGACATACTCTAGAAAAATGTCCTCACATGGTTACATTTTCTGCAAATTACAGCGTTTGGAGTATAAATCAGAGTAATTGTTTAAATCAGAGTGACTGTTGAAACAGATTTCCAGTGATCAAATCAAAAACGCAATCATTCTTGCGGTTCCTCCGGTGCTTGGAGCCCCACATACTTCTGAAACTGTCGGTTGTCAGTTACATGGAGTGTTTACATTAACATGCTGCCCTAACAGAGAAAATATATATTTTAAGAAGAAAATGTGAATCCAGGGTTACAAGAATGTTTCTGAAACAGCTAAGTCATCTTGTTTCAAGTAAAACCAGATGTTTGCATCAAGAGAAAGCCAATCATTTCTTTTAATTATGCTCAATGGTCAGGCCACCAAGAATACCCACATGTGTACACACGAGCCGGTGGAAATCAAAGGCTCTGTGACAGAGAAAGCAATCAACAACTCCCAGACCACCAAATGGTATTGCCAGCACTGGCTCTGGGCACTCTCTGAGTTCCTTCCCTGAGAAAACCAGGGTCCCAAGCAAGGTCAGGCTCAGGAGGAGATTCTCTGGTAGAGACTGAGGTTCCATACACACACACACACACACACACACACACACAAAAAGACCTCAACAGTTATGCTGTCCTCTTAAGCACCCTCCCCAGGACACCTCACTATCATCAAAGACTCAGAAATGTGAATAAAGACAGAGCTCTTTCTCCCTGTGGTGTTTATCCTGAAAGAGAGGCAGTTGGTTTGCATGCCAGCCTCCCTGCCCAGGTGGTGGAGGAGCCTGAGTGAGCAGAAGGCACATTTGTCAGTTTGCTCTCCACTCTGATGCTCTGTCAGCTGTGATAGACCCAGTGGAAGATTCTCCAAAGGCCAGGCAATGACATCCCTGACTGGTGGGCAGAAGGGAAGACTTTGGAGTTATCACCTTCCATCTGAGATCCAGGCTCAGTCTGAGAAAAGATCTGTTCTCCCAATCAGGGGCTTCCCCTGTGGCTCAGCAATAAAGAATCCTGCAGTGCAGGAGCCACAGGAGACGCGGGTTCAGTCCCTGGGTCAGGAAGATCCCCTGGAGGAGGAAATGGCAACCCACTCCAGTGTCCTTGCCTGGAGAATCCCATGGACAGAAGAACCTGGTGGCCTATAGTCCATGGGGTCACAAAGAGTCAGACACGACTGAAGTGACTTAGCAGCAGCAGCTCCTGAGCAGACATAACTGACTGCTGGGGGTCTTCACTGGGGGACTCACAGAGATTTGTTCTGTTAATAGAAAGATTGTTGTTCTTTAGTCACTGTATCTGACTCTTCTGTGATCCCATGGACTGTAACCCTCCAGGCTCCTCTGTCCATGGGATTTCCCAGGCAAGAATACTGGAGTGGGTTGCCATTTCCTTCTCCAAGGGATCTTCCTGGCCCAGGAATCAAAGCCACATCTCCTGCTTGGCAGGCAGATTTTTTACCACTGAGCCACCTGGGAAGCCCAAGATCCCAGAGCTAGAATGCTCCCCACAACCAAAAAGAATAGCCATGCCCTTAAGGCTTCCTTCCAAGCACGTCCACAGTACCTGAGCCTTTCCCCGAGAAGATGGTAAGTCCTGAATATTTGTTCCAAATAGTACTTATGAACCTGAGTATTGCTTCTAATAGCACTGCAAAAGCTTAATGCTCACTTTGCATCAGTTCACCAAACTTCATTATTTAGGTACCAGCCTCACAATTTTCACTATTAGTAGTCTTCTTTGAATTAATACTCCTACCTTTCTTTTTTATTTTCAATTAAATGGGTTCTTTAATCTTTTCTAAGATATTCAAGAAATCACAGATGTGTTAGCTGTATATCTTTTAAATATATGTTAAATATATGCCATTGAAATGGAAATATTCATCCATATTTGGGATAAAGTCTTCTCACAAGTATTAGACAATTATTCTGTAGAATCCTAGTGCTTCTTTTTTTCCTGAACCCTTCATCAGATTCCTTTAGATGACATGACTATAAAGGAACACAAGGCTGCATCACTCTTCCTGCCTGCCTCCGTGAGCTCTGGAACCACCTCTCAGCAAGTCGACTAGTGATAGGAGGAGTTCAAGACCTGTTTTTTCTCATCCTGTTAGAAATAACCACCATTTCCCACCAAGAGAATTAAGGGAGGGATATTTTCTCCATGATTCATTATGAGAGGATGTGAACAAGAATGCAAACATGCACTAAATGTTTTCTCAAGGTCTTCACTATGCCCCAAAGTTCCACGGACATTTCAGTGTTTTGTTTTTTTTTTTCAAAATAGATCCAGCATGGGAAGTTGTAAAGGAAAGCTAATCCTGTATTATTATTAAACTAAGAACTCTGCTTTGAACTCAGCCCAGAAGTCAGACCATGTCTGTGCAACAGGCACTTGATAATCACTTCTTGGCTGCGGTTGACTGGTAATGTCCTCAAAACCAAGCCATCCTGGGGATTTCTGAAGTCAGAAGGGAAGTGAACTGTTTGAAAATAAAACACTCCTACTTCAGGCCCTTCAGACCGCCCATAAGACAGCGGTCTAATAATCCAAATAACTGTTTTGAAATGTACTTCAACTCCATTTTGTCAAATGTTTGCTTGCGTCTTTCAGCCTCATGGATGTAAGTCCACTGATTTGGCTGCTGGCCGCTCTGTCCTGTTGTGTAACAGCGGGGTTTACACTGGGACTTCAGAGCTCAGAAGCTTGATCCTAAGTACCACTGCTGCAATTCCTTCCATGCATTCCTGCAACCTTTTAACAAACAATTATTAAGCACCTGTTGAATGCAATGATCCAAGATATTCACTTCAGGGGATCTGAAGATGCCAGCAGTTGACGTTTCTCAATCCAGAGACAATGCCAGGAACATTCAGTCCTCTTTTAGTTTACTAGGCATAAATCGCAGAACAACACATCATGCTGTTTAAGTAAGAAATTTTTCAGAAAATCACTTTTCTTGCAAGAGGTTGAGTCAAAGACTATAGGATTTAGTTAGTGCCTTAACAGGAGATGCAAATAGGTGCTGATACCTTTCAAAAAAGAAGAGGTTGAGAATAGTAACAAGACAAATTCATATTCTAAATGTTTGGTCCCACTCACAGCAGCTTCAAAAAATACAATTTAGGCCCAGCAGGTATATCCAGATGCCTGGCATACAGCTAAGGACCCCAAAGCAGCTAGACCCCATCACAGCTTTGGCTATAAGCTAGTTCTCCTGGGAAGGAAGCCTCGGCCCTTGGCCCTGGCAGTTGATGTTCGGTAAAAATACCTGCAGGGAAGGAGGCCAGCTGTGGGCAAAGATCAAGAAGATACATCACCATCTTGGGACACAGGGGCCTCGTGTCTGCCTCCCCAGAAATTCTGACTTTCAACCTGGCTGTGCCAGGCAGTGACCCACAGTGAACTCCAACAGGGAGGAAAGTCAGCAATTGCCCAGGCTGGTGAAGACTGCTATCCTAGTCCCATAGCCTGAAGTCTCCCATAGCTGAACTTCACACACTGTGAAGGGTCATTCAATATTCATGGACAAATGGATCTTTGAGAGAAAAGTCTGTACTGTATATTAGCGCACAAGAGTTTTTCAGCAGGCAGGGAATTTGAGCAGCTGGGGTCTTTTTGGAGAACTCACAGTACTTAAGTGGGGGTGCTGTACACTCCACTTGGGAGCGAGGCTCGCCTGGAACATGGAAAGCCCCATGCCAATCAGCAATCCCATTTTGGAAGTCAGGGCTGCAGCAAGTTGCAGAGTTCACCGCCAGAGGGCAGCAGTGCACACGGACACAATGAAACCTCCCCATTTGAGAGAGGAGAAAACTGAGGTGGGCAGGGAGCTCAGCAATGCACCCAAAGCTCACAGGGAGAACTGTGATCCAATCCAACCCCCTGACTCAAACCCCACCCTCCCGACTCCTAGCCAGTGCTCCTCCACTGAACCCCAAGGTCTCCAGAAAGGAACATTTTGGATGCTTTATCCATCTTTATTTAGAATTGATAAAGCTGCCTGGTCAAACTTGCAACATCTCCCCCCAGGGGTCACTGGATCCCCCCAGTGATTCCTGGAATGCTCTATTTTCCCTTGACCCACAGTAAGAAATACATCGTACTTTGCAACCCACACTTAGTATGTTGTTATTGTTTAGTCACTCAGTCACGTCCAACTCCTTTGTGACCCCATGGACTGTAGCCCACTAGGCTCCTCTGTCCATGGGATTTTCCAGGCAAGAATACTGGAGTGGATTTCCATTTCCTTCTCCAGGGGATCTTCCCAATCCAGGGATCAAACCTGCATCTCCTGCATTGGCAGGCAGATTCTTTTCCACTGAGCCACCAGGGAAGCCCTCATTTAGCATACTATAAACAAAACTGAAACGCATTTTCACAAAGCAATATCCTTATTCCTGAAATACACTTGGATATTTTCAACTCTGCTGGATTCTGTGTCTCTTTTTTTTAATGCGAGGTGGATCTCCATTCACTACATTGGCTTCACCACCCACTAATTGGTTGTCAAGCCTGGTTGGAAGGGTGGCCTGGAGAAAAGGACCTCCAAAGAATGGAGGATAAAGTCTACTGTATTGACTCCCCTGTACATTCCAGGTCCTGCAGGCTCAGGAGAGGCTGAAGATGCTGGGCTTTTCCAGTCGAGGAGGAAGATGATGGCCTGGAGAAGTACCAAGGCAACCCTGATTCACCATCCAGCCTTACTTGGTCTGTATCATGCCTTCACCCATCCTCTCAGCTAACATAGAGTCCCCCCAAGAGTTCAGCCCCAGGCTTTGCCTGCTCTGCCAGGCAGGAGTTCAGACATCCCTGTGATCAGCCTTCCCCTGCAGTCTGTGGCTCCTGGAACTGTATGTGGGCCCCATCCTGTAGCTCTGAGTGAAGAAGAAGGTAAGGATGAAGGAGAATAATCTGAGGCCAGAGGGCAGAAGATACTCAGAGCCAAGGGGCCTTACCAGGTGGAACTTTTCCGCTGGAGACCAGAATCACCCCTGTATCCTCCAACTCTGGCAGAAGCCCCCTCCCCCTGGGGCACAGCTGACAGATCTGCCTAGAAAGTCCTTCCTGACACTCTGCCAAGTATTTCAGTTGCTTGACTTCATCCCCTTGCTCCTAGCATGTGATTTTATGAAGAAATTCAAAGGACGAGCCATCCCTCACCGATCAATGCCCCAGTGATCTTAAAGTCCTGCTTGAAACCAAGGGCAGTGTCTCAAATCCGGTTCCCTGATGTCTGGGGAGATTCCAGGTGAGGTCTCACAGCTGGATGTAAGGCTGTCACTTCAGTCCTGCTCTTCACCTCTGATGGGCAAAAGTGGATAACAGTAACGAAAATCCTTCAAATGCTCAGGCCAGGGCTGTGTCCCAAGATGCTGGCTGATTTCCCATCACATCACAAATCCAAAACTGAGGCTCCCAAAGACAAAAATGACTGAAAGATGGCACCTGTTCATTGCAAGTGGCATCAGTGTTCACTGGGTGTCCACCAGGCACAAAGCAGTGAACTGAGTTTCAAAAGAAGGAAGAAGATGAGTTCGGTCCAGTCCTGACTTTGTGCTTTTCCACAGGTTTGTGGAGGAGTGAAGCCAAGCACTGACTTGGGTACCACCCCTTGGGACCACCTGCCGTGACTTGGGACCACCCGCCACGCATGTTCCCACCCTGCTCTCTGCAGAACACTGCTCTTCACTTCCCACATAGGACTGCATTTCTGGGCTCACCTGTCTGCTTGTCGTAGAAGGTTGGTGCCTTGTTAGTAGGTCAGAGAGAGGCTGTGCTGGGGCCAGGAGGCGAGGGAGGTGGATGGCCTTCAGAAGGTGGAAACTCACCCACATCTAGAGGCTCCAGAATGGAACCCAGGCCTGCTGACGCCTGAATTCTAGCCTGGCGTCACACTTCCACAGACCCGTAAGGTAATCAGCGTGAACTACGTCAAGCCACCCTGTGGTGGTGATTCGTGATAGCCACAAAGGGAAGCTAATGTGGATTTCGGTCATTTTCTCTGGGGCCAGGACCCTGTGGACATCTCTCTGTATTTCAGAGCAAGAGGAGACATGGTCAGGTGACACAAGGGGACCTCTTGAACACCACCTCCACGAGGGGGATTATGGAGTTTTGTCTTAGTGGGAGAGGGGTTAGAAGCTGGTTCCTTCAGGGGAAGAGGCTGTCATTAGGGAGTTATATGCTGAGGCTGAAGGATGGAAATGATTCTATGTCACCCACAGAGAGGCCCACTCTCATTAGCTTTCTTTCTAGGAGGAGCCGGACAGCAAAAAAATAAAAATAAAAATACACTCATAAACGAAGAAACAAGGACACATTTGTACTTTGCAGAGAACCCAATGGACACTCAGTGGACTGGAGCTGGGCAACCATTAGATCAGGGGCTGGGGTGTCAGAGACAGCCCCATCTGACCTTTGACCTGAATAATAAGAAGAATGCGGGTAGATCAGGGTTCACCCTTTTTGTGCAAAGCACTTTTTGTGTGCTGTTTTATTTCATTCTCCCAGCTGACCTACAGAATCTGCATCGTCTCTGTCTTACAGATGAGAAAACTGAGGTTCAGAGAGACTGAGTTGCTTGTCTAAGATAACACAGCCGACCACAAAAGAATGAGGACCAGACAGACGTGCGGTCCGTCTGGCTCTAAAGCTGCAATCTTTTCTATTCTGCTCATAAGGGCTCCAGTTGCATCCTTCTTGGAATTGACCCAAATGTTCCAGACAGAAATTTCTTTCCCGCTAGGTATTGACATTTCGATCTTTCCCCCTTGGTCCCCTGGCAAGGGCACTGCACGAGGAGGCTTCCACCCTCACGGCTGCTGCTCACGGGAGAAGGTGAAGCTGGCCAGCTGCCCCCGCCCCTGCAGCGCCCCGCCTGGTCTCGCTCCAGCATGCTCCTGACCTCCTTCCTGCCCACAGACCCCTTGGGCTCTGCCCTGGAGACCTGACATCCTCTCTCTCAGCGACCGTGTGCTGTGGTCCAGTGGGTGGGAGAGAGAGAGAGGCCAGATGGGCCGACGGAGCCCGGAGTGACTGGCTGGTGGTATTCGAGCCTATTTTTATTCACCAAAAAAAAAAAAAATCTGTTCTGTATTTTATTCAGCTCTAGGGCAAGGAGAGGTCAACTCTCTTCACCTCTGCTGTAAGATGAGAATAGTGCAGGAAATGAAATGACAGGGAAGCCAGCCCAGGGAGAGGGAGAAAGGGCAAATTACAGGGAAATTAAAAACCTGTGTTCAGATCAGAGTGGAGGGTGTCAAAGCTCCCCTTGCAGGGGGCCCTTCTCCCCAAGGCCGCGGGGTGTGGAGATGTGAGCCCTGTAGCCACGCTTGGCGACCGCCACATGAGGCCCGATGACTTAGCATGGTGGCCTGGCACACACGTGGCCTCCTGAGGGAGGGCCTGACTTTGGCCGCTGCACCATCATCCGTGCCTTCCAGCTCCTGTGGAGTCACTGGAAGGAACTTCCCCAAGCAGCAGAGCCCGAGAGCCTGATGTATTGGCATGTGGCCCGTCTTCGCCTTTATCACGGTTACAGAGTCCCCTCTGTGTGCAAGGCACAGGATTCCTATGCATCTGAGTCAAAAGGCATGAAATTATTCAGAAACCCAGATAAAGTAGCCTCTGCTCCTTCGCTCCGCAGAGGCATAACTTCAGCTCCATTAAGGCCTACCTCCAATGCCGCATCCTCCCCTCCCCCTGGGGACAGAGCAGACACTGTGCTTTTGGTCCCAGCAGCCAAGAGCTAGAAAATGCCAGGCAGACAGCCGGTGCCCACCTTTCTCTTGACCTGGTGGACGCAGAGACACAGCTGCAGTTCCATCCAGAAAATCATCACGGAGCATCCGTCACATGTTGGGCAAGCTTCGGCCCCCCAGAGATCCAACAATACAGGGGGTAAGATAGACATGCTCCACTCACCCCACAGAAGGCGAGTGAGTGAAGGGTGAACAGAAGTTTCCGCCGACTCTGGGAGCACAGAAGAGAGGGACTCATGTAGCCAATGGACCACGGTGAGCCCACTGGACAAAGAGGCATGTGGGTGAGGCCTGAAAAGACAAGGTGGGGGGGTGTATTTTATTGTGGTTTTGTTTGTTTGTTGCTAAAAGAATTGCAGAGGCAGAGCCTGGAGGAAGAGTGGACTAGCCAGACTGTGGATAGGAATGCTGACCGAATCCTAGGGCACGTTTGGGGAGCACTGGGGAGCACCGTGAGTTAGTCTCCCTGGGCGGCCATCATACATCACCCCAGACTGGGGGCTTCCACTACAGAAATTCCTCTCTCTAGGCTCTGGAGGTTGGAATTCGGAAATCAAGGTGTTGGCAAGGTTGGCCTCTTCTGAGACCTCTCCCCTGGCTTGTGCATGGTTGCCTTCTCTCTGCGTCCTGAACGTGACTCATCTCACCGTCTGCTGTCTCTCTGCGTCCTGTGATGTGCTAAGTCACTTCAGTCGTGTCCAACACCGTGCGATGCTATGGACCGTAGCCCACCAGTCTCCTCTGTCCACGGGATTCTCCAGGCAAGAATACTGACGTAGGTTGCCAAGCCCTCCTCCAGGGGATCTTCCAAACCCAGGGATTGAACCTGCGTCTCTTGCATCTCCTGCATTGGCAAGCAGGTTCTTTACCACCAGTGCCATGGGAAGCCACCATGTAACCTAGTGTCCTCTTATAAAGACATCAGTTTCAGACTGGGTTTGGAGTCCACCCAAACAGCGTCATTTTAATATAATTTCCTCTTTAAAGATAATTTAAATACTCAAATACAGTCAGATTCTGAGGGGCTGGGGTTAGGACCTCAGCACATGAATTTTCAGTTCAGTTCAGTTCAGTTGCTTGGTCATGTCTGACTCTTTGCGACCCCATGGACCGCAGCACACCAGGCTTCCCTGTCCATCACCAACTCCCAGAGTTTACTCAAACTCATGTCCATTGAGTCAGTGATACCATCCAACCATCTCATCCTCTGTCACCCCCCTCTCCTCCTGCCTTCAATCCTTTCCAACATCAGGGTCCCTTCCAGTGAGTCAATTCTTCACATCAGGTGGCCAAAGTATTAGAGCTTCAGCTTCAGCATCAGTCCTTCCAATGAATATTCAGGACTGATTTCCTTTAGGATGGACTGTTTGGATCTCTCTTCTGTCCAAAGGACTATCAAGAGTCCTCTCCAACACCACAGTTCAAAAGCATCAATTCTTCGGTGCTCAGTTTTCTTTATGGTCCGACTCTCACATCCATACCTGACTGCTGGAAAAGCCATAGCTTTGACTAGAAGGACCTTTGTTGGCATTTTAGGGAGACATAATTCAGCCCATGACAGCTGTGAGGTCGAGAAGGTGGAGCAACATGGTGATAAGAACCTTAGGCTGAGGTCAGATTTCATCATGTCTTGAGTGTAAAATGAATTCATCTGGCTTTTATGCTATTGGTTAATGTTATCAAAACAAACCCTGTCCTCTGCTGTGTGCTAATGGATGTTAAGTAAACAAAAGACAGACGCTAGTGTTCCATGGTCGAGGTGGGGAAACCAATTTCTTCACTGCAGGTCTTCTCAGGGCCCTTGAGTATGTTAATGTGCATTGTGAATTCTCAAGAGGGAGGCATAATCACTGAAACCAATTTTTAATAACTAGGAAACACCTCCGAAGATACTGGGGAGCCAGCAAAGATTTCTGAGCAGGAAAGCAACATAAGCAAATCTTAAGTTTAAGGTAATTGCACTGGAGCTGAAAAAATCTTGAGGTTGATGGACCATCAGAGATGGTCAATCACCAGCATCTGGGTAAAGGTATGTTCCAGAAGGCCTGGCCTCCATGGGTAGGATAGCCTGCGACTGGGCTGAGCTCACTGGGATCATCGACCCTTCTTTGGTTCAACAAGTGCGAATTAGGCTCCTCCTGTGTACAGGCACTCCGGTTTGCCAGCCTGTCTGTTCCCCAACTTGGAGAACAGTTCCCTGCCAGTGTATACCGCACCCTCATCATCTGTGTCTCTGGACAGGTTTTCTATTCCATGCAGAGATGGGAGCCTAACAGCACCAGCCATCTGGGGCCTGCGGCCCTGGTCCCCTCTCTCCTCTTCAAATCTATGCCACGCCTGATGTTAAGACCTAGGACATATATTAGACTAGGATGTTCCTGGTGCCTCAAGGCTGAGTTGAGGCCCTGTTGCTCTCACCAACAAAGCAATTCATAAGAACTCAAGTGCAATCCTTCTGAAACAAAGGTCTCCATTTTCCAGCTCATAGGAGGCCCAAGAGGTATAGACACATCCCTGGAGGCAGCCATTCTCAGGAATTTACAAGGTTCAGTTGAAAGTGCTGAACTGGGGAAATGGGACTCAGGTCTCAGACTCTAGGTGGAGAATGACTCTGGGTGTCCCAAGTGGCACAGATGAGGCTTACATCATGTCATCACAGCCTCTGACCAAACACCTATAGCATACAAATGAAGTTGACACAACTCAGCTCAGCTGTGGCTCCAGATACTTTCAAAGGTCACCACCCCCTGAGATGCTACAAGAGCCCCAGGGGCTCCCAGGCCTGACTTTTTCATCCTGCCTCGAGGCAAAGAGTCTCCTTCTCTCTGATCCATAGTTTCTTCTTCTGTAAAATAAACTGTACGATTCCTTCCAGCTCCCCAAGTCTATAATCCTTTATTTCTACGGTTGAGTATAGTGATAGTCACTCAGTCATGTCCAACTCTTTGTGACCCCATGGACAGTAGCCCACCAGGCTCTTCTGTCCATGGGATTCTCCAGGCAAGAATGCTGGAGTGGGTAGCCATGCCCTTCTCCAGGGGATCTTCCTGACCCAGGGATCGAATCCAGGTCTCCTGCATTGCAGGCGGATTCTTTACCTTCTGAACCACCAGGGAAGCCCACAGTTGAGTATATGTAATGTTTATTTGTAGGGAAAGGGGACTTTTTATTTTAGGACTTGAAAGTTTTAACTTCAGACTAACAGTCATTTTGGATGATGTCACATTAATTCAAGGCTAAGTGAAGAGCTAGACTATTGCTGTAGTGTGTTTTTAAGGGAAAAAAAATATGACTGGGGAAATTTCCTGCCCCTTCTAAACGTGGCACACAGACTTTCTCTGCTTTGCACCTACAGTGGGATATTGCCTGTAGGGGGATAGGCCAGCCCCTGCCCCCACCATGGCTCCCTTCAGAATGCAGATACCCACATTTCTCATGGAGGAGCAAGCAGATGTGAACCAAGAAGTGAGTGAATCTGCTGACAGAGACTCGACCTCATACCGGCTTCTAGCACTTTGCTTGACTGTGCTTCTGTTTAGGACACCTGTACCCTGGGGCTGGAGGAGCTTCTGGTCCCAAGGACTCCTGACTCACAAGGTTCACATAGATGTTTAGGGCCAAATGGTGGCAGCTGACTGAGTAATCCTTTGGGCATCACTGCTCCCATTCAGCTTTAAGGTCTGGTAGATGCCAGGGGCAGCTTGAGCCAAGGGTGCTGGAAAGAATCAGCTGGTACCAGCCCCTGTGAGCTGGCCCACAGCCCTTTTTTGGGAAAAGCTGATATGAAATAGAGTCTTGGATTGATGTGGCTTGTAAACACAAAACACTGCTACTGACGACCTCGAATCTCCCCAGATTGTTTCAGGGTTCAATGTTGAGAGAAGGCTCTGAGAGAAGAAGGGCCCAGGCCCTAGAGTAGACTTCGGGCCCTTAACTGGGGCCGTGATGTTGTCCCGGACCTTTGGAGTTTCACACTGAACCCTAATTTCAGGCTATGCAGTCAGGTTGGCCGGGACCTGGCAGGGCAGAAAGCACAGGTGTTTCAGAACCTCCAAGGAGGGCGACGTTGGCTGGTACATGAAGCCCCATGACCCTCGGAGGCCAAGGAGCTATTTACAGGGCTTTTCTGATGTGAGGCCAGGAAATCATGTAGGGTCCTCTTTGTTTCTCTCTGCAACTGGCCAACACATGAAGTCGCAGGAACAAACTCCAACTCAAATTGTGAATTTCTAGGTCACAAGAGGACACGGATTAATCAGACTATTTACCAACTGCTGTCAACACAAGCCGGAGGGAGCAGGCCAGTGGATGCCAGTGACATTTTGTGGAGTGCTTGTAGCATGTTTTGTCCATCCTTTCCTTATTAAGCATTCAAATCCCTTCATGTTCTCTAAAACTGGATCCTGTCGTCTGCTCACCCGCTGAGCACCAGTAATCCAACACACATGCCTGCATCCACACCGAGCCGGAGGTCCCCAGGGCCTGGTTTCACCACATCATACACGATACACAGAGACACACACCCCAGGCATGGATCACGCAGATGCTACAGAGCATGCGAAGCCAGGAGCCTCCCGTGAGGCTCAATCCCTTTGCCGAAACCCCAGAAGACTGAAGTTGTCTTTGCAGAACTGACCCCCCTGGCCCTCAGCACAAATGCCGAGTTCTCACAAGAGCTTTCTGATGTTAGCATGGCAAAGGCCACCCCATTTTTTGTAGGGAGAAACTGAGGCCCAGCTGACCCAGTCACGGGAGCCTGCATAGTTGTCAATCAAGGGTAAAGGTAAAAGCAAGGACAGTTTTCTTACTCTACCCACAGAAGGGCTCCTCCTGACCTCAGGGGGTATCATCAACCAAGACCTCTGACCGCTGCTCAACACTGACCTTCTCACTTGCCACCTGCTCTGAGTCTGGCAAACCCCAAACCTTGGCTATAAAGGTCACATTCTGATGGCAGTACTCTGTTGAAATTGGCTCATCCTGGCTCCTGACAACCTGTTGTTAAATATTCAGGAATGTTGCTAGTCAGGTGTTTAAAGGTTGGCATTTCAAAACTGATGCGAGAGCCAACTCATTGGAAAAGACCCTGATGCTGGGAAAGATTGAGGGCAAAATGAGAAGGGAGTGGCAGAGGATAAGATGGATAGACGGCATCACCGACTCAATGGACATAAATCTGAGCAAATTCCAGGAGATAGTGGAGGACAGAGGAGCCTGGCATGCTGCAGTGCTCAGGGTTGCAAAGAGTCAGACACACCTTAGTGAGTGAACAACAACAACAATTTTGAAATTGACTATGGGGAGAGTATTTATACCATGGAAACCAGCTAATGCCAAATGCCACACATTGGGGACTTTTCTTTTCCCTAGAGAGATGACTCATCAGCACATCACTGCTCGCCAGAAAGAATAATTGATTTCAATAAGACCTCAGGACTTTGTGAGCAGAGGGCATTTCTCTCAGGATTCACCATGCAGATAAAGAAGCTGACTCTAGTAAGGCAGGATTTGGGTAGTGAGATTGGGGAGGATGGATATATCAGATCACTTACAGAATCCACAGCAAATCTGGAGAATCAGAATTAGGAAAGAGGCTGGAACTGAGTATGGTCAGACAGGGTGTGCCGGAGCAGGCAGAGAAGGCAGCTGATGCTTGCATCTCAGTTCTCCCGCCACGGGCATTACACCTTGACCCCGATTGCTCCCCTCCTCTGCAGAGATAATTCTAACTGCACCTGCTCCTTGACATGCTTTGCTCTGGCTCTGAATAGGTACATTTGATTGGCTAACTTGGAGTCATATCTGCAGCTCCCAGCGGTCAGGGTGGTGAAGAACAACTCTCGGGCCTTTTCTGCTGCTGCAGCAGGAAATGGGAAGCTGACAACATTAATGGATTTCCCAAAGAGATGAAACACTGAAAATGCCCTCTGCAGAAAGGCTCCCCTCAGTCTGTAGGCTGCTGAGTTATTGGTCCTAGAATGGCAGTGGAGAGTGAGGGCCTTAATGAGCCCTACCCTCAAATCTCCTCCACCCTGATGTAAGATCTTCCCTCCCTGCCCACCAAATTGTGACTTTTTACAACCCAGTCTGCCTTTTAGTGAATAGGATCCCTCTCTGAAATGAAATACCCTTCCCCCATTCCTCCAGGGCTCGGGTGGCATATTAGTCACTCACAGTTTAGTGTGGATCAGTTTAGTCTGACATTTTCCTCTTATCCTCTTCAGTCAGCTCAACTAAAAGAGTGGGAGTAATTCTTGATCACATACATTAGTGGAAGAGTTAAGCATGGATAATTCAGAACAGCAGGTAATCCAAGAAATATTTCCATGTGGCTCTGGGATATAGCATCTGAGTCATTAATTATAGAAAGGCATTAGAATTGCCTGTGTAGATTGTCACTGCACAATGAATGGAGAAAGGGCTGCCACAGTCCATAAGTTCTTTCAGCTAGGGAGTGCTATGTCACTTCAGTCATGTCCGACTCTTTGCAACCCTTCGGACTGTAGCCCACCAGGCTCCTCTGTCCATGAGATTTCCCAGGCAAGAACACTGGAGTGGGTTGCCAGTTCCTTCTCCAGGAGATCTTCCTGACCCAAGTATCGAACCCACATCTCTTATATCTCCTGCATTGGCAGGTGGGTTTTTTACCTCTAGCACCACCTGGGAAGCCCAGACATTCAGCTTACAGACTATAAAGTCAATGGCACCTCTTGGTGTTGTGCAGTGCACAGACCCGTGCAACTGTACATGGCAGCCCTAGTGGAGGCTGCTCAGGGCTCTCTGAAGAGCAAGAGAAGGACGCTAGGAAGAAACAATACCAAAGACAACATAGAATTAATCTTCTCACTGGGAGAAGAAATGTGATAATTTGTAATACATGAGATGTAAACATAGACCCTTCCTGGCGGGCTTCCCTGGTGGCTCAGATGGTAAAGAATCTGCCTACAATCTGAGTGACCTGGGTTCGATCCCTGGGTTGGGAAGATCCCCTGGAGAAAGGCATGGCAACCCACTCCAGTATTCTTTCCTAGAGAATCCCCATAGACCGAGGAGCCTGGTGGGCTATAGTCCATAGTGTCGCAAAGAGTCAGACAGGACTGAGTGACCAAGCTCAGAAACATACACACGGCACATGAACACTTATAATAAGGCATCTTCATACTTGTCTAGACCCACCCGAATTCATGAAGAATCTCCATAGTGTTTAACTGTGCTTATGAAAAACAAAACGCTGGAGATCTTTTCGTCATTCAAGGATGCGCTGGTAAGAAGAAGGAGGGGCTGCTGGTAGACAGGTGTGACGACCCTGAGCGGCTCAGTGGCCTGGTCCTCAGGTCGTTGAGTCACAAGGGGCTGAGAGTGGAGAAGCACATGGCCCCCTGAAGGCATGTTCCTTTATAACATGTGAAAGGAGCTCACGGAGTAACAAGTACCCGATGCAGAAGCCTTTGGTCTCTAAGTGATCCCACGTTTGCAGCCTGTTGTTGATTTTACTCAGAAGAAAAAAAGCAAATCACCACTTCTCTCTCAGAGGCTACAAGTGCAGCCCCACCCTGGTTTTCTAGTAAATGCCCTGGGTTTCTAGTTGCCCCAGCAAACCCCATGTCCAGAGCAGGAGTCAGAACTCAGCCAGGTCCAGAGCATACATCCAACTTCAGGAGACCTGTGGGACCATCAGCTTCAGAGCTGGGCGTGCTGTCCCCCGAGCTCTGGTTCAACTGGAATCAAGCTGGACTTGAGCCACTGAATCCAGAAGACAAGTCCCTGGCTTGTGGTTGGGAGACCTGGGCGCTAGTCCTGCCTCCACCCAGCTCACAGAGTAGGCAGAGAAAGCCCTTCCCTTTCTGGCCTCCCCACAGTGGCTGCTGAAGGGCTCAGGCTACTCCAGAGACCTATATCTGATCCATAACCACACGCCCCATGCAAGGCTGGCCCCGAGCCTAGACATGGAGCTGATGTTGCCTTGGGTCTCCTCCTTCTGCCACCCCCTGAAGTTCCATTCCCTCAGAGTCAGCCCAGGCTCCTGGTAGCCCACCACCCCACGAAAGACCTCACAAGGATTAAACATGAAAAATAAATGTAGATGAAGGAAACTCAGAAGAACATACTTTATAATCCAGCAGGGAGAAAGGCCTTTGTAGGCAGGTCACAAAACCTCCATATCCATAAAATAGGAGATCAATAATTTTGACTAGATTTCCACATCAAGGAGAAAAACACCAAATGGCAAAAGAAAAGATAAATAAAAACCAGCTTCCCTGATAGCTCAGTTGGTAAAGAATCCACCTGCAGTGCAGGAGACCCCAGTTCGATTCCTGGGTCAGGAAGATCCACTAGAGAAGAGATAGGCTACCCACTCCAGTATTCCTGGGCTTCCCTTGTGGCTCAGCTGGTAAAGAATCCACCTGCAATGCGGAAGACCTGGATTCAATCCCTGGGATGGAAAGATTCCCTGGAGAAGGAAAAGGCTACCCACTCCAGTATTCTGGCCTGGAGGATTTCATGAACTGCATAGTCTATGAGGTCACAAAGAGTTGGACACAAGTGAGAGACTTTCACTTCACTCAGAAAAAATATTTGGAACTTGTATCACAGGTAAAATATTAATTTCCTTAAGATTTATAAAGCTCTTTTGGAGTCTGAGAGATCTAATAAATATCATAGAATCTCTTTCCCTACCAAAATTCCAAACCAACTTGTAATAGACGCAGGAATAGGTAAATGAGGATTCCAAAACCAGCTTTACTACTGACAGAGCTTTCTTAAAGTATTTTTTTAATTAATCTTATTTATTTGTTCCTTGGCCGGACATCACACAGCATGTGGGATCATGGCTTCCCAGCCAGGGATTGAACCCATGCCCCTTGTATTGGATGTGCAGAGCTTTAATCACTGGGTCGCCAGGGAAGTCCCCTGACAGAGCTTTTGGAGAACACGGTTTAGGTGTGCAAACCATAGGTCTCCTGATGCCAGACCCTGGAATGAAGGAGATCTCCCAGATCACAGACAGCTGTGGAAACCCACAGGCCTCACCTGGCCAGGGCAGGGCCTTTGTCACTAGACTGACCGCAAAGTCAAAGGCCACCAGAAGCACCTGTGTTCTGCAGGTAAGCAGATCCCAAAGGGCAGGGAGAGAGAGAGGCAAGTCCAACCCCTTCTTCATCTCAAACTCACCAACCAGATAATATACTTCTCTTCTCCACAGTTGAAACGAGTGGCGGGAGTGGGGGTGGGGGGTCAGAAAGAGGACAAGACTTACATTTACTGGTGTCCTTGAACTCAGAAATATAAAGCATGGAGAAGGGAAATAAATCCTCCACCCTCTTTCAGTTCAGTCGCTCAGTCATGTCTGACTCTGTGACCCTATGGACTGCAATATGCCAGGCTTCCCTGTCCATTACCGTCTCCTGGAGCTTGCTCAAACTCATGTCCATTGAGTTGGGGATGCCATTCAACCATTTCATCCTCTGTTGATGAGTTTCAATCACTAGCGCCACCTGGGAAGCCCCCCTAAATCAGTAGAAAAATAGTCATAATACAGTAGAAAAACAGGAGATGATCTGTATAGACAGTGCAGGGAAAAGAAAACTCAGACACATAGACAAACATATATGAAAGATGCAAAACTTCACTCACAATATAAAAATCCAAATTAAAACCACCATGAAATATCACTCTGTATGTATCAAATTGTCAAACACTTTGTCACCACACTGTGTTGGTGCATGTGTGGGGAAGTGGTACTCTCAGACATTGCTGGGGAGATGACGCAGCTTTCATGGAGGGCAGTCAGGCAGTAGGAGTCAAATTTGCAAAGCAGTTACCTTTGACCCAGCACATTCACTTTTAGGTCTTTATCCCACAGATTTGAGATCCATGATATTCAGAGCAGTGTTGCTCTTATAAATGCAAAAGATTAGAACCAATCCAAATGTGTATCAGGTGACCAGTAAGATAAATTGAAGTATATCAATGCAATGTAATGATACAAAGCTATAAATATTTTTAGACAGTTCTATACATTCTAGTATAAAATTATCTCCAAGGAAGTAAAATGAAATAAAGATGCAGATTTTTGTTGTACAGAATGCTACTATGTTCTTAAAAAAAAAAAAGACTGTATGTGCTTAGATATGCATAGACTCCTTCTAGAAGTTCACATAAGAAACTGATTCCTTTAGAGAAAGAAATTGGAAGGCAGGGGATAAGGTGAATAAGATTCCCACCTTTTTCTTTATCACTGTATGATGAAAAGGACTCATAGGATGAGTAAGGCTGGCTATCTGTTTTCCCACTTAATGTGAATTTTCTCTAATGGGTGCCTTTCACCCAGTGGGGACCTGATGTCATGATTTGGTGGGTTTGGGAAGAGGCTGCTTTTGGAACTAAGACCCTAGGGGAGAGCAGACAGGCCTGGCGGGCTATCAGCATAGTAGGTTTTGAGTAGCCAGATCCCAAAACATACATGCAGGAGAGGTAAGCACAAAAGAGAGATCAGAGATGAGGACAGAACTTACCAACTAAGAGGCTGGATCTGCTAAATTCTAATGCTAGAGGCAGACACGCCCAAGGACAGGAAAATCCCTCTCCTGCTCTTCAGAGCACACGCTTCAGAGCTACAAATGAAGACAAAAGACCTTTAAGTCACAGCCTCCTGACTGTTAACTCCCCAGCTACTGTGGCAGGTGTTGAAACAGCCCTTCCATCCCACTAGAATCTGGAGAAAATCATCCTGCGAAGAAACCACAGCAAAGAGAAGCTGTTCCCTGAGGGCCATTTATCAGTGGGAAGCCTCAGTCACAGAGCTCCACTCCTGGAGCTGACAATGGCCCCCAGAGAGCAGGCATCAGAGTGCATGTCAGGACCAGGAATATCCATTGTTACCAGTGGATCAGTGCAGCTGATGAAGAAGCCACACAGCATGTACTGCCCACGATGCCAGATTGCATAGCTATGCAGTAGGGGTACATCTGTGAGGGTATAAAGGTATGTGCGATGGTTGATTTTATGTGTCAACCCAACTGGGCCATGGGGTGCCTAATGTTTGGCCAAACATCATTCTGGCTGTGTCTGTGGCGGGTGTTTTTGGATGATATTAACATGTAAATCAGCAAACTGAGTGAAGCAGATTGCCCTCCCTAACATAGGCGGGCCTCATCCAATCAGTTGAAGGCCTGACCAGCCCAGAAAGGCTGACTTATTTTAAGTAAGAGGACACTCCTCCTGCCCCTCTGTTTGAACTGGGACATTGGTCTCTTCCAGCCTTCAGACTAGGACTGAACTATTGGTGCACACACGTGTGTCTGTCCTGGGCAGTCACCCCTTAAGACTCTTCAGGCTTTCAACATTTCCACCACATGCAGGGGTGCAGCAACAGGAGAAGAAGACGGAATGTGACAGATTGCTACCATGCATTCCAAAAATGCCTCTGACTTCAAACCTCACCTCCTTTACTAGAGACCTTTATACCCATGAAGGCTATGTTCTGTTGCTGCTGTTGTTGTTCAGTCATGAGTCATGTCTGACTCTTTGCAACCCCACTGACTGAAGCATGCCAAGCTTCCCCTGTCCTTCACCATCTCCTGGAGTTTGCTCAAGCTCATATCCATTGAGTCAATGATGCCATCCAACCATCTCATCCTCTGTTGCCCCCTTCTCCTCCTGTCTTCAATCTTTCCCAGCATCAGGGTCTTTTCCAATGAATCAGCTCTTTGCATCAGGTTCTAATGCTATGTTCCAATCTGCCCAATTAACTTTTCCAGAAGACCATATGTTACAAACCCTAGGGTCTACAGGGACATAACTGGTAACAAAAAAAATGTCTGAAATGTAAGTGGTGGGGACTGTGACAAGAAAGAGAGTGGGTACCTCATCGAGCACAAATTCAAATTTTGATTAAACAACATGCTGTCAAAATAGAACACATTTTTGTGAACTTTGGAAGGCTATAAGCTTCCTATGGTTTGTTACAATGAAAATTAAACATTTTCATTAAAAATAATGACAAACAATAGCACTGTACTGAACAATCAGAAACTTCTCTAAGATAGAGAGTGAAATAAAAATCCTTATAACAATCCCGTGAGGGAGGTGTTACTGTTTATTTTACAGGTGAGAAAACTGAAGCAGAGAGAGGTTAAGTAGCTCATCCAAGATCACACAGCTAGTGGTATTAGAGTCAGAACTTGAACTTCAGTAGTCTGCCTGCAAAGCCATTGAAATTGGGTTTCTTGTGAATTCTAAAGGTGTAAGAGAACTGAGCTCCATTACACAGGGGCATGATTATTTACATCCCTGGCTGAATCCCTACAAAGTGCCGTGGAATCCTAAGCATACATCCAGGGAGTTCAAACCCAATAGAGAACCAATCCCTGACAAGAAGTTCCCTCTTATATCAATGGGGTTTGCTTGGCGGGTTAGCTGGATAATTGACTCTGTTCTTCACTTCCTTCAGTGTAGATGGATACAGTGACCAGTAAAGGCCAATGTCCTTTTGATTTGAAAGTCAAAGCTTTGACAAGATGGGGCACTCATGACGTGGAGGGCATTCTCCACTCAGCTTTGTGACTGTGTAGAGTTACAAAGTCCCAAACCACAAGGGTCTTCAACTGAGCAGTTCTGGCTGGAGGTGAGGATCTCATAGGTTCTTCTGGGCCCATGAGACAAAATTAAATGTGGGATTTTAGGGCTTGTCTTCGATAGCCCAGGTGGCTTTAACAAAATATTAATACTTAACTAAATATGTGGTTAAAATATTAATGACTTAAACAAATGAAGGCTGGGAAGTTCAAGATCAAAACGCCAGCAGATTTGGTGTCTAGGGAGGGCCCTCTTTCTGACTTGTACATGGCCATCTTCTTGCTATACCCTCTCATGACAGAGAGGGCTCTGGTCTCTTCCTCTTCTTATAAGGGCACTAATCCATTATGGGGGTTCCACCCACATGAACATCAGCCCCGATGAAGGCTTCAAATTACCAGTGTGGGGGGGACACATACATTCAGTACACAGCAGGGTTGATAGCTGAGTACAACTATGGAAAACACACCTTGACTGAGTGTGCCATGCCTACTGCACAGCCTCGTGGCAGCCCTGCCTGGCTTTCCTTTCTGTCTGACCACCTGCTTGCTGGCTAACGGCATGTTCTATAACTCTGAGGAACCTCAGTCCTCTCTTCCAAGTCTCCATTCCCAGACCATTGCATAACCTGAACCTTAACACCCATTCTTCAGGGAGAACAAGGACTTAGCACACAAGCCAGAGGTAACTAGAAACCCCTTTACACTTGTGGTTATAAGATTCACCCCCAAGGATCTGCATGTTTGAATTCTATTGTTGTCTCCATTTGCTAAAAGTCAAATAAAGAAATTGCACCTGAAAAACCCTGAATCTTGTTTGGTACTTGGAGTTCCAGGGTATAAAACTGGAGGTTAATTGTATCCTCCTGCACAGAGGAGAGAGCCGAGGAGCTAGAGAAGTAGCTTTCCAAAGCACACAGCTGGCCCTGGATATCTTCCCAGCTCTGCTGGAGAAGGAAGGGTGGGTCACTCCCCAAGGGCCAGGCAGCCAGTGCCTCCCCAGGCAAGGTGTCCAGCCAGAGGAATCCCATTGCCCAGGCTCCCTGGCAGCCCTGAGGCCCGGCATGCGGGTCGGTCAGGAGGCTGCTGCTGCAGTTTGGAGCCACTGCCCACCACCAGTTGGTGGTAGCACTTTAGGCCTCTCCAAGGGGTGTGGCTTATGGCTCTCATAGCCAGACAGACAGCCAAAAGTGCTGTTTAAGTGACTAGTGATGTAAGTATTACTCAAAAAGCCTTCTCAACCCAATAGCATTATACAGTGATTGCTTATTATTATTATCACTATTTATGGGTCCCTTGCTGTTCTTCTGAGACTTTTGTACTTTTTGCCTACAGAAACTTGGGCTTCCCTGGTGGCTCAGATGGTAAAGAATCTGCCTGCCACACAGGAGACCCAGGTTCAGAAGATCTGGAGAAGGAAATGACAACCCACTCCGGTATTCTTGCCTGGGAAATCCCATGGACAGAGAAGCCTAGCAGGCTAGATTGCACAAGTCGGACACAACTGAGTGACTAACAGTAGAGGGGATGAATGGGCTCAGCTAGATGGTTCTCAGCCAGGTCTCTTACCCTACTGTGGGCAGGCAGTGGCTGGGGCATAAAATGTCTTTGAGGCTTCTTCCACTAAGGGAGGAAACTGGACCCCAGTTGAACACCCCCAGCACAACCTCTCCATGTGACCTGGGCTCCCCTTACTTCAGTCTTTATTAAGGTTCTGCTCTGTGATGAGAGATACAGCGAACAAGGAGGTTTAGATCATGGTATCCACTTGGGAGATGGCACCATAAAAAAAAATCAAGAAGAACTAAAGAACCCCAGAAGACAGCGTGTGCAAAGAGGGTGAGATGAGTCAATTTCAGCCTCAAGGAGGCGTGAATCCACCAAGGGAGTATGCTGGGAATGTGTCATAAACTTACACCACTGGCACTGTCTTCAGTGCTGCCATTTTTCTCATTGCTGTGAGCAAGTATGTTTATTTTGCTTGTGTTCCTTTTGTTCTGTGTTGCTGTCAAACTGGAGTGAGTAGGGCAGGTGATGAAAGGAGTTTGGCCCCTCATGTAGGATTAGAGAGGAAAGATCTAGGATGCACTAATTCCCGCCCACCTGTAAACATCTGTTCCTCTCTTGCGGGGTTGAGGTCACTAACCTGAGGGAGGCTGGGCAGTGCAGAGCTGGTATGTGGTATGCAGGGACTAGAGCTAATCTACAAGTCCTTGTCTAAGGCATCTGGGGGCTGAAACAGCCCAAGGGTGTCCCAGTCAAATCCCAGGACAGCACAGAATGCCACCCATCTTGGCAAACAAAGCTCATACAGTGAGCTCCATGTGTAGTGAGAAGCAGCCAAAGGGCAGAGGTGGGTTGAAATGTAATCAAACAAGGGCTCCATCATGAGCAAGGGGAGCAGGGGAAGGAATACTTGGTTTTGCCTTTACTGAATTTAAGCCATGTGGTGTTTGGGTGAGTCAAACTGTCTGCCGAACAGCCTAATCTCTGCTTAACTAACAGTGATGATGGTCAAGATGCTATAGCTCCCACGTGCAGGCACAGTGCTAAGCACCTCCTGTGCATATTTTCTTTAATCTTCTTAACAACCTGGTAAGGGGTTATTATCACCATTTTATGAATGAGAAAACTGAGGCTCAGAGCAGGGGAGTATTTGTTTTTGATCAACAGTCGAACTCTGACTTTCGGCAGTCGAACTCTGCACCAAAAGGAGCTTTCTCTGGGGCTTCCATGCATTGCCCACAATGTACCTGTGATGGTGGGTTTTATCCCCCTTTTATTCCCAGGGTGAAAATGGAAAATAAGCAACTTGCCTAAGGTCCAACAAGCAGAATAGGGATCTGTCCAACAAGCAGGTAGGTGGCAGAATAGGGATCTGAACACATTCTCACTCCCCAACCCAAGCTCTTTTCACTACTCCAAAGACTTATTTGTTGGGTGTCCTCCTCTGCAGACTCGAATGGCCTGGTACAAAGTTAAGGAGGGAAAGAACACAAAAGAGAGCTCCCCATAGCCCCAGCCAGGGGAAGAAAGCAGATTGTTAACGGAGGTGAAGGGCAGGGCAGGGAGCAATGCTAACCAGATGCCATCTCCCATTTTTCACTTAAAAAAAAGAAAATCACCTTGTCATTTTTTAAAATTACCTCTCCTGAAGGGGGAGAGGAGCAGGTACTCCAAAGGGCTAGACACCTGCTTTCCTCACCGTCTGCTTCCAATCTCTGATCTGGCCTGGCACATGTCTCCTGTGCCTGGGATGTTTTAAGGGGCCTTCCTAACTGGGTCCAAAGAAAACATTCATTTTGATTACAGAAAAGAGGCGCATCTGCTAGCCTGGATTTGTGGGAGAACCCATAATCCCTGCAGTTTACCTCCTATTAGCCTTCTTCTCCAGGAAAGAAATGTCCTGCTCTTTAAAGTTGAGGCCATAAAATTGTGACAGCTCGCTTGCAAGCAGAGCTGGCTCTGGAACATGAAACAGCCCTTCAGATAAAATATACAACTCAGGTGTGGGAGTGAGAGGGCTGGGGTTTTAAAACTGAATCAGCTGTTAGTTACGTTTTGTTTTATGGTTCTATCTGGGCAGTTCCCTACTGTAGAGCATCACCAGTTCCAACATTTTGGACATATTTCCCATTAGCCCTTTATTTGAAATTTTATGCTTCCCCTCATAAAAACCTTCAGCAGATTAATGTGCTCGGGATGTTTATTTATAAGTCCAGCTGGTCTCCCTTCGAGTTGCTTTTATTGCTGAGTTGCCTGAGTATGCCCTTTGTGTAGCCGCAGAAGGATGGGACTGCAACCCAGCAACCAGCGTTATCTCCAAGACAAGGGGCCACATGGCAGGGGGTGGGGGCAGGGGTGATGGAGAACTCCAGGAGGGCCTTTGAGGTTTGCCATGTTGTGAGGCCCTCAGGAGCCTTCTTTGGCCTGTCTGCCGTCGCGTATGTTGGGAATGGGCTGTGTGTGGCAGAAGGTATAGATGGAAACTGAGACAGCCACTCTCATCTCCCAGAGGGATCTATCCTGTTAATCCTCCCCTCCAGCACACTGGGACAGGCTTGACTTTGTTCAAGTAGGAGCTGTTCACCCTTTAGCTGAATACTGGCCAAGATTGCCAGTATTACTCTAATCTTGGATGATCAATCATCACTTCTTTTACAAGATACACGATAATCAAACGTCTTGTAAATTTCTAAATTTGTACCATTCTTTCCTCCCTCCTGCTTCATTATTTTTGCACTAAACATGAGCAACATCGTTATTTTTTAAAGGTCAGGCATCATCAGGCTTGTTTTTTTATTTTTTCAGTATGTGTGTACTTTTATTAAGGACCCCCACATTGTATGGTCTTGCTGCATACTTGGCTTCTTAGGTCTTACACGTGATAGGAACACTTGGAGCAACATCAGGGTTGAGAATTCCTCCAGCTTCTACTATCTTTCTCCAGATAGGAGGCAACACTGCCCTTTGACCTTTAGAAAGTTCTGTCTGCTATTGGCATCAGATCTGCCTCTCTGCACGTCTATCTTGCAAGTCCTACCCCTGCCCTTCAGGCTACACAGCCTATTTCCTCTCCCTCTTCCTTTGGAGAGATTTAAGGACGATGCCTAGTCCCCCTGAATCATCTTTTTCCCATGCAATATGTCCTGTGACTTCTCATGCATTGAGTGAGAATCCAAACGCCTGCTGGCTACATTAAGGCTTTTCCGTCTTCTTCGGACTAATGGGTTCTTCTGTCAGCGAGACTACTAAGCCCTTGTCACACATGCCAGCCATTATGCAGTTATGCACTCTTGGCAAAGACTATCTCTGAGCTCATGCTTCTGGGCTCCAGAGAGAAATATTTTTTTATCAGTCAGATGCCTTTTGATTATCCAGGCATTATAAGAGGCAACAGACATTGAAACCAAAGAAAGAAGGAAAAAAACTTTATACTAAATGGCAAGAGACTGATATTTGTCTTGCCCTCACTCCCAGAAATGGTTGGTGATGTCCAATAGCACAAGAAAAGGCAATCCAAGTATCAAACAGTAAAAATCATTCATGTGGTCTTTGGAGAGACTAACGCTCCATACCCCGCCCCCCAAACTCTCTATCATCCTCTCACCTCCTTGCTGTTTAATCAGTGCTCAAAGGCTCTCTGAGTGTCAGGAAGCTTTCACCAGCCCTTAAAACCCAAGAGGCCAAAGGGAGCAGGGTTAAAAGCAACTGTGGTCATGACCCCAGGTCATTTAAGGGAAAAGATGAACAGTTGTTGGAATAAATAATCTCTTTAAAATACTAATGATTTTAACAAAGATGTAGCCCTGGGACCTAAAATTTTCCATTATACCCATGGCAAGACAGAAGGCTCTGGGATGTTGGGAAGAGCTGAGATCCATCCATCAGGCATCTGGAGCCTGGATCAAGCCACACTTTGGGCACTGGGTGGGCAAGTCAGTGTGACCTTCCTAATCAGGTGTCCCGAGAAGGTACACATGACCTCATTTCCCTCAACCCCACCCACCTAATTAAGCGCTTGGGTCTAAGTCTCTTTTTCCCTTAAACTAGCCCAGCTTACAGATTACAGTTCCTTAGGAAAGAGAAGGCCTTCTATAAGAGAAGTCTGGAAGCAAATCTGAGCTGTTTCCCATCTTGGCCTCACCCTGTCAGGCACTCCTGACCAAAGAGATTCCATACTATCGGAGGGTGAAGATTCTGACTTAGGACCACCAGGGAAGACTTCCTAAAGAAGAGGCCTGGGGAAGGAGGGAGGTGGGAGAGGCAGCACTTGAGATTTGGGAGGGGGGACACCCTGCTTGCAGTGTATTTGCAGAGGGATGGATGGACATGTTCACTGTATAAAATTGTCTGACTCAGAAGATTTGGGTACATGTGAGCATCTGTGCTTCCGTAGCTAGGTGAATCTCCACAGTGCAGAGCTCTTTGCTTAAGAAATTCTTCTGACCTCTGAAAAGGGCTGGAGTCTGTTTTGATCTTTCCTGCCCTGCATCAGGGCTCACACCTTCCTTCCCAGCACAGCCCAGGATGGCACCCCCAGAACCTTTAGCTCTGACTTTAGGGGAAGTAAACCATTGTTTGTCCAGCTGAGGCAAACCCCAAGACTGGGCTCTTTCCTCATAAGAAGCAAAAGAACCACAATCCCAGCTCTTGGGCTCCAGAAATTGCAACTTTGGTGCTCTGGGGCCCCAAGGTGGCCTTTGCCAAAGTCAGATGATTCATTCAGCTCCCGGGAAGAATTGCTCAGAGGACTCATCAACTGCTGGCCTTGCAAAAACAAAGCTTCCTTCCAGAATTGCCTCTGATTAGAGCTATAGAGCCAAGTGTGGATTTCATAGACAACTTGAATGTAAGGAACTTTGGTTGTCCTCTACTGCTGAGCAGGACATACTTTTACAGACTGAGAGATTCTTCTGTTGCCTCTGAGCAGGCCAGAAGCTCAGTTAAACCTCCCAGATAAATAAGAACCTTTCCCAAAGTTGGGACTTACAGAATAAAAGATGTCTTCCAGGAAAAGTCCCAATGTTCCCATCCTCTCCCAAGCCTCAAAGCCTGCCTCATTCAGTTGAAATGTCACACACACACACACACACACAAACACACACACATGCACGCAAGCATATCCATCCCAGTATGTCTTAAGAGCATTGCTACTTCCCCAACTTACTTTGGGGGAATTCATTCACTTGGTGAGTAAGGCTACTTGATGTGCTCTACTTATGATAAAGATGTTAATTGAAACAGAGCCAGCCACCCACAAAAGATTTTGAAGTCAATACAGTGTCTGTGAGTAACACTATATGTATATTCGAAGGGATGTGTGAACATGGGGCCAGTGGACAATTGCCATGAAATCCTGAGGGAAGTAAGCTCCAAATAGATATTAGGATTGCACATATCTTGAACTTACAGATGTGAGAGTTGGACCACAAAGAGGGCTGAGCACTGAAGAACTGATGCTTTCAAACTGTGGTACGGGAAAAGCCTGTTGAGAGTCCCTTGGACTGCAAGGGGATCCAACCAGTCAATCCTAAAGGAAATCAATCCTGAATATTTATCAGAAGGACTGATGCTGAAGCTGAAGCTCTAATATTTTGGCTACCTGATGCCAAGAGCCAACTCATTGGAAAAGACCTTGATGCTGGGAAAGATTGAGGGCAAGTGGGAGAAGGGGGCAACAGAGGATGAGATGGTTGGACGGCATCACTGACTCAATGGACATGAGTTTGAGCAAACTACGGGAGATGGTGAAGGACAGGGAAGCCTGGTGTGCTGTAGTCCATGGAGTCGCAAAGAATTGGGCATGACTTAGCAAAGAAACAACAGCAGTAATGTCCTCTATAACACACCCAGGCCAAATTCTAGGCTCCCACAATTTCCAGCAGGGTGTGGGCAACAGGCTGATGGCACAAGGCCAGGAGGAAGGGAAGTGAGGAATGTGTCTCCCCGAGATCTGACAAGAGTGACAGCAGCCCCAGGAAGTGGCTCGCTAATGCCCTGGGGGTTCAGGATCCTGCCCAGCTTACTGTCTCTCTCCTCCATCTCTGGACTTAGGGTCCCACGTGTCATCTACAACCGCCTCCTCATCCCTGATTCATGCTCCCCCCATCACAGGTCCCCAGGTCTGTCCTCGTGACCTCTTCCATAGCCAAACATTCCTGCTCTGATTTTGTGTAATCAACTTTTAAAAAATAGATTATTTCACAATTACCAATGGCAGAGGTATTGTATTTGCTTGCTTTTGCCAAAAAAAAAAAAAAAAAAGGAAAAAGCACGCATAGTATAATTCCCTTAACTTGTACAGACCATTAGATTTATCATTCCATCCCGTCTTGCTGGAATTGTTTGAGATTATCTCTAAACTCTATATAACAACTAATGGAATATGGGAGAAAGTATTAGTCTCATACAACAGTGTGTGCATGCATGAATGCTCAGTCACATCCAACTCTGTGGTCCCATGGACTGTAGCCACCCAAGCTCCTCTGTCCATGGAATTCTCCAGGCAAGAATATTAGAGTGGGTTGCCAATTCCTACTCCAGGGGATCTTCCCAACCCATGGATTGAACCCACACACCCTGCACTGGCAGGCAGTTTCTTTACCACTGAGCCACCATGGAATAGTGGGGAGAAGTAAATGAGACCATGAAAGCCAACAGCCTTGTAAATGATCTGGTGCTGGGCATGCTGAAATTAACACAATTATTCCCACCAGGTCTCTGATATCTGGACCACCATGGGCCCCTTTCCTACCACAAGGGTGTCCTGCCTGGAATTCAAATTCTGCCCACTGGAGCTTGCCCAGAGCAAGTACTCTTGGGTCCCATGAATCCTTGGGAAAGTCACTGCACCTCACTGGAGCTGATTCTCCTGGGTTCAACTGAGGGACCCCAGAGTCGTCAAAAGACGACTCTGAGTTCCCTCCCAGCGTGATGCTCTACAATCACTGGTCCTGCTTCACACACGGACTCCCTGGGGAGGACAAGGGCACCTGCAGACATTGCTGAACAGAGCTCTCATAGGCGTGTGACCCGATCAGATGGGGCCTAGAGTGTTCGCACGAGTGAAAACAGTCACCTCCTTTGCAGGTTCTGGGCTGCAAGAGGGGAAGGGAACTCAATGAATTCTCTAGTTCATGTTTCACTTTTCGATTAGGAGAAAAACCGCAGAAAAATAAACTGTGTCAATCAGCCCCGCTGTGTAAACATGTGATTGATGAGAGAGAGTCTGCATTTCTTTACGGAGTGGCCAGTGACAAAGACTCCCCAAACCAACCTGCTCTTTTACGGTTATTTAGGAAAGGAACAAAGGAAGCATTTGTTTTACTCCTGGGAGCTTCTACAACCAGCCCCACACTACTCAGACAACCCCTCCGGGCATCAAGCCTATAGCTGTTCTACTGAGCAGAGCTCGCTCCCGGTTGTCAGCAGCCTGCGATGGGTTGGGGTGAGGCCTTATGAGCACTGCTCCCCGAGGCCCCCACCCTCAGAGAAAGGACTCGGACTCCTCCTTAGGGCCCTACTTGCTCACAAGGCACCTTTGTGCAAATCAGAAAAAGCCGGCCCCCATCTTTCAGATGCAATTCTGGCTTGGCAGACAGACAGAGCCTTTGCAAATTAGAAAAAGGTGCCCCTACCTTCAGGTTACTGGTCTGCAAATTTTTTCTATCAAGGGCCAGGTAGTAAATATTTTAGGCTTTGCAGGCCAGAAGGTCTCTGTCACAACTCAACTCTGCCATTGTCACACGAAAGCAGCCAGAGACAACACATCAACAAGTGGGTGGAGAGCTGTGTTCCAAAATGTTTTTATTTCTAAAAACAGGCAGTGGACCTGATACGACTCACAGGCTATTGTTTCCCAGTCACTGCTCCAGGTGAACACAGCCCAGCACCAGGGCTTGGTAAATGGGACACAGGCTAAAACTCATCTACTGTTCTTCCCTTTGACTAGATGCTCTTGTGCAAAAACTACAAAATCCTTCATGGTTGCCCTTCCCTGAATCCCCAAGGTCTGGGAACCTTAGGGGACAAACTTCTTAGACCTCGAATGGACCACCCCAGCGAGTCTTAATATCCTTTATCCCCAACTCTCTCCCGCTCCCATGGCCTCCAGATCTTTGGGTCAGGCCAATTAGAAGTAAGTCTCCTACAGATCCAAAGCCTCTTCCCCATTCCACTGAGCAGCCCCAAACCAGTGAACAGCACTGGGCATGGCTTTTAAAAACAGACTTCTATTTACCCGAAGAGATAAAGACAAGGTCTATGAAGACAGGAAATCTAGCAGACCCAAATCAAAGGGATTCTTGGATGAGCAAAGCTGCCTGCCTCCTGAGACCTCTTCTTTGGCAAAACACCAATTAACCAATCAATAACTGGTTGGAGTGGAAGATTAAGACAGTTGGCAGAAACAAGTTATTTCTGGACGTTTTCCAGTTTGTTTTTTTTTTCCAACCAGTCTTCCAATTACAATTAGAATACAGCTGTGGTTTCACGCAAACTCTGAACAGTCTACAACCTTGCAATGCAAACAAAGTCTACAGAAAAACCATTTCTTAACAGCACCAAGGAGCAGCTGGGGCAGTGGTTCCCAGGAACCCTGGTCTGACTTTAAGTGGAATACTTCGTTATATTACTCACCCTTCATTTGACCTTCATAAATATCAAAACCTTACCACCCTGCATCCTGACATTTAATTCTTTCCTGTCATCTAATGAGGCCACATTTGGTTAGAAGGTCACTTGTCATTCACAATGCTGAGAGAGACATATCATTTTAATGAAGCTCCTAATTCAGAGGGTAATGAAATTGTGGACAAGATTACAACACATGCTGGCCGAGAGACAGTGGAGGCCTCGGGCTTAGCCAGGCCTTTGTGGGATCACAGCAGAAGAATGAAAAACAACCGAGCAAAGCTGGCATTCCTGCGTAAGCTGCAGAGCCTGGCCGCTGTCACTCTAAATTCAATTATCCAGAAGAAAGTGTGGATGCATGTTAATATATTTTACAAGGTCCTATAATTTATCATCCTTTGTTTTTCTTTATGAATAACAGATTTTTCCCTCAGCTAAAAAGCATATCGGGGGTTGGGTGGATGGGAAAGAGACCAAGAGCCACTTGCTTTTTCTTCACTGGAATGGAAGGTCATACAAAGTCTTCTCCCCAAGACAGGCTGGCAGAGAATTGCTAGGAAGTCCATGGCAGAGACCTGGGTTGCAGCTGCAGCCACATTTCAAACTGGGAGAGGGAAATGAGGCACATGGAATACTCTAAAGGGCAATGGTGGTTGACAGGGATGCCAAGCCCTGCTCAAACCTGCAGAAAATGAGGATGGAGCCTTTCTGAGCAGCAAGAGAAACTGTTCAGACACCACCCAGAATTCAGCCTAGGCTGACAAGCCTGCATACAAGGCTCAGGATAGATGACAAGCATACAGGGTGGTTGGGGAGGGCAATGCCCTCTCAGATTGCTTGTTCCTGACGCACCACTGGATTCATCTCAGAACTCAGTCATCATCTCAGAACTCACATATCTGGCAGGAACCAATCTTTGCCCAAAGACCACTGACAGCAATGCTTTCTGCCAAGCCCCCCACCCCTCACTAACACACGTACGGGGACGAGCTTCCATACTGGTTCCCAAGGCCAATATCACCCTTTGGTTTGGCCAGGAAAAGGGCACCAAGTTGTCACTGATGCGAATCTGGTCAAAAGTACCTGCCTTTGGCGTGAGAGGATAAAGGGGGGCTGGCAGTTCCGTTCTCAGACGGAGACATGAGAAGAGAGGAGAGCGAGCTCTGGAGACGGGAAGGGATGCTCCCCCTGGAGCTGATGGTGGCCTTCCTGGGAAGGAGAAGGGGCTACAACAGGAAGGGCAGGGGGACCTCAGACAGACCACGTGCCGGCCAGGTGAGCTTCCCCCTCAGGGATCGGGGCAGACTCTCTTTTCCAAAGATGAATGCAACAGTCTTTGCTACCCACAGGCTTTTCTGCAAGTTGATCTTGGCACTCTCCCACTCCCTTGAGTCCAGGAGGGCTCTTGACGGCTTTGACAAGTCAAACGTGGTGAAGATGGCGCCAGGCCAGTTTGGCTTCCTGCCTTTGGCTCACTGGCTATCAGGACGCTCTCTCTGGGATCTCAGCTACCCTGCTGTGAGAAGCCCAAGCCACATGGAGAGGCCAAGTGTAGGAACTCCGTTAGGGTCGACACATTCACTGAGCTCCCAGCTGATGGTGGCACTATCGGCCATCTGATGGGAGCCACAGAAACGACCGAGCTGTGTTAGACATCCTGCCCAGCTGAGGCCTCCAACAACGTCAGTCCCAAGCACCAGCTGAGTGCAATCACATGTGGGACTACAGTGGGAAACCAGGCAGCTGATTCTGGTCAACCCACAGAACTTTTGAGAGATAATAATAAACTCTTCTTTTAAGCCACTGAGTTTCAGAGTGGTTGTGTTGCATATCAATAGTTAACCAACATTAAGTACAGTATGAGTCCTAACCAATCAGAATGGATGCTGACAGGTCGTAGGGATGGAGCAGGGTCTTAGAGACATCCTGCTGTGCCAGATGTTTACCTTCCAATTCCCAGAATGTGAGGTCCAGCGATGACTGGGGAAGGGGCGGGGTGGCAGAAGGGCACTCAGGAAGACAGGGGGATGGGGGCCACAGGTGTTTCAGTATCTTAACAGTTACAGACACATTCACGAGCATCAGCTGGCATCATCACTGGTATCCCTCATCCTGGAATTCAGACCCTCAACCTTTCTGGGCTGCATCAGATATGGGAAGGCAACCCGTGCTACTCCTGGGAGTAAAGAGCCTCCTGAGAACTCAACACTTTCACCTTTTTAGAACTGTTTTCTATCCACAATCGCATTTGATCTTTACAATGGGCCCAAGAGGCAGATGTCACTGGCCCCTACTTGACAGGTGAGAAAATTTAAGGTCCAGAGAAACTGAGGAGGGACAGAGGCAGTCATAGGAAGTGTACTGGTCAGGATATTTTATTTCTGGTTCTGATGCCACCTCAGTCTGGGACCTTAAGCCATTGGCCTGCCTTCTTGGGGCCTCCTCACCTCTAAAGTGAAGGAAGTAGAAAGATGATTTCTGAGGGCACACCTGGCATTACCATTCTCTGACTCTGTGACTTGCCTAAGGTCACCACGAAGGGAACAGCAGCATCAGGGGGCATGGTCTCAAGGCCCTGACTCCTTGTTCAGTGCTCATGTGACTGCCTCTACAGCAGCCTTCTTAAGATAGCTCAGTGCCATCATGCAAGGGGGCAGCCCACCCCTCTCCCCAGGCCCTGGACGGGAGGATGTTTCTAGGTCTAGAGCCAGAGAAGAGTTTCTCTGCGTGTGCCTTGGGCCTTGGGCCTTCTGTTCTGATATCCAAGGACAAAATCTCTGGAGGAGGTATGGGGTTGAGTGGGGAGAGAAGGATGGGGAGAAAGATGAGGTAGGGGGTTCGTACCAAGTTTCAGCCAGGTCTGCCCAGACCAGCTCTGAGTAAATCCTGCAGCCACCACACAGGAAGCGGCTAATCGGGGGGCAGACACTGTCTCATTCGGAGGTCCAGGGCCCCTGTCTTGACACGGACCTCAGGCAGCATTGGCAGGTGATGGATCTCTCCTGAGATTGTGTGGTTTCCAGGAAAGCATTCCAGAACCTGAAACCAGCTTCAAAGGAATGTGTCTCTGCTCACTTCTGCCCTGGCGGGGAACCAGCCTGGGGCACCTTATTCTTATTAGGGCTGGAGATGTCTTGGACACTAAGCTTGAAAAATGCACCAAGGATTCTGACACAGATGGGGAATGGTGTGGCTGTGCAGAAAACCCCGCTGTTGGCAGCACTAGACTTTCTCTGAAAGATCTTTGCGGCAAGTAATTTAACTCCTCTCTAACTCACATTTTTCCAACTTTGAAATGGAAATGAGAAATTTCTTTGTCTCGAAACCCTCTTATGCCTGAGAGGCTGGATGGGACAGAGGGGGAGCTGAAGCTTTCATTACCTGCTGGAAGGGGCAAGGTACCAAATACCAGAATCAAAGGTGAGGATCTCCAGGTAAGAACAAAAAAGAGAGTCCAAAGTGGGACTGAGGTGAGAATTAGTTTGGAGAATCTGGAAAGATCAGGTTGGAATGAGCAAATGATAGTGAACAGAAATGTGGACAGATTCCAAGGAGGGCACCAATACCCCCTGCTCCTCCATACCCTGCGAGTGTGTGTGGAGATAGAAGGAGGGGGCATTAGGTCATCAAAGCAACTGGGAAAGAGACAGGTTTGGCTTTACCATCTATTTACTCTCATCTGAACCTGGATGTGAGGCTCCCAGGGGGTGCCCCACCTGGTGATGATCAATCTCACGTATCAACATGACCATAGCACTCAGATACTAGGCACTCAGTACTGCTGTGATGGTTCTGTTAGACACAATTAACATTTAAATCAGTAGATTCTGAGTAAAGCTGACTGCTCTCTCCATCATGGGCCTTACTCCAACGTTCTTAAGAGAAAAGAAAGGTTGACGTTTCCCCAATAAAGGAATTGTGCTCCCAGACTGCTTACAGGTCAAGATTGCAACGTCCACTCTTCCCTGGGTCTCAAGACTGTTGGCCAAGTCTGCAGATTTTGGACATGCCAACCTGCATAATCACAGAAGCCAATTCCTTAGGATACACCTGCCTCTAAGTATCTACAGCTAAATCTAACTCTAAGTTCTATATCTATCTCTATATTAGAAGATGGAGAATGGGAAGAAGTAATGGGGATGAAATCAGATTGGTGGTGAAGTGGTCTGAGAGCGGGTGATGAGAGCCCTGTGGCAGGCTTTTTTATCAGCACCTGCACCGCAACACACCTGGAAAATGCAGTCATTCCACCAAAGCCTACTCCTTGCCTTCCTCTCCTCTCTACACATTTTTCCCTGGTTGATCTCATCTGTCATCTCCCATTTTTTCAACCATGTCCTCTTCTTCAGTGATTCCCAGATCTTTGTCATTTATCACTGGCCCTGATCTCTCTGCTGAGCTCTAAAACTATATCCCCAACTCCTACTGGACAAACCATCTCAGAGTACCATTGATACCTCACACTCAACAAATATAATCTGAACTTACCATTCCCCCCTTGCCACCCCTAAAGAAACCCTGATACTCCTCTTGGTGAATCACATTACCATCTACTCAGTTTCCCAAGCCACTAATTTGAGAGTCAAGGATAACTCTTTTCTGCACTCCCCCCCCACTCACCCACCCAATAATCATGAACTCCTGCTGGTGTCACCTATGAGGATATTCCCAGTGATAAACTTACTGTTCTAATTCAGCACTCATCTCTGGCCTACTCAAACAGCCCCCAATCAGTTTCATTGGTCCCGTCCAAATTCTATCAGGAGGATGCCCCAAGTTGCCCCCTTCATAGTTAGATTCTAAAAAGCATCATTTTCCCACTTTTCAGGGTTGATGATAATATGCTGGTGTGGACATATCTGACTAAAGGGTGGCTACTTCCAAGGCATTTTCAGCCAGGCTCCAAGCAACTTGTAGATGCATCATTCTGACATTCTCAGGTCTGCTTGGAGCCTTTGGTCAATCTTCCCACACCAATCTAGACAGCCTAGCCAGCATCTTCTTCCATTCAACTCTATCAGAGGGCCTTCCTGCTCACAAGAAGGGAGGCAGAGACAGGTTCCCCAGGTGACCTGGGTGGGCTTCAAGGCAAAACTGTTGTGTAAGTGGCTCTCTGGGTAAGCCGGCCTGGGCCATCAGCACCTTGGAGAGCTCTGACCTCTGTTGGGGAATGAACTGGACCAGAGTTCTGGATTCTTCTGGGAGTGGTAGCAGGGAAGGACAGGGTTGATGCTGTACATCTCATCAACCAGATACCCAACCTAACGATTTCAGGAATCTGAAAAATATGAATGGCCCTGAGGTCAGCCCAGACTTGGGTTTGAGGGGCTCAGATGGGAGGCAGATGGTCATGATCCTGAGTCCTGGCCAAGCCAGTCTGATGCTGAAGACTAGTGCTCCCCAAGTTTCTGTGCTCAGACTGCACAGGATTCAGCAGCTCCCATCATTTCATTTCAGGTTAATTGCCAATGAAAAGACAAGTCACCTTTGGAAGTTACCTCATCTTTCTGAACTACTTGTCATTTGCTCCTTGTTAGTGGAGCCCACCTCTTCTGTTCTCACTGTGAACTTTCCAGCATCCTTTGCCCCAGCACCAGAGGATGAACTGGGAAGCAAGACTTCAGGGACATGAAGGCTTCAACTGACCTCTGGCTCAATGCAGCAGGGCATTATGCATTTGAGGGAGGAGATATTGCCTCTGGTCGCATGCTCAGGGAACTCCGAGATCAATACATTAGGTTCATCTCCAGGGCTGTTCTTTGCTTGCGTTTGACCAGAAGCCTCTAAGTCAAAACTAGATGGAGGGATGGAGCTCCATGTGAAGACAGCTATATCTGGGCAGTCACAGAAATTGCCTTTGCCCTTCAGAGTTAACACAACTGCTCCCCTACTCCCCTTTGCTCCCTCAGCTCTAGCCCTGTGCTCTCTGTGTGATGACCCTCCTGAGCTCCTACTGCTGAGTCATCACAGCATCTGAGTTGCTGACAAAGTGTTTCCCATTCTCCAGGGTCCCATCTGGTTTCCACAACTCAGAGATACAGAGGGGCTTTTTTGTCATCCCTGCTTACCAACAAGAAAACCATGGAGAGCATTGGTGGCTTGTCTAGACACACAGGACTCTTGACTCCAGCTACATGCCCTTTATAATTTCTTAAAAACATCCAACAGACCAGGATCTCACCATAGTGCTGAGAAACACTGCAGCATGGGCTTGTAACACCACTCGTGAAAAAGCAAAATGAAAGAAAACTACCTTTTGAAGATTATTCTCATCTGTCCAAGGTCTGTCCAAGTCCATCTGTTACTCAGGCTCTTCTTCAACCTGAGCACAAGCTAAGCACTGTCTCCAGAGCACAAGCAAAAACACAGTTCACTGGAAGCTTGTCAATAGCTTCCTCTGAGATTCTTAAGATTTCCTGGGGACATTTCCACCTCCTTATCCCTGAAAGTCAACCAAGGCTTCAAGAGAAAAAGCACTCCTTTTTAACAAAGACTCATGGGCAAACATAGTTGATCCCTGTCTATTCTGTCAAGCTTACCTTTAACTTTTCATATACAAAGTCTTTAGAAAGAAGATTTGAATCCAATAGAGAGAGAGACCTTCAGCTTTGCCTTCATCTCCAAATGCCTGAGAGACGTGGCCATAAAGGGAAGATGTTCCCAATTAGCCTAGGAAGTTATGTTGGAGGGGCTCATTCATCCACAGCTGTGATCAAACAGCAGCTGAAATGATGCACGTGTTGGTCTCAATGGATAACATTCTCCTTTAAGTTTTCTTGTGGTACATCACTCTGTGTTGCATCTTTCAGTTCAGTTCAGTCACTCAGTCGTTTCCAACTCTTTGCGACCCCATGAATTGCAGCAAGCCAGGCCTCCCTGTCCATCACTAACTCCAGGAGTTTACTCAAACTCATGTCTGTCGAGTCGGTGATGCCGTCCAGCCATCTCATCCTCTGTCGTCCCCTTCTCCTCCTGCCCCCATCTTTAGCTGTATCTTTATCCGTACAGGACCAGCTACAACTCAAGGCTCCATGGGTACCCCATACTGAAGAGCAATAAGTTCAAATTCCTCACACTCTCTTCCTCCTTGGGTCCCTGCATCTGAGTCAAATGTAACACCATTCAGAATGAGCAAAGGTGGTTTATAGGCACAGATGCCTTTTTCTCTAACAAAGAAAAAAACTCTTTATTTGATACTTTTGAGGTCCAATTAGAATTTTGCATCGCATAACAGATGTGCTCTTGGAGGTATGAAGGTAAATCACTTTCTCTGTATGTGACTCAAATCCTATTTGAGTGCTCTTTAAGAAGCTCGGGCCTGGTGCACTGGGAAGACCCAGAGGAATCGGGTGGAGAGGGAGGTGGGAGGGGGGATCGGGATGGGGAATACATATAAATCCATGACTGATTCATGTCAATGTATGACAAAAACCACTACAATATTGTAATTAACCTCCAACTAATAAAAATAAATGAAAAAAATAAAAATGAGCAGGAAAAAAATCAATCAATTAACCAAAAAAAAAAGCAGCTCAGCTCTGAGCCTTTTTATGAAGGGAGGCTAAAGCTGAAGAATTAACCATCACTTTCATTAGTTAAGAATGAAATGGTAAGACCGAGGCTATCCTTGTTCCAAGGAGCAGAAAACAGCCTGGCCTCAAAGTCCCCCACAAAACTGGGTTTTTTTCCTCCACCTGCCTTTTCCTGAGGCAAAACAAGCCAGGCAGCCTACTCCATCTGAGGATCTCAAACCCCTTCCCCTCACTTTATTTCCTTTCCTCTCTTCTCCATGATCTTGTCCTGGGATTCCAGCCTCTCTGAGCCCTCCTGCTTTCTCTCCCTGAGAAATGTCTGCTCCAATGGAAGAGGCAATGCAGACCACTCACCCCAAAGTGACCATTAGACCCTTGTCTCCCTCTTCTGGGGTACCAGCATCCCTAAGCTCAATTATAGGGCAGAAGAGGCTCCATCTCCAGGGAAAGGGTTTTAAGACTTCTTGGATGGGCAAGTGGAGAAAGAATGCTGAGAACAGAGGGGTCTGATGGGGACCATTAGCCTATTCTCCCTGTAGGTTAGGACAATCTCAGAAAGGGCTGCCTTAAGACAAAGGGGTCACCCCTAAAATGCTCCCTCGATTTGGATACTAAGCACCTGGCCAGGAAGAATCTGAGGTTGGGAGTGAGAGGTTGGAGAAGAGACTGCAACGGCTGTGAAGAAGCATCCAATGCACTTCAGGGCAAGGCTTTTTCTTGCCTTCTAGGGTGAAGAGGGAGAGATTGGGGTTCCCTCTGTGACACTCACACTCTTAGCTCACTGGGGCGACTCCATCTGCAGCACGTGGGAGGCGCAGTGTGAGATCCACCCTGCCAGGAAGAGCAGGAGTTGGGAAAGGAAGCTGATGGCTCTTGATACTCAACCCGAACACTTAGAAAATGACCCATCATCTTTGCCTTAAACTTTTCCATACGCTCAACATTATTAGAATTTCTTCTTAACTACACAAATCAGCCTTAGGATCCGGGGCAGCTGGATGACAAGATGTTCGGTTCCCCACCCTTTCCCTTGAGTTCTTATAATGGAAGTGCTTAGTTAACACAAATTACCAGCTTTGCTCTTTACTCTCCTGACAGATGAACAAACATAGCCTCATCATTTCTATGCAGGCCGGCTGGCCAAATCCATTCCAATTATCTATCACCCGAGCAGAATTCTCCTGGTGAGACAGGAAGATGTGGAGGGAGGTTTCCGGGTCGTACTATTAATTCCAGTAAGCGGCCTGTTTCATGCTCCTCCCTGGAATATAAGAAGGCCTTGAATGTAAATGAAACTAGAGAGTCAGGGTGTCTAACTTGTTTAAAGACAAATATCCATTCATCTGTAGATGGACATCTAAGTTGCTTCCATGTCCTGGCTAGTGTAAACAAATAACAACAAGGATACATTGACACTAATTCATATTAGAAGAGAAAGATAGAGAATATAGTCAAAAAGTCCCAGGGGTAAGATGCAGGAGACCTAAGTTTTCACGCCAGCCCAGCATCCATTCTCGTTTAGCCTTGACATGACCTTGTCACATTCCACTTTCAGTTTACACACACGGGATTAGAAGAGGGTGGATTCAATCAGCAATTTCCTATCACACGTTCTCAGCCCTAAGGACTCCAAAAGTTACTTTATTTCAAAAATTTATATTTATAAATATTTTTAGTCATTGATGGAAGTGTGACATTAAAAACAAGAAGGGTGGCCACTTTTAACGCAATGCAGACTGACAATAACTTATGCGACCAAGTTCACTCAGTTTTGTGGCCACTTCAAATCAGAGCTCCCCCACCACCTGTGGATTAACTGAAGGGCGTGGAGACTGCAGCTTACAAAACTTAAAAATGGCAATCATTTGAATCAACCTGTCACTGTGAATCAGGATTTCCTCCACACTGTGAAAACAAAATAAGATACATACGTGAGGACTTTCCTGGCAGCTCAGTGGTAAAGAATCCGCCTGCCAATAGAGGAGTTTGACTCCTGGTCCAGGAAGGTCCCACATGCTGGGGAGTAACTAGGTCTGAGCACCACAACTACTGAGTCAGTACTTAAGGGCCCGGGAATCATAGCTACTGAGCCTGTGCACCTGGAGCAACAAGATGAATGGGATGGGGAGGGAGGTGGGAGGGGGGTTCAGGATGGAGAACACATGTAAATCCATGGCTGATTCATGTCAATGTATGGCAAAAACCACTACAATATTGTAAAGTAATTAGCCTCCAACTAATAAAAATAAATGAAAAAAAAAAGCAAAATTAAAAAAAAAAGAAGCCACTGCAATGAGAAGCCTGCACAACGCAACTAGAGAAAAGCCCAAGCAGCAATGAAAACCTAGCACAGACAGTAAATAAATAAGTAAAATTATATTAAAAAAAAGCACATAAGTGAACTGATTCTGAAAGTGAAACACAGCAAAGATCACCATAAGGCTTTAATTTCTAATTTTTCCATTGATCAGAACAGTCTCATTGTGCTTTTTTGTTAAAAGCTTGAACTTATATGAGAAATACATTTGCCCGTGTTTCTAGTGTGATTTAATTATTAATTAATAAATATTAATATATTCAAAAATAATGCTTTGACTGCTTGTGTAGCTTTAAGTTCCATATAAAATTTCATTTCAAAAAATGGTTCCAGTCCTTTACAAATTTTGAAAACCACTGGACTAATTATCTCTAATTTTCCTTCCAGCAAGAGAATACTTTATGCAAATCCTTCTCTGGGGAGAGGAGAATTGTATGACTTCAGGAAGTTTCTGGCTTAATCAGAACCTTCCTAAGAAAAACAAACAAACAAACTTGATTCCCACATCTACAAATTGCCCTGAGGAGCTCAGATCTTTCTCCACAGGGAAGGAGTCCTGCAGAAGCAGGTTGTCCATTACCATGCAAGAATCAGATTCTACCCCATGGATCTCGCGTTCCACTTGCAGACTTGCCTACAGATGGCTGACAGTGGGAGAGAATGAAGTTGGGGAACGGGAAGGAGCCTCAACCCCTCTGAGCATCTACTCCTTGCCGGTTCAGTAGCTGGCATGACACATGTCCCTTGATTTCTTCTGTTTATTGCTTCTCAAAACTCTTTGCAATCTTTTCCCTTCATCCAGATGAGAAAACCGAGGTGGATATCCAGAGAGTGAATGGCAGAAGCAGGTCTCAGATCTGCTCCACTCCCACCCTAAAACAAGCTCCCAGTGGGTGGTGAACAGTACTGCCAGCTCCCCAGTGTGGGATCCCAGAGGCATCCACACAGACCATGCCAGTGAGAGGAAGGCTGCAATTGGAGCTGAATTTTGCAGGATGAGGAGAAATACTCCAGGCAGCAAAGAAAGCAAAAGATTCCCAAGCAGAGACAGTGTGAGAAGAGCACAGAGAGAAAAGTTTCAGAGGAATGCCATTTCAGGTGGCAGAGCGGGAATCAGAGGGCTGGGTTGAGAACACAGGATGGAGCAGACAGGTGACACCACCCTGCCCTCCTAGCTCCAAATGCCACCACCCTGGCCCAGGACCCCGGCTGTCAGCAATTCAGGCAACCCTCTGTGCCTTTCAGCCCCTTCTCCATTTACCTGGCAATCTCTTCCTTGCCCACTTCTGCCTGGGGAAGTCTTTCCTGGCCTTCCAGGATTCTGCCAAATCCCGCCGATGCAATATGAAGCCATTCCTGATGCTCTCAGCCAGATGTAATCTCTCTTGCCTCTGAACACCCAGAGTTATTTGATTTGTTCACTCTAAGGTCTCAATGGCTGAACACACAAGACACGTTTTCTGGGAAAGATGCTGAAATGGAGGATGGGCATCGGCCTCAGTAACAGCTCTGTGTCAACTTTGCATTTCAGCAGGGCCATCCTTCACACCCATCCCTGCCCTTGTAGCTCCAGACACTGGAATCCCTGCCCTCAGAGCTGTCACGCTGGATATCACATGGGTAGACTGTGTATCATCAGGACACTTCTTGTCCCTGAGGTTGAGGTCCTAGCACCTAGGAGGTACCTGGGCAGTATCTGTTGAAGCCACCTGATCTCTAGCCTCAGTTAGAGCTTCTCCCAGTTCTTTCTCATGCAGATGTATTATGTATCTTTTCAAGTAACGCATATAACCATATTAGTAACTTGCAGAAAATATTGTCACCTGCAGATTAAATGTAAAGTTCATTTTTTTCACATTTCTACCCGGGGGGTGGGGGGGAAGCATTTTAATTGCTGCCTCTGTTTCCAGACCATTATGCATAGGTTTCAATCTGCATTCAAGGACCAGCTCAGGCCATACAGAAAAGCCACCCAAGCCTCCCTGCACACACCTGTGGCCTCCCAGCCTGTGATTCCCTCGTTCCCTGCCCCACTCTGCCCAGCCTCTGAGCATCCACCCTCGTGAGAAACCTGCAGGCTGGAGGGCTCTCCTAGACCTCTTAACCCAGATAGATTCACTCTTGCAGGCCTACTGCCCTGCTTGAGTGCCGCCCCTAAACGGGGCACCGAGGGCAAAGTGAGTAACTTCAAGATCGCCACGGCGTGGCAGAGAACTAGGTGCCTGGGAAGTGCTCGAGAAAGAGATTCATTCTCTGAGCTCTATTTCCTGTGTAGATGAGGAGCTGGAAACCCAGAACTCTCTGCCACTGGGCCCAGGGGGAAGCATTCAGAGCAACCCTCCAAAAACAAAGCCTGGCCTTGGTGGCTGGCTCGGCGTGCACGGAACATCAAATGGCCGGACATGAAAGGGCTGAGGAGGATGCTTGCTGGAGAGGCACTTAGCCTGAAAAACCTGAAACCATCCCCTTGACTGAGGGCCGCTAACCACAGCCTCCGTGAATGATTAATGACTATGGCCAGTGCTTATTGCAAACAGGCATGTGACAGCAGAGCCACTACCCTCCCTCAGGACCTGCCCGCGTGATCGATGAGCCACTGAGGGGTACGGAGGGGCTGCAGGGGGAAGGAGCCAGCTCAGGCTGCAGCCACCAGGCAGCACCCATCCTTGGGGAGAGCTGGAGGGAAGCCAGGGCCTGTGTTCTGGGTGGCCGGCTGACCTCACGTACAACACATAAGCTGGCTGGCACTGAGTAGCTACCTGGGCAATGGAAGGAGATCTGGGAGGCCCGAGTTCAACTGTAATGAGAAGAAGGTGCTGAAATGGAAGAGCTGGAGCCCCCGAACCTGCAGGTTTCCATCCAGTGTGGTACATCATAGGAGCCCTGTGGTTCCAGAACTAGCAAAAGGGTGCAGGATGCTTTGAGAGACCGCTAAGTGCTGGGTGCAGGTAGAGCAGGCTGCAAAAATGAGTTCCCTGGCCTCAGACACCTCCCCCGCTCAGCCTTCCCCACCGCCCACCACTGCTGCCAGCCAGACATAACTCCCCTGCCCCCCAACCCCTGTATCGCCTGGATTTGCAATGGCCATTTGGGTGGCTGACGTGAAGCCTCTGTTCTCGTGCGTTCTCCATCCTTTCCCCAGAAAGGTCAGTTAGCACTGTGTCCTCACACTGCCTCCCTCCTCCCAACACACACCCTCTAGGATGGCTGAACAAGGGTTTCTGAGTCTCTGACACATGGATTCAGTACACATCTACCAGGTTCACTGAGCACAGATTGTGTGGCTGTCGAAGGCACTGCCCTTATCTTCAGGAGTTTAAGGTCAGCGAGGCAAGCTTCCCTCATGTGAAACAAGCAAAGACAGAACAGAGCACAACCCCTGAGGGTGCAGCCAAGTGAGGGGAGGGAGAATGCCCCTGCTGGGGGAGCTCAGGGAAGACAAGAAGGACCCTCGAGCCCCCCTGAGCTGCCAGCCTCTGCACATGCAGGGCCACTGTCCAGTCCGGGCCACCAAAGCTTCCAAGGCCACCACCTTCCATCTGGGTCTCTGGAGGCACCTCCAAGAAGCCCTGAGGCCGTGGCAGCAGCAAGCAAGCTCAGCAAAAGACCCAGGAACCTGGCACAGGCCTGGGGCTCTGAGACGACCCTGGGAGCCAGTCGGACCCAGGGACGACCCTTGTGGGGACCTGGCTGGTCTGCAGACTCTGGCTCCGTTTCATCTTAATACACTTCTGCATGTACCTGACATCGGATACTCGTCCTAGAGCATGCAAATCTAATAAATTCTTGGCTCCTGCAAGTTTCTTTAAAAAATATAAAAGAGGATCATATATAAAGAAGTTGATTAATATACACCCTGCTAAAACAGCCTGGAACATCTGTGTATTAAGTTCATTTATTAAATTACACCAATCTGTATTTTAATGAGTGAAAGATACAGTACTTATTCTGTCATCCATCAAAATAAACTCAGGAAATACTTAACATTATAATCATTTTTCTTGTTTGAACACGAGTTATGAAATATGAATCCTGCACTAAGAACGCTGGACTTGCCATCATGATCAAATATGTTTTCACAGGTGCAGCAAATATTCAGTTTTCATTTCTTTCTCCAACTGTTGAAAATATAAACCATGTTTTCTAGTCCTTAGCTGGGTAACACTGCCTTCCCTCCACATGGCAGCCATTATTACAGACTTATTACCCACCGTCTTTCTTTCCCCCAAGACGAACTCCTTCTAAGTTGCTTAGTAATGAAAACACAGGCTCCTGTGGGGCCCCTGAAGTACAAGCTCATCCCAACGGGGCTCTTACGGCTCAGGCGGGGTCCTTATTTCCTTGTCCTCCTTCCTGGGGGCACCTAGATCCTCCAGATCATGGCCTGAATTTCAAAAGCCATTTGATGTGAGCATTGCATGTGGTACAAACACAAAAGGCAGTTGGCCCTCAGCTCCACTGTGGAGTTCCCCCTGGCCACAGGGTTTCCATGCCTACTCCTTGACCCCAACTCCCCAGGAACCACTCCACTCAGACAAGGGGCAACATTAACACAGGCTGAAGCCTCACGAGTGAGTCCAGCCTTTATCTGTGTTCAGTTATCCAGGACCCTTGCGGCGATGCGGTCAGCTTTCAAGAGGCAAGGAGGGCTGGTCTCTCTGCCCAGGGATGAGGAGGAGCTCACTGAGGCACAGGAGGCAAGCAAAAGGCCCCAGCTGGATAAGCTGCTGCGTGGAACCATAGGAGGAACTGATGAAACCCAATCACCAGCTGGCGAGGCTCCGGCCTGCTTAACCCCTTAGGCTCCCGTTGCCAGAGTTCAACTATCAAGTCCACTCCTATCTCCTTGTTCTCATTCCTGGCCAATCTGGCCCCCCAACATATCCACGACACCCACTCTTCTTTGCAGCCCTCCTGAACTACCTCCTGCTGGTGCATAAACCCTCCACGCTCCCTCCCACCTCAGGCTTACAATCTTAGTAATATAAAAAGAGTTCCTTTTTAAGATATTTTAATGTTTATAACCTAAAAGTTCACATTTCTATACAACTAAACTGTATGTAAACTTCTCTTTTTTGGTGAGGAGCCTGTATATTTTTATCCATCATATAAAGAAACCACATGCCAAGCAGGAGACCACGGAGACTCAGGTTTGATCCCTGGGTCAGGAAGATCCCCTGGAAGAGGGCATGGCAACCCACTCCAGTATTCTTGCTTGGAGAATCCCATGGATAGAGGAGCCGGGCAGGCTACAGTCCACGGGGTCACAAGAGTCAGAAAGGACTTTAGCAACTAAACAGCAACAGCAAAGCTAAAATGACCCCAACCAATTATCCTCCCTGGATGACCAAAATATTAATAAAAGCAAGGGCTTTTGAAGCGTTTTGAAACTTCAAGAGCTGTGTCTAGATTTGCATTTAAGAAATAGTCTATTTGGAATTCAGTAGGTGTACAAGAGAGCCTGGGGCAGGCAGGGGCTAGTGGGACAGGGTTAGAGTAATTACAAGGAGGGGTGCTGAGCTGGAGTGAAGGCAATGTCAGGAAGCCCCCTCCCTATGGAGCTGGGAAAGCACATGGTAGGTGTTGAGGAGGACTCCTGAGAAAGTCATCCATGGCCCAGACTCCCAGTAAGCACAGATGCAGGTCCCCGCTCTCTGGGTCCAAGGAACCCCCATCTCCCCAGCACTGAAGGACCATCCTCACCACTTACTGTCCAGTGTGTTGGTGAAAAGGGGACTCCCCCAACTCCCTCAACACTGAAGAGCTGAGACACAGCAGTTTATCAGTCACATACATACCCTGACAGTCGCCACGCAGCATGCAGGGCGCCACGGGGCTGCACTCGGGAGGGAAGAGAACCAGAAGGGGCTGTGGGAGGCGGGCTTTATGGTAACAGGAGGGTGGGTGCTCCCTGGTGCCCACAGGAAGGTGTGGCTGGCTTGCTTAAATAATTTCACAGGCAGGCAGGAGGTGAAACATGTGAGGCTGAGAACTGGTGGGAGGCGGTTAGTCCAGCTGATAGGAGAACTAGTGGGAGGGAGGTGGGGGAATGGGGGGTCATCTTTCTCTTGGGGTATGGGCATATCTGGTGAGAGAGCTGGGACCTTGTAGTAGGCCCTGGGGGGGCCCTGTGAGGCTCCAGAGATGTCCAGGAAGCAAAGAGCACTTCAGGCCTTACTATACAAGTGGGCTCCAGAGAAAAGAAAGAATGAGATAGAGGTGGGGAAAAATAAAAGACAGGCCTTAACGCTTGTGTGATGTGAACTGGGACATACGTATATCTCAATTCTGTATGCTTGCGGCTCTTAGGAGAAAAAATAATATTTTTTGAAACAACAAGGAACAAGAAAGAATGAGGTTCAGATTTCACGGGAGGAGATGGGCTAGTCTCTCAATACAACCAGGCTGCAGGCCAGGGGTCTGTGTTCTCAGCAGAACAGAAAATGCTATTTGTTACAAAATGTCCTAAGAGTGATTGCCCATTGAGATAGCAAGAATAGAGGGAAATAAAACTTCAAACGGGGTTTAATGGCTGAGCTGAGGCGATTGGGAGGCAAGGCAGTCTGCTCTGTGTGTGAGCTGAGCGGGGCAAGGAAGCGGTCAGCTGAGGGCCGCGGCTTGTTGAAAATTGTTTCTCTGTCACTCAGACACTTTCCCTGAGAAAAACGTTAAAGTTACCTCCAGAGTCCACAGGGAGCAAAGTGAAGACCTGGACATCTAATAAAATATAACGAGGCAGGTTGTAATCATGAAGTGTCTAGATGGCAGGACTGTTGAGAAACTTCTATAGAGAGAGGCCAGGGTCAGCCACTTGCAGATATTTCCCAGGCCTGTGTCACTGTGTATGGAGGATGAGAATCAAAGGAGCAGGAACCTGCCAGGAAGTCCGTGCACGCTCTGAGCTGTCTCACCACGCGTCTGAAATCCAGCAGGAAACCAAGTTCAAGACAGCTGTACCCACAGATCGAACGTCTCGCAATCAAAGGCTGCCTTTCTATCACGGGAACTCCCCAGACAGAGACAAATGACCCCTATTTCAACCCACCTCTTCCACACCTGCCAAGGAGTAACCTGGGCTGGAAAAGCCCCACCCAAGATGCCAGGAGAAGTCGTTCTGCACAGACCTGAAGGGTAACAGCTCACTTTCTCTCTCTCTCTCTCTCTCTCTCTCTCTGTGTCTCACACACACACACACACACACACACACACACACACACACACACTATAGTGGCCCAAGGATGCCTCAGAACATCCACACCTGCCCAGGTGGGGACAGTGGAAAAAGCCTTCAGACACCTGAAATCTGGAGGAAGTCTACATTCCAATCCCCCCACTGCTGGTGCCCACTAGGAAAGTCACTAGGAGACTGCCTATGTGGCCTTTGGCAAAGCATATATCTTCTGGGCTTCTTTACCACCTGAGCCACAAAGGAAGGCCAAGAATATTGGAGTGGGTAACCTATCCCTTTTCCAGCAGATCTTCCTGACCCAGGAATCAAAGTGAGGTCTCCTGCATTGCAGGTGGATTCTTTACCAACTGAGCTATCAGGGAAGCCTTCTGAGCGTCTACCTGGTAACAAATGAGAATAAGCTTTGCCTTGCGTATCCCAGTTTAGTTCAGTTGCTCAGTCATGTCTGACTCTTTGCGACCCCATGAACTGCAGCACTCCAGGCCTCCCTGTCCATTACCAACTCCCAGAGTTTACTCAAACTCATGTCCTTTGAGTCGGTGATGCCATCCAACCATCTCATCCTCTGTCATCCCCTTCTCCTCCTCCCTTCAATCTTTCCCAGCATCAAAGTCTTTTCAAATGAGTCAGTTCTTCGCATCAGGTAATCCAAGTCTATGCCCTGACCAGTAATGCTGAAGAAGCTGAAATTGAATGGTTCTATGAAGACCTACAAGACCTTTTAGAACTAACACCCAAAAAAGATGTGTTTTTCATTATAGGGGACTGGAATGCAAAAGTAAGGAGTCAAGAAATACCTGAAGTAACAGACAAATTTGGCCTTGGAGTACAGACTGAAGCAGGGCAAAGGCTAATAGAGTTTTGCCAAGAGAACACACTGGTCACAGCAAACACCCTCTTCCAACAACACAAGAGAAGACTCTACACATGGACATCACCAGATGGTCAATACCAAAATCAGACTGATTATACTCTTTGCAGTCAAAGATGGAGAAGTCCAATAGGATAGTATAGGACTGTATACAGTCAGCAAAAACAAGACTGGGAACTGACTGTGGCATAGACCATAAACTCCTTATTGCCTAAATTGAAGAAAGTAGGGAAAAACCACTAGACCATTCAGTTGTGACCTAAATCAAATCCCTTATGAAATGGTATCTCTCCCAAAAGGGTGACAAATCAGACAAGATAATGGATCTTTAAAAAAGAACCTAGAAAGAGACTCACAGACTTAGAGAATGAACTTATGGTTTCAGGAGGAAGGATGGGTGGGAGGGATAGTTAGGGAGTTTGGGGTGGACATGTTATATTTAAACATGCTATATTGAAAGTGCATAACCAACAAGGACCTACTATATAGCACAGGGAACTCTGCTCAATGTTATGTGGCAGCTGGATGGAAGGGGAGTTTGAGTGAGAGTGGATACAGGTTTATGTATGGCTGAATCCCTTCACTATTCACCTGAACCTACTACAACATTGTTAACCAGCTATTACACCAATACAAAATAAAAAGTTTTTAAAAAGAGGGGAAAGAACCTAGAAACATGAAGCCCTACACCAGCACGGTACAGGCCAAAAGCACAACCTCCCCTATGTTGACTCCTGATGGAAACTGAGGCAAGGATAGGCTAGCTGGTGACTCAGGCTCATGGAAGACTGCTGCCACCTGCCCTGTCCACATTTCCCACAGAGGACCCCTTCCGCTGACCCACGTGTTATAAGCTCACCGGCAGTGGGGCTGACTAACATTTTGTCCTGATCTTGGCTTTCATGTGGAAGCTGCGGCAAGGCTCATAATTGTTCCCAAGCCACCAGCCAGCTCCATGGTTCTTTCCCTCAGTGGGATGCTCAGATACCCCACAACACAAAACCAGCTCTGAAATCAGTTCTCAATGCTGATTTCTGGAAGTGACCCAGTTAACTTTTTTCTGCAAGGTCATGAACAGGACTCAGTCTTAGATGTGTCCAAAATGAAGAGATATGAACATCATCCTTGGAATAAGTGGTTCTGTATTGTTGCCCTCATAGGCAGCAAAATGCCAACGTTAAGGCATCAGAGTCTGATCTTCACCTACTTATACACTCACAGGAAAAAAATAACAGCTTTGATTCAAAATGTTCTTGAAAGATCTAGTGCTGTGTTATCTAATCCGATAGTCTTAGTGGCTTATGCACACTTGTGTCTGTGAGTGTAAAAAACTCACAGGGTGTCAAAGACTGGACACAAGAAAAAAATATAAAGGGCTGTGAGTGTAAAAAACACACCAGGTGTCAAAGACTGGACACAAGAAAAAAATATAAAATTTCTTGATAATTGTCTCATATTTATTAAATGTTGAAATAATATTGTATTATTATTACTGGATTAAAATATATAAAAAGAATGTTCTTGAATGAGCAGCAAAAATTATTAATTTTATTAAAGCTGATCTTTTCAATATTCCATGCAATGAAACGGGACGTGCTTATCTAACATGTCTACTGTGTCCCAAAATACCATGGTTGGCTCAAGAAAAAAACTGATTCACTTTGCCGTACAGCACAAACACACAGCATTGTAAAGCAACTATTTGGTTTATTTTTTAAGTTGCTTAGTCATCCTCTGTGACCCCCTAGACTGCCAGGATCCTCTGTCCCTGGGATTTTTTTCAGGCAAGATTACTGTAGTGGGTTGCATTTTCTACTCCAGGGGATCTTCCTGACCCAGGGATCAAACCCAAATCTCCACACCTCCTGCATTGTAGACAGATTCTTTATCTCATTGGAGAAGCCCAAAGCAACCATATTCCAATAAAAATTTAAAAACAAACACTTGTACTGCTCTTTCTGTTGCAAGCTAAATGTCATGTTTGTTTAACAGTACATCACTTTTACTTGACAGAAAGACTGACTATAGTTACTCAGACTTGGGTACTTGACAAGATATTTTTTTTTTTAAATAAATGAAGTAAGCCTATCATTTCAAGGAGAATTCATGGTTTTTACCGCCAATGATAAGATTCAAGCTTTTAAATGAAAATGAGACATTTGGAAAACTTGTGTTTGCCATTCAGAACATGACTGCTTTCCAATACTTAAACACCTTTCTGGGGAGATGAGTGGTGATATTAATGAATGTCATTTTGATATTGTGTAATGAAACGCCTCAGTCAAACATTCAGAAGATCAGTATAACTCAGCATGCCAGTGTTTTCAAAATGGCCAAATAGTGTGCTACAAAACTGTATATGTGTAAAGTTTCTATTTAAAGGGCAAGAAAGACCAGTGGAATAGTCTTGCTGTTGTTCAGTCGATAAGTTGTGTCCGACTCTGTGACCCCAAGAACTTCAGTGCGCCAGGCTTCTTTGTCCTTTACTATCTCCCTGAGTTTGCTCAAACTCATGCCCACTGAGTCAGTGATGCCATCCGACCATCTCATCCTCCGTCACCGCCTTCTCCTCTTGCCCTCAGTCTTTCCCAGGATCAAGGTCTTTTCCAATGAGTCAGATTTTCGCATCAGGTGGCCAAAGGATTGGAGCTTCAGCTTCAGCACCAGTCCTTCCAATGAATATTCAGGGTTGATTTCCTTTAGGATGGACTGGTTTGATCTCCTCGATGTCCAAGTGAAGTCACTCAGACGTGTCCGACTCTGTGCGACCCCATGGACTATAGCCTACCAGGCTCCTCAGTCCGTGGGATTTTCCAGGCAAGAGTACTGGAGTGGGTTGCCATTTCCTCCTCCAGGGGATCTTCCTGACACAGGGATTGAACCTGCCGGGTCTCCGGCATTGCAGGCAGACGCTTTACTGTCTGAGCCACCGAGGGACTCTCAATAGTCTTCTCCAGCACTACAGTTCCAAAGCATCAATAGTATAACCAAGTATAAAAATTTGTTAATGTGATTTCAAATTCCACATGACAACTAGGTTTTGAAAAACACCACTGGTTGACTTTTGGCGGAGAAGCACTGAAGAATATTCACAATTATCTGAAAAAGCTTTTAAAATACTCCTTCCTTTTCCAGTGATAAGTCTGTACAAGCCTGAATTTTCTTCACTATTTCAACCAGAACAATATATCTCAACAGTCTATACGTAGAAACAGATATGAAAACTGAACAGTCCTCTATAAAGCCATATTTTTAAAGCATTTGCAAAAATGTAAAACAATGTCCCCCTTCTCACTTATTATTTTGAAAACTAGAATTATTTTTCATTAAAATACACTGCTTTAGCACAATTTGTTTGGCATTTTAGTGAATTAATCATTTTTTGTTTCTCAATTTTAATTTCTAATATGGTAAATATTGATAGATAAAACTCACATAAAATTAGAAACTCTGGCTACTTCCCTGATGGCTCAGTGGTTAAGACTCCATGCTTCCAAAGTAGGTGGCATGGGTTCAATCCCTGGTCAGAGAACTAAGATCCCACACACTGCATGTCACAACCAAAAAGTAAAAATTAAAAAAGCCAACATAAGTAAAAGTCTTTGGGGTCCACCATAATTTTGAAATGTATAAGGGGCTCCTGAGGCCAAAATATTTGCAAACTGCTACTCTACAGGAACTCATGCCCATGGAGTTGGTGATGTCATCCAACCATCTCATCCTCTGTCGTCCCCTTCTCCTCCTGCCTTCAATCTGTCCCAGCATCAGGGTCAAATTATTTACTTGTTCATCAAACCTACTAAGCCTCTATTACAAAGGAGATTCTCAGATGAATACTGGGGAAATGGAGAAGCTTAAGATACAGACTTCTCCCCCCAGGAAGCTCACAGTGTGATGAAGAAAACAGCTACTTATGACATAAAAGAATAAACCTAACAATCAAAACAAGCCCTAAGAAAATTCTGTATACCCAATTTGGGTAAATGAAAACAAGTTCCCAGTGGAACTGATGAGTGAGGTGGGGCTGAGTTATAAAGGATGAGATTGTGCTGCAGAAAATACAGGCTCCAATGAGTCAAAGGAGAACAAAGGAAGAGGTTATTTCAGCCAGGTTTCCGTAGGCAGTGGGAAATAATGAAAAGTTCAAGCAGAAGAGATGTGGTCAGATTTGCATTTTTAAAAATAAATTGGTTTCAAGCAACCCAATTTTTAAAAGGGCACAGGACTTGAGTAGACACTTCTCCAAAGAAGACATACAAATGGCCAATAAGCACATGGGAAGATGCTTACTAATCACTAGTGAAATGTTCATCAAAAGTCACAATGAGATACCACCTCAAACACACATGCAGTTCAGTTCAGTTCAGCCACTCAGATGTGTCCAACTTTTTGCAACCCCATGGACTGCAGCACGCCAGGCCTCCCTGTCATCACCAGCTCCTGGAGCTTGCTCAAACTCATGCCCATTGAGTTGGTGATGTCATCCAACCGTCTCATCCTCTGTTGTCCCCTTCTCCTCCTGCCTTCAATCTGTCCCAGCATCAGGGTCTTTTCCAATGAGTCAGTTCTTCACATCAGGTGCCCAAAGTATAGGAGTTTCAGCTTCAACATCAGTCCTTCCAGTGAATATTCAGGACTGATTTCCTTTAGGATTGACTGGTTTGATCTCTTTGCAGTCCAAGGAGCTCTCAGGAGCCTTCTCCAACACCACAGTTCAAAAGCATCAATTCTTTGGTGTTCAGCTTTCTTTATAGTCCTTTTGAAGTCCTTTGCATAGGACCTTTTGAAGGAGGTCACCATTATCTTCATTACCTCCATCATAGTTTGGAGGTCAACAACAGGGAGGGAATATAGCCCCGCCCATCAACAGAAAATTAGATTAAAGATTTTCTGAGCTATTTACTTATAAATAACTGAAAAAATAACAGCAAATTTGGAAAACTCAGCAGTGGCCACAGGACTGGAGAAGGTCAGTTTTCATTCCAATCCCAAAGAAAGGCAATGCCGAAGAATGCTCGAACTACCACACAATTGCACTCATCTCACACACTAGTAAAGTAATTCTCAAAATTCCCCAAGTCAGGCTTCAGCAATACGTGAACCGTGAACTTCCAGATGTTCAAGCTGGGTTTAGAAAAGGCAGAGGAATCAGAGATCAAATTGCCAACATCTGCCAGATCATCAAAAAAGCAAGTGAGTTCCAGAAAAAACATCTAGTTCTGCTTTATTGACTATGCCAAAGCCTTTGACTGTGTGGATCACAATAAACTGTGGAAAATTCTGAAAGAGATGGGAATACCAGACCATCGGACCTGTCTCTTGAGAAACCTGTATGTAGGTCAGGAAGCAATGGTTAGAACTGGACATGAAACAACAGACTGGTTCCAAATAGGAAAAGGAGTACGTCAAGGCTGTATATTGTCACCCTGCTTATTTAACTTATAAGCAGAATACATTATGAGAAACGCTGGGCTGGAGGAAGCACAAGCTGGAATCAAGATTGCCAGGAGAAATATTAATAACCTCAGTTATGCAGATGACACCAAACTTATGGCAGAAAGTGAAGAAGAACTAAAGAGCATCTTGATGAAAGTGAAAGAGGAGAGTGAAAAAGTTGGCTTAAAACTCAACATTCAGAAAACTAAGGTCATGACATCTGATCCAAGGAGCAAACATCTTTTAATTTCATGCTGCAGTCACCATCTGCAGTGATCCTGGAGCCCAAAAAAAATAAAGTCTGCCACTGTTTCCATTGTTTCTCCATCTATTTGCCATGAAGTGATGGGACCAGATGCCATGATCTTAGTTTTCTGAATATTGAGCTTTAAGCCAACTTTTTCACTCTCTTCTTTCACTTTCAAGAGGCTCTTTAGTTCTTCACTTTCTGCCATAAGGGTGGTGTCATCTGCCTAAGGTTTCTCCTGGCAATCTTGATTCCAGTTTGTGCTTCATCCAGCCCAATGTTTCTCATGATGTACTCTGCATATAAGTTAAATAAGCAGGGTGACAATATATAGCCTTGATGTACTCCTTTCCCGATTTGGAACCAGTCTATTGTTCCATGTCCAGTTCTAACTGTTCTAACTGTATCCTGACCTGAGTACAGATTTCTCAAGAGGCAGGTCAGGTGATCTGGTATTCCCATCTCTTTCAGAATTTCCACAGTTTGCTGTGATCCACACAGTCAAAGGCTTTGGCATAGTCAATAAAACAGAAGTAGATGTTTTTCTGGAACTCTCTTGCTTTTTTGATGATCCAAAAGATGTTGGCAATTTGATCTCTGATTCCTCTGCCTTTTCTAAACCCAGCTTGAACATCTGAAAGTTCATAGTTCACGTACTGTTGAAGCCTGGCTTGGAGACTTTTGAGAATTTCTTTGCTAGTGTATGAGATAAATGCAACTGTGCGGTAGTTTGAACATTCTTTGGCATCACCTGTCTTTGGGATTAGAATGAAAACTGACCTTTTCCAGTCCTGTGGCAATTACTGAGTTTTCCAAATTTGCTGGCATATTGAGTGCAGCATTTTCACAGCACCATTTTTTAGGATTTGAGATAGCTCCACTGGAATTCTATCACCTCCACTAGCTTTGTTCATAGCAATGCTTCCTAAGGCCAACTTGACTTCGCATTCCAGCATGTCTGGCTCTAGGCGAGTGATCACACCATTGTGATTATTTGAGCTGTGAAGTTCTTTTTTGTGTAGTTCTTCTGTGTATTCTTGCCACCTCTTCTTAATATCCTCTGCTTCTGTTAGGCCCATACCATTTCTGTCCTTTATTGAGACATTACTTTGCCAACAAAGATCCATCTAATCAAAGCTATGGTTTTTCCAGTAGTTGTATGGAGTCCCTTTTGGATTCCCTTGGGCTTAGCTGGTAAAGAATCTGCCTGCAATTCCATTGGGCTTCCTTTGTGGCTCAGCTGGTAAAGAATCCACCTGCAATGCAGGAGACCTGGGTTTGATCCCTGGGTTGGGAAGATCCCCTGGAGAAGGGAAAGGCTATCCACTCTTGTATTCTGGCCTGGAGAATTCCATGGATTGTACTAGTCCATGGAATTTCAAAGAATCAGAAATGACTGAGCTACTTTCACTTCGCTTCATGTATGGATGTTAGAGTTGGACTATAAAGAAAGCTGAGCACCAAAGAATTGATGCTTTTGAACTGTGGTGTTGGAGAAGACTCTTGAGAGCCCCTTGGACAGCAAGGAGATCCAACCAGTCTCCTAAAGAAAATCAGTGCTGAATATTCACTGGAAGGACTGATGCTGAAGCTGAAACTCCAATACTTTGGGCATCTGATGTGAAGAACTGACTCTTTGGAAAAGACCCTGATGCCGGGAAAGATTGAAGGCAGGAAGAGAAGGGGACAACAGAGGATGAGATGGTGGATGGCATCACTGACTCAGTGGACATGAGTTTGAGTAAGCTCTGGGCGTTGGTGATGAACAGGGAGGCCTGGCGTGCTGCAGTCCATGGGGTCGCAGAATCGAACATGACTAAGTGACTGAACTCAACTGACTGAGCATGGCTCCACCCATCAGAACAAGACCCAGTTTCTCCCACAGTCAGTTTCTCCCATCAGTAGGCCTCCATAAGCCTCTTATCTGTCAGAGTGCTGACAGAATGAAAACCACGATCACAGAAAACTAATCAAACTGACCACATGGACCACAGCCTTGTCTAACTCAATGAAACTATGAACCACACCATGTAGGGCCACCCAAGACAGACAAGTCATGGTGGCGAGTTCTGACAGAATGTGATCCGCCGGAGAAGGGATTGGCAAACCACTTCAGTATTCCTGCCTTGAGAACCCCATAAACAGTATGAAAAGGCACACACTCGCACGCACAAAATGTTTCAGATGAACCTGTCTGCAGGGCAAGCATAGAGATGCAGACGTAGAGAACAGACATGTGGGTATGGTAGGGGGATGGGGAGGGTGGGATGAATAGTGAGATGAGGATTGATGTATATACACTACTGTGTAAAATAGATAGCTCGTGCGAAGTTGCTGTACATCTCAGGAAGCTCAGCTCGGTGCTCTGACATGACCTAGAGGGGTAAGGTGGGGATGGGGAGAAGGCAGGTGGGAGGGCAACCCAAGAGAAAGGGGTTATATGTATACATATGGCTGATTCATTTTGTTCACAACAAAGACTAACACAACACTATAAAGCAATTATATTCCAATAAAAAGTAATAAATGCTTTTAAAAGGAGGTCGTATCCTTAAAGTAATAAAGGAAGGAGTTGTTCAGGGTATCATGAGAACAATAAAGGTTTGGAATAGTTACCTTGGTTAAGAAAATCAGCAGAAAAGTGTCAGAGCCCCGTTAGAATCAGAGGTTCTGAGCTAAATCCGAGGGGAAAACATGGACTTCTTCCACTACAGCCACAGAAAGCACACTCGCCTACATCTGAAGGGACAGAAGGATGCTCTTGTGGCAAAAGCCAGGCCTCACTGGGAGGCAGCACTAGAGCATCTGCTGAAACGCACATTTTTATCAACACAGGCCATCAGGCAGGGAGGGGTGTGGACAGATGGCAGGACTGATAGTGGAAGTGTTGGCACAGCTCTCTACTTGTCTTTACTATTGTCAACGCAGAGCTAATTAACTTAGCCTCTCTGAGTCTCACTTTTCCTCATCTGGTAAATGTCGATAGTAAATTATATCTCATGTGTTTGCTGTATTAGTGAGAAAATATTTCTAAGACATCTGGCACCTAATAAGTTAGACAAAGGGAGAATATATGATGATGATCACCATCATCACAGCAAGAAACTATGGTGGATTGGATCCCCCAGCCCATGCCCAGACCCTTTCATAAAAATCACAAAATGAGCCCACAGTAAACTGCGAGTCACAGTCCCCTGCACCCAGTGGTGCTCCCTTCCTCCTGATGCCCCTGTCTCCCATGCTTCCGTAGAAGGCTAACATCTGAGAAGGGCATCCAATAACTACATCAGTTCAGTTCAGTGCAGTTGTTCAGTTGTGTCCGACTCTTTGAGACCCCATGGACTGCAGCACACCAGGCTTCCCTGTCCATCACCAACTCCTGAAGCTTGCTCAAACTCACGTCCTAGATGCTTTGCTTTAATTCACAGAACAAGCAGGGAAAATGTGAACAAAGAAAGACATGAGGGAGGGAAAGTTGTGAAAATTCATTTATACTATCAATAACAATAATTAGATGGTAAGACAGAAACAGAGCTTTTCCTAACTTTACACAGCAGGTAAGCTCTTGGGAAATTAGAATTATTGGAAAACAAGTCCAATTTCTTCGCAGACTTATGGGTGCATTTGTTGAGCCTGGACTGTGCTAGTCACCAAACCCTCCTCGTGCATGCTCATTGTCCGACTCTTTGCGGCCCCATGGACTGTAGACCACCAGGCTTCTCTGTCCATGGGATTCCCATGGAGTGGGTTGCCGTTTCCTTCTCCAGGGGATCTTCCTGACCCAGGGATTGAACTGGTGTCTCCTGCTTAGTGAGCGGATTCTTTACCACTGAGCCGCCTGTGAAGTCCCTCTAAGTCACCATACTCAAGGCTAAACATGCATGATCTCCTCTTACCTTCATCATCAGCCTATGAGGCAGTTACCCCCTGGTGCTTATTTTACAGATGATGAAACAGACACAAAGTTTAAGGAAATTGACCGAAGGGACTTGCATACCAGTGTTCACTAAAGCATTTTCAAAACAGCCGAAAAAGTGGAAATAACTCAAGTATCCACAAACAGACAAATGGATAAACACAACATGGTATACTGAAATAGTATCCAGCCATACAATGGGATGGGGTTCTGAAACATGTTACAATGTGGGTGGACCTTGAAAACATTACACTAAGTTAAGCTAGCCAGACAAGAAGGACAAATATTACATGAGTCCACTTATACAAAATATCTAGAACAGGGTTCCCATAAAGGAATTTAAAAAGGGACAGGATCTCCATGAGGTTTTTTGTTTTTAATTTATTTATTTTTAATTGAAGGATGATTGCTTTAAGTATTGTGTTGGTTTCCACCAAACATAAACATGAATCAACCATAGGTTTATCCATGCCCTCTCCCATTTGAACATCCCCACCCCACCTCTCTCCCCATCCCATACACCCATCCATGAGGTTTTGAAAAGAGCTAAACTGCTTCCCCAAATTAGGGAGAGGGGGGATATCGAATTGTCAGTTACAGACATCGAAGAACTGGAAGAACCTGACAGGTTATTTCAGCCCCATCTCCTCATTTCCCAAGGAAGGAGCAGGGACCCAGAGAAGTTTGGGGAAATGCTCTAGTCACTCTTCAAGCCACTCCCAGAGCCAAAACTCAGATTTCGGTGATGGTGGCCTGCTTCTAGCCCAGAGTTCACTTCTGCACATCCTGTCGCAGCTTGGATGCACCAGCCTTGCTGGCTGAGAAGTCAGTGGTGTTGTGAGGACCTCGCTCAGAAGTCAAGAGAGCCAAACCTGGAGTCCCTGCAGCAAAGAAGCTTCTTGTCCAGACTCTTGAGACAGAGCTGGAGTCTCCATGGAGGGCTGCCTGAGACAGCAGGGGCCCAGAACTCCCTCTCAATGCTCAAACATGAGCCCACATCTCACTCTGGCCACATGGTGAGGGAGTGGGGGACCTAAACTCAGCTGACGCGCCCAGATGTTCCCTCAAACTCCTTTTACATCAAGTGACATCTGGGCTCAAGCTTGCAGTCCCTCACCCGACACCCTACTGTAGCATCCCCACCACATTCTTTGGTTTCCTTGATGGAATGTGGGTGCATGATAGAACCACTGCGAGGAGGGCAGAGAGATGGGGTACCATGAGGAAGAAGGACAGTACGGGGACAGCATCATCTGGTGTATATAGATCCTTTGGATTGCATCACTGACTCAGTGGACACGATTTGAGCAAACTGTAGGAGAGAGTGGAAGAGGAGCCTGGCATGTTGCAATCCATGGGGTTACAAGGAGTCAGACACGAATAACAGCAAGAGCAGGTTTGGACTCCTGCTTAATGTTGAGGTATGCAATTCACCTGCTTTTCTATAACTTCATGTTTGAACCCCACTGTGCTGGGGTGGCAGAAGTGTCACCTCAAATACCTCTGTTTGTTCAGGACTGTGCCTATATCCTGGGAAGTTTCCATAGTGCTGAGGGGCCAGACAGGAGGTCACGTGCCCTGCAGGCTTTGCCAAAGTGCCGATCATCCCATCTGGTTGTCAGTTTCCAGCCCACACAAATCCCAAGGAGGACATCCCTCATTCCAAGCACAAAAGTACTTTAGCTCTGACTATCCCCTTAGCTTTCCTGTGCCACCCTTGAGGGCACAGGACTCATTTTATGCCATGTTGTGGCAGGAGAGTCTTAGACTACAGACACTCTATAGACACTCTGTCTATCCTTCACCCAGGGAGACCCTTTCTAATGAAGGCAGGAGTGGGAATCTCTGGGCTCATTCAGAGTGTCTGTCCCATCTTGTCTACACACAGAGTCCTCACTCCTCCCCTAAGAGTACCAGCTTCTGAAAACATGTCAAGACAACTCCTCATTTCCTCTGCTTCCTACTTTCCCCAGCCCTTTCCTGAGGGAGTGAGCACAGGAGAGGCTGACTGGAGAGGGATGGGCAAAATATGGAACTATGGGGAGGAAAAAAGTCCCGCATAAGTAAATGTCACACAATGCTGTCGTGCTATCTATCACATTCCTATAGGGTGTGGATATGCAAGAAAATTCTTGGTGTATGTATATTTGACTATCTCTCAAGAGGCTGAGAAATGAATAGGCAAGATGAGGGGCTTTGGGGAGATGGCAATAGGGGAGAAATCCCTCCACCCTGGTGCTCTCTCCTTGGGTGGGAGTACAGAAGCTTGAGAGACGTCAGGAGGCCAAGGTCTCTGGGAACACCAGGCGTGGTTAAGGGACATGGCAGGCACACTGTGCAGAACTTCTGGGTAAAAGAAGCCTAGAAATGTGTGTGTGTTAGTCGCTCAGTCATGTCCTACTCTTCTGCGACTCCATGGACTATAACCCACCAGGCTCCTCTGTCCATGGGATTCTCTAGGAGAGACTACTGGAATGGGTTGACATTTCCTTCTCCAGGGGATCTTCCCCACCCAGGGGTTGAACCCAGTTCTCCTCCATTGCAGGCAGATTTTTCACCATTTGAGCCACCAGGGAAGCCCGGAGATAACAAATTCCAAAAAGGATGTCCCAACCTCTGGGCTGATGCAGAGAGCAGGGCCTCAGCAAGCAGAAGGAGGGCTGTATTCCAGTCCAGCAAGCCCCTCTGCCAACCAGTTTTACTCCTCACATAAACTCATGACCAGTAGTGGGATTCCAGATACTTTTCATTGTAAAACTATGTTGTACTTCAGATAAGATTACAAGGGAACCTGCAGGAGGGCATGGCTCCACACTCAGTAATCCCGGGTAGTTAAGGAACTCCAGACGCAGAATGCCAAGGCCATCAAACATGGGCTACCTGAGTCCTTGGCTAGCCTTGGTTTGTTGTTTTTGTGGAAGAGATCTCCACCTCCCAAGTAAGGAGCCAAGGCTTGAGAATGAAACATTCAGAAAGTTCCACACTCCAACACTAACCTGCTACTCTAAATGGTTTTCATGTGTCTGTATATCTGTGCTCCTTCGTCTAAATGTCATGGGACACTGTATAGAGAACGCAGAGCCTTAGAATTCACCTCCCAAGGTTAAAAAATGATAAACAAGAGCTGAAAAAAGAATACAGTTGTTAAGCCAGCCCCGGCACATGCCCAATTTTCTGGTAACCCCGATCATATCTGAAGCAAAAGCTGCTTCTAATCAAAGGTGGTTGCATAGCTGTTATAATACTTTCCACATTGGACATTTTAACTGGTACATGGTCTATCAGGAGGCCTGTGCATAAATGGACTGTCAGCTTGAGGCGCTGAGCTCTTTCGGAGAGCCTGCATAAACACACGTGGAATGATACACCTTCAGAAACACCTCCTGCCCCGGCTCACAACGACCCTGTGGAAAATTGTAGTGCAAGCTGCCAAGTTAACCTGATTCTAGGTGGCTGTTGACACTACGGGAATGAACTCTTCAACCTGAGGAGCGTTCTGATACCATCTGAACACAAAAAAAGACCGGTGTGACCATTTTGCCTTTCTTCCAAAGAAGGTATTGGGTTGGCCAAAAAGTTTATTCAGGTATTGCCACACGATATTACAGAAAAACTCAGACTAACTTTTTGACCATCCCAGTACATAGCTAGTGCCATTCTAGATGGGCTTCCCTGGTGGCTCAGCAGTAAAGAATCCACCTGCCTACACAGGAGACCTGGGTTCAGTCCCTGGATTGGGAAGATCCCCTGGAGAAGGAAATGGCAACCCACTCCAATGCTCCTGCTTGGAGAATCCCATGGACAGAGGAGCCTGACAGGCTACAGTCCATAGGGTCGCAAAGGGTTAGACACGAGAGAGCAACTGAACAATAACCACCATTCTAGAGGCGCACAAGAGAAATTAGTTCACTATACACCACTGAGGCCGCTGGACCCTCAATCAGTGAATGAAAAGGCATAGACTGGGACCCATTTTATAGCCTGCAGACTATTTGGGAAGAGGGGTACTAGAGAAGTACTTATACGCTGAGTGTTTAAAGTCTGATTGAGAAGGTTCTGGTTTTGCCCATATAACTGAGCAAAGAGAACGAACTCTGCCTCTGCAGAAATGGCTCCCGGCGGTGGGGTTACTCAGGGGTTCACCATGGCTGGGTGCAGGGGTGCCTTCCATCATGAGGATGATGGTGCCGGAGATCAGCTCCACTGTCCCCCCTGCCCTGAGTGACTCCAAGATGGAAGAGAAGAGCGGGGTGAACACTGCACAAAGTCCTGTAGAAGGAACAGAATAGCCATCAAACCCTCTGAAAAGCATGACTAAGAAATTTTGGAAAATGTGAGAGTGGGTTAGATGTCAATGAAAGATTAAGATAATTTTTCACAGAAGACACAGGGCCTGCCATGCCTTTGAAGGAAAATGTAATCACTTCCCGGCTATGGATTGTTTCCATGTGTTTATTTGTCAACAGCCTAATGAAATAATGCAAAAGAGGGAGGGTGTCCCAGCCCCACATCTTCCAATCTGGGGTGCTAAGAGGCCCACCAGGCTCGAGCGAGCTGGGCTCTATTTCCTTCCCTGCTCCAGGACAAACTTTCAACTCTCAGAGCCAGGAAGATAGGGATTCATTTCAGTGGAGATTTTGCATTTTTCTCATTCTGCCCCAACAGTCACGCAGCTTGAACGCTTTCTCCCCTTTGCTAGAATCTTCTTTTGAAAACAAAACAAACAAAAAAACCAATTTGATAAAAATTGAAAAGACTGGACTTCCCTGGTAGTACAGTGGATAAGAATCTGCCTGCTAATGCGGGGGACACGGATTCAGTCCCTGACTGGAAAAGATTCCGCATGCCTTGGAGCAACTAAGCCTGTGAACCACAACTACTGAACCCACACTTTAGGGCCTGCAAGCTGCAACTACTGAGCCCTTGAGCCTAGAGCCTGAGCTTTGCAACAAGAGAAGCCACCGAAATGAGAAGACAACACACCACAATGAAGGGTAGCCCCCATGCACCTCAACTAGAGAAAGCCTGCAAACAGCAGTGAAGACCCAGTGGAACCAAAAATAATAAATAAATAAATTGAAAGGACTAATGTTTGTCCATCCGTGGGCCAGCACTCTGGCCATTCAGTACAGTGGAGGGGATGTTACATTGGCAACCCTGGGCTCTAGTTCTGACTAGGAAAGGAGCTGACCCAGGATAAGTGAACCAGCACCTGCCGTAGTCATTGAGAGGACCTGCAATCATTTTCTAAGTTTTTTGTATTGAATTCACTAGGTCATAAGCGTGCTTTTATCAGAGACACTCTTCTTAAGTCAATCAGTCTTTTTTTTTTAGGGGGAGACAAAGTAGTAAAATTATTCAGAACTACACAAAACAAAACTAGCACGAGTTGGCCTGACCAGCTCAATGCTCTGGTGTGTATGGGTCACACACTGGAAAGAGGCTGTCATCCAGGGAGCACCCAATATTTCATGTCATCTAGATCATGTACTCCTTCTCTGAGTTCCTGGCTACATATCCCCATGTCTCTCTTGGTTGACATCATCCTAATGTTCCTTAACCACCTAAGGCTTCATGCATACCCAACAATGGGTGTCCATCATTAAGGAATGATTTCCCAGTCTGGCCCTGAGAACCAATCACTTTACATCTTTATTCACTTATTCATCACTCATTTATTCATTTATCCAAAAACTTACTAAGGCCTTCCTACACGCCAGGAGCAATGGTAGACATCAGAAACAGATGGACTGCCCTCAGGGAGTGTGAAGTTCCACGGATGAGGCAGAGGTTAACAGATGATTATGACAAATGGAAAGAAATTATACAGCCAGCAGAAGGGTATACAAAGGGAGTGCAGAGAAAGGTCTGTAAAATTCATTCGGTGTGGGATCGGAAGACCTCATAAAGAGGGGTACACATAAGCTGAGCCTTGAAAGATGTATAGGAATTATCCAGAGAATTATCAATCATTTCCAGGGGTTTTGGAGACCTGATCACAAAACACTTTATAATTACACCCATATTAAACTTTCAAAAGTCCTTTCCTAATATGCCAACAATTATTGCCAGAGCTGATTGTAGCCACAATGTTCTGGCAGTGAGTGGGTGGGTTTTGCTGGTTCTGCCACCACCAAGCCCCTGAGTCAGCTAGTCTCAGAGAAGGATTCTTCTGGGTCCATCACATTCTATAAAGACCTCCAACACCAATTGAGCGACTGGGCCTGTGTATTTACAGTCATCGTCTGGCTGTGTTAATGTCAATGTTCAATTTTGAAAAGAAGGATGTAGGTCCCAATGGACCAGCCTTCCACCAGCTCCACCTCCTGCCCATGTCTGACCTCAGATCTCTTTTCTATTCCCTTACTCTCACACTGGGCTTCCTGGAACACCGTGATTCCCTCCTGCTATTCTTCAAATAGTGGGTTATAAGGCTGGAAGCTAGGGAACTGAGGCTCTACTTATAGGAATCAGAAAAAGTTTTAAGGATGGTATAAAGATGCAAAAACAATATATTTTCCCACATAGGCATGCCAACTCTTTTGCCTGTTGCGTTGATCAGGAAATTTCTTCTTTGCTTCATGAGAACTACAAAAACTAACTTATCTCCAGTCTGAGCTATCAGTGAGCAAATGTCCCAACTTACCAAGTTCCTCTACCAACCAGGAACACTTGGGTAACCTGCAGATTTTAGCTGATGGATACTGGAGAAGCTTCTTTAGGGGACTGGGAGTGTTGGTTGCATAATATTCTCTGGATCCTCTCTCAGCTGCAGTAGGCCTTGGGCTTACTACACTCCACCTTCGGACCAGAGTGTACAGTTATGCCCTCCATGGTAGGGACCTGACCAAAGCACAAGAGATCGCTGACATGAGGGGGAGGCACAGAGTGCTGTGGATGGATTCCCAAGGAGCTGTGATACTTGAAGCAGAGGACAAGGACCGCATGATGGAGAGTGTATGTGGCCAGATGGTTTCAGGGAAGAAGAGGAGAGAAAGGCAGCAGCCATTTGAAAAGGAAGCAATTTCACATGCCTCCAAGAGGTCAGTTAGGCAACCCTGCCTGGGTCTCCCCTGGATTCAGCAGTCAGGAGGCCATTTAAGAGCTCAGTAAGCACAGTTTTAATGAAGTGATGTAGGCAGCAGCCCGATTACAGTGACTCAGAGAGCGACTAATGGTGGTGACGCTTGCACAACAAGGAGAATTTACTTAATGCCCCAGAATTATATACTCAAAAGGCTGAAAATGGTAAATTTTAGGTTACATATTTTTTACCTCAAAAATGAATAAATAAAACAGCAAAAAAAAGGGGGGGTATAAATGGAAGGTAAGGAAAGGAGAAAGGATGGATATGGAAGACATATGAGGTCATGACTCTGTTTTGTTTGAAGGTAAGAGTGATGAGTATGTTCATAGGCCAACTGGGAGGAGCTGATGAAAATACACAACAGGAGACTTGACACCTCAAACATGGACAAGTGGAGAAAAAGTCAAGGGCAAAGTAGAGTGACTGTGCTTGGAAAGAAGAGGGCTCTCCTCGTCCTGTGAAATCAGAGCAGAAGACGGGAGGGTGTGGAAAGGAAATGCTGGCTCTGAGAGGGAGCAGGGAGGTAAGAAAGAAGTCTGGGCTTCTGGGGAGGCCATGGTGAGGTGGACTAGCTCAGGATGGCCACTGTGGGGCCGGATGAAGGAGCTTCCTAGAGATGCATGAGTTTATCAGGTAGCGAGAGAAAACAAGCAAGTGCCCTTTCTGGCGAGCCTTCTGTCTGCTCTTGGTGGCTTGCTCTTGGTTGTGATTTGGTTACCCTGACTCCAGCTGCCAGAGTCTCCTTGAGAAGAAATGTCAACAAATGCCCTCAGCCCTTCAGGCCAGGGCCTCCAGGAACCTCCAGGCCAACCTAGCTGCACAGAAGGCAACAGAATTATGACTGGACTCCCAGGCTCAGCTTCGGGCAACCAGACACAGGCCTGAGGAAGGTGCGATGTCAGCCACACCTCCAGCAGAGCGGCTGGGACGAGGAGGACCATGGCCACTGAGCCCCATTTCTTGGGCCTGTTTATTCAATCAGGACAGAGAACACACACCAAGCATTGCCAGACAAGTGTCAGCATGCTCCCCTTGCTTCCTGCTTTCATCATCATCTGATTGCTCTGATAGCTATTATTGCTGTTACTGTTTTCACTATTGTCGTTGACTTAAACTCAATGGGATCTGAAGTCCAGTGTGGACTGATGCACACTGATGCAACAAAAAAGCACTTTTTATCTTGCCTGCCTTGTATATTAAGTTTCAGTTTTATAGGATTAAAACCAGCTGAAGTCTGAGGGCTGACTCAGGCCCACTTGACTACCTTCAGGCGTCCTGCTGTGGTTTGCCACCCACAGTGACAAGGACCCTTCTGGGATACAGACAGCAGGGGCTTGGGGAAACTGGCAGATGGGTGGTCTGGAGAGGCCTCTAATTAAAGCTCTTCAGACCTGCAACCATGGGATCTTGATCTCTGCTTCTAGTATGCGAACACGACTCAACCCCCAGGCCCCAAGCAGGACTCTGAGGACAGAAAACCCAAGAAACAAAAAGCTTCAGGGCTGCAATAATGGGGGGCATAGGATCTAGCACTGGGGAGGAGTGCAGCCTGGCTCAAGGTCACCCCTGTTCTTTAGCCCATAGACATCTGTGCGGGCCCAAGATAGAAGCAAAGGGGAAAGAAACCCAAGGGGGCAAGAGCCATCATTATGGGGTGGGTTTTACCTGCAGAAATAAGCCCCTAGGAAAAGAAACTTAAATGCCCCATTCCTGAGTTTCTCCTTGGGAAATTATGGCAGCATTTCTGGGGCTCCCTGGCAGATCCAATGTGCCTTGTGGCTGGAGCGCTGGCATTGAGTAAGTGGCCCAGACACTCCTGCCCTCTCCCCTAGTCCCCCTGACTCTTGGAGGCCCAGCAAGACCTCCTACACTGCAAGTCCCTCTTCATGGAACAATTCTCTGTGAGGAACAGTCATTCATTCAATGAAACATATTTATTGAGTCCACACATGCACCTGCTTAACGCACAAGACCCCAAAAGAGATTTACCTTCAAGTGCCCCTTAGAGATAGCTTTCACCCTGGGAGTGATTTCCAGATCTTCTCTGATAGTGAGAGCTGAATGTGTGGTGGTGGACAGTGAGCTGGGAGCTCAGAACAGGATACAGACTTGCTTACAGAGGTCAAAGACTTGACAAATTTCTCACAGGCAAATTCCTTTGAGCTTAAAGCAGATTTCAGAGGACAGTTTGAGACCACTTTCAGCTTCAGCTTTGATGAGTGGCCCGGGAGCTGGGCTTCTAATCCAGGATGTCCTCGTTCCAAAGCATACACTCTTCCAGCTTTATTTCACTCCGTAGTCCTCCCTTATGTGTTCCTACAGGGTAGCTCCTGGGATATTTAGCATTTCCTGGTTATCTTAGGACTTGCGTTTCTACTGGGTGTGCTTAGGAGGTGAGCTGGACTAAGAAGTATGCAGAAATGAACAGGGTGGAAGTCAAGTTCCTTTGGTACACAGATAGATGCTTGCCCTCCAGGCTCAATTTCCTGGGGTTAGGACCCAGGTAGAATCCAGGGGGCAACGGACACCATTTTCAAAGAAGCTTTTGGCCTCCTGGGTGCACTTGCTGATGATGTGGGAAGAGAACAAGGTTTGAGAGACTGAAAAAGGACTAGCCCCATCTGGAAGTAGCTTAATGTTATTGTGACATCTTAATAAGGAATAGAAATTGATCTCTTACAGGAAAAAGAGATTCAGGAATGAGAGGAATAGCTTTTACATGGAAGGTACAGAAGTGTAAGATCAGAAGGAACAAGCGGCAGACAGAAAAAAGAAAACACAAACTGTATGTTAAAAATGAAGAGGAATTGTAGGAAGATGCTAAGAATGAAGAAAAGACTAAGAGCTACATCTTAGTAGCTACATCTTAGGCCAGGAGAATACCTGGCCTCTAATTCAGACTTTCTCCTGCTTCTCTGAGATCTGAGCTTCCTCTTAGGCAGACTTAGGAGAGTCATCCAGACCCCTTAAGCAGATGCACTTGAAGAAGCCTTGTGATAGCAATCTGATAATGATGGGGTCAAGTCTAACTGGACTCCACCATATCAGGCCAGACCCTTTCATCCATTCAGTTAATAAATATATAAATTTCTGTAATTTACAGCCTTGTGACTATGGGCAAGTTCATTTAAAGTGTGTGTGTCTTTAATTTCTTTGTCGATAAAATGAATCCAATATTTCATATAATCATTGTGGGATCTATATTAAATAAGATAATGTTATAAACATCTAGCAATATATCTGGCATACAACAAACTCTTAATAGACATGGTCATTATACTTATGGATCTGGATTTCTTGCATTTAATTATGTTTCTTGGGGCAAAATGTCAGACATACCTTAGAAATTTGAGCGAACTCAAAAACCAGGCAAAACTCAAGTTAACATCTACAGATGTTCAATCATGCTTCTTTACAGTGGTTTACCAACCATAAAATCACTTGAAAATAGATCTCATCACCCCGTTTTCTTCACTGATATTAAACAATGTTTAGGTTATTGTTTTAGCACACTGTTCCTTGATGTGTAACTCTGGACTTGTAAATTGTATGCTTCATCATAGTATAAGGGAATCCTGGTTTGTCTCTCAAATGCATGTGGTAAATGATTGAGATATAGCATATTACCCTTCCTTAGCAGCATCACTTTCATTTGAACTCCATAGTCAGAACTATCTCAGTGGCACAGTGTTGAAGTATGGGTTTTGGTTAAATGTGCAAAAACTATGAGATAAGCTCTTCATTCAGTAGACTTATAAGGATGGAGGTGAAGTGTTCTAAAATACAGATGTTAGAATGAGGGTTTTTTTTTTAATATTCTTTGTATTTTCTATCGGCGAAAATGATTTTCCCAGGGGATTACCCTCTTAAATGGTCATGGACATTAGACGGGAAAGACATGTTTACTTTATATTCAATTTTGCATAACAAATCTAAGCAAAATAAAGTCAATATACATGAGACATGCAAGCACTACGTATATCCAAAATACTGTATTATATACATAAAGTGCTTTGTGTATATAAATTATAATACATTTCTATATAAAATATTATGAAAATCATGTAGTAACTGTGGCAGGGTCAGTAACGATCACCACGAGGTCCATTTGCTCTCCTTCTAGCCTACTTCTGCCCAGTGGACTCTGGTCAAAATTGATCTTGTCACTTTCAGACCCAGTCGTAGAAGAGCAGATGTGATTCTCTATGCTTCTCTCTTCTTGTGCACTGATGAGCGAGGAATATTCCAAACGATGTAGCAACAAGACGGTGATGGGGTGTCCATCAGCTGGATCCCAGAAGCAGAGTCCTCTCCCACCTCCTCCTTTTACTGACTCACAGTGGATGGGTAACACAAGGGGTAAGCCTTTGCCATGTTAAGGCATTGCAACGCTGCAGTTAATTTGCTGTCATGTTAAAACCTACCCTATCCTGGCTGCTTTGCTTGCTTAGTCACTCAGTCATGTTCAGTTCTTTGCAACCCTTTGGACTGTAGCCCACCAGGCTTCTCTGTCCATGGGATTTTTCAAGCAACACTACTGGAGTGGGTTGCCATTTCCTTTTCCGGGAGATTATCCCAACCCAGGGATGGAACTTGCATCTCGTGTGTCTCCTGCATTGCAGGTGGCTTCTTTTCTTGCTGAGCCACCAAGGAAGCCCTGGCTAAGTCCAAGATTATTCCTCATAATTCTCTAAGCCAAGCCTCAACTATAGCTTTAAACTCAGAGTAAAGGGCAGCAGGCTTTATGCAATGATTGCCTTCTATTATCCTTTTCTCAAATTGATGGTAAAAAGCAGATTATAGCCCAATTTTACTAAAAGTATTTTCCCCTTAAATCTGGACCGATTTGTTCAAACTACAAAACACTTTAATCTGGATGAGGTTTAAATGCTTTTAAACCTTCAAAGTTCCTCTTCTAGCTAGGCTAACTTTCAAGCAAAGGGACTTTCCATAATAACTAATATGGACAGAATCAAATCTTACGATCTTGAACTAGAAGGCAGGGACCTTGGAGTTGTTCCACTTGTCTTATAGAAGGTACTCACCAGATATTTTTGTGACATTAAGATAATTGAGCTAGTATTTATAATGTAAAAAGAAACAGAAATAAAAACAGAGCAGCTCTCTACCAGCTTCAGGGTTTATGTGAGATAAAACGAAGTGATGAAGGAGACATTTCTCACAGTTCATCCAACTTAGCTGGAGCCAAGTGATATAGGAGGAGGCAAATATGCTTCAGTGGTTTGAGTTCGAGACTATGAAGTGAAAATAATATACTGCTTGCTGACTTCTTCACTTCACAGGAGTTTTATGAGAAATAAATAGTTAAAACACTTTGAAGATGACAAATGCTTAAGTGCTAAGCATTATTATCTGAAACTATTATTACATCAATTCTTCGTGTAATCAAGTATTATTATTGGAAGCTCTGCAAGAAAATCTAACCTTTGGAGATTTTCAGCTCTATTTGCAGAACAAAGAGGCCTGGGTATCATTCATCCTAAGTACTTTGGACATGTGAATCAAGAGTATTTAGACAGTGAGTGAGCATTTCTTGTTTGCCCATATTTCAACTAATAAGAACTTTGTATTTATTGGCATGACCCAAAAAGCAATATGGTACTTTGGGAAGGAAAAAACCCCACAAGATTTAGATTCTAGAATAAAGTGAAACTAAAATGGAACCCACCCAAATATTTTTAGCTGAGATGAAACTCCTCCCGGCTATTTGAATAAACTGCTCTTTAAGTAATTAAAACTGTAGCCTATGGTCTTTAGTAAATTCTGGTAATTTCTCTGTAGTCAGTTTCAAATATTTTTTAGCTGGCTTCTTTCCAAAGAGTACACCTGTGTGTTAGTTGAACAATGTCTTACTGAAAGATGAAATTAACTAATTTTGTTTGATTTGGATCTTGGTTAAAATTCTGAAGTTAGATATTTATATGCAGAGCCACATAAAGAATACTAGCTTCAATTATTCCACCAGGGACTATAATAAGATTTCCATTTAACTAATAGAACATTAGAATATGCTTAGCTAATGAAAATGATTCATCGCTGTTTTTCTATCAAATACAAGAGTTGGAGGAGTGGCAAAGAACTATTATTTTAACTATAGAACTTCTAATACACTATCTTTCTTCTCTCCTGTGCTACATCCTCTTCCTAAATTTATTCACTTTTGTTTCTGAACTTTGAAAGGAACTTTATCTATTTTAATTCATGAAAACCCAATAAAACATTGTTTTGACTTTAAATAACGGGTCTTTAATGTCTTTGATCCCCCTTGTCCATGTAAAATAAAAGTCTAATGATTCCTATTAAATGGGGGGAATAAAGTTTATTCCAATAACTATTTTCATTTTATGAGTGCAATTTAAGTTTTCACTTTTGTCCATTAATTATATGAGATGTCACAAATGCTGGAAGACGAGATTTGTTTATGTTTCTGATTTTTATCTCAGTTACAGTTTTTGTTTTGTATAGAATTAACACGGAACTGAGTAAGGATGCCACCAAACACCCCTCCACCGCCTTAAGAGTGCAGGTGTGTGCAGTAAGAATCTGGCAGCATTCATAGTTGCGCTACAGTTTCTGAGTAATTATACTTTCCAGTGATGCTGGGCCAGAATGGCCTCAGAATGGACTCCAAAAGCTTCCATCTTGCTGTCAGAAAATGCAAACTCGATAGGCGGCTCAGGGATGTCTTACGTGTGCTCACTTATACTCTTAGTTCTGTTTCAGCCTTTCCTTAGGACACCAGTGTCTCCACTTCAAGAATTTCACTGCTCCAACATTCTGTGTCACCCTCATCACACAGATTCAAAAACAGCAAAAGGCTACAATTGTCATAAAGGAGAATTCTGTCATTGGCCCTACTAAGGAAATTCAGTTGCCCAGGAATGCAAAGGATCTCATCTAGAAGTGGCATGACCATGGCATGAGCTGCAGGGAAAGTACTGGGGTCTATGCCTCTCCAGCCCACCTTCGTTTCCTTCTTGATTCTTTTTCTACCTTGTTTACACTTTACAGCCTTGATGCTCAAAGGGGATCCAGCAGTGTTGCATCACCTGGGAGTCTGTTAGGAATCCAGAACCTCAGTCCCACCCCAGCCCAGCTTCATCAGAGTCTGAGTTTTACCAAGATCCTCAGGTTACTCTGAAACATGGTAAAGTGGGAGAATTACAGGTTTTAGCACAGAATTTCTGGATCCCAAGCTCCAGTTATTCACACCACGTGCATTTTAAGCTGGGTGTCTCTAGAAAGAAAAGCTCTACCCCTCCTTTTTCCTTCTGGCTCATCAGACTCCGCCTTGCACAAAGCCGTCGTTGGGCACTTGTACTCCTGTGCCTACCCTATCCGGTTATCTGTTACCCTTTCTTGTGACCTTGACCTTCCCTTCCTGCTGATAAATGGCTGGGCAGGCTCCTTGGCTACATTTACCCTCCGGAGTGGCTGGAAATGCACCCAGAGGATCAGCTGTGGTTGGCTTGAAGGGCCCCACCCTGCCTCTTCTCACGCCAGATGTAATCATTCCCAGAGTTCAGAGGTTTATGACTTGTTTCTTGTACTTCCAAATGTGCGGTCAAGATGCCCTAGTGATGAATTGGCTGGGCTAATGGCTTATTTAAATATTTTCCAAGCCTGCTCTTTCAGACCACTTCTTCCACGTGGATATCTCTTGTGTGAGACTATGAGTGTAATGAAACCATGAGATGCATGTCCAGTTTGTCTCAAACTTCTACACCAGTTGTCATTATACTGTCAGTTTCCACAAATTAAATCTACTCTGAAAGAAAGCATATCTGGAATTGGCCCCCAAAATATTTCCATAGGTTCTTGGATGTACTTTGCAAGTGTGTTTTTGTCTCCTAGATGTGGCAAGAAATTACATCTGAAGCTCAGAAAGGGCAAAGATGACTTTCTGTATTTCTGGTGTACCTGGGAATCCACATGCTTACACAGATAAGGCATTTATCTGAATACACACACAGGCACACAACGGCCATACTTTATTGTCTATACTCATTGCCCACTTTAGAAACTGAAAAATGAAATAGACACAAAAGTTATCTTTGGGAAGAAAAATCAACCATAAAACTAATGATGTTATGCCTTTTACAGGCATTACAATAAATGAAGACAATTCAGTTGAAAAGACATCACTGGTTGTACAACTCAGGTGATGCCCTCTGGATGATACAGAAAATAGTTTTAATTTGAACTGATAGGATCCTTAGAAGATTCAATTTAGCTGGTGAAGAATAAAATACAAACTAGCTACTGTTTATTCTCTATGTGTTCATGTATCTCTAAGAAGGTAAGTTCTAGATGAGAGGGACTTTCAAAGAGGATTTAAAACAGACTGGAGATAATTTCCCCTCATCATTGGGTCAGCCACTTAGACAAACAAAGGCCATTTGGGACTCATTGAAAGAATACTGGTCCCAAAGAGCATTCCTTGATGAGACAAAAGTGACATCTGGTCTGTCCAGCCTGCTCAGCTGTGCAGAGTGAATGTGCTGTGAGTCCATAAATAGCTTCATAAACAAGTTTTTCAGTCTAGTCTAGTCATGATCAAAGATCTAAATGTTCAGCAAAACCCACTCTGCTTACCTAACATCAACAAATAGTCATTATAAAGATCAAAATCAACATGCACACAGGCAACAAAAGAAAAAAATGAACTGGACTTCATTAAAATCAAGAATTTTTATGCATCAAAGGACACTATCAACAAAATGAAAAGCCAGCTGACAGGATGGGAGAAAACATTTGCAAATCACATATCTGATAAGGGTTTAATATCCAGAATATATAAATAACTCCCATAATTTATTAACCAAAAGACAACTCAATTTAAAATGAGCATAAGACTTTAAATAGTTCTGCAAAGAAGGCTTACAAATGGACTATGAGCACATGAAAAGATGCTTAACATCCCTAGTCATTAAGGAAATGAAAATCAAAATCGCAATGCGATACCACCTCACACCTATTAGGATTGCTGTAATTAAAACAAAACACAGAAATATATTGGTGAGAACTTGGAGAAACTGGAAACTTTGTGCCTGGCTGGTGATAATGTAAAATGGTGCAGACACTCTGGAAAAGAGTTTGGTGGTTCCTCAAAAAAATTAGACATATTATTACCACATTGACCCAGCAATTCCACTCGTAGGCATATACCTAAAATAACAGATTCAGGGAAGAAAGTCATGTAGAGATGGAGGCAGAGACTAGAACTGTGAAAAAGCGACGGGATGCCAGGTCCACCAGAAGCTGGAAGAGGCAAGGAAGGATTCCCCTCCCTGGAGACTTCAGAGAGAATGTGGCCCCAACAACACTTGGATTTGACACTTCTGGCCTCCAGAACTGTGGTAGAATGAATTTCTGTTATCTTAAGTCCCCAAGATGGTAGCAATTTGTAACAGCCAGAACTGGGAAACAGACACAACTCCAAAGGAATAAAGAGTTGTGGGTGTCAGTTTTTAGCTCCTACTGTTTCCTGGCCAATAGAGATTTGGGGATGCTGCTTGCAGGACAGCATCTCTCTACTCCACTCCTCTCACAGTATGCCAGTGTCCTGGGATACAGCCCTGTCATCCCTGACTATGCCTGTGAGTGTGTGCAAGTTAAGTCACTCAGTCGTGTCCAACTCCCTGCAACACTATGGACTATAGCTCGCCAGGCTCCTCTGTCCGTGGGATTCTCCAGGCAAGCATACTGGAGTGGGTTGCCATGCCCTTCTCCAGGGGATCTTCCTAACCCAAGGATCGAACCCATGTCTTTTTTGTCTCCTGCATTGGCAGCTGGGTTCTCTACCACAAGTACAGCCTGGAAAGCCTAGGGCTTTCCTGGTGGCTCAAATGGTAAAGAATCTGCCTGCAATGCAAGAGACCCAGGTTCAATCCCTGGGGGAAAATCCCCTGGAGTAGGAAATGGCACCCCACTCCAGTATAATTGCCTGGAGAATTCCATGGACAGAAGAGCCTGGTGGGCTACAGTCCACAGGTTGCAGAGTCAGACACGAATGAACAACTAACATCCCTGACTATCTTTGGTGTCAAATCAGGTTCAAGAGTGGCCCTGCCCTCACTCTACTTATGTTAGTGTCATTGTTCCAGGTAAGGAATTTCTGATTTTTTGCTCTTCATGATGGGCCATCCACTTTGAAGAACTGTGTTCTGCCAGCTTCCTCTATGACATCCAAGGCACAGGTATAATCTCTTGGTCTCTCCTTTGGCCCTGTTTGATCTCCACTGCATTTCCTCATAGATTGTGGTTCAAGGCTATAGATGTTTCCTTTTTTGTTAAAGATGGAGTGTATATGTTCTCTTTGTTGCTTTGAGGATAGTTCCAAGGCAAGAAGGTACCATCATCTTAACTTTACCCTGATGCTTAAAAACTAGGAGTCCACACCACATCATCCAAAGTCTTACTATTCTACAACCAGGGTCAGCAAACTTTTTCTGTCTAGGGCTGGACAGTAAATATTTTAGGTTTTGCCTCATAGCTACTCCACTCTGCCACTGTAGTACAAAAGGAGCCATAAGCAGTATATAAATAAATGAGCATAGCTATGTACCAACAAAACTTTATGGACAACCATAGAATACAGCAGAAGAGACGTGATGTGACTTTCAGGGCTAGGTTATGAAAGGTATTCAGTTTCTAACCTGTTTTCTGGAACACTGAGCCACTGAATAAGCTTGTGAGCTGCCATGGTGGAGAGGCTCCAAACATCTTAATGAGATATTATACACAGAGACTCACAAAGAACTGCCACCAGCCCTAAATGTTTCTCTAGTGTTGTACTCTCTATTACTGTCCTCTATTGAAATGTGACTGGAACAACTGAGGAACTGAATTTTAAATTTTAGTTTATTTTAATTAAACATAACAAAATATATCATTACTAGTTTTTATACTGATTGCATGTTGAAATGATAATAGTTTGGATATATTGGGTTAAGTAAAATATATGATTAAGATTAATTTTAGCTGTTTATTTTTCCTTTTTTAATGTAGTTACTAGAAATTTCTTAATTAATTATGGCTCACATTATATATCCAGCATTATCTCCAAAACCAGAACTGGGGAACTTGGGCAGTTGTCTTCCACCTTGTCTAAGTCAGCCATGGGAACCAGGTGACCTTCCATGGGCCTTCCAGGGCTCTGTTCTGCACCCAAGCATGGAATAGATCTAAAGTTCCCCAGGGGATGCTGCTGGAAGTTGAAGGACATATTAGAACAGGAAGAAATCCAGGGACTTCCCTGGTGGTCCAGTGGTTAAGAATCCTCCTGCCACTGCAGGGTACACAGGTTCAATCCCTGGTCTGGGAAGATCCCACATGCCTCCAGGCAACTAAGCACCTATGCCACAGCTCTGAGGCTGCACTCTAGAACTTTTGCTTCGCAACAAGAGAAGCCACTGAAATGAGAAGCCCACATACAGAAGCAGAGTAGTCCCTGCTTGCCACAGCTAGAGAAAGCCCAGGTGCAGCAACAAAGACCCAGCCCAGCCCCCAAAACTAGTTAATTAATTAAAGAAAAGAAGTTCAGGACTCCTTTGGCTGGTGTCCATTGCTCCTTTGGGGCACAATGGCATTTTATAAAGATTTTAGTTATTTAACCTTGCTTTAAATAGCAGTGAGGCTCATTCTTAGCTGTATGATCTTAGGTGTGCTTCTGAGCTTCTCTGAACATCAGATTCTTCACATTAAAAAAAAACAAAAAAGATTTATTGTGAATGTGTTTAACCCATTCTACTAAATTTGTGAGGTTTGTTTTTTTTTCCCCATTCACAGCATATTTATTAAGAATTGACCATGTCTTGAGTGGGGCTTCCCTGGTGGCTCAGTGGTAAAGAACCCACCAACCAATGAAGAAGATGCAGGAGATACAGGTTCAATCCCTGGGTCAGGATGAACCCCTGGAGAAAGAAATGGCAACCCACTCCAGTATTCTTGCCTGGGAAATCCCATGGACAGAGGAGCCTGGCAGGCTACAGTCCATGGGATAGTAAGGGGTCAGACATGACTGAGCAACTGATCAAAATCTGTGAGTTTTCTGAAGAAGTAATGTGGTCCCTGCCTGGTAGAGCTGTTTCGAGGATCAGGGATCAGGGTGTAAGTGGTTCACGATCTAATGCTAAATAAACAAATAAACCATCCTCAGCACCTAAGAGTTCTGAAGAGGTCAGAAGGACAAGCCCTGTCAGGAGTCACTAAAGAGTTTATATCTGTGTGTGTGTGTATATGTGTGTGTGTGTATACATGTGTGGTGTGTGTGTGTATGTGTGTGTTGCTTGGGGGGTAAGGATGCAGAAGACAATCAATAAGTAAATAAATAAGTACTAACTCAGGATGGGATGAGAGCCTCGAGGAAATACAAATTCGGGCCAGTAGCCCAGCTGGCTGGGGAAGGCTTCTCCACTAAGGGACCTCCGCTGAGGGTCACCTCAGCCACATTTCCTCTCTATCACGTGCTCAGCCTCCAGGGGTATAACCTTTGGACAAAAACCCGGCCTTTGACACTGCCTCATTTTACTTTTGCTGTATCTACTGACCTTTTTTTTTTCTTTTTACTCCAAAACCTGACCATCTAACCAGAATCACCAGAGTAGCACAGAAACCAGTTTAACTTACGACCATTGTCCTAAAATCAATCCTTCTAAATCAATTTTCACAGAGGCAACTTGTTCAGGTGTCTATGATAACACTCACCTGCTTTTTAAAACTTTTTTAATTAACTAATTAATTTTTGGCCATGCTGGGTCTTTGTTACTGCACATCGGCTTTCTAGTTGTGGCATGTGGGGCTTCTCACTGAGGGGGCTTCTCTGGTGGTGCACAGGCTTTAGACACTCAGGCTTCAGTAGTTGTAACTGGCAGGCTCAGTCTTTACGGCCCATGGGCTCTGCTGCCCTGAGGCATGTGGGATCTTCTTGGACCAGGGATCGAACCCATGTCCCCTACACTGGCAGGTAAATTCTTAACTACTGGACCACCAAGGAAGCCCTTAACCTATTTTTTAAAATGCATTAAGCATTTAGAGCATTTTCTATTGAAGTCAGTTTTAACCTCTTGTGAAGTTTTGTATTTTTCTAATTGTTTTTTCAGTCATTTGCTGCAGGTATTTCTGTCTTATTTTCATGTTTCTAGTAAGCATGTATGGGACTTCCCTGATAGCTCAGTTGGTAAAGAATCTGCCAGCAACACAGGAGACCCCGGTTCGATTCCTGGGTTGGGAAGATCTGCTGGAAAAGAGAAAAAGCTACCCACTCCAGTATTCTGGCCTGGAGGACTCCATGGAATGTATAGCATATATGCAGTCATTCACATATGACTTATCAAACTGACCCCTTTTGAGATTTCTTGCCTCTGTCTTATATCTTTCTTTGTCTTTTCATATCGATATGTCTCTCCAGGTTTCCTCACACAGATTAGTTCTGTATGTGTTAAATGCAATTAATGCGGGATTACTGTTGAGACTGAGAAAAACTATTCCATAGAAAGCTTCCTAGAAGAAATTTTTTATAAAGTGCTAGCATATAATAAAAGTTGCAAAACAAAATGACGACACCTGCATAGGTGTGCTACACAAGTTCACATCATACCCATTTGGCTTTAACACTTTGGAGGGTTGAACTGGCAGAACCCACACGTGTGAGCAGAGACCAGACTGCAGGTTTTCTGACTCCAAGCTCAGTGCTTCAATTAAGCCCTCTAGATTGTTCCTCGACTTCCCTGGTGGCCCAGATGAAAAAGAATCTGCCTGCAATGCAGGAGATGTGGGTTCGATTCTTGGGTTGAGAAGATCCCCTGGAGAAGGGAATGGCTACCCCCTCCAGATTGTTCCTATCAATAAACTTGAAAAGGTGCTAATTATGCTGCTAATTAGTTAAATAAGATATGGTCAATCTACCACTTGCTGAAACACAATCTTACTTGAGCTTCCAAAATGTCTTTTCTTACTAACATTAAAACTTTAAGGAGGAGGAAACTCGGTTGAAGAGATGAGCAAATTATGTAAAGCAGGGTGTATTAAACTTAGCCCAGTGACGGAAAAAAAGAAAAGCTGACATCAAGAAATAGCTGAACAAAGTAACAAAGAACGTTTAAGCCAGTGGTTCTCAGACAGGGGAGGATTTTACCCTTGCAGCATTTCTACAAACATCCAGAACCTCTGAGGAGAGGGTGCTACTGGGTAGAGACCACGGGTGCTGCTAAATAGCCTACAATGCACAGGACAGTCCCTCACAACACAAGAAAGAGCTAACTGGCCCCAAATGTCCACAGTTGCTAAGGCCAAGAAACCCTGTTTTAAGGGCCACTTGTTTAGGTAGGTAAAAATGGATGTACTCTCAAGACTAACAACACACATCTTTTTCTTTTTTTTTTTTTAATTGGAGGCTAATTACTTTCCAATATTGTAGTGGTTTTTGCCATGTATTGACATTTATCAGCCATGGGTGTACATGTGTTCCCCATCCTAAACCTCGCTCTCACCTCCCTCTCCAACCCATCCCTCAGGGTCATCCCAGTGCACCAACCCTGAGCGCCCTGTCTCATGCATCTAACCTGGACTGGCGATTTATTTCACATATGTACATATGATAATGTACATGTTTCAATGCTATTCTCCCAAATCATCCCACCCTCGCTTTCCCCCACAGAGTCCAAAAATCTGTTCATTACATCTGTGTCTCTTTTGCTGTCTCACATATAGGGTCATCATTACCATCTTTCTAAATTCCATATATTTAGAATACACGGAATATATTATACTGTATATAATATACAGTTAATATACTGTATTGGTGTTTTTCTTTCTGACTTACTTCACTCTGTATAATAGGCTCCAGTTTCATCCACCTCATTAGAGCTGATTCAAATGTATTCTTTTTAATGGCTGAGTAATATTCCATTGTGTATATGTACCACAGCTTTCTTATCCATTTGTCTGCTGATGGACATCTAGGTTGCTTCCATGTCCTGGCTATTGTAAACAGTGCTGTGATGAACATTGGGGTACACGTGTCTCTTTCAATTCTGGTTTCCTCAGTGTGTATGCCCATCAGAGGGATTGCTGGGTCATATGGCAGTTCTATTTCCAGTTTTTTAAGGAATCTCCACACTGTTCTCCATAGTGGCGTACTAGTTTGCATTCCCACCAACAGTGTAAGAGGGTTCCCTTTTCTCCACATCCTCTCCAGCATTTATTGCTTGTAGACTTTTGGATAGCAGCCATTCTGACCGGCGTGAGATGGTACCTCATTGTGGTTTTGATTTGCATTTCTCTGATAATGACTGATGCTGAGCATCTTTTCATGTGTTTGTTAGCCATCTGTATGTCTTTGGAGAAATGTCTGTTTAGTTCTTTGGCCCATTTTTAACAACACACATCTTGAAGGGAACGGTTTCCTCTGTGCAATCTTTTTCCCTTCACATGTTTAGCTGTTTATAGTTCAGCTCCTATTTCAGAAAGAATCCACATTCTTATATTCACTCTGTCAGCCTGCAGTCTTGGGTGAAGTTCTGTTTTGCTTGCCTGTTTTCTCTGGCACGATCCCCTCTCCACCAACTCTCTTTATGAGCTTGACTCTTGCTCTCAGTAAAGAGATAGGCCATTATTGCCTTAAGTTTTGTCCCTGCTCCCAGCGCATTGCCTGGGCGAGGCTCCCAGGTCAGGCAGAGCAGCAGGGGTCTCTGGCTCAATCTACTCCCTTCCAGGCCAAGGTCAGCCCAGGAACCATCCCAGGCAAGGGAGGGTTTTCTGTTCCTTCCTGTCCTTCTCTCCAGCACCATACTCCCCGTCTCTTCTGTCTTTTCTCACTCCTCTTTCAGACAGCGAGTGGAACCCTTATCCTGGCTGCCTGACGAGCCTGTCCCACCTAGCATCCCTACTGAAGAGCGCATTCTTTCAATCTTCTCCTTGAATCCCATTCTCAGATAAGGTCACTCAGGGAAGAGTCAGAAGTTACTGCTTGTGTGTGCTCAGTCATGTTCCACTCTTTGCAACCCCACGGACTGTAGCCAACCAGGCTCCTCTGTTCACAGAATTCTTCAGGCAAGAATACTGGAGTGAGTTGCCATTCCCTTCTATGGTAGATCTTCCCAACCCAGGGATTGAACCTGCATCTACTGCATCTCCTGCATTGGCAGGCAAATTCTTAATCACTGAGCCACCTGGGAAGCAGCAAGAAGTGGTTACTGACTGATGATTAATGTCTGACCCCCTCCATGCAAAGCTGCCTTTTCACAAAGGGCTTTGCTTTGGTTCAGGGGGTAAAGGGGGTTATCAGACATGCTCGTACGAAGTGCTTTCCCATCCTTCATCTCACTGGCTCTCAGATCTCTTCTCTAACACTGAGAGAGCGAGGCATTTCTAATGCTCAGCAGGGAGATGGGGGAAAGTGTTCAGAGCTCCAGGTGACCCACTTGACTGCTGGTGGTACCTGCTTGAACAAGGGCTGCAGAGCCCAAGCCTGGTCTCTTCAGCAGAGAGACACCCGTGTGGAGGGGTCAGGGAGGGGTGGGAGAGTAGAACCTGTGCAGGACCCACCCAGGCTCCTCCTTACAAGCACAGTCCTTCTTATGCAGACACCAAAAGGCAGCCAGCCCAGCAACCCAGAAGGGGAATCCAGGCTCCGCTTTATGAGGCGGGGTGGTGGTAGGGGGTGGGTGCTGCTCCTGTTTCCTGGCCCTCAGAGCTGCATTGTTGTTCAGTCATTAAGTCATGTCCAACTCTTTGTGACCGCATGGACTACAGTACACCAGGCTTCCCTATCCTTCATGTCTCCCAGAGTTTGCTCAAACTCATGTCCATTGAGTTGATGATGCCACCCAACCATCTCATCCTCTGTCATCCCCTTCTCCTCCTGCCTTCAATCTTTCCCAGCATCAGGGTCTTTTCCAATGAGTCGGCTCTTTGAATCAGGAGGCCAAAGTACTGGAGCTTCAGCACCAGTTCTGTCAATCAATATTCAGGGTTGATTTCTTTAGGATTGACTGGTTTGATCTCCTGGCAGTTCAAGGGACTCTCAAGAGTCTTCTCCAGAGCTGCATGGTTTGGTGCAATTCAGGGTCCGGAACATCTCTTCCTTGTTAGACCCTGACAGAATCGTGCAGTTAGCATCCTTCTTCCTCATGAAGAACAATTCTCAGCAGATGCTCACCCCTTCAAAAAGACCCAGCGAGCTTTCACGAGTTTGATGCCTGAATTTCCTCTCACTCTGTCCTGGCCAGGGAGGAGGACCCCAGATGAAATGACTCACATTCTTCTTCTGAATTCTCACTCAGCTTTCTTGCCTCCCTAAAGTAAGCATAATTATAAAAAAGGCAAAACAAAGAATTTCATTGTTGGGCGAAACACAAATCATTTAAGAAATCCCCTGGAGATCCCTTAGGAGCCTTCATTCTAGAAGGGAAACAAAAAACACAATTATTTAAGTAAGGCCTGAAAAATGTTACAATTGATATATGCCTGCAAGGTGGTGGGAGCCCAGAGGAGGGAGAGAATGCCTAGGCAGGGTGGCAGGGACATAGGGACACCTTCCCAGAACAGTGTCACCTGCTATCATTATCAAGAATACAGCATCCTCGGGTGAGAAACTTTGGCCTGTTTCAATAGCACCGCTACTTCAGTAGGTGGTTTTATTTTTCCCAATATATAAACTCCAAATGTCAGTATTCTTGGCATGCTGCGTTGCTTTACTAGAAAAATCAAAGTTTTGGAATGATTTCCCATGTAATTCAAAAGGTAAAATATAATCAAGAAAAATGTAAAGGTTTTTTGTTTTTGTTGTTGTTTTGGTCCAAATTATGCTCCATCTATGCTTTTCCAGCCTATTGAATTTTACCCTGGATAAAATTCATGATAAAGATCATCTGATTCATGATAAAGATCCTGGCCACAACTGCCTGCATGCCATCGTGTTTCTCCACAACAATCATAAGCAAGTTACCTTATCTCACAGCTGCAGCAAAATAGGACAGCAATTACCTAACGCACCCTCACAAAGAATGTGACAAGTATTGACGGCCTTGCCTTGATGTTATCACTGCTGTGCTGATCCCATTTTATTACTCTCTCTGGCTAAACAGCCTTAACCTAGTTGTCTACTCCCTGCCTTTGTCTTGAAACTCCCCCAGGGATCTGACCATACTTAGTCCAAATTTTTTGCTTTGTTTTGTTTTCACAGGACATTTATGTGTTACAAACAACTTTTCCCTTTTTAACTAAATCAAGTGGCAAAGCTCCTGAAGGTGCACTGGTTTGGTATGTTCTCCATCCAGATGCATCCATGATGCATCTCCATTGAGGGCATCATGCAGATTATTATCAATGATGCATTATTGTCCTATTTCAAATTAGAAGTGGAACCAGACACACCGACTCTAGATAGAGCCTGCTCCCTCTAGCACTCCACACTAACCTCTCCTGAGGTAGCTGTGACCACCAGAATACAAAGCAATCTCTCTGGAAGTGCAGGGGAAGCAGAGCCTACTATAATCTAAGGAAATGCCAGAAAACTGGAAAGAGAGACAGGAAGCCTGGCGCACTGCAGTCCATGGGCTCGCGAAGAATAGGACACAACTTGGCGACTGAACAACAACCACAACAGAGGATCTTTAAGCCTGGGTAAAATTTCAAAAAGTCTAGAACAGGAAAGAAGCCATTCAAGGAAATGGAATGACCTCTGGCAAGATGCCGTGGTAGAGAAGGACCTATTTAAAACAGAGTCATTCAGTGTGGCTGGAGATCAAATCTCTGGGAAAGGGCAGAAATGGAGGTAAGGCTATGTAGCCGGGTCTGAGTCAGGTCATGCAGGACGTTAGATAACAAGCTGGGCAAAGACTTTATTCTCAATGGATTCCGGTGATAAAAGTGAGAGGTTTTGAAACTTTAATTAGGACACCACCTTCAGAGAGGAAGAGGAGGGAGAAAGAAACTTTGTAGTCGTCAAACTGATTAGACTAAAGTCAGGTTGGATATGGCAGACAACGGATGAAAGGCTGGTAAGAAGAAGAAGAAAGCCAAAGATTAGACCATGTATATCAAAATATCTTCCCTGTGCAAGGTTCAAAGGAGGCACCCAACAAATATTCATTGAAGTTGATGGTTCCAGAATTTGGAGTATGAAGAGCCAGTGATGATACTCACTGGGATCAGGAAGAGAAAACTAGGCATTGGGAAGGAAACGATGGGTTAAGCCATGGGCAGGTTGCACGTGAGGTGCTTAAAAGACCTCAAGGTGAGAATGGCTAACTGGCATTGACATACAGATCTGGAGCTCAGGAGGGAGATTTGGGATAAAGATGAAATCATCAATGTTGAAAGCACAGGTGAATGAACAATATAAATTATATCTTCTGAGAAGCATGTGTAGAAGGAAACAGAGGGCAGAAGGGATCTTTAGGGAACATCAATGTTTGTGGGATGGCATGCTTTGCAAAGGCATAATTAGACCCACCATTTTCCCATGGTATCTCCAGAGCCTGGGGTGGTCCTGGCAAAGGAGCAGAGGCTCAATAAACATTTGTCGAGTAGTGGAATGACTGAATTCAAGGAGCAGGTAGTCTGCAATTCATCAGAGGAATGGAGAGGGATGGGACAGAAATGAGAACTTTCCTTTGCTGAGCATCAGCTCTCTACCAAGATACTGGCTTTACTTGTGGTTTCTCCTTTAAGAGAATGAAGTGATGTCATGTAAAGCTTTACAAAGCTTCGGAGTCAAGCTTTGTAGTGACCGCAGCTATCTCAGTGTCTGCAGCTCCCTTGGAGTTTTCCCTATCTGCAACACTTTTGTGTTTAGTATTCACTTAAAGAGTTAGGGTGGGGTTGGGGCCTTCTCTGGTGGCTCAGACGGTAAAGAATCTGCCTGCAATGTGGGGGACCTGAGTTCAATCCCTGGGTTAGGAAGATTCCATGGAGGAGGGCATGGCAACCCACTCCAGTATTCTTGCCTAGGAAACCTCATGGACAGAGGAGGCTGGTGGGCTACAGTCCATGGAGTCGCAAAGAGTCGGACACGACTGAGTGACTAAACACAGCACAGCAAGGAGTCAAGGCAAAATGAAAGTCCTTTGAGCTTGGGACTTAGGAGTAATTTTTTATTAAGGTATAATCAGTATAACTATATTAGTTTCAGGTGTACATTAGGGTCTTTTCCAATGAGTCGGCTCTTCATATCAGGTTCCCAAAGTGTTAGAGCTTCAGCTTCAGCATCAGTCCTTCCTGGGACTATTCAGGACTGATTTCCCTTAGGATTGACTGGTTGGATCTCCTTGCAGTCCAAGGAACTCTCAAGAGTCTTCTCCAATACCACAGTTCAAAAGCATCAATTCTTTGACACTCGGCCTTCTTTATGGTCCAACTCTCACATCCATATGTGACTACTGGAAAAACCATAGCTTTGACTAGACAGACCTTTGTCAACAAAGTAATGCCTTTGCTTTTCAATATGCTGTCTAGGTTTGTCATAGTTTTCCTTCCAAGGAGCAAGCAAGTATCTTTTAATTTTCATAGCTGCAGTGACCATCCACAGTGATTGTGGAGCCCAAGAAAATAAAGTCTTTCACTGTTTCTGTTGTTTCCCCATCTATATGCTATGAAGTTATGGGATAAGATGCCATGATTTTAGTATTTTGAGTGTTGAGTTTTAAGTCAGCTTTTTCACTCTTCTCTTTCACCTTCATCAAGAGGCACTTTTAAGGCCTCTTTGCTTTCTGCCATAAGGGTGGTGTCATCTGCATATCTGAGGTTATTGATATTTCACCAAGCAATCTTGATTCCAGCTTGTGCATCATCCAGCCTGGCATTTTGTATGATGTACTCTGCATATAAGCTAAATAAACAGGGTGATAATATTCAGCCTTGATGTACTCCTTTCGCAATTCTGAACCAGTCTGTTATTCCATTTTTGATAACTGTTGCTTCTTGACCTGTATATAGGTTTTGTAGGAGGCAGGTAAGGTGGTCTGGTATTCCCATCTCTTTAAAAATTTTCCAGTTTGTTGTGAGCCACACAGTCAAAGGCTTTAGCATAGTCAATGATGCAGAAGTAGATGGTTCTCTGGAATTCTCTTGCTTTCCCTATGATCCAACGGATGTTGGCAATTTGAGCTCTGACTCCTCTGCCTTTTCTAATCCAACTTGAAGATCTGGAAGTTCTCAGTTCACATACTGTTGAAGCCTAGCTTGGTGGATTTTGAGCATGACCTTGCTAGCATGTGAAATGAGTACAACTGTGTGGTAGTTTGAACATTCTTTGGCATTGCCTTTCTTTGAGATTGGAATGAAAACTGACCTTTTCCAGTCCTGTGGCCACTGCTGAGTTTTCCAAATTTGCTGGCATATTGAGTGCAGCACTTTCACAGCATCATCTTTTAGGATTTGAAATATCTCAGCTGGAATTTCATCATCTCCACTAGCTTTGTTCACAGTGATGCTTCCTAAGGCCCATTTGACTTCACACTCCCATTTGACTTCACACTCCAGGATGTCTGGCTCTAGGTGAGTGACCACACCATTGTGGTTATCCGGGTCATTAAGATCTTTTCTGTATAGTTCTTCTGTGTATTCTTGCCACCTCTTCTTAATATCTTCTGCTTCTGTTAGGTCCATACTATTTCTGTCCTTTATTGTGTCCATCTTTGCATAAAATATTCCCTTGGTATCTCTAATTTCTTAAAGAGATCACTAGTCTTTCCCATTCAATTTTTTCCTCTTTGTCTTTGTATTGTTCACTTAGGAAGACTTTCTTATCTCTCCTTGCTATTCTTTGCAACTCTGCATTCAGATGGATATATCTTTCCTTTTCTCCTTTGCCTTTTGTTTCTCTTCTTTTCGCAGCTATTTGTAAGGCCTCCTCGGACAACCACTTTGCCTTTTTGCCTTTCTTTTCCTTGGGGATGGTTTTGATCACTGCCTCCTGTACAATGTTACAAACCTCTGTCCATTGTTCTTCAGGCACTATGTCTATCAGAACTAATCCCTTGAATCTGTTTGTCACTTCCACTGTATAATTGTAAGGGATTTGATTTAGGTCATATCTGAATGGCCTAGTGGTTTCCCCTACTTTCTTCAATTTAAGTCTGAAATTGGCAATAAGGAATTCATGATCTGAGCCATAGTCAGCTTGAGCAAGACTCCCTGTCTTGTTTTTGCTGATTGCATAGAGCTTCTCCATCTTCAACTGCAAAGAACATAATCAACCTGATTTTGGTATCGACCATCTGGTGATGTCCATGTGTAGAGTTGTTTCTTGTGTTGTTGGAAAAGAATGTTTACAATGACCAGTGTGTTCTCTTGGCAAAACTCTGTTAGCCTTTGCCTTGCTTCATTTTGTACTCCAAGGCCAAATTTGCCTGTTACTCCAGGTATCTCTTGACTTCCTACTTTTGCATTCGATTCCCCGATGATTAAAAGGACATCTTTTTTGGGTGCTAGTTCTAGAAGGTCTTGTGAGTCTTCACAGAACCTTTCAACTTCAGCTTCTTCAGCACTACTGCTTGGGGCATACACTTGGATTACCATGATATTGAATGGTTTGCCTTGGAAGTCGAACAGTGATCATTTTGTTGTTTTTGAGATTGCACCCAAGTACTGCATTTTGGGCTGTTTTGTTGACTCCATTTCTTCTAAGGGATTCTTGCCCACGTTAGTAGATATAAGGTCATCTGAATTAAATTTACCCGTTCCCATACATTTTAGTTCACTGATTCCTAAAATGTCGATGTTCACTCTTGCCATTGGAAGTCTGACCACTTCCAATTTTCCTTGATTCGTGGACCTAACATTCCAGGTTCCTATGCAATATTGTTCTCCATACAATACAGCATCAGACTTTACTTTCACCACCAGACACGTCCATAACTGGGCTCTGTTTCCACTTTGGCTTAGCCTTTTCATTCCTTCTGGAGCTATTTCTCTGCCTTCTCCACTAGCATATTGGGCATCTGCCAACCTGGGGAGTACAACACAATGATTGATATTTGTATTTATTGCAAAATAATCACCAGGGTAAGTCCAGTTAACATCCAAGTGAACTTGGGACATTCTTAACATTCTCTTCTGTAAAGACAACTCTCATATAACCAGAAACCTTGTGGTTCTTCTGGGACTGTTGCGAGTGTTCCTCTAATTGACCAATTAATCATTTTCTAAGAGCTAGCACTATACAGTGTATATATACAATGTATATTGTATATACAATACAATACATATGAGACAAAATGGCTCAGCCCTCAACAAGCTCAACATTCATACAGTTCAAATGTATGCATACTCATTCATATGCATATATGGGCATGAATATTCATTCATAATATAATCTGTAAGTAAGTACAGAATCTGTATTCTGTGGGTACACAGAGAACAGTGAACAGCATAGTCATGTCTTAAAAGCAGAGATAGAGGTAAAAGATCATAGAAGTCTTCACAAAAGAAAAGGAGCAAAAACAGATCCTTGAGAACTAAATGGATCTTGGAGGGTTTTTGGTTATTGTTTTTTTCCAGGCAGAAGGGGCCACGTAAGCAAAGATGATGAGACGTGAGAGGGCCTGAGTGTGAACTGCTTGAAAAAGGTGGGCAAGAAAGCTGGTGCAGTATCCCAGAAAGGTTTTAAATGAGTGTAACATGACTGGATTTGTGTTTGGGGAAGACCCTTCTGGCAGCTAGTGTAGACATTGGACTAGAGCCTGGAAAGATGCCTGAACAGAGAACTTTATCCCAAGGTGCCTTCCTTTCCATCCTCTCGTCTGCCACATAAGGGCCTCGGGAGGGTTGGATTTTGAGGACTGACATTTGCATATGGGTTTTGAACCATTAGAATAGGTTTCAGACCTACATGTGTACGTGAATGTGTTAGCAGTGAGCAAAAGGCATGGAGGGTTCAGACTCATCATTGTGGGGGATAAAAATGAGGCTGCTCAAGAAAATAGCTCAATGGTTTGGTCTAATTTGTACTTACAAGTCTTAATTCATCATGAATAATCCTGAATCATGAATTTCCTCTAATCATTATTAGGTTTGCACTTAACTTCCTAAAGCCCCTTCTGTATTCTAAGAAGAGTTTGCCTTATGTGTTAACACTGGCCCCAGCTGAGCTCCAGCCCTAGTCCCAGCCGCAGCTACAGGGAAAATATCAAAGCTCTCTTAACCTCAACTTGGCATAGCTCCTTTCATCAGGATTTACTCTAGTGATTTACATTTTAACAACTCTGTTAACACAGATAGACCATCATGCTATGAAATTCAAGTGGGATTTGCAAAGAGCTCTTAGACCTAATACAGTCCTTTAGATTGTATCTTGAAATATGGCTTAACCACCTCATCAGATTCAAGAGTTTTAACTATCCAAAACCATTTTTTAAGTGCTGACTTAATTGTTATTACATTTAACTGCCGTTTCACACACGTGTTAGGCGTTTTGCATGTATGTCACCAAATGAACTAGAGATTGAATTTCTACAGTAATTTCTTAAGAGCCAAGAAATAACAATGGGGAGATTTTATTCCACACTTTAAGATGCACAAGCCCTAGCATGTCTGGCAACAAACAGAAGCCATGAAAAGGGCTGTTGTCTGCAGCCCTGGGAATCTACTTCTACCTGTTGATTTACTCTTAAAGAATAAAAATGCGTTGCTTAATCTGGCCCTTAATCTATGCCGCAGTGGGTGGCACAACATCTATGCCACATTGGTGTTAGGCGAGGTTCCACATCAGGAAATTTTCAAACAATGATGACACTCAGGCATGTGCCTTCTAAATGCCATCTGTGCCTTCCTTTACTCTCAGCATCTTCTTTCCCCTGCTCTACAACTAAAGTCCCATTCATTTCTGGGACTTTTTGGTGAATAGATGGCTACCCAGAGCACGACTATCAATCCCCTTGGTGCAGTGTGAGGATGGGACATGCCTTCTCTCGGAAAATTCCCACAAAGTCTGAGAGGATGGGCAATTTCACGGCATATGGGCAGGTAGACTAAGGATCTCCAGTAAGAGATGAAAACTGACCTACATAACTGTAGAGTCAATGGCATCATTTACTCCTCCTAAGAGCTTTATTATTCCACAAATCTTTTTTTTACCTTATATCTGATTTTTTTTTTTAATCAAGACATCCCCCCCTCACCTACACCCCAGGCAGGGAGTCCATTCCAAGTTTCTCTAAATTAACTACATTTAAAAATATTGTTAACATAAACTTACTATTTCTAACAACCTATGAAATTGAACTTATTTTCCTTTCCCTTTCTTTTTCTGCTTCAAGTTTTATTTTCTCTTGATGTTATAATAGAAACAGGACTTCCCTGGTGGCTCAGATGATAAAGCATCTGCCTACAATAAGGGAGACCCAGGTTCAATCCCTGAGTAAGGATCTCCTGGAGAAGGAAATGGCAACCCACTCCAGTATTCTTGCCTGGAAAATCCCATGGACAGAAGAGCCTGGAAGGCTATAGTCTATGGGGTCACAAAGAGTCGGACATGACTGAGCGACTTCACTTCACTATAACAGGAACAGCACACAATGAAGAGTCCAGAGGTCTATATTTCAGCCTGGATGCTGCCAATACTACTGCAGACTATAGAAGGTCAATTAAGTCTTCTAATTGTCATATTTCTTTTTCCTCAAAGGAGACAGAGATTTCTGGACCATGTGCCCCACAAGACGGTTGTGAACCTCAGACAAGAACCAGGTCCGTGAATGTAGTTTAAAACCCACCATGAGCCAGAGAAAAGAAAAGGAGTCTCGTATTTTCCAGATATTTCACATCAAGCATCATGTAGCTTCGATGTATTTAGTTTCCTTTGATAGCAACCATAACTCTGGCTCTCAAATATTTCACATTCTTAGAATTAATTTAATAATAATTTGCTGCGTGTGCTTCCTGCAATATTTATAACCGATCCTGAAAACAGTAACTTTCTCACCTGGGAACTAAAGATTTTAGTGGATATGATTCCATATTAAAATTGATTTAAATCATATAACATCAGACCATCCATCATTCAAACCATTTCCCATCTAAAGGATCTGCCAACATGTCTTCCTATACTGTCCACTAGGGCTGGATTGTTCTTTCAGTCCACAAATTCTGATGAGGCAAACTCTCTGAAGAGTGCTGGCTGCAAAGCCCACGCAGCTGCTGGAAACTAGGAAGTGAGTGAAAGAGGAAATTAAGGAGAAGCATGCGTTATAGATTGTGAACTTTTGGAAGATTTTACGGAGAAATTTTTCCATTTTTTGAAACAAAGCTTCTTTTCAGATTTCCACACTTCATCATAAAATTTACAATGATTTTCAAAATGTGTCTTTGGCAGTGGAGATTATGTTTGGTCTGGTAAAAGTCCTAGCAGCTTTCTTTTTTAACCAACAGCTCATCTAAAACCGTTTACCAAATCCAGAACATAAGAGAACTTACAGTGAGGTTTGGAGGGTAGTAGACCCCAAATCAGCTGATAGAAAGCTAATCCTTACTTGGATGGAGCCTGTGTAAAATATTTTTCACTTATGTATAGAACTGCTCAGAGTAATGTCTGTGGAGTTGAATTCAGAAGCTCTGAGTGCCAGAAACAACAACTGCATTAGATCAGGTCCAGGAACATGTAATAGGACCAGAAAGAGGGATTTTCAAAAAAATCTGAGTTTCCTTTTTATCTGTAATATTGCTAATAAATGGAATGGCTACTATGTGAAATACTGGCCCTTTTTTGGCTATAAAAGAGCCACATATACAATAAATATGGGCTATTATGCCTTGTCAACTCTAGTTCACAGAGAAAGCAGTATGGACATCTCCTAATGGCTAGTGATCTACTGAAATGCATTTGTGTATTGATAAGGAGAATTTAAATATTTCTAGCTTATTAAAATGTTATTTGAATTTAAATATCTCTAACACTGAATAATATGCTCCTGCTTGGGCTTACATATTGAGGAAAATTTGAATTGCATTAGTATTTGCTGATCATGTACAATATTCAAGCACCATATTTTCAAATTGTTTGCTTTTGTTTAAGGTATTTCCTTTTAAAATAGAGTCAATAAAGTAATATATATTTTATTGTATTTAAGCATATACACCTAGAAACCTTTAGAAAAAGTTAACATGCAGCATGTTAACAAAAAAAAAAAAAAAACAATACCTATAAAAGAAAAAAATAAATACCTATAAAAGAAAATAGTATGATTAGCCAAAGCAAATTACCAAAAGGATTGTATGTTGTAAGACTATGGGTTTAGGAACTGTGTAGAAAAACCATGCTGTCTTCCTTAAGGGCTGCAGAGCAGAAATTAGCTGACTTCCACATCTGGCAGCAAGATAGGCACAGATCCTAACTTGCTGAAAGACCCTCCTGATACATACCACAAAAATCACTGGGTAAAATACTTTAAGCACTTTTTAAAAATGAATAACTGATCTGGGGAAAAAAAGATCAGGAATCTTCAGAAGAAGAAAAAAACTGGAATTAAATGAATACCAAAGTCAGCTAAGGAAACCATGCCACTACTGGAAGAAACATGGGTGAGTTCTGCTTTAACTTCAACGTCAGTTCAGTTCAGTTCAGTCACTCAGTCGTGTCTAACTCTTTGTGACCCCGTGGACTGCAGCACACCAGGCCTTCCTGTCCATCACCAACTCCTGGAGTTTACTCAAACTCATGTGCATTGAGTCGGTGATGCTGTCCAACCATCTCACCCTCTGTCATCCCCTTCTTCTCCCTCCTTCAATCTTTCCCAGCATTATGGTATTTTCAAATGAGTCAGCTCTTCACATCAGGTTGCCAAAGTATTGGAGTTTCAGCTTCGACATAGAAACATTTTCTAAGTGTAATTCAAAATCCAGAGGCAATAAAACTGGAAGAAAATATTCATGACAGTTATCACAGATAAAAAGTGAACATATCTGATTTTAAAGAACTCTTTAAAGTTGGGAGAAAAAAGATGAAAAATCCTTAGAAAAAGGGGCTGCTGCTCCTAAGTCGTTTCAGTTGTGTCTGACTCTGTGCAACCCTGTAGACGGCAGCCCACCAGGCTCCCGCATCCCTGGGATTCCCCAGGCAAGAACACTGGAGTGGGCTGCCATTTCCTTCTCCAATGCATGAAAGTGAAAAGTGAAAGTGAAGTCGCTCAACCTTGTCCAACTCTGTAGCCTACCAGGCTCCTCTGCCCGTGGGATTTTCCAGGCAAGAGTACTGGAGTGGGGTGCCATTGCCTTCTCCAAGAAAAAGGGGCAAACACAGACAGTTCACAAAAAGTGATTTAAATGGCCCTAATGCATATGGGAAGAAGTTTATCCTCACTCAGAATAAGAAAATGCAAGTTAAAACTGCACTGAAATTCTGTCTCTTATCCAATAGGTTTGCAACAGAGGAGCTTGGCAGGCTACAGTCCAAAGAGTCACAAAAAGTAGACACAACTATGACAGAGCATGCACCCATACACTCTGTCAGTAAGGCTGCTAGAAATAGTAATAGTCTTACACATTGCTGGTGGAACTGCAAAGCAGGAAAAAGTGCTATATAGAGAGGGGAATTTGGCAATAACAAAATGATACATGTACTTATCCTTCAACCCAGAAATCCCATTGCTAAAAATTTACATCTGCAACAATACAAAAATTCATATGCAAAAAGCTATTCATAGTCGCATCATTTGTAACTACAAAATGTTGAAAACTACCTAAGTATCCAAACTTAGAAGATTGGTTGAATAAACTATGGTGCATACACCCAATGTAAAAAAAAGAATAAGGGTGATCTTTCTGAACTGCTGTGGATTTATTTCTAGGAGATATTATTAAGGTGAAAAGGCAAAGTGCTATTAAGGTGAAAAGGCAAAGTGCTAAAGAGTATATGTGTTATCACATCTTTTGTTAAAGGATGAAAGGAAAATAAGAACACATCTACTTATCATTATAAGAAGGAAATACAGGATGGATTAACCAGAATACAGCAAACTCTTAACAGTTAGAAGTAGGAGGGATGGAGTGGAAAATACATGAGAAATGAAACTTCTTTCCCTTTGAAAGCATATTATTATCCTAAGAATGCAAAAAGGAAATTAAATCAATGAGAATAGGAATTGGAAGGAGGGGAATGCCTAAAATGGGGCTTCCCAGGTGAAGCTAGTGGTAAAGGATCTATCTGCCAATGCAGGAGACATAAGCGATGTGGGTTCGATCCCTGGGTCTGGAAGATCCCCTGGAGAAGGAAATGGCAACCCACTCCAGTATTTTTGCCTGGGAAATCCCATGGACAGAGCAGCCTGGTAGGCTACAGTCCATGGGGTTGCAAAGAGTCAGACAGGACTGAGTTGACTGAACAACAACAAAGAGCATTAAAAGGGTCATGGTGTGTGAAAGGTAATGATCCAAGGAAAAACTACTACATATACATAGTGAATGAAAAGAGAGAGGGAGAAAGAAGATGAGGGAGGAGAATGAGAGTACAAATGGTACCTAATGGGATGAAATGTTAACAGATGGACTGGGTTGGTAGCATGCCTCCCCAAATTCGTGCCCTTCCCAGAACCACAGAACTTTATAAACAGGGTTCTTGCAGATACAATTAAATTAAGAGGAGGTCACACTAGAGTAGGATGGGCTGTTAATCCTATATGACCAGTGTTCTTAAAAGAAGAGAAGGAACACAGAGACAGACCCACACAGGGAGAAGGCTATGTAATGAAGTAGGGAGACATCGGAGTGATGCTTCTCTAAGCCAAAGAATACCAGTGTTGCTTCTGGCAACACCAGAAGCTGAGAGAACATGAAACAGATTCTCCCCTAGAGCTTTCAGAAAGAATATGATCCTGTCAACACTTTGATTTTGAACACTGAGCCTCCAGAACTATAAGAGAATAAAGTCCTATTGTTTAAAGCCACCCAGTTTGTAGAAATTTGTTACAACAATCACAGGAAGCTAATACAATAAGCAAATCTGGGTAACGGGTATACAAGATACGCCTTGTACTGTTTCGTTTTTTGTAACTTTTTGTAAGTTTGAAAGTATTTCCAAATAAAAACCTTCTTAAAGGATGTGAAGACAAACAAAAGGAAGAAAAACAGAAGAATAGGGCTTCTAAGAATCTTAAGGGTCTTGTCCCATTGCAGTCTCCCAGGAAGATTCATCAGTGTAACTTTGGTCTAATGGAAAGGATTATAAACTGATGCACAAAAAAGCTTACAACAACATTTTCAAAGGAGTTTTATTGACTCAGACTGAAAACAACAGGGTTAACACAAAATGAAAAGAGGTCCTTTCATTTCCAAACTTCAATGGACAGGAAAGTGCCTTAGAGCACTTCTCAGCTTCAGCCACACGTCATTTTTTAAGGAGAAGGAAAGGGGACTCATGGGCAGAACAAAAGGTCCAGAGAGTCAAGAGCCGTGGAAAGCAATCCCTAGAAGAAGGACTGAGCCCTAAGCAAGGAACCTGCAACATCCCCTAGCTGAATTTCAGAATAGCCCTGGGCAAGCAACTGCTGTGTACTCTCGAGTTTCTTGTTTTTGAATGGGAAGGTTTCATTTCTGTATGTTGATCGTGTAAGGAATAGAAAATTTGTCTCTTCTTGTTATTGTTCGGTCACCAACTTCTCTTCATAGTCTTCAGGTTAAAAGGAGTGAGATGGACCTAGAGATTATCATACTAAGTGAAGTAAGTCAGACAGAGAAAGACAACTATCATATGGTATCACTTATATGTGGAATCTTTCAAAAATGATACAAACGAACTTAACAGAAATCGAATCACAGACATAGAAAACAAATTTATGGTTACCAAAGGGGGAAAGAGGGGAGATGGACAAATTAGGAGTTTGAGATTAACAGATACACACTACTATACATAGAATAGATAAACAACAAGGCCCTATTGCATAACACAGAGAAATATATTCAATGTCTCATAATAATCTATAATGGAAAATAATCTGAAAATGAATATATATATAAATATATATTTTATACATTTCATGGGGTTTTTGAGGCAAGAATACTGAAATGGTTTACCATTCCCTTCTGCAGTGGAGCACATTTTGTCAAAATTGGGAAAGGAGTACATCAAGGTTATATATTGTCACCCTACTTATTTAACTTATATGCAGACTACATCTTGTGAAATGCTGGACTGGATGACTAACAAGCTGTAATCAAGACTGCCAGGAGAAATATCAACAACCTCAGACAGTCAGATGATACCGCTTTAAAGGTAGAAAGTGAAGAGGAGCTAAAGAGCCTCTTGATAAAGGTAAAAGAAGAGAGTGAAAAAGCTGGCTTAAAACTCAGCATTCAAACAATGAAAATTATGGCTTCTGGTCCCATCACTTCATGGCAAACAGTGATGGGAAAAAGTGGGAACAATGAGAGATGTTCTTTTCTTGGGTTCCAAAATCACTACAGATGGTGACTGCTGTTACAACATTAAAAGATACTTGCTCCTTGGAAGAATAACTATGATATACCTCAGTTCAGTTCAGTTCAGTTCAGTCGCTCAGTCCGACTCTTTGCGACCCCATGAATCACAGCACGCCAGGCCTCCCTGTCCATCACCAACTCCCGGAGTTCACCCAAACCCATGACCATCGAGTTGGTGATGCCATCCAGCTGTCTCACCCTCTGTCATCCCCTTCTCCTCCTGCCCCCAATCCCTCCCAGCATCAGGGTCTTTTCCAATGAGTCAACTCTTTGCATGAGGTGGCCAAAGTATTGGAGTTTCAGCTTCAGTATCAGTCCTTCCAATGAACACCCAGGACTGATCTCCTTTAGGATGGACTGCTTGGATCTCCTTGCAGTCCAAGGGACTCTCAAGAGTCTTCTCCAACACCACAGTTCAAAAGCATCAATTCTTCAGCACTCAGCTTTCTTTGTAGCCCAACTCTCACATCCATACATGACCACTGGAAAAACCATAGCCTTGACTAGACGGACCTTTGTTGGCAAAGTAATGTCTCTGCTTTTTAATATGCTATCTCGGTTGGTTATAACTTTCCTTCCAAGGAGTAAATGTCTTTTAACTTCATGGCTGCAATCACCATCTGCAGTGATTTTGGAGCCCAAAAAATAAAGTCTGACACTGTTTCCACTCCCTCCCCATCTATTTCCCATGAAGTGATGGGACCAGATGCCACGATCTTAGTTTTCTGAATGTTAAGCTTTAAACCAACTTTTTCACTCTCCTCTTTCATTTTCATCAAGAGGCTTTTTAGTTCCTCTTCACTTTCTGCCATAAAGGTGGTGTCATCTGCATATCTGAGGTTCTTGATATTTCTCCCAGCAATCTTGATTTCAGCTTGTGTTTCTTCCAGCCCAGCGTTTCTCATGATGTACTCCACATATAAGTTAAATAAGCAGGGTGCCAATATACAGCCTTGACGTACTCCTTTTCCTATGATAAACCTAGACAGCACATTAAAAAGCAGAGACATCACTCTGCCGACAACATTCCGTATAGTCAAAGCTATGGTATTTCCATTAGTCATATGCAGATGTGAGAGCTGGACCATAAAAAAAGACTGAGCACTAAAGAACTGATGCTTCCTAACTATAGTGCTGGAGAAGACTCTTGAGTGTCCCTTGGACTGCAAGGAGATCCAACCAGTCAATCCTAAAGGAAATCAACCCTGAATATTCATTGGAAGGACTGATGCTGAAGCTGAATCTCCGATACTTTGGCTACCTGATGTGAAGAACCAACTCATTGGAAAAGATCCTGATGCCAGGAAAGATTTGAGGGGAAGAGGAGAAGGGGACGACAGAGGATGAAATAGTTGGATGGTATCACCAACTCAATGGACATGAATTTGAGCAAACTCTGGGAGATACTGAAGGACAGGGAAGCCTGGCATGCTTTAGTTCATGGGATAGCAAAGAGTTAAACACGACTGAGCAACTGAACAACAACTATATATATATATATATATATATATATAAAGATATATCATATATAGTATACATATTCAAATATATTCAACTGTATTTTATATATATATATATATATATATATATATATATATATATATATATATATATATATATATATATATATATATATATATATATATATATATATATATATATATTTCAAACTATATATATATCTCACTTAGGAAAAAGAAGAAAGAAAGAAAAAGAAAAAAAGGAATGAGACTCAAGGAGTTGTACCTAAGGAATGTTACCCCACCAAGGAGCCACATCTGCACTTGGACCTGATCAAGATAATAAGATCCTGGGCTTCAAGTTGATTCTTAAATGAATGAGACTTGGTGGTATTGAGGATAAGGAATGAGTGTATTTTGTACATGTGCAGGATAGAAGCTGTTGCAGTGAAAAGGCAGGTGTGGCAGAGGATATTTTCCAAATATGGTACAACAATACGGTCTTTCCACATGCTCTTACGTCAATGTGACTTGACTCTTCTCCTGTTAACAGAGAAGGTCTGTAACAAGGCTACTGGACTTAAGAAAGAAAAATATAGGAAGTCCAAATAATTTTTAGTCAATGACCCAAATACTGCATGTGACATACTTAATACTAAAAAAATATGATTTATTTGAAACTCAAAGTTAACTGCACATCTCATATTTTATCTGGCAACCATAGAAATCCCCCCCTTTAACTCTGAGTTGCTTTGTGATTGTGGTAGATGTGATACTATGTGACTTCCAAGGCTAGGTTATAAAAGGAAGCACAGATGCCTGGTTCCTCTCTTGGGTCATTTGCACTTAGAACATAGTCACAATACTCTGAGCAAATCCAAGCAGTCTGTAGAGGGGCCCACATGGAGAGGAACAGGGCCTGCTGGCCGATAGCACTGGCTAAGCTCCCAGACAATAGCTGGTACAAACTTACTAGTCATGCAGTTGTGTGAGAGCTACCTTAAAAGTGGATCTTTACTCCAGCCCACAGTTGACCCATCCCAGTTGTGCCACTGGGCTTCAGGGTTGTATGCTATGTAATATTAAGATAACTAGAGAACTAGGGGGAAAACAGAGAGAGATTGAGATTTTTAAGGAACTGACTCATACGATTTTTGAAGCTTGGCAAGTTCAAAATCTGCAGGGTAGGCCAGCAGCCTGGAGACCCAGAGAAAAGCTGCTTGGACAAACATCTATCAGAGTTCCCTCTTGCTTGGGAGAGGTCAGTCTTATTAAGGCTTTCAACTAACTGGATGGGGCCTACCTATGTTATAGAAGGTAATTTGCTTTACTCAAAATCTACCAAGTCAAACATGAATCTCATCCAAAAAACACCTTCACAAAAATATCCACAATATTGTTTGACCAAATATGTGGGCACCATGACTCAGTCAAGTTGACATAAATTAGCATCACACACATCAAAGACGCATAGCTTAAGATTTCAGTGCTTTTCTTCTGGGTCCTAGAGAGGCCTTGACACTCTATTATGTACTGCTTCATTGGAAGTAACAGAAATGTACACTCTTTGCTGCCAAAATTCACCACTGATTGGCACTGATGCTAAGTACCTAGATGGCAACCCTGGGGGTGTAACATTCATTTGATGACAAAACAGATTTGAAAAATCCCTTCAATGCATATAGAAACTAACCTGAGCTGCAGGATTCTTTATCAGAACCCCATGAAGTATGAGACAAAGACAAGTATAGCCTTAATGAGAGATACACATGATCTAAGGCTTTGACACTAATGACCAGTACCCAGAGATGAAAATGCTTGTGAGGGTTAATTAGTACTTCACTGCCCTTGGTACTTTCACTTACCCCTGACGAATAGAAAACAGGGAGATGAGAACATGCAATGCTGCTCCAGACATGTTTCTGGAACCTACCCAAAAAGGCATGGGCATGACAAGAGCTTCTCTTCCCACCTTGCAAAAATCCTATGGTGGGTGGAGGGGTGTCTGCTCCAGGGAGGCCTGTGCACAACTCTCTCTTATCTCTCCATCTCTAAGTCGTATGCTGACCCCGTCCTTCTACTTGTTTAGTCAAGTCAATTTCTCCTCCTTGAAGGAAAAGGAGGAATACTCTTTATACCACACACCAGAATATTTCCAGAAATTTGGGTAGAGAGTGATTAATACGTTGTATCTTGCAATATGTCTGTTTTTACTAGGTAAGACTCTACTTCCAGTTTAGATTAACACTACAGAGTCAAGTTCCAGATCCTTGGACCCTTAATTTCCAACTATTTCATGTCCATGATACCCATAGCTCACATCTCAAAGAAAGTATCTATTAGGCGCAATGTCTTCTCTAACTGGATGCTCACCCATTATCCCGAATTCCTATGATGCTTGTACATGATCTTACTCACTTCTTTGATCAAAAGAACAATCAGTCTAAGTTGGGCCACCTCCTTGAAGCTTCAATAAACCATTTCTTTGAGCTTCAGCTTCTTCTGTAAGAGTAACACTTGCAACATGGCAATTACTATGTCTGCCTTACAGACTGTTGTGATTATCAGATGAGACAAATTAGGGGGAAATGCTTCAAAATTTAAAAGGCAAAGAAAAATCATAAAATATAAATTATTATATTGTCAGATGCTTTATGCTGAAAAAAATCGGAAAATAGAAATTGTTTGCCCTCCCTTTCAATGGCATCATCCATCCAAAGTTTCAAAATTTTGAAGTCATTTTCAATATCATAGTTTTTCATTTTCTATTCTGAAGGTCATTAAACATTTGAAAAATCCCCTACATTCCATCTAGGAGGTTCTCAAGGCTATCTTTAATTCTCCCCCACCTACCTCAGTCAGCCACCTCCAAATCTAATCCTCACAACACATAACTGCCGTATTAGTCTTCTTAAACCACCTCTGTTTAGAATTCCATTCCCCTACCCAAGAATTATGAGAATCTCCTCACTTTCCTGTAGGATAAAGGCCTTCATTTATCTCATCTTTCACTGCTCTGCTTTATAAGTTGCCCAATCAGTAAAATTTCCTCATGTCTTAGCCATTCCACTGCTCATAATCTCCAGCACTTTGCTTATACTGTTATTCTATACTGGATGATCCTTGCTTTATCCCATTCTTATAAAAAAAAAAAAAGTCTAATGTGGTTTATAGTGCTCAGCTCAGCCATAAATCATTAGAAGAAGGAAATGTTGATTTTTGTCTGCTCTCATAATAACACTAGTTCCATCAACATTGCTAATATCTAACCTCTTTGTACATATGAATCCGAGCAAGATGCTTGATCAGGTTTATAAGTACATCTTGTCCTACAAGACTAAGCCAACTAGGGTAAAGATACTTTATTGAACAAAAATGTCCCATGATTAAGAAAAATTAGTACTTGAAGCAGTCAACCACATTCCTCTCTGTTTGCATCTAAAGTTATGAGCACTTAGAGCAATGGAAAAGATTTTGTGTTCTAGAACAGAAAGCAATATTTTAAAAGTAGCATAAAGTAAACAAGAAGGAAAAAAATCTCAGAAGATCATCTCAAGAAGTCTGCTTCTTCTTTGGAAGTAATCCTTTTAAAGTATAATGTTGAGAAATTAAAATGACTCATGCAAATACAAAGTGAATGTAAGTCAAAGATCTTATTCATTATTTTATTTTACTCGTTATTAATTAGTAAGGGAAACATTAAGATATTAAGATCAGATAAAGGAGAATTTGAATATATGTACATATGTTCATATATATGTATAAATATATATATGGAGTTTATATTTTTGAAATATCTTTGGAATGCTGAAATCAATTAGCTACTAGATATAAAACTAATTAACATTTTTAAGCTTATAAAATGTTAATGTTTACGCTTCTCTATTTCACAAACAGAAATCAATTTTACCTCTACCAAAGTCATTTACATTATATAGATAATAAACATATGTACAATTTTTTATAAATTACCTTCTACCCCTATAGAAGGCCCACAGAAAACCAGTGAAAGAAACACAGCTGTTTACAAACAGACAAGCCTCAAATGCACACTAGATGACATCTAGCACTACACTGAAAGGACAGCCATCACTCTTTTGCCCATTTCCATGTCTGGGAAGCTTTCTGATGACCTCCATGTAGGCAACACTCCACAGACAAGTGTAATGGGGGAAGGAGAGAAGAGGTGGTCTCTGGTTGGATGGGCCAAGGCCACAGAATGGAAAAAGAGAAGGGGCAAATTAAAGCTTATGCCTCCCTACAGTGCTCTGGGTGCACCGAGGTGACAGGTTGGTTGTCAATCCTCTACTTCCAGGACCTTTCTTACTGTCACCAAGACCTTGCAAACAACCTAGACTCCCTTTTGTAACTTTCTAAAAACTTCCCAGCTCATCCAGACAGTAGAGATGTGTTTTACCATAGGCCCAGATGTGGGGGCGATCCTGAGCTGACTCTGCTCGATTCAGCCTGCACCTCAGTCACAAGTCTCCTACTCTCAGCCACCACAAACTTTCCAGACCAGGATGCTGCCTTCCTTCAGAAGGATTATGGATGTCCTAGGACACCAAGGAAGAGGCAGTCCCACACAGGGAGGTTGGGTACATTCCAAATGGAAGCTTGTAACTCCTCCTGACGAGGGGCCATGAGTGGCAAGTTGATCACAGCTAGGGAGTTTCTCATTAGGAAGCTAAACCCAAGGGCAAATAGCAAAGCACCTCAGTCCAGGATATGCTCATCGAAAGGAGGCTTGTCTTCCTGTGGGCACTGGCCCAAATCCTTTATGGCTCACGGGTAGAGAATACTTCGGTTGCTTGCTCAAGTGGGATATGGGGTGATCTTCAGATGCTATCTTTCTTCCTTCCTTTATGGTCCATCCCAGTTCCACCAAGCTCTCCTCTAATTAGCTGTCTTCCCCTTCCTCTCACAACCCTCCCAGCCTAAAGAATGTCCTCAAGTTTTCTCTCATCAAAAAGTCTTCCAACCTACAGTCTAGTCATTTGAGTTTCTCCCCTCTCACCGAGGCTTAGAGTTGTAAAACACAAAAGCAAGCATTGCTTTGTTTATGTTTTCTGCTGTGTCTTTCCTGCCCTGAGGCAGGGAATATGAAATGCCCACTTGACCAGGTGGGGAAAGGGCCAGAGGAACACAACAGGAGCCACACTACACCACAAGCGTTGTTTCAAAAGCATGGAGTAGATTTGAGACATCAGTGACCCAGCCAAGATGACATACGCAGCCAAGACGTCAAGGCAACAGAGCTTACTCCATCCACAGTTGCACTCAGGGTCAGTGCTTCTCTTTCAAAACAGAAGTTGTTTGTTTATTCATTCAACATGTTAACATTTTGCAATTTTATTTTGTTGACTCCTTAGTCTGAGTAAAGGAAGCATTATGCATAAAATATCAAATAAAAAAATTAGAAAAAAAATCACTTGGTAAATGAATACAATGTTCAGAGTCAACAAAGGTCAGAAATTATAGTGGATGAGAGAACTTCAGAGTTCAAACTGTCACTTTTAACTGAGAAAACACTTGTGAAGAACAAGAAAAAATATAAGAAGTGACTGAAGTTCACTGGACCTTTCAATACAATCAATGGTGATAAAAGAAAATTTCCATCTCTATGCAGGTAGAGTCAGATACTGAAAATCCATGTGCCTCTGAATTGAGCATCTACTGTAGGAAAGGTATTTTCCTGTTAAAGTCTTAAGTACAAGTAAGGTGAGACATTAAAGGAAAAAGATTTCTGTAGAATAAAGGCTACTTTTTTTCAGGAAAAAATCAGTTGGTAGATAGAGTTGGGGGTGGGGGTGAGAGGGACTTACTTGTTGGAATCTCATTCATAGAAGTTTGGAAAACTGGTGAAGAAGTTGTGCTGAAAATTGTTGGGAATTTCCTGGCAGTCTGCATTCTCACTGTCAAGGGCCCAGGTTTGATCTTTGGTCAGGGAACTAAAATCTAACAAGTCACATGGCATAGCCAAAAAAAGGAAAAAGAAAGAAAACTATAATCTTCCCAACATTTACTATTTATGCTATTATTGCTCATGGATATGCTACTGCTCACTGATTTTTTTTTTAAACTGTGAATTTCTTCTCTATAAAAATCATAAACAAATTTCAAATTTTTTTATTTCATTGAAAATTGATTTGTTTGATAACCTGGTATCAATATTGCATACTGGAAAGAATATTGAATTGGCTCTGCCACTGATATAGGTGAGTTCATGTAACAAATGGGACTATATCAAACTAAAAAGATTTTTCACAACAAAGGAAACTATCAACAAAATGAAAAAGCCTGCCTATGGAATGGGAGAAGATATTTGCAAATGATGTATCTGAAAAAGGCTTAGTAGCAAAAATATACAAAAAACTCATACACTCAACATAAAAAAAAAAAACTCTATTTAAAAATAAACAAGATTTGAATACACTTTTTTCCAAAGGAAAGGTGCACACAGCCAATGAGCACATAAAAATGCTCAAAATCACTAATCATCAAGGAAATGCAAATCAAAACCACAATGAGGTATCACATCAGAATGGCTGTTATCAAAAAGACAACAATTAAGACTAAGTGTTGGTGAGTACTGGAAAAAAGGCAGCCTTAATGCACTATCTGTGGGAGGGTAAACGGTTCAGCCACTATGGAAAACAGAATGGAAATTCTTCAAAAAATTAAAATAGGACTACCATACTATCCAGGAATTCTCCTTTTGATTATTAATCCAAAGAAAACAAAATACTAATTTGAAAAGCTATATGCACCTCTATGTCCACTGTAGCTCTGCTTACAATAGCCAGGATATGGAAGCAATCTAAATGCCCACAAATAAACGAATGGATAGCAAAGATGGAGCACATGCTCTCTATGGAATACTACTCAGTTATAAAGAAAGAATTAAATCTTGCTATGTGAAACAATATGGATGAACCTAGAGGGTATTACACTAAGTGAAATAAGTCAGAAAGAGAAAGACAAATACTTGATGATTTCACTTATATGTGGAATCAAGAAAACAAAACAAATGAATAAGTATAACTAAATAGAAACATAGTCATAGATACAAAGTAAAACTGGTGGTTGCCAGAAGGGGAGGGGTAAGGGAAAAGAGAAAGAGGTAAACATTTTTAGTTACAAATAAGTCATAGTATATAATGTACAGTGTAGGGGAATGTAGTCAATAATTATATAATATCTTTGCATAGTGACAGATGGTTTAAAAAAAGGAAGAAAAGAAATGAATGATCTTTTGGTCATTCATTTGGTCACCCTCACTCCCACCATGAATTCAAGAGTCATGCCTTGGCAGGAATCCATATGATACTTATATTATTCTAAAACATACAGTAACCCAGCTCTCCTACTAGGAAATAACAGAGTAAGAAAGATATATGTGAAAATAGTCCAATATTATACTCTTTGGTAACTGCTGTAAGGCAGGTATATTAGTAAAGACTAAAGTTGGAGTTGGCGATGGACAGGGAGGCCTGGCGTGCTGCAGTCCATGGGGTGGCAAAGAGTCGGACACGACTGAGCGACTGAGCTGAATTGAACTGAGAGTTGGTGCACATAACAGAAAACCTAAATAGGGCCAAGTTAAAACACAATAAATAAATTTCTATCTCTCATGTAAAGAGTTCAGAGGTACATAGTCCAAGGCTGTTAAGGCAATGTCACAATGTTAATCTTAGATTTCTCCTTCTTTCTGCCCCACCATCTCTAACATGTGGTGTTTTCTCAAGGGAACCTTATAGTACAAGATGAATGCTGGAGCTCCAGCCAATACACCCACATTTTAGGCAATATGTAGAGATAAAAAGGGCCAGTTCCAGCTTTCTCCTTTTGAGATCTCCTTGAGGTCCCACTCAGCAGCTATCTGTATTTCATTGGCCAGAGATTGACCACTTGGCCACAAGAAGTTTGGAAATTGGGCACAGTGCCATTCCAAATAATATCAGGAATCTCTTATGAGTGGAAGGAAGGAGAAAGGATATTGAATTGGCTGTAAATTAGCCGTCTTTGCTTTAGCGGGTGTGTACAAAATACAGTGGGAACTCTATAGGATGCCTGAGGCAGTGAAAGTCTTCACTGAAAAGATTCAGAATGAGTTAAAACAAAAGGAATTAATTAGCTTCCCCAGTTGGTAAAGAACATCCCAGGCCACACAAATAGTATGTGCAGAGACAGAGGGATTAGAACATAGCTTGTAGAGGAACTAGATAGTTTAGACTCCTAGAAGCAGGAGATGAGGCCAGAATGGAACATTAGGACCAGATTATGAAGACCTTATAATGCTAGATAGAGTGTGGGTTTCATATTTTAGGTAAGAGGGAGCCAAGAAGCAATATTAAGCATGAGAGTGACACAGTCTAATGTTTATGACTGAAAGATCATTCAGCACTCACATTAGGATATGTCCATTAATGAATGATGCAAGGCGAATTCTCTCACATCTGAAATGGTTCTCACCCCAAAAGAGTTGCTAAGAGATGTTAAGAACAATCTCTAGTGCTGGGAGAAAAAGAGAGGAGCAAGGCAAACAACTGGGCTAAAAACACTTTCCAAGACTTCCCTCCAAATGCACACACACAGAGACACAAACAAATGCAACACACTACAGACAAACCTAGTATAAACATTCCAAATATGCAGAAGTTTACAGAGAATCCTGGGGCTCAGATGAACATAAAGGAGGGGGAAATTAAGAGATGAATTTAAAAAGTAACATTTAATTATAATCTATTCTTCTGTTCTGTCTTTTATAGATCAATCTCCCCCACCACCACTTAAATCCTATCTCACTCTTAACATAATGGAGAACCAATTTTTTAATCAAAAGCCATTTTTAGGATCAAAGAGAAACATATTTCTAGGCGGATAGTATGTTAGTTATATCTTGTAACATCGTATGGTGAGGGGTATTCAACTAAAATTAGAGATGATATTCACTGAAATTCTCAAAAAAATCAAATGCCTCCAAATCCAGCGAGGAAAATTGAATCTTTTTTTCTTCCAGGATATTTTTCTCAAGTACCAGCGGAAGTGCTAATGAGACACAGGCCTCCTTGCCATTCAGTGACAAATGTAATAGGTTACATGAAACCACAGAAAATGAGTCTATTTGAAAATGTCAGATACAACACTAAAGGAAAACTAGGTCTTGTATTTTTTCCTCTTGATCATGGTCTAATAGAGACAATTCAGAAATGATTTCTTCTGAACTTGGTGATATTCATGATTGAAATAGTGTTGCTAATGATAACAATGTGTAGAATTATTACATGGAAAGTACTAATAATGCAAATCATATGGTCTGTAGCTACAGTTCCCCTGCAGATTATTTTTTCCTAGGCATATTTGATTACTCAGAGATTAGCATTCTAAAACTCAGATTTGTACTAACATACAGAGAATTGGGGTATAAAAGAACAAAATTAGACAACTAACCAAATTTTCACTTAAGCCAGCTTTGCCATGTAAAATAATGACAGTACAAGGCAGAGGGCACTGAACCAAAAACATTGTTTTCAAATATTTTTAGCATCTTACACTGTTGCTCAGATCTATCAATAAAGATTAATGTTCTATAAAATATCACATAATTTAAAAATATGTAAGAAATTGCTAAATCAAAGGCATAACTCAATTTATTGTGTTAAAAATAAGACACATATTTTGGAATCTTTAAATATTGCCTGACTTCTTAACTATGCTTTGAAGAAGAAAATAAGAGTGTTTTCTTTTCTCTGTTTAGAATTTTCTAGACTATCTTCATATCTCATACTGTTTACATATCTGATGGCTATAGAAGAACATTTTTTCTCTTTTGTAAGAGACAACATCTATAAAGATATATTAGGTCACTATAATTATAGATCATTTTCGCTGGTTTTAAAGGAGTAATAAAAAAGAATTTAAAAATTGCAAACAAGTTGAAGCAGTTTCCTTTTTTTCATATTAATGAATTTCTATAACTGTGTCCCAAAACTGATGGGTATTGAGCAATGGGATTTTCTTGAGAGTTCTTTTTGAGAAAAAACTCCTTAGAACCAAAGGCTTGGCATCAAACAAATTATGACTATGACCATGAATGTCTCATAAAAGCAAAGATACAATGATAAATTTTTATAAAAGTTAATTAGCAAAATTATGTCTTAAGTTCCATAAAATATACTTATCTATTATTTGTTCAAAAGATGTTATTGGTTGGCCAAAAGTTTGTTTGAGTTTTCCATAGATGCTTATGGAAAAACCTCAACAAACTTTGTGGTCAACCCAATACTATGTCATATTTGAGAATGCATGATGTATTATATGTATATATAATACAGTATATAAAAGCACATATAAAGAAATATATACATAAATATATTCAATATATGCTGTACCAGACAGTTTTGTTAGTTGATCATGCAATGATAACCCATAAATCTCAGTAGTTTACAACAACAAAGATCTATTTCTTGCTCTCATTACAGGTTGTTCACTTGTTGCTTCCACCTCTATTCCATGTCTTCCTCATTCTGGGACCCTGGATAAATAATCAACCCTCATCTGGGATATATTGATCTTAGGGCAGAGAGATAAGAGGAATGACAGAATTCCACAAAGCTGCTGCTGCTGCTGCTAAGTCGCTTCAGTCGTGTCTGACTCTGTGCGACCCCATAGACGGCAGCCCACCAGGCTCTGCCGTCCCTAGGATTCTCTAGGCAAGGACACTGGAGTGGGTTGCCATTTCCTTCTCCACAAAGCTAGCAACCTGCAATGGACCATCTGTTAACATTTCGTTCTCCAAAATAAGCCACATGTCCTAATTTGATACCAATGGGACACAAAATACAACTTCTCAGTGGAAAGGGCAGAAAATTATTGGGAACAACTTTATTGCTTAAGAGACTTCCTGGAAACATGTTTATCCAAACAACAGACTGTTCAGTTCTCTTCTTCATAAGACAATAGATCTCTCAACTAGGCAAATCTGCTTATCAACTGCTTGTTTTAGCCATCAGTACTTCAGAAATGTGGAACAGAAGCAAAGCAAAGCTCAGAAGAAGATTCATAGCTGCAAAGTTTATATTTACAAATGAATCTCAAGGTAGGAAAAAGTGTCTAGGAAAGCAGAAGGGAAAGATCATAAATTAAAAAGTATTCAATAATGAATTTGAAAAGAAAAAAAAAAAACATGTAAAACTATTGCATAAATCCAAGAATTGATTCTTCCAAAAAAAAAAAAAAATGTCTTGACTAAAAGTCTTGGCTAAAAGAAGTCTTAGTCTACCTGGCTAATAGTATTCACTTGTTTACAATACAGAATATCTAAGCCTTTATTTAGTTGGTATATTAGTTTCCTATGGCTGCTGAAATTAATTGCCACAAATATATTGGCTTAAAACAACACAAATGTACTATCTTACAGTTCTGGAGGGAAGAACTTGAAAATCAACTTCATTGGGCTAAAATCAAGGTGATGGCAGGTCTGCATTCCTGCTGAAAGACCTGGGGGGAATCCATTTCCTTGATTTTTCCAGCTATTGGCTGCCTGCATTCCTTTGGTTGTGGCCCCTTCCTCCATTCTCAAGACAGCAGTATAGCATCTTTCAATCTCTGTTTCTCAGACTATGACTATTGCTTCCACCATCACATTTTCTTCTCTCTTTCAGCTTCCATCATCCCATATCTTCTCTGACTCTGATCTACTTATTTCCCTCTTCTATGACCCTTTGTGATTACATTGGGCCCACCTGCACAAACCAGGCTACTCTCCCCATCTTAAGATCCATAACACATTTCAATCACATCTGCAAAACCCTTTTTTTCACGTAATGGAGAATACTCACAGGCTTCATGGATTAAGACAAGGACATCTTCAGAGGGCCATTACTCAGTCTATGACAGTTGAACAATACAGATAGACATTTTGGTTTATGACAAATTCCATTCTTATTTTCAGTTCAGTTCAGTTCAGTCACTCAGTCCTGTCCGACTCTTTGGGACCCCATGGACTGCAGCACTCCAGGCCTCCCTGTCCAGCTCCAACTCCCAGAGCGTGCTCAAACTCATGTCCATCAAGTCAGTGATGCCATCCAACCATCTTGTCCTCTGTCTCCCCCTTCTCCTCCCGCCTTCAATCTTTCCGAGCATCAGGGTCTTTTCCAATGAGTCAGTTCTTCGCATCAGGTGGCCAAAGTATTGGAGTTCCAGCTTCAGCATCAGTCCTTCCAATGAATATTCAGGACTAGTTTCCTTTAGGATTGACGGGTTTGATCTTCTTGAAGCTAGTTCCAATCTCTACTTATTTCTTAATTTATAGAAGTAGTTGAACTACATTTCCCATATTTTTCTTATCCTTATGATACCCTGCTCTACCTCTAAAAGCATCTTTATGGTATAGCTTCATTGAGGGGGACTAATGAATCACATCAGTGGATTACAACAAAACGTTTGGAGTTGCAGTTATATAACATATGGTGAATGACCTTGAGAGTCCTAAAATAAAAATACTATTCTAGTCTCTCTCTCATATATATATGTGTATATATATATGTATTTTTTGATGGCCTGAACATCTAAATGTTGATGTTCGTCAGATATTTTCTAGTTCATTTTTTTTTTTACAAGCCTAGTGCCTCCATGAAGGCAGTGCTATCAGTGAACAGTCCCATAGTGAGACACTCCAAGTCTCAAAGTTTAAGTATGCTAGCTTTTAGGACCATCCATCTCTTTGGGTTTCTGTGTAATTAAATGCCAAGAGGAACAGTATAACTGTAATATGGGAGTTAAATGTGACTTCATCAACTTTTAGCTACTGGTTTCTAATTTATGTTTAAGATGAATCATTATGTGGATCTATTTTCTTGACCTAAAATGTTTGAAAAAAGATATTTACAAGGATCTCTGGATACACCAGAGCCATCTTAAGGAAGCTGCATGAAGCAATGGTATGTTTACATGCATTTAGAATTATTTACACTTAAAGGTTTTCAAATGAGAAAATTTACTTATTAGAATTAATTAAAAAACACAATTCAAAATTCATTGATTTTTTCACTAGTGGTGCTATCTTCAGAATATATATTGAAGACAAATCTTAGTTGTCTTCAACACTTAGAAATAAATCTTTATATTTCCTATTTCCTTGTTCTTTTTTCTCTTTATCTTGTTCCTTTTTATATAATATTTAATGTACATATCTCAACTCAAAGTCTAAGTTAAGAGTTTCAACTTTCTGTGTAGTGGAATAATCAGAAAGATGGGAACATATTTTGTTAATAAATGAAGTTCCTTCTAACAATCTCACAACATCCACCAGAAATACTCTTTTCTATCATAAATATCTAAGTGTTACCCACTTCTCTGTCTCACTCTCAGGAACCACTGTAACAGAGTACCTGTTGAGCAGAGACATCTCCGTGCAGTGTCCCATGGACACAGAATGATTTTAGGAGACTGTCAACCATATACAGAACTGACAGGGAGGAAGTTGCAGTGGAGATAGAATCTCAGCTTCCTGCCATTTCATGGGCAATATCATTAAAGAGGAAGAGAAAAAAAAAAAAAAAGCTTGTATTTCTGATATGGTTCAAATCAGGCATGCAGAGATCTTTAAAAGCAACACTTAGAAATGGCAACAGTTGTTGGGGACACTTTGCAGAAGTAATGGAGGACCCACAATAGTGATGAATAGTCATGAAGTCAAACAATCAGAAGACCCTGAATTGCATCTTTTTTTGTGGACACTGCTGGATTAACAAAATGTGGAGTCAACCCTGAATACTTTTATAATGAGTTCCCAGGTGCCGCTGGAGGAGGTCACCTTCTGGCCAACAGCCAGTGAGGGACAATGGCTGGGCAGCAATCATGTGGTTGACCTTAGAGGTGGATTTCCCAGCCTCAGTGGAGCTTGAGATGTCTTTAGCCCTGACCAGCCAGCTTGGCTGAAATCTGATAAAAGACTTTGAGCTCCAGATAGGCTCTATGGCTTTCCTGACCCTCAGAAACTGTCCAATATAATAAATGTTTGCTTTAGGCTGCTATGTTTTGGAGTAATTTGTTAAGCAGCAGTAGGTAATAAATGCACTTCTCAGTCTGTGTTACCCCACCTTTTAGTTCTCCTTCCACTGTCCTTATTATATTACTATATTTAAATTTGTTTATTTTCCATGCAGTGGGAGCAAGTGTTTTTCTCTCTAGGCTGCCTTTGTGTCCTCTGTGCCCGGAAGAATGTTTGGAATGCAACAGGTACTCAGTAAACATTGAATGAGTAATAGCAGTCTAAATTTTTTATGTAAAAGGTGAAAGTCTTTCAATTTCATTTATTGTTTTTTAAATCAGTATACAATGGTCTAATTTTATAACCAAGCGTGCTTGTAGTGGACACCTTTGTGGAACGTTTGCCTGCTCACTAAATCCCTTAACTGTAGCAAAGGGTCATTGTTACAAGGTACATTATGACCCCTAATGCTTGTCACTGATGATTGGACAACTGCTGACAACCAGACCCAAGTCCAGTCAATCAGAAAGTCTGCCCTGAGTATTTGGAATTTAAATCAAGAGAGTGAGAAAAAAGAGGCTCTCTGTGTAGGCTGTCCTTCTGTGTCAATGCAGATAGGTTACACTGTAACAGAACTAAAAATAGCAACAGAGATTTCTTTCTCCAATAGTCATCACAGGATGGTCAATAGGTTTTATGTAGCAGCAGCTACTCAAGGACACAGGCTATTCAGACAGACATCATTCAAATTTTGCCACCCTCTCACCAAAGGATACAGTGACATTTTGGAGGATTTCATACAAGAAATATCAACTACTCAGCCTGGAAGTGACACAGTATTTCTCCTCACAGTTCATTGGCCAAAAATACTCACATCCCCTTGGCTGCTCCCTTCCTAGGATTCCCCCACCCCTGGCCTATAAGAGAAGTGCAATCCTAACAAATGCCTTGAAGGTTGAAAGTAGAAACTATTTGAACAGCAAATAATATGGGGATAACATAGACTGGCCAAAGATTTGGAAAGATATATTTTAAAAAAAAAAAGAAAGATGGAACCCCTGTGGTTACTTTTTCTGGCACAGACTTATTTAATGAAACTGCAGACAAAAATCACTTGAGCAATGCACCACAAATGCATATGCAAGAATTGAAAGAACTGCTGCACTTTAACCACACTCACTGGAATTCTGCACACATAGAGCTGTGCATTAGTAACAAGGGACAACAACACCTTGAACAAGTCATGTAGTGCCATGCATGTGTGCTAAGTTGCTACAGTCATGTCTGACTCTGTGCAACCCTATGGACTGTAGTCCTCCAGAGTCCTCTGTCCATGGGATTCTTCAGGCAAGAATACTGTTGTAGGTTGCCATGCCTTCCTCCAGGGGATCTTCAGACCCAGGGATCGAACCCACATCTCTTAAATCTCCTGCACTGGCAGACAGGTTCTTTACCACCAGCGCCACCTGGAAAGCCCCCATGTAGTGTGACTGCACTGTAATTAGTCACTTATTTTGTGCATTTGTCGGTTTCCAGACTCTACAGTCATGTGTCAATATTGACCTCATTGGGGTTGTGTGAGGATTCAAAATGTTGATCCATGAGAAGCTCTAAGCACAGTTCAGTTCAGTCAGTCGTGTCCAATTCTTTGTGACCCCATGAACCGCATAATGCCAGGCCTCTGTGTCCATCACCAACTCCCGGAGTCCACCCAAACCCATGTCCATCAAGTCAGTGATGCCATCCAACCATCTCATCTTCTGTCGTCCCCTTCTCCTCCTGCCCTCAATCTTTCCCAGCATCACGGTCTTTTCAAATGAGTCAGCTCTTAACATCAGGTGGCCAAAGTATTGGAGTTGTAGCTTCAACATCAGTCCTTCCAATGAACACCCAGGACTGATCTCCTTTAGGATGGACTGCTTGGATCTCCTTGCAGTCCAAGGGACTCTCAAGAGTCTTCTCCAACACCACAGTTCAAAAGCATCAGTTCGTCAGCGCTCAGCTTTCTTCACAGTCCAACTCTCACATCCATACATGACTACTGGAAAAACCATAGCCTTGACTAGATGGACCTTTGTTGGCAAAGTAATGTCTCTGCTTTTCAACATGCTGTCTAGGTTGATCATAACTTTTCTTCCAAGGAGTAAGCATCTTTTAATTTCATGGCTGCAGTCACCATCTGCAGTGATTTTGGAGCCCCCCAAAATAAAGTCAGCCACTGTTTCCACTGTTTCCCCATCTATTTGCCATTAAGTCATGGGACTGGATGCCATGATCTTAGTTTTCTGAATGTTAAGCTTTAAGCCAACTTTTTCACTCTCCTCTTTCATCAAGAGGCTCTTTAGTTCTTCTTCACTTTCTGCCATAAGGGTGGTGTCATCTGCATATCTGAGGTTCTTGATACTTCTCCTGGCAATCTTGATTCCAGCTTGTGCTTCCTCCAGCCCAGGAGTGGCCTCTTCTAAACTCATTGGGTTAACCATTATATTTTTTTTTTTTTTCCCCAGTGGGTTTTGTCATACATTGATATGAATCAGTAACCATTATATTTAGAAGTAAACCAAAAGCCCAGAAAGTAATAAAGTGGTACCAGTCAACTTCCAACTACCAGCTAGAAGATGGTGCCTGCAGTGAGATATTAAATACAAAAGGATCAAGTCTTCTTTTCCATGTGTGGGGTAGATTATTGATTTGCCAGTCTACTTGTCTGCTTCTCCCTGGTGCTAGAAAACTATTTCATTTTCTCTACTGCATTTTTTGACAGACATATGCCACTCACCTATGTGCCAGGTGCTGAGTATATCAACACTTCACAAAATGAATATGACTTTTGTCTTCATGGAGTTTAGGTATGTAAGCTCTGTCAGCTGCAAATTGGCACATGCCAAGAGCATTTGTCAACAACTGAACAACAATAAGGGAATTAGCCATCTGCCTCCGGGGAGACTGAACCTTGTGCTGTTGCAGCTGTTGACCTTCAACCACCCAAAGGCGTTCAGGGTGGAGTGAGGCACTCTGTGCTCCAGAAAATCTGGTGGGACAGGTCTTTAGATGGCTGGATGTTTTTAGAAACAGACTTTATGATCTCAATCCTTGCATCTCCTCATATCTAGAAAAGCACTAAATTCCTTCATGGTGACATCAGAGTCTTGTGACAACAGAAGTGAAAGTGAAAGTCGCTCAGTCATGTCTAACCCTTTGCAAACCCAAGGACTGTATAGTCCATGGAATTCTCCAGGCCAGAATACTGGAGTGGGTAGCCTTTCCCTTCTCCAGGGGATCTTCCCAACCCAGGGATTGAACCCAGGTCTCCCGCATTGCAGGCAGACTATTTACTACCTGAGCCACAAGAGAAGCCCAAGAATACGGGAGTGGACAGCCTATCCCTTCTCCAGCAGATCTTCCTGACCCAGGAATCAAACCAGGATCTCCTGCATTGCAGGTGGATTCTTTACCAACTGAGCTATCAGGTAAGCCCTTTAAAAAGCACTGAATCCCTTCATGGTGACGCCAGAGGCTCGTGACTAGCAGAAAACCTTTTGTAAAAAGGAATGCCTAATTGTATTGAACTCTCCCCCTTCACCAACCTTCCACTATGGGTTCTTTGGAGCAATCTCTCAGAGCTAGCTGAGGCCGCTGCCTCCCAGGCTGCAGTTCTCATTTTGCCCCCAAATAAACATAACAGGCAACTCTCAAGTCGTGCATCTTTTTTTTTTAGTCCACAGCTTAAAATATCTCTGAAATAGGGATCTTCATCATTTTGCTACAGGGCCGACTAGCAGAGGCTGGGTATATTAATGCTAAGAAACTGGTCAGCTGAGACCCAACTTTCCCGTGAATGTGGGCAAACTAAAGGAAGAGATGCAACTAGTAAGGGAGGAAAAGGAAACATGGGCAGAGGAAAACACGGGGGAAAGACTTGGAGAAAGGGAAGCTTGAAGTGTATCAAGGATGATTAAAATAAAAGGCGGGTGAAATTCAAAGGAAGGAGGAAAGAAAGTTCCAGCACAGATAAAGCTTTCCGGCGCTCTCGCTGGTTCCGGGACACCGGGTCCAAGCCAGGGTCAAGAATCTCGCAAACCTAGCCACACCCAGTCACCCGGAGGGCCCCCGCTCCCCAGCGCAGCGCGCGGCGCGGCGCTATGACATCAGAGGGGGCGGGACTTCTGGTCCCAGTGACGCCTAACTCAGGTTTTGGCAGAAGGTGGTGCCTTCCGGGTGGACAGGTGAGGCGCTTCCCGCCACTAAGCGTCCGGGGGTGACTTCTTAGGAGGAAGGACGGTGGGACAGGCACGTAGGAGATGGAGCCCTTTCTGTTAATGGCTCTCGCAGAGCCCGTGCCGCCCTTAGCCAGACGGCCGGTAGGAGCGTGAATAAAGGTGCTGCGACCTCTTGGGGGCTGCCGGCCCAGCGGGAACGTAGCATGTGGACCGCTAAGGACAGCCTGCCTGAAGGGAGTCTTATGACGGCCCCTTTGGGGGAGTAAGGGGCCCGGACTTCGGGCGGCTGATAGGGAACAAGTGACTAGAAGTGGCCGAAGTCTGGGCTAGGGAGTCCAAAGGTCTGAGTTCTTGAACTAACTACGCCTCTAGCCCTGAGCGAGTCAACTCTGTGGCCGCCCTGGGTGTCAGTTTCCCACCTTGTCCATTGATGGTCTCTTTTGGTTTGGGAATCAAGTTTCTCCTCAGGATCAACCGCCTTCCCGCTGCCTGTCTCAAATTTGTTACACCAGGTATCCTTGAGAACTGACTGTTGCACCAGTCTCTAATCTTGGCCCTCCTCCGAGCCTGGCGTGCTGCAGTCTATTGGGACGCAGCTTCGGACACGACTTAGCGACTTGACAACCACCACCGCCATTTCTTTGAGGTTCACTCTAGTTGGTCTGATAGTTCTCCGTGACGCCAAGGTCAAAATGGCACTTGCTGCCTTGAACTTAAAAAGTGCAACATTTTGGGAAAACAGTTGTGACTTTTGTTGCCTCTACCGCGTGTGATGCATCATGGTATTTTTCGGAAATAGTCCGTGTCTCATTTTGTCTTATGTATAAAATGGGGTACATTAGTAGCCATTTGATAAGGTTGTTTTCTTAACTGAGATACTTCATGTAACACTTGGAACAGTACTTTGCACGTAATAAGCACTCAGTAAATGTCAACTCTTAAAGCATGACCTGTCCACAACCCTGCACCGATTTCATAGCTCTCTTGAAGTTCTTTGCTGCAGGCTACTGGAGTTTACTGTAATCTCTCACCTTTGAGTTTTTTTATTTTTGCACACCAGACAGGATGTGTAATTCCTTAGAGATCCATGCAAACTGTTGAGTGAGTCAATAGTTTGTTCCTTTTTCTTGCTGAGTAGTATTCTATGGTATGGCTTATCGTAGTTGGTTTAGCCATTCACTTTTTTGTAATGTCCAGTTATAGACTGTTACAAATAGAACTGTTGTGAATCTTTGCTTGAATGTTTTTGCATGAATATGTTTTTATACCTCTAGGACAAATACCCAGTAATACAATTGTTGGGTAACAGGATGTGCATTTAGTTAACTCATGTGATTATGCGTTGTTTTTTTTTCTTTAGTATCTTAATAGGTGAACTACATTGATTGATTTTTGAATGTTAAATATACCTGGAATAGATCCCACATAACTCATCTTCTATGTTGCTAGATTCTATTTATTAATATTTTGTTAAGGTATAGATATGAGAGGTGTTAGTGTGTAGTTTTCTTTTTCTTTTTTTTGACCTAAATAAAGTTAGAATCCAATTAATATAAGCAGATAAACACCTATGCTTAACTGAGTAAAGCTTACCTAAGTTGTGCAGATTGTAGCTACACTGCGTACCTGGTTTTTAATCCAGCGTAAGTCTTGCTGCTTGTCAAAACTGACCTTTAAAGATTGCTTGTAGGTGGTGCCTGAGGGTGGGGCCATCAACCTTTAATAATATATATTAGAACACATTTTCTCCTGTTAATCTGCCCATTGTTTGCAGCATTGAATTACCCTGGGTTCTTAGGTAAGGAAGAAAGTAAAATTTTTCTTTACTTTTTTTTATTTGGCTGTGTAAGATTCAGAAACGTAAGAGTGAAATAAAATAGAAAGATATTTTACAATATGTACATTAACTGCAGGTTTCTTAGTGGTATTTTACTTGAAGTGTTTAGAGTTATTGTTAGTTTTTTGCTTGCTTTCCAATTTTCATAGACTGTTTGACTTTCATATCTGCTTGCATTCTTGTTAATTCTGTGGCTAAACTCCTAAGATGTCATTTACTTTGAAGTTAAGTGTTTATGAGTTGAATATAGTTAATAACTTTGGATTCTCTTTCTGGGGCAAATCTTAAATTTAGCCAGTGTCCTCTCTGTCAGCACTCTAGTTTAGTACTGTGTATAACAGTTAAATCTAATTGTTTCTAACACTTTATAAATGTCATAAGACCTTTATAAATATATTGTATCTTGTGATAGTTTTAGAGATTGGGCTACAGTGACATTTATTAGTGAACTAAAAATCAATTGAAAAGGTGAGACGATACTTTTATTTACTTAGTCAATGTATGTTAATATAATTTTGAAAGGAGTCCCCACTTCATAAGTGAAAAATTTTCATTCCAGATAGTTTTCCACTATTGACCTTTTGGGTGATTCTTTGTTGTGGGGGCCTGTCCTGTGCAGTGTAGGGTGTTAAGCAGTATCCCTGGCCTCTACTCACTAGATGCTGGTAGTAATAACCTCCCCTGATACCAAGTGACAGTAAAAACTGTTTTTATTTTTTGCCATATGTCTTCTGGGGGGACAAAATTGTCTCCACTTGGAAGTCACTGCTGTAGAGAGACCTCACAGCCTAAGCATGGAAGTTTGGGGGACAAGTCCTTGAGAAATCTGAGAGAGTATATTGAAGCCAGGGGGAAAAATCCTTTCTTCTGCCGTGTCTCTCTTCCAGCCCATTCTTCAAGGTTAACATCATGTCAGTTGGCAGAGGGAAAATATTTAAAAGACCCAGATCAATTTGTCCAGAGAAGGCAATGAAGAGTGAATTTGGAGGCAGTACATTGATAACTGGCACAAGGAGGAAAGCATTTCAAAAGTGGTGGGGGAGTAAAACATTGGCAAAGCTCTAGGAGCAGAAAAGCATGAAGATAACTGAGGAACTGCAGGGACAAGACAGACCAGAGTGCAAGGTTAATGGTAAAGCAGTAAGAGGAGAAAAAGCTTGAGGGGAACTTATAATCTAGACTCTGGAGGGCTTTGAGTGAAAGGAGGATAGTTGAAGAGGAGGATAGAAAGACCAATGAAAGTCTGGGACATGGTCCTATTGATAGAGGCAGAGGCAGAGATGGAGGGCTGATAGAAGTAATTTGGGACTGCATTTTTGTACATATCTTGATTATTCAGAAAATTGTTTTATGGTTATTCAGAAAATTGTTCGTGATGTTATCTGATATTCTATTTTTTTCTACCTACCCATTTCATAATTTAATAATACAATGCTTTAGTATCATAAAAATATAAAATAAAGGGAAAAACTCAGAGCTCATCAAGGAGTTCACTGTCCTTCTTTACCTTCTTATCTGGGAGAGTACAAGTGCAGTGAGAGCCTCTATTTCTTCACCAGACTTCACCAGGTCTCACTGTTCAAGTATATAGCTGTAGGAGAATTCCAGCAGAGGGGAAATAAAAGTTAGCCATGGATATTGTCAGTTTAGACTGGAGAGGAGAGTGGTGTGGTTTTTGTTTTTTTTGGGGGGGTTTGTTTTGATTCACACTCCTCTATCGTCTTTAATTTCACCAGACATGTCTCTCTATCTCCCTACTCTAGTTGTTTTTTTTTTTTTTTAATCCAAAAATCTAGGGTAGCTAAATAATCATATTTTTCCCATAACTCTTTGTGACATTTCCTTCTAGGTATGTTGAATTTTGTCTTCTTTATTCTCAAATATTGCCTTTGGCTCAAGGTTTTATATTTTAGTGACTCTTCATATTGTTCTTCTCCCCTTACTTAGAAATGGACTCAGAAATCAAGGAAGAAATTCCTGTGCATGAGGAATTCATTTTATGTTGTGGAGTTGAAACCCAGGTTCTAAAGTGTGGGCCCTGGACTGACCTCATTAATAATCAAAGAGGCACGAGGCCTAAGCTGCTTATTTTCATTATTCCTGGTAAGTTTAAAAATCTGGATAAGATGACTGTATACAGATACATGTGACTATTTCTGATTTTAAAGAGAATTTGATAAATACAAAAATCCTCTTGGAAGGAAATAGAATCCTTTAAACCATTGATAATAACCACCCTTAATACTTTAGTGGCTGAACTTTTTGTTTATCTTCTGTGCATTAACAGTATATATAATATACACATTTTAAAAATCCTGATGTATACCATACATAATGTTTTATAACCTTTTAAAATTTTTTAGCAATTCTTAAAATAATTAGAACTTAATCAAGTATTTCTAAATAATTTTTATTGTTTCATTTTAAGATGATTATAAGGTAGAACATTTATTCTGGGATTTGTCAACTGGGTGATATGTGAATTTTGCTGAATCAGTGTCAGTAGAATGTTAGGGAAAGATACTTTATTGCACTTTTTAAAATTATGAGCTTGAAAAAAAAATATATATAGCAGCCTTAAAGATTAAAAATGAAATTATAAGTATGTATCATTTTATAGCACAATATATCATGTACACAGCTAGGCCTATGGACTATTGTTACATTTATTTTCTTGTACATTTTTGTTTGTTTTACCTATGTTAATGTTTGTCTCTTTTATTTGCTTAGTTTTCTATGTTTCAATCAGTAATTTATCCTAAAATTATTCTCTAGAAGTGAAAAAATCTTCTCATATTCTGAGTAATCAGTTTTCTGTTTTGTTTTAGTTCATTTTTGGCACTACTGTGCCCAGAATTCTGTGCTCTTCCACTCCAGTCTAGACTGGTTGCTCTATGGGCCTCCTACACAAGGCCATCCTGAGGACTCCTTTTCACTTTTCTTTTGGGTTGGATTCCTTGTTTCCCAATCCCATATTTTTCTTGGTTTATTTCCCTATTTTTGGTGAACCATACCTGCTAGGAACTTCCTGAGAAGAGGTACATGGGAATTCATCTTTTAAAGGTCTAGCATGTCAGAAAATGTCTTAGAGTTCTAGGTTAGAGATGGTAGTTTCCTTAGAACTTGGAGTAAATTTTCATTCTCTTCCAGGGTTTGGACTGTTTTTGAGAAGTCTTTGTATTTTTCTGATTTTTTATCTTTTATGTGTGAAGTTCTCCCCCTCTGCCTGGAAAAAAACAGATCTTTTTTTAGATCTTTTCTTTGTTCTAAGATTCTGAAATTTTACAGTCAAGCCCAGAGGTGTGGGTGTTTTTCATGTATTGTATTTGGATTTTGGTGGACCTTTTTAAACCAGAAATTTTACTTCAATTCTCAAAGCTCTGTGTTCTTCTTTTAATAGTCTTCTGTTTCATGTTTTGTCAGTGCATAACCTTTTTTTTTTTTTTTTTTTTTTGGTTTCTTGCATTATTAGTTGTTGCTGCGTTCTGTTTTCTGTTTCCATTAGTGTTTGTTTTTTCTCAAATGTTTGATAATCCTTGACTACCCTATCATTTTTAAGAGGAAGACATAAACAGTTGATTGGAAGTTTGTATTCAGGGGTGGGGCTTGTCCACAGGTGGCCAACCATCCTAGTCTGAGGGGTTTTCTAGGACACACGACTTTCAGTACTAAAACCATAACAACAGGATGGGCAAAATAGAATGGTTAGTCACCCTACGTTATCCTCACCTTAAGGTAATTGGGTAGGGACCTAGCATTCACTGGAGGATTTCTAGCTTCCAGTATCTGTACCTGTTTTTTGAATTGTTCATTTTTCCCAGGAAGGACTCTTCCTAGCATCCCATTTGAGGGATGGATGCCCGACTGCTGGTGTTAGAGCTGAACAAGGGAAAAGAGGTTGGAATTTCAGTGTTTCTTCTTAATATAGTGCTTTTGTTCTCAGCTGGGCTATGATTTCTGATCCAGAATCTCTTGTTGGTTTAACCTCTGCTGAAAATAAACTTCCAGTGTTCTGCCACAATGTAACAGTCTTTTTGAAAAGCAATCTGTCAGCTTTCTATTAAAATCAAAAATACATGTACTCTGCCAGTAGTGAGGGAGAGTTTGAAATTATAGGCATGTGTTCTTTTGATGAAGCAGAGATTTGGAGGCTGTGGTAGAGTATAGGATTGAGAAAATAATTAGAAATATTATATTGGACTTTAGAAGGGATATCTTTCTGAGGCTAGAATGAAGGAGGGGAAGTTGGTTACTGAAACGGAGAAGTGTGAAGGCATGTTCAGAGGAAATAAAGTAGTTCCTGCCTTTTAACCTCTGTTTTCTCTGTTAAGAGTTGAGGTGATCTGTGGGGAAGTAAGGATGGCAGAGGGTGATTGTGGCCTTGAGGAAATTGGCCAGTATTAAAAATAGCAAATATTCAGGATGAAAGAAATTATTGACCAAAAACAAGTAGGTAGATTTTGAGTAGGGCTGTGATCAAATACAGGTATATTGGGAGTGAAGTCTAAAAGGGCCGAAGGTCGAGCTGGAAAAGGGCTATCAGAGTTGGGATACTTTGAATGTAAACCATTTCTGGGTAATGAAGAGACACAGACCTGTGATTCTTTAAGTTGTCAGAAACAACAGTATCATCTAAGCACTTGTTACAAATGCAAATTTGGGGGCCCTGTCCTAAACCTAATGAACCAGAAACTCTGGGGGTGGGGCAATCCTTAAGAAGTCCTCTAGTGGATTTTTTAAATTTAATTTTTTGTTGGAGGATAATTGCTTTACAGTATTGCGATGGCTTCTGCCATACGTCAGCATGAATCAGCTATAGGTATACATATGTCTTCTCCCTCTTAAACCTCCCTCTCACCTCCCTCCCCACCCCACCCCTCTAGGTTGTCACAGAGCATCAGCTTTTAGTTTATACACACCACCAGTCTAGGCTGTGGCTACTTGAATTGGTTGCTTAAGTTGGATATAGGTGAAGTTCTTTGGATATGATCAGGATAATGAATTATGGGACAAAGGTGTTGACTCAGTCAGTCCACCCAGATTTTGAAATCACCTAAGTCTGTGGAATGACAAGTGAAACTGACATCTCTTTTAAGGGTCAGGGTTTTCAGGGAATGTGTAAGAGTGACTAAAAAGTTGATGGATGGAAGTAGATGGCTTCAACCTTAGAGAAAGAGAGGTTGTTCCAGTAGGATGAACTAGTAATGGAGAAACAGCTTACTCTATATATACCCACTCAGAGATGTTCATTCACCCACTCACTGGTATAAGGTACCAGGAATAGTGTGTTGCAAAAGCCTTTGCTGTCATTGAGGTGTAGGAAGTGTTAGAGAATAGTGAGGTCTCTACTACACATGGACGTCACCAGATGGTCAGTACCAAAATCAGATTGATTATATTCTTTGCAGCCAAAGATGGAGAAGCTCTATATAGTCAGCAAAAACAAGACCGAGAGCTGACTGTGGCTCAGATCATGAACTCCTTGTTGCCAAATTCAGACTTAAATTGAAGAAAGTAGGGAAAACCACATGACCATTCAGATATGACCTAAATCAAATCCTTTATGATTATACAGTGGGAGTGAGAAATTGATTCAAGGGATTAGATCTGATAGACAGAATGCCTGATGAACTATGGACGGAGGTTCGTGACATTGTACAGGAGACAAAGATCAAGACCATCCCCAAGAAAAAGAAATGCAAAAAAGCAACATGGCTGTCTGAGGAGGCCTTACAAATAGCTGTGAAAAGAAGAGAAAAGCAAAAGAGAAAAGGAAAGATATACCCATTTGAACACAGAGTTCCAAAGAATAGCAAGGAGAGATAAGAAAGCCTTCCTCAGTGATCAGTGCAAAGAAATAGAGGAAAACAATAGAGTGGGAAAGACTAGAGATCTCTTCAAGAAAATTAGCGATATCAAGGGAGCATTTCATGCAAAGATGGGCTCAATAAAGGACAGAAATGGTATGGACCTAACAGAAGCAGAAGATATTAAGAAGAGGTGGCAAGAATACACAGAAGAACTATACAGAAAAGATCTTCATGACCCAGATAATCACAATGGTGTGATCACTCACCTAGAGCCAGACATCCAGAAATGTGAAGTCAGCTGGGCCTTAGGAAGCATCACTACGAACAAAGCTAGTGGAGGTGATGGAATTCTAGTTGAGCTATTTCAAATCCTGAAAGATAATGCTGTGGAAGTGCTGCACTCAATATGCCAGTAAATTTGAAAAACTCAGCAGTGGCCACAGGACTGGAAAAGGTCCATTTTCATTCCAATCCCAAAGAAAGGCAATGCCAAAGAATGTTCAAACTACTGTACAATTGCACTCATCTCACATGGTAGTAAAGTAATGCTCAAAATTCTCCAAGCCAGGCTTCAACAGTATGTGAACCGTGAACTTCCAGATGTTCAAGCTGGGTTTAGAAAAGGCAGAGGAACCAGAGAGCAAATTGCCAACATCCACTGAATCTTCAAAAAAACAAGAGAATTCCAGAAAAGCATCTATTTCTGCTTTATTGACTATGCCAAAGCCTTTGACTGTGTGGATCACAGTAAGTTGTGGAAAATTCTGAAAGAGTTGGGAATACCAGACCACCTGACCTGCCTCTTGAGAAATCTGTATGCAGGTCAGGAAGCAACAATTAGAACTGGACATGGAACAACAGACTGGTTCCAAATAGGAAAAGGAGTACATCAAGGCTGTGTATTGTCACCGTCCTTATTTAACTTATAAGCAGAGTGCATTATGAGAAACACTGGGCTGGATGAAACACAAGCTGGAATCAAGATTGCCAGGAGAAATATCAATAATGTCAGATATGCAGATGACACCACCCTTATGGCAGAAAGTGAAGAGGAACTAAAGAGCATCTTGATGAAAGTGAAAATTTAGCTTAAAACTCAACATTCAGAAAACTAATATCATGGCATCTAGTCCCATCACTTCATGGCAAATATATGGGGAAACAGTGGAAACAGTGACAGACTATTTCTGGGGGCTCCAAAATCACTGCATATGGTGATTACAGCCATGAAATTCAAAGACGCTTACTTCTTGGAAGAAAATTTATGACAAACCTAGACAGCATATTAAAAAGCAGAGACATTACTTTGCCAACAAAGGTCCATCCAGACAAGGCTATAGCTTTTCCAGTGGTCATGTATGGATAATGAGTGTTGGACTATAAAGAAAGCTGAGCACTTAAGAATTGATGCCTTTGAACTGTGGTGTTGGAGAAGACTCTTGAGAGTCCCTGGGACTGCAAGGAGATCCAAGCAGTCCATCCTAAAGGAGATCAGTCCTGAATATTCATTGGAAGGACTGATGCTGAAGCTGAGACTCCAATACTTTGGCCACCTGATGGGAAGAACTGACTCATTGGAAAAGACCCTGATGCTGGGAAAGATTGAAGGCAGGAGGAGAAGAGGATGACAGAAAATGAGATGGTTGGATGGCATCACCAACTCAATGGACATGAGTTTGAGTAAACTCTGGGAGTTGGTGATGGACAGAGAGGCCTGGCGTGCTGCAGTCCATGGGTTGCAAAGAGTTGGACGCAACTGAGCGAGTGAACTGAACTGAAAGGAAGAGAGTCCGTTCTGAGAGAGCCAAGTTTAAGATAAGGTGAAAAGATAGAAGGAGCATTCATTGAAGACACTGTGGAGAAAGGGAAGCTTAAAACATTTGTTTCTTGTCTCATTGTTTTCTAGTGCTTTGGTCATTTTCAAATCATTTCATTTCCTGGTGCTCTTTTATATTTTCCCTTCTATTCTCCTTGCCACCCTTGGCCTTTTTCCTTGGATTTTGTGCAGGCTGTAGATTGGTGCTGCTCTTTAGTTTGTGGAATTCAGAATTGTATTTTGTCTAGGGACTAAGTCTATTTGTACTGTGGGAAGAATTAGGATGACAGTATTTCAAAGATTGTTAAGCCACTATAGACCTCATGTTTAGTCCATCTCAGATAGACTGACATAAACCTTTTATTTTAAATCAGTTTGCTTACACACATAGCAAAATTTGTCCATCACTTTTAAGTTAGTAATGATGGTCATGAGGAATTTTTTATTGGAATCCACAGACTGAGGAGCTTTTAATTTAGTTTCGTCTTTTCCAATGAACTTTCATTGTAGAATTTCTGCTATTAACATGCTCGGACTTTAAGTAGTGAAATAAGCAAAAGGAGACTGTGTGGGTGTTCACATAGAATATGTTGAATCATTATAGTTCTCAAGTGGTCATATGGGGATAGTGGAATCATGTGGCATGTCCTGCATTGTGAGTACACAGGTTGGAGTTGGAGAAGACAAGACTCTGTGGAAAACTCAGAGCCCAAAGTTCTGTCCATGTGACAATGTTCTCTAGATGCTATGCCACTTTAACCTGATATATGGTGGTTTTTGTCCCCTGCAAGGTTAACTATTAAAAGAAGGCAAAGTCTACAATTGCAGTGTTAAGTAGCTAAGGGTTTATTGGCAATTGGAGTCTAGAGATAATCACTACAGCCTCTGTTATATGTTGCTCAGGCATTTTACTATGTGTATGTTCAAGCTGGTGTTTATAACACATTTTGATATCCTTTGATAAAATGTACGACTTGCATTTCTGTACTGGAATGTTTTTGAGCATTCTTACACCTGGACATGGAGATATATATACATATTTTTATACACACACACACATATATATCTGATTTTAGTTGTATAAACAAGACCCTTTTAATTTTCTCTGTGGTTTCCTAACCAGGAAGTTTAGTTCATGGTTCATAAAGTGTAACATAAGCCATAACATTTAAGTGGTGAAGTATGCAATGACATTTAAACATTTTGCATTATATTTTCTACCGCTGTCTCTAAGTTGGATCTTTGTGTTACTGGCCATTGTGTACTCTTTAGGAGCCAAGTTCTTTATTGCTTAAGGGCCTTTGCACCTATTGCTACATCCTAGTATTCTTTTCCTCAAATCTTTACATGGTGGATTTCTTCTCATGTTTTGAGTTTTAGCTAAATGCCACCTCCTTGGACATTTTTCTCAGGCCATCCTAATCTCCTCTGTCATATGATCCCATTTATTTCCTTCATAGAAGTTATCATACTCATGAGCTGTCTTATCTACCTGCTTCGTTATGTGAATATATTTGCCTACTAGAATATAAATTACAAAAATAACTATAAAAGAATATACAGAAAATAAGCTATGTACTGAATGGAATGAATGGACATGGAGTGGCTGGCATTATAACTTACTTGCTGGAGATAAAATAGTAAATCAGAGAGATTAAGAGGATTTGATTAAGATCTTACAGTCATTAAGGGAAGGAACTCAGACAAACCTGGAGATAGGGAGAAAAAATTGTTTTCTAGCAGTTCCATTATTAGTACTCATTCATTCTGGTATTATCTATCCCATCATTGCGACTATTGTGTCTAAATCATGTAGTTGTTATCTTTGGACTTTCCCTAAAGTTAAACCAGTTTAACATCCTCTACATACTAAAGTTACAGAATTCTGCCTGTTAATCTATTTCACTTAAAAAATTTAAAATGTAGTAATAATAGTAGTAGTAATAATAATGACTGTCCATTCATTACCCTTAATGATAATGTCAGCTGCTTTATAGAGCTGTTGTGAGATTAACTAAAACAAGGTATGCAGAAGATCCTAGACTAGGTAATTTTATGTTCTTTTTAAGATTCAGTATTATTATTTTTTTCTGTATGCCCTTTCAATTTTCATATATTTATTTATCTGAGCATTTATCATCTGTGTGATAGATAACACCAGTAACACTTGGGCAAGCTACTTAACCTCTCAACCTCAGTTGCCTAATCCCATAACATTGAAACAATAATAGTACTAAATGAGTTAATGTATGTAAAACACTTAAATACTGCCTGCCATGTAAAAAGTTATAATCTAGATGCCCATCAGCAGACTAATGGATAAGAAAGCTATGGTACATATACACAATGGAATATTACTCAGCCATTAAAAAGAATACATTTAAATCAGTTCTAATGAGATGGATGAAACTGGAGCCCATTATACAGAGTGAAGTAAGCCAGAAAGATAAACACCAATACAGTATACTAATGCATATATATGGAATTTAGAAAGATGGTAACGATAACCCTATATGCAAGACAGAAAAAGAGACACAGATGTACTGAACAGACTTTTAGACTCTATGGGAGAAGGCGAGGGTGGGATGATCTGAGAGAACAGCATTGAAACATGTATATTATCAAAGGTGAAACAGATCGCCAGTCCAAGTTGGATGCATGAGACAAGTGCTCAGGGCTGGTGCACTGGGATGACCCAGAGGGATGGGATGGAGAGGGAGGCGGGAGGCGGGTTCAGGATGGGGAACACGTGTAAATCCATGCCATACATGTCAATGTATGGCAAAAGCCACCACAGTATTGTAAAGTAGTTAGCCTCCAACTAATAAAAATAAATGCAAAAAAAAGGTTGATTATTATTATTGTCTTGCCCTGTGAAGAAACCTATAAAGCTTTGCTTTGTTTGTTTTTTTTAAGACTTTTTTGATGTGGACCAATTTTGAAAGTCTTTATTCAATTTGTTACAATACTACTTCTGTTTTATATTTTGGTTTTTTTGACTACAAGACATTTGGGATCTTAGCTCCCTGACCAGGGATTGAATTTGCACCCTCTGTATTAAATGGTTAAGTCTTAACCACTGGCCCATCAGGGAAGTTCAAAACTTTGCTTTCTGAAAGACATAAAATATTTGAATATTATACTTGACACTTCTAGAAGGTTATACTCAGTAATGTAGAAAATATAAAATATTTCTGTTTGTATAGAAATGAGATAAAATTCAATCAGAATTCCAAGAAGAGTTTTAACAATTTAAACTGGTGAAAATAATTCTAAGGATCTACCAGTTACTGAAACATTAAAAAATAAAAATAAAAAAACCCAATGTGGTAATCAAGACAGTATGGTGCTGGCAGAGAAGAAAATGAAAAAAATATTTGAAATTAGAATTAGCTAACAAATGTAATATTAAAATGCAGAAATATCACTTTGCTGACCAAGGACTTTCTAGTCAAAGCCATGGTTTTTCCAGTAATCATGTGCAGATGTGAATTGGACCATACAGAAAGCTGAGCACCAAAGAGTTGATGCTTTTGAACTGTGGTGTTGGAGAAGACTCTTGAGAGTCCCTGGGACTGCAAGGAGGTCCAACCAGTCCATCCTAAAGGAAATCAGTCCTGAATATTCATTGGAAGGACTGATGCTGAAGCTGAAACTCCAATACTTTGGCCACCTGATGGGAAGAACTGACTCATTGGAAAAGACCCTGATGCTGGGAAAGATTGAAGGCAGGAGAAGGGGACGACAGAGAATGAGATGGTTGGATGGCATCACTGACTCTATGGGCAAGTTTGAGCAAGCTTCGGGAGTTGGTGATGGACAGGGAAGCCTAGTGTGCTGCAGTCCATGGGGTTGCAAAGAGTCGGACACAACTGAGCAACTGTACTGACTCACTGAATGAATGTAAGAATTCAGTATTGGATCAGAAGACATTTCAAATCTATGTAGAAGGAATGAGTTATGTAATAAATGCTCTTGGGACACTGCTATTCACTTGGAAAGAAGTTGGATTGCTACTTTGTACTTTACACTCAAAAATATTCCAACCTTACTGAAGATATAAAACAAGGATAAAACATGAGACAGTGTCATCACATCCACCACTGATGTTACAGTAACTCTGTTCGGATACACCCCTCTTCCCTTCTTTCTCCTCTTGCTTCACAGCAGACAGTTAATCAGCTGACCAAAGAACACAAAGATGACACTAGCACCATCACAAAAAGGGATTTGGAACTTGAGTCACTAGGTCAGAATGCAACAGTAGCCATGATAAGGCCATCCTATGTTACCATCATGGCTGGACACTGATGGCGAATTTTAATACCTAACATTTATACAGGGAAGAATGTATTGAGCAGTGTTTAAGTACTTTACATATTTTAGTTCGTTTAGTTCTCACATGAGGTAGCATGCTTCTTATCCTGACTTTATGGACGAGGACACCAAGGCCCAGAGAGGTTAAATAAGTGGCCAAAGGTTACACAGTTGGCCAGTGGCAAAGCCAGGATACCATTGCAGGTAATCTGGCTCCAGAGTCTATACCTTTAACTACTTTGCTACACTGTTTATGTAGGAAACTAAAACATATAGATAATGAAGAAGAAATCAGTAAAATTTGACAAGGGTGACAGAGGTTACATCAGTGCAGCAAAACCCTGTCATGTAATCGCAAAGATGAGAAAACCTAGTAGCATGAAGAAACAGATACATTGAGTGGACAAACAGATATTGATGGAAATGGTCTAGTATTTACAAAGGCATCGTACAGATGATGACTGTAAGATGAAAACCCCATTTCACTCTTTTGCCCCTAAAGATGTATCAGATTGACTGTTTTTTCTTTAAATTACTTATTCTGTTTCTTTATAGCAAACCCATGTCAAAAATATGTTCTGTACATACACAAGAAAAATCTATGTATATTAGTTGGTGTTCTTTTCCTCCAGAGATCAAATCATACGGTTTCTTTACAAGTGCTTGTGATAAAAGACCAGAAAACTCTTAGTAGACCCTTTAACATTCTCTTTGTGAATGATTCTGACACTGATTGGTTTTTATGCAGCTTGGTCACTGCTCAGAAGCAAATGTGGAAGGGGCTTACAGGCAGTATTAATGATTTTAGGTGATGCAAAGACATTCAAGGGTGTTTAAGTAGAGTGCTGCTCTGATTCGATTTGAGGTTTGGAGAAATCTCTCCAAGTACCCTGATGCATAGATTCCAGGGGGACAAGAGTAGATAGAAGAGCCTTTAGGAGGCTGTTGTGGGAAACACAGTGAGAAGTGGTAAAACTAACAAATTGGACAAAGATGAGGTGTATTTTGGAAGCAAAGTCAACAGGACCTCTTGGTGAATTGGATGTAAAGAGCAGGGAGGAACCAAGAAAGACTTGTGCTGTTAGGACTTGGTTTATGATTGGTGGTTCCACTTATTAAGTAGAGGAACATGGAGGATGAATTTGAAGCCACTGGTGAACAGAGCAGTAGGAGAAATTTTCTAAATGATAATTCCCAGGTTTAAGGTATAAAGGATATGAAAATTGAGTTGTACAGGTAATTGTTACTAAATTTGTATAGGAAAGTGTAAGGAGATACCTTTCTTTTTCAGTCTGTACTTTTTCTCGTGTAAGTTTATTGTTTTGGTTAATCTAAAAGTCTGTGTTTGTTTTCCTAGGTAACCCAGGTTTTTCTGCCTTTTATGTGCCATTTGCAAAGGCTTTGTATTCTGCAACAAAAAGACGCTTTCCAGTTTGGATTATCAGTCATGCTGGGCATGTCTTAGCCCCCAGAGGCAAGAAGATTCTTACAACCTCAGAAGGTATGTCTTCGTTAACATTTGCTTTCTTTTACGGTGAATGGGTGTTCTTCTTTCTAGAAAGCCTGCTAAGGTTAAGAGTTACACCAGTGGAAACCTCTGCTTGTGGCATTACACCCATGATGCCACATTCCAGTAATTTTAGGATTTGGGAGGTCATTTTAATCATTATGCAGGTAATTTTTTTAAAGTTTGGGCAAATTAAACAGTTTGTCTAGGACTTACCATCTCTGTTTACCAACTAGTAATCAAGTATATATTTATCAATCATGTACTGTAGTTGCAGGATTGTATTAAGAGGAATGGGGAAGTGTTACAAGACATGGTCCTTAGCCATGGTTCTTACTCTAGAGAAGCTCTTATTCCCACATTTGGAGAGTGACTAAGTGATATTCCCTGGCCTGTGATCATGTGGATACTTAAAGGGTAAACAAAAGAGAGAGTACAGGAGTTTTAATAGTTGAGTAGAATTTGAATTTGAGGGGTGGAGGTGGGTGTAGAGGTGTAACAGGCAGAAGGATTAACATGGGGGCAGGAGGAGAGATTCAGTAGGTACTTGAGTGCTGGGCAGGGCCAGATTCAGAGGAGCCTTGAAAGCTGAGGGTAGAACTGTGTGGTAGATTGCTGGAAGCCTTAAATGGAGGAAGTAGATCAGAGAGCTACAAATTACCTGCTTTTAATTCATGAGTATTCTAGCATGTTCACTCTTCTAAAAAAAAAAAAAAGTGAATAGAAACAAGATAAACAGTTTCTCTGTGGGCATTCCCTAAGGGTGTGTGTGTACTCTGTCATTGCGAACCCATGGACTGTATATAGCAAGCCAGGCCTCTCTGTCCATGGAAATTTTCAGTCAAGAATACTGGAGTAGATAACCATTTCCTCCTCCAGGAAATCTTCCCCACCCAGGGATAGAACCCACATCTCCTGCATTGGCAGGCAGATTCTTTACCACTGAGCTACCTGGGAAGCTCATTCCTAAGGGTTCAGTTCAGTTCAGTTCAGTCACTCAGTCATGTCCGACCCTTTGTGATCCCATGAATCGCAGCATGCCAGGCCCCCCTGTCCATCACCAACTCCTGGAGTTTACTCAAACTCATGCCCATCGAGTCGGTGATGCCATCCAGCCATCTCATCCTCTGTCGTCCCCTTCTCCTCCTGCCCCCAATCCCTCCCAGGATCAGGGTCTTTTCCAATGAGTCAGCTCTTCACATCAGGTGGCCAGAGTACTGGAGTTTCAGCTTCAGCATCAGTCCTTCCAATGAACACCCAGGACTGATCTCCTTTAGGATGGACTGCTTGGATCTCCTTGCAGTCCAAGGGACTCTCAAGAGTCTTCTCCAACACCACAGTTCAAAAGCATCAATTTTTCTGCACTCAGCTTTCTTCACAGTCCAACTCTCACATCCATACATGACTACTGGAAAAACCATAGCCTTGACCAGACGGACTTTTGTTGGCAAAGTAATGTTTCTGCTTTTTAATATGCTATCTAGGTTGGTCATAACTTTCCTTCCAAGGAGTAAGCGTCTTTTAATTTCATGGCTGCAATCACCATCTGCAGTGATTTTGGAGCCCAAAAAAATGAAGTCTGACACTGTTTCCACTGTCTCCCCATCTATTTCCCATGTGGTGATGGGACCAGATGCCATGATCTTAGTTTTCTGAATGTTGAGCTTTAAGCCAACTTTTTCACTCTCCTCTTTCACTTTCCTCAAGAGGCTTTTTAGTTCCTCTTCACTCTCTGCCATAAGGGTGGTGTCATCTGCATATCTGAGGTTCTTGATATTTCTCCCAGCAATCTTAATTCCAGCTTGTGCTTCTTCCAGCCCAGCGTTTCTCATTATGTACTCTGCATATAAGTTAAATAAGCAGGGTGACAATATACAGCCTTGACGTACTCCTTTTCCTGTTTGGAACCAAGGGTACCGCTTTGTTAATCTGAACTGGGAAAGAGGTGGCTCTGGCTTCATTGCCTAGTTTGCCCCTGTTTCTGGTATGCTTCTTCTATGGTGTGAGCATCTTCTTGTACTTAATCAAGCATCTAATGGTAGAGGAAATCATGTGTGGTAGGGGAGGTATGAAGGGATAGGTGATATGGGAACTCTCTGGGCTAATCTGCTTAAATTTTCTATAACTCTAAAACCATTCAAAAAATAAAATCTCAAAAAATAAAATAAAAAAATAAAACAAATACTAGAGTTTTTGTATTATTTTAATATTTGCATTATACTTTTTTCATTGTATTAGTTTAGACTCCCATAACAAAACCCATAAACTTAGGTAGCTTAAATAGCAGGAGTTTATTTTCTCATAGTCTGGAGACTGCAAGTCCAAAATTAGAGTTTCAGCATAGCTGCAGTCTGATGAGAGCCCTCTCCCTGGCTTTCAGGTGACCACATTCTCTTTTTGTCCTCACTTGACAGAGGCAGGGAGGGAGGGAGAAAGAGTGAGAGGAAGGATGAGAAAGCAAGAGTGAGAGCAAACCAACAATCTCTCTGGTGTCTCTTCTAATAAGGGCACCAATCCCTTCATGAGGGCCCCACCCTCATAACCTTCTCTAATCCTAGTTACCTCCCGAAGTACCCATTTCCAAGTACCATCACACTGAGGGCATACAGTTGTTCAGCACAAAAATTTTAGGGGACACAAATATTCAGTCTACACAGTCATGAATGGGAATGTTATGTATCCATGTATTAATTCGATCACAAGTATTGGTCAGAGTATATATATAACATTATACCAGAGCAATAGTAGAACATAGAAATTATCTCTTAAAACATTTTTACTAAATATTTGTTCAAGTTTTAGTAGCTGCCCTTCAGTCCATCCTCAGAAGTATTACCTTATAGGTGTTAGAAGCGGGCCCTTTGAAGTCTCAATCCTGTTGAGTAGCAAAGGATAGGTTTCTCTTATAAGTGGAAATTCTTTCCACATTCATGAATATCTGCAGGCATGCTAAATTGTTTTTATTTGAAGAAGTGGGTGACAGTTAAGAGGTCATTTCTATTTTTATCCATGTCCTATTTTTGGCTTTTAACTGATACATATGGTCAAGACACAAGGTAGTTATTGCAGAATTTGAGAAACAAAATTACCCTTGTGCATACAGAGTAGATACTCTGGTTCTGTAGTTAGTATGGGACTTGGTTCTCTTTTCTTTAGCCATAGATCAAACTGTTCATGGGTCATTTCACTGTGAACATCACAACTCCCTGGCTCTTGACCTCTCCTCTGAATTCCTACATTTTGTAGTATAGATCAGCTTCCTGAAGTGTTAGTATTCCAGAATACTGTGTTTTAAATTGACTTTAGCGTCAGATGCCAACTCTTTTTTTTCCCCCACACTACACTAGTTTCTTTTATTTGTTCAAGAACTCGTCTTGCAAGCATGGGCTTTGATTCTGGGAGTCCAGATTCACATACTTAGGAAGATAAAAGCAAACTGTGCTCCATGTACATGGATGAAAACTAAAGCCTCATGGTTAGTCACACTGTAATTTTAAGTTTCTGTAGCCTAGCAGCCAGAAGCCACAGGTCCTTTAGGTCCTTCTGGATGCCCCAGAGGGTAGCTGCACTTTTCCTGAGTTAGGCAACCTCTTCATCCTTCAGCTTCTGTTTGATAACACTGGTTAACTCCCGAGCATTCAGGATACATGGAAGACTCAGGAACACTTCATTCTCAAAGCCATACATCCCCTTCACCGTTGTTGACACTGGGTGAATCCTGGATAGACTTTTCATCATGGATTCAATAAGATCAGCCACACTTAATCGAATAGCCCAGATGGTGTCGCCTTTGAGCTTGATGACTTATAGGCACTTTTAACCACCATCTTATGCACTTCCTTCTAATTTTCTCTGTGATTATCTGTTCCCATTTCTGGATTCAGTTTCTGGAGAGAAATGCCTGCCACATTCACATCACTCCACACAGCCACACTTGAGTCATCATGTTCTCTAGAATCCATCCATGGCAGCTGCTGGGATGAATGCCAAGTTTTTCAGCCATAAAATAGTGAAGTCTAGCAGAATCCACATTACATCCACTGCCAACCACAGGGTGCTTGGGTAATCCACTTAGTTTCCAGGTAACATACATGAGAATATCCACTGGGTTGGAACCACCAGTCAGGACTGTACTTGATGACCTGAGGCATGATGAACTTAGAGACATGGATGATCCTTTGCAGCAGATTCAGATGACTCTCTCCCTCTTGCTGGCAAACTCCTGTAGTTATGCTGCAATCTTGAAATTTGCAGTGACAGAGTAATCTTTGTCTGCCACAGTCTTTGGTGTCTGAAGGAATAAGCTTCCCTGCTGCAGGTGCAGCATTTCTTCTTTGAGTTTGTCTTTCAAAACACCCACAAGAGCAAGTTTATTAGTCAGGGACTTTCCCAGAATGCTGATGCCACATGCAATACTGACTTGTCCAACACCCACTACAGTAATTTATTGTTTGGGACTGTTGCCTCTTCTTCTGCAACTGGTGGCAATCAGTTTTTCTTTAAGGGTTGACATTGTGCCCTGGGGAAAGAAAGTTCTCCAGATGGCTGTCAGGGTCGCAGAAGAAGATTAAGTCAGAAGCCTACATCTCCTAGGGTGCAGGATCTACAAGGAAGGAGGAGGAGACAGCCTTGGCTGCCTCAGCTTCCTCTACTGTGATTCCAACTCTTGTTTAAAAATAATTGTATTTACTTATTTTGGCTGTGCTGGGCCTTCTTCATCGCTGCGCAGGCTTTTCCCCTAGTTGCGGTGCGCGGGCTTCTTATTGTGACAGTTTCTCTTATTGCGGACCACAGGCTGTAGGACACAGGGGCTCAGTAGTTGTAGCTCCTGGCTGTAGAGCACAGGTGCAGTAGTTGTGACGCACCGGCTTAGTTGCTCTGCATCATGTGGGATCTTCTCGGATCAGGGATTAAACTGTATCTCATGCATTGGCAGATGGATTCTTTACCACTGAGGCACCACAGAGCCAGATGCCAACTCTTTTTTTTTTTTTTCCAGATGCCAACTCTTGAGAGTGCAATCTGAGATTTCTTTTTTCCTAATTCCATTTACTCACTAAATCTTTGAGTACCTGCCTTTGAGTATCTTTGAGCCTGCCTCTTTGCTAGCACTTACAGAAAAATACCTCTGTGCTTAATATACTTTACATTATTTATATTAGTATTAGTACAGAAAAATACCTCTGTGCTTAATGTACTTTACATTATTTATATTAGTATTAGTATTATCTCACCACCCAGACTCCCTTTTTAAAGCATTACATGTAAGATTACCCTTATCTTGGCTAACCTCCTCTCTTCAAAAACAGTTTCCACACTGAGTAGTGATCAGGTCCTTGATACACAAGAACATCCAGACTGTTTCAGCTCTTCAGTTGCTCAGATTTCTTCTATTACCATTTTCAGTTACTTTGTATTTTTTATTTCCCTAATCATGTTCTGTTTAGAATGATAAATTCATAGATTAAGTTCAGTCCCTCTATAAATTCCTTCAAAAATTCTAATTTCATTTTTTTCATAGGAACAGAAAAAATCCTAAAATTAGTATGGAGCCACAAAAGATACCAAATAGGCAAAATAATCTGGAGGAAGAGGATTGAAATTCAGGTTCAAAGTTAAAGTATCACACTTCCTGATTTTAAGCTATATTACAAAGCTAGTGATCAAAACAGTGTGGCGGTGTCATAAGAACAGACCAGTGGATCCGAACAGAGAGCCCAGGAAAAAAACCATGAATAAAGGCTCAACTAATCTTTGACATGAGTTTGGGTAAACTCCGGGAGTTGGTGATGGACAGGGAGGCCTGGCATGCTGCAATTCATGGGGTCGCAAAGAGTCAGACATGACTGAGCAACTGAACTGAGTCTTTGACAGGGTCAATAGGAACACACAATGGGAAAAGGATGGTATCTTCAATAAATGGTATTGGGAAAACTGGATATCCACATGCAAAAGAATGAAAGAGATCACATATCTTATACCATACACAAAAATGAACTCAAATGGATTAGGTTTAAGACCTGAAACCATTAAACTCCTGGAAGAAAACATAAGAGAAAAACTCCTTGACATTGGTCTTGGCAGTAATTTTTTTGGTTATGACTCCAAAAACATCAGTAACAAGGGCAAAAGTAAACATTTGGGACTGTATCAAAGTGAAAAGCTTCTGTACAGCACAGGGAAGAGTCAACCAAATGGAAAGGCACCTGTAAAATGGAAGAAAATACTTGCAAACCATATATCTGGTAAGGAGATAATTTCTACAGTATATAAGAAACTAATACAACTCAATAGCAAAAGCACTGATAGCTTTGTTTTTAAAATGGGCAAATTTTCCCAGGGAAGACATACAGATAGCCAACAGGTTTATGAAAAACGCTGAACATCATCAATCATCAGGGAGATGCAAACCAAGGCCACAATGATATATCACATCACACCTGTTAGGATGTCATTTCTCAGAAAGACTAAAGTTAACAAGTGTTGGAGTATGTGGAGAAAAGGTCACTCAAGCAGTTATCTAGGTTACCCAAGGCTTCGTGGGTAGAGGTGACAGTTCTTGCCTGGTTGTTTTGCTAGTAGCTGGGTCACTGCAGCTAGCAATATGTTTATTCAAAGTGGATGTCTCATCAGTCAAAAACTTAATGGCAGGCACGTATACTCGCTGTGCGAGATGATGGATGTATTACTTGGTCTGGTTGTGATCATTTCAGTCTATATGCATATTAAGTCATCACCTTGTATACTTTTTAAAACAGTAATGTTGTACAGCCTAGCTATATGCAAATTTTGTCAGTCATACTTCAGTAAAGCTGGAAAGAAAAAAAATAATTGTTGAAGCTGGACCATGAATACGTAGAGATCTATTATACTATTATCTGGACTTGTGCATGTTTGGAAACTTTCACTCTTAAAAAAAGAGTTTAAAGAAAGAGAAAGAATTATAGAATCTTAAAGCTGAAAGTGGGTGCTCATACTCAGTCGCTCAGGCATGCGGACTCTTTGCGACCCCATGGACTGTAACCCTAGAGGCTCCTCCATTGGTGGAATTTTCTAGGTGGAGTGGGTTGTCATTTATACCTCTGGAGGATCTTCCTGATCCAGGGGTCAAATCCACATCTCTTGAGTCTCCCGCACTGGCAGGCAGATTCTTTACCATTGCACCATGTGGGAAGCCCCTAAAGCTAAAAGTATCTTCATTAAATTCCATCTTAAACCCTTATTTTTCAAGGAAGGAAAGTAAGGCCCAACAGGGCTAAATGACCTTTTGTTGGTGAATGGTAGAATCCGGACGGGAAGCCAGCACTTCTGATCCTAAGGTTAGTGCTTTAGTCCTGTGGTAGGTAGCTCATCCCAGGTGGCTGGTACAGCGAATAGCCCTCCCGTGGTCACAGATTGTATCCTGGTCTGCTATCCTTTTCCTGCTGTGACTTGTAAGGAGGACTGGGTAAATGGAGTATTGATGAGATTATGCAACTTGGCAAATGCTTGCCTAAATCCCCCAAAATGTTTTTTTTCATAGTGTCTTTCTCTTTTTACGTGTATGTGTGTATATATTTTTCTGTGAATGCAATTTACTCGCGAGCCTTTTACACTTTGCTTAAGTACTAGGGTATGCTTTGAAAGGCAAGTAACTATGAATTACCTAGCAATGAGAGATTTTGTGAAGTGAAATTGAATATATAGATTTCATTGCCTTGATTAAAAATATCTATTTCCACAACTATCACCTTCAAGTGTTACTGAAAGTGAATCAAATGTGTGGTATATACTTGCTTTACCTTGAAATAGTTTAAAAGATAGATTTCATTGTTCTAAGTTATTTCTTCATATATAGTCAAAGAAAGTTGGGGGTTTATTACAGCAGTTTTTCCTGTCAGGAAATTTATATGTCTGCTTAGAATGTGCTTTGGCTATCTTTGTGTTGTGTTGCAACACAGAGGTATTAAAAGAATTCTTAGGAAACAGGCTTGCTTTACATACTAAATCTCAAAAAGCTGCCAGCTGGCCTGTTCTCTTAAGTCTGGAACGAGAAGAGATAACCACGGATAGGAGGAGACAGGAAGTAGTGAAAATACCTCATAGTTCTTCTTTCGTGGTGTTGCAACTTAGTGATGATTAGCTAGTGTGTTATATTCCTACATTCTGACCTCAATGAGAAATACCATCATAATAGAAACTCCATATTGAATTACATATTGAGAAGAGTACCCAGCTCAGCTATCACAGTAAGCCCTTAAGTCATACTTGAAGACAAAAACGTTGAACAGAATGTGAGTAGCAACTTTGAAAGCTGAAAATAGACTCAAAGAGTAACCCTCCATCAGTGGTTCTCAATCTTTGGCAGTTGTCAGAATCACTTGGAGGATTTATTGAAACACAAATTATTGGGTGCCACCTCCAGAGCTGTTGATTCAGTATATGTGGGGTGGGACCTGAGAATCTTCCGCATTTCTAACAAACTCCTAAGTACTGTCTATCCTGGTACCACATTTTCAGAAGTCCTGCCACAGATCACCAATAAAGATCTCCTGGTGGGGAAAACCAGTAGAAAGTATCTGTTGTTATGTTTGAATTTCCAGGAAATGTATTTAATTCTTTATTTTAAATGACATCTGATTATTTACAACTTTATTTTGAGTATACTTATTGCTTAGCTTATGCTGCTTGTGTGTTCTTGGACTTAATGACTTAGTAATTAGAGCCTGGGTCCTTTGCTACTAATGAGAACAGTGCCATCTAGAGGCATTAGCCCAAAGGGCCACCACAGGGCCAAAAGAAACTGGTTTCTAGAGGAGGGTGAAAGGGCAAATTCATCCAACCTCAAGGATTTATCAACAGCCTACTAGATTATTGTGTGTGGTGCTACAGAGGTATACGAAGAAATGAGAATGCCACCTTTTAGTGAATTTCCACCCGTGTTGTGAGTAACCCAAAAGTTCTATAAAGGGCAGATGGAGGTCTAAGCTTCACCAGTCGCCCCCAACCGCCCCCCCCTCCCCCATTCAACCAAAGCAGTTGTGCTTTCATCTGTTTTACATACTGGAGGCTGTGTTTGTAAATGCACACTACAGTCAATTGATTTGGATAGATAGGACAGATATATTATTCATCATCCAAGATTATTGTTCTAAGGTACAGGTTTTCTGACATGCAAAATATGTTGTGAAAAATACATAACCACTGAGAGAAAAGACATAAGCTTTAACCACACATCAAATGTTAAAAGTATGTTTTGCCTCATATTAGCACATGTTAAAATTATGAACAGTTGGAAATAATATTCTAGTTGCGCCACATTATCACAGTCATAAATTGAGTGTAATTGGGAGAACAGATGTTCACCAATGTCAGAAGGAGGTGATTCAAGGGGGGAAAAAAGTGTGAAAAGAAAATTTGAGGAATTAAGAGTATAAACTCTTTCTGGCTTTGATTTAGTATGGAGTCAACTTACTTGATGGCAGATTCATTATCAACTATTTTAAGTCATTTGTTCAAAACGTGTAACATAAAAGCTAGAAATCGGGGTTTAGTTTCACCTGATAAAACATGAACCAAAAAGATTACACAGTCTTTCAACTAATGATGAATTAGGGTGATGTTTATCCAGAGAATCATTAAACCACTCCCATTCCAGTACCCAAAACTGAAAGAAACAGAAAAACCAGTAGGACTTTCTCTTGCCAGGACTGATTGGCAGAGGAACATGGAGGTTACAGGGAACAACTACATGCTTTCAAGGCAAGGACAGTCAGTCAAGTCTCAGGACTCACAAGAAATAAACAAGTGAGTCAGTGGTAGAAAGAAGCAGAAAACCAAAAGATAGAGCAAGAAGAAATGTTGAGAATCAAGCAAATTATTAGATTCTCATGAAGACATAAGAAAGCAGCAGACAGGAGCAGGGAGCCAAGCTTTGTAGCTGAGGTCCTATAACACAGATGGAATTGTTGTCCTTCCCTCTGAGATCCCTGGGTATCTTCTCACTGCTTATGCAGTGGAGTCCAGACTCCTGGGTGATGTCCAGGGGCCTACTTGATCTAGTCTCAACCTTCCTTTCTAACCTTATACGTTCTACCTTTCCCATAACCACAAACAGGCACAGAACTCATCGCAGTGTCCAAAATTATACCTCACACTTTTATGCCTTTGTGTTATACTATCATGAATTTAGAGTAAATTTCATTTCTCTTTTTAGTTATGTATAGATAATGCTAAGCAACACATGATATTGTTTTGTGTGTTTTTTAAAGCTTGATCTAGAGAGCAAGCTGTACATTCATCTTGCTTAAAGTATTCTTTAAAATATGAAGTGCTGTTTTTAGCCCTTAATCTCCATGTGTAAACTGTTTAATTAAAGTTATTACTAAGGTATAGATTTGGAGTAATGATGGGGGCAAGATAGGAGATTTCACTGGTAGAGAAAATGCTGGTGTAAGATTTAGAGAGTTTCAGTCTGCAGGCTCAGTGCTAGCAGCAGGCTCATGTAGCACTTATCTTTGGTCTTGTTAGTTCTGTGGTCATTGGTGACTTGTAAATACTGTTTGTGTGACAATATATAGTAAAACTTAGGCATTTAGATTCAGTGCATATCAAGATAAATGTGTATGTGGATGTGTTGTTAAAATATGTGTTGTTAAATTTAGACCATTGTGATAGTGTTCAAATGTGTAGTTAAAATTACAGTTATAGTAGTGTGAATGTAATAAATGTATTTTCCAGGTATCTCTCTTGGTTTACATAGAGAAAGGCACAGTAAATTTTATTAATTCAAGGGGGTGTTACTTTCCTATTGTGATCCAACAAAACTCTGTTTTCTTAAGGAAATGCTTGAGCTATACTTACTTCAGTATTTTGTAATAGTATTTTTATCTACTTCTGTTTCCTCTTATTAGATTTGAAAAAAAGGGAATGTATTGTATTTACATCTGTGTTTTCAGTATTTTCATGGGCCAGTTAGTCACTGTTTTCTGTCATAATAGTCAAGTTAGTTCATGTGAAATGAAACAAAATAATAGTTACCAGTGTACCTAAAGATATACAGGATGCATAGTATTTTGATCCAAAATTGACAGAATTTTAGTAACTGGATCAATCAGTTTTAACAAATAGATGAAAAGTAAACATGAAGTATTGATATTAATTCCTCAAAGAACAGATTATACATACCTTTTGAAATAAACTCTATAATCAGTAAATGAGCTATGAAGTGGATTTCATTGACATGGGTCTAAGAAATAGGCTCAGATTCTAAAAGGGAGTTGTCAATATCCTATTCAGGGCCATATATTGATAAAGAATTGGTGAATTGGATTCAGTTCAGTTGCTCAGTCATGTCCAACTCTTTGCGACCCCATGTACTGCAGCATGCCAGGCCTCTCTGTCCATCACCGACTCCTGGAGTTTACTCAAACTCATGTCCATTGAGTTGGTGATGCCATCCAACCGTCTCATCCTCAGTCGTCCCCTTCTCCTCCCGCCTTCAATCTTTTCCATCATCAGGGTCTTTTCCAAAGAGTCAGTTTTTTGCATCAGGTGGCCAAAGTATTGGAGTTTCAGCTTCAGCATCAGTCGAAAGTTTCAATGAATATTTAGGACTGATTTCCCTTAAGATGGACTGGTTGGATCTCCTTGCAGTCCAAGGGACTCTCAAGAGTCTTCTCCAACACCACAGTTCAAAAGCATCAGTTCCTTGGTGCTCAGCTTTCTTTATAGTCCAACTCTCACATCCACATATGACTACTGGAAAAACCATAGACAGACAGACTAGACAGACCTTTGTTGGCAAAGTGATGTCTCTGCTTTTTAATATGCTGTCTAGGTTGGTCATAGCTTTTCTTCCAAGGAGTAAAGCGTCTTTTAATATCATGGCTGCAGTCACCATTTGCAGTGATTCTGGAGCCCCCAAAAATAGTTCTGTCACTATTTCCATTGTTTCCCCATCTGTTTGCCATGGAGTGATGGGACTAGATGCCACGATGTTAGTTTTCTGAATGTTGAGTTTTAAGCCAACTTTTTCACTCTCCTCTTTCACTTTCATCAAGAGGCTCTTTAGTTCTTCACTTTCTGCCATAAGGGTGGTGTCATCTGCATGTCTGAGGTTATTGATATTTCTCCTGGCAGTCTTGATTCCAGCTTGTGCTTCTTCCAGCCCAGTGTTTCTCATTATGTATTCTGCTTATAAGTTAAATAAGCAGGGTGACAATATACAGCCTTGATGTACTCCTTTTCCTATTTGGAACCAGTGTGTTTTTCCATGTCCAGTTCAAACTGTTGCTTCCTAACCTGCATACAGATTTCTCAGGTGGTAGGTCAGGTGGTCTGGTATTCCCATCTCTTTCAGAATTGTCCACAGTTTGTTGTGATCCACACAGTCAAAACTTTAGCATAGTCAATAAAGCAGAAATAGATGCTTTTCTGGAACTGTCTTGCTTTTTTGATGATCCAGCAGATGTTGGCAATTTGCTCTCTGGTTCCTCTGCCTTTTCTAAACCCAGCTTGAATATCTGGAAGTTCATGGTTCACGTACTGTTGAAGCCTGCCTTAGAGAATTTTGAGCATTAGTTTGCTAGCGTATGAGATGAGTGCAGTTGTGCGGTAGTTTGAGCATTCTTTGGCATTGCCTTTCTTTGGGATTAGAATGAAAACTGACATTTCCCAGCTCTGTGGCCACTGCTGAGTTTTCCAAATTTGCTGACATATTGAATGCAGCACTTTCACAGCATCATCTTTTAGGATTTGAAATAGTTCAACTGGAATTCCATCACCTCCACTTGCTTTGTTTATAGTGATGCTTCCTAAAGCCTGCTTGACTTTGCATTCCAGGATGTCTGGCTCTAGGTGAGTGATCCCATCTATTAATTCAGGCAGTCTTTAATTTAGAAACAGTTCGTTCCAAATATTCTTAGTTGACTATAACTTGGAGTACATTTTCCCTATAATAAGAATGCTATAAATCATTTCCATGTTATCCTGATTTTGATACAATTGAATGTGATTTTTTTGCAATGTTTTATGGAGAGTAAGCTAATGATTCCTGGAATTTTTTCAGAGTATATTAATAATAGGAGAGAAAGTATACAGTCAAGTATATAAATATTCTTTTAGCTTTTAGTTTTTGCTAGTAAAGTAATATCCAGAGAGCACATTGAAATTTTTTTATTATTGATTGTTTATTTATACAAAGTTCTTTCCCCATTATTCTCATTACTTCAGAAAACACTAAATGGTGTGTTTATCTTGGCAATCTACTGAGCAATTCCCAGAGTTAAAGACAGACTTACCTCTGAAATATTCATTTCAGTAATGATTTGAATTATAATCATCCTTAAATACAGAGAAGGCAATGGCAACCCACTTCAGTAATCTTGCCTGGAAAATTCCATGGATGGAGGAGCCTAATAGGCTGTAGTCCATGGGGTCTCTAAGACATAACTGAGCGACTTCACTTTCACTTTTCACCTTCATGCATTGGAGAAGGAAATGGCAACCCACTCCAGTGTTTTTGCCTGGAGAATCCCAGGGAAGGGGGAGCCTGGTGGGCTGCCATCTCTGGGGTCACACAGAGTTGGACACGACTGAAGCAACTTAGCAGCAGCAGCATCCTTAACTATGTTATAGGGCCTTATTTCTAGGATCAATGACGTTTTTAAATGTTTATTGTATTTAGCTCATTTTCTTTCCCTTTGCTCTAACCATGTAAATGTTTTTGGTGTCTATTTGAGGGAGGCCTTAAACGACAGGAATTGGAATGATAGCAATCGTAAGTTTCATTTCTGAAATAGTTTATGCCAGACCCTTCCTCTGTGCTTTAAAGTGTTATGCAAGCAACATTCCTCAGAGGCTAAAACTGCTATCTCCTGTTTATATGTAAAGAGACTTCAGCCAGAGGTTGAAGGATTTGCATGAGTCACTTAGTGAGGGGCTTAGCTGGAATTTAGAACCAAATTTATCTTGTCTCCGGTGCTCTTGATCTTTGTACTATACCATACTGTCACAATGAGAGGATGACACCAACATTTTCAAAAGTTGTCTATTTTGAAAAATAAAGAACTTGGGTTGCACATGTAGGTGTTTGTTTTGGGGTATCAGAACAATGTGATCACTCCTGGGTAGAGTGATCAGAGAAAATTTATGAGCATAGTGAGTATAAAGAACTCAAATAGAATATTAACTAAATCAAAATTTGGATTTGGAGACATCAGAGGCCCTATGAAAATCAAATTCTGTCTCTTCCCAATTCTGTTTTATGTTGAACTTCCTTGTTAAATGGAGAATGAATTCTAGACTGACCTGGAAAGAAGGATCAGAGCAGAACACGGGTTACCGGGGAAATCACCTGTGTCCGTAGTACCGCTGAAAAAGGGAACTAAGCCTCCCTGATCCAGCAAAAGGCTTTTCAGTAACTGTATGCTGGGCATTGGAGAAAAAGATAAGCAAGACATGAATAGTACAGCAGTAGTAAATTAGGAATCATGTGGTGAGACACACATGGATGTTGCGGAAACTGAAAGAGAGAAGGCTACTTTACTCCTCATCGACTGAATCATAAAAAGGCTTTCCAGAGGAGGCAACACTGGTTGAGTTTGAAAGACAAAAAGGAGTTAACTAGATTCAGAGGGCACTGAACACTGCAGGAAGAAAAACCAGCGTGTACAGATGAAACTGAAGAGCAGTTCTTCAAAGTGAGCTTTAGATACTTTTATTAGAGTTTGCATCAGTACCTTATAGGAATCATGAAGGCAAAAACTTTAGGATTCCAATTATTCAAATTTTAGAAAGCAATTGACTACCCTGTGAAATTTTGAAATATATTACACCCTGTCATTGAGGTTAAAACCCCGATACATGTTCATTCAGTTCAGTTCAGTTCAGTTCAGTCGCTCAGTCGTGTCCAACTCTTTGTGACTCCATAGACTGCAGCACGCCAGGCCTCCCTGTCCATCACCAACTCCTGGAGTTTACCCAAACTCATGTCCATTGAGTCGCAGATGCCACCCAACCATCTCATCCTCTGTCGCCCCCTTCTCCTCCTGCCCTCAATTACATGTTCATAGGGAAAACCTATTGAAGTTTTCTCTGCTCATAGAATATCAGAGCTGGCAGCATGCTCTGAGATTGTCTAGTCAGTTCATATTTTCATTCAACAATGGTATTTACTGGGTGCTAGTCACAGAGGACACAGAAATGAAAGATGGACCTTGCCTTTAAGGAGCTCACAATCTAAAGGAGGAAATGAAAAGACAGTTATACAAGTATAATAAAATGCTAAATAAGAATGGGATATGAGTTAAACACAAAGGAAGGCTCATTCACTTTTCCTAAAAATTAGCTAGATAAAATTTTGATGAGATCTTGAAGAATCTAGAAGACAGCTCTTCCTTGTGAAAGGAAGAAAGAATGTTTTGGGTCAGGACTATGCTGGTTAAAAGGAACAGTTTGAAACATTTCTACTTAAATGTTTCAGTCTTGATTTCTCTAAACAAGCAAAGATTATCTGAAAGCAGTGTCATGGATTTTCTTGGCTGTCTATTAGTCATATAACTGAGCCTAACCAGTGGTTTTCAATGTGTGGTCCTGGGACCAGCAGTATCAGCATTTTCTGGAAATGTAGAAATGCAAATTTTCAGGCTCCAGCCCAGACCCACTGAATCAGAGACTCTGGTGATGGGGCCTAGCAATCCGTGTTTTAACAAGTCTTCCAGAGGATCGTGATGCATGCTAAAATTTGAAAACCATTGACCTAAACTACAGTATCTGGTCCCATCACTTCATGGGAAATAGATGGGGAAACAGTGGAAACAGTGTCAACTTTATTTTTTTGGACTCCAAAATTACTGCAGATGGTGATTGCAGCCATGAAATTAAAAGATGCTTATTCCTTGGAAGGAAAGTTATTACCAACCTAGATAGCATATTAAAAAGCAGAAACATTACTTTGCCAACAAAGGTCCGTCTAGTCAAGGCTATGGTTTTTCCAGTAGTCATGTATGGATGTGAGAGATGGACTGTGAAGAAAGCTGAGCACCAAAGAATTGATGCTTTTGACCTGTGGTGTTGGAGAAGACTCTTGAGAGTCCCTTGGACTGCAAGGAGATCCAAGCAGTCCATCCTAAAGGAGATCAGTCCTGGGTGTTCATTGGAAGGACTGATGCTTAAGCTGAAACTCCAATACTTTGGCCACCTAATGCAAAGAGTTGACTCATTGAAAAAGACACTGATGCTGGGAAGGATTGGGGGCAGGAGGAGAAGGGGATGACAGAGGATGAGATTGTTGGATGGCATCACTGACTCAATGAACATGAGTTTGAGTAAACTCTGGGAGTTTGCGATGGACAGGGAGGCCTGGCGTGCTGCGATTCATGGGGTCGCAAAGAGTTGGACATGAAGGAGATCAGTCCTGGGTGTTCATTGGAAGGACTGATGCTGAAGCTGAAACTCCAGTACTTTGGCCAACTTATGCGAAGAGTTGACTCATTGGAAAAGACCCTGATGCTGAGACAGATTGGGGGCAGGAGGAGAAGGGGACGACAGAGGATCAGATGGCTGGATGGCATCACCAACTCGATGGACATGGGTTTGAGTAAATTCCGGGAGTTGGTGATGGACAGGGAGGCCTAGCGAGCTGCAATTCATGGGGTCGCAAAGAGTCGGACATGACTGAGTGACTGAATTGAACTGAACTGAACTGAGCGACTGAATTGAACTGAACTGAAACTGCAGTAGTTCAGGGAATAATTGAGAGTCATGGGCTTCAAGGACAGAGACCTGGGTTTGAATGTCACTGGTCCCATTTCATAGCTATGTAACTGCCAATCTATTTCCTAACATCTGAGCTTTGGTATTTTCTTATATAAAATAAAGATAAGAATATTCCTTTCCAGGGTTGTTGTGAAGATTGATAGATATAATTTAAGTGAAACACCAACATTGTGGCTTGCACATGGTAGGCTTTCAATAAATGATAGCTACTACTATTGTTACTGTTTTTTCTTTTTTGTTAAGATATTTCCCCTGGTGAAATGATTGCTTTCACTTACTGAATGAAAAGTACTTATGTATTTCCTTTCAGATCCAAATGCTGAAGAAGTTAAGGACATCTATGGACTCCGTGGTCAAGTAGAACACAAATTAGCTTTCCTGAGAACTCAAGTGCCAAAGGAAATGAAGCTTGTGATCATTGGCCATTCCATAGGCTCCTATTTTTCCCTTGAGATTCTGAAGCACGCACCCGAGCTCCCAGTAAGTATGCCTCCGGAGGTGACTGTCGGTACTTGATTGTGCACTTGCACAAGTCCTCTCAGATGTCCTTTGCTCTTTTGTCTCTTCTTTAATCAATAAGTAAAACATGGAGAGGGATCCTTGGTGGCTACCTTTACCCTATCTCTGCAGTACTGTGGGCCCGTGTTGAAAGTATATTCATACCTTTCCCACAGTGTTTCAAAAATAATGCTGAAGGAGATTGGAATTTTCATAAATGCCTGTGGTTTAAAAAATTAAAGCATAGTAAATTCAAAAAAATAAGATCATGGCATCTGGTCCCATCACTCTGTGCAAGTAGAAGGGGGAAAAGTGGAAACTGACAGATTTTATTTCCTTGGGCTCCAGAATCACTGAAGATGGTGACTGCAGCCATGAAATTAAAAGACACTTGCTCCTTGGAAGGTAAACTATGACAGACCTAGACAGCATATCAAAAGGCAGAGATATAACTTTGCTGATAAAGGTTCATATAGTCAAAGCTATGGTTTTTCCAGTAGTCGTGTGCAAATGTGAGTTGGACCATAAAGAAGACTGAATGCCGAAGGATTGATGGTTTCAAATTGTGGTGCTGAGGGATTTGAGAGTCCCATGGACTGCAAGGAGATCAAATCAGTCAATCCTAAAGGAAATTGACCTGAATATTCATTGAGAAGACTGAAGCTGAAGCTCAATACTTTGACAACCTGATGCAAAGAGCCGACTCTTTGGAAAAGACCCTGATGTTGGGAAAGATTGAGGGCAGGAGGAAAAGGGGGTGAGGATGAGATGAGTTGGATGAGGATGAGATGGTTGAGATGGGATCACTGACTCAGTGGACATGAGTTTGAGCAAATTCTAGGAAACAGTGAAGGACAGGGAAGCCTGGTGTGCTGCAGTCCATGGGGTTGCAAAGAGTCGGACACGACTGAATGACTGAACAACAACAGATAGTTAATTTATAATATTTTACTTGAGCAAATGCCTTTTAATCTAGGGTGATCTGGAGTTTTTAAGTTACATCTAACTTGCTGTCATTCATAAAGGAATATTTAAAAGCAGTCACCAACTAAGACTGAGGCAAGAATCTTGTCTAGGAAGAGAATTGTATAAATATTCATTTTTGCTCTTGTTTAGTCACTAAGTCATGTAGCGACCTAACATAAACATAAAGACCTGTTTAAAGTGCCAGGAAAGCTAGCGAACTATACAACACTTCAAAACAAAACAAAACCTCATACCTTTACTGACATATACCATTGAAATGATGCATTAAATGCAATTCACAACGTAAATTATTTCCTCATTCAACAAACTTACATATTTAGCACTTGCCATGTAACAGGCCTCATGCTGTGTTTTGACGACATCCCAGTGAATAAAATAGTCTGTGAGGCCAGTCTGTGAGGCTTCAGAACCTGAAGCCTAATGGAAAACACAGACTAACCCATAGGTATGGTACCTACTGCCTTATGTGAATAGAGAGTGTGTGGGAGCATGAAGGAGTGCTACTTAACCTGGTAATCTGAAGGCAAGACAGGAAGTGATTCTTTCCTGGAATCTCCCTAGCCCGGGAGATTTTCACTCCATGTGATAAAACATCCTCAGTGGCATCTCAGTTCAGTTCAGTTCAGTCGCTCAGTCATGTCCAACTCTTTGTGACCCCATGAATCGTAGCATGCCAGGCCTCCCTGTCCATCACCAACTCCTGGAGTCCACCCAAACCCATGTCCATTGAGTCGGTGATGCCATCCAACAATCTCATCCCCTGTCATCCCCTTCTCCTCCTGCCCTCAATCTTTCCCAGCATCAGGGTCTTTTCAAATGAGTCAGCTCTTTGCATCAGGTGGCCAAAGTATTGGAGTTTCAGCTTCAACATCAGTCCTTCCAATGAACACCCAGGACTGATCTCCTTTAGTCTCAGAGCTCACTAGAAATTTGCTCCTTTTCCCACTGGCTTAACACACTTAACTTCTTACTTATAATTGCCATTGGGAAAAGTACAACTGTAGCCTCTTGGGGTGTGGTGTTTCATACACCACATTCATACAAATGGGGGCTGTTAATTTCTCACATTGGGTATAAGAAAGTATATATTTCATTTTAAGTGTGAATTCAGTCAATTGTAGATCACATTCCATTCACTGTATTATTGCTTCTACTCTATCCGCCCCCCCCCCCGCCCCCCCCAGATAAGGCATTTCAGTCAGAAAGCAGGCTTCCCTTTTGTTTTTAGCATTTAGCATGGCTTCTAATCTCTGTTATGCCTCTGAAGCTCCTCTGGTACCATGTTATGAGGTTACTGTTTTCAGAATATCCAGTCCGAGCCCTTGGCAGTTCTCTTTGCACTATTGCTACGACTCCTTGCTCTGGAAACAAGACACCTAGGTTCAGACAGTTGCTGTCATACTTTGCTTGTGTGACCTTGGGCAAGTTATTGAGGCTCCCTATACCTTTGTTTCCTCATCTGTAAAAGGGGGGTAGTAATATGTTCTTCAAAGGACTTTTGTGAGAAATTATATAAAGAATGGTGGTTCAGACGGTAAAAGCGTCTGCCTACAAAGCAGGAGACCTGGGTTAGATCCCTGGATCAGGAAGATCTCCTGGAGAAGGAAATGGCAACCCATTCCAATACTCTTGCCTGGAAAATCCCATGGACGGAGGAGCCTAGTAGGCTACAGTCCATGGGGTAGCAAAGAGTCAGACACGACTGAGCGACTTCACTTTCACTTTGTTTCATATGAAGAATCATACCTAGAACTTAAAAGTTTTATATAAGTATTAGCTATTATTATCATAGTGGAAATAACTGGAAGCACTGGCTCAGTCATTAGGTTAACTACTGTGTTAGTAATCTCAGCTCAAAACTTAACAGTATAAAGCACTACACATTTATTCTCTCCCAGTTTCTGTGGATCTGGTCACAACTTGGCTGGGTCCTCTGGTTCAGGGTCTCTCATGAGACTGTAATCAAAGTGTCTTCCAGGGCCGTGGTCTCATGTGAAGCACTGAATTGAGGAGAATCTGCCTCAGTTCACTCCTTCAAGTTTGTTGGACTGAGGGCCTCGGTTCACCACTGGCAGTTGGGTAGAGGCCACCCTCAGTTCCTTAGAATGTGGGCCTCTCTAACTTGCCCCATCAGAGCAAGTCTGGGAGAAGAGCCAAAGAAAGAGTCTGCTGGCAAGATGGAAGTCACAGACCGTAACTTAATTGCAGAAATGATATCTCACCACTTTTACAGTATTCTCTTTGTTAGAAACAAATTACTAAATCCAGCCCAAACTCAAGGGGAGTGGAGTATACTAAAGCATGAATATTAAAAGGCAAGGATCACTGGGGGCCAAGTCAGAGGCTGCCCACCCCACCACTACCCCAGTTAGGATTTCACTTGTGTGATGTACTGTCAAGCATGTGGATATATAGGCATATATATAAATTAAAATACCGAATACATTTCCTGGTGTAGGAAGTAACTTGGTCCTGTCAAATAAAATGTAGCAAACTGATATGAAGTATAATTTTTGGTTGTTAGTTGTTCCAAGTGTTTCAAAAGCTTTAAAACCATTTTTTAAAGTGTACTTGCATGTTTGAAATAATAATAGCATTATTATTTGTGATGGTTAGTTTTACATGTCAGCCTTATTGGTCTAAGGGACACTCAGATAGTTAGTAAAACATTTCTGAGTATGTCTGTGAGGACCAGAGAAAATCAGCATTTGAACTGGACTGAGTAAAAAAGATCTGCCCTGACCATGGTGGGCGGGCATCATCCAGTCTGTTGAGGGCACAAATAGAGCAAAAACTCCAGGAAGGGCAGATTCTTTCTTTCTCTCTCCTCGAGTTGAAACAGCCATCTTTTCCTGCCCTGTGACATTGTAGTTCCAGGTCTCAAGCCTTCGGCCTCAGCTATTCCCCTGGTTCTCTGGTTTTTGAACTCGGACTGAATTATACAACTCACTTTCCTGGTTTCCAGCTTGCAGGTAGCATGTGGTGTGGGACCTCTTAGCCTCTCTGAGTGTGTGAGCCAATCCCTATAATGAATGTTTGGAGTCTGTTTCTCTGGGGAACCCTGACAAATACACTATTCTATAAACAAAGGAAAGAAAAGATCCACTTCTGAGTCCTTCGATTTGTTCACTTAGAGATCTTTCCTTTCAGTTTTTGTTGGTTTGCTCCACGTCCATTCTGCATGTAATGTTTAATTTTTCCTGTGCATATTTGAAAATAGTTGTTGAGCACATTTGTTTTGAACTCCTCTCTCTTTTTTGACTTGTGTTCACATATCTGTTGGGAAAGTAGTAGTACCACGCATCTCTCAGTTAATGTAGCTTCTTGCAGCTCCCTCAGCTCTATTACTTTCTCATTAAGAATCTGCTTTTAAAATAAAAAAAAAAAAGAATCTGCTTTCAGGTGTTCCTGCCCTTGCAGGAATAGTGGTGAAAAGAGAAAAGGCAGATGAAACATGAGCTTAACTTAGTCTAATTGTGGAGACATAATTCATGCTGTGATTATAGAGTTTCCAGAGAAACACAAGAGGCTGTGTTTTCTTATAAAGAGTGTACTCTAGAAAATAGTGCGTGCAATAAATTGTCCATAAAGGTTACCCAGGGAGGAGGGTGAACATCTGTATGATTTTTTTTTAAATTATTATTCAAAAGCTTTATCTGGTTTCAATTAACTGCACTGTTGAAGTCCTCCCCCCAATACACACCCCTCTTTAAACACCTGGCCCAGCTAATATTGGTGGTGTGATCCCTGCTGAAGTGTTGAAATTTCAGTGTCTCTGGCCTAATCTCAGACGGCACAGTGCCTGCATGCCTGAAGTTAGCATGATACGCTCCATTTAAGATGTATTTGACAATCAAATAAGTTTGTATTAGCCAGAGTGTTGCAATCCCTAATCATTTTGCCAAAAATAAGTTAGCTGTTATGTTTTACAACATATGAAGTGTGATAATGAGAAACTTGTGTTTCCATCTCTTATGTTATTTTTACTGGAATATTTGACTCCCATAAGATTTTTGAGGACATATGTGTAGTTTAGTAGCTGGTTTATTTGGTTTTATTTTGGTTCAGTTCTTTATAATATTTTTGTAACTAATGATAGGAAACTATGGTCATAAAATCATTTTAAGAGACTTACTCTATATTTTACACATAATGTCTGACCTGTTTATTAATATACTGAAGGAAATAATTGACTCATTCTTAAAAATATCATATTAAAAATTGTGTTTGTTTCTTTAAGCAAATTTGGTAGAATTATAGAAAGTCTTAATATATTTTGACATGAATGTCCAGAATAAAGAATTTTTAAAAGAAACTTGAGAAAGTAGATAATTGGAAGATTGTTCAATAGCACTGTCATGACTCAAAATAATAAACATAATTTCAGATTAGTAAGCTCTTTAGAGACAGTCTAGTCCCATCTTTAATTTTATAGGTAGAAATGGAGAGAAAAGCACCTTGCCAGGATTTAGCCTTGGCTCTATCTTAATCTAGGGGTAAGATATGATTACAATAACTGTGGGTATATTGTTGTTGTTTAGTCTCTAAGTCATGTCCAAGTCTTTTGTCACCCCGTGGGCTGTAGCCCGCCAGGCTCCTCTTGTCCATGGGATTTCCCAGGCAAGAATACTGGAGTAGGTTACCATTTCCTTCTCCAGGGGATCTTTCTGATCCAAGGATTGAACCCATGTCTCTTATATTGGCAGGCAGATTCTTAGTACTTAGCCACCAGGGAAGCCCAGCTGTGGGTATAAAGTCTAAAGAAAATACCTGATGGTTCTCTAAATCTTTGGATAGTGACAGAGCCTCCAGATAGTATAGAATGTTCCTGGAGTGTACACAACTAGCTCAGTGCAACTCATTACATTGTAGCTCATGGAGTAGTAGATCCCATGAATGAAAAAGAAAAAAGTATTAGTCACTCAGTCGTGTCTGACTCTTTGTAACCCCATGGACTGTAGCTCACCAGGCTTCTCTGTCCATTAAATTCTCCAGGCAAGAATACTGGAGTGGGGTGCCGTGCCTTCCTCTAGGGGATCTCAAACCCAGGGATCAAACCCCGGTCTCCTGCATTGCAGGCAGATTCTTTACCATCTGAACCACATGAATACTGCTCCAGCAATGTGGGGCAGAAGGGGTGACATGGGAATAAAATGTAATCATCTCACTATCTAGAACTTTCCTTTAAATCAGTCCTCTGTATGTTCAAAATGTGCCACCTGATTCTTCCAAAAAATTGTATAAAGTTCAAGGTTGGGAGTTGAAAGCCTCCAATTCTTAACTGGGCACTAAGTCATGAAGTGAAATTCAAGTAATTTAGCTTTTGTTTTCCTCTAACAATTTATATGGCATTTAATGATAATACTTCCTCCCTTTCCAAGGGTACCAGATCCTTCAAAACTTAATTTTTTATATTACTTCCTTGGGGAAAATGCACAATACCATAGAGCTTCCTTTGTCTATCTGGTTGGCAAAAATACCTTCTCTCTAAATGAAATTTCCAGATTACTTAAACTTACTCTTTAAAGCCCCAGACTATTTTATCCATTTGGGTAAAAACTTCTCTAAAACATATTTTTAACTTATCTGCCTTCTTCAACAATGTATGTTGATTATGGAAGAACTTTTCCCTAATGATTCAAGGACATCATTTTGATACTATTATACAGTAAAATACAGTTAAAGCGATTTTGCCCATGTCCTGAAATTTCTTAGATAACAGTGCTTTTTTAAGAAAGAATTCTCATGTCTGTTTATTTTATAGTTATTGCATCTCCTCTGTCAGTGTTAGGTACCATTTCTCCTCCCTACTTATACTTTGTTGCTACTGATTTGCTGCAAATAGAGAAAACAGATAATCATAGAATTTTTTTTCAAGTAAAAAATGAACACATCTTAAATGCAGATACAAGAGTAAAACTGGCAAAATTAAGTAAATGGATTTTGACATTTCTTAGAGAAATAATGAAATAGCTGACTTTCTTTGGTCTAGTATAAGTACCCCAGTGATGTATGTAGATAATCAAAATTTTAGTATTTTAGTGAGATACTCAAAACACACCACAAGTACAGCTAAGAAGCTTGAAAAACTTTACCAAGAGTTAAAATAGCATGTTGGATCATCTCATCTGTGTGTTGAATCAGAAGTACATTTCATCTAAGTTAGGAAAAAAATAAATTCAAATACTCTGAAAGAAATGAGATCATTGAACTTATGGTATACTTACACTATTCTGGTGAACCTTGCTTGTCTGCAGTTAGACATGCTCATGAGAAACATTTATATGATTACACTAAGTTGTGTTCAACAGTCAAGATAATCCAGAGGTGGGGGAAGAGTAGGAGATAATTCCTTTCTCAAAGTAACTGTTGTCAAGACTCCTGTCCCTAGATTAATTGATAAGCAGAAGGCAAAATGAAGTATCATGAGGCTCTGAGTGTTTTGAAAAGAGAGGTGACTTCTAACTGAGAAGATCAAACAAAAGCATCATTGAAGAACAGGTGTTTGAGCAGAGGAAGGATGAGTCAGTATTTAGAAATAGAATCTGATGGGGTTTTTGGGGCACGGTGGGAGTTGCTATCCATTCTAAGCAGTAGGAAATCTATTGGCGTGGGGGGGAAGAGACCGAGAGAGAGAAACGGTTTTTATCCCTGGGCGCTGTAGGTGGTCAGATTTGGATGCAGCTCAGTGTGCATGAAGGGAGCAGTGGGGCAGGAGAACCTAGGCTGATAGAGTGCAAGTCCAAGAGAGTTTGGACTCTATTTTCTGGACAGCATGGAGCCACTGAAGGACCTGTGATAATAATAGTCATGCATTGGGTAAATTAACTTCTCAGTGAAAAGAAAATGAAATGGAGAGAGAGTATAGAATCAAAAGTGAACAGCCAAGTGACTAGGCAAGTTGGCTAGTTCAGATGAGAAATAATGAAGACAATAGACAGGATTCACCCAGGGACATTGTTAAAGAGAGAAAAGAAACAGGTCATAGATGTATATTAGGAAAGTGATTTCATTTGGTGGAAAGGAGGATGGAGAGGAGGAAGCAGAGAAAAAGGCAAAATTTATAATAATTTTCCAGACAATTGGCTGCAATCCATTAGTGGATCTTGAATTCACTTCAGTGGTTGGAGCCTGTGGATTAGTCAAGATCCAGTATACTATGCCTTGGTAACACAGTGTCAGTGGCTTTTAACAATAAAGATTTGTTTATCACTCTTTGAGGATAGGCTGCCCTCGTGTCACTCTCTCCATGCACTCTTATTCCAGAAAGCAGGTTGATGAGATAGCTTCTCATGGCAGAGAATAAAGAGGAAATAGTGAGCCACACTTTGCATTTTAAAACCCCTGCCTGGAAGTGACATTTGTCACTCCTCATGCTACACTGGACAGAGAAAGTCACATGAACAAGTCTGCCAGCAGGGAGGCCATGGAATACAATCCTCTTCAGAGAAGGGAAACATATGTTTGTAAACAATAAAACGGCATTTAAAAATAATAAAAGTAAAAATAGAATAGAAAATATTAATTTTATTGTTATAAAGGTATGTATTGTGGAATGTTTATTTCACTTTTTATGAGTATGTGTTGAAATCCTAGGTTACAATATAGAATGTATATCTTATTGTGGGTCAAGGTAAGAAACTTGAAGGTCATTAACCTCGACTAGGTTATGCCACAGAAGTGAAGAAAAGAGAAAGGAAAAAAAAAAAAGAAAAGAGAAAGGAGAATGTCTGGAAAGGCATAGGTATGTGGTAGATTAAAGATGATCATAGATTCTTTGCCATTCCTTTCTCAGGAGGTGAGTCTCCTTCCCTTCCCCTTTGAATTTGGGCTGGGTAAGTGATCTGGCTTCACCAATGGGATACAGAGGAGATGATGTTCTGGTACTTCCAAGCCCAGCTTTAAGGGGACTGGGAGCTTCCATTTTGTCCCTCTTGGAAGCCAAATGCCAAATTAGAAGTTTAGCAACCCTGAGACCACCAAATTATGAGGAAGCCCAGGCTGGCCACACAGAAGGGGATCATGAGGCCCCAGAAGTGAGTGAAACCTTCTTAAACTTTCCATCTGCTATGGGAAGCAGCCTAGTAAGTGACCCAAGTCTATGCCATGTGGAGCCAAAGTCTAGCTGAGCCCTGTTTGAATTCCTGACCCACAGAATCAGAAACAACACATTTGAGGATGGTGTGTTAGGTAGGAGTAGATAACTGGAATAAGGTAAAGCAGTTGAGTGTAACTACAGTTGAAGAGAAGGAAAAATTAAAGCTTCTGGTATTGGTAATTGGAAGGTCATTGATAACCTAGAAGAGAACATTTTTAGTGAAATAATGGGAGAAGGAGGTTGAAGAAAGTTAAGTGATCCAGGAATTGGCCGGTGAAGTGGAGAAGATAAGATGATAAGGAACAAGTTGGTCAAGGAAACATCTTTTCCCTGTAAGTGGGAGAGAATCTGCTGGTGGGAATAGCCCATGCAGAGAGAGAGATGCTGAAGATGAAATAGAAATGTTTATTTGAACAGAGTTCCTCCTCTTTGTCCTTGAAGCCTACACACTTGAATACTTGGATTTTTCTCAATCTTCATATCCTTGCAAAAGGGTTTTTGTGCCTTGGGCTTGGTTCTTCATTTGAGCCCAGAAACTTGAAACAGTTAAAAATTGAACTTACTTTCATTACTAATACAGTTTATCCAACATTCATTTGAAATTTACAAAACATGTTCACGTGTAACAAAGTTATTAACAACCCAATCTTTTCCCATTTTGCAGGTAAGGAGAACAAAGTTCCAAGCAGTTATGTCTTATCCATATGTTAGTTAGCTACTAAATGGCAAAACTAGGACTTTATATTCTGTTCTCTAGCTTTCCTGTCATTGGCCTTCAGGTGAGTTAGTTAGGAAAGTTAACGATTATAAATAATTAGAGCAAGTTACTTTGACAAACCATCAAAACCTATTTGACCTAAACTTAAGGTTTCAACTGTTATTTATTTAAGACTTGAGTTCTTCAAGTACACAAGGAGGGTTTTAGTGGGAGGTGGATGAATGCTTTTGAGGGAAGTAAGAATTGGGAGAAGCAAGGATATGGCTGAATGTCTGCATCATGGAAGATCAAGGGAGTTGGTACTAAGGCACAGGCAAGGGCAGAAATTAAACTCTAAAGACAGTGAAGCAGAAACCTAGAATTGAGCTGGGGCAAAAGGAAGGATAGAATGTGAAGGGAATTGGAAGATTCTGCAAATACAGTGCACAGTAGTTCTACAGTTGTGCCTACATGACCCATTAGTGAACCCCGGTGCAAGAAAACCACAGGGGTCAGGCAGTCAACAACTACTCTGGCTTGTGAAAGACTCTTATAAACCCCCTATTCTGGGGAAGGTTTGTGCAGAGTATGATGAAATGCTATTTTTCTAATCATGTATGTATATTTTAAATACATATTTGTTGTCTGTTTATGTGTTCACACACACACACGTTGTCTTTTCAGAATTACCCACAGACTGCCTTGTTGAAAACTAGACATTTGGAAAGTTTCAGCTTCAGCCATTTTTCAGTTATCTGCATATTAAAAGAAAAGATCCTGAAATTGCTTTCAAAGTGGAAAAATTGTGTGGGCTTTTTTCATCTTTTCATAACTCAAAAACTATTTAATATATTTTTCTCAAACTTTGCAAAAAAAAAAAAAAAAAATCACCTTTGGGCTGAAACCAAGCATGGAAAATTTCACCACAAAGGGCTAATTTTTTGGAAAGCTGCAAGAAAGTGAAAACAGGAGTTTATAATAGAACATTCTTCATGCATGTTAATACTTAGTACTTTATCTAATGCATTTCATCTGAGAGTTTCTGAACACTTTTCAGATTTAAAAGTTGAGTCATTTTAGTATTTGTGGTCCATGATAGACTATCAGATATGGAAAATTCTCCGCATCCTCTTAAAAGTTCGGTATATATTAGGAGTTAGTGAGATATGTTTACTGTCTTACTACAGATAGAGCAGAAGAAGTGAAGTGGATACTAGCCAGAGAAAGCCTTACATTTACTGCTTAAACACATTTTATCACCACCTCTTCCTGGGGCTTCCCAGGTGGCTCAGTGGTAAAAAATTGGCCTGCCAATGCAGGAGAGTCAGGAGATAAAGTTTTGATCCCTGGGTTGGGAAGATCCCCTGGAGGAGAAAATGGCAACACACTGCAGTATTCTTGCCTGGAAAATTCCATGGAGAGAGGAGCCTGGCTGCTACAGTCCATATACTTGCAAAGAGACGCTCCTGAGCAACTAAGCACTCTTCTTGGTCTAGGAGTAGTTGTGAGTAGAATATATTTGATGACATAAGTCTTTAGATTCATCTCTCTGAGCCAGCAGTTCTCAAAGCAGTATCAGCATCATCAGGGATTGGATAGAAATGCAAATTATTCGGCACCACTTAAGAATGTTAAACTCTAGGCCTGGAACCACCAATCGGTGTTTTTAACAAGTACTGTAGGTGATTCTGGGGTTTCCCTGGTAGCTCAGATGGTAAAGAATCTGCCTGCAATGCAGGAGACCTGGCTTCTATCCTTGGGTCAGGAAGATCCTGTGGAGAAGGAAATGGCTACCACTCCAGTATTCTTGCCTGGACAATCCCATGGACAGAGGAACCTGGCGGGCTACAGTCCTTGGGTCACAAAGAGTTGGACATGACTAAGCCCACACGCATGCAGGTGATTCTGGTGGATGCTCTAGTTTGAGAACTAGAACTTTCTTCAAAAGCTTGGAATGTAGAATGTTCAAGATGTTATGGACAATTAAAGCTGTACTTGGTCTTTTCATGACATGCCATCTCTGTCTTCTCATATCATTCCTGGGAAGCAGGAGGAATATTTATCAAGTTCTCTAAAAGAAACATCTTCTTTTCTGTATTTCATGTGTTCTAGTTCTTTGCACCTAGGATCTTATCCACAAGTACAGCTAGTCCCCTTAAGTAAAGGTGTCGATACAGGGAAACAGCATTACCATGACAGATTTTCTCATTTCAATGATTCAGGCCTGGAATGGGACTGTATTTCATTCTCATTTCTTTGAAGTCTTAAGTTCCAAGATTTAAGCAGCAAGGTGGCAGAGGTCTGTCAGTGGATGCTGATTTAAGCCCTGCTTCTCTGTGTAAGTTCTCAGTCATATGCTTCACAGAGACTCCCTGCATTCCAGCAAACTCCACTGTCTATATGTTTAGGCAATGAAGTAATTATATATGTGGCATTGTAACAAATTTTGAGAATATTCTTCTGGTGACAGAAGAGGACCTTTATCTAATCACTGGTGCCCCAGCTTGTAAGGTTGAAACTTAGGCATAGCCTGGGAGGGGTGTTTAAGCAGTTTAAGGTGTATTCTTCAGTTGCAGTCCATTTTGGTAGAAGTGTGAATATTATCATCTAAACTAATATTAATGGAAAGGAAAAAGAGATGTCTTTTAAAATTGATCACTTAAAAGTTTTATTATGAAAAATTTCTAATGAAAAAAAATGTATAATAAATATCCAGATAGCCATTATCTGAATTAACATAGCTACTAATATTTTCTCTTTACCTATTATTTTTCTTCAGATATTTTCAGATAAATTAAAGCCCTCATATTTCACCCTTAAAAACTTCACTGTGCATCTTTTAAGAAGGATTTTTTTTCTTATATAACTACCATGTCATCACACCTAACAAAATTAATGGTATTATCATATTCAGATCTTCTTAGTCCCCAGAATGCTGTTTTACAGTTGGTTTGTGAGTCCTTTCTTTGAATTAAAGGCTTTTCTTTCCAATCATAAAAGTTACTACATTTGTAAATTTCAGGAAGGTAAGGGAAAAAAATTTTTTTAAGTGTACTGTTATTTATTAGGATGTATTTAAGATATCTAATTCCCTTGTAGATATTTAGTATAATTAAAGATTGAATTCTTATTAGCCATTTTACTATAATTATTTATATATTACTATAATTAAATTTAAGAACCTTGCTTAATTCTTTCAACAGCTCTTGAAGGAGGCTATTCTTTTCCCATTTTATACATGATAAAACTGAGACTTAGAAGGACAGAAGTAACTTGTTCAAAGTTAGACAGCTTATCGGGCATATGCTAGAATTTGAACCCACATTTGTTTGACTCCAGAATCCATGTTCTCAGCCACTAACTGGTCTTATTATTATAAAAGAATTTGCGGACATCAGGAAAAAGAACAGCAGCTTCTCAGATAAAGGTACAAAGGACATGTACAGATAATTCACTAAGGAAGAGTTAGAATAAAGTCTACCCCGAAATGTGTACTTAGCACAATGTATGACACAGTGCTTAATAAACTAGTGTATGGTAGTAGTTAATAGTGACCCTATTGACTATGGTAGTACTTGATGTTTGATGAATGTACCTCAACAGTTATCAAAATGAGTTGCTGCTATTACAGTATTTTAAAGAAAAAGTTCACCGTTGTGTATGTCTACCACTGTATGCATTTTTAGAAAGTCTGAACAGGTAAATACCATGTGGCTTACAGTGGTTGTCTCTGGGGGCAGTAGAAGTAAGGGTGTATAGGAAGTGGAGACTATATTGTTTCTACTTTTTACAATGATCATGTATTACCAGAAAAAAAAAATTCCTATGAAAAGTGTTCATAGCCTTTGAGCCTACTAATTCTTTTCTTTGGAATCTATATTAAGAAACTAATCTCAAAAGTAAAGAACACACTCATATACAAATATTATTTATTGTATCAAAAATTGTAAACATCCTAATGTCCAACTATGAGGGAAAGTTTGAATATGGAATGTGCAGTTTTTAAAAGTATATTTTCAAAAGACATTCTAAGACATGAAAGATAGTTGTAGAATATTAAGGATGCTGTAACAAGAAAGAGAATGTAGAGCACAACTATATATCAAGAGATAACATGCATTTAAAAGCTTGAAAATGAATACAGAGGTTGTGTTTGAGTGTTGTGTTTTGGAGTGATTTTCACCCTTAAAATTTTCTTTTAATGGCACATATTTTTGTAATAATTTAATGGTTATATATATTCTTTCCTTTTTTAAAAAGCAGTTTGATTTTATGACTTCATAACATAAAGTTAGTTCAGAGAGGTAAAGTTTTTGGTAACTTGTTCCACAGCAAGAGATAACAATCACAGGGGGAAAGAAAGGGTAGCATCAACTTCATGGTTTCTCTGCAGGAAAACCCACCCCTGAAACCAATAGCAGCTCTCAGTCAGCAGTAGCATCTTCAGCAGTGGCAGCCATCCTAGCTTTTTAACTCATCCTACTCCATTCAGTTTGAGCAAGCTCCAGGAGTTGGTGATGGACAGGGAAGCCTGGCGTGCTGCAGTCCTTGGAGTCGTAAAGAGTCAGACATGACTGAGCGACTGAACTGAGCTGAACTGAACTCCACTCAATTAGTTAGGCTTTTTCCATTCCTTGCAATTCTTTTTTTTTTTTAAATAAACCCTGCCTTCTCCCCCTTCACAAAATAATTTGGGTTGTGGATTGGTATATATCTTGTTGGCTTGCCTCATGATTGTTATTAATTTTTCAATGTGATAACAAAATCATAGGTTGGGATCAGCATCATTGTTCAATCCTACTGCTGGGGTGAAGGAGACCTATTTCACATCTCATCAGACTGTAAGTTTCATAATGGCTAGGACTTTAAGAGGCCCTGGGGTGTGAGCAAGCAAGTGGCACATACTAAGTCAAAGTTGTTGTCTTTGTGAATAACCTGGCAGTTGGATGGATACAGGTCTGAAAAGCATAGCTCATGCCTTGCTACGTTCAGACCTTATTATGCCAATGAACTGGATGTTCACAGAAGAACAGATTCTGAGCCCCAGTGGATGGAGCTTAGCAGTCAGTGAAGAGATAACATAGAAGAAAGTGGAAACAGATGAGCAAAATTCTGTGAAATTGGTTTTTTGTGGCTATTGTTTATTCCAGTCAGAAGATTCTTTGCAGGTCTGTCAGTTTGTGGAGATGAGAACTATGAATGTGATGGTTAAGAAAGGAAAAGACTCCTTAATATGGTTTCCCTGTGTGCATGAGGCTGGTCTACCCTCCCTTCTTGCTATTGTGGAAAATCTGTGAACAATATGCAATGTAGGCCTCAAAAAATTCCCTGAAGTGGAAAAAGCCTAGCAGGAACTAAATGAAAGATGCTTCACAAGAACGAAATGTGGTTGTTTTGAGATCTGACGATCTGAGCCAGTTCAGACCAATTGTGTTTGGTTGGAAAGAAGCTAGATTTTATCAGGTATTGGGGAGATATACTGACAAATGGATAAAGACTGAAGGCCAGCATCGTTTCTGACAACCTGTTCCTCGGAAACCAGACAGTAAATAATTTCCCATTGTCAGTCACACAGAGACCAGAGGAAACAACACACAAATGAAGTCTGTAGACGGTCCAGAAACTCCACTGCAACCAATAATTGTATCTCCTCACCCGCATAGTTGTGGGCACTTCTGTGTAAGTCAAGCTGAGTGTTAGAGAGTCAACCTTTTCCTCTTTCATAACTTGCTACCCTCAGAAAAGTGCTGAGGAGCTTCTTGTGCCTACTGCAGAGGGCCTTCAGTCATGTCGTATGAATGCTGAGTGACTTGGATTTCAGAAGTGATTTCATAAAATCTTGGGGCTGATTCTGATCATCAGGGTGCCAGGGAAATTCTCAAGGTCCTCTGAGGGAGGTGGCCTCAACTTGTCCCCTTTGGTCATAGTCCCTACTCCTGCCCTGTACATACTTAGTACTCCCTCCTAACTATTATTATCTCGTATTAATAACTCATATGTCCACTTCCTATTTTTCCTACCACACCTAACAGATGGCTTCTATCCACCATTTCAAGTCATCTCAATGCACACTTCTTTGTGAACTCTTTCGTGATTCTTCCCAGTCATTTTTACTGTCCTTCCTTTATAACCCTTTTTCTCAAAATTCTTGTGTATTCCAACTTGCATTATAGGTGTTGAATATTTACATGATTCTCCCTATTAGATTTTTGAGCTTATTTTTTAAATTGAGATATTACTTTCACATAGTAACTTTTTTTCTCTCGCTGCTTCAATCTGGCTGTTCTTTCCTATTTTCTAGTTCAGTAACCCTCTCTTCAGCTATGAACATACTTCTTTTAAATCCATCTGTTGAATTCTCAGTTTCATTCATTCTATTTTTTGCTTACAGAATTTCCATTTTATTGTTTTCATAGTTACTGTTTCCTAAAATTCTACATCTTGTCACTTAATTTTGTGATCATGTTAATCACAGTTATTTTGAAGTTCATGTCTGACTTTCTCCTTTGAACTGTCAACAGTGTTTTAAAGTACAATTTTATTCTTAAAAAGTAAGAATTCAGAGATGACATATTTGAAATAAAAATAAATGAAAACTGTATCTGATAATTCCATTGTTGAAGTGTCTTATAAGTTTCTTTTCTGCTTTCTCCTTCTTTGTTTTCAGTTATGTTGTCTTGTTCCTCAGTATGTTTGTATATTAGGGTTCTCTAGAGATACAGAACCAATAGAAAGTGACTAACTATAAGGAATTGGCTAACACAGTTATGGAGGCTGACAAGTCCTAAAAACTGGAGTCAGTAAACTGGAGACCCAGGAGAGCTGATGGTGTAAGTTTTGAGTCCAAACACAGGCCAACTCAAGACCGAGGAAGAGCCAGTATTTCGGTTGGAGTCCAAAGATAGGAAAAAGCCAATGTCCCAGCTCAAAGACAGTCAGCAAGCCAAAGGAATTCTCTCTTACTCAACCTCTCTGTTTTCCTCAGACCTTCAACTGATGGGGTGAGGCTCACTAACATTGAGGAGGACAGTCTGCTTTACTAGGTCTTACTGACACAAATGTTATCTCATCCAAAACAGCCTAGACACACCCAGAATAATGTTTGACCAAATATCTGCTAACCCCATGACCCAGACAACTTGACACTGAAAATAAACCATCTCTGCTTGTTAAGTTTTTCTTCAGTTGAATACCTGACATTATATTGATATATGAAAAATTATTAAGACAATATGAGGCTTCTGTCTTCCTCCAGAGAGGATTTACTTTTGCTTTTGACTAGCAGTTATAGTCAGGAGAAGGCAATGGCAACCCACTCCAGTACTCTTGCCTGGAAAATCCCATGGACGGAGGAGCCTGGTGGGCTGCAGTCCATGGGGTCTCGAAGAGTCGGACACGACTGAGCGACTTCACTTTCACTTTTCATTTTCATGCATTGGAGAAGGAAATGGCAACCCACTTCAGTGTTCTTGCCTGGAGAATCCCAGGGACAGCGGAGCCTGACGGGCTGCTGTCCGTGGGGTCGCACAGAGTCAGACACGACTGAAGTGACTTAGCAGCAGCAGCAGCAGCAGTTATAGTCAGGCTTCCCAGGTGGCACTAGCAGTAAAGAAACCACCTGCCAATGCAGGAGACTTAAGAGACCTGGGTTCAATCGCGGGTTTGATCCCTGACTCAGGAAGATCCCCTGGAGGAGGGCATGACACCCCACTTCAGCCTACTTGCCTGGAGAATCCCATAGATAGAGGAGCCTGGCAGGCTGTGGCCCATAGAGTCACAAAGAGACCGAAGTGACTTAGCACAGCAGTTATAATGAGGGTCAGTCACTTTAATATGATGAGGAATGGGGCTGAATCAGGGCTATCTTTGTGAGGCCCGGTACACCACTGCTTGTAAGGGGTAGCCAATTAGTAGTTCCTACCGAGAGCCCTTTTCATACTGTTCATGGGGTTCTCAAGGCAAGAATACTAAAGTGGTTTGCCATTCCCTTCTCCAGTGGACCACATTCTATCAGACCTCTTCACCATGACCAGTCCATCTTGGGTGGCCCCACATGGCATGGTTTAGTTTCACTGAGTTAGACAAGGTTGTGGTCTGTGTGATCAGATTGACTAGTTTTCTGTGATTATGGTTTCAGCGTGTCTGCTCTTTGATGCCCTCTTGCAGCACCTACCATCTTACTTGGGTTTCTTACCTTGGACGTGGGGTATCTCTTTACGGTTGCTCCAGCAAAGCACAGCCGCTGTTCCTTACCTTGGACGAGGGTATCTCCTCACGGCCGCCCCTCCTGACCTTGAACATGGAATAGCTCCTCTTGGTCCTCCTGCGCCCGCATAGCCGCTGCTCTTGATCATGGGGTTGCTCCTCTCGGCTGCCGCCCCTGACCTTGGGCGAGGGGTAGCTCCTCACAGCCACGCTTCTGCACAGTTCGTCGCAGCCAGCGCAACATCTATTTCTGCTTTATTGACTATGCCAAAGCCTTTGACTGTGTGGATCACAATAAACTGTGGAAAATTCTGAAAGAGATGGGAATACCAGACCACCTGACCTGCCTCTTGAGAAACCTATTTGCAGGTCAGGAAGCAACAGTTAGAACTGGACACGGAACAACAGACTGGTTCCAAATAGGAAAAGGAGTACCTCAAGGCTGTATATTGTCACCCTGCTTATTTAACTTATATGTAGAGTACGTCATGGAAACGCCGGGCTGGAAGAAGCACAAGCTGGAATCAAGATTGCCAGGAGAAATATCAATAACTTCAGATATGCAGATGATACCACCCTTATGGCAGAAAGTGAAGAACTAAAAAGCCTCTTGATAAAAGGGAAAGAGGAGAGTGAAAAAGTGGGCTTAAAGCTCAACATTCAGAAAACTAAGATCATGGCATCTGGTCCCATGACTTCATGGGAAATAGATGGGGAAACAGTGGAAGCAGTGTCAGACTTTATTTTTTGGGGCTCCAAAATCACTGCAGATGGTGATTGCAGCCATAAAATTAAAAGACGCTTACTCCTTGGAAGGAAAGTTATGACCAACCTAGATAGCATATTAAAAAGCAGAAACATTACTTTGCCAACAAAGGTCCGTCTAGTCAAGGCTATGGTTTTTCCAATAGTCATGTATGGATGTGAGAGTTGGACTGTGAAGAAAGCTGAGCGCCACAAAATTGATACTTTTGAACTGTGGTGTTGGAGAAGACTCTTGAGAGTCCCTTGGACTGCAAGGAGATCCAAGCAGTCCATCCTAAAGGAGATCAGTCCTGGGTGTTCATTGGAAGGACTGATGCTGAAGCTGAAACTCCAATACTTTGGCCACCTGATGTGAAGAGTTGACTCATTGGAAAAGACCCTGATGCTGGGAGGGATTGGGGGCAGGAGGAGAAGGGGACGACAGAGGATGAGATTGTTGGATGGCATCACTGACTCAATGGACATAAGTTTGAGTAAACTCCGGGAGTTTGCGATGGACAGGGAGGCCTGGCGTGCTGCGATTCATGGGGTCGCTAAGAGTTGGACACGACTGAGCGACTGAGCTGAACTGAACTGAGAGCTCAGCATGTCTTCTCTTTAATGGGCACCAAACGCCCAGATTTTGACCCTTGAGCCACAGAAGATTTCCAGAAACTCTTCAATTTTTTGGCCGTATAGCCATTGCCTGCAAATTGGTAAATGACTAAGAACTGTTTCAGCATACTTCTCAGAATTTCCTTTGTCTCTAGAATTTTGGCTCTCCAGGTCTCTTCTGCCTTTGATACTTCCAAAGACACTTAAAAAAAAAACCTAAAAAACTTTTTCCAGGTTTTATAATTGTTCTTGGCAGGCAGATGGCTCTGCAGTAGGCTAGTTTGCCATCCCCACACCCCATCACCACCATTACTGCTTCTGCCTAGCTTCCCATTCTTCAAGCTTTCCCTTGAGAAGTATGCCATTTTGAGTTCTTTTTTCGTGTGACCTGTTTTTTCTCTGGACAGTTTTGGAATCTTCACTTTATCCACATTACTATGTTTTGTGATGATATTCCTTGGGCTGTTTATCCTTTTTAATCCGGAAACTGGCATTCTTACATCCTGAAAACTTTTCTCATATTTTTTTCCTACTTGTTTTCTGATTGTTCACATGTTAAACCTTAAGAAAAGATTCTGTTGATGGATTTCATTTTCCATTGTTTATCTTTCACTCTTATAAAGTTCTGTATGATGAGAAATGGATAATTTCCCAACCTTATCTTGGAATCCATCTAATTAAACTTTTGATTTCAGCCTTCATACAGATAATTTCTTGTTCCTTGTTCCCTTTTTGTGGAGTCTTTTTTGACTTTGTGGGTGTTTCTCTCTCTCTGAGGAAAGCAAATTTTGGGGGTTTTGCTGTATCATGCATTGTCTCTATTCATTCTAAATTTTCTTTATCACCTTTTGCTTATATTGATCTATAATAGAAGCTTCCTCAAATGTCTGACATTCCTTTGTTATCTGTTCACATTTAGGAATGAAGCACCGGAAATCCTAGGAGGTTTGTGTGGGTGTGGGCCTTGTCAACTAAGCAGCTTCACAGCAGCGTGATGGGATAGGTGTGCTGACTTTTTTTTTTTGGTGTTATTTCCCAGTGTCACTATCAGTGCATTCTTTCTCTAGAGCCCTTCAGTTTCTCCCCTAAAATCTTCAAATCTCCTGCCCGAAAGCATCATCATTGAAGTGAGACCGTGTGAGAGGCTGGTGAAAGTGTCAGCATGCATGTTGGGCTTTCCCTCAGACCTCCTTTCCATGAACAGCCCTTTCCCCTGCTTTTCCCTACGCCTGGCAAGCTCTCTCCTTCAACTTGCATACAGAATAAACCTCCAGCCCTGAACTGTGGCTGGGGAGGGGAGTTGCTTGCGGGTACTTGGATGAGGCAGTGGACCTGGGGGCACTGCCCCTCAGCCTTTCATTTGTTCAGTGTGCTGTGTCCTTGCACTGTCATGGAGTACCTGGTGGGGACTTGAAGGCACCCGTGAACCAGGAAAGAAGCCCTGCCCTCTTAGAGGTCATAGTCTGCCAGGGGGAGATGATAATGAACATAGAAATTATTATGTTCAAAGGTGAGAGAGACGACCTTGATAAAAACAGTGGAGCAAGATAAAGGAATTAGAAGTGCCACGGCTGGGGGATAGAGGGCAGTGGTGGACTGTACTTCGTTTTTTATAACCTTGTATGGAAATAATTTTAAACTTACCAAAGAGTTACAAGAATAAGAATAGTACATAGAACACTATATACACTTCATCCTGAATTACTGTTATCATTTTACCTCATTTTCTTTGTTACTTGCTCTCCCTCTCCTGCCCCCCTATAAACACACACACACACACACGTATATGAGGGAATGGGGAGAGTCAGTGTATGTGTGTTGTGTGTGCATGTGTATACGTATATATAATGTATATATCTCTGAACTAGTTGAAAGTGAAAGTGAAGTCACTCAGTCGTGTCTGACTCTTTGCGACCCCATGGACTGTAGCCTACCAGGCTCCTCCATCCATGGGATTCTCCAGGCAAGAATACTGGAGTGGGTTGCCATTTCCTTCTCCAGGGGATCTTCCCGACCCAGGGATTGAACCTGGGTCTCCCGCATTGCAGGCAGACGCTTTAACCTCTGAGCCACCAGGGAAGCCCCTGAACTAGTTGAGAGTTCGTTAAATATATTATGGCCCTTTGAAGTGAGCGATTTTTTTTTTTTTAAAGCTGGTGACTAAAATTTGAACTTGGTAACAGAGTATGTGATTCCCATTTTCATCATGCAGTATTTTCAGATACCATGGGGCATTTTTAATTGATAAATTAGTGATATTTGGATGTCAGGTGCAGCATAATAAGAGCTGGTAAGAATGTGTAAAGGCTTAGGAATGCAGGCCTGTCCTGGTAGGACAGAGGAGAAGAGCGTTTTATATTCAAAATAAAATAAATCTGAAGTGTATAAAATGACAGAAGCTTAAAAAGCATGGGTTGTAGGAAGATTTTGAAGCTGTGTTTCAAATGTGTAAGTGTAATCATATGTAAATATCAATGCAGATATGCAAATGTTCCTTGTAATTTGCAGCCCTGAAATGTAGATTAAAAGCATGAAATGACTTTTTTTGTTTTTTTTATATTCAGGTAATTAAAGTGTAGAAAGATCTGTCGTAGAAGATCTGAATATAATTCACATGAATGAAAAATAGTAAAAGTGCTCAGTCTCATGAATGTCATCTGTCTTATGCAAAATATTGCAGTGGCATAATTTGTCTTCAGTATCAACTTTGAAGGGTCTTCCTTCTTAGGATTTAGGGTTATTTCTGAAGTTGAATGGTTTGGAACACTTGTAAATGTTGGCCTATCTCTAATAATAATGGTAGCAGTTGTTTCAACTACAAAGAGTTATATCACCAAACAATAATAATTATTAAGAAATTCTTTTGTCTGCAAGTATATGGTGTAATTAATGGATGCCATAGGCTTCCCAGGTGGCTCAGTGGACTGAAGCAGGGGACGCAGTTTCAATCCCTGGATCAGGAAGATCTCCTGGAGGAGGAAATGATAACCTGCTCCAGTATTCTTGCCTGGAAAATTCCATGGACAGAGGAGCCTGGCAGTTTACAGTCCATGGGGTCGCAAAGAGTCAGACACGACTTAGCAACTAAACAATAACAACAATGTGCTCTGAAGTTACCCTGCTTGGATTCATCTTTATCACTTTGTAACTAAATCTCAGTTTTCTCATCTATGGAAAAAGAAACTTACTTGATAAGGTTACGTATTAAATGAGATTATGTACATTATAAAATTATAAAATTCATTAGCATAGTTCCTAGAAGATAGTAAACTACCATTACTGCTATTATTCTAAGCACTTCCTGCTGTGGGGCATATTCCTGTCTTACTGATGTATGAAATTGTTAAGACAGAATATAAGATCTCAAAAAAGCAAGCTCTTGATCAGTAAAATAGAATGGAATTTTCAGCTTATCAACTGCATCATGCTCATGCTCAATTGCTCCGTCGTGTCCAACTCTTTGCGACCCCATTTTTTTTTCAGGCAAGAATACTGGAATGGGTTGCCATTTCCTCCTCCAGAGGATCTTCCTGACCCAGGGATCAAACCTGCATCTCCTGTGTTGGCAAGTGGATTCTTTACCACTGAGCCACCCGAGAAGCCATAAACTGCAAAGATATGATTCAGTGAGCTGAATAGCCTTATCCCAAGGAGAGGAAAACATGGCCTTTGGGGAGAAGAGATAAACTAGGATTATTCCTAGGTCTGTGTTTTGACTACTAGCAACTTTATCTTTGAATGCTGCCTGGTTTTTATTGTATGTTCTCTAACATGTCTTAACGATGTTGGCAGTCATATGAAAGGAAAAGCTGTGTGCTATGTGTTCTTGTTTTCAACTTGTACGGTAGGAAGTACCCTGCCATTATCACAGCAAGTGGGCTCAGCTGATAAGCAAATAGGGAAAGTAGCAGTGATGCCATTCTTCTTAAGATGTTGAAGTACCGTTCATCATGGCTTCATTTAGTCATAAAAGATAGACATCATTGCTGCACTCCAGAAAAATGGGTACATCTGTCATAAGCTATCTGAACAGTGTAAGTGTATTGAATTTTTTTTTTTTTTTTAGAATTTACTCTGTTTAAAAATAAAATGCCTATTTTATGAAACAAATTGTATACAAACCACACCTGAACTTCATGCTCCTTACCTTATGGCTATTCGTCAAATTGTTTCCTAACTTCCTTTCTGGAAAATCATTAATAATAATAATAAATTCAGGAAAAATAAACATCAAAATACTGTCTCCAGTCCCCCAAACATACCCTGTATAAAAAGTCCCAGCGTGTATATTTACTTTCCTATACTAGTCAAGAAAACGTGGTTGTGCTTCATTACCAAATGTTGACTCTGTTAGATTTCAAGTGTGAATGTGAAATATATGAAAATGTTTCCTTAGAGTAGAATGAATTGGCCAGCCTAGAAATTCTTTCTTTAATGAGACAGTAACATAAGAAAATGTTTTGTTATGTACACAAATTTGGAAACTTTCTCTGCCCAGCTGTGTTATAAAATCAGGTATATTTCCTTGACCTCAGTGATTTTCTTTTTTTTTTTGCCAATAGGTTTCTCCATGAATAAAAGAAATTTTTATTACTATGCCTTACCCTATCACACTTGGACTATAAATTTCATTGAAATTATCATCACGATATGTAGGAAAAGTCTAAGTTTCACCCGACAGGTAATAACTGTTGCTCTCCAAAGGCAAGAGAGGAAAACCAGCCTAGTCAACTAAACATTAGTTGTGATAAACAATCTTTGGTCTTCTTATATTTTTAAGAGGTAATGATGCATTCAGAGTGCACATTAGAACTTCCTTATTGTTTTAGTACATTCCCATGATTTCATAGTGTACTTTAAATTTCAGCTTGTTATTGATACAGATCAACAAAATGTAAGCCTGTAGTTATTCGTGTATTTTTAGAGCTTTTCTTCGCATGTAGTTTTGTTTAACACGGGTCACAGTAATGGATCGTTTATACAAAGTAATGAATTGCTTCCCGTTTCTGCCAGCTGATTTGATCAGTCCGAAGTTCCTTAGGTGCTGTGGGTTACATAACTAGTATGGAATCTGTATGGTACATGTTTTAGTATGACAGTAACTGTATTAACCATTTATATTCTCTAAATCTTTGAGGACATTTTATTAAACACAAGGAAGCTGGTTATTTTGAAGTGAATAAACTTGAAACTAAAATGAACAATGAGTTACCTTACAGAGCACATTTACCAGACTTCTTGGAAAACAGATTATTTTCATTAGTTAATTGTTCTGGCTTACTGTGGATTGGCCAGGGGAAAAAAAAAATTCTTTCTAACTTTCCCATTTTAAATGTTTGTCATGTGTTTTAGCATATTTTCCTGCTTTTATGAGCAGAGTACAATAGAACACAATTTAGTTTTACTTTCCTGAAGAATTTTTAGCACCTGAAAGGACTAGTTCTGAATATTTTCTCTTATCTCTGGTGCCATTATAAATGCAGAAGGTTTAGAGGGTTAGGATTAAATGTACTGACCTCACGTTATTCCCTAGAATTATTTTTTTAACCAAGTCCCTGATAGTAGTTGGTTTGGTTATTTACTAACATGGTTACAAGATACTTGGAGGGAAAAATTAGATTGGAGTTGAATTGTTAAATTGTAGTTAGTGGGGATTGCATTATTCAGTGATGTCTAATTTTCAAACAGAATTACCTTTGTGATTTCAGGATAAAAAGTCCAGAGAACATATGAGCCCCAAGGCTTAGAATGTTTCCTTTGAAGCTTGCTAATTCCCTTTTACTCGCAATTCCAACCAGTTTATTTCAAAGAATAAACAGAATTAGAACACCCTCATTATTAGCACATGCAGATCTACTTAATGTTCATTATACCATAGTATTCCATTAGATAGATATATCATAGTTTATGTAACCAATCATAATTATGGACATTCATCTCCAGTCTTTTGCTATTCTAAATAATTCTGTTCTCCAGTTTTCCCAGCCATTTCAGTTCAGTTCAGTCACTCAGTCGTGTCCGACTCTTTATGACCCCATGGACTGCAGCACGCCAGGCTTCTCTGTCCATCACCAACTCCCAGAATTTACTCAAACTCGTGTCTCATTGAGTCAGCCATCCAACCATTTCATCCTCTGTCGTCCCCTTCTCCTCTTGCCTTCAGTCTTTCCCAGCATCAGTTCTTTGCATCAGGTGGCCAAAGTATTCGAGTTTCAGCTTAAGCATCAGTCCTTCCAATTAATATTCAGGACTGATTTCCTTTAGGATGGACTGCTTGGATCTCCTTGCTGTCCAAGGGACTCTCAAGAGACTTCTCCAACACCACAGTTCAAAAGCATCAATTCTTTGGTGCTCAGCTTTCTTTATAGTCCAGTTCTCAGATCCATACATGATTACTGGAAAAACCATACCTCTGACTAGATGGACCTTTGTTGGCAAAGTAATATCTCTTCTTTTTAATATGCTCTCTAGGTTGGTCATAGTTTTTCTTCCAAAAACAAGCATCTTTTAACTTTATGGCTGCAGTCACCATCTGCAGTGATTTTGGAGCCCCAAACAATAAAGTCTGTCACTGTTTTCATTGTTTCCCCATCTATTTGCCTGCATTTATGTATCAACTTTTTTTTCCCCTCCTCCTCTGATACCTTTATCATAAATTTAATTCCTGTATATGTTCAGCTCTGTTTCTAGACTCATTTCTGTTCCTTTGAGCTGTGTGATCCTTTTCTGATCATACAGTTTTAACTATCGCGGCTTCATAATGTGTACTGTCAGTAAAGCTGATCTCCCCTCTTTCTCTTTTTTTTCAGAATTCCTAGGTTTAATGTATTTCATTCTCCAGATCAACATTAATATAATTTGTCAAATTTCAAAGTAAGGATCATCTTATTTAGTATTTAATTGGGATTGACTGAATTGAATTGATCAGTTAACTTAGTGGGAGAATTTATATTTCCTTTGCCATGGAAAAACAAATGTCCGTTTGGATTTTAAAGTTCTCTTTAGTTAAGTGTAGTACATTTCTTTTCATGTTGGTGTTTAGCTATTATTTTTATACATGAGATTTTGTTAATGTTTTAAACATAAACCAAAAATAGTCATTTTACCTTACAATATTTCTGTTGTTCAATCGCTGTCATGTCTGACTCTTTGCCACCAATATTTCTAACTTTTTCTTAATCTTGAGAAATTTCACGGATACAGTACTTCTAGGATGCTAGTAAGGATGCAATAGCCAAAGTAATCTTATTGAGATGGAAGTCAAACCCTTCAAAAGCTTTTCAGTGACTCAGAGTGGAAACCAAAGGCCCGTTAGACCATCCATCCGCTGCTGCCCCTGTGATTATGGTGGTCACAACTGAGCTGCTCTTCTCTCAGACACTCTGCTCCAGCTGTCCTCCCTGCTTCTCTCTTTTTGTAAAATATTTATTTATTTATTTGGCTGCACTGGATCTTAGTTGCAGCACTCAATGTCTTTACTTGTGGCATGTGGGATTTAGTTCCCTGACCAGGCCCCCTGCATTGGGAGCACAGAGTCTCTGCCACTGGACCACCAGAGAAGTCTCTCTCAAGCAGCAAATTAGGTTCTATCTTATGGCCTATGCACTTACTCTTCCCTCTCCCGGAAAACCTCTTTTTCCAAATATCTTCTGCTCATTCCGTAACTGCCTTTGCATAAATGTCACCTTTCTCTGAAGGCTTCACTAAACACCTCTTTTAGAGCTACAGCTCCACTTCCAGCAGTTTCTAGTCTTTTTTCATTATCTTCTGTCTTTCCTACCCCACCATAGGACTTGAAACTTACTAGTATCATCTCTTAATTACTTAATAATTATATTTTTATAAATGAAACTCATATCTATATCCAATGCAGAGAGCCAAATATATTCAAGGCACTTTTGAAGAGCAAGAAAATGGGGTTTAACTTACTCTACCGAATACCAAAATCTAAAGTTTTAGTAAATAAGACATTGTGCTCTGGGCACAGAGTTAGAAAAGTAGGTCAATAGAACAGCTTAGCGAGCCCAGGAAAGGACCTTTCTCATACAGGATTTGCTACAGCAGTGTCACAGCAGAACAGCAGGGGAGGACTGCCTTTGCAGGTAATAGTGCTGGAACAATTGAGTTTCCATATGGAAAAAAGTTGTTAGACCCATATTTCACACTACACGTAAAAATTGGTTTCAGGTAGATTATGGACTGAAAAAGTGAAAGACTAGGTCATCAAACTCATGGAGATATTACTGAAGAACACTGGCTGCCAAGGAGCCAGCAGTGACTGTACTGTGGCCAACCTGGCTTCCTTACCAGATCAGGTTCCTATAGCTCCAGGTGGGACTAACAAAAGAGAGCCCAGCTGAAGCTCAGAAGTTGTCTTTGCTGCCACTGCAGCTGCTAAAGAAACCTGCTCTCCAGCCTCCAGGGAGAACTCTTCTGTGCAATGGGGAAGGAGGTCCTTCTTAGCCCTTCAGCTGGGAGGACCCTGCAGGGCAGTATGAAGCCCTTCCTCTCTCAGTACCAAAGATTGCTCCATATAAACCCACCCCTGTGTGAAATCTCTCAAGCCCTAAGACCAGCAGAACATTTGTAGCTCTTATGGGAATTAAAGGACTCATGACACTAAAATTACCAAAAGACAGGGGAAGAAGTCTGAATTTGAAGGTATAAAGTCAGTGGTTAACTGTAGCACCTCTCCAGTTGCTAAAAGATTTTTTTATTGTTTCTCCCTCTCAGACTCTTAAAAAAGCATGCTGTTTGGTATCCAAGTGAAATGCTAGAGCCCTGAATCAAACTGTTAACATTAGACAACATGAGGAAATTTATTTTCTGTGTGGAGCTCCAGACACCCACCAAAGTGATTGTACTTTCAAAAACTGAAGAGGAAAGGCTAGCAATTATGCCATAATAAGTGTTCTTGTTGATCCACATCGGTAGTACTTGGTATATTGTTAGATTTCTTAATTTTTGCCACTCTGAAGGATATATTCCACATGTCTAAGAGAGACAGCAGCCCTATTTGAACCATTGGGAGCAGTCCTGAAGAATATCTCTGGACAGAAAGGTGAAGGTGAAGCAGTAGCTTGCCTACTATATGTAGACAATGAGAATAGGGAGACCTGTTCGGGAGCCCTAGAGATGTCAGAAGGCTGTTAGGTTCTTTACTGATACTTCCTGAGACTGATGATAACTATCACTGGGATGCTTGTGCTCTGTACTCTGCTTACCCTGTGTCCTCAATGCAGTTGTCATCATGGGTGGGTCAGTAATTCTGTATCCCTATGTGATGCTAGAGGGGGACGAAGAAGGTGACCAAACACCTGTAAAGCCCTGGGATTCCAAAGCTGATCTCATTCCTCCTCTGTGTTCAAATGCATTGAGTTGGAGTTCACTTTGGAAGTGGCATCCAGGGAGAATGATTCCTTTAACTGACTTTTCTTATCCAGTCAGACTTCACAGAGACCCCGTAACCTTTGTGTGACTCTATATATAACCTTTGTGTAAACCCACTGAAACGCAGGCAGCTGGCTCTGATGGTAGGACTCTGGATCATCCCTGATGTTCTGGAACCCACAATGATCTGCATCACAAGCACCCACGAATGCTCCATAAGGCCTTGATTCAGTACAGTCTATCCAGCTTCTCCTCTGATTTGTACTTGAGAAGATGCCAAGGTTGCAGAAACTCAGTGTTCATTCAGAAAGCACATCATTAGCATTTTGCAACGTGTTGTTACCAATCCAGCATTTTAAAAATCATCTGAAAAGGCTGTGGTTCTCAGCTCCCAAAGAACGTCTTTTATTTAGTCATCACGCAGGCCTCAGGGAACAGTATATTCTTACTTAGGTGACAGAGAAGGACATCTAGAAGAGATCAGATTATTGTGACTGAAAAAGAAACAATGAAAAGATCTCAGATATTGTTGAGAGAAAAGGAAAAGCCTGTAGGAAATAGCTAAGCCCTTAACTGCTAGATACGACCAAGGGAAAACAAGAAGATATGATTAGAAAGAAGGGTCCTCCACAGTTTTTACGCTCAAATCCCTGTTCTATCAGTGAGAGAGACATGAAGGCAGAGTGACAGGTGTTACCTGATCAATGTAAGGTTTGGTCAGTGCCATCAAATAGATTATTATGAAAAAAGACTGTCGATGGTAGAAGGTGAAAAAGAGACTGAGTCCAGAAAACCCCACCTTTACTATCAGGTCCTACCAGGAGAAATACATCCAGTTCATCCAGAAGGAGGAATGTAAATACTCAAAAAATGGTAAATCACTGATGCCCAAAATCAAAGGAATAGACTCACAACTAAAGTTAAACCCAGCCCAAGGCTTAAATCCACATTGTAGAACAGATAAGAAGTAGCATTATCTAATTTCTGAAAAAATCTAATTTCTAAAATATTTTTTGAATGAAAAAAAATAATATCTTCATGATTTGAGGTTGTAGACGAATTTCTTAAACCAAGGACAGAGAACCGTAACTGTAAAAGAAAAGAATTCCTTAAGAAAAGGAATGAACAGGCAAGTCAAGAACTACAACAGGACAAAGGACTGGTATCTAGATTAAAAAGTACCTTCTACAGATCAATAATTTAAAAAGACAGTCTGATAGAACAATGTGAGACTTAAATAAGACATTTTCAGAGGATATATAGAAAATGTTCCCAAAACATAAAAAGACAAAAACCTTAAATCAGAGCCATAACGAAACACCTCCAAATACCAGGTTGGTCAATTACAATTATAATTACAAGGTTTGCCAGAACCAAATATGCAGATATATAACACTATGAACCCTAATGTCTGATGGTATGTGTGTATACTTAGTCCCTCAGTCGTGTGTGACTCTTTGCTACCCTATGGACTGTACCCTCACAGGTTCCTCTATCCATTGAATTCTTCAGGCAGGAACACTGGAGTGGGTTGCCATTCCCCTCTCCAGGGGATCTTACCAACCCAGGAATCGATCCCAGGTCTCCTGCATTGCAGGCAGATTCTTTATCGTCTGAGCCACCAGGGAAGCCCATGTCTGATGGTAGGGGAGTGCACTGGTACAAGTGCTTTGGAAAACTATTTGGAACTCCCTACTAACCCTGCAACTAACATGTGCAGCCATATGTCCTCATATTTCTACTTTGAGATGACATAGTCAACAGAAATATATGCCCAAGAGACATGTGTAAAAATATCAGCATATTTTTTAGTAACAACCCAGATATCTATCTGTAAAATCAGTTGTGTTGTGTTCTTACAATGGAAAACTAGGTAGCAAAGGTAATGAGCTATTTCTATATGCATTAACAAAGATGGATCTTATAAACAATGTTGATTGAAGGAAGTAAAATAAAAACACACTGCATGATTACATTTGTATCAAGTTCACTAACAGACAAAAATTAACTATGGTATTAAGGGATAGGTGTTAGTCTGCTCGAACTGCCTAACAAAATGTCATAGACTGGGTGGCCTAAACAACGGACATTTATTTTCTCAGTTCTAGTTTGGAAGCCCAATATCAGCATGGTCAGTTTTTGGTGATACTTCTTCCTGGCCTACAGATGGCCATCTTCTCTCTGTGTGTTCTCCAGACCTCTTTTCTGTATGCTTTTGGGAAGAGTGCAAGCTCTGGTGTATGTCCTTCTAAGGCCACTAATCTTATCCATGGATTCAAAAGGGGCTCACTGGTAAAGAATCCGCCTGCCAGTACAGGAGACAAACAGGTTCGATCCCTGGATCAGGAAGATCACCTCGAGAAGGAAATGGCAACCTGCTTCAGTATTCTTGCCTGGAAAATTCCATGGACAGAGGAGTGTGGCAGGCTACAGTCCATGGGGTCAGAAAGAGTTGGACATGACTGAGCAACTGAGCATGCATGCTTTATTGAGGTTGAATCAGTTGTTTAAAATATATTTTATCCTGAGCTTCCCTGGTGACTCAGTGGTAAAGAATCAACCTGCCAACGCGGGAGACACAGGTTCAGTTCCTGATCTGGGAAGATCCCATATGCTGTGGAGCATCTGAGTTCTTGTGCCGCAGCTACTGAGCCAGTGCTCTAGAGCCTGGGGAACCACAGCTACTGAAGCCCCTGTGCCCTAGAGCCCCTGCTCCGCAACAAGAGAAGCCACCACGATGAGAAGCCTGCACATCACAACTGGAGAGTAGCCCCCACTTGCCACAACTAGAGAAAACCACGCAACAAGAAGACTCAGCACAGCCTATGTAAATACACACACACACACACACACACACACACACACACACACGAGCCTGACAGACTACAGTCCGTGGGGTTGTGCGGAGTCGGACATTACTGAAGTGACTAAGCAGCAGCAGCATGTGTACATATGGTCCTATTGAAGATTATCTTTGGCTGGTAAGGTTACAGAATAGATGAGCTTTTCAAAAGTGAACTATCTCCAAATATGAATAAAAGAAATTCTGACTAGAATATTTTTTGTAGTTTTAATCTCTTTGGGCATCATTAGTCAAATTGGTAAACCACTAAAATGGTAAATTCATTTCTACTTTCAGCAATCCTTCAAGGGGAGTGGGAGTTGCTGTCATGCTCAAGAATTTATCTAGGTATCTGACTTCCTCCTCATCCTGAAAATTAACCCCTTCAACTTGAGGGACATCCTTATATCTTACCCAGATTGGTTGAGGGCTGAGAAGGCAGTGGATGGTACTTCTCAGTCTGAATAGATTGTTAGCTATGTTCTAAAACCTAGTCATTTGTGGATATTATATAGAAGAAATGAGAAAGCAGTAACTTATCCCTTAGGAAAGCTTCTCATCAAAATACTTTTTTTTTATTATAGGTAATTCGCTCCATTCTGCTCTTTCCAACAATTGAGCGAATGTCTGAGTCACCCAAAGGCAGGTTTGCCACACCTCTTTTGTGCTGGCTTCGCTATGCTCTCTATGTTCCTTGCTACTTACTGCTTAAACCATGGCCTGAGAAAATCAAGTCCTTGGTGATCAGAATGGCCCTTCAAATGATGGACATGCCGAGGGAATTTTCGTGTCTAAATACGTTGGAACCGTTCTGCCTTGGTAAGCACATTTTAAAATGTGTATGTTTATTCTTATATCAGAAAGTGTTAAGAGAATAACCTCAGACAGTAGGTGAGTCTCAAACAAGGTATTATTTGTTATATTTTTCTCCCCAAAGTTTAAAACTAGAAACAAAATGAAAATAGTGAGGGATATTCTAAATGACAGAGAAGCCTCATCAGGCTTTAATTTTAAACCTTATCCTTCTGATTCTCTACTGTAGCTTCAAGACAACGAGAAAGAATTCTTCTCTATCTACTATATATGGAGTCCTTATAGGAATCCACAGTGTTCCCTGTTAAGCTCAGTGTATAAACTACAAAAATCAGCACAAGGAAACGAGGCCTAACATCCCCATAGAGTGAATAGACTATGATTTTGCTTTGCTCTTTAGAAGTTTTTGGAGAGATTTAAGTTATAAAAGTAATAAATAGTAGTCATGGTAGTATAGCATTGGAGGCTTTACTGATTATAGTTTCTGAATATGCCAGGGAATGTTTTTGGTACTTTACTGTTTAGCTTCAGATGTTATTTTTAAATGTAATTTATCTTTTTAGTTAGTACTAATTTATACTATATTTACAAATGATTTTAATAATAAAATTATGCTACCTCCATAGTCTACAAAATGGAGATAATAATATCCTGTACCTCAAAAGATTATTACAGGATTAAATGTGATAATGTATGCAAAGTGCCTATCTGATATTTTATTTATAATAAGCCTCCAGTGAATGATACAGCAGCAATTGCAACAGCAGCTAATAGGACTGTTCTAAGCTTTTACCTACAGTCCTCAGAAGAACTAATGAAGTTCAGGTATTCCTGTCCCCATTTTACAGATGAAGATACTGAGGTTCAGAGAAGTTACATGGTTTGCCTGAAGTCACACAACTAGTGGGTAGTGTTCAAATTCCAGCAATATGCCACTGTGTTAGGCTTCCTTTTACTGTAGCTGCTGCTGCAGTCTCTTCGCTCCAGTCAAGCATAAAAGCAGGACTACTGTCTAAAGTTTATGGTGCTCACCTACATTGATTCCCACAATTTCATGTGCATAGTGAATTCAGAAACAAGTCACACCCCTGCCCTTACAGTTATACACCCACAGATTATGCGGGACATGTTTTCCTAAATAGCAAGAAGCAGTCATCACAAAAAAGTTCAGTCTATTTTCTGTATTTATGGATTTGCCCCCCCAGCCATGTTCTACCAACACCTATTGTTTATTATAGGCTTAGCAAGGCAGAGGAAGATAAGATAGGGAGAAGGGAAGCCAGGCTTGGAACAGTCATAAAAATCACCAAAGATTGAGGTTGGAGATGTCCCTTGAGGACCTACTGGCCCAGCCCCTTATTTTTCCCCTCATAGAAGAGAAAGAAATAGCCTAGTAAGTGAAAATGGCAATGACTGTAAGTCAGACACCCTCAGTGGAATACCTAGAATTACCACTTTAAAATCTACATAAGGAGACATTTTTAAAAAAAAACAAAAACACTATAAGTAAATCAACATAGAATTCTAAAACATTCAGTAACACATAGACAGGCCAGAGAAAGAACATAGAGAAAGAGAAAACAGATAGCTGTCAGAAAACAAATAATAAAATGGCAAACAAGCTCTAACATTACCAATAGTTACATTAAAGTAAATGGTCAAAATGCACCAATTAAAAGATAAAAATTGGCAACATGAATTTAAAAACATAACCTGAGTATATGCTATCTTCAGAAAACATAGTTAAAGCATAATCATATAGGTAGGTTGAAAGTAAAAGAATGGGAAAAGATATATCATGCAAACATTAATCAAATGAACCAGGAATGATTATATTAATATCAGATAAAGTGGTCTTCAGAGCAAAGAAAATTACCAGGAATGGAGAGGGACATTACATAATGATAATAATAAAAGAGTTAGTCTACTAAGGAGTCATAGTAATTCTAATATGTGTATGTACAAAACAAGTGTGCTGCAAGATACCTGAGGCAAAAACTGATACAACTGAAAGGAGTAATGGACAAATCCATAATTACAGCTGGATACGTAAATACCCCACTCCACAATCAGTAGAATGATAGGACAGAAAGTTAGCAAGGATATAGATGAATTCAGCAACAGTATCAACTAACAGGATTTAATTTGTAGAAAATGGCAACTCACTCCAGTATTCTTGCCTGGAAAATCCCAGGGGCAGGGGAGTCTGGCGGGCCACAGTCCGTGAGGTCGCGACGAGGTGGACACGACTGACACAACTGAGCTACTAAGCACGCACGCACATACAACGCTTCACCCCAAACATCTGGGTTTCTGACAGACATTAGATAGCCCTGTGCTTCCCTTCTGCCTCTTTAGTGGTATTCTCTAAACCCAAATCAAGACATGGGATGTTAAGGAAGTTTTCCTTGTTTTCCTATATATATTTAGTGATTATATAACACATTACATATGACATGTGATGTGTTTAATATTTTTCTATTAAAACAGATACTTATGTAAAGATTTTTTTTCAGTTTTTCTACACCACAATTATAAATACCCTCTTGAAGAAGTAGGTTCCATAAGTTGTGCTCAAGAGAAAGGAATCTTCCTTTCAGCTGCAGTGATTGACTCCTCCTGAGTCTTTGGGAGCCCTGAATGCAGGCATCAAGGAGCAAGACAGTTTGGGCATAGGACACGTTCCCCTCCATGACTCAGGGCAACCAGAGGTCTCCATCTGCACTGTTGCTTGGGGGAACTGGAATTTCTTTCCCATAGCACAGTTACACGATGTGCAAAATAGACTGTAAACCAGACTAAACACTCAGCCACATTGCTTCATCTCTGTTCCAAACAACCAACTTGCAAACAAACTTTTGAAGCACAGCCCTTGTATTTCTGACATCCCTTCCTTCTCTGATTTTCTGTTCTCTTCCTTCTATTGATAGACCTGGCTTTCTAACATCCAAGTAACCAGTACTTTAGTAGTCTCTTTTCTTCCCTCATTACTCACCCCATCTATAATAACTTTGGGTAAAGAGAAAGAAGGCAAGAATTACCTGTGTTCTTTCTACTTTGTGTTCTTGGTTTATTCTCTACAAACATGCCTAGTTCAATCTTCTACTCATGACAGTAGGCTAATCCTTAACCAAGCATCTCCATCATCCTAGCCAGCATCTTTTTACCTCTCCCCTTTGGATACCAATTCACCCTTGCCTCTTCTCGCAATAGCTACCACAGAACCTACCTTTACCCAGTCTTGCCCTGGCCATCCCACTAGTGATTCCTGTTACCTTGATTAGGACAAATGGAAGAAGGTCCCAGCTGAGAAAGGCTGATACTCATAAATCCCTGACCCTTGAAGATGATTAGTGTATTCCTCCTGAGCTTTTATCCCATGAATGGTGAAGATTAATCAATATTTCAACCAACCACTTGAGTTGACGACATGATTTTCATTTTACACAAAGAGAGGGCTCATCGGGGGAAAGGAATACCAGATCTGAGATTATTCACAGTGGTCAAATCTATACCCTCCAGACCTACTTCTCTGTAGTTTGACTATCATCCAGACAATGACCTCCAGTATACCAGTCTGACCAGTTTACCTCCTAAAAGGAGGACTTGCGGTGTTTGCACATTATGTAATGTCTGTGCTTCAGTAGAAATCTTACAGAAACAAACGGAGGAAGTTTGCCAGTCCAAGCGGTGGATAATAAATCCTGACCTATCTGGATAGAAACAGATTTTCTGTATCCTTTAGTTTATACACATATTTTTTTGTGGTAGCAAGGTCTGAAAAGTTCAAGGAACCAAACTGTTCAAATATTTCAAATGCTGTTGTCCTTTTGGCAAAAATAGTGGTTCTTATAGGCTGAGAGTCTGTGTATTAGCCCTCTTTACCAGATTGAGTAAAACCTCCTTTCCTATCCAGCATACAAGATAGAATAATGGCCCTAATTCAGTTAGTGTACTTTATAAACTTCACCATGTGTTCATCGGTTCAATATATGTAACTCGATTGTTTTGCATATTACTTTTAAAGAAAATGTATGGGATTTTTTTTCCTTTAATTTTAATTCTGTAATAGTTGCTACTATGTATTTTCTTTATAATAGATGTTCTTCTGTTTCATGAGAAATAGACTTCTCACTGAGACAGCTAAATTGGATTTTCTGATCAAAGCTAAAAGCAAATATATTTTAGCTTAGCAGTATCACAGGTCAAGATAATTAACGTTAAAAAATATTCTAGAGTCTTTTTGTTAGACCAAATTGATGTCTTAATTCCTTTCACTTATCTAATTAGAAAAACATAGTGCAGACAAAGGGCATTCCTGGTAGATTACATTACTTTTGTTGCATGCATTCTTGTAAAAGAGACTTTGTAATCTTTCCTTTCCTTAATCAACATGTAAATAACTTTTAAAAGCATGTACAGTTACATGAATTGAAAACTATTCAATGAACTGCTGACACATAAGCTTCACTCAAGAATCACAAATTTCTTCTCAGAATATTTTTGACTTAATCGCAGAATAATATTTTGAATAAGACAAAACCAGACTCGCATGTTACCTAGTCTCTCATTTTTGTGTGTAACTTAGGAAAATCCATTAAAAGCCAATTTAAGCTTTAATTATTCATGAAAGTTTAGCCTTAAATTCATCAGTGAAGGAAAAAAACTTTGTGTGTGTGTGGTCAGTATTAGGATTTAGGCAAAAGGTGATTAGATATGGTACTAGAATATCACCTCTGGTTTAGAATTAAATGACTCAGTGAAGGTTTTTAATATTTTTTTCAATAGATGTTTATGTGTATGTGTGTATATATATATATATATATACACACATATATATATTTAAATTATCCACCCCTCTAAAAAGTTGTATTATTTTTTAAAAATCATACGCCTTGAGTTGTGTGTTTACTTTGATGAACTCTGTCACATTGATAAGACTATCTGTTTATAAATCAGATCAACCAATACCTGCCAACTTGGCTTCCCCATGTCAGCATCTAGACTCTCTTGTGACATCAGCTCTTGCTCTACCTCAAGGAAGGCAGCAGGTTTTTCCTCCTGACCCTCCCCCCAAACCTTCCCCTAAAAAGAAAACCACCAGCCCAGTCCCTACCCATTTATTTTATTTAACAACCCTTACTGACACTTGCCATGAACCAAGGACCTGGATAATCACTGGAGAGAAAAAATGAAATATAGCTGTCTTTTGAGATAGATTTATATATATATATATATATGTATATATATTATTACCCTAACATTATATGTATATTTACATTTATATTTATATAGCATGTTAGAGGACATCAACGTGAGGAATTTTAATACATCACAGTTAGGACTGGTATGAACACAGATACAGAAATGGTACCGAGAAACTAGTTCTACCTAGGTAAATAAGGGAGATGACAAATGAATTTGGACTTGAAGATGACTTGGGAATTTTCCAGACAGACAAAATGGCATTAAGGTAGGTGATTAGGTTAATTAAACAGAAGGCAGCCTTCTGCTGCAGATTATGTTTACTTGGAGAATTTAGTGATAGCATTTAGCCTGTGACATGAATGTCCTATTGGCCTTCCGGTTTTAGCCCGCCTTTGTTTCGTGCCTTTGCCACTCCACTGTGAGCTGAAGTCCTGTAGTGATATTTAAACTAAGCAGATTTCAGAAGATGATGGTAGCAAATAAAATAGAACATTAGACTCAGTGAGGTTTTTTACACCTGTATTTAGATTTGTTATGAAATGAAAGTAAATAAGTACCATTCTTCTAAATCATTCTCCTCCCTTCATGTTTTGTTTCCATTACTCCTACTACTAGATATTTCCTTCACTGTGGTGCTTGAAACTCTGATTTCTGCTGGGTTTCCAGGAATGCTGTCGACAGCCATTGCCAGGAGAAATGTGTTTTCCCCTTAGGAAATTACACTTCTATCTGGTATTATTGTTTCTGACCACTGGTGTTGTGTTACGAGCATTTCTGAGGGAAGAAAAGGATGGCTTCCTTGGAGCAGTTACTGGAAAGGAAACTTGTATTCTACTTTCTAAAAGCAAACAACGAAAAAGTGTACTTAGATGGGAAATTACCAGGAAAAAAAAAAAAAAAATGAGAATAAGGGTGAAGTACATCCCCTGATGAAAATTTTGCTTTTTAGAAATATAATATTCCTTACACATTTTTTGAATTTTTATACATTTTACTAATTCAAGAATAACACTGCAGAAAAGTGCCTGAAACATAAAAATGTTTGCCTCCACGAATGATCAGAAAGCAAACTCCTATGTAATTTCTACCTAGCTCAAGAATCACCATTGCTTGGATATCACAAGCCTCTTTTATGCCCCCTGCATATCCCAAGTCCACTCCTGAGCTCATTCAGGTTGTCAGCAGGATCTAGTTCACTTGGCTTTTTGATTGTAGTCCCCATCTTCTTGCTGGTTGTCAGCAAGGGGTCCTCTCAGCTCCTCGAGGTTAGTTTCATATCCTTCTCCCATGTGCTCCATCTTCAAACCAACAGCGGTGCATTTCATCCTCTTAGGACTTTGAATCTGTGACTTTCTCTTCTGCCACTAGCCAGAGAGAACTCAGATTTTGAAGGACTCATGTGATTAGATCAGGCCCACTGAGATATTCTCCCTTAAAGTCTCCACTTTATAACATAACCTAGTCATGGGAGCAATATGTCATCTTACTCACAGGTTTCACCCACACTCAGAGGGGATTGATTATAAAAGGGCAAGGATCGTTTGTGTCGTCTAAGAATTCTGCCTACCAGAGACCACCTGATTTCTGCTGTTCTGAAATGCTACCTTTGTCGAGAATTAAATAACCATATATGTGTAGTCATATCTGGAAGAATTTATTTAGAATCAATATTATTTTTTCTTTGAATGTTTCGTAGAATGGACCACTGAACTTATCTTGCCCTGGAGTTTTCTTTGTGGAGAGGTTTTTAAGTTACAAATTTAAGAACTATTGAAGTTACCTACTGTCATGCATGCTTAGTCACTCAGTTGTGTCTGACTCTTTGCAACCCCATGGACTGTAGCCAGCCAGGCTCCTCTGTCCATGGGATTTTTTTCCAGGCAAGAATACTGGAGTGGGTTGCCATTTCCTCCACCAAGGGATCTTGCCAACCCAGGGATCAAGCCCACGTCTCCTGCACTGCAGGCAAATTCTTAACTGCTGAGCCATCAGGGAAGCCCCTATCTGTTGTCAAGTGAGCTTCAAATTTGTGTCTGTGTATAGACTGTTTCATCTGAGTTTTTAAATTTCATGGCAAAGTCCACAAAATTACCTGATTATTATTACTTTGCCAACAAGGGTCCATCTAGTCAAGACTATGGTTTTTCCAGTAGTCATATATGGATGTGAGAGTTGGACTATAAAGATAGCTGAGTGCAGAATTGATGCTTTTGAACTGTGATGTTGGAGAAGACTCTTGAGAGTCCCTTGGACTGCAAGGAGATCCAAGCAGTCCATCCTAAAGGAGATCAGTCCTGAGTGTTCATTGGAAGGACTGATGCTGAAGCTGAAACCCCAATACTTCAGCCACCTGCTGCAAAGAGCTGACTCATTGAAAAGACCCTGATGCTGGGAAAGATTGAGGGCAGGAGGAGAAGGGGATGACAGAGGATGAGATGGTTAGATGGCATCACTGACTCGATGGACGTGAGTTTGAGTAAAGTCGGGGAGTTGGTGATGGATAGGGAGGCCTGGCGTGCTGTGGTCCATGGGGTCGCAAAGAGTTGGACATGACTGAGCAACTGAACTGAACTGATCCTTTTGATGTCTGTAGTATCTGAAGGGTTGTCATTTCTCATTCCTGATATTGGTAATGTTTTATGTATTCTCACATTTTTTTCCTGAACAGTCTGGCTATAGAGATTTATCAGTTTTATTGAACCTGTTTTTAGTTTCATTTAGTTTCTCATTTGTTTTTCTGGTCTCAATTCGATAAATTTCTGCTATGAACCTTATTATTACTTTATTCTGCCTCCTGACTGGAGTCAGACCAACTATCTTTTATATCAATATACACAAGTATGTTAAGTCCTTTATTTAAGAGAGAGAGACTTTAAACTGTGTTTTTAAAAAGATCCACTTATGATTTCAAGAGACATACTTAAAATGACAAAAGATTAAAGATAAAAGACAAATAGGAGGATGATGCCAAAAAGAAAGCAAACTAGCAGTAATAACACCAACCAAAGTGGAATTCAAGGCACAGAGAATCAAATGAAAATTTGTGTAGCAGTACCAGAAAGTCTTTACCACTGAGCTTCCAGGGAAGCCACAAATTTGGATTATCACTGGCTTTCTTCCTTCTTTCCAGATATTTGTCATCTTGAAAATGGGGTTCACTGTACCTATTTTGCATATAATAGGTATAATAGGACTGACCGTCATTAACAACTAACTCTTAAAGATCATTTAAACCTATTTTAAAACAAACATTCTTTATAGTTGTGGCCTTTCTAAAAAAACATTACCAAGATGTTTTAATGTTTGCAACTGTGTGTGGTTTCCCTGATGTGCATGATTTGTCTGTTAAAATGTGTGATTCTAATCCTTAAATCATAACAATACCTTGATCAGGTACAGTGACACACATCTGCTGTGATATCTGACATTAGGCCATCATACAGCTAAACGTTGCTGCTGAGAAAGCCAGGTGAAGGTAAGAGAGAGCCTTCCATAGGGCATGCCCTTGTTTCCAGGTCAGTGCATGTCACTGACTCACACGCCTCTCTTGGCCTCCCTGACATTTCACATCACGTAGCACTTGCCAAAAGAAAAGGGTGACACAGGAATTGACTACAATTAATTTGACATTTGTGTTTGTTCTATATATTCTAAATGTTTGTCTTTTTTTTTTTTTTTTAATGTAGTTAACGCTGCCTACCTTGGGAGCCAAGAAATGAGGGAGGTAGTGAAGAGAGACAACGAAACCATCAAAGAACATTTATCTAAGGTAATCACTTTAGTGCTGTAGTACTTACTGAAGATGAAAGGCTAGAGTTGGTTAGAATTTGTAAGACCTCAAGGGTTTGTAAATTTCAGATCATGTTCTAGTTAACGTTAATGTAGTCCTTGAAAGCTGCATAGAACGTAAGTAAAGCTGACTGCATAGTTACTTAAATATGTTTTACCACCTGTTTTTGTTGGGTTTATTTTTAGAATTAATACTTCTCTCTAGAGCTTTGTACTGAAAAGACTCACAATAATATTTATGGGGAAAAAAAGTTATTTTAAAATATAAGCGAAACATTGGAAAAGAACTGACATTCCTGTGATCTGATGACTCAGTAAGCCCGTCTTTCTTCTTCTCCAATGCACTAGTGTAGGAATGCCCAGTTCTGACATCAAGACCAGTTTTCTATACAAGCAGGTGCGGAAAGGGAACGATTGAAATAGTTAGCACTTTTAAGTTGCTGCTGTAAGTGATAAAACCTTAATACAAGCATATTTGAAAGTACTAGTTTCTGAAACTGTGAGGGGCTGTGGTTTAGGATGTGTCGAAGCATCCTAGAATTTAGATGGCCCTGGTACTCCCCTGTCATTGTTTGCCTGTCTGTCCATTCTGAATAGGATAGAGTTGTGCCATCTAACATGATAGCCACTAGCCACATGGGGTTTATTCATGGCTCCTCTGAATTGAGCTGTGCCATAAGTATAAAATACACACTGGATTTCAGAAACTTAGTACCAAAAAAAAAAGTAAAATATTTCATTAATGTTTATATATTAATTACATGTTGAAAATGGTAATATTTTAGATACACTGCGTTAAATAATATATTGGATTGGCCAAAAATTTTGTTCAGATTTTTCTGTGTGATGTCACAGAAAAAGCTGAATGAACGTTTTGGCTAATCCAATATATTATTAAAAGTAATTTCATCCGTTCCTTTATATGACACTTTAAAAAATGTTGTTATTAGAAAATACACTAAACATTTTTTGTAAAATATAGTTAACCAGAGTTTTTTTGGTAATTACCTGCGTGCTTTTGTATTTCTGTTGGACTGTGCTAATATAGAACTTTGTAGTCAGTGCTGAACTGTGACATCTGCTGGATGCAGTGAAATGAGCCCCACTGAGTGACCAGCTCTAACAGGGCCCAGGAACCTACAATCTGCAAGTAAAATCTTAGATACTCTGCTATGTTTAGAATCTCTCCATAAACTTTGAGACATTTGACTTAAACTTGCCTACAGTTAATTCATATTTCTATAACCTCCCAATAAAGTTATCTTAAAGCAAGAAATGTATATGTTCTTAAAAAAATATTTTTAGAATATTGATCTATCGTAGCTTCACCCAGAGAGGACTTTTGAAAGTGCCAGTCTGTTTGTCTTATGACCACAGTGGTCATCATATTTCTAAAATAGCAGTTGGCTGAAGAGTGAAATTTTGAAGACAGAGGATACCCTCACTAGCTGAATGGGGGAGGTTGGGGCCTCATAGGGACCCTCTTTCCAGGGCTTGCAACTGTTTCCAGTCCCTGATGTCTGTGAAAATGCAAGAAAAACAGTATTTTATTTTTTATTTAAATTATAAGTGAATTTGTTTCAAAGCCTCATTTAAGTTCACAAGGCTAGAAGTTCATGAAAACAACTCAGTTCCCAGTTACGAAGAAGACTGGCAGATGCTCATTTCCGAAATTGACACTTGCTGAATGACTCGACCCGTCATGTGTCATATTCTGTCTTACCACCTGTGGAAGCCAGCTGCTGCGAAGTACTCATCATTCCTGGATTCTGTTTGTATGTTGTGCTCAGAAAGAGGTCAAAGGAAGGTGCTAACTTATTCCCGTCCTAAGTTAAATCCATATGCAAGTGTAATCATTCCCAGATAGAGGACCGCTCATGGTAACGGTGTCAGGACTGTACTTTGCAGAAACTTTTGTGGGAGAAATATGGAGGTATAATGGTAGATGGCAGGCATTTCAAGGTTAATGTTAACACACAGTCACAGGGCTAAACCTTTCCAGCTAGAAGGAATGGTTTTATTTTGTTTTTAAGATAGCATTGAAAAAAAGAAAAAAGATAGCATTGAATGTATTCATGAAACTTTGGAAAGCAAGGCATGTTTAGTTTAATGATGCAAAACTACCTGCAGTTAATTGACTACCCTCTCTGCCAGCCACATTTGAATTCTCCCCCAGAATAATACAGTTCCAATTGCTACGTGAAATGAGGTATAAAAAGACAGGAAGTTTATTGCCATTTTTTTGTTTCTGTAATGAAAAAAAAAAAAAAAAAGGAAACATGCTGTAATTTAATATTGGTAACAAGTTGAGTCAACATATGTCCCAGTCTGCTTGAGAAAGTAAAGAAACGAAAGGGCACATGGTTCTAGCAAAATAGTGGGCATTTCCCCATGCCCTCCAAACAATCCTGATAATTAGTCAGACTTGAAAATCAGTTCCCAAGACTAGACATATCCCTATTTTATTTTTTTTTAATGTTTATTTATTTATTTGGCTGCATCAGATCTTAGTTACAACCCTTGGCAGGATCTTTCATTGCAACATGTAGACTGTGTTAGTTATGGCATATTGGCTTTAGCTACACCACAGCATGTGGGATCTTAGTTACCTGACCAAGGATCGAACCTGCATCCCCTGCATTGCAAGATGGATTCTTAAGTACTGAACCACCAGGGAAGTCCCCATATCCCTGTTTTAGGTCATTGTAGTCACAGATACTCTGTCCCATCTCAGCCCAAACATAAGCATTCAGAAACGTCTTTCCTGTTCAGGACTGCCCATTTTGAGGATGTTTTGAGCCACACGTTTTGTTGCAAAAATCATTCAATTTTTATCTGTTATTCAACTTTTAAAACAGTTCTGGAAAATCTATCTTTGTGCCATCCAGGCAGGAAGCCACAGTAAAATTCGTCTAAAAACAGTCACTTTACTGCCTCATGTGGATGGCCTTTGGACTCTTTCTCCTCCTCTAGAGCACTGTCATAATCAGCAGGCTTTGGATCTAAATTCAAACTTTTTACCACTGCATTTCCATATGAGGAGATCTTTTTAATCTTCTTGAAGCTAATGGGCCTTTTTAACTCTGAAAAGTTTCCAGAGCTGACTGTCTTCCTTCTTTCCTAGGTCTGGAGACTTTCCCCCCAGAGTCAGCTGTGCTTCAGCACTACATACGATTGTTTCCTTTTCCGGAAGCAAAGATATCAGACTCAGTTGTCTCCCAAAGAGTAGAGCAGGGCCTGTGGCATCACAGGTTGTGTTCTTCCCTCACCTGACTACATTCTACCTGCCCTTTAGGACTTGTCTCCATTGTCCTCTTTAAGAGGCCTTCCCCAGCCACGGGTTTTGGTTAGAAGTCCCTCCCCTCAGCACCCCTGGCTCCATATGTAGAGTTATGATATCGCATTTCTCACACGGCATTTAAATAATCAGATCCCACCCCCACCCTCTTTGAAGGTTTTTCTCATCTTGGTGTCCGTGTGGCCTAGCACAGTGCGTCATATTTGAACAATCAGTTAATGTACACTAGACAGATGGACAGGAAAGCTCTGAGAGTATAGATTCTAAGCCTTTTTTGTGCCATGGATCTCTCTGACTGTGTCATGGATGGACTCCTCAGAATAATATTTTTTTAAGTGCATGAAGTATATTTTTTACCACAAAAAGTTATGTTGAAGTATCACTATCCAAATACATTAAAAGCATATTTGTGATGTATATTATGTGCATCTTTACTAACAAAATAAATGAGATATACTATCAGTCAGAATTACTATTGTAAATTTGTAGTGACGTGCATAAAAACTTTTAGTTTACCTACAACCAGTGTACTGTAATGTGAAGATTTCAGTAATTTTATAGATGACAAACAATAGATATTTCTAATCCTTCTGAAATCATGGTTAGAGGTTAGCAAAAAAGGATGCATTCTTTTTCCTATCCAAGTTCACATTACCCTCTCCCTACAACCACTACTGCATCCACCCATGAACGTGTGTGGACCTGTGGACCCCAGGTGAAGAAGCTTTGCTATGAGGCCCTGGAGAAGCTTAGGCAATGTGGTATTAACTCTGGCTTGGGCACTGGCCTGAGAATAAGAAGCCATGGTGTGCTACACTAAAGAGACTATTTTGAGTTGTTGGGAAGTTAAAGGGTTTAAGAAGGAGGGTAATAATCAAGGTGATGTTCAGGAGGTTTGACAACCATATCCCTTAACCACTGACCCATCAGAACATACGCCATCTGTGAACAGTCAGTCAGTTCAGAGGTACCAGTTCATATCAGTTAGCCCAAGGAATGTGGCTGGATTAACCAGTGAGGGGAATTATTTGGAAAAATGCGTATCAGAATGTTGGAAAAGAATGAAATTTGAGGTGGGAAAACCGTTTAGAAGACTTTTTCTAAGAACTAAGGCAAGGAAGTTGGGGGTAAAGATAGGGGTAGAATTTGGAAAGATCCAGGAAGTAGAATCAAAGACACTTAGCGCTCATAGATCATGAAAGCATGGCGATGGAGTAAGATTATTTCTCTGCATTTGGATTTTGTAACTCGTTAGGGAATATGGGAGGAGAAGTGCCAGCAAGTTGCAGGAGCTGGTTGAGAAAGTAGTTCCTTCTAGTCCTTTTGTTTGATATACCTGTGGGATACCCAGGGACACGTGTCTGGCAGGTAGCTGGATATATGTGGATAGGAAGCCTAGAAGAGGAATCTGGGCTGAACTTTGATTTGGGAATGATGAGGATATATTTGGAGTCCTGAGCATGGGTAATAGTAACCCAAGGAAATATGTAGAATGAGGAGAAAAGACATATAAAGGCTGATCCTTGGGGAACACAGCTAAAAAACTGGGAGGAAAGAGAGGAGCTAATGACTAAGACGGGAGTGGGGCGGGGGAGGTACGGGAATGTGAGCCAGGATGGAGTAAACCAAAGCAAGAGCATCAACTGTACATTTTCGCCACCCCAATCCCAATCCTTCTGGGAGCCCCCGGGGTATGCTCTGCATTATGAGGCACCTGGCGTGTCTGAGGCAAACAGGAGGTCAGCGTTCCCTTGCTCTGTCATTGTTCTCAACTACAAGGGGATGTATGTCTCTTCCACAGAAAAGTGAATTAGTGTTTGGTTTACAAACTTGAAGTTTTCATTTAAAACTCACTTAGGAGGGAAATTCTAAACTGCCGTGACCATCCTTGGCCTAGGCTCATGGAAACAGCTGGTGTGTGCTACTGCCAGGCGGAATTCAAGCATCACTATCAGTCAATAGGGCTCTGAAATCGTTCCCAGTGAGAGCACACGAGACGCTGCTTTCTGACCACAGTGGGCAGCGGTAAGAGGACTGCCTGCAAATGGTGCTGCCCCTGCCCCCAGAGGGCCAGCCTGGGGCCACGGTGTGGTTGGGAAAGGGGCCGAGGGTCCTCAGGAACAGGGACCCGCCTCCGCTATACTCGCCCCGTCCTGCTTAGCCCACCCGAGCCCAGAGGCGCATGTTGCCTTTGGGAACGAACAAACCTCGCGACCGTTCTCTGCAGACCTGGGCATGCAAATCCTTCGGACATGCCCATGTCCCGCTTAGCTGAGCATAGGACGCGCTCCCTGGACCCTGCTAACCAGGACTGCCTTTCCGCCAGCCTCAGCCTGAAACTGATTGTGTTAGTTCTGCCTATTCAATCTGAAGCCTGTTCAGAATACCATAATCATCCTGGATAAATAGATAGTCTGTTTGGGTCTCAGTCATTTGGACCTGGAGCCCTCCATCTGAAGCACTTTTGTGTCAGCACACCCTGGAGCTTTTCTGGTGGAGTTTTCTAGAGGAGCGTGATCCAGAGGAGGATGAGCATATGGGAAGCAGAGTCCTGAGAGTCACTACCTGAGGTCCACGCTCCAGCTCCACCGCTTGCTTGCTTAGGTGACCTTGGTTAAGTTACTAGACTTTACTGTGTCCCCTTTTTTTCATCAACAAAATGGTTTAATAATAGTATCTATTCTTATACAGTTGTTCCAAACCTGTAATACTACATATAATTCATATAAAGACCTTGCATATACTAAGCATTGAACAAAAGTTTATTATTATTATAAAGTTAGTCATATCCTAGGTATACCTCTGAGTACTTTAAAAAGACTTTACCTAACTTGTTCTCTCCATACCCACCCCCTTCAGGGCTTCCCTGGCAGCTCAGTTGGTAAGGAATCCTCCTGCAATGCAGGAGACCCCGGTTCAATTCCTGGGTTGGGAAGGTCCGCCAGAGAAGGGATAGGCTACCCACTCCAGTATTCTTGGGCTTTCCTTGTGGCTCAGCTGATAAGAATCCACCTGCAATGCAGGAGACCTGGGTTCAATTCCTGGGTTGGGAAGATCCCCTGGAGAAGGGAAAGGCTACCCACTCCAGTATTCTGACCTGGAGAATTCCATGGACTGTGTATAGTCCATGGGGTCACAGAGAGTCAGACATGACTGAGCAACTTTCACTTTCACCCATCCCTTCAGATGTTTTCATTCTGTATTGAAAGATTTTCGTAATACTATACGTAGCCAGTCCCATTCTGACCACTTCTTCCTATAAGATAAGGGAGATGTTGTGTGGGAGCAGCAGTGAAGGAAAACACAGTATTACTTAATCCTTACCAGAACTTCCAGTCCCCTGGTGCCTTTAGAATTCAGGTAAGCTGGCCTTGGCCGTTCCTCTAAGTTAGTTAAGCAAGACCCTTCTCATCTGCCGGTTTCCTGAGGCATATAACCAGGGAGAAACAGACGCACAGGGAGATAAGTTTGCTGCCGGTGCCACATACTTTGTTGCTTCATCAGAGGAAGCCTTGGGTCAGCTCCTCACTCCAGTCCCACGTAAGGAAGAGATGGAACTAGGTATCGATGCCCCAGTGACTTCCACTTGGGAATGAGCAGACTCTGGCCCTTTACACGTGAGTCGTGCAGAGACAAGAGAGCCCCACTTTGCAAGGTTTTCGATGCATGATTTTTCCAGTTTCTTGGAGAGTGGCCCAGTCTGTAACCTGCTTGGACCTCCTCCAGTGCCTGCAGGGGGAGCAGGGCTCAGTGCTCCTGAAGGATCGTGTGTTCCCCTCTGTCCTCGGCCACATTTTTTAATCTTCAGGGATTTTAATTCTCGTTTTTTTTTTTAAGAATGATAATTGATCGAGTTCTAGATGAAGGAAAGAAAGGAAGCAAGGTAAATTGGACAATGAATTTTCTAAACTCTCTCCCTTTCTTCAGCAATTGTTCAGGTTCTTAAAAATGGTTGCTCAGCCTCTTATACAGAGTGAACTAAGTCAGAAAGAGGAAAACAAGGATTGTGTATTAATGCATATATATATAAAATCTAAAAAAATGGTACTGATAAACCTAGTAGAGAATAGACTTACGGACACAGCAGGGGAAGGTGAGGGTGGGATGAATTGAGAAAGTGGCATTGAAACATATACACTATCATATGCAAAATAGATGGTTGGTGGGAAGCTGCTATATGACACAGGGAGGCCAGCCTGCCGCTCTGTGATGACCTAGGGGGTGAGGTGGGGGGAAGGGAGGGAGGCTCAGGAGGGAGGGGATATGCGTACATATATATATAATACATGTATATTATTATAGTATACATAATATTATATAATATAATATACATATATTTTTTATTTTATATTATATACATATACATACATATTATATATATTATATATATTATATATAAAATATAAATAATTATGAGTGATTTGCATTGTTCTATGGCAGAAACCAACACAACATTTAAGCAATTTTCCACCAATTAAAAAAGTTTTTTAAATGATTGCTCAGAAAGACTACAGTGAATTGGTTAAAGCTTTGTGATTGTTATTCTTCTATTCCCAAGAGGGATGGGATTTTTAAGTAACTGAAAAGAGATGCTTGTATTACAAAATAGGTTTCCTTTAACGTTGCAGGGTCAAGGCTCAGGTGTCTGACTTTGGGGGGAGGATAGAAAGAGGAGCCTGTTGTTCTTGTCCAGCAATTCCTATGACACCTGCAGTCCTAGTGAATTACTGCTTAGAAAGAATGAATTTGGATAGATTTTTTTCCCCTGATTTTATTGAGATAGAATTGACATATAACATTGTATTAAAGTGTACAACATAATGATTCAATATATGTATATATTGCACAATGATTATCACAGGTTTCGTTAACATCCATTACCTTAATTACAAATTTTTTCTTGGGATGAGAACTTTTAATGTCTACTCTCTTACTGACTTTCAAATATACAGTATAGTGTGAACTGTAGTCACCATGCTATACATTACATCCCCACAACTTATTTATCTTATAACTGGAAGTTTATAGCTTTTGACAACCTTCACCCATTTCCTTCACCACCTACCTAACCTTTTAAGACTCCACATATAAGTGAGATCATACAATATTTGTCTTTCTATGTCTGATTTCACTTAGCATAATACTCTCAGGGTCCATCTATATTGTCACAAATGGCAGGATTTCCTTCTTTATTTATAGCTGAATAATATTTATTATCACCAGAGATTTGTGTGTATGGCTTTTCTTTGTGTTTAATATCTTAAGATGTTGATAAATCATTGAAAGTGATTTTTGTTACTTAGTTAAATCAAACATATAAACTTGTGTTATAAGGTGGGTTTTAGTATGTCTTCCGTTCTTACAATAAACCCTCTATTAGTAATGCATAAAAGCCAGCAACTCCATGTATACTAAAACGAAACTTTGCTGCGTCCCTCGGATCAGAAGTCAGGTTTTCCTCCTACAGCACTTTGTTCATGCCTCTCTCTACCTGTTATGTTCAAGGGCAGCTTGTACTTGCCTGTGTTCTTGCCTACTCTGGAGCTTCTCTAAGGCAGAGCTGTCTTACTTCTGAGTTTCAACCACTTAGCCAGTGCCAGGTGGGATATAAATTTAGAGTCATTTTGGGTGGAAATGCTGTGAATCTGTCAGATTCAGCAGTAAAAAGCTAAAAGAAAAAAATACATGAGAAAAGACAACTGTGGCTCCTATATGGGGGCAAGCTTCAACAACTCACAGGGACATTTTAGCAGGGACATATCTCCTTAGGGGCAACAGAAGAGTTAAAAGAAAATATGTCTGAGAGTACAGAAATGTTAGTAACCATAATTCCACCTTATTGTGGAAGGTACCCAGAGAAAAGCAAAAGCACAGTCCTGGACAATCAGAATCTAGAACTGAGAAAATTAAACTTTCTATTTAATAGAGAAATGATTACTTAACATAACAATTTAGAAATACAATAATTTCCATCTCTAATAATGTATACTCTTGAACAGTTCCCATGCATATTAAAGCAAGTGCCAAGGAAAAATACTATAGGAAATGATGTGTTTTCTTGTAAACGTTTGATTTAAACATCCTACTGATAGCCTGAGATTCTTAGTTAACAGTAAGTATTTTCATAGTATTATGACATGCAGCACCCTAGAAGAACTACATGGACTTAACCTGTCGGAGACTATCACATTCAGTTAGGTTTCATAACCAGTTTAAGATTTCTCAGTCTTCAGGTTTGTGTTTTCATTCCATGGTTCTGTTTATTCTTAATCGTAAACAGTAATATAAGATTCTGACTAGTAATGCTGTCTCTGGATTTATAACTGAATTTTTCATTGGGTTATATTCACTAATTGTTTCAACTTAAGCACGTTGGTTCACTAAGCCTAAATTTCCTTGTCTGTAAAATATTATTGTAAGAACTCAGTGAACATAAAACTTAACATAGAGTCTGTTATTACAAATTATTCTGTTTTCTTTAGGACATCATTACTTGTTGCGATTCAGTTTTCCATATCAGTGTATTAATAGTAATGGTATACACTCTTAACCACTATGCTTTGGTGTCTGCTTATTTCCTTCTTTCTACTTCACCTGTCCTTCCCCACCCCCCAGCACTACCTCCACACACCCCATACTTTTCCAGTTTCCTGTTTAGGGCTACAGGTGCAGAGTCCTCTGTTCAGATCTATTGCCTGTGACTTAAAATCCAGAGGGAACAGGAAGTATCTTGAGCCAATATATGTAAAGGCATTAGAAATAACCACGTGTTTGACTTATAAGCCAAGATTTTCTTACAGAGCCCTTCATTGAATATAGCCTGAAGAAGAACTTAAAAAACAAAACCACCTTGCCCCACTATCACTTAGAAATGTAACCAGATACAGCCCCTCCTCAAAATAATCATAGTCATGGAGGACTGAGAGGTAAAATCAAATGAATGTATGAGGAATCTGTGATCCTCATTGTTAACACTGTCTTCAACACTGACATCACTTTGTGTTGAGATTTCTAGTACATGCCTTGGGCAGTGCTTGCTCCATAACTACTTGGACAGGACTTGTCTCTTGATACCTGAAGGTAGGTGTATGTCCCTGTAATCCATATTTATTATTCCTGCTCAACTGTCTGACACCTTCATGCATGAGAAAAGAGATGGTGTTTCCCCAGTGTTGGACTTCTCAATGGAGACATTTCAAGTTATAATTGCCTCACTGAAAAGTAAATGCATCATAGAAATAGTCTTTGAAGAGGTAGGTGGAAAGCAAATTGCAGATGCCACCATGATGCTGTCCTCCTTGTCAGAGACTTCATTGGGAGCGATATTTTTTGCATTGCTTTCTTTCTCACTGACCTTTTGTATTAGGGTTTTTCACACAACCTCACCACCGTAGCCTGTACTAGCATTAGGACTCCCAAGGCACTCTTCTTGGTGAGAGAAGAGAGCACTCTGGAGCAGAGGAACAGACAGACCTGATGGCCACGAACCCAAGCCTGAATTTTGAATTTCCAGATTTTGTTGTTGTTGTTTTTTAATTTCCAGATTTTTAAACACAGTATGTTTAAACATACTCTGTTTAACAAAGTATGTTTCATACTCTGAGAAAGTGCTGAACAACTGTGCATAATGACTGTTCCAGATGCTGTTTCCTGGATATAATTTAAAGGATTCTTGGTGCTAAGAGTAGGGAGTGGTTTAGAGGGAACCTGAAGTTATTAGCCCTATTAGTAGGTCATTAATGCCTGCAGACAGCTTGTACTCCTGACAGTATTTCAAGGGAAAGCTGTGGTAGGGTGGTTGCTGAGAAATTTTGAGGAACTTATTTGTCCACAGCCGGCCAGAATCATCACCTACTGGTTGTGAAGTTGCAGCATTTTAGAGCCATAGAGAGACCAGCACCAGGGAAAAAGAACCTGGCAACTCTCGTTCTCTAGGAAACAAAAGCAACTTCATACTCTGCTAAGAATCCTGGCAAAATGAATTCTGGTTTTGGTACTTTGGCATGCCCAAAAATGGTTGTAGTGAGAAAAATAGGAGAATAAGAAGAGTAAGTTAAGTGAGAAATCTATGAGCCACAGATCCTTTGCAGCTTTCACGACTAAATCCCAGGTGAGAGCCAGAAAAATCTCTATGAAGTGATTCAGAATAAGTCTACAACTCAAGGTTGAGTTGTTAGTAATTGACTCTCTGGAGTGCTACATTAAATATTCTCCCCTTTAAAGTGTTTCTTAATTAACCATCTCTTTGAATGTTGGTTATGCCATAATGTTACTATACTAAAGGCTGGTATTTTTATAAGATTGACTTCACCTCTCCTTATTCCGATATGGATTTAATGATCCAAAGAGAAAATTAACCCAGTGGGCACTAACATTTATTTCCCGTATCCTCCTCCCTCCTCTACTTGATCCCCTCCAGAGGTCTCTCTTCGTCATCCCAGCCAGAGTAGGTTTCCTACCACACAGACTCAGTCATGTCACTTCAGTGTGTGAAGTCTTTTGTTAGCTCCTGTGGACTTCAGAACAAGGTCCAACGTCCTTAGTGGGGCTCAGAGGCTGTTCAGGACTTCATTTCTCTCCACCTCCTCTCCCACCACCCATATTCTAACCAGTTCTAATTACTTCCAATGTCCAAGTGTGCCGTGCTCCTTCATACTTTTTATTTGCTGGTATGCTCTGCACAGGGCGCCCTCCCAGACTGAAGACTCAGCTTGGGCCTCAGTGCCCTGAGGAACCTCTCCTGCCCACTGGTTCCCACCAGACGCCCTCATCCGGGCTACTTGCCTTGTGTGCGCGGCGCCTCCAATCCTTCCTCCCCCTTGTTACCTGTTTTCCAGGTTCCTAGTACAGAGAAGATGCTCAATAAGTATTTGCCCGACAGATTAATGATTAAGCATTTGAATGAGTGAGCTGATTTGGTGTGTTGTGGAAGTATAAGTGACTGTAACTAAGGGCTGGAGCCACTTAAGGGCTGGAGCCAGGCAGAACTCTTTTTTTCCAGTGATGACAGATGTCAGAGGGGCCAAAAAATTAGGGTTTGTGTATGTGTGTGTGTGTGTGTGTGTGTGTGTGTGTGTGTGTAGAAATTACTTGTATGTACCTTTCTGAATAAGATTTCACTTTTGTTGCCTTTTTTTTTTCAAAAATGCAGAAGTAGAATATAGTTTTTTGATAAAGAACAGCAGCTTAGGGCTAGATGTTGAGATAAAGATGTATGTGTATATATATACTTATAGATGTATATGTGAATATACATATACATACACACATATATATTTATGTGTGTGTATATATAATTCAGTGCCCATAAACATATGCACATATGTGTGCATATATACACATATGTACATGTATATACATATGTGTTGGAGAAGGAAATGGCAAGCCACTGCAGTATTCTGGCCTGGAAAATTCCATGGACAGAGGAGCCTGGTGGACTCCAGCCCATGGGGTCGCAAAGAGTCGGCCGCGACTGCACACATGGATGGGTGTGTGTTTGTGTATCAGAGGCTGGGGCAGATCCAGTATTCAATAAGCATCCTAGGCATGCCTCCTCAAAGGAAGCTCTCTCTCCATCCCACCTGCTTGCTGTCATCTGAAGGATGATTATAGCGCCTCCTCCCAAATCAGCATTCTCTCGCTGCTCCATGGAGCCTGTTTGTAGAAATGTCACAGACACCCTCAGGGTTCTGATCACAATTCATCTGCTACGCTGAGAAACCTGAGTCCGTCTGATTCATCTTTGTGTACATTCAACAAACATGTCCCATGTGCCTAGCATGTGGCTGTATGAAAACTGTTATTCGTAGTGAATGGTTGTAAGTCACTCAGTGATCATGTATGTCTCAATAACTCTTCCTTGCCCCTCTTGGCACACTTTCCAGTGTCCATCCCAACCACAACATATACTACTTTGCTGGCGAATCCTTTCAGTGGATCATGGGTGATGTATCACACAGGACTCTCCCTACATGGGTTTCTTAACATCAGATGCCGAGATTCACTCCCATAAACCATGAAGGCTCACTGCCTTGAGAGAGCCACTCTCCACAGCAAGCTTTGGGACCAGAGTACAGGGCCAGCTGCAGGGGCTGTTTTCAAAGTGTCGTAGGTTGCTTGTGTCAGATCCATGCTGGGAGGGGAACTCTAATAAAGTGTTTTTGTCTTGTCTTCTAGCTTATATTTTACTATGGTACTACAGACGGTTGGTGTCCAAAACAGTACTATGACGACATAAAGAAAGATTTTCCAGAAGGAGATATTCGACTCTGTGAGAAAAAAATACCTCATGCGTTTATCCTCAATTTTTTCCAGGAAGTGGCCAACATGGTAGCTGACTGGCTAAAGGATGATCTGTCCAAAATGTAAATACTGACACAAGGTGCGAACACCGACAGCTAGTACATAGAGGCGGTAGGTATACTGCCTCTTAGTAGCAAATAGTATACTTAATGGGTAAATGTCTAATCTTAATATTTGATGTTAGAAGAGGAAAAAAAGTGAGACCCTCTTGGCTTAAAAAACTCAGTTCCCAGCTCCGCGTGCTACAGACTGCAACAAACACAGTTGACCAATATTCCCTAGAATTAACAACACATTCCCAAGACTCAGGGAACACAGTGATCTAAACAAAGTCTTTCATGTGTGCACGAAATGCCCAGTGGCACCATCAACTTAATTTTTATAGGCAAGATCATTGCACAAAAGGAAATCTAAATTTTTTATTTTAATTTACAATATAGAATAGCACCTCCCCCCTCCCCAGAGAAAACTGTGAAAGATCTAGTAGAAAATGTAAAGGACCAGTGAATGTCAAGTGCATAGTCAGACATGTGAAGCATATGAAATTATGAGAAGAATACACTCATCCAGGAAGTGACAAGCAGTGGAGCTTGGCAGTGGACCCAGGTCTCTCTTAAGGACAGAAACTGAAGGTCAGCCCAACTAACTTTGCACAGATCTTGGCTAAAATCACCAAAATCAGACTGGATACCAGGACAGCCTGTACACCCTGCCTCTTACTACCTTGCCGCGTGTCTCAGACCACCAAGTCAGCCTTCTGTCTGGCTGCTGGTGCACAAGCCCAGCAGAGCCAGTGGCAGGGGACATACTGCCTGTCTCCTTCCCTGAGGCGAGTGACTTCCTGACGTGCCACAGTAATGAGCGAATAAAGCTCGTCAGACGTTCCTCTGGTCCACTAAGAGCTAATAAGCGTTACTGAAGGATCCCAACTATACCTTCCTCCACAGCCAACCAGTAAGTCCTGGATGGGAGCTCCCTGCAGGCTTCCGTTCTCCAGAGCCAGCACGGGGTGACACTGAGCTGCCCCCATGAACCTCTTGCCTGCCACAGGCAACTGCCCATTCTGTGATTTTTTCAGTCAAACTCCACTGCAGACCAGCAATGAGCCAAGTGCTATAAAGACCTTGAGGATAGTCTGTTAGCTACATTAATGATTCTTTTCTTCTGAAAATCTTCCAGGAAGTAAATTTTGAAAGGGCATCTTTAAATTGCTGAATAGAGGATCATCATAAATGAGTTCTCCACTTAGTTGGAAAGAAATTGTTTTACTAATGAACCAAAAAAAAAAACCCCATTAAATTATGTGAATTCACCCTCTCCAGACACCTTGAGTTCCAATAAAGAAGAAGCTTGTTCTCTGATCTAGAGCTTGCTAACAATATTGCTTCCTTCCCTCAATTGATTCAATCCTGGGACCTTAGGATTTAATTAGCCAGTAAATCCACTGACTGTGGAGATGGTTGATGATAGATAGAAACATTCCATTTTTTCTCCTGGAGGAAATCCCTCATGGTGTTATCATTTCGTAAGGACAAGGGGATGTTGTCCTTCTTCTCAAAACCTAAAGCCCTCTGATGAAAGATTCAGCTCTGATATGCTGCCAACCCAGTGGTGAATGTCGAATGAAATATGATCCTTTGGCCTGGCTTCCACATCAGAGCAAATGACGTCTCAGAGGGGAGGAGCCAAGTTCCAGGCAAACCATGCTCTCAGCCCCAGAAAGGGGCCAGTAGATGTATAAGGCATTGGCAGAAGGCTGCATACATAAAGTCCTTTTTGGCAGCTGTGTGGAGAGGCCTTCTAGAAATCTAATGTTAGGAGCTGGGTCTCAGGACTCTGAAGTACCTTGCATACAGGAGATGCTCTATAAGATACTGAAGCACTTAAGCAAGTACTAGGTAAATCATGCTACTAGAATCAAGAATAACACACCCAGTGTTTCTGTTAGCCTTATTTTACAATGTTACTTCATGTTTCAGAAGTCCACATGTATGAAATTATATCTGATAAACCAAAGTTTACCAGAGCTTAAAAAATAATAAGTAAAATGATAAAGTAAAAGATACTGGCTCGTAATTCCTATTAATCATCTAAGCACCAAATGAATTTTCAAAATAAATATTTTACCCACACTTTATGATCCTGCCTGGCCTGACCTCTGTGTGTTGGGGAGGAGGGGTACAGGCTTCACGTTCTCCTGAGGTAGACTCAGGTCATAGCCTCTCAATTAAGGGCTTCCCAGGTGGCACTAGTGGTAAAGAAGCCATCTGCCAATGCAGGAGACTTAAGAGATGAGGGTTCAATTTCTGGAAAGATTCCCTGGAAGAGGAAAAGGCAGTCCACTCCAGTATTCTTGCCTGGTGAATCCCGTGGACAGAGGAGCCTGGTGGGCTATAGTCCATGGGTCGCAAAGAGTCAGACACAACTGAAGTGACTTAGCACCCATGCACCCTCTTGGTTAAATTGAAAGCCACTTTTTCAATGCTTCTTTTAGAGAGGGAAGGATCAGATTTTGGAAGATTGAAGCTCATTTTGTTTCATGAAGAATTAAACAAGTGTTCATGCATGTATATGAGGTGATAAGGTAAGGCTCTGGAGGCCTTACCATCTGTGTGATTTTGGACAGCTTCATCTAATTTCTCCATGCCTCAGTGTCCTCATTCATAAGATAGGATTAATAATAATACATACCTCACATTGTTGGAAGAATGGGATGATTAAATGAAAGCATTTAGCACAGTGCCTGACAAAGAGTATCTTCTCAATAAAGATCGGCTGTATTACTGATTGTTAAATATCATCATAACATAAAATAAAGACTAAAGTTGGTCGGCAATGGATGAAATCCATTTTCCAGAAGCATTTCTGCCTGTGTATGCCAGTCAGCCACTGGGATGGTCCTTGTTAAAAGGTTTAATAATCTGCTCTGGGGTTATCTAGTGCTGAGTAAAAGGCCTACACTGGAAATCATGACTGGTTGTCCCCAGTATGCTCTGGACCACGAGGGAGAAGCTGCAGAGGCTGCCCCTGTGGCTTTTTGTGGCCAGACATTCAAGGCAACAGCCCACTTACCATAGGCCTCTCCACTCAACCCTTGAAGAGCCAGTGACCTCCAAAGTCTTGATTTGTCTTTATCCTACCTTATATTAAAATTAGGTTTAATTCCAGACTTGAGGGAACACAACAACTTAATGTAACACCTGATTCTGGATTAGATGTTATATTAAAAAAAAAAAAGAAAAAACAGTGTTGGGACAGTTTGCAGAACTTCATTGCATGGGACCTAAAGTTTTTAAATGGGAATAAGAGATCAATGGTAATTATCTGATGTCAGCGGTTTTATTTTAAATAGGAGAATGTCCTTATTTGCAGTGAAGACACTAAAATGTGTCGGAGCCATAGAACATTGTGTCAGTTTACACTCAAATAGTTCAGAGGAAAAAAATGTTCTTTGTTCTTGCAACATTTCTGTATGTTTGAGATGATTTTGAAATGTATACAAATAATAATTTGGAAAAAAAAAATGCTCTTTCCTTCTGCATCTGTCTCTTATTGCTTCTTTTCCAGAAAGTGAATTACTTCTTCTAGGAAGTAAATGAAGACATAAAGACTGTGTTTCAAATTGTGGGTCTTTCATTTATTAGGTGTGTGATGTTCCGAGGCTTCACCTCCCCGCCTCCACTGTCCTCACCCTTGAAAGCACTTGCATTAGCTTTAGGAGCTTGGAAGGGTTTTTGTTTGTCTTTAATGGGGTCAGGTGAGGTCTTGCATATAGTATCTAGCACCCTGTCTGGTAGATGTTCTATGAAATGGTACCCAAAGGACGACTGCACACTTGTTTGTCTTGCGCTCTCTTCCCTGTGGTTCTGTGCAGGACTCTGCAATTCCCCATTTCTGCGTCGTTTCACCCAGCCTGAGACCTTCTAACTGTCTCAGCGTTTCTGATTCATATTGATCAAGGAGGGGGCCACTCCCCCACCTGACACCGCTTTCTGACCCCAGGCCATACAGGCCTCCCACACACAGCCCCAAGCACCCAAACATCCCCTCGAGCAACTTACAGTCCTTTAGAAAAGATGTAAGAGGCAAAATGTTTTTGTTTTTTTAATTGTCTGGGGTATAGTTACTTTACAATGCTGTGTTTCTGCTATACAAGGAAGTGAATCAGCTGTATCTCCCCTCCCTCTTGGCTCACCCCACCCCTCATCCCCCTCCCCAGGTCATCACAGAGCACAGAGCCCAGCTCCCTGTGCCACACAGCGCTTCCCCCTAGCTAGCTATCTTACATGCAGTAATGTATATATATGTAAATCCCAATTCATCCCCCCCACAACATCTACATGTCTGTTCTCTCCGTCTGCATCTCTATTCCTGCCCTGCAAATAGGTTCATCTGGACCGTTTTTCTAGATTCCATATGTATGCTTTAATATGACATTTATTTTTCTCTCATTGACTTACTTCACTCTGTATGACAAAGTGTTTCTTAAATGACAAGAGACATCATTTTGTTCCTGGCCTCCTCCTGCTGGAAAGAGGAGACATCCCCTGGGCTCTTCCCTCCCTTGGCGGGGTTGAGCTCGGGGAGCGGGCAGTGCCTGGGACCACGCGCGCTCTGTGAACAAACACATCTCTGAGGCCTTGAGGCTGGAGCCCCTCCTGCAGGAGTGCCGAGGACAGAAAAGACTTCCCTTTCCAAGGGCTGAGGTTTCTGTCTGCCTGCTGGAGACGCTGCTGAGCCATCACACTGGCCTAGGTGGGGAGCCGCCGCTGTGGGACCTGGGCCTGTCCCCTTGCAGCAGACCGCAGGCCTCTCACGGGTGGGGCCACAGAGGGCTCCAGGCTGCCCCAACTCTGTAAAGAGAAACATCCTGTGGGGACGGTGGGTGCTGTTCCTGGTGCCAGAGGGACAGGTGGAAAGGTGGAACTTAGGTGGGTTTGGAACATGCTCCTCGCCCTGCACTTAGAGCATCTCACTCAGGCCTCATGACCACATGTGCCCATGCAGGTGCTAAGTAGGGGACTCGGTCAAGACCTCAGAGCTGCTGAGTGACCCTCGGCCTGTGCCCCAGGGCCACAGCCTCACCCCTTCCTCCCCAAAGCATCCTGCTGCCTCCTGGAGGAAAAGAGCAGGCAGGCAGCCTGGCAAGAGTGGAGGGTTGGGAAAGGGAGTCCCGGGAGGGCATTCGAGGGCCAGGTTGTCAGTGGAAGTGAAGAGTAAATGGTTGGTAATGACTGAGTAGCGTTAAAAGTTTGGAGGATGAGACAGGGAGGGGTTTGGGGTGGGATGTCTGAGGCACCAGGCAGTAGGGGGGTGCAGGGGGTCAGAGCTGAGGCTCAGTTCCACGTTCCGGTCTCTGCAGCTTGGCCCAGGGCCACCCAGTGCTCCAGAGATGCTCCCTTCTATCTGCTCCTCAGAAGTGCCCTGTGCCCTGAACCTCTGGGATCCACTGCTCCAGCTTTGAGAGTGCCCAGGCCTCGACCCCACCCCCTGGAGGCTTGACCCAAAACACCAGCTGCTTCTGCCTCCCAGAGCCCTCTCTCCCTCTCTCCTTCCATCAGAGCCCTCTTGGCCCCCCTGGCCCCATCCCTAGTGAAGCACTTGCTGTTATTGCAGGAACTGAATTTTTATCCTCCCTGCCCCACTATTAACACTCCTTCCTGCCCCTGAAAGGAGAGTCCTAGGAGATGGGCCTTGTATCTAGTCACTCTCTATGCTCAGGGCTTATAGAGTAAGGCCTGTCACACAGACGAGTCAATAACTTGTTTTCTAAATTAATAAAAAGTTGTTGCCATACTTAATATGCAAGCTCTCAAGAAATAATAGTTCCCTCAGTCAGTCGGACTTGTCAGAGGATCACGTCGCTGGGACTCCTTGTCCCTCAGAACTGAGTGTGTAAATGGAATTGTGACAAGGACTTGTTTATCCCTTAAGCACTTCCCCAGCCTCACTGTGCACCGCTGAGTCAGATTCCAGGACACAGGCTGGCCACTCTCAGCAAGGCCACTGCATGCCGTGGCCCATTCTTCGGCCGTCCGGCTGCAACTGTTATTTCCATTCTTCTGTGATTAGAAAACCTCTGGACTTTGGGTATTAGCAACGACCAAATATGTGGTTATTATTTGTTGCGAGCTAACCCCGTGCAGCACCCCAAGTGGGAATTACAAGCAACAATATACGCGCCCCGGCTCCGGGACAGCAGAGCATTTTCATTTTGCATCACATTCCTCAGACGTTCTGGCAGGGGGGCTGTGCTGACCTCCCCACACTGCGACAGACTCCCTTGCTGGGTGAGTCTATGGGAAAATTCCTCTTCCCGGGATGGGAATGTGACCCTGTGACTGGGCGGCAAGGACAGCCAGGCGTGCGGGTGCACCTGCAGGGCCTCCCCCCGCACCCACAGGGGGACCCCTCCCGCCTCTGCAAATCCACGCCGCGCGGGCTTCGCACCACAGCTGGGCTTCCTCCCGCTGGCCGCCGCTGCAGGGCCAAGCACCTGCATGTGATTAGGGCTCGGCAGACACCCCCAGCCTCACCCCCACCGGAGTGGCTGCACTCCGGTGGCACGTCACAACGGACGAGCTTCTCCCCTGATCACTGTTCCTTCTGAGCAGAAGAGAGCCTCCCTGGGGTACAGGAGCATAAGGCATCCTCCGCTCTGAGGGAGGCAGCAGGTGGTGGCATCTTGGCCTTGGCCTGCCTTGAGATGAGCAGGCTGTGGGCACACCAGGGCCGGGGGCCTGGGGGAGCGGAGAAGTCCATCTTCGCCTCCTTTTAGCAGCGGTCGTTGCAGGGCCTTTAGACCATCTCTCATCAGTGTTTGGGAAATAGGATAAAATTTTAAATGTGGCTCCTGACTTTCCCTTCTCCCTGTAACTAGCCCTTCTCAACTGAAAATGTACTCCTCTAACCACAGAATTCCAGGATAGGTTAAGCGGAGAGTGAAAAATACGAAAAGGAAGAACTGATTGAGGGTTGTTATCATCGAACTAATGTAAGACTTTACCTTTTTCAATGGCAGAGTCATGAAGCCTATGCGTTTACAACAACCTGCCAAATGAGTTCGTTACAAGGTGGACATTTTTTCTGCCAAAGAAACTCCTTGGAACTTACCTGGTGGTCCAATTAAAACCCTGTGCTTCCAATGCAGGGGGCACAGGTTCGATCCCTGTTTGGGGAACTATTAATAAGATCCCACACGCCCTGCAGTGTGGTCAAAATGTTTTTTGTTTTTTTTTTTAATTTTTTTAACTTAGAGGCCCCTTTATTTGGTAGTCATGAAAGTAAGAAACAAAAAGGGAGCTTTCTCAATTTACCTTTCACCAGAGAAAGACACATGACATGGAGACAGGCATTAAAATCCCACGAGAACACTGGATTACAGTGGACGTGTGCTCCATCACTGCAAAAAGGTGAGTCACACTGGCCCAATCCATATCCCAGAGAAGGTGATCCTGGTCACAAGGCCAAGTCCTCATCCCACAACCGCTGCTCCATCACTAACTCCCCAGAAATACTTAGGAACGGATGAAATCAACAGCTTTTTCATTCAACTATAGGAAACAGCTGGGAGAGGAAGGCCGTGTGGTCCATCCTCTCCTGCCCAGTCTAGGAGAGCTGCTGAAGCAGCCGAGACAACATCACCAAGCACAGATCTCTGTACTTGTCCAGAAGAGTACCGAGAAGCAGCGTCCCATCAAACTCGCTGCAGGACTTTCTGATTTTCCTGACGCATGTTAACTGGCCTTGCAGAGGAAGCTGCAGCAGTTGGGCTTCTGCTGCTAGGATTCACAACTCTGCAGCCTCCAGGGTGGGAGTGCCTGGGTTTCTAGATCCAGCAGCAGCCCAATACATCTGTAAACAGAGAATCTGTCCACTCACTCTGTGCTTGGAATGACAATCATCAATTACCAACGCCAGCGCTCGTTTTCCAGAGAGAAGGTGTTTTCCTCTGTGTTTTGGTCCTTTCTCCCCTGAACCCAAGCCTGATTCTTCTCCCTTCCCCTGCAGCGGTTTCATACCATGTGTGGCTGCAGTGTCCTCTGCAGTGTCATACCAGTCACAAAGACCCAGGGAGCAGCAGTCCCAAGGCTCGAGCCCCCACCTGCCTGGACTCACAGCCTGAGGTGTTTCAAGGGGGAGCAGTCAGTCAGCTTAAAGACACACTGGCCCAGAACCTCCGGTTCCAATGCATCTGCTCCTAAACTCTCAGAGGTTGACTGCTCTTCTCAACACGGGAAAACACGGTAACAAGTCAAAAAAGTGGTTCTCTAAAGACCAGCCAGGAGCAGTTTTAACAATAAAATATTTAATCAACTTATCTGTACAAAATATTAAGACGGTTAATGAAGAGTACACAAGCACGTTTAACAAATATATACTGCTATATAACTGTCCAGAAAAATAGAGATTGCTGTTTTACAGTTCATTTACATTCCAATATGTACAGTCTATTTAAATTTGAGAATACATATACACAGTGGGTTTGTACCTGCCCTTGAAGAGTTCCCTGCTAGCCAGCCTGGGCACAGCGGTGGCATTCACAACGTCAGCTCGTGCCTCCCAAATGGCCAAGCCGGGCAGCAGGGAGATGAATGGCCCAAGTTCCAGCCCCCAAGCCTCAGGCCGAACCAGAGCTAGAAGACAGGTGACAAAGGAAATTTCAGCTTGTGTTAAATGAGTCTGAAAACCTCCCCTGGCTCCGCCATCTCACTCCCAAGCCTAGCTGAGAAACAGTGTCATTGCAAAACAAAAGGGGCGTCCATCCCCCCAAATCGTTAACTGTGTCTTTAGCTGCTGATGGAACAGCATGTCATTCAGCTATGATGGCATCGCCGTCATTTCGAGTTTTGCTCATTTCCTTTAAAATCACCATATTGGCACTGGAGGGCATGTTTGGCAAAGGGCAGGGTGCCCATCACATCAGACGCCGCTGCCCGCCCAGCGCCTGTACAGACGCACCGCAGGGAAGCTGGTGCCGGACTTCTGCAGAAGCCTTCACAGTGAGAAGAGCTGCTTCTTTATATATTAAAAAAAAGAAGAAGAAAGAAAATGCTTTCCAAACTTTTCAGAATCTCCTATTGTCATCTATTGAAGGCAAGTAAAAAAATCATTACAGAAATCTTGTTAAAAGAAATTAACTTTCCATGTGGGGTGAAATACTTGCAGCTAAAAGACCTAAACTGACTCGAAGATGATTCTTCCTCATAAAAAACATAAAAGTTCTTCGCGCTACAGCATAAAGTGAAATGCCAAAAAACAAAATGAAACCATTACTCTAAAGATGCTATCCAGGTGGAGAAAGACAGAGACGTTCCCCCTTTCCAGAGCCTCCGTTCCTGGCTTGGAACTTGAGTACTTCCCAGCCAGAAAACACATTTTATCACGAGCATGCTTTCTCCCTGAACTGTATCATCACTTTCGAAACAAGAGTGCTGCATGGCTGACTTCGCTCTGACTCTCACAGGTCCTGACCCGGAAATATAAGTTGCAAAGAAAATAAACCCTGCTAATGGGTGCAGCCTTCCTGAAGCCAGCCTGCTCCCCTCAAGCCAAGTTCCTGCTGCCCTGAACCATGGGGACACATGCACCTTTTTCTGCCCTTGGAAGCCTTCAGGCACTCAGAGTTAAACATGCAGACAAGGAAGAGCCTCTGACACACCTTGTCGCTGCTTTTCAGGCTCACTCACCCCTGGAAAAATCTAGGTGAGGGCCACTTCAGGTTGAGAGGCGTGAGAGAAAACAGGCTCATCACAAAGAACGTACAACAGGCATGGTTGTGTGTGGCTGTAGCAAACCTCCAGCCAGAGATCGCTCTTCCCCATCCTGCAGCCCAGGGAGCGGCCTCAAGGGAAGGGCGTGCGTCCAGGGCAGAGATGGGTTTGTATTGACCTCTAACTCAGCAGGACTCCCATGAATAAACCCCATAGGGTGAGAGTCTTGTCACTGTCCGCCACAAGCACACCTCAGCCCAGGAAGGCCCGGCTGAGGTTCTAGATTCTGGCAGCCAAGTGTCTGAGCGGAGTCGAGGCTGGGAACAGAGAGATACTTTGCCCGCACCTTTGGATGCAGTGACTGCTGGTCAGGTGGAAAAGCACAGAGAAGAAAAGAACGGGTTGCAAAGAAGACCTCCACTGGCCCACACCCACCTGGCCAGATCTCCACACCACCACACTCCTGTTGGCCTACATCTTAAAAGCCAGTGAAAAAGAAATGGAAAAGCAAAAACACCTCACTGCGTCTGGAAGGTCTTGAACCTCCAGGCCTAAAGGCACCTGGAACTTGCTGTGCAAAGCTTCTTTTGTTCTTCTAGACAATTTATTTCACATCCCATTACTGACTTGGAAGATTAAAAGCTTCTGCGCTGCCCTAAACAGAGGGAAGTTCACCAGGCCAAAAAAAAGAGTGAAAAGTGTGCTTCATACAGTAAGTAGCACGCCAAGCTGTCCTGCCCACAGACTCACCTGCCTGCAGAAACACCTTCTTGGGAAGGGTCTGTGAACACTCCAGCCCTCTTACTCCATAGGGGTGTGTGAGAGAGGGAAGCTAGTCCTTTCTTCTGCCAACACAGCACACACACTAGATACTAAAGGGTACTAGCAGGGACCTACAGACTGCCCCTGGAAGGTCTGCCAAGGCAGAGAAAGCCTACCACCGCCCACTGCCTGTGATTCTCTGGGGGCGTGTTTGTACTTTTCAACAACTACAAGCATGACTTGAAATGCAAACTGATTTTGCAATGACCTCACACGCTTTGATTTTACCCTGGGAGGCCCGGGTGGCTCTGCTACAACCGCTGCTGCAGCCACGAAGCCCCAACCTCCCAACGCTGCCCACCACCAAGCCCCAGGCCCACTGCACACACAGCCGACAAGGTGCAAGCAATTGCAGGGCGGGGGGGGAAGAAGCTGAGCTCTGGAAGCACAAATGGAACAAGCAGAGAGCAGCCCTGAATGAGGGACCAGAGCCCATGAGGCCAAAATCACCCCCACTGATGGACCAGGCCGACTTCCAACCTTCTCCACATCCACGCAGCTGGCTGTAGACTGGGAGTGTGGCCTTCCCAGACGGAACAGCCTTCTCTTACCTAGAGCCTCAGTGGGAGTTAACTGTTTGTGCAGTTTTAAGCTCTGGGTGCAGATTAAAGTCCAGGACAGCACAAGAGGAGGAAGAAGCCTGCTCCAATAAAGGGCTGAAGGCTCCAGAAGCCAAAGGCGGAGCTGTCTGAAAAGTTAGAAATAACATCTTTTTCTCTTCTCCTCCCTTCTCGTGTTCCTTAGTGTTCAGCTCTGCCACTGGTGTCCAAGGCTTCAAAACGAAGAGGAAGCATAGCTTTTCTGGCGTCTGCCCCTGGGTCACACCCCCAGCAGCTGGGCCACACGCCGGCCCGGCAACGAAGTGGCTGAGGGCCAGGTGGGGCCCTGGCGGAGCAGTTCACCCTCAGGTGGGCTTGCCCACCTCGTCCAGGGACTCCGCGACAGCCCAGGCCCCTGTCTGGGCTGCAGCAAGGCACCATCTTTTCTGTCCTCTTCTCCCAGAGGCGTACCCGCAGCGTGGGAGCCCCCGCCCAAGACGTGGTCACAGAAAAATCTCAGCCAAGTGTGGCTCTACCCACCCTGGAGCACAGGCAGAATTCCAGCGGGGCCGATAGCGCCCCTCAGCTGGGACATGAGGGGAGAAGAGTCATGGCTCTAGTGAGCTGAGCCCGACCCCCAGGACTCTTGGCCTTCCTTGCCCCGGGAGGATACCACAGCAACATCCAAGAAGCACCAATGGAGGCTAAGAGTGTAATAAACAGACACACTCCCACACACACACACACACACACACACACACAGAGGAAAATGCTACAGCACCTGTGACAGTGGCTCTGGGGCTGGATCGGAGGGAACCTTCTCTAGGAAGTCACGTCTGCTCTGCCTTTGAATGACGTGAATGGGCTCTGGGGATGAAGGACAATTCTAAACCACGGGACCCAAGCGCTTCTCATTTTACTGACCCTCTGAGCAGGGAGGTGACCACCCATGACTTGCCAGACTTCTCCAGAGACGCCCAGTGGAGTGGCCTTCCTGCGGGCACTTCCACGGTGGGCCCGGCCTCCAGCACCGCCCACAGCCCCGTGGAGTGGTCCAGCTACTTCCCGCCTCACTGCCCTCTAGCTCCTGCGGTCACTCAGCCATGACTCTTTGCTCCCCAGTCCAGTCCCTCTCTGAAAGCACAATCCGACCTAGGCCCTCTCGGACCCTGCTTTCCAGCACCTCCCAGCCCAGCCCACCTGGCATCCACCAGAAGTCCTCTGCCCAAGGCCCACTGAGCTGGCCCTGCTTTCTGGACCTGCAGGAAGCACTGTGTCCCGAGAATCCCTAAGGCCCCTGATAGCAGGTGTGGTCCAGAGGAGGCTATAGTGCTTTCTCATCCTCTCATTGGATTCTCTAGAGCCCACGTTCAAGCAAGGGGACAGTTGGACTTTGCACGAGCTGCTCTTGGAAAGAACTCAGTTTTTGTCTCTGCTTTAAGGAAAAGATCAGTCTACAGTCCCTAGTTATTTTCTGCTTTGAGTTTGAATGAGACTGCAAACAGGATAATTGACTTGTTGGATTTGAGTTACAGTGTGATGACATCCACAAGGTAGTCAGTCTCTCTCGAGCACAAATAGGAGCGAGGTTTCTGCTCCTCCTGACACCTCCTCCGAGAGCCATCAAGGGAGAAGTTCCCGTAGAAGGTTTGATGGGGTGACTCGTTGATCACAGTTACACCTGTCTTCTCCCTCCCCTGCCATGGCAGCAACAAAAATGGCCAGGACAGGAGGGCGAACGGGAGCATATACAGAATGAATGGTGCAGCTCAAGCCTGCTTCCCCAAGCTAAGCTGACAAGGCCTGCCACCCTCTCCAGAGGACCCAGTCCTGCTGCCTGGAAACCCAGAATTCAACCAGACAAGCACGCAGCATTGGTGGGCACAGCCGCTTGCCAGCGCTGGGGTCACCCTTAATATGGAAGTCTGGCTTCAAGAGGCAGTGACCAGGCTGCCTGGGTGTCCGGCAGACCTGGCACCACCCCTGGGCGCCCCAGGCAGTGATGCCAAACCCTCCTCTCTAGCAGGAAGAATGGTTTGAAGGATCTCAATTCTCCCCCAGCAATATAGAAAGTTGGATCTCCTTTGAGAGGAAGAGTTTGGGGACCCCAGGCTAAAGGAGGGCCACCTTCATTCACAGTCCTGACACTCTGTCCATGACTGTCAACAGGCCATTCTCCCTTCCGTGGGGACCAGAGATCCCGGCTGGCTGATTCGGGCCCCCTCCCCACTGCCTGGAGGGCAGACGACAGCACAAGGCACTGCTGACCGTGCAGGCAAAACACTCATGTCCACGTCTTGACAAAGCTATTTTAACCACATCTCCACAGCAAAAACCTGTCTGTCTCCACGTGTGATGGCCCGTTTGCTGTCTTTTTTACAAAGCAAAACACATCACCCTCTCTGTTCACCTTATAACTCTGACATACAGAGGCCCGAGACGGGACCTGGTGGTCCCTGGTGGGTTTCTACAGCTCCAGATGAAATCTAGGTGGCATTCCTTTTGTCTGATAAACACCACACTGAGGGCATCAGGGGTCATCAAAGGAACTGTCACTGACTAAAGACAATGCCCCCCACCATGGGGTGCAGCTTGGACTCAAGATGAGGGAGACACCCACTTCCTCCATCACATACATCTTGGTGGAAGCAGGTCAACAGGAGGAAACAGAAAATGGACTTTTATTTTTCCTGTTACAGAAAGCTCAGACTAAATCAAGACATTTCTTCCCCTCCACTTGTTTCTCCTAGTCATTAACAAAGTATCAAATGTTTGCTTTTGTCCAAAGAGATTAAATATCCTAGAATTTCTTCAAAATAATATTTAGGTATAGTTTTTCAGCTCCCTTTCTAAAACTTCTAATAGTACGACTTTTAATACTTTAGTGCCCTTTAAAAAAAAATTCTTCATTGTGATGGGTCTCAGAGTAATCACTATGCAAATACTATTCAAATCACAGTTTATAAAATGAGAGTGTCACTTCTCTGGCTAAATTCATAGATGTTTGCCCTGTCACTGAAATTGACTGGAAGTGTACTGCAGCAGCCGCTTTGGGATTTTTGTTTTAATGTGAAGAGACTTGCATTTTCTGGTTATGGATAGCTACTTACATAGCCACAGCATATAAATTCACATTATAAATGTGCTTCCTCCTCCTTTGGGGGCACTTTAAAAGATTAAAAAGGACTCAGGTGGGGACCCTTAAATAAATGAGTTGTATCTAAATCTTTCAAATATCTCTTTAAGAGTGTAATCTCTGAGAATGAAGATTTGTATAAATCGCCCTGGATCTTAGCATCCAAGACAAGAAAAGTAGCGAAGAAGGCCTCTAAAGGAGAAAGCCCAGCACAGCCCTAAGCAGGAGGACCAGGAGCGCTGCAGGGTTTCTCAAGAAAGCCCTCGGAGCCCCAGGCAGGTGAAATCCAACCTGTTTCTCTTCCTTCTCCCAATCATTTACACAGGCCACAGAGGGCCCCCAGGCAGAAATGCACCAAATAAAACAATGAGGCTGGCGTGTTCTGCCTCCCTTTTACAGAGACAGACAATCCTACCCTCAGCAAGACTTCTTGGGGCAAAACAGAGAGACCAGGGATAGTCTTCCACCTCTGGCCCCCACACCATGGTCCTTCTGAAGGGACCACAGCAGCGAAACTGCAGATGCCCCTCCACGGAGCAAGGAGGGGAGGGACTGACCTTCCTCCTGCTCCGAACCACTGGGCTGTGGGGAGCTGAAATCTCACAAAAGCACTTTTGTGCGGCTTCACTTCCCGTTACTATCACACTGCCAAAAGCTACAGCAACAACACAGTGAAAGCGTGCAAAAGCCGACACAGACTTGATAGCTAAGCACAAGCACATGTGGGCCACTCCGAGGGTGCCATCTGGAGGGGGCTGTGCTTACCTGGCAGACAAGCCCCAGTCCTCCGTCCTTGGCAGGAGCCTGCCCACCCCACCCACCTCTGTGCCTCTTTCCAACCCTAGAAGCCTCCTCCCAGCTCCTTAGAAAAACCTCCTGGCAGGTCTTTAGGGAAAGTCATAGCAACCCCCTTTCCCAATCCCCAGACATTGCACCAGCTTCCTCCTGTGTCCCCCCCAAGGCCCTAGGATCACCTGGTCTACCCAGCTTAGAAGCTGCAGGACCTGGAAGACACCACCTTACCCCGATGACAAGTCAGATCAGACCCGCAGTTAAAAGCCGATCCCCCATCTCACCTATCCCCTCCTAAATTGTTTTTTCCACTTTCTAGATCATTCCCAATTGGAATTGATTTCTTAAAAAAATTAAAACAAGTGGTGCTGACCTTTGCAGAGATCTGGGAAGCTCCACAATGCAGTCTTTCCAACAAACTCCCCTTTCAAAACTGGTAAATGTTAGACTTTCGGAAGTTAAGGGGAAAACATGAGGCCTTTTGCAGCGGTTCCTCTCCAGAGTTAATGACGCGGATGCGGATGCAACGCAAACTTTCAAAAAGGGCATTGCTGTCTGCCCCAGGAGCAACACCAGGAACTCTGCCTCCTCCCTCCCAGCCGGCTGTGCCCCACACTTGGCCAGAAACAAAAAGGGGGTGAAATGAGACTTACTCGACTATCCCGTTAGTTCCCCCATTCTGAAGCCCCCAATTCCCTAACCCAGTTCTACTGGATTTAGTGCCAGTTACTGTCACGGCAACGCAAACCCCTCCTCTCCCCAAAAGGGGGCAGTGGGCGCAAAAATAGTTATCTGCTTGCAAAATACACATGACCTGTGACATTCGGTAGCGTCAGATCCTTTCTTCCCAAGGCCTTCCGATACGTCCACCGTGCACGTGTGCACAAGTGAGGAGTGTGCGGCTGTGCGTGCTGTATGTGAACGTGCGCGCTCCCTCCTCCGCAAGGGCGCCGGGTCAGACTCGGACGCGCACCCCCGCTAGGCGACAGGCTCGGCCCCAAGCTGCTTTTCAGCGGGGAGTCCCTGGGTGGCGCGGCTGCCCCCGCCCTGGCCCAGCCGGCCCGCATGCTACCTGCAGCCGCACGCCTCCACCACCATGTCCTCGTATTGCTTGTAGACCACGTTGTTGGCGGCGTCGATGTAGAGGATGCTGATCGGGCTGAGGCGCGCGGGCACGCAGCAGGAGGCTGGCGCCGCATCCGGGGCCATGGAGTTCAGCAGCGTCTGAATGATGGCGTGGTTGGTGGGCTCAAGGTGCGAGCGCAGCGGGAAGTCGCACACGCCCTCGCAGTGGTATGCCTCGTAGTCCAGGGGCGCGATGATCCAGTCGTCCCAGCCCAGCTCCTTGAAGTCCACGTGCAAGGGCTTGCGGCTACAGCGGCTCCGGCCCCTGCGACCATGGCCCCGGACCGCGCCCCCGCCGCTGCCCTGAGCGGCCCGCGCCGCGGCCAACGCCGTCCGCCGCCGTCTGCGGCCGCCGATGACCGCGGTCGGCGAGCCCACGCCGGGTCCCGGATCTGGCGGCGGCTCCGCGGCCAGCGCGGCCCCGAGCGCGCGCGCCTGGGAGCGGATCTCTCGGAACAGGCTCTCCTTCCTCTGCGTGCGGGAGGAGACCACCAGCAGCGCGCGCTCCTCCGCCAACGCGCCGCCGCCGCCCCGCGAACCGAAGCCCAGCAGCCGCAGTGCCAGCGGGACCCGCGCTGAGCCCACCACTCCGCGCAGCGAGAGGCAGAACGCGCGGCTGGGGCGCGGTTCCCGGCGGTGGCGCCGTAAAGCGTCTGCCACGTCGAACACCTCCCAGCGCGCGGCGTCTAGGGACTCGGCGGCCCGGGAGTGCAGCAGGCGCGGGGCGCGCGCGGCGCTGGGGCACGTGGACAGCAGCAGCAACGGGGGACTCGCGCTGCCGGGGCCCCGCGCCTCGGATTCGCGGCGAAGTACGCGCAGCTCCGCGCCCAACACCTCGTCTGCGTCGGGAAGGCTGGACACGTCGAACAGGAAGTTCAGGCCCGTCTCGGCTGCCGATTCGTCTGCAGGGGACGGGCAGAGACAGAGAAAGAATGGGAGTGAGAGCGAAGCATGCACCCCCTAACTGCAAACAGTCCCAACTGTCCTGGATGTGGGAGCAAGGCTCGCTAGGGCCGGCGCCCACTCGGACGTCTCGACTCCAGTCCGAAAAGCCGTCAGCCTGGCCCAAAAGAGAGCGAGCCGTCGCTCAGGTTATCGGGATGTGAGCTTTGATTCGAGCCAAATGATGTCCGACAACCCAACCAACTTAGCCCACCTCGTCGGCACCCGAGACTACAGTTCGGCTGCCTGCCCCAGAGCCATGGGTTTTCGAAGACTAGGGCGGAGACCAGAGTTTCGGCCGGTGGCAGAAAAAGAGGCCTGGTGGGCGCATCAGAAGTCGTGCACCTCTTCAAGACGTGGAGGCCAGGCCAGACACGGTCCGGGGACTGCTCGTTATGGCCCTCCTTATCCGCCAGGAGAGTCTCAGAGTCTCGGTTGGGCGAAAACCGAAAGTTCTTGTCCCCTGAAAACTGCTTCTGCGGCTTCTCTTCCCTAGCCCTGCCTGGACATTCCAGCCAGACACGATCTCCCGTGCAGGCTAGGCCTCCGAGATTCGTCCCGAAGGGGCACGCGTCCCCAGGGCTGCAGACACCCTTTCCCGCATCCAGCCTCCTCGCTCTGCCGGAGGGGAACTGAGGCCCAAATAGGGGCCCTGCTCAGCCCCTGGTCGCCATGGGGAACTCCAGGCTCAAGCTTCTCCTAGTGTGTCCGCCACCTCCGACGAAGGGGAAAGGCGGCAAAGGAGCGCAAGTCACTTTCTGGGAAGGGCTTGAAGCGGCCGGGACGCCCTGCTGCAGGAAAGGCAGAGAACCGACTGGTCTCCCCGCCAGGGCCCGCTGGTCCCCTCGCGGGGGGACCTAGTCTTTCCCTCCCTTACGACTCAACTCGGCCTCTGGGATTTTACTTCTGGTCGTAGACACTTTTTTCTTTGGGGGCTCAGAAAGGAAGAAAAGAGTTGAAATTCCACCAAGCAGCAGATAAGGAGCTCCCTTTGAAGAAGGTCATATGGTTTCGTTTTGCCCCAAACGCGAAGAGACTGTGCAGACTTCCCCCCACTGTTGGAGTGTTGCTCACCAACCACTGGACGCCAAGCCTTCCACTCCTGGGGGCTGAAGTGTGGGTGCTGCTGGGGCCTCTGGAGACCTCAGGCAGCCCTGCTGTGAGTGGAGGCTCAGGGCAGAAGGCAAGCAGGAGAGACATTGGGCAAAGTGCTCCTTCCATCTCCCCATGCTTTCTCCCCGGAGCTTTGGGAGCAGCAGCACTCTCTCTGAGCTTCCCCTGCAAGCCTCTCCCTGGTTTGAGATTCTGCCGCTGCATCGTCTCCGAAATTTCCTGGGATTTAGCTCAGGCTGAGGCAACTGCAGGCCTAACTCGATCTAAGGAAGAGCATCTGGTGCCTCTACAAGCTCAGGGCCATACACATCTCACCTATCCCACAGCTGGGAGACCCCCTCCCCAGGGTCTGCACACCAGGACTCAGGCTCCCTACAAGTGCCCTAGTATCCCATCCAGGGGGCATCCCAGGCTCTCAGAGAATGCTTGAAATTTTCCACCAGACTTTAGGGCCATTTGGGCCCAGACGGTCCCTGCATTCCCAAATAAAGCAGCCTGTGTAGACCCTGTGTGTATGCTGGAGGGAATGAGAAACCTGATTACTGCCCCTCCTCTACCTGCTTTCCCAGGCTAGCGATGGACATATAGAACCCCCCAGTGGCTCCCGGGCAGGGCCTGGGTGGCAGCAGCACTTACTTCCCAGCCCTATTGCCTTTCTTTCCCTCCTGCCTTCCAGGCTGGGTCTCTGGCTGGATAGAATTAAGGCCGAAATTACTTGCATTTCCGCCTGAAATTAGTTAAATTTTCCCTATCTGTCTGCTCTAATGGCTTCAATAGAGATTAATAAAATCCAGATGACACTCCCCAACCACCACTGCCTCACCCAAGTCCTACCTTTGAGGGCTCAGGGTGGAGCAAGGTGGGGTGCTTGGCCCAGAGAGGCCTGAATTCCTGCAGGTTCGCGGGCCCTCCTCTCCTCCCTGCATAACCTCCTCTTCTCTACCTCTGCCTCCCCAGGGACCCAGCACCAGACAGGCACCTGCCTCCACCCTGACCAGCCTGCTGAGGAGCGCCCTCCTCGCACCTGGTAATGCCACCACCCTCTCCGGAGCCCTGTACTTATTTAGTCTGATGCCCGCTCTGTCCCGCGTTCCCCTCCGTTTCCCCCAATTTGTAAGGCTCTCCCCGCAAGATTGGGAGCTGCAGAGCAATCAGGCAGCCAACGCCGAGCAACTGCTCATTCCCTCTGTGCCGAATCCCCTCCTTGCTTCTCCGGATCTCCAACTCAGCCTGCCTCCTCGAAGGGACCCGCGGGGCCGGCAGGGCCAGGGCAGCCCGGGCAGAGGACCGGCTGAGCCTTCGGGGGCCGTGGGCCCCCGCCAGCTGCCGCGGCTCTAGCCAGAGTCCAGGCGCTGCGAGTTCGGGTGCGTGGGCCTCGGAGAACTTTCTAACACCTGAGCCTGGGCTGTGCGGGTACCGAGGTCCCCACCCCCACACACACCGAGGGGAATGGTGCTGGGGCTCAAGACAGGATGGACGGGCGCGGTGACGGCACAGTACCTGCGGTCGCCTGGTCCGCGAAACCGGTGACTGTGTCTGCGCGGCCAGATCCCGAGGTGGAGGCGGCGACTGGCCCCGCCGGAGTCCTCCCGGCCAGGGTCCTGTAAAGCGACATCATGAACTGGTGCGGCACCACCGAGCCGTTCCTGAAGCCGGAGCCCGTGGCGCGGTGCGCACCGCGGGGCCCGGGAGACGCGGCGGCCAGGGCAGCGGAGGCGCCCGCAGCCGCGGCGAGGGTTGTCCCGCCGCCGCCGCCGCCGCCCCCCGTACTCTCGGCCGGCCCTGCCCCCGCCGCCCGCAGCACGGCGGCCGCTTCTAGCCCGTCGCGGGGGCGGCAGGCGCTCAGCAGCCAGAGGCACAGCGCGGCGGCCGCGCTCAGGTCCATGGGCTCCGAGGGCCAGGCGGGCGGGCGGCGCGGGCTCCGTGGCTTCGGGAAGTCCCCCGGCGCCTTTTGAACATAATGTTTAATAATGGGGGAAGTGTGCGCTGCAGGCTGCGCCCCCCCGCTCCCACCCCACCCCACCCCCGCCCGACGCCCGGAGCAGCGCCCCCTGCTGAAGGCTCGAGCCGCAGCGCCGCGCCCCTACTCCGGCCTAAAGCCGAGCCCCGGGCCGGAGCGTCCTCGTCCCACCCGAGGTCTTCGTCCCGACTCTCGCCAGGCGAGTGTCACCGACCCGAGGCTCCCGCCACCCACCTGGGCCCCGCCTCGCTTCCCCGGGGCCAGGAGACCACCCCCCCCCCCCCGCCCGCCCACGCTGCGCCCGGGGCCAGATGCGCCCTCGGGACTCTGAGGCTCCGAGGCCTCGCACGTACCCGCCCAGCTCCTTCCCCACTCCCCTGCGGAGAAGCACCCGCCCCCTCCCCGCTCCTATTCCGCCCGAGACGGAGGTGGGGCGGCGGAGGGGCTCGCCCCGCCGGTCAGTGCCACGATCCCGTGGCCAGGGCACACAGAGAGGCCACGAGGGCGCACAGAAGCCGCAGGGCGCGCGGGGTCGCCGCCAAAGCGCGTTTTTGCTCACGGGTCCCGCGGTTCCCCACCCTGGCACAGCCTCCAAAGATCGGAGCGGGAGGCGGGAGCAGGAAAGAGGAACGGTAGGGAAGAGAGGGTTTAGGGGCCTGAAAGGACAGGCCGGAAAGACAGATGGACGAGGACCGACGGTCGAAGCAGCAAAGGTAGGGGTGCGGAACGCGCGCTTAGACGGGCGCCAGGATCTTAAAGGAGTTCAGGAACTAGGAAGGCAACTTCGGGGTGAGGAGGGGGTTCCCGCGCGGGAGCGGCTCAAGTTCATCTGCGCGTGGACAGTGAGGACTCCTTCCGCCCGCCCGCCTCCACGGGAGCCCCGGCGAACGGAAACGGGCTCTCGGGTATGTTGGGACGCGCCTGGAGCCGGGAGGGCGGGCGGCGAAGAGTCTCGGGGTAGCGCCTCTGTACTTCCTTCCCGGGCCGCGGTTCTCGAGCTGGGTTGGGGGTGGCGAGGAGGCTGGAGGGGGCGCACAACACCGCCGTCGTAAGGGCGGCGGGGCGCTTGAGTGCGCAGCCGGCCGAGGTAGGTCCCAGAGGCCGCATCTCAGGGAGATGCGCCGGGGAGAGAAGTCTGGGTGTCGGCTTAGCTCCACCAGCAGCCGGGACATCCGTCTGTAGAGGGCCGGAAGGCTCAGCGGATGGACGATCTGCTGGTGGGCGGACAGAGGGCCGGAGCCTGACCTATCCCTGTAGCAGGGAAGGCGCATCTTTTTCTTTTAACATTGTATTTGCTACCGAGGTCTAAATCTAGACGGGGGCAGTGAGTCACGGTTTGAGTAGCTGATCAGCGTCAATGAGACGCCTTGGGACCCAAAGTCGCAGGAGTTTCCGCTCTCGCTTGGCCGCCGCGCGCTCCGACCCACTGAGGTTGCGCGGTGTCTGGAGCTCCTGGGCCGACGGCGGCCCCAGGCTCCCGAGCTCCCCTGTACCCGCTGCTTCTTCCCAAGTGAACTCCCCAGTGGTCATCCTGCCGACCACTGCGAAGATGCAATGCCTGCTCAGCGTGGGACTTTGGGTCACTCACCACTTGGGATTTAGAGGGACAGGAGAGACCTGGCAAGGGGTCAGACCCCAAGCGGATCAGGTGGACGACGGGGGAAAAAAGCCCGAGGTTCGCGTGGGAATGTCTGGGCAGGAAGGGCAGTGAGGGGCTGGGATTACTGGGGCTGCATTAACCCAACCGGATTTGGGGGCCAAGGACCCAGAGCTCCGACAAGGCCGCGGTCAGGGATCTTCCTCTCTGGTGGTGCAGGTACAGAGCGGACCTACAGAGGAATCCAGGCAGGCTGCCTGGCAGAACTGCCCCCCTAGAGAGAGACACTGGTCAAAGTAGTGGCCCCTCTGCCACAGCTGTCTCTATGAAGGCAACGACTGGGTCCCTGCCGTCTTTCTTGGCTTCCTTTCCTCCTGCAGCCACGGTGAACAGTCTTTAGATGTCTTGCATATCATCAAGACCCTGATTTGTGCAAACACTCTGGCATCTCTGAGCTGGAGTCCAGTAGTCGTGGTTCTTGTCTCAGTTTTGCTGTTAACAACCAGACCCCATTGCATCGTCTGGGCTTCAGTTCCTCCAATTGTGTGAAGGCAAGAACCCGAAGGGTCCTGGCACTGGCCTGGCAGAGCAGGTGCCAAATAAACCTTTGTTGATTGCATGATACCTCCACCTTGAGGTCACTCGGGGGCTTAGGAATGAGGAGTGGGTTGGAATCCCTGGGCCCTTGCTGTCCCTAGGGGAGCGGGGACAGCAAGCTCCTTTGAGCCTGAATGTCCTCATCTGTATCTCCCGCATCACAGGCAGATGCTTTACCCTCTGAGCCACCAGGGAAGCCCTCTGTAAAACGGGGAGATTCTCAATTCAGGAAGTTGGTGTGGATCTGAGATAACAGGTGGGCACAGAGGGGGCCCGGAGCCTCACCCCTCCCAGTCTGTTCCAGATCCCTAGGGTGATGATGGCTGAGAAAGAAGCAGCTTCTAGGCACTGGAAGGCTCTGGAGGAGAGTGCTGGGGGTGGGCTGCTGCTGCTGGAACTCCCACCCATCACGTGTGTGCTTGAGCCAGGCCTCAGCCACCGTCACCTGTGTTTCTTGGTCTGTCAAGTCAGACAACAATGTATTTCTTCATCATTTAGCCATCCCTCTATTCATAAATACTTAACCGTGAGTGGCTTTCCGTATATTGTGAATTCAGCAACACACAGGACAAATGCACGGAGCTCTGGTAAGGGTAGAAGATATGGTAAACACTTACATGCATAAATGCACCTGAATATATGGTGCACTGTGAGGTGGTTCAAAGTAAAGTGATGGGGGACTTCCCTGGCAGTCCAGTGGTTAAGAATTTGTCTTGCAATGCAGGGGACACTGGTTTGATCCCTGATTGGGGAACTAAGATCTCACATGCGGCAGAGCAACTAACTCAAGTGCCACAACTAAGCCCTGATGCTGGCAAAAAAATAATAATAAACTGATGGGAAGCAGGGCCTTGGGGGTCTTTTTGACCAGCAGTGGCCACATTGAAGCAGAGCCCAGAAGGGAGAGAGGCAGAAGGAAGTTTGGGTCATGCCTGGCTCCCTCTTCTTCCTCTCAAATAATGATGGTAACCAATGGTTACCATTAACCAAATGATAATGATGGTTCTTCAAGTACCAGCTGCTACTGCTAAGTCACTTCAGTCCTGTCCGACTCTTTGCGACCCCATGAACTGTAGCCCACCAGGCTCCCCTGTCCATGGGATTCTCCAGGCAAGAATACTGGAATGGCTTGCCCTTTCCTTCTCCACCAAGTTCCAGGCATGTTGCTAACTGCTTAAGTGACTTCATGTCACTTATGTCTCACCACTGCTCTGTCCTGTGAGGTGCGTGGTGCCTGCTCAATCGCTACGGTGTATCCAACTCTTTGCAACCCCATGGACTGTAGCCCACCAGGCTCTCCTGTCTATAGGATTTCCCAAGCAAGAATACTGGAGTTGGTTCCTATTTCCTTCTGCAGGGGGTCTTCCCAACCCAAGGTTCAAACCTGCATCTCCTCTGTCTCCCACATTGCAGGCAGATTCTTTACCCACCGAGCCACCTGGGAAGCCCTTCATGTACTAGTGTTACCATTTTATTGACAAAGTTGAGTCACAGAGAAATGTAACGCCTTCTGCAGGTAACCTGGTGAGTGGCAGAGCCTGGAGTCACCCTGTCTTTGCCCAACACTTGGCTGCTCACAGCAGAGATGGGCTTGTAGGGGTGTGACCTGCAACACTCTCCTCAGCTCCAGTGGAGAGGCAGAGGGTCCCGCCTTGCCCTGCAAGCTCTTCTGAAAATTCTTAGCAGAAAGAGAACTCTCAGGTCCAGGTGAGGCTTATGAAAGCATCATCTTGAGGACTCCTTCCTGCCTCTGGCACCAGCTGGGAGCCCGCCAACTGAACATAGTCTGTTATCGGCAGCGGCAGGGCCTGCCCAGGGCTGGAGAAGCCACCGAGCTCAGAGCAGGACCAGCCGGTAGGAGCATGTGGTCTGACAGCTAAGTTTACATGAAGTGACCTGATGGCCTAGCAAGTCAGGCCAACGGCGAGGGCTCGACTTGGACCAGGTCGCCCATGCCCCGTAGGGCTTCCCTGGGAGCCGTGACTTGAGCATCCATCTGGAGTGAAGATGGCTTCCTCCCTGAGGACAGGAATGTGACACTAGGAGTTCCTGACCCGCCATCCCTGACTTCGTGAAGTTGAGGCCTTCTGATGAGCGGGTGGCTGGCCTCCTGGGGCCCACAGGGCCAGGCCAGCCCCGGGCTCACTTGCAGCTTCCTCCAGGGTCATGGGGGCCTTTGGTAGGTGGGCCAGGCAGGTGGGAGATATCTATCCTGGCCTGGAGATGTTGTACCCTACCTGCTGCGCGGTTAACTTTGAAGGTGGCTTCCTAGTCCCCTGTGTTGTCCAGCAGTCACGGGGCAGCCGATGCAAGAAACTTAAGAGACAGCTGGGAGAAAACCAGGGGCTTCAAGTTCCAACTTCTGTTCTTTGTTAGTCTGAAGGCCGCCCCCTAGTGTCCCAAGAACTCCAGACCTCAGCTGTTAGCTCCTCAGAGAGCGGAGGTGAGATTGGCTCCACCAAACAGGGAGGCTTGGTGGGGGAGGACAGGGAGGCAGCCTGGTCGGGGGGTGGGTGTTTCTTAGTTGGCGTGGGAGTAGCGGTCCCCACATTCTCACCCCCAGATCCTTGCCTTGGACAGCACTTGGCCACTCATCTGTCCTCTGCAGAAGCTGTTTGCTTTCTCTGGCCACCCTGTTTCTGACTCAGGTCCTATAATTCAAGGATTTGAAAGAATTTGCTGTTGTTGCTCAGTAGCTAAGTTGTACCTGACTCTTTATGACCCCATGGCCAGGAAGCACGACAGGCTTCCCTGTCCTTCACTATCTCCCAGGGTTTGCTCAGATTCATGTTCATTGAGTTGGTGATGCCATCCAACCATGTCATGCTCTGTTGTCCCCTTCTCCTCCTGCCGTCAATCTTTCCCAGCATCAGGGTCTTTCCCAATGAATCAGTTCTTTGCCTCAGGTGGCCAAAGTATTGGAGCTTCAGCTTCAGCATCAGTTCCTTCCAATGAATATTCAGGACTGATTTCCTTTAGGACTGACTGATTGGATCTCCTTGCAGTCCAAGGGACTCTCAAGAGTCTTCTCTAGCACCACAATTCAAAAGCATCAGTTCTTTGGAGCTCAGGCTTCTTTATGGTTCAACTCTCACATTCATACATGACTACTGGAAAAACCATAGCTTTGATTATATGGACCTTTGTCAGCAAAGTAATGTCTCTACTTTTTAATATGCTGTCTAGGTTAGTCATAGCCTTCCATCCAAGAGCAAGCGTCTTTTAATTTTGTGCGTGCAGTCGCCACCTGCAGTGATTTTGGAGCCCAAGAAAATAAAATCTGCCACTGTTTCCACTTTTTCCCCTTCAAATTACCATGAAGTGATGGGACCTGATGCCATGATTTTAGTTTCTTTGAATGTTGAGTTTTAAGCCAAGTTTTTCACTCTCCTCTTTCACCTTCATCAAGAAGCTCTTTAGTTCCTCTTCATGGGTGGCATCATCTGCATATCTGAGGTTGTTGATATTTCTCTCAGCAATCTTGATTCCAGCTGGTGATTCATTCAGCCTGGCATTTTACACGATGTACTCTGCATATAAATTAAATAAGCAGAGTGGCAATATACAGCCTTTACATACTCTTTCCCAATTTTGAGCCAGTCAGTTGTTCCATGTCTGGTTCTAACTATTGCTTCTTGACCTGCATACTGGTTTCTCAGGAGATAGGTAAGGTGATTTGGTACTCCCATCTCTTTAAGAATTTTGCACAGTTTGTCGTGATCCGCACAGTCAGAGACTTTAGTGTAGTCAAAGAAGCAGTAGTATATGTTTTTCTGAAATTTCTGTGCTTTCTCTATGATCCAACGAAAGTTGGCAATTTGATCTCTGGTTACTGTGCTTTTTCTAAACCTAGCTTGTACATTTGGAAGTTCTCAGTTCAAGTACTGTTGAAGGCTAGCTTGAAAGATCTTGAGCATTACCTTGTTAGCATGTGAAATGAGTACAGTTGTGCGGTAGTTTGAACATTCTTTGATGCTGCCCTTCTTTGGGATTGAAATTAAAACTGACCTTTTCCAGTCCTGTGGCCTCTGCTGAGTTTTCCAAATTTGCTGACATATTGAGTGCAGGACTTTCACAGCATCGTCTTTTAGGATCTGAATTAGCTCGGCAGGGATTCCATCACCTCCACTAGCTTTGTTTATAGTAATGGTTCCTAAGGCCCACTTGACTTTACACTCCAGGATGTCTAAAAGAATATTTGGGATTCTTTGGGCCAAATTTTCATGATGCCTGACTCTTCACAAACTGCTACTGAGGCTCTGCTTGCATACCTGCAGAGACGGGAGCTCCCTCCTGGTCCCAGGTAGCCTCCTGACGGTTCTGAAGATGAGGCAGTCTGTACCCAGTGCCTGTGAGAACCACCACACCTCTCAAAGGCACCTCTGCTGACAGAAGTTCACAAGCCACCTGGGAACGTGAACTGGCGCACTGGGGTTGATGCCACTTAGGAAGTCAGTCTTGGATTCTACCAGCTGGAGCCCCTGGAAATTGGACCCACCCTGCCGCAGCCTAGAGCCCCTGATGACAAGACAAGAGAAGGTTCCTTAGAGATGCCTTGCCCTGCGCCTTGCATTGCCCATGCAGGGCAGCCAAGTCCCCAAGGAGGGAAAAGGACCAGCACCCTAGCATTTGGCATCACAGCCGCCAGGGAAGGTGAGGCCCCTCTGTGATCCTGTGTCTTTGCTCTCTGTGTGGCTCGGAAGGCCTCAGCCCAGCTCTGCCCTGGGTACCCTGGAGGAGAGGAAGGAGATGGATGAGGGCTCAGCCCCTGCCCTGTCCATCGTTAGGGGTTCTGGGCCCTTGCAGCCCAGCACTATTTTGGAAGTAAAACAGATACCCCCCTGGGCTATAATGTTGATGGTTCCCGAGAGTCAAGAGAGGAGAATTCAAGTCTGGCCTCTAACCTTGGACCTCAAGTCCCTTGGCCCTTCCTGGCTTTTGATCCAGACGCTGATAATGATCCCCAGTGAGGCTGATAATCAAATGTCCACCAAGGGTCCACCTGTGAGAGGTGAGGAGCGGGTGAGGATGGGGCCCAGTGCCAAGGACCCAGGCAGGGGCAAGCCCCCCGGTTTGGACCTGCCAAGGCTCATGTATTCAGAGCTGGAAAGGGTTAGCAGTGAGAAGGCAGCATCATCCTGGGGCTCTGACCCCAAAGAAGGTGTCCCTGGGAGGGCCGGGAATGGTGACAACAGTTCACAGAGGACACCCCCCAACCACTGCATCCGCGCTGTTGCTTCCTGTTCAGCCGGAGATGTGCTGTAGCCACCTCCCCCCGGAAAGACCAGGAGTGGGGCTGTGGCTGTGGGACGATCCCCGCAGGCCTCTGGCTCAGCCCCCGTCTGATGCCCAGGTCTGGCTTCCTCCAGCTCTGATGCATTTCCCATGCTCCATGCAGGGCTTGCCTTCCCCCAGGTTACCCCAGGCAACAGCTCTGGCATCCACACCGGGGTGGGCTGCAGCCCGTCCCCAGCCACTGGCGTGGCTTCACCCTTGAGTAGGGGGAGGAGATGGGGCTGAGAAGAAGGGAGTGGAATAGTTTCCTTTCTAGAAGTTTCACAGGGGTTTCTCAGGGCCCTTCCTTTGGGGTTGGGACAAATGGCAGAGGGCTGGTGGATACTGCCATCTGCTGGTCACTGGTTATAACAGCACCACAGTGTGGAAGAACCCCATTCCTGCTCAGCTTTACAAGCAGTCTGGGAGAAGACTCGGGAAGCCCTGCACGGGGACCCTGAGGTTGAACCAGTTTACCTGGAGCTCTAAGGTATCCTAGGAGTTGAGGGGACAAGGACCACACACCTCCACTGAGGTTGGGAAAGAAACCAGAGGGTGGAGTCATGATAAACAATGGCTTCCAAACCACCTTTATAGTGCACTAGTTTTGTGACCTTAAGTTAATTAACTTGTTATCTTCCACCTTTTTTTTTAAATCCTCCACCTTTAAATGGAGACAGAGATTCCTACCTGTCAGGTGTACCTAAGGATAAAGGAAACAACGTAGGTAAAAGCCTACTCAGTTGAGCCTGACTCAGTAAATGCTGGCTTTTACAGCTTTCTGTAAGTCAGAAAGCTGTCAGTCCCGGTTTAACCCGTCCAAAGACTGATCAAACCTGTCCATCCAGTCTCTTCTGTGTGGTCTTTCAGGCATTTCCCCTCTGTCAACTTGCCCATCGTGAACATTAATAGTCTGAAGCTATGCCTCCATTAGATTTTCTGAGATTGAAACAAAATAAACTCCTTTTAGAATAAAAACACGTGCAGTGAATGTGCAGTGATTCGGAATGCTGGGTCCTCCAATTTGTCAGGTAGGAGCCCCGAGTTTCTAGTCATAATGAACAGAGAACCAAACTGTCTTCTTTGCCTGGGAAAAGGGGTTAATAGAGGTCAAGAACAGGCTTGGAGGACCCAGAAGATGTGTCCCCAAGTCTAGGATGTGAGATCTTGCAGACACTCCAGAGGATGAGGACCCTGGGACCAGAATGTCTCATGTTCCCACAGCCCAGTGTCAAACATCACACAGCTGATCCGGGGACCCGGTGTCCTCACCCTGGATGGTCTGTCTCAGGTTCTCTGGTTCACATGGCAAAGGCATCTGTGAGATCTTCGGGAGGCTGGGATCTGAGGCTACAAAGGGTAAGGCTGCCTACAAAACCGGGGATGTGGCCTTAGGCCATGGCAGCCCCTTTGTGTGTGTTCCCCACTTTCCTAGGTAGCTGATCCACCTCTGAATAATACCTTAATTTAGGGTAGAGCCCCAGCTGGGTCCTGTCCTCCCAGGCATTTTTTTCTGACTTGAATAAAGAGTTGGAGAGCTCTAGTCAAAGTGCTTATCCTGATGGCTGGGAACACAAAGACTTAGAAAAATATAGGGTGACAACATCAAAATCCCCAGTCACCAGCAAATCATTGCAAATTAAAACAATACCATTTTTATTTACTTCTCAGGTTAGTAAAACTGAAAAACGTAAAATGTGAATCTCCTCTTGGTGAAAGGAGATACAAGTAGGCATTCTAATATATACCCTCGGTGGGAATGCAAATTCAGGGAAATTTCCCAAGAGCACTGTGACAGCAGCAACAGTTTTTAAAAAATACATATGTTTATTTATTTAACTTGGCTGCACCAGGTCTTAGTTGTGGTATGTGAGATCTAGATCCCTGATCAGGGATGGAACCCCGGGTCCCTTGCATTGGGAGCGTGGAGTCTTAGCTACTGGACCATCAGGGAAGTTCCAGACAGATGCAACACTTTAAGGCAGGAAATTCTTTGACTCAGCACCGGAAATGTACAGAGAGCTTTCTCCGAGCAAGGTAAACCCTCTGCGGGAACTTGCATGTATATGGCCAGAATCATGTCACAAGCATCTTCTAATTGCAGCTCCTTAGCAGCGTGAATGCTGTATCTGTCTAGCCTCTCTGGTAGTTGTTCAGTTGTGTCTGACTCTTTGCAATCTCATGCACTGCAACCACTATGGTATTAAGAGGCAAACAAGAAGGGGCTGTGAATGGCTTTTTGGTGTCTGCCATACATTTCTTCTCATATCAGTCACAAGTGTGCTCATTTAAGTAACAGCAGTGCTATGGATTAAAGATTTCCATCATGCTCATTTCACCAATGAAAAAACCAAGGCTCAAAGAGACAAAACCTACTTTTTCATGTCCTGAGTCTGGCACCGCCTCCTCTTGGAAGGACTCCTGTATGTCCCAACCCCTGGATGAGTTGGCTATGCACCCTTCTCTGCGCTCTGTGGGCGTGCACTTGCGTTGGCATCTCCAAGGGTCCCTGAGTGGGGGGTGAGCCCTGCCAGGGAGGCCTGTGTCTTCTGCATCCTCTGGGCCTGATATAAAGTCCCAGCCCCAGAGCTGTGCCCAGGAGCATTTGCTGAGGGACAGATGAGGTGGTGGCCTTGCTCGACTTGGGGTACCCAGCCCCTGCCCCAGAGCGCTAAAGCATCACTACAAAGAACAGAGACAAATCAGCAGATCCCCAGAAGTCCCACCCAACCAGAAACCAGGGCAAGGTTGACCAAAGCTCAGATAAGACTCCTTGTGGGCTGTGGTGCCTCTAACTTACCCCACTGGCCCTGAGGTCCAGCGACTTCCCTGGGGCAGGGGATGACTGAGGCCTGGAGCGTTCCTCCCAGGGCAGTGGGAAGGGGGACTTCAGGTTCCCTGCAATGTGGTTTGCGTTACTGCAGCTTCAGCCATGGAAAGGGCTCCTTGAGTCAGGCAGGAAGCAGAAAATATCAGATTTAGATTCCACATTCCATGCATTGTATGCAATTATCCGCTGGAGCCACAGAGGGGCGTGTGGGACCCACAGAGGCAGAAAATGGGATTGCTCTCCGGATGGGCTCACTCTTTCATGGGGAACGAGCGGGATTCTCCGCAGGGGCCGGGTGCCAAGACCCCCTCACTGCGCGCTCCAGAACCCTGGGGCCAGGGGTGAGGCGAGTCTGCCTGCAAGGCCCGGGTGACTGGCATGCCACTAGCTCTGGTGGGGGTGCGGGGTCCCCTTCTTTGCAGCTCCCACCTGTGCTTGCCCTGGAACGTGCATGTTTCTCTGCACCCTCCTGGGCTGCCTTCTCTGCAGGCTCAGCCTATCTCAGCTCCAACAGCTTTGTGACCTCACCTGTCAGGGTCTCCAGCCGTGGACCCAAAGGTGGCCACTGGAGGCAGGACACAGACCCCATCGCCCACCAAGCTGCAGCTCCCTGAAGACCTTCTGTGGACAAAGGGGAGTGAGCAGACAGTAGGAAGGAGCCAGAACCTTGAAGAGAGGACAGGAAAGGGGAAGCTGGAGACAGCAAGTCCACGGGCGCACTGTGGGAGCCCTAGGCCATGGTGTCCTTGTCACGAATAGCTCAGGGGCCTCCACAGGGCCCCAAACCGAGGCCCAGTCCAGTAGATAGCTGTCGACTGAATGAATGAATGAATGAAAAGGTCATGAGGAGATAGGAGAGTGGCTTTGTGAGGAACTCTGACTAGTAGCAGAAGCAGAGAGACCTGTCATTTTAGTTGCTGAACATTAGAGCAACACAGGCTTCCCAGGTGGCACTAGTGGAAAGAACCCGCCTACCAATGCAGGAGACGTAAGAGACCTGGGTTCGATCCCTGGGTCGTGAAGATCCCCTGGAGTAGAAAATGGCAACCCATTCCAGTATTCTTGCCTGGAAAATCCCATGGACAGAGGAGCCTGGTGGGCTACAGCCCATAGGGTCACAAAGAGTCCGACCCGACTGAAGCAACTTAGCAACACAAACACTTACAGGATTCGAAGTCACTGTGAGCCAGGCCCTGAGCTAAGTGTTTTACAGGTGGTTGCAAAGAGCTGGAACACTGGTAATTAGAGTTCCAGGGTGGTGCAGGAGGGGCAGGAGGCTGGCATTTTGGGAGAGTGCAGTCCAGCAGAAGCCCCACCTCTTAGAGCCGGAGGGCAGGGAGCAGTATGGGGAAGGGGGTGTCATTAGGAAGGGAGGAAAGGAGGAGATGGTGCCTGGAGAGTGGGCGGGGGGCAGGGAGGTGGTTAGCAGCTCTCTGAGAGGGACACTTTGGGAGACAGAGACCCTCTTTGTGACCAAACTTTAGGCTCCTCTGAGCCCTCCTCTCAACTGGGCCTTTGGCCTTGCTGCCTGCCCTGTCTCTGGCCTGCCCAGCCCAGTCTCAGCAAGAATCCTGCTAAGTCAGTTGAGAAAGGCTCTCTCCCTTTGATACCTGATCACCCTTGGTATCTGATCAAGTTCCTCACCTCCCACCCGTTGATGTCTAAGCCCTTAGCCTGCCTTCAGGCTAGGGTTCAGCAAGGATCCTCACCCTTGGCTACCTGTGCCTCCATCACTGACCTCCCCCTGCCCCCTGGCTTCAGTCCCACTGTCCTTGGTGTATTCAGGGCTGAGACTGAACTCTCTCCCCATCGGGAAAGTCTTGACTCCTGTTGCAACAGTCTTGAATAAAGTCTTCCTTACAATTTTAACAAGCTTCAGAACATTTCTTTGGTGAGGTGGAAGAAACCTAGTTCTCAGGAGCTTTTGCTGGGAAGGGCCTGTTGGCCTCTTTAAGGAAAGCCCCTGGAAGGCCTCGGGGGCGGGGGCTGTCCGACTGCTGTTTCTTTAGATCATCCCGCACGGAGGTCTCGGTTTTATCTTGTTTGATGGGTTCTCTGACCTCGTTTGACGCCGGAAACATCTCTCAGAGCATTCTTGGGACCCTGTGCACGGTTGGGTTGTCTCCCCAAAACGCCCCCCAAGGAAGCAGAACCGAATGATTGATCGTCCGGAAGCGGGACGCTTGGGGCACTCCTAAAAGTGAACGGGGCGCTGTCACTAACAACGCCGGGACATCAGACACAAGCCAGGACGCGCGCGCCTCGGGATGCCTCGGGCCACTCGGGCGCAGGACGGGGGCGCGCTCGGCGCGGCCGGGGCCTCCAGAAGCGCCGAGCCCGCGCACGGTCCTCAGCCCTGAATCTCCGCCCAGAATTCCAGAAGGGCCTGGAAAAGCACGGCCGCCTCCGGCCGAGCGCCGCGGCCACTAGGCGGCGGGCCAGGCCGGAGCGCGAGCCCGAGCCCGAGCCGGGGCGGGCTGGGCGCGGGGCGCGGGGCGCGGGGCTCGGGGCGGGGACGCGGCGACGCCGGCGCCCGCGGTCCCGTGATCGCACGCCCCGCCCGGAGCCCCTCGCCGTCATGCAGTCCCCGGCGGTGCTCGTCACCTCCAGGTGAGCCAGACCCGCGCCCCGGCCGCATCTCGGGCCGTGTGGAGTCGGGAGGGCCCGGGAGCCGCGGCCCTAGGTGTCCCGGGCGGAGGAGGCGGCGGGTCCCGAGGATCCCGCCTGGCGCCCGGCGTCCCTAGCGCCGCTGGCCGTGGACCTGGGCTCGGCCGCTCCCCGGCCCTGCGGGAGAGGCCGCCCGCCCCCCTCCCCGGTTTTGCAGATGGGGAAACTGTGGTCCCTAGAGGGTAACGAACACATACAAGACCTAGTGGAAGGCCTGGATCGGCCGATCCTGCGCGGTGGTCAGAGAAGGGGTTCTCCTCACCCCTTTCCCGCTGACTTGCCTTCCTTTCTTTTCCAAGATCTACTTAGGCATCCTGGCAGCGCTGACTGTGTGCCAGGCCCGGGGCCCGGTGAATCAGACCAGGCTCGGCCCATCAGAGGAAACCGCCGAGGACCGATGCTGAGCAGGGTAGGGGGTGGGGGGGTGGCTTCAGGTTGCCATGGGAACACGGGGCCGGGTGTAACCGGCTTTTGCGAGGTGGGGGTGCATGAGGCCAGGTCCTCCAGGGGAAGGGGAGGGGACAGGTGGCAGCTGCTCAAACAGGTAGCCCAGGAAAAGTGCAGTTACTGCAGAGGCCTCCAGAGGGTCCCTGGAGGCAGAGGACCCCTGGGTCAGGGTGAACCCACCCTGACCCAGGCCTGGGGGATTCAGTACAAGAGGGATGCTGAAGGCTGGGGTGGGCGTGGTTTTACCGTCTCCCCCTTTCTCACATTTGTCAAGTGACTCACTTTAAGTGTTTTCACACACTCTACCCTTGTTCCCCCTACACAAAATCTTAGGCTAAGACATCAATCTCTTACATAAATGAATGTAAAATTTTTCCGGCTGTAATTTGAACATCCTTGTGACTTCAGGTCTGGAAAAGTATGATTCTTTAAGGTTCTGATGTCATCACCTGCTTGGTCTCCTCTCCGTGGTGGCTGGTTGTGTCCTCGCTGGCAGAAGAGGTTTCTCTAGTGCCACTTGAATCACCTTCTCTTGCTGAGCCTCAGTTTCCTTTTCTGCGGATAGGTTTGAGGTTGGCAGGTGTGAGCAGGGCCAGTGGCAGACCAGTGGAGGTGTGACCTTGGAGCTGGGAGCCTGGGAAGGGGGTGAGGGGGCTTCCTTCTCTGCCCCACCTGAACAGGGCCTCTTAACAAATGCAGGTGCTGGTGGTGAGGGCCAGGTGAGCGGTTCTAGGATACTGTAGCGAACCACACACAGTCTCTCTCATGAGCTCTTGTGGGGCAGATGGATAATAGATAAATGTATGGTGTGCCAGGGATGATAAATGATATAAAGGAAAATAAAGTGGTAGGGAAGTGGGATGCTAGGAGGAATGAATGCTGTTTTATATGGTGTGGTCCAGGAGTGTCTTTCTGATAGAGAGTGGCAGCTGGGTAGATTCCTGACAAGCGAAAGAGAAATCTTAAGAAAGAGGGTACCAGGCAGAGGGGACAGCAGGAGCCAATGTCCTGGGGCAAGAGATGTTTGCACACCAGCCCGGAGGCCAGTGTGACTGCAGTGCAGTGAGCCAGCAGAGAGGTGGGTGATGTGGTGCAGAGTTTTACCACATCTGGGGGCTTGGAGGCAGGGGACAGTCAGGACAGGCTCCCCCGGCTGGGGTGAGGCTCTGGGCATGGTGGGACCTGCTTTGGACTCCAGAAAGGTCCTTTGGCTGCTGTGCTGAGCGGAAGGGAGGTGAGCAGGGTGCAGCGAGGAGACCATTCAGGAGACTCTTGGCAGTCATCCGTGTGAGAGCTGATGCGGGCAGAGGGGCTTAGAAATGTTTGGGTTCTAGCTATATTTTGAAGATTGAGCTTTCAGGGGCTGCTGATGATTAGATGTGGGCCATGAGAGCAAGAAAGAGGAGTCAAGATTGACTACAAGACTTGTCTTGAGTTCCTAAAAGAGGGACATTGCAATGGACCAGCCCCGGAGACTATGGATGGAGCAGGTTTAGGAAGGTGAGAATCACCCTTAGTCTGGACATATTCGTTAAGAAGCTTTCTGACAGCCAAGTGGAGACGTCGGGCAGGCAGCTGGGAGGAGTGTGGCTTTGAGAGGATCAGAGAGATCAGATCAGAGAGGAATGAGGGACCACTGGCTCATAAATGGGATTTAAAACCTTGGACATGTTTGAGATCCCTGGGGAAGGTGAGTGAGAGAAAAGGTCTAAGGTGGGCACTTGGGGCAGGATTGGGGACCATCCAGGGAAGCTGAGTAGGAGTGGCCAGGGAGATTGGAGAACTGAGGGAGAGAGAGAGCAGGGGTCCCAGAGCCTTGAGGAGCAGAGAGGGGCCATCAGATACCTCTGGAGTAAGAAGTGAGGGAGAATTAGCCTTTGGGACATCAAAGAGATCCAACCAGTCCATCCTAAAGCAGATCAGTCCTGAATATTCATTGGAAGGACTGATGCGAAGCTGAAACTCCAATACTTTGGCCACCTGATATGAAGAACTGACTCATTGGAAAAGACCCTGATGCTGGGAAAGATTGAAGGCGGGATGAGAAGGGGACGACAGAGGATGAGATGGTTGGATGGCATCACCGACTTAATGGATATGAGTTTGAGTAAGCTCCGGGAGTTGGTGATGGACAAGGAAGCCTGGCATGCTGCAGTCCATGGGGTCACAAAGAGTTGGACACTGAGCGGCTGAACTGAACTGAACACGGAGGTCACTAGTGACCTGGGCATGGGCTGTTTCATTTGCATGATGAGAACAAAAGACTGGTTAGTAAAACTTCAAGGTCAGAGAGGAGAGGAACCCGAAACACCATTCTCTTGAGAAGTTTTGCTGGAAGGGGGAGCAGAAATGGAGCAGTAGCTCGAGGGGGAGATTGGGTGGAAGGACAGCTTCAGTTTGTCCGAAAAGTGGGAGTGATCCAGTAAGGAGGGGACATTGATGGCACAGAGAAGACAGAAGACTTGACGTCCTTGAGTAGGTGAGGGGTTGAAGCCAGTAGAAGCCAGCCAGTTTGTCCCCAACAACAGGGGAGGCAGACGCAGACCAGGTGTGGGTGCGAAGGGATATGCTTGGAAGTTCTCCCACCGCTTCTCTTTTTACAGTACACAGGAAGCAGGGTTGTGGGGAGAGAGCAGGTCCTGGGGCTTCGCGGATTTAGGCGACTTGGACTCAGTGTGGCGGGGGCAGGGGAGGGTCCTGGGAGCAGTACCTGTGTCATCTGGTGGCTGGTTAGACATGCAGACTCTCAGGCCTTGCTGGATCAGCCTCTGTGTGTTGACAGGATCACTGGGGGAACTGGGAAGGCACATCACAGTTTGGGAAGTTTGGTCTGGGGTATAGGTGGGCAGACTACACCCATGGGCCAAAGCCTACCCCCCACTCACTTTTTAAATCAGTTTATGTACCATCTGTGGCTGCTTTCGATCTACAGTGGCTGAGTTGGGTCTGGTTGTAATGGAGACCCTATGGCCTGCAAAACCGAAGATATTTACTATCTGGCCCTTCACAAAAAAAGTTTCCCTGGGGGCCCGAGGAGAGTGGGAGACAGAGTGGATTAGGCTCATGGGCATGAGAGTCCCCTGGGGGGCTTGTTAACGTGAGGATTGATTTAGCAGAGCCTGGATCTGCCTTTCTCACTAGCTCCCAGGTGGGGCTCATGCGGCGAGGACCACACTTGGAGAACCCCCTAGATTGAGACCAAGCTAGGGTTGCCCAGCTCAGCACCGCAGCTTGCCGGTTGTGGCCAGGAATTTCAAGTGGGACCAGTCAACACGTCTAACTGCAATGCAGGAGACTTGGGGTTTGTTCCCGGGGTCAGGAAGATCCCCTGGAGAAGGGAGTGGCAACCCCCTCCAGTATTCCTGCCTGGAGAATCCCATGGACAGAGGAGCCTAGTGGGCTACAGTCCATAAGGAGTTGGACACGACTGAGCCATTAACGCTTTAGTCGGCATGTCTGCGTGTTTAGCCCAGTGGCCTGCCACTGCCAGACTCTGGTGCCCAGGACATGGAGAACTGGTGGGTTTAGGGGAATGGGCAGGGGACCTGAGTCTGTGATCCCAGCCGTGGGGCAGGGCCTCTCAACTGGGGCGGCACGACAGGACGAGGGGTACAGTGGAAATGTGGGGGTGGGGGGAGCGGGTCACGGATGGAAGCCCCGAGAAACTGTCTGGTGTGGTGTTCCGAGACGGAGCAGTAAGCAGGGCTGTTAGGAGATGCGGGTCAGCAGGGAGGCAGGGGGCAGCCTGCAGTGAACCCTGGCTCCACCTCTGACCCGCTGAGCCCGAGTACTGGTGAGTCCCTTTTTGCGTTTGCTTCCCTGTAGCTCAAGCGGTAAAAATCTGCCTGCAATGCAGGAGAACAGGGTTCAATCCCTGGGTCGGGAAGATCCTCTGGAAAAGGAAATGGCAATCTACTCCAGTATTCTTGCCTGGAGAATCCCATAAACAGAGGAACCTGGCAGGCTGCAGCCCGTGGGGTTGCAAAAAGTCGGACACAACTGAGCAACTAACATACTTCCTGACTTTGGGCTTCCCTGATAGCTCAGCTGGTAAAGAATCTGCCTGCAATGTGGGAGACCCTGGTTCAATCCCTGGGTTGGGAAGATCCCCTGGAGAAGGGAAGGGCTACCCATTCCAGTATTCTGGCCTGGAGAATTCCATGGACTGTATAGCCCATGGGGTCGCAAAGAGTCGGACATGCCTGAGCGATCAGAACACTCCCAGACCTGAAGCGGGTCTCAGCGGCGGTGTCCCTCCGTAGGGCCGCGGGAGCACCTTTGACAGGTGAGGTCCCCACGGCAGAGCCCACGGGGGTACTCTAGCCTTTAGTCCCCTCTGCTCTCCTGTGCCCGCCACACTGTCACAGCGCCAGGAGCGGAGGGTCTTAGCGCCGGGTGGGAAGGCCAGGACGCTCGTCTGGTTATTGGCCAAAGGAAAGGAGGCTGATCGTTTGCTTTTCCAAGTGGCACGTGAATGCTGAACTTAACACCCACCTGAAGGGAGGTTCACCCGGGCCTTTCTCAGTGATGCGTGCTTTCACTTTCTTTCACTATACCAGCAGTTCCCAGTCTTTTTGGCACCAGGGACCGGTTTTGTGGAAGACAGTTTTTCCAGGGATTCGGGGTGGGGATGGGTGGGGATGGTTTGGGGCTGATTCGGTCATTACATTTATTACATTTTTTGCATTTATTGTGCTGCCCCCCGATCGATAGAAGGCAGAGCTCAGGCTGAATGCGAGCCACGGGGAGCGGCTGTAAATACGGTTGAAGCTTCCCTCCCTTGCAGGCTGCTCACCTCCTGTTGTACGGGCAGGTTCCTAACCTGGACCAGTAACCATCTGTGGTCCAGGGTTGGGGACCCCTGCCTTCCACCCTGTGAAAATGTCTGTGGGTGTAGAGGTTGCTACATTTGGTAGTAGGTGACTGTATGGTGGGTTGTCCTCCCAGCTGGTGACAGATGGCATCGTGGTATGGTGTCACTTGCCCGGTGTGGAAAGAGGGTGGGGACCTGTGTGGAAGGAGTGCAGGGGGCAGGGTGTCACGTGTCGGATTGGGGCAGAGTTCCGGGACGGGGAACGGCCATGTCCCAGCTGCCGCCCTGGCAGCCCAACCCTTCAGGCCCTCCCCTTTCTTGTCTTCTGAAAGTCCTGCCCTGCAGAGGGTGGGTCTGGACCCTGATAACACTGTGTCCAGTGTGTCCTGTCATAGGTGTTTGTGTGGTTTATGTTTAAACCAGGTTTAAACATGGTTTATGTTTAAACCATGCACAGGTCTCCATGATACCCTCACCCAGAATGAGGAATACATTTAGCCTTTTTTCTCACCTCAGGGAAAACATTTCATAACTTCTTTGCTCAATGTGCGATTCATTGCATTTGTGTAGCATTTAAAAATTCTCTAAAAGAGCTGTAACGTTTTGCCAAGTATCCACTCAAAGCCTGCGTTAGTCATTCAGTCGTGTCTGAGTCTTTGCAAACCCATGGACGAATGCCCGCCAGACTCCTCTGTCCATGGGATTTCAAAGGCAGGAATACTGGAGTGGGTTGCCAATTCCTTCTCTGGGGCATCTTCCCAATCCAGAGATCGAACTCAAGTCTCCTGCATTGCAGGCAGATTCTTTACCATCAGAGCAAAGAATCTGCTGTTTCCAGGGGCCCCGTCTTCTCTGCTGTCACCTGTTTTCCTGCTGGGAACAGGCCTTTGTTCTTGAGGGACCCACAGGCAGGGCCCTGACCTGGGAAGCCAGGCTTCAGGAGGGGCTGGCTTGTGGGGGGGCGGGTAGCCTGGAGTTGGACCCCTGAGGACTTGCCCAGCAGAGTGGCCTTGCACCCAGGCCCACGGGATCCCTGAGGCCTTAGCAGCATCTCGCTCGAGAAGCCTGCGGACTTGAACCTGACCTTCCTCTGCCTTCTCTCCCTCTGGCAGGCGAGTTCAGAATGTCCACACAGGCCTGGACCTGAGCGTGCCGCAGCACCAGGAGGTGCGGGGCAAGATGATGTCGGGGCACGTGGAGTACCAGATTCTGGTTGTCACCCGGCTGGCTGCGTTCAAGTCGGCCAAGCACAGGCCCGAGGACGTCGTCCAGTTCTTGGTGAGCTGGGGGCTCTGGCAGGGTGCTCCCCAGGGCGCCCAGGGTCCAGGGGTCCCAGGAGACAAACACGCCTCCCACCAGGGTGCAGGTAGCAGCAGGGCGTGAGCAATGCTCTAGCCAACCCTCAATCGGAGGATGCCAGAGTGCGTTGGCAGTAAGGACACCAGTGAATCAGATGCTGACAGTCTCTGGGGAGACAGACCTGTGAAGAGACAGGAGCCCAAGAGGAGGGGTGCAGGGGCTGTGGGGGTGTCGAGAGGGGGCACCTAAGCCATCCTAGGGGAAGGGTTCAGAGGGAGGACAGGGCTGAGCTGTGGTGTGAAGATCAGGTGGAGCCGTCAGCATTAGGGCGGATGCGACACTCCCTTGGTCTCTCCCCTTCAATCTACAGCCAGTAAAACACCCACCGCAGTCCCGCACATCTGTCCATCTAGAGGTGGGCCGATCGGAACACACAGAGGAGGCGGAGCTGGGGGAATAGCAGAGGTGGTGTGCGCAGTCATGGACCCCCAGCCCTGGGGCCAAGCCCACAGCCCCCGGGACCCAGTGGCATCAGGGAGGCGGCGCACACACCTCCAGCCTCCTGGCCTCATCAGCCGCCTGCAGCCACAGGGACTGGGCAGCAGGGCCTGCCACCCCTTCTTCCCTCCAGGTGCGGGGCTGGCCCACAGCTCTCGCCTCCCTACCCCCCAACCACAGTGGGGGCATCCCTAAACCTGACAACCCCGGACACAGCATAAGTGCAGGTGGCCTCAGCCCCACCTGCTCCCATGGGAGGCCGAGCCTGTGACACAGCGGAAGGGCCCGTCACCCCCGTGTCCTGGGCAGTGATGGCAGCAAGGCATCAGCAGCCATCGAGGCACAAGTGGTGACGTCGGGGCACCAGGCCACACCTCCAGCAGGGGCATTGGAGGGCTGGAAGGTGCCAGCCTTCTAGTATAACTAGAGGCAATGCAGTTCAGTTCAGTCACTCAGCAGATTCTTTGTGACTCCATGGACCGCAGCACGCCAGGCCTCCCTGTCCATCACCAACTCCCGGAGCTTACCCAAACTCATGTCCATTGAGTCGGTGATGCCATCCAATCATCTCATCCTCTGTCGTCCCCTTCTCCTGCCCTCAAGCTTTGCCAGCATCAGGGTCTTTTCCAGTGAGTCAGTTCTTCGTTATCAGGTGGCCAAAGTATTGGAGCTTCAGCTTCAGCATCAGTCCTTCCAGTGAATTTTCAGGACTGATTTCCTTTAGGATGGACTGGTTGGATCTCCTTGCAGTCCAAGGGACTCTCAAGAGTCTCCAACACTATGGTTCAGAAGCATCAGTTCTTCGGCGCTCAGGCTTCCTTATGGTTCAGCTCTCACATTCATACATGACTACTGGAAAAACCATAGCTTTGGCCAGATGGACCTTTGTCAGCAAAGTAATGTCTCTGCTTTTTAATATGCTGTCTGTGTTTCTCATAGCTTTTCTTTCGAGGAGCAAGTCTTTTAATTTCATGGCTGCAGTCACCATCTGCAGTGCTTTGGGAACGCAGAAAAACAAAAACCCAAAAACTTGTGCTGTGGCGCCCCCTGCTGGAAAAAAAGAAAAGACTCTCACTTGACTTGTTAGAAGTCAAATTTTAAAAAATGAGAAAGCTTTATCTAAAGAAGAAAGACATGCTTCAATGTCCCAGCAGAGGAAGAACTCATCGAGGACCATGAAGAAGAACAGTAACACTGGCACAAAAAGAAAATGATGATTCTCTAGAAACCAAATTTAAAGTCCCAGAACAGTGCAGCCTGATAGAGAATTCGAAACAACTTTCATGAAGAAGCTCAACAAGCAACAAGAAAACTCAGAACTCAGGAATGAAGTTAATGAGCAGAAGATATACTTTCCCAAAGAGATTGAAACTCTAAAAAAGAACCAAGCAGAAATTCTGAATCTGAAGGACTCAGTAAGTGAGATGAAGAATACATACATTAGAAAGGATTAGAAGTAGAGAAGCCCATATGGAAGTGAGAATTAGCAAGTTTAAAGATAAAAGTCTAGAAATGATACAGTTAGAAGAGGAAAGGGAATTAAGATTCAAAAGAACAGAGGGAAAATTCTACAAGAACTATCCAGATCTTTTAGGAAGGGCAACCTTAGGATATTGAGTGTCCCAGAAGCAGGAGAGAGAGAGAAGTGAGCAGAGAGTTTATTTAAAGAAATGATAGTGGAGAACATCTCTCAAACTGGGGAAAGGAATTGGGTGTACAAGTTCATGAAGCCAAGAGAACACCTGATTGCCTCCGCAAAAAGGTGCTGCTAGTGGTAAAGAATCCTCCTGCCAATGCAGGAGATGCAAGAGATGCAGATTCGATCCCTGGGTTGGGAAGATTCCCTGGAGGAGGAAATGACACCCTACTCCAGTATTCTTGCCTGGAAAATGCCATGGGCAGAGGAACCTGGAAGGCTATATAGTCCGTGGGGCTGCAAAGAGTCAGACACGACTGAGTGACTAACACTTCACATACTAGATTCTAAGAGATAAGAAGTTATGGCACAGTTTTTTTGATTAAGAGACATTCAGCACATCCTGGAAAGTGTCTGAAGAGTGTGATTTCTTTCATTTGCTTCTTAAACAGACTCTTGGTGAGAACCAAGGTGCAGCGTGATAGCAAGTAGGAGCTGCTTTGTTCCACTGGGTGGGGTCAAATCTGGTTTGACCCCAGTGGAGCTTAGCGCACCCATGTTTTTCAGAGATGGGAGCAAAGAAGAGCTATCTGAGACCCAAGTCCCTGGGCAAGACAGAGAGGCGTCACTCGGGGGCCTGTGAGAGGCCCCGGCTGACAACGCTGGGTCCTGGCTGGCCTTCCCAGCCAGGGTGTGTAGGGACACCTCTGACCCCTCCAAGGTCACACCCGTGCCACTTTCTCCTGACCATTGATACCTTTGCCCTGTGGGTAGCTGGGTGCAGGGGTGTCCATGAAGGGAGTTGCCTCTCAAACATTTTGAACCACCTGTGGGAGCCAAGCACGCATTTACACCCTATGAGATCTGGGGGTGTATCCCCAAACCTGAACTTTCTTTGAAGTTTCATGATTTAGCTTTAAAAAAGAATGAGCATTTTGTTTTCTGTTCCTCAAAAGGAGTGGCAGCCCTTGCTTTGGAGCACTGTTGAGTGTGGGCCCAGGATGGGGTGGTACCCCAGGCTGTCCATGGTACCCCCAGCGCCCTGGAGACCCACAGCTGGCTCCCAGAACCTAGGTCCTGGTGGGCCCGGTGGCCTGGCCTACATGGAGCAGCCAGGTCTGCAGAGGGCACTCTGCGCCCCCCACCTGGTAGAGTCAGGTTTGGGGGACCACCAGGAGTTGGAGCCTGTGTCACTTTTGTGAAAGGATGCTCTTACCTTTCCTGGAAAGCCTTCCTTGAAAGCTGTTCTCAGCAAAGCTCCCGAGTCGAGCTCTGTGATGACAAGTGCAGGCCACAGTCCCCCGTCTCAGATGACTCCCCACTGGGGTTCCTTGAGTCTCCCAGTGCCCCAGCCACCTGCTGGCATCTGGAACTCTCCCAGCCTGGGGGCTCTGATGCCCATGCTCGAGAGCCTGGGCTGTGTGCTCCAACAGAGCTGGGCGACCGGGCTGCCGGGAGTCCCTCGTCTGAATGCATCCAGACGCCCCACAGCCCATCAGGCACGGCAGCGTTTCCGTGTGTGCTGGGCGCACAGCCCTGGTCTGGGATCAGAGGTGGGCATATCTGTGTTCATCCCTAATGCTCCCAAGGAGTTGAGGGGACAGGCCCAGCGTGTGGGGAGAGCACAGAGGAGTCCAGGACAAGGGGGGACCCTGGGCTGTGGGGTGTGGCGTGGAGAGGGTGACTTCTCTGAGTGCCTGCATTGGCTTACACAGACCACAGTGACGGCGCCGATCCCCAGTCCTACAGCTGCTCCCTTAAATGGAAGCCTGGAGCCTCGGGGACAGAGACCACGCTGGATGTCCCCATGCGGAGTAAACACACAGCAAGAGCTTGATGAGTGGACGAGCCCTTAGCTGCAGCGGGAGTTCCAGGGAGAGGCCGAGAGGTGGTAGCAGTTATCCCCCAGCTCTGCAGGAAGCCAAGTGACCACGGGTGACTCTGATGGCCGAGGACCACCTTCTAACAGCCAGGAGGAGCCCCGGCTTGCCTCCCTGAGGTTCCGGTGTGCAGAGGGGTCCTGGCTGGCCCCAGGACCAGAAACCAGCCTTGCCATATCTGTTCTCCACCATCTGAGCACTGTGAGGACCGGCCTTGTCGAAGGCTGTTGCTAGTTCACAGGAGAATGACCCAGAGAAAAGGTGGCTCGTTGCCAGAAGAGGACCTAACAGCCGGCCAGGCCATGAGGTCACCCCACTAATACACAGAAGCCCAGAATGGAGGTGTAGGTCACAGTCACCTGCAGGCCGAGTCCCTGAATCAAGTGTCTCTACCCAGACCGGTGACAGGGCCCTGAATCCACCACGATTGCATCCTTCCTTTGGGCCACTGGGACTTCGGGGGTTCTGCTTAGTGTTGATCAGGAGGCTTAGGGCATGGGGCAGAGAGGGCTTAGGGCGGGAGGGAGGCACCTTCATCTGGTCCCGGAGGAGGGCCCACCGAGGAGCTGAGCCTTTGTGGGGACTTCTGTTGGGGTTGGGGGGTGGGACACAGCCCTCTGATTTACCTTTTCACTCAGGAAACCACCTGCTCCTCTCATTCCAGGTCTCCAAAAAGTACAGCGACATTGAGGAGTTTTACCAGAAACTCAGCAGTCGTTACCCAACGGCCAGCCTGCCCCCGCTCCCCAGGAAGGTCCTGTTTGTTGGGGAGGGCGACATCCGGGAGCGGAGGGCCCTGTTCGACGAGATTCTGCGCTGCGTCTCCAAGGATGCCGAGCTGGCAGGCAGCCCCGAGCTGTTGGAATTCTTAGGTACCTGAGGCCCTGTCCCAAATCCCTAGGGGCCCCTGGCCTAGAACGAGGCCTTGCTGCCCTGGCTTGGGGGGAGGGGGGCGGGGTGTGGTCCACAGCACCCTCTGCAGCCCAGAGACTTCGGCCAGGCTGCTGAGGCACGTGGGCTTCATTCACTGCCATGCGTGGGCCGGCGTCGTGGGTGGTGGGTGGTGGGTGGAAGGGGCCTGGGACCCAGCCCTGGAGGACTGACTGCCTGGGTGCTAGATGGAGCTCACCCAGGGGCCTTCTCTATAATCTGACCCCTCCCGTTTCCCCCCTGGCCAGCCCCTTCCAGAGCACCTACACACACACACACACACACACACACACACAACACCCACCCACGTGCACATGCACACACACTTACGCGGAAGCGGGATCAGGTGGTCTGACTTTCCTAGCCTCTCTGTGCCTCGGTTTCCTTATCTCTAAAATGAAGGTACAATTAGGATCTCTCACATGAGATTTTTGCAATATTTAAATGAATTTATACTTGTCAAATGGCAACCCACTCCAGTATTCTTGCCATAAAATTCCATGAACAGAGGAGCTTGGTGGGCTACAGTCCACGGGGTCGCAAAGAGTTGGATGCGACTGAGCAACTGAGCATACCTGTAAAAATGATCTTTGTGTGATGCTTACCCCATGAAATTGAAGGTTCATGAGATTTTGAAAGGGATTTTACATTTGTCTTAATAAAATAACAAAGCATAACATAATACAACATAATCAATACCAGTTAGTTCCACATGTCATAGCAGTGTACACATTACATCCTGTGTTCCAGGCGCTCTGGGGCATGCTGATGGGTTCTTTACCCACAGAGTGATGTCTTAGAAGTTCACTGCTTTCAAAAATACGCTGTTCAGTAACTGGATAGAGTTAAACAAGCATTCTAAACCCACGCTTCTCAAACCTTCGGTGGGGGAAGGGCTAACCATTTTTATTCCCGATCTGTCACAGACAAGCATTCCAAGGTACTATGGAAGTTTCTGGATGCTTGCTCCCCCTTTCTGTAGTTACCTCATTGTGGACACCCGCCGGTGGACCACGCTTTGAGAAGTGTTTGTGTAAGCCAGTTGGTGGTGAAGCTGTCCCAGTTTGTTCTGGAATCTTCCACCTGCTCACTGGGCCTCATGGAGTTCATAGTCTAGACCCTCGGGGCAGGTCTCATCAGGGGTTGGCTAGGCAGAGCTCCCCGATGTGCCCCACTACATGCACGTCGTTTCCGGAACTGTTCTGTGAGAACCAAGACACTGGCCGGTCTCCTGCCATCAGCCCGTGGACTGTAGTCTGTAGTCCCAACGGGCCCCGGGCTGCAGAGGTTGAGGAACCGCTGTCTCTCTGAGGCTCCCGCTTGTAACTGCTCCACCCCATGCTTTGCCGACCACACCCCCCCACACTCACCCACACAGACCTGCCGTCCTAGTCCCAGGAGGTGGCAGGAGGCCTCCAGCCCTGGGTGCTGGTGCAGGAGCTCGCGTGCCGGGAGGTGCCTCCTCGTCTCCCGGCGGTGGGTGTCAGGCACCCTTTCCATCTCCCTGCACAGGCACCAGGTCCCCTGGGGCCGCGGATCTCAGTGGCAGAGATGTCTCAGTCCTGGACGCAGACAGCCAAGCAGGGGACGAGGATGCTTTGGACTTCTTCCAGCAGCAGGACCGCGTGGAAAATGAGGGTCTCCCCACACTGGGCCAGCAGGACGGGGATGCAGGGAAATCCTTGGAGGAGGAGGAGGAGGAGGCCCTGGACCCTCTGGGCATCATGCGGTATGTCTCCCCTTCTGGGTGGGCACCCCACTGTCTGGCTTGCTCTAGGCTCCTCCCTCTCTTCTGGGAGTTGGAGAAAACCCGTCTCCCTAGATCATCACCCCGAGGGGGCCCAGTACTCAGGGGGACCAGCTCTCTGTTCATCCTCGACATCTCCTGGGTCTTTGGGGCTGGGCCCAGGTATCGCCTGCCCCTCCCTGGTCACAGGGTGGCCCCCCAGCATTCTGCACTCTGGCTTAGCAAGCTGCCACCCCAACCCTGACACTTCAGCAGCCCAGGCATCCTGAACCCAGCCCAGGAGGCCAGGGTTCTCTGTCCAGCTCATCATGGAGCCTGTGACTTGCTTCACGTGGCCGGGGTCCCACTGCCCTGGAGGTAGAGCTGTTTACCTTGGCCCTGCCTTCCCAAGGTAAGGCTGGAGGGGACTGGTGACCCCTTAGGGGCTGTGAGTGCTGGAAGGAGGTAGAGTCAGCCCTGTGTAGACTGTGGTTCTCTCTACGCACACGTGTGTGAACACACGTGCACACGCGCGTGCCCTGGAGAAGAGACAGCCAGCTGTGGTCTTGAAGGCCCCTCGGTGTCCTGATTCTGGCACCCTCATGTTCCATCTCCTTTGCTGGTCCTCTGACTGCCTTCTGCCAATCAGTGAGCTGTCCCTGGGTCCCCATGGTGAGCGCCCTGAGCTGGGGGGAGGGGCTGCAGGCTAGATGAGACTGGAGAACCAGACATCTGGTCCCCAGGCCCCTCCAATGGGCACCGGCTGAGGTGGTGGGCAGGACCTCCCAACCAGAAGGAGATAGGGGAGCCAGACAGACTCAGCACCATCACCCCCCACCCCGCCCAGGCCCCTCACTTCTTGGCCCAAATGAGCAGGAAACAAGGTGGGAACTGTTGGTTTTGAGCACCTTCTGCATACCAGGGGTTGTACCGTGCCCTTTGTCTCCCGGGTCTCATTGACAGCCCGCCCCGCAAACAGCCATTGTCAGTCACTTGACATATTAAAGAGACTGACGTCTGCAGGGGCCAGATGCCTTGCCTGCGGTCAGAGGACTGGGGAACAATGGTGCTGGGGTACAAATGGCGCTCGGAATCCTGTCCGAGACCTCGGTGCCAACTGCCTGGGCTGGAGTCCTGGCAGTTTATCCCTCTCCTCCAGTTTTCTGCAGCGGAAGCACAGAGTAGTGATGGCAACCCGTCTCTTGGGGCTCTCGTGTAGGGTAAGTGGCTTAGATGTTACAGCCCCGTCTTTCTGCCCCTCCGCCTCCACAGAGTCAGAATGCAGACCCAGGGTGACGTTGTCTCTGCCTGTCTGGCAAGTCCTGTTCCAGAAAAAAATTAGAGCCAAAGAGAGATGAGGCAGAGGCAAGTTCAACTTCAACAGCATGAAAGTGCAGTCCAGAGAGCACTGCCCGCTGCCTGCAGGACTTCCTCTTCTGTGTGATGGTGAGGGTGGGCACATGGGGACTTGTGGCCGCAGGGTCACCCTGAGGCCAGCCTAGAGGGGCCAAGGAGCCAGACTTGAGAAAGATCCCAGGTGCTCAGGGAGACAAGAGCTGGAGGCCCTGCAGCTCCTTGGTGCCCAGGAGTCAGGCCCCTCCCAGCCCCCCCCATGCTGGCCTTGACCTGGGAGGGGGTCAGTGGCCCTGTGGGAGCAACTGTGAGGTCATGTTGGGAGAAGTTCGTCATCTGCCTTGGGCAGCCCAAGGGCTGTGTTGGTCTGTATTTGTTTGAACTCATTCTCTCTCGTTGTTCTGAGTAACCACACGTTACTCGCCGTCAGACTGAGATGGGCTTGCGTGGTTTGTGCCAGCCTTTGGCTGAAAGACGTGCTTAGCAAAGTGACTCCTTTTTTGGGTAGGAAAATGCTCTTTGGGGTTGGCAAGGGCTGCCTTTAATTTCCTACTTTTACTTCAGTAGCAGATTGTCAGGGGAGGTGCTGACAGTCCAGGGACCCCCACTTTGGCCCCCCAGTGCCATCCCCAGCTCTGCACTCAGGGGCCTCCTTCCTGAATCCGAGGAGAGCTGAGCACCTGAAAGGAATCCCAGAGGCTTTTGACCTTCTGTCAGTCTTTTGTTAACCGATGTGACAATAGTCAGTGCTATTGCCTCCATTGGGAATAATAGCAACTAACATTTTTGGAGAATGTATTAAGTGCCAGGAATTGATTAGCCTTTACATGGATAGATATTTTCTATTCTATTTTTTTTAAAAGGCCATGACTCACCGCATTGCTTTCTGGATCCGTTGTGGATCTGGCTTGGGAAATGGTGCCCTAGGAAGCTGGCCCTGGCATCAGGCCCATTCTGTATATGAAGAGGCTGATGTCTGGGGTCTGGTGATTCATCCACATTCATCCAGCCCCAAATGGCAGAGTCGGGACTTGATGCCACCTCCCTGCCCTGGCCCTCAATCCAGTCTTCCAGCAGGGACCTAGGATTATCCCCCCTTTCACAGATGGGAACATAGAGGGCAGAGCTGAGCGGGCACTTGGCCAGAGCCTTAGATGTGGCAGAGCCCTGCCTTGAAGTCATGTCTCCCCTCGGCCTCTCCTGGGACCCCCAGGTGGGCCTGTTAACCCTCTCAGTGCAATGCGGCCCACCCCACCCTGCGGTGAGGAACACTCTGATCTTTGCAGGAGTCGTATGCTCTGCGTGCTCATTTCTCCAGCCTGTGCCCTCCTTTCCTCTGTGGATGCAGCATCTCTGCTTTCCCAGCCACCCTGCCCTGAGTGCCCATCTGGGCCAGGCTCTGGCGCTCCGGGCAACAGCCACGTTCCAGGAGACAGGTGTCGGCCCTTCCTGCCATGGCCACTGTGGGGCGCTGTTGCTCCACCGCAGGGCTGCTGGGAGGGTGCGAGCCATGGGCACAAAGCCTGGTTTTCCTTTGTCTGTTAAACCTGGTTTTGATTAGGGAAAGAGGCGTTACTACACCATTAGATTGTACCTGAAGATAGAAAAAAACCCTCACCACCCAGCCACTCTCCTGTTTGCAGTTGTGTTTTTTTTGTGCATCCCTGTCCCAGGCTGATCCACATAACTGCACACATAGCACACATGCCTTTTATACTCTGCTTTTTCCCTTAATGTCCTCACCATCGCTTTGCATGTGGAACATAGTTTTCATATTTAACTTTCTGTTTTAGAGATTTCACAGTTCTAAGAAAGGTGAAGTTCTCCCATAATAGTTCTGCCTTTGGCTGGAAATACTCTGCTAGGAACATTTTTAACTGTAACTCAAATAATACACAGTTAGCGTAGAAAAATTAAAAGCACATTTAGAAGCCCCTTTGTCATGAAGCTATATGCTTCTGGTTACATATGCTGTATTAACAAAATGGGATTGTGTTAATGTGCGCTGTTCCATAATTTGCTTTTTTTTTCAGCTAGGTCTTTCCGTACCAATAACTAGGCTTCTACCTGCCTAACGATGCAAGTGCATCAGACTGATGTGCTGTAAATGGCACTGGGGACATTGTGGTGTTTTCTGTAGGTTTTTGCAGTTACAAGCAATGATGAACTTGTTCGTGTATGGGGTGTTTATTCTGTTGAGCTTTCTCCCCAACTGCCTGCCCAGAGCAAGGTCCTAAAAGCTTCTGTGGGGGGGTCTTGGTTGTGCCTCTCCAGTGAAGGGGTCTTTAGGGACTGAATTTCCCCTGTGTTGGAATGTCCTCTCTGCTTTCCCAAAACCTACCCATCTGCAAGGCCCGCTGCCCCCTCCTCTTCCCCTAGTGTCCAGGGAGCTCCCCACCAGGCCCCAGGTCCCTGAGGACCCTCAGCTTCCCGAGGGACAGGCTGGTTCCTGCATGAACACGCTGTCCTGTGAGGCTGGGCTTCCCACTGTCCGCTTAGAGGACGGGGAGCAAGCACCTAGGCCCTGGGCCATGGCCTCAAGTGGTGGGGCTGGACATTTCTTTGGGATGTGAATCGTGTGTTTTGTCCTAATTATTTATCCAAATGTTGTTTTACCTTTCATAAAATGACCATATGTGTTTTAGCATAAAAATGTCTCGCTTCCTATATTTGGATGAAGTTTCTGCTCTGGGATGATTGTGTGGTTTTGAAAGCTTCTGGCACCTTGCCAAGTACCTCCAGATCTACTAACCAAGGTTTATTCATCTGACCACCCTCCCCATCCCCAACTTTATTAGGGGCTTCCTTGGTTGCTCAGATGGTAAAGAATCTGTCTGCAGTGCAGTAGACCTGGGTTCAATCCCTGGGTCAGGAAGATCCCCTCAAAAAGAGAGATGGCAACCCATTCTAGTATTCTTGATTTCCATGGACAGAGGAACCTGACGGGCTACAGCCCATGGGGTTGCAAGAGTCAGACATTACTGAATGACCAACAACACCAGCTTTATTGAGATGAAGTTTCTCTATGGCATTGTGTAAGGTTAAGGGGTACAATGTTGATACACCTACGATGTGAAATGATCACCATACTAAGGTCAGCTAACACCTATCACCTCACCTAACTATTAATACTATTTCAAAGATTTAGAAGTGAGGCAGCCCCTAAGGACAGGAGCTTAGCCACTTCTCCTTGGAGGCCTCTTTCTAAATAGCGCATCTGTCACCCTTGGGCTTAGGGCCCTGTAGGGTTCCAGCCCCGCCTAGGATAGCAGAGCCCAGCTGGGAATTCTCCACCACCCTGGAGCTGATTAGAAGTGCAGATTCACAGGCCCCCCACTGGAACCTGGGTGGAGCCCCAGAACCTATGTTTTCACAAGCTCCTGACATGCTCTGCAGGCGAATTCATGTCTCAGGGGCCCCCAAAACCGAGCCTAACAAAAGTCTTGGAGAAGCAGAGGGCATGCAGCAGAGAGCAGCCTCGCCAGCCACCAGGCTCTGCCACCCACAGAGGCTTCCAGGAGGCAAGCTCAGGGAGGCCTTCCTGTTTCTCTCAGCCCCCGAGTCTCCTTCTCTGGTCATCTGCTAGAGGTCTGTTCTTCCTGATCACTGCTGGGGCTGTGGCCCAGGGCTGGTGGCGTCACACTGTACCTCCACAGACAGCGCTTACCCTTGATCTGTCCTGGGACCAAACAGTGAGGGTGCAGGGGGCACAGTGGGCACCCTCGGCTCACCCTGGAGCCGTCACAGTGATTTTGCAGCAACAGCTGCTGTTGGGGTGACCACAGCACCCCCCACCCCCGCCCAGGCATGCTGCACCAGCTGTGTTTCTCCATCCACAGCAGTGCAGAGTCTGGCCTGAATGAATACTGTCAGGGACAACACAGGAAACAGCGCCTTCCACTTCTTTCATTGAGTAGCAGACACTTTGGTGCAAGAGAAATCGCGTACAGAACCCTGGTGGATAAAACACATGGAAGTAGAATTGGCCCAGGTTGGAACAGGAGTAGCGGGCTCTGGATCTCTGTCCCCTCAGCCTCGGCCCACCTCTCTGGTGGCTGTGGGCAGTTTTACAGAAGGTCAGGGCCCCTGAGTGTGATTTGAAAGCCACTGCAGAAGCTGGAAAGCCTAGAGGGTGCGGTCACCCTAGAGGAGGGTTGGAGGCTGACCGTCCTAGGTTCAAGTTCCAGCCCTGTCACTTAGCAGCTGGTGGACACTGGGCGAGTTGCTGGACTTCCCAGAGCCTCCAGTTTCTCTCTTTGTAAATTAGAGGTAAAGTCCAGGCCTAGTGGCTGTAAGGATAAAATGGGATGGAATACAGGAAATTTCCTTTGTATGATATTATCATTATTTCAAGTTTCCTTTGCTCTGAAGAAGCCAGAAGCCCTTGGGTGTTTAAACAATTAAAATGAAAAAGGCAGCTTTTCCACTTCCTGTTGTTATGTAAATATCAGCCCTGGGAGTTGTGCTTACAAAGGCCTTCACCTCAGTATCTTTGTTGTTCAGTCGCCAAGTCGTGTCTGACTTTTTGTGAACTCATGGACGCCAGGCCTCCCTGTCCCTCACCATCTCCCAGAGATTTCCCAAGTTCATATCCATTGAATGAGTGATGCCATCCAACCACCTCATCCTCTGTCGCCCTCTTCTCCTTCTGCCCTCAATCTTTCCCAGCATCAGGGTCTTTTCCAGTAAGTTGGCTCTTCACATCAGGTGGCCACAGTATTGGAACTTCAGCTTCAGCATCAGTCCTTCCAGTGGATATATAGGATTGATTTCCAGCATCTTTGTGGTTGCAATAGAGGAGCCTTCCCAAAATTGCACAGTCTGGGGCACCATCCAGGCAGGAGCCTTGGCATCCTGCCTGCTGGCCAGGACTTACCCCGTCACCCCCGACTGAGCCCCCACCTGTGCCGGGTACCAACTTCACCCGGTCCATTTGCTCTCCATGGTGGGTGATGTGTGGGTATTCTCCACTGCAGGGACTGCCAGCGTCCACTGGTCATACCAGCGTCTGGAGTGTTGTTGGGGGTGTTTGAATGAACAAAGACTGCCCATATGAGAACCATCAAAGGCCGTTTATTTAGGGTGGGCCATAGCAAGAGAGGGAGTCAGCCACCCATTTACAGAGACTCACAGGTGGGCGGGGGAAGGGAGAGATAACTGGTGGCAAAGGGAAGACTCAAGTCTGCCCTCCTGGAGGCTGTTGACGTGGGGAAGCTGGAGGCCTAACCGGAAGTGGGGCGTCCTGTGCGGTTGGTTGGGAGAGCATATTTGGCTTTGTCGTGGGCTGACTAAGCGAGAAGCAGGGTAAAGACTAGGGAAAGAAAGAAAGAAAGTGAAGTCACTCAGTCATGTCCGACTCTGCGACCCCCATGGACTATAACCTACCAGGCTCTTCAGTCCATGGAATTTTCCAGGCAAGAGTACTGGAGTGGGTTGCCATTTCTTTCTCCAGGGGATCCTCCCGACCCAGGGATCGAACCTGGGTCTCCCACATTGCAGGCAGATGCTTTATCGTCTGAGCCACCAGGGAAGCCCTGGGAAAGACTAGGGAAACCGGCAGCTATTAATCACCTGGCCACTGGGGCCATGCACTACAGAGGTTGGAGTGAGGCTTCCTGGGCCAGTTGCTGTGGGTTTGGGGGACTGAGTTCTGTTTTATATCTGGATTCAGTCTCTTAGGGCCATTGTGGGGATGACCAGCGAAGGGCGCTTTGCTTTCGAGCAACGGGGTGGCAGAGCCAGGCCACCCTGGTTTCTTGGCGGTGCTGCTGCTGGGCTGGGTGAGGGGCAGTGTTTGACCCCTGAGCAGAGAGAGAGAAATGGCATCCCTCATGAATGAGAAGAGAGAGAGGTCTCTGAGGTCCTGGAGAGGCAGGCTGGGGCTGCTGAGAGGGTGACTCTGGGAAAACGGCAAATGATGGGTGTCCAGGGTAGCCAGCTTACTTCATCAGGCCCAGGGTGAAGCCTGCTGGGTTGAAACACAGTGTGAGCTAGACATCCTCCTGTGATCACAGGCCTCTGCTTTGCCCAGCAAGATGGCATCCGGGCTCCACTTTGCAGTTTCTGGAGCATTCCTCATTCCCACCGGACAGATAACGAAACATTCAGAGAGTAAAATGACCGGCCTGGGGTCGCACACAGGTTCTGAATTCTTTTCCAGGGGTCCTCTCAGGAACGATCAGAGTCTATCCCCTGCCCCACCACCACCTCTCCTGGCCCTGATTTCCCCTCAGACCCTCCCCCTCCTCCTCCATGTACCTGTCATCCAGCTGTTGGGCACTTGGACGTGCCAAGCCCTTCCCACCTCAGTGTTTTCACAGGGCTCTTGCCCATCCCTCTGTCCACTGTGTCCCTGAACCCCTGTCCCAGCGAGGCCTGCATGGGTCCACAGCATCAGTGCCTTTCCTCCTGGATTTTCACAACTCTTATGATCCAATCACTGTGGAAACCCATTACCCGGTGCTGTTGAGAATAACTGTCCTGGAATGAACTTCACATGTTCATTTATTGGCACGCTGAGAATTTTCTCTAATTGAAAAAAACAAACAAACAAACTGAATTTAAGATGAAAAGTGCCTTATTTTGAAGCAGGAAAGTTACATGCTTGGGAAAGAGGTCGATTTCCGTGCCTGGTTTAGCATCACCCTGACTTTGAAAGTTAACAGTCATGTTGTGTGTGAGCCTTTGCTTAGAAGTGCCCGCCATCTTCTGTTTAGTCTTAAGAGATGCCTCTTGTCACTCGGTACTCATGGATCCTGGGGCTCTTGGTCCCCCCCAGGGGTCTACCATGGGGGCAGGTGCTCCCAGGAACAGTGACACAAGCCCCCCGGGTGGCCGGAGGGGAGGATGCCCTTGTGTCAATCACTGTCACAGGGTCGCCTGAGCCCCATGGAGGAGGGCTGCTCCTCGGCCCGTCAGAGCTGTCAACCGCGGCACCTGCCACCTCTCATCCAAGCTCAGGATGTGGCCTAGCTGGGACATCTGTCTTCGATCATGCACACATGGCAGGAAAGCTGACATCCGTCCGTGCGCGCACGTGTGTACTGCAGCAGCACACTTCCACGTGCCTGCATCCGTCCAGGGACCGCCACCACCCCCCCACCCCCGACCACCACCACCCCCCACAGCCCTCCCAGGTCGGGAGCTGCGGTTCTGTCCACTGCAAACCCCTCTGTTTGATGCTCAGCTGCCCCATCCCTGGTGACAGCGGTCTGATCTCCCTGCCTTCCTTTAGAGGAGAGAGAGGTCAGTGGGGGAAACCCTTTATGGCCAGCGACGGGCCCAGCAGAGCTGGGTGGTGTGTCCTGTGGACAGCTGGGTGGACGCAGGTGGAGCTGAGAGGGGAATGGAGGGCGCGCCGGGACCGTGGCCTGTGTGTGCAGCCTCAGTCTGCGCTCACACAACCTGTGAGCAAGGGGCAGGAACAGGCTTGGAGTCGGAGTGACACCTTATGTGAAATGCCCATCCTATTGTCGAATCGGAATCGAGCACCATCCTCACTTGTCCCTTCTACCCTCGGGTCACTTTGGCCATCCACGTTTACTGGCAGTTTGCCTGCTGACATTCTCCCTGCTTTTGTCTGCCCCATCTGGGGCCTGATCATTTCTCCCTAGACCAGGAGCAGAGCTTCCACGGGGGACCCGACCGTGCCTGAGTCATACCTGCTGCAGCCTCTCCCAGATTGAGGGCCTTTCTGCCTGTCAGTCTTCTGCCCTTAGCCCCCGAGATCTCTGCTCACCCCTCCGCCACCTCCTCTCAGAAGCCCTCGGGCCAGGTGGACTCCTTCCTTAGGGCTCCGGCTGTCCCGTTGCCCCGTGTGGTGATGACAGGTATGTGTCTGTGACTCTGCTCGGCTCTGAGCTTCCAAGGACAGTGCCAGGTCTCCCTTGTCTCTGCGCTCTCATCACCCAGCACAGGGTCTTGCTCTTGGGAGGCACTTACTGAGCACTGGGCCATGGAACGCACTCGGAGTGAAAGGATGAGCTCCCTGCAGAAGGGCAAGGGGCTGCTGGAGAGACCAGCTGGGGTGCCTGAGAGGAGGAGCCATGGAACAGAGGGTCTCTGTCTGCTGGCATCCCCTCTCTCTTCCCTCCCATTCCCCCCCGCCTTGGGGAAGGAGGTAGAAATTAGTCTGAATTAGAGATGTACTGTCACCTTGTCCATCCACCTGTTTGTCTGTCCATCCTTCCGCCACCCCTCCATTCATCCATCCCTTCATCTAATATTTATTGAGCATCTCCTCTGTACCAGGCACACTGTTGAGCACCTAGAGACTGAATCTGGGGCCAGCCAGGACAGGACAGGACCCCAGGGCTTTCAGCCGTCAGAGCTCCACATCTCTTCTTGTTCTTTGTCTCCTCCGGGGTCAGCCGGTCGGGGTGGAATGGGGTGGGGCTCAGATGGTGCCTGAAAGAGCAGCCCCGTGTGCCATTAGAGTCACCTTATTTCAATTCAAGACAACAGAAGATTAAAAAATGTCTCCAGGGAGAAAAACAGGAACATTCATCCAATTTGATAGGAAAACTTACGTAGTGGGAAGGCCAGGCCTCATTTGTGCTCGCCGAACCAGAAGTGGGTGCAGGAAGGGAAGTCATCGCCATCTCTGTGCAGCTTCTCCCGCGATAATCAATCATGTCTGTTTACTCTCTTCCTTTGTTCTTCAGACCCTCCTGCCTCTCTCTGCTCCCTCTGGTTTCTGGTCACTGGGAAGCTCCCAGCCCTTCCCCCAGGGCCCTGTCTGCTGGGGAAGCTGCGAACGTGAGGTCTCAGAGCTGGTGGTTCGGAGTGAGATGGACCTGCAGATGGTGGCTGTAGAGTGGCCAGGCCCGACCCTGCTTCCTTGGGGGCTGCACCCCAGCTGGGGGGATGCTAGGGGGTCTCCGCGCTTCACTGCTGCAACCCCTGCTGAATCCAGGAGTAGCGCCAAGAAAAGGGCGGCTGAGATGGGTAATTGAGGGTCAGCCATGGGGCAAAGCCTGGTCCAGTGGCTCCCGAATACAGCTGGTCACTAGAGCCCACAGGGACACAAGCAGGGCCCAGGGCCTGCCGCTGGGGTTTCTGGCTCAGTGGGTCTCAGCTGGCTGTGACCGCCTCCGGCTGGCCTGCCCTGAAGACCAAGGCCTCCCTGGTGCCCACTTCTCAGGGGTCATTAGTGCTGCCCTGGCTCCGCCTGGTCTGTGAAACAGAAGGGGAAAGCATCCCAGGACGCGTAGGATACCCTGACTCCTTAAGGTGTGTGAGGAAGTGGAGGTGAGGTTTCTGGAGGAGCCCAGGCCCCTTTCACCTCACCAAGCATCACGGGCAGGGCCAGGGGCTGGCCTCGCGGCAGAGGCATGGCCCTGGTGGCCTGGGGCTGGAGCCTGTCTGCCTTGTGCCCGGGATGAAGAAAGAGCAGGGACTGAGTGTGGCTGGTGAGTCTCTGGCCCTACCTGCTGTGTGGCCTTCAGCAGACACCCAGCTTCTCTGAACCACTGTTTCTTCATCTTCCCACAGAGACCTTCCCAGGGGGGTCTCAGCCCTGAGTGTGGAGGTGTGTGGGTCCTGTGGTTTCAAGCAGGTACACTCCACCACGTTTTCCAGCTTCTCTCTGTCGCTGCCAGGACCCCAAAACTCTCCCAGACATCTAAATCCAGACCATGGGAACGGCCGCCTCTGAATGCCCTGCCTTCCAGCACCCAGGGCTGCCCCGCTGCTATTTTTATCTGCTGCTGGTTAATCTGTGCCCTTGTTTACGGTGGTATCAGCACAGTTTAAATGCGTAGTTATCTCCAGCATGAGCTCAGATGGTGACCTCGGTCCTGTGGAACTGCCCTGCTGGCAGATTGGCCCACGGAAATCCCACTTCCAGTTAAAAGCTTATTTCTGTTGTTTGTAGGAACCTTAAAATGGCTAATTTAGGCATCACCAACAGGGACTGGATCACCTTGTTAAAATAAAACCAAGTTTGTTTATTTACTGGCGGAGTAACTTCCAGTGACGTGTGTAGGTCTGCAGCCTTTGGGTCCCTGGAGGTTGACATGCCCACCCGATCAGGAAGTAAAGCCCTCCGAGGGCCCAGAAACGTCCCTTGAGTCCCCTCTGGGTTTCCTGCAGCAGTGTCCAGCCCAGAGCAGGACCTTGGCCAGCTAATGAATGAGACATAAAGGGGCCTGAGGGGCGCAGAGCCGATTGGGGTTCTGAATAGCCAGAGGGTTTCCTGAAGGAGCGGGGGCGGTGTTGCTCAGTGGGACTGAAATGTTTTCTCGAATGATGGAGGTTCCACCAAAGAGGTGGATTTGTGTGGGGGAAACGGAGCACTGACCTAGGCCGCCTTCTGTTCTCCTCTGGGCCCAGGCCCTAAGGTTGGTAGCCTCATGTGTACTAAGCCCCATGTCGGAGCGTCTGTGCAGTGACTCTGAGTCTGGCCCCAGGGAGTGCCGAGGTTGGGTGCCCCGCACGGAGGCCATGTCCTTTGACCTGTGACCCGTCCTGCGGGCCCTTCCGGGCTGGGAGTTGTCTGCAGCGGTTGTACAGTCCAGACCCCCACCTGATCTCTGCATGCATCTCCACAGCGGCCGTTCCCTGGGCACAGGGCTATGCTGCTTCCACAGCAGTGTCTCACCCTCTCATTGTCAGGTTCTTGGCAAGGTCCTTCTTGACACAAACGCCAGCCTGCCCCTCGCCCCTGTGGGTCTGACCAGGGTGCCCCTGTGGGCCAGCAGGGCTCTCGTGAGAGGTCCCAACCTCAAGTTCTGTCTGTGATTCTCCAGCTCCAAGAAGCCCAAGAAACGTCCCGCAGTGGCCATGAAGCCCAAAGCCGCGCCCCGGCTCACCATCTTTGATGAGGAGGTCGACCCTGACGAGGGGCTCTTCAGCTCAGGCGGGAAGCCCTCTCCCCGGGGCCACGCAGAGGATTCACCCCCCGGGGACCGTAAGTAGAGCCCAGGGTGTCCCTTAGCTCTCAGGGTCTCCCGGGTGACCCACCAACCTCTGCGAAGGGCGTCAGGCCCACCACACACGAGCAGGATGCCAGTCTTGACACGATATGGACTCGCCCAGTGGGGATTTTCTGCTGGAGAAATCTAGTTTTGCACCTTTTGTACCCACAGCCCAGAACATTCTGGGGCTGTTATGTTTATGCTAGTCATCCCTTGGAAGCAAAGGGTAGTTTTCTTTGTTGCTTTGAAAAGTGTGGGTTGTGACTGGTGTAGAAGTATCTTTGTTACCTCCACAGCCAGATGTGGACACCAGATAGAGAGGGGGTGCTGGGGCTCTGCGTGGCTTGGATTGTAACAGGAGACTCGACTCCATGTCCCCTGCAGAGACCCCACGAGAGGGTCCAGTGTGGGAGTTGGAGCTGGGAAGCCCTGGCACTTTTGCACTCACCCCTGGGTCTGACCTCTCCCCACAACTCCCAGGTCTGTTTCCAGGGCAGGGGATTGATGTCACCCATTAATTCAGTGGGCACCAGGCACCCGCTGAGGGACAGGCTCTGTGCGGGGGCCCAAGAACGCCTGGAAGAGGGAGACGCAGTCCCAGCCTCGGGGTCTCTCATGGGATAGACAGGACATCTCCTTACCATCATAGGGTGGCCTGGGTCTGTAACAGGTCCGAGCAGAATGCCAGTGCCTGTGGGGACCCCCAGGCTGAGGGGCTTCTTGAGTAAGGGATGAATAGAGGAACTGGATCCCAAGGGGTCAGCGGAGTTTTCCACGGCTGCTGACAAAGCCGATTCCAGGCAAAGAGGCTGCAGTCGCCTGTCACAAAGGGCAGCATTGAGCATTGAGACTGGGAGGGGGTGGGGAGCAGACCTCGACTTCCAGAACTGGTGGTTGGCACTCAGTGAGTGCTTGTAGGAAGATGGGGCCAAGCCCTGGGGGCTGAGCTAAGAGTGGAGGGGTGCTTGGGAAGCCTGGGGCAGTGAGCTGAGGAGTTAGGTTCTTCCTCAAAGCAGTGGGGAGACCATGAGGACTTGAAACCAGGGAGGTGCCTCCACGTGGCTTTTGGCCCAGCATGCAGGGAGGTGGGGTCAGGGCTAGGCACACAGGTGTGCCAGGCCCCACAAGTGCCTGGTTCTTCTACACTCTGGCTTGCAGACCGAAGGGACAGCCTTACTCCTTTTCTCTTGGCTGGGCCAGGAGGTTGGGCCAGACAGTCTCCACCCTGCACCCCCCAGGCAGCTGAAGACAGGCTAGCTCGTCCTCTGACCACTCTGCTGCTCCCTTCTCTGCAGCCCTGAAGCTGTTTGACGATCCTGACCTCGGTGGAGCTGTCCCCCTGGGTGACCCCTTACTGCTGCCAGCTGCCCCCCAGAGTGGAGGAGCCACACCCCGTGAAGGCCACAGGGAGGCCTCCGAGGAGCTGTTCAGGTACCACTTGTCTCCAGTGACGCTTTCCGAGGTCGGGGTGTGTACCACTTCAGCATCCTTGGGCTCGGAGGGAGGGAGTCCTGACCCGTCAAAGGTGGGAGCCCAGGACTTCCCTGGTGGCCCATTGGCTAAGACTCCAAGCTCCCAATGCAAGGGATCCAGGTTTGTTCCCTGGTTAGGGAGCTAGATCTCACATGCTGCAACTAAGACCTGATGCAGCTAAATAAATAAATAATTTTTTTTAAAAAGGTGGGAGCCTGTGGGTGAGAGCTGATTGATCGGGAGGCAGTGAAGGGGATTCAGTGGAAAGGCTGGAGGGAGGAGTCAGGGGAGTGTTAGCCGCTCAGCAAGTTCTAGAAAGAACTTCATTTATGCAAGCAGTTTATATAAAAAATAATTAAGTAATTCCAAGAGCAGGTATAACTGGCATAAATAGGTTTGAAAACAAATAAAAGTGACTCATGGTACCATACCGCTCACCCGGAGGGAGCAAAGTCCCGATGTTCTGGACAGCAGCAGGGGCCCGTCGGCAGATTTTACAGCGGGGAAAGTGTTCGTCGCTCAGTTGTGTCCAACTCTTTGCGACCCCATGGACTGTAGCCTGCCAGGCTCCTCTGTCCATGGGGTTCTCCAGGCAGGAATACTGGAGTGGGTTGCCATTTCCTTCTCCAGGGGATCTTACAGAAGGGAGAACGAGACTTAATCTGTTACATGGAGGTTGATTGACAGAATGTGCAAGACTGATAGCCACAGGATCCATGCTTGCCTCAGACAGTTTGCCGGGCTCTTTACGTGTTATCCTATTTAATCCTCATAAGAGCATCTTCTTCCCACCCCCATCCCCCACCCTCCATGTAGGTGCTATTATTTCCTTTTTACAGAAAATGGAGGGTGGGAGAGGTAACTGGCCCAAGGCCATAGGTCCCAAGTGACAGGAAGGGGACCCGGGTCAGCCTGCCTGTGTCCGGTCCTCCCACCTTGCTGGGACCCTGCGCGCTCGGAGGAGGAGAGGCTGGCAGACCACCTCCCACCTCGGGCCCTGCAGGCTCTCCCTGGGCTTGTGGGGCTGCCTTCTCAGCACCCTCGGCACCGTGCGTCTCTGCCTCCCATCGTCACGTCATCCATGTGCCCGGGATGCAGACTGAGCCTGGCGATTACAGGACACCGAGCTATCTCTTTCCAGGAACTGTTACATGGCGCCGGCCTGAGGTCCCAGGAGACTGTCATCCACACCCTCGTTAGCAGCCATGGGCTGTTAGCCCCATGAGTGCCCGCCGGGCCTGAGTCACTGCGACGGCTCCTTGTCATTACACGTCCCCGAGGTCCCTGGCAGCTGTTCATTCTCATCCTTGCGTCCTCGCCACTGACGCCGCAGCAGTCCTCCCTGGAAGAAGCTGGGATTGTTGTTCTGCGTTTCGGGTGACTCTGAGGCCCAGGGAAGGTCGGCCCCAGGAGCCTCTGCTGTCCTGAGGACGCAGCCTGCGCTAGAGGGGTGGAGCCAGTGGGACCTTTGGGCCCCGTTTGTAGCAATATTAAATCCATTACACATACATCCCAGTGCAACCTCAGCACACAGACACACACACAGACACATACCCCAGTGCAACCTCAGCACACAGACACACACACAGACACATACCCCAGTGTGACCTCAGCACACAGACACACACGCACAGACACACATACATCCCAGTGTGACCTCAGCGTGCACACACACACATACGCACTCACATACCACTGTGCGACCCCAGCATACAGACACACACAGACACATATACATGCCAATGTAACCTCAGCACAAACACACAGACATACATACCACAGTGCAACCTCAGCACACAGACACATGCACACAGACACACACACACATCCCAGTGTGACCTCAGCACACAGACACACACAGACACAATACCCCAGTGCGACCTCAGCACACAGACACACACACACACAGACACACATCCCAGTGTGACCTCAGTGTGCACACAAACACACACACACACACACACTCCTCAGTGCGACCTCAGCACACAGACACACGTACATCCCGGTGTGACCTCAGCGTGCACACACACACATATCACAGTGCAACCTCAGCATACAGACACACACAGACACATATACATGCCAGTGTAACCTCAGCACAAACACACAGACACACATACCACAGTGCAGCCTCAGCACACAGACACACGCACACATCCCAGTGTGATCTCAACGTGCGCGCACACACACACACTCACACATACCCCAGTGCGAGCTCGGCCTGCACAAACACACACACACACAGACATACCACAATACGATCTCAGCACACAGACACACACACACTTTCAGACCCGCATTCTGCAGAACGCTGGGTTGGGGGTGTTGAAAGGTATCACCTGCAAAGACTTTCTGTGGGCAGAGGGCTGGGGCAACACCAGGGTTAACCAGGACCTTCTGCACCTGTACTGTGTGGGCACACATGGCTCGAGGGGAAGACCATGTGGCATTTCACGTTCCAGTTGGTCCTTGGGACCCTCTCGTGGGTAACGCCTCCTACATCCCCCAGGCCACTCTGGGAGTCACTGCTTTAGAGAATGTGAGTCCCGTGGCCCTGCCTTCACTCCGTCAGACATCTGGTGAAGAAAGAATTACCCTCTTGAGAGCAGGAACCATATTTTGTTTTTCTTTGTGTGCGTCCTGGGACTCTCCAGGTGGTGATCAGGTGTCTTTGTGATGAACTTTCTCATATTCTTTCATCCTCCAATGCTTTCCTCACCCATTTATTCCACAGCTGGCATAAGCCCTCCCAAGCAGCATTGGCAGGCGGCGGGGCGGGGGAGGGGAGGTGCATTTGAACAGGGTTTGGAGCCGAGACGCCCCCATTCCTTCTTGCCATGGGGCCCCAGCTTTGGTCTTCAGTCGAGCTCTGTCCTCTGCAGGGACCTGGGGAGGAGGAGTGGGCCAGGGGTCTTCAGACCTCTCTCCAGCCCCTCCATGGTTGGCCTCATGCCTTCAGGGCCTGGAAGAGAGGGGAGCTGAACCTTGCATCAGTGGGAGCTGTTTCTAGCCATGACTTCGGGAACCCAGGCCTCCCTGGAGGCTCAGTGGTAAAGAAACTGCCTGCAGTGCGGGAGACCTGGGTTTGATCCTTGGGTCGGGACGATCCCCTGGAGAAGGAAATGGCAACTCACTCCAGTATTCTTGCCCGGAAAATCCCATGGACAGAGGAGCCTGGTGGGTTACAGTCCATGGGGTCGCAAAGAGTTGGACACGACTGAGCAATGAACACTTTCACTTTCAGGGAGCCCAGTTCGAAATGGGGTGCTGGGTGAGGAGTGCTGGGCGGCCACCTAGATCCTCAGGGCAGCTGCCCCACATCCTAACCCAGTGAATCCAGCTTCTGGTTAGCTCTAGAGCATCACTGCTATGGCCAGCAGTGTAAATCCTGAAGTCTGATGCAAGCTTTTAGCTGCCATTCTGTTTCCCTGTTTGAAGGTAATTCAGCCCCTCAGCGCTTTTCCTGGGCACCCAGCCTCCAGTGGAGGATGTGGGATGAGCCAATACCTGTCCAGGGGAGCTTGAGGAAGGGCAGCCGCTTGGAGGGAGCCCAGACAGCTGAGCTGAGCTCGCCAGGAGCAGCCTGTCTCCCAGTAATGCCTTCAGGGATTGCCTGGAAGTCACTCCTTCAAGGCCGGTCGCTCTGGGTCTGGGGGACCCCTTTTTGCTCACTTCTCTGCCCTGCATAGAAAGTTCTGCACTCTCCTGGTGGGTCTGTGACCCATCACAGGAGGTTGACCCGGGAAGCGGGCAGGTGACAGCTTCTTTAATAGCTGTACCTGGCAGGCAGCCCCTCCCAGGAAGGGCACCTCCGCCCTTGTGCAGGCCTCTGCCAGGTCCTATGTTGCCAGGAGTTGTTTAGACCAGAGGACCCGCCCCTCTGCTCCTGCCTTTACTCAGCCCAGCCGGTGTCTGAGCTGGATCTGGTTCACTGATGGGGAGATGAAGGGCCAGGCTGGGGGGAGTGGCAGGATGAGGAAGGGAACTGCACTCTGCCTGCTGGACTGTGTGTCTTGCACCTGGAATTCCAGCCCCGTGGGGGTGATGCCGCTTGTTCCCTTTTGGCGGATGGGGAACCAAAGCCTGGACAGGCCATGTGGCCTGTGTGAGGCCCCCTGGTCTTCTGCCTCCAGCAGCTGTGGCCTCCCCACCCCGTCCCCAGCTGGCTGTGGGCCCCCGGCGGGGCCCTTCATCTTTCTGTGCCCCTAGTTTTCACATCTACAAAGTGGAGCTAATATCTGCTACCAGACAGTGTCTTGTATTGTTGTTCAATTGCGGAGTCGTATTTGATTCTTTGCCGCCCTTGTGGACTGCAGCATGGCCGGCTCCCTGTCCTTCACCATCTCCCAGAGTTTGCTCAGATTCCCGTCCGTTGAGTCATCTAACCATTGATGCTATTGATGCTATCTAATCATCTCATCCTCTGCTGCTCTCTTCTCCTTTTGCCTTCAGTCTTTCCCAGCATCAGGGTCTTTGATTACTAGATGAATTAATGGATGGGAGATGGCTGTGATGTGTGGGTACTCAGCACCACGTTGATTGGGTGGGGGGGTGGGTTGAACAGGTCTCCAGGTGTTGAGAGAGGCGCTCCCTTGGACAGAGTGCAGAGCAGGGTGCCTTTCTTTCCTGCCATTCAGGACTTGGGCTGTTCCTGTGTGACCGTCACCCTGCCTCGGCCTTCAGTCCCACCCACCGATGGGCTGTCCGGTCCAGGGCGTGGCCAGCTCCAGCCCTCTGGGGAGCCCTGTCCAGTGCAGAGGTGGCCCACCGGGCGACACTGTGAGCCGGCAGACCCCAGCCCATCACTGCTCAGAGCCCCTCATTCATTCTTTCTCTGGCCGAACAGGGGTCTGGATGGGAGCTCAGCTCCTGACGTCAGCCCTACTGGTTCCAACTCGGGGCCCGTCACACGCTGTCACCTCAGGCAGGTGGCTCAGCCTCCTGGGACTTGAGCGTCCACCTCTGCGGGGCGAAGATGGGGGTGAACGTCCCCAGGGGTCGTCAGGGAATGAAACAAGCTCCTTGGCCCAGAGCAGGAGCTCCATATGTGGCAGCTGTTAACTTCTTGAGGTGCTGAAGGAAAAGGAAGCCAGCTTGTCTAGGGTGGGGTCCCCCGAGAAGCCACTCTACAGAGGATGCTGAGAGGCCAGCTCTCCTCACCCTGGGCTGTGGGGCTGCACGGAACGAGAGGGCTGCCCTTGTGTTCCTCCCCAGGGGCAGGGTGGGCGGGAGGGCCAGGCTTGGGGGTGGTGTGTGGCAGGAGGCAGGGGGCACCGTGCCCTGCAAGGACTGCCTGCCTTGGCTGGGGAACCTTGTCCCTGTTGCAGCAGACTCTGCCCAGGAACTTCTCCCTCTGCTTCTCTAGAGTCGAAGAGGACTTGGACCAGATTCTGAACCTGGGGGCTGAGCCCAAACCCCAGCCCAAGCCCCGGCCCAAGCCCAAGCCTCCAGTGGCCGCCAAGCCAGCATTGCCCAGAAAGCCGGCCGTGCCTCCCAGAGCGGGTCCACCTGAGGCTGCGGCCACGCAGCAGCAGAAGCAGCAGCAGCAGATCCAAGCCATGGATGAGATGGACATCTTGCAGTATATCCGGGACCATGACGTGCCTGGCCAGGCTGCCCCCAGCCTCTTCTGACTGCCCCCCAGCCCCCAGACTGTGCCCAGACCAGCAGACCCTCTCCCATGGAGGGGTGCCTGGTGAGGGGCGGGCTTTGCCCTGCAGGGCTGGAACCGATCTATTCCCAAGGGAGGGAGGGTGGCGGCCCGGGTCAGAGGACCCCTGTACTGCCTTCTTCCTTGTTCTCAGGGCTTGCGGGGTCATGGAGCCCTGCACAATGCAGAGAGCAAGGTCACCAGAGGAACACTGGAGCCTCAGTTGTCTCAGCTGCGTGGATGGGAGGGGGCGACACATGGGGAGGCTTGTTCACCAGGAGCCCAAGCCCCCAGGATGTCATAGAACTGTGGTGGAGGGGCAGGGAGGCTCTGCTTAGGGCAGGGAAACTTTTCTGCCACTCGTGCCCACTGAGTCTGGCAGCCCCAGCACAGGAAGGGAGGCCTGGCCAACTTGGGGTTGGGGTGGGAGTCCGCAAACCAAGGCACTCTCCGGTCAGCAGGGCCCCTGGAGGCCTGCATGCACTTGGGAGGGCCCCCAGGAGAAGGATACTGAGTGGGGCCTGGAAGGGCCTGGCTGGGATGGCTGGCCCTGAGCCATCTCTGCATACCAGTGGGCTGAGCAGGGTGCCAAAGCTCAAGGGAGACGTCAAGCCCGGCCCTGCCCCTGGAGTGTGGGCGGCCTGACAAAGCTCTCCGTCTCCTCCCCCTTCCTTCCCTAGGGAAGGCCTGGCCAGACCACAGCCTTCTTGGGCCTCCGGCCACAGGACCAGTGTCCGCCATCGCGGCTTCGAGCAGAATGGGCCCCACATCCTCCAGGTAGACCTGCGGCCCAGTTGCCCCTCCCTTTCACGGCAGGCCTGGGCTGGCAGCTCTCTGGCTGCTCTTGAAGGCTCCCTCTATCCGGCAGTGGATTTGTCTGTCAGGCCTCCCCGCCGCCCGTCCTTGGGGTCTGGACTTACTCACCGGCCTTCCGCCCATGGGAGCCCCCTTCCCAGAAGCAGGTTCTGCTGGGCCCAGCAGAACCAGTCAGTGCCTTAGACTTCTCCCCGAGCCCCACGCCCCAGCATAGGGGTCAGGGTGTGCTGCGGCGCTCAGGAAATTCTCTGTGAATGAGTGATGTGGCGCTCAGGAAATTCTCCGTGAATGAGTGATGTTTAATGGAGGAAAGAATGCCTTTTTTGATATATTCTTCACATTCAGAGTTAGTTTTTAATGAAACACAGGGTTTTAAGGAAATGCAACCATTATTGTCCCTGGGGTTGTGCTGCTTGACAAGAGGATTAGAAGGTGGGGTTTGGGGCTAGGACCCCAGGCCCTTCCTGATCTGGACCAACACCAACCCTGAGGGAGTCCCCCCATCGACCAGGGCTGGTGTCAGAGTCTCTGTAGCACCCACCGCCCTGTGCCAGGACCCACAGACAGGTGGGAGCACTCAGTCTGTCCTGCGGCTCATGCACCCTCGTGAAAAGTCCGTCGGTTCCCCCAACCTGGGCCAGAGTGAGAAGAAACAGGTGGCTCTGGGGTCCCCCTCTCCCCGCCTTACCTTGCCCCGAGGGCGCTCTCCCCGAGGACCCCCAGCACGTGCCACCCCTCTTTCCTCTCACCGCCAGGCCTTCACACCCCCATCCCTCAGGCACAGGTGGACGCCCCCACCCTGCCCTGGGGTGTGCACCTGTCTGACTGCAGGACGGCCCCTGAAGGAAGCCACAGTGGTGGATGAGGGGCCACCTCGGGCTCTTTCCCCTCCGTGTTCTCTCCTCTGGACCGGTCCCTCCCTGGCCCCCTCCCCTCCACCGCGCCCCCGCCCCCCCACTTGTGACATAGGAACAGAGGGTGTTGCTGGCAGGAGCCCGGTGCGGGGAGTGCTGGTCCTCCAGTGGGGGTCACAGGCAGAACCCACCACTCTGGGGAGGCTTCGTCCACTGTGAGCCTGGCCTCCTCGCAGGTGGCCGGCCCCTGGGACGCCCCCCCTCAGCAGAGATGCATGCCTCCAGATACGGATGCGCTGTGACCCACCAGCCAACCCAAGACCCGGTCATCCAATAAAAAGTCTCTGTCGGGGCTCATCCCGTGCTTGTTGGTGGCGATCTTTTCTGTGCCCGGGCTGACGGAGAGCCACGTGCGGGCTGTCGTTACAACAGTGGGCTCAACAAGGGGAGCTGCCCCAGAAGCACCTGAGGATTGTTGAGGCTTCCAGGCTGCTGCTGGATAGGGAGGGGGCAGGCAGAGTGAGGATTCCCATGTATAAACATAGGCAGAGGGGCCAGAGCCCCAGGCCCGGTGGGGTCATCAGTCAGTAACTGCTCAGCCAACACTGGCTTGGAAAGAGGACTTTTCCCTTTCCAGACCTCACACCCCTCTCCTCAGTGTGGGGACTGGCCTGGGCTTGACCAGGCCTTTCTGAGGTGCTTTCGGCTCTGACACCAGACAGCCCTGCCGAATACACGCATCCCTCCGTATCCAGACCTGCCTTCGACTCTGCTCTCCTCCCGGAGTCAGATTCCAAGATGCCATTTCCTGCCCGGGCTCCAGAGGTTCTGAGCAGACGGCTCCACAAGCCGACACCTCTGGAGACCTAGAAACAAGTCCTCGGGAGCCAGGCAGTGCCACGCAGGGCAGTCCACGAGCCCACCCGGCCTCCCCCCACCACTTGGCTTTGGATCTTGCAGCTAAGCTCCGAGTGGGGGTTTCGTGGTTCCGAGGGACCAGCAGAGGGGCTGTTCTGAGAAGGACTGCAGAGCCCACGAGCCTGCGGCGGAGAGCTCACCATAGAAGGAAAGGGAGCACCATGGAGGGCAGCGTTTGTTTGTTTCGAAGCCGTGTGAGCCCTGTGGACAGGATGTACTGGCTGCTGCAGGGGGCCCCCGCTCCTGTCCCCCATTGTTCCTCTCAGGAAGCCGGGAACTCCAGCCTGTTCTGGAAAGTCCCCATTGTAATGCCTGACCCCACCGGGCCAGGAGTCAAGCTCCTCGGGGGCACAGCAGACTCCCGTAACACTCTGGAGCCCGCCTCCGTGTGCCCTGGGGCAGCCCTGAGGCTTGAGCTCTTCCCAGACTCAAAGGAGCCAGCAGAAGTCCAGGTGCCTCTCAGGGCTCCGGGGCTTGTGCCCAAAAGCCAGCTTGGTGTTGTCAATAAACTCTGTGTGGCGGCTTCAACCTTCAGGGTTAGACTTTGTCTCCAGGGAGACCTTGTGTGAAAGTCACGCTCGGCTCTCCAGTTCACCTGCTGCCCAGCGGAGCATCACTTGCGGACAAGAGAAGGGAAGCAGGACTGCCTTCTCCTGGCCAGTGGCCCTGGCTGGACAACAGGCACCTCCCAGTGCCGCTGCGTCTGTGTGGGCTGACGGCCGCCCAGAGCAGGCGTGGTCAACGCTCAGAGCCCCTTTGAGTGATCGACCTCCTGGTGTTAAGTTATGGACGGTGCTGTTTAGTGCAAGCTCTGATCACTCCAAACCCTTCCCTGAGGCCTCACAGTTGGGGGCAGCTGACCAAAGGGCCAGGCTTCGTGGGCCTGGAGGAATTTAGGTTCAGCTCAGCTATATGATGTCCCCTTGCCGCGCAGTGCCAAGTGAAGAGACTTCCTTGGGCCAGGTAGACTGTAACATCCCGTTTATGTCTGGTCACTCCAGTTCATCCTGGAGGGCCCCCTGCCCAGGACAAGATGGGTGTAGTGGATGTGACAGGCTGAGGTTGGGAGGTCAGAGGCACTGATATGCCTCGGCTCAGTCTTGCCTCCTGCCACGGGCACCGACATGGCCATCCAGGCATCTTGCTATGTATGCTGTGGTGAAGGGGACCCAGGGGTGCAACCTGGTGTGTACACCATGGAGCACAGTGCTCATGCCTCTCCCGGCTGGCCTCTGGTTCTGGTTTAACACAGCTTTGGCCACCAGTGAGCCGAGGGCGTTCATTTCTCAGGTCGCAATCAGGGTAGAGCGGCATTTCTGGAGCGGGGATTATGGGCTGAGCACATAGCCTCAGTAAGCAAGAATTCCTGGTGACAACTTTCAGAGGTGCCGATGCTTCTTTGCTAATTCAGCAAATATTTGTAACAGCAGCCTCCAAATTCCTTTTTAAGGAAAGCTGGGTTAGCTTTCTCCAGCGCAGCTAGCCAGTCACATCTGTTTCTTCACATGCCAAGTTTCAGCCAAAAACCAAGCATTTAATGGCACCTACTGTGTGCAGGCACTGTGACCTGTGGCACCTGGGGAATCAGGTGGGTTGAGGGACAGGGGAGATGCAGGTCAGCCCTTCCAGTCTAGAGGTTCCCCATTGTGTTGGGCACCAGTCCGTTTGGTGAATAAGCAAATGCAGGGAGCGAGGAAAGTGCAGGAAACAATGCAGCACGAAGCAGAAGGAGGCGAAGACGGTGTAGACCTTGGTGCTCCAGGGATGCAGGGCAAGAGAGATCAGGGCGGCCCAGCCAGAGAATGTTTCCTGCAGTACCTGTTCCGGGCACGATGGAGGATGCACAAATGAGAAAACATGAGCCATCAAAGCCAGATCCACCATGAGCCACACTGAGCCGTAGGTTCTGTTCTGTTCTCTGGGCCACCTGCCCAAACAGCAGACACAACTGCAACTCACTTCCTCCTGTGCAGCCCTCTTTGCCTGCCCCTCACCCCCTGCTGTTCCAGCACATACAGTTTTACATGCCACATGACCCCAGTCCTTGATCATTGTTTTCATTTCCTAGGGTGGCCATGGCAAGTACCACAAACTGGGTGGCTGTAAATAGCAGGAATTTATCCCCTCTCAGTTCTGGAGGCCAGAAGTCTAAAATCAAGAGGTTGGCAGGGCTGTGCTTTCTAGGGAGAATCCTTCCTTGCTTCTTCCAGCTTCTGGAGGTTGCTGGCAATCCTTAGAGTTCCTTGGCTTTTAGCTACATCATTGCAGTCTCTGTCTTCACATGGCCTCCTCCCTGTGTGTCTCTGTCTCCACACCATTGTCTCCTCTGCATCCTTTCTGTATCTGTGTCCAGATTTTCCCTGTTCCTCTAAGTAAGCCAGTCACTGGATCAGGACCACCGAATCCAGCATTACCTCATTTTCCCTTAGTTACCTCTGCAAAGACCCCATTTCCAAATAAGTTCGCATTCACAAGGTTCCACCCAGTTCAGTCCTTCACCCAGTTCAGTCCCGAAGGGTCTGGTACCTTTCAGGAATCTGAGTTACTTGAGTGCAGAAGTGAGGACTTTCTTATCTCTTGTATCAGCTTCCAGGCTTATTGGGTACTATCTGGTACCATGGGGCCTTTTTATCACACCAAATTTGGGGAAATCTCCCCACCACTAACAACAGTCCCAGGTCTGTGTACATCGCTTGTGTCCAGGGGTGGGAGCAGGCCGCACTGAGGATGTGACTTGTGGAGCCCAGGGCCTGACTCCCTGGGCCATCATGCTCCTTCTCCAGGGCAATGGCAGGCCCCCAGTGGGTCTGATGACCTCTTCTCTGAGTGGATGCCTTTCAGCAGTGAGCTGAGACAGGCAGCATCCCACCTTGTCCTATCCAGGCCGTGGCCTCTGTGATGGCCCTGTGGGTGCTGCATTTCAGCAGTGCCAACATCACTCCCACCCCTCTCCCACCTCCCACTCTGTCTGAGGGGATGGGCGGGTCAGGGAGGGAGCCGGAAGAGAGGAACCTCTGTTGCACACATTCCTGGTGCCAGGGTTAGATTTCTCTCATTTGTGGCTGCCTCCAGAAATGTCGAAACTTCTTCAAATCTTAGTAAGAATGACTCTTTGGGGCACCACTTGAGACAAGATGGTGACAGAGTAGCGCTCAGAGCCATCGTCCTGGCTCATTGCGGGCCCGGACTGCCTCCCCAGAGGGTTGCCCAGCTCTGAGCGCCTTTCCTGGGTCCCTGCTGTGCCTCCTGCTTGGAGCCCTGGCTCCAGAGCCTCCTGATGGCTTTCCTGGGTGTCTGCCCTCCCCCCAGCACCCACCACCCTCCCTCTGGGCCCCTGAGGAAGATGGAAGAGTCTCGACAAAGCAGGTAGCAGGACCGGCTTCCAGAGCCTGAGAGCTGCTGCTGGCCAACTCATGGACGCCCGAGGGGTCTGCCTCGGCCTCGGTTTCTCAAGCGGATTTTCTTCCTTTGACGAGGTTGCTCTTGGCTTCTCCATGTGTATGCTTCTGTTTTTCCTTTCGGTCTAATAGCCACTTGGCTCATTTCTCCCTAAGAAGGGCTCTCAGTCCCAGAGGACAATTTTTTTAAGTGTAACAGCTAGTTTATTTTTAAAAACTTCATTTTGTATTGCGGTTAACAGACAATGTTCTGACAGTTTCAGGTGAAGAGTGAAGGGACTCAGCTATACATATACATGCATCCATTCTCCCCCAAACTCCCTTCCCATCCAGGCTGCCACGTAACATTGAGCGGAGTTCCCTGTGCTATACAGCAGGTCCTTGTTGGTTATCCATTTTATTTTTTTTGTTTTGTTTTTTGGTTATCCATTTTAAATACAGCAGTGTGTACATGTCCATCCCAGACTCCCTAACTATCCCTCCCTGCAACATCCCCCCCCCACCCCCGCCCGCAGCCAGTCAGAACAGCTAACTTCTTGTCCACCTGTCTCTCAGACCACCAGGAGCATCAGAGGCTCAGCTCGACCTCTGGCCCTGAGGGCCTCCTTCTCCTGCCTGAGGCTCTAATGAGGCTTGGTCAGGTTGCAAGTGTGACCCTAGGGTGGGCATAGGATTGGAACCCTGGCCTCACAGACTACATAAAATCTACAGACATGGGGATGAAAAATGTTGCACTACCTTGGCGGGGATGGGGGAGGAGTTTGGCAGGTTTTTAAAAAGCTGAGCATAGATTTACAACATAGCCCATCATTCCCCCTTCTAGGAATATACCCGAAAAGAAAGGGAAATATACGTCCACACAAAGACTTGTGCACAAATACAGCACATTTTTTCATCATGGCCAGAGTGGAACCACTCACAAAATCCATCAGCTAGTAAGTGGATAAATGAAATGTGAAACAGGCACACAATGGAATATTACTCAGCAAAGCAACAAGAAGGAATAACATGCTACAACACGGATCAACCTCAATAACATTACACTGAGTTAAAGAAGTCACGCTCGAAAAACCATATATTGCATGAGAAATTTCCAAATGGCATAGAAACAGAAAGAAGATTAGTAGTTGCCTTTGACTGGGGGTTGAAACAGTGACCAATGGACACAAAGAATGTTTTGGGGGGCTGGGGAGGGGATTGGGAAATGTTTAAAATTGGTTTGTTTTAATAGTTACACAATTCTCTATTGAAATCCTTTAATTGTACACTCTAAGGAAGTGAATTTTAAATTATACCAGTAATTTCTACCTCAGTAAAACCGTTAAGAAAATTAATGACTGGAAAATGAAACAAACAAGAAAAAAAAAAATCCATGGGCAGTAGAGGGCAGTGGCTCAAAGTGTGGGCCAGCTCCTGGTTCTCCAGCCGCCTCGCTGTGTGGTCCTGGGTCAGTTAGTTACTCTCTCTGTGCCTCAGTTTCTTCACCTGTAAAATGGGGATAATAATTGTACCTGCTTCATTAGGGTAGTTTTAGGGAGAAAGTTAATGAATATTTGTGAACTTCTTTGATCAGTACAGATTTTAAGTGAATAGTCAAAATTATGTTGAGTTGGTTGTTTTTTGTGCTGTAAGAAATTCTAGGATTCCTCTCTTGACCTCGGAATGAGAGCCAGACCTTTGGGTAGAAAGGGACGCGGTCAGGGCTTGTGTATTAGGATGGGTGTAGGAGAGAGGAGAGGCTGGGTCAATCTATGCCAACCTCTCAGTTACTCTGAACCACTATCTTCCCGTCTGCCTAGAGGGCTGAGATTGCTGTCTCACGGGGTAGGGAGCATGAGAGAACCACATGCAAAACTATTTGTTGTTTTTGTTGTTCAGTTGCTAAGTTGTGTCCGACTCTTTGTGACACCATGAACTACAGCACACCAGGCTTCCCTGTCCTTTACTATCTCCTGCAGTTTGCACAAACTCATGTCCATCGAGTCGGTATTGCTATCGGAGACCCACAAAGGGGCCCTGCTGCTGAGGTGCCTTCTGTCTGCGGGCTCTGGGAGGTAAGCAGCAGCCTAGATCTGGATGGGCCTTGGAAGGCCAAGGAAGCACAGTAGATGGAACGTGCTGGAAGTGAGCTGCTAAAAGATGTCATTCTGATGCAGATTCCTAGTAACCCCAGCAGGGCTGTGGCCCCAGGAACTCACCCCTACAACCCCCACACTCCAGACCTGGTGCAGCCCTCCCCTCACCATGGAGACAAGGAAATAAACACCACACTTCCCTCTGTGGGCCCTGACCTATTGTTCAGAGCAACTGGTGAGGCAGGACTAGAAAGGAAAGTTCAAGGAGAGTTTTCTGGCAGCCTTGGGGCCTCACTGGACTGTGAGGAGGGTGTAAGGGGCCTTAGCACTGACACCCCTTCCTTTTTTTGCCTGGAGCCTACGCCGCCAACTTCCTCATCATCCCTGGTTCACTCAGGGCAACCCTTGGGCAGAGGGTGTCCAGCAACCCCTTTGAAAAGCCACGCCCACAAAGGCTTACACACAGATGTCCATGGCAGCAGTTATTCAAAACAGCCCTGCCCGCAACCAACGGAAATAACCCAAATATCCATCAACAAGGCAATGGATAGACTTAGCGGGTACATTCACACAGTATAACGTGTGTGCGTGCCTGCTAAGTCACTTTAGCTGTGTCCAACTCTTTGTGACCCTATGGACTGTAGTCTGCCAGGCTCCTCTGTCCTTGGGATTCTCCAGGCAAGAATACTGGAGTGGGTTGCCATGCCCTCTTCCAAGGGATCTTCCTGACCCAGGGATCGAACCCAAGTCTCTTTTATCTCCTGCACTGTCACAGGGGTTCTTTACCACTAGCACCACCTGGGAAGCACCCTACGGTACAACACTACTCAGCAATGGGGAGGAGACTACTAGCAGATATAATATAATGATGCAGATGGATCTCAAAACATGGGACTCTGCATTTTCTGTTCAATTTTACTGTTTTTATAACATATAAATATAAAAATCTATTTTGTTTTAAAAAAAATGAGCCACAGTGAGAAAGTTCTTTAGTTCAGAAGACACTCAGCAGTCTCAGAGACCAGTTCTGTCTCCCCAGACTATGCTCTACCTTCAGTGAGCTTCGCCACAGCCTCCAGCTGCCCTGGACTCCAGCTGAGGCTCAGTGAACATGTGGTGGTGGAAGGGGCTTGTGGTTCAGCAGATATGTAAAATCTTAGCAGGCACGCTTCTGTAATTCAGAATAAGCTGGGGGCACGTGATGAAGGGGAGGACCTGCCCCCAGAGTCCTCTGGGGAAATGAGAGGCCCAAATCCTCGAGGCCTGGAAGCCCTGAGCACTGACTGGCATAGTTCATCAAAGGCTTGTCTCTCCTCCTCCAATTTTCCTTTTCCTTTCCTGTAGCCCTGTGTTGTCTGGGGCAGGCAGATGCGGAGAACTTATTACAAGGCAGTTTACCACCTTTCAGAGGTAGGTGAGATGGCCTGAGCAAATCCGTGGATTCCCTCCCCTTGTAGAATGAGGCTGAGGGCCTCAGGATCAGAAAAACACGCCCAGGGTGCTCCCAAGGGCCTCATCAAGCCCCAGGGGCTTGGACTACAAGGGTCTTGATGAGAATGAGCCTTCCTGGGAGAAGACCCAGTGGTCCACCTGGACCCCTGGAGCAGTTTTCAGGTCTCAATGCTGCCAGAGGTGTCCACCAGCTCTTCCTTTGGGTTGGAAAGTGCACGGAACCTTGCTTGCTGGGGTCAAGGAAGCGCTTTGGCAGAGTTCTCAAGGGCCAGAGAGAAGACTGCTTACAGAGCCTCTCGTAGAGCAGTGAGTAGGGTCCTGGGGGTGGGGTGGGGTGGGGGTGGCTCTTCCTGCCACAGGCTTTGATCAGAGAGGGGGAAGGTGTTGTGTGCTGTCCCGTGGTCACATGAGCATGGAAACGCTGCGTGGTTACAGGCCAGCAGCTTTACACACAGCACCTCATTTCCCCTTAATCTAAGCCCAAAGTGTTATTATTACTAATTAGTGAGAAGCAGTCCGGCTGATGACCCGCCTGTTCTTGAAGTCATATTTCTCTTGACTTTGGTGACTTTGGGCTCAGCTTGAGGAAGACCCCTTTAGACCTGAGGCTCAAAGTTTCCAAGTTTAATTGAGGGAGAAGAGTGAAGCGTGTGTGTGTGTGTGTGTGAGTATGTTAGTCACTTGCGACCCTGTGGACTGCAGCCCGCCAGGCTCCTCTGTCCATGGACTTCTCCAGGCAAGAATACTGGAGTGGGTTGCCATGCTCTCCTCCAGGGATCTTCCTGACCCAGGGATCGAACCCTGGTCTCTTGCATTGCAGGCGGATTCTGAGTTACCAGGGAAGGCCAACAGAGACGGAATCCAGGAACTGAGTCTCCAGGCTCATGTGGAGGACAGGACAGCAGACGAAGAGTTAAAAAAGACAGAGCTGGGGTTAAACTTTCCATCCAGCTCCCCAAGCTGACCCCTTCCTCTCCTCCCCCTCGGGGGCTTCATCTTCACCTGCCACTCAAAGGTAATCCTTCCTGGGCCTGGTCTTAGGAGGGACTTAGCTCACTGATAACTATTTCTCTTTCTTCCACGAACATTAATCTGCTCAAGTTTTTCTAATTTTTTTCAAGTTAATTTTGATCCTTTATATTTTCCTAGAAAATTGTATACTTCATCCAGATTTCAAATACATAACATACTCTCTTTTAACTCTAAAAATTATCACCATGTTTGTGGTTATGGTCCAATTTTCATTTCTAGTGGTGTTCTCTCTCTTTTTTAAATTGGTTATATTCATCTGAAATTTATCCTTTTCATTTTTTCAAAGAACCAGTCTTGGGTTTTAAAGATCTGTTTTACTACTTTTTTCCCAATCTAATTCATTCATTTCTATTTTAGCTTTATCTTTTTCTCCTTTTAGTTTTTTTTTTAGTCATGTTTTTTATTTTCCATTTTTGTTGTTAATTTTAAAAACAAGGCTACAAAATTCCCTCTATCAGAGTTTTGGCTCTGTCTCATAGATTTTATCACATAATGTTCTTGTTTTCATTAATTTCCAAGAAGTTTTTATGTGTAGTTTTTATTTCCTATTTAAAACCGAAAAGCTATTTTAAATACTAGTGGTGTTGATATGTTTGTACTTTTGTTTCCAAGGTTTTAGCACAACTTTTATTATCTCTTTGTAATTCATTTCTAGCCTTATTGCATTATGGTCTCAGTACGCAAATCTGTATGACTGCGACTTTCTGCAATTCAAAAATCTTTCTTGGGACTTCCAGTCCAGTGGTTAAGTCTCTGTGCTTCCAATACAGGGGATAAGATTTCCATCCCTGGTCAGGGAAATAAAATCCCACATGCCGTGCAGCACAGCCACAGGAAAAAAAAAAATCTTTATTGGGATCTAGGATGTAGCCAAATTTCAAATGTTCCATAGATATTTTTAAATATATATTCTATTTGTAGAACATATGTACATATATATAATCTTGAAAGTATTGATTGTATTTTTTAGAATTCCGTACCCTTGTTTCCTCTGGGTGCACTTGGCCCTGAAGTGGGGATTGTAACCATCCCGCTGTCAGACTGGTTTTCTCCAGTCCTCGTGGGAACTGTCAGTGTCAGCAGTGGTTGAGGCTCAGTGTTGATTGTGGTCTCAGAGAGGTGCTGAGGACTCCCATGAGGAGAGTGACCTCGTGAGTGACCTCCATGAGGAGTGATGACCTCACGTTAGCTGAAGGAGCTCACGGTCCTGGGCTCACCTGGCTCCTGTCTCAGCACTTATGCTCCAAGCCTGCTTTTTATTGTGTGTGTGGTTCGAGCCATTGTCTTCACAGAGGTGCCTGGCCTCAGGGGCATAGGTATCAGGGTGGGCACTGATCATATTCCCCTTCAACCAGGAGGGAAAACAGCAAAGGGTCCAGCCTGCAAGCTTTCCATGCCAAATTGGCAGGCTCCACCTGCCATGAAACAGGTGCCCTGGAACACCTGTGTCTCTTGGATGGCAATCGGTTCTCTCTGGGCTCCTGCCAATCAGGCCAGCAAGAACTGGTGATTTGTTTTTCCTGTGGTCAGACATAGTTCTTTTCAGCAAGTCTGACCTCTCAGACTTCCGAAAAACAGGTGCTTTTCAAGACTTCAGCATTTATGCGATTCATTCCTGTCCCCTTTATGGTCAGAACAGAATGAGGGTCCTAGGGAGGAGCTACTGCTCTAAGTCGCTTCAGTCGTGTCCAACTCTACACGACCCCATAGACGGCAGCCCACCAGGCTCCCCCATCCCTGGGATTCTCCAGGCAAGAACACTGGAGTGGGTTGCCATGTCCTTCTCCAATGCATGAAAGTGAAAAGTGAAAGTGCAGTCGCTCAGTCGTGTCCAACTCTTCACTACCCCATGGACTGCAACCCACCAGGCTCCTCTGTCCATGGGATTCTCCAGGCAAGAGTACTGGAGTGGGTTGCCGTTGCCTTCTCCACTAGGGAGGAGAGACACTGCCTATTTGGGGCCACGGAGGTAAGGTTCAGAGAACTCCTCAAAAAAACTCTAGATTTGAAGGGTGGGAAACTTCACGGGGTTGCAGAGGGCAAGAGGTGGGCAGTGGAGGATGTGACCAAGATTGAAGAGTGGTTTTCCTGGGGGGAGTAGTGGGTGAGGGCAAGGAGACAGGAAGGCTGAACAGAGTGGGGAGATGAGCCAGAAAGAGAGAACTTTGTGGAAGACTGAAAACTTTCTCTTAATGAGTGTAGGCTTTCCTTATGGGGTGATGAAGTGTTCTGGAAGTAGAAGGTGTAATAATTATACAGCATTGTGAAAGTATTAAATGCCACAGAATGGTACACTTTAAAATGGTTGAAATGATAAACTTTATGTCGTGTATATTTTAACACAGACACACACAAGTGTTTCTAGGACCTGATGGAGGAACAAGCCTGGTAAGGAAGGTAGCCTTGCCCTGCCCGGCCACGAGGCCCAGGAGTCATCCAATGATGGGGACCGGGGGGTGATGTGAAATCTGGGGGACTATGGAGGATGGAAGCTGTGAAGCCAGTAAAGGCAGAGGAAGGCAGCATGTTTTTATGGCTGATGCTGAATCCTGGTAAGAAAGACCACTGGGAGTATAGGCCTCCCAGGTTTGTGTGTTTGCATGTTTCCTGGGAATGCTAAGGGCTGGGACTTGTCTTTCTGGGCTGCATCTAAACTGAAGACAGGCTCTCCCCTGGTTTGGCAGGAAACATTTGAAACTATTGCCAAGACATCTGTTTCATTTTCCTTGGCAACAAAAGGCATCCTGAGAGATAGACCCAGGCTTACAACTAGGAGCATCCGTAGTTCTTTCTCCTTTTCTCCCGTGGGAGTTTCAGTGGACGTTCCCAAGCTCGTGTTGAGAGGGTCAGACCAGAGGAGGCTGAGCTACAGAGAATCCAGCGTTAGGAGAGAGAAATGAGCAAATGAGGGCAGGCAGCACAAGCAGGTGAGGCCCAAGAAGGTCCTGAGAATCTGGAGTCTGGGAGCAGAGTCCCTCTCGGGGTGGGGGCAGTCTAGGAGAACGAGCAGGGGTTTTGGCGTCAGACTAGCTGGGCTTGAATCCAGCTTGTTTACTCTCTATGTGACCTTGGTTGTTGGGATTAAGTGAGGTGACCCAGAGTGGAGCACACTGGAGGGTCTAGGAAAATGCTTCCAAATCCTCCAGAGAACTGGGCTTCAGAGTCATCTCTGTGCCCCGTCTCCCAAATGAACATGAAGGGGCCTGGAACTGACTGTTACTTTTATAACTGAGAACTCCAGATCCAGGGCTGTCCCTGGGGATTGTTCAAAAGGAGGGAGGCTTGTACACGAGCCAACAGAAGCAGGGTGCAGGGTATTGACTGAAAAGCTGAGAGTCAAATAGCTGAATGACCACCGAGGGCAGCAGGCTGCCTCTCAGACCATTCCCAAGACAACAAAATCCAGTCCCACTCTGGGCCAGGTTCCCAGGGAACAGAGATAGAAAAGATGCTCCCAACTACATTCCTGCCTTCTAGCACCCTCCCTGAGTTTCTCAGAGCTGTAAAGCCTGATGAATCATTTAAATATTGAAACATCAACAAGGCCAATGGTAGTCAATTCTCATGAAGACAGTCTGTAGGTCCCACCCGTTTAGGAAGTTTTGCACTTTCCAAGGGCAATTGCGTTGGAGGGCCCTCTGGGGAGCAGTGTATTCAGTTCCTACTGAGTCGCCAGTACCCTTCCACCCAGCACAAGCCCACCTTGCACCACATACCACTGCTTCCATTTTAGGAAGATTGAAACTATTTCTCTGAGGAGGTTGCATGGCTGGGAAGTGGCTAAGCTGGAGTTGGAACCCACCTCTGTGCTGCCATGTAGACTTGGGTTCCCATTAACACCCAGCCTACAAATTGGGCCATGCATGGTGACTTTGCAGTTTTGTTTTTTTAAACAGCTTTATTGAGATATAATTCACACACTGTACAATTCACCCATTTAAAGAGTACGGTTCAGTGGTTTGTGTTACATTCAGAAAGTGGCTCCATCACCACCACAGTCTATTTTAGAACATTTTCATCATCTAAGAAACCCACAGCCCTTAGCTGTCATGGTCCAATTCCCCCAGCTCCTTCAGCCTTAAGCAATCATTAATCCATTTTCTTTCTCTATATTTGCCTATTCTGGGTTTTTAATACAAGTGGGATGAATGTATATCACTTTTTATTGCTTGCTTTCTTCAACTAGCATGCTGTTTTCAATTCTCAGCTGGTTATAGCATGTATCAGCACTTCACTCATTTTTATGGCCAAATAATATTCCATTGTGTGGTTAGATCACATTTCATCTCCCATTCACCAGTTAATGGATATTTGGGTTGTTTCTACCTTTTGGCTATTCTGAATAATGAAAGTGAAAAGTGAAAGTAAAAGTTGCTCAGTCGTGTCTGACTCTTTGCGACCCCATGAACTATACAGTCCATTGACTTCTCCAGGCCAGAATACTGGAGTGGGTAGCCTTTCCCTTCACCAGGGCTTTTTCTCAACCCAGGGACAGAATGCAGGTCTCCTGCATTGTAGGTGGATTCTTTACCAACTGTGCTATCAGGGAAGCCCATTCTGAATAATGTTGTTATGAATATTCATGTACAAGTTTTTGTGCAGACATATGCTTTTATTTCTCTTGGGTATATACCTTGGGAGTATACTTCTTTGGTAGATACTTCTCTTGGGAGTAGAATTGCTGGATCATTGGGTAGTTCCATATTTAATTTTCTGAGGAACTACCAAGTGTCTTCTCCAAAGTAGACACACCATTTTACAATCTCACCAGTGGTATAGGAAGGATCTGATTTCTCCATAGCCTCCCCAATACTTATTAATATGTCTTTTTGCTTCTAGCAAATGCTGGAATATGAAGTGATACCTCATTATAGTTTTGAGTTACATTTTGCTGATGACTACTGATACCAAGCATCTTTTCATGTGACTATTAATCATTTCAAATCTTCTTTCAATACATGTCTATTCAGATCATTTGCCCATTTTTATGGGGTTACATTTTTTACTCTTGAATTCTAAGATTTCTTTATGTATTCTAGATACAAGCCCATTACTAGATATATGATTTGCAAATATTTTCTTTCATTTTGTAGGCTATCTTTTCCTTGATGATATCCTTTGAATCATAAAAATGTTAAATTTTAAGAAATCCAACTTATCTAGGTTCTCTTTGGCAGTTTATGCTTTTGGTGTCACAGACTTCCAAGTTTTTTAAAGCAATATTTAACACAGAGAAATATGCCCATACCAAAATAGCAAGCACTATTGATTCTTTTTCTGTATTTTTCAAGCTCAGACTTTTAACGAATTCTTATTTATTAAACTCCATTCCAAAAATAATATGATGCCAGGACTTCTCTGGTGGCACAGTAGATAAGAATCCACTGCCAATGCAGGGGACATGGGTTTGATCCCTGATCCGGGAAGATCCCACATGCTGTGGAGCAACTGAGCCTGTATGCTACAACTACTGAACCTGTGCTCTAGAAGCCTTGAGCCGCAACTGCTGAGCCCGCATGCTGTAAATATTGAAGTCTGCTCGCTCTAGGGCCTGCGAGCCACAGCTAATGAGACCCTGTGGCACAGCCACTGAAGCCTGTGTGCCTAGAGCCTGTGCTCCACAACAAGAGAAATGCCACAATGAGACGCCCGTGCATCGCAACTAGAGAGTAGCCCATGTGACGCAAGAAAAACCCAGGGCTGCCAAAAATAAATATTAATAAATAAAATAAAGCAGTGTGTATACATGTAAAAAAAAATTACGCCACTTATGAAAATTCAAGTGCTACAAAGAGTGTACCATAAATTAAAAATTCTAGGCAAAAGGAAAACATAGCTGCAATGAAGTCAAGGAGAAAGTCAGTGTGTTGAATTATATACAGCAGAGCTTCCTAGTGACCAAAGCAAAGAGAAAATGTAATTATTTATAAGATTCACAGGCCCAAGAGATTAAAAAATATGTCTATATCTTAGGGGAGGCATGGCTTTTCCTGGCACAGAGGCCTATGGCTATCTTAAAGGGAGGATATGTTTGGGTTTATTGGCTAAAAGAGAGCACATATATAGTGTCCCCGATAAGCTATCTCTTCCCAGCCCAAGTCCCTTCCCTTTCTGTTTCCAGACCCACATCTCTTCCTGCTGACAGCTTTCCCATGCATGAAACTGTCCCTGTTGTAGTCATCTTTTTAAAAACCCAAGCATGAGAATCTCACTTCCCTTCTTGAAATCCTTCAGTAGCTCCCGATTGCCTTCAGGATAAAGTTCAAGTTCTTTAACATGACTTATGTGATAGGATATGATTTAAGCCCAGCATATAAGAGTCATGAATTCTGAACCCTTCCCCATTCTGGATCTCAGCTTATCAATGCCTCCACCCTGAAGCCCCCACTCAGATCGACATTCTCTTAGTTTACTTACACTTCTGACAAGTGTATGCTTTTTTCCCCAAGATGACAGTAGATTAAAAGCACTAGATTTAAAACATTGTACAAGAGTTGTTACAGGTGGGACACAGATTGTCAGTTTATCAACAGTGGAAGAGACTGATAAATTATAGAAGGCACATTTAAATACACATTAAGCTGAGTAATCTAAAGCCATTTAATGCAGGCACTAATATTTCTGCTCATACAACAGCCCTGAAGATCAGCCTATTATATAAAAAGTTGGAATTTGGACCCTTTGCAATGATAAAGTTAATGAAAATTCTTTTCATGGCACTCTGTTGTAAGAGAGCATGAGAATATGGTGTTGTCTAGAATGATTTTCTTAAATATGTTTTGACATAACATTTAAAAAATATTTGTTATTGAATTAATAAATTATTAGTTATAAAGAAAATCTGGTTCTCCAAAACAAAGCCCTCTCCTGAGTTTTATTAAGTGAAGTTTGATTGCAGAGGGAAAGGACAAGCACCCTCTAGTTCTCTGAACCAATTTTTTAAAAAATAAAGTTTTGACCCAGCAATCCCACTTCTGGGCATACACACTGAGGAAACCAGATCTGAAAGAGACACGTGCACCCCAATGTTCATCGCAGCACTGTTTATAATAGCCAGGACATGGAAGCAACCTAGATGCCCATCAGCAGATGAATGGATAAGGAAGCTGTGGTACATATACACCATGGAATATTACTCAGCCATTAAAAAGAATTCATTTGAACCAGTCCTAATGAGATGGATGAAGCTGGAGCCCATTATACAGAGTGAAGTAAGCCAGAAAGATAAAGAACATTACAGCATACTGACACATGTATATGGAATTTAGAAAGGTGATAACGATAACCCTATATGCAGAACAGAAAAAGAGACACAGAAATACAGAACAGACTTTTGAACTTTGTGGGAGAATGTGAGGGTGGGATATTTCAAAAGAACAGCATGTATACTATCTATGGTGAAACAGATCACCAGCCCAGGAGGGATGCACGAGACAAGTGCTCCGGCCTGGTGCACTGGGAAGACCCGGAGGAATCGGGTGGAGAGGGAGGTGGGAGGGGGGATCGGGATTGGGAATACATGTAAATCCATGGCTGATTCATATCAATGTATGACAAAACCCACTGGAAAAAAATAATAATAATAATAATAAAAAAAAATAAATAAAGTTTTTAAAAATGCAAGAGAATTGCATGTTCATTAGAGAAAATGCAGATAAACCAAAGGAAAGAAAATTACCCATGATCCCTCTTTCCAAAGATAATCACTGCTAACATTTGGAACTATTTTCTTCTATATTTTTACTGGATACGTATGTATCTTTTTTTTTTTTTTTACAAAAAGAACATCTTATTGACAGTCTTGTGACCTTGTTTCTGTGAATCACGGGGACTTTAATGTAATAAATATAACTGACACCGTCATCTGAATGAGTGCAGTCTGTGCTATCATTTGCCTGTCTGCTTTATGTCACTGTTGGGTTTCTTTCTGGTTTTTCTCCTCTTCCTCTGATTCTGGGCGTGGGGTGACTTTGAGGCTGAGGCTGGAACCATTCTGTTCAGTGTACTGGGCTCTCTGTGACTTGAAAGCTTGATGCATCTCCTGGTAGGACCATTGCGACTGGTAATAATGGTGCTTTGTGGCTTAATGAGAACAGGGCTCTATTAATCCCTCTTTGTCTGACCTCAGCTAACCTCGCTCTCAGTAGAAGCCGGATTCTTGGGCCCTGGGGACCCTATTGAGCTGTTGTCATAGTGATCGGTGCTGGGGGGCAGGGTCACTGGGCCAATGTCCCTAACCAGACCATCTCTGTCTTAATGACACACACAGGTCACGGCTGTTCAATCCCAAACACAGAGAGAGACACAATCAACCCTGCTGTGATGCCAGCATTTGGCCTGACTGTCCCAAGGCCTGGGAACTCTGAAGGCTTTCAGGGGCCTGGCAGAACGCCCCCCCACCTCAGCCCACCCCCGCCCCACCCCCCACCCCCCCACCCCCCCCAGCCAGGAGGGCAGCTCAGCTGGTCTGCCCACAGAGCCCAGGGGTTCTCTGCTGTCACCCACAGACTTGGGTGGGTGGCACCCACTCCCAAACCAAGGCCCAAGCCTCTGCTTCTGAAGGGAACCCTCACAGCACAGAGAAGGCCCTGCATAACCCAACCAGCTTCACTTCTTCTTTTCTTCTTCTCTTCTTCTGGTGTCAGGGCCAAAGACTCTCGGAGACTACTGGGTCCACCTCTCCTTGGTCCAGATGGGGAAACTGAAGCCCAAGGACCAGATCTGATGCCAAACCATTCAGCAAGTCAGGAGCACTCAACCAGGCAGTGCCCACCACCAGCTCTGAAAAGGAACACTGGAGTCCCTTCTTAGACAATTCATATTTTTATAGTAAGTTTTTAATGTCTGATCTTTTTTTTTTTAAGTTTCTTTTTATTATTACCCCAGTAGTTGGGTACAAATACATATCCAATGTACTCATTCTTACCCATGAATACATTTTTCTTGAGAAAATAAAAAATAAAATGGGACATTGCAGAGAAGGCACAAAGCCTTATTTGGTCTCTGCCTCCAGCCCCAGTTCTACCCCCTGAGATAGAGTCCTAGTTTAGTAGGCATCCAAATCTGATTTTAAATTACCCAAGTCTCATTTACTTGACTTGGGTGGCCAGGACAGCGGAGGTGATCCAGACCCACGTCCCCAGTTGGGCTTGAGTCCAGGTGACTCGCAGTGGCTGGCAGGACTACCCACACGGGATGCACTTCCTTGGCCCCAGGGTGGCAGCGAGTGTGTGATACGCTGGCACTGTGCTGTCCTCACTCAGCCCTGGGCTGTGACAGCTCCTTCATCTTCTTGCCCTGTTTCCTGCTTCGGAATCCCGACAGCCTCTGCTACTGGCCTGGACTGGATGCCAGAAGTCTAAGCTGAAAAATAAAAAGTTTTCCACCAGCATTTAGCAATCTTTCCAGCAGGCTGCTCATCCCAGGGGACAGAGCTCAGACTTTGGGTTCCTGTGTCTGTCTCAGATTTCCACCCTCTATCCTTTCCCGTCAATCTCCACCCCCCACCCAACCTCCCCAGCATCAGTCCCCTCCCTCCCAGGCGTTCAGGACTTCCTGCCAGGGAGAAGCTCAGCTGACCCTCTCAGTGACCCCTGGATAAGGAAGAAGAGGTTTAAAAGAAGAATTTAAATTGCACAGTGATATATTCAAAGAAGTTGGGGACGTCCCCAGTGGCTCAGCGGTGAAGAATCCGCCGGCAGTGCAGGAGATGAGGGTTCAGTTCCTGGGTCAGGAAGATCCCCTGGAGAAGGAAATGGCAACCCACTCCAGTATTCTTGCCTGGAGAATCCCATGGACAGAGGAACCTGGCAGGGTACAGTCCATGGGATCTCAAAGAGTCGGACACGACTGAAGCCACTAGCACGCACGCACATACTCAAAGAAGTTAGACTCACATGAGAGAAATTCCAACATTGAAGACAAGTTCAGGGTGGAAAGAGGCCTTCCTGGCATACCTGCCTCACACCAAGTGGGAGGAACTTGGAGGTCCCCATTTTCGTCTCCCTAACCACCTGAGGCTGAGCCTTGCTCCAGGCATCGAGGCAATGAAGCCGCTGATATGGAGGGTTGCCACTACCTCTAGCCACACATGGAAAAGATAATAAAAATGAAAACAAGTTTATGGGATGGAAAACAGAAAGCCTCTCTCTTCCCTTGAATTCTCTCAGTCCAAATCCTTGAGAACCTACCACGGTGCTTACTGTTTAGATTTCTAAATGCATGAGTGCATGCCAAGTCACTTCAGTCGTGTCTGACTCTGCAACCTCATGGGCAGTAGCCCACCAGGCTCCTCTGTCCATGGGATTCTCCAGGCAAGAATCCTGGAGTGGGGTGACATTTCCTTTTCCAGGGGACCTTCGTGACTCAGGGATCGAAACCATGTCTCATAGAATCAAATCCAGTAGTTTTCAGGAATTTTTAAAATAAAGTTTAAATAAATATTTCTTTACCTGGCTGTGTTAAGTCTTAGTTGCAGGGACCAGGCTTAGTTGCTCTGCTGCAGGTGCGACCTTAGCTCCTCAACCAGGGATTGAATCCACATCCCCTGCATTGCAAAGTGGATTCTTAACCCCTGGACCATTAGGGAGGTCCTCAGGATTTTTTTTTTTTAATCAATGAAAGTCTTTATTTTTTTTTTCTCAAGCAAAAAAATCTTGCCCATTAAAAAAAATCAATCAGAGAAGTTTCCTCCAGGCAAAGTATTTTGCTTGGCAAAAGTGCTCTCATGTCTGGGGGATCCCTAACGTTCCCATAGTCCAATTTTAATCACTACTCATCAGAATCAACTTCCTCCTCTTGCAGCTGAGAAAATGGAGAAAAGACGCTCAGGGCCTTGCTGGAGCTCCCAGCAAGTCAGCGGCAGATCCAAGATTGCCCCAGACTCCTGGCCAGCACTCAAAAAACCAGCACAAGACCTTCCTCAGCCTGAAGGAAGGAAAGTAACGTGGACAAAATCTGAGTTTAGGAGGACCCTTCACTAGTCCAAGGCTGCTGGAGAAGGGTTGGGGGAGGAGGGGTGGGGAGAGATGACCTTGCTGTGGTTACCCCGGCCCAGGAAGTGACCCTTTGCTCCAGACTCCGAGAACAGGTACTTATCTACTGCTGGACAGGGGGGAAATGGCCAGGGCTAAGGCCGAGGGCCTCATGCTGCCTATGGCCTGTGAATCCGATGTTTCTAGGCCACACCATGACCATGGAGGGAGTCCTGGGGCCTTGGGATGGGCGATGAGGCACCTCTGAGTGGCGTGTTTTCGCAGCTCTTCTGGGTTTTCCCCTTCAGGTGGAGATTAGCAGGGATGCAGGCTCAGCCACTTTCTATGGCTGTGAGGGGGGCCCTTAGCTAGACCCCAGACACATGCAAGTGGCCCAAATCCCACCCAGGGTCCAGTTTGCTGAGGTCCCTGGTGGTTGCCTCTGGTCTACATTAAGCAGTTGCCCATGGGGTACTTTGAGGGCCTAGCCAGGGAGCACAGTGATGAAAAGACATGGTGGAGTAGAGAAAGAGGAAGAAGGGACCACTTTGCTTGTGTGTAGGCAGCAGAGAGGAGAGAGATCGAGGTAAGTTTCTCAGACGAGCTGAGGTCTTGAAGGATGACTAGGAGTTTTCCAGGAGAAGAATTAGAAGGAAGAGGGAAAGGAGAGGAGAGAGACTGGGCATTCCAAGACAGAGCAGAGAGTTTCAAAACATATGAGGGCCAGGACAGGAACAGAGAGAATCGACTATGGCCAGAGGTCGGGTTAGAGGGGTGTTGGCGGGACAAAGAGGAAAGTCATGAAGAACTGTGGACGTTTCAGTTCAGTTCAGTCGCTCAGTCGTGTCCGACTCTTTGCGACCCCATGAATCGCAGCACGCCAGGCCTCCCTGTCCATCACAAACTCCTGGAGTTTACTCAAACTCATGCCCATCGAGTTGGTGATGCCACCCAGCCATCTCATCCTCTGTCATCCGCTTCTCCTCCTGCCCCCAATCCCTCCCAGCATCAGGGTCTTTTCCAATGAGTCAACTCTTCACATCAGGTGGCCAAAGTATTGGAGTTTCAGCTTCAGCATCAGTCCTTCCAATGAACACCCAGGATTGATCTCCTTTAGGATGGACTGGTTGGATCTCCCTGCAGTCCAAGGGACTCTCAAGAGTCTTCTCCAAGACCACAGTTCAAAAGCATCAATTTTTCAGCGCTCAGCTTTCTTCACAGTCCAACTCTCACATCCATACATGACTACTGGAAAAACCATAGTCTTGACCAGCCAGACCTTTGTTGGCAAAGTAATGTCTCTGCTTTTTAATATGCTATCTAGGTTGGTCATAACTTTCCTTCCGAGGAGTAAGCGTCTTTTAATTTCATGGCTGCAGTGATTTTGGAGCCCCCAAAAATAAAGTCTGACACTGTTTCCACTGTCTTCCCATCTATTTCCCACAAAGTGATGGGACCAGATGCCATGATGTTAGTTTTCTGAATGTTGAGCTTTAAGCCAACTTTTTCACTCTCCTCTTTCACTTTCATCAAGAGGCTTTTTAGTTCCTCTTCACTTTCTGCCATAAGGGTGGTGTCATCTGCATATCTGAGGTTCTTGATATTTCTCCCGGCAATCTTAATTCCAGCTTGTGCTTCTTCCATCCCAGTGTTTCTCATGATGTGCTCTGAATATAAGTTAAATAAGCAGGGTGACAATATACAGCCTTGACGTACTCCTTTTCCTATTTGGAACCACTCTGTTGTTCCATGTCCAGTTCTAACTGTTGCTTCCTGACCTGCATACAGGTTTCTCAAGAGGCAGGTCAGGTGGTCTGGTACTCCCATCTCTTTCAGAATTTTCCACAGTCTATTGTGATCCACACAGTCGAAGTTCTCATCAAACCCCTGGAGCCCTGGGTTTGATGGGAGTGCTTTGGGGCCCTGACACAGAGGATGGGGAAAATCTGGGTCACTTCCTCTTCTACTTTTTACTATGGACCTCCACACGGGAAAAGCTCTGAACTAAGTTCCCAGTGATTAAAAGCACAGCCCGAGGTATCAGTTGTAAGCCATGCTAGAAGATCCTATCAATTAGTCCAGGGCTCTGCCTCCTGGCCACTGTTTCTAGATGGCTGCTCAGAGGACTCAGGGCCCCGCCTCTTCACCTGGCCGAGCCCTGGAGGGTGGGCAAGATGAACAGAGGCGGCCATCACCCCACCCACCTTCCCTGCCCAGCAGAGTCCCGCGGAAATGACTTCAGCTGCTGGCTCCCTTGGCTTTGAAGCTGGTGTGACTGTTGTCTCATTTGCATTTATGTCACAGAAGTTAGTGGGAACCAAAAAAAAGATATAGGAAAGAAAACAGTCACGCTAGGAAGGGCAACAGTACAGAGCAGATCAGGATCCTTTTGTTGAATCAGTTGCCAGACACAGCCTGTGGATGAGATCTCTGGTTGTTACAGGCCCTGTGAGGCAAAGCTCAAATCCCACCTCCTCCAGGCAGCCCTCCTGGTGTGGTGTGGGAACAACTCACTTTTACTGGACCTACCTGCATGAGTAATTGTAATGATGATGATGATGGTTCTGCATGATGTAGAACTCCAGAGCTGCCACTGGATTATGGGGCATTTTTGTGCAAATTGGGAAAAGACACCCCTTTCTCTAGAGTGTACAGCTCTGTCCCAGGGTGAGTGATCCCTATTGCTCTCTCAATCATTGCCTTACTGCAAAGCACAGTCACAGGTGTCTGCCTGAAAAGTTGATGGCCAGTATGATCTCTACCTCCAGGGTGGGAAACTGAGGCTCATTATGCTGTGGGAAGGGTCGTGCTGGGGTCTACTGCTGTCCTGGGGAGGCCTCACTCCCTGCAGCTATGGACGGCACCCAGCCAGTGCCCCAGGTCTTATATACCTATTCATATTTATTTATTTATTTGTCTGTACTGGGTCTTAGTTGCAGCATGCAGGATCTTTTTCAGTTACAGTATGCAAACTCTTACTTGCAAAATGTGGAATCCAGTTCCCCAGCCAGGGATCAAACTCAGGCCCCTTGCATTGGCAGTGAGGAGTGTTCGCCATTAGATTAACAGGAAAATACCCCCCTGGCCTTGTTGATGCAAGTCCCGAGCCAGAGACCAGCCTTTGCCACCAAGCACCATGGCCACATGGGAAGTGCCTTGAAGAGCACAGCTCTCAGCTGACCCAGCCCAGCCTAGGGAAGAAGCTGTCTCTCCACAGGGTCATTGAAGCTTCCAGGCAGGAAGCCCACACCAGCTGCCTCCTAGTCACCATCTGCATTCAGCAAGCGTCGTTGGTGCCACCAGCTGTTCTTTTCTGGCCCATTTACTTCTCCAGGGTTTTCTCTGTACACAGACCTCCTTAGACGCACATAGATCTGAGCACGGAGCATCCTCCCAAATCATCTCATTGAGCTTTCGCACACCTTGGCACTCACTCTTCTCCCTTACCTCCATGGCAGACATCACTGATTAATCACGGCTCTTCTTTACCTTTTAAGCCTGGATTGAATCTCAGAACCGTCCTCAACACAGTGCTTTAGGCAGTCACAACAGAGCTATTGGAGTTTGTAGATAAGAGGCAACTATTTTAGCCCCCTCTGATGTGCTGAGTGCCCAGGATTAGAGATGAGTCAGAGGGGTCCAGTGAAGACCCCACCCAGTGAAGGGGTCAGACAACCAATGAGTGAAATGCGTGTGTGTTTAATGGTGACAAGTGCTGGCAAAGATAAAGCAGGAGAAAGGAAGTGTTCCAGAGAGGGTCACCGTTCAGATCAGGTGGCCAAGGAAGGCACCATCAGTAACAGACCATTGACTGAACCTGCAGAACGTGATGGAGAAAGCCCTGCAGATCTCTGGGGAAAGAACATCCTAGATGGAGGGACCAGCATCTGTGAAGCCTGGGCAGGCATGTGGCTGGTGTGTTAGAGGAGGGACAGGAGCCCTGAGGTGGGAGGGGGGGGGCGGCTAAAGGGTGGAGTGTGGTGGGCTGAGGCCTGGGAGCTTCAGAGTGAGATGGGAGATGCCGAGGTTGGATGAGGGGGTCAGATCCTGTAGAGCCTCACTGGTCAGTGTGAAGACTTGGAGTGTGTTATTAGTGGCTCATGGGTTGAGTTGTGCCCCCACAGAAGATAGTCTACATCCTAACCCCCAGATCCCCAGAACCTGTGGATATGACCTTATTTGGAAATGGGGTCTTTACAGAGATAATTAAGTGATTTGAGATAAGATTGCTCAAGATTATCCAAAGGGGTCCTACATTCAATGTCTCCTTTTAAGAGACCACAGAAGACAGACACAGAGGCGAAGGCCATGGGAACACAGAGGTGGAGACTGGAGTGATGCTGCCACAAGCCAAGGAACACCAGGAGCCACAGAAGTGGGGAAGGAGTCTCCTCTGGAGCCTCCAGAGGGAGTGTGGCCTCTGTGTCAGGACTCTGCTGCCCTTGGACGATCTGAGGCTCCAAGGGGCCAGATGGCAGCAGGCCACACATGTGGCCCGGCAGAAGTCTGACAACAGACACTCTGGCCTTAAATCCTGGGGCAGCTTCTGATTCTCGGGGCTCCCAGATTCTGAGTGGCTGTGGCTCTCTGGGGGCCAATGGCCACTGTCACCTTTGAGGCTCTCTGTAACCTGGTGGTGGGTGGCTTCAAGCCAGACTTGGCCCTTTTTCCATAAAGCAGGAGAAAGTGTGCCACAGGAGGGCTGTGTCTCGTCCTGGGAAGATGACGAAGCTTTCTCTTCCCTTGGCAGCTCCCTTGGAGGGAGGGATTGGGGGCATCGCATGGACTCGTGGACAGATGGAGATGTCCCTCTTCAGTTGTGGGGGCAGTCTCAGTTCTGCCCCCTGCATTGGGAGAACAGTAAACTATCAGAGCCTGGCTGGTTGGCTCCAGGCCCCTGGCATGACCATCCTGCCTCGAGCTCACCCCTGCTAGGAGCTGCCACGCTTGCCAGCTCTCAGGCACTCTGTCGCAGGTTGAGCATGGAGTCCTGCAGGAAGGCGGAGGGGTTCATGTAGGAGCAGGCTCAGAATGGCTGAGACCGGGAAAGCCTCTGACGCCTTCTCCTCATTCATTCCTTCATTCATCTGCTGAGCGTCAGCTCTGTACCAGGCACCTGGGACACAGCAGAGAATTGAGTCCCCGGGACCCACTGATCCAGTTGGAGCTGCTGAGAGCTCTAACATCCACAGGACCCTCAGTCATCTTTCTCTCAATATAACTGGGGTGTGAAATCCACAAAAGCCCCCACCCCCATAATTTTCCCTCCCAGATGTGAAGAGCATGAATCCAAAGGCTGGCAGAGGCCCCAAGTGCCCAGTTGTCAGAACTCCTCCTGTCCTGCAGGGAGGCCATTTACTGGGTTGGAGAAGGAAATGGCAACCCACTCCAGTGTTCTTGCCTAGAAAATTCCATGGGCAGAGGAGCCTGGTGGCCACAGTCCATGGGGCCACAGAGAGTCAGACACGACTGAGTGAGTGGGCATATTTACTGGGTGAGTGAGTGATCTGATGGGAAGACTCTAGGTGAGCCTTACATGACCCACTCGCACAGTGGACCACGTGGCTGGAGGGAGTGCCTTCAGCTCAAGCAAGTCCCTTCTTCCTCTTGGGACACAGCCTGTCACAGCACTTGGTCACCAGTTCTCTGGTCCCCCAGCACCCCCAAGTTGTTCTCCTCTGGGCCCACCACGGGACCCTTTTCACTGATGGGACCCAAGCATCCAGCTCTGGGGCCCTGGTCTCCAGCAGCTAAGGGATTAGGTGTGTGAGGCTGGATCCAGCTTCACATTGGGCTCTCTGCTCATACAAGAGCAGCCATTGCCCCTGGCCCTGCAGTGATCACATCCAGACCTCCCGGGCCCAGGGATGTTCCTCCCCATCTGCAGTGGGGTTTGGCCTCAGGACTGCTTCCCAGCAGCTGGCATCTGTGGTAGGGCTGGGAGAGGATCAGCTTCTGCTCCTAGCTCGGTGCTGAGCCGAACTGTGGGTGTTCAGTTAGAAGCATCTGGACTTGGACGGGGCTTGGTGAGGGGTCTAGGGCAGTGAAAGGGTAATTTGGAGAAGGTGGTGTGGTCACCTGTGGATCCTTGAATGCTGAGCTCAGAAAGTTTCACATTCATGTTAACGTCATAGTGAAGACAGCTCCCCATTCTGGGTCCCCCGCCCCCCCGCCGCCCCATACTCTGCCCATGGAACCCTGCTTCAGGCAGCTATGAGCTGCCTGGAAGGGGTGGGGATGGAGGGAAGGGCCTGAGGGCTCTGCAACCTTAGAAATGTTCTGGGCTGCCCATCGGTCAGAGGGCAATGTCCACCAGGGCGAGGAGCCACCTCCCGCCATGTTCAGAGCCTGGGCTGCGGTCAGGCGGGGCCTTCATCCTTCCGGCGGCCACACCTTCCAGAGGCTGGGCAGAGCATGCAGGGCTCTCTCTCTCACCCCCAGCCCCAAAGCCCCTCCACCAGTGTGAACCTAAGCCTCCCCGCAGAGGCTGCCACCAACTCAGCTACAGAGATGCAGGGACACACCTGGTGGCCTCCCCTGTCTTTCTCAGCATCATGACAAAGGCAGTTAAAACTCCAGGACCCGCAGAAGTGTCTCCTTCACAAAAACAGGGCCTGACCCTGGGGCAAGGCCACCTTCAGTTCCAATCTTCCCAGCGACCCTGCCCAGGGGCAGCAAATGTCTGAGATGTCCTGCCTGGGTAGGGCCACTCCAGACAGAACTGCCGAGGCTCTCCAGCCTTGTGTATAGTGGGCACGGGCCCTGGTTTGGGGTGACTAATCTGCACCCACCCTTTGGAGGACCCACCCTGGTCTCACGGGGACAGGGTTGCTGTGTACCCCTCAGAGCAGAAGTGGCTGGCTTCAGTCAAAGGGAAGCAGGGTCCTCTGGGTTTGAATGGACTGTGTTTTCTGTGGAGGGTGAATGTTGCCTCTGAGAATAATGTCTCCAAAACTCATGGTTTACAGCACCTAGAATTCTCCATCTTTAAATCTCAAAGGTGCTTATGATCCTAGAACCTGATGCTTTGGGATCTGGAAGAGATCTTTGAGACAACATACATGGCCCATTGTGGCACCTGGAAATTGAACAACCTCACTTGCTGGCTTCTGAACACATTCCCCCACCCCCTCCCCGCAGTCAGGGGCCCCCATTCTTCAGTCAGTGTCCAGGGTCACCTCATGCCAGTTCTGATCTCTTCAGTTCAGTTCAGCTGCTCAGTCGTGTCCGACTCTTTGTGACCCCATGGACTGTAGCACGCCAAGCTTCCCTGTCCATCACCAACTCCTAGAGCTTACTCAAACTCATGTCCATCAAGTTGGTGATGCCATCCAACCATCTCATCCTCTGTAGTCCCCTTCTCCTGCCTTCAATCTTTCCCTGCATCAGGGTCTTTTCTAATGAGTCAGTTCTTCACATCAGGTGGCCAAAGTATTGGAGTTTCAGCTTCAGCATCAGTCCTTCCAAAGAATATTCAGGACTAATTTCCTTTAGGATGGACTAGTTGGATCTCCTTGCAGTCCAAGGGGCTCTCAAGAGTCTTCCCCAACACCACAGTTCAAAAGCATCAATTCTTCGGCGCTCAGCTTTCTTTATAGTCCAACTCAAAACCATACATGACTACTGGAAAAACCTAGACAGGCCCATTGGTAGCTTGTGGCAGTGCTCGCCCTTACCTCCAGGGGGCGCTAGAGCAGAGTAACCCGACAATTGCATGAGACCCTGCCAGGTCACTCTCAAGAGAGGTGCTCACACCCTCCAAAAGCCTTCTGAAATGTTTCCCTGTTCCCAGTAACCCCCACACAGAACTCGGGACATAGAGAAGGGAGATGTCATTAGTAGCCATTTATGCGATAATGTAATTGGAAAAGCAAGCTTTTCACATGAAACAGCTTGAGGACCCAACAAGAGAGTTAGGAACTCTGTGGTCAGGCAGAAAGCACTGGTGGGTCCAGAGGAGACAGCCTGGGGCTCAGGGAACAGCAGGTTTGGGAGGAGCCCCTGGTTATTAAGTCCTGGGATCAGCTCTGAATCTCCCCTGGATCCTATAGACCCCTGAACCTGTCTGCACAGCCTGCTTAAGGTCCTCACCACAGGCAGGCAGGGGGAGAACTAAGGCCCTGTGTTAGAGATAAGCAGGTGGAGGCCAGAGAAGCTCAGGGTCTCCGCAGGATCGCGTGGTGACGTGGAGGCAAATACAAAGACCGACTTCTCTCCTGATTCCTAGTGCCATGTATGTTGTCTCGAAGATCTCTTCCAGATCCCAAAACATCAAGTTCTGACTTGTGGGGTAGAACCAGGCTCCATCCTCCTTGATCTGGACATTAAACATCCACTGTAAAATAGATAGCTAATGAGAAGCTGCCATGTAGCACAGGGAGCTCAACTCGATGCTTTGTTGGTGACCTAGAGGGGCAGGATGGAGGAGTCGGGGGAGGTCCGGGAGAGGATATATGTGTACATATAGCTGATTCATGCTGTCCTACAGCAGAAACTGACGCAGCATTGCAAAGCAATTATATTCCAACCACAACAAAATAAAAGCAAACCACCCACTGAATAGGACCTAAACGGTGAGCATTCCCAGAGGCCCCACTTGCATTCCCTCTGATGAGCCTGCTGTCTACCAAACCCCCAGCTTGAGGGTGTCCAGGTGGGTGGAGAAACCAGGATCAGTGAAGCTCCAGAGACTACTCTCTGTGGCCTTAAACGTCCTCAGGGGATGGTTTGAGCTGCCATGTGGGATATCTACCCCACAGGTCAGACCTTGCAGTGTGTTCCAATGAGAGCAAGCAGGGCAATGGAGACTCTTGGGAGCTGCTGAAAAAGGGCTGGAGGTACTGGATGTGTTGACTTCTCTTCTCTGTGAAGAGAAGGCTCTAATTGTGCTCAACGTCTGCAAATGATGACTCCCTCTGGAAGGGGCAGGGGTCTTATTCTGTGGCCCCAGGATGGAGATAGGGCTGGAGGGGGAGCCATAAGAAGGGCGCTTAGAGCCTGGTAGATGGAGAGAAGAGCTCTGGGTCACAAGGGCTTTGGTCTCAGTTCCCTTGCCTCGGTTGATAGCATCTGGTCCCCGAGGGAGGTCACAAGATGGACATCCTGACCCTTCTCCAGCTGGCAGCCCTCACACTAGAGAAGTCATGTTCTCAGAATGCAGGGCCTGCTGGGGCCTGAAACCTTGGGGACAGGGGCACCAGCGCCAAGGGGACTCCGTCTTAGGAGAGAGGTCTGTGCCCTTGCCCACGTGCCCATCTTTGGAGGGCGAGCAGACCCTCCAGAGGAGAGGGGCAGAAGCAGTGAGCCCCCACGTGGCCGTGCTGCCCTCCCAGGAGGGAGCTGGGACCCTTCGGCCTTGCCAGCTGCTGGTGGAAAAAATTAGTTTGGAATAACTCAGGCGGTATTTTCCTTTGGCAAAAAAATAAAAGAATGCATATTATTTTAAAAGTATTTTTATTTAAAGAACTTCTCTAAACGTCCAGTGGTTAAGACATCATGCTTCCACTGCAGGGGGCATGGGTTCGATCCCTGGTTGGGCAACTAAGATCCCACATGCTGTGCAGTGCAGTCAAAAAAAGAGCATAAATAAATACATACTAAAATTACAAGGTTTTATAAAAGTATTTTTAAAGTAGCCTTCATCATTTTTCCGATTATAGAAGTACTTGCTATAGAAATTTTTGAAAATACGGAAAAACACATAGAAAACTAATCTCACTTTTCATCCTATCACCTATTATAGCTATATTTTGGTCTATTATAGCTATATTTTGGTTTCTCTCTCTTTTTAAGCATGTTGGAAAGACATGTCCATTTCCATTGGTCACCAGGTTGGGGTGCCCTCATGTTCACAGTCTAACCCCCAAGGACTGGTGTGAGAGTGCCTCCCACCCTGAGATGTCCTATTTCCTGAGGAGTTGGGGTGGGGACATCTTGGGGTGACCAGGCTTATTCCTGGGCTCAGTGGTCAGGCTCCCCATTGCTCTTGGCCTCTTGGATCATGCCCCTCATAATGGTCCTACTCTTGATCCACCAGCCCTTGGTCCACCGTCCCTGACATTTTCTGACCTACCACGAGACCATGATCACCATCACTGATGACACCTAAGCATTTTGCTTTCGAGGCCCTCTCTTCTGGCCCTGGAACTTTCCTCAAGCTCCTCCCACCTCCCCAGCCCACCTCCATCCTCTGAAATATTCAGTGGTTTCATGACATGCTTGCCATCCTCAGGAAGGCAAGAGATAGTGCCAGCCTTCATGCTTTAGAGACTGTATCTGACTGCAGAGCATCATGACTCCCTCTCCCTGCCATGGCTGCACATGGCTGATATGTACACATATCACAAATGGCCATGTACATAAGCCTTTTAAAATTGCAAATTGCTTTGCAGCCTGCTTTTTTATTTTTTCCTTTTTTTTCTGCTTTTTTCACTTAAAAGAAAAACAAACCTACTATCTTATAGTTCTTTTTCCTTTGTATAAATATAAACATTCTTCAAAAATACCATTTTGAAGGGTTGTGTCATTGAATAGCTATATTGTAATATATTGTAGCATCTGAGCTTCCAAGTATTGCTATTCAGCATTCTTTTTACTGATCATCTTTGTCCATAATTTTTTGTTTGAATTTCTAATTATTTTCTGTGAGAAAATTCTAAGACACTTAAGTTTTCCAGTATTTTTTAAAAATCCTTGGTATGTTCTGTGAGAGTGTTTCTAGAAGAGGTATACCTGGCTTATTTTTATGCCAGTGCCAGCCCCAATCTGAGAGGGCCAGTGTTATGGGTCTCTTCCAGCTTATAGTAACACCAGTAAAGCGAATCTTAGTATCAAAAAGCAAATAATGGTATTTCAGAATGATAACTTCCATGATTATCCACAAAACAAAAGCATTCATAATTACTAAACAATTTTTAATTAGGGGGGATCAATTATCTGCTTCTGTTCCCTGTTTTTCTAACAAGTATTGATGGATTTGGGGCTTCCCTGGCAGCTCAGCAATAAAGAATCCACCTGTCATTGCAGACGTGGGTTTGGGAAGATCCCTTGGAGAGGAAAATGGCAACTCATTCCAGTATTCTTGCCTGAGAAATCTCATGGACAGAGGAGCCTGGCGGGAAAAAAAGTCAGACACAACTTAGCAACTAAACAACAACAAATTGATGGACTTATTTAAAAATCATTTTATGAGTTCTCTATCCATTGCCATTGTGATATTTGTGGAGTATGTGTTTTATGAGTGTGTTGATTACTTTTATGTTTTTTTTTGATAGTTTTTAACATACCAAAGCTTCACGTTTTTACATTGGCGTTTCCTTTTGTGACATTGTTCATTGCTTAGAAAATCCTTCTGGGGAAATAGCTTTTTAAATGGGTCAAGAGGTTGCCTCTTCCTCCTCTTGCTTCTCTATTTTTGGTTGATTTTGAACAAACATCCTTTCCCCAAATCCCATTTTCCCTGCAGCGTCTGGAATGTGCTTGCTTTTATTTCTTCCTTCCCTTGAGGCCAGTGGGTTGGAGTGGCAGTAGACCACATGACATAGTGTGATGACTTCTTCGTGGAGAAACTGGAGTGGGGAGGTAGGGCTCTAGAAATGGTTTGCTTTCCATCTTCAAGGTGGCTGTGCTCTGTTCTAAAAGATGTCTCATCTCTCCCACCAAAGAAAGGAAAATGCTGTTCAAAAACCTCTTGAATATGGGCTTCCTTGATGGCTCAGTGGTAAAGAGTCCACCCGCCAACGCAGAAGATGCAAGAGATGCAGGTTCAATCCCTGATCCAGGAAGATCCCATATACCACAGAGTAACTAAGCCCGTGTGCCATGACTGTTGAGACTGTGCTCCAGGGTTCTGGAACCACAACTGTTGATGCCCTAGTGCCCTAGAGCCTGTGCACTGCAACAAGAGAAGCCACCGCAATGAGAAACCCACACACTGCAACTAAAGTAGCCCCTGCTTGCCTCAATTAGAGAAAAGCCCACACAGCAACAAAGAACCAGCACAGCCAAAAATAAATAAACAAAATTATATATCTATATACACACACACACATACACATACACACACACACACACACACACACACACACACATATATATATATACCTCTTGAAGTGAAGTGAAGCTGCTCAGTCGTGTCTGACTCTTTGTGACCCCATGGACTGTAGCCTACCAGGCTCCTCGGTCCGTGGGATTTTCCAGACAGGAGCACTGGAGTGGGTTGCCATTTCCTTCTCCAGGTGATCTTCCCGACCCAGAGATCGAACCCAGGTCTCCCGCATTGTAGACAGACGCTTTACCGTCTGAGCTACCAGGGAAGCATACACCTCTTAAATGTAAGGTGGTTGTTCAGTTGCTCAGTCGAGTCTGACTCTTTGCCACCCCATGGACTGCAGCACACCAGGCTTCCCTGTCCTTCATCATCTCCTGTGAAGTGAAGTGAAAGTCCCTCTGTCGTGTCTGACTCTGTGACCCCATGGACTATACAGTCCATGGAATTCTCCAGGCCAGAATACTGGAGTGGGTAGCCTTTCCCTTCTCCAGGGGATATTCCCAACCCAGGGATCGAACCCAGGTGTCCCAAATTGCAGGTGGATTCTCCTCAAACTCATGTCCACTGAGTCAGTGATGCCATCCAGCCATCTCATCCTCTGTCATCCCCTTCTCCTCCTGCCTTCAATCGTTCCCAACATCAGGGTCTTTTCCAATGAGTCGGTTCTTTGAATCAGGTGGCCAAAGTATTGGAGTTTCAGCTTCAGCATCAGTCTTTCCAATGAATATTCAGGACTGATTTCCTTTAGGATGGGCTGATTTGATCTCCTTGAAGTCCAAGGGACTCTCAAGAGTCTTTTCCATCACCAGAGTTCGAAGGCATCAATTCTTCCACAAGCAAAGACCAACTGTGTATGGCCAGACAAACTCAAAGGGCTGATTCCTGTGCTTTCGGGAAAGATGGTTCTGGCCCCTTGGCAGCCAGCCTGCCTGGGGACCTTGAGGGTCTGTGGGTCCCAACCCGTGGTTTAACCATCTCTCTGCCATGGACCCACTGAAACCATATGCCCATATAGCCAAATGGCATCCTACTGCTTGCTTCTGCAGGGAGAGTACCCAAATGGCGCACCGTGGAGAGTTCCCTCAGCTCAAAGCCAGGATCCCAAGTTCTAGCCCCTGCTCTGGCTCCTCCCAGCTGCACCACCTTGAGGAGTTTTCCTTTTGTGGGAGGAAATCTGTAACATTCAACTTGCAGGGTCGGTGCGAAGATTAGCTGATTGTGCCTTGTGCATCGTCTGGGGCACAGGTGGCACAATGGTGCTCGCTCATCTGATGATAACGAAGCTGCCACTGCCAAGGAGCGAACTAGATTTGTCCACAAGATCTCTTCAAGAATGTGGCAAAGATGGCCAAAGTGTGGGGCTGGGAAGAGAGTTAAGATAAACTCCAAGATAAACTTAATTGTTATTTCTCTACTATTCAGAGATACCAGATTATCAGTCGCTCAAAGCATCAACGGATTTTAGAAGAGGAAGTTCGGTGTGGTGACTAAGCAGAGGGCTTTGTAGTCAAGAGGTGAGTTCCTAACAGTTTCCGGGTCTGCCCCTTCTAACTGTGTGACCTTGGGCAAGTTACTTATCTTCTCTGAGTCTTTAGATTCTGCATCGTAATATGGGGCTATTAGCAGTTCCCCACTTTGTAGGGCATTGTGGGAATTAAACAAAATACCTATAAAATTAGGGCACACGTGTAGTTATCTTCTAGACTAGATCACCTCTGAGAGTGAAAGGAGGCATTATAAATAATTGTCTAGTGTCCTAGGACAGCCCCAGGCAAACCAGGGCATATGGCCACACTGTGAAGAGCATACACAGGGCTTGCTTGAATATCATGGTGATAGGGACAGAGTAAAGGGACAAAGTAAGTGATTAAATAGCTAATCCCACTAGTGAACTGTAAGTAGAAAAAATATGGGAGGCCCCTGTAAGTTAATGATTACTCAAAAGAAAGCAGGTTTGCTTAACAATACCAGGTAGGTTTGTGTGTGTATGTCTGTGCTTAGTCACTCAGTCGTGTCCGACTCTTGTGACCACATAGACTATAGCCCGCCAAGCTCCTCTGTCCATGGGATTCTCCAGGCAAGAATACTGGAGTGGGTTGCCATTTCCTTCTCTAACCAAGTAGGCTTGCTTAGCAAAAAAACCACTCAACAGAAGCACGAGGCATGCCTCCCAAAACAATAAATCAATGGTGGCATGAGACCCACATCCTGCCCAATGAGCTCTGTAAGTTAATGATCCCTAGGACATACTCTCTACACACACACTCACTCACACATACACACACAAAAGAATAGTTTGTGAACCTAGCTTCACCCTATAGGGATAAGAACACTCCCCTGCTCAACCTGGAGGAGGAGCTGATGATGGAAGCTGATGATGGAAGCATGCCATTTACTCAAGAAAGAGTAGATTTTCCTTTGTTATAAAACTATAGCCCAGTAAATTCTAGGGGGCATGGCACCCCCTCACCCACCCACTTGTAAGCCTCACAAACGTCCTGTTCTAATAAATCACTTCTTGTCTACCACTTTGTCCCTTGCTGAATTCTTTCTGCACTGAGACATAAAGGACCAGGAACTCTTCAGAATCCCCCTAAAAGACACCAGACAATTTCAATAGCAGCCAGTGATGCTGAAGTGTGTGGGGGGCTCTCCCCACAGCTGGTGGCCCACGTCAGAGAGAGAAAGAGAGCCCTGGGTGGGGAGGAGGCAAAGGGTGAAGGGCAAAGATTCACAGCCACTCCTATGAGGCGGAAGCCAGGGTCTCACCAAGCCCTCAGCACCCTCTGAGAGGTTGTCCTTTGTGGAAGGAGATGGGGGTGGTGGTGGGGGGAGCGAGTTCCTTTCCCAGGGTCACCACAGGGGAGGCTCTGCTTGGACTGGGCCCTCTCCACTCTCGTCCCATGGGATCAAGTTGAAGCCAGTGCTGGACAAGGCAAAGGCTTCAGTTCCAGCCCGAGTCCAGCCCTCCCCACCTCTGGGCCTTTGGGGCCCATGCAGAGCGTCATCACAGTGGCTCCGGAGGTCACAGCCTTGCCCCTTCATCCCTGAGAGACCCCTCAGCCCCCATCCCCAGGCCAGCCGGATATGGAGTGAACAGACACATGGCCTGTGCAGTTCCTTTTAGGCCCTCCGTGTAAACACATTCCTGAACCAGAGCAGCCGTGACTCAGGACTCAGGAATGTGCAATCTGATCCCCTCTCTAGCGGGGGCAAATTCCTCATCCTAAGGTGGGCAGCTAACTGGCTGAGCAAAGAAGCCCTGGAGGGTCTCTGTTCCTCCAAGTTGTCTGAGCTGGACAGGCTCTAAGGGAACAAGCCCTTACAGCTGCGGATTCTGGGTGCTGCTCGCCACCCCACCCCCGCTTCAACCCCGGAGCCTCATGGCGTTGGGAGTGGTGACGCAGGGGTGGAGGGAGTGCTCAGGGACCCCACTGCATGTTCAGGTTCAGGGCTCAGGTGGCTGGAGCAAACAGGCTGAGTCAGCAGGGGTGAGAGGCAAGGACAGGCACGCCAGTCCTTCCCAGGTGCATCCCCTGAGCCGTGGGAGAGAAGAGATGCCTTTAGGTCCAGGACTGAGAGGACAGTCTCTCTCGGGCTGGCTGGGCTGGGCCAAGAGTCATCGCCCTCCCAGCACGGCCTTCTGAGATGCTGGCCGCTATCAGGCAACCAGGAGGTGCAGCTCTGGGTTACTCAGCCCCAGCCTGGCCCCTCCTGCGGCCAGGCTTCTCTGGGGACACAATTCTGTGTCCTTATTCAGTGCCATCAAGCAAGTTAATGGGGAATCGCTCTTTTTTTAAAAAAAAAAACACAGTTACTTATTTGACTGCACCCCATCTCAGTTGCGGCATGTGGGATCCAGTTCCCTGACCTGGGATTGAACCTGGGCTCCGCCCCCGCCCCAGACTGGGAGCGCAGAGTAACCACTGGACCATCAGGAAGTCCTGGGGAAGCTCCTAAAATCACAGAAGAAATCTCTCCTGTGGTGGTCTCAGGATGGCCATTTGCTGGATGAGTTAAACACTGGTTAAGCCTAAGTCTGTGAGCCAGGTACCAAATATGGAAAAAGTAGGAAATCCCAAGTAATGGAACACAGATCAGAGATGCAGTACCTTTCGCCTGAAGCAGAGACCTGGGCAACTTGAGCGGGGGTGGTGGTGTCGTTCTGGGACAAGACCAAGCAAAGTCACTCATCACCACCATAAATGGAAAAGTGGAAAAATGCCCTCCCAATTCCAAAGAGGGACCTGCCTTCTAGCTGCCCTGAAATAGGTCAGTGGGGGGGATGCTGGTCGCTAAGGAATGGTCTGGTGCATGCTGCCACCACAGGGCCCCCAGGTCGTGACCCCCAGAATGGGGAGCTAACCCGAGACTGTGTTGCCCACATCCTTCCTCTGGGGGACGGGCTCCCGAGAAAGCTGAGCCCACCTCCTCCCAGCACGGAAGATGACGGAGGGCTGCCGTGTGCTCCTCGTCCTTTGGCCAGAGTGATGGTCGGGACTCCTGCTTGACCAGTTAACCCTTCTCCCTGGGGCTCTGGCTCTGGAGGGAGTGATGCAAGGCTTCAGAGAGAGGCTGGAAGGACAGGAGACCCCCGCAGTGTCCGTCCAGGGAGATAGGCCCTGCACACTCTCCTGCTGTGCCCACTCCCTGGTCCCTGCCTGTCCCCAGCCTGGTTCTCCAGCCTTCCTGATAATCCAGTGAGCCATCTAATGCTACTGCTACTATTGATTTGTGTCTGATTCTTTGTAATCCCACAGACTGTGGCCTGCCAGGTTGCTCTGTCCATGAGATTTCCCAGGCAAGAATACTGGAGTGGGTTGCCATTGCCTTCTCCTAGGGATCTTCCCGACGCAGTATGGAACCCAGTCTCCTGCTTGGCAGCTGAATTCTTTACCCCTGAGCTACCTGGGAAGCCGAGCTGTCTAATATCCTTCCATAACATCATTTTCTCAGTAAGTTAGCCAGAGCTGGGTTTCTATGGTTTGTGTATAAAGGTCAAATGCAATGGATCAGCTCGTGCCAAGGCCTGGGGTGTGAGAGGGCAGGGCTCAGGACAGCTCAGAGAGCATCCACAAGATTGCATAAGGCTTGCTCTAAAAATCATGCTTGCAAAAAAATAAAAATTAAAAAAAAAAAAATAAAAATCATGCTTGCTTAGGGAATGAGCAGAGGCTGAGGGTGATTGAGGGTCTTGGTTTGGGGGAGAGGAGCTAGCCCTGGGAGCTTTCAGGTGAGGCAAGAGTAGTGGGCAGGCCAGAACGTGAGAGGGTATTGAGGCAGGCCCAGGCCCAGGGTCTGGTGAGCAGCACAAGGCTGGGACCCCCTTCCCCAGTCTGGTTGGAGTGGGCAGGTAACCCTATGCACCCCAGAGCTTGGCAGGCACAGAGGGATCAAAGGTAGTCAGGGTGCAGAAGCAGGGCAAGTGGAGGTTCTCAAGAACTGGACAAGGAGGTTGGCGGACGAGCAGGGCAGGATCTGATTCAGGGCTCACGCCCTGCCCAGGCCCCTAGCTCCTTGTGCCTGGTCTCGCAGGAGGGCACAGAAGCCGGAAGCACCAGCTCCCAGGCCATGGCAGAGGTGCGGGAGATTGTGACCCTGGAGAGGGTCTCTGCCTGGTCTGGACCCAGCGGTGGGAGGAGGGGCCCTGCATGGTGGGGGCTTGTTTCTGTTGGACAGAGTTCCTCCCTGGGGCAGAAAGAGCTGAGTCCGGCAGACTGAGGTCACGTCTGCCCAGTGACAATCCTCCCACTGTCCCTCTGTGGGGACATACAGTGCCCTCCTAACCCCCCCTTAACTGACCTCCTCGGTGCCTGCGAAAGCTGAGTAGAGCAGTGGGTGGGGATCCCCTGATGGCAAAGATGACAGAAACAGAAAAAGAAACTACAATGTAAGAGGTACATCTTCACATCTACATGTAAAGGGGGGAGGGGCCCACCTCTGGGGCCCTCTCAGCTGAAAGTGGAGAAATTTAGGGACCATCTCAGGGTATCCGAAGAGAACATCCTTGCTGTGGCCCACACCCCACCTCGCTTATTTAAGCTGCCTAAGAGGCCAGACCTCTCCCTAGCCACCACCCCTCTGGGCCCTCCCTCTGAAGGTTTGGGCCCTCCTTGACCCACCTGGAAAGGCTGTGTCTCCCAGGCTGTTCTGTGCTGCCCGAGGCTTCTCCCTTCAAGAAGGCAGTCTGCCAGTTTGGCATTCTGTGTGGTGACCTCTGCTTTGATCAACTCAGATTCAGTTGATTCAGGGTCATAATGACATCTGCAAAATCCCTTCACCTTTGCCATATTCTATGATGTAGAAGTCACAGGGCCCACACTCACCCAAGGGCAGGGAATTGTGGCCTGAACACAGGGCGGGGAACCATAGGGCTCACCATAGGTTTGTCCACCAAACTGTTGTTCATTGTTCAGTCGCTAAATCATGGCCAACTCTTCTCAAACCCACGGACTGCAGCACACCAGACTTCTCTGCCCTTCACCATCTCCCAGAGTTTGCTCAAATTCATGTCCATTGAGTCACTGATGCCACCCAACCATCTCATCCTCTGTTGCCCCCTTCTCCTCCTGCCCACAATCTTTCCCAGCATTAGGGTCTTTTCCAATGAATCATCTCTTCACATCAAGTGGCCAAATTATTGAAGTTTCAGCTTAGCATCAGTCCTTCCAATGAGTATTCGGGGTTGTTTTCCTTTAGGATTGACTGGTTTGATCTTCTTACTGTCCAAGGAACTCTCAAGAGTCTTCTCTAGCACCAAAATTCGAAAGCATCAATTCTTTGGCGCTCAGCCTTCTTTATGGTTGAGCTCTCACATCCATACATGACTACTGGAAAAACCACAAAATACAGCAAAGGTGAAGGGATTTTTGCAAGGGTAATTAAGATCCTATCAGATGAATTTGAGTTAATCAGTCAGTCAGTTCAGTCTTTCAGTCGTGTCCGACTCTTTGAGACCCCATGAACCGCAACACTCCTGTCCTCCCTGTCCATCACCAACTGCCAGAGTCCACCCAAACCCATGTCCTTTGAGTCAGTGATGCCATCCAACCATCTCATCCTCTGTCGTCCCCTTCTCCTCCTGCCCTCAATCTTTCCCAGCATCAGGGTCTTTTCAAATGAGTCAACTCTTCACATCAGGTGGCCAAAGTATTGGAGTTTCAGCTTCAACATCAGTCCTTCCAATGAACACCCAGGACTGATCTCCTTTAGGATGGACTTGTTGGATCTCCTTGTAGTCCAAGGGACTCTCAAGAGTCTTCTTCAACACCACAGTTCAAAAGCATCAATTCTTCAGCACTCAGCTTTCTTTGTAGCCCAACTCTCACATCCATACATGACTACTGGAAAAACCATAGCCTTGACTAGACGGACCAAAGCAGAGATTATTCTCTGTGGGCCTGGCTTCCCTTGTGGCTCAGCTGGTAAAGAATCCACCTGCAATGTGGGAGAGCTGGGTTTGATCCCTGGATTGGGAAGATCCCCTGAAGAGGGAATGTCTACCCACTCCAGTATTCTGGCCTGGAGAATTCCATGGACTGTGTAGTCCATGGGGTCGCAAAAAGTCAGACACGACTGAGTGACTTTCACTGGCTAATCAGACGAAAGCCCTTAAAAGAGGGGCTGGATCCTTCCTGTGCTAAGAGCCTCTCCATGCCAGCTAGATGAAGTAAGTGACTGTGTTGAGCAGGATTCCCTGGCAAGGAACCACCACCCCTAATCTTAATGATCAGGGGTTGACCCCCAGCTGACTGTCTGTAAGAGAGCTGGGCCTCCATCCCACAACGGCCAGCAAGGGCACGAACTCAGAAACAGATTCTTCCCCTGTTGAGCCTCCATATGAGAGCACTGCCCAGCTCTCACAACATTATAGTCTTATGAGACTCTGAGCAAAGGATCCAGCTAAGCCACACCCAGACCCCTGAGATGAAATGATAAAGAAGTGTTGTTTCAAGTTGCTGAGTCTGTGCTGATATTTTTACACAACCATAGAAAACTAATACTGATAGTCAGGTGGGAGGGTTAGGATATCAGACTGGAGCACAGAAAGAGAGTGGGGTGTCTTGCCTTCTTGAGGGTCAGAGTCCTGATTTCAAGCCCCCATTGGGCCAGAATTGATGGCTGGACAGTGAGCCAGCTCTGGGCTGGGCTGGGGTGAAGACTCTCCCCGGGGCCTGGTTTTCAGGTTCCGCTGAAGCAAGCCTGCACAGAGAGGAAGAGTGTGGCTGTGGGTGCATGTGGGGGACACTTCCCTGGGGATGGGCCCTCGGCAGTGGCATCCTGGGGCCTGGTTGTACACTTTGGCTGAACTCAGCAGGGGCAGGGTTCCCATTAGCAATGTCTGTGCGTATTGAATCTGCATAATGATTTTCAATAAAAACCCACCACTCACCCTGCTGGGGCTCAATCCCACCAGCAGCTCCCTTTTCTCCATAGCCTCAGCACTTGACAGTCTCTGTCCTGGTGATTTTCACCAATCTCCCGGGTGTAAAACCGCATCTCACTGTTTTAATTTGCATTTCTCTGACAACCAACCTCTTTGTGAACTTCTTAGTCATTTGGGTTTCCCTTCCTGTGAATTATCTTTTATATCCCTCAATTCCTCTCAGAAAAGGAATCTGAGAAAAATTTGCTTTTTTCCCCTTGGGGTCTGTAAGAGCCTGGAGCTGGGTGCAAACCCAGGGGCAGCTGCTTAGCACCACCACCCCCAGCCCCCTTATTCCCCGGCTCTGCCCAGCTCAGGCCACCGCACCCTGAAACTCCTCCCCCAGCCCTTCAGGTCTATGCCCCCGAGCCTGGGCCACATTCCAGGTAGAGTGTGGGTGTGGAATCAGGGTGTTTCTGCCCTAGATGAGGATCTGGAGAGATTAGAATAGAAACAGATCTGTAGCTGTCTCTCCTGCTTGGTCCACACCCTTTTTACTTGCTTTGGTTAAGCCAGAAAGGAGAGAGAGGAGGTCTGCTTCCCAGGCCTGGCCCCAGAACTGTAACAAGAGCATTTTTATGGGATGGTGGGTGGGTGACTAGATACAGAATTTTCTCCTGTTGCGGGGATCCAGGCAGCCCGGAGAAGCGGGGAGAAAACATAAACGACCCGATTGAGACTGCAGGGTCAGTGGGGGTGCTTCCGAGGCAAACAATGGCCCTGTGTGTCTGGTTTCTCCTGAGGGCCGGAAGCCCCAGGGGTGGCTCACCGATGAGTCACGCGGGATGCGTCCTGAGCCAGCTTTGTTGTTCCAGAGGAGCCCTGGCCCAGCCTGAGACGGCAGATGATGTCATCAAGGAAGATCACATTCTGGGGAAGCCCTGTCGCTGGACAGTCCCTGGAAGCTCGCCGCCCACTAATGGCCCTGAGCCCAGGTCCCTGGCCTTGAGGGGTTCCTGAGGTGGGGGTGGGTGCTGAGCTGAGGGAGCCAGCCAGCCCCCTGTGCTCACAGAGCCCAGGGAAAGCCCCGCTTGGTTCTGTCCAACACGGCACATGTTTGGGGCCGCCCAGACTCAGCTGTGTCCTGTAGGGTTTCCTGGACTCGAGATAAGGTCCAGACAGATGCGTTAGGAACATCCCAGTTATGGCTGACCTGGGCCCGGCAGGAAGCCCCGGGCTGGGGTGGTCACCAAACCTGGCTTAGCCTGCGAGGGAACAAGGCCCGGACTTTCCACTTGGCTGGATTCGACAGAGATTTCCAAAACAAAAAGCCATGTGAGACTAAGGCCATTTCAATGACTGGAACTTTGACGTTGTTGTTTAAAGTACACCCCACTAGTTGGTAGAAAGCCTGGCTCAAGGGTCACACATTCACACGCCCACTGACTGTGTGGCCTGGTGGGAGTTACTCTACCTTTATGAGCCTCTGATTCTTCCTCAGAGGGGATGGAGCCCCACCTCCTCAGGTGGGGATGATGGTATAGCCTGTAGGCTATAGAGGGCACACCTGAGTTTACCTGGCCCAGCCACCTGGCTCATGGCCGCCCTCAGAGATATGGTATCCTTTCTAACCTTCATTTCCTCATAGCCTTGAAGAGGCTTGATATTCTGGTTGGGTTCCTCTTCCGGTTCACTTCCCAGAGGCTCAGGGCCTCAGCGGGTTCCCTGGGACACTCACCTCTTCTCTCCAGGTGCAGGTGGTGGGTGGCACCTGCCAGAGACTCCAGGGAAAGAACAGCCCCAGCCAGTTCAAAGCCCAAGAATGATGTCATTGCAAGTTCCACATCTGGTTGGTTACCATGGTGAGCGATTGCTCAGAGCCCAGCCCGGAGAGAAACGCTGTAGGGATGGGAAGTCCAGGCCTGCAGAGCCCAGGGGAGAGGTGTGCGGAGCCCAGGAACCACAGAGACCAAGGCCCCTCTGCACCCGTCCTGCCTCTGGGGGCAGCCCTGGAGCCGCCGAGGGGCCACAGGTGGGACCACAGGCCCTGGGCACCAGGAGCAGTTCTCAGTGGGCCGCCTCCGCCTCGGCCCTAACCTGCCGTCCCCAACGCGGGAGCTCTGCACCTGGGCCTGCTTCCTGTGCCCTTGGCCAGGGACCAGCAAGTTACCTAAGGGGAAGTGACACGGCCCTGACTGTTCCGGGTCAGAGGCTCCCAGCCTGGTGGATCATCATGAGAAACTGGACACGTCACCATGGCTCTTCAAACTGATGATCGCCTCCGGCCACAAAAACACCCACCTAGTGAGGGGAGCTGAAGAATCACTGGAGAGGTTTGAAGAGAGAGGCCCTGTTGATGGTTCTGACATGTTCAGCATGAATGTCACTGGCCTGTGTTACACCCTCTTCAGCCCCAGTGCTGGGGACTGTTGCTTTGACAATACCCATCTCACTGCCCTCTTCTGCTTGCATGCTCTAAGGTCAAAAAGGAGGGTCTGAAACCAGGCTCCATACAGGCCTTAGTCAACCTCCATCTTACACCCATCTCTACCTCTCCATCTACCCACCTGCCATGGAGAGGCACCCTGACACTTCCAGGCGGGCCCTCCTTCAGCCTGAAGAGCCTTCCTCCCCAGGCCTCCTCTGTCCACAGGTGCTGTATTAAAACCACTGATAGGGGAATTCCCCGGTGGTCCAGAGGTTAGGACTCAGCACTTTCACTGCCGAGCGCCTGGGTTCAATCCCCAGTCAGGGAACTAAGATCCCATAAGTTGTGTGGCATGGCCAAATAATAATAATAGTAAAACTGCTGATATGTTACAGGGAATATGCAAGGAGATGAGAAGACTGCACAGATGAGAACTTCTCTTAGGGTGAGCCCTGCCTGTGGTTCGAAGCAAGCCTTGGACAAGACGCTTGCGGAAGCCCCCATGAATCACGCTTGGCCCCGGCAGATGGCGGGGGAGATTCCTCAGGCCTCTGGTCTCTCCGAGTGCGCTGCTTCCTTTCTTCCTTCCTCCCACTCAGCTCTCAACCCCTCCCCCCTACACACATACTGAACCAATATTAAAAAAACATCAATTTACAGTGTTCCCAATTCTTCATTTCCCCAGAGGCCCTATCCTTAGCCACACTGGGCCACCCATGTCCCAGTGGAGGCCCAAGGCCTTATCACCCTCAGCGGCTCTTTCCTTCTGAAAGCTGAGTGTGCAACAACTCTAAAGGAATGCTGCTTTTGTTCTTTCTCTAATACTTATCACAGCTCTTGGCACACGGTGTGTGCTCCAGAATGATTGTGGATGACCGCAGGGCCTCTCACCTGGGTTGGCAGTGGGCACTTTGTGACACCCTCGATTGGTCAAGCATTCGGGGGAGGAACATGTGTGATGACCTCAGGGGTCTCACACAGGGCTGACACCCTCTCCTGTATCAGACGTGCTCCCCTTTCTGATATCCCTGTTCCTGTTGGGCCCCAGTGACTTCTCAGCCCAGCTCAGTCCCCTTGGAGTCTGTCAGCAAAGCTGCTTCATCCCACCTGCGATTTGTGGGGTTCCTGCCCTCTCTGCTCCGGAGACCCCACCCTCCCTGCAGCCTCCCTGTCAGCCGGCCCCACAAACAGTCAGGACAGCAGTCCCCAAGCCCAGCTTTTTTCCAGACGCCACTCCACCTTCAGAAGCAGCCCCATACCCCCTCCTAGCCCCTGCCAGCCACTTGCAGTCCCATTTTGCCCATCTGGCCTTCCTGACTCCCTCGCGCTGAGCCTCTGTGTGGCCCCAAGCCGCTCCCAGCTCAATCCCACATCTGGGCCTCCTCAGCTGACTTTCCGCCGGTCCGATGTTCTCTCCGCCCCTCCTACCTGGCCTTCTGAATCTCTGCCACCTCCACAGCCTGGCTCAGCTCTCAGCCACCCCCCATGTTACCCTCTCTGGCCAACATAGCCTCCATGATTTTGCCCTTGTTTGTACTCCTATGGGTTTCCTTAGGGTCTTTAGGGCCGTGGTCTAACTCATGTCACTATGAGCACCTCCCGTAGGCAGCACTCTTGTTTGTCTAAACAGGCCCCCACAGTCAGACTGACCACAGCCTGGCTGGATATGGACTCTGGGTGTAGCATTCTCTGGCATTGGTGTTGCACAGGTCTGGGATCTTTGGGGACACTTGCATGATGCATGAGTCCAGGCCTGGCCTTCCTCAGGACTGTCCAGATCTGGAGACAGAGCTTCAGGCCAAAGAGGGTGTCGAGAGACTGTGGACCCCGAACAAATCGGTGTAGGGAATTCCCAGAAGTCACCTGTTCTCTACATCCTGAGGGGAAAAGATTCATTGGTGGAAATTCCGACCCCAGGCTATGTTTTCCACTGGACAAAAGGATGTGACCGGGTGTTTTCTCGGTTAGAGAGCAGCTGTTTTACACAGAACAGAAACAGAAACTTCAGCCTGCATTGTCCTACTGGTGATAAGTTCTGCTTCCTGAAAGGCAGGAAAGGTCCGAGAAACTATAGACTCGGTGATGGGGCCAGTCTCCATTCAAGTGTAGAATAGAAACTGCTTGGATTATGACGTGTGCCCTGGGCTCACAGCACCCTTATGGCAGAAAGTGAAGAAGAACTAGAGAGCCTCTTGATGAAAGTGAAAGAGGAGAGTGAAAAAGTTGGCTTAAAGCTCAACATTCAGAAAACTAAGATCATGGCATCCAGTCCCATCACTTCATGGCAAATAGATGGGGAAACAGTGGAAACAGTAGCTGACTATTTTTCTGGGCTCCAAAATCACTGCAGATGGTGACTGCAGCCATGAAATTAAAAGACGCTTACTTGGAAGGAAAGTTATGACCAACCTAGACAGCATATTAAAAAGCAGAGACATTACTTTGTCAACAAAGGTCCATGTAGTCAAGGCTATTGTTTTTCCAGTAGTCATGTATGGATGTGAGAGTTGGACTATAAAGAAAGCTGAGCGCCTAAGAATTGATGCTTTTGAACTGTGGTGTTGGAGAAGACTCTTGAGAGTCCCTTGGACTACAAGGAGATCCAACAAGTCCATCAGTCCTGGGTGTTCATTGGGAGGACTGATGCTGAAGCTGAAACTCCAATACTTTGGCCACCTGATGCGAAGAGTTGACTCATTTGAAAAGACCCTGATGCTGGGAGGGATTGAGGGCAGGAGGAGAAGGGGACAACAGAGGATGAGATGGTTGGATGGCATCACCGACTCAATGGATATGGGTTTGGGTGGACTCCAAGAGTTGGTGATGGACAGGGAGGCCTGGAGTGCTGCGGTTCATGGTCGCAAAAAGTTGGACACGATTGAGCGACTAAACTGAACTGAACTGAACTGGGCTCACACTGAGGACACTGTTCAAGCCTCCCTCTCCTGCAGAATATCTGGGAAAGGCAATAATTGTTGGTGCCCATTATGCTCTGGGCACTTGACAACACTACAAAGTTGTATCCCCACTTTAGAGACAAGGTCATAAAGACTTAAGAAGTCTTATGATAAGACCTCTTATCTTGAGAAGATATACTTGAGAAGTATTAGAGTCTCTAGAAACAGGCCTGGGGCTCAGGGAGGTCCCATGTGAAGCATGGAAAGTGGGATGCCTGTGTGTGATTCCAGCAGCAGGAGGGTCTGCATTGGGAAGTCTTCCTGGAGGAGGTGAGGCTCTGGCTGGTTCTCTGAGACAGAAGAAGAGGTGAGGAACCAGCAGAGTCCAGTGGAAGGAGAAACATGAGCAAAGATGGAGGGAGAGAAGCCTGGCCAGAAAGAAGATGGGAAAGGATGGGTTTCAGTCCCCTCCCAAGCAGCTCCTCAGGAATTCTTGGGCATCCCTTTTTGGGAACAGTTATCTATCAGAGCAGCCTCTCCTTGGGCCTGGGTATCAGGGGCCTGACAGTCACTCATACCTTAAATTAAATCCTCAGCTGCTCCTGTGCACCCTGAGTGGGGTGGGCTTGAGGGAGGAGGTGGCATTCAGGATACAGAGGAGTCACAGACCAAGGCTCCATGTGGAAGAACAAGGGCCTGCGGGCTCCAGGACTGTGGACAAAATCAAGCAGGTATGTGGACGCTCAGATCTGAAGAGCAGAAGAGGGAGGAGGCACACCTTTGTTTTTTCCCCCGTGTGCACCACTCCTCACCTGGTGCTGGCATGGGGCTTCCAGGGACGCTGAAATAGGTTCTCACAACCTTTGGGGAACTTCGAGGTGGGAGCAGAGTGTGGCTAAGGAGCTGGGGAGCCTGTGTGTGGAAGCCAAACAGCATCCCGGATGTTAGAGCCGGAGGAGGAAGAGAGGGGTGACCTCTTGGCGTTTCTGCCTTTCAGCCAGCTGATGGATCAGATTGGCCCACGGGGCTCTGGACTTGGGCCCGCAGCTGTGGGGCTGACATGGGAGTGTCTCTGGGTTTCCTACCCCCAGCAGAGCCTCTCCAGGCTGCAGGACTGAGCTGAGTAAACATCCCTGCAGACCCCTTATCCTTGGAATGTGGCCTCAGCTCCATAAAAGCGTCCCCTGGGAGTGTGAATAGCTGCAGAACCAACCCCCAGAACTCATTGTTCTGGAAGTTTCAGAAAAACCAAAACAAACTCCCAACAATATGGGGGTGGAGAGGGAATGCGGAAAGGGCCGGCGGGGGCCTTTGTCCTTAGGCATGTAGACGTTTACATTTTCCACATTAATGAGCTGGGAGATAGCTCCTTTTATGCCAGTAATAACAACCACCAACCCCTCCACGTTCTCATTTAACTCTGGCCAAAACCCAAGCAAGGCCAGCTTGAGCCGAACATCCCGTTTCAGAGATGAGGGGATCAAGATTCCAAGGGGCCCCGTCACGTCACCAGGGTTAGTAAACACTGGAACTGGGACTTGAACCAATGTCCCAGCTTCTTTCCAGTCCGCTTTGTGGGGACCAGGGACAGCACTGACTAAAGGGTCTTGCCTGATTCCGTTGAGCTTCCCAGTGTGGAATACACTGAATTAGGAAGGAGATTCTTTTGTGAAGTGACCAGGATGCCCGCCCTGCCAGACACTACCTGTCCTCAAGTACCACTACGTGAAGGCAAGAGCCAGCTGAAGGGAGCTGACCAGGCCATCATCCTCCATGAACCCAGGTTGGCCATGCTCCCTCTAAGTAGCCACACATTTCTCAGCTGGGCAGTACTCATGTATCTTCCTGCTGGTACACTGGGAATGAAACCTCTCATACTTCATCTCCAAGGCCAACTCAGCCCAACTCACCCAGCCTAGGGAACTTTGCAGGGTTGGGGAGAAGAAGGTAGCAACAGATGAACTGCTCATAGATAATTAGCAGTGGGTTCTATCTCTTCCAACACTGTAAGCTTTAAGCAGACTGATATTTTTAGCAGAAAAAGAAAAATCTGGCTGAACTCATAAATTGTGATTTTTGCATACTGATCTATTCCCAAAGCTCACTGCTAGAAAACTAAGAGCTTGTTCTTTGATTATGGCCATTTAGGAAATGGGATTCTAACAGACTTGCTGGAGTTTCACAAGCCTTGCAGTTTGCATGGAGGAACTGTGTGTGACCGCACTTCCATCTGTCAGCTGGTCTCGCTGGAAGGCACGCTGAAGTCTGGAGAACCGAGGCATAAGCAGAAGCACAATTCATCAGTGCAATTGTTTCTCCTGCTGTGAACATGGTATTTCTCTGGATTTTTGAGGGCAACAAACACAGGAGGGACCTGGCTTTGCATTCTCCATGGCATTCAAAAGAGCATCGAATGTCCAACATGCTTTGATTTCTGGCTTTGGTCTTCCTGCTCGCATTTCATCTCCTGGAAAACTCAGCCACGAGCCAGGCCGACACGCAGCAGCAGAGCCTTGGCTCGGCTTGTGCTGACCCGGGCAGGAGCCCTGGGTCCCCTGAGAAGCCTGAATTTACTGGCTCTAACTGGAGGCTCTCTGGAATCTGGATTTTGTCCTTTATTATTTTTATGAGAAAATTTCTTGTTTTTGTTTCTTGTAGATCAGAAAAGGGAAAATAACTCAAGCCAAGAACAGAACAGGAAGGGGAAACCCATTAGCTTCTTAGGACTTGACAACATGGAGTTGTTGAACTGGTTGAGCCTCCAGGAGCAAGGCCCCAGAAGGTGGTATTTCCTTTAGAAATTCTGGTCTACCTGGACCTAGTCCTTTTGGGGGGAACCTCTGAACCTTAGGTTTCCAGTCTATAAAATGGCAATTCAAAACTTTCTGAGTGATGTGGGTCTCAGAATTAAAATGAATGATCCTGGGGTTTGAGGTCACCCTGGCTTCCCTGGTGGCGCTGTGGTGAAGAATCCACCTGGCAATGCAGGAGATATGATTTCGATCCCTGGATCAGGAAGATTCCCTGGAGAAAGAAATGACCACCCGCCCCAGTATTCTTGCTTGGGAAATTGCATGGACAGTGGAGACTGGCGGGCAACTGTCCAGGGGGTCGCAAATAGTCAGACATGACTGAGCACGCATACACCAGCGCACCAATTGAGAAGATCAATTACAAAGCACACCGCCTAGAGAGACCCAAGGTGGCTTGGGTGGGGGTGGTGAGTCCCAAGGCTGAAGAGGAGAGTTTTTCTGTGGGAAGGATGAGGTTGGTGCTTCCTCCTATGGAAGACCAGACAGGATCCTGGACACCCTGGGACTCTTCTTCTCGGGACCCCAGGGCCTGGCTCCTGCTGCACCTGGGCTAGCAGAAGTCCAGGGGCAGAGGCTGGCCACACCTGAGGCAGGGTTTCCTCTCTTGCAAGTGTCTAAGCTGGCAGACTACCCCTTCCCACATATCGTAGCCCCAGCTCAGGAACGAGGGGCCTGACCTCCCAGTTTCCTACTAAACTTCAGGAACTGGGGTTGGAGAGAGGGATTTGCATGTTCTCCTATAAACACTAGGAACCCAGCCCCAGGGAAGGGAGGCTTTGGGGTGGGGCTGTCTTCTGTTTGGGGCTTGGGAGGTGAGGGATTGGGAGAAAGGAAAAGGAGTTGCTGTTCCCTGTGAGACAGGCCTGAATGGGATAAGGCCCGGAGGAGAGGGACCCCATGGGGCCTCTGCTGTGCTACTCAGTATTGGTTTCTTATGCTCAGTCTAACCAATCACGAGGTCTTCCCAGGTGGCTCAGTGGTAAAGAATCCTCCTGCCAGTGCAGGAGACCCGTGTTCAGTCCCTGGGTGCGGAAGATCCCCTGGAGAAGGGAATGGCTACCTACTCCAGTATTCTTGCCTGGAGAACCCCATGGACTAAGGAGCCTGGCGGACAACCGTCCATGGGGCTACAAAGAGTTGGACAAGACTGAGCAACTGAACCAATTACCACAAACTGGATGGTTTAAAACAATAGAAATTTGGGACTTCCCTGGTGGTCTATTGGTTACAGTTCCTTGCTACCACTGCAGGGGCACGGATTCCATCCCTGGTCAGGGAACTAAGATCCCAAATGATGCAGCAAATAAAATAAAATAACAAATATATATTAAAAAACAATAGAAATTTACTCTCTCAGAGTTCTGAGGACCAGAAGTCTCAGTTTCACTGGATATTAAGCTGGCCATCAGGCTCCTTCATTCTCTGGACACTCTGGGGGAGAATCTATTCCTTTCCTCTCCCCGCTTCTGGTGGCAGCTGCATCACTCAAGTCTTCCAGGCCAGTCATCCTCAAATCTCTCTCTGCTCCGTCTTCACATCACCTTCTCCTCCTCTGTGTCAGGCCTCCCTCCGTCTCCCACCTACATGCAACTGTGTTGAGGGCCTGTGTATGAGTAATCCAGAGTCATCTCTCCACCTCAAGATCCTTGACTCCATCCCACCTGCCAGACCTTCTTTCCAAACAAGGTAACTGCATTAGCTTCCTAGGGCTGCCACAACAAATTACCAGACACTTGGTAGCTAAAATTAATAGAAATTTATTCTCCTGCAGTTCAAGGCCAGAAGTCCAATGTCAAGGTGTCAACCAGGCCATACTCCCTCCAGAGGTTCTAGAGGAGACCCCCTCCTTGCCTCTTTCAGCTTCTGTGGCTCCTGGTGTTCCTTGGCTTGTGGCAGCATCTCTCTAATCTCTGCCTGTTTTCACATGGCTTTCTTCCCTGTGCATGCTAAATTTCCTCCTTTTTCTTATGACACCAGTCCTTGAACTTGGGCCCACCCTACGTGTGTGCGTGAGTGTTCAGTGGCTCATGTCCAACTCTTTGTGACCCCATGGACTGTAGCTCACCAGGTTCCTATCCATGGGATTTCCCAGGCAAGAATACTAGAGTATGTTGCCGTTTCCTTTTCCGACCTTACATCCAGGACGATCTCATCTTGAGATCCTTAACTACATCTGCAAAGAAATGATTTCCATATAAGGTCACATTCCCAGGTACCAGGGGTTAGGGCTTGAATACATCTTTTTGAGATACTGTTCAACCCACTATGGTGACCCAGGTTCTAGGACCTGATATCTTTGGGGGAATATATTTTGCCTACCACGTTCCTTATGCTAGGTTGGCTACTAGTGGGTCCTGGCCCTGAGGGTTGAGGGGTCATGGATATGCTGAGAGACAGGCTGGTTGCATAGGCACATATTTCTTCTTGGTCATGGCAGGGAGCAGTTAGAAGTGCAGGGGGCAAGGCTACCGTCTCAGAGCAGTGGCTGCCTGTGCCTGTCCACAGACTCCTGGGCAAGGCCCATGTCCTCTGAGTGGGGCAGCCTGGGAGCTGATCCTGGGGCTCTAGTTTCCCCACTGGAATTGGGAGGGAGAGAACTTGTGAAGGATATAATAATTTTTGCCATTTATTGAGAATCTTCTATGCTCCAGGTACTTATCTTCATTGTTTCATTTAATCCTCAAGAATGCTGACCATTTTACAGACAAGGACACTGAGGCTCCAAAAGCTTTAGTGACCTGACCCAGATCTCACAGCTGCAAAGTGACGGAATCAAAATCAGAGCTCAGGTTGGGGGGAGGACAAGGTCCTTAATTTTTTTCCCCTCAACTTCATACTGTCTCTCTTTGTAATAAACTTAAGAGTTATGAATTACAGGCCTGTGATGAAAGAGGGTTGGGGAGATAATTTCAAACTCTTAGGGCTACACCAAGAACTGAATCAGGAGTTTATGTAGCCTCATGGCATGAGTCAGGGATGGCAGGGAGCTGTGGGAGGGGGTTTTGATGGGAACAGAGGTGTTAAAGAAACAATTATTGCAACACTTGTTCAAGAATGATAAGGCAGGTGGTGCTAGTGGTAAAGAACCTTTCTGCCAATGCAGGAGACTTTGGTTCGACCCCTGGGTCAGGAAGATCCACTGGAGGAGGGCGTGGCAGCCCACCCCAGTATTTTTGCCTGGAGAAATCTGTAGACAGAGGAGCCTGGCAGGTTATAGTCCGTAGAGTCACACAGAATCGAACACAACTGAAGCAACTTGGCACGCACGCACGTTTCAAGGCAGACTTTATTCAGGGGACTGTCACTGAGGTGGGGTTTTGTGATAGGAGAGAGAGATTGAGCTCAACTGCAAATATAAGGAAAAGCAGGAATTGATAGCTAAGAAGCAAGGGGTGTCAGAGGATAGAAAATTCCTAAGAGGAAGCATCAGGGGTAATGGGGTTCTGGCTAAACCTACCTAACAGGATGCTTGTTGGAGGCAGATCTGGGTGACCACACACCAGCTGTGGGCTGTCGGGAGATGAGGAACCCCATCAGATGTTGAGGGTGATCAGACATTGAGGATGACAGATAGATGCTGGCTAAACAGACTTAGCAAGATTCTTACTAAAATTGGGTGAACATGGAAGCCCAAAAGCCAGGACCTAGCTTAGAGGGGAGTCCAGAAGAACCTGACTAGAGTTTGGTCAAAGAGAGACTTATCAGAAGAAAGTGGCCCCAACCGGGAAACCTTGGAGTGCTGAGCTGGAAGGAGGTCGCTGACCTGGGAAAGGGCCTGACGGGAACCACATAATAAGCTGGTCACAGAGCCAGGCCTGAGCCAGGCTTCCCAGGCCTCTCCCCCTGGGGCCCATGTGCCCCGGGTTCAAGAAACTGGCTCAGGACCAATTGGCAGACAGAGGAAAGGGCACTGGTGTGAAACGGGAAGTCCCAAGTCCCAGGCCTGGCTCTTATCAGCTCTGTGACTTCAGGAGATGGCATAACCCCTCTGAGCCCTGATTCCTTGCTGGTAAGATGAGAAGGTCACAGGGCAGGCATGCTGGGACCTGGGAATCCTGCTCTCAGCTGCTCTGGCCTGCCTGAGGAGAAGCCGAGCAGATGGGACCCCGGGACTCAGTGATCGGTCCCAGCCCCCCCCGGGATTGGCACTGGCAGGCCTTAGTCCCCCTCATCCCACCCCCGCCCCCACCCCCACCGTGCGGACTGGCTTCCAAGAAAGGCTCCCTCAGGAAGCTGTGGTGAACGTGGACCCAGGGCAGGACCGTAGCGTCCTGATGGGCCAGGACGAGGGCCCGGGAGGGGAGGAAGCAGGGCGTGAGGGTCTCTGCTGGCCTCTCTCCTCCACCAGGAGGAGGTCCTAGGGGTTCGAGGGACTCTGTTTTTTCCAGTCCATGGCGCCAGTTTCAGTTTGGCGGAATGACCCCTGGAGAGAACCAGGGCAATAAAGTTGGAATCACTCAGGCACAGGAAAAAGGGCACAAAGGCGAACAATGCGGGGAGTGCTCGGCAGGAAAAGAGGCGAACTGGAGCCGGGCTGCTGCGCAGACCTCAGGCTCCCGGAGTCTGGAAGTGCAGGGTGATCCAGGGCTCCAGGAGGGGCGGGTGACCAGGCCCAGAGGTGCACAAACATGGAGGGAGCAGGGGGAAGGGAAGGCCTGAGACCAGGGGGAACAGCCCGAGGAAGGGGTATCTGGTGGTGTGAGGGCTGAGGAGCAGCTACCTTGAGTCAGGCCTTAGTTTTTCGTCTCTTTCTTTGCTAAGGGCCAGAGATTCCCGTCCGGCCTGATCCGTGTTGACTTAGCAGACATGGAGCTCCTGCCGCATGCAGGCTGGGCTGCAGAACGGGAGAAGGAGACGGAATCTGGATCTTCCCCAGTGGCCTCCCTGCTCCTGTGAGCACGGGTGAACTCTGGCCTCATCTGGAATTCCGCCCTCCTGGGTCTCTGTCGGATGAAATCCAAGCCCCAGCTGGCACCGGAGGCCTTGCATCACCTGCTCTACTGCCCTCCCTGGCCTGACTTTCCATGAACCTCTCCAGCTCAAAGAGCCACATGGCTTCCAAGCCTCTAGGCCTTTGTCCATCTGCTCGTCTTTCTGAAACTTCATTTCTCTTCTCTTTTCCAGTAGAATCTTCCCACTCTTGGGACTCAGTTCAGCACTGCCTCCTCTGAGAAGCCTGCCCTGGTCTCTCAGCCTGAGCAGTCCCCACACCCCATTCCCCACGAGCCCAGAAACACTGCAAGGTGATGAGACATGTACCCCTCTCTCTCCCACCATCCCAAGCTCCTGAGGATCAGTGGATCTTCTCTGTTTTCACCTATCCAGAGCGAGCTGGGCCAGGCTGAGAGTAGGTGCCTTGGGAATGCTTCTCAATTAGTGAGCCTAGCGTGGGATCTTTCAGAAATGGTGGATGGAAGAAGCATGTCTCACCGGCTCTAGGGCTCCACGTTGTTGTTGTTGTTTAGTCGATAAGTTGTGTCTGACTCTTTTTGACCCCATGGGCCATAGCCTGCCAGGCTCCTCTGTCCATGGGATTGCCCAGGCAAGAACACTGAAGTGGGTTGCCATTTCCTTCTCCAGAGCATCTTCCCGGCCCAGGGACTGAACCTGCCTCTCCTGCATTGCAGGCGGATTCTTTAGCACTACACCACCCGGGAAGCCCCTGTGCTATGCTTAGTTGCTCAGGCGTGTCCAACTCTGTGCGACCCCATGGACTGTAGCCTACCATGCTCCTCTGTCCATGGGGATTCTCCAGGCAACAATGCTGGAGTAGGCTGCCATGCCCTCTTCCAGGGGATCTTCCCAATTCAGGGATCGAACCCAGGTCTCCCACATTGTAGGCAGATTCTTTACTGTCTGAGCCACCAAGGAAGCCCCTAGGGACCCATAAAGTTGGAAAAAATACGTTTTTCAGGGGTCATGATGTAATGCTTTAAAATGGAAGCAGGACTCCAGGTGTCTCAGCCAGGAAAGAAGGGAGAAAACTCCCCCTTCACACACTGCAGGAACTGGGGTGAGAGGTCAGGTCCTGGAGTGTCAAACGCCTGGAGGAGTTGGTGGCCAGGGAAAGGTGGGTGAGGGATGGGTCCAGGGTGGGGGGTCCGGGGAAGGCACTCTTGTAAAGGGCCAACCTTCAGCTTGCCCCCCCTCAGGTTGAGGCCAGAAAGCCCAGAGCAGGTGTTGTGGCCTAGTGAGAGCTCCTCCGAGATCAGGTTGAGGGTCCTGACCTCAGAGAGGGAGACCTCCCTCCACCTGTCAGTCTTCCTAGGAATTCGATGGAAGGAAGGGCAGATGCGGAACAAGGCTTAAGGCCTGCATGGGGTATGGCTTCTTGGCTGCTCTAAAGCTGAGTCACAGTCTGGCCTGTGACTTGAGGGCCCAGTGCCCCTTTCCAGGGACACAGGCAGAGCAGGGTCAGTGAACAGGAGACAGGGACCCTTTCTAGGGTCAGTAGAGTCAGGAGGGACCTCAGAAGCCCCTGGGGCTGGTAACCAGGAGTGGCCTGCGGTCCATGAACTTGAGGACAGGGTACCCCAACAAAATACAGGTTAAATCCACATTTCAGATAAATAAAAATTTTATTTTTTTAAGTGTAATCCTGTCCCAACTATTGTGTGAGATGTACTTAGATTAAAACAATGATTTGTTTTTCTTCTGATTACCTGGGTATCCTGCATTTTTAGTTGCCCAATCTGATCACCTTATTTAGAGGTCAGCCTGATCTGAGGGGAAGCGTGGCTCCCAGGCCTTATTACAGTAAACCATTTGTAAAAAAAACACTACCCCCAGCAGCCTACACAGAAAAACAACACATGTAACTTCCTGAGAACACGTTATTGTCTGAAGGTGGAAGTCTGTGATTTCGAAGGAAAAAACAGTTTTCTGCTGAGAAAGAGTGAGTCACAGGCAAGTTGAAAATGTTTCTCTGGATTTTGGGGTTGGGTGGACATGGTCCCCTCTTCCCTCCTTCTCATGTCTACTCATTCGGCTGCCCTGGGCTGGGCCCTGACTCCAAGCCTACCAAGAACCCCGCCAACCATGCCACTGCTGACACCAGCCTCCTGACTCCACTGACCATATCGAAGGCCCACTGTTTCCCAGCCACTGGCCCAGCTCTGCCTGTGCCTGTGCAAGGGGGACCCTGGGGTCTTCAAGTCTGAGGCTAGACTGTGGGCTAAGCTTTAGAGCAGCCAAGAAGGCCTCTTGGAGGAGGCCTCCTGGGCCTCTTTCCTGAAGCTGCTGCAAACTTGGATGCCATCCCACTGGTGTGGAAGAGCCACTGGAAGGAGGCCCAGCTCACCCCTCCCTCTCTCCACCACCACCCCCTGCTGCAAGGTGAGAGGGCAGGGTCACAGGTCAGGGAGTGACCTTTCTAACTTGGGGTCAGTCGCCCTTTGGCAAACGGAGCACAAAGCCAGCCTCTTGGCATCTGCAGGAGGCTGTCTGGCCCCAACGACATTCCAAGCATTCTTTGGGGTCCTCTGTCTGGAGGGAAGTGGGGCTTTGTGCAGTGAGGAAGTGTCTGACTGACTGCGACCCCTTGTTTGGCTGCCAGCACTGCCTGACATCCTCAGGCCCCACTGTCTGGCCTGATGGACCAGCTGGGGTGAAGGTGGGGGGTTGGGGAGAGATCCGTGGGCCTGGAACCCTCCTGTCGCTCCACAAGCATGCGGCCCCTGATAGGCCTTCCTTCACAGGACCCTGAAACTGCAGCTTGTGTGGACAGCAGCTAGGCTTGTGGAGAGAACTTGAACCCGGGGATGGCACACATTGGTCTGAATCCTAGTGCTGGCACTTACTAAGGTGGTGGCCTTCTCCCAGTGATGTCAGCTCTCCAAATCTTAGTTTTGTCATCTGTAAATGGACTAATAACGCTCATCTGTATCCTGTGTCTGCGTGCTCAGTCGTGTCTGACTCTCTGCATCCCCCTAGATTATAGCCCTCCAGGTGCCGCTGCCCATGCAATTTTCCGGGTAAGAACACTGGAGTGGGTTGCCATTTCCTTCTCCAGGGGATCTTCCTGACCTAGGAATTGAACCCACATCCCTTGCATCTCCTGTATTGGCGGGCGTGTTCTTTACCAGCTGAGCCACTGGGGAAACCCAATAACACTCATCAGACAGTGTCATTGAAAGGATGAAGTGAATCTATGTGACGGTGCCTGGATGGTTTCTGGCACAAGCAAGCACCCAACAAATGTGAATTCCACGGAGTCAGGAGATTCCAAGAGCGGGGACAGAGCAGGAGAAACTCAGTCCCTATCCTTGAGGGCTCATGGGGTGGATGGGCAGTGAGGAGACCAGCCGCCCCCCCCCCCCCCACCGCCCCCGGAGGAGGAAAGAGAGACCTGGGCGGAGTGCCCATACCTGGTGCAGGTGTCCTTGGGGGGTCCAACCATCTCCTCTTCCTGGACCAAGGGCTGCGGTCAGGTGGCTCCTCATGACTCAGAGAGCTCTTGGGCAGCAGGGACAGAGGCTCAGAGAGCTGGGGGTCTCTCCTGCCCTGGCCCACGTGGGCAGTTCAGAGGCTGGGAGAGGGAGGAGGGGGTTCAGGCAGGGAGGTCGGCCAGGGCGCTGTCTGTGACTCTGAGAGCCCTGCACAGGCGCGGGGGGAGCGGGGGACAACAGAGGGGGAGGGACCACGGAGGGAGAGGGGGCACATGACCATCAGAGGGAAACAGCTGCAGCTCAGCCCCTGGGAGCATGACTCTGACCACCACGGGAAGGCCTCCCGGAGGAGGGCGCTCCCGGTCAGTGGCAGCACGGGGCAGAGCTGCTGAGCGTAGGCTGGGAGATGCCTAGGGCCCCTGTTCTGGGAAAAAACTAGCCATGTCCAGCCCTGGGGTGTGGTTCCTGGAGGGTCAACAGAAGCATTTGCTAGCTGCCTGACCTCAATGAGTTACACTTTCTTCATTAATAAGAGAGAGTTCTCAGAACCACTACCCCCAGTGGTACTGCCGGCGAAGGAGCCAGCTCAGAACCTCCATCACAGACTGCCAGCCCGAGTGTTTCCACAGAAGCCTTGGCCTGCGGGGCAGAGGGCGCCTCAGGCCAAAAGCCCTGGCTCTGCAAAGCCCATGGTGTGAGGCCTCCAGCAGGTCTCTGGCTCTCTCTGGCTGTACTTCTCCCTTTATACCCTGAGAGGAGTGAGTGACAAAGCCCTTCCTGTCCTGGCCTGCTTGGTGGCCGAGCCTTATCCCCAGAAGGTCTTGCTCCATGGAGGTGGAGCTGGCTCTGAGGTTCCACATTCACCTTCCAGTGGGACAACTCCCGCTGGTATTAGACGTGCCTCCGTGCTGGGGGTGGATGGATGGGGGTCCAATGGGCATGGTGGGTGCCCTGGGGAAGGGGACAGGTGCCCACGGCTGCCCTTTCCAGGTGTGTCTCAGGCTGCAATATCTACCAGGATCAAGTCCCAGACGGAGTCTCCTAGGCACCCATGGTTCAAGCTGTGGTATGTGGCAGGGAGGCCCACTTGGTCAAGATCAGTAATTTGAGGGAGGGGCCAGGGTGCTCGGAGCACCCCCGTAACACTATGGCGAGTAGACAGGAGTGGCAGGAAGTAGTGGCCTTGGAAATGTCTGGTCAGTCCGGTGGAGGAGCCGTCATGCTGGGGGTGAAAGCAGGCTGCAGGCCAGGGGAGGACTCCACAGAGTGGTGGGCCACCAGCGGGCATTCAGGCAGTATTTGCAGGCTGCTAGGTTTGGAATCCTGAGCTGGGCGTGGCCCTGCCCCTGCTTTAATCCCTGGTCTCAGCTGACGCTGAGCGGGCAGCTGGCTCTGCCCTGGGCCTCACTGTCTTAGGCCTCTAGGAGACCCAGGTCCGGGGAACGGCCTGCCCTCTGCCTGGCGTGCAGGGTCAGAAGTGAGTGCCTGTCACTGACCAGACACTGTGCCTCTGTATCTTCCCACAGGGAACACTGGATCTGCTGGTGGGAAGATGTGGGAGTGGACGGCTACCTGGAGTCCAGTTGCCAAGTGAGCTCAGGACAAGGCCACAGTCTGAGGCTGGGCCTGCTGCTGCTGTTCATCTCCTCCTGAGCCCCCAGTGAGCAGGGTATAGCTCTGATGCAAGTGACCCAAGGCTCCCTATCTTTGCATGGGGTAACAAGTTTGGACCTAGCAGGACGTGCTTCCAGAAAGAAGTGATAAGGAACCACAGCAACTATTTTGTGGAAACCCAGATGGACTCAGGAGTCTCAGACTCAAATGTGCATGTGAGCCTCCTGGACGGCCTGTGAAAATGCAGATTCCTGGGCCCGACACCTGCCCCTCCCCCCGCCCCCCCAACCCCAGAGCTTCTGATTCAGCTGGGGCGGGGCCCAAGATTCTGCAATACTAAGATGCTGCCAAGTGGTACTGGCCCCACATCCAGGTTGAGCACTTTAGATCCCTGCTCCTCCAAGTACGGCTCACAGCCTCACAGCAGCAAGAGCAGCAGCAGCAGCACTGGGGAGCTTGTGAGAGGCTTAGAGCCTGTCCCACCACCACCTGAGTCAGACTTTGCACTGTAACCAGAGCCCAGGTGATTCCCAGACTCATTCCAATTCACTTGACGGTGGAACAGTGCTGTCCGTGAGAACTTTCTGTGATGACGAAGACATTCTAGACCTACGCTGTCCAATAGAACCACCACTGGTGATGACTGAGCGTTTGAAATGTGGCTTATGTGATTGAGGAGCTGAATTTTTTATTCTATTTAACTCTCATCAACTTAAATATAAATAGCCAAACATGCCTAGTGACTTCCGTTTGTCAACACAGGTCCAGAGTAACCCAGCTCTGAGGGCCTGTAGAGCAGGGGGCCCCAGCCTCTGGGCCACAGACCGGTACCCCCTGTCGTATCAGCAGTGGCATTAGATTAGAAATAAATTGCACAATAAATGCGATGCGCTTGAATCATCCCGAAACCATCCCTTCCCACCTCTCATCCATGAAAAACTTGTCTTCCATGAAACTGGTCCTTGGTGACAGAAAGGTTGGGGACCGCTGTGTGTAGAGGTTGTCATTATAGATGGGGCAAAGGTTCAGGGAGGGATCCGAACCTTTCTGAGGTCCCAAAGTGAGTCACCGACAAGGTAGGACCAGAACAATATCCCTGGGCTCTGTACCAGCAGTTTCACTGCCACCAGGATTCCAGGATTCACAGAAATTAGTGAGAGGCACTGAAGAGAGGAGAGAGAGGCAGGAAGGGGCTAGAACTGACGGTGACCCCCAGTTTGTAGCTTGGATCCTTACAAGAGCATCATTTGATGAGATACTAGGCCTCGATGCTGGTCGGGGGCAGAGGATGAACTCAGCCTAGAAGGTGGCTGAGAGCAGGGTGCCAGGCTGGAGCCCCGTGGAGAAGCAGGGAGGAGCCAGAGTGGTGGGCCCCCGCGATGTGCACACCTGCTGTCCCCCACCAGGCTCCTTGGGACTGCCATGGCCCTGCCAGTAGAAGGGGTGATGTTCAGCAACCACTCAGCGTTCTGAGCACCTGTGTCCTCACAAAGCAGCACCAGAGTGTCTGCGGCTTAGAAAGGCCCTTGGAGGCGACACCTCCCTGGGCCCCTGACTCTGCCAATCCTGCCTGCTGCCCCTCCCTCGTCTGACGGCCAGTGTCGGGGTGAAGTGAGGCCACCTCAGCGAATCCTTACAGCAGAAGTTCTGCCTGGATAGAGGCCTCCTCAACACCTCTGCACTCAGTGAAAAGAGACCATAAAGTGACTCTCCACACACAAATAGAAAGACTATTTCTGGAACAAGAGAAGAAAGTGGTAGGGCGTAGAGGATCAAAGGTGGGACAGACCTAGTTACTGACAGCCCGGAGGGGCCCAAGGGCTGGAGAGCAGGCCATCTGGGGCCGTGGGGGCAAGTCGGCTCCATGTCCACCCTGCAATGGCCTGCCTAAGAGGTGGTGAGCTCCCCATCATGGTAGGAGCTCAGGCTGGGATTGGAAAGCAGCCCCTGGGGAGACTGCAGAGGAGCTCTGGCCTTAGGAAGAGGGCAAAAGCCTCTCATCCTTTATTTTCCAGGTTCAGTCATTCCATGAACATTGTTCCTCCAAAGGAGCTAAACAGCAATCTCCACTTTTGTTTTTGAATCTGTTTATTTACTTAGCTGCACTGGGTCTTAGTTGCGATGTGTGGGATTTAGTTCCCTGAACAGGGACCGAACCCGGAACTCCAACACTGGGAGCCCAGTCTTAGCCACTGAACCACCAGGGAAGTCTTAGCACTTTCCACTTTTCACATGGATTTGCTATCTCAGGCATCTTTCCTCTTCTATTCCAGTCCTCCCTGTCTCCCTCCCAGCAGCTAACTAATATTGTTCATGTGCAACTAATCACAGGTGTTACCGCGGGATGTGACCGGATGCTAGGTGGTTCACAGGCCAGTGCTTCTCACACTCCAAGGGGCCTAGGAGCCACTTGGGGATCTGATCCAGCTGATCTGGCCTGGGACCTGAGGGTCTGCCTTCAACAGGCTCCCAGGTGCTGCTGCGACCACCCTTGGAGAAAACGAGGCTGCAGTGGCCGGGGAGACCTGGAGGATTCTACGACGGGTGGGGGTGGGAGTGAGCAGCAGGAAGGCTCCTGCGCAGGAATTTCAAAGGACTGGACTCACTTCTTTCTGGAGCTTGCTCTCCAGATGAAGATGCTGCCCACCTTCAGGGTCATTCCCAGTCTCCCTGCTTGAAAAGCATAAATCTGCTCTAAGAGGGCAGCTCCACCACGGCCTGGGCACCCTGTGTGACCTCCCCTCTCGCTCTCCTGTCCCTGGGAAACTGCTTCTACCTGAAGGAGCTTTTTTTTGTATCTATGGGGTGGGTGGCTGCAGTTCCCATCAGACCAGGGCTCGTTCAGGGCCAGCCCAGCTCAGCCAGAGCTCTGGACAGAAAGCCTCCTTCCTGCCTTCCCTTAGCTGGCTGCCGACACAGACGCAGCATCTGCAGAGAACCCCCTCACCAGGAACCAGGGGGTCTCTGGCCCTTCCCACTCCTGAGCCTCAATTTCCCCATCTATAACGTCAGAGGGCTCTCTCAGAGATACTTGACTCTGCACCCACCCATTCAGGGTTTGGGTGCTCAGAGCAGGTGGGGATGGGGCTGTGGGGTGAGGTGGGTGTGAGGGGTGGCCAGGGGACAGGGACAGGCAGGGCGGCTCCATCAGGGCGCACCCGCCTTCATAGACTCTCTCTGCACTGAGGGTTCTCAGATATTTTTAGGAAGGTTGGCGCCTCCTGGGCTATGATTCATTAATACAGCTGACAAGGATCAGCATTTTCTGAAACGGCAGTGGGAAGTTGAGAAGGTTCCCTAGTGCGGCTGTGAGGAGAAGGGGAGAGTCCTGGAGTTTCTAGCCAGAGCTGTGCGTGTTGCAGGGGGATGATTAGAGGGTGTAGGGGAGTGAGGTGTTGCAGGGAGTGGGCAGGGGTCCTGGGAGTGTCCATTTCGAGTGAGGGACTTGGTGCCCAGGGCAGGGCTATTTGACCACGACAAAGCAGAACCTCTTCAAAGCTTTGTAAGTGCTCTAGAGAGATGCTCCTGTGTGTGTGTGTGATGGAGGAAGTCAGTGGGGACATTGTGACATCATGGACCAGGCTTCAAGGCCTCTTTTGCTGATTTCAATACATATTTGCTGACGCCCTACTGTGGTCAGGCCCTGAGCTGTGAGGCACATTTGTTTTATTGTTTTTTTGTTCATTGTGCATTTACTCTGTGCATGTGTGTCGGATAAAGTTTCAATTAGCAATAATCACGCTTTGAATAAACCTCATTGGCTATGATACTGCCACTGTGCAAAGCTGTGTACTCATGGAGCCAGTACCTACTCTGTGCCGGCCCAGAGGCCTGGCTCTGATTCTGACTTCAGTATACTCTGCTCTGTGACCTTAAATGAGTCTTTTCCCCCTCTCTGGGCTTCCCTGGTGGCTCAGATGGTAAAGTGTCTGCCTGCAATGCGGGAGACCTGGGTTCGATCCCTGGGTGGGGAAGATCCCCTGGAGAAGGATATGGCAACTCACTCCCGTACTCTTGCCTGGAAAATTCCATGGACAGAGGAGCCTGGTAGTCCATGGGGTCGCAAAGAGTCGGATACGACTGAGCGACTTCACTTTTCACTTTCACTTTCCCCTCTCTGAGCCTCAGTTTCCTCCTCTGACAAATGCGTGTGGTGTAGTTTCTTTCCTGCCTGCCTCACTGTAAACACAATGGAGGCCAAGACATTTGATTAACATCAAAACACACTATTCTTGTTATGCCCACAGCATCCAGGCCCCTCCCCACCTCCTCATCAGCTCACTCACAGCCGTCTTGGAGGACCCCCAAAGCCGCTTCTGGCCTGCCCTTTCCCGCAGGGCTCTTGGCTGAAGTGAGGAAAGGGGTGGGCTGTGCCAGCAGACCCCACGCTGGGCCAAGGTGGAGAAGGCTGCTCCCCAGGCCTAGGGGCCACCCAGGTCCTGCCACTTGCTGCCCACCTGTGGGACTGTATTCACCAGGGTTCTCCAGAGAAACAGAACCGAGAAGATGTTATGTTAGCTCAGGACGTCATGGGAAAATACCACAGTCTGGAAGGCTTGAACAACAGAAATTTGTGTCTCATGGTTCTGGAGTCTGGCTGTCCAAGATCAGCATGCCAGTAGAGTCAAAGGCCAGTGACAGCCCTGTCCTCAAGGCCTAATTAACCCCAATTAACCTCCCCAAACTCCTGCCTCCTAATACCATCACACTGGGGGATTTGGGCTTCAACATGAGGATTTGGAGGGGGACACATTTGGTCCATAATAAATATATATATGAAGAGATTTATTACAAAGGAATTGTCTCACAAAATTGCGAAGACTGGAAAATCCCAGTCTGTAGTGTGGGTCTGCTGAAGGAAGGGGAACCTCTTCCAGGGTCCAAGAGTGGCCTCTTGTCTAACACTCAGAAATGAATTGTCTGAGGAGACACACATGCTGACAAGGGAAGAGACTTTATTGGGAAGGGGCGCCTGGGCGGAGAGCAGGAGGGTAAGGGAACCCAGGACTGCTCTGACATGTGGCTCGCAGCCTTGGGTTTTATGGTGATGGGATTAGCTTCTGGGTTGTCTGGCCAATCATTCTGACTCTTGGTACTTCCTGGTGGCGCATGCATTGCTCAGTCAAGATGGATTCCAGCGAGGAGGATTTGGGGAGGTAGTAGGATACATGGATACAAGGATACAAGACCTTTTGACCTTTCCTGAGTTCTTCCGGTTGGAATAGTTGCATATTCCTTACAAGGACCTGCTGTCAGAAAAGAAACTCATGCAAACGGTTACCATGGAGCCTGGCCAGGCAGGATGGGCACTTTCAGTCATTGTCTCCCCCTAACAGGTCAGCAGGCTGAAGATCCAGCAAAGCTAATGCCCAGATGACCTCCTGGCATTATTCCGCCTTACTCAGGGGAGGCTGGGCTTTTTGTTCTATTCAGGCCTTCCAATGATTGCATGAGGCCCACCCACGTTACAGAGGGCTACTGGCTTTTCTCAAAAGCCTATTTAAACATTAATCTCATCCTAAAACACCTTTCCAGTTGACATATAAAATTAAGCACCATATAGCCGGGTGGGCCTAAACCCTGGCACCTTCTGGGGACCCTGGAGCCACCTTTACCATTTAATCTTTCTGGACCATGCTTAGAGTTTACAAAACTGTCCCCAAGGGCCAATCTGGCCGTGTCAACTTACAAAAGATGCCAAACATCTGTGGGGTCTGGCCTTCAGGCTACCAGGTGGGAACAGGTACAGTGCCGCTTCAAGGGCAAGCTGGCAAGTCACCCCAGTGCCCACACCACTGTGAATTCAGAGACTCGGAGTCTGACATTTCTCCTTCCCCAGAACAACCTCTGAGATGTCTTGGAATCTTTTAGGAACATTTCTGCAGTTTAAAAATAGGAAATATTGCACAGCTCAGGCGAGAGGGAGGCCAGGAGTGGGTGCCCATAGGCAGGGCGAGAAAGGCTGCGGGCTGCTGAGGGGGCCTGGGTGGGTCCTAGAGCCAGAGGGGCCCAGGGACGATGCCATTCCTTCTTTTCTTCCCCAACTAGACCACTGAGCCTCCTGAGCCCCGAGAGACCAGGAGAACAGGACCCCGGGCCCAGCTGGAGGAGCTTAGGAGCTGACAGTGGGGTTGCACTCTGGACTCTTGGAGCTGGGGGGTTGAGAGGGTGCAACTCTGGCCTGCCCAGAGGATTAGGTTGGATCTCAAAGGAAAAGGTTTCTGACCTGACCCTGAGGGGAACTGGGTTTTTTTCCAGATTCCCCGGGGTGCTCTGTGGAGAGAAGACCTGGCCTCCGCCTTTGGGCCCCAGTTCCCACATCAGCTGAGTAAGCAGCTGGGACTAGAGGAGTTCTGGAGCTCCACATGAGACTTAGGGAGCTAAAAAGTCTGCTTCCGGTGCTGCTGGCTCCTTCCTTCACGTGCGAGTGGATGTGAGTGAGAGCCGCCAAGCATCCAGCCCCATCCTGCATCCTGCGTCCAGCTGGGCTTGTGCTGAAGGGGGGTCGTGGTTCAACGCCACGAACTTGGGCCTGTCTGCAGCCCCCGTCCGCCCCAGCTCTCTCTCACTTGTCACAAGCCCTGGGGCTGCCCTTGGAACTCAGGCTGTAATGCAGGCTCATCAGCCACCTACTCACCCACGATTCCTGGGCTGGGCGCGGCCCTGCTTCCTGCCTCCCTGTGGCCTCTGAGTCCCCTGACTCCCTCTTTCTACCAAGCCCGGGGGGCCCAATCCCCGGGGCTGCCTGGCTCCAGCCCCCTTGTTGCTCAGGGCAATGTTCTTCCGTGTTGGAAGTCAACCAAGTCTCTCAGCCGGGCTCTGTTCCTCCCCACTCACTACTGGCTCCCTGAAGGCAGGATCCAGGGTCCTCTATTTCCCCTACCCCTTTAGTGCCAGCTCAGGGCCTGCCACTTCCCCTCACTCCATGCTTCTGGACAGCTGGGCAGTTCTGAGTCTCCTGTCCCAGGCAATCGCCTGCCTCTCACCTGAGTTGGGATGGATGGATGCCCACTGACCTCAAAGAAGCTCAATAAGGAGCAGATAGATGGGAAACAGGGAAACTGAGGCACAAAGGCACCAGGTGGTCAGACAGGAGGGGCAGGGGGCACCAGCAGGTGCGGCCTCCTGGGAATCCCAAGCTGTCTTTTCTCCACTTGTTGGCCTCTTCCATTGTCTTGCCCCATCTCCCCTTGACCTTCACTGCCCAGAGTTCACCACTGCCATCCCTTCTCCTACTTGGCTCCCTCACAAAGGGTCCCACACTTCAGAATGATCTTCTAGTCTCCCCGCCACACACCCCCCTCCTACCCCCCCACCCCCACCCCCTTCTGCCCTGCCACTGATTCCTAGTGTCCAGAAGAAACTAACCGGCTAAACCAAACCACATGGATGCAGACACATCAACTGAGGTCCAAGCAGACCCTCAAAAGGTAGCCTTGGTCCAGGGGATGCTCTGAGTCTAGAAGGGAGAGGAAGATGCTCTGTGAGTTGCCAGCTTGGTGGCCTCTGTCTTGCAGACCTGAGAGTAAGACAGAAATAGAACCAGGTCACCCCAAGGCTACCCACAAAGGCCTGGGGCCCCACTTGCCCCTCTCAAGGCTTCTCCAGCCCACCTAGGTAGCTCTCTTTCCTCCCATTCTCATGGACCCTCCTTCTTTCCTATTACCATCTTGGCATCTGGCCCCTAGGAATGTTCTACATTCTTGAGCTGAGTGAGAGCCCATGACCACTCCCTCAGTCACAGAAAGCTAGTCAGGCCTGCAGAAACATGCCTAGCACCCTCCCTGCCTCCCCTGCTCATTCCCAGCCTTGCTCAGAGGAACCTGAAGCCTTCCAGAGGAGAACTTTCCATTCCGGATGGTAGACCAAGTACAGCCTTATCTCTCCCTTTCCATCGCCTGAAATTCCCTTGGACATGCCCAGCCATGTGGCCAAGAGTTCATCAGTGGCAAGAGACTGTACTGACTTTCTGGAAAATGGGAAGAAAATTTTACTGAACTGAAAGATAAGCCAGAGCAAGGAAGTCACAACCTAAGAGTGGCTCAGAGGAGGTCAGCAGCCACTCTCTATCAGAGGTCTGCCAGGGACCCACCCTCTTCTGTGAGAGTTCCAGAAAGAGAAAACCAATCGTGCAGGTCAGGGAAAAATGACCTAGTTTGAAGACACAAGTCTTTGTTCTGAAAGGCAGAATGCCCTGGAATATCCTTATGAAATTTGAGAAGGCCAGTGATAAGATCTTATCTTCCAGAGAGGGAAAAACAGATCACTTGCCAAGAAAGAGGATCAGATTATCCCCAGAATTCATAGCAACAGCCCAGACAGTTAGAAGCCAATGGGTTCAGAGAGAAAGTGATTTTGAGCCTTTCATCTTATAACTACATCGACTATCAACTAAATAGCCTCTCAGAAAAGGTTGTTTGAGGGTGTGCTACAAGCAAAATGAAAAAGGAATCTACAAAAGAGGAAGGTGTGGGGTGGGAGAAAAAGTGGAACTAGTCCAGTGTGATGCCCTAAAAAGAAATCTCAGCTGGGGAATGCACCAGACCCGGAAAACTGATGGTCTGATATAGAAACTTCTGGCAAATGATGTGATTAAAAATCTGGGGGGTTTTTGGAAGGCCATGGAAAAGAAGAGGAAGAGTTTGTTTCTTTTTTGAATGAGGGAAAAAAAGGCAAAACAAGAGGCAGTCAGGAAGAAGAAAAGCTGGTCAAGAAGTCTTGGTGCAAATATGTATATGGCCAGCTGCAATGCAGTGGCTGACTGAAACTGACGCGTGTCAGGTAAGAGCATCCCTACATCCCTCTGAAGCAGGCTTCGTGTCTTCTTCAAGCAGCCCTGGTCCTGCAACTAAGGAATACACTGCCATCATAAGGGGCTGGTGATGCAGGTGTCACCGAGTCCTTCTCATGTCACCCTGTAGAAATGACAGCTCAGAGATCTGGTACCAAAACGCCGATACTCTGGTGACTGAGATTGCTGTTAGAAATAAACCGTCCTTCATGCCTAATCCAGGAATCTTGTATTTTCGACCAGCATCCTTGACACTGTGGCAGGCAACTCTCTAGCTGGCAAGTAGGAGAAAATCTCAGACTATTCACAGCTCTTGACATAGGTTTGTAAATATGTACGTTTCGGTGAACCTGCCTTTGACCACATTTGTATGTATGCGTGAGGATTCGAGTGTTGTGATATCGTTGGGAATGGGCATTTCAAAGTTTGTACATACTGGAAAATCAGTGCTTGGCTGTTTGAGTCTGTAAGAGACAACTGTGAGCCTGTATTGGATACAGGACTGTCCCAGCTCTCCTCTTTGAAGGACAGGAAGGACTTGTGGAACTAAGGGACATGAGAGACCAGTGCTTCACTCCCCAACTTACCCACCTGCCACCGGGGCTTTATCAGGACCATTGTGGGAGCACTGGATTTTCCCCTGGAACAACTGTAGTGACCACGTAAGAGGCCTACAGAGGACCATCAGGTGGAGCAAAGTAACTGAACTCTTAGAGGGGGCCCCTGCTGTGTGGGATAAGACCTTCCCTGGCTCTGTCCCTCCCATTCCCCACTTAACACAATATTCCAAACCTTTACAATATTCCACAATATTCTAAACCTCTGTCAACACCTGGCCCATCCCGGGCCAACTGAGTCAGATCCTGGAACATATGCCAGAGCACTGGGTTTTTAAAACCTCTCTGATATTTCTTCTCTAGGAGCTTCACTTGAGAACCTCTCCTCCAAGGAGCCTGTGATCTCTTTCCAGCCAAGAGAATGGAACGGGTCTCCACGAGTTAACTTTCATATCGTGAGGTTGCAAGAGGAGCCTGGATCCATCCCCACCGAACAGCATTTCAACCCTCCTCCTACTTTTCATTATTTTGCTCCCATCTCTGTATCCAGTTGGTTTGGTGGAGAGGGAGGCTGCGTAGAAAAGAAGTAACACTTGAGTATTTACTGCTCTGAGTATAGAGATGAGTGCTTTACCTGCAGAATCTTCTCTACCTCCTCAGATAGTGTCCCACGGTCAATGTTGTGGCCCCTCTTTGAGAGGAGAAAGCTGAGGACCAGGAGAGCTTGGCAACTGGTCCAAGCTTATGCAGAGAGGTGGAGCCCAGCAAGGTTTAGGGGAAGAGCAGGTGGGAGCAGGGACAAACAGGAAGTGAGATGAGAAGCTATTGCCTATGTTACAGACATAAACTACAAAGGTACCAAGAAGGCTTTTCGGAGGCAGATGAAGTGCAGGGAATCGGTAGGAGGAGACTGAGTGAATGTCTGGAAAGGCAGGCTAACTGGAGTCCCCAGCCTGCAATGGATGGAGGCAGGAGCCTCCAGGCTGTGATGAATGACAACTTCACGTTTCTGTTCCTCTGCATCATCTAGAGGTCAAACTGCCCCCATCCCCATATCCACACCACCCCTAAAATCTGTAGGTGGTCCATCCTGACAGGTCAGCCCAACAGCCCAGCCACTGGGGAAGTCTCGCAGGCACAACATGGCCTCATTACCTACTCCTACTTCTCGGAGCCCCTCATTAACATTCAGACTGCTCCTCACACCATTCATTGAAGGCCACAGAGGAGTTGAGATCTGATCTAGCCAGACTGAGCTGCATTAAAATCAATTAAAAATGAGAGATAAGCCTCCTCTTTCCGATTGAAAAATCCACGGCAGCAAGAGAAAGACACATACAGACCATCGATCATCCAAGACTCTTGTTTTCCTTGGCTTAAAAAAAAAAAAAAAATCAGCTGCAGTTGACCTGGCTGAGCTGGGGAAGGTGTTCTTGGGATGAGCCCTGGCTGGTGGGTTCCAGGCCCAATCTCAGGTGCCAACAGGACATGCCTACCATCCTGGGGCATTGCTCGCCTTGCTGACCTGACAGTCTGGCAGTCTGTTACCAAAAGGTGTGTGGGGTCCGGGATTCACCGCTCAAAAGCCAATAAACAGGCCAGGTTATTGGAGAGGAAAAGTTTCTTTATTTCAGATGCCGGCAACTGAGGTGGGAAGGGAGGGAGTCGGCCCTTGGACAGATGTCCGCCCCAACCACCCCTCACTCCCAGTTGCCAGCATCTGAAATAAAGCAGACTTTCCTTTCCACCAACCTGCCCTGTTTATTGGCTTTTGGGCAGCGAGCAGCCAGACCCCGCCACACATCTTTTGGTAACATGGCCTCAGATGGAATGAGCAAAGAGCAGCCAGGGGAGGGTTGGGAAGTCCTTTGAGCCATCTTCAGAGTTCCCATCTCACTCCTGGTCCAAAATTTAGCCCTCAGGGAGATCACTTATTTTAGGCTTATCTTGGCTGTCCGCGGAGAGCTGGGCAGAATTATGATTCTCTTTTGTTCCTATCAGAGAATTTTTACTGCTTGATAATGTGAAGGTGCATTTCCTGATTTTCCAAGGAAATTGGTGCCTGTATATGTGTGTGTGTATGCGTGTGTGTGTGTGTGTGTGTGTGTGTGTGTGATGTCCTGGGCCCTGCACTTCACAATCTAGTGCATTAACAGGTACTAAGTAAACATTTGACAAATGAATGAAAAAGATGAGGCCAAAATGCATCCAACAGCCATAGTCAATTAAACAAATAGCGTGTGGTGCCAATTTTGGTATTTCTGATCGTAATCATATCAATTTAATCTCTTTGTCCATTTATTTGTTTAACTGGTGGCCCAGCCTCTTGACACGCTGAGAAAGTGTCCATACAGGCACAGTCTGCCCCGGTACACTGTCATGCCCAGGACGGCAGGCTTCCAGGAGCAGCTAAGGTTTGACCTCAGTCTATACAATGAGTGGACTTGGTTAAGCAAGTCTCAATGTGAGAGTATTCAAGATCTTAATTGCCAGAAAAAGGAGTATGGACATGCTCTGTGCGTGCGCAACCCTGCTTATCCTACGGATGCCACCTCACACTCAGATGACTATTTTACACTCTCCTCTGGGTCAGGGGTGACCCTAGAGAGCAGATTTAATGGATGATGAAAAAGAGTGTCTTGATCCAGAGCCACTGGGGCTTTATTGAGTATTCCAACATGGGGGCAATGATTAGATTGGATTTAGAATACAATTCTTCCCAGAAATTTAGGGAAGGATATTGACTCCAGTTTATAATTGTTTCAAGTAATTGGAGCACTTTGTAATTCATTCAGTGAGGAGCTAAACATGTTTGTGTTAAGTAGCTTCAGTGGTGTCCGTCTCTTTGCAACCCTATGGACTGTAGCCCGCCAGGCTTCTCTGTCCATGGGATTCTCCAGGCAAGAATGTTGAAGTGGGTTGCTATGCCCTTCTCCAGGGGATCCTCCTGACCCAGAGATCAAACTGACATCTCACATCTCCTGCATCGGCAGGCGGATTCTTTACCACTAGTGCCGCCTGGGAAGCCCACTTAACATGTAACATGAGCTATTAAAATATAACTGCGAAGGTGATTCAGTTCAGTTCAGTTGCTCAGTCGTGTCTGACTCTTTGTGACCCCATGAACCACAGCACGCCAGGCCTCCCTGTCTATCACCAACTCCTGGAGTTTACCCAAACTCATGTGCATTGAGTTGGTGATGCCATCCAACCATCTCATCCTCTGTCGTCCCCTTCTCTTCCTGTCTTCAAATCTTTCCTAACATCAGGGTCTTTTCAAATGAGTCAGCTCTTTGCATCAGGTAGCCAAAATATTGGAGTTTCAGCTTCAACATCAGTTCTTCCAATGAACACCCAGGACTGATTTCCTTTAGGATGGACTGGTTGGATTTCCTTGCAGCCTAAGGGACTCTCAAGAGTCTTCTCCAACATCATAGTTCAAAAGCATCGTTTCTTCTGCGCTCAGTTTTCTTTATAGTCCAACATACATCCATACGTGATTATTGGGAAAACCATAGCCTTGACTAAAAGGACCTTTGTTGACAAAGTAATGTCTCTGCTTTTTAATATGCTGTCTGGGTTGGTCATAGCTTTCCTTCTAAGGAGTAAGCGTCTTTTAATTTCATGGCTGTAATCACCATCTGCAGTGATTTTGGAGCCCAAAAATATAAAGTCAGCCACTGTTTCCTCATCTATTTGCCATGAAATGATGGGACTGAATGCCATAATCTTAGTTTTCTGAATGTTGAGCTTTAAGCCAACTTTTCCACTCTCCTCTTTCACTTTCATCAAGAGGCTCTTTAGTTGTTCTTCATTTTCTGCCATAAGGGTGGTGTCATCTGCATATCTGAGGTTATTGATATTTCTCCCAGCAATCTTGATTCCAGCTTGTGCTTCATCCAGCCCAGCGTTTCTCATGATGTACTCCGCATATAAGTTAAATAAGCAGGGTGACAATATACAGCCTTGACGTATTCCTTTTCCTATTTGGAACCAGTCTGTTGTTCCATGTCCAGTTCTAACTGTTGCTTTCTGACCTGCATACAGGTTTCTCAAGAGGCAGGTCAGGTGGTCTGGTATTTCCATTTCTTTCAGAATTTTCCAGTTTATTGTGATCCACACAGTCAAAGGCTTCAGCATAGTCAATAAAGCAGAAATAGATGCTTTTCTGGGACACTCTTGCTTTTTCGATGATCCAGTGGATGTTGTCCATTTGATCTCTGGTTCCTCTGCCTTTTCTAAAAGCAGTTTGAAAGTCTGGAAGTTCACGGTTCACATATTGCTGAAGCCTGGCTTGGAGGATTTTGAGCATTACTTTACTAGCGTGTGAGATGAGTGCAATTGTGCGGTAGTTTGAGCATTCTTTGGCATTGCCTTTCTTTGGGATTGGAATGAAAACTGACCTTTTCCAGTCCTGTGGCCACTGCTGAGTTTTCCAAACGTGCTGGCATATTGAGTGCAGCACTTGCACAGCATCATCTTTTAGGATTTGAAATAGCTCAACTGGAACTTCATCACCTCCACTAGCTTTGTTTGTAGTGATACTTCCTAAGGCCCACTTGACTTCACATTCCAGGATGTCTGGCTCTAGGTGAGTGATCACACCATCATGATTATCTGGGTCATGAAGATCTTTTTTGTATAGTTCTTCTGTGTATTCTTGCCACCTCTTCTTAATATCTTCTGCTTCTGTTAGGTCCATACCATTTCTGTCCTTTATTGAGCCCATCTTTGCATGAAATGTTCCCTTGGTGTCTCTAATTTTCTTAATCTTTGTGCGTCAAGGATGTCATTGATCCAACAAAGAAACCATACTCTGCCTCTTCTTATAGGACAAGGGTTTTCCTGCTTCTAATGGTATAGGTGTGTGAAAAGCCAGCCTGTTGGGGCTAAATCGTCTGCTAAAGGAGCTCAAGCTTTAATTATTCTCTGTTGTAGTTTCAGAGAAAATCACCAATGAACTGAGGTGCTTAGATCTCAGGACAGTGCTGCTGCTGCTGCTAAGTCACTTCAGTCGTGTCCGATTCTGTGCGACCCCATAGACGGCAGCCCACCAAGCTCCCCTGTCCCTGGGATTCTCCAGGCAAGAACACTGTAGTGAGTTGCCATTTCCTTCTCCAATGCATGAAAATGAAAAGTGAAAGTGAAGTTGCTTAGTCATGTTTGACTCTTAGTGACCCCATGGACTGCAGCCTACCAGGCTCCTCCATCCATGGGATTTTCCAGGCAAGAGTACTGGAGTGGGGCTCCATTGCTTTCTCTGCCGGACAGTGCAGGATGTTTCAAAAGCTAGACTGAAGTCATCCCTGGTGGTCCAGTGGTAAAAACTTCATGCGCCAATGCAGAGGGCCCAGGTTTGATCCCTGGTGAGGGAACTAGATCCCACATGCTGCAACTAAGTGTTCACATGCTACAACCAAGATCCAGCTCAGCCAAATAAATGATTATTTTTTTAAGCAGCCAGAACAGTGGCAAAAGAGAAGGGCCTGATTCACCGGCTCTGATATTGGGGGCCCAGAGGGCTAGATTCTTAAACCAACTCACTTTGTGATTTTGGAGCCAAGAGGACTTTGTTCACTTATTCATTCAAGAAATATTTAGTGAGTTCTTTCTTTCAAGGCCTTTGGGAAGGGTGGTCTTGAAAATAATTAGCAACTAGAATGGCATGGGCACCAAGCAATCAGAATGAGAAACTGACCAATCAGAATGGACACTGCCTGTAAAGGACCAACACATTCTGATCTGCATGGGTGAGATCTCAGCCCCGGAGCTGAGGATCTGGAGGTGGGGGCACAACATTCTAGTGGCCTGGGAGGGAGGGGTCAGTGGTGGTCCCCAGACAACATATTTCTAAATTGAATCCTGCAGGGCCAGAGGAAGAAACGGAGGAAGCAGGCATTTCAGGCACAAGTGGGATGCAGCTTGGACATCACATAGACAACATCCCATAAACAAGAGAGCCCCTAGGACTTCAGAAATCTTCCTGTATCCAAGTGAGGCTTCTGGGAAGTCTTGTTGCTGGGAGGGACCAGGCCACCAAGGACCTTGCATGATTTAATAAGATTTGGGATTTATTCTCTCAAGTTGATTTAGAACAGCTAACAGACTTTTAATCAGAGGGGAATAGGGCCAAATTGTCTTTCTAGTGTTTTTAGAAAGATCAAATGTCTACATTCTAATTAATAGGTAAATGTAAGGGGCCAGAGGGAAGGTGACTAGAAACTTCCCCAGTGAAAGAAGACAAGCCAGCATTTAGAAAAGAGTTGCTCTTAGGTACACCTTTAGTGTCTAGGGGAACAGGTTCCCTGGAGAAGGGAGTGGCAGAGGATGAGATGGTAGATGGCATCACTGATTCAATGGACATGAGTTTGAGCAAACTCCAAGAGATAGTGAAGGACAGGGAAGCTTGACGTGCTGCAGTTCTTGGGGTCACAAAGAGTCCAACACAATTTAACGACTGAACAACAGCAACATTTGCTTATGCAGGACATTTTCAGCCTGCAAACAAAAAGTGATGCTTTAGAACATGTTACAGCTCAGGTGAATGGTTCAGGGTGCAATTTGTGCCTAAAGTACTTGTTTCCAGTATTGCTGCTCTACCCCATAGCATCTTTTAATGACACAGCTGCTGATGAAATGCAAGCCTATAGAGGACATCAGGAATTGTAGTCAAGACTTCAGCCTGGGTTGCAGGCATCTGAAGGCTCGACTGGGGTTAGAAGATCCACTTCTGAGATGACCACTGGGCCTCTCCATGGGACTGCCTGTGTGTCCTCCCTACATGGCAGCTAGATTTCCTCGGAGGACAAGTGATCCAAGAGGGCAAGACAGATGCTACTACGATTTCACCTCAGACACAATATTCTGTTGATTACACAGGTCAATCCCAACAGTGTGAGAAGGGACTGTGCATGAATACAGGAGGCAGGGGTCACCGGGGCCCATCTTGAAGGCAGTCTGTTGCAGCTGGGAACCCCATCTGCCCTTGCTCACAGTTTTATCTCAGTGCCTGGCACATTGTAGATATTCAGGTAATGGTTTTTTTAATTCAGGAAAGAGGGTTTGACTAGGTTATCCAGTTCAAAGAGTAAGAGAGGATGGGTAAGTGAGCCTGCCCACCCCACCTTAGCATTTCCAGCAAATTTTCAGGGATATTTATAAATCTCAAACCTTGCCTTGCCCCAGTGGTCCCAAAGCATGGGAGGTCTGTGTCTTTCTCAGCAGGGGTCAGAGAACATAGTCTGGCTGCAGCCCCGCCCACAGGCACCTGAGGCCTCAGATATGCCTTTCCTAAGGATGCACCCTGGACAGCTGACCATTCCGCAGACATTTGGACCAGAGGAGCCGCAATTGAGAGAATCGCAAAGTGGTGGTTTCACCTTATTTGCTTGTTCCGTGTCAGCCGCCCTCCAACTAGTCTGCAGCAAGGGTGGGGTGATCCGCACAGACAACTCTGTCAGGTGCCTATTTTTAGTGGCTCCGGCAGATGACAGAGCTCCATCACCAAGGAGCAGGGAAGCAGCTGACACTCCAGCCTGCAATCTGGAGTCCTGAAACGCGGCTCGTCAATAATGCATGGGGCTATTAACACCAAGCTGGGGAAGGCTTGCTCTCTCCCGGTGATCAAAGCTGCCGCCTGGGAGCTGAGTTGGCGGTCAGATTTCATGGGTGCCTTAGAACCGCTGTCCCTCCATATGAGATTAGAATGGGCTGTTTCATGCCCAAGGATGAAAGCAGCAAGGATTTGGGAGAAAATCCGGCTTCCCAGAGAAATCAAAACACTTCCATTTCATTACAAATAGATGCATGACACAGCCAATAGCTCCTCTGAGCGGGAACGCCGTGGGACCAGCTGTCTACATCAGCGGCTTCTCTCAGATATTGTGTAAAACATGTGGGATGCAAGATCAGGGAAGCTGCTTGATTTCCTTTTGTTCAATGCGCCTCCCAGACCATAGATCCCCTGTTTCAGATCCTCAGGAGATTCACCTCCATCCAGTCAGCATTAGCAAGGGTTGAAGCAATCTCCTCGGAGGTGACTGGGTGGCGGAAGCAGGGACCACTGAGGAGGAGGCAGCTGCAGCCGGCAGCTGACATTATATTAATAGCTCCTCATTACTGGGCATGATCCTATGTCCAGCACTTTGCATACAGCACCTCTAATCCTTGCAGCAGCTGCCAGTGTGTTATTAGCTCTCACCACAGCGAAGAAACTGAGGATCAGAGAATTTAAGCAATCTGCCCATGGCCACCCAGTTAAGAAGTGCTGGAGGTTAGAGTGGAGCCCAGGCCTGTACCTTTGCCCCATTCCAGCTGTTCTCGCAGGTTCCCTCCAAAAACAAAGCCAAAGCCCGTAGCTAAACAAAACCTTCCTGGAGAAGTAGGCCTTTTCATGTGAAATGTGGTGCTTTTAGCCAACATCACTGGGGCAACACTCTGGCCTGAGTTATGTGGCTTTGCACAGCGACACCCCTGCCTTCATCTTAGCCATCTTTTGGTATCTTCTCCAGGGAGCTCTCCTTTCCAGCCCACAGGAGCTGGCCTGGGCACAGGATAGCTAAGAAGCTGATTTCTTCTGGCTCTTGGCTCTGAGCCCTGGTGGTCTTTATCTTCTCTGGCTCGGCTTTCATCATCTGTGAGATGCAGGTAATATCACCTCCATGGCAGCAAGGCAGCACAGGAGACACTTCATCAAGGTAGCTGAATAGGATTCTCTTGGCTTGTCCTGTAGGTCACAGCAGGTGCCCACTGTGGCCCGTGTGCCCAACCATGCCTTCCTCTGCAGTAGCTTTCCCTGATCCATCTATATCCCCAAACTATAGAAGTTTGGGTCAAATCTCCTTCTCCTTCAAGAAGAACTTCCCCATGTCAACATTCCCACCAGACTTCCACCCAGATGAGCTGGGCCCACACTCACTGTCTCATCGTCTCTAGTTTTGTGTGATGAGCCTACATGGCACCAGCTTGGCCAGGAACTCCATCTCTACCTCCTGTCTACCTTGCCCCCCACCCCAGACCCACCTGGCATCAAGCACAAGGTAGACCTCAAAAGGGCTGATGGCAATTCTGCAGACCTTGCTTCAGAGTGCAGGCAGGCTCTGGGTACAACGATGATCAATGCTATCAATCTCCCTGGCCCAGTGGACAGAAGGGCTCCTCCCACAGCCTGAGTTAGAGGCGGGCACCCTCGGCACACTTGGAAAATAGGCTGGGCTTCCCTGGCCTGGGCTGGAACATGACCCAGAGGCAAAGAGGACATCTGGGAGGCTCACCCACGTGATCCTCTTTGATGTATGCATGCTAAGTTGCTTCAGTGTGTCCAGCTCTTTGTGACCCTATGGTCTACAGCCCACCAGGCTCCTCTGTCCATGGGATTCCCCCGGCAAGAATACCAGAGTGGGTTGCCGTTTCCTTCTCCAGGGGATCTTCCTGACCTGGGGATCAAACTGTGTCTCTTGTCTCCCATGTTGGCAGGTGAGTTCTTGACCGCTAGCACCACCTGGGAAGCCCAACCCTCTTTGATATGCCTATCTAATTATTTACCTGTCTCTCCCATCCAACTGGAGCCCCTCAAGGGGTGGACTGTGTCTGGTGCATGTCTGTGTGCCCAGGGCCAGAGCAGCATCTGTACCAAGGAAGCATTCAGAGTTCTGAGTGTTACCCACAGTTGGGGGGCTGGTGAGGGATCTGGTTTGAGGTCTGGAGAAGTGGGAGGAAGGCATTTTAGGTGAACTTGGAAGCCCAGGAATGCTGGAGTGATGGGGCAGAAGGGAACCTCAATGACTGTCTGTCTAAGGCATTTAGGAACAGGCATTTGCAAATCACAGACCTTGTACAGAGCTCTGGCCACTGTCAATCCACTTGCCAGACTCAATCTCATCCAATACTAAAGTCATCTTTCTGCCTCCTGTGCCACCAGCTCCATGCCCAGGGAGGCGTGTCGGTGCACGTGCATCTCCTCCAGCACCTGCTACACTGTGGTGCTCAGCTGGGTTGAAGTGAAGACAGAGCCGGGAAAGTCCATATGCTCTTGACCCAGCTGCAGGGAGTCTCATTAAACACCCATGTGGCCTTTGATAGCGCTTCCTGCATCCAAACCTGCCTGGCATCTAATCCAAATTCTTCCTGCGGAAATGTAAATAGCTGTTGGTTTCAAGATGTGTCAGAATCCTTCTGTCCTCAGCATGGCTGGCAGTGACAGTGCTTTTCCACCCTGGGCCGCAGTGCAGACACCGTCCCTCCCAACTGGCCCTCATCACCCCTCCTCATCGGTCATCAGGGCTCTTTGGTGGCTTCCTCACCCTTCTTCCTGGAGCGCCCTCTCTCTGGCTGCCCCAAAGCTCTGCTCCTTGCCAGCTGATGCTCATTTCATTGGGCCCAGAAGTCTCCATGTTCATAGACTGTGCCCATGACCCTCAGTCCCCAGGGCAGGCGCAGTACCCCAGGGTGCTGGACACAGGCCATTTCCACTCAGCTCAACTGTCCACCCCCAAGCTGCCCCACTTCTGTCGTTCAGACCTCTTTGCTTACCCAGCTCAGAGATTTTCTTTTTTTTTTAATTATACTTTTTATCTATAGATAGTTGTAGATTCCCGTGCAACTGTAAGATCCTGTGTACTCCTTACCCCAGTGATAACATCTTGCAAAGCCATGGTGCAATACCACAACCAGGATACTGAGATACCGAAACGATGCAGATACAGAACGTTTCCCACATCACGAGGATTCCTCGTGCTGCCTTTCAAAGTCACGCTCACTTCCCTCTCGCCCCACCTCCTCCTTAAACCCCGGCCACAGCTAACTCATCCAGTTCAGAGGTTTTCTAAGCAACTCTCTGCTCAGGCCCTAGGCTCTCCCACCTCACTCCTGGCCCCTGTTGGATTCCCCCACTCTCCCACGCCATTCTCCCACCCATCTCCGGTCACCGGCTCACACCTGCAGACAGAGGTGGGTTTGGCGTGAGTCCTGGCCTGACACATCACAAGCTCTCTGGAGAAACTCAGCAAGCCTGTCCTCTCCCTGGGCCTCACTTTCCTCCCCCAGACAGGTGAGTCAGGGTAGATGTTCTCTGTAATTCCCATCACCACCCACGGAAGTGCCGTTGTGAATTCCTCTACGCTGAGCTCCAGCTCGCCAACCCCAGACCACAGCTAGGTCACCCCCCAGGAGGGTGAGATGTACCCCATCAGAATTCTCTCCCCACCCCTCCCAGCACCCACCCGCTGAGCCGTCACCCACAACCCAGTGCATCAGGACAAAGACCCCAGTCTGTGGCAAAATAACTCAGTATGTTCTTGTCTGTTCTCTGAAACCACCTGTGGATTGAAGGAAAGGTGTGGGCTCAGCTCCCAGAGGCAGCAGAGGCTTCCATGTTCCCAAAGCTGCACCTTCCCCCCAGACCCAGGGCCCGGGCCACTTTGATGTCTGAAGAGCTCTGACTGAGCAATTAGCTCTGAGTAGAAAACATGTAAGCAGGTGCCCATTGACTGAACGTGTTATTCCTCCTGATGGACTTGCTGGCTGGGGTGGCCTCCAGGTGTGATGCAAGAAAGACTCCTTGGCAGGAACCCCAGGGCGAGGCCCTCAGGAGCTCTGTGTGAAGTGGGCTCGGGCCTTGGCCTCCTTTCCTTCTGGAGAGCAGCTGGGACGTTGGAACTACAGCGCCTGGGCAGTTGGTTGTGTTCACCACACGCAGTCCTGGTCGCCTGCCCTGGTGACGGAACCACAGCTCTGACAGAGGATGATATTTATCTCTTCCTAAGGCATGTTCATTTCATGTCTAATGATTCCCTTCAAACCAGAGACACGGGAGCGTCTCCACCTGCCTGGAGCGCCCACTGAGCCACCACTAGAGTCGGACCGGAGTAAGCCAGACAGGAGCAGCGCCCACAGGGTTGGGCGGCCATTTCACACGTGTTGTTTCAGTATCTTCACAGTCTTTCTTCTCTTCCAGTGAGGTATTATGTTCAGAGAAGAAGGCACCTCCACAAAGCCACATGATCCCTCCTTAGCAATGCGATCCAGACCAGGTCTGATTGACACAGTCCAGGTCTCACCTGCTTTACCTCAGCTGCCCCTTCTGTCAGGACTTCACTCAACCTTACTTCCCTTTCAATACTCAAGATTAAAATTTAAAAAAAGTCTGGGACTTCTCTGGTGGTCTAGTGGCTTAGACTCTTCGCTCCCTATTTAGGAGGCCTGGGTTTGATCCCTGGTCAGGGAACTAGATCCCATATGCCGTAACTCAGAGTTCTCATGCCACAACTAAGACCCGGTGCAGTCAAATAATAAAGAAATTAAAAAAAAAAAAAAAATCTTTCGGATCTCAATCAAATGCCCCTTCCTCCAGGAAGCCCCCCTGGTCTGCTTAGCTGTGCCAAATTTCTCTCTTCACCATGTAACCCTTTATCCCCTTCCTGGTCTCTTTTCACACTTATCACTGAAGAGTTAATTTGTACACTCAACTTTGCCATCTTGAATTTCTGAGGGGACCCAGACTGCACCTGAGTCTCTCATCCCCTGGGCCCCCTGACCCCCCAAAAAACTTCCTTTGAATAAACAAGGGTGGCTGTGGCCTGGCTCACACTTCCCCAAAGCCAAAGATAAGGAACTAAGGGTTAGAAAGTTCAAACCATGATACCCATCACCTCCAGGGAGGCCCCAGCATGGGGACTGCTGGATAAAATTGCTTGAGAAAGAAGGAGAGCATATGACACATGTGTGCTTATCAACAAAGGACTCAAAAAGGCAGCTGAGGGCCAGGAGAATGCCCCAGTTCCACGCCAGCCACAGATCCTGAGAACCACCCTGGCTGGCTTCCTTGGGCCTGCCCATAGACTGCTCTCAGCTCAGGGCAAGGACCTCGGGGGTTGTCACCAGTACCCCTCTTGTCTTCTGCTAGCGTCCTGTTTCCGAGAGCGAGCTTGTCAACTGCTTTCTGGGATTTCTAAGAATAAATCCGGTGGGGGTGGTCACTGCTTTCTAGATCACTCAGTGTTTTACTGGAAACACACTGGTCTTTTCTGCAGAATCACAGCCAGCACCCGCAGGCTGAAATCACAGAACGTTCTGGGCTCATCCTCCTTTCTGACTAGGGAAGTGGAAATCAGAGTCGGAGCCGTGCCCAGAGCAGTGAAATGTACCTGGGCATGGACCAGGGACTTGAACTTTGAGACCTGCCTTTCCAAAAAGAGGCTCATGAAAAGCAGTAGTGTCAGGGCTGGGCTTGGCTCCAGCTGGGATCTCCTACATGTGGTTCATCTGTCCACACCAAAAGTGCCCCAAACTTGGCCCAGACCCTGCTTTCTGTTAAGTGCTGAGGACCGGAGGATGTGATGGCCACCAGGTTCTCTGGGGCCTCGTGGTGCTGGTGAGAGCAACCACCCCAAGGAGACCACCCGTGGGGCTGTGGGTGTGGCACTGACTAAGGGTGTGGAAAGTTCACAGAGGCAGGGGCGATCCTGAGTCCACACACAGGGAGTGTCCACAGAGGGATGGGAGGTGTGGAGAGGTGGGCACAAGGCCTGGAAGGATGGTGAGATCCAGAGGGAGAGAGGGGAAGAAGTACCTGCACCCAGAGTCTCTTCTGGGGTGTGTGTGGTCCCTTCAAGGGCAAAACAGCAACCAGAGAAACCACATCATGGGTTGAGGCCGCTTGGAGTTAGCGGGTATGGGGCAGCATCTTCTGAGAAGGCCTGGTCTCTAACTTAAGTCCTGCCAGGACCCTGAGGTCTGCGGCCTCCCCAGTTCCAAGCAGCCCTGCAGTTACATAATTCACTAACAGACTCCTGCCTTGAGCCCTGCCCTCTGTCCGTAGAAACTTTGATCTTGCAAACATTGGCCCTGCCCCCTTCCAGAGAATGACATACTAAGTGTACCTCTGTCCTGTCACCCGATGCTCCGAAAAGCTCAGAATGTCCTAAAGACTGAACATTATCCCTGGCCTGGGGACCAAGATGGGTCCCATTCCTTCTCTTGTCTGGGTCTTCAGGAGAAAAGACAGGATCTAGAGTCCAACAGACAAGTGGGATTGATCCCTGCTTCTGACACACAGAGAAGATGAGCTGATCTGTCTCAGTCTTAATCTCCTGATCTGTAAAATGGGGATAACCCTGCTTTAGCTTGCATTGTAGGGAGGTCAAGAAGAGCCACCTGTGAAGCTGGTGGTGCTGCGCCTGGCATGCAGTAGGTGCTCAGTAAATGTTAGGTTCTGGTCTTTCTCCTCCCTGTCCTAACCTTTCTTCCTCCAGTGAGTGACTGGGGACAGAAGTCCTGCTCTCAGGACCTCTGCTGGCAGATGGTCCCCCAGGCACATGGCCAGTGTGGGCTGCGTGACCACTGTGTGCTGGAAAAATGCATCTCGGGACACTGAGGTCCCCCTGCCCAGGCCCACTGTGTTAGCAGATTGACTCCATGAGTGAAGCCATTGTAAAGATGGAAACCGAGAAGTCCAGAGAGGGGCGGGGGCCTGTGACTGGCTGTCGTGTAGAAGAACAAGCAAACTGCATGATGAGCATGGTTATCTGTGGGCGAGGGGTACAGGTGGGCTAGTGGCCTTGACTGCTCAACTCAGTGTCCCCGCCCCGACCTTCCCTGGGCAGAGCCCAGCTCTTCTTAACAGTCCAGGTCCTGCTTTTGATATTTTTTTTTTAGCTTCTTATTTTGGAATAATTTTAGATTTAGAGACAAGTTATAAAGACAGTACAGAGCGTTCCCATCACCCAGCTTCCTCTAATGTTAACATCTTACGTAACTCTGGAGCATTTGCCACAGTTAGGAAACTAACCCTGGGGTGATATTATTAACTGAACTACAAGCTTTACTTGAATCTCATCAGTTTTTCCTTAATGGACATGAATTGTCCTTTGTTCCTGTCCAGGTTCTTATCTCAGTTACCACGATGCCTGTGGTGGTCATATTTCCTTAATGTCCTTCCATCTGTGACAGTTTTCTCAGCCTTTCCTTATGTTTCATGACCTTGACAGTGCTTCACTTTTTTTATTGTGGTGAAATATGTACATATAATATAAAACTACGATTTTAACCATAAATGGACAATTCAGTGGCGATAATGACGTTCAGTGTTGCATATCCCATCACCACTATCTATTCTTCAAACAAGTTCATCATCCAAATGGAAACTCCATGACCGTGAAGCAGCTCCCCATTCCCTCTCCCAGCTCCCCCTTGAGAGTATCAGAGGGGCCCCCATCCCCAGCCTCATATCCAGGAAAGACGTTTTGCTGTTGCGACCAGATCAGTCCTTCTGGACCCCAGAGCTGCACAGAAAGGCCTGTGGGCCTTTTTCATGGTGGTACCCCTCCCTGAGCCTTAGCAAATCAAGTGCTTGCTAAGGACAGAGATGAGTCAACACCCCGCCTGCCCTGCTTCTCTGGAAACGGTCCTGTCTTGGCTTCCTAACAAAGGCTGAGATATCTGAGGTACCCCTTCTTTACAACCCACTGAGAGCCCTCTGGCTGAAGCCCGGGCAGTCTGTGCTAGCATGTTTTTCCTGGGGGCCGGCCTGCAGGCTCTCCAGGCAGAGCAGCCCACAGGGGTAACCACTGCCCACCAGCTCCAGCCCTGGTGTCCATCACTTGGCTCTATGGAGGAAGTCGTCACTCCTGCAACCCTGACCTTGGGATGCCCTCCTTGGCAGGCTGACTCCCAGGTGTAACTCCACGGCCAAGGGTGTGCTGAACACAGGAAGGCCTAAAACCAGCTAGGTGTGCCAGAGGCCCAGTGCCATGCACATCATGCTCTGCCACCTTATAACACACCAGGAACATCAACATGCCTGGCTTCCTGCCCCAGATCCAGGCACTCAGGTCCTGGCTGCCCATTGCCAGACCTCCATCACCAGGCTGGAGCCATTTCCAAAATTTGTGCCCTCCAACTGGACATGCCTGCTGCCCACCGCACCAACTGGCCTTCCTCCTCTTGCCTGCTCCTCCCCCGCCAGCCCATGGCTGGTTCCAGGTGAGGGCTCTAGGAGGTGGCCCAAGCTCTTGGGCTTCCCTAGTAACTCAGTGAGTAAAGAATCCGCCTGCAATGCAGGAGACCCCAGTTTGATTCCTGGGTCAAGAAGATCCACTGGAGAAGGGCTAGGCTACCCACTCTAGTATTTTTCGGCTTCCCTGGTGGCTCAGATGGTAAAGAATCCACCTGCAACGTGGGAGACCTGGGTTCGATCCCTGGGTTGGAAAGATCCACTGGAGAAGGGAATAGGTTACCCACTCCAGTCTTCTGGCCTGGACCACCAGGGAAGTCCCACTTCTTAACATGTTGGGCTTCCCTCCCAGCTCAATTAGTAAAGAATCTGCCTACAATGCAAGAGACCTGGGTTCAGATTCCTAGGTCAGGAAGATCCCCTGGAGAAGGAAATGGCAACTCACTCCAGTATTCTTGCCTGGAAAATCTTATGGACAGAGAAACCTGGCAGGCTACAATCCATGGTGTCATAGGAGTTGGACATGACTTTGTGACTAAACCACCACCACATACCCAGCTGTCTGGGAGAAGCAGCTGCCAGGTCCCAAGCAGCTCGGGCTTGGTCAGGTGAGGGCTGGACCTGGGTATGTTCTTCCTGATCCCTAGAGTGCTCCCTACTCAGCGGGAGAGATCCTCCTGGAGACCAGCGGTTCTCCTTCTGAGCTTGTGGCCTGCGCGCAATGCTGTTGCTCACCACTGGGTGGGGCTGCTGGGTGGTTAAGCCCCTCGGGGGCCCACACAGATCCCAACATCCTTTCAGCACTGTTCACTGACCCCAGGATGGACAATGGGGGAAGCAGAGCTAGGAACACAAAGCCAGGGGCTGCTTGATGGCTGTCTGTACCACAGACAGGGGAATCAAAAGTCCGTGCAGGCCTGACTTCTAGGAGATTCTGAGGCCCCATCCTCATAGAGATTCCAGGCAGCCTCAGTTTTGGAGTCACAGTATCCAACCCCCTGGCCTGGAGACCCTCACCTGAGCAGGTGACTCAGTGCCTCAGAGCACAAGCTTTGGAATCACCAGCTGCTTATTTGCTGTGTGACCCGGGTCAAGTAGCCTAACTTTTCTGACACTGTTTCCTCACTTGCAAAATGGAGACACATATTCCCATCAGTGGGAATCAAGTGGGCTTATTTTGTAGAAGATGCTTTCTTCCCTTCCTCTTACCAAAAAAAAAAAAAAAAAAATACATCTTCTGAAACTCTTCATGGCTTAGAGGACGGAACCGCAAACTTCTGATCTGTATATTTAAAGCCTGTGTCTATCAAAACTCAATATAACTTGCCCAGTACAACGACCAACTCATCTCAGTTTCCCCAGGACTTTCCTGGCTTTAGCCCTGGAAGTCCTGTGTCCTAGGAGGCGCTTCAGTCCCATTAACTCCTCACCTACAAAGCCCATCTCATGAGAGCTCAGGTTTTTCACATCCCTCAACTTGGCTGCCAATGCAGGAGATATAAGAGACGTGGGTTCAATCCCTGGGTGGGGAAGATCCCCTGGAGGAGGAAATGGCAACCCACTCCAGCATTCTTGTGTGGAGAATCCCGCGGACAGAGGAGCCAGGAGGGATGTGGTCCATGGGGTCACAAAAAGTCGGACATGACTGAAGTGACTTAGCACACACGCATGCAACCTGGCCACCCTTTCTGACATCTGGCTGCCACCAGTGCTATCTCCTCCATCTGAAATGCCCTTCCTCATCTTTGCCTGTCAAGAGTCAACACAGCGATCAAGAACAGCTCCTCCATGAGGGCTTCCAGTGCCCATGATGGAGTCAGGCCCGCTTCCGCTGTCCCCCAGGGCTCCCTCTGTGGCTCTGACACAGATCTGGCTTCCTCCGTCTCCTCACAGGACAATGAGCAACAGGTGGCAGGCACTGCTGGTGTTGCACTCCTGTGCAGAGTAGGTGTTCAATAAATGTTGTGTTCCTGTCACAGCCTCCTCCAGCTGGGTTCGTGGCCCTGCCCACCTCATGTGTTTGCCCTTTGGGCGGTGGGCTCAGCAGAACCAGCTCTGGGGGGATGGCTGGGGGCTCGAGAAGAGACACAGCCAGGACAGACCTCGCTCTGGGTGAGGTGGCCCCCACCCTATCCTGACACCACCCCCGGGGGTAAGAGCCCTAGGCCAGGGCCCATCTGCTCCCAACAACCCGCAGGCATCCAGCTTTTCCTCATTCACTGGAGGCTTAGCAAGCTCTTGGCGAGCATGTGCTGGAAATGACGGTGTGGGCTGTCCCCCCCGCGGGCACTGAGGTCATCCTTGGTTTCCTAGGAGATTAGGTGGTGAGTGTAAACAATGGGGAGGCCGGGTGAGGGGTCTGGGGAAAACGAGTTCTTCTGGCACCCTGGACACAGAGGAGGTGCTGACACCCGGGGGAAGCTGGTAGCAGGAGACAGGTCCCGGGTAAGGGTGGCACCTTGCTCAGATCAGGAGGCCCCCCTGGCCCCAGGAGGAGCGCTCCTCTCCAGCTGTGAGGGCTGGTCAAGCACAGGGTCAGAGCTCTAAAGCCAGTGATAGAAATCTAGGGCTTGCTGAGTCTTCCTCCATAAAAGAATGACCCTGAGGACCGGGTCTCCGGCTCTGCTCGTGACTCTCAGAACCCTCTCCGGTGGTGGGTACAAGAGATCCCTGTCCAGAGCACCTTCCCTGAGGGGTGCCTGCTCCCGTCTCAGAGGCCCCTGGAGAAATAGCCCCCTTCCCCTCCTCCCTCCCTGACCCCGCTTCTCAGAAATAAAAGGGAGCGGTGGGGGTGGGGCGGGGAAGGGGGGGACCTTCAGTTGGCAGCCATTCTGAAAACAGTTCTATTTTCTGCTCTTTTCCTGTTCAGAATAGACAGCGACATAAAATGTGAACCGAAGGATGGCAGTGATTGCCACTTGGGCCCCTCACACGGACAGATAAGAAGTAATCAATTGCCTGGAATTCGAGAAGGGATTATCTGGGAGCAGAAACCACTTTCTCTGTGAAACGTTCCTCTGCTCCACCCGGAGATGTCCCCCTCACTATCGGCACTGTCCAGCAGGTTCTAGCTGGGTCAAGGGCAGTGTGTGTCAAGGGTGGGGTCTCTGAGGACTTCCACAGCACAGTCCGTCTCTGACCTGCCTCAGAGGTTCCCCACTGCACCAGGTTGGAGCATCTCCTCCTTCTGGCAACTACTATCCCACCAGCTCCTTCACTCCACCCAAAACAGAGAGCTTCCTCAAAATCCATTTTATCAAGTCCCTTCCAGGCAGCTAAAAGCCCTCAAGATAAAGTTCAGACTCCTTAACATGGCTTAAGAGGCACTTGATGATCTGGGCCCATTTAGCCTCCAATCTCTGACCTTGGCTCTGCCTACACCAGCTACAGGGGCTTCTTGCAGGCCAAGCCATCTGCCTGGACTGTCCTCAGGCCTGGCCTGCCCTGGAGGTCTCGCCCAGGGCATTCTCAGGACACTTGTGCGCTTGTCAGTGCCTGAACGTGTAACACACTAGATTGCTGTTGTGAGTGTTCACACTGTTTCACAGCAGCTGCTCACAAGTGCTATTTACCATGTGTGGGAGCCTCACAGTTATGTTACAGAATGATGTCCTTCCAAGCCCACAGGTTTGGCTTCTGTGAGGGGAAGGACGTGTCTGATGCCACTCTGAGTCCCAGGCACCTGGAACAGAGGAGGTACTCAGTGAAAGTTTGTTGATTGAAAAAATAAAAGAATGAATAACAGATTAGGTACTCAGAAAATGATTGAAAAGCTGAAAGAATGAATGAATGAAAGTCCCACACACTTGAAACATCAGTCCCTACACTTTTTCCTTGGTCAGAGTTAGATTCCTGGGTGGGATGGATTCTGTTTCTTAAGAAGCATTAAAGTAGCACTGGACTGTAAAGGCAACAGAGGAAAGTATTGGGTTGGCTGAAAAGTTCATTTGAGTTTTCCTATAGCATCTTACAGAAAAAAATCCAAACAAATTTTTTGGCCAACCCAATATATTCAACAGGACTCTTCTAAAGAATAAAACTGCATGTGGTAGGAAGGAATACTTCTATGAGCTCATGGGGTAGATTAAATCACAGAAGATGGCTGTTTAGTTGTCCACTAAGGAGGCTGAGCCCACTTAACTGAAACTCATTTTGCTTTGCCGAGTAGAGTTTGCAGGTTCGGTCTTGGAGTTGGGATGCTCAGGATCACAGAGGAGACACAAGGCCCTTTCCTCCTTTCCCTCACTGTCAGACCAAGACACCCCTGCCTGCACCCAGTACTGCCCCTAGCCAACTCTATCAGGCCATAAAGAGCTGACTCCCAGGCCACCTCCTCCAGGAAGACTTCCCCGGTGCCTCGAGGGAAATGTTCCAGTCCCCCTCCCTCAATTCCCTTCTGGCTTATAGACCAGGTTGTGGGTGACCCATACCTTTAAAGGTGGACTTCTCAAAGCACATGCTGATATAGATTATGGGTCTCCGGGAGTGGACCAGGACACGCAATGTTTCTCAAACTTACTTGACTTTGGGCCTTTTGGTTCAAGTAATGACTTGTTCCACGGAATATACTTTGGGAAATATACTTTAGAGAATGCTACTGAATCTAGATATATTTTAACAGCCGCCTCATTTTATAGAGGAGTAGAGCCCCAGAGATGAACTAGCAGAGTCAGGACAGCACACAGGTTGCTTCCCGTCTCACCTTGACCCCAGAAGCATCACCAAGGATGAGAATGAGTCCTGAGCTCCAGGCCAAGGGGATCAAGGCAGCAACATGACCTTGGAAAAGTCTGGGCTCAGTTTGACCTGCCCAGTACCTGGTATCTTCCAGGCAAGGCCAGAGTCACAGTCTGAGTCCTTAAATGGGGGCTGCAGCGGTCAGGTGGAGCCTTCAGGAGTCTACTGGTCTTGTTAATTTATAGGATGGTGGCAGAAACCTAAATGCTGCCCAGACCATGGTCTTGGCCATCCCAGGAGAGGTAGGAGGGGCCTTAGCCATCCTCAAGGTCTCCTTTTTCCCAGGGATCTTATGAGGCTGCCTGGGGATAGGCTACCCTGTCTTTTCAGTGTCCTGACACCCCCAACTTTCTGGCAGCCTCCCCCACAGAAGTCTCTAGAGTTCATTCTCAGGAAGCCACAAAAGGCAGGAGCTGGCAATGTCAGGCAGCCTAGATGCCCAACAGCAGAGTGTGGTTGAGTTAATCTTAGGTTGATTCATGAACTCCTAAGAATGAGAGGCAGGAGAAAGGGGAGACAGTGGGTACAAAAGAGAAAAGGCAGCCCCTGCCACCAGGGAGCTGGGTGTGGTGGTTGAGCACAGAGGTTCTAGCCAACACTTTTAAGCTGTGTGGCTCTAGGCAAATACTAGATCCTTCTGAGCCTTGATTTTTACATGCATGCAATGGGATGGGATGGTAGTACCCACTCCACAGGGCTGTTAGGAGGATTTAGTCAGTTAGTCCCTCAAAACAGCATCTGCCATGCTTACCATCTTTAAGAAGCAGCTCCAGGGTGGGGGCCAGGTCCCTGTTCTGTGTGACATGTACCTGACTTCCTCAATCTCCCCATTTCACCGTTTCCTCAGCTGGAAAACAGAGTTAATATGGCAACTGTAATGGTTAGATTTAAGCAAGCTAATTCACAAAAAGGACTTGGAAGTGTGGATGCTATGTAATAAACACTCAAACATGCTATTATTTTATTAGTGACACAGGGAAATGAGGATACAAATATTAAGAAGTGGGACTTCCTGGTGGTCCAGTGGCTAAGATTCTGTGCTCCCAATGCAGAGATCTGAGTTCGATCCCTGGTCAGGGAACTAGATCTTGAAGGCCACAACTAAGAGTTTGCATTCTGCAACTAAAGATCCTAGGAGCTGCCACTAAGACCCAGCTCAGCCTAAATAAATAAATATTAGAAAAGAAAATATTACCAACTGAAAAAAAAAAAATCAAGTTGCATAATTGGCCTGGGCTTTGTTTCCCAATTGCAGCAGTTTCCCAGGTTGGGGGAGGCTGGGCGGGCGGGCAGGCAGTGTAGACCCACCCTCATAGGCCTGGAGCCCCTGTCCTCACGAGGCAGGTGTCCCAGGATGCACCCCTTAGGGATCAGGGTGAGGGGAGTGAATTTCCCATCCATCTGCAACCCCATACCTTCCTGGGGCGTGGGGAAGGCTTCTGGTCATGAAATGATTTCACTCCAAGATCCCAGGAGCCCGATAACTGATCTCAAAACCCCTTTGCCGTGTTCCCCAGGGTGCTGAGGGGTCTAGACAGGACCCCTCATCCCCTGCTCAATGTCAGAGTTCCCAGGGAGGATCCAGTTCAGCAGGGGTTCGATTAATTCTTGGTTGACACTCTAATGTGCATATGCTAATTCTAACCTTTCAGGGATGGGCTTCAGTAAAGATGGGCAGTCAGGCTCACACATATTGGTTCTTGTCTTCTGTAAGGTTTTGAAGTAAATTAAAATTTTGAAATAAAACACACACACACAACTTTATGATCTTACATTTTCTCTGTCCCCAGCTGCATATGGAACCTTGACGAACTCCTACTCTCCTTGAATTATGTCTTTAAGGCTCTGACATTTAGCAGAGGTTTTTATGAGCACAGTTATTAGTCATCCTTCAAAGCAACCACATGAAATGGGTCAGGGGCTTATGTTCTTTAGCAGACAGAAGGGTTGAGTCACTCACAAGGTTCAGATATGGTTTAAATGTGTAGGGAGATTATATATATTCACATGTAGATATCAGTCAAGCTATACTTATCCCCAATAATGCAGGAGGGGGTATTATTTTTAGATTAAGCTAACTTTTTTGAAAACTTACCATTGTACCAGAGTCTATTCCAATCATTTAATAAACATACCTCTTGTGATTCTCAAGGCAACTATAGGAGGTAGACATTATTACTGAATCTTACCAAAGGAGGAAACCTAACTCGAAAAGGTTAAGTGACTGGCCCGAAGTCCCAGGCAACAGAGGGGTTTTTCTGGCTCTGAAGATATGTATTATCAGTTGTATCATCCTGCCTTATCAGGAAATGGAATTCTTATAAAACCCATACACTTTCTTTGAGCAAATAACACAACTGTCCTGGCTACAGGCTTGAGGGATAGTGGAGTCCCCAGTGACAAAAGTCAGCCTCTAAGACTCTCCCATAGTATATGCTGCTGCTGCTGCTAAGTCACTTCAGTCGTGTCTGACTCTGTGGGACCCCATAGATGCCAGCCTACCAGGCTCCTCCATCCCTGGGATTCTACAGGCATGAGTACTGGAGTGGGGTGCCATTGCCTTCTCCGCCCATAGTATATATATTTTTATTTATTTTTGGCTACACTGGGACTTTGTTGCTGCATGTGCACTTTCTCTAGCTGTGGTGCACGGGCTTCTCACTGTGGTGGCTTTTCGTTGCCGAGCACAGGCTCTACACGAGCAGGCTTTAGTAGTTGCAGCATGCAGGCTCAGTAGTTGTGGCACACAGGCTTTGTTGCTTTGCAGCGTGTGGGATCGTCCCGGACCAGGGATCAAACCTGTGCCCCCTGCATTGGCAGGCAGATTCTTAATCCACTGCACCACCAGGGAAGTCTGAATTCCCCATAATATTGACAACTTGTCCCAAGGAAAGAGAATGGGCTCTGGGACAGACCGATCTGGACCAAACTCCAGCTCTGCCATTCACTAGCTGCATCTCCCTGGGCTCCCAGGGGCCTTTCCCTGGAGTATTTGGATTCCCATCTGCTGAGTGACGCAGCTCCCAGGTGTGCCCTGCGGAGGCTTCCTGCACCCGGCTCCCACTCTTCTTCTAAGAGGAGAAGTGATGCTTGTGTGCTTACCAGGGCCTGTGGTTGCCGGGCCCACGTGAATTTGGACTGAGATGCAATTCATGAAGTGGAACTATTGAAGGCAGCTGGACTCTGATATGGCAGAACACCTTTCTTTAAACAGACCAACGTCCCAGTAGGCAGTGCCCATGTGACCAGGCGGCCGGGGGCACATCTACAAAGAGCTCTTGCTTCTCCAAGCCCTCAGCCCTGGCGCCTACCCCCCAACCAAGGAAGGCGGGACCTCAGACCCATGTGGGGTCTACAGAGAAGCTGCAGGGCAGCAGGGAAACAGAATGCTTCCTCCTCCTGAGGGCCCCCGACCCTCACGTTCTAAATGGAGAACACTGACTCTATCCTGTGGAAAGTCCCCAAGTGAACGGACTAACAATTGACTCCAGCTGGACCTCTCTGCTAACTCTGGCCACATTTCCCATACTTCCGTTCCCGGGATCCATCCCTTGCCCCTTCCAGATCTGAAAGTGACCCCTGGGCCTCCTGGGGATGCAACTGTCTGCCTGCTGCAGCTCAGATCTGGGGCTGCTCCTTCCGGAGGAGGAGTCAGTCAGCCGCCCATTGTCAGCCCCCACGCCTTCCACCTCCGCTGCTTTCCTGTCCCCGGGGTGAGCCTCCCCCGGGGGCTCCCTGAGACCAAAGACAATTGTCCCAAATAAAGAAGCACTGGCCTCTTCCCCTCGTGGCTAAAATTATCAGAAACTGAACATGCGTTGCTGACCTCAGTCCTCCCCCTGCCCTGGTCCCTCTGGGAGCCTGTGCTGCCCCTCACTCAGACCCATGTGCCCTTCCTGGACGAGGCAGCCTCCTTCTAAAAGAGCTACAGTATGGCCTGCTTTCTCCAGCTCCTCATCGTGTACACAAAGATCATGGGGTCCAAGTAGCCAGGGGATGCTAGTATGTCTCCCAAGAGCGGTGGAAGCTCCACTGTGGTCCCCACTGCCATTGCCAAGACCACAAGTACCATAAGCCTCTGCCCTGGGGAAGCACAGCAGCTATCTTTGCTCCCTCCCCTCTCAACTACTGCACAACCGTCTCCATGCTGGCTTCCTCCTCACTTGCTGATGTTTCTCACTTCCTTGCATCCTTGCTGTTGGATAGATCCCAGCTCCTGTATTATTCCATTGTATCCAGAATGTTTGCAGGAAGGAATGTTATAACCTCTTTAAAAAAAAAAAAAAAAACACTCTAGGAAGATGTGCTCAGGGCTAAGTCCCCAACAAGAAATATTTGGTGAGCATGTTGGTGGAGAATTTGTATCCATTTATCCCTTCATCAGGGACACAAGCAGGAGTGGAAACCAGGCATGCCCTGCAGGGCACAAAACCCCTCCTTTACGTCATCAGGCAGAATCTTCTCAAGGCTTCTGTGTGGCAGGGAGGGCAGGAATTTTGCAAGAGGGGTGACCCAATGCCCTGATCAGGGAGGTGGCTAGCTCCACGTACATGGACCCAGAACTAATTCCCAAGCCCTTGACCTCTGGCTCATCAGCTTTGCATCAGCCTTCTTGGGCCCAACTGTCCCAGCTCACAAAAGTTAGGAAAGGAGAAGGGTGGGGGACAGAGGAAGAAAAAGTGATGTGTCCCTCCCAGGGTTCCACAGGATCCCTCCCTGAAGAGCTCTCCCTGCCTCGGTCCTGCCTTTGCCTTCTGTCCACCAAAATGACCCTCCCTGCATTGTGCTGTCTCTCGGCAGAGTAGTAGAAATATCACAGGTTGTGGCATCAGGCAGGCTGGGTTGGAATCCCCGTTTGTCAGGGACAGTCACCGTTCACACCTGTTGGCCTTATAGAGAGATGCCTCAGGGCTCCTTTTCCCTCTAATTGCCCCCATCAGGACTGTACATGGTGGTCACCTTACTAAAGCAGAAGGCACGGCACGCAGGCAGCTGGAAGTGGCCTGGTTCAGGTCCCAGATAGTTCTGTGATTGGAGAAGGGAACAGAGAATGAAGTGAACCCTTGAGGACACTGACAGGGAAGGGGCTGCTGGCTGCAGCCGTGGGAGGTTCTGGGGCTCCAGGAGGAAGCCTTGGCCAGGCCTGGAGATGCAGAGTCTGAACTCCTGGGGCCAGGCCCTGCATCGGGTAACAGAGGCATCTTGGGACAGTGCCACCACCTTGCCCACCTCTGGGGGTGGGGACGGGGGGCGTCACTCACAGCATGGTCTCAGTGAATGATGCCACCTGGAATTGTGCAGGGCACGACCTGCCCAGCTGTGCAGGGCCGTCTACCTAAAGTGCGCACAGAAAAGCAAGTGAGCAGACGTTAGATCACATCAGAGGGCAGGAATGAATAGGCAGCAGAGAAGTTACCAACACAGAGGAAAGGTAAACTCCCAGGAAGGAGAGGAAGCATCCTTGTCAGTCTGGGGAGGAGTTTTAAATCAACCCGACTCATCTCAATCAACATTGACTGAATAATTACAATGTGCTGAACCTGGGCACTTACTGGGGTGGGGGTAGGGGGTGGGCACTGCCGCTGAGGAGCTTCCGGGCCAAGAGGGGGGTGGGCAGGCCACCCCCCTGCCCACCCCGCAGGGCAGAGCGGGCTCAGGGAGATGCAGGGTGGGATGGGAGCAGAAGAGGAACCCCGGGGAGGGTGTGTCGGGTCAGCTCTTCTGGTTTCACAGACAGAGAGTAGAGTCGGGCCACCAGAGTGATGAGGGTGCAGGTACGTGGGCTGTCATCTCGGCCATAGAGTCAAGCCTCGGAGAGCTGGGTCGGCATCCATCCAGGATCCCCAGGGTCCAGGGATCGGGATCTGGCAGCAGCTTAAGGTCAGATCTTAAAAGAATCTTCAATTCCAGGCTGAGGAATTTGAACTTGATTCTGGAGAAGAAGCCCTGAGTTGTTTCTTAGTAAAGGGGTGACTCGATCAGATTCCTTAATAGCCTGGGAGCTTGGTCCCTGCTTAGGCCATATCCCACCCGCACCCCGGGATGCCCCGCCAGGGCTTTCTCCTCTGCACCACTCGCTCTCTGTGAGGGGGGGCTCAAACCAGAAGCAGCCTGAGTCCTGGGAAGCACAAAGGAGGACCGCTGCCAGGAGCAGAGAGCGCTTGGCCCAGGCTGAGCCCCTTTGGTCTGTGGGAAGCACTCTGTCTCTGCAGAAATCGGCTTCCCAAGGGAGATGGCTTGAGGCCACTTGGATGTGCTGACCAATGCATCCAGCTAGCCTGGGAGGACCCAAGAGTCCTATGAACTTTTCCACTGCTGGTTGCTCCAGCAAGTAGATTTTCCATGACCATCTCATACCAATAAAATGCAGTGCCATACACTGCCTGGTGTATGAATGTTTAGGCCTGCTGTGGCAAATGACCACAAACTGGGTGGCTTAAAACAATAGAACTGTACTGTCTCCTAGTTCTGGGGACCAGAAGTCCAAAATCAAGGTGTTAGGAGGGCTGTACTCCCTGCAAAGCCCCCAGAGGAGAATATTGCCTCACTCTACCAGCTTCTGGTGGCTCCAGGAGTACCTTGGTGTGTGGTTGCATCACTCCACACTGGCCTCCCTACTTCTTCTCGTCTTTGTATCTCCTCCTCTCCCATCTCTCCTAAGGACACTTGTCTTTGAGTTTAGGGACCACCTGGATAATCCATGGTGATCACATCTCAGGATCCAAGACTGAATTACATCTGCAAAGACCCTTTTTCTAAAATAAGGTCACATTTCCAGATTCGGGGGCTTAGGATGGGGCGTGACTTTGGGGGGCCACCTTTCAACCTATGACACGTGGTCTTTGGATCCAGACAGAGCCAGGAGGAAATCCTGTCTTAATAATTACTAGCTAAGCTGGTCTTGGGCAAGTTTAGAAATTTCCTTGAACATCATTCCTTTATCTTTAGGTCTTCCCTGTAGCTCAAACAGTAAAGAATTTGCCTGCAACGCATGAGACCCAGGATCGATACCTGGGCCGGAAAGATCCTCTGGAGAAGGGAATGGCAACCCACTCCAGTATTCTTGCCTGGAGAATCCCATGGACAGAGGAGCCTGGCAGGCTACAGTCCATGGAATCATGAAGAGTTGGACATGACTGAACGACTAACGCTACTACTTGCCAGACTGGTCTTGGACAAGTTTAGAAATCTCCTTGAACATCATTCGTTTATCTTTAAAATAGGGAAAATATCTATTCATAGGGTTGTTACAAGGCTTTCATGAGATGATGGTCATTTAGCATACAGTCCACAGTACATGGCATGGAAGATGATGATTAAAACAATGATGAACTGACTCAGAGAAGTGAAGGGAGTTGCCCAAGGCCACACAGCTACTTAGGTAGCAGGGCCAGAACTGGTACTCAGATCTCTCTCTTACACCAAAGGACACCCTCTTGCCATATAACTTGTGTTCTAATTACCTGTACTGACGTTTTGACCCTGCTCTGTTGGCTGGTTCCTCACGGACATCTCATGCCCCTCTGTTCTATCCCAGAGACTATGGATGGACCCCTTGGCAGGTAGGTGAACAGCATCTCAAAGTGGAGTGAACAGCCAACTATTGACCCCAAGGAGGTGAGATTAGGATGAGAGTTATTCCACTACAACGAGGGAAATCAGATTTGACCTCCTCTGTAAGGAGGAGTTGTGTAAGAAGCAGTTAGTCACAGCATCACCACTGGGGTTGCAGACCGTTTGCCTTGGGGCAGTGATGGTGCAGACTCAGTCCACACACTGTTTCATCAAGCCTTGCCTCTTCCCTGTGGGATAGGAGGAACATCCCATTCATAGTTTAACTCACTTGTGGCAAGAAAACAAGGCTTTCTCTGCACCTGGGGAAGCAAAGGACTCAGTCCAGTTCAGTCACTCAGTTGTGTCCGACTCTGCAACCCCATGGATCGCAGCATGCCAGGCTTCCCTGTCCATCACCCACCCCCAGACCTTGCTCAAACTCATGTCCATTGAGTCAGTGATGCCATCCAACCATCTCATCCCCTTCTCCTCCTGCCTTCAATCTTTCCCAGCATCAGGGTCTTCTCCAATGAGTTGGCTATTTGCATCAGATGGCCAAAGTATTGGAGCTTCAGCTTCAGCATCAGTCCTTCCAATGAATATTTAGGACTGATTTCCTTTAGGATTGACTGGTTTGATCTCCTTGCAGTTCAAGGGACTCTCAAGAGTCTTCTTCAACGCCATAGTTCAAAAGCATCAATTCTCTGGTGCTCAACTCTCTTAATGGTCCAACTCTCACATCCATACATGATTACTGGAAAAATCATAGCTTTGACTAGATGACTTTTGTCGGCAAAGTAATGTCTCTGCTTTTTAATATGCTATCTAGGTTGGTCATAGCTTTTCTTCCAAGGAGCAAACGTCTTTTAATTTCACGGCTGCAGTCACCATCTGCAGTGATTTTGGAGCCCAGGAAAATAAAATCTGTCGCTGTTTCTGGAGGAGCCAAGATGGCAGAGGAGTAGGACGGGGAAACCACTTTCTCTCCTACAAATTCATCAAAAGAATTAATGAACGCAGAGCAAACTTCGCAAAACAACTTCTGATCGCTAGCTGAGGTCATCAGGCGCCCAGAAAAGCAGCCCATTGTCTTCGAAAGGAGGTAGGACAAAATATAAAGGATAAAAAGTGAGACAAAAGAGCTAAGGACAGAGATCCGTCCCGGGAAGGGAGTCTTAGGCGGCATTGTTTGGGCTAGGGTCCGGGCCTGAGTGCCGTGAGGACAATCAGAGGGAGCTTCTGTGAGTTGCCAACTTGAACTGTGGGAGACCAAAAGAGAGAGAGAAAATTAACTGGCCCGAACACACTGCCGGCCGTTCGCAGAACAAAGGGAACGAGAAAGTCCAGAGAAGAGCTCGCAGGCTGCAGACCGGCCCAGCCCCGCCGGAGGCAGGAGGCAGGGGGGAGGGGAAGGTCGCAGCGAGACACAGGGCGCAGGCACCCGACCGGCGCGGGCGAGGACTGGGGCTGGGGACGCGAAGGGCAGAAGGCGCACGCATCCGACTGGCCCCAGAGGAAACTGAGACTGGGACTGCAGAGGGGAGTGGGCGCACCGCACCCGGGGAGACTGTGCCCTTCAAGCCCCTGGCTGCCTGGACCGCTCTGACGGGGAAGGCACAAAGAGCAGGCGCAGCTTTTTGTTCCGCGCTTTTGTGGAACACCGGAGGGCTGGAACCGCGCACAGCGCGGGGCGCGCTCCATATAGAACAGCCGGGAGCCTGTGCGGCACAGACGGAGAAAGCAGCTCCAGCCCCTCCCTGCAGCGCCAGCCCATCCCCGCGGCGCAAGCCCCTCCCCGCAGCGCAACGGAACTAGCTACCTGAATAAGAGTCCACCTCCGCCCGCCTGTGTCAGGGCAGAAATGAGGGTCTGAAGAGACCGGCAAACAGAAGCCAAATAAAGGGAACCGCTTCAGAAGGGACTGGTGCAACAGATTAAAATCCCTGTAGAAAACACCGACTACACCGGAAGGGGCCTGTAGATATCGAGAAGTGTAAGCTGGAATGAGGAGCTATCTGAAACTGAGCCGAACCCACACTGACCGCAACAGCTCCAGAGAAATTCCTAGATATATTTTTACTTTTTTTTTTTAAGGAAGAAAAAAAAAATTTTTTTTAATTTTTTTTCGTTTTTCTTTTTTCTTTTATTTTCCTTTAAAATTCCCTATTACTCCCCCATTACTCCTTAACTTTCATTATCATAGATTTTTACAATGTTTTTAATTAGGGAAAAAATTTTTTTCTTTTTTTGTCTTTCTTTTTATTTTTTCTTTCCTTCCTTTCTTTTTTTTCTTTCCTTTTTCTCTTCTATTTTCTATTTTTCTTTTTCTCTTATTTCTTTTAAAGTCCTCTAGTACTCCTCTACTACTCCTTAATTTTCATTTTCAATACACTATAACCTTACAAAAAAAAAAAAAAAAGAAGAGAAGCCCTATTTTTAAACTGAACATCATATATATTTCTAAAATTTTTTTTGTGTGTTTTGGTTTTTGTTTTTAATATAGTATTTTTAAGAGTCTAACCTCTACTCTAGATTTTTAATCTTTGTTTTTCAGTATATGATATAAATTGTGGACATTTAAGAATCCAATATTCAGTTCCCATTTTTATTCAGGAGTGTGTTGATTATTCTCTCCCAATCTTGACTCTCTGTTTTCTACCTCAGAACACCTCTATTTCCTCCTTTCCCCTTCTCTTCCCAATCCAATTCTGTGAATCTTTGTAGGTGACTGGGCTACAGAGAACACTCTGGGAACAGACAGCTGCGTAGATCTGTCTCTCTCCTCTTGAGTCCCCCTTTTTCTCCTCCTGCTCATCTCTATCTCCCTCCTCCCTCTCCTCTTCTTCTTGTAACTCTGTGAACCTCTCTGGGTGTCCCTAACAGGGGAGAATCTTTTCGCCATTAACCTAGAAGTTTTATTATCAGTGCTGTATAGTTGGAGAAGTCCTGAGACTACAGGAAGAATAAAACTGAAATCCAGAGGCAGGAGACTTAAGCCCCAAACCTGAGAACACCAGAAAACTCCTGACTACATGGAACTTTAAGTAATAAGTGACTGTCCAAAAGCCTCCATACCTACACTGAAACCAACCACCACCCAAGAGCCAATAAGTTTTAGAGCAAGACATACCACGCAAATTCTCCAGCAACACAGGAACATAGCCCTGAATGTCAACATACAGGCTGCTCAAGGTCACACCTAACACATAGACCCATCTCAAAACTCATTACTGGGCACTCCATTGCTCTCCAAAGAGAAGAAATCAAGTTCCACGCACCAGAACACTGACGCAAGCTTCCCTAACCAGGAAACCTTGACAAGCCAATCATCTAACCCCACCCACTGGGTAAATCCTCCACAATAAAAAGGAACCACAGACCTCCAGATTATAGAAAGCCCACTCCAGACACAGCAATCTAAACAAGATGAAAAGGAAAAGAAATACCCAACAGGTAAAGGAACATGAAAAATGCCCACCAAGTCAAACAAAAGAGGAGGAGATAGGGAATCTACCTGAAAAAGAATTTAGAATAATGATAATAAAAATGATCCAAAATCTTGAAAACAAAATGGAGTTACAGATAAATAGCCTGGAGACAAAGATTGAAAAGATACAAGAAATGTTTAATAAAGACCTAGAAGAAATAAAAAAGAGTCAATTAAAAATGAATAATGCAATGAATGAGATCAAAAACACTCTGGAGGGAACCAAGAGCAGAATAACGGAGACAGAAGATAGGATAAGTGAGGTAGAAGATAAAATGGTGGAAATAAATGAAACAGAGAGGAAAAAAGAAAAAAGGATCAAAAGAAATGAGGACAACCTCAGGGACCTCTGGGACAATGTGAAATGCCCCAACATTCGAATCATAGGAGTCCCAGGAGAAGAAGACAAAAAGAAAGGCCATGAGAAAATACTCGAGGAGATAATAGCTGAAAACTTCCCTAAAATGGGGAAGGAAATAGCCACCCAAGTCCAAGAAACTCAGAGAGTCCCAAACAGGATAAACCCAAGGCAAAACACCCCAAGACACATATTAATCAAATTAACAAAGATCAAACACAAAGAACAAATACTAAAAGCAGCAAGGGAGAAACAAAAAATAACACACAAAGGGATTCCCATAAGGATAACAGCTGATCTATCAATAGAAACCCTCCAGGCCAGAAGGGAATGGCAGGACATACTGAAAGTAATGAAGGAGAATAACCTACAACCTACATTACTGTACCCAGCAAGGATCTCATTCAGATATGAAGGAGAATTCAAAAGCTTTACAGACAAGCAAAAGCTGAGAGAATTCAGCACCACCAAACCAGCTCTTCAACAAATGCTAAAGGATCTTCTCTAGACAGGAAATGCAGAAAGGTTGTATAAAAACGTGAACCCAAAACAACAAAGTAAATGGCAACGGGACCACACCTATCAATAATTACGTTAAATGTAAATGGGTTGAATGCCCCAACCAAAAGACAAAGATTGGCTGAATGGATACAAAAACAAGACCCCTATATATGCTGTCTACAAGAGACCCACCTCAAAGCAAGAGACACATACAGACTAAAAGTGAAGGGCTGGAAAAAAATATTTCACGCAAACGGAGACCAAAAGAAAGCAGGAGTCGCAATACTCGTATCAGATAAAATAGACTTTCAAATAAAGGATGTGAAAAGAGACAAAGAAGGACACTACATAATGATCAAAGGATCAATTCAAGAAGAACATATAACAATTATAAATATATATGCACCGAACATAGGAGCACCACAATATGTACGGCAAATGCTAACGAGTATGAAAGAGGAAATTAATAGTAACACATTAATAGTGGGAGACTTTAATACCCCACTCACAACTATGGATAGATCAACTAAACAGAAAATTAACAAGGAAACACAAACCTTAAATGACACAATGGACCAGCTAGACCTAATTGATATCTATAGGACCTTTCACCCCAAAACAATCAACTTCACCTTTTTCTCAAGTGCACACGGAACCTTCTCCAGAATAGATCACATCCTGGGCCATAAATCTGGTCTTGGAAAATTCAAAAAAATTGAAATCATTCCAGTCATCTTTTCTGACCACAATGCAGTAAGATTAGATCTCAATTACAGGGAAAAAATTGTTAAAAATTCAAACATACAGAGGCTAAATAACACGCTTCTGAATAACCAACAAATCATAGAAGAAATCAAAAAAGAAATCAAAATATGCATAGAAATGAATGAAAATGAAAACACAACAACCCAAAACCTATGGGACACTGTAAAAGCAGTGCTAAGGGGAAGGTTCATAGCATTACAGGCTTACATCAAGAAACAAGAAAAAAGCCAAATAAATAACCTAACTCTACACCTAAAGCAATTAGAGAAGGAAGAAATGAAGAACCCCAGAGTTAGCAGAAGGAAAGAAATCTTAAAAATCAGGGCAGAAATTAATGCAAAAGAAACTAAAGAGACCATAGCAAAAATCAACAAAGCTAAAAGCTGATTTTTTGAAAAAATAAACAAAATTGACAAACCATTAGCAAGACTCATTAAGAAACAGAGAGAGAAGAACCAAATTAACAAAATTAGAAATGAAAATGGAGAGATCACAACAGACAACACTGAAATACAAAGGATCATAAGAGACTACTACCAGCATCTCTATGCCAATAAAATGGACAACGTGGATGAAATGGACAAATTCTTAGAAAAGTATAACTTTCCAAAACTGAACCAGGAAGAAATAGAAGATCTTAACAGACCCATCACAAGCAAGGAAGTCGAAACTGTAATCAAAAATCTTCCAGTAAACAAAAGCCCAGGACCAGATGGCTTCACAGCTGAATTCTACCAAAAATTTAGAGAAGAGCTAACACCTATCTTACTCAAACTCTTCCAGAAAATTGCAGATGAAGGTAAGCTTCCAAACTCATTCTATGAGGCCACCATCACCCTAATTCCAAAACCAGACAAAGATGCCACAAAAAAAGAAAACTACAGGCCAATATCACTGATGAACATAGATGCAAAAATCCTTAACAAAATTCTAGCAAACAGAATCCAACAACATAGTAAAAAAAATCATACACCATGACCAAGTGGGCTTTATCCCAGGAATGCAAGGATTCTTTAATATCCGCAAATCAATCAATGTAATACACCACATTAACAAATTGAAAGATAAAAACCATATGATTATCTCAATAGATGCAGAGAAAGCCTTTGACAAAATTCAACACTCATTTATGATTAAAACTCTCCAGAAAGCAGGAATAGAAGGAACATACCTCAACATAATAAAAGCTATATATGACAAACCCACAGCAAGCATCACCCTCAATGGTGAAAAATTGAAAGCATTTCCCCTGAAATCAGGAACAAGACAAGGGTGCCCACTCTCACCACTACTATTCAACATAGTGTTGGAAGTTTTGGCCACAGCAATCAGAGCAGAAAAAGAAGTAAAAGGAATCCAGATAGGAAAAGAAGAAGTGGAACTCTCACTGTTTGCAGATGACATGATCCTCTACATAGAAAACCCTAAAGACTCTACCAGAAAATTACTAGAGCTAATCAATGAATATAGTAAAGTTGCAGGATATAAAATTAACACACAGAAATCCCTTGCATTCCTATATACTAACAATGAAAAAACAGAAAGAGAAATTAAGGAAACAATACCATTCACCATTGCAACAAAAAGAATAAAATACTTAGGAGTATATCTACCTAAAAAACAAAAGACCTATACATAGAAAACTATAAAACACTGATGAAAGAAATCAAAGAGGACACAAACAGATGGAGAAACATACCGTGTTCATGGATTGGAAGAATTAATATTGTCAAAATGGCTATTCTACCCAAAGCAATCTATAGATTCAATGCAATCCCTATCAAGCTACCAATGGTATTTTTCACAGAACTAGACCAAAGAATTTCACAATTTGTATGGAAATACAAAAAACCTCGAATAGCCAAAGTAATCTTGAGAAAGAAGAATGGAAGTGGAGGAATCAACCTGCCTGACTTCAGACTCTACTACAAAGCCACAGTCATCAAGACAGTATGGTACTGGCACAAAGACAGAAATATAGATCAATGGAACAGAATAGAAAGCCCAGAGATAAATCCACGAACCTATGGACACCTTATCTTTGACAAAGGAGGCAAGGATATACAATGGAAAAAAGACAACCTCTTTAACAAGTGGTGCTGGGAAAACTGGTCAACCACTTGTAAAAGAATGAAACTAGAACACTTTCTAACACCATACACAAAAATAAACTCAAAATGGATTAAAGATCTAAATGTAAGACCAGAAACTATAAAACTCCTAGAGGAGAACATAGGCAAAACACTCTCCGACATAAATCACAGCAAGATCCTCTATGACCCACCTCCCAGAAAATTGGAAATAAAAGCAAAACTAAACAAATGGGACCTAATGAAACTTAAAAGCTTTTGCACTACAAAGGAAACTATAAGTAAGGTGAAAAGACAGCCCTCAGATTGGGAGAAAATAATAGCAAATGAAGAAACAGACAAAGGATTAATCTCAAAAATATACAAGCAACTCCTGCAGCTCAATTCCAGAAAAATAAATGACCCAATCAAAAAATGGGCCAAAGAACTAAACAGACATTTCTCCAAAGAAGACATACAGATGGCTAACAAACACATGAAAAGATGCTCAACATCACTCATTATTAGAGAAATGCAAATCAAAACCACAATGAGATACCATTACACGCCAGTCAGGATGGCTGCTATCCAAAAGTCTACAAGCAATAAATGCTGGAGAGGGTGTGGAGAAAAGGGAACCCTCTTACACTGTTGGTGGGAATGCAAACTGGTACAGCCGCTATGGAAAACAGTGTGGAGATTTCTTTAAAAACTGGAAATAGAACTGCCATATGACCCAGCAATACCACTTCTGGGCATACACATTGAGGAAACCAGATCTGAAAGAGACACGTGCACCCCAATGTTCATCGCAGCACTGTTTATAATAGCCAGGACATGGAAGCAACCTAGATGCCCATCAGCAGATGAATGGATAAGGAAGCTGTGGTATATATATACCATGGAATATTACTCAGCCATTAAAAAGAATTCATTTGAATCAGTCCTAATGAGATGGATGAAACTGGAGCCCCTTATACAGAGTGAAGTAAGCCAGAAAGATAAAGAACATTACAGCATACTAACACATATATATGGAATTTAGAAAGATGGTAACGATAACCCTATATGCAAAACAGAAAAAGAGACACAGAAATACAGAACAGACTTTTGAACTCTGTGGGAGAAGGTGAGGGTGGCATGTTTCGAAAGAACAGCATGTATACTATCTACGGTGAAACAGATCACCAGCCCAGGTGGGATGCATGAGACAAGTGCTTGGGCCTGGTGCACTGGGAGGACCCAGAGGAATCAGGTGGAGAGGGAGGTGGGAGGGGGGATCGGGATGGGGAATACGTGTAAATCTATGGCTGATTCATATCAATGTATGACAAAACCCACTGAAATGTTGTGAAGTAATTAGCCTCCAACTAATTAAAAAAAAAAAAAAAAAATCTGTCGCTGTTTCCATTGTTTCCCCAACTGTTTGCCATGAAGTGATGGGATCAGATGCCATGATCTTAGTTTTCTGAATGTTGCGTTTTAGGCCAGCTTTTTCACTCTCCTCTAGCAAAGGACTAGTGACAGCAAAATCAAGGCAGGATTAACTCCTCCCTCTCGGAACTCTTTGAAACCTGATCTCCCTTCCCACCCCACAAAGACATACCTTTGATCTTTGAAGCCACTGTCACTCAGATTTCCCAGACCTGCTGTCTTGGGAGGCACCTGCCAGCTTTCACAGGGGGATCTTCTTATTAGTGCAGTTACTACCTACAGTGACACCGGGCTCTGGGCTGTGGGGAGAAAGACGTGGGCCTGGGCTTCTGTTGTGGGTGGCAGTGCATGCTCAGTCATGTCCCACTCTTTGCAACCCGATGGACTGTAGACCCCTAGGCTCCTCTGTCCATGGGATTCTCCAGGCAAGAATACTGGAGTGGGTTGCCATTTCCTCCTCCAGGGGATCTTCCCAACCCAGGGATGGAATTTGTGTCTTCTGTGTCTCCTGCACTACAGGCAGATTCTTTACCGCTGAGCCATCAGAGAAGCCCTGAAGTGTCAGTTGCTCAGTCATGTCTGACTCTGCGACCCCATGGACTGTAGCCTGCCAGGCGCCTCTGTCCTTGGAATTCTCCAGGCAAGAATGCTGGAGTGGGTAGCCATTCCTTTCTCCAGGGGATCTGCCCAACCAAGCCATCAAATCCTGGTCTCCTGCATTGCAGGCAGATTCTTTACCATCTGAGCCACCAGGGAAGCCCTGTCGTGGGTAGGATAAAACCAAAGAAGCGCTTCCCTGGGGAGGATGTCAGAGACTGGACCCCACACCTGGAGAGGGCCTAGGGGTGGAGGCAGGGAAAGGCCTTGGCAAGGTCCTGGCCAGGTCTTCAGGAAACTGATCAAGGAACAAATATATCATCTAAAAAGGAAATTGGTGGGAGAGGCAGGGAGCGGAAAGGACAGGATTATCTCCCTCCTAGTGAAATAGAAAGGTTCTGGCAGCAGGAAAAAAAGGAAGAAAACAAAGGCAAGTGGGTGGCCATCCTGGCAGGAATGGGGACCGGGAGGAAGAGCAGAAGGGTTCTTGGCCAAGTGGTGACTCACAGGTACAAAGCCCTGCAAGCACAGGGCAAGTCCTGAGCTGTGACCCGTGGTCCCAGGAGACCTCAGAGACCCAGGACTCAGGATGGGGAAGAGGAAGCTTAAAGATTCTGCATGCTGCAACAAAGGTCAAAGACCCCTTGGTGCATCAGTTAAGATCTGGCATAGCCAAATAAATTAACAACAAAATAACAACAACAACAGCAATAACTACCTCATAAGCCACTCCCAACGCTGTTCACTAATCCACCTGCATATGGATCCACCCTCATTTCATCTTTCCAGGGTGCAGGAGTCCATTCGAGAATCCACTGGCCCCGGGTGCTCCAGGAAGATGGGTGACCTCCAGAGTCTCTGCTTGATGTTTGGCATTATTGGGTGGGATGGGGTAAGGGCCTAGAAACTGGAGGGACAGGCATGATTAATGACAGAGGGACCCTCCTCTTCATTCCCTTTAAAGAGCCCCCCTGCCTGCTCTGCCCTGTGTCTTCACCAGGCCCACGAGGGGAGTTGCTGGCTGGTTTCCTTCTCTGGTTCTGCCCGAGCTGAGAAGAATGCATTGGGGCTGCAGCAAAAGGGGAGAGAAAGCCTGTTTTCATGAAAGATGGCACTGATTCTGTTTTTGAAAAGGACTAAACCCCACTTCTGAAATGAATCACTGTGGGAATGATTTGAAATGTGATATTTGTCTTTTCATCGCGTCTTTGCCTCCTGAAATTTCAAAGTTGAGTCTGGCAAGGGAAGTGGGGAAAGATTTAACAAAGTAAGTTTGCAAAATATTTCTTCTTACTTTTCCCTCTCATTCATTTACTCATTCCCAAGAATCATGTATGGACCTAACAGAAGTAGAAGATATTAATAAGAGGTGGCAAAAATACACAGAAGAACTATACAAAAAAGATCTTCATGACCCAGATAACCAGGATGGTGTGATCACTTACCTAGAGCCAGACATCCTAGAGTGCGAAGTCAAGTGGGTCTTAGGAAGCATCACTACGAACAAAGATGGTGGAAGTGACAGAATTCCAGTTGAGCTATTTCAAATCCTAAAAGATGATGATGTGAAAGTGCTGCACGCAATATGCCAGCAAATTTGGAAAACTCAGCTGTGGCCACAGGACTGGAAAAGGTCAGTTTTCATTCCAATCCCAAAGAAAGGCAATGCCAAAGAGTGATCAAACGACCGCACAATTGCACTCATCTCACACACTAGCAAAGTAATGCTCAAAATTCTCCAAACTAGGCTTCAACAGTACATGAACCGTGAAATTCCAGATGTTCAGGTTGGATTTAGAAAACACAGAGGAGCCAGAGATCAAATTGTCAACATCCACTGGGTCATCAAAAAAGCAAGAGAGTTCCAGAAAAAAATATACTTCTCCTTTATTGACAACGCCAAAGCCTTTGACTATGTGGATCATAATACACTGTGGAAAATTCTTAAAGAGATGGGAAAACCAGACCACCTTACCTGCCTCCAGAGAAATCTTTATGCAGTTCAATAAGCAACAGTTAGAACCGGACATGAAAAAACGGACTGGTTCCAAAAATCGAAGAAAAAGTACATCAAGGCTGTATAATTGTCACCCTGTTCATTTAACTTATATACAGAGTATACATCATGCAAAATGCTGGGCTGGATGAAGCACAAGCTGGAATCAAGACTGCCAGGAGAATATCAACAAACTCAGATATGCAGATGACACCACCCTTATGGAAGAAAGCGAAGAGGAACTAAAGAGCCTCTTGATGAAAGTGAAAGAGGAGAGTGGAAAAGCTGGCTTCAAACTCAACATTCAAAAAATGAAGATCGTGGCATCTGGTGCCATCACTTCATGGCAAATAGATGCAGAAAACAATGAAAACAGTGACAAACTTTATTTTCTTGGGCTCCAAAATCACTGCAGATGGTGACTGCAGCCATGAAATTAAAAGACTCTTGCTGTTTGGAAGAAAAGCTATGATCAATCTAGACAGCATATTAGAAAGCAGAGACATTATTTTGCAGACAAAGGTCCATCTAGTCAAGACTATAGTTTTTCCAGTAGTCATGTATGAATGTGAGAGTTGGACTATAAAGAAATATGAGTGCTGAAGAATTGATGCTTTTGAACTGTGGTGTGAGAGAAGACTCTTGAGAGTCCCTTGGACAGCAAGGAGATCCAACCAGTCCATCCTAAAGGAGATCAGTCTTGAATATTCATTGGAAGGACTGATGCTGAAGCTGAAGCACTAATACTTTGGCCATCTGATGCGAAGAACTGACTCATTGAGAAAGACCCTGATGCTGAGAAAGATTGAAGGAAGGAGGAGAAGGGGATGACAGAGGATGAGAGGTTTGGATGACATCACCAACTCGATGGACATGAAATTGAGCAAGCTCCAGGAGCTGATGATGGACGGGAAGTCTGGCGTGCTGCAGTCTATGGAGTTGCAAAGAGTAGGAGACGACTGAGTGACTGAACTAAAGAAGAATGTGGTACAAAGACGTGTTAGTGGGATATGAAGCTAGAAGACTTGGATCAGGGTCCCAGGTCAACACGGCCCAGAGGCTGTCATCCTCCTGGAGATCCCTGTAGGGTTGCCCAATTCTTCCTGCTGCTTCTGACCCAGACTGAGCACAGACTGTGAACAGAAGGGTAGGAGGGCATGGTGAGGATGTCGGCCTGGGCGTTAGATCCCGCCAGAATATTCCTCTGAGAAGCCAGTACAGCTGCACAGAACATTCCAACCAGCTGGGGTGGGGGTGGAGGGGGTGGAGAGTGGCCTCTGGCTCCAAGCTGTGTTTGTGGGGGCTGTTTGATCCTTAAATAGGCATCAAATTGAACTTTTTGAAAGATCCCTTATGAAAAGTGTTTCCATCTAAAATAGAAACTGCTTGATATTATTTTCAGCTTTCTAAGAATGAGCCCCAGATCCTTGTATGAGCCCCTTAGTTGAGGAAGATAGGGGGAGGTTTGAGAAAGCAGAGGCCCAGAAACCTTGAAGTTATTTGTCTCCTTTTAGAATCACAAACTCCCCAGGTTAGAAGGAACCCCACAGTCATTTCTGACAGTCCTCTGCCTCCAGGCAAGATCATCCTTAGCAATGGAGCAGAAGGGCCCATTCCCTATCCAGTATGTCTGTTTCCAATACGTCAGTTAGGTGCCCATGATCTGGGGGCTGCAGCGGCAGGTTATGGGTTGAGAATGGATGCACTCTTGCTGTCTGAGACCCCACCTCAGGTTCGGGTCCTCCCACCTCACTATCCATGCCTCCTCATTCCTCTGCAGGGACACACTGCCTTTTCTCTGCCCCGCCCCCACCAACCTGCAAACCCACAGTGCCAGGCAGACAGCAGGCACTTGATCACCATGTGCTGACCTCAGTCACCCCATGCACCAACCAGCCTGCTGGGTTTCAAAGCCTCTCCTTGCCCTTACCAGCTGGTCCTCCCTCTGAATCACCTGTCTCTGGTTAGCTCCTGGCCGCTTCCAAGCCATGCCCCACCATTGCTTCCAGGACCTTTGCCACCAGCAGGACACAGAACAAACTCCAGGGAGCCCATAACCCTGGTCAATTTCAAGAAAGGGAGGCCTCCACCTGGGGACCTGCCTGGAGGGCATGTTTTCAGCTCTCTTGTCAGAGCTCCAGGCAGAGGAAACCCGGGGTACCTTCCCACACTACCTCTCCCATGCAACCCAGATCCGAGTCCATTCTCGCATATCTAGAACACTTGCCCAGCCCTTGCCTTTCTCTCAAACAGAGCTGTGCAGGGGGGTCCAGCCCAGTGAGATTCCGGCTCCCACGCTCCCAGGGCTAAGACCACGGGAGTCACATGTCCTGGGGGTGGGTGGGAGGCAGAGCATATCACAGCCTCTAGAACCATGAGCAGTAAAGAAGAGTCAGGGCTGAGGTCCCCCAGCTACCTTCCCAGTCTAACAGAGTCACTGTGGCCAGCGGTCCCCAGGAGAAGCCTGGTCTCCAGGCAAATAAAGGATGAAGGGACTCGGGAGTAGGGTGGTTGAGTCACTCTAGTGAGAAGTGGCCAGGTTCAGAACACATTTAGGAGCTAACGTGAAGAGAACTTGCTGATGGATTCGATTTGGGGAATGAGGGATTGTAGTGGGTTAAATAGCATCCTCCCAAAACTCATGTCTACCAGGAACCTCAGAATGGGGCTTTTTTAGAATAGCGTCTTTGCAGGTGTAATTAAAGCGGGGCTATACTTGGTTAGGATAGGCCCTAAGCCCCTTCATGGGCTCCTGGCACCTCTTCCTGGGCTCCTGGCACCTCTTCCTGGGCTCCTGGCATCTCAAGGCAGAAAGATGTAGGAAGGAAAAAGAGTCAGGTCAGCCCCATCTGTTGGATGTTTGTTTGTTTTTAACCAGGAGAGCTGAAATCCTCCTGGGAGCCTCTAACACATTCCCGTTATGTTCACTGGTCAGAACCGCCCCACGTGGCACTCTTAGGTGCTCCAACCAGAGGTTAAGAAAATGAGGAGCTCCCTTGTTAGCTGTGACAGCTGAATATGTCAAGGGGAACAAGGATGAGGACCGTTGGATCATCCACTCAACAGTCTGCCATGAGGACAATCACGACCTCGAGCCTTCTATCTGTCCACGCTGAGCTGCCTTTTAGAATTACCCTCCCACCACCATCTCTTTCCCTCCCCACCACATGACCCCACCTTTCAAGGTAAGAAGACAAGATATGACTTATTCCTGTTTTACAGGTGAGGAAACTGAGGCCCAGAGCTCACAAGGGATTTGTCCAGAGTCACAAAAAAATCCATGACTTGAGACCAGACCTCGAGCTCGGTTTCCTGGCTCCCAGCTATGCCCGTAGCACACCCAATAAAATATATGAACCAGATGGTCTTCAGACAGGTCATTGTTTCTGGTGTGCAACCTTGCAGGGAGACTGGCACGACTGCGAGTGAGCTCTTAACTGCCTTTCAACAGACACTCCGCCGCAATCCTTCTCCGTTCAACAGAGGGTATATAGTCAAGGCATCTCCTTCCGCTTGATGGGCTAATTGCTCAATTGAATTAGTGCAAATTCCTGCTGTCTCTGAGAGTTGAGTTGTCTATAAAATAGGCTCTCTTGGCAGGTCCAAAAGGCCACAACAGGGGAGGCAGAAGCAAAGAACACGTGTACCCTCTGCCTGGGATGCTGAAGGCTGGCTCTCAGGTCATGTCAACACATACATGTTCTTGGATGACAGGATGGGTCCAAAGTGTGGTTGGTGCCAATGCCCAGCTGGTCCAAGCTACTCACACATGTTGCTGGGCCAAGACAAGCAAGGAGTTCAGAGGCAGATGGGGTGGGGAGAGGGGCGTGGGTGTGGCTTCTGTTCAGTCTGCATGAACACAGATAGCATCCGGGCCTCATTCTCCCCCATCCAGCCCTCCATCCCAGCCTGACCAGCAAAGCTTCTCTGCCTTAGGACAAGAAAGGATGCAAGACAAAGGGGACTGGAAATCTATTCTCTAAATGTCTGCAGGGAACATGGTGCCTTGTGCTGGCTCTAGCAGGAACAAGAAATGGCTTATTTGTTCGTGGCATTGTGCAAAGACTGGCTGATTTGCGCCCTAGCAGATCATCCTGAAACTGACTGGGCTTAAGTTCAGGTGAAAAGAAAAATATCCCCGGAGGTGAATTGGACTGCACTGTTAAGTGTTAAGCAGTTCCTGTGTCCTGGGCACACAGTTGGACCACATTATCTACCCTCCTTTGCAGTTAGGTGCAGTCCAAGTAACTAAGTTCTGATCAATGGAATAGTGTGTTTACTACTGATGTGTGGGGTTGCTTGTTCCAGCAATAAGCTAACAGCAGTGACCCTGGTATTTACCCTGCTCTGTGGGAGGCAGCATGTAGTGGAGGCTTTGGAATGAGGTATAGCTGGATTCATTTCTTGATTCTGCTGCTTACTAGCTGTGAGACCTCAGGCAAGTTACTTAACCTCTCTGAACCTGTTTTGTTGTTGTTGTTTAGTCATTCAGTCGTGTCCAACTCTTGTGACCCCATGGACTATAGCCCTCCAAGCTCCTCTGTCCATGGGATTTTCCAGGCAAGAATACTGGGGTGGGTTGCCATTTCCTTCTTCACTGAACCTGTTTACCCATTTGAAAATATAAAATAATCTACCTACTTCCAAAGTGGTTGAAAGAACTTAGGTAATAAATATAAAGTTTTTAGCATAGGACCTAGCCCACAAATAAGCATATGAATGGTAACTGCTATTGTTTTATTGAATTGAAAACTATTTAAAAGATTATTTTAAAACTTCTGACAATTTAAAATTGTATGATTTCTTTCATAAATACAGTAGCTGCCATCCCCCTTATTCACAGTTTCACTTTCCACAATCTGAGTTACCTGCAGTCAACATAGTCCAAAAATATTAAATGGAAAATTCCAAAAATAAGCAATTCATAAGTTGTAAATTGTGTGCCATTCTGAGTACAGAATCTGCCTGCAATGCAGAAGATGCATAAGAGAAACAGTTTCGATCCTGGTTTGGAAAGATCCCCTGGAGGAGGAAATGGCAACCCACTCCAGTATTCTTGCCTGGAGAATCCCATGGACAGAGGAGCCTGGTAGGCTACAGTCCATGGGGTTGCAAAGAGTCGGACACAACTGAGCAACTGAGCACCCATAAACTGAGTAGAGTGATGAAATCTCGTCAGTCCCCAGCTGTCTGGCCCAGGAGGTGAATCATCCCTTTGTCTAGCTTATCCTGCCTCTTAAGCACTGTGGGGTTATCAGATAGATCAGCTGTCAGGGTATCTCAGTGCTGCTGTTTCAGTAACTGTTACTTGACTAAACAGTGGCCCGAAAGCCCAAGAGTAGTAATGCTGGCAATTCAGATATGCCAAAGGGAAGTCATTAGTGCTTCCTTTAAGAGAAAAGGGGACGTTCTTAATAAAAAAAAAAAAAGAAAAAAATCGTACGTTGAGGTTGCTAAGATCTGTGGGAAGAACAAATCTTCTATCTGTGAAATTGTGAAAAAAGAAAGAGAAATTCGTGCTAGTTTTGCTGTCACACCTCAAACTGCAAAAGTTACAGCCACAGTGTGTGATAAGTGCTTAGTAAGGATGGAAAAGGCATTAAATTTGTACAATAAGACATTTTGAGAGAGAGACCACATTCACATCACTCTTACTATTATTGTTGTTAAGTATTCTATTTTATTACTATTGCTGTTAACCTCTTACTGTGTATAATTTATAAATTAAACTTTATCATAAGTATGAGTGTATAGGAAATATGCGGGTGTGAGTGCATGCTCAGTCGTATCCAACTCTGAGATCCCATAGACTGTAGCCCACCAGGCTCCCCCGCCCATGGGAGTATCCAGGCAAGAATCCTGGAGTGGGTTGCCATTTCCTTCTCCAGGGGATCTTTCCAACCAAGGGATTGAACCCACTTCTCTTGTGCATCTCCTGCATTGCAGGCAGATTATTCACTCAGAACGGCACACAATTTACAACTTATGAATTGTTTATTTTTGGAATTTTCCTCCTCCAGGGGATCTTCTGACTCAGGATTGAACCTATGGCTCCTGAATTGACAGGCAGGTTCTTTACCACTGAGCCACCTGGATAGGAAATATACCCTATAGTATACTTATAGTATACATAGAGTTTGATAATATCAGTGCAAATAAAAGCAGGGACTACTGTAGCACAAAAGGAAAATTGGGAAACTGAGAGGGAAAAAAGAAAGTGGTCACTCCCTTGAAATCCTGGACTGAGTGACCAGTCTGAGAATTAAAAATAAATTGATTTTAGAAAAAGCTTGTCTTGAGCTGTCCAGAGAAGCAGAGCAGGGAGCCTGTCTTCTAGCTGGACTGAGAGCAGCCTGACCCTAGCCAGCTCTATGTTGTGGGTGGTGGGGCTGCCGGACACTGCAGTGAGCAGCCAAGTCTGCAGGGACTGGACAGGGGGAAGTCCACTCTCTGGATCGAATCCTCCCAATCTTGACTTCAGAACAGCCCTGGTTGGATACCAGGAGATGCCTGGCCACTTGGAGAAATGGCTGACTCCAGGTCCAAGGAGAGAAATGTATGAAAGCCTAAAGCTTCTTGCCATACCAAAAACGAAAACTCCTGAGACCATGTCAGAAGGATCTTGAATCAGCTCCCACCAGGTAAGAAGGGGACAATCTGAATATAGTTGGGAAAATAACCACAGTGGATCAAAGTGCACCCAACAGGCTTAACTCCCGGAGCTACCATGGCTGGTGGCCTGATTAAGGACTGCTGTGAGAGTCTTGAGACACCAGGAGCTGTGGTTGAGGGCAGGGACCTCCATGATGACTCAGGAATAGAGTCACTCAGATAGATGCTCCATCATCTCTAATCTTCACGACATCAGCAGGAAGATTCCGCACTTTTCCCAGGAGATGTTTCCACTTGACTTCTTGTCGGATAACCCTTGTCAGGTTCTTCAGGACTTTGGGAAGTCCAGTGAGCTCCTAGAAGGGCAAGGGATAGTCTTAAACATATTGTGGGTCCAGGACTAAGGACAGAGGAGAACAGCACCATTCCCCACCCATGCAAATCCTACCCGCTCTGCCCAAGCCCTGAGTCTTCCATCTTCCAGTGCTCCCCTCTCTCCATACTCACCACCCGCTTCTTTGTCCAGTCCATGATGGCCATCACCTGGACCAGTGGACCACCTCCAGTGTGTGTATTCCATCCCATGTCCCTCCACCCACAGGCAGACGTGCTTCCCGATCTTGTTCTCACCCTGCTCAAAACCTTGCAATGTTTGCTCAGCACTCACCCTATTACAGCAGCACCTTCTTGAGGAAAGATTTATGCTTTAAATGACAAATCCATCCAAACAAGGAACGTGTCCTCCTTTCAGCCCCTGGAACACCAGGCACAATGCCACCTCTGCACTTCTGCTCCTATTGTCCTTCACCTCCTAAGACACCCTCCCCTGCTGCACCTGCTCACACCTCAGGCAGGGGGAAGGCTGAGTACCCTGTGCTGCCAGCCAGAGACAGCAGTGTGGCCGGGGAGCAGGAGTAGGAGGTGGTCTGCCAGGCCGAAGGAGGGAGAGGCCATAATCAGACCCATTCTGGGCTCTGCAGCTGCTGTCATCCACAACTGCGCCAGTTGCCTAGCCAAGGAATGTCCCCAGAACCCTCCTCCCTCCCGCCACCCAGCAAATGGCACTCAGAGAGGCAGCGGCTCCTGTGGGCTCTCAGCCACCTCTCCCCACCACCTCGAGCTACCCTCTTGAACCGTCTCTACCACCCAAAACCTGCTCCAGCAAGCGGGGTATCTACAAGCCCATACAGTTCCAGAAGGCCAAGACAAATAGTCCCGCTGTAGAAAACAGCATTCCGAGTGCAGAAATTGACAGATGCCGAGATCACATTTCAGAGCAGTTCGATGCTTCCCGAAGTGTGAGCTCCCGTCACCAGAGGAGGGAAGTGTCTGTGCCAGGCATTTGACGAGTTCCCAAGGAAGCCACCAAGGGCACAAAGCTTCCTAGTAGCAACCTGCTTCTGAGCCAGACACCGCCTGAGACATCCGTGAGCTTCCGGGTGACCCCAGAGCAGTGCTTAAGACCCTGGCCCTGCCCTGTCTCCCAGTGGGAGCACAGAAAGGCAGCAGGCTTGGTCTGCTCTTTTGGTTACGACCTGAGTGCAGCTAGAAAGCCACTTCATCCTCATGAAGTTGAACGAGGCTAGGAAGTGAGGGAGAGATCTGTCGCCCTGAACACCCTCTCCCCTGACCCTGCTCCATTCTAGAAGGGGCTCACTTATCCCGGAGCTGAGCCCCCCGCGCTGTGCCTGCCCCGTGGGTCACCAGGGATATCAGCTGGACAGTAAACGGATTAGCATGTCCATCCCAGGGCAGTGAGTTACCAGGCAACAAACAACTAGCTCCTCAACCACAGAACACTAGAGATCAGGAATTACCACCAGTTGTTCTTGCTCTAGTGAATGCCAAAATGCCCCTAGGGGGCTCTCAGAACTCCTCTCTAGAAATAGAAAGTGTATGCTGAGGGCGTTCGAGTCTCAGGGCCTGTCTCTTAATACAGTGCAAAGTTAAAGAGCACAAACTCTCGAGTCAGAGGTGTGGGCTCAGATTCTACCTTTTACATGCTTTGTGACCTTGGATAAGTGACTTGACTTCTCTGTGCTTAGTTTTCCTCCTCTATAAGATGAAGCTATTAATAGTATCTACCTCTTACAAGTGCTTCAGAACAATTAACACATTAATATACTTCAAGTACCTACAACAATACTCAGCACACTGTAAGGACTACACATGTTGACTAGCTTTGAGGAAGTCAGCATAACAGAAGTCAAGAGCGGGGGTTCTGAAGATTATGGGAATTTGGACCCAGGTCGTCTGTCCTTTTCTAGTTGTGTGACTTTGGGCCAGTTATTAAATGCTTTGCACTTCAGGTTTCTCATCTGTTAAACTGGGGGTGATACTAGATAAAAGACTACTAGTAAAAGATACTAGTAGAAGATCAGTTGAATCAATGTGTGCAAAATGCTTAGAACAATGCCCAGAACTGTCATCACTACTATTATTGTTCTATATTGACTATTATGATCCCTATCACTATCATTTCTCAACTTGAGTTATGGTCATTGTTGCAGTTGAAGCTATTATGAGTCACAGATTTTCCAGGACTTTAGGGTTCAGAAGGTTGTGTCTCCTTTGATCCTGGGCTTAGGGACGGGCCAACACCCAGCTTGGCTGAAGGGTCCTCATTTGCCTTCGGAGCAGAAGAGGGGCCTGCCCACCGCCAAGTCCTCTCCCCCTGCCCCCAACAGATTCAAACAGTATAAGAGTATTTTTAGTAAAAAGTGAAAGTTTTGTTTTACAATGACTCCTTCCCCCTTCCTTATATCAGAAACTACCGTTAATTACTCCTGGTCCTTTTTCTCTGCATTTGCAGATATATCTAAGTATCATTTTACTAATACAGGTCCTACTATATATATTATTTTAAGATATTCAACTTTTGCTTAATAATATGTCCTCAGCCATGAGGCTGCAGATTATCTATTTGTGTGGATGAACAATTCATCTATCATCCCCTCTATTTTTAAGCATCTACATTTTTTGCTCTTATGAACATTTGTGTGTGTGTTCTGAGCACATGTGTATTTCTGAGCATTCCATAGAAGAGGAATTCCTATGCCAAAGGATTAAAAGAGACACAACTCACCCTCTACCGATCTCTTTACCTGATTTTATTTGTGCTGATAAAATTTACCATAAATTATAATGTAGACTTGTTTATTGTCTGTTTTCCCATTAAATATAAGTTTCATGGAAATGGGTTTCTGAGCTGTCTGGTTCACCACTGTGCCCCCAAGTCTCAACTACATTAGTATCTGGCACGCAGTGGGACTCAGTAAATATTGTTGAATGAAAGAATGGATGAAAAGACTTGTACATTTTCAATGTGATTGTTGTTTTCATCGCTAAGTAGTGTCCGACTCTTTGCGCCCCTATGGACTGTCACAAAGCAGCCTCCAGGCTCCTCTGTCCATTGGATTTCCCAGGCAATAAAACTGGAGTGGGCTGCGATTTCCTCTTCCAAGGGGATCTCTCTGACCCAGGGATGGAACCCGCGTCTCTTGTGTCTTTACCACTGAGCCACCTGGGAAGCCCATTTAATGTTGATAAATGTTGCCAATTTATTTTCCAAAAGGCCGGCCAGTTTACACTCCACCAAGAGATAGGGAGACTGCTTCCCCATCCCTCGACCACACTGGAGATGATCAACCTTTAAGCTGACTTTTCTCATCAAGCAGGGGAAAGGCGTTGCCTCCTCCTTTATACCGTTGCTGTACAAGTTCTTCCCGGGCCCTGCCCAGCCTCTCACCAAGAGAAGGTGGCAGCTGCTAGACTGCTTTGAGTTCTGTTTGTTCGCAGTGAGCATGCGCAGAGCTACAGGCCTGGCAGCCTCCAGGGAGAGCCGGGTGGAGGCGGGGCTGCAGCCCACAGAGCAGGCAGGAAGGGATCTGGAAGCTGTCACAGCTGCTACAGGGGCAGCTGTGGGTGGATAGCGACAGCTGCTACACAACTGGAGGCAGAGGAGAAGATGTCTAGGGGGGAGGCCTTTGGGAGCCAAAAGGCGGGGCCAAGCATCCATCAAAGGGGACTGTGTGTGCTCGGGAGCGGCGGTTGCCAGGTCCGGCCAGGCCCCTCCTCCCAGAGGGATCGGAGGTCCCTGAGTGCCCGGTCCTGCCAAACTCTGAGTCATTGACCTTTGTCTTCAAAGGTCCTTCCCAGAAACTCAAAGTGATTCTTCCCTCCCAGAGGGATCTGGTGTGACTGCGAGTGTCTCAAAGCTTCATTCTTGGTCTGGACCATCTTCTCTGGCCCCTTCTGCAGGTCATAGGGGCTCCCCAGCTTCTCCCGAGTTCTGTTCCTCGGAGCAGAAACAGCTCAGGGATCACAAGGGACCCTGCACCTCTTCAGTGTGCTGCCCTCGGGGGGACCCCCCAGGCCCAGGAGGGAAGGAACAGTGCCTCCCCCGCTGCACCTCCACCTCGAACCCACAGGTCAGGAGACTGAGTGTCACCTGCACAACCGATCTGGTTTCTTCAACCTGTCTATACCTGGGGAAGGATGGTATAGACTTAGGTTGAAAGAGACTTAAGAGATTTAATGACGTAATGCAAGGCATGGATCTGGCCTGAATTCTGATTTGAATAAACAACTCACAAAAGATAGTTCTGTGAGCATTGCAGAAATTTTGAATAGGACAGGGTGTTAGACAGTAGTAAGGAATTATTGTTAATTTTGATGGATGTGACAAGGATATTATTAAGTAATAATTCTTATTTTTTTAGAGATGCAGACTAAAATATTTAGGGGTAAAATGTATGTCAGTAGTTTGCTTTAAAATACTTAAGCATAAGTGTATGTGAAGCAACTACAGCAAAATGTTAATTATTATTACATGTAGGTGATGGGTATAAACCATCCTCTTAGTTTTTCTGCATGGTTAACCATTTTCATAATAAAATTTTTAAATAGAAAAAGAAGTGGGGAACAAGGAGGACGGGTAGGGGAAGGAAAAGGGGGAAAGTGTGTGGAGCTTAGCACATAGAGCCTGGGTCAACATTGGTCACTGACCACACAGAAGACCCAGCCAGAGAGCCTTAGACAGTGGTTCTGACACAAGAAAAGCCTTGGGATGAGCCTGCCTGTTTCTCTATGAGTCATGAGTAAGCACTTGAAAGTTTTTTAATATAATTTTATTTTTTAAATAATTTTATTTATTTATTTATTCACTTTGGCTGTGCTGGGTCTTCATTGCAGTTCGGGCTTTTCTCTAGTTGCACAAGTGGGGGCTACTCTCTAGTTGAGGTGCTGGGTCTTCTCGTTGCAGTGGCATCTCTCGTTGCAGAGCACAGGCTCTAGGGCACATGGGCTTCAGGAGCTGCAGTGCCCAGTCTCTACAGCACAGGCTTAATTGTGGCGCATGGGCTCAGCTGCTCCAAGGCATGTGAGGTCTTCTCAGATCAGGGATGGAACCCGAATCTCCTGCTTTGGCAGGAGGATTGCTTACTGCTGAGCCACCAGGGAAGCCCCAGCACTTAGAATTTGGAAGGGTCGGGGGGCCTCCACAATAGGCCTGGTTTCCAGAGCTACAGAGCTGGGTTAAGGCATCATGTATTTCCAGTAGGGTTAGCCTTCTCCTGGGAACAGGGAGGGACTCCCCAAAGTTTCAAAGCCTTGAAGCTTCCCACCCTAAGGATCAGAGGTCCTCATAATGACAGGCTATTCCTGGTGCAGCCCTGCCTGGTGATGGCCCGCCTGGGCTCTCAGAGCCGGTGCCCAGCCGGAATGGAATCATGGTCTATGACTTTGTGGGCCTCGTTTTCCAGGAGCCCCAGCAAGGCCCCTGATCTGAGACTGATCTGAGACTGAGAAGTAAGTGCCTTGATTCTCGGCAGAAAAGCTGAGGGCCTGGCTCAGCAGGCCCCGCAGGAAGCTGGAGCCCGCAAAGCAGTGCAGCCAAGCAGGAGCTAGCCCGTCTGTGTTTGCAAATATCAAGACAACATGGTCCTTCCCAGAAGTCAGAACTGACCCGTATGAGTGCAGGGAAGTCATCTGCAGATCCAACGGCAGGTGTGGGCTCACCAAGCTGGGTCTTCACAGGAATAGGGCATCCCTTATCAGGCCACCAGCTTCCAGCCCTTCTGGAGGCAGGATGAGGTGCAGATCTGTTTGGGAGGCCTTGGCAGGGGATTTCTGATAGACTTTATTTTTTAAAGAAGCTTAAGATTCACAGGAAAATTGAGAGGAAGGTACAGAGTTCTCCTGTAGTCTTGCCTCATACAGGCTTAGCCTCCCTGACCATCACCATCCCCCACTGGAGGGGAACATTTCTTACAATCAACGACACGTCATTAGAGCCCATGCTCCATAGTTGACATCAGAGTTCATGCTTACATATTCTTCAGGTTTTGACAGATGTAAAATGACATCCACCTTATAGTATCAAACACAGTACTTCACTGCCCTAAACATCCTTTGTGCTCCACCTTTCATCACCCGCCAAATCCTGAGATCCTTTTACTATCTCTACAGCTTTGCCTTTTCCAAAATGTCATAGAATTGGAGTCATACAGTATGTGGCCTTTTCAGGTTTTTTGCTTTTCAAGCAATCTTCTTTTGTTTGGTAATATGCTTTTTCTCCAGGTCCCTTCATAGTTTGATAGTTTACTTCTTTCTAGCGTTGAATAATAGTCCTTTGTCTGGATGTACCACAGTTTATGTATCCATTCACCTTGATTAAATCATTGGCCAGATGGATTATTGCACTCAATCTCAAGCCCCTTACCCTTCCTCCAAGGTTGGGGGATGGGATAGAAAGTTCCAACCTTCTAATCACCTGATTGGTACTCCAGGCAACCAGCCCTCATCCTTAGATGGAGATCCAAAATTTGCTTCATTAACATAACAAAAGATACCTTTTTCAGCTTTTTGCACTTATGAAATTCCAAGGGACTTAGGTGCCAGGCATGGTGAGGAAAACTAAATACATACCTATTTCTTATTATATTAGTAAATCACAATATCACAGTCAAGACAGGCTACCAATGGCTGCTAAGTCTCAGCAAGTGTATCTCTCCATCACACAAAAAGCTGCTGGAGCTCTGGCCTATCTCCTGGACTCTGTCCTCCATGCAGTGTCCTGCTGACCCAGGTAAACTTTGGCCCTGCCATATCAACACACACTTGGCTGCACCAATGCTTGAGAGGGAAGAGGAGCACCAGAGAAGATGACTTTTCAGGGCCTCAGAAGTGGGACACACCTTCCTTGTGCTCGTATTAATATTTCACAGGCAGAAATGCCACTTGGCCCTTCCTAACTGCGAGGGTGATGCAGAGTGTGGGATCCTATGGTCCCAGAGGAAAGGAGAAGCTCTGGAATGTGTACATTGAGGACACGTGTCCTTCCAGGGAGATAGCAGATGAGGAAGAAAGGAAGAAGGCGGAGGAGGCTGCTGTGCTGGAAGAAGATAGATCACTTGAAAAATCTTTTCCAAATGTGAAGTTCTACTTTTCTAAGATGCTTTAAGTGTTCTGAGAATGCTTTCAGTTGCTAAGTGCTTCTGGTTCCAAGAGGTTCCTTAGCTCCTGGCAGGTATACTCATAATTAAGGCTATAACGCCCCCACGGCAGCCCCCCACAGGTCTCTGGATGCTGGACTTCCAGATAAAGCAGGGTGCTGTGGGCGATGCTGGCAGGAAGAGCCTGAGCTCAGACCAGAGGAGGGGCTGGGGCTGCGAGCATTCAGACGAGTCCAGCGCAAGAAACGGCCTTCTCTTCAGGTCAGAGTGAGACAGAGCAAGGACAGTTACCTCCTCCAGACAGAAAAAGAAGAACGGATTCAATTCCATATCCCAGACCCGTTCCAGCCCATGATTCAGTGATTGTGGAGCAGGGTAGCAGCTGCTACGGCACCAAGTGTCTAGATGCCAATCTGATGCCAACCAAGGCATATCACCCCTCAACCCTCCCCCCGGGTCCCCCTACTCCTTCAGGGCACCCTCATAACTGCAGTGAGGGTAACGGGCACCAGAAAAGTGAACACACCATGCCAGGGGGCACCCTCCTCCTTGCAGCAGCAACCTAGAAGGAGACTCCAGCGAGCAAGAGAGATAGAGGTTGAGCCAATCAGCACAGGCTCCTGAGGTGGGCAGCTCCCGCTGCCCTCTCCTCTTGAGGAAAGGAGGGTCACCCCCTGCCCAGCTCTCAACCCTGGAGGCTCCCAGGTGTGTCTGCTTCCCTGGCCTGCAGCTCTCCACTCTCCGAGTCCATTTTAGCAGAGATGTCACCATCAGGGGAGCACCCCAGAGAAGTCCCTAATGGGGTCAGAGCACTGGCACAGAATGCTGCTTCTTTCTTGTGGGGACAGATGGGATTGATGGCCATTGTTCTGAGGTTAAGTCATTGGGCACTTTGCTGAAAGATAAATTGTGTATCTCCCCCGAGGGAGAATGAATCACGTCAATAATTCCCTTGCTTAAAGCTCATTTATTTAGGATCCTGCTCGAGGTTGTTTTTAAATAGATAGATTAGAGAATAATTTTTTTAAAAAAGACAAAAGGGCATAGTAATTGGGTTCCCCCTTGAATGGCAACCCACTCCAGTATTCTTGCCTGAAGAATTCCATGGACAGAGGAGCCTGGTGGGCTGCAGTCTATGGGGTCGCAAAGAGTCAGTCATGACTGAGCAACTTTCACTTGGCTTAGAAGTTTCATCCTCAGTTGAACTTAGTCGTGTTCAACTCTTTGTGACCCCATGGACAGCAATACACCAGGCTTCCCTGTCCTTCACTGTCTCCTGGAGTTTGTTTAAACTCGTGTCCATTGAGTTGGTGGTGCCATCCAACCATCTCATTCTCTGTCACCACCCTCTCAGTCTTTCCCAACATCAGGGGCTAGGGCCCTCCTTGGTTTGTTCAGGCTGCAGCTTAGGGGCATCCTAGGGAGCAGGGAGGAGAGAGAAGATAGAAGGCGTGGGGGAGAGAGGGAAAGAGAAGGAGAGAAAGTGCTAGTGTAAGCAGTAGCCTGCAGCCCTGTGTCAGGTCTTCAGGCATCCACTCAAGCTCTTCACCCAACAAATGGGTGCAATGGCAGGGAAGATGCCCCTTCGGGTGTAAGACGATTGTTTGTGACAGAGCAGGGGATAAGCCCATTTTCTAAGGTTGCCCAGGGCTCCGTCCCACAACCCTGCTGCCCCTTCCACGTTTCAGTGTTTTGCAGGATGCCTGAGCCTCCACGTTGTAGGAGATCCACAAACCACACTCAAGAGAGGATGGACATGGGGACCACCATCGGCATCCTTGGACCCAGGCATCAGGCTGAGGTTCTGAGATGCTGCTGTGAATGCTGAGCCAGCAGTCCTCAGGTCCCCATTCTGTAGTCCTGGAGCCGGGACCAGTCAGACACCCAGGAGGGCCCATGGGCATGGAGGAGGGTCCATCAGGGCACAGCAACCTGGCCTCAGCAACAACAAGCCCTGCCTCCCGCCCAGGAAGCTCAGGTCCCAGGCAGAAGCCCTGGCCTCCCCTGGCCTCAGTCCCGCCAAGCCGCACAAAAGACAGGGTGAGGGTTAATGTGGCTAGACCTGCTGGGACTCCTCACCTGGCTGGTAAAAAGCTGCATCAAGCATTTTACAATGCAGCCAAATCTGTCATCACTTCCTGGGCATCTCAGAGGAGCAGGCCCTCAGATCTGATTAAGCTCATCCTCCCTTACCGGGGACAGACACCTCCCTCTGGCTATGCTCCGGCAGGAGCCAAGCAAAGGAGAGGAAGTGTGTGTTTGTAGGGAAGGCTGGCCAGCTGCAAGGTGGAGCAGAGGGACAGAGAGAGACTGTCTTCTGTGGCTGCAGCCCCAAGCCCCATGCCTAAATTCTTAAGTATCTTTCATTTCCCAAAATGTGCAAGAAAATGGGCCATCCAAACCACCGCCTCCAAAGCACAGAACTGAGGGTTCCCAGGTGTCCTCAGCTCCAGGCTTGGGCAGCTCTTTCTCAAATGTCTCAAATAGTGTTCCCTTTACTCACCTCCTCTCCTCCCTCCCTGTCCTCCTCCTCAACCCCCACCCCCAGCCGCTCCCCCACACCTGGTCAGCTGTCCAAGGCAGCTTTAAACAGACTGTTCAGATCTCTAGGGCCCCAGGAACTGCCTTCAGCGTGCAGATATAAGAGGAGCTGGAAATCAGTTCCATTGAGTTCTATTTAAAAGAGGAAGCTCACAGGACACAGAGTTTTCCAGCTGGAAGAAACCTGCTTGCTGACTTAGGTCAGACATATGGCGGGGTGGTCTCCTGACCACTGCGAGACACCCCCAGGCCCACCACCCACCAGGCTCCTTACGGATGGCCCTGTTGGAAGAACGTCCTTCCATGACCCCACACTGGGGACCAAGTCAGTACTCTGTCCAATACTGTATGAAGCCCAAATCCACAGGAGGCCCTGGCCCCAGGCCTTCACTTAGAAGGTCTCCTCAGCCAGAAATTCAGCTGTGTCAGAAATGCAGACTGGGCTGATCAGGAGACTGTCACAGGAAGGCCCTGCGGGCAGGTCTGAAGGCTCTATCCATCCAGGAGACTCCATTATTCCTCCCCAACAACTCAGCCCCACTAGGAGTAAAGCTCTGAGAGGGAGAATTCCCTCAGGAGGGGCGGGGAGGAACCCGAGGTCAGCTGAGCCTCTAAGTGGCCCAATGCGGCCAGGCCTTTCCACAGACAGAGCTGCGTGCCAGGGCGAGAGGCCCATTGCTGTTCTTCCTCTAATTACACAGTGAGAGCTAAAGTACACGTCTGGCCCAGGAATCACGGCTTCGTCCAAAGCAGGTTGTCTGAGGAAGTTACCTGTCTCAGGCAGCCGGGGCAGGATGCGGGCGGCAAGCTGACGCGGCCAGACAAGAGTCTGGGTGCGTTCCCAGTCCCACCACCAGCCCGTCTGCTCACAGCACCCCCACACCCACATGCCCCCGTCTCCCCACTGCAGGGAGCTCGTGCCCACACCAGTCTCAGTTTCCCCCAAAACTCAGATTATAAGGCCAGGCCTTCATTCTGACTGCCAGAGCAAAATAACCATAGACTGGATGGCTAAGACAACAGACATTTTATTCCTCCCAGTTTTAGAGGCTGGGTGTCAGCACGGTCAGATTCTGCTAAAAGCCTCTTCCTTGATGGCAGATGACCTGCTCACTGTGTCCTCACATGGCAGAGGGAGAGGCAGCTCCAGTCTCTACCTCGCCTTGTTGTTTTTCAGTAGCTCAGTCATATCCAACTCTTTGCGACCCCACGGACTGCAGTACACCAGGCTTCCCTGTCCTTCACTGTCTCCTGGAGTTTGCTCAAACTCATGTCCATTGAGTCGGTGATGCCATCCAACCATCTCATTCTCTGCCACTACCTTCTCTTCTTGCCTTCAATCTTTCCTAACATCAGGGTCTTTTCCGGTGAGTCAGCTCTTCGCATCAGGTAACCAAAGTATTGGAGCTTTAGCTTCAGCATCAATTCTTCCAATATTCAGGGTTGATTTCCTTTCCGATTGACTGGTTTGATCTCCTTTGCTGTTCAAGGGACTCTCAAGAGTCTTCTCTAGCACCACAATTCAAAAGTATCAATCCTTCGGTACTCAGCCTTGGAATTGTTGGACCCCATCGTCCAGCTCTTGCATCCGTACATGACTACTGGAAAACCACAGCTTTGACTATATGAATGTTTGTCAGCAAAGTGATGTCTCTGCTTTTTAATACACTGTCTAGGTTTGTCATAGCCTTACTTCCAAGCAGCAAGTGTCTTTTAATTTTGTGGATGCAGTCACTGTCTGCAGTGATTTTGGAGCCCAAGAAAATAAAATCTGCCGACACTGATCCTATCATGGAGGTCCTGACTTCATGACCTCATCTAAACCTATTGAACTCCCAATGGCCCTGCTTCCAAATACCGTCACCCCAGGGAGGTAGAGCTTCAGCATATAACTTTGGGGGACACCTCCGGTCAGTCTACATCACACTGTGGCTCTTTCTTCCCAAACACACATCTCTCTCCTGGACCTTTTCTTCTAAGTGCCAGGCCCTCTGCTTGTTCTGCCTGACAGAGGTAGGGAATCCGAAGTAACACCAGGGTTACAGAAAGGGGCAGGGACAGAGCAAGCCGAGGAACAGGGCCTGCCCCAGAGCAACACCTCTCCTGAAACTGGCCAAGTTGATGATCCCCTGCTGTACTTTCTGCCAGTCCCACCCTCTAACCATGTCCTGACAGCCTGTCCTTGTATGTTACATGCACAGCTTCATTTTTCGCTCTCATGGTGGGTAGCATGGTCCTCGTAGATGGGACTCAGACCTGATCTCGAGTGAGGAGGAGTACCCCTGGCCTCCCTCAGGAATAGGTCTCACAGAGTTTGACTCCCTCTGCTTCTTGCTTGGCTAAGATCATGTGTGTGTGTGTGTGTGTGTGTGTGTGTGTGAGCACCTCACACTGGGCTTGGCCCCTGGAGGGTTTGCTCAGAATGACAGTCCATGTCCTCTCTGACTGCCACTGCCACGTCCCCATCTTCCCAGGTCCCGGGAGAGGCAGGGGCAGAAGCAGAACTGGTGGGTTCCTCGGCCTGAGCCCTTGGGAACCCCATCTAGTTTCTCTTCTGCATGAAGGCCAAGTTTCCACAGCCGGCTGGGGCTGGGGTGTTTGAAGCCTCTGACCCCTCATGAGTGAAATATTCCTCCCATCCCTGGACTTGGAGTTCTCAAGAGAAAGTGCCAACAGACATGCCTCAAACTGATGTGCACTTTGGTTTCTCCCTGGCTGTCTTGGGAAGGTGAGGGACCTAACAGAGAGGCCACAATAGCCCCAGAGAAGAATGAATGAGGTCAGAGTCTGGGCTTGGTACCCAGGAAGGCAGGAGGCCTTTCAGGAGTGTCAGGAGCCCAGTCCCTGGGCCTTGCTGGGAGTGGGGGGGAGGGATGGTGGGGAGGGTTGTGGTTTCTGCTTTTGCCGAGGCCGTAAGGGCCAAGAAGAAGTTTAGTGCAGGGCCCTTCCCGTGGTGAGCCTGGCAGATTGTCAGGGCCTCCCGTTTACCAGGACACACCCATGACCTTGGGAGCCAGAAAGAGCAGGGTGTAGTTCTGTGGGCCTCTGTGTCTGCCTTTTAAAAATAACAACTGCGGCCGCTGCTGACCCATGTCCCTTAGAAGTCCCGCCCTGTCCCGTGAAGGGCAGGCCTCGTATCCCTCGAGGTTGTAGGGGCACCATTCCAGATCTGTTCTCAACTGAAGAAAAGCTCAAGGGCAGTGTGACAAGACAGTTGGACATACACGAGGACACAAATCACAGACAGGCACCCTTTACACACACACGGATCACAATTCAGTTTTCTTGAAAAAAAAAAAAAAACAAAAACAACGAACTAAGTGGATCTCAAATGTGGAGGGCCACTAGCAATTTGAAAAACATTTTCTTTCACCTTTTTGGGATCGAGGCCAGGTTACGCCATTCCCAGAGAACCAAGTTAGGGTCACATAAAGCTCTTTTTTCCCTTTTGATGTATTACTTTCCTTAAAAAGAAAGGAAATTAGATTAATGTACTCTCAACAATGAAGAATGCTCTCTCTTTCCTCCAAAGTGGCTGGCTCCATTCTATTTAATATTTGGGGAAGTCAAATGGGCCAAATCTTCATGAAGAGAGGAAAGGAGACGCTTCTCATTTCTAGCCTGGCCCAATAAATTACAGTGTGGAAGACAAGCAATGCTGCTGCCCGAAGGGACATTTCTGGGAATGTCTGAGACTGACCTTTCTAGGTTAGTTCTGGAGAGACTCCCAAAAGACTGACTTTTCATCACAATGAAAGGCCAAGGGCAGAATTAAGGTTCATCACAGGACAATGGGGATTCATTGTCCCATAAAAGGATAATGCAAGACCTCTCAGAGGTGAGAAGTCACTTCAGGTTGGGATGTCTGGGTAAGACTTCATAGAGCAGATAAACTTCTGGCTGGCCTGAAAGAGGTGCACTATTTGGACAGATCAAATGAAGTGAGGAAAGCATTCCAGGAGAGGGGGCTGCCATGAGCAAAGGCAAGGAGACCAGGACTCTTTGAAGGGTCCCCTGAGTTTGGAGTTCAATGAATGGACCGGATGGACCAAAGAGAAACATTTGGGAGGAAATGACGGGAAGATCCCCTGGAGAAAGGAACAGCAACCCACTCCAGTATTCTTGCCTGGAGAATTCCAAGGACTGAGAAGCCTGGTGGACTATAGTCCATGGGGTTGCAAAGAGTCAGACACAACTGAGACACTAACTCTTTCACTTTCACTTTCAATGGAAGAAGAGGTATTGAACTCTATATCCACTAGGCAATGTGGGTGGAAAGGGACAAAAGGGATACAATTGACTAATATTCCAGGACAATAACTGTTAAGACATCAGCAGGTGACCCAAAGGGGACCAACTCATAAAACACTTTCACATACAAATCAAGCTGAAGAAGCTTTTCCATTACGGTTCTGGGCAGCCCCAACACCAGCTTACAGCTGAGGCCTGCCTAGCTAGGGAGAAAGATGAGCATATTCCTAAATCATGCTCCTTTTTGTAATAGCGCTAGATGACAATTTCTTATCTGTCTATTCAAAATTTTTATTGACTTAGTATGGAAATACAGCATCCACTTTTTTTTTCATTTAACATTTTAAATGAGATTCTAGATCCTCAAAACTATCGTCATTGTACTTTTTAGTATGACAAGTTCAATGTCAACCCTCTTGCTAGATGGTGAGCTCCTCCGAACGCAGAAACTCTCACCTGTGTCTCCCAGACCATCCCCTAGACAGAGGCTGGCAGAGAGAACTAAATAGCTGGGATTGTGGAATCAAATAATATTATCTTCATTAACACAATTGGCTCTGGTCAAAGCATCATAAATGACTGAGTATGCTTTGGGCGTTAAACTATAAAAAATGATAGCCTTCATTTACCTTAAAAATAAACTTGAAAATGTGGAATCTAAAAAGAAACGATGCAAATGAACTTATTTACAAAACAGATTCTCAGAGAAGGAACTTACAGTTACCAAAGGGGAAGGGTGGTTGTGGGGAAGGGATAGTTAGGAGTTTGGGATGGACACTGCTGTATTTAAAATGGACAACAAACAAGGACCTATTATATAGCACAGGGAACTCTGCTCAATGTTATGTGGCAGCCTGGATGGGAGGGGAGTTTGAAGAAGCCATACATATACAGCCATACATGTATGCTGAGTCCCTTCGCTGTTCTCCTGAAACTATCCCAAGAGTGTTAATCGCCTGTACACCGATATAAAATTAAAAAGTTTAAAAATAAATTAATAAACCTCACTATCAGTCCCTCTAATCTGCAAACTATTTTCTTAAAGAAAAGACTAACTCTGGACTCTTCTACTAAAAATATGTTTAGCAAATCTTTGTGGCTGAGAACTTCTTTGAAATGGGTAAATGCCTAGAGTCCATCAAATGGACTGCCTTCAGGCCATGTGACTGACACAAGGATACAAGAATGCCTGTCATTCCTTCTGGGAACACCACCCTCCTGCAGATATTGAAAGTGCTTATAGAAACCAGAGGCTAAACCTGCAAACCCCCAGCTAATCTTTTAAAACATCATCGAAACATGTATATTATCTATGGTGAAACAGATCACCAGCCCAGGTTGGATGCATGAGACAAGTGCTCGGGCCTGGTGCACTGGGAAGACCCAGAGGGATCGGGTAGAGAGGGAGGTGGGAGTGGGGATCAGGTTGGGAATACAAGTAAATCCATGGCTGATTCATGTCAATGTATGACAAAAACCACTACAATATTGTAAAGTAATTAGCCTCCAACTAATAAAAATAAATGAAATAAAAAGTAAAAAAAAAAAAAAAAAAATCCTTGTTACGGAGCAGGGTGGGGCATGAGGGGGCTGTTCCCTGGAAAGTATACCCTGGGATGGAGACAGCATGTGGGAAGTTTCTTAGGGAGCACCTTCAAGATGCCCACCTATGGAGAAGGAAAGAAACAGGACTGGATGGTGGGAGAAGCTGGGCTGACAGCAATCCCAGTAAGACATCAGCCAACACCATGGGGAACACGGAAGTTGGGGTGGCCTCAGAGCTGTCCCCAGCTGAGGCAAGGGCCTGGCCTGTCTACCTTCCCCCACTGATCAGCCGCTGGCTATGGGCTGCACCCTAGAAGGGGCACAACCATGAGCAAGGTAGCTGCCTCCAGCAGAGGGCGATTCCCAGAGAGGCTGTCCACCAGCTGCACTCAGGGCAAATGGGGGTTAAGTCCCTCTGTCCTGGGGTGGGAGGTTTGGTGGAGCACAGCCTCCATTATCTTCTTGAATGGTCTGTGCAGGTACCCAGGTGCACCTAGGACAGCCAGATGCTCATAGACCAGAGGGGGAGGCCTCAGAGTGCCTGGGGGATCTGACCACATCTTGACTCTGCTATTTACAATCTATCAGCTTACATTACTATCGAACTTGCTGAGTCTCAGTTTCTTCATCTGTAAAATGGGAGTAATAATACCTACCTACTAGGGTTTTCTTATGAGGATCACGGAAGTATAAGAAATGTTCTGGCACAGTATAACAAATGGTGCTGGTAACCAGTGACCGCAGTAACTATTGTTATTTTAGCAGCTGTGGTGGCAAGGAGGATCCCCTGGTATTGGTATCAGATGCCCTAGGTGGGAGTGCTGCCAAACTCTGGGTCTAGAGCCTTCAGGCATATGGACCGCTGGGCTCTGGGAGGTCTGTGAGGGTGACTAGTCATCTCCTTACATCTCAGACCAGTGTCCTGCTGGGATCAAAGACACTGCTGCTGCAGAGGCATCAGCAGGGACAAAGGACCATACTGGGGAAGAGGTTTTGACTCTCCTTGCCAGCAGAGCACATGGCAGCCTCCATGTGCCAGTTACCAACACGTGTGTGGGCCTTGGGGGCAGGTGGGGCAGTCACCCTGCAGCCTGGGCAACCCCCGTGCTGCTGGTCAGTCCAAGGCGGGGTGACCACCTGACAGATTAGGAGTGTTCGCATTCACCGTTTCTTCTTTCAAACAGTAAGCTAGCAGAAAACCACCAAGCTGGGATGATTTTTGAGCACACAGGAAGTTCAGAGTATAAGACCACAGTTGTGACCACCAGGAACAGATTCCAGAGCTCTGATCCCCAGTCCTGATTGTGAGCTTCCCTTGGGCTATGACACGGATCTAACTGTAGCTGGTGAAGAAGTCACTCATTTGTTGGGGGTGGGGGGCCAGGAAGGCAGTGATATTTTGTGGGTGGCCCAGTGGTGTATTTGTGCATGCGTAGCCAAAACTGTAAAGTGGTCTTGCTGGGTTTATCTTAGCCTGGCCTCAGGGTGCCCTGTGAGGGGCTGGTATCCTATAAGCTTGGAACACTGCAGGCTGTGAATGGGAGGCCAGCTTCCAAATATCAGGGGCTGCTCTGGTTTCATTTCTCTCTAGGTTACTAAATCTCTCTATGTAAGAGTTTCTCCATCTGCAATTTTGGATAAGAATACCTGCCCAGAGGGTGATTTTGAAGAACAAATAAGATAATATGGAGCTCAGAGCAAGAGCCCACTGTGTGGGTCACTATGTTACCTGACTAGAATAGCATGTGGCAGCTGCTCAGACACCCATTTTATATAGATTAAGAAACTGAAACAGAAAAGGTGACAATCAGAGGTCAAACAGCCATCCACCAAGGCTGCAACTGAGACTCCCATTTGAAGTCACAGCCCAGGCCATCAGGGCTGGCACATGAGATGGGTATCCTCCAGCGGCAGGTGAGTGTGGGGTGATTGATGGATGCAGAGGGTCAGGTTCAGTCCACAATGGGGCCGGAGCACTGCCCAGGGGACGAGGGGTGTGGCCACCATGGGACCTGGGCGGCGGCGGTCACCGTGGGGACTTGATGCCTGGGTTTTTCCTTGGCGGCTTTCACACTGAGCTTAGGGAGAGTGAGCAGCCTCAGATGTGGAATCCAGGGAGCGGCCCAAGGAGATGAGGACAGCCTGACTCTGAGCCAGGGACAGAATCAGAACCAACTGCTTCTGGTTCCCACACATAATCTTGTCTGATAATAGTAGAGTTAATCATAAGTGAGATTTCCAGAATAAAGCCCACCCAGACTGAGTTCCCCAAATTATACCCTCTCCATGGTAATTGCAGAGCTGTTTGGGACCTACATCTGGCTTATAACGGCAATTCTATGAGGACCAGATAAAGTGCCACCTCTCATTTGATGGAACAAAAGGAAAATTATACACGCTGATGGCCTGGCTTCCCTAGCTTGAGGCAATGGAGTGGCATCAAGCAGAGGGTCACAGGTCAGTGCCGTCTCAGCTGCGTGGATTTGAGAAGGCATTCAACCTTCATGAGCTCAGCTGCAAAATGGGAATAACAAAGTTACCTATTGCCCCAGACTGCTGCCAAGATCAAATGCCATATTCACAAGTAAGCAGATAAAGACCTCTAAAAAGAATTATAAAATTTTGAAAATTAAAATGTTTTCTACATAATGATTTTGTTGTTGTTATTGAGCAAATAAAACAGATTTGAAGCAAAAATGAAAAGGTCAAGTTTTAACAAGAGTGTTCTATGGTGTTATCCTTAGTGCTCTTCCACAGTATTTGCTAATGATGGTTATCTCAGGACCCTGCAATTTTAGAAGTCACCAAAGAAAGTCTTTGATGTCAGAGTAAGTGAGCTCTGCTTCCTGAGGTAGAGAAGTTGCGGTGGTGGAGGTTTCGTTGCTAAGTTGTGTCTAACTCTCTGTGACCCTATGAACTGTAGCCTGCCAGACTCTTCTGTCCATGGGATCTCCTAGACAAGAATGCTGGAATGGGTTGCCATTTCTTTATCCAGGGTATTTTCCCAACCCAGGAATTGAACCTGCATCTTCTGCATTGCAGTCAGATTCTTTACCAACTGAACCCCAGAAAAGTTGACTCATTGTGTATTATTTGATGGATCCATTCATCAAAGGTGTGTGGAGGGTCTGCTTTGTCCCAGCCTCAGTTGTAGGAGCTGCAGATGAAAGTTGGGTAAGAAAGCCACCAAGGGGTCCTGGAAACCAACTCCCCAGGCTGCACTGTAACCAAATTTGCTCTGCTTTGGTCCTGACCACCCACAGCCCCTGGCAGGCCTGCAGCTGCCCCAGATCTCCAGCAGGGCCCATCCTCACAGTGGTCAATATCTCTGCTCCTCAGGAAAGAGGCCTGGTGACTGCAGCCTGGGGCCAAGAGTGGCTGGAATCAAGACAAGGCAGTTGCTACTAAAAGGGTCCCCTGATCATGGGAGGGTCTTCATCCTGAATGAGGCAGAGTCCAAGTTCAGTGAGCTTTTCCTCTTCACACGGACCTGGGGCTGAACAGAGCTCATGCTTAGATCTATGATTCTTCCTGAGAGCAATTCCACATAGCCCCACCTCTATGGAGTGAATCTCCTCCCCTACTTGAGGGAAGCCCCAGCCATTTCCCTGAGCAGACATAGAGTGGTCTGACCCCAGGCTGATCTGCTCTTCCATTTTCTTTAGTTAAGTAGTATGGGAGTCACCAAAATCCTTGGCAGTCTACTTCTCGGGCTGAATTATTTAGTGTAACTCTAGTCCAATGCCATTGTTGGCCTGGCAGGATGATACAAGTCTAGCTGCTGATCAGCAGAATAATTCACATTGGTCTTTGGGCTCGTGAAAGTGTGAAAGTGTTAGTTAGTCACTCAGTCGTGTCCGACTCTTTGTGACCCCATGGACTGTAGCCCGCCAGGTTCCTCTGTCCAAGGGATTCTCCAGGCAAGAATACTGGAATAGGTTGCCATTTCCTTCTCCAGGGTACCTTCCCAACCAAGGATAAAACCCAGGTCTCCTGCATTGCAGGCAGATTCTTAACTGTCTGAGCCACCCAGGAAACCCCTTTGGGCTTTGGGATCCTATATATGGCTTCCCAGGTTGTGCTAGTGTAAAGAACCCACCTGCCAATTCAGAAGACAATGGAGACACGGGTTCGATCCCTGGGTCAGGAAGATCCTCTGGAGGAAGAAATGGCAACCCACTCCAGTATTCTTGCCTGGAGAATCGCATGGACAGAGGAGCCTGGTGGGCTACAGTCCATGGGGTCGCAAAGAGTCGAACATGACTGAGTGACTAAACAACAAGTGTGTGCATAAGAAATAGGACCCAAGACAGAGTCATCCACCTGCCCTTCAAGCTGACCACTTAATCCCTCAAGACCTTGAAGAAGCTTTCCTAATTTCCCCTTATACTTGCTAGGTCAGGTCACATTCTTGAGATCGTTTATACTCTTGTCCAAATAATCCATAGGGGGGTTGCTCATCCTGCTAGGCAGGCAATCAAAGAATTGCTTTTGGCAGAACTACTCTGCTGAATATAAATGTTGCTGAGACGATGAAAGGGACAGGCCACGTGCCAGGGTGAGTTCACTAAGGAACAGTCCAGGAAAACACTGCCCAGTCCTCTAGGGTCACCTCTGGGGCGTCAGGTCACACTCTGTTCTAAGAACTGCCCCAGCGGCACGGCAACCTGGCCCAGTGTCGGCCTCCACCTCTTATCCAACACCAGCCAAATGGCTGGCGGTCAAGTCTTACATGACAGTGAAGCTGGGGTCCCTGTCCCAGCACCCAGATCTCCACTCACTCCCACTGCTCACCCAACCATGTGCCCTTGTGACCAGCAGCCCAGAACACAATGTCTAGTGAGCCCGGCCCCGGGGCCCTGACTCCCCAAGCTGGAGCCCATAAAACCAAGAGCAGCAGGCAATGTGGTGGTCTTTCCTCTGGCTATTTCAAAAACACCTAGAAAACTCTCTACCTCCAGCTAGAATTTATGTTGAGATGGGAGGTCGGAGAGGAATAGAGGAGAGGTCAGCCCTGGGGTAAGAAGATGTACTTCTGGCAGAGTTTGCAGGGCAAGAGGTAGAAAACCCCAGTGGCTCTATGGTTCCCATGTTCCATGTCACTGAGAAGCCTGAGGCCAAGAAGACCACAGCCCTATTTGTCTCTGCTTTGGTCAGTCTGCGACTGGACTATTTGGCTTTTGATTTTCCAGGAGATCTGGAGCTCATGCTTTCAGGACCCCCTGTTCAGAGGAGGGCTAGGGTCTCACAACCTGTGAGATAACAGGGATAGTCAAGCACTGACCTGCAGATGACTGGCCCAGAGCGTCTTCCACACTGAACTCAAACCTCCCCAGGGCAGCAGACAGCAGAGAGCAGGGTGAGCCCCGGGCTGCAGGGCTGAGACCCAGGTCAACATTCCAGGAAAGTGGCCTTTCCCCAGATAAGCTGGAAACGGTGCTCTTATAAATGAGCAATGCCCTGTCTTTGGAGGAGTCTAGGCAGGAGCAGAATTCTCTGGAAGGAACCCATCAGTGGGAAACTGAACTCAGTAGACTTGCACATCTCTCCCACTCAAGGAACCCTGGGTTGTGAGTCTGTGGATGGGCTGAGTTGATTACTGAGGGAGGGTCTGGCAGCAAACCTTCTGTCCCCGCAGGGCATTCCTGAGCAGCTTTCATCGCTGGGCTTTGATGGGAGAACAATAATCCCACGCTCAGACCAAAACATCTTGCGGTGGGGCCTGTGCTGTGAATACATCCTTCATCCCTCCCGCCACCCTTCCAGCTCCCCATAAGGACTCACTGGGCTGGCGGCAGGGGGCGGGAGGGGGAGTGGAGGCTTGCCCAGCACCTGCCCCAGCCCCAGCTGGTGTGTCTCAGGCCTCTGTTAGAGGGGGCAGCTGGCATCTGGGACTGTCTAATGTGACTTCCAGTTGCTTGGAATCCTCCCTAATATCCATGACTTCCGGGGGTTCTATGAAGGTACCGCGAGAGACCGCGGCCGCCTTGATGCCTCTCCGAGATGTTAATCTTAGGAGCGATGACGTTTCAGATGAAGTCACTTCTAAGAGAAACCCCTTCCCATTTTTTTAGTTCCTGAATGAACTAAAAGTTTAAATGGTTTAAGGAATTCACTAGCTATCCGGATTAACTAATTAACAATTAAGCAAGTGGTTGGGGTCTCAATTTTCTCATCTGACAAAGATCATACAATCCAGAACTGACAGTCTGTGATCCTAGAGCTGGTTCTACATAATGTGTGTGTGTGTGTGTGATTTCATGTGTGCTCATGTTTAATCATTGGCATGGGCTTCCCAGGTGGCTCAGTGGCAAAGAATCTGCCTGCCAATTCAGGAGACTTAAGAGATGTGGTTTGATCCCTGGGTCAGGGATCCCTTAGAGGAGGAAATGGCAATTTGATCCAGTATTCTCACTGGGAAAATCCCATGCACAGAGCTGAGCCTGGCGAGCTACAGTCCATGGAGTCGCAAAGAGTCTGCTACAACTGAGCGACTGAGCACAGGCACAAGCAATCACTGGCATAGGTGCCTCCATCAGCCAGTGAAACAGCGCACTCAGGGCCAGGGAATCCACCTTTGGCTCTGGGCTGGAAATAAAACAGAGAAAGACACCTCTACCTGTTGGGACACTGAGAATGTTAACTCCTCCAACTTCCGAGTCACTGGACTAAAGCGATCAAGCCCAGTTTCCTAACTGGTTGTGTGGAAGGCAAACTGATCTCCTATAAAAGATACTATGGAGGGGGCTTCTAGCTGGGGGTACATGTACCTATGTTCGTGAACACACACACATAGAGACACTTCTAGTTACAAGTTGTTTTTGAGGGCACAAACCATATCTGATTCTACTTCATATTTCTATTAATAGTACTGAACATAAGGCCTGGCACAAAGCATTTGATCAATAAACAGTTGGTGATGAATGATGAAATAAAAGAATAATACTGATCCCCCTCTACTTACCATGGGTTTATGTCCCAATAAACCCATAATTTGAAAATACTGTAAGAAGAAAATGCATTTAATAAACTAACCTACCAAATATCATAGCTTAGCCTAGCCTAACTTAAACACCCTCATACCATTTACATTAGCCTACAGTTAGGCAAGATCATCTAAAGCAAAACCTGTTTTATAACAAAGTGTTATCCACCTTATGTGATTGAATACTGAATTGAAAGACAGAATGGGTCTGGGTACAGAGTGGTTCTAACTGTGTTGGTCGTTTACCCTCGTGATTGTATGGTTAACTAGGAGCTGCGGCGGCCACTCCACAGTAACATAAGAGGGTATCACTGCATATCATTAGCCCTGAAACAGATCAAAATTCGAAGTATGGTTTCTACTGAGTATGTATCACTTTTACACCATTGTAGAAGTTGAAAAAGCAAAAGTTGAAACATGCTAAGTCTGGGACCATCTGCACTCATAAAACCCACTGAGGTTTTACTGCCAGTGTACTGAAAATACAGCATACCCTGCTCCAGCTACTGCTCAGCTCTTTAACTGTGAATGTTTAGTTAATAACTAAAATTTCTTAAGAACTTTGTATTGGAGAGAGAGGAGGGGCCTGAGGCTTGGAGGGGAGCTGAGTTCTTATTTTGCTAACAGGGATCTGAGAGACCTTGGGAAGCACCCCCAGATTCCAGGGACCTCAGTTTTCCATCTTGATCTTTTTGTTAGTTTTAGTTTTCCATCTTCAAAACAAGGAGCTTGAACTGAATGACATGTGGTCTCCATCCCACTTCTGGCAGTATAGAGAAATTTAAAACAACAGTGAGTGTGTGCATGCTCAGTCACTCAGTTGTCTGACTCTCTGCGATCCCATGGACTGTAGCCCGCCAGGTTCCTCTGTCCACGGGATTTTCCAGGCAAGAATACTGGACTGGGTTGCCATTTCCTTCTCCAGGGGATCTTCCCAACCCAGGGATCAAACTGAGAGCTCCCGAGTCTCCGTTGTCTCCTGCATTGGCAGGCAGAGTCTCTACCGCTGAGCCACCTGGGAAGAATAGCATTTTACAGAAAAAAAAAAAAAAAAAATCTTAATTCTAATAATGGCATTGACTTTTAAATTGTAAAAATCTACTTGCATGATCTTGGTTTTCTATTTATGAACCTGAATTCCCATTTTTTGGTTGTTATTGTCTAAGAAGCAGTAGGGAATATTCAGAGTTACTCAGGGCCCACTTAAAAAGTCTGGCATGCACCTGTCCTGCTAGCGAGCCCTGCCTTCAGCCAGAAGAGCTCTTGATAAAGCAATGCCAGGGACGCACACCCGTGACTGCTCACAGGACACCCAGAATATATCTGGAAACTAGAGATATATTGAAAGCAGCCTTTCAAGGAGATATTGAGCCTGCTGGTTCCATCCTAGTTCTGTTCCAGAGCAGCAGGAAACAGTGGGCAACAGGAGCTGGGCAACATGGGTATGACTTTCAGAGTCCCCTTTCCAAAGCCTGGCCACCCCACCTATCTTGTGTCCCAGAAGTAGAGGGAGGAGGCATTTCTCCGGAGGAACTATGACTCCTCCAGTGGCCAGCCCATCCCGCCAGACCAGCAAGCATGGATCCCTGGGATAAGGTATTTTCTCTAGGTACCTCTGCCACCATGTGCCCTACAAGCATGACATTCTGCTGGTCTCCCTAAGAGGAATGAGCAGGGCACTGGGCATTGCAGGAGGGCTCCAGCCCATCAAGATCAAAGACCTTGAACCAGAGGGAAAGAAAAATCACCCCCACCCTGAGATGGTGCTCCAGTTGTCTCTAAACTCATCCTTAGCTAGAGGATTCCTTGGATTCATCTCTAAACAGGAAAATGGTTGACATCAACAAAAGGCACTCTGAGGGTACCCTCAGCATCCTTCATCCCAGGAGGAAAGATGCCCCAAATTCCTTGAAAAGGGAGGGTGGGGAGATCCTATTAGAACCATACTGGTGAGGCCACTGTTAATGAAGTGTGCCATAAAGTGTCAGACGGGTAGGGAAAAGTCCTCCCCACGGCAGTGACAACACACTGCAGAGACAGGAGGTGTGAGGTCACTGGCTGTGGTGGCTTGGCCACTCCCTAAGGTCACTTCAGAGCAGATGGAACCAAGCAAAAATGCAGCTACAGACATGGACCAGGTGAGAAAGAGGAGACAGCACCTGGATGGCTGCCCCCACAAGCTGCCCAAGAGTCCACAGGGCAAGTAGGCTTGCCAGGTAGGTGCCCAGAACCAGAGATTCTTCCTTGCTTCTACTGGCCCACATGGTGGACTGACAGTGTCTCCTTCCACGGGCAGAATCAACTACATAGCTTGTGAATCCAGTACAAAATTAAAATGTGGGCTCCCCATTCAAAAATTGAGAATTTCAAGATGGCAAGTGCATTACAATAAACTTAGGTCAGGGGCCTTCTGAGCACCAGGTTCTGTGTGACTGCACAGGTCACCTGCCTTGAAACCCGCCCCATCAGTAGGGATTTTTCCAATTCTGTGTATTTCCTATTGGAGTTCGCCTTCATAGTTTGAGGACAAGTTAATCATCAACAGCATTTCTATCTGCTTTAAGGAAACAAACTAAAACAACTAAAGTGTCTCCATTCCAGGAATATTTATTGAGCACCTACCTCATGCCAAGCATGCAGCAATGAACAAAGGCCATGCTCTCGTGGTCCTCACGTTCTAACAGAAGCATCCCTCCTTTCCCCAAACTTTTCAGACATGGCCGGCAGGCCAGCAGACCCCAAGCTAGCTTCTTGGTGAAAAGCCATACAATTCAACACTAATTGTGTCTTGTATTCTCTGCACATGTGTTATTTTTGCCTCCCCAGCAGGGCCACAAGCTCTTTGTCTTACATGAAAGGTCCTCATTTAGTGCGTCATTCAACAAATATTTACTCAACACCTGGGCCAGGCCCAGGTCTAGATGCCAGGGATACAAATCATTATAAGACATGGTCCCTATGCTCCAGTAGACTTCATTTTAGATGCAGTCAGATAACAGATGAATGACTACATTGAAGAGGGTTGAGAGAGTGATAAGGAAGGAACAATGTGGGATTTTTTTTTTCATTAATTTTCTTTTCCTTTTAAAATTAAAACTGATCTTTGTTTTCATTAATTTCTCTTTTTAACTGAGACTACTTTTTCATTAAAATTTTTTTCCTTTTTAAATTAAAACAACTCTTCCTTTTCTTTCATTTTTTATTTTTTTAAACTAAAACTACTCTTTTTTCCATTCAATTATTTTTTTTTTTTTTTTTTAAAGAAAAGAAAGAATGTGTTTTTAATACAAGAGGAAGATAGAGGAAGTCAGGAAAGGCAGATGAAGTCTGATCCCTGCTTTGAAGATTTAGTGGGAATAAAACTCGGGCTTGTGTCTTCAGCGGGACCGCTCCAAGGAGCACCCCTAGCTAGCTCCCTCCCCTGTCTTCCCCTCAGCCTGTTCTTCTCCAGCACCTGGAAGCACCATCAGCAGTTCTCGCCTTCTGGGAGCTCCACCACCTGATGCTTGAATTTCTTCCACTACATTTTGAACTGGGGTCAACCAGCGGCAGCACAGACATGTTCATGGACGCAGGGTTCATGACCCTTGACTCATGTTCTGACCACTAGAGTAGCCTGTATGAAGGGGGGACCATATTAACTAACAAGGATCAGGTGTCCAGACATGAGCTGCATCAAATCCCACAGGGAAATTTTTAGCCTGTCTGCCCTTGAGATGGAGACCCCAGATTTTTTCATCAGGGCCTAAACCCATACCTGGTAGCCCTAACCCATTGAGTTTCTCTCTCTCTGGTTCCTGAACTACCAGGATCTGATGGGCTAATTCTATCTGATGGTCTATTCTACTGCCTCCAGAAAGCAAATTCAGGTCCAATGCACGTCCTGCCTCCTTGAGCTCAAATGGCATGTTAGACATTGGCCTATCGACCAAGGCAGGGAAGCAGGGGCTCAGAAATCTTAGTGTGGTTTGAAGAGGATGCACCAAAAGTCAGCTCATCCCAGTGTCAGTTTCCAGCCCAATCTCTGAAACTAGCCCTTGCTTCCAAAAATGATAAGGCAAGTGACTATCCCTGACCTCACCTTCCACCACTGACTGCCAGAGTACAAGCTCCCCAGGCCTAGATGTCACCAGGCCACCAACCCCCAGATTTGGCCCTGAGTCCTCAGATCTTGGAACTTGGCGCAGTTAAATATCTGTTTCCAAGTCACTTGGAGAAAACCTGCCAAAATGAGATGGGAACAGCCAAGTCTCTGATCAGTAGCTGGCCTTCCCCAGGATACTGACGCAGCTCCAGTCAAGGTCAGGCATTACCAGGAACTCAAGTTCAAGGTCAGCTATCTGAAAAAGCCAAAATATGGAGAGGCTGCACAGGAAGAGTCACCTTTGAATGGGAACTTCCATACCACACCCCCATCCCTGTGTTCTGTCCCTGATGATTCGATTTTTCTGCTCTTATTCAACGAGAATGTAAAATATGACAAACAAAATTGGAGCCAACTCTGAACAAAGACCTCTGCTCCAGTCTAATCCTGCAGTTTAATTAAGCTCAGCTCCTATCTCTGTGCCAGGAGAACCAGTTTGCCCAGCTCACTTGCGGGAAGTTTGGTAAACTCCTGCAAAAATAAAGCTCTGGGCTCTTGCTCTCAGAAGTGCTGTGGTCAGGTGATCAAGTCTCCCCATTTCTTTGTTTTCCCTTTCATGGTGGGATGTGGAGTCTGCTGGTTTTGCTAAGCAGCATAATAGGCAGGGACTTAACTTTCTCAGGTTACAAACATAGCAGCTGAGCCCTGGGTCTTCCACACACAGGACTAATGGCTAAATCTTTCTAGCGTACGTTTCCCTATCACTCAGGAGTTGTCAGCATTTTTCCTGGTATTCCTGTCATCTGGAGAAGTTACCAATTTTTCTTCACTCTGTGATCATGTCAGAGAGGAGGGCGGGCAAGGTCTCCCTGGCTCTGTGCACTGCCCACCTGCTCCTTGTTATGTGTTCTTGGGTCAACAGACGGATATGGGGTCCACCCAGCCTCTGCTGAGGACTCATGAGCACCGTGCTCCTGCTGGTCGCCCATAGTTTCCCCTTGGCATTCAGATGGCTCAGCTTCTGCCACCACATCCTGTGGGACCCAAGCAGTGGGTACTTCTTCTCCAAGTGCCAAATTTATCCTGTGTGACCAAATCACTGCAGATGGCGACTGCAGCCATGAAATTAAAAGACACTTACTCCTTGGAAGAAAAGTTATGACCAACCTAGACAGCATATTAAGAAGCAGAGGCGTTACTTCGCCAACGAATGTTGGTCTAGTCAAGATTATGGTTTTTCCAGCAGTCATGTATGGATGTGAGAGTTCGACTATAAAGAAAGCTGAGCACCAAAGAATTGATGCTTTTGAACTGTGGTGTTGGAGAAGACTCTTGAGAGTCCCTTGGACTGCAAGGAGATCCAACCAGTCCATCCTAAAGGAGATCAGTCCTGAGTGTTCATTGGAAGAACTGATGTTGAAGCTGAAACTCCAATACTTTGGCCACCTGATGCAAAGAACCAGCTCATTTGAAAAGACCCTGATGCTGGGAAAGATTGAAGGCGGGAGGAGAAGGGGATGACAGAGGATGAGATGGTTGGATGGCATCACCGACTCAACGGACATGAGTTTGAGTAAACTCCAGGAGTTGGATGATGGACAGGGAGGCCTGGCGTGCTGCAGCCCATGGGGTCGCAGAGAGTTGGACACCACTGAGCAACTGAACTGAACTGAACCCTGAGAAACCTCCAGATTATCAAGGACCCTCTGAACTTGGGATATCATTCAGTAACTTAGCAGTTACTAAGCAACTACTACATGCCCAACCTCTAGGTGGATGCTGAGGTTGCAAAAATGAGGATGATGTGATATTCTGAGGAGCTTACCATTGAAAAAGTCCTTGACAAACAAATGAGTGGTTATTATTACATACTTATTTATTCAGCAAGATTTATCCCACTTCTACTTGTGCTTAAGGTGCTAAGATGAATCCACAAGAGGGAGGGTTAATCAAGATTTACTGGGACTTCAAATGCACTGGGCTCTGTGCCGAGTATTTGGTTTGATCTTGTTTAATCTCCAAAATTATTTCCATTCTACAAAGAAATAACCTGAGATAGAAGAGAGTAAAAGTAACTGGTTCAATAATGCTCAGATAGTGAAGGACAGAGCGGGGGCTTCTGCCTATAAGCCTCAACTTTCCCACCAAGCACGCTGACTTCCCTGCAGGTGAAAAAGATGGGCAATACAGAGGGAGAAGTGATGTGACAGAGTAGGGGACCACACCTGCACTGCTCCACTCCTGCCCCTCTTTCTTGAGGTTCCTGGCAAACTCCCTGAGCTACCTTCTCTTCCCACATCCAGCTGAGGATAAGAGGGTTACAGGTGCCCACAATCAGTCCATGGTTCCCGCTGATGCTGTTTCTGGGCCCTGCTCTGCACCCCACCCCACCCCACAGTCTATATCGCACCCCATGATGATGCTGGGCCTTCTGAATTCCCTTGGCTAACTGGTGAGCCTTCTTACTAATTGGTCACTAGGTCATGGATGGAGGTTGGATCGTATCAGTCTACTGGAGAACTCACAGCATTTTATGCCTGATTAGTAGTCTTTTTCCTTTTTGAATTGTTTTTGCCTTCACGGCATTTCATCTTTGTGTGTTTAGATTTGGCAGGCAACCAATGATACAGTCTGTAATTTCTGCCCGTACCCATGAAGTAAAAACTTTGAACAATTTTCTGTTGGCACAGCTACACACACCTTCAGAGATCCCAGAGTGGCTCGTTTATGCTGGTGTTATCTTGTCCATATAGCTTGGATCTCCATTTGGCCTACAATTCTAGACTTTCTGGGAGGAAATTTGTAGCCACAGAATTGCTCAACTGAGAGGAAGGGAATGGATGGACTGATCTCCCTATTTACAGAGTCAGCCTGGTTATGCGACCAGATATCATGCTTTGCCATATTTGGCTGTTACAGACGAGTGTGTATTTTACAAGTGACTGTTTTTAGCACTCATATAAATAATACTTTTTATTCTGTCAGAGTCCCATTTATAATCTCTCTACCATTAAATAGCACACACATTCCTGCATTCCTTTTAGGTGCCTCCAGAAGGTTTCAATTGCTTACCCAAAGGTTAAACAAGTTCTGGAATCAAATGAAATCAATCATTAACAAAGGGATGAGAAACTTGCTTCTGGGAAGATTTGTTTCTTCCCTTTTCAATACTGAAGGGAGAAGAAAAATAGCTCCAAATGATAGCCAGAGGACAGAGGTCACACAGAGTCATTAAAGCGCAAGGCCTGGTTGCATACCCCCTTAGAATTGTGCTTTCATATCATGGTTTCTAAAATGGAAAGCATGGCCAGTAATGCCAAGCTCCCAACCCGGACACCAAAACTGCCCAGCTCCCTCTGATGCTTGAAGCTCAGGCCACAGCAGAGACCAACCACTGAGGACGCCCAGACCCCCAGATGGTCCTGCAGAGGGTGGCCTGCAGCCCTAGAAATGTGCTTCCACTGCCTGCTCATCTTGGGGTCTCTAGGAGGACCTCCCCAGAAATCTCACCGGACCAAGAGGACGTTGTGATTCCTGCGAGGTGGGGTACAGAGAAGGCCTTCCCTAGTTGCTGTCGGCACCCAAGGCCTGGCCTCACAGGAGCACTTTCTTAACTTCCCTAGACTCAGCCTCTGAAGCAAAAACAGTTGGTTACTTCTCACTGCTACATCATACTCCTGTCAGAACAGAGTGATTTATCTGCTTGATTCCGAGTATCCAGTAACTGTGGAATGTGCAACACTTCGTGCAGTCCTGTCATTTTTTTAACTGACCTTTCTCTCATCCCCCACAGAAGGTGTTCTCAGCCTTTGTCACTTCTTGGGTCTCTTAGAAGTGGGTGCTCCCTAAATTTCTGTCCTTTGTTTAATCAATTCATTCACTCTCTTGCTACTTACTGAGGTCCTCGTATGGGTCAAACACCTACTGGGCAGTAGAGACACAGCGGTGATGGAGCAGACATGGCATTTGTGCTCATTGTGGGGGCTCAGTTCAGTTCAGTCGCTCAGTTGTGTCTGACACTTTGTGACCCTGTGGACTGCAGCACGTCAGGCCTCCCTGTCCATCACCAGCTTCCGGAGTTTACTCAAACTTATGTCCATTGAATCGGTGATGTCATCCAACCATCTCATCCCCTTCTCCTCCCGCCTTCAATCTTGCCCAACATCAGGATCTTTACAAATGAGTCAGCTCTTCGCATCAGGTGGCCAAAGTATTGGAGTTTCAGCTTCAGCATCAGTCCTTCCAATGAATATTCAGGACTGATCTCCTTTAGGATGGACTGGTTGGATCTCCTTGCAGTCCAAGGGACTCTCAAGAGTCTTCTCCAACACCACAGTTCAAAAGCATCAATTCTTTGGTGCTCAGCTTTCTTTATAGTCGAACTCTCACATCCATACATGACTACTGGAAAAACTATAGTTTTGACTAGACGGACCTTTGTTGGCGAAGTAACGTCTCTGCTTTTTAATATGTTGTCTAGGTTGGTCATAACTTTTCTTCCAAGGAGCAAGTGTTTTTTAATTTCATGGATGTACTCACCATCTGCAGTGATTTTGGAGCCCCCAAAAATAAAGTTTGTCACTCTTTCCACTGTTTCCCCATCTATTTGCCATGAAATGATAGGACAAGATGCCATGATCTTAGTTTTCTGAATGTTGAGTTTAAGCCAACTTTTTCACTGTGGGGGTTAGGACCTGACCTGCAATCCCTCTGACTCTACAAACTCTTCCTGGATCATCTCATTTCTTCTCCAAGGTTTTCCATTGCCACCTGCGCCCTGATGACTCCCTCTTGGTTCAGCTGACCCATAAACCCACCCAATTCTGTGCCCTGTAGGCATCCTGACTTGTGGTTGGCAATGAAGAAACCAATCTCCATGTAAAGTGGGATGGCTGAGCATTACAACCATGACTCTTATCCCACAATACCTTTACTTGGTGATACTTTCTCTGATCCCAGCTCAAAGCACCATGGTGGAAAACCTCAGAAGTGCTGCTTCTCTTTCCCACCTGCCTAGACATGGATAATATTCTTCCCAGTTAGAGCAGAAATTTCCCTCCATCCCCACACCCCATTACCACCCAGCAATACCTTAAATTCACCTAGAGTAGGGCCTCAGAAAGACAAAGGAATTCCCTTTCCTTGTTGCCTGAAGTCTACTTTCTAAGACCACAATTCCTATCCCCTTCTCCAAGGGATCTTCCCAACCCAGGAATCAAACCCACATCTCTTATGTCTCCTGCATTGGCAGATGGGTTCTCTGTCATTAGTACCACCCGGAAAGCCCAATACAGAAATGAAATAGAACAAATAAAGAGCTTAGAACAGGGCCTAATGCCTAGTCAATAAATAGTAGCTATTGTCATCATCATTGTTATTATTACTTGTACAGATCTCTATGTGGGGAGGGACCATGCCTGCCTATTTGTCTACTGAGTTCCAAGCTCCTAGCATAGTGCCAGGCACAGTGTACTTTAGCCAACAATAAATATTTAGAAGGAATGAACCAGGGTCCTCCAGACTCATAACTCCCAGGCCAGGAAAGGGGCTGCAAGAATTGATTGAAAGAGCAGCCTGACTACCCACTTTCTCTCTCCAGCCAGAAGATGTACCAAGTGAAGTGGCTAAGAGTCTGTCCCACAATAGGCTGGAGTACCAGGTCCCTTTGGGGTGTTGCCACATCTTTGAGCCCAGGCTACGGGTTTCCAGGAGTACAGTTGTCACAAAGCTAGCCCTTGTGTTTGCCCCGCATCCCTGGGAGGCACAGAGGGAACAATGAAACCATCATCACCAACCTCCATTCCTAGTCTGTGTGTGGACAGGGAGGGCCAGGGAGAGGCTGTGTTTGACTTGGCCGGGGAACATCATTTTTCTTCACTGAAGAAATGCATGCCAGAGGGGCTAAAAGTAGAAGGTAGTTCTCACCCAAGAGAGCTGTATTCTTCAGAGGCCAGGCGCACAGTAATAGAAAGAAGCTGTATCTTCCATCTGCACATCACCCACTCCTGCCTTAAGATTCAGTTCAAATGTCTCCTTCTCCATGAAGCCCTTCCCACCTTCCCCTAGGCTCCTGGTGTGCCCTGGACCTGCTGTCTCCATCTGAGCATGCTCAGTGGATGCCTTCCTGGAACTGCCTCACCCACCAGGGCGAGGACTGTGTCTTATTGGCTTTTGCAACCCTTGTCTTAGCAGAGCAGAGTGCTGCTGCATTCTGAACTCAGGAATGGCAGAAAGAAATCTTTTGAAGGGCATTAAACCCCCTGTTGTATCAGAGTGTGAAGAAGAGAAGACCGGGGTTATGTGTGGGTCCTCCTAGGAGGGAAGTTCTCTGAAAACTTCCCTGAACTTCTCTGGGAACTTCTCAGAAAACTAGTGCTGTGCTCCCTAAGGTAGGGCAGTCAGGGCTGCAGGTCACCACACCGTCAGCCTCAGGAATGTGACCCCCTTTACTGCTGAAACGACCTCCCTCCCCAGTATAATGACCAGAACTCTCCCTTATTCCAAGCCAGGGGTTCTCAAAGTGTGGTCCCTGGACCAGCAGCTTCGGCATCACTTGTTCTCCACCCCAAACATGCTGACCAGAGACTCCGGAAGCTAGGCCCAGCCATCTGTGTTATAACCAGCCCTCCACGTGATTCTAACTCAGGCTTGAGTTTGAAAACCACTGTTCTAAGTACACGGAAACACATGTGAAAAAGGATCCTAGAAACACAAGCCAGACTGACTTCAAATTAAGATTAAACAAGAAGCCAAGCCAACGCCCTTTGCTATGAAATGCCCAGAATCAGTGAAACACCCCACTATTATCCATGAAACCATTCAACAGGCAATTAAATGAACTCAGCACATTTATTTCAAATGTGCAAAATGAATGTTCATATCCTAGGAGTAACACCAGATGTTTTGCCTCTTTTTTTCCTAATTGATTTTCCAGCCTACAGCAATTCATCTTTATATTTTCCAGTTGGATCTAATGCAGCAAGAAGAGTGTGTTCCGGCAGCATTATTAAATGCCATGCATTTAAAAACAAGCATAACCCAGGCTGCCATGCGTCATCTGGGTGGCTGTCTTCCTAAAATTGAAAAAAAAAAAAAACAGACAGCAATAGGTACCAGGCAGATTAGAGCAGGCGGGAAACCCAGAAAAGGCCCTTTCAAAAGGTCTCCAGGCTCTTGGCCGGTTGCAAAGCTGAATCCTGGGCGCTGAGCCCAAGCTTGAGCTCTTCTCCAGAGTCCTGCTCTCCCTGGTACCAAAGGATTTGCAAGCTGTAAAACTTGCAAGTCAACATTTTGTTTTTCAGTGGAAATTTCTGTCTTGAAAATGAAGAAGACAAAGATGGCTGAGGGATGGAGGTGTATGAGGTCAGGACCTGGAGCAAGGATGAGGCTGTGGATCCTTCCCTCAGCTTGAGTGGACCTTCTCCTTGCTCTGTGCCTCCAGCAGCCCAGACAATTATCCTCTGTTAACCAATGAGCCTGGCTGTGCAGGAGGCCCTGTTATTGATGTGTTTGTTTATTTTTAAGTGGGTCAAAAGTCACCAGTAACCAGGCTTGCCTTACTCAGCAAAAGCTCTTGGGAGTCTGGGGAAAGACTGGGAGACAGAAGCCTCAAGTTTTAAAGCAAAGAGCTTTGAAAGGGGCCTTCTCTGCTCTGCCTGGGGGGAAGGGAGGCAGAGGGATGGGGGTGAGTGGCAGGCAACTAAGGCCTAGAAACCCATAAAGTGTTGATTCTAAAAACAAAAACCGCATGTCTTCGGTAGTCAGGGGAGGTTGGCAGTATCTGCTACCTTTCCTAGAAGCTGCTGAGGCTGGCAGTTTTGAGCCATCATACCTGTAGAGGGATTTTGATGTGGTATCTGAAGGTTAATCTGTCTGTCTGGTTCTGAGACCCACTGCAGCAGCCTGAGTGTCTGAAATCAGAGCTCATCCTATTTCCACCTCAGAACCTGGCTGCTTCAACTTTAAATAGCAGCTACCCAAGACCTCCAGTGTTCTGTCGGTAAGGTGGCTACTCTTGGTACTTAGAACAAAGCATTCTGGGCTCCGTACAGACACTCAAATGAAAGTTCACAACAGAAGGATTGGCTTCTGATTTGGGCTCTCCCCTTCTTCTACCCGGGAGCTCAGGTCAGAGATAACATCCTACAATCTCAGGGGAGCATTGTGTAACCCCTTGAAGATCTGAAGGGAACCCAGGAACCTTTGAGACAGTGATTAACAAAAACAAAAAAAAAAGGTATCTAAAAAGTTATCTGAATGAACAAATGACAACTTTCCAAGTTTCAAAGAATAGGACACACAGGCTCCATGATAGACTTCGACACAAGTGTATAAGCCATTCAGACAGTTCACATTAGGTCAAAGCTTATGGCACTGGGAGCCTGGGTAACCTTTGGCCCTGGGGCAGGAGCAACCTGGTCATCCATGGCCACCCAACCCCCACACATCCTCAAAGAGATTTCATCCCCATTTCCTACAAACACATGGAGGGAAATAGAGTTAGTGGGGCCTCACCCAGCAGAGTTCTCCCCTGGCCCTCAAATTCACAACAAGATTTTTACACATCATTAAACCACAGGAGCCATTTTATAAATGTCATCATCATAGTCTTTTAATATTTTACATAAAAAACTGTATACACAGCTTATAGAACTTTTATGTAAACATCATAAGCTCACCACTTTGTCATTTGTCAGTTTATTTAAAAAATAAAAAAAAACAAGACAATTTAGTAGAAGTACCACTGGATGGGGAAGGGAGGGGGAGAAAAGAGACACAAGGGGGAGGTTTATTCTCTGTACAGAGATGCAGAGAAAATTTCACACAGCTTTAGAGACTGCTTTGAGGGGGAAAAAAAAAAACAAAAGGTTTTAGATAGGCCCTAATACTGGTTACTGCCCTTTATCAAAAGAGTGCGCATACGTGCACAAATAAAATCGCAAAATAGAACAGTGTTGCCACTTTTTTCAAAAGAAAAAAATTAGTGGTTTCTTTTTCTTCTCCTTGTTTTTTAAGTCATCATCATTTTTAAAAAAAACATCAGAAGTAGATGAGGTTACAGCGTACAAGTGTGGTCAGAATGCTACTCTTATGCAAATGACAAGTGCATTAAATGTCAAACAATAAAACAATTGTGCAAAGAATTCGTTCCAAAAAGAAGAAAAAAAACAAGTTTTAGCCTTTAAATAAATCAAATAACATCAGTTTCTTGGACTGAACAATTTTCACTTGCAGGACAGGCACAAAGTTCGTTTATGGCAAAAACAACCTGCAGCACACTTCACCCCTCCTTATCAGTGGCTAGTGAGGGGTTCGCCGTCGGGGGGGGGGGGGGGGGGGGGCGGGGACTGGCTGGCAGGAGACAGGAGTCTGGAAGCTGTCCTCTCAGGCCCCAAGTCGGCTGCAAACGTCTTCCCCAGGGGCAGGAAAGATGGCCAAGTCTTGTTCGTGCTGGGATGACGCCTCACTCAGACCCGGCTGGAGCTGTTCTAGCGCCCTGTCACTCCACCCACCACCACCATTAAATAACACCATCCTACCTCCGAAAATAAAATTATATCTATATTTATATAACACCCCATCCTCCCCAGCCCTCCCCTCCCGCAGGTCCCGAGGTCTATGTTACAGACAGGGGATAGCAGGCGCTCGCTGGTTACAGACGCACATCCGATGGGGCGCGGCCGCACCCCGGCGCCAAGCTCATCTCCCGGGAGCAGGGGCGGGCGTGGGGTGAAAACTCGGCGGCGGGGAGTCGAACATACACACAGCCACACACCCTGAAGAGGCTTGGCTCTTCAGAAAATGGTGTTCAGGGGACCCTTGGCACTCAGCGGGGTGGCCAAGCCTGTGCTACACAGCCGGACGCACAGACACTTGGAAAGGGGGCGCCGGGTGCCTACCACGCGGCCGACTCTCGGGCGCCAGAGCCTGAGTCTCCAGGCCACGGCTGCCGGGGCTGAAAGCAGACGCCAGGCAGTCCGGTGGGGGTCCTTGGGGGGGCAAGGGTCTCCCCTTCTCCGGGCTCGTGCGGGACGGGCCCGGGATGGGGAGCCGCGCTGGCAGGGGCAGGCGGGTCGGGCGCGGCCCTCATAGCACCTTGCAGCAGTTGATGCACCCGTTCTGGGAGCCGTAGCGCTTCTGCAGCGCGGCGCGCGTGGCCGTCTCGAAGACCTCTCGGACGCCCTCCTTGGTCTTGGCCGAGCACTCGAGGTAGTCGTAGGCTTGGATGCGCACGGCCATGGCGCGGCCGTCATCCGTGCGCACCGGTTCTTGCTTCATGCGGGCCAGCTCTGTGCGGACGTGCTCGTCGCTGCGCAGGTCTTTCTTGTTGGCCACGAGGATGATGGGCACGTTGGGGCAGAAGTGCTTCACCTCGGGCACCCACTTCTCGGGGATGTTCTCCAGCGAATCCGGGCTGTCCACCGAAAAGCACATGAGGATCACGTCGGTGTCCGGGTAGGAGAGCGGCCGCAGGCGGTCGTAGTCCTCCTGGCCCGCCGTGTCCCACAGCGCCAGCTCCACCTGCTTGCCGTCCACCTCGATGTCGGCCACATAGTTCTCGAAGACGGTGGGCACGTACACCTCGGGGAACTCGTCCTTACTGAACACGATCAGCAGGCACGTCTTGCCGCACGCGCCGTCGCCCACCACCACCAGCTTCTTGCGGATGGCCGCCATGAGCGGGCCGGGCCCGGGCAGCAGGAGGGGCCCCGCGAACGCCTCGCTGCCGTCCCGCTCGCCGCTCACTGCTCACCTCGGGCTGCGCGCTGGGGACAAGGGTCGCTAGCTGCACCCAGGTCCCGGGATGGCGAGCGTTCTCTCGTTGTGCTCAGGCTGCCGCGGCGGGGGATGTGGGGGACTCGGGGGCATAGGGCGCACGGTGCGTCTCCGCGCTGCTTCCGAGCGGCGGCCGCTCTCCTCACCCTGGGTCCCGGGTCGGCGCCTTTGTGAGCAAACGGTGGCCAAAGCAAGCGGACGCGGCCTAGCTCCCTCCTGGTCTCCCTAGGCCTAGGCGAAGACACAAGAGAGCAAAAGAACTCAGCCCGACTGCGGCGGCAGATGCAGGCTGCGGCCCTAGCGCCCGCTATTTAAAGAGTTCGGCGACTTTCTTAATATAGCCGTCCAATGGGAAGCAAGCCGACTGAGCTCATCGCTGCGGAGCTTGGCTCTGATTGGCCGTCCGCTGCAGCCCACGGGCGGGGCCGGGCGTGCTTGATTGACTGCCCAGGCCGCGGGGTTGGGAGAGGCGGTGACTGGGGAGTCTGCGGCCGCGGCGGGCGCTGCGGGGCTCTGGCTGCGTCAAGGTTCGCTCTTTGGCCGCAGCTTGTGCGCGCGGGACCGAAGGGCTGGAGCCGGCTGCCCGGAACAGCCCACGGGGCCTGGGCGAGCGGTTCCGAGACAGGAGGCACTTTGTGGGCGCGTGGATGACTCTCCCACCCGTATTGCCCTTCTTGCTTCGCAAACTCCCAGCGGGTGGTCGGACCTGTGGGGTAGGGAGCGGCTCCTTTAACGCGGTTTTGTTTTTAAACACACAAACACGCAGACACACACGCACACAGGCTTATTTCCAAGCAAGGTTGTGGTTTGTTGTGTGTGTGTGTGTGTGTGTGTGTGTGTGTGTGTTTTCTTTTAGAAGCAGCCCCTCCCCTGCCACCCCCATCCTTCCACCAGGGTTCTCTCCCTGGGCCCAGTGTTTGGACCTGCTAGAGGGTGCCTCATGGGTGGGCCTGGTTCCGGTTTCCGGCTTTAGCAAGCCTGTCTCTTTACCCCTTTCTCGGGCACCCAGCCTAGGTCTCCAGGTGAAGGTTCAGGGAAAGAAGGTCAGTGAAAAGGGAAGATCGAGGCTGGTTGCAGAACTTCAGGTACACTCAGGAAGTAACCAGACAGAAAAGGGCAGCCTCAATCCTGGTTTGCAGGATTAATTTGGATCCTGGTCATAAGGGGAAGAGCTATCTGAAGTAAGTAGTGCAATAAAATCCAACCACCCCACACCCCATTAGGCAAGAATAGGCTGAAGCCCGGATGGGTGGGCAGAGAAACTTGCAGGCTAGAACACGACAAATTAGTGCGTGTGTTTGAGGGTGGGGAGTGTGCTAGAACCCTAGTCTCGGGCTACCCACCAAGACTTATTTCATCTACTCCTTGTATTCTGCAGGAGATGACACTTATGTCTGATCTAGAGGGGCCTAAGTCAAAGCATCTTAATGGACAGAAGAGGTGGGGAGGGAGGGAGGGAGGGAGGGAGGATGTCCCAGGAAGGAGGAACAGCTTGAGCAAAAACAGAGATGTAGCGAAAGAGTAAGACAAATTCTAGCAAAAGAGAATAGCTTAGTGTGGCTGCCCTTGGTTGGGAGAGAGAGAGTTGAAACTCAGGATGGAGACCAGTTGTGGAGGAACCAACTACACAGATTGGGCCATTTCCATTCTGGAGGGAGTGAGGTGTTTCTTGGTGTTTCAGAAAGGAGAGACTTACTACATCACAATGAGGTTCAGTTCAGTTCAGTCGCTCAGTCGTCCGACTGCAGCACGCCAGGCTTCCCTGTGCATCACCAGCTCCTAGAGCTCGCTCAAATTCATGTCCATCTAATCGGTGATGCCATCCAACCATCTCATTTTCTGTCCTCCCTTTCTCCTCCTGCCGTCAATGTTTGATCATGATGAGGTTATTGCCTCCTACTTCTGACTCCCCCTCTGACTGGAAGCCATTGGAAGGCCCGGATTCTTCCTTATCTCAGCATCTTGAAGCCCTGGCACAATGCCGGAGTCTATGTAAGAATCAGTAAATGACTGTGGAGAATTCACCTAAATGCTCAGGAACTTAGTTGAAACTTTCTGGAAGTCTCTTGTCTCAAACTCCAGTCTGTGCTAACCATCCAGTCAAACCTGGGCACCAGCTGTGACTGAGCCATTTACTCATATATGCGAAAAATGTGATCCATGTGTTAAGATGTAGGTCTCAGATGGACACAGATATCATCAGGTCAAATAAGACATTAATTCTAGTATCCTTTAAAAGCTATCCTCGTTCAAATGACCAAATCTGCTTCCCTCACATGGGATTACCTCCACTACAATGCCTAGTGGGTTTTTTTTGTTGTTGTTGTTGTTGATTGTTTGTTTGTTTTTCAGATCTAAGAAACTGAACTGCAATAAGTAAACAATTTTTCCACAGTGGAATCTCACAAGAGAAAGTAAGGTTTTGTTGTTTTTTTTTTCTTTTGGATCATTTGTTTAGGGCTCCATTCTTGAAACTTTTTCCTTTCTTTTAAATTTTAGTTAGCCTATTAGAAAAGTCTTACCAAAGTTTTTCCTCCTAGAGTCAAAGCCTTTTATAGCTGTATTGTTAATACTACTTTCCTTCATCTTAATATAGCTTGGGAATCTTGGCCATGTCGTTAAGTTTCAAATATTAAGAAAACATCAAACAATTATAGCTTTGTACCGTGTATTTTTAAAAAAAACAACAGGAAAACAAAGAATCAGGAAGAAGGATTCAATTCACTCATTTCCTGATTCTCAGACATATTATATGAGGTGTTCCAAGCTTGAATCTCAATATCAAAATAATTTCTAAAAATATTCAGTTGGTAAATTATGCCAAAATAAACAAGTAGAAAAAAATCTATGTTCTGTAGCAACTTCTTTTCATGGTATTCATTTGTATATCCAGGGTACTTTGACAAGTTTTGTGGACAGTGGCTACTTCAAAGATTGTAACAGTCACAGAATAAACTTTCCCAAACTAGATGATGTCCCAAAGGGTCTCCTCTCTGCCTCTCCCCTCCCTTCACAATACACTGGCAAAAGGTAAGGATAAAACTGAATCATCAAGAAGAACAAATCATTTTAATAGTAAACTTTATTAACCTATACATTCATTGTATGACAGATATCCACACTAGTGAGAGAGGGAAATTATCCTTCAGACAAAAGGGAAATGTTCATCTACCTCCTGTCTTCAGCTTAATTTATTTCATCTTTTTTTGTCCACTGTCTCCTACACATTGCCTGTAAATTAGCCCCCCTCTCCCACTGCCCTCACTCCATACAGACAAGAACAGAGACTGGAACGTTCATTGGATTTTAGTGCCACCTTGTGGCAATTTTTACAGGGCTTTTTTTTTTTTTCCCTAACTCAAAATATATATATATAGTTGTGGTGGTTCAGTCGCTAAGTCATGTCTGACTTTTTGCCACTCCGTGGACTTCAGCTCCTCTGTTCTCCACTACCTTCTAGAGTTTGCTCAAATTCATGTACACTGAGTCAGTGACACTATCTAACCATCTCATCCTCTGCCGCCCCCTTCTCCTCCTGCCTGCAGTCTTTCCCAGCATCAGGGAGGGCCTTTTCCAGTGAGTGGACTCTTCGAATCAAGTAGCCAAAGTATTGGAGCTTCAGCCTCAGCAACATTCCTTCCAGTGAATATTCAGGGCTGATTTTCCTTAGAACTGACTGGTTTGATCTCCTTGGTGTCCAAGGAACTTTGGAGAGTCTTCTCCAGTACCACAATTGGAAAGCATCAATTATTTGAAGCTGAACCTTAATTATGGTCCAACTCTCACAATGGTACATGACTACTGGAAAAACCATAGTTTTGACTATAGGGGCCTTTTTTAGTAAAGTGATGTCTCTGCTTTTTAATACCTTGTCTAGGTTTGTCATAGCTTTCCTTCCAAGGAGCAAGTGTCCTTTAATTTCATGGCTGCAGTCACTGTTCACAGTGATTTTTGGGGCCCAAAAAATAAAATCTGTCACTGCTTCCACTTTTTCCCCTTCTATTTGCCATGAAGTGAAGGGACCAGATGCCATCATCTTAGTTTTTTGAGTGTAGAGTTTCAAACCAGCTTTTCCACTCTCCTCTCCTCATCAAGAAGCTCTTTAGTTCCTCTTCACTTTCTGCCATTAGAGTGGTATCATGTGTATATCTGAGGTTGTTGATATTTCTCCCGGCAATCTTGATTCCAGCTTGGTGATTCATCCAGCCAGACATTTCTCATGATGTACTCTGCATATAAAAGCAGAGTGACAATATCCAGCCTTGTACTCCTTTCCCAATTTGGGACCAGTATGTTTGTCCATGTCCAGTTCTAACTTTTGCTTCTTTACCTGCATATAGATTTTTCAGGAGACAGGTAAGGTGGTCTGGTACTCCTGTCTCTTTAAGAATTTTTCAGAGTTTGCTGTGATCCACACAGTCAAGGCTTTAGTGTAGTTAATGAAGCAGAAGTAGATGTTTTTCTGGAATTCCCTTGCTTTCTCCATGATCCAATGAATTTTGGCAATTTATATATATATTACATGTATTTGTATATACATACATAAACTATATACAAATATCTTACAAATATTTTCTATATATATTATATATGTGATTATATATAACTTTATCTAGCCAGAAAGTAGGCATTTTATGACTATTTTTATTTTAAGATATTTCATGGGATGTAAAACCTCTACTTATTTCACAAGCAGCTTCTTTAGAAATTCTTCACATATATATTTATACACACACAGAACTTTTTTCACATACACTTAAAAAACTTAATTCCTTCCTAGTTAAATAGTAATGACTAAAAGAGATTAGAGGAGATAACAGCTGTGGAAACTTACTAATTTATATACCAATGGACTTTCTTTTAACCTAATCACAATGTACAGAAAGCTGTAAAGCAATTTGAGCTGCAAAAATCATCAGCTTTTTCCTCCAGCTAAAAAAACCATCACTGGATAATCTGATATAATTACAAGTAATAATAATTCATTTATGGATAAGCATTTACTGGAAGCCAGCAATACCATAGACATTCCTGGCATTCTTTTGATTTTTAAACTATTTCTAATTCAAGTAGTAGTTTAGAGTGTCTAGGAAAATTGTCAACCTTTCTTCTCAATACAGTGAGTTTCTAAAAGGGAAAGGCTGTTGTAGACCTAACTGTGCTTTTTCATATGGAAAAATCGAAGTGGTCCCATATGGTCTTTTGGGACCCATTCAGCCATGCATTACATAGCTGAAGCATCAAACTGCTTTTTGGGTTCTCCAGCTATAAGTAACAGCAATTCAAATAACCCTCTCCCATCCCGAGATTGTGACCCAGTTAGACCCAGGCCTAAGACAGAGAGGCTGCGCTCATAGGAGAACAACCATAGCTAGAAGGTTCAACTTCAAAATGTGGACATTGACCTCCGATCAGACTCCCTGTGTGTCCAGCCCAAGGTCACACCAAGGGGAGTAGGCAGTGTGCAACGGGGCAGTTCCTGATCAGTCTAAAAGTGCATTGTCCAACCTAATAGCTGATAGCCTCATGTAAAGTGCTGCTGGTACCACTGAAGTACTGTTTTTAATGTTATCTGATTTTAATAAATTTAAATTTACAAGCTGATATTCAGGGTAGGGGAAAAGGGGAAATGTTGCTCAAAGAGTATAAATTTCCAGTTTGAAGATAAATCCCTGGAAAATCCCCTGGAGGTGGGCAAGGCAACCCACTCCAGTATCTCTTGCCTAGAGAATCCCATGGACAGAGGAGCCCAATGGGCTATAGTCCATAGAGTCACAAAGAGTCAGACACGACTGAAGTGACTTACCATGCACACAAAAGATGAATAAGTTCTAGGAATCTAATATATAGCATGGTGATTTTAGTTATAAATACTGTATTATATACTTGACAGTTGCCAAGAGAGTAGTTTCTAAATGTTTTCACCATTAAAAGAAATGGTTAAAAAAAAAATGGTAATGATGTGATGTGATGGAGGTGTTAGTTATGACTATCATTGGTGGTAATCATTTTACAATATGTAAATATATCAAATCAGCACCACTGGGACTTCCCTGGTTGCCCAGTGGCTAAAACTCCATGCTGCCAATGCAGGGGACCTGAGTTCAATCCCTAATCAGGGAACTAGATCCTGCACACTGCAACTAAGATCCAATGAAGATAAATTAAAAAAAAAAATCAACCCTGTTATTGTACACCTTAAACTTAACATAGTGTTAGATGTCAATTATATCTCAATAAAACTGAAGAATCAAATTAACACTGATGTGAGTGTGTGTGTGTGTGTGTGTGTGTGTGTGTGTGTGTGTGTGTGATTTGCTCAGCCATGTCTGGCTCTTTGTGATCTCCATGGACTGTAGCCTGCCAGTCTCCTCTGTCCATGGAATTCTCCAGCAAGAATACTGGAGTGGGTTGCCATTCCCTTCTCCAGGGATTTTCTCAACCCAGGGATTGAACCCATTTCTCCTGCACTGCAGGCTGATTCTTTACATCTGGCCCAACACTGATATGGACCACCCAAAAAAATGTTTAATAAAAAACTAATAAATACTGATATTCAATTCAGTTAGTTATTGGGAAATGTTTATGTATGTTTGAAGCAACTTGAGTATGTGATACTACTTTTTCTTACTAGAAATTTTTTGAAATCTATATACAGATTGAATATTTTTGATGAAAATTTAGCACCCAAATTGAGATGTGCTGCAAATATACAATAAATGCTAGAATTTAAAGACTTAGGTTGAAAAACATGTAAAATAGTTCATGAGTAGTTTTTATATTAATTGCATGTTGATATATTTTGGATATAGTGGATTTTTTAAGTATGAGATTTAATGTTAGATATATTTGGATATGCAACTGAAATAAAGTTTACCTTTGTATTTTTTTTTTTACTGTGACAACTAGAATATTTTAAATTACACCTGCAGTTTGCATTATATTTCTCTTGGACAGTACTTCTCTAAAAGATCTACAAGTTCATGTGACTTCCTTTGCACTCTCTCATTCACTACCCTTTCAGGGAGTCACCTTGATTTGAGGCCCCTGGAGCTCCTTAATCTTCCCTTGAGGGTTAGAGGTAGAATTTCCTCTTATTTCCTAAACTCACTGCTGGACTTCAGACAGGCTCAGACCCTCAGATAAACACTGTGGTTAGGGGGCTTTCTAGGGTCTCCCTGTCCCATTTCATCACCACTTTCCAAGCCAGGCCCCTCTAGGACTTTTCAATGCAGCAGCCCCCTCCCTAGCCTGTCTGACTCTTTTCCCAGCACTAGGCAATGTTTTCTTGAGGAATAGAGGCTATTTGGGCCTTTTTGCACAATGACTTAGGCTTTTCTGGTGGCTCAGATGGTGAAGAATTTGCTTGCAATGCAGGAGACTCTGGGTTCAGTCCTTGGGTCAGGAAGATCCCATGGAGAAGGGAATGGCTGCCCACTCCAGTATTCTTGCCTGGAGAATTCCATAGAGAGAGGAGCCTGGAGGGCTATAGTTCATGGGGTCACAAAGAGTCAGAAATGACTGAGTAACTAACGCTTACTTTCCAGAGAAGAGAATCAAAACCTAGTCCTTTTCCAATTTGAGTAGAACAGTGAGAGATGTAGTTTGTTTTCTGGCACTCTCATATCAACCTCAGTTATCTCGATTCAATTTAGAAAATATGAACTGAGAGGAGAGAGTGGAGATGGGGAAGTGAAGACCCAAAAGGTTAAGTAAGTAAGCCTTAGGACTAACAGCTAGGGACACACCCGCCCCTGCTGTGGGATATGTCCACACTTATATGTAAATGAAGGGTGGAACCAGCTTCACACAGGAGTTCACAGTTGAGCAGGGCTTTAAGTAACCAGTAGGATTTTTCTAGAAGAGATGCCCATCTGCACCATCTGAATCATTTCCAGTGTGGGTATCATGTGGAGAAAGTTTCCCATCAGAGCCATTTGCTGAGAAGGAATAAGTAGGAAAACGCTCCTCTTTTCACACCTGAGGTTTGCCGGATGACACTGTGGGGTGAAGTTTGTCTTGCCCTGTGGAGTGGACAGGCAAAATGGAAAGAGGAAGTTCACAGAACTCAGCCTTAGATGTGTTGTTATTACAAAATCCACCTGAGGAAAGCTTGCTGTTTCTATGACAGTTATTGAAATTTCACATAGATTTGTTCATTTCGCCAAAGCTTCGGGAAGTGATGTGGAGATAACAGTAAGCAGAAGAGAGAGAACCTTGTGTACCCAGAGCCTGGAGAACCACTTTTCAGGTCTTCTAGTTCTTAGCTGTACAGTCTTGGGCAAATCAACCTCTCCGAGTCTCCGTTTCCCCATTTGTAAAATAAGAGCCAGAACTCAGAGGCTGGAAACTCAAATGCCCACAGGGTCCTGCAGTGAACTGTGTGTGGGACAGCAGCAGTGGAAACTGTGGGGAACTGGAGAACATGCCCCATCTGAGCAAGAAGAAGCTCAGAACTTAAAAACCAACTTCTGGGACTTCCCTCATTGTCCAGTGGTTAAGATTCTGCAATCCCGATGCAGAGGGCTGGGGTTCAATCCTGGTTAGAGAACTAGAGTTCACATGCCGCAGCCAAATTTTAAAAAAACAACTAACTACTGTGCGGGCCAAGAAAGGCACAGACAGAGCAGGCTGGATTTGGCCAGGCAGAACCAGTGTGTGGCCCCTGACTAGATGAATTTCATTTTTTTACAGATCAAAGGGGATCACCTGTAGAAAAAGTCAAAGTGTTAGTTACTCAGTTGTGTCCAACGCTTTGCAACCCCATGAACTGTAGCCCACCAGGCTCCTCTGTCCTTGGGATTTCCCAGGCAAGAATACTGGAGTGGGTTGCCATTCCCTTCTCCAGGAGATCTTCCCGACCCAGGAACTGAACCCGGGCCTCCCATATTGCAAGCAGATTGTTTACTTGCTTGGGAAGAAAATAATGCTATTAATTATTTCATAAACTGAAAAAGTAATTTCATAAAACAATCTTTTTTTCTTGAATTTTATTATTCAAGACCTTCTTTTATTTGAGTTATTTAGACTGAGGTTCAAAAGATGAAATATTCCAAAGGATGGAAAGTAGAGAAACATAGTCTTAAGTAAGAAAAAGGTATCCCCACAGCTCCATCAGGGTTAGCATTCAGCTGGGTGGGAAACGTTACACCTTATGTCAGTCCAGAAGGCAATGACACCAAACTTTTTTTCTTCCGTCCCCCGCTTTTTTTTAGGCTTGAAAGCAAATGATCTAATCAAAGTATTTATACAGGGTTGATTCACTTCTTGTGTTCTCTGATGATGTCAGAATTTTGCAATAGGGAGGAGTTGCACACACAATGAGTTTCCACACTGTAGTGTGCTATCACTGAAGATGTGGCTGTGGCTATTTATAGCATGAGACAGAGCCTATATGAGGAGCCGCTGCTCAGAACCAAGCAGTTTGGGGAGCAGATGTTACAGTCGTGGGGAGACTATGAAAGATACAGTTCACTCCACCGTTCCAGGACCTCGACTTCTGCTTCAAGCGCACAGGCTAGGGGAACATAGCTCAGTCAAAGAGACTGTTCTTCATGAGGGTCCTCAGTCAAAAAAGGAGAGCGCTGAAAAATCTCTTTTCAACAATTCTCTGATGAAACTGTTTCATCTGTGAGAGGTGGAGTTGTGTGATTTCTGCTCAGCTTGGTTGCCATGTATGTTTAAGAAAAAATTTGATACATTTGTAGCTTGGAACTCACAGTGATATGCCTAGGAAGTCCACCTGCTCATTCATTCACCCATTCATTTCACACTCATGTACTAGGGGCCTCCTGTACGTCAGGACCTGGCTATAGGGCTAGCTGCCATGCTCTAAGACACTCAAGGACCTGACGTAGTTGGCATCTCACAGCTGTTGAACTTTGTATGTCTAAACGAGGTAGGGGCCGAGCTTGAGCCTGGCAGATATGAAGACGGTAATGACAGCTGCTGCTCTCATTCAATCACTTACTCTGCAGACACACTCTTTTCAGGGAGGAACCAGAGTCCCAGCCCTCAGGAGAACTCCAGTCCATAAACATAAGTGACAATATAGTACAGTAGTCGTAACAATTAAACTATTTCAATCCAGTGTGGTAAGCACTATAAATAGGCATAGGGAGGGGCCAGAGTAGACTTGAACTAAAAGGTGTGTTGTACTACAGTGGCCCTCAATGAACTACACCCCCAGTAGTCATCTCCTTGTGTGGTTCCCTCCCATGGTGCGTCTGACCTTGGCCATGTGACTAGCTTAAGCCAGTGGGACATCAGCAAGAATGATGCAAGCTACAGCTTGATAAATACTTGCTTATTGGGGTTTGCCTTTTGGGAATGCTTATTCCTGGAATTGGGCTGCCATGCTTTTTGGACACTCATGGAGAAGCCCAGATGATAATAGCTGGGTCCCTGGCCAGTGGCCACTGCTAAACTACCAGGCAGTGGCCAGCATCATCTACCAGCTATGTGGGTGGGATCAACTGAACTTTCCTTCCTAACCTTCCAGCCAACACCGTGGGAAAGAGAAGAACTACCTGAGGCAACCCACACAATCATAAGAAATAATGCAGTGTTGCTGTCTTGAGCCATTTATGTTTGGGATGGTTTGTTCCACAGGAATGGATAACCAAATAGGCTGTCTATTTCTTTTTTGATTTTTGTTGGAGTATGGTTGCTTTACAATGTTGTTTTATTTTCTGTTGTACAGCAATGTGAATCAGTTACAGTATACATATATATATATACATATACATATCCCCTCTTTTTGGGATTTCCTTCCCATTTAAGTCACCATAGGCATTAAATAGAGTTCCCTGTGCTATATAATAGGTTCTCATTAGCTATCTATTTAATTAATGTATATATGTCAATTCCAATCTCCCAGTCCATCTCATTCCCCTTTTCCACCCTAGTGTCCATACATTTGTCCTCTATATCTGTGTCTCTATTTCTGCTTTGCAAATAGGTTCATCTGTACCATTTTTCTAACATATACCCCAGTGATTATTACAGCACTATTTACATTAGCCAGGACACGGAAGCAACCTAAATATCCATTGACAGAAGAATGGATAAAGAAGATATGAAACATATATACAATGGAATATTACTCAACCACAAAAAGGAACAAAATTGTGTCATTTGCAAAGATGTGGATGGACCTAGATAGAGAATGGCATACAACCAAGATGTCTTGATTGTTGCATAGAAGTCAGCCAGGTAGTAGGAATTCCCAGGTGGTCCAGTTGTTAGGACTCTGTGCTTCCACTGTTCAAGTCCCAGGTTCAATCCCTGAGAAACTAGGATTCCTCAAGCTCTGTGGTGTATCCCTCCCCCAAAAATTGTTAGCCAGGCCAAGAGAGGAAAAGAAGGGCATTCTAGACTATGGAGGCATGAGATAGCATAGCATATTCAGATACCAAGTATATCAGTATTGTGAGAATGTGGGGTAGATGGTGGAGAGAAACAGGGGCTGGAACTGAGGAGGCTGGCCAGGCCCAGATCAGAGCATCTGAGGATGGGTTGGGAATCCCCAGGATAACGACTCATTAAGAGGACTCACAGGACTCAGTGGACAGTTGTACTCACAGCTGTGATTTATTAGAACAACAGGATGCAGAGCACGTTCAGCAAAGGAAAAGGAACACGAGATGAAGTCTAGGGGACACCAGGTGCAAGGGAAATTGTTCTTGAGAGTACGTGATCAGAGTCCTCTCCCAGGGAACCACAGGAGACACGCCTACTCCCTCCAGCAATGAGTTGCCATAACACATGTAAAACACTGCCTACCAAGAAGCTTGTTAGAGACTCAGTGCCCGGGATTTTATTGGAAGTTGTTAAATTTGACTGCTTACATCAATTTGGCCAGGCAATAGTGCCTAGTTTGCTCAAACACAAGTCTATATGTTGTCAGTGAAGGTATTTTTTTAGAGGAGATTAACCTATAAATCGGTGGACTTTGAGTGAAGTGATCACTCTCCATCATATAAGTGGGCTTCACCTAATCAGTTGAAGACTTTAAGAACAAAGACCGAGGTTTACCTCAGAAGGGAGAATCCTCCGAAGAAGGGAGAACCAATATCAACTCTGAATTTCCAGCCTGCCAGTCTGCCCTACAGATTTCAAGTTTGCCAGCTCCCACACTTGCCTGAGCCAATTCCTTAAAATGAGTCAGTGGCTCCCTCCCCATATATGTCTCCTATTCAGTTTCTCTGGAGAACCCTGATTAATACAGGGGCTGACCCCAGAGGCAGCCTCTGCCTGGCACGTACCCAAATTCCAGGATCCTAGAAGGAAAGCAGGGCTTCAGCATGAACCACACTGACCGCACAGATGGTTTAGGCACAGGCAGCCACTCTTCCCGGCTAATGGTGGGAACCTCCCCACTCAAAATCTCCCTTCCCAGATGCCAGACAGGGGCCATCCTGGCAAGCAGGCCTTTCTAAGAACAAGCAGTCAGATTTGCTGTGTTAATCCTTTTCTGTACAGAAAGTAAGTAGTTTATGTTGTGGGCAATAGAAAGGCTTTGAATTTTTTTTTTTTTTTTAATATATATGTGACCCCATCAGAGTTTTTAAACTCTGGGGTGACGTGTTAGGTATGTGTCATGAGGCCATGCTGCCTGCATTTGGGGGCCAGCCCAAGTCAGGGAAGTAGAGAGCCTGGCTTCAGATTAGGAGGCCCTTCTTGTCATCCAGGCAGAGTAAGGACAGAGCGGAGGGAGGAGGTTTGAGAAAATAGCTGGACCTGTGGGAGGTACGTTTCCACTTCCCAGGCCCTCACCTCCTCTTCTAGTCAGCGGGAGCCTTGGAGAAAGGCCTTCTGCAGGTGAGGTTGCTATTTGCACTCTGTCGAGTCCCTGAAGAGATCTGCCCTGCCAGGCCCAGCAGGGGTTGGGTGTGTGTCTGTGTCTAAGTGTGTGTCTATCTATGTCTGTGTGTATCTGTGTGTGTCTACGTGTGTATCTGTGTACATGTCTGTGGTCTGTATCTGTGCATGTGTCTGTATACGTGTCTGTGTCCTTCTGTACCTGTGTATCTTTGTGTCTATGTGTCCATGTATCTGTGTCTGTGTTGGGGCCAGTTCACCTCCCACGCCCACCCTCCTGGGAGAGCTGCATCCTGAGCAAGGTACCTGCTATGGCTCCCAGAGGAGGGGAAGGGAGGGCTGGCTCTATATCTGTCTAGAAGGAAGAGTCCACTCTCTGGAGATCCAGCACCCCCAGTGCCCTGCTCTGTTCCCTCAAACCACCATCCAGACAGGGCTCCAGGTCCCCTGGGTGCCTGCAGGGCCCACGGGCACACATGAATCTTACAGCTTTGAGAGATTCCAAGGGCTTCAAGGCTACTCAAAGTGTGGCTGGAGGATTTCATTAGCATTTCTTGGAAACCAAGAATCTCAGGCCCCAGCCTAGCCCAGGCCCCTACAAATTCAGAATTCAGAATTCAACAAGATCTCCAGGTGATTCATTTGAACACAAAGTCTGAGAAGCACTGCCCGGGCTTGCCCTTGCCTTGTGCTGGAGGAAGGATGGTGTGTGGGCTGATTTACGCATGCCGCAGCCAGGCTACTGCTTTCCTGGCCTCTGCTGACCAGCCGTGTGGTCCCTGCTAATGCCTCCCTCTGTCTCAGTTTGCATCAGGGTGTTAGCACTGCTTCCCTCACTGGGCGAGAGTGAGTTAAATGAGATGTCTCACATAAAATGTTTACAGCCAGGCCTGGCCCACAGTAAGCATCTGGAAACTCTTAGCTGTCATTCCTAAGAGAGGGGTCATCCGCCCTCTTCTTGTCACTCTGCGCACCAAAGATGGGCACAATATCCCCCATTTAGACTGGCCTGAGGGAGAGCACCCTCCTGTGGCTCATGTAGGTCTGACGTGGCTCGGGAGTCTCTTCCTTGTCAGAGAACAGCCCTTCAGTTCTTGGAAAGTACTCTCTGTCCAAGTTTTCCTGTATTTAGGCTATTCTGGTTCCCAGAACCCTGTAACCTCTGTCGGCCCTGGCTGCCTTCCCAGAAGCCAGCCTCTCAGCACTCTGTTTTTAGCCTAAGCCCTGCATAAGGGACTCTCCCAAAGCCAGGAGGCTGCCTCAGGGGTGGTCTTCAGACCTGTTGGTTCTGTGGATGGGCCAGTCAGATGGCTGCAGGGTAAGGCCCCTCTGCAGAGCTGCCGCCACCAAGATGTCCCAGGTCCAGTAGATGCTAAACTGCATAAGATGCTCCATACGGCACAGAGAGAGTATGAAGCACCCGGCACCCTGGCCAGCCAGCAAGGGGAGACCTGGGGAAGGAAAGGCCTTTTGGTGGGCTCCCCAGAACCTCGAGGAGGTGGCCCAACAGGCCTCTCACAGCTTCTCAAATCAACTACAGCCAATGTCCCTGGTCCCAGGTAGGAGAGGGTAGACAGTTGGTCTTTGTTGTTCAGTCACTCTGTCGGGTCAGACTCTTTGAGACCCCATGGACTGCAGCACTCCAGGCTCCCTTGTCCTTCGCTGTCTCTTGGAGCTTGCTCAAACTCATGTCCAGTGAGTCGGTGATGCCGTCCAACCATCTCATCTTCTGTCACTTCCTTCTCCTGCCCTCAGTCTTTCCCAGCATCAGGGTCTTTTCCAATGAGTTGGCTCTTTGCATCAGGTAGCCAAAGTTTTGGAGCTTCAGCTTCAGCATCAGTCCTTGCGATAAATAATCAGGACCAATTTCCTTTAGGATTGACTGGTTTGATCTCCTTGCAGTCCAAGGGACTCTCAAGAGTCTTCCTCCAACACCACAGTTCAAAAGCATCAATTCTTTGGCTCTCAGCCTTCTTTATGATCCAGCTCTCACAACAGTACATGACTACTGGAAAAACCATATTTTTGGCTATACAGACCTTTTCAGCAAGGTGATGTCTCTACTTTTTAATACACTGTCTAGGTTTGTCATAGTTTTTCTTCCAAGGTGCAAGCATATTTTAATTTTGTGGCAGCAGTCACTGTTCACAGTGATTTTGGAGCCCAAGAAAATGAAATCTGCCACTGTTTCTACTTTTTCCCCTATTAACTATGAAGTGATGGGACTGGATGTCATGATCTTACTTTTTTGAATGTTGAGTTTTAAGCCAGCTTTTTCACTCTCCTCTTTCACCCTCATCAAGAGGCCCTTTAGTTCTTTGCTTTCTACCGTAATGGTGGTGTCATCTGCATATCTGAGGTTATTGATATTTCTCCCCGCAGTCTTGATTCCAGCTTGTGCTTTATCCAGCCCGGCATTTCACATGATGTACTCTGTTTATAAGTTAAATAAGCAGGGTGACAAAATACAGCGGGCAGATGGTGGCTCAACCCAAATGGAGAACGCTCCACAACCTCTTGACCACAATTGGATTTTTTTAAACTTTTGGCTGAAGTTCTTGGAATTTGAACAAAATAAGTAAGTTCTTAGAAATAATAAGACCAATGATGGTGATTATAGTAATAGGGATAATAAGTATTCCTTTGGGGACTAACCTGTTAGTTACTATTAAGTTGCTGACATACATTATTTCATCTAATTCTCACAATGAGCCTGAGCAAGGTGCGATTGTGACAATGACAAAAAGGGTCTGATACTGAGAGTCTTCTCCAACCACCACTTACCCCTCACCCCTTTCCAGAGCTATTCTGGGTTTGCCCACTGGACTATAGACTCTTCTCTGTGATCTTGAGTGGGGAGTAGAAAGGCCACATTGATTTACAATTTAAAAGGTTCTGCAGCTTCTCCCAGAAGAAAACGGCTTGTCCAGAAGGACACAGGAGAGGTCCAGGGAGAAGTGGGGGTGAGAGGAGATTGAGAGAAAAGACATTTGGGGGAGGGTCTGCCTCAAGGACAGAACTCTGGGACATTTGCTGGGTTAAGAGGATCTTCAAGAAATTTTTGCTGTGCATCTTGCACGATGGCTCCCCTTGACTGCCTCTGTAGGAGGTGTATGTACATATTTGCATTCTTTTCAAGATTTTTTTGAGCTGAAGTTTTATGTCTTCCAAAACAGCAACCCAGAACAGCTAGAACTGAGTCAACCCAGTTATATTTGCCTTTCACTATTATTAGCTCCACCACTCAGTGATAAGGACGCAGAGATTAGGTAGTTTAAATAACTGGCCTACAGTCACACTGCCAGTAAATGTTGAAACCAAGGTCTGATGAGCTGACCAAGTTCTCTGGGCTGGGGGCAGCAGCCACCTCCCAGGGATTCAGAGGAGCAGGTAAACACAATGCTCTTTCTAGGCTTCTCCAGGTGGATGGTCTCTTAACTGCCCAGCTCACACAGAGAAGTGACTCCAGGATTCTTGGGCTACAAATACCATTTTCTTCACTTGAAGTGAAGTGTGCTTCCTACATTGTCCCTTCATCCACTTGTCCTTCTTCCGTGAATCACCCGCTCCCTTCCAGAAGCAGGCCTCCACGTGAGCTTCTCTACCCAGGCATTGTCTGTCTTTAAAGTTGGCGGCTGCCGTGGTTAATGAGAGGCCAGCAGGCCTGGCAGAGCATGGTCGACGCAGGAAGTCTTGCCAGCCATTCAGTCCCTAAAGTCATTTCTTGAGTTCACACTCCCTGGAGGCAACTAACCAGACTCTCAGCGTTTTCCTCTGAAACTCCATGACTTAAAAGTCTATTGTCGTAAAATAAAACTAAGCAGGTCATCGACCTCTTAATGTTTTTCCTTTTTCCCAAGTGGCAGAAGGGTTACCGCACAGCAATATTGAAAGTCTTAGATTGCACAAAAGATATACCTCACCAGTAAGAAGAAGGGGGTGGGGGTAGGGGCTTTGTATTTTTTGTCACGTAATGATTTCAATGCTAAAAAAAAAAAAAAAAAAGTAAAGAGAATGATATCTACCACCCGTTTTGACAATCTTTGAATATCCTGTGTTTATTTTAAATCATTTTGGTTCAGGTGAAACTCCTGTGTACCCCCCTATCCTGTTCCCCACCCTCCCTCCCTCATATATACTGTATACTGTTTAACACCCTATGCATCTGCTTATACACTTAATACATAGGAATGTGTCCTAAAGAATAGTTGGTGGTGTTCTATATGTTTTAAAATTTTGCACGAATAGTATAGAAATGGAGCAGGACTCTATGATCCTTGCCCCCCATACCCTTGGTCTGCTTTTTGTCTGTGGAAAACCCTGGCCAAAGAATAAGTTGAGGGGGCTTCCCTGGTGGTTCAGTGGTTAAGAATCTGCCTGCCAGTGCAGATGACATGGGTTCGATCCCTGGCCCAGCAATATCCCTCATGCTGCGAGGCAACTAATTTTGTGTGCCACAACTACTGAGCCTGTGCTCTGGAGCCCGTGAACCACAACTGCTGAGTCCACATGCAGCATCTACTGAAGCCTGCATGCCCTGGAACCCATACTCCACAACCAGAGGAGCCACCACAATGAGAAGCCCACACTCCACAGCTAGAGAGTAGCCCTCGCTTGTTGCAGCCAGAGAAAGACTGCATGCAGCAACGAAGACCCAGCGCAGCCAAAAAATAAATTAATTAAATAATTTTTTTTAAAAATTTAAAGAAGTTAGGACATGCAGAAACAAAGGAAGACAGTCAAAGGAGATAAAACAGTAACAGTTTAGTCATTAAGCAGTCGAGGACCTTTAGTTCCTTCTCAAGGGCTATAGATAATATTCGGAGCCATATTCTGTGAACTGTCTTATAGAGACTACAACACTCACCAGGGGGAAGAAGTTAACTCAGTGGTGACCAGACTGGAGCCATGACATAAGCTGCCACAATTCCGAGAACTGGCCTCAGAGAAATGGGAACAAGCAGACCCTGAAACTGAAGGTTAACTGTACTTAAAACGATCAAGATGATGCAGATCAGACCTCTGATGACCAGTTTCAAGATGACTGTCAGAGCTGACTGCTGTTTCTACGTAGAGCCCCCTCCCTGTCTGTCTATAAAAGCTCTTGCCCTCTGATTATGAGGGAGAAGTAAAGCTGTTCTTTGAACAAGCATCCACCACCACCCCACACACACCTCCCAGTCCCTGGGATCCAAAATAAAGCAAACTTTTCTTTCCAACAACCTAGCTTTTGAGCAGCAAGCAGCTGGACCCTACTTTCAGTTACAGTATCACACTTTATGTAACTTCGGCGACTTGATGTTTTCTCTCAATGATGTGTCTTGGTGGGCTACAGTTCATGGGGTTGCAAAAGGAGTCAGACATGACTTAGCGACTAAACAACAGCAAAAATGTTAATGCATGGAGCTCTCGTTCGTTCACTTTACCAGTATAGTATTCCATGATGTAAATATCCATTGTTGGGCATTTGGGTTATCCTAAGTTTTTTCTGACACAAACAATGCTGTGGTGATCAATGTTGCAAGTGGACAGGCCAGTGTATACACATGGAAGTTTCTAGAATCTCCTCCTGTGTCAAAGAAAGAAGTTTTCTACATGGCAAAAATCTTAGGTTGCATTTCAAGTTTAGAAATTGCAGCCAAGGTCAAATGAGGTGTGCACAGTGACCCTGCCCCCGGCCTCCACCTCGAGAGCCCTGTGTCCTAGGTGAGGGAATGTGGCCCCCTTTCCAAGAATATGCTCCCTAATAACGCCCGACCCACAGACTCAGCTGAAGTCACGTATATAGACCCCACTGTGAGTCAGTTATCTTGTCTGTTTTCTTTCCTGGATTTACAGTTGGAAATACCAGCATTCTAGAGTTTCTGATGATTCATAGTGAATGTGACAGTGAGAGTCAGGAGGGAGGGCATGAGTGTTTAGAGAAGGGGAAATGAGATGATCAGACAGAAATCAGGAGGACTGACACTCCATTCAGCATTTCTGGTTAGTGAAGCACCCAGCAATGATCTGTTATTCTCCCAAATCTCTGGGTTACTCTGTTGGCTTCTCTGGGCTTGCTCTTGTGATTAATTTCATCTGGAAGATGAGCTGGGCAGGAAGACCTAAGAGGTTCTTGTTTGCATGTCTAAAAGTTGGTGCTAGCTGTTGGCTGGTTGCCTTGATTCTCCTCTATTTGTTCTTTCACTATCCAGGAGGCTAACCCAGCTTCTTTCTATGGTGGTCCTGCGGTAGCATTCCAAAATGCTCTAAGGACTCTGGTGGGCAGGGCCTATACTCAGCATCACTTCTGTGAAATTCTATTGGCCACAGCAAGTCACAGGGCCAGTACAGATTTAAGGGGAAGACTAGCTAACACTCCTCCTTGTTAGAAGGAGCAGCAAAGTCATTAGCTATTGGACAAATTGCTTCAACTATCTTCAAAACAGTCTCCCATGATTGAGCAGTTTGGGCAGAGATGGAAATCTATCATTGAGATTTTAGCTAGAGTCTTTTGTATAAATTCCAAAATAGTCCAAGATGATATAATTCTCACAAACTTGGCTTTCCTGACTAGAAAGAGGTTCACTGAGGGAGAGAGTTTTTTAATTATTGATGATTTCTGGCATTTCTCTTCACCTGAAAATCCAATAAAGAATCTACCTTCCATCTTTAGTAATCTGTTTTTCAGGTTTTCATGTGTGCGGTGCCTTGTGCTAGGTCCTGGGGTTACAGCAGTAGATGAAACACAGATAGTCCTTACTGTTTTGGAACTTTCCTCCTACGGAAGGGAGAGGGGCATTAAACAATTAATTATACAGTTAAAGATTTAATTACAGTGGTAGTAAGTGTCACAGGAGAAGTAAGGCATGCAAAGAAGAAATACAAGTGAGGGATCTTGGCCTGGTGTTAAAGTCACGGGAAACTTCCTTGAGGAAGACATGTGACTAATTTTTGAGAGATAAGTAGGCATTCTATGAACTAAGGGAGTGGGGGAGAGGGTAAAAAGGGAACATTTCAAGCAGAAGAAACAGCATGTACTAAAGCCCTAGAAAGGGAAGAAGCCTGCATGTTTGAGGAACTGAGAAATAAACAGAAGATGGGGGGAGCTGACCACCTGAGACAGGAGAACAGACGAGAGCCAGATCGTGCAGGCCCTTGAAGACCGTATAAAGGGTTTTGGTCTGACTTGGACTGAATTGTGTTCCCCATCAATTCATATGTTGGAGCCCTAAATTCCAGTGTGACCATATTTGGAAAGAGGGCCTTTAAGTAGGTCATTAAGGTTATATGAGGTCCCAGGAGTGGGGCCCTTATCCAACAGAACTGGTGTTCTTTTTTTAAAGATTTTTCTGATGTGGACCATTTTTAAAGTCTTTATTGAATTTGTTACAATCTTGCTTCTGTTTTGTGTTTTCATTTTTTGGCCACTAGGCACGTGAGGTCTTGGGCTTCCCTGGTGGCTCAGATGGTAAAGAATCTGCCGACAATACAGGAGACTCAGGTTCAATCCCCAGGTTGGGAAGTTCAATCCTCTAGAGAAGGGCATAGCAGCCCTCTAGTATTTATGCCTGGAGAATCCCAAGGACAGAGGAGCCTGGCAGGTTACAGCCCATGGAGTTGCAAAGAGGTGGACACAACTGAGCAGCTAACACACACACACACACACACACACACACACACACACACACACATGATCTTAGCTCCCAACCAGGGATTGAACCTATACCCTCTGCATTGGAAGGTGAAGTCTTAACCACTGGACCACCAGGGAAGTCCCAGGATTGGCTTTCTTATTTAAGAGGAAGAAGAGACACCAGGAAAGAGTGAGGGTCTGTTCAAGGAAAAGTCAAGTGAGGACTCACAGAAAGGAGGCAGCCATCTTCAAGTCCAGGGGAAAATTTCCACCAGAAGCCAAGCCTGCCAACACCTTAATCTTGGACTTCCAGCCTCCAGGACTGTGCAAAAATTAATTTACACTATTTAATTCCCCCAGGTTGTGGCATTTTGCTATGGTAACCCTAGCAGACAAATAAAACATGAAACACCAAGAATTTTGTTCTTAAAAGATCATTCTGTTGTGTGTGGGACAGATCCAAGGAATAAAAAATGTTACTCAGGGACATTCCTGGTGATCCAGTGGTTAAGACTCCACTCTTCCAATGCAGAGGACACAGGTTCAATCCCTGGCCAGAAAAGTAAGATCCTGCATGCTGAGAGGACAAAAAATGTTACTTGAAGATACATTTGGAGACTATCACAGAGATCTGTGTAGAAGGTAAAGCTGGTAGCAGCAGGGATGGAGAGAAAGGAATCCTACCAGAGACAGAGGCCATTTAGAGAGAGAGGTAGAGATGGAGGCCTGCCTGGAAGAGGTGGTTGAGGAGTGCTAGGGAGGTGAAAAACTGAGACAGCAAATATCTGTTCTTGTAAGAAGTTCAGCTTAAAGAGAAGAAGAGAGATGGGCAATAGACCTAGAGGGAAGTGGAGTGAAGTTTTGTTTCTGTTTTCCAAGAACATTTGTTTTGTTTTCTTGTAAGGTAAGAGAAACTTAGGCATTTTTAAATGCCAGTGGAAAGGTCCCACATAAAGGTAAGTGCTGGAGATGTACTAGAGAGAAGACTTGAGTAAAAGCATCAGGAGGAAGCCAGAGGGATCAGGGCCAAACCACAGATGCTTTATGAAAGAGAGAATGAATGGATGAAATTAATATATAAATGAGAAAATGAATTCACGAAAAGCAGCACCCAGGGTGCTCTAACCTACGTGGTTTAGAGTCAATAGTGTGGCTGCCATCCTTTTCCAGCTACACCCACATAACCAAGGGAATCTGTCTAGAAGGAGAGCTTTTTCCTCTTTCTGCAGCTGGTCATTTAGGGTCCTCCCTACAGCCTCTGGTGCAACTGTGGTGGGTTCCAGGGGGTTTCTGGGCTACCCAAATGCTGTGCCATCTGGTCCTGCTCGCACTCAAGAGATGTCCTCTCCCGTCTCACTGTGGATCGCTGCCGGCCCACTCAACGTTGCGATCTGGTGATTTCACGATGTGCAGTGTCAGCCGCGTGGTCACTTGATGTCCTTTGCTCAGAAGTTCTGTCTGTTCCAGGGCCCAGGACATACCAGAGGTTGTTTGTCAAAAGCATTTAGTTCTCTGCCCCAGAGGGCATGGCCTCCCTCCAGAACCACAAGGATCTGCACTGTGATTCTCCCCCTGGGACTGGCCACAGACTCTATGCAGCACCTTTCCCCATCACCGATACCTCCACCACCACGGGGTCTACTGGCCCAATGGCAGGAGGTGCTGGTGGCTGCAGCCAGGGCCTGCTATAAGGGTCCTTCATGCCATTCAGTATCCTGGCCCAGCCAGGCTCTCCCAGCCCTCTGCTGACACACGATGCCCAGCTGTCAGCGGCACCAAAAGGGGGTGAACATGAAATCTTAACAACTTCCCCACCCCAGTGCTCAGTCCTCAGAAGCTAGCTGAACCCTTACCACTTCCCTGTGAAGCAGGTCTCAGCCTCCCTGTCTTATAGACGAGGAGATGGAGGCGCACGGAGGTAAAGAGGCTCATTCAAAAATACTCCACAGGGTGAGACAGAACCAACAAGAGCACTAAGCAGGTGACTCAGACTCAGCAAGAAAATCTTTTAGAAACAGAGTAAGTGGAGTAGAGAGCAGAGGCGCATGATCGTGGGTGTCTGTGATGGTTAATTTCATGTGTAAATATGCCTGGACTATGGGATGCCCAATAGCTGATAAAATACTATTTCTGGGTGTGTCTACAGGGATGTTTCTAAAAGAGATTAATATCTGTATCTCAGTAGATGGAGTGAAGGAGATAAGGAGATCACTCTCACTACCATGGCATTGTCTAATCTGTTGAGAGTTTAAAAGGAAAATACATAAATTTATATATAGAGAAATGGATCGTGTGATTATGAAAGCTAAGAACATTGATAATATAATTTGGGTTAAATGTACCACTGCCCAGTTTTTTCTTTTTTTTAAAGCGCATTGAGCCTAGTGGGTTTTGTTTTTGTTTTTATAATCATTTTATTTATTTATTTTTGGCTGTGCTGGGTAAAGCCCAGCACATTGCTGCTCAGGCTTTTCTCCAGTTGCCATGAGCAGGGCCTACTCCCCCTTGCAGTGCATGGACTTCTCACTGCAGTGGCTTCTTCTGTTGTAGAGCATGGCCTCTAGGGCATGAGGGTTTCAGTAGCTGGGCCACGTGGGCTCAGTAGTTGGTGTTCCTGGGCTCTAGAGCACAGGCTCCATAGTTGTGGTGGCTTATGGAATCTTCCCAGACCAGGGATGGAATCTGTGTCTCCTGCATTGGCAGGCGGATTCTTTACCACTAAGCCACCAGGGAAGCCCCTCAGTTTTATCTTTTGAAGTGTTTTCCAAGCAGGAGTTTGCTCAGTGATGTAAGCTTTAGTTGTTATCACTCTGTGGCAGATGCTATCTACATACAGTTTAGAGATGATCTTAGACCCTAAGAAAGGGCTTCCCGGGCGGCTCAGCAGGTAAAGAGTTGGCCAGCAATGAGGGAGACCAAAGTTTGATCCCTGGGTCAGGAAGATAACCTGGAGAAGGGAATCCCACTCCAGTATTCTTGCCTGGAGATTCCATGGACAGGGGAGACTGGAGGGCTACAGTCCTTAGGGTCACAAAGAGTCAGACACGACTGAGCCACTAACACTTTCAGTTTAATCCTAAAATCTGCAGCTGGTAAGCTGGAGACCCCGGAGAGCAAGATGTAACTCCAGTCTAAAGGCTTGCAGGTTTGATACCCAGGAAGAGCCAATATTGCAGTTTGATTCCCAAGGCAAGAAAAATGAATGTGCCAGCTCAAAAACAGTCAAGCAGCAGGAGTTCCTTCTTATTTGCAGGAGGGTCCATGATAGCTCAGTCGGTAAAGAATTGGCCTACAATGCAGGAGACCCCGGTTTGATTCCTGGGTTGGGAAGATCCCCTGGAGATGGGATAGGCTATCCACTCCGTTATTCTTGAGCTTCCCTCTTGGCTCAGCTGGTAAAGAATCCTCCTGCAATGAAGGAGACCTGGGTTTGATTCCTGGATTGGGAAGATTCCCCTGGAGAAAGGAAAGGCTACCCATTTCAGTATTCTGGCCTACAGAATTCCATGGATTGTATAGTCCATGGGGTTGCAAAGAGATGGACACGACTGAGCAACTTTCACTTTCACTTTCAACTTTTTCATTCTGCTCAAGCCTTCTCCTGACCATGTGAGGCCCTCACGCATTGGTGAGGGCAGTCTGCTTTGCAGACATTACTTTGAGACATTACTTTGCCAACAAAGGTCTGTCTAGTCAAAGCTATGGTTTTTCCAGTTGTCATGTATGGATGTGACAGTTGGACTATAAAGAAAGCTGAGCACTGAAGAATTGATGCTTTTGAACTGTGGTGTTGGAGAAGACTCTTAAGAGCCCCTTGGACTGCAAGGAGATCCAATCAGTCCATTCTAAAGGAAATCAGTCCTGAATATTCGTTGGAAGGGCCAAAGCTGAAGGTGAAGCTCCAAAACTTTGACTACCTGATGCGAAGAGCTGACTCATTGAGGCTGGGCGGGATTGAAGGCAGGAGAAGGGGATGACAGAGGACGAGATGTTTGGATGCATCACTCACTCGATGGACATGAGTTTAAGCAATCTCCATGAAGTGGTGATGGACAGGGAAGCCTGGCATGCTGCAGTCCGTAGGGTCGCAAAGAGTCGGCACAACTGAGGGACTGAACTGAATCTGCTTTACTCAGCCTAAGGATTCAAATGTTAATCCCACCTAGAAACGGCCTTACAGACACACCTAGAATAATATTTGACCAAATGTCTGGGCACACCCCATGAAATGCTGACACAGAACACTAACCATCACAGATGCTGCTGCTGCTGGTCCCTGACAAGGTTTTGAAACCACTGCTGCAGAGTGTCTGCTTCCTTTTGGTGTGGAATTAGACCATTATCCCTGCTTCCAGCCCTAACCTCACAAACTAAAGGGGAGCACCCATGACTCCAAGGCAGGAGTTACAGCAAAGACCAAGCTTGACCTGCTGGCAGGCCATGGGGTGTAGAGAGCGCTTGGCTGAGTGGCAGGAACCCTGCACTGCCAGGCACAGGGCCCATGCAGCCCACTTCACCTCCCTGACCTTGAGCTCCTCTTAGGGGTCACAGATAAAGTATCACACATCATTACACTTAAAAGTATTTTGTTTTTATGAAATTCAAATTTTACTAGGCATCTTCTTTTTGTTGCACTTTATTTTTTGCTAAATTTGATGATCCCAGTTTCTTTGGAAAGTGGGGTGCCACCAAAGGGGGTGTGAGAAGGCATCAGATGGGTGCACAGACAGGATGGGCCACTGTGCCTGCTGGTGGAATAAAGACAGCTTCTGGTCCAGGCCACCAGAGGGGAGCAGACCTGTTCCCCTAGCTGGAGGGAGCCCAGCCTCCAACCCTGGATCAGGGCTGCCGGGGTGGATGGGGAGGGTGCGGTGTATGAGTCAGCCTAAGAGGAGGGTGGGGGATGTCACAAATCACATTAACCACAGAAGGAGGTCCCTCTCAGACCAGTCCTGACACTGGCAGTAAACAGGAAGTTCCTTCCACCCACTCTTCTGGTCAGGGTTGAGAAGATTCTAAAGCAGGATTCAGAATAGTCGCTGGTGCTAGCACTCTGCAACCCCAGCCTCCTAACCCAGTTCAGTTCAGTCGCTCAGTCACGTCTGATTCTTTGCTACCCCATGGACTGCAGCACACCAGACCTCTCTGTCCATCACCAGCTCCCAGGCATCCTCTGTCGTCCTCTTCTCCTGTCTTCAGTCTTTCCCTGCATCAGGGTCTTTTCAAATGAGTCACTTCTTCGCATCAGGTGGCCAAAGTATTGGAGTTTCAGCTTCAACATCAGTCCTTCCAATGAATATTCAGGACTAATTTCCTTTAGGATGGACTGGTTGGATCTCCTTGCAGTCCAAGGGACTCTCAAGAGTCTTCTCCAACACCACAGTTCAAAAGCATCAATTCTTCAGTGCTCAGCTTTCTTTACAGTCCAACTCTCACATCCATACATGACTACTGAAAAAACCATAGTTTTGACTAGAAGGACCTTTGTTGGCAAAGTAATGTCTCTGCTTTTTAATATGCTGTCTAGGTTGGCCATAGGTTTTCTTCCAATGAGCAAGCATCTTCTGACTGCATGGTTTAAGTCACCATCTGCAGTGATTTTGGAGCCCCCAACAATAAAGTCTATCACTATTTCCATTGTTTCCCCATCTATTTGCCATGAAGTGATGGGACCATGCCATGATCTTAGTTTTCTGAATGTTGAGTTTTAATTCAGCTTTTTCACTCTCCTCTTTCACTTTCATCAAGAGGCTCTTTAGTTCTTCTTTGCTTTCTGCCATAAGGGTAGTGTCATCTGCATATCTGAGGTTATTGATATTTCTCCCAGCAATCTTGATTCCAGCTTGTGTTTCATCAAGCCCGGCATTTCACATGACGTACTCTCTGCATATAAGTTAAATAAGCATGGTGACAATATACAGCCTTGACGTACTCCTTTTCCTATTTGGAACCAGTCTGTTGTTCCATGTCCAGTTCTAACTGTTGCTTCTTGACCTGCATACAGATTTCTCAGGAGGCAGGTCAGGTGGTCTGGTATTCCCATCTTTTGAAGAATTTTCCACAGTTTGTTGTGATCCACTCAAAGTCAAAGGCTTTGGCATAGTCAATAAAGCAGAAATAGATGTTTTTCTCGAACTCTCTTGCTTTTTCGATGATCCAGCGGATGTTGGCAATTTGATCTCTGGTTCCTCTGCCTTTTCTAAATCCAGCTTGAACATCTGGAAGTTCACAGTTCATGTACTGTTGAAGCCTGGCTTGGAGGATTTTGACATTACTTTACTAGTGTGTGAAATGAGTATAATTGTGTAGTAGTTTGAGCATTCTTTAGCATTGCCTTTCTTTGAGATTGGAATGAAAAAAAAAACTGACTTTTCCCAGTCCTGTGGCCACTGCTGAGTTTTCCATTTGCTGGCATATTAAGTGCAGCACTTTACAGCATCATCTTTTAGGATTTAAAATAGCTCAACTGGAATTCCATCACCTCCACTAGCTTTGTTTGTAGTGATGCCTCATAAGGCCCACTTGACTTCTCACTCCAGGATGTCTGGCTCTAGGTGAATGATCACACCATTATGGTTATCTGGGTCATGAAGATCTTTTTTGTATAGTTCTTCTGTGTATTCTTGCTACCTCTTCTTAATATCTTCTGCTTCTGTTAAGTCCATACCATTTCTGTCCTTTATTGTGCCCATCTTTGCATGAAATGTTCCCTTGGTATCTCTAATTTTCTTGAGGAGATCTCTAGTCTTTCCCATTCTATTGTTTTCCTTTATTTCTTTGCCCTGATCACTGAGGAAGGCTTTCTTATCTCTCCTTGCTATTCTTTGGAACTCTGCATTTATATGGGTATATCTTTCCTTTTCTCCCTTGCCTTTAGCTTTTTTTCTCTCCTGTTATTCATAAGGTCTCTTCAAACAACCATTTTGCCTTTTTGCATTTCTTTTTCTTGGAGATGGTCTTGATCCCTGCCTTCTGTACAATGTCACGAACTTCTGTCCATAGTTCTTCAGGCACTCTATCAGATTTAATCACTTGAATCTATTTGTCACTTCCACCGTACAATTGTAAGGGATTTGATTTAGGTCATACCTGAATGGTCTATTGGTTTTCCCTACTTTCTTCAATTTAAGTCTGAATTTGGCAATAAGGAGTTCATGGACTGAGCCACAGTCAGCTCCTGGTCTTGTTTTTGCTGACTGTATAGAGTTTCTCCATCTTTGGCTGCAAAGAATATAACCAGTCTGATTTCGGTATTGACCATCTGGTGATGTGTGTGTGTAGGGTCTTCTCTTGTGTTGTTGGAAGAGGGTATTTGCCATGACCAGTACGTTCTCTTGGAAAAACTCTGTTAGCCTTTGCCCTGTTTCATTTTGTACTCCAAGGTCAAATTTGCCTGTTACTCCAGCTATCTCTTGACTTCCTACCTTTGTCCCCTAAAATGAAAAGGACATCTTTTTTAGGTGTTAGTTCTAGAAGGTCTTGTAGGTCTTCATAGAACCATTCAACTTCAGCTGCTTCAACATTACTGGTTGGGGTACAGACTTGGATTACTGTAATACTGAATGGTTGCCTTGGAAACGAACAGAGATCATTCTGTCATTTTTGAGATTGCACCGAAATACTGCATTTCGGACTCTTTTGTTAACTATGAGGGCTACTTCATTTCTTCTAGAGCTTCTTGCCCACAGTAGTAGATATAATGGTCATCCGAGTTAAATTCACCCATTCCAGTCCATTTTAGTTCACTGATTCCTAAAATGTTGATGTTTACTCTTGCCATCTCCTGTTTGACCACTTCCAACTTACCTTGAGCAGTCCTAAGATGGCAGAAGAATAGGACGGGGAGACCATTTTCTCCCACAAGTTCATTGAAAGAACATTTGAACGCCAAGCAAATTTCACAGAACAACTTCTGAATGCTGGCAGAGGACATCAGGCACCCAGAAAGGCAGCCCATTGTCTTTGGAAGGAGGTAGGACAAAATATAAAAGATAAAAAGAGAGACAAAAGAGGTAGGGATGGAGATCCGTCCCAGGAAGGGAGACTTAAAAAAAAAGAGAGAGAAACAAGTTTCCAAACACCAGGAAACACTCTCTCTGGGGGATCTGTGGCTAGCCTTGGAATCTCAGAGGGCAAAATAACCGGAGAAAAATAAATAAATAATTAAAACCCACAGATTACGTGCCTAACAGCAACTCCCAGCAGAGCAGCAGCCCAGACACTTGCATCCCCCACTAGCAAGCGGGGGAGGGACAGGGAGGCGCAGGCTGCATTGCTTAGGGTAAGGACTGGGCCTGAATGCTCTGAGGGCAATCTGAGGGAATTAGCTTGAGACAGCAACTTACCTTGATTCATGGACTTAACATTCCAGGTTCCTATGCAATATTGTTCTTTAGAGCATTGGACTTTACTTCCATCACCAGTCACATCCACAACTGGGTGTTGGTTTTGCTTTGGCTCTACCTCTTCATTCTTTCTGGAGCTATTTCTCCACTGATCTCCAGTAGCATATTTGGCACCTACTGACCTGGGGAGTTCATCTTTCAGTGTCCTATCTTTTTGCCTTTTCATACTGTTCATGGGGTTCTCAAGGCAAGAATACTGAAGTGGTTTGCCATTCCCTTCTCCAATGGACCGTGTTTTGTCAGAAATCTCCACCATGACCCATCAGTCTTGGGTGGCCATCATGGCATGGCTCAGGGTTTCACTGAATTAGACAAGGTTGTGGTCCACGTGTGAACTTCCAGATATTCAAGGTGGTTTTAGAAAAGACAGAGGAACCAGAGATCAAATTGCCAATATCCACTGGATCATCAAAAAAGCAAGAGAGTTCCAGAAAAACATCTATTTCTGCTTTATTGACTACACCAAAGCCTTCGACTGTGTGGATCACAATAAACTGTGGAAAATTCTGAAAGAGATGGGAATACCAGACCACCTGACCTGCCTCTTGAGAAACCTGTATGCAGGTCAGGAAGCAACAGTTAGAACTGGACATGGAACAACAGACTGGTTCCAAATAGGAAAAGGAGTACGTCAAGCCTGTATATTGTCACCCTGCTTATTTAACTTATATGCGGAGTACATCATGAGAAACGCTGGGCTGGAAGAAGCACAAGCTGGAATTAAGATTGCTGGGAGAAATATCAATAACCTCAGATATGCAGATGAAGCCACCCTTATGGCAGAAAGTGAAGAGGAACTAAAAAGCCTCTTGATGAAAGTGAAAGAGGAGAGTGAAAAAGTTGGCTTAAAACTCAACATTCAGAAAACTAAGATCATGGCATCTGGTCCCATCACCACATGGGAAACAGATGGGGAGACACTGGAAACAGTATCAGACTTAATTTTTGGGGGTTCCAAAATCACTGCAGATGGTGACTGCAGCCATGAAATTAAAAGACGCTTACTCCTTGGAAGGAAAGTTATGACCAACCTAGATAGCATATTAAAAAGCAGAGACATTACTTTGCCAACAAATGTCCGTCTGGTCAAGGCTATGGTTTTTTCAGTGGTCATGTATGGATGTGAGAGTTGGACTGTGAAGAAAGCTGAGCATCACAAAATTGATGCTTTTGAACTGTGGTGTTGGAGAAGACTCTTGAGAGTCCCTTGGACTGCAAGGAGATCCAACCAGTCCATCCTGAAGGAGATAAGTCCTGGGTGTTCATTGGAAGGACTGATGCTGAAGCTGAAACTCCAATACTTTGGCCACCTGATGCGAAGAGTTGACTCATTGGAAAAGACCCTGATGCTGGGAGGGATTGGGGGCAGGAGGAGAAGGGGGCGACAGAGGATGAGATGGCTGGATGGCATCACCGATGGGCATGAGTTTGAGTAAACTCCGGGAGTTGGTGATGGACAGGGAGGCCTGGCATGCTGCGATTCATGGGGTCACAAAGAGTCAGACACGACTGAGCGACTGAACTGAACTGTGGTCCATGTGATCAGTTTGATTAGTTTTCTGTGATTGTGGTTTTCAGTCTATCTGCTCTCTGATGGATAAGGATAAGAGGCTTATGGAAACTTCCTGATGGGAGAGACTGAGGGGGAAACTGGGTCTTGTTCTGATGGGTGGGGCCATGCTCAGTAAATCTTTAATACAATTTTTTGTTGATGGGTTCCCTCCCTGTTGTTTGACCTGAGGCCAAACTATGGTGGACATAGTGAAGGTATATGGCGACCTCCTTCAGAAGGTCCCATACACACACTGCCACACTCAGTGCCCCCGGCCCTGCAGCAGGCCACTGCTGACCCACGCCTCCGCTGGAGACTCCTAGACACACACAGGTAAGTCTGGGTCAGTCTCTTGTGGGGTCACTGCTCCTTTCTCCTGGGTCCTGGTGCACACAAGGTTTTGTTTGTGCCCTCCAAGAGTCTGTTCCCCCAGTCCTGTGTAAGTTCTGGCGGCTCTATGGTGGAGTTAATAGAGACCTCCTCCAAGAGGGCTTATGCCATACCCAGGTCTGCTGCACCCAGAGGCCCTGCCCTTGCAGCAGTCCACTGCTGACTCATACCTTCACAGGAGACACTCAAACACTCAAAGTCAGGTCTGGCTCTGTCTCTCTGGAGTTTCCTCATGCACACAAGGTTTTGTTTGAGCCCTCCAAGCATCTCAGGCCATTATAGGTTTTGATTCTAAATGTGATTTCACCCCTCCTACCATCTTGCTGGGGCTTCTTCTTTGCCCCTGGATGTGGGGTATACTTTTTTGGTGGGATCCAACATTTCCCTGTCGAAGGTTGTTCAGCAGTGAGCTGTAATTTTGGAGTTCTCACGGGAGAAGATGAGCACACGTCCTTCTACTCCACCATCTTAAATGCCTCCTGTTCCTCCTCCTGCTTCATGGACATTCCTCCAACAGCTTGTCAGATCTGTTAGAAACAGAAAATGTGATGGAAAGGTAACCACTATCAAGGTCATATCTTATCAGCAGTATTAGTATCATCATTGGCATCAACTACATATGCTGGCCACATTTTTCTGATTCCCATTATCTTTGGGCAAAATAGCAGCTAAAGGCACAGGCCCTGGAATTCAGACAGCTTGAATTCAAATTTTAGTCCTACCACTTTCTACCTGTGTGACATTAGGCAAGTTGCTAAACCTCTCTCTGCCTTCATTCATAAGTTTGTGAAGATTAAATGAGTTAATATGTGTAGAATGTGAAGAAAAGTGAATGGTACCTGCCAGGTGTTCAATCAATGCTACTCATTACTATTGTCAGAGAAAAAAGTGGCAGTGTCTGGGAACCCCAGTTTGGGAGATAAGGGGGAACAAAACCATCACTGCTCACTTAGTCCCTACCTTTCTTCCAGAGGGTGCTTACAACTTCAGAAACTAGAGTTCACTAAGGACCTCCTGAGATGTGTGGTCACCCTGAGAATTTTACAAGTTGACAAAATCCCTCTCATTCAGAGGTAAGGAAACTGACATAGAAAGAGGGGGCTTTCCTGCAAGTTGGCTTGTGCTCTTCAGAAGTGGATGCAAGTTTCTGTAGGAAACTGGGAGGACACTGGGACCCAAGGAAGCTGCTGGGAGGAAACCACAGCTGAGCTGAGACCCAGAGGATGGGCAAGAGTTTGTGGAGCAAGGGCCAGTGGGCAGGACACTGTGCTAGTCAGTCCTCAAGCTGTGGTGTTTCCGCTCCGGACCCACGTGGATTCTCTGCTTTGTGCTGCTGGCCTTGGAGCCCTGGGGATCCCACTGTCACTTGTCAGTGGTCCCTGGTAGGTACTGCCAATCTGTGGCACCAGAAGCAGACTGGCAAGTAGGTGGAGAGAAGGGATTGCTCTTTCTTGTCTGTTCAATGTCCTGCCAGCTTCTCCCCTCCATGAGTTCTTTGGCCTGAAAGCAGCAGGTTTCTTCAGCCTCAGTAGCTGAGCAGTTGACAAAGGGCAGGAGATAAGAGGCTATGCAGAGAGTACCAGGGTAAAGCAATTGGCACATAGCATCAGAAGGGATCCCAGGGCAAGGTCAAGTGTGCGGATGGCCCTTAGACACAGCACCTGATACCAGAAAGGGGCAGCCGGGGACCAGAACCGGCCCCTGAGCAGGTCAGAAACAAACCGCAGGACCTGGGAAGTGAGGTCGAGAGATAGGGCCTGAGTCAGGGCAGCTATGGTGCCAAGGAGCCTACACTGCCTTCCAAGCACTGGTGGTTTGTTCAGACGTCCCCAAGGCCAGACTCGGGACCAGGGCTCTGAGAGTGGCAGGTCGGGGAGGGACTGCTCCAAGGACAGGTGGCTGAGACTGTACCCCAGACCACAAGGGAGCTGACCATCCTCTAAGTGCCTTTTGCCTGCATGGACCAAACCCCCTCCCACTCTCCCATATTAAGGGGAAAGCTCTCTAAGAGCTTCTCTGTGGGATGAACTCCAAGGAGGGGCATGAATGTGGTGACCCGTATGCAGAAAATGTGCACATGTGTTTCTACAATAGACTGTGGGGGCTCCTTTTGGAATAGACCTGGTAGATTTCTATGAGGTTGATCATTCCCTTAAACAGCTTGTTTGTGGCATCAAAAACTTCTGTATTCAGCACTCTTATTCACTCCTGTGGTTTCCATTTCCCCTTTTATTTTTAAATATGCATTTCCAGCCTTGACATGGTGTTTGAGCTCCAGATACACAAAGCCCCTGACCATCTTCACAGGAACCGCTCACAGCATTTCAAACAGAACAAAGCGAAGCACCTGCCCTTCCTCCAAACCTGCCGCTCCTCCCCTCTTCCCTATTTCCAGGAAACATGGCATGCTCACCAAGTCACCCAGATGCAAACCCTGAGTCCTGACTGACATCTCCACCTCCTCACCCACAACCAAAAGACCAGGCCAGTCTTCCTTGCCATATGTTCCAGGTCTCACCACATCCCTCACACCCTCTGATCCCCTTCACAGAAGCACTCACCCTCAGTTCCTTGTGGCACAGGGAGCCAGATTCATTTTCCAAAGCACCACCCTCCTCCCCAGAGATGCACTTTAACTCCAGCCAGCATACCTCACTCAGGGGTCCCCGTTGTCTGAGACAAACTATCTCACAGCCTTTCCCTCTCTAGACCCACACATCCTCCCGGGGCCGCCCAGACAGGCCCCACCACACTCCCAGAGCAGGCCAGCCAGGGGCCTGGTCCCACGTTGGAGCAGGAGGCCGGGTGGTACAGACTTTCACCCTGCCTGGTTGCCCATAGTAACAGGAAGGAATCTCTCTGTGTCTGAGGCTCCCACTCAAGAGGCCCCTCTCTGGGCTGTAATGATTAACAGTCGTGAGCGGCGCCAGGATCTATGAATCGCAGGCAGAGATGGACGCCTGGAGCAGGGTCAGGGCACAAAGGCAGTAACTCAGGTTCCCCCAGCCTCATACGGTCTGCCCCTCACCCAGTCCCCAGGCCCGAGTGAGGACCCAGGACAGGCCTGTGCCCAGTGAGAAGTGAGGGATCAGGCCAGTGCTCTTCTCTGCCAAGGGGCTATCTTTCTTCCATTTCTTGTCTCACCATCTGTTTCTCTGCCTTTTCGTCTCAGTCCAGATCACATGGCATTGATGACGCACTGATCAGATCACCTCTAATGGGACACTGACTCTAAAGATGGCCTCTTTAAAATATATAATATCAGTTTTCCACCTTGAAAACTACCGTATACCTAATTCTAAAATGAAAAGCATAACTGTATAAATCTAAGCTTCATTCCCATAATAAAAGCTGTTTCCTAGGGGCATATGCTCAGAGAAGGTTAGCAAAATGCTATTTTTTTTCTTTCTTTTATTTAGCTGTATTAATGGTGTATCACTTTATCCCAGGACCTGGCTAACTGGGCAGCCACTGGAAGACTGCTAATCAACAAAGCATACGGAAGTAGCAAGTGTAGGAAACTGTGCCCTCGAGCTTGAAAGTTTAACCTTGAAATGACATGTAACAGTTCAACTCATTTTTTGGGGGGAGGGGGCTGTGTTCCCCAATCAGGGATTGAATCCAGGCCTTGGCAGTGAAAGTGCCGAGTCCTAACCACTGGACCAGCAGGGAATTCCCTCAGCTCATGTTTTAGTGATCAAAACGAGTCACATGTTCTCATCTCACTTCAAGTAGGTAGGGAAATGCAATTCTACCATGGACTTAGAAGGAGAGCTAAGAATAGCAAACTGCACAAATGACCAGCAGTGGAGGACTCAAATCCCTGGCCTGCAGATGGAGGTATGAAGGGACAACTGCTTCCCCTCAACAGATGGAACTACCTGTTGGTTGTTGCAACCAACTACATGGGTTGTGATTTCTCCAATGAGCAAAACAGCAGTGGACTCCCTTCCGTGGTTTACAAGTATGTACAGACGCTTTCTAGAAACAAACAAGGAACCTGATTGCCCTGGAAATGGTGGGTGTGGAGCAAGAAATTTTGCCTTTCACTTAATATCCTTTGCAATATTTGAAATTCTAATCATGGCATTCATTTGTGCAGATTTATCTATAGGATGGGTTTCCTTGGTGGCTCAGTGGTAAAGAATCTGCCTGCCAATGCAGGAAATGCAAGTTTACTCCCTGGGTTGGGAAGATCCCCTGGAGAAGGAAATGGCAACTCACTCCAGTATTCTTGCCTGGAGAATCCCATGGACAGAGAAACCTGGAGGGTCACAGTCCATGGGGTCACAAAGAGTTGGACACGACTTAATAACTAAACAACAACAACAACCTATGCAAATGGCCAAATAATTGAGTGCTTATGATTTGGAGTAATCAAGCTTTGCCCAAAATAGATCATCCATGTGCTGATGGGACTGACCTCGGGTGAAAGAACACTGCCCTGCCCCCAGGAACCCAGCCAGCTCCAGCCCCAGATATTTCCTGGTACTTGATGCTTCTCTGGAGGAAACAGTAAGAACTCCGGCCTTTGTCCTCAAGACTCAGAACATTTCTTCTCAGTCCAAAAGACACATTATACCATCCCTGGACTTAGAGAAGAAAAGCAACGGTGGACACCATGACCATGGCTCAGAGCAAGCAAGTCCAATGTACTAGTTTCTTAAGAATTCTCAGATTTTCATCTGGGATTGCTTCCTACTACCATCTTGGAGCCCAAGAAGGGGTCCTGGGCAGGACAGGAGTTCAGGTAAGGTGTGCTGATCAACTGCAGGCAGCAGGAAGCTGTCCTCCTAGAGCCTGGCCCTGGGGACCCTTCATGCCATCACTGTAGGACTGGGAGTCAAAATGCAGTTGGTCATGGGAAGGATGGAAAGATGGAGTCACAACGTGAGAAACAGCCTATCTGGGTGCATGATCCAGGGCCAGTGTTGGTCCAAACCCTACTCTGCTCTCCACACCCAAGCATGCATCCACTGCCAGCTGGAGGGGACTGCTCAAGACTTAGAAGATGTCCCTCATCCTCAGTCAGCCTTCTCAGAACAGGGCCTCAGAGCCCAGGGCAGAGCAGGGGCAAATGGGTAGAGAGTGCAAGTCATTAAAGATATAGATGCGATATGTTCCTTTATCATTCAACAAATAGTTCAGTATTTTGATTCACCAGGCATTTTTGATTAGCAAGGAGCCCAGGACCAAGATGGGAACTAAAGGACACACAAACATGTCTAAGAACTAACTCCCACCCTCACCAAACCCACCACCCAGAGGGGAGTATGACCCAAAACCAGACACTGGGGTGCAGGCTCCAGTGAGGCTGACAGAGTCACACACACAGGAGTCACCTCTCCTGACATTCTCAGGAGCTGCATCCCCAGCGTCTCCAGGTATTAAAGTCATTCCTTCCTGTCCCTCATTTCCACCTGGGCAGGCAGATACCTTTCCACTTTAGTCCTATAATCATATTAGTCTTCTGGTATCTGTTCTTTTTTTTTTTTTTTTTTAACATTTATTTGTTCCTTTGTTTGTTTGTTTATTTGACTGTACCATATCTTAGTTTTAACATGCAGGATCTTCAACTTCATTATAGTATGTGGGATCTAGTTCCCCGAGCAGGCATTGAACCTGGGCCCCCTGCATTGGGAGTGTGGAGTCTTAGCCACTGGACCACCAGGGAAGTCCCCTGGGACCTGTTCTAACTTTTCTTCCTTTCTTTGAGAAATTTGACTGTCCTTCCTTATACCCAAACCAAATAAAACCCCTCTTTCCCAAGGATATGCCTCTTGCTTCTTTCTCTGTTCAAGCAAGTCAGCAGTTTTAAATATTAGCTGAAGAATTGTGTCTTCTGGAACAAGGTTGTCAGAACCAGAGCTTTTCTAGTTGTAATAAATAAGAATCCATTCAAACCCACTTGAGCCAAAATTTATTTATTATAAGGTATCAAGTTGTTCCAGACAATCAAAAGGCAGGTTTTCCCAGTTCTTGGGGACCACATAATTTCTCAACACCATCTCACTATGAATCTCCGTCATCCTTCCTTTTTGACCAGGCCACACACGTATCATGTGGGATCTTAGTTCCCCAATATCAGGGATCGAACTCATGCCCTCTGTGTTGTTAGTGCAGAGTCTTCACCATTGGAATGCCAGGGAAGTCCCATCTTCTTCATTCTTCTCTCCATGGTGGCTTTCTCTACTTCTCTACCCACATCATGGAAGATGCCAAGGTTTACAATTCCTTAGCTCAAGCAACCCTCAGAATTCTAATCTCAAAATTTCAAAAGAAGGGCACATGTTTCAAGTTGTCCACCTGAAATATCAAATAACTGTGACCCAGAGAGACAGTCATGTAATTCCAGCATGACTGTAAGATCCACCTGTGAAGATGGAGCATCTCTTACAGAAGAGGAGAATGCTGTCCTGGGCAGATAACCCCAAACTCCACATCACCTGCGTCATGGCACTTTAGGAACTTATTAGGATTATGTATAGTCAACCTACAGAGAAGCTGGCCAGGCCTCTTGTGTGCAGATAGAGGTGTCTACAGCAACAAGGGCAATGCCAACCTGTACAGTCCTTCAGTCAGCATTCTTCATGGTTGGAGCAGCTTCCATGAGCAGCTGGAGATGCAGGGTGACCACCTGCAAACACTTGGGCTGGTACCGGAAGTAGACAAACAGGAAATAGACCGGGAAGCCACTGAGCAGGAACAGGAAGACATACAGGAACTCTGGCTGGGGATGGGCCATGATGGGCGCCAGCACCAGGTAGACAGATGCAAGGACCATGGTGGCAGGGATGATGATGGGGACCTGCAGGGACGGAGAGACCTGGATGATGAAGACATGCCTGGGAGGTGGCACAGGGCGCCTGGGGTCTGTTCCTTCTGCCTGCTCACCTTCCTGCTGCTTCCACCTGCCACCGACTCCTCTCTTCCAGAACCTACCATAACAATTTGTCAGGCCAAGGGAGACACCTGCTGGGCTACAGAGGCCCCCTCCAGGAAGCAGAGTCTTTGGTACCCAGCCTGATCCTCTCTGTTATGTAAGTCTCGCTGGGTGCTTGCATCCTCTCTCTGTTCAACTCCCACTGTTCTCCCCCAGTGTCCTCCAGAGGAGAAAGGCATCCCCAGCAAGGAGAGTCAATCTCTTGTGATCCAACTGTCCCTTATCCCCCAGGACACACAGAAATTCCCTCCCAAATACAAGAGTGTTGACCACTTTCTTTCTTCCTCTGGGCCCCAAGTGAGGCCGTGGTCCAACCACCTGCATCATGCAACAGCTTATAGTTGGAAAAGAAGCCCATGTATGTCCTGAAATCTACCTTGTAAGGTCGGGGAAGATTCTTCTTTATCCGTAAGTACAGGAGACAGCTGAAGGTGATTCCGTAGGTGAGCCAGCCAAGGAAGCTGAAAGGCAAGTGTGAGCCACTCGTTAACAGGCCCCACCATGGTGGGGCTGGCAAGAGGGGCCAGCCTACTAGGTGCAAACCTAGAGCAGAGCTGCAAGCACATCGGAGCCTCTCAGCCACCCCCAGCTCCCATGATCTGTGCAGCCGAAGGAAAGAAGAATGGAGACTGGGGCACTGAGGACAGGGGTGTATTGGAGGGTCCAGCTGGAGCTTTGTCTTCAGGCAGAAAGGGGCACACGCACAAGCCCACCCGTCCACAAGGCTCCAGATCAGGCCTGCTCTGACTGCCCCTGGCTGGCTGGAGGAGGACAATTTCAAAGGGAGGGAGGACTATCTGTGTTTCCAAAAGAAAGAAGCTGGTGGGACCTCAAGGAAGGCTGTGTTCCCCTCAAGGGCCGCACACTCATAGCAGACTGCGCTGCCTTGGAGTTGGTGATGGGCACCAGAAAAACCTCTGTCCTCTGTGTCTGGTGTAGGTCTGACGTAAACTCCACATAACCTTGGAGGCCATCCCTTGAGGTTGTCCAGATGGGGAGATATGGGGCCCTGGTTGACATGAATCATCCTTGAGTTCTCATCTGTGCCAGGACGTTCTCTGTCACTCTCCCCTATCTCAGGCTGAAGCCCTTAAGAGACACCACGGATTTGATTTTATCTTCACTGTACAATGATTTTTTTCTTTCTCACAGGAAAAAAGATGAAAAGAAAAACAATGTCTATTACTTAATGTTCTGAAGAAAGGGACATCGAGTACTATATATCCTGTTCCAAAAGATCACTCTTAGGACAACAAAGGAAGAGAACATGTGATGCTTGCAAAATTACTCTGAGAAGTCCTCTGCCCCAGACATCGTGCCTGCCTGGTGGGTTAAGAGTCTGCTTGTTGAGAGAAGTTTAAAAATGCCAACTGGATATCACAATAGCTCATCATTTGTGCCCCTGAGAAGGCAATAAAGGGGATCAGAACATCTCCCCACTTTGATGCGATTCCAGAGTGTGCCCACACAGCTTGGCTGTGGGTCTGTCCTGAGTTCAGCAGAGCTCTGTTGGGTCAGATCCAGAACAAAGACCAGCCTACAAAGGGAAAAATGACACCAAGCCAAAGGCTACGAGTCATGTGAGTGAAGCCTGAATATTTTTACACTGTCCTGGAGACAGAGTAAAGGGACCAAAAAAAAGAAAGAAAATGATAAAGACAACACAAGACTTTATTTTTTGGTGAAAACTGGTCTCATTGAATTTATGGAAACAGGGCAAGAAAGGAGGGTATTATGTTTAATTTTGGAAACTTAATTGGGAAAGAATGGTTAAAACAGTGTGTGTGTGTGTGTGTGTGTGTGTGTGTGTGTGTGATAGGGGCTTCTGGAAATGTGCATGCACATAAGAGTATATATGTGTGCATGTCTGTGAATGGGTATACATAGGGGCCATGAGATACTCAGCCTGAGGGGGCAGTCTCACTTGCCTCAAGAAGTTCACGATGGTGTTGAAGTTTCCTGAGATGACCAGGATCAAAGCCATTGCTGTGGTGAACATCAGGGCTGGAGTTGGCGTGAGGCGATGCACATGAACCATGGACAGAAGTTGGGGCTGGGGAGCAAAGTCAGGTGTCAGGTAACCTCCAGTGGAGCCCCACTGGGGGTCTGTCCCCAGAAACTCCCACCCTCTTCTCCATTCAAACTCCCTCAGGACACCAAGGTACCCAACCAGATAGTCTCCAATTCCCATGACTTCCTTCCAGATGTAAGTCACTAGGGATCGCCTGGAGTGACCAGACTCAGGGGGCAGGTTTGGGGGGGGGGGGCATCCCTCCAGACCATCCAAGACCCTGTAGCTTAGGATGTGGGGTTGCAGTGTGGAGAGATGTAGCAAGTGCCTGGCTAACCAAAGCTTTTGACTTTCTGTTGCTCCACCTGAAGACAGAAAGAGGGACCAGGAAGGGAAGACTGAGGAGGAGAGGGGAGAGGTCGGGCCGGGTGTGGGTGGAACATGGAAAGGGATACTGGGTTACAGGGTAGACCGTGTTATCCTTCAGCAAATACTCAGTCCCCTGCTCTCTGCCTCTGTGGAAGAAATATATTAATAGTTTCCATCCACTGATTTGAGCTTGCCAATGAACTGTGAGCAGGAGAGACCCACAAGAAGCTCTAAATATGTCTGTGTGGTTTGGCCCGGTCTCTTGAACCCCTGCCACCTGCCATGGCAAAAACATGCCCCAGGAGCCCCTATGGCCTGGGTCCCAGGATTAGAACAGATTCGCAGTCAGAGTGAGAAGATGTGAACACAAGCCCTGGCCTGCAACCGAGCCACTCAGACCCTTTAACTCATGAGCAACATGGAATGTCTGTGTCCTAAGCCTCTGGAATTAGGGGCTGTCTCCTGGACAGCATTACTGCAGCAAAAACTGACAGAGTGACAGAGAGTCCCCCAGGCGTGGAGGGCCCAGAGGGTACACACTGGCTCCTGGGGCTCCTCCCCACTGCCCCGGTACCACTGTTGCACAAAGATGTCCTTGTTACCTACAAACCTCTAAGGTGTGACCCAGCACGGTGATCTCCCAGAACCTGGAGGTAAGAGGACTGGAGTGTAAGTGGAGAGGCAGGGAATATGTGAGCCCTACTCTCAGCAGAAAAGAGGGCTATGTCTTTCGAGGAAGTCCTGGTTTGGGCTAAATGCTGAGCTCTGGGAGGAGAAAGCTTAGCTGGCTGTCCTTAGAGGTATGTCCCTTCACAGTTCCTTAGTTCCTGCATCACTGTTGTCCATATGAGATCAACAGTTTTTTTTTTTTCTTTTTTTTTTTTTGAGATCAACAGTTTTTAAAAGGCTAATTTTTAAACTCTGTACTCTATATTCTTCTGCTGCCCCCATCACCTTGCCCAGCACACACCCCGTGTCTCACCAGATGGCCCTCTCTGGCAGCCACGTAGGACACACGGCTTCCGCTGAAGAACGACCCATTGGCAGAGCCAAACGACGAGAGGGCGACAGCCAAGGGCACCAGCCAGGCCCAGGCCCCCAGAACCTGGTTCCTAGGACAACAGAGAAATCGAGGGAAGGATCTCCAGCCGCAACCTGGAAGACAGCCTCAAGGCCACATCAGAAACGGAGCCTGCAAACCCAGGGGCAAGTTAGAATACTCTTGGGGGATTATCTTCCCCAGGGCGGGGCTGTGAACAGCTCACGTGACTCACTCACCCCCAGCTCACAGCCATTGCGTCGGTGGAAAGGATCTCACTGGGCGAGAGGACTAGCAGGTAGCTGACGTTGGCCAGCATGTACAGGCCGGTGACCAGGGGGATGGTGATCATCAGGGCCCACACCAGGTTCTGCTGCAGAGTTGGGGAGAAGAGGCCACATGTTAGCCCGTGAGGTCCTTCCCAGGGTCTCCGAGCAAGCTCAGGAGTGCAGCGCTGAGCTGATCCTGGCCCCAGAGCACACGCCAGGCCAGGGGGCATTGGCCGCGTGTCCCTCCTTCATGAACTTAGAGTCCCACGGCATGGACAGGCCAACCGACAGGTGTGCTATAAGGCCGTGAGGAGGACTCACAGTCAGAGCGGTGGAGGTACAGTGGAGGGTGGGCACCCGGGGGCGGGGGGAGGGGGGAGCCATCGTCAGAGTTTCTGGAACGAGCAGGGCCTTATGCTGGGTTCTTCTTGAAGAATGGAGGAGATTCTGGCAGGTGGGAAGCAAGGAGGGGCATTCCCAGCAAGGACACCCGCAGAGCAAGGGGTGCAGAGAAGAGGCAGGAAAGTTAAAGATCTCCACAGTCAGATGGTCCCTCCAGCCTGTATTCCAGGACCCACCATGCCCACTCTGCCTATTCTCTGGGTCCCCAGGACACAGGCCCAGACTGAGGGCCATTCCATCCAGGGGTTCTTTTCTGACCCTCAGTCTCCTAGAGAGGAAAATTGGGAATCACTGGGGATCTGTGAACTGGGACTCCCCACTGTCCTGCCTCTCTGCAGGGTGTGAGGATCAGCAAAGCAGAAGGGAAAGGAAGGGCCTGGACACAGGGACTGTGGGCACTGGGACTGGTTTGCATTGTAAGAGCCTCAGCACCTAGCTGACCCGGGTCACCCCCAAAAGTGTATTCAGCACGCATGCATGAAAAGTAGGTGAAATCAGAGTGCTCCCTCCCACTCCGAACCCCTACTTCTGGACATCATTCTGGAGCCAGGAGCAAATGGAGGGAAAGGGCCTCCCTCAAACTTGACCCAGCATTTCCCTAGGCTCAGACTAGCCCTGCATAAACTTAGACTCCTGCCTAAATTTAGACTCCACAATAAGAACACATTTCAAAGCGGGAGAAGCATGTCCAGGGCACTCCCGGGTCTCCTGGAGGGCTTTCTCCAGAGGTCTTTTGGTTGACCTTGGGAAGAGCAGGCAAGCACTGATGAATGTACAACCCCTCCCTTCAGTACCAAAGGTACAACAGAACATGACATTGCTATTCCTGACATGTGAAACAATACAGAGAAGCCACCCTTCCTCACTAAGACATAAGGAGCTCTCTTTCAGACTTGGGATGGGGCTGTCCCTGTGTGGGCTGCACCAGTGTTCCAGGCAGACCTCCTCCCCACCCCTAGAAAGGACACTCCTTCATTTAAGCGTCTACCCCTGATGCACATATCTTCTGTTCTCCAATATGATATAAAAGGCAGTTTCTATGGGGCTCTGTAATAACCTAGAGAAATGGGTGAGATGTGGGAGGAACTCAAGAGGGAGGGGACATATGTACACCTATGGCTAATTCATAGGTGTATGTATAACAGAAATCAAACCAATACTGTAAAGCAATCATCAATCAATTAAAAATAAACAAATAAAAGAAATATTTAAGACTTTTTAAAAAGCAGTTTCTAGAGCTTTCTGCCAGAGCTGAGATCTGCCTGCAGGAAAGTTTGGAAGTGGGTTTGGGAGGAAGGGCAGGGGGCATGGAGGATGAAGAAATAATCTGGGAGCCCACTTCTGGTCCTTGGGGTCAGCCTGGGTGCTGAGCCGGTCCTCAGATATTCCCCCAGACCCCTCGTAAAGTCCAAAGTTTCCCACTGCCTCGCAAGAGCCCTGCAGACCAATCCCCTCCCAAAGCAATGACTAGCCAGCCCCAGGCTCACAGGTGGAGTGAGCCAGTCAGGACTGGCTTGTTCTTCTGTCCCAGCCCTGAAGCTATGTCCTGTAGTGGGCTCCCATGCTTCAGCAAATATGACTTACATATCTACTACAATGTTCCAGAAAGAACAACCCAGGAGAGGGAAACCTGAGTCATCAAGCACAGCTCCTTACAAGGGGTCTGACTTCCAAGTCACTCCCCCTTTCTAAACCTCAGTTTTCCCACATGAAAAATGGGATGATAATGTCTACCTTCCAGGAAAGCAAAATGAGCCCATGGATAGGAAACAATAAAGTTCCCCCCTTACTTGAGAAGCTATTATTCATATAATTACATAAACTAATCAGGAAAGACATTGGGCTGGCACTTTAGTTCCATGAGTACAGAAAGGCAGCCCCTCTTTTCAGCTGATTTCTCATAGTCTTCAATCAAATAACAATTATCGGAACTACTAATGTTTGGAGATTTCAGGTCCTGAAGCAGTGTCGCGGACTCACGTTTGAATTCTTGAGCTCCTCCGTCACCTGGTTGAGGCTATTCCAGCCATCAAAGGACCACAGGCACTGGTAGAAGGCCATGCTGATGTGCCCGGCCTGCTGGGACGTGTTGTGGAAGGCGGACAGGAGGGCTTCAGTGCGGCCTCGGCCCTGGCCCAGGACCACAGCACCGCCCCCCACGATGACCAGCAAGGAGAGCACTTGGGTGGTCGTGCACACATTCATCAGCATGGCGGTCATCCGCGAGCTCCAGCAGTTGACCAGCATCAGCAGCAGGATGCAGGTGGCAGCCACCACCTTGAGCATAGCCTGGGGCAGCGAGGAGCAGCCTGGGTAAAAGGGGACCAGGACGTACTCGGCAAAGCTCAGTGAGATGGCTGCGATGGTGGCCGGTCTGCCCACCAGCACAAACATGTAGATGACCAGGAAGGCGGGTAAGGAGCCAAAAGTTCGTAGGATGTAGGTATATTCCCCTCCAGATTCGGGAACCAGAGTCCCCAGTTCAGCATAGCACAGGGCACCCAGTGTGGCCAGAAGGCCACAGACTGCCCAGACCACAAGGCTGGCCCCAGGGCTGCCCATGTAGACCAAGACGCCCTGTGGTGCCATGAAGATGCCGGAGCCGATCATAGAGCCTGCAGTCAAGGACACAGCGCTCCACAGGCCCATGTCCCTCCTCAGCCTCAGCCCCTCATCCCCCGCCTCCTGCTCGGCCACCCCCTCATCACCATCTCCTTGCTGACTTCTCTTCATCCTGGAGCTTCAACAGTCACTGCAGCTAACTGAGCAGAAGCAGATGCTCTGATACCTATCGGGCTCATGGGCTTCCTGCAGGAGTTAATGATTACAGAGCCTGGAGGAATCTGAGCCAGGGACCAGAGAGCCAGAACACAGCTTTCAGAGGGGACCACGCCTCTCCTGATCTCCCAGCCCTTGTCCAGCCAGAACCCAAGACAGGGAGGTTGCAGGAGCTGTTCACTGATGCAGCTCAGGAAAAGTTAAGGAAAGAGGTTTTAGTAGGAATCCCTGATGCCCAATTGCACAGCAACATGTCTGTGGAATCACAGTTAGCTGAATGCTCCGTGCCAACAGTATGACTGCTGAGTTACTGCACATCAGGACTGTAAGAAACTTCTGGAATACTTTTATCAGCCAAACAATATAATCCCAGCTTTGTTCAGATTCCAAGAAAAATGGCATGAGTCCTGTTCTAAAGCAGAATGCAAATGTTTAAAGAAGAGGATCCAAATAGTTTGAGAGAGAACTTGTTCCCCCTGCAGGAAGGCAGTAGGTGGTTAAACGTACAGGGTCTAGAGTGGAACCACCTTCATTCAAATCCCAGCTCTAGTTCCTCACAGCTGTGTGACCTGAGACAAGGCCTCTGAACCTCACCCTATTCATCAGTAAACTGATTACAATACCCACTATATAGGGTTACTCTAAGTACCAAATAACTTAAAACCCATTCAAAGTAGCTAGAATAGCGAATGACATGTAGTAAGATTTCCTTATATATTAGCCATCACTATCTGGCTAAGAGTTTCATTAGTTTCCTAAAGATAGATAGACAGATAGATTGATATTTAATTTAACATAATTTTATTGATATATGGATAATCATTTCAAGATACGGTATATAACTTTTTAATTGATCTTCCCTTATATTTTTCAAATCTTGATTTATGAACATTACTGGTATTGTTATACAGAGTCAATGGAACTCAGTGGTATTTGGGGTAAAGTTGCTGGCATCCAAAGTGGGCAGAGAGGTACTTGCAGTCACCTGAACAGACTGGCCTAGCTCAAGCCAGCCATAGAGACTGCTTGGATCTCATGTGCATGTATAATCAACAAAACTCAAGACAGATGCAAAGGGTGTCTCTGTCACTGATTCCATCCTGCCTCCTCCCCTTGCTATACCGAAGCCCAAAGGGCAGCAGTCCTCAAAAAATATAGGGCCATCTTCTTCAGAAATAACTCTGGAGAAGGGGTCCTCCAAGATTCAAAAGGAGGTCCTCCAACATCCTTACCCAGTAGGAAGACAAAGAAGAGGAAAAAGAAGCAGATCAGAAAGAAAGTACATAGAAGAATTGATGGAAAGAAGTTAGGAAAGAAGAGAGTCCTGAAGGCTTGGGAAAGGAAACCATCTGCCTTTCTGGTCATAGCTAAATAGTAACCAACATGCTCAGACTTGTCTTTCTCCGGGCACTGCTGCTGGTGGGTATTGCAAAGATTAGCCAACTGCAGAGGGTGAGGATAGTCCACAAGGTCATGGTCACCTTTCACACCACTGGCAATTCTCAGGGTTTCCAAGACCACCCTTAGACCCAATAATTTGCTAGAAGGACTCACAGAATTCACCAAAAGCTTTTACACTCAAGTTATATTTTATTACACCTAAAAGATACAGATTAAAGTCAGCCATGGAGGGGAGGACAAAGGCCAGAACCCGAGGGTCCAAACAGAGCTGCCAGCCCTTCTCGCCCAGTGGAGCAGGATGTTGGTATTCTCCTGCCATCAGTGTTGACAACACACACATCACACTGCCAACCAAGGAGGCTCTCCGTGTCCACTCTTTACTGGGGTCCCATCACTTAGACATGGCTGGCTGCTCCTATGGCTGACCTCGCCTTTCTAGCCCCTCAGGAGGTCAAGGTGACATTTCATGACCCAAAGATCCCATCCAAAATCACACCCTTAATACTATCTGGTTGGCCCAAGGCCCCCAGGCAATTTTGATCAAGCATGACATTCCAAGGGCTTAGAGATTACCTCCCAGAAGCTGAAAGTAAGGGCCAGACCTCTGTTGGGGCAAGGTTAAATTCTTTGCCACACAGATGTGGTACTTGTGACCTGAAGAACATTATGAGCACATAAATATGGGGTTTGGGGTGGGATTTTTTTTTTTTGGCTGCACTGGGTCTTTGTCGCAGCCCACAGATTTCTCTAGTCGCTGCACCAGGACTTAGTTGCCTCAAGGCGTGCGGAATCTTAGTCCCCCAACGAGGGATCAAACTCACATCCTCTGCATTGGAAGATGGATTCTGAACCACTGGACCATGAGGGAAGTCCCTAAATATTGTTTTTAATGACTCACCTCATATGTCAAGAGAGGAGGCCCTGAATGCCAGACTAAGAAGCTGGGACCAGCCAGGAATGGGAAGGAGACGAGCAGAAGGGAGAATGGGGAAGAGCCCACTGCAGGGTCTTCTGAGATGGGGAAACTGGAGACTCCGGGGTTCTGTGGGCTTCAGTTAGCAATCTCTGCAGCCTTTGCAGAATCTGACACAGCGTGGTCTTCTGCTCCAGGGCAGGGTCTGCCTATGAGGAGGGACCCCCCTGAAGCAGAGCCAAGCTCAGACGGCATCCCTGTGCTGCCACCACAGGTGGAAGGGGTGGCCGATGTGACCCAATTTGAAGCTCAGCAGAACGGATGCAGCGAGAGGAAATTCAGCATCAGAGAACCAGATGCTGGTTCTTCTTCATCACTGTGCTCTCAACAAGATCTTCATTAACTCAACTTTCCATCACTAACATGAGGATGATTCTCCCACAAAAGTGTTCATGAGAATAAGCCCAAATCCCTTGTATCCCACCATCCAGGGGAGATGAATGGAGTTATATTATCAAAAACTCACCATTTCAGGACTTCCCTGATGGTCCAGTGGCTAAGATACCATGCTCCTGATGCAGGGGGCCCAGGTTTGATCCCTGGTCAGGAAACCGGATCCCCCATGCCACAACTAAAGATCCCACCTGCCATAACAAAGATCAAAGACCCCACATGCTGCAACTTCTCCAGGCCAGAATACTGGAGTGGGTAGCCTTTCCTTTCTCCAGGGGAATCTTCCCAACCCAGGGATTGAACCCAGGTCTCCCACATTGCAGGTGGATTCTTTACCAGCTGAGCCACAGGGGAAGCCCAAGAATACTGGAGTGGGTGGCTCATCCCTTCTCCAGCAGGTCTTCCCAACCCAGGAATCGAACCAGGGTTTCCTGCATTCCAGGTGGATTCTTTACCAACCGAGCTACCAGGGAAGCCCAACTAAGACACAGCACAGCCAAATAAATACATAAAAATACTTTTTAAAAAAGAACCTCACATTTCCTGCTCTTGCCCCCAATCATGCCAGATCTCAAGGCCCCTGCCATGTCTCCTCAAGTATATCTGGGACATCACAAGAAATCTCACCTGTGCTCAAAACCAGCCTGCTAACCTCCGTCCATACATGGTATCCACTCCACTCCCCATCCTCCTCCAATCCTGCCTGTCAGTGCCTCATATCAGGGATCAGCAGCTCTTTCTGTAAAGGACCAGATAGTAAGGCATATGGGGGCTTAAACAAGAAGAAGAAGAAAAAAAAAAAAAAAAAAGCTGAATCCTGCTCAGAACAGGAAGCTTTGTGAACTACCTGGCTAAATACTGGTATGCCCCTAGTACCATACACAGAGCCCTTCTGCAAAAACTAAGAGATTTTGTTGATATCAGCCATTGAAGAAACTCTCCTTCTGATCACTGGCTGCCGACTAAGCTAATAGAACAGAGAACTTAGGGGCCACACACAACCATATAGATATTATAAAATAGTTCATAAAAGTCACTAAACAAGAACAACTTCTACAAGCAGCACCAAAAAAACCCTTGGAAGGCAATCTGATTTCCAGATTTGCCATATTATAGTATTTAAAATGTCCAGTTTTCAACAATAGCAAGTAATGGGGCATGCAAAAAAAAAAAAAAAAAAAAACCACAAGAAAATATAGGCCATGGATGAAGGCAGCAAAGGCAAGTCATCAATGGAAACTACCCCTGAGGAAGCTCAGATATTGGACTTACTAGACAAAGACATACATCAGATGTTACATTTTGAGTACATGTCAAGAGCTAAAGGAAACCATGTCTAAAGAATTAAAAGAAACCACAAGATAATGTCTCATGAAACAGAATATCAATAAAGAGAAAGAAATCATAAAAAAGAAATGCTAAAAGTAGTCCCTCAGGCCAAAATGAAAGGTCACTAGCTAGTAACTCAAATCCCCATGAAGAAATAAAGAACACTGGTAAAAGTAATAACATAGATAAATGTAAAAAAGTATATCTTAATGTATTTTTTTGTCTTTACATCTTCCTTTTTCCTACCTAATTTAAAAGATAATCTCACAGACACACACACACACACACACACACACACACACACACACACAGACAATCACAGATGGTGCTGGGGCACTGGATAGATACATGAAAAAGAATAAATTTTGGCTTGCATTTCATACCATATGCAAAAAAATAACCGAAAATGGATCAAACACCTAAATGTAGGAGCTAAAAGTATAAAACTCTTAGATGGAAACATACTTGTAAATCTTCATGACCTTGGATTAAGCAATGATTTCTTAAATATGCCACCAAAAGTACAAGCTACAAAAGAAAAAATAAATGAAAATAAATAGGATTTGATCAAAATTTGTGCATCAAAGGACACTATCTTGAAAGTGAAAAGACAAACCACAGAAAGAGAGAAAATATTTGCAAACAGTATATCCAATAAGAGTCCAGACCCAAAATACATAAAGAACTCTTAAAATCCAACAACAAAAGACAACCCATTTTTAAAATGGGTGAAGGATTTGAATACACATTTCTTCAAAGAGGACATTCAAATGGCCATCAGGGACATAAAAGATGTCCAACATCACTAGTCATTAGAAACGCAAATCAAAGCCACAATGAGATACCTGATCACACTTACTAGGATGGTTACAAATAAAAAACAAAAATAAGAAATATTGAAAAAAAAAAAAAATGAAAAAAAAAATGAAAAAAAAAAAAAAAAAAGAAATATTGAGGAGGATGCAGAGAAATTCACACACTCAATACAACTGAATCTTCACACATTCCTCACATAGGAATATAAAATGGTACAACCTCTGTGGAAACCAGTTTGAAGTTCCTCAAAAATTCAAAGATTAAGTTACCACATGACCCACAAAGTCCATTTCCAGACACATAACCACTAGAATTAAAAAATTATATTCACACAAAAACATATATGAATTTTTATAGCAGATTATTCTTTTAGCCAAACAGAAAAAACAACTCAAATGTTTATCAGTTGATGAATGGATAAATGAAGTGTGGTATACCCATACAGTAAGAATATGATTCAGCCAAAAAAAGAATGAAATACTTACTAATACATGTTAGTATATTGATAAACCCTGAGAGTATTATGCTAAGTGAAAGAAGCCAAACACAAAAGGCCACAAGAGGAGTCAGACATAAATGCCACTGTGACTGCATTTATATAAATCATCCAGAATAGGTAAATCCATAGGAAGTGGATTATTAGTTACCAGGGACTGAGAAATAACTGCTTTAATGTGAATGGGGCTTCTTTGAGGTACAATGAGAATATTTTGGAGTTAGATAGTACTGATGACTGTACAATATTATGACTATACTAAACAGTTAAAATGGTTAAAATGGTAAATTTTATATATGGATTTTATCTCAATTTTTTTAGTTAAAAAAAATTAGCTGCTGAGCTTTGGAAGGGGAATATGCAAGTTCAGGGTCCTAAAGCCTGAGTTCTGTTAGCTTGAAGGAAAATCTACCCTGTCTCTCCAACACCAAGCTAGCAGGAAGTCCAGCCTTTTCCTGTGGTTCTCCTCGTCAGTTAGCCACCCTGTCCCTGGGCTGTTTACTGCTGTCAGTCCTTTTGTCCATCAGCTTCTCTGCTGGGAGAGTGGAAAAGCAGACCTGCCCCTCGTGGTCAGATGCTGCAGCCAGCACAGCAGGTAGGAATCAACGCACAGTTTGGGAAAAAGAAACTAGGGACAGAATTAAAGTTTTAAAGATGGGATCAAGGGACTGAGACCTCTTGGATCAAGAGCCCTGTTCCTCAGAGCCACATCACTTTTATTTAGCGTCTTGGCAAGCAGAAAGTATCTGTTGTGCTACGATGAAGTCAACCTCCTTGGTCCCCAGTCATGTCTCCCATTTTATTGGTTACTTCAAACTATCTTTGTTATTTTCTTATACAAGGGGTATCACCTAGCTGGAGGTCATAGACCTGCATATGCCTTGGGAAAATATCTTGGTGTGTACATAAGAAGCATTCTGAACTTGCGCTGACCTGGTGTTCCCAGGTTCACATTATGTTTTTCCTTAGCTTAGCAGGGCATGACAACCCCAACTGATCAATCCGATGTACTTTTATTTGGGTTATGCTGTATTGCTATATTTTGCTTTTATTCTTTTCCCATGGTGATTTTCTCATGGTTTAGCCAGAGCAACAGAGAGCTGACTGTTAACCCCTGCGGTCAGACCCTCATAATTACTACAGAGCCCTGTCTGCATAACATACCCGTACCCGCAAGTACCCAGAAAATGCAGTGCTGTGGATACATGAGTGTTTATAAATGCACACTTTGTATCTAAAACGAACTAAATATTAACATATCCTCTGTGAGGCATTATCTTAACCCCCTCATGAGCTACGGGAAGTAGAGCGTTGGCAGGGCCCTGGAGGTGAGCTGACCTAACAACATCCTGTTTACTGGTGCCGACACTACAGGGCAATACAGACTCCAGGTCTGGAGCTAGCCAGTGACTCCAGCCATGCTGGGTGGTGACTATAGACTCCATGCACATTAGTGAACTCTGGTCTCTACAGAACAACAGATCAAGACCAAAGTGGCCATGTCAGATGGCCCTTCCAGAGATTTCTCCCTCTTCTGAATTCCAGTACTCTTGCCTGGAAAATCCCATGGATGGAGGAACCTGGTAGGCTACAGTCCATGGGGTCGCAAAGAGTCAGACTCGACTGAGCGACTTCACTTTCACTTTCTTTCACTTTCCAAACTTCAGTAGCTTCTGTATCCCTTCCATGGCACTTACCACTTTCTCTTTCATTTTCTAAGTATTTGCCTCCTCTTTTAGCTTCTCCTCTCAGACCCTGATGCTGGGAAAGAATGAAGGTGGGAGGAGAAGGGGACGACAGAGGATGAGATGGTTGGATGGCATCACCAACTCAATGGACATGAGTTTGAGTAAACTCCGGGAGTTGGTGATGGACAGGGAGGCCTCGCATGCTGCAGTCCATGGAGTTGCAGAGTCAGACACGACTGAGTGGCTAAACTGAACTGAACTCACCAGGTGAGCTCTTGAAGATGGAAATAGGTCTCATTTGTTTCTGTATCTCTTACAGTTGAGTCCAGCTAGAGGGATCATGAAACATTTCCTGGAGGGGTGAGAGAATGAATGAGTGGGTGAGCAAGTAAAGAAATCGATTAGAGCTAAGCGAATGAGTCAAAGTATGAATAAGAGCTTATGTGAATGCACAACCTCCCCACTAAGCTCTGAATTCAGAGATCAGTCTGAGAACCAAGTGATGGTGTCCATGGACTGTCTGGGATTTTATTAATACTACTTGGGTTGCCTGGGTGAGGTGGGAAGGAGCTTGGAAAGAGCTGTCAGCACTACACAGCCTTGGGGGAGTGGCCCTGAGAAGCTCAGGGTAAGGAGACAGTAGAACGTACCCCTGTGCAGAGCCCCCAAAGATGCTACCTGGAACAGACCAGAAGAGGTTTGACTGGTCCTTCTCATTGCTGACCAGACAGACCCTGGGCTCTCAGCACAGGCTCATCTGTGTGGTCCCTGATCTATGCAGGGTGATTCAACCTCCTTCCCTCCCATGAGCTTGGAAGTGCCCACACCTGATGAGAAGTTTAAACAAGGCTCCTGCTAGGTCCTTGTACAAAAGTGCATGCCTCTCTTGCTCCCTGAATGTCAAGGATCCTGACCCCCGTGTGCCTCAGTCTCCAGATGGTCAGCCCCACACCCTTTTTTCCTCCATACCCAACTCTGGCTATATAGAAACCCTGGGCTGACCTGGCTTATGGAACCGGTCCTCACCCCTCTGCCTGCTCAGCCTTTTGTCCATATATTCTACCTCCAACTTGACCCCTTTGCCCAGCTATGGCTTGTGCTTTGGACCTTCCTTGAAGGAACATAAGAAGGGGCAGATAAGTGAGATGTTAAAGATGTTCTGCCTCTTCTACTTGATCAGAGAAAAGACCAGGGTGGGTGTTTATGGAGGGAGCTGGTTCTTCACTTACCAAGAAACTCTGTAGTAGGTGGAGGGAGGGTGGAGAAGAACCTATGTAAAGATAAGAGGGTCTGAGAACCTGGGCCAGACAATGCCTTGGGCTCAGAGGGAAGGAAGGACGAAAAGAAAAAGTACCTGCAATTCTAGTACCCAGCATGCTGTCACGTGTTGACATGTGTACCTGAAGTCTTTTTCCCCTGCATATATGTTCTGTTAATTTATAAATACCAGATTATACTGGATATACTATTTTTGTTATTGTGGCAAATATACTTCACATAAAATTTACCATTTTAAGTATTTCAAGTGTACAATTCAGTGGCATTGTGTATGTGCTAAATTATTTCAGTTTTGTCCAACTCTTTGCGACATTATGGACTGTAGCCTGCCAGGCTCCTTTGTCCATGGGATTCTCCAAACAAGAATACTGGATTGGGTTGCCATGCCTTCCTCCAGAGGATCTTCCCTGACCCAGAGATCAAACCCACATCTCTTATATCTCCTGCATTGACAGATGGACTCTTTACCGCTAGTGCCACCTGGGAAGCCCCTCAGTGGTGTTAGTTAAGTCCATTCAAACTGTTGTGAAACCATTACCATCACCCATCTCCAGAACTTTTTTATCTTCCCAGACCGAAGCTCTGTCCCTTAAACACTAACTCCCCCTTCCCTGCCTCTGCACTGTTGTTTAACCTTCTGTTTTGTTTTCACTTAAAAATACCTTAAGAGTTGTCTTCAGTAGCTTTCCCATGACTATTCTCAATAACAAACTAGAACTTTCTTTCTCTGGGTCTCAGCCCATGTGACAGGTTGGCTCAGCCATGGCGCCCTCTTGGTAGAAGATGTCAGCATGAGTTAATCAGCTAGCATTAAAGGAAACTAAAATTTTGATCAAGAGTCTTCCGGGCGCATATCTACTGAACACATCTTCCATCTGGCCTAAAGCTTAGCCTGGCCATCCCTCAGCCACTTTGGTGACACCACATTGCCTCCCCCCAATGGCAACCTACTGATTTCCCCACAAGGACAAAGGGCATCCTGCTACAGAGCATGCAAGAACGTCCAGATCTTTTCCATTCTAAACGGGGATTTGGGAGAGCACTAGCTCGGGTTCTGCCCCTAAACAACTATACCATTTGGTCATTTGCAGGGTCTGTCCCCATTTGCCAAGGTGTGCACACACCTTTCTCCTCCCAGAGTTCCCAACAGGGAGCAGGGTAGAAAACCCTTCTGTTTTCAGTTTCCCTTTTAATCTGTGTATCTATCTAGCTCCCGCATCCGATATGGAGATAGGAAGAGGAAGTCCAGACACATATACCCAACCTCTTGTTTCTCTTATCTCTCTGTTATCCTCCCTATATACCCCTGGGCCAAAGAGCTCAGCTCTCCACCTCCAGTCTGGGTGGAACATCCTGTCCTTCTTCATCCCTCTGGCTAGAAGCCTTGTGGGAGCAGTAGCCAGGGACTGAATGGAAGCTTTTCTTCTTTAAAGGAGAAGCTCTGTGGTGAGTATATCAAGCTTATTCCTTGAAATGAGAGCTAGAGAACATCCAGAAAGCAAGTGTGTTTGCGCTTAGTCGTTCAATCGTGTTTGACTCTTTGCAACCCCATGGACTGTAGCCTACCAGGCTCCTCTGTCCATGGGATTTTCCAGACAAAAATACTGCAGTGAGCTGCCATGCCCTCCTCCAGAGGATCTTCCTGACCCAGGGATTAAACCTACATCTCTTGCTTCTTCTACATTGGCAGACAGATTGTTTACCACTAGCGCCACCTGGGAAACTCAGAGGGCATCCAGAAAGTAGAGGTTACCAAAGACATTGCTTCAAGATCTCCAAGTACTACCCTCACCCATGACAAATAAGCAAGATCTCAGCAGGCCAGGGGGGCCCCATTCTGCTCTACTTTAAGGGGAAGATGGCAGAGTCTGATGAAGTGTAGGCCAGCTACGAGAGAAAAGAACACTTATTCTGTTTTGCCAAATTTAAAGAAAAAGGAAAAACCAAAATGAGACAAATTTTTGAAAAATGAAAAGAGAGAGAAATTTGGTGAAACCAGATGCCCACAAAGCCTCAGGGCCCAACTCTCCATCAGGGACATCATGGCTATTGCTGAAATGAGAGCAGCCAGGCTTGTGGAATTGTGGGTGAGTGGGGCTGGCCTTGCATTGGCCCATGTGTGCAGTTATGCCTAGGCCAGCCACCGGAAGCTCCATTCCTGGCCTTCCCAGTCTCCAGCCAGGGAAGTGGTATTTCTTCTGTAAATGGCGTTTCTTAGACCTTGCCCCTTGCTGGGCTTCCACCTTCTTTTGGAAGGAATAGGAGCCGCAGAGCCAGCCATGTCAGCTCAGCTAAAGCAGGAGGAATGGACTAGTTCTGCAGATTGGTGTGGCTGAGCTCAGAGCAAGTGACCCCAGGATCCAGGGATCTGCAGGATGCTGGTCAGGGGCAGTGACTTGCTACCAAAGGCCCTGGCCTCCCAGGCCCAGGTCCTCAGGACTCCTCTTGACTAGGGCTGTTCTCAGAGTCCAGAGGAGCTGAGGCTGCCCCTGGGTGGTCACAGCTTTGAAGCTGGCCTATGTATGCATGCATGTGTACATGTGTGTGTGTGTGCCTGTGTACATGTGTGTGTGTGCATGTAAGTATGTCTACATGTATGGATGTGTGCATGAATATAAGTATGGTATAGGGGAGTTGAGGGCGAGGCATGGGTTGCAATTGGGGCCTAACCTCAAGTAAGTACTCTGTTGTAGGGATTTGCTCCCACTATGCCCCGTCTCCCACCATTATTCCATATTTTCCCCTTCATCTGGAAAAACTTAATTTCTCTTGGCCAGACCATGCACATTGCCTTCAGGAATGCAGGCCCAGGCACACCGCTCAGACACAGCCTCTTTGACCTGTGGCCACACGGAGACTTTGGGGGTCTCACACATGGGGTCTCACACACCCAGGCAACCAGGCCCAGGTGAGGCTTCCAGGTGGGGTGGGATGGAGCAGCCCTGGGTCCAGCCTGGGCTTTTGACACCCTGGACAATCTAAGAGCCTGTATTTCCTGGAAGAATCCTTTCAAAAGCACCCTGGGACATGAACGGTGGGAATAAGGCCCAGTTCCAATTTCTAAGACTCTGGAGCCCTTGAGAGAGCAGGGGAAAGGGACTGTCAACTCAGAGATCTTGAGGAGGGCCCGGCTCTTCTCTGAACCCAAAACACTCCATCTGTCCAAGGTTGTTCAGTGGGCTACTGTGTCTCTCTGCTGCCCTCTCTACTGGACGTGGTGTTCCTACCTCACCCCATCTATCCTACCCCCAACCTCACCCCCAGACAGAGGCAGAGCACTGGCAGAGGCTGGGAGGGTGGACACTGGGTCTGGACTGTGAGTTGCTGCCCTCTAGTGGGCCCAGAGGGAGGGAAGGAGAGAGAACTAGATAGAAAGGAGAGAGTTGGGGAGAGGGAAGGGACAGGGAAAGGGAGAGAGAAAGGCCTCAAAGCAAAGAAGAGTAGAGGAGGTTGGGGTGGGGGAGGACACCCGAGATGGAGCAAGCTAAAGAGGAGAGGTCTCTGTGCGGGCATCTCTGCCCCTGGGCAGCGCTCTTTCCCACCACATGGTCCATGTTCCCACCTGACTTGTACACCAGCCACAGACAGCTCTGTCTCGTTGAGTGCGACCAGGGCTCTCACTCAACTCCAAGAGCTCCAACCAAGATGGGAATTCCTGAACCCAGTGGGGATTTTGCTGGGTCGGTCCAGGTGTTTCCCCTTGAGAGGCCTCCTCTGAAGAGCAGGTGCCTGACAGGTCAGCTAGGGTTTCATTTCTCTATGCCTCCAACTGCCCCATTGATCCCTCTGATTTCCACTTTGCCTTCTGTTTCTGCTAAATCTATATTTCTGTCCTTGAGCTTCCTCCAGAGCTTCAGACCTATACACCCAGCTGTCTACTGGATTCTCCACCTACCTGTCCCTTAAACACTTCAAAACTCCACACATCTGAAACAGAACTCATCACCTTCCCCAGGCCCACTCTTCCTACCAGCCCTGACAAGATTCCTTAATCATTCTCCATTTTTTCTAAGAAGACCCTCTGATGGCCACCAAGTTCACCCTCAGGAAGGACAGGTTTATTCCCCAAATGCTAGGAGTGCTGCTGGCAGAAAGCCCTCAGCTGTCCATCTCCCTCAGGGATATTGTCAGCAGCAGGGACCCATCTTAGCTATGCCCACTCCTTTCCCAGTGAGGTCTACATCCAAAGAACCATCACTGTGGGAACCCAAAGCCCCGCCCCAGTGCTGGGGTCGGCACAGTTCTGCAGGGTCATCCACGTAGGGTCAGCTGGGCTTGCTGTTGAGGCTGCATTGTGGCTCATTTGTCCATCTTCCCATCCTGCTTCCTTTCCTTCCCTCCTCCAGGTGCTGATGCCAAGAGTGCTACCTTATCAACCTGTGGAACTGGAATCTGTCTCAGAAGCCCCTTTCCAGGAAATTCATTCTGGGCGCAAACCTGAGTCCTGGCCGATGTCTCCTCCTCCCTGCCCACAATCAAGAAGACCAGGCCAGTCTTCCTTGCCATATGTTCCAGGTCCCGCCACATCCCTCACACCCTCTGATCCCCTCCACAGATGCACTCACCCTCAGTTCCTTCCGGCACAGGGAGCCAGTTCATCTTCCAAGTACCACCCTCCTCCCCAGAGATGCACTTTAACTCCAGCCCGCATACCTCACTCAGGGGTCCCCGTTGTCTGAGACAAACTATCTCACAGCCTTTCCCTCTCTAGACCCACACATCCTCCCGGGGCCGCCCAGACAGGCCCCACCACACTCCCAGAGCAGGCCAGCCAGGGGCCTGGTCCCACGTTGGAGCAGGAGGCCGGGTGGTACAGACTTTCACCCTGCCTGGTTGCCCATAGTAACAGGAAGGAATCTCTCTGTGTCTGAGGCTCCCACTCAAGAGGCCCCTCTCTGGGCTGTAATGATTAACAGTCGTGAGCGGCGCCAGGATCCACGAATCGCAGGCAGAGATGGACGCCTGGAGCAGGGTCAGGGCACAAAGGCAGTAACTCAGGTTCCCCCAGCCTCATATAGTCTGCCCCTCACACAGTCCCCAGGCCCGAGTGAGGACCCAGGACAGGCCTGTGCCCAGTGAGAAGTGAGGATAAGGCCAGTGCTCTTCTCTGACAAACGACTCCATTGTTTCTTTCCTCATCATCTAGACTTTTCTTTCTCTTACAGCACTGAACTTTATAGAGTCAGATCCTGTGGCACTGACTAGGTCATATGGAAAGGTTGTTGCTCAACGAAAAGACACCGGGATTCTTGGCCTCCAGAGGAGAATAATTCAATCCAGGGCCAGAGACAAGGCTTGATCACTCAGAGCTTCTGTGTAATAAAGTTTTATTAAAGTATAAAGGAGATAGAGAAAGCTTCTGACTTAGGCATCAGAAGGGGGCAGAAAGAGTACCCCCCTGCTAGTCTTCAGCTGGGTGTTATATAGTCACTAGCAGTCTGTTAATGAAAGAAAGGAATGTTTTAAAACTCAGAATGGCACCAGGCCCCTCATCCATAAGATGTATTTTGGGACAATCTTGGCACCAGACGATTCATCCCAGGCATAAAACAATTGACTTGTATCTTGTAGAAGGGCAGATTACCATACAAATAGTTTCGTTTACAAAGATTAGGGGGACAATATCTGAGTATAACATAATGGTTTGTCAAGTAGGTTCTGAGCCTGGGGTAAATGCATAGTACATTATATAGCTTAAGACAGACATTTTCTTTTTTTTTTTAAGACAAATATTTTCATAAGAAAAATTAATTGGTTAATTCAAGGTTTGAGAATAGTTAAAACTTCATGTGAAACCAGGTGTCATTATGGCAACACAGTATTTTAAGAGAAACTTTTAAAATTTGTATAGAGAAAGAAAAAAATATCGCTAGTTTGTTTCCTCCTGCCGCTTAAGAGAGATAAAAATGTCTAACACTTGCAGCCTATTTCCTCCATTTGGAGACCCCTGGTCTTCCTGCCTGTTACCTCCTCAATATATTCATCTTACTATCTCATATGTAAAATCAAGCCCTTAAAAGTCACTCACTCTTTTTTTTTTTTTTTTCATTTATTTTTATTAGTTGGAGGCTAATTACTTCACAACATTGCAGTGGGTTTTGTCATACATTGACATGAAAAGTCACTCACTCTTAATCAGAATTCTTTTTCTTTCTATATTTTTGCAGGTTTTCATTTCTAACTTTGGCGGGTATATAAAAATTGTGTTAATTTTTGCTCTTTACACTGTGTTTTTGAAAGAATAATGTATTTGCTCTTTGCTCTGTGAGTTTTGAAATGGAATTTAGACAAAATGATAAAATTCTGCTCTTTTAAAAATTAATAATGTACATTTTCACCTTCATAAATTATAGAAGCATTTTGCTTTTAAATGAAAAAGATGTATATATACAAATCCAAACTTTTAAAAGAACACTTCATTTTGATGTGATTTTCAAGGAGTTCTGTGCCTCTTCCATTATTTAATTGATTCTTAATGTTCTTCCTAAATATTTTATCTTCATTTCCAAGGATTCTGGTTCCACGTTAAAATTAGGGCTCAGAGTGACCTGCTTAAAAAACCCAGTTATATTCTTTACTTAGAAAAGACATCCAAATAAAGGTCCTTTAAATCAATTAGTAACATATATGTTTACATGTATGTTTATGTACGTTTGAAAAATTTATGGAGGGATACAGAAGAAAATGTTAACTATTGTTGCCTCTAAGGAGTGAGATTGAGGAGTGAATATACGGTTCTGTGGTTGCTGGCCTTTCTGCTGGCAAGTATGGTCAAGGGGATATTTTTTTTATAGCCATCTTATTTGTAATTTTATTTATTCATTCATTTATTTTAAGCCGTGCTGGGTCTTTGCTGCTGCTTGGGCTTTTTTCTAGTTGTGGCAAGTGGGGGCTACTTTCCAGTTGCAATGTGCAAGTTTCTCATTAGGCTGGCTTTTCTGGTTGCAGACCAAGTGTTCTAGGGAGCTCAGGCTTCAGCAGTTGTGGCACATGGAATCAGTAATTGAAGCTCCCAGGTTCTAGAGCACAGGCTCAATAGTTGTAGCACATGGGCTTAGTTGCTCCATGGCATGTGGAATCTTCCTGGACCAGGGATCGAACCCTGTGTCTCCTGCTTTGGAAGGTGGATACTTTACCACTGAGCCACCAAGGAAGCCCCGGTATTTGTTTTTCATGTGGTTACTAAAGCAGAAATATCCTTGGCTGGTGTAACTTTGTAGTTGCAAAGAGACAGAGTACAGGGCATTCAATTTTTCATGTGAATTACAGTGAAGATGATATATCCTTAAGCCAGCAGCTGGAACAATGACCTCCTTAGCAGGCCAGTTCTGTGGTGTTAGGGGAACCATACCCGGAAGCTCAGCCCCCAGTCTGCCCCTCCTGCCCTTCCAATAATTTTGTAATCACCTAACTCCCCTGTATTAAGTCTCTTTCTATTTCAGTTGTCTGGAGTCATCTTCATTATCTGCAACCATACCTTAAACTGACACAGTGGGTAGAGAGGAGAGTTACAAGTGTCAGAGGTGCTCTTCATATGATATTACCAATGTCAATACCAATGGGTATGTTTGCATGATTTACCCCCCGAGAATGGACAAGATGACCTCACCCAGATTCTGTCTTTGCACAGCAATACTGGTCCCTTCCTTGTCTTAGTTTCTCTGCCTCTTCAACAAGATATCTCTGCTCATGTATTAGTCAGGACTGTTTAGTTGTGAGTGACAGAAACTGTTAATTCAGTATACTACAGGCAAAAAAAAAAAAAAATATATATATATATATATATATATGTATACATACATATATATATGTATGTATATATATAATGTTAGACACAACCAAACAGCAAGAAGGGTTAGGATAGATCCATCTTTTCCTCTCTTCCCCTTAACTTTCTTTCTGTCCCTGTTTTCCTGTCTCTCTGTCATGCAAATCTGTATATGTTAGCTTTTTCTCTCCCAGGCTGGCTGTCACCTACAAAAATGTCATTATGACTGTTGGCAGCTCTTGGCTCATATCATCATAATTTGTAAGAGAAAGGAGAGGGAACTTCCTCCCTCAACTTCAGTTTGAAAAAGCCCCAGGGAAAAATTCTGACTGAATTAATTTGGTTCACATGCTTGTCCTTTGGATAAATCACTGTATCATGAGAGTGGCTTTGCCTGGTTCAAGCAGGGTCTGTCACTGGAAAAGGTGAAACGATGCAAATGACCACAATAATGTGAACTACTGGATGCTTAACACTCAAACAATCCTATCTTTATATGTATATATATACACACACACACACACACAATCCTAATAATGGTCATGCTTAGAAATACATTCAGTATGATAGATTATTTCAAAAACAGCTGCAATATTTCTCTCCATGTGACCATGTCTTCAGACAGTCCTAGTGACATACTGGTAAACTGATTCTCTGGGAAAAAAAGAAAAAAAAAGCCCTGGTTGGTAGCATTTCCCAATTTCTGTGGTATAAATGTTCCCACTGTGGGTGATTTCAAGCTACGAGCTGCTTAACAACTAGTGTGCAAAACTCCTGGAATTTTAGCAATCAGTTCTCAAACTCTCATCGCTCCATGCCCTCCCATAACAGCTTAGGGTTTTGCCTTATTGTCGCTTTGGGTGACAATAGCAAACTTGAAGCCAGCAGAGGCTTAATAAGTGCTTGCATGTTGAAGCTCGCCCTCTCTCACTCCCCTTGGAACCCTGACATCAACCACACGAATAAAGTAGGTGATTGAGAGGGGTGGTGAGAGACACAAAATTGTCCTTTTCTCCTAGCCAACAGCCAGAGATGTGAGGAGTTTTTGGTCTCCAGAACTGGAGGAAAGCCATAGAAGCTTATGTGAACCCAGCGAAGGCTCATGGAACTGTCCACTGAACCCAGCTTAAACTGCTGACCCACAGAATCATTGATTAATCATTGTTGTTGTTGATTCGTCTCTAAGTCATGTCCGATTCTTTTGTGACCCCATGTACTGTAACTCGCCAGACTCCTCGGTCTATGGGTTTTCCCAGGCAACAGTACTAGAGTGGGTTGCCATTTCCTTTTTCAAGGGATCTTCCCTGACCCAGGAATCAATCCCCTCTCTCCTACATTGGCAGGCAGATTCTTTGCCACTGAGCCACCTGGGAAGTCCATATATCCTGCTACAGAGGCTAAAAAATATTCCTCAGACTCCCTTCCAGCTTGGGTGTGGGCATATATGATCTTAGTTCTGCCAAACAGATGCATTTACCTTTTGAATCAGAGAGCTGTGATGTGAAGAAGTAGGAAATCCATTTGGTTTATTAGTGGTGACAGTTCTAGGGACAGTGTCAGTATCATTGTTGTGGGCAATGCAAACTTCAGGGTTTCTCCCAGTATCTTCATCACATAATCTCTATGTTATGATCTGGAATATTGTCCCTGTCTTCGTATCCTTCAAGCCTAGTTTTTCAGTCTTCTCTCCTTCCTAACACACACAATACTCCTACCACCAGTTCTATAGAGTTTAATGGGCAACAGAGAAGCTGTGTGGTCCAACTGCCTGGGTTTAAACCTGAACTTTATCACTAATTGGCTGTGTGACCTTGAGAAAGTTCCCTAACCTCTCTATGCAATTTTTTCATCATAATGGGTGGTTAACCACAGTATCATAGTATCAACTGTAGTATCATAGTATCAACCATAGTATCAATCACATAGTATCAATGTGGGGTTAGCCATAGAATGGTAACTATAGTAATAGATATATTACCATAAAATACATAGTAATAGATACTATGACAACAGCTATTATTGTTGTCATAAAGGTTGTGTTAAGGATTACATTGCTTTCATACAAGCAAAAAATTTCAAATGATAGTTGGCAAAGTTTAAATGCTTAACAAATGTGTGTGTGCTCAAGTCACTCAGCGATGTCCAACTCTTTGCAACCCCATGGACTGTAGCCCAGCAGGCTCCTCTGTTCATAGGATTTTCCAGGCAAGAATACTGGAGTTGCCATTAATAAATGTTAATAAAATTAATAAAAGTTGCCACTAATAGATGTTAGTATTGCTTTATTACTTAATGTCATAGTAATAAATCTTTTTATGCATAAATCAGTTTCTGTTGCTTACAACTAAGAATGCTGCCAAAAACAATGTCACCAATAGAGAGTTTATAGCATAACTTGCTAAACAAGAGTTGTAAGATGCAGCTATTTATTAAGTTTCAAGTGAGCCACTTGGCTGCTAATTGCTCTATTGACAGGGGGGATTCACTTTGTCCAGGTCCTTCACAGCCATTGTTGGGATCTTCTCTGTCTTAACAGCTCACCTGCTATTGCTGCAGGTGTAAGAAGCATGGGGAAGGCTTTGATAATCCAGCACTACTCTGGAGCCACAGGGCACAGAGAAGATGTCTTGAGGTATTTTGCCTAAATGTGTCATGCAGGCATTTCTACATTTCTATGCTGAATCATGCTGTCTGCATGATGGGGGAATTCTATGACTTGATGTGCTTTCATGGGCCTTCCCCATGGAAGTAAACACAAGTTCCTCCACCCTCATATCTGGAGTTCTCTTGTCTCCACATGACTCTGGTCCCAATATGTGCATGTATGTGTTACTGCAGGTCCTCCAAGGAGCAGATACCAAGATGAAATGTACAGAAAATTTATCAGAAGAAATTTCAGTGAAAGAAAATGAGGAGGAAGTCAGGAAAGGTGGGAAGAGATGTCAGTCCATGATATATGTCTGACCTGCAGTGAAGTAGAAAGTCTAGGAAGGAAAAAAAGTTGGGAGGAAGTTTGCTGTTCAGTTAGAAAGAAAGTTGAGTGGGGATTTCTCAGGCCACAGTCACTCTTCCAGGAGTCCTCTATCTCCCAGGAATGGGCCTGAGTACGCCAGCTTACTCAGTAGTTGGCTGGGAGAGGTTGTGAGAAGCACAGCTCCACAAACCTGCAGAGATGGATATTAGAGGAAGGGGAAACTTTTCAATATAACATCCTGCTACAATTTGCTAGACATAATGAGAAAAAAAGCTAGTTCCTTTACCATATGTGGGGCTTCCCTGGTAACTCAGGTGGTAAAGAATCTACCTGCAATTTCAGGAGACCCCAGTTCAATGTCTGGGTCAGGAAGATCCCCTGGAAAAGGGATAGGCTACCCACTCTAGTATTCCTGGGCTTCCCTTGTGGCTCAGCTGGTAAAGAATCTGCCTGCAATGTGGGAGACCTGGGTTTGATCTCTGGGTTGGGAAGATGCCCTGGAGAAGGGAAAGGCTACCTACTCCAGTATTCTGGCCTAGAGAATTCTAGAGTCAGACATGACTCAGCGACTTCACTTTCACTTTACTATATGTAATTTTTAAAAAATCTAGATGGATTAAAGAGATTATGCAAAAAAGTTATAAAAGAATGTGAAGAAAATTTGGAAGAATTAAAAGACAGAAATATATGGGAAAAAGATGTCTGAATTCTAAATAGAAAAAAGAAGATATAGCTACCAGAGTCAAAAGTGATTCTCTCTGGGATAGAAGTGAGAGGAGTGGGAAGGAGTGGAACCAAGATTTGTAATATTTTGACTTTTTTAAACAAGTAAATAAAAATAAAGTTAGTTCATGGACTTCCCTGGTGATCCAGTGGCTCTAGGCTTTCAATGCAAGGGGCACAGGTTTGATCCCTGGTCAGGGAACTAAGATCCCACAAGCTGCACGGCAGAGGCAAAAAAATTTTTTTTAATTTGAAAACTAAAGTTAATTCAAAAAAAGAGAGTAAGAGGACATTACATACTACTTTTTCAACAAGTTTAAAATTTAGGGAAAACAGATGACTTATATGCTAAACCATTAAATAAATTAAAGCGGAAGTTTAAAAAATTATAAGGAAAAAAGGTCTAGGTGACTTTATAGGAATATTCTGTCAAATTTCAAAGAATAGATCATTCTAATACAAATTATCCATCCTAAAGGAGATCAGTCCTGGATGTTCATTGGAAGGATTGATGCTGAAGCTGAAACTCCAATACTTTGGCCACCTCATGTGAAGAGTTGACTCATTGGAAAAGACCCTGATGCTGGGAGGGATTGGGGGCAGGAGGAGAAGGGGACAACAGAGGATGAGATGGCTGGATGGCACCACCAACTCGATGGACATGAGTTTGAGTAAACTCCAGGAGTTGGTGATGCACATGGAGGCCCGGTGTGCTGCGATTCATGGGGTCTCAGAGTCGGACATGACAGTGACTGAACAGAACTGAACTGAATACAAATTATCAGAGAAAAGGAAAAACTGGAAACATTGCCCAAATTATTTGATGAGGTTAGAATAGTCTTACCACCACCAGATAAGAACAGGTCAAGAAAGAAAAATTTTAAAGTTAATCCCATCTGTGAACACAGATGCAAATTTTCTGAAAGTAACGTTAGAAAATTGAATCCAACATGTGTCTTTTATTTTTTTGGTTTATCATGATAAAAATTGGTTTATCTCACCAATGCAAAGATGTCTAAATTTCAGAAAACTTATTATAATTAATTTATCATATTAACTCATTAAGTGAAAAAAAAAAATACTATCTCAACAGCTGCAGGAAACTGACATTTGCTAAAGTTTAATACTGTAAACTGGGGCTTCTCACAATCCCTCCTCGAGTTTGATAATTCGCCTGAATAGCTCACAGAATGCAGGGAAGCACTAGCTTACCGGTTTATAATAACGAACATAACAAAGGATGAGGATGAACAGTCAGATGAAGAGGTACATAGGCAAGGTCTGGAAGAGTTCCCAGTACCAGAACTTCTGTCTCCATGGAGTTGGGGTACACCACCCTATCCCAACCCAGGAGCTCCCTGAAGCCAGTACCTTAGGGATTGTTTTAGAGGCTTCATCACCTAGGAATGATGGGTAGTTCACTCAATCTCTAGTCCCTATCCCCTCCCTGGAGAATAAGGTTTGGGGCTGAGTTCTAAGCTTCTGATCATGCTTAGTCTTTCTAGTGACCCAGAAGCTCACCCAGAGTTCACTGAATTAAAACAAAAGATGCCTGGAGAAGGAAATGGCAACTCACTCCAGTATTCTTGCCTGGAAAAGTTCATGGACAGAGGAGTCTGGCGGGCTGCAGTCCATGGGGTTACATGACTGAGCATTTGTGCATGAGGGTGGAGGGAGATGTGTTGGTAGCAATAAACTGGTAGAACTAAAAAATAAAATAAATAAAACAAAAGATGCTCCAATCACCCAGGAAATTCCAAGGGATTTGGGAGCTCTGCTAAGAGGCTCTTATCAACCCCCATCACTTAGGAAATTGCAAGGATTTTAAGAGCTCTGTGTCAAGAATGGGGTCAGAGACCAAATAATAGCACAAAAGATGTTCTTCACACCTTTATCACTCAGGCAATGACAAGGGTTTTAGGAACTTTGCGGAACTGTGATCAAAGACCAAATACTAGCAGAAGCTGAAGGCTGAGACCAATACATGTTTTTCTTAGTATTTCACATATACCATTCTTCTTTCGTCCTTACAGTGCTTTATGTAGTTGACAATCCTCCATATTTACTTTCTATTTATTTCTACTTTATTTATTTTTATTATGTATTATAATTATTTATTATTTATTATTTCTTTCTACTTATTTCTAGTTACTGTTAATAAAATTGCTGTGTGGTTTCTGTCACCTGATTGGACTGTGACAGACAATCTGGGACTTGCAATTGATAGCTGGAATGGGAGGCAGTCTTGTGGAACTGAGCCCTTAACATGTGGGGTCTGTTAGTGTCAGAATTAAATCGAAGGACACGCAGTTGGTGTCCATCAAAAACTAGAGGATTGCTTGGTGTGGGAAATCCCTCACCTTCGGTGTCAGAGGTAGTGTGAGTAGTAGTAAAGGAAGCAGAAATCTTTTTTAGCATAAAAAAATTTATTTCCTTTATGAAATTTCATATTCAGCCAAACTAAGAGACATAAAATCCACAACTCAAAAATGCATAAATGCTACCAAAAGCTGCTAAATTTACTTCATAATCTTTATGAAGGTAATACACTGTGAAAGCCTCTAGAGTATTGAAGTGAAATGCAAACCAGCCCCAGGGTAACAGATCCCAGAAACCCCAGCATGAAGACTTCCTTTAGGTAAAAGGCTCAACCTGAGATGATGAGTTGGTATCGCTCACATACAACAGCTGTGTTACTTACAGGCTCCCCAGGTGGTGCTAGTGATAAAGAATCTGTCTGCCAAAGCAGGAGACATGGGTTCAAAATTCGAATTGGAAAGATCCCCTAGAGAAGGAAATGGCAACCCACTCCAGTATTCTTGACTGGAAAATTCCACAGACAGAGGAGCCTGGCAGGTTACAGTCCATGAGGTCCAAGAGAGTCAGACACAACTGAGCATGCACACATGCATGGTAGTTAGTGAGGACAGGAGAGAAACTTTTTTGAGAAAAGTGAAACAACTTAGTAACAACTAACATGAGAAAAACATTAACAAAACTTTGTCCCTTGAAACAAATAGGTCAACAAGGGAAGCTCAAAGGCAGCCAGCATTAATTTGAAGGACAAAAAAAAAAAAAAAAAAAAGACAGGAAATTGCTGCAAAACTTACCAGCTTCGAGGAATCACCTGTTTGCCAAGAAACAGGTGAAAATTTTGACTGAACACGTGGCCATTACTTTCAAAGACTTAACAAAGAAATAGACTCAATAAGGAAGAATGAATAAAATAAATATGTAGTCCCAGAGAAGAAATGGTCAGAAAACAAGAGAAAACGATCTTGCACATTTGCAGAACTCAGAAAAGAGGTACAAGAAAAAAAAAAAAAAAAAAATCACAGAAATCAAAACAAAAGTAGAGAAGTAACAGGGGAGTGGGGGTAAAAATACAGAAAAAATGCTTGAGAATAGAGATCAAACAAGCATAGAAAATGCAAAGAAATAATTTCTAAATAAATCCTAAAGACACTGATACACAGAGAAAACAGTGGAGATGCAACAAGCACAGAATTGGAGTCCCCAAAGAAGGAAAACAATATCATAGAGCTGGACAAATTGTGCAAGAAGTTCCTGAAATAAAAGGCAACTTGACATACTGTGCACCAGGGGAAGTAGACACAAAGTGGTCAGTAAGTGCTGGGACATTTTACATATTAAAAATAAAGTAGCAATCCCTCTTCCTCTTTCTTTTCCCTTTCCCTTCTCATCAATTTGGTCCAGAAGTTATTTGGTGACACTGAGCAAAACAGGCATGCACAGTGGTGGTCAGGGGTGGTGGGATAGGCTACTGCAGCAGTAGCACTGGGGCATCAGTTGAGTAAAGAGGACATCTGTGTGGAAGAGTTCAGTGAACAGAAAGTGTCCTCCCAAATTCATATGTTGAAATCCCACTCGCAATGTGATGGTATTAGGAGTTGGAGCTTTGGGAGGTGATTAGGTCATGAGGGTGACGCCTTCATGAGTGGGGTTAGTGCCCTTGAAAATAAAAGGGACTCCAGAGAGCTCCCTCCCTCTGTTTCCATGACACAGTGAGAAGCAGGCAGTCTGCAATCTGGAAGAAGGTCCTCACCAGAACCAACCCTGCTAGTACCCTGATCTCAGACATCCAGTTTCCAGAACTATGAGAAACTCGTCTCTGTTGTTTATATGCCATCCAGTCCAAGGCACTGTGGACTTCAAAAAAAATATTCACAACCTAAACGTTGAGAGTTACATTGCATTCAGTGGAAATTTTTAGGACTTTAGCCCAGGAAGTAGCATTTCAAGCAACCCTGAGAAAACTGCTCTGAGGAGGTGAAGGGGGGACCTAGGTTATTTAGAAGTTCTTCAACAAAGGGCAGGTAGTCTGAACATCAAAAGATTGTTGCTAATTAAAGAAAATGGGATATCCCAGGTTAATGAACTTAGCACTTTTGTATCTATGGGAAAAGATGCAAGAGTCTGGGCTCACTGAAATCATTCCTCTGATATGCACTTCACCTGTTTGAGGCCAGTATCCTGTGTTTTCACATCCTGAGTTTCCTCAGGGCTCACCATAGGGAGTGATTGCAGTCTGATGGCTGCTAGATAGCAAGTATTCTGTTCCTTCTTGAGGGTCCTCAGGGCTCACTGGCTTACATTCAATTCAGTTCAGTCACTCAGTTGTGTCTGATTCTTTGTGATCCCATGCACTGCAGCACACCAGGCCTTCCTGTCCATCACCAACTCCTGGAGTTTACCCAAACTCATGTCCATTGAGTTGGTGATGCCATCCCACCATCTCATCCTCTGTCGTCCCCTTTTCCTCCCGCCTTCGATCTTTCCCAGCATTAGGGTCTTTTCCAATGAGTCAGCTCTTCACCTGATAGGTGCTTACATTGGAGGGTTACAATCACTGATGACCGTGATATCCTTGTTTACCGATATGGCAGGAAATATCACATTTCTCAGCACTTTGTTATAGCAACCTGAACTAAGACAAAAAGTGACTAGTCCTGGGAGGTTGGAGCCTAAGGAAGGAGCCGCATGGGGAACAGCTAGCTTGCAAAGGGTGTCCCAGCCCGAGTGGAGTAAGGTGAGGGTCCATGTTGGAGCCTAAGTGGATGAGGAGGTCCTTGTGGTGGGACAGCTCAGCACTGGGTGTTGAGCCCGAGCAGCATGAGAATGACCTCAGCACAGATGAGAGGCAGACGAGCATCATATGTTTTGTCCTGCCTGGGGCCTGGGGCCGTGAGGTGCAGGCAGGGTTAAAGGGCTGTGCATACTCAGCAAAGCACACACATGGCAGCACCTACGTGTAGGTGACAAGAAAGGCAGACACGGAGCCACGGATAGGGGAGATGTCAATGGACATCACCTCTGGCCCCTGGACTCAGGAACCCAGGTGCTTAGCTCAGCACAGCACATAGCGCCCAGCATGACCAGGAGACCACAGACTGCTCAGACCATGGGGCTGGTCCCATGGCTGTCTGTGGGGATCAACACAAATGCAGAGACACAAAGGTGCCAGAGTTGATCAGGAACCCTGCGCTGCAGGCCAATTTCCATCCCTCCCCAGGGTCCTACCCCCAGGCTCTGGTCTGCCACCCTCTCACTTTGATTTCTCCTCCCCATCCCAGGACTTCAGTAGAAGCTGCCTTGGGTTGATCAGAAGTAGATGATTTGAACCACCTGCAAGAGTTAATGACCACAGCAGCCCAAGGGCATTTGAATCAGAGATAAGCAGGTGACTCTGAAGACTCTGGTTCCTGCTCTAGGCTCTGTGTCTGGCACCTCACTGACTCAGACTTATGTAAACTCAGCACACAGGTTCCCAGGACATCTCAGCCAAGTTCCAGAAAGGACAGGTTTTCATGCAAGCTCCCAGGATTCACTCTCTATAAAGCCATTGGTGAAAAACTCATTGAAGAAGATTCTGAACTTAAAATGTAAACTCCAAACAATCGCAGATGGAAGGACAGAGTTCTTTGTAAGGGTAAATCAGCAAAGATATTAGGAGGCACTCCTTCCGGGTCAGACGGCATGGGATGAGGGTTGCAGGTGAGAAAGCTACAGAATCAGTGATGAGGAAGATATGGACAGGACTGGAAAGGGATGTTTTCATCAGTCACACCTGGATAAGGGTTTCAGCCATTTCAGAGATTGGAGGATTCTATCACAGAGTGGTAATAAATTTTCTCTGCCATGGTGGAAATGTTCTCTGTCTGCACCAATACAGCAGCACTAGGAACACGTAGCTAATGAGCACTTGAAATGTGACTGGTGCAGCTGAGGATCTGTATTTTTTTATTTTATTTAACTTTCATTCATGAAAATATTTAAATAGGCCCATGTGGCTAGTGGCGACCACAGCAGACAGCTCAGCTCTACAGAATTGGTGACCACTATCTAATTGACTGCTGGGGTACGGGTGAGTTGTTTTGGTTATTTTCAACTGTCTCAGATAATAATAATTTTAAAAAGTAATTCAGATACAATTTTTAGTTAAAGAATCCTTCTTGGGAGGGGGGATCGGGATGGGGAATACATGTAACTCCGTGGCTGATTCATGTCAATGTATGACAAAACCCACTACAATATTGTAAAGTAATTAGCCTCCAACTAATAAAAATAAATGAAAAAAAAAAAAAAGAATCCTTCTTAATTTGTGTAAGTCAAGTCTGCAGAGTTTTGGAGTCACCTATAGGCAAGTTAAGTGAAGTCACCTGCTGCTCGTGGTCCAGACGGTGGTGTCCAGAGTTGGGGGAGTAAATGAGGAAGTGCTCCCCAATGGGCATTACTAGAGCACAATGATGACCAGTCCCTGTCTTGTGTAATGAAGAAGCTTGGTGAATAGGTAAAGTGCCACGGAGACTCCCCAGTGGAATAGAATTCCCCAGGGATCGTGTCCCCACCTACACCTGCAGCGAGGGTACCTCTCCCTGGCCTCAGTACCGGCGCCCCTCATGCAAAGGCCACAGCTCCCAAGAAAGTTCTCACGTGTCCAAAGCTGCTGCCTGAGATGTTGGAGGACCTGGGTTCCAGGTACAAACATTCCTGATTTTGTGAAATTCTTTACCACCCCAGCCCTGGAGCAACCCTACTTGTTTCACCCAAATGCTCAGACTTCAGCAACTTCTGGATGCCATGAGAGGTTATTTAAAAAAAAAAATCAAACTAATTTCTAACAATCATGAGATCTTCCTCTACCTCCCACATCCCTCCCTCTCTCTAAGGTGGAAGTCCTTTGGGTAAGCCTCTCTTCAGGTATTTTGAGGCCCTCTGGAATGCCTTATTGCCTGTGGTTCACCCTTCCTATCACTCACTAGCTTCCCCCACCTGAAGCACTGAGGTTCAGGCACATCCCCAGTGCCCAGATTCTGCAAATGCCAACCTCTGGCCAGGCCTGCTACAGATCTGGGTTCTTGCCGAAGAATCATATATAAATATGGCTTTAAAAAAAACAAAGTGCTGTGCCCAGAGCTTAGAGTGTTCTTAAAGGGAAATGGAAAATGCCAAAAGCCCAGTAGATGCCTCTCTCCTCTCTGAAGTCAGAGAACAGCAGGGCTGGAAGCCTCCCCAGAGATGACCCAAAGTAATGCCACCGTTCTCCTTGTGAGGACGGCCTCAGACTCACTGGGTTGGTCATTGCCAGAACTCAGGACGGGTTGCATGGGCCCGGCAGGGAGTGCCATATTCTGGAAACCAGATCCCATCAGCCATGGCATGTTCTTAGCCTCACCATCTGGTTTCAGACATCCACCCAAGTGTTGACACCTCCTCTCGCTACCAGGGAGAAGACAGTTATCACACAAGTGCTCTCACTCCCAAAGTCCTACAGAAGTCCAGGTTGATCCTGAGGCCCATGCCTGAGGGTGAATGAGTGAGGCCAGCCTGTAGCCCATGACACCTCAGGGTGGTCACGCCCCGCTGGAAACTCTGTGGATCTCCCACTGCCTTCCAGGCCTGAGTCAGGACTGGGTTCTGGGTGTCAGCCGCAAGGCACCATTCTAAATTCCCAACACCATTGACTGGTTTATAAGAAGTTTCCCGAGATATCTTCACCCATGACCAGCACCCCCAAACCCCCTGCCCTGAAGAAACACACCTGGTTCCATTGTCTGTGTCCCCACCAGGCACATGCACGCATGTTTAGTCGCTCAGTCATGCCCGACTCTTGCGAGCCCATAGACTGTAGCCTGCCATGGGATTCTGTCCATGAGAATCTGTCCATAGGATTCTCCAGGCGAGAATACTGGAGTGGATTGCCATGTCCTTCTCCAGGGGATCTTTCCAACCCAGGGATCGAACCTAGGTCTCCTGCATTGCAGTCAGACTCTTTACCGACTGAGCTATAAGGGAAGCCAGCAAACCACAAAGCCAATGTCCAGGCCAGGCTCCAGGACAGCGAGGGGAGAGTCTGTCAGCAGGTGGAGCTCTGGGTACAACGCACAGGGCAGCAGGTGATGGAGCCGACCCTCTGGCATTCTGGGGGTGAGCAGCAGTTAGGGGGAGGAGCCGAGGGGTCCTCCTGGTGAGGAGCACTGGTAGGAACCTCCAGAGGCTGCCTAGTGCCTCCTTGGGTCAGCAGCACCTTGGTGACCCAGGCAGCGCCAATCCCTGCTGGAGGAGGGGAGGCAGCCATGATACCTCAGCTGCTTCCCTCACAGAGAAAAGGGAGACTGAGGGGGTCTGAAACATGAAGGGGGTCTGGGCACTCTCCTGAGCCAACTTGGGTCCTTCCCTATGGTCCACATCCCAGAATCTTCAGCTCCTAGAACAATCCTCCAAGGGAACGGTCCTCCACCTTGTTGGCACCAGGGACCGGTTTTGTGGAAGACAATTTTTCCATGGATGGGGTGGGGTAGGGTTGGCTTGGGGATGATTCAAGTGCATGCACTACAGCCCTCCAGGCTCCTCTGTCCATGGAATTCTCCAAGTAAAATACTGGAGTGGGTAGCCATCCCGTCTCAGAGGATCTTCCCGACCTAGGGATCGAACCCTGGTCTCCTGCATTGCAAGCAGGTTTTTTGTTTTTGTTTTTTTACTGTCTGAGCCACCGGGGAAGCCCCTATTATTACATCAGCTCCACCTCAGATCATCAGGCATTAGATCCTGGAGGCTGGGGGCGCCTGCTCTAAGGCCTAAAATCGTGCTTGGCACATAGCATGTACTCAGGAAATATTTGCCCAATGAATGGGTGACTCTGAAAGTTAAGACTCTACTCACCTGCTGCTGCTGATTTCCTGGCAAAACTAGGTTGCAGCTTCTATCTTTGTGTGTTGGGACAAGGTCTTGTACCCTCATTGCCTCAGTCCCTGGTCCCTGGGCCTTTGTAAGAACTCTGGGACCATCACAGTGCCCTTTCCGCAAGTCTCACTCAGCATGGACAGAATCAGGATTTGGGAAGCCTCCAAGATTCTCTAGTATGGGCAGAATTTTGACAAGTCTGGGCAGAATCCTGGCGTCACTCCTGTCAGACAGGTTTAGATGGCTCCATTTCACAGAGCCTGCACTCCTAAACAGTGGCATAAACATCTCACAGCCCTCCCTCATCTCAAATGCCCTTTCATGGGACAGCTGCCAGCTGCAGTGAGGACAAAAGTGGAGCCAGACAGCACCCTCCTTGACGGCTTCCCTTCAGAGGGTTGGGAGGAAATCCCTATAAAAGCTTTCTCCCTTGAGACGCTTAGGTGAGCATGAGCAGACACTGCCTATGATGAATTCATCCATTCACTCCACACACTGTGCTCATGAGCCTTCATGTCAGGCACTATCCCAGGAGCTGGGGTCCAGCACTGAAGACCACAAAGTCCCCACCCTCATGGAGCTTACATTGTTGTGCAGGAAGACCGATGATAAATAATTCTTGGGACGGTGCTGTGCTACATGCCAAGAAGAAAAATCAATCAGAGTAAGGAGATACAGAATGACTGCGTGGGAAGTGTGTGTGTGTGTGTGTGTGAGTGTGTGATCTAAGGAAGTGTCTTCAGAGATCTTTCAGAGAAAAGTGAATTTGAACAGAGACCTGGAGAAAGTGAGGAAGTGAGCTATGAGTGTATCTGGGGAGAAATAGTCCAGGCAGAGGAGTTAAAAACACAAAGATCCTGAAGCAATAGTGTCTGGTGTGTTTTAGGACCAGCCCAGCATCCAGAGTGGCTCAAGTGAGGGTGAAAGGAGTAGGTCTGAGATGTAGTTGGGAGCCAGATTACGAATGCCATGGTAAAAATTTTGGATTTATTCCGAGTGACACAGGCAGCTATCGAAGGGTTCTGAGCAGAGGAGAGACATGATCCAACTTGAGTTATGAAAGGGACGCACTTGCTGCTGGGTGCCGAATAGACTAGGGCAGGGCAAGGGTGAAGGTAGGGAGATGAGGTTTTGCAATAATCCAGCTGAGGGATGATGGTAGCCCAGACCATGGTGGTTAGTGGTCATCAAGGAAAGAGTAAGAAATGGGTTGAATCTGAGTATATTTCAAAGGCGAACCAACAGGATTTTTCTGACAGATTGCATGTGTGGTATTAGAGAAAGATAAAAGTCAAAGATGACTCCAGGGATGACTCAGACTGTTGATCCGAACAAAGAGGAAGAAAGAAGCTGCCGCGAGAAATTGCCTTGCACCCTGGGATCTTGTATTTCTCTGAGAAGGAAATGAAAATCAGGACATGCCGAGGATCTTGACTTAGTGATTTTAGCCCACTGAAGATGGTGACCCTGCAAAGGTGTTGATGGGCATATAAGTGCAATAGCGGCACAGTGAAGACAGGACACTGCTGGTGGGCATATGGGTGCAGACGCAGGTTAGCACACGTACACGGGTGTGTATCATGAAATGCATGTACCACCGTAAGGCACACTGAGAATTTCATTAAAGCAGGAGCCTGAAAGAGCATTTATTCATCTTAATTTTAACTAATGTATGCACTAGCCTTTGACTTGGACAGTTCAATAAGATTCACTCAGCTCTGTATTATCTATAGCAAAATCTTGAGATTATGTGGAACTGTTTGTAGACACTAAAAGGATTAGTTGAAAACGAGGAGCACAAACTGAGGAATGAGGACCACAATCTATTCACTCTAGATTCCCATGGACATTGAATTATAAACACTGGCCAGAGGTTCTGATCTTTGCCCTCAGTTTCTCTTCACTTAGAAGCTGGTAAAAATGTGTAACTAATGTGGCCAAGAGATTAATGTCTTCCTCTCAGGATTCCTCCATGTCCAACTTTGGGGCCCAAACTGAGATTGTCCCACCTGATGTAGTTTGCTCCAGGGTGTTTTACCTAGTGTTTTTTTTTTTTGGCCACACTGCAGGGCATGCGGGATCTTAGTTCCCAGACGGGGTGGTGTCTGGTGTCTTGCCCCTGGTGTCTGGACCAGGGATCCAACCCATTCCACGCCCTCTCCCCTCCCCCTGTGTAATGGAAGGGCGGAGTCTTAAACCACTGGATTGTCCGGAAAGTCCCTGGGACATTAACTTCTTGCTTCAAACCATTTGTTACTATTCATGGCCAAGGATTCTTAGTTTTTGCTTATGTCTGTATTTCAAAGGAGAATTTGTTTCTGTCTAATATGTTCTATGAAATGCTGAATGTTGGCTCTATTTATTGACCAGGCGAGACAATACAACAGGGTAGTTCGGTGTTGGATAAGTTCTCTGGGATCAGCCCTCTCTGTGAGCATCAGAGATGTGGGTAGATGCAGGGGGAACTTAAAGCCCCTTTGACACAGGCAGCACACCAGGGACCATGAACACTGAGGGTGAGTGAATAGGAAAAACTCTTTGTTTCCTCTGCATGTGTGCTAAGTCGCTTCAGTTACATCCGACTCTTTATGACGCTGTGGACCGTAGCCTGCCAGGCTCCTGTCCATGGGATTCTCCAGGCAAGAATACTGAAGTGCGTTGCCATGCGCTCTGCCAGGGGATCTTCCCAAACCAGGGATTGAAGCTGCATCTCTTATGTCTCCTGCATTGACAGGCGGGTTCTTTACCACGAGAGCCATCTGGGAAGCCTTTGTTTCCTCTATGTACCAACTAAAGAAAAAAAACTCTTTTCTCCCTCTGTTACTCTTAATATTTCACTTCTTGTCACCAAATATGTGTGTGTGGGGCGAGGGGTGTAGTTCTCACACCAAGCAATTCTCCAGTTCTCTCTGGATGTTAACTGGTGTCCTATTAACATAATTCATTCAACTCTGACACTCTCTACCCAGTGTTAGGGCAGACTCTGCAGGTTAAGGGCCAGTCCCAGAAGACTTGCTCCACCCTCCCCCACTTCAGGTGTCAATCACAGGTCCAGGTCGTCACCTGTGCTTCTGGCCTACTGGCTACAAATCAGAGGTTCCCAGGTTTCCACAATGAGCTCCTTGGCTTCGATAATTTGCTGGAGAGGCTCACAAGAGTCAGGAAAATAGTTTACTAGTTTTACTAGTTATTACTGGTAAATAGATTATCAGTTTATTTATAAAGGAATACTTCTCAGAACAGCCAGGTGGTAGGGATGCCTAGGATGGGGCACAGAGAAAGGGGTGCAGAGTTTCCACACCCTCTCCACATGTGCCATCCTCTGGCACCCTAACATCTTCACCAACCCGGAATTTCCCCAAACCCCAGTTGTTTAGGGCTTTTGGAGGCTTCATTTGTAGACAAGATTGCTTAAATTATTGAAGTTGGTGATTGAATTCAATCCTCAGTCCCTCCTAGTTCTGCTGGAGATCAAGGGGTGGGGTTGAAAGTTTCAATCTTTTATCTTGATTACCCAGTCAGTTGCCCTGGCAACCAGCCAACCTCCATCCTTAGAAGTTTTCCAAAAGTCACTTTCATAAATGTAAACTCACGTGTGGTTGAAAGAGACTTGTTATGTATAGCTAAAGAAACCTTTATTTCTCTTTTCATGTAGAAAATTCCAAGGGTTTTAGGAGCTCTATGCCAGGAATGCGGCCTACAAGCAAATATATATTTCTTATTATAAATCACAATTTCACAGTGAGCCTGGTGTAGTACTAGAACATTCTCAATAATATTCTGTATATGTTTTTTTCTCATGGAAAAAACATGCATTGCTCGTTTAATGACAAAATGAGAAAATACAATCTACTTTCAAAATCTCCATCCCTGGCAATCTATAAAGCAGAAGATTCTAGTAGATTTTCATAGACACTATGGACAGATGGTTATTTATTTTTGAATTTATGAGCATAGTTTGACTCCCTGACTCACCTCACTGCCTCAGAAATCACCCCAATGGAATGCAAGTCAGACTCTGGGAATTATGGAAGTCTGAGAGAGTACAAGGTCTCTTGTTCCAGTTCTGTCCTTGCCTTGGTCAGAGACATTGGATAACGTCAGATCTCACAGTCTCTAGGATCTACCCTTCTTATTTCAAGCGAAGAAGACTGTTACTCTCCATGATGCCCAAATGGCCAGGATTTCCCTCTGAAAAACCATGAAAAGCTGGGAGAACCCCACCCTATCCAGGCATGTTTATATTCAGGGATATGCCTCTGGCTCTCCTTCTAATATTCAGTTGGCCTCTCCTTCAAGGGCAACAGAATGCATGAGATCACAACTGCCTTGGCTTTAGGCACAAACATTTAGAGAACACAAGCGAATAAACCCATAGCCACCACAGCTTATCCAAGCTAGAACAGGTGTTCGCATAACCCAAAACATACCACAATCCAGATTTCCATTGTTTAATTGTCTGTCATGGAAGAGCAATTGGCAGTCAAGGTTTAGCTGACAGCAGCGGTGGGAGGGTGGGGTGCGGATGAGGGGTTGAGGGAGGGGGCAGCATGGAGTGTCTTTATTTATTTTGTATCAGCTTTAGGGCAAGGAGTGGAATTCAAGCCAAGTGTTCTTTAGAATACCATTGTGGAAAGGACTTTGAGATTGGAAATAAAAGCTTTGGAGAAATGCTATGCTTGAGGCTGGAGGCTTCACTTTGAGAGCAAGGGATTAATCCATGCTATGGAAATTCAGCAGATAAAGAACATCTAAGAAAAATTTCTCCTCGTAATTTTGAAAATAAGAAATGTTATAAACCACGCCTCTTGCTGCGTGCTCATGCTTAGTCACTCGGTTGTGTCCAACTCTTTGTGACTCCACTGCCTGCCGGCCTCTTCTGTCCATGGGATTTTTCAGGCACGGATACTGGAGTGGGTTGCCATTTCCTTCTCTCGGGGATTTTCCTGACCCAGGGATTCAACTGATGTCTCCTACATTGGCAGGCAGATTCTTTACCACTGAGCCATTAGGGAAGCCCAAACCCACACCTCTACAACTATACAATTCCTTAAGAAATTTGGCTCTGTCCTGGGAGGTGAAGGTGGCTTATTTCAGCTCTATATGGGCTGGTCAGGGTCTTGCTCCACTTTAATGGACTCTAATAGACGAGGCTGCAATGATGCGGCAAGCCAGGAAGCAAAGTGCTTGTCACCATAGGTCACCATCTTCAGGACACTCTTAATTAACAGAACAAGCTGAAGCCCAGGTGAGTGGAATAGACCTTTCACCCAGTGTAGACTCTCTACTGAGTAACCAGAATCTAGATCATGCAGCAAAAAAAAAAAAAAAAAATCAACTTAGTGCTGACTGAGCTCTTTCCCTCTCCCACCATGGTTTCCTGGGGCTACAGAAAAGTGGCTTCAAACTATACCCAGTACTCAAACTACAGTTTTGAAGGGAAGAGATCTTAGTCCCAGATGAGTGAGAACAGTATCAGAGATTTTACTGGCAGTCACTCAAAGCAAAAGAGAGCCTGCCAGGTCTACCCAGGGTGAGTGAGAATAGCAAGAAAATAAAAGTGGTCTTTCCATTAGGCAAATGTACCACAGGGGGCAAGGCAGGGAGGAATACATCACACAAAAGACAGCAAATCTCTCCGAGTAACCATAATCAAAGAACAGAAGCACTACTTAATAAAAACTTGTACATGAATGTTGACAGCAGTGTACCGATAAAAGGTGGAAACAACCCAGATGTCTATCAATTGAATGGATAAATAAAATGTGGTATATCTTTGCAATGAAATTATTTGGCCATAAAAAGGAATGAAGTATTGACACAGGCTATAGCATAGATGAACCTTGAAACATTATGCTAAGTGAAAGAATCCAGTCACACACAAAAAAACCCCACATCCATTTATATAAAATGTCCAGAATAGGCAAACTATATACACAGATAAAAAGTGAGTTAGTGGTTGCTTAGGGCTAGGAGATATGAGGGTGCGTAGAGTGGTAGCCTAAGGGTATGTTTTATTTTTAAAGTGAAGTAAATATCCTAAAATTGACTGGGCTAATGACTGCAAATATCTGTGGATAAACTAAGACCTATTCAATTGTACATGTTAAACAGGCAAACTGTATGACCTGTGAGTTGTAGCTTAATAAAACTGCTTTAAAAATAAGAGCCAGCAAAGTTTCTAAGAAGAGACCCATTAAAACAAAAAATAAGATTCAGAAAAAAACTGACAATGAAGGCATGAGAAAAGAGTGTTAGAAAAGAAACAGCCACACTTTCTGTAAATGTTTATGTTATACTTTAATACCATGACTTCAAGAATATAAGTTCCAGATGATGTATCAACTCAGGCCCAGTCAGGAAAATAGAGACCACATTAATTACTTTAACAGAGAGTTTAACACAGGGAATTGGTTAAACTGGCATTCAAGAGCTGAAAGGGTGAGTGAGGTAGCACAGAGTTATAAATACCAGGGGACTTGGACCTCCTTGGAGTGTGCACCCCAGTTACTCCTACTCAGGAGTTTAGAAAAGAGGCCCCAGGAACTGGGTCTTAGACCTCTGTCTGAGGCGGGGCCCTGACCAGCGGCTGTGTACAACTTTGAAGGGTGAACTGTTCAGTTCTGGGAGTGTGCAAAGGAGTTAGAAATGAGAACCAACTTCTACAGTTGAGCTGAAGTGCTCTTTTGAGATCATTCTGACAGGAATAACATGAGAACTAGAAGGGGCAAGAAGCCTCTCCTTTCTCTGACCTTTTAATCTCTCTCCAAGTGCCCACAATTGGTAATGTCTACCTTGGGGAGCCAGCTGGTAAAGAAGTGCTGTTTGCAGGATCCCAGCCTAAGCATCACAAAGTTTGGAGCTGAAAGACAATAGATTAACACTCAATACAGATGAGGATAACAATCTAAAATGAAATGAAAAGGAAGACTGGAGGATTGAGGAAACCCTGAAACCACAACAACACTGCAACACTGCACCATTGTACCATGTGACTGAAAGCTGAATTAATAACTTGATGAAAAGGCTTGATTTAAATATAATGAATTCTCAAGAAAAAGACAAAGATATTAAAGAAATTAGTAAGGAGATGACGCATGTGGAGGACAAGTTTTTGTTTGTTTTTCAAAAATTCTTTTTAGGGAATTCCCTGGCAGTTCAGTGGTTAAGATTCAGAGCTTTCACTGCTGGGGGCCCATGTTCAATTCTGGTTGGGGAACTAAGATCCTGTAACCACATAAATTCTTTTCAATAGTATCTTTACATTAGTTTTACAATAGTAGTGGTACAAAATGTTTCAAATAAGAATAATCATTGTCCCTGAAGTAGAGAATCCATCAAAGATCACAGAAATAATATTCAGAGCTATTACACAAAATAATTTCCCTGAAATGATTAAAAAAACCTCAACTTCCAAATATCAAGGTTATGGTTTTTTTTTTTTTTTCAAGGTTATGTTTTAATATCAGGAAAATATGTTAGAGACTGATTGACTGTGAGATACATTGTTGTTAAGACACTGAAGTTCAAAAGTACAGAAAAAATTCTTAAGTAGGTTAAAATCAAATCTGCCTCAGGTTTTCCACAAGACTTTTCACTAAAAGCAATGTTTGCAAAGTCCTGAGGGGAAAAACAGCAAGACCCAAGAATAGTTGTTGCTTGAGTTTAAATAAAACAGGAAGACATTTTCAAGCATGAAATAACTTAGGGAATAGGAAACTATCATGAAAGACTGCAAATGGACATAAATTCTCTGAAGCTTCTCTCATCAAAAGGTAAAGTCTATTTCTTTATCTTTTAAATCCATGCTGGCTTATAACTTGCTTTGACCAATGACTTGGAAGGGACACTATATAAGGTCCAAGCCTAAGCCTTAGGGGACAGTGCCACTTCCAAACTCCCTCTCAGAGGGATGAACAAGCCTGAGCAAGCTTGCGGGAGGGGCTACAAAGGGCCTCGGCTGACCACCAGATCGGAGCCCAGGCTCCCTGGTCAGCCACTAGCCAAATGCAATCACATAGGTGAGTCCAGGAGACATCAGCTGAAACTCCCAGTTGAATGCAGCCCATCTGACTAACCCACAGAAGTGGGATATAGGAAAAGATCATTGAGGGTGGTTTATAACCCAAGTAGAGGCTGATACGGGCTTCCAAGTTGGCTCAGTAGTAAAGAACCCGCCTGCAATGCAGGAGATATGGGTTTGATCCCTGGGTTTGGAAGATCCCCTGGAGAAGGAAACGGCAACCCACTCCAGTATTCTTGCCTGGGAAATTCCTTGGACAGAGGAGCCTGGCAGGCTACAGTCCATGGGGTCTGGAGAGTCAGACATGATTTAGAGACTAAACAACAAGAGGCTGATCCATGACAAAATCCATACTACTAAATCAAAATGAAATCAGAAATGAAGAAGCAATAAACAATAATAAATACTTTTAACTGAAAAGGGTGTAGAAACAAGGGAGCCCTCTTAGATTGTTGGAAGGAATGTAAATTGGTGTAGCCACTAAGGAGAACAGTATGGAGACTCATCAAAAAACTAAAAATAGAGCTAGCATATGATCCAGCAATCCTGCTCCTGGGCATATATATCCAGAGAAAACACTAATTTAAAAACATACATACACCCCAATGTTCATAGTAGCACTATTTACAATAGCCAAGATATTGAAGCAACCTAAGTGTCCATTGACAAATGAATGGGTAAAGAAGATGTGGTATATACATATAATGGAATATAACTCAGCCATGAAAAAGAGCAAAATAATGCCATTTGCAGCAACATGGATGGACCTAGAGATTATCATACTAAGTGAAGTAAGTCTGACAGAGAAAGACAAATATCATGTGATATCACTCATGTAGAATCTAAAAAAAAAAAAAAAAGATACAAATGAACTTATTTACAAAGTAGAAATAGACTCACAGACATAGAAACAAACTTACAGTTACCAAAAGGGGAAATGGGGGGCAGGGGGGTAGAATAAATTATGAGTTTGGGATTAGCGGATACATATTACTATATAAACTAGATAACAACAGGATCCTACTATATAGCACAGGGAACTATATCCAGGATCTTGTAATATACTATGAGGGAAAGGAATCTGAAAAAAACAGCAACATATATATATATATATAACTGAGTCACTTTCTATACACCAGAAACTAACACAATATTGTAAATCAACTAAATTTTAATTAAAAAATTAAAGAAAAATACATTTAAATGCTGAAATTAAGACAAATCAGTATTGAAATGATGGATTAAAATAGCATGTCAATGTTATAAACCCTGAGAAAGTGAAAAATCATATAAGCAAAAAATTAGGAAGTGCAGGACAGAGGTAGAAGGAACTGAAAGTGTGCAGATCTATCTTTCATAGCAGGGAACTCAGTAGTGACCAATATTGAAGCATGTAGTTTGAAAAAGTTACTCTGCCCTATTAATGATTTTTATAATTGTGTTTAACCTTTGAGAAACTTCTCACAAGTCAGTTTCTTTTGCAGAGAAGAAACACACATCTGAGTAGATCCTTCAGTTAAATTTAAGACTAAATTCAACACTGTACTTTAAAAACAACACGTGCAGATTGAGCTTACCCCTGTTACAGTCACTCTACATATGTAGCTCTCTATCCACCTTTCTATCTGTATTTATCTATGTAATAATGGTGTTCACCAACCGTGGTTATTTGTAGTATTTCTGAGATATTAAAATTGGGGTGATTTGAGCTTTTCTTTAGGATTCCCTGATAGCTCAGTTGGTAAAGAATCTGCCTGCAATGCAGGAGACTCTGGTTCAATTTCTGGGTTGTGAAGATCCACTAGAGAAGGGATAGACTACTCACTCCAGTTTTCCTGGAGCTTTTCTTTATTTCTTGAAGCTTCTATAAAAGGCTTAAATGATTTTTATTAAAACCACAAAGTTATAAAAGGAGTTTACAAGAAGTTTCTTGAGTGAGCAGTCCCAGTGGAAAGCCGGTATTTGCATAGGGAATATTGAAATAGCATTATACTGTAAAATGTGATCTAAGCTGGTGGTTCTCAATCGCTACACAGCATAACCACTGAAGAGCTTTTTAAAAACATCAGTGTCTCCCCTCAGACCCATTAAATAAAAATCTCTGGGATGGGGCCTGGAAATCCAGATCTTTAAAATGTTGACCAGGTGATTCTGACATGCAACTATAGTTGAGAAGCACTTGTCTCAACAGGCCACAGAGACATAACCCTTAGATGCAATGCATGTGGCTGGAATGCAAAGAACAATTGTTCATCCTATGCCTCCTCTGTCCCACCAGATCTGTTAGTTACTCTAGAAGAGGAGAATGAACACTCTGAGCAGGCTACTTGACCCCAGTCTAGGTTCCCTTGTGGTCATAAGATGCCTGACAGCAGGAACTGAGGCAACATGCTTTCTTGCTGTCTCATACATTCAGAAAGAGAGACTGGCTCCTTACAGAGGCCCCCCCTCCACCCCAAAGTTCTGAGTTGGCACCTTTGTGTCTCATTGGCTTTAAATGGATGACACACCCATTGCAGAAATAGTTCCTATTGAGATGGAATTATTATGATTGGATCACCAATGCTTCTTCAAATTCATTGTGTAGAGGAATTGCCTGGGAATCTTGTTAAAACGAAGGTTTTGATTCACTAAGTTCTGGAGTGGGGCCAAGATTCTGCATTTCTAATGAGCTTCCAGATGATTAAAATGTCTGTCAGGCATCACTGTCAGTGACACGTACAATGACCACCTTAAATATCAAGCACACCTGATATTTACAGCAGCTGAGGCTGAACACAGGAAGGCTAATAAAAGAGCCTGCTACAGATATCCAGACGTGGGAAGCAGCCGCGAGAGAGAATCCCTGGCCTAGCAGAACACCCGAGTTTCCTTTGTGTTTACCGGGCCAAGCACAGAGGTTAGAGGGGTGTGGGGGCAGCCCCCCGCATAAGTCCACTTAAGGGGTTCACTTTTCCACACTCGTGTCCCCGCCCGCCCCTCCCACCGTCTTCCTTCGGGGTGAGGATAAGGGTGAAACCTAAGGGTCTGGATTACTGGTCCGGGTCTTGTGGGCGCCGGCACTCCGAAAGTGAGAGGACTGCACCGCGGTGGGGAGGGCGCTGACACCCTCACAAGTCAGTCGGGGTGTGTGGGGGAGAACAATGAACTACTGGACAGGAAGCGCAAGGCCAGCGAGTTCGGAAGACTAGGCCCCACGCGGGAAGACGGACACGACAGCCGCGTCCGAAAACACCACGCCTGCGCTGCCCGAGCCCGGCGCGCGCTCCCGCTCGCCGCCTCAGCCGAGCTCAGGTCCAGCCGCGAGCTCGCAAGGTGAGGGCGGGGACGCAGACGCCGGAGGGACGGCCGAAACGCGCGAGCGCAGAGAGCGTGAGCACGCGCAGAGCTGCCGTCGGCGGGCGCCTGGAGCGCGGGAGAAGCGTCGGAAGCCACTGAGAGGAGCGGCACCTTGGTGAGCACTCCCGCCCCCCCCGCCCCGCCACCGCCTCCCTCCCTTCCCTTTTCTCCCGGAGTGCTTTGCGCGCGCCCGGTGGGCGGGGGGGAGGGGAGGGGAGGCGGCGGTGGCGGCAGCCATGTTGTTGTGAGTCTCTGTGTCTCACCCTCGGTACTTCGGTGGTTCGGAGGAGGAGGGGGAGGAGAAGGAGGAGGTGGGGTGGGGGGGAGGGAGGTAGGTGGAGAAAGAAGATCTTGCCGCCACCGAAGGCGGAGGAGGGGGAGGACGGCCAAGAGCGACGCCGCCGTGTGCCCAACGGTCGGTGTCCCCGGCTGAGGCAGCGCGGCCGCAGCAGCCCCGTAAGTCAGTCGCGCTTGCACCCCTCTCCCCGTGCTCTGGCGCCGTGGGGCGGCTCCCCGGGCTTTGTGTGGCGGTCTCGGCTGGGGGCAACCCGCCGGCGGGAGGGCGGACGGGGCCCGCAGGCAACTCAGGACGGCCGCGGCCTGGAGCCCGCTCGCACAATGCAGGGGGAGGAGGGGTGCCGGAAGGGGGTGTGCGCCCGGCGTGTGTGTGGCGGGGGGGAGTGCTCACGCCTTTCCCGCTTCCTTTCCTCCCCGCGTTTGAGCCTCGCGGAGTTTGCGGGGGGGGCCCTCGCGGCTCTTTCTAGGTCCCTTTCTTGGTCCCAGGGTTAGAGATCGAGCTGTCCGCCTGCCCAGCCCTTAAAGGCTCGGAACGTGCGGGGGGAGAGCGGCCGGGTGGATCCCGAGAAGCATGCGAGTTGGAAGTGGGCGAAGAGGAACGAGCGGGTTTATGAAAACAAGTGTGGGGATGAATGCTTGAGATCCCGAGCGTGTCCAGGAAGAGCTTCCGGCAGACAGGTGTAGGGACGAAAGACACGGTGTAGGGCTTATGGGTTCGTTGTGTTAGGTGCCATTGGTGAGGAGTGTTGTGTTTTTGTTAACTGGAACCGATATCGAGACTCAGGGAAATGTGCAAAAATTAAAACCAAAGAAGAGATTAAAACTTCACTCATTTTAGCCATTGTTTTGTATCTGAACTGGGCCAAGTTTGGGGAACATGTTAAATTTTTTTTGCCCAAACACACGTGTTAAAGTTAGTGTTAACTTCCGAGACCACAGGTAGGGAAAACCAACTTTTCTTAACTTTTCATTCTGACACATTTAAACGTTTGAATGGGATGGGAATTGCGGGGTTAATCATGTATAATAAGACAACCGTGTTAAAATCTGGACTTAGTACTTTGTGAGATTTTAGCTTAAAAATTGGTGACAGACTTAGGGGCAAAGGGTTTTTTTTTCGGGGGGGGGGAAGCTGTACTAGAAAAAAGCTTTTAAATGTTTGAGAGAAATGTAGTACTTGGAAAGGTATTGTATATCAAGAACATTTTAATAAAGGGTGTTACCTAAGAATTTCAGTAGACTTGTTTACTGCTTAGATTCGTGTTTGATAGGTGACTCTTCACCATGTGACCTGGAGCACTGGAGGATGATTTAAGGATTTCTGGCTAGGAATCCGGTTAAAAACACAAACATAAAAGAGTTTTAATTGGCTAAGTTTCTGTTCTTAGTTTTTTAATACTCTTTTTAAAAAAAATGATTTGCTTTATCTGTACAGTCGTCCTAAATAGTTGCTGGCGTTTCCCTTATTTCAAGCATGTCTTTTAAAAACCCAATTTCTGGTGACATTGAGTTGTTTAGAATTGTCTTTTGGTGTTCCAGAGGGCGGGTTTTGTATGAGATAAGCCATATTTAAAAAAAAAAAAAAATTAAAGTTATATTTCAGAATCCTGGTTCTTCAGTTTTTAAAGTTCATTTTTGTTACTTGCACAATCACTCTTCAGGTTACATTTGCAATTAACAAATATCTTCAAACAATTTAAACTTTAATGTTAATACAGAATTTTCTTATTTTGAGTCTAAAGTTCTCCTAGATGTTTGACATTAATAAAATTTCAGCTTTTTAAAGCCTAAATACTGCCACATTTAAATTGATCATACAAGGTTGTCACTTTAATAGGTCAGTTTTTTTAGGCATTACAAGTATGTAATAAGCCAAATAAGCAGTCTTAACACAGATACTAATATTAGGATTTTGTTTCTCTTAAACCTTCCATACTTGTTTATAAATCTTTCCGGTGTTGAAAGATAATTTATCTTCCTATGTAGTTTACTTCCTGTGTAGGTACTATCCAAGTTAACAGAAGTGATTACTTTCAGATATTAAGGCCAGGTGTGACATCCAAAGCCAATCTTCTCTGTGACCAGACTGCCTCCTTTTTATTGATACTGATAGGATCTTCATAGTTTTAAGTGGAGGTTGGTTCTGTCTCCTAGACTCAAGTTCTTTGTACTTTGTAATTCAGCGACCTTTGAATTTGTTGGGTTTCTAAGACAGGAAAACACTCTGTATTTTTTCATGTTTTTATAACTTGTGGATACCTACTTGAAATATCTGAACGGCTTTGTTCAGCTTGCATTCACAGTTTGAGGCCATTTTACTGACAGGTATGATTAAGATAATAATTGTACCTGTAACATTGTAAATTGACTTGTTACATACTAGATTTTTTTGCTGTTTTTTAGAAAGCATAAAAATAGTCTGACTTGCTCGTATTGTCCCACCTACTTACTTTTCCTTTTGATGAGTTTATAAGAAGGAACTGATCAAGTATATGGCTCAGCCCCTTTCCCCGTACTCTTTGGGAGCCTGCCCCCTTGCAGAAAGCACTCTGCTTCTTCCTGAGGTCACCAGTGATAGACTCTGTCCCTTTCTGGAGGAGGACTGTGGTTGACCAGTGCTACCTGTGACTGGATTAGGATAATTATGAAGTGTGGTTGTTAGGATGCTGTCTTGGTCTAGGTTTAGATTTTGCTTTTCAGAAATAAAGGAGCTATATGGATTACCATCAGTCTTAATTCCTATGTCTCTCACTCCTGAATTCTGATGTGTCGGGAAAAAGGTTTCTTCAAACCCTATGATGTGGTGGGAAAAAGGTTTCTTCAAACCCTATTATTTAGAAACTAATACTTAAATAGTGATTTTTATATTTAGCAATATAGATAGAAGACATTTTTATTTAGTTGTTGCTTTTGTAGTAGAAAAAGTGAATTTACAGAGAAATAATATTCTCACACTTTTCCAGTGAAATGCTGTATAGAATTATTACATAGGTAGGTGCATGATACATGCTGCTGCTTCTCAGATTTTCACATGGCAATATGCTTAGAGACATATCACAGATTTTCACTTCTTATTCTCTTACCACTATCTTGTGAGGAGATAAAAGACTTTACAGTACTGGAAAACATCCAGATTGTGTCCACCTTACATACATATTCCAGAATTTTACCATACTTGTCAGATACAAAAGCGCCTAAGAAGTGTGAAGGGAAAAAGGATAGTCAGGGTGTCAGAACACTTTAACTGGAAGTGGGACAGAAAAGGCAGTCATTTTCACCTACCTAGGATGATATGTGTATTTGGATCGCCAAATTCTGCTTCCTGGAAGAGTTCTGGTGAAATTGACTATAAACTGACAGTACAAAACCATCTACTCAGTGCCTGTCTAGGAAAATAAAATCTGTAGCTGACTTCCAGAGTACGTAAAAAATAGTGTGAGAAGGGGTTGGTTTTTTTAAGTCCCCCCAAAAAAGTATGTGAGACTTAATTTTAGAGATGTCTTTGTGGTTTCTGTTTGTGGAACATTTTATGTCAAGAGTAGCAAGTTCTAGATCTCTTAAGTGGTGATCTCTGATTTTAGACACTGTTTCTGAAAGGCTTACTAGGGAATCAGTGGGAGATAGTCTTTAACTGTATAAAATGGTTTTCTTCATTCTGACATTAAAAGAAAGTAAATGAATAGCTTGCCGGGTGGCCCAGTGGTTAAAAAAAAAAAAAAAAAAATCTGCCTGCCAATGCAGAAGACATGGGTTCAATCCCTGAGTGGGGAAGATCCCTTGGAGAAGGAAATGGCAACCCACTCCAGTATTCTTGCCTAGAGAATTGCAGGGACAGAGACGAGCCTGGTGGGCTACAGTCCATGAGGTTGCAAAGAGTTGGACATGACTGAGTGACTAAGACACACACACATAGTATTTTATTAGCACTTTTAGCGTGATTAAATGCAAAAACATTACACTTTCAATGGCAAAACCTGAGTCATTTAAAACTGATTCAGCATAACCAGAATTAAGATTTGAAATGTAGAGAATTTAGAAATTCAGGGTTTCCTATGATGTTTTCTTGGACCACCTTGCAGTAAGAATATAATTGATTGCTTTTCATCCAATTTGTGTTTGTGCATCCTCAGTCTTCATTTAAACTCTAAATTATGTGGCGCCTATACAAGCAAAAATAGGAGTACTCAAAGATAAATCGTTTGCTAATTTTTAATCCCAAGTCTGGTTAAGAAGGTACTCATGGAGTATTAATTCCCATTCAGTCCATTTGTTACTCTGGATAGTCTAAGTTGTATCATTTTATCAAGCTAGAGTATCAGAAACTTGCCTTCATTTTTTGAGGTTTGCAGGCAGGCCTGTCATGTGCTACAGTGTTTAGATGTTGGTGGGGCAGTGGTCTCTGGTCTTACTGTTTTACTGCAACTATAAGGTTATGTTTACAGTGGAGAGGAAGTTGATAAAACTCATGTTTACACAGTGCAGTACACTAAGTGCCACCCTAGGTGGTGTTGCAGAAGTGCTGTGGACTCAGGTAGGTAGACACTGCGGGGGGTCAGGAGAAGCTTTCCAGGAGAGGTCTAGTGGACTGTAAGAAGACTTAGAAATGTTAATTTAGTCAAGAGATGGGTGAAATGGCATTTAGCCAGAGGGATTAGTGTGTGTAGTGACCCAGATAGGGAGAATGGCAGAGCTAGAAGGGGAGGTAGGGAAAAGATTTGACTGCAGATATAGGTAGAGACCCACTGGATTTAAGGGCCATTTTAAATTTGAACAATTCTGTGAAGACTTTGGAGATGGTATCTTGGAAAGATTTAGAGCATTATTGTCCAGGAACCCATAACATAATTACTGTGAGTCGCTTTCCCTGGATTGTGTTAGAGGAGTTAGACACATGACTTTCCCTGAAGGATTGGCTAAAAAATGAGATTATGAAACCTTGCATCTGCTAAGCAAGTCGTTGAGTATATTTTCTGTTACAACTCTTGAGTTCTCTATAATACTGTATATAAGAATTTTTTTTTAAAGCTTAGTGTTAGAAATAAGATTATCTCATAAAAAAAAAAAGGTTGCCTCCAAGGAACTGGATACTGAGAGTTTCATTGTATAATGTACCGTGTCCCCCCGTCTTTATGACTTTAGAAGTTAAACTTGAGTTTACTATTTTTATTAATATTTGCTTAGGTATTTTCCTAAGATTAGTTTTTGTTGTGTACATTTCCTATGAATCACTTGGTATGTCTTCCAAAATTTTTTATTTTGTGTAGAGTGAATTTCATTTAGATTATACTCAACTATTTCTACCACAGGCACTTTTTCTGGTATGTACCTTGAAACTGGTAGTCCTTGAAACTAACATACATTTGGTTTCTCTTTTCAGAAACTGCAGTGTAGGTACTTTTGAGTTTTTGTTGTTTTCTAAGTGAGAGCTTAGGGTTTTGTTTTACTTCTATATCTTTAGGAAATTGGTATGGTCATCTCAATTTAAAGTGATTGGGAAGCAGATCATGAGTTCAAGGCTTGTTCTTGAATATTTGAGGAACCTGTTTAAAAAATCACAATTCATACTCATCACCTAAAAGATTTCCTTATATTTAATTCAAAAATTTGCACTGTTCATATTTTTCTTACACTGTTCATGATAGTCACAGTAAACTAAACAGTTAAAACACTTAACTGTCACAGGTTATGACTTTTCCTAGAGAAAAGTTAAGAAAATTGAAATAGATAACTCATTCATTTTTCTTTTTTTTGGACTAGACTAGAATGACTGCTTCTCAAAATATCATCTTTTGTGTTAACATGTTTATAGAAAGTTACAGTCATACTAGGTTAAAGTGAAGTAGATTTATTTATTTATGCATGTGTACATGCCACACTTCAGGGCTTGTGGAATCTTAGTTCCCCAACCAGCATGAAACGTAGTCCCTCAGCAGATGAAGTGCGGAGTTCTAACCACTGGACTGCTGGGGGATTCCCAGTTAAGCAGTTTTAATTGTGGGACATCTCAGAGCCTTTACTATGCTAATATCACAAAGAATGGATTCCAGAATGACCTTGTGCTAAGCTTGCAAAAGAACAAATGGGTGCTGGGGAGCAGTGTGTTCTAAGTGTGTTGGACAGGAACCTCTTATTTTAAAGAATGCTGTGCGTTGGTGATTAAGAAGCACACTTTGGAAAATTTTTGTCTGAAGAAGAAAATCTTCTAAAAGTTGCACTTAAATCTGCTGCTTAAAATGGTTTTTGCTTTTTCCAGTTGTCTCATACCACGAATTCAAATGATTTCCTTTAATTCTCTGTTACAACCTAATTAAGATTTTTTTAGTTATTTCCCCTTGGTGCTATGTTGCCTCTAATTGATAATGTGTAACAATTGAAAATTTCTAGATCACCATTGGAGACAGATCTTCATTTGTTGGGCATTCAACCTAGTACTAAAATAAATTGAAAGTAGCACAAGATTGCTTGTACTCTGTTTTGTGATAAAGTTTCTAAACTGTAATAGATTTAAACTGTATTAATATAGAACCTTTTTTAAAAAAACAATTTATTTTGCTTACAAGCCTTAGAACACAGAAATACAAAAGCATGAAGCCAGCAGTACCCAGTCTCTTACCAAACTTGGGTGTTTATTTTTTCATACTCCACACATAATACATTGCCCCTCTTTTACTAAACAAAACATGGATCAGATTACACACCTCAGGCAACCTGGTGTTTTTATTTAATATCATGGATATTTTACTGTATTAGTACATGTAAGTTTAATTTTAATAACTTGTAATACTGCATGACTTTATTTTTGCTAACCCTTTTTTTTTTGTTTGTTTAGGTTCTTTTTTTAAGTACTGCAAGCAAATGTTGCAGTAAATACCATTATTCAGTTCATCCTTTTATGTTGTTTGTGTAAGTTAAATTGTCAGAAGAGAAATAACTGTGTCAAAGGATTATATATTCTCAAACAAAAAAAAAATATGTCCACTCATTATGATTTGTTAATACACTAGAGAGGACTTATATTGCAATTTTACATGTTATCTAGTCTCCACAATAACCTTATGAGGGAAACATTGTTACTGTCATTTGCAAACGGGAAAACAGAAGCAGAGAGTTCAAGTGCTTTGAGTTCATTTAGGTACTTAGAGGCAAACATGGTACCATATTATAGATCTTCTAGTTCTGGTTTCTGTTTCTGTTATGCCATGATGAATGATGCAAAACTTTTAGTTGGAAAATCACTAGGGTCCTTGTGAATTAAACCCTTGTACAGAAAAGATCTTCATGACCCAGATAATCAGGATGGTGTGATCACTCACCTAAAACCAGACATCCTGGAATGTGAAGTCAAGTGGGTCTTAGGAAGCATCACTACGAACAAAGCTAGTGGAGGTGATGGAATTCCAGTTGAGCTATTTTAAATCCTGGAAGATGATGCTGTGAAAGTGCTGCACTCAGTATGCCAGCAAATTTGGAAAACTCAACAATGGCCACAGGACTGGAAAAGGTCAGTTTTCATTCCAATCCCAAAGAATGCTCAAACTACCGCACAACTGCACTCATCTCACGTGCTAGTAAAGTAATGATCAAAATTCTCCAAGCCAGGCTTCAGCAATACATGAACCGTGAACTTCCAGATGTTCAAGCTGGTTTTAGAAAAGGCAGAGGAACAAGAGATCAAATTGCCAACATCCACTGGATCATTGATAAAGCAAGAGAGTTCCAGAAAACATCTATTTCTGCTTTATTGACTATGCCCAAGCCTTTGACTGTGTGGATTACAATAAACTGTGGAAAATTCTGAAAGAGATGGGAATACTAGACCACCTGACCTGCCTGTATGTAGGTCAGGAAGCAACAGTTAGAACTGGACATGGAACAACAGACTGGTTCCAAATAGGAAAAGGAATGCATCAAGGCTGTATATTGTCACCCTGCTTATTTAACTTATATGCAGACTGCATCATGAGAAACGCTGGGCTGGAGGAAGCACAAACTGGAATCAAGATTGCTGGTAGAAATATCAATAACCTCAGATATGCAGATGACACCATCCTTATGGCAGAAAGTGAAGAACTAAAGAGCCTCTTGATGAAAGTGAAAGAAGAGAGTGAAAAAGTTGGCTTAAAGCTCAACTTTCAGAAAACTAAGATCATGGAATCTGGTCTCATCACTTCACGGCAAATAGATGGGGAAAGAGTGGCTGACTTTATTTTTCTGGGCTCCAAAATCACTGCAGATGAAGATTGCAGCCATGAAATTAAAAGACGCTTACTCCTTAGAAGGAAAGCTGTGACCAACCTAGACAGCATATTAAAAAGCAGAGACATGACTTTGGCAACAAAGGTCTGTCTAGTCAAGGCTATGGTTTCTCCAGTGGTCCTGTATGGATGTGAGAGTTGGACTATAAAGAAAGCTGAGTGCCACAGAATTGATGCTTTTGAACTGTGGTGTTGGAGAAGACTCTTGAGAGGCCCTTGGACTGCAAGGAGATCCAACCAGTCCATCCTAAAGGAGATCAGTTTTGGGTGTTCATTGGAAGGACTGATGTTGAAGCTGAAACTCTTAATACTTTGGCCACCTGATGGGAAGAGCTGACTCATTTGAAAAGACCCTGATGCTGGGAAAGATTGATGGCAGGAGGGGAAGGGGACAACAGAGGATGAGATGGTTGGATGGCATCACTGACTCAATGGACATGGGTTTGGGTGGACTCTGGGAGTTGGTGGTGAACAGGGAGGTCTGGTATGCTGTGGTTCGTGGGGTCACAGAGTTTGGACACGACTGAGCAACTGAACTGAACTGATACAGGTGGTATGGTATGTATAAGGGTCTCAACCCTATCTGCAAAGGGAAGCATTACTTGGAGAGCAGAAGGAAAGAAAGAAAAAAAGTGAAGTTGTTCAGTCGTGTCCGACTCTTTGCAACCCCATGGACTGTAGTCTACCAGGCTCTTCCACCTATAGGATTCTCCAGGCAAGAATGCTGGAGTGGTTTGCCATTTCCTTCTCCAGGGGATCTTCCCAACCCAGGGATCAAACCCGGGTCTCCCATATTGCAGGCAGACGCTTTACCCTCCGAGCCACCAGGCAAGCCTCCCCAAATTTGTGCCTGTCTCCCTTCTAGGACTAATTCAGATAATTCTTAAGATAGGTGGGATGTGTTTGTAGTTTTCAAACCTATCTAGATTCTCATGCACTATGAGGATATGATAACCAGTGACCTTAACACTGAGATGCTCATATCCCTGAGGGGTACATGAAGAATTTTCAGAATGTTAGCACGTTTAGTTTTCTGAGGGTCAGTTAACAGGTCCTCGTTATATGTACGGAAAAAAGCACATCTTTGATCCATCACCAATCTTATTTTAGTGTATTCTACCCCAGGTGGTCTTCCCTAGTGGCTCAGATGGTAAAGAATCTGCCTGCAGTGCAGGAGACCTGGGTTCGATCCATGGGTTGGGAAGATCCCCTGGAGAAGGGAATGGCAGCCCACTGCAGTATTCTTGCCTGAAGAATCCCATGGACAGAGGAGCCTGGTGGGCTGCAGTCCATGGGATTGCAAAGAGTAGGACACAAGTGAATGATTAACACCCCAGGTATTAAGCCTTTGAGAGTCCAAACTTAGAGGTAGCTTCCTGTAGTGATTAAACTTACTGATTCATATTGATGATAGAATGAGATAATAGCCTAGAACTGGAGTGTTCTGGCTTTCTTTGGGAATTTCTGAATTAGATCAATGATGGTCTTGAGTGGTAGGAGTAATTGTGAATTTTTTTTAAGCCAGTTCCCCTCTTCTTCCCTAACCTTTTGTCAAAGAATACTTACAAAGCAAAGAACAATACTGTGAAATGTTTTGAAAACTAGAAATATGTAAATCAGACTGTAAAATATGTTGAATTTTAATGTATGGATTCTTTTGCTCCATTTTTTTGAACACTTTGGAAGAGTATATCGAAGAATTAGGGTAAAAAAATAAGTGCTAACCAGAAGTGCAATTCCTTTAAATCAGGTGATAGAATATTTAGATCTACAAATTGGGTTTCCTTTTTTTTTTAAACCTAAAATACCATGAAGGTGTGTCTAGAGGTAATTGCTATAGTAGGTGTGCTTATACATGTTAATTGTTTCATAACATCTTTAAAACCCTTAGAAGTTTACAGATAAGGGGCAGGATTGAACTTGGGCTCCAGAGGAGTGAAAGCAGCAAGTCGTAACCATTGGTTCTTCAGGGGAATTCTGGAGAATATTTTCTTTTAAGTGATACTTAATTTACTGAAAAGATGTTTTTCTGTTATGTTTCTTTATAACTCATGATACCTTTTTCATGTATAGATGTATGTATATTTGAGTTCTACCATATAAAACATTGTTTTCCAAGCCAACTTACCTAGTGATTTTTAACATGTATATATTTTAAACGTTTTTAAAATATAAGTATTCAAAGAGTATAGAACTATAAAAAAATCATGAATATCTCTTTCCTGACATGACTACTATTAGCGGTTGTATCACTCTATTTTCCATGTATACATACGTATGCATGTGTCCTGATTTTACAGAAGTGGAAAGATAGAATCACTGGTTTTTACCTTGACTTTTCACGTAATAGTCTAAAATTTTTTCCATGTATGCATAAATATACCCATCTCATGCTTTTAATGGGTGTATAGTTGATAATTTTATCATTTTCTTTCCCTCCTTATTACAGTATTTAGTATCCTTTTGGTCTCCTCCCTCATGACTGTTAACATTTCACAGAACACTGGCACAACCAGAACAGTATTCAAAATTGTGGTACATAATTCTGATGAGGTTTTAAATTCTCATGGGTAAGATGATATTAATACATTGAAAAATACACATTAAATGTCAGGAGAACTGAGAAAAAGATTATTTGGAGAAGGTTTTAATGGAGAAAGTGGCATTTGAGCCAAACAAATCAAAAGAATTGTAGGATTTGCACATGAAGAGATAAAATGACAGAGCTGTCCAGGGGACTGACATAGTTCAGCAAAAGGAAAGTCGGGGAAGAGAGTGATGGTTTATGCTTGGTTGGTGCGGAAAATAGCATGGAGCTTTTGGAGTCTTCATATTCTTGAATCCTCTGCCATTTTAATAGCTTTGTCTACTAGGGTAGAGAAGTTGAGCACAATTTTCTTGTTTGTAATTAGGAATACAATACCTACTTTGCTGGATTGTTGTGGGAATTAAATATAACATGCCTACTGTGATCACTGGGATAAAATCAAGTGCTCAGTAAATTCTGTTTTCTCTTTAAGGGATGGTGTCTGATAGAAATTAGTCTAGAGAGGTTTATGCTCATTTGGAAATAGTTCTTTGTTGTTGTTGTTTTTAATTTCATATACTCCTTGTCAAAACTGCGGTTGAGGAAATAGGTGATGTTAGGTTTAAACAACAGCTTGGATCATAAGTCAGTTAATCTTGTAGAGAGTAACCCCCTTTACAAGCTGCAGTTGATAAATGTTTTGTCTCAAGGTGTGTGGGAGGGTGTCCAAAACTTACCTATCCCTCAGAGCCCAGTTTAAATACTTAACAAGGCTTTAAATGCTTCCCAAGGCTGCTGGTCATATTGTTATCTTGTTAAAATTACTATGGAAGTTTTCAAACTCAAGTAGAATAGTATAGTATACCTTGGAGTACTAGATCATCCATGTGCAACGTTGTGTGAAATCTTTATACCTATATTTTACTTTTTTAAAGTATTTCAAAGCAAATCCCAGACAATAGCTAGTTTAAGCATAAATTCTCATGCTTATGAGAACTTAGTAAAAAATACAATCTTACTATTATTACTGCTAATAAAATTCCTTAATATCATCTAATACCCATCCTATATTTAGATTTCTCTGATTTTCTCAAGTCTTTTTTATAGTTGGTTTGTTAGAATCAGGATTCAAGCAAAGTTTATACATATATTTGACTTTTAAGCCTGTAGTTTATATAATAGTCCTTCCTCTCCCCTCCTCATAACAAAATTTCATAGGTAGTGAAATGAGGTGAATTTTTTTCTTTTTTCCATATTCTGGATTGGGCAGTTGCATCCTTGTGTTATCTATTGATTTTGCATGTTCTCTTTCTCGTATTTCTAATAAATCAGTATTTAGATGTAGCAGCTTTCTTAGATTGATGTTTACTGATTTACTTTTTTTAAAAAAAGCAGTTTTCTTCATTGGTGCTGTTTCTTATTACATATATCATGAGGCGTATAAATGCTAGTTCCACTTTCAGAATGATGGCATTTTATATATAAAAACGTTAACTTAGAAATACTGCTTTTTGAGGTGACTCATTTAATAATTTACATTGGACATTTCACATGTATCTTGGTCTGATTAGAACCATTTTGAATTATCTAATAGTTATCTTCATTTTCCATCTAAGTTATTTGACCTACTGCTCTCAGGTGATACGTAAAAACATCAAAAACTAGCATTGAGGTTGTTTTAGTGTGTAGATTTTCTTTGAGCAGTATTCTGTTTTTCAAAAAGAAATTTCAATAATCAGTGTTTTATTTCTTAACCAATTGAGAGAATGCCTTGAAGTATAAGAGACTTTGTAAGGACTAAATATAGTGATTCTCCTTTGGGAGAATTCTAAGGAAAAAATACCTCACCTTACAGCTGCAAGTATGTAAGTATGTATTTATCCCCATTATGTCTCCTTGAGAATATATCTGAGATTGTGCCTCAAAGAGCTGCAAGTTTTCTTGCACATAAATATTTGGTAAATTTTTATTTAATGTCTTAATGCTTGTGTTGGAACAATCTTAATTTCTAATCGTAGAAGATTTAAGCTAGGGTCTTTGAAGAGTTCTAGTTTCTGGGAGTCTGTATATTGATAACACATTTTTTTGGCCAGGTTTTATTCAGAGCGTAAAATTTGACTTTTCCTTAATATACAGTACTGTTCTTAATGGTGGTAAAACAAGTATGTCATTCTCCCATGAAGTACATGGACAAATGAGTAGCATATATCAAAAAAAATTTGTGGCTTCTGGCTCAACCACCACCTCAGTGACTTGTTCAACACCTCTGAAAAAGTGTGTGGTTCAGTTTGTTCCCCCAGATAAATAACAAATGACTAGATGTTGATGGTGATTCCTAGAGACTTCAAATGTTAAGTTGGTGAAAGCTAATAGTCTACCAGAAATAAACACAAACCTGGATTTAGTTTACCTTTGTCATATGGATAAGAAGAGGCATTACTAAACAAATTAATTTTGTTGGAAAATTTGTAAAAGTGATTTCCTGTGCTGAAGAGATTAAGGTATTCTTAAGGACTTTAGTGCCTGTTTTCAATGCTCAGAAGCTCAGTTGTGTCTGACTCTCTGCGACCCCATGAACTGTATGGCCCACCAGGCTCCTCTGTCCATGGGATTCTCCAGGCAAGAATACTGGAGTGGGCTACCATTTCTTTCTCCCCTGTTTTCAGTGGATACTACTAATTTATGCTCAATGATTATGTTTGTTAAAATCAGTCCAAGGAGTTTGATTACTGTAGGAATATTTTATAAGCAGCTTAAAGTTACTCTTTGTGTATATTGACTTACGTCAGTCAATTAAGTTTCCATGTACTTTGTTCTTGTAGTTGATTCTTGGGGTAGCAACAGCCTCTATATATTAGAGGACCAATTAGGAGAAGTAGTGCCAATGGGAAGTTGCACTCATTTTATGTTGGTAAATGTTTTCAGTTGTACATAAAGTCTGAGGAAGAACCTTGTTTATGTCTGTTAAAATGAACATTGTGTATAAATGAAGGCACGTATAAACAGTCACTATCCAGATATTAGATGATTTCATGATCTGAATTTTGGGCTTCCCAGGTGGCACTTTATTTTTTGGGCTCCAAAATCCTTGCAGATGGTGACTGCAGCCATGAAATAAAAGACGCTTACTCCTTGGAAGAAAAGTTATGACCAACCTAGACAGCATATTAAAAAGCAGAGACATTACTTTGCCAACAAAGGTCTGTCTAGTCGAGGCTATGGTTTTTCCAGTGCTCCCGTATGGATGTGAGAGTTGGACTGTAAAGAAAGCTGAGCAGAGAGGAATTGATGCTTTTGAACTGTGGTGTTGGAGAAGACTCTTGAGAGTCCTTTGGACAGCAAGGAGATCCAGCCAGTCTATCTTAAAGGAAATCAGTCCTGAATATTTATTGGAAGGACTGATGTTGAAGCTGAAACTTCAACACTTTGGCCACCTGATGTGAAGAAGTGACTCACTGGAAAATACCCTGATGCTGGGAAAGATTGAAGGCAGGAGGAGAAGGGGACAACAGAGGATGAGATGGTTGGATGGCATCACCGACTCAATGGACATGAGTTTGAGTAACCTCTGGGAGTTGGTGATGGACAGAGGCCTGGTGTGCTGCAGTCCATGGGGTCGCAAAGAGTCAGACATGACTGAGCAACCGAACTGAACTGAGGTGGTGCTAGTGGTAGAGAACCCGCTTGCCAGTGCAGGAGACAGAAGAGATGTGGGTTAGATACCTGAGTCAGGAAAATCCCCTGGAGAAGGGCATGGCAACCCACTCCAGTATTGTTGCCTGGAGAATCACATGGATAGAGGAGTCTGGCGGGCTGTAGTCGTTACGGTTCCACAGAGTCAAACACGGACTGAAGTGATTTAGCATGCATGCGTGATCTGAATTTACATTTCCTAAAATGATTTTTTAATTAAATATATATTGAGCATTTTGGTGGCTAAGACAGTTCGTCACCCCTTTAACTCCAGAGTTTAATAGCTACTATGGCTTTAAAATAGAACTAATTATAATGCTGTGAAAATGTGATTAGTATTATATGCTGGTGCTTTTAATACCTTTTATTGTAGCTCTAAATGGTTTTTGATCCCCAACCTATTTTTTCAGTCGCTCAGTTGTATCTGACTCTTTGTGACCCTTTGTACTGTAGCGCACCAGGTTCTCTTATTCATGGGATCTTCCAGGCCAGGGATACTGAAGTGGGTTGCCATTTCCTGTTCCAGTTTTTTTATGGTAGGCATATGGTAAGGAATTGGATCAGATGTTCCCTGAGAAAATAATGTATATTCTTGGTTCATTATACAGACTATTTGTAAACTTCGGATTATGCATTAGTACATATGAAAACTCAAAAAATTTAACCAAGTTGTTATTTGTGGTACTTTATCTGTTTTTCTTACATAATTAGTAATAATGCTGTCCACAAGAAAATTAGCCAAAACTGTTCACTTTTAGAACCTAATAAAGACACTCTTTTGTGACCATTGTGTTAAAGATTCATAACCTCAAACACTATAATTTTTTAGTTCAAATTTACCACAAGATTATACCGGGTCTTGGCCATAGATAAGTTTCTATTATGTATTTTCTGTATTAGCAAATTGTAGTTGTTTAAGGAAATAAGCTTCATGGCTTAATAATGCAAGCCAAAAAAAATTGAAAACAGACTTCATACCCCCAAGCAGTATAGTGTGTGCCATAATTTTTGGATACATTTTCCTGAAGGGAACAAAGTTCGGTGTTATTTAACTGAGAGCCTGCTACTCCATTGCTTGTTGGAAGAAAGGGGTTATTTGCTTTCTCCTTTACATCTAACCATGCAAGGGAGAGTTGTTACATTATATCCAGATTGTTTTCCCTTGCCCTCAGTTGATTCCAGCAGACATAGTGTTCAACATAACAGTTTGGTGTTTTGTGAAAATTTTAGTCCTTCTTAGTGGCATATGTGTGACCCGCTGCTCCTGCAGCTTCATTTTAATATGAACTTCATTGCAGAAGAATTGAAACAGTGTTTATTTTCTTTCTGTCCCATTATTTTGCCCACTTTCTCATCCATTCTCTTTCTCATGATTGAAATAAATAACACCTTAAACTGAAAAGCTGAGCTTGAGTCTTGTTTTGTGGGTTTTGTTTTAAACTCTTTTCCCTGTAACCTACCCACGTTATTTGAAAGGAAATGATAACACCACCTACGTTTAAATGTAATCTGAAATCCTTGTTCATTATTAAAATAAAAAATGTGCATGCGGATAGTATAAATGGAAAGGTTAAAAACGAAGCTCTGATGCTTAACTTTGGGGTTTGCTCGAATATGAGAGGGGATTATCTGCATTTGATGTTTTGTGGAGCAGTCGAGTAAATGCAGTAGAGCCCAGGTCAGCAAAAGTTTGGCCTACAGGTCAGATCTGGCCCACCACCTGTTTTTGTCTGAACTGCTCTCTAGGATTGACTTTTAGAATTTTTAATTGTTGGGGGGAAAAAGCAAAAGAAATAAGATTTTGTGACACATCAAAAAACACGGTATTCATAAATAAAGTTTTATTAGGACACATCTGTGTTCATTCATTTTCTTATTGTCCATGGCTGCTTTTGTGCTACAAATGCATACTTGAGAAGCTTAGGGACTGTATGACCTCTAAAGCCTAAAATGTATATATACTGTCCATCAGTTTCTTTACAGAAAAAGTTAGTTGACCTCTGCACTAGGGCATGATTCGCCACAAAAGTATGTGGAGCCATAAAACTAAGAGACATCTCTCAGTCTGGAGTCTCTTTAACTTATGAGCACATCTATTTGCACCACAGATGAAAACTTAGAAGTAAGTGAAAAGGGGACTTCGATAAAGCTCTGATGCTTTTACTTTTGAGAAGACGTAAGTCTCTTCCTATTTTTCCTTCTTAATAAAAGTCTTCTCTCATTTGTATATTGTATAGGCTTATTGTAATAAAATAAAAATGGATGGAACAAATTGGTGTGCTCTGATCACTTAAGGACTGTACAGATACTGGTATATTTCCTTTTTCTCTTAACATTGCTATTATTAATACAAGCATTTCCTTACAAACTCAAATATTGTTAATAGCTACACAATATTTATACTTGTGTTGTATCACTTACTGTGAGACAGTTATGCAGTTTATACTCTCAGGGATCTGTAAGCAACACTACTACAAACATTTTTCTACATAAAACATTTTTATATTCAGGTTTTATTCTTTGGATTGATTTTCAAAGTAAGGGAGACTGGTTCAGAAGATAAGAACCTATATATATGATACCAAATTGCTTTCCTAAGAAGGTATTGAAACTTCAGAATGTGTGTTTGTGTTTGTTAGAGGTAGTTTCCTTCTTAGAGCTAAAATTCTGCCATAGTTACCTGAGGCTACAGTTTACTGCAGATTAAAGGCAACCTAATTAGAAAGGTCAGAAGTAATATGTTCCAAGTCAAGTAGTATTGAACCTGAAAACAAGGCAGGAGGCTGAAATACTAACAGAAGGCTTCCTACTAGAGACACAAACATTGAGCAACCTGAGTTTCAGAAAGTGTCAGTTCTTTCTAGAATAGTATGTAATGCTTTTAATAATAACAACTAGTTACTTGTTGAGCACTTTTTATTGATGACTCACAAAACACTTTTGATACATGTGATCTTCACAACAGAAAAGATTTAGAAGTTAGGCAGAATTTAAGACTCAAAACTCTGTATTCTGAATCTAAAATCACGTATTGTTTGTACTTTCACATCATCTTAGGAGCTTCCCTGGTGGCTCAGCGGTAAAGAATCTGCCTGCAGTGCAGGAGCCTCAGGAGACACGGGTTTGACCCCTGGGTCAGGAAGATCCCCTAGAGAAGGAAATGGTAACCCACACCAGTATTCTTGCCTGGAGAATCCCACGGACAGAGGAGCCTGGCAGGCTATAGTCCATGGGGTTGCAAAGAGTCGGACAAGACTGAAGCCACTTAGCATGCACACACATTATCTTACATGTAAAATTTATTCATAATGCTTTCTTCAGGATTGCAGAATAATGAATCCATTTTTATAACTATTTCCATCCCAAGTAACAAGAATCTTACATTTTTTGGCCCTAGTGGAATAATTAATCTTAATAAGGACAGTCTGTTCTCAGAGAATACAGATAAGTAAGATGTCACACAGAAGTTTTTTTTTAGTGCCTGTAATTGGTATGATATTTGTGTATTGAACCTAGACTTCAGGGCTTAATATCATTTAATGTATATTCATAAATTGAATTATGAAGTCAGAGTTATATGGCTGCATTGTCAAATTGGTAGGATTTAAATGGAAGCATTTCTAAGAAACTAGAACACCTCTTTAGGTGGTTGAAAATACTTGATTCCTGATAGTATGTTAGCAGTATCCCGAAGCTTTCAGATGATTGGCCATTAGGTTTGGGAAATAGTTAATGTTTGGAAGAAGTTGAGGCTGTCATGGGATGGGAGATCTGAAAATACAAGGTCTGTAAGATACATGGTATAGGAGAAAGTAAAATCACAAATGTAAAAAAAGATCATAAAGGACACTGAGTTTAGGGCTGTATGGAGATCTTAAGAAGCACTTGCAAAAAAATAAAATGGACCCTTCCCCAATTTAGGAAATTTTAAAGAAACAATGGAAGTCAAAGATGGTTTGAGCAGACCATACTAGACATTAGAGTGAATTGTTCACGGTAAGATGTAGAACTTTGATTGCATGACTGAGAAGTGTAGGACACATTTGGTCCAAGATTTCCTTTACTTATCAGATAATTGGGGTCCCTCCAAAATATATTTATGAATGTACAGTTGTACATCAGTATCTGCAGGGCATTGTGCCAGGGGCCTCCCCAGCCCAATACCAACATCTGAAGATGCTCAAGTTCCCTATGTAAAGTGGTGTGCATATAATCTGTATGCACACTGGGGTGTACTTTAAATCATCTCTAGATTACTTATAGTATCTATTACAATGTCAGTGTTATGTAAATAGGTGCCAGCCCTCAGGGGATTTGATTTTGGGAACTCTTTGGAATTTTTTTCATACTTTTGATCCCTGGTTGGTGAAACATGCAGATGTGGATGGATATTGAGGGCCATCTGTAGATGTTGGGTGGTAAAAGAGTGCTTTGATCTTGAACTTCTGTTTTAAATCCATGTCATGATGGTATGGCTAGAGATGTTTATTATAGTTAGGTATTGGATGTGTGTGTAAATAGTTCATCTAACTATTACGTTACCAAACCCATAATGAAATTTTTGCTCTAAGTGGGGATGTATACTTTGAAGAAGTAAAAGAGGGGGAAAAAATAGTCCTTTGTACTTACGTACATACTTAGCATTTCTGGTGCTCTTCCTTCCTGATGATCTGAATTTCCATCTGATATCCTTTCCCTTTAGCTTAAGAATTTTTAAAGGACTTTCTGAGGTAGAAATCTGTTTAGCAGTTTTTTTTCTTTTTGTCTATAAATGTCTTTTAGCCTTTATTCTTAAAAGATATTTTCACCAGATAAAAATTGTAGGTTAGCATTTTTTCCTTCTTTCAGCCCTCTAAAGTCTGATCCTTTTTATTCTGGTTCCCATTGCTTCTACTGTGAAGGCAGTGGTCATACATCATTTTTCCCCTTTTTGTCATTTTTTTCTGTCTGCTTTCAGGATTTTCTCTTTGTTCATCACTTTTCAGTGCATAGGGGTGAGGTTTTGTTTTTGTTTTTCCTATTTATTTTACATGGAGTTCACTGAGCATCGTGAATCTGTAAGTTTTGCTTTCATCAAATATAAGGGGATTTCTGGCCATTATTTCTTTAAATAATTTTTCCACTTCATTAATTGTTTCTCTTTCCTTTTTTCCTCCCCTTCTTGTTAGATTGGAAATCACTGTTGATCTGTGTTCAAATTCACTTTTTATTTTCAACTTACTGTTAAGTGATCAACTATCAGTCCTAAAGGAAATCAACCCTGAATGTTTATTGGAAGGACTGATGCTGAAGCTCCAGTTCTTTAGCCATCTGATACGAAGAGCTGACTCACTAGAAAAGACCCTGATGCTGGGAACGGTTGAGGGCAGCAGGAGAAGAGGGTGACAGAAGATGAGATGAATAGCACGGTTGAATAGCATCACCAACTTAATGGACCTGAGTTTAAGCAAACTGGGAGATACTGAAGGACAGGGAAGCCTGGCGTGCTGCAGTCCATGGGGTCGCAAAGAATCAGACACATCTTAGCGACTGAACAACAGCAACTGTTAAGTGCATCCAGTGAAATTTTTAAAAGATATTTTTCAGTTTTAGAAGGTCCATTTGATTGTTCATAGTTTTGCTTTTTTCTCTGCTGGAATTTGTTTTTTCATTTATTAGTGTGTTTTTCCTTTCATCTTTGAGCACAGTTATAATAGTTATTTTAAGATCTTTGCTAATTCTAACTTCTAGGTCATCTTGGGGTTGGTCTTTAATTAGTTGACTTTTTCCTTAGTCAAGGTCACACGTTCCTGTTTTTCTATGTGTCTAGTAATTTTGGATTGTGTTTTAGTCTTTATGATTGTTTTTGTTCTCATGGAACTCAAACCCCAAATTTCCATAACTTCTGTGGACATCAGCAGCAGACATTTCTGCTTAGTCCTTTTATCCGTAATTGGGCTGCTTTCAGTCAGTCTCACACAAATGCAGTTGAGGGATTGTTTAGACATTTGAGTTGAATTTATGCACATAGTTCAGTTCTAGACTATCCTCCAGTTTGTTATTTCCATTGCCTTCAATTTGTTTTTATATTTTTTCAGTTGTTGTTTAGTTACTAAGTCGTGTCCAACTCTTGTGATCCCATGGACTATAGCCTGCCAGGCTCCTCTGTCTGTGGGATTTCCCAGGCAAGAATACTAGAGTGGATTACCCTTTCCTTTTCCAGGACATTTCTGACCCAGAGATTGAACCCACGTATCCTGCATTGGCAGGTGGCTTCTTTACTACTGCCACCAGGAAGGCCCATTTTGTCCAGAGTTAAATGCAGGAGGGTTTGGCCTGATAGGATCTACTCTTCCAATTACCAGAAAATGTGACTGATTTAAATTCTTTGAGGACAGTGACCATATTTCAATTCATTCTTTTCTCTGTAAAATCTTGCACGCTGAAGATGCCCAATAGAAGCTTATTAATGGAAGGATGAATAAAGTTATCACTTTCTAAGAACTGTTAATGAATCCAGCTCTTCTAGCAAGTTAAGAGAAAAGGATAGTTTATTTGCTATCCATACATCTTCCATGTGTCTTCTTTGATGTAATACCTGTTTAAATCTTTTGCCCATTTTTTAATTGGGTTGGTTGGTCTCTTATTTTTCTTAAAGAATTTTAAGTGTATCTTGGACACAAATCCTGTATCTGACATGATTTGCAGATATTTTCCTCCTATCTGTAGTTTGTTTTTTCTTTCTTAGTATCTTTTGTAGAACATTTTTATTGCTGACGTCAAATTTTTAGACATAAGTTTTTCTTTTGTGGACTCTGCTTTTGATGTTGATCTAAAAACTCGCTACCAAATTCAGGGTCACACAGCTTTGCTGTTTTCCTAGAAGTTTGATAGACGTTTCCTAGAAGTTTGATAATGTTAAGTGTTGCATTTAGGTGTATGATCCATTTTGAGTTAATTTTTATATCATGGTGTGTGTTGAAGTTCATATTTTTGCATATGGACTTCCAGTTGTTCAAGTACCATTTGATGAAACAATTGAAGAACTTTTCTAATAGCTAACTTTTGAATGCTTACGTACCCAGACTTTTGTTTTATGTTACCTTTTTAATTCACTTTTCACAGCATGCCATGTAGAAGCTGCTGCTGCTGCTGTTTTTCCATGCGGAAATTGAGAAAAAATAATTTAGATTAGTTGTTTAGAGTTACAGAACTACTAGCTGTCAGAACTGTAATTTGAATCCAGTTCTCTCCCTTCCTAAGCCACATTAAGGAGAAGTCAAGGATTGAAATATGAGTTCATATGCTCAGAGTACAATTTAGAAAAATGGCAGCTTACTACATTTTAGAGGTTAGATTGTAGGGTGGGAAGATAGAAGATTGCAAGAGATGGTGGTGGTCTGACCAACCAGACAACTGAAAATTAGATTTAAATAAGGTAGGAGGTTGACTTTAATGATTGGATATTGGTATAAGAAAGGAAAGAATTAATTTCTAAGTGTAGAATACAGAAGAGTAAGATTGGAATTTCCTATGCTGCCTCCAGAGACTGGGAGAAAGGAAATACTTGGAAATACTGAAGAGGAGAGAGATTTGGTTTATAAATACAAACTGGGAGTGAGGTCCTGTGGATATACCATTTAAGTATCAAAGCACTTAGAGTGGATTAGATTGCTTGGGCTAAAGGATAGAATTCTGAGGAACACTGACATTTATGAGTTGAGTAGACGAATAGGAGTTTGTGAAGAAGCCTGAGAAGAAGTAACTAGACACATAAGAAAGTAAAAAGAATTGTAAGAGAATGCCTAACAACAGAACAGCATTATAAGAAGAGAGGAAGTGCTTTGTAATATCAAATACTATGGAATTGTAAAGCGAGAGAACTGACTGGGAAAAGTACTAAATAGGATTACATTGTAAGGCTCCAAAGTTTGAAGGCTGTGAGTTTGTAGTGGCTTCAGTTTTGAATGGTTTTCTCCAGCAGTACTTAACATTAGGAGGCAAAGAGACTATGACTTAAGAACACATTGTCAAATGAAAGGTAAAAAGCAGTTTAAACTGTTAGAAATGGAAAAAGAAAAATATGCTGTAGTTTAGTTTGAGGAGAAGGGGAAAGAATTATTCTTTTAACTTGTGGTTGATTTACATTATTAGTTTCAGGTGTACAGCATAGTGATTGATTATTTTTATAAATTCTGCTCTGTTGAGAGTTCTTACAGGTAATGACTACCTGCTTGTGCTGTACAGTGCGTCCTTGTTGCTTCCCACTTCATGCACAGTAGTTTGCACCTCTTACTCTCACACCCCTGATCTGCACCCGCCTTCCTTTGGTGACCAGTAGCTTGTTTTTTGTATCTGTGAGATTGTTTCTGCCTTGTATGTATATTCATTTGTATTATTTTTTAGATTTCATATATAAGTGATATCATACAATACTTTCTGTGACTTATTTCACTAAGCATAATACTCTCTGGGTTCATCCACATTGTTGCAAATGGCAGAATTTTGTTCTTTTTATGATTAATGTTCCATTGTCTGTAAACACCACATGTTTTTAATTCATTTATCTGTTAATAGGCATTTGGGTTGCTTCCATGTTTTGGCTATTGTAAGTAGTGCTTCTGTGAACATTGGGATACATGTATCTTTTTGAATTGATATTTTCTAGTTAGATACCCAGGAGTGAAATTGCTGGATCATATGGTGGTTCTATTTTTAGTGTTTTGAGGAACCAACATACTGTTTCCATAGTGGCGGCTGTACCAGTCTACGTTTCCACCAACAGTGTACAAGGCTTCCCTTTTCTCCACACCCTCTCCAACATTTGTTATTTGTAGATCTTTTGATGACAGCCATTCTGATAATTGTGAGGTGATATCTCATTTTGATTTGCATTTTTCTAGTAATTGGTGGTATTGAGAATCTTTTTCATGTGCCTGTTAACCATCTGTATTTCTTCTTTGGAAAAATGTCTATTCAGATCCTCTGCCCATTATCTGATTTGAGGTGTGTGTGTGTTTGTTTGTTTGTTTGTTTTTGCAGGTGGTGGGTTTTGGTGTATTTTTATGTGTGGTGTATGAGCTGTTTGTTTTGGATATTAACCCCTCGTCAGTCATATTATTTGCAAATATTTTTCTCCCATTCTATTGGTTGTCTTTTCAGTTTGTTGATTTTCCTGTACAAAAAGCTTTTAATTAGATCCCATTTGTTTATTTCTGCATTTATTTTGTCTTAGGAGACAGATCCAAAAAATACTGCTGTGATTTATGTCAGAGTGTTCTGCCAATGTTCTCTTCCAAGAGTTTTGTGGTTTCTTACATTTAGGTCTTTAATCCATTTTTAGCTCATTTCTTATGTGATGTGAGATAATGTTCTAACCTCATTGTTTTATGTGTAACTGTCCAGTTTTCCCAGCTTGTTAAAGAGACTGTCTTTCCATTGTATATTCTTGCCTCCTTTGTTGTAGATTAATTGGCTATAAGTGCATGGGTTTATTTCTGGGCTCTTTATTCTGGTCCATTGATCTCTGTGTTTATTTTTGTGCCGTTTCCATGCTTTCTTGATAGTTGTAGGGAAAGGAATTGTTTTTAAGGGAACCTTTGAATATTAAAAAATATCACAGTTGATTAATTTTTTTATCATTGGTATAAGATCTACAAATAATAAAATTCTGAGAAATTTTGAGAACTGAAAAAAGGAGTACAAAGTAATAATTTTATAGTAGGAACTACAACATTTTTTAAAAAAGAAGATTTGTTGGGACTTCCCTGATGGTGCAGGGAAGATTCTGGGCTGGTTAAGATTCTCTGCTTCCACTGCAGGGGGTCTGGATTCAATCCCTGATCTGGAAACCAAGATCCCACATGCCTCATGGCACGGCCACACACAAAAAAAATAACTGTATTGTAGTACTTGAGCTCACTTTTTCTGTTTGTTACTTCCCATGTATTCCTTTGCTCAAGAAACTGGTAGCGATTTCTTTTGGCACACAGAATAATCCAAGAACTCTTGAACCTCCTGGTTTTCCCACAGATTTTAGTGTTGATTGCTATGGTACTTTATTTTGGAAAACCTATGTTTATAGAGAAATGGATTCTTGTCCATCTCAGCTCATACTGTAACATCAGTAATAGCAGAATGTAATATAAAAATAGTTGATGCAGTCTAAGATTTTTTCGTCTAATTTTGTTTTTGTTATTCAACAGGTTTGATCTGTGGATGAAATGAATCATGATTTTCAAGCTCTTGCATTAGAATCTCGGGGAATGGGAGAGGTAAATATTTATGAATACTAAGGATGTGTATCTCACTTTGTCTTTGAGCCACTGAAACTTGTTTATTAACTGTAAATCTTTTGAAAATAGTGGTGATATCTTCCAAATGATGTGGGCTTTTAAAATCTATAGTTGTGGAAATCTCAGCCTTTTTTTTTTTTTTTTTTTTTAACTTTTAGCAGTAATGTTAGTGGGATTATTGTGTCTAGTTGATTTGATTGACCTGGTTAGATAATGTCATATTTTGGTAATGGACCATAATAACTTTGATTGAAAAGACCTCTCCTTGATCTTTGTCCTGCTGTTTTATATATGTATGCTATGTTTGCTTTAGCCACACTTAATTGTTCACTATTCTCTCACAAAAATTTCTCCTTGTTCATTGTTTGCTTAATAAACTTCTAATGCTCTGCAGGACTCTGCTGAAAAAAGGCTCTTTATCTGTTTGCTATTTGCAGTAAAGTTAATTACTTCATCTGACTTCTCGTGGATCTTCATACATACTTTTATTATAATACTGGTTACAGTTTTATTCATTTTATATTAGTCTCCTCTGTAGATTGTTAGCTTTGAATGATTAGCACACAGTGAGCACTCCTAATACTTTGGATTTTATCAGTCCTGTTTTATGATTTTCATTGGGGCATCCCATTTAACCTCATCACTACATAATTTAAGGCATCAAAAATACTTAGTTTTCTATATACCTAAATGAATATTTAGAAAACTTTAATTGATTATGAAAACCCTTGTGGTCACATTTTTGATTTGTCATGTTCTGTAATACTAACATAGTGTGGACTTTGATAATAGAAAATAACCATGAACAGACCTAAGATGTGTAATTAACTGCTTGCTCCTGGAGATTATTTTACTTTGGTAGACCTTCATGAGACTCACTCCATCCAATGCTGTGCTCTTCAGATGCAGAAAAAGAGTCCAGTCACTCCTCTGGGCCACAAGAGGGCACCCTGCAGCTAGCTAACCCTCCCCTTCTTCAGAACAGCGTTTTCCAAAGAGTTTGTCATTTTCAGAGGACTGATTTAAGGGTGAGTTAAGGTGCTTAAGCATAAGTGTTGCCAAAGTAAACTTGTTAGTCCAGTGCTTAAGGTAAAACTCTGGGCCCTAAGAAAATTTGAGAGAGGGAATAATTTTTTAGTTAAAAGAAGACCTTGCAGCCTCCCTGCAGTGCAGTGGCTGCTTAGGCATTGTTTACACTCTGGGTGAACAAAAAGAAACAGTTCAAAGGGCTTTTGTTTTTTTCCTTGTTTCTTGTTTTCTTTGGTCTTTAGAAAGTAGGATAACATATCTTAAAAGCAAGTTTGAACAGTGTTTCAGCTTAGTCTGTAACAGACTTGAACTTACTTTTTTTTAATACCAAATATAGTCACACCCTTACCTTAGTTCTGTTTAGACCCCACAACACTTTACTTTCCAGATCTACGTTGAGTGTGTATTTACAAATTGACTTTTTTCCTCCCTTTCCAAGTAGTAGTTGATAAACCCAAAGACATCTTTGCAGTTTTAAAAAGGGTGTCATGATCAGAAGTAATACAGAGAGTTCAGTTATTTGGGGGGTAAGAGGAGGGGTATTTGAGGTTCTGGGAAAAAGAGACTGGGTTTTTTAATGATCTAAAGCTTAAATCTAGGCTTTTCTTAGTGGAAATGTCAGATATACAGAGTAAAAGTAGTTAGGGTTAGGCTGTCTGGTTTTTTGGCAGGTAGTTAGAAGGTCATGCTTCTGTGACCATCTGGTAAAAATTTATTTTTTTTAATAAGCTGTTATTCACTAATTAAGTTTTTTTTCTTAACAGTTTACCAGCTAATTCTGTTACTCTAAGAGATAGTGAGAAACCTTTTGAGGTTTTTGTCTCTGGGTTCCCTCTCCCACAAGCCTTTCTATCTTTCCTCATCTCACAGGCAGCAGGGAACCTTCTGGGATTTCCTTCTTTGCCTGTCTCTGTCTCACCAGTCTTCTCCTTTCCTGACAGGTGAGGTTTGTTGTTTTATCCCAGAATTCATTCATTTTAATAAACTAAAAGCAGGCTTGAGTTTTCTAGAATTGCTTATTTATTTTTTCAATGCAAAATCCTTTTCTAATATATTGCCCTATCTTGACCTTTTTTTTTTAAATAAAGCTTTACTTATTTATTATGTCTTAAGTTGTAAATCTAATGTACAAAGCACTGCATTGCATATAGGGTTATTTTCAAATGTACTGGGTTATGTAGATCATGATAGCTTTTACTGACTCATCATCAGAAGGACAGTTTCTTCTGGTTGTTCATCCAAAATAGGAATAGATTTGTAATCATCCATTCATAAACTCATTCTTTCCAATTTATTCCATAGCACATTTTTGCCAGAAGGCCTACCCGTTTGTGTTATGTCACATGGCTTAAAAAGAGCAAAGCTAACCCATAGGAGGTTGAACTCATTTTCGTTAGCATGTTGTTTTAAAACTATACTACAGAGACACATACCTACCTATTTTTATATATAAAAATTAACAGGAATTCTGTGTGTGGGTGCATATATATACATACACTTTTAAATAAGAAAAAGACGCTCCTGCCTGAAGTTCTTTAGGGAACCCAAAATTTAACTTTAAATTTAACTTTAAATCATTGAGTTAATGTTTTGGGGGAGTATTTCATACCTTAGTGTAGTAAAGCGCTCTCCTTTCTTTTCTGACACAGTAATATTTAAAGAAAACATTAAGGAAAATTTGTGTAGTAAGATCCCAGGTAGTATGGAGAAGTGGAAAACATATTGGAGAGAAGATTAAGGAGACTTCTGTTTTCTATCAGGTCTATCACTAGTGCTATATGACCTTGAGAAAGATTGACTCTTTGAAGGTAGCAATAAGAATAGCATTTGTATGAGTCACACACATCTCTCAGATGCTCTGATCTGAGATGCTGGGGATAACTGGAGTGGAAACCAGCTGATTAGAGTTATGTCTGTAAATTCCTGTCTTAGCCATTCTGTCTGAAACTTTATCCACTCTAATGAATACCCACATTACATGGTCTGAATATCATGATAGTATCTTAAGCTTCTATTTTTTTCATTATGGTTATTTGTGGCCTAATAACGGGATATTTTTAGAAATACTGATAAATTAGACTACTGTTGGAAAGAAACATCTTCTGTGGTAGTTAAGTGTAAAGAATATGGGCTTTGTAATTAAGCAGTTATGTGTTCAACTCCTAATGCTGCCTAACTAGCTATACATGTATGTAATATTGTATGTAATCTTGGACAGTTTACTTAACCTCTAATTCTGTGTCCTTATGCAAAATATAACTATTAGGCAACTGTTTTTTATAAGTGTAGTTTCATGGTCCCCCTAGGATACTCTAAGATTCATATTTTTGCTTGTGAAGATATTTATTGCTTATTTTGGCATATGCTTGATGCTATTCTAAATAGTTTATTTATGTTCTTGTATTCTAACCTCATATAAACTCTAAAACAGTAGCTTTATTATTATCCTTACTTTTCAGATGAAGAAACTGAGGCTGAGTTAATTATCTGGCCCAGTACAATAGTGCTTGAACAACAGATTGAACTCTTGAGTGCCTTGACTGTTTACAGTACTGCTTCCCGTTGGAAGTGATGACATCTAATAATATTTGCTGTGATATTAAGGGGTATTGAGAATGTAAAAGATTTGAGAGTAGTGTGATTTGAAAACATTAAGTATTGATATCTTTTATTAACAGAGAGGACTAAAGTCTGGAAAAGCACCATTCTGCAGTTATAGAGAACTCCCTTGTGGCTTTTGTTTTCGACTTGCCTAATTGTTAGCATCTGTACCTTTTATTAACTTCATTGTAAATAGAGTCACCTTATATCCCGATTTGTTCAGACAGTCCAGATACATGTTATCATGGCATAATTGTTATTAGTACTCTCTTTCTCAAAACTGTCCCAGTTTGGATGTTATATGAACACTATAATGTAGACATAGAGTCTTCAAGTTCTCTTAATTCTTAGAATTATGTTAATTTTTTGGTTTGGTGATTTTACTTGACAATTTGTATTAGAAAAATCTAAAGTATAAGTGTAACTCATAGTATAAATTGTAGCAAGAATTTTATTTATTATTTATTTTGAAGTAGTATAGTAGTATATTGGAGTGTTGACTGATTTCTTTGGAGATGAAAAGGGCAAGGCATAAGTCCTTCTTTAAAGAAAGAACTAATGAAATGGTGGATAGTGGGGATTTGAATCTGTATGTCCACCTAATCATTTCTGAGTTGGAAGGACAGGGGAGTATGTTCTTGACACGAAGTGCCAAGTTGTTTGAGCTTGGTTTAGAGCTTTTGAGAATTAGGGAAGTAATATGAAGCAGTATTGGACAATGTATTTTACAGATCTTCAAGATCTCTTAGCGTTTCTTTTCTGTAATGTGCTTTTCCATTTCTGCTACAGTAAAAGAGTCTCCAGGGGCAAAACACTATTTTTATTGCTATTCTAACCACTGTACCTGTTAGTCTTTTTTTTTAAGCTGTTCTATTTATTGCTTTCCCCTATATTTAGTCCATTTTAACTTAATTCTTGGCTAGTAGTTTCTCTAAAAATATTTGAAATCAGTGTCTGCATTGTCACAGCTGTCTCTGGAGTGGTGATAAAGGCCTTTGTTAAGAGAACTGTTAATTTTGTTAACTACTGAATTGTTTGTCCAGGTAATTTACAAGTGCTTGCAAAATGGAGAGAGAGCCATAGCACAGTGTGTGGCAGAAAGTAGGCACGCTGAGTAAGTCCTTGGCATAGACTCCCCTCCAGGTTTTAAGTTTGGGTGTCAAAGCAGTGACCTGTGAACTATTGGAGCACTATGTGGAATCTTACCCCAAAAGACTGGAATAGTGTCCTCAGAAAGATTCTTATTTCTACTACCTCACAAGATGAGATTAGTTTGTTTTAGCCACTTCTGTGTCTAATAAATGCTTCTGTTAATTTATGATGACTTCATTTTTGATTACTTATTTGTTATCCTTATTTTGATATTAAAACACTTATCTTTATGAAGTATAGGATAAAAGTCTTACTCTTTCAAGAACCATTTTCTTCTGCCTGAAATGGCTTATTTATACAGTACTTTAAAGGGATTAACTTGGGTTTCACTGAATAGTTGTTCAATATATCAAGAGCAGTGTTTTAGTATTATCATCTTTATATTTTGTTTGAATATTTGCATGAAACTTTATAGTGAGATTTTTTTTAAAAAATCGGAACAACCAAGGTTGTATTTTACTGGAATCTTTGTTAGTATAGATTATTGTTTAAAATGCCTGTACTTTAGGGAATTCCCTGGTGGTCCAGTGTGTAGGGCTCTTACCTGACCTCGGTAGGGTTCAATTCCTGGTCAGGGAACTAGTATTCCACAAGCCATGTAGTTGTGGCCAAAATAAATCAACAAAATCTCTTTTAAAATAATAATAGAAATAAATAAAATGTCTGTACTTTAAATACAAATCATTTGCAGCTCAGGAAGATCCTAACATGCAAAAAAAAATTTTTTTTAAATAGAGAACTGAGTTTCCTTTAAAATTAACAGTATTTAGTTTAGCAAAAGATCCATAGATTAGGCATATGCCCAAATTGAATCCACCCCACTCCCCTCAAAAGCTGCTTATCCTGTTTTTGTGTTTGTTTTGGTTGGTAGTACTATCATTACCTTGTTACCTAGATTGTAAAGTTTTATTCTTTTTAATCAGCCTCTTATTTTTGTTTGTATCCTATTGACTCTCCTGAATGTCTCTGAAATGTATTTTATTTTCTCAGTTCTTTCTGTGAGTGCCCTGTTTCACTTCTTGTCATCTTGACTCTGTTGTAATTCTCCTGAATGATTTCCTTGCCTCTGGTCTAGAATATCCATTATTCTTAGAACTTTGAGGTTCCTCATAATCTGCCTAGATAGCTTTCACAGCATCAGCTCCCACATCTGTTCCTCCATCTCACACCCTGTTGTATAAACTGTGTGTTTTCTCAGGTTGTGCCTTTGTCCATCACTTCTTGTGTCCTCCCCACCTTCCATTCACACTTTTAAACCCCTGACACACACATAGTCTTATCTCTCAAGACCCCATATAAGTTTCACTAAGTTCATTTTATTATAGGTGTTATATATTTGTGAGCTCTCTGAAGATAAGGTCACCATGCCCTTAAGGAGGCAAATACAGGTAATTTAGTATTACAAGTGTAGCAATAGAAGTATATACAAGCTTAATTATGAGGACCTAGTTATGGGCATGGGTTTGAGTAAACTCTGGGAGGTGGTGATGGACAGGGAGGCCTGGCGTGCTGTGATTCATGGGGTCACAAAGAGTCAGACACGACTGAGCGACTGAACTGACTGAACTGAATTATGGGCTGAGAGGGATGAGTGTCTTACACATGCTTACTTAAATGTCACATACATTGTTTAGAAAACCAGTCTGTTCTTTTCAAACAAACATACCCTCAGTCTGGTTCTTCTGAGTGTCAGGAAAGGTAGACAGGAGAGACCTGGATGAACACTGAAGTCTCATTCGGAACTGACCAAATGTACATTTTTATTAATCATCAAATGGTTATACCAACACAATTTTTATATTCCTGTGTGTGTTACAACATAGGATTGGACACAGGGCTTTGAGATTATCTCAAAAAGTATTTAAGGGTTTTAATGTATCTCTTCCACCATCCTGCTTCCTGCTTTAGAATTAGATCGCTACTGTTGAGAACATAGGAAGAATTGCGAAGTTCACTTCCATTGAATTGTTAAACAAGAAGAATTGTCTGTCATTGAAGCTGTAGGATAGGAGATATTCCAACATCAGTACTTGGAAGTAAAGAGAAAACATTAATCATTTGTATAAACATTTTTATTATCTGTGTTAAATTTAGTAGGTCTTTTGAAAGACTTCATTAAAAATACCACATGACAGTAAAACCATTTGAAAAATGCAGAAGTATGAAGTTGACTTTTCAGGTCTAGAGTTATTAGAACCAGTATCCAAGCATAAATGGGGAGTTATTAACTAGACAAATTAGGAAACAGGGCACTCTTGAATTTTTGTTAGAGTTGAAAGCTAACGTATACCTATTGATGGTAAGTTTGCTTTCTGCTGTGTTTTTGCTCTTCGTAATTAGGATGAAATTTAAATGTAATAATTTTTTTCCTTCCAATAGCTTTTGCCTACCAAAAAATTTTGGGAACCTGATGATTCAACAAAAGATGGACAAAAAGGCATATTTCTTGGGGATGATGAATGGAGAGAGACTGCATGGGGAACTTCTCGTAAGTTGTTGGTGTATGTGTGAGAGTTCTGAATTTGTTTAATACTTGAATTTTTTTAAAACCCTACTGCCCCCAAACGGTACCTTCAGAAACTTTGTGGTATCTTTGAGGATTTCATGTGTCCTCATAATACCCATTTTCTTATGTAAAGTCAGCCATACTTAATGGTTCACTTATTGATTAGAAATGCTTGTCACAGTAAGATTTTATTAAGTTTTATTTGAGGTTAAACTCTGATTATAAAATTCTGAATTTCCATTAAAATACAGGACACAATTTAACCATAAGAATTTTTAAGCTTGAATTGTATCAGTGGATAGTGATCTATTAACTGCAGCTCAGACTAGCTTTATTAAACATTAGCCACACCCATAAAGGAAATAAACCCCCATAGTAAGATAGAATTCCCAGAAAGGGAGCAGACTTTGAATGTTTTTGATATCCATAGGTAACAAAGACTGAGGTCCAAGAAACTCTTAAGGGAAAAGGAATTGGAATGTAAGAAGTATAACTCATGGGGTGACAGTATTTATTGGTAAATTACAGAGCATACTTATATTCTTAAAATACTACTGATTATATTTTTAAATGTTTCTCATTAATAAAATTTGAGATGTACATGTGAAACTTTCAACATGTATTTAACAAATAAGTTTCCGCTTTATAACTGAAAGCAGCTAATTAAAACTATTCAAGATGATCAAAGTAATATAAAATCAAGTTTCTGGAATTAATTTTATATTTTGAGTGTAAATTGCCAGGTACTTTTTTTCTTTCCAAATCAGTAAGAAGGTTTTAAGTCCTTTACGGTTTTAAATTTTGTTCTTAAAAGTAATTGTTAAAAAGTTTAGGAAAAAAGAGAAAGTGAACACTGCTATATGGAAGTATTGCTTTATTTTCAGTGACATCTTCATCCCGTGAACTTTGTATCAATGATAAAGTTATTCTAAGTCTGGTTACCAAAAAAAAAAAAGTTAGGAAAAGCTGAAAATTTTTAGTACTATTTATAATCAAAATGGAAAGAGATTGAAAACTTTGCTAGATACTAAATTAGATTAAAATACTGGGAATTTTATTTGCGTTCAACCAATATGTAATATAATGTGCCAGATTTGGAGAATACAAAGATAAATGAGATACGTGATCCCTGCCCTCAAGGAATTTTTTTTCTGGATTTGTATTAACCTATATAGATTGAACTTATATAATTTAAGTTATTCAGTTATTTGGGCCAGGATACATTTTCTCCATAAAAGGCACTTTCTTTGCTAAAACAACATGCTTGAAAATTTGATTGATACGCATGTTTTGATTTTTGTTTTGAAAGTTAAATGGTTAATTGCTTTATTTATCAGAACCAAATATTTTTAAAAGCATTCCAAAGCAAAACATTTTGAGCACAACATGGTAATGAGAGATATTTTCAAGATGAATGTTAGGGAGATATTTTTGGTATGTTGTATTTGGAAGACAACTGGTACCAACAGTAAAACATTTAAGCAACTGTGTATATATTCCTGATATATCTTTTTAGTGTCAAGTTTATAATTTTAGTTAATTCCTTGTATCACTCCCTCTCCCAACTTTTTTTGTTGTACGGATAAAATTTTGAAGATGAATATAAGTTTTTATCAGGAGACATGAGAAAATTAGAAATGGATTATTTTGTTTACTGAGTAAATATTTATTGAATGCCAAACATGTACAAATATGAAAATGACATTCCTTGTCCTAAAAGAGTTGTCATTCCATAGTTCTTTCCATGACCACAGGAGATTTTTACCATACACATATTTCCTTCTCAGCTGAGCTGAATTATTTGTGATTATTAATTTCATTGTGTTCTCCTGGCACTTTTAGGCCTTTGAGCATACTGGTTTCTCTAACCAGAGTGCTTTCCACCCCCATTTTCACCTATTTTTTGCTCTCTATCCTTCATATCACTTCCTTTGGGATTCACTCTAAGACTGGGAAAAAGTGATGAATATGCTTTCTCTTCCCTATAGTATCCTGGATTATTTTTATTGAAGTGCTTTTACTCTTACTATGATCGCTTCCTGTTAAACCTATAGTCTCGTAGAGTTCAGGGACTGTTGTGTTCTTAGATCCCACATACATACCACAATGCTTAGCATATTGGTTCAAAATTTTTTTCTGCAAATCTAGGTGAGTCTTGCCTCAAATGTTTTTATGTTCATATTTGCTTTCAGATCTTAAGTATTGCCTTTTTTATCACAAAATATGTAGAAAAGGTATTTGTACCAGATGGATAATTTTTTTAAAAATAAATGAAAAACTTTTAGACTAGAAGGATTTTTTTTAATTAAAGAAATTTTTCTTTAATCTTTAAAAAAGGGATCTTTTTTAAAAAAACTAAGTGATACTTAGTCTTAAAGACTGTGATATTACTGTCTTTTTTGAATGAACTTAGTCATCTATGTTTATAGCACTACAGCCATGTATTCTGAATCTGTCCAATACATGACTGTGATCCTGAGAAGTGCCTCCGTCAATTTAGGAAGAGTTATTTTTATTTCAGGTTTTATCTCTAAAGTTTTTTGGTTTGAGTTGTTCTGAATTGACAGTAGAACTTTTTAATAAGAGGCTTAAAAGCAGTGGAGAATTCAAATTGTTTCTATTGCCAGTGACTTTTGAATTTGATTATTCTTCAGATAGCCTTTTACCTGCTTTTACCAAATGACTTTCTTAATCTGTATTCTCAAGAAATGTCTAAAGGGCAGTGAGTCTAAACAGATTGAAGACGTTTTTTTAAGTTTACAGTAACATTCAAAATAAAACAATATGCTGATTTTTCTTTAGTATATTGATGTGAATACATTTTGGTTAGCTTAAAAGTACAAATTTGTAATTGTTTTCTTTTTTCCAAACAGACCATTCAATGTCCCAGCCCATTATGGTACAGAGAAGATCTGGACAGGGTTTTCATGGAAACAGTGAAGTAAATGCAATATTGTCTCCGCGATCAGAAAGTGGAGGCCTTGGTGTGAGCATGGTAGAATATGTATTAAGTTCTTCTCCTGCTGATAAATTGGATTCTCGATTTAGGAAGGGAACTTTTGTGAGTATTTTGAATTAAGAAATGTTTTTAAGTTGCTGGATGGTTATTTGATTGTCTTTAAGTCAGTTTCTTATTCTGACCCTTCCTAGAATTAAAGGTAATTTTATAGCTATTGGTGCTCTTGTTTTCTTCTCCTAGCCACTTCTTGAAATACACGAAATTGTAGAACCACCGGGAACATTTATAATCTTAATCACGTTACCAAAAAAATCATATTAATTAAAAAACAAAGTTTGTAAGATTAAAATTGCTTATTTGTGGTAGTACTTGATACGACGGTTAAAAAAACGAAATCATCTTTCATTAAGTAGAATTTTAATTTCACTTGTGGTGTTACTGCTCTTCTAGCACCGCTATAGTTAAGGTTGCCTTAGCCCTTCTGTTATAAATCACTGGTTTGTACTCAATTTTTTTGGCCTTTGATAAATTCGTTGACTACAAAATTAAAATAAGATTCAATGTTTTTATTGTTTACATGCACTATAGTGTAGTTTTAGGTCACCTTGTGGTGCCTTTTTTTGTGTTCTATTAAATATTCAGAATCAAACAGATTCTTTTTCCTCAGGGCACTAGAGATGCTGAAACAGATGGACCTGAGAAAGGAGATCAAAAAGGCAAGGCTTCTCCATTTGAGGAGGACCAAAACAGAGATCTTAAGCAAGGAGATGATGATGATTCTAAAATAAATGGCAGAGGTTTGCCAAATGGAATGGATGCCGATTGCAAAGATTTTAAGTAAGATTTTCACTTTCTCAAGCAGAAAATCATATCTCTTTAGGGATTATTGCTACTAGCTGATATGACTGATTTAGGTATTTTTCCAACTTTGGGTTTTTTTATTTCCCTTTGTACCTTGTATTAAATCTGGAGGAAGACTTAAAATTTTTTATAAGGAGTATTAGTTAATATTATGTGCCATTTTTAAAAAAGATAAGTCTTCAAGTTTCTCTAAAACAATGCATTCCATTAAGTAATGTTAGAAGTTGCTATTACCTTTCTACTAATGTGGTAGTCTAAATTTTAACTGTTTTCTCCCTGCTAAAGTTTAGTGAATTTAAGGTTTAATCTGTGATTTTTCTTGGCAAACTCTTCTTGAGTTTGCTCTTAGCACCTTTCTGTAGAGTTTTCTCTTCCTTCTATCTCTGTATTGTATCCTATCCCCCCTTTTCTGAGTTTATGCTGATACTTAATCATATTCCTGAAATTAGGACAGGAGGAACATATCAGACTTCTAAAAATTAGTGTTAAGTTCAGAATTTAAGTTCAGTTGTAGATTTTTTGTTGTCTCTTTATGGCAAGTATTTCTTTTGTTCTAGCCTTTGGACTTAGATTAGGCAGTGCACATTCATCTAAATATTAGGGAGTTGTTTCTTCATATCCTGAACTTTATACTTCAGTAATCAGATGCTTTGGGGCCTATACCTGAAAATAGTTGTTTCTTTGCGATCTTCTGAACCATGAAATATCAGTTAGTTGTTAGGTACATGTTTATGTCTATTACCTTTAATTATCAAAAAATAGAGTAACAATACTTCTTAAAAACAGTGCCATTTAAATCTGTTCTAAATGCAAAAAAGCATCCAAAACCAGTAAACCTCTTTTGACAAGAAATAAATTTAATGCTACTCAGTTTGTTTTAGAACCTTATTCTGCTTTGCTCTTCTGCTATTACCTAATCTGTGTTCAAGGGCATGCATTTAAAACTGAGTTGATTATAAACCCTGCAGAGTATACATTTATAATTGAAGTGTTAATACACCATTAACTATAGCAAGAAAATAGCACCACTCATAGCATAATGACTTCTTCTTTTGAATCCTCTACTTTTTTTTTTTTTTTTGCTGTATTAGAGTTGTTTTGTGTGAAAGACTATATTTCTCCATATTAATATGAACTTTACATTCAATAGCATTATAATTCCATTAAGTTTGTAGTATGTTTTTTAAATTGCTTATAAAGTATTTCTGATGCAATATTGTCTTCAACAGTATAAAAACATTTCAGAGTAATAGCTGTGGTCATATGGTCACTATGGTAGCACATCATTATTACATACATTAACTGATATAGCATCTGTTGGAATAGAACTGAAAGGAGTGAAAGAAATATATCAGGCTTTCGTTGTTCTTTGTTGTTGTTGGAATATGATTGCTTTACAATGTTGTGTTAGTTTCTGCTATTCAATGAAGTGGATCAGCTATATATACACACACAGACGTACTGTCTCTCTTGGACCTTCCTCCCACCTCTTTCTTTTTTCCAATGGACTGATTTTAAAGAAGATGCTTTCAGTTTTATTTTTCTTCCCATATATTCTAAATGAAAAGCCTTTGGATTATTCACATGAACATTTTAATTGTGGATAAAGGGGAAAGGAGTTTGAAATTTCTTCTCATGTTGCAAGGACAGTGTTTAATTTTGAAATAAAATGTAAGTCCACAAACCTAAAGTATCTGGAAAACAATTCTTGTAATTAATTGGTTTGTGAAATGTTCTATACGTGTTAGCAGATTTATTCCATTGTAAAGTACCTAGAAGTGGGGCAGTTACATATGGATAACCGTTGACATTGAAAGACAGGTTATAATAGTTACTACCATTTATTTAATGTACTTACATTTGAATATACTATGAAATGATAGTTCCTCAGAATGAATTTACTTCTTGTGAAGGATAAGATCTTATATAAATTATTTCCACAGAAGGAAGGGGACTGTTAATAAGGATCACTTATGTCCAGAAATTAAGTGAAAATAGTTTAGACTGTAAAGGATGTTGATAAAAAGAGAAGAGTCGGTGCTTAAAATTTAGTGTTAATAAATTTCTTCAGAAAATTAAGACTAATCAGTAGAGAAAGTTGCTCTTTGTATATAAAATTATACTTTTCATTGATGTGCATGCTTAATTTTTGATAAATATTCATTTTTATTTATTTCTGATGATTTAAACTGAAACAATTTGCTATGATAAAGATAGTTTTTGGAGAGCTCATAGAGGGTTTTTACAAATAGTCTTTTTGTTTTTGTTATTATAGAAGTACAGTGTCACCTCTGTCTCAAGGAAACTGGGACCTGGGTGTTGAAATGATTTACTCAGAATATTGTTTTTTAGAGTCAAGAGTCAGCTTTCTGTCTTGGTTCACTGCCCTTTTCTTTTGTATTCTGTATTATACAGTCTTCAGTTGTGAAGGCCATATGATTCTTTCTGGCCGTTTTTTTTTTTCCCCCCGCCCTGAAGTATTAGGCAAGATGTTAGGACGGCTATGCTGGTAGACAGGATGGGAGTATGGTGGGTAGGTTTTGGTTTCAAGTCTTCTCTTATTTGTTGCATGGCAGTCTGCTCTTCATACCTACTGCTCATTTTGTCTGTGATTTGAGACAAAAGTTTTGAGTACCGTAAGCCTAAATCGTGATATTGGACAATTTCCTTATCTGTAAAATTGAATTATATCTTTATGCTATTAAAATTGGGGGCAGTTGTCACTAATAATATTTAAAAAATGAAACCATGTCAGCTTTTAAGTGTAAGCTGGATTAAACAGAAAAAAAGAAAAAAAGTGATAAAGAGGAATGCTTAGTGACCTAGGGTCCCTAATTTGCCTTTTGTGTTTTACCACCATCTGTTTTCCATGATTTTCCTACTTTATGATTTCACCTTTTGACATACTTGTTACTTTTACTCATTTCTGTTTTCTTTACACAGTCGTACTCCTGGAAGTCGTCAAGCCTCTCCAACTGAAGTAGTTGAGCGCCTAGGCCCCAGTACTAATCCCCCAGAAGGATTGGGGCCTCTTCCTAATCCTACAACTAACAAACCACTTGTTGAAGAATTTTCAAATCCTGAAACTCAGAATCTGGATGCCATGGAACAAGTTGGTCTGGATTCCTTACAGTTTGACTATCCTGGTAATCAGGTACCAATGGACTCCTCAGGAGCTACTGTAGGCCTTTTTGACTACAATTCCCAGCAGCAGGTAAAGAATACTGCTCCTTTAGCGATGTTCCTCTTAGCTAGTAGTAGTATAGCCTAAAGTGCTGTGAGATGTTCACATAAATAATAGGGGTATTTTTAAACCCTTTAATGTTTTATTGAATAAAATGTCCTTATAGTTGAGAAAGTGATTAAAATATGTATTTGTAATATTCCATTCTTAGCTTTCTGAACAAAAATGAAATGCTGTGAGACTAATCTGTGTACTCAATACTTCCCTTAATAGCTCTTTCAGAGGACTAATGCACTAACAGTTCAGCAGTTAACTGCAGCTCAGCAGCAGCAGTATGCATTAGCCACAGCTCAGCAGCCACACATAGGTGAGTCTTTGTAAGTTACCGTTCTCATTATAGTGTTAGAAAGTCTTGTGTTAAAGTGTTTAGATCTTATTTAATGGTGTTATTTCATTACTTTCTGAAACATCTCATTGAGATAAAACAGTAGTAGATTACATGGCAAGAGTAAAAATTAGGAAAGAACAGGTTGGCGTTTATTTTACTTGTATTCTTGGTGAAATAAAAATCTATAACTTGATGAAAGCTGTCAGCACATAAGTTTTGTTCTTAGTGTGAAGTGGAGAGCATTAAACACTTGGAAATTCAAGCATTGTTTTGGGTGTTCATATCAAGTCAGAGTGTTTGTTTTTGAAATGGATTGGAAGTAAGAATCACAAGACAATTTCTTTAAATTTTTTCTTCCTTCCTTCATTAAGCTATTTAGCCTTTGAGCTTTATAGTAAAGACTATAATTATGTGAAATACTATGATTACATATGTCTTATTGATAGAGTTCAGGCATTAGTACCTGTTTTTCTGTTGAGGTTTTTGTTTTTTTTTTTTAACTTATTTTGAAATAATTACTGATTCACATGAGGTTGCAAGGAGAGTACACACATGCCCCACCTAGTTTTCCCTAAATGACTACACGTTAACATAGTATAGTACCACAGCCGTTGGTAAATGTGTGTGTATAGATGTGTGTCATTTTATCATGTGTATAGATTCATGGGAACCATTCTTACACCTGATTTTGGCTGACCTTGATTTCTTTCCACTCTCAACATCAGGCGGGGACCGGGGATGAGATAAACTAAGTTAGTTCTATTCCCTTAACTTTGTTTTGTTTTGGGTCAATCCAAGAAGTCTTTCCAGGTCCAAAATTTTATTTTCGGTTTTAATCAAAGGTGACCACATGTTTCTAGATGGCTTCTAATAGCAGCATGCACTCTGGACCTGTTTTTTTACACTTTCCCCTAGCCTTCTTTATCCCTGTATATAATGCTGCTTCACTCATTGTTAGAAACATTGATTCCTGTCTACTTGTGGGCCATTACAACACTTGTTATTTCTTGACACTTCATTGTATGATTTATATGTGGTAGGCTGGGATACCTATTATTGCTCTTCCTTTTGGTAGTTTTAAATTTTCAGCTCTTGCCTTTTCTTTCGTATCAGCTTTAAAATCCTCTTATTTACTTCCATATGCATGTGTGCTCAGTGTCCGACTCTCTGTGATCCCATGGACTGTAGCCCACCAGGCTCCTCTGTCCATGGAATTCTCCAGGCAAGAATACTGGAGTGGGTTGCCATTTCCTCCTCCAGGGTATCATCCCGACCCAGGGATCAAATCCAAGTCTCCTACATTGGCAGGTGGATTTTTTACCACTGAGCCATCTGGGAAGCCCCTGTTTACTTTCAGATCAGGTTAAAATCTTAAATTAACTTATGAAAAGTAACATTTTTATGACCAAGTATTCTTCCAGAACCTAGTGTATCTTTAATTTTGTTAAAGTTTGCTTTTGTGGTGTTTATGAGTGCTTTAAAGTTTTTCTCATATAAGTTTGCATATTTTTCAGTAGGTTTGTTCTTTGGTATTTTATCTTTTGCTATCATTGTAAATGACTTCCTGGCTTTCATTATATCTTTAAACTGGTATCTGTGAAGAAAGCTCTTGATTAGTGTTTATTAAATTTTATTAATGCTGTTTTCTAATAATTGACTCAGTCCTGTGCTCTTAGAATTTAAAAGAATTGTATATAATATTGAGCTCTTTTAATTTGCTAATTTTTTAAGGATTTTTATCAATATATAAATGAATTTAGCCTGTGTGTGTGTATGCATTTTTATGTTAGATTTTGATATCAGTATACTTGCTTCCTAAAAATAGTTTAAAAGTGTTTCTTTTTTTTAATGCCTTGGAGTATTTTCAATTACATTTGACCTTGTAAAAGATTTGGCATAAGTTAGAACTTCTTTGTGAAACTAGGGAAACTATGCAAATAAATCTGAAAACTTGAATAGAATGGAAATTTCTAAGAAAGAATAACTTAACAAAATGGATCCCATCTTTGTTCCATTGTTAAATAGAGAAGAGTTGATCATTAGTCCTTTTATCCAGGTTTGCTGAGTCATCTCTCAGCTGGCTGATAGTTCATTTAGATTCAGTTCAGTTCAGTCGCTCAGTCATGTCCGACTCTTTGTGACCCCATGGATGTAGCATGTCAGTGCTCCCTGTCCATCACCAACTCCTGGAATTTACTCGGACTCATATGCATTGAGTCGGTGATGCCATCCAACCATCTCATCCTCTCTCATCCCTTTCTCTTCCTGCTTTCAGTCTTTCCCAGAATCAGTGTCTTTTCCAGTGAGTCAGTTCTTTGCATCAAGTGGCCAAAATATTGGAGCTTCAGCTTCAGCATCAGTCCTTCCAATGAGTATTCAGGACTGATTTCCTTTAAGATTGACTGGTTTGATCTCCCTGCAGTCCAAGGGACTCTCAAGAGGCCTCCAACTCCACAGTTCAAAAGCATCGATTCTTCTGCACTCAGCTTTCTTTATAGTCCATTCTGTCGTTTTTGAGATTGCCTCCAAGTACTGCATTTCGGACTCTTTTGTTGCTATGATGACTACTCCATTTCTTCCAAGAGATTCTTGCCCACAGTAGTAGATATAATGGTCATCTGAGTTAAATTTACCCATTCCAGTCCATTTTAGTTCACTGATTCCTAAATTGTCTATGTTTACTCTTGCCATCTCCTGTTTGACCACTTCCAATTTACCTTGATTCATGGACCTAACATTGCAGGTTCCTATGCAGTATTGCTCTCTACAGCATTGGACTTTACTTTCATCACCAGTCACATCCACAACTAGGTATTGTTTTTGCTTTGGCTCCGTCTCTTCATTCTTTCTGGAGTTATTTCTCCACTGGATCTCCAGTAGCATATTGGGCACCTACTGACCTGGGGAGTTCCTCTTTCAGTGTCCTCTTTTTGCCTTTTCATACTGTTCATGGGGTTCTCAAGGCAAGAATACTGAAGTGGTTTGCTATTCCCTTCTCCAGTGTACCACATTTTGTGAGAACTTTCTACCATGACATTGTACCAATAGAAATATGTGCTCCATAGAATTTAAAATTCTCTAGTAGCCACATTTTAAAAAGTAAAAAGAAATATGTGAAATTAGTTTGAATAATATTTTATTTATCCCATTATACTTAAAATATCTCAAATGTAATCAATATAAAACTTAGTAATAAATTCTCTTTTTTATATAGTCTTTGAAATTAAGTGTGCTATATATGGCAGTAACTACCATAGCAGACAGTGCATGTTCTAGAATGGAGTTTGACGAACTTTTTTCTATAAAGTCCCAGATAACAAATATTTTAAATTTTGCCTGCCATATTTTTTCCATCACAACTACTCAACCTTCCTCTTATAGAGCAAAGCAGCCATAGACAGTACCTAAACGAGTACAACTGTGTTCTCTTCAACTTTACTGTGGGCACTGTAACTTGAATTTTGTATAATTTTCATTTGTTACAAATTACTATTTTCAACCATTTAAAAATGTTTAAATCATTCTTAGCTAATTTATACAAAAATAGGTAGTAGGCTAAAACTTGGCCCATGGACTGGACCAGAAAGAGGTGATAGATATAGTATATTTTATGTTTTAAAATGTACATCTACACTCAAAAGAGGGAGAGAAAGAGAAGAGAAAAAGATGGGGTTGTTTTGATGGCTGAAGAGTTTCTGTAGGGTAGGAAATTGAGATGTGATCCATAGGAATAAACTGGAAATAAACTATGAGGCCTGCAGAGGGCTGCAAGAGGGATAAATAAAATGGCCTGCTCATCCCAGGACTGGGGTTGAGAGGGTTAGATCCCCAAACCACTAATAAAGACTTGATTTGGAGACTTCACCCTACAGTGTGTATTTGTCAATTGGGATGGATAAATGTAAGAGAATCTCTCATATAAGATAGTATCTAAAACAGAAATTACAATGCAAACAACAATAGTGTTTATACCCATGATACAGAAATAAGAGAACTTTAAAGTTCTGAAAATAATTTTTAAGTGTTTATTTAGAATATTAAGAGATAAAGGACATAAATCATCAAAGATCAGAGGTCTTAAAACATCAAAATGATGTGAAAACAAACCATTTCAGAACCTTGTAAATAAAAACACATGGGGTGGACTGCATAATTAACTAGCTATCACCTAGGAGGAAATAGACCAGAAGATAAAACTTAGGAAATCTCTCAGAACACTGAAAAGTTACACATAGTAATCAGGATGTGGGATGGAGTAGGGAGTAACTAAACCAGTGCAAAGCTTTTTCTGAAGGCTTGAATAAATGGGGACACATGCCCTTTGGGGGAAAACTCAGTACCTTAAAGATGTCAATTCTCCTTAAATTGTGAATTTAATATATTGATTGGAATCCCAACAGGACCTTTTTTTTTTTTTTTAAACTTAAAACTTTGCTTTTGATGTTTATCTCAGAAAAGTGAAACCAGAAAGTTGATAGAACACTAAAGTAAGAGATGGACTTAGCCATATTTCAAAGTAATTATTATCTTCAGTGGTTAAAACATTGTGGCACTGGCTTAGAAATACATAACTAGATCAGTAAACAAGAATACTCTGAAGTGAGGGTGTGTGTGTGTTTGGGGAGTGGTGGTAGTGTGATTTTTAACCTTAACATTGCAAATTAATTAGAGTATCTTTGGAGAATGACTTGGAGATAATTGGGTCATATTCCGATGGATAAGAATTTTAATGAAAAAATAGAAGTATAAAAGATTTGATAAAGTTTGTCTCTTTGATAGCTAAAGAACCATAGATTAAAACCAACTAATTTTAATACTTTATTTTACTTCTCACATTGTCAACTTTAAAAAAATTCAATAATACCCTATTTCACCTGAGTGTAGGTGGTATTCTCGTATACTCATGGCAGTAGTGTAAATTGGTAAAACTTGACTGGAGGGTAATCTGGACAGGCGGATGGAGATTAAATATATATGTTTCTCCATTTAAGTGAATTTTCATAAGGATATGATGATAATGTATACTTAAAGAATAATAGCAGCATTATTAATAGCAAAAAGTGAATCATCTGTGTATCTGTAGTAGACTAGTTAAATCACATGCCTTTTATGTAGTGGGATCCAGAACTCTGCAGCTATAAATATTACTAGGAGATGCCCTGGCAGTCTAGTGGTTAGGATGCACACTTTCACTGCCGAGGGCCAGAGTTCAATCCCTGGTTGTGGGAAATAAAGATCCTGCAAGCCAGGTGGCATGCAGCAGCCCCCTACACACACCACCAAAAAAATTAAGATGAATAGGTGTCCCTTGACATGGAAAGGGATCTGTGTTTAACTGGCAAGTGAGAAAAGCATATTAAAGTACCATTTTACCCTATAATATAAAACTTATCAGTGTGTTTATATTATATATTCATTTAAAAATTTAGAAGGACATGTATTTATACATATGCACATATAAACATAGATTCAAACACATGTATGTGTATACATGCAAACATATGCATTTATGTGTACACACACATAATAGGCTTCCCTTGTGGCTCAGCAATAAAGAATCTGCCTGCAGTGCAGGAGATGCAGGTTCAATCCCTAGGTAGGTGAAGATCCCCCGGAGAAGGAAATGCCAACCCACTGCCGTATTCTTGCCTGGGCAATCCATGGACAGAGGAGCTTAGCGGACTACAGTCGTGGGATCGCAGAAGAGTCAAACATGACTTAGTGACTAAACAACAATAGGAACACACACAAGCATATGGCTTGAGATCTCATATGTTGTAAATATTTCTAAGTGAATCATGTGAGCTTAAAATAAGTTTTCCCTTTTTTGGCAGAAGTTTCAGTATATATACGTTGTGCTAAGTTGCTTTCAGTCACTCTTTGTGACCTGATGAACCATAGGTCACCAGGCTCCTCTGTCTGTGGGATTTTCAGGCAAGAATGCTGGAATGGGTCGCCATTCCCTCCTCCAGGGGATCTTCCCAACCCAGGGATCAAACCCACATCTCCTACAGTTCCTGCATTGGCAGGCGGGTTCTATACCACTGGCACCACCTGGGAAGCCCTAATATATCCATTAGGTCAAACTAATTCCTTCTTTTTCAAATATTTGAAACCTTCCTGCCTTTTTGTCAGCTTTGTAGTATAAATATGGAGAGAGCTATATTAAAATCATTTCTGAAGTCAAAAAAGAAAATTGAGAAGAATAAACTAATGGTCAGTAAAGGTTACATGAGGACTTTGGCTTTCCACTTTTTTTTTTTTTTTTAAATGAAATTATGCTTTTTAAATAATTTTTATTTTTTTGGCATGTGGGATCTTAGTTCCCTGACCAGGGATTGAACCTGTGCCCTCGGCGTTGGGAGCACCGAGTTCTAACCACCTGACTACCAGGGACGTCCCGGCTTTCCACTTTTTATACTTAAATATTAGTAGTATTTTGAGTTTTTAAAAGCAGTCTTTTTTAGTAATAAAAATATAGAATATAAAGTTAGGTCCTGACTTTTCAATTTGTAGTTAATAGGAGTAGAACATGTATATCAAAACATCTTTATTCTTGTCGTGATCATCAAAAAAGGAAGAGAGTTCCAGAAAACATCTCTTTCTGCTTTATTGACTATGCCAAAGCCTTTGAATGTGTAGATCACAATAAACTGTGATAAATAAAATTCTGAAAGAGATGGGAATACCAGACCACCTGACCTGCCTCTTGAGAAACCTATATGCAGGTCAGGAAGCAACAGTTAGAACTGGACATGGAACAACAGACTGGTTCCAAATAAGAAAAGGAGTACGTCAAGACTGTATATTGTCATCCTGCTTATTTAACTTAAATGCAGAGTACATCATGAGAAACGCTGGGCTGGAGGAAGCACAAACTGGAATCAGGATTGCCGGGAAAAATATTAGTAATCTCAGGTATGCAGATGACATCACCTTATGGCAGAAAGTGAAGAAGAACTAAAGGGCCTCTTGATGAAAGTGAAAGAGGAGAGTGAAAAAGCTGGCTTAAACTCAACATTCAGAAAACTATGATCATGGCATCTGATCCCATCACTGCATGGCAAATAGATGGTGAAACAGTGTCAGACTTTATTTTTCTGGGCTCCAAAATCACTGCAGATGGTGATTGCAGCCATGAAATTAAAAGACGCTTACTCCTTGGAAGGAAATTTATGACCAACCTAGACAGCATATTAAAAAGCAGAGACATCACTTTGTCAACAAAGGTCCATCTAGTCAAGGCTATGGTTTTTCCAGTGGTCATGTATGGATGTGAGAGTTGGACTATAAAGAAAGCTGAGCGCAGAAGAATGGATGCTTTTGAACTGTGGTGTTGGAGAAGACTCTTGAGAGTCCCTTGGACTGCAAGGAGATCCAACCAGTCCATCCTGAAGGAGATCAGCCCTGGGTGTTCATTGGAAGGACTGATGTTGAAGCTGAAACTCCAATACTTTGGCCACCTGATGCGAAGAGATGACTCATTTGAAAAGACCCTGATGCTGGGAAAGATTGAGGGCAGGAGGAGAAGGGGATGACAGAGGATGAGATGGTTGGATGGCATTGCCCACTCAGTGCACATGGGTTTGGGTGGACTCTGGGAGTTGGTGATGGACAGGGAGGCCTGGCATGCTGCAGTTCACGGGGTCACAAAGAGTCGTACGTGACTGAGAGACTAAACTGAACTGAGCTGAATCACAGTAGAGACACTAGAGGGAAATCTCGAAAGCCTTTGATGTAGGGCATAACTAAGAATGCAACTTTGAGCAAATGATTTTTTAAATAGTGCAGGGATTTAATTGAACCCTCTGTTTTATTCAAATGGCCATGTGTTGCCTGGCCATGAAATCAGTATTGTAGGTTGTGGCCATTATTTCTTAAAATTGGCAATTTACTTTAGAGTGTATTGAAATTTCATAAGGGTAAACTTTTTTTGAGATTTTTGTTTGTGGCATTTGCGTGTGTGGATGCTAGGTCCATGTGAAATAATATTTTATGTTGTGCGTCACAGTCCAGAAACATGAAAACCACTGTAATATAGTAATCATAAAAGTTATTTTATGTCCATTTGCTTTTTATGCCTATATCCATCCCCCACCATTTTTTCAACTTGAGCCTTTTTGAGCTCCTTTAACTTTAAACATGTTCTCTTTAGCTATTTCCTACCTTGTACTTTTCACATTTAGTTTCCAGAAGAGGAAATTCTAGCATAAATCTTCCTTAGCCTCCTTTACCAAATCTATATTGGCATATATTAGACTCAGAAGTGGGTTTAATTCTCCTGCTTAAAACTCACTGTTTTTCTTTTACTTTCAGAGTAAAGTTCCAACTGCTTAACATGACCCAGGAAACTCTTCATGAGTCTTCATTCTGATTATGGCTCCAGTTTTATCTTACTACAACTCCATACCATCCTACCAAAAGCTCCTTTGATATCCTGTCTCTCTGTGCTCATAGCACTTACACTGTATTCTACTTGTTTTTCTGACTAGATTGTGATTTGTGAGGGCAGATCATATCTGTCCTCCTCAGTGTTGAATGCCTAGCTCATAGTTGACCTAATAAAGATTGAATGAAAAACCACTATTGAACAATAGTAATTCTAGCTCTAAACATTTATTGTGTGCCTGTTATGTGCTAGTACTATACAATCATTTATATTTAATTTGAACAGAATTTACCGGTTATATACCTGTTGCATACATGAAGAACCCCAGAACCAGTTTGCATTACATGCTCAAGGTCACTTAGGTAATAAGAGTTAGAATCATTATATACTCTCTCCTCCCCAACCCCAATTTCAGAATAGAATTTTTTTTTTCCTAATGAAGAAAATCACGCATATGTTTTTATTATTTCTCTCTCTTTCAAATATAGCTGGTGTATTTTCAGCAGGCCTTGCTCCAGCTGCATTTGTGCCAAATCCATATATTATTAGTGCTGCTCCTCCAGGGACTGATCCATACACTGCAGCAGGATTGGCTGCAGCAGCTACATTAGCAGGTAACTCACTGTTCATACTTGTTGCTTGTTCTGGATTTAGTTTTAATTTGGGGGTAAGCTTTACTTTTGTCTATTGGGGCAATTTAAAGTTCCTAGGGAAAACTGAAACATATCCAGAGTGAAATGAAGTTTCCAGAGTTAGTTTATTTTTCAACTGTAACGCTACAGGAGAAAACCTAAGTCTGATAACTCTTTTCCTCCTGGGCATAGTTGGTTTACGTTTTAGTTTCATAGTTTTCAAAAAGTTTACATTAGCAAATCTTTATTCTTGTAACTGATCCCATTTACCCACAGAGACAATGCAGATAAAGTTACTTCTCAGAAAATAAGCTGGACACTCACAGGCGTCTCTATCGCAGCTACCCCCAGGTCAGGAATAGTAAATACCCAGGTCAGGAATAGGACAAGGTAAAGAGGTTCAGTCTTGAGTGAATGAGTATCTAAAAAGTAAAGTTTAATTAGCAATATTAGAATAAACAGGCAAGCTGAGGGATGAAAAGGTGGGATTGAGTTGGAAAGAATATATTAGTAAATGTCAAAGCCTGATAACTGCCACTCAAAATCTGGACTAAAAAGCAAAAGTACACAGTGTCACGTGTCAATTGTATTCCACTAAAGCTGAAAAAAAAATTTTTTTAAACCAAATTGTATTTCCTATTTAAGTAAGGAAGACTTGTGTACTGGTTTGGCACAATATTATTGAGCAAAGTGATTTGTTGTCTAGGGTTTAGAGGGAGAAGTTGTTTTACATTGAGTCAGTTATAGAGACAGGAATGAATTAGCCTTAAGCATGATTTATGTTGGTTACCAAGACAGGAGCAGGGAGATATAAACCATGGAAGTGTGTTTCCTTGGTTGAGGCTGCTGATTGACAAGCTTTTCATAACTTGAAGCTGTCAGTGATAAATTCACTGAATTAACACTGATCAATTAATGTTATATCTGCTTTTGGTAGTTATTTATTATCATGCCTGCAGAACAGGTATTTTTTTTCTTAGGCATTTATGGGTTTCTTAGGTATCTGTGGACCTTTTTTTAATACACAAGAATTTTAAGACGTGGGGAAAAATGTTAATTTCAAATTCCTGCTGGATCCCTTAGTTAGCCAACTGAAACTAACCTGTCACAATGAGTACTTTTGGTGTAGATCTGCCTGTGATTCCATAAGGATGTGAGCTTTCCTGGTACCATTTAACTGGATGTTAATATGTAAAGTGCTAGTGTATCTTAAGTACAGAGAATCATTAATCTGTGAATCTGTGGAACCTGAAAGAAGCAATTTAAGTGATCATTAGTTTCAAGATAAGGATTCTTGGCATTCTGGACTTACTTAGACTTTCTGAGATCAGCACTGTCCAGTAGAAATAGAACGTGAGCCAGATAATGTAACTTAGTTTTTTTTTTTCCCTAGTAACCATATTATAAAAATAAAAAACATGAACTTAATTTCAGTGATCTGTTTGGTTTAACTATTGATTATTGATAGTTTTTATAGATAGGTACTTTTTTATTGATAGTTTTTATTGGTAGGTACTTTTTTTTTTAATGCTAAGTCTTCAAAATCCCCATAGTAAGTATGTATTACATACTTAGAACACATCTCAGCTCAGGCTATTCAACTTTCAACTGTGTAGCCACAGGTGACTTCTGACTACTTTTGGACAGAGTTCTAGCTGGATGTCTGATTCTTTTGTTTTGTTGTGACAGTGTATCCTTTCTTCATAAATCCTTTTCTTACGTTTTAAGAGTCTTTATTGTACATTTTGCTTAAACTGTCTTTGAATTTTTTTTTTTAAGCTTTTCATGTTAGCGGTTCAGTTACACCAGGCTTTATTTTCTTCTAAAACAAAGTGAAACCAAGAGTTTGACTTTGTAAAATACACGTTAGATACACTAATATGTAATGCTTCCCTCGTAGCTGAGTTGGTAAAGAATCTGCCTCCAATGCAGGAGACCCAGATTCAGTTCCAGTCCATGGGGTCACAAGAGTTGGACACGACTTAGCGACTAAACCACCACCACCACCACCAGATACACTAAAAACCATATCAGTGGAATTTAGGACATGTTTGTTTTATCAGCCTGGAAACATGACATGTTAATTATTAATTTAATGGCAAGTCTTATTTTGTGTGATACTACGTACTGACCAGAAATTAAGTTTTATCTTGAATAAAGTAGATAGAGCAAGAATTTACTGTTTTTCCTGGGTTGCTTTCTTATGTCTTTGTCCCTTTATGATTATATAATATAGTTCATTCTTGTCTTAACTTACTGGTTCCAGTTTCCTGATCACATAAGCACTGACGTTTCATTTGTTTTTATGTGATTTTCAATTGCTTTCTGAGAGTTGAAACTGATTTTGTTTCAGATATGAAAAATATTTTAAAATTCTGTTTGCAAATAAAATATACTGTTAGCAAGCTTAGTACCAAAATGTTCCCTAATTTTATGTTATATTTTACAAATTAAAAGCCAAAAATGTTTTCAGTTAAAAAAATTCCTTTTTCAAAAGAGTGATGAATTGAATATAGGAAATCTTTATGTTGTCTAATGTTCCTATTTGCCAGTGTCAAGTGCATAAACTAGCATTCAATAGCTGTTGAAAAGGTGATTAAGTGTTCTGTCAGTTCATTTGTCCCTCTTGAGTTTAGTTTCATATCTTTTCATTAATACCACCTCTTTTCATTAATGTCACCTCTGAATACTTCTTTTTTTAATAATCCATGCCTCAGTAGGCTTTGTCTCTAGTAGAATTGGGAAAGGGGAAAGCAATTCCATGTGGATATAGGATTGTAAGGACATCTACTCTAAGTCTAATGCACTGTTCCTTTCTTTATGATCTAATGGTAACTGACCAACCTTATTCTATAAAATGTAGTGACTTTTTTTAAATTTTTTTGGGGGGGTGGGATGTGGGGTTTAGGTCCGGCAGTGGTTCCACCTCAGTATTATGGTGTTCCGTGGGGGGTGTATCCAGCCAATTTATTTCAGCAGCAAGCTGCAGCTGCCGCAAACAACACAGCAAATCAACAAGCAGCATCACAAGCTCAGCCTGGACAGCAACAGGTATAGGCTTGCCTTCATTAAATAATATCTAAAGAATCTTTGAAGTTGTATGAGCCCCTTGCATTCAAGATCTGTGTTTTTTCTCTGTTTATTTTTCCCAGTGTGTTTAGCATAGTACCTATCATAAAGTTGATACACAAGTATTATGGGTTTTTTTCCCCTCTAGTTCTAATTATATGAGTTTTAATATTTAGTTTATTCCACTTCTGCATTTCCATTTTTGAAACTGTCTTGAAATCTCTTAACAGTTTTTAATTTTTTCTTCACTTTTTTTTCCACTTCTTGAAGTGTACTCACAGTGTTTCTATTAAAGTGATTGTCAGTTCATTTTCTTCTGGGTATTTAAATTACTATTTTAAATATTAACTTAATATATTTCTGACCAGAAAAAGGAGGTTACTAGGTTCTTTGTTTTTAAGCAAGGAAAGATGAAATATTTTCAGTAAAGGTTAGATTTAATTTCTTAAAACAGAAAATGTTTATCTTGAAGATTTTGTTCCCAGTTTCCGCTTTCCTGAAGCTATTTTTGTAAATAAATGTCAAAGTAAAATTCTGATAAAAGTGCCAGAATGCTGGTTGTCAAATTTATCATACTTACACCAAAGAAGCAACTTAATGACAAGTACAGTGTTTGTTACTTGGCAGTTGAATTTTCTTTTTAAACTATGTTGATGTTCTGTTAAAGCTGTCCTTTGACTCAGTCCTTATAGATTATACCATAGCACCATTTAATACTCTTAAAATCTGTCTTCTTCGGCTAAACAAATAAATCACATTGCCTAAACATTACCCATACTTGTGGCATGATGCTTGCTTCCATGGTTGGACTTGAGATGAATCCCCCTTGTCCTGAACTGTTGAAGTATTTACCTTTGTGAAATTGATGCATCACAATCTTGTAAGAGACTAATTGAATCATCATTTAACTTATAGTTTTCAGTCTTAGAAAATTACAAAATTTAAACTTTTTTCTTCATCTAAACTTTTGCCCTTTCTCCCCAAATATCTCTCTCATTTTAATGCTACTTTGGTAAGTTAAAGAGCACAAATACTAGAAATAATTTTTTGTGAAGACCTTATAAAATCTCCATGTTGCTTAATAGATTATGTTCTTGAATTACATAATTTGTACTTTTTAATGGTAAACTGACATTTCTTTGAATGTAAATATGTTCAAAGAATAACCAAAGGCTTTCTGCAATATAAAGTTGTCCAAGATAAATTAATTTGTTATTTTCTAATATCGTTTCTAAGGAAATCATTTGTCCTTTGTAGGTTCTCCGTGCTGGGGCAGGTCAGCGCCCTCTTACTCCCAATCAGGGCCAGCAAGGGCAGCAAGCTGAATCACTTGCAGCAGCAAATCCAACTTTGGCTTTTGGTCAGGGTCTTGCTACCGGCATGCCAGGTATATAGTTGGTTGGTTGTGGAAATTTGGATAGATTTAAAAGGTTTAAAGTAGATTGTCACACCGAGGAGTGAGAAGAATCAACACACCTTAAAATCCTACACTGCAATAAATTATTTAGAACTCAGGTGCCAATAGGTGAAATCAGTATCTTTTGTGAGACTTAATGACAGGGATGACAAATGTACATTAGAATTCTCAAAAACATTTTTTATTAGTCTGTTTATAGTGTGAATCATAGCATCTTTCTAATGGAGCGTAGCTCAGAATTCTTAATGCAGTGCTTTAAGAAATAAAACCATTTGTTAGCATGTAAGACAAAACCTATTTGCCATTCCTGCCTTACAAGGTTAGTCATTTAATTAGTTAATGTTGAGAAATGTACAAACATTTTCCACTTAGGACTTAGTTCAGCCTTATTTAGTACATTTATAGTATTTTAATCTATTGATATTTAAAACCTAATGGCATCAGTATTTAGTAAATTTTCTGCCCGTTGCTGCAGTACAACTTTTAGAAAAGACCAGCAAAATACATTTTTTGTGAAGTTAATTTGTGTGGAAATTACTACTTTAATAGTGAAAGATGGAAGGTATTTTTCTTAAGCTAATAAAGTGGCACTTGTTATGTTTTTAAAGTGAAATTTAAAGGTTACATTTGAATGTCTGTAGATAATGCATCACCTCCTGTTCTATTCCTTCATATCTCTGCACTCCTAAAGACCCACTTTTAAGCATGCTGTTTTTTTACATTTAGTTTAAGAGTACTCCTTTAACTGTGTAGAGTACAGCTGACCCTTGAACAACCACCGGTTTGAACTGTGTGGGTCCACTTGTACTTGAATCTTTCTCAGTAAAGATGTACTATAGCACTACAGTCTGTGGTTGATTCAGTCCTGCAGGTGCAGAAGAGTGGGTGTGGAGGGCTGACTGTAAAGTTAAATGCAGATTTTTAGTTGCACAGAGGGTCAGTGCCCCTAATACCTGTGCTGTTCAAGAGTCAACTGTACTTATTAATGAAATACATGTTCCAGTTTCATTTAATTGTGCTATAGATGAATTTTCTCTTCAGATCATGTAGGAGATGTATTTAATGCATTGGAGAAGGTCCTGACTTACATGATTCGACGGTTTTTTAATATGCTGCTAAGTATTTCTTTATATTGTTGTGAGGAATTCTGTATCAGTTACATTCATTCTGTTCTCTCTGAAATTCTAAGGTCAGAATTTACCGTCTTGTTTAGCCTACTGAATGAAAAAGGATGTTAATACTGTCTCTGAAGTACAAATGATAGTAGAACAGGGCTATTCTCATTATTTTCCTTTTTTACCCCAGCTACATCTTGCTTCATGGAAGCTACTGTCCCAGAGCTGCTGTAGATTAGAGACCTGGCAAAAGCAGCTCTTTGTGAAATGGACTGTGAAGCTGAAATTACAGCCACGTGTAGGGATGGAACAAAGCTGAAAAGAACTGAACTGGGAGTTTATGAAAGCCCCTGCTAAGACTGTTCTGGGTCCCTCTTGTTTCTTAGCTGTAAATGGAAAGGGAGAAGAGTCACAGAGTACCATAGTCCTGCCTTACTAGATTCTAAGTAGGACTGTGATTTAACAGAATGCTTCTGGCCTGTATATTTGCTACTCCCTTTTACTGTTGCTAATTTTTTTTTAGACTTTTGATGCTGGTCCTATTATTTACTTCCTATAAATGCCTTTGCTCCTGTTCCTCATGTTCAGCTCATGTTCTTGTTGACTTAAAAAAAAATCAAGGTATTTTGCTATTAATTTTATCAACTTTACCAATTTTATTAACTTTATCAACAAATAATATCAACTTTGCTATTAATTTTATCAAGTTAATTTTATCAACTTTTATCAACTTTTATATTTTATCAAAGTTGATAAATTTATCTTCTCAAAATTTATCTTTATGTTCACTTCCGTTCTATAAGAAAGCACTTTTTTGTTTTGTTTTGTTCACCAGTGAACTCTTATGTTGGTAATCCTAACAGAAAACCACATTTTACAGTATATTTGTCTATAAAGAATTGACTATCTTTGGAGTGATGAGAAATTTAAAAGCAGGTAAAACTTTTAGGAAGAAATCAGGTTATTTTACTTAATCTTCTGAGCCACAACATTTAGTTCCTTTATGACTATAAATGTAAAAATCACTCTCATAAAAAGGGCTTTTCTAGAATTAATATTGTTGTTCCTAAGTGATGTGTTGATTGTTTATATCATTCTCTCACTATGAAACTTTTCTCTGTCTTCTGTACTTCATTCTGCCCAGAACCATGATGAAATAATTCTCCTTTATTCAAATAGTTACATAGTTATAAAATTTTATGTACTAATAGAGGAGCTTGCTTAAGAAAATTGGTGTTTGTTTCTTCAAATCTCATAGAATTCTTAGCTTTTCCACATTCTGTGTTTCACTTCTCATCCATTAAATCCCTATTCCTTGTACTATGTTGGTTATAGACTTTCAGTCCTTCTGCATGACTGTATATGCTATCCATTGTTTCTTAGTCTTACATTTTCAGTCTTTCTCCCTCTGCCACCTCCTTTTCTGTAACCACTGTGATACTAGTCTGCCTCTTCATCGTAAAAAACTTTCTCTCTTGTGCTCCCCTCTTAACTCTGTTGATCCCTTTCAGAACTTATATATCTGACACTGCTTTTTTAAGCCCCACCTCCACGATTCTTTTTCAGTAGTTCTAACGTAACTCAGTGCCAGAGTATGACTTCCTGTCTCCATCCTAATTTTTCTTCATTCTTCAATTCTTGATTGTATGTCTAACTTTGTGAAACTCCTCTCCCCTACGTCTGTGTGATATTTTACTCTCCTGGCTTTCCCATCTTTCTCATTGCTTTTTGTCAGTCTCCCTTTCCTCTGTATATCAATTAAACGTAAATAACAGTCTAGTCTAGTGACTAGATGCTTTTGGAGTCAGATCTGCCCTGTTACTCTGCCACTTGATTGTGTGACCTTGACCAGTTCGCTTTCCTCTTTGAACCTCAGTTTCTGTATTGGAAAAATAGAGATGCTTTATATACTTCCTGTGGGAGAATCTTAACTGGTTTCACTTTTCACCTGTTATTCCTGTGCCAGTACACCAAGTGAGTTTACATCTGCATCTTGTATTCTTTTCTGAACACGTAACACATTACTACCTTTGTACAAAATATTACCATGTGTATGTTCCTGCTGTTCCTTAAACTGAAAATTTCCCAAAATGAACTCACTTCTCCCAAATTTGCTTATCTTATTATTTACCCTATTTCACTATTAACTTCCTTCTCTTCTTGAGCTAGAAATTTTTTACTTCATCCTCAGAGTCATCTTTAAGTCTTAATTTCTTCTATGCCCACATTCAATGACTTGCCAATTCTTGGTTATTCTATCTCATGTTCACTTCTTTTCATCTCAGCTATTCTTATGCGGCCTCTCCTATGTCCTCCCACTAACTCTGTAAGCCTCTAGTCTCTTCAGTTTATTTCATCTTTTTATTCTTTTGGTTACCTTTCAAAATTCCAGGTTAGTTTATACCATTCTGGTTGCTAACATTTCCATTAATTGAGCTCCAAACTACCTTTTAAACTCATCAACAGTGTCCTGGTTCTATACTTCAACATATTAGACCCCAGACTGTTCCACAAACATTCTTTTATGCTTTTAGCTCTAGCCAACAATTTTCCTTTAGCATACCTTTTTATAAATTTTAAGCAAAATTAGGATATATAGTTTTACATTTTCCTTTTTAAAGCCTTGCTTTATACTTGTGATTAACTTTCTTTTTCGTCTTTTAATATGATCCTTTTCATGAAGCCTTTCTGAATCTTTCCCAGTGCTTGTTCATGAATAATTATTCCTTCTGGGACTTCCCTAGTGGTCCAGTGATTTCCGACTCAAGTGTTTCCAATGCAGGGGGCATGGATTCGACCCCTGGTTGGGGAACTAAAATCCTGCCTGCCATGCGGCATGGCCAAAAAAAGAAACAAAATAATAGTCATTTCTGCTTTTGTCATTCTTGTGGCACATAACTTGCTCCTTTCTTTAGTACTTCTCTCTGCCTTGTGTTTCATTTAGCTGTTTGTGATTTGTTAATTATTTTAGCATGTTTGGAGGTGGGAAGTGTCTTAAAATTAAAGTGAAAGAGTTACATATATTTCTCCCTAAGGGAAGTTATTTGATCAATGTCAGGTCTGCAAAGTGGCACTTTAGGATTAAAAATACAGTATGTTACCTTCTCTATGAATTGTGTAATTCTTCAGTGTGAGGAGTGTCTTTTTTAGTGTCTTGTGTTTTATCAAGCTCTTTAAGTAACAAAGATAATATAATAGAAATTAGAAACTTTTGAACTGATTGATTATGAAAATGCTGCATATTTAAACTTGTTTACTACACCTAAAAACAAAACATAAAAGAGGAGTATATTATGCCTTTTCTTTTTAATTGAAATATAGTTGATTTACAATGTTGTTAGTTTCAGATGTACAGCAGAGTGATTCAGTTATATGTGTATATTCCTTTTCAGATTCTTAAAGGCTATCACAAAATAGTATAGTTTTCTGTGCAACACAGTTGGTCCTTGTTAGTTATCTTTTTTGTATGTGGTGTATATGTTAATCTGAAACTCCTCTGTTCCCTCCTTTCCCTTTTGTAACTGTAAGTTTGTTCTCTGTGTCTGTGGATCTGTTTTTGTTTTATACATAAATTCACTTGTATCTTTTTTTTTTTTTTAAGATTCCTTGTCTTTCTCTATCTGGCTTACTTCACTTAGTATGATAATCTCTAGGTCCATCCATGTTTTTGCAAATGGCTGGAGTATAGAGGCTTGAATACATACATTAGAAAATAAGTTTCTATCTGGGAACCGTAAAATGAAGAAAATAAATTCTAAGAATTAAAGAAGGAAATGAAATAATAAAGATTGAAACTGATGTAGATGAAATAGATGACAAATATACAATTTAAAAGGTCAAGTTATCCCAAAAGTTGCTTTTTTAAAAAGACTAATAAAATTGATAAACCTCTTAGAGATTCATCAAAAAAAAAAAAAAATGATAGAGAAGACATAAAAAACCAATATCAGAAAAAGTGAATCATCATAACAGGATATTAGGTATCAATCTCATGTTAGGAAATTGGAAATTGTAGACAAAATAGACAAATAATGAGAAAAATATTATCAAACAGATTCAGTGATACATAGAAAATCTAAAGTTCGTTACTGTTAAGTCAATTGAGTAATTAAGAAGTCTTACAAGAAAATTCCAGGCTAACACAACTTTTTTGGTGAGTGATACCAGGCATTCAAGAAAGAAGTAGTTTCTAAATTTTAAAGCTCCAGAGACCAGAAGAACACTGGCCTCCCCTTGCCGTTTTATGGCACTGGCTTAGTCTTGGTAGTGAAACCTACAGATGTGCAGAAAAGGAACTATCGGCTAATCAGACTTACGAACATGGGTTTAGAAGTCCTGAAATACTCGCAAACCAGATCTAGCAATATAAAGCAGGCTGATACATCATGAACAAGTTGGATTTTATCCCAAGAATGCAAGATGAGCATTAATAACTCACACAGTATAATTTTCCACATTAAATGATTAAAATAAGAGATACAAATCATAAGAATTTCTCAAAAGATGCAGAACATTATAATAAATTTACATATTGACTTACAGATATGAATCAGAAGATTTAATATGCTGGGAAGTCAAAGAGAATTAAACAACCCACCCCACCTCCAAAGGATGACAGACTTCCTGTTTATACTCAGTATTTGAAAGTTTTCTATCTAGGATTGGGAAAAAGACAAGGAGTTCTGCTAACGATACTTCTCTTAAATGTTGTATTAGAGATCCTAGCCAGTGCTATATAACATGAGAGAAATTTGAATAAAATGAAAAAGCTCTGTAAAGAGAGAAATAATTGTCATTTGCAGAAAATATGATTATAGTAACTGCAGATAAAATATTAGAATTAATGTTTTTTCTACGGTTTTCAGAGGTAAAAATCAAGCATAAAATCTTTATTGTCAGCCAACAGCTTTTTTTTTTTTTTTTGGTCAAGTTAGTTCTCCACCAGGGATTGAACCAGGCCCACAGCATTGAAAACACAAGTCCTAAACAGTGGACAGCCAGGGAACTCCCAACACTATAATGTTTTAAAATGTAAAATTTGAAGATTATTTACAGTAGTAAGTACCTAGGAATAAGTCTTAAAAAGTGTACAGTTTCTTTGGGAAAACAGCTTTGTTTAGACATTAAGTTCAGTTGAGTTCAGTCGCCCAGTCGTGTCTGACTCTTTGCGACCCCATGGACTGCAGCACGCCGGGCTTCCCTGTCCATCACCAACTCCTGGAGCTTCCATTGAGTTGGTGATGCCATCCAGCCATCTATCTCATCCTCTGTCGTCAGGTCTTTGCATCAGGTAGCCAAAGTATTGGAGTTTCAGCTTCAGCATCAGTCCTTCCAATGAATATTCAGTACTGATTTCCTTTAGGATGGACTGGCTCGATCTCCTTGCTGTCCAAGGGATTCTTAAGAGTCTTCTCCAATACCACAGTTCAACAGCATCAATTCTTTGGCACTTAGCTTTCTTTATAGTCCAACTCTCCTATCTGTACATGACTCTTGGATAAACCATAGCTTTGACTAAGATGGACCTTTGTTGGCAAAGTAATGTCTCTGCCTTTTAATATCCTGTCTAGGTTGGTCATAACTTGCCTTACAAGAAGCAAGTGTCTTTTAGTTGCATGGCTGCAGTCACCATCTGCAGTGATTTTGGAGTCCAAAAAAATAAAGTCTGTCACTATTTCCATTGTTTCCCCATCTATTTGCTGTGAAGTAATGGGACCAGATGCCATGATCTTAGTTTTCTGAATGATAAGTTTTAAGCCAGCTTTTTCACTCTCCTCTTTCACTTTCATCAAGAGGCTCTTTAGTAGTTCTTCACTTTCTGCCGTAAGGGTGATGTCATCTGTGTATCTGAGGTTATTGATATTTCTCCCGGCAGTCTTGATTCCAGCTTGAGCCTCATCCAGCCTGGATTTTGCATGATGTACTCTGTTTCTAAGTTAAATAAACAGGGTGACAGTATACAGCCTTGACGTACTCTTTGCCAGTTTGGAACCAGTCCATTATTCCATATCCAGTTCTAACTGTTGTTTCTTGACCTCCATACAGATTTCTCAGGAGAAGTTTCTCTTGAAGAATTTTCCACAGTTTATTGTGATCCACACAGGTTTTGGCGTAGTCAGTAAAGCAGAAGTAGATGTTTTTCTGGAACTCTCTTGCTTTTTAGATGGTCCAGCGGATGTTGGCAATTTGATCTCTGACCCTTTTGCCTTTTCTAAATCCAGCTTGAATATCTGGAAGTTCATGGTTCACATACTGTTGAAGGATGGCTTGGAGAATTTTGAGCATTACTTTGCTAGTGTGTACAAGGAGCACAGTTGTGCAGTAGTTTGAACATTCTTCAGCATTGCCCTTCTTTGGGACTGAAATGAAAACACATTTTTCAGTCCTCTGGCCACTTCTGAGATTTCCAAATTTGCTGGCATATCAAGTACAGCACTTTCACAGCATCATCTTTTTAGGATTTGAAATAGCTCAATTGGAATTCCATCACCTCCACTAGCTTTGTTCAAGGAGACCTAAATGCCATTGGGCAACTCAATGTTTTAAACATACCAATTCGTCCCATATTAACCTGTACTTTCAATGCATTTCCAATCAGAACCCAGTGGGTTCTTACTGTGGGCTTCTTTGACAGCTGATACTAAAATTTAATGAAAATGCAGAGTCAAGATTAGCCACAATACTCTTATTAAAGGACAAAAATGAGTAGAAGGACTTGGTCTATTCTGACTTATACTCTAGGGTAAAATTTTACTCTTAAAGCTGCAGTTGAATTACTGCATGGAGAGACATAGAGACCCCAAAAATGAGATCCCAAAAGGAAGGGACACCTACCTACCTAATTAATTCCCCCCAAAAAAACAGCAAAAAGCAATAGGGAGGAAGAACTTGTTTTATAAATAAGGTGAAATAAAGAAAATTGATTCTTTGAACAACAAATTGTTCAAATTGGGATCCGTGACTTACCCTATGTTCATTAATCATTTACATTTTGGGTTTTAGACCTGTGTGGGAAAGTGGAATTTTAAAGATTATTAGAAGGTAATATAGGGAAATTTTGTTATGAAAATAAAGGAAATAATAAATTCGAACCCATTACTTCAAAAGTCACCATAAAGAGAATGACAGGTCAGGCTAGGAATGGAAGAAGAAACTGTGGAACACTTGAATACAGCATACATAAAGAATTATAAATCAATAAGAGAGCTTCCCTGGTGTCTCAGTAGTGAAGAATCTGCCTGCCAGTGTGAGAGACACAGGTTCAATCCCTGATCCTGGAAGATCCCATATGCCACGGAGCGCCTCAACTCCATGCACCACAGCTGTTGAGCCTGTGTTGTAGAAACAGGGAGGCACAGCTATTGAGCCCTTGAACCGCAACTACTGAAGACCTCATGCCATAGAGCCCATGCTCCTCAACAGAAGCCACTGCAAAGAAAAACCCTCACACCACTAGAGAAAACCCCTTGAAACGACAAAGACCCAACACAGCCAAAAATAAAATTATTTTATAGAATAAATAAATTAAAAATAAATCAATAACAAAAGACAGCCAGTAGGAAAATGGGTGAGAGAAACTTTGAACAGTTGTTTTCCCAAGAGGAAATGCTGAGGCACAATTAGCATATAAAAGACACCCAACTTCCTTCTGAGGAAAGAAAGTCAAAACCACAACCTAATGTTTCTTCCTGTCTTTCAGATTGGCCAGTTTTTAAAAGTCTGATAGTTTATCAAGTATTTTTAAAGTCATTGTATGGCAAAAACCACTACAATATTATATTGTAAAGTAATTAGCCTCCAACTAATAAAAATAAATGGGGGAAAAAAAGTCATGGAGCAGTGGGAACTCTTAATACCAAGGTGGTTAAGTGTGTAAATTTGCACAACCACTTTGAAGGCAGTTTGGCATTATTACCAAAGTTTGAAAATACGCATACCCTTTAACTCAGGGTGTCAGCTGCTGTACATCTTAGGTTAGAGAAATATGTACTCATAACACACCAACATACACATATGAAAATGTTTATGGCACTACTGTTGGCAGTGACCCCAAACTGGGAACAATGTAAATGTAGAATGTAAAAAAACAGTGTAAATGTATCCTGGTGTTTGTTTAGTGAGGTGCTATACAGTAGTGAAAAGGGAAACAAAGTATAACAACATGGATGACTTGCATGTAAAATTTTTTAAATAAGTCAAATGATTGTTTAGAGAGAGAAGTAAGGTGGGAAGTAAGATGTTGTGTAACTCTGAAGATCCCCTGGAGAAGTGGAGAAGGAACTAGCAATCCATTCCAGTATTCTTGCCTGGGAAGTCCCTTGGACAGAGGAGCCTGGCAGGCTACAAGTCCATGGGGTCACAAAGAGTCAGACATGACTTAGGGATTAAACAACAGGGAAAGAGAAGATTGTGGTAGAGCAGGGACTTACAAGAGGTGGGTACCAGGCAGTTTTCTATTTCTATTATTGACTTGCATGGAGGTTATACTTTTTTGTGTTGTAATCATTATAATGTACTTTTGGTTTTTGCACTTTTTCTATTTTATTTCACAATAATAAATGTTTTAAACACTTAAGAAGTATCATGCTCTGCTAAACAAGAACATTTTCTGGTTAAGAAAAATTTTATTCTCAGCCACTTTTCTGTAGCTCCGCTCTGGTCCTTTTTACAGCAAAATTCAAAAGCATTTCTATACTTGTTATGGTTCTTCCATTCTTACTAAACTCACCACACTGACTATCATCCTTACCAGAATGACTTCCATATTGTTAAATTCATTAGTCTGGTTCCCAACTCTTAATGCCTTTTAGCAGCATTTTGCATTGTTAATCGCTCAGTCTTCATTCAAATTCTTTTTTCTTTGGCCTCCAGGAGACCACTGTGTTCTGATTTGGTTTTTTTTCCTTCCTGGCTGTTTCCTCTCAGTCTCTTCTTTGGTTCCTCCTCTCTCCAGCCTCTTAATGTGAAGTACCCTCCAGGCCATAGGCCCCACCCTTTTATTTTCTTGGTGGTTGGATCATTTTTAGCTAATACCATGCTTATGTTGACCACTCCCTTGTTTGTGAATCCAACCTGAACCTCTCTATTAAACTCCAGACTTGCATATTCTATATGACAGTTACAGTTGGATATCTGATAATTTCTCAAATTATCATGTTCATTCTATGAGGAAAGGTCTTTGAAAATTATTACCAATTAGTTCTGAGAGGAGAGGTCATTTCCTCCTAGATTTTGCCCTGTGCAGCCCTTCATTTGGCTGGTCCTCCTATAATTCATATCCATTGTAATAAAGCTGCAATTGTGGATCAGAGTTACTGCATTTTATTAAAACAGCCTTTACATGTGAAAGTTTTGGTCCTAGTTTGGAAGGTGGTGTTTAAATTTAAACATATCCAATATTGCTAGTACCTTTTTGCAAGTGGTCCTTACACTTTTGAGCCTGAGTCTTTGTTACTGTATAAGACAGCGTTTCTTAACCTGACTCCTGGGAGAAAATAAACCTATTGCCTTAAAATAGCCACTGTATGAATGTATGTATATATATATAGAGAGAGATAGTTACCTCTTCTCCCATGCATCTTGAGTGGTATTTGTTATTTTGGATCATCTTTGAGAAAATTGGCAAAAAAGTCACTTTTCTGTTCGAAATAATCATTTTCTGTTCTGTGGTTCAGATGAGGAACTGAGAAAGTCTGTGAAGAGAGAAACTACTCTTCCTATAGTTCTGAACAGTGCAAATTGTCACCTGCCTTGTGGTCAAGGCTGTAATACTACTAATGCCTATGTGATTTTTATTCAGACTCTAGCTTGAGACCCTTTACAAATGGACTGTTAAACTTTATGATTTTAAGTTACCTGTTTATATCATGATTTTATCTTTAAAGGATTGCTTGCAAATGAAAATCTAAGGAAATGCTGTCAGTGAGGCACTTGGTTTAGAAATTTACTAAAATTACCTAATGAATCTTACACTGCTTTCTCTCAATTCCCTTAGTCTTTTATCCATTCTCCTCTCAGGAGAACTAATTGGTGGTAATAATTTTCAAGCATCAGCCCTTGATTACTTACAGTTTCAAAAGCAAAGACTGTATCTCATCATTCTGTGGTCCATAAGCAAGAGGCATCGCTGTCAAAATTTAGGGAAAAATTTTATTTAGGCTTTGTTAGATTTTCTTTTATTTAGTAATACCTTCTCAGATGTGTTTACTTTTTATATAATAACTAATGGTTTTATATTCACAGTAAAAATAGCTGTGTTTGCTGGTTGATAAAAACAACTGTGGGAGAAAGTAAATAACATGCTTTCTATATTAATGTTTTCATTGGTAAACATTTATTTTGCTATTATCTAGGCTATCAAGTACTAGCTCCAACTGCCTATTATGATCAGACTGGTGCCTTAGTGGTTGGCCCTGGAGCAAGAACTGGCCTTGGAGCTCCAGTTCGGTTAATGGCTCCAACACCTGTTTTAATTAGTTCAGCAGCAGCACAAGCTGGTAAGTGTAACTGACATTTTCAGGGATAATAATTTTCTGGTGGTGTTTGAGATATTTTAAAAATAGAAAATGGTTTTCTGGGTAGTCACAAGAAGTGTCTGAAATTTATTTTATAGCAGCAGCAGCAGCAGCTGGAGGAACTGCAAATAGTCTCACAGGCAGCACAAATGGTCTGTTCCGGCCAATTGGCACTCAGCCACCACCGCAGCAGCAGCAGCAGCAGCAGCCGCCAAGCACTAATCTGCAGTCTAATTCATTTTATGGGAGCACTTCTCTGACTAATAGCTCCCAGAGCAGTTCGTTATTTTCTCACGGACCTGGCCAACCTGGAAGTACATCTCTTGGCTTTGGAAGCAGTAGCTCTTTGGGTGCTGCTATAGGCTCAGCCCTCAGTGGATTTGGTTCATCAGGTAAGTTTCTTTTTAAGATGAGTGTACTCTGCTAAGTGGACATGAGGTACATGTATTTGTTTTTAATATTAATATGAACAACGGCTAGTAGTATAGAAAGGACAAGAATAAGATACTGGTTTATTGGCTTAGTTTTGTAGACAGAAACCTCTTGCAGTGTTTATGAATGTTTAACCCGTTTCAAGCAGCCCATTCTTTACTCAAATATAATATAGTTTCTCCTGGCCTTAAGAATTACACTACTGTAATTTTTGTTTTAGTAAGATTTGTTTGGGCTAATATACATTATGCTCATTGCTAGCTCTTCCCTTTTCCCTATAATATTAATGTTTGAGGCAGTAAAAACTTTGCTATCTTAAGTTTCTGATATTTTAAAATAATAATTATCTGTGTGCTCATCAGATGATTTATTCTTATTAAATGTTAATTAATATTTATGGTCCCTATTTGGTATAATATATAAAAATAAAATATAAGGAAATGTTCTAAACAGAAGCCCCTACAATAAGGATGCCTGTCTTTATTTTAGGTTAAACAACTTAGCCTTTATCACTAAAAATACGTTTAAAAAGACTCCTCCCCGGCTTGTATCCTAGTTTTATACATAATACTTAAGAAGTCCAAATTTTAAATAGCTTCACAAAATAAATAATGTACCCACAGAAACTGACTTTATAACTGAGAAAGAGCTGAAATCAGAAGAGGCCCACATTGACACCCTGTTGACACATGTATTATCAGTCTCTGGTATTTCCAGAGTGTTCAGGAAACATTAGGGAAAAAACAGCTTACTCTCATTCTCTTGGTATAATTGACAGCCTTTTCTTTATGAGGGACATTTATTCACACCTCAAGAAATGTTTCATTTCTCTAGTGTCCTTGAGTCTTTAGAATCTGCTTCTAGTCTGTTTTCCCACCACATGAAATTATATTCTTTTCTGGTGTGAAAAAATGGCCAAACTAACACATGCCAGTCATTACTATTTTTGCCAGATTTCTACGAAAGTATCTTCTTAACTCTTTGAACGTTTTCAATAGGGATGGTCCAGAACACCTATTAACTTTTAGGTGCATAATTCTTTTCTGATATAATGAGATACAAAAAGGAAATATCGTATTTGCCTAATAAAAAAATTGCCTAAAGAATGGGCATGGAAACTTCTCAGGAAAAATCTAGTGAACATAGAGACTATTCAGTCTTTTAATTTTCCTATTTGATTTGTTTCATTACGTTTGGAGCTTAGTGTTTTAATATGTAGCCCAGGCACTCTCATAGACTCACTTTTTTGTTTCTAACAGTTGACAAGCAGTTGCCCCAGATAATCCTAGATTGCTGAAGAAAATCAAAAGAACAGATAACTTAAAAAAAAAACTTTTGTGGAAATAACTGGTTTCTGTAGGTTTGTAGGCCCTGAATAATACAGGAAAAATAGAGAAAAGATAAATATCCTGTTCCCTTTGTAATAATAAAATGTCACTGATAGTCTGGTATACTCCCAAGTTTCCTTGTCTCTTTATTTGTTAAGACCCTTCCCCCTGTATTCAGGAACTGATAAGTCATCAACATTTTGTTCTCTATAGTTGTCCCCTGCAGATGCCTCTGCCAAAAAATTATCTTCATTCTCTCTTATTTATGAGCATTGCTTTATTCCATTCTGATTTCCAGCTTGGGGTACCTCTGTTTTACCTTGCTTCAGAGGACATGAACGATTGCTATCCCTAAATACCAGTAAAAAACCTATCATCTCCCTCCTCTTGGACATCTTGTGAGCGTTCATTCAAATGCTGCACTTATGTACCCTTTGAAATCTACCCATTACTATTTCACATTGTGGCAATTCCATATCTATATGAGATCTGAAATATACTTATATGCAATTGTACATACACAGTACCATGTACACAGCCATCCTCTTACCCGTATGATGAAATCATTAATGCTTAACAGTGTTAAATACCCCGGTTTATAACTCAGATAGCCAGGAAGCTTAGCCATTGTAATATAGAGATTAAATCACCATTTCTATAACCTGCTATTTAGAATGTTCTTTTACAGTTGAAAGCTCGTGATTTAACATTTTATCCACAATTGATATATGATTAGTGACTCCACTGTCATTATCTAGCCTCTTAAATATTTTAGGTATATTTTGTTTTATATTTTATAGTTATACTGTCGCAGATAATTTAGGCAGATAGTAAAATTTAAGAAGCCAACGTGTTTATGTTTAAAGTAAAGCTATTTCTTTTAAATGTTTTGCTTGGCTTTTCCTTTTTAGAGGAAAATGATATTGCATGTGTCAAAACTGGTTTCTTTGATTATTTGCCAGGGGAATGATAGTACTGCTGCTCTCATTTAGAGGGCTTTTGTCTTTTTCCTTGTCAGTTAAATGTTTTCTGAAATAAATAGAAATTACAAATGTAGCCATGTTTTAGAAAAATCACTTTGACAGTGTCCTTTTAAATTAGCATAGTTATTATAGCATACATTGACAATTTTGCCACAACCATTCTTACAGTAGTATTTATTTGTTGTATTAAAAATGCATATAGTTACTTAGTATTTCCCTATAATATATCTTAAAAAGTGAGAATTTCGTTAAAACCTGATCAGTCCTTCAGAAACCGCATTCACTGGTTTAAAAGGTTGAATACTGTTAATATAATATTTTGCTTAATACAGTAGAATGAGCCTGGTATTTTTCCTTTATAGGATTTTTGTTTTGGTAAAACCAGTGTAATTAAGTTTTTCTTCTGTATTAATAAGCTTACCTTGGTCTACCATCATGTGCTCTGCTTATTTTTTCTCTTTAATCTGTACCCTTACGACCTATTTATAATTGACCTATTAAAATTTTCTTTAAAAGAATTAACCATATTGGTCCGAATATAGAGCTTGTCTTTTAAAAACTTTACAGGTTAAAAAATGTAATATGATATTATCTTAAATATAAAAAGATTTGGTTTAAAAGGCTTAGAGACAGTTTAAAAAAAAAAGTGTGCTTGAAAATACAGGCTCTAAGTGAGACTTGTGAATTGGGAGTTTTGGACAACCCTTTTAAAAACACTTTGTAAAGAATTTGATTATCCAAGTATTTGTTGATTAATAGCCAGATCTCGGGTTGCATAGCTATATGGTAATGTGAATCTACCATTCTTTTATGATTTTATAAAATGAAAAAAGGACTAGAAAGTTAATAGTTGAATTGGGGATTAAGTGAAAAACAAAAAATTGGTGTGTAGTACAGTAAGGGATGTAATACCTTTACCTAAGTAAGCAGTTCATGAGGCCAGACTATCATCTTAAGAATGGAAGATCTCGAGGGGTAAGTGAATGCATGTCTTTGGTTGAAAACAGAAAGCTAGCAGTTAAAGTTTGGTTTTTCCAATATGTATTTCGTAATTTATCTGTTGAAGAGTCAGGAGAATGTGTAGTGCAAAAAGTACTGAGGAGTAAGCTGCCACTGTATTTCACAGCTGACTAATATTCGGGCCAATATGGACTTAAAGGAGTGGTTTGAACACAAGCTGGAACCCAAATCAAATGTGAATAGCAAGGGGAATGTGTTAATATTCTGTTTATCAGTATAATCTTTTCTTGGCATTGGGTTGAAGTCTAAGAACTTGGTTCCAAAGGTTAGGATACTACCAAAATATAACCTTATTGAAATTTAATCTCTAGCATAGCAGACAACTTAAAGTTTCAGGGTTTATAAATCATACCAGGGTATTAAAGCACAGTAATCATATGTGTCAGTGGTAAATATGTGTGAAATAATGATCATATGACTGCTGGTAAATATTTGGTCATTTTCCTGGGGTGCATTTATACCCTTTTATGATTAATAAGTTAGTATATATACTTATCACAGTATATATAGTTATCACAGTAATTATCTTCTCTGTTATGTTTCTAAAAATAATTATTGTGATCACTTCTGTTATTTCCCAGCAAGAGTTGGGGATAGGTTTTATTCAGTTAACACTGTATGTAATTAGGGTTTTTTTTATTTCTTCTTCAGTTGGCAGTTCTGCAAGTAGTAGTGCCACAAGGAGAGAGTCTCTATCTACTAGCTCTGACTTGTACAAAAGATCTAGTAGCAGCCTAGCACCCATAGGGCAACCATTTTACAATAGTCTGGGATTTTCCTCCTCTCCAAGTCCAATAGGCATGCCTCTGCCAAGCCAAACTCCAGGACATTCACTTACGCCACCGCCATCACTTTCATCACATGGATCCTCATCCAGTTTGCATTTAGGTAAAAAAAAAAACCAAAACCCTTTTTATTCGTATGTATACATGTAAGTGTGTTTGTGTGTATGTTTTATGATATGTGTAAAATATTTAATGTTGGATAAAACATGCCAAATTGCTTTTGCTTTTAGATATTATCCTTTTGAAAAAGTTCTACTTTTGTGAAAATTCAAAGTGAGGGTCTGATGTACAGTAAGGTAAAGACCCCTATTGTATTTTTTATTCCTTTTATGAAATACAGTGGTGTGTTTTTTCTCGTCTGTGCTTTTGATTTGTGTGTGTTTTAGTTCATCTGAAAAGTCAGTTATTTATATGTGATAGTGAAATAAATTTCACCATCAAAAGTTTGTGCACACCAAAAGCAAAATGTTAGTCACATAGTTACTGAACTTTAAATAATTTAGTTTAGTATGATGGTCTTTGCTTTGGTCTTTTACCAAAGGGTTATATCAGGGCATATGAATTGAGTATGTTTGTGAGTTAGAGAATCTTACTATGTATGGGTTTGGTCCATGTACTTCTGTTACTTTTGAATATGTTGTTTAAGAAAAAATGTTCTAGGTTTTTTGTACCCTTGTAGTTGGGACATTTAGAACTTTGGTTTATATCTGTATATTAAAATTGCCCCCAGCCCAGGATTATTTGAATTGATGGTTCCCTTTTTCCTGCTCCAAGATGTATTTAACCATGTAGTTAACAGGATATTTTGAGGGGTTTTTGGATATCAGAGGCTCTGTATGAATCCCTGTCTCTTCCAAGTATTTTATTAATTAGGTTTTGGATTTTTCTGATTCTAGTCATTTCTACTTAAAAATGAGGAGTTCTGTTGCTGATTTTTATATATGCTTGGAAAGATATTAATTAGCTTGTGATTTAAAGAGTAATGCTTGCTTTTGTAAACAAATAAAAGTTAGTGATTATGTTTGAGCCCCTCCCCCAGTCATAAGGCTATAGCTGTTTTTTCCAAAAGCTCAGTAATGTAGTTAAGTGTCCATGTAACAAAGGAATCTTTAACAGTGATCATCATTTAGGTTTATGTTATTACAAAGTGGGCTAGATTCTTTTTTATTAAAAAGACTGGTCCTCCACCCCAGTTCCGAGCCTTTGCTCTTTTGGGGATATTAACTATACGCAACCAATTAATTTATGTGAGTGGGGTCCTCAGACCTGGTTTGTAGCACTGTTTGTGTAAACTTAACCAGTTTTTAGTCTACCACCGTCCTTCATTTATCTTTTCTCAGTCACAGGAGCTATTCAGTTCTTGATTTTTATTATTTCTATTCAGACCCACTCCTACTACTCCCATTTAAAACATTAAAACATGGCTTTGAGACTTTGACACCAAAATTTGGAACAAAACATACCTAAGATAGACATTTCATAATAGTTTTGTGTTTTATTCGTTAAGATTATATTTGTTATGTCCTGTCATTTTTTTCATAGGTAAGTTTCAGATCAGGTTTCTGTCAACTGTTAACTGCTTATGTAGTGCTTTAGTGCCTGTGTAAATGGCATTATTATTCTATATAACTTGCTTAGAAATTGGATTATAATGACCTTTTAGATGTCTCTAATTAAACCACAATCTAGATTTTTTTGACTATAAAGAATCCAGGCATATAAATGCTTATGGAATGAATTCTAGTCAGTTATGAGGAGTAATCATGTGGGCCAGGAGTTCTACATTGTACTCTGATACTTTTGTGCCCACAGATTAAGCTTAACTCCTTAGGTTAGCTTCACCTTGAAATCTGGTATTTTAATACACCTCTGATTGAAACTGTCTGTAGATTATTTTCTTTTGAGATTCCCTAGTTTCTTTTAGCTTTAGTTATACTATAACTAGCAGCCTTTTTTGGTAACAAGGAAGAGACCCTGCCAAATTGAAATAATTCAGTAGATTTCATAAATTTGCTTTTCACATAGTACTTATGAAAATAATCTGTCCTTCACTTTCATATCATTGACTCATGATGCAAGACTTAACATGCTCTCTGGTCTAAAAAATATATTTTAAATTGTGTATTCCTGAAGTGGATTATGCCATAAGTTAGGCTATCAAGGCTGCTGATTTATAAAATACCTAAGGAAATGAATTTGCATAGCCATTTAAAAAATAATCTTACTGTGGTCATACACTAAGAATATAATACTATAAAATAGAGATAAGTTTTCCATTTCATTAAAATTGACTGGAATTAATTAGTTACAGTTGATTTTCTTATGAGATGTTAAGACATGTAACCGTTATTGGTAGGTCTAGCTATCTACAGTCTTAGAATACTGGATGAAGCATCTTTGTTTGTTTTTTTTTTTAAGCCACCTATCCTATGCCTTTGCTACTGCTAGCTACTTGATTCACAGAAAAAGCTAATAACAACATTGTGTGCTTCTGGTTTTCCAGGAGATGTTTCATTTTTAAAAAATACTTGTAATTTCATGAACATAAATATTTTTAGTAGGATGACTAGTAGTCACTTTGTGATTGAAGAATCAGTATTTCAACTGATAGATTTTGGTTGTTCCATTTTTTTATAACCTAAACATTTTTGTTAAGATTTGCAGCTTTTTTAAATATACCGAAATCAGAAGCATGAAAAAGTAATCTTATATTCCATATTATAATGTGAAATTTCTAAGAGATTCCTTTTTAAAAAACGTTTATAGCCACAATATCAAAATCATACCTTTTAACATTTATAATTCTCATTACTCTAATTTCCCTAATTTACCTAAATGTCTTTTTACAGTTGTGTTAGGGTCCAAATAAGATCCATTATTTGTTTGATATGTCTTTTGATATGGAACCATTTTTCCATCCTCTTTTTTTCTTCTTCTTCTTCTCTACATGTATTTGTGAAAGAAACTTTGTCCTATTGAATATCCCACATTCTTGACTGATGAATTCTTCCTCATGATGGTATTTAATGTGTTCCTCTGTTCTCTGAATTTTCTGTAAAATGTAATTAAATTTAGTGGTTTCATCTTGTTGTTTGTTTGCTTTGTTATTTGGTTATATAGTTCTGCTGCACCATATCAGGAGACACATATCTGGTTGTTTCCAGGTGAGGTTGTTTCCATCAGCCAGATCCACTTAACAGCTTAGCAACCTTTCATCATCACCTGAATATTTCTTCAGAGATTGCAAAATGGTGATTCTCTAACTCTGTCATTCCTTTTGCATTGGTTAGCTGGAATTTTTCTGTGGAAAAGAACTTTGATTGGTTGTGAGGTTACCCTGAAATACATAGTTCATATAAGAATCATGATAATGCTTAATTTTTTTTCCTATATTTTGTAACTTTATTAAGTTGATTCCTTAGCAACTTCTGAAGGTGACTTGTAGGGGTTTTTTGTTTTTGTGTTTAAATCATCATACACTACATGTAATTGTAGTGTAAATTGATAGCTTTTAGGATTGTTGATATATTTCAGTCCATTGTAGTCTGGAAGATAACACTTTTTATACCTTTTTTTGATCCTATATTACTATCTTTAACCATTTGGAGTCACTTCAGATTGGTACCTGCTTGACCATAACTTGTTAAAAGCACTTGAAACACTGGTTAGAGAAGCCAGTGGAAAAGAACAAGCAAAAAGAGAACAACTTTAAGATTAGTGGTTTTTATTTTGAAATGCAAAGAGCTCTGTCACATTCTGGGCTTTACATTCAGCATTGAATATTAAATGAATTATTTTCTCATGTTACATTGATTTATAAAGTTGAGGGGAAAATCTTCTACCAGTAGTTGTGTTTTAAATTATTCTCTATGATAGAAGTCAGCTTCTTATTTTGAGATAGTTCACTCCCAGTAAAAGAAGATGAAATATTTCCAGTCTTATTTTGTTCGTCTACCTGGAGCTAGCTAACTAGCTGTTTCCTTTCTTGTTTCCTTTCTTTTTCTTCTTTGAGTAAATGTTTACAATATGTTAATGATTTCTTATTTAATCTTTATTCTCATGATATTTAGATTGATATGGAATTTCTTGGGTATAAAGTAGTATTCTGTATTTTTATTAGGGTTTGACAAACAAGTGGCTTTCTTCTCTGTACCTCTTTTTGAACTGGCTTATTTTTTTCCTTAAGGATGCCAAAAAGTCTAATGACAGCTATGAGCTCAGGGAAATTAGTTAATTCAAAGGTAACTATTAAAGTTTTGTTAATGTCATGTATTCAGTAATCAAGTAGTGTATTCAGCAATCAAATAGTGCAATAGATTTAAAAACTTTGTAACCTGTCTTCTATCCTAATCACAGAAAATTTTATGTGAAATGTAGACAGGGTAATATTAACTTCTAAGGTCATTTTTCCTATTTAGTGGTAGTTTATCTGTTGAAATTGCTGACCTTTAGCAAATTTGGTCATCTACTTTTCTCAGAATGAGATGTTTAAGAGTTAAAACAAGAATGGCCAAATCAGTTGTTAAGGCTATGTACAATTTTGCTGAGTTTCACATTTGGTCCTTGAAGCAGAAAACAATATGAATTATTTTGTTGTTTTCATTGAAAGTACTCTTTAAGTAGCAAGTTCCCTGTAACTGAATAGCTGCTGCTGCTGCTGCTGCTGCTAAGTCGCTTCAGTCATGTCTGACTCTGTGCCACCCCATAGACGGCAGCCCACACGGCTCCACCATCCCTGGGATTCTCCAGGAAAGAACACTGGAGTGGGTTGCCACTGCCTTCTCTGAACTGAATAGCATTTGGTAGTTTTCTAAAGTACCTTCATATTCATGATTTCATTTCATTCTAATTGTTAAAATAGAACGGCTGAATCATATGCCCATTAAAGAGATAGTTATAGGTCATATGAGCCCAAAAAGCTTGACCAAACCCATAAATGACAGAACTGAAGCTAGAACATTGTTCTAACTCCTGTTACTATTTTTTCTGTTCTGCTGTTCTATAATCAACTGAACAGTTTTGCAAAGTATGCCAATAACGGGATTCTAATCAGCCTTTCAAATTATATTTAACATGGGCATGTGTTTTTTAAATGTTTATAAAAGATTACTAGGCTTCTAGACCCCTTTCATTTTTTCAGTCATTCTTGAGATTTATAGAAAAGTTCTTACCTAGCATTTTTAAAGTCCAAGTATTATCTACTCTTTGAAATAAGAATTTTTGTTACTTACAAGGCAGGTGACAGGAACTGAATATGTTGTACAATACAGGACTGAGTAGATAAGACAGCACATTCAGCTTGAAGCGGAATGTTATTTACAGGTTCTCATGGTGGTTTTAATGAACGCACTGCTTCAACCCATTGGTGTGTCTAAAAGTCACTTATTTGTTGATGAGTACGAAATATGTTGTGAAGAAATTCTATTAATTATTACTTGTGTAGAAGAATTTATTATTTTATGTTTCATTTCTGTATACAAATTCATTAGTCTGAGTTCTGGTTTGGGGTCTCAGTGATTAAGTTTTGCCCTTTTTTTAGTTTTGTTCATTATCCTTTAATTATGTTATCTGTGACTTTGTACTTCTCATGATTGAAAAATGTTTTCACCAGTTAATTCAGTTAAGATAATCTCAGATTTGAGACTAGAAAATACTTGATGATCCTATTCAGTGGTTTACCATATCAGAATCACTTGGGCCTGTTTAAAATACTTCGAATGAGGAGGTGATTGATTTGGAATTGTATGACAGCAGTTTTTGCTTGTCATGATGATTATGGGGATTCTGTTGACATTAAATACCTAGCAGCAAGATGCTAAACTCTTCATTTTAAAATGATTATCCCACTGAAATTTCCAGTAGTACTCACCTGGAGAGAGAGACCACTTTGGAACAATTCATAGTTTACATTAGGGGTTACTCCAATTCATACATCTTTTTGACTCATAATTCCTGGATCTGGTTTATATGAGCCTTTGATGTTGTCTCCCGTCATCTCACTGATGGATTTTTTTTTCTTCCTGCCTTCTTTCCTTTCCATTTACCTGAAATTTGCTTACCATTGCATGTTTTAAATTTTTTAAGTTTTAACTTTGACTTCTCTTTCATACTACACACACAAATAAAACTTCATTCTCAAAGTGCTCAAATAACTTGCTTCTAGTTGTCAAGTTAGTAAGGAACAGAAATTTTGAGCCCAGGTCTATCTGATTTATTCCAAGATATGACACTGCTCCTTGAAGAATGCTTTTATTTCTGTCTGCTACTTCTCTGACTAAATAAAAGATCTTTTCCCATTCCCTGAGTTTAGAATTTTTGTGAACTTCTTATAAAATTGTGGTAAAATATAACTTAGCCTATTATGAGTTGGTGGTGAAAGTGACTTTGAATGTCAGTATCTTGGCAGTTTTTACTTGCTTGCAATTGACTTTTAATCCTCAATTAAAATACTTCTTCCTTCAAGGATCTCTTAATATATTTTATTACTAATTTTTAAATTTAAACTGATCAGATGCTATTCTAATTAATAGAATAGTAATAAGTTTAATTATTATACTGAAACTAATACTATTTTATGTTTCTGTTTTATGTGTAGTTTTGTTGTGTTTTGCTTCTGGCCTCCATTTAAGAATTTTGAGGTCTGATCAAAATTTTTACCTAATTTATTTTACTTAATTCACTTAATAAATTTATTCAACCAGTGTCAAAAACCTACATGGCATACTGTACTTGACTTTAGAGACACTGGTGAAGAAAACATTCTGCCCGCCATCATCAAATTTGACTTTTTTTGTGGTGAATACAGACAAGTAAACCAGTGATTGCAATATAATGATTGTAGTGCTGTTGACTTAGTTACTTTATTTAACATAGTGATTCTCTCCCTTAGAATCATTATCTTTCCTTTATGGGTTTTTTTTGTACCAAGTTAACCACAGCCTAGATTATATTAAGGTTGTTTTGGATTTTTTTTTCTCTCCACTAAATTAAAAATAAGAAAGCTGAGACCATGCTCCACAGCTTTTAAGAGTACAGTTGACCCTTGAACAACACAGATTTCAGCTGCCCAGGTCCACTTATACATGGATTGTTTCTGTTCAAATCCTAAAAGATGATGTTGTGAAAGTGCTGCACTCAATATGCCAGCAAATTTGGAAAACTCAGCAGTGGCCACAGGACTGGAAAAGGTCAGTTTCCATTCCAGTCCCCAAAAAAGGCAATGTCAAAGAATACTCAAACTACTGCACAATTGCACTCATCTCACACACTAGCAAAGTAATGCTCAGAATTCTCCAAGCCAGGCTTCAACAGTACATGAACGGTGAACTTCCAGATGTTCAAGCTGGATTTAGAAAAGGCAGAGGAACCAGAGATCAAATTGTCAACATCCATTGTATCATCGAAAAAGTGAGAGGGTTCCAGAAAAAGTATACTTCTCCTTTATTGACTACACCAAAGCCTTTGACTATGTGGATCACAATAAACTGGAAAATTCTTCAAGAGATGAAAAAAGCAGACCACCTTACCTGCCTCCAGAGAAATCTGTATGCAGTTCAAGAAGCAACAGTTAGAACCAGACATGGAACAACGGACTGGTTCCAAATTGGGAAAGGAAAATGTCAAGGCTGTATATTGTCACCCTGCTTATTTAACTTATATGCAGGGTACATCATGCGAGATGCTGGGCTGGATGAAGCACAAGCTGGAACCAAGACTGCTGGGAGAAATATCAATATCCTCAGATATGCAGATGATACCACCCTTAGGGCAGAAAATGAAGAGGAACTAAAGAGCTTCTTGATGAAAGTGAAAGAGGAAAGTGAAAAAGCTGGCTTAAAACTCAACATTCAGAAAACTAAGATCATGGCGTCTGGCTCCATCACTTCATGCATATAGATGGGGAAAAAGTTGAAGCAGTAACAGATTTTATTTTCTTGGGCTCCAAAATCACTGCAGATGGTGACTGCAGCCATGAAATTAAAGGAGTCTTGCTCCTTGGAAGAAAAGCTATGACAAACCTAGACAGTGTATTAAAAAGCAGAGGTATCACTTGGCTGACAAAGGTTTGTTGTCAAAGCTGTAGTTTTTCCAGTAATCATGTACAGATGCAAGAGTTGGACTATAAATAAGGTTGAGCACTAAAGCACCTAAATGCCTTTGAGGTGTGGTGCTGCAAAAGACTCTGAGAGTCCCTTGGACAGCAGGGAAGTCAAACTGGTCAATCCTAAAGGAAATCAGCCTGGAATATTCATTGGAAGGACTGAAGCTGAAGCTGCAATACTTTGGCCACCTGATGCAGAGAGCCAGCTCGTTGGAAAAGACCCTGATACTGGGAAAGATTGAGGGCAAGAAGAGAAACGGGCGACAGAGGGTAAGATTGTTGGATGGCATCACTGACTCAATGGACGTGACTCAGGGAGATAGTGAAGGGCAGAGTAGTCTAGATGCTACAGTCCATGGAGTCCCAAAGAGTCAGACGCAACTTAGCAACCAAACAACAAAAAATACACTTGTGTACATGGGTCTGTCAGCTCTTTATGTTGCTGATAAAGCTTCTGGTCAACAGCAGTCTGACTGTTAGTAATTAGGTTGGAGGAAAGTCAGAATTTATACATATATTTTTGGTGGGGTCAATGCTTCCAGCCTCTGTGTTGGTCAAGGGTCAGCTGTATCCCGATCTCAACAAAATGAGTAATTTGAGTGGCTTTGTTTCTTTCTGTTTTATAGATAAATTTATTTTTGAATACTAGCTACTTTTTTGTTTAAAAAAAATTATTTTAACATCCTACATTTCTACATTAAAGCATTATTTGACTGTACTGTATTGTCTGAGGAGTGTTTTAAGATCATACTCTGTAGAATTCTGCACTTTGAAAAGTTTTATGACGGTTGTGAGTTCTTATTTTTGCATGTGTATTTTGTTGGGGTAGGGGTAGGTTTTAAGAGTGTCCTCATGTTCACTAATCACAGAGATAATTTAGTTTTCACTAAAGATGTAAGATTCAGGCAGTCTTGAAATCATACAGGGCTTTTTGATGGAATAATGGATATTGGCAAGTTGAGTAGAGATAGGAATGAGATATAATACTAGTATGAACTGCATAGTTAAAAACAAGCTGTTTAAATGCTCTTTGATGAATGAAGATGGTTTCCCTCTTACCTTTATATTTTTAAAAAGTTTCAAGCATTATGGGCCAAAGAACTAAACAGACATTTCTCCAAAGAAGACATACAGATGGCTAACAAACACATGAAAAGATGCTCAACATCACTCATTATTAGAGAAATGCAAATCAAAACCACAATGAGGTACCATTACACGCCAGTCAGGATGGCTGCTATCCAAAAGTCTACAAGCAATAAATGCTGGAGAGGGTGTGGAGAAAAGGGAACCCTCTTACACTGTTGGTGGGAATGCAAACTAGTACAGCCGCTGTGGAAAACAGTGTGGAGATTTCTTAAAAAACTGGAAATAGAACTGCCATATGACCCAGCAATCCCACTTCTGGGCATACACACTGAGGAAACCAGATCTGAAAGAGACACGTGCACCCCAGTGTTCATCGCAGCACTGTTTATAATAGCCAGGACATGGAAGCAACCTAGATGCCCATCAGCAGGTGAATGGATAAGGAAGCTGTGGTACATATACACCATGGAATATTACTCAGCCATTAAAAAGAATTCATTTGAACCAGTCCTAATGAGATGGATGAAGCTGGAGCCCCTTATACAGAGTGAAGTAAGCCAGAAAGATAAAGAACATTACAGCATACTAACACATATATATGGAATTTAGAAAGATGGTAACGATAACCCTATATGCAAAACAGAAAAAGAGACACAGAAATACAGAACAGACTTTTGAACTCTGTGGGAGAATGTGAGCGTGGGATATTTCAAAAGAACAGCATGTATACTATCTATGGTGAAACAGATCACCAGCCCAGGTGGGATGCATGAGACAAGTGCTCCAGCCTGGTGCACTGGGAGGACCCGGGGGAATCGGGTGGAGAGGGAGGTGGGAGGGGGGATCGGGATGGGGAATACATGTAAATCCATGGCTGATTCATATCAATGTATGACAAAACCCACTGAAATGTTGTGAAGTGATTGGCCTCCAACTAATAAAAGAAAAAAAAAAAGTTTCAAGCATTAGATACTAAAAGGTAGATTAATTACTTAGTTGCTTTCAGAAAAAAATTACAAGTAGAAACGGAAGCAGCAGATATTTATTTTGAATTATAGTTCCTTATATTGTTTGCATACTTATTGTCATAAAATGTATAAATTTAAGGTAGCACATTTGACAGTTACATTTTTTGTCTTTTATGTTAGTCTGTTGTGATGATGTGGAAGATTATACTTTCAACTAGAATTATGTTGGTTTTAAATTCATTGAAGCCTGATTTTTTCCCCCAGTAAAAATTGTCTTTATATGGCAAATATATAGTTAAAATTTTATAGTTAAAAAATTTACATGGTTTATTTCCTCATGTAACCTCAAAACATATCCTAGATTTATGAACGGTATATAGCATTAAACATTCTTCATGAGGCAGAATATTACTGAAAGCTTTAAGTGAATTATTCAGATATAATAGTTTATTTATAGTTTATAGCAGAATATAATATTTATATATAGGTATAAATATTATAATAGTTTCTAGCAGAATATAACTGAAAGCTTTAAGTGAATTATTCAAGTGTAGTTTTAAAAAACTCAGTGTAACTATTAACTGCATCCTTGAATGAGGATTTAGCTTCTCTAAGCCTATTATTTCACAAGTAAAATGGAGATAATATGTTTGTCTTGGAGGGTTGTTAGGATAGCATATATTTTTGTTCTGAGGCTGCAAATTACTGCAACTAAGTGGCTTAAAACAAAAGAGTACACACTGGCAAATACAGTTCAATACGATATAACATTTTATGTAGAGTCTATACTTTCTCAGTGTCCAGTTAAGAATGCTCAACAAGAGTTCATTATCTCTAAAAGAGTTACTGTGTACAGGACAATAATAAGTCTATATTAATGTGCAGATCCAGGTTGAATGGGGCTCACAGGTAGCTGCCTTTTTGTTTCTCAACAGAATAATACTACATGCCGTGGATCCTTAGGATCTAGTGTGTAATGTCAACTCTGAATATGAAATCATTAAACGGGCTTTCTAAAATAGGTGAAAAAGCTGATTGTATTCAACATAGAAAACCTGTTTAAGACAGTATACCAGAACACAGGATAAAGGTCTAACTGATGTGTATTATTAGAAATGTGTAGCCAATATCCTGAAGTGATTTATGTTTGTATTGAGAAGCTCTGCTCTAAAGTCTTTTTCCTGCTGAAGTCTAGGAAAGTACTAAGTGGATCAGCTATGGGTTAGAAGTAATTAAAAGTAATACCTTAAAGTGAAATAGACATCCTCATTTTAGACTTTTTCAAGCTATGCATTCTTTATTATTTACCTATTCCAACTAACTAGTCATCTTTCATTATCATCTTATCCTTCTTGAGCTTTCCAGAGCCTTAATTTCTGAAAAAGACTCTGCCTAGTAAGCCTGTATGTAGTTGTACCCTTTTCAGGGCCCCAGATCTTCTAGTTGGATTAGCTTTTTATTTATTTATTTATTTTCAAAATTAATAGTTGACAGCCTGAATCCAAAATGAAACCTTAATTTATCTTGATTCTAATCCATTAGTCTCCAAACTTCTATCAGAATAATCTTCAAGTAGACATTTTTTCTTTTTTGAAATAAAAGCTATCTACTGGGAAAGATTCGAGAATCTATGTTTTTTAAAAAACAGAAAAAAATAATAGGTTCAGGAGCTGCCTTTTCAGAGGTGGAAAATGAGGTTTATTTTGTGGTGGTTTCAGTTGTATATTTTTCTCCCCTGTCTTTTTGTCAGTATCTTAAGATCTTTTTGATGTCTGATATTTAATAGGGAAGGATTTTAAAACAGTGGCCTTCTCAAGGAAATTAATGAAAACTTATAAAATCATACTGCTTTTGCTAGTATAGTTATTAGGTGTTTACCTTCATTCAGTTGTCATGAATGAGCTTGATAGATACCTGTGTAAATAGCATATAAGGGGCAGCATACAACTGTGTGATAACCTCTGGCCTAAGAGTCCTGGCTGACTAGCTACATGTCACATCACTTTTGGACCATAGTGACTTTATCTGTGAAATTAATAGCACAGCTCTCCCTGTGCCGTATGTCTTTATTAAGCTAGTGATTAAGGAGTCATAAATGTTAGGGGTGAGGTCAGTGATAAATTGAAGGGAGTGTTATCCCTTTAACACATTTGGTGGAGAACACATCTGCTTTTAGATGACCAGTAGCAATAGTATGGTGGGCTTTCCCAAATGGCTCAGTGGTAAAGAATCCACCTACCCAGCAGGAGACTTGAGTTCAGTTCCTGGGTCGGGGAGATCCCCTGGAGAAGGAAATGGCAACCCATTCCAGTTTGCTTGCCTGGGAAATCCCATGGACAGAGGAGCCTGGCAGGCTACAGTCTGTCAGGTTGCAAAAGATTTGGACATGACTTAGCAACCAAACAGGAGCAGCAGCAATGGTATGAATATAAATGACCAATTTGTTTGCTTTTAATAATTTTGAAATGATTTCAGACTTAAAGTCATTAACAGTTTTTTTAAAATCTAGTTTATCCCAGATTTTCCAAATAATAAGTGAATTTGCTTTATTGTTCTTTCCCTCTGCTCTATCCTCCTCTGCATTATGTGTCCCTTCACACCCATTTTTTTCCTGATATTTTGGAAAGGAAGTTGCAGACACAATGTCCCTTACTCATAGACATATCCGCGTATGTGTGTGTGTCCTAAAAATTTAATCTTGAACTATTTCTCAGTCTTTTATGACCTCGACATTTTTTAAAGGTATAGGCCAGTTTTGTAAAATGTCCCTAAATTTCATACTATGTTTTCGATGATATGCTTTCAGTGTTTAATTCGCCCCCGCTCCATCTTTTTTTTTACTTTTTTTTTTTGGTTGCATGGCTTGTGGGATCTTAGTTTCCCGATCAGGGATTGAACCCTGGCCCTTGGCAGTGAAAGCGTGGAATCCTAACCACTGGATCAGCAGGGAATTCCCTAAAAGCAACCACATTTTAAATGTTTAACATATATTTTAAATGTTTAACATATATTTTAAATTGAGTTTAAATGCTTATATTTAATTACTTTGTAAAGAAACAAAGGCATCTTGACCCTTTGTGAAATTAATTTTTCAACTTTATATATGAAAATGCTAATTATAATTAGTTTAGAACTGAAATTCCAAGATTTTTAAAGTTCAAAGCAGTTTGGCATTATTAGACATTTTATGTTGTCAAAGAGTACATCAGGAGTTTGATGTATTAGGAGCTGATAGAATATAATCAAGAAATATCTAGACATGGGAGGAATTCGTGTTGGATATTGATAGGACTATTTGGAATGTACTAAATAAAATTATCATTTTCTGGGATAAGTATGTATTTTGAATTTGCTATTGAAATCTTTAGTTCATTAAAAATAAAGAGGTAGGATTAGGCCTTATGTTTCAGGTACTGACAAGCAGTGGTACGGACATAGTAATGAGTAAGAAGGAGAGAATTGAACATTAGGGTAATGTTAGGAAATTTATGTGAAAAACAGGTTTGGAATACAGGTTTGAAAAGGAAGCTGAAGAATGTAGAGCAGGTACTCTAGCAGGATGCTGTAGGATTTTAGTATAAAATGACATCATCACGGTAGCCTTTGAATGGGAAGACATAATCATTGTTTATAAAAACAAATTGGAATGATAAGCAGACTACCCCTTCCCTATGAAAAGGTTAAAGAATTGTTAGAGATTCAAATGGGCAAATGATCAGTTATTGCTGTGAACAACTAATAGTACTATAAACAGATTAAAATAGGAAGCTGGAAGGATTAATAGTAGTGAAAAGGTTGTGACAGTGTTAACACTGAATTCTTTTCCTTTTTAGAGTTTTTATATATGAGCACAAATTTATGGTAGAACTGGAATGAACTTGAGAATTTGATGTTAATGACTTTGGTGTATAAAATTACACACTTTTAAGGTATTACAGAACTAGACCATAGGCAGTTGATGCTACATTAAATATTTACAAATATGTGTGTACTCACCATGCATCAGATGCTGTTTTAGGCATGAGGTATCTAGCATATAGGTGAATATAGCCCTGTGGCACTTGACATTGGAAATGGGGCCGAGGATTCAAATAAATAATGAATGTGTATAATATCCTGGATGATGGGAAATTTAATGAAGAAAATTAAAGCTAGAATAGTGGAAACTGAAAGTTAAAGAGGAGTTTTCTAACCACTTCACTCTCCAGGATTATAACTCTTAACTGCTCCTTGTCCCTGTAAGTCTTTTTGGCCTTCAGTGCCTTACTGTAACTTTGCAATGACAGTGTGTCCTTGGCACCATTGTACTCTGGCCTGGATTGTACATACAACACTAAACAGAAGTAATGTGCAGTAGTATAAAGCTGACAGTGGATTTTGTTTATCTGAACTGCTAACTATGCGTTTTCCAATTTTCTATACATTTTTCTTTTTTAAAAGGACACTGTCAAGTACTTTTAAGTGGTTATTTGTCGTAAGAACAGTTACCTGCTTCTATGTATTTTTGTTTTTATCAACTGCCCTTTAGTATTCTTTGGAATAGGATATAAGTTAACTTAAGAGGTTTTTTATTCATTTGTTTTAAATGACTGACATAAAAACTCTAGAAATAATAAATATGTTTACTGCTCCTATTTTTCATCTGTAAAACCAGTAGTGTTTTATGGAGAGTGTTTAAATAAAAATTTTAATAATTAGTTGTATTAGCTTTATTATGTTGTGGGTTTTTTAAGTTTGAAGTTTAATTAGGTTAACTGAGAAATCATTTTTCTTTACATACAAGTGTATATGACTATAAATTTTTATGTATTCCAGAAAAGTAGATTTAGTTGTTGGTATTCCATTAACATTGTGGATAAATTTCAATCAGCCTTTATTTTAGTGACTTGAAATCTGAGTTGGCTATAGCTATCTGTAACTTGTTTGTTAATGTAACTGAAAATTTTGTTAGTGGTTTCAATATTCTGGTATTGACACTACTATGTATGACATTAGTTGTTATAATTATGTTTTAAATTAAGCTTCCAAAAAAAAATACAGGTTTTGTGTATGATGTTAGATGTTTTTAAACTAAACTGCCAAGAACAACTACAGGATTGGTTTTTTTTTTTTCCCCCATGTTTTCTAGTCTCTTTTTTCCCCATATATTATAGCCACACATATTAAGTAAATGTGTGAGAGTTCCCCTTCAACTTTAATTTTCTGTTATACCATATAGGAATTAGTAGGACGAATATTTCTTTATTGACTGCCTTTTTAGTTTAAGTGACTTACTTAAGGAATGACTTTGTTGAAAATATTTGCTGACCACAGTTGCTTTGTTGTAGGAGGACTGACAAATGGTAGTGGTCGATATATCTCTGCAGCACCTGGAGCAGAAGCAAAATACCGAAGTGCTTCAGGCACTTCCAGTCTATTTAGCTCCAGCAGCCAGCTCTTTCCTCCTTCTCGGCTTCGGTATAATAGGTCTGATATTATGCCTTCTGGCCGAAGTAGATTATTAGAAGATTTCAGAAACAACCGCTTCCCAAACCTTCAACTTAGAGACTTGATTGGACACATAGTTGAGTTTTCTCAAGACCAGCATGGTTCTAGGTAGGTGATTATGATTTATAATACTTTCCACTGCATTTTTGCTTTGAAAGAGCCAAGATTTTTCTTGACCAGGATTATTTAACCTATATAAAAATTGGAATTGTTTAAAAAATAAATATCCAATATGGATTTTTCTTTCATATGAGGATAAACTATAAAAATACAAATACGTATTTTTTTATGGTTCTTCAGTTTTCTATAATCAAAGATAGTAATGTTCTTTTGTTGGATTTTTATTATATTGACTGAATAAATTTAATTTCTTTAAACTACCTTTTGAATATAGTGCTCTGAATTACATTTATGGACTTGTGTCCCTGATGTGTATACTTGTCTAAAAAAATGTTTAAAACAAAGTTAAATGCTTTGTGTTCCTTTACATTAAACAGGATATGTGTGTACTGTAATACTTTAAGTACATGCAAATTAGTGTTCTCAAGATAATACACAGAAAATAGTATTCAAATTCTAACACATTTGCTAAATTTGAGATATCTCAGTAATAATATAATTATTAAAATAAATGAATGACCAGTAATATCTTTGTAGTATTTTTTATTGATTACAATACAACCAGAACTAACTTACACATTAAACATCCATATGTCCAAATTTTTGCCAGTCTGACTAGAAGTTTTAAATTAAGGTGTCAACAAAGATATGCTTCATAACTTTTGTTCTTTTTATTTTAAATGTATAGAATGTATTAATACTGTTTCTGGAAATGACTTTATATGGATATATGTTGGGGTGTGTTATATTCAAATCAGACATGGATTTTGCATGAGCTTATTATTAATACACTGTCATGACATTAAAATGTTTCCCACATAGATTCATACAGCAAAAGCTAGAGAGAGCTACTCCAGCTGAGCGACAGATGGTTTTTAATGAAATTCTACAAGCAGCCTATCAATTAATGACAGATGTTTTTGGCAACTATGTCATACAGAAATTTTTTGAGGTAAGCATGCATTCATGTTTGTTCATGCTGAGTGCTTAGAAAAGCTCTGAAAGTTTATTCTTCATATAAAGTTTATTTTCATATAAGAATATATACTTGGGAGAAAATATGTACAGATTCTATATCTAGAATGTATGAAATTCAACAACAAAAAGACAGCTTGGTTTTAAAAGGGGGCAAAGGACTTGAACAGACATTTCTCCAAGGAAGATACTCAAATGTGCACATGAAAAAAAGCTCAACACCCTTAGTCATTAGGGAGACGCAAATCAAAACCATAGCTAGTTCCTTTTTATGTCTTCTAGGATGGTGGTATTTTAAAATATAGAGAACAATAAATGTTGGTGGAGAAATTAGAACTCTTATACAGTTGTTGATGGGAATGTAAAATGGTGCAGCCACTGTGGAAGACAGTTTGGCAGTTTCTTAAAAAACTAAACATAAAATTAAGATATAGCCCAGCAATTCCATTCTAGGTATATACTCAAAAGTATTGAAAACAAGCACTTAAATGAGCTAGTGTTCATTTCAGCATTATTCACAGTAGTCTAAACGTGGAAACAGTGAAAAATGCCTGACAGATGAATGTATAAACAAAATGTGGTATATACATACAGTAGAATATTGTTCAGCCAGAAGAAGGAATGAAGCTTTTCATACATGCTTACTCATGGATGAAACTGAGTGAAATAAGCCAGGTACAGAGGACAAACATTATAAGGTTCCATTTATGTGAAATACCTAAAATAGACAAGTTCACAGAGACATAAAGTCGACTAGGGCCTACTATTCTACTAGTAGACCGGTAGGGAAAAGAGTGGGGTTATTGTCTAATGAGTATAGTGTTTGTGTTTGAGGCAGTGGAAAAGATTTGGAATCAAATTGTGATGATTGTTGCACATGGTAAGAATATAGTTAATGCCACTGAAGTCAAAATGTTGTATTTTATGGTTAAAATGTTATATTTTATGGTATATATTTATTTTTTAAGTGTATGGTCTTTACACTAAATGAGAAGTTTAATACCTAAATGCTTTCTCGATACCTACTTGCCAAATGTAATATTTAAAAATAGATTCAATAGACTGAAAAGAGTGAGTTATTCAAGTTAACAAAGTAATAATAAAATCTTTTTTCTTTTCCTATCAGTTTGGGAGTTTGGATCAAAAATTAGCCCTAGCTACTCGTATTCGTGGTCATGTTCTACCCTTAGCATTGCAGATGTATGGCTGCCGTGTTATTCAGAAAGCATTAGAGTCTATTTCGTCTGACCAGCAGGTAATTGTAAGTTAAGACAAAATTTTTGTATTATTTTATCCAGTTTTTAAGTTTTATCTTACAGTAATCTTGGAGTGAAATGTTAAATATTTCCACAGACTAAAGTATTTTTAAAAATCTATCTTAAATAATACATTATTAATTAAAAATTATACAACAGATCTTTGACCTGTCTTCTATTTAGTTCTTCATCATCTTTTCTAAGTGAAAATATTTGAGTACCTACTATGTGTCAAGTACTAGGTGGTAGATGTTTCTGCTACCATTTATTCATTTGATTTTCTATAGTATAAGGGGTACATTTTACTATTTCCAGTGTTTAATTGGATTATATTTATATTTCTGTTAATAAGAATGAATATTTTAACAACCAGTTGCATATCTGTATGCCAGTTAAAAATGTATTTACAGGAAATTGCCTCGCGGTACAGTGGTTAGAACTCCATGCTTTCCCTGCCAAGTGTGCCGATTCAGTCCCTGGTTGAGGAACCAAGGTCCCATAAGCCATGCAGCATGGCCAAAGTGGGGAGAAAAAAGTATATACAGAGTTTTAAATGTTTCACTCAACAGGAAAAGTAGCCTAAGCATCCTTTTAAGAAGATTTACAGTTCTTTAAAAGAAGGAGAGCACATATAAATTAATTAAATAGGAAATATACCATATTCTAGGATGGAAAGATCTAAGTGTTTTAAGTTTAAAGAGTTAAGTAGTTTAAGTTAAAAAAGGATTAGTGCAATTCCAATTATGTACTCATACGAATTTTTTTGTAAATGATCAAAATAAATTTTTTTGATGTGGAGTATTTTTACAGTCTTTCTTGAATTTGTTGCAGTGTTGTTTCTGTTATGTTTTGGGTTTTTTTGGCCACGAGTCATGTGTGATCTTAGCTCCCCAACTAGGGATCGAACTCACTCCCTGCATTGGAAGGCAGTCTTAAGCACTGGACCACCAGGGAAGTCCCCAAAATAAATGTTTTAATTATTTTAAATAGACAAGGATATTAAGGAGAGTAGGGGATGAGGAGAATTGCTAATCCACTAGATTTTTTACATTGTGAAGCATCACTAATTAATTAATATGGTTTATGCATTAAAAGACTTTTAAAATAAAATTCATAACCTCCCATAGATACTGTTTTGTATATAACTGGTTTATATATTACAGTGAAATACAGTGAGTGAAGAAAACAATTAGTTCTTAAAAGGTATTGGTAATTAGTAAGTTTAGAAAGTTTGACTCTCAAGCTACACACATACAATAAATTCCAGAATTAAAAACAATAATATGTATGTATATATGTATGTAATCACAGCAATGAACATCTGTGAGAAAATAACATTATTCCTCTTGAGGAAATCCCGAGCTTTAGTGTCATTGAAGTTGTGTCATAATGGAGAAAGATGAGTAGTTTGTATAGATACTTAAGAGCTTCTCTGCTCTTAACTCTCAGACTGGTAAAGATATTTTGGAAACAGTTTCAGAGCTTTCTGAGATGCTCTTCCCAGGTTATAATCCTCAAGTTTGCCTTGAATAAAATTTTCGAATTCTTTCTTTAAAAAATTATATTTTATGTCTCTTTAATATTTGAAAATATAAAGCATTGGGAGTTCATGAATAATAATATTCATGAATAATGAACCAGTTCATGAATAATAATGGTGTTACATTCTCTGTTTGGATGTTTTTTTTTTTTTGGTCTGCTCTGCCTGGTTTGCAGGATTGTAGGTCCCCAGCAAGGGATCAAACCCAAGCCCCCGGCAGTGAGAGTGCAGAGTCCTAACCTCTGGACCGCCAGAGAATTCCCTCCTGTTTGGATTATTTAGTATATTTGCTTTTGTAATTTAGTCCTCTTTTAACTAAACATTTGTGTAATATCTTGAATTCAAGGATTCCTCTGTCAGAATACAACTGAGATTTTTTGGGTGAGAGAAATTTTAAATATGAATACTGGAAATTCCCTGGTGGTTCAGTGTTTAGGATTCTGCTTCCACTGCAGGGGACAGGAGTTCAGTGCCTGGTCAGGTAGCTAAAAACTCACTTGCCATGAAGCATGTCAAATGAAAAAAAAAAAAAAAAATGAATACCTTTACACTAGGTGTACTCCATTTCTTCACAATCCTATTTCCTATTACACTGATTAGGTACACAGATTATTGTGTGGTTACTTACATTTTTTCCCTAAGGATTAAGATGTGTGTTAATGAAGTCTTAGAATTTTGTGGGAAAAATAGTTAAAAGAAAATGCATTGTAAGTAAGTTTAACCTTATTATTGAAAAGTGCAAGTAAAGTCGCTCAGTCGTGTCCAACTTTTTGCGACCCCATGGACTGTAGCCCACCAGGCTTCTCCATCCATGGAATTTTCCAGGCAAGAATACTGGAGTGGGTTGCTATTTCCTTCTCCAGAGGATCTTCCTGACCCAGGGATCGAACCCTGGTCTCCCGCATTGCAGGCAAATGCTTTATTGTCTGAGCTTATAAATCAAATATAAATAGAAAAATGTCATCTTTGCCCATTAAATGAGTAAAGATCTAAAATCTCCTGAGAATCTGTCCCTGAAGAAGCTATAAAATGTTAAAGGAAAATATTGAATCAAGATGTGGCTGGTCCTGTGCCCACCCATCTGTGTACATGAGCTGCCACCGCTCCCTGCCCCCCTCCCCAACCCCAGCCCCGGCCCCCAGAATTGTGTAGCTTGAAGGGTCTTAGTTCCCCACTAGGGAGAGCCTAGGTCCCCAGCAACAGAAGTGAAAGAGTCCTAAAAACTGTACCACCAGGGAATTCCCTGAATCAAGTTCTTTATTATAAGATTATTAAAAAGAAGAATAAAAATGCTCAATAATAATGTTTTGTAATTGATATATTACATGAAAATTACACTGCTCTTCAGGGCTCACTCAGCTCCTTACCCTTTTCCGTGTGCTTGATAATCTCAAATACCCATCAATAATAACTACTTGTGGAAACTCCCTGGCAGTTCAGTGGTTAGGATGCCACGCCGCCACTGCAAGGGGCACAGGTTTGCCCCTGGTTGAGGAACTAAGATAGTGCATGCTGCATAGCACGGGCAAAAAAATGATGATGATGATAATTTGGGGGAAGGGGTGTGCTTAGTAGAGAAAAGCATAGAATTCTGACATTATTGTATTAGTTGTCAGCTGAGAAAGATGAGTGGAAGATATATACAGTGAAGACAGTTTAAATATAGCAGATTGAGTATCACTAGGTTATATTTTAGCAAATACCATTTACATTATAATTCAGAATATTTTAGTAATTCTCACCTTCAGTGGCTTCTGCTTATTAAAACACTTTTGAGAATTTTAAACTTTGTTATATAAAAAATTGCAAACAAATTTTTGAATATACTTTTGTTCCCATCTCAGTGCTTTTACTCCTTTTATGTTGTTTGGTAAGGTAATTTAAATGTCTTCTCTTTTGCAGAGTGAAATGGTAAAGGAGCTCGATGGTCATGTACTCAAATGTGTGAAAGATCAAAATGGAAACCACGTTGTACAAAAGTGTATTGAATGTGTTCAGCCACAGTCACTGCAGTTCATCATTGATGCTTTCAAAGGACAAGTGAGTTTGACTTTTGTCTTCTAGTTAGAATTTAACACATTTTTTTTTTTATAAATCACAGGATAATACCTAGTATTTTCATACAAGGAGATAAATACTGAATGTGTGTTAATTTCTGCCTCTTTCATGGAGTGTGAGTGAGTCAATAGATAGCTTCATTTTTGCAGCTGAAAAATGTAGATGAGTTTAATTATATTACTCTAAGAAATAAAGATAACTGCTGTTAGTGTTAGCCCGACGATGTTTTCCAAATTTCCTGGGAGAGGGGGAAGGAGAGAAGAAGACTTAAGATTGCATAATAAAAGACAGAAAAATAAATATAAATTAGTAACTAATACATAATAATAGTGTCTGATTACAGTGTGCACTACCGCTACCCCACCATCCATTCTTTGTCATTATTACATGCCTCCCTTCTTCTGATTAGGTTCCTTTTGATCAAAATATCTGTTAGCTCCTAAACTGAGTACCCTGTTTCCCAGTCTTTGCCAACGTGGCAGTTGACATATTAAATGTAAATTCCCTGTTCTTGTATGTTAAATTAACTCAACATGTTATCAAAAACCTGTATAAACCAGTCTTTCCAAAAATGTCACAGATTGGAAGTTTATTTCTTCTAATTGTTTTAAGGTATTTGTACTTTCAACTCATCCTTATGGCTGCAGAGTAATCCAGCGCATCCTGGAGCATTGCACTGCAGAGCAGACCTTACCTATCTTAGAAGAACTCCACCAACATACGGAGCAGTTGGTACAGGTATAAAACCCCTAAAATTTGAAATATACTTTTGCAAATGGTTCTGATTTTTTAAAGGAAATATAATTTATTGTTAACACACTATGGAGTTAACACACAGTGAAACAAAAGCCTTTTGTATTCTCTTGATTGTACTTTTGGGTTTTTAGAAAAATGATAAATATCTTTTTAAAGAATTACTGTTATTCCTAATGAATGACTTTAAGGAAATCAATTTTTAAATGTCTGCACTCAGGATCAGTATGGCAATTATGTTATTCAGCATGTACTGGAACATGGTCGACCTGAAGACAAGAGCAAAATTGTTTCTGAAATCCGAGGAAAGGTCTTAGCCTTGAGTCAACACAAATTTGCCAGGTATTGCATTATTTTCTCATTCCAAGGGAAAGGTCTTTTAACACTCTGACTTTTTAAGCACAGAAATGCATATAGACTATAACATTGGAATACAATCTCTCTCTCATTTTTTTTTTAGTAGAGACAAAAGGTACATCTAGAGTGTTGCTTTTGTTCTTAAAGAATCTACATGACAAATTGGTTTGCCCACATATATTCCATTTTTGAAATCTGTGTTTGGAAAATTATTGCTTCCCAAGATGTGTAGATAATTGCATATTTAATTTATCATGCTCAAGAAAGCCTCAGACCTTATTAATGACCTAGTTTCCCCCTCTCCACCCCCCTTGAATTATGGGTCTTTGATTTGTTTTTGTTTGGCCATACCACATGGCCTGTGGGTTCTTAGTTCCCCAACTAGGGATCAAGCTCATGCCCCCTGCATTGGAAACTCAGGGTCTTAACCACTGGACTGCCAGGGAAGTCCCGATAGTTTAATTATTATTTAGTTATAATTTTAAGAGGCCTGTCATTAAACTTGGGGATGTCCCATATGGATTCTTCCATGATACTAATTTCTATTTTAGAAGTAACTGGAGAATTACAAGAGAATCCTATTTTGACTCTTCTGCCTTCCAGTGCACTGAACAAGTTCTTTCAGAAGCCAGAGAAAGTTTTCTGTAAAAAAATGGCAAAATAATTTTCTGTTTATGTACTTTAATTTTTTAGCAATGTAGTAGAAAAGTGTGTTACTCATGCCTCCCGTGCTGAGAGAGCTTTACTGATTGACGAAGTTTGCTGCCAGAATGATGGTCCTCACAGTGCCTTATACACCATGATGAAGGACCAGTATGCCAATTATGTCGTTCAGAAGATGATTGATATGGCTGAACCTGCTCAGAGAAAGATAATCGTGCACAAGGTAATACTGTTTGTAGCACTTAAAATAGATGATTCAGTTTGTTCAGGCTACTCCTTTAACTTCCTCAAAATGTCTGAACTACAGAAAAAGTTTAAAATCAGTGGAAAACCTTTGGCAGATGTAGGTATGCTGTACCCTTTTGTTAAGTTCTTAAGGTAATCAGCTCAATAAAATCACATTCATTTCTCATATTTACGTGCCAATAGCATTGTCTTTCCCTTTACCTAATCAATCAAGCTGTTTTCTCTCTACCCTTTTTCTACAGTCTAATGATTCTCAAAGAAATCATTACTTTCCACAGGAAAACTTACTGTTAAAATGAACACTGGTGGTATTTTTGCCCTCTTGATTTTGTTTTTAAAATTTAATATTTCTGTTTAAGAATATATACCTGTAACACTTTTTTCAGTCTTATTTTTTAACTGCATTATTTATTTACCAATTTCATATTTAGGGCATTTCAATTACTCATTTTTTAGTAACTGTTCTTAGCAGTGTTTTATGTCAACATCTTTGCATAATTAAATGTTTTTGTAAGGTAAATTCCTAGATGGGGAAATTGGTGGCACAAAGTATGTGAACATGTTACATTTTAATAGATTCTGCCAAGTTGCTTTCCAAAAATTTTGTGCAAGTTTGCGTATCCGTCTGATATTTGCCTGTTTATCGTTATCTCATCAATACCAGTTATTGCTTATAAAATCTTTTCCAGTCTAGATGGAAAGATAATGATATGTTTCTTCTCATAGGCGTTTTTAAAACCATTAGGGAGATATTGAATATCTTAAATGTATTAGCTCTCACACATCTTGCTTGTTCATGTCTTTTGCTCCATTTTGTATTGAATTTTTGTAATTGCTTAGAGTTATAGAATTCTGCCCTCATAAGCTTTGTAAGAATATACCAGCTCATTAGTGATACTTCTCTGCTATGTTTGGAGTTCCTCTGTTTTTTGCATCTGTAATAGTTTATGGGACTAGTGGCTTGTTTTATTAACTAGACAGTTTCCAAAGTAGAAGTTTGGAGAGACTGAGTGGAACAGAACTGCTTTTGCAAACGACTTTCTTTGGATTTTAATTTTGAAATTTCAGTTGTTTCTTCCAAATCACCCAGATTTGGGGGCAGTTTTTTTAGGAATCAGAAACTAAAATAACTTAGATTTCCTAAGCAGATTATTTATTTTTCAGATTCGACCTCATATTACTACTTTGCGCAAATATACATATGGAAAGCATATACTGGCCAAGTTGGAAAAATATTATTTGAAAAATAGCCCAGATCTAGGGCCTGTTGGAGGACCACCAAATGGAATGCTGTAAAGGAAAAAAAGAAGATAATGTAACCATGTGAGAAGAACGTTACTTTTGTGAATTATCAAAACACAACTCAACTATGAATCTTCAAATTTTTTTTAAAACAAAACTATTTATTGACTTTATTCATCCATTTGTAAATTTTTTAAGGTTCTTGTGTATATTTGGGGGTGGGGGTGGTGAATTATAAATTATATTCAGCCCTGAGTGGAGACCTATCAGATTGGATTGCTGGCAAAGCACAGAATGCCTGTATATGATGTAACTGTATCAAAAAATGCTGTCACATATTTTGTAAATTTTTACCTTGTAAAGTCACAAAAATAGTTTTTAAAGGAAAAAGTACAGTATTCTTTTAATAAACTGGCTTACAGTCTGGTAGGTCTACGGACCCCATAGCACAACAGGTTTATAGAGATGTATATAGAAATATAGTCCTTATTTTTTTTTTTGTCCTTTGTGTGAAGCCTTTTATAACAGATTAACAATCAACTGCATAAATATTATTAATATTTTAAAAAGAAAGTTAAGTTGTATTTTGGTAATTCACAAACTATCATGCAAATAAAAACTCAGTAAGAAGTGATTTGAAAGGAAAAGAACTTATAGTATTTACAATGGATGTGGTTTTAATACAAATACTGCCCTAAAATGTCTCTGGCAATGTACAGAAGTATTGTATATACTTACATATGTAATTGTTATAAGAGGTAGAAAAAACAGAATCATGGTGACACTTCCATCCAGTTAAGTATGCTAAACGAAAAGTTAAGTTCCATTTTTAACTTTTCAGTTTGGTTTGCAATGAGAAAGAGTGGAGATTTGTATATTGTTTTGCTTATAGAATTACAAGGACATGTTGAGAAAGCGTTGAGCTTTATTTTGCTTTTTCATAGTAGAGTCAAAAAGTAGGAACCTGATAGAGGTGAAAAGGGGCCACTGAAAAGTGAATTTGATAGCTCAACATTTAAGCATGATTACATATTCAGATAGCTTTTTTTGCTTCCTATAAATATATGCATTGTGTGTGTAGTAATAGATGTAAGTTTACACTTGGAAAGCAAATCTTGTTTCAATGTTTATTATAAAAGCCTTGCTAATTTGGTAGTGATGCTTTCTTTGGTTGTACAGGTGTATATTTGTAAACCTCAATGCTGTAAATGGAATTTGTTTTATCTCTTTGGAAAACATTTGCATTTTGGTGTACATTTATGTCCCTGCCCTCTGACCTGGCATATAGTATTGTATAATGTAAATTGATTTCTCCAAATTGAGAGTGATTTTTTAAAATTTTTTATCTTTATATGGTTTCAGAAGTATGAACCAGCTTTCTTTTTATTATTGTGAAAAACATTTTGTTTTATAACATAATTGTTGACTCTGTTAATATGGACATGCTAGGATTTGGATCACTTTCAAGAAGTCAGGGTATTGTGCATAATAGAAAGTATTGGACTGAGATATTTGATTACCATGGAGGCCAATGCTTTTTCCATCTTATTAAATGTGATGTGACTTTTTTTCTTTGTACAGAAGAGTACTGTATTTTTGAATAGCCTACTCCCAAGTAATAGCAAATCTGTATGATAACATTTTTTCTCTGGACATAAGACATAACAGTAACATGATGTACATTTACAAGCGGCCTTATGTACATTTCCCAACAATCTTTTTAAGGCAAAATTGTGACCATATGTGTATAATTAAAATCGTTTTTAATCCTTTGCCTATGAAAATATTTTGGAAAAAACTTGCTTTGTATATTCAGTTTCTGAAAGATAAAGAAAGTGCTTTGTATTTTGTTGAAGTCAGTATTTTGTATAAAACTTTTATGTTGACCCACTTATGTTTAGTGCTAAAAACTAATGAACCATGCTCTCTCTTTCAATTGAATATGTAAGGGGTTTTTTTTATTGGAAGTCTGCAGAAGAATACCAGTCTTCTGAGCACAATAGTGAACATAAAGGTTTTTCACATAGCTGTTCATATCATGAACCTAAGAATAACAGCATGAAGTTTGGGGTGCCAGGCATAGTTTTTCATGTTTTATGTTGAGTTATTCTAGTTTTCTAACCCAACATTCCTTGTTGAGGCCATTAAATTTGTTGCTGTCCCTTCTCACAGTCACACTTGTTCATCAGCATGTCCCAGCCATAGTACAGAGCTTTTTTCCCTCCATACAGGGCTGCTCCCTGCCACCCTTCCTGCTTTGTTTTGCCAGCCTCAGAATGTCTTGGCCCTGTGTTGGACTTTTGTTTCCAGTATCAGCTCATGGTTTCAGGATCAAAGTTGTCCTTGTTGGAGATTGGTGGTGACTTTCCTGGATTTGCACAGTTAGATTCCTGGTTTTCCTTTAGCTTCTGTTCACACAGACAAATTATTTCTGCAGATTTAGAAAGTCCTAGAGAACAGCACATTGGAAAACTGGACCATTGTCTTGGATTCCTGATGTTCTGTGTGTCCCATTATTAACAACCCAGTCTTCCCAGTATTTTAGGGCTTATCGTAGAAAAATATCTGTTACTCTAGAAATTTTGATCTGCCATTTTTGATGCCCACTTCTCTGATTCCACCTTTTAATAAATTGGCATGAGGTTTTGGTATAATCTGAAAATGACATTTTAGAATAAACTTAATTGGGCAGAACCACTTAGGCTTTACTCTTGGTTGTCTTTTGATATGAATTGTCTCTGGACCAGTTTGTCTAAGTCCTGGCTCTTATTGGTTCATATGAAATAATGTTATCTTCACTTCTTTGTATATTATGTATAAATTAGAAAATGAAAAATGTGTGAATAACATTGTATGAAATAAATCTGGTCTTGTGTTTTTCTCTACATAAAATACCCCACTGTACCTCAATTACAATTCCCATTAACCATTCAAGTTTACCCTGATTTAAAGAAAACGAAAATATCTTTATCACATGGATGCTAGTCTGGGGCCAGTGATTGCACTGATGGTATGACTCCTGTCTTATAATATTTATAATCTCTGTCTAACTACATAGAGTCATTACGCACTTCATATGATGAAACTTTAACCCTGTTTCTTCATTGATAAAGTGACACTTCAAAGTTGTTTTTGAGGATTAAATTAAATCACATATCTTTACCCACAGGTGTTTGTTTCCTTTCCACATACATGTACTTTAGGAGACTATGTTGTCTAAAAGTACAGTCTGGGTTCAGGCCTGTATTTAAAGTTAACCTCACTTTTCACAAACCTTGTGAATTTGATTGTATTATCTCAGCCTTAGTACCTTCATTTTTAGTATGAAGTGAAAGTCGTTCAGTCATATCCGACTCTGCGACCCCATCGATAGTCCATGGAGTTCTCCAGGCCAGAATACTGGAGTGGGTAGCCTTTCCCTTCTCCAGGGGATCTTCCCAACCCAGTGATCGAACCCAGGTCTCCAACATTGCAGGTGGATTCTTTACCAGCTGAGCCACAAGGGAAGCCCTCATCTTTAGTATGGGATGGAGCTACTTTTATATCCTCAGTCGTTTTAAGAATTGGAGATATACATATAGAGAGACCTAGAACCTAATTCTCAACCAGTGTTACTACTGTTTCCATTTTCCTGTGCCTTCTATAGCTGATTTTTTAAATCTGTATAATTTGGTAGAATTCAAAATGGATATCTTCATAAAACTAAGTGGGAAAAGGAATTTTTCTCATACACATTGTTTATCCTCCATTTTTGTTTTATCCTGGTTTAGTTCTATTCCAAACTGCTAGCCCTTCTGGAGTGTTTCACCTATCCCATTATAGTGATGAAATTAAAGTTCCTAAAAGGGAAATAAATGTCACATCCTCCCACCCTAGTCTATCAACATCACAAAAGTGTTTTCCTAAAGTAACCTGGGTAGTAGTCTATTTGCCCTCGTAACAATGGTTTCTCCAAAGCGGGTGGGTGAGTAGAGGCAGGCGGAGAAAGCCCTAAGGAGTAGTCTTCACTGTCTGACTTACCCATCTGACTTGAAAGGACTGGATCAACATATGGGATTTGAATGTGGATTCATTTGGTAAATTTATCTCTAGACACAGTGAGAAGGAATAGAGCTCTCGGTAGAGGCTCCAGTGTGCCTCTGGAAGGCACTGCTGAGGGAAAGGAAGGGGTCAGGCCTAGGTTGGGCCCTGAGGTGTGTGATTTGTGTGGTTACCCTTTAGGCCTCTTACCTGAAGTTATCTGCCTGTAAGTAGAAATAACATCCTGACTTCCTGTAGAACCTCAGATCTGAGGGTACTTGATGCTAAGAACCTTATAAGTATAGAGTAGATCCTGTGGGAAGCTCAAAATTCAGTGGAATATTTGTTGAACTTTTATTATCTGTCTACACATGCTGTTGATAATTTGTTTCTTTTTGTGCCAGTCATACAACTTTTTTTCCCCTGAAGTTTGGTCTTTTAAGAGAGAAATTGGGTACATTTAGATTCAAATTTTCCTGGGCATAAGAGTGTAAATAGTTCAGTGTTTGAACTCTAGAACTGGACTGCTCAGGTTCCCTTCGTTTTACATTTTTAGACAGGCATTTTCATCTTTTAAGCCTTAGTTTCCTCGTGTGTAGGCAAGGGATAAAACACCCACCTCCTAAAATTGTGAGGATTAAAGGCGAATATATGTGATGTGCAGAGGCAGTGAGTATTTAGTGCCCTCTGTTACAGTTGGGTTTTGTTTTTAATTTGCCTATGTACCACCTCAAAATATTTGACTTAGAGCTCTTGTTCAGCAAATGAGCTCTTGATTCAAGTTGGCAGATAAATCACTAGGAAGTGGGAAGAATACTAGAAGAAGACATGAGTAGGAAACTATAGCATTTTCATTTTTTTCTTGGTACATTTAGTCTTTTTTTTTTTTTCTTCCCTTGGTACTAATGGAGGTATTAGTAGCTTTGGCCTTTTGGTGAATGGATACCAGGATGGAAGCAACACAAAGAAATGAAAGGGAATGTGGTAGAGAACTCTGTCTCACACACACGCCTAGAAAAGCATAGTAAGAGACTCAGAAGGCACCGAGGTTTTTGGTCTCTACCATTCCTCATGCCCATCCCTTGCACCATTTTCACTGAGTGAGTGATTCAGGAACCCTTTATGCTGGGGTTATACTTCAGTCAGAGGAGTGCTCTGCCAATATATTAATGTTTTGCTGAGTGGTTAAGGAGTTGCTCTGGATCATTTCTGGGTATCTACTTGCTTTGAGAGCTGAGCTGTAGTGATAGCCCAGTGTGGAAAAGCTTTGTGTGACTGATGTGACCTAAAGGAAGCCACAGTATCACTCCTCGGTAATTTCTGCCAAATTGGCTTATTCTAGCAAGGAGAGCATTTAATGGAGAAAAATGCCCCTGTCGGCCTTCTAAAACAATCCCTCCAGCATCTGCCTGCGCAACAAAGTTAAGCAGAAATCTCTCAAAGCAGTAGGTATGTAGAAATCAGACCAGAGGGTCTCACCCAGGTCTTGATACCAGTCACAGAATTTAGCCTTCAGGGTCTACGTGATAACTCCTAGTGGACAGAGCCATCTAACTTCCTAGGCTAGTTAATGGCTGCCTGAGAAGATTGTGATTCTCGCACCTCGACAGACTAATTTTAGGAGCAGTGCTGGGGCCCATGCAGTTGAGTAGGAGGTTCTTATTAAAAGTTCAGGACCAGGCTGTTACTGTGAACCCAGAACCTAAGTCATGGTCAGGGTTTATGGAAAGATTGGTAAACAGTGGAGAAAAAATACACCACAAACCATGATCAAATGATGCTGAGAAAGCATTGTGTCCTATTTATTGTTTGGAAAGAGTAAAGCTGAGAAAAAATTAGTTTGTACCTCAACAGCTTTAAATTTAGCCAGAAATCAAGAATTCAAATATAAACACAGGTGAGAAGCACAGCACAGGATGCAGTGCTTTGGGCTAGGAAAGAAAAGGAGAAGTGGATAGACTTACACTAGGAAGAGGAGGTGGACCTGGGAAGTTGGGGTTGAGGCCAAGGCATCAGCTACCATGTTTTCTTACAGTTGTGTTTAATGAACACCTCGAAGAATGAGGTCCTTGAAGCAATGCTGTGGTTAACAACAGGAAATCATCATAAATTCTTGAACAAGGAGTGGCAAGTGCGGTGCTGGAAAGGACTCACCAACATGATGGGCAGAGCTTTGGAAGTAGGGAGAAACTGAAGGGGGAGGGTGAAGTTACCACTATGAGTTACAGAGTTAAAGAATTCCCATTACAACTGCCAACTCCTCAGTCTCACTCAGGCCTTTCATGAGAAGCCTTGAAAAGCCAGAAGGTCTCAACATCTGGTGGACCCTTTTTACAGCAAAGGTTGGGAGGAAAGCATGTGGATCACCCAGAGGAGGGGAGTGATATTTGGGAGCCCTCCCTGCCCCAACTTCTTTGAAACTCAGTTCTGAAATCATACAGGGCACATTCATTGAATGGACTGCAGTAGGATTCACTGAATAGAATTAGAAAAGGAGACCAAAAATATTCCTTAGAAGTTTATCTATTACTAGAAATATATCTTAGGAGTCTTTAAAATACCGTTCATTCTTAATAGCTCCTAGGTAAAAAATATCTGCGCTGGAATAAGCTATTTGTGCTAACTTAAATCATGGTGAGAGTATTGTACAAAGCCTGGGGGATTCGAGCCAAAGGCTATTCAGAGAAAAATGTTTAGCCAAGAAAATCTAATTTACTAAACAATTTGTTTAGTAAAACAAAATAATTACCAAAAAAAAGCAGAAGGAATTAGTAAACCCCACAAAAAAGAATAGATTCAATCAATAACAATAATGAATTTGACATGTTTTTGTCAAATTTGAATTTTGAAAAAGGACAATACAGTATCAGATATAAAATTATTTTTCTAATTATAGGAGACCATTTATATTAAAAGTCTACCTGTAAATTAAAAATTGAAATGGGTAATTCTCTAGAGCAATATAAAGTTCAAGAACTGATTCAAGAGAAAGACAAATACAGTATCACTTATATGTAGAATATAAAATATAATGAAAATGAACTGCAATACAAAGCAAAAACAGACTCACAGACACAGGAAACAAACTTACAGTTACCAAATGGGAAAGGGAGCAGGTGAATAAATTAGGAGTATGGCAATAACCTCAGATATGCAGATGACACCACCCTTACAGCAGAAAGTGAAGAAGAACTAAAGAGCCTCTTGTGAAACAGGAGAGTGAAAATTTTGGCTTAAAACTCATCATTCAGAAAACTAAGACCATGGCATCTGGTCCCATCACTTCATGTTAAATAGATGGGGAAACAGTGGAAACAGTGACAGACTTTATTTTGGGGGCCTCCAAAATCACTGCAGATGGTGGCTGCAGTCATGAAATTAAAAGATGCTTGCTCCTTGGAAGAAAAGTTATGACCAACCTAGACAGTATACTAAAAAGCAGACATTACTTTGCCAGCAAAGGTCTGTCTAGTCAAAGCTATGGTTTTTCCAGTAGTCATGTATGGATGTGAGAGTTGGACTGCAAAGAAAGCTGAGCGCTGAAGAATTGACGCTTTTGAACTGTGGTGTTTGAGAAGACTCTTGAGAGTCCCTTGGGCTGCAAGGAGATCCAACCAGTCCATCCTAAAGGAGATCAGTCCTGAATATTCATTGGAAGAACTGATGCTGAAGCTGAAACTCCAATACTTTGGCCATCTGATGCGAAGAACTGACTCACTTGAAAAGACCCTGATGCTGGACAAGATCGAAGGCAGGAGGAGAAGGGGACGACAGAGGATGAGATGGTTGGATGGCACCGCCGACCTGATGGACATGAGTTTAAGCAAGCTTCGGGAGTTGGTGATGGACAGGGAAGCCTGGCATGCTGCGATCCATTGGGTTGCAGAGTCGGACACGACTGAGCAACTTAACTAAGCAAGGATACATGCAAATTCATGAAGCGGTCTATATTTTTAATTTTTATAAATATTTTGTGTGGAGGGGAGACAAGTGGATTCTACAGTTATTGAGTGAACTATTAGGTCAATTTTTATAATTTGTTCTTCAAATAAATTTATATCTTTTATCTAGTGAGAGTAGTGTGTGTGTGCTAAAGTCACTTCATTCTCGTCCGACTCGTTGCGACCCCATGGACCGTAGCCCACCAGGCTCATCTGCCCACGGGATTTCCCAGCCACGAATACTGGAACAGGTTGCCCTTTCCTACTCCCGGGGATCTTCCTGACCCACAGATCAAATCATGTCTCTTCTTAAGTTTCCTACATTGGCAGGTGAGTTTTTACCACTAGCACCATCTGGGAAGTCCATTGAAAGGAGAGTGTTGAAAATATCCCATCATAATTAATTTTTTACTGTTTTTGCCCTATATATTTTAAGGACATGCTATTAAGTACATGTAAATATATGGTTGTATTTTCCCGATAATCTATCCGATAAAAGAATGATATTTTATTTAAGAAGGAAGGAAAGTAAAAAGAAGTTATCAAAAATATACTCTTAAAATAAAGGCACAAGCCCAGACTGTTTTGGGGGCAAGTCTACTGTAAACCTTCAAAGAGCACATAATTCCTAGTTTATATAAAATTTTACAGAGCATGGAAAACAATGAAAAGTTCCCAAGTTATTCTACAAAACTGTAATAAACTTGAAAACAAAATGATAGTACACACACAAACAATAACCATGGGCTATTTTCATTTACATGTATAGATACAAAACTCCGAAGTAATATGTGAATCTACCAAACCCAGTGGAATCATACTTCTTGACCCAGCATAATTTTATTGCAGGAATTCAGGATAGTTGAACATCAGAAATTTTATTAATGTAATTTTAGTGCATTAATACATAAGCAGGGAAAATAAATAATAATAAAGGCAATTGATAAATTTCAATACTCATTTCTTTTTTAAAAATTTTTATTGAAATATAGTTGATTTATAATGTAGTATTAGTTTCGGACATACAACTGGATATTCATTTCTGATAAAAACCCATTACAAGCTAACAATGTTGAGAAGTTTCCTTCAGCTAAAAAGTAATATCTACCAAACATTTAAAGCAAACAGCAAATTTAATATTGAAACATTTGAAGTAATCCCTTTAAAGACAGAAGTAAATAAGAATATCCACAGTCGTCACCACTATTTAACATAAAGCCGGGGTCCCTAGACGGTGCATTAAGAAAAGCATAAGAGATTTAAGCATTGAAAAGGAAAAAATGGTAGAATGATTTACCTAAAAAATCCAAGAGGATCCACTGAAAAAAGTTTTAGAACTGTTACGAGTTCAAGAAATTTGCTAGACAGAAGATTCATATACAAAAACTAATCAACTGATTGTAGTTACAGTTGTCTAGACACCAAAAAACTAATTTTTAAAAAATCATCATAGTAAAAAAAAAGCTTGAAAATAACCATGGAAAAAACCAAATAAATTCACGATGTGAAAAGAATAATTTTCATTGAAAGATGGTAAAGAAAAATGGATTAAGTAGTGGCAGCATATTCCAAGATAGGAAAAGTCAATGCTACAAACTATTTCTCCCCAATTTAATCTGTAAATTCAATTCACCCAAAGAGTTTAGACTGAGGTCTTCAAGTTCCATTTCTCATTAGCTAATTGCAGATCTAGGGTAGGAGGTATCCAGGATGAGCCTGGAACATAGTGTCATCTTCTAATGTGTCTTACCCATCTTTTGCTGTGAAATAAACCACTCCCAATTCCAGTGGCAGAAGCTTCGTCTTCCTCTTCCCCTTCCTTTTTTTCAAACTCACACGTTAGTAGTGTGGGCCAGGATCAGAAGGCAGCGTGTCTACACTCGGGGTCAGCTGGGGCGGCCTGAAGGCTGGGAGCTGGAATCACAAGACAGAGTTCCCTCACATGTCTGGCACTTGACACCCGCTGTCAGACAGCTGACACCCCCAGAACACCCACATGCGGAGGCCTCTCCCCGTAGCCTGGGTTTTCTCGCTTTGTGATTACTGGGTTCTAAAGGGAGCATTGAGGGGAAGGAGGCTGAGAGGGGAAGGGGATAAACCTCACCACCACCATCACTGGTCACCCTCACACCTAGTCAGGCCAGTATTCTTGACTCTCTTCCAAGGGCCCATAGGGCTTGTGTGTGTTCCATGGCTTCCTGCTGTGAACTCCAGAACAAGTCACTTACATCCTAGCGACGCACTTTCCTCATTTGTAAAACAAGGTATGCCCAGGATTAGGGTGCACCATTCGTGTTCTATGTAGTGTGTGCATGTTACTCGCTCGGTCGTGTCTGACTCTTGGCAACCCCACGGGGTGTAACCCACCAGGCTCCTCTGTCCATGTGATTTTCCAGGCAAGAATACTGGAGTGGGCTGTCATTTCCTTCTCCATTCTATGTAGTATTGTTCAATTTCTTACGATGTAACTTTATTCATGTATTATGAAATTGAGGCTTACTATATGGTCCAGTAATTGTGCCCCTAAATATTTACCCAAATGAGTTGAAAATTTATGTCCATGCAAAAAACAGCACACAGATATTGACAGCAGCTTTATTCATAATTGCCAGAATATGGAAGCCGCCAAGATGTCGTTCAGAAGGTGAGTGGATACACAAATTAATGCATCCAGACAATGGAATATTATTCAGAGATAAAGAGAAATGAGCCATCCAGTCATGAAAAGACAGGGAAGAACCTGAAATGAATGTTACTTGGTGAAGTCAGTATGAAAAGGCCATGTGCTATGTGATTCCAACTGTATGACAGTTCTGAAAAAGGCCAACTTATGGAGACAGTAATAGGATCAGGGGTTACCAGAGGTTGGGTGGTGGGGAGGGATGAACAGGCAGAGCGGAAGAGATTTTTATGGCAGTGGAACTACCTTCTGGGATATTATAATGGCGTGTACGTGACCATATACATTCGTCAGAACTCAGAATATACAAGGCCAAGAGTGAATCCTAATGCAAACTGCAGACTTCGGTAATAATCATGTATCAATATTGGTTCATTGGTTGTAACAGACACACACCCCCCTAATGCAAGGTGTTAATAATGGGGAAACTGGGGGTGGATGACTAGGATATGGGAACTCTGTACTTTCTCCTCAATTTCCCTGTAAACCTAAACCTGCTCTTAAAAAATCTATTAATTAGAAAAAAAGGAAGGAAGGAGGGCAGGAAAGAAGGAAGAAAGGCAAAGGAAGAAGGCCCTTCATACAGGGCCTGCTTCATAGTGGGCTCTTAGCTGATGGGAGTTGATGCCTCTTCCCCTCCCCACCCTCCTGGATCAGCCTTGACCATGTGCTTGTGGGTGAGAGAGAGGTCAAGCATGTCTGCTTAACCCTCGGTGTGACCATCCTCGGATGACAGTCAGTCTCCTAGCTTGGCATCACCTCCTGCCACTCACATCCCCCACGGCCCTGAGCACTAAGGGGACGGCAGTACTCACCAGGGCATGGCTGGCTTTGGCCCTCCTCCACTTGCTGCTCTGCCCAGCAAAACTGTGCTCCTGGAAGCCCTCCTTGCTCCCCTCTGCCCCAGTCCTGGGCCCCCATGGCTCACTCCGTCATAGGACCCTAAGACTGTATCCCTGGCTCCCTCTCCTACCAGCCAAGAGCTGTGCCAGGACCTGGCTCAGAATAGGCGCTTGGGGTCATTGAGAGCCCTGGGCAGGAATGTGGAAGCCCAGCCTCGAGGGGCACAGTTCAGCAGGGTTCTCAGAATCTCTTGGGCCACCCCTCCACTTCCATCCCAGGCAAGGTTTATTCCCTCCATGAAGAAGCCCAGGTGAGGATACTCGGTGGCATTTTTTTGATAGCAAAGTTTTAACAAAAACACCCATCAGAAGGGAGATGGTTAAAAATCAACGTAGAGCCAAACCAGGGAATCTCCACACAAGACTGAGTCTGGTTATAGATACTGACATTTCTAAGACGTATTAAGTCAAAACGGTGAGTTGCAGATGTTAGTATAAGTACTACTTATGTGCATAAATGCAAAGGAAAAGGTCTGAATAAACCCCTCCCTTCTTGTATTGCTAGAATTCGTTTGAATTTTTAAGTCTACTGAATTTGTTACAATATTGTTCTACTTTTTTTTTTTTTTTAAATTTTGGGGGTTTTTTTTTTTTGGCTGACAGACATGCGGGATCCTAGCTCCCTAGACCAGGGATGGAACCTGCATCTGCTGCATTGGAAAGCAAAGTCTTAATCACTGGACCTCCAGGGTTAAATTATGCAATTAAGGTCACGCAGCTAAAGTAGTGCTAAAAATCTGTCAGAGGAAATTGCAAAGAGTTTTTAGCTGGGAAGAAGTGGCAGTGGGGGTGGGTTGTGGTGGTGGGCGGGGAGAATGGGCTTGGCCTGCCTCTCCCTGGCTCCCCAGCCCTCCACTGCTCCACTGATGGGCAGCATCATTGCCCCTTCCCCACCTGAGGCTGAGTCAGAGACAGCCAGACACGCAGGCAGGGAGGCGAGGGACTGGTGAGGGCCGGGGGCAGGTGGCCCCACCCTAAGAGGTGGCTCGGGATGAATCCGCACCGGATGGCACCTGGGCGGGCATGGCTGGCATTGGCACAGCTGTCTGCTGGAGAACTTCCTATCCAAGCCTCCCAGGCTGCTCCCTCCCCGGTGGCCCAGAGCTGAGTCAAGAGCCACAGCCAGGTTCAGCGCCTGACCTCAGCGGCGGCGCCCACTTCACACACTGACTTGGGCTATTTGCAGAAGCCAAGTGGAAAGATGCCCACCACTGATTTTCAGGATCGCCCACTTCCCTCCCCCATCCGTCACACCAGTCTATCTACTTCCTCCTAGTTTTCCATCCTGCCCCTTCCCTCTCTTCAATGCCACCCTCTCCAGGCAGGCTGGTCCTCTCTCTCTGCTGTCTTTTCGTGTCCCAAGCAGCAGTCTCCTTCCCTTCAGCCCATCCTTCCACGCAGGGGTCAGAGGATCTTTCTAACACGCGACCGCACTGAGTCCCTCCTCTGCTTGGTGGCTCCTCTGGCCTAAGCATGACTGGGGAAGCTTTACCAGCTCTGACCTCTGACCACCCCCTCCAGGCGGCCTGTGATCTGGCCAGTCCAGACTCCTTCCAGGTCCAGAACACTCTGAACCTCTTTCTTGCTTCCCTGCCTGTTCTTTGCTGGGTTCCCCTACTTGGAACCAGGTTGGGAATGTCCTCTATCAAAATTGCTGGAACTTGTGAATGTTACTTTACTTGGCCAAGAAAAAAAAAAAAATCAGAGACATCTTTTGCAGATTTGGAGATGTGATTCAGTTAAGCTTTTTGAGATGGGGAGCTTATCCTGGATCATCCACGTAGGCCCTAAAGGTGATCAGACACTTGTATCCTTGTTGTTAAGTCACTAAGTCGCGTCCAACTCTTTGCTACCCCATGAAGAGCAGCACACCAGGCTTCCCTGTCATTCACTAGCTCCCAAAGTTTGTGCGCACACATGTCCATTGAGTTGGGGATGCCATTCAACCACCTCATCGTCTGCTACCTCTTCTTTTGCCTTCAGTCTTTCCCAGCATCGGGATCTTTTCCAGTGAGTCGGCCAGAGTATTGGGAGTTTCAGCTTCAGCATCAACCCTTCCGATGAATGTTCAGGGTTGATTTCCTTTAGGATGTAAGAAGGAAGCGGAAGGCAATTTTAATTTACTGAGATGAGAAGGCGATGTTAAGACAGAGTGGAGAGAGCCTTGAAGGCTGGAGTGAGGCAGACACAAGCCAAGCGATGTTGGCAACCACCCCTTTCTTGGAAGAGGAAAGGAACATGTTCCCTTAGAGCCTCTGGAGGGAGCTCGGACCTGCTCCGAGCTGGGAGCAGCAATTGGGAGATTCAGCCCAATGAAACTGAATCGGGGTTTTTGGCTTCCAGCATTGTAAGAGAATAAATATGTGCTATTTTAAGCAGCCAAATTTGTAGTAATTATTACACAAGCCACAGGAAACTAATAAACTGCAAAACCCTCTTTTCATCTAAAGACAGGTTCTAATGGCTTCCGCAACCCCCAGTCCTCATCTATGAAACATCTGAGAACCTCTTCTCTGCGTTCCAAATTGGTGTTTCCCTCAAGCTATCAATAAACAGGCTGACAGGATAGTTCTTCTTTGCTTTATAATGATTGTTTATATCTGTTTCTTCCCCCAAACTAGGACCCCCTGGAACTTGAGAACTTTATTTGGGGGCTGGTTCCAGCAGGCACCCCTGCAGCTGTTGCAGTGCTGTGCCGCCCAATTCCAGGGGGCACCATTCGGGCCAGGTGCTAGGGACATGAATCCCCAGGGACCTTGTTTACCTGGGAGGCACTGGGGACGGTATTTCCTGGGAGCTGGGCAACATTGCTACTTTGAACACATGTATCAAGTGCATGAACTATTATACTCCACCCTCCTCCAAAAAAGAGCTATTCTCTTAGACAAAGAGTCTTCAGGCCTCCCTGGGGTGATGGGATGGGTAGCAAGGTAGCAACAGCATCAGGTGATAAGCAGGGTCTCCGGAGGGGACCCCTTTGGGGAAGTAATACTCTGATTTGGATGGGTAAATTCCAATGATATTTACATAGGATGTATTTAGTCTCTCTCTTCCCTGCTGACATTCTATCAAATATTACAGGCAACTCAGAAGGCAAGGGATTCCCCATCAAGGGATATATATAACAATATCTTTGAGCTGTTTTGCAGATATGAAAACCCCCTACAAGTGGGAGAAGTTACTTGTATGCTGCCCATAAGCAGGTAGACCCCACACTGGTTGGAACCTGAAAGTTGATGATGCTGACTCCCACTTACCTCACCACAGAAGGTAAGCAGAAGAATGTTCAACCAATCAGAAGAACGTCCACCAGCCGAGCACGTCTTCTTTGAATTATTACTATAGAATCCCTCACTATTCCCTCCAGGTCAGGACACATAGTTTTGAGGGCATTAGTTTTGTGGGCCCCTTTGCCTGGCAAAACAATAAAGCTATTCTTTCCTACTTCACCCTCCCCACCCCCCAAAAAAGAATGCAAGGGAGACTATAAATTAGAGATAGACGGGTAGTGAGGTAGGCGTGAGGATGGTACCAGAGAAGCAGGGTGTCAAGTCCAATATACTTGTAATAACCCAGTCACCCGTTGTTCTGTTTCAGTAAAAACAGAACACGCGCAGTCACACGGTCCTGTGGGAACAAGCACCCCAGTTACTCAGAAGAAACAAAAATGTCCCACGGTTTTTCGTCTCCATGTCTCCCAAAGGACGCCAGCCCAGCCCCACAGCAGGTGTGGGCGAGGAGTTACATGCTGAGCCTCCGTGGAGGTCGGGGTCGTGCCTGCCACCTCCTGAGACCACCCTCCAGGAGCAATTCTTTTGAGAGGCAGAGGGCGCCGCACAGACTTCAGACTCTGAAAGCACCGCCTCACTCCAAAATGGTATCTCTCATCTAGACTTCTTCTGGGGAAGGATGTTAGGTGACTCAAGTCACATCCAGAGTTTAACTCACAGTCCAGGCCTGGGAAACTGGCCGAGTTGCCTTCTATAGGGATGTATTGGTGCTTCCTCAGAACCACTCCTTTTTCTGTCCTCCCCAGACACACACGTATCCTCCCTTGGGTGGTGTGCATAAGACTGAACTGATCAGTGTATTGTTAGGATTGGATTTCTTGTGAGAGATAGAAAATATAGGGTAGCAGTGTCTGAAGCAAAGCAGAAGTCTCCTTCTCCATCATGAGTATGTCTGGGTGGGCAGTCCAGGGCTGGGGCAGTGATTCATGGGTCATGGGTCCACCCAGGCTCATTCCTTCTAACCTGTTCCTCTGCCACTCATGCTTTGGTTTCCAAGTTCACTTCATTGTCCAAGATAACTGCTCCAGCTGCAGCCATCATATCTGCATTCCAGCTGAAAGGAAAGAAGAAGGGAAGGAGAAGGGCACGCCTCCTCCCTTTGACACTTCCCTGAAGGTGCACAGCCTCCGTTTAGTCTAATCAGCGAAACACTAATCATGTGGCTACACATAGTTGTAAGAGATGATGGGAAGGGTGGTCTTTATTACAGGAGGCCATAAGTCCAACTGAAATTTAGGTTTTTTTTTTTAATGGAAAAGCGGAGTAAGACAGCTGTGGGGAGCAAACAGTACCATCTGCCCAAACAGTCAGCAGCAAAAGGGCTCAGCAAAGTGTTTCATAACAAGAGAGCCATTCAAAATCAAAATGACAATGAGATATCATTTTACCTGCATCAGATTGGCACAATACCAAGGGTCCAACGAATGTCAAGTCGCAGAATGTAGAAAAAAATGGGAACTCTCATAATTGCCGCTGGAAGTGTAAATTGCTGTAAGCCCTGAGGAGAGCTTTGGAGATTTGTTTAGAAAAATTGCTTAGAGCAATTCCTAAGAAAGTCAAAGATATTTATATCTACTGCCCAGGAGCTCTATCTACATTGATCCTTCTAGAGAAAACCTCACATGCACTTACAGAGAAAAATACAAGAACTGACTGCTATACTGTGAGTAATATTGAAAAATTGAAAACAACCACATGTCCATGGATAAATAAATTGTGGCATATGCATGAGTTATAATACAGCAATTAAGATAAATGACACAGAGCCACATGGATCAACACAGATAAATCTCAAAATATAAATTGAGAAGATCCAGTTAAATCTACAATGTTTTGTTTCATTAAAAAGAGGAAAAAAGATATCATGTGAAGATTTGATAAACTAAGTGTTCATTATATTATTCTTTTTTCAAAATTAAATTGAAGGATTTTTTTCGCATTTTTTTTTTTTTACTGTAAAATATATATAACAAAATTTACCATTTTAACCCTTTTTCTTTGCCGAGAAGGGTGCAGGATTTTTAGTTCCCTGAAAAGGGATGGGACCTGTGCCCCCTGCAGTGGAAGCAGGGAGTCTTAACCACTGGACTGCCAGGGAAGTCCCCCATTTTAACCTTCTCAAGGGTACAGTTCAGTGGCATTAAGTACATTCACATTGTTGTGCAACCATCAACAACTATAGAACTTCTTTCATCTTCCCAGAGTGAAACTCTGTATCCATTAAACAATAATGCCTTGAATTTCCCTGGTGGTCCAGTAGATAAGACTCAGCACTTCCACTGCAGGGATGTGCCACATGGTGCCACCAAAAACAACAATAATGTCTCATTCTCCCCTCTCTCCAACCCCTACGAACCACCACTCTACTTTCTGTCTCTAAGAAGTTGACTACTCTTGGAACTCCATACACGTGGAATCATACAGTATTTGTCCTTTGGTGACTGTCTTATTTAACTGAGCAGAAAATCTTCCAAGTTCATCAACGTTGCTGTCTGTACCACAAATTCCTTCCTTTTAGGGCTGAATAGTACTCCGGTGTATATATATATATATATATATATATACACACACTTCCTTTTATTTATCCGTTCATCTGTCAGTGGACACTTGTGTTGCTTCCATCTTTTGGTTATTGGGAATAATGCCGCCATGAACGTGGGTGTACAGATATCTGTTCTAGTCCCTGCTTTTACTCCTTACCGGCATATATCTAGAAGTTGAAATGCTAGATCATATGGTAATTCTATTTTTAATTTTTGAGGAACATTCTTTTTTATTATTTGTTTCAAATGCTTCACAATAAAATGATTAATGGTCTTTTTAAATGCTTCATGATAGGAAGAAGTTACTATGAAAAATGTTGCATCATCTTGAAAAATGCCCTTACACACATCTGAGATGCTTTAAGGAGTCAAAATATTTAGTGGATATGGCATCAATTTCCCCAAATCCAAGCCCTTGGAAGGTTAATCTATACCCGCGCTGGTATGGAAGCTCGCCTTGCAGTGCTGGCTTCAATGAAGGCATGGGGCTCACTTCAGGCCAGTGAGATGGGAAAAGAAGCTATGTGTCCCAGGGGTGGGGGGATGGGGTTAATTCAGAAAACTTATTTCCTTATTCCTAAGAAAAACATCAGGAGAAGGTGGTCTTGTTTCTGGGCAAGGCTGTGTTAGCTCTGATGGCAAGAAACAATGCTGTCATCTTGCCTCCATACAGAGGAGGGAGCCACAAAAGAGATGGCAGAGCCAAAGGGTAGGAGAGGCTTAAACTTCCATATTGTGGAGCTTTTAGTTGTTGAGTGGATAATACAGGTATAGGTACATGCAATAAATGCACTAATATTCAGGTTACTTGAGGAGAGCTATTAGTTGAGGTTGAAAGCATCTCCACTGATTCAGTAAATAAATTCTAGTTTAAGAAATTCAGTTCAGTGCAGTCGCTCAGTCGTGTCCGACTCTTTGCAACCCCATGGACTGGAGTACACCAAGCCTCCCTGTCTATCGCCAACTCCTGGAGTTTACTCAAACTCATGTCCTTGATGAGTCAGTGAAGAGAACTTGAGTTGGTGAAGCCATCCAACCATCTCATCCTCTGTTGTCCCCTTCTCCTCCTGCCTTCAGTCTTTCCCACCATCAGGGTCTTTTCAAATCAGTCAGTTCTTTGCATCAGGTGGCCAAAGTATTGGAGTTTCAGCTTCAGCATCAGTCCTTCCAAAGGATATTCAGGACTGATCTCCTTTAGGATGAACTGGTTGGATCTCCTTGCTGTCCAAGGGACTCGAAAGAGTCTTCTCCAACACCACTGTTCAAAATTCTTCAGCACTCAGCTTTCTTACAGTCCAACTCTCACATCCATACATGACTACTGGAAAAACCATGGCTTTGACTAGATGGACCTTTGTTGGCAAAGTAATGTCTCTGCTTTTTAATATGCTGTCTAGGTTGGTCATAACTTTCCTTCCAAGGAGGAAGTGTCTTAATTTCATGGCTGCAGTCCCCATCTGCAGTGAGTTTGGAGCCCCCCAAAATAAAGTCTGTCACTGTTTCCACTGTTTCCCCATCTATTTGCTGTGAAGTGATGGGACCAGATGCCATGATCATAGTTTTCCGAATGTTGAATTTTAAGCCAGCTTTTTCACTCTCCTCTTTTACTTTCATCAAGAGGCTCTTTAGTTCTTCTTCGCTTTCTGCCATAAGTGTCATCTGCATATCTGAGGTTATTGATATTTCTCCCTGCAATCTTGATTCCAGTTTGTGCTTCATCCAGCCCAGTGTTTCTCATGATGTACTTTGCATATAAGTTAAATAAGCAGGTTGACAATATACAGCCTTGATGTACTCCTTTCCCTGTTGTTCCATGTCCACTTCTAACTGTTGCTTCCTGATCTGCATACAGATTTCTCAAGAGTCAATTCAAGAAATTAGACAAGTAATATATATATATAATATAATTATAAACACTTTAAGAATACAGAGCAAACGTAAAAGTTCCCCTTCACTTTCCCCATCAAAATTTCCTCCCCTAGACCTTTTTTATTTTATATATATATATATATATATATATATATACACACACACACACACATATGTCATCTATTCTTAAACATGTTTTTTTTATTTTCTAAGAAAATTTTGGCCACACTACATGTAGATCACTCTTCATATCACTCTTTTTATCTACAAGTAGGTTTGAAAAATATTCCAGGCCAGGAGTTTTCCATCTTTTTAATTTTAAAAAATGTTGTGTAGTATTTCATGGTGTAGGAATACCCACATTTATTCTACTTTTCCTTTATCAATGAACATTTATACACACCTCTTTGGGCACTGAAATACTTATGAAGAGTGAATTCACTGAAGGAGAATTCCTGAGTTAATGGATAGGTGTATTTTAAGTTTCTAGTTGTGGTGAGTGGGGACTACTCTTTGTTGCGGTGCTCGCACCTCACTGAGATGGCTTCTCTTGTTGTGGAGCACAGACTCTAGGCGCATGGGCTTCAGTAGTTGCAACATGCAGGTTCAGTAGTTGTGGCACGTGGGTTTAGTTGCCACGTGACATGTGCAATCTTCCTGGACCAGCAATCAAACCCATGTTCCCTGTGTTGGCAGGCAGATTCTGATCCACTGTATCATCAGGGAAATCTGCATTTTAAGTTTTGATAGATATCGACTTGCCCAGAGAATACTTGTGCCAGTGGAGGTGCCTAATGGGCAACCCTGTGCCCAGGGTCTCCGCCCCCTCCCCTCTGCCCACCCCAGTCAGCTGCTGGCCTGTTCCTACCATTTCCCCTCCAGCTGCCACCTCCCCCTCAGTGGCAACAGCATGCATTTCTCCGGAACGAAGCCCAGAGTGTTCCTGAGAAGAATGAGAGAAACAAGGGGAGAAATGAGAAATGAAAGAAATGAGAGAGAAACGAGGGGAGGAGACACTGGCCCTGCCTTCCAGGAACCTTCTTTCTCTTATGGGAAGAGGAAGCAACATTCAAGGTGGTTAAGATTCAACAGAGATGCTATTAAAAATATTTAACAACCTGTTTTAGGAACAGAGGGACAGAGGCCTTGCCTTAGTGCCTCCAGCGGCAGAGGCTAGAGGCCCTCTGCTCAGCCAGATGTCTAACCCTTTAGTTGTCAGATCCATGAAGGTCTGGGAGGATCCTAAGGAAGGGGCTGATGAGAGTTCAGACAGCATGGCCACAGCAGTGCAAATGGGCTGACACCCGTGTTGCATTCCTAGAGGCCGTAGGGTATCTTGGGAGGCACAGGTCCTGGGTGCCTCCAGAGAACTTGTGGGAGGAAGAGATTTTCTTGCAGAATTTGGGTTGGGAGGAGAAGCAAGCAGTCCAGGAGTCAGCAAGGTCAAGGCAAGCCCTGATGCTCTAGTCCCCTTCTTTGTTTAAGTGTTCTCCTTGAGGCCTCTCCTCTTCCTAATCTGCCCAAAGATATACACATTGATCTGGGGGCAAATTTACTCAGTTTGAAAGTAACAGTGGACTGGTCATTTTTATAATATAAAGACCCCATCAAATGTTCCCAGACCCCAATTTTCTTTATGTTGTGCAGCAGACAAAGGCAAGATTCCAAACTGACCTACTTTTCCTCCATATTGGGTTGAAAAGGCTAGAGAGCTGACCTCAGACCGTGAGCCAGCTCCTGGTGAACACACTCACGGGTCTTTCACTAAAAGGGCCTTCTACCCCACCAGGACCCCCATGAGGTTCTTAGAAGAGCCATGTCTTGTGCCCCGCTGTTGGATGATCCCTGAAACCAGGGCTCTAGAGACCCTGCATCTGGCACCAAGGACCTGGATGAGGATCTGCCATCCCCCACAGACAGACCTGGGGACACTGAGACCCCCCAAAGGGAGAGCTGCCTGAGGTCAAACAGGTATACAGAAGCAGAGGCAAAACCACAGCTGAGTGCTATTTTGGGGGGCATTACTTAAATGGCAACCCATTCCAGTGCTCTTGCCTGGAAAATTCCATGGATGGAGGAGCCTGGTGGACTACAGTTCATGGGGTCGCAAAGAGTCCGACACGACTGAGCGACTTCACTTCACTACTTTTCAGTGTCTGATGGAGGAGAGGCTAAGATGGAGATACAGGAGGCTGCTTAGTTCAGGGCACACCCGCAGGATGGAGAAGAATCCACGGGCCAGCAGCCAGTTGTCCCTGCCTGCAAAACCCAGGACTCAGGAATGTTTAATCCGTTTTAAGAGAAACACAGGAGACTGCCCAAGAGGCCAAGAAGCAGTCAGGGAGAGTTTTTCGGTTCCCAGTTTCTGCCAGGGCGGGCCGTGTCCTCTGCCTGGGGACGACGCCATCTTTGGTGTCCAGGTCCAAGGTCCTTTGGCACCGTCTCTCCTGCCTACCAGATTGCCCTCAGGGCTGGGCCAGTGCTTCACCTTTTCTTTCAAGGTTGTTTGCACCACACCCGCAGGCCAACCCTAGTCTTTTTGCACTGAGGTTCCAGATTGGTGATGCAAACACAGGTCCAGGGTTTCTCGGGGAATCATGAAGAGCAAGAACCTCAGTGATGCTTCTCAGATCTGCAGGTGGGAGGTCACCTCGGCACAGAGCCGTTTATTTCTATTTTTACCCCAGAGGATGAAGAGAGGGCATTTTTTGTTTTTAAATCAGGTCTTTTTTTTTTTTTTTTAATTTTATGTGTTTATTTTAATTGGGGGCTAATTACTTTACAACATTGTAGTGGTTTTTGCCATACATTCACATGAATGTATGGCTGTACATGCGTTCCCCATCCTGAACCCCCCTCCCACCTCACTCCCCATCCCATCCCTCAGGGTCATCTCAGAGCACCAGCCCTGAGCACCCTGTCCCATGCATCGAACCTGGACTGGCGATCTATTTCACATATTTTTTTTTCTATAGAAAGACAATGAAAAGTCCTTTTAAAAAATTTTCCCCCCATCGGCAGGCGGAGGTGACTGGTTGTTCTTAAATTTAAAAAAAATTTTTTTTAACTGCCCCTCCCCTTGTTTAAAATAAGGTTCCGAGTTTCCAGCACTGGCAGACTGGGTGAAGGGCGTACAGCGCTTCCATCCACAGCCAGGGAAGGGTCCCTCGGTTTCAGGCCCCAACACCCCGGGGACCACCCCCCCCGCCCCCCGACAGTTTCCCCGAAAGTGTTCCTGCCTGGGAGTCCTACGCACCTGGAGGGCGCTCGGCGTCCGCTCCCAGAGGGCGCTGCAGACTGGAGCCCAGAGTGGACGACCAACTACCGCCCCTCCCGCCACTCTCCCGGGCAGAGCCTCCAAACCCTGGGCCAGGGAGGCAAGGACTGCGCCCAGCCCCCACCACAGGGGAACCTGGGGGCCGCGGAGCTGAAAGGCGGGGGAGCCACGGCCCGCGGGGGACCAGGGCTCCGCAGGTAGGCGAGGCTCCAGCCCCGCGTCACGGGCCGGGGGCGGGGCTCGGGGGGGGTGCAGTGGTTGGGGCGTTCCTTGGGGTGGGGGGGCCGGGCCTCGTGGCTCAGGGGGCGGGGCCCTGGGGGCGGGGTCCTACGGGGTGGGGACGAGGGCTGGCCCCGAGACCTGGAGAGCTGGGGGTGGGGGGCTAGTTTTTGCAACGGCTAAGAGCCTGCGGGTTTATTATAAGGCGGAGCTCGGCGGGAGAGGTGCAGGCGGGAGCAGAGCTGATCCAAGAGGAATCCAGCCGTAAGGGCAGCGGAGAGCAGCCGGCGGATCCGTAGACCTCACCTAGGACGGCCGCGCGCTGGGCATCGCTCGAGGGAGCTGCGCGCAGCGCAACCAGCGGCGCCTACCCGGAGCCCCGCGCAGTCCGCGCAGCGCGGCGCAGCCCTGACCCGCGCAGCTCGCCGCTCTCCTCCAGCCGCCGGTCCGGGCAGCATGAAGCGCGCGGCACTCTGGCTGTGGCTCTGCGCGCTGGCGCTGCGCCTACAGCCGGCCCTCCCGGTGAGTGCGGCCCGGGGCCGGGCTGCGAGGCGGCGGGAAGCCGGGGCTGGCAGACCCGCCGATGCCGGCTGTTGCACACGTGGAGGGGGAGGGGAAGCAGGGACTTCCCTTCTTCCCGCGCTAGCCCGGCGGGCTCCGGGCCCCGGAGTCCCGAAATCAGGACTCCTTCTCCAATGTCTCTTGCCATGGGGCTGTGGGGGGCGGGGGCGCCGTGAGGGTTTCGCCTCTCTGGGCGAGAGCCTGGGGAGCCCTGCGGAGCGGAACCTGCGTGGGAGCTCCGCACTTATATAGGAACGGCTCCACGGGCGAAGGCGCCTGGGGTCGCCGACTCCCAACCGGTCGTCCAGGGCACCGCTGCGGCCGGGCCCCCCGCCGGTGACCCGGGAGGATGTTGTGATCGCGGCAGCTGCGCCCCGCCCGCGGACCCTAATTCAAACCAGACCCGCCGAGCCCCGGCTCCTGGCCCCTCGGCGGAGGCAAGTTTGGGCGCCGCGTTGTCGGTGCGGGAGCAGGCGGGCGTGTTCGCTCGGGAGCCCCAGCCAGGGTTGCGCGGCGAACGAGGGCGGGCGGGCGGAGGTGGGGTTCTCGGCTATCGGTTGGCCGCCGCAGAGAAGCCAGGCCGAGTTGGTAGCGGGAGATTCCGGGAAGTTGGCCCCGGCACGCTAGAGATCTGCAAGAACCCAACTTCTGGGCTGCTGAAGTTGTGCTGCCCGCGGAGGGGCGCGAGCCGGCGCTGGGCACCTCCGGGGCGCGCGGGCGGCTTCCACTCTAGTGGACCCTGGAATGGCTCTTCCCCTCCCCCGGCCTGGCTTTGTGCTGGAGCCGCGCGGAGGGAAGGCGGGTCCCTTGGCCCGCCCAGCGGAGCTGGAGGAAAAGGGGGACAAATGTGGAGCCGGGAGCTGGAGGGGAGGCCTTTGGGAAGGACTACAGCATCCACCTTTGGCGAGGGGTGGGTCCCCTCTCCGAGAAGGACCTAGCCGACAAAGAGCATCCTGAGGGTCCCCAGAAAGTGGTCTCCCGCCCCAGCCGCCGTCCACTGGCCCGCCTTCCCCAAAGGGGGCGCTTTGTTCTCGGCCCCTGTAACCCTTTCCTGGGAACCGCCCCGCAGCGCCGGCCCGAAAGTGGCCTGGGACCTGGGCTGCCGCCAGGTGTCAGCGCTGGCCGCGGGGTGCTCGCGTCCACCGTCCAGCCCCCACACCCGTTGCTGGAGTGCTGGGGTCCTCCCCGCGGGCCGTGTGGCCATCCCCGGGGGGGGATGGAGAGGGGAGGTGCGGAACGAGGGGCTCTTGCCGTTCCGGAAGTGGCGGTCTCTGGCCACCACATCTGGACGGCTCGGCTCGACTTCCCTAGCTCTGGCAAAAGGAGGCACGTGGGAGGGGAAGGAGCGGCTCCCGGGGCGCGGGTACCCCGGTCCTCTCCTTATAATTTATTATCTGGACAAGTCTCTGGGCAACGCCAAAATTCTCCGTAAGCGTGTCCCTCCATAATAATGGTAGCTCCCAGCTCTTGAGAGCCTTGGGGTGTTTTTCTCAGGGTCTGGTTCAGGTGAGGTGTTTTTTCAGGTGGATCTGTGAAGTGCCTTCTTGCTTTGCTTGGAAACACTTTGGAGTCGAGGAACTGGTCCGTAATGCCTCTTGGATCAGTGATGAGTTGGAGTGTGTGCCCGTGGGTTGCCCTCTCTCGGGGAGCCATGGGGACAGAGAAGATTTCTGAGCGGAGTGTCCAGAGCACTCCTGGCTCCTAGGCCCAGGAAGTTGGCATCTGGCTTCTTCTCTTTCACTCCTGAAGTGCGGTGGCTTCTTAGGGATTCAGACTGCATCTTGAACCCACAGCTAATACTCTGGAGAAGAGGGTGGAGGTATTTGGCTCACCTCCCTGGCCCACCTGGCCTTGCCTGGCTGCTCCACACTCTCTCCAGGCTCAAGACGGGGCCTCAGCAGTACTTCACCCATTTCCAGCCAGAGTCAGGAGTGGTAGCAATGGTTTCTTTGCTAGCCTAGGTGAAGCTGGCATTCATACTTCTGAGCGGGGATCCCAGAGCGCCCTTTAACACTGGGAGGCAGATGGGATTAGAGATCCTCTGAGGACTACTTTCCCAGAGTTTTCCTGTGTGCTGGGAAGGAGCAGACAGCTGTTTTTTTTTTTTTTTTTTTTTTCTCTTTTTCTCAGCTAGAAACTGAAACATTGTGGAAAGGCAGAGCAGAGCCAGAGGCAGTTAAGTTTGGAGGGGGGGGAAAGCTGGGTGGGAGGAGGGAGACTCATTAGAGCTGTGGTGGTGGGAGGGCTTCCTGGAGGGAGTGGTTGAGCTAAGCCTGAAAGCACTAATCTTTGGGGTCAGACTCTGGCTCAGAGTTTAGGGTTTGGTTTTTTTCCCCCCTATTTACAAAGTTTAGTCTGGTTTCTCTTTCCCAGCCATGTTCTCTCCCTTTTATAGTGGCTGTCTGTATTTGGTTCAGAGTGGGGGCAAAAGTAGAGCCCTCTTCTGCCCTCTTCCTGAAATAAATATGGCAGTGGGATTTGCCAGGATAGGAGAAGGTGTCTACCAGTTGCAGACGTCTGGCCTCTCCCAGGGTTCACTTTGGTCCCAATGGGAAGCAGGTCAGAATCCCCTGGGGACCAGGGAGGTGGGGTGTGACCCTGGGCGCCTGACTTTGGACAAGGGAAGGCTGCTGGAGCAGGAGGTTGCTCAAAACCACTCCCAAGAGACGCGAACAGGTTTGTCTAAAAGGTTTCTGTGTGTGGTTTTGCCTGTGTGAGATCCCCTTGGTCTTTTGTTTCTGCCATGCAAGAAAAATTGCTTGTTCTGGAAAGTTATTTGCTGTTTCCCTCTCTTTCTCTCTTCCCTTTCTTGAAAGGCATAAAATCCCTTTTTGCCTTAATTATGGGGGCTAGTAGAGACATTTCCCTTCGGCCTGGTGGAGTGGGTGGGGGCGGAGGCAGGGGGGGGGTCGGGGGGGGGGCGCTGACTGCCTCTGCCTGGGCTCCAAGCCTCCTGGAGGTGATGTCACTCCTGGCTTCAGCTCCACAGGGAGGGTGGGGCTGGTCTGAGTCTCTACCTGTGGCTCATGTTGGGTTCCAGTAAGATCTCATTAACCCAGATTGGTGGGGAGAGGGATGAGAAGGGAGAGGAGCCTGGAAAAAATTAATGAAAAGCTTGAATTTTGGAGGCGTATTTATGGAGGAATCTTTTTTTTAATTGCAGCAGCATCTTGAATTCCAAAATCCCTTGAGAATGAGGTATCCTTGGTATCCAGGTTTTCTCAGTAAGCTGAGAAGCCGTATTACCCTAAAAAATATTCTTACTTTGGGCAGGACTTTCTGAAATACTTACTTCTCTTCCTTTATTAACAAAACAGTCCTAAGCATAGTTTGATCTCTGGATGCCAGGGGCCCCGTAGCTGTCACCATGTTAGGTTACGGCATTCATCTCCTGGGTTTATTGAGCTCTGAAGAGCACTTTGCCCCTGGGCCTGGTGCCCTCATGTTGGTACACTTGGAATTCTGGTTTGCTCTTTATCCTCTCCCATCCCTGTCTGATAGCAGCCAAAAGTGACATTTGTGGACCTAAAGTGTAGCCGGCAGCTTTTTAGTTCAGTTCTAATTGGCACTTTTCTCCAGCGGTACTAAGGAACTTGCTGGATTTGTTAGAATTATTTCTAAGACAAGAGTTCTCAGTGCTGAGTGAGGGTCTCACCTGTAACACTCATGATATGTGATACATGGATTTTGTGCCTTCAGAGGCCCAGCTGGGACCTCTGTGTTGTCCCGATACTACCTAGAATAACCAAGAGGCTGTCAAGGGAGGTCCTTGCGGGACTCAGATGTCAGTGACCTCTGAAACAAGCACCTGACAATGACCCCATGTTCTCGGTTCTTCCATTTGGCTGAAGTTGTAAGTGACTTGCCGGCCACAGGTAGCCTGGACCCGGTGAGACTAGCTCACTCTAAATCCTGGTTGGCAAGGGCCCTCATTCTTAGCTTGGGTCCTGTCTCCCTTTTCTCACCGTGTTTTATTTGGGTGACAGTTCATGCATACTGTTTGACAGGCCAGAAACAACTTTGGGTAAGGTAGAGCTTTGGGACTGGGTTTCTGCTTTGCCACTAATTTACCATGTAATCTCAGATGAGTCACTTCACTGCTGAGTCTTGATGTCCCGTGCAAAGCTTATTCTGTCATTTGCGTATTCATTTCATAATGAAGGTGTGAAAGTGTTTGGTAATGAAAATGCCAGAGGAAAGTTGGCTGTTGAAAGAATTAGGGTCATCTTTTTTTTTTTTTTTTGCCTGAGGCCATGTAGGATCTTAGTTCCCCAACCAGGGTAACCTGTGCTCATCGCAGAAGCCTAGAGTCCCAACCACTGACCATCAGAGAAGTCCCTAGGGTCATCTTCGAGTGTCTACTATTGAGTGCTATATGCTTTGCCTGCATCCTAATTTCGTATTTACCCCAAACCTTTATCATGTATGTCACTGTCCCCATTTTGTGGATGAGGCCTGCAGAGGTGAGCCCCTACAAGGGGCCAATGTGGAAGAACCAGGATCTGTACATACGCCTGTGCACATGTGTATGGCATGAAGAAATGGAAGGACTGGCAAGTCTCCCCCGTGAACCCAGCATAGGAGGCTAGCTGAAACCTACCAGGCTTGCCCTTGTGCTTGTCCCCAGCGTAGCAGCCAGCCTGCGCTGACTTTCATCGTGGGCACTGGGGAGACGTCTGTGGGATTAGTAGATCCTTTATAAGCCTGGAAAGTGGGCACTGTGGCTCCTGTGGGGCGACCAGAACCCAGGACTCCTGGTTCCTGTGCTGAGCTCACCTCCCGGCCTTTTCAATGCTTCTGTGAAAACAGCCGCATGAAGAGTTGGTCATTAAATGATTTCTAGTCCCAGAACCCTGGGAATTTTATAGAACAAATGATTTCCTGATTTCCTCCTCCTTTTCAACAACGAATTTTGGAGGCTTGGGTTGAAAGCCACTCCTTGAGGGCCTGCGTAAATGTGTCTGGAGAGAAGGAATGGGATTAACGGAGTCTGTGGAAAGAGGGCTTTTGGCGCCAGGATCCTGTACCCTGGAACAGTTTCAGCGCGGTGTCATTTCCCTCTCAGCTGTTCCAGCAGAGGTTGGGCTTTCGATGGGAGGGTACGTTCTGGAACCTCTCTCTGAGCTGCCATGACTGCCCTGGCAGCGCCAAGGGGCGGCAAGCATGTGGGCGTCCCCCTGCACAAGGACATGACCCTGTGCTAGGGGTCACTTTAGCAACTCTGCAACTTCCGGCTCCAGGTAGACACGGGAGCCCCCTCCACTGCCCCCCAGAGGGGCTTTGTGAGAGCTTACCACCTCTTCCTGTCCTCAGGATGCTGACCTTGGGTGGGGTGTCAGCACTGGAAAGTCCCCTCCATGCCCAGGTCCAAGACAGGGACACCTGGTCAGCTCCCCAGGACTTGGTACCCAGAGGGGGCACCCGGGGCAGGGTGGTCTAAGCTTTCTCTGAAAGAGTCCTTTTGTCTGTCATACCGTGCTGTTTTAGGGAGCCAAGATGGGTCTAGCGGGGTTGTCGGGTCAGGAGAGAGAAGCCTTGAGGGTCTCTCTCCTGTGTCTATGGCTCTGTGGTTCTGCCTAATTATATGGAGAGGCTGCTCCTTCCTTGGCCTTCAGCCCTGGGAAAAACTCCTCTTCCCAGTGACTCACCTGAGGCTTGCAGCCCCACGAGAGACAGTTTGTGTGTGTGTGTGTGTGTGTGTGTGTGCATGTGCATGCTCATGCAGGTGTGGAGTGGTGGGCCCACTGCATGGGTTGCAGCTATGGCTGGGCCCTGCCTGACCCGTCCTAACTTGATTTCCCCATTGAGCTTGCCTGTAGGTTAGGCTGCAGTCTGAGATTTGGGGAAACCTGCTCACCACCCGTCTGCAACTTCCTCCTCAAAACGCAGGAAACCATTTTCTCCCTCCCTTTCAACAGTCTTTTCCCTTTTAACTGCAGCTTTAGAAGTCCGTGGAAGTTATTCCTACAGACAAGGGCGGCCAGGACACCAGGTCCCTCCTGGTCTCAGTTTAACCCTCTCCTGTGTGGTCGGGCAGGTCACTGCCCCTCTGTACCTCAGTTCCCCCAGGCACTCAACGGCCCTTCGCTTCCCTGCTTTCAGCAGACATACCTTGTCCTGGGAAGGGTGAAGGTGGCACTGGGGGCTACCTAGCAGGGGCTCAAGCCCACTTTATTCCTCCAGGGACTTGAGGGAGCACGAGCTGACTGAGGGGTCATCTGTGGGGCAGAAATCAGGGCAGGCTGCTTGGAGGAGGTGGACTTAGGGCTCAGTGTGGGAACTGGAGGTGGACGGAGGCCCCTGGGCAAGGACGGGCTGGGTGGTGTTCCCTGCACACACCCAGGCCCCTGGCCACCTCCACCTCCCCCACCCCCCCCAACCCCGTCCGCTCATCGGCAGGAGCGGAAGCGGTGCTGGGCAGGTTGGGGCAGTGGGGAGGGCGGGCGTGCTTATCACTCCGCTCATCAGCTGAGTCACCCAGCCCATGAGTCCTCCCTGGAGACTCATCCAACCAGCCTTGTCTTCGAGCCCACTGTGCACGAGGCCGGCTAGGGCTCGGGGGCCTGGCTTCCTGCCCTGACCCTTTGTCCTGCTGAGTGATCCTGCTCGGGGCTTTCTTGGCCTCAGTGAGCCCATGTGTGAAATGGGAGGGGGCTGGGAGCACGGGTGGGCAGAGGCTCAGCCACGCATCAGGGTGTTGGTGACATCGACATCTGGTGACTGTGTCGCGGGACTGGTGGGCGTCTGGGTGGGGCCTGCTCCTGCTGCCTCAGGAGAATTCTGCCTCGAGCAGGGGGGTTGTGAAGTCTCCCTGGCTTGACCAGACCTGAAGCCCCGAGCCTGGGTGCCTGCTGTGTGCACAGCCTTGAGCGGTTGGAGAAAGGTCCACGCCTGGTCCAGGGGCGCGTGTTGAGAGAGGGGCGCCATTACTGAGACCAGGCAGGAGGGTCAATCAGTCTGTGCAGACAGACCAGAGGGACAGTGACAGCCAGAGGCCATTTACCCTGAGAAAGGGGTTCATCCCGGAGCCCCTCCAATCAGGAGCGCAGGCTGTGAGGCAGGATGCTTTCCGAATTAGGGCAGGGGCTCCCCAGTGAAGGCAGCAGGACTCGGGGAGGCTGCCGGTCCTGCTCTGGGATGACTCTTGGGCGCCATTCATCTCCAGAGGTGGTCAGAGACTTGTCGCACCGCGGGACATTGGAGTCACAGTCTTGCCCACGTGGCTACCTGGTGCGTCCCGGGGCCATGCTGGCCCTCGTGGGGTGCCGTCTGCCCCACCTTCTCACAGCAGGCTTAGGAGATGGGGTTCTGGGGCCTGGTCCAGGATGGGTGGGACATGGGGAGGTGGGAGGGAACTTCTGAAGGGCTCAGGTGACTTGGCCACCCCAGCTGCTAGTGTGTGCTGGGCCCCAGGAGGCCTCAGGAGGACCTGAGGCCTTCCCCTGCAGTTTCCACACCACATGTGATGCCCTGGCCGCGTCTGACCTGGTTGGGGACTTGACTGTGGCAGTCCCTCCCGTGGCAGGGGCACAGAGTTTGCGTTGGCTCTAATTTCCGGCAGCTTCTCAGCACCCCTGCTGCCTATGGCACGAGCCGGGGCCTCAGAGTCCCGTCTCTGGGGAGTGTCTGGAGGGACAGTGGTCAGGTTTGGGCTCGCAGGGTGTGTCGGGAGCCTCTGAGACTGTGGTGGAGGCTGACGTTGCTCCAGCTTCTCCCAGAGAAAAGCGCTGGGGGACACTGCTGTCTGTGGTGGGCGCCCTCCTCCAGGAGAGGGTGGGTAGGGCCTGGGGGACCTGACCTCCTGGCTGACTAGGGCCCGAGAATGGGGCCAGAGAGGCTGAGCAGAGACCCCCAGATTTTGCCCCTGCCTTCTCTCCCGCCCACCCACTCCCCAGGCCCTGGGGAGCAGGGTACAGGGGTCTGAGGGGTAAGGGTAGGTGCAGAGTGTCCCTGGAGCGGCAGGCCTGGTTGTTGTGAATTTCTGAGAAGGCTCAGGCCAGGAAGCCGACTCTGAGGTCTTCATGGTGAGCCTGAAGCAGTAGCTGAGGCCCCCTGGGTTCTGGGAATTCTGTGAGAAGTGGGGAACCCCCAACTTCACCCCTCTCCCTTGGACCCCCCCACCCCGGGAATAGGATCATCCTTCCAGAGCCTTGTCTAGGGGCTGGGTATCCGGTGGATGTTCAGTTCAGTGGCAGCAGCTGAGCCTGAATATCTGAGTCTGCCTGCCTTTGAGGTAGGTCTGGGGCCCCATTTGGGGTCCTGAAGCCTTCGAGCTGGGCAGGCAAGGTGGGACCCAGAACTGGCTGGCAGGTCTGCCTCAGTTAGTCTCTCCCAGGGAGCAGAGAGAGGTGTTGTACGGAGGCCAGAAGTGCACAGGCCGCGGAGTGTGGCCAGCCCTGACTGTCACCAGGCTCACCGCCTCCTCCCTGTAGCATCTTGTTCATGATTCTTCACCTGCCGCGAAGCCTCAGTTTCCTGCTGCGTAAAACTGCGATTTTTCAAGTCCTGCTTTGGAGGGCTTTAGGAAAGATCCTGTGAAATACTGTGTATGGTGGGATGGGAGCGGCTTCCTCATCTGGCCTCTGAGGAGCAAGTCTGGGAGAGCTTTGGGACTGACACTACTTAGGGAGTCCCCTGGAGAGAGCCCCCGTGGCCCTGACCTGGGGGAGGGGTTCAGTCTGACCTGGCCTGGGTGTGGGATCGGCACTCAGCGTGAATGGCCGGCTGGTCTTACCCCAGTGCTGACGAAGCAAGGCCTGCAAACATGGCTTTTGCCCCTTCTCAGAAATATGAGCCTTGATTGGCAGGCCAGACTTCGCTCATTTCTGCCTGAGCCTCTGCCAGGGGCTGGCTCCTGCCCCGGGAAGGTGTGGGCTGGGTTGGCAGGCAGTGGCAGGAGGTCTGGTAAACCTGGACCCCAGGGTACCAGGGTGGGTTCTCCGGCCAGCTGAGCGGGGCTCTGTGGCTGTGGGGGACCGTAGCCTGTGGGCAGAACTGTGGACTTAGGGGTGCCTTGGACTGGGAGCAGGGCTGGGCTGCAGGGTGGACGGGGAAGGCCCCACGCCAGGGTCCTCTTTCCTTCTGCACTTTCTCCTGTGCTGCTTCCAGTGGAAATGATGGCTGTTTTCTTCCTGAGGGCCAGAGAGCCCTCGGGCTTGCCTGTGACAGGGTGGTTAACTGCATGTCTGCTGGAGTAAGACTGTGTGTGTCTGTCGCTCAGTTGTGTCCTGACTCTTTGCGACAGCAAAGAGCCCACCAGGCTCCTCTGTCCATGGGGATTTCCCAGGCGAGAATACTGGAGTGGGTTGCCATTTCCTTCTCCAGGGGAATCTTCCTGACCCAGGGATTGAACCTGGGTCTCCTGCCTTGCAGGCAGATTCTTTTACCATCTGAGCTACCAGAGAAGCCCTAAGCAAAACTGCCTGGCCCCAGACCCTCTTTCTAACCACTTCAGTGGCTGTATGCCTTGGGACAGATGATTTGACCCCTTTACCTTAGTTTCCTCATCTGTAAGATGGGTATGGACTAGAATCTAAGGTCATCCTGAGGTGTAAGTATATTCATTCAGGTAAGGTGCTTAGACTAGTACCTGGCACATAGTACTCAAGACATATTAGCTGTGGTCACTGTCCCCACCACTGCCCAACTCCCTGCCTCTGCCCCAAGGCCTAAGTCAGATCTATTTTTCAAGTGACCCCCAAAGCCCAGGTCAGATCCTTGGTTCTTCCTTCTGCCTCATAGCTGTTTTGAGCCCTGAGCAGGTGTTATGACTTTGTCCCATTTCTGGGGTTTCTCCGAGCTCCTCAGACTGGGGCTACAGTCCACTGTCCTCCTTTAAAACTTTTAATTTATTAAAAAAAATTTTTTTTTAAAATTTTTGGCTGTGCTTTTCAGCATGTGGGATCTTAATTCCCCCAACCAGGGATCAAACCTGTGCCCTCTGCATCAGAAGCATGGAGTCTTAACTACTGGACCACGAGGGAAGTCCCACAGTCCTCCTTTTAACCAACTTAGCACTTACCTTGTGCAGAGGCTGCCAGGGCCTGGGAATTCAGCGCCGGGTATTTGAAGTTGTGCGCACCTTCCAGCCATCAAGAGCCTCTGGAGGAGGGCAGGCTGACGGTGAAGGGGCTCAGGCTGCTTTGCTGTCGGTTAGGGGAGGGTCCTACCAGTAGTCTGAGGAAAGGGCCCAACCTATTGGCACCTGGCTTTCACTGAAAATTCTTATTTCCATCATTCAGGCCAGAAAGTACTGGCTCTACTCTGCCGTAGAACACCCTTCAAGGACACGCTGACCTTCCTGTGTCTCTGGGCTTTGAGCAGCCTTAGTGCCTACTTGGTCTGTCTCCTACTTGATCCCGGAGGCAGGTTCCCAGACTGGCCCATTCTCCATCTGGACGTGGGAAGAGAAGCCATCTACACCTGTGACTTAAGCAGGAGCAAAGGGAATTTCATCGTCCTTTCTTGGGTGTGGGGTTGGCTGGCAACAGTGTTCTGACACAGATTAAAAAATGTGCTCTTGGCATCTTTCAGCCTCCTTTTTGCAATCCCTTCACATCTTCCAAAGCGCCTATCCATCCCCAGTGCCCTGGTGCCAGACTGCCCTTCCCCTTAGAGCTGATTTCTGCTCTCCTGTGAGTGACTAGCACCCTTCAGCCCTCCTAGAGGCATTTGCATCTTAAATGGGATGGTCTGCAACTGCACAGTGGAGAGATCTGGGGATGAAGTGCTCCCCGCCTCGTCCCCCCACCCCACCCCATCCCCACAGCTGGAGCCCTGTCTGGCTGCAGGTGTGTCAAAAGCTGCAAGTTTCTGCCTCCTTGAAACCTGAGGACACTTTAGCCGGAGCAGGGGGAGGATGGCTCTCGAAGTCCATATGCCAGAGGTATCAGGTCCCCAGGCCAGGCTGAATTTGGAGATTAATCAGCCAGAGAGCAGTTCGAGGGGCCTTCATGGAGGGGAGGGGGGCGGCGGGCACGACTTGGGGATCCTGCCATGAGCTTTCTGCCCTTAGCTGTCTCATTGAGATGGCCTGGGCCGAGGAGGGAAGAGGCTGTGGGAGTCTGGACTGCTGTCTCTGTCCCTGTGGGTTGACAGTTGCCATCCCCAGAGTCACTATGGTTTGGGACATCTCCAGCCTCCTGTCTAGGCCGTCACCCTCTGGGGCAGTGGAGAGGGGTGACCCTGAATCACTGTGATCAAGTGCCCCTTACTGCTGAGTCCCTCTTGAGGGTTGGCTGCCCTTCCAGGGTGGGCCTTGACTCCCTAGTCACAGACCTGGGTCTCGGAGCCCTCTTGCTGCCTTCAGCCAAGCCCCTACTCTGCAGAGAGGCTGCCTGAGGCAAGGTGTCTCTTCAAGGTCACCCAGTGAGTTGGGAGAAGAGCCCAGCTTCTCCAGCTCCGGGTCTGGTCCCTTTCCCCTGCCCACCCCCTTGTCTGGATCCTGGAGCAGCAGCAGACATGGATGCAGGCTGGGCCAGGCTGGCCTTGCTCAACGCCCGAGTGGAATCCTACCCTGCCTGGCCCAGGTTCTGGCAGGCGGAGGAAAGCCGAGGAACTGGTCTCCCAGCTCCACGGCCCCACACCCAGCCGTCACTGGGCCTGTTCTAAGACGAGTCTCGGCACGCAGCAGCAAGGCAGGCGCCAGCCCTCTGGAAGGGTGGCTACGGGGGTTGCTGGTGGCAGCTCTGACCTGACTTGGGCATCGGGGCTGGCTCTGGCTGCCAGGAACCCCCCCTCCCTCAACACAGCAATGACCCCAGGTACTCCAAGGGAGGAGGGCTGTCTGACCTGACCTTGGGTCCCCCTTCTGAAAGCCCTGACACGCAGTGCCCTGCAGGACATGCTACTGCAGAGGGGGTCTTTAAGCCAAGTATGAGTGGCAACCTGCAACCCGGCCCTGCCCTGGAATCCCCCAAAGGATTGAGGTCTGTCTCCTAGTGGCAGGGTGGAAATGGCTGAGGTGGGGTTATCGGGGGCGGGGGGTGGTGGTGAGGGGTACATGCCCAGGAGGTCCCCCTGTAAAGCACTCCTCCTCGGGGCCCTGTTGGTGCCCTGACAGAAGCACGATCTCAGGGCGAGAGCAGCAGAAGCCCCCCCTTACCCGCCTGTCTGTTCCGGGGGCCCCTCCTGTCTTGGGCCATACCCATCACCCCTCGGCAGGTCCCAGCTTGACTTGGTTCCTGGTGAGTTGATAAATCGCCGTGCCTGTCAGGCTGGAAATGCTGATGCTGTCCCGAGGCACCAATGGGGCCCCTCCCTCCTGGAAGTGAAGAGGGTTGGGGGAAGGTTTCAGGGTCTTGAGGCCAAAGCCGGGAGATCTGAATCCCTTCAATGCCTAAGCACACACCCCCTGAGGCACAGCTCCCAAGTTAGGGAAGAAGCCTTCAGAGAGGAAGTGATTTATCTACCACCGTGACGTCCCGGGCAGGGGGAGCCCTAGGCTGCAGGCCTACCCCTCTAACCTACTCCCGCATGGCTGGCTGTGGCCAAATTATCACCCCCGCCCCCACTCTGGCCTCACTCTTGATGAATTGGGACTGCAGATCCCAGCCTAGCCTGTCAGAACCCTAAGAAGGTTTAGAGTTCTTCAAGCTCTGAACCCCTTCTATTATGCAGATGGGAATGAGGTCCAGAGAGACGGCAGAGGCCCAGGTCACCCAGCAAAGGAATCTTAGCCTGGGGTGGCTCCCTAGTCAGGGCTGTTTCCCTTCTGACATCCTTCCCTGTGGTCGTTTCTCTGAGAGCCTTGATTCAAGATGCTCTGGGTTTGGCCTGTGTGGTCTGTGCATAGGCTGTGTGAGCCAGGGCTAACAGAAGGGGTGCAAATGATCCCTCTAATGAGGGAAAGCAGAGTCACAAGCCACACTGCACAGGGCTCCATCCAGGGCATTTGGTGGGTGGCAGGAGGGCACTGGGGGTGTGTAACATTCACCTTCCCTGCCACCGCGGGGTGTGCAGATACCCTGGGAAGACAGCACATGGCTCTGCAGCGCCTGGTCCCCTCTCCGCTCCTTGACCTCATTGGTGGGGTCCCCAGAGAGGGCAGGAATGGCTTTGCACTCACTCCCTGCTGGTTTCAGCCTGCATCTGGCCAGCTGACCAGATGAGAGCTGCCTGGAGAGCCAAGGGGCCCCTGCTCAGCCCAGGCAGGCAGGATGGAGCCCCAGCCCAGCTTCAGGACAGAAGAGTCTGGCTTGTCTTTGTTTCCTGCTTCTTGCACTCCTGGGATTGGAGGGGTCCCCTCAACTCTGCGGTGAAGCTTCTTCTGCAGCCCAAGCAGGCGCCATGGTGTACTGACTACAGAGAATGGGTGTATCAGAGGTGTAGGGAGAATGTTCTAGAGCTTTCTCAGATCACTTTGCCTCTAGGGCATGTTTTGGGGGCTACTTGGTACCTCTTCTTTAAACCCGGGCCCTGAGTGCGGGGTCTTATCTCCTCCAGCCCACTCCCAGTGAGACCTTTTCCTGTCCAGACTATTGCTCTCCACGTGCAGTCTGCAGACTGCTTACAGCAGCTGGAGCTTGCAACATGCAGAGTCCTAGGCCTTTGCCCCCAACCCACTGAATCTGCCTTAGGGATGGAGCTCAGAAGACTTCCTCTCCAGCAGTCTCCTGGTAGTTCTTAGGGACCTTAAAGAAGAGAGCCCTCAGCCTGAATGCAGATGATGGTGTGAATGTCCCCTCTGGCCACTTTGGCATCCTGCTACACAGGTCAGGGGTGACAGCTGGGATTCTGTAGCTTAGACACTTCGGCCCCCGAGAATTGTGTGGGTTTGGAAAAATCAGCTTTTCTTCCCCCTCCTTAGATCCATAGATCTGACCAAGAAACTGGTAAAAAAAGATTTAAAAAAAAAACCATGAACCTCATTTAAGCCTCTCGAGAATGCCTGCTATTGTGTGGGATTTTGATGGGATGGGACGAGGATGTTTATCCCGGCGTGATTGTAGGGCCGCCTCATGAGAAAAGTACATTTTCTCATGAAATGTTCGTTCATTCTCATGAAATGTAAGAAAACTATGTTTCTTACCCTCTCTTCTCCCCTCAACCTGGGCTTTTGGAACCAGTTGGGCCCCCCACCCCCTGTCGTCAGCCCCGGCGCTGACACCGAGGCTGGCTGCTTGGGGAAGTCGGTGAACTGGGCCCTGTGACAAGGGGCAGTACTTGGTCCTTGTGGACTTAGGAGCTGGGCTTCCACCACAGTGGCCAAAGCTCTGTCACCACACAGAGCATTCCAACCAACAGACACCTAGACCCCGCTTTTCCACTTGGCTGCACAGTCTGCCATACCAGTGAGGCTGCAGTGTTGCTGAGGTTGTGACTCAGAGCTGAGTGCTGACCTCTCTGGGGTCTGGCTGGGGGCTTCACCATCCTCCCCTAGCGCCTCCAGAACGATGACCCTCTGTGCCCCAGTCTAAGTGACTCCCCCTTCCAGAAGCCTCCTGGAGTGGGGGCTGTACCCTGAGAGCTCACCAGGGTCAAGATCATACCGTTTCTTACCCTCTCTTCTCCCGCAAACCCCTGGATTGTGGTCCCCTGAGTTTTGAAGTTGAAGACCCTCTTTACTGTCAGAATTTGTGACCTTGCATGATATTGTACTTTTCCTATGTGACCTCAGCTTTTACAGGATTTGTGTTTATCCATCACTCACATCAAGTAGTGGGTGACATGTTAGTGATTGAGGGTGTGGGTTGGGAACCATAATCTTTGGACCTAGTGGCTATGGGTTGTTGGGGTGGCAAGGATCAGGGGCCAGAATGGGCAACCTCTCTGGTCAGCCTGGAAGTAGAAGCCCCTCACCTGAACATCTGAGATGCCCACTTGGTATCACGATGTATGATTGTCCCAAGGAACTTTCATGCACATGCCCAGGGTGTCTTGGAGGAACGCTATCACACAGCCCCAGGCCCTCCTATGGCCAGTTGCGGGTGAGAGATGGCAGGAGTGGACTTGAGGGAACCAGTGCCTGCTATAGTGGAAGCATGGAGTCCCAACCACTGGACCAGAAGAGAATTCCCCTTGAGGCTGCCTTCTCAAAGCTTCTCTGCCAGCCCTCTGCCCACAGAGTCCTGACATGCTCTTGGGAATGGCAGGCAGCCTGGTTATGAAGACCCTCAACCCCTGATGAGCCTGACCCTTGCTTGGCCATGCTGTCCATCCCCTCTCCACCTCTGAAGCTGGACCAGCACCAGGGTCTCCCCTGCTGGGCAGGGGTTGGGAACCCTTACTCGGTGAGGAATACGTGCACATCCCAGGACTCCTGCAGAACATTGTAGAGACTTGGGCAAGTGAAGTGAAAGTCGCTTAGTCATGTCCAACTCTTGGTGAACCCCATGGACTGTAGCTGGCCAGGCCCCTCTGTCCATGGAATGCTCCAGGCAAGAATACTAGAGTGGGTTGCCATTCCCTTCTCCAAGGGATCTTCCCAATCCAGGGATCGAACCCAGAGGTCTCCCGCATTGCATGCAGATTCTTTACCATCTGAGCCACCAGGGATGAGGCTTAAGCAAATTTCCCTTAGAACAGCTGAGCTATCAGGGAATGTGGTCCTTTGGGGCAGGGCAGAGGGAGAGATGGCAGACAGGGGTGCCAGCACTGCCTGTGAGTGTGCAGACACTTCACTGCGCGGTGGCCGTGGGCAAGACCCCACCTTATCTTCCCTGGTGGCTCAGAGGTTAAAGCGTCTGCCTGCAATGCAGGAGACCCGGGTTCGATCCCTGAGTCAGGAAGATCCCCTGGAGAAGGAAATGGCAACCCACTCCAGTATCCTTGCCTGGAGAATCCCATGGAGGGAGGAGCCTGGTAGGCTACAGTCCATGGGGTCACAAAGAGTCAACAAGACTGAGCAACTTCACCTTATCTCAGGAGAGGCTAAATCTCAGCTCTGCCTGCCTCAAATCAAAGGCTAACAGGAGGAAAGGGATGGAAAATACTTCCAGTATCAAGAGACCAGGTTCTCCTTTCACACTCTCTGTCTTGCTCTCCCAGATCCCTAACCCCAAGTCCTCTCTCGGGTCGGGGGGAGTCCTCCTCTCACAGCCTCGGTGTGGCCCGGAGATCAGTGTGGCCTAGACGAGGTGGGCTGTCTGTTCCTCTCGGGCTTCCTGTGCCCTAGCCTCTGTGTATCTATCTGCCCCAGATGCCCAGCCACACCTGGCTTTGTCCTTTCAGGCCCTGGGCTTCCAGTGTCTGTGCTGGGGGTGGGAAGGACCAGATTCAGCAGACTAAGTTTGCCTTTGAGCAGACTAAGTATGTGACTGTCTAGACCTACTCATAGGGCTTTTGATTTCTTGTATGTAAAACTGGTTTTCTGGGCCTTACAGAGGCTAAAGGCTTTCTTAGAGGTCCAGCTGGCTCCCTTTTGTCTTCCCAAACTGCTTGAGGTGGGTTCCAAACTGGGCCGACCCGCCCCTGGTATCCCTGCGTTTTGGCCAAGTGGTCTCAGGGCAGCGTCAAGAGGCCGTGCCCAGGAGAGCCCTATTTTGGGCCCTGGAGGCAGCTGACCACAGGCCCTTAGCATGGCCAGGCCGCTGAGTGAAACCGGAAGTCTCCCAGCCTCCAGCGTCAGCGGGGCACCTGGTGAGGCAAGTTCAACCTCAGCAGTTTCTGCTAATTTCCTCCCCTGGGAGCTGCAGCTGTCTCAGGGGAGGCTCAGGCTGGAGATTTGGGAGGTCACTGCGGCCCATCCCCTCAGTGGATACCCAGCCCAAAAAGGGGAGAGGCTGCCCTGAGGCCTGGGAGCTGGTTTCAGGGGAGAAAGTGTTTGCTTAAGAGCTTGTTGTGTAAACAAGATCGCAGCGGGATAAGCCCAGCCAAGATGAGGGAACAAATTGTTTTTAGGGACTGGGCCAATCCAAAGTCTTATCTCGTCCTGAGAGGAAACGCTTCTCTTGGGAAACTGCTAACCTGTGGGGCCTCTGTGTAGGTGAGAGGCTGGGCCTCTTTGGCGTTGCCTGTGTCTCAGGCGGCGCCTCCAGGATAGAAGGGGTCTCGGCGCACTGTGTTCTCCGCAGGCTTCAGAGGCCCCGTCCGTGAATCAGGGCCTGGCCCCGGGGACGCTACCTTCTGCTTCACGGCGTGTGGTCCAGGCTGGTGTGGCTGCAGCCCTGGCCCCCAGCTCCAGCTCCAGCTTTCTCTCCAAGGGCGGGAAACGGAGCGTCACCACATAGGGTCTCCTCCAGACCTTCGAGGGTGTTGGGTGAAGTGAAGGCAGGGGGTATCAGTGAGTGAGTGTGGGTTGGTGGGGGCCCCTGAATGCTTGTCCCCCTCAAGCTGTCCTGTCAGGTGCATCTGCTGGGGGCCTGGGGCAGCAGTATGTCAGGGTGGGGGTACCCACTCTGCGCCTGCCTGAGGGGCAGGGTTCTTTGTTACTGAAGCGGGGTCGCCTTCCAGGAGCCTGGGGCAGCCTTAAAGCTCCGTGGCGGCAGGGCAGGTGTTTGAAGCACCCCAGGGGACAGCACAGACAGGATGTGGCCCAGGGTGCAGGTGAATCTATGCATTTGAATGGGCCATGGCAGCTCAGACAAAGCGACCAAAATCTTTTTCTTGGGGGGCTGTGGAGATGGGAGGAAGTACAGTGTGGGTTTTGTACTTTCAAAGGAAGCTCAGTGGTATTTCTAGCCTCATAGTTTCTACACGTGTCTGAAGCTTCCCTCAGACCTGGGTCCCTGGATGGAGCCTCCACCCGGTCTAGCTCTGCCTCAGGAGGCCAAAAACCTTGTCTGTCCCTTCCTGCTCTGCCCCACTCAAGAGGGTGGCCCCGTGGCCCGTGGCCAGGACCTGGCAAGGCCTCTTGGGCTGAGGAGGCCAGTTCCCTGGAGCCCAGCCTTGGGCGGGGCCTGCCCTCTGACAAGTCTGCACAGAGCTGCCTATGCACTGGCTCCCTTCTGCCCCCTCTTCTCCTAAAACTCTACCCACCTCAAGCCCTCCTCTTCCTGGACAGGCCCCAGAATCCTCTTTCCCATGCCGAGTGGCTCTTGCTCCCCAAGTTAGAGCGGGGAGCAAGTTAGAGACACTGTTGGTGGGATGCTTGGGTGGTGGGTTCACCACTGTGAACCAGCCTCTGATAGGTTCTTTTTTTGTGCATAACCTTACTGAACTTTTGCAACAATCCTGGCATGTAGATAGGCTTCTCCAGGGGCTCAGTGGTAAAGAATCCACATGCAATGCAGGAACTGCAGGAGATGTGTGTTTGATTCCTGGGTTGAGAAGATCCCCTGGAGAAGGGAATGGCAACCCACTCTAGTATTCTTGCCTGGAGAATCCTATTCACAGAAGAACCTGGTGGGCTACAGTCCATAAGGTCACAAAGAGTTGGACACAAGTGAAGCGACTTAGCATACACGTGTGGGTTTTGATATTACTACTGTCCTCATTTTACAAATGGGAAGACTGAGGCTGTAAGAGGTTTGCTATGTCCTCAGGGCCATTCAGCTAGTAAGGGGCAGAGGTCAGGGGGTTTGCAAAAGCCCGTGTGCTCTGAACTGCGCTGTCTTGCTTCTTCATTTTTTCTTTGTTCTGGCCGCTCATATATTGGGACTGCCGCGCACGGGGTCATTTGGGTCAAAGTCTTGTTGCTACAGGATACTTAAGGCTACTCTTCCTGTCACCCGGCTTCTGGGTCCTCCCTTCCTCACCTGTGCTCCTGGAGCCAGTGTTAGGGGTGGGTGTGGTCCCCCCAGGAATGGGTTTCTGCCCTGGCCAGTTCAATGTCCTCACCTGCCCCTACTCCCTTGGTCTTGCTAGAGCGGCCTGGGTCTGAGTGTTCACTTTGGCGCCTGCAGCCTGTTGGGCTCCGCCCCAGGCAGGCAGCTTCCCTGGGGCGGCTGTTTGCACACAGGGCCCACCCCAAGCCCACGGCCCATTTGCCTCCTTAGCCCAGGGCCCCTTCTAGACCAGCCTCATCTGTCCCCAGCTTGATGGATGCTCTGTCCTTCCTTCCCCAAGAGGGAGGGACCCAGTTTCTCCTGTGAATGAGAAAATGGGCTGAGTGTATGACCAAGCATCATGGCCGGGCCTGGGGGCTGTTCTGCATGGGCAGGCCTGTCTTAGCACAGACAACTCATTCCATGCCCATCCTTGCTGCCCCCACCCCCTGCCCCCGTGGGGCCCTCGGGTTCTGCACCTTGATGCTCAGCATGCCTGGGGACCGCCTCCCTGGAGCCAGGTGGTTGTGATGTTTCCAGGGGGCCCTTGAAAGCCCCACTCTTGAACCCTGAAGCCCCCTCCCAGTGGCCCCCAGGACCTGATTCTCAGGGTAGGGTGGGCTGTGGTCCCATGGAGGCCACTGCCTGGGTTTCCAGGAATGGTGTTGTCTGCTTGCTCCTCTGAGTTGTGGGGCTCCCTTGGTAGAGCAGGCTTCTTGGGGCAAGGGCCTTACCCCCAGTTTGTGGGTTTCTGCACCCCTAGTACCTCGCCCAGGGCTGTGTCATCATAGCATTAGGGGGTGTGTGGGGGAACCAGAGGACTGCCAGAGCCGAGGGCTTCCTTCTGTGCTGTGTGTGAGGTGTGTGTTTGGGTGTGGCACTCAGCTGCCTAGGATGGGGACCCCGAAATAGCAGGTCCCAGTGAAGACTCCACTCTTATCCTTCCCTGATATTTTTCCAGCACAGTGTGGCCGTAAACATGCCCCCCGAAGATCAGGATGGCTCTGGGGATGACAATGACAACTTCTCTGGCTCGGGCGCAGGTGAGTGGATGTGGGGGCCCCCTCCAGCATGTCAGCAGGCCGTGGGCTGAGGGTGGTGGTCAGGCTGGGCCTGGAGGGTTATGCCAGGAATGAGAACTGGGTCCATGCTGCAAGGAGAAAACACGTGTGGGTAGGGGAGGGCAGGGTGTAGATTCCCAGGGGGGCTGCCTGCCACAGACAGACTTGGGCTCGTGTTCTCCTTTTTAACTCCCTGGGAAACCTTTGAAAAGTTTTTTTTTTTTTTTTTTTTAACTTCTCCCAAGCCTCTATTTTCTCATTTGTACAATGGGAATAACATCTTGACTTTACAAGGTTGTTGGGAGCCGTGAGACTATGCAGATCCTGGTGGGGGTACAGATCGTCCACAAATGTTTCTTTATCTTCCCTCTTTTCCTGTTTCCCTGAGGGAGTGAAATCCTTGAACTGGAGGTGGTCAGGGAGGCCTCCCAGAGGAGGTGCTCTTGAACTAGACCTCAGAAGCGGGGGCTACAGTCGTCCTTGGGGAAAGTGGTCTAGGCAAGGGGGCCCGGGAGCTGGGAGGTAAGACACAGGCCTCTGTTCTTGGGAACCTGGGCCTTTCTGGAGGGAGAGTAAGTGGAGCAGGGAGGGACCAAGAAGTGTGTGTGCTGGGGATAAGGTGTTCAGGGCCCTGAGGATGTCCCTCCACCCCTCTGCCCAGGGATCAGGCTTCAGCAGTGGCAGGAAAACTCCCCTTCTAGATGCAGCAGAAAAGGGCAGCTTTCCTAGCCCTAGCTAGTCCATAGGCTCACACAGAGTCCGACACGACTGAAGTGACTTAGCATGCACACACAGCTCTGCCCCATGGCTTCTCACGGGGAGAGAACCTTGCTGCGCTGGCCTGGGAGTCAGAGCCGGGGTCTGAGCTTGGCTGGTCTTGATGTTCAGGGGCTTCCCTGACTCCGCAAGCTCTGCTTCTGGCCCTACAGGTGCTCTGCCAGATATCACCTCGTCACAGATACCCTCCACCTGGAAGGACCTGGGGCCTGTGACAACCACAGCCACGGCTCCAGAGCCCACCAGCCCAGACGCCATCGCCGCCTCCACCACCGTCCTGCCAACCAGAGAGCAGCCTGAGGGGGGCGGGCCGGTGCTCCTGGCAGAGGCGGAGCCTGGCCTCACCGCCCAGGAGAAGGAGGCCATCCACCCACCCAGCAAGACCACGCTGCACCCGACCACTCACCGGGTGTCCACAGCCAGAGCCACCACAGCCCCGGGACCCGCCACCTCCCATCCCCACAGGGACGTGCAGCCCGACCACCATGAGACCTCAGCTCCCACAGGCCGGGGCCATCTGGAGCCGCACACGCCCCACGTGGAGGATGGAGGTCCTCCTGCCACTGAGAAGGCGGCTGGGGAGGACCCCTCCACCCAGGTCCCAGTGGTAGAGGGCTCTGGGGAGCAGGTGGGTGTCGGGCCCACTGTCATCCTCTGCGTTTCCTGGGGCCTTGGGTGGCCCTCGTGGGGCGCAGTGCCCTGGGTGCAGGGTGCTGGCCCGGTCCCCTGGCACACCCGACCCCTTGTACTCTATTAGCATGTTGTAATCCCCACCGTGAAGACAAGGTCCCATCCTCCGCCTGCCCACAGGGCTGAGCCTGCGTTTGGACAGACTAAGTAGACCAGAGCCTGAGGGCCCTTCAAGGCCCTTCAAGAGGGCTTCCCCAGTATACGCCCCTGGGGCAAGAGGGAAAGCTCTCCCAGCCCTCTTTTCATCTTAGAGCATCATGGCAGTCTTACACATTATGCTGAAATGAGCCTATTTTATTTTCATATAAAACGTGCTTTGCATCACTGGACGTGGTGCCTTGGCCACTGTCCGGCAGGGTCCAGTGTGATGTGGCCAGAGGGACCTGACCTCGGGGTCCAGGGAGGTCTGGGTTCGGGCGTGTCTAGAGCTGGTGGCAGGGGTGACCAGGGAAGCTGGAAATGGACCTGGGTGCAACTTCGGCTGTGGCCACCCACCTGATCCTTTCCCCGCCCTCACCTAGGACTTCACCTTTGACGTGTCCGGGGAGAACGCAGCCGGGGCCGCGGTGGAACCTGGCTCACGGAACGGGGCCCCAGGGGATCCTGAGGCCACAGGGGCTACGGGGGCCTCGCAGGGCCTCCTGGACCGGAAGGAAGTGCTGGGAGGTGAGTTTTCTCTCCAGTGGGTGGGGCGGTGGAGGTGGGCTGGGGCGGGGCTGTCTTTATCACTGGCAGGGCCGCCACTCAGCCCCCAGGAGCAGCTGAGCTGAGCTGGCCTCTGTCCTCCTCCCCGCCTGTCCAGGGGTCATTGCTGGAGGCCTCGTGGGGCTCATCTTTGCCGTGTGCCTGGTGGGTTTCATGCTGTACCGGATGAAGAAGAAGGACGAGGGCAGCTACTCCTTGGAGGAGCCAAAGCAAGCCAATGGCGGGGCCTACCAGAAGCCCACTAAGCAGGAGGAGTTCTACGCCTGATGGGGGGGGACACCTCTCCCCTCCCCCTGCCACTTGCTAGACGCCCCCCACTCGCCTCTTCTGTGAAGAACTGCAGACCTGCAGACCTGCATCCCTGCCACCATGCCACCTCCCCGGAGCGCCCAGCCCCACTGGCGTCTCCCCTTGCCCGTGGCGTCCTGGGCCCGCCGGGGAGGGGACCTCGCCTCTGCTTCTCTGACTTCTGCCTGAAGACTTGGGCACAAGGGCTTTCTTGCGAACGACTGACCTTTCCACCGCAGACGGCACCTGGCATCTTGCCACGCTGACTCAGTTTCTCCAAGCTGGAGCAGGCCCAGCTCTGGAGAGAAGGGGACCCCGCTGCTTTGGACAAAGATGCTGTGGCTGAGGGTGGACACGTCTGTAGCACTTACTGGTAGACACCAGCAGGCCTGGGGGCGTGTCCCGCCGAGTAGCAGGGCCAGGAGGTCAGGGCTCCGTCAGAATTCACTTTGTTTCGTGGGGAGGTCTAACTTAGATGTCAACTTGTTTTTGCACATGTTTTTCCTTTAGTTTCTTTGTTCATAGCCCAGTAGGCTTTGTTACTTCTGAGGTAAGTTAAGTAAGTCGATTTGGTTATTCCCCATCTTTCTTCCCTAATCTACGGTCAGGAGACAGCATCAGGGTTATTAAGAAGACTTTTTCCTTTCTTTTTTTTTTTTTTGACTAGGAGAACCAAATCCAGAAGCCAATGTCTAGGTTTAGTTTGTATGTTGTTTGAGTTTGTCGCTCACGTGTGCAACAGGGTATGGAATGTCTATTGGGTGGCCTCACTGGTGGGCTGGCCCCTCCCGGCTTCCATGGGTGGTCACCTCTTGGAGCAGTCCTGCCTGTGTCCATGAACTTGGGGCCAGGGCCATGGCCTGGGCGACTACGATACTGGGGAGACCCCTGTAAAGTTGAATCCTGGTGTCTCAGGCTGGGAAGGATCAAGGAGAGACGACTCTAGGGTGGGAGAGATGGCGCTGGGCCCAGAGAATCTCCCATAGACCAAGCCCTCCCTTTGATGCCATCTCTTGGGGACACTTTCTCCTGTAAAGTGACAAGAGACATCTTGGGTACACCTGGCACTGAGCTGCCCCACGGACGGACCAGGCTCACTTTTGATTAGCTCCTGTGGCCCGACTGTGGGCCGGAATCAGGAATATTCCAAAGAGTGATAGTCTTTTGCTTTTGGCAAAACTCTACTTAATCCAATGGGTTTTTCCCTGTACAGTAGATTTTCCAAATGTAATAAACTTTAATATAAAGTAGTCATGTGAACTCCACTGCCTTCGCTTCTTTCTGTGCTGGTCGTGTGTCTGACCAGCCTGTTCTCTAAATGCCAACGATATTGGGAAACTTGGCTAAAAGCTCTGCTTTGTCTTTCCCATGGGGACGGATTCGGGGGCCAGAGCACCTCTGGTTTGTTTGGGTTTTTGTGTTGTTGTTGTTTCTGAATTTCTTCTGGACCTAGGCAGGTTCTTCTGCCAAGGTCATACCAGGCCTGATGTAAATTTCTGTGTTGCCAAGTTCGAAAGAACATCTCCTAAATGGTGACGAAGCTGTGTTGGCCCCAGTCCAGCTTGATCGGAGGCCATGAGCCCCACAGAGGCCTGGAGCCAAGGCCTGCCTCTCAGACACCTTCGATGTTCTGTTTCTCACACCTTTGCTGGGACCAGAGACAACCCCGCACCCTGCCCCAGCCCTGGCTCCTGGGAACTCCTGTGCTTGCTTATTTAATTTGACAATGTTCCAGCCGCTCTGTTGGCCGCTCCGAGAGGGGCCCGTCCGTGACTTGGAGAGACGCCCCCGCCCGACGAAGGGGACCCTTGCCCTGTGTTCCGTATGGGGACTTTCTGCCCGGAGTGTATGACTGGACACGACTCGGGGGTGGGGAAGGGGTTGTGACTGTGCTCATCTCTGTGGGCCCGTGGGATGGCACTTGGCCGGTGACCGGGCCCATTCATGTAACTGTAATAAACGGTACTTGTCATTCTGGCTGCGGTGGTGGTTGAATCTCCTCTTGGCCTGGCGACGTCCTTGCCTGTCCCCTTCTTGTGGGGAAGCCTGGCTCTGTGCTGTGGAGGAGTGAGCATCGGCCACCTTGGCTGTGGGGGAAGCCATGTCCACCTCTGCCCTCTCCCCCCGCCAGCCCTGCAGCAGGCCGGGCCTTCCCTTCGCCTCCTCCCAGGCCTTCCTCACTGCCTTCCTCTCCCCTGCCCAGCCTCTCCTGGACCATCCCATCCTCCAAGGACACAAAGCTCCCTCCTGACTCAAAGTTCGCTGCCTGCTGTTTGCTCACTGTCGCACAACTCTTGGAAACTCACCAGCGAACGGTCTCAGTGCCAAAGGTCTAGAAGAGTTGGGGAAAAACTCCAGGGGAGATCTGGGGAGTTGGACAAACATGCAGCACGCCGCAGGAGCCCTAGTATCGTAAAGGCATCGAGCCGCCCGCCCACCCGTTAGAGCGTCCCCCAGGCTGCTGACGCCCACCCAGCCCCTCAGGTGCCCTTCTGCAGCAGGTCTCCCCACCTGCACCTGACCTGCTCTCCGGCTCCAGGTGCCGACCCTGAGTCCCAGAGCCCGGGTGTGTCCTGGGGACACAGGGAGTCGGGGAGGCCATTGCTCCCGGGGCCTTGCATCTGCCAGCAGGGCAGGGACTGCAGACTCAGGGCGGCTTTGCAGAGTGAATTCCTACTCTCCCGGACAGAGTGTGCTTGAAGGGTTCAAGACAAAGTCCTCGTTCATTCAACAAACACCAAGGACACCAAGTGCCTATTTTCTGCCTGTCCCTCGGCTGGACGGTGGGGACACAGGTACAGAACTGGCCACCTGGGTGTTAGTACTTTTAACTGCGGGCCGGACACTGCTGGCCCTAGCGGCTGGGTGATTTCATCCACTAGGGCCAGCTCTTCAACCATCTTGGAGACGCACTTCTATGGATGACCCTCACTTTGCAGACAGAACCTGCTGTGTGGAGGGGAAGTTTCCTGCCCACAACTGTGTGCTGGTGAGCAGTGAACTCAGGTTTAGATGCTGGCGACCCGGGCCCTGAGCCCACAGCGGTGACCTGGGTGACAGTCTGCTGGGGGAGGACGAATTCCACTCCCCCCCTACAATGTGGGACCAGCAGGGTTCTGACTCCAGCCTCTTGAGCCACCTGCTTCTATCATGTTCAAGTGGGCTAAACTGCACCCCGCCTGGCACTCTCCTCTTGCTCTGCGGATTCGCTTCGGGCACTGTGCTCGCCCTGGGTCACCCCCACCCCAGGGCACTTCCAGGACGGGGTGGTGCCGTCAAACAGGCTTTACTGGGTGCTTGAGAGGAACACTGAAGAAAGGTAATTGTGAAGGGGTTCCTCTAGCGTCCTCAAGCAATGTCTCTGCCCATCTATCCTCAGCCGTCCGCTTGCTGCCCCAGTTCCCACGACCTTGACCCCTTTCCCCTCCCCTCTTTTCTGCTTTCCCGAGATTCCTCACCCCACCCCTCATGCCTGAGAACGGAGCGGTTGAGTCCTATTTCATTTTCCCCCCACCTTTCGATCACATCCACTTGGCTCAGGTGTGTGTGTAATATTGTGTGGGGACGGGGGACCCACTGCATTTCCACTGAGTTCTTTCAAGCTATTTTCTAAACTAATGAGCCATCTTCTCTTAGGTGGCTTGCATCGCCTTCTTAATTTGCAGCCAGTTTCTGCTTGAAATTGCATTTTCTGCCTTGCTTGCCTCTTGGGTTTTGTCCTGGGAGCACTGTGTTTTCACTTATGGAACAAAGATGCACAGCCCTGCTCTCAGGGAGGTTGGGGCTTGGGGGGAGATGGAGGACACCAAGGGAGCTCTCTGTGGGCTGGTGGGGGAGTCAGGGCATCATTCCCGGCTTGGCGTTGGATGGGGAGGTGCCTGGAGGTGGCGCTTGACCTGGGTCTTGAAGGACAGACTCAAGTCAGCCTCTCAAACAGGAGGGAGGAGGCATTCCAGGCAGAAGGCCCAGCTTCAGCAAAAATCAGGACTCAAGAGGCTCTGTGCTGGATGTGGAGCAAAAACAGGTGTGAGAAGAGAGGAGGCTGGAATGTGGTAGGAAAGTGGCGGTCACCTGCCTTGTGACCTTGCCAAGGGCTGCCAGATAGCCTCTGAGCAAACGAGGGAAAGGTTAGGGATTGCAGAGGGATGTCGGGGTGGAGGCCCGAGGACAGGGGAGGGCTGGGGAGGGGAGGCTGGATTGGAGAGTTCGTTAAGAAGTTAAGCTGGCAGGACCTGTACGGTGTGTCTCCACCTCACTGGGCGTCACCTCCGTCTCCCACAAGCACACTTTCACACGGAGCCTGAGAAAAAGGTGCCTGTGATGGGGTGGTCCTTGGAGCTGGTGGTCAAGGGTGGGGCCTAACAGGGGCAGAAGGGACAGTAGTCCCAGAGCTGGGAGGGCTGACCCTCCCAGGTTAGACACGGATGGTAGGTGGATCCCAAAGCAGCATCTGGGGGAGAAAGTGGCTTTTACACAGGTGCAGGGAACTCCTATAAAGAAAGCTGAGCGCCGAAGAATTGATGCTTTTGAACTCTGGTGTTGGAGAAGACTCTTGAGAATCTCTTGGACTGTGAGGAGATCCAACCAGTCCATCCTAAAGGAAATCAGTCCTGAATGTTCACTGGGAGGACTAATGCTGAAGCTGAAACTCCAATATTTTGGCCACCTGATGCAAAGAGTTGACTCATTTGAAAAGACCCTGATGCTGGGAAAGATTGAAGGCAGGAAGAGAAGGGGATGACAGAGGATGAGATGGTTGGGTGGCATCACCGACTCAATGGACATGAGTTTAAGTAAGCTCCGGGAGTTGGTGATGGACAGGGAGGCTTAATGTGCTGCAGTCTGTAGGGTCGCAAAGAGGGACACAACTGAGGGAGTGAACTGAACTGAGGGAACTCCTGTCCAGAGAGGTGTCCTGGGGCCAGGCTTCCACCTCTCTCCCCATCACCCCCAGTCACATGCCCTGTCCCTGGAGCCTGGCGAAGAGCTAGTCAGGCTTGGGAGGTGGGGAGCTCCTGGTTCCTGGAGCTGCAGGAGATGGGGGAGGCGCCAGCCCAACAAGCCCAGCGGGGTGTGGGGTCCTGCCAGCTCTGCTGGGCCATGGGCACAGCCCTTGTCTGGCTTCCTCCCTTCCTGCCCCCTGCCCCCAGTACTGATCCCTGAGCCAGCTTTGCACCCACTCATGGTGTGTGGGTGTGAGAGTGAGTGTGCCCCCAAGTCAGGTTCTCATCAGTGCTGCTGCAGCATCCGCTCAACTTCCAGTCTTGGTGCCAAGTTCCTCTGAGGTGAGGCCCTGCGTCCTCTGTGTCCCCATAACTTCTGGTTCACTGCTCCCGGCACCTCTCGCCCCATCATTGCAGGTGTCTGTTTCCACACTGGCTTCCTGCTACCTTGGGTGCTTCTTGAGGGTAGATGCTTCATTGTGAGGCCAGAATGAGGCGTGGCACATGGGGGATGGCTGCAGATACGGGAGCCTCTGTCTTTGGGAGCTCCTTGTGGCTGTCTGGTGCTCCTGTCGTGCTCTGCAAAGTCAAGAGGTCATTAGAAGTTTATTAACGGTGTGAGACACCACCACATGCTCACCAGAAAGGCTGACGTTAAACTTGGACAATTGTTCAAGGGCATGTGGGGCCACTGGAAAGCTCCCACGCTGTTGGAACATGTGCCAATCATACAAGCCCTTGGGAGGCTAAAATCAAACCTGTGTCTATGTCTATGCTAGAATCCAGGCAGAAGGGGAGCCCATGTCTGCAGAAGGGTAAGTGTGAGAATGTCTACATCACAGCCCAAACATGGACACAACCCAAGTGAATAAATAAGTTGTGCTGTGTTGCCACAGTGGAATACTACTCAGCACTGAAAAAGAACCAGCGATGGCTACACGTTCAGCATAGATGACATCACAGGCAATATGTTAAGCATAAGAAGCTAGCACAGAGTACATGATTCCATTTCTCTCAAGTTCAGCAACAGGTAAAACTGATTGGTGATAAAAGCCTGTGATACTTCTGCTGGGGGTGTGGTATGGACAAGGTGGGGGCATGAGGATGTTTCTCTGAAAGGTTTTCTGGAATGTTCTCTGGCTTGACGTAGGTGGTGATTACAAGAGTATTGTTCTTCAGTCACTAAGTCGTGTCTGACTCTTTGTGATCCCATGGACTGCAGCATGCTAGGCTTCCCTGTCCTTCACCATCTCCTGGAGTGTGATCAAACTCGGGTCCACTGAGTCAGTGATGCCATCCAAGGTATCAAGAGTGTATGTATCTATAAATAAATCAAGTTATACACTGAAGATGAGTATCATTTGTGTGTTTTATTCTGCAATAAGAAAGTTAGAGGGAGGGGGAAAAGAGCTTATAAAAGGGCTTCTGAGATTCTAAGGAGTTCTTTTAAACCCCACTGTTGCTTTTGCAGCAAAAATGGAGGGAGGCCCACCTGGCCCACGTGTTTTTCAGGATCCCAGAGTATTCTCATTTACAGGCGGAGAGGCCCAGGGCTGCTGGTGAACAGAGGACCCGGCCACCAGCCAGGAGGGTGGGCATGGCCCAGAGGGCATCCCTGGTGACCCCCTTTTCCCCGACCCCCTCCTCCCCCACTGTAGCCAGACCCCTCTTTTCCTCTGGTTCCTGGAAACTGCCCGACCCGAAGGTGTTTCCAGCACTTAAGGCTGGGAGCTAAGCCGCTCCTCCACTCCAGGAAAATATTTGTTCAGGGACTTGGCACCCGCAGAAGAGGAAATAAAAGCCACCTTGGAGTCGAACGGGCGGTGCTGCTGCGGGTTGCTTTGTCTGCCCCTCCAGATTGCCTCTGCAGGCCCTGGGGCCCGCCGTCTGGGGCCAGGCCCAGGGATCCCACTCCACAGACGGGCCTGTATCAGGGATGAGCCTGGAGTGCCAGCTGCCCGTGCGTTCCTCATTTGGTTCAGGCAGTCAGCTGTTAGTCCAGATGGCAGACGGTTATGAAACCTACTATGTGTCCCGCGCGGCGCTGGGTCCTGGACGCCAGCGGTGTCCTTGCCTTCGAGGGTGTTGAGAGCTAGCGAGGCAGGCTAGTGGGACCGCCATTCCGGCTAGTGGGAGCTGTGGTATGATGGGAGGTGGGGCCAGGGCGCTGGCAGGGTAGCAGGGCAGGGCTAGGCTTGCCAGTCAGGGGAGGATGGGCCGGGACCTAGTGTCAGGGCTGAGGGCTGAGGAAGCAAAGGTTAGGGGTGATCAGAATGGGCACCGTGGCCAGAGGCCCAGAGGCGAGGGAGAACCAGGGTCTTTGGGATGCAAAAGGTGGGTGGGGTCGGCTGTGGTTGAGACCCAGAAGTCAGGAGACCAAAGCGGGGAAGCGCCCGCCAGTGGAGACTCGGGACCTCCCAGCGCGAGTTCAGGAACGTGGACTTTATCCCCTGGGCACTGAAAGTTTTTGTTTGCTTTGCAACATTTAAACACATTGATTGTGATTCTTTTTGATATAGGAAAGTAGAGAGAAGAACACGAAATTGGCCTCAAATCAGCACCCACCCCTTGCCGCTTCCCACTCCAGATCTTGCCTGATGACATTTCAAAAATTAAAACACTCTGTGCATACGAACTCGAAATCCAAGCAGAACAGAAAAGTAAACAAAGAAAAGTGAAAGCCTCCTATTCCCCACCTGTCTCGCCAAAGGCAATTTCACTTAACAGGTTTTCAGTGTGTGCTTCCAGAAATTTTTTCCATCATACACTGGTGAGGGTAAGCCTGCATTTTCAAGAGTTACACCAAAGGGATGGCGCTACATGCCGAGATCTGCAGCTTCCTTTTCCTGACCTGGTTTCATTTCAGCACGTGTATTCGGTCCTACACCATTGTTTTTTTTGTTGTTGTTGTTTTTTATTCTTTTGTCCCAGCCACATGATGCAGCATGTGGGACCTTACTTTCTTGATGGGGGATTGAACCTCTGCATTGAACCCTCTGCATTGTAAGCACAGAGTGTTAACCACTGGACAGCCAGGGAAGTCCTTACCCCATTGCATTTATTTATTTTAATCGATTAATTTATGGCTGTGCTGGATCTTCATTGCTGTAAGGATTTTTCTCTAGTTGCGATGAGCAGGGTCTCCTCTCTAGTTGCAGGGCACTACTGACTTCTCTTGTTGCAGAGCACAAGCTCTAGGGTGCGAGGCCTTCAGTAGTTGTGGCACATGAGCTCAGTAGTTGCCACTCACAGGCTCTAGAGTACAGGCTTCGTTGCTCTGTGGCTTGTGGAATCTGCCTGGATCAGGGATCGAACCCGTGTCTCCTGCATTGGCAGGCAGATTCTTTATCACTGAGTCACTAGGGAAGCCCCGGCCCCACTGTGTTTAATGTTTGTGGAGCGCTTGGTTGTACAGAGGAGCAGATGCACGTTACTGACATGATTCTTCCCGCTGGATGGGCATCTCGTTTCCAGGCATTTGCAGTTATAAACCTTGCTGGGGGACACCTTCCCAGACAGCCATCCTAGGGTATCACATGGTACACACCCAGGGGAGAGTTGGGAGGTTGCACCCTGGGTACCTCTCTAGCAGAGTGGGTTCTAGACGGAGGAGGAAGTTCTTTATGATCATCTTCCAAAAGTTCCACCAGTTTGTTGTACCTGTCACCACACCCAGACTGCGTGGGACAGGCCCCAAGACAACACTCTTCCCGGTCACCATACATGTCATCAAACGGCTCCATTTTCTTTTCTCCACTGGGGTGGAGGAAATGAAGATGGTATTCAATGGTTGTTTTGATTTTCATACATTTTACTATAGATGAAGTTAGGAATCTCTTCATGTGTTTTTGCCATTTGCATTTTTTTTTTTTTTTCCATAGGGGAACTGCTTCTTCAATATTATTTGGCCCATTTTTCTCATGGATTGGCATGGGTTCCTTGTGCACTGATGATATCCAAAATACCCCTCTAGCTGAGGTGTGAGGGGAGTGGGGGGGGAGCTAATCCGCTGGGAGGCCCATGCAGGGGTCCCCATGAGAGGTGCCTTGCCTGTTTCAAGCGAGGGCCTTGGGGAGGGGAACTGGGAAGACATTCAGGAAGGAACACCAGCGGGACTGGCCAGTGGATTGATTTTTTTTTTTTTTTGCACAATAACCCGGTCACTCTTGGGTCAGTTAAAAAAAAAAAGAACACTGTCGGCTGCCCCTCAAATGTTGTGACACAGGATTCGTGTTGACAGGACGCGGTTGGGCCAGAGCCCCTGCCTGGCGGTCTGGGCCACCCCACCCCCACCTTCTGTGTGGGGCACCAGGAGGGCGGGGGGTGACAAGGAGGAGGGAGGTGTGGAGGACGGTTCCCAGGTTCCCACTTCAAATATTATGGTCCCATAAACCATGGAAACGTCTCAGAAATTCCAGTGTTTCAGCACATAGTTACCGATTGACCCACATCAGGCAGAAGTGATCCAGAGCCCCCCCCCGCCCCGCCCCGAGAGGGAAATAGGGGTGCCCTGGGCCTGAGCACGTACATTGGGAGATGACGGGGTTAGCACGGGCTGACGGCACAGTACAGCTGAGAAGGGTCGGGGTCCCACTGCCGTCCCGTACATAGCAGAGGACCTGGCACGTAGGAGGCGCTTCGGAAATATCCACGAAGTGAAATTACGTTAATGTTCAAATTTATCTTAAGGTCAAAATGAACGGGAAAGGGACTGAAAAGGAAATGTAATTTTTTCCTTTTTTTAAAAAATGAAGGATGTGGATGGACCTAGAGACTATCACACAGACTAAGTCAGAAAGAGAAAAACAAATGTCAGACGTTAACCCATATACGTGGAATCTAAAAACATGGTAAAGATGAACTTATCTGCAAAAAGCAGAAACAGAGACGCAGATGTAGAGAGCAAATGTACGGGCACCGAGGGGGAAAGGGGAGAATGGGAAAAACTGGGAGATTGGGATCGACTTATACACACTGCGTATAAAATAGGTAACTAACAAGAACCGGCTGTACTCGGTTCACAGCCCAGGGAACTCTGCTTATTGCTCTGTGGTGATCTAAATGGGAAGGAAATCCAAAAAAGTACAGCTGATTCCCTTGGCTGTATAGTAGAAGCTAACACAACTTTGCAAAGCTATTATACTCCAATAAAAAAATTAAAGTCTCTTTTTTTGTACAATAATTAATTCTTTTTTCGTTAAAAAAATCAAAATCCAGTGGTTTTATTAGGCTTCTTTAAATTGAACCATAGTTGACTTACAATCAGTAATTCATTCTTGTTGTATATTTCTTTCACAAATGCATACAGTCGTGTAACCACTACCACAATTACAATATAGACAGTCTCACTACCCCCAAAACTCCCTCTGTCCCTTCGCGATCGACCCCCGACTCCACTCCCCAACCCCAGCAACCACTAATCTGTTTCTGTCTTGGTAGTTTTTCCTTTCCCAGACATCCTATAAACGGAATCGTAGAGCATGGAGCCTTCTGAGTCTGGCTTCTTTCATTTAGGAGACTGCATTTGAGCTACATCAGAGCTGCTTTTAATTGCTGAGTATCATTCCATGTACCCATATGGGAACTTTGTTTGTAATCACCCCAAAACTAGAAGAACCCAAGTGCTGTTCAACTATATGGATCTCCTTATTTCTAGATTCACAGATCAGAATGCTTCCTTTGTCCAAGTATAAACCCTGATTTAGGATCCTTATTACTTGAGGGTGAGAAGTTAATTTCGAGACCCTGCAGAAATTAACAGGCTCCTAGTGAAGACAGGGACCAAGGCCGAGGTCAGGACAGGACACTGGCTCCAGGACTCTGGGATTGACCTCTGCATCTCCTTTAGATCAGGCCCACCCCCAGCCTGGACAATGCGTCTGGTGAATTGGACAGTGCTCCCTGTTTGGGGCCAGGTCAACTGGCGGATGGTGCTCAGCCGGGCTCTGCCTGGACTATCAGTCAGTTCAGTTCAGCCACTCAGTTATGTCCAACTCTTTGCGACCCCATGGACTTCAGCACGCCAGGCTTCCCTCTCCATCCCCAACTTCTGGAGCTTACTCAAACTCACGTCCATTGAATCGGTGATGCCGTCCAACCATCTCATCCTCTGTCATTCCCTTCTCCTCCTGCCTTCAATCTTTCCCAGCATCAGGGTCTTTTCAAATGAGTCACTTCTTCACATCAGGTGGCCAAAGTATTGGAGTTTCAGCTTCAACATCAGTCCTTCCAATGAATATACAGGACTGATTTTCTTTAAGGATGGACTGGTTGGGATCTCCTTGCTGTTCAAGGGACTCTCAAGAGTCTTCTCCAACAGCACAGTTCAAAAGCATCAATTCTTCAGTGCTCAGCTTTCTTTACAGTCCAACTCTCACATTCATACATGACTACTGGAAAACCATAGCTTTGACTAGATGGACCTTTGTTGGCAAAGTAATGTCTCTGTTTTTTAATATGCTGTCTAGGTTGGTCATAAATTTTCTTCCAAGGAGCAAGTGTCTTTTGATTTCATGGCTGCAGTCACCATCCATCTGCAGTGATTTTGGAGCCCCAAAAAATAAAGTCTGCAACTGTTTCCACTGTTTCCCCATCTATTTGCCGTGAAGTAAGGGGACCAGATACCATGATCTTTATTTTCTGAATGTTGAGTTTTAAGCCAACTTTTCCACTCTCCTATTTCACTTTCTTCAAGAGGCTCTTTAGTTCTTCTTTGCTTTCTGCCATAAATGTGTCATCTTCATATCTGAGGTTATTGATATTTCTCCTGGAAATCTTGATTCCAGCTTGTGCTTCATCCAGTCCAGCATTTCTCCTGACGTACTCTGCATAAGTTAAATAAGCAGGGTGACAATATACAGCCTATACTCTTTTCCCTATTTGGAACCAGTCTGTTGTTCCATGTCCAGTTCTAACTGTTGCCTCTTGACCTGCATACAGATTTCTCAGGAGGCAGGTCAGGTGGTCTGGTATTCCCATCTTTTGAAGAATTTTCCACAGTTTGTTGTGATCCACACAGTTAAAGGCTTTGGCATAGTCAATAAAGCAGAAGTTCTTAGAACTTGGTTTCCTCTCTTGAAAACCAGGAAAGGTGATGCTTACCTTAAAGTTCTGGTTCAGAGACATTGGAAGAGATTTTTTAAAAATTCCATTTCCTAATACATGCCAGAAAGCAGGATTTGCAATAATTACTAATAATATATATTACCTACTTTGTGATAGGGCTTCCCTCGTAGCTCAGTTGGTAAAGAATCGGCCTGCAATGCAGGAAACCCCGGTTCTATCCCTGGGTCAGGAAGATCCCATGAAGAAGGAAATGGCAACCTACTCCAGTATTCTTGCTTGGAGAATCCCCATGGACAGAGGTGTCTGGTGGGCTACAGTCCATGGGGTCGCAAAGAGTCAGACACAACTGAGCACATCACATCACCATATGATTAGAATCTGTCAGACCCGATACACACCTGCCCTCTAAATTCAGGGGCTTTGCATTTTGACTCCCTTTTTCTTGTTATATGACTATAAACTCCTTAGAACCTCAATTTTCTGGTCTGTGAAATGGGGCTAACAAGTCTTTCTTCATAGGGCTGTGTGGGGATTAAAGAAGATAATGTGAGTAAACCATGTCACAGAAACTGCATTTTGCATGGGACTTTGCAAGCACTCCATACATAGTGGCCATTAGTCTTATGCGGACAAAACCTCTGAGAAGCAGGCATTACTACCCCATTTTATGGATGAGGAATATGAGGCCGCAAGCCACGACTTCGTACAACTGCTAAGTGGCCACACTGACAAGCAAACTCAGGTCTTTTTCGCTCAGAAGCACATAGCACTCCCCTGAACATGGCTGCTCCCTGTTTCATCCGTTTTGGTCACACAGGACCACCTGGACAGGGTGTGCGGGAGGCTCTTCGGGGACGGGGCTGCTCCAGGCACAGGATACGATGGCCTCCCCGAAACGTCTGGATGCTGCTGTCAGAGTGAACAATGATAACCTGCGGTGCAGGAAGCCATGGTCACAAGGATACAAACAGCAGCGTGAGGGTGGCAGCTCCCTTCTGCCCCAGCCCTGACCAGCTCTGTGCTCCTGGGCCTGGACTGGAGGTAACACCTGGCATGTCTCAGATCTAGGAGCTAAGAGATGGCCCCGTCCCCCCATAGGGGGCGAGTATGGGCAGTGCCCTGTCCCTGTCGTACGTCTCCTGGGAAGCCAGACAAGCAGGTGGCTCTGGGATCTGCTGAGAAAGGCCCAAGATGGTGATGTGGGCCCCTACGGCAGCTCTTCCCCTAGAGCCCTGAACAGGCTGCTTCATGAATCTCATGCCCTCAACACAATCACAGAGGCTTTTCTGGGTCAGAGCCTCTGCAGAGGCCAGTTTCATGGGAAGGACAGACCCACATGACTGTACAATGCAGACAGCCAAGGCAGTATCCTAGGGACACAGATGAAGGGCATCTCGTCCAGCCTGGGGAGTCTGAGAGCCTAAAGGGGGGAAACAACTGAACAGAATATTTTTTTAAAAAATATTCATTTATTTATTTGGCTGCACCAGGTCTTGGCTGATGCATGTAGAATCTAGTTCCCCAACCAGGGACTGAACCCAGCACTTCCAGCATTGGGAGCATGGAGTCTTAGCCAATGGACCACCAGAGAAATCCTTGAACAGGGTTATTATTAAAGGAGCTGGCCAGGCCAAGCAGGAGAGGGATGTTTGGGGCATGTGCTAAGTGCACTCAGGGACCCGCAGGTCAGATCTAGTGGGCGGTGTCTGTGGGGGGCTGGGCAGGGTGGGAAGGCAGTGGCAGAGCAGGCAAGAGGGGCAAGAGGAGCTTTAAAGGAGGGCTTGCATCCTGGGTTGGAGTAAAGGGAAGCCACGGCCATGGTGTGTGGAGCCAGCTGCTGCCGGCCTGTGGAAGCTGACTGTGCACACGAGTTCAGTGACCTCACATTGGCTGTTTGAAACTGGCCATGGTGGGAATTGGCAAGTGCTATAAATCAGAGCCAGTCATTGAAAAAATGAAAAAGGGCAGGCTCTGGTGGATTAAAAAGTCAGGGCACGGGATGATTAACTTTGTTCTTCAGGAGGATACTCTGTCCGGCCTGAAGGATGGGCAGAAGGCAGTGCTCTTGGAGGCTGGAGCTCCGAGGCTTTGGGTGACTTCCCGGCAAGGGTAAGGGGCCGGGAATGAAGAGGCCCCCTGGTCACCCGACCCCGCTGTGTGGGCGCAGCCTGGGGATGGGGCGGAGGCTTGGGGAGCCCCTCAACCTTCCACAGCCAGAGCCTGAGAATCCACAATAAAACCCTTAACGAGAAACACCTGGGCTCTGCCCGGGCCCAGGCTGGGAGCTGGGACGGGAGGGGATTAGGGCATTGCAAGTGAGGTGGAGAAGGAGCTGGTATTCCAGGCGGTCATTTGCTGGTTTATCATCAGCTCCCCTGAGCCCAGGCCTGGGTGGGGAGAATAGGGCACTGAAGGAAGAGGGGAAAGGAAGTCATAGTGATGGCGTCACTGCCCATGGGCCCTGGGGGCCCCCCCGAGCCAAGGCACTGGTTGTGTGGGTGCTGGTTCTATGGAATCTTCTGGTCAAGATCATAGCATGTCAGTGCCACATCAGGCAGGGCCCTGGGTCACCCACGACTTCCCCAGAGAGTCCTGTGTGGGGGAGGGGGGCTGTGTGGTAAGAGTGTAGGAAGAATGAAGACTGAGTGCCTCTTCCCACCCCATCCCATCCCCCCTGCCCCAGGATGCATGAAGGAAGGAGTGTCTGAGACCCCAAAGGAGAGGCTTGGCTCATCCCAGAGCCCACTGGGGCTCTTGGCCTGGTCCAGCCTGGCCTCTAGATCCAAACTGCTTCCTGGACTTTGGTGCCTGGGGAACCGAGGTGGCCACTAGGGAGGCTGGGCCCCAGGCTTCCGCCTACCCTTCTCTTGAAGGATGAGCTGGCAGGGCAGGACACGTCTTGAGTGGAAGGGCAGTCCCAACTGGGCAGCGCTTCTCTTGACTTCTCAAGACCATCCAGGGCTGGTGCAGAAGCAGACGTGGGGCTCCCAAGCCCTGTGCCCACCGGCAGAGCTGGGGTTCCCTGTTCGAAGCGCCAGTGATCATCAACTGGGTGGGTCAGAAATTGGGAAGAGGCTGTTGGGCACTGGGGAGGGGGGCCTGCCAGTGTGTGCACTGAGTCCCACCTGTTGTGCCCCTTCGGAGTCCCCCTCCCCACCCAAAGTCTGCTCGGGGTCGGGTGACCTCCAGGCACAGTCTCAGGGCCTCAGGGGGCCACACAGCACACCTCTGTGTATGTAGTAGCACCTTCTCTGGGCAGACCCAGCCCTGTGTGCACGTAGCTTGGTGAGGAGACACGGCCTTGATTGCAGCTAAGAAGGAGGACACTTCTTTTAAAGCAGATGCAGCCTTTGAGAAGTGACCAGCAGGCATGCGGTGGCCCCGAGAACACCCTCCAGCAGCCGGAGTAAAGTTTCTATCTGCCAACCCACAACTGGGGCTGCCCTGCCTCCCCTGCCCTGTCCCCACCCAGGGGCCACCCCAGCCCTTGTCATAAACAGCCCTGCCAAGGACAGGAGGGACCTGGAGGGTGGGGAGGGGTGCCATGAACGCAGAGCCTCACACACTTCAAGGGCTGCGGGAGGCACCGCCCACTTTGCATCCCACTCTGACCACCCACCCGCTGCTGACAGTTCTGCTACAGAACCCAGGAGAAGAAGGCCTGTACTGCTTCTGGGCACCACGTGGGGAGGGAGGTCAGGGCATCTGGAGATGAAAGAACCAGGACCGGCTGCGGCCCCGGCCACCACCCAGGATGCCGCCCCGCCACCCCTCCAGGGCTTCCCTCTGGTGCATGTGGTCCCATCTGGCCCCCACCCCACCTCCGGACATGAGGCATCAGGGGTGGAGCCCCAGACCCTCCTGGGGAGAAGAACTGGTCTTGCCAGCTGGGCTCTGAGAGGTGGCTGCCTCCAACTCAGCCTTTGAAAGTTGAACACCCCTCCCAGCACCCTGACCTCTCTTCAACTGTCCACCCTTTAGGGTCAGTCCACTGGGAAAAGAGAGGTAGGACACAAAGCTGCAAGCCAGCAGGCCCAGGGACTGGCCCTAGATCGTGGGCACATTTCTTCCATCAGGAGAGGCTCAGGTCTCCCATCTGTAAAACAGGGTCAGAAAGTTATATAATGCACAAGTGAGAGGCAGAGTTGGGATCAGAACCCAAAGCTGCCAGCTTCAAAGCTTCCTGGCATCACCGCAGGGTCCCTTTGTCAGTCAGGGTACATGGTGCCAGCTGGGACATGCCACTCACAGGTTTCTTTAGGACATGGCCTGCCCAGCAGCACTTCTCCTTGGACATGGGCTGCTGGAAGTCACACAATTTTATGAAGATTCTTGGGGTTCTTGCAGCCATATCCTGGACATTGAGGTTCAGAGAAAGAATGTGACTTGCCAGGTAGCCAGGGAACCAATGTGAAGAGCCAACTCATTGGAAAAGACCCTGATGCTGGGAAAGATTGAGGGCAGGAGGAGAAGAGGACGCAGAGGATGAGATGGTTGGATGGCATCACCGACTCAATGGACATGAGTTTAAGGAATCTCTGGGAGATAGTGGAGGACAGAGAAGCCTGGCATGCTGCGGTCCATGGAGTCACAGAGAGTTGGACAAGACTAAGTGATTAAACAACAACAGGGAACCAAGACTCCCTGGGTCTCTTTGCTCCCCGCCCGGTGCTCTTTCACTGCTCAGGGTGGAGTCTAGAAGCCCAGGCTGGTTAGACTGCACATACATGGAGTCCATACTGTTCCTAGGGACCTTCCTCCCATGGGAGGAGCCGTCTCCTGGGAGAAGCAGAAGCAGTGTGCCTCCCTCTATGACTGTAACTGTCACATGAGACCACCTTGGCCTTTGCCTCCAGTTTCTGACTCACAGAAGGGCAGTTAGTTCCTCGAAGGGAAAGGCGCAGAGGCCAGTGACTGGCAGAAAGAAGTCGCTGAGAGTTCACTGGGTGGGTCAGGGCCCAGGCCCCAGGTTTGTGCAGGCTTGGAGAAGCTGGGTTGCCGCCCCGCACTCCTGGAACAGGGCTGAGCCTGCAGGCGGGAATTCCGGTGGCTCTCACAGGCGGGCCAGCTCCCTGAGGCCAACAGAGCATGGGGAGTGGCCAGAGGGTGGAGACCAGAGGGGCTGAAGCTGGGGCATCAGCCCATCAGAGCCCCTACTGAGCACCCACAGGTGCCCAGAAGGGCTCCCCTCTGGGGCAGGTACTCTGTCCTTAGGGACCCCAAGATCCTGCAGGGAAAACACAGGGCATGAGACTTGGCCACCTGTGACCTGGACCCTAGGTCCTGCAGGAGGCAGGAAGGAGGGAGAAACCTGCTGAGGGCGGGGGAGAAAAGGGATGGTTGGGGGAGTCAGGGAGGGCTCCTCAGGCTGGACTGGAAGGATGGGTATGACTTCCCATGGGAAAAGTCTAAGAGATACGAGAAAAATAGGAAACCAAAGTGCGGGTGGGAGCAGTGAGTTGGCTTGGACCCCAGCCTCTCTGAGTGTTGGTGAGGGTGCTGGACAGGGCACTACCCTTCTGAGAGCTGCTCTCTACAGCAGGTCTGCTGCATTGCAAGGCGGATTCTTTACCAGCTGAGCCACCAGGGAAGCCCAAGTATACCAGAGTGGGTAGCCTATCCCTTCTTCAGCAGATCTTCCCGACCTAGGAATGGAACCGGGATCTCCTGCATTGTAGGCAGATTCTTTATCAGCTGAGCTACCAGGGAAACCCTATAGCAGCCACAGCAGTGGCCAGAGCATCCACTCGCACCCCCAAGGCGCACGATGTCTCTCCTGGGACCCTGATGACATGGGCTCTGGTCAGTCAGGGGGCCACCCCCTGACCCACTTCTCGGCACTCCCTCCCCGCTGGAGAACCACTTCCTATGCGGGTTAGTCAGCTCCATGGGTGCCCCCAGCAGGGAGCTCAGATACAGCTCAGTGTCCCCCCCCACCACCCCACACCTCCTCTTGGGGGTGGGGTCCTTCTGGGCCTCTGGTGCTCTCTTTGTCCTGTCCAGAAGAACATCCCTCTCCTCGCTGCCTGCCCTCTGCAGCCCCCCTGCACCGTGGGCAGCCACCCGGAGGAGGGGTCTCCTCGGGAGCTGGGTCCCTGACCTCGAGAGCCAGCCCCCCTACCCCCGAGGGAGCAAGAGTCCAGAGTGGATTGTGTGGCTCCTCCTCCCCTTGCCCATCACCTCCCCAACCCCATGGGCTCCCCTGGCCTCTGCCTTTTTTCTGTTCCTTTCTCAGCAGCTGCTCTGATTCTAAGGCCATCCCCATTCACAAGGGAGACTTCCAGGAGGAGGTGGTCACTCAGCCGGGCCCTTGAGTGCAAGGACCATCTGTCTGGGACTTCAGAAACTTCCCGGAGTTTCTAGGAGCTTCCAGGAGGAGGGCTGGGGCTGTGAGTGGGAGCAGCTGGGCTCCTCACTCCCCACCCTCACCCTGACCCACAGATTCTCTTCAAGCATGAGTGGAAGTAGGGTGGGGGTTTGAGCAGCCAGGAGAAGGCAGGACTAGACTGAAGTGTCCTCAGCCAATTTTGTCTGCCTGGTGGGGTCTCCTGGTCCAGGGCTGCCTGGGGACACAGCAGGATTTAGAACCAAGAGAGAGAGAGAGAGAGAGAGGAATGAATGGGTGGAGAGGAGCAGGTGAGGTTGTCTCTTCTCAGTGGCCCTTTGTTCAGAATACAGGAGCGCTCCTGGCACTCACATCAGAGGCTTGGCATCTCTGTTGCCAGGCACCCCTTTCTCAGCTCTTCCCTGGCGCCCCAGGTGATCTTAGGATGGTCCTGTCATGCCTGTCCCCAAAGGGGCCCTTCTCCCCATGCTCTGCCATTGTGGGGGCTGCTGCGGAGTCCAGCCTGGGTGCCCAGGGCAGAGAGCCCATGTTTTAGCCAGGTGTGCTGACCGAGGGTGGCTGGATGCTGGACTCGTGACGGTTACAAGACCACGTCCCTCCTCCACCCTGCCAGGGAGACTGATGACTTCCTGAAAAGGGGTTAAATGTGGAGGGGTGGGTTGTGACATGGAACATCTGATGTGACCCAAGAACTTCCTGTTCAAGTGACCCCTGAGGGCTCCTGAGCTCCGAAAGCGTCCCGTGCACAGTCAGAACGAGCCCTGAGAGTCTCGCTTCTCTAAGCTAGAGATGCTTACAAACTGGGCTCGTCCCGAGGTGCAGTGGAATCCAAGTCCCCGATCCCTGCAGGCTCGTCTGAGCTGCTGCCACAGGGGCCTTGAGACTCGGAAAGTCAACCAGGGAATCCCCAAGAGGAAGAGGACATCACATTCCATCCTCCGCCCCCGCTGCTGGAACCCTGGAATTCCAGTTTAATTCCTTCATGCCCAGTAAGGCATAGGTTCACTAGCTAATCGCCTAAATAGGTCTTCTGGAAAGCCCAAATCCTCATGAGGCTCTGGTATGTCAGAGAAGGAAGATTCAGAAGAAAGGAAGATTACTCAGTGCTCAGCTGTGTGCAGACCAGGGCAGGAGAGACTTGCAAGCCTGCACTAAGGAGAGGTCCCAGCCAGGACTGATGGCAGAGCTGGGAAGACTCTCTGGGGAAAAAAAAAATCTTCCTGAGGTTTTCAAAGTTTCAGCATCACTTGGTGAGTCAGGGCCAGGCGCTGTTCTGCAGGCCTTGTCTCAGCCTCTCAAAGCTGAAGTCCGCCCAGCTGTTGCTGTGAGCTGCACGGACCAGCAGCTAGTCAGACCCGGGTTGCCCACAACATCAGCTGTCTGCCCACTGGGCAGCCTGTGAAGCAATGTGGCTGAATCAGGCCTTGACTAGACTTAATAGATACCAGACCTGGGGGCTGGGACTTGAAGTCGTGGTGGTGGGGGCTTGAAGGCAGGCCAGCCTCTCAGAAGAAGGAGATGTGGTAATTCATTGTGGGCCAGGGAGAGAAACATTGTGCAAACTCCCGCCCCCTCGGAGGCAGCAAGTGTAAGATACAGACTTAACTGCTTGATCTTCCCTGGGTGAGAGCCAGCAGAGAAGCCTGGAAGCTGGTCCCAGGAGAGGCTGAAGCATGAGGGTGGTCAGCATGATCGGGAGGCAGAACCAGAATGTTTGATTTCCTGGGAGAGGGCAAGCTGAGCAGTGACTCAGTTGAGAAATATTCAATCAAGTCTTTGTTTTTGGAAGGACGATGTAATGAGAAGTCAGTCGGGCTGTGAAGGGCTTGAAGCCCTGGGGAGATCTGATGGAGTTATTCCCACCCAACCTCATCCCAAGTGGTTTTGCCCCAACACCAGGATCCACCCTGGAGGAAAGCCTGACCTCCTGCCTCCTGCAAGCTGCAAAAGATGAGAGGTTAAATGGAAGATTTAAACCAGACATCCCCCAAATGGAGGTGCCTCTTTGCGTTTGGTATCCCTGGCTGGTGGGCAGAATAGCAGCCCTTGTCAGTGTCTTTGGCTGGCCTATTGTTGTCGTTCAGTTGCTAAGTCATGTCCGACTCTTTGTGACCCCATGGACTGTAGCCTGCCAGGATCCTCTGTTCATGGGATTTTTCAGGCAAGTATACTGGAACGGGTTGCCGTTTCCTTTCCAGGGGATCTTCGCAACCCAGGGATCGAACCCACATCTGCTTGGCAGACGGATCTTTATCACTGTGCCGAAGTCCCATTGGTGGACTGCTCTGGCTTTATTTAACCCTCGGCCCCTCTGGCCAACAGAGTTCCCTTAGACCTCTCCTGGACACCCCAGCATTCTGCACCCCTCTCGCCCCATCACTCCTTCCAGATAAGTTCATGCATCTGAGACCATTTCCCCTGCATCAGAAAGGAAAGAAGTGCAGCAACCATTTCTGCACAGACTGTTCTCCAAGGCTCCCAAGCTGTTCTGTATGGTGGGTTGTCTGCGGGAACTGAGCAGGTCATGGCTAAAGGTCAGTTAGAGAATCAGGGCGGCAGGCAGGGGTACACCAGTGCATTCAGCCATCTGGATGTCCTTCAGGCACCACCACAAACTCATTGTCTCCATTCCGGACCCCTGCCTCTCTCCCTGGAGAGAGACACTCAGCACTCTGTCCTCCCGGCTACCCCAACAAGGAACACCATTCATCCTGGAACTCCTTCCTGCTTGCTCAGGCTCCTCCTTTAGCCTGTTTATCTTATAAATATGTCTCCAATCCAGCTCTACCTTCCTCTCACCACCACTGTCCCATTTTATTGCTCCATCTTCCTTCATGGGCTTCCCTCATAGCTCAGTTGGTAAAGAATCCACCTGCCATATAGGAGACCCCGGTTTGATTTCTGGGTCGGGAAGATCCGCTGGAGAAGGGACTGGCTACCCACTCCAGTATTCTTGGGCTTCCCTTGTGGCTCAGCTGATGAAGAGTCTGCCTGCAATGCGGGAGGCCTGGGTTCGATCCCTGGGTTGGGAAGGTCCCCTGGAAAAGGCAAGACAACCCACTCCAGTATTCTGGCCTGGAGAATTTCATGGACTGTAGAGTCTATGGGATTACAAAGAATTGGACATGACTGATCAACTTATACATTCTTCCTTCATTAAAATCACAGCGACGGTCTCTCAACAGGTGTCTCTCTGCAGTCTCACTCTTTGAATCAGTCAGCCAAGTTGCACACATGATAGTCTGAGAAGAATTCACAAAGATGTGGGCAAGGGGTAGGGAGACCCTAGGACAGCTGGCCTCATGCTGCGGTGTCCCCCAGCGGAGGCGGCCAGCTTGCAGAAGCGCCGCCAGGAAGGGGTGGGGAGTTCACCTCACTCTCTCCTCTCCCTCAGTTCCTGCTGGGCTCCCCATTGTCAAGGAGCGGGAGAGCCACGGGGAATCTGTGATGCTGATCTCCCCAGCACAGGGCCGCGGGGAGGACGGTGGAGGAGGAATCTGGAGAGCAAACGGCTCACCCAGATGTTCACTTCTTTACATGGCCACCAGGGAGACGTTGCCAAAACCTGTATCTGAGCGGGTTCCTGCCTAAGACTTTGAGAATAACCCAAACAAGCATATGGAGTAAAATGACAGTCATCCCCTCACCCCAGGTGGGCCCTTGGAGCCAGTGGACCCCAGGTCTACATGAAGCTTTGGCTGGCATCTCCCACTCACCACGCTTTCAGGCCCGTTTTACAGCTGAAGCTCGGAGGTGCAGACACTGGGGTCTCACGGTCAGGGCCTGGTGACAACTGGAGCCGGAGCCTGGGCCCACCCTGCTGCGAAAACACCTCCTCGCAGGCTCCTCAAGGCCCCCCCTCCAATCTTGGCCAGCCCTGCTCCTCACTCTGTGGGCTCCCGGACCCCAGGAAATCTGCGTAACTCGTTCTCTGAAGCCTCCCTGTGCTCTCCCTTCTCTGAGTCTGTAGGGCCGGGGGGTCAGCAAACTGGTCCTGCCCCCATCATTCCTCGAGGCCTGCTTTTGAACAGCCCGGGAGCTAAAAACACTCTCTACATTTTAAATATTAGAGAATGTAAACGAATAATGTTTTGTGGCATGTGAGAATCAGATGACATCCCCATGCCTGTTAAATAAAGCTTTTAAAAATATATTTATTTATCTACTCATGGCTGGGCCCAGGTCTTCATTGCTTTGTGGGCTTTTCTCCAGTTGCAGCAAGCAGGGACTACTCCCTAGCTGCGGTGTGGTGGAGTGGCTTCTCTTGTTGAAGAGCGTGAGCTCTAGGGCAACAGGCTGAATTGTGAGGCACCAGCTTAGTTGTTCCACGGCACGTGGACTCTACCAGATCAAGGATCGAACCCTTGTCTCCTGCATTAGCAGGTGGATTCTCTACCACTGAGCCACCGGGGAAGGCCCTGTTAATAAAGTTTTATTGGCACACAGCCATGCCACATACCCTCTGGGGCTGCTCTGGGGCTTCATGGGCTGAGTTGAAGAGTTGTGACAGGAAAGGCTTGGCCTACAAAACCTCAGATCATTACCATCTGGCCCTTTATGGGGAAGCTTTGCCAACCCCTGGGTTCAGAGCGTTGCTACTGAATCTTCACCATATTTTCATGCGTTCTCACATTGCATCTGTAATCCAGACCTGGCTCTGTCACCATCCCGTCTGGGAAGACAGCCTGGCCCTCCCTTTTCTCATCTACCTTGCTTTGAGGGCAGTGTAGCGTCGAGGCTTAGAGCACAGGCACCTGGGTTTGAATCTGGGTCCTGCTCCTTAGATCCTTGGGCAACTTACCTTCTCTATGCCTCAGTCTTTCTCTCACCCTGCAAGGAGGGTCATGAGTTTATCTGCTTCATATCTTGCCATGAAGCTCATGTGATAAAAACAAGTAAAAACCTGTGACCTGCTTCGAACAGGGCCTGGTATACAGGAGGTGCTGCTTAGGAGTCAAGGCTCACGGATCATCGCAGCAGGGGGACTGGTCCCTGACACAGACTTCTCACCTGTTCTCTGCTATTTGTTCACATGCCCTGAGGGCAGTGAGTATAGACTGTTCTCTTCACGCCCAGAATGGGTGCTCAGAGAGCACATGGATTTGCTGTAAGGAGGCAGGTGGGAGGGGTCTGGGCAGAGGGTCCCCGGTGGCCCCCAGAGATTGAGACCCAGTTTGGGTGGGTGGGTGGGAGTGGTCCTCCAATGAGAGAAAAAACAGCATATGGTGCTCCAAGTACATAGCTCAGAAATCGGGGACCCCAAGGCTGGGTAGGTGAATCTGGGGGCAAAACAGGGCCCAACTTGCCAGTCAGGAGGTGCCCAGACTTTGTGGCTGCAAAGTTTTTGGAAGACCTGGAGGTCACAATGTCCTTGGGCTGTGAGGAGAGGCTGGGCAGCCCAGTCAGGCCCGGACTCCTGGGCACCATGGGGTGTGGGGTGGTTTGCTGAGGGGCACCCAGTAAAGCAGACTGAACCCCTCAGATCACTAAGACCCCTCATCAGACCAGCAGGAACTGGCCTTTGTGGAATACTGAGGCACCCAAGTTGGGGTGGGGAGAGGGTCGTCCCTGTCTGCAGCACCCTCCTCCACCCATCTTCAGAGAAGATTACCTTTCACTCCCCACCCCCCAGCTGTCACCCACACATCCCAGCCATCTCCAGACTCTGGAGCAGGGAAGCTGGACCTGAAACGGGCACAGAGTTCACTGAGGACAAAGGACTTCAGAGCTTCTTCGTTCAACAAACAAACGAGGCCCAGCTTCGGGCCAGTGTGTGGGCACGGCGCTGAGTCTGGAGACAGATTTGGCCTAGCTGGAGTGTGAGTTCACTCCCACCAGCCCTCTGGGAAGGGAGTGCTCCCGGAGGAGGGGTCCCGGGGGCTGGAGCGAGTGTGGGTGCCCCAGGCCTGGGACTGCATGCGCTTATGTCCTCGGAATAGCAAGGAGCAAGGAGGGAGGCGCAGAGGAGCTGCCTGCGGGCTCCCTGTCTGCCCTGGGCCTGGAGCCGGGCAGGTGGCCAGGGTGAGAGGCCGGGGCACACTCCTGCCTCCTCCAGTCCAACCTGGCATTTGCTGCTCTGCGGCTGGAGCCGAGGGGACAGTTTCAGGTGACACTATTTGAAGATCTTCAGCAAGGTTGACCCCACTGGGCACTGGGTCTGGAGTCTGCTGCCGTGGTGAACAGGAGCCCCCAGAAGAGGCTCCAAGAGCTGGGGGCAGGGTGGGTGTCTTGGGAGGGGCGGAATGTGGCGGTGGTCACATCTTCACGTCCATCCAGACTGTCCCTTGTCCTTCCCAAGGCCATTTCCCCAGCTTCTGGGAGGATGCCCGGCCCTGCCCCCTGGGTCGCCCCCGAGCTGGGCAGGTGGGTGCGGTATCCGTTGTGCAAGGGGTGAGCTCACTCACCGCGCCCGCCCCGGCCTGCACCAGCCTGCCCGCTGCAGTTAATCATTGTTCAAATGCCCTGGCAGGCAAGTGGGCTGAGGAAGAAGACCTGAAGGGCAGGGCCACCTCTGCCAGCTCTCAGCAAGGCACCCACAGCAGGCTGCGGCCACAGCCACTCCCCAGGACCCCCACACTGAGCATCCTACAGTGGAGCTGAGAACACCTCTCCTGATTCTCTGCAAGCAACTTTGAAAATATTTTTGATTCCCACTAGAGAGCACCCTCTTGTCGATTACCTGTCTTGGGGTGAACTCAGGGCATTCAGTGGTAAAGCTAGTAGGGTGGGGTCAACACCCAATGCCGTGTTTCAAACCACAGTTCTGCCATTTGCCAGCTGTGTGATGTTGGCCAAGAATCATAGCCTCCCTGTGCCTCAGTTTCCTGGGCTATAAAAAGCTGTTGTTGATGACGATGCTTTCCTCAAAGGACCATTGTGAGGACTATGATATACATAAGGTGCTTCCCATCCCAGTGCCTGGAAACAGGACTAATACACCCATCGCTGGGCTCTCATAATTCCCAAGAGGAAGCCAAGGTGCTGGGCTGGGCTGTTTGGTGCACGTTGTGTAATCACTTTTCATGTGGATCCTTGTGAGTCAGGTACAACTGTCCCCATCTCCCTGGCACGGACACCCGAGCTCTGGGAGTGACGTGACTGCCCATGGTCACATGGTGTAAGTGACCAAGCCGGGATTCAAGCCCGGGTCCGTCTGCCTGAGTTCTCTCCACTACTCAGCATTGCCAGGTCTGCAGATCAAAGATGCGAATCTGAACTTGTCAGGCAATTAAATTCTGCCCACACTCATTGACGTCCTCGGAGCGTGGGGGCGGGAGTGGGGAATGGGGCGAGGGGTTCTGGGCTGAGTTCTATTGTGAGAAAGACAGATGAACAACGCCCAGCCTCGTCTGTATGCTCAGAGAACCCCAGACAGGTTAGAAGACTGGAAGAGCCGTGCACAGGCCCTGCCGAACCCCAGCGCCACTGTGGGCTGGAATCTTGGGGCCCCGGGACCCCGAGACAGGCAGGGCCTGGGTGGGCAGTGGAGGGACAGGGACCTGGAGGCAGCATGCTGGGGGGTTTTGGCAACATGTGTTGATGTGGCATGGCTTGGGGAGGGGGAACCATGGGAGGAGACTGAGAAAGGCCTAGAACCCCCTCCTCTGTCCCACCTCAACCTCCCCATGGCACGGCTGCTTGCTGTGCTGAAGGCAAAGATAGTCGCAGTGGAATTGTGCCGGAGATTCCGCTAACTGACCCCAGCGCCTCCGGGGAGGGTCCTCTGTCTATTTCAGAAGTGTACCTTGAGGTGCTCCTCTGAGTCCCTCTTGAGTCCCGGGACTCAGGTAGCCTGCCCCTGGGCCAGAGGGAGCACTGAAGCACTGAAGCATGGAACTGACCTTGACCCCACAGAGGCCAGCACATCATGGGGTCAGCAGCTAGGAAAACCCCTGTCAGCCGTGTGATCTGAGACCCTGGGAAAGAAAGGGCCATGAGGGCAACTAAAGCAGCCCAAGGACCTCGGATATGTGTGTGTATGTGTGTGTTTGGTGGTGTCCCCTCTCCTTGACAGCACTTGCATGAAAGTTCCGTGCCCCCAGAATAAGCCTATGTTCTGTCATCAGGACCAGCTCACCTTCTAGTTGTACTAAGAAACTGAGACTTTTATCAGAGTTGGGGTGGTTGGGGGTCCAGTTCAGTTCAGTTCAGTCACTCAGTCATGTCCGACTCTTTGCGACCCCATGAACTGCAGCACACCAGCCCTCCCTGTCCATCACCAACTCCCGGAGTCCACCCAAACCCATGTCCATCAAGTCGGTGATGCCATCCAACCATCTCATCCTCTGTTGTCCCCTTCTCCTCCTGCCCTCAATCTTTCCCAGAATCAGGGTCTTTTCAAATGAGTCAGCTCTTCGCATCAGGTGGCCAAAATATTGGAGTTTCAGCTTCAACATCAGTCCTAGAATTAAATGGAAATAGACCCAGAGCACTAGGCCATCAGGCATCCAGGTTTACTGGATTTTTCTGTTTTTTGGCAGTGCTGTGGGACACGCAGGATCTTAGTACCCGGATCAAGGATCGAACCTGTGCGCCCTGCAGTGGAAGTGTGGAGTCTTAACCTCTGGACCACCAGGGATTCTTCTCTCTTATATAAGCAAAGACATAGTTGCTTGTACCATCTTTCCAGCCAATATATTTCTTGAATGTCACTCACTTCGTCAATAACAGTTTGTCTAGAACACCTTTTGTGCTAACTAATGAATTCTGGGGATCAGATTTAGATAACTACATTTGAAGACCTTGCTAGCCACTCCAAGAGTGTGACTTTGTTTCCATGTTAAGTAATTACCCCTAAAGCATTCGTTGCCATGAACTCACACATGCATACACATTCTTCCTGTTCATAAGGGGTGCTTTAAGGTGAATTGCCGGCAGTGCCACAGGCCGGCAATTCCTCAGTCTCAGCACCACAGACACTCTGGGCCGGGTCATCCTTTCCTGTGGGGGCTGCCCATGAACTCCGCAGCATCCCTGGCCTGTATCCCCGACATGATAGCAACACACACCCCCACCCTGGCTGTGACAACCCCAGAATGTCTCCAGACACTGCCAATTGCTCCCTGGGGACAAAAGACCTCCTGACGTTTGAACTGGAGTGAGACCATATTTGTGTTCAATTTAGGACACTTTTTAAAGACATTTTATATCAGAAAATTTGAAGCAAATTTAAAAAATTGACTAATTAATGAAACCCCACGTAGTCCCACCACCAAGTGCATGAATGAATGAAACACCAAGCCCCAACAATGATTCATTCAGCCAATTTTATCTCTGCTCCTACCAGCCCCCTGCTGCCATCCCTCCCCTTGAATTTTTTGGAAGCAAATCTCAGACATCATTCATCTATAAATGCATGCATGCATGCTCAGTCGTGTCCAGCTGTTGGCAGTCCCATGGATTATAGCCCACCAGCTTCCTCTGTCCGTGGGATTTTCCAGGCAGGAGTGGGTTGCCATTTCCTTCTCCAGGGCATCTTCCTGACTCAGGGATCGAACCCGCGTCTCCTGCTCTCCTGCATTGGCAAGTGGATTCTTTACCACAGCTCTAGCTGGGAAGCCCATCTATAAATGGTTTGAGGGATATATCTTTAAAAGATAAGAACTCTTCTTTTTAACATAACTGCAATGCTCTTATCCAATCTTTAAAAAACTAAAACAAATTCCTTAATGTCATAAAATATCCAATAAGTGAAACCAGGATACTTCTGAGAGCATCACGGGGAGTGCATAAGGCTGCAGGTCCTTTTTGTCTCTTTCCTCCCTGCTTTCTTTTTTTTCAAATGTATATCCAGGACCTACTTTGCTTCTGATGGACTGAAAAACTTACTCCTAAAGGTGGGCTCTCGTCCATCCTCAGTCACGCCCATGGAAGGGTGCAGAGCTAGGGCTCAGCCAAGGTGGGTAGAGGAAGCTGCTGATGATAGAGGGACCCCCTACTCACGGATGGGCAGACAGACGGACACATATATACCGGCTTCAGCTTGTCTGAACAGAGTCAGTCCCGCTGCTTCCCAGGGGTGGCTCCTCAGAGTCCAGGGCTCCCCATGAAGGAGTCTTGCCCTTCTGTCTCTTTCCTCTGTGGCCACCCCAGCTCTGCAGCCAGGCTCACGGGGAGAGCCCCTGTCTCCACACATCTCTATGAACCTCCTGATTTGGGGAGTTCTTCGCTGAGCACAGTTCTGAAGAATGAAAGCAAGCCATACTGCTTGAGATGAAATTTAAAAATAACCAGAACATTCTTGCAGACCCCACCAGGCCAGGCTCTTCAGTTCTGTCTCACCCCGCCGGCCCAGGACAGGCTGGAGACTGGCCTGTCCAGGTCCTGGCAACCTACCACCAGGATGCCATGAAGTCAGACCTTGCCCCAGTGCTTCCAGAACCCCTTTCCTTGGCTTTTCCCACTCTAGATGGGTCTCCCTCTCCTTACCCAGTAGGGGGACCTCATTCTCCCAGATCCCCAGCCAGTCCACTGTAATGCCCAGTGTCTGGCCCAGGCCTTGCGTTGGCCTCATGTTTGCCCTGTCCTCCTCGTGGGTATCCTTCTGAGCCCTGGGAATCCTTTCTGCTCGCACAGCTTCATTCATTTAGTCACAAAACAAGCATGGAGGAATTACTCCACGCCAGACCCAGGAGCAACACAAACTAATCCTGCCTCGTGGGGCTCCCATTCTAGGGGCCACTGCATCCAGGTCACCATGACACATTTGCATGCAGCAGTTGGCGTCCCTTCTCTGGAAGCCCTGGGATTCTTATGCAAATGATTCTCCTCTTCCCAAGGGACCAGGTCTGCAGGCCCAAGGCCTAGAAGGTTGTCTGCCCTGGTCAGGCCACGAAATGTCATAGTACCCTCTAACCCCAGACAGTGGGGGACTCCAGCCCTACCTGTAAAAAGAGATCTGTCAAGTGGACTCTGTCTGAGGAAAGACAGTGCAATTCAGGGTGACTTACTCTTTCCCTTGGAGGGGACAGGAGTGTGTGTGCATGTGTGTGTGTGTGTATGTGAGGAAGGATTCAGAATATGAGAAGCAGTCTGGTGAATTCTATGTGGATTTTTTATGTGGCTTCTAAAAGGATTCTGCGAATCTTCTACATGGATTCCATTAAGATTGCATGAGGATTTTAGGTTCATCCATAAGCAGTCTCTAAGACTCTGGAAAGATTCTCAGAGATTTCACCAAGTGGAGCGCTGAAGGCCTGTAGTGTGAGCTGGATGGGCAGTTTCTGTTCTCCGCTGTGCCACACCCACCACAAATGGGCTCCCACCCCCCCGCCCTTCCCCTATAAACTATATAGCATTTCTTTTCCGCTGGCTCCTTCTTTCGCCCTTTACAGAACTAATTTAACGAGATGAGTTTAAAAACAAATAAAAGGAAAACCCCAGAGCAAACAGCACATGGCCGTCTTGGCTAGGGCCATCCTCCAACACCAAAGGCTCCCAGGAGCATCAAAGATGCCGCGAAGCAAACACGCAGCGCCCACTCCCTCCTGGGGCCTCTTGTTAGGACCAAGGCTGGTGGCTTCCAAATGGAAGGGGCTCCCTTCCCAGCTCCGGGTTTCTGTCCGTCAAAGCTGGGGTGCAGGCAGGTGGGCAGTGGCCCTGGCAGGCTCCACCCCTCGGGCCACAGTCGCCTGTGGCCTGCAGGAGGTTCAGCAGCTCCCATGATTGCTGGCTCCTGGTCAGCTCCCTGCAGGTCCCCACAGGCCCTGTTCCCCGCCCATGGGTGGTGGGGACAGCAGCAGACAGGCCTCCGGTTGGGTCAGGCAGCCTGAGAGAGGTGCTCAGGCCTGGGGTGGAGGCTGGGGCCAGGGCAGGAGGGAGGGCCTGGCCCAGGGTGGGGCCCTGCCCCAGCTAGTTGGTCTGCAAGGTCTCCCTCCAAGAACCACACCTCCACCTCTGGCTCAATTCCAGCAGTTCTTTTCATGTCAAGTGACTTCCTTCTAGGGCCAGTGCTGTCAGAATTTTCTGTAACAGTGGAAATATCTGACTATCCAATACAATAACCTCTAAAAAAATGTGCTCTTGGACCTAAGGAACTGAATTTTAAGTTTTTTTAATTTAATTAAAAAATTTTTTTTGGCTGAGTCACACGGCATGTGGGATCTTAGTTCCCCAATCTGGGCTCGAACCTGTGCCCCACTGTGTTGAGAGTGTGGAGTCTTAACCACCGGACCACCAGTGGTTTTTAACCACCCCTTAAAATCCTCTCCATCTTCCTCTCACGTGCTCTCTCGACCTCAAGGATGGGCGGGTGTCATTTATGCCAGTCACGTAAAGAACTTTTCAGTTCCCCTCCCTCCTGCAGAGTCTGATGCACCTGCTCCTCCCTCTGGTGCAAACAGAAAGGAGAATGGGGACCCACCGTGCTATCCCTCATGATGTCAAATGCAGAACTCCAAATCTCCCCTACGAAGCCTCTTGTTCTTGCTGTGTAGCTGTCCGGAGGCTGCCGAGAGGAGAGTCTGGCTTCCGGTGCCTTCCTTCTAGGCCCCTGGAGTCTGCCCGTTGCAGGGAGAGGGACCCCTTCCAGGGCCTGAGAGTCTCTTGTCTAGCACTCAGAAATGAATTGTCCAAGGAGACACACGGGCTGACAAGGGAAGAGACTTATAGGGAAGGGTGCCAGGGTGGACAGCAGCAGGGTCAGAGACCCCAGGACTGCTCAGGCACGTGGCTTGCAGTCTCGGGTGTTATGGTAACTGGGTTAGTTTCTAGGTTGTCTCTGGCCAATTGTTCTGACTCGGGATCCTTCCTGGTGGCGCATCCCTCAGCCAAGATGGAGTCCGATGAGAAACAGTCTGGGAGGTTGGTAGGACATATGGACTGGCATCTCCTCTTTTTGACCTTTCCCAAATTATTCCAGTATTGGTGGTAGCTTGTCAGTTCCATGTTCCTTGTAAGACAACTCACGCAAGTGGTTACTCTCGTGCCTGGCCAGGGCAGGCACTTTCAGTGGCTCCCCTGACGTACCCACATCGGAAGCGGGAAGGGACACCTGGTTTTCCTCCACGTGGTGTGTACAGAGCAGGGGTCTTGGCTGACACAGTACTCTAGCGGCACTTGCACTGCAAAGCCCCAGGGCATGATCACAAACAAGGCTTCCCCAGACCCCAGGGCTGGGCTCTGGGAGAGGCCCCCAGTCTGCCCGACAGTGGTAGGGACAAGAACTTGTCCTGTGCTGCCTGCCCTGGTGTGGCGGCTGTGCTGGAAGCAGGCTGAGGTCAGAACTGTTTCGCCCAGCCTTGTATTTTTGGATGCTGTTTTGCATCCCCACAGATTTCCTGAGATAACCTCAAGCTCAGGGATTCCTCGCTCGCCCATGTCCAGTCTAAGCCCATCAAAGGCATTCCTCACTTCTGTTAGTGTTTTTTATCTCTAGCATATTTCTTTTGGTTCTTTCTTAAAATTTCCATTTCCCTGCTTCCATGGCCCATCTGTTCTTGCATGTTTTCTACTTTATCCATTAGAGTCTTTAGCATCTCAATCATAGTTGTTTTAAATTTCTGCTCTGAAAATTCCAACATCCCAGACATGTCTGGTTCTGATGCTTGCACTGTCTCTTCAAACTGTTTTTTTTTTTTTTTAATTTTTCACCCTTTAAAAAGTCTTATAATTTTTCTTGATAGCCAGGCATGATGGACTGGGTAAAAGGAGTCACTGTAAATAGGTGTTTAGTGATGTGGTGAGGTGCAGATGGGGAAGTGTTCTATAGACCTGTGTCATGCGTGCATCTTTAGAGAGCCTAGGCCTCTGGACTCTGCTTCATTGTCTTGTTCTTCTCCCTTAAGTGGGGCAGGACAGCTAGAGTGGACTGGAGATCGGTGTTTCCCTTCCCACTGGTCAGTTTTTGTTGTTTCGGTGCTGGGTCATGTTAAAAATTCAGCAAGTTAGGCTCTGGTTAACTAGTTTCCCCTGAGTGCCAGCCTTGTTAAAAAGAACCTTCAGAATGATTCCCTTCCCCTCCTTCTGCTGGAAGCTCGAGGGGATTTTTCTCTGCTCATTGGAAAGACTGATGCTGAAGCTGAAGCTTCAGTACTTTGGCTACCTGATGCAAAGAGCCGACTCACTAGAAAAGACCCTGATGCTGGGAAAGATGGAAGGTGGGAGGAGAAGAGGATGAGATAGTCGGATAACATCATCGGCTCAATGGACATAAGTCTGAGAGAATTGTGAAGATGGTGAAAGACAGGGAAGCCTGGCATGCTGCAGTCCTTGGGGTCGCAAAGAGTCAGACACGACTGAGCAACTGAATAACAACAACAATTTACCTGGGAGCTCTCGGAGATAAATCTGACAAAACTGTGGCCCCACCCCCATGACTGGCCACCCTGCAAGTTTTTCCTCTCTCAGCTTTGTCCTCACTGAGCCTCTAGCAATCTGTCAATTATAATTCAGTTTTCCTATTCAGCACCGCTCCCAGCCCAGGGGAGGGTTCTTCTCCTGTTCCTACATTTGCAGTGATTCTTGGATGCGCTGATCAGTCTCTCCAACTTTGGGGAAGGTGGCTTATGAAGTGACCCTGTTGCCCTGAAAAATCTAAGAGAAGAGTTAATTTTTCAGTTTGTCCAATTTTTTACTTGTTGTTAGGATGAAGTGGCAATTTCTTTATTGTGTTCTTGACGGGAAACAGGGAGCTGACCCCACAAATTTATAGACACACCTTTTTATGTATGTGCACTTTTTTTTCTGGAAAAAGTGTCTATAGATTTTGTCAGATGCTCCAAAAGACTCTGAGCCCTTTGTCACTGAGCCAGGTGGTGGATAAAAGGAGTAGGGGTTAGGCTTGGAGCATGGAGATGCAGCTTTAGAGGTCCTCACCTGGTTTCAGATTACTTCATGAACTTGATCACTTTATCCCAGGCCCTCTGTAAAATGGGACAATAACCCTTGTCTTGCATGGTGAATTTAAAACACACCCCATGATCATGTTCATACACCTTTGACAGGCTTTCTATCAGAAGGTGGAATCTAATCTTCTTCTCCTTCAGACTGGGCCAGCTTTGATGAGGGGTTTCTAATTAATAGGGGCAGGAATGAGGCTGTGTGACTCCAGAGTCTAGGTTAGAAAAGGGAATACAGTGTCTGCCTGGCTTTCTCTCACCCAGGATACATGTTCCAGGAGACATGAGCCCGCCTGTAAGAAGTCTGGCTGTCCAGAAGTGGCCATGCTGGGGAGATGGGAGGCATGGCTCTGGGGTGAGGGTGAGGAGCCCCAGCTGTCCTGCCCCCAGCTATCAGGTCCCCCTGGGCGGGGAGCCAGGCAGGTGAGTGAGCAGCTGCAGAGGATTGTTCCCCGTGGCCTTGGAGCTGCCCAGCTGATGCCGAGTGGAGGAGAGACCAGCTAGCCCTACTGAGCCCTGTTCACCTTGCACATTCACGAGCAAAGTACATGTTGCTGTCACTTTAAGTCACCAAGTTTTGGCTAGTTATGTAATGTTAGATGATCACCTAATACCCTGACTACCTTCAAAGGAAGTCCTAAGCCTCCCCTAGCAGGACACTTTCCACGTGAAAGACCGAACACATGTGACCTAAAATCAAGCCGGTATGAGCAAATGTCAGTCATCTTGCAGGATAACCTGGTCACTACCACGGCTGTTTAGCTAAGCTAAGTCACTCAGGGTGTCTGGAGGTGCCCAAGCTGAGTCACCCCAGGTCAGCCAATCAGCTGGTTCCTTGGGTGGGAGGTGTGTCCCCGGGCCAGACACAGGGCCTGTTGGGGGAAGCACCTAGAGAGAGGGTGTTCTTTTTCCTGTTGGCTCTTGGCCCCCACAGTGTTCCCAGGAAGGGGTGAGGACAGGGAGGAGGGCCTGGGAGCAGTGTGCTGAGGCTGGGCTGGGTGACGGTGGTCCCTGCAGGATCCACAGTCCGTCCTTCCGTCATGTGCGGTGTGTCTGCACCCCGAGCCCAGGAGCCTCCCCTCTCTGCCTCCAGCACCGGCTGTGTATCCCACTATCCCTGTCCATCACATGCCTCCTTCTGCTCCTGCGCTCTCATAACCAGGAAGTCCTTCGGGGACGGCCCTTATGTTATTTGTTCCCCCAGAACACAACAGCTGGGCTGGCACCAGTTAAGTGGCCAATAAATGTGGGTTGAGGGTCTCTGAGCATCTCACCGAGTGGTGAGCAGCAGGGCAGGGCGTGGCAGGGAGGTGAATGGCCCCACCAAGGAGAAGTGGCGTACACCCTCGCCCACTCCCACCCCACCCCCTGCGACCCAGACTGAGTTTGGCGGCCCCATCCTGCTTTGTGCCCCCATCCAGGACCAAAATCCCTGGCAATGACCTAGGATGGGGTCCCAGGGCTGGGGCTCCAGCTAGCTCCCCACCCATTGCCTCTTCAGCCTCCCCCAGGCCCTACCCGGTCACAGCTGGTGGGTGAGGTTCTCCGTCTTCCTGCCCAGCTGGTCGTACAAGCCACAGTCTGATACCAGCTCTGACTGCCCTTTTCCCAGAAGAGGGTTTGCCCAGACCCAGAACTTAAGACTCCATCTGAAGACGCTACCCAAGAAAGGGCTGGGTCCTCCGAGACTCTCAGACCGTAAACCAAGCAACCCAGGCTGCCCCAAGCCCCACCCCCCAGCCTTCGTTTCCTATTAGACGCAGAGCTTTACAGCAGGAAGGCCTGCCCACCAGAGCCTCAGGGCCCGGCCACCCCATCCGCCTGCCTGCCCTGGGCCTGGATGTCTGCCCGAGCAGATGCGATTTCACTTGCTGCAGGAGAAATACCTATAAAACGTTAACTCTCAACATAAAAGCAGCCCGTCAGACCCAGGGCTGGGCTGCTGGAGGGGCGCCCAGAAGCCAGGGCTGTCCCCACCGTGGAGGCCATGACTCTCTCTCTCTCACACACACACTTACGACCCCTGTCTTTCTTGATCCCCCTAATTCCTGACACAAGAAGGTGTCTTAACCTCTGGTACCATGGAGCTACCCCGATAGAAAGGCAGGTCGGCCTGGTGCTGGGTGTCATAGCCACGTCTAGTGTCCACGGCCACACTGGAAGGGACCTGGAGCCCTGCTCTCCAGACGGGGACCACATCTCCACGGGAACAGGGTGTGGTCCTGGTGCAAGCCCAAGTGCGTGTCAGTGGCATGAAATCAGTCTTCACTTGGGTCTTTTTGCTGCAAAGAAAGGAAGTGAGACAAAAGAAAGATGACGTCCCCTGGCAGGGTAGCTGACGGCCCTCCCAGGACCCTCCCTCATGCAGGTGTGCCCAGAGACTGTGGGCACCAGCCCCTAGTGCCCTGCCCCCTAGGAGGTGGACTCGATGATGCAAATGGGGGGGGGGGTGCATCTCAGGGGAACAGCTCTCTAGAGGCCTTCTGGTGTCCTCTGGTCTCTTCCTTCCTGGCCCACAGGCTACCTGGAATTGCCACTGTGCTTTCAGCGGGGAGCGGGGGCTTTACAAGCTGGGAAGGTGTTAGGTCACACAGCATGGTGCTCCTGCCTCCCTCCTCCCTCCGCAGAGCTGGGACGCGAGTGCCCTTAGAGCAGGCCCCCACCCCTCAGCTGGAACAGTAACTCAAGCTCAGACCCAGGAGACCGGGCAAGAGAAACTGGGGGGGCCCAGGTGTCCCTGCGTCATGAGATGGAAGTCCTTCTTCCTTCCCACACTGCCCACATCCCCCTTTCTGGGCCTGGCAGACAGCTATATCCTTGGCACATAGCAACGTCAGGGGAATAAGTGGGGCATTGAATTCAAGGCGAAGAGAGAGAGAGACTCTGAGTATAATTCCACATTGGCTGTACGCTGATAGGTGGCCCATGGTGACAAGGTGAGTGGACATTTATCTTGGAGACCCACGTCTGTGGGATCTGAAGTCAACTCCCTCCCTCTGGGCATGTCTGAGTAAGAACAGAGCACCATGGGCTTCCCAGGCGGCGCTAGTGGTAAAGAACCTGCCTGCCAACGCAGGAGACTTAAGAGACAAGATGCAGGCTCAATCCCTAAGTCAGGAAGACCCCCCTGGAGGTGGGCATGGCAATTCACTCCAGTATTCTTGCCTGGAGAATCCCATGGACCGAGGAACCTGGTGGGCTACAGTCCTTGGGGTCGCAGAGTCGGACACGACTGAAGCCTCTTAGCACCCATGGATCAGAATAGCTGACAATACAAGCCAGTGGTCTGGGGACAAAGGGTCAGAGTCTGGCCCAGAGGGGAGAGGACCTTAGTGGCATCTGGAGGGGACAGAAGAGAGGGGCCCGGCAGGAGGGGATTGCTCCCTGTGACCTGCAAGAGTAGGGTCCTGGGACGTGCCCCCAGAACAAGGGAGTGAATGCAATGGAATAGAGGCGCCCCAGCAGAACGTCTTCCCCCTGGGGCCTCTGCCTGGACTGGTAGGTGTGACCTTAAAATAAAGGCTGTTGGGTTTGTTCCCTCCGTGAGCCTGAGTGTAAGGGGTGCAATAAGAGTAAGACCACTGACAGCAGATGGGGGGGTGGCTGGACATGGGGTTGTGCATATGTATGCATGCACAAGTGTGCACACACACACACACACACACACACACACACGCACGTAGGATTGAGGTGTGCAGAGACAGAAGCTCCAAGCAGAGCACGTAGGCAGCTACCACTGGGCACATGGACTGTGTCTCCACCAAGGAGAAGAGGAGCTCTCTGTGAGAGAGGGGTTCCAATCTGCCTGGATTGGGCCTGCCCCACCCCCGCCCCAGACACCGAGGGGGTAAGCTGGGTGTGAGTAAGCACTAGACAGTGGCTGTGTCACCCGGGTCTGCGGTGTGAGTAATGGGGCCAAGCCCTGCCATGGGACACAGAAGACACGACGGGCTCATGAATCTCTGCCTTCTGGCCTTGGTGTGAATCAGAGCCGCCATGTGCCAGATGTGAGCAGCCCCAGATTGTGGAGGCTTTTCTTCTTGGAGACTGTGATATTTTCCAGCCGTCCCGAGTGAATCCCGCCTCAAGCCAACCCTCTCTCACAGTAACCAGCAGGCAGCGTCAGGAGATCTGGCGAGTTCGAGGTCTGCTGTGAAGTACGGAGGCCCTGGACTCACGTACCCAGGCTCCTGTGTAGATGACAGCGTCCCTGCCTGGCTGCTGGGAAATGATCCACGTTTCTGAGAACAATCAATGAGCTGACCTGTTAACTCAAGAGATGCAGATGATTGCTTGAAACTTTGGGGTTGAGGCCCACCCCGTCAATAAAGAACTGAGCAGCAAGTGGAGGTGATGAGACAGGTTTTGTGTAGTTGCCTGTGTGTGTGTGTGTGTGTGTGTGTATGCGTGTGTGCGATCCTGCTCTGCATGGCCAGAAACGATGGAAAAAGGATGGGACATATCCAGAGTGCCCCGTGCTTCCAGAGCACAAGCACCAGGCTCCCGCCCTTCCAAGGACAGAAGAGAGGGGAGGAGGTGGTAGGGAGGGGGGCAGCCCCAACACTCATAAAACCTCTTCATCTTGAGTGTTTATGGGCTCAGGTCCCTGTGGCAAGCCTTTAAAGTCACAAAGCAGACTCCTGTGTGTTCAGGAGATCCCTTCTGTCTGTGATATGCCGCCCGGCCGGGCTGTACTTGCTGGTCTCCTCGCATATCTCAGCTACTGAGAGATGGAAAAGCGGGTGAGGGAGGTTGGGGGGATGGGAGAATGAATGCAGGGTGGGGTGGGGGTGTGGCTATAGAGTCCAGGTGGACTTTGCAGGGTTGGTGGGGAGAGTGGAGGCTGCCTCCGGGCATGGCTTCTCCAGCCTCCCACGAAATTATCACCTTCCCTGGTTAGCTTCTGCCCAACTCCCTGGTATACGGGGTCCCAGGGTCCCCAAGCTGTGTCCCGGCCCTTCCTCAATCCAGGGAAAGTATGTGTAAAGTACGTTGCCAGATAAAACACAGGTGGCTCTGTTAAATTTGGGTTTCCATTAAGCAGCAAGTGATTTTTTTTTTTTGGTATAATTATGTCCCAGATATTGCATAGGGCAGACTTGTACTAAAAAAAAAAAAAAAAAATCCATTGTTTATCTGAAATTCAAATTTAACTTGGCATCCTGTGATTTTATTTGTTGAATCTGGCAGCCTTCACTTGAAGGGAACCACAATTGTTGTTGAAAGTCATTGAAAGTCTTTTCTGTGTTCCAGGCACTGGGCTGAGCCTTTGAATGTGTTCTTTCATTTAAACCTCACCATTACCCAGTATCCCAAACTTGGATGATTTTCCTAATACTTTTAAGATGTTTGCCATACCTTTTGCCCACCACCTGTGCTATTTTTACAAGTTTCTATTGGAGTATAGTTGATTTGTAGTACCTGTACTATTTTTTTTAATGCAATTCTTTTCTTTAGTTGATTTACTTAAAAAAAAAGGAATGCTTAAATCCATTTATTTTTAAAGGAAATTTTGCATTCACTATCACCTGTCATAAATAGATGCAAAATTAAATACAATGTTGTCCTTGTATTCTCTGTTGGAGGCTGAGATCAGGAGGTATTTTTAACTACTTGTGGGGGTGGGTGGGGTGCATTCCAGATGCTCACTGTGGCTACACTGTTACCTTCAGTGCTCTTAGATCTTCTTGCCCCCCCCCCCCAAGGAAGAGCCCACCCCCTCCTAGAGAGGCTAGAAATGCTGTGCCCCCTTTGCCAGCCTCCTTCAGCCAGGACATGGGATTATGGTCCATCTGTGGCCCTTGTGATCTGAGTGAAGTTCACTGGAGACTTCTAAGGAAGAGTTGCTTCCCTGTTAATGAAACAAGCCCTGGAAGCAACTGAAATGCTCACTGAAGGATGAATGGATAAAGATGTGGTATATACGTATGAAGGGCTTTACCAGTGGCTAAATAGTAAAGAATCCATCTACAGGAGAGTGGGCAAGAGACATGGATTCAATCCCAGGATTGGGAATATCCCCTGGAGAAGGAAATGGCAACGCATTCCAGTATTCTTGCTCGGAAAGTCCCATGGACAGAGGAGCTTGGCAGACTATGGTTGACCGGGTCACAAAAGAGTAGGACACAACAGGGCAACTGAAAAATAACAACAATATGCATGTGATGGAATATTATTCAACCTTAAAAAAGAGGGAAATCCTGTCATATGCTACAATATGGACAAACCTCAAGGATGTTATGCTAAGTGAAATAAGCCAGCCGCAAAAAGACAAATACTGCATGGTTTCACTTATCTTTATATGAAGTATCTAAGGCAACCTCTTAGAAACAGACAGAGTGGTGGTTGCCAGGGGCTGGGGAGAGGGGAAAATGGGAAGTTGTTCATTGGTTATAGTGTTTCAGTTTTGCAAAAAAAAAAAAAAAGAAAGAAAGTGTTCTAGAGATTGGTTGTATAACATGTACATAGTTACTATTGTATGGAACATCCAAAAATGGTTAAGAGGATAAATTTTGTGTTGCATATTTTTTATCACAGTAAAGAAACGCTTTGGAATTAGATAGTGCTGGTGGTTGCACAATATTGTGAACTGCTGAATGGTTCACTTTGGTTATTTTCTGTGAATTTCACTTAAAGTTTATTTTGTGTTTATCTTAAAATGAGCAAACAAACAAATCCTGATTTGAGCTACTCTTAATGTGTTTAATAAGGTCATAGATGCATATGAATCCTGGGGCAGGGGCAGCCCTTTTGTAACTGTGAGGGAGCATGCCTAAGGACCATGCCAAAAAGATAAAAAGGACAAGGAAATATGGAAAGGACCTGGGTCTTTGATGACTTCTTTGAGCTGTTGAACTTCCCCAAAAGTGCCCTGCCCTGAAAAGTTATGTGAAATAACACATTTTCCTTGCTGTTTAATTCACTTTTAATTTGAGTGTACTCTTATTGCACACAGAGCATCCCAACTTGTACAAATATCAGAGACTTTCTTCTTCAGTTCAGTTCAGTTCAGTCACTCAGTTGTGTCTGACTCTTTGCGACCCCATGGACTGCAGCGCGCCAGGCTTCCCTGTCCGTAACTAACCCCTGGGGCTTGCTCAAACTCATGTCCATAGAGTTGGTGATGCCATCTAACCACCTCATCCTCTCTCGTCCCCTTCTCCTTTCTGATGAGTCAGTTCTTTTTCAGCTTTAGCATTAGTCCTTCCAATGAATATTCAGGACTGATTTCCTTTAGAATAGACTGGTTTGATCTCCATGCAGTCCAGGGGATTCTCAAGAGTCTTCTCCAACACTACAGTTCAAAAGCATCAATTCTTTGGCGCTCAGCTTTCTTTTTTTTATTTTTATTTTTCCATTTTCATTAATAGAAAGCCCAGTCCATGAAAATGAAAGGAAAGGAGAGAGAGAAAGGAAAATTTAAGGTCATTGATTCTTCCTCATCAAATTTCATGTTCTCAATTATGAGGAATTGATACCTTTTTCATAATGCAGAGATTTTGTTTAATAGAAACACAATTTCTTCATAAGAAAGAGACTATATATGTTCTGGGATAGACCTCACAGTCTGAGACCTGTTTCCATAGTTCAGAACTCTTCCCGTCACAGTCATCATCATTGGTCTCAGCTTGCTTTATAGTCAAACTCTCACATCCATACATTAACTACTAGAAAAATCATAGCTTTGACTATTGAGGGGAAAAGAAGAAAAAGGAATTTCTCACCATGTAATTCATCATCATTTAAAGGTATGCTAACATACTAAGTAAAACAATCTATCATAGCCCTCAACGTATCTTGTGATAAGCATTCCACAATTTAGAAAACTTTGTAGAATTATTTCTCCTATTGTTCAGATGAGAAAAATAGCTATGGTGACAAAGCTGAGAAGCAAAATAATCTTCTTCACTTCCTAATGAAACCCTAAATTTGCATGGTGAAACTGAAACCATGTATTTTAGGGGAGGAAGAGCAGGTGGATTCTAGCCCGAGCCTTCCTTCCCTCTGAGGGATTCTCTTTGCTTCCCACTGACACCTCTACACTGGCCCCCTGGTTGCTGACCCTGCATCCCCTTGAATGCTCCTTCGCTTGGCCCCCTGACTCAGCTGAGATAGGCTGGTACTCTTCCCAACATCACAATGAGTCCCAAGGGAGACATACTCTGACACAGAGAAGCCGAGGGTCACACACACCATTAAGCTCCCCCAGCCCACTTCTGAGCCACAGCATTCTTGCTTCCCAGGCTCCAGATCATTCCACTCTGCTCCCCACCTCACATGGTGGCTACTTCACAGAGCCACTGGTTAGAGCTCCCCTAAATTCCTGCTGCAGGTCTGCCTCCCCATAGAAGGTGCCGCCCTGCACCCTGATATGTGCAGGCTGGTCTCCTTACTCCTTGACCCTTCGCTGCCCAAGCCAGGGATTTGTTTCTAAACGTGCCTATCAGTTTCCTCCATGCTCACTTTGAACCTCTCATCTTGTCCTCAGGGACCTCTCAGCTGCAGCACCCCCGGTTATGGAGCCCATGCAGAAATGACCCGTTAACCTTTTAACGCCCACGGCCTTGGTCACAGAGCCAGGTTGGCCTCCGAGAGACAAACTCTCAGAGGGAATGAGGAGAGAGGGATGGCGGAGAGGAGACCGTGTGCTCTGTTTTCGGATAAGCTCTCTGCTGGGTTCCCTACTCAGGATTGAAAGGGAGACCCTGCCACTACTCCACCCCATTCCAGAACCTCCTGGGAAGTGCCTGGCACTTAGGGGACAGGGGACTAGCATTTGGCTCCAGGCTTCCCTCTCTGCACTCCAAGTCTCTTCTTCCATAAAAAGGTTGCTATATGTATCCTATAGGAGCATCCACATAAAAAGGCTTTGCTTCTATACAATAGCCACAAATTTGAAAACAAATGTGAAAAAAGATCCTCTTCACAACACAGTTAAAACTCACAAAAATTTTGGGACCAGTCCTAAAAAGAAATGTAAGGCCACTGGTGGCTCAGTTGGTAAAGAATCCACCTGAAACGCAGGAGACCACGGTTCGATCCCTGGGTCAGGAAGATCTCTTGGAGAAGGGAATGGCCACCCACTCCAGTATTCTTGCCTGGGAAATCCCATAGACAGAAGAGCCTGGACAGTTCATGGCGTCGCAAAGAGTTGGACACGACTGAGTGACTTTCACTTTCACTTAAAAAGAAATGAGAAGCTTGCTAGAAGAAAACCACAAAATTCAACAACATATGTAAAAGAAGACCCAATAGAGAGGAAAATACACTGTATCAGGAAATGTCAATATTATGAAGATACCTGTGGTAGAAATTATCTATAAATTCAGCACACTGTCCCAATAACCATATCACTAAGATTTCTAATTAAAATTGACAGTATTATTCTATTATTATTCACAGAGAAGAAAAACACATAAGGAAAGACTATTATGCATAATAATGAAAACCAGTGAAGGGGATTTTATCCTTTCAGATTATCAAAACATATTATGAAGTTATAGAATTAAAAACAACATAGAAATAAATAGACAAATAGACTAATAGAATAGAACAGTGACTACGGAAATAGACCCTTGAATACATAAAAATTTAGTGTATGATAAATTTGGTATTTCAAATGAGTAAAAAACATTTAATTAAAAATGTTGGGAGAAATGACTGCAAAAAATGAAAATCGTTTGTACCATTCACAGTGAAAAATCTCAGTGTGTTCAGTCGCTCAGTTGTGTCTGACTCTTTGCAACCCCATGGACTGCAGCACGCCAGGCCTCCCTGTCCATCACTAACCCCCGAAGCTTGCTCAAACTCATGTCCATTGAGTCGGTGATACCATCCAACCATCTCACCCTCTGTCATTCCCTTCTCCTCCTGCCTTCAATCTTGCCCAGCATCAAAGTCTTTTCCAATGAATCAGTTCTTTGCATCAGGTAGCCCAAGTATTGGAGCTCCAGCATCAGCATCAGTCCTTCCAATGAATAGTCATTGGACTGAATATTCAGGACTGATTTCCTTTAGGATTGACTGGTTGGATCTCCTTGAAGTCCAAGGGACTGTCAAGAGTCTTCTCCAACACCACAGTTCAAAAGCATCAATTCTTCGGCGCTCAGCTTTCTTTATAGTCCAACTCTCATATCCATACATGACTACTGGAAAAATGATAGCTTTGACTCGACAGACCTTTATTGGCAAAGTAATGTCTCTGTTTTTTAATATGCTGTCTAGGTTGGTCATAGCTTTTCTTACAAGGAGCAAGCATCTTTTAATCTCATGGCTACAGTCACCATCTGCAGTGATTTTGGAGCCCAGGAAAATAAAATCTCTCACTGTTTCCCTTGTTTCCCCATCTATTTGCCATGAAGTGATGGGACCAGATACATGAGCTTAGTTTTCTAAATGTTGAGTTTTAAGCCAACTTTTTCACTCTCCTCTTTCACTTTCATCAAGAGGCTCTTTAGTTCTTCTTCGCTTTCTGCCATAAGGGTGGTGTCATCTGCATAGCTGAGGTTGTTGATATTTCTCCTGGCAATCTTGATTTCAGCTTGTTCTTCATCATGCCCGACATTTCTCATGATGTATTCTACATAGAAGTTAAATAAGCATGGTGACAATATACAGCCTTGACGTGCTTCTTTGATTTGGAACCAATCTGTTGTTCCATGTCCAGTTGTAACTGTTGCTTCCTGACCTGCATACAGATTTCTCAAGAGGCAGGTCAGGTGGTCTGGTATTCCCATCTCTTTAAGAATTTTCCACAGTTTGTGGTGATCCACACAGTCAAAGGCTTTGGCATAGTCAATAAAGCAGAAATAGATGCTTTTCTGGAACTCTCTTGCTTTTTTGATGATTCAATGGATGTGGGCCATTTGATCTCTGGTTTTTCTGCCTTTTCTAGATCCAACTTGAACATCTGGAAGTTCACGGTTCACATACTGTTGAAGCCTGGCTTGGAGAATTTTGAGCATTACTTTGCTAGCGTGTGAGATGAATGCAACTGTATAGTAGTTGCACATTCTTTCAAATGGGAAAAAGAAAGTACATCATGAGAAACGCTGGGCTGGAGGAAGCACAAACTGGAATCAAGAATGCCGGGAGAAATATCAATAACCTCAGATATGCAGATGACACCACCCTTACAGCAGAAAGTGAAGAAGAACTAAAGAGCCTCTTGAAGAAAGTAAAAGAGGAGAGTGAAAAAGTTGGCTTAAAGCTCAACATTCAGAAAACTAAGGTCATGGCATCCGGCCCCATCATTTCATGGCAAATAGATGGGGAAACAGTGGAAACAGTGGCCGGCTTTATTTTTCTGGGCTCCAAAGTCACTGCAGATGGTGATTGCAGCCATGAAATTAAAAGACGCTTACTCCTTGGAAGCAAAGTTATGACCAACCCAGACAGCATATTAAAAAGCAGAGACATTACTTTGCCAACAAAGGTCCGTCTAGTCAAGGGTATGGTTTTTCCAGTGGTCATGTATGGATATGAGAGTTGGACTATAAAGAAAGGTGAGCACTGAAGAACTGATGCTTTTGAACTGTGGTGTTGGAGAAGACTCTTGAGAGTCCCTTGCACAACAAGGAGATCCAACCAGTCCATCCTAAAGGAGAGCAGTCCTGGGTGTTTATTGGAAGGACTGGTGTTGAAGCTGAAACTCCAATACTTTGGCCACCTGATGCGAAGAGCTGACTCATTTGAAAAGCCCTGATGCTGGGAAAGATTGAGGGCAGGAGGAGAAGGGGACAACAGAGGATGAGATGGTTGGATGGCATCACTGACTCGATGGAGATGGGTTTGGGTGGACTCTGGGAGTTGGTGATGGACAGGGAGGCCTAGCGTGCTGCAGTTCATGGGGCTGCAAAGAGTCAGACACGACTAAGTGACTGAACTGAACTGAACTTGCACATTCTTTGGCATTGCCTTTCTTTGGGATTGCCATGAAAATGGACCTTTTCCAGTCCTGTGGCCACTGCTGAGTTTTCCAGATTTGCTGGCATATTGAGTGCAGCACTTTTACAGCGTCATCTTTTAGAATTTGAAATAGCTCAACTGGAATTCCATCACCTCCACTAGCTTTGTTTGCAATGATGCTTCCTAAGGCCCACTTGACTTCCCATTCCAGGATGTCTGGCTCTAGGTGAGTGATCACACCATCGTGGTTATCTGGGTCATGAAGATCTTTTTTGTATAGTTCTTCTGTGTATTCTTGCTACCTCTTCTTAATATCTTCTGCTTCTGTTAGGTCCATACCATTTCTGTCCTTTATTGCGCCCATCTAAAACTCTAGATTACTTAAAGGGCAAAAGATTTTTTTAAAGTACAGGAACTTCTCTGGTGGCTCAGTGGTTAAGAATCTGCCTGCCAGTGCAGGGGACATGGGTTCAATCCCTGATCCGGAAAGATCCCACATGCAAGGGGCACCTAAACCAATGAGCAGCAGTTACTGAAGCCCAGGCGCCTATAGCCTATGCTCTGCAACAAGACAAGCCGTTGCAATGAGAAGCCCTCGCACTGCAACTAGAGAGTAGCCGGTGCTTGCCGTAACTAGAGAAAGCTTGTGCCCAGCAATGAGGATCCTGTGCAGCCAGCCATAAACAAGCAAACAAAACAGATTTTTAAGTACAAAAGAATTAGAAAAAAATATGAGATTATTTCTTTGGTTTCGCGACAGAGAAATCTTATGAAATAAAAAATTTTGATGTATATATAAATTATTAACAAAAAACAAAAAATAAATTATTCTAAAATTTATGTGGAAATGTAAAGGAATTAAATAGCTACAATAATTTTATTTTAAAAAATTAAGTGAGAATTAGTCTACCTAATTTTCAAGACATTATAGAGCAACAGTCATTGAGGCTGTGTGGCAGCAGCAAAGGGACAGACACATGGATCAATGAAACAGAACAGAGAATGCAGACACAGACCCACACAAACACACACAACTGATTTTAACAAAGGTGCAACCCAGTAAAGGAAGGATAGCCTTTGCAACAAATTGTGCCATAGGAACTGGACATCCAGAGACACAGAAATGAACTGTAACCTAGTCCCTACTCCTTATTCAAAAATTAACTCCAAATGGCTCACAAATTTATATGTGAGACATCAAACTATAAAACGTTTAGGGGAAAAAATGGGAGAAGAGTCTTTGAAATCTTGGGCTACGCAAAGTTCTTTGTCTTGACACCAAAAGTACTATCCAAAAAAGGAAGAATTGATAAATTAGACTTCATCAAAATTAAGAATTCTTGCCTTTTGTGAAAGACCCAGTAAAGGGGATGAAAGGATAAGTTAAAGACTGGGAGGAAATATCTTTAAAACACTTATGTCACAAAGGACTAGTATATAGAGTACATAAAGACCTCTGAAAACTGAGCAGTAAAAAACAATGAAATTCAAAAATGGACAAAAGACATAAACAGATATTCCACTGAAGATAATGCAAGCACATGAAAAGATGTTCAACATACTTAGCCATTAGGGAAATGCCTCTTATATCACACAAGATATCACTACACACTATCGAAATAGCCACCGTGAAAAATAGTGATACCAGTCGCTGAACAGGATGTAAAGAAAGTGGATCACTTAAACTTTGCAGGTGGGAATGTAAAATGGGAGAGCCATTAGAATACAGTTTGACAGTTTCTTACAGTATTAAACATGCAACTATCATTCAAAATAACAGTTGCACTTTAGAACAGTCTGCACGCAAATGTTCACAACCACCTTCATTGTAACAACTCCAAACTAGAAACAACCCAGTTGTCCTTCAAAGCTGGGTAACATCCACAGCAGGGAATACTCCTCAGCAATAAAAAGGAACAAATTATTGATCCACACAACAGCTTGAATGAATCTCCAGGGAAGTATGCTGAGTGAAGAAAGCAGATCTCAAAAGGTTACATAATGTATAATTTCGTTCACTGAGCATTCTTGAAATGAGAAAATTATAAAAATGAAGATCAGATTAGCTGTTGCCAAAGTTAAGGAGAGGGTGGCAGTGGACAGTGGAGAGGGGGTAGGAAGTGGATGTAGCTATAAAGGGGCAATGTGGGGGCTCTTTGTGGTTAACGAATTATTCTAATACTTGACTCCTGGTTTTTATATTGTATTATAATTTTTAAGATGTTACCCTTGGAGGAAACCAGGTTTTTTTAAAAAGAGAGTTCACGAGCTCTCTCTGTATTATTTCTTTGAACTGCATGTGAATCTACAATTATCTCATGATAAAAAGTTCCATGAAAACAACTACAAAAGAATTAGAAGAAAATATGGTATATTATTTTCATGGATTTATGACAGGGAAAGCTTATGAAATAAGACATTCGACATAGAAGCTGTTAAAGAAGATATCAGTAAATTCAACCACTTGAAAAGACACCATAAACAAAATGGAAAATGACCAACCAATTAAGAAAAATGTTTGCAGCAAGTTACAGTGTACACATAATTAATATTCAAAATAGTGTTTTAAATTGATATGAAAAAGTACACAAGGCAGAAGGAAATAGGCTAAATGATGTGAAAGGACAGTTCACCAAAGGAGAAATTCAAATGGTCAAGAGACCTATGCTACGCAATATTTCCAATAATTAAATCAAAGCAAATTAAAATAAAAATGTAAGTTAAAACAAAATCTTTTATTCTATCAGACAAACAAAAGAGAAAGTTTGATGAATCTAGGAATGGTGAAGATGAGGGGTCTTCTCATATTTTGTTGGTGGGAGTATAATTTTGTAGAATCCCTTTGGAGGGCACCTGAAAAATCTGTTAAACTTAAATGCACTTACCTTTTAACCCAGTAAATCTGCTTCTTGATTCATCCCTGGAGACAGTCCTGAGTGCCTGAGGCAGCAGGTAAAGGGCCCTTCTTGCAACTTTCCTTATCACAGTCAAGAATTGGAAATGACCTAGCTGTTTGCCCCAGAGGGGATGGTTATGTAAACTCTGGTGCCTGGATTCTTTGGAATACTGTGTGTAGAGCAGACTGGAACTAGTAAAAGCAAGTTGCTAAATAATACAGAGAGAATGATAGATACCGTTCGTGTAAACATACACACAGATTCTGGAGGTAATTTTCATTTTACATTCATGACCACAAACCTCAAATGATAATGCAACACAACCTGGTAATCCTAAAATGTTTCTCTTGTAAGTTTATTTTCTTTTTGTAAAATTACTATTTTGTATCTTCTCTCTCCTTGCATTTCTCACAGTCCCTCCCCACTTCACAGCTAGCTGATGACCTTGTTTAATACTTCAACAAAGAAAAACAATTGAAAATGGAATTATCATGACTGCATGCTCAGTCACTTCAGTCATGTCTGACTCTTTGGGACCCCATGGACTGTAGCCCCACAAGGCTCCTCTGTCCATGGGATCCTCCAGGCAAGAATACTGGAGTGGGTTGCCATGCTCTCCTCCAGGGGATCTGCCCGACCTAGGGACTGAACCCATGCTTCCTGAGTCTCCTGCATTGCAGGCAGATTCTTTACCCACTAAGGCACCTGAGAATCCCAGAATTACCAGAGGATCTAGCAACTCCACTTCAGTTTATATACCCAAAAGAATTAAAAGTGGGGTCTCAAAGGCATATTTCCACACCCATGTTCACAGAAGCATTATTTACAATAGCCAAAGAGTAGAAACAAATATCCATTAGCACAAGAATGGATAAACAAAATGTGGTTTATCTATATAATGAAATATTATTTAGCCTTAAAAAGAAAGGGAATTCTGATACATGCTACCACATGAATGAACTTTGAAAATATTGCCAAGTCAAATAAGCCAGAAGAACAGATGCTGCATGATTCCATTTATATGAAGTATCTAGAATGGGTGAAATTTATACAGACAGATGGTAGAAATAGAGGTTACCAAGGAGGGAGGATTAGGGAGTTTAACATTTTTTCTTTTATTTATTATTTTTGGCCATATCATGAGGCTTGTGGGATCTGAGTTTCTCCCCCCACCCCCCACTTGGCAGAGAAAGTTCAGAGTCCTAACCACTGGACTGCCAGGGAATTCCTGAGAAGTTAGTATTTAATGGGCACAGAGTTTGGGTTTGGGATGATGAAAGGTTCTGGAAATGGGTAGCGGTGATGGTTGCACAACAGTGTGAATGGGTTTAATGTCACTCAGATGTCAAAGTAAAAAGGGTTAAAGTGATAAATGTAATGTACGTCCTATCCCCGTGTGCACACAGAAAGAGGGAGGAGCTTGACTATTGGTCTTTCTTCCTCTTATGCAGCAAGACCCACACACCCCACTGTGCTGTGCCTAGTCACCCAGTCATGTCCAGCTCTTTGCTACCCCATGGACTGTAACCCATCAGGCTCCTCTGACCATGGGGATTCTCCAAGGAACAATACTGGAGTGGGTTGCCATGTCCTCCTCCAGGGGACTTTCCCAACCCAGGGATCAAACCCAGGTAACTCCCACATTGCAAGCAGATTCTTTACTGTCTGAGCCAACAGGGAAGCCCAAGAATACTAGAGTGGGTAGCCTAACCCTTCTCCGGGGGATCTTCCCAACCCAGGAATCGAACCCGAGTCTCCTGCATTGCAGGCAGATTCTTTACCAGCTGAGCAACCAGGGAAGCCCACACAGCCTACCAGTACAGGTTTAAAAAAACAAAAATCTACCTTCTTTTCAAAGACATTTCTTCCCCTAGTCAGCTCTAAAACAGAGGCATCTGGTCCTAAGAGCATCTGATCCTAAGAGCAGGTTGCTGTGTTGGAGAATCGGGTCCTCAGAGGGCTTCAGCCGCCAGCCCCTACAGTGTGGACTCGGCACACTAGCTACTGAGTGATTTCTGCCCATTTCCAGGAGTTCCGCAGGATTTGGAGGGAGGCACAGAGGACCCAGGCCTCCCGAGTCCATTGGCACAGCAACAGCCAAGACGGTCCCTGCATGGGCACAGATGACCAAACTTCTCCCAGCAAATAAGTCATGGCAGGGCAGTCTATGGGAGATCTGACAGTTGACGGCTTGTCCCAGACCAGTCTCTGGCCTCCACATGTCCAGGTTTTTAGCCTGCCCCAGGCAGCTGAGGTTTGCATGATGATCTGCCAGGCAGCATCTGCAAACTAAGTCATGAAAACTATATGGCCTTTGGCTCCTGAGAAGATTTTACACATCCCCCCCAGACTTTCACAGCCCACATCTTGTGCCCGCCAACATATGCTTTAGGAAATGCAAGAGCAGTAAATCAAATTAATCTCATGAAGTTCCCCTCACTTAATGGAGCACATGTACTTCATCAAAAATGGCTACAAGGCGAGAGACTTTTAAGTGAACCTCATTTCCCCACCGATTTTCATTCCAAAATCAGCAATGTGTTCTTCTGGAGAAAAAAAATAATTGGCCATTTAGACATGATTTCAACCCCTACCCCCAGCTTTATTAAGGTATAATTAACAAATAAAATTGTATATTTTTAAAGTGTACAGCATGGTGACTTGATATAAGTACACATTGTGAGGTGATTACCACAGTCAAGTTAATTAACACATCCATCATCTCACAGTTAAATTTTTTTAGTAGTGAGAATGCTTAAGATCTATTATCTTAGCAAATTTCATGTATACAGTAGTGTATTATTAACCAGTCACTATGCTGTACATTAGATCCTTAGAATTTTTCATCTTATAACTGGAAGTTTATAACCTTTGACTTATATCTCCCTCCCTACTCCCCACCCTCCCCCACACCCCCAGCCCCTGGTCACCACCAGTCTATTCTCTTGTTCCATGAGTTCCATCTTCTTTTTTCCTTTTGATTCTACATGTGATACCATAAATTTTGTCTCTGTATGGCTTCTTGTCACTTGGCACAATACCTTCCAGGTTCATTTATGCTTTCACAAATGGCAGGATTTCCTCTTTTTTACGGTTGAATAATACTCCTTTGTGTGTGTATAACATTTTCTTTATCCATTCATCTGTCACCACTAAGGTTGTTCCATTTCTTGGCTGTTGTAAATAAGGTCGCAATGAAATTGGAGTGCAGATATCTTTCTGATACTGATTTTATTTCCTTGGATATATACTCAGAAGTCCTGCCATTAATTTTTTGAACTGCCATACTGGAAACCATAGTAGGCTGCACCAATGTATATTCCCGCCAATTGTTTACAGAGGTTCCCTTTCTTCCATACCCTCCCTAACAGCTATCACTTGTCCTTTTGGTCACAGCCATCTTGACATGTTTGAAGTGATATCTCATTGTATTTGCATTTCCTTGATGATTAGCCATTTGTGTGTTTTCTTTGGAAATGTGTCTACTCAGGTCCTTGGCCTATTTTAGAATCAGATGACTGCTTTTAAAATAAGATTTCTTCTGTTGATTCCTGACTCTTTCTGTCAGTTCGCCTGAGTGTTTTATGATGAAAATAGCAGCTCAGAAAGGCTTGATCTCTCTAAGACTTGCCTGACCATTTGCTCATCCATCACACACTTATTGAACACCTATAATATAACTGTCATTAAACGTGTTATGGTGAGCAGACCCAGTATAGTCGTTGCCTTCATGGACATTATAGTCTGTGGTAAAGGTGGATGTTAGACAAATAATATATATATATATATATATATATATATATATATATATATATATATATATATATATATATAATAAAAAGTAGGTTAGGAATTGGACCATTTAGCAAGGGCAGTGTAACCCAGAGAAGGCTGAACTGAGGAAGTAAAGTGTGAACTGAGGTCTGAAATAATGATTCATTAATTTATTCATTCATTCTCTTGACAGAGTTTGTTCTCCTTTTTATTTTTTAAGTTATAAAAGTATGACAACACTTATAGGAGACTTGAAAAATACAGAACAAAGCTACATATAGTTCCAGTATATATTACAATTATTTTTTAAGTAGATAAATTAAGATTTTTAGTTGGGGTTTTAATATCAAACTCTCAAAAATTAGCAGAATGAATATACAGAAAAGTACAAGGTTACAGTAGACCTGAAAAGCAAAGGACCTGAAAAGACTATGAACCAATTCAACATAATTAAGATTCATACAGTTTTCATACAATAGTAGGATACAAATTCTACTCAAGTTCCCATAGACTGTAACCTAGGAGACATTGGAACATATCCAGGGATACAAAACAAGGTGCAAAAATTGCATGGTCTTGACAGATATTTATTGACTATTGATTATGTTCCAGGCACTGTTCTAGGTTTTGGGGATACAGTGGTGAACCAGCCATCCAAAGTCCCTGCCCTCGTGAGCTTCCCTCTAGTCACAGTTACGAGTTATGAGTGATGTTGGGGTCATGAGAAAGGCTATCAGAGGGAAAGCAGGAGCCAAGGGCCTGAGACAGAAAGGAACATGGAACCCTCAGGGACAACCATGGCCTGTCTGGCTGGAGCCCCGGGAGGAAGAGAAGGGCTGTTACAGATGAGGCTGGACTGGTAGACAGGGTCCTAGACTACAGCCTATGACTTAGGATGCCAGTAATGCAATCATCAGAACACTTCCACGTTAACAATTTCCTTCCCGAACATAGCCTAATGCTTTTTTTAAAAAATCTTTTTATTTTGTATTCAGGTATAGCCAATTAGGAGAAGGCAATGGCAACCCACTCTAGTACTCTTGCCTGGAAAATCCCATGGATGGAGGAGCCTTGTAGGCTGCAGTCCATGGGGTCACTAAGAGTTGGACGACTGAGCGACTTCACTTTCTTTTCACTTTCATGCATTGGAGAAGGAAATGGCAACCCACTCCAGTGTTCTTGCCTGGAGAATCCCAGGGATGGGGGAGCCTGGTGGGCTACGGGGTCGCACAGAGTTGGACATGACTGAAGCGACTTAGCAGCAACAGCAGCAGCATAGCCAATTAACAAACAATGCTGTGATAGTTTTAGGTGAACAGCGGAGGGACTCAGCCATACATATACATGCATCCATTTCCCCCCATACCCCACTCCCATCCAGGCTGCCATATAACACTGAGCAGAGTTCCGTGTGCTATACAGTAGGTCTTTGTTGGTTATCCACTTTCAATAGAGCAGTGTGTACATGCCTGTCACAGACTGTCTATCTATCCCTTCTCCTCATCCTTCCCTCTAGCAGCCATCAGCTCCTTCTCAAGGTTTGTGAGTCTGTTTCTCTTTTGTAAGTTCATTTCTATCATTTCTTCTTAGATTCCACATATAAGGGATGTTATACAATATTTCTCCTTCTCTATCTGACTTATTTTACTCAGTACGACACTCTCTAGGTCCATCCATGATGCTGCAAACAGCATTGTTTTATTCTTTTTTAATGGCTGAGTAGTATTCCGTCATATGTAGTATTCCATCGTACCCCATCTTCTTTATCCATTCATCTGTCGATGGACATTTAAGTTGCTTCCAGGTCTTGGCTGCTATAAACAGTGCTGCAATGAACATTGGGGAGCATGTATTCTTTCAGATCTGTTTTTCTCCAGATATATACCCAGGAGTAGGGTTACAAGGTCATATGGTACAGCTTGTTGCTTTAAATTTTTTTAAATTTTTATTTAATTAGTTAATTAATTTATTTGGCTGCATCAGGTCTTAGTTTGGCACATGGGATCTTCGTTGCATAATTTGGGGTCTTCTGCTTTGTGCTTGGGCTCAGTAGTTGCAGCATGTGGGCTTAGTGGCTGGGCCGCATGTGGGATCTTAGTTCCCATGGATTGAACCCACGTCCCCTGCATTGCAAGGCGGATTCTTAACCACTGGACCACCAGAGAAGTCCCCAACCCTTTGCTTTTATGCCCATTGGTAATGGTGGCTTGCTGGGCTTGGCAAGGTGCTGCTGACTTCAGGTGTTTTTTCTGTGTCGTTCCTTTGAGATCTTTTTCTTGACTTAACAATCCTATTCACTAACCTGTGACCATGAGAAAGTTACACAACCTCTCTGAGCCTCACATTCTTCACTGTCTTCTAGGGGATAATACCTCCACTGTGAGGTTGTTGGGATGACTCACTGAATGAATTTCGAAAATCCATGTAACATTGCCCAGCACAGTACCCAGCTCAGCAGATGGGCATTACAAATGTTATTTCCTCTCATTTATCCCTTATTTAATTGGGAGTTTTGTTAAGTGAATTTTCGTTAAGCAAGGGATGTCTGTTCTCAAATTACAGTAACTGCTACTTTCCGGGGCAAGAGGTTATTAACAAGACTTCCTCTTGCAATAGTTCGGGACCAGCCAGGGAAGATGAAAAGGGTCCTTTTTGAGTTATTAGGGTGAGACTCCATCCTGTAACAAAGAAGCAGCAATGATAAAGCCCAGACCTTTGTCTTCCCTCTTTCATGGGGACCAAAGTCATGTGCATGTATGTATGTGGGAGCATGTCACGTGGCCGAGCCAGCACTTTAAAGCCCCTGCCTCTGAACACTGGTCTCAAAACAAATTAATTGCATGCAGACATTCCTTTTGATCACATTCTAATACCGATTTACAACTCTGCTTCCTTGTAACTCCAAAGAAAGCCCTAATCATGGAACACATACCAAAAATTAGGATTTTGGCTGTGTAGGCGTGGATGTCTCTAAGAGTGTATTTGTAGAGGGGCAGTGAGCAGTGGTTTTCTAGTGTTTAATTCTCCCCCAAATTAAGCTCTCCATGTGGCTAGTGGGATATTTTCAACTGAATGGCTCAGTTGAGCACTGGAGGCAGAAGACAACTTTTTTGTGGTTTGCTCGAGGCCAGGCAGTTTTTCCATTCTGTTCTTTTATTATGATCGTGATTACTTCATTACCTACCCCTGATGGGGTTTCTTTGGGTCCCAGTCTGTTTTTAATAAGAAGCAGACTAAAAACAAAGTTTCGGTTGTGTTTGAAATCTTCAGCTTCACCCCCCCTCCCACCCCGCCTGAAATAATAGGTTAAAATTTTTATTTGTCTTCTGAGGTTCTGAGGTTGGCTCAGAAATGCTCTGACCCAAGTCCTCTGGGGCACTTAAGACGCCACCATCCAATGCGATTCTGGGGCTCTGCCCTCATCTACTGAACCTGAAGCTTTAAGGGGAGGCTCATGGACCTGCACTTCTAGCAGATATTCTGGGTGATTCTTGTGTCAGTGAACATTTGAGCTCAGGGTAAAGGAGCACAAGCCCGTCAGCAGCATTTCTTTTTAATTGTGATATAATTCAAATGCCATAAACTTCGCCGTTTGGAAGAGAACAATTCAGTGGTTTTTAGTATAGTCTCAAGGTTGTGCAACCATTGCCACTATTCAATTTCAGAGCATTTCTAACCTCCCTCAGAGAAACCCCATTCCTATTAGCAGTTAGTCCCAGTTTCCTCCTCCCTCAGCCTCTGGCAACCACGAATCTATTTTCTGTTTCTACGAATTTGCCTATTCTGGACATTTCATATAAATGATATCATGACCTTTTGTGTCTGGCCTCTTTAACTTAGCATAATGTTTTCAAGGTTTATTCATGTTGTAGCATGTGTTAGCACTTTGTTCCTTTTTGTTGCTGAGTAATATTCCACTACATGGAATATTTTGTTTATCCATGAATCAACTGATTGTTAATCAATATTTGCCAAGTCCTGTTTATGGGCAAAATAGTCTGCTGGGCTGCCCAGGGGTTGGGGATGAGTTCTCTAGTAGTCCAGGGAATCAAAAAGAGGGGATGGGGACCATAGCACCTAGCACAAAGCAGGATGAATGAATGAATGAATGGAGAGGCCACACTCAGGAAAAGAAATTAACTTGGAGAGGCAGCACGGGGCCCAGCTGGGTTGTGAAGGTGCTGCCCAGGTTCAGGACCAGCAGTGACAGTCACTTGGCCAGGTGTGGGGGCCTTTGCTGCAAGTTGGGCCTGGGCCCTGGAGTCCCAGAGAAGCATCAGACATGCTCCAGCTCACAGAACTCATAGGCTATGAAAGAGGCATAGACGTGGACCCACATTACAGGATAATAATAGAGGGCAGCTGTGGAGGGAGTGGACAGGGCAGGGTAGAGAGAGAAGCCCTTTGGGCTCAGGGGTTTGAAAAGATGAAAGAGGAGGCAGCAATGCAGCTGGGCTTGGCAGCTTGGGTGGAGCTTGCATGGATGATAGACAATGGGAACGAGTTACCAGGAAAGTCAGGGATAGAGATAGACTCGGGGACAGAGTTCCCGGGCACCTGTTTTACTCCAGTCAATTGTTCTCAACTCTGACTGCACCTCAGAGTTACTCGAGGGCTTAAAAAAAAAAAAAACCAAAGCCTGGGCCCCACCCCTGGAGAGTTTATTTTAATTAAATTGCTTTCAGGCGAGCACAGGCAGCAGTATTTATTAAAAGCTTCCCAAGTGATTCTAATGCGCTGCCAGAGAGAGTTAAAAACCACTGAGTCAAAGACTCAAGGAGAAAGAGTTGGACGTGAGCCTGGAGCATTAGGTGGGGAATGAATCGTAGGCAAACTGACCACATCATTCATTGTCCAAACTGGGACATCTTCTGCAAGAAAAGGAGGTGCTATGAATCATTATGCCAGGACAGCAGGTATAACCTAGCCTGCTTCAGACAAGCTGGACTGTGTGGTCACCCCAACTCCAGAGGACCCTGAATGCAGATTACGGTATTTGAATGTCACCTCATTACAAGTGAGAGCCATTGAAGGTTTTGGAGCAGAACCCTGACACCCAATAGAACTGATGTTTTAAGAAGATTAAGGAAGCAGCCGGCTGGGAAAGATTGGGAGGGGGAGGAATCTGGGGAGGACTGAACAGGAAAATGAGAAGGCAGTAGTATGAGACACACCCCGTGACCCCTCCAAATAAAAATGGCTCACTTGGGACTTCCCTAGAGGTCCAGTGGTTAAGACTCTGTGCTACTCTTACAGAGGGCACAGGTTCGATCCCTGATCCAGGAACTAAGATTCCGCATGCCCTGCTACAACCGCCCACCTCCTCAGAAATGGTGCGCTTGCTGGACAGGGGCTGGTTCAAGGCAAGTTCTTTGCCTCCTCCTCCTCCTACTTGAAAATTCTGAAACAGCCATGGGTTAGAAGTGGGGACAGCAGGGGCCTCCCCTCCACCCTAAGCAGCCTGGCATAAGCAGGTTCCCTGAGAGCTGTTTGCAAACTTTCTGCTGCTCATTTGTGAACCATGAGACTCCACTGCCTTGCTGCCTGGCCCAACCTGCAATATCCAAGCCACTCCCTGATGAGTTTCTACCTCTCAGGAAGACCCTGGGCCACCAGATTCCAGATCAGCGGGAGGTGCTGTTGTCCAGACCCCTTCTCTCCCTTTGTCTCGCCAGGCGGAGCTTGTCAGGTGAGAGGTGCACTTGTCCCACCCAGTTTGAGGCCCCAAAACTGGGTGTGTTTGGCAATGATTGTGAGAGTTCAGGTCACCACTGTGCGTGGGTGTGTCTTTTCCCCAAGCTGGCGCCTGGACAGGCAGCACCAGGGCAGGCCCCTGCCCTCTGTGCCCCCTGACCCCTGAAGCAGAAAGTGTTGGCCCAGCTGGAGTGGCTTCCCTCGTGGCTCAGCAGTAAGGAATCTGCCGGCAATGCAGGAGACACCGGTTCGATCCCTGGGTCAGGAAGATCCCCTGGAGAAGGAAATGGCAACCCACTCCAGTGTTCTTGCCTGGGAAATCCCATGGACAGAGGAGCCTGGCAGGCTGTAGTCCATGGGGTCACGAAGATTTGGACATGACAGAGCAACTGAGCACACATGCAGACAGACCAGGAGAGGGGCAGACCTGAGGAGGCACGATCCTAGCAAACTTGGCAAGATCATTTTCCGTAGAGACCCCTCAGTGCTGCACCAGAAGCCACGGAAGTCAGGACCTTTTGATTTTCCACTTTCTCTCTGATTGCCATTTGTAATTAGAATTACTCGCAGGACTAAGTATGCCTCTGATTTCCTTGGGGGTTGGGTGTGGAATAGTGGGTGTGGAATGAGGCTTCCTGTTCATATGGGCATATGGAGCCCAAGCAATTATTGAATAAATAAGAGTGACTGAATTTATGCCCCAGACTGGTAAAGTGTGTTTACTTAGGATAAAGTCCAGAAAGTTATACAACGAAAAGTCATTATTCATTGCCTCTGGTCGGTAAGATATCAGGTGATACCGTTCTTTTTCCTTTTCATTCATCTGTATTTTCTGTTTTCTTTTCTTTTTTTCCTGTAGTGATTGTGTAATTACTTGAGTTATTGTAAATGCTTTACAGTGGCTCAAAAAGTAATTATTATCTAGAGGCTCCAAAAAAGGCTGCATGATGTCTGTTTTCATCTGTTCCAGGAGGTGGAGAAGGATATTTCATGTTTTAAGAGTTCTGTTAATCCCACATGATTAAAATAGAAAAGTTGGGGGCCTACTGGTGTATGTTCAATTGTCTGGAAAGAATCAATTAGCAGAATCCACATAGCAGAGTTTGATTTGCAGTGATAGGAGAAACCAAGCCAAAAGTGGAAAGGAGAAGAGAAGGTCCAGATGGGGCCAGGTGTGGAGCACGTTTTCCAAGTCTCTGAGGGCTGCTCTGGGGCAGAGGGAGCCCAGGGCTCCTAAAACAAGGGCTGAAACCTCAGGCAGGCCATATAAGGAAGGCCTTCCCAGCACATCTATGAATGGAATGTCTCAGGAGATGTTGTAATGAAATGACCTCAAACTTCAATGGACAAAGATGTTTTGTCTGCTGGTTATTATGTCATCTTAAACATGACACGAGAGGAGTGAGGATGAGCAGTAAGGAGAGAAAATATGAGAACAATTGATCCAGCCAAGAGGCTCCAGAGAAAGAAGACAATTAGGCCACAGGTGCTGCCCATAACATGCACGTATGCAAATTAGAAAAGGGTGTCCCGAGTGGATGGATGGCCCCATCCATTCGGGACAAGGGTGAGGGGATGGGAGCTGGATTTTATCCTTCCACTGGCTTCTTTATCCAGCTGTTCAGTTAATAGCCTATGCATTTGTATATGGAGGCCCATGGAAGGGTGGCTGCAGGACAGACATGGATGACAGTCCACAAGTGACCTTGGCCAGCCCTGGGGGTACGGGCTCAAGATGTGGTACTCCACTGAGGAGGCCAGCCCTGTGCATGGCGTGGTACAGGGTCCATTGGAGCCCACTGAGGTCCAGGGCAGAGTTCTAAGGTTAATGGCAAGCTGGGTGTAGGCTCCTGCCTGCCATTGCAGGAGATGTAAGAGATGCAGGTTCGATCCCTAGGTAAGTTAGATCCCCTGGAGAAGGGCATGGCAACCCACTCCAGTATTCTTGCCTGGAGAATCCCATGGATAGAAGAGCCTGGAGAGCTATAGTCCATGGGGTCACAAAGAGTCAGACATGACTGAAGTGACTTCACACACACACACACACACACACACTCACAAACACATAATGTGAGGCAGGGAAACTGAGGTCGAATCCTATCTGCAGGCACAGAGGCAACATGGCAAATGGACAGAGGCAAAGGATGAGGGATGTGCCTTTGGGGCTATCCATCCCGACAGGATACATCTCTGGTCACGAGGCTCATTTAAGACCGGTCTGGATTGTCCTGTTTACAGAAGTCCTGCTGGATTTGGCGGGAGAGGATCACAGTCAGGACAGGCAGAATGGACTCTTGGGGCCATTGGTGAGTCCCACTGGGTCTAGGACTGGCAGGTGCTGACCAGGTACCAGACCTGCTTATCACTTAGCTATTCTTTATGACATTTCCAAACTTGAGTGTGTATTCTCACCAACCTGCCCTTCAAAGTGTCTGATTCCGTGGGTCTGGGGTAGAGACAGAGGATTTGTAATTTGTATTTCTAGTAAGTTTCCAGGCATTGCCGATGCTGCTGGACCAGCAATCACTCTTTGAATACCACTGCTCCACAGATGTTCTTACCTCCTGAAGCACAAGGCGTTCCCTGAGGACTGGCAGACACTTGCCTCCTGTCTACCTCTCCTTGTCACCTCCAGGTGGTTGGAGGGTCCCCTCACCTGTGACCCCTGTGTCTGGCAGGATTTTACCTGCTTCTACCCTTCTATTCTTTTTTTTTTAATTGTATTTTATTTTTAACTGGAGGATAATTACTTTACAATATTGTGATGGTTTCTGCCATACATCAACATGAATCAGCCAAAGGTATACATATGTCCCCTCCCTCTTGAACCTTCCTCTCACCTTCCTCCCCATCCCACCCCTCTAGGTTGTCACAGAGCACCAGCTTTGGGTTCCCGCATCATATAGAAATTCCTGCTGGCCAACTATTTTACATATGGTAATGTGTATGTTTCAATGCTACTCTTGCAAATTATCCCACCCACTCCTTCCTCCACTGTGTCCAAAAGTCTGTCCTTTATGACCGTGTCTCCTTTGCTGCCCTGCAAATAGGTTCATCAGTACCATCTTTCTAAATTCCATATGCATGCGTTAATATACGATATTTGTCTTTCTGTTTCTAACTTACTTCACTCTATGATAGGCTCTAGGTTCGCCCACCTCATTAGAACTGACTCAAATGCATTCCTTTTTACAAGCTAAGTAAAATGCCATTGATTCCATTGTGTATATGTACCTTAACTTCTTTATCCGTTCATCTGCTGATGGACATCTAGGTTGCTACCATGTCCTAGCTATTGTAAACAGTGCTGTCATGAACACTCAGGTAGGTGTGTTACCCTTCTATTCTTGACTTTCTCTGAAAGGACTGATCTTTGTGAGGAAGAACTGGCCACTCCCCACGTGGGTGGTGGGAAGGGGTTGGCCGACCCTCAGTTTCCAGATGGCAGCCAAGGTCCTTGGGGATCCTAGGCCCTGGTTTTCAGCCCCCTCCCCAGGCAGATGTGAGGGGGGACTGGCAGAGAAGTGGTTTTTCCCCTGACATCCCCGATGGAGCCCCAAAGTCAACCCCTTTCAGTCAAAGAGCCAAGTTCTAAAGCCCTCAGGCTTCGAACTGGAACCAACTTCTTGGGCCCTCTGAGGGTCTCTGTGTCCCCAGCTTGTAGTGAGGCTGCCCCATCTCCCTCAGATCCTTTCCAGCTCCAGCCATCCTGACTCAGAGGGAGAAGATGGATCAGAGGAAAGAGAAGGTTCAGGAGGGTTTGCTGGGCAGGGTAGGAGATGGTGACATCAGCTGTGGTAAGCCAGGCCTGGGAAGGCAGCATGAGTCACTGGGCACACTGGGGATGAGCTGGGAGCAGGGGAAGGCTTTCATGGGGAATTGTGTGGGTGAACCATTGCTGAGAAGGCTGGGGCTGGCAGTGGGGCTGGGGTTTGGGACCAATGAGGCTGCCCGATGGTGTTATTTAGCCTCTGGCCTGGGGGAGGGGGGCGGTGGGCCACCCCAGGGCTCTGATTGGATCCTGGGCTCTGGAGAACCTCAGACTGATGGGAGTGGCCGCACTTCAGTGATGGCTCTGGGCCCTGACCCAGACCGTGTGGGTGACTTAGGGAGGCCCTGCTGGAAAGTTCCCACATGCAGGGAGCCCTCCCGGTCTTGCCCCACCCTGACCCTCAGAGTTCCAGCTCCAGTCCTGGGGCCGCTTCACACACTCCTCCGCTGCTCTCAGTGCCTTGAAGGCAGGGCTGAGGATGTCCCCTCTTTTGCAAACCCCCTCCCCCCCAGGATCGTTTAGCACAGTGCTGGGCACACAGTGGGGACCCACAGACAGGCAACTCCTCTTTTTAGTCCAAAGGCTACTTGGAAAGAGTGGGAGGTGAAGGCTGAGGGTCTAACCCACCCCACTCCTTCCCACCCCCTCCCCAACTTGTCCCCTCTCTGCCCCCCTGCAGTTTTGCTGAGACCCCTGGTGCTTCTCCAGTATGGGCGGGCCACACCCACGTGGAAGGACCTCAGCCTCCCAAACTCACACACCAGGTGGACTTACCCCTGCTCCAGCCTCTCCAAGACCAAGCAGCCTTGCCCGAGGCTTTCTGTCTTTTGCCAGGAGAGGGCACCTCATTTCTCATCGGCTCTGGCATGGCCAGTTGTGCACTCTGGGTGCCCCTTTCCTTCTCCAATGCTGGCCTCCTCATCGGAGAGTTAGCAGCAGTTATCCTTGTGCCGCAGATAGACGCTCCACCAATGCTTCTTTGCTGTTGTTATTGGAGATCCCAAGAGCAGGGACCAAGGGTGCCTGTGCCCCTGCCTTCCTGGGGTGGGCGGGGGAAGCGGGGAGCCAGGCCCAAAGTTCTGGGGAGCAGTTGGGGAAGGGAGCGTGCAGGCCATCTTTGACCCTTGAGAGAGGAGAGGGGGGATAATGGGAAGGAACCCGAGGCCAGTGGGGAGGGGGGCGCAGAGGGGCTCCCAGACTTGCTCAGGCCACATTTGGGAGATGCCGTGACCCCTTCGCAGGGGGCTTCTGGTCAGGCAGGGGCCGGCTTGGGAGGTTATCTGAGGGCACAGGAAATATCTGGAATCTATGGGAATGGAAACTCAGGTCAGAGGTCACCTCAAATTAAAATATAAAAAGCCCCCGCTGTGTGAGGGGAATCAAAGGAGGTGAAGACATCTGCTCTTCCGGAGGCTCCTGAACCCAGATGTTAGCGGTTAACATTCTTCTGGGGCCAGACGGTGGGCATGGAGAGCAGAGATCAGTTCTTGGAGCCCGAGGGGTGGGAGCGGCCAGGGGCCCGTGTGACTCCTCGCATTCCAACCACCCCCAACCCCGCCCCCCCTGGACCGACCGCCGACACTGGCCCCAGGATTCACTTGAGCAAAGCTGGGTGCTAAGGGGACACGGGTTCTCTGGGGTCCAGGGCCTCCCTGGGCCCTCACTCTGGGCCGGGTGCTCCCTGGAGTGAAACAGGATCCGGACCCGCTCTGGTCTGAGCCAGGGCGGCTCATTAGCCGGAAGCCCGGCCCCTTCTGATTTACGGTCTGGAGCCCCTCATCTCAGGGCCAGGGTCTTTTGATCTGAGCCCAGCGTCAGGGGCAGGGAATTCCTGGGTCTTAATTGGCATCAGCCAGGCTGATGCTGACCAGGTCTCCGTCCCAGCCCCCAGCCCCCAGCCCCCGCCTCCATGAAAGATGCCGATGCGGGTGTGGAGGGGGCTTGGAGGGGGACAGAGGGTGTTGCGCGTTTGTTTCCACTCCAGGGCCTCATGAGCACAGAGTTGAGGGCGAGAATTAATAGCTCCAAAGGACCATCCTCCCTGCAGCGCCTTCTCAGCCTTGACCCACCCCTGACCTTGACCCTGACCCCTTCCCTCCCCTGACGGAGGGTCCAGGTCCCTCACCTGGACCAAGTGTAGAGCAAAGGGACTTTTGTTTGCAGACTCGGGGGTGGGGGTGGGGGCACAGGTGGTAACCCAGGAGCTGGGAAGGCTGTCTGCCTCCAGGGCCTGCAGAGGAGAGTGGGAGCAGGGTGGGAGGCTCTCGTGTCTCCCCAGGGTGAGGGGGTGCTCTCCCAACAACCCTGGGGTGTCTGAGTTGAGCTCTGAATTGGAGGAACAGACAAGGGAAGCCCAGGACTGTTGTTTCAAGCCCAAGGGTTGTCCCAGGACTGGGGAGACGGGAGCTGGCCCTTTGACTCCCTTGTACTCCGCGGCCAGGTTACTGCCTTTCCCAGGGGATGCCCTGCCCCCTGACGTCTCGGGAGCTAGGCAGTTTCCAGTGGGTCCGAGACCCTCAGCATCACCCAAGAGAATTTCTTCTGTTCACTTCCACAGCCTGGGCGCGTTTCCTGGGGGAGTGGGGGAGTTTCCCAGGTTCTCTGCTGGGTCTATGATTCCTTTCCCTGCTCTTCCATTGAGGCAGAAGGACAAGGATACTCTAGAAACTCAGAAATTTGAGCAGAGTCTCGGCCCTGCCACTGCCTGCCTTTGTGACTGCTCTCTTCCCCGTTCTGGTTCTATTTCCCCATCTGTGAAGGGACAGGCTTTGGAGACCAGAGGACCCTAAGAACTCAGCCAGTTCTAGATCTTTGTGAAGAGTGACTCGTAGGGCCCGAGAGCAGGAGGGCCCCCGAGAAGGGTGCAGAGGGCTGTCCCCACTCTGGACACCTGGGCTTGTCCTGATGGAGCCTCTCTAGGGAAGGACTTTTACCCCCTCAGAGACACCCATCCTCTTTGCACTCTGGCCCAGGCTCCCTGGTGCCTTGGTGCAGGCCTGGCTTCTCCAGAAAGTGGGTGAGGAAGGCAGGGGAGGAGGTACCAGAGCCGCACCGCGCCATCGAAACCAGGTCAGCCTCCTTCCGTTCCCGGCTATTATCCCAGCGAAACTGGGAGAGCACACACCTGGGGCCATTGCTCAGCGTCTCAGGTTTATGATCCTGAGCCCAGGAAAGTATGAGTTCATCCCCGCTGCTCCTGCCTCTCCTCTGGGCCTCCACGTGGCCCCTGCCAGGCTGGCCCTGGGTACCACATCCCAGAAGGTGCATGCCTCCTCCATCCTCAGCCCCTCCGGTGAGGTTACAGGGGAGCAGCTGCCAGCACCCCGAGCTTGTCTGGGGTGGGCTGGGAAGGCCTGCTGAGGCAGAGGCTCTCAGGAGGGCAGGGCTGGCCTTCCATCTCCCCCAGGACTGTCTCAGAGCTGGGGACATGCAAGCCTTTCTCCTTCACAGACTGGGCTTAACTGTAAACTGGTCACAGGAGATTCCTAGCTCTCCTGGCTTCCTGGATGTTCCTGGAAGCCCTTCCACACGTCTGCATCCTAGAAGACGGCCTTCCCTTCCCCTCTTCTCTCCCTACCTAGTCTCCCTTTTCTCTCTGGGTCTTGACTCCACATTGTTGCACCAAAGCCCCCATCCCAGTAGAAGGTGATGTCACAGGACAGATAGACCTGGCGGAGGTGAGGGGAGCAGGGCCCACCTCCCTGGAAGCTCTGTGTGCATCCCATCAAAGCAGTGCCCTTTCACTGTCATTTCTGTTAGGTTAATATTGAATCTCCTGGACTAATGCTCTAACAATTAAAATCTTTTCTCTCCTACTTCCACTTCTGGAAGCTATGTCATCTCCCCAAGTGTTTTTTTTTTTTTTTTTTTTTGATATAGGAACTCTGCAGGATATATGGCTTTTTCTCTTTTATTTTTCTGTATAACTGCCTATTTGCTTAGAATCTGTGTTTTCAAGAGTATGCCCTGATTAGCTAAAAGAGGTAGTGTTCTGAAAAAGGCAAACCCATTAATTCTATAGGTAGAGGTCTAAGATAAAGATTACATGGAAAATAAATAAGTGTAACATATAATACACTGGTACACTTATTATAGTATTTGGATATTAATGAATTTGCTTTTCAAATCAAAGCTATTTTATCACTTTAGCTATGTTATTACAGCTCTTTCAGAGTTTTGCTTTGGTATTAGAAAGTTTTCTTCTTCTTGTAAATAGTAACATTCCAAATAAGCAACTTTCATTTAGAGATGATAAACATGTCAATATTTAAAACTCATCTTTACCACTCATTTAAATAAACCATTAATAAAAATATATCAGGTCAGAGACACAAGGAAGTATATATTCAACAGATAGCAACATGCAATTTATGTCCACTTAACTAATACAACTGGTGATTTAAACACATACACACAAAGTGTGCTCACCCATGTTAGTCTGGATCAATATATTGGCAAAGTACCAAAATAATTTATGTACAGTATTTAAGGATGTGGGCCTTGATGACAGAAGTCTTAACTAGATTTTTTTTAGTGTATTAAATACAAAGTTTGTCTAAAAGACAATTTAAAGCAACAGTGAATATATTTCCTACACCAATAACTTAAATTTTCCTTTATGTAAACTTTATACATGTGCAATCTGGCTGTTTAATGTCGATGCTTCAGTCTCTTTTTTCTTTTTAAATATTTGTCACTCTATTCTAAATTCACAGGAACGTAAAAATGGAAGGAACCGCTGGAGTTGCATTAGTCTTCTGCATTATATGCCACTTCTGCTACTTCTATGTCTGATATGGAATTTTTAGGTTCACTAAAACTTGAGTATTGCTTATTATCAGCTCTAGATTCTTCATCCGGGACACCTTGATCAACCTCAAGCGCAGAGGGCTCCACCTTTAGGATCTGTCTAGCTTCTGTTCCTGATGTGAGCAGGGATTCTTCAGGTTTCAAAGATGGTGTCCTGACTCTGTTTTCTAGAACGTCTATAAGAAGCTGCTTCTCACTGATCAGCTTCTTCAGTGATTCCAACTCTTTTTGTTTTTCAAGTAGTTCTTTTTGAAAATGGTAGTTTGTCTCTTCTAAAGTTTCACAGAAAGCTTTATCATTAAGCCTAGAGAAGTCAGCGTATCTTCTAAAAACTACCCAGCTTTCTTCTGGGGTCTTCTTTACTAATATTTTATATACAGTAAATTTAGCTCTTTCTTCCATCACCTCATAACCCAGGATAATAGGTGTAGAAGGTCTATCTTCCAAATTCACTGTTTCAGGACTTTGTTCTTCACTTTCTCTTGGTCTAGCAGAATACTCAATGGAAGAATCTGCACCCATATTTGAATCTTCCAACTGGCTTTTGGAAGAGTTTGAGCTTGTTGAGATACTCCCAAAAGAAGAACATCTTTGGTTTCTGTTGGTTGCAAAACTGGAAGCAGAGTTCCCTAGGGGCATAGGAACTGGAACATAAGGAGTTGCCATCTTCTTTTGGCGTTTGTAACAAACTTGCACACTTCTGAGTCCGAACAATTAGAGAACAAGTAATAAGCAATACATTATTTTCTTCTTAGGAATTCACTCTCTCAGCGCACTCTCCACCTCAGCCCGCTGCCTACCCTCCCCAAGTTTTAACTGCTGTTATCTCTTCTTCTGTTTTCCTTATTCTTCCTATTATCTTAATAATTTTTATTTATTTATTTGGGTTTCCCAGGTGGCACTAATGGTAAAGAACCCGCCTGCCAATGTAGGAGACATAAAGAGATACGGGTTCTATCCCTGGGTCAGGAAGATCCCCTGGAGAAGGGCATGGCAATCCACTCCAATATTCTCGCCTGGAGAATCTGGTGAACAGAGGAGCCTGGAGGGCTACAGCCCACAGCGTCGCAGAGAGTCGGACATGACTGAAGCGACTTAGGAGCAACTTTGGCTATGCTGGGTCTTCACTGCTGTGTAGGCTTTTCTCTAGTTTGGCTTCTCTTGTGGAGTGTGGACGCTCGGGCGCATGGGCTTCAGGAGTGGCACATGGACTCAGGGGTTGCAGCTCCTGGGCTCTCAAGCATAAGCTCAACAGTTGTGACCCACGGGCTTCCCAGCGTACAGATCTTTCTGGATCAGGGACTGAACTCACATCTCCTGCATAGGCAGGTGGATGCTCTACCACTGAGCCAGCAGGCCAACTCTCCTCTCTACTGTAAGACTGTGGGGGAAAAGTGAAACTGGACGTGTGTTAAAGCTGTCATTTAACCCGAAACCCTTAGCTGTTCTTTTCTTCAAGTGCTCCCTCTCCCAGGCACGTCTGCTTGGGGGTGGGAATTCTTGGCAGCCCTCTCTTCTCACAGCCAGCCTCCTACCTTGCCGCTTGGGTGCCTTCTGCTTGATGCTTCATCACCCGCTCCCCTCTCCAAGCCCTCAGGTTGCCGTGGGGTCCAGGCAACATCCCAGAGTCTTCTCAGGTCCTGGTCTGAGCCATCCGGCCTTCCCACTGTCCTCCCTATCCATCCACACTGTGTCCTGGGCCCCTCTTGCCTACTCAGAGAGGCCTTCAAGGTGCTGGACCAGAGACCAGTGACAGGTTTCTCCCTGACAGCAGCTGGGCCTGCAGTGTAAGGAGGCAAGGAGCCCCTGCCCATGCTGCCCCTTCAGAGGACAATCCTAAGACACGCTCCACACATTTCCTGGTGGGTCCCCAGGCCAGTAACCAGTCCTTTCCTGAATGATGGTCCAAATAAACTAGTTGAACCCAAGTCCTTGTCTTAGGCTTTGGGTTTTCCCAACCTCGACCCCTGGCCGGGAGATGTGGTGGGTAGTCTTTTCTATTAGTGTTCTCACAAGGACCCTTTCCCTACCTCCCAAACCCATATCGGGGGTCACAGACATCTTCACCCTCATCCCATATTCATCCCATATTCCTCCTATCCCCAAGTTCCGTTAATTCCCTTTCCACTAGCCTCACCTCCTTGTTTGGGGGCTCCTTGTCTCTCTTGTGAGTGGCAGCCCCAGCCCCCTATCTGGTCTCCTGCCTCTGACTGGCAGTCCCCTGCAGGTTTTCCCTCCCCCAGTTGGATCAAGAGACTGCGTGAAGCTCTCCAGACTTGGGGATGTTTGTGACAGTAGACAACAATCCTGGGTTTTTATAAAGCAAAGGACTTTCTTCTCTGAATACTTTCTGCTTTCCCAACCTCTGGCCACAGGTCCTCAGCCTGCTTACTGTCTGCTCTGGGGTTCCCCAGGGCCAGGAACCCTTCTCAGGTGAGGACCCACTCGGCTTCCATCCTGCCTCCCTCACGGGGCCTACCTGAGGCTGCACACAGAAAGCGGCCAAGAAAGAAGGAGCTGGAAGAGCCCAGAGAGGCTTCTGCCCTGGAATAGAGATGATAGGGCCTAGGGAGGAGGATGGCTCTGGCCCTGGCTCAGATCTCACGCAGGCAGACTCACAGACAGACACTCCCAGTGTCCTGAGGTTGGTGCTGGGAGTTGGAAAGCTCAGGATGAATTGGGAACCCAGAGAGGGTGTGGCTAACTTAGCTGGGAGTGTGGGTGGAGAACAGGGGAGAGTCAGGGAAATATCCCAACTGAGCTGAGTCCTCAGGCCAGAGTAGCTCGTGGCCACATGGAGGGATGGGTGGCAGGGGCGGGTGTTGCAGGCAGGGCCTTTGCTGGCCCACATGGTACCTTTGTGAGAATTAAACCAAGGTCCCCCTCTAGGAATATGCAAACCCCGGCCCATGCACACAGCTTGACGAGCAGAGCCTGGCCTGGATCAGAGCCCTAGCACAGCCTCTCCATCAGCCATTATCCTGCCTATCCCAGTGCAGAGGGGCAGGCACATGCCTAAGCTCAGAATCATGGTTTCCTAAGATGTCCATGTCCTAATTCCCCGAACGTGTGAATGAGCTACTTGACATGGTAAATAAAAGAGACTTTGCAGATGTAATTAAATTAAGACTCTTGAGATGGGAGATTATCCTGGATTATCTGGGTTGGCCCTAAATGCAATCACCAGGACCTTTATAAGACAGAGGCAGGAGTGTCGGAGAGGTGCAACACAGAAATAGACCAGACAGAGTTGAAGGTGCTACCCTGCTGGTGTTGAAGATGGAGGAAGGAGCCACGAATCAAGGAATCGGGTGGCATTTTGAAGCCGGAAAAGGTAAAGAAATGGGTTCCTTCCTAGAGCCTCTGGAGGGACATTGGTCTGCTGGCACCTTGATTTCAGCCCCTTAAGACCCATCTTTGGACTTTGGACTTCCAGAGCCGGAAGATGATCTACCTGAGTTGTTTGGAGCCACTAGTCTGTGGTCATTGGTTACAGCAGCCACAGGGACTAAGGCACGAGCCTCCGTGCTTCCAGGGAACGGCTGTGGGACACAGTGCCGGGAGCCCAGAGGGTGGTGGGAAGGGGGACAGATGAGGGCAGACAGGTCGGCTGTGATGATGAAGAGCCTTTTCAGTCATTGAAAAGAATGTGCCTTTGTGTGAAAGCAGCCTAGCAGAGCGACACAGAAGGGAGCCACATTTCACTTGTGGATGTGATCGGAGGCAGTGACCAGGAGGCCAGCTGTGGGTACCAGGGTGATGATGGGGTCTGGGCCCAGCTGGTGGCAATTCAGGGAGGCAGAGCCTCTCCCCTGGAGGCCTGGAGGCTCAAGACACAGTGGAGGGCAAATTCCTCTTCCCCAGCCCCTGTCCTTTCTGTTCCTGCCTCACCCAGCTGTAAGGTCAAAGGCACCGAAAGGCCACCTGAGATAAGGAGGAATGGTAAATCCTGGAGAAAGTTTCTGAGGGCTCGGTGGAGAAAGGGTAATTCACACCCACACACGGTGGGGCGGGGTCTGGCACACCCAGAGCTTTTCTGCTGGTCAGCCTTCTCCCATCACGGGCTCGGCACGGATGCCTCAGCAAGGTCCCATGGGGACTGTCTGATGCCAGGTCTCCAAGGGTGACTGCCCTTTGGGGTCACCAGGCTGAGGAGCAGGGGGCTGGGTCTCGGACGTCTGAACCCTGGGTGGGGCTGCAAGGAGAGTGCAGGAAACCGATGTTTCGGTCTCACCTGTGATTGCCTGGCCACAGGTGAGACTCTGGTCACTTTGTGCGAAAGATGAAGATGAATGAAATGTATCAGAAAGGGCGCGCCTCGGGTGTGCCCTCCCTTCGCCCCTGTCCACCCAACCTCACAAACTGCAGCCGCTCTGAGCCATACCAGTTCTCAGAATGCCTCCCGATTCCCACCTCTGCCCGTCTCTTCCTCTGTCTGGGCGCCTCCTCATTCCTGGTCTGCCTGGTTAGCCGCTTCTAATCCTCCGGGTGTCACAGTCCCCTGGGAAGCCCCTCCCCCAAGGGCTGAATCCGGTCTCCCATCCGTCAGGCTCTTCTGGAGGCAGCGACAAAAAGGCTACTGATGGGTTTATGAACCTGAACTTGCAGCAGGCGAGGCACCACCCAGGACTCTGACTGGGGAACCTGGCCAGCTTTCCTGCCCTTCCTTCTGGAGCAGACTCTGCCCTGCCATCCCAAGGCAGCTGCACGTGGTTCTTGAACTGTGTGTCCTCCTGTTGTATTTTATATTTAAATTTGTTATTTATTTATCTGTAAATTTCCTATCTGTATTACTAAATGCTATTGTATTATTGTTTTACTTATACTTTATATATAGTACATATTTGTACATGAAATTTATACTTAAAGGTAAAAGAGGAGCATTTTAAAAAGGAGGGCTGTCTTTTTACTCTTCTCCTCTGCCCACCTGGCTCTTTGGGTTGTGGCAGAAGGGAGTTCTATTAGGAGATTAGAAGAAAAGCTTTATAGAGCTTAGTGATGGGTTTTTAAGGACTAAATGTTAGATGGAGGTCATTAACATTTTAAATGTAGCTACCCTTATCCCAGTAGTTGCACTTCTATGAATTTATTCTGTAAATATGTGACACTTATTCAAAATAATATGTGCACAAGGTTATTCATTGTAGCATTATTTGTAATTGTGAACAATTAGAATAAGCATGAATAGCCATTAGTAGGTATTGGTTAAATTATAGTAAAGCTGAAACTCCAATACTTTGGCCACCTGATGCAAAGAACTGACTCATTTGAAAAGACCCTGATGCGGGGAAAGATTGAAGGTAGGAGGAGACGGGAAGATAGAGGATGAGATGGTTGGATGGCATCACTGATTTGATGGACGTGAGTTTGAGTAAGCTCTGGGAGTTGGTGATGGACAGGGAAGCCTGGTATGCTGCAGTCCATGGGGTCGCAAAGAGACGGACATGACAAAGCGACTGAACTGACCTGAAATTATAGTATCTTCAGATAATGGAATACTGACACTGTGCAGTTATTAGCCAAGAATGAGGTGTATCTACAGTGATATGAAATGAGTTTCAAGATTTTCACTTGGAAAAAAAGCAGAGATGCAGAATATTGTATGATCATTTATGTAAAAACTGTGTGTGTGTACTCGTGGGGGTGTGCACATGGACTTATGTGTAAAACAGTATATCTGGAAGGCACAAAATCTGGACAAAGATGTGCTCTCTGGAAAGGCTCAAAGGGGCATGAACACCTTCTGAATTCTGTAGTTTGTCTGTATTTACCCATTCTAGAATAATAATAATTCACACTTATAAGCACTTCAAAATAATGAAAAAGGAAACAAAAATAAATGAAGTGCTTAGAATAGAGCCTGGCATACAACAGTCACTGGTGAATTCATCTCTTGCAAGGCTGCCTTGGGGACTTGCCCGTGTTCCTGCTGCATTGTGTACACACCTCCATTCCACCATCTTATTAATATGATACAAAAAGTGTTAGTTGCTCAATCATGTCTGACTGTTTGTGACCCCTTGGACTGCAGCCTGCCTGTTCCTCTGCCCATGATTCTTTACCGTCTTGAGCCACTAGGGAAGCCTCTACATATAACATACATTATGGCAATAACTCTGTCTTTCCACATATGACTGTCTAACTGGACAATGTACCAAATATGACTCCAAGGCAGGGAAAAATACATTTTCACTTTATGTCCTGGTACCAAACAGAGATTCTGGTGGATTGTTGAGTGAATGAATGAGCGAATGAATTCACTAATGAATGTATTAGAAGGAAAGTGAGGCCATAGTCCCTGCTCTCTATCATAGAAGCTCATGCTCTGACAGTGGGGCAAGAGTCACACATGACACATGTCAGTGACTACAGGCTGCTTATGACTATGACCCCATGATCCTGGAGATCTGGGGGAAAGAGAATGAAAGATTCCTCAGAGTTGAGAAGTGCTTACAGTTGCAGGGTGATGTTTGGGCCTGGAAAAGATGGGAGTCAGGAAGGAGACAGTCCAGGACGAAGCAGGGAGGTTGCAGCAGAGGGATCAGGACTGGTGTGGTGGGGAATATAGTGCATACCTAGGTGGGACCAAGATGGCAGAGCTACAATCAGCTGGCCAGCTTCCCTGTGAGCTACAGGGTAGGAGGTGGCTCCCCCATCCTATCCCGCTATACCATAGCCTTCAATCTCAGAGCTGTGCAAGGGCATCTGAATGGCACCTGAACTCACCATCTGCTTCTCTGAGCCAGCAATGGAGGTGGAGCTGAGGATCCAGGCGGTCCCCCTGCTTTGGTCTCCAACCCCATGGAAACTTGGTTTTGTGAGTCGTTTGGAAGCTCAGTGCTGGAATCTGACAGCATGTGCAACCCCTTCCTGTACTTGTTCCAAAAACTAGCCAGCCTGCTCAGAATGGTCAGTAACATGATGATTCACGTGGTCCTGACTTAACCATGTTAGGTCTCGGGGGCTGGGAGGAAGGCAGCACGAAGACAGGAATACCAGCCAATCTCTCCAGCAGGGAGATTGTTTTTTGTTGTCTATCACTGCATAACAAACCGCCCCCAAAACAGGGGCTTGAAAACAACCACTGCTTTGTTATCTCTTGTGGTTCTGTAGTTGACTGGGTTCAGCTGCTGGTCTTGCTTGGCGATCTCTCATGCAGGGCATTTAGGTAGAGGTGGGGGCTGGAATCATCTAGAGGCTGACGAAGATGCTGGGTCAGCCAGTCCTCTCTTCTCCATGTGGTCTCTCCACATGGGCCCTTCGGCAGGGTAGCCAGACATCTTACACAGTGACTCAGGGATCTCAAAAGTGAAACTTCCAAGAAAGAGGAAGTAGAACCTGCCGTTCCTTGTGGAACCTGTCGTTCCTCGTAAAGGCTAAGGCTGAGATTGGCATGGAATCGCTATTGCCACATTCTGTTGAGTAGTGTGTGTCACTGAAACCATTTACTTCATAATGGGACTTGAACCCACATGGCTGGGACTTGAACCCATGTGGCTTGGACTTGAACCCAGCCAAAACCCATGATACCTGGTGCAGAGCCTAATAAAGTTCAGGTTCTTAACGTCTCATCACAGAAAGAATTCAGTGAGAGACAAAGTGATAGGTAAGAAGTGGATTTCTTACCTGTTCAGATTCAGAGAAAAGCATACTCCATAGACAGAGTGTGAGCCGTCGCAGAGGGTGAGTACGGCCGTGAAATGTGGCGTGGTTAGTTTTTATAGGCTGGGTAATTTCATAAGCTAATGAGTGAGAGGATTATTCCAACTATTTTGGGGAAGGGGTGGAGGTTTCCAGGATTTGGACCACCACCCACTCCTTGGTCTTTTAACAGTGCCTTGGAACTGTCATGGCACCTCTGGGTGTGCCATTTCACTTGCTGATTGAGGATCGAGGTCTAGTCTTGTCTGCCATCTTGGTCCCATTTGGTTCTAGTCGGTTTATGCTGCGTCATTCTTTCCACAGTGGTGCCCTGCCCCTTTCCCTCCTGTTACATCACCAGCCTGCCTACAGTCAGTGGGGAGGGGACTGCATCAGGGCACAGACGCTGGGAAGTGTGCATCACTGGGACTGTCTTTGGAGGCCAGCTTACGTAGGCCTGCAGTGTCAGCAGTGACAGCCGAGGCACCAAGGAGAGAAGTGGGCAGTGATGGGGGATGGATTCAGGCCTAGAGGTCCTCTTGGCTGGACTCTCCCTGGCACAGAGGGGACCAACCCAGGTGGATCTCTTTACAGGATTTTCCCCCACCCCATCCTCATGTCTTACCTGTGTTCAGGGCCTCAGCCCCACTATGAATGGAATGGGTCCCCCTGGAATGATCACTTTATCATGTGGGGAAAGAAGCTCAGACCCGAGCAGTGGGTGTCTGGCCACGATAAGGGGAGGCTCCACTTTCATATACCCAACTGGATCTTGGGCTGTTCCACTTGGGTGTCCCAAAGACACCTCAGCCTTAGTGTGTCAAGAATTGATCCCTCACTTCCACTCCTACTTCCTTCTTCTGAGAAAGGTTTACTCCAGACCTCCAAGGTCATTTGTCCTTCTAGAGAAGAGGGCTCAAAGGACTCCAAGGTGATTCTCTAGCCTCTATGGTAGTAGAACAGAAAAATCAACTTCCATATCTGAAAGTGCTCTTGGTCTAGAGTAAAACAAGGCTGATACCCATACCTGGCTCAAGATTATCTCCTGATAAGCAAACTGGATAAATCATGTGGAAATGGTTAAAAATATGGAGTGCTATAGCCAAGGGAGGGGCTGGTATTTAAGGAAGAGGTATTTGACCTCTGGTAATTAACCTGTCTAGTAACCACCCTCCACTTCTGATTACAGAGCCCTTTTCTACCTTAGGAAACTCATTTCATGTGGTCTGGGTGGGATTTGGCCTGCTTGAGAAGTAGGAACATGCCTCAGGCTTAGCCAGTCAGAGAACTCCATATCTTGACTACAAGGGTTGGTTCAGAAATGGCCCTGTGACCTTGGAAGAAGTCAGCTCTAGCTGACTCCTCCAAGTCTTTCTGCTGGAGCTCTTGGGAGAGACAATTTTTGTCCATTTGAATTGCTAAAGTCAGTACGGCCTCTCAGGTGGTGAGAACCCAGTTAGGAAACACAGAGACAGAGGAAATTCCCTGGCGGTCCAATAGTTGGGACTCTGCATTCTCACCACCTAGAGCCCAGGTTTAGTCCCTGGTTGGGGAACCAAGATCCCCCAAGCCACGTGGCTTGGCCAAAAAAAAGAGAAAACAAGAGAGGGACAGGGTTCTGTTGGAATCATTCTAGCCTCTGGATCTAAGACGGTATGACGTCACACCCACCCTGATGTATCAGTTCCATAGGTCAATACATCATCTTTTTTTGTAGCTTGAAGAGCCTGATTGTGTCTTTAAAACAACAAAGCCTTACTCACAGACTTAAAGAATGAACTTACAGTTGCCGAGGGAAGGGTGAAGGGAAGGGAAAGTTATGAGAGTTTGGGATGGACATGTACTCACTGCTATGTTTAGAATGGATAACCAATAAGGTCCTACGGGATAGCACAGGGAACTCTGCTCAAAGTTAGGGGGTAGCCTGAGTGGGAGGGGATTTTGGGGGCGAATGGATACACGTATATATATATGGCTGAGTTCCTTATTATTCACCTGAAACTTTCAGAACATTGTTAATAGGCTATACAAAATAAAAGTTTAAATAAAAAATAAAAAGTTTAAATCTGGAAACAAACTCCTTGCCTCCTCATTTTTACCAGTGCATGACCTTGTTCAAGACTTGGCTCAAATTCTCCTCTTCCAAGAAGCCTGCCTGAATCATCCCATTACGTGATATGTTATCATTCAGATTATATTACCTCGTGCTGGCTTGTCTGTATTAAAAATGTGTTGAGTCCTCCCAAGCGAGGGAGCTTCTTCCCTCTGCAGGGCGGGAGTGTGGTGTGTGAGCCGTATGTGCACACTGGGATGGAGTGGGTGAGTGAGGAGGTAGGGGCACATGGACTCCATCTCTCAAGACTAGAAGGCATCCAGGATTCCCACTTTCTCTTCCTCGCCACGTGAGAGTCATCACCAGGTTCTGTGAACTCCATTCAGTATATCCTGATCCTCTTCTTCTCCATCCCTGCCACAGTCCCACCCACAGGGCTATTAGAGCCTCCCAATCCTCTTGTCCCCTACAATTCAGATTACCATCACAGCCACAGTCATCTTTAGATCGTGTCACTTCCCTCTTGTTATTGTAATAAAACCTGGCTTCCTCACCTGCAGTTCTGTACACAACAGGGCCCCAACCTGCCTCTCCCACCACTCTACCTCTACATCAGCTTTCATCCTACCGTTCAAGCTTGGGGAGCAGCACACAGGGCCACCTTAGGGGGAGCTCCTTAGCTGTTTCCCTGCCTGGAATATTCTCCCTGAGATCACTGCCTGCCTCAGCACAAGCATCACCTCCTCAAGGCGGCATTCTCTGACCCTTCCAGGCCCTCTCGCTGCAGCACTCTGATATGTTCTATTTACAGCACTCATCATCACTGAAATGATCTGTTTAGAGTATCTGTTTACTCATTTTGTTTTCTCTCCCCTGACTAAGGTGGAAGCTCCAGGAGGGGAGGGAACTTCTCTCTTACGTTCACTGCCATAGCTCCTGCATCTGAAACAGTGCCTGACACATCAGAGGATGCTCAATATATTACTGTTGAATAAATGCACAAACAGAGATCAGGCAGTGGGGATAAAACCAAAACCGAATCTGATATGGTCCCAACCCTGGAGGCCCAAACATGGAGGCATGATGGAGAGAAATAATTGCAATGTGATAAGCACGTCCATAAACGCCAAGACGGCTCCCGGGGCTCACCTTGAAGAGGCACCCGCCCAGAGTGCACGCGAGAAAGTGCTGGGCAGGCTTCCTGGGGAAGCCAGGCCCAAGCTGAGACCTAACAGCTGTGAGCAGGTTCAGGAGATGTAGAAAGCTTGTCTCAGGTGGGGACGCCTGAACCTACAAAGAGCCAGAAGGCGTGAGAGCACAGTGAAGGGGGTTCTGAAAACAGCACCTGCAGAACCTCTGACCCGCCCACCTGGAGAAGGGCTGTCTTCACTTCCTCCCTGGGCGACTTGGAGGCCATCACCTGGATCCAGATCATTCATTTCTTCACTTATTCCTTTAATGACCGCCGGGTTCTGACAATGTGCCAGGGCCTGGATTAGGCACTGGGGAGGCAAAAATGAAAGGGCTTAGGCCTCTGTGGCTGAAGAAATAGCACTGAGCCATGCAGAAGTCCTGCTCAGGATGACACCATGAGACCCCAGCCACCATGTGCAGAGGGTACAGCTGGGTCCTCCTTCCGCCCACGTGCCTGGGCGTCAGGGAGAAAGCAGGGACACTCCTGCCAGCCCTGCAGGGACTTGCCCTCGGACTGGTCCTTCTGCCTGGAGAGCCTGCCTTTCTGCTCTCTCGTGCACGCACTTGCTCAGCACACACACAGGCACACACATCACCTCTGCTCTGGTCACAGGCGCACACCCACGCCTGCCCCATGTCCTCACACACACAAGTCCACACTGATGCCAGTTACCAAGATGGGGAAAACCAGATTGGGGTGGGGACAGAAAGCAAAAGTTTTGGCTTGCCTATGTCAATTTTGAAATGCCTGGTAGATATCCAAACGGAGATGACAAGCAGATGTGAGCCTGTAGCACAGTGGAGAGGTAGCAGTCGGAGATGCAGGTGTAGGAGGCATCAGCAGATGGATGGTTTTAAAGCCTCGAGGAGATCATCTAGAGAGTGTCCGGAGGAAAGGAGAAAGTCTAGAACCAATCCTGACACATGACAACATGTAGAGGTTGATGGAAACCAACAGAGGAGCCTGTGATGGGCAGAGAGAGAGAGAGAAAGGAGAAAAGCAGGGAGGTGATTTTCGCTGAAGCCAAGAGAAGAGAACATTTCAATGAGAAGATGCAGCCAGTCATCCCACTGCTGCTGGTAGATCCAGGAACCAGGCAGAGGAGTGACCACTGGCTTCAACAACGTGGAGGTCGCTGGAGAGACCTTGACAAGAGTGGTTTTAATGGAGCAGTAGTAATGGGACGCCAACGGGGTTGGGTTTGGAGAAAATGGGAGTGAAGAGGTGAGAGCATCAGACGGACAGAGCTTCTTAAGGAAACTCTACCATGAAGCCCTATGGGAGCAATGGCTGTTGGAGGGAGAGGGGCATCAAGGTGGAACTTTTTTGTTTGATTTGCTTTTCTTTTCTTTTCTATGGAAGCATAGTTGATTTACAATGTTGTGTTAGTTTCAGGTGTATAGCAAATGATTCAGTTATACATACATATGTTATTGTTCAGATTCTTTTCCCTTATAGGTAGTTACAGAGTATTGAGTATGATACTCTGTGCTACACAGTAGGTCCTTGTCCCTTTTCTATTTTATATGTTTGTGTGCTCAGTCACTCAGTTGTGTCTGACTCTTTGCGACCCCATGGACTGTAGCCAGCCAGGCTCCTCTGTCCATGGGATTTTTTCAGGCAAGAATACTGGAGTGGGTTGCCATTTCCTCCTTCAGGAGATCTTCCTGCCACAGGGATTGAACCCATGTCTCCTGTGTCTCCTGCATTGCAGGTAGATTCTTTATCCACTGAGCCATGGGAGAAGCCTTCTATTTTATAGTAGTGTGTATATGTTAATCCCTAACCCTTTATTTATCCCTCCCTGCCTGCCCCACTTTCTTCTTTGGTGAAAATTAAGTTTGCTTTCTATGTCTGTGGGTCTATTTGTTTTGTATGTAAGTTCATTCATATCACTTTTTTTAAGAGATGTGAGCTCCTAGAGAATTTATGTATGCTGTGGGAAAGATCCCATGGAGAGGGGGGATATTATGATAAAGAAGGGAAGATAATAAGACATTTCATGAGGAGAGACACTGAGAAGGCAAGAGGAATGGGATCCAGAGCTCAAGACAGAGTTGGGTTTAGATAGATGTTGGGATGGTGGCCCAGTCCCTGGGTACAGATGCCAGGGGCCTAAATGTTTTGGTGGAGGGAAAATGGGTTCCTTCCAATATTTTCTATTTTCTCTGTGTAATAGGAAACGACATGATGAGCTGAAGAACACGTGGCCTTAGAAGACAGAGAAGAAAGTGGAATGGAAAGGCTAGGGGCTAGAGAGAGAACCCTTGTTGGGAGCCCAGTGGAGAATTCTGCCATTGAGTGAGATCAGTCAGCAGTGTGTGAGCCTCACAGCCATATTCAGCCACGCGGGTGCAGGCACAGAGGCTGAGAATTAGGATACACGGCCCTTGGGCACCAGGGCTTGGGTCAGGGAAAGAGGATGAGATGGCCCGATGCCCCTGATGATCTTGGCCTCACCTGCAGAGAGGCCTGACCCTCCACCGCCAGCCCTTGGCGTGTTCCGCACTCGAGAGACACCAGCAATTTCGATGGAGAGGGGGACCACCTGGGGGTGGGCAAGAGGCGTGAGGTCATTGTGTTGAATGCTCACCCCTCTTCACACCCTGCTCCAGCTCAGCCTAGAATAAGCACTCCCACGTGGTGGACCTGGGAACACAAAGATAACAAGCTGTGCTGCTGGGTCCTGGCCCCAGACCTGCTCAGAAGACAAACAGCCCGGTCACAAAGAGCTTCTCAGAGGAGTTTTATTGGGGTGCATGTGTGTCTCCTTCACTGTCAGGCACCCACTTGCCTCCAGAGAAAGGGCTCCTTCATCACTCACGTTAGTCATGACTCCCTACACAAACAAGGGGCCTTTCCAGGGCTTTCCCACCCACCTTGGGGCAGAGCCTAGCACAGAGGCTGGCTCAGACAGAGATGCTCTGTAGTTTCTTATGAATAAACGAATGGACATATAAACGAATGGACATATAAACAATGAACGAGTGGACATATCAGGGCAATTGTCCGTCCAAGGAATGGGAAGCCTTCACTCAAACCTGGCCAGAATGACCAGCCCCTTGCCCATCACTTCCCTGAGGGCAGCTGGGATGACCAAGACCAGCTCAGGCAGAGTCAGAAGGTCTCCAGGTTCAAGGGAAGTTCCTCCTGAGAGGGGAGGGCCGACAGCATCCTCGGGAGCTGAGGAGAGAAAGCAGACCCTTTCTATCCTAGAGTTGGATACAAAAGAGCCTGAGGTTAATTTAGTTCTGGACACCGTGGTTCTGGACAAGAGAAGCTTGTCCGCCTTCTCTCATGACCTCTGGGCATGACCCTTGGTGGCCAGAGTATCCCCTGGAGCTCTGACCTCTGCTCCTCACCAGCAGTGGTGAGCCTCCTGACCTCAGGCTAGGGCCCTCCAAGCAGAGCTGCCACCTCAGTGGCTGCAGGGTCAGAGGTTAGCAAGTCAGGGGTCATGCTGAGAAGGCACTGTTGTTTCCAGCCTGTTGGGGCTGAAGGGCCAGCTGATGGAGACCCGACCCCAGGGCCCAGGCCGGTGGGCAGATGGGCTCGCACACCTGTCCTCTTGATCCTCTAACTGTTCCCAATGCTCCTTTGTTCGTCGGGTCCTTCTGAATGCCCGGGTCAGCTAGACGAGGGATGGAAACGCTAGCTGGAAGAATGGAGGAATGTTGAGAGGCCAACCTCTGGGAATACCTGCTGAGCATTCCTGAAAGGGTTCTCAGTCTGGCCAGGAACCGGGAGAAAGAAGAGGACTAGGTGGGCTGAGGGCTAGAAGTGGTACAGATGAGGGGTGCCCACACTTGGCTCCAGGTCCCTGCTGAGGGGCTAACCGAGCCTGCTGGGCAGGAGCAGGCTCCGCGGTCAGCCTGCTGCCCAGAGAAGCCCGAGCCCCAGGTACGCTTGAGAGGGCTGTTGGTCTGGCCGGGAACGAGCCACCCTACAGGAGATGGTGAGGGTGACCCCCCAGCAGCCCCCAGATGTGAGGGCGGGCAGGACAAGTCCAAGGAAATAACACCGGCGAGGAGGCCTTGAGAGGGGCTAACCAGGACAAGCCAGGACGGCCTGTGGGTGAACCTGGTGAGTAAGAGTATCCGTGTCCTGGGGCCACTGTAACGAAGCATCACAGACTGGGAACTTAAATAACAAAAATGTAATGGATTTCCCTGGCGGTCCACTTAAGAATCTGCCTGCCAGTGCAGAAGACATGGGTTCGATCCCTGGTCTGGGAACTAAGATCCCACATGCCTCAGGGCAGCCAAACCCATGCTCCACAACTACTGAGCCCACACACCACAACTCCCGGAGCCTGCACCCTGGAGTCCACGCTCTGAAGCAAGCGAAGCCACCGCAGCAAGAAGTCCAGGCACCACAGTGAAGAGTAGTCCCTGCTCACTGCAACTAGAGAAAGCTGATGCACAGCAGTGAAGACCCAGCATAGCCAAAAATAAATTTAAAAAAATTATTTTCTCACAGTTCTGGAGGCTGTAAGTTCAAGATCAAGGTGTCGGGAGGGTTGCTTGTTCCTTGGCCTACAGATGGCCACCTTCTCACCACATCCTTGAATGGCCTTTCCTGGTGTCTCTTCTTACAAGGGCACCAGTCAGATTGTACTAGGGCTCACACGACCACATGTCACCTTAACAACCTCTTTATTTTTCTTTCCTGATTTTGTTGTTGTTGTTTTTCATTTTGGCTGTGTGGCCCAGCATGCAGGAGCCTAGTTCCTTGACCAGGGATTGAACCCTCATCCCCTGCCCTGAAAGTGCAGAATCTTAACCACTGGGCCACCAGGGAAGTCTCCTTAGTCACTTCTTTAAAGACTCTATCTCCCAAAACAGTCACACCTGGAGGAGCTGGGGGTTAGGCCTTCAACACGCCGATTTTAGGAGACACAGTTTGGTGCCTAACAGTGACTACGGCCCCGATTGTGACTGTGCATGTTATAGAGAAATGGATTGCTGGACCAGGCAATAAAACACCAACCACAGGAGGGACAGTTCCTCCTCTGTGTGTGTGTGTATGTGTGTGTGTGTACTCACACGTGCAAGTGTACACAGCAGCCTGCTAGTCACTCAGCAGATGTGCTTCCCTTGGTTCACCTGATATTTCCTCAGAGAAGGACAGGCACTATAGGCCCATTTTCTGGATGAGCTGAAATTGTCCAGGTCACAGGGCAGGCACAGGACAGAACTAGAACCTCTACCCAGGCTGTCTTGGTGTTCTGGGTGCTCCTTGCTCCCTGCCACATCCTTGCCAGTAAGGTCATATCCCCGGATCTCACACCACACCTCTGGAAGAGTCCCAGCAGTCGGCTGTGGGGCCTCTACCTGTGTGTGATGTAGGCGGAAACGGAGGTGACAATCTACTGCCTGGAAGTGGAGTGACTCATGAGCCCATGAGTTTACTGGCTAGTGTGTGTCTTATCTCCCTGACTCACTTGATTTTTAGGCTCTGACAAGTTCAGCGATTTGCCAGGGTCTGACAGGTGTTGTACCCAGAGGGCAGGGCTTGGTCCCTGCTGGGCCCAGCTTCCCCAGAGACCCTGCGCAGGTTTTTGGAGACCTCCTGAGCTGGCCCACAGCGGGTTCCTCTGGGAAGGGCACACACAGCCTTGGCTACACCCTGACAGCCTCTGGTCCTGCTCTCTGGTTCTCAAGGGGCCTTTGTCCCTCCTGCGCCAGACGACCTGGTGCCCCTGGGACCCCATCCTGGTTCCCCCACTTGGCTGTGGAGGAGCTTGGCTTCCCAGGAACCTCCTGTGAAGGGCTGGGGGCTGTGGCAGGTGAGGGGTCACATATACAAATGCCAGGAGACCAGAGTGCCCAATCTCTAGCACGCCAGCCAGTTTCTCATGGAGGCTTTTCTTTGAACTGGCTCTGATTGGAGAGCCTTGACCAGCTGCCCTTAGCCCCACTGGCTGAGGCCTTGCTGGGTTTTTCTGTTGGAAAATTTCATCCAGACACTTCCAAGGAGCTCCAGTGCTCCTGTGTCTGCTTCCAGGGCCATGGCTGATGGGAGGCCAGAGAACAAGTCCTTCCTTGACCTGGTCATGGTAGGTAAGGGGTCCCTGGGGGAAGGGCTAGGGCCTGGAGAGCTGCTCATCTTTGACTGTCAGGTTCTTCCAGCCAAGCAACTACGTGAGGGCTTGGAGCAGCAGCCCTAGAGCGTGTCCTCAGGGGCAACTTTGGGTCTAATCTTGTCAGTCATGACCTCTCCTGCCTGTGAATGGACCAATGGCATATGGGCACTGCCCCCGTGACAGCCAGAATGGCCAAGGCTACCTAAAATCTCTCTTCCTAATCAGCCCCGGTGTTAAGGCTCTTCCTAGCAGAGACACATCGATAACCTCAGTTATGCATATAACACCACCCTTATGGCAGAAAGCAAAGAGGGACTAAAGAGACTCTTGAGGAAGGTGAAACAGGAGGGTGAAAAAGTTGGCTTAAAACTCAACATTCAAAAAACTAAGATCATGGCATCCAGTCCCACAACTTCATGGCAAATAGACGGGGAAACAATGGACAGATTTTATTTTCTTGGACTCCACAATCACTGCAGATGGTGACTATAGCCATGAAATCAAAAGATGCTTGCTCCTTGGAAGAAAAACTATGACAAACCTAGACAGCATATTAAAAAGCAGAGATATTACTTTGCCGACAAATTCCATCTAGTCAAAGCTATGGTTTTTCCAGTAATCATGTATGGATGTGAGAGTTGGACCATAAAGAAGGCTGAGCCCAGAAGAACTGATGTTTTCAAACAGTGGTGCTGGAGAAGACTCTTGAGAGTCCCAGGACTGAAAGGAGATCAAACCAGTCAATCATAAAGGGAGTTATTCCTGAATATTCATTGGAAGGACCGATGCTGAAGCTGAAGCTCCAATACTTTAGCCACCTGATGTGAAGAACTGACTCATTAGGAAAGACCCTGATGCTGGGAAAGATTGAAGGCAGAAGGAGAAGGGGGCGACAGAGGACTAGATGGCTGGATGGCATCACTGATTCAATGGACATGAGTTTGAGCAAGCTCCAGGAGACGGTGAAGAGCAAGGAAGCCTGGTGTGCTGCAGTTCCTGGAGTCTCCAAAAGCTGGACATGACTGAGCGACTGAACAACAAGAAGAGACCAGGACTCAGTGACCAAGGACTACACACGGCCAGCCTGGAGGGTCCCTCAGGACCACTTCATCCAGTCCTCTCGTTGGCAGAGAACTCACTGGCGCCTGTCAGCTTCCGGGGCTCTCAGGGTTTGTGTGGATGGTTGCCGTGCCCTGAGGCAACTACAGTGCCCTGACTTTCAAGCACACTCCTAACTGTTGAACAAATAAACGAATTCAGGTCCTCAGGTCGTTCCAGCGCTCCCCTACTCCCCGACCCCTGCCAAGCAGCAACCGTGGTCAAGGGCCTGAGATTCAGTTCATTGCTGCCAGTGTTGTGTGTATGGGGGGTGGAATAACTCTCCATTTCTACCAGGAGCCCAGGGGTTTGCCTGGATGGGAAGAGACTGCAAGTCTGTCCTGGGCCCATGGCTGCGAGCGTGGAACTTTTCAGGAAATAAAGAGGCATTGACTGTGGGTCCTGCCGGCAGGTAACTGAAGCTGACTGATTCCCCTCAGACCAAACCCTGAGGTGCTCGGGGCCCTGAGCTGGCGCGGCTCTGAAAGGCACTGACCGGGCCCTGGCCTGGCTCCAGGAGGCGCGGCGTGGGAACGCGGCCTTTACCCTCTGCCGGGCCTCGAGGGTGGGGAGCTGGGTCTGGGGCAGGATCTGGGACCGAACCCCAGGGTGGCCTTTGAGGGACACTTCTGGGCAAGGCAGGCCTCAAAGGGCCCAGAGCAGCCACTTCCCCTGTCATCTGTCCCTCCCTAGCGGGTGTTCCAAGACTGTCTTTTGGTGGTGGAGAAAGCTCACGAGAATTCCCTTGTTCCCATGAGTGGACATGGGCTGTTCCATTGCCCCTCCCCACCCCTGGGTCCACTTGGAGAAGCACTGGGCATCAAAGTGGAGTAAGACCTGGAAAGGGTGTGTGCTTAGAGAGCCCTGCATCCAGCAGGCCCCATCCTCTCCCCACTCCAGATTTTTGGAAGAAGGTTGTTTCCCACGTTTTGACTCATCAGCAACTATGACTGTGGGGCCAGGGTCCCAGGGTCCCAGGGTCCCGGGCGCGCATGTCTAAGGGTGGCAGTTCTGGCTGGCGGCGGCGGCAGCAAGAAGTGGGTCTGTTCTGCCGGAAATTCTTGGTCTGGCCTGGCCTCTCTAGAGCCCCAGGCCAGCAGGAAACCTGCCTTTCCTGTCCGGGGCTCCCAGCCCCTGTCAGGCTCCCTGGGTGAGGGCAGGGCGCTCTCTTCAGTTCTCACACAGAACTCTGCTGGGTTGGGTTCCCAACAAACAGAGGTCCGGCACCATCGGGCCCACTTACTTTTTCCTTCTTCTCTGGCTGGGGCAAGAGAAAGGGGTAAACAGTTTTGGGTTTGAATCCCTGTCCTGGCCCATTCTGATGGAGGCCCAGGACAAAGCCACTTCTCATTTCCTCTCTGCTGAACCAAACCTCCCTAGGGATCGCCTCTCACCCCCTGGTGGCTTCTCCCTGCTGGTTGAGGAAGGCCTGTCCTGTGCACCAGCCTGGGGGCCCTATCACTGTGTGTGCGTGTCTGTGTGTGTGTGTGTGTGTGTGTGCGTGTATGCGTGTGCGCATGTGTGCATGTGTGTGTCTGACTGTGTTAGTCGTTCAATCAGCCTGGGGGCCCTATCACTGTGTGTGTGTGTGTGTGTCTGTGTGTGCGTGTGTGCATGTGCATGTGTGTGTGTGTGCATGTGAGTGTGTGCGTGTGTGTGTGTCTGTGTGTGTGTGTGGGGGGGGGTCTGTGTTAGTCGTTCAATCCTGTCCAACTCTTTGTGACCCCACGGACTATAGTCCACCAGGCTCCTCTGTCCATGGAATTCTCCAGGCAAAAATAATGGAGTGGGTGGCCATTCCTTTCTCGAGAGGAGCTTCCCGATGCAGAGATCAAACTCGGGTCTCCTGCATTGGCAGGTGGATTCTCTACCGTCTGAGCCACCAGCCCCATCCAAGGTCCCACTGGAAATTTTGCTGACTGTGCAAGATCATCTACACTCCGACTGGGACTTGACCAACCTGTCCACAGTGTCCTGCCCTCTGAGGAATCCAGGACCATAATGCCAGCATCGTCATGCCTCCCACGTGCTGGGTGCTGAGTGCTTCACAACGGAGACCTCAAATACTCCCAACAACAGACAGATGAGGTGTGATTATCCATAGTCACAGAGGAAGAAGCCGAGGCTCAGAGATGCTGAGTGACTTTCCTGAAGTCACACAGCTCATAAGTGGGCCAATCAGATACTGGAACCTAAAGTCCATGCACCTTCCATTGAAAGTACTTTATGGGGGAAGGGCAGGGTAGGGAGCTACATCAGGGGCAGTCATGAGGAGGGGCCTTCTTCTAGGTAATGGTTAAAATGCAAAATAGCCAGCAGCACTCCAAGCCTTGTGGAGTCATCTTCAGGAATCCCCTCTATCTTTGGACCTTTAGCATCTAAGATCTGACTTCCCTCCATAACAGCCTCAGCTGGGCCCCATGATGGGGCAGCCAATCCCCAGACCAGCCTCAGCCTGCCTGCCACTCTTACTGTCCTCCTCGTGCCCAGACTCATTGGTTCTGGTTCTGTCTTGAACAAAGCAGACCAAGGATGAAATGGGAAGCTCCTGATTGGGTTATTCCATGGACTCAGGGGCCACTTGCCAAGGCCTACACAATGTCAGAACCACATCACAACTTCTCCTGAAGAGTGTGCAAACACACAGCTCTGGATTCATACAGTGGGGTCCAACATTTGCTGGCATGACACAACGAGAAATCTGTTTAACTTGCTGAGTCTCAGTTGTCTCATCTGTAAAGTGGGTTATTATAAGGATAAAATCTGAGAATAGGGCATTGGTGTTGTGCTTGGAACATAGCAGAGGCTCAGAAAATGGTGATTGTTATTACCCTTTCTCTAGATCTCTATAATCTAGGTGGTGTCGTTTACCAGGATTTTAGGAAACTTATGGATTTTATTGCTGCTCTGTACTGAGCATTCCCAGGTGAGGAGCTGAGATCGAGGGCAATTCATTCAATAAGGGAACTCCCCTGTGGGGTCAGGCTTCCCTGGTGGCTCAGTGGTAAAGAACACGTCTGCCAATGCAGGAGGTGTGGGTTCGATCCCCGGGTCGGGAAGATCCCCTGGAGGAGGGCATGGCCACCCACTCCAGTATTCTTCCTGGGAAATTCCATGGACAGAGGAGTCTGGTGGGCTACAGTCCATAGGGTCACAAAGAGTTGGACACGACTTAGCGACTGAGCACACATGCACCCAAGCTGTGGGATCATGGGGGCCCACAGCAGTATGAACTTCTGCAAGGGGCCAGAGAGGCAACCCAGGGGCAGTGACATCATATCCCAGGCTGGCAGCAACAGCCCACCTGCCCCCTCACTGGAGACCACAGCCCCGCCCCCTTCCTCGGCCTCTCTGTTCACTTGCAGCATCATTCACGGCCCCTGTGAACAGAAAGGACTAACAAGAGTGTGAGCCTCAAGGATGTGATGAAGGCACGCCCTGCTCTGCTACCCTTTGGGAAGGCCAGCCCTGCCACTCACTGTTCAGGTTGGAAGGGGAAGGGCCTAGACCAACATCAGGTTGGTCTGCACAAAAGGCCTTGGATGCCGGGTGAAGAGGAGGCTGTGCTTCCTGCAGCAGGACCAGGGAGCTTGAGGGGAGAGACCAGAAGGAAGCCAGCTGCCAGCTGGGTCAGGGAGGCTGGGGAATGGATGGGACTGTTGTGGGTAGCGGTCTTTCCATTTTGTGCTCCACATCTCAGGAGCCACCCCTCGGCAGGGCCAGCGGACTAGATGGAGGATGGATGCTGAGGTTGCCTGGAGGCTGGACATATATCCCCTGGGAGCCAAACCCCAGAACACATGCTCTCTGATGGGAAAACTCTCAGCTGGTTTGACTGGATTTCTAAAGCTGCCAGTCTTGGGACTGAGACCTCAGAAAGAGCAGCTGGGGGAACACGGAGGACATCTCCTGGGGCTCTGGCTGACTCAGGAACTTCAAAGGCTAAATCACCTCCAGCATTTGTGCACACAAGAGAAGCTAGTCAGGGGAGGGTTGAAGCTCTGTCTCCTGGGACACGGTCAAGGATCTGCCAGATTTCCAGCAAATGGACTCATCCCAGGGGTGACCAGGCATCCCCACTCACATGCCCCAGCAGCTTTGCTGGTCACAGAATGGCTGCAAATTACATGTTATTAGAACAGTCTGGCTGATGAAGTCACTGCAGCCCTAATCCTATTTATTTCAATGACAGCCTTGGCAGAGCCGTAAATCTTGCTGCCAACCATGTCTCTTGTGGCCGGGTCCCTGGAGGAGCTATCGTCAGACGTGACTACAGGGAGAGGTTCTTGTTAGAGCTTCAGTTTGCCATTTGTCACCTTTTTCCTTCAAATGGAAAGTTCTTCCAGGAAACCCTGCTACGCGGCAGACTGTAATTTTCAAAGATGGCGTCCATGTTATATCCTATTGGGACATACTTCTCTTGACACTCTGGGACTCACTTTGTGACTGCCTTAATGTAGAGGTCACTGCAGAAGTGGCATTTAGATGATTTCCACAGTCAGGTTGCAAAGATGCCATGTGCTTCCATTTTATCTTCCAGGGACTCTTGCTATTGGAATCCAGCCACCATGCTGTAAGGAAGTCCAGGCCACACAGAAAGGCCACATATAAGGTGCTCTGGTCCATAGCTCCTACTAAGTGCTAGCTGACCACCAGCATCAGCCACCAACCATGTGAGTGAGGAGACTTGCCACATGACTCTAGACCTAGCCAGCATCTGACTGCACCTTCATGAAGGACCCTGAATGAAAACCACCCAGCTGAGCCTGGCTGACCCTGAGAACTGTGAGAGATAATAATAAAATGGTCATCATTGTTTCAAGCCACTAAGGTTTGAGGGGATGGTTACATAGTGATGGATCACCAGAACACCACAAACAGTGATGATGGATAACCTCTGCCTCTTGAGCTTCTCTGTTGTTGAAAACTGGAAGTACTCCATCCTCCCAAACATTCCTTCTCAGGTTCTAAACATGTAATATCTGGGTGATTCGGTCTCGAAGTAGGATTTGAAAGCAGAAACTCCAGTTTTCAGCAGTGCGAAGACAGGACTTCCCTGGTGGTCCAGTGGTTAAGAAACTGCCTGCCAATGCAGGAGACATGGGTTTGATCCTTGGTTGGGGAAGATTCCACAAGCTGCAGGGCAACTGGGCCCGTGCACCACAACAATGAAGCCTATGCTCTAGAGTGCACGGTCAGTCTCGTTGCTTCAAGAGACGCCATGGCAATGAGGAGCCTGGATACTGCAACTAGAGAGTAGCCCCTGCTCGCTGCAACCAGAGAAAGCCCACGTGGAGCAATGAAGACTCAGGGCAGCCAAAAAACAAACAAACAGAAGTGGGAAAACTGCTCCCTCACATTCCCAAGGGAGTTCTCTTGGACATTTCTACTGAGAGAGGCAGTTATGAGGTCATGGAAAGATCACGACTCAGACATCAGGTAGACCCAGTGTGTTGGTCTGTTCAGGAGAACATAACGAAACACCAGAGTCTGAAAGGCTTATAACAACAAACATTTATTTCTCACAGTTCTGGAGGCTGGGAAGTCCGAGATCAAGGCACAGACCTGCCTCTGGTTCAGAGCAGTGCCTTTAAGTTGTAATCTCACATGGCAGAAGGACACATTTCATAAGGCCACTATCTCCTTCATGAGGCTCTGCCCTCATGACTGCTTTTTTTTTTTTTCTCATGACTTTTAATAATGTCCCTGAGACTCCATTTCCTAACACCCTACCTTAGTTAGTTAGTATTAGTCGCTCAGTCATGCCCGACTCTTTGTGACCCCATGGACTGCAACACCCTACCTTGCAGGGACATAAACCATCCAGGTACAAATCTCAATTCTGCCACCTCCTGGTGCTCTGTCCTAGTGTCAATCACTTTACTTCTTTGTGTTTGGAGAGTCACAGCGACAAAATGGGAACGCTCACACCTACCTTAGTGGATTGGCATAAAGAATTCCAGATTCTTTATAACCAGTCTTGGCTCAGACAGTAAAGTGTCTGCCTACAATGCGGAAGACCTGGGTTCAATCCCTGGGTTGGGAAGATATGGAGAAGGAAATGGCAATCTCACTCCAGTATTCTTGCTAAGAAAATCCCATGGACTGAGGAGCCTGGTAGCTACAGTCCATGGGGTCAAAAAGAGTTGGACACGACTGAGTGACTTCACTTTCACTTTTTCACTTTTCATCCTAAAAAAGGATTTGAGGCAGATTATGGGAATGATCTATGCAAACTGCCTTGTGATAGCTATTAAAAGTATTTGTCAAATGCTTACTAAGTGCCAGGCACAATTTTAAGTACTTTGCATGTACTAACTCCCAGGTGGTGCTAGTGGTAAAGAACCTCCCACCCCTGCCAATGCAAGAGGTGTAAGAGACACAGGTTTGATGCCTGGGTCAGGAAGACCCCCTGGAGGAGGGCATGGCAACCCACTCCAGTATTCTTGCCTGGAGAATCCCATGGACAGAAAAGCCTGGCCTGCTATAGTCCATAGGGTTGCAAAGAATCAGACATGACTGAAGAGACTTAGCTTGATAGTCACAACAGTCCTGTGAGTTAAGTGCATTTTAAAGATGGAGGAAACCAAGACACAGAGAGATTAAGTAATTTTCCCAAGGCCACATAGTCAGTAGGTAGCAGAGCTGGAATCTGAACCCAGGAAATTTGACCCTAGAATGGACTAGACCATACTGCCTCTCAGTAAATGGTTAACTCTGGATTAGAGGTGCTGGTGGCATAAGTGTCCAGCCCATCCTCTTCATGAAGAACCAATGTGAAGAGATTCAGGGCTTGATCCAAAGTAAAAGCAATGGTGAGATGTACAGCACTCAGGTTGCTATAGGAGAGACACAGTATGGATGAAGGTCAAGCCCAGCGGCCTTGGTGGGGGGATAGTGAGGTCACAGACCAGGAGGGAAGGGAACAACTGAGGAAGAGGATATTTTCAATATCAGGACAAGGACACCCATCTGGAGCCCTCGGGGTTGGGGGTGAAATCATCCTGGAGAGACGTAAGGAAGTGGAGCTGGTAGATGCGCCAAGGACACTTGACACTGAGACTGGCCCTCTTCCTTAGGCCATGGGACCCTCAGTGAGTCACCTGCACTTGGATTTGAACTGCTACTAAACATTGCAGCTCCCAAATGAGAGCGTGTGTACAAAATGCTCAGGAAACCAAAGAGGGAAGCTACCACTCCGTTTTCTAGTTAGTAAATGATATCTTTTTTCAAGCTTTCTATAGTAAGTTTTAAGTGTTTTGGAGGGCCACTAACTTAAAATGAATCAGGTGCTTCCTTCTCTTCTTGAACAGAGTCATTGGAATATTATTTAGCCTGTCTTCATGACTCAAGGTTAATCATTACGAACACCTGTTTGCACATTGGGCAGCACAGTGACGCTGGGCTGAGAGGGCGAGTCTCGTCTGGGTGCGACTGCGGGCCCCTGCGGGATGGCCCCGGGCTGCTGGGCTTTTGGAGTCCTCTGACAGCCCTGGATAGGTCATTAGTCTCATCTCTTACTAAGCCCGTCAGCTGTCCCTGCTCTGTGCTATCAGAATGTCAGCCCAAAGCCGGTTGACGACACTTTGATTCGCACTCCTGATCTGATGTGACTTACAAGCCAGATGCTCACATTGGTTACAAATGTTCGTAAGAGCAGGGATACCTAAGTACAGGGTACCAAGGGGTTCAACTCAGCATGAGCGTTAGCACCTGGGAGTTTATGCCATCAGTCTTGACTGCTCAGAGACCCTTGACCCACTGCTTTTGTGAATTTCAACAGCTCCAGGTTGGGGAGGTGTTGCTGTGGCTGGTGACCTGTCAAGGACCCTTTTTGATCTAGTTCTTAATTATTATTTTAAAACATCCGACTCTTTCTTTTCTTTCCTGGAATTGGTGCTTGTTGTCATTTATAGAAACTTCAGAGCCACCGCCTACAGTGGCCACAGCCTCAGTCCATGCCTCCCCAACCTTGACCCAGCCTCCCTAGGTTACACCTGCTAAAGGTCTTCTAAGTGCCCCTCTGTGCCCGGCACCCAGCCAGCCACTCAGTGGAGAGGCTGGAGCAGGCTGAGCCATGGCCCGGCCTTCCAGGAGCACTCCTTTCTGGCTGGGGAGGCAAGGTTGACTCAGGACCAGTTAGGGAACACACAGGAAGACCAGCAGTAGAGATCGGCTGGCTGTGGCCGCTGGTGGCCAGTATATTAGTGCAAGGGCGGTCAGGAGGGAAGGCTGCTGGGAGCTTCAGGGAAGGCGCTGGGGAGGCCTACAGGGCCACGTGCTGGAGGGACAGCCCTTCCCGAGCGGTGCTCAGGTTTCAAAGAACGCTGGCAGGTCTGCGGTGTGGGCAGGGTTCCCTGCAAGAATGAGAGAATGTGGGTCTCCCTCCAGGGGTTGGGATGGGGTGGGGAGAGAACCAGGAAACAAACTCGAGCAGAAGGCATCGGAACAGAGGCAGGGCGGGACTCACGAAGTCAAAGTCCAGGCTGGGGAGACCTAGTGCCAAGCGGGCACCGGAGGCAAGGAGGGGAGCTGAGATGTCACCTGCCCCTCGAGGAGCCCAGTATTCCAGGCTGAGCTCAGACAGAACTTAGTTCAGAGTCAGGGGAGCCTGCAGACACCCAGGTTCCGGCAGGGGTGCCGGGTCACTCCAGCCTGTTGTAACAGGGCAATTATCAAAGCGAAATGTAAACAGGAAGCCTCTCATTCAGTCACCTGGAAATTGGTTTTGAACAATATTAACACTCCGTCCCTCACTGCGCAACAAGAGGAAGTTCCTTTTCAAATTTACGGGCTGGGGACTTCCCTGGCTGTCCGTGGTTAAGACTTTGCCTTCCAGGTCAGGAGGTGGCGGTTCGAAACTCCGTCAGGAAGCTAAGATCCCACATGCCTCATGGCCAAAAAACCAAAACATGACAGATTTAGAGGCCGTAGGAAGCATACCTGCACTTGCTCAGAGGAGTCGGCAGGCTGCTCCTCTTCCTCCCTCCATGAACCCCCGTCCCCTCAACAGAACACACTGGTTATAGGGCAGAGGTGACTTAGGTACCCTGAGGTCCCAAGGAAGGCTCTGGGAAACTTGTGCTTCCCCTGACATTGTTGGAACTCAGATGATCAGTGGACCATCCATGCCCACGAGGCCTGGCCTCACCCCAGGGTGCTGAGGGCCTAAGAGGAAAGAAACACAGTGCACTTGCATGGGGTGTGGTCCCAATGGGGGTTCTGGCGAGGGCAAGGCCCACATGGCATTCTGGCTGTTGCTCCAGAGACCCCAGGAGTCCAGCAAGAGGGACTGTGTGCCCACCTTGCTCCCAGAACACCCTTTGCCCTCTATTAACTCCTCTTGGTAGATTTGTTCAGGTGAGGCCGCCCAGGCCCGGACCGTGCACAACTCCGGAGTCACACCGATGCTAAGTGGCCAAGCATACTCACCGAAGCTTCCAGGCCCAAGATGACATGTAGAGGCCTCCAGGGGATGCTGATGGCAATTGTCACTGTTTAGAAAGGTACAGAGACCTCTGGGTTCCAGAGGCATCATCCAGATGTGAGGGCCCGGATCAACCCGCATGTCCCGCCCAGAAAGGGCCCCACCCTCAAGGCCCTGCCTCCTGCCGGCCCTTCTAGAACGAGGTGCCTACAGGGAGGCGGGGAAAGCGCGTAGCATCCGGGCCGCTGGGGCGCAGAGGTGGCGCGGATCGCGCGTTCCTGCCCAGCGCGCCCCACCGTGCGACCGGAGCGGGTACTGCAGGAGAGGGGCGACCGGCCACTTGTCCCTTACCCGCCCCGCAGGCCTGGCCGTGCCCCCAGCCGCAGACCTCCGGGCTTCACAGGCCTGAGCATCACCAGGGGCAATGAACTGGCTTATTATACGCGATGCACCCTTCCTGAAGGGCGCGAAAACCCCGAGCTAAGGGACAAAACGGACGGTGGAGTGACTGATGCCAAATAGAGGCAGGGGCAGGAGAGGTGTGTTGGGAGGGCAAGGAGTGGGGCGTGGGGGATGACACCGGAGACCCATGAGGACCATCCCAAGGGACAGGGAACTTCCATGGGGGACAGACAAGCCAGAATGGGGCAAAGATTGGAGGGAGGACGACCTGGGCTCCAGGGCAGGGTCAATAGCAGGGCCCGGGCAGGGCAGCCCTCAAGAGCCTCCCTGAGCATTTTTCCAGGTTATTCCCTGGTGGCTCAGAGGTTAAAGCATCTGCCTGCAATGCAGGAGACCTGGGTTCAATCCCTGGGTCGGGAAGACCCCTTGGAGAAGGAAATGGCAACCCACTCCAGTATTCTTGCCTGGAGAATCCCATGGACGGAGGAGCCTGGTGGGCTACAGTCCACGGGGTTGCAAAGAGTGGGACACGACTGAGTGACTTTACTTCAGTGTTTCTCAAACAAAAGAGGGGTGGCACCCCTGCTTCCAGAGGCATTTGATGATACACAAGGAAATCCAGAAGTCACAAGATAAACATGGGACTTCCTTGGCTGTCCAGAGGTTAAGACAGGGGTTGTGGGTTCGATCCCTGGTCAGGGAGCTAAGATCCTACAAGCCTGGGGCCCAAAAAACCAAAACATAAAACAGAAGCTATGTTGTAACAAATTCAATAGAGATTTCAAAAATGGTCCACATCAAAAAACCTTTAAAAAACAAAAGATAATGGGGCTTACTTGCCTTTCTTGAGTTTGCTTAAGAGCTCCAAGCTGGCTCAGTGGTAAAGAATCTGTCTGCCAATGCAGGAGAAGCAGGAGACATGGGTTCAATCCTTGTGTTGGGAAGATGTCCTAGAGGAGGAAATGACAACCTATTCCAGTATTCTTGCCTGGAAAATTCCATGGATAGAGGAGCCTGGCAGGCTACAGTCTATGCAGTCACAAAGAGCCGGACACAACTGAGCATGCATGCACACATGCAAATAATTAAATAGATAGATTTATCTCTTTAAAAATGGTTATCTTAAAAAAATGGTAATCTTATGGAACATATAATGCAAAATCCCCATGCATTTAAAGCAGAAAACAGGAGACTTCCATTGCATTTGAGCTATGGTGGGCTACTTCAGGGTGTGTCCCCATGTATGAGGACACCTTTCTGTCCACCTGCTTTGACACGATGTCTGTGGAAATGCTGGAAAAGCCCTGGGAAGTACCTGGAAGGGAGGAGGTCAGGTGACTTTGGATACAGGTCACTCTGGCTGCTCCAATGGAAGAGGGGAGCCAGGGTTCCAGAAAAGGAACTGGGCCACTTCTTGGTCCTCGGTTTTGACCTTGGGGCTCCCTGAAAAGGTCTTGGGAACCCCCAAGAGGGCCCAGACCCCTTTGAGAACTACTGAATGAAGAATAGGATCATATGAGCTACAGGCCTGGGTACAGATCTGGAACCAAAAAACAAAATTTTGATGGTTATCCTGGAGTTCAGTTTCCCTTTTCTCATCTCACCCAAAGGAACCTGCCTGGCACCGAGAAGTGTAGGGGTCCTGCTCCTGTGATGGCTGCTGAATCAGGAGACTGTAACAAGGCTGTTAAATAATTCATTAAATGTCACCAGAAAAACATATTTACAGATACATTCACAAGTCATTTTCCAACATAGATATATAAAGAAAGTTATGGAATGTTAGAGCTAGTGGGACCCTGAGAATTTGAGTCCAATTTTCTCATGTTGTAGATGGAGAAGTGGGGAATTCCCCAGAGGTCCAGTGGTTAGGATTCCACGCGTCCACTGTAGGGGGCACAGGTTCAATCCCTGGTTGGGGAACTAGGCATGCATGCTATGTTGCATGGCCAAAAATAAATAAATAAGTAAATAAATATAAAGATGGAGAAGTTACAGTTCAGATGGTTCAATTCAACCGAATTCAGCAAACATTGAGCACCTACCACACCACGTGGTGAGTAAAATCAAGCAGAGTAAAATATCAGGGACTGATGCATGGTAACGGCTGGGGCAAGGGTGATAACAGAACAAATGCAAGAAGCGGTCAGAGACTAGAAATATTTGGAAGGTCGAGGCCTCCTAAAAGAAAGTTGCCCTGGTCACACACAGGCAGTGACATGGCTGGGGCTTCACGGCTACTGAGTCTGCAGTCAACGCCTCACTGCTTTGCATGTATTATCTGTAAGTCACTGCACCTAGGGAGGTGGGTACAGTTAGTCCGGTTTTATAGATGAGGAAACTGAAGTTGAGAAGGTCAAAGAGAACATCCCAAGGTCACCCAGCTAGTAAGTGGCCATCTCAGAACCCCACCAGCCAGATTCTAGAACCTGCTTCACCAAGGTCCAGGGTATTACCAGGGACCACCTCCTTTCTTCTCAGAAGTCTCAGTTGACACTGTCATGGGGTCAGCCCCAAGGGGGCAAAGACTGCTGTGAACACACCCCAAATCTCTTGACCTAAAAGTCCCCTTTGGTGGCTCTTCCATGTATATTAAATCCTCATCACTAGGGATTTCTCTGAGGGGAAAGGCATCGCAGGACACTGTTATGTGCAAACAGTGATTAAATCGTGGTGAAGCTATGGGTTCGAGGACTTGAATAGGCTGCTCAGGGAAGCAGAAAGCAGAGAGCCCAGAACATCACAGGAGCATGAACCTTGCCCTTCTCACTGCAACCTCGGTTATTTGGCTAGAATAGCAAAAGGAACCTTAACCTCAAAAATTACCATTAGAATTTGTTTAGATTCTAGATCCATGGCCAGGCCTGTGATTCATGTGACTATATTCTTCTTCTTCTTCTTTTCTAATTTTTGGCTGTGCTACACAGCATGTGGGACCTTTGTTCCCCAACCAGGGATCAAACTTGTATTCCCTGCAATGGAAGCTTCGAGTCCTAACCACTGGACCACCAGGCAAGTCCCATGTGATTATATATGTGTATTTTTAGGCAGTTCTCAAGGTTGAAATTTATTAGTATTCAAATGGTCAAGCTGTACAGATTGTTTTTTCAGATGTACGCACAACATATGTATATCATAGCAAAGTTACTTGTTAATAATAAAATATGATTTCCTTAAGGACTAAAGAAGTGAAAGTGAAAGTCACTCAGTCATGTTTGACTGTTTGTGACCCCATGGACTGTAGCCCACCAGGTTCCTCTGTTCAAGGGATTTTTCAGGCAAGAATACTGCAGTGTACTGCCGTTCCCTTCTCCAGGGGGTCTTCCTGACCCAGGGATCGAACCCAGGCCTCCTGCATTTCAAGCAGTTTCTTTACCATCTGAGCCACTAGGAAGCAAAGAAACCACTAATTATTAAATAGTTGATGCATATTTATAAGGGCTTTCCTGGTAGCTCTGATGGTAAAAAATCTGCCTGCAGTGCAGGAGACCCAGGTTTGATCCCTGGATCAGGAGGATCCCCTGGAGAAGGGAATGGCTACCCTCTCCAGTATTCTTGCCTGGAGAACTCCATAGACAGAGGAGCCTGGTGGGCTACAGTCATGGGGTCGCAAAGAATCGGATACAACTGAGCAACTAACCATGCACACACATTTATGAGTAATATTAAAGATATGACATAAATATGTAACCCTGTGACTATATTCTTATTTGGCAGTTCTCAAAATGGTCTAAGATCTTTTAGCGGTTCCCAAGTCTCTGTCAGGGGGATATTGAGGTCAAAAGTGTTTTCATAGTAATATTAAGATGTTAATTGCCCTTTTCACTCATTCTCTCATGAGAGTACAGTGGAGTTTTCCAGAGGTTACCTGATGTGGGACATTGATAGAGAGCAAATGTAGAAGCAAATATAGCTGTTTTCTAGCTGTTTTCTACTAAGTCAGACATTAAAGAGATTTGCAAAAGTTTAAAACCATACCATGCTTTTCACTATTTTTTTGTTTATTTTTAAAAGCCTGGTTAGTTTTCATTCAAGTGTTGTATTAATACGGGTTTGTTGTGGTTATTCTAAGTGAATTAATAAATTGTTGTTGTTCAGTTGCTAAGTTGTATTTGACTCTTTGCAACCCCAGGGACTGTAGCATGCCGGGCTCCTCTGTCTTCCACTATTTCCCGGAGTTTGCTCAAACTCATGTCCATTGAGTTGGTCCTCTGCTTCCCCCTTCTCCTTTTTCCTCCAATCTTTCCCAGCACCCAGATCTTTTTCAACGAATCAGCTCTTTGCATCGGGTGGCCAAATTAATTAATAAATAAACATTTAAAAATTCTCAGTTTCGGCTTGTCATGTAGTATAAATCGATAAGTACAACCCACATACACATACTGGGATCCTCAATCATTTTTAAGTGTGTAAATAGGTGTAGAATGTGAAGGGAAGAAATGGTCAGTCTGGCTAGAGAAGTTATACTCAGAAGCCCTGCCTGTGTTTCTTCTCTGAGCACATACGTGGTCTAACAGGTAAGTGAGAAGCAGACAGATGCAGGGAGAAGAGAAATGCAGGAAGGAGAGAAAGGCCCAGAGGAATTGTCTCTGCTGTGAAGACCAAGTTGACATTACCCCGTAGTAACACATGAGGGCGCCCTTACCAGTCAGTAGATTTCATGTTGTGCTGGGTACTGGGATTACTAGTCAGGAAGGCACAACATCAGGCATCTGACTTTGTGCCTCCTGAAGTAGCTGCTGGAACTCCAGTCTCGCCGTGAGTCCTGGTGAGGATGGAAGGACACTTCTACTGCATGGAGTCCCGTAGAAGCCCCAGTGCCGGAGCGGGCCACCCCAGTCAGGGTGACATCCAACACTTTTGCTCTGTGATGTCAGTTCAGTTCAGTTCAGTCGCTCAGTCGTGTCTGATTCTTTGCGATCCCACAGACTGCAGCACGCCAGGCCTCCCTGTCCATCACCAACTCCTGGAGCTTACTTAAACTCATGTCCATAGAGTCGGTGATGCCATCCAACCATCTCATCCTCTGTTGGCCCCTTCTCCTCCTGCCTTCAATCTTTCCCAGCGTCAGGGTCTTTTCAAATGAGTCAGCTCTTCGCATCAGGTGGCCACAGTATTGGAGTTTCAGCTTCAGCATCAGTCCTTGCAATGAATATTCAGGACTGATTTCCTTTAGGATGGAATGGGTGGGTGTCCTGGCAGTTCAAGGGACTCTCAAGAGTCTTCTCCAACACCACAGTTCAAAAGCATCGGTTCTTCTGTGCTCAGCTTTCTTTATAGTCCAACTCTCACATCCATACATGACTACTGGAAAAACCACAGCTTTGACTAGACGGACCCTTGTTGGCAAAGTAATGTCTCTGCTTTTTAATATGCTGTCTAGGTTGGTCATAACTTTTCTTCCAAGAAGCAAGCATCTTTTAATTTCATGGCTGCAGTCACCATCTGCAGTGATTTTGGAGTGATGTGTGATGTCACAGACTATTTTTCTTGGGTTTTGTCTCTGTCCCATCCTTGTGGTTGTCCATACCTAAGACCGGTTGAATCTAACTAGATCCAGTCTTTTGAGGGAGGCAGCACCAGGAAGAGGACTGGCTGGGGTCAAGGATCTGGCTTCCAGATATGCCTTCTTGAGGGCCCTGGGTCATAGGTTTTCACCTTTCAAAGGGCTCCTCTTGCCAGGGTCAGAGATGTTATCTTAGATGAATTGCCCAGAGACAGTCTGACAGGGTGAGATTCCTAAGCTTCCAGGCACTGGGCTGACATGAAAGACCTCGGAAGGGACTGAAAAAGGCAGCACGGAGCTCCCTTTTCAAAGTCAGAGATGCCTTCGTTCCTACTCCAGACAGACTTAATGGGATGTCTTTGTTCATTTTTTTCCCAGCACTGCTTCCCTGATTTTATTCTAGGACCAGAAGATCTGGTTTTATATTCTGAGAGAAATGGTGTTTCCACCTATATTCAGAGGGTGTTAGAAAAGAAAAAAAAACAGAAACTGTTGTCAAGAGGAAATCATCAATGAAATATTTCAAGAAACTTTCCCAGATCTGACGGGAAACTTTCTACATTGAACAGGACCATTTCAACAAAGCGGATGAAAAATTACCCACATCAAGGCAGATCATTGTGAAATTTCAGAACACTGGGGACAGAAAGAAAAGATTTAAAGGAAAAATGCTGTTTTCAGACAAGGAAAATAAAGATCAGAATGGTTTCCTGTTTCTCAATAGCAACTTTTTTTTTTTTTTTTTTTTTAAGGCAATGGAGCAATATTTTCAAAATTCTGAAGGAAAACAGTTTTCAACCTAGAGTTTCTTATTCAGGGTTTCCTTGGTGATACAGTGGTTAAGAATCTGCCTTGCAATACAAGGGACACTGGTTCGATCCCTGGTCTGGGAAGATCCTACGTGTCTCAGAGCAACTAATCCCATGTGCTGCAACTACTGAGCCCACATGCCTAGAGCCCATGCTTTGCAATGAGAAACCCATGCATCGCAACTAGAGAGTAGCTACTGCTCACCACAATTGGAGAAAGCCTGAGAGCAGTAATGAATCTTAAGAATTCCTCACCCAGCCAAACAACAAAGTGCAAGGATAGAATGAAGAGTTTTCCAAGTATTCAAGTGTCAAAACATTTACCTCTAAAGCATCTTTTATCGGGAAGCTACTGGGGCATAGGGGCTGTGCTCCACCAAACTATAGGATGAAACAAGAAAAAGGAAGACAACAGGGCACTAACCAAGGAGACGCGTGTCAGGAATCTTGCAGTGATGGCTGTGCATAGGCCTCCAGGGGATCGTCCAGCTGGAAGCAGGGACTTCCCGGAAAGATGAAATTAGTAGGTCACCACAGGCTTCTGAACATCTTGAATGGAGATTTATACACTTGACACAAAGTCTGGAGCTTCATTAGGGCTGAGTTCTTACAAACCTACACAAAACAAGGACAATGATGAATTTCAGGAAAAGCACAAAAACAAGCAAGAAAGAAAAAATTACTGCGTAAAAATCACACTGTATAATTCAGTGTGAATATCACTGATACAGTAATAATGTAAGCACAAAATATTGATCTAACTAAAATGATCATGTAACTGGGAACTTCCCTGGTGGTCCTGGGGCTAAGACTCTGAGCTCCCCATGCTTGGGGCCCAAAGTGATCTAGATCCCACATGCTGCAACTAAAGATCCTGCAACTAAGACCCAGTACAGTCCCACCCCTCAAAGACAATAGACAGTCAAGTCAAATTAAAATAAAACAGTGTAACTAAATTTGAAGAGATAGGAAATATGTTTCTGTATAATGGGAAAGAGTGAAATCACCTTTTCTAGTGAAGATACAATGAATGACATTTAAAACTGGAAAATCAAATGAGTAAATACATGTTTATTATTTACAGCTATGGTGGTAAATACTGAAAGAACCAGGTGAACACTTGGAGAGGAAGAAAAGGTGAGAACTGGGCCCAGGGACAAGGGCATTTGGACCATGAGCATGTATAACTAATAAAAATTTGAACTGAGTTAAACACACTCCCCCATATCCCAGGGCCCCCTCCTCCCCATTCAGTTCTCTTTGTGATCTGCCATAAGCTTATTTCCACCACCCTCCCTCTCCCCACATACCTATGATTCTTCAGTCTGGATTGTATATTCCATCCGGAAGCTGTCTGCCTCCATAAAAGGCATTCTCCCTCCATATCCTGCCTGACTCCCATCCACTTAACAGAAGTCGCTTTAAACCAACCTCATCCATCCTTCTAAGACCCTGCCTGACTCCCATCCACTTAACAGAAGTCACTTCAAACCCAACCTCATCCATCCTTCTAAGACCCTGCCCACATCACCCAAACAGGAATCAACTTGTCACATGCACTGAGATCTGCCTCTCTCTACAATGTGTGTGGATGCTTGAGGTTGCCTGCCCACAAGGCTGTGGGATCCCGAGAGATCCAGATCCTATAATCTCTCCTGCAGGGCCCACGCACGGTGTCTGGTCCCCACTGGACTTGTTGAATATCCGCTTTTTGCATCAGTGTGTACTCAGTCACTTAGTCACGTCCAACTCTGCCACTCTATGGACTGCAGCCCACGAGGCTCCTCTGTCCATGGGATTCTCCAGGCAAGAATACTGGAGTGGGTTGTCATTTCCTCCTCCAGGATATCTTCCCTATCCAGGGATCGAACCTGTGTCCCCAGTCGTATGTAACTTCTGGCAGCTCTATGGTGGGCTTAATGGTGACCTGATGTTCAAGATGTTCTAGATGTTCAAGCTGGTTTTAGAAAAGGCAGAGGAACCAGAGATCAAATTGCCAACATCTGCTGGATCATCAGAAAAGCAAGAGAGTTCCAGAAAAACATCTATTTCTGCTTTATTGACTACGCCAAAGCCTTCGACTGTGTGGATCACAATAAAATGTGGAAAATTCTGAAAGAGATGGGAATACCAGACCACCTGACCTGCCTCCTGAGAAACCTGTATGCAGGTCAGGAAGCAACAGTTAGAACTGGACATGGAATGACAGACTGGTTCCAAATAGGAAAAGGAGTACGTCAAGGCTGTATACTGTCACCCTGCTTATTTAACTTATATGCAGAGTACATCATGAGAAACGCTGGGCTGGAAGAAGCACAAGCTGGAATCAAGATTGCCAGGAGAAATATCAGTAACCTCAGATATGCAGATGACACCACCCTTATGGCAGAAAGTGAAGAGGAACTAAAAAGCCTCTTGATGAAAGTGAAAGAGGAGAGTGAAAAAGTTGGCTTAAAGTTCAACATTCAGAAAACTAAGATCATGGCATCTGGTCCCATCACCTCATGGGAAATAGATGGGGAGACAGTGGAAACAGTGTCAGACTTTATTTACTGGGGCTCCAAAATCACTGCAGGTGATGATTGCAGCCATGAAATTAAAAGACGCTTACTCCTCGGAAGGAAAGTTATGACCAACCTAGATAGCATATTAAAAAGCAGAGACATTACTTTGCCAACAAAGGTCCATCTGGTCAAGGCTATAGTTTTTCCAGTGGTCATGTATGGATATGAGAGTTGGACTGTGAAGAAAGCTGAGTGCTGAAAAATTGATGCTTTTGAACTGTGGTGTTGGAGAAGACTCTTGAGAGTCCCTTGGACTGCAAGGAGATCCAACCAGTCCATCCTAAAGGAGATCAGTCCTGGGTGTTCATTGGAAGGACTGATGCTGAAACTGAAACTCGAATACTTTAGCCACCTGATGAGAAGAGTTGACTCATTGGAAAAGACCCTGATGCTGGGAGGGATTGGGGGCAGGAGGAGAAGGGGATGACAGAGGATGAGATGGTTGGATGGCATCACCAACTCGGTGGACATGAGTTTCAGTAAACTCCCAGAGTTGGTGATGGACAAGGAGGCCTGGCGTGCTGCGATTCATGGGGCCGCAAAGAGTCGGACACGACTGAGTGACTGAACTGAACTGAACTGAATAAACACTATTCACTTGAGTGTTTGTGTGTTCATGGATTCCATTCTTTGGCTGTGAACAAGAACTCAGATTCCCCTTTCACCAGTAGCTCCAGAAACTTGGCCTTCAAGGCTAGCTGGCTGTGATTTCCTCCTGCCCCTCCTTCCCCTGCTGGACTGGCCAATAAGCTCCCAGCAAGATGCCCCCTACTCATTGGCCAATGGCTGCATTCGAGCTTGTGAGCTTGAATCATCCCTCCACTTCTGTAAACTTCTAAGGCAAGTTGGTACTGGAGGAGGCAGATTTCCTAGGAAAATGTGGGGGACGATTCATTGAGCTATTACTACATGTTCTCCCAGTGTTTTCTCCTCCCATCATAAGCCTGAGGGAATTTTACAAAGCAGGCCTGAAATGCCTTTAATGAAAGTCAAAGTCAAGGATGGTAAAAAATCTGCCTGCAGTGCAGGACACCCGGGTTTGATCCCTGGATTGGGAAGATCCCCTGCAGAAGGGAATGGCAACCCACTCCAAAATTCTTGCCTGGAGAATCCCACGGACAGAGGAACCTGGTGGTTTACAAATACTTGGACACTGCTGCGTGACTAACACTTTCACTTTCAAGGTCAAGCAAAAGCTTTGCTGGGGTCCCGCAGGGGGCGCCTTCGAGAGTAGGACTGAAGAGAGGTTCTTTCCCCAGGCTGAAGGAGATCCCAGCCAGGCCTGTGAAAACAAGGCTGGCCGCATGGCCCCTGAGCCTCCTGGACTCTGGAGCCTGGGCCTTTCTGCCCTGCCAGATACTCCTGCGCTGGGAACAGCTCCCCGCTGACCTGAAGGCTCAATGCCTGAACGAGCAGGGCTCCCAGCCGTCAACAGTGCCAGAAGCTCCCAGAAGTTTCCACACATCCTCATCTCCAACAGTGGAGTTAATCACATAGTAAAGTTAACGCGTGGCTTCCATACAGCTTCCCCTGGTGGCTTGGATGGTAAAGAATCAGCCTGCAACATGGGAGACCCAGGTTTGATCCCTGGGTCGGGAAGATCTCCTGGAGAAGGGCATGGCAACCCACTCCTGTATTCTTGCCTAGAGAATTCCATGGACAGAGGAGCCTGGTGGGCTACAGTCCATGGGGTCCCAAAAAGTCAGATACGGCCGAGTGACTAACTCTTTCACTTTTTCTTTCTTTCAATACATCTCTGTGTGACTGGGGGCTTTGAAGCCATGTGACAATGTTGTAGCAGTTTTCCCTGCATAATGTGGTTGTGAGGGTCTCAGAGTACCACGATGTATCTCCTGAAGGAATTATCTTCTGATGGTGTATCACTCACCATCATGGCAGTGTCCTGGTTGACGGCTATGCCTCCAGGTATGGCAAGAGGGCACCTGGAAAGGCGGCCGAGTCCCCTGGGGTCTGACAGCACACAGTGGTGGGTATCGTTGTCCAGACTCGCTCCCTGGGGAATGTCAGCCTGGCCTTGACCAGCACACACAGTATCTTTGAGAGAATCAGAAACAGGTGCCCTGTCTGGGCAGATGAATCGTGAAAAGGCATCCCTCCCCTGCTCTGGAGCCGGGCTTGACAGATGGGACCCAGGCTGAACTTCAGCCTTGCTCCATGGCCAGGTACTTTTGAACAATGACCCTGGACGTGAGCGAAACACTGTAGGAGAGCCAGACATGCAGAGAAGAGAATGGAATTGTCATGGCAAAGCAACCTAATCAGAGCAAGGTGTTTTTAAAATCTAAGGAAGTACGAAGAAGAAAATTGAGATCACTCATAGTCTCAGGATTTGACGTTGAAGCCTTAGAAAATTTGATGCAGAGAGAAGTCAGGTCCAAAGGATCCTTTGGGCTTCCTGGTGGCTCAGATGGTAAAGAATCTGCCTGCAATGCAGGAGACCTGGGCTTGATCCCTAGTTTGGGAAGATCCCCTGGAGAAGGGAATGGCTACCCACTCCAGTATTCTTGGGCTTCCCTGGTAGCTCAGCTGGTAAAGAATCCGCCTGCAGTGCGGGAGACCTGGGTTCGATTCCTGGGTTGGAAAGATTCCCTGGAGAAGGAAATGGCTACCCACTCCGGTATTCTTGCCTGAAGAATTCCATGGACAGTGGAGCCTGACAGGCTAGAGTCTGTGGGGTCACAGGAGTTGGACACAACTGAGTGACTAACACTTTCGCTTTCTTCAGAGGGTCCTTTAACATCCTTCCTTTGGATGATGACGTCGATCTCACTTTCAAACATGGCCTTTGCTGGACATGGGATGCAGCTGCTCCCTTAACCAGCAAGGCCCCGACCATGAGTAACAAGATTACTGCTTCCTCTGCAGCCTGGACACAGGAATTCCATTTTTTCTTGTGACTCGGAGCCCCTGAACTCCCCGAGCCTCTGGAAAACCATTCATCGACTCATTCTCATTTAAGATAATGTATATACTTGTATATACTTGTGTATGTATGGCTGAGTCACTCCACTGTTCACCTGAAACTTTGTTAATCAGCTATATCACATTACAAAATAAAAAGTTCAAAAGAAAAAAGAAGAAATATTTCTTGGACATCTTCTCTGCTTCATTCTTACCCCTGAGGAAGAAAAGTCACAGTGTGTAGATGTGGACATTTGTCTCTGCCCCTCTGTCCATGTGGCTGCTGCCCTAATCCCTCCATCAGCCCTCTGCTCAGAGACCTGCCTACCTTTGGCAGCATCCTCATGAGCTGCTTCTACAGCTCCGCTGAGAGCTGCTACATGTTATTTCTCCCTGACAGTTGTTCCCAATATAGGTCCCATGATACCCCTTCCCAGTAGCCTACCTTTTTCAACATCCTTTTTACTGGCTCAAGACTTTGAGCTCAAGACTGACTCAGATCAGATCAATCACTCAGTCATGTCCGACACTTTACGCCCCCATGGACTGCAGCACGCCTGGCCTCCCTGTCCATCACAAACTCCCGGAGTTTACCCAAACTCATGTCCATTGAGTCGATGATGCCATCCAACCATCTCATCCTCTGTTGACCCCTTCTCCTCCAGCCTTCAATCTTTCCCAGCATCAAGGTCTTTTCAAATGAGTTAGTTCTTTGCATCAGGTGGCCAAAGTATTGGAGTTTCAGCTTCAACGTCAGTCTTTCCAATGAACACCCAGGACTGATTTCCTTTAGAATGGACTGATTGAATCTCCTTGCAGGCCAAGGGACTCTCAAGAGTCTTCTCGAACACCACAGTTCAAAAGCATCAATTCTTCGGTGCTCAGCTTTCTTTATAGTCCAACTCTCACATCCATACGTGACTAACGGAAAAACCATAGCTTTGACTAGATGGACGTTTATTGGCAAAGCAATGTCTCTGCTTATTAATGTGCTGTCTAGGTTGGTCATAACTTTTCTTCCAAGAAGCAAGTGTCTTTTAATTTCATGGCTGCAATCACCATCTGCAGTGATTTTGGAGCCCCCCAAAAATAAAGTCAGCCACTGTTTTCACTGTTTGTCTATTTGCCATGAAGTGATGGGACCAGATGCCATGATCTTAGTTTTCTGAATGTTGAGCTTTAAGCCAACTTTTTCACTCTCCTCTTTCACTTTCATCAAGAGACTCTTTGGTTCTTCTTCACTTTCTGCCATAAGGAAGACTGGCTCAAGACATTTTTAATGGCCCTGCCATTATCTTAAAGGTCCTAGCTGATGTCGGAAAGTGATCACAATAGAGGAAGGAAAAATAATACACAAGGAGGAGGGTTTGAAGGACTGTGAGGTTCTCAAGAGGTGGAAATGGCAGAAGGAGGATGTTTCAGCCTGAGCAGTGGAGAGGGACTCTGGGGACAGGCTGAGGGAGCCCTGAGCAGAGGTTTAAGACTGCCAGCCTCACCTGCACACAAATATCACACAGCTGCTCGTCCCACCTGTGGACGGGATTGTACCTGAGACTGGTCCCTAAGAACGTTAACCCTTCCATGGTGGGTGAGTGGCTGCAAGCAGCTTCTGACACCAGAGGTGACAGCTTCTACTCACCTTTAGGGGTCCTTTCTTCCTCCCTCATCCCTTTCTTCCTTGCTTCCCTTCCTCCCTCCCTCCTTTTTCCTCTCCTTTCTTTCTTTCCTTCATCGCCAGAAGGGGACCTCGAATCCCACAAATATAATATGACTATTGTTCTTGGGGAAAACGGTAAAGTTATTAACTAGTAAAGGACTATGTATGGATGTGCTGAACTGTATCAGCAAAGTTCTGGTGATGTGTGTGTAGGGGGGGAATGGGCCCAGAAAGAAAGGGAGACAAAAGCCTGGAAGCTTGTAGCAGAGATGACAACACTGTACCTTAACTGTCGCTTGTTCTTGAGGAAAAGCGTGATTGCTGAAACAGGAAATATTGCACCAGAACTTCTGTGATTATTTTTTTAAAAAAGCTTTTTTTTTCAGGAAGACGAAAATTCAATATACACACAAAACCATACCCTTGCTAACAGATAATTGCACAACTTTGCTTTGAGCTACAAGACTGATTCTGGAAAAACACAAATATTATACAAGCTGCTCTATCAGAGTGCATAAATTAATTATAAATGAATAGCTGATATGTGTAAGTTGATATGGTCAATATACTGTGTCCATTTGACTCCTGCCCAGGCTGGGGCTCTGCATGTATGTGGTGACAGCTGGCAATTCCACGTGGAGAGGGCTCTTGGGGGCGGGGAAGGCAGGATGAGTGGACAGAAGAGGCTGAGGGGGCTGCTCTGAGCACCAGAGCACAACGTTTGCTACACTATTTAAAAATGTAAAAGAATTCATAGGCTTCTTGAAACTCATCCAGGGACCCCATGTTAAGAAAACCAAAAGCTAGAGAGAAGTCTTTCTTCCATGGAAAACAGCATCATAAGTCATTCACATCAACAAGTCCTTAATAGAAAAAAAAAATGAAAATGATGTTTGGTAATTTTGATTTTAATTAAAAAATTAAACTTGGTTATGTTGAAAAGTTAATCTTATTCAAATGTTATCATGTCCTAGGAGAAGTGGTGAAGAAAGCAGGAGTTTAAACATCCATCAGAAAGGTGCTCAGGACTGCCCTGGTGGTCCAGTGTTAAGAATCCTCCTTCCAATGCAGGGGACTCAAGTTTGATTCCTGATCAGGAAGCTAAGATCCCACATGCTGTGGCCTACTCGACTTTGTAGAGCCCGCTATCTCTAGAGCCCATGTGCCACAACTAAGACCCAATGCAGCCAAATGAATGAATATTAAAAAAGAAAGAAATGACATTTAAAAAAAAAGAAAGGTTCTCATTCTACCAGGACAAGAGACTGGATCCCCAATCCTGTTTTGTGTGACACTGCCAGCTGCAATCAGAATTTTTTTTTTTTACCAAAGTAAATCAGCAAAGAGTTATGGGGAAAAAAAAGTAAACAAACCCAGGTTATCTGATTCCAAAGCCTGCTTTTATTTTTTATTTTTTTTCAGTTTACCACAAGTACCAAATTAGGCAGATCTTTTAGTTGTTTAATAACTATAATTAAATTGTTGAACTATAATCAAGGGGTATAATTTAAAAACAAAATCATTGCATTCACATTCTCAGAACTGTGCTGAAGGGAAGGCTTAGGAGGAGAAAAAAAAAAAAACATATTCTGGTCGTGGAAAAGGGACACAGAGACAGGCAGCGAGTAGGACAGAGCCGTCTGTGATGAAAGGGAGAGAGCGGTAGCTACATGTCCAAGTGTGCAGACCTGGCAACCCTTGATGGCTTCCTGGCAGAGGCCATGATTGGACCTTAAAGGCCAAGGAGGGTTTGTCGGCTGGAAAAGAAGTGGCCTTAAGTGTGTCCTTTCTCTTTGCCAAGCCTGAGGCTTCCTGTCTGACACATAAAGGGGTGCAAACGGATTCCTCTTAGGGCCATTCCAGCTCTAAACTCTAAGACTGATCAACAGAAGAATGGATAAAGAAGATGTGGTATATATATACAATGGAATATTACTCAGCCATGAAAATGGACCAAATAATGCTACTTGCAGCAACATGGTTGGACCTAGAGATTATCATATTGAGTGAAGTAAGTCAGAGAAAGATAAATATCATATGGTATCACTTATATGCGGAATAAAAAAATGGTACAAAAGAATTTTTATTTACAAAACAGAAATAATCACAAGTATAGAAAACAAACTTATGGTTGGGGTAAATTTAAGTCAGGGGAAGGATAAACCAGGAGATTGGGATTGACATATACACACTACTGTACATAAAATAGATAACTAATAAGGGCCTGCGTGTAGCACAGGGAACTTTACTCAGTACTCTGTTATGGCCTATATGGGAAAAGAAGCAAAAATAAGTGGTTATGTGTATAACTGATTCACTTTGGTGTGTACCTGAAACTAACACAGCATTGTAAATCAACTATGTGTGTGTTAGTTGCTCAGGTGTGTCTCTTTGCAACCCCATGGACTGTAGCTCACCAGGCTGCTCTGTCCATGGAATTCACCAGGCAAGAATACTGGAGCGAGTAGCCATTCCCTTCTTCAGGGAATCTTCCCATCCCAAGGATCAAACTTGGGTTCTCCTACTTGGCAAGCAGACTTTTTACTGTCTGAGCCACCAGGGAAGCCTATACTTCCATAAAAATTAAAAAATTCCAAGACTGCCCAGAGGAGCAGTGGAAGCAGAGGCCCTGAGACTGGATTGATCCACAGTGAACTGACGGCTCACCCAGGAGTCCTGCTAGCTCAGAGCAGTGGGTATGTCTCAGGAGATTAGAGGAAAGACTCCTGAAATGCTAAAGCAACTGAACTTGGTGCTCTGGGCAGTGGGAGCCAGTGTAGGTCCTAGAGGAGGGGGATAGTCATACGTTTAACTGCTCCTCCTCTAACCACTCCTTCTGCCCATTCCTTTCTGCCTTGCTGAGCTCTGGTGCTGAGCTGGTCATGTTCATCTGCCCCTGGGGACCTCCAGCTCTACCAGGTTCCTGAGGTTTCCCCTCCTACTGTCTCTCTTATTGCCTTACAGGTGTAGTTGCCTGCTGCAGCTAGTTTTCGGATGTCTTTAACTTTGTATTGCCAGGAAAACAAAGCAAAACATGATTCCCCACTAGATTTGAACTTTAGAGAACTAACTATTACCTGGAAACAGTGGTTTGCCTCTTGGTGGGCATCGAGTCAAAAGATAACTGAGTCAAAGATCAGGAGAAGGAAAGATTTATTATTACTTGCAGCAAGCAAGGAAAAACGTGGATATCTTTCCCAAAGCAATGGTTCCCTGAACAGTAAGATTGGGGAAGTTTTAAGCTAAGGGTACATGTTCATTCATGAAGGAGTTTGGGCAGTAGGCAGAGTCCAAGCTTATTTGATTGAGGTCCTGAGGGTCAGAAACGCCAACATCATCGTCCTTTAGGTTGCTGTTGATCTGGTGGTTGAGTGACCAAGTGGGGATTGAAATTCTTCAAAACAGCTCAAGACAGTCCTTTAGGCTAGTTTTCACCATTGAAACAGAACTGAGTCCTTACAAATGATTTGTTATTTTTGCTACTGTTACTTCTCTCACCTAATAAATTTATCATTTTGTTCTCTTCCCCTGGAGGCTCAGATGGTAAAGAATTTGCCTGCAATGTGGGAGACCCAGGTTCACTTCCTAGGTGGGGAAGATCTCTTGGAGAAGGGCCTGGCAACCCACTCCACTAGGTGGGAAATACCACTAGGTATTCTTGCCTAGAGAATTCCATGGACAGAGGAGCCTGGTGGGCTACAGTCCATGGGGTCACAAAGAGGTGGACATGAATGAGTGGCTAACACTTTGTTTTCTTACTGAGATGTGTTCAAGGACAGGCTTTGTGTGTGTGTGCTTAGTCGCTCAGTTGTGTCCGACTCTTTGCAATCCTGTGGACTGTAGCCTGCCAGGCTCTGCTGTTCACGGTATTCTCCAAGCTAGAATACTGGAGTGGGTTGCCATTTCCTCCTCCAGGGGATCTTCCCCACCCAGGGATCGAACCCACATCTCCTGCATTGCCAGGCAATTTCCTTACCACTGCACCACCTGGAAAGCTCCAATATTATAACTATAAGTATTTATCCTTAAAAAATCATTTACTGTTTAGATGAAATTCAAATTTAACTAGACATCCTTTATTTTTATGTGCTATATCTGGCAACCCTATGGAATCCTCTTAAATCCTGCCCACAGGCTGTATTGGACCTTCCATTAAACCTTTTCGGGAAAACCTTTTGATGGGTATCTTCCATTTTCTGCCATTGGCACAGGGGTAAAGAACCTGCCTTCAATGCAGGAGACACAGGAGAAGTGGATTCAATCTGTCAGTCAGGAAGATCCCCTGGAGAAGGAAATGGCAACCCACTCCAGTATTCTTGCCTAGAGAATCCTATGGACAGAGGAGCCTGGTGGGCTACTGTCCATGGGGTCACAAAGAGTCGGACATGATGGAGAGACAGAGCATGCAGGCGTACACGCACGCACACTGACCCGTACACATATCCACTGGCTTTCCTGAGGTTCTGGGCGTTGCAGCAGCAGCAGGCCCTGCCCCTTACAGACAGCGAGGCTTTGCCCCCAGCCTAGGTCAGTCAGCATACACTACCTCCTGCTGCTGCTGCTGCTTCTACCAATACATGATGCCTGGATGCCCCGAGGGAGCCTCATGTTAGTCAAGGTGCTAGGTTACCTGGATGGGGCCAGGCTCATTCAGCCTGTGCCTAAGAAGGACAGCTGAACAGACTCAGCCTCCCCCACAGGCCTGGATGTGTGGGAGGAGACCCTCTTGATGCCCAAAGCATCGTGGCTAGAGGCAGCTCCGGAGAGTGGAGCATCCCTGAATCCCTAGACTTGAATCTCAGCTCAGCCCACCTCCTGGCTAGGTAGCCTTAACTGCTCTGAGTTTATCTCCCCATCAGTAACTTGGAGATATTCTCAGCCCCAGAGTCACTGGGAAGAATATGTATGTAAAAATTTTAGCACATTGAAGGTATTTAAAAAATAGGATTTATTTGTAAATGTTTCATAGTGTATGCCTGTTTCCCCCTGTGAGACCATGAATCCTCGAGGCCAGAAATTGTATCTGCCCAGGGCCCCACAGAGGGCAGGGCTCAGAAACATCAAAGGAGTGGCGGGTGTTGGGCTGCGTTCAACCCTGACAAAGATCGCAGAATCAGCAAGAGTGTTCTTTCCCTGAGTTAAGCTTCTGGGAGGGAGAGGGGCCAAATCCAGACCTTTATCAGCCCTGAACCCTAAGGGTGAAGAATGAGAGAGTTAGCACCACCCTTTGGATGATCTTTTCCAGCTGTCAGGATCCCCTGCTCCTATCTTTTGTATGGGTGTGATCAAGCTTGGCTGATGCATTAAGTGTAAGCTTTATCTATGTATTACACAACCCAGTGCTGGGAGACGCGGCTGGGACAGGGCATTAGGGGCAGAACACCTCCTGCCAGACAGCAGTCAGGCCCGCCCACCGCCCTCTGGCGCTTTCTGCCCCTCGGAGAGCCAGGACTGCACCTCCAGGGCCGCAACTTGGCGGAACCCTCCCGATTGTGGCTGGTCGCAGACCACTCACCAGTTCTAGGATGCCCCGGGCCAGAAGTCCAGGAGTTTTAAGCTGGGTTATAAAAAGGGTAGAGGTGAAGGAGCACCCATTCAGGGAGCCCAGAGGTACAGCTCAGACACCCCTCCTACCAGGTGACCGTGGGGCTCCTGAAGCCCCTGGTTCTACTGCTGGGCCAGCTGACTCCTGGTTTGACGTCAGGCTGGGTGTGGGCTCCACCCCTGGCCACCCAGCACAGGCCCCTTCTGGGCTTGGCAAAATAAACACAGTCAGCAACACCTGGCCACACAAGGCCAGAACCCCCTGGCCTCAGACCTCCAGGGCTCCCCATGCCCACATCTCACTGAATTCAATGTCTGAAGCCAGGTCAGGCCAGGACACTGGCAAACTGGTGTAAACCAGGGAGGATCAGAAACACCTTGAAGATCAGAGGGTCCATCCCTCTGCCACTTGGTCACCAGCCAGAGACACATCCCCATCCGTATCCCAGATAAGCTGCCCAGGTGACATGATCTAGAGGAACAACGTAAACTAATGCATCAGAGAAAGTTTCTAGAATGGATGAAAGGTATTTTGCTTTTCTTTCTATTGATATTCTGCAGATGGTAGCTTATTGGGAAGATTGGATCTATCCTCTATGAAATTTAAAAAGCTGAATTGTGCTGTGGATCAACTCAGATCTTGCGACAAATGGAGAAAGTGCTTCGATAAAGTCAACAATTACGGGCATTGGAGAAAGTGATGTTTGAGTGTGTCTTCAAGCTGGAGGGGCCACCCACCACTCAATCTTGATAGTGCCTCTAGAGTTGAGCAGCCAGACCATTCCCTTGATAAGAACAAAAGAGACTCCCCTTATTATTAAGACTGTAATGATCATATCCAATTTACAATGGCATCAATTTATTGTTAAAACAATTTATAAGTTATGGTAGTATTAATATAGCAAAGATAGATGCTGGGGGAAAAAAAAGCCAGAAAAAAAAAAAAAAGAATTCTGGATTCATACAGGCCTCCGAGGGAACCAAGGGTGTTTTGAGGACACTTCTGAGGCTGGCGTCCAGGGCAGCATACTTTCACATCTGTTGTTAAGTGGACTTGAGCCATGACATAGAGATATTCTGAGTTCTCTTTGTTTGGTCGTTTTAGCAACAAGTTGTCTTTCTGTGGCCACATGTCAGGGCCCGGAGGACCTGTGCTCAGTATGGTCCTTCAGGTGGCCATAGCTCTGAGGGCAGCTGTGTGTGGTTGTAGCCTGCTGGAGGGCTGGAGGAGGTCCCACTGACCACAGCTGAAACAGCGCCCACATCCAACCCTCTCCCTGGAGTGTGTCATCCTGGACTCATTCAGGTGTCTAGTGGGACTTGCGAGTGACCTGTTTCGTGTCTCATAGGATGGCGAGGTCGCTCCCACAGCCTTCTAGGTTTGTTTTGGGAAGGCCGCTGGGGATCATGCAGTCTTTCTTTCCCCTGAAATCTGGGGGCTCTCACTCAGCAGTAGCTGCTCCTCCCTCCCGTATTCTCTTGCCTTAGAGGGTGCTGGTTTTATTTGTTGACATGAAATAAAGACTGCCATCAGAGAACTACAGTTCAAGGTCTGCAACCAGAACAGCCATGTGCAAGCCCCCACATATCAGGGGAAGGAGAGTGTTTTTCTAGAAGGAGAAGGAAGGTGGGAGGGCTCTAGTAAGCAAGGAGTCCATGGCTTTTCATTGGCTGAGTCTTCATCAGGAAAGAAGAGCAGTCTTTCTTCTTCCTATTCAGCTCTGCTATGGTTGCACGGCCAGGGGGCTCTCCCTTCTGGTCTCCAAACTCTTAATTGAAATGTCTATTTATTAATTTTTTTACATATTCCGTTGCCACCCCTTCTCTACCCTGATCTGCCCCAGGGGCCGACAGATACTGACTGCACTACTCATGTGTCCCTGCTTCCTGGCTTCTACTTGCTTTGGGATGGCACTCACAGAAGATAGCAAGGCAGGAGGAGAGAAAGGACTAGGTATTCACCCCCATCTTTACACACACATCCACACACACACTTTTTTGCAGGTGACACAGTTCCCTCCCGGGGTCCCTTCAGCCAAGAACTACTCATACTTCCTCTGATGTTAGTTCTACGGGCTTAAAAATTTTTTTTTCATTAGAGTATGGTTGATTTGCAATGTTGTGTTAGTTTCAGGTGTACAACGAAGTGAATCAGTTATACATATACAAGTATCTATTCTTTTTCAGATTCTTTTCCCATTTAGGTTATTATAGAATATCGAGTAGAGTTCCCTGTGCTATCCAGGAGGTCCTGTTGCTTATCTGTTTTATATATAGTAGTTTGTATGGTTCTAGGTGCCTTGACATCCCTTTGGCTCCCTTGATTCCATCCACACCGCTGACCAGTCTTTTAATTCTTTTCTGTTAAACCTTTGTGAATTCCCAGCCAGGAAGGCTGCCTCAGAGAGGCCTCACTGCTCTCCTAACACACTGGACACCTCAGGGCCTCCACAATGGTTCAGGAAAAGTCTTGAGCTAAAGACTGGGTCTCAGCTGTTGGGCAGTGTTGATGCTATCTATTGCATTTCTCAGATTTCCCTTTCCCCCGGAACTCTGGTGTCTGATCATCTGAGAAGTTTCGGAAGCTGCTCTTTCTGCTTGGGCCTGTCTGCACACAGTGGTCACTGTCCCTCTAATTCTAAGACCTTTCTAGTCATTAGATGTTTTGACAAAATCATCATAATCTTTCCAGGAGACAAGACCACCAGATGTACCCCAAGACCCTGGGTAGTTATGACACCACCTTGATCATCATCATCATCGCCATCACTTCAAAAACATGACCAGCATAGCACGGATGGTTTAATTTGCATCACATGCAGCAGAGGCTGGGGTAAACTACCAAGGGAATTTTAAACCTTGGGCTCCTGCAAACTGGAAGCGGAGAGTTTGCTCACTTTCCACCCGACTGAATTGTTCTAAACCCGGCTCCATTCTCAAATGCCATTTTCTCTGTGAGGTCTCCCTTCCTTGGCAGAATCAATTATAGATTGTGACCCCATGGTGTCTAGGGACAGATCACACTGTGTTAGTCACTGACTTACCTGCTGATCCCCGTCCTCTCAATCAGCACTTGGATCAGGCAAGTCCACATTTTCTAGATGTTCACTGAGTGTGTGTTACAAAACATGCCTCAGATTTAATTTGCTCAGGATCAAGGCTGAGAAATTCATCCAGACCATTTCATTTGCCTTTCCTGAAGACCAGTGGGAATCAGAAATACTGTAGAAGTTTACTTTCTTTCTTTTTTCTTTCTTTCCTTTCTTTCTTTCTATTTTTGGCCATGCCAGGAGGCTTGAGAGATCTCAGTTCCCTGACCAGGGGTGGAACCCTTGCCTCCTACAGTGAAAGTATGGAGTTCTAACCACTGGACTACCAGGGAATTCCCCCCAGGATTTTCAATGGTTGGAACACGAGCCCACATCACAGGAATGTCCTTTGCTGAGATTCGTAAGCAAAAGAAACACCTGGCCTCAGGTCAGGGGGCACTGGCTGAAATCCAGGCTCCACTGCTTATTGCTGGGCAACCCTCAGCAACTGACTTCAGCTCTCACCTCAGTCCCTTCATGTGCAATAAGAACTGAACGCAAGAACGGATGCGGAGAGTGTGGCCCCACAAGGAAGTCCGGTGAGAACAGGAGTCCCCTAGGTGAGTCCTAGTGTTGCAAATCCTGCAGAAGCTACACAGCCAGAAGGGCTGGTGCCCCACCCCCGACCCAGGAATATGTTTGGCAAAATGAGAGATGGACTGTTTGGCTGGGCTTTGGATTTGCCAAGTAAAGTACACAGACAGCCCCCTGTTTAGAAGAGGGAGGAATTGGGGAGAGAGCTCGCTGGAGCTGATTGGTTGGAGAGGCAAAAGAAGGAGATTTGGGAGGCAGAGAGAAGGAAGAGGAACTGCTCTGGGGAGAAGAGTTTAGGGAAGAATAGATTTATAGCAGACATTTCTGAGTGCGGGATAACGTCTCTTCACTTTGAAATCCTTAGTCAGACTTACTCTGGGCGCTAGTGTCTTGGTGGTGGATATGCCATTTAAGGGGCTCCAGTGATGAGCTGAGACTGGCCACAAGGGAAATGAGATGAAGAACATGAGACTGTCCCCAAAGCTCTGGTCATACTGGGCTACACAGGGGCTGGGCTGGGCTGATTTAGAAAGGACAGTAGCAGGCGTGTAACAGACGAGCATAACAGCCCTCATCCCCATTGATTCGAAGCCCATTTGACCCCCTCTCTCCCTGGAGCACAGGTATCGAGTAGGGGGTCAGAGCTTGAGTCTCCTTGCAGACACTTAGATTCATGTCCATGGAAGATTCTGGCCAGTCAATGAAGAGTGAGCTTCTAAGTACTGAGTCCTAACACTTGCAATTCCTTTGTATCTGAGTGTATGGGTGGCAAAATTTCCTACAGAAAGAAAAGCCAGCTTTAGAAAGAAAAAATAGAGCTCATGCAAGATGAAGTAAGTTTTTGTAGCTCTGAGAGGAAGGAGGATGATGAAATTCACATTCCCAGAAGGACTTTAAAAACATGAGTTCATCATGGTTTAATAAGCCAGGTTATTGCTGATCTGAGTGATAAGAAAATGGTTAATATAGATTTCATTTCCATAGGCCCTTAGGATAGTGTCTTGATGTGTGAATGTAAATATACAGTGTTTGCTGTCCTGGGAATGGTCTTACCACCAATCAATAATAAAGTCACAGTGTAGGGCCAAGGCAGAAAGGGTTGTTCTACATCATAGCTCCCTGTGCCCCCACTTGCCTCCATCTCTGATGGTGTGAACACTCTTTTATGATGTCTGTTCACTTGATTCATTCCTTCCCTTTGCCTGCTGACTGCTCACCGAAGTAAGAGGAACAGGAGTGCTGGAGGCCAGTGAGAACCAACATTCACTGACATTCAGTCTTTCATAACATTCACAGTCTTTCATGCGGCAGGCACTGTGCTAAGTGGTCTGTGCACATCCCATGTGTATTGCTTGAGGAAGGTGGTGTGTTGTCCACAATTAGGTTCAAGGATCCACATATCAAGAATTGTGAAGGTGCTCATATTTTATCCACTTGCAGTCTCATAACTTAGCCTGCTGCAGTTTCATGGATGCTGACAGGAGATATGAGACTTTTGGATTAGAGACAAAGACATCATTCCTCAGAGCTCAGCAAGCAACCTAAGTTTTGGGCTTATACCAATTCTTACCCCTCAAATCCCACAAGGCAATATGGACGGGATCCTATGGATGCTGCACATGCATAGCTGAGGAACCATGAGTTTAGGAAGCTCTAATTTTTTATTATGGGCTGCAAGCAAGCCCACTCAAATCTTGTCTTGGAGGGAGACACTTATCTTTATTGACCTAGACAGTGGACTACTCTGGGGGGAGACACTGCCTGTATTCCAAGACTCTTCATTACAGAAGCATCCTTGAATAGATGTGCAGGACAAAATCTGCACCCACAAGGCCTGTAGAAGCATGAGAGATCAATGAAGAATCCTCGCCTGATGCTAGTGCGTGTGTGTTAGTTGCTCAGTTGTGTCCAAGTCTTTGCGACCCCATGGACTGCAGTACTCCAGGCTCCTCTGTCCATGGAATTCTCCAGGCAAGAATACTGGAGTGGGTTGCCATTCCCTCCTCCAAGGGATCTTCCTGACCTAGGGATCAAACCCAGATCTCTTGCACTGCAGGCAGATTCTTTAGCATCTGAACCACCACTTGTATGTATATTAAATCACATTTGTTCATTGCTTTTTTAAATTTCTAACTTTTTTTGTGCCTGACCTATCAATACTTGACAGAGGTATGTCAAAACCCCTCACCATCAATGATGAGTTTGTTCATTTCTCCCTGTAATTCTCTCATTTTTTTTCTTTATATATTTTGAGGCTAACTAAATAGATGGTACACAAATAATGTTGAGGTATACAGGTTTAGAACTGTTATATCCTCTAGGTGAATTGGACATTTTGTCACTATGTTGTGATCTTATTTATCCCTAATAATATTTTTGGTTTAAAAATTTTATTTTGTCTGATGTCAGCTTTCTTTCAGTAACAATTTGCTGGAACTTTCTTTTCCCATTCTTTGATTTTGAACTTTTTCATACCATTTTCCCCAGACATGTCCCATGTAAGGAGCATATAGCTAAAATTTCTTACCCAAGTAGATAAACACAATCTTTTAAATGGAAAATTAAGAATAGTTAAATTTATTGTGCTTTTGATACATTTGCTTTTTTTAGCCATCTTACTTTGAGTTATCTGACCCATTGTTCTGAATTTTTCCCCCTTCCTGTGTTACTTATGCAGGTCAAGAAGCAATAGTTAGAACTGGACATGGAACAACAGACTGGTTTCAAATTGGGAAAGGAGTACGTCAAGGCTGTATATTGTCACCATGCTTATTTAACTTCTATGCAGAGTATATCATAAGAAATGCTGAGCTAGATGAAGCATAAGTTGGAATCAAGATTGCCGGGAGAAATATCAGTAATCTCAGACATGCAGATGACACCACCCTTATGGGAGAAAGTGAAGAAGAACTAAAGAGCCTCTTCATGAAAGTGAAAGAGGAGAGTGAGAAAGTTGGCTTAAAGCTCAACATTCAGAAAACTAAGATCGTGGCATCCCGTCCCATCATTTCATGGCAAATAGATGGGGAAACAATGGAAACAGTGGCTGACTTTAATTTTTTGGGCTCCAGGTCACTGCAGATGGTGACTTCAGCCATGAACTCAAAAGACGCTTGCTCCTTGGAAGAAAAGTTATGACCAACCTAGATAGCACATTGAAAAACAGAGACATTACTTTGCCAACAAAGGTCCGTCTGGTCAAGGCTATGGTTTTTCCAGTGGTCATGTACGGGTGTGAGAGTTGGACTACAAAGAAAGCTGAGCACCAAAGAATTGATGCTTTTGAACTGCGGTGTTGGAGAAGACTCTTGAGAGTCCCTTGGACTGCAAGGAGATCAAACCAGTCCATCCTAAAGCAGATCAGTCCTGAATATTCACTGGAAGGATTGATGCCGAAGCTAAAACTCCAATACTTTGGCCACCTGATACAAAGAACTGACTCATTGGAAAAGGCCCTGATGCTGGGAGGGATTGGGGGCAGGAGGAGAAGGGGACAACAGAGGATGAGATGGCTGGATGGCATTACCGACTCGATGGACATGAGTTTGGGTAAACTCTGGGAGTTGGTGATGGACAGGGAAGCCTGGCGTGCTGCAGTCCATGGAGTCACAAAGAGCTGGACACGACTGAGCAACTGAACTGAACTCAACCATGTTACTTTTGACGGCTTCTTTATATACATTATAGAGAATAGAAAAAAAATTCCAAAGGAGTATTGAAGTAACAAAATAGCTTACAATGTTTGCCAGAGAAAACAATGGTTATTCTAATAAACTTCAACACTAAGCAGGATGAATGACTGGTTTTCATCTGATCCACCAAAATAAACGTTAGTTGCAACAAACTGAATCTGCTTATTTACTGCTCTTCTTTAATAAAATAATAAAAAGGGAAAAAAATAAAAATTGCAAAAAATTGCAGTCAGCCAGGCCACACCTATTCATTGAGCCCTGGCTATATGTAACGCTCTGAGCCAGTTTGGGAGCTGTGGTGCTGAGGGGGAGATAGATAATAGATAAGGGCGCAGACCTGCTTGTTTCCACATGTGATCAGCACCATGAATAGATTCAAGAAAGTGTGTATGCTCAACTGTGTTTGATTCTTTCAGGCTCCAATGGACAGTAGCCTGCCAGGCTCCTCTGTCCATGCAATTTTCCAGGCAAGAATATTAGGGTGGGTTGCCATTTCCTCCTCCTGAGGATCTTCCAACCCAGGGACCAAACCCACATCTCTAGTGTTTCTTGCATTGGCCGGTGGATTCTTTACCTGGGAAGCCCATATGAGTAAATTGAAGACAGTGATTTAGTGAGAGGGACTGGGACCAGGGTGGGGAATCTTCTTGAAAGGGGATGATGCGAAACAGTTTCTCTGGGCTGAGATATGCAGGAAGGGAGGAGGGAGCCTTGATAAGGTCAGGAGGAAAAGGTGAAGGTGGTCTAGGCAGTAGGAACAATAGGTCACAGGTTGAGACACAAAAATAAGCTTGGGCTGTTGAAGACAGAACAGAGGCAGGCTGGCTGATGAGAAGGAGTGAGGCCAGGAGTAGTCTAGGAGCACGAGGAGATGACGAGATGACTTGGGAGGGAGGTGGTTTCAGCTCACAGAGGGCTCAGAGGCCATGGTGAGGAACCTGGATTTGAACAAGAGATGTAACATGACCTGATCTTTAAAAAGTTTACCATTCTGTAGAAGGAGTTTTGAACAGGGTGAACAACTCATCCTAGGCTGACTTTTAGGACTAGGAACTCTGTCAGGACAGAGAGAACTGCGAAGACTGGTCACGTTAAGTATACAGTAGATGTCAATCTGGGTTCACATTCAGATCTTCAAGAATTATTGTCTTTAGTTGCCCAGTCTGATTCTGCCTTAAGGCCCTTCCTTCCTAACAGGTCATTATTGAGGTGTCTTCCTTTTTCAGGACCATGAGGGAATCCTTATTAGGCACTCAGAAAACTGGGCGTGGGCCTCCAGTTGGCCTGGTTACAGCACGTTCAAGACAAGGATAGTTCCTTCCATGACTCTGCCCCCCAAAAAGTCCCCCTTGGCATCTCAGGCCCCCAAGTTATCTGATCTGGTGACCCCCCTTCCCTGGAGTCTTGTCTGGACTGCTCACTGCTCTCAGCTGCCACCAAGCTGTCTTTCACTTCCCAGTCTGGAAAAATCTCATCTCTGGCTCTGCTACGGGATCCAGACATACTCTCTAGCCTCCAGAGCCTCCAGCAAAGAAGCATCTGTGATTCAGGCTCCCACAAATACAGACATTGTCAGGCTGCTTTACAGCTTTCCTTTAATTCCAGGACCATGGGATTATAAATTCTATCTACCAGCTTGAAAAATGATATGCGAGGCAGGGGAGTGAAGCCAAGAAGGGAAACATAGAAAACTTATCGGTAAAATTTTCTGCCACGCGTGAAAACAGAGAAAGTTAGGAAGTTATTGCGTGTTCCAGGCGACAGAACATGGTAGCTTGGGTTAGACTGATGGCACTGCAGTTGGGGACCCTTGTAAGGGACCCTTACAAAACATATTTTGATGATAGGACCAACGATACAAACTAATGGAGATGGAAGCTGAGGGGACAGAAGGACTTAAGGATCATAGCTTTAGTAATCCTTTTGGTTTGAGCATTTGGTATCAGTCACTTCCGATTTGGAGACTCGGGGCACGTGACCACATGCCAGACAAGAGTGGAGAGGAGGTCCCGTATTTCTGCCACAAGTGGGAAAGCTGTGACAGGGTGTGGGAAACTGGGAAGTCCAAGGGACGGCTCTGTCACACGAGGGGGGCTGTTACAGCCAAGCGAGTGAGCCGCCATGGGCAATTTTTTAGCTTGGAAGCTCTAAGAGGCCTTGGTTATATTTGTCTTCTGGAATGTGTGCCGGACACATGATGCAAGATAGTGAAGATACAAGCTGTACTTTTCTCAGAAACACACCAAATGCACTCAGATCTCTTCAAAGCATTCAGGATATAAACAAGATTTTAATTACACATTACAACAACAAAAAGAAACTTTCATTTTAAAAGACAGAACAGTGGGAATTCTTTTGTAATTTTTTTCCTTCTGATTTTAATAGGACTTAGCCATTGGTTCTTTACTGAGTCCTGAGCCATGAAATGCTGGTTTTCTGGAAAGAAGGGAAAGGAAAAGAAGGAAACAAAAAAATCTATTAAAGAATTCCTTTCCCCCCTCCTCCCTGAAGAAACTTCAACAAAACTAAACAACAGAAAAACCAAAGCCCTGTTTTAAAATGTGTCCATGGCCATGGGGCTGCGATTCTGGTCATTGCTTGGAGAACATCCCACAGAGTTGGGCTTGGGGTCGTCAGAGCGAGATGGGGAAGTAGGGAATTAAGTCAGCCAAGGGTTTGGGGGAAAATAGAGGACTTGGGGGAAGGGAATATGGAGGGAGGAGCATGGGAAAGTGGGAAGAGGGCTGGAGGAGTCTAGAATCTCACAGCACATGATAGCATGCATTAATCACTACCATATGCAGACCATCAGCTTGCAGCACAGGCTGGAGGCTGGCTTTTTTTTTTTCCCCCAGAGAAGCCTTATTATTGTGGAGTCCAAACTTCAAAGCACTGGCAAAACAGAGGGGTGTTATCAGTCTTCCCTGCACAAGGATTTCCTCTGCAGGGCCCCTGTCAGGAGGGAGAGTCTCTTTATACAGATGTGTAAACCCAAAATATCAGGGTGAGGAATTCCCTGGTGGTCCAGTGGTTAAGATATTGTGCTTCCACTGCAGGAGGCCCAGGGTTCAATCCCTGGTTGGAGAACCTCATCTTGGCTCTCGCAGGGCCATGTCCTTTTCTGCTCCAAGCTCCAGCCCCATCTCCCCCAGTCCCTGGCCTGGGCTGTCCACCCCACAGCAGCCAATGGGTGAGCAGCCCTGTTGGATCCTGGCCACGCTACTCTGGAGCATACTCTGGTCTCCATCCCCACGCATCCCCACCTTGTCATCACTTTTGCTTTAAAGTGTCTGCCCCTGTGCCCGCAGGAGGGAAGGCTGGGACACATGTCTAATCCATGGAGCTGGACTTTAAAGCAAAGACTCTGTACACACCATAAAATTTCAAAATATGAAAGATGCAGAGTTAAATTTAAAAATTGGTCTAGTTCTTTCCTACTCCATAACCACTCAGTTCTTCTCTTTGGAGGCAACCGCCTTCTCCCCCATAATAATGTCTTGTGTGTCCTTTAAGATATATATTACATATCTATACTCATAACTACATACATTATTTTTAAATTGTTTTATAATAGTAGCATATTTACTGTCTGTAGCTGTTTTTATTTTTCCCACTTATTAATGTATCTTGGAGATATATTCATTTTAGTACATATAGATCTGTGTTTTCATTTAATGGCTTCATAGTATTCCATTCATACCTCTGATGGTTAACTTTATGTGTCAACTTGTGTGGCCTATGGGGTGACCTCATATTTGTTCAAACATTATTCAGGATGTTTCTTTGAGGGTGGTTTTGGATGGGATTTATATTTAAATTGGTATACTTTGAGAAAGCAGATTGCCTTCTATAATGTGGGTGGGCCTCGTGCAATCAGTTGAAGGTCTGAAAAGAACAAAAAACTGACCTCTCTTGAGCAAGAAAGAATCTACCAGCAGACTGCTTTGGAACTTGAACTGCAACATCAGCTCCTTCCTGGGTCTCCAGCCTGACCGCCTTTGGACTTGAGCTGCAACTTTCCAGTTGCAACCAAATTTTCAGGCTTGCCAGCCTTCTTCATCAAATTCTGGACTCATCAAACCTCCACAATCATATGAGCTGATTCCTTAAAATTTAAATCTCTTTTTATATATATCCATATCCTATGGTTCTGCTTCTCTGGAAGATCTGACTAATATGACACTATAATCTATTTAACCAGGCCTCTATTAATGTATAACTATTACTGTACATTTAGTTTTTCATTGTTCTGCTATTACAAAGAATGCTGCAATGAATATCCTTGTATGTATGACATTATGCACATGCCACACCTATGTTTTAATCACTGTGGTATTTTGTTTCAGTATAAAGGAATTTAGAAAATCTTCCCCAAGCAATAGCCGGGCCAGCTGGAATAATATCTCACTAAAAATCTTATTTTGAATATCATTAGTCACTAGGGAAGTGCAAATTCAAGCGTAATTAAATACTCCCTTATACTGACTAGAATGGTTAAAATTATAAAGACTGACCAGAGTAGGTGTTGGTGAGAATGTGAAGCACTGGACCTCTCATACCCTGTCGGTAAGAACAGAAAAAATTTACAACTGCTTGGTAAAATAGTTTAGTAGTTTCTTAAAAGGATAAAAATACACTGATTATATGACCCAGCTATTCCATTCCTAGGAATTTTCCCAAGAGATAAGCAAGAATATACCTACACAAAGACTTATACACAAATGTTTGCAGGAACTCTATTTGTAATAGCTACACATTGGAAACAATCAAATGTTCATCAGTGGGTAAATAAACATATTGTGGGATAGCCACACAATGGATATTACTGAGCAATAAAAAAGAATGACCTACTGATTTATACAACAACAGGGATGAAGAGTGAAAATTATGAAGAGTGAAAGAAAACAGACAAAACATGTCTAAGTACAATTACCCCATGTATATAAATTTCTAGAAAATGCCAATTAATCTATACTGACAGAAAGAAATCGCTGGTTGTCTGGGACCTGGAGGGGAAGTAAGGAAACTTCTGGAAGTTATGAATAAGTTTGCCGTCTTTTCCTTTTCCTCCAGCAACGTTGGGTCTTCACTGTGGCATGTAGGACCTAGTTCCCTGACCAGGGATCAAATCCAGGGACCCTTGCATTGGGAGGTCAGAGTCTTAGCCACTGGACCACGAGGGAAATTCCAAGTTCACTATCTTGATTGTGATGACTGTTTCACAGATGTATACAAAGGTCAAAACTCATCAAACTGTATACTTTGAATATGTACAATATGTATAGTTTTTGTATTTCAATTCTATTTTAACAAAGCTATAAAAATCTGGAGTGTCAAAAGGTAAATAGTAATGTTTCCTTCCTTTCCGTATTCCTTCTAGAACTTCTTCTCTCTCATGTAAATGAATGCCTCTAGTTTCCCTCAGGGAAACTAGAAAATGTTACATGCTCAGAAAGGCAAAAGGAAAAACACATGAAGGTGTTTCCAAATGATCATGCCCAGTGAGTTCCATGTTTATATTGTGCATAAGCCCCCCACCCACACCCTGCTCATTTCCCAAGAGACCTAAAAGTCTGGGTGAGCCACACCACCCTGAACCTTCAGCTCCCCAGATGCACTAGCTGTGGTCACTGTGAGCTGTCGAGCCAGCAAATCTGAGACCAGCTGCAGAATCTCCAGAGCAGGAGCTCATTGCCAGCTGAGAGGGCAGAAAGGATGCCCAAGGGGCTGTGGCCCCTCCTTACTCCAAGCTGAGTTCTCCTTGCCTGGCTGCAAGATGTGGGAGGAGACCCATGAGTCAGCGTCCCAGTGCAAGCTGCAAGAAGCGGCCAGTTGAGTGGCCGGGGCATGCCTCATGCTTGGCAGCTGGTGCGGGTGCCCTCCTGCCTGGCCCAGACAGGCCCCCAGCAGCTGCCCCGGTACAGGGCTGGGTGCCGGCTGAGCAACCAGAAGCTGCTCTTGCGAAGCAGCTGATCCCTCCTGCAAGTCAGCACAGCCAGAAGCAAGAAGCAAAGAGATGCTCCGAATGAAGGAGGAGCAGCAGGTTCACCTTCGAGGCAGCACACCGGAGAGGAAAGTGTTAGTCGTTCAGTCATGTCTGACTCTTTGCAACCCCGTGGACTGTAGCCCGCCAGGCTCCTCTGTCCATGGATTCTTCAGGCAAGAATATTGGAGTGGGTTGCCATTTCCATCTCCAGGGGCTCTCCCCAACCCAGGGATCGAGCCCAGGTCTCTTGAGTTGCAGGCAGATTCTTTACCGTCTGAGCCACCAGGGGAGACCCACACCAGAGAGGGCCAGGAGCTTTTTCAAAGTCTTCTGCTCACTGTAGCTCAGTAAGGCCATGCCCCCATGGCCTGGGATTGTCCGAGAGCAGAAGAAGATGCTGGGAAACTTAGCTTGCCTTCTATGTAATTTTCACTGACATTTGCTGTTGGTACAGGGACCCCTCACTCCATTTCCTGGCTCACTCCTAGCCCCTCATTCTCTAACAGAAGAATCTGCTGGGTTCACCATGTTTCTCCTGGATTTCCGAGGACAATATTATCCGTTTCATAAACTGTACAAAAAAAGCTGACCTGTCCTGCTCACCCAAGAGGGACAAACATTAATGGAATCTGCAATTGTTGGCTACTCTTTAAAATTACAGTACAGGTATTTGGCAAGTTTATATTTATTTGGATAAAGAGAGAGATGCTTATAATCTCAGATCTTGAAAATAAAAAGGCAAAGGACTCTGCGTTCTTTAGTTTCATTTGCCTAAGACCCCTTTCCAATCCCTGATTCCATGGAGGTGGTAGTTTAGTCGCTAAGTCGTGTCCGACTCTTGCGGCCCCATGGACTGTAGCCTGCCAGGCACCTCTGTCCATGGGATTTTCCAGGCAAGAATACTGGAGTGGATTGCCTTTTCCTTCTCCAGGTGACCTTCCCGACCCAGGAATCTAACCTGGGTCTCCCACATTGCAGGCAGATTCTTTACCAACTGATCTATGAGGAAACTCCATATATTTCATAGATTCTCTTGATTTGCAGGATTGTTTTAGCTCACAGACCCAGGATCCTTGTGTTCCCTGGAGCCTCACCTGCTTGGCTGGTTGTTGCTGTTTAGTCACTAAGTCGTGTCGGACTCTTTGAGACTCCATTGACTGTAGCCCGCCAGGCTGCTCTGTCCGTGGGATTTCCCAGGCAAGAATACTGGTGAATACGTGCATGCTAAAGTCGCTTCAGTTCTGTCTGACTCTTTGTGACCCCATGGACTATAGCCCACCAGTTTCCTCTGTCCATGGGATTCTCCAGGCAAGAATACTGGAGAGGAATGCCATTTCTGTCTCCAGAGGATCTTCCTGACCCAGGAATAGAACTCAAGTCTCCTGCGCTGGCAGGTAGATTCTTTACCCCTGAGCCACCAGGAAAGCCCACATGCTTGACTATGTTTGGTTATTTGTCTTCATTGTAGATGTTCAAGAATAGCTGTTAAATTGAGTGGTAAAGGTGGCCAAACATTTCATTTTCAGTAAGATATGTTTAGAATCTGAATTTAATCTACCATTAAACGCAACATCAGGTGAATAAAACGTGCAGACAATCCCAAGATCAAGTACTCGATCAAGTACAAATATAAGTGAGGGACTGAAGAAGCAGCTACAAGTTACTGAACAAAACACCACTCCTTTCACTCTCATTTCGGCATCTTTGCATTTTTTTTTCCACATTGCTTTTCATCCACTTGCAATTGATTCCAGCAGGGCAGTCCAGCACACAGACAATGCTGTGAAAGCGTTTTTTACTGCATGTTAGTTGCCAGATGGAAGGTATGCAGGCTTGAGAGGGCCCAATAAGGAATCATTTAGCTGCTCAAACTCTTACATTACAGGAGAAGTATTCTAGTACGGTTTTGAGGTCTCATGCTTAAAAAAAAAAAAAAAAATCACAGAGAAAAATACCGTGGGCCTCTGGGAGAAATGTGAGCCTGGGCCTGCTCTGAGGCTGCATAAACGGTGGTTATGACCATGACTAATCTGAACCCCACACAGGGCTTTGTAGACTGCGTCAGCTCTCCTTGCGGCTTGTGAAATCCCTGCTTAGAACTGAACCCTTTTAGGGAAGTGGAAACTGACCTTAGCGGGAGCAGAAAGCCGCTATGGGTCAAGCCACACTCCTGCTCAGAGACACCCTGTGTCATGAAAGTTCACAGTTCTGGACGACTCATACTCATACCAGATGCCAAAGTTGGGCAGAATCAGGTTTGCAGAGCTTCAAAACAGATGCTCTTACAAGACTAAACAGTCCACTTATCTGTAATTCAGGGTCGATGACCCCGTTGCTGGATTGCCCATCCATCAGCAAACGTTTACCAGGCTAGGCTTAACGCTAGGTGGTTTGGCATATAAAAAGATTTACAAATCTGTCCTGGCCTGCCAGGAGCTGTCTAGCTGAGGTGGTAAGACAAAGTCGTACACGGATACTGGACAAAACCAGACTGGGTATGACATCAGTGGAGCCCTTTGGAATTGTGCAGTTGTGGCCACTGTGGTCAAGATGGGGGAGCCCAGAGGAGAAGATCCCAGTGGTCTGGGCCAGTCCGGGAGGGTGGCTGATCATTGCCCACATCCCTCCTCTTCCTCTCTCTTGCTGGCAGTCACTGACAATCACAGAGGGTAGGAAGCCTGGTGATAGGCCTGGTGAAGCACCTTAAGAAGGGCACCCGCGTGACAGGCAAGCCACCTCCACATTCATGCAGATTTCCTTGGGCTCTTCACTGCATTGTCCTATCATGACCGGCTGGCCCTTTGGCAAATGCCTACCAGCGGGCTTACCAGGGCCAACTCTCCATCATGCTCAGTGAGGCCTCTCACCACTTTCCATTTCTCCAAACAACTATGTGGTGTGAGGAACCAAAGTAATTCTAGCTTTTCAAGCACCTCCTTTGATGATTGATGCTTTTGAACTGAGGTGTTGAAGAGGACTCTTGAGAGTCCCTGGGACTGCAAGGAAATCAAACCAGTCAATCCTAAAGGAAATCAATCCTGAATATTCATTGGAAGGACTGATGCTGAGGCTGAAGCTCTGATACTTTGGCCACCTGATGCAAAGAGCTGACTCATTGGAAAAGACCCTGTTTCTGGGAAAGATTGAAGGCAGGAGGAGAAGGTGATGACAGAGGACAAGATGGTTGGATGGCATCACTGACTCGATGGACATGAGTTTGAGCAAGCTCTGGGAGATGGTGATGGACAGGGAAGCCTGGCATGCTGCAGTCCATGGGGTCGCAAAGAGTCGGACACGACTGAGCGACTGAACGGAACTGAGCAGGCCTGATTCATATTTTGGAGGCTGTGGATCTGCTCCCAATTTTGCTGAATGTCAAGTTCATTGATTTGGTCATCCCTGATGCTCTTGTATGACTCAAAGGAGGAAAAACAGCCAGTTGCTAAACCTATGTCACCATGTTCATCCCAGAAGTCCTGAAGCTTCAGGTTTAACTCCACAAGCCCAAGTAGTGAGTTCAGCCAAGCACATGGAAAGTCATTTTCCCACGGTGATAATTACATAGCACTTCTCATCTTCCCGGCACTTGGGCACCACTTAACAATGACTCCTTCTAATACGTTGGAGCAATTCAGAATAAAAATAACACATTTTTATTTGCCTAAATGAGATAATTACCAATATTAGGAGACAAGAAATACTTGAGGGATGGAAGCGAATAATTAAATTGTGGTATAAATATTTCAAGACCTGATTTGCCTTTTGTTTTTATGAGAGTGAAGAAGTTAAAGCTTCATTAGGAAGCAAATTTTATTTCTCTTTTACAGGTGAAAAACAGATTCTGACAAGAAGGTTCTTGTCCAGGCAAACACTGATTAGCCAATAATCTATACTGAAATTAATGTGAGAACTGTATAAACTCAGAGTATTAGCAGTTTTGAAAATTCTTAAATCTACTTTCCTTCTCTATTGAAAAAAAAAAATTGCTGATAGCAGCACTTGGTACCTCAAAGGCATCATTCCAAATACCAGTAACCATTGTCCACTGTGCTGGTTAAAAGGTTTAGGTCAGTGGTTCTCAAACTTATTGGTTCCAGATCCCTTTATGCTCCTAAAAATTATAGGGGACCCCAAAGAGCTTTTATTTATCTGGTTATAGCTACTGATAGTTACCATATTGGAAATAAAATTGAGAAAAATTTAAAATATTTATAAATTGATTTTAAAATAACAATAATAAATCCATAAGATATTAACAACATAGACAAAATAATTTCATGAAAAATAACTATATTTTCCAAAATTAAAAAGAAATAGCAAGAAGAGTGGCATGCTTTATATTTACTTATGTATTTCTCTGATATATTTAGATAGCAAAGATATTGTTCAATTTTCTATATATTATTTTCTAATGATATCTATAAATATCACTATTTATCACTCAATTTGCCCTTAGTTTATTCAACTTCTTTGCAACTATTACTTATTCCAAAGCTCAGTTTTGTTTGGGTGGAGGGGAAATGAAACTGATTCATCACATAGCTTAAATGTTCTACTGACTTTTACTTATAAACTAGTCTATGAAGCAGAATTCAAATTTCCAGATTTGTTCTTGCAGGTATATAATAAATTCCTTAAGTAGTACACAGATTAACATACAAGGGAATAACAATTCTATTGAACTGCAGTCTTTGGGCAGTTCTATTTCTTTAAAGTAGTCGTGTTTTTTTTAAAGACTCCGTCCTGTGTGATAAAAAGCCAAACATTTCAACAAAACCACTAAATGTGCCATGTGGGACTTTTTAAAGACTTGAATGCTATCCAGAATTTATAAGAAAAAACCATTTGAAGGGATGGTTATGGGAGTCTTTTGAACAAATGAAGTTCTTTTTGCAATATTTCAAGAGAATATTAAAGGAAAGCAGCTGGGTTCTATTTTATTAAGGAGTGCTTCCAGCCAAAAATTTTTGCCCATGAAGGGGGTGCGGGGACAGACAAATCTGAATATTCTATCCATATTTTTCAGATGTCTCACAACTGATAAGACAGTCTAATGAGGAGACTAGTAGGGATTTGAATTGACATTTCACTAATCCTTTTATTTCTGGGATGTAATGAATATATCATATTACTGATTCATTCATCTGCTATGAATGCTTTTATTTACAGTCAGATTTTTCTTGGTAGAAGTCTTTAAAAATTATTCCCTTCAATAGTGCTAAGATCAAAGTTGATTTAAAAAAAGCATAACATAGAAGAGCACATTTTAACCAGAAATTGTGATGTGAAAGGTCAAATTAAAATATCACGTAATGAAATAGTATCAGTTGGGGTGGGAGTAGGGATGAAGTAGAAATAGGCTTATAAAATCTCCAGGGAAGCTTAGAGCAGATGTAGAAAATCCTTTCCAGGGAATTAATATAATTTAAACAGCATCTATTAAAAATATAATTAGTGTGACTTCCCTGGTGGTCCAGTGGTTTAGATTCTGCAGTTCCAGTGCAGGGGGGCAAGGGTTCCATCCCTGGTCTGGGAAACTCAGATCCCGAATGTTGCATGATGGAGCCAAAAAACAAAAACAATAATAATAAAATAAATTGGGGTTTGTTTTTAAAAATGAAAATATATAATTAGCTCTTTATCTCATACTACTTTACAAATAAATTTCTAACCAATTATAGCTAGTGCTTGGGCTTCCCTGGTGGCTCAGCAGTAAAGAATCCACCGGCAATGCAGGAGACACCGGATCAATTCCTGGTTGAGGAAGATCCCCTGGAGAAGGAAATGGCAACCCACTCCAGTATTCTTGCCTGGAGAATCCCATGGACAGAAGAGCCTGGTGGGCTACATTACAGTTCATGGGGTTGCAAGAATCGGACTTGACTTGGCAACTACACCACCACCACTATAGATAATATTCACTGATGGCTGACCCTAGGCCCCGTTGAAAGGCTTAACGTGAATAAAGTTGTGAAATCCTCGTGATATTCCACTAGAAAAGTATTATTATCTTCTCCATTTCATAGTCGAGGGCAGGGTTGTGTCCCCAAACCCCTGGGCCACGGACCAGTATCAGTCTGTGGACTGTTAGAACAGGGACTCACAACAGGAGGTGAGGGGCACACAAGTCAGCGAGCGAAGCTTCATCTCACAACACTGCCTGAGCTCCGCCTCCTGTCAGATCAGCAGTGGCATTAGAGTCTCATGGGAGCAAATCCTACCATGAACTGCACGTGTCAGGGATCTAGGTTGCACGTTCCTTATGAGAATCTAAAGCCTGATGATCTGAGGTGGAGCTGAGACGGTGATGCTAGCACTGTGAAGTGAAGTGAAGTGAAGTCGCTCGGTCGTGTCTGACTCTTTGCGACCCCTTGGACTGTAGCCTACCAGGCTCCTCCCTCCATGGGATTCTCCAGGCAAGAGTGGGTTGCCATTTCCTTCTTCAGGGGATCTTCCTGACTCAGGGATTGAACCTGGGTCTCCTGCTCTGCAGGCAGACGTTTTAACCTCTGAGCCACCAGGGAAGCACTAAGTGACTGCAAATACAGATTACCGTTAGCAAAGAGGTTTGACTGCACAGAGACTATAATAAATCAGATGCTTGCAGACTCATATCACAATCCTATTAGGGAGTGGCAAGTGACATTTAAGCTGCATCTGGTGGCAGGCTTTAAGTAAGAATCCAACACTTATTTTAGTCGACGTGTGGCCCACCCATTAGTTTATTTACCACTTCCATCCATGCCTCTTTCCAGTACTGTGTACTTGTCTCAGTCAGTTTTTGTAAGCCCATAAGCTAACCCTAGCCAAAATGAGTAAAAGACAAACATTGGTGGAGAGGTTCTTTGAAAAGGGGGAAAGACCCAATGATGAGACAGCAGAAGAGCCTAAGACTGCCAACAAAGAGAAAACTGCAGTTTAAAAGAAAATACCAAGAGTCTTACTTAAATTACGATTTCATTGCAACAGGTGATTCACATTCTCCAAGCCTACTTTATACAATATGTGGTGACTGGCTATCCAACAAAGCTATGAAATCTTCACAACTACTTTAAAGACCAAGCACGCTGTATTAGAAGACAAGCCTTCAGAGATTTTCAAAAGAAAAAGGAAAAAAAAAAAAAAAAGGTGAACATGAAGAACAGAAGCAATTATTGAAGGCCACCACGGTAAAGAATCTACCTGCAATGCAGGAGACCAGGGCTCAAAATCTGGGTCGTGAAGATCCTCTGGAGAAGGGAATGGCAATCCACTCCAGTATTCTTGCCTGGAGAATCCCATGGACAGAGGAGCCTGGCGGGCTACAGTCAGTGGGGTTGCAAAGAGTTGAACAGGACTGAGCGACTCACACAGACACACACACATAGACACACACACACACACACACACCACTTCATCAGATGTGTTTGTATGGAGAGCATCATTCTTAGCGGCGAACCATATGGCTAAAACTAAGAAGCCCTTTACTATTGGGTGAAAAGCTAATCCTGCCTGCTGCTAAGGACATTTGTTGTGAACTTCTGGGAGAGACTGCAGTTCAAAAGGTGACATGTGCACGTGCTCCTCTTTCGGCTAGCACCAGAGCTTTCCTGGTGGCTCAGACGGTAAAGAATCTGCCTGCAATGCAGGAGAGCTGGGTTTGATCCCTGGGTAGGGAAGATCCCCTGGAGAAGGGAATGGCAATCCACTCTAGTATTCTTGCCTGGAGAATCCCATGAACAAAGGAGCCTGGCAAGCTACAGTCCATGGGGTTGCAGAGAATGGGGCATGACTGAGCGTGCACACATAGCTAGATGAATTGATGAAATAGCAGAGAACATTGAGGCACAATTGTTGGGATTAACGAGTCACCGTGGTATGGAATCCAGGTTAATGAGTCTATAGGTGTTGGTAAGAAGGCAACAATACTTGTCTTTGTGTGACATATTTTTTAAGAGAATGTGCATGAAGATATGTTATGTGGGCTTTTGTTGCCACCCAACCCTACAGCTGCAGAACTATTCAAGTCTTTGCATGATTACCTATCAGGAAAACTGCACTGGTCATTTTGTGTTGGAGCAGATGGAGCGCTGCCCATGACTGGACGGCTTTCTGGTTTCACTACGTGCTTCCAAGAGGTCACTTCTGAATGTGAGTGTACACACTGTGTCATTCACAGAGAAATGCTGGCTAGCCAGAAAATGTCATCTGAACCTAACTTTTTGCAGGATGTGGTTAATATTATCAACCACATTAAAGTATATGCCCTTGGGCTTCCCTTGTGCCTCAGTGGTAAAGAATCTGCCTGCCAATGTAGGAGACACAGTTTCGATCCCTGGTCCGGAAGGATACCACATGCCATGGAGTGACTAAGCCTGTGCACCACAACTATTGAGCCTGTGCTCTAGAGGCTGGGAATCACAACTACAGAAGCCAACATGCCCTAGAGTCTGTGCTCCACAACAAGAGAAGCCACTACAATGAAAAGCTGGAGCACCAAAACTAGAGTAGCCCAGGCTTCCTGCAACTAGAGAAAATCCTGCACAGCAACAAAGACCCAGCATGGCCAAAAGTAAACAAATAAAATAATAAAAAGTACACACCCTTAACTCATGTCTGTTTATGCAACTCTATGAGGAGATGGACGCAGAGTACACAAGTCTTCTCTGATACAGAGAACTGACAGAGCTTTCTAAAGGTAGATCACTGGCCAGAGTTTTTGAGTGACAAAGGCTAATCCAGAGACTTCTTTTAGAAAAACAGTCACCACGGGCAGCACATTTCAGTGACACAGAATGGGTTGCAAAACTTGCTCCCTTGTGTGACATATTCACCCTGCTCAAGAAACTCATTCTGTCACTTCAGGGAAGAGCAACAACCGAGTTCAAACTGGCAGATAAAGTGGCTGCATTCAAAGTCAAGCTGGAATTATGGGGGTGATGAGTGAGCATTGGGATTTTTGACATGTTTCAAACATTAGCAGAGATTTTTGGAAGACACTGAGCCAGGGCCCTCTTTGTCCCAGCTGGTGCATGATCACCTATCACAGCATTCCAAAGAATTGAAGCTTTACTTTTCAGCCTCAACAGACCCCTGAACTGGGAAGCAATGGGTCTGTAAACGATTTGTGAATGTCAGGTGAATCGACTTTGTCTGTGCTAGAAGAGGATCAGCTGTGTGAAATTGCAAATGACAGTGGCCTTAAAAGTATGTTCAAGACAACTTCAAATCTCCAGACATTCTGGATTAAAGTCAAGGTGGAATATCCTGAGACTGCCACAAAAGCACTGAAAACTTGATTTCATTTCCAACGTTCTGTTTTTCTGAACCTGCAGAAGGGCATGGCAACCCACTTGAGTATTCTTGCCTGGAGAATTCCAGGGACAGAGGAACCTGGTGGGCTACAGTCCATAGAGTCACACAGAGTTGGGCATGACTGAAATGACTTAGTATGCATGCATGCATCTTTCTGAGCCCAAGTTATCTGCAGTGACAGCAACCAGAACAAGATTATGGAGTAGACTGGACTTGAGCAACACACTTTGGGTGTCACTGACTCCCGTTATCCCCAGATGCGAGCATCCAGTTGCCGGAAAAGAAACTCAGGGCTCCCACTGATTCTGAATTATGGTGAGTTGTATAGTTATTTCATTATATATCACAATACAACAATAATAGAAGCAAAGTGCACAATAAATATGCGCTTGCATCATCCCCAAATCACCCCCTCATCTCTGCATTATTGGTCTGTGGAAATATTTCCTTCACAAAACCAGTCCCTGGTGCCAAAAAGGTTGAGGACCACTGGTTTTAAGGATGAAACGATGGAAAACAAAGTGATTAAATCCATGCATAGAACACAGTTAGAGTTATGGAATTTTTTTTTTCTTTTGGAGCATGTGGAATTATTATTAATCTACTCCCTAGTAAGTGGAGAAATGTCATAATTCATTCTGAGTTAAATTGCTACCGCTGCATTCCATTCTTCACTGTAGCTTGGCTTAACTATGGCCTTCCAGAGAGTTTGAGAGTATTATCCAAACTAGGATAATGCCTGCAGACAATTCTTTCAGTGTTTCGGAAGTAAACAAGCCTCTGTTCTTCTAGAATTTATATTTTAGTGAGGGAAATAAATAAACAAATCAGTAAATGTCAGACAGTGTTCATTGAAACCTTGCCAATGTAATAAACTTTACACTAAATTCACTGTGGTTTTCAGCTAAGAAAGGCAGAGGGGAAGGCACTTCTGTTTCCTAAAAAGGAAGTGTACTTTCCAAAGAATAAAACAACATCTTTTCATAAACAGATAATCCATAAGTCTCACACAGATACAAAATAAACAGTGTAAAAATTTTTATTTACTCATTAACGAGGGGACCAGTGAAATCTTATAGAGTTGGTTTAAAGGACAATGTAAAGTACCCATTTATATCATTCAAATCAGGATTGGGAAATGAATTTACAAATATCTGCAAAATGGCTTTTTCCAAGGAGGAGGATTCAATATGAAGTTTAAAGGACAAGACTATTTCCTCTTGCTATCAGTTAACTACATTTAGAGTTGAACAGGTGTTGCTTGAAAAAAACAAGCGGAAACCTAAAAGCTGAGAATTATCTTTTATTTGTTGGACTTAACTGAGGATTTAAGCCTAGGAGACATTCAGATAGCTATGAGGGCCTTTTCCAAAGATGCAAACGGAGAAGCCAAGATACACAGGAGTTTTGGGGGGAGGAGGGGCGGAATCACAGATAGCAGAACACCAAAAGATTACTGCTAGTTAGAGATAGACCAGCTAGCCCAGGCCAATGATGTTTTTCCATGTATGGGAAGACGCAAGAGTCTAGACTTATTTTAATAAGTCTAAACTACTCCCTTGCATTTAGGCCCAGTAGCCTATTTTTCTTCATCCTGAATCCCGCATCCCTGGTTGTGGTTGCAAAGGCCACATTTGGTTTGAGGGCCACAGCTGACCACCACAATAGCCTCTGTTTACTTAAATGACAGGTTACGCTCTCTGGTCACACTTAACTGCACAAAAATGGAGCGCTCCCCTAGATTCAGAATACCCAGAAAGGTGAGCCGGACTATGGCCCGTTTTTCATGGAAGACACCCAAGAACCTCAGTCCATTTCATTATGTTTCACAATTTTTCCTTATAAAAGTCACTCAATCTGTAAACACCCAGAAACTAAACAGTTCTGCCCTATGTTTTCCTCAATTCTTTTCTTCTCTGGCAGAGTAGCATGGTATTTCTTCGCTCCCAACAAAGAGGTATCAGAGTGACAGGGAAACGCTAACATCTGATCCCTCTAAAAAGTCTGCCATTTAAGCAGCCAGGAGGGCCCCAGAGCAGGGGTTAGCCCCGCCCCCTTCTCCACGGGCACCGCCCCTGGCCAGCCCCATAATTGAGCTATGACGCAAAGGTCACGTGAGCAGCCGCGGTCCCGTGATGCGTTCGAGCAGTACGTGGCAGATTCACTCAGACAAGTCCTCCGTGCCCGGTTTCTGCCACCTACTGCATCTAGACTTTCTTTTTTCCCGTTAAATGCCTCTCACCTCCCCGTTTTCACCTCGGGGAAGGTGATCTACCAGACTCCCTCTCCAACCCGAACTATCCTAGGCCCATGAGCCAGCCCCAGCCGTCTAGTAAGAGGAGGGGAATCCATTAGCGCCGAGAAGAGTTGCGGCTCTGATTGGGTGTGAGATCCTGTCAATCTCTAGGCTTTTCCAATCAAAACCCGCTTCCGCCTAGCTTCCCGCTCTTCCATTGGCCTGAGTGCGGGGAAGGCTGAGGAAAAGGGTAAACAGAGCTCTCGCGGGAACAGCGCTCTGCCCTCAGTGCGCAGGTGCGAAGCCTCTTGGTTTGGGGGCCGGGGCAGGGGGCCGGGCTTGAAGACGCGTCGTTTGGTTTGGCCTCAGTGACGGAGCTCTCCGTCTTCAACCGCTGGGCGGAAGGCGTTTGTTAGGGGCCCCACCAAGAAAGAGGCCCTCGAGGTTCCCGATGGTGTCCATGACTTTCAAGCGGAGCCGCAGCGACCGGTTCTACAGCACCCGGTGCTGCGGCTGTTGCCATGTCCGCACCGGGACGATCATCCTGGGGACCTGGTACATGGTAAGAGCGGGCGAGGAGGGAGGAAAGGGGCCATGGTGGGGGGAGGATACGCCGGAGCGGGAAGCGGGAGAGAGCTCGTATTCGAACGGGAGGATCCACTGGGAGGGGATGGGGCGGGGAGGCCTCGGAGACTGTCTTTTTAGTGGCCTCTTAACTTTGGAGGGGGGGAGATTTGTGACTGGGAATCGGAGTGGGGGTGGGAGGGAACAGGGAAATTGTTTAATTTTTTTTTTTGGCAAGAATAAGAAGAGAAAAGGGTGTTGGGGAAGGCACAGGCGTTGCGGCCTGGGGTGGAGGGGGGCTGCGGGAGGAGAGAGCTCGATTTTGGTCTGGTCAGTTCTGGAAATGACCAGGCTGCGGGATCTTTTTGTGTGCTTCCGTGATCTAAAGGAACTTACCCCCGCCAACCCCCACCCCCCCCACCCCGTCAAGTGCTTCCTGGAATTTTTTTTTACCACCCCCCCCCCCCCAAGGAAAGAATTAGCGCACCTTCAGAGATGCAGCCTAGTTTTAAACATTATTGTCTTACCTGAAGGGAAGGCAAGAGATCCAGTTTGAGAACAGTGTTCTCTTGTTTCTGGAGCTTATTTGTTACAGTGTGTTTGGGATGTAGGCAGACACGTCTCTGTTGTGAGTCTGTAAATTCGCTTGGAGTTAATACCTTTGGCCAGGATTTACTTACTATCTGCCTTTTTCCTAATGCAGTAGGCTTTCTCCTGCCCGCTCGTGAGACGCTTTTCACCAGAGAACCATTCAGGTTTTTGAGACCTTTGTCTAGAACCTGCTGTGTTTTGGTAACGTGCTAATGTTCCCGGGGGAGGGGGGGAGGGGCAGCGGCAGGATTTGTGTAATTCTCTGTCGTAACCAGGTTGACAGTGTTACTGATAGGTGGTTCACTAGTAATGCCTTTGTGATTTCTTAGCACCATCTTCACTAGTATCTGTTTTCATTGAAGCTCATTTGTGATTTGTAAATATGTGATTCCGTTTAGGTAGTCTGGGGTTATGATGACTTCACAGAAGTTTTGACAAACTTCTCATATTGTCGGTTCGATCATCTTCGCTAATGACTTTGTGATTTTTAAAATTTTTATTTGTTTTTGTTTTGAGAGGTTGTGGCATTAGTGATAATGCAGTTTCTGATAACTGTGAACTGCAAAAAGGGAAGAGCTTTATTACAGTTTTGTGTGTGTGTGTGTGTTTTGCCTTTCGCCTTTCTCTGCTCTCATTTATTCCCAACCCAGAGGTTCCATCAAAATTACTACTGTTAGGTAAACACAAGATGAGAATCATCTTCAGTTAGGCAGATACAGTTTCATACCCATGCACAGGGGACCTGAACTCCACGTTATTCCTTATTTACATTTTTTTTTTTTTTTTTACCATCTTGCTTCATTAATTTACATTAAAAACGAAACTTGAATGGGTAGGCTTATTTTCTTGTTTCTAAGCTTATTATTTCCTCTACTTTCATCTTCAGAAACATATTGCTATAATTATATCACCTTTCCCCGCAAAGACCCTCACCCATTTTGTATTTTAACTGATTTGTAATACTGGACATGCATTATATTTCTAATTTTGTTCTTCATTTTTTTAAAGGACTGGGTCTTATGTTTCTTTTGTTTGTTCTTAGCTCTGCCTTCCCTAAATGAATAATTCAAATCTTTAAGGTCCTGAAGCCTTTATTATTCAACCTTGTTTCCCTCATCCCTGGAAGATGACCTTCCCTTTTACTTAGTTGAGAAAGAGTCCAGCAACCTGGGACTCTTCCATGCAAACTTAATCTTCCCGTTTCTTCTCAGATCCTTCCCTCCATTCACAGAACAAAGGATCTCTAACTCCTCGAAAAGAAAATAAGCACCATCTCAGTTTCAGCCATCTGAATGTAATTGGCTGTGTTTCTTTCCAAGGCAGATTTTTTTTTTGCTGCTATGGACTCAGTTCATAAAAAAGAAAGGAATAGCAAGCAAAAGTGGGAGTTACAAACCATGAAACTCAACATACAGAGAGAAGAATTTTAGTAAGGGCATTTATTCTTTCAAAATAGAGAACAGGGAGTTTTACATCTGTTTCCCACTCTAAGGACTTGATGTGAAGACATTTTGCATAGCTCCGTTTTTCCATGCTTTAGTTTCATAAAAAGATGCCATAAACTATTCTTTCTTTACGTGGATTTTTCTAGTTCATGGAATATAATACGCTGCTTACATCAGTTCATCTGCTTTAAGAGATCTATTGCTCAGCTACAGTGCAAATGGCCGCGGTGCACATACGAAAAGAAGTTACAGGGACATGTGTTATTCATCTTTTGTCTTCCTATCAGCTGCCACACAGAGGCTCTGAAGTGTTTTCTTGTCTTGACCGTGGCATCTGCCCTTACGATACTGATGGCATTGCAATGAAGTTTGGAGCAAAGATCTGAAAGCACAGTGTCAAGGAACGAGAAGATAATAAGTAATAACAGATTCAAATTAGGTTAAGGATTGGAAAAGGCCATTGGTTTTGTTGATTATAGTATTGCTGGTGACATTCAAAACTGTGGCTTCGGGATCCTGGCAACGTAAAGACATAATTTCTGCCTAGTTGGGGAGACAACATTTAAAAACCAAGACCCACCAAGACACAAAGAGGACTTGTCCAAACAGAGCACTTTTCTTTTTTCTTTTTGCCAGAAGCTTCTTTACTAAGAGATATGATAGGGGAGTGGGTGAAGTCCAAGTACCTTGTCAGGATACTCTTCTTCCTGTATTCCAGGTGGGAGAATGTTTATGATTCTCTTTGAGGTTGCCCAGTGCTGCTTGGAACCAGCCGGGGGTGCAGTCCTTGCCCCTGCTGGTTGCAGATGCTGTAGCAGTAACTTTCTGTTGGATACAGTGTGACTGCTTTCTAGCATTTGCTTCTGCTGAGGTCATGTTAGGTGATTGTGCACTGTGTACCAAAGGGTTAATTATATGGTAGTAAATAGTGCAGAAGACACTGAGAAGCCAGAACCAGTTACTATATGTGCCAGCCCTGAAGTGCTAGCTTTTGGCATTTAGATTTGAAGAAGCATGTCTGGCTTAATACCCAGTTTAAATAATAGGGAATTTCAGAATCAGTTCCAGATTAAACTCTGACGTTCATAAATTTGTTTTTTCTATCATTTAGTGAAAAATTTGAAGCCAGATGATTTTTAAACATTTTCTTAGGTTGGAAAAAGCCATTGGTTTTGTTGATTATAGTATTGTTGATGCTGTTTAAAAGTGTGGCTTTGGGATCCTGGCAATCTAAGGAGATATAAGTTCAGATGTTTATTGAATGGTTGAAAATGAGCTTTAAAGTCTACAGCAGCAGTGTCCTCCTTCATGGTTGATGGTGTACTACAAGAAGGCATTTAGAGCACTGGTTAAAATTGTAGGTCTTGGAAAGGTGTAATAATATATAGCTAATTTTTTATGAGTATATTCACCATAAACAGTCTAAAAGTGAGGTAGCTAGGGAAAAAGTGAAGACAGGCTCCTCAAGCTGTATTCCTTCCCAGTCCTCACTCCTGACTCTTTAAAAATCAGTATGGCGTATTCATATTTGAGAGTCAGTGTGTTTACCCAAACACTTTTTAAAAACTTCATTGACAAAAATCTCAAATTACAAAAAGAGTGAAATAGTATAAAAGCCTTTCATTTATTTATACAGTTTCAACTACTAACAGCCATTTTGCCAATTCCTGTTAGTTTTGTAATAGTTCAGTTGTTTTCTTGGTGAAGCTTCCTTGCTTCCAATCCAGAAGCAACTGGTTTCCTTACTGTTTATCTGGAAGAACTACCGCATACCTCTTGTGTGTACTTATTAAAAACGCTAATTACAGATTTGACTTTTTTCTCCCTACAACAGGATATCCTCTTTGAGGGAGAAAGATGCTAGGCCTTTCTCTATAAAATGTGTGTGTAACAGTAACTTATTAGAGCATTTGAAGTATCCATTAGACTATTGTTAAATGAATTGTCTCCTCCAAAAATAGTAGGAATATCTCAATTGTAACTGCACAAAAGGGTAAACAGCTGTTATGCGTACATTTAACTACATACACATTTAACAGCATTTTTAAAGACAGTCAGTTTTGGTCTTTATCTGATGACAGCTGTCTGCTGACTTGCCTGAGACCCTTATCACGATGCCCTAAGACATTGTTCTAATTATAGTCTGAGCAGAAGTTGGGTTGTGGCAGAATATGCTATGGGAAAACTAAAGAATAAGGATTAAAAAAAAAAATAAACGAAAACCAGTCCTCAGGAATATTCTAGGATGGGTGTGGCTACGAAATGAGAAGCAAAGAGGAATTATTCTCCCGAGGCTGAGTGCTTCCAAAGATCTGATCCTGTTCCTTTGAAACAAGTGAAATGTGACACATCTGTTCTTTGTTATTGTTTGTTTACTTATATAAAGTGTGCAAAAGGCTTATAACACAAACCATATTGTTTACCCCAGTAAATGCAGTACCCCTTCAGCATGGATGTGATCATTGCCCAGGCTGTTGACATACATGCATATTTGCGGCATTCTGTACCTCTCCGTGTGACTAGATTTAGAAGTCAATTTAAAGAAGTCAATAGAATCTATAGAAGTCAATCTATAGAAGTCAATCATTATTTTAATTACATTTTTTGCTAATTTTCTTTCTTGAATGCAGTAAAAGGGAAAAATGAATCAGGAATAAATATGCTGGAGTTGTTTGTATGTAGTTGCTCTCTTCAGATTTTATATTATAAGATCACAAAGTTAATCTTATTTGTGTTTTGAAAAATGCTGCATGGAACTTAGAAATACCAATGGTAATCAAAAGTAAATAGAACAGAGTCTATGAGCATAGGATAGGTACTCAGGGGTGAAGATAAGCTCACAGGATGAGTTTTCCAGATGAGTGCTTTAAAATGTTACGTTGAGGTGCTAATGAAATATAATTAATCAGTGAAAAGTTGAAAAATCCTTTTGAGCTTGTAATGAAATAGTGCTGAAATTTATCATTTCTTGCTTCTTTTGATTAGACCTATGATTTATTTTGTTTAATATTCAGGAGAATGACTCACAATGAAAAGAAACTTGAAGTGTCACTAATACTAGAAGATAATAGTGGGTGAGTCTGTGACGTACCCATGAAAGAGAAGAAAAGATTTTTATAAATCCTACGTGTGATGCAAATATTTAAGAAAGGAAAAATAAACTCCTAAATATTTTTGATGTGTCATTTCCTTCATTTTGTAATTGAGTTTGCATGTTATTCTTCACATAAATATTTTTCTTTCCCATACAGAGCTTTTAAACTATGACAGTATTGTGCTTAGTAAAGAAGGGTTTGCTGAATTGATCTTGAACTGATTTCCGTACACAGAATATACAGTGTCTTAGTAGAGATAACTGTTCAATAGTTAATTTACTTAATTGTATTAGCTCATAAACTACCTACCCTGTTCAAAACCCACTGCAATAAAAATGGGCAGTTAAAAATCAGCCATCAACTGGGGAGTCACCTTGAAAATATGATTGTCTCTTGTAAGATCATTCAAGTGTTGAAGGATGAAATACCTTGCTTTTGAGCAGTGCAAGGAAAAGGCATGTACCTGAATGTATTTAGAGAGTAGCAAACATTTTGTAGCCTTAGATAATGGTTTATTTTGGAAAGATCTCAAAAGAAGAGTTGCTTAGGAATGGTTATAAGTGATCCTGTAGTAGTAAGAAGGAAGATGTTTTTAAAAGAACCAGATTGATCTCCTAGCTCTGTCCTGTTATCACCTCAGCGAGCTTAACACTTGGTATTTCACTTCGCTGAGCCTTAGTTTAACTGTCAGCAAATGAGCATAAGTCATACTTTCTTCACAAGGTTTTTGTGAAGAATAGTCAAATAATATATGTAAATTTACTTGATTTATAGTGTATCTTCAGACATATCAATTGATTTCAAATTAGGTATTGTGACGTTTATCTTATTTAAAAAACTTGGGCTGCTTGTCTTGGAGAATGTGAAATGCCTTTAGCTGATAAGCTTATTTATCATTCAGGGTGGACAGAAGAGAGCTCCATGATAGAGATTGTTTAAAACACTATTGATAAAGAAGCTCAGATGTCCCTTGAAAGTATCCCATGTTCACAAAGGGAAGGAGGGCAGATGCTGTGGACTTTAGATAGGGAAGCCTACTCCAGTTCTTAAATCATTAGCAGGGTTGTTTTGAGCACTTAAAGGAAGTGGTGCCTCTTGGGATAACTGTGTAATTCACTAACAACTAGAGGCGTAAAGAATTTCCTTTTTGAATTGGAGTTACACCCTGGTAAACTAGGAAAATTCACCAGATACCGGTGATAGGATTTCAGCAGGATGTTTGACAAAAGTCTCTAGATGTTACTTTGGATCAGATGTAGACTTTATTCAAAAGCTGCTGACCAATGGGAAGAGAAGAGCCTCTATCTGGCAGCTTGTCCTCAGCCCTGTTCTCTTGCTAGTGACTTAGGTGGAGAATCTCATTACATGATAATATTTTCAAATGCAGGAAGCTGGGAGAGCAAAAATCTATCCATAGAGTGTCAGAATTCAGATGGAGAAAATATTGATAGGCAAGAATGTTATAAGATGAAATTTGATTGCAGATAATGTATAAGGGCTTATGCTTGGGTCTCTGAATCCAACTCTACAGGTAGATATAGGTGGTAGCTTAGCAGGATCAAGTGTGAAAAAGAATTGGGAGTTTTAGGGAGTCACTCATGTGACACTTAAAAGATTTATGCAGCCAGTGCATAAAAGAACCAGACTGTGTTAATTGAAATTTGTTTCAGACATGTTGATTGAAATTTGTTAGTTAGGATGTGGGATCTGAGATCCTGATGTGCTGTGATCAGATTGATCTCTCATTTTACTAGTTTGTTGAGCAAAGTTGGCTTAAAACTCAACATTCAGAAAACTAAGACCAGGGCATCCAGTCCCATCACTTCATGGCAAATAGATGGGGAAACAATGGAAACACTGAGAGGCTTTATTTTGGGGGGCTCCAAAATCACTGCAGATGGTGACTGCAATCATGAAATTAAAAGACTCTTGTTCCTTGGAAGAAAAGCTATGACCAACCTTGTAGACAGCATATTAAAAAAAAAGCAGGGACATTACTTTGCTGACAAAGGTTCATCTAGTCAAAGCTATGGTTTTTCCAGTAGTCATGTATGATGTAAGAGTTGGACTATAAAGAAAGCTGAGCGCCGAAGAATTGATGCTTTTGAATTGTGGTGTTGGAGAAGACTCTTGAGAATCCCTTGGACTGCAGGGAGATCCAACCAGTTCATCCTAAAGGAAATCAGTCCTGAATATTCATTGGAAGGACTGATGCTGAAGCTGCAACTCCAGTACTTAGGCCACCTGATTTGAAGAACTGACTCATTGGCAAAGACCTGATGCTGGGAAAGATTGAAGGCAGGAGGGGAAGGGGACGACAGAGGACAAGATGGTTGGATGGCATCGCTGACTCGATAGATGTGAGTTTGAGCAAACTTTGGGATTTCGTGATGGACAGGGAAGCCTGGCGTGCCGCAGTCCATGGGGTTGCAAAGAGTCAGACACACTGAGCGACTGAACTGAGGTGTTAGAGGAGCACTTATTCAGACGGGATAACAAATTATCTCAAACCATAGAATTAAGACCAGCAGGCGGAACTTAAGTGATGTAGTCAAAGTCTTTTTAAGCATTTGAGTGTAGCTCAAGAGGAAATAATTCCTTACCACTGTACAGGAGATACTGTGGAGAGGCCTTAGACTTAACCTGTGATGGATCATTACATACCTAGACATGGAAATTATATTTATCTGATCAGCTTCTTCAAATCCAGAAATTCTGAGATAGGAAGATGAATAAATATGTGACTCAAATGAGCAATCTGTGATCTCGCGTCTTACATTGTTGTGCCTTTTTATTCTGTTTTATTAATATAGGATCAGTCCAACATCTTTTCTCTGAAACGACTAAGTTTATACTTTATGAAATATTTAAAGTATTTTTAAAGTCGTATTGTGTATTTTATCTCACAGGTGGTCCCCATTTTATGTCTTTGTTACTTCAGGGAAGATGATAGTTAAATAGAGGACATCTAAAGATTGTGTTGGGGACTGCTTCCTGATTAATAATATAGTTGATAAAATGTTATCTTTCATAGGTGGTCAACCTGTTGATGGCAATTCTGCTGACTGTGGAGGTAACACACCCAAACTCAATGCCAGCTGTCAACATTCAGTATGAAGTCATTGGCAATTACTATTCGTCTGAGAGAATGGCTGGTATGTTTTTAGTTGAAACTTTCGCCTGCTAATCACACACACACACACACACACACACACACACACTTGTTAGGTAGAGGATTGATTGTTATACTTGCTGAGGCACAAAATGAGTTTGTAGGCTTTTCAAAAATACTCAGAGTTGAGTATTTGTAGTCAGAAGAACTACTGGACTGCTAGGAGATTTCTGAGAAATGTGCATTGTCTGCATTGAAATACTGTGGAAAGAGGAGGGGAGAAGAAATTAGAAGACTGAGTCTTTGAGGGTCAGCTGGTAAGTGTAGTAGAGGATGGGAGGTTTGCTCATGGAGCACAATCCTACAGTAAAACATAGAATACGAATTATTTGAATATTTGGTGGTATCTTTGGCTCAGGGTCTCAATTCTTAATATATTTTTATTGTTTAGATGAAGATTTGACATTGGACTTAAAAATAGAGTGTTCCTAGAACATTCATGGAAATTACTTTTTAAAATTATTTATTCCCAATAGTATTTCTATTATTTTTCTCTAAAATGCAGTTTTAATTTTATGTTAAAAATCATGTTAAAAATTTAATATTTGAACAGAAAATTATGCTTCAGACTTTTAGTGTGAACAGTTTCTTCAGAAAAATGTTCCCAGTTCACATGTGTTTTATATTTATAATATTGTAGGATCTTAATTATCATATTTTTAGATTAGCTTTTGTCATAAACTCTGCACATTTTTACATTATGATCCTCTCTGATCCGTTAGTGAAGTTTTTTTTTTTTTTTTTTAATTTGCTTGTTAATTCAAATAATTATTGTCCTCAGGCCTAACCTATTTCTCTAGAGCAGGTAGAGTTTTGTGGCCATTAATAATACGTTATACTATGATGACACTAACAGTTGTTCATAATGTGTTTTTTTTAGTGTTTTTGTTTTGTTTTTACATGAGAATCCTAGTTTTACCTTCAAACATATATAATCTTTTAATTATGTTGTCAAATTCATACAGAGATACCAAGAATATATGGAAACATTCCTTCTGGCATTTGATTTTTTTTTTTTTTCTGAATAAATCTGTTTTTAATTAAAAATCAGAATAGAAATGAAACTTTAGCTTCTGATAATGATATTTTTTTTGGCATTTATAAACTTTAACTCTAGGCTGTAAAATTTTACTGAATCTGCTAATGTCAGCATTTTCCTGTATCATGTATGTTGCTCTTAAAATTGAGGTGTAGAAAAGATTTATGGTTACTGATATTCTCGTAGGTCTGTGCACCTGGCTCTTAAGTCACAAGTTTATTGTGTGTTGCGTGACTGTTGTTGCCGCTGCAGAGAAAATCACACTCATTATATTTTTGTTGATCATATTCTACTGAAGTCCTCAGTTCAGCTCAGTTCAGTCCCTCCATTGTGTTCGACTCTTTGAGACCCTCTGGACTGCAGCACGCCAGGCTTCCCTGTCCATCACCTCCAGAGCTTACTCAAACTCATGTCCATCAAGTCGGTGATGCCATCCAACCATCTCATTCTCTGTAGTCCCCTTCTCCTCCTGCCTTCAATCTTTCCCAACATCAGGGTCTTTCAGATAAGTCAGTTCTTCGTATCAGGTGGCCAAAGTATTGGAGTTTCAGCTTCAGCATCAGTCCTTCCAATGAATGTAAGCAAATATAAAAATACATAGTTCTTGGTAATACAGTAGTTGGTATTTCTTTGGAAGGTAAAATTTGACCTTCCTACAGACCTGGTGTTGCAAAGGTAAGTTAATTTCTGATCACTGGCCTGATAACCAATTTTTAAAAAAATGAAGTTTGTGATTAATTATTTTTAATCAGCCAAACAGGCTATAACACTCAGTTTATATGAAATACTTCTGCAGCATATGCAAGCTGTTTTTCAGATAGGAATTTATTGTTAGTTATACTCACCTGGGAGATGGGTAAACACTTGGGACCTCCCAGAGGAGGTTCTGAATATGGTGCAAATCTGAGGATCTTCTCTGGGCATTGAGCCCTCATGTTTTGCTTGCTTTATTGATTGGCACCTGCTGGAGTATCCCTTGTTCAGGCATTAAATGTGTTTTGCACCCACCACCCCATCTCTCCTCTGTTTTGCTATTTGTTGCTCCAGTGGAAGACTTTGAGCTTCACTTTAATTATTTCAGTATTTTAAGAAGTCTAAATCAACTTGTAGTCTTCCAGTAACGGATTTTTGAAAGCTAATTGTTTGAATTACACATTTTGCTTTCAAGTTTGTTTATATCTGAATTCTTCCCTTTGAGAGCCATTGTGTGCTGCAGCAGGGAAGTTCTTTAAATCTTTAACTTTTAGTTGTCCTATATCCTCTAGGAAAATTTAGAGAGAGGTCTTCATAGTTCAGTGCCAGATACTGATGCTGTTTGTATTTCCAAGTGACACAGTGATACGTAACACTTAGCCACTAGTGTGAACACTGAGCAGGTAGTCTAATCATTCATCGTTATTAGTGCCTTTCAGGTTTTGATATCTAGCCAGAGCCAGAGAATCAACTTTAGACTCTTACAGTGCTAAGAAGCTTATCAGGTCAAGTGTGGGTGCTTTTCGGTTTGTTTTGCTTGAGATTACATGAGCACTTTGTGAAAAAGTTGAGTGGACGTGGATTAATGTAGAGAAAGGCAGCAACCCGAGGAAGGATTGAGGAACAAAGAAGAAAATAGACCTGGATGTAGCCGAGAAGCCATGGTGAAGGGATGCGGAGCAGGGAGTTTCGGTGTTGAGGTGGAAAAGGGGGATTGAGGGATAACTTTGACTTTCAGGTGATTTAGTTTATCTTAGACAAGAGGGGGCGTCTGTACAATTCGATGTTTAAACAAATACCAGCCTTTTGCTCCGGTTGAACCCTGTTTATCTCACAAGACTCAACTTGTGTTATTTCATTTATGTTTTTTCCCTGATGCTAAAGGCAAAACTAATTGTTTTTTGCTTCTGTTGTAGCACTTGCCACATTGCATTATAATTATCTGTTTGCCCATATTCAAAGCGTAAGACTCTGGGCAGAGAGCTGTCTCTGGCAGAGTACCAGGATCATGTGCTGTCCTAAATCAGTGGCCATGAATCGTAGCAGTTTAACAAATAAGAAAGAGCAAAGGCTTGAATTTCTTAAGCTTCGTTACTTAATAACATTTTGTCATAAAGAGTTATGCTTTTTGTTATATAAGTAGCTTAATTAGATTTTTGCTTCTGTTTTCATAGATAATGCCTGTGTTCTTTTTGCTGTCTCTGTTCTTATGTTTATAATCAGTTCAATGCTGGTATACGGAGCAATTTCTGTAAGTATTCTGTACTTTTCTTTTAGAGTTTTGACTTTTACTGCATGGTACTTAGTCATTCCATATATGTGATGTGATGTTGTGGTTATTATTTTTTCCTTCAGTATCAAGTGGGTTGGCTGATTCCGTTCTTCTGTTACCGGCTTTTTGACTTTGTTCTCAGCTGCCTGGTTGCTATCAGTTCGCTGACTTATTTGCCAAGAATCAAAGAATATCTGGATCAGTTAGTAAGTGTGTATGCTAATAAAACTTTAAAACTTTTTTTCATTTGTTGAAAATCAAAGCTTTTGGGTACTATTTTTATTTAATCTACTATTTTTTAAAAGTGTTTTAAAGTAATTATCATTACTACTGTTACTGACCATATTGAAATCAAAAAGATGAAAATAGAATATCTTCTTACATGTGGATAATTAAATATTAAAAGTCCTTAAAGATGGATATCATAGAACTTAAGGAGTAGTTCCACTTTTGAGTGTATGAAAAGTAAATAAATAATTGGACTGTGTTTGGCACTCTTTGGAGTTGTACTCATTGGCACTCAATGGTACTGTCAAAGACAGTACCGTCTGTCTTTGCAAGCATCTATAGCAAATATGTGAGTGCCTCCTGTATTCTTCACTCTATCCTAGGCAAACTGTTGGTGTATGGTGTATAAATATAACATCCTTTTCTTCAAGGAGTAAACCATGTATTTGGGGAGTCAAGACATGAAGATCTTATTTGTAATAATAAACTAGGGCTGTCCCATGACAGCAGGAAGTGAGCGAAGGTTAATGCTGTGGGATGGAGGGGCAGGGAACACTGTGGCCTGAAATAAGGTCTGGTGGACAGAGGTGTAGGATCCAGATAAATGAAAATTAGTTTCAAAAACGCGTCTTTTAGGTATTTTATTGCAACCTACTTTAGAGAGTCCATCTTTCATACTGCAAGCTTCTTCGTTCATTCAAAAAAACATTTATTGATTGCTTCCTATGTGCAAGGCACTCTGCTTGAGGACTCTAGAACCCCTTTTCTGCTCTGCCTATTCATCCCTGCCTTTGTTTTTTTTATAGCCTGATTTTCCCTATAAAGATGACCTCCTGGCATTGGACTCCAGCTGCCTCCTGTTCATTGTTCTTGTGTTCTTTGCCTTGTTCATCATTTTTAAAGTGAGTTGCTGAATAAGTATTTGGTGGGGAGGGGGGCATTTGGACTGTGAGAGTGTCCTTCCAGACCTTCTTGTTGCCGTGTCTTCTCATAGCTCTCCTTATTCTAATGTGGTAGAGATCGCTCCCAGGGAATGTCTTCTGTCCTTTTCAGACAGTGGTTGGAGATAACCAGGATTCTTCCTGTCTAGGAACATCATTATGTTTTTGGACATGGTTCATGGTTGGGATTGAAAATCTCTTAAAACTCCCAAAGTTCAGAAATAGAATTCCTTCTGCAGCATAGTGGTTGTCACACGTGAATTGGACTCCCAGACTTGGGTTTCTCTGTAAAACAGTGGTAATAAAGCTTGTGACATTTAAGTGAGGGCATAGAGGGAAAGCTGGCCTGTACTTGGTCCAAGTGGATGCCGGTTCCCTTCTCTATGGAGAAAATGTGGGGAGAGCATTATAAGACTCCTTAATTTTAGAGCAGGTAAATTAAAATTAAATTTATAAATTAAAAAATAAAGTTAGTTGCTCAGTTGTGTCTGACTCTGTTCAACCTGTGGATTATAGCCCACCAGGCTCCTCTGTCCATGGAATTTTACAGACAGGAATACTGGAGTGGGTTGCCATTTCTTTCTCCAGGGGATCGTCCCAACCCAGGGATCAAACCTGCATCTCTTACATCTCCTGCACAGGCAGGCGGATGCTATACCAGTAGAGCCACCTGGGAAGCCCTAAAAGAAGGAAGAGGCAGTTGCCGCCAGTGGCTTCACGGTGCAGCCACATTAAAACTGTATAATTTTACATACAGTTGAGTTCCGAGTATATGTAAATTTTGTTTGTATTCCTTTAGGCTTATCTGATTAACTGTGTTTGGAACTGTTATAAATACATCAACAACAGAAACATGCCAGAGATTGCTGTGTACCCGGCCTTTGAGGCACCTCCACAGGTGAATGATCTTTTATGATATTAAAGCTTCACTAGCCATTATTGAGAATTCCCAAAAGAAGAATCTAAACCTTGACTTTCTCTTCAATGCTGTTAAGTATGGTTTAGGGCACGAATAGCTTAAATCTACAAGTTTCAGCATTTCCCAGTTGGAATCCCGGGTATGTGGGCTAGAAACACCCTGCACTGCTCATCTCATTCCATCCGGCCAATGGTTTTGACTCATGATCAGTCTCCAAGTATTGCATTTTGAGGGGGAGACCAGTCAGTGAACAGCAGTATGAGTGATGCCAGGCCCTTGGCTTCTGGAACTTCTGAGGATACGATACCATCAGCTGAAGCTTGTGGTGTTTTCCAAAAACATCCATAGGATCCAAAGGGGAAGCCGACTTTCCTATAGGGAGAAGAATGCAGTAGGTTCCAAGAGTCTGTTGGGAGGCCTCCTTCTCAGACCCTCTAGTTGCTGCTCTACTGCCTTCCAGCCTTCCAGCATGTAGAGTATATATGGCCCATGTAGCATCAGCCTGTCACATTGGAGTCACTTAGCTTAAAAATGCCACTTTTTATCTAGGTATGCCTTTCACCTTAGAGCAGGCGATACAAGTGCTTGATGCTTTGACTACAGATTGTGATAAAATACAGCCTTGTACTGGAGTGTTCCTGTAGCAGGGTTCAGTGGGCCCTTCGCCGAGACCCTCCATTCCTGAGGTGACTTGGCCTGGCTGCTTTATCAGTCACAGTGGAGTGAGGGGAGGGCACTACATGCTGCCTCTCAGGGTGTCCTGGTGACCTCAGGGTCTGTTCAGAAGCAAAATTGTTTCTGCCTTCCCTTCTTACCTTCCTCTTCTGTTATCCTCTCTAGTGATCTTGGATCAGACATATCCCCTGCATGTAAAGCTCCAAGTTATTAGTTATCTCTACTCCCAAGAACTATAGTTGACCCTTGGACACCACGGGTTTTAACTAGAGAATCCACTAATATGTAGATGTTTCTCAGTAGGAAATACTACAATACTACCCAGTCTGCATTGAGTCCATAGATGTGGAACCACAGATACGGAGGGCTGACTGTGTGCAGTGTTGGCACGCCTAACGCTCTCGTTGCTCAGGGGTCAGGTATCCTGAAGAGTCAGGTGTACTTAGCTAACAGTTTCTTTAGCTCTCCTCTGTGGGTTGGTATACCCCTATTTAAGATATTAAATCTGAAAACTGAGTTATTAAGATAGAAATTTAAAGGAGAATTAAATCCAATATAATTTTTTCTTGTCTCTTTTCAGTATGTTTTGCCAACCTATGAAATGGCAGTGAAGATGCCTGAGAAAGAACCACCACCTCCGTACATACCTGCCTGAAGAAATTCTGCCTTTGTCAATAAACCCTATACCAGCTTTTTGTCTTGTTCATTTTACAGAATGCTGCAACACAGGGCTTATCATACTTGTTTGATACAAAGTACATTTTCCTTTGTTTAAGCATTTATTTTCAAACACTAACAAGCTTTTTGGATATGTATTAAAAGTCAGATTTTGTTGTTGTTGTTAAGTATGTTACATTTTAGTAGTTTTTGAAGACAATCTAGGTTAAGCAAGAGCAAAGTGCCATTGTTTGCCTTTGGTTGGGGGTGGGTGGGAAGGGGGCATTCTCTACACGTATTCTTTTTTAACTTTGCACTTTCTTTATATAATAGTTTGCATTTTGGTTATTCGCTGCCCTGGATACTTTCAGGAAGAATGAATTAAATATTCAGGGTGAATGAGTTCAGTTTAAGATCTGAAGTTTTCAGCTATGAAAATAGGAAAAATATATAACATTTTAACTTGACTGTGGAAAATGATGGTTGCATGTTTCTAATTTGTATGTGTTTCCATCTTTGAGATAAGATGCTTTAATAAATCTCTTAAATATTTATTGTTGTTTTTAATCTATTACCCTTTTTTGTTGAAACCCAACATTTTCCATTATAAGCAACTCAGACTGCCACAGATTTTTGGCACTTTTGAGTACAGCCATAACCAAGCTTGGTGGACCCAACCTGGCATTGTTTTTCTCCTTGGAATGGGAATGGTGGGCCATTATGGCCTGTGATCACTACTTCATTCAAGGCACATTTGTCTTTTGGGAAAGGACAGGCCTTAGACTTTATGTAGAGAACAGTCATAATGTTAATCCTAATTATTGCCCCCAGGAAAGGGAAAACTGTTAAGTGGTCATTTTCCAGTAGAGGGAAATCTATTGTTACCTAATGTTAAATATCCTAGTAAATATGCCAAAACTATTTGCCTTTAAAAGTTAATTCTTTTTCCCCCTCTGCTAGTGCTAGAGAAAAATTTTAGTAGGTTACATAGTATGTTTGATTGTAAAATTCAGATAGAGATAACACTGAAAGATAAATGTTTAGCCCTGTCTTTTAAAATATGAAGCAACTTTGGGACTTCCTTGGTAGTCCAGAGGATAAGACTCTTGAGCTCCCAGTGCAGGGTGTCCAGGTTTGATCCATGGGAATCAAGGTCCTGGGGAACTTAGGTCCTGCATGCAAGCTACAAGTAAGGGTCTGCATGCCACAGTGAAGATCTGAGAGCTGCAGCTAAGGCCCAAAGCAACCAAAATACAAAGAGTAAAAAAAAATGAAGCACTTTCATTGTGAGTAATTCATACATTTCATCATTTTGACCCCTAAGTTTGACACTCCATTCTCGTTCCCATAAGAATGTCTCATGAGATACTGATGCCCTCCTAATTGACAGAGTTCTATTATCCTAACTTCAGTTTTTGTTTTTTATCATTGAGCGTTATCAACTACTGAACCTTCAAAGTCTGTCTTCTGTTTGACCTTCAAAATATTTTATTAAGGTTTGTCTTACCTTTTTAAGGGCTACCTTGGTGGCTCAGACGGTAAAGCGTCTGCCTATAGTGCGGGAGACCCGGGTTCAATCCCTGGGTTGGGAAGGTCTCCTGGAGAAGGAAATGGCAACCCACTCCAGTATTGTTTTTTTTTGGAGAAGGAAATGGCAACCCACTCCAGTACTCTTGCCTGGAAAATCTCATGGATGGAGGAGCCTGGTAGGCTACAGTCCATGGGGTCACAAAGAGTCAGACACGACTGAGTGACTTCACTTGGTGTCTCAGAGGGTAAAGTGCCTGCCTGCAATTCGGGAAACTCGGGTTCGATTCCTGGGTGGGGGAGAAGGAAATAGGAACCCACTCCAGTACCCTTGCCTGGGCTTCCCTGGGCTTCTTTACCTTCTTTCAGATGGTAAAGGATCTGCCTGCAATGCGGGAGACCAGGGTTCAATCCCTGGGTTGGGAAGACCCCTCGGAGAAGGTAATGACTATCCACTCCAGTGGAGTGCCTAGAGAATTCCATGGGCAGAGGAGCCTGGTGTGCTACAGTCCATGCTTTTTCATTACAGCAAATGTGCTTACAATGCACAGAGAATGTATGTTCGGTGAGCTCAATTTTTGGAACAAGGATCTCACAGGACTCGAGTTCACAGACCTTGGAAACACTTGAAACTTCACAGAGCTTTTGCAGCTACACTCACAGTGATAAACTGGAAGAGTGAAGCAAGATGGCCAAAAACCACAACAGTGGCATGGAGGAATGCAGATATAGACAGCTAGAGAAGGAAACTGAATAAATTTTTAAAAGAAAGTGAAGTCGCTCAGTCGTGTCCGACTCTTTGTGACCCCATGGACTGTAGCCTACCAGGCTCCCCCGTCCCTGGGATTCTCCAGGCAAGAACACTGGAGTGGGTTGCCATTTCCTTCTCCAGTGCATGAAAGTGAGAAGTGAAAGTGAAGTTGCTCAGTCGTGTCCGACTCTTAGCGACCCCATGAACTGCAGCCTACCAGGCTCCTCCGTCCATGGGATTTTCCAGGCAAGAGTACTGTAGTGGGTTGCCATGGCCTTCTCCCATTCTCTCTGATCGTCTGACAAATGAACTTCCGGTGAACTGGCTTTGGAGAATGACTTGTTGAGTTGGCCTGCCTCCTTTCCTGGAGTACTTACCTCCATTACAGCTCATGTTAAGTGTATCTGAGTCTCTTAGTGAACAACTTGGCAATAAGGCCTTTTCTTTTTTTGTTCCATCTATAGCACTTAGTTCAGCGAAGGCAATGGCACCCCAATCCAGTTCTCTTGCCTGGAAAATCCCATGGACCAAGGAGCCTGGTAGGCTGCAGTCCATGGAGTCGCTAAGAGTCGGACACGACTGAGCGACTTCACTTTCACTTTTCACTTTCATGCATTGGAGAAGAAAACGGCAACCCACTCCAGTGTTCTTGCCTGGAGAATCCCAGGGATGACGGAGTCTGGTGGGCTGCCGTCTATGGGATTGCACAGAGTCAGACACGACTTAAGCGACTTATCAGCAGCAGCAGCATAACACTTAGTTCAGTGACCTACACAAACTGGAGGTGTGGAGGGTGGGGTGCAGCGGGATGTTCACTGAATGAAACAATTTGTCTCCACAAAATTTTCACTCGTAATAGATTATTTTTAGTATAAATTTCAGTCAGTTCAGTTGCTCAGTTGTGTCCAACTCTTTGCGACCCCGGGGACTGCAGCACGCCAGGCCTCCCTATCCATCACCAACTCCCGGAGTATACTCAAACACATGTCCATTGAGTCAGTGATGCCATCCAACCATCTCATCCTCTGTTGTCCCCTTCTCCTCCCACCTTCCAATCTTTCCCAGCATCAGGGTCTTTTCAAATGAGTCAGTTCTTCGCATCAGGTGGCCAGAGTATTGGAGTTTCAGCTTCAGCATCATTCCTTCCAATGAACACCCAGGACTAATTTCCTTTAGGATGGACTGGTTGGATCTCCTTGCAGTCCAAGTGACTCTCAAGAGTCTTCTCCAACACCACAGTTCAAAAGTACCAATTCTTTGGCGCTTAACTTTCTTTATAGTCCAACTCTCACATCCATACATGACCACTGGAAAAACCATAGCCTTGACTAGATGGACCTTTGTTGGCAAAGTAATGTCTCTGATTTTTAATATGCTGTCTAGGTTGGTCATAACTTTTCTTCCAGGAAGCAAGCATCTTTTAATTTCATGGCTATAAATTTGGTATCTAAATGTGGGCCACACCACACTTACATTTAGTTAATTTTTTAAAAAGATTATTTATTTTGGGCTGTGGTGGGTCTTTGTTGCTGCCCACAGGCTTTCTCTTGTTTCGGCAAGCTGGGACTACTCTTCATTTTGGTGTTCAAGTTTCTCATTGCAGTGGCTTCTCTTGCAGAGCACTGGCTCTAGGGCTTTAGTAGTTGCAGCCCACAGGCCTAGCAGCTGCGACTTGCATGCTCTAGAGCTTGGAGCTCAGTAGTTGTGGCGCATGGGCTTAGCTGTTCCAAGGCATGTGGATCTTCTCTGACCAGGGATTGAACCCCTGTTCCCTGCATTGCAAGGCAGATTCTTAACCACTGAACCACCAAGGAAGCCCCTATGCCTACATTTAAAGGGTCTTAAAAATGAGACCAAGAAATTTCCCATTGATAAACTGTACATTTTATTCCTTCTGTTTGATGGTGTACCAATCACCCTGTTTTCCAATCTGTGACTAATTTGTTCGGTCATCATGGACTCGTTCCAATGTTCCTTGTAGGCAAATGCTAAGTGTGCCATTTTCAGGTCTCCTTTTGCTGAGAGGAGGAATATGTTATAAATAAGCCCAAGGGTTGACTGAAAGAAAAAGTTGTAATTTTGCTTTTCTGAGGTTGCTTTGTTTTTTTTTCCTTAGTAAAGTCACGACTTTTAAGTGTGAGAAAATAATTTACAAGCAAGAGAATGTTGCCACCTAATGGAATAAGGATACGTGAGAGGCAGAATGGTGGAATGAGCACGGGATCTGGAGTCAGAAGGATGAAATTCAATTCCTCGTGTCACCAAGCTATTACTCTCTCATCTTGGGAAATTTAACTGCGATCTGAGCTTCAGTTTCTGCATCTGTAAAATCAAGAAAATGCAAATTCCTGGCCTATGGGCTTCTTGGAGTTGTTCTTAGGATCAAATGAGGTAACAGACATGGAAAGGTTGGCAGTTATAAAGCACTGTGCAAATATTATCATGAGGAGCTGTGTTGAGCAAGGAATGGGTAAAGGAAGGCCTGATGAGGAAGTATTTGACCTGGAAACCAGAAAAAGAGTAACTGTTTTCTGGTCTGTTAGAAAGGAGTTCTGTATCTGTCATCATTCAGTTAGGTAGCTCAAAATCTGAATAAGGCATCAGGAAAGCTGATTTATATTCCTGGCCCTCCCATCAGCTGAATGAAATTAGTAAATAACTCTGCAAACAAGTGACTACCCAGATTCCTTCTTCCTCTGATCTTCTATGACTCTTTTTTTTTTTTTTTTTGGTTAAACAGTTAATTATCTTTTAAAGAGAAAAATAATTTTAAAACTTTGATATATACCCATTCAGTTATCATTTCTAGTGCTCTTCATTCCATTCATAGGTACACATTTTCATCTGTTATCATTCTTCAGCCAGAGGACATGTATTACTTTTTTCTGTGTTTTTTTTTTTTCCCCCAGCATGGTTCTGCTGCTGCTGAATTCTTTTGGCTTTTGCATGTCTAAAAATGTCTTTGATTTACTTATGTTTTCAAAAGCTATTTTCCCAGGGTATGGAATTCTAGGTTGTCAGGTTTTTTTTCACTTGGGACTTTAAAGATGTGGCTGCATTATCTTTCTGGACACATAGTTTCCACTGAGAAAATTGTTGTCTTCCTTAACTTTGTTCTTCTGTATGGAAAGCCTCTCTTTTTTTTTTTCTTCAGGTAATTAGAAGTTTTTCTCTATCACTGATTTTGAGCAATTTGTTTATGATGTTCCTCAATTGTACATTTTCTTTTACATTATGTACATTTTTTATGTTGTGTGTGTGTTTTTTTTTTTTTTAACTTTTTATTTTGTATTGAAGTATAGGTAATCAGCAATGTTGTGGTAGTTTCAGGTGAACAGTGAAGGGACTCAGCAATACATATACATAGATATACATGTATCCATTCTCCCCTGAACTCCACTCCCATCCAAGCTGACACATAACATTGAGCAGAATTCCATGTGCTATACAATAGGTCTTTGTTGGTTATCCATTCTAAATACAGCAGTGTATACATGACCTTTCCAAATCCCTAACTATCCCTTGTGTGTGTTTCTTGTGGTTAGGGTTCATTGACCTTGGATCTGTAGGTTTATAGGTTTCATCAAGTTTGGAAAGTTTTTCAGCCATTATTTCTTCACATATTTCTTCTTGTCTTCCCCTCCCTCTCCTTTGAGGATCATATCTGGTTGGAAAGATAAGAATAGACTTCCTATAGTGATGTGATTTGAGATAAGCCTTGAGAATTGGACAGATATGAACAGGTGAAGATGTGGGGTAGATGACTTGATAACTTATTTAATACCAAAAGCTCAAGAGGGGGAAGTGGACACCAAACCTTCATGTCTGTATGGCTGGAAGGATTGCAGTGTCACTGGCAGAAATGAGGAGAATAAAGGAGAGGAAGTTCATTGAAGAGGAGAGGATATGTTCACTCTTGGAAATGCTTGACCTTGGGGTACTTTTGTGATCTGTGAATAGAGTGCCACAGGAAGGGTAGTTGATGGAGTTCTACTTCCCAGGAGCAGGATTAGGACAAGAGACCCAGATTTTGGAACTTCCCTGGTGGCTCAGATGGTAAAGAATCTGCCTGAAATTTGGGAGACCTGGGTTCGATCTCTGGGTTGGGAAGATCTCCTGGAGGAGGGCATGGCTACTCATTCCAGTATTCTTGCCTGGAGAATCCCAATGGACAGAAGAGCCTGGCGGGCTACAGTCCACGGAGTCGCAAGGAGTTGGACAGGACTGAACGACTAAGCACAGCACCAGAGGAGTGGTAGCTGAAACCACATCAGACGAAATTTCTGACATAGATGGTACACAACCAAAGAAGCCCTGTTCATTCAGACTTTCCACCCCAGAAGTTTATTCTAGGGAAAGAGCAATAAATCATCACAGATCTGTCATCTGGCTCTTCCATCTCTCCTTTTTCCCCTTTTTCTCAAGACCAGCATATTCCAGATTTAGGCTGCCCCTTTAGTCTGAGTGCCTGAATGCAGATGTAGATCTATGAAAGACACGTAACAGAGCAAGAAGTATTTTTGTTGCTAGAAGACCCTGAAATTTTGGAGTCATTTGTTACCAGAGCATAACCGAGCTAGAGTGGAGTGATAAAGAAACAGTTTCTTAAAACTGTAAAAATAAGAGAGCAGTAGTAAAGTGAGTTTTTAAAGGAAGCTACCCATAATTTACTCCCTAACCTAACCAAATAGATTTACTCTCTACATATGCCTACCTGCAAATGTGCTGAAACAGACCATTACAGTTCATGTTGCTTCTCCCCCTGCATTTCTTGAGAGAAGGAGCCTGTGGTGGAGGAACACCAACTCCCCCGCTAGAGGAGGCCAGAGGAAGGGCCTGTCTGCAGAGCCCTTGCCCAGCACAGAGCGGCTCTTGTCAGGCAGTGGAGTGAAACGGAGCGAAGCCATTTCCTCAGCATCCTTCGACTCTTGGAAAAAGTAATGCCAGGTTATTTCTTCTCTGACAAATAATCTATCATGCCTATTTACTATCGTGCCAAGGTAGGGCTAAATATCAGCTCTGTTCGTGAACTTTGATTAATATTTCCTGAAATCCTGGTCCCACTGTAGACTGTAAACCTGCACACGGTGAGGGAGAATTTACAGAAATTCAGCAGTGAACAATGCAGGCATCAGCTCTATGCTCCTGGAGCCTACAGTTGAGTGGGGTAAAGAAATAAATACAATATATATATACATATATTGGAGAAGGAAATGGCAACCCACTCCAGTCCTCTTGCCTGGAAAATCCCATGGACAGAGGAGCCTGGAAGGCTACAGTCCATGGGGTCGCTAAGAGTCGGACATGACTGAGTGACTTCACTTTCACTTTTCACTCTCATGCATTGGAGAAGGACATGGCAACCCACTCCAGTATTCTTGCTTGGAGAATCCCAGGGACAGAGGAGCCTGGCGAGCTGCTGTCTATGGGGTCACACAGGGTCGGACACGACTGAAGTGACTTAGCAGCAACAGCAGCAGCATGTACATATATATATAGTACACTTTATATATATGTGAAACACACAGATATTGATACTTATATATGTATATATACATGAAACACAGGTATTGATACCATAATAAATTGGAAAGGAAGAAAGAGTAGGAAAGAATCTAATTAAAACAGTTTTTCAAACTGCTGACTGGGAAATAGTGAATCATGAACTCTGTTTAAATGTTTTATGACCAGATCTTTTTTTAAAAAAATGAAACAGAACTGAATGAACATGAATAAAGCAGATTAATTAGAGTGTGTCACATGTGGTAAGGGTAAATACTATTTCAGGAAACTGCTATTTTCTGTTGAACACAACCCTACTAGATATTTATGTCGCTCTCAGTTTATGATATAAAATGTAGCTGTTACAGTGGATAGCTGGGCTTCCCTGGTGGCTCAGTTGGTAAAGAATCCTCCTGCAATGCAGGAGACTGGGGTTCGACCCTTGGGTCAGGAAGATCCTCTGGAGAAGGAAATGGCAACCCGCAGTCCATGGGGTCGCAAGAGTGAGACACAATGTGGTGACTAAACCACCACCAACACAGTGGATAGTGGTAAAAATAAGTTTGAAAAAACTAAGATATAGGGATGTCCCAGTGCCAAGGCCACAAGGTGGGAACAAGCTTGGCGTCCTCCAGGACAAGGGGAAAGCCTAGTGTGGTTGATGCATGGAGAGAAGAGTACAGTTTCAGATGTGGTCAGTGTGGCAGAGGAGGTGGCCACGCAAAGGAGTTTGGAGTTTACTGGAAGTAAAGTTGCAGGGTTTAAGAAGTGATCTTAAGGTTACTATATGGAGTGTAGATATTTAAAAGGCAATAGTCTGAAAGTAGGAAGACCACACAGGCTCTGTTGGGACTTACGTTCATTGCCGTGTTTCACCATCCAGCTCAGCTGTGACCTGCTTTTGGAAGCCTTCCTGGTTTCCGCAGGCAGAGCCAATCTCTCCTTGACCTCAGTATATTTCCTTAGACAGGTACACCATTGATGCTTCTCTCTCTACCCATGGGCTACGAGTTCCTGGAGGGTCCCCTGGGTGGGCTCCAGCCCTGCACTGCCACCACCATCACCCCTGGGGGAGGAAGTGGGATGGAGGGAGAGCCTTTGAAGCCTGTGGTACAGGCTGTCCTTCCAGCTCACAGAGGGCTCTCTGGGGAAACGTATGTTTGACTTTCTATTCCTGGTAATTTAAGTTCAAATGTTTAGGATGTTTGAAGTTAGGATGAAAGTATTTCTATTCACGCTGCTAGAATCTGTGAGGTGGGTTTTCTTTGTTTTTTTTTAGGAGAGCCCACAGCAAAACTTGGGTTCCCTGGCTGGGGAAAAAAATGTAGTTGTGAGGAGCGAGGGGAAACTCTGAGGTGGGCAAACCTGGATGGAGCTGGACCGTAAAGCCTGGGCCTCCTGAACTGGGAGCCTGGGGGTCAGGAGGGCGAGTTGGGGGTCGACCAGGCCCCAGGTGTACGGCCAGGCAGAAATTTCGAGAGGGGTAGAACCCGGCCAGGAGGCAGAGGGCCGAGCCCACCCAGACGAGACCGGAGCGGCGGCGGGCCGGGGTCGGGCACCGCGCCGCTGGCCGACGGGCGTCACACATTCCAGGTCCGCTGCGGGAATGCACTGGACCCGGCGGCCCGCTGCCCTGGACGGGTTCGCGGGCGGGGCCTAGGCCGAGGGGTGGGGCCTAAAGCCGAGGGGCGGGACCCCAGGCTGCAGGGGCGGGGCCCGCGGCCGCGGGACCTTTAAATTGGCCGCCCGGGAACCCGGCACCCGCCCGCCACTGACCCAGCCACTGAGCGACGACCAGCCGACGGACACGGGCAGCAGCGCGGAGCCCACCATGCCGCGCCACCTCCCGGGACTGCTTCTCCTGCTCTGGCCGCTGCTGCTGTTGCCACCGCCCCCCGCCGCCCCCAGCCCCATGGCCCGCCCGGGCTTACGCAGGTTGGGGACCCGCGGCCCAGGGGGCAGCCCCGGACGGCGCCCCGCTCCGGCTGCCCCCGCCAGCGTGCCCTACTCCGGGGCCGGCCAGCCCGGCGGGGCCCGCGGCGCAGGTACACGGCCTGGGCGGGAACGGGAGAGGGATCCCAGACCGAGAGGGACAGGAGAGGGTCCCAGGGAAGTACACCCGCATGGAGCGAGGGAGCTCCTGGACCAGGGCCTGGCGGGCTGGATGGGTGGGCAGGCGAATCTGGAGTCAAAAAAGGAAACTCCTTGGTCACCCACCAAGTATTCCCTTCACCCCAGCTCAAGCCAGATGTGGTGCAGGAGAAAGATCCCCTCCCCTGCGGGACAAATCCTGTGGGGAAACTGAGGTCCAGAGAAGGGAAGAGAGATGCCCAGGGTCCCTCCTAGCCAGGGCTAGACTTCCCTTCTCCTGAAGCTCAGACTCCATCAACTGCCGCCTGAGACTTGGGCAGAGAGGATGGGGCAGTTGTGGGAACAGCTGGGGGCTTCTCACAGCTCTCTGTCTCAGACCCCACCTCTTGCTCAGCTCAGTAAACTTTCCCCGAAATTCTGCTTTCAGTTCTCTGGCTGACTGTGCCCCATCCCCAACCTGTGCTCTCTGACATGCTCAAACACCCAGGACACTTTTGGTCTTTGGTGAACAATAGCAATTCACTTTTGGGTCAGTAGTTGGTTCTTGGGGCAGAGGAAACCTCCTAGAGAGCAGAGTTGGAAGGTGATCCAGCACAGCCCCTGACAGCACATACAGGGGAGCTGAACCTTGTCAAGGTGAGAGAATCCAGCAAATCAGGGTCAGAGCCAGGAATAAAGCTCAGGGCTCGGATATCCCAAGCGCGGGTCTTTCCACTGCTTCAAGCTACCAAGCTCTTAGTATGGTTTACATAACATTTTTATCTTCATTACCAAAAAGTCCAGCATCAGAAGTTGTTAAAGTCTGGCTTTAAAGAGAGGCGGCACCAAACCATTTTCTGGATGTCTAGTCTCATCCGGCCAGTGATGCTTTACGCGCCAGGTTGATTTGTGTTGTCCACCTCTACTGCACCTTTTGAGTAAAGTTGAGGAAAAACACAAAGGATTCTTTCCTGCATCAGCTCCAGTGGACTGGATTTGCTATGGCAAGAGCACGGTCATTGAGACAGGGAGTGCCAGGGTTCACAGTGGTTATATACAGCCCAACCAGTGGGTTGCTTCAGGTCAAGAATGAGGATAGGGAAGAAGTCTTTCTCCCAGAGGTTATTTTACCTCTGGTCCTGACCCACATTCCTTGGAGAAGGGACTAGAAAGAGAAGGAAGGATTTCTCATGGGGTAGTCAATGTTCCCTGAGCAGCACTGGTCCTTTATTACTTGAAATCAAAACCAACATTAAATGATAATTCTTTAATAAGCACTGCATTCCACTCTTTTTCAAATTCTCTCCTTTTTGCATCCAGAAATTGCTAGGCTTTGCTATGGACTTTTATTTCTAGCGGAGATCTCAGAAATTGACAATTATTGTGAGTAAGGAAACATTTTCGGAAATTCAGATTCTCATTTTCTTGATTTCTAAGAATCAAAGTGTTGTTATCTAGAAAAGGGAAGTGAGATTCAAAAACAATGAATGTAAAGGGGGTCTGAATCAGGAAGTAAGCAGATGCTCACAGAACATCCTGCTAAGCCCCCTGAATTTTCTATTCCTGCTGTAATAAATTACCATGAATTTAGTGGCTTAAAACAGCACACATTTACTGTCTAAGAGTTCTGTAGATCAGAAGTCTGACACTGGTCTCCCTGAACTAAAATTAAGGTATCAGCAGGGTTGCTTTCCTTTTGGAAAGATCTTAGAGGAGAATCCATTTCTCTACCTTTTTCACCATATAGAGGTGACCCTCATTCCTTGGCTCATGACATTTTCCCTCCATTTTCAAAGCCACCAAAGGCAGGATGATTCCTCACATGTCATCTCCCAGATCTCCTCTTCTGCCTCCCTATTCAACTTTTAGGAGTCTTTGTAATTATATTGGATCCACCAGGATAACTGCCCCATCTCAAATCTTCAACTTAATCACACTTGCAGAGTCTCATTTACCTTGTAAATAAACATACTTACAGGTTCTGGGAATTAGGTCATGGACATATGAGGGGAGGGCATTATCTTATCCTGCCCACTACACCCCTGTAACCTCCCATAGATGATTCCCTGTGAAAAATCAAGTGAAGAAGGAAATGAATCTTGCACGTTTACTTGCAAGAACATAACCTCAACATGAGTAAGGACACCATTCGGGTGTTAGAGACAACACTGTCAGATATGGGGTTCATATCATATGTAGTTTTCCTCTTACTTAAATTATGCAAACACAGCCAGATCCATCTCCTGGAAAGATTTTCTTCTTCTTTGCTCTCAGTGCATGGTAATCAGGGATGAAATGAAATTCTGGAGTTATTTATTTTTTTTTTAAAGAATTAATTCCTTTTGACTTAGCTAAATACATGACGTACAGCATATTCAGACTGATGGCTCAGAGTCACCAAGCAAGATGTTTACTAAGTACTTGAGATAATGTTAATTTTGGTGGCAGAAAATGTTGCCTCAGAGAGGCAATCATGCCTGGGCTGGGAGTCTGGAAACCTGGAGCCCTATCTATATTCTACCACTTTCTAGCTCTACACCTCCCTGAGTCTCAGGTACCTCACCTGTATAAGGGTATAAAAGCAACTCTAACTTGCATCTCTGATTGCATCTCTAACTTCACAAGGTTGTTGGGTTGAAATCCTGTGATAATCTAAAGTGTTATTGAAGGTAGAATTTATTTATTGTCTTAATTAATACCTCTAGGAATCAGGCTAAAAGCAAGAGGATACTTACCAGTTTTTTTTTTTTGTTGTTGTTGTTTGTTTGTTTGTTTTTTACCTATACAGAGGCATAATTCCTATTGCAGACAGGGCTTTTTCTGTCATCAACTGCTTAGCTAGGAATTTAATTTTGAATAAATAAAATACCTACACCTTTTCTCCTTACACACTGAGTAAATTGCTCTCTTAGAGTTTTATCAATTTCCAGCCAGCCTCCTATTAGGAAAGGAAAGAACCCTGAGTGACATTTCATGCCAAAGGATATCATTTTGATTCAGGGCTTGGGGGTGTGTGTGTGTATGTGTGTTTTGGGAAAGAAGGAGGAATGGCTTCTCTCTTGGATTTGATTTGGGTGGCTAGGAGAGGGAGGAGTATAGAATGAGATTAGAGGCGGAAAGGATAAGAAGGATGTGCTGAAAACAAAACTGTATTGTGTCTCTACAATGTGCCAAGTCCTTTTGTTTGGGAATGATACATGTTCCTTGAGGGCAGGTAATCTGGCTTATTATTATTATTATTTTTGTAGCCCCTTGGCTTAATACATGGTGAAAGTGAAGTTGCTCAGTTGTGTCTGACTCTTTGTGACTTCATGGACTGTAGCCTATCAGGCTTCTCAGTCCATGGAATTTTCCAGGCAAGAGTACTGGAGTGGGTTGCCATTTCCTTCTCCAGGGGATCTTCCCAACCCAGGGTTCGAACCCGGGTCTCCCGCATTGCAGGCAGACGCTTTACTGTAAAAAATAAAATTTGGAGGATGAAAAAATGAAAGAGAGGTGACTAAGAATTTGGTGGGGGCAGTAGGGATAGATACCAGGTCAAACTCTCTGCTTCTTGAAACAAGACATGCTGACAAAGACGGACCTCAACGTGGACTAGATGAAGTGGTTACCCTTCTTTCCACTTTTTGAGGTTTAAACTCAGGGCTATTTGGACTTCAGAGTTCACTAAACATGAGTGAATGACCAGATGGAGGGAGAATTTAGGGCTGCTCTGGAGCAGTTTTCACCACCTTGAAAGTGGAGAAAAAGAAGGAAGTCACCAGGAGAGCACCTGCGTGCCTCGCCTCACACTCTGCCGTTGTCTGAGGGGCTGTGAGGCTTGAGCAGGCCATGGAGGGGGCATTGAGGCTGCCCTGAGTTCAGTTCAGACAGGGTTCAGGGATGGCCAAGGTGCCCAAGAGAGGCCTGAAGTCCATTCCTGTGCATCAAAGAGGAACCTTTGAACAAAACTTTAAGCAGAAGGATGAAACTTTCCAGGTGAAAAGTTCAGGACATTCAAAGAGGGGAGCTCTTTGAGGAAATGTCACACCACTGTGTGAATTCTCACTGGGGAATCCTGAAAGGCCTCAGTGCTTTCAATGTCCAAAGGGAGGGTGGTCTTGAGGAAGACAGCAGAGTCGGGTATCTGGGGCCAAGGATGCTGGTCACAACATTCCCCTTCTGACTGTGGTCCGCTCACTGATTAGCCATGTACTGTTGCCCATGCCCTTCTTTGCAGGTGTTTGCAAGAGCAGGCCCTTGGACCTGGTGTTCATCATCGATAGTTCTCGTAGTGTACGGCCCCTGGAGTTCACCAAAGTGAAAACGTTTGTCTCGAAAATAATTGACACTCTGGACATCGGGCCGGCGGACACGCGGGTGGCAGTGGTGAACTACGCCAGCACCGTGAAGATCGAGTTCCATCTCCAGACCCACTCGGATAAGCAGTCCCTGAAACGAGCCGTGGCGCGGATCACGCCCTTGTCTACGGGCACCATGTCAGGTCTGGCCATCCAGACGGCGATGGACGAAGCCTTCACAGTGGAGGCAGGAGCTCGAGGGCCCTCTTCCAACATCCCCAAGGTGGCGATCATCGTGACCGACGGGCGGCCCCAGGACCAGGTGAACGAGGTGGCGGCGCGGGCCCGGGCGTCCGGTATTGAGCTGTACGCTGTGGGCGTGGACCGGGCCGACATGGAGTCCCTCAAGATGATGGCCAGCGAACCCCTGGATGAGCACGTTTTCTATGTGGAGACCTATGGGGTCATTGAGAAACTTTCCTCTAGATTCCAGGAGACCTTTTGTGGTAAGTCTTTGCTTCTAGTTAGAAAAGATGTTATAGTCAGACATCGTGTGTCTGAAGAAAAAGAGATTTATTCTTTTTTTTTCGGTGGAAATTTTATGGAAAACTTAAATATAAGCAACGTTTTTTTTTTTTTTGGTATGTGATTTTTTTTTTTTCTAAACTTAAGCATGCTTTGTTGGCTTAGGAATATAGAGCTGCCTTATATATAAGTTGGTTTGCTCATAAAATCTTCCTGTTTGCATTAGAAATGTGAAGTTCTGGAAATATCCAGGGTAAATGATCCTGCTGTTCCCTGATGGGGTCAGAAAAAAATACAAATAAAAAACCAGACACCTCTCTTCTCCCCTCTGCCCACCGCATTTTTTCCAGATATTTTCTTTAGTTTTACCATCTCTAGATTTAACAGAACTCTGCTTGTTTTTTTCTCAGAAGACAGGGACTGCATCTGTCCCTAGAAAGATTGGCTGGCTTCTTGTCCAGCATAACTGTCCATCAGAGTGTATACTTAGCAATACTCTAGTTTTCAGATTCAGCTCATTCTCTGATTATTCCTTGTGGAGGGACAAGATTAAGAACCAGGGAGACTAGGATTTCATCTCACTTTTGAGATAGCAAGATGTAGGCTATTTTTTGGTTCTTTATTTTAATGTTTTAAGTTTTTAGTTGTTCTGCTACTGTCCTCCCTCTCCTTTCTTCCTTTAGGATGGAGTTTAAATCTGAACATGCTGATTTAATTAGAATTTTTAGCATGAATCAGCCAAACCCATGAATATGAATCCATTCAAGGCTCAGGTTTATCTTTAGTCACTGATCAAAATTATGAATTTGTGGGACTCAAACTTTTTAATTTTTACTTTTAAATTTATTTTTTGTTTTTCTTTAAAAAAACTCTATCTTCCTTTGTCTCTTTCTACCTATATTCATTTTTTTAAAAATCATCTGGAGATAATCTTTCAAAACTCTGTAGAATTATCCAAGCAGGTGTGGACAAATTTCTAGTTCAGGTGAATTTTAAAGTGTAGATAACTGTTGCCGTATAATTTATTCTGCATTTGTTTTCTCAATATGTGTTTATTGATCACTGATGATACAAAGATAAAGGTAATCCCTGCCTACCATCAAGCAAAAGTCTAGGGCTGGACCTGAGACAAGCAAGTGAACCAATAATTACAGTTGTCAATTTCAAGAAGACTTTATACATAAATGAAAGTGAAACTCAGTAATCAACAGTTTGTCAGGAAATGGGAGATGAAGTCTCGGTCTGGAGCAAATTCTGACCTCATCTCAGCCAGACCTGGCAGGGGCCCTCTTGTGTTTCCTGCCTTAGGACACTGGGTCTTCTCAAGCTGTCCTTGGCTTTAGTGGCATTAACTCGGCAGTCATTGGTTTCCCAAAAGAAAATAGCTTTCTTTCTCCCAGGAAACCCCCCCTGTATTTGTGGGTGAGAACTTTTCCATGAAGATGCTGTTCTGTGGCAAGGTTGGGCCTCAAAGCTAGCACCTGGGGTTGGGCTTGAAGGACATAAAGTAACAAGTGGTGAGTGGCCACCTTTTCATCCTGGTACAAGAGACCTTCTTGTTCTGGGGGAAAAACGTCCTGTCTTTGGAAATAAGACTGAGGGGCAGCTGTTGTAGTCAACCGACTGGAAAGATTATTCCATGAAAAGGCCCTTCTTGGAAAAATATTAGCCTTGTCCTGTTGCCAGAACTGTGGGGGCTGGGTGAACTGCCACAGGGGTGCCAGCCTGCTCCTACAGGCCTCCTTGGTTTCTCAGAAATGACCAAATATATGATTCTTTTATCAAAACATGTCACTTGGGAAAAAAGTCTGACATAAAAATGGCTCCAGGAGCAAAAAGATGAGGATGCCATTTAGCTAATGTGTTGTGTTCTTTTTCTTTTACTGATTCGTATATAGCAGATGGGGCTTCCCTGGTGGCACAGATGGTAAAGAATCTGCCTGCGGTGCAGGAAACCTGGGTTTGATCCCTGGTTTGGGAAGATCCCCTGGAGAAGAGAATGGACACCCACTCCAGTATTCTTGCCTGGAGAATCCCATGGACAGAGGAGCCTGGCGGGCTATAGTCCATGGGGTCGCAAAGAGTCAGACATGACTGAGTGACTAACACTGTCACTTTCTTTTTCACTTTTCATACAACATGTGAGTTTAGACTCCTTGCAGATATGAGAGTCACGTGCAGATACATTTGAGCTCAGGAACCCGTACCATATATTTAAAAGGCAGTTACCTGCATTGCCCTCCACCATTTGCATGTTCAAACATGTATTGCTGCCCAAAGAGTGAGTGGGTTTCAGGCCTAGTGCAATGCCTGGGGATGAATTCTGTTTAGACTCACACCATAAAACCCTTGAAAACTGGCTTCTGGTTGCAGTGGGACAACTAGCTTGTAGAACTTCAGGAAGTACAATATTGTTCTCCTCTTGCTGTTGGAGAACAAAAGTCTTTTTCTCTGTCCAGGTAGATACACTGGATAAAACACTGAATTGCCTGATTCATGTAACTGTTTGGTTTCAGCTCCAAATTCAAAAATCCCTTTCTCCTTTGAGAAACTCAACCACAAGATCTATGATTTTAAATTAGTAACATTCCTAGTTACTAATTTAAACATTACTAAGGGGCAGAAATAAGCCAGGGGCAGAAAACAAATAGTCAATTTTTAGAGTGAACTAAAGATGGAATACTTTGGCCACCTCATGCGAAGAGTTGACTCATTGGAAAAGACCCTGATCTGGGAGGGATTAGGGGCAGGAGGAGAAGGGGACGACAGAGGATGAGATGGCTGGATGGCATCACCGACTCGATGGACGTGAGTTTGAGTAAACTCCGAGAGTTGGTGTTGGACAGGGAGGCCTGGCCTGCTACGATTCATGGGGTCACAAAGAGTCGGACATGACTGAGCGACTGAACTGAACTGAACTGAAAGATGGAATTGGAGAGGAATGTGCAGAGTGATTTTTTTGTTTTTTTTTTTGACAAGAGAGGAAGTATCTGAAATGCTTCTTACGTGTTGACACTGACTGATGTAAATTTTCTTTGCACAGCTCTGGATCTGTGTGCATTGGGCACACATCAGTGCCAGCATGTGTGTATCAGTGATGGAGATGGCAGGCACCACTGTGAATGCAGCCAAGGATATTCCTTGAACGCTGATAAGAAGACGTGTTCAGGTGAGGCCTGCTTAAGGGACTGGCTGACAGGGACATATTTGGGGACTCACTCCCCAAGACTTTGGACTGGCCTTATGCTTTTCTCCTAACTGCCTTGTGGCAGATTTACTGTTATCAACAACTTTCCTTGAAAAGGAACATGAGGAGGAAAGTGAGATAATACCTAAAACAGCCTATTACAGTAGTTATGGCTTGTTTTAGAGAGAAGGGTTAGTAGAGGAAAAGGACAAAACTCTTGGTCTTTTGAGATTTTGGAATTTTTCCTGGATATTATTTAATTTAATACAAGCTACTTTTACCTCTCTGTTACCCTAGGTGCTCATGGAATCTAGAAGTGGAAGAAAACTTAGGGAGGTTCTCACTCGTCTGCTGTATGAATACTCACATACTGTCAATGAAGGGTACAAATTAGGTCCATTTTGTTAGATCCTAGAAAATAGTTGTTGAGAGGAAGAAAACTTAAGAGATCATTTAACTCAACCTGATCATTTTCTAGAAAATGAAATTGAGATCCGTCCCCACTGCCCCAAGAAGGGAGAAGACTTACCCATGTCATGGGATCTGTTAGTGAAAGAACCAAGATCAGGAAGCGAGTTCCAACCCTCCCGTCCAGTAGGCATCCTCTTGTGTCAGACTGACCCATTTCATTAGCATTGTGTATGTGTGTGTATGTATATGTGTGTATGTGTGCGTGGATGTGTCTGGTATGGCCCATAGTTATTTGCTTACCATGTTTTCCATGTGTTGACATTTGTCCTGGTCGTCTTTTGATAGCTATTGATAAGTGTGCTCTTAACACTCATGGCTGTGAACACATCTGTGTGAATGACAGAACTGGCTCTTACCATTGTGAGTGCTACGAAGGTTACACCTTAAATGAAGACAGGAAAACGTGTTCAGGTAAGTGGGGGCAGGGGCTTTACTATTGCCTCTCTGTCTACCTACCTCCCCAAGCCAGTGTTGGGGAGGTCATCTCAACGGGGAACTTGATATCTTTTTGTCTGTTGCCATCTTGGGCTTTTCCCATTTCTTATGAGAAAAGTTAAAAATGGCAGTATGTTGTCTCATGACTTACCTGTGTGAGTGTGTTGTTCATTTCCTTCTCTGTCCCCAGCCTTAATTGTCCTCTCCAGATGCTGAAGACAATTTAGTTAAAATCAAATAACAACCCATCAGACACTTGTTACTTAAAAAAAGAAAAGCAGTAACTCTGCAGCGGAGAGACCTGGCAGACGCCACTTCCACTAAGTCATCGGAGTTGATGTCACTGGCAGTGACACAGTGACATCATGCTTCTTCTGTCATCACGTGACACACAGTGATGTCATACTTCTTCTGTCGTCATGTTCTCAGGGCACAACAGCACTTCTGTGGTTTTCTTGCTAAAAGTTTAGGATCATGAGGAAACCTCAGACAAACCCAAACTGAGAGACATTCCAAAATGAGAGACATTCCATGAACTAATTTTTCAGTAATTTTCAAAAGTGTCACAGTCATGAAAGACAAAGAAAGACTGAGGAAATGTCCCAGATTGGAGGAAACTCAGGAGATGTGACAGCTTAAAGCAATGTGTGAGCCTGGATTGGATCCTGGGCCACAAAAAGGGCATTCGTGGTAGAAACACTGGCAGACTTTGAATAAGGTCTTTGGTTAGTTAAGGGCATTGTATCATGGTTAGTTTCCTGGTTTTGGTCATCACACTGTGCTTGTATAGGATGTTTACATTTGGGGAAATGGCATGAAGTGTAGGACTTTTCAAGATGAAAAGTTCACAAAGATAAACAATAGTTTAAAAATATGTCAGTAGAGAGAGAAGTGTACAAAAGTGCAGTTTGGGTCTTGAGTTCTGATGCTGTTCTGAGTCAGTTGATCTCCTTTGGACTTGGTTTCCTCATTTATTACAGGAGAGGACCGAGCTACAGTTTCTTCAAATGCGGATTCTGTGTCTTTCTGAATCTAGTATAATTAGTTCCACAACGGTTGGAATCCCTCTGATTCAGCAAAAAAAAACCCCAGCAAATCTAAAAGGAATGCTTTAGAAAGCATTTGTGAGATACTTAGATGATAAAAGCTCAGTATAGGGGACTTCCCTGGCAGTCCAGTGGTTAAGACCCCATACTTCCAATGCAGTGGCTGTGGGTTCAATCCCTGGTCAGGAAGCTAAGACCCCATATGCCACATGGTGAGGCCAGACAAAGAAACAAACCAAAAAAAAAAAAAAAAAGAAAGAAAGAAAAGACCAACAATATAAACTCAGCATAGATTATGAAAAGGAGTAGGGGAAGATAGAAGACTAAGTATTATGTGTGTACGGGTTTGTTTTACTCAGCTAATTTCTAGTAAGAGTAAATATTACTGATGGCTTTGAGTGGTTTCTAGTAAATTCTCCTTTTTTGCATTGCTAGCTGCAAATAAGAAGATTTCTACATATGGGTAATAAAAGACCTCTCCACATTTAATTTCTTTTCTTCTGGACTTCCGCTTGGCAGCTCAAGATCAGTGTGCTTTGGGCACGCATGGCTGTCAGCACATTTGTGTGAATGACAGAGCTGGGTCCCACCACTGTGAGTGCTACGAGGGTTACGCTCTGAATGAAGATAAAAAAACGTGTTCAGGTAAGGTCCGCTCAGTAAATTCTTTCATACGGGACCTTATCTACTGCAGTGAAACCAAGTTTCAATTCACCATGAGGGAGATTCTTAAAGGTAAGGTAAGCAATTGGACTTCAGACGTTCTACCATGCTTTCAGGCCAAGGCACACACTGCTAGGGGGACAATTTGCTCACTAGGTTTTGCAGACATAGCTCACTTCAGAAAATTACTGGTAATGGGCAGGGAGTGGGGGAATATAAGAAAAGCTAATTGGATGTACGGTCCAGGAAAATTTTATATCTCTGAAAAGCAAATAGGAAACTTTGGAGGAAGTCCGTGGGACAGTAACTATTTGGTGTGATAGGCTGAACTGATCTTTTTCCAATTAAAACTAGGCCTGGAACTTTTCTGTAGTGCTCAACTTAAAGCTGGATCATTTTTAGTAAAGGAGACTTTGTAAATGACTGAATTAGACCCACACAGATCTTCCAGTAAGTTTGAAGCAAGTCCTTCACTGACAGTTTCTAGATGATCAATCTTGGGTGAATCTGAGGCTTATGACTTGGTGAGGGAGCCCGTGCCAGAACTGCTAATCCTCATTAATTTGATTTAAACTCACTGGGAGAACAGAGTGGCATTTATAATGTAAAAGCAGTCCTCTGAGAAATTCCTAGCTCTCAAGGTGGTGTTTAATTTTGGCATATTCAGTATTTTTTTTTTTTTTTTTTAGATTTTATGTATACTCTCCTCTTCTTGAGGAGGTGTAATATGTGACCTTTTCAAGAGAGATTAAAGGAAGTGGCACATCACGAATTTGCCCTTTAAAAAACAAAATGAGATCAATAAAATAGTACTGAGCCCCTATTTTGTTCCCAGGACTGTGCTTAGCCGTGTGGGCATGTAAGGAAGCATCAGCTTCTGCCTCTGAGTTATGACAGGTGGGGTGCAAACCGAAAAAGTGTCATTTTTTTTTTTTTTTTAAAAACACTGGAGGATAATGGCTTTACAATGTTGTGTTACTTTCTGTTGTACGACAATGTGAATCGGCCATAAGGATACATATATCACCTCCCTCTTGAGCCTCCCTCCCACTCACCTCCATCCCCCCCCCCCCCCTTTAAGTCATCACAGAGCACTGATCTGGGCTCCCTGTATTATATAGCAGCTCCCCACTAGCTATGTTTTACACATGGTGGGGTATATATGCCAATGCTACGGTTTTGATTACTCCCGAACCAGTACCTTAAGAAAGCAGCCACTGGTAGCGAGAGTCCATAACTAAGGAGAGGCTGGGGGTGGCCGGAGGGCTGGGACTGGAGGAGTGGAGGGGGCACGGGCAAGTGGAGGGGCTTGTGTCCATTTGTTGAGGTGGGTGGGACTAGGTCACAAGGTGGGGCTAAGTCCCCTTGGTGGAGAGGATTCAAGGCTGCTCTTCTCAAACGGTTAGTATCCCTGTTGATACTCTAAGTGGGTCCTTTAAACTGAAGACCTGCGAAAAGGAAACAAAGTGCAATTGCATGTAAACTAACAGATATTATGGAATAAAATGAACCACTTTATTAAAAAGAAGAAATCAAAGGAGATTTTCAGTTAAGACAGACTTCAGTTAAGGCAGCACTTCCGGGTAACAGTTCACCCACATTCTTCAGTGGCTGCTGGGTGCCATGCGCTGTTCCAGGCATTTTAGCGACAGCCACACATTTACTGCTCACAGCAAATTTACTCATAGCAACTGAGTAAGTGGTCACTTGCTAGTGAGTAGCAGAGCCAGGATTTGAACCCAGGCACTTGATCTGTGTGGTTCGTATGTTCTCAAACACTGAGCTACACTGGCTCATGGTGCAAAGCACATGACAACGAAAGGAGATCGAAAAAGAAAGATGCGATGGTGGGAAATAAGTATTTATATATTTTACAGCAATAATGGATGCCATGCTAAAACTGGGGTACACAACGTGGGGCAGATCCCCTCTACTGGCCTGCCTTCCCCTCACTGGGCAGTGGGAAAGCTAGTAAATTAACCGTGGGGCCCCAGATCAGGGGCTGGGGGCTGGAGGCATGTCTGCTTGTTATCTCTGGAGTCGCTGCTAAGCTGGGCTGAGGGGAAAAAGAAATGCTCTGCTAGTAGGCATTTTACTGGAAACATCTGAATTGTAGTAGTGAAGGGAATATCAGTGTGAAAGTTGGAAAGACGTTGTGGTTAGATTATCTAGGGCCTTGTGTGCCATGAAAAGCTCTTTTCTAGGCAGTAGTGAGCTACAGATGAAGGTGAAAGAGGAGAGTGAAAAAGCTGGCTTAAACTCGACATTCAAAAAGCTTAGATCATGGCATCTGGACCCATCACTTTATGGAAAATAGATAAGGAAACAATGGAAACAGTGATAAAATATTCAGACTTTAAGAAAATCAACCCCAAATATACATTGGAAGGATTGATGCCGAGGCTGAAGCTCCAGTACTTTGGCCACCTGATGCAAAGAACTGACTCATTGGAAAAGACCCTGATGCCGGGAAAGACTCAAGTCTGGAGGAAAAGGGGACGACAGAGGATGAGATGGTTGGATGGCATCACTGATTCAATGGACAAGAGTTTGAGCAAGCTTTGGGAGATGGTGAAGAAGAGGAAAGCCTGGTATGCTGCAGTCCATGGAGTTGGAAAGAGTCAGACACAGCTGAGTGACTGAACAACAATAGTGAGCCATGGAAAGCTTGGAAGCATGGAATGACACTTAAGAGGAGATTTAGAGGGGAACAAACAGTTTGACTCCTATAATGGCCGAGAAGGACCTATGTCCCCCAGGAAGCCTTTGCTCCTTGTAATGTATTTGTGACAGATAAAAAATACATGTCAATACGGTCTTTTTTGTGCAGCATCAAATTTAACTCCGTGTGTGAGTAGGTCCCTAATAATTTATTTTTGGTAATGGTGAAGATGATCTATATATAGCTGGAGAGCTTGGAGGTGTTAGGGAAAGGCCAGAGGTAAGTTCTGGAATAGAATTAAGATGCAGTACAGCCCTCCAGGACTGTGGACAGTGAAAAAAAGAGAGGCAGAACCCAAAATATTTGCAATAAATTGCAGGGAAAGGGCTGTGGGGGAGGAATCAGGAAGAGGCTCCCTCCTTCTGAAACATGGGAGACTGATGACTGAAGGATTCATATGTGCCCAAGTTGGGACCAAACCAAAGCTTCTTTCTCCCAGAAATCGGTGTTGCTTCCGATTGTAATTTGTGAATATTCTCTCTCCTGCCCCAATCCTGGCCAGTTCTTAACCAGTGTGCCCTGGGCTCTCATGGTTGCCAACACATCTGTGTGTATGACGGCAATGCCTCTTATCACTGCGACTGTGACACTGGCTACACTTTGAATGAAGACAAGAAGACATGTTCAGGTAACGATGGTCCCTTTAAGCCTCATCCGTGCACTTGGACAGGAGTGAGCTTTCCTGTCTTCAAGTCTGAAGTACAGTTTTGAGTCTTGCCTCTTACCATCGGAATCCTCCAGTGGTTTCCAGATGTCTTCAGGATGGAATGTTTCTATTTTTCCACCAGGCATCCTTCCCGCCATTGGTTTTTAAAGGAACCTCCACCCTGTTCTCCGTAGTGAACATTTTCATTTCTTAACGAAGACACAGTATCACAAGGAGATGGTCTTTATCTCTGCATTCTTGGCTTCTCCCTACATCCTGTTAAAACATTTTAACTTTGTATCATGGAGAATTTCTGATCATCACAAAAGCATTAACAGTAGAACTCTCATGTAACCATCACCTAGCTTTGACAATTGTAAACTTTTCCTCAACATCTCTGTTTCTTCTTTGACACATCCCACAGTATTTTCTCCTCTATCTGTGGCTCTTACTTCCTTTTATCTCCTCGAAAATGCATGTAGCTTAAGTCTTAAAAGTAGAAGTATTGAATCGTCGATTTCCCGATTTCCTATGATTTCTGATTAGCTGTAACGTTTTGTGTACTGTCATTGCCTCCAGCCATTGAAGAAGCACGAAGACTCATCTCCACAGAAGATGCTTGTGCGTGTGAAGCCACACTGGCATTCCAGGATAAGGTCAACTCATATCTGCAGAGACTGAACTCGAAACATATCCTTTTTGGAAGGATTTCTGCTTCTGCTTGAAGCCAACCTAGGTCTTACAATGGACATTTGAGGACACTTCACAGGATAAGGGCCTTATTCATTAAGTTTTAAGATGAACAGTAGAAACACACAGCCTTAATTTTTTAAGAGTTCTTTTTAAAATTTTAGGAGACTGTTACACCCATTTTTATTTGCATGTGAAAGCGGTGTAATTATTTTTCTAGTGCTTTTCCACAGCAGTATAAGCTCCTAATTGAGCTCTATTTAACCAGGGCTATCATCCTGATTCCTTAATAGGACTTTTTTACTCAGACAAGTCAGCTGATGAATGGAGTATGATAACTTTGTTTAGCCAGGTGGTCAGAGAGCAGGTTTCAAAATGTAACATGGTACCACCTCAGAAACTTTCAAAAGCAGTTCTTTAGCCAAAGGAGTTATTCAGGAAGAGTACTTTTTCTTAGCCCAGCTGAAGTTAACAACACTGTTCCCAGGGATCTTCGAGGAGTATACAAACTGTGATAGTTACCGAAAGAGTGTGCTCGCTGCTCAAAGGTCAGTAAACAGGCCAGGTTGGTGGAAAGTAAAGTTTGCTTTATTTCAGATGTGGTGGGCAACAGTTGTGGCTGGGGGGATCTAGAGTTCGGGCTCAGTAGTTGTGGTGGGCAGGCTTAGTTGCTCTGCGGCATGTGGAATCTTCCCAGACTAGGGATCAAAACCCATGTCCCCTGCATTGGCGGTGGATTCTCAACTACTTTATTTCAGATGCCGGCATCTGGGGATGGTCAGGGGTGAGAGTTTTTATAGACGGGGGGCGGAGGACTACATGCAGAAACAGAACAGTCATCTTCAGATTGGTCCTCAGTGGTTTGACCAGCATCATCATCTTGGTTGTTTTAGGTGTACTTAATCTTCTCTTCCGAGGTTCATTTGTTCTTTTCTTTGCGGCAGTTCTCTGAACTGTGGCAGCTTCTGTCTTGCCTACAGTCTGGTCATTAGGTAGCTAACTTCTTCCACCTAGTATTTTAGTATTGATGAGACAGTTCACAGGATATGGCTCAGAATATTATCTATAGCTCTTGAGAAAAAACTGAAGGTCCCTGACTATGCGTGATGACTATATTATTTAGTCTTTGATTGTTTCCAAATTTCTCACTTCTCTGATTAAGCTTATTCTTTGAGTAAAGTTTTCCACAGACAAAAGGCAAGCAGAGGACATGGTAAGGGGGCAAGGACCTTAGGGTTCAGCTCTTGTTTCAGTAGGAGCTTACCTCGGAGCTTGCAGAGACATTCAAGGGATATGAGGGGACACAGAACATTTTAAAGGAATGTTTCCAAATCCTTCACTTCCTTAAATTGATCTGCTTACAATGCAACTTGGGGTCAGTTGGCAGTCTCTTTTCCCATCTCTCATTTCAGTGCCACCAATCTCCTAACTTTACATAAGAAAGGGATATCTCTTGCTTACCTTGAATTTTAATAAGGTGAATTTCTTGGAAAGGCAAAATCTCCAGAGTCAAATAAAAGGACAATTCTTTTTTGAAGTTATTTACTTTTGGCCATGCTGGGTCTTTGTTGCTGCGCACAGGCTCTCTAGTTGCATTGAGAGGGGGCTGTTCTTCTTTGTGGTGCACGGGCATCTCGTTGCGGTGTCATCTCTTGTTGGGGAGCCTGGGCTTTACGGTGCACAGGCTTCAGTAGTTGTGGCTGGGGGGATCTAGAGTTCGGGCTCAGTAGTTGTGGTGGGCAGGCTTAGTTGCTCTGCGGCATGTGGAATCTGCCCAGACTGGGGATCAAAACCCATGTCCCCTGCATTGGCGGTGGATTCTCAACCACTGTACCAGCAGGGAAGTCCCTCAACAGTTTTTTAAATTAAGGTTTCATAAACACATCTCTCCCAATTCATTCCATTAAGAGATAGCTTTCTAATTAAAATTTACCTTTTATTTTTTTAATGATTTTATCTCAAAATTTGTGATTGACTTCTTGTTTGGATCAACTGTGTGCCCATCATAGTTGTAATGATAACTCAACCAAGGTGATTAAAAAAATTTAGAGCCTTTGGTCAAAGAAAATTAATTCAAAGGTAATCTAGATGTAAACGTGTATGTGCTTGTTGTCTGTATGAAGTTTACGTCAGAAAGTGTAATAGAGTGATTAAGAACAGATTTTCAAGATTCAAGTAGAATAAAATTCTGTGGAAGCAGCAGAAAGGAAATACAAATTTAAGGAGATATTTTATTTTAGAAGAACAATAGTAATAATTCAGTATGTTATTAATATTACATAGGATACATTTAAAAGACTGGTTTAAATTTTATTTTAAAGCATCAATATTTATAGTACAGCAAAATTGCATACTTTGTTACATAAAAGTTATGAAAATTTTCATATAATTTAAATATGCACAAGGTATTACTTGTCAAAATTATTTTAGGGGACATATGAACAAAAATGCTTGAAGACCGCCACTTTATATCCTGCTCTCTAAAGGACAGAATATCTGAGTTTTAGTCAGATTAGATTTTTGGTGAGAAAATTTCACTCTTTCTGTTCCAATGAGAACTTACATTTTTCTTTTACCTTGTACTGAAGTGTCTGAAAGTGTGTTTACATTTTCTAATGTTTAAAAATATGTGGTTTTGGCCTTAACAGCTAGTCACTTGATGACATTTTGGAGAAGTTGCAAGCAAATGAATATGGACAAGTACATCGTTAAACTACTCAAATGTTTTACCTGGAAATAACGAGCATTTGGTGTAGTAAATACTTCAGCATACTCGAATGTTCCTGCTAGTAATCTGCCATTACAAATGCTTGAATGCTACTGGATCTTCTGGTGAACCAGTATCGTTTTTCTAAGGAAATAAATGTCCCTGATTAAGTGCAAATTTTAGTGTCTTTAAGCTATGACTGTGAAATAGTTGGTAGGAAATAGAAGGAAAGGTTTCATAATTTTTTTACTTCTTTACTAATTGAGCCATTTAATTTTTAAATGTTTGTATTAGTAAGATAATCATACTTAAAATGGAAACTTTTGATCTATTTTTTTTTTTCTTGATATAGTATAAACCAGTCTTGTTACTTTAGAGTGTAACTTGTAGAGGGTATTTACACATAAAAGTTCATATAGTTAAATTGAGATGAATATAATTTAGAACTATATCACTAACTTTTTTTGTTTTTTCTCATTTTTGCCAGGGTATTGTTGAAGCTGTGATCAGGGGATTGTAATACATATATCTAAATATAGTTAACACAGATTAAGTGAGTTGTTACATGCCATTTTTAATTCATTCTGATGTTAGAGACACACAACTACAGACTTTAGCTGTGAGTTAAATGTTAAACTATTTACCAAGAACAAAAAATTCTAAATTTACTTTACTTTAGAATTCAGTCAATAAAATTATATATTTATAAATATTGCTATAACAACATAACCTAATATTTTTGAAAATGTTCATGATAAGCCTGTTTTTTCCACTTACATATTTGATAAAAAAATTTTTTTTCAGCTTTAACGCTTATAACTTTTAGAAGAAAGTAGTTCTTTAAATTATAGATGATTCATTCTTTTTTCGTTTATGTTGTCTTTACTATAATAAAAACATCAATATCTATATATTATTGTCATGATTTTTTTTGACTTATATCAACTTTGTCTGTTCATGTATTTTCTTAAATTAAGCTGAATTACAATTATTTTGAAAATGAAACATTTTCTTGTCAATGAAACAGTGTCAGTCAAAACAGTGTTATGACTCATCCTATAATTTAATCTCATGCTCTCAAAGTTAAAATTTTAAGTTCAGGTTAAATAGAAAGGCTTTGATCAAGAATATTGTGGGAGAGGGAATAAAACAGAATTACATAAATTCAGATTAAATAATGATGAGGGTACATTAAAATAAACACCTGAAAAGAAACCCAGAAACAATTAAAAACAACTGAACTGTCAAGGGAAGAAATGAAAAACGAACACATCAAAGGCAATAAATATTATATGAAACATATAACTTCTCAACATTTTTGAAAGGACCTGACATACAGCAAGTGCTATTTTCCAAACTTCTTTGAGCACACAATCAGTTATATTAATATATCACAAAGAAATGGTATTACGGGGGAATAAATGAGAGCTCATGTACAAGAACTATGGAAAGGTATTTAGACACAAATTTTTAAGGATATCACCATCAGTAGCTTCAACTAAACATGCCTTAAACTTAACCAGTTGATTAGAATTCCCCCGCTTAGAAAACTGATTTTTGTTTCCTGAGTCCAGTATAGGGAGCCTGTGATCAGGTGCCCGAAAACATATAGGGATGTTATCTGGTGCTGAAAAAGATAACACATACATTTGAAAACAAGTATGTATTATCCAAATATATTAAGTTTAATAAGGATTTCTCAGGGAGACCTGTTTTGTGCATTTGGCTGGGCACAATTGGCCAAAAGGAACATCACAGGATATATAAAAATGGCCTTGGAAGCAGACAGGAATGTTGGAATGGAAAAAGCATATTGGCTTGCTTAAAGTGTGGGTACCAAAGGAAAACAATTTAAGACTGAAAGAAGATCTGATTTTAGCTCCAGTTTAGATCTGACAGGAAAGGTACTAGGATTTATTGTCAATTTCCCAGTATGCTGAGTGAGACAACAGACTCAGGTCAAAGGATCTGAACATTATTTGCTGGGGATGGGGAAAGAATTCAGGTGGGGAAATTAGATAAATTGGAAGGACTGATGCTGAAGCTGAAGCTCCAATACTTTGGCCAGTTGGTGTGAAGAACTGACTCACTGGAAAAGATCCTGATGCTGGGAAAGATTGGAGGCAAGAGAAGGGGATGACAGAGGATGAGATGGCTGGATGGCATCCTGACTTGATGGACATGAGTTTGAGCAAGCTCTGGGAGTTGGTGATGGACAGGGAAGCTTGGTGTTCTGCAGTCCATGGGGTCGCAGAGACTTGGATATGACTGAGTGATTGAACTGAACTGAAAGTACACAGTGTGTGTGTGTGCTCAGTTGGGGCCCACTTTGCAACCCCATGGACTGTAGCCCACCAGGTTCCTCTGTCCATGGAGTTTTGTTCCAGGCAAGAATACTGAAGCAGGTTGCCATTTGCTACTCCAGGGTATCTTCCCAGTGGAGGGACTGAACTGAGGCTCTTGCATCTTCTTCACTGGCAGGCGGATTCTTTAGCACTGGGCTACCTGGAAGCCCCAAAGTAAAAAGTACACACTATATTATACAAATCAACAGTGGTTTCTGCATATATGGTAAAAGGTAAAACCAGAGATAAAAAATAGATAAGACTAAGTAATTCCATGGCAGTTTCTGCCCTATGTCTAAAATTGTGGTGGTTCTGTAACTCTTCAAACATTCAGAAAGGACAAGAATTGAAGAAAGAATTAGGGTAGAAAAAGAATACAGAACAGTTGACCCTTAGCAAGAAAATAACACCACCTCAATTACTCAAAAATGGGAGGCTATGACTCAATGGTGATTCTATGCTGTAATAGCCAAAGCTCACACAAATTCTTTTTTTTTTTAATTGAAGTATAGCAATTCACAGTGTTGTGTTAGTTTCAAGTGTACACATATTATTTTTATCAGTACCTTTAGGCTGCAATTACAGCTTAAATGGGCTTCCCTGGTGCCTCTTACGGTAAAGAATTCGTCTGCAATGCGGGAGACCTGGGTTTGATCCCCGAGTTGGGAAGATCCCCTGGAGAAGGGAAAAGTTATCCACTCCAGTATTCTTACCTGGAGAATTCCATGGAAAGAGGAGCCTGGCAGGCTACAGTCCATGGGGTCGCAAACCGCTTAAATGAGTTGTTTTAAAGTTCTAAAACAAACAGAATTAACAAAATCTCTCCTACCCTGAAATTGCTCCAGGGGTCTCCAAACCCCAAAGGCACAAAGGAAGGTTTGCAAGGTCTGAAAAATTTGTCGGTACCTTCGTTTGACCAACGGGCGCCAGCCTACCAAATCCTGTAAAGTACTTTTCCTTTTCACAATGTTGGGACTTTGGGGCTTACACAACACCCCATCCTTACGACCTCATTTGAATGGGCGCCCTTAATGAGCTGGTACTGAAACCTCGGTCGAGTTCCACCGCGACGGTCCAAGGTCGTGGCCGGTCCTCGGAACCGGTCCGGACCGAGGACACCTGAGGCTACGAGGCAAGGAACTGACAGTCGCGGCGCCGGCTGGGTCCCTGGGAAGGAAAGCCCAGAAGCAAATCCACCAGGTCCCACCCAGGTTAGGGCCCGCGACAACAGCTCTACCAGCAACCCCGACGTCCGCGCAGGCGTACGACGCCCGGCGATGCGAGGGCGACGCCGGAAGTGTCCCTTCGGCGCCCCGGATGCGACCGGGAGGCGGCGGTTGCCAGGGCGACGAGAGCTTCCAAGAGCCGCTGGTACTCGCGATCGTCAGCTTAGAAGAAGTTTCCCGTGACGGGCTTTGACTGCTGGTTCGTCCTCTCGGGGTTTTCAGGATGTTCTTTTACTTGAGCAAGAAAGTGAGTTTCCCAGGGTTCGCCCTCGGTTCTCCTCCGGTTTCTCAATCTGCAGGCGATTCCGGCATTCTGCCTGAGAGGCTATGCGTAGTGATCCAGGCTTCTCCATCCCTTCTTCCACCTTCCGGCGCGGTCCAGCCTGGGACTTCCTCTTGCGGGTCCCTGAGCCTACACAGTCCTTGGCGGAGGCAGCCCCTCTCTCGCAAGATTTTCCCATTCCTGCCCCTGGTTAGGTCCTTTGGCGGAGGCCCGCAGGGCAGATCACTGTGTGCATTCCTCTTTCCCTACTTCACCTGTTGCTTATCAGATGATTTAAACTCTTTGGATCATCACGGGCTGCTGGGCAGGAGAAAAGTAATAAAAAGGTAGACAAAGTGTGTGTGGAAAGGGAATAAGGATTGGAGGTAGAGATTTATACCTCCGTTACCTGCCCTGCCTTTTAAAAATCCATCGGGTCACCCTCATTTTTTTTTTTTTTTTCAGTCACTGCCCTTCTGTGGGCAGTTCTTTGTCTCTTTCCCAAATCTGCCCCGGGCAGTTCAAGGGACTATAATCATTTTCGTAACGGTTCACATTTGTGCAAGACCGTTTCTTCTGCTGCCTTCATCTCCCGTAGACTCACTACCAACCCCTTCGTGAAAAGTTGTGAGTGGCAGTGGTTGCTTTTCAGGTTGCCGTACCCAATAACGTGAAGCTGAAATGTGTATCTTGGAACAAGGACCAAGGATTCATAGCATGTGGTGGTGACGATGGATTACTGAAAGTTTTGAAATTGGAGACACAGACAGGTAAATGAATGCAAGCCCAGATGTTTGAACATAAGCAAAAATCATTTCTTCAGAGAGATTTGCTTATGGTGTTTGTCAGTATGCAATTCTAATTCTTTCAAAAGGAAAAAAAACCCCAACATTTTGGGGTGTTGTAGAATATTTCTGTAAGGAAGTTCAGAAAATATCGAATGTAAACCTCAGGTGGCTTTTGCTGAAATTATCAATGGCAAATGAAAATGAATGAAGAATGAAAACTAAGTCATTATATTGTCTTGTGCTATGTGTGTTGATTGTCCTGTATTATTAAGAGTCTAATAAAAATGACATGAATCACCTTTTCAGTAAGGTCACAAAAATCTCACATTTTGGCAGCTTATTTACAGGCCTGTGTTGTCCTTTCTGCTTTTCAGATGTTAATAATTATGCACCTAGTTCTCAAGAACAGAACATGGGATTTAAAAAAGTTGTTTTATTAAGAAGTCTCTTGTGTGTTACAGCTTGATTTCTCTTTTTCTAGTTCTGTGGAATCATAGCACACAGTTTCACATTTCTTTGTTATCTAGTGTTGCTCTCAGTTGGAGAGCTAGATAATCCCTGATCCAAATAGGATATCTGGATAAGGAGATTGGAATCGGAACCTTGGCTCTGCTGTAAGACTTCTGAATATATTTCAGCAAGTTTCTGAATATCTTTGATTTTAGACCAGTCTTTTGTAAAATGAGGGGTTGAACTAAGTAACATTTTGGATTTCTTACCAGCATTGCTTCTCAAGCTTTACCAGGTATAGGAATCACCTGCAGAGGTTGTTAAAATGGATTTCTGGACTTAGCCCTAGAGTAGAACTGGAATGGGGTCTGAGAATTTGCATTTGTAGTGATACTGGTATTGCTGGTTCTCAGACCACACTTAGAGTAACACTGTTTTACAGCTTTGAAGTGATAGTTGTAAATATTATTGAGCACTTTCTGTGTCTGGGGTGTTTAAACTTCACTGTCTAATTTGACCTCACAGTAATCTTGCGAGGTAGATATTTCAGATGAGACAACTGAGGTGCTGATCAATGAATAACCTGCCCAAGCTCACATGGGAAACAAACGACACAGCTGAGATTTTAATAAAAGGAATAGAAAAGAATTTTACTTCAGCCAAATGGAGAACTGTAGCCGGGGAGGCAGTCTCTCAGATGTTTCTGAGAAACTATTCCAAAGAAGATGGTTTTTAGCAGGGTTTTATCTCTTGTCCGAGCAAAGAATCTCAAACATAACAGGGAGGGTGCCTTCTTTTGAGGAATTTATTTGCTTCCTACGCAGTGAGTCAGTGTGACTTTGGCTCCTGGGAAGGGAGCCTCATCGTTGAAGGAGTACCAGCATTGATGTCCCAGGAAGGGTGACATGGATCTCTGTCTTTAGAGTGGACATTCTTTACTTCTGGACAATGCATACTTTTCTTTGATGGTTAAAGCAGATATACAAGATAAGTTTGATAGCCTAAAAAACAGACTGTTCTAGTTAGCATGAAGTTTAAGTTAAATAATATATAAACCATTTTGACTTTCCCATACTGCAGTATGTGAAAATTTCTTCTGTCAAAACTTAGTTTGTCTCAATTTCAAGCCTCATTTTTAATGGCCTAAGCAAAGAGAGAATAGTTGTTTTGATGTGCTAGATTAATTATATGAAATAAAAAGCAGATTTGGAAGGTAGAGACTTATGTACCAATTTGAATTTGTCTTCTGTTGCTTAGTGATTTAATCTCTCAATGCTTTAGCTTTCTTAACTGTCTTAAAGGAAAATAACTTTTGTCTCTTACATTTCTCAAATACTTATAAGTATATGCACATATGTGCATGTACCTATACATATTTTTATTTTGCCTAAAATATGTAGGAAGTTTTAGTTACATTAATAAATGGATTTATTATGCTTGATATTGAAAGTTTGTCAAGAAAAATTATTTCTTTTCCTTTTTTACACTTGTGATGAAATGTGGTTAGAATTTTCTTTGAAATGTGTGAGAAATATGAAAAATAGATTCTTGAATGATTGAAATATGGAGTTAATTATTTGTTTTAAAATTTAATAATGAGTATAAATCATGTTGAAAGAGAGAAATATGAGAAATATGGCTGGATGAGTCTTAAAAGGTCAATCTATTGTATCACAACTATTATTGTTAAATACGATAGTAATAAAGTTACTATTACTCCAGTAATCATCACCAGATATTGATTGCTGAGTACATTTAAAGCACTGTGATATGCTAAAGATGTGGCTTTGTGAGTGCCATTTTGGTGTTTAGTTACAGGATAGCTAAATTATTATCATTCTTCCATATAGTATAACAGTCCTCTACATCAGTAGAATACCTACTATAGCATTATTTTAATGGCTGTTTAGTATTCCATTTTGTTGATATATATAATGGTTTATGTATCCAATTCCAGTGTGGGATGTTTAGATGTATCCACATAGGTTGTTTCCAACAGTATCTTCATATCTAAAGATATTTGCTAAAGATGTTTCTTTGCATGAACCTTTAGTTACTTTCTAGTATACAGTTCTAGAGGTGGAATTTACTGGATCAAAGTTCATGTAGATTTATAAAGGTCATTCACATGTTTAGCCAGTTTACCTTCTAGAAAGCTTGCATTGCTTTGCATTCCCTGTAATGGTATTCCCAGTTTTCACTCTCTTACTTTAGAAGGAAAGGAACTATTAGAACTGATAGAACCAGTGTTTGCCCCCAGCTTTTCACCTCAGGTTAAGATGGGGAGGTGGGTAGTCTTTTCTCACAGACTGCCTTCCACAGGTTTTGCTGGAGCCCACCTCCTCTCACCTCCTCAGGGCCCTTATTCTTTTTTATTCTCTCTCTCTCTCTCTCCTTTGAGTATCAGTCTCCTTTCCCCATCTTTTCTCTTCCTTGCCAGCCAGTTTCATGTTACAAATCTAATGGGCAGCTTTTTTTTTTTTTGTCCTTATGCACATTTGACTGGTTCTTGAACTGTTATTTTTTCAAGACAAAAAGAGAATTGCAATGTTTTAAATTATTGTTATATTTATACATATTGCTATCCCCTCCTTTATTTACTTATACATTCTCAGTCTCTTTTACCAGATTCTCCTCTAACTGTTGGAATTCCTGAGAACTTGCTTCTGGGCTCTTTTCATTTTACATTCTCTTTAGACTTATTCTTTCATTCCCATGGCTTTAAATGCCCTCTGTGGAATGACGATTCCTAAATATATCTCTCCAGCCCAGTTCTGATTTATCAGACTTGGACATCTCCTCAAGAATCTTTCCACAGGCATCTCATACTGAACTCTTGACCTTCTCCTGTATATCTTCTCTTGCTTGTCTCTGTTTCAGTAAATATCTTAAATTTCACCCATTTGCTCAAGCTAGAAGCCCATTTCTTCCCCCCTTCACATCACCTTCCTCAACAACCCTTTGCTTCTGTCTCCAGAGTATTGAATCCATCCTTCCCGTTTGTCCCCTTCCACCGCTCTAGTCCCAGCCACTAGCATCTCTCACCTTGACTGGCTGAGAATCAGCTTCATGGTTTCTTGCCTCTTTCTCGTGTGATCTAAAAAAAAAAAACAAACCAAAAAGAACCAGGTCATGTCGTTTCCTTTCTAATGATCTTTAAAGGGACGCCAGCCTGGGCCAGAGTTGCTTATGGTGGAATTTGAGGAGAAGGGCCCTGACTGGAGATGGCATCTCTTGCTTTTCCTGCCACTGCTGCAGACGGCACAGTCTACTCATCTTCACAAGAGGAAATATTGCCGGAAAGCAGGCATTTGGGTCAGAGAAGAAGTGTTCCAAGACCATCCAAACCACCTGTGTAGCCGTCTGCACAGCCCTTCAGCTGCAGGCGGTGTGAGTATCAGCTTTTTCATGTGCCCATGCAGTGAGATTGACACGCGAAGCTTCCTGCCTTTGTTCTGGGGGTGTTCATAATCCAGACCAACTCCATACCTAAAGAATGTGCTGTGAACCCAGGTTCCAGAAACAGCAGGGCGGGGACCCATAGCTGCACCCATGGATGTGTGCACGGTCACTTGTAGCCAGTCATGCAGAGAAGCCAGGCAGCTGAGTGATTCTGCCCGGGAGTCTGTAGAGCCTATAGCAACTCTTTCTCGGAATCCCACCATCTCTTCGGCCGTTGCAAAAACGTCTCCTTCACATTTCGATCCTGCTTGTCAAACTCACTGTGTAACATGTAACGCGAATTTCTCTTGCAGTTGGGCTGCTGACCACTTTTATGAATGCAACATGCAAAAACTGATGTTTATGAACGTCAGCTGGGTTTTGCCAAGATGAAAGTGCTCAGAGACTTACTGGGCTCGGTTCCTCGTGTTCTGAGCAGGGTCTTCTGTTTTCCTCTGTTCTCTCTCTCATTCTCAGTGACTTTATTACCATTAATCTTTGTAAATCCTTTGGATCTTTTGAGCTTGTGGGAGATACTTTGGATGGTTGGAATTGCTGATTTCATTCCGAAATTTCCCTTCATGGGTTTCAAATGCCTTCTTTTATTGATGCCTCCTTTCATCATGCTTTTCAAATCCAAGGGTTATTGATGCTTTGAGAAGAATTCTGTCAGTATTACCAGATGCTTGTTCCCATTGCCAGTTTGGTTTGTTTATTGGCTGTGGGGAGTTTAGTTATGTAACTCAGTGGAGTCTTGAAATCTTGGTGGCTTTACTTGACCTCACTGAAAACTTTTGAGTTTTTTTCTTTTGGATATCTGAGCTTTCAGATAGATTTTGTGAATATTTTCTGCATAATAAAGTTCTGGAGTTACTGCTAGCAAAAGACAGTATTCAGATGTGGAAGCTGTTTGTTCACTGTGTAAAGGAGAATTTAAAAAAACTTGTTCTCGTGTGTCAGAATATGTTTTGTGAAGAGTCTACACTTCATGGTTTAACAAATAGAAAACATGTGTGCTATGCAGAATTTTGAATTCAGACCATATAAGCCAATGGAAGGATGGAACTACTTCATCAAACTTTCAAATGTGTTGGGTCCTGCAAACCCTTAGACTCATGTATCACTAATTTTACTTGATTGTAGTGACTGTGACTATACGCATTAGAATGGATTTTCAGTGCTTTAAGTTAAGAAATATGTTTTTATGAAATGTTTTTAGAACTAGAATAAGGCTTAAGTGGGTAGTACGTTTTTAAAGAGATTCAACGAGTGAGAGAACCCACTGTTAAAAAAACAAGGTTCAACCTAATGTTTACGTCAACAACATTTATTCTATCCTAATTGTTTGAGAGATGATTGTGAAGTTATATATGTGTATTCTTCTTCATGTTACCAATACAGTTAGAACTGTCTAGATAGTTAGATAGTTAGAACCAATGGTTTTAGAGGAACTCAGATATTTTTTCCCTCTGAGATTGTTTTCAGAATAAAGAATATAGTTCATAGTAATTTTAAGATACATGTTATCTGAAAGTAGAATTTTCTTCAGCATCAACTTATAAAAATTCCCACTCTTACAAATTCTTTTTCATAAATTAGTATTTTCATACTAATCAATAGATTTTCATAAATTAGTATTTTTAAATGAATGTTTCAAATGGGGTATTTTACATGTGACTGTCAGATTTTCTGGGAGAAGGAAATGGCAACCCACTCCAGTACTCTTGCTTGGAAAATTCCATGGATGGAGGAGCCTGGTTGGCTACAGTCCATGGGGTTGCCAAGTCGGACATGACTGAGCAACTTCGCTTTCTTTCTTTGTATAGTTCCTTTTGGAAGAGGAAATGGCAATCCACTCCAGTGTTCTTGCCTGGAGAATTCCATGGACGGAGGAGCCTGGTGGGCTACACTCTATGGGGTTGCAAAGAGTCGGACACGACTAAGCAACTAACACACACACACAAACACACACACACACACATCACATTTTCTAAGATTCATTTTACTGAGAAGACATTTTATATTACTATATTCTTCTCTGTACTATGATTAATAATCCAAGAGAAAAAGTCACTTCAAATAATAAACAGCCTTTAAAGGCTTACATTGCACTTTGGATAACATAAAAACTTTTCATTGCTTCATGCAAAGACTTCAAATTTTTTCCTGTGCCTATTACTTCTGCCTCATCTTATGCCATTCTCCCCTTATTCAACCATATAGGCCTTCTTTCAGTTTGCTAAAGGCTCTAAAATTCTACCCAGGGGCTATTGCATTTGCTACATCCTAGCCTGAAATACTTTCCCCCTTTCCGTAACTGGCTTGGCTTTTTCCAGTTTATCCCTTGGTCTCAGTTTAGATACCATTTCTTCAGAGCTCCTTCCCTGGTTCTCCCTCCCTCCGATCTAAGTTAACTCCCCCTCTGTTTCCTATCTCTTATTATGCTTTTACTTTTCCCAGTTTATTATTTTATATATGATGGTGGTTTAGTTGCTAAATCGTGTCTGACTCTTGCGAACCTATGGACTGTAACTTGCCAGCTCCTCTGTCCATGGGATTCTCAAGGCAAGAATACAGAAGTGGGTTGCCATTTCCTTCTCCAGGGGATCTTCCTGACCCAGGAATCGAACCTCAGTCTCCTGCATTGTAGGCAGATTCTTTACCAACTGAGCTACAAAGGAAGCACAATTTTATATATATGCATATATATTTATGTGGGTGTGTGAGTGTCTATTTAATATCTGTCCCCTCAGTAGACTATATGGAGAAGGCAATGGCACCCCACTCCAGTACTCTTGCCTGGAAAATCCCGTGGATGGAGAGGCCTGGTGGGCTGCAGTCCATGGGGTCGCTAAGAGTCAGACTCGACTAAGCGACTTCACTTTCACTTTTCACTTACCCTGCATTGGAGAAGGAAATGGCAACCTGCTCCAGTGTTCTTGCCTGGAGAATCCCAGGGACGGCGGAGCCTGGTGGTCTGACGTCTATGGGGTCACACAGAGTCGAACACGACTGAAGTGACTTAGCAGCAGCAGCAGCAGCAGACTATAAGGTTTCTAGGGGGAGAGGCCTTTTTTTCATCATTTTGTATTCAGAACCTTCCACAGTGCATAGAGTGTAGACATTCAATAAATGTTTGTTGAGTGAATGAATGAATGAATATAAGATTCTGCAAAGTCGAATAAAAACTAGTTTCCCAAATCTTTGCTTTTTTTTTTGTTTTTTTTTTTCACTTATTTTTATTAGTTGGAGGCTAATTACTTTACAATATTGTAGTGGTTTTTGTCATACATTGACATGAATCAGCCATGGATTTACATGTATTCCCCATCCCAATCCCCCCTCCCACCTCCCTCTCCACCCGATTCCTCTGGGTCTTCCCAGTGCACCAGGCCCGAGCACTTGTCTCATGCATCCAACCTGGGCTGGTGATCTGTTTCACCATAGACAATATACATGTTTTGATGCTAAATCTTTGCTTTTTGATCTCTCTTATGCTTTTAGAGTTTTCAATCTAAAATTATAAATACTCCTTTTTTGTTGTCTTTTGGGAAGGAATAAGTAGCAATAATAATTACTAATTATATTTAATATGCTAAGTAAAGTGTTCTTTTATACATTTTGCTTTATTTCACCAGAATAATATCTTGCAAGGTGGTACGTGTTTGTCCATGTTTCCCCCATGAGAAAAATAGGTCACAATAAGGCATTCTTTAAAAAATTATTCTCATATTATTTAGGAATAGGAAAAAAAGCAAGAAATGTCAAAATCTTATAATCTGTCACTTTTGTATATTTGCCATAGTATGTTTTGTTTTTGTTTTTTCAGATGATACAAAATTGAGGGGTCTTGCAGCCCCTAGTAACCTTTCTATGAATCAGACTCTCGAAGGTCATAGTGGTGAGTCATGTAAATTTTTAAATCATATTTGAATAGTATTTTTAGGTATTTAGAACCACTTGTGTGTGTATGCTTAGTTGCTCAGCCGTGTCTGACTCTTTGTGGCCCCATGGATTGGAGCCTGTCAGGTTCCTCTGTCCATGTGATTTTTTAGGCAGGAATACTAGAGTGGTGCCATTTTTTTCACCAGGGAATCTTCCTGACCTCGGGATCCAGCCAGAGTCTCCTGGAGCCAAGGGGTCCAATCCACATTGCAGGTGGTTTCTTTACCCACTGAGCCATTGGGGAAGCCTTAGAAATGACTTGTGCATGCGTGCTAAGTCGCTTTAGTCATGTCCGACTCTTTGCAACCCCATGGACTGTAGCCCACCAGGCTCCTCTGTCCATGGGATTCTCCAGGCAAGAATACTAGAGTGGGTTGCCATGCCCTTCTCCAAGAAATGACTTACTTAATGCAAAAATGTCATTGTTTAAATGATGGTCTTATTTAAAATAATCATTTCTGTTTAGCCATAATTATGCAAAAATGTCATTGTTTTAAACAATGGTCTTATTTAAAGTAATCATTTCTGTTTAGTCATAATTTACATGGCCTAGAGTCATTCAACAACTTTCACATGATTAAATAGCATCTTCAATAGGTATGAAAAAAGTAGCTATTATTTTATATATTAAAAATACTATCTGTCTATGGATATGATATCCTCCTTTTTAAGAGTCTGTTTTATGGTCTCAGATTAATATAGACTGAAGAGACATGACACCTGAATGTACTGGATGATGCTAGACTGGATCTTGAAATGAGAAAAACAGCTATCTATCAAGGACATTATTTGGACATTTGATAAAACTTAAAAGTGGACTGTGGGTTGGAGATAATAGTGTATGTGTTAAAATTTCTAATTTGTAAAACAGTTTTGAAAGAGAATGCCCTTGTTCTTAGGAAATATACAATAAAGTATTCAGGGATGAAAAAACTAAAAAAAAAAAAAAAAATTTGTTCATATAACCCAGAGGTTTAAGATATGCTCAAGAGTGTGTTACTAATAGAATAGAAAACAAGGTGAGGCGCAGGGGGAGAGATTCAGAGACATCTCTTTGACAAATACCACCCCCTCAAAAGAAAAAAAAACAAGTACTTAGTATGATGTCCTTTGGGCATTATAGTCCTTGGGAGTCAGGCAAATTGGGTAAATCTTACTTATATTTGTTTCTGTCACCAGATCTATGGCAGCTCTTATAGCTGATCCTAATTGGCCCCTTGGAAGGAAAGTTATGACCAACCTAGATAGCATATTAAAAAGCAGAGACATTACTTTGCCAACAAAGGTCCGTCTAGTCAAGGCTATGGTTTTTCCAGTGGTCATGTATGGATGTGAGAGTTGGACTGTGAAGAAAGCTGAGCACCGAAAAATTGATGCTTTTGAACTGTGGTGTTGGAGAAGACTCTTGAGAGTCCCTTGGACTGCAAGGAGATCTAACCAGTCCATCGTGAAGGAGATCCTTCCTGGGTGTTCATTGGAAGGACTGATGCTGAAACTGAAACTCCAATACTTTGGCCATCTCATGTGAAGAGTTGACTCATTGGAAAAGACCCTGATGCTGGGAGGGATTGGGGGCAGGAGGAGAAGGGGACGACAGAGGATGAGATGGCTGGATGGCATCACCGACTTGATGAACTTGAGTTTGAGTAAACTCCGGGAGTTGGTGATGGACAGGGAGGCCTGGCGTGCTGTGATTCATGGGGTTGCAAAGAGTCGGACACGACTGAGCAACTGAACTGAACTGAACTGAATTGGTCCCTTAGCTGGCATAAAATAGGAATAAACATGAAAATTAGTATTAGGCATTGTTGTAGAAACAGATGATAATAGTAACTGTGTTCTGTGAACATTTTTGAGTAATATTAGACTGGTTAGTTGCCCAGAAACGGTACTGATTTTAACATACTCTTGGTATTATAAAAATATAAATTTGAAATTAATTGTAGCTTCTTTTTGTTTTTTTTAGTTTCTAAACTGTTTTTATACATTTTTAGGTTCTGTTCAAGTCGTAATATGGAATGAACAATATCAGAAGTTGACTACCAGTGACGAAAATGGGCTTATTATTGTTTGGATGTTATATAAAGGTATATTAGGACAGCTTATTTAATCTTCCACAGATTGGAGTTTGGATTACAGTAGTTGAACAGAGAAATAACATCTTTGAAATAGATCCTTTTTACCTAGCAGTAGGAGTTCATGGGGGTGATATTTCCAGATTTATGGATTCCTACTTTTACCTTTAACCTTATTTCTTTTGAACTGTGACCATGCATTAAGAAAGTGAATTATGTGACTGTTGGTTATCTTCAAACTGAGCTTAGACTCTTGGCAGAATAGTTTCTGCTTGAGATAGCTCTCTTTTTCAAGTTTCCGATAAGAATTCGTTTCTCTGTGGTCAGTGACTGGAGTTAGTTTAGTAGATAAAAACATTTATGAAGTCAAAAGCAATAATTCATTTCCTTTAATGAGTCAGTTAGCTTCCTTTTCCTTCATGGATATAGATTTTTATCTCAGCTCTGACTGCTGGCTCCCCATTTGTGCCTTTTGTCCAGAGTTGAAAGAGTCAGAGAAAGATTAATTTAGGTGTATCACTGTTACCAGAAAAATAACTCATAATACATGTTCTCTTGAGGCCTGTAGGCATTATCTTTGAATGAAAAGCTCGTGTGTGGTTTTAAAAATGCTTAGGGTATATACCTTTAAAAAATTCTTAATTAAAATATGCTGTAGTACACAAACTCATCTATTTATTTTTAAAGTTTATGTCTGTGTATATATGTGTGGGGAGTAGAACGTGAAAGTACACGAGATTAGAGTAGGTCTTCTCTGAGCCTCAGTCTTGATGGGTAATACCCTGTTCTGACTAGTTTTTCCATGTTACTTAATTACTTGCTTGGCTTTAGGCCAGAATTGTGTGTATGGGAATGTAATAAAGCCTTTTAAAGAACAAAAAGAAAACAAAATAGCCTTGTGATATGCCTTACATTTGATTATACCTTGAGACAAGTCACATCTCACCTCAACCCTATGTAGATAAATACAAGAACAGTTTTGTCACTCAGGTTTAGTGATGTTATATCACTAATGTGATGTGAACTTAAAATTTTTTTCAGTCTTCTAGTTTTTACACAATATGCTTACATTTAACATGCCTACAATTAATCATTGGAGAGTTTAGGCATACGTATGAAGTAATTGTGGTTATTCTGTTTTTTCTTGGTTATTATGTGAGGTGCACTCAAGAGTGGGAAAAATCAGTCTTTGAGAAAAATCACTCATTTTGGCCCTTTGGAAGCAAATGAAGTTTTATTTTTTAATTGATAGAAAAAAGAGAGAAAGGATAGGCATTTATTGTGTTTTCTGTGAATTATCACAGAAGCAATTTTTAGTCAAGGCATGAGTTATTTTTTTCATCTTGTTCTGTTGGATTTGAAAATTTTGTAGTTTAATGTCTTAGGTTGTGGAAAACTTTGCAGTTATTTGTCCCATAGTCTGTTTTATGGAAAGTTTCCAACTCTGAAGTACAATTTATCAGATGTGAAAGTTTTGACTTGCCATTTGTTTTCCTTTGTGAATACAGGCTCTTGGTATGAGGAGATGATCAACAACAGAAATAAGTCAGTGGTTCGAAGCATGAGCTGGAATGCTGATGGACAGAAGATCTGCATTGTATATGAGGATGGGGCTGTGATCGTTGGTTCAGTGGATGGTAATGCATTTTGTACCTGGAGCTAAGGTCAAGATTTAGCTGAAGTTTTGATATTTAGAGGTTTAAATGTTATCATATATTAGCATTCTGACAGAAAAATAAATACGAAAAGAGAAAATAATTGCTGTACAATATGATGACATTTAAGAATCACTTAAGTCTTATTGTTTAGTCAGTGAGTCGTGTCTGTCTCTTTTGTGACTCCATGGACTGTAGCTCACCAGGCTCCTTTGTCCATGGGATTTCCCAGGCAAGAACACTGGAGTGGGTTGCCATTTCCTTCTCCAGGGGATCTTCCTGACCCAGGTACTGAACCTGTGTCTTCTGCATTGGTCGTCAGAGGGACTAGATCAGAGAATAGGTAGAGGGATTCACTTTAGATTGGTGTCTGGTTGGGGACATACCTCTTCCTTTGTATTAGGGGGCAAAGCAGAAAGAATAAGTGTGGATTCACTTATTTTCTGAATGTTTGAAAGTGCGGGTGGGGGATTTTTTTTTGAAAGCTTTTATTTTCTTTCCAAAGTAAAAGGTGAATTCTTCTGCTAATTGGGAGTAAGGTCCTGAGTCAGAATTTAGAAGAGAAGGGAGAGAGTTGGAAACAGCTGCTATTTCAAATGCTTAGTAGAGTGTTTGGCACATAGTAGGTGCTCAGTGAGTATCTAATGACTGAATAAATTAAACAACTGAATGCTGTGAAGAATGTGAGAGCCCTTTAGGGAAACAAAGATTTCTAGAGCAGTTGTTAGAGAATCGTGACCTTGACATTTTAACGAAATAATTATGTTTTATGTTTGTTTTAGGGAATCGCATTTGGGGAAAAGACCTGAAGGGTGTGCAGTTATGCCATGTAGCATGGTCCGCAGATAGTAAAGTCTTACTTTTTGGAATGGCTAATGGAGAGATACACATTTATGATAATCAAGGAAATTTTATTGTAAGTGTATATATACTTTTATTTTTACAACTTTGTATGCTTATTTTATATATCATTTTTATATGTTTACACACATTTATTTATTATGATAATTTGTGTAATCAAGATAGTCTTTAATTCAGGTTTTTTTTCCCCTTAGTTTGTTTTATTAAGAAAACATTGTGTTGCTTCAAGGTAAATTAGTGCTTTTAGTTCTGATTTTCTGGTAGCTGGAAGGATAAAACTGCAGTGTGTTGAAACTGAGGAATGATGGGTAGGATGATGTGAAGTTAACCTTTGTGTCTTCTAATACCCAAAGCTGAAGTTTACAATGAGATATTTTTTGTAGCAAGGTATTAAAGCTTGTGAAAAGGATGGCAGGCTTATACAGTAAAGGACAAAAATCAGGTCCTGGAAGGAAGGCAAAATAGAATAGGCTAGGATAGAATCTCAAGGAAAGCTCTGGCTTTGTGAGATCTAGCTATGGCAGATCTCTGACCTTTCTTATGGAGCGACTTGTTTTTAGTCAGGGTCAAGACATCACATGAATCCAGTCAGTGGAAGTGATAATAACCAATATCTACATGACACTTTGCTATTTTCAAAGCACTTTTGTATACCTTTGATCATTTGAGTCTCACAAAACTCTGTGAACTTTTTTTTACTTTTTTTTTTTTTAAATCCTCATTTTACAAATTACGAAAACTGAAACTCAGGTGAAGTGATTCGTCCATGGTTGGTGCATCAGTAAGTGATGGAGCTTGCATTCAAAACCAGATTTTCACATTTCAGTGTTCCTTCTATAATAATACTCTATTCACACTAATGATACTACTGTTTTCAAATATAAAATACTAGCGCACTGATTTTATTTAGATGAAAATGAAGCTGAACTGTTTAGTGAATGTCACTGGAGCCGTCAGCATTGCTGGGATTCATTGGTACCATGGTGCAGAGGGTTACGTGGAGCCAGATTGCCCCTGCCTTGCCATCTGCTTTGACAATGGGAGATGCCAAATAATGAGACATGAGAATGACCAAAGTATGTAATTTCTCTTTTTTTTTTCAATGTGCAGAATTAAAAAAATATTTTAAAAAATTGTGCTTAAGATTGTAAAAAGTTCTCTTGGCTAAATATTTTACCATTAATTCCTTTTTTTTGGACTAGATCCTGTTTTAATTGATACTGGCATGTATGTAGTAAGTATCCAGTGGAACCACACTGGCAGCGTCTTAGCAGTGGCAGGCTCCCAGAAGGTCATCACTCAGGATAAAGATATAAACATTGTGCAATTTTATACTCCATTTGGTGAGGTAAATGTCTCATTAACGATTTTGTCTTTCTTTCTTTCCGTTTAAATATGCAGTGAATAAGATAGGGGAAAAAAAGAATGGAGGAAGGGGTATACACTTGTCACTTTTTTTTGAAGCGGACATTTTAAATAAAAATGATCAACTATCAGGTGTATTTCTTTGATTAATATCCTCATATCATAAGCCTTCATTTTATCGTGGAATTTATTTTATAGTCTTTACATTTAGAAAACCACATGTTTCATGTAAAATCACTGGGGAATAGTTATTGAGAATATTTTCTCTGTAATATGCATATGCATCTTTTTCACAGGTGGTTTTTGAGTTGTTTTTAGTGTAATTTAGTAGTTTCAGATTAATTTTAGGGGGTTTTAATATGATATATTAAATGTGAATAGGTATTAAATATACATATCAGTCTGTCCTTCTTCCAAACTTCTGTTTCAATTTGTTGTGAAATAATTGCTTATTTTAAGAAAATCTATCTTAAGAATGAATCTTAGGTGTTACTACATTAAAAATAAATATATTTTAAAAAATAAATACTATCCTTCTCAGTATTATTATTAATTTAATTTTCAAAGAGAGGTTTCTTAAAGCAGTAGTAAATGTCAACTAGGAGAATTAATATGTTATACACTTTAAATAATTTCGAAAGTGAGAACTTAGTAACTAATATTAATAAGTTTTTACGTATTTTATTTTCTAAACTTAGACTATATTCAGTTTCTTTTGGATATCCTGTTGGTTTTTATAAATTCACCACAAACTTCAATAATTTCTATTTTTGGCTTACCAAAGTCTGTACCAGTTGTTTTTACTATGTTAGTTTTTTTTTTTTTTCCTGTATTTTAATAACTTCTGTTGGGGTAAACAGTGGTGTCAGATGATGCTGAAAGTTACCTAGTAGAATGTTCTCTGGAGAGTAGGTGGTCTCTGTTCATTATCAGCTAATAATATTTCTGGTAGATGCTAAAAGCTAAGGAAAAACAGAAGCACAGTTCTCAAGGTTCCTAAATAATTAAAAATCTGAGTTCTAGTTATCTCAGTGTTTATAGCTTTCTTTTAAATTCACGTTCTTTGTTGGTTATTTCTATCTGTCGCCATTGGCTTATTTATCACTGTATTTTATCAGCTTATTTTTGTTAGTTCAGTCTTCTCTAGGTATGATAACATGCATTCAAAGGCCCATATGCTTTATCTTGCAAATCACCATGTTATGTGTTAAACTGAAAACTGTAAGTGGCTTTTGGTATAGTTGTAATTAAAAATATCTAGCCTAGTCCTCGGGGTATTTGGTCACTTAATATTTTTTGAATAAGTGAATATATGAGGTATTTATTTTTGGATCTATGTTATTAGGAAGAACTTGGAAGGAACTTAACTAGAGATGTCAACTTAAGGAAAACCTCAGGGAAGAATTCACTTTTGATTCTGAGGGCTAGGCTCTTCTGGTCTTTTCAGTGTGGTCTTACTTAGCTATGGGAGGGGCTAACAGAGCGTGGGGTTTTTAGTCTGGCCTGGCTTTGGCTTTGAACTCTGTTTCTACAGAGCTGTTCCCCTCAGAGAAGTCAGTTAACCTCTAAGACTCAGCTTTCTTACTTCCTCGAGACTCTGCTGTAAACACTAAAGGAGGTAGCGGCGGGAAAACGCCCACCGCAGGGCTCAGTGAGTGCTCCCTAAAAGCCAGTTGTCCTTGCTGCTGCCACCGCCTGCCATGTTGGCAGAGTGAGATGGCAGCCTTCTTCTCATAGCGTGGGTGTCAGGGCCAGGAGTCCTGTTGTGAGAGCCTGTTTGTTTCCTCTGGCTTCATACAGGCAGCAGGACAGATGGAGTGCACCCTCCTAGGTTAAAACTCCCCCCCTGCCCCCCATTGCATGCCATGGCAAAATGGAGTTTAATATATTAAATTTGATTTTAGAGCATATCTGCGTAAGAATAAGGGATACCAGTATAATTTATTAAAATTCTGGGGAGTATACTGTTTTGTGAAATACACATAGATTAAAAATGTTTTCTTTCTATGGCCACATTAAAAAGATCTTTGTATTGATCTATTCCATTTTTTAACTTAACCTTTAAATATACTGTCAGTATACAAAGAAATTCATTTGATTACATTATACATTTATTTACTTGATAGATTTTTTTTTTGTACTTGTTTACCAAAGAATCTATTAAGGGATAGGGAAATAAAAGTGAATATGAGCAAGTTAGTGTTGTCAAGTAGCTCACTGTCTAAATTCTCTGGAACCACAGAGGGCGGCAAGAAGGCAGGAAGTAATATTTAAGATGTATCTTAAAGGGTGAATAGGAGCACTCTAGGAGGACAAGGAATAGTTGGGTGGGGGAGACTTGGGGGAAAGGATTTCAGGCAGAAGAGAGATTATATGGGCCAAAGGAATGGAGGCAGAGTAGTTCCCTCGTGAGGAGAACACGGTAACTATGGTTAACTTGTAGGGTACTGAGCCACAGAGTTTTGGGCAAATGGGGGGAAGGCATTGTATACGATTCCAGACAACATGATGGTGGGTAGCTACTGATTTTGAAAAAGTATTAAACATTTTTAAAAGTAGACTAGGATATAATTGGATTGGTGTTCCAGAATGATAATCATGGTAGCAGGGATTGAATTGGAAGGGTGGGAAAGAAATAAAAGGTAAAACTTGTAGTTAGGAGGCTACTAGCTAGTTCAGTCAAGAAAGAAGGCAGTTATGATGAAGGAAAGGAGCGAAAGCAAAAGGCTGGGCATCTGGTTGGCTGTTGAGGGTGGGTGGGGGCTGAATAAGAGGCAGGACCTAAGGACCGAGTTTACTACTCCAGTATTTCATTGAATCTAAGATGCACAATTCTTTCCAACCCTAAATTGGAATGCATGTTAAAATCAAAGTTGTCCTATTTTAACTTGCAGCAATGTGTTTTTCTTTCCTCTAAGTTGGACATAAAAATAAAGATGCATATTTAAATCTCTGGCATCTTAGATTTGATGAAATTTGATACTGAATTCTTTGGCTATAGTTTGTTAATTTCTCCTATCATACATTTGTTTTTCATTACAAAAATGGAAGGAAAATGATTTGAAGTATGTAACAACCTTTCATAAAATAATTTTTGTACTGCTTTTGATCTCTGTGAAGTGATAGGTGGTATTTTATTTAATTGTGATACTTTAGGTTAAATATAATTTTTTTTTTCAGCATCTGGGTACTTTGAAGGTTCCTGGAAAGCACATGTCTGCACTATCTTGGGAAGGAGGTGGACTGAAAATTGCACTGACTGTTGATTCTTTTATATATTTTGCAAATATTCGACCTGATTATAAGGTGAGTATTAAGAGCAGTTGTAAAAAAAAGATGTTTTTTCTTATATAATTTTATTATAGTTGAAAGTATAGTCTCTGTATTTTGTATATATTCATAGCCACTTTGTTTTAGAAAGCAGCTGAAAGGAGGCTTTTCAGTGTGAACACCATAGAATTAGTAAACTAGTAAACTTTTCCGGAATACTATATATAAAGAGTACCAAGCGTGGTAAGTGTGCCGTGTGCTCCTCAAAACAATAGTAAAGACAAAGTTAATAATGTTGGCACTGAATATCAATTTATCAAAAATTATGTATAAATTTGTTGGGAGAGGGAAAGCTCTAAGTTCTGTAGTCAATACACATAAATGATATGGAAAGCAAAACCAAGACAGTTTACAGCTAAAAGAGTTGTAAATGGCTACCCCGAGGAGGAAATTAGGCAGAGGGGGTCCTGCATTTTGTTTTTGTGTTAAATAAACCATGTAGAATTATTTGACTATAAACTATGTGCATATGCTACTCTGATAAAAAACAAATATAAAAAGTGTGGATGAGAGAAAAAAGGCAAAGCAACTGTCTTTGAATTTTGGCTTCAGGATTTGGAATTGAACTTCAGAAGGGATCACTCTTGCTGTTGTCCCCCACACGGCTATTATTAACTATTGAAAAATCTGAAATTTTCACCACTGAAGCTTAAATCTTACAAATTAAAATGAGGAAAGTTAAGCCCAATTTGTTTTTGCAGTGCTTTTTTTTTTTTTTTTTATTACTTTTAGACTTGTTATTTTATTGAGAAGAGATATGAAGCTGAATATTCAGTCCCTCTCTTTTCTATTTCTAAAGGATTACTTTTGTCAGCACTGATAAACCACATACCTGCAATATTTCTAGAGGAAAAAAATATAATGATGTGACTTTCCCAATGTTAATTGCTATTTCTCTCATCCTTTCTCTTCCCTCCCAACTTCCCTCCTTCTGTTCCCTCCCTTTCTTCCTTCCCTTCTTCCTAGTGGGGTTATTGCTCAAACACCGTAGTTTATGCTTATACCAGACCTGATCGTCCAGAGTACTGTGTTACCTTTTGGGATACAAAAAACAATGACAAGTATGTTAAGTATGTGAAGAGTCTCATTTCTATTACTACCTGTGGCGACTTCTGCATTTTGGCAACAAAAGCTGATGAAAATCACCCTCAGGTAGGTGTTCCTTGATATCTTAAAACTTAGATGGGTTTAACTACTTGGCTGAATTGGGCTCTAGTTATCTATCTTCTCAAGCATAGCCTTTCTACTGGCAGGTACAGAAAGTATTGGGTCTATTGTCCAGGTCTGTCTAGGCCTCTGTTTGGAGAGTTCTATGACTCCATCGGTTCTCTGTCCCCTGATTTTTTTCTCTAATCAGTTAATCCATTGGCAGTTTATACTGACTGGTACTGAAGCTTTTTGTCTCTGAAATATATTTAAAATACCACAGTCCTTTTCCAATTTAAAATTCCATAAGTAAAAATGAAAAATCAGATGTCTAGTACAAAGGCTCAAGAAATTATGTAACAATGGCCATTTGTAACAATTTGAGTAGTTTCAACATTTAGAAATGTACTTTCATGTGGAGTTATATTGCTTTAAAAGTTAATGTCTCATAACAAAAAATTAATAATATAAATAATGCCCTTAAAAAAAGTCTGCTAGTCGTTTAAATATTTGCAGAAGTATGCAAATTTTTCAAAAAAGGGCTACCAGTGTCTTTGATAAATTATTGTATCCCACTAAAAAGCATAGAATTTTTAGTTGAAGGCAGCCATTTGAACAGTCACACTTGGCTCTGTTCTCTCTTGAAACTCACTGAAACAAAGGAAAAGGTATTTTTTAAAAAGCCACAAGCCTATAGGGTCCAGAAAGGATGAGGAAACAGCAACATAATTTTGGAGTTTAGAGAGTAGGGGGATTAGTGGTAATTACCTTAGCAGACCCAGGAAAGTGGAATTCTGTCTTCATCAGTGGAGAAAGGAAAAAAGCAACCAGTTTGTATCACAGAATCCCAGAGACATGGGACTTGATGGTGGTACCTGGTAGGAGAAAGAGAGTACGCAGGAGAGTACTTTGGGGGAAAATAAAAAGGGTGTATAAAGAAGCAGATTTCTAGATTCCCTCCCTCTCTGAGCCCCTGAACAGCTGCGCTTCTCACTCCCAGGGAGACTAGTTTGCCCTCCAGAGAGGATACAAAGAGTCTCTGCATTGAGGGGCGCTAAGCATAGGGAAGGGTAGAGGGACTCTTGCTGAAAACAGGGCAGTTAAATGAATGCTACCCCAATCTTCTGTTCCCACTTGGTTCCAGAACAGATTTCATGGGATCAGGAATCATACTAGCATTTGACTTGTCAGCTTAAAATACTTTGGAGAATTGCTTTCAAAATTCTGAAGGAAAATGTTTTCCCACCTTGAATTCCATACCTTAGGTAAACAATTCATTAAATATGAGGGTGGAATAAAGACATTTTTAGATGTATGAGATCACCAAAAATTTACCTTCTGAGCTTCCTTAACTTTGGAAGGGACTTCAGGATATGGTTCACCAAAATGAAAAACCAGGAAAGAGGAAGAAACAAGATCACCTGATGACCATGGGGAGGAGTGGTTCCAGGTGACAGTTCTGCATGTGCTGAGAGAGTGGATCACCAAAGGAGAGCAGGCCACGTGGCTCCAGAAGAAACTCAAAATGAAATTAATACAATATTTAATGTGATTGAGCTCCTGAGGGGAGACATATGTGACTGGGAGATAATGGGGGACTTGAGTTAGTATTAAATACAGAGAAAACTAAGCAAAGAGAAAAAAAATAAAGGCAATTATCCACAACAGGAAAAGCAAAATATGCTTGAGAGGAAAATAAATCATGTTGTACCTGACTCAGCTGTGAACAGCATTTCTGGAGTCAAAATAATGTAGTCACTGAATTTTTTAAAAATTCAAGTTATTTAAAAAAAAATTAAAGTTATTTAAAAATTGAACTATAATACCAGTGTAAGCCTTAAGTTCTGATATAACAAAATTATAGTGGAAAGATGGAGGGGTGAGAATGTGAGATGGAGGCTGGGCAAGAAGGGTGAAAGAGGGTCGTGTGCTTGGCTTTCTCAGTGGGTAGCGGTGCATGATGTCTCAAGTTGAAACAAAATGAAGCAAGAAGCAGCACTGTAAACACGTCACTTACACTTGTGGAGGTAAATATCGAAAGAATGAATTACAGGAGCTGACAGTAATTACTCTTTGGAGCAAGAAATGGGAAGTTGGGGGCATTTTGTAAGAAGTCTTATTTGGTTATTTAAACTATGAGCTGAGCATGTGAATGATAAGCTTGTAAAATACTTGTATTTTGTGGCAGTAAATAAGTTTAAGCAGTAGAAGAGTAAATCATAATATTTTAGTATAATTTTTACCGTTTAGTTTATGTTTATGAAATTAAACAAGTTTTGAGACACTGAGAAAAGAAAACATCTGTGCATAAATAGAACATTGAGAATGGGCTTGTTTGAAAATATTCTAATCTGAAAAACATCTGTATAAAATAGTATTCTTAGTACTAGATATGGAGAAGATGACTAACAGCAAAAAATGAAATTATCATTAGAATTATCTTATATAAATTATACATTATGCTTGATTATTTTTCCTAATAGGAATCATTGATGATTATTTGTGTATATATTAATCATTAGCATTTTAAGTTATTTTCAGTGGGTTGGATTATGTTTTTTTTCCTGAATTAACTGAATTTTTCTGAATTTCTCATGTCATTTATATATTGCTTCAAAGGAGGAGAACGAGATGGAAACATTTGGTGCAATGGTAACAAATTAAGTTAGCCTTTATATAGCTGGTTATAGGATAAAAATGAGTTTTGAATATAGCTGATCAGCAATTTTAGAAATACAAATAATGAAATGTAGTCAGTGTACTTGTGTTTCTTAAATGGTCTCTTAAAAATCAGTGTTCCACTATATGTAGAAATCAGCCTTTGTTTAATTTTAGTTTATATTTCTTTATTTTTGTGCTATAGATTATCTTTGCTATTCTTTGTATTTTATTTTTATCAATTCTTTCTATGTTAGTGATACTTGAAAAAGAGATCAACATGGTTTGTTAAGCATTATTTCTTTTATTGTGCATAAGCAGGGGTTTTGATACTTTCTATTTTATTTGTTCACAGTTTGTGCTAGTTCTGTGTAATTCTATTGGCACACCTATGGATCCCAAATACATTGATCTTGGTAAGGAAATGTTAATATTTACTCCATCTTTATTCAAGTCTTATTTGTAAACGAATTTTAAAATGTAACAGTGGTATTATTAACTAGGATGTTATTCTCTAAAACAAGGATGAGCATACTTCCTGGTGTGCTCGGTTCAGGTTCAGGTTCGGTACCAGTCTATGCCTGTTGTAGTAAAATCATTAGTAATGTCCAGTTTCACTCTCAGAAGGATCCTGCTTAGTACAATAATTATAAGTTTACTCTAGAATTCACAATAATCTCATGACTGCTATACTGCCATTATTTTCTTTTAATGGGAAATATAATTGTATGAGGATTGGTATCCAATGTGATGATTAGTATGTAATAAGCTGAGGATTATAGAAAGAATTTTGCCCATGAAACCACTCTTATTACCAATAAACTGCTTGTAAATACCTCTCTTCCATAAAGAACACTTTAGCTGCTTGTGGAAGAGAGTTTTCCCTGTCCAGATTTTTCTGATGAAATCAGTATATTAATAGGAACAACATAAAAAATATTCCTGACTTTTTAAGACATTTATTGCTTTAGATCTGTCATTCCCTCTAATAGCTCTGAAAGTAACCATAAAAGTTTCCAAATCTTATTCTTAGTATTTTGTCAAAAGTGGTTAACAAATATTTTGTTGCTGTTTCACTATAACTTCCAAAATGATGTTTTTTAAGAGTATGCTAGTTTATTGGATATGGTGTTAGAAAAAAATAGTAGGTTTCAAAAATTGAAAACTCATTGAATTATTGAATTATTTTCTCAATCTGAGAACTAGTCTTTTTTTTTTTTTAGATTTCACATTGAGCCTTAACAATCAAATGTTAAACTCTGCCTTCTAAGTATTTTGCTAAGGACTTTGAGTGATACAAGCAAATGTAAAAAATACTTGGTGGTTTTGTTGCTAAGTCGTGTCCGACTCTTGTGACCCCATGGACTGTAGCCCACCGGGTTCTCTGTCCATGGAATTTTCCAGGCAAGAATACTGGAGTGGGTTGTCATTTCCTTTTCCAGAAGATCTTCCTGATCCAGGGATTGAACTGGGGTCTCCTGCATTGCAAGCGGATTCTTTACTTACTGAGCCACCAGTGAAAAATACTTAGCTGGTCTCAAAGATTTTATACTCTATGTTTAGGGTCTTGGTAGCTCATTTTTAAGCATTGAAACCTTTCAACTTCTTATGTTCACTGTTAGGTTTGTTTATATGTTTCTCTATATTTATATATGTACATTAACGGTAATATTCTTTGTAAATGTTAGTATTCTTTAGCTTAAAATTGTTGCAGACTCCTACCACATGAATATCTTCTATTTATTAAAAATATGAGTCTTACATGTAAAGGATAAATTATGTCAATCTTCAGATTATATGTTTTTTCTTTTTAATATAGAATTATAAGGATGATAGGGTTAGCTTCAAAATAATTTTAATCACAGGCAGTCTGTGTTTTAATAGAGCCAGATGTAAATCCTTTACCTTCAAAAAATGGCAAATGCTTGAGGGCATGATTATTTGTATTTTTGAGTCTTGAAACTTTTTTATCTTGTGGTCTTGCTGGCTGAAATTTTAACAAGCAGTTCTTTCACTGGTCTGCAGTAAACCCAGCCAAAGACTCAACATTTTTGTTTCATACATATCCTGTAAAATTCCTTTTTAAAGTTTTTATGCCAAATTTTCCTGAGGACTGGAGGCTGAAGCAAAAAAAAGTATTTAACTGATATTGTCCTAGAAAGTATAATTTTTGTCATCTATTCTTCCTGAAAGCCTCTGTAGAAACTTTGAAGAAGAACGTTGTATATTATTATATATTATATAAAGTTTAGTTCTGTTGTACTGTACATATAAGAGCCAGATACCATTTGGGGGACCTCTTCTTTTGAGCCCTCAATTCCTTCTGTGTGCTTCTGTCTAAAGTACTTACTCTGCACTGTGATTATTGATTTTCTTGTCTCTTTTCCCTACAAGATTTTGAGCTTCCTAAAGATCTGTCTACATTGTTTCATTTCTGTATCCCCACTGCCTACCAACTGTGCTTGCCCAGTAACAAATGTTTATTGAATGTATAAACGTATTTAAAAGAGAATCTATTTATTTAGCAAACGGCCAATGAGCATATACTGTCTCAGGTACTGTACTGGGTACGAGGAGTGATGAGAAGTTAATTCTCACATTTCCTGTGGGATGTCTAAACAGAGAGTTAAAATATAGCTCATCTATTGAGCAGTGACTCTTCCCTGCTGCGCCCTTGATACTGTGCAAGGTGCTGGCTGAGTGGATATCTGTGCATAAGGACATTAGGGACACCTTCTCTACTGAGAGAAGCTTTCATTTGAGCTGAGTTCTGAAGGATGGATATTTCTTCGAGTGACATGTAAAGAAGAAGAAACAGCATTTTCAGAGGAATGAAGGCATGAAAAGTGCCTGAAAAGTACCAGTTGCCTGTGCTGCAGCCGTAGTGGGGAGAGCACATAAGAGCTTTCTAATCTTGGCCTGCAGCTCATGCACTAAGTCTCCTGTATGTGCCAGCGAGAGGTAACGATGGAAGTCGTTCAGTGCAGGTTCACTTTACCAGCTCTTTAAAAGGCTGAGAAATGAATAGGTAGGAAAGTGGGGGAACATTACGATGCAGACATTTATTTCAGGTCTCGGCATTAAAATATAATGTTACAAGCAGGTTTTACTTATATGTGAATTCCTAGATTGTTTTATTTTACATCGTTGCTTGGCTAGTAACTACTACCTATTAGGGTTACAAGTTTCAATTAATGGAAGCGGAATTACTTTCTTTAACATTTTTTTCTAGTAATCTTTACAGAGATTTCAAATTTTTTTTTTCGAGATACTGAATAGTTGAGAAGGACATGGACTGCTTTTATCCTGGCTGTGTTTTTTTCCTAAAATATTCTATCTATTATAATATGGTCTTCTAACTTTTTCCTAGAGGCTTAGTTGCAGGAAACTTAAGAACTAAACCACCTGGATGAGATAGATAATAAATAAAGATCTAGCATAATTTATGTAGATAGGATTATCTATGCATATGAATTTGCCAAAATTACTGCCATAATGATTCCAAAGAACACATTTCATATATATTTTTGTTTTTTGTTGTATTGACTAGTGAATTTATATAGTTTTATTATAAAAAGTGAAAATAATAGCAACAACATCGAACAGTTATTAACCCTTAAGGAGAAGCAGTCTGCCATAGTGGTTAAGAACACAGACTCTGGAACCAGATTGGCTGTGTTCGTGTCCTAGCTTCTACTGTTTTTCTAGTCGTGTGACTTCAGCGAGTTATTTAACCATTCCATCCTTCAGTTTCTTCATCTGCTAAGTGGGGATAATGATAGTGCCCACCTTACAGGGTAAGTATGAATTATGTATGTGATACATTAATTATATACTAATGTAATTACATAACATACCTGACATAATTTTTAAAAATTCAGTAAATACTGGCATTTAAAATTATTAATTATGTATTCTATACCAGACACTATATTATGCTTATATTTATCTCTTAATCCTTCAAGTAGCTCTATAAGGTTGGTAATATTATTATCTTCAATTTACAGTAAACAGACCAAGGTTCAGCTGGAATAAGTAATTTATCTAAGGCCTCCATGGGGTCGCAGAGTCAGACATGACTGAGCGATTGACCATGTACACAAACTTATAGCAGGTGCCTGTGATTTGAATCCAAATTTTGACTTGTGTGAGCCACTAACATTTAAATTTTGAATTCAGCTAATAATAAACTTGCGATTATTTAGGGTGTATCAAAAGAAGGAAACATGACTATAGTTTTTAATTGTAGCTAAAGCACTGGTTAAAAATGCTTTTATATGCTTAGGAAACACTGTATTTTATTAGAAAGCAGTTAAAGTTTGTGAACTTCATATCACACTAAAGACATAATAGTTATTTGTGTCAGAGTATCCATGGTAGAATTTACTGAATATTTAGCAGATATCTTATGATTTAGTGCAGACGGGATCAGCGAAAGCTGAGCAAAACCTAGGCCTGGTCTGCTCCTTCGTCTCACTCAGGGCTCCCCCTGAATTGGGGCTCTGCCACCATCCTCAGGACTGCCTTCCAACCAGCTGTTCTTTATAGGAAGGCTTCTTGCTCCCTCTAGAGTTTGGTAGCAGTTGGTACACATTTTGAATAGAGAAATGACAATTGTAATGAAAAAAAAATTTTTTTTAATATAATTCAACTTACTGAGGTATTTAGCATATAAAAATTCTTGCTTTTGAATCTCAACTTGTTTATCTATTCAATTAACACAATACCATCAGTCTAGTTTCTAATTTTTTGTTCAGTTCCTATTCTCTTACTGCCTTAAATGTCCTTTATTTGGACTGTGGCAAGAATTCCCTGGTGGCGCAGACAGTGAAGAATCTGCCTGCAATGTGGGAGACATGGGTTTGATCCCTTAGAGAAGGGCATGGCAACCCTCTCCAGTATTCTTGCCTGGAGAATCCCTGATGTACAGAGGAGCCTGGTGGGCTGCAGTCCATGGGGTCACAAAGAGTTGGACACAACTGAGTGACCAAACTAGTACACAGCATAAGAACTCCATAAATGGTAGCTGTTATTAACACTTTCCTATTATCCTGACTTTATTAATGATTACTTTGTATAGCATTTGTGAATTGAAAAATGTATTTTGTACCATTTTAACTGTGAATTTAGAAATTAGGTACTAAAATGATCTTTTATGAGTTTTTTGTTTTTCTGTGTTTTTTGTGAATGTATTTAGTTTTATATTGTTTATTTTGTTTATTTTTGCCTGGATAACCTTGGGCAAGTTATTTTATATCTTTAATTCTCTGTTTCTTTATCTGTTTACGATGGATTTGATGACACTGTCTATTTCATCAAAGGGTACACAGTGGAAATTTAATTATTCACTAGGAAATGGAACAGATGAAAAGATGTTTAAGATAATATATTCTTAGTGAGAAGGAACTTTGAAGAATATCTTTTTCTAAATTAATGATGGGTATATACCTAGGAGTGGAATTGCTAGGGCATATGATAATTCTATATTTACCATTCTGAAGAACTACCAAGCAGTTTCTCAAAGTGGATGCACCATTTTACATTCCTACCTTTTCTTCACATTTTTGCAAATACTCATTATTGTCTGACATCTGGATTCTAGCCATGCTAGTAGATGTGAAGTATTATTGTGATTTTGATTTGCATTTGCCTCATGGCTAATGATGTTGAGCCTCTTTTCATTTGCTTAGCGGCCATTTGTATATCTTCATTGGAGAAATGTCTATTCAGATGTTTTGCTCAATTTTTAATTGGATAATAATAAATTATCCAATTTATTGTGATATATTATTGTTATAAGTGTTATTTGGACATTCTAGATCTAATTCCCTATCGTATATTTGATTTTCAAATATTTTCTTCCTTTTGTGGATTGTCTTTCACTTTTTAGATGGTGTCCTTTGGAGCAAACAGATGTTTTAATTTTGATGAACTCTGGTTTATCTCCTTTTTTTCTTTTATTGCTTTCATTTTTGGTACATATTTAAGAAATCATTGCCTAATCCAATGTCACCAAGATTTACACATAAGTTTTCTTCTAAGAGTTTTGTAGTTAGGTCTTTGATCCCTTTTGAGTTGATATTTTTGTATGGTCCTACAGGCTTTTGATTCTTCTGATTTCTTAGACTGTGTTTGGAATATTCCATCTGTAAAATAAGGGGTTAGACTCATGATCACTGAAGTCTTTTGTGGCACAAACCTTTTGTGATTCTAATTGTAACCAAATTGTCTTTCTGTTCTTTTTAATAGTGCCATTATTTGTTACAATGACCAAAACCCATGTGATAGCAGCTTCGAAAGAAGCATTTTATATCTGGCAATATCGTGTGGCAAAGAAGCTTACAGCATTGGAAATTAATCAGATCACCCGGCCTCGAAAAGAAGGGAGAGAAAGGTATATCTTTTAATGCACATATTTTAGTGGCTCAACCATATCACATTTAAATCAGACATAGCTATTTATAAATTGACATGCTTGAGAACCGTAAATACTTTTGATTATTAGAAATAATATTTTTCCATTAATTTGAATATCTTTCAGATTTGTGTGTTTAAATTTTTTAAATTAGTTTTACGTTTGGCTGTACTGGGTCTTTGTTGCTATACTTGGGCTTTCTCTATTTGCGGCAAACAGGGGCTACTCTCTAATTGCAGTGCATGGGTTTCTCATTGCAGTGGCTTCTCTCATTGTGGAGCACAGGCTCTAGGATGTGCGGACTCAGGAGTTGTGGCTCACGGGCTTAGTTGCCCCGTGGTATGTGGGATCTTCCTGGAACAGGGATCAAACCAGTGTCCCCTGCACTGGCAGGTGGATTCTTAACCACGGACCACCAGGGAAGCCCTGTGTGTTTAAAGAGAAGTAGCATGTGGTATAATAAAAAAAGCCTTTAGCGATAAAGACCGGAAGCCTCTGTTTTTATAAGGAATGGCCGTTCTCACTCATCTGCTCTCGCCATGTTACAGTTGTAATGCTACACTGAAATGTGATTATTCAATTGAAATCGAAATGTCTAACAAAACTTCATTCCTATGGGTTAGTGGTAGAGGTTTTTCTATGAAAGTGGGGTGATTCTGTTGTCATAATCATCACAGGAGAGGCAGGTTCTTAGACACAGATATGGAGAAAGTCTGTAGGTGGGCAGAACTGGTCCCTCACCTTCTTTCTCTTGCCTTGGATTCCAGGGGCTTTGGGGGTTGGAACTATTTCTTATAAGTGGGGGTAAAGATGACTCTACTACATGGAGAAATTAGGAGCCCTGATGGAGGGATTCTTTGTAGTAAGTATTGCAGTGCACTTACTGTGTTTTGTAAGTTATGTTGTCTCTGTTAGTGATATTCCATGTTTCTTGCTCTTTTGTTGTTATCCTGAGCCTTTAAGCAAAGCATTTGGTTGAGTAATTTTAACCTGATCATTCTTAATGAGGGCACAGGCCTGTGTTGGTGGTTGTGGGCAGCAAGCAGGCTTTTCAGAAATCTCAGGTTGCCTTTTTCAAATCGTTTCCCTTCAAACATATTTGAGGTCTTAATGCAGTCTTCCCTTCCTTTTATGCCTCACTTGTGTACTAAGGTAGGCGATATAACCCCAGTAAAAGTATTTTGGATATATGAATTCATATGGAAGCAGGCAAAAAAAAAACAGTTGAAAGAGAGTCTAACAGTTGAAAGAGAGTCTATGTTGTCTTCTCGGTACTCGTGAAAGATTCAGTGCAAATAACTTCTGGCCTCTTTGAAGAGAGCATGTGGCAGTCATAGCAGTAATAACAAGAGACCTGGAGTTTGTGGGGAGAAGGTAGATCTTAGGACAAGGTTGGGGAAGAAAAGTCTAGCCTCTCCATGGAGTGAGTGTCCCCCGTGAACGAGCTAAAGCGATTCCGGTTTTTGTTTAAATAAAGAAGGCATCATTTCCGTATATTTCTGTCTGGAATATAATTGCTGGTTTTAATGACTTTGGGCCGGTTGTCTCTGAACTTCAGTTTCGTCATCTGTAAAACACAGCCGGCGATGGTGATAAGAGCCAGCACTGATTGAGTACTTCTTATTACTTCTTGCGTGCCAGATACTGGTGCATCTCGTCAGTACTCATATTATTCCTGTTTCACAGGAAACAGACACAGAGGTGCCCAGCTGGTAAGCAGAGGTGGGACATACTGCCAGGTTTATCTAGCTCTGAGCCCCTTGACTCAAGATTGGCCTTTCTCGTAGCACCCTACTTGTTTTAATAAAGGGATTTGGGTCAGGTGATCTCTTGAGAGACCTCCTATTCTAATATTTGACTTCTACTTTGTGAAAACTAAGTAGAATTATTAACTGTATGTACTTAATGGAAATGTATTAAGTAGAAATATGGTTATCTCTAAATTGGTATACCTTTCTATGTTTCATACAGTTCTGTCACCTGTATTTATTTAACATTCGATCTCCTTATATTGATGAAAATACAAATGTGACTTCAATTTAACAATGATAAAATTTAATGATATTTTAAAAGTAGAAAATGGCTTAATTTCCTATGATTATATTACAGCTACAGTGTCTCAAAAGCTCTGTACATGTGTGCTTTACAAACATTATTTAATTTACGCCTCTCAAAAGTCCTGCAAAGGGCGAATTGTTAGCCTTCTTTTACAGATAAACAAATTGAGGCTCAGAAAAGTAACTTGCACAGGGCCTCAGAGCTACTCAATGATGAGTCTTCTCTGTTCCTCCATTCATTTTAATGTTTTTTTCAGCAGACATTATAGAGTGCCTGACAGTGTGTGGCAGGCACTAAAGATGTAGTCTTTGCCTCTAGGAAAATCACCGCCTAGGGGGAAAAGCAAGTCAACTCGCAGCGATATTGTGGTGTGAATAAGTGTTACAGTAAAGGTATCTGAGAGACAGTACACCTGAAGTGGTGCCTCTTTCTATCACAGAAGCTTAGGGGAAGGTTCTTTACTTCAGAACAAAAATCCCATTAACTAGAGCTTCCCAACTACACTTAATAAGTTTTACTTTTATTAAGCATATCAATAGAAAGGAAATTATGGAGAAATAACAGAGACACTTGGTGCTTTAGAAGTTGTTCCTCCCAATGTTCATTGGGAGAGTAAGGGGAAATATCTTTAGTGGCTTATTGAAATTCATTGGAAATCTGTGATTCAATGTCCAGATATAGTTTTGGCCCAGCTTTCAGGAACATGGCACTTGCATACCTAGTAAACATGTGGTAGGTAGTTTCTGCTTTTATAAGGTTGAGCTGTGTCAAAAACTCTTTAAAATAATCAGGACATTAATATTAAATAACAGTATTCATTGGTGTCATCCAGTCCTTTAATTGTTCCAGAGATCATGAAATAGTATAAACCTTACTTACACTGTCATTGAAATTTGAATTTTTTTTTCCAGAATTTATCATGTTGATGATACTCCTTCTGGATCATTGGATGGTGTGCTTGATTATAGTAAAGCCATTCAAGTAGGTGATTTTATTAGTGCCAGCATATGTTAATATCCATAGATTTGGAAATACTGTAATTTTATTTTGAGACATGAAAAAATTTGTTTCCAGTGAATAGCATATTATTCTAGTAATTCTTTTAAAAATTTCTATTCTGATTCAACTTGTTCTAGATCTGCTCTGTTTTCTTCTTTTGATTTAAAATTTTTTTTTTATTTTGACACAATCTTAGGCTCATAGGAAGTTGCAAAAATAGCACGTAAAACCGCTTTACCCAGCTTCCCACATGGTGACATCTTATGTAATGGTAGTATAATATCAAAATCAGGAAACTGACATTGGTAATGATTCTGTGAACTAGACGACAACTCAATTCCTTATTCGGTTTTCACTAGTTTTTACATGTAGTTTTATGTAACTTTATCACCATAAAGGAACTTGCCTCATGCAACTTCTTCATTTTTATACTCACTCTCCACCCCTATCCTTGTCCCCTGGCAATCACTAATCTGTTTCCATCTCTATAATTTTGTCACTCTGAGAATGTCTTACGAAGAGAATCATATAGCATGTCACCTTTTGAGAATGGCTTTTTCTTTTTTTTTCTTTTTAAAGATCCACCCAGGTTGTAACAGTGCCATACCATTTGCCCCTTCTTTATTTTGGCATATCTGGCCCTCTTGCTAAATGTTCATCTTTTACAACCAAGCTCACGGGTTTGCCCCTCTTCCCATTTCGGTGTAAGTTCAGGCTTCTCCCTCTGCGTTCTTGTAACTCTTGTGTTTACCTCTACTCTGATCACACTGTACTGTTGTGAGGCGCCGGGTCCACTGTCTTCCCCACTAGACTTTTGAGTAATCCCTGAGGGCAAAGATTATATCCGAGAATCCCCAGCACTTCAATGTCTGTCACATAGTAGGTGCTCAGTAAGTAAATAGTGGTTAAGTTAATAAATATATAGCTGAAGTATACTGCTTAGTGAATTGCATACCACCTTATACCAGATCAGTCATTCAATAAATGTTTGATAAAGAGTAACATTGATTTATTTTAGGGCACAAGGGATCCGATTTGTGCCATAACTGCATCTGATAAGACCTTGATTGTGGTAAGTGGTTAAAAAAAGAACTTATTCTGTGAACAGTAATCTTTTACGTGGTGAAAATAGGGCAAAGGAATATATTTTGGATTTGAATCTCATCTTATGGGCACCTCAAGTTTTACTAGGTCCAACAAAAGAAATAAAGTTTTAAAGGTTGCCTCATAATTTGTTAATCATTTGCAAAAACTAACTGTGAAAGTAGTAGACTCATGGCCAGGTGGGGAGAGTCTGTCACTGGGTTGAATGAGCCCTGTAAAGATTGGCCCGTGTGGAATAGATTGGACAGTGGCAGTAGGTCTTGGAAAGTTTCCTCTCTATGCAGCCTGCTTTGTTTTATACTGGAGAAAGTGCTTTGGCTCAGCTGTTTTCGTAAGACTTAGACTGAAGAGGTAGTGTGTTTGCTAGCCAAGAAAATAAAGAAGTCCGTGGCAAATTTTTGCTGAATTTTTCAAATAAAATCAGTGTATCAATGTTATAGTGTCTCTTCTTGAGCTCTGATATTTGAAAATAGTGATTTTAGAAATAAATGCTGAATATAGTAAAGCTGGTAGAGTCATTAAATTTGAATTATGTAAATAGATCCTTGAGTGTGTATATTTCCAGTTCTAGTTACATTCTTTAGACATTAGCTAAGTTTATGGGGGAAAATCTTAAGAACTTAGTATTCATTTTTCTCACCAAATGAATTTGGTGTATGTTTTAAGCAGTTTGTCTTACAATCAGCTCTGTGGAGAGTCTTTTCTTTTTATATTCTTTGTTACACAGCACATTTTTCGGTTGTATTAGTTGTTTTTCTGACATTTGCAGGAAAAAATAAAAAGAAAATGCAAATTAGATCAACCATACAATGGTCTTAATTCCTAAATGAGAGAGTCTCCCTATAAGAAACACTCAGACAGTTTTAATACTAGCAAAAATTTTAATGGTAAAGATACCTTATGCATTGAAAACTTTCCACTGTTGAAATATAAACAGCTTTTAAAACCATGACATTTTCAAACTCAAAGTCATAGGACCTACTTTTTCAAAAACAAAATCTGATTGCATACTTCAGTATATTAAATCTTTTAAAGCCTGTACCTGTCTTTTGTACATTAAAAAAATATCCGCCCTCGTTACCAGTCCCTTGCCCTCCCTAGTCTTCCTGACAGGCCCTCTGCAGAAGCATGCTCAGAGGAGAGAGCTGCCCCTGGTAGAAAGGGAGAGGGAATGGTGGGCTGAGGGTAGCCTCCTGTTTTTTCCCATTGCCATGGCCCCAGGCACAGCAGGATTTCGCTGTCTGTTGCTCTGTTGATTTGTCAGCCTTAAGGCTTGCACAGAGTTGCATGGAAACTTACCTTCTGTTCTGTGTTTAAACACATTGAAATAGTACTCACTGTACCACTGCTTTCTGATCTTCGCCCTTTGCCACAAACTGTTATCATAAGAGATGGCTGCAAGATGACAACATAGACTTTCAGTGACAACTGTATTCCTATGGTGGTCTTATATTTATTTTTCATGTATATGAAATTTAGTTCAGTAGGTGCTGTATATGTTAGCTTTCATTGTACCCTGAATATTAACCTAGACAATTGTAAATAACCCTAGATATGTCTTCCATGTGATATAAGACTTTGTGTATTAAAAAGAATTAGGTTTCTAGTTTTCTAGGTTTCTGACTTTTTTTCCTTGGATATTGCATGAAAAAAATTAGATCATCTTCAGCCACTTAAAAAAGGTTTTAATTAAGTTAGGAGGCAAATATGTACTCAGAACATTATGAGTATCAGAATTGAGAATTCACTGTGACACTACCACTTTGGATTTGGAGCAAATGTATGAACATATAGAGAGACCTGTAGTTGTAATTTAATGTTATTATGGTAAATAGGCTTTAGTAATCAAAAATATTTTCTGTAGAGTCGTGAATCTGGCACCTTTCAGAGATACAGTCTTCCTAACGTTGGTTTGATTCAAAAATACTCCCTTAATTGTCAAGCCTACCAATTATCCTTGAATTGCAACTCTAGGTAAGTCTGAAAACTTTCCACAGGTAGACTGTCATCCACTGGGATTGTTGTATTTATGTAACAAATGCAAAGATGTGTGTTTGTTTTCAACTTGTCTAGTTGAGTGTAGTTTTACTATACTATATTTGTATTTAAATATTATATTTATTAGGAATATACACACACACACACACACATATATATAGATGTTTTTCTCTAATTGGGCAAAGATGTTTTTCTTTAATTGGGCAAAATATAGAAATTGTACTGTAATATTTTAGGTTATTTGCATACCAGTTGCTTTAGTCCCTTGGATACTTTTTTCTCTCAAGGAAGCAAAATGGAAAGCACCCCATGTCTTCTATCAAATTTATAAATGTTTGCTTAAAGTTAATTATTTAAAGCCATTTCTACCTTCTTCCTGGGTCCTGATGAACTTATTTTGAAGAATGGTGATAGGTAATTATATTCATGAATGCTAGAGTACTGTTTCTTCCCCTCCTCCAATTTCATTACTTGTAGCCGCCTCGCTGTCATCGACATCTTAGGAGTTCTAACCTTCTTTGACTTGGATGCTCGAGTGACAGACAGCACAGGACAGCAAGTCATTGGCGAGTTGTTAAAATTGGAGCGAAGAGATGTCTGGGATATGAAATGGGCCAAAGATAATCCTGATTTGTTTGCAGTCATGGAGAAGACAAGAATGTATGTTTTCAGAAACTTGGATCCTGAGGTAAAACCAAGAAATGAACATTAATGGTACATAAATAATGAGCCAAAAACCAAAACCTGGCCATTTCTCTTTTGTTTCTTTAAGAAATTTGTTGGTGTTGGCTGCATGAATTCTGAAAATAAATAGGAACATTTCTGTGGAACTCAAAAATATTTGGTCTTAAGTGGGGTTAATATTTATCTTTTAAATATTCTCTCCTTTCACTGAAAGGTACTTTCTAAGCATTTATCTGTTCTGTTTAAAAGATGGAACCATGGTCACTAACTGTAGAGTCTTTATTTCTTCCCTTGTCAAAGTTTTAAAAAAAGAGAATCTGTAGTCTTATTTACCAAAGTTGCTCTTTAAGGCAACCTAACCAAAAAGTGGTTTTGAAATTCCCTTGGCCTTTCATTTTATTTTGCCTGTCTGTGCTTACCTTTGTCTCATTTATATTTACATGAACTTTATCAGCCAGTAATCCATGTTCTTTCTCATCCTGATAATCTTGTGGACTATGACTAATAATCTACTCTCTCTGGTGTGTCAGAATGCTCCTTTCTCACTTGATTTTTAAAGTTATATTTTCTATTTTCTACTTGTGACTCACATCAACTGATTTTTAGATGTTGAACTTTCCTGTCAGTCTGCTCTGTAACTCTTAGCTTTTGTGTTTGGGAATTCAAAATTTGAGTGGTAGCCTAATCAAAACATAATTAAGAAGATAAATCTTTTTAAACAATTTTTGAATTACCTGTGGATTTTCAATTTGGAATTTTCAATACTCCTATTGTACTCCACTAGAGGAAATAATAAGAGGTGACTTGATAACGTGCTTTATGGCAGTAACTAATGTTTGTTTGGACCTGTAGTTTCCTTCTTGGGAAAAAATTACATGCTGGGGCCCCTGTGCTACTGAAGTTCTTCTGTAATTATTTAGTGGTAAACTATTTGCCCTTTTAATATCTTAAACTATTTTCAGTTTTAATCCTAAATTATATACTAAGGACCTTTGGGTTGGCCAGTGACCTGATGTAAATTGCTCTCAAAGGCTTTGTTAAAGCTTTTAGGTTTCTTATGAAGTCACTCGGTCATGACCGACTTTTTGCAACCCCATGGACTGTAGCCTACCAGCCTCCTCTGTCCATGGGATTTTCCAGGCAAGAGTACTGGAGTGGGTTGCCGTTTCCTTCTCCAGGGGATCTTCACAACCCAGGGATCGAACCTGAGTCTTCCACATTGCAGGCAGATGCTTTACCGTCTGAGCCACCAGGGAAGCCAGGTGTCTTGTGGATCTTTGTATTTTTAGACCCTGAGTAATCGCTCAAAGGGCTTCCCTGGTGGCTCAGACGGTAAAGAATTGCCTGCAGTGCAGGAGACCCAGGTTCAGTCCCTGAGTGCAGAAGATCCCTGGAGAAGGGAATGGCAACCCACTCCAGTATTCTTGCCTGGAGAATTCCAAGGACAGAGGAGCCAGGCAGGCTCATGAAGACTCGGACACAGCTGAGCAGCTCCCACCACCAGTGGCTCAAAGGAAGGGCATTCAGGGTGTTGCCTTTAACTGTATAAGCACAGCTTTCTTTCAAAGGTTTAAAGAAAACTTGACCTTTCCAAAGAACCAAGTGTGAAAATTTGGCAGGTAATCATGGGATAAACTTGAGGATGGAAGTGAAATACTTTTTGAATGTGAGGGTCCATTATCCGTTGTTGGCTCTACTCACACTGATTTTGAAATCAGGTGCCTGGAGAAGTGAGAGGATTGTGCCTGGCTGTTTGTAATGTGTGTGCAGCACACATGGGGAGTCCAGGACCAGGGCAAATCTTTGCTTAGTAGAGAGTGTTTCTTAAGTAGTTTCAAAAGAACAACCTTTTATTTATTTATTTTTGGAGTTTGTTGTCTGGCTTGGCAAGTACTTCAGTTTTCTGTTAGATTTAGAGGTAGGTGAATTTCTTAAAAACTTAACCACTGACTGAATTTCTTTATAAACCATGCTAAGCTGTTTTTTTCATTCAGATGAGAACACTGTCTGGCTGTGGTCCCTGTTTGGTCAGTTACCCTGCTTGCCATGCCTCTAGCACATGAGGACATAACTCTTCAAAACTGGACTGACTTGAACTCCTTTAGGACATCGTATTCTGTCCTAAAGGGACAGAGGGTCTTCCTATGCCGTCTTGATCCTGTCTGATCACTCACCTTACCTTTCTATTTCTCATTTCCTCTTTGTTTTTGGTATTATTTTTTATCCACAGGTCATCTTTTATGACTTTATCTTTTGTCTGTCTTGCTTTGTTCAATTATCTAGCTAGAAACAAAAAATTTTCTAGTGATGAACCTTTTTATACAGGTACAGTTGGTTTACATGTAGTACCAAAAGAAAGCCTCGAAGAGGCTCCTATAATTTATAGGAAATATTTTACCACGTGTACTTTTTTGTGAGTTAAATTTTGTTCTGATTCTTTCTGTTCATAAAAGCATACTATTTGCCTTTATGTAATATGATTTTTTGAGGTAGTGTAGGGATTTTATAAAGTTTTCTCATATAATTTTAATCAATTTCTACTTTGTAAAGAAAATATATATTTTAAAACCTAATGAACATATATAATACACCTCCAAGAGCCTCAGTATTAAACTTAGACATATTAAGTGCAGACTAAACATCATTCAATATTTACTTATTTTCATCTTTTTAGTGTCTTCCTATTACTATAATTTTTAAGTTTCTATTATATATGAAGCACTAACTTTCAGAGTTATAAATCTGATACATTATTGCATTTGGATTTTAGGTTACTTTCTATTTTTTTTATGACTTTATACATATTTTGAAAAATTGCTTTCTTGAGTTATTTTCATTATCAGACATTATCCTATTCTTTTTGCAGTGTTCTTGGAGGTAGTAATTATATTGGGAGTTTATTTCTTTTTTATATAATATTTATACCTATTTTTTCCACTAGGGGTTTAGGACAGCTACTTTACACTATAATATGCATTTGCTCTCCTTTATTTCTACAAGCCTGTCTAACACCAGGACAAGAAAGAGACATGTAGCAGGCTCATGTATTTCCATGTTGGCAAATTAAATCTCATATAGAAAATGAATCTATCAACAATACCCTCTGGCTAATGTTACAGAGGACATACTTTTCATGGTATGAGATTTCTTTGATATATATATATATATCAATATATATATATACACATACATATATACAACATACATATATATAAATATATATATATATATACACACACACTTAGATACAGATTTCATTAAGAATTAAATCTACTGTTACATAGAATGAATGAGAATTATCAAACTGTATAAACCATCTTTGGATTAATTCAGAAGCTGATGCTGGATCCCATTAGGGAATTAATACTGATTATGTGAAGTGTGATCATCATCATGTGGCTATGTAAGAGAACATCCTTATGTTTTAGAGATACGTACTGAAATAGGAGTGAAATGTCATGATGTCTCTAGATTTACTTTACTTTAAAATGCTTTAGCCAAAAAATTGACTAAAGTGTATCTCCAAACTGTTAATATTTAGATGATAGGTATGTGAATGTTAATGACATTCTCTCTACTTTTTTTGTTTTGAGAATTTTGATAATAAAATTTAAAATTATGATAAGTCAAAGAAGGAAAATTTTGTACTTTTAAACATAACATTTGTTTTTGTCTTTAAAGGAACCCATTCAGACTTCTGGATATATATGTAACTTTGAGGATTTAGAAATTAAATCTGTTCTCTTGGATGAGATATTAAAGGTAATTCTTATTAAGAAACAGTTACATTTCTGTTGTTGGCTTGACTGGAATTTGTTTTTGTCCTGGGCAGTATGGGGTACTGGTTAGGAGTGTGGGTTACAGAGTTCCAGCTCTCCTCTGTCCGTCACACAACCTTTAGACAGCATCCTTCCTCTTTTAAAGTTTCATTTTCCTTTCCTGTTTATGAGCTTGTTTTTATCTCTATAAAATGTGGGTAGTAATAGTACCTTTCTTACAGGATTGTTACTTTGTAAGATAATGAGTAGAAAGCAAGTTAGTGGAGTGCTAGGACCAAGAGCTCAAAAAGGGTAGTTAGTTGTCATTATTTTATGTTAATAACAGAGAATGCTGAAGAAATATTTGATAATTTTCTTTAGTCTTTTTCTTGTTCTAGAATATTTGAGTAACTTTTTGTTTGGAGGTCCACCTTCCTTCCATTTTTATTTTCAGGTTTATAAAGTAATCTTGTTTCTAAATTCCAGATAATTTTTGAACTTCTACTTTGACCTTCATTGAAAATTCTTTGAGAATTTTTTACTCTGAGAATATATTGCAAGTTTACTTTCATTTTCCCAAAGTGTTTATTTTCCTATGTATTATGTATGTTTTTTGGAATTGGGAGAGTAGATTTTAAATTTCCAGAAATGTTCCATTTTATAACATGTTTTCATATTAAAATAAATATCAAGCTAAAGTTTGATCATGTAAATTGCAACTCTTTTATTGTGATCCAGTCTTTTCTGTATTTGATGACCACACAAAAGCAGCAGAAATGGCCCCCACCCCAAATTTTGTTTGCATGTCAAGAGTATTAACACCACAGACATACCAAAAGGGTGTAAAAAGATCTTACCTACATAGTGAGGTTTTTTTGGGAGAAAGGACAGCTTTCCTAAGCTGGTTCAAAATTGATTTGAGAGCAAGGAAAGGAGACAGGCTAGGGTTTTTTGGGTAATTAGAGGGTGGGGCTAGAGTGAGGGTTCCCATAAGTAGGTAGAGTTATGTGTGGTTTGAAACTCCTGTGGCACCAAAGGATGGAACACTTAACACTTTCTTAGCACCTTGTCCAGATGTGAGGCAGAAGGGGAAGGGGTGGGGGTGAGGCTTAAAAGCTCTCAGCAATCAAACATCAAAAAGGAAGGTCTGAAGTTCTGTTGCAATCTAGATATTTTAACGATTGCATGTTAAATTGCTTCAGCTGTGTCCGCCTCTTTGCGACCCTTTGGACTGTAACCTACCAGGCTCCTCTGTTCATGGGTTTCTCTAGGCAAGAATATTGGAGTGGGTTGCCATGCTCTCCTCCAGGGGATCTTCCTGATTCAGGGATTGAACCCGTTTCTCTTAGGTCTCCTGCACTGGCAAACTGTAACCAATATATGGAAAGATAGATTTGATATGATGGATTAGATAAACAGGAATAATTTTATAAAAGTGGCATCATTGTATAATCTACTTTTTTAGTGTTCAATTTAATTTTAACAATGCGGCAGTAAATCTGAAGGAATTGTAGAACTTCAGATAATTTTTTTTTCCCACCACAAATGTTGCTGTTTTTCTGGGTTAAGAAGGAAAACTATGAAAAAACTAAAGAAACTAGTGAAATTAAAAAAATTACTGCTTTTAAACTACATCTTAAATGTTTGATATTATTGATTGTGCACTCTAAAAGATGATGTTCTTACATTTTCTCCCTCTTTCTCTCCTTTTTTCATTAAGTATATTGTTATTTTTACTTTGTCAAGATTTAGAATGTTTACATTTTGTTTTCTAACCCTATTTTTCCAGTTGTTTAGTCTTATATTTATTTAAATGAAAGCTGCCATCAGCCTTTTTCTATATTTTCTCTGTGCATGAGTTCTTAATTTTGATTAATCTTGTAGTTGGCTGGATCTCATCATTACAGCTTTTTTCAAGACAGGCTCATAGTTGCTGATTGCCTTGAATTCTGGAATGCTTAAAATGATGATATTGACATGATTATATTGATACTTATGAAGAATTTTTAAAACATATTTAAACTGGTTAGATGTACTGTAAAACTCTTGACACACTGGGCACAGTCTGTGTGTATCTGGTACTGGGCTGAAGAATCACTGCAGTACTATTGCCTGGTTTACTGGTAGGGGCTGTTAGACTGAGGGAAACCAGGTTCTCTGCCTGACTTACTTCATGCAAAGCCATAAAGAAAAGAATATTGTCATATCTTAGTTCCCTCTGAGGCCTCGTTGACCCAGGAAATATTTATCTGAACTGTGGATTCCTTCAAGCATACAATTTTAAGGAATAACATGAGTGTTGTACACCTAAAAATAATAGAATGTTATAGGCCAATTGTATGTCAATAAGATAGGAAAAAGAAATAACATGAGAAATTTCTTGGAGGAAGGAGTGCAGAAGAAAAAGGTAAGGAATTAACATGCATTAACACCTTTGTTGGAGAAGGCAATGGCACCCCACTCCAGTACTCTTGCCTGGAAAATCCCATGGACAGAGGAGCCTGGTAGGTTGCAGTCCATGGGGTTGCTAAGAGTCGGACACGACTGAGCGACTTCACTTTCACTTTTCACTTTCATGCATTGGAGAAGGAAATGGCAACCCACTCCAGTGTTCTTGCCTGGAGCATCCCAGGAACGGGGGAGCCTGGTGGGCTGCCGTCTATGGGGTCGCACAGAGTCGGACACAACTGAAGTGACTTAGCAGCAGCAGCAACACCTTTGTATGAGGTGTTTATTTGTTGTTACAACTGTACTTGATAGATATTTAGATCAGGAAGGTTCTTGGTGGATAAAATTATTTACCTAAAGTTCATCTGTTCATGGATTCAGCAAATATTGTTTGGGAACAAGTAAAGACAGTTCCTGGCCTCCAGTAGAGAAGTTGGGGAGGTGGACAAGAAATTCAGCAAGTAGAAGAGGGTTAAGGGTGCTGTGGTTCAGTCAACAGGTGTTTTTCTTCAAAGGTCTGAAACAAGTGAGTGTTAGGTTGGTTCCGAGACTGAATAAGGTGAATAACACAGCCGGGCGTTGTGCTCAGTGTTCGATATGGTATTATCTCATTTAATCCTCACAGTGCTAGAAGGTAAATTTGATTACCATCCCATTTTTTTTAGATGAAGAATTTGAGGCCTGGAGAGATCAGCTGGCTTGCCAGTGATACCCAGTTAGCAGTAGGCACAAGCATGATTTGACTCCAGGCTCTCTAGCTTCAGAGTTGGTGTGTGTAACTGTAGTGCTGGATTATGGGTATTTTCCAGAAAATTCAAAAGACCCACACATGGGAATTTCTTTTCTTCCAAGTTTTGCTCATAATATGATGCAGTTGTTCGTTTGCTTTTTTTTTTTTTTTTTAGACTGTAAGAAAGAAATACATACTCTAAAGGCAACTATTTGGATTTCTCTCTTTTCATCTTTACTTTTAGAATCCAGAATATCCAAACAAGGATTATATCATTAACTTTGAGATCAGGTCCCTGCGAGATAGTCGAGCAGTGATCGAGAAGGTTGGAATAGAGAATGCTTCTCAGTTCATCGAGGATAATCCACACCCCCGACTTTGGTATTTAAAAATAAATAAATGAAACCTCATGAAGTATCAAGTGTAAAATCTCAGCCATTGTCCACTACTCTGATACTAGACCTCTGGTGGGAATAACTTTCATTCTTGCTCTTCTTTTTAAAATACAGAAATTTAGAGGTGGAACTATTCAACATAAGCATAATATTAGGACTTCCCTGGTGGTCCGGTGGTTAAGACTCCACACTTCCACTGCAAGGGCCATGGGTTTGATTCTTGGTCAGGGAAGTTCTGCGTGCAGCCCAGTGCAGCAAAAAAAAAAAAAGGAAAACGTTTATAAATTTGTTAAAATAATCACTTCCCACTGTTTCACTAGAAGCAATAGGTATAGTAATTGAATTCTGATTCAAGACTGGTTTATCTATAGTTCACCATAGGCTTTTACTGTTTCTCTTTTTAATATAGGCGCCTGCTAGCTGAAGCAGCTCTTCAGAAACTGGATTTGCACACTGCAGAGCAAGCGTTTGTGCGTTGCAAAGATTACCAGGGCATTAAGTTTGTGAAGCGCCTGGGCAACCTGCAGAGCGAGCCCATGAAACAGGCAGAGGTGGCTGCCTACTTCGGCCGGTTCGAGGAGGCGGAAAGGATGTATCTGGATATGGACAGAAGGTAAGTACTGAAGGTGCAGGCGTCTGGACTGCTCCCAGAATCTGCACTTTTTTTTTTTTTTTAAACAAATGATTGTAAAATAGACTAAATATATCACACCATTTCTTTAAAAAAAAAAATAACTTCAGTTTGGATTCCAACCCAGACATTCAACATGACCTTAATTTATGCTTTGTAATTCAGGGGCAACTTTCTTCTCTGTCTTGACGTAATGTTAATGACTGGCCATGGGAGATTTTTTCATTTGGTAGGGAAAAAACCCATGTAACTACAGAGACTAGGGGCTTTATCATTTATTGTACCACTCATTATTTAGGTTCTCTGTTTTGGTTTAGGTCATTATTTAATTTTCTGTTGTCAAGGAGCATGAAATGAAATTCCAAGGTATTTAGGGGTTGAGTTTTATTCTTTATATTTCAATTTTCTTTATATAAATGACTGTATGAACTTCATTTCAGCTGTGAACATTATATCTAGTTTTTATTATTTGTACTATCAGGAGATTGCTATTACAACTCAAGCTTTGAAAAGAAGTATAAAACCAAACATGTAAACATGAAATAAGCCTGATCATGTCTAAGAAACTGATGAAAAGAAATGATTATTATTTAAGGGATTATTTTGCCAAGTAAATTGAAAGCCTAGGAGAATAAGAGGCAGAAAAGTGTTTCTTTTTTCCTGTTGCAGGTTCTTCCCATTGCCTCTTCCTCGGTCAGGCTAGATTTCTAAAATGTTTAGAGAGTTACCTTATCTGTCTCTTCATTGCTGTGTATTCTCAGTATCTGAGAATTGAACCTAGCACATAGCAGGCACTTGCTAAATGCTTGTTGAATGAATGAATATCTCTTTTTTTTTTTTTTCTAGAGATCTGGCTATTGGCCTCCGGCTGAAGTTGGGAGATTGGTTTAGAGTACTCCAGCTTCTGAAAACTGGATCAGGTGACGCAGATGACAGTCTCCTTGAGCAAGCCCACAATGCCATCGGAGACTACTTTGCTGATCGGCAAAAGAGGTAGGTCACCTATCTGGACCACCCCCCCATCCATTCATTCCACACTTGAAATTGTAGCTGCCTGTGTAGAGTACTTCCTTATGAAATAATGCCAGGGAAATGAAGACTATCCTTCCAGATCCCAGAATTCACATAGCCCTAGTTACCATGGAGGAGCAAGGGATCCTTCCAGTTGTCAGGTTAGCATTGTAAGACTTTGGAGTTTCAAAATTCTGAAGACGTATTCTTTAGCACCAGGTGGCTTTCTGCTGTTTGTTTGCTTGCTTTATTATAATAGCTTATTTTCAGAAATCATTGGTGTTTATTCTGAAGCTATCATTTTAATCAGTATGCTTACTTATTTATGTCAGTGTTTGGAAACTGTGTATCAGAGTAAAGCAGTATTTCTTAAGAATATTCAAAGAATATTGTAACTTAAATATGCTATGCAGTCTTTTTTTGGTTTTTCAATTTATGTGCTTCAAAGATATTTTATAACTAAAGATGATGATTAGAGTAATATACTAGTGCCGCCATTCTAATGAAAGAACTTTTTTGGTGAAAGTGCTTATTTATCAGGAGATTCACATTAGTTTAAAAGTTTTTCTTTTCTTTCTGTAGGTTGAATGCTATACAATATTATGTACAAGGCCGGAACCAGGAACGCTTAGCTGAATGTTATTATATGTTAGAAGATTATGTGGGATTGGAGAATCTTGCAAATTCACTTCCAGAAAACCACATGTTGCTTCCAGTAGGATATTATACATTTCAGTTTTGGGAGTTGTTAGGTTACTTTATAAAGCTTTTCTATTATAGTGAGGAAATGTACTTTGCAATATGGAAAACTAATAATTATAACTTCACAGTTTCTAAGGCGTGGAATGATGCTTTAGACATTAAAATAATTTTCAGTATTACAGAATGCTTCAAAATGGAGAAGGAAAAAAATCAATCATATTCCTACTATTTTAACATGATTACAGTCTTGTGTGGGGCTTGCCAGTTTTATAACATTGCTTTAAAAATTAGCTGAACACATGAAATGTTTACAGATGAATTAATAGGTTGTCAGAGATTCTCTTCAGAGTGATTTGAGGTGGGTGTGGGGAGTAGTGCGTGTGTGTGTATGTTTGAAATTTACTATAAGAAAAGTTTAAAAAGATAGCTCGACTTTAGTAGGCTATATTAACAACAAAGGATTTAACGTTTAAAAAAAGAGTGAAACTAAAGGCGGAGTTCTCTGTAACTTTGTTCTAAATTTTCTTCTTTGGGCTCTTTAAATTAATTGTTGCATAATTAATGCTGCCGCTGCTGCTGCTAAGTTGCGTCAGTCGTGTCCGATTCTGTGCGACCCCATAGACGGCAGCCTACCAGGCTCCGTCGTCCCTGGGATTCTCTAGGCAAGAACATTGGAGTGGGATGCCATTTCCTTCTCCAATGCATGAAGGTGAAAAGTGAAAGTGAAGTTGCTCAGTCGTGTCTGACTCTTCATGACCCCATGGACTGCAGCCCACCAGGCTCCTCCGTCCATGGGATTTTCCAGGCAAGAGTACTGGAGTGGGTTGCCATTGCCTTCTTAATGGGGAGAGAAACACTCTGACCATTTAGATATTAAGAAAGGAAAAAAAAAACAAAACAAACGGTCTGAAAATTGGCTAGTACAGCCCAATGGGAGTTTTTATTGTGGTTCCCCTCTTCCATTTTTGGCCTAGTTTCCTGAACTGATGAATAGCCAACTTGTCTGGGACATTGCTTAATAGAGGTATTTGAGAGCCCTGTGAGTGTGAGATTTCCCTTAAGCCTCTAGTTAATGATTAACACTGAGTGTCACGTCAATCCTTTAAAGGTAGTTTTACCCACTAGCTTGGGATTTGTTTTGGGGCCTGGTATTTCTGTAAAGTTGCTACTGAAGTGAAAGAAGACAAGAGTTCAGTATCTTCAGAACCTGGTTGAAAATCAGATCTGGGCGGTGAGCCAGTGAAGCACAGATTTTATAAAAGGTGATGCCTTAGCATCCTTTCTCGTTTGTAGCCTCTGCCTCTATGTCCGGTTAAAATGAATATTCTATGCTGTTTGCTGTACAGTCACTAAGTTGTGTTCTACTCTTTGCGACCCCATGGACTGCAGCCCTCCAGGGGCCTCTGTCCATGGGATTTCCCAGGCAAGAATACTGGAATGGGTTGTCATTTCCTTCTCCAGGGGATCTTTCTGAGCAGATGCCTTAGTTATCCTTTTTGGTTTGTAGCCTCTGCCCCTATGTCCATTTAAAAGAAAAGTTACTGTTGCTACCAGTAATTGTAATATTCCTATGGAGTTTTATAAGTTAAAATGTAAGTGATTTCCTTGTTCTGTGAAACCCGATGGTAATGTTTTGTCCACAGGAAATAGCACAGATGTTTGTGAGAGTTGGAATGTGTGAACAAGCAGTGACTGCATTTTTGAAATGTAATCAGCCGAAGGCAGCAGTGGATACCTGTGTACATCTCAACCAAGTAAGGAGCTGAGAGTCACCAGAGTGATGCTATAAAGACTGTTGCCAGGACAAGGGTTGGAAAGCTTGAGACAGATTTTGTGAAAGGAGCCAGATATTTGTTTACTTGGTTGAGGACTGAGAAATTGTCAGAATTTGCACTTACCTCTTGAAGTGCTACCATTAAGGGTGACCCCTTCATAACTAACTCAGTATGAGAACCTGAAAAAACCCTGTGCTTTTAGTCTGGCAAGTTTTTGTCTGGAAGTCATTTCATAATTTTTTGCATTTTATTAGGGTTGTGTTTTGTTTCCAAAGAAGGACCAGTTAATGGTCATTGCAAGAGGAAGGAATTGAGTTACTTTATCAATATTTATTTTGGCAAATCTATTTTCTTTTCCTTATAGAAAACATATATTTGATATTTTCAAGAGCTGGAATTAACTAAAATGAAAATGCAGAATTGTTGAAATTGTTCACTATCAATGTATTCTTTTAAGAATTTTTTGAAGTATTTTATAAAGTTCCATTTGCTTTATAAAAATAAATGTTAAATCTGATAGGATTTTTCTTAACTGAAATTCCATTTTTTTTACTATAAACAAATGTATCTTTTTCTCCCTCATAGTTCGTGCAAAATTAGAATTGTAAGATTAATATGACTATAAACTTTGATGCTTTCTTTTTCAGATGTTCTCCTTAAACACATCAGTCTTAGATCATTTGATTATTCTGACATGTTTGACTTCTAAATTTATAATTCCTCTGATTTAAAAAAATTTATATACCAGTTTTTAATTTTGATATAGTGTTATTTATTATTATAAACTTAAAGCTTTATTGTATGTATTTTTAGACGTATCTGACTGTAAATGCTTGGGTAATTGTATGTTGTATATATTTTCCCCAAGTGGAACAAAGCTGTTGAATTGGCTAAAAGTCATAATATGAAAGAAATTGGTTCCCTGTTAGCAAAGTATGCATCTCATTTATTGGAAAAGAATAAAATTCTTGATGCCATAGAACTCTATCGGAAAGCCAATTACTTTTATGATGCTGCCAAGCTGATGTTTAAGGTAATGTAATAATCTTGGTGAGTATTTGATTTGTTTTAGTTACCAATGTTTTCTTATATACTAAAGAATACATTTTCCATTCTTTGGAAACAAATATTTGTTATAGCAAAATCCCTCTCATTTTGTTACTATCATAGTATAACTATGTGTTACCTTAGTAGTATTACCGTTTACTAAAAAGGCTGTTTATTAATTTTAGCACCTTCAGTCAGTTCAGTTCAGTCGCTCAGTCATGTCCGACTCTTTGTGGCCCCATGAATCACAGCACGCCAGGCCTCCCTGTCCATCACCAACTCTGGGAGTTTACTGAAACTCATCTCCATCGAGTCGGTGATACCATCCAGCCATCTCATCCTCTGTCGTCCCCTTCTCCTCCTGCCCCCAATCCCTCCCAGCATCAGGGTCTTTTCCAGTGAGTCAGCTCTTCTCATCAGGTGGCCAAAGTATTGGAGTTTCAGCTTCAGCATCAGTCCTTCCAATGAACACCCAGGACTGATCTCCTTCAGGATGGACTGGTTGGATCTCCTTGCAGTCCAAGGGACTCTCAAGAGTCTTCTCCAACACCACAGTTCAAAAGCATCAATTTTTCAGCACTCAGCTTTCTTCACAGTCCAACTCTCACATCCATACATGACCACTGGAAAAACCATAGCCTTGACTAGACGGACCTTTGTTGGCAAAGTAATGTCTCTGCTTTTTAATATGCTATCTAGGTTGGTCATAACTTTCCTTCCAAGGAGTAAGTGTCTTTTAATTTCATGGCTGTAATCACCATCTGCAGTGATTTTGGAGCCGCCCAAAATAAAGTCTGACACTGTTTTCCCATCTATTTGCCATGAAGTGATGGGACCAGATGCCATGATCTTAGTTTTCTGAATGCTAAGCTTTAAGCCAACTTTTTCACTTTCCTCTTTCACTTTCATCAAGAGGCTTTTTAGTTCCTCTTTACTTTCTGCCATAACGGTGGTGTCATCTGCATATCTGAGGTTGATATTTCTCCCGGCAATCTTGATTCCCACTTGTGCTTCTTCCAGCCCAGCGTTTCTCATGATGTACTCTTACTGATTCCTAAAAAACTGTATATTTACTTAATACTGAAGTTAACAATTAGAGAATTTTCAACTACTATAAAGTATAAGTTCCTGTAACTGGAAATTAAATCCTGTTAATAAATTTTCAAGTCCTTTTAAGTGTGCAAGTTTTAAAGATGTTACACGTTTCATAGTAGGCATTTGGAGGGAACATGACTAGTACGGAATTAACGTAAGCAAATTTTACATTCTGTTCTATTCTTTTACCATTTGATTTAATGACAAAGAAAAAATTTCCTTTGAATCATTTAAGCAGACTTAAATTTCTGGAGATGTACCATGGTAAAGCCATCTTATCTCTAGGTACTTGAAAATTATTTTAAAAATCTGTTACATAAAATACTAGCCTTTCAATGAAAGCGTTCTTCACTGAATTATTTATCAGCATCTGTTATTTTCTAAAATTGTTTTGCATTCTAATTCCAATGGTTAAATACTAAGGAAATAACTAATTACTTATCAGTACTAAGGAAAAGAAAATGTGTTTTAAAATATTTGTCATAAACGGATGGTACTTATATTCCACCCTACTGACTTTCCTCCTCATTTTAGAGAATCAGATTTCAGAAATGAGAACATTTGTACAAACATAGATTAAGAAATATCTTCCCCCAACTCTTTAAATATTTAAAGATTGCAGATGAAGAGGCAAAGAAAAGAACTAAACCTTTACGTGTGAAGAAGCTCTATGTGCTGTCAGCTTTACTTATAGAGCAGTACCACGAACAAATGAAAAATGCCCAACGAGGCAAAGCTAAAGGAAAGAGCTCAGAGGTAAGGTGGAACATTAAGTAATGTTAAGTCATGTGAAGCATTTAAGGGAAAAAAAACCCAAAATGATCAAACTTCTCTTTATGGATAGACCATTTAATGTACTTATTTGTTTGCATTTATTTTCTTAAATGATATTAGGAAAAAGAAGAAATGATTTGGAATTAGTACTCAGATTTAGACAGCTCAATTTGGAAATACTGAAAATGATTTTTTTTTTTTACTAATCTGTAATCTTTGCTTAATTCCTTTCTTGGTAAATCCTTTTTAATCAGTGAGTTTTAAAAGCTTCCATAGAAATATGTGTATTTTTTAAATTGTAAGTGAGCGTTGTATTAACATAAAGTTTAATCAATTCTATTTAAAATTTTGATTATTCCTTGGGGAGGAGAATCCTTTCACAATATATTCATATATAAAATCACCACAATCTACACTTTAAATTTCTTACAATTTGATTTGTTGATTATACTTCAGTAAAACTGAAGAAAAAATTTGATCATGTCAGTTTAATAAAGTATGAATTATAATAGAGAAGTCTGTGGTGACAGTTCTGTAATGATGAAATATGCTAATTTATTATTATTATTTACTTTGGCTGTGCTGGGTCCTCATTGTGGTGCAGTGCACAGGCTCAGTAGTTAGGATTTGTGGACTTAGTTGTGGTATGTGAGATCTTAGTTCCTCTACCAGGGATCAAACCTGGGCCCCCTGCATTGGGAGCACGGGCTGTTTTCCCCTGGACCACCAGGGAAGTCTCCTTCCCTAGATATTTTAATGTATAACAGTTTCAGAAATCATCTCTATTGGAAGGACTGTTGTTAGGTTTGTGCTGAGGGCAGATGTGGGTCTGCTTTATTTGTAGGCCACTTCTGCTTTGGCTGGTTTGCTGGAAGAAGAAGTTCTGTCGACAAGTAGTCGTTTCACTGATAATGCTTGGAGAGGGGCTGAGGCTTATCACTTCTTTATACTGGCGCAAAGACAGCTCTATGCGGGCTATGTTGACACTGCACTGAAGACAGGTGGGTGTAGTAACTCATATACGCAACATGTCTAAAAAGTCATAAATTGAAAATGAAGGGCAAACTCCTTCAAGTTACTCTTATATTAACTTCAGTAACACTTTTTGCTTTTGGCCATGCCCTGCAGCCTGTGAAGATAAGATGTGGTAATCAAAATAAATTATCTGAGCTGATAACTTATAGACTCAGTTTCACTTCCTTTTTTCTCAAAGTTCTATTTTTTCAATAAGACAGACTGAAAAGCAGTAATCTGTTCAAAGAAACACAAAGAGAAAACATATGATTTCATACTTCGCTTTTGTTTTTTTAAACAAAAAGAAACATGATACTGTTTTGAGAATCCACAGAAATCTCTAACATATTTATATGGAACATATAAAGTTTTATAAATATAAAACATATAAAAATTATAATTATACAATAATAATAATAATATGTTTATATATATTTATATCTGCAGTGTATTTTGACACCAATAATTTTTGGTATATTTCTAAGTGGTGCAGCCATGTGCATCATTTGGTGGTGGTAATTTTTATAGGCCCTGAGCTGTTGGCTGGTGTTACAGAATTTGGTGGTCATGTAGTCTACTTCCCCTACTAGTTCTCTGATCACCTACCATTGTTTTCATTAACTTTGCTAACATTCATGTAGGTTAAACTGAGCCAGCCTGACATTCTTCCCCATGCATGTTCATGATGGCGTGATTGCTTTACACAATCCAAACTGCCTTCTCTTTCCTAGCTCTTCACCTGAGAGACTATGAAGACATCATCCCTGCAGTTGATATCTACTCTCTGTTAGCACTCTGTGCGTGTGCCAGTAGAGCTTTTGGTACTTGTTCAAAAGCTTTTATTAAACTCGAATCTTTAGAGACCCTCAGTTCGGAACAGAAGCAGCAATATGAAGATCTTGCTCTAGAAATCTTCACCAAACATACTCCGAAAGATAACAGAAAATCCGAATTGGATGGCCTTCTTGAAGGGTAGGGCCAGTTGTAATTAGTAGATGTCATTTTTATATAGATTTTTATATCTAAATAGTATAGTATAATGATGAAATCACTAAATTTTAAACTCTCATACCTTAACTCCCTGGTGGCTCAGCAGTAAAGAATCCACCTGCAGTGCAGGAAATGGGGGTTTAATTCCTGGGCTGGGAAGATACCCTGGAGAAAAGAAATGGCAACGCACTCTAGTATTCTTGCTTGGACAATCCCACTAACAGAGGAACCTGGTGGACTACAGATCATGGGGTCACAAAGATTCTGACACCACTGAGCGACTAAACAACAAGCCACCTTAACATTATACTCAAAGCCTATTTTCTTTAGTCTTAATAGTATATTAATGATTTCTCATTGCAAGAAAAGTTTTTATTTGAAATTTACCTTGAAATGTTTTCCATTCTTCAGGTTTTTTTTTTTTTAGTGTAATAAATAAGGTTTTAAGTGATTAGACATTTTAAAGTGTAATTCTTTCTCCTCTTATTTTTACAGAGGGGAAGGGAAACTGCCAACGTGTGTTGCCACAGGAAGCCCAATTACTGAATATCAATTCTGGATGTGCAGTGTGTGTAAGCATTGTGCCCTGGCTCAGGAAATAAATAACTACAACTTCTGTCCCTTATGCCATAGTGCAGTGGGATGAAGAACTGACCAACTGCATATACCGGGAGAGTTTATATAATAAGGTTGATTCCATACAGTTTATGTAAAAAGCAGCATCATTTCAGAGTTGTATTTTTATACAAATATGTATATATATATATATATGACGGAAACTGCTTATGCCTCGCTGTCTTCTGAACTTTGGGTCAGCTGTTGAGAAATCCACAATTGAGACAGAATGAGTAAAGAGAAGGTCACCTGCATGTGGTGGGGCAACTCTGCTAGGCTGTTCTTTTGGATTTTCATAAAGGGTAAAATAAATATGAAGCTGTGAGATGTGAAAAAACCAGACTGGCTTTCTTCATATATCAGGAAATATAGCATCTTACTATCTCCACCATTAGGAAGGGACTACCACTCTCAGTTCAAGTTTGAAATGAAGGGGGAAAAAATTGCTAAATGGCCAGGCTGAGATCAGTGCCCATCCCTAGAACAATCCCAGGGTCCACGAGGAAGGGCAGGGTGTACCACAGACGTCTACTCTAGTATCCCTAATGGTATGGGAAGTGAGACAGGGGTCTGGAAGAGCAGTAGTCTTATAAGGCGATGCTCTGGAAGCTGGAAGGACTGCAGCTGACCTCTGTACAAGACAGAGATCAGGAAGGGAAGAGAAACAAAACCCAGTAACATCTACACACAGACATGTTATGTACATATATATATAATTTTGTGTAAAAACACAACTATGAAGTAACGATGCTGATTTTCATATAAAAGATATAGAAATTGACTATATTATGGTTGGTGGTTTTTATGATACTATGGAAATATTCCAAATAAGAAAAAAAATTTCTCACAGTGTCAAGGTTACTAATTCATTAAACATTTTTGATGGAGAGGGATGGGGAAGCGTGAGAGTGGAGCAAAGTTGAGTTTAGGGAATTGACATAACCTGTCTTAGGAGGTTGTGGGAGTGCATGCTCAGTCACTCAGCTGTGCCTGGCTGTTTGTGACCCCATGGACTGTAGCCTGCCAGGCTCCTCTGTCCATGGGATTCTCCAGGCACGAATACTGGAGTGGCTTGCCATGCCCTCTTCTAAGGGATCTTCCCAACCCAGGGATCGAACCCATGTCTCCTGCACTGGCAGGCGGATTCTTTATCACCAGCAGCACCTGGAAAGCCCAGAGGGAGGTTAAACAATTGTAATACTGAAATGAGCTCTAGTTCTAGTTGTGTTTAATTAAATAAGCATTGAAAGTGTTCTCTGTTTTACTTTCAGAAGTGATAAAAAAGCATTTAAAGACTTTTTTTTTCAATTTAAATTGTTTCCGATAGCTCTTTACAAATTTATTTTTTATTTTCAAAGCTGCGCTGGGTCATCATTGCTGCATCCAAGCTTTCTCTAGTTACGGAAAGTGGGGGCTACTCTCTAGTTGTGGTGCGCAGGCTTCTCATTGCGGCAGCTTCTTTGGTTGCAGAGCGCAGGCACTAGGGCTCGCAGGCTTCAGTGGTTGCTGCATGTGGGCTCAGTAGTTGTGGCTCACGGCCTCCAGAATGCAGGCTCGGTACACAGGTTTAGTTGCTCCGCAGCATGTGGGATCTTCCTGGACCAGGGATTGAACTGGTGTCCCCTGCATTGCAGGACAGATTCTTAACCACTGGACCATCAGGGAAACCCTAATAGCTTATTTTTGCTATCTGTTCCTTTTTACCCACTTTCTTAGTTTCATATAAGAGATGACAGTTGGCATGTACTCTTCATAATATTGTGCAGAACACTTGACTCCATTAATGATGATGTAAATTTATAGAAAACATCCAGTTTGTAGTTATAGTTTTAGTTGAAACATTGTCACCAAGCTGGACCTTTTATCTAAACAACTCTTGGGTTTGGGGAGTGATTCTCAGTAAGTACCTGTTTTGATTTAGTCATTAATTTTAAAAAGAAAAACTGTAATCAGTCATGCATAATTTCTTATCTATTTTATATAGCTAATAATGTTCTCTATTTCCCATGAACTTACATCTTTTTATTATGTGGCTGCAAACCAGACTTTAGCACTATTTTATCAAGATTATTTGCTGAAGTTTGACTGACATTTAGTAGAGGCAATAAAGAGAAATATACAACATTGTTGTTGCAGCTTCCGTACTTAGGTTAGTTAATCCAAATGTATTATGTTTTTGGTCCTTTAGAGACAAGTTAGGCCTGTAGCAGATAGAGAATAGTGAGCTATGAGGAGAGGTTTGGAGCTTAAATGAGTTCATGTAGATAGTGGGTTGCTGTGCCTAGTTAAAACGAGAAGACCAGAAGTCTTTTAAGTCTCTGTGCCTTGTGGAAAGTTACCTTGATAAAATGGTAGCCTCCAAATACATTACCAGGCAAGTCATTCCAGAGGTCATGGAACACAAAGGATTACACACCAAAAAACGATGCTTAAGTCACATGGTTTACTGAATCAACTTAACGTACACAGTAAGGAACAAGGAGAGAGTGATGGGAGAGATTAACACTGTTAGTGAAGGATGCTGGTCAGGCACACAGATTCCAGTTCCCGATTGCTGAGTTATGTACTGTTCTATGTCCTCACTCTGTCTCTTCCTCACCAGCTTCCCCCTGATGGTGTGGCCAGGAAGAGGACCACAGTTGAGACTGGGGGACTCAGTCAAGTAGAATGTGCCTGAGGCCAGTGAGGCACACTTGCTCTAAGGAGGAGGCAGGTTTCCCTGGTCCCAGCTGTAGGTGCCTCTGAGACTGCTGAGCAGTCATGGATTCAGTTGTATTTCCTGGGTAGAGGACAAGTGTCATCAGTGGGTAACTGAATCAAGACCTCACACATACTGAGCATCTTCTAAGCCTCATGCATACCCACTGTGCCATGAATACTTACTGCCTTGGTTACCTTTTGTATCTTCATCAATATTAGGTGTGCTGTGCTGTGCTTAGTCGCTCAGTCACGTCTGACTCTTTGTGACCCCATGGACTGTAACCCGCCAGGCTCTTCTGTCCATGGGGATTCTCCAGGCAAGAATACTGGAGTGGGTTGCCATGTCTTCCTCCAGGGGATCTTCCCAACCCAGGGATCGAACCCATGTCTCCCGCATTGCAGGCAGATTCTTTGTCATCTGAGCCACCTGGGAAGCCCAATATTAGGTATAGTCACACAAATATGCTGTATTTACTTTGTATAATATGTCCCATAAGTTTCTAACTTATCTGATTTTAACATAGTGTGTTTCATCAATCTCATTTGTTTTCTTCTATGACAGAATATAGTATTCCCCTCAAATCAGAAAATAACATCCTAGAAGGACAAATATCATATGATATTGCTTATATGTAGAATCTAGAAAAATGAAACAAATGAACTTACTTATAAAACAGACTCATAGACTTAGAGAACAAACATGGTTATCTGGGGGAAGGGTGGGATAGGTGAGAGAGAGATTGGAAGTTTGAGATTGATATGTACACACTGCTATATTTAAAACAGATAACCAACAAGGACCTATGTATAGCACAGGAAACTCTTGCTTAATATTCTATATCTAAATGGGGAAAAGTGAAAGTGAAAGTCACTCAGTTGGGTCCATCTCTTTGTGACCCCATGGTCTATACAGACCATGGAATTCTCCAGGCCAGAATACTGGAGTGGGTAGCTTTTCCCTTCTCCAGGGGATCTACCCAACTCAGGGATCGAACCCAGGTCTCCTGCATTGCAGGCGGATTCTTTACCAGCTGAGCCACAAGGGAAGCCCTAAATGGAGAAAAGAAAAAAAAGAACAAATGTAATATGTATAACCGATCACTTTGCTGTACAACTGAAACTAACACAACATTGCTAATCAACTATAATATAGAATAAAATTTTTTAAAAAAGCAAATCTTCCCTAGGTTTAAAAAAAAAGAAAATAGCATCCTGACAAAGACATTGGCCCCAGAGGATATATCTTCTGTTGAAGGTAACTACATCTTCCCACAAGATTTTCTGTTTTCAAGAATGAAAGTATACTTCATTAATGAGAGAAATTTTCAGAGATGTAGGTTTAAGGATTCCTTCAGGACTGCATGTTCAGAGTTGTGATTTTTGGTCCTTGGTCCAAATGCCTGAATATTTCTTTTTTCCCTTTCTCATCCCAGAGATCGGCTGAGAACTCTTAAGTTAGATTGTCGTTCTCCAGTCCTTCCTGTGACTTGTTGATTACATTCCCATTTGCTTCAATTCCAAATCAGCTGTTGATTCCTCAGACTTTTCCTAACATTTCTTTTGGGAAGTTTCTTTTGGAGCCTTCTCATTTACCACTAATTCCTTGCTACCTGAGCCCTCAAATTTTCCCTCCAACTAGTTATTTCAGACAGATTCTGAGTTATTGTCACTACTTCTTGGTCTGTTTAACACAGAAACCAAAACCTTTAAAAAGAACCTCTCCTACCTTGTACACATAATTATCACATATGTATATGTGTGTATGTGTTTATATATACTTATACACATACATATACCCACATGCCTCATATTCATATATATATTGACAGACATACCTATTTTAAGAGCTTAGGACTGTTTGGGATTTATATCCGTGAATGTTTTAGTGATCTGTCATAATGTCTTGGGGACAGATAGATTTTTGTCCTGTTTGAAAATGGTGCTAGAAAAAGACTCCCAGTATGAATTGACTCAGTTGGTTTTAAATATTTAACATAAAGGAAAATTCCAGATAACTCTCCCCTGATGAAAGGGGCAAAGAGAAGCAAAATTGTCATATATAACAAATATGTGGAGGGAATTTGTATAGACAGAATGAGGCATTATAATGAATGTCTTCTTTTTGTAATAAACACAAACTGACTCCCTTTTGGTAGTGCTTCTTTTTATCACAAAATCTGGCCTGAACCTTAGGTTAAGCTTCAGAGTAGCCGGGTAGGCCACGGTACTGAGACAATGGGCCTGACTGACGGAGCTATACAGTAAGTAACAGCACTATGGCCTGCTGCCATGCCCAAATGCTAATTATATATACACACGTTTCTGCTAATATATAATTTGCACTTATCTTTTTGTATTCTAAGAGCTGAGATCTTAGATTTTTATGTGGCATTCAGTGAAAAATATAAAAATAAATGCTGAGGTAAAATTGTATTTATTCTGTTTTACCTGTCATTTATGATAACATGATAATTTGTCTTCTTTTGACTTAAGTATTTTGGTGGGGGTTGGGATGATGGGCATTGGGCTCCAGAGTGGATAAAGGGAGAAAGAGACAGGAGGTACAAAGAAAGGTGTACAGTATCACCTTTGCTACCAAGAGGAAAACAACTTAGGCAAATGTCTGATGACTGGTGGTTGCAGCGAATAACTCCTTAAGAGGTCATCTAGAGTCCACATTTAGAAATGGGGGAGAAATTGTTACCAGACCTTTAATGAAAAATCAAAAGTTCCTAATTTGATGTTATAGCTCCAAAGTATTACTACTGTGCTTCTAAACTGAAAATAGCAATATTATGTTGCCCCCTACTGTTTATTCTTACCATTTTCTCAGTTCATTAAAAAAAAAGAACACTTAATGGTTTTTGAGTATAAAACTAGCATGTTCATGGTAGAAAACTTCAAAAGTACATAAAGAGTATAGATTAGAAAGTAAAAATAGTTTTAATAACTTTTTTTAAAAAAAGGCATTAATTTATCTTTTAATTGAATTTAGAATAAGAAAAAACGGGGGTGAAACTAACAAACTGTGTTCTGTAAATTTTTTTCATAATCTCGTTCTTAAGATTTCTCTAAAATTAAAAGACATTAAAACACTTAAGAGTTACTACTTTATCTACTCATTTATTTGGTTATTCTATTCACAATTTTAGTAAAATTTAGAGGAAAACGGAGGTATCACTACACACACACTATAATAGCTAGGATCGAAACTGACAAATGTTGGTGAAGATACGGAGTAAGTGAAAGGCCAATGCATTGCTGGTGGAAATGCAAAGGAGTACACCCACTCTGGAAAAACTGAAGTTTAGAGAGTCTCTGTATATTCTGGACATGTACAGTGTGTGTGTATGTACACCCCCGCCCCCCAATTCGCTGTAATGAAGGGCAAGCTCATTCCACCATCTGACCACGGCCTTAGAAACCAGTTTGGGACTACCGAGCTACTGCTTTTCCGGAGATCAGGCAAGTGGGACCAGCACCTACAGCAGAAGCGCACTTGCCAAGGCTCCGTCTGCTCAAGCTTTCCTGAAGCACCTGAGCCTTCCGCCAAGAGCGTCACCGATCTCGCGAGACGACGGTTCCTCGGAGGACACAAAATTCCCCGGCTGCTAGGGCCGAGGATTTTTACGAAGTTAAATTCCAAGGTGCAGAAGTGGCTGTGGGTTGTCGCCTCTAATCGCTCAGAAATCAATCCCCGGTTCCACAGGGAAAGCTAGGACTCCGGCCGCCATGGACGGGCAGCAAGGGCAGGAAAGTCCCGCAGCCCTAGCACTAGCCCAGGCTCATTTCAAGAAAGGTGAATACGCGGAGGCCGAGGCGCTGTACTCCGCTTACATTCGCCAGTGCGCCTGTGCAGCCTCGGAGGGAGCAGCTCGCGGGAGGTAACTATCGCGAGAAGTGGGGACAGCGGGGTCTCCGGAAGGTGGGCGGCAAGGGCTCCGCTTTACTCGGCATCTGGCGCTCACCCGCCTAGCGGGCGGACGTTTGTTCTTCACGGAAAGGTGGCTAGGGAGCGTGCTCGGAGCGCAGGCCTCCGCACGTTGCTCCGGAACTCCGAGAACGGTGTCCCGACTCCATGTTAACTCTGACCAGGAGTCTTAGAGCGGATAGGGCTTTTCCCACCTGTCGTTTTAACAAGACCTGGTGAGGGCGAGGTGCCGCGCGGGTGCCACGTGAGCGCACAGCGTCGCAACTCCAACCGTGCTCTGGGTTTTCACGTGTGAAAAGAAATTTAAATATGTGGAAATAGTATGATGAACCTCCAGGTGACCATCCCTGGGCTTAAGCATTGTCACTTCACCTAGGGGATCAGGTTATTCGCCCAGGGATGTCTCAATACATTTCTAGGCGTTAAAGGATTTAAAAAGATGCAACCACAGTATCATTATTCCTAACATCATTATTCCAATGTCATTATTTGGAATTTTCCTGTTTGATCAATAGAAGTTGTTTTGTTTGGCTGGTTGGTGTTTTCGCGGTTGGTTCAAGTTAGGATGCACATCAAGTCTCTCAGCCTTTAAGGCTCCCCTTCATTTTCTCCCCTTGCAGTTTATTTGATGAGGAGGATATCCTCACCAAAGGATATCCAGTCCTGTGTCCTGAGAGTTTCCCATATTTTGGATCTTCTTGATTCACCACCCGCCCCCCGCCCCCATGTCATTTAACAGAGTCCTCTCTCTTGTGCATCGCTTGTGAGCTGGTAGTTAAGTCTTGAGGTTTGATCGAATTCAGATCCAAAATTACAGTGAGAATACTGTTATAGGTGTTGTGTACTTCTGTCAGAGAGCATGTAATGTCTTTCTTTTTGTGATATTAGCAACCCTGATACTGACCAGGGTTCCTGGCCGTCCCTAAACAAGAGAAATTGACGAGAGGCCAGACAAGGAATTCAGGCAAGCTTTATTGAGGTCTCTGCTGCAGCAGGGCAGAGTGAAAACAAGTAAGTTTCCCTTGCTTGTTTGGAGCAAGGGGTGAAGTTGGGGTTGTGTCCAGGGATCTCGAAGGCTGGTGGGGTGGCTCAGGTGGTTTGCCCACCTCTTTGGACTAAGGTTTTGAATGCAGGGGACATGTGAAGTACCCTGTTTCTGCTCCTGGCACCCTGCTTTTATTCCAGCACTTAAGAAGTGGCAGTTGGGATTTTGTTTGGTTTGTATCTTCTTGTCCATAACTGGCTCCAACTGCAAATGCACTCAATTCTTTTTAATTCCTTAGAGTTTTTGTGTTTTGTTGCTGGAGAAGACATTTGTCCAGGTGCAAACACTGCAGCAAATGGTCCTAAGTCCCAGCTCTCAGCTTGTCTCAACCTCACCTGCTAATACCTACTCTCCTAAAGCATCTTATATTTACTCCTGAATGCAAAGCATTTGTTGTACTCCAAGATTGCCTTTGTTGTTCTTGTTAACAGTTCTTGTTGTTAGTGGTCCAGAAGGAGAAAAGAAAGAACAGAAAGGGGATAATGAGCAGTGTTTTTCTAGACAGTTTGAGTTGTCTGCCCTGTCACCCACCTCTCCCTTCAGGGATTTGATTTTTTTTGACCAGATGCCAGCTTGTATTTTGTGTATGAGGCTCAAGATTCTTCTCCTGTTTGTTAAACTCACATGGAACTAAATCAGAAAAATTAAGTGGCTTTTTCATTTCAATAATACACCAGAATAATGGTTAATAGTTTTGAACAAGTAATAAGATGATACCACACCTTCCCCCCAAAATTAATAAACAGAAAATTTAGTTTTCTATTCTTGTTTCAAGCTGGAAGAATAGACTTATCTAGTAGGTTAAAACACTTTTTTATTTTTAAATTTTCATTGAAGTATAGTTGCTGCTATACAATATGTTAGCTGGACTGTGCTAAGTTGCTTTAGTCATGTTTGACTCTTTGTAACCCCGTGGACCGTAGGCCGCCAGGTCCTCTGTCCTTTGGATTCTCCAGGCAAGAATACTGGAGTGGGTTGCCAGTTCCTTCTCCAGTATAATATGTTACAGGTGTACAGTATAGTGATTTGCAGTTTTTAAAGATTATACTTCATTTATAGTTATTATAAAATACAGTCTATATTCCTGTGTTGTACAGTATACCTTTGTAGCTTATTTTATACCCAATGTTTTATACCTCTTAGTCCCCTCTCCTTGTTTTCCCTTCCCCCTTCTGTCTGTCCACCGGTAACCGCTAGTTTGTTCTCTATGAGTCTGCTTCTTTTTTTTGTTATATTTAAAAGTTTGCTATATTTTTTAAACTTATCTAGTAAGTTTCAAAAAGGATTTATCAGCAATAAGCATAGTATTGTTACTGCTCTATTGTTATCGTTACTGGTGCATCTCAGCCTGAGAGCACAGATTTGTTGTGTGGCAAATGTACCAGCATAAGAAAGAAAATCTGCAATGGTTTAGAAGAAGATTGCTCAGCATGCCTGCATGAACCTTCAAATTTTCTTATAGTTTTGAAATTCTTCTAGGAGCTCCTGGATAAACAGAATTCTATCATTTTCAACTTTCTTCTTAAAATATATTTTTTAGAGTTCGTTTATTTTTAAATAATGAGTCACTGAATCATTTTGAAACAGTATTCTCAATCTTTGCATGCCTGCCGCTCTGAATGGTTTATAACATTTTCTTTTAATATCCAAAAGTGCAACCTTAGCCATCAACTTTATTTCCAAATATTTTTTCTTTGCTAAAGTTAGCAAGTGCAAAAAAAAAAAAAAAAATCTACGTTTGGATTAGGTAACTTGGTTATATTCCATTAAAATAAACACTATCATTACAAAAATCTCAATGTTAAAAAAATTTGGCTTTAACTGTTAGCCCATGTCTTCAAATATGAAACAATTTCCATATGGAGAATAGGCTTTTAGAATTTGTTATAATGAGGTCTAATTCTAAATCAAATATCTGATGATCCTCTGATAATAAGACATCTATAACAAAGTTTTGAAGCTTAGAAATTTAATGACTAAAACCTTACTGAGTCCCGAGGCTGCATTTTACTTAAAACTCTTTACTGGGCAGCAGTTCAGCTAGTGTCATAACAGAGCTCGGTGACTGGAGTGCCCCCTTGTTCTCTAGGATTTCACAGTGGTGCTTGTGGCATCCTGAAGTGTCTGTGTACCCAGTCTGTCAGTCCTAGTTCACAGAAACATGTGTTTTCTAAACTGCAGTGATTGCTCTCCACTGGTAGGAAACTTCAACTTGAAGAAGACCCCCTAGGCTGTGAGTACCCCTCCTGGCAGCAGTAGTTACAGTGCCTGAAATCGCAAGGATTAAGATGTTGAGAGAAGTAACTTTTCGTAACACTGACTGCAGTCACAAATATTTTCTGAGACCTAGATTTTATGCTGTGGAGCTTAATGAAGACTGACATGAATTTAGCCTGCGCCTTCCCTGTTTGGTTCAAACTTGAGAGTCCCCTTTGCAAAAAAGAAAGGAAAACAGAATTTTTCTGCAGAGCCCATTGAAGTTCTCTGTGTAGTTGGTTTGCCCTTCTACAAGTAGTGTGTGGGGCTGTGTGGGGATGTGTCCTGTTGAGCTGGTGGTTGGTCAGAGCTGCCGGGATGTCTAACCCCTCACAGGAACGGCTGCTTGCTCACAGCTCCTGGGGCAGCCTCCGGAACCCTCAGATGCAGAGCCAGTTCTACGCACAGGAGTCCCGGCGCGGACCTGAGCCGTGATGTCTTTCTATCAGGAAGCCGGTCTGGCCTCCGGAGGATGTCTGCTGAGGCTGGAGGGAGGGCAGGTCATCCTCAGACAGCACTCCTGGGGATCAGTATCTTGGATTTTCACTCAGGGCTGACTTCTCTTTCTTTACTGGTGGAAATGATTTCAGATCTCACTGTTTGAAGATCGTTTAAAAATTTGAGGATATCATTTTACGACATGTCCATAGCGAACTTGGACTTTGGGCTGGCTTTCTCCCCTTGCTCGGTTTGATTCTGAGTTGTCTTCGTTGCCCCACTGGCATGTGCTTTAAACAGTCATTTTAATATTACATTCAGCAAAACAAGGTGACGATGAACAGGAGCTTTGACCACACAGTAAAATGAAGGCGCTTTTTAGATTGACATTGTAGTGCTAAACAACCCCGCAGAAGTAGACAGCGGGTTTAAACAGAAACTGACTCCGTGACTTATTTCCTTGCACTGTTTCTTCCGCTTGGTTTTGCAGTGCCGACACTGCATGTTATAGGCTGTGAAGTTTGACAATACCCAAAAGAGAGTGAGAGTGGAAACGAGGGGTAACACTGTGTTTTTAATGTGGACTTTTTGTTTAAAGCAAATGCAGCCCTGAGGATTTGGCTACTGCATTTAACAACAGGGGGCAAATCAAGTACTTCAGGGTTGATTTTTACGAAGCCATGGACGACTACACATCTGCTATAGAAGTCCAACCCAGTTTTGAAGTTCCGTATTACAACAGAGGCTTGATATTGTACAGGCTGGGTAAGAATTTCTTTCTTCCCTCTTTTGTCCTTGACAGGATTCTGTGAATTCAGAGCTCTCAAATGTTGTAAAATGGATGTAGTCATCATCCAGTGTGAAACTTAGGTGAAATTTAGTTTTAGAGCCAGGAGCAAAGGCAGTGTACCTGAATTTATTTTAGGCTTTCAATGGGTATTAGAGACCGCAGCGGGGCACTGGGGTGGGAATTGCACCCGGGCACCAGAGTGAGAGTCATCGCCTTACTTGGTGCCTGTGCGTGCCCAGCTGTGAAATGAGGGTAATGCTCCCGAGCCACTCTGCAGCTCTTCTGAGTTAAAAGCTTTGGAGGCACTCATGCTGCGCCTGTGCTGAGTTGCCCAGTCGTGTCCCGACTCTTTGTGTCCAACTCTTTGGGACCCCCATGGACTGCAGCCCGCCAGGCTCCTCTGTCCATCGGATTCTCCAGGCAAGAACACTGGAGTGGGTTGCCATGCCCTCCTCCAGGGGATCTTCCCAACCCAGGGATCGAACCCAGGTTTCTCCCTCATTGCAGGCAGATTCTTTACCAGCTGAGCCACCAGGGAAGCCCAAGAATACTGGAGTGGGTAGCCTATCCCGTCTCCAGGGGCTCTTCCCGACCCAGGAATCGAACCAGGGTCTCCTGCATTGCAGGTGGATTCTTTACCAGCTGAGCTACCAGGGAAGCCCACTTGAGAACAATATGTAGTAAAGGGATTTTAGATTTTGCGACTCTGGGGACTGTGAGGACTGTTTCTCATTTAAAGCGTTAAAAAGAATATTCATTTCCTGTTTCTTAATATTACTGTAATTGCATTAAATAGGGAATATTTTATTGAAAGTTTGTGTTGATTTAAGGTGTTTACCTGTTAAATCCTCGTAGGTAGCCCATAACTAATTTTAGGTATATTGTTCTATAAGGGTGTGCAAAGTTACTATGATACACACATCAGTATATCGTTATCAAGAGGAAAAAAAATTCCTTTAGTAGGAGTGGTTGAGAGCTTGTAAATATAAAAGCAGGAGTATGTGTATCCAAACTTTACTGTGAATAATATATAGAAACACTCAGCTTTTTTTTCTCTTTTTCATTCCTCGCCTCTCATCCCCGTGGGTTCTTGTACAGGATACTTTGATGATGCTTTGGAGGATTTCAAGAAAGTATTAGACTTAAATCCTGGATTTCAAGATGCTGTTTTGAGCTTAAAACAGACTATTCTAGACAAAGAAGAAAAGCAAAGAAGAAATTATTGAAAATTTTAACTCATGATCCTAATGGCTGGCATCTCCTTGTCTCTTAACTGAAAGCTGGTGTTAAACTATTTTGATTTATATTTAAGATAAAGAGATTCATGCGTCAGCACTGAAAGTTACATGCTGTACTTGACGTAATTGATTTTAGGTTGAGTAACTATGTTGAGTAGGTATGCTTTTATAAAGTGTAAATAATTAATAAGAATGTACAATTGTATCTTATTACAGTAAAATATCTGAAGAAATGCGTGGTATTTTCTTCAGGAAAACTGTTTTGCTATTTTTTATTCCCAACTTTTTATTTAAAAATTTTTACCTCCGCAGAAAATTGGAAGTATGGTACAATAAACACTGTTAAACTTTTCACTGAGATTCACCAGTTGTTGGCATTGTGTCACATTTGCTTATTCTCTGTATTTAAATATATAACTTTTTGCTGAACTGTTTGAAAATAAGTTGCAGATATCACCATACTTTACCCTTAAATATTTCAGTGTGCATTGTCTAAGAATAGAGACAGCCTTCTTTATAACCACAACACCGTTATAATACCTAATAAAACTAATAATTCTATAATACCATCCATGCCCAGCCCATATTTGAATTCCCCAATTGTTTCCAAAATGTCTTGTGTAGATTTTTATTTCTGGGATCTGGAGTCAATCAAGTTAACACTGTGTTCTGTTGTTTGTGTTTTTAAATCTACAATAGTTGCCTCCTCATTTTCTCCCCATGGCATTTACTTTGAGAGTAAAGCTCTTTTATTTTATAAAGCTAGGCTAGCGAGACATAATATTTGGGCCTAACAATAAACATCTTTCATGAGAGCCATTTGAAAGAATTCAACTTACATTTTTTTTTCTCTAGTAATCATCGATAAGGTAGTTAAGGTTTAAATATCAAGCATAGTTTTCTGTCTCTGGATAATGACAGTAATGTTCACCATCATCAGCATTTACTGAATACTCAATATAAGCCAAGCACTGTTCAAACTCTGAATAATAAATTCTGAGTGGAATGGGGGTGGTTAGAGAGGTGAAAAACTGACGAAAAGCACTTAGTAAATAGAAGACTTTTAAAAAATCTGTTTTATTTGGGTGCTGCCAGGGAACGATTAGGCTGTGATGAAGCTTTCATGAACTGGGAAGAATTTGAAGGGAAAACAAGCCAGAGTCAGCCATGTCTCACCTACATTTGTGTGTGTGTGTGTGTGTGTCTTATTGTTGAAGTTTTGGCTTTCAAAAATTCAGATCCTGCATCTGGGGATCTCCCAAACTAGTTTATTATTGCTATGGAAAAATGGTTCTGGGATGGAAATGGCCCTAATTGAGAGAAAAGAGTATGTGTGCCCAGTGTCCCCAGAGGAGGGTCAGAACTACTAAGTCATAACTACTATGACTTTCTCAGATGCCATCACCATTGTCAGCCTTCAAAGAGTTTTATCTTTTGTGGGTTTTTTTTTTGTTGAGTTTACGTGATCTCATAAAGCAGAAGACGTAATTGCCTCATTTGTAGTTCATAAATACTATCTGGCCAAATACTTGAAGAATCTGGGCTGCAGGTGAATGAATATTAAACGGAAATGAAATTAGAAAGTAAACAAAAAGTCCCTTTCTGGGAGGATTCACATTTTCCAATATGACTTATCTTTCTATTTGTTGGAAATGTCTTTTAAAGAATTTATAAAATTGCATTAAAATATAGAAAAATTCCTCTCAAGAAAACTTGTTTTATAAATGTATTTTAAAACTTATTTTAAAAAAAAGCAAAGTCCACAGACCTTGGGAGAGTTTAAAGCCAGTCTACCCAGAAAATCAAATACTAGAAAAATGCTTCAGTAGCTATTTTCTCTTGGCTTATATTCTCTTTTCTCTTGACTGGAGTTAGATATGAAAAAAAAAAAAAAACTTGTTAAAAATTTGATTTGGTTTGTAGGGTTTTATTATTTGACATTTCTTCATCATTTATCAGAAAAAAAGTCACTGAAGTTCAGAATCAGCACTTGCTTATTTGGAACCCAACCACTTATTTTCCTCAGATTACTGGAAATTACTGATTTCCAGTTATTTTCTTTAAATTTTTCTCATTTATTTCCTTGTTTATTTTCTTTAAAACTTTAGACCTCACACATTCAGATTCTAAATTTCTGATTGAGTGAATAATACCTTTGTTATGTGCCTTTTAAAAAAGATTCTGTTTTATGTTTGCTGTTATTTATATTTCCCACATTTCAGTATCTGTTGAGCTCTTTTTTTTTTTTTTTTCTTTTAACCAGAAAAGTACCCAAACTATGCTGTTTTCCAGTTTTTCTCCTCGAAAACAAGGCAGAAAATTGTAGATTATTATAGTTTGTTCTTTACAAAGTAAGGTAAGAGAGAAGTTAAGTGGATATATATTGCTCTTGAGCTTAGGAAATTACTTTTAACTCTCAAAGCATGGAGCTGTGGGACTTCCCTGGTGGTCCAAAGGTTTAGACTCCATTCTCCCAATGCAGGGGCACCAGGTTTGATCCCTAGGTCTAGGGACCTAGACCCCATATGCTGCAACTAAGAAGATCCTGCATGTTGCAACTAAGACCCAATTAAACAGATAAATATGAAAAAAAATAACATGGAGCTATTTATTTCTTTCCTGAAATCTGGAACTGAATGAAGCATGTGAATTTCCTTTATGATAGCAAACCATAGCCTACCTGCTGGATGAGCAAACAAAATTTCGAAGTCAGCTTTTAGCCATTTTCTGTTTGCCCATTTCCAGATTTTTCCTGTTTTTTTCTCTTTCACTGGCCTCTCCCTGCCCCACCCACCATACTATACATAGTCTTAGCCTTCTCCCATGTTGCAGACATTAGCCTGTTTCAGTGGACATACTGTATTTCAACCCTGTCATGCAGTGAAAATCAATCCAACATTTACACTGACACTCAGTATTTCCAGCTCTGCCAAATCTAATCCCTCTTAAACATTTAACTCTGTGTTTCAAGTAATTAAACCCACATCTTGTTTAACAACTTTAATTTGTCCTTAAAAATACTTCTTTTAAATGAAAAATCATGAAATGAAAAAAAAAATGTTAATTTTAGTTGGAAAAATTATGAATGCCATTTTAGCCCAGATACCTAAATGCTTTTTGCAGATAGAAAAATATATCCATTGAGTGGTAAAGACAAGTTTATATAAGTTTTAATTTGAAATTACACAATTACATTTACAACAGTTACAGAAACTATAATGTTTCCTTTACTCATTCCCTGCCCCCCCCACCGGCCCCCATGTCATTAAAAAAACTCACTTTATTGAGATACAAAGTGTACACTTCAATGGTTTTTAAGTATATTTGGAGTTTCTGCACTGTTCTTACATTTTTCAAGCTTTTTGGGTCTTATGGTATTCTGGCAGGCAAACTGCATTTCATGAAGTTATAACTCAGAAAAACACTTTTGGGCAAATTAAAGGCGAAGCATTGAGAGTGTTTCAAAACACCTAACAGGACACACACAAAACAGATGGAAGAGTCTTAAAAACTTCTATCTCTTCTGATTCCATCCAAATAAGTAGCATGATTCCAATTTGGCTCATGTGATGTCCTCCGACTAGAAACTTGTGTGGAGTAACCAGGAGGTATGTCTCTGCCTGAAGCGGTGATGTTGAACTTTCACTTCTCATGGCATATTTATTTAATGTGTTTTGGTGAACAGGTTGTTATTTTAAAAAACAAATTACTGACAAACATATGGTGTTACTTTCCAAGAGCCAAGCGAAGAGGTAATGAAACAGTTGGTACATGAGCTAAGTGTGTAATTTTAAAAGCTTCCAGATAAATGCACATTGTCGTGTTTTCTGTATTTCTCAAAAATATGACATTAAATTATGGGAATGGGATTCCAGTTTAAAATGGAGTTTGAGGAGAGACAGAGGAGACCTAGAGAGATTGAGACTTATTGAATTTCACATTTAATGTTAAGGGGACTTAAAAAAAAACCACTACATCATTTCATCCTTTATGAAAATAAAGAAGGATGAGAAATACAACCTTACCTTTTTTTTTTTTTGAAAAACAAAGCAATTGGTAGGATAAAAAAAACCCCTAATTGTTATTAAAGTAACAAGAAGATGGAAGGACACGTCCACATTGCAAAAGACATGATGAAAAAGAAGAAGCCTACAACGAAGCCGCAAAAGCAGAAGTTATGACCTGTGAATATGCATTTAACAGGGTGAAAAGAGCACTACAGTATAATGCCAGCTCTGTGTCTGTCAGCACAAACACACACACGTCGGCGAAGTGACGAAGCTCTCATTTTTCACAGGAGGAAATTGAGGCTAAGAAATTCAGTAACTTGCCCAAAGTTGTGTCCCAAACACGTAGGAAATTCAAAACTGCTGTTAGTATCAATTAGTTTTTTGTTGCTGGTTTCAGCGCAAAACAGATAATGTGGATTTGGTCTTCTTTTTTTTTTGGTCCCGATGCAAAATTGAAATTGCTCATAAAATGTTTTAATATCCATCAAGGTGGGTATCAAGACAGTATTAAAATATAGTTAGGTTTTATATAGCATTATTATGATTCTAGAATTGCTTGTTGGTAATTTTCCTGCCTGATTGAAAACAGACACACAAGATGGTGAAAAGCAGATTAATATTAAAAGCAAACTCCATTTGGAAAATTGAAAGCCACAGCTGCCAATATGTAAATTTGTATCTTATGTTAAGAAAAAGTATCCAACATTTGCAAAGAAAGCAAAAGGAAGTTTGCGTAGCTTTTCACTATCATACTGAGCACAGTCTAACAAACCCACCCACAGAGTATCTAAATTCTCCAGGGCTGTGTCTGTCTTTTCTTTCCTATTTACTCTTTTAAAAAAATTTTTTTGTTTATTTACTTTTGGCTGCACTGGGTCTTCGTTGCTGTGCATAGGCTTTCTCTAGTGGGAACTACTCTTTGTTGCCATGAGCGGGCTTCTCATTGCAGTGTCTCTTCTTGTAGAGCACCGTCCATAGAGTACACAGACTCAGAAGTTGCAGCTCGCGGGCTTACTTGCCCCATGGCATGTGGAATCTTTCTGGACCAGATATTGAATCCATGTCCCCTGCATTGGCAGATAGATTCTCAGCCACTGAGCCACCAGGGAAGTCCCCTGTTTACTCTTGATTAAGACCCAGACCCTGTCAAGTTACATGTAACTTGAAGATTTTTTTTTTCCCCCAGAGAAGATGCAAATGATTTCAGTCTGGTAGACATGATAACCCTCAAAGTTATGGTTTTCTGGCTTGGAGGACATTACCTAGGTTTGATTTTAACCCAGTAACTGTATTCCCGAGTAAAGCTGGGACCTTCCTCGTGGACCACTACTCAGTGCCTCAAAGGCTTTCATCCTGGTGGTTCTCTGGTTCTTGAATTAAATAAACACTTGTCATGTGAGGGTTTGAAAGCATGCACTGGCTCATCACTCACAGAAGAAGCGGAGTTCTCACAAAAGCTCCTTTGAGGAAACTTGTATTTGCTGTTTCCTCTGCACCCTCATCCCAAGGCCAGGCCCTCACGACCTTCAGATCTTTGCTTCCTTATCACCTCCTCTGACCACCACATTTAAAATACAAACCCCAGGACTTCTCTGGCAGTCCAGTAGTTATGCGGGTCCCACCCCTGGTCAGGGAGCAAAGATTCCACATGCACTGGGGCTGAAAAGCCAAATCATAAAACAGAAACAATATTGTAACAAATTCAATAAAGACTTTAAAAATGGTCCGCATCAAGAAAGAAAAAAAAAAATCTTGAAGAAAAAGCAAATCCCGATTCTTACCTCACTTTAGGTGTGGAGTGAGCAAGTGTTTGATGTCTTATTTCAACACTGATCTTGAGAAAGGGCCTGATTTACAGTTGTTTTCATTTTATTTAAAACAGCTCATGGTTCTAGTTTAATTTAGAGAAAGAAAGATCTCTAAAAGACAAGGTTAAATTCTGCAAGGACTTTCTGTTTTAATAGGGCTTTATAACAGGGACCTGTTATGGGCTGACTTGTATCTCCCCAGAAGACATGCTGAAGTCTTACGCATGGTGCTTGAGAATATGGCCCTATTTGGGGTTGTTGTGATGTAATTAGTTACTAATATGAGGTCATATTGGAGAGGGGTAGGCCCTTAATCCAGTATGTTGTTGATCAATCGCTAAGTCTTATCCAACTCTTTGCGACCCCATGGACTGTAGCACACCAGACTTTCCTGTCCTTCACTATCTCCCAGTGTTTGCTCAGACTCATGTCCATTGAGTTGGTGATGCCATGCAACCATCTCATCCTCTGTTACCCCCTTCTCTTTCTGCCCTCAATCTTTCCCAGCATAGGGGGCTTTTCCAATGAATCAGCCCTTCGAATCAGGTGGCCAAACTATTGGAGCTTCAGCATCAGTCCTTCCAGTGGATATTCTGGGTTGATTTCCTTTAAGATCCAGTATGTTTGGTGTCCTTGTAAGAAGGAGATTTGGATGCAGACAGATGCAGAGGAAAAAGCCACGTGAAGACAAGGCAGATACTGGAGTGATGCTGCCACAAGCCAAGGGTCATCAGGGACCACCAGAACTGAACGAGTCAAGGAAGGACCTCCCCAGGAGGCTCTGGAGGGAGTGAAGCCCCACTGACATCTAGATTTCAGATTTTTAGTGTCCAGAACTGTAAGAGAAAAGGTTTCTTATAAGCCACCCAGTTTGTGGCACTTTGTTATGCTTGGTAGCCCTGGGAAACTAGAAGAGCACGCAGTATATATCCAGTTCCATTTCTAAACCTTTTACACATATGCCTTCGTGTTCTTGCATCCTCAAAACCCAGCTCTGTGTGAAGAGGGGTGAGCATTTCATTAGAACAGGGAAGGGGAGGGAAGAGAGGGCTCTTGTTCTCCTGTATGGTCATGACCCTAAAGGGCCCAGGACCATGCTCCCTACAGAACAGGCTGGTTTGCCCTGGCTGCCTGCAGAGAAGTTCACAACTACCCATGTGCCTTCGAGAGACTCACTCTTGGAGAACAGAGGCTCCACTGGCTGGAGAATGGAAAAGAAAAGTGGGAGTTCCTTCAGGCTGCCAAACAACAAGCCATTACAACAAGCCAGGTGAGACGCCATCCAAGTTGGCGGAGCCGGCAGGATTGGGAGCCGTCTGTGGGGCCCCTCAGAATAATAATCGTTTCCATTATGAAGACCAGCTGCCGGGAGACTTCTTGGAATAGCCACAGCCTCTTGGATGTGGAGCATGGGCTGGGTGAATGGAGCAAGGCGTCTGCGCATGGAGCTGCAAGCCACCATCTGTCACTGATGCCCACGTGACAATGGCCAGGGGCCACGTCTCTACCCCACCTCCCTGCTTCTGCTCTGGTGTTCTCTCCTGGAAAGCCCTCTTTCCCGCATTTGTTTAAATCCTGTTTATTCTTCAAGTCCCAACAACTACTGTCAAACCCTCCCCTGCCAAACCAGCCCAAACTCATCCCATTATTCTCCATGTTTCCATTGTGGCCTTGAAAGAGCACCTTCGCCATTGAATGTAGTCCACAGGCCAGCAGGGTGGGCATCACCTGGGAGGTTGTTAGAAGTGCAGACTCCAGGCCCTAAGCTAGACTTACTGACCCAGAATTTATATCTTCATGAGCTTCCGAGATGCTTCATCTACACACCAGGGTGTGGGCAGCGCTGGCCTGTATCACTGGTTCTCAGAGTGTGGTTTCTAGACCTGCAGTACCAGAATCACCCAGGAACTTGTCAGAAGGTAACATTTGGATCCACCCTAGACCCTCTGAATCTGACTCCCTGGGAGTGAGTCGGGGTGGGGTCTACCCTTCTCCAGGGTACTCAATGCACACTCAAATTTGCAAACCACTTGTCTGTATCATTCAGTGCAGCGTCTAAAGATGCTATCTCATCTCCAGTGTGTTTGTCTAACCCTTTCAAGCTGGGGACCCTGAGAACAGGATCAAGTGTTTATGTACATCTCTCTGGCTCTAAGGCCAGGTCTAGGTAAGGGACGCCTGGTGTCCAGAGTAACCGACCAGTGTCTCTATTCAAGCACGTGGTGGCTGAAGAGAAGAGGAGACGATGAAAGGGGAGATGCAGGGAGATTTCTTTTTCTTAAATATAAATTTATTTATTTTAATTGGAGGCTAATTGCTTTACAGTTTTGTAGTGGTTTTGCCATATATTGACATGAACCCGCCACGGGTGTACTTGTGTTCCCCATCCTGAAGCCCCCTCCCACTTCCCTCCCCATCCCATCCCTCAGGGTCATCCCAGTGCACCAGCCCCGAGCACCCTGTCTCATGCATCGAACCTGGACTGCCGATTCGTTTCACATATGATAATGTACATGTTTCAATGCCATTCTCCCAAATCATCCCACTCTCGCCCTCTCGCCATTAAAAAGAATACATTTGAATCAGTTCTAATGAGGTGGATGAAACTGGAGCCTATTATACAGAGTGAAGTAAGCCAGAAAGAAAAAAACCAATAGAGTATACTAATACATATATATGGAATTTAGAAAGATGGTAATGATAACCCTATATGCGAGACAGCAAAAGAGACACAGATGTATAGAACAGTCTTTTGGACTCTGCAGGGAGATTTCTCATTGTTCTGAGTTTCCTGAGGACTCGCGTTGGGGGTGGGGAGACTTTATGCTTCTCCTCTCAATTTGGAGACCAAGTGGGTGTCATGGAATTTGGCATAATGACTCAATAGCTCATCAGGGCCTGATTTGATTCAGAATCCTGTTTCCAACAGTTTTATGTGGGTTTTCCGCCCTGGAAAAAGTCACTGCCATCGAGCAAGGAAAACAATGCTGGCTGAGTGTGCCTTTCCCTGGATGAATAAGCCCCTCATCTGGGCAAGTGGAAGTGGCTAGCTCTTCTGGCGCGTGGTGTCAGCGAGAAGGATTTTCAGACACCACTGTGTCCTGTCACCACCAATCACCCCCACAGCCAGCAGTCCCGTTGGGAGCAGACTGTTCCAGAACGTGGCCTCAAGTGCTCTTCCTCCTCAGCTCGGCTGCTAGCTTTCAGATTTCTAGACATAATTCCTTTTGAATTGCTTAATGGGCATATAATTTTCACTGGAGTCATATGACACTTGAGCTGGAAAAAATCATCTCCTTTGTTTATTATTTATTTAAAAGTTTTTTGTTTTTTTTTTTGGCCATGCCAGTCAGCTTTCTGGATCTTAGTTCCCTGACCAGGGATGGAACCTGGGCCCACAGCAGTGAAAGTCCGAGTCCTAACCACTGGATCGCCAGGGAGTTCCCTGAAAGATGTTATTTTTTTTTAAAGAGAAGTTTTAGGTTTACAACAAAACAGAGAGAAAGTAACAGAGATTGCCTATATATCATCTACCCTCACACATGCATAGCCTCCCCAGCTAGTACTATCACTCACTAGAATGGTACATTTTTACCAAGGATAAACCTACATTGATGCATCTCAATCAGCCAAAGCCCATAGTTGATCCTAGGGCTCATTCTTGGTAGAACATCCTATGAGTTTAGACAAATGTATGCTAGTATATGGGTTTCCCTGGTGGGAAACCACCCAGATGGTAAAGAATCCGCCTGCAATGCAGGGAGCACAGAGGAATTTTTAGGGCAGTAAAAATAAAGATATGGGACTACCAGACCACCTTACCTGCTTCCTGAGAAACCTGTATACAGGACAAAAAGCAACAGTTAGAACCGGACATGGAACAATGGACTGGTTTAAAATTAGGAAAGGAGTACATCAAGGCTGTATATGGTCACTCTGCTTATTTAACTTGTATGCAGAGTACATCATACTCTGGATGAATCACAAGCTGGAGTCAAGATTGTAGGGAGAAATATCAACAGTCTCAGATACTCAGCTGATACCACCCTAATGGGGGCTTCCCTGGAGGCTCAGACAGTAAAAAAACCTATCTGCACTATGGGAGACCTGGGTTCGATCCTGGGTTGGGAAGATCCTCTGGATGAGGGCATGGCTACTCAATATTCTTGCCTGGAGAATTCCAAGGACAGAGGAGCCTGGCGGGCTATAGCCTGCTTCTACCTCAGTCCAGATTGAGAGGATGACAAACAGAAAAACAAGTGCCTCAGCCACCAGGAACCCAATCCCTGCCAATTCTGCAGGGAAATTTGTTCTTGGGACAAATTTAGGTGTAAGGATCAAAAACTTATTCAGATTCAACTTGAGTCAAAATGGACTTTATTTTAAGGATACAAGTTTCATGGGATCCAAGATTGAGCTTGGGGTGGTGGTGGTGGGGAGGGGAAAGCCACTGCTCCCTGCCAGCTGCCCCCAGTCCAAGCCCACAGGTGTCCTGAGGAGCCCAGGACAGAGCACTGGGGTTTGAACCGACTGGTAATGCAGCCAGGCGTGTCTAGGGGGAGGCCGGGCGTCTTCGGGAACACTGGGTTGGAGGAGGAGCTTACAGAGAGTGACTTAGAATGAGGACAGTTTGTCTGCCCACTGCTGCTCTGCCACGTCATGGGGGCATGGTGCTGCTGCTGCCCGGGAGGAACCCAGAGGAGCACAGACTCTGAAACCTGGGCTGCTCCCAGAGAGGAAGGAGAGGAAGTGGTCCAGCTACGCAGTGTAAGTTCTTCATTCCACGTATCAGGGGAGTCCCTCTAACCCAGGCTGGGGAGGGATGGGTACAGGGGGCAGAGATGTCTTTGCTATTAGAGCTCCACCCACATGGAAGAAGGCTTGGATGGGCTGGGGGGAATAGTCTTTCTTCTCCTCTCAATAGTCTAGCTGCAATTGCCTTGACTCAGGCCACCATCCACCCTACCAGCATGTTACAGCCTCTGCTCTTTACGTTCAGAGCCCCCTCCCCTTTCAAGAAGGCTCTGAGTTGCTACACCCCTCCTGAAGTCTTTCTCACTCTCCTCAGAGCTATTGTCCCTTCTCCGAATACGTGTTCTCATCAGCTTATACTCACTACGTAGGGCCTTATGCTTTTCAAAACCATTCAAGTTTTGATCAGTGGTTATAGCAAATCCTGTTTTCTTAGGAGCCCTTTAAGGGTCTCCTTTACGTGGGCCAACGCATGTGTATTTATGCGTGCTCAGTTGCTCAGTCGTGTCCGACTCTTTGTGACCCCACGGAGTGTAGCCTGCCAGGCTCCTCTGTCCATGGGATTTTCCAGGCAAGAATAACGGAGTTGGTTGCCATTTGCTCCTCCAGGGGATCTTCCCGACCCAGGGATCGAAACTACATCTCCTATGTGGGCCAATACTTGCACTTAAACTTTGTGTTTCCTTTTCTTTGATGTTCTTGGTGTTTCTAAAATCCTGATCATGAATTAGGGGCTGCAGGTCCTCAATGGGAGAAGCCAGCATTTTGAACCAGCCTCTGAGGCCCAATAGGGGTCCAGCCCCAACAGGGACTCTGTGGCCAGAACTCTTCATCACCAAGGCCAAGAACTACACCTCACTCAGCCCACCCCGGCCCTTACAGCTAACCAAACCATGATGTTCAGCTAGGTTAACAGGATGGACCACCCATTTTTATGGTGAGATACATTGCCCCCCTGAGACTGTTACATGGGCTAGGAAGGGAAGACTGGCCCGAGTGGAGGGTTTAGTCCATTACAGCATGTTCTGGAAAGGAGACAAGCTCCATAATTGGGCCTGGGGGGAACATTCTTACTGCCTTCCTCAGAGACCGCTGCAGGACTGGCCAGGAAGGGCCCCACAACTCTAGGCCTACATCTGAGGCCATTAGATCACACGTGGAGGAAGAAAGGGCCATGCCAAGATGGCCTCTAAAGCCAGACTGTGTTCTGTCAGCTCCCACAGAGGAGTTAATATTGATCCCTATGGGAGTGAAGATGGTTACCTGGTCATCACTGGAAAACACTGTCACCTGAAGAAGTGGGCTTTGTACATGTTGTTATGGAGACCATGACTGTTCCTGACAGGTTAGGACATGTGGAAAAAGTAGGGACAGTTTGACTGGAGCTGTTGAAAGTCCTTGTGGAGAACTTAGTTCCTGAGCAGCGTCTTCCTCCATGGAAGGACTCCAGATGCGATGAATATCCTTGTTGCCAATGTTTCTTCTTTGCCGACCGGAGACTAGACAACAGGGCTGAGGTCATTCGCCTCGTGTCATAAGCTCTAAGCAACAGGCTTGGAGGACCTTTGCCGTGGAACCGTGAGAATGCTCCCTGTTTAATGAAGGGGTCAAAATCCCTGAGTCGGAACACCACTGACAGGGCAGTAGGACTGACATGTCCTGGGGTTAAAGGTGTTTGAAATGTGAAATCTGTTGATATTTATGGATGCCCTACAGGTGGTCCTGGAGAGAGCTAACAGAGTGGCCACCACTGTGACAAGGAAGCAGAAAGCAGGTCAGGACAGTGGCCAGGACCTTTAGGTGCTGTCCTCTGAGGAGGAAGACGGCAGGGTCTCAGGGTGGGCAGGGCCCTCAGGTGACAAATGTGTTCTGAAGTTCCCTCTCAGATCTCGACTTTCTGGCTAACAGGCACATAACCCCCATCGTCACTGAACTCAGGCCATATGGTTAAGTATACTTTCCTGGCCCAAGTTCAAGGTGCATGTAGAAGGGGAGTCGCTGAGGCAGGAAGACTAAGATTTCTTGGCTCACGTGGACTTTCTTCCAGGGCTTCCTTCCTCTACAAGGATAACCACTCTTGTTAAATGTCTCATAAAATGCCTGAAAATTAGCATAGCCAGACACTAGACAAGCTTGATGGGTGAGGGCCAGGTGGTTTGGGCCAAAGTCTTTAGAACTCACCCAGATCTGCAGGCAAGGCCTCTTCCTCAGGCTGAGTGAGCAAAATGGGCCCAGCTGAGATGGTGCTGTGATTCACAGGGAAGTGTTCAGAGAACTCAACAGAAAGGCGACTTTGTAGGCTGGTCAGGACTTGAGGCAGCTCTCAGAAGGTTGAGCTCATCTTGAGTAACAGAAGGGAAAGATGAAGCTCTTCATGGCAGAACTTGTTAGGGTCATTGCTCTACAACTTGGTAGGGGTTGGCGCTCACCTTCTCTGCTCTCTTCTGCAGGACACTGGTCTGGGCAATGCCTATTACGGTCCAAGTGTAGACAGACTCATGTCAGGTAGTGTAGACATATGTGAGAAGAGAAGTGAGGAACAGTGGAGACTCCCTAACAGGACGTCTATGAATTAGAGGCTTTACCATCACTTTGAAAGTCTTCAGTGACTTCATAGTTCAAGCCCTTATTTTACAGGAGAACGTAGTGAGGTATAAAAAGGACAAATGACTGGTTCAAGGTCACATGCTATCAACCGGCTAATCAGAGGATGCAACTTAAGCCAGGCTTCATCCTGCCAGGATTCATCTGAGTTACTAGCTACCATTTGTCAGATTTGGCCTGGACATTGATGCCAAGTCACCAAGCCGTATGTGTCAGCCTGGATCTTTTCTCAAGAACCTAGAAAGTACTCGGGCCTGGGGTTCCTAGGGTCTTTGCTCAGTGTCCCCAAGCTGTCCCTGTAACTGGGAGTCGTGTTTGGCCCTTTCTGGTTCTTGACGAGCTCACCTCTTCCGGTATGGATACCACATGCTTCCCTGTCAGCCTCTTGACCAATGAGGGAGGACATTTATGACTCCCTCACTCTGGGATACAGGGTAAAAGTCTTCCTCCAATAGGTTGTTCTCTTTTCTGCAGCTGCCAGGAAGAATCTGGAGACAAACAAGGCGTGAGGCACTCTGGAGAAAGCTTGCATCTGTCAGTAAACACCTGCAGCCCATTCTGGACCGTTCTTGTACATGAGGAAGCTGGTGTGGGGCTGGAGGAAACTTCTTGGAAGTTGGGGGGAGATCCTGACTGAGAAACTGCACAGAGGGGCTGGAAAATTCTGCAGGTGGGCTCAGGTGACATGAAGATCCACTGGGAGATTGGGTGCCCCATGTTAGGGGCCTCCCTCTGGCTTGTGAGGTGGCCTTACAGGATATATCGTCTTCATGGACACCTGTCATAGGCTTCTTATGTGGCAGGTAAACACAGGGGGTGCAAGGTTCAGAGAAGCTCCCCAGCTTCTCATGGACCCCCCAGGCCCACAGTCATATGCCACCTCCTCTGCGGGGGCTCCATGGGCCACACACATTCCCAGGACCTGGTCCAGCCAACACCCACACCCAGTTACGTCTGCAGAGCAGGGAATCTGCCCAAAGTTATAGGTCCCTCTGGTGTACGTGTGTGTTAGTCGCCCAGTCATGTCTGACTCTTTGCAATCCCATGGACTGTAGACTACCAGGCTCCTCTGTCCATGGAATTCTCCAAACAAGAATACTGGAGTGGATAGCCATTCCTTTCTCCAGGGGATCTTCTCAACCCAAGGATTGAATTCAGGTCTCCAGCATTGCAGGTGGATTCTTTACCGTCTGAGCCACCAGGAAAGCCCATAGTTCCCTCCTAGGGACCTGAACCATTCAACTTCAGCTTCTTCAGCATTACTGGTTGGGGCATAGGCTGGTCAAGGCTATGGTTTTTCCAGTGGTCAGGTATGGATATGAGAGTTGGATTGTGAAGAAAGCTGAGAGCCGAAAAATTGATGCTTTTGAACTATGGTGTTGGAGAAGACTCTTGAGAGTCCCTTGGACTGCAAGGAGATCCAACCAGTCCATCCTAAAGGAGATCAGTCCTGGGTGTTCATTGGAAGGACTGATGCTGAAGCTGAAACTCCAGTATTTTGGCCACCTCATGCGAACAGTTGACTCATTGGAAAAAGCCCTGATGCTGGGAGGGATTGGGGGCAGGAGGAGAAGGGGACGACAGAGAATGAGATGGTTGGAGGGCATCACCAGCTCGATGGACATGGGTTTGAGTAAACTCCGGGAGTTGGTGATGGACAGGGAGACCTGGAATGCTGTGATTCATGGGGTTGCAAAGAGTCGGACATGACTGAGAGACTGAACTGAACTGAACTGAACTGAGGGACCTGAATTCTCCTGAGACATCCTCAGGGCTGAGGGCTTAGGGGGGGCACTGGCTTTGACCCCACCTCTGTGCTGCAGGTGGTAGCAGGGCACGACCTGACCGTAGTGACGGCATACAGCCAACCAACCTGCAGCCCTGTGTTTCTGCATCGTAAATACCTGATTTTCTGCCTCTAACCTCATCAGAGCTTGCTTCCAGGAAGGGATCTAGTCTATGGCAGATAAGACTTAGGTACTAAGGGACTGTGTTCCATGTAAGTACTGAGCTTGGCTCACATTCACAGAGTGAAGAAATGAATGAAGTAGTTTTTGGCCTGGAGATATGCATTCTGACTGGTGTTCCTCCCAATTCCCTGTTTCCATTCACACGTGCTCACCTCCATGTGGGGTGTGGGAAGGCCCACAGATGGAAGGATGGGTGATGCTCAGGGGGAGGCAGCTCTGCTGGGAGGACTGGGAGGACCCTCCATTCACTACTTCCCTGCCCCCAGCAAGGCCAGTCTTACCCTGTGGTCAGGGAGGCTGGAGTGGGGGCCAGGAGGTTGCTCTGGGGACATGGGGCCATAAGAATCCATTAGAGCTCTTCCTTTGTCACCAACAAATTCGGGGCAAGGCTTTGAATTTCAGAAAGTCCAGGCCAGAATCCTCCAGAAGATCCTGGGGACAGAGTGGCTCTCCTGAAGCTTGGGAAGCTCCAGTGGTGGGGGGGTCCCTGGGAAAAGGTGCCCCACCTCTGCTACCTCTATGGGAGCTCCCTAAGGGAACTTCCATCAGATCTGGTGGTTTGGGTGCCTTTGGTCTGGGCCATGGTGGGGAGGGCTGCAAGGAGAAAGGGGCAGGGGAGCTGGGACCACCTAGCTGGGAGCACGGTGACCTGGCAGGGGGAGGATCACCTACCCGGGAGTATGATGACCTGGGTGGGGGAAGACCACCTACCCATGAGAACAGTGACCTGGGTGGGGGAGGACCACCTATCCAGAAGCACGGTGACCTGGGAGGAGGAAGACCACTTACCCAGGAGTATGATGACCTGGGCGGGGGAGGACCACTTATCTGGGAGTATGATGACCTGGGAGGGGGAGGACTACCTACCCGGGAGCATGGAGACCTGGGTGGGGAAGGACCACCTACCCAGGAGTATGATGACCTGGGTGGGGGAAGACCACCTACCCGTGAGAACAGTGACCTGAGCAAGGGAGGACCACCTACCCGGGAGCACAGTGACCTAGGAGTAGGAGGACCGCTTACCCAGGAGTATGGTGACCTGGGCGGGGGAGGACCACCTATCCAGAAGCACGGTGACCTGGGAGGAGGAGGACCACTTACCCAGGAGTATGATGACCTGGGCAGGGGAGGACCACTTATCTGGGAGTATGATGACCTGGGTGGGGGAGGACCACCTACCCGTGAGAACAGTGACCTGGGCAGGGGAGGACCACCTACCTGGGAACATGGTGACCTGGGAGGGGGAGGACCACCTACCTGGGAGCATGGTGACCTGGGAGAGGGAGGTGGGGCAGGAGGGCCGGGCAGGCAGGGTGAACTGGGTGGACTGACTAGGGGGTGGGGGCGGTGGCAGGGTGCTGGATGCGGGGTATAGAAGGGTGGTGGTAGGTGATCGATGGGGGCGGCCCTGAGGGGCAGGTGAGTACCATGTGCCACCCACCCTGCACCTCTGCTCCACCTGGCTGGAGGTGATGTGATGGGGGAGGTGGGACCTGGGACTCCAAGGAGCGACTCCCAGCTCCCAGTGTCTGGCCTCCCATGGGAGGGTGGAGGACACTTCCGGCATGGCGAAGACGTGTCCTGGTAGCTGGGGACAGAGACTTGCCAGCCATGACATTTTTATCTCTTGAGACCTATAATCTAGGGACTTTCTTCTATTCATCATCAATCAAGACCGTGTGTGTCAATGGCCATGGGCTTCATGGAAATCCAAAGAAATAGCTGCAGGTTCACCATCAGTTTCAAGGAGCCCTTCAAAGCTCTGTCCCAGATAGAGTTCAGCTTCTGGGGCAGTTTGTCTCCTAATGGTTCTTGGATCTACCTCTTAAAAGGAAAAAAACAACCTACATATCTAACTATTCATCCATCCTAAAATGTGATTTAAGTATAAAAAGTGCTTAAAATAGATGCACAGTTTAAGGCATAGTTATAGCAGACATCTCATGATTTTGATCTCCCACAGCTAAACAGGGCTTGCATCCTGGAAGCCTACTCCATCCTGCTCAGTGATCCTGATTTATTCACTCAGCCTTACCTGCTTTCCTGCTTTCCAAGTTGCTTTTGTGGCTATAGTGTTCTTAAAACTGCTCCCATTCTCTTGAATATGTATGTTGTTTGCAGCATTCAGATCTTATAAATAATGTGAAAAACATAAGCATGATTTCCTTAGGATGAATTCTCAGCCTTGCAGTTTTCAGACAATGGACACCTTTATTTTTAAGGTTCTTGTAATATGTTGCCATGTTTTTTCCCCTGCAAGGAGTTTTGCTGATTTACACACCCACCTGCAATCCAATCCAATCCAGTCCAGTCCAGTCCAATTCAATTCAGTTTAATCTAATTCACTCCTACCTTTCTCTCCTTGGGAAGAAATGGCAGTTCCACATGTAAGTCCGAGTTTCATCACATCCTTGCCAGCACTAGGTTTGAGTTTTCTTAGACTAAACACATCTAAGACTAGTCTTAGTTTGCATCTCTCTGACATTGGGAAAGCTGACTATCCATGTTTGCTTACTAATTGGAATATCTACCAAATTGTATGTAAAAATTGTTCACTTACCTCTTTGGATGTTGATGTTTTTCTTGCCTATCTGGATGCATTATTTATGTGCTAGAGTAGTTGCTTTTTTGACATTTTTGTGTCAGACTTTTAGAAATGAGTGAAACCTGGAGTTTGTTTGGTCCGGATACTCCCTCCCCTTACCTCAATTATGCCCATGACCTAACTCTCAGCACATGTGAATGTGACCGTATTTGGAAAAAGACTTTTGGCAGGTGGAATTAAGTTAAGGATCCTGAGATGAAGAGAGCATCCTAGTTTATGAACAGCAGAGAGTGGCAGCTGGGTGATATCCCCTTTCTGGTCCCTCAGGTCTGTAAGACGTGAAGATCGATCCTACCCATCTGATTCTCTACAAGTGTGGGTTCTTTGGGGCACTGGCTTCTTGCTCTGAAGTTGCTCTGTATTTTCCTTTCTGTTCTATGGATACTACTGTAGATGCTCTGTTACTGATACCCATGGATCATCAGGAGGGGCTTGGGATACACAGCTAGCCCACTAACGTATGGAGATCAGATTCACTGAATTCCTGGGCAGAGCTGGAAGAAAAGATATGGCTTTTTAGGGGTTATGTCTCTGAGTGTGACCTCATTTAAGAATTACTCAAAGAACCTAGGGGCTTCCCTTGTGGCTCAGCTGGTAAAAAATCTGCCTTAATGTAGGATATACAGGTTCAATCACTGGGTTGGGAAGATCCCCTGGAGGAGGGAATGGCAACCCACTCTAGTATTCGAATCCCATGGACAGAGGAGATTGGAGGGTTACAGTAGATCTGGAGCTATGTTGTCCAACTTGGTAGAATAACACGAGCGGCAACTGAACACCTGAAATGTCAAGGCTGCTGATGAAGAATTGAATTTTTAAAAAAGTTAAAAAAAATAATTTTTGACTTCACTGGATCTTCACTGCTGCTCACAGGCTTTCTCTAGTTGTGGCAAGTGGGGATTACTCTCTGGGTGCGTTGTATGAGCTTCTCATTTTGGTGGCTTCTATTGTTGCAGATCACAGGCTCTAGGTGTGTGGGCTTCAGTGGTTGTGGCACACTGGCTTAGTTGCCCCATGGCATGTGGAATCCCAGACCAGGGATCGAACCCGTGTCCTCTGCGCTGGCATGGGATTTCTTAACCATTGGATGACCAGGGACTGTATTTTTAATTTTCTTTGAATTGAAATGTTTAAAATGCTCATTTCAGTTCTTGAAAAAACTTGAGGGATGTTTGCAACAACAGATTCACATTTATAGTATGTGAATCTACTTTTCCAACTGCCAAGTTTCTGAAATCTAAATATAGCCCAAGTACTATCGATGACAATTTACTGTCCAAATTGAGATGTTCTGTGTTAAATATATACCAGATTTTAAAAGCTTAGTGCCAATAAAATAATGTAAAATATCTCGCAAATTATTTTTCATGTTGACTGTGGGTCGAAAAGATAACATAGTTAGATACACTGATAGTGTTAGTCACTCAGTCGTGTCCGACGCTTTGCAACCCCATGAATCATAGCTCTCTAGGCTCCTCCAACCATGGAGTTTTCCAGGCAAGAATACTGGCGTGAGCAGCCATTTCCTCCTTGAGGAAAATCCCTCCTGAGCCAGGGATTGAACTGGGGTCTCCTGCATTGCAGGCAGATTCTTTATCATCTGAGCCAACAGGGAAGGTTCTTAGATATATTAGTTCAAGTAAAATACAATTAAACTTAACCGTACCTGCTTCTGCCACTTATTGGGCTTCCCCGGTGGCTCAGCTGGTAAAGAACCCATCTGCCAACACAGGAGACGCAAGAGATGCAGGTTCAATCCTTGGGTTGGGAAGATTTCCTGGAGAAGGAAATGGCCACCCACTCTAGTATTCCTGCCTGGAAAATTCCATGACGGAGGAGCCTGGTTGGCTACAGTCCATGGAGTCACAAAGAGCTGGACACAATGAGCACACACTGCCACTTACTGGTTCTGTGGCTCTAGGTGACTGTTTTCTTCTGATTTCCTTTATCTAAGATTACTGAGTTGATACCCCCTAGACTCACCCCAGGCTGCAACCAACTTTGAGGCTGTAGGGTTGATGCTGACATTGGTGGGAGGGTGGTCTCTAGTCACATGGGGAGGCTGGGTTTTGGGCAGGGTTGGAGCCCCCAGTCCAACAGGAATACCTCTTTTCCCCATTCTCCGCAGAAGGAGGTTCCTGGATGGAATGCTGGGCCATACAACGTGGACTTGACCCTTGGGCAGCTCGTGTGGAGAGTGATCAGGGCTGGGTGGGGTCCCAGATTGAGAGTCTCTATGGAAGGACAGAGGAAGTATGATTACTTTATTCCATACTGAGCTGTCTTCCACACGTGCAATAGAGCTGAAGCTAAAAGAGGAACCCTTGTTTTATTTTTGAAAAGAACACTTTTTTCTTTTTAAAAATTAATTTATTTTTCATTTATTTTTATTAGTTGGAAGCTAATTACTTTACAATATTGTGTTGGTTTTTGCCATACATTGACATGAACCCGCCATGGATGTACATGTGTTCCCCATCCTGATCCCCCCGCCCTAAAATTTATTTTTAATTGGAGGATAATTACTTTACAGTGTTGTGTTGGGTTCTGCTGTAGAACAACATGAATCAGCCATAACTATGCATATGCCTCCTCCCTCTTGAAGCTCCCTCCAGTTGGGGTGTCCCCCATTCCACCCCTTTGGGTCCTCACAGAGCACTGAGCTGAGCTGCCTGTGTTAGACAGCAACTTCCCACTAGGATCTGTTTTACACGTGGGAATGTGTACGTTTCAATGCTACTGTCTCAGTTTGTCCCATCCTCTCCTTCCCCTGCTGTGCCCACAAGTCTGTAGAAAACCCTTATTTTAAATAATAACTGAAGAATCTGTTATGGGAAAGGCACTTTCCCATACACTGTATCATTGCGTCTTCTTGGTAAGCCTGTGAGATAAGTTCTTTTCAAGCCTATTTTTGCTGTTCAGTTGCTCAGTCATGTCCAGCTCTTTGAGGCCCCACGGACAGCAGCACACCAGCCTCTTTTAGACAAGAGGAAATGGGCTTATGGGAATTAAGTGAATTTCTCAAGACCACAGAGCTGGTTAAGGGCAGGGGCAGGATTTGAACTCAGCTCTGCCTGAGGCCAAGGCTCAGGGTCTTGGAAGGAAATTGCTCACAATGACCCAGAGGGCATCTGGGCTGCAAAATGCCCTCAGAAGTGCTTTGTTATAATCCCACTGCCCCCCACTTCAGGGATGGGGCCCATGAGTCCTGGTGGGGTTGTCGGCTTGTCTGGGTCCTGGTGGAGAGCCAGGCCTGGAGCTCGATCACTGCTGGGTTCCCTCTGCTCCCTGATGCCAGACCTGCTGGGAGGCACCTGGGAGCCTGCTGCGTGTGTCCCTGGGGAACAGAACCCTGTTAGAGGGTCAACCTGACTGTCCACAGCCAGCATGGTCTGAATGAGGCTCAGCTGCCCCACTCTCGTGCCTGGTATTGTTTATTTAAATATTTATGTAAGTGGTCAGATGGCCCTGCAAAGGTGAAGGAAGCCTTGATGTCCTTCAATGAGCCTGGCATCTTGGAGTCCAGAGGATGTGGGATGAAAATCTGATACAGCCACTTAGGTAAACATGATGAGAGGAGACTTCCTGCTCTGTCCAGCCTCTGGGCCTAAGAGTGTAATATTCTACGTGACCGCTGGGTGTCGCCCTCGCTCCACAAGTGGGTCTTCTGCGTTCTAAGACGTGTTGGCCTTAGGGTCAAGGAGGTGTGTTCCATTATCTGCCTTTACTCTGAAGGCAGTGGGCCTGCCTTGGCCAGAGATAGCACCGGGGAGCGCAAACTGTTTGTAGGCAGTATCAGGAATTTACTGGGATTGCTCATAGAACATTTTCTGTGGAAGTCTCTACCGTGTGGGCCCCGAGGCTTATCCAATTAAGAAGTCTCCTGGCTCTTGGTGTCAAGGCCGTGTTTTTGCACCTGCGATATCCCAGCTTCCTCATCCCAGGGGCTTGGAAACATTGGACACTAGGCCTCTGACCTTACTTGAAGGATGGAAGGGCCTGAAAGATCCAGGCAGATGGGGTGCTGCTGAGACCTTGACACTGCCCTGGTCCCCACAGAACGTAGGCCTGTCCTCATGGACTCTCAACATGCTGGGGGCCGGTGGGAGGGACCCACCACCTCCATGCCAAGACTGAGGGTCAGATGGGGGAGTGTCTTGTTCAAGGTCACTCAGCTGGTTGGCGCTGAGTTCCCTCCTGCCATAATTCCATCCAGAGAAAGGTGCCCCTTAGGGGTTGAACCATGTGCCCCCAAACTCACGTGCTGAAGTCCTGACACCCAGAACCTCAGAATGTGACCTTATTTAAAAATACACAGTTGCAGATCAGGCCATACTGGACTGGAGTGAGCCCCAATCCAGTATGGTGGTGTCTTTTATAAAAGGGGGAAATTTGGACGCTTCTCTTCCCTGGTGGCTCAGATGATAAAGAATCTGTCTGCAATGCAGGAGACCTGGGTTCAATACCTGAGTTGAGAAGAGCCCCTGGAGAAGGGAATGGCAACTCACTCCAATATTCTTTTACCTGGAGAATTCCATGGGCAGAGGAGCTTGGCAGGCTATAGTCCATGGGGTCAAAAAGAATCGGACTGAGCAAATAACACACTTGGACGCAGATGGCACTCAGGGAGAAGGCTGTGTGAAGGTGAAGGTGGAGGTCAGGGTGATGCCGCCACACGCCAGTGATACCAAAGATGCCCAGCAAACCACCAGAGGCTCCCAGAATCTCCCCCACAGCTCCTACAGGTCCTGGCCTCTGGAGCTGGGAGATGATAAACTTCGGTGGCTTAAGCCTCACAGTGTGTGGTCTTTGGTCACAGCTGCCCCAGTGCACTGATGCAGTGCCCAGGTCTGGGAAGCTGTTTCAGATCCTCGATTCTTCCCTCTGGGCCTCTGACTGGTCACTGGCTTTTATCTCCTTACTGGATCCTCAAACTGAACAAGTCCTCTTTCTCTGCTCTGCTTCTCCCCAGTCTCATATTGTGGACTTTGCTCCAAAATGACCAGCCTGTATCAGTCTTCCCTTGAATCCATTCTTCGAAGAAGTTGAATTCTATCGGAGGCAGCAGATTCATACTAAAGTGTGAGTGACTAACACCTCAGTGGTATGATTTGGGGCGAGGCCTCCCTTAGCTCTTCCAGAGGAACATCTGTGTTGAAGAAAGTTTAATTCTCTAAGAGGGCCCTTTACTGAATGCAGAATAATTTTGTCTTGTGAATGTTTGACCTGTCAGTAATCCATGAAATATGTTATCTTCCTTAGGATGAGGGTGGAGTCCTGGAGTCTGTGTTAGTGCCGTGGACCCAGGATGGGTTCTGGCTTCTTTGCAGCTGAGGCCTCGGGAGCGGACCCATCCCTCACCCAGCCAGGAGAGGCCCGGGCCACCTCCCACCTCCCTCCTCAGTGGGGAGGACCGAGATCGGACCTCCTCCAGCCCTTCTGCTTATTCTCCCCCTTCCACCAGCTCATAAAAGCAGGATTGCTCACAGGGGTGAGGGTGTTTTCAGCTGTTCTGAGCAGACATGCTGTCCCTGGGATGGGTGGTGCTGGCCAGCAGGCCTGCTTGGCCTCCTGGGAGTCGGGCTGGCAGGATGCAATGGGGCCCAGTAAGTGCTGGTACCAGACAGGCCACACAGCTTGGCTTTAGTGAGTGGTGACCTACGGTCATCAGCTGTGGCGGGCTGGTGGGGTGGGGGCATCAGGGGGTACTAGGGGAGGCGTGGAAGGCAGGGTGGCCCCCTGAACTGGGTGCAGTGGTCTCTTTCTGCAGGAGCCTTGACGTCCTGGTTTCTGGGTGGAGGACTGGGAAGGCGAGCAGAGTCCCTGGTGGATGGGGAAGCGGGGAGGGGCTGCACTGGCTGGATCGCCCCCTCACAAGCCAGTCTCCCTCAGGACCGGCAGGGCCCTCTCTGCAGTCCAGTGTGCCTGGCTTAGGTTAAGTCATGCTGTGGGGGCAGCTCATGGTGTAGGAAGTGGATGTTTTTCCAGAAGATCACTGTCCACTGTGGCAATACTGCAAACTCTGAAACACTTACTCTGTCTGGTCACGGCCCTGAGCTGATGGCTGGGTTGGGCAGAACAGACTGTGTCCAGTAGAAATAGGAGCAGGAGAGGAAGAAGGACATTATTGCCTGTTGAGGAATTCAGGGAAAGCTTCCTGGAGGAGGTGGAATTTGAGGAGGGCCTTCAGGGATGGGTGGGTTTATCCTAGAGGAGGGGGTGCGGAGGCCATCCTGGCTGAAGAGGCCCTGTAGATGGAGCATCCAGGAAGGAGCAGGTGTGGGACACGTAGGCATCAGGCAGCTGCTCCAGGCTGTTCCAGGGCCTCTTAGCAGGGGAGCATCACCATTGAGTCCTCCCCCTCTCTCTTTTTTTTCCAGCATATTTTATTATTACATCTTTTATTTATTTCTCTTAACTCATTTCTTAATTCACATGACTCATTGGATAAGACCCTGATGATGGGAAAGATTGAAGGTGGGAGGAAAAGGGGACGACAGAGGATGAGATGGTTGGACAACATCACCGACTCGATGAACATGAGTTTGGGTGGACTCCGGGAGTTGGTGATGGACAGGGAGGCCTGGCGTGCTGCGGTCCATGGCATCACAAAGAGTCAGACACGACTGAGTGAACTGAACTGAACTGAACTGAACTCAAATGCATTAGCGAGGAACTTCAGTACAATGTTGATAAATTAATAATAATATAATAAAATTAAGTATCATTTATGATTATTACAAAAAAATCCCTTAGCATATAAGAAATATAACGAAACTTCCTTAATCTTATAACGGACCTCTATTGGCTATTACCAGGGGTCTTGTTATCCTAACTGCTGTGTTCTCGATTCCCTTCTCTTCTCAAAGCGCTCACCATGGTGACCTTCCCTCTCTTCCCTCCGCACTCCCGGCCCTGCCCCTCCGCTTTGCCCTGAATGCCCTTGTTGCTGGTATCCTACGATCATGTCCAGACCCAATCCCACCTTGTGTGTTGAGCTTCCCCGGCTTCTCTCAGCCTTCCCACCATGCCAGGCACCACTCACTCTTTGCCTCCCTGAAATCATTTTCAAATCTCCCTGTGTTATCATTCTGTGAACACTGGTCAGGCCTCCATCTTGCCAGGCATCATCAGAAAGTTGTGTCCCCAGCCTGCAGAAAGTCACAGCCAGGGGGCAGGCTGACACATCAACCAGTCCCCGTGCCATGCGACCAGGCCTGGTTCATAACAGGGTGCAGACCTGGTGTCTGAGGAACGTCCTAGCTGAAGCTCCAGCTGCCTCTCCAGGCTTCTCTGAAGTGTGGTCCCCTTCCTATCGTACCCGGGCAGTGGCCAGGGCACCTGGGTCCCCAGCGCAGTGAACAGGCCCTCTTGCTTGGATGTGACATTGCTTGCCTTGCTTGCTTGTCTTTTAGCTTGCTTGGATGTGACATTGCTTGCCTTGCTAGCTTGTCTATTAGTTCACTCAAGGTTTAGCAGGGCCCTTATTTGGAGAACCCAGCTTCCTGGGATAAAGTGGAAAGCTGAGCATACTCAGACCTGCTGGCCTCGTGGCAGCGCCGTCAGAAACTAGATCGTGTTTCTGTTTCCCCACCAGCGCTGGGAATTGAACTATGTGCGGAAATACAATTCATAAATCGATGGACTTTATTTCCACTGTTCCCAGGCTTTAATTTCCAGAAACAAAATGTCAGTGTTATGGCTGAAATTCTCTTAGTTTTAGGAAACCCATCATAACCCAGAATTGTTTATGCATAGTTCATATATTATATGACAAGAAGGGTTTGGAGAGTAATGGAGGGTCACGGGATTGTGGTTGCACGGAAACAAGATGATCTGAATGTGGTGGTCCGTTATTTATATTATCCAGATCCCCGTCCTGCCCTCACAGCCCCTCCCCAGGAATAAACCCAGGGGGTCGTGGTGCTTCTGGAAGACGAGGCTGCGGGTAACCTGCTGCCTCCAGACATGCCAGGGTCTATCACTCAGAGAGCTTGCACATAATGTGTGTGCTGGTGTGTGTGTGAGTGTGAGCAGGTGTGAGAGAGGGTGTGAGTGTGTGTGTGGCTGTGTGTATGTATGTGAATGAGTGTGTGAAAGTGTGGGTGTGAGTGCTAAGGGCTGTGTGTGTGTGTGTGTGTGTGTATGTTTGGATGAGTGTGTGTGAGGGTGTGGGTATAAGTGCTGAAGGCTGTGTGTGTGTGTGTGTGTGTGTGCGTATGTTTGGATGAGTGTGTGTGAGAGTGTGGGTGTGATTGCTGAGGGCTCTGTGTGTGTCCATGTGTATGAGTGTGTGAGAGAGTGGCGTGAGTGCTGAGGGCTGTGTGTGTGTGTGTATATGTGTGTGAATGAGTGTGTGTGAAAGCGTGGGTGTGCATGTGTGTGAGGTTAGTGTGAGGCGAGCGTGGCTGAGGCGGGAGAGTTGGCTCCAGTGCTGCTCCACCAGTTCGTGCCAGCGTGACCTCTCACCTCAGTGTCCGCCCCTCTAACCTGGGGGTGGCAGCACTGACCTCAAAGGCCACCGAGGGTTTCATGAAATCTGTGTATGAAGAGTGGACGAGAAGGGCTCCCCTACCTGCTGGGGTTTCTGGAAGCTTCCTGGGAGGTGCGGTGTGTCAGGGCTGAGCGGGGTCCAGGTCTTTCCAAAGGCCTGTGGATTCTGGGGTTACTGTGCCCACCTCTGTTCCCTCCCCTGGATTTTGGGGGAGCTGCTGTGTGTGCACAGTGGTCAGGCTGGGAACGGGACCCTCCTGTCATCTCTGCTTCTGGCGTGAGATGGACTATTGGGGAAAAGGCCCCCCCAGGTCAATTTTTATCCCCTCGGTTTTGAGCAGAACATCAGTTTTATCCCGTCTTTTTACACGATGCTCCACGATGTACAATCTGCATTTGCTCAGCTCGTCACTCAGCCTTGCTGGATGGCCTCTGTGAGGAGGGAGACCAGCAACCACTTCTAGAAGCAGCTCCGGGAGCCCAGGCGTCTGCAGCCTGTGGTACCCGCCAGACCCTGGGCGGGGCCGTGTGCTCTGCTGTAGGACAGCCCAGGGCAGGTGGCGGTGAGGCTGGGGGCGCCTGGCCGGGGCCCCTCCCCAGGTGCAGAGTCTGCAGATCACCTGTCGCTGCTGGGGTCCTCTTTTCAGACCCCAAACAAGGTTTTCAAGTGGCAGAAACTGACTGAAGCGCTGAAGATCATAATTTGGATCATTTGACGTATTAATAATTTTTGCTCTCACTTAACAGAACGTGAGTCTGCCTTCCTCAGTGGAGATGCATGCAGGCCCCCTTTAGGGGAGGCCAGAACCTGTTCCAGATGACAGCTTCTGTCCACACTGCGGCTGTACCCACACTGTGCCCCTGCCTCGGGTAGAGCCTCTTTCTGCTCCAGATGCAGCCCAGGGGACCCAATACTTCAGAAACCAGAGAGGAGAGCTTCTCAGGGCAAGAATTCTCCTTGGCCTCTGGCGACAGTGCTGGGGACACTCATGATTGATACCCTGTGGGTCCTTCTCACCCGGATGCAGGCCCTCTTTGCAGCCAGAGGCCTGGCAGGTGCAGTCAGAGGGGGTAGATGAGGAGGGGGTCAGAGACCCCCTCCCTGCTCATCACAAGCTGTCTAGGAGCACAACTGGAAAGTCAAACAAGTAATAAAGGAGTTGGACCCCGAGTCTCTTCCTCCACAGCAGACTGGCAAGAGAAGGAGAGAAACCGCCAAGTCACCAGCTGCATGTCGCCAGCCTGGAGGGCTTCACACTTGGCCACGGGGGTGAGTCGTTGCACTGGCAGCAGACAGGCACACACGGCGGGTGAGGAAAGTCTCCCTAAGAAGCACCAGCGGCTCAGTGCTCACCCGATGCACAGTTTTCTCCGAGAAGAAAAAAAGGCCGAACTGACCGTGAAGCTTGCTTCATTTTTCTCCTGAGTAACTGTGTGCAGGACTCGGAAAACCACTTCATTCCACAGCGAGGCCTGCTGTGCTGGGCGCTGCAGAGGTTGGCGAGGCAGACTCTTCCTGGAAGGGGTGAAATACACGGTGCAGTTCAGCAGCAGGAGAAACAGTGTCGTTTCTGAAGACATCAGTCCATGCTCGGGCTGTTTTGATTTACTGTTCATCTGGGGAGACTGGCTCCTCCTGGAAAAACATGAAATTGCGTTTTTAAATAATTGTAATCAAAATCTTGCTCTGATAAGGACTTTCTGATTTCCTTGACTTTGGACAGCAGCCATTTGGGGTCAGGAGATGTGTGCGTTAGACGTTTCAGTCGTGTCTGACTCTTTGCAACCCCATGGACTGCAGCCCGCCAGGTTCCTCTGTCCATGGGATTTCCCAGGCAAGAATACTGGAGTGGGTTGCCACATCTTTCTGCAGGGGATCTTCCCAACCCAGGGATCGAACGGGTATCTCTTGCATCTCTTCCATTGGCAGGAGGATTCTTTTACCACTAGCACCACCTGGGTCAGGAGATAGTCACCCTGTAAAACATGTTCTTGAATGTTTTTTCCAGCTGATTCCTCCAGGCTCTTGTCAAGAGCAGAGTGGTGCTGCCTCCCACCCCCAGATTTCTTCATCATGTTTAAAGACTTCCTGGGGTCCGGTGGAGGGAGATAGGGGCTGGGACAGGGAGCTTGCATGGACCACAGGGCAGGTCTCAGAGCCTGCCTTACTGGTGGCGGCTCTGCTCTGACTTCCTGGAGTTGGAAGGAACAAGCAGAGAGACAGTTAGGAGGTGGGGCCACATCTGTGTTCTTTGAAAATTGACCTAGGACTCCTTACGAAGCCGGCCTGCCTTCCGTTCCTTCTTGAGGTCAGAATTGATAAAACAGGTTATTGAGTCATCCTCGTGATGGGGCCCAGGGTGTCAGAACCTGTCCAGGAGCCCAGAGGTGAACTGAGGCAGGATGCATGGTTGGCTCTGAGCAATGGATGCTGTGACCTGGGCTCTGCAGATGGAGGGGATGTCAATTAGCAGGGGCTGTGGGTTTTCAGGCTGAGTTGTTTGGGGGAGTAAAGGGAGACACAAGAACCCATAATTTAAAATGTGAATGCAAGGAGAGGAAACAGATGAAGAAAAGAATTTTGGTGTTTTTCTTTCATTTTGCCTTACAAGTTAATTTGGGGGGGAAAAAAAGCCTTTGAAAAGCTGCCAGCACTGAAACAGTGAGAGTTCAGAAGTTATAGAGTCCTACTCTGGTTTCAAATCAGGTACTTAACGGTCCTTTCTCATCATTCAGCATGGAGACATAGCCCCCAAATGTCTCCAGAATTTGATTTTGTTCTCCATTTCAAGGGGAAAAAGCGTCGTGAACAGCCTGAACCTAGTTTCCCCAGCCTCGACAAATTCTCATGAAACCAGCGCACGGGAACTGAATTTCTTAAAGCTGTTTTCGGAGGGGCTGTGTGTCTCCATGGTGGTGTTGGGGAGCTGCCCCTGATGTGGGCTTCTGGGAGGGGGTCATGGGGGGAGCTGCAAATTGGATTCAACTATAATTGATATTTAAGTCTCTCTCTGGAAACTTAAACGTTGATAGTTTACATCTCCGCTTAATAGCATATTAAATCATTTTATAACTCTTAACAACTGTTTAATCTTTTCATTATTGAAAAATGAGGCAGTTGATCTAAGCCATGTCAGAATATGCCAGGAAAAACTTATTTAAATGTACCCCCCCCTCCACCATGACACCCAGAGGATTCGAGGGACCCATCTGGGTGTGAGGGGGGCCTGCCTCTATGACACTGGGGTCTCACCCTGGATGGGGTCAGACAGGAGCGCTCCTCAGTGGGTGGGGGCTGGGGGGAGCCAGCGAGGGGAGGTGGGAAAGGCTGGAGCCTGGTATTTGGCCCTTAGGCTATGGCGTGGCTGCCATCTAGGCTTTTGGCTGCTAATGGGGCATTGTTGAAAAGACGCTTTTCTGGCCGACAGCATGCTCTGTGATCTCTCCCTGTGTTCAGGAAGGTTGTTTGTGCACCATTGTAATTAGAGTGCTCGTGGCTGGGAGAGAGAGGGGTGGGGGGGTGGGGGTGGAGAGAAAGAGAACAAGAAGAAGAGAGAGAGAGAAAGTGTTCTTCCAAAAACAAGTATGCCTTCTCCTTGGGAATGACACCAAAGAATACCTTCTAAATGAAGTATGTTTTCCTTCAGAGATTACAGCATCAGTTGATCAAAGTCCCTTGGAAATAGCTTTTGGCAACTCCGAGGTTCTTTGCAACTCTTCTTTGACTTGAGCAGGGCAGCCCCAGGCTGGGAGCAGCAGCCATCTTGCCTTTGGAGGCTGAAGAGCCCCAGGGTGAGGACGGACAGGTGTCCCGTGTGTCTGCTGGCCGCCTTGCAGACCCTCGCGGCCTCACGTTGGTTTGGGGTTGGTTTGGTTGGAAATGGTTCTGTGTCTCCGGAAAATTGATTGTGGTGCTCGGGCTGGCTCCCTCTGTCCACGTAACGCAATACAGGCATCTTCTAAACTTAAACAAGGCTCTGGCAATCCTGGTGAAATGTATTGTCGTCGGCTCCGTGTCCTGACGTCCTCTGTAGGGCTGAGGAATGTTTGGACCTCGGCCCCCGAGCCCTTTCTGGTTTAAGTTTAATGAAAGTGTGGGCAATCCAAACGTCTACCTGGCAGCAGGGGAGAGACCCTTCACGTTAATTATTGCTAAGCTCAGCTGTCTCCTTCCAAGTCCTATATACAGCCCTGTACATTTGTATACATTTTATATGGTCTATTTCCATTATAAATTGCCCATAAATTAAATACAGATTTTCCTGGGAACATCTTAAAAAAAAGGAAAGGATCCGAGTGATCCATGTTTCTGGTATTGGAGGTGACGTGGATGCGAGGGGGGGCGGGCGGGCCCGAGCGCGGACTCCCCAACATGAAGGTCACGCGTCTGGGTTAAGGCAACCTGAGTGGTGTGTGAACCGAGAGCAGCGTGCCTTGTCTCCATCGTTCGTGGTGTGAGCTGCGCACCGTGGTTTAAAGAAGGTTGGAGACTGACTGATTGACCTAGACAGACTGGAGGGGGTTCTGCAGGGGGACAGGACAGTGAGGGATGTGGGCTCCGTCTCTTCTCCAAGGAGGGGGCTGGTTTGGGTGTGCTGTTCGCTAGGAGAGTGTTCTCGGTGCGGTGTGGTGGTGCGCTGGGAATCGTCTTCATTGTGAGGTGTGTCGCCAGCATAATCTGTTGCTAATAATAAAGTGCTAATGTACTTTATTTGAGGTTCATCTCTGAGAAGTCTCAAATCCCTGCATTCCAGTTCCTTTTTTTTTTTTTTTAAGGTAGCAAGTAGGTCTCTCTTTTTCGTAATGTGTGTGTGTCTGTGTGTTTTTAAATTTTATTTACTTATTTGGCTGCACTGGCTCTTAGTAATCGAATGTGGGATCTAGTTCCCTGACTAGGGAGCGAACCTGGGCCCCTTGCATTGAAAGCGCAGAGTCTTAGCCACTGGACTTCCAGGGAAGTCTCTCCTCGTTCCTTGTCTTACTTTTCTTAAGGTAGTAACTAGGTGTCTTTTTTAAGAAATGTATTTAAAAAAATTTTTTATTTATTTGGCTGCACAGGCCTTAGTTGCAGGACCTCCCATCTTTATTGGGGCATGGAAGATCTTTCCTTGCAGCATATGGGATCTGGTTCCCTGACCAGGGATGGAACCCTGGCCCCCTACATCGGGAATTTGGAGTCTGGACCACCAGGGAAGTCTGTCCCAGCTCCCTGTTGAGTGGCTAGCCAACAGTGGCATTTTCCCCAGGCTGCACAGAATGCTGAAGCCCATCTGTGCCCCAGTCTTTGCAGCCTCAGCCTTTTACCAAGTGACTTGCCTGTTCCCTCCCTGCTTTTAGGTCCTTACTCAATGTGACCTTGGTCTTCTTGACCACTCTAGCTAAAACTGAGTACCCTGACTACTAACCTCCCTTCCCTGATTTATCTTTTGTCTTATCTCTATTGGGCGTACTGTGTATTTTATGTGTTGTTATTACAAGCAATAATACATCTAGGGTCTATGGGGCAGGAGGTCTTGTCTCTTTCATGTTCTCTTCTGCTCCAGTGCCTAGTACCTTGTAGATGCTCAATAAAATCAGTTGCATGACTGCTTGAGCAAATGCCCAGGGAGTTGCATTTGGAGATCATTAATTACAAGTTAAGGAGGAAAAAAATGTGGCAAAAATCTGCTTTGAGAGATTAGGTGTGAGCCAGTTAGCAGAAATTGTGAAAAGAAATTATGAAAATAATAAAAAAAATAGCTTTCAAAAAATATGAATTTCAACCAAGAAATGAGCAGACTTCTAGCGGCATGCATGCCCTTGGCAGAGTACTGAAGGTGAGTGAGGGATGGTTATTGGTCAGGCAGGCTGCGGAGAGGACTCTGCTGGGGCTGGGAGAAGTTTGCCATTGCACGGATGCTTTTCTCCTTTTCTCTGCAATTCTACTTAAGGACATAAAATGTACTATCCTGAGCTCTCCTAACATCCTTTATCCTAACCTTCTGGGTGCTTTGGGGGGTTCAAATGACTCTGGGACTTGTCCCAGATCACACGACTCTGGCTGGGCCAGGTCAACTTGGCACAGGTTTCTTGCTCAGAATGAGAGCCCCCCGGCCACTGTCATCCTGCCATAGCTGGGGTCCCCCTCCCCGCAAGTCCAGCGGGTGGCCTGGCCCTGGTAGTCTCTGGCTGCCTTCCTCATGGCCTGCAGGGCCGTTTCCCCAGGCCCCAGAGGTGCCACAAGTTCATTTGTCCCTAAATGAGGGGCTCGTTCATTTTTCATTCAAGCCTCCAATTTGTGTCTTACCCTCCCCTGGAGTCTGTTCTGACTGTCAGCACCCTCAGCCCCCAAGTGTCAGACTGGACACCTTCCTCCCTCCTCTCCCTGTGTACCTCCAGCCCTAGCTAGACCCTCTCTTGTGAGCCCTGCATGGGGGCAAGAGGACCTGGGCTGCTGAGCTGAGAGCAGAGGGGCCTGTTGGAGGGTAAGGTACTGAATTCCAGAACCCACACAGGCACAGGAAGGACCCTGTTTCCCATCTCCCTTCCCATCTTTCTTTTTTTAAAAAATTAATTCACTTATCTATTTGGCTATTCTGGGTCTTGTGTGCGTGGGGTACATGCTCAGCTGTGTCTGACTCTTTGTGACCCCATGGACTGTAGCCCACCAGGATCCCCTGTCCAGGGGGTTCTCCAGGCAAGAATACTGGAGTGGGTTGCCATTTCCTCCTAAAGGGGATCTTCCCGACCCACGGATCAAACTGGCATCTCTTGTGTCTCCTGCACTGGCAGGTGGATTTTTTGCCACTGTGCTGCCTGGGAAGTGGGTTTGCTAGTTAACGAGAACCTATTGTATAGCACAGGGAAATCTATTCAGTGCTCTGTGGTGACCTAAATAGGAAGGGAATTCAAAAAAGAGTGAAAAAAATTATATATATGCATATGTGTTGTGCTGTACTCAGTTACTTCAGTCACGTCCAACTCTTTGCAACCCCATGGACTGTCGCCTGTCATCTGCCCACAGGATTCTCCAGGCAAGAATACTGGAGGGGTTGCCCTGCCCTTCTATAGGAGGTCTTCCTGACCAAGGGATTGTACTCGAGTGTCTTGGGTCTCCTGCACTGGCAGGCAGATTCTTTACCACTGTGCCACCTGGGAAGCCCATGTATGCATATAACTGATTCACTTTGCCGTGTAGCGGAAACTAACACAATATTGTAAAGCAACTCTACTCCAATAAAAATAAAAAATAAATTAAAACTAAAAAAGTTTTTATTTATTTGTTTCTTTGGCTACAGTGGGGCTTAGTTGCTACATGTGGGATCTTTTTAGTTGCAGTATGCGAACTCTTAGGTGGTGCATGTGGGATCTAGCTCCCTGACCAGGGATCGCACCTGGCCCCCTGCATTGGGAGCTCGGAGTCTTGGCCCCTGGACCACCAGGGAAGTGCCCCTCTTACTTTCTTTAGGATGATCTGTGCCTCAGGGTTTGTGTGGGACTCAGGAATAGACAAGAGGCACTTTGAGCCTCCCAGCTCCCGAATGTGTAGCGAGTGCCCTCTCGAGGGACTGGTGACCTCAGGTGGTCAGAGGGCCTGGGTTTCATTACAGACGAGTCGAGTGACCACAGACAGGCTTCTTGATCTCTCTCCCTACAGTTTCTGCATCTGTTCGTCCAGTTCAGTTGAGTTGCTCAGTTGTGTCCGACTCTTTGCGACCCCATGGACTGCAGCACACCAGGCCTCCTTGTCCATCACCAACTCCCAGAGTTTACCCAAACTCATGTCCATTGAGTTGGTGATGCCATCCAACCATCTCATCCCCTGTCGTCCCCTTTTCCTCCAGCTTTCAATCTTTCCCAACATCAGGGTCTTTTCCAGTGAGTCAGCTCTTCGCATCAGGTGGCCAAAGTATTAAGAGTTTCAGTTTCAACATCAGTCCTTCCAGTGAACACCCAGGACTGATCTCCTTGAGGATGGACTGTTGGATCTGTAGAGGAGACTTGGATTCTCATGAGATGGTTATTTCAGTATTTATGGGGGTTTTTCTGTTGGTTGTGTAAATTTCTGGGCTATTTGACTTTGGCGTTGGTGATGGACAGGGAGGCCTGGTGTTCTGCAGTCCATGGGGTCGCAAAGAGTCGGACATGACTGAGCGACTGAACTGAACTGACTTTGTAACTCTATATAGGCCTTGCTTTCGTTTTAATAATAAAATAGGTACTGGAAAAAGTTTATGAAATGCCACATAACGGTGCCAGTCTCTGCTCTAGTGATGGTGTTAAATAGCTCTGGGAACCCTGTGCTTCTGCCCAAGTCCTTGTTCTGAGACGTGACATCCAGTCCTTCCCAAGACTGAAGCAGCCCCCCTGGGTTGGGGCCTTGAGCACATGCACCAGGGAAACTCTGTTCCAGCCTAGGACCCAGGGGGCGGTTGGGGAAGGACCAGGAGACCCTGTGCTTTATGGCCTGAGGCGAGGGATGAAGTCTTCACCACTTGGGCTTCATAAATTATTCTGTGGGGTCCATTAGAGCTGGGTGGGGAGCAAGAGAGGGATTTTATGGGTGATTTACACATGGCCTTTGTCCGAGATCCCGCACATTGCCAGCTGGACAGCGGCTTCTGGCAGATTCCACGGTGAAACCCCAGCCTGGGGTGGACCCCACAGTGTGAAATCGCACCACATGACCTGTGGCTGAGCAGAGGGGCCCCAGGGACCCCACAAGGAGGCTGACTCCTCAGAAAAGCCGGGAAGGAGGTAAGGTCACACAGCCCCCGTCTCCTGCTCTGTTCTCAGGAGGACTTGGAACTCAGTCCCCAGGGCTGACGTGACTTGTCCCACTCAGGGAAGAGTCCTCTCAGGATCAGTCATGGTTCTGGAGACAGCAGTGCCTCTGAGATCATATAACCCAGTTTTGGATTTTACTGTGGAAGAAATAGTCTTGGAGAGAGAAGGGGGTGGTGGCCAGGGGCACGCAGTAGGTCAGCGAGGGGGCTGAGACCAGAACTCTTTCTCTCACCTCAGGTTGCATCTTTAGACCAAAGAGAAGGGTGGCCTGGTGTGGGTGACGTCCCTTGAGTTGTGGGGACAAGGTCCTCCTGTGTGTAAGGCTGCCGAGCTGCTGATGGCCTTCCCAGCCTGGGATTTCCCTTCCTCCTCCTCGGCACTGAGCCCCGAGCTGCTGAGGTATCTCAGTGCCTCCTTGGAGAATGCCTGGCACTGCCCAGGGGTTGCCAGAGAGCTCAGCCCTGGCGGCCTCTTTCCCCGTGTGGGTCTGAGACAATGACTCATCCTCCTTACTGTGGATGGCAGCGGCCTCTGGGAGGCAGGGGGTCTAGACCTCATGCCTGCATCTCCGAGGCCACTGCAGGGCTGAGCTCACAGCTCCAGCTCTCCCAGCATCCCATCTGACTCCTAGTGCAGGGCAAGGTCTGGCTTTGGAGGATGCACATGCCCTGCTCACTGACTGCAAGGCCCATTGGGCTTCTCCAGGAGCTGCTGGTTTCCTGGGGGTGTTTTAGGAATGGGGTGCAGTGTGACTCAGCCTTAGAGGCTCGGAGACCCCATTTGAGGCTCTCATTCCTGCTTGCCTCTGTTCTGAGGCCTCCCCACTTGGTGGGTATCTCTGCTTTGAAGGGCCTTATGCCATCACCGCCTTGAAAGTTTTCCTAAGTTTTGAACATAATTTCAGTCTTCCCTGGGCTCCTGAATTATATGGCCTGTCATGTCCCCAGCTCCTGGTATTCGGTCTCTCCCACTCTTCATCCAGCTGAGATGGGTGACTAAGGAGGGCTGGTGAGAGGGCAGAGCAGAGGGCCTTTCTGAGTGGTGGGGGGTAGTTGCTGGCTGGGATGGAACAGGGCGGGATTGACCTTCAGACCATGAACTTGTTAGAGGTCCTCTTGGTAGCCCGCCAGGCCCTGCTTTCTGTGGCTTTTCCCCTTACGTTCTCCATTCTCTCTACATTCTTCTAATTTCTGACTCTCCCTCCAAAATTCTTATTTTGAGTTTTGAGGATAGGTTTTTTGAGGTTGGCTGCTATAGTAGTCAGGCGAGGCAAGGTTAGGTTCCAAAGCAACCTAGAAATCCCAGTGGTTTCATCTTGTTATTGTTCAGTTGTTAAGTCATGTCCAATTCTCTGTGAACCCATAGACTGCAGCACGCCAGGCTCCCCTGTCCTTCACTGTCTCCTGGGATTTGCTCAGATTCATGTCCATTGAGTCGGTGACGCTATCTAACCATCTCGTCCTATGCTGCCCCCCTTCTCCTTTGGCCTTCAATCTTTCCCAGCATCAGAGTCTTTTCCAATGAGTTGGCTCTTTGCATCAGGTAGCTGAGGTTTCAGCTTCAGCATCAGTCCTTCTAATGAATATTCAGGGTTGATTTCCTTTAGAATTGACTAGTTTGATCTTGCAATTCAAGGGACTCTCAAGAGAATTCTCCAGCACCATAGTTCGAAAGCATTAATTCCTTGGCACTCAGTGTTTTATTTCTTGTTCATGCCTCTTGTCTGTCACAGATCTGGGACAGAGACTGCTCCTCACAGAGTGACTCAAGGTTCTAAGCTGCTGGAAGCTTTTTCACTTAGATCTAGATTGTCTGGATAACAGTCTCTCTTGATGCGATGGTAGGAGAAGGGGATGAAGGCAGTTCCCCTAACTGCTCCTTATGCATTAGCTTGGAGGTGACACTCATCTCCTCTGTTCACAGCCCATTGACTAGAATTAGTTGTGAGGCCCCATCTAACTGTGAGAGGGTCTTCTACTTCCAGAAAGAAGAAAAGAAACAGATCTTGGTGAGCAGTGGATATGCCTAGTGAAGTGGCCCCTGAAACTTTGGTTGAATAGGTGAGTATGTGGAAGGAAGGAAAAGCCACCCCCCGCTGCCCCCATGCCACTCTTCATCTAGGGAGAGTTCTGTTTACTGTTAACCTGGGGGCATTTCAGGTGTTTACTGATGACTTTCTAAATGCAATACAGCTTCCCTGATAGTTCAGCTGGTAAAGAATCCATCTGCAATGCAGACGACCCCTATTTGATTCCTGGGTTGAGAAGATCCGCTGGAGAAAGGGATAGGCAACCCGCTTCAATATTCTTGGGCTTCCCTGATGGCTCAGCTGGTAAAGAATCCGCCTGCAATGTGGGAGACCTGGGGTCCATCCTTGGGTTTGAAAGGATCCCCTGGAGGAAGAAATGGCTACCCACTCCAGTATTCTGGCCTAGAGAATTCCATGGACTGTATAGTCCAGGGGGTCACAACTGAGCAACTTTCACACACACGCAACACATACCTAGCAGCTTTGAAAGCTCTCTTGCTATGTGATATGGCATGATAGTCCAGGCTTATCTTTTATATTTCTTGTCCCAGACCCAAAATTAGCCATTTTTCCTAGAAGTCATGATGTCTTTTAATGGAAATGATCTTTTGAGATCACAATCTTGGTATAAGGATGCTTATGGATATTTAGACTGATGTCTTAAGAACATTATCTTCACTTTCACTTTTCTAAACACAAAGCCCTCAGCCAGGCCCCAAATTTCCCTTGTGGTGGAAAGACTCTGCCCATTACATGTTGCAGGATTTGGATGTGCAGGGGAACTTCTGGGGCTGAGCAGAGTCACCACAGAAGAGCTGATTAAAAAAAAAAGGATAGTATCTGTAGATGAGGACAGCTGGCAGATTTTAAGTTTGATACACTTAAAACAAGTATGCGTGTGTGCTAAGTTGCTTCAGTTGTGTCTGACTCTGTGACCCGATGGTCACTAGCCCGCCAGGCTCCTCTGTCATGGGATTCTCCAGGCAAGAATACTGGAGTGGGTTGCCATTTCCTCTTCCAGGGGATCTTCCCGACCCAGGGATCGAACCTGAGTCTCCAGTGTCTCCTGAATTACAGGCGGATTCTTTACTGCTGAGCCACAGGAGAAGCCCCCAAAACAAGAATAACCAGGGCGAATCTGATCCCCATCATTTGGGTGTAAGAAATGTCACATTTATTTTTCTAAATCAAGTTTGGCTTGGTCCCCAGCCTCCTGGCGACTGGGATGTCCAATCTCTCTCATTATTTGTGTCCTTTACTCCCACCCCCCACCCCCACCACTCCGACCCCCGCATCTGACCCCCTCTTCCTCTTCGCTCTTACTTCACTTCTGCAGGGGTGAATGAGGACAGGCTACAGAAGAGCAGGCTGTGGTTTCCATTTGACCATTTCCCCTTGTCAGAGGCTGTGTGCTCCATTCAGGGCAGTGAAGTCCCCCTGTGCTACACGCAGAATGGGGGTCCCACTGCCGCCCAGGAGAGGATGACGCTTAGTGCTCAGTGTCCTGAAGTAGACACCATAGCCTACAGCCAAGCTCATCCTGTCCTGCAGCCCTGAGCCTCTCCATTACTGACCAGTGGTCTGAACCCCTTATCTGAGGAACATGCTGGCCCCTGGCCATATGGCCAGTCGAATCAGGCCCTTGCCTGCCTGCCTGCCTATCTCCGCCGACACTCAGCGGCACTAGCCATCAGCCACAATATATCCAGAAGATTTAAGTGTGAGTTACCTCATTTTGTTCGCATTTCCATGGCCAAAGCCCATCGCAGACAAAACACCAATAAAAGCCCAGGCCTGGAGAACACAGGGCCATAGCGCAGATGAACAGGGTTGATCTCATGGCCCAAAACTTGTGTCTTTTTTTCCCCCTTTTTTGGCAAAAGAGAAAATGAAATAAGTTTGAAAACAATGTACAGTCTACATTTGATGGCTGTAGAACGCGTATGGCCTTCAGCTGCTTCCAGCAAATTATTCATGATCTATTTGCGCATTAGCTAGACGCTGACACCATGTCTCCTCCTGACACTGACTCAGCCCCGCTGGGGCCCTGCCTGGGGCCTTCTGGTCTGGGGCCTTGAAAAATTCCATACCTGAGCCAGGTAACTCCCCTAGGATCGCCTCTAAGCTCAAGTTCACGGACAAACTCAGGAACGTGAGGCATTTACAGGGACTTGTGGTGGCCCTGAGACTGGGCTCGGTGATGTGGGGGCCATCAGTGTGACCTGGGGGCAAGCTAGCACAGCCACCTGTGCAGGTCCCGGGTGCTCTGGTTAGGCCTGGATTGTGTGTGGCTTCTCTCAGTGAAAAACAAACCATCAAACAAAATACATCTGTCTGCGTTTCTAATGATTCACAAGAATCACTTCTCAATTTCAATATTCCTGGGTACCTTTTCCTCTAAAGTCATGCTAAAGTTTGGGTGAATTGCTTGAAAAGAACTCTGACTAGACAGACTAGACAGACCATTATATCCCATTCAGTGGCTTTTGCCAATTCCCTTCACTCTTTGGGCCCTGGTTTTATTTTCTCTTCTAAAAAGCATGAAGCATCCAAAAAAAATTTTTTTTTCAAAAAGATCTATGAGAACCTTTCTTCCAAAAAAAGCCCCATGTATAGGATAGATAAACTGGGATTTGCATTTTGCCCGGGAGGGCGGGGTGGGGGGACGGTCAGTGGCAGGGCCCTACTTTGCCCCAGCACTCCTTAAAGGACTCTTTGCATCCACAGGGTTCCATAAAGCATAGTTTGAAAACCACAAGAGTGGATCATGTATAAGGACATGGGGATATATGATGTTCTGATTCTTAGCCCACCCTTACCTTGACAAACTTAACCAAACCAAACCAAATGAAAATGGCTACAAAGCTTCCATAAGCCTCAAGAATTAAGGCAGAGATGATGAGGGTGCCTGTGTTTTCATGCAAGCTTCCTCTTCCTCCTCTGTGATTTGAAGCCCTTTTTGTGAACTCCCAGGCTCCACCACTTCCTGGGCTTGGACTATAGTTGACCCCAGGGTTCCATCTCTCTCACCATCCCTGGCATTTCTTAGTGGCAGGTCTTAGAATCCAGAGAGAGAGATGGCCCACTTTGGCGATGATAAGTTTCCGGGCAAAGTGACTCTCTTCGTCCCAGGAAAGCTGCCTTCCTCCACCCCGTTTAGCCTTGTGAGGACCAGCCAAGGGAAATTTCTGCTTGTTAATGGTGTGGAGACTGAGCCGACAGAGATGTGTGTGTCCTGGGAGGCTCAGCCGGGAGTGCTTCACAGCAGGTGCCAATCACAGGTAGCGCCCCCATCTGGTGGCCTAGTTCCCTCATTGGGTCAGTAACCATAGATCTTGCTCTGCTAGGCTCATGTTGCAAGTGAGTTTCCAATTTCTGGGTTGGGGAGCGAGGCCTGGCATTTTAGCTTGGGCTTTCCTGGCTGGGGACGGGCGGCTAAGTTGTTGGACACACCTGGCCTAGGAGGTATCCTTTTGGGCCCTGTAAAGGCAACCAGCTTCTCACTGTGTGATGTTTGTGGTTATCCATCAGGGCCCTGAAATTCCAATGGAGCTAGACTCTAATCCTCTGATGCCTTGAAGACACGTTGGTCTGGAAAGGACCTCAAAGCCACCTCTCTCCTCTCTGAGTCACTGGAGAAATTCCTAGTGAATTTCTAATAGAAATTCCTAGAAATTCCAAATTCTTTGGCAGGTGGTCATCTTCTGCTATGATCTATCTTGGAGGTGGCCCTTTCAAGAGGGCCCATTACACTCTGAGATGAGAAAATAGATAGGAAGCTTCCAGTAATGATTTCTCTATGGAAAAGCAGTATAGATGCAGCAGGTATGACAGTTCCCTGACTTCCCAGTAGGCTGTAGCTGTCCCTGTGGCCTGGTTCTGCCTTCTGGGGCCATGAAGCTTGTGGGCTCCTCCAGCCCAGGGAAGCCCTACAGGATCCTCCAATGACAAGAATCCTCAGCTACACATGGGGCTTTGAGACCCTGTGAATCTGGTTTCTCTCCTTCTCAGGGAGGGCCACCAAGGCAACCAGACGAGGAGGGGTCTCCCTTCTTGGTACTGCTGATGTGATGGATTGGAACGCAAGGGGAAGGGTGGTGCAGGATTTGAACTCTAGCTGGAGGGAAAGGGTCTTCCTACTCCCCCAGGAATCTTGGGCTTCAGGTGGCCCTGACCCTGTAACGGGTTGCGCCAAATGTGCTCCCATCCATTGGGGCAGCCTTCTCAGCCTGGGCCACATCTCCTGACCTTGGGTCAGGTCAGATGGTCAGGAAGCTGTCGAGACAGTGCTCAGAGTAGTGGAAGAAGGGAGAAGCAGGAAGGGGCAGAGCTCAGCATTTATGAAGCACCTACTGCATGCTGGATTTTTCCATTTAGTGTCCCACTGAGCACTCACCTAACTCTGTGGGCTGGTGGGGTTCTTACTTCACCAGCAAGGATGCTGGTCCTGGAGATGCTGGTGTTGACTATTGGCCCACTGTGGGGTCTGGGTTGAACTCAGGACCTCCTGTCTCTGAAGCCTGTGTTCTCAGTTGCTCAAACAGCCTGGTTTCACAGCCCGGCTCTGCACTGCTTCGGACAGGGCTGTCTTCTCCTCTGGCCTCAGTTTCCCATTTGGAAAATGAAGTATTGGCCTCTATCCCTTGCCATCATCTGTGAAGGCCATCAACCCTTGGATATTCCCAAAACTGAGCATAGCTGAGAATTTCTTTAGGGAAACACCACGCCCATCTGGCTGGAAAACAGTATGTTCTACAACTTTCTGGTCTTGGAAACAGAAGAGCCAGTTTCTGAGTTTGACTCTTTCCTCTGTCACCATTGATGTGCTTCCCAATCATTAAATGTGTCCCTTCCCTAAGCTGGGGGATAGGGCACCTCGTCCCTGGGGAACACCCTGCCTGGTTCATCCTTTGCACCCACAGTGGGTCTCCTGGTAGGTTATAGACTGAACCCCAGGGAGCTTGGGAGTTCTCCCTCCACCAAGCGGGGCCCCAGGACAGATCTGATGAGCTGCTTTGCAGCTTGTGAGTGTGAAGGCTGGACATCTAAGGGGCAGGCATCCCTGGCTAGACAAGAAGACACACTTAGGCCAGGCTCTACTCAAAAGTCTGGGAACATGCCTCCAATCAACTTTCAGGAAGGGGCATTCCATGGAGGATCCTTCGGTGGGAAATTGCATTTAGTGCTAGACTGTGGCTGGGTTTATGCCTTTGCTGGCTTTAGGATCATGCTTAGAAAAAGCCACCAAGTGAGAGAGGAGCCCTCATGAACTGTTTGGTGCCCCCTCTTTGACTTCCCAGAGTTCATCCCTGATCTCCAACAGCCAACTCCAGAAGGAGCTTGCTGGAGCTCTCAGGAGACCTTTCTACATTTCTGCGAGTCTGAGGGCCTCGGTGTTAAATGGGCACATGTTCATTGGCACAGACACGCACCTGGGACACAGGTGCTGACTGTACGATTCCATCACAGAGCAGGATGTCAGTGAACAGACCCCATCCTGTAGGCAGTCGTGGGGAGCAGACACTTATTCTAGCTCTTCATCTGGACTGGAGAGTGAACTCTTGGCATAGCTAAAGTGGCTTTCCCTGATAATGGTCTTCTTGGGAGTGTGTGTGTGTGTGTAGCAAGAGTCCATGCATGGGATCAACAGGGACTTTGGGAGGGACAAACAGGATTGGCAGGGACTCTGGGAGTCAGGGAGGTCCCAGCTGCAGGGACAGAGCTCACTGGGCATGTCTCTCCAGCAGGCAGGGACTGTGACCCTTGTGAGTGTGAACCAGTGTGAGGGGAGGTGGCACTCAAGGGGGCTGGCTGTGCGTGGTGCCGTCCATGGTGTCATCCGTGCCTATGGTCACATGTGTCCATCAGACCTGTGCCCCGTCTCAAGTCTTCCATTCAGAGTTTGACTTCTTGAGCCTTCTGTCCTGACTCTCTGGCTTGTGTGATCCTCTGCAGAGCTTCCTCCTGGCTCAGCTGGAAGGGATTTTATGCGGCAGGAGCAGCTTCCTGGGAGGCTGCACGAGGCTCCTGCTCTGGGGCCTCCCTCCTGGCCACGGGCCAGTCCCTGGGATGGAAGGGAAGGGGCTGTGAAAAGGCTTGCTTGTTGGCTGTCCAGTATGCCTGAGAGGATACCAGCCTGATGAGTGAAACTGTACTAAATCAAGACCACGTGGCCGGCTCCCCCTTGAGATTCTCCCAGTTAAAGAAATTGGAGAGTGGGAAAAAGTGTTGGCAATCAGCCCTGAAGCTTCTCTCATATCCCTGTTCCTTTTGCTCTTCAGTCCCCAAATCTGAAAGTCATGTGGTTTATTTTGAAAACAGAAACTTCCCTGGACCCCCAAGTCTCCAGGGCCAAGACCATCTCTTCCCACCATTCATGTCTAGCCTGGGAGCAGAATGTAGCCCCGGTGGGTGTGAGTGTTGGAGACTGGCGTCAGGAGGAAAGAAGGGGGTCTTTCATGTTTATAGTGGTCAGATGGTGGAGGAAAGTCTGGTGTGTGTGTGCTTGGCATTGGGAAGGGCAAACTTAAGCCTGAGAAGAGGAGGGACTGGCTCAGTGTCATTGGGGAAACAGTCCCAGGATGCTCCACCTTTGAGGTTTCTGCTCACAGTTCCAGCTTCTTTCTGTTGAGCAGTCTGAGATTTGGAGGTTGGATTGGGGCTTGGTTTAAAGAAGAGAAGTCTTACAGAAGGAAGTGAGAGGGAAGCTCTAAGGTTATAGAAATGGAAAAGGAAATTCTGGAATGATGGAGAGAAAGCAAAAGTCTAAATGAGCAGGGAGGGTCATTTGCTTATTGCAGGATCTTGGCATCACAGGGTTGGCCGATGTGGGTGTGAGTCAGGAAGTACTTGGATTGAGCCTGGGGCAAAAGGGCTAAGTTTCAACTCCATAAAATGGCCATTTTCTGAGTTGAGGAAGGCTGAGTGTTCTGGGTGTCTGTTCTGTGGCAGTTTCCACCTAGGGGAGCCTGGGAGCCTGGGGTTCTTGTTGAGGGGATGCTGGGCTGTTAAACAGACCATGCCTTTACCTTTGTTCCAGGGTATGCTCAAATTTGACAGTGGATTGGAAAGAACTGGCCTGTGAATTCGTGAGCATTCCTGGCTCTTTCTAAACTGTGCCCAGCCTTCCTGCAAAGGAAGCGGGTGAGAAGGGGAAGCACCCTGGATTTTGAGCTTTGTAACTTCCTCCTCTGGGGACCATGGACACATCTCCTCCTTCCCTAGGCCACCGTTTTGTTACCAGTTGATGATGTCCTCCCTCCCTGCTCTTGGTGGGCCCCATTATCTTGTCTGCCCAGCTCCCCTTCCCCTGTTTTCCTGATAACAGTTCTCTCTTCTCTATAGGATGGCCTCTCCTCCACGTTAATCGAGTGGTCCTAGTGGAGGCTGCCAACCATATTCACTCTCCTTCCACCTCTGCCCAGGATTATAACAAGATCAGTCAGTTTAGTTCACCTTTCTGGCCACAGTGAGTTATAAAAGAACATGACCAAAACTGTTTCTGAACACACGCGAGGCACCTCTTGGGGAAATCGCCACCACGAAATAATAGAGTGAATCTTGGGAGGCCGTGCTGAGCCTCTGTACAGTAGGTGGCAGCTGAGAGCCTCCATCCTGTTGTTAATGTGTCCAGATGTCTGCGATGGACCGGTAAGACCTGAGATGGGTTAAGTGACAGTAGGATTATATCCACTTGGCTCTTTTGTTTTCCGGGGGTAGAGGTCTCAACCCAAACTACCATAAGCAGAAGGAGAACTTATCTGCTCACTTCTCTGAAAAGAGCAGAGGTCTTGTAAAAAAAAACTCTTGAGAAAAATCTTGGACTTTATTCCAAGACCGATGTGGAGACATTTAAACAGTAGAATGACACGATCCAGTTTGTGTTTTGGAAAGATTGGGAATGGACTGGAGGGGCCTCTCAGGAGGCAGGAGATCAGGTAGGAGGCTGTTGCTTAGATGCAGCTGGAGGGTGGTGGCATGAGCTGGGGGAAGGGTAATATTGATGGAAAGAAGTGGAAATACGCTGGACAGCTAGGTGGGAGCTTGGACTGAGTCAGTTTCAGGTTTCGGTTGGGTTAGAGATGAGGGAAAAGAGTGAGTCAAAGGTGGACACTTGGATCCCAAAGCAGGCAAGATGCAGACACTGATCACTTAGACAGGAATCAAGGTAGCAGGACCATGTGGAGGAATGAGGATGCGATGCATATCTGGGTAGGACATCCAAGTGAAGATCTGGCTAGCTTAGTCTTACATTCTGGAGAGAGATCTTGATAGGAGATTTGGGAATTATCAACATATAAACTAATTTCAGCCATGAAGTAGGTGATACAGGCAAGAGAGAGAGGTCCAGTGAAAAGAGGAAAGTTTTAGATATCCTCAACCCTTTCAGGACAGCGTTTAAGGGCTGGCCGGGGAACACCATGGGGAATGAGAAGAAGCACTTGAAAATGTAGGAGGAAAAAGAGGTGATACCATGTGTATCAATGCTACTGAGTATTTCAAGAAGAAAGGAGAGGTCAATTCTATCCATTAGGAACAAAGATTCAGATGTACCAGTTTCACGTAGCAATTGGTGAGAATATTGGTGGTGGCAGAAATTAAGTTGGATGTGCCAAGGAGTAAGTGGGGACAGAGGAGTGAAGATAATGTTCTTAAGCCATCGGTCTAAATATCCATGAGCACCCATATCACCAAGACTGTGATCTTGAAAAATCATTTCCATTAAAAGAAGTCAAGACTTCTAGGAAAAATGGCTAATTCTGGGTCTGGGACAGAAAATATAAAAGATAAGCCTGGACTATCTTGCCATATCACATAGCAAGGGAGTTATAAAAGCTGCTAGGTCTGTGTTAAAGGGACCCAGGAGCCAATTTAAAGAGGCTTCCACTGGCAATAGATGGGAATTCATGAGTTCATAGTAATACTCAAAAACAAAACAAAACAAAAAAACCACTTGCCACCTTGAGAGGATATTAGGGAATAAATTTATTATCTTAACAACTGGGTAAAGATAAGGACAGAATCAAACATTTATCCAGTCTTTTCCATAGCAGGGACACCAACATGTAACCAAGTTGTAAAAGAGGAAATGTATCTTTTACAGAAGAATTTCAGCTGCAAAATGAAATGATAAAATTAGGGTCTAGACATTGTGCATCAATAATTGCCAACATTTAAAAAGAAAGACAACTGGACTTTAAACACTTTCTGATGAAAGAAACACCACCTATAGTCTTGTCAAATGAATCAAATGGAGCCTGACTAAGCTCCCAGATCCAGGGGCCAATGTACTGGAAAACAGAGGACAGAGGAAGACAGAGGAACATGTTGAACTTCACCAAGAATGTGCAGTCAGCAAGATCCAGACTGGGAGATACTCTGCAGGTCAAATGACCAAGGTTCTTTAACTGAAACATTGTGAAGAAAAGGAAAAGAAAGAGATCAAGGGGGAACATGTAGATAATATATATTCAAAAGATGTATCAAAGCACCCATGGGCAAAACTAAACTACAGTGTCAAGGGACACAACTATGGTGATGCAGCTATGGTGGTGGTTTAGTTGCTAAGTCATGTCCGACACTTGTGACCCCACGGATTGTAGCCTGCCAGCTCCTCTGTCCATGGGATTCTTCAGGAATGAGTACTGGAGTGGGTTGCCATTTTCTTCTCCAGATGCAATTATGAAAACACACAATAAAGTGATTACTATGAAAGTCACAATGGTGATTGCTTTTTGGGAAAGAGGAATTTATCATTGAGGTGGAGCACCTGAATGACTTTTGGGGTAGCTAGAAAAGTGCCATTTCTTTTTTTTAAGGCAAAATATTGATTTTTATTATGTGGAATGTTACAATGAAAGCTTGAATCTCCAACAGAAAAGTGCTAGCATACATAAACTTGTAATTTGCCACAAAAGAAATACAAATGGCAAAAATTAGTAAATGTAAAGAAAAATATTTCAGGATTGTTTTTGGCTTCTCAAATGGATGGAGACTCAGATACAGTTAAAGGTCTAGAATTTCTTGAACATCTTGACAAAGTTATTTATTTTCTAATAAAACTAAAGGAGATCAGTCCTGGGTGTTCATTGGAAGGACTGATGTTGAAGCTGAAACTCCAATACTTTGGCCACCTGATGTGAAGAGTTGACTCATTTGAAAAGACCCTGATGCTGGGAAAGATTGAGGGCAGCAGGAGAAGGGGATGACAGAGGATGAGATGGTTGGATAGCATCACCGACTCAATGGACATGAGTTTGGGTAAACTCTGGGAGTTGGTGATGGACAGGAAGGCCTGGCATGCTGCAGTTCATGGGTTTACAAAGAGTCAGACATGACTGAGTGACTGAACTGAACTGACTGAATTCATTAATTATTCACTAACATTGGGTTTCTGTATCTGTGTTATATTTTACAGAAAGAAGTTTTAACATTTCTGACTATAATTGGGGAAATGAGTCTGGGAAGGGTTGGGGTGGTACCTCAGGTTGAAGAAGGTTGTTTTATCTTTGCTTCAACTTGGGCAGATTTAAGCATATTTAAGTACTGGTGGCAAGGAATTAACATCAAGACAGAGGAGTTAGAGACAAGAGGGTAGATAATCAATAGATTGAGACTTCTAAGAATGAAGCAGATCAGAGGAAGAACTAGTGGAAGGCTTAGCTTTGAGCAAAAGAAGAACATATTTCATTTAAGTGAGAGGGAAGAGGAAAGGAGGCAGATGGGATAGTTGGTAGGTTTGATGGCTAGCATCTGGCAAAAACCCCATCCACTGGCAGCTCTCTCTTCTGTGAAGGAGCGGGAAGCTTGTCTCCCTGGAGTGAGAGGTGAAAGAGTGCAGAAGCAGAGTTAGAGGCTGGAGAGTAAAGATTTGAACCAGCCCTATGGAGATATGAGAGCAGTGTCGTGTTAGTTGGTAGCAAGATATACATAAATGACTCCAAACCTATGGTTGAGCTAATTTCATCCATAGGGGTCAGCTGCCTAGATTTAGGCACAGGGACTGCATCGGTCCAAATGATCCAGGGCTGCAGTTTTGTTGGGTGGGTAAAACATCAAAGGGACAAGGGTTTGATCTGAGGGTATTGATGAGAGAGGGATTTTGGTGTTAAACCGTGACATTTCAGGTCAATTGAGGAGGTGACACATAGAGGGAGGGAAGGGAGAGAGGGAGAAAGACAAAGAAATGAGGGCAGAAGATACCTATGTGATTTGGAGGAACATATTTATATTGCAATAGTGCATGAAAATGAGTGAGCTGAAAGAATTCAAGATTATAGTTGGAAACCAGGGTGACTGGATTCAAGTTTCAGAGGATGAAGACAAGGTCTAGTGGGTAATGATAAGAGTGATGGTGAAGGTGGAGTTGAGATAAAGGTCACTGTTGATTGGAAGGTCAAGGGAGTTAAAGCTGGGTGCTGGGTGTGGATGTTGAGGTCATCTGGAGACTTGGGTTGGTGGAGATAATTGTTCATCTGACACTGGAGTCTTTGACAAATGATCAGTGAGAAGGAGTTGGTAGTGGGGAGATTGCCTGCAGGTATGAGCCTGCAAAGAGCTGGGGTTTGCACAGAGTGCAGAAATACTGCTTTGGAGGAGCCTGAGGTCAAGGAAGATGTCAGCTTCACCTCTTGATCTTGCAGTTAAGCAGCTTCCTCTGGATGATGCAGCAGGGGGAGTAGTATTCTTAGGGAAGGAGAGCCATGTGCCCCATGACTGTTCCCAGATGACCACAGCCTTGGGACCAGACACTCTTAGTGAACCACAAGTCTAGCCAAGTGTGGTCAGCCCTCTGAACATCTGCCACGGATATGCTGTTCCCTGCACCTGCCTGACATCTCCTCTATGCTCTTGCCAGTGGCCAGGCCCCCCAGAAGTCCCTGCACAATGTTCCTACATGTTTGATGTCCCTGAAAGAAGAGGGAACACATAATCACGATTTAAAAATAAACAGCAGAAGACAAAGTATTTCGGTTCTTGGCTCTACTCTGAGCTGGTGAAGTCATCTCTCTGAGTGGACTCTTGCCACAGTGCACTTGGAGGCCATTGAGGTTTGGCAATGACTGGGCTTTGTCGACTAAAGGCTGGGCCTGTTCACAGATGACAACCTTCATTTCAACCCCAGTCCTGAAGAGGAGGTGGGGGGGCAAGACCTTGAGCTTTGGAGTCCTGCCATGGGTTTCCCCCTTGCTGATCTGACTCTCTGTCGTCTTATCTTTTCTCCCTTTTAGGAAGGGGACAGAGCAATTCCACTGGTGACCAGAGAGGCACTTCAAGGGGATTGCCATCCAACACAGGCCAAACATAACGCAAAGTGCTTGTTGGTTCCTTAAGATTATTCAAACAAATGAACAAAGACAGAGGTTAGGTTCCAACGCTTGGACTAAACTTTGGAAGGTACATCACCTTTCAAAAGGGGGAGCCTTGCAAAGGAATGACCATGCAGATGGCTTCCCCTGTGCCTCCATGAGAGTTTTGGGAGTTAAGGAGATGAGACTGGGAAGCGATAAGTACACAAGCAAGAAACACAGTGTCATCAGAAGATATTTAATCAATGTCGTACTGTTCCCAGAGCTTAGATCATTGCTCCTGGAGGAAGGTTGCGTTCTCTGTGGGTTATTTAGGAATATATGGATCAGGTTTAATCTAAATATTTAATCTTGTAATCAAAACACCCCATAGGTTCCTACTATGTAAGTTTTATTTAACATCTAACATTTAACAAAAACATCTGCCTTGTGAAAATCAGATTAAGATTTAAAGCCAGATGACAAACTGAGAAAGATATTTGCAACATTTCCAGTAGGGTGAATAAGCTCAGTATATATAAGACTCTTAAAAAGCAAAAAAGAAAAGAAAGAAAGGAAAACAACCAACCTAAACAAATGGACAGATAGATTGAATAGGAAATTTACAAAAAGAAGAAATGAAGTGGCCAGAATATATAAGATGTTCAACCCTCCTAATGAATTAATTATTGAGATAGCATGTCTTGCCTAGTATGAAGATAAACAGATTGCGTGAAAAAATGTAACAGTGTTAGTCAAGGCTTTGGGAAATATTTAGTTCAGAAGAGTACAAATTAGTACAATCTGTCTGTAAGGCAGTTTGACAAATATCAGAACCTAAAATGCCCATATCCTTTGATCCAGCCAACCTGCTTTTAAAAAGGATACTGTTCCAGTGCAGAAAGTTGTATTAGACTGCACTGGAATATTCATTAATTAATGATTAATGGAGAACTGGAAAAACCTCTTAATGTCCATTATTAAGGGGCCAATTAATTGAAGTATGGCTCATGCTCATACTACAAAGGATGCAGTCATTTACAAAATAAGAAAGTATCTTCAGTTGGAAAAACAGATACTCCTGATATATTTCTTGAGTAAAAAAATAACATCAAACCAAACCATCTCAATTATGTACCTACTCTTCTAGGTGGATCTCACACCAATGTGGGCCCCTCCATTGGCTTCCCAAGATATCCTGGAATGCTGTGGTCCAGGTGAACAACCAGTTAATGGCATTTTCAGGGGGAGCAGTGTCTCTGTACTACGTTCTCAAAGATCCAGGGAGAGAGGGAATGGTGGCAACGCCTGACTTTGGTGTACCTGTAGAGGATGAAGTGCTGAGGGAGGTGAGTGGGGTGAGAAACTGGGCCCTTCACCTAGTTCATCTGCGGTGGGAGCAAGTACCCTGTGTGTCTCCTGTGTTTTAGCCCTGTGATTTTGGACATGCGACTCCTTTAGAGGTCCTCATGATATGTTTGCGTAGTTCTTCCTTTTCTTTTCTTTTCATTTCAACTATTTACAAAGAAACTGTTTCAAGTGTATCTCCTATAGATAACATATAAATGAGACTTACTTTAAAAAAAATCCACTCTGGGAGGGGGGAGGGGCAGGAGGCTCAAGAGGGAGGTTGATACATGTGTAAGTATGGCTGATTTGCATTGTTGTATGGCAGGAATCAACACACCATTGTAAAGCAATGTTCCCTCAGTTAAAAATAAATTTTAAAAGAATCCACTCGATCTTTTAATTGTAATGTTTAAGACATTGGTATTCATTCTAACTACTGATATAGTCAGATTTAGGTATGTCATTTTGCCATTTGTTTTGTATTTGTCACATCTGTTTTAAGTTCCACTTTTCTTCCTTTCTTTCCTTCTTTTGGGTTAATTGAATATATTTTAGTATACGTATAGAATATATTTAGAATATATTTTAGCATACTCATTTTGATTTCCTACTGAATTTTTAGCTGTATACTTTGCGGTATTATTTTAGTGGTTGCATCTTTAGTTTATTGCATTAGTGTTACAGGTGTTAATAACGTGTGATTTCATGTAAAAAGTAGGTCCCTTGCTATTGTAAACTTCTATTTATCCAGCTCCCTTTCCAGACAGAATGGAAGTAACACCTGCCTTTTAGGGCAGCATGCAAGATACTCTTGCATCCTGATACAACTAAACACGACTGGAGTCCTGGTCTGGGGCACTGATGGTGGAAGTTCACCTGGTATACCAGCCAGTTATGATGTGTCAAGTACACTGAGACTGCTATGTCACAAGTGAGCGGGATCACTGAAAATTGGGGAAAATTATACATTGGGTGTATGTGAAACATGTAGAAAATTGAGGCCAAGTTCTGCTGTAGAGTGAATAAGAAATCTGAACAATCTTTCTAGAATGATTTTGTCATTTATTTTCAGTGTCAATGATTAACTATTTACTCTATTGTGTGGTAGGTCTTCCTTCATAGCTCAGTCTGTAAAGAATATGCCTGCAATGCAGGAGACCCAGGTTCAATTCCCAGGTCGGGCAGATCCTCTGGAGAAGGAAATGGCTACCCACTCCAGTATTCTTGCCTGGAGAATCCCATGGACAGAGGAGCCTGGCAAGTCCATGGGTTTGCAAGAGTTGGACACGATTTAGTGACTAAACCACCACTTATTGTTTGGTGCTTAAAAATTTGGCAGGAGGGTAAGATACTTTCTCTAACAATGAGTTCAAAACCCCCAAATATATCCTTAATATAAAATTAAGTATGATTTTTTTTTCTTTTAAGAAAGTGAGTGCTTAATGTACGACTTGCAAAAAGTGCTTGTTGATACCATGGGTTATCGGGTCTGTGCTCAAAGATAATTAGGATTAATAACTACAAAAGGTGTGTTTACATATCATTTCATGACTCATTTAGACCAAATTGCTGTTCTACTGAGTTAATTTTACTCAGTTTCACCCCCAAGTTTTCCTGTGCGTGGATGGAAAGTGAAGTGATAGTAGTGGACGTGTTGGCAGTACTAGCAGAAGAATAACTCCTCCAAGAGTTGTATGAAGCCAGCATTGTATCAGTAACATCAGATGCTTCAAATAGCATCTCCACCAAGTTAATTTTATCACTGGTTCAACTTTTCACCCAATTTGTGGAATCAAAGTTAAGCTTTTGGAAGTTAATTCTGTCAAAGAGGAACTAGCTGAAACGAATATAATTGAATTTGTCAAGAAGTTGAACATTGAAGGTTTTTGTTTTTTTTTTTTTTTGCAGGGATAATAAAGATACAAATTTTGGCGAAACACAGTGTTGTAGAACAAATGCTATTCTTACTAAATTAAGACATTTATAGACTAGGAATGTTCTTGGAGTTGGTTGGGTATACACAAAATTAATAACCGTATTGTTCTATCAATTGAATTACAAGCTGTTGTAAAAAATGAAATCATTTTGTACATGTTCAGAAAAATGGAACTACAAAAATTTTGTGGCAAACCCATTTCGAGTCCAAAATACTATTTCAGCATGGCGGTACAGACTTTTTCCTTTTGCTGCCCATCATTAATCAGGTTTGGGGAAGCTTTGAACTTTTAAAGAACTCCTTTGTGAATCAACTTGAGTCCTCAAATGTTGTTGAGATTTTATATAAATAAACCCTCTAAGTTCTTGTTCTTTTTGTTCAAAACCAGTTAGAAATATTTAATTAAAATTAAGGGAAGTTTTGCCTAACGCATCAGGTTTTCAATATTTAGTGAATTGCAGTGATTGAGAACAAAGCCTGCACACTTTATCAAAGTAAGGGAGATTTATCTCTATGAAAGTGAAGGAGGAGTTGAAAAAATGAAACGAGAACTTAAATGATGTGCAACATTTAATATTCAAATTCTTTAAAAGTGTCTGGGGTATCTCGATTTATGGAGGAATCTTATGATGGTGCTCATCTAATAGTGAAGTGAATTTCTACTCTGCTTTGCAATGGAGTGAAATTGAGCAGGCCTATAATTTTGCAGCATTTAAAACTGGAGAACCATTCAAAAGAGTCATAAATAGAGACAACTTACTTGACATGTTTTGTCAAGGAAAACTACTCTGAGGCAAAAGGAAAACATCTGTGAAATTATTTGAAGTGAAATATTTACTCTTTTCTATATGAAAAATAATTGAAATTGACAATATCCTCCATTTAGCCAAATTTTCTCCAAGCTTACCAGATATCTCACTGCTAGAAGGCAGGATGTTTTCTCAATTAAAAAATTGTGGTCTACAAAGAAGGGTCGATTGAAAGAATCAATAATTCCAAATATATTAATCAAAATGTGCAATGCTGAAGAAAACTGTAGACAATTTTATGAGAAAAATCTGAAATGTTAAGATTGCTTTAAAAAAGTTCTTTATAAAAATTCAGTGGTACAGTATTAAAGGGTGATATGTCTAAGAAACTGTGTGGATATTAACCAAGAATAAATTATTTTGTTACTTTATTTTTTAATGTTCTGATTATCAACATAAAGAAGGTTTTAAAAGTTTGATGTATGCAGCTATATAAATTATAGTTTTAGAAAGCATTTTATTTTTGAAATTAATTTTTTGAGTCCATCAATGCAATAAAATCAGTTCATTATTTAATACATAAATATTTTTAAACTATATAACTTTTATTAATTTTAGTTCCTTCTTTTACTCTCAAATTTGTCTCATTCCGGATAGCACATTGCTATTACATTTGTCATCAGCATAATTCACAAATATCCTGGTTTTTCACCTTTCAGGCCAAGAGTAGTTTTGTCTGTCCCTGCTTTTTTGTAATTTGTAATTAGGAAGTAGGACTGTGTGACTTATTTTTGCAAATGAAATATGAGCAGAAGTGATGTGAGACATTGGTAAAATGCAATATGCAATTTTTCGTCTTTCTCCTGCTGTAGTCATCACAAAAACATATGTCAAAGAGGAACTTTTGTCAGGTTGCAACTTTGAATGATGATGGCCTGGAGCACAGCTCCCAGTGAGCTGTGTGAGAATAAATGAGGGGAGTGTGAGGAATAAATACACACGCACATACATAGATCTTTGTGGTGGTAAGCCACTGATATTTTGGGATTATTTATTATTGTAGCAAAACCTTACCTACTTAGTTGATAAAGCTATGGAGTAGGCGAATTTATGGTTTAATTAATTTATCCCTCCATTTATTCTAAAAGGATTTACTTGGCAGTGCATGGACTCAGTCATGTCTGACTCTTCGTGACCCCCTGGATTACAGCACCTCCAGGCTCCTCTGTCCATGAGATTTCCCAGGCAGGAATATTGCAGTGGGTTGCCATTTCCTATTCTGGGGGATCTTCCCAATCCAGGGATCGAACCCACATCCCCTGTGTCTCCTGCATTGGCAGGTGAATTCTTTGCCACTGAGCCACCTGGGAAACTCAAAAGAATTTAAGACAGTTTATAAATAGCAGGATAAAATGAAAAGATAGGGGAACTTCCCTGGTGGTCCAGTGGTTGAGACTTTGCCTTCTAATGCAGGAGGTGTGGGTTTGGTCCCTGGTTATGTAGCTAAGATTTCAAGTGCTTTGCAACCAAAAAACCAAAGCATAAAACAGGAACAACATTGTAACAAATTAAACAAAGACTTTAAAAATGGTCCATATCGAAAAAAAACTTAAAAAGAATAAAAAGATAGGGATTTAGTAAAGGGAAAATAGGATTATAAAAATAAAGTCAGAGGTAAGATTACTCAAAATGCACTCCTTGTATTTTCTAGTGGTGGGTGGGCATTTGGTCTGCCATCTTTGTGGCCAAGATAAACAGGAAAATCTTACCAGTAGCAGCAAATATAATATAGCAAGAAGCTCTACAGTGTTTTTTATCTATATGCATTTTGTGATGTTATATATGTAACAGTATCTATAAGATGCTTTGAGAAAAACCTTACGCAAAAATGGGACAGTCTGTCAAATATTAAGCAACTTTCCATCCATAAATAAATCAGAAGTGTTTCACATGATTCTTTCTTACCTCAGTTCTGAACGCAAGGAGAGGACATAATGGGAATTGTTCAACTCAGGGAAATTTGATGTGAGTTGATGGGAAAGATGATGGTGCTAAGAGAAGCCTCCTGGAGCAATAGCTCTTGCTTACCTGGCCTAATCCAGCATGAGTCGCATAGAACCTCAAGCACTAGTGCATATTTTTGGTCAATTCTTCAAGAAATATTTCTCTCATCTTGAGGTCTCTTTGAATAAGAATTGTATAGGAGGGATATTGGTTATATTTTCTGGTCAGGTCCCAGAGCAGAATTGGATCTGGCTCTTACACTCCAGAAGTTTCCATTCCAATCATAGGGCAACATATATAAATAAGCAGCCAAAGTCTAGAATGAGTTAAATGCAGAGAGAGCTGTAAAATAATGGGCCCCAATCACCCCCAGAGAGAGTGGCAGCTCTTCTGAATGATGACTGAGTCATACCCTATAAGGGACATCATTGGCCGCCGGGGCCTGCATCCTGGCCACAGTATCCGGCCAGGTGGTATCTGTGTCTCTGAATAGCTTCAGGTCCACGGACCATCCGAAAGGCCTGGAGGAAGAACATGCCGTGTGGAGGCGAGCTATAGTGTCAACCAGCCGCCTGTGCCCGGGCAGCCCTGGTGCTCTGAGTGAGCTCAGAGAGAGGAACCCCAGCCAGGGCTGGACGAAGCCTGTGAACTGATGACCCAAAGGCTGGAATGTTTGCAAGAGTCTATTTTTGTTTCAGATAAAACTGGAAATGGAGCCACATGGGGAGCCAACCTCCCAGAGATTAACGGTGAAGGAGTGAGCTGCAGCTCACCGGGGAAGTATGAGTGTGAGCTCACCAATATATTTCCCTGCAAAACAAAGCTGGGCAATGGAGATGGGAAAGAAAACTCCAGTCTGGGCCGAGGCAAGGTCTGCAGAGACCGGGCCTCCTTTCCATCCATCTATCTATGTCTGCCCATTCTGTCCCTTGGACTGCAAGGAGATCCAACCAGTCCATCCTAAAGGAAATCAGTCCTGAATATTCATTGGAAGGACTGATGCTGAAGCTGAAACTCCAATCCTTTGGCCACCTGATGTGAAGAGCTGACTCATTTGAAAAGACCCTGATGCTGGGAAAGATTGAAGGCGGGAGGAGAAGGGGACGACAGAGGATGAGTTGGTTGGATGGTATCACTGACTCAATGGACATGAGTTTGAGTAAACTCTGGGAGTTGGTGATGGACAGGGAGGCCTAGCGTGCTGTAGTCCATGGGATTGCAAAGAGTTGGACACGACTGAGTAACTGAACTGAACTGAACTGATCCTTCCTTCCATCCTTCACAAAGCCCCCAGCTGGTGTCTGGTCCTGTTCTCAGCTAGGAGGGTTGGGTAGAGGAAGGACTAGACCCTGTTCTCTGGTCTAGAGAAAACCCACTGGCCGAACACGATTGAGGAATGCACCTGGCCTGTTTCAGATGGTTTAAGGTTCAGTACCCTGGGATTTCATCAGGTTGTTAGCCCACCAGTCAATGAAAAAAACACATTTTTCTCTTTGGAAACCATTTCTTAGTTGGTCAATTCAAGAGCAATTTATGTTGAGATCTGGGTGCCTGGCCCTGGGCTTAGTTTGTGCTCTTGGGGTGGGTGAGGATGGGGACTGAGACAGGACACCCAGTCCTCTGATGAGAATTAGAGAACTGCTTCTCTGGGATCCTGGAAGCTGAGACCAGGCACCATTTGATCGCTGGAGGGCTGTCTCTGTCTATTACGACACAGACTGGGAGATCCAGAGTCCCGGTCGAAAGTCTCCCAGCTGACCATAGGACCCGAGTCCAGATCTGCACTGCTTTCCTGCCCCAGGGAGGGACAGTGCTCGCTCCTTCCATCATATGAGATGAATCTGGAGGGTGGGGGGATGTCCCTTCCCACTCAGGCTGTTTCCTCACCAGCTCCCTTTCCTTTTCTCCTTCCTAGACGCGTGGCTCCTTCATCCTACATCTAATACTGCTCAAGTAACCTTGGGGCCTGGAGGTTTCAAGGCTCCCAGCAAAGAGGTCTGGACTCTGCTGGGGAAATTCAGCGTCTCCCTTCCGTGAAAGCCAGGTCTGTCTTCAGCCCCCCAAAGAGCAGGCTGGGCTCTGGGCTCTGGATGTCCCTGGCTGATGGCCACATGGCTGCATGTGTCATGATCACGCTCCCCTCGCTGAGTCTGTCTGAGAATCAGGACATGAGGAGACCCGGCTCGCAGTTGGACCTGCTGGCACCATGACCAGAGTCTGGGGAGGCCGGTCAGTGACTTGGCAGGGCTGGGAACTGTGGGAGCCCTGTGGCGAATGCCTCATTGCACCAGCCCCTTCTGAATGCAGGAGTGTGGTTTGGGAGACTAAACTGAATGCGTTCACTTTGCAGGAAGAAGTCAGCGTCGATCCTTAGAACCTGGACTGCAGCGAAAGTAAAAGGACTCCAACCACAGTGCCTAGACTCTAACTTACAAGGTGCTTTTAGCCAATATACCTGTCCCTTCATAGTGACTCATTGAGTGACAATCAGCAAAAAGACCCATAGGAGTTTTTTCAAGGCAACAATTGTGGTTTGAACTTGGTATTAAGCGAGGTTGATGCTTTATAAACTGGTCTCATGTATGTCTTGTCTCCTTGTGAAGAAATCACACTGGGTCCCCCTTAAAACTCAGCTTTGTACATTCAAATGTCTGTTGAAATGATGTTTTGAGAGAGCAAGACCCTGTGCAGAGAGAAGCGAGGATCAGTCCCTGGGCTGTATGCTCCCAATTCTTGCAATGATCATTTGCTCTTTCATTTCACAAACACTTACTGAGTGATCTCTGCTCATCTGGGGCTGGACAGTAGGCTGCAAAGATGAAACAGAAGTACTTTTCTCTTTGAGGCACTTGGAGGCTCAAAGTTGGTGAGATGTGACATGCTTGTAAAATACCCTAGCACCCAGCAGGCCTGGGGACGCTACAAGGGCAAGGGAGGAAGGATACATTTTGAGGCAGTTCAGTGTGTTGGCACCTAGAAAGGCTTCCTCGAGGAGGTGTCATGATGGTTAATTTTATGTGTCAACTTGGCCAGACCATGGTCCTCGAATGTTTAGTCAAACACTATTTTCGATATTTCTGCGAAGGTACATTTGGATGAGATTAACATGTAAATCAGAAGACTTTGAGGAAAGCAGATTCCTTCCAGGATGTGGGTGGGCCTCATGCAATCATTTGAAGGCCTTAATAGAAAAAGACTGACCTCCCTGAAGCAAGAAGGAATTCTTCTTGCAGACGGTCTTTGGCCACAAACTGTAACTGTTCCCTGGGTCTCCAGTTGTTGGCATACCCTGTAGATTTTAGACTTGCCAAGCCTCCGCAGTTGTGCGAGCCAATTCCTTAAAATAAATCTCTCTCTACGTATACACATTTCTTGTTGGTTCTGCTTTTCTGGAGAACCCTGACTGCAGGTGGCAATGCCTGAGGATATTTTGGGGAATTCATTGCTAGTTTATGTGAATTCTTGTGCAGAGCGATTTCTATACGAGAGAAGAGAAACATTCTGGAGTATGGACCCAATTTGGGGTTTAGGAAGAGAGATGAAAGACCTTTTTTCAGGGATTAGTGGAAAGTGATTGTCAAAGATAAAAGCTTTTCTCTAAGAAGGTGAAGGCCTTGAAAGAAGAAAGGCTGAAGAAGCTGCTGGAAATCCCCAAACCATGGACAAGCCAGCTGAGGGTCCAAGTGAAAATGCTTAAAACACAACCCAAAGTCAAACGAGTATGTGACAGAGAACACCACTTTAAGATTTTAGAAAGCCAAGCTCTTCCTCTTCCCGAGACCCAAAGTAGCCTGAGATAAACATGTCAATTCATTTTTGTCTTTGCTTTTCTAAGTATGTAATACTGTCCTTTTAAGTATATAATATAAAAACAGCTCAGTATCTTTGCCCAGATTCCTAATTGTATTTCAATTTTTTAGTAGAAAAATCATAACCAAGAATGGAAAGTTTATTCATCTTTCACTGTTGAACCTAGGTAGAAGGGAGAGTTTTTTAGGCATTTCCCTGTCCAGATCTCTTTTGTGGTTTCCTGATTCCTACAGCTTTCAGACTCCCTGAAAGCTAGTGGTATGTCTAATAGCTAATGGTGGTCTTTCTTGATCTTACTTCTTTCAGTCATTCTAACAGTTTTTATAAACATCTATAGTTTTGTGTGAATTTGCATCCTACTTGACATACCTAGAGGGATTTCTGTTTTCCTGATTGGGTCCTGTCTGATTCAGCACTGACATCACAAGAGCTTATAGAAAACAGACCTCTGAAGATGGAAAGAGTGGTTGATTATCTGTTCAGGTTAGGTTTGGAGCTAGTGATGACTTTCTTGTGAATAGAAAGTAGAATACTGATAATGTAGGGCTTTATGCTGACAAGTGGTTTATTAAATCATCTGAAGTTGCCCATAATTAAAGTAATTATGGAGGGCAAAGCTTTGGCAGATTAAATGGCTGCTTTTACAGAATCTTATGGTGGAGATACAGAGTGTGAAGGTTGCTGAGATGTGGAGTGGGTTCGCTGTTTCTGACTGGAAAGAAAAATAATGAATAATCTCAGGGTTTTACCTTCTTGGAGCAATTTCATGGCAGAAGAATCAGAGTGCTTCTGTAATGCCCTAAAGTACTGCTTTTCAACTGTCTTGTAGCTTAATGTATCATAAAGTTTGATTGCACGGTTATAGGTACTAGCACAAGATAATGCACAACTGCACCACGTTTTTTATGGGGCCATGAGGACATTGTTCAAGAAAGAGTGAGATGTGAGAGCTGGGATGTGGACATTTGGGTAGATCGGCTGAATCAGAGGAGCTTGACACACTCCCCCAATCTCTCTGGGTCTACTTTGCCATTAGAGGCAGCCTTCTACATCACTGACTAAGGGGACTTCTTTCTACTTGATTGAAGACCATGTGGTGCTAAATCTCCTTAAGAAATATTTCCACCACTCCTCATTTCTCCCATCACCTCCAGATCCAAGACTAGGGCAGATCCTAGCATGCTTAAGAGGGATGAGAATGAAGTATGACCCGCGAGGAGAAAGCATACATACCAGAAGAATTACAAGGTGACAGACGAGGGAGGATGCTACGTAATATTGGTTTGGGCCAAATTTATCAAGATGTATGTACTAACCAGAGATTCTTGATTTAATACGCCAAAAATTTGCTTTCTCTTTGACTTAAACCTGGACTCGGTGGCCTGTGCTAAATGAAACTGAAATGTCAGAACTTCCTTGGTACAAAGAAATTGGAAAGCTTAAAGAGACTGGAATATTGGAACGGATTTATCATATGCAAACCTAGTCACATATCCCCTTAATAGGAGGGATCACCCAGACGCCACTCTTTTTACAAAGTCATTGAGAAATACCCTGGGGGCGGAACCACCAAGTAGCCTTGAAAGGTTTTGTGATGACTATTCTCTGCAGGCAAGGGTTGATGGAGGCAGAGACTGCCATTGCAAAGGTTTTCTTTATTTCACTGGGGATGATGGAATTCCAAAGTGGCACATGCCAATGGTCAGTATTTAACCTTGAGAAAGTATGCTCTTGTGGTTAATGAAGCCCATAGCAAGATAATCAAAATCCCATTGTCTAATAGTCATGGAATCCCTAGGGGAGGATAGGTGGGTGACCAATGAGAGCTTTACTTGATCTGTGTAATTGGAAGAGATTTTCAGATCTAGTCAACAAAGTCCTAAATTTGGGCATCACAAATGAAAAGGTATTGTCTCTCTCATTTCCAGACCTATGGGAGTTTTTTAAGTGAATGGGGCTTCCTAGGTGGCATTATGGTAAAGAATCTGCCTGCTAATGCAGCAGACTCAGGAGACGTGGGTTCGTTCCCGGGGTGGGGAAGATTCCCTGGAGAAGAGAATGGCTACCCGCTCCAGTATTCTTGCCTGGAAAATTCCATGGACAGAAGAGCCTGGTGGACTAAGTCCATGGGGTCGCAAAGAGTCAGACACAACTGAGCCCGCATGCCTCATTCACTTAGGGATATAACTTAGGGCACCACTCTCCCACCCAGGAGCATCCCGTGTCAACTGCTGGTGGAACATGGATAGCTCACTCATTTTTTTGCAAAGCCAGTCCCTTAGAGCAGGTGTCCCCAACCACTGGGATCTAAAGCCTGATGATCTGAGGTGGAATTGATATAATAATAATAGAAATAAAGTACACAATAAATATAATGTGCTTGAAGCATCCCCAAACCATCCCCCCCTCCCTGCCACCCTGGTTCATGCAAAAATTCTTTTCCACTGAAGTGAGCTCTGGTACCAAAACGGTTGGGGTCTACTGCTGTAGAGTCCCTCTGACCCTGTAGAGGTGGTGTAGGGCACAGATGAGTGCTTACTGATGCTCAGAGCCTAAACTTTGATTCATTTATGGATCCATGAGAATAGTTGTCAACTCTTGGAAGGTTCTTGGTGGCAATGTCATCCACAGGTTGTTAACTTTTGAAGTTTACAGACCCTCTGAACATTTGATGAAAGCAATGAACACATTCTGAGAAACGAAGGCACAGTTATTCACACAACATTTATATTCAATTTTTGCAGGTTTATGGACCCTCTGAAGTTACAGGTTAAAATTCCTGTGGCTCAATCCGGTGACTCAATAAAACAAAGGGCAAAGATTACAAACAGATAGAAGAAGAAATACACATGGCCAAAAAATTTTGAAAAGTTCTTCATATCCACTACAAACAAGAGTAACACAAATCACACTGAGATACTATTTTTCACCAGCATTTGGCAATGATCAAAATATTATATTGCAAATTGTGTTTTTGAGTCTTGCCCAAATCTAACAACTGGTGAGTGGTGGAGCTGGGGCTTGACCCTAAGGCCTCTGACTTCAAATCTCCCTTTCTTCTCATTTATTACAGGGCCCTTATGATATATGCCTTGCATCATTGCTTGGGTGTGTACAGAATGCAGCCTGATCAAACTCCAATACCTTGCTCTGGATTTTTCTGGAGGAGACCACAAAGAGTAATAGCATCACATGGAAAGGAAAATGAAATCCTCTATGGCCAGCAAGCAGTTCAGGTCATCTTTTGTCTTCCAGAAGGAGCCTTGGGCATCTGATAGCCAGTTCCAGGTGCTTGGCCTATGACCAGAGGCCTGGCTAGATTGGGGTCTGCAGGAGGATGAGGCTGGGACTACTTTCCACATGGGGAATTCATGTGCCTAAGAGGAAGGTCCAGTAGTTAATACTTCAGGCTTCAGTGTCCTGTCTCTGATTCTGGAGCCCTGAGCCCGAGGGAGGCGAAGTCAGGCATAGAAGAAAGAGGGAGACAGAGAGAAGTCAGAGATGTAAATGCCATGGTCTTTGGGTCATAGTCATCACCCCACATCAGCATAGGTACCATGTGTGTAAGCTAAGTCACTTCAGTCGTGTCTGACTCTTTGCGACCCCAGGGACTGTAGCCCGCCAGGCTCCTCTGTCCATGGGATTCTCCAGGCAAGAATACTGGAGTGGGTTGCCATGCCCTTTGCCAGGAGATCTTCCCAGCCCAGGGATCCAACCTGCATCTCTTGGGAAAGTAAAACATGATGAGGGGGTGTGAGAACAAGGAAAGGAGGGAGACAGAAAGAGGCAGATGGAGACAGAGAAGGAGAGGAGGGAGTGGAGGTGGGGGGTGATGAAGAGGGGGTAGGGGAGGGAGAGGGAGAGAGATCACATATTTGTGTGTGTGAAGCAAGGGAGTTCACCCTGGAGACCACTCTTCTAAGTCAGGGCAGGAATAGATGGAACATTCTCCCGAGTTCCTCTAGTACAGAATGGAGTGTATAATCATTTTACCGTGTGTGCAGGATTTCTAGTTACATAATGACTAAAAGCAGATAAAGATCCAGCCAAGAGAACAGCAAACCATGGACATGATGCTCATAAAAGTCCTTAGCCAGTCTCAGGGCTTGGCTGCCAACCTGCTCTGGGGCAATTGGGGTGGACAGAGCCAGGCCTGAGGAGCCCTCCAAGAGCCCCAAGGAGGAGGAGGAGGTGGTGGGGGGAACGACAAGGAAGGCCAGCCCTCGACTGCCAAGAACAGCAGGTTGCAATGCTTAATGTCCACACTCATGCCAGTGTGCTTAGGAACTGTTGTTATTTTTATGAGAAAAATGCAGAAAGGCTAATCTGTCTATTTATGTCTGTCTGGAACCATGTAATTACTAAAGGGATGTTCTGGTGCCAGGATCCAGTCGTGGCTCTTCCTCTCCCATGATGTCTTTGGGAGGCTGGGCCCAATGCCCCAGCTCAGCTCTTGTGAGGAGCCTGCCAAGGGTTTTGGTCACCAATGGGATAGATAGGCAGATAGACAGAGAGAAGGGGACCTGGGAAAACCAAGATAATTGGGTCAAATGCTTTTATGTAGTTAGAGTTTTGGCAAGTGGTAATTTTAGGATATGTTTATGGAGTCTATGTTGGTTGAGAAATAAAGGTCTATTCCATAAAAGCCTATTCAGATCATGCTCTATCATCCATCCATCCATCCATCCATCCATCCATCCATTCTTTGAGCAAGCATGCCATGGCAGACTTTTTGCTGGGCTGTAGAGATACAAAGGTAAATAAGACATGGTCTTTTCATATGACAAAGTGTGGGAGGAGGTAGAAATACCAACTATCAAGCATGGCGAAGTGTCACAGGTGCTATAACAGATTCTACAAGGAAGAGTAGGATCAAGGAAGTATTGAGTGGGTCAAGGAATGATCTAGGTAGTCAACAAAACTTCAAAGAGCAGGTGACCCTTGAGCTGAGGTCTGCAAGCTGAGTATATGTATGTTATACAGGCCTTGGTCCTTGGGCCACAGTCATGACTCAGGACTCTAGAGGGTGATGTCAGTGCACTCCTACCCTCTGAGTATATCTTGAATGCTAACCAAACCTGTGCTTTGCAAAAGTTGGAGTGGGTTATTCTCAGCCTGGTATTGGGGACGCTGGTAACCTGACCTCAAGTTATTATTTTCATTTCCTCTTTGCTGCTTTCCCACACCCTGTTACACTAGACAGGTCATGCTGTTTCCTGAGCATCTCCTTGCCTGTGATCAGGTTGGTCTGTCTTCTTGGGTTGTCTTCCTTTTCCCTCCTTGATTCCTTTTAAGACCTAAGGTACTGCTTTTTTGGGAGGCTCAGGGATTATATTGAATTTTGAAGGGCTTGCTTGGTGGCTCAGACAGTAAAGAATCTGCCTGCAATGCAGGATACCTGGGTTCGATCCCTGGGTCCTGAAGACCCCCAGGAGAAGGGAATGGCTAACCACTCCAGTATTCTCCCCTGGAGAATTCCATGGACAGAGGAGCCTAGTGGGCTATAGTCCATGGGGTCACAGAGTTAGACATGACCGAGTGACTAACACTTTCAGGCTGGGGACTGAGTAGTGAGGAGACTGCTCTGAGTGCAGCAGTGTGTGTTTGAGGAGCTGTGTGTGACAGGGCTGGGAGATTTAGGAGGTAGGTGTAAGCTGAGAAGAGGGTGGTGTTTTGGAAAAGTAGGGAGGCCTGGGGCTGATTGATTCGAGGAAGAGGGTGGTCTGCATGTTTGTTGTTGTTGTTGTTTAGTTGCTAGTCAGTCAGTCAGTTCAGTTGCTCAGTCGTGTCCGACTCTTTGTGACCCCATGAATCGCAGCTCACCAGGCCTCCCTGTCCATCACAAATTCCCGGAGTTTACTCAAACTCATCTCCATCGAGTCAGTGATGCCATCCAGCCATCTCATCCTCTGTCGTCCCCTTCTCCTCCTGCCCTCAACCCCTCCCAGCATCAGGGTCTTTTCCAATGAGTCAACTCTTCGCATGAGGTGGCCAAAGTATTGGAGTTTCAGCTTCAGCATCAGTCCTTCCAATGAACACCCAGGACTTATCTCCTTCAGGATGGACTGGTTGGATCTCCTTGCAGTCCAAGGGACTCTCAAGAGTCTTCTCCAACACCATAGTTCAAAAGCATCAATTTTTTGGTGCTCAGCTTTCTTTATAGTCCAACTCTCACATCCATACATGACCACTGGAAAAACCATAGCCTTGACCAGATGGACCTTTGTTGGCAAAGTAATGTCTCTGCTTTTTAATATGCTATCTAGGTTGGTCATAACTTTCCTTCCAAGGAGTAAGCATCTTTTAATTTCATGGCTGCAGTCACCATCTGCAGTGATTTTGGAGCCCAAAAAAATAAAGTATAACACTGTTTCCACTGTCTCCCCATCTATTTCCCATGAGGTGATGGGACCAGATGCCATGATCTTAGTTTTCTGAATGTTAAGCTTTAAGCCAACTTTTTCACTCTCCTCTTTCACTTTCTTCAAGAGGCTTTTTAGTTCCTCTTCACTTTCTGCCATAAGGGTGGTGTCATCTGCATATCTGAGGTAATTGAGATTTCCCCCGGCAATCTTGATTCCAGCTTGTGCTTCTTCCAGCCCAGCGTTTCTCATGATGTACTCTGCATATAAGTTAAATAAGCAGGGTCGCTAACTACCGTTTAACTCTTTGCAGCCCCCACGGACAGTAGCCCACCAGGCTCCTGTGTCCATGGGATTTCCCAGCAAGAACACTAGAGTGTCCTGTTCTCCAGAGGATCTTCCCAAAAGAGGAATCAAACCTGTGTCTTCTGCCGGACAGGTGGATTCTTTACTACTGATTGACTTGGGGAGCCCAGGTCCTTATGTTACCCACCCTCCTATACCCTAGTTCTGATGTCCCTCCACCCAGTTGAGAGAAGCATCAGCACAGGAAGGGAGGCCTAAAAAGTCACGTGACTTCTGCCTCCACATTCTTGGATTTCTAAATCTGTAGTTCTGATATTTCCCCAAGTTTTAGAGGAATTGTTTCTGCTGTTTCACAAGGTCACTCCCTAAGGGAAGTAGGTGCTAACGTTCTGAGGGGGTGCTCATGGATGGGGCTAATTTCTTGATAACACAGGACTGAGCCCAGGAGGGGACAGGCGTTGGCTCTGGTGGGCTTTGGGGCCAGCTGGGTTGCAATGAACAACCCTGGAAGGCTTGGCTCCATCCAGCTCAATGAGCCTAAGTCGCAGCTGGTAGGGGCTGGGGATTGTCTAGAACTGCAGGTGCATGGTGGCTGCAGCTACCATGGATGACCTTTGTGCCACTGGCACTGAGCAGAGAGGGGCAAGACAGAGCCGTGGGGGCAGGAGAGCCAAGGGGACATTTACTCCAGTGAGTACTGGGAGTAAATTGGGTGAGGCCCTCACCCGCCAGGGCCTCTGCTCCTCTGGCTTCAAAGTGATGAGGTTGGACCAGCACTTTCCTGCTCTGCTGTTGGTTGGCCTCGGGTCTCTGTGAAACAGATGGTCCACACACAGTGCTGGGGCCAATTCAGGGACAATAAGACATGGAGAAGTTAAAATGGTTTGACTGTTACCGCTGTGTCCAGCCTGTGGAAGTGCCGCATCTCGAAGCTGGTGGGCCCACGGCTCAGAGCCGGAGGACAGCAGGTGGGGCGCTCCATGAATGTTGTGCCTCTCTTGAGCGTGTGTTCATTTGCTCACGTCCTTGTTTTGCGCCAGCCATGCAGAGTGGGGACAAGGTTCTGTACTGGGAAGGGGCAGACCGGTTACTGTTTCTGTGGCCTGGGACTGAAGTGAGTCAGGCTGTGAGCATTGGGGGGCGAGGGGAGGCAGGTACAGTGGCAGGAGGGGTGAGTGAAGTAGGCTGAGAAAGCTTCCTGGAGGAGATCGGACCAGAGCAGGAGGTGGAGGCTTTGGCCAGGTAAAGGGCTGTGGGTCTAGGGAGGCCAGAGCGATCTGTTATAGGAAGGAAAGAGCTGGACTGCTTTACACATTTGTTCCTTTGTGGACCTGGGGTAGCTAGAGATCCATCTGGGAATGTGTTATTGTTGGTTCTCTTAGAGGCTTGCAAGGGGAGACTGTGGGTGATACACCAGCCAGCCCAAAGCCAGCATCAGAATCCTGAATTCTCAGGCCTTGCCACCTTATGGACGAGGGTGCTGAGACCTGAGGGGATGAGGAGGGCAGTAGATGAGGTCACACAGCGGTGGTGGCCTAGTGGGGGCTGGGATTTAAAATCTGGTTAAGCTCCTCGGGGCTTCCCTGTAACTCACATGGTAAGGAATCCGCCAGCAATGCAGGATACCTGGGTTCAGTTACTGGGTCTGGATCTCTTGGAGGAGGGCATGGCAACCCACTCCAGTATTCTTGCCTGGAAAATCCTATGGACAGAGGAGCCTGGTGGGCTGTAGTCTATGGGGTTGCAAAGAGTCAGACACAACTGAGTGACTAACATATAATGTGCGTACACATATCTATCTATGCTCTTTGAGCCTTTCAGGATCACCCTGGATCACCCCTCTCTGCTTTCTGGGCCTCATCTCTTCCTCATCTGCACCCCAAACTGTACTGGTCCCCATGGCTCATGCAGCCCCTTTCCCAGCACCACGTCTACTGCCCACTTCCACCTCTTGGCCTGCCCTGGCCTCTCTTATCCCCGGGACTCCCCTTCATCCTATGCTACCAGGTTTACCACTTCCGTAGTTGCCCCCCCCCCCCCCCCCCCAGCTTTGACCTCTCTCCCAGGGCTCACCTGACGCCAGGTATGGGGAAGCCCTTTCTAGACTGGGTGCCCAGCAGGCAGGCCCTGGGGCTTTTTCATCTCTCTATGCCTGGGGCGCACATGGTGCCTTGTGAATGTACTGGACACACACGTGAATGTAACCATCTTGGCCATGTGCCCTGTGTCCCTGCTTTGTTCTTCCTCTGGCTTTGCCCTTCCCCAGGGGACAAGGACTCAAAGTGGTGCTCCTAATGGGAGTCTGGTCCCAGAAACTTGCCTCCCTCCTCCCAGCTGCTGGTCCCAGGGACTCTGGAATTCTTCAACCAGATGACTCTGAGGCCTGCCTGGGAACCTTGGGAGAGGGATCCCCAGTCCCAGTGTGGGCAGTCCTAGGCCTGAGGCCTCATGGAGGCCTTCGTGCTGTGGGACAGAACTGGAGCCAGAATAGGGGGTATGGGGGTTCACAGGCTTTCCCTTGTCCCAGGCTCTGCTCACATCAGAGGCAGCCTGAATGAGTGGCTTCTTTCTGAGTGGAGCTGCACGTGTTGGGGACCTGAGAGCCAGGATGAGGCTGGGAGGGGGTTTCAGGATGGCTGGGGACACATGGACAGAAAATGGTGTGGTCTGGAGCAGATGGCCCTTGACCTTCTGGTGAGCTGAATCTTTGCATTTAATCATTCTCATATCAATTGATATCAATAGGGTGCTTCCTAAGTGGCTCAGTGACTTCTTTCGTGGCTCAGCCACTAAGGAGTCTGCCTGCAATGCAGGAGACCTGGGTTCGATTCCTGGGTTGGGAAGATCCCCTGGAGAAGGAAATGGCAACCCACTCCAGTATTCTTGCCTGGAAAGTCCCATGGACAGAGGAGCCTGACAGGCTACAGTTCATGGGATCGCAAAGACTCGGACATGACTGAGCGACTTCACTTCACTTTTAGGTGGCTCAGTGGTAAAGAATCTGCTTGCCAATATAGAAGACACAGGAGACTCCAGTTAGATCCCTGGGTCAGGAAAATCCCCTGGAGGAGGAAACGACAATCCGCTCCAGTATTCTTGCCTGGAGAATCCCATGGACAGAGGAGCCTGGTAGACTACAGTTCATGGGGTGGCAAAGAGTTGGACACAACTGAGCGACTGAGCACACATGCATGCACACATGCACATGTCAATAGGTAGAATTCAATGAGCACCAGCTGTGGCCCAGATCCCATGTTGAGAGTTTTGAGGTCTTTTATGTTCAGATGTTCACAGTGGTTCTAGTGATGGGACCCACTGTTGCTCCCAACTTACAGGAAAAGAAACTGAGGCTCAGAGTAGCACAACAAGGATGCAAACCCCTGTCTGTGACTCTGACTCTGAACTTTGGGCCATGTCAGAGGGAGGCCTGCAGTGTGTGCACTTAGCATTGGGTGCTTCCAAGCCTACCACCTGCCCCCGGGTAGGAAGCCTGCAGCTTGCATGGTCACCTGCCCTGGCTCTGGGGGGCTGTTTGATTCCCAAGGGGACAGCTGGAGGAACTTGGAGGAGGGGGGCTCTGGTGAGGACTAAGGGGTGAGGGCCTGGTGTGGATCTGTGATGTGGGTCTGGCAGGGTGGGGTCTGAAAGTGCTCTACCTGTTTATCACCTGGGAGTTCAGTCATTCAGTTGTGTGTGTCTGACCCTTTGAGACTCCTTGGACCATAGCACGCCAGGCTTCCCTGTCCATCACCAACTCCTGGAGCTTACTCAAACTCATGTCCATTGAGTCAGTGATGCCATCCAAACATCTCATCCTCTGTCATCCTCTTCTCCTCCTGCCCTCAATCTTTCCCAACATCAGTGTTTTTTCTAATGAGTCAGTTCTCATAGGTGGCCAAACTATTGGAGCTTCAACTTTAGCATCAGTCTTTCCAATGAATATTCAGGACTGATTCCCTTTAGGATCGACTGGTTTGATCTCCTTGCAGTCCAAGGGACTCTCAAGAGTCTTTTCCAACACCACGGCTCAAAAGCATCAATTCTTCAGTGCTCAGCTTTCTTTATGGTCCAACTCTCACATCCATGCATGACTACTGGAAAAACCGTAGCCTTGACTAGAGGGACCTTTGTTGACAAAGTAATGTCTCTGCTTTTTAATATGCTGTCTAGGTTCGTCATAACTTTTCTTCCAAGGAGCAAGTGTCTTTTAATTTCATGGCTGCAGTCACCATCTGCAGTGATTTTAGAGCCCAAGAAAATAAAGTCTGTCACTGTTTCCACTGTTTCCTCATCTATTTGCCCTGAAGGATGGGACCGGATGCCATGATCTTCATTGTTTTGAATGTTGAATTTCAAGCTGGCTTGAAACTTTCATCAAGAGGCTCTTTAGTTCCTCTTTGGTTTCTGCCATAAGAATGGTGTCATCTGTATATCTGAGCTTATTGATATTTCCTCCGGAAATCTTGATTCCAGCTTGTGCTTCATCCAGCCCAGGATTTCACGTGATGTACTCTGCCTATAAGTTAAATAAGCAGGGTGACAATAGACAGAAGTCAGCACTAAAATGAAGCAACCTGCCTTCCCCTCGGTGTGAGTTGGAATCTCAATATCAGGTTTTGAAATCCCTCTCTATGGGAACACCCCCTTGTACTCAGCTGGTAAAGGATCTGCCTGCAATGCAGGAGATGTGGGCTTGATCCCTGGGTTAGGAAGATCCCCTGGAGAAGGGAATAGCTACCCACTCCAGTATTCTGGTCTAGAGAATTCTATACAGTCCATGGGGTCGCAAAGAGTCAGACACAAATGAGCCACTTTCACTTTCATAGGATCCCAGCATTGTTGCTGCACCAAGAAAGACTTCATAGTAACAATAATATACTATTATTATTATATCATCATGATTCTCACCTTTAGAGTGGCCACTGGGTTAAATTAGCTCCACTTCTGGGTATACCCAGGCTGTACAGATGCTATTTCTCTGTGTTTCCTAGACATTAGGGCTATGTCTACAGCCTCTGCACTTCGGGAGCTCACTCCTGTTAGAGGCCAGAATTTATTTTTAATTTTAAGTTTTATTTTTAAATTTAATTTAATTTTATAGATCAAGAAGAATGAGGGGCAGGGAAGTGGCAAGAGAGTGGCTTTTAGATGGAGATTTACATGTGTGAATCTCACTGTGGCTACTGCCTGGGACTGGGCAGTCAGTCTCTCAGAGCCTCAGCGTTCTCATCTGTTAAATGGGAATTCTTCCTGGAGGGGATGCTGTCAGGATTAAGTTGTGGCACATGATTGATATTTAATGGTAACTTAGTTGTGGTCATTCTCACTTTCTGGAACAGTTTCTTGGACTGTTAAAGGGAAACTGTCCTTAGAAATCCAGGCACCTTCTCACATATGGGTTTTCTACCCAGAGGGAGAGGCATGTGGGGAACAGAATAGGACGACTTCTGCCGCTCCCGCCCCGGCCTGAGTCCTACGTTCTTTTCACGAAGGAGATGGGGGCTTCCTCAGGCAGTGGCTGGAGGCCTTGTTGGAAAGCTTGCATTTCATCCGCGGGAATGAGAGTGGGAAGTAGCACCAAATTTGCCTGATAATCTTCCGATTGTGGGGATTGTTATTCGTTACGGCTCTTTTTTTCCCTCACAAAGGGAAAGAATGCTGGGCCAGCCAGAGTGCTGTCACGGCAGGCTGAGATTTATTGCCCTCTCTGTTTTCTGGGTTTCCTCCTGTCCTCAGCCAGCCTTGGAGAGGAGCGTGGGGCCCCAGAGCCGCCTGCAGCTGGCGGGGCTGGAAAGGATGGAGGCAACCCTCCTGGCTTCGGGGCCGGCGCAGCCCGGGTGTTTTGGACTGTCTTTTCCCCAAACTCTGTTTGAATATCCACCGAGCTCAGCTGGCCTGGCACTCGGAAGCAGCCATTGTGTCCTTGGTGACTCACTTGCCCCAAACTCCCCTGGAAATTCTGGATAAAGTGGGTTCCAGGGACATTTGCAGTTTTATTCCAGTGGTAAAGCATTTGGTGTTTGTTCATGGTTCCCTCAAATCGCTGGCTCCGCAGTGGAAAAGGTCTTCTGCTGGTCGGGCATGGGGCAGATAGCACTCCACACTCCCCTCCCTGACTCCCATCAACCCACAAACCAGGGGTTCCCTGAGGGCTGGCAGTGTCCCACTGACCATGTCCCGCACCCACGAGGTGTTCAGTGACCAGAACAAAGTCCAGAAAAAAGTCCAGGCACAGCCCAGTGAGCTCCAGGGCTCTTCCCATCCTCCTGGCTGGACCCCGGAGGAAGGACAAAGTGGATGAGGTTCTCAGGCAGACAGACATGGGGCATGAAGAGCAGAATGTGAGAGGGGTTGCAGGGAGGGAGATGGTGGAGAAAACAGAGGGTGCAGGAGATCCGAGGAAGACCAGGACCCTGTGTCCTATCCCTGGAGTGTTTGCTGTCTTTTCTGTGCCACATCTCACCTGTGTTCCCACAACTTAGGAGGAGTGGGTGGCTGGAGCCTGCTCTGGGCTTCCTGCTGGCTTCTTCCTGGGAGCCTGCCTTGCTGGCCCTTTCTTCTCTCTCACTGGCTCAGGCCTGGTAGCCAGAAGGGCCTCTGAACCTTGGGTCGGTGCCCCTCTCAGAGTCTGAGCCTGTCCTGGTCATCTCTGCTTCAATTCCCCAGCTAGTCTAGGCACTGCTCTGGTGCAGGGCCATCAGCTCCTCCCTCCTTAACCCCCTGCATGATTCTTCTTTATTTCAGACCCCTTTTTGCTAAAATCAGGCCCTAGGGAGAGAGGAGGTTATGAGGTGACAATAGAGTTGGGTGGACCAGTGAGGGAATTGGGAAGGCAGCCATCTGCTATGTTGGCTCTGACAGGTAGAAAGTTCTTCCTTTTGCTTTCCAGATGTCTGACTCCAGGAAGTACCCACATGTGACTCCGGCTTGGTCCTCTGAGGCCCTGATGGATGGACGGACCATCCATCACTTTACCCAAGCAGCTGTCAGCCAACAGTTTCTGGAGAGGGTGGCACCCGGGATGATTTCCTTGTTCTTGGGGGTTTGGGGTAGACACAACCTCAGCTTCTTGGAAGCTTGGGATCTGCTTGTTTCATAAGCCGGGAACTTACAAGCTCTGGAGCTATCTTCCTGGGCCAGCGGAAGATAGAACCTTCTGATCAGATTTGGAAGCAGCTGGCAGAGCAGGGTTCCTCCCTCTGGTTGGGTCCAGTCAGGGATCTCTTCACAATGCCCCATGACCTCACATAGAATAGGGCCTAGCCCCTGGACACCAACTTCCAGCCTTCCTTTGCATTGCATTCATTCTCTCCCTCCCACCTCATTTCAATGACAGCCTCAGGAACTGAGGACACCCAGCTTGGGGCGGGGGTGGAGGGGGGAGGCAGTGGGAGCAGGGCAGCGAGTCCAAGACCACAGAGGCAGAGAGTGGGGAAGAGAAATCAGACCTCTGCTCTCTCGATTCCCAGCCTGGGGTGATTTCTTTCTTCCTTCCCATGATGACCTCACTTACTCCATTCCTCTGGATTCTCATCTTGCCAGGTTGAGAGTTGACACCCTAAAACCCCTTGCTATCATCCTGGAGTGGTATGGGGAGGGGTAGGACACTTCCCTGACCACACATCTATTGAAACAAGGCAGATACTTCCAGTTTCACCTTGGTTTCTCTTCTCACTGAGCTTCCTTTCTGATCTTCATCTCTCTTTTAATTTAGGTTTCCTGTTTGTCCCTCCAGCATCACTCCATCAGGTTTCAAGTTGGCAGAGTTAAACCCAGTTACTAGGTTGTTTGAAAATGCTGTAGGATGTGTGTGGCTGGAGCCCCGGCCCTACTTCCTGCCAGTACTGAAGTCAGTGTGAATTTGGGGTGGCATCTTCTATGACCTTGCCGGCTGAGATGAGGTGTGGGGAGGGCACGTCTCAGGGGTTGGCAGATGACAGCTCCTGCCCTCCCCAGAGACCTCCCTCTTGGGTCAGTCTGTCCTCCCTAAGCCCCCTTTTTTTGGGATGCTCCTGTTAAAACGTTCCATTTCTTGTATCAAGCAACTGTCTTGCAAACAGCCTTGTTGGTAATTCGTAGGAATGGCTGTTATTCTTGGAGACTGGCGCCTGTAAAGACCAGCCTAACACCGGCGACTGCTTTTTTTCTTTTTCAGCTTTCCTCATATTATTGTAGAAATTACAGAAAAATATTTGGCTCGTCTTATTCAACAATATATATGGCTGATTCCTTGTCATTGTGTTAATCCTAGAAAAATAAACCTCTTGGCATCTTGCAGATTTTCCCCGGGTGGAGAGGAACGTGGGCTCCCATGTGTATTGAAGGCTGTTTAATGTCTCTCTGTGCAGCGTTATGCCTAGGAAGATGCGGGTGTAATGAATTGGGGCTCTGTGTTACACTTTGTAAGTCTCTGTTGTGGCCTAGTGTCGGGGCATGCTGACACTGTACACAGTCCTCCGGGACTGGACACCGGGACAGCTGATGACCTGAAGGCTCACATTCATAGTGGGTTATGGGGGAATCAGACAAGGCCAGGAGTGCAGCTGGACTTAACTGGAGCAGGAAGAGAGGGGTCTGGCTTGGTATGCCAGAGACGCAGGGAAGTCATTGATAACAAGATCCCTTGGGGATGGTTCTCCTGTTCTGGAACATGCTATCAAGTGGTTTTTGCTGAAACCTAAGGCCATCTCTGGAGAAGGCAATGGCACCCTACTCCAGTACTCTTGCTTGGAAAATCCCATGGACAGAGGAGCCTGGTAGGCTGTGGTCCATGGGGTCGCTAAGAGTCGGACACGACTGAGTGACTTCACTTTCACTTTTCACTTTCATGCATTGGAGAAGGAAATGGCAACCCACTCCAGTGTTCTTGCCTGGAGAATCCCAGGGATGGGGAAGCCTGGTGGCTGCCGTCTATGGGGTCGCACAGAGTCAGACACGACTGAAGTGACTTAGCAGTAGCAGCAGCAAGGCCATCTCATATTCTTTCTTGGGAGCTACTAAGATAAGCAGGGTAGATGTGTATATGTCCATTTTATGGATGAGGAAACGGAGGCCCAGGCTGGCAGAATGACTTGGCAGAATGATGTAGGAACTTAGCGGTCAAGCAGAGACTTGAATGGGGGCCTCATGACTTTGAGGGTTGCTTTCCAAGCTGCTCACATGGCTGCCTTTTCACACTGCTTCCACTTATCTGTATAACTGACCATTCCTTCCTCAGTGTTTTGCCCCATTTTCTCTGTTCTGAGAGGCACCAGCGGGCTTCCCAGGTGGCTAGTGGTAAAGAACCCACCTGCCTATGCAGGAGACATAAGAGATGCTGGTTTGATCCCTGGGTCAGGAGGATCCCCTGGAGGAGGGCATAGCAGCCCTCTCCAGTATTCATGCCTAGAGAATCCCCTGGGTAGAGAAGCCTGGTGGGCTACAGTCCATGGGGTCGCACAGAGTCAGGCATGACTAAATGCATGACTTTGCACTAAATGCAGAGGTACCAGCAGACAGCTGTGTCCTGGTTCAGATGACTCTCCCAGCAGGAACTGTTCTCTTCTCAGTGTCTGTTCTGACCACGAATGAGCTCTTGTCTTCCTTACGTGACAGGTGCCCACTATCTCCAGAGCCTGGGCCATCCCCAGCCATCCCCTGGACTTGGGGGGAACTTGGTCCTTCAAAGCCTGGAGCCCAGCCTTCCCCCAGTGTAGCCGGAAACATAACTCTTATTTCCTGGCTCCAGGCTCTGTCCCTTTGAAGGCAAAATTGCTGTTTTCCTCTTTGAGAATCATCTGAACCCAAGCTATATTTCAGTTTATTGACTTGGCTTGAACACAAAACCGCAGGTGGGGAAAATATAACCTTCCCAGCTCACGGCCCGTTCCTTTGGGAAAATGGGGAGAGGAAAAACTGGTCTTTTCATGACCACTGTCCTCCTGCCATGAAGGAAGGTATTGCCAGGTCTGAAAGTTGAACCAGACTTTCCTTGGAGCCATTTGTGGCTCACAAAATTGCAAGAGTTTCCTTCAATTGGTTGTAATAATCCTTGGAATTTACAGTCTGGGATGTTCCCCAGAACACTGTTCTCTCTCAGGATCCCCACATGTGATCCCCACATTGTCCAGGGGAGTGGGTCCAATGAGAGATGAAGATGGGCACATTGGTCCTCTCCCCAGCTTCCTGTGGGACTGTGCTGGGGTCAGCACTGAGTGTTCTCAAGGCTCTGGGAGTTCTGAACTTGGCCTCCAACTCAGCCCATCATTCCCAAATTATTTTTGCTTTTGTAGCAGCAGGCAACTCTCATTCACTGAGTTAGGATGAAGCTTGATTGTGGGGAAAGTGGAGCTCATGAATGCTTTGGGAACATCTATTTATTTTTAATCTATCTGTCATTTATATATTTATATCATTTATGTATGAATTCATCTTATATCTCAACCATGTTTCTTCTCTTCTTTTTCTCTTTCTCTCTCCCTTCCTTCCTTCCATCCATCCACATCTCCATCTTTCAGAGCTGTTTCTGACCACCTGGCATGGATACACACTAGTTCATGGACTATGTGTGCTTAACAAGGTCTAGCATTTAAACAGCTTCCAATATGTGACCTGCATTCTCTTACTTTTCAGGTCTCATTTTTCTGGAGCATTCATTCGAGCCCAGAAATGAGTTGGCCATGGAGTGCTTTGTAGTTAAGAGGCCATTTTGTCTTTTAGCAGCGCCTCACACATGGGTCTTCGCTGACACAGTCATTTCTCATTTGGTTTACGGGTGCTTTCTTACTTCCTTCTGAGTTATGAGCATGATTGCAAGGCCTTGGACTCACTCTTCAGTTTGATGACTATCAATTCCCCCAACACACGCCAAGCGTTAGTCATTATGCCCTGGCTATTTCGCCCAGAACCCAGCCTCCTCTTCCTCACTTTCGCACTTTTACACACGCTTTCCCCACTGCCTGGAGGGCCCTCATTCATCTGATTCACCTGGGGAGCTCCTTTTCCACCTTTCAAAACTCATTTGGGTCCCACCTTCAATGTGCTTTTTTCCCCTGCTCCCTCCAGGCAGTGTTAGGGCCACCTTTGTGTTCTTATAGCTCCTTACACAATTTATTTTTTTATCTGCAATCTCCTGGAGGGTAGGAAGTGGGTCTTGGGCACCTTTAACTCTCCCATCAAAAATCAACCTGTACAGACTAAAGGCAAGTCAGACCTATTGGAGACAGAGAAGATAACAGATTTCAGTAAAAATGTTATGCTAAAGTCCAAAACATGCCAAGTGCAGTTATGTCACCCTGGCTCACGATGTTACCCGGCATGTGTAGTGAATGTGAGCATGCTCATCTGTAGTTCCTGGGAAGGCTACAAGGCCAAGGTCTCTCCCTCTCTCTTTAGTTCTCAAGGAATTTGCTGCCAGGGGATTGAGGATGTGCCTAGCAGGGATGTAGGTACTTCCAGATTATATCCAATCATTTAAATGAACAGCAAATGCACAAAGAGAAGCAATGTAAAATGTCCAGCCTCTGATGGTGAGGAAAGCCAAAGAAAAACCACAGAAGTAGCCCTCCCTTATCCCACACTCTCTTCTACACAGGTCAGCGCCTCTGCCCTAAATGGCTTTGAATGAGTCAGGGACCTAATGGAGGAAACAGATGGAGGTAACTGGGGAGAATTTAATAAAGTGACAGTTGACAAAGTGTGAGATGGACAAGGCCCATGAAAGGGATGACGAAGTGCCATGGGGCAAGTAACAGTGGGGAGAATGGTGGAGGAAGGGGCCGCAGCTGAAAGTATAGACTGTCCTCTGCTCTGGTGCTAGCACCTTCCACTGGCCAAACCCAGATGGAAGCCAGAGGGCAAGGGAGCCCATTTTTTGCAGCCAGCTCCCAGGGCACAGAGGAGGTTGTAGGGGGGTCTGCAGGGGCAAACCCAACACCCAACACATGCTAGCTGTACCTGGGAAGCGCCCAAATGGCCGCCTGCATTTTGGTGCGTCCATCAGCCAACACGCAGGTGAACTCCCAAGGACCAGCTATGTCCCTGCATGGGTCTTTATGTAGAAGACTTTGCTTTGTGTCCACGTGGGTTCACGTAGGGATCTGAGGAGTAGAGTCTTGCGTAATCAGTAGAGGTCAGTAATTTCTCAGGAGGCCACGATGCCTGACCAGGTGGCAGAGTCTCTTTCAGTGCCTGCCCCCAGTAGATGAGGCTGGGGGCTTTGCCCTCAAGAGTCGGAAGGGGCAGAAGTGGTGGGAACAGACAGCCTGGCCTCGATGATGGAGGAGGCCAGGGATTCCGCTTGACAGAACACTTTGGCACACCTGTAGGTGTGTATGAACCGCAGGAGAATGGGCTGTTCTCTACCTGGACAGAGAGAAGTTCATGTGGTTTAGTCTAGGCACGGAAGCTTTGGGAACTGAGACTGAATTCTGTCTCTACCACTTAACTTTAGGGTAGTTGCTTAAGCTCTCTGAGCCTCAGTTTCCATGACTTTAAAATGGGGGTAATAATTCTGACTTTTAAAGCTTACTGTATGTCAAGTATCGGAGCGGATCTTGCCACCTGACCTTATGCTTACTTTTGTCCATGGCCGCTCGGAAACATTTTTGCCCTGTGCTTCCCCCAGATGGATGACCTTGGAAGAAGCTAAGGCAGCTCAAAAGTTATGAAAACGTTGAGGCCCTAAAATGGACTTGTTTTTCACTTTCCCACAAGGCATACTTCCTAGGAAAAGTTGAGGAAAATTCGAAGCTCAGTTTACAGTCACAAGAACATGAAAAAGTTCTTCTGCCAGTATTTTTTTTTTTAAAAGATGGATGTTGTTTCTGGGAGAAGGAATGTTGTACAGTGGCTCAGGCAGGAGACGGTGAGTCAGATGTGCTGAGAGCCGGGCCAGGCTGGCCCCTCAGGCCCGCCGTGAGTCAGTTGCTGCCCACGAGGCCAGGCGGGCGGGGGGCCCTGTGGGCTGCAGAGTCAGGTGAGGCCTCATCCTCCTGGGACCGGTTCTGGTACCTCGTGGCATGCCTTCTTCCCTGGGTGCTGTCAGTCAGGGCCCGTGTCGGTAGTTTGCTGATGTGGTTGCAGCCCTTTTCCTTTTTTTCTGTCAAGTCTATCTGATGCCTCTCGATGAACCCCTCAACTTCCCGTCCTCCTCCCTCCACCGTTTATCTCCAGGAATCTGTTAGTGGAGTGTTTGGTCTGGCCGAGGTGGAAGAGAATGTCCTATTTGGGGGGCTTTAATATCCTTGGAGCCAGAGGACTATCCCCTTTAGCTGCCCCAGAGGGACCCAGGCTATAGGAAATCGGGACGCAGGAAACCAGGCATTGAAGTCACAGGAACAGAAAGCCTCCATGAGTAACAAGAGGGTGTGGGCAGCCTTGACCGGATGTTTATCCATGAAGGTGAGTCCAGCCAATGAATCCCAGAGAGCAGATTTTGAGGCAAGGAAAGTCAGCTGACCGAGAAGATGACAGGTTAGCGCCTCAAAGTAGCCTTCTTATTGGGGTCTGGATGCCAGGTTCTTTTATAGATCAGGGATGGGGAGGGGAGTGAGAAAGCAAAGTAAAAAGGCCATTAATCTTGCAAACATCTCCTAGAATGGCAAGCCTCAGGCAGGGGATGTGTTAATTTCTTCCTTCCTGACATCTATAGGTGGACAGGGTTCTGAACAAAAGGCACTTTCATTTAACAGTCAGGCAGAGGGGCAGGGTCCTTTTAAGCAAGTCATTATATATGATTATAATAAAAGCAACAAAAAGCAAGTCAAAAACAGTGTCCAACATGGAGTCAGAATTGGCTTCTTCTCTGCAACAAGCCAAGACTGAAAAGCCCACTAAGAGATCTGATTCCAGACCAGACTCCAGCCCTTACTTTAAGAAAGGTTGACCTCTCTGATCCCATTTTCTCTCATCTGCCAAATAAAGGGGACAGTTCCTGTCTCAGAGGGGTTTGTGAGAATTAAATCAATATAGCTGATGTAAAAGTACATTGTGAACCATACATCAAAAATAAATATATGCTGTTACTACATATTGTTAGGAGCTTCCCTGGGGGCTCAGTGGTATAGAATCTGCCTGTCAAAGCAGGAGATATGGGTTCAATCTCTGAGTTGGGAAGATTCCCCGGAGAAGGGAACGTCAACCCACTCCAGTACTCTTGCTTGGAGAATCCCACAGACAGAGGAGCCTGACAGGCTACAGTCCATGGGGTTGCAAAGAGTTGGACCTCACTTCGCAACTAGGACAACAGCAACATATTATTAGACAAGGAAGGAAAGGATCAGAAAGGTTAAAAGACTTGCCTGAGGTCACACAGTTAGTATATGCAGGACCCAAACACCAGTTTCCTCTTTACATTGTGTTTTAATTAGTTGGTTGTTTTCAACTCAGCTAGTGGGGTCCTTTGCAGATCAGCCAGGCCTCAGACTCTCTGGCTGGGGTGTTCCTGAGGGCTCATCACAGGCAGGGGGCGCTGTGGTCCTGCAGTAGCTGTGCCCCCGGGGTGGATTTCAGCCATGAACGCTCCTGCCCTGGCTCCTCTGTGGCACTTTGCCTGTCTGCTCCCTTGTCCCCAGCCGCGCTGTTCCTTTCCATCACAGAACATACCACGCTCTGCTGGGCTCGTTGGTTCTTGTCTGCTCCCCTCCTCAGTCTGTGAGCTCTAAGGGGGCTGGGCTAGGTCTTCCTTGTCTTGTCCTCCACCCTGCTGTGGGGTTACACCTGACTCAGGGCTTGGGCTGTAGGAGGTGCTGGGGTGGCTGGCTGAGTGGTGTGGAGGGCCTGCCCAGGTGAGGAGGGTGGCTTTTAGGGTGGAAGTCTGGGGTGGAGGTGGCAACCTTGTTTGTTGCAGAAATCATCTATTATTGTGCGTAGTTTATGCATTTTCTGGAAGGGTGTAGATGAGGGAGTGACTTCTTTCATGTCAGTGGGGTTATCTGGGTGGGTCAGGAGAGGCTGAGTTAACAGTCCCTATTCGCTGTGAAAATACATCCTCCCTGGAGATGAACTGATGACCAGCCCCTGGGTCATGTATGATCGCAGTCCCCATTGGGCAGAGCAGAAGCTGGCTCATCCTTGTCCTCAGGACCTTCAGAGGGAGAGAGGCAGCTGAGTTGGGGGGTCACAAGCTCTAACCCCACTCCTGTTTTGCAGAGGTCACCTCTTATGTACTGGGAGCTGAGGCTCCAGGTGACTGAAGGCAGAGATTCATGAAGCCATGAGTCAGAGAGAGATGAGACCAGTGTAAGAAAATTCTCAGAAAATTAGCACAGAGCCAGGGCTACAATCCAGGTCCCTGGTTGTCCAGCTCAGATACTGTCTATGGTCTTTTCATTTCTCCAGCCGTTAGATCCTTGAGATTCCCCTCCTAGTAAGTCTGGTTTGAATGGGTCGATGTCCAGGTGAATGGATGCATGAAGGGGCCTGCAGGTGACACAGGCTAGCAGTCAAGCAGGCTCAGATGTGGAGAGACAGGGCCATCCCCAAGGGCCACAGATGGAGATCCCTGTTTTTTATCTTCATACTGTTTTAGTTCAGTTCTAGGAACTAGGCAGGGGGTGGGAGCATGGAGCCAGGGAAGTAAGGTGGTTGGACTTGTGTTTGAGAAGTGTCACTTGCGTAGAGCAGATGGCTGAAGCAGGACTGAGGAAGGGGTTCTTGTGGGAACATGGAGGAGGGGGCTGCAGCTGGGGTGCTTGCCCAAGCCCTATCTGGGTGCTGTTGGCCTGCTCCCCGGGTGGCGGGAGGCTCAGCCAGACTCGCCAGTGCTGGCCATCAGGGAGAGACTTCCTTGGCCTGGTTTCCAGGAGCAAGGCACAGCCAAGGCCAACATACTGTTACCAGCTGGGATCTTGGCATTGTTGTCCCCTCAAGGGGCTGTCAGCATTTCCCACAGCCTCCTTTCCTGCCTGGACAGAGCTTGGCCTGCAGTGACTGCTCCATTCTACCACGAGATGGTCCCCAGAGGGGATGGCGGTGGTCCTGGAACAGGATTTGGACATAGGGTGCAAGTGGTCAATGATATTCCCACTTTTACCTTTGATGGACCCCGGAAAGACCTCCAGTCCTATTTCCTTACCTGTTAAACTCATGTTGACCTGGATTCGGTGACAGATACACATCCAGGCTGGCACCAGGATGGTAAAAAGGGCTGTCTCTGCCTTCGAAGAACTTTTGGTCTCATGGGACAGATTTAAAGAGGAACCTGGTTTCTATGATATGAGGCAGAATTGCCTGCGGGGTAGGAAGGTGGCATTATGGGTTCTCAGAGGAGATGACCACCTCTTCTGCTAACCAAGGAAGACTTCACACAGCTGATGGCTTTGGAAGATGGTTTGATTGTGGCAGATAGGGGACCTGTGATTCAGGCAGAGGGTCCTGAATGAACAGAAGTCAGATTGGATGGTGTGTGTGTGTGTGTGTGTGTGTGTGTGTGTGTGTGTGTGTGTGTGTGGCAGGGAGCAGGGGTGAGGAGAGTGACTGAGACAGCATGGATGCCCTTTCAGCTCCCTGGTTCCAAGCTATCATTTCTAAAATAGCTGGAATTTATTGAGAGCTTCCTGGGGTAGAAGAACGTGTTCCACATTATCCCTGTAGATTCTCATAACCGCTCTATGAGGTATTCATAGCATTACCTCTGTTTTGCAGACAAGGAAACTGAGGTTCAATTAGCTTAACTTGCCCAACATCCCCTGACTGCTAAATCTGCAAAACTTGGATTCTAACCCAGGTTGATGTGATCCAAGTCTATCTTCTTAACCACTCTGCTGAAAGTCCTCTGTAGTTTTAAAATGCTTTCTTCTTTTCTTCTTCCTGTATCCAAGGACCTTTGAAAGCTCTTCCTTGCCAGGTTTCTAAGATGCCTGCCTTTGCTTTGCTCCACACACACTGTTCTTGGACTGCCTCTGTGACCACGCCTGCTCCCAGGTTTCTGCTCACCCTTGCGGCAAAACACATGGACATGACAAAGAAAGAAATCAAAGGGACACATGTCTCTGCATTGCGTTTTGGCTGGAGGTTCAGTTCCTGCAGGATGGCTGGGCCCTGGGCTTCTCTGCCAGCTCCCTAGCCTTCAGCTAAGTTGGAAATCCATTCAGCACTCTAAAGATCATTGTACACAGATGGGTTCAAGATGCCACTTCCGTCAGTGGTGTTCCAGTCATTTCTATGGTTCCCATCCTGACCCAAGCACACACTGTGTGCTCGGTTGATAAGTGCTGGATGAATGAATGATGGTGTACCTTGACCGTCCACAATCGCTGCCTTTGGCACTGTTACTGTACTGGAAATAGAGAAGTATTTCTGTTTGCTTTTTGCACAGTGGGTTCTAAGTATTTGATAGGGCTCAGATTTCCTAGAACAGCTGGGGACTCCCTAAGGCAAGACTCTTTTTCAATCATGAAGTTTAATTAATCATTGAATCCATCTAACAGATATTTATTGGCACGTACCATGTGCCCTTCCTTCTCTTTAGAGATAGCAGATAGAGAGACGGACAAAATCACATCCCTGCCCTCGTGGAGCTTACATTCCAGGAAGGTTAAGACCAACTGAGGAGCTCTCTGCCTAGGAATTGAACGTGTATCTCTTAAGTCTCCTTCATTGGCCGGCAGATTCTTTACCACTAGCGCTACCTGGGAAGCCCTTTGAGGAGCTCCATGAACCCAAACATGTCTGCTGGCTGAAGTGGCCTTCTATAATGGATGCTTTAGAAAATATTTAAAGCTCTGTTGTACTCATAACCTTTCAGCTATCGGGTTACTGCTCCATTTTTAGGGAGAACATTTCCCCAGCTATGAAATCAGCAAAACTCTGAAGGGAGATGTATTCAGAAATACCCACCTAACATCTGTGATTCAGACCACTTGTTTCATGTAAAACGGGGATTCCTGCTGAAGATTCCAAGTGGGTTAGATTTGGCATCAATTGAAGTACAAGCTTGAGTTGAAACCTCAATACCGCAAGGCCGGAGCAGGGGAAAGTCATTAGCATATTCATGACTCCCCTGTCTTCTGTTTCTAGGCCTATTGTCAAAGTGAATGGTTTTTCACTTTCATGAAACCTACCTTGTCGAGTGTTCCTGCTGCAGTGTGTCTGAAATCCGAACAAATCCTCAGGATTCTTCCATACTGATGACTTCAGAAAAGGTAGGCATTCTTTTTTTTTTTTTTTTCATTTATTTTTATTAGTTGGAGGCTAATTACTTCACAGCATTGCAGTGGGTTTTGTCATACATTGACAAGAATCAGCCATGGAGTTGCATGTATTCCCCATCCCGATCCCCCCTCCCACCTCCCTCTCCACCTGATTCTTAAAATGGGGAAAAGACTGCCAGACACAGAAATCCCAGTTCACGCATCTGCTCATTGATCTACCCCTACTTTTCACAACTGCCAGCACTGGGTCCTTCATCACGAAGTCCAGAGGCATGACTGTGAAATTAGGATTCTGCTTTTCAAGCGTGGTATGGGTAAACTTCCTCCTGATGTAAAGCCATTACGTTTTTAATTTAATTATGCCCACTCCCTGCCCCAGGCAGCTAACAGGGAGAATGGTGTCCAAGTTTCCCTCTGGTTTGGTTGGTTTTGCGCGCTGGAGGTGTGAACTGCTTTGGGTCACGGTAGCAGTGAAGGATCCAAACTGCTCAATGTGTTCCACTCCTTGATTTGAGCAGTGAAATATTTCATGAAGCTTAATATTTAACATGAGGGATACTTTAAAAAAAAAAAGAATGAGTTAATCCCCTCCTCTCCTCTTGTTTTACTGGTTTGATTTTGCCTGTGAATTGCATGTGTCCACCCAGGAGCTGGGTAGCTAGCTTGCTCAGAGTAGGGTCTCCATTCCCACCCCCTTGGCTGTTGGCTGAAAGTGTATCTGGCCTTACTGTTCTTTTGTTGAGTAGGGCTCCAACATTTTGCAGCTGATATGTTTGGAGTAAAAATGTTTACAGGCCCAGAGGAACCTTAGTAACATTGCAAATGCTTTTTATTAAGACTAAAAGTGGGGTTGAATTATAACTGTGTGAATAAAAGAGTGTGAGAGTCTTTTATCATTATGGTCTGAAGAACTCAGATCTGTCTGTTTTGCTGTCTAAGTGACCAGAAGCAGGAGTTTAGATACTAACTAAGGAAATTGGTGATGTTAATACAATTTGATGTTTATTGAGCATCAGAGCCATACAATAGATTCAGAAGACATTCTTTGGGAGTTTTGAGAAGATGATAATTATTCATCAGGAGATTCAGAAGACTTCCTGGAGGAAGCTTCCAATGAGTCTGGAGGATGAGTGAAAGCTCAGCCATCAGCCAGGAGAAGTGGTTGTGATGGAGGAAGAAAACTCCTGGCAGAATGACAAGGGAGGAAGCCCTGGTGTGACTGTAGCACAGAGTAAATGATGGAGAGCAGGCAGGACATAGGTTGAAAAAGTGGGTTGAGCTGAGACTGTAGAAAGATTTACGAATGAACGTATATGACATTTGTCATGATCACGGAGAGCCTTTAGAATTTTATATGAGTCTTTGCTTGGAAGGGACAATCTGTTAATCATCTCTAGATGCTGTTGCCTTGCAGCTTAGCTGTCTATTGGAATCAGTAGAACAAAGTGCACATCAGACCTGTCAGACTCAGCATTAAGGGTCCCTGCTGGGACTGACGTTGAGCCCACTTTGTCTAAGTCTGCAGTGAAGACAATATCTGAATGGTGTTCTTCATTGAATGACTTTGGGCAAGCTCCCCAAAGGATGAGGTAATCAAACCAAGCCAGTCCCATGGATGGAATGGATTCTGTCATTCAGTGATGACATTACATCTCTGTAGTTTCCTATGATGTGCAGGTAGAGCGTGTAACACAGAGGTGGCTGCAAACCCACCCAGCCTAGGGGGTGTGGACACTGAGTCTCAGCCTTGCCACATTCTGGAGGGTAAGTCTGCCACATCTCTGGCTAGAATTGTTCCCTGACTCCATATGCTTATCTCTGGGTCTTCTCTAGTGTCTTGTTGTTCCATGGTGGTTGGGTAAATGCAGGAAGTGACAGAAAGGCTTGTAGGACAAACAGGCAGATGTGCTGGCCGTCTAGAGACTCACAGGAGAGCCTCTCAGCTTCAGCTGTCCTAAGGACTCCCAGAGACCATGCAGTGGCCCCGGGGGCATGCCGCCTCCTCTGCCAGTGATGGAAAAGCTGACCGTGCTCCTGGCTCCAGCACCGCTGGGGGGCTGATTGGTGTGAGACTAAGTCAGTGGGCTGCCACCCCGTCGCTTCCAGGCCATAAAAACTCTGCAGCCTCGTTATTTGCATTCCCACATCAACAGCAGTTATATTACTGCTGTTATATGTATACGGTTTATCTTATGGATTCCAGGCCCAGATCTGACTCTGCTACTCAGGAAGGGGGAAGCTAGGGATGGTTGGGGTATGATATTCAAAGTGGTGCTGGTTCCAACCTGGGTTTAGTTTAGTTAAGCTGTGAGATGTATGGTGATTAAATCTGAAACAGTCCATAGCATGTGTACTATTTGTATGGGAAAAATGCCTGTGTGGGATTTTTATGCTCTAACCTAAAATGAGTACATCAAGGCTGTATATTGTCACCCTGCTTATTTAACTTACATGCAGAGTACATCATGAGAAATGCTGGGCTGGATGAAGCACAAGCTGGAATCAATATTGCCAGGAGAAACATCAATAACCTCGGATATGTAGATGACACCACCCTTATGGCAGAAAGTGAAGAAGAACTAAAGAGCCTCTTGATGAAAGTGAAAGAAGAGAGTGAAAAAGTTGGCTTAAAACTCAACATTCAGAAAACTAAGATCATGGTATTCAGTCCCATCACTTCATGGCAAATAGATGGGGAAACAGTGGAAACAGTGACAAACTCTATTTTCTTGGGCTCCAAAATCACTGCAGATGGTGACTGCAGCCATGAAATTAAAAGACACTTACTTCTTGGAAGGAAAGTTATGACCAACCTAGACAGCATATTAAAAAGCAAAGACATTACTTTGCTAACAAAGGTCCGTCTAGTCAAGGCTATGGTTTTTCCAGTGGTCATGTATGGATATAAGAGTTGGACTGTGAAGAAAGCTGAGTGCTGAAGAATTGATGCTTTTGAACTGTGGTGTTGGAGAAGACTCTTGAGAGTCCCTTGGACTGCAAGGAGATCCAACCAGTCCATCCTGAAGGAGATCAGTCCTGGGTGTTCATTGGAAGGACTGATGCTGAAGCTGAAACTCCAATACTTTGGCCACCTGATGCAAAGAGCTGACTCATTTGAAAAGACCCTGATGCTGGGAAAGATTGAAGACAGGAGGAGAAGGGGACGACAGAGGATGAGATGGTTGGATGACATCACCAACTCAATGAACATGAGTTTGAGTAAACTCCGGCAGCTGGTGATGGACAGGGAGGCCTGGCATGCTGCGGCCAATGGGGTCGCAAAGAGTCGGACATGACTGAGCAACTGAACTGAACTGAACCTACTTGTAACAGAGAGATGGCTATTCGCTTCGTGATACCATCAACCGTGATGTAGTGGAAAGGTTACTAGAGAGGGGGGTCCAAACTCTCAGCTTCCCATCTCTCTGTCACTTACTTACTCCATGACCTTGGATGCCTCTTGTCCCAGTGGGTTTCTGTTTTCACACTGTAGAATGAGGTAGTTGGATGGGATGAGCTTTGAGGTCCCCCTCACCTTTGGGAAGTGACAACATGGAACTTTCTTAGATAAACTCAGAAAAGGCAGGAGGACATCTCAGAAAATGGATATAAAATGTCTCGTTGGAAAACTCTCCTATACAAACCTCAATATTAAATGTTGGCCCGACCAGGTTTTGGGCGGGCTGAAGGTCAGTGAATCAGAACCAGAAAACTAACTGTGTCCTGGGAATTCTTGCTTGTCAGGATCTAGACCCACATGAGTCCTGTTAGTCTGGCCCAAAGATGAGAAGAGATCAGAGAGGCTGAGGGACAGGCTTTCTAGGACAACTGTCAGTTCTTTAAGGAGCACATGCTATGTGACCTGCTCGCTGGTAGACAGCTGAAGGTGGACCTGACATCATGGGGTGTGGACAAGTTGTAGTGGCCCATGACGAGGCTCTGGTGGTAAGGGACTTTGCAGTCTGGGGAGTGGCATCTCCACCGGCTCTGGTGTGTGTTTCATGGCACCTGTGAGGGTTGCTCCCTGTCTGAATGTCAGAGGGCCCTTCTGCAGCCATGGTGACCAACCATCCCCGTTTGCTCGGGAATAAGGGTTTTCCTGGGCTTCCCAAGAACCCACCTGCTAATGCAGGAGATGTTAACAGTTTGATCCCTGGGTCAGGAAGATCCCCTGGAGGAGGGCATGGCAACCCACTCCAATATTCTTGCCTGAAGAATCCCATGGACAGGGCAGCCTGGTGGGCTACAGTCCATGGGGTCACAAAGAGTCCAACACGACTGAAGTGACTCAGCACACATGCAAGGGTTTCCTTGGGATGTGAGATTTTCAGTGTCAAAACCAGAGAGTTCCCGGCAAACTGGGATGGCTGGTCACCCTACCTGCCACTGCTTTGGCTTACAAGGAGCTATGATTAATGGGCCTGTGGTAGCATTCATTTCATCCATGATCTCCCCCAGGGCTTATTAATCAGTGGGAAAGAAGCCAGAAACCATACTGGTGTGGGTTTCTGGGTTCTTGACTCAAAGGCAATCCCTGTGGCACATGCCTGTAAATAAACAGACTCTCAGTTTCCTGCTCCAGCTGGTAGTGACCTTGAAGCGTGGTTGATGGTGTGAAGCTAAGTGGCCCTCGCGTCTCCAGAAGTGTTTCATTGTCTCACATGGAGTGGGAGCTGGGCTCTGGTTGCCACAGGGGGACAATACCTGTGCTGCTGTTAAGTACAGTGACTTCCTGTATCTTGGCCCATTAACGACCAAACATCTCTGAATCAACTGCCTATCAAAGCCCATGCCAGGATCGGGACAGAATTGGGGTGCTGCCCTGAGTAAGATCTGGAGGAAACTGGGTTCAGAACACTGACGTGTAGGAGATGTCTTCTGCAGTCAGGGAACACATGAGGCTAGAGGGAGCTGGGGTGGGGTCTGCTCTCTCCCACCCCTCTCACCTCCCATTTGATATTTTCTCTTCTTCTTGATTTTTGTTCAAGGTGCATTTACTGGGGACCCACTGTGAGCCAGGTGTAACAGGAAGAGAATGATTAATTTAAGGAAATAGGGCTTGTTTTCCTCAATTAAACAGGAAGCCCGCAGGTAGAGTCCAGGGCCGCTGCAGGGGTGCTGATACCCTCAGTGTTCCAGGCGCTTTCCCCACCTGCATAGAACGTGGCTTTCATCCTCACGGTTCTTTCACAGTTAGAGAGTAGCGGCTGCGACCTGGCCCCCGTCACATCACAGGCAGGAAGAGGCCTAAGGAAGCTTGTTTGAGATACAGGTAGCTCTTCTCAGGAAAGGAAAATTCATCCACGGAGGGCAAATGGCCTCCACTGGGATCTCCTGGTCAGAACTATACCCCGTGGCCCCGGAGCCATAGGGAGTGCTGGGAAGGCAGGTTTTGAGCTGGCCACCTCCCTCTGCTGACCACCACTGAGTTTCTTAGTTAAGGAAGAGTGGATAATGGATATCCAGTACATGGCGAGGCCTGCCACGCCAGGCTGGCTAGGCTATGCTGAAGGTGTGAGAGGAGGGAAGTTAAATGGTCACAGAGGCTGAGTTTCAGGGGCCTTGATTCTTGGCTTGTGTGTGCGTGTATGTGTGTGTGTGTGCACTCATATGCACATGCCTATGTGTATATGTACAACTCTTGCCTTCTCAGAGCTCACATTTGATTGCAGGTTGTCTCGCTCTGGGAAACTGCATTTGCCCAGTTGCAACCCACTTTCCTTTCCGACTTCTGGACCCCACGTTGACCCCAAGTCTCACTGCACATGGCTGTCATAATGCACCTCTCACCTCTTGCTCTGGGACTAGTGTCCTGCCCCTCCTATCCGTCCTGCTAATGATCTAGCGCCACGGGGCAGACTTGAGCTCTACCCCAGATATGGAAGTGCTGCCCCACCTGTTGGCTGTGTCTGCTCACTCCCACACTCATGCACTCACACGCACTCATTCATTCATTCTTTTTTTTTAAAAACTTCTTCCCCCTCCTCCCTTTTTGACCACATCTTGCAGCATGTGGAACTTCGCCACTTGGGGATCAAACCTGTGCCCCCTGCAGTGGAAGCGTGAAGTCTCAAGCACTGGACCACCAAGGAAGTCTGTTTTATTTTTTCTCATTCATTTATTCTTGAGAGCTGGGCTCTGAGCAGGTTTGGGGAAAGAGGGGAATCAAGAGTCAGGCTGACATGATCCTTTGCCCTCCAGGGCCTCCTAGTCCAAGCTGACTTTGCCCGGACCTAAGTTAGTGTTCCCACAGGATCTGGTCAGGCGCACAGCTCTGCTCTGGTCAGGGAAAGGATGAGACAATGCAGCAGTCTGGGCACAGAACTTCGAGGAGGAGTCAGGCATTCTTAGCCACTGGGAGCAAACCACCTACTCAGAGTAAAGAGCAGGTCATAATAGGAGTCCAGGGCAGGTCAGATGGGCCCCAGAGGGCTGGAATAACCTTTTCTTGTTCCAACCAGGGATAAGGGAAGAAGACATCAGTCTAACGTTGAAGACAGCTTATTTTGCTTATTGAAACAGGTGATCATGGCCCAGCACGCAGAAGGCACTCGTAGCTCAGGAAGTGTAAACTCACCCCAACCAAGCGAGGAAATGCTTCTTTCCTCCCTCCCAAACTCTGACCGATGAGTCAGGGCCCACTTGAATAAGCCGTTCTCTATGAAGCTTCTTTTCCCACCACAGGTAGAAGGAATCTCTTCCTTTTCTGTGTTTTCACTGCATTTCTGAAAATGATACCTTTATTATAACTGTTTGTCTTCTGTAACAATTGGGTTTGCTTGCTGATATGTCCTCCCACTAGCAAGACTCCCTGAGGTCAAAACTGTGTCTTTCTCACCCCTGGATCCGTAGGGCCTAGCTTGGGTTGGGCCTAGCAGAGGTGCTCACTGAAAGATGTGGCCTCTAGCAAAATCTCTTATGACTGTCAGAGCCTGTCAACTCTCCTTTCACCTGCAGCTCCGGGGCTGCACTGGAGCTGGCAGCTACCCTGACCACTTCCCTACTGATGGCCCAGAGCCTGGACAGGCCTTCACCCCGGACAGGCCTTCACCCCGGACAGGCGTTCACCCCAGTGCAAAGCTCTGAATTGCTCATAGCCCTGCCCCCAGCCAGGCCATTAGCAGATGCCCCTGGGGGCGGAGGACCAGGAGCCCAGCTCCAGAGGCCTGGAGGCCCCATTACTGTGCAGGGATGTGTTTACCCAGCCTCCATAACCTGCATGTGCTGCTCCCACTGCCCTCTGCATGAACCTGGCACAGTATTTTAGTGTGTCCTGTAGAATAACATTGAGAGAACGAACAAATCAGTGGCAGAACCTTCTGAGATTTGCCTAATTGCAACTCAAATTGTTCCCATATTGGAAATTACATGGCTAAGATGCCTTTTGGGGAACTGAATATTAGGAGCCCAGGAAGGTCGGCCAACAATGAGTTGCTGATTTTTTTTTTTCCCCTCCATGAACTCTTACCGAGACATTTTCCTGCAATGAAACATGTATAGGTTGACTCAAAACAGATTTCACAATCGCTTTATCCAATTTTGGATGACTTAATTCGGCAATTCACCTAACCCTCTTTAATCAGCCTCACGTCCAGGGGCGGTTGTGGTCTCAGATACGCTGACGTAGATGTCACTCAGTGAAGTCCCCTGAGTGCAGAGGCTGTGGTCAGGACCTGCTGTGCCTCTGGGGTCTGGGGCTGTGGTTAGGACTCTTGGGGGCCCTGGATCTCTGTGAGGGTTCTAGCAAAGCCGGAACCCTGTGATTCAGATTCCTGGGTGTGCAAGCGCCTTGTGCCCCATGCAGGGTCACGTCCAGGGACAGTGGAAGTAAAAGTGATTGTGCGCTAAGATTGTTCCAGTTTTGATACTGTGGGGAAGAGTGTGGAGGTCTTGGAATTTTTGACTCTGACATTAAATACAAATGTATTGGCTGCGTGCCTAGCTCCGAGTCCTTAGGGAAGTAATTTCCTTTCCTTCCCTCTCTCTTCGGCACTGGGGGAACTATGTCCTTGGAATGAGATGGGGAAATAGGTCCAGTTGGTGGCATTTACACTGTCACCTCCCAGGGATTGAGGAAGATTCAGGGTCTCTCCTAGACTCCCAACTGTCTGACGCTTTGCTTTGCAAGCCCTTAGTTGTTGATTCACCCTCATCCTGAGAGGGGCTCTGGGTTAAGATGACCTGAGTTTTCCTGGGGGCTCAGCTGAGGGCTGGAGCCTCAAGTGGCTCGTCCAGGGTTGTTCAGGGAGTTATTGGCAGAGCCAGGTTGGAGACAGTCTCTGACTCCCAATCCCGGAGTGTATTTGGTTTAGTGTTTTATTAGTGAATCTGCCTCTCCTTTGTTGTTGCTATTCAGTAGCTCAGTCATGTCCAACTCTTTGCAACTCCATGGACTGCAGTACACCAGGATTCCCTGTCCTTCACTGTCACCGAGAGTTTGCTCAAGCTCATTGTGTTGGTGATGCCATCTAACCATTTCGTCCTCTGCCGCCCTCTTCTCCTCTTGCCCTCAAACTTTCCCAACATCAGGGTCTTTTCCAATGAGTCGACTCACTGTCGTAGTCTAGTTCTAGCTGCTGTCATCTCTCCCTTGAACTTCTCTGCAGTTCACAGATCCCCTTGATGCCATTCCAGAACCTCATCTGATCCACTGTCTCCAGGCAGCCAGACTGCTCTTTATCAAAATGGATCAGATTGTGGGATCTCACTGGGCATGTCTCCTTGTTGGCTTCACTTTGCACCAGGACAGGATCTGCAATCCTTTCGGGGCCTCGGAGGCACTGTGCATCCCATCTGCCTCCTCCTCGACCTCACCCTTGTCTACTTGCCCTCTGCTCATCTCTCGTCCTGCCGGGGCTCAGTGCCCTGCCAAGGCTTTTGTAGGACTCCTCTTTCTCCCACACCAGCCCTACCTACCTTCCATGTCAGGTTAGGTATGTCTCTTCAGGGTGCTTCCATGATCCTCCAGTCTACAGTGGCCTCTCCCCGCCCTGCCCTCTTCCACAGAGGCCTGTTCTTTTCTCTGGAAGTCCTCATCGAGGTAATTCCTATGGTTTCCTGGCTTGAAATTTGTCTGCCCCACTAGCGTGTAAGCTCCCCGAGGGCAGGGACTGGGTCTGTCTTGCTCACCAGCCTGTGCTCAGCACTCAGCACAGTGTCTGATGCACAGGGGTGTTTGCTGACTGTTGAAGGATGGGCTAGAGGGTCCCTGTCCTGCTCCTTATCTGTGATCATGCTTTTCTCCCCTCCTCTCCCAGGATTTTGTGGGCGGGGGAAGGATGAGCCAAAGAATGAGAGCAGGGGCTCCAGAGACAGTGCTCATAAGTGCCTCGCCCCTGCTCTGCAGGTAAAGCCTAGGGCTCTGGCCCACACTGGCCCCTGAAGACACCTCTGGTGCTCTGGGATGAAGCTGGCAGCCAGGGACTGTCACTCCAAACCCCCCTCATTCCTCGAATCCCCTGAGTGACTCAGAGATTCACTCACAGCGCCTTATGGAGTCCAGGCTCTGCCTGGACTCACGGGTTTCCAATAGCAATTCTTGTATTGAGATCAGGAAAATAAAGTCACAGGAGGCTGAGCTGGGACTTCAAAAGGAGCAGCCATACCCAGGCTTTTTCTTTCACCCAGGCTTTTTTGGAGAGGTTCTAGCAGCTCTCCAACCTATGCATTCAAATAAAGTCACACTAAGAGCAATAATCTGAATGTGTTTCTCCCTTTTCTTGTTGGTTTATAGTGTGGCATCGCTCTCGCCAGGTTCCCACTGAACATTTCTGGATCCCCCGGCATGCCTGGCGTGTGCCCACGAGCTTATCCAGCTGCCACTTTGTGCCCGTACTTCTTCTAGGATCTGTGACCCCTCTCTCTCTGTGTCCCTCTAACCACGAGGCCTTGGCAGGCTGCCTGAATGTGGCTTCTGGCCACTGTCATCTGTGGGTCACCACAGCCTCCTCTGGCCGCCACTACTGCCCTGCCCTCTCCCGTCAGGAACTGTGGTCAGGAACCAGTCACCCAGGGCATTGAGGTGCAGGGTCCTCGTAGTATGGAAACTGAGTCCTGGTCTGTGCCCTTTTCTGCTAGCAGTTTATCCTAAAGAATTTAAAGTCTATAGACAAGAATCCATAAGGTTAGACAGGGGAGAAACACAACCATTCAGAACCGCTCTTTGCTCAGGTGGAAACCTTACATCGAGGTCTATATTGTTGAGTCTTGCTTTAGGACAAATTCTCTCCCTGAAAACTGTTCGTTGTCTTGTGCTGTTAGGTTTCGGGAACTTTGCCCCAGGCAAGTCTGGATCTCCAGTAGGCTTGAGCTGGGACCCCAGCTATTTACCACTGTGGTCTGGGAGGAGCTGAACTCCAGGGTCCTGGGGCATTGAAAGCAATATCCATGATACAGCCTGAGAAATTGGCCCTGCTTGCCCCTGTCTGGTGAAAGACACCAAGTGAGTGAGGCAAACATTGGTTCCTCTGTAGATCTCTCTGCACTTGGCTTGTGCTGCCGGAACCCATGTGAGGAATGGGACTCCACGATCCCTGTTTCTTGCCTTTCCAAATAGATGTTTTGCATTTTTTCATTTCTGGCCACCTTCTGGCTTACCTTATAGATTTCTCACCTGGGCACACAACATGCAGGAAAATCAAATATCTCAAAGTTCAGATTGCAATGCCCCCGGGAACTTCCCAGATTCCAAGGAGACGTCATGGATTTTTGTCTTAAGTAGATTACAGCCTGAGAGCCCTCCAAGTTGTCTCTGGAACTTGAGCTATAAACATCTCTGAATAAGACGCATACAGCTTGGCATCTGTAGGGGAGCCCAGGACTGGAGTAATGATTGGCATAAAACTTTGGGGCTGGTGGGAATTGGGGGATCTGGCTCCTGTAGTCAAATGCAGAGGACTTGTTTCTGTTGTCGGTTCAATGGGGCAGGTGGCTTGGCTGCGACAAGGTGCACAGTCATGCCTGAGGGCGAATCACCTGCTGCGGCTGGCGCCTTGTCCCCAAATCCTTTCCACAGGCTGGAGACACCTTTGCTTGGCTCACTTTCATTGGCAAAATTGATGCACATGGAATGTTTCTTTCAGAGTTAAAGGCTGTTATCTTGGTAGGAAAGAGCCAAGAGTTTTCTCTGGGTTTCTAGCCCAAGAGGGAGAGTCCTTCAAGGCATTGCTCACATGCTGTTGAAATCATACTGGGCCGTGGCTAATAATTCAGTTCAACATGCGTGGAACTTCCTCCTCTGTGCCAGACGCCAAAGAAAATGATGGGGAAACAGAGATGGGTCAGACACGGTTCCTGCCCATAAGGTCATCTTGATCAGAACACAGAGTGATGATGAAGAAAAATCATTCTGGCAGCATGGTAGACAGTGTCTGTCCACTTTTGTTGGAGCATAAATTGTTTGAGATTCCGATGAAAACAGTGGAGTCGTTTGTACAAATACACCCCTCCCCACCACGTCTTATCTGCTAGTTCATGGACCCCTTCAGTCAGAACTTCAGTTTGAAAAGTTTATCCATGAGGATAGATTGAGGAGGTGGCTGGAAAGATGATTGCCTGTGGGCTCTTGTCTCTTTGAAGGCAAGGGAGGAGCTGGTCCAGGAAGATAGTGTTGTTGGGATGGAAGAGACTGAAACAGAATCACGGGACCTGAGGATGAAGAGGAAAGGAAGAAAAGAAGACTCTGAGCTTTGTCATAGATAGAACTCGGTGCCGTCAGTGTGGAAGACAACAGATTCCCTTTCATCGCTGAGTGACCAGGAGAGGTGACATGGCCACAGCCAGTCCAGTGGGATGGGGCAAGGAGAGAACAGGAGACCTTCGGAGCCATGGAAAGGGGATAAGTGAAGGACACCTTTGTCTTTAGCTTAGTTGTGTGGGCCTGGGTGGAGGTGACCGTGGTCCTACTGGGTGGCCAGTGAATATCATGCTCAGAATTGGGGTATGGTTTTATTTCTAATGTGTGGGCTGGCCTGGGGATATAGCCAAGCACCTCAACCAGGCTGGAGTCAGGAAACAGCCTTGTCTAGAACATCATGCTCTGGCTGCATTTTCACCTGGGCTAGTGTGAGTTTCTGTTTGTGGGACTCTAGGTTGCTGGGATACTTCAGAGCCAGCTGGAGACCTTCTCTTGCTCACTGTGCCTAGGACGATCTGATGATTGGTATCATCTGGGGTGGGATCAGGCATGTACATATTTATGAAAAGTTCACGAGTTGATTCTGGTACATGCTCTGGTTAAGAACCACTCATTTAGACCACCCTCCCCTTTTATAGCTGAAGAAGTGGGATCTTGGAGGGAAATGGTCTTGGCTCAGGTTCTCAGCAGGTGGCAGGCCTGGATCTAGCATTCCCAAATTCTGAGACAATATTGTCCTCACTCTCCTAAATACTCTTCCTAATGGTCAGACCATGGTCTCAGGCTCCACCAACAAGGCTGAAACATCAGACACTTTTGTGGATGAAGTCTTCCAATCTGCTTTCTGTTCTTCTCTGGAGGGCTTAGTGGGTGCGTGTCCTCCATCCTGGGTGACTGTGATGGAAGCAGTACATAGATGGCTTCCACGAGGCCCTCCCAGGAAGTACGAAGTGAGTTGTCTCTTTTCACAGTCCCTAGAGGACGTTGGGGCCCCCATCATGGCTCTTGATGGTTGCTCATGGTTTGACTTGGCCATGAAACTGGGGGTGGGCTCCTCTGGGGCTGGGAGGTGAGGGCTGCTGGGGATGGGAGGATTGGCCCTCCCCTGAGACTGTTTGATTCCAAATTGGGAAAAGAGTACATCAAGGCTGTATATTGTCACTTTGCTTATTTAACTTATATGCAGAGTACATCATGAGAAATGCTGGGCTGGATGAAGCACAAGCTGGAATCAAGACTGTTGGGAGAAATATCAGTAACTTCAGATATGCAGATGACACCACCCTTATGGCAGAAACTGAAGGAGAACTAAAGAGCCTCTTGATGAAAGTGAAAGAGGAGAGTGAAAAAGTTGACTTAAAACTCAACATTCAACAAACTAAGATCATGGCATCTAGTCCCATCACTTCATGGCATATAGATGGGGAAACAGTGGAAACAGTGGCTGACTTTATTTTCTTGGGCTCCAAAATCACTGCAGATGGTGACTGCAGCCATGAAATTAAAAGAAGCTTGTTCTTTGGAAGAAAAGCTATGACCAACTTAGACAGCATATTAAAAACCAGAGGCATTACTTTACCAACAAAGGTCCATCTAGTCAAGGCTATGGTTTTTCCAGTGGTCATGTATGGGTGTGAGAGTTGGACTATAAAGAAAGTTGAGCACCGAAGAATTGATGCTTTTGAACTGTGGTGTTGGAGAAGATTCTTGAGAGTCTCTTGGACAGCAAGGAGATCCACCCATTCCATCCTAAAGGAAATCAGTCCTGAATATTCATTGGAAGGACTGATGCTGAAGCTGAAACTCTAATACTTTGGCCACCTGATGCAAAGAACTGACTCATTTGAAAATACCCTGATGCTGGGAAAGATTGAAGGTGGGAGGAGAAGGGGACGACAGAGGATGAGATGGTTGGATGGCATCACTGACTCAGTGGACATGAGTTTGACTAAACTCCGGGAGTTGGTGATAGGCAGGGAAGCCATGTGTGCTGCAATCCCTGGGGTTGCAAAGAGTCGGACATGACTGAGCGACTGAACTGAACTGAAGCTGTTTGGTACAGCTGACACTTTGAGGGCCTGCAAGCCTTGTGTCATGCTCTGGTGGGTCCTGTTAAGGAGATTTGCTAAGCTGACCCAGTGTACATGGCTTTGGCCATCCACTTGGCCCTCAAGGGCAGCCTGCTTTGCATACCCTTGTATCAGGCTTCTGAAGTAGGAGGGTTGCCTGTGACATGTACAGATAGCGTTCACCTCTTTTTCAGCTTTCCTCTCCTACAAGTGAAGATTCCCTTCTCCAGGGGATCTTCCCACCCCAGGGACTGAAACTGGGTCTCCTGCGTTGCAGGCAGATTCTTTACTGTTTGAGCCACAGGGAAGCCCAGGAAGGAAGGGAGGCTTTTGTAACGGTGTAAATGGCATGATCATATAGAGAAACCTTGATGAGACATCTTTTGAAAGCAATTTTGGAGAAATGGGATTCTGGATGGCAGGAGAGGGTGTTTCAGGCCATGTGATCAGAAGCTTTCCGTGCAGGGGCCTGAGTAGAGTACGTTTGCGCTGGAGGGGAGCCACGCCTGCAGAATCCCTTGCTTGGTGTGGATGAGGACAGCAATGGTCAGTATTCGGCTTCATACTTGTGGACCCGTCGAGACGCAGTGTGCAGGCTGAGTAGATGGGGCCGTAAGGCTTTGTGCTTCCAAAACTGAACTCGGAGCAATGACAGATGGACTGGGGATTCAGTCCAATAATTATATCAGTCATGATAGAGGGAAGTGAACAGTTTGGGCTAGTGTAGCCGACACGTGGACCATCATTAGACAGAGTAGAGAGGGACCAGGGCCTATGTGAGGGTGTTACAGGAGACCAAAGATGGCAGAGAAGCAGCAGAACGAAAGCAGAATACCAGGCTGGGGAGACCCAGAAGGGGCACCTCCACCCTCCCTGGCCTTGGGTTTCACTGGTGCCCTAGCAAGGGGGAATTGGTGATTAATTCTAGAACTGCTTGGGATAACAGTGGGCTCTTATAGATTTAACAGTTACAGTTTGGACTAGAGGTCCAAGGCACACAGTCATTTATAATTTTTTGGAGACATGAGTTTGAATGGGATGCACTGCAAGGCTGGAGCCATTGGAAGACGTGAGCCATTGGAACCATGCAGTCAGACAGAGTTGAGCTGGCCACTCACACCCACATGTTCAGGAAGTGTGGGGTCTACTCGTATAATGCTGACTCTGGAGGAAGAGTATAAAAAAGAGTGTATAAAAAAAGAGACAGACAGCGATAGTGACAAAGGTAAAAATCACTCACATTGTATTCTAACTGAATAACTCCTCTCAAATTGTGCAGAGCAAAATCTGCCCAGCTGAACATATCATGTCTGACTTAGCCAAAAAAATGAATTTTTGAAAAACTCTGAAGAGTGCACTATTGAGCTTAATGCTGGCTCAGCTCTGTGATGTGGAAGAGTCCATTACACAATTGATCTGGGCCAATGGAAAAGGAATTTGGGAGGCTGTTGCAAATAGTTCTCCAACTAGTGTGCAAAGCTGTCTCTCATGGAGTGAGAGATTAAAACTCCAGTGAAATTAAAAAAGGCTAGTCTCTTTAGGCTTTGAAGAGAGGACATTGAGAGCATGAGCTCTTCTCACAAATAAAATAGAGGAGAGAGCCAGGATCTTGTTCAAACAAGGTTTCTGAGAATGTATTGAGAGCTTCCCTGGTGGCTTAACTAGTAAACAATCTGCCTGCAATGTGGGAGACCTGGGTTTGATCCCTGGGTTGGGAAGATCCCCTGGAGAAGGGAAAGGCTACCCACTCCAGTATTCTGGTCTGAAGAATTCCACGGACTGTGTAGTCCAAGGGGTCGCAGAGTCAGATATGACTGAGCAACTTTCACTTTCACTCACTTCACTGTGTATGGTGGGGCTTCCTAGGCGGTGCTGCTGCTAAGTAGCTCCAGTCGTGTCCGACTCTGTGCGACCCCCTGTCCTTGCAGAAGATACAAGAGGCATGGGTTCAATCCCTGGGTTGGGAAGATTCCCTGCATAAGAAATGGCAACCTACTCCAGTACTCTTGCTAAAAAAATTCCATGGACAGAGGAGCCCCCATTTGTATACATTTATGTTAACTCTGACCATAGAAATTAACCTTAAGATGCAACTTCGCTGTTGCCTTCAGACCTCACCACAACAAACAAACCTATTGATACCCATGGAAGTTCTAGTTAGAAGTTTAGTATGGTAACAGAATGGCAGGAACCCTGTACAGAAGCAGGTGCTCACTATACAACTTGAAATTACCTGTAGGAATGTGATGGTAAACTGCATTGAGTAACACTGACATTTAAGCAATATTGAGTCTTCCAATCTAGGAACACAGGTATCTTAACTTTTATTTAGGTTTCCTTTAGTTTCCATCAGCAATGTTTCATAGTTTTTGTGTTCAAATATTTTACTGCCTCTGTTAAACAATTTATTCCTAGGTATTTTATTTTTTTGGATGATATTGTAAATAAAACTGTTTCTTGTTTTTCATATTGTTCATTGCTGGTTATTGAAGCACAGCCACTTTGTTTTGCATGCTGATCTTGTTTTTGGCAACTTGGCTGAATTTATTTATTAACCCTAATAGTTTTTTTTTTTTTTTTGTGGATGTGAAATCTTTGAGAGTTTTTATATATAAGATCATGCAATTTGTGATTAAAGGTAGCTTGACTTCTTCCCAATTTGGATGCCTTTTATTTCTTTTTCATGTCTATTTGCACTAGACAGAACTTCCAGTAAGTAGAAAACCACAGCATATCAAGCCTTATAGAATACTATGAAGGCAGTACTTAGAGGGAAATTTATAACAGCAAACACCTACATTTAAAAAGAAGAAAGCTCCCAGATGAATAATCTAACCTCAAGGAAATAGAAAAAGAAGAGCAAACTAAAACCAAAGCTATTGTAAGGAAAGAAATAATAAAGATTAGAGCATATATAAAAGAAATATAAAATAGAGAAAAAATAGAATCAATTATAGAAAAATAATTTCTTCAAAAATACCAGAAAATTGACAGACCTAAACTGATGAAAAAAAGACAAGATTCAAGTAAACAAAACTAGAAACGGATGTGAGAACATTATTATCAACCTTTACAAAATGAAAAGGTTTGCAAGAGAATACAATGAATTATTGTATGTCAATAAATTATATAACCTAGATGAAGTGAACAAGTCTCTAGAAACACACAAATTACCAAACTTGACTGAAGAAAAAATGGAAAATCTGAACAGACCTATAACAGATTTAATCAGTAATTTAAAAATGAGCCAACAAAGAAAATTCTAGGACCAGATGGCTTCACTGGTGAATTTTACCAAACATTTAAAGTGGAATTAACACCAATCTTTCTCAGACTTTTCCAAAAATAGAAGAGGAAAAAATACTTCTCTAACTCATTCTATGAGGCCAGTATTGCTCTGATACAAACGCTAGAGAGAGACATCACAAGAAAAGAAAATTACGGGCTAATATCCCTTTTAAACATAGATGCAAAAAGCTCAACAAAATGTTAGTGAACTGAATAGCGTATTAAAAGGATTATACTCCATGACCGAGTGGGATTTATTCCAGGAATGCAAGAGTGGTTCAACATAAGAAAATCAATCAATGTGATATACCACATTAATAGAACAAAGAAAAAAACTACATTGTCATTTCAATTGACTCAGAAAAGGCATTTGATAAAACTCTAACAGTCTTTAATGATGAAAAACACTCAAAAAACTAAAAATAGAAGGGAACTTCCTCAACATGATAAAGGGTATTTATGAAAAACCCACTGCTAACATCATGTGTGTGTGTGTGGTGTGTGTGTGTGTGTGTGTGTGTGTGGTGTGTGTGTGTAGTGTGTGTGGTGTGTGTGGTGTGTGTGGTGTGTGTGTGTGTGTGGTGTGTGTGTGTGGTGTGTGTATGTGTGTGTGTGATGTGTGTGTGTGGTGTGTGTGTGTGTGTGTGGTATGTGTGTGTGGTGTGTGTGTGTGGTGTGTGTATGTGTGTGTGTGTGGTGTGTGTATGTGTGTGTGTGTGTGGGGGGTGTGTGTGTGTGGTGTGTGTGTGTGGTGTGTATATGGTGTGTGTGTGTGTGTGTGGGGTGTGTGTGTGTGGGGTATGTGTGTGGGGTGTGTGTGTGTGGTGTGTGTGTGTGTGTGGTGTGTGTGTGTGTGGTGTGTGTGTGCTTAATCACTCAGTTGTGTCTGACTCTTTGTGACCCCATGGACTGTAGCCCGCCAGGCTCCTCTGTCCATGGGATTCTCCAGGCAAGAATACTGGAGTGGGTTGCCATTTCCTTCTCCAGAACATTTCCCAGAGCTCTACGAAGTTAGTTCTAACAGTCCCTGGTTGATTTTTCAGTGTTTCTGTGAAGCGATAGATGTTGGGAGCTTGCGACTCTGCCATATTGCTTATGTCACCTACCACTTTTTTTTTTTAAGACTGATCTTTAAAAAAAAAAATTATCACTTATTTAGCTGCACTGGGTCTTAGTTGAGGCATGCCGCATCTTTAGTTGCTGCATGTGGGATCTTTAGTTATGACGTGTGAACGCTTGTGTCATATGGGATCTAGTTCTCCAACCAGGGATTGAACCCAGGCACCCTGCATTGGGAGCTCAGAGTCTTAGCTTACTGACCACTTTATGAAGCTGTTCTGAACCCAACCAGAGAAACTGTCAATCTTCCTCTGATCCCCTAGTGATCTCTTCTTGTATTTTTCTAAGGATTCCCAGTTTGTATTATAAACATAACATTCTCAAGATCTCTAGTAGAATGTCAATGACTTTATAGATAGATCTCATTTTTTTCCAGAGCCTTCCACTGAACACTGTTTACAGGAGACATCTGGAAAGGTTGGCCAGTTAAACAGACTCATCCTTGTCCCTGGGCCTTGGTCTTCCCCGGATACCTGGCGGTGCTGGGCTTTGCCCCCATATTGTCCTGGACACATTTTCCTTGCAGGCACATGGGGCTTCAGGAAGGGATCTTCGTTCTTGCATTATAGGAGGAGGCAGGACAGAGGCCGCAGGGGAGTTGTGTAATGGTTTCCTTGTCCCCTCTTTCTGTCCTGTTCTGTTTCTCCTGCCAGAGTCTTCTTTTCCAGAGAACATTTGACTCAGAAAGGTTGGGTGTTGGGCTCTGGCTGGACCTGAAACCCTCCACTTCCACAGTGATCCCAGCAGCACTTATGCTGGCTTGGTGTGTGCGCCAGTCAGTTTGTTTAATGCACAAAAAGCATAATGACTTTAATTAGGTTTTAGTGTAAATAATGAACACAATTACAGAGCAGGCCCTTTTGTCACCCTCATGGAATTTATGATTGTTTGAAAAGTCAACACCCACTTCTAGCCCCTCCTGTCCTTACTTCTTGGTCAATCCAGCATCCCCATTAATCAATGGCGTTGGGTTTTAATGCCTCAGTGGAAAATCTGAGCTGTTCTTTCCCCAACTTGGAATGACAGCTCAGCCTTCCTTACCTCCGTGTCCACCTGGGGCTCCAGCCTCAGCCTGGATGCCCACCACCCCTCAGGGCCTGTGCTTTGAGAAAGCACTGAGTCTGGGGCCAGTGACGGCGGTGGTAGTCACTGCCAGGAATGAAAGGATGGGGAGTTGTGGCCACCCACGGCATCCAATTCCACCAGGTCTTGAGCAGCCATTGTATCCCAAGTACTTTGCTGGGCACAGAGGCCCCAGAGTATAGGGGAGGTCAGAGCAAGCCAGGCTGGACCCACCCTAGCGAAGCCAAGGAGGATACCAGCCAGAAGCCAGCACTTGAGTAAGGTCTGGCGTGGACCAGCAGCCTCGGGCCTTCCACAGGCCACGTCAGAACCCACAACCATTTGGGTGGTAGCTGCAAGATGGGCCTTGTGGGGTCAGCTACTTCAGCTCTGGGGCAGTAGGGGAGACCAAATCTTCTCCATCCTCCAAGGGCCAAGAGGGCAGCTTCCATGGTGTATAAAGGTCTCTCGCCTTCTAACAGGGCTCTCGTTCCCCCGTTGTTAACATCTCATTTGCTAACCTGGTATCTCTGCCTGCAGAGAGGTCCCTCTTCCCTTGCTCTCCCATCCCCTCCACCCCCATGGCACAGAATTGCTGAGAAAGGACACAGCGCCCCCTTCATCAATCACGGTGCGGATTTATTTCCCTCTTCAGCCCTGATGGAGGCATCCTGAGGGTGTGGGCCCTCGTCTTCTCCTGGGCCTCTCTGGGTGATGACGATCAAGTTCCCCCTTCCCTATGCATTGCCTTCACTGTCCCTGCAAGAGAGCCTCTCTCATTTCCATGAGCCCCTCATGTTGATGTTTGAAACAATCAGAGCTGCTCAGCTCTCCTAGTTTCTCCCAGGAGGGTAAGGAGGGTCTCTTTCTGCCCGTGGACATGGGGGCCTGGTTTCCAGCCCCCAGTTTTCTCGGGGGGAGAGGCCACGTTCTGACAAACTCCTTGCCTTTCTTCCGAGCTGTCACCAGCCCAGCCCGGTGTGCAGTGCTGGCTTGGTCTGGTCTCCCTGGCATGGGCCATCCCCACTGGAGCTGGGCTTTGGCCAGGCTGGGGTGCCCGCGATGGAGGGGCAGGCAGCACCCAGTGGTTCAGAGGATGGCAGGAGCCTAGGCGGCCCTGGGATCCACTGTAGTGTAGCAGCCTGGCGGTCATCTCCCAGTTATTTATTGTCATAACATTAATCACGCTGAATTCACTTGGCATTAATGAGGACGTAATGTGTACTTGGATGGGAATTTTTATTGTAGTGCAGCATTAACTAACTGGCCTATTATTTAAAGTGTTACCAGACCTGGTATGTACAAATGGTTTACTTTGCAGTCTCCAAGTGTTGAAACTTTGTATGGTTTGTGTCAAGAAAATATGAATATGGAACACAAAGGAGGCAGGGCTGAAATGTTGTGGGGCCATCCCCGGGCTGGCAGGGAAACAGCGCACTCCTGAGTGGAGGGCCCCCGCCGCTCAGCCTGGGCAGCCTACCTCTGTCTGAGCCCATGCTCATCTCATGCCCATGTCTGAGCCTCATGCTGGATGTGAAAAACTTAGGATGGTTCTTTAGGACTTTCTGAGTCATTATCTTGGGGATGAAAAGACACAGAATCGCAGGATTTAGATATGGCAAAAAAGCTAGAGCCCCTGCTGAAGACCAGGTCTCCAAGGCTCTCTTCTCTCTTATGGGTCAGCCCTTGCCCCCCCCCACCCCCGCCCCGAGACCTGTCCACCTGTGGGATCCACCCTTCCCTACCATTAGCCCACCATGGCTCTGGCTGTTTTCACCAAGGGTTATCCTCTGGGGAGTTTCCTGGCCTTTGCATACGCTGTTCACTTGTTTGGTTAATGTCTCTACATTTTTTTTTTTTTGAGTCTGAAGTCAACCTAGACAGCATTTTAAAAAGCAGAGACATTACTTTGTCAACAAAGGTCCGTCTAGTCAAGGCTATGGTTTTTCCAGTAGTCATGTATGGATGTGAGAGTTGGACTATAAAGAAAGCTGAGTGCCAAAGAACTGATGCTTTTGAACTGTGGTGTTGGAGAAGACTCTTGAGAGTCCCTTGAACTGCAAGGATATCCAACCAGTCCATCTTAAAGGAGATCAGTCCTGGGTGTTCATTGGAGGGACTGATGCTGAAGCTGAAACTCCAATACTTTGGTCACCTGATGCAGAGAGCCGACTCATTTGAAAAGACTCTGATGCTGGGAAAGATTGAGGGCAGGAGGAGAAGGGGACAACAGAGGATGAGATGGTTGGATGGCATCACCAACACAATGGACATGGGTTTGGGTGGACTCTGGGAGTTGGTGATGGACAGGGAGATCTGGTGTAATGCGGTTAAGGGGTCGCAAAGAGTCGGACACGACTGAGCAACTGAACTGAACTGAAGTCAAGTAACATGTCCTTCCTGAAGTCTCCTAGTTTCCCCCAACTCCAAAGGTGTACGTAGGTGTCCTTTTTCTAGAAGTGAACCCCTGTTACATACAGGCTATGTGTGCTACCTTATAGGGGAAATCACTTAAGATGAGTATCACATAGTCCTTGGCAGTCTAGTGTGGAAGGAAAGCTCCTCCCCACCCAACTAGCCAACAGCGTTTGAGAGCATATAACTGCCTTAGAGATACAGCTATGCAATGCCAACAGTTAGAGAGAAGTAAACAAGTGGTCAACAGGTAGAGGGAGAAATTAATCTGTGCTGGGCCTTAGAGATGAGATGGGAGACAGAAGTAGCTGTGAGGATGTGGGTGGGGGATACACCAGGATTTGGAGGGGCCTAATGAGACCCATTGGAGAAGGAAACGGCAGCCCGTTTCTCCAGTATTCTTGCCTAGAGAATCCCATGGAGAGAGGAGCCTGGTGGGCTGCTGTTCATAGGGTCTCACAAAGTTGGACACGATTGAAGTGACTTAGCATGCTTGCACGCATTGGAGAAGGAAATGGCAACCCACTCCAGTATTCTTACTTGGAGAATCCCAGGGACAGAGGAACCTGGTGGGCTGCCGTCTATGGGGTCTCACAGAGTCGGATACGACTGAAGCGACTTAGTAGAAGCAGAATGAGACCCCTACACTGCCCCAACACACAGAGCTTCCTCTTCAGAGTTTACCCAGAGCTGCCTCTTCATCTTCCCTGATTGCCAAGCAACACAACTAGGCGTGCAAGGAATACACTCATGTCTCCATTTTATATACAAACATACAGCACAGCGCATCCCCAAACTGAAAGCTCAGACAGGTTAGCTGATCGGCCATGGTCTCCAGCTTGTAAACGGTAGAGTTGCTACTTGTGCTGGAGAGAGAAGGGAAGGAAGGAAATATGTAGACTTACAATGAAACACACCTGGGACCCAGCTAACCACACCCCATGGTGAGGTGTACCTACTCCCTGCTATGGATCCATTCCTGTGTGTGTGATAAATATGTCCACAGCTCTGCTTCTGGATCACAACCTGTGCTTCCAGGACCTAATGTTATAACGTGTGGCCTTGGCATTTTTCCTTTATATTTTGACTGATTTGGGATCTAGGATTCTTTTCATCACTTCCTGTTGCCTCCTATGAGCAAAGGCACAGATGGTCATTGTAATCCAGGAGCCAGCTAAGCCCATTGTGTATGGAGTTGGGTGAGGTGGGATGCAGCAGCCTACCTTTGAGAGGATGGCTCTTGGGTTGGCAGCAGATAAGATGCCATTCCAAGAAGTCAATCCCAGTGGCAAAAGGACTATTGGCAGAGGTCTGTCCAGACCTCACAGGGACACTTCCGGGAACTAGACGGAAGGTCAAAGCTCCATCGGAACTGGGAGTCAGAACCAGACTCCAGTCCTCCTGAAGTCTTCTCAGGAAACCAGGGGTAAGGTCTAGGCATTTTAGTTAGTATAAGTAATATTAATGCTTGTAACAAAGAAAGTGAAAGTCGCTCAGTCATGTCTGACTTTTTGCAAACCCATGGACTGTAATCCATGGAATTCTCCAGGCCAGAATACCGGGGTGGGTAGCCACTCCCTTCTCCAGGGGATCGACCCAATCCAGAAATCGAACCCAGGTCTCCCACATTGCAGGCTTGTAACAAACCCATCCGCAAATCTCAGTGGCTTGGTAGAGTAGAGAAGGTTTATTTCTCATCACACAAAATCCAACGTGACGTTCTTGGTGTCTCTCCAAGGTGGCATCAGCCATGTTCATTTAGAGACATTAGTTTCCCTGTCTGGTTTGTCCTCCCTGAGGACTGTGCATGGCTCTGCCAGGTTTTCTGTATCTGGCGGACAGATGGGGGAAAGGGAGAATTACGCATGGAAGGTTTTAATGGGCCGGGCCGAGAAGTGGAGCAGAGCACTTCCGCCCACGTTCCTCGGGCCAGAACTCAAACGTAGCCACGCCTAACTGCAAAGGAGGATGGAACAGGGTCTGTGTATCCAGGGGAAAAGGTTTTAGGATGCTGAAATCTGCCGTGCCTGGTATAGACTGTAAACAGTCATAACTAAAACATAGTGCACCCCTACTGTGTGCCAGGCACTACCCTAGCCTCAGTACATACGTTATTCATATCCTGGTGCCTATTTGACTAGACCCATTGGATCCTGGGCATAGGACAGAATGACTTCACCTTCTATGGGGCAGAGGGGCCTCATACAGGCCCGGCCTGTTTCTCATCAGTTCAGGGCCTGAGCATGGTCAACCTGAAGTGGCTGGATCTTAGTGCTCGGGGACTGATAGGATCTGAGTGGGGGTGGTGGGGGTCAGTGGGTCTGACACTGCTGGCCTTGAAGCATCGCTGCTGGACCAGCCTCTTGCCAAGGCCCTCCCTCCAGGTTTACTGGTCCAGCTGCAATGAGGTTGGTTTGTGATTTCACTGTAAAAAGCCACTGGCTGGACTCCAGGCAGCCAGGTTATCATTGCGTGACAGTCTCTGAAGTCTTTTAGTTGCTATCTCTCCTCCTGCTGCTTCTCTGTTCCTTTTTCCTCACTGTTTCTCCTGACCTTCTTTTATTTTCCTCCTAATTAACTTTGTGGACAAGGTCCACTGGTAAGTTAAAAGAGTTTATCCAAACTGACACTCTGTTTATAATTTATAATTTACATTCCAGCTTTCGCAAGGTCCTTCCATTTCTTGACTGTGGCCAGGGTGTTGTCTCTGCGTGCTTGGCGTTGGCTTGTTTGAGGAGAACAAAGGTCAGGCCTTCAATTGCCAGGATGCTGATGAAACACGGGGTCTGAATGTGACAGATGTGTGGACACCATTTGAGGATGTTTGCTCATCGCCCACAAGTAGCAGCATCTCTATGATGCTCATGGAAATTCCCATACCCAGGGGTTTGGGGCAGGCAGGAGTAGGGAGCTGGGTGATTTCCCCCAGCCCCTTTGATAATGAATAGCCCTTTTCTTCTATCCTTAAACTTGGATTTGTTCAAGATGCCTCCAAACTATGATGGGGTTGGAGGCTGGAGTGCACACACAGCACTTTTTTCCCAAGCTTTGTGCAAACTTGGGTAAGTCAGTTTTCCCCCGACCTCAGATTTATGAACTGTATGGTAAGGAGACTGGGAAAGATTATTTAAAGTTCCTTCTCAGCACTGAAATCTATGAATCCTAATTTTCATTATCTTTAATAAGCTCTGTAGGTCTGCTCTCACACTGGGAGGCAGTGTGGGAATGAACAGAGTATGTTCTCCAAGCCTCAGTTTTCTCATCTTTAAAATGGGGATAAGATCTATTACCGTGTAGGGATTTGTGAAGAGCAAATGAAACATTATACATGAAGTATTTAGCTTGGTACCTGGCTCATGGGTTTTAACAAAGCATATGTCTTTTGTGCCTTTCATCCCAGAGCTCAGTAAGGTCCATGCTCTCTGGGGAAGCCCAGCCAACCCTCCGCATAGAGAAGCTACATGTAGGAGATGATTGGTCAGGCTTGTGGAACAGTGAGCTAGATTCTGGGGCCCAGAAACACATTAAGCCAAGGGCCCTGGGAGGAGAGACGCTATACCTGTAACTCGTACTTGGCTTTGCCCTTTGAAACACAGGAGAAAACCCACATAGGCCACAGAGAGGGCAGAGTCTCCTTGCCGAAATACATGCAAATGTGTTTGTCATTAGGCCTTCCACGCCAATAATCCATATCTTCTTCTCTTTCCTTTGTTGCGTTTTTCTCTTGTGGCCAGAAGCCAGAGAAAACACACGGTCTCATCAGCTTCAACAGCCGATTCTGCCTCCTCAAGCTGGAGTGGGGGCTGTGGGCAGGGGCCACCCCTGGCAGCTCTGAATCTACCCCACAAGCGCTCTGGCAGTTGAGGTGCTTGGCAAAGTCAAGCTGGGACTTCTGGCGAGTCTCTGAGACCCGGCTAGTCGTGCCCCCTGGTTATCCTGCACCCAGCACATCACGGCCTAGGGACAGTCCAAAGTGCCAGTGGTCAGACCTGGGAAAAGAGAGTAACAGAGTGAGGGCAGGACAGCCTTCAGATGCCAGGGGTTCAGGCAACAGATGCTCAGAGGTGGATCCATCCCACTTAGGTTGGCACTGACAACCCCACTCGGAGGCCCTGCCTCCCTTCTCCCATCTCTCCTTTGTAGTTCCCTTATTCAAAATATTTGACCCCCTCCTCTCAGCACCTGATACCTGCCCCCTCTGGGTCTTGGCACACACCATCCCAACTCCTGGAATGTAGAGTCTCCAGTCCTTCCCAAGCACCCGTCCAGGGACATGATTTTGCTAGTTACTTCACTAAGAAAGATGTTGATCCATCCTCCCTGTTCCTTCTCCACTTGTCTCAGGCCTATCCTTCTGTTGGGTGAGGCTCAGCTCAGCTGAGCTTGACCGTGTTTCTCCTGGCTCTCCCACTCAGAGAGGCCTGCCCTGCCCTTGGGTTTCTCACTTGCTCCATCACCTTCTGTTAAAAACGAGACCAGCTGATAATGATTATTCATTATCTTAAGCACAGGTACCAGGCTTACTAAAGAGTCGCCACTCATTCCTTGGATGATGGTTTTTATTTTACTTTTTTCCAGTCTTGACTTTTCATGGAACCATCTGGAATCTTCTTTTCATCCCAGGTTGTGGCTCCTTTAACAAGATCTAATCCAGATGCCGTAACTTTTCGGTTACATTTGGTTATTAGAAGAATCTTATTTCTTGTTTTAAGGTTTATTCCTAATAATTAATGAAAAGGAAACATTTCCATCTGAAACTTGACTCACAGCCCTTCCCATTCTACCCAGAAATGTCTGGTCCTACCATCTGGCGCCAGTGACTTCTAAAGAAAATGTGTATATGTGTGAGTGTGTTTGTGTGTGTGTATGTATGGTTGGCATTTAGTCCCTTGAATGTTGAGGGGGAGGGGATTAAAAGACCCTGGGAGGGCAAGCATCTCCCTTACCCTTACTCCCTACCTTACTCCCTTAGAAATGTGGTCTTCTAGGTTGGTTGTAAACACCCTTCTGGCTTGTGAACTGTGAGTAGCTCCAGACAGCCCTGATGTCAAAGGCTTATTCCTATGAGACTCCATTAGGCAATGGAGGTCTTTCTGAGATCTGACCCCCACTCATGGTCCATTCTCAGGAGGCAGTCTTTAAGCTACACCCAATCGATTGTATATTTTCCCGCCTCCTATACTGGGTATTTCTTGATCGTATCTACCCCAGGGCAGCAGGCATCGTCTGTACCTCTTGGAACCCAGGAAATCAGACAGACACTTCTGCCCCTCTCCTTTCCTCTTGGCATTTTCCCACCATACCACTGTCTCCAGTTTTCTGACACCAAAGCAACGTCAAATAAATGAATAGAGTTAAGTCTCCTATTCCTGCAGATATCTCTGCATTAGGTTCCCAGGGCGACCCTAGCAAAACACCACAAACTGGTTGTCTTAGAACATCAGAAATGTATCATCTCACTGTTTTGGAGACCAGGAGTCCAAAATCAGGGTGCCCCCTGGCAGCATGCCCCCTTTGAAGGTGTCAGGGAAGGATCTATTCCGGGCCTCTCTCCCACCTTCTGGGAGTTCCCTGACTTGTGGTGGAGTAACTCCAACTTCCACATGGCATTCTCCCTGTGTGTGTGTGTGTCTGTTTCTTTTCACAGGGTGTTCCTTATACAAGGACACCGCTCTTATTCAGTTAGGGACTGCCCTACTCTGGGATGACCTCATTGTAACTAATTTTATCTGCAAGGACCCTTCTTCCAAAGACGGTCACATTTGAGGTACTAACTAATTGATGTTAGTTCTTCAATAGATGAATTTTTAGGGAGTTGGATATACAATTCAACCCATAACAACTTTCAACCTTTACAAGTGATTCCAGGAGGCTTTCTCTTCCCTAGCTTTGGTGGGAGGGAGTGGCATTGCTTCCTGAAACCTAGATCTTAATTATGCAGGCCACCCCATCTGTCTCTCTATTTCTCTTTTGTGTTGACTGAGGCTGGAGGTTGGTGATGGCAGAGCTGGTTCTGGTACCTCGAAGCAAATGGTGAGGGGACATGGTTGCCTCTGCGTTTAGAATATGGGATGCTCAGCATCTCTCATCCATCACTCCGGGCCTCAGCCACAACTCTGAGACAACTGACGATGTCCCACACTTCCTCCTATTCATGTATACTTTGTTTGCTGAACAAAATTGTGACTTTTTTAAAGTGAACATAGTACCTAATATGATAACAGAGGTGAGACACCTGATCTCTGTCCTGCAGTTGCCCATGGTTTTGTGGGGACAAAGAGACATGGAAAAAAAAACAAGACGGCAGAAGGGAGCACACTGAGGCATGTGTGTTCACGGGGGTCTGAAGAAATAGCACCAACATAGCTGATGCAGGAATCGTTCGACTCCAGCCCCAGTTCAAGCATTAAGGACACTGGGTCTCATCCTTCAGCCTTTGCACACACTAGTAACCACTGTTTTTTGGGGAGGGGCCTGAGGAAAAGAGCACCTAGGGCCTTGGGCAGCGAAAGTCCCTGAATACCTTGTAGGTGACGCTGGCAAAGGTGCTTTGGGATTCAACATGGTGGTGGGGAGGGCTCATTGCCCAGGGTAAGCACTGAAAAGTGTGGTCAGAGGCGCAGGTTCCCTGACAGTATTGCCCAGGGCGTGCCCCATGTAACCTCATTCACCTGATCAGCTCCATGATGGGGAGGCAGATGTGAGCAGAAAAAGGGAGGAGCAGGGCATCAGAGGCCTGGGTTCTGGCGGGCGTGCTCTTCATCCACAGAGCTCCCTTTGGTGAGGCCTTTTGGAAAAGGTACCTGAGCAGCATTTTGGGCAACGAAGACACCCCAGATGCCCCCCAGGGTCACTGCCTATGCATGAACAGAGCTCTAACTGTTGGGAATGCCATGCAAAGTGGCATTGAGAAAGAGAGAGAGCTCAGGGCAGGAATTCTTGGTGTGGTCCTCCTTCTGTTTCAAGTCCTTTGTTCATAGAAAATAGTCATGGGTACCTTCAGTCATCACCCATCTCTTTAAAGTAAGGTTTTTTTTTTTTTTTTTAAATTTATTCATTTTATTTTTGGCTGAGCTCAGTCTTCATTGCTTTGCCCAGGCTTTCTCCAGCTGCAGCGAGCAGGGGCTACTCTTTGCTGCAGTGGGCAGCCTTCCCATTGCAATGGCTCCTCTTGTCACGAAGCACGGGCTCTAGGGTGCGCGTGGGTTTCAGTAGTTGTGGTGCACAGGCTGAGTTGCTCCATGGCATGTGGAATCTTCCTGGACCAAGAATGGAACCTATGTCCCTTGGGTTGGCAAGCATATTCTTGTCCATTGTGCCACAAGGGAAGTTCAAGTTTTTGTTTTTTTTTTTCATCTCCTCTCAGAAGTGGGAGTATCGGTCTGTGATCTCCTGGATTCTCCCATAACGAAGTGCTACCTGTCATTCACCACAGTGTCCCCACTTCTGCTCTTTGAAATAATCTTAAGAGTTTCTTGGACGCTCACAAGACTGTGGGGTGTGTTCACAATGGCTTGTGTCTGGATAGCCTTGTTGCAGCAATGGTTCCTCAGCTGGCTTCACCCCGGCTTTTGGCAACCCCATTTTTGGGGTGCATCTTCTGAACATGTATGCACAGAATCCAGGTATCCTGCCCATCAGGATGTTTCAGAATTTGCTATCAGCCACATGCTAGAATGTGCGTCTTCTAGACAAGACAGAATATGGAGTAGAAGGAAATGCATTAAACAAATGCAAGAATTGTAAATAAGATGTGTGTGTGTTCAGTTGCTCAGTCATGTCTGACTCTCTGCGATCCCATGGACTGTAGCACACCAGACTGCTCCATCCCTGGGATTTCTCAGGCAAGAATACTGGCCTGGGTTGTCATTTCCTCCTCTAGGGGATCTTCCTGACCTGGGCGTCGAACCCATGTTTCTCATGTCTCCTTCATTGGCAGGCAGGTTCTTTATCACTGAGCCACCAGGGAAGCCCCTCATAAGTCACATAGTTCATGCTATTTTGTTATAGCAGCCCAAATGGACTAAGCCATAAGTATTCTCCAAGGTTGCAAGTCTAGTATAAAAGGCCAAACTTGGAGTAAAAATCCATTTCTATGTAAGTCTAGTGACTTTTCCTGACATGGTATTTTCCTGATGCGTGTGTTCATTTGACTTGCCTTCTCAAATATTTATTGAGCGTTTACTACATGTAAAGGACCTATGTTCTCTTGAGCTGCATTCTTTTTTTCTCTCTTTCTTTTTGTAGTTAATAAACTTTTTCTTCCCATCTTTCCTTCCAGCCAACCCCATTACAACAGTTATTATAACTTCTATAAGTTAAATTCCTATGAAAACCCCTTCATAGCACACATACGAGGCATTACATTATTATGAATATGTAGTGTCTCTTCTCTGGTGGCACAGTGGTGAAAAATCCATCTGCCAATGCAGGAGACACGGCTTTGATCCCTGGGTTAGGAAGATCCCCTAGAGGAGGAAATGGCAACCCACTCCAGTATTCTTGTGTGGGAAATCCCATGGACAAAGGGGCCTGGCTGGCTACAGTCCATGGAGTCACAAAGAGTTGGATACGACTTAGTGACTAAACAACAACAGAGACTATTGCACATTGCTGGTGAGGTGGTTCAGGAATGGTTGCAGTAGGAAAAAGTGGTTAAACTTTGTTCCATCACAGCTTATACATTCCAGGAGGGACTGAGGGCTTTGGAGCATATGAATAAATTTCATTCCCCCAACCACTTCAGTGGTTTAGCAGTGCTAAAATGTTCATAACCCTACTAATATCAGCTCTTCCTTATTAAGTTCCCTTGTTGAACACACACATCACTTTCCATTTATCTGCTTTGATTCTCCTGAGCATCTGTGAGGCAGGTGTGGCTGTCTTCAATGCTCGGGTTGTCCCACCATCACCCTTGGGTTACTTTGTGCACCCATGGAGCCTGCTGTATTTTCCAGATCCTCAGAGACCCACAACCTAGAGGCGGGAAGATGATTTGATAGAGTTTATGGCTTAGCAGAATTGTTCCAGCTTCACTGGAGCCAGTTAAAACTTAAAAGGAGCTGGTCAGTTTGGAAGGATTAAGGAATTATATGTGATTAAGAAAAGGTTCCGAAACCAGAAGCCCCCAAATGGCACTGTCTGAGAAACAGGAGCCTATGACCAGTTTCTATTCATTTTTCAAACTGAGATGAAGACAAGCCTCATATTGACTTTTAATTTGATACCACTGTGGCCTCCCATGCCAATCAAGGCCTCCCCTGCTCATGACCTGTGAGGGCTTCTGATTGGAGAGGCCATCCTGAGGGGTGCTGAGGGATTTGCCCAAACATACGGGGTTATAGCATCAGCCCCCTTCTTGAGATGTAATTCTGGCTTTACCCTGGTCCCCTAATGTGTCCTATAAACTCTGTGTGTGAGAGTTTGTGAGTTGCATGTGTGTGACTGTGTGTGTGATTGTGTACTACCATATGTATATACCTATGAGGATATCCTTTTAATCTGGAGTAAAATTGCCTTTCTTGGATGATGAAAATGACATGTGATGATAAAAGGGACGATTTTTAGGCTGTTTTTCCCAGCAGAAATTCTCTCCCGAGCCTTTCCAGCATCTGTCTGCCCCACCAAGCCTTGTGTGTGACCCCGGGGCGTGCTTGTTTTGCCTCATTCGGGCCTCTCCAGGTCTCCGGGAATTACTCAGTATCCACGCTCTCCATCAGCTCTGGAGTGGGGCCAATCTCATGCCTTCCTCTCTGCTGTCTTCATTAATACTGGGCTCGCGTCCCAGCATTCCTGAGAAATTGATAGAGACAGGACATCAATTGTAGTTTAGCGCTACAACAGGGAAACTCACGGTGACAGGCTGGGGGATTTTTTTGCCAGAGAAGTCGATGGGCCCTTTCCTGGAGCAGCCCTGTGTGGAGACACGCTGGGCCTTCGTGAGGTCATAGTGTGGGACACACGACAAGAGCAACAAGCCGCTAATCTGCTAATTGCAGCCTGGCTAAGTGATATTACCTTTGTGCTGGCTCTCCTGGACTTGATGAATGGCTCTGTGTGTGGAAGAGAACAAACAAGAAGGCGTCTCCTCTCAAGCCGGGGGAAAGCTGCAGCGTGCGATTTCGAACTCAGGAGACCTGGATGGGTGCAGCCGCGGTCCGACCTGCAGATCTTCTGTGAGCGAGGCTGTAGCACTGGGGCCACAGAGGGTCACCGGGGCAGTGTTGAGACTGGGTGGGCCTCCCCATGGCCAGCAGATTTCTCCACTGGTTTCTCATGGTGTCTGAGAAAAATATATAGCTGCATTTTCCTGTCTAGGCCTTGCTGGGTCCCCTTCTGTCTGGTGACTTTCGAGGGCCAGGGTAGTGCCAAGATGGGAACACATGTGCCTTGTGTAACAGTCAGGGAGAGAGGCAGTGAGTCTCTCTCAAACTCCCTGCTTCTCCTCCGTGTTCCCCAACTCAGCAAACACCACTGCCTGCCCCCTCACTTCCCAGTTCCAAGAACCTGGAGTTGTCCAGTACCACCCCCTTTATACTCTGCATCAAGAGATGACAGCTCCCTTTCGCTCTCTTTTTTATAACTTTTTTTTTTGGACATGGTTCATTTTTAAAGTCTTTATTGAATTTGTTACAATATTGCTTCTGTTTTATGTTTTGGTTCTTTGGCCCTGGGGCATGTGGCAATCTCAGCTCCCCGACCAGAGATTGATCCTGTGCCCCCTACACTGGAAGGCTAAGTCTTAACCACTGGACTGCCAGGGAAGTCCATCCCTTTCTCTGGAAGTCGTTTCCCTCTCTTCCTTCCCACTAGAACTTCCCTTGTCCAGGCCACTGCCGTCTTTCCCACATGGACCACAGTCATCACTTCCCCTTGGTCTCTCCTTCCAGTCTTGATTCTTAATCACTGACTTCTCATCCTTCAGCCACGGCTCATCATTCTAAAGTGCAAATCTGGCCTTGTCACTTTTCTGCTGGAAACCCTCAGTGGTTCCTCACTGCCTCCTGGATCAAGTCCAGACCTCTTTGTCTGACCAATAAGGTGAGCCTGGCCCAGCCTCCCCATCATGCCACTGTCCCCAACTCTCCAGCCCCATCCAGCAGGCCCTATCCCTTCCAGCCTCTGTGGACCTCTTGTGATACCCAGAATGTGCCAAGCTCTCTCTTGCTTCTAGGACTTTGTTGTTCTCCTCAGCTTCTGCCTCCTTCCTTGGCTAAGTCTACCCTTTTCCCTGGTCTCAGCTGGGATGGCACTTCCTTCAGGATACCTTTTCTGTCTCCTCAATCTAGGCCTGTCCTTCTCTGTGCCCTCAGAGCATTCAATGCATTCTCATACCATAGTCTGATCAGTCTGTAGTCAATGCCTATCTTTGCAGTAGAAGACACCTTTTCTTCATAAATAGTACAGAATTTCTTTTGAGGAAGGTACTGACTTTATTTAGAAAAATGTCTTGATAAGCTCTTGGTTTAGAAGGTGGGACTCTGGGGACCTGGATTAGTAGGAGGCAAGGAAACCAAAGAGATCACTAAACTGTTATGTATAAGAACAAGGTGAGAATACAGGTGTCAGTGAAGGCAGTTTGGGGGAACCAGGCGGGGAGAGGCTGGTTGATCAGCATGGTGAACTGGCCAAGAATTTTTAAGAACAGTATAACTCATGTTCAATGGAAGTTATAGGCATTTTGAGATATAAACACCCCTTACCTCCCCAAACCTCCTGTAAAATTTGCCCTACATGCTAAGGACTTGTGTGAGTGTGTGGTATAAATCCAGGAAGGGAGGTGGGTTCATGTCTGGGTCTCTTCCATGGTGGAAATAAATAAACAGCTGTAACACACAGAGGAAAGAATTCAGAGGAGGAAGGATATCACAGGTAGATAAACCAACATGAGGGGGTTCACTTTCCTTGGAATACACAGGAATTTCAGAGAAGCCACTGAACTTTCCAAAATGGGTGGATCAGTTGGGTGTGCACCAAATTCGATTTACAAGGAAGGAGACCCAGTCAATGTGTATTTAGTCACTCAGTCATGTCTGACTCTTTGCCACCCCATGGACTGTAGCCCACCAGGCCCCTTTGTCCATGGGATTCTCCAGACAAGAATACTGGAGTGGGTTGCCATTCCTTTCTCCCCACCCAGGGATTGTTTCCTCACTGGGATAAACCTATGAAGGTGGCAGGTATTCATGACTCTGTCTCCACATTGAATTTTTAAAATAGCTGTGGAATAAATAAAGGAAGGAAAAAAAAAAAAAAACAGGAAAAACCAGACATAGGTCTAATTTGCAGGAGCTGTTAAAGCTTTCAAGAACATCCTGAACAAAATTGAGATCTCAGATCAAAGGGTCCATGCAGAAGGTTGGAATGAGGAGACTTATGGGTCCCCTGTTGGCCCAGCTCCCTTTGGGTGCGGGGATTGCAGTTTTCCCCTTCTAAGCACATGCCACATGAAAATTTAACTGGGCTTAATGGGCACCGGGATGGTGGCAGAGGGAGGAAAGCCTGGAACTAGGAGGAATTGCTGGCAGAAGGAGCAGGGCTTGTCAAATGTGTCCATGTGACATGTCTTTCTGAGATTCCAGGTCAGGACTAGATGGCTAGAAACCCACATTGATTCATTTCTTGGCGTGGTCCCTGCTTTCAAGGTATTCACGGTCCCTCTCAGAAGCAAGACACAGATGTGTGACAAGAGAAGGAGTCACATGGGGGCTAGGGTGTCACAGCGAGTGAGACTTCTGGAGCTCAGACAAGAGGGTGATTCTTTCTAATCCCATCAGAGCTGCTTGTCCCGGCATCTGCTGGAGACAGTGATGGAACAGGGATCTGGCAACCACATGCCCTGGAAGCATCTGCTTTCCCTAGTAAATTAGTCTTCATTTTATATCTGTTGTTCTTTAGTTTCTCTTAATTATTTATATCTTGCTCAGATTTATGGGCAAAAATAGAATGGTCCCCCAAATATTGGGTTTTATAAATACTTGTAAAATACTTAGGTGTCAGAGACATAGATAAATCTGCTTTTTCCTTTCCATGTGTGAAATTGCTGGGGTTTTCTTCACCTTCCCTCCAAACTCAATACATGCTTTGTGGTGGTCTTAATGAATTACGTTTCACCATCTCTGGAGGTTATTTTTTCCCCCATTAAAAAAAAAAATAGGGTCTGCCAGTGGAATAATCTGAATGAACTGAGACATTCCTGCCAAGAACTCTTGCCCTGAGGACAACCTTGTAGTTGACAGCCTTTAATCAGATCGTTCTTCCCAGTTCCCTGGAAATCTTCCTTCAGTTACTTCTCCTAAGCCAGATCCCTGGGGGTCTCACCCCCTCCCAAGGCCAGCAGGGGAGGAGTTTTCTGGAAAACTGGATATGGAACAGCTCTGGGGAAGAGTGTTTGTCTTTTCCTCTCCAAGAAAGGTCATAGGAAAACCTTTGCTGAGAACAGGCTTTGTGGAGGGATGCTTGGCATGCTTGGCCTTGGGCCCTCCGGTGGGGGCTGCACCTCCAGGGAGCAGAGATGTCAGCAACAGCAGGAGCAGTGACCTCAGTCTTGGGGGCCCAATGCCACTCCTCCTGGTCCCTCACCCCTATTAAGAGATGCCCACCTTTCTTTGGCCCCGGTGTGGGTTTCTCTTCTTTAGGAATAGATCTGGTGCAAACTTCCTAAGCCCTCCTTTGCTTCCCCTTCTCCCTCCTTCTGGACTTCCCAGGTGGTACCCGCCTGCCAATGCAGGAGATGTGAGACGTGAGCTCGATTCCTGGGTCAGGAAGATTCCTTGGGAGAGGGCATGACAACCCACTCCAGTATTCTTGCCTGGGGAATCCCATGGACAGAGGAGATTGGCAGGCTTCAGTCCATGGGGTTGCAAAGAGCCAGACACGACTGAAGCGACTCAGTACGCAAGCACACCCCCTCCTTCCAGCATATTTCGACTGTTCAGGAAGGCAGCCCTCGGTGTTGCTTCTCTCCAGCTGTCCTGACCTGTTTCTAGGTCATGCCACGCTTCTCATGGTTCCTAGCTGCCTTGCCTCAGCACATGCTGTTCCCTTGGTCTGGAGTGTCCTTTTCTCTCTTTCTCAGCTGATTTCCCCTCTTCCTTTAAGACTCAATTCAGTTAGCAGCTTTTGGGGAAGTCTTCCTTGGCCCCCAAGTGGACTTAGGTGCCTCCTCTGAGCTTCCATCATGTCTTGTACATACTCTGGTCTTAGGTCTGATCGAGTTCTATTAAAATGAAATTTGTACTTGCTTTTCTTCTTAGTCAACTTTTGAGTATAGAGGTTGTATCTGATTCACTGCTGAATTCCAGCACTCTGCACAATACTAGTAGAGCTGGTATGGGGTAAATTTGTTTGTGTATATTAGAGTGGGCATGGGTGCATGCTAAGTCACTTCAGTCTTGTCTGACTCTGTGACGTTATGGACCATAGCCTACTAGGCTCCTCTGTTCATGGGATTCTGCAGGCGAGAATACTGGAGTGGGTAGCCATTCCCTTCTCCAGGGGATCTTCCCAGGTCTCCTGCATGGAAGGCAGATTCTTTACCGTCTAAACCACCAGGGGGACTTATTTATTCATTTGGGGGCAGCTGTAGGAAATGAGGGGCTTCCCACATGTCTCAGTGGGTAAAGAATCCGCCTACCAAGCAGGAGACTGTGTTTGATCTCTGGGTTGGGAAGATCCCCTGGAGAAGAAAATGGCAACCCACTCCAGTATGCTTGCCTGGGAAATCCCATGGACAGAGGAGCCTGGTGGGCTGCAGTCCAGGGGGTCAGAAAGAGTTGCACATAACTGAGGAACTAAGCAACAACGGCAGTAGGGAAGGGGGCTTGACCTCCACATTATACCCCAACTCACTGCTTGCAGACCCTCTTCATGTCCTTTCTAAGAACTCAGTCCAGCGCCTATTTCTAGGAATTTTACACTTCTTTAACCTCTCTGCCCACAAGTCCCCTTTTCTTCTGATTTTTGGTGGTCCTAACTCTGACCTTTGACTTTGTTTCTTAGTACCCCCAACTTGTCATTGATAAATGTCCTCCTTGGGATCCTGCATCCCCAGGAGAATGGCGAGTGAAATCCAGGTGACTGGTCCAAGTGACTCCTCAGCCTGGTTCCTGGCATGTGCTCTGGGGACATTGGGAGGCTGCTGGGGGGAGGTTGGGCCCAGAGCTACACAGAGAACAGGGATGGGGGCAGGTCTCAGAAGAGAAGTAGGTGGGCATTGGTGTGGGGTGATTTCAGGAATCTTCTATCCAATACCATCCCCTCCGCCTGGAATGTCACCATCAGTAAATCTTTTCCCCACAGACAAGGAGGAGCAGCCTAGAACAGAGGGTCATGCTACTGCTTTGGGGCTTGTCCATGGCTAGGAGAAACCCTACTGTGCTAGTGAAGAACAAGTTGAGAGCCTCAAGGAAAGGAAAAGGCTTTGAGAGATGCGCCCCCTTTCCCTGACTTTTCTACTTCTGTGATCTGGTCCAGCTGCCGTGGGCTGGCACAGAAAACTCGGAGGGGACCAGGCCTCCCTCCCCCTCTGCTGCTGAAACTGGGACCACCCTTTCCAATCTGGAGAGGCTACTGCAAATGAAGTGCTTATTTGAAAGGTCCCCTGGAGCCATCCTTACGGGATTAAGATGCAGAAAATAGCTTAATGAGGACGCCCGCCTGCAGGGGCACCTGTGCTAATTCTGGAGACAAAGGCACTAACCTGCCAGCTCAGAGAGGAAGGAGCCATTAAGCCTCTTTTGGGAAGTGTCAGTCCTGCAGGGCGGTCAGAAGACCCTCACTGAAGCAGGAAGCAGAAGGAGAAGGCATACTTAGGGCTCTGCCCCAGCGGCCTGCTAGTTAGCTTGTCCCAAGGACAGACTTGCAGCTTCCATGGAAATTACTGGCTGTTCTTCAGCAAACCAGGGAAGCAGGGAGCCATGGGGGTGGCAAGGTGACCCCCGGAGTGTGCAGAGTGGGGAGAACCAAACAGAGAATTCAGAGGCCAGATGGAGAGTCTAGGACAACAGCTTTTAATGTTTTTCTTTTTTTTTATTGTGATCTACATTAAGAAATATGTTTAAAATCATATCCCATTGCATCCTATGTGTGTATGCATATACATCAATGTTTACACATATGTAACTGAAACAGAAGTGTCCTGTGACCGAGTTTACCTTGACTGTGTAAGATACACTTGGGGTATTCTACTTTTATTCTTTCATTTCGAAGTGTTTCTTGTGACCCACTACATTTATTTCCTAAGTTTGCTAATGAGTCACTTTTCACAGTTTAAAAAAAATGTGAATCAGACACTGGTGAGCATGAAGAAGTTGGAATGGGGAGCAGACAAGGCTGTGTTGCCTGGTGATATTGGCATAGTCTTGCCCTCTCATCTGTTCAGTGGGAAAACTGTTGAACCTTCCTGGTTGGTTTGCTGTAAAATGTGAATGAGATAATCTGTGTAAAGCACTCAGCACAAGGCTTCACATCCATGAACATCAATAACCATTAGAGACAGTGGTGATGATACTGATTTCTTAGATTATATGTGCACACTGCTGTCCTCTAGCCTCCTTTCTTACACCGTCTCTCCTGGTGTAAGGCCATCAGCAACTTTTATACCTATTTGAAAGCTTCAGTGCTCAAAGCAGTGAGAAAGGGGCAGGTGGGGACTCAGAGCTTCGCAAGGAGGCCAAGTTTGAACCATGATATCATCTGATGTATTTGCATCATGGAAACATTCTCATATACTTCCCATGATAGATACGTGGATGGAGGCAAGAGAGAGCAACCCAGAGAGGCAGAGAAGACTGTTATCAGAAAGGGCACAGACTTGGAAGAGGTCAACTGTAAACGAGCGGAGGTGGTGGACACTGGGTTGCTGCGTGTTGTGGGCAAATCTTTTTCACGCTCATCTTTGACTTTATTGTGCGGTGGGGCTCTCTGAGTCTCCGCCCTCCTTACTGGACCCGTCTTCCCTGCTCTGACATCCTGCCGTTCTCATGGGAGGTGAGGGGAACACTGTACTGTGGGGGTGCCTGGCTGGACTCCCACAGTGGCTGGAAGTGGAGAGGCCCAGGCCTGCAGCCTGCAAATGGACCTCTCAGGTCTGCAGGACCTGGCTTGGGGCTGGACATCCATGGCCACGCTGGACACAGCCAAGAGAAATCCTTCTTGGAGACTTTTGGTTTGTACGCTCAGTCCCATGCTGTGGATTTGACGTGTTGTCAAGACAACTGGCTCTTCTGCCGTGTCCCCTTTTCTGGTCCATGTTGTGCAGATGCTTCTCTTTTCCCTCTGCCTGCTAAAGTGAGCCTGGGATGGGGGTGGGGCAGGGAGAAGTCTGGGTCGCCGGGGGGTTGGGGGGTGGGGGGTGCGGGGACAGGTCTTCAGACCTGGCCCGGTGTGCTGCTGGGGGTGGGGCTAGAGGATACCTAGTTCCATACTGGTACAGATCTCCCTTGACTATGATGGGATCACGTCCCAGTAAACCCATCATAAATTGAAAGCATCATAAATTGAAGAGGCATGTAATACAATTAACCCGGCAAGCATCATCACTTAGTGTAGCCTACCTTAGACATGCTCAGAACACATTACAATAGCCTACAGCTTGGGCAAAATCATCTAACACATAGCCTATTTTATAGTAAAGTGTTAAACATCTCAAGGTTTTTTTTTTTTTTTTTTTTTTTATTGAATACTGTACTAAAAGTGAAAGACAGAATGGTTGTGTGGGTACAGAATGGTTGTATATGTGTTGGTTGTGTACCCTTGTGATCACACGGCTGCCTGGCAGAATTGTCACATTGAACCATTTGAAGTCTGGACCATCTGAAGGAATGTAGCCAGAGATGGTGAGAGGGCAGTCAGGGCAGGTGACTGTCCCGTGGTTCTCCAGCCACCCCTGTGGCTGCTGTCCTTGCTTTCCCATCCTTCAGGCACTTCAGTGACAGCTCCTTCTGGCCTGGGAGACCCAGCTGTGCCTGGGCCACACACTTGGCTGGATGGTGCTCCGTGCTGTCCGTGCTGCTGGTCACAAGCAGCCAGCTGACCTGCGGGCACTTGCCGGTGCCACAAATAACAGTGTGCCGTGTGGGGGCCCAGGGAGCTTTCTTTGATGAGGTTTAAGTCTCTCCCTGAGATCTCCCTCTTTTCCACCCTGACAACAGCCTCCTAGGACAGTTGCTGGATTTGAATTGCACACTCTTGGCTCGAGCACAGTGCCCTGCTCTGCAGACAAGCGTTCAGAGCAGGATTTCAGCAGGTCCTGGGTCTTCTCCTTCTCCCTCTCTCTCCCCAACGTCCCCTGCAGTTTCTTTATGGAAACAGCCAAGAAGTAGTTTCTCCTTTGTAAAGCATCTCCTTTTCATCCTGCCCAGGGCTGTTCCCAGTGTCCTTGGGGCGGGGGGCTCATCTCACTGGGGTCTCAGGGGAACTTTGCTGGAAGATGCCACCTGGTGTGGATCCTTGAGGTGGGGGCATCCCGTGGTGGGAAGGAGAGGGGTGGATTGGATGTGCCTGGCTCAGCAGCAGGCAGAAAGCCCCAGATGGAGACTTGGATGTGTGACAAAAGCTCCCCTAGGTCTTTGCCCCTGGGGGACCCCAGGGAGCCTCAGGGCAGGCTCTTCCTGCCCCACTCGAGGCGGGTGGGCAGTGAGAAGCTGGGGCCTGAGGTCTCTGGGCGCAGGAAAGCCACCATCAGCTCGCTGGGGATGGGGCGGGGGGCATTGTCCACTGGAGGGCGCTGCAGCACCATCTTGGGCCGCCTCGGCAGCCCCCTCGGCCCGGAGCGGAGAAGCGGCCACTTCCTGGAACGCCTGGTGTCTCTAGAGGGAGACAGAGCCCGGCCAGGCTGGGGGGGCGTCACCTGTGAGTCCTGAGCGTCCTGTGATGAGCTCTCTCTCTCTCTCTCACCCCCATGTCTTCATTCACGTGGACACACACAGACCCACATGTTCCCCCCACTCACACTCATACCACACATCCATATTCGTGTTCATAACCACACACAGAGGCACTCCTGGTTGCACACGCCTTCACACACTCCGGTCACATGGACTCTCACACCATGTCACACACACCCCGGTCAGTGACTCACACACACACACACACACACACACACACACACACGCACACACACACTCTCCCCGCGTGGCCATTGTGAGCCATGTGCCTCACACATGCCGGTGGGCCTGGAGCAGCTGTTTGTGTGGTGGGGCTGATGTAATGTCAAGAAATTTCATGTTATATTTAAAATGACACCTGTAAAAATAATCTTCAATTTGTAATTTAAATACTGTAATACTCAATTACGTGGACTGGCAGGAAGTGTCCCAGTGGCTTTGGAGAACAACATTCCTCTGTGCTCTGTTCCCCTGTCTTGAGGTGGGGACCAGCCTGAGGGCACCTGATGCTGCCTGGACTCCCTGGTGCCCCCAAGACACAGTGTCCACTCTTGAGGGCAAGAGGGAGGCTCTTCAAGACTGTCCGTGGCCCCTGGAGGGCCTGAGTCTGTGGTCCTAACCCTTTCTTTGCTGCACACCCCATCGCCCTTGGCCCCTTTGGGACACAGCCCAATTGGACAGTTGACCTGCCCTTGACCCCCAGCCCTGGCTCCACAGATCACAGTTCCAGTTCATGATACAGCCAGTCTCTAAGCGCAGCCTCAAGGTCCAGCCGCCAGCGTCTCCCCCACGCCAATCTGCAGCTCCCAGTCCAAGCTGCAGATGCACAGAAGCCGCTCCTCTGGACCCAGCTCGTGGCCGGAGTCCTGTAGGCACCTGACGCTGAGAGGGTCCCAGACTGAGCGCATCACCACTTTTCCCCCACACCTCCTCCTCTGTTTCTCTCTGAGTGAGTACTACCCTCTTCTAGCCCCTAGATGACCAGGTCAGGTTGTTACTGACCTCCCCAGATCCTTCTCCCACGCAAACCCGAGTTCATTGTTTACCAAGTCCCAACCCTTCTCCCTTCAAATGTTTCTCCAACCTGGTTCTATCCAACCTCTACCTGAGTGCCAGGCTGGCATCATTTGCTCCTCTTCACTAGCCCCCTTCCCTCCCATTCACTTTCTGCACCAGGAACACAGAAGAATGGCTCTAGAGCAGTGCTGTCCAATAGGACTCGCTGGGATGATGGAAATGCCCTAGATCTGCACTGACCATTATGGAAGCCATAGCCACAGGCGACTGTTGGGTGCTTGAAGTATGGCTGGGGCCACTGAGGCACTGTGTTACATTTTATTTAATTTTTTTTAACTAAAGTTTTTTTAAAGATATAGTTGACCCATAACATTATATTAGCTTTTTGGTGTACAACACACTGATTCAATCTTTATGCTTATTGTGAAATGATTGCCATAATAAATCTAGTTAACATCCATCACCATTCATAGTTATAAAATTTTGTTTCCTTGTAAAGAGGACTTTTAAGATCTATCTTCTTAGCAACTTTCAAACATGTGAACAGTATTATTAGCTATAGTCACCATGATGTACATTGTTTATTTAATTTTGATTAATTAAACAGTGCTGTGTGGTGAGAGGCATGGATCTGACCAAGCCTGGCCTCTGCTTCCATGATCTTCCATTGCTCTGAGATTAAAATTTAGCCTCCATAGTACAACCTGGGGCTTCCCTGGTAGATTAGATGGTAAAGAATCTGCCTGCGATACAGGAGACCTGGGTTCCATCCCTGGGTCAGGAAGATCCCCTGGAGAAGGGAATGGCAACCCACTCCAGTATTCTTGCTTAGAGAATTCCAAGGACAGAGGAGCCTGGCAGGCTATAGTCCATGGGGTTGCAAAGAGTGGGATACAACTGAGCGACTAACACTTTCACTTTTAGTACAACATACATAGCCCTGCCCATGTGTACATAGCCCTGCCCATGTGTCCAGTCTCATGCTGTATACATCTTGCCCTTTGCTTTCTATGTTCCAGTCTACCGGACTTTCAGAAGTTTCCTGAACCTACGTGTTCTTCCCCACACCGCTTGGACTCACAATGTTTCCTCTGCCTGGAAACCCTCCCTCACATCCAATCTTCTGTGCAGGCCTTGCCCACCCTGGACATCTACCCTGTTCCCCAAGGCTGACCCAGGCCCAGCTTTGTGCTCCCGCGGCACCTGCTGTGGGCCCTCCCACCCTGCAGTATAGTCGCTGGTATCTACAGCACTGGCCTCCCCTCCTGGATGGTGACTTCCAGGAGGGGAGAACTGTCTTCTGCCTGTACCTGTGTCCTGCACCCGCCTCAGCATTTTGCACACAGTAGGTGCTCAGCTAGTGTCGGCTGAAGCATTAAAAGGAAATACTGGGCTTCCTCAACAGTCTTCCTCAACAGTGAAGCAACTGAAATGGATGCAAAGCAGGGATATTTCTGGATTCTTGGCCTCTCCTCTCCTGATAGCATTTCTCTGCCAGGAAAGGAGGCGGTCCTGCCTTTTGATCGACAGCTCACTGCTTCCTCTTCTGTTTTTCTTCCTTTGCCCAAGAGACAGAGTTGTGCCAGCCTGTGCCCTTGGATGCTGCTTCAGGCTGCAGTTCCAAAGGCTACTTCTGGGGTTATTTGGGATATAATACACCACCTCTCCTTCCTACTGCTTCACACCACCTGTCCACCCCGCCCATACCACTTCCCCCAGGCTCAGCAAGTAGCCCAAGCATCAGGGACTATTCCTAGGCACCTTCTGGCCCATCCAGTGGGATGTGGATGGCCTTTGGCTGCCATTGGTTGGCTGTACCCTCGCTAACATCTCCAGCAGAGCGGAAGATGGGAGAGAAAGATGACACTGTTTTCAGAGGTCGGTGGAGAATGTGGGGGGTGTGGATTGCTGATCAAGAGTCCCCAGGGTGCAGACTCTACCTGGCTTCCAAGACTGCTGTGTTCCCTATGATTGACTGGGGTTTCTCAGCTGACTATAGGGTCGCATGTGGTCAGCATGCCAGCACACTGCAGCCCTGGAACGTAGGCTGTGATCTCAGACAGTCTTGCATGAGTGTGCTTTTCCTGTCACCAGCTGGTCCTGCCCATGGGTGGCTGTCTCTGCCACTCTGACTGTGTGAACCTGGGCACTGGGTTTCAGCACCCAGCTCTGGACATTACAGCTGATATCGCCTGCTTCCTTTGGTTTCCATGAGAGCCATCCTACAGGCTCTGAGCAGTGTCTGGCCCAGAGGATGGGTTCAGCATATGACACTTGCTCTTAATGTTTGCAGGATGCTTAACAAACTTTTCCAGAAAATTCTGAGCCATTGTGCATGATTTTTATCTGGCCAACCCAAGCATTCTGCTACTTTCTTCCTTGAAAGACTGAAAGAGGTAGGAGTGGGTGAATCCCTTTTCACAGTAAGGATCCTAACAACTCCCAGCTGCTGAAGGCTGACTTTATACCAGATATTCTCTGAAAAGCTTCACAAGCATCTTTTTTTGTTCAGTCTTTCAGTCATGTCCGACTCTTTGTGACCCCATGGACTGCAACACACCAGGTTTCCCTGTCCATCACCAACTCAAACTCATGTCCATTGAGTCGGTGATGCCATCCAACCATCTTGTCCTCTGTCATCCCCTTCTCCTCTTGTATCTTTAGAATCTTTCTAATCTGTGCTGCAAACTTCAAGGGCGATATTAACATTCTTATTCTACAGACATGGAAGCTGGCTAGACCCATAGCTGGCTAGAGAAATAGTCAGTTTCCCAATTCACACAGTTAGAGCATGTTGGAGCCAGAATTGCAACCCAGGCTCTTCTTCTTTTTATAAAATACAGATATCCAAAAGCCATGAGATGGGGTGTGCACTGATCATGGCTGGGGTGGAGGGCATCTCAGAGTCCACAAAGTACTTCCATGTTCCTTCCTGTGAAGCCCCTCTGATTCCAGAGAAGTGGGCAGGGTGGGAGTTGTTACTCCCATTTCACAGATGAGAAAGCCCAGCTCAGAAGTGAGAGGTTCTCTGGTGTAGGGCTGAAAACTTTGAACATAACGGGGCACCTCCTGGGTCACTGCAAATCAGACTGTGTCCAAGAACATCAGTGATGGCTAGAGATCAACCCCCTCCTGGGCTGTGGGTGCCTTGGGGTTTCTTCCTGTCCACCTCCTTGTCTTTCTGTTCATAGCACACTCAGTGGGAGAAATGTTTCTTGGACCTTGTCTTTTGGAATTCTGCATTTTTTCCTTATTCACACCAGCCCCGGCATCTCTAGAACTCGGTTTTTCTTGGAAGGGTTGCCTGTGAGAATGGGCTTTTGTCTGGCTTTCTCTCTCCCTGGAGGGGTAGGTGGGGGAGCCAGGAGCCAGCAGGTCAAGGCCCCCCCCCCGCCCACTTATGGGGCCTCCCTCTGTAGTCAAGGCCCCAGGAGGAGAGCTGGTGCCTTCCCTGAGAGGAGAGGCTCCAGTAGGACAGCTGCATGATTGAAGACTTCAACTCCTTCTGGAAGACTGGTTCTGGAAGCTTCTGGTCCAGGCTGCTTTGGACCCATCATTCTGGTGGGTTCCTTGAAACCACTATATATGCACTGTCAACATCAGAGATCTAAACAGTAGGGGAGCGGTCCCTGCCTCCATGTGTGTGGGGGTGCAAAGTGAGATTGACAAGGCCTAGAAGTGCTCAAGTTATGGTTTCACTTGGCTCAAATGGTAAAGAATCTGCCTGCAATGCAGGAGACCCAGGTTCGATCCCCTGGAGAAGGGCATGGCAACCCACTCCAGTATTCTTGCCTGGAGAATCCCATAGACAGAGGAGCCTGGTGGGCTATAGATCAAATTCTGTTATTTAGATGTTTCAGAGAGGAACTAAAGCAGAGGATATGGGGAAGGCCTGTGGGGGAAGGCCCCATAGGGTCCCACTCAGTAACAGAAGTGGTTTCAGTCACTGGGAAGCAAGGCATGTGGGAAATCTTAAAGGGGTGACTTTTCTAAAAATTGACTTCTTAAAAAAATTTATTGGCTATGCCAGGTGGCATGGGGATTCTTAGTTCCACAACCAGGGATTGAACCTGCAGGCCCTCTAGTAGAAGCACAGATTCTTAACCACTGGACCACCAGCAAAGTCTCCCAATTTTCCTTTTGAAGGACTTTTTGGTTGTTTCCAAGTTTGGACCTTTTACAAATAATTCTGCTGGGAATAATCACATATAGTCATTTTGTGAACCTAAGTTTTTATTTCCTTTGGGTTATTTCATAGGAGCAAAATCACTGGGCCATCGGGTAGGTGGATGTTTAATTTTACAAGAAATTGACAAACAGTTTTCTGAAGTGGTCATACCATTTTATGTTTCCACCAGCAAAGTATGAGAGACCCAGTTGTTCTGCATCCTTTCCAATATGCGGTATTGAGAGTCTTGTTAACTTTAGCTATTTTACTGGGTGTGTAGTTGTAACTCATTGTAGATTTAATTTGCATTTCCCTGATCACTGATGATGTTAAACATCTTTTCTATGTTTATTAGTCAAGTGCATTTCTTTTTTGTTAAGCATCTAAGTCTTTTCCCATTTTTAGACTATCTTTTAAAAATTCATTTCCAGGAATTTTAAAAATGTAATCTGAATTCCAGCTCTTTGTTGGATACATGTAATGTGAATGTACTGTGAATATTTTCTCGTGGTTTGTCTTTTCATCATTATGTGTCTTTTAATGAGCCTAGGTCTAATTTATTGCTTTTTTATGCTTAGTGCTTTTTGTACTCTGTCTAGAAAAAATTTGCCTGCTTCCCAGTTCTAAATACTGCCCCTTAGGCTTTCTTTTTCCTTTTGGTTTTAGCTCTATATTTCAGTTTGTAAAAAAAAAACTTGAGTTAATTTTGGTGTGTGATCTGAGACATCAGTTGAATTTCACTTTGTGATGGTGGACTTCTGCATGTGAGCATTTGCTAGGTGTCTCTTCTACAGAGGGAATGGGTTGATCACTGGCTCCTTCACCAAGGGAAGCACAAAGCCCAGCCGTCCTTGGCAGCCTCTGCAGAGGCATGCTAATTTCTACCTTGTGGGTGCACTTCCAGAGGTGATAATTAAATAATTAGTCATTATCCTGTGGTCATTGATGGTTCAGATGGCAACTTGAAGAAATTCACATGAGGGAGAGCCTTTCTTGTGGGTCAAGGAAGGCTCTTTGGAGGAGTTTCTTTGAAGAATGGAGAGAATTTTGGTGTGATACATGTAGGAAATGAACTCAAAATCGGTCGTACTGTACCTCTGTCCTCAGTTGTGGGAAAGGAGCTCAGTTCGATACAGATGCATCCAGGCACATGCACTCACTCACATGTATGCACACACATACATATATGTGCATATATGTCTATATACATGTGTCTATGTTTTTTTGTGCTTAGTCGCTCAGTCGTGTATGACTCTTTGTTACCCTATGGACTGTAGCTCATCACGCTCCTCTGTCCATGGGATTTCCCAGGCAAGAATACTGGAATGGGTTGCCATTTCCTTCTCCAGGGGATCCTCTTGACCCAGGGATCAAACCTGCATCTCCTGCGTCTCCTGTATTGCAGGCGGATTCTTTACCTGCTGAGCCACTGGGGAAGACCCACATGTGTCTGTATCTGCCTCTAAATCTAAATATCTATATCTAAATTTGTCCCTATCGCTAAAGCAAAATCTCTGTTTCTGTATCTGAATCTATATCTGCGTTTAACTCTCTCTCTGTTTCTCATCTTCATGTCTGCCTCAGAAATCTCTGGGCCGAGGAGTAACTAACAGATTCAAGCTTTCACAGAATTTGATGGTACAGTCTGAGTGCTTCGTCGAGAGGGCTGGGCATGGGACAGTTCTTCCAACCCACAGACAGAGTTATCAATACTCTTCCTATGGATGGGGAATACGTGTAAATCTATGGCTGATTCATATCAATGTATGACAAAACCCACTGAAAAAAAAATAAATAAATAAAGGAGAAATTGGAAAAAAAAAAAAAAAATACTCTTCCTATCCAAGCTGTCGACTTATAGGTCAGTACTGAGCAAGCCTCAGAAATCACCCAGGCCAAACCTGTTATTATACAGATGTGGGTACCAGGACCACAGAGGAGAAGAGACTTGTCCCACAACCCCAGGTCATTGGAGGTGCCAGGATCACAGCTCACCTTGCCTTGTCCTGGACCTGAGCTCTTTCCATTCGCCGCCTCCCACCCCCCCCTTAGAGCCAGGGAACCCTTCCTTCCTTCCTCAGGGTTTCAGGGCTCCTGCCATACTTTTTGATTCTATTGTCATTTGTGAATCTTCTGTGAGATTAGAGTAAAAGTATATCAGCCCTTGCTAATCTCCTTCTATTGGGTATTGAAATATTGAAACATCAGAGCCTCTTTCTTCTCTCCTTCTGATAACTCATGAGCTATTTGAGGACAGGAGCTGTGTTACAGCGATCTGGATATCCCTGAATTTCATGAACCCACTGTTCAAGCCGTACTCCACATGCTGCAGAATCAGCAGGTTGTTGAAACTCTGCTTCAATAAGGAAATGCTCAGGCCAGCACGTCCTTCCAAGTCCAGCTAACAGCTCTGCTGAACAAACTTCGCGGGTTAAATAACTTATGCTTTTCTAGTGGCTTTGATGTTTTCTGTATTCTTGGTTTCTTTTTAAGAACTCATTCAGCTCCCACACCCTGAGATCCAGGCTTTGTTACTGATGCAAAAGCCATGGAACATTGTCTGAAGCCCAGCTTAGTTGGGTCCTGACGGAACGCTGGAGGCTCCCTCCTACAGTCTAGATCCTGCCAACAGTTAGTAAAAGGAAGCTGGTTTGTCCAAGGAGAGCACAAATGTTTTGCAAGAAGGGCAGTTGTTGATCAGGTGTCAGTCGACTCTGATGAAGCTGATAGAGGGGACCCAGGTTGAGGAGAGACGGGGGACAGTGTTTTCTGGCTTGAGCTCTTGAATCAGTGCAAGGTTGGAGTCCTCTGGCTTCTTTTTTGGGTTTTTGTGGACACACCCTGGAACCCCTGGTGCTGGAGTGTCCCTGGGGAGGCCTGTGTGTGACTCTGTCACTTTTTCTCTGGCAGCAACCTGAATCTGCTGGCACCGTAGCTGTGAGGTTCCCACAATTCAGCATGCCCTGAAGCAAAAGGACCCGTCAGAGCATGCTGTTCTTCTTGGAGCCTGAGTGTCCCTTGCAATTAGATTCCCTTTGTTTATTTTCTCATAGCCTTAGCGATGGGTTCCTGCTGACTTAGAGAGAAGCTATGTGTCCTGTGGAGGGGGCAGAGAAGGGTTGTTTTTTTAATCCAAATTTGGGGAAGTTCTCCATGGCCCCCCAGCTCTCCAGGGGGCCTGGGCAGAACTCAGCTCCTGTCCATCGCTGGAAGCTACTCACCACTGGGGAGGCTGAGGACAGGAGGGTGAGCTCTGAGGTGCTGGCCGAGGTGACCTGGGCCTGGCCTGAAAACAGAGCTTGGCTCCACGGCCTGCCCTCTGGAAGCTGGTTTGAATCATCCACTGGGCTGGTCCACACATTGATATCCAAGTTGGGCTCGGTTGGCATGTTCTGCTGGAACGCTTTCTCTCTTGGCCCTTTTTATCACTTAAATCTCACTTGTGGAGACCCAGCCTGCAGAACCTCTTCTAGAAAGTTATCCCCGACTGCCCCTGCCCAATGTAATTCAACTCTGCAGTCATAAAAGGGCCTTATATTATACATCATCAGTCCTTTGGCCTCTTCTTGCTTTGGCCTCCAGTGTTATCTTCCATTTGTACTCCCCAGCTGACCTTCTACTTTTCTCTGATGTGTGAGTGCTGTGTCTTCAGTGAGAGTGGGGCCTGAGACCATGCCTTACTCAGCCCTGACTGTCCTGGGCAAGTAGCACCTCACAGGAGTTTATGGACAGTTTCAGGGCCACCCCCACCACAAAAGTTTCTGTTGCTTCCAGGTTAGACTCACCACTCTGCCCTTTGTGCACACAACCTTCTCTGTGTGGATGTCCCTCAGGCAATCATACACTGGGACACTTGTTTGTTTACAGGTTTCTCTCCTTCTAAGGACATACGAACCACCTGAGAATAGAGACTGCATTTTGAATCATCCTAGCATCCCTGTATTTAATGAACTGATAGGTCAGACCATATTCCACAGACGTGGGAGCCACCAGGCTGCTGAAGTTCTGTTACAGGAGAGGAACTCCCAGGCCAACACATCATTCTGAGCCTGGCCAGTTGTGTCACCAAACAGACTCCATAGTCTGGACCAGTGGGTAGTGTGGAATTTGCTCTCCTGCCTATTAGGGTCTGGTTGAGCTCTGCTCCTTTTGGGAGGCATGAGTGAGGGCTTCCAGATGGAGCAGAAACAAATGTACCCCCCCAAACGCTGCCTCATGACCCTTCCAAGACATCCATGTCCCACCTTGGTGCCTGGGCTGTCAGCAGCACTGAAGGAGGAGAAGGGTGTGCAGGTCCCCAGCCTGGTAGGTGACGCACAGTATGTGCTAAATGAAGGTTGATTCCCTTTGTCTCCATCTTCAGGGAAACCAGTGAGAACTTACAGCCATTGGTCCCTGTAGGTTATGGTTTAGAACCGAGGTATCAGTGAAGGAGTGGTGTTAGTTGCTCAGCCATGTCCAACTCTTTGCGACCCCAGGAAATGGGGCTTGCCAGGCTCTTCTGTCCATGGGATTCTCCAAGCAAGAATACTGGGGTGGGTTGCTATTTCCTTCTCCAGGAGATCTTCTCAACCCAGGGAAGAACCCAGGTCTTCTGCACTGCAGGCAGACTCTACCGTCTGAGCCACCAGGGAAGGCACCAGTGAAGTCTAGCTTAAGAAAAGTGATCTCATCACAGGGTCTCCTGGAGTCTGGAGTTTGTAAATTGTCTTTCCCTTGTCATTCTCCGTTCTCCCTTCTTTGGACCTTAGATGTCCCACTTAAGGCCTGGACTCGTGTGCCCTGGCCTCGTGAGTCTTTCCTCTCCATCTGGGCTACGAGTTACTGAAGGCTGAGGTCCTGGCCAATTTCCAGGGCCCTAGGCACAATGACCGGCCTTTGGACAAGTGTGGGGTGATGGTCACCAGGGCTGATCTAGGGAGCTGTCTTGTGTCCCCTAAGTTTCTTTTCCTGAGTTTGCATCGGTCAGGAGCTCCCCACAGTCTGCATGAAGGAGGTGGGGGTTGGCTGGAGTGCATGGAGATGCAGGTGGCACCACTGTACCCCCATGGGGTGGAGGCATGCCAGCTCAGCCCAAGGAGAAGTCTGGTTGGCTCCTGCACGCAGGGCGGTGGCCTGGAGGGCCTGGCCCACGTGGCTGATGAGAAACTTCCTGACTTCTAAAGACCCATTGACCTCTGGCCAGTTCAGGCTGTTCCCCAGGTCCCTGGCAGAGCTAAGCTTGTTCTGGGCTTTCCAGAATGTGCTTCCCATCAGCCTTCCTGCAGCTCACGAGAGCGTTTGAAGTGGAGAGTGAGGTAAGCTGATACCAGCTGTAGCGCAGAGTCCAGTGGAGCCTAGCAGCCCGGCCCTGATTACGCAGCCCCGCTCTGTGACCGGCCACATGGCTGACGTGCGGGGGGACCGGGGCCGCGTGTGATTCCCAGGAGAGGTGAGCTCAGATCCAGGGCCGGGCCCCAATGGGCGATGGTTATTCTAATGTGTGTGCACTTGAATGACATCGTGCTACGGAGTGCAGGAATTTTTTTTTTTGTCAGTCTTTTAACACAAGTTTATGTTTTTCAGACCTTAAAACTGAAGGTCATTTTTTACATTTGCTATTGAGAGCAGATGTGACTGATCCCTATCGGGTTCTACTGAAAACCAGTGGGTTCGCGGAAGGTCAAATGCAGAATGCCTTTCAATCTCCATTATTATTTCCTCCACTCAGTGGCCTCGGCAGGAAGCCTGTGCTGGGTAATGGCGGCCTTCCGAAAATTCTCCTCCTGCTGCCCCAGCCTCTGACCGTGGGTGACCGCTTGCTGTGAACCATGTCTAGCCTCAGTTGTCAGCCGGGGCAGAGAGCCTGGGCTGCGAGGCAGGAGACTTAGTGCTGTGTCTCAGTTTCCCCATCTGTACAATGGGAGTATGGATTGGGAGACCGTGACAAATATTGCTAGATCCTCATAACATGTCTGTTCTTCAGTTTGGTAACTTGGGTTTGGAGAGGCCCAGGTGGAGAACCGTGTCTTTGGTTGGCACTGCTATACATGGCTCCAGGGGTTTAGGGATGTTGGGAAGGTGCAGGTTGAGCTGGCAGGAGGGACAGGTTTACTGTTCCTTAGAAGAGAATTGTGAGGGGTGTTTCTAGGTTCGCATCCATCACTGGGGTCATGTGCCAACCCTTGAGTGCAGCTCTGTTTCATGGGCTGCTTTTGTGGGGAAACTTCCATCCCACATGGACTGTAGCCCACCAGGCTCCTCTGTCCATGGGATTCTCCATGCAAGAATACTGGAGTGAGTTGCCATTCCCTTTTTCAGGGGATCTTCTCAACCTAGGGATCCAAGCTGGGTCTCCCACATTGCAGGCAGATTCTTTACCATCTGAGTCACCTGGGCAGCCCCAAATACACTGCCTCCAAAATCAAATTCTCTCCTCCTTGGAAGTTCTGGGGGCAAGGGTGGGCTTGGTTAGGGGCATGCATGCATGCATGCTAAGTCGCTTCAGTCGTGTCTGACTCTGTGCGACCCGATGGACAGCAGCCTGCCAGGCTCCTCCATCCACAGGATTCTCCAGGCAAGAATACTGGAGTGGGTTGCCGCCGCCTTCTCCAGGCCCCGGTTAAAGACCTTTGTTTGGTGTCCACACCAACTGAGAAACTGAGTTTGGGATCCTGGTGCAAAGGCCATGGGAAAGGTCCCAAGCCTCAGAAGAGTCCCAAGACCCCTGAGGAGACTGCAGCCCCCCGAAAGGAAAGACCATATTCGCTTCTGACAACAGAGTCAGACCTGTTTCAGGCTGGCGTGACAGAGGCAGGGCCAGGTGGTCACCTCATTGAGCTGCTGCCGTGACTATGTGATGAGGTAGTTGGGGCATGCCGGGGAAGGCCTTTCGATTCGGACAGCAGGTATGGCATTAAATGAGCCCCAGAGGGGTTAGCTTTCTGACCATCAGGGCTTCTTGCTTCCATGGGAATTAATTCACACATTCATTCATCTACGTGTGGTTGATTGATCCACCCACCCATGCCTGCATTCACTTAGCAAGCACCTATGGAGCACTTTCTGTGTCTTCCTCCCATTAGAGACCTAATGATGGATGACACAGCCTCTGCCCTTGAGCTCAGAGTGGGCAACTGAAGAATGCAGTTGAAAGTGGTACAGGCCGTGAAGGCGCTGGGAGTGGAGTAAAGCCCCAGGTGTAATTCCAAGGGGAAAGCGTTCGGAATACCACGGGCCTGGAGGAACAGGAAGGAGTGGGAGTGAATGGAGGCGGTGCCAGGAGGAGGCTGCTGGGTTCGAGGAATCTAGTGACTCTATTTTCCTTTTAGTAGCTTCGGCAGTCGCAGTATAAGAGGTGGGGCCACCACTGCGCTGTGTACCACTGAAAGGGGTGGGCATTCAGGTGTGTGTGTATGTGTACACGTGTGCATAGTAGGTGGGAAGGCTTGGGGTCTCAAGACAGCACTTCAGAATTTGAGCATTTGGGAAAAAATGGTTCATATTAAAGGAGATTATGTATTCCTTGGCTCATTTACATTATAGATTTATAGAAAAAAATTATAGATTCTTTTGAGAAAATTGTCCCTCCCTTTGACCTGAGAGCATCTTTTGTCCACAATGCATGGGCACTTGAGGCACAGTGGCTACTCAGAAAGTTTTGCTGACCAGCTGAAACCAGTTGTATTACATAAACTGCTGAAATCTCAGCACAGAGGGAGGAAGAGGAGTCTGGAATTAACCGAGCTTTGTCAGTGGTGGCAGGAAGGGCAGATACTCCATTTTATCTCTGACTCTTTAGTCTCCGTCTCTAACGGGGACTGCTGGTTACCTCACAGCTGAGGCCAGGGTGTCCTCCTTCCAACTCATGCCAGGAGGACTGTTCTTCTAGCTGTTTCCATCTATATCTCAATGGCCTCCATCGCAAGACTCAGATGCCAAGGCTGCAAAAGCCATCTGCATCATATCTGTCTTTCCCCTGCCTCACAGGGACGGTGTGTGGACCAGATGAACTCACAGGATGTGCCCTGAGATGGTACGGGCTCCGGCCTGTGTGCTCAGCCTGGCGTGTGTGGTGTGCAACTAAGAGGTGAACGTTTTGGCAGAAAGCGAGCTCTTCGTTTTCCAAGGGGCAACTTCTCCAGACACCTCAGGTTGGCCTTACTTTCGGGAGAAGGCAGCAGTTTTTTTAGCACAGGGCTCCGAGCAGATGGAGGCCAAAGAGAGTCCTTCCTTGGGATTCACGGGAAATTTGGCAAGCAGTATTAATAAAGGCATCTTTCTTTTTTCTTTCTTCGATGTAAAATGCCAGGTTACGGTTGGCTAAAGCATTGTAGCATCAGAGCCAGTTAATCTTCTGAGTCCATAATTTTTATGGGCACCGTGGGAGTTGTCCTGGCTTTTTGTTCCCAGCAGTGGGATATCAGGATTTGTATCCTATGGTATACCCAGAAAATAATTCTCCTCTCCTTTGATGTTCCTTGGACATCTTGAGGCACTTAGGGGTGCATTCTCAGGGAAGTTTGGAGGACATGGTTGCAGGACCCTCATTATGTTATTAAAAGAGATCCAGTGAGGAGGATTGGGAATTCCTCGAGCAGAAAGAGGCATCATCGCTAAGTGGAAGCCTGGTTCAGAAGTCACTCTTTGCCCTGGCTTCTTGAACCAAGAACTCTCTTTTATTGCAGTTTGGGCAGAAGTAGGATGTTTCTCTGCCTGTGTAATAGTTTCACAGTTGGAGGTTAACATGGATCGTTTTTCTTGACATTTGGAAAATAGTATCTTAACGAAATGTAGTTTAGATGAAAAAAAAAAAAAAACAAAAAACCCCACCCAGGCATTGTTGGCTCATAACTTTGAAATTTGTTTAACAAATCTGCTGTTCCTTTGGGGTGATGGTAACTGTCTCCTTAAGTAGCATTTCTTCCATGGTCTTTGCTCACCCACCCAGCCTGCACAGCCCAGCCAAGGTGATGTTCCCAAGGGGCTATTACCCATTGCATAGTTCTGCTCAAAAGGCTTCGATGGCTCCCTACTGCCTCCAGAAGAAAGCACAATTAGCTGAATCAGGCAGGCCCTCCTGATCAGTCCCGTGGAGCCCTTCCAATCCCACCTACCAGGTGGGGAGCCTCCTAGCAGCCTGGGAGCCTCCTTATTGCCCTCTAACACACCAGGTGCTTCTCAGCGCCCTCATCTCTGTTTCTGCTGCTACATTTCCCAGCATTTCTCTTCCCCCATCCCCTTGCTTCCACCTGTTATCATTCAGCTCACTCCCTTGTCTGGAAAAAGTCTCACCTCTTTGGAGAAGCCTTCTCTGATCAAATCAGCCCTGTGTGCTTCCTTTCCTCTTCCCTGATTTTACAATGACATCACAGAGAGGCAACTGGGGTATTGGGAACAGTCAGTCACACAGCCCTGGGTTTCAAGCTTGCTGTGTGACCCCAGGTGACTTTCTTAGCCTCTCTGATTCTCAGTTTCTTTGTCTGTACAATGGGAACTTACCTCCCTACCTTACAAGTTTGCTGTTCAGGTTCATAAGACAATTCAGATGAAAACTATTAGCACAACATCCAGCATTTGGCAGGTGTACTCAGAATGTTTCTTTCCCATTTTCTGGCACTTACTACCTTCAAATAATTATATTCATTTGAAGCCCTGCCATGCCTCTGCTCATAAGCTGCTTGCTCTTGGAGAGTGGGGACTCATATCTTTCACAGTGCCTTGCACAAGGCTGATCAAGAGACACTCAGCTCAAAAGTTCCTGAGCAGATGAATAACTGCCTGGAAGGAAGGCTGAAGGGCTTCCAGTTGAAGTCCCCAGGAGCCTGTCATATCACAGCTGACTAGTCACATGGAGGCTAAGCCAGTGACACACAGGCCTTGTGTCAATAGACCTGATTGAAGTATCTCTCTTCTCTTTCCAGGATGGCCCTGGGAGTCTCTGCAGGAATGACCAAAGAGGAGAAGCTGGCTCCAAAGCATGGCCTATCCCTGGGGTCTCAAAAACATGTTAGCAGTGAGCCTATGGAGAAGGAAACGGCAACCCACTCCAGTATTCTTGCCTGGAGAATCCCATGGACAGAGCAGCCTAGTGGGCTACAGTCCATGGGGTTGCAAGAATCGGACACGACTCAGCGACTAAACCACCACCACCGGTGAGCCTAACCAGCTGTCTCTTAACCAGTTGATCCAACAGTCTTGCCCACGTTTTCCAGGAAAACCGTCTCAGAACACTAGGGTTGCATGAGGGACTTTAGCTCTTTACCAGGGGGCAGGTAGGAGGACATTTCAGAGATGAGGGGGAATGGAACCAGGGCAGGAGAGCACAGGGAGGCTGGGCGTCCAGGGTTGGTGGCTGGACTGGGGTCCGGAGGGCGGACAGCACGGGGAAAGGGCTGGGGGAGTGACCCAAACCTTGTCTGCACAGTCTCGTCCTGATGAGCTAGGTCATTCCTCACCAGGCATTGTTCAACTCCCACCCAGCCCCGGGAAGCCTTCCCAGCTCCTTCACTCAGAGGCGTCCACCCCACGTTGTGCTATCCTCTCTGGGCTTTTCCTTGCATTCACATGTGCCCTCACCAGAATGCTGAGGCAGACGCCCTGTCTAAACACTTCTGCCTCTGTCACCCCCTTCCTAGCATGTGGGTGGAGAATATACTGTGTCCGGGGCCTGTACTAAGTGCTTGCTATGGATTCTCTCATTCAGCCTCTACAAGAAATGCAGGAGGTAGGAAGTATTTGCAGCCCTATTTTATAGATAAGAAATCTGGGACTAAGAGGTTGAGTGATTTGTCTCCCATCATACAGCCTGTTATGAAAAGGAGCTGGAATTGGAATCCAGTCTGGCTCTGGGATTTGTAGCCCCACCCACCAGGTTACTCTGTCTCCTCCAGGGATAGAGGCACTCCACAAATGGCAGTTATTTTCCCGTTACTGTTGTTATTGTAACAGTATCAATATTGATGCTGACGACATGCTAATACCTACCGCTACAGCCATGGACTCCTGCTGCTGCTACAATATCCACAGCTACAGCTCTCATTGTCCCCTGGCTGGGCTAGGGCGGCTTGGAGGGCCAGAATTGGGGAATTCATCTTTTGTTGCCATTCTTTCCTTCTGCCGAGATAGCATGGTTGCAGGCATGGGCTCTGAAGCCGGATTCCTGGCTCTGTCGCTCACCAGCTGTGCAACACAGGGCAGGGTTCTTACTCTTTCTGAGCCTGCGTGTGCTCTCTGTAAACGGTGATCACAGTGACACGCCTCCCTCGCAGGGCTGTTGTGAGGATGGAGAGGGTTATTACACACTGCGCCGACTTGGAACAGCAGATGGCACGCAGCAAGAGCTCCATGTGGTGCCCCTTCCATTGTCCTTCCTTCTCCTCTGCCTCCTGCACCTTCTCTTAGCAAGTTCTCAATGATTTTCACTGGGGAGAAGTGTCAAGAGTGATCAGCGGTGTGCCTGAGAGGTTTCTCTGGGGAGCTGGGACACAGGGGTGTGAGGATGAAGGCTCTCTCAGAAACCATCACTGAGAAGCCAGTGTGTGCTTATGGCGAGCAGCTCTGAGCTTGACCATGATGGACAAGCCAAGGCCATTTCCTGGAGACCCTGGGGTGGGGTGCTGGATGAGATGCTATTGGACAAACCCCTTCTTGAACTGGACGGAGGAGAAGCAGCACTGGGAGGAGCTGGGGACTGGTAGGGTTGCTCTCGTGTAAGCCAAGGGAGGGCAGGAAAAGACAGGCAACTGAGTGTGGAGTATGGGGGAGAGGGGATGTCTCTGGGCAAGGTGGGGATCAGAGGGAAGACTAGGAGGTGTTTCCTGAAGGATTCAGGGCTGTGGCAATGATTTATATGCAGATGGTAAGGCAAGCCAGGCACAGCATCCCCGATGAGGGGTGGTGGGGAGAGATGAACTTGACTCTCTGAATCTTTCCAGCACTTGAAATCTCTCTCACCTCCATGGCAGGACCAAGGGCTTGACATCAGAGGGACCTGGCTTCTAAATCATAGCTCTTTCACCCAAGTGGTGCAATCACAGGCTCTGGAGCAAGTACTCACCTTTCTCTGATCCTCAGTTTCTTCTTCTGTAAAATGGGGACAACAACACATACTTCACTGGGTTTCCATGAGGATTAAATGACATGATGTTTGTAAAGGGTGTTTTGCATAGAAGACCATAAATAGAAGTCTTTTCCTCCTTTAACCCTGGTTCTCAATGTGTGGTCCCCAAGCTGGCAGTATCAGCATCACGTGGGAATTTATCTGATGGGCAGATATTCAGGCTCCATTCCCCACCTACTGAAGCTAAAATCAGAGGTGGGGCCAGCGCCCTGGGCTTCAGTGAGCCCTCTAGGTATTTCAAGGCTGGGAAGTGCTGATCTGAAAAGGCTCAGGGAGAAAGGAGAGAACTCATGGGTGCCTGCTCAGCACAGGGGCCAGACATAGTCAGCCCTCAGCGTCTGACAGCTGCCCTTCTTCCCTCCTACCTGGGCAAGAGTTTTACCTGAAGAGGTTAATGCTACCGCAGACCTCCGGGAGGTGAAAGGGCCTTGTTCCCCTGGAGGATAGACACATTATGACGGCTTCATTTGATTAAAAGGGGATGTTGATCATTAGTTATGACCCAAATTTCTTCTCTACCCAGCAATCACTCAAAGTGTTCCCAGATGCTCAGGGGGCGGTTGGTTACCTGCGAACACAACATCCCTTTATAACGAGGACGCTTTAGGCCGAGGGAGACTCTAGCCGCCTCCCCGCCCCCTCGGGCTTGCCCTGCTGTGTTTGATGGAGTGAATGATGGAAGGGAAACATATGCATTCCAGATTGGACTTGCAGAGTGGGGCTTGGAGAGGCGGCCTGCTTCCAGCAGCAACCGTGGGGGGTGGGGGGAGCACTGCAAGTATTTGTTGGTCCCATGGGGCTAATTATTGACTTTCAGAGGCAAGTAGCCGCCCCAGTTTCGGTGAGCACTGTTGTTCGTTACTGCATAATTAAGCGGAAGGGGGAGCAGCCTTGGGGATCAGGCAAAGGGAAGGCCAGATGCAAACAGCTCCAGCACTTCTGTCTCAAACACTGGGCACCAGGGGCCGAGGTCAGATATTCAGCTCTTGGACCCAGCGAGGGAGGGCAGGCAGGAGGAAGGCTTGGGAGCTGGCTTGGAGAAGAGGAAGCAGTCCTGCAGTAGGCAAGCTCGGGTGGCTTTCAAGGATTGCCTCCCCACGAGCCCTAAGGCGGGTTGAGTTTTGGAAAAGAACGAGGTGTGCTTGCTTCTGAGCTCAGGCGGCAGACTGGAATCTTGCATCTTCTGCAAGATGGGAAGATAGGATGAGCCTCCCAAGGCCTCTGATGATACAATGATCTTTAAAGGAAGTTCATGGGAGGTGGCAGAACTCCACCAAGGGGAGGAGAGGCGGGGTTTGCTCCGCCCTCACCAGGATCCTGAAGCGAGACAGGGCACTAGGGCGCTGAGGGTTTAAGGGCTCTGCCCGACCAGCTGCGAGGTGGGAGACAGGAGACCGGAAAACTGAGCTCTCTTGAAGGCTGTGGTTACAACAGCCCTTTCTTGCGAGGAGCTAATGTGTCCTAAGCCCTTGGTGCCGCCTGCTTAAGCCCAGGAAGTCTCAGGCCCTGAACTATGCAGGGAGGGGCTAACGGCTGACGGCCGGCGGTGGAGGGAGCCCCGGGGGGAAGGGTGAACAGGCAAGGAGGAGATGGGAAGGGCCAGGGGAATGTTAACCCTGGGAGTCGCTCCCCTGCACTGTGGGGCTTGGAAGATTTCAAAAATCTTTGGTTTGAGGATGGCTTGCAAATAGAACAGGAGACTGTAAAGCCCTGTCTGGAAGTCAGGGACCCCCGGGGTCTAACCGAGCCCTGCCTTTAACTGGCTGTGTGACCTTGAGGAAGTTCCTGCCGTTTCTGGGCCTTACCGCCTCATCTGTAGAACCAAGGAAGGGAATGAATGTGCTTAACGACCTGTTCGAAAAGGCTGGTTCCTGGCCTACACCGTGGATAGACAAAATGGAATTGGTGTATTTTTTTAAATTTATTTTTTTATTGAAGGATAATTGCTTTACAGAATTTTGTTGTTTTCTGTCAAACGTCAACATGAATCAGCCATAGGTATACATATATCCCCTCCCTTTTGAACTTCCCTCCCATCTCCCTCCCCACCCCACCCCTCTAGGTTGATACAGAGCCCCTGTTTGAGTTTCCTGAGCCAAACGGCAAATTCCTGTTGGCTATCTATTTTACATATGGTAATGTAAGTTTGCACGTTATTCTTTCCATCCATCTAACCCTCTCCTCCCCTCTCCCCATGTCCATAAGTCTATTCTCTATGTCTCTTTCCCCATTGCTGCCCTGTAAATAAATTCTTCAGAGAATTGGTGTATTTTTTTTTCTCCTTGATCCTAATGATTCCCTCTCCCTCGGTTTCACCCGGGGGGTTACTGGCTTCCCGGAATAAGCCTCTAGGGGGAGAGAGAGGAGAGACCCTTGAGAATGGAATATTTCCTACCATAGTAGCAAACAAAGGATGTTAGTGATTGTAGCCCTCCAATGTAAGCCAAGTGGGGAGCCGGTGAGTCCTGAGGAAACTCAGGATGCGAAAATACAGGATACTGTCCCCAGATAGCTGAGGTGTATATCAAAGGCATGATTTCAGTGAGCCCAGACTTTTGCATCTTCCCATACATAGAAAAGCGCTAAAGTCCTTAACTTGGGATATCTGTTTTTTTTTTTTTTAATTAACGATAATCTTTTGATGTTCCTGATACCTGCCCTTGGTTGCAAAACTCCTCTATATCCTAGCTCTGCCCCCTCACCTCCTCAGAGCAGTTCTCTCAGGGTTACTTGAGATACTGCCTCCCAACTTGAAGTCCTAAAAATTCATATGGAAAAAAACGTAACTCTCAACTTCTAGGTTATGAATATTTTTTTAAGTCGACACCCTTAGAAGAAAACTATATTCAGTGTTGAACCAAATATCTGAACAGATTTTATTTCCTGCAGAGAAACTCTTCCTCATCTCCCATAGTCGGCTCAAGGAGGAAGGTGGGCATTTGTGGATGTCTTAGGAAGGACTTCCTTGGTGGCTCAGCGTCTGCCTACAATGCAGAAGACCAGGGTTCAATCCCTGAGTCGGGAAGATCTCCTGGAGAAAGAAATGGCAACCCACTCCAGTATTCTTGCCTGGAAAGTCCCATGGACGGAGGAGCCTGGTGGGCTACAGTCCATGGGGTCGCAAAGAGTCAGATATAACTGAGCGACTTCACTTTCTTTTCTTTAGGAAGGAAAGGTATATTAGTATCCTGTTGCTGCATGACAAATTAGCACAAACTTAAAGCCTGAAAACAACACAAATTTTGTTATCTTACAATCGTGGAGGGCAGAATTCCAAAATGGATCTCACCACTGGCTGAAATCAAGGTGTTGGCAGGGTTGTGTTCCTTTGGGAGGCTCCTGGGGAATCTCTGTTTCCTTGCCTCTGTCAACTTGACCTTTGTTTTAAGGTCAGTTGATTAATCCATTTGCTACCCCAATTCCCTAATTCCCCTTTGCCACCCAATGTAACATAGGAACAGTTTCCTGGAATGAGGACATGGGCATCTTTGGGAAGCCATTGTTTTGCCTACCACAGATATGAATTGGCAAAGAGCAGTGCTAATCCCAGATGCTACAGAGTCCGAGTGAGAGTGGCCTCTTTCATTCTATTTGGTTCCTGGGCAGTCTTCTGTGTTGGGGACACCCTCCTCGCCCTGATGTGGGCCAGATGCCTTCCCGAGGAGCTCTCTTTCCCACAAGAAGGACTCTCACTACACTATGGAGCACCCCACATTTTTGTGGGTGCCTAGGCCTATGGATATCTGGAAGTAAACCTTTTCCAGGCTGAAGAAGAGCTTAGATTTAGCCCTTAACTTTCTGGGGGGCTGTGGAGGTGGTGAGAAGGCAGAGGTGGGGAGGTCCAAACTGCAAGTGAACCCAGTTCATTCATTCCACAGAGACAGGCTCATATGGGCCCATTGAAATCTGTTAACTCTTTGCCTGCTGTGTGAAGCTTAACTCCCTTTGAAATGTCAACCTCTCAAAACAAGGGGCCATGATTTGCTTACCAACGGTTTTTCCTCAGCTGAATTTATTATCCAAGAGATGCCCTAAATGGTTTCCCGGGCTCTCGACCCCTCTTGCCTCTCAAGCCTCTTTTCTAGTTCCTTCCATATGAATCAAACCCACAAACCCTGCATTGGAAGGCAGAGCCTTAACCACCAGACTGCCGGGGAAGTCCTCTACTGGCTTTAGAGGGTGCTTTTGACAAAATGGTCAAACTTCCTCCACAGAACTCTTGTCCGTAGGTGGAAACCCATCTTTGTACAGCTAAATTAGTTTGGGAGTTCCTTTTAACCTAAATAAAAAGTGTAGCATGTCCTATTACAGTGGGGAAGAATATTTACTTTTTTCTTTGGAGAAGAAATGAAACAATCTGGACTTCTCTGGTGGTACAGTGGATACAAATCTGCCTACCGATGCAGGGGACTCAGGTTTGATCCTGGGTCAGGGAAGATTCCACATGCCGTGGAGCAATTAAACCCATGCACCACAACAATTGAGCCCGTGCTCCAGAGCCTGTGCTTCACCGCAAGAGAAGCCACTGCAATGAAAAACCCGTGCACCTCAACTAAGAGCAGCCCCACTTAGTGCAAATAGGGAAAGCCCGTGTGCATCAACAAAGACCCAGTGCAACCAAAAGAAAAAAAAAGAAAAAAGAAACAGGGTGATAGTGTGAGATAGTACGACAGACTCTTGACCTGATCCCAAGGAACTTTGAGTATTGAACTTGAATCTTCTGGTTAATTTGCTGGTGCGGGTAGTGTCCATGTTGTGGTTGTTGGGCCAAGGATGTCCCGATGCCCTTTGCCTCCTTGACTTTCTCCCCACCATCCCAGGGACAAAACTGATAAGGGAAAGCTTCTTCTGACAGTTCTGCAGCTTTGCTGCTGCTAAATCTCAAACAGGGCCCATTTTTAAGTCAAATGTTCAGTTCTGTTGCACAGCAGCCCTGTCCAATGGAAATATAATGGGAGCCATATATGTAATTTAAAATTTTCTAGTAGCCCCGTTAAAAAGTAAAAAGAAACAGGTGAATTAATTTTAATAATATATTTTATTCAACCCAACGTATCCAAAATATTACCATGTCGACATGTAATCTGTATGAAAAACATTAGCAAGATATTTTACTTTCTTTTTTGTGCTCAACCTTCAAGATCTAGTGTGTCTTTTACACTTTGAGCACTTTTCAATTCAAATGCAAAATTTTTCTTGGCAACACCTGATCTGTATTTAAAGTTCACAAAATTGAGTGTTGAAAAAGTAGATTCACATACCCCAATCATTCCAAACATAGCTAGAAGTTTTCTGATAACTGACTCAAGGATCCATTTTAAATTTTGAATTAATTAAAATAAAATGGAAAGCCCAGCTCCTCGATCACAGCAGCCATGATTCAAGAGCTTCCTGGTGTATGTGGCTGGACTGGATGACGCGGATCTGAGACGTCACTCTACAGGTACCAAAGCCAACCTGTGATTTGGGGCTGGAAGGGGCAGGCTGTGGGCAGGGGTACTCAGCCCTCCCCCTGCTCCTCGGTGTAGCTGCCGCAGTGATTCTGACTTTGTGCCTTACTGCTCCATGTGCTGTTAGCAGGCCTGTTCTGGGCCTTCATTCTCCTGTGTGAAGTCATCAGTTCACACATTCAATAAGATTAGGTATTGGTCTAGATATTGCAGGCTTTCCTGGTGGCTCAGAGGTAAAGAATCTGCCTGCCAATGCAGGAGACACAGGTTCGATCCCTTGGTCAGAAAGATCCCCTGGAGAAGGGAATGGCTATCCACTCCAGTATTCTTGCCTGGAAAATTCCATGGACAGAGGAGCTTGGTGGGCTACAGTCCATGGGGTTGCAGAAGAGTTGGATACAATTTAACGACTAAACAGCGACAACTGGATATTTTGTTGGGTTAAATATCTAAATTTCAGTTTACTAAAATTTGTTTAGTAAACTAAAGGGTCTTAGTTTATTGAAACACTGGAGGGGATTGACAGTATGTAAGCAAACAGATAAGCATGATCATTTCAGGGACTCCCTGGTGCTCCAATGGTTGAGAATTTGCCTTCCAATGCAGGGGACACGGGTTTGATCCCTGGTCAGGGAGCTAAGATCCCTCACGTTGAGGGGCAACTAAGCCTTCTAGCCGCAACTACTGAGCCCAAGTGCCACAACTAGATAGAAGTGCGTGCAACACAGCTAAGACCTGATGCAGCCAAATACATAAATAAAATTCTTTTTTTAAAAAGATCATTTTCAATACAATGTCGTTCACATGAAACTTACATAATGTTATAAACCAATATCACTCTGTTTAAAAATAAAGTGTCTTATACTAAAAAAAAAAAAAAAAGATCATTTCAGATAGTGATGATTGCAACAAAGAATTGAAGCTAACAACAGACAATCTATTTGTTGGGCAGATGGAGCAGAAACATCTAGAGTATGGTCAGGGAGGCCTCTCTGAGGAAGGGTTACTGCATCTGAGGGGAAGTAAAGATGCGAGGGCATGGTCATGCTAGTCAGAGGGAGGAGTCACAGTGCACAGGCCCAGGGACAGTGTCCAAAACCCAGGTAGGAAGCTGCTGAGTCCATGTCTTGGGGACCCAAGGAGCGGGTGATGGACAGGCTGGTTGGCCTGGGGGACTGGCTCCCCTTGGCCTGAAGGCCCACCTTCTGCCTCTGAGTCCATCCAGTTCCTCCCGTAGTGCATGTTTGTTGATGGGTTACCATGGCAACAGGGGAAGCACAGAAAAAGTTAATTATCAACAGAATAAAGTGGAACAATTTGGACTTTGGTTTAAAACTGATGAAAATTGTGTCTCTAGTGTTTCTCTCAGGTCCTGGCTGTTTTTTTCAGTCAGTCTTGAGGCATCTCTGTGTCTCCTGCCTCAGAGCATAACTTAAAAATAAACTTGCCCCTGAGCTTCAGAAAAGCTTGCGATTTCTCTTTCCCACATGGAACATATGTTGAGGGAAGACTCATCCTCCTGGGAGTTGGGGGGTCAGAGGACGTTGCAAGGCAGCCGCCGCTCATGCAAGGCCTAGAGTGGGGAGGGCTGTGAGGAGTACATACTGTCATCATTGCTTTGTTTTTCAAACCCCAATCATGACCCTTCAGTGTTCAACATTGCCAGCTGAGCATTCAGAATGTCCCGGCGATGAAGAAGGAGGCCTAGGGAAGAAGTTTGTCCAAGATGCTAATTATAAGTGCATGTGACAGTAGGAACGTTGATTGGGCTCACAGCCAAGCACAGAACTCAGAAGGGAGGGCTCAGTCCAGCTCTGGAGCTTGCCTATCCTCTGTGGCTTAGGATGAAGATGAATGTGACTGCCCAAGTTGGGAAAGTGAACGCTGGTCTGAGGAGCAGAGGCAGAGAGACCCCACCCCAAGCATCAGTTCAGTTCAGTCGCTCAGTCGTGTCCAACTTTTTGTGACCCCATGGACTGCAGCACTCCAGGCCTCCCTGTCCATCACCAACTCCTGGAGTTTACTCAAACTCATGTCCGTTGAGTCAGTGATGTCATCCAACCATCTCATCCTCTGTTGTCCCCTTCTCCTCCCACCTTCAATCTTTCCCAGCATCAGGGTCTTTTCAAATGAGCTGGTTCTTCGCATCAGGTGGCCAAAGTATTGGAGTTTCAGCTTCAACATCAGTCCTTCCAATGAACACCCAGGACTGATCTCCTTTAGGATGGACTGGTTGGATCTCCTTGCAGTCCAAGGGACTGTCAAGAGTCTTCTCCAACACCACAGTTCAAAATCATCAAACACGGTGGGAAGTAGTAATAGCTGGTTCACTTGTTAAAGAAATATCTATTGATGCATGAGACAAGTGCTCGGGCCTGGTGCACTGGGAAGACCCAGAGGGATCGGGTAGAGAGGGAGGTGGGAGGGGGGATCTGGATAGGGAATACATGTAAATCCATGGCTGATTCATGTCAATGTATGACAAAAACCACTACAATATTGTAAAGTAATTAGCCTCCAACTAATAAAAATAAAAAAAAAAAAAAAAAAAAGAAATATCTATTGAATGTCTACAACCTGCTGGGCACTGTTTAGGCCCTGAGGATAGAGCAGCAAGCAATAGCATCAAAGTCTCTGGTCCTCAATGGGGCCTGTGTTTTGGTTGGGGAATTAAATAAGATATAAATGCAGTGTTTATGATCTGTTAAATAACAGTATGGATGCTGATGGAAAGTAAAACAAGGTGGTGACTGGGGAGTGTTGGTGTCTGTATGGAGTTCAGTTTTAGATGGAATGGCCAGAGACAGCCTCACTGAGAAGTTGACATTAGAGCAAAGATCTAAATGCAGAGAGTGTGTGAGCCATGGAGTATTTGTAGAAACAGTGTCTTGGGAAGACAGAGCAGCAGGTGCACAGGCCTTGAGGCTGAACTCACTTGGGGTGCTGAAGGAACAGCAAAGAAGTGGATGTAGCTAGAAGGGCAGGAGCAGGAAGTGACTTCAGACATGTGGTGGGGACTTGGTGGAGTTGGGGACAGGTTGTCTAAGGCCGTGTAAGGGAATCAGCTTTGAATGAATACAATGGAGGCTTCTGAGCAGAAGGTGACACAATCTGGCTTGGGCTTTCAAAAATTCATTTTGGCAGAAACTGGGAGCCCAGGCAACAGGTGTTGCAATCCAGGTGGGAGACAATGGTGGCCCTCCCTGTGGCGGTGAGCACTGGAGGTCATGCAGAGCCATCAGTCTGGGCACAGTTGGAAGGCTGAGTTGATACCATTTCTTGTTGGATTAGATCTTGGGATTTGGAGAGAGAAGTCAAGGCTGACTTTAGGACTTTAGGCTTGTGTACGCAGGTTCTAGGAAATGAAACCAATAAAATGTGAAGGAAGTGGCTCATGGGATCATGGATGCTGACCAATTCAAGATCTGCAGGCTCAAGATCCAGGGACAAGTTGATGTTGCAGTTCAAACCTGAAGGTTGTCTGCTGGTAGAATTTTCTCTTGCTTGGGGTAGATTAATTTTTATTCTATTAGCATCACTGACTCAATGGACATGAATTTGAGCAAATTCTGGGAGATAGCAGAGGACACAGGAGCCTGGCAGGCTGCAGTCCATGAGGCTGCAAAGAGTCAAACACAACTTATTGACTGAAGAGCAATAATGGCAACAACAAGACCTTCAACTGATTGGATGAAGCCCACCTACATTAGGAAGGGTAATCTGCTTTACTCAAAGTCCACTGATTTAAATGTAAATCTCATCCAAAATGCTACTTCACAGAAACATCCAGAATAATGTTTGATTCTATTATTGGGCACTGTGGCCCAGCCAAGCTGACACATAAAATTAACCCTCATACTTGGCAGCTAGAAGAGTGGTGGAGCGTGTGTTCCACATTTCTTGCCTGTCCTCTGGTGGTTTGCTGGCAATCTCTGGCATTCCCTGGCTTATAGAAGCACTCTGGAACTCTGCCTTCATCTTCACAGGGCCTTTTCTCTGCGTGAATGCTTATCTGTGAATTTCCCCTTTTTATAGGGACACCAGTCATATTGATTAGGGGCCTTCCTATTCTAGTACGACCTCATCCTAATTTAGTCCACCTATAATGTTTCCATTTCCAAAGAAAGTCACACAAGTCACATTCTGATGAACTAGAAACTAGGATTTCAACATGATCTGGGAGGGAGCACCCAATTCAACCCATCACAGGGTGTTTCAAAAAGAAATAAAGGCTGTGACAACCTAGAGGGCTGGGATGGGAAGGGGAAGGGAGATTCAAGAGGGAGGGGATATGATATATGATTATGACTTACACAGAAACCAACACAATATTGTAAAAAAAAATTATCCTCTAATAAAAGTGTTCTTTCAAAAAAGAAGTAAAGGGCCAGTTGTGACAAATTTTGCAGAAGCAGCAAGTAAAATGAAGACAGTGAAGTCACTGTTGGGTGGCTTGCCAAGAGCAAACTTGTTGGAATGGAAGAGACCAGAAGGTACACAGTCCCACTGTGGCAGAGCTGGTCAAAGTCTGTCTCTCCTCTCTTCTCTTTTCACTGCAGTCACTGCCTCTCTCAAACTCTAATAAGATTTTTTTAAATCACTTACACACCAAGAAGAAATGATTTGCTAGAAAAATGCAACAGAGGGCTCTTTAATGATAATGGTATCATCAGGGTCTTTTATCTTAATTCCAAGGTTCAAGGGGACTGGAAGTTTGGGAATAATACCAAGTGGGTGCCAACTTAGGCTAGGGTTGCTGGGCTTGGCTTGCCAGTCTTGTTTCTTCTCAAAGGATTTTACTGCTAATAGTGGCACTTCATGGGTAAATAGTGGGTCAGTGGAAGGAGGCATCAAGGTTTTTAAGAAATCCTCAAAATGCTCCCATCCTCTCTTCTCTCCGTTTGAGCTAGGCCTTCACTGGATCTCTGTGCCTTGCCTGCAAAATGCCAAAGACTGTTCTTGGGACAGAGACCTTCCCTGCCCCAACTTTGTAGGCATTCCAGCCCGTACTTCCGGGTCACACTGGATGTCCCATGGATCAAGTGGTTGTCTCAACTTTATTTTGGTGTACCTTTCTGGTCCTCTTTGATACTATCCTGGAGTTTGTGTGTATGTGTGTGTTCAGTCGCTCAGTTGTGTTTGACTCTTTTGCAACCCCATGGACTGTAGCCTACCAGGCTCCTCTGTCCTCGGGATTCTTCAGGCAAGAATACTGGAGTGGGTTGTCCTTTCCTACTCCAGGGGATCTTCCCGACCAAGGGATCGAACCCTGGTCTGCTGCACTGATGGGTGGTTTCTTGACCACTAGCATCACCTGGAGCGCCCTTTTCTGGAGTTTACTGCTTTCAAATGAATGAAATCTGCTTTCAGAAGCCACTCACTCTCCTTTAGGATAAGCGTTAAGTGGTCGCTCTTCTCTTTCTTGGCGGCATGCAGCCGCAGCCCTCCTTGGGGAATTCTCCATCACCAAGGCAGGTGGGCGTGGTGGAGTCTTGCAGGGCCTCTCTCGTGCCTCAGAACTCACATCAGTGTCCTGGCAGTCAGCCTGTTGGAGGCCCCGGGTTTGCAAGATGACAGCCTTCCCTTCTCCCTGCTGGAGTCAGAGGGTGCCCCGCCCTAGAGCATCCCCCCTTGGTGCTCCCGCTGCTTCTTCCTGACAGGGTGTGGTCCTCCATTTCCAGAAACCCTTTTCCCATCTCCAGTCACCCAGGAGGGAGCCTCCAGATAAATGAGCAGCTTTCTGACACCCGCCAAACTCACCTTCTACCCTTCTCCTGGTGATGCCCGGACAGGGGAGGCTCTGGGGCTCCTAACAAGCCTGTGTGTAATTCACAAGCTGGGCCAGTGCCCACTTGTGGAAGTGGTTGACTGTGCATTTGCACATGAGGACTTTTTCTACAGGATTTTTATTTTTCAAACATTGAGCTCTCTAAGGCTGGAGTGCTTGAAGAGGGATTATCATGGTTATCCCCTAGGTCCTGGCTGCTGGGAGAAGGGTAATCATATCCCCAGGTCCAGCAGCTGGAGAAGCCAGTAAGGAATTAGGCAGAGCCAGAAGAATGGCAGAACATTCTGGACAAGTTGAGAGTCCTTTTGAAAGGTCCAGCCCTCCATCTGGGTTTCCCTGGGGTGAGGGTGGCCCCATGAGGGGCTGTGGGGAAGAAATGAAGCCTGGTGAGCTTCTCACACTCATGACTGAACGTCTGTCCTCTTTAAGCAGAGGTTTCCCTTGGAGCAAGAGAGATTAGGTTTCTTTGAACCCAGGAAACTGAGGAGACCGTGAAGCTTGCTCAGCCCAACTTCCATGGTGAGCCGAATCCTGGAGGCTGGCTACCCTCCAAATGAGGGATGAACTTGTACCTGCAGCATCAGCCTGGAAGCAACCAGTGGCTCTGCTATCCTAGTGCTGGCTTGGTGTTGGCTTTTCCAAGGAAGACTTTAGAGGAGGGACGGGAACTGGTGGGGTCCTGGCAATAAGGGTACAGTCCCCGCAGGTGGGTATGAGTCCCTGCAGGGGTTTCCTTGCTTTGTCCTTCTAGAAGAGAGACCGTTGTTCTGTCCAGAGCCCCGTCTGCTTTAAAATCTCTCAAAGGTCCTAAGAAGTCCTAATGTATTTGTTTTTTTTTTTAAGTATTAAAAGCCAGTGGGAATTCATGAAAAGAAACTCTTCCAAATGTGGTGAGAGGCCGTCCATCTTGCTGAATGGATGTTTACCTCTTGTGGTGTGAACGAGAAGTGCCATCGCCAGTGCCCAAACCACTTCCTTGGCTAGTGGGTACCCACGTTTTCTGCCAGCCAGGACACTGGATACAATCCTTTGAGCCTGTCTTGTGTTTGACCTCAGAATCCACTCCTTCTCTTTGCCCCCAGCTTCCCCTCAGGCTCTCCTGGCAAACTGAACTTCCCTATAGGCTTACTGGGTTGCTGGGATTCAGATGGTACGTGGCGTGAGCTGGTCAAGGTCGCGGGGGTGGGAGTGGGGCTGGACTTGAGCTCCATGGTTCCTGACTCCAGGCCTGGCACACAGAGGATGTTCCAAGCATGGACTAGCTCAAGGGGTGGAGAAACCCAGTTAGGACACACAGTCTCCTTGGCATCCACCTGGTTCTCAAGGAAGCTGTGTGGTAAGTTAGGCAACACTCACTTGTCACAGGTACCTATCAAGACATTTGGCAGTGCAGGAAGGGGACAGAGGGAAGCGGCTGAAGGAGACACTGCTGGAGCAGAGTGGGTCCTGTTGGAGCCCAGGACCATGAGAAAGATTAAATGAGAGGACAGAACAATGCCGGGACTGCAGTAAGGGCTACAAGAATGTTAGCTAAATAAATAACATCTGTCAGTAAGACACCACTGAGTTTACATGTGAGCTCCATTTCTCAGCAGCTGAGGACCTGGGATGCTGTTCAACCTTGTCATATTTACCATCTACATGGTGGGACTCATCATCACAACCCCTCCGACTCCAGATGTTGAGTTCCGAGCTCAACGGAAGCCAATGAACGCTTGCGACTCTTACACACAGGTCATGTTGAGGAGGAATACACGTATTCTCCTTTTGATGACTGCCGATGCAAATGATATGGTTGGCCCGCTAAGCTGTGGGCCTCACTCTTGAGTTTTCTGGGCACCGGTTTTCCCCACTTCCATCACCTCTTCTCATCCCTCAACTTTTCTGTGTTCGTCCCAAGTGCTCAAATTATTCACTCTTACTTCCTCAAGCCCTTCCAGAATGTCACTGTGGAAGGAGAGCTTTCACCACGGGGTAAAGGTAGGAAGGAGAAGGCAGCGGCTGGATCGAATAGCAGTCCCTTCTGCACAGAGAGAGATGTTATGCGCTGTCGGTGGGCAGTGATGTGGGTGTTTTGACACGTGTCAGGTGGTTTTGATTCCAGAAGGTGCACGTCAGAGCAGTGAGACGTGTTTGGATAAATCAGAACCAGTCTGCATCTGAGCTCTTTCTTACAGTGAACAATAGGACATCTCCTCTTCTGTCACTTCTTGTTTCATGTCTGCCCACTCACCAGGGCTGGATCATCCAGGCTGGAGCAAGGCCACCTTCATTCTACTTCTCTAACGGCAACGGTTCTTCCCAGAGGGCACGTGGGAGTGGAGGAGGTTTTGAGTAGGTGCGGGGTAGAGAAGCAGTTCCCTCCTGGGGTGCTGAGGGCAAGCATCATCATTTCTGTGACTTCAGGCCAGAAATCATCTGGAAAGTAAATTCTGCATATTTCCTTCTCTTCCTCCTTCTCTCCCAGGAAAGTTGTATAAATGCATCCCACAACCTAATGTTCCCAGAGATTTGTAAGGAGAGCGTTAGACATGCCAACAGGCTCCAAAGCCAGCAGCAGATGGATTTGGGTCGGGTTGTACCTACAGACCTGATAATGGCCCATGATAGAGCCAAGCAGAGCAAACCCTTTGGTTATGCTTGCTGACTAGGAGACTCCAGATGGGACCCACTCTGGAGTTAATTGCAGAATTATCTGTGGAAAACACTTTTTTCAGGAGATCTTGGTCTCCTGGTTACTCACAGAGCAGCTCTGGTCAGATTTGCCCATTTATTACCCAAACAGAAATTGAACTGAGCCCCTACTCCTTGTCATGCCTTGGGGCCAAACATGGTTCAATAATCAGAAATTTGTCCTCTAGCAAGAGAGACTAATAAAAAGACAAGTCATTTTGACATAGGTGATTTTTCAGTTTCAGAAATGTGGCAGGAGATGGAAAATATACTTATTGGGGCATGGGGTGGTCTTGGAAGGCTTCCTGGAGGAGGCAGAAGAAGCGTCAGGGTAGTCAGTTATCCCAGTTTGCTGGGGAATGAGGGGTTTCCCAGAACATGGGATTTTAGCGCTAAAAATAGAAATAGTTCTGACCAAAATGAGTTGGGCAATCACACCAGATAGTGGAAAGACCAAGACTTGTAATGTTGTAAAGATCAGAGTTTGAATCCCAGCTCTGCTACTTAAAAGTTGTGTTACCCTGGTATTAATTATTTAACCACTCTGGACCCTAATTTCATTATCTCAAACATGAGGATATGTGTGTGTATTCTCAGTCATTGTCCAACTCTGTGATCACATGGACTGTAGCCTGCCAGGCTCCTCTGTCCATGGAATTTTCTAGGCAAGAATACTGGGGTGGGTTGCCATTTCCTACTTCAGGTGATCTCCCTGACCCAGGGATTGAACCTGCATCTCCTGCATTGGAAGGCAGATTCTTTACCACTGAGCCACCTGGGAAGCTCATATATGAGGATATATATGACACCTTCAAAGGATTCTGCCCAGCCTGTAGGTATCAATGAAGGCAGTTATTTAGATGGAAAAAGCAGCATTTTCAAATGCCAGGCAGAATACAATTGGAACAGAGTACGAAGAAGGGTGTGGTAAGAGGTTGGCTGGAGATAGGAGCAGAAGCCAGATTATAACGGGTCTGAATGGCCTCCTAAGGAATTTAGATCTTTTTCCCTTAGGACAATGGGTAACCACTGAATTAATTTTAGAAGATGAGTAAGGCAATTAGATTCTTGCCTTAGCTGGTTGTCCTGGAAGCAGAGGGGAGAGTGGCTGAGGAGTTGAATCTGCAGGGGGCAGGGGGGATGATGTAGCAAAGTGATTGGGAACAGGGAGTTATATTCTGAGAAAAACAGGAGACCTAAGTTGAGGTTTTCCGAGGAAACCATCAGTGAGCTCAGTCAGGCTGGAAGCCCCCGTGGTTAAAAGGGATGGGAGCCTTCTCTGCTAAGGTTAGGTGCTGCCTGACAGCTGTCGCTACATGCCCAGCTGGGTTCTGTGCTTTCCAAACAGATATGACACCTGGGCGTGTGTGCGTGACAACTGTGTGCGTGAGGATGACCTCATGAGCTACTTGGGATGTTTGGGGTTCTCTGGTTAATGGGCTGGTCCTTCCTCTTCTCTCCATCTTCTTCCTTGGCTTCATCCCGCGTGAGAGGCTTCTTGCCAGTGCTTTGCCTTCTCATCATTTCCATGGTGACAGAACAATGGTGTCCTAAACACATGACCTCACTCTGTGGTTATGCAAAAGAGTGAGCTGGAAAGGGAGCTTTGGGGGTTGGATGAGTCTGGTTGGGACTGGAAACCCTCTGGATCAGATGCCTCAGGAGAGGATGGAATAGCCCCACAGTTGAAGTAATTTGGACCAGACCACTGGGAGTGGTCTAAGCCTCCTCAGCAATTTGGGATGGGGAAGGATTTTCTAAAGATGATAATAATCAAAAGAAGTTAAAAAATAAAATGGACTGAATTGACAGACTTTCTATAAATAATTTCTGGAGGGTGGAAATGTATACAATTCATATAAATGAAAAGGTAAAAGACAAATTTGGGAAATTATATGCAGTAAATAATGTCCAGAGAGTTACTATCTTTAATATGTAGGGAGACATAGCGAGTTAATAAGCAAATTACAGTAATAAAAACATCCTAGCAGAAAAGGTGACAAAGTATATAACCAGAAAATGTATAAAGGTAAAAAGATTCATTCATTCATTTGTTCAGCCTTCCAATAAATTTACAGAGTACTTACTATGTAGCATGCGCTACTATTTCACATGCTGTAGACACAGCAGTAAACAAAACAAGCATCCCTATTCTCATGTAACTTCAATGCTTTCTGCTATTCTATGTCCTCTTCTAGTTAGTTTTTTCATTAATTTAATTCCAGTTAAACTCTTCATTCATCTGAAACTATTTCCACTTAAGAGTGAATTGAGAATTTATTCCCCCACTTCAAAAGTTAGCCAGTTGCCATTACTACTAGTTAATTAATTCTTTCTCTTCTCACTGATGGATGCATGATGCCACTTTTATCAAGTCATACATTCATATAATCTTGTGTTTGGGGCATTACATCCTGTCTGAGTGATTTATCTAACAACTCTATTTTTTTTTTTTTTTTGTTCCCATCACGTGGCATGTGATATCTAACTTCTCAGACCAGGAATCAAACCCGAGGCTCCCGGATGGAATCATGGATTCTTAACCCTCTGGACCACCAGGAAAGTCCCTCTGACAACTCTTATGGCAATCCCATGCTATTTTTATCCCTGGGGCTTTACGCCACATCCGATGGTATAGGCTTTACATGATTGGGGAGCATTGTGACAAAGATAACTGGGACACCATATTGGCTGCTTTCTCCATGAAAACGTATTCACAGTCTTGTTTAATTTCCTACCTTAATGAATCACTAGTGATTTTCGAACAGTCACAGAACAAAGAGAACTTATGGTTCACAATTTCCCAGGCTTGTTTCAAGTATTATTGTGTTTCATGTTCTATCATGTTTCTAAAGCTTATGAATTTTCCTCTCTCTGGGACATTAAATCTTTACATGTGGATGTGGCTAGTGGGGCCTGTTCTGTGCCTTCTCCCACTGCTAGGGTGAGGAGACAGCCCCCATGAGAACATTGCCTGCAAGCCTCGCTGTTCCCCGGCTGTCGTGTGTAGCTCTTCTTGAAAAATGGCTGGGAAAGAATTTTTTAAAAAATCTGCCTTTCCCCTGGAAACATGCTTCTTTTTTCAAATCGCCTTACGTGTTTCACAGTAAAGTTTTTAAAAATATTTTTAACAGACCTTGTGTGTTTTCTCATTAAGATTATTTTTAGGTTTATTATTATTTCTCTGCTCACTTAAATAGAATTCTCCCTGCTCCCATTGTATTTTTTAATTAACTTTTAGCTAGCTTTTTTGGGATATAGGTAACCTATAGATTTGTGTATTTTTAACTTGTCATTATTCACCTTAGATCAAAACAGTTAATCCAAAAGGAAATCAACCCTGAATATTCATTGGAAGGACTGATGCTGAATCTGAAGCTCTAATACTTTGGTCACTGGATGCAAAGAGGTGACTCATTTGAAAAGACCCTGATGCTTGGAAAAATTGAGGGCAGGAGGAGAAGAGGACAACAGAGGATGAGATGGTTGGATGGTATCATTGTCTCAATGCACATGAGTTTGAGCAAACTCCAGGAGATAGTGAAGGAGAAGGAAGCCTGGCATTCTGCAGTCCATGTGATGGCAAAAAGTTGGACATGACTTAGCAACTACACTACAAAACTGTTATTAGTTTTGGCAGTTTTCTTCTGGATTGATTGATTGATAGTTTTTGTAGAATATAGTATCTTCTGCAAATAATGATGATTTGATCTCCTGAATTTTAAAAAATATCAAGTTTCTGCTTCATGCTATTAGCTAGAAATGGTCGTGATAGTGATAGAAATCATCCTTGCCTTTATTCTATTTTTAATAGAATTGTACCTCCTATTGGGCTTCCCTGGTGGCTCAGATGGTAAAGAATCCACCTGCAATGTGGGAGACCTGGGCTTGATCCCTGGGTTGGGAAGATCTGGAGAAGGGAATGGCTACCCACCCCAGTATTCTTGCCTGAAGAACTCCATGGACAAAGGAGCCTGGTAGGCTACAGTCCATGGAGTCGCAAAGAGTCGGACACGACTGAGGGATTTTCTCTTTCACTAGTATCTCTTATTGCTTTTTCTGTGACATATTGATGTAGAGTAGAATATACTTCTGAATGTTAAATCATCATTACATTCCAGGGACAAACATAACGTTAGTCATGATGACTTATTCTTTTAATAGCCCCTGGATTTGATTTATTGGTTTTTTATTTAGGATTTTTGAATCTATATTCATAAGGAGAATTTGTCTGTATTTGTATGTATATGTATATATGTGTATGTGTGTCCACACATATACAGTACCACATATATAACATTATACATATATTTGTGTATTATCTTTCCTAGGTTTATCATAAAATTATGTTAGCCTTATAAAAGGAATTGGGATGTTTTCCATTTTTTTTTTCTCTTCTTTAGAACAATCTGGAAGAATTCATCTGTAAAACTGAGCTTGCATAAGTAAAATTCTTTATAAATAGTTTTCTTCCACAATATTTTTCAACTTCTCTCATGGTTGATGTTCTATTCAGAGAATATTCTTCTTGAGTCAATCTTGGTAACTTTTAGATTCCTAAAAATTGTCTATTTCATCAAGATATTCATGGTAACAAATATTGCTGTTCTTACTGAACACCCTAGTCCTGGGTTTTACCCTAAAAGTCAGTTTACTCTGATTTTCCTTGGAGCAGCTGAGGCAAACTAGACATTTCAGAAGAGAGTGACTGATTGCTGATGGAAAAGAATAGGGAAGATTGGCACAGAGTATTCCAGTATCCATGGCTCTCGCAGCACATCCTCCAGTCCACAGTTTCTGATCTCTGTCATCAGTCTTCTCATCTTAAAGGGCTGGTGATTTCTCAGACACCGTGCCTAAATTTTTCAGTTTCTAGTTCTAGGTGGACTCCAACCAGAAGACTCTGTCTTAATAAAGGCATTTCCTCATGGACATCTTAATATTCTTGTGGCCAAGTCACTTGCCAGTGGTACTCTGAGCCTTTCCTTGGCACCTCCCCCCCCGCCTTTCTTTCCTCCTGGTCTGCAGAGTGAGGACATCCCTCTCCCTGTAGGTGAGAACCACCCCTGCACCCAAGGGAGGGGGTGTCCTGCAGGAGCCCTTAAGGACCTTCTTCAGTGAAGAGGTAGATTGATCTGTGAAGAGCATATGATGCTCTCCCTGTGAGAAGAGAAGGAGGGATGATGGAAAGGAAGTTCAGGGAAGAGTGAGTCTGCCCCTGAGTCTGGGCTGAAGATGTGGGCAGGACAGGTTGGGGCACAAGGCTGAAAAAGTGAAATGAGGCCAGATTGTTCTGAAGGCCGTGAATTATAGGTCAAGGAGTGTAGCTTCCTGCAGGAAGAGACAAAAAAATGAATGAATAAAGGTTGCCCCAGTGTTTCATTTTCTAGTGGTGGTCCCTTAAGGGTGGAGTCTGAGTAAATACCCCGCCCCAGGACTCGAATCTTTTCCAGCAGAATTTCTAGAACTCTGGTGGGGAACCAGGGCAATGATGAAGGCCAGAAGCTTCCACCGCACCTCTGAAGCGAGTTCCCCTGCTTTTATGATCTTCCCTCTATGCCTGTCTGTGAGATCTGGCCCCTGAAGTAAGTTTATACAGTAAAGGGTCTGTATGGGACCCAGAACTATAGAGATGGTCCAGGGCAGACATTTCGTGTTAGAGAGGAGAAAAATGATGCTCAGAGAGCTAAACCTTTCCTTCTCCATTTAGGCTGTGCAGATGTGAAGGAACTACGATGAGAATGAGGACTCTTGAGCCCTAGTGCCTGGCTTTGGCATCGCTTGAATAAGAAGCACTTGCATGCTGCTGGCCCTGCATCTCTTCAGTAAATGCAGCCAGAGCCTCTTGGCCCCAGCCTCCCAGGGCAGTTGGTGAGGAGCATACCTACGAGGACAGGCAGGGCGGCCTCAGGCCTCGTGACTTCTCAGGGAGCCCTGCCTGCCCCCAGACCTCCCTTGTCCCACCCCCTCCCCCCCACCAAGGATTCAGTGAGGCTCATCTCAACACCAGTGGGGTCACACAGCTGCCGCCTACAAGGAAATGGGTCAGGCTCCTGGGGTTGTGGGGTATGCTCAGCCTGGAATTCTACTTTTCCCAGAAGGCCGTGGCCTACTTAAACTGGATGTGCAAATGAGCTACAGCTACCTGAGGATAGGCGCGTCCTGCTTGCCCAAAGCCACAGAAGACAAGCTGGCCCTCAGTAGGCAGTGGGGCCTGGCTGCTACCTTCAGTAGGAACTGGTTCCATCATCACGGGCATTGGCTAATTTATGACCACGTCTTCAAGCTTGTCTGACTCCATTCAGGCCACTGAGAGAGGAGGAAAAATCAAACCCAGGCAGTGGATCAGCTCTAGGAACCATGGCCAACACTTCCTGGTAGCCATTACTAAAGGAGGTGTGAGAGTGTGTGTATACATGTGAGAGAGAGAGGTTGATTGGCTCACACACTGATGGGAGAGGTTAGGAGAAGTTTTCCTGGATATCAGCCTCCCCGGGGTATCTCAGGATTGACTTTATGCTGTGTAATTGACAGGGACTGGACTAAGAGCTGAAGCAGGCCAGAGTTTAGGATTCCTCTTCCTGCATTTCAGCATGTGTCTTTGGTAACAATGATGAAGTTCAGGGTGAACACAGACCCAAGTGCTAATTTTATGTATTTTGTGCCAGTGATACACTCTCTCCATCTCGGAGTGGGTTGCAATCACAGGCGGGCTTGGACACGTGTGCACCGCCTGTCACAGGCATCTGACAGCTGGAGCCCATTTGTTAGAGGCAGACACAGGGCAGGGGGGCTCTGAGCTGGCCAGTGAGAGGGCACGTCGCTGGCTGGCTGGCCCAGCTGGAGCCTTCGTTGGCAGTAAAGAGGTTTTAACGTGGCCAAAGTGAGTGTGTCATCGGGATGAGAACCGAGTGAAAGGGATTAAAGATCTAAAATATCACTTGACAGTTATTAGTTCTTTTGTTATTTTTTTTTTTGTCTATTCATATGCTTGATAATACAGTAACTGTTTCGGGTTTAATTGCTTACAAATAGTTTTATGCTTTATTTATCTAAGAAGTACAAATAGAAGGGTAATTGATTCACTGAATCTTACAATGTTAGGGCTGGGAAGCCTCTCAGAAGTTGTCTGGTCCCTTTTTCCCCATCTGATGTACCAGGAACTGAGGTCTACAAAGGTGAGCTAACTTAGCCCCAGATTGTGGAGTGAGGCTGCAGATGAAGCTGGAGTCTCCCACATCTGCCCACCATGGAGTGTGTAAGAACTCTGTGTACCGCTGGTGTAGACCTGAGGTTGTCTGTTTGGCAAGCCATGGTGGCTGGTTTGGGAGTTCAGTCTCATTGGCAGCAACCAGAGGTGATGATTCTCTGGGTAAGGATATCTCAAACAGTGGCTTCCAGCCATGATGGTTTTGACTCAAAAAATACAAGCAGTCTAAAGGTTAAGAGTTATGTTTTATTCAGTGGAAATTTTTAAGACTTAAGCCCAGGAGGCAGCATCGCAAGTAATGAGAGAGAACAGCTCTGAGGAGGTGGGGGTGGGGAGGAGCCTGGTGTTATAGAAGTTTTGCAAAAAAGGGCAGGTAGTCTGAACATCAAAAGATTATTGTTAATTAAAGAAAGCCAGATATCCCAAGTAAAGGAATTTAGTGCTTTTTCTGAGTATGGGAAGATTCGAGAGTCTAGGCTCACTGAAATCACGCCTTTGATATGCACCTCAGCTATCTGGGGCCAGAATCCAGTGCTTTTCATATCCTGAGCTTCCTCCTGGCTCACTGTAGGGAGTGGCTGTAGTCTGGTGGCTGCTGGGTGGCAAGTATTCTTTCCTTCCTGAGTTTGCTCAGGGCTTACCAGCTCACCTTCCATGGTGGCTGCAATTCCTGATGACTGTGACATTCTCTGTTTCCTGGTATGGCAAGAAACATTCCATTTCTCAACTCCATCCCATGTGCATGGAGCCTTGCAGTTTGTAAGGTGATTGGTATGCCTGCATCATCCTCTCTTATCTTCCCTGTGACCCTGTGCCACAAGGGTTAGGCCCGTTTTATAGACGTAGGAACTTACATCCTGGAGGTTAATCCCTAGGGCTCTGTAACTTCCCAGTTTCCTTGAGATGATCATCTTTCCATCAATTTCCTCCATCTCGCCTCCATCCTTCTACTACCAGAATCTTTTTAAGAGCTTCCTCTCTTGTTCTGTGCTCCTCCATCCCTGCCAATTTCAGCTCAGTCCCTTCGACCCTCGGTCAGTTCCTGGAGTGAGTGTACAGCCAGGAAAGGAAACCATTGCAGGGGCAGGAGGTCTACTTTCTTGCTTCTTCTGCTTCCTGACCAGACAAAGAAGTAATGAGCTTGGGCAAATCAGACCATCATTTACATTATTCTTTTGCTTCTTCACTGGCTTCTCTTAGGAACAAAAACTTAAGGCTTTCCTCTACCCAGTTCGCCCTAATGCTACCATATATTTATTTTCTGATATTCCCCCATATATTTAAGTCTCCATCTTCTGCCTTCAAGACTTCATTCCTTAATGCCTTGTAGTCTGGTTCTTGAGCCCACAACCCAAGCGTGAGGGTCACCGACGTCCACTTGTTTGCCAAACTCAACTTTTCCTGGTGTCCTCACTCTTGTTCCATTCAGCAATGCGGGCCATCATCTTCCTTCTAGAAATTCCTCCACGGGTGTGTCCATCAGAAAAGGCCAGGCCATGCTGTGGTTTCCCGTAATCCCAGTGGCTTAAAGCCAAGAGGCTGGTTTCTCACTCCTGACGACCTCTGGTTCTGCTGCATGTCCTCTCATTCAGCCTCTACTGGAAATGTGGTCACTCCAGCAGAGGAAAGGAAGCCCTCAGAGGTCTCACAGCAGCTATAAATGTCCAGCTCAACACGACAGATTGCTTTCACTTACTGCTCATTGTCTAAAAGCAGTCCTACATGCTCGATAGCTACAAAGAGGAGTCAGGAATCCCCCTCCCCTGGGACTCCTGGAAGGGAGTCTGATGACCAGCGCCCATGACTGCCCTAGTACAGCGTCACCCTGGCTCTTCCTACCACTCTGGATGCCTCTTCTTCACCTCCTTTCTTGCCTACTCAGCCTTCTCTCATCTCTCAACTCTTAAATGCAACAACCAAAAACCCACTGAAATGTTGTGAAGTAATTAGCCTCCAACTAATAAAAAAAAAAAAAAGATAATAATAAAAAAAAAATAAATGCAACAACCAATATATTCCCATATGCCCTCTAGATTTTTTTTTCTCCTTTATTTACTCTATTCCCTCCTTTATCTTTCTTTGCAAATATCTCCTAAATGTGTATCTCCATCACGACCTCTTTCCTGATTTCCGATCTAAACTAGACATGTACGAAATAAGAATCTTCATCCTTCTCACCCAAAATCAGTCCCTCCTCCCTCTTTTCCTACTTCAGAGATGTTGGAGGCCCAGACCAGTTTCCCTGCTTCAGCAAACCTTCCCATCAGCCTTCTGCCACTGGGAGGAGACTCCCTAGTTTTACTCTCTCTACCCACAGCGGTGCTCCTAATGATTGGAGTTCCAAGTCCCTAGCCAGTATTCTTGCCTGGAGAATCCCAGGGACAGAAGAGCCTGGTGGGCTGCCGTCTATGGGATCGCACAGAGTCGGACACGACTGAAGTGACTTAGTAGCAGCAGCAGCAGCAGCTTGGCTGAAATTGACCCCAGTGAGTGAAGGTGCCATTCTATTTCCAAACCCAACGTCAGAACTTCATTTTGGTCCCATACTCTGCATACACTGGGAGTCTGAGCCAAAGGGTAATTCTAGGGAGGGTTTCTTTTTCTCAACCCCTCTTATTACTTGCAGCAATCTCTGAGAAGCAATTCCGATTCAGGCCTCCGAATCCTTCAGTTCTTCCCTGCAGTTCAAAGTCTCCTCTTGTTCTCAAAGCACTGAACTGTCTCTGTAACTCAGAGCTGTAGCAGCCCTTCCAATAGTGACTTTTGGATCCTATCATTTTATAAGAAGGGGAGCTGAGGTGCAGGGAGACCCAGTGACTCCGCCATCGTCCCAGTGACTCATCGGAGCCTCTTCCACTAGTCCTCTTGCTCTGAGAGTGATTTCGGTGCTCTGATTTGCCCAGGGCACAGCAGATGTTTGTGTGTGAGAAAGAGGAGAAAGTGAGGATGCTAAATCATGGCAGCTAGCTGGGCGCCTGCAGGCTGCGTGTAGCCACTTGTCACTGCTGGTTTAGGTCAGCCACCACGGGGCCCTGCCAAGCAAAAAACTTGAATGGCAATAAATAGAGCCATTTAGCTGTAATGGGGCTGAACGCACAGAGAGGGTGAGGCTTGGGAAGGAGATGGGTCCAAGGAGCTCTTGGCACATCAGCGGCTTGGTAATGCGCTCTTTCCCTCTTGGAGAAGGCTGATTCAATTACTCCTGAGCACTTGGGGAGCATTGCCTCAGATGCCTCCTGCGGCCCCGATGCCCGTGGCGGTCCCGGTGTCGACCAGCCTTCTGTCTGATTGGCCGTGCAGAGCCTGGCCAGATGACTGCTGGGTCCTGGTGGCTTGGGAAGTGAGAACTCCACCTCCTGGGCCTGGCTGGCCCCTACTCTGTGGGCGCCAGCTTTTGATTGGGAGGTCCCAGGAGCTTGGATCTGTCCTCTGAGGTTTCTGGGACCAGGTTGAAGGGAAGGACTTTGACAGGGTGAGTTTTGTTGTTTGGTTCTTCACGGCCCTCAGCCCTCCTGTCGGTCGCAGGGCCAGGGGCTGAGGGGTGAGGGTGGGATGGCTTCTGTGGGGCTTGGGGGCAGAGACAGAAGCCTGTTGTGTGGTGGCTGGGTCCTGGGTTTGCGGACCGAGGAGGGTGGAGACCAAAGGCAGGAGGAGATCTACCTGGAGCAGGCCTTGAATCTGCAGAAGCTCCTGGGGCTCTGTCTGACTTATGCGAGGTCCCGCCTCTCATGTCTCGAGTGGGACATGTCCCCTCTGGTTGGAACAATTTGTTCCCCTCCAGTCTCCTCTCCACTGACCTCCCTCTGGCTCTTCCATCCCAGTCGCAGTGGCCCCTGCAGCTCCTTACAGGTACCATGAGTGTTTTTCCTCAGGGCTTCCTTCTGGCTCTGCCTTTTGCCTAAAACACTGTTCCCTCTCTGTCCCCTTGGCTGAATCTCTTCACTTTCTTCAAATACGTGCTCAAACAAAGCAAAACCCAACCACTGTGTTCAATTCTGCAAACAAATCCCTCTTACTTGTCCCTTTTGTCTTTTTTCCCCCAGCACTTATTAACTTTATAACGTACTGTTCTACTATGCATGTTTATTAGGTTTATTTTTAATGTCTATTTTATTTATTAGGTTTACATTCTCTACTGGAATGTAAGCTCCCTGAGGACAAGGATCTTTGTTCCGGTCACTACTAGAAGAGGGTCTGGTACATAGTAGGCTCATCAAATAAATGAATGTGTCTGGAGAGAATTGGGATAGTCGTTAACCCCACATCATGGGGCATCAGAGAATCTGTTGGGTATTGGCTGGAACAGGCTTTCCAATAAATGAGGATCCAGTGTTTTTCAGGTTCCCGCTCAAAGGCTGAGGACCCATCACCAGGGAAGAGAGCACTGGAGGAGAGGTCTTTTGGGAATGGATACGTGACATAGGCCGATGCCATTGGCTGGTTGAATCAGCCGCTCAAATGGTGAGGTCTGCCATCTTGGGCATCCAAAACTATTGTGAGCAGAGCCACAGGTAGCTTGTTAGTGGCAGTAGCTAATCGGCTGACATGGACAGTAGCTTTCTAGGGTGGAAGGGAGGGGATGGAGTTACAGCTACATGCTGGGAGGTGATATGGCCATCGTGAATCCCAACCTTGCTGTAGCCTGTAGCCCGCTAGCATGTCCATGCAAATGAATGACATATATTCAGGATCAGAAAGAAATATCTTGCACCTCCCCTGGGTCATACCTTATGTGTAACCTTCTCTGGGGTCAAAGTGCAGGATGGGAGAGCCATGGAGTTTGGTGGGCATCAGAGGGCAGGTCCCCAAATGGCTTATGACTCAAACTTTTTTGCTGCATCCAGCACAGGTGACCTTCCTTGTCCCCCCCACCTGGTCATTCTTTCCCAGGCCTCCATTATCCAAGGCCCTCGGTTCTACATAGGCCCGGAAGTCTTGGAATTTGAACAAGCCGCTGTTCAGCATTGCTAATTGCTCTCATACACAACCCCAGTTATTTTGAAAGAGGTATCCTATAATCAGAAGGGGGTGCACCTGTGACCAAGAGAGGGTGTGCATGTGATCAAGATGGGGTGCTCATGTGCTTGGCATGCATGTCTGTGACAACACATGGTCTTGATCACAGCCTTAGAGTTAAATGTTTCATCCTTTTCATTATGATTAAGCTGGACAGGTTCTTAGTTTTCCCTCTTGGTTCATAATTTTATACCTTGGCACAGGTTTATTCTGATATGTTAACATTAGGGTTTGTACATCAATTATGTCACCCAACTCTTCTTCTCTGTTCCACATTAAATCTAGTTGCAAAATTGTAATAGAAGGATCCATTTTTAGGCCCTTTTTCTCTGGAGTCTAAAGTATAGGGTGTCCATGCAAGGGCACCAGGTACGAAGGGCCTCAGCAGCTGAAATATTTTCTATTGTCTCCAAAACTTGGGCAGTGGGGCCTCCAGCCTCAACCAACTCAGAATTGTGGAAAAATCTAGAGCCAGGTGTGTTTTTGTAGCCAGATGACTTACCCAAAGGTGTCTTCCTCCTCTAAACTCCCACACTGTTTCTTCACTCAAAACCAAACCAAGCTCAGGTGGTCGGCTGAGCCTGGAGGGAGTCCAGGCCTGGTGCTGGAACCAAGGGACCCAGTACTACTAGTGTTCATGCATGGGCTCTCGATGCCCCTGTGGAGCCGTGGCCCTCAGGCAAAGAGCCCTCTAGACTCCCTGTCACTGACTTCTAAATTTGTCACCAAACCAAATTTGTTTGGCCCTCCGCACAGCAACCCAGAGGCCGAGGCCAAAGGTTGACCTAATCTTTGCAATCAAGAGGGACTTTGCAGTGATTAAAGAGCCATTTCCTGCTCACGTGTTGACACTAGCAGCTTCCAAGTCATGTAGAAGAGGAGCTGACAGGCACAGCCCTGGGAGAGTGGCTGGTCCTGGCGGTGGCAGAGTCTGGGCGGGGGTGGGGGAGGGGGGGGGTGAGAGTTGGAGGGGTGTCTACACCAAACGTGCAACTCTCTAGTGAGACCATCTTAGTACTTTCCTCTGCAGTCTGTGTACACTTGGGGGATTGTTCACTGTCCCGGTCAATGTTGGCGGCAGGGCAGGCTTGAGTCTGAGTGGAGACAGGTGTCCTGTGTGAGCTATGGTTACCTTCCAGTTATTTCCAAAGCTTCAAAAAACTGGAGGAGGAAGGCCAGAGAATGCCCCATGACTAGAGAATAATGAAGAGGGCCCAAGGAAGGTCAGGCCTCAGCTGGAAACAGAGAACTTGGGGAGGAAATGGATGTGAATTAAGATGCTTTCAGATGCAAGTGATAAAAATCTAACCCCAAATATCTTAAACAAAGCAGGGAATTTATTATTGATTGAAGGCCCTGGGGTAGAGGTCTGGCTCACATGGCATCACTGGGGCTCTATTCACTCAAGTCCTTGGCTCTGTGCCTTGCTGCCGCTGGCTTTGTTCTACACATGGCTTCCCCCTGGGATGCAGAAGATGACTGCTGACAGCCTTAGACTCATGTGTTCCCCGCTTGGCACCAACACTGGATCAAAGTGACTTCTATGTCCCAGTTTATTTTGAGAAGACATGAGACTAGTGCTGTGTGGTCATTTGCCAGTGGGCTGGGCCAGGAGGGTGTGGTCATGAGGGGGGGCCAGCTGATAGAGCTCCATGACCGTGGGGAGCCGAGGACCCCCAACAGGAGCCAAGGCAATATTCCACTTCTTCCTTCACCCTCTCCAGGGGCTCATCTCTCTTCCATTTAGCACTTCCCAGGGCCAAGGGCTAATAATTTGGGGTTAGAATGACAAAGACAACTTGTAGGGATAAACGCAAATTTTTGCATTTCAGATCTTTTGTACATGTAGCTGAGAAATTGCTCTGATCCAGTTACTGTCTCCTGTTTCCCCCTTTTTTGAACAGTAGTGCATACAGCAGTTATCTTGGGCTTGTCCCATCATTGTATGTTGGGTGTGTAAGGGGCAGATAATGTGTCACTCTGGTTTTGGGTCTTTAGTGGAGACTCCGTAGAAGAGGACCCATACCATGACACCTCACTGGTGTCTGGGCCTGGTTTGGATGAAAACTTCCTGGAAGTTAAACTGCTGCCATAATGGAGTGAGATCCAGGGACCCTGGGGGAGAGCATATGGGCATTTTGCATGTTGAAGGCTGTGAATTATTACAGCAGACTGTTTATAGCTGTGGCAGGGTGTATTTTCAAAAGATGCTTGTGATGGTCTCTCCCATCCACGTGTTCTGTTTGCAGTGTGACCGCATGGCCCATCATTAAGAGGCAGAATCTTTGTCCTCCTTCCCTGAACCTGGCTGGTGTTTGCAACTGCTTCAGCAAGCAGAGTGTGGGTGAGTGGTTCTCTGAGCTTCTAAGACTATATCCTAAAGGTTGATACAGGTTCAGATTGGTTCTTCCTCTTTTAGGACATTAGCTGTGGGGGAGCCCAGGCCAGGTGAAGAGGCTACATGTAGGTGTTTGGCCAATAGCCCTGGCATTGATCACCAGACATCTGAGTGAGGAAGGCTTTCCTCTCCAGCTCCAGCCCTGCTCTTACTTTAACTGTGGGACAGAACCATTGAGCTGAGCCTGCCATCCTCCCAAGCCATAAGAGATAATAACAGTAGTAGGAGAAGCAACAATGATAATAGTAGTAATAATAATAATGTTTCATATCACAAAGTCTGGGGTTTTTTTTTTTTTACGCAACAATAAATAATGGGAATGCTTTCTGTGAAGATCACAGAGGAGTCTTAACTATCTACAGTCTTGAGATGAGCTTGGCCCCTGGCTACTAAAACCCTTAAATATATTTCAAGAACAACAATTTGGGTTGGAAGGAGGCTGCCCAGTGTGTGGAGTTAATTCGGGAAGGCAGTGTTGGCTTCATCTTCAGAAGGTCTAGGCAGGTATATGGGCCTGAGGATGACACCTGACCTTGACCCAGAGTTCTTCCATGGACAGGAAGTCACTATTCTCAGAGTCTGCATTTCCAGGGAGCTACAAGAAAGCAGTGGAGGCTGGTGGAGGCCAAGGAACACCCTTTTGTTTGCAGTGGGGTGTACTGTGAGACCAGTTTCTTGGTCCAGAATCGCCGTGCCCAGACATCTGCCCAGTGGAGGTCTGAAGTTAAGTGGCTTCAGTGAGCTGTTCTCTGGATAGTTCATTTATGAGGTGAGTGTTTGGAAAGAACCTTTATTGAGATATAGATGTTGTGAAGGTCAGTTTCACCTGGGAATCTTTTCTGGCATAAGGGATGCAGAGCTTGCCCAAGCTGCCCTCTAAGACTTAGCGAAAGAGGCTTTTCTCTCTGGTTTCCTTGGAACTCAGGGCCGGTTTCAGAGAGTCAAGCTCTCAGTGATAATGCAGCCCCCGTTACGGAAAACTTCCGGTGAGCAGGGAGCTGTGCTACGTGTGTCCATGAGCATCACAGCAGCTCTCTGGGGGGAACGTCAGGATGCCCATTTTACAGATGAAGAACTGAGGCCTCAGAGAGAAGGTGACTTGCAGAGGACACACAGCTGAAAGGGTTTCAATCCCTGTGGCTCAGTCTCAATATCAAGTGTCCTATCTATTCTTGTCAATATACACAGACGGAAAGGGAGCCAGGGTGCAGGAGAGCATTGTTTAGTATATCAAAGGAGCATAGAAGTTAAGAAAGAATCAGAAAAGAAACAATCTGAGCAAGAAACTAAAGCAGTATTGGATTATAAACCAAGTATGAAATAAGTATCAATGAGCTCATGCTGGTATGAATACATGACTGTATATAAAAATAAATGGGCAGGGACCTCCCTGGCGGTCCAGTGGTTGAGAGTTGGCTTTGCAATGCAGGGGATGTGGGTTCGATCCCTGATTGGGGGACTGGGATCCCACATGCCTTGAAACAACTGAGCCCGCAGATGGCAACTGGAGAGTCCATGTGTCACGGTGGAGGATCCTGCGTGGTGCAACAAGGACTCAAGAGCTGCAGCTAAGACCCGATGGAGCCAAATAGATAAATCTATATATTTTTAAAATAGGGAAGAACAGACAAACCTTCTCACAGAACAATTCCAAATAATTTACATAGATACTCCACGCTGGTGGAGGTGGTACCTACCTCTACACCCTGTAAGTGTGGGCTGTATGTGTGACTTCCCTCTAGAGAGTAAAGCACGGAAAAGGGGAGAACATAGAATCACTTCTCGGTGGAGCAATCTGATGAGCACGGCATCAGCCAGGTGATCAAGGTCAACATCAACCATGATAAGTCTTGTGCATAGCATGCCCCTTTCAGATGATGTGATGAAAATGACATTTTACCTCTACAATCTTCCTTTCGACAACCCATGCCCCAGTCTAATTAAGAGAAAAACATCGAACAAATCACAATAGAGGGAATTTTACCAAATACCTGACCAACACTCCTCAAAACCGTCAAGGACGTCCAAACAAGGAAAGTCTGAGAAATAGTCACAGCAAGTGTTGCCTAAGGAAATACCATGAATAAAGGTTCTGTGTTGTCCTGGATAGGACCCTGGCCTAGAAAAAGTCGTTAGGTAAAAACTAAGAAAATTTGAATCTAGTGTGAACTTTAGTCAATGATAGTGTATCAATATTGGTTCATTACTTGTATCAATTGCACCATGCTAGCATAAGATGTTCGGAGAAGGCAATGGCACCCACTCCAGTACTCTTGCCTGGAAAATCCCACGGATGGAGGAGCCTGGTAGGCTGTGGTCCATGGGGTTGCTAAGAGTCGAACACGACTGAGTGACTTCACTTTCACTTTTCACTTTTATGCATTGGAGAAGGAAATGGCAACCCACTCCCGTGTTTTTGCCTGGAGAATCCCAGGGACGGGGGAGCCTGGTGGGCTGCTGTCTATGGGGTCACACAGAGTCGGACATGACTGAAGTGACTTAGCAGCAGAAGCTCCATAAGATGTTAATAATAAGGGAAACTGGGAACTCTGTATCATCTTCACCATTTTTTTTCCTGTAAATCAAAGACTATAATAAGAAAATTAAGTTAATTAAAAAGCAAAACAAGACACCATAACAGGTCAAGAAAGTAACTGCAGAAGGAAGTAAAGAAGTGAAAGTCTCTCAGTTGTGTCTGACTCTTTGCAACCCCATGGACTATACAGTCCATGGAATTCTCCAGGCCAGATTACTGGAGTGGGCAGCTTATCCCTTCTGCAGTGGATCTTCCCGACTCAGGAATCAAACTGGGGTCTCCTGAATTGCAGGTGGATTCTTTACCAACTGAGCTACCAGGGAATCCCACAGAAGAAGGTAAAAAGCTTTGTATTTTAGCATTTGAAAGAATAATTTTATTTATTTATTTTTGGCTGTCCTGGGTCTTCATGGCTGCAGTGGCTTTTATTTATTTGCAGTGAACAGGGGCTACTCTTTAGCTCTCTAGTTGTGGTGTGTGGGCTTCTCATTGTGCTGGCATCTCTTGTTGTGAAGCACAGGCTCTAAGGCATGCAGGCTTCACTAGTTTGGCTTCCAGCCTCTAGAGCACAGGCTCAATTGTTGGGGCGCATGGGCTTAGTTTCTGCATGGCATGTGGGATCTTCCCCGATCAGGTATCGAATCTGTGTCTCCTGCATTGGCAGGTGAATTCTTTACCACTGAGCCACCAGGGAAAGCCTACATGGAGAATAGTATTGAGGTTCCTTAAAAAACTGAAGAGGGGGCTACCATATGAAATAGCGACCCCACTACTAAGCATATATCTGGAGAAAATTATAATTTGAAAAAATACATACAGCACAGTGTTCACTGCAGCACTATTTACAATAGCCAAGTAGCCAAGGCATGGTAGCCACCTCTATGTCCATCGACAGATGAATCAATAAAGATGTGGTATGTGTATACAGTAGAATATCACTCAGCCATAAAAAGAATGAAATAATGCCATTTCCAGCAACATGGATGGGCCTAGAGATTGTCATACTGAGTACAGTAAGTCAGACAGAGAAAAGACAGATATGATATTGCTACAAATATCCTCAGTCAAGATTCATTTGTGCACCTGAGAGCTTCGTGTGGGCAGAGCCTGGGGTCAGGGGGCTGGCTCTGGGTCTTCCCCATCCTTGGGCTTGCAGGACTCACCTTTTTGCCTCCATCCTGTAAAGGAGCCGGACCCCAGGGGACCCTCCCTATATACTTTGCTTTAGGCTCTCTCTGAAATACCCAGATAGTAATATTTGATGCCAATATTCTGAGTTGTTTTGCAGATGTGAAAACCCCCACCAAATGAAAGATGTTAGCTAATTGATGACCATGAGCATAGCCGCAGGCCTCCTGGAGCCTAGGAACTGATAATATTAAGCTCTAACATCACCCTGCTACCTCACCATCAGCCAGTAGGAGAATCCGTGTACCAGCTGATCACATACCCTGCAACCCCCCACCTCCCACCACCAGGTGATTTGCTGAAACCCTTCTGGGAGCTTGGGTTTTTTTTTTCAAGGGCATGAACCACTGTCTCCTTGCATGGCCCTGCAGTAATCCTTTTTCTGCTCCAAACTCCGATGTTTGAATGTGTTGGAGCACATGAACTAGGGCTAACAATCACCTCTTGTGTCCATTTTCCTCTCTCTCATCATCAGGTGCCTGGAGCTGCTGGCTTCTCCCTCCCAGGCAGGAGACCCCGAAGCTGCTCTGTCCTCCCTCCCCTCTGTAGGCCGGGGAGGGCATCTTTCGATCCATGGATAAAGTCTCTCCTATCAAGATCAGTATCTTCCTGAACATTCCCAAAGGCCCTCTGAAGTAGAACTTAATGAGGATGGGCTTTGTCTTGGGTGGAGAGGTCTTCCGTATCCCTTAAAATTTCCATCTGTCTCCATCCATTGATTCAACCAATGCTGCTCGAGTTTCTCTCTTATGCCAGGTGTTAGGAATACAATGGTAAAAAAAAGTTCCAACCCTTAAGGTGATTACATTCTGGTAGGGCAGAGGGTAAGTAAATGGGATAATTCAAGACGATGCCATACATGTTATCTAGAAAAGGAAATGGTAACCCACTCCAGTATTCTTGCCTGGAGAATACCATGGACAGAGAAGCCTGGCAGGCTACACTCCATGGGGTCACAAGAGTTGGACATGACTTAGTGACTAAAGAGAGAGAGAGAAGGGTTTTGGGACGCAGCAGAATAGCCTGAAACCCAGTCTTGGTGGGTCAGGAAAGCTTCCTTGCGGTAGTTACAGCTGAGACCTATAGTGAAATTTCTCTGCCAAGGGGGCTGCCAGTCCAGACTTGAGTCTCCTTTCCCTGGAGCAAGCGCTAGAGAGAACTGGAGAGGATGAAGGTGCTCAGGCTTGGAGGAAATAGGAGGGAGGGAGGGAGGAAGCAGGAAAGGGAAGTGGATGGAGGGCGATGCACATCATCGGCGCCAGGACTTGGGTCAGCAGGGGACGAGTGGCCCTGCTGGCCGGGCACCCGCCCTTCCTTCACCCCAGGGCCAGGCTGGGCTTCCATGGGGGCCTAAGTGACCCCAGCTGGAACCAGAGGGCTACAGGGCCTGGAGTCATCAGCCCGGCCTTTGTCATCAGCTCCTTGGCAGGGTCATGATGGCAGATCGGCTTGTCCTGCCTCAGCTGGAACAGGATGTGGAGGGGTTTGCCAACCTGCCAGCCCAGTTGCTCTTCTCCACTTTTCTTCCTGGATCTGATCAAGTGAGAATAAACACAGCAAACTTTTAGTCCAGCCTCCTGGGGCCTTGGTTTTGATCTACCCCGGGCATTTCTGGGCACCCTCTGCTTCTCTTTTTAGCCAGACCTTTGTTATGTTTGTGCAAAAAGAGGTTGAGGTCATTGAGGATCCGGTGGATACCCTGACCTCGGCTCTGGGGAATGTTCTGGAGGTGCTGAGCCAGAGTGCTGTGCGTCTTGTCAAAGCTCCATAGATGTTCAAGAGCTGAGGGCTTTCAGGGTTTAGAAGAGTGTTTGGGAACATCCAACTCAGCTCCCTTCCCTGAGGATTTCCAGCAGTGACACCTCCCACAATGACAGACTGGAACCATTTGGGAGTGCACTTTCAAGTTACACCTTTCAGTGATTCAGACCATCTCCTGGCTGCGTGGCGAGTCAGGGCGGTGGGAGGGGTATGTGTGTATAAGAGTGTGACCTAACCAGGCTGTGTAGGAGCAGACGCGTGTGACTGGAAACTGAATCCCCTGCCTGCATGCCTCTAATTAGGGTACTTCCTACCACATGTGCTAAGTGGTATTCATTCTCACTGTTAGAGAACTTGATCATTAGAGGGGATACCTGCCTCCCAGAATTTATTTCATTGGTTCTGGTTGGAGGGAGGAGCATAATCTTTGGAGTCAGACCATTGCAGATTTTTATCTCCCTTCTGCCACTGAATATATATGACCAACTTTAGGTACTGTCTTCCCCATGTGTGAAATGGGGATAACAATGCCTGCTTCTCTGAGTTGTCATGGGGTTTATGAATGTGAAGAGCTTATCCTAAGGCCTGGCTGTCACTCAGTATCTGCCCCTTTCTTCAGTTCTCCTGGACTCCAGAGGACCGAGTCCCTTCCCCATCTGTGAGGCTGGGCTTGTGAAGAATGACATCGGCTCTCACCGTCCTTCTGTTTTCCTTACAACAAATCAGTTCGCTTTCGTTAAACACACAGAACAAGCAAACTGGGTGTACATTTGTCTGCTTGGGCTGCCATGCAAAGTGCCACAGACTGGATGGCTTAAACAACAGAAATTTCTTTTCTCACAGTTTCAGGTGCTGGAAGTCCAAGATCAGGTGTCATCAGGATTGGTTCCTTCCAAGACCACTCTTCTTGGCTTGGAGATGGCCATCTTCCCCTGCATCCTCACATGGTTTTCCCTCTGTATGTTTCTGTGTCTGTAATCTCCTCTCCTTACAAGGACACAAGTCATATTGGACTAGGGCCCACTCTAATGACCTCACTTTAAATTAATTACCACTCTAGGGTATTTAGGCTCTATCTCTAAATACATTGGAAGGTATTAATGGTTAAGACTTTAACATATGAGTTGGGGAGAGGCGGGGGTTGTACAACTCAACCCATGACAAGATGTCACAGGAAAACCCAGGTGTTTAAGATAGTTGAGTTGGAAGTGACAAGCTGAACACGGTTCATTTTTGTTTGTTCTTGAGTTTCCCTGTGGTCCTGTCCCGAGGGTCCAGCTGGGTGGAAGCTGTCCACCTGGGCCACTGCTGGGGCTCAGCCTTGAGTGGGCATCCCTGCTCTCTGGACTGGCCTATTGTGGACTGTGTTTCTATCGCTGAAACGCTTTGCAGTGTTTTTTAGAGGTAATTCCTGCTTGTCAGCGGCCGCATTTCTTAATCAGCCACTCATTCATTTCTCTGAAGGCTCCTGACACTTCTGACTCGCTCAGAGGGCCTGGTGTGGCACAGAAAACTGAGCTCACGAATCCAAGTGCTCTCACTCCCTGGGAGCCAGCCAGGAGTTCCAGCTCCTTCCATTATTCTTAGCCTTGAGATGGTGGGAGCAGGCGTGTCAAAGCCAGACTTAGGTTTTTGCAAGCATATTTTGGCCTCCCTGCCTCCCTATTTTTATTTCCTTCATATTTGGAAAGAGAAAATTCCCAGACATGGGCCTGGGAAGCAGGCTGTTCTCAGGTCAGCCGGTGCCCGGTGCCCCTTCTGGCCTCTGCTTGTGCCAGGGGAAGTGATGTGATGCTTCAGCTCTCTGCAAGGGGCTCTCCCCACCCCCATCCCAGGAGCTGGTCACCCCACCCTCCAGGGAAGGGTCTGCTTTCTTGCAGTCCTCTCTCCCTTCCAGATGAGTTGGGGCACAAAGTTGTGCAGGCACCTGCCCAGGTGGAGGGAATGTCTAGACCTGGGTCTTGGGTCTTGTTCTATTGTTTCTATTGGAATCATGCTCCCGCTCATCAGACCTTGCAGACTAGCAGGCTGGTAGCTGCCAAGTTCATCCAGACTCTACCTCAGGAAAGTGGGTGATATTAAGCCCTGTCGGCTGCCCCTGCTTTTTTTTTTTTTTTGCTGCACCACGTAGCTTGTGGAATCTTAATTCCCTGACCAGGGATTGAACCTGGGTCCACAGCAGTGAAAGCTTACGTCTTAACAACTAGACTGCCAGGGAAGTCAGCCCCTGCCTTTTTTCCACCTGGCTGTGTGATCACTGACCTCAGCTGCTGGAACACAGACATACCCCTTCCCTCCTAGCCGTGCAGCACAGGAGACATGAGCCCAGAGGAAGGGACCCTGCCCTGGTATGCCTCCTGCTGTGGTGAGCTCTGATACCCAGTTGTATCAGACTCTCTGCCACCCCATGGATAGTAGCCCGCCAGGCTCCTCCGTGCATGGGATTCTCCAGGCAAGAATGTTGCAGTGGGTTGCCGTTTCCTCCTCCAGGGGATCTTCCTGACCCGAGGACTGAACCCATGTTGCTTGCTTTGGCAGGTGGATTCTTTAGCACTCGCGCCACCTGGCCTGGAAGCAAAGCCTGTGCTACTTGCCTGGTTTCGGGGTTGCCTAGGTGATGTCATCTGTGGGTGGGGGTGGGGTCATTTATCTTTTTCACTGTCCAAAGACGGCTTTGGCGGCAGCGGCTGTTTGAATGAGGACTGACCCCCAGCTGGGAGAGTTCCTGTAAGCCCCATCCATCAGCAAGAGGGCTTGGGTGTGAATGGGAATGAAACAGCCCCAAACATTTATTTGGCTTTTACAAACATTTGTTTAACATTTCTTTTTTCTTTCTCTCCTGCTGTGTCTTTTCTGGGGACAGGAAGTAATGATCTCTTGTTTTATCTCCTCTTCTTTGCAAGGGCGATGTGTTTGTGAGTAAGTGTGCAGTTATTTCATGAATCGTAAGTATCAATGTTCTTTTCGGGAAAGAAGTCACTAAAATATCCACTCACCCCCACTCCAAGCAAATTTAGTGGAGTGAGCACTTTGTCTGGTTGGGGGGAGCTAGCAAGCCTGTACTTGGGACAGAGTAGGGGTCGGCAGTGGGGGACTGTGCCCTTCTGGAACTCTTTCAGATATGTCTGCTGGGATAGTAAGCTCATGGCTAGGGCCAGGTGGGTGAAGGATCTCAGGTGGGTGTAGCCTGGAGAATCCAGAGGTTGCAGAAAAGCATCTTCATTGTCTCAGGGGCCATCTTGTGACGGCCTCTGCGTGTGGTTCCAGCAGATGGAACTAGGATCAATGGGTGGCTATGATGGTGTGGTCAATTGCTGCCCATTGGAAGGACTGACTTCTGGTGCAGAGGTATCCACTGTGGCTGAGGATTGAGGAGGTCAGAGGCTGGCTGTTCCCTCAGCTGGAGTTGTGTGCTGATGACCGATTGACCGTCATAGCTCTGCCTCTGAGCTTCCCCCTGAGGTTTTGTGTTTAGCCTGGAGCACAGCAGCTGGAGGCCCTTCCTCCCTTCTTCCATTCCTTCTTTGTTGTCCTTCTTTGTTCCTTCCTTATTCCCTTGGGGACAGGACTCTCTGAGACAGAGCTGCCGAAAGGCACAGTTGCCAGGTAGAATTGCTTTGTGCCCAGGGTCTCTGACTGTTTTCTGGAGTCTCCCGTCCATGAAGACAGGCTTTGAGTCTGCCCGTAGCCCCCACCAGCAGCCCATGGATCTGCTCTCGCTAGCCGCAACACCCTGGGCTGTGACCTTCTCTCGGAGCTCTTGCTAAGGGACTGTAGCTGATCCAACAAGCTCATTTGCCCTGCCTTCCAGGGGTTCTAGGCTTCTCTGGTGGCTCAGCTGTAAAGTATCTGCCTGCATGGCAGGAAACACAGGAGACGTGTGTTCAATTCTTGGGTTGGGAAGATCCCCTGGAGGAGGAAATGGCAACCAACGCCTGTATTCTTGCCTGGAGAATCCCTTGGACAGAGGAGCTGGGCGGGCTACATTCCATGGGGTCACAAAGAGTTGGACACGACAGCACAGCACACACACCCCAGAGGTTTTAGTGAGATGGAACTTCTGTGCGGAGGTAGGCAGGCGAGGGGCAGAGAAAAGGCCAGGCCTTTGGGGCAGATGGCGCCTGCCTGCTGGATGGGTCCAGTTCCCCCCAGAAAGCAGGTGGGCTGCTCAGCTGAGAGTCGAGATCAGGATTCTCTGTCTGCTCTGTTCTTGCCTCTGAAGGCTGAGGCCAGAGGAAGTTTCCCTCTTCCATCCACATGCAACTTCCATTCATCTCCGTGTTTCTTGCAAGCAGGTCATTACCTGCTTACCAGACAATTTTTTTTTCAGCCCATCTTTCCTTTCTGGTTTTAGCTCACCGCTTTGTTCTCTACTCCACATCTCCCCCCCTACTGCCCCCGATGCCTCTTTCTAGGACAGGGTGGGGTCCACCGGCCAGGGGCTCAGGGGACTTTGGGCTCTGGCAAGGCTGTGGCACGCCTGGTGGAGATCTTACTCTCAGTTTGGGCCTCCTGGCATCCATAGGGCAGGCACCATGGCTGGAGAGCCGGGATGTGTAGCCAAAGGGAGAGAGCAGTGTGCCAGGGCCTTGGCACAGCAGAGAAAATCTGGGACTTTTTGTGATGGAAAATGAACCTGGATTAGTAGGATCTACCCTCCTCCCCCGCTCCCATCCCCCAAGCCAGGTTCTGGCTGCAGGATCCCACACCCTGCAGCTCAGAATGCAGTGGGCCTTTCAGGAATCTAGCCTGCTGTAGCTCCATGCCGAGGCCCATCAGTTGTGCAGGGCCTTAACTGAGAAGACTGAGGGAGGAGGGAGGAGCCCAGGCCCCAGAGACTCCGCAGCCTCATTTCCCTGAGAGCCATGGTGGTCTTGTCAACCATGTCGCTGGGGAGAGCCGGCTTAGAAGGTTTTGGAAGAACTCTGATAAGCCGGAGAACATGGGGAGGATCCAAGTGTACTAAGCCCCTCCGCACCTCGTGGAGCTCTCTCCCTGAGATGATGTCACAGGCCAGTGAGGGGCAGAGGGGTGAGGGATGAGGGGTGTGGTTAGGAGCAGAGAAGGATTAAGTGTTCATGCCGTCTGGTCACCATTGTTACATGGCCTGAGATACTGCTACACAGTTCTCTTTTCTGTTTGAGGGAACTTGCATGATTTTTATACTGTCATAGATAAAAAAATGAAGGCTTGGGTCATATTTCACAGTTTATTATTTTGCTTCATGTGTACTTGCTACTTCCATTCTAACACTGATATATATATAAGTGTGTGTGTGTTTCCCCAGTGGCTCAGCAATAACTAATCTACCTGCAATGCAGGAACTGCAGGAGCTGTGAGTTCGATCCCTGGATTGGGAAGATTGTCTGGAGAATGGCATGGCAACCCACTCCAATATTCTTGCCTGGAGAATCCCATGGTCAGAGGAACCTGGTGGGTTATAGTCCATGGGGTTGCAAAGAGTCGGATACTATTAAAGTGACCTAGCACGCATCATGTAAATATATTTTAGAGGGCGTTTTGAGAGCATTTTCTCCTACCTCTGATGCAGCATTGGCAGACACAAAGGAAGGCACTGGGGTAGCATTTAGCTGGTGGGGTAAAGAGTAACCTTCTCTGGTGGGCTTAGGACTGATCTAGGGTTCAGATATGGACCCTGGCACCCATAGGGCTGGAGAAGCTGTGAAATAGAAAATGCAGCATGAGAAGAGAGTAGTGATGAGGGGAAGGAGAAGAGGGCTGGGTTGTAAGCAGTCAAGGGCTTTGAACAGGAGGGCATGCTTCTGAGATGGGAAGAGACCGTGGTCGTGGAAACTGGGAATGCAGCTGATGGGCATTTGTGAGAAACGCCCACCACAAAAAGAAAGGGATCCTTTAAGGTGAAACTAGAGTGATATTGAGGAGAGGCTGCTCAGCCATGGTTAAAGGTGCACAGACATTGGTAGAGACATGGAGAGGCGGAGTAGAGCATCATAACCACCACGGCCGTTGTTATGGAGGTCCTCTCCTATGCCTTGAGCTTTTCATGAACAACTCTAGTCCACCTGCTCACTGAGGATGCATCATTATTACCCTTTTCTGATTAAGGAAACCGGCAGTGTTATCCACTGGTAGGTGCCAGCTGGGATCTGAGTCTGGTTTATTTGATTTTGAAGTTCTTGAGCATTTCATGCAATCTCTAGTAGACTCCGTGAGTTCCATGGTGGGTTTCTCGGAAGCAAATAACCCAAGTCTCTCAGGCTGGAGAGAGATAAGGAATCCGAGGTACAGAAAATAGAGGGGGAATTTCCTAAAGCTATCCTGAGAGTAAAAGAAAAGAAATCAGAACCTAGTTCTCTAGACTTATGGCCCAATGGGAATGTCAGGATCCCAGACTTAATATTGAATGTTCCAGATTGCCACACCTGTTGTGTACTACTTTGATGGTTATTATTTCTGACAGCTCTACATTGACATGAATAAATTCTACATGAATTCTGAAGTTATTTTAAAATGTATCTATACATTATTCATAGCATATTTATATAGCTAAGTGAAACCTAGAGCATAGCTTCTGCTTTTTTGGCCATGACCCTACATTTTACATTGGACCTCATTATACACATATGTATGTAGAGATGTACACTCTATGTATAACTGAAACACATGTTTGAAATAATGAAATAATACTTATCCTTACTATGTGTGATACACTTTGATTTTCTATTCTCATCTACTGTCTTCTATTTTGGTGAAAATAGGCTGGTTGTGAACCATCTAAATTGATTTCACGACAAATTAATGGTTCATGACCCACAGTTTGAGACACCATGACCTAAACAATGTCTTAATCAGACATGGTTTGAGAAAAAAAGTCATCACAGAGGCGATGTAAAGTTGCCAATTATCTTTGGTCATAAATGTTAAAATAGTAAGCTTTGAGTTTCCACAGCATCAAAAAAGGAATTGCAGACGTGAAAAAAATCAAATAGCATAGGCTTGGCTGCTCTCCAGCCCACAGCTGATCTGTGATGCTCCTGGTAATGTGGATGCTGCGTTTTACTCTCTGCCTGGATTTTCTGAACTAACTGGATGTAGCTAAAGATGCAGATGAGAGTTATTATAGCTTCAGGGCAGCAGGCTCAGAGTTGGCCTCTCCCTAACCTAGGCATATTGCCTCTTGTCTAAGGCTCCAGGAATTTGCAAAGTGTATTCATCAAACATTCAGTCTATATACTGGTGTGTAATTAAGATCTTGTGCTTTGCATGTTCCTAGGAATGTGATTGTAGGCATTGGACTCCTCCAAAAGCTTGTGTGAATTCATTTGATATGGCCAACTCCCTAAGGTTTGCCCTGTTCTATCCTGCACTCTATCTTCTGTTTTCATCCTTTTTCTGTGATGGGGGCATGGAATGGCTACTCCCACTGACTCCTGGAATTTTTCTTCCTTTGATATTGTGATCTTCTAGCCCGCAGACACCAAGATTTCTTTCATTCCTTTTAGTATCCACCTCTATCCATCCATCCATTCATCCAGGAATGCCTGGAGTTAGGAAAGTCCTCTCTGATATTTAAGCCAGGACCTAATCGATGAGAAGGAAGTAGTCATGGGCAGATTTGGCAGAAAAACACCTCAAGAAAAAGGAATGGCACGTGCAAAGCCCTAACACCGAAATGAGCCTGGCATGTTCAAAGAAGGAAAGAGGACCAGGTTGGCTGGATCACAGTGGCCACGAACAGACTGGTATACGATGAGGTGGAGAAGTGGGTAGTAGTCAAAACGTTAAGCACAACCAGCATGACATAGATGTAGACCAATCACGTGTTCCTACAGTCACACTCCAGGAACATTCCTAGAACAGATTGTCTGGGTAGAGGCCAAATTATGCGGGGGGTTGTGGGTCATTGTAAGGAGTTTGGAATTAACAGTAGTTGCAATGGGAAATCATTGGAAAGCTTTAAAAAGAGGAGCAGTGCAATCAAATTTAAGATTTAAAAAGGCAACTCTATAAAACAATAACAAGATACCATTATACCTATTAGAATGGCCAAAATCTGAAACAACAAAATCTGAATCAACACTGACAACAGCAAATGCTGCTGAGGGTGTGGAGTAATAGGAACTCTTATTCATTACTGGTGGGAATGCAAAAATGGTATGGAAAACAGTTTGGTAGTTTCTTACAGAACTATACATACTCTTACCACATGATCCAGCAACTTCGTTTCTTGTATTTACCCAAATGAGTTGAAAACTTAACGTCCACACAAAAACCTGCACACAGATGTTTATAGCAGCTTTATTCATAACTGCCAAATGGCAGCAACCAAGTTGTCTTTCAAGTAGGTGAGTGGATGAATAAACTGTGGTAATTCCAGAAAATGAGGTATTATTTAGCACAAAGAAATGAGCAATCAAGCCATGATGAGACATGGAGGAAACGTAAATGCATATTGATAAGTGAAAGAAGCTAGTTTGAAAAGGCTATATATTATATAACTCCAACTACATGGCATTCTGTAAAAGGTAAAATCATGGATACTGCAGAAACATCAGGGGTTGGGAGAGTAAAGGATGAATAAGTGGAGCACAGAAGATTTTTAGGGCAGTGAAACTATTCTGTAAGATGCTATAATGGTGGATACATGTCATATATTTTTCAAAATCAAAAGTCAATCTTAATGTAAGCTATGTCCTCTTACAATGACAAGAGTGAACACTAATGTAAACTGTGGATTTTGTGTGACTATGCTGTGTCAGGGCAGGTTCATCAGTTGTCACAAACATATATCCAACATACAGCTGTGGTGTGGGATGTTAACAGTGGGGGAGGCTATGTGAGAATGGGGAGAGGGGTACATGGAAACTTTCTGTACTTTTTGCTCAATTTTGCTGTGAACCTAAAAATCCTTTAAAATAAAAGTTTGTTTAAAAAAAGACCACTCTAGCTGCTGTGTGAAGAGTAGATTATGTGGCATCAAGAGAGGAGGAAGGGAAACAAGTTAGAAGGAATTTACAGTCAACTAGGTAAAAAATGTTAGTGGCTTAGACTAGTATTTTGATGATAAACAGGAAGAAATACTCAAATTTGGAATATATTTGGAGGTAATGTTATCGAGTGCCGAAGAATTGATGCTTTTGAACTGTAGTGTTGGAGAAGACTCTTGAGAGTCCCGTGGACTGCAAGGGGATCAAACCAGTCAATACTAAGGGAAATCAGTCCTGAATATTCTTTGGAAGAACTGATGCTGAAGCTGAAGCTTCAATACTTTGGTCACCTGATGCGAAGAACTGACTCATTGGAAAAGACCCTAATGCTGGGAAAGATGGAAAGCAGGAGAAGGGGTCGACAAAGGATGAGATGGTTGGATGGCATCATCGACTCAATGGAAAAGAGTTTGAGCAAGTTCTGGAAGTTGATGATGTGCAGGGAAGCCTGGCGTGCTGCAGTCTATGGGGTCGCAAGGAGTCAGACACAACCGAGCGACTGAACTGAACTGAACTGAATGTTGTCAGAACCTGCTGATGAATTAAATATGGAATATAAAAGAGAGTAATAAAGGGTGATTTAAGGTCACTGGTCTCAACAATTGCGTGAATGATTCTGTCATTGACTAAGATAAGGACTTGTAGAAAAGCAGACTCAGAGAGTGTGTGAATGTGTGTGTGTGTGTGTGTGTGAAAGGGAGAGAGAGGAAAAAGATTAGCAGTAGTGGATCTCTTGGGGCCAAGTTGGATTTGAAATACCTGTAATTATGCAGAGCTTTGTGAGCATCAAAACAACAATGTTGTTTACAATCATGAGAGTATTTGAGATCATCCAGTAGTTGGGAAGAGGTGATGGTCACAGACAGAGTTCTAAGTTGGGAGCAGCAGGAGGTTTCAGCAAAGAAAAAGGAGCAGTAGGTGAGGTAGATGGAAGACCAGACAAGAGTAACATCACAAGAATCTAGACAATAATGCATTTCGATTTCCTGCTACTGAGAGGTTCCGTACGAGGACAGAAGGCTTATCAGTGGTTCTAGTATAATACAGGCCATAGGTAACCTTGATAAGAGTCACTTTGGTTGGGTGGTGGTAATGGAAGCCCAAGTGGGGTGACTTGAAGAGTTAATGGGAGATTTGGGGAAAATTGCAGGGGAAAGGTCCTGAGAAACTCAGAGCAGATGGATTCAGAGAAAAGAGAATGGTTTGTTGTGCTTGGAGAGCAAATAACATACTTTCTCCATATCCCAATGTCAAGAGGCTGAACAAGGTCATCTGCTGAGAGAGAGGGCATTTTGGATGTTTGAGAGGATTAGAGAAGATACAAAATAGTTATCTTAAAGACTTGGAAAGTGGAATGTCTGGACAAGAGAGTAGGATACTTGGCGGCGTGGAGATGCGTGATTACAAATCTAAAGCAGATCCAATCAGCATGACTATGATGTGATTTTTCCTGCAGAGGTGGTTGGCTGGGTATTGACTCAGAGTAAGCAGATACCTAGGTTTATTGAAGTTCAGGTCTCTCCAGGCTGGTGTGATGTAGACAGAAAAATGGGCAGAAGAGACAAACATGTGCAAGTGAGTGGTTACGGTGCTGATCAAAGAAGCTGAACTGGATAAGAAGGAGGATGAGAATGTGTGTGTGTGTGTGTGTGTGTGTGTGTGTGTGTGTGTGTGTGTGTGACAGAGGATGACGGTTGTGAGAGAGAGAGAGACGGACTGGATTGCGCATCTCAATGAGATCAGATGGCTGGAGCATCTGATGCTGCTTCATCAGCTGCTCTAGATGAAGGGGAGATGTAGCCAAAGGGTGGAGCTCAGTTTCCAGAAGCCTCTCCCTCACCCGCCTCTCAGGCCAGGACTCTCTGAGCAGCATCTTGAGCCGCAAACACTGAGGGCTGCTGACTTGCCTTTGGTTGGCTGGAGTTGGGGAGACACCGAGAGGACACAGGTGAGCCCGGAGAGAGGGGACGAGATACCTGAGGGCCTTGGAGGCCCAGCCACGAGGTTTGAATCTTAAAGGTGATGGAGTTCTGTGTCTATGAGTGAAGAGATGCGGCTGGAGCCTGGCACACCCCCCGGGACGGCCCTTGGGGCGGGAGCCCTGTCCTTTGCTCAGGACCCTGGGCAGCCTGCCACGGCGCCTTCTTTTCTGGCCTCATGGAAAGGCCGTCTTGACACTTGGGAAAGGAGACGATGTCTCCCTTGGGCTGAGGTCATTATTGGCGATAATGCGGCCCCAGGGACTGAAGCTGCACGTGATCCAGGCACAAACTTCCCTTGGGTCAAGGATCCTGAATCGGTGCTGCTTACCAGCCACAGAACCATTTTGCCTCATTGACTTTTCCTCCTTCACCCTGGGTGCAGGCATCGGGTGACAGCCACTGAGCTCTGCTAGCCATGGGGTCCAGGTCTGTAGATTCAAGGCTGGACCTGAGCCTCATCATGGAGTCTGTTTCGCTGGCAGCCTTCCCCGGCATGAGCAGCTCTCCTCCTCCTGGAGATGGTCTCAGAGCCCAGGTCTGTCCAGAGCTGCTTTCTGGTGGCCAAGATACCATTTGCAATACACTCAGTCTCAGCGCTCAGCATCCTTCTCACTCTCCTCTGTACTCCCACCACATGAAGCCTCAGGTCACCCCCCACACTAATAGATCTCACTCAATATAGCCAGGTGGCACTTACGGTAAGTAACCTGCCTGCCCAATGCAGGAGATGAAAGAGATGCGGTTTTGATCCCTGGGTTGGGAAGATCCCCTGGAGGAAGAAATGGCAACCCACTCCAGTGTTCTTGCCTGGAGAATCTCCACGGAAAAAGAAGCCTGGTGGGCTATAGTCCACAGGGCCGCAGAGTCGGACGGACATGACTGAGCACGAACACACACACACACTGCACAATCCTTCATCTCACAGGTCACAGTGTACACACAGGCCTCACCCGGAGCCTCAGATGTGCCTGCATCACACTGTCCTCATCCTCTATCCTTCATGCTCTCTACACCACACATAGACTCCCATCCACCTGTGAAGTCTTATGCCTCAGTTTCTTCAACTGCACCCGACAAGCATCTCACCCATAGGTCCTCACAAGACAACACACGCGGCTCCCTCGGAGCATCAGCACAGCCAGGGACTGTGTCATTAAGCTGCTGACAGGTGGTCTCTACCAGCAGCCACCCTCCCCCCTCCCAGCTCTGCATGCCCAGCCTTCTGCCAGAGCCAGACAGTAAAGCCTGCCTCCTGGCAGTCCTGGCCAAAATTGTCAGGAGGTTGATGATGTGTCTGAAAAGGGGGGGAAAAAAAAGACATGATTTGGAAAATATTTCTAGGATTTGAAAACAAACGTATGATATTTGATCTGTTCGTGATCCATTTGTAACACTCATGTTGCTAAATACTGCCTGATGGAGAAAACATTTGACTAGGTTGCAAGTTTTATTTAGAGGTTGGCAGAGGTGGGGGGAAACTGCTTAGTAAAGAGGGAGTTGGTGTTGCCAGGAGAGATAAAGGGGGACGTGCATGGAAGGTTTGACTGGAAACCAGAAACCAGGGCTCCAAGCAGATGCATCAGTGAGCACTAGTTCACTCAAAGATAAGACTAACCTTTTTTTCAAGCTGGCTTGGACAGACCTGCTCTGTCTATGGTTTCTCCCCACTCACCTGTAGGTGGCATCTTCCTGCTGATGGCCCTGTGGGCGTGGTCATCATTACTGGCTTCCTCAGGAGAAAGGTACGGGAGGGAGAGGAGGAAGCCAAGGGTTATCTCGAGGCCCTCCTCTGCCTCTGCATCGTTGTTGCTGTTCAGTCGCTCAGTTGTGTCTGACTCTTTGCCACCCCAAGGATTGCAGCACGCCAGGCCTCCCTGTCCTTCACCATCTCCCGGAGTTTGCTCAAACTTCCGTCCACAGAGTCAGTGATGCCATCCAACCATCTCATCCTCTGTCATCCGCTTCTCCTCCTGCCCTCAATCTTTCCAACATCAGGGTCTTTTCTAATGACTACTGGAAAAACCATAGCCTTGAATAAATGGATCTTTGTCTGCAAAGTAATGTTTATGCTTTTTAATATGCTGTTTAGGTTGGTCATAGCTTTTCTTCCAAAGAGCAAGCTTCTTTTAATTTCATGGCTGCAGTCACCGTCTGCAGTGATTTTGGAGCCCAAGAAAATAAAGTCAGACACTGTTTCTATTGTTTCCCCATCTATTTGCCATGAAGTGATGAGACCGGATGCCATGATCTTAGTTTCTTGAATGTTGAGTTTTAAGCCAGCTTCACTCTCCTCTTTCACCTTCATCAAGAGGCTCTTTAGTTCCTCTTCACTTTCTGCCGCAAGGGTGGTATCATCTGCATATCTGACGTTATTGATATTTCTCCTGGCAATCTTGATTCCAGCTTGTGCTTCATCCAGTCCAGCATTTCTCATGATATACTCTGGATATAAGTTAAATAAGCAGGGTGACAATATACAGCTTTGATGTACTCCTCGTTAGAACTCATTAGAACTGACTCAAATGTGTTCCTTTTTATAGCTGATTAATATTCCATTGTGGGTTTGTACCACGACTTCTTTAGCCATTCATCTGTCAACGGACATCTAGGTTGCTTCCGTGTCCTAGCAATTGTAAATAGTGCTGCAATGAACATTAGGGTACTTGTGTCCTTTTCAATTATGGTTTCTCGAAAATATATGCCCAGGGGATATATATGGGATTTCTGGGTCATATGGTAGATTTATTCTTAATTTTTTAAGGACTCTCTATACTGTTCTCCATAGTGGCTGTATCAATTTACATTCCCACCAACAGTGTGAGGGGGTTCCCTTTTCTCCACACCCTTCCCAGCATTTATTGTTTGTAGACATTTTGATGGCAGCTACTTTGACTGGTGGGAGTTGATACCTCATTGTATTTTTGATTTGCATTTGTCCAATAATGAGTGACGTTGAGCATCTTTTCATGTGTTTATTAACCATCTGTATGTCTTCTTTGGAGAAATGTCTGTTTAGGTATTTTGCCCAAGAATGAGATCTTGATGATGCTAAAAGCCGTGAGGAGGAAAGCAGGGTCACTCTGTCACCCTCATGTCTTATGTCATATAATTCATCTGTCTTCGATGATCCATTCTCTCCTTGCACCACCAGACTCCTGGGTCCTATTGATTTGAAGTATGTGTGTATATTGGAGAAATGTCTGCTAAGTTTTGGAGTCTTCGAATCATAGACACTGGGGGGCTGGAAATATCCTTAGAAATGACAAACCCCACACTTCTATTTTAGATGACGACTTGAGAAGGAACTTGCCCAAGGTCACACAACAAGTTAACAGCAGGGGTAGGATCCAGGCTTCTTGCCTCCAGGGACAGGGCTCGCTGGCTTTGCCTAATTACCCCAATCCATCCCAACCTGGAATCAGAGTCTCTGGTCACAGCTCTGGCAGCATCCGGAACCCTGTTGTAAATCCCCAGCTCTGCAGCCACTCTACGCTGACATTTGTTGTACTTTTACTGCCAAATGGTGCTGCTCAGAGATGCCGTCTCAGAGGGAGACATTCTTGAAGGAGACACCCCTTTTTCCCCTTCCCAAATTAGGAGTTAATTTGCCAAAATGCACATGGAGGCTGGGGGAGCACACTGACTGGCCTTCCAGTGGGTTCCCAAAGCAGAGAACTGTCTCATTTTGGAGGCGTCTAAATGTGCCCGCACCTCTGTTTGGAGAAGGGAGGGAGCCTCAGTGTCTGAGCCAGGCACCCTCAGGGATGGATCTGTTAACTTGCTGTCACCTCCTTTTGAGATATTATCATCTTGTAACCCTAAGCAATAAAACGAGTAATTGTGGTCCTTTTGAAGCAGGGCTGTGAGCCTTGGCCAGTTTGTTTACCCTGAAAGGGCTCTGGTGGGACTGGTGGTTGGCCCCATCACCCAGTCATCCATCTGCCCACCCTTCCGGCCCCTAGTTCTAGCTTCAAGCTCATGGGAATCCCTGCCCTCTCCTCCCACTCAGCCTCCCTCTCTCCGTTTTTTTTTTTTTTTTTTGGCTCTCAGAGCTCCATATTTTATTTATCTATTTATTTAATTTTTTGACTGTACCTCGTGATATGTGGGATCTTAGTTTCCCGACCAGGAATCAAACCTGAGCCCTTGCATTGGAAGCGCAGAGTCTTAACCACTGGCCCACCAGTGGGAAATCCTTCAGAGCCCCACATTTTAGAAAAGATTGTTTTCACCCTAAAGTTTTACTGTTCAGCCTAGTGACGCTTTCCTTCCTCAGAGGTGTTGGAAGAAGGGTTGGCTTTCTCTGCTGGAATGCAAACTATGCACAAAAATGGTGGTGCCCCCCTCCACCCCAATTCCATCCTTGGTTCCTCTTCAGCGATCCTTTGGGCTGGCAAACTCTTGAGTGTCAATGGGGCTGGGAGATGGCAAGCTGAGGGTGGCACCCCAGGAGGACAGCCATGGCTCCCTCTCAGGCTCCAAGCGGCATTTGTATTACTCAGAATTTAAATGAAGGTCTCAAAAGACAAAACTGATTAAGATTTACTAAGGCTGCCATTGTCTGATCATTCAATACTAGCTCATGATTAGAACCACATTTATTGAGGTTTAATCACTCTGAAGCAGATTGCTCTGGCATAGCTGTCAAACCGCACAAAATGTGTTCTTAATAATTAATCAGTAGAGTATCTTGTCCTTCGAGCATTCATCTTGGGCTTGGGTGTGTTTTTAAAGGGATGCTGTTGATATACTTCTGAAACTTCATCGTCTTTTGTTTTTAATAACTCTTCAGATCCTTTAAGCAAGGGGAAAGGAAAAAAAAAAAAACAGATTTCTTTTGCAAATCCCATCCCTGAGCCGCGTGATGAACAAGTCCTGGAATGTGACTGAAGCCTTCCTGGGATCCAGGGCCGAGCTGCTGACATCTTGTTTTTCAAAGACAGAATTTCCCCCCTCCCCCTACACTCTCAGTATTTGTTTTCCTTGTCTGGAATCTCCGGGTACCAAGGGGATGTTGGGATAGGAAGCGACTAAAGAGATCCTCCTAGTTCAGGATCTCATGTTCAGACACCTGGGCAAAGACTTTCTGGGTAAGCTGCTATCTGCCCTCAAGTTCAAAGGCTGGGTTCTCAGATGAAGTCATGGCTCTTGGCGAGGCTGACTGAGTGAACCCTGCATTCTGACTGTTGTGCCACTTGGCGAAAGTCAAGGAAGAGCTGGGCTCTGCCTCTCCTGGGGCCCCCATCTCACCCTGGCTACTTACAGAGGGGTGGCGAGGATTGGATGAAATCACCTACATTCTGTTTGGTGTCTTCCCTAAGCTCACAGCCGGCATATGGTCATCATTCCTATTAAGATGGTTGTGGCATTGATGCTTAAGTGTGCCGGCTCTGGACTGAGTTGGCTTGAGCCCCAGTCTCAGCTGCAGTGCCAGTTGTTTGATCTTAAGTAAGTTGTGGGTCTGTTTTAAGTCTCAGGTTCCCCTCCTCCAAGGTAGGGTGACCTTCATCCCTGCATCACATATAGAATGCTTGTGAGAGCCCTGAGACGATTCAGACAAAAAGCCCAGGGCTCAGGGGGTGCCTGTGTGCTCTCAGGGAAGTGTTAGTTACATTGTTGTCGGTGGATGAGCCCCCGTGGCCCTTTTCCCCCTTTCCCTAGCTCTTAGAGTTTGCTGTCTTGAGCATCCACTGGTGTGAGTCCCTGAGCAACCTTGAGGCAGTCAGAGCATGCACTGAGGACCCAAGACTCCTTTTTTCTACCTGTTCTTCTACCTGCTCTTTCTACTCCTCTGTTTCTACCTGCTCTTATCTAAGGAGGTAGCTCTCCTCCAGGGACTGTTTTGTCCCCCAGGGCACATCTAGCCATGTCTGGAGATATTTCTGATTGTCACTGTGGGAGGGGGCTGCTGACTGTGAGCAGCTGGTGGGTAGTGACCAGAGGGGCTGCTAAGACATCCTACGATGCACAGGACAGCCTGAAAACAAAGAATGATCGGTCATGTAATTGGAGAAGATTATCTTTCTTTGATGATTTTTTAAAAAAATATAACATGTAAGAAAAAAAGATGGTAGCAACATGAAAAAAAAAAAAAAAGAACTATCAGTCCCAAACGTAGTACTGAGACCGAGAAGCCCTGTTCTAGCGAGTTCATAGTTGCCGCTGCTGACAGGAGGTTCTGTATAAAAGGTTCTACACCTGCACTCTGATGGGGGCGCTCCTGGGGAGGGGATCACAGAAGCTTACATAACGCTCTAACACTTCAACTCTGGCGTGGGAGCACAGGACAGACAGCGCAGACAGCGTCATTCTGTGTGGTTAATTTCACGGCCTCCTGCGACCTCTGAATTGTTCGTGGGGAGGCGTGTGGACTTTCTCCTCCACTCTCTGCTCTGCAGGCTCTGCCTCTGTCAGACTTTCCGGCCGGATGTCAGGTCCTTACTCTGCCCTGCTGTCCCCAGTCTCCTCCTGGAGTCAGAAACTGTCCCTTGGCTTTGCGCCATGCCCACCAGCCTCCTGGAACCCCTCACCGCTCTCATCCTCTCTAAGTGCCCAGCTCCTGGAGTTGGGCTCTGACCTTGATAAGCAGCTCCGTCTCCACTGAGTACCTCAGAGAGAACACCGACAGTACGGTGTGCAGGGACCCCTTCTCAGGACGTGCACTCCGGCCAGGGCTTACGGACCCCAGGAGACCTTGCACCCCAGGGTTTACTTCTCCCACTGGGGACACAGTCTCTTCCCCAACACCGAAACGGGGGGGGAGAGTTATCTCCTTTAGCAGAGGATCCACCCAGGGTGAAATTCAAGGTAGAATGGAGAAGAGCCGGTCCGACAACCTTGGAGTGTTTTGATGGTGCTGGACATTTAGTCACTCAGTTGGGTCTATCTCTGGCCCCATGGACTGTAGCCAGCCAGGCTCCTCTGTCCATGGGATTCTCCAGGCAAGAATACTAGAGTGGGTTGCCATTTCCTTCTCCAGAGGATCTTCCTAACTCCGAGATTTAACTCAGGTCTTCTGCATTGCAGGGGGATTCTTTACCATCTGAGCCACAGGGAAGCCCATGCACAAACTAGAGTTGAGCCCCGCTCTGCCTGGGGCACTTGCATCATCAGTTCCCAAGGGAGCCCCACACTCATCACCCATAGTTTCTAATTGGAGTGGAGCAAAGCTCTGCCGGGGCTTAGGTTGGACGGATAACCCGTACTTGGCAAATAAAGACAGAAGACTCGGAAAGGTGGGTTCCCTTGGGACCTCTGCAGCCACAGTTCAGTTTGTAACTCAGTACATCCTTATTTTCCTTTCCTTAGTCCATGACACTCAGGTGAGAAAGGGATGGTTGTGTTCCCCAAGCTCTGTCTATCCAGCCATGCAAGAACATCGTGTCTGTAAGGCCTTGATGACCCTGCCAACATTGTGCCCTCCTGTGAGCCTCTTGCGGTTTCTACGAGGTGGATGGTTAAATACCCTCACTGATAAAACAAGAGGCCTGGAGAGGACAAATGCTTTACCCAAGGCTGCACAGCCCACGAGGAACAGAGCCAAGGCTCAAAGCCAGGGCTGGCTGGCTGCCTCCCCCAAGATCACCTTGGGGGCCTTGGAAGGAGCCCAGGGGGACCCAAACCTGGGCAGCTCCAGCTGCACCATGTATCCTGAGTGGTGCATTTTAGTGGACCCCACTCGGCCTTGGCTGCTGAGCCTCCCATCAGTGTCAGGTAGATCGATGGCACGTGTCCATCCCAAGTCTGTGTCCCCCTTCTATGCTTTGGGTTCCTATGACATCAGAGTTTCCTGCCCCAATGGCTGTCTGAAGGACCTCTCTGGGCCTCTCTCGGGGAGGGGGGCAGACCTGGCTGCTGATATGTGTGCCCTTAGACTTCATGGAGGGCCAAGGGGCAGCTGCTTATGGGGAACACAGGAGCTGGAATGTATGGGCCAGTGACCACAGGGACGGAGCACAGACAGGAGGCGAGATGGGCAGGCCAAGGGCTGGTTGGCCAGGGGTCAGCAGCTTCCCTCACGCTGCCATGTTCTGGGGTGGAGCTCTGAGGAGTCTGAGAATTCCTGCTGGAACCTGCACCTCCTGGTTGTTTTGAGGGGGATTCTTGTCAAGGCGGGAGGAGAGAGTTATTCCACAGTTTGTTGGTGTAATTCATAATCATTCAATATGTACACTGTGGTCAGTGGGCCTCCTTTTGTATTCCAGCCTTGGGCCTTGCCGTGTTGGGGGTGGACTCGGCCAGCTCCAGGCCTGGAGACTCTGTGGTCATCTGAGCTGCAAGAGGCCTAAGCCTGCATTGCCTGTGCCACTGCCCAGCCTGGTCCCCCCGTCTTCCGACCACTCTCCTTGCTGTCAGCCATGCTGTGTTTGGAGGAATGTACCAGCTCCCCTGGCCAGCTGCTTTCAGGAGCTTTTCAGGCTTGATGACATGCATGGGAAGCGGGCTGTGATATTCTCCTGAGAAATCGTTTCCCACAGATCTTCATCAAGGGTCCAAATGCCAAGCCTGTCCACCCCCCCACCCCCAAAATCTTCCCTCCAACTCTCTCCTCACAGGTTGAAATGCACGTTTCCAGTCCTGGGAACATCCGCCCTGCCCGCTTCCTGGGACCTAGCTGGCAGTAGAATGATCTGCCTCCTGGCAGTCTGGTGCTGCCCTGGGATGCAGGATGCACAGTGGGAAAACCAGGTCTGTCCCAGGCAACCTGGAAGGTGTGGACCTTCCCAACCCTTCTCCAGACTGCCTGGATTATTTAACTGAACTCAGTACGCTCACCACTGCCAGTTACGCTCCTAGAAAAAAGGCAATGGGTCTCTGCTAAACAACTTTTTCCTTAGTTCTGGTTGCCCACAAGCCTCAAGCCTCATCCGGGTGCTCAGGGGAGGTGGCACCCACCTTCTCGAACACTCTCATCCTTTGCACTGGACCCAGAACTTCCCTCCTTCCGGGAGCTCCCCACACTGTCTCCCGTGTAAGATCACTTCTGCCAAGAACACGTTCCACTCCTGGCACACTGGTACCCATCTCTCCGAAACTCATTCAAGTGTGACTTCCTTTTAAAACAGGAATACTCCCCTCCCCGCCCTCCCCCTGGCATAAATAATTCTTCTCATTTTCCCAGCTCCCCTTGCACGTGGCACAAATTCAATCACTGTTAACGTGGGAGCTTAGAACTGTGCTTGGTCCTCACTTCTCTCATAAAGCTCTTTATATATGATACTATTATTTAAAAATCTGCTTCTTATGTGCAACCAGTTGTTCTTTCTATTTTTTTTTTTGCAAGGGCCACACAGTCCTTGGAGAGACTGGTGAAAGTTCCAGATCCTCTGACTAGAAAAGTACATAAATATATCATTTTGGGAAGTTCAGATACTCCTGGGGTCCACAGAATCAGGATGTGAAATGCTGCATTGCACTGTAAATTGTGAAATGAAAGGATGATTTTCCCCAGGCGGCTCACCCCCAACTGCACTGGTGAGCTCTGAGGCCTGAGGGTTCTTCCCTTCAGGACAGAGAATTCCTGTAGATCAGGGGACCCCGGCCTCCAGGATCCAGTGCCTGATGATCTGAGGTGGAGTTGATGTAATAATAATGGAAATAAAGTGCACAATTAACATAATGCACTTTGATCCTCCCAAAACCATCCTTCCCCACGCCTGCCCTCGTCCATGGAAAAATTGTATTCCAGGGTGCCAAAAATGTTGGGGACCGCTGCTGTAAACGACACTGAGAAAGAGCTGGAAGGGCAAAAAGAAGAGTGCAGGCAGAGGAGCAAGGCCGTGAGCTACCTGGGGAAACACACCACAAAAGCGGCTTGTGAAAACAATCAGAGATGGGGATTCAGGCACATTGTTGAGTCCAAAGAATAGGAAAGCTTCTGGAACCTAACTGAAACCGTATGTCGCCACATGTTGTTTTTCCCAGAAAAGGATTCTAATGAGGTCAATTCCATATTGTTCCTATGGTACTGAATGCACAGTTAAAAAGGGGGCCCCTCGGCAGTATACTCATGGCCTGCGTTTCTGAGAAGGATGGAGGAGGGGCAGCGAGACCACCTCAGGAAAGACCCATGTGTCACAAGCCCTGAGACCTGGAGAGCCACAATTGGTGTGGACTTATTAATTCCTCAGTGTGCAAACACAGACATCGGAAGCCCAGCAGTGACTTGGCAGAGCCCATATCAAATAGGGCAGGTGCCTTGCCCTTTTCATTTCCGGTGCTCTGTGATGGGGTGGGGGTGGGGGCGCGGGCGGGTCTTTCTCCTCGGGGTCCATCTGAGATTCTCACTCACATACATCCGGCACCCAGGCCTTTTGGCGGTGGGAGTCCTCAGCCTAGTTTGGTCTCGGGATCTAGGTAAGCAGTGCTGTTCTGCAAAGGGAACAATTATGTTCCTCCAAATACACAGAAGCATCAGAATTCACAGCATGCACTTTACAAGGGCAATAAAGTTTTATATGCTGCTCAGTGAAATACCTAATACAGCCAATTATCCACCAAAATAAACTGATGGGAGAGAGAATGGCTATGTTTGGCTCAGACTTAATTATTTTGCATCTGAACTTCTCAATTCCATGTAATAAAATTCCATTCTGCCCTTATTTCCTGGTTAGGTTACTTAATCGCGACTCCGGTAACGGAGCCCTTGAGTGGAGTAGACTGTCCAATGTCAGTGGTAAGAAAATGTGAAAGGTTTGACATCAATTACAACATTACACACAACATAAAATTTAACAACTTGAATCAGGCTTTCATGGCTCTTTAAAGAGACCGTGTGGCTTTTTAAGATCTAAAAATTAATCAGTTTCGAAGAGTCATACCTTTTTGGAAGTCCCAGATCTGACTCTTAGCTTGAGATGTAAGAAGAGGTTATCGCTTTTTGTCTCATCACTGTCTCTCTCTCTCTCTCCACTTCAGCCCTCTTTTTAAGTTGAAAAAAGTCTCTTCTTTTATTTAGGTGCAATTTCGGTTTTTCAGTTTGTATTTTTCCAAGGGAACGATTTTTCCTTTAATGAAAGAAAAAGTGAAAAATAGAATAATTGAATTGTTCTCCTATGGGGGTAAAATTCTGGGAAGACCACAGTGAAAACACAAGGACTAACATTTGGCCTTGAATGAGGGTGTAAGGGGTGGCCGCAAGAGTGGCCCCACTAGGAGGCTCCCGGTCCCTTCCTTTGTGGCCTGAAATCGAATCCATGTGGCAACTGTCACCCCATGGCTTCTTGACACTTGATCGTCTCGTAAAGCACCACATGTAATTCCACAGTTTTGGCCCATAACAGGCCAGCGTCGGCAAGAACAGGAGTCAGTGACCTCCCTCCTTTAATAAGTGTGGTCTGGGCAGATCAGCCCCAGGTCGAGGCAGGGCGGCAGGGCAGATGGGCGGGGCGGCAGCTGTGAGTTCTGGCCGAGCCCAGGGATGGCCCTGGGAAAGGGCTGGCCTGACTCTTCAGGCCAAGAACAGTGGGCAGATCTGTCTGCTTTCTTTCTGCTTCTCTCAAGGGGACGATATCCAAAGATGGATCAGAAATTGATGGAACTCAGGGTCTATGCCCTACATGCATTTATACCCCCTAGCCTAACTCAGCATGGGGCACACAGAAAAATGAATGAATTCATGAATTTCTATATCCAGGATTAGAGTGTCACCTCTCTGTTCTGATATCGTAATCTGGTCATGGAAAGGCACAAATGAGGAAGTTTCTGTGAACTGTGGGCTGAACCGGGAGTGCTCCTTGGGAAAGAGGGAGCATGACTGTCTATGTGTGTGTGTGTGTGTAGGGATGAGGGGAGGGGGGTGAAGGGGCTTGAACGACCATAGCAGGTTTCGCCCAGACCTGCCTTACTCCTGGCTCTACTCCTGCCTCCTCCCTGTGCTCTTTGCCCTGCTTTGGAAGAGATAGGTGTTTTCTTCCCATGATGTTCTCCACTGCTGGGTACCGCACCAGCACCCCTCACCCCCACGCCCTTGGCTTGTCATTTTCTCTGGCCTTGATTATCTGAGGATCAGCTCTCAGAAAAGGTCAGTGCTAGTGTTTCTCCTTTTTTCCCCTCCAACCTCAATTTTAACAAGAAAAAGGGGAAGCGCAGTATGGTACTTTCATGCCTGAGACTCAGTCCAGAGAGTGAGTTCCAGTGGGTGCTTGGGAGGCATTCACAGTCAGGCCCATCTCCTCCTTTGTTTCCAGTCTTGTCTGTGGGACTCTGGGGAGATGAGCGCCTTGGATCCGAGCCAAGTGTGGGGCATCCACACCTGGTGTCAACCAGGGCCAGTGCATTTTAGAAAGATCCTCAGCATGTGGTAAAGGGGTGAAACAGAAGATTTAGGCTTAGACCACAGATAGCTAGAAAATGAAATTAGCCCCTAGTCCTAACACACCACACCGCACACACACACACACACACACACACACACACACCCTAGAAAATATTTTATTTTTTAATTAATTAATTAATTTTTTTGCCAAGCTGCAGTAGCATGTGGGATCTTAGTTCCCCAACCAAAGATTGAACCCATGCCCCCTGCTATTGGAGTGCCAGAGAAATCCCCAAGAACTTTTAAAATAGGCTTACTTTTTTTAGAGCAATTTTACATTTACAGCAAAATTGGGCAAAAGTACAGAGTTCCCATACTCCCTGTACCCCCAATTTGCCTCCTCTCCTGCTATTGACATCCTCCACCAAACTGCAACATTTGTTATAATCTCTGAGTACACACTGACACGTTATTATCACTGAAAGCCCATAGGTTACATTAGGGTTCACTCTTGGTGTTTATTCTGTGAGTTTTGACAAAGGTATAAGGATATGCATCTATCATTTGGGGGCTTCCCAGGAGGCACAGTGGTAAAGAATCTGCCTGCCAATGCAGGAGATGCAAGAAATGTGGGTTTGATCCCTGGGTTGGGAAGATTCTCTTGCAGTAGGAAATGGCAACCTCTTCCAGTATTCCTGCCTGGAAAATCCCATGGACAGAGGAGCCTGGAGGGTTACAGTCCATGGGGTCGAAAAGAATCGGACACAACTGAGTGACTGAGCACACATCTACCATTTAGATTTAATTAATTATTACTTAAATTTTGTTATTATTTGCAAGAGATAATATTGGCAAAAATGCGCCCCCCCAACCCCTGCAAAAACAAAAGTAAAAAAATTAAGAAATCCTACTATTTAAAATATTCTAATTAAAGAATGTAATAGGTGAATTTAGTGATATTCCTCTTGAAAATATATTGAATTAGTGATGGAATAAATAAGGAATATAGATAGTAGTGGTAATATTCACTAGAAACCATTTCACCCACAGCTGGAAAAATTAGAGACAATAAAAGCATTTTTATTGCAATACTTATCACAAATCCCCTACATAATTTTATGAGGAAGTTCATTAAACGAGGAGCTGCTACTGCGTTATCTTGCTCCTTGGCCCATTTCTGAAACAACATTAGTTTTTCACACTTCTTTACATCTCAAACATTAAAAAAGCCTTAATCGATGCTTTTACATAAAAAGCAAAAGGCTAGGTTTCCCATCATAAAACGTTATGTTGTTTACACAAAAACAGCAGCTACCCTTGTAAAACTCTAGTGATTTCCCAGTGGGGTCCTGCAGGGACACTTGGCTATGCTAGGCGTCACACTGATTTCTAGAGCTGAGGCAAAGCCTCGCTCAGCCCCGGCCGTTACTAATCAGACTTTTATCATGGGGGCACACTGAACAGGCATCCTCTTTCCCATCTCAGGTCTCCAACTCACACCTTCGAGGGGCTAAGAAAAAAGACGTGAGGTGGGGAAATCCTACATGAGCGTCAGCCATTCACACAGAGACTCCTGGCCCTCATGTCCACTCTTCTGACCTTACAGAGCTCCCACCATGGTGAACTCTCTGGGACCTCTGCTAGATCCCCGGGACCTCTAGGACACCTCTCCTGGATAGAGAGAAGACCCAGGGAAAGACCTGCCCATGGGCGTTGCTGCTGCCTGGAAATCATGTTCTCTGAAAACCTTTCATTAGGTGTTGCGTACATATTCAGTTGCTTCAGTTGTGTCCAACTCTGCAGTTCCCTGGTTTGTAGCCTGCCAAGCTCCTCTGTCCATGGGGTTCTCTAGGCAAGAATACTGGAGTGGGTTGCCATGCCCTCCTCCAGGGGATCTTCCTGACCCAGTGATGGAACCCATGGCTCCTAAGGCTCCTGCATTGCAGGCAGATTCTTTACCCACTGAGTCACCTGGGAAGACCCTCATTAGGTGTTAGTGACTCTTAAAATATAAATGGTAAGATTTTTCACTCTACTTCCTAAAGTTGAATCAGTCAATCAAGCCAAAATGCTTGGCAAAACTAAAAGTCATTGACTGTTCTCAAATGTCTGGCTTTCTAATGAAAATCAGGATTAATATTTAAAAGTTAATTGCCCGCTTCCTCTATTAGGAAAGATATGGACCAGTTTTATAGTTTTAAGTTTGAAGATTGGGTTATTGCTTGCATTCATGTAGAGTAACATTTATGTTTCACACAGAGTAAAGTTTATGAATAAAGGATCTTGTAAGTATCACTCCATTAGTTTGTTTTTACCCCTGTTGCAGCTTTCTTTGTGGAAACTCACTCAGGAATCTTTTTAGATCACCCCTTATCACACAGGGCAGTTGTAGGGAGAACATAAGAGTGCCCTTAGGGGAAACTGAGGTAAGTAGGATTTAGCCTGCATTCTATGATTCTACATGTTTAGATGTTGAGGACTTTGAGAACTCGTTGCTTCTTTCAAGCCAGGATTAAACTCAGGCTTTCTAACTCTAGAGTCCTCCTGTTAATAATTCTGCTATCCTACCATCAGGGAAAGGAGGAGAATCAGGGCTAGTCCTCCTCGAGATAAATTTAAAATCTGGTTGAGGATATAAAACAGAAATGCATATATGATGATTAATAATACAAAGTAGGCTTTCCCTGGTGCCTCAGACGGTAAAGAAAATGCCTGCAATGTGGAAGACCAGGGTTCGATCCCTGGGCCGGGAAGATCCCCGGAGAATGGAATGGCAACCCACTCCAGTATTCTTGCCTGGAGAATCCCATGGAAGAGGAGCCTGGCGGGCTACAGTCCATGGGGTAGCAAAGAGTCAGACACAACTGAGTGACTTTTGTTTCATTTCATTTCATTTTATTTCATTTCAATAAAAGGTAATCATTGATGGAATGATATAGTTAATAAGTGCTGATGATAAACAAAGAGGCTATGGTTGTCAAAGATGGTTTACTGGTTGACCTGAGATTTGATCTGGCCTTTGAAAGATTAATACAATCTGACCAGGTAGAAGAAATGGGAAAGTCCAGTGAGGACCAGGCAGATCATATAGGAGACACGTGGAGCTTAAATATGGACAAATAGGGCAAAGTCAAATTATGGAGGATCTTGAATGGCAACCTATGGTTTCTGAAGAGATTGGAGTAGATGTTTGCTCAACCCTAATCTCTGCATTCTCATTAAAAAATTTTTTATCACAGTATTACTGTGCTAGTGATAAGGAGTCAAAGATCAGAGGATAAAGGGACTTCTCTGGTGGTCCAGTGGTTAAGACTGTGTGCCTGATGCCTGTGCAGGGAGTGCAGTTTTGATCTTTGCTCGAGGAACTAAGATCCCACATGCTGTAGAGTGTGGTCAAAAAATTAAGAATTAAAAAAGAAAAAGATCATCATATACTGTTTTTTTTTTTTTTAAAGATCAGAATGTAGAAGTTCCATTTGTGCTATTGTATCCCAAGCACCACCTATGTGCCTGGTGCTCTATAAGCAGCTGATGAAAGAAAGGGTGAATGCATGTCTCCAAAGATCTCATAGGCTGGTAGGGTAGAACAATTTGTCCAAATATTTTAGGAAGTACTCTTAAAAATGGAGACATTTAGACACCAGAAGACAAACTGACTAACTGGATGGGAATTCATGGAGAAGGTGGCACCTCCATAAGTTAGACCTGCTCTGCGGTACAGTCCACTGCAGGGGTGGAGTGAGGCGCTGGGAGGAGAATCAGAGGGTGAACTTAGAGGCCCAAGGAGTTGGATCATGACAGTCTTTTGAACTGTGCTAATGAACCTTGGCTTATCCATGTAGACCAGCAGCTCTCTGGTGCTGGTAGGCATTGGCATCACCTGGAGGGCTTCTTAAAACACAGATGCTGAACCCTGCTCTGGAGTTCATGTTTTCATAGTTTTAGAGTGGGGCCCAAGAGTCTGCAATTCTAATAAGGTCTTAAGTGGTACTGATACTGCTGGTCTGAGGCTCCCACTTTGATATCCTCTGACGTAGAGGGTGGATTAGATGAGGTGGAAATTGGAGACAAGGAAACCAGTCAGGAGGCATTGGCCTACATCAGAAAGGCTGCTGGTCTAAGTGTGCCGAGGAACTGCTGCTCAGGGTGGTCTCAGCACCAAGACTGGAACCCGTATCTTCAAAATCTTACTCCATTGTTTCCAAGGGGGAGGAAGCTGGCTCAACAATCATGTATTTTATTTAAATCTCAGTCTTTATTAGAAGGCTTCCCTGGTAGCTCAAACAGTAAAGAACCTGCCTGCAATGCAGGAGACTCAGGTTCGATCCCTGGGTCGGGAATATCCACTGGAGAAGCACACCACTCCAGTATTCTTGCCTGGAGAATTCCATGGACAGAGGAGCCTTGCAGGTCACAGTCCATGGGATTATAAAGAGTCAGATTCGACTAAAGAAATAACACTTTCACTTTGTTAGAAAATAAAATAATTTGGATTTATAGAATTATGAAGGGTACATGTAGAATTTAGTTTTCTATTTTAAGGGATTTTTTTTTTTTTTTACTATTTTAGAGAACGGTATGAGATTCTTTTTCATCTGAAGTCCACAGCCCTGGGGTCCTTGAAAGTGAACCTGATCCTACTTGAATCAGATTTTTACTTTAAACAAAAAGGCTCTGTGATTCCTCCAAGGTACAGAAGGACAAGAGATTCCAATCAGATGACCTCCAGCTTGATTTCAAATACGACCATTCTACCAGGAAGCTATTCTCTCAAATCGGTGAAGAAGATTCTGAAAGCTGAAAGGTGTTAAATATGGAAAGACAATTCCCAAAATAGTGAAAGAAAGATTTCATTATTTTGTTACCTTTTTTTTTTTTTCCCTTTTAGTAATAAAGAATTTGGTGGAGTTAGTTTCTGGCAGTGCATACTTGGGTTGAAAATGTTCATTTCCTTTGCCAAGCTGCCTAAAAATAGTCTTTCTCCAGGCAAGGGCCATCTCAACACTAGCTATGTTCATTCGAGGCATGGCATGTTTCATAAATGTAATTATCTATTAACCTGAAGATTTCAATTGCAATGAGACAAAGAATGTGAATTACACTTCTTGCAAAGTTATGTGCTTGTCTTGTTTTGTATGTTAACAATAAGTTCTTTCATAATGTGACAGCATGGCAGTGGGTGGTGAAATCCAATACCTGGCAAAAATACAATGGAATTATATAATACCAAAAAAGTCAATTGTTTTCCCCTTTGCTAATTAACTCCTTTGAACAGGGAAGTACCGAGGATGAGATCAGCTGGTGGCTTTGTTCTTCGGCTAGTTTCCATGCCGTTTTAGGTACTGTGCAGTGCGTTTTTATAAATGGAAGAAGGAGTCTAGTGACTATTGGAGCAGACTGTGAAATGGATTCCACCATGGCTTGGTAGCAGCTTCACTGACTCCATGGAGTTTGTCTTTCCTGGGTTATTGCCCATCACTCAGGGGTGAGCAAAGAAGTCTGTCTATGCTCTGTTCTTACTTTTCCCCAGGGACCTTTGCACTGGTATATAACAGGGCAGGGGCCCATAGGATTCTTTATGAAAAAATGTTGCCAGCTGTAAGTCTGACATGTGAAATTTGATATAAATTGGGACACATAACAACCCAGTGAAGGAGTTGTCATCCTTATAGATGAGAAAACTGAAGTTCAGAGAAACCAAGATCATGTGCAAGGAAAGAAAGCTAGAAGGTAACAGAGATAAGATTTCAATCCATATCTTTCTCCAAAGCTCAGTGCTGTCTGCTATATAACATATTCTTTTCAGTGATGTTGAAAAAGGCTGTAAATAGGGTTACCCTGGTGGAGGAGTTCTTAAAGGATAATAAGAATTATTTTTAAAGTGACCTAATAACATACAGATTTGTTTTCTTTCTTTTTTTCCTAGATCTTCTGTAATAATCATCTTACTTTTATAGTAGCTACAGTCTTTGCAATATTTTTAGAAGAACTGAGGAGAGACACAGATACTGAGACATGTGATCCATGTGAGATTGATCAGAAGAATATACTTATGATCCCAGAAACTCAGAAAAAGCAACTCATAAAGCAAATGATTGTTACATTTCCCTGCATTAAAATGACAGACTCCTGCATGACAAAAGAAGCCATGGTCAAAAGGAAAAGATAAGTCATAGGGCAAAATGTATTTTCAACACATACACCAAGACAGGATGAGTATATAGAACGTATTAAAAAAAAAAAAACCAAAATTTAAAATCAGTAAGGGAGAAGTAGACAATACATGAAATAATCAAAGATTTTTATTTGGCAAATCATAAAAAGGAAAACATAAAATGTCCAGTAAAATTGTAAAAGCATGATCAAACTCACTAGAATGAAGGAAAACATTGAGTGCCATATCACACTCATCTATCTGGCAAAAATAGGAAAAAAATAGGGGAAAAAATAGGGGAAAAAATAGGAAAGACTGGTTTAATTAAGAGTTAGTAAAGGTACGGAAAATGGGAAAATTATCTACTGTTGGCAAAACTGTCACGTGGTGCCAGTACTTTTAGGTACATGTAGGCCCTGAAGGAAATTTCCTATATTTTATACTTTAAGGAAAATATGAACAAGGTTCCTCACTGAAGTATTGTCTATAATAGCAAAAAACTTGGAATTAACTTGATTATCCATTTGTGCTATATTCACACAGAAGACAAAATAAATGGTATATAGATGACTCTTAAGAACATTTGTTGAGGGGAAAAAAAGTAACTTTTAAAATGGTGTAGTCAATATGATACCATTGATACATTTTTAAAACTTCCAAAAAATGTTATATATTACCATGTGTGTATACATATTTGGTAAAAGTAAAAAACTGCATGAGAGGCAGACACATTAATTTCTAATGGTGGTTATTTCTACATGGGAAAACAGTGGATTGGGCGTAAAGAGGTAACTGACCATATCTGGAGTGGCTTATGTATTTTAAAAATGATTGCTTTTTTAACTTTAGCAAAAAGCAAGGATTGCTGTCACATTATTTTCAACACTTCTACACATCCTTAAGTAATGAATAACTTTAAAATTAGTAATAAAAATAAAATAAGAAGGGAATAGATTGGAAAGCAATTTAATTGTTATCACCAAATAGAAATAATTTCACGACCTAGAATATGATGGAAAGATGGTTTGAATTTTTTAATTTTAGTAGAGACAATTTTGGCCAGAGATAAGGAAGAACTTATGGATCACAAATGCTGTTTAAACACTGACTAGGCTTCCCTGGCGGAGAAGGCAATGGCACCCCACTCCAGTACTCTTGCCTGGAAAATCCCATGGATGAAGGAGCCTGGTAGGCTGCAGTCCATGGGGTCGTGAAGAGTCGGACATGACTGAGCGACTTCACTTACACTTTTCACTTTTATGCATTGGAGAAGGAAATGGCCACCTACTCCAGTGTTCTTGCCTGGAGAATCCCAGGGATGGGGTCGCACAGAGTCGGACACGACTGAAGTGACTTAGCAGCAGGCTTCCCTGGTGACTCAGATGGTAAAGCATCTGCCTGCAGCTCAGGAGACCTGGGTTTGATCCCTGGGTTGGAAAGATCCTCTGGAGAAGGGAATGGAAACCCACTCCAGTACCCTTGCCTGGAAAATCCCATGGACAGAGGAGTCTAGTAGGCTACAGTCCATGGGGTCGTAAAGAGTCAGACACGACTGAGGGACTTCACTTTTCACCATGCGGTGTTCTGTACATCCTTTTTGAAAGAACTTGAAAGAGGGATTGACGTTCCATCTGTTTGGAATGGTTTGAGTTAAAGCTTCTTATTTTGAGATTCTTCTGGTCAGAACTGTGGCACTCCCCTGGAGTGAATTAGGCTGGTTCTGTATTTCCCAGGAATCTGAGCTGGGGCTGGTATACAAATGTCGCTAGAAGCTCCATCTCCCATGGGATCATGAGCTGTGGGTCTGTGGTGTTAGCGGTACAGCTCCTCATTTTACAGGTGAGGAGCTGGCAGGTAATGGCATGTGGACGGTGGGGAGGTCACCCATCTTTTTAAGAACAAGGCCAGGGTAAGAAACGTTTTCCCCACTCTTAGGTCAGATCTGTATTAGCCATACTCTTTTGCATCTGAAAAATCTTGACTTTAGATTCCTACCCCCACCCCCTACCACTGATCTCTTTCCCCTGGAAAGGAAGGTGGCATGTGGAAGGGTGATTCTTATGCTCAGAGGAGGAAATTCCCATAGAATCCACAGATTCATTTGTGACAAAATACACTGCTCCACTGGCTTGAGGCAAATCCTTGGCAGTGTTTTGTGCAGAGGTAAACTATTTAGCAGTCCCTTTGCAAAGAGCCAGATTTGTTGATTGAGAGTGACAAGTTGTTTTCCTCTTTGAAATTTGTAATTATGAAGATACTGCCTTGACAGATGGACATGTAAGACTCAGAAGTTATCATTTCACCCAACTAGCTAATTGCGGAGGTGGCGGGGGTAGATTAATGTCAGGAAATCAACACAAGTTCCATGCCTACTGTTCTAGAATTTTCTTGTCTTTTAATTCACCATATTGTGAGTTTGAAGAAACCAGTATATGAAAATATGTTGACATGACAGAGGTGGTATATCGAAAACATAAAACTACAGAGAAATGGGCCCTCCATGTCAAGCTGGGACTTTTTTTATACGTGTCCTTTCCAGAGTCATCAGGAATGACTCCCTTCCTGAAAGATGACCCTGCAAATCTAAATGTAGGTCCTGGGGCATAATGTTCCCCACATGCCAAAGACTCGGGAATTTTTACAGCATCTTAATAGGCTCCTGAAGTCAAATTTAGGGTTTCTGTACCACTAACTAAGACTTCAACTTACAGTTGAGGCAGTGGCTTAAAAAAGCCTTTGTTTCATCATTTGAAAACACAGATGAAAATAGTAGTTCCTCAAACAGGAGTTCAGAGCATTAACTGAGATGATGTATATAAAGCCTGACTCATCATGGACCTGCAGCTCATACCAAGCACTCAGAAGTGGTGGTGGTAATTACTATGAATGTGAACTTCTCGGTGCATTTAACCTGTATGAAGGAAATTTCTACATGCTCTGATTGCCTGATTGGCCTTAACAAAGGAAGCCTAAGACTCCCACTGCAGACTTTCATGGACTATCTTCTTTCCTCAAATGGACTTCTCTCACCTCCTTCTTTGTTAGTACTGGATTGACCCAAAATTTGTTTGGGTTTTCCCATAACAGTTTATGGAAGAACACGCACAAAATTTGGGGCCAATTCATTGTTTTCCAAGGTCTGCCCTGAAGACTTCCTGCCTATGATAGAATTGTGCTATGGACTGAATTACTATCCTAGCCTACTCCCTCCCTAACATTCAAAAGATGAGACCCTTGTGGTTCTGGAGAAGACTCTTGAGAGTCCCTTGGACTGCAAGGAGATTGAACCAGTCAATCCTAAAGGAAATTGATCCTGAATATTCATTGGAAGGAGTGATGCTGAAGCTGAAGCTCCAATACTTTGGCCACCGAGGCGCAAAGCCAACTCATTGAAAAAGACCCTGATGCTGGGGAAGATTGAGGGCAAGAGGAGAAGCGGGTGATGGTTAGATGGACTGAATCAATGGACATGAGTTTGAGCAAACTTCGGGAGATTGTGAAGGACAGGAAAGCCTGGCTTGTTACAGTTCATATGGTTGCAGAGTCAGAGATGACTTAGTGATTGAACAATAACAACCCCCTCCAATATGATGGTAACTGGGAATGGGTCTTTTGTAGGGGGGTGGTCGTATTTAGGGTTAGATGAGGTCATGAAGGTGGGGACTTCTTGATGGAATTTATGCTCTTATAAGAAGAGACAGCAGAGAGATTACTTCCTCTCTTTTCTGCCATGGGAGGCAGCTGTCTGCAAACCAGGATGAAAGCCGTCAGCAGAAAGCACATCAGGTGGCACCCTGATCCTGGACTTTCCAGGATTATGTGAGAAATAAATTCCTGTTGTTCAGGCCATCTTTGTTGTCGTTCAGTCACCAAGTCATGTCCAAGTCATGTCTGACTCTTTGCGACCCCATGGACTGCAACACACTAGGCCTCCCTGTCCCTCACTATCTCTCAGAGTTTGCCCAAGTTCATGTCCATTGAATTGGTGACGCCATCCAATGATCTAGGCCATCTAGTCGATGGTATTTTGTTATGGCAGCCTGGACTGACAGACACAGATAGGAAGGGATTTGTGATCAAAAGTGCTATAGTCCATAGGGTCACAAAGAGTCAGACATGACTGAAATGAATTAGCACACACACACGTCTACTCTTCCTAAAATTTCACAATGCACATGGCAGCTGAAAGGCATGCCTGTAAAGGAACAAACTCAACTTTGTTTAATGTGCTGTTTATAAAACTAACTGAGCCTGGGGAATCCTTTTGGCCTAACTGCTGTTAACACTCCCTTGACCCTGAGTTCTTACTGCCCAAGACCCTCACTTCTGCTGTCTGCATGTCTTCTGTGGTCATTTGGAGCCTAGTGATGGGGCTGCTGCCAGAGGGGAAGCCCCCTATTCTCACTGGCACCTTGGTGGGTTAGGCTTGTGCTTGGACTCCAAGAGCCTTCTGGTGCGCCCCCTGCTCCTCAAATCAGCAGAATGCAGCTGGCTGTGATCCCCAGCTGTTTGCCAACCCCCCCTCTCCCCGAGTGCACTGATGTATGAAAAGCATGCTGGTGTCACTCTGACTGGAGATTCAAGGAGACCGTATGTCTATGGTGCAGAAACACGAGTGGGCAGACCAAAGGCCAGTGCTACAATTGGTTCACATGCTGCAGCTCACTTCATCCTGGGCTCCAGGTAGCTCCAAGCACATCTCCTGTTCTTTTTTAAAAATTATTTATTCTTGGCTGTGCCAGGTCTTAGTTGTGGCATGTGGGATCTAGTTCCCTGACCAGGGATCAAACCCTAGCCCCCTGCATTGGGAGCATAGAGTCTTAGCCACTGGACCACTAGGGACATCCCTGCAGATCCCTTTTTCTCTGAGTGACTGCAAGCCCCCAGCACACCTGGGCAATTCTGGTTCCTGCCTCTGTCTCTAATGGTAATGTGTGCCCTAGGGTAGATTTTCTTTTGTCAGATTATAATCACACTATGCTAAGAACTACCTAGTTGAGTGTGTCTCAAATTTTAATTTGCATACAAATCTCCTGGGGGATCTTGCAGATTCAGAAAAGTCTGGAATGAAGCTTGAGATCTCCATTTCTAATAAACTCCCAGGAGATGTCCAAGCTGATGGTCCGATTTAGTCCACGGGGCCACTCCTAGCATGAACTAAGTCCAGAGACAGGCATCTCCTTAGAAGGTGTTGTATATCTTGTCCAAGGGCCTCCAGGCACTGAGGAAGTTGGCAGATATTTTCTCTGCAGAGCAACCTATAAGGTGGTCTGGCAGTATCTTAGATCCATTTAGAAATTGATGACCTTGAGATTCTGGGACATTGACTTATCTAGGGTCCACTCACGAAGGAGGAATCTATCCAGTGCTCTATTTACTGATCTTTCAAGGTTGTGGGGAAAGTTTTAGGCACTGCCTCTGAACTACCATTGCATCGTTTACCCTCACTCACCTTCTATCAAAATTATGTATATGTCCATTACCAGCCCAAGCCAACTAAAACTTTCTGAGGATCAAAATATCCCACATATTTCATCACATCCCCAGCAGCTCTTGACCCTGGGACTGAGAGTGTGTTTGTTGGATAAATGACTGGGTATCTGAGGGTGTTTAATAATTGTTAGTGGAAAAGAATATGTTCTGTGGTTCTTATGTTTGTAATGGCTCCTCATGGCTCCCATCAGTGGTTCTTAACCTTACCTGGAGTCAAAAACTCCACTGAGAACCTGATGGCACCTATGCTACCTCTTCCCAGAAGGGTATACTTTGCACGTTATTTCTGGAGTTTCTTGGGGAACCTTGGCATCAGATAGTGTAGACTCCAGTTAACAGTCTTTAGCTACTAGGGTTAAACACAAACCCTGAAGTCTGGCATCAGAGCCAGTGGAGGTGACATGCATTCAGTTTAAACAAAGTTGTCTTTGTTTTTATGTATAAAGGGAAGGATCCTGGGAGAGCTCACAGAAAAGGTGGGAGAATTAGAAGGGAGAAAAGTAAAAATTCATGTGCAGTTCCAAAAACTTTAGTGTCTAGAACCAGGGACTTGAATGTTATAAGGATCTTTTATTTTTTTTATTTTTTTTTTTATTTTATGGAAGGATAGTTGATTTACAATATTGTGTTAATTTCTGCTGTACAGGAAAGTGATTCCACTATGGTTTATTACAGGATATTGAATATAATTCCCTGGCTGTGCAGTAGGACCTTGTTGTTTCTCCATTCTCACATAGAGGTCAATTTGTCTTTTTGTTTGTTTACATTATAGGGACATAGGTGGGGGCAGCTTTAAGTTCATGTTTCACAGGCCTGTGACCAGAGAGAAAAAGGTTCTTTTCTACCAGTTTTAATGATAATAAAAATGAAAAATCCCAAGGAAAGTCCCTAATTGGCATGCCTTGGCTCAGCGCCCATCTTCGGGCCAATTACTGTGGCCAAGAGGGTGGGGTAGGATGTTGAGTCATGTGCCCACCTTACAACTACCCAGGGAGGAGGGACCAGTGAAAAGGAAGGCAACTCTGATTGGCACCAGGTGGGTGAAAGGGGCCGTAAGGGGTAGGAAGTGTCCCTCAAGACAAGGCAGAACCACAGTATCCCTGGGGAAATAAGCTGGGAGGCGGCAGCTCTGATTTGGGTTCCCCGTCATTCTTTCTGAGAGTCTTTGTTTAGTGGGATGGGCTGTTCCTTGTCCTCCGCATGCATTATGCATCCCCACCTCTGGGACTCCAGGGTTCCTCCCCCACTCTGCTTGTCCATCTGGACTCAGCCTTGTCTTAGCTTCTCAGGGCTGCTGTAACCATGCACCACACACGGGTGGCTTGAATTAACAGAAATTTATCCTCTTACAGTTCTGGAGGCAAGAAGTCTGACCTCAGGCTGTCAGCAGGGTTGATTCCTCTGAGGGAGAAAATGTTCCATGCCTCTCGCCTAGCTTCTGACGGCAGCTGACAATCCTTGGCTTGTAGACTCATCACCCCCATCTCTGCCTCTATCTTCACATGCCGTTTCTCTGTGTCACTGTCTTCATGTGGCCGTCAGCTCTCTGTGTCTCTCTCCTCTTCTTATAAGGGCACTAGCCATTTTGGATTAACGGCTGACTCTACGTTAGTATGACGTCATCTTAGCTAATGACATCTGCAACCACCTTATTTTCACATCCTGATCACATTACTGGGTGTTAGGACTTAAACATATCTTTTGGGGGTGGGCCGAGAGGACACAATTCAACCCATAACAGCCTCTCAGCCCAGATTAAGCCCAGTTTTTCCAGCAGGCCTTTGGTGACCATCCCTGGTCTGATTCTTTCACTTCTGAGCCTGACTATGTGCAGCTCCACCACGCGGTGAAGGCTTCAGCCTTCCTTACATACCTCGTGTCATCAAGAGACAGGAAGACACTTGAGGGCAAAAGTCCAAAGCTTTTCAGCGTTCTCCATGGTGCCTGGAGCGATGTGTGATGGTTAATGTTGTTTGACAACTTGACTGAATCACAAGGTGCCCTTATATTTGGTGAAACATTGTTCTGAATCTGTGTGGCTATTTCTCAATGAGATCAACATCTGAATTACTAGACTGAGTAAAAGCACAGTACCTTCTCAAATGTGGGTGGGCTTCATCCAAACTCTTCATGACCTGACAGAACCAAAATCTGAGAAAAGAATTCATGCTCTCTGTCTTCAAGCTGGGACATCAATCTTCACCTGACTTTGAACTTGAACTTGGGCTGGAACTTAACACCATAAGCTCTCCTGGGTCTCTAACTTGCTGACTGTAGATCCTGGGGTCTCTCAGCCTCCATAATAGCATGAATCAATTCCTTATAATAAATATCATGTATTTATATCTCTATATATTTAAATATCTGCGTGCCTGCTCAGTTGCTTCAGCCGTGTCTAACTCTTTGTGACCCCCTGGACTGTAGCCCACCAAGCTCCTCTGTCCATGGGATTCTTTAAGCAAGAATGCTGGAGTGGGTTGCCAAGTCTTCCTCCAGGGGATCTTCCTGACCCAGGGATCAACCCTGCGTCTCCTGCATTACAGGTGGATTCTTTACCTCTGAGCCTCTGGGGAAGCCCCATATTTAAATATACACAAATCCTATTGATTCCATTTCTCTGGAAAACCCAGATAAACACAGAGTGCCTAACACAATGTGAGGACTCATTAGCAGACCAGGAATGAATGAGGGACTGAATGAATGGTAACTAAGTGCTTGTTATGCCTCCAAAACTCTCCTCCTGGTCCTGCCAGGAGTTACTTCAAAGAGAAACTCTGGGCAAAGTGATATCGATCTTCACTCAGTTTTCAAGTTCTCAACCTCAGCCCCACATGGAGAAGCACTTTAAGAGCTTTGTAAATTCCCACACCTGAGACCAACTAACTGTGAACTTCCGGGGAGGGCACCAGGCACCAATTGGCCTCTTTTATTTTTTACTTTTTTGGCTGCCCAGCATTGCTTGCAGGATCTTAAGTTTCCTGAACAGGGATTGAACCTGAGCCCTCGGCAGTGAAAGTGCTGAGTCCTAATCTTACTGAATCACCACGGAATTCACAATGGGCCTCTTTTAAAGCTGTGAAGTGAGTTCATTTGACCCCTTTTCCCAGGTGGCATAGTGGTAAAGAGGCTGCCTGCCAATACAGGAGATGTAAGAGACACAGTTTTGATCCCTGGGTCAGGAAGATTCCCTGCAGAAGGAAATGGCAACCAACTTTAGCATTCTTGCCTGGAGAAGTCTACGGACAGATGAATCTGGCGGGCTACAGTCCATGGGGTCACAAAGTCAGACACAACTGAACACATACACATGCAGTGAGTTCACCACACCCTGGAGTTTGAGAAGCCTGGCTCAGGCAGTGGGAGAATGCAGGCTCATGCCCTGAGCTTTATCCAAGTGAGCCTCACCCACACCGGCTCAGCCTCTGGATTTATCTTGGGGCTAAGGAGGCACAATGATGGCGCAAACCTCTTTGGAGGCAGGTGTAGGTTTTTTTCTGATCCATGAGGCCAGCATACCTCCTAGGACTCTGGAAACCCAGTGTTTGACATTTGCTTTGAGTTAATGTCCTGCCCAGACCCAAACTCAGATTCTTGGAGAAGGGACTCTGAGAAGGAGCATTTTCATGCAAAGGGTGAGCAGGCTCTGTGTCAGCTGTCAGCACGAGGAAAGGAAGAGGGCCAGGAGGGCTCTGTATTTAGCTGGTGACAAAGAAATGTCACGAAGGGCTATTTGGGGAAGAAAAGCAGTCAGCACTGGCAAAGCCGTGTCGGGTCCTAGAGGAACCCAGAGCCCCTTCCCCCAGGGTGCTTTGGAGAGTTGTTTTTCAAGCTTGTGTGGGAATGGTCTGCAACCTTGCAGACATGGGACTACCAGTAGGAGATCAAAGCATCAGGGCGCCGCGGCTGGAGTGGTGGCTGGCCACTGTGTCCTGGCCTCCCAGCTGCTCCATAAACCATCTGTGACAGAGGGGCATCTCTGGCAGGCCGGCAGTGCTGGAGGGAACACATGCAGCCATATTTCAGCTCGGACACCAGGACTTGAATGGGAGCGCGTGCGTGTCTGGGGCTGAAGTTTCTCTGAAGCTGATTTGTGGCTGTCTGAATTTACGGCCCTGGAGGACAGCAGGATCGACCAACTAGACCCATATGTGAAACCCAGGCTGGGGTTTCAGAGAGCACAAGAGGGAGGACGAAAGTGTGGAGGAGGAGAGATTGTTATTACGTTCTGGCAATAGGTGGTGATATAGGGCCTGTCAGACAACAGTTTTTAAAGGCATTTTTAGGACATCTCATCGTCCTCCTTCTCTGTCTCACCCAAGGTTGTCTGCACAGCCTTGGGCTGAAGGAACTTGTAGAAATAATTCAAAACCACAAACACATTCCCCAAAAGGAGATTGACACCTCAAGGTCACCACATTAGCCTGGCAGCTCCAAGAACACTTACTCTATGATGGCAACTCCATGCTTCAAAGGGAGTAGAGCTCAGCTTCCCCTGGGACGGGGGAACTGAATGTCTCTGCTTCTGGACAAGCTTCCAGGAGACCCTACAGAAGGACCCTGATGTGTGCACAGATCAGTTACTAGCTGCCCAGGAAGACTTGCCATCGCTAGTGTCTCCTGCCTGCCGTTTGCCTCCTAACAGGTCTTACATGTCTGAAGGCTGGGGGATGAGTCAGACCTCTGCTGTGATGAGAATAGGAGGTGGGGCCTCTGGGAGGTGATCAGGATGAGACGAGGTCCTGAGGATGGTGTCTTCATGAATGGGATTAGTGCCCTTATAAGAGTTACAGGATAACTTGCTGCTCTCTGCCACGTGAGGATGTGAGAGGGTAGTTGCCTGCAGCCCTGCAAGAGGACTCTTACCAGGACTCAACCCTGCTGACACTCTGATCTGAGACTTCCAGTCTCCAGAACTGTGCGGAATAAATTCCTGCTGTTTATAAGCCACCCAGTCTATGGTACTTAGTTACAGCAGCCAGAACTAAGATAAGTGCTATGCTATGAACAACTCTGTCATGTCCTAGCAGTGTGATTTGGGGTCAGTCGCTTATCTGCCCTGAGTGTGAATTTATTCTGCTGGAAAAATAGATGATAATTCCTGCTCTGCTTACGTTCTTCACAGGGTTGTTAGGAAGACCAAAGGTGAGGTTATATAGGGAATATTGTTTCTGAAATATTCTGAAATATTATAAATTTTCTGAAATAGTCAGAAAAAATTCTGTTTATTATTTATTTTCAGATTTGGCAATGGATTCTTTTTGTTGTTGATTTTTATTTCAACTTTTATTTTTTAATTGCGGTATAGTTGATTTACAATATTATGTTAGTTTCAATTACAATATTATGTTAGTTATAATATTATGTTATTAATATAGCACAATGGTTCAGTTATACACACACACACACACACACACCCCTATATATAATTTTTTTAAGATTCTTTTCCCTTGTAAGTTATTACAAAATATTGAGTTTAGTTCCTTGTGCTATATAGTAGGTCCTTGTTGGTTATCTATTTATATATAGCCATGAAAGTGAAAGTGTAAGTTGCTCAGTCATGTCCAACTCTTTTGCAACCGCATGGACTGTAGCCTGTCAGGCTCCTCTGTCCATGGGATTTCCTAGGCAAGAATAGTGGAGTGGATTGCCATTTCCTTCTTCAGGGGATCTTCCTGACCCAGGGATCGAACTGACATCTCCTGCATTGCAGGCAGATTCTATACCATCTCAGTCACCAGGGAAGCCATATATAGTAGTATTTATCTGTTAATCTCAATCTCCTAATTTATCCCTCCCCCTCCCCTTTCCCTTTGGCAACTGTGTTTGTTTTCTATGTCTGTGGGTTTATTTCTGACAAACAAAACATAGTACCACCACAGGGCTGCTTATTTTTCTCTCACTAAGGTTGAGAATGTTTCACTCCAAAGGATTCCAAAATAATGTTAGCTTCCCATTTTTGCTCTGAATTTCTGCCTGCCCTGAAGTCTGTCTATGAAGAAAGTCAGGTTCCTCTGTGTGGATTCCTTGGTTTGTTCTCTGCCCACCCTGCTATTCTGTGACCCAGGAAAGTGAGCCAGGAAGGAAGGGGAAAGAGACTCACGCAGAAATGCTGATGTGGGGGAAGGATCCCGACCTCTAGATAATGAAGTGTGGGTTGTTGGCAAATTTCTTATGATAATAATGGTGGAGGAAAAATTATGTTCAGTTAAAAAACTGGCAGCAGTTTCTTCAGGGAGAGAATTGTCTTTTGTTCAGGAGAATACATTGATGGCCTTTCTGAGTATGAAAGGTGAGCTTGCCCCGGGACATGGCTTAGATGAGCTAGACTGAAGGTGATTTTCAACCTTGGCTACATAGAAGGAGCTTTGGGAAATGATATGTGCATGTGCCCCAGTTCTAGAACCTCTGATGTAATTGGTATGGGGTAGGGTCTGGACACTGCTATTTAAAAAAAAAAAAACTTCCCAGGAGATTCTATTGTGTAGTGAAGTTTGAGAGTCCCTAGTGCCAGACCCAAACAAGAAGGGGCAGGGAGAACAGTGAAAAAATTGGGGGGCTGGTGGTTTTGCAGGAGATGAGAGGGAAAGGGGAGTTGATATGGATGGTGGAGGAAGGGAGCTGTCTGTACAGAGATGACCGATGAAGTGTTGATGGTGCCCAGAGGAGCCGGGGACTGTTAGCAAAGGGATCACTGGCATTTAACTTTAGGTTGTGTGCTGTGCTACATAATAACATCACCATAGAGGTTCAAATCCTCAGTGAACGTCTCTATAGGCCCAATCTTGTGTTCCTATGGGGGAAGCACGGGAACCTAGGCTGGCCCCAGTGATGGACAAACAAAGTGCAACATCTGCAGGAGATGAAAATGGGAGTCAGGACTGAAAATTCAGCAAAAGTAGGAAATGGGAGCTACAGGGAATCAGGACAAATGTTCCCCTCTCACCCCACCAACCATCCTCTGGGATGTTGGGGTGGGGGCGAGTGCTTGGTTTCCTACCGTTTGTGGGATAGGGCTCCAAGGTAATTTTATTTAAATCTCAGTGGATATCGCCTCACATGCTGGAGGACACGAAGACTTGAGCCAAAGAATAATAAATAATTCACCACCTTCCCACTTTCCACCTCACATACTCCATGTGTGGAATATTTTATAGCCATCACAGTTCATTCACATTCATCTCTCTCTGAGCCTTCCGACAGGACTGGGAGATGGGGAAGGAAGGAATCTGTCACATCAGATTGCTGAGTGAGGGGGTCCTTAGTGGCTGGAGCTTATGTACAGTGATGGGACTTAAAGCATCACTACCTTGGAATCATCATTTCTGGTTCTGACTTGTTGCTCAGGTCACCATTCCGGCTTAGCTGGGCTTCCAGCTACTTTGGAACTGGGTGGACATCTTCTGACTTAACTTTAAAAAACAAAAACAAAAACACAACATGAGTTCTAGATGCAATGTTTAATCTCTTTCCTCCCCCCTGTTTTTTCTGTCTTTTCTCTTGCTTCTCTCTCCTTTTCCTGCTTGTTCATACTTCTCCATTTCCCATGTCCTCATTTGCATCCATCCACCACTCACCATTTCCAGGCAATGCTCTCATTTGTAGATTTCCCCCTAGCTTAGCATATTCATGCATGAATTCCACATAAAAGTAATTTCGAATGCTTCTTTATTATTTGGTCTTCTCTCTTGCTTTAGCTGATTCCAGGGTGAGTCAAATGTCTTTACCAGCATGTATTGCTGAATCATCCAATTTCTAATCAGAAGATGGTCACCCAGTCTCTGGGAGGAATTTCACAAACATCCACAAGTTGTTGATGTCACACCCATTCCTGGCAGATAGACGGGACTCAATATATTAACTGGCTTCAGTTGCCCTTTGCTCTAGATTTAGAAGAGAGGAATGGTGACCTGTTTCACCCACAAGCAAAGAAAGAGTGTGTTTTATGCCCAGGTGTTTGCCATATAGCTTGATACAAAACCATGTCCTGGAAAACTATAAGCCAATCTAATTTATAGAAATAAACTGAGTGAGAATCATTATTTTTTATTGGTACCACTTAATGTGAAGAAAATGCACATTTTCCAAAAATATGGAAAAAACGTTCCATTTGCCTTATTGGGTCCAAATGTTAGGTTTAAATTATTTTACTATGCAAACTCTCTTTCATATCTTGGCAGTAGTGATTTCCATTTTTATTCCTTTGGTATCCATAATCTTATGAGAATCAAAAACACATGCTTTGAGATCACTGGACAGCTCCTCCTCCAACATTTTAAAAATGCACAAGGAAGGTTATTGCTCTGGTAGCAAAAATAACAGGAACGCTATGGGAGAAAATTATGAGGACATCTAGGCAGAATGGGAAAGAGGTTCAAAAGGTGCATTCTGGTTTTTATGCTTTTGATTTGCAAGTCATTAAGCTGGAAGAGCCCCTGCCTCCTGCTGACTGCCACTAAGAATTTTTTCCTTCTCTAATAGAGATATTTATTCTATGACTCCAGGTTTGTGGTACTGGAGGAGAATGGGGGATCTGGATTTTCCAGTACTTCTAGAGATGGGGAGCTTGGAGGCGTGGACTAAGAGTCAATGGACTTCTGGTCTCTCTTTGTCTGTAGGGGTGGGTGCATTGGGCAGGGAAGGAGAACCATCATGCAAATTTCAATCCCAAGAATTTCAGGCTGACAGAGAGAAGTCACTGAAGAGGCAAATACTTTGTCTTTTCTTCTGAAAAAGTAATTAAGCAAATGAAATTGAACTAGCAGATTATTCAAAAAATTTTTCATATTATCTCATTTTTCATATTTTTCATATTATCTCATTAATTATTATCTCATATTATCTCATTAATCCGGGTATGAAAGGGAGAGCTTACAACTGTGTGGTTAATAACTGAGTGGAATAATAAACACCCCCTTACACTTGAACTCCCTGACCTGAGTTCTACACTTTACCTTGACTTTCTAACATTGACTGTGACAGATATGCTGAATGATCATTGCATGACCATCAGCTCATTTACTTCTGCAAATCAAACTGACTTGTTGCCAAACAAGAGTTTAAAAATGCTAAGGGAAGGCACCCTTAGCAATGGCAGGTACCTCATTTGTTTAGGTAGAGAAAGATTTTGGTGACCATAATTCAGGAAGCAAGTGTATGCCCTGTGCAGGCTGGAGTGATGTAAGAGTCCCACCAGATCCTATCTCAGGATCTCAGTTCTTCTCCCAGGAAGGCTCGTTTACTAGTTCCCAATAGCTTAATCTCCTTGGTCAAAGACCAAGTTAGACCCAGAGCAAGTTAGACCTCTTCTGCAGGTCTAAATCCTGCTCACAATTCTCTTAGGATATATCTAAGGTTTAAAGATAGGGTAGACTTGTGCTTGTTAGTCATGGGTGGAACACCTTAGTAATCAACCAGATTCAGTTCAGTTCAGTTCAGTTCAGGCACTCAATTGTGTCTGACTCTTTGTGACTCCGTGGACTGCAGCACACCAGGCCTCCCTGTCCATCACCAACTCCCAGAGTTTACTCAGACTCATGTCCATTGAGTCCGTGATGCCATCTAACCATCTCATCCTCTGTTGTCCCCTTCTCCTCCCACCTTCCAATCTTTCCCAGGATCAGGGTCTTTTCCAATGAGTCGATTCTTCACACCAGGTGGCCAAAGGATTGGAGTTTCAGTTTCAGCATCAGTCCTTCCAATGAATATTCGGGACTGATTACCTTTAGGATTGACTGGTTGGGTCTCCTTGTAGGCCAAGGAACTCTTAAGAATTTTCTCCATCACCACAGTTCAAAAGCATCAATTCTTCGGCACTCAGCTTTCTTTATAGTCCAACTCTCACATCCATACATGACTACTGGAAAAACCATAGCTTTGACTAGAAGGACCTTTGTTGGCAAAGTAATGTCTTTGCTTTTTAATATGCTGTCTAGGTTGTTCATAGCTTTTCTTCCAAGGAGAAATTGTCTTTTAATTTGATGATTGCAGTCACCATCTGCAGTGATTTTGGAGCACCCCCCCCAAAAGATAAATCAACCAGATTAAAGGAGTAGAAAAGGCAGAAAGCTTGGAGCTAAGGGAATTCAGTGGTTGTTTTGGCTCCACCCATTTCTCTGTTACTAGCCTGTGGCACATTGCTTAACTTCTGAATCTCACTTCTCTGTTTGCAACATGGGAGTACAAATAGCACTTCTCTTGTATCTTAGAATTATTTATTTAGTTGCTAAGTTGGGTCTGACTCTTGAGATTCCATGGACTGTAGCCTACCAGGCTCCTCTGTCCATGGGATTTTCCAGGCAAGGATACTGGAGTGGTTAGACATTTTCCTTCTCCAGGGGATCTTCCTGACCCAGGGATTGAACCCAGGTCTCTTGCATTGCAGGCAGATTCTTTAACTGACTGAGCTACCAGGGTCCATAGAATTGTTATGAAGAATAAATGAAACAAAGACTGTCTACTTAAGATACCTAATATACTTTGCCTGTTTTGCTTCTCATTAAATCTGTAGGGGCTCTTTGAGGGGCTGGGAAATAGAAGGGCTCAGATCCTTAGAGAAGTTGATGGCCCGTTGAGAAACATAAGAGCAACATGGTATATGTGACTCCAGGACCAACTGGCCTAGTTCAAATCTCAGATCCACCTCTTTCTAGCTATGTAGACCTAGAGTAAGTTACTTAAACTATCTGTGACCCAGGAACCTTTTCTGAAGACAACAACAACCTCCTTACCTCATAGGATGGTGGTGAGGTTTAAAACAGATGTTGCACTTACAGTTCTCAGCGAAGTTCCTAAAACATAAACCTTATGATAGACATGAGCTACTGTTATCCCCTTCTGCTGCTGCTGCTGCTGCTGCTGCTAAGCCGCTTCAGTTGTGTCCGACTCTGTGCGACCCCATAGACGGCAGCCCACCAGGCTCTGCCGTCCCTGAGATTCTCCAGGCAAGAACATTGGAGTGGGTTGCCATTTCCTTCTCCAATGCATGAAAGTGAAAAGTGAAAGTGAAGTCGCTCAGTCATGTCCGATTCTTCAGGATCCCATGGACTGCAGGCCACCAGGCTCCTCTGCCTGTGGGATTTTCCAGGCAAGAGTACTGGAGTGGGGTGCCATTGCCTTCTCTGGTTATCCCCTTCTAGGGGACACCAAAGACCCATGGGTATGGAATAATATTCACATCTGAGATACTTTGGGTAACTTTTATTTACACTGTTCAGATCTCTTTGCCAGTATATGAGCTTATAGGAACTTTGTCAATGGACTCCAAAACATAGACTGCTGGTCCTTCTTACACAAGTCTTGTAGAGATCTCTCTCACCTAAGAAATCAAGGGGCATATTTTAAGGCTCATGTTTGCTTTTCCTTTGATTCTCCTAAGTATGCTTCCTTTTTAAAAATAAACTTTTCATTTTGGACTAATTTTAGATTTACAGAAAAGTTGCCAATATGGTATAGAGCTTCCTTGTTTACCCTTCCTCATCCTCCCCTAAAGATAACATCTTATGTAATTATGGTACATTTGTCAAAACTATGAAATAAACATTACACATTGCTGCTGCGTAAAAGACAGATTTTACTTTGGATTTCACGAGTTTTCCCTCTTACATCTTTTATTTCCTCCAGGACCCCACACTGGAACCCACAGGACTGTCTCTTCCATCTCATCCCCTCTGTGACAGTTTCTCAGTGTTCCTTGGTTTTCCATGACCTTGACAGTTTTGAGGAGTCCTGGTTAAGCACTTTGTAGACTGTTCCTCTCCTTGGATTTGTCTGATGTTTTTCTCATGATTAGATTAGGGTTTTGGGGAAACATCACAGAGGTAAAGTGCTGAGCCCACACTGAATGAGAAATCCTTATCTTTTCTGCCTTTCACTTGTTTTCAATTTCTCTTCCTCTCTTTTCTAATTATCCCCCCTCCCCCAACCACAAATGGACTTACAGACTTGGAAACCAAAGGATGAGAAATGAAGTGGGCTCCTGAGGGAAATTAGAATTTGGAAGTGAATAAAGCATTTTGCTTGCCTGAGTCTCCATCGGACTTGACATGCCAGAACCCACCGTGAGGATACTGCCCCTCCTTACTCCACCCATCCCCCAATTTGCAGGAATTTGGGAGAGCCTTTGTACTGACACATGGTATAAACTGAAGGTTCCTGCGGTTTTAGCTTCATATCAGGGTGCGGGTGTGCTAACATTTCATGACACTCCCTGTGGGTCCTCTGCTCTGAGCTTCACTATGCGCAGGCGTCTGCCTCTGGGAACTCAGGTGTTTTGGCCTCCCGAGGGTCCACTTAACACTTTTGACCTTAACATCCAAACGAGATACAACGTCTCTGCCATCCGAATTTCCCTGGCTTTTTTGCTCGTCTTTTATAACCTGGGACCCCTTTCACTTCTCCAGGTATTTCTGGGAGATCTCAGAAATGTCACAGACGAACTCTCCAATGGCGCGCTCATGGAAGGACGAGGGTGTGGGGACTATACCCGCAGTCCTTCAGAGGCTGTGGAAAGTGAAAGTGAAAGTCACTCAGTCCTGTTCAACTCTTTGCAACCCCATGGACTATACAGTCCATGGAATTTTCCAGGCCAGATACTGGAGTGGGTAGCCTTTCCCTTCGCCAGGGAATCTTCCCAATCCAGGGATCGAACCCAGGTCTCCCACACTGCAGGAGGATTCTTTACCAGCTGAACCACCAGGGTAGCCCAAGAATGCTGGAGTGGGTAGCCTATCCCTTCTCCAGGCGATCTTTCCCACCCAGGAATCGAACCTGGGTCTCCTGCATTGCAGGCAGATTCTTTACCAACTGAGCTACCAGAGAAGGCTGTGGAGGCCACTGCCAATGTGGCTACCTCTGTCTCTGCCACACCTACAAATGCACACAGTAACCTCTCCTACTGCTCATCTCCCATTGCGCATCTTTCTTTGTGCACCTCCCACTGCGCATCACTGGTGGGTCCCCGCTAGAGCTCGCGTTTCCCAGAATCCAAGTTTGTGCAAATAGCACCTATAGCTTCTGCCTGTGGACCTTCTCTAAGACGCTTACCTGAATCTGTGATGCAGACTAGAGTGTCAGCATCTGAGACAGACAGTGTCTGTCTGCTATTCTAAGACACCCTCGCCCCTCCTGAGAGCAGACCGCCTCTGCAAACTGCTTGGGGGGAAGAAGGAAGAAAAAAAAAAAAACCCAAATGGAAAAGTCACACAGTCTCCAGTAACTACCATCACTCCACAGCAGAAGTCCTTCAGAGCAGGTCTCAGCACTCAGAGTTGACTGCCTGACATCCCAGCTCCAGGCTTTGACCTCGCTTCCCCACCCCAGGCAATGCTGGTAAGGAGAAACCTTTGAAATAATAGATGATCCTGAGTTAATGTTACATGAGAATTGATAAGTAATTTAACCTTAATACAAAAGGTTTTGTGGGGGGAAGACAGTATTATGGAAGTAATTTAAGGCTAGGCTTAAAACTCAGTAAAAAATACCTCGGCTAGTGGTTATTAATCTTCTGAAATCACATTTCTTAATTTTGAAGATCGTTAAAAGAAGGGGGAAAAATCCACAAAGAGAGTTGGCCAGTTTCAAACTGAATATTTAATTTTCACACTATTTCGGCCAAAACACTCTGCAATTTGTAGGTTCGTGAAGGTTAAAATGCTTTGTACCACATGTTTTCTTGAGTTGCAGAATCATGACTGAGGGCTTGGTAAGGACATCTTCAGCAGCAAATATTTGTTGGGGGAAAAGCCTTGTTTTAAACATAAGACAGAAAGTGAAACAGTGAAACTGATATTCTTCATGCATTTCTTTGAGTTATGGCCTGGTCTGGCATTCATTTAAACCAAATATTGCTCCTGCTCTGCCTCCGCTGTGGCAGGACAAATCAGAAAGGGCCCAAGAATAATCCATAAACTGCAAGCATTCAAAGCTGCTTGATGTGGATTCAGCAGAACAAACTGGAGAACATCCCCAAATTATGTGTTCTGTGTTCAAAGAAACCACAATTTCTCTTCTGCTTTCCCCTACCCCCATTTCACCAAAGGCAACATGTATGATGATAGAAGGAATATGGGCTTGGGGAAATAAATGTCTGAGGTTCCAGTCTGGGCTCCTTTGTATGCTAACTGTGAGATCCTGGCTAAGTTACTTGGTTTCCAAGTCTCAGTTTGATCATTTGTAAAATAGGGCAAATTATTCCCACCTTTCACAGTCGTCATGAATATTACAATAGTTCCCAGTGGGAAAACCTCTGGTATAACTGCTGGAATATGGAAGGTATTTAATAGGCGTCCTTTGATTTCTGCACTATTATAGAATTATGCATTTTTCTTGTTTATGTAGTTGGGTTATAAAGAAAGAAGGATCTTCTGGAACTTAGGCCAGAAAATGAACCCTTGTCCATTCTGCTGGCTTACTCCCACTGATGATGACTGAAGGGCACTGGCAAATGTTATAGCACCAGGGGACATGTCCCCTTTGGTCCTGCAGATCAGAACAGGGAGGGAAAGATGACTTGAGTTACAGCCTGGTCTGGAAGACTGCAGAACAGACTGCAGGAAGAACTGTACTTTCACTCCATGGTAAAGATTTCATCCTCATAGATTTTTTTTTCAGTGCTTCACCTTGTGGGGTCTCTGAATTCTATGGACCATCATTTTGAGACTTGACACTCCACACTGCTTGCTCTTGGATCTGGCTCCAGATAAGGGCCTTAGTGATCGTTTGCTGTTGTTTAGTCACTAGGTCCTGTCTGACTCTTTTCAGCTCCATGGATTGCAGCCCGCCAGGCTCCTCTGTCCGTGGGATTTCTGAGGCAGTAGTGTGTGTGCATGCATGCTCAGTCACTCAGTCTGGGTACTGACTTGAGTAACTTTGACCTCACTGAGATGCCCAATCCATTGTCTCTCATACTTTCTCACTACCCCCAGCTTTCTCGTGGGTTCAGGCTGACCAAGCTCTGGTTCCTTATGAGCACTCTGTCTACTCAGTCCCAAATTCTTACCTACCCTTAACCATTTTCCCTCCATATCATACTTGCCCAGAAACCATCAACCCAGTTAAACCCAGATGTCCACTTTCACTGAATCATACCTGAACATCTGGACACTGCTGGAGGTAAAAAGATTACACTATAACTGTGCTGGTTGAATTCTGTTTAAATTAATGACCACAGGTCTCAAATTTCATACCTTCTCTTACCTCTAAAACTCTTGAGAAGACATTTACTTTAAGCTGATGAGCTGGTCTCATATCATATAGAAAAAAATAGATGTGTTGCTGTTCCTATATAAAGTCCCACCACTATGCTGTGCTCTGGAGAAACCATAGTCTAGCTGGGTAAGTGACATGTCATCTTCAGTAAGAGATGGGTTAAAGTAGAGTCCCCACTGGCCCACATCATAATAGTTCTAATCCTCAGCCCCCTTCCCAGAGTTAATCAGAGATCAGTGTAGTAGTGTTAGTCACTCAGTCATATCCAACTGCTTGTGACCCCATGGACTGTAGCCTGCCAGGCTCCTCTGTCCGTGGGATTCTCCAGGCAAAAAAAGTGGAGTGGGTTTCCATTCCCTTCTTCAGGGAATTTTTCCGACCCAGGAATAGAACCTGGGTCTCCTGCATTGCATTGCAGGCGGCTTCTTTACCGTCTGAACCACCAGGGAAGCCCTGTCGATCAGAGACTGAGTCCCCTCAAATCATGTTAGCTTTTCTCAGCGACAGTCTTCACTGACAACTGCAAGTTCTTTTCTTCTAACATTTGTCTGTTGCATTCAGAACTGGAAGGTGGCTCATGGCTGCCAGCACTGATGGTGACCATTGTGAGGACACTGATGTCTGTATCAGAGACCTTCCCACAGTCTCTTAAATTCACTAATCTCTGGAAGTTAAAGCACTTCTGATTCTCTGCAGGAGTAGGAAGAACATCCTCCCTATCTCTGAAACTTGGTGGTTTAAATTGCCCTGCACCCCGCCTACTTCTGAGTCCCTTCTAGTAGCTAAGTACTCATGCTTGCCCTCCCCTTAAAATTCTCAGAACTTTTATTCCTCCTTCTAGAAAAGAGCAAACATGGGATTAATCACTGTTTCGGTACTGTTTTGTGAAAACAGAAAATCATAGGGCATTTTGCCAGATACAATATCCATTTCCTCAGTGATGGATGATAAAAGTCTGCTAAGCTGGGTAACATTTAGATTGTTATCTCAGTCTCATCCTTGTGGGGGTGTCATACGTTAGCCACGTAGCCCCTGACACTCTCAGTGAGAAGGCTGGGGCTCTGCTCCTCATTTATTAAATTAAAAGGATTGGTCTAGAGGATTTTTAAGGGCACTTCTAGCTCTGGAATTTTAATTTTAAGAAACATCTTGAGCGATACCATGCGTAAAAATCTTTTAAAAATGTTTAAAGGTCCATGAATAAAAAATCCTAAGAAGCATGCCAGAGGTCCCTAAATTTGAGTCTTCAACAGCCCATCAATTTCCTGGTACAAAGGCCAATCTATGAAATAATCACAACATCTATCTTCTGATGGATCCCAGCTGATTAAGTCATTACGGAGATAAGAGGCAACGTTTTTGCACGTGTTCACCGTGCACATCAGGGGGAAATGAAACAATTCAAAGCTAGAGTGGCGCTGGTGGGTGGTCCTTCCCTTGAATAGCGATAAGAAAGCAAACTTAGATGCAGATTCTTTTTTTGTTAATAGGAGGATAGTTGCTTTACAGTGTTTTTTTTTTTTTTTTTTTTTTTGCTGTACAGCAAAGTGATTCGGCCATATGTATAGATATATCCCCTGTTTTTTTAATTTCCTTCCCATTTAGGTCACCACAGAGCATTGCATGCAGTTCCCTGTACTGTACAATCGGTTCTCATTAATTATCTATTTTATATATAGTAGTGTATATATGTCAATCCCAATCTCCCAATTTTTCTCACCCCTCTATCCCCCCTTGGTGTCTATATGTTTATTCTCTATGTCTGTATCTCTATTTCTGGTTTGCAAATAGATTCATCTGTACCATTTTTTTAGATTTCATATATATGCATGAATATATAATACTTGGTTTTCTCTTTCTGATTTATCACACTCTTTCTGAGAGTCTCTGGGTCCATCCACATCTCTGAAAGTGGCATTTTCATTCTTTTTATGGCTTACTAATATTCCATTGTATGTATGTGCCACATGTTTATCCATTCCTCTGTCGATGGACATTAGGTTTCATGTCCCATCTTTTGTAAATAGTGCTGCAACAAACTTTGGGGTGCATGTATCATTTGGATTTACAGTTTTCTCTGGGTATATGCCCAGGAGTGGGATTGCTGGGTCATATGGTATATCTTGTTTCAGTTTCTTAAGAAACCTCCACACTGTTCTCCAATAGTGGCTGCTCCAAGATTAGGAGTGGCAGGTTCTAACTGTAGACACCAAGTGTGTGACATTGCATATGTCTCTGAGCTTTGCTTTCTTCCTTTGTAAAATAGTAATAAAAATAATTCTCTGGTTGTTTTAAGGATTGAATGATGATTGAATATGCAAAGTTCTTAGTGCACGACAGCACTTAACATGCTATCAATAATAATGTGCGCATGTGTGTGCATAGTTGCTTTGTGTCCGACGCTTTTTGACTTTATGGACTGTGGTCTGCCAGGTTCCTCTCTCCATGGGATCCTCCAGGCAAGAATACTGGTGTGCGTTGCCATGCCCTCCTCCAGAGGATCTTTCCCACCCAGGGATCAAACCTATGTCTATTGTGTCTCCTGTTTTGGCAGGTGGAATCTTTACCACTAGCGCCACCTGGGAAGCCCATCAATAATAATACTTATTATTAATTATTATTACTGTTGAATATCAAGAAGAGAGATTAAAGGAGGGTTTCTTCAAGGTTGATGATAGATTCTGGGATCCAGGGGCCTTTCTTGATACTCCTGATGTCAAGTATAGAGACGGCCACTTAGCTTGCTAAACTTAATCCTAATTTTCAACCTCACATCCTGCCTCCTCTAGACCCTCATAGCTTCTTTACCTCAGAATCAACCTCCAAGAAGACCTTATCTTTGCAGTTTCCAGTGCTGGGCTAAGGGAAAACCCAAGATGCTGGCTCTGGCTCCCTCGGAAAGGCTTACAGGATACCCATGCTCTTTGCTCTGCAGGCCATGAGCTTTCCTCTTCCCCCAAGACAGCAGAGGGTCCTTTGCTCCACATTCATTCCCCAGATCCTGATTCCCTGTGTCTTTTGGCAGCTTGAACTGTTGAAAAGCTTAGCTGTTGTCCCAGCAAGAAGCCAAGGATTGTGGTGGCCCTTCAAACTTTGTGTTCTGACAGAATCATGTAAATCCTGCAGACTCTGGGCTGCTAATCCCCTGTGAATGGCATTCTTGGCTTTCTGACTGAGAATTAGCCTAATGACTTTGTAGAATTAGAATGAGTATTGAACTTGACCTTGGGAGATCTGGGTTCCAATCTCAGTTCTGCGGGTCAGAAATAACCACATGACCTTGGGCAGAGAGATTTACCTTCCTGATCCTCAGTTTCTGAGGATCCTCAGTGAGATGAGGTTGATAACAGTATCTAGGAGGAGGTAGAACTTTATTTGTTGGTAAAAATACTCTGATATACCTTTAAGCAAAAAGGAAGCTATACAGTATTATGTCTAGCATGATCACAGTTTTGGGAAAGGAAAGCATGTATGGACAGCAAAAAGACTGGAAAGGATATTCACCAAAATATTTGGAGTTATCGCTGGGAAATAAAATGGCAACTGATTTGTAATTATTTTCTTGGAGGATTATTGTTTTTGTAATCAGTGATTAAAATGCAAGAGCAAAGATGAAAGGTGTTTCTGTTCTTTAAAAAGAAAAAAAGCACTATCCTCAAGGTTTTGGCAAGTTTAGAAGAGGAGATATACAAATTTCTATAAGGCACTAGGGGAAGACCTGGGTGAATAGCTCTAGCTATTGGTGTCAGACTTTCTGGAATCACAGCCGAGGAACCTTTCAGCAGGGAAGTGAAACTTTAGGTCTTAAGATGACAGAAAAAACCCAGACTTGCTTGATGATTTCAGGCAGTTATTTAGGTACCTCACCAGCATCATTTGTTCAGCATTCCAAAATGGTAACTACCTAACAACTTATATTTAAACATCTCTAAATTTCTATGATCTTATAAAAATTTTGTCCTAGTTCCTATATATTTATTTATTTTAGTAAATAAGGTATTAGGAATCTTTTTAGCATTGAGCTTAAGAACTTGGCAAATATTAAAAGTATCTCAAGAAGAGCAGTGTTCATATCCATGTTGTATAGATCTACCTCCTAACACATGTTTATATATTCATAGACATAGGTATAATTAATTTTCCTTCTTGTCTGTTGGTATAAATATCAAAAGTGCAGCATAAGAGAGAAAACATTCCTACTCACTTGAACCAGCAGTCCTAAGATTGGACATGAGCAAGATGACAAAAACATGCTCTCCAGAAAGTAGTTTCCTTGGAGTATGGGAATAACCGCCAGGCAGGAACCCCCCTTGTTCAGATGCTGGGAGAATTCCTGGTGCTAAGGGAGGGACCATCTGCTGACATGAGCAGCTGACCTGGCCAGAGGTGGTGGTGCCGGTCCACCCCACAAACACTGGCTGCAGAGGTCTCAGCTTGACTTTGTCTTGTCAGTTTCAGGTATAAATGCTTACTAAATGTTCTAGAACATGGACATCCAGGGGAGCTCCAGAAAGATCAAAGCCACCTGCACGAGGGTGGGGGGTAAGGAGTGGGGCATCGCCAGAAGCCACCAAGCAAGTTTGGGGTCTTCAGTGAAGGGCCGCATCAAACCATTCAGGTTTATCTCTGGTCCCTCTTCGTGCATTCAACTCATAGCCATTCTGAGCTACTGAATATACATACATTCTTAAGTCTTTGTGCTTGGAACGTGTTAAAACTTTTTCATATAGTTTGTTGCTTTGACTTCCTCTGGCAAATATTTTCATCATTAACAACACTGCTCTAGCTCCCTGCCCTTATTCTAACTTGACTGCTGTGATTGTTTCAAAATTTCTTGCATTTAAAGAAAATGGAAGTTATTTGTTTACTTATCTCTTTGAATATTCCTAACACAGTTATTTTGAAGTCTTGTAAAAGACTAGTCCATGGAATTAATTTCATCTGGTGTGAATTCCTGCTCTGATTTTATTGGCTATCTTTGGAGCATAAAGTTTTTCTTCCTGTGTTTTGGAATTTGGATTTGCAGTCTCACATTGTGTATGACTTTTTGTTTACTATTCTCTCTCTCTCTCTGTCATTCTGTGCTCACCTAGGGCTTTTCCCTCAGTGGTCCCTAGTCCAGAATCAGATCTAATGGGAGCTGAGGGTTTCTGCTTGGGGTGGGGAGGGGATGTGAGAGGGTCGGAGTAGGGGGGATGTTTCAGACCCAGTCATCAGGCCAGCGGGCATTTGGTTCTCTTCCTAATGATGAGGTGCTACCTTTCTTCTGTAGCATTCCTGTGTCTCGGTCCCATGGAATGGTAGTCCCAGGTAGCTGGGGAGAAATAGGTTTTACTCAGTGAGAGGAGGGTGTGGAATCTTGCCCTAGTCCTGCCTTGGAGCAGAAAAAGTGAAAGTCGCTCAGTCATGTCTGACTCTTTGTGATCCCATGGACTGTAGTCCACCAGGTTCCTCTGTCCATGGGGATTCTCCAGGCAAGAAGTGGAGTGGAGTGGGTTGCCATGCCCTCCTCCAGGGGATCTTCCCAACCCAGGGGCTGAACGTGGGTCTCCTGCATTGCAGGCAGATTCTTCACTGTCTGAGCCACTCTTGAAGAAGAGACACTGCCTATAACCCCTGTGTGACATCTCTGCTTCCGTAAGCCTGAAGCCCAGCCAGCTTGTCCCTGGATGTTTCAGTTCCACTTCTAGTCCATCACAAATATGTCTTGGTTTCCGTAGTGGCTCTGTCTTTTTGTTCTCTATTTTACATTTCCCTGGTAACTCAGTGGGCAAAGAATCTACCTGCAATACAGGAGACCCCAGTTCGATTCCTGGGTCAGGAAGATCCCCTGGAGAAGGGATAGGCTACTCACTCCAATATTCTTGGGTTTCCCTGGTGGCTCAACTAGTAAAGAATCCGCCTGCAATGCGGGAGACCTGGGTTCAATCCCTGGGTTGGGATGATCCCCTGGAGAAGGGAATGGCTACCCATTCCAATATTCTGGTCTGGAGAATTCCATGGACTGTATAATCCATGGGGTCGCAAAGGGTCAGGCACAGCTGATTGACTTTCACTTTCACTTTTCCCTGCAACATGAACAGAGAGGGTAGGCAGGCTTTGAAGTAACTGTGTCACTTTGACTGAATGGATCTTCCCCTTTGAGTTACTGAATGTTTTCATATGTCTGGAAATTATTCTCAAGTAGAGGTCATGTTCCACTTTTCAGTCTGTCTTTATTGAAGCTTTTCCTTGTCTGCTGAGAATTCCAATAATTAGGAGAGGACTGAAGACACGAGGATGTGGCCATCTGCGTGGCGATTTCTCTTCCACTCAGGAGCAGATTGACAGCTTGCTGTCTTGGAAGTCTAGAGCCTGCTGGTTTAGCAGATCCCTCTCCAACTCGTCAGCAAGTGCTGGGTGCAGCTCCTGCTGTGTGTAAGGGCTGTGACGGCAGTCTAAGGGACCAAGGCCGGCGAGTCCTCCTCCTCCTCCTCCTCCTCCTCCTCCTCCCCCTCCCCAGCTGCTCGGTTGCCTCTTTGCGTCTCTAGTGCTTGCTCTGATCAGGGCGATGTTTGGGAGTCTGGAGGCAGGGAGTGGGCAGAGGCAGTGTGGTGGTCCACCTGATCTATTGCAGGAATTTGCACCTGGATTGTGGGTGGTGGAGGATGGGGAGGAACTTCCCCAAGTCCTGACTCTGGTCTTGCCCTCACAGCAACCCTCAGAGATGCCTCAAGGATTCAGGTCAATGTGTGGCTCCCATCTCTAGTGTCAACTCTCCTCAAAATGCTTGTTTTGTCAATTCAGAAAGGAATTGGTTGAAAGAGGAATTCAAGCCGCATGGTGTCTTGGAAATACGTTTGATGCATGCATGCTAAGTTGCTTCAGTTAAGTCTGACTCTTTGCAACCCCATGGACTGTAGCCCACCAGGCTCCTCTGCCCATAGCATTCTCCAGGCAAAAATACTAGAGTGGGTTGCCATGCCCTGCTCCAGGGGATCTTCCTGACCCAGGGATCGAACCCATGTCTCTTATGTCTCCTGCATTGGCAGGTGGGTTCTTTACCACTAGCACCACTCAGGAACCCCATATTTGATAATATGTCTTAAATGTCTTTGCATGCCTTATGGGACCTAGGACGGGGCAGAGAATAATAACTTTTAAGATGTTATTTTATTGATTGAAAATCTAGGTGATTTTCTTATCCGAAAACAAGAAGTTTGAATTCTGTTTGCAACAAACAGATGCAAACACAAATGCGTGGCCAATTCTGTGGGGCTTCTCTAAAGTGCCAACCCATTTTGTGATGTCCTCTGTTTTTGTCAGGATCCTTCTTGTTGCAAGTGACACCCGGAAGAAGTTGACTCACTCCCACAACTAGAGGATCCAGAGGTGAAACAGGCCACAGGCACACATGGATGTGAAACTGTCAGCCACCAGCACCCTGTCTTCCATCTTCTGACTCTGCTTTCCTGCTAGACTGGCTTCATTCCTTTCTGCTGTTGGAAACAGTAGAGTACAATAGTTGAGAGTATAGCTTTGGGGATAAGTTATACTCTGTGACCTTGAGCAAGTTAATTAACCTCTCTGGTCCTCAGTTTCATCATCTAGAGAAATACTGTGATACTAATGGAGATCCACTCATGAGTTGTGAAGCTTACATTAGTGAGGGTGCGCTAACATTCACGGCAGTGCCTGGCCCATAGTAATCACTGTGTGAGATTTTCCCCTTGATGTTGTTGTTTTCTGTCTACAAATTCGGGGAAAGGACATGGCCTTAGATGCTTGCAGATGTACATTATCGCAGCCCAGAGGAAAGAAGTTTTCCTGTGTCAGCATTCACGTACACAGGTCCCTGGGGGAATCTCACTTGCTCTTCTTGGTTCACATGCCCAGACCCTTGAATCCATTGCCATGGCCAGGGTTGAAGGTTACTGTGATTGACAGGTCTACTGTAATTACAGGGACTTGGGGAACAACAACTCCCCAGAGGTGGGAAGGATTTTGCCATTCACCCTTCCATTTACTCACTGAATGTTGATTATTGGTCTGTTAGGGGCCAGGTCCCTTTCTGAGCCTTGGGGTTGCATTATTGGTGAGAGAGACTAGTTCTCTGCCCTCATGGAACTTATGTTCTGCTGATTGGAGGAGGAGTGGAGGAGGAGTCACACAGTGTACAAATAAATGAAAGGAAATATTGAATGTGGTAAGTGTTATGTTTAATATAAAATATGGCTTCCCTGATGGCTCAGATGGTAAAGAATCTGCCTTCAATGCAGGAGACCTGGGTTCAATCCTTGGTTCAGGAAGACCCCCTGGAGAAGGGAATGGCAACCCACTCCGGTTCTTGCCTGGAGAATCCCATGGACAGAGGAGCCTGGCAGGCTACAGTCCATGGGGTCACAAAAGAGTTGGGCATGACTGAGTGGCTCACACTTTCACTTTCAAGGAGATGTGTGGGAGGGTGACTTGGGTGGTCAGAAGAGGCATCTCTGAGTAGGCCATCTTGAAGCTGAGACCTTTGTGCCAAGAAGGAGCCACCATGCATTATTGTGCGTGCATTTCAGGCAGATGCAGCAAACTAGTTCAGTGGCCCTATGGCAGGGACGAGCTTTGGGTGTTTGAGAATGGAAGTGGCAGAAAGTGTGGCTGGAGCTTACTAAGCTGAGGGAGAGGGCTTTGTACCCAGGTGGGGTGGAGAAGCATAACCAGGGATAATTCACTGCTGCTCTTAAGAAACTGATGTTGTCCAAATAGCTTTCTGGCTGCCATGAAGGAGACAAGAGTGAGAACAGGAGAGGAGTCAGGAGGCGGCTGCACTGTCCAGGTGAGAGTGAGGGCAGCATGGCAGCTGCAAGTGAGGAAGAGTCTGGATATGATTGGAGATCGGAGGTAGGGTGGGCAGGACTGGTCGATGGGTTGGATGTGGGGGAAGGGATTGAGGATGACATCTGGGCTCCTGTTTTGAGCTTTAAAGGACCATGGTGTCCTTTAAAAAGGAGGGGACGATCGGAGGGAGAAAGGGGAAGAAAATCTAGAGTTCTGTGTTAGATTCGCTGCGTTTACTGATTTTTGGCAATACCAGGTGGAGATAGAAAGTCGTCACTTAGGAGCATGCATCAGGAATTTGGGGGAGAGAGCAGGCTGGGAATGGAATCCTCAGCAGGTAGATGATATTAAAACCAGGCAGGATGAGATTGTCATGGGAGCTCATGAGGATGGAGAAGAGATAAGGAACCAGGACAGAGCTGGGAAGGAGGGAAGGAGGGAGTGCTGTGCAGAATAAAAGAATATTGTCTGCCCTATTTCCTGAGAAAGGTGAGGCATCTTGGGTGTAAGATTCTTCAAGGGAGAGAAGAGAATTCCTTTGATCCTCCTCGTGGCTCACATTCACCAGGCTTGTTCCTGAAGCTGGATGGGTCAGCTTTGAACAATCTTGCTTATTTCTCAGGCATTAATTTTATCAGTTGCTGCAGCTCTTGCTACAGTTGGGGGCAGTTTTGCATATTGGTAGGAGTTGTTCATATTGCATATTTTTTCATATTTTCATATTGCATATTGCTCATATTGCATATTCATTTTGCATATTGGTAGGAGTTATTCAGCATTTAGGAGATCAAACCAGTCAATCCTAAAGGAAATCAACTTTGAATTTTCATTGGAAGGACTGATGCTGAAGCTCCCATACTTTGCCCATCTGATGCAAAGAGCCTACTCATTGGAAGAGACCCTGATGCTGGGAAAGATTGGAGGCAGGAGGAGAAGAGGGTGGCAGAGAATGAGATGGTTGGATGGTATCAGTAACTCAATGAACATGAGTTTGAGCAAACTCCAGGAGACAGTGAAGGACAGGGAAGCCTGGCATGCTGCAGTCTATGGGGTCGCAAAGAGTCAGACGCGACTTAGCGACTGAACAACAACACTGAGGAACTCTGGATTTGCAATCTGTTCTCTTAGAGGGGTCCTTGGCAGGTCCTGCTTCGATGCGGGAGTTTGAGGGGTCTGAGAAGAGATTACCTGAACTCTGTCCCCTCATTTCAACAACACAGTTGTATACTTCGCTGTTGTACACAGCAGTCTGTGGAAGATGGCACTGTATCATTTGAACATAGAACTCTGCGGCCACAGAAGCGTGAACAGCCTGGATAGAACATCAGCTTGTTGAAGGCAGAGCTCCTCCTTGGCACCCAGCGGACACTAAGTAATTGTTTGTTGAGTGGAGTCGTAGCACATGTCTGAGGGCTTGCAGGGTAGCAGCCCTAACACAGAGGCTGTGTCCCACAGGGCGGCAGATTCTCAGCTCTAATTATACATCAGAGGTGATTACTGTGGCTGCAAAAACTTCCTATGCAGCATGGAAACAATTACATTAAAATGCAGTTGGAAATTCCAGTAATCTCCTTGGAGTAGACAAATAAACTTTGAAATCATTTACAAATGATGCACCAGATCTGCGCGGCATCTGCCCATTGTAGGAGGAGAACGGGTTTCTTCCACGAGGCTTTTCATGTGATGACATTGCTGCTTTCTCGTGATGAGGGAGGAAAACAGGAGGAGCTTGCCGGGCCGACCCCGTGTTGGACCTGGAATCTGAGCATCCTCCATGTGTGTGCGTGAGGATGTGGAGAGCTGGTCCTCCTGTCCAGCGCTGGCCTCTCCCTCCATGGAAACTGCTCTGATGTGAGATGGGGGTGAGCATGCTGGCTACCGCTCAGCTCCTGGGAAGATGTTTTCTCAGCTTTGCCTTTGCGAGGCTGGTCACAGGAGGCTGCCCTTTGACAGGCTTTGATGACAAGCCAAGACGCTAGGAGAGCCTGTCCCAGACATAGTCTCCCGGCATGGCCTTAGGCTTGGCCCCCAAGCCAGGAAGGAGGCGAATCAGGGTGGCCACATTGTATGTGAGGGGCACATTCCTGACGGCCTTGCCTAATTCAAATCTTGCATAATTCAGGACTAATTTTCCTATAAATAACTCTTTGATAAATAAAATTATTGGAGTGTATAATATGAAGAAAATGCATTCTTGAAGTGTGTAAATTTCTACTTATGGAGTCTGGGGCATATTATATGACATTCCTGGGCAGTCATGTCAGCAGAAAAATTTCCATTATCCTTGAATATATATGACTATTTTTTGCAAACTTAAAGGTGTAACTGCTTTAGCACTGGGTTTACTTTTCTAGCATTCTCTGCGGCAGTTGTTTCTGTGCTGCTTGCTAAATTAGCAGTGGTGCTTGTCTGGTTTTCGTCATAGGGTGTTATCACAGCTCATTTCTGTTCCAAGGTATTATTGCTGCTTATCGCTTAATGAATGCTTGGATGATATTGTTCTAAGATAGGAAAAGATTTTCAGTTATAATAATAGTAAATGTGAATGAACTCACACAAGTTGTGAGCACAAATACAACGGCACGATTTATGAGATATTGTTAAAAGATGGTGGGCTGCTCTGCTTAATAGCTAAAATCGTTCTAACATGTGATCTTAATGTGAAACATAGTTTATAATCCCTTCAGCCAGATAGCTTGGAAATGATGTGATCCCAGTGGAATTTCCAAAAAAAGCTGGAGCCCTTGCATTGTTCCAAAATTTGTATACCGAGTTAATTTTTTAAATTTTGTGCTATTTCAAATTTGGAGAATTCAAATTCACATAGTATTCATGCTATTATTAGCTAGGATGCTTTTGTTTGTAGATTATGGAACAACTATCTCACAATCTCTTAAATAAATGAGGGAATTTATTGTAAGGATACCAGTGTTTCTCAGAGAAGCCTTGGTGCCCTGTACCTGGGCTTCAGAAATAGCTGGAACTGGTGCTTGAAAGCTGTCAGTGCTTTTCCTTTCTTAGTTTTTGCTTTTGTTTCTACAGAATTGGCTACACCACTTGTGGGTTTCCTTGCAAAGTGAAATAAGGGCCCCTTGTTCAAAAAGCAGAAAAAAAATTTTTCCTTATTTCCATAATATTAAAAAAATGAATTTCATAAACATTTAATAATAAACTCTGTGCCACATTTCGTGCTAGGAAGCTGAGGGCTAGGTGGGTGAGGTGGTTACCACAGGAAGGAGACATGGGCCACGCCCTCATGTAGCTCACAGTCCAGTGAGGGTCTGGAAGGAGCTGTCATTGAATTTCAAGTCACAGACCAGAGCGATGAAAATGTTTGTGGGCTCTGCTGTCTTCAGCATTGGGAGTTGCCCATCTCACTTTGTTTTAAACTTCCCAGGTCAACCTTAGTATAAGGATGTAGTGAATAGATTGAGTTCATTCCTCCTCTCTTACTTTTCCGAAAAGGCTGACTGGTCAATCTCTGCATTCCTTTGCAAGAAATACATGCATTTTACCTATCACAGAAAAATTAAGAATACTGCTTTCAAAGACCAGGTAGTAAAAGTGCCAGGGATGTCCATGTGAGCGTGCTTAGTTGTTCAATCACGTCTGACTCTTCGCGATCCTATGGACTGTAGCCCGCCAGGCTCCTCTGTCCATGGCATTTTTTAGGCAAGAATACTGGAGTGGGTTGCCATTTCCTCCTCCAGGGGATCTTTCCAATCCAGGGATGGAACCCGAGTCTCCTGTGGTTGCTGCCTTGGCAGGTGAATTCTTTACCACTGAGCCACCTGGGAAGCCAAAGATGTCCATAGCCTTTCTTTAAACCTCTCAGGGTTTTTTAATTTGCTATTTAATTCTGCTCTCTTCCGGGCACAGAGATACTTGCAGGGCAGGTAGGACCCTCGTTTAGTGTGGGCTCTGTGACTCAGTGTGTGAGATGTATGTATTCCTGCAACCCTCCTGGCCTGGAAAGGAGGGAACAGGGGTCACTGACTCGGGGCAGGAGAGGGGATAGCCCAGAGTCCCTTCAGGGAAGGCGGGGAGGTGGCAGGAGGCTCTGAGTCTCTGTGCCACGATCCACTGTCCATCAGACTCCATTACTGTCTAAGTTTCTTAGAGCTACAGTAACAGGTAGCACATCTGTGTGGCTTAGATAACAGAATATATGTCTCGCAGTTCTGGAGGGAGTCTGCAGGACTGGTTCCTTTTGTGAGAGGGAAGCTGTCCTATGGCCCTTGCCTAGCTCCTGGTGGCCTTAGCTAGTCTTTGACTTGAAGAAGGTGATCTCCTTGTACCTTCACATCATCCCCTTTCCGTATGTGTCTGTCTCTGTGTTCAAATTTCCTTTTTATAAGGACACCAGGCATGTTGGATTAAGTCCCACCTCATTCCAGTGTGATCTCATCTTAATTTAACTAATTACATCTGCAACAGCCTTATTTCCAAATAAGGTCACATTCTGAGGCGCTGGAAGTTAGGACCTCAACATAGAAAACTTGGAGGGGGGAACGGAGTTCAACCCAGACCACTTGCCAAACAGAAACTCAAAGATCCAATTAAAAATTTCAAAACGGCAACTGCCCAGTGTTAACCCCCAGGCATGGGCTTGCCTCGGGATCTCAGGGCCCTGGGGGCTCCATGGAGTGTTCACCCTGTTCGCCCAGCATGGCTCATGCGGCTGAAAACGTGACTCTTTAGATGTAATTCCTTGGAGAGAAATGATGGTCCTCTCTGACTCCTGGGTACACATGTTATGGGATTTTTATCTTTGAACCTGGAGTTGGTACCAGGGCCCCCAGCAGAAACCCTCAGGCACTGAGTCTGTGTTCCAAAGACAGTTGTCAGCAAGCAGTCAGCTGGCTGCTTACCTTGCTCCCCTCCCTGACCAGAGCTTACTAGCAGCTCGCAAAACTGTTCCCACTATTGTCACCAGCACCCCTATCTGCCCACCCCACAGACTTCATAAGCCAAGGACTGGAGAGGGAGAGAGGGGCAGGATGTCTGGGGCAGGGTCCTTGTCTTTGTGGGAATTGCCATGGGATCCTGGCTGGTCTCTCCTCGCAACACAGAGGACATCAGTAACTACTCTGGGTCAGCAACAGAAGAAGCCAAAACCCGTAGTCATTAGCCTACAAGCATGGGCAGTTAACTCTATTCTGCTTCTTCCCCCAAGCCAGACCAGGGAAGTGAGGGGAGGAGATACCCCAGTGCCAGAGGAGACTCCCCCTGCAGGGTGCAAGAGTGAGTGAGTGAAGAAGGAACCCATCTCTGCTCCTGGCTGACGCAGAGCTACCTCGTGCACCGAGGGAGCAGCTGAGCAGATAATGCAAGGACAGCTCTAATAGCAGCTCTGGAACAAGACGTTTTATTTAGAGGGACACTGAGTGTATGATGCCTGGCATGAGCGTGGACCTGTGGTGACCAGGTCCACTATGGGATGAAAAGAGGACCTGAAATAAAAACAAACAGAATTTGGGATAAACCAACAGGAGGGCTCACTTGTTAGCTCATTGGTCAGCAGTTTGTGTAGACCATGCTGTAGAATCCACTAAAGGATACAGAAATGGGATGATATCTTTATTATTGTGTAGAGCTCCTCTGGGGGCTCAGATCCAAAGCATCTACCTGCACTGCAGGAGACCCTGGTTCGATCCCTGGTTTTGTAAGATGCCCTGTAGAAGGGAATTTCTGCATAAGTTTCGTATTCTAGTTCCTTCCAGGATGTATTGTCAGTGAGTCTTCTGACATATCCTCTCTTTCATATATGACTATACACAGTTCTCTAAGATGGGGATGCTCTGTCTGACTTCTTTTCTGCCTAAGTTTATTGAATATTACAAAAGCAGTTGCTAGATCCTGTTCATTTAACCTCTGTAATATCTCTCATGAAAGTGAACGTGTTAGTTGCTCTGTCATGTCAGACTCTGCAACCCCATGGACTGTAGCCCACCAGGCTCCTTTCTCCATGGAATTCTCCAGGCTAGAATACTGGAATAAGTATCCATTCCCTTCTCCAAGGAATCTTCCCAACCCAGGGATCGAACCTGGGTCTCCGACATTGCAGGCAGATTCTTTGCCATCTGAGCTACCCAATTCTTTACCATCTGGCAAGCCCCAAATCCTTAATAGCTGTTGGTTTTTATCAGATACTTCAAGAAGCTCCCCCTGCTTCTGGTCTTTCCCCACAATTCTGAATCCTTCAATGGAAATGACTTTGCTGGAAAGGAAGCATCTGTTGAATTAATTTACATTAATGCTTGAATGACTGATGAATGCTTGATAATCCTGAAAGTTATTTGAATTTTAAAAGGTTAGTTAACCCATTATTTTTTAAATAGTAGTTTTTCAAACTGCTTAATAAGTACACATGTAAGATGTCAGATCTAAGGTGGAAATAGTTTGGGGCAGAGTGGAAACTTGTCTCCAGGCTGACCCTGCCTGTCATTACTCAGTTAGGTCCCTGTGCTCTGGAGTCAGACTGCTTGGGCTCCTGCTAACTCGGTGATTTGGGCTATAGTTAATCTATAAAAGAGGTGAGTGATATAGTATGTCCTTATTTTGTTGTTGTGAGGATTAAATATGATAATTCCACATATTTATTTATCTGGCACAAATTTAGAGTTCAATAGATGTTAGTGCTCAGATGCTGAAGCTGAAGTTCCAACACTTTGACCATCTGATGGAAAGAGCCAACTCACTGGAAAAGACCCTGATGCTGGGAAAGATTGGGGGCAAAAGGAGAAGGGGGCAACAGAGGATGAGATGGGTGGATGGCATCATCGACTCAATGGACATGAGTTTGAGCAAGCTCCAGGAGACAGTGAAGGACAGGGAAGCCTTGCTTTGCTGTAGTGGGGTGGCAAAGAGTCAGACACACCTAGTGACTGAACAATGACAGCAGCAGATGTTAGCTATTGTCATCACCACCATCATTACCATGTACCTGCTTTTCCATACTTAGTCCCTAGGTCTGCTTTTAAAGATGTTACTTCTGTGTTTGTTTATTTTTTCCTTGTGATTGGTGGCATGACGAAGAGAGTTGATCAGTGGTTGCATATGTTTGCACCTAAATCTCCATTTAAAAAATATTTAAATCAGTTTGTCTCTCCTTATGTTGCAGAGTTTTGTCTTGTAGGGCATTTTCTCTTCTTCGTTCTTTTTCAGTACAGTCTTCACTGTTCTTGGCTCATTACTCTTTGATACAACTTTTAAACTCAATTTGTGAAGTTTCATACAAAAAGTTATGGTTTTAGTTGGAATAATATTATATCTATATATAAATTTGCAAGAAAACTGACATTTTTACAAAACTGAGCCCTCCAACCCTAAGCATTCATTAAGCCATTGTTTACTATATTTAGTGAAATTTTTGTGATATCCTCCATAAAAAGATTTTCATATCTTGTGTTGGATTGATTCCTAAATAGTTTATATTTTTGATGGTGTGGTAGATGGTATGTTTTAAAATTTTATTTAAACTCTTTCTTGCCAGTGTTTGGAAATATAATTAACCTTTAAATATTGATTTTGTATACAAAAGTCTTGTTAACATTAATTCTAATGGCTATCTTTAACTTCTTTTGGGCTTTCTGTTTGGGAATCATACCACATTTGGATAGACATTTTTGTTTATAACTCTCAGTTTTTTTTAAATCTATTTATTTTCTTTTCTTGCCTTACAGCACTAGCTGTATTGCACTGGTTATAGTCAATCAAAGAGGTGAGAATTGACATTCTTGTCTTGTTCCTGATTTTAAAGGAAAAGAGGTCTCCTGTAGATTTTTTAATTGAGAGTCAGAGAAATTACCTTCTATTACTTGTTTACCTACTTATTTGTATTATTATGACTGGGTATTAAAGCCTATTAAATGCTTTTTATACATTTGTTAAAATATTGACCATTATATATTTTCTACATTGTTGGATTCAATTTGTTAATATATTAATTTTTCAATAATATCCTTGTTAAATTTTAAAATTAAACTCAGCCAGACTTTGTGAAATGATCTGGGAAGTATTCTCTTTTTCACTCCTCCCTGGAATGTTTTACATAAGACTGCAATTCTTTGTTCCATAAATATTTGTTAGTTTATTTTTGTAAATCATCTGGGCCTTGTTTCATGGGCTGTGTTTTGTGAGTGTATATATTAGTGTGAGATATTTAAAATTCAGATTCCATTTATCAGTTTTTGGACAATTAGAGTTTATTTTTTTCTTAAGTCAATTTTGGCAAGTTATGTTTTTCTAGGAATTTGTCAGTTTTCTCTGTTATCAAAGTTACTGACATGAAGGTATTCATTTGAATTTATGCTGCATTTTTTTCTTTCCTAATATTTACTTATGCCAGATTCCTCCATTTTTGGGGAAACAGTCTTAACAGAGTTTGTTGATTTCATTGGGCTTTTTAAAGAACTAACTATTGACTTTGATATTTTACGGATTTCTGTTTATAATCTTAATTGTTTTCTTCCTCCCCCTTTCTTGAGATTTATTCTATCATTATTTTCTGTTAGTTTTTAAACTGAATCGTTAACTCATTAATATTCAGCCTTTTTTCTTTTCTTTAAAGGCATTTTGGCCCAGAAATTTTCCTATTAAAACAGAATTATCTCCATCTTACATCCTATATGTTCCACATGATATATATATTAGTTGCTTTTTAATCATATAATTCTCTCTCTCTCTATATATATATATATATGTATATATATATATTCTAATTTTGTCTTTGACTCCTCGGTTAGTTAGATACACATTTCTTAATTCCCAAACCTATGAGTGTTTCTAATTATCTTTTTATTGAATTTGTAACTTTATTGCATTGTGATCTGAGCAGATCAGAGAATGTGATCTGTGTGACAACAATACTGAGAAGTATATTGTGGTTTATTTTATGGCCAAGTATATGTCAGTTTTCATAAATGTTCCTTGCACATGAACTTAGAAGTAATGTGTATTCTCCAGTCCTTGAATTTAATGTTCTATATTCATCTGTCAGATCAAATCTCTCATGGCATGTCCTTATCGAAGGCAATTTGGTATTATGTAGCAAAATTACAAATGCATTTTCTCATTATTTCAGTTACAGATATAAGATAAATACTGATATACTTTTTCAAGTGTGAGTTACAAATTCTTTAATATGCAAAGATACAATTGGTTTATCATAGCTTCTACTATAGCAAAAACAACTAAAGTGTCCATTAATAGGGGACTATTTGTATAAACTAGATTTCAGCTTTACAATTGGTTGCTATGTAGCTGTAAAAAGAATCAGCAGGAGAATTCCAATCAATAAAGGTAGAAGGAAGAAGGGAAATAGAACATATACATTAGAACATCACAGTAATGCTTGTTGTAGGCAAGATACAGATTAATGCTAACATTAGTGAATGAAACTTTAAGGAGAAACAGGCTATTTTTTAGCCTCAAATGATCTCTCTTAAAATATTAACTATTTGGTGCTCACAAATCAAGAAATGAGCATAACCTAGGTAAAGAAATTATGAAATTGCAATCAGACATAAATGGAGACTTGAGCAAATGAAAAGATATGATACGAAATTACAAAGGTGTCAGTTAATTCATAAGTAGGATTGCTATGTCTTCTTGGTGAGTTGACCCCTTTATTATTAATATTATACACGGTTCATTTCTGTCCCTGATAGTTATCTCTACTCCTGACATCTGCTTTTACCTGATGGTAATATGAAAAGGCCTTTTAGGTCTGGTTTGAACTGACGACTCTTTGGAATAGTCCCTGATGCTGGGAAAGACTGAGGGCAGAAGAAGAGGGTGTCAGAGGATGAGACGGTTGCACGGCATCACCAACGCAATGAACATGAACTTGGGCAAACTTCAGGAGATGGTGAGGGACAGGGAGGCCTGACATGCTGCAGTCCATGGGATCCCAAAGAGTCGAACCAACTGAGTGACTGAATAACAACAGTATGAAAAGGGCTTTCCTGGCGGCTCAGATGGTAAAGAATCTGCCTGCAATGCAGGAGACCTGGGTTCGATCCCTGGGTTGGGAAGATCCCCTGGAGAAGGGAATGGCTACCTATTCCAGTATTCTTGCCTGGAGAATTCCATGGACAGAGGAGTCTGGCGGGTGACCGTCCGTAGGATCACAAAGAGTATTATACACTGTTCATTTCTGAACCTGGTAGTCATCTCTACTCTGACATCTGCTTTTACCTGATGGTAATATAGCCACTCCTGATTTCTTTTGACTGAGAATTGCATGGGTATCTTTGTTCATCCTTTAGCTTTTTACTTACCTATTTCAATATACGTGAATTGAGTTTATTGTTGATAGCACCTAATTGGATTATTTTTTTCAGACACTCTGCTGATTTTCATTTGTTGGTTGATTTTGTCTGTCGTGTTTAGATGATTTACAGTTAATATGATTATACATTAAGATTTATGTCTGACATTTTATGTTTTTGCTTTTTGCTTGTGCCTCTATATTTCATTTCTGTTTTCTTTTTTTCTCACTTTCTTGAGGATTAAATTTATTTTTAGAGTTTTATTTTGATTTACTTATGGTGTGTTTGAGTATATCTTTTTGGATAAAATTTTTAGTGGGTTCTTACAGCATTAAAATATAAGTAAATAACTTATCACACCTTAGTAATTTAAGTGTAGACAACTTATCTCTTTTAAAATCTCTTTGAAAGTGAAAGTCACTCAGTCATGTCTGACTCTGTGACAACATGGACTATACAGTTCATGGAATTCTCCAGGCCAGAATACAGGAGTGGGTAGCCTTTCTCTTCTCCAGGGGATCTTCCCAACCCAGGGATCAAACCCAGGTCTCCCACATTGCAGGCAGATTCTTTACTGTCTGAGCCACAGGGAAGCCCAAGAATGATGGAATGGGTAGCCTATCCCTTCTCCAGGGGATCTTCCCAACCCAGGAATCAAACCAGGGTCTCCTGCATTGAGGTGGATTCTTTACCAACTGAGCTATGAGGAAAGCTTACATCCCCTCATTTAAAATTGCCGTAAATATTTCTTCTATATACAATACTTTGAGAACTACATCAGACAATGTTTAGAAAACTTAAGAGAAGGAAAGTCTGTTGTACTCACCAATATTTTTGCTCTTTCCATTGTTCTTTCTTCCTTCTTTCCTGGTATTCTAAGATTTCTTTTTTGAGTTTTTTTTTTTTTTTTTTTTTTTCTGTTTGAAGAAATTCTCTTAACCATTCTTTCAGGATTGATCTGTTCATAACAAACTCTCTTAGTTTTCCCTCATCTGAGAATTTTTTTTTTCCCCTTTTGTTTCTGAAAGAGAAATTTGCTGGCTATTAAAAAAAAAAAAGTTCTTTTTTTTTTCCAGCTTTTTTTACTTCCTTCTGTCCTTCATGGTTTCTGATGAGAAGTCCACTGTCATTTAAATGATTTCTCCTTATAGATGAAGTGTTACTTTTTTCTCATTGTTTTTGAAATATTTTCCTTGTCTTTGGGAAATTTTACTATAGTATGTCTTGGTATGAATTGCTGTGGGTTTCCTTGTTTGTTGTTCAGTGGCTCAGGCATGTCCTGCTCTTTGCGACCCCACGGACTTCAGTGCACCAGGCTTCCCTGTCCTTCACTATCTCCCTGAGTATGCTCAAACTCATGTCCATTGAGTCGATGGACCATCCTGTTTGGAGTCTCTCAAAATCTGAAATCTGGATGTTTACGTCTTTTGCCAAATTTGGGAAATTTCAGCATTACTTCTTTGAGTATGTTTTACCAAGCCTTTTTTTTTTTCATTCCTCTGGCATTCTAAAAATACAAGTATTAGATCTTTTGTTTTTGTCCATATGCCCCTGAGGCTCTGTTAGTTTTTTTAATCTAGTTTTTCTATGTTGTTCAGATTGGGTAATTTTACTGCTCTGTCATTAAGTTCACTAATTTCTTTTTGCCATTCTGCTGTGGACTTCCCAGGTGGTGTTAGTGGCAAAGAACCTGACTGCCAATGCAGGAGACATAAGATACACAGGTTCCATCCCTGGGTCAGGAAGATGCCCTGGAGGAGGACATGGCGACCCACTCCAGTATTCTTGCCTGGAGAATCCCATGGACAGAGGAGCCTGGCGGGGTACAGTCCATAGGGCCTCAAAGAGTCAGACACAAATGAAGTAACATGGCATGCTGTTGAACTCACCCATTGAGCACTGAGTTTTTATTTTGGCTATCATATTCTTCAGTTCTAAAATATCCATTTGATTCTACTTTATGCTTCATTTCTTGGTGAGACTTGCTATTTTTTCACTTGTTACAAGTGTGCTCATCATTACTTGTTGAAGTATTTTCATGATGGCTACTTTAAAATATTTTCCCGATAATTGCAACATCTGTGTCATCTTGGTTTTGGCATCTGTTGATCGTCTGTACTTACTCAAGTTGAGATTTTTCTGATTGTTGGTACGCTGAATGATTTTTGATTGTATCTGGACATTTTTGGTTTTATGTGAAGAGGCTCTCCATTTTATTTAAGCCTATTTTAGAAAGCTTTGCCTGATATCACACTGCAAGAGGAGTGAGAGTCTTACTTCATTACTGCCAGATGGTTGTGGAAGTCCTCATTCCTACAATGTGTAGACACAGTGGAGTGGGGGTTGGAAGATGGAAAAGGCGCAGCTTGTTCCTCCTTGGGTAGCAGTGGAAATTCAGATTACCTACTAGACCTCTGATGACACCACCCTGGTTGGGAGGAGAGGAGGGGTCCTTGTTTCTGCTCCCCATGTGACCTCCCACACACACATACAGGTGAGGATGGTGATGAAAGTCTTGACTTTCCACTAGGCTAAATGGGAACAGACACCTTGTTACTTTTTGTTGGGAGTGGAAGTTCAAGATTCCCACATGACCTTCAGTGACTCCTAGGGGAAGGACCTTGTTCCAGCCAGGCATGGATGAAAATCCCACCTTGGTCTTCTTTTGATACCACACTTGCAGTGGGCGATATATTGGTGGGTGGACTGGGGCTTCATATTACAGCCAGGTAAAGGGGAACATCTAGGCTTCCCACTCAGCGTTTACTGATTGGGGTGAGAGTGTGGTTATGTTTTTTTTTTCCCCATTGTATTTCTCTAGGGTAGGGAGGTTATTATCTGAACATTTCTGTCTTGCTGGTTGTTTTCCTGTTCTTTTCTTCAGAGAGAGTTGACTTTGGGGGCTTTATCATTTGTCTGTTTCCACTGATGTTTATGGGTTGTTGGCTTCTCTAGCACCCAGTCTGGGATTTATGCGGCAAAAAGACCATCAGGGAGCTCACTATTGTGGCACTCCTTGGGTTTCAAGGTCTCTCTAGCCAGTCTGAGTTCTTCTGCCTTTCACAGTTCTTTTGCTTGTTTTATATATAATGCTCAGGATTTTTAGCAGGAGGCATAGGAGAAACACTTTAGTAGGAGTAAAGATTTTTAACAAGAGGAGTAGGAAAAAGTGCTTCTACTCCATGTTGGACTGAAAGAAGAACTTCTCCCTTCCAATTTTTGTATATATATATTTTTTTTTCTGTGAATACTTTTGTTATAGCATGACACCGTGGTAATGATGGGCTTCCCATGTGGCTCAGTGGCAAAGAATCTGCCTGCCAATGCAGGACATACAAGAAATGCAGATTCCATCCCTGGATTGGTAAAATCCCCTGGAGAAGGAAACAGCAACCCACTCCAGGATTCTTGCCTAGAAAATCCCATGGACAGAGGAACCTAGAGGACTAAAGTCCATGGGGTCGCAAAGAGTTGGACAGGACTGAGCGACTGAGCGCATGCCTGTGGTACTGACGTGGGGATCCCTGAGGTATTTTTGGCTTCGGAGGGATAGTCTCTAGTGTTTCTCTGTTGAGCGTTTATCGAGAAGCGGTGTCTTTTTCTTTTTTATTGATGCTGTTTTTAAAAGTCAAGAATCCCTGCTTGAGTTTTTGTCGAAACTTTTTTTCTTTTGGTCCCTGTGGAGATAACTATTAATAGGAGGATGCATTCAGTCCCATTTGACAGATGAGACAGCTGAGATGTAAAGAAGTAGAGTGGCGTGCCCCATAGCACCTAGCCAGGATGTATTTGAGCCAGGATTCTACCCCAGGTCTGCCTGGCTTCGGAGGCCACAGTCTTTACAACTCAGTGCTTGTGACACAGAAAGGACAGTTGCCAGGTGCCTGTGTTGACACAGTTCGGCAGTTTATAGAGTGCAAGCTGGTGACACTGTGTGATATTATAGGCGATGGCTATTTTCTGTCTCGCATCTGCTCAAGTTCAACATATGGCTTTCGTCACGCTGCTCCTGTAGAGCTTGCTTTTAATTTATCTGCTCAGGAAGTCTCAATTTTCACACAGGGTTTGGTTTCCAGTAGAAACCTATTCTGATATTATTTTCTGGCTCGTCTGATGAAGGCCTGTCAGAGTCCAGTGGTTTTCCACAGGTCATCTAGCGCAAGTGAGTCAGAAGCCGTGGCTGCTGAATCATAAATTCAGAGTCCACCCGGCTCCTGATTCTTTACCACGGCCACCAGGCCATCTTCCTTGCTGAGCATGACAAAATGCCGACTACTGAATGGGAAACATATTTCAGAGAGGCTAACACTGGGGTGAAAAATAGATTTGGGACTTTCTGAAGAGGAGATCTTATTTAAAGGCCTGAACATTCTATTGGTCTCTGAGGCAATAAGACAATGTTTAAGGTAGTGCTTCACAGGGTGGGCCAGGGCATGCCGCGCTACTACAAATGGATTACAGGTGTGTTTTCGGTGTAGATCCACTTAATTTTGGGGGCAGCCATGCAGGTCCTGGGATTCTCCAGAGCTGTGGCTTCATTACCTCCAGCTGTGAGCAGTCCCATCTATTTATCCCTGGGGAGCCATGCAAAAAATATTTTCTGTGTGTACCAAGAGAAGAAAAAGGTTGGGAAGCACTGTTTTAGGTGATGTCTGCAGACTCAGGTACCATGTTGGAAAGCTGATTAGCACCAGTTGCCTGACACTGTGCCGTGTGTTAAGTTGTTCACCTGTGTCTGACTCTTTGCGACCCCACAGACTATAGCCTGCCAGGCTCCTCTTGTCCATGGAATTTTCCAGGCAGGAATACTGGAGTCGGATGCCATTTTCCTCCTCTAGGGGATCTTTTCAACCCAGGGAGTGAACCTGCATCTCTTGCATCTCCTGTGCTGGCAGGCAGATATTTTACTACTAGCACCCACCTATACTAAACTCCAATTAGGACTAGAGGGCTTTCTTAAGAATTTGGCTCCTCTGACCAAGAAGATGATGAGTGCTGGAAAGTGGGATGGATCTCTGAGAAGGCATGAGGGGTGTGTGGATTCCATTAACATGTCTTTGCTCGTCAGATCATGGAATTATGGGGTGAAGAGGCTGAGAAAGGTAAGTTGGCAAAAAGTTAAGGAATCCAGTTCATTCAATGATGTTAAAAATTAAAAAATGAAAATACCTTCAAACTGAGAAAATAAAGTCCCAAAGGTTCACTATAAGGTCACAGCCAGCTTTTCTTTTGTGTTTCTTAGGGACGCTTGGTGCTCAGAGGACACCCCTTCCCTTTGAGGTTGCCGACAGGTGGGCTGCAAGATCCACTTAAGAGTCCTTGGCTCTGTCGTCAAGGATGCAGTGTGTGGCCTCTAGGGGCATCTCTGCTGTCTTCAGTTCTGCTGTGTGTCCTGTTTTCCCTTTTGAGCCCCACTGAGGCCCCTTGCTTCACTAGCCAGCCCCAGGACCCTGGAGCCAGTGCCACTGTAGTGATCTACCCAAGAAGCTGAGAGCAGAGGAGGGTTCAGAAATCAGCTTTTTGAGAAGCCAGTGGAGAAACAGATTTATTGCCTATTGATATGTTTTTTATTATTGTTGGAACTTTCTGACTCATATATTGGACTCCAGAATTACTGCAGATGGTGACTGCAGCCATGAACTTAAAAGACGCTTGCTCCTTACAAGAAAATCTATGACCAACCTAGGCAACATATTAAAAAGCAGAGACGTTGCTTTACCAACAAAGGTCCATCTAGCCAAAGCTATGGTTTTTCCAGTAGTCATGTGTGGATGTGAAAGTTGGACTATAAAGAAAGCTGAGCACCAAAGAATTGATGCTTTTGAATTGTGGTGTTGGAGAAGACTCTTGAGAGTCCCTTGGACTGCAAGGAGATCCAGCCAGTCCGTCCTAAAGGCAATCAGTCCTCAATATTCATTGGAAGGACTGATGCTGAAGCTGAAGCTCCAATACACTGGTCACCTGATGTGAAGACCTGACTCATCGGGAAAGACCTTCATGCTGAGAAAGATTGAAGGCAGGAGGAGAATGGGATGACAGAGCATGAGATGGTTGGATGGCATCACTGACTTGATGCACATGAGTTTGAGTAAGCTCCAGGAGTTGACAATGGACAGGGAAGCTTGGCATGTTGCAGTCCATGGGGTCACAAAGAGTTGGACATGAATGAGCGGCTGAACTGACTGACTGACTGGGAGTAGGTAGAGAGATTTACTCTAATTATAAGAGCACACGTGAGCTGGAGAGGGACCTGCATGGGACAAGAGCAGGAGGCTGCAGAGGCTTTGGGGATGGCTGGCCATGTGCGTCCAACTCGGGCTGGAAGCAGAGGGACACTGTCAGGGGGCCATGACAATCTCCAAGTGTTCTCAGTTTTTATGGCTGCTGCTCATACAGCTATTGTATTACTATTATTATCATTTGTTGTTGTTTAGTGGCTAAGTCACGTCCCACTCTTGTGACCCCATGCTCCTCTGTCCGTGGGATTATTCCAGCAGGAATATTGGAGTCAGTTGCCATTTCCTTCTCAAGGGGATCTTCCCAACCGAGGAATCCAAACCACATCTCCTGCATTGGCAGGCTTATTCTTTACCACTGAGCCACCTGGGAAGTCCTTATCATCTTTATATTAGTACTATTTGCTTATGGCCAATGGTTAAGTGAAACCTTATGCAGAATACTTCACAGGCCCTGTCTTATTTTATCTTCACACCAAGCCTGCAGCTCTGGTCTCATTGCCCAGATGAGGAAATTGATAATGGAGACAGTGAACAAGCGACGTGCAGCTCTCAGTGGTAGAGGGAGGACCCAAACCCTGCCCACCATCAAGGTTCATGCACTTTGCACCTCACTGTGCTCCCTTCTTGGTTAGGCAACATTTCCAGGTCAGAGGCGGATGGAGTCATGGATATTCTGAAGGGGTGAAGACAACAGGGAACCAGGATATGAGGGATAAGAGGGATCTTGGGATAGTGGGGAAGTGGTGAGGGAGCTCTCAGCTGGGCCTGGGGCTTTGGGAGACCTCAGTGTGTGGATTGAAGCCAGGAGAATGGAGGAGGGGTGAAAAGTGTGGGAAGACCACTGGGTCAAAGAGAACTTGAAAAATATGAGCAGGTTAGGGCTAGGAAGAAGAGGAGGAGTGCAGGGACGAGGGGCAGGGCTGGGAAAGAGCAGTCAGATGGGTGGGAGGAAAGAGCAAGGAGAGTGGGTAGAATGTATATGGGGAATAGAGATGGGAAGAGCGTGGGGCAGCTTAGCGCTCAGAGCTTGAACCTTCTGTTCAGTTAGCCAGACTGGCCCTCAAGGCAGAAGCTGGTTTGAACAAAGGCCAAGGAGAACAGGCTGCACGTAAGAGTCTGCTCTAGGGTCAGGAGCAGAGAGCAAACTGGATCCCAGAGCCAACCTCCCCTGCTCCCAACAGATAGGTGAACTCTGTCCAGCTTGTCCCAAGTGTAGTTCCCCTCCTTTGTTCACGCTCAGAATCCTTTAGCTGAGTCTGCAGAGCACTAGAGTGATGCAGGTCAACACACTGCAAAGCACCCATCCAGGGCTAATACTGTTGTTTAGCATGGCTCATGGACTTCCTAGTGGCTCAGATGGTAAAGAGTCTGCCTGCAATGCCAGAGACCCAGGTTCAATCCCTAGGTTGAGAAGATTCCCTGGAGAAGAGAATGGCTACCCATTCCAGTATTCTTGCCTGGAGAATCCCATGGACAGAGGAGCCTGGCAGGCTATGGTCCTTGGGATCCCAAAGAGTCGAACATGACTGAGCAACTAACACTTTGCTTTCATTTCACTTTTTCAATGCTACACATACACCTTTGTGTCTGGGAGGGGCTTCTACTCCTGCTTGTATTAACCCCTTTGGAATCAAGGTTGGTTGAACCATTTACCTCTATTCCTGTAGTTTTTAAAGCCCCAGAGGCCATGGGTTTTGTTAACAGAATGCTTTGATGAGTGTGAGATCCTTCTGCCGTTTTTGACACCTTCAAGATATCCTCAAGATGTTGTGCAGGCAAACGCTCATTCTATTTTGGACAACATACTCTGGTATGGTATTGTTATGAGAGGTATATTGGGAATATTTTTTGGAAATTTTGCCTTCTTTGAAGGCGTCCTTCCAGCCCTAAGAAGAAGGGGTGAAGGGTCCCCACTGGACATTTTCCTTGTTGCCTTCTTGGTAGTGGGGACATTTATCCTTACTCAAAAAGAAGTCACACTGCTGGCAAATGTATGGGATTCTGAGCGCTTACAGAAAGGGAATCTCCCCATAGACAAATCTGGGCTTAGCGGGTTATCAGTGAGGATTAAGCAATGTTCTGTGTGGAGGTGGGAAACTGGAGGAGAGAGAAGTAGGAGGAAGAGAAGGAGGAGAAAGTGGGAGGTGGAACAAAGAGATGGACATTTCATTTCAACAGCCAAGGATTTGCAAGCTGGAAACTGTGACCCCAAAGTGCACATCAGGACTGTTGGCTCACAGGAGAGGCGTGCCAGGACCCTTTCTTCTCTTTCCCAGTCACCTCTGACATTATTTGACTCATCTTTCTGGAAATATTTCTAGCTGTACCTCTGAACCCTGAATGTTTCCCAAGCTCATTGAAATGCACAAATGAAAATTATTCATCTGTTTGGAGATTACACAAAGCTGAGAATGCTGTCAGAAGTACATGGATACAGTTACACAATCAGATCCATTCTGAGAAAAGGAAAGCTTTGCTCGCAACATCCCAGTGGGCCAAGTGCTGAAGACAGGTAAGGGAAGATGACTCACTGTTGGCTCGTATCAGGGTGGAGAGACAGGTGCCCAGAGCAGATGTTTAGGAAGACTCTCATCCATCAAGGCAGGCGACCCAGAGCTGGATGCTGGCCACCCAGCTGGTCGCGTGGAATTGCAGCAGTGACTCAGAGTGTGTAAAATCAAAAGCAATGGAGAGAGAGAAGACGGAAGGGTGCCAGCTTGCTCTCGGCCCAGGACTGCGCTGGGTTGCTCAGGGTCAGGCCGTTGGAGGGTGAGTCAGAATCTTGGGACCTCTCTTCCTGTTTCTGCAAGGATCAAAGAAGTGATGATCTGTCTCACTCAAGCCACTTAACAGACTTCTCTTTACAAAAGAGGACTTGTAAATCCTTCTCCAAAGCATGAGTAAATGAATTTGTGTATCTTCCAGGAAAATCAGTGCTGAAAGGAAATACATTGATATTACTTAAGAGCGCGACTAGCTTTACCCCAGGGAGCTCACTGGTGCCCTCTGTAGTTTGCTTGGGGATGCTTGAAGTATCTCTAGAAAAAAGGCTTTCTCATTGGGCCAGAAATCCCAGTACTGCAGTTCATACCCTTGGGCTAAGCATTACTGTCTCTAGCTACTTGTCTTAAAAATACAATATCCTGGGGGTAGAGGTGATGCCAGAATGGCTGCAAAGTATAAAAGAGATCTGTTCTGTTCAGCCCTGGGCAGCATGAGGGTTCTGGATCCTTGGAGGTGAAGGAGGAGGAAGGTTATAGAAGGGGAAGAAGCACATGGAAAGGAAGAGGGAGATGCATGAACGTTGCTTTCTGGGAGTCTTCAGAGAATTAAAAGCCCAAAACTCCAAAAGTAACTCCGAATAGTACTTTATGGCATGTGGAATTAAAAAAAAAAATTGTGGTCACTTTGTTCTTGGAGCTATTTCTTCTGTTTTTAGGTTTCTTATCTCATTTTGCCATTTTTTTTGGTAGAGACTCATGGACTTTCAGAGTTGGTGACAGTATCACGTTCTGGGTTAAGCATGGAGTTGGCAGCCAGAGATGAAGACTCTGGCTTCCCACTTATGTGTGTCTGTGATCATATTATTTAACTACTCTGAGCTTCTGATTTCTTATTTATGAAGTGGGGATAATGATATTGATTTCCCAGATATTTCATGAGGTTAGAATAAAAATACTACATAGTAAAAGGCTTTAGCACAGTCCCTGGAAATTTTACTAAGAACCCAATAAAATGCAAGCTCTTCCATATTGTGCAGGAATCCCTTCTTTGGTTCCCGAACTCCCCTGCTCTGTTAGAGAACTAGAATGACAGTGACAGGGAACTCATCCCTGCAGGAGGCAGCTCTCTTCATTTCTGGGCAGTTATGATTTGGGAAATTCCTTTTTGAATTGACATTCTGCCTTTCTGTACCTTTACTTGTCAATTGTAGTTTTACCACTAGAATCTTTTCAGTATACCTCTTAATAATTCCCTTAGCTTCTGTTGTGATAATTGTGAGCTTTTTTTAAAGGCAGTCATATGTACTTTTTTTAATTAAAATTTGTTTTGGCTGCACTGAGTCTTTGTTGCTGCACATAGACTTTCTCTAGTTGTGGTGAGCGAGGGCTACTCTTCATTGCAGTGCTTGGGCTTCTCATTGTGGTGGTTTCTCTCATTGTGGAGCGCTAGGCGTGAAGGCTCAGTAGTTGTGGTATAGGGGCTTAGTTGCCCCAAGGCATGTGAACTCTTTCTGGACCAGGATCTGAACTTTTGTCCCCTGCATTGGCAGGCAGATTCTTAACCACTGGTCCACCAGGAAAGTCCTCTATGTATTCTTGAGGTTTTATCTTTTCAAAGTTAAAAAACTCTATTAAGAAGTAGAAACTTTTTTTTTTAAGAAAAAAAAGTTTTTTTTATTGATGTGTAGATTTACAATGTTATGTTAGTTTCTGGTGTATAGCAAGTGAAAGTGAAGGAAAAGTGAAAGTCACTCAGTTGTGTCCGACTCTTTGCGACTCTTTGCAACCCCACAGACTATATAGTCCATGGAATTCTCCAGGCCAGAATACTGGAGTGGGTAGCCTGTCCTTTCTCCAGGGGATCTTCTCAGACCCTGGGGATCAAACCTAGGTGTCCCACATTGCAGGTGGATTCTTTACCAGTTGAGCCACAAGGGAAGCTCGGTGTATATAGCAAAGTGATTCAGTTATACAAATATGTATTTTTTTCATATTCTTTTCCATTATAGTTTGTTACAAGGTATTGAATACAGTAGTTCTCTATACTGTACATAGGACCTTGTTGTTTATTTTATGTATAGTAGTTTGCATTTGCTAATTCCAAACTCCTAATTTATCCCCCTGCCCATTTCCCCTTTGGTAACCATAAGCTTGTTTTCTATATCTGTGAGTCTGTCTGTATCATATTTTAGATTCCACATATAAATTATGTCATGGTATTTGCCTTTCTGTGTCTGACTTATTGTACTTCATCTAGTATGATAATCTCTAGGTCCATCTATGCTGTGGCAAATAGCATGATTTCGTATTTTTTATGGCTGAGTACTATTCCACTGAATATATTTACCACATCTTCTTTATCTATTTATCCATCCATGGACATTTAAGTTGCTTCAACATCTTGGCTATTGTAAATAGTGCTGCTACAAACATAGGGGTGCAGGCATCTTTTTGAATTAGAGTTTTCTCTGTATAAGGGCTTTTCTGATAGGTCAGTTGGTAAAAAATCCACCTGCAATTCAGGAGACCCTGATTCAATTCCTGGGCTGGGAAGATCCGCTGGAGAAGGGATAGGCTACCCTCTCCAGTATTTTGGGGGCTTCCCTTGTTGCTCAGCTGATAAAGAATCCACCTGTAATGCAGGAAACCTGGGTTTGATCCCTGGGTTGGGAAGACCCCCTGGAGAAGGGAAAGGCTACCCACTCCAGTATTCTGGCCTGGAGAATTCCCTGGACTGTATAGTCCATGGGGTCACAAAGAGTCTGACACAACTGAGTGACTTTCACTTTCTCTGTATATATGCCTACTCCTGGTTTGGATTATATAGAAGTTGGATCATATATTAATAGTAACCATATTTTTTAGTTTTTTAAAGAACCTCCATACTGTTTTCCATAGTGGCTGAACCAGTTTACATTCCCACCAAAAGAGTAAGAATGTTCTCTTTTCTCCATACCCCCGTCAGCATTTCTTATTTGCAGACTTTTTAATGATGGCCATTATGACTAGTATGAGGTGATACCTCATTGCAGTTTTGGTTTGCATTTCTGTAATTAGCAAAGTTGGTCATCTTTTCATGTGTCTATTGGCCATCCGTGTGTCTTCTTTGGAGAAATGTCTATTTAGGTCTTCTGTCCATTTTTTAATTGAGTTGTTTGTTTTTTGTTATTGAGTTGTATGAGCTGTTTGTACATTTTGGAAATCAAGCCTTTGTCAGTCACATCATTTGCAGATATTTTCTCCTAGTTGGAAGGTTTTCATTTTGTTTATGGTTTCCTTTGCTATGCAAAAATCTTATAAATTTAATTAGGTACCATTTGTTTATTTCTGTTTTTATTTCTATTGCCTTAGGAGACTGACCTAAGAAAACATTGCTTTGATTTATGTCAGAGAATGCTTTGCCTATGTTCTCTTCTAGGAGTTTTAGGGGGTCATGTCTTATATTTAATCTTTAAGCCATTTTGAGTTTATTTTTGTAAATGGTGTGAGGGTGTGTTCTAAACTTCATCGATTCATGTGCAGCTGTCTAGCTTTCCCAATGCCACTTGCTGAAGAGACGGTCTTTTCTCCATTGTATGTTCTTGCCTCCTTTGTTGGAGATTGATTGGCTGTAGATGTGTGGGTCTATTTCTGGGCTCTCTGTTCTATGCCATTGAGCTTTATGTCTGTTTTGTGCCAGTATCATGCTGCTTTGATTACCATAGCTTTGTTGTATCGTCTGAAGTCTGGGAGAGTTATGCTTCTGGCTTTGCTTTCCCCCCCCTCAGGATTGCTTTGGCAGTTCTGGGTCTTTTATGGTTCCATACACATTTTAGGATCATTTTGTTCCAGTTCTGTGAAAAATGTCATGAGTAATTTGATAGGCATCACATCAAATTTGTAGATTGCTTTGAGAAGTATGGCCATTTTAATGGTATTAATTCTTCCAATTCAAGTGAAAAGCTCTAATTCTGTTAAGCCTTATTCATCTGATACATTTTGAGTCTCCAACAATCTCTTTTGCCTCTCTTGGACTTCATAGAGAATTAAAAAAAAAAATCAATTTGTAGCATACCAGTCATAGGTCTGGTATTTGCAATTATGCACACTTTGCTGACAAAGGTCCATCTAGTCAAGCTATGGTTTTTCCAGTAGTTGTGTATGGATGTGAGAGTTGGGCCATAAAGAAGACTGAATGTCAGAGAATTGATGCTTTTGAACTGTGGTGTTGGAGAAGACTCTTGAGAGTCCCTTGAACTGCAAGGAGATCAAACCAGTCAATCCTAAAGGAAATCAGTCCTTAATATTCATTGGAAGGACTGATGCTGAAGCTGAAACTCTAATACTTTGGCCACCTGATGCGAAGAACTGACTCATTTGAAAAGACCCTGATGCTGGACAAGATTGAGGGCAGGAGGAGAAGGGGACGGCAGAGGATGAGATGGTTGGATGGCATCACCGACTCGATGGATAAGAGTTTGAGCAAGCTCTAGGAGTTGGTGATGCACAGGGAGGCCTGGCGTGCTGCAGTCCATGAGGTCACAAAGAACTGGACATAACTGAGTGACTGAACTGAACTGAACTGAGATAAATGTCAAAACAGATATAGCATGAGAGAAAAGTCAACTAGAAAAGCTATGTATGCTTTCTTGGGTGTGCATTTAGGTGATTAATAGAATCGCTTTTACGCTAATAAGTATTTGCCATTCTGTAGTAGTATAGCAGATTGTGAGTACAATAGGAAGTTCAGTACCTATACACGTAGTCTGAAATGGACACTGCTGCTGCTGCTGCTGCTAAGTCGCTTCAGTTGTGTCTGACTCTGTGTGACCCCATAGACGGCAGCCCACCAGGCTCCCCCGTCCCTGGGATTCTCCAGGCAAGAACACTGGAGTGGGTTGCCATTTCCTTCTCCAATGCGTGCATGCATGCTGAGTTGCTTCAGTCGTGTCTGACTCTGTGCGACCCTGTGGACAGCAGCCCACCAGGCTCCTCTGTCCACGGGACTCTCCAGGCAAGAATACTGGAGTGGAAATGGACACTAGGTATAAACATTTTAGTGTGACAAAAGAGTTAGCTTCTTGCCTGGTAATTAATCTAAGTAAGGTTGGATTGATGCACTTAAGAATGTAAATATATATAAATTGTTTCTGTTTTGTTTCAATATCGATCATAGTAGACAAACTAGAGCTAGGTTAGTGGGAACAGAGGATCTGTTTTTTAAAGCAATTTCAGCAGACTAACGACATTTAATTTTTTAACTTTTACTCAAAATGAAACCAGTGATACTGTTTGAAACATTCATTTTCAATTTCTCATCGATAGCCATTTGCAACAGTTTTATAGTGAAAGGTAAATTAAATAATTTTAATTGATGAAAGCAATAGATTCTAGACTGTATAGTACTTTCAGATTGACAGACTAATGCTAAGGTATCCACATTGGAACGTGACTAACCCAGCTGTGCATGGCTAACCCAGCTCAGGCCACATTTGACTCACCAGGAGAGTTTGAAAAGAACTAGTCTCTCCCCTGTTCAACTAGATGGGTTCATGGTTGGGTGTCAGAGCAATGGCTGATTACTATAAACATTTCTAAATGCCCTCTTAGTTTCTGTAAATACCTAATCACAGGGCAGTAACAACAGTTCAGCAACCAGTCCTGGGTTCACCTTGAGCAGCACGGGACTGCTTTACCTGTTCTACCTGGTGGGGCAGCCACGCCCATGGTTGGATTGCTCCAGTTGCTAAAATATTTGTCCTTATATTTTGACAAAATACGTATTCCATACCTCTGGTCTGTTGGTTCTCATTCTTTGCTTCTGAACCACAGCTAGTAAATGTACTTCTGCTACATATGACAACCTGCCAGAAATTTCATAGCAGGTGTCTTGGGTACTTTAAATTTTATTTTCCCCGGTAAACCACCTATCCCTCAACCCATTCTTCACATGACAAGGATTCTAGAATCTTCCCCTAGTCACAGTCCAGTTACCCTGGTGATCAGTCTCTCAAACACATACTGAGTACAGGTGACCCTTGAAAAACACGGGGTTTAGGGCTGCTGACCCCCATGCAGTCAAAAATCTCACAGAACTTTGACTCTCCTAAAACTTCAGCACCATTGACTGGAATCCTTACTGATAACATAAGCAGTCAATTAACACATACTTTGTATATTATTTGTATGGCAACATATATTTTATGCATTCATGGCATACCTCGTTTTAATTTTTTCAGTATTTCGAAGTTACACTGTTCATGTGCAAATTTTTTTCAAATTATCACAAATCTCAAAAAAAATTTCCTAATGTAGTTATTGAAAAAATGCACATATAAGTGAATCTGTGTAGCTCATAGCCACATTGTTGAAGGATAAACTGTATTTATTTATACTAAATACTCTAATGGATGTAGTGTTTTCTCTTCTGAATGAGAAGACTGACAGATGATTTTACTGGACTTAGGTTCTAGCAGAAACAACTGTATCACTGTCCCCATTTCTAGTCTCTGTGTCTCTACCTCCATCTCTCTGTCTCTCTTTTCCAGCTCTTAAAAATGTTTCTGATTTTTGAAATGGAAAGACTAATCATATTTGCTCAGACTGTGAGCTGGAGCAAAGTGTTGTCAGTATGAAAGAGGCCAGGCTTTTCTTCATGTGTCCTCCTCTACTTTATTCAAGGGGGTCTTCTTATAATTACTTCATACTTCACACACACTCCTCTCCTCAGTCTGGGGCTTCCCAGGTGGCTCAGTGGTAAAGAATCTGCCTGCCAATGCAGGAGACAGGGGTTTGATCCCTGGGTCAGGAAGATCCCCTGGAGAAGGGAATGACAACCTACTCCAGTATTATTACCTGGAGAAATCCCATGGACAGAGGAGGCTGGCGGGCTGCAGTCCATGGGATCAAGAAGAGTTGGACATGACTGAGCACATATACACACACACCTACCCTCAGGTCCCTAGGTATGCTCCTTACTCTTCATTCATTCAACAGACGCTTATTGATACATATTGGATACACCGACATAGCTCCTTTCACAAAGTTTGCATTTAAGTAGGTAAGACAGACCGGCTGATCAGAGGAGGGGCTCCAGGTGAAGAGTGTGTAAGTGTGGGTGGGTGTGGCAGGAAGTCATCCCCAGCAAGTGCAGCGGCTCGAGGGAGGAGGGGCTCTGAAGCAGAAATGTCATTCAGAAAGCACTCTTTCTAGACATCTGCTATGTGACTCGATTTCCAGCTAGGGCGCCAATCCCCGGCTGTGAGAGGGCAACTGTACCCATGCCCATCCTGTCCAGTCCTGACCCCCAGCATGGAGAAACGGGCCGGACACAGAAGTGGCTCGTAACTCGTTTTTGCTGACAGAATGAACGAGTAAGGAAATTTCCATTGTCAGGGCATCTATTGCTCTAGTTGAACTCCAGAGTCGTGGAATTCTAACAAAGACAATGAAAATGAATTGTGCCTCTTCAGAATCACTTATATGTCCTCACATATATCACTTCATGCACTTTTATTCTCAGATTACCTGTAGAAAACTAAGGGGCCAGAAGTTGTAATGGCACCAGGCCAGAGTCACACAGAGAGTGAAAATTCATCTGGACATGGAATTTAGATGTCCTGACATGCAGACTGCCTTATGATTCTGAAATAAAACTTGAGGTCAGCTTTTTTGGTTTTTGTCACAGTTACGACTATCATCATTACATAGTTTGCCCAATAATACTATGCATTTGTTAGCTGTACCTTTACAAAAGATTTTAAAATACAACTTCTGCTACTTTCGACATTAAAACAAAGCAAAAATCACAGGAAAGTTTTTTTTCCCTTTTCTTTTACATCTTTAAAAATTATAAGCTATGATTCAGTTCAGTTCAATTCAGTCGCTCAGTCATGTCTGACTCTTTGCATCCCCAGGGACTGCAGCATGCCAGGCTTCCCTGTCCATCACCATCTTCCAGAGCTTGCTCAAACTCACGTCCATCAAGTTGCTGATGCCATCCAACCATCTCATCCTCTGTCATCTCCTTCTCCTGCCTTCAATCTTGCCCAGCATCAGGGGGCCAAAGTATTGGAGCTTCAGCATCAGTCCTTCCAATGAATATTCAGGACTGATTTCCTTTAGGATTGACTGGTTTGATCTCCTTGCAGTTCAAGGGACTCCCAAGAGTCTTCTCCAACACCACTGCAGAGAAGAACAAAAGAACTGGCAAGCCCTAGAGGCTGACCATCTGGGAATAATCTTTGGCATTTTCTCCCAGGCAGATTTGGGCTAGTTTGGGTCTGCACTCAGGAACTAATCTTTCCATAGAGGGACAACTCATGCCCATGGGCAGAGTTGCATCTATGAAGTTATTTCCAATAGCAGCAGAGGCACTGTCTCAGTGTGGGTTGGTTCTGCTTTGAAATCAGAGCCTGAGTCAAGGGTGTGGAGGGTGGTTGATTTGAAAGATCATTGTAGGAAATGGCACTGAGGCTAGGCAGAGAGAGGGCAGAGGGGAAGCCAGCACAAGGCTCCATTATCAAGGGCACCACGGAAGGTAGCTGGAGTTTGGTGATAAAGAGTGCTCTGCTGGACCTTCCCTGGTGGTCCAGTGGTTAGGACTTTCCCTTCCTATGCAGGGGTGTAGGTTCGATCCCTGGTCCTGGAGCTAAGATACCACTTTTTTCATGGCCAAGATAGCAAAACCTGAAAGAGAAGCAATATGGTAACAAATATAAAGACTTTTAAAATGGTCTACATTAAAAAAGAAATCTTCAAATATAAATATAAATCTTCAAATATAAAATGCTCTCTGAGCTGCCCCACGGACTGTCCTCTTGCTCATTGCTTGAGGTCCCCCTGGGTCAGGAACTCACTCTGCTTTGGCTGCGCAGATGTGCCTGTCTCCTGGGCTCCTGAGTGATGCAGGGCAAAGAAGTGCCAGGGCAGAACGTACCTGAATTGTGGTAGGAGCTTGAGACAGCAGCTGTCAGTGTGTGAGTCAGCAGGAACGGAGCAGTCTTCAATAGCCCGAAAGATGTGGTCCAGGAGCCCCAAAGGGCAAAGGACACCACCTCCTAGGAAGCCGGACTTCTGCTGCTGTGCCAAGCAAAGGTGCTGGGGAGGGAGTCTTTGCAAATCTTCCACTAAGGAAAATGCTGCCAACTGGGAGGAGAATCGAGGGCTGGCAGTTCCCCCAAAGAGCATCGCCTTCCCACATTCAGGAGAAAGAGCAAGCCTGGAGGCAGCTGGAGCCACGTCTCCGGGAAACCCAGAAGGACATGACAGCACTGGTGAGACTCACATTGCAGCCGTTCCTTTTGACATTTTTGCTTTGTATCTGAGACACGTCTCTTTGTCAAGGCCAAGGACCAGGCTGTCTGCCCCTCTGTATCCTTGCAGTGTGATTGGCACAGGGCTGGGCGTGCTGAGTGCCCTGTGGGAGGTCTGCCACAGCAGCGCAAGCCCCCTTGTCACAGGGCAGGGGTGAGGGGCGCAGGGCATTTGGTGACAGTTGTGGCTTTCTGAACTGTGTCCATTGTTGTACCTCAGATTTGCTCTCAGTGTGGGGGTTAAGGCCTTGCACACTGGAGAAACCAGAACTGGGAAAGCAGAAAGAATCATGACCCCCAGGCTCCATGTTGCTCTTTGATTTTATTATATGTCCTTCCTCAAAAAGGGGGCTTCCCTGTTGGCTCAGATGGTTGAGAATCTGCCTGCAGTGCAGAAGACCTGGGTTTGATCCTGGGTTGGGAAGATCCTTTGGAGAAGGGAATGTCTACCTGCTCCAGTATTCTTGCCTGGAGAATTCCTTGGGCAGAGGCGTCTGGTGGGCTACTGTCCATGGGGTGGCAAAGAGTGGGAGAGGATTGAGTGACTTTCATATCACTTTCCTCAAAAGGGTCCTTGCTGTTCTTGTTCTACCATCTTTCAAGACTCTGTTTCAGTCCCTCTTATCTGGGAAGTTGCCTCTGATTAGACCAGGTACCATGGGTACCACTTCTTTCAGGCTCCTACTATGTTTAAAGCTAGATCCTCATACAATGAATTAAAGCAACAGGAGGGTGAGTTCTGAATGTACACTTACCGAGTGGATGATTGGGCTTCTCTTCTGTGTAAGCACAACCTTCCAGTAGCGGGGCTCCCTTGCGGTCATTATTCTAGACTCTGTGGGAAGGCTTGTCCAGGAGGAGTGGCTGACTTGGGGACTAAGACTGCATGTGCACCCCCAGGCTTCAAGCCCATCTCCACTGTCTGAATCACATCACATGAGCCTCATGTTTGTTTTGGAGGTTACAAAATTAATGGATGAAATAATTTCAGCAGATGCTACCTATTAAAGTAGAATTTCATGTAGCAGGCCATGAAAATTTTGTTTGTAAAATAAGACCTAATTAGTTTGGCTTGTGCTGGAACATAATGAATTAAAGTGGCAGGGTAATTAATAATGATCATTTGGGTCTCTTTGCTGGTTTCACTTCTGTTTGTGTTAGATGTTGGGATATTTTGGCCAGCATTTCCTATTTGAAACCAAACCTGAAGGCCTTCCCCTCTCTATTCACCTGCCCCATATGTGAGATGATTCTGACAAAGTCATTTTTTCCTATCTGGTCCATGGTCTTTTGTCTTTTGGCTGCAGAAATCTTGGCTTTGACTCTTTTCCTATTGTTTGATGAGTGTTTCAGAGGAGTCTCTTTTCCTGCTTTGCCCTCCATTCATCAGATTTAGAGAGTCAAAGTGAAAGACATGGTGCTGATCTTAAGGAGCTTACAGCCTGATGGGGATGGGGTTGGGGGAGGCAGAGAATAGTAGCCCTTCGTGCCATAATGCACCGTGTTAGCAGGAAGAGAAGTGTCTAAATTAGCCTGGGGGCAGTGAGAATCAGCTAACTGAGTTTTGAAAGCAAATAGGAATTATGGTGAGTGGAAACTGCTGATTGGGTTTATGAGGAGAATCACATAATCAGATCTTTATTTTAGGAAGGTGACTCTCTTTTTTGACTTACGTTTTACTTTTTAAAAAACTTTTAATTTTGTATTGAAGTATAGCTTATTAATAAGGTTGTGATAATTTCAGGTGGACAGCAAAGGGACTCAGTCATACATATTCATGTATCCATCCCCCCTCCAAACGCCCCTCCCGTCCAGGCTGCCACATAACATTAAGCAGAGTTCCCAGTGATATACAGTAGGTCCTTGTTGGTTATCCATTTTAAATACAGCAGTATGTACATGTTGATCCCAAACTCCCTAACATTCCCTTCCCCTATTCTTCCCCTGGTAACCATGTTTGTTCTCTAAGTTTATGAGTCTGTTTTGTAAATAAGTTCATTTGTATCGTTTCTTTTTAGATTCCGCATAAAAGTGATGTCATACAATATTTCTCCTATGGTTTTTCCATTAGAAAGGTATGGATATGACAGTTGGACTGTAAAGAAAGCTGAGCACTGAAGAATTGATGCTTCTGAACTGTGGTGTTGGAGAAGACTCTTGAGAGTCCCTTGGACTGCAAGGAGATCCAACCAGTCCATCCTAAATGAATCAGTCCTGGGTGTTCATTGGAAGGACTGATGCTGAAGCTGAAACTCCAATACTTTGGCCACCTGATGTGAAGAACTGACTCATTTGAAAAGACCCTGAGTCTGGGAAAGATTGAGGGCAGAAGAGAAGGGGACGACAGAGGATGAGATGGTTGGATGGCATCACTGACTCGATGGACATGAGTTTGAGTAAACTCCGGGAGTTGGTGATGCACAGGGAGGCCTGGCGTGCTGCAGTCCATGGGGTCGCAAAGAGTCAGACGTGACTGAGCGACTGAACTCACTGACTGACTGAAGAAAGGTTACTCTCAAAGCACCCTGGAAGGTGGGTAGAAAGGAGACAGGCCAGAATTTAGAGGTTAGTATTATATAATCCAGCAAAGGAAACTTGGGATCTGAACTAAAAGTCAGTGATGAAATATAGCAAGAGATATGAATAAGGTAGACTTTGGAAAATTGAGAACTAGGGCTGGAGGTGTGTGAAGGAGAGTGAGCAGGAGGAGGCAGGGGTAACACTGGATTTTCTGGCTTGGTGCCTGAGTGGATGGTGGTAGCATTCCTAAGCATAGGAAGCACCAGAAGAGATCCAGATTTGGGAACAGAGAGAGGGGGCAATGAAGGAGCTAACATTTATTTAGCACTTACCGAACCACAGACCTAAGCACTGAATGTTGTAATGACTCTGTAAGGTAGGTACAGTTATCCCCATTTTACAGATGGAGAAACTGAGACTCAGAGACATTAAGCAGCTTTCCCAAGGTTACGTAGTGAGTAGCAGAATAGTTTGTTTCCTGGGCTGATACTGTCCCTTCTTAAGGTGATGGGTTCATTTTGGGCTGTGCGTCAGCCAGGTGTCCAGTAGGTAGGCAATTTCATGTTGGTATTGTCCTCAAAATGATGACCAAAAGCACTTTTGAGTTCAGTCAGGCCATTTGGTACAAGTGAAAGGTGAAGTTGATGAAGAGGATTTTCGAAGGCCTCAGTCATACATTTTGGCTATTGGCTTTCTACAACCTGATTGATGAAGCATTTTCCTTGTGCCTAGATGTCCTGTGCCCCCTGCTTCACTTCCATCCAACCAGATGTGGGTTTGTTAAGGTCTCTTAGGTGCTCAGTGCTCTGCTGTTACTCCATCATGATGAAGCAGAGAGCCATCATCTCCTCACCCCACAGTCTGTAGCCCGTGCTTCTGTCGAGAATTGGGTTCGGAAGGAAGCTGATAGTAGCTGTTTCTCCCTGGGTGACCATATCAGCCCTATGACTCCCTAAAAGGTTTGACTTTTACCGGTGAGGACTTTTCCATTCCGGGAGGTGGGATTACAAAGGAAAGACAGGGATTAGGAGAGAGGGTGGGGATACTGACAGCCAGCCAGGGTCTTCCAAAGACCTAAAATTTCCTGCAGCGCCAGCTCCTCCAACAGGTGACACAAACCCTACCCCTGGAGGGGGCAGGGGCTCGGGGGTGGGGGTGGGGGGCTTCCTGGGGGTGGGGGGAAGGGGACTCCCCTACGCCTTTCCTGCCTGGTTTTGCCTCTCTCCAGGTCTCTTTGTGCTGGCAGCTGCTTGAAATGAGTATCGCTCCCTCCCCGGGCCCCCCACCCCAGAGCTCTCTTGGACTTTCTCTTACTTAGTTCAGTCCCAGGTCTTCGACCAAACATCTGGCCTCACCAGACCGGACCTGTAGTGCTGAAAGTCAGGGGAGAAGAAAATAGGCCAGGAATCAGAAAATGCTTCCCGAGACAGTGTGAATCTTCTGGGGGAGTTGAGTCCTTCCTGGGGACTCCGAGCCCGGCAGGTAGATCAAACGCCGTGAGGAGGGCTGGACCGAACAGCTCAACAGCCAGGAGGATAACTAAGGCAAGCTCTTGGATGCTTTCCCTCTCTCACTTCGGAGATTCCCTGACCTCTCTGGCCCTTCAGGGTTTGTCAAAGATCGGGAGCTGCTCCCGCACAGGCTAGAGAGCTTATTCCAACCTTGGTTGGCTGTGCTGAAGGCCTGCGTTTTCTTGAAGGGTCGGGGGCAGTGGTGGTTGGTGGCGGGGGAGGGGGGTTGGGGGCTGCCCTCTGGTCCCCATGTGTGGTTTCTGAGAGAACCCTGACATCTTATCCCACAGACCTCAGAACTCCTCCTCACTTCTCTTGAAGCTTCTCCTTTTAAAGACGTATAGCTGGTCTCCCTATATCCCTCCTCACAAGTCTTGTGGATGCAGTTCTTGGCCACTGAAGTCTTGCTCTTCGTCTAGGTTGGTGTGGTCTGTCACTACCTTTTGATCTTCCTACTCAAGGCATCTTCTCTCCACGGTGAAATTTCATGACCGCTCACTCTGGCATCCCGTACAAGCCCACTTCTCAAGACATGGCCTGCTAACCTTTCTGCTAACAAAAGCGTGGATGCAGTTACGTGATCCCTCCACACCACGGTGTCTAATTTAGCACACTTCCTCTGTAGGGACATCCAAGGGAAATATTTCTCACGTGAAATGATTTTTGGAGACGTTCCAAATCAACAAGTCCCCTCTCTACCCTCCAGGGATTGGAGGGCTGTGGATTTGCCAAAGTTAATAATATTAATCTGTCCGTCATATTAGAAAGTCCTTGTGCTGGAGAATAAAGGGGGTTACTCTCTCCAGGCTGGATCCTGTATGGTATTGCTTTCTTCTCTGCCGCGTCCATCCTGTGAGTTCTCTGGGGGACACTGCTGGATCCCAGTTCACCCCTTTCCTAGGATTTCTAATCACCAGGTGACATGCAATCATAAACAGCCATGACACTCTGGTGTTCCTCAAGGCGTCTCGCCTGTGACTTTTCTGGCTAAAGTTCTAAGCCCTTCCAGGCTTGTGCTGTTACAGAGAAGACAAAGAAGCCTTGGGATATGGTTTTTAGCAGATCAGTTCCTGCAGCAGGTGCTTGGGATCTTTGCCTTTTGTTCATTCATGATCTAGGAACTGAAAGTTTAACTGTTAGCTTGGGAGAAAGAGGGAGGAACAATATTTTCTGAGCATTTACAAGCACTTGTGTATAACAAGCATTGTCTTATTTAACTCTCCTAACAACCAAACAAGGTCAGGATTTTTTTTTTTTAATGAGTTTGTTTTTTTCTCAATTTTTTTTTTTTTTTTTAAATTTCACAGTTTGGTGATTTTTTAAACTGGAATAATTGCTTTATAATGTTGTGTTAATTTCTGCTGTAGAACACCGTGAGTCAGCCATATGTATACATATATCCCCTGCCTCTTGAGTCTCTCTCCTCTCCCCACTCCCCTAACACCATCTAAGTCATTTAAGAGCACCAAGCCGAGCTCCTTGTACATCAGCTTCCTGCCAGCTCTTTTATTCGAGGTAGTGTATATATGTCAGTGCTGCTCTCTCAGTTCATCCCCCTCTCCCCCCTCTGTGTCCATAGCTGTTCATCCGTGTTTTACAAATGAGGCACAGTCAGGCAAAGTAACTTGCTCAAGATCACACAGCTAATATGTGGTGAAGCCAAGGTTGGAATGCGTATTTTCTCTCTTTCTAAATTTAGTGAGTGTTCATTCAAGTTCAGACTTTATGTTAGCATTTAGCACAGGTATCTGCACCTCACAGTGTCACATAGTAGGGATTTAGGAAAGCCTGATGAACTGAACAGAGCCTGAAAAGAGATGCCAAATTTAAGATCTTTTTAAAAACACCTGTATAGCTGTTTATTAATTATGAGGCCATCTCCATTAAAAGCTGGGCAGTGCATTTTTAAAGAATCATTTTAGAGTTGACGTCAAGATTGTTAAGGAAAGGCAGGATGAAATTGTGAAGCCTCTTTTCGTTGCGAGGTAAGCATGTTTGCTATGAACTTCATTTTTTCAACCGCACTGTGCAGCCTTCAAGATTTTAGTTCCCTGACCAGGAATCTAACTCATGCCTCCTGCAGTGGAAGCTCAGAGTCTTAACCACTGGATTGTCAGGCAGTCCTGAAAAGAACTTTAAAAAACTAAGAGAGGGCAGTATGAGCTTTGTGTGGGGTCAGTCAGACCTAGCTTGGTCTCAGGGTTATGACTCTCTGGTCACCTTATCTGCCTCTGGTCATGTGACCCACCAAGTTCTCAGTTCTAGAACAAGAGGTTGGGGTAAGTGATCCTAGTTGGATGTTGCAGCTTAGCTGTCTGTGGGTCTAGGATGCTCAGTCTTTATGGAAAGTATTTGATGTCTGTAAATAATTAAATAGCTGATCATTTGATGAGCACCTATAAGGCATTTTCTAGAGGCACTAAGGATTCATAGAAAGTTTAGACACAGTCCTTGACTCAACCTAGTTACAAAGTTGGAGTAGATGAGTTAACCAATTAAACATTGTGTTATAAAGAAAAGAACACATGGGTGTGAGTGACTGAGGCAGTTGTTCAGTTGCTAAGTTGTGTCTGACTCTGCTACCCCATGGACTGCAGCATGCCAGGCTCCTCTGTCCTCCACTATCTCCTGGAGTTTGCTCAAATTCATGTCCTTTGAGTTGGTGATGCTATCTAATCTTCTCATCCTCTGCCACCCTCTTCTCCTTTTGCCTTCAATCTTTCCCAGCATCAGGGTCTTTCCCAGTGAGTCAGCTCTTCCAATCAGGTGGCCAAAGTATTGGAGTTTCAGCTTTAGCAACAGTCCTTCCAATGAATGTTCAGGGTTGATTTCCTTTAAGATTGACTGGTTTAATCTCCTTTACAGTCCAAGGTACTCTCAAAAGTTTTATCCAGTACCACAATTTGAAAGTATCTATTCTTCCGTGCTCAGCCTTCTTTATGGTCCAGCTCTCCCATCCGTACATGACTATTGGAAAAACCATAGTTTTGACTATATGGACCATTGTTGGCAAAACGACGTCTCTGCTTTTAATATGCTGCCTAGCTTTGTCATAGGTTTCCTTCCAAGAAGCAGGCACTTTTAGTTTCCTTCCAAGAAGCAGGCACTTTTAAATTTCTGGCTGAGGTCATTGTCTGCAGTGATTTGGGAGCCCAGAAAAATAAAATCTGTCACTGCTTCCACATTTGCCCCTTCAGAGATAGACTGAGACAGTAGGCATTCTAAAAAACTCAGATGGAGATTGCTGTGTGTTTCAGCACAGTCATGGAGACATCACTTTGATGACAAAGGTCCATCTAGTCAAAGCTATGGTTTTTCCAGTAGTCATGTACTGCTGTGAGAGCTGGACCAAAAAGAAGGCTGAGCACCAAAGAATTGATGCTTTTGAACTGTGGTGCTAAAGAAGACTCTTGAGAGTCTCTTGGACATCAAGGAGATCAAACCAGTCAATCCTAAAGGAAATCAGCCCAGAATATTCACAGGAAGGACTGATGCTGAAGCTGAAGCTCCAATACTTTGACAACCTGATGCAAAGAGACAGCACTGGAAAAGACCTTGGTGCTGGGAAAGAGTGAGGGCAAGAGGAGAAGGGGGTGACAGAGAATGAGATGGTTGAATGGCATCACTGACGCAATGGACATGAATTTGAGCAAACTCTAGGAGATAGTGAAGGACAGGGAAGCCTGGCATGTTTCAGTTCATGGAGTTGTAAATAGTTGGACACAATTTAGTGACTGAACAACAGCAGTAAGCGTATTTTCATGGGAACCTTGCAATTTTAGGTTGAAGTGAAGTGAAGTCGCTCAGTCGTGTATGACTCTTTCCGACCCCATGAACTGTAGCCTACCAGGCTCCTCCGTCCATGGGATTTTCCAGTCTAGAGTACTGGAGTGGGTTGCCATTTCCTTCTCTAGAGGCTCTTCCCAACCCAGGGATCAAACCCAGGTCTCCCGCATTGCAGGCAGATGCTTTACCATCTGAGCTACGAGGGAAGTTCTGAAGCTAATAATTATCTTTATGCAAATCTGTGATAGGGAGCTTATTCCTCTCCCACCAGAATTTCCAGGTCTGTTTTGATTAGATCATAATCTCTTTAAAATTCTTTCTTTAGAGAGCCAAGATAACTTTATTTAAAATGACAGAGTTGTATTCTCATCCAATTTCTTCATAGAAACTTCAGTGTTTGGGTTTTATTAGGATCACTATCTTGATAACATGATTTAATATGAAATTCAGATGTTTATATAGGAAATCTTTGTGTGGATAAACCATTATCTGATTCCCATGATGTTGATGTGAAGCTTGTTGCTCTATTGTTCTATCTTGTGGTAACACTGCTGCAGATCACAGACTGACAGTGTATTTCTTTAATTTCACTCTTGTTGTAAATTACACAGTGTTGATTTTATCACTGTAAAAATGTGTGTGTGTGTGTGTTTTGCCTCTGATAATTCATTTTGGTACTTTTTTTGTAGAAAAAGTGTTATTTTCCAACTGTTTCTTCCTCAGACAATAATTAGTGTCATTAACTGAGTATAGTTACTCACATCTGTAGATTCATGAACCTAAAGTGAAAATATTTTTAAATTAAATGACTTAGATGAGTGTCTAGGTTACTTGACATGCTGTTGAATATCTATTAGTAGTATTGTTCAAAAGAAGAACCTTTACTATTTCTTGGCATTTTTGCCCTGAACATAGATCTGATAATCTTCTCTTAGACTGGCAGAATAGCCGCTTCTGTTAATACAATTATGTGAGGCATTTTACCCCTACCTATTAACTGACCTTGTAACTAAATTCTTAAACTGAACTGATAGTTCTGTGACCGAGTTCATGAAAGTATTTCGATCCTTTATTTTGAATTTATGGCTACACGAGCATGTTTAAATCTTTTTCTTTGTAAGAGAGATGTTTTGGAGAAATGTCCGTCATATTTTTTTGTTGACATCATTACTCCATTTAATATACTTTTCAAGCAAAGAAGACATTTAAGCTGAGGGAGAGAAGAATTTGAGGGGATAGACAAATCTAATTTGAGATATTCCTCAATGTATTGCCAAATTGGTGACATATTTAGACTACTCTGCTTATCATGTATGAATCTTTTAATTTCCTAGCTTAAATCAAAGAGTGGACCTTTATGGTAATATGATTATCTATTTATAGATGAAGTATTTTAGGGAACTGTAGTATTTTATAGTTTCAGAGAACTGTCTGTATTATTAAATTAAGTTGCATAAAAACACTGAAAATTAAGCATATGATAGCAGAGTAGAAATATTTTAATATTAATTTATTTTATTTAACAACTAAAATTCCAAAATGATTTCAAAATACACATAGGACTCACTCATATATTAAAAAAATCTTGAAAAACTCATATCCAGAAGGCACAAATGTAAATGAATTGGTAAATTGAATAATATTAATGAATTGGTTTCATGAAATTATATTTGATATTATTTGATTTAAGAAATAACTATTATTTTTAAAATCTACAAGTAAATACAATAATTTATTATGAAATTACACCAGGAATCAGACTATGGTAATTTCTATCTGTCATGTTCTATTTAGGAATTCTTAGTTCCAGATCATTATCATCATTCATCGTTTTATGTTAGCAGACAAAGTTGTGATACGTTGTGTGTGTGTTAGTCACTCAGTCGTGTTTAACTCTTTGTGACACCATTGACTATAGCCCTCCAGGCTTCTCTGTCCACGGAATTCTCCAGGCAAAAATACTGGAGTGGGTTGCCATTACCTTCATTTCCAGGGGATCTTCCTGACCCAGGGGTCGAACTCGGGTATCCTGCATTGCAGGCAGATTCTTTACTATTTGAGCCACCAGGGAAACCCTTGTGATACAGTAGAACAAACTAAATTGACAGAAAGCTAATTTTACACATGTACATAAAACAAAGAATTTCACTGCTGATATAGTGTGACTGAGGCACTGTTTAGGTTAGTTGAGATGATTCGGTAGGAAGATCAGAGGGAGGTGCTACTAGAGTCCTACCAGTGTAGCCACCACCAAAGTAGGGAACATAGTATGTACTTTACATTTAGAATGTCTGCGGGGTCATTTGTCATTATGTGATACCCAATGTATCCCTGTGTTGTTGGAAGCTAAGAGAGTGGGTGGTGACGGTGGTTTAGTTGCTAGGTTGTGTCCAACTCTTGTGACCCCGTGGACTGTAGCCCACGGGGCTCCTCTGTCCATGGGATCTCCTAGGCAAGAATATTGGAGTGATTGCTATTTCCTTCTCCAGGGGATCTTCCTGACCCAGAGACTGAACCTGTGTCTCCTGCATTGGCAGGCAGATTCTTTACCACTGAGCCACCAGGGAAGCCCCAAGAGAGTGGGTGCTGGTCATATATCAAGTGGCTGATGTATAGGAAAGAGTGGCTGTGCTGATGATGGAGATCCTCTCCATGTAGCAGAGATGGTTGTTAGCACCTCCTGCAGGTGTGGGAAGCCCAGGCGCACCCACTCACTGGCCATGATTTTAATAGTTATTTTTACTTATTTATTTGGCTCAGCTGGGTCTTAGTTGCAGCAAGTGGGATCTTCACTTTTCATTGCAGCATGGCAACTCTTACTTGAGGCATAAGGGGATGTAGTTCACTGACTAGGAATTGAACTTAGGACCACCTCTGCCACCACCATTGGAATTGCAGAGTCTTACCCACTGGACCACAGCGGAAGTCCGCAAGGGACATGATTTTTATTTCCATCAAAAATGCACCACTCCAGGTAAAGTGCAACAGTGTCACCTGCTATGGACTGACTGTGTCCCCTCCCTTTCATATTTTGAAATTCTATCCCCCAAAGTGATGCTGTTAGGAGGTGGGGTAATCACCTCCCTAATTATCTTAGGGAGGGAGGTAGGTCATGAAGATAGAGCCCTCATGAATGGTGTTAGTGCCTGTATAAGAAGATGGAGAGCAGGCTTTCTGTTTCCCTGCTCTCTGTTGTGTGAGGACACCAGGAGGAGATGGCCATCTGTAAACCAGGAGGTGGAACTTTACCAGAGAGTGGGTCTGCCAACATATTGATCTTGGCCTTCCCAGTCTGCAAAACTGTGAGAAATAGCTATGCATTGTTTAAACTGCCAGGTCTATGGGTATTTTCATTAGAGCAGCTTGAACAATGACACCACCCATGAGGGGAAGCCCAATTCCCAGGACGCTTGCCAAGCAGGGGACCTCAGCTCCAAGCATCAACACAAGTGAGAAGGTGACAAAATATAACACATGCTTGTGAAGCTAATTGTTTTCTTGTAGCCTGGACATCCTCTATGCTTCTGTGTAGCCAAGGCGAACAAGAAGAAATGTCCCCTTGCAGATGGATGATTTTTATAGTGCAGAGGTATGATTACAAATCCTGCTGATAACCAACCTGCAGATTTTGGAGCACAGACTTTTATGGGTTTGGATGAAGGTAGATGAGTATCACAGTTCAGAGTCTTGGCTTTGGAGTCAGACTGGTGCAAGTTCAGACCCAGGTGTTGCCACTTGTTAGATCTGTCAGTTTAGGCAAGCTACCTGACTGTGCAGGTTTGGGTGCCTTATCTGTAAAAGGTGAATAATGGTTCCTACCTCACAGAGCTGTAGAGGTTGAATAAGATAATTTATAATATACTTATGCTTGGCCCAGCAGCTGGTAACAAGTAGGCATTCATTCAGTAAATGGAGGCTATTTCTCCACTGCCACGAGTAATGCTGCTACTATCATGAGTGCATTTTGCACCTGTGAGTTCAAGATGCCTTCCTGCTTTGAATTCAGGATAGCACTTCCCTTGTTTTCTTTTTGGGGGTATGGGAACATTTGCATTTACAGGCCTAAAATCTGTTAGGGAGAGTGATTCCATCTGGTGACAGAAGCAAGGTTTCTACCACTGTCTTTGTAAATGCTTGCAAAGCAAAGCGAAGATTTCAAGGCAGTTTGATGGGATCCAAGACTTTGAAGATTTTCAGAGAATTTGAAAATTGTACAATAGAATTTCATCATGAATTGCTTAAAAAATTTCACTTCTTTAGATCTCCACTTTCCTTTGCAGATGGAAGAATAGGTTAAGTGCCAGTTTCTGAACCTTGATTCCAGAGATGCTGGCCTCATTTTCAGAAGTTAAATGTTGTTGTTTAGTTGTTTAAGTCATGTCTGACTCTTTTGCAACCCCATAGACTATTGTCTGCCAGGCTCCTCTGTCCATGGGATTTACCAAGCAAGAACACTGCAGTGGGTTGCCATTTCCTTTTCTGGGAATCTTCCCAACCCAGGTATCGAACCTGCATCTCCTGTGTTGGCAGGCAGTTTTTTTGTTTTTTTTTTTTAACCACTGAGCCACCTGGAGAGCCCTAAGTTAAATGCATACCCACAAATGAGAGACATGGTGATCTGTCTCCAGGCTTGTTTTCTCATATGGTTTAGCAGCCATGCTTAACTTCACATGGCACACCAGAGCACCCCAAATCAGCTCTTAGGGTTTATCCAGTCTCCTTCTATTGACACAGGCTCACTGGCTGGATAAACAGTTAGTGAGCAGTTAGTGCCTGGTAGACAGTGGGTTCCTGACAATTACATTTGATAAGATAGGAAAAAAAATAGACAAATATTTGTATTAGTCTTTACTGTGTATGTGCATCCTTTATCTCACTGACCCTAAGAAAATTTCATGAAGCTCTCACATCTTACTTGCTGGTGGAATTGAGGGTACATAAACCCAGTCCCTTTGGAGAGGTCAGGTTATATGACATTTGGTTATTATATGACATCCAGGATATATGACATTTGGTGCTAGATTCAGGATTAAAATCCAGGGCTTCTACTACCTCGCCTAGGATTGTTTCCACTAAATCTTGCTACTGACTTTAAATGCTGTCTTGTTCTTTATGGAGATGTGCTGATCATTTCCCATTCTCATTTTGTTCTATTCTATGCCTGATTAGTTAGAGTTTCCCCTGGGACAAGGCACATTACTTAAATTCTTCCTGACTTTCTGAAAGAGCACATCCACTGGGGCTGTTCATCCTTCTTCCCACCCTGCCGAGCTAAGAATTCTTCAACAGCAGGAAATTGTGGTTGCTATTTTAAAATGATAAAACTTGAAGTGTTTGAACCATGAGGGGGACCTTAAAAATGCATATGATTACCTCTTGCTAATAGCAGTTTTCCAGAGGTAAATGGGAGGGGACTGAATTTGAGACAGGACCAGGAATTTCATGTAACCAGTGCCTCTGGCCTTGAGGATTCCCAGGGAGGCACTGCTCTTTCTGGACCCATTCATACCTCCTTATAATAACTGGTTGACCATACCCGTGAAAAGAAAGACAAAAGATTTTCTAACAAAACCTTCAGATATGTATTTTTACAGTATTTAATTTTAAGAAATGGATTTTCGTAACATATCTTACTACACCATCAGGCAGCTAAGTCCATTTTTGAATCAATATGGTATTGGCATTTTCCATTGCTCCACTGGATGCTGTGTTTCAGTGATTGAAACATGTCAGGAGAAAACCATTGCAATGGGATCAAACCAAGAAAGATATCTGTTTGGAAGACTCAGGTCGTTTCTCATTTCCCCAAAGCGTCTCATCAAGATTAAACAAGAAAACATTTGGCTTCCATTTTTCTATCTTGAACTCCTAAAACTCTCCTGAACGGTGTCATCCTGTTTTCTTGATAACTCCAAGCCAAGTGTGGATCAGGAGTCCCTGCTTTACCTGGCTCTGCTGCCTGTAATAATGAAGTTCGACACTTAATTGTCGGGTTTCCCCTTGCCTTTGTGTGGTTTAGACAGAGTTTCAGAAAGCTTGTAAAGGCCCAGCCATAAATAAAACAAGGTTGTACACACAGGGGCTTGGAGAATGCAACCTTTATGAAGCACCAGATGCAGAGCAGAGGGAATTCAGAGTGAAATATTTAATTACTTCATCATCGAAAACTAATTACCAATTGGGGAGTGTTTTCATTTGTGGAACGTAGATTGATTAGCAGGATCACCAGAGTTCTAGTTTCCTTACTACTGATTACATCTCTCATGGAAGAAAAATGGGTTCATTTTAACAAGCTCGAGTCAAACTAGAGACAGGCAAGGTTACCAAAGAGTGATTGCCCGGGATTAGTGTTATTCAATAGGCAAAGGGGTATTGGGTTCAGATATTTTTCCTGATAGGCTATTAGAGATAAATTTCACGTTTGGGATTTACTCTTCTGTAATAGGCAAGGTCATATTTTTTCATTCAGGAAGTTAATTTGTTTGTTCCACAAAATGTTTCAATCAATGTTATGCATGTTCACTGACCTGGCGCCCTAAGGCTAAGTTTTGTCCCAGTACTGGACACAGATATATTGTTTAAAGACCCAGTTTGGAAAATTAGAACCTCCATGGCAACTTTTTAATACCAAAATGTAAAAGCTGTGGTTCACCGTGATTAACTAGAGGCAGAATCTGATGGGGCAGAACATGGTGGGGGTTTTGGGGAGGTGGAGGGCCATTGTTTGGCTTCCACATTCTTCTCGGGATAGCTCTTTGTCACCCCTGTGTTCAGTCACCTTATTCTCCCTTGCCCTTGTCAGTTTTGCTCTCCTGCAGGAATCTGCCATTGGTTGTTTGCCCTTGAGAGCGGATTTAAGTCAGTGTACCCCCCGATCTCTCAAGATAGAAAATAATTTCAGGACCCAGTCAGCAGGTGGGCTGTGGCCCCTGAGATAACACAGCACCTGTAGACACACCCTTCATGTTGGTGTGGGGGTTCTTGCTGCGGATGACATGAAGAGGTGAACTGATGCAGGAGGAAGGATACTAGGAAGGGGCAGAAACCTGGGCTCCAGTTCTGGGTTCACCACTTACTTTGAATTCTCACGTCTATTTATTGACCGTTTGAGTCCTTTCCTCTTTGCTTACAGATGGGGTCACGTGAAATAGGGACTGTGAGCAGTCACTGAAAGGCTTAAAGCGTTGTTTAGAAGAAAATGAATATTTCAGTTGCATTGTCTACTGAGATCCATCATTTAGATGCTCCAAGCAGTGACTTAGACTGAGGCATAGCCTTTCCTGCCCAATTTCACTGCATACTGGAATTGGTGCTTTTATTTTTGAGATGGAGACAAACTTATAAACTCTCGTTTCAGCCAACATGGCCTTCCTCCAGGCCAGTGTATTCTCCTCTGGGGTTGAGGTTGTGCCAAGACTCTGCACAGATACCAGAGCCCTCTGATTGGGGCCCTTGGTCTGGTGATGAAGACAAAACACTTTTGAAATCATTTGCTTCCCACCCCTCCTGCCCGGCGGGTAGCTCAGTGCACACCTGGCTTGCTCAGATTCCCAGGGCTGGCTTAGGATGACCGCAGCCTAGGCCATGACCTTCTCTAATTTAAGAGGAATGAACTGTGTATGATGCATGCATAGGTGCAATCACTATTGTTTTGAGAAAGTAATTTAAACTTGAGGATTTCACACATTACTTCCATGATGACTTTTTGGGACTGATTTAAAAATGGATGGGAGTCCAATTAAGGGACTCCAAGGGGACAGCTGTGGAGGAGCAGACAGAGCAAAGTTATTGAATGACTCCCTGAATGTGTCACTCCATGACCATGACCCCCTCCAACAAGGGGAAGATTTCTGCCTGATGTTGTAACCCAATGATCACATAAAAATGTTTAAAGAAGATAAAACCACAAGACAAAGTATAACAAACAAAAATCTTGGAAATGAAAGCCTTAAAGAATCAAGTGAATAGGGGGAGGAAAGGCTTTAAATGTAGAATGATGAGAAATGAAATGTTGGAATATTTAAAAATAGCATTATTATACAAAGATAAGAGATAAAAGAGGTTTAAATAAAGGTAAAACTATGGAAGTTAAAAAATTTTGGCAAAACAAAACAAAAGAGGTAAATATTAAGAGATTAGAGAAACAACAATGTAAAAAATAAAACTAAAGAGCTGAAGGGCAAAAAAAAGAATAAGGAAAATCAGAGAGTAAAAGTTTAGACAGAAGTTAAAACATGTCAAGAACACTCAAAAGCCAAAAAGTACTCTAACGATTGAAACTTACCTAGAAACATGTGAAAAGGAAGCAAAGTATAAACTTTTGAAAAAGTGCCTAATGCTCCAATTGAGGGGAAAAAAAGTGACAAACTCATGTAAATTTCTAAGACATGAACAAGAGGATTCACTTTTAATGATGAGTGCGTATGCGCTCAGTCGAGTTTGACTCTTTGCGACCCCATGAACTGTATGTAATCCGCCAGGCTCTTCTGTCCTTGGAATTTCCGGGCAAGAATTCTGAAGAGGGTAGCCATTTCCTTCTCCAGGGATCTTCCTGACCCAGGGATCCAACCTGGGTTTACTGCATCTCCTGAATTGGCAGGTGAATTCTTTACTGCTGAGACACCTGGGAAGCCCCTTTTAATGATGAAGGGACCACACATTCCAGTAGAATCCTAATATTTTTATCTTATGGAAATTTGTAGTACCTTGTAAAGGGTGTTCTTATATATGATTCCTTTGGGATCTTGGGATCAGAGAGGTTTGACCCCATTTTTGCTGTAAAATTGTCAAATTTTCTTAGGCTTTGGTAAAAACAACAACAGCTACAAATAGCAGCAGTATGAGTTTCGCAGAAGATGCCCCATGAAGCCCTTTTGTCTGCAAACTGCCCACACCCCCATTCCCAACTAGAGATGGGAGGAGGCACATTATACTTAGCCCGCAGTTCAAAAGAGACCAGGAAATCTTAATAAATTCTTGAAGACTTACTGTTTGCTTGGCAGTGGAACTACACAACATTCAAGGAATTATCTCCTTTAGTCCTCATAACAAGATAGGTTCCCTTAAGATTTCACAGGTAAGGTGGGTTGGCAAGCTCAGTTAAGTAATTCATCTGAGGCCCCAGTTTGCACGTGTGAGAGGGACCATTGCCATCCAGGCCCTTGTACTCCAGATCTGAAGTTCTTAACCCTCCTTGGCCGGCTTCCCATCTGTCTGCACTGCCACTGGGAGCCAAGCGTAACCTCTCCACCCCCGTCCCTAAAGAGTGAGACCACTTTCTTTGAAAGCAGTAGTTTGTATTGCTGTTTATCTTTAATCACCTCTTCTAAGTGGACAGTAACATGTGCACTTGTCAAAGGCCATTAGGATCTATCCACCGGTGTTGACATGCTGACAAGCTCACAGAATGCCCCTGGCCTTTCTGGCTGGGAGGGCAGGGTATGACCATAAGCTCCAGGAAGGCGGGGGCACCTTTTCCTTGCATTTTTCTCTCTGGATCACCTCGAGCTTGGCACCTTACAGAGCCAGCCTTGCTGTAATTGAAAAGGTGGTTTGATTTCGTGTTTTCTAATTAGGTCAAAAGGACAAACCAAAACTTTTTTGATGACCTCAAGATGGTGTCAGTCACACTTCCTTGGGGTTTCCCTGGAGGTCCTCAGATGGTAGAGAATCTGCCTGCAGTGTGGGAGACCCGGGTTCAATCCCTGGGTCAGGAAAATCCCCTGGAGAAGGAATGGCTACCCACTCCAGTATCCTTGCCTGTAGAATTCCATGGACCAGAGGAGCCTGGCGGGCTACAGTCCACGGGGTCACAAAGAGTTGGACATGACTGAGCAACTAACACTTTTATTTTCCAGTGGTTAAGACTTGGCCTTCCAACTCAGGGGGTGCGGGTTCAATCCCTGGTCTGGGAGCTAGCATTCCTCATTCTTAGTGGCCAAAAAACCATAAAACAACAGAAACAACAATGTAACAAATTCAATAAAGACATTAAAAATGGTCCACATAAAAAAAAATCACACTTCCTGTTTTTCTGCTTGGTTAAACTGCTCTTTGGAAGGTCCACAGATGGTGTCTGCTTTGGGGCTTTTTCCTCCTGCGGGGTGAGCGGTGTCCTGGGCTTCATAGGGCCCCACTTACAAGGTGGAAAGGCAGGGACACACACGGTGGGGTGTGGTTTAGGGGCTCCAGAATGACACTGTTGCCCAGAAACCTTGCTCCCTCCTGGATTTCCTGCCACAACTGTCGTTCCTTTGGTTGAGGTTCTGCCTCTGGGAAGCTGCTAGCAATAATAAAAATGTACGATCAAGAAGGGAACACATGAACTTCCTAGAAGCCTCTGACACTGGACACTGAGTGGTTTGTGATGCAGAAAACAGGGTCCTGGTTGACGAGAAACAAGGTGGGAGAGAAGAGGTGGGTTGACACTGGGGAAGGGGTGAACATTGCGTTGCCTGTTTGCTGTCTGTGTGCACTACCACCTTCCCGACGACAATCAGGTTGTATTTTGTTTACGTCCATATTCCCTAGCATCAGATTGAGGGTCTGATCTGGAAAAGGTGCTCCAATAATTGAGTAGCCTTCCTACCTATAGAATGAATGAGGGGAGAAACAGGAGGATGTGTCCTTGATGCTGTCATTATAAGGAGTAAAGCATCACCAGGAGAGGCTGGAGAAAACAGTGCAAAGAGTGTACTATTGAAAATCATTCAGTCGTGTCCGACTCTTTAAGGCCCCATGGACTATATAGTCCATGAAATTCTCCAGACCAGAATACTGGAGTGGATAGCTTTTCCCTTCTCCAGGGATCGTCCCAACCCAGGGATCAAACCCAGGTCTCCCACATTGCAGGCGGATTCGTTACCCGCTGAGTTACAAGGGAAGCCCAACAGTGTACTAAGCACAGACTCAATTCTCTTGCGAGGCATGGTGGAGCCTGCAGGCACCAACTGGACTCCGCCCCACCCTTAGGGAGCTTCCTGGGCAGCTGGGGAGGCGTCTTACATGATAAACAAGCAGCATGGTTTGAAAATATGTGTGTTTTCACATCACCAGCAGTGGGACAAATAGATATCATATGCTTCTTGATACGAGGCACCGAGAAGGACACTTCATCACTTATGTGGTGTGCTGGCCAGAATTGTGTAACCTGAGTCTAATCAGAGGAGAACATCTAACACAGTTGTCTTAAAAAATGTTGAGATCATGGCACATGTGATCCTGGATGGCATCTGGGAAAAAAAACAAAAAACAACCACAAAACTGTTGCTATAAAGGAAATTACTGAGATAATTCATGCTTGTGTTCATGCTTAGTCATGTCTGACTCTTACAACTCCACGGACTGGAGCCGGCCAGGCTCCTCTGTCCATGGGATCTCCCAGGCAAGAATACTGGAGTGGGTTGCCATTTCCTGCTCCAGGGGATTATCCACTGAGAGAATTAGCCAAATGTAAATATAACCCATAGATTAGATAATAGTATGTGGGCATGCTAAATCGCTTCCGATGTGTCCGACTTTCTGTGACCCCATGGACTGTAGCCTGCCAGGCTCCTCTGTCCATGGGATTCTCCAGGCAAGAATGTTGGAGTGGGCTGCCTTTTCTTCTTCCGGGAGATCTTCCAGACCCAGGGATTGAACCTCCATGTCTTAAGTCTCCTGCTTTGGTTTTTTCTTTACCACTAGCGCCACCTGGGAAGCCCCAGATAGTAGTATATCTATGCTAATTTCTGATTTTTAGTAATTATACTGTGGTTTTTAAGAGAATGTTCTTGTTTAAAGGAAATGTACAGAGCTATTTAGACACAGAGGGGCCGCATATCAGCAACTTACTCTCTAAGGGTTCAGAAATATCCAAATGTGTGTGTGTGTAGAGAGAGAGAGAGAAGAGAGAGAATTATAAAGCAAATGTGCTAAAGTGTTAACACTGGGGAATCTAAGTGAAAAATAGGTTTCTTTTTTACTATTTTTGCAACTTTTCTGTAAGTTTGGTTGTTTCAAAATAGATTACAAATTCAAATATGTATAAGTATATTCCTGCATGTATAAGAAGCAGGATAGCTTTGTGGTCAAGGACACAGGCTCTGGAGTAGGAGTTCCTGGGTCCAGATCCTGGCAGGACAACTTATGAGCTGTGTTACCTTTTACTTTGGCAGTCTAATCCTGAGTCACATAGGATGGTAATGGTGTCTGTGTTGGGTTGGTTGTGAGAATTAAATGAGTTATGCCCTGCGACAGGCTGAGGACTATGCAAGCACATGGCACTATGACAAGTGTGCACTAACGGTGGCTCTTATTCTGCAGGGTGGAGCTGCATGTAATCAGTAATGATTATTCAGTTACAGGGCAAAGTAGGATATACACATTACCTGACCTGCTGACCACAGGAGCATAGCAGTTAGGGTTTTCAAATAATTTATGTATTTAATCCTTAACAACAATCCCATAAAGTAGAATAGCAAGAACTATTGCCCACATTGGGCTTCCCTGGTGGCTCGGTGGTAAAGAATCTGCCTACTAATACAGGAGACTTGGGTTCTTTCCCTGGGTCGGGAAGATCCCCTGGGGAAGGAAATGGTAACCCACTTTAGTAACCTTGTCTGGGAAATCCCGTGGGCAGAGGAGCCTGGTGGGCTACAGTCCATGGGTTGCAAAAGAGTCAGACACAACTTAGTAACTAAAAGGACAATGCCCCATTGTATAGATCTGTAAACTGAGGCCAAGAGAAGCCAAGAAACTTACCTAAGATTCTTCAGCTGATAATTGGCATAACCTGGGGCTGATGCTAGGTGTCCCGGCAGCTAGAGAAAATTTTTTTCTGTGGGTGCTGCTAACATCACTAATGTCACTTTGCCCTCTTTTATACTCTGTGAGTGGGGAATTTCCTGGGACAAAGTGCACTCCAGGGCACAAAATGACTCATTTGTGTCATTATGCATTGTCAAAACTGTCATGTGTATGAGTGAGAACATGGATTCTTCCAGAAATTACTGACTGGTTCCTTGAACCAGATTCCAGCAAAGCGGTCTCCAGTCACTTGTCCTGAGGTTGAGAAGCCGTTCACACAGGAGGACGCGTGCATTACCTTCTGCGGGGCTTGGGATGCAGTGTTGGGGGAATCTGCATCTGAAAGGCTCTGTCCCTGTGCCAGTATGTGCTTGTATGAGTCTTGGCCAGTGCCTGGGCATTCTGGAAACTGTAGGTTCTGTTTGGAAGGAGCCTTAAAGTGCCTTAGATTTCAGTCATTATCTCTTTAAAAAAAAGCAAGTAAAAACTAAAACGCAACAGGAGTTTTCTGAGAAACAGCCTCATCTGCACTTCAGAGAACCCAGAAACCAGATTCTTGCCTCCGTGGGTCTTATGATCTTCAATGGGGCCTCAAGCTGACAGATGTTATTACTATAAATGGATCTCTGGCAGCCTTGGGTGGAAAGGGAAGCACCTCTCAATTTGTCAGGGATGATAACTTTCCTGCATTTGCTCCCTGCTTTGTAATTTGCACAACATTGTTCTAGATATTTCTCTTGATTTGCTAAATAAGCAGTGAGGTAGGTGGTGCAGAGGCTGCAGTTCCTGTGGAGTGGATGATAAAACTGGGGGGTCATAGAGGCTAAAGGGACAACCTGTGAGTTGGGACCCCCTGGGTCCTGATCCAGGGCTCCTTACCTACACTGTCTCTCTAGCACTTTCCTTCCTATTGTGGAGGTTATTTTATTTTATTTTTTTTTGACATTTCTACTTTTTAATTACCCACATGTTTATTTCCCACTTGTTCAGTCCACCCGGCCCCGTCCAGCCAGACTTTCAACCATGTCTGTGTTATCCCTCCAGCTGTGAGTCAGGAAGTGCTCAAGGATGTAGACCCCCTTAACCACTTGCTTGTAAAGAAGGAAAATTGTGAGAATAAAAGTGCTGCCAATATGATCACAAAATGCATGATCAAGCCCAATAGAAGCAGTGCTAAATGTTAACTCTGCTTTAAATTTTCTGGAGGAAAGTCTTTTCCATATGCATTTCTAATTAAGAGCTGAAAAATGTATTCATTCTTTTTTTATAAGTATTTATGTGTAATTTGTTGTGTTTTTCGTTAATTGGCATATAATTGCTTTGCAATGTTGTGTTAGTCTCTGCCGTAAAAAATAAAGTGAATCAGCTATATGTATACATATATACCCTCCGCTTGAGCCTCCCTCCCACCTCACCCCATCCCACCCCTCTCGGTCATCACAGAGCACCGAGCTGAGCTCCCTGTGCTATATAGCAGCTTCCAGCTAGCTATCGGTTTTACACATGTTAGTATATATGTCAGCGCTACTCTCTCAACCCGTAATGTGTTCATTCTCTCAATTATGGTGAGCATCAGCTATGGACCAGGTGCTAAGGGTTCCCTTCCTCCCTCCTCATCAAGACCAGAGGCTGCACATTTTAGGCCAGTCCATCTTAGGATGGAGGTCACAGACTTGAATTCTAGGCCTTTCTTCACTGTGACTGTTTAGGATCTGTGAATTGCAAAAGGGCTAATCTAACACTTGCCCTGTCTACTTTATTATGACAAGAAAATATATTTTGTGGACTTCAGAGTGTACATTCCTCAAATGTAAGATGGAGTTATGGTAATGATAATGCCAAAGATAATAAAAGTTGCTTCTGGGGAATTACTCCTTCAGTCATACTTCCTACGACCCTCCTAGAGGAGAAGAATACGTTCAATAAATGGAATGGTATGTAGAGCCTTTGTATAAATATGTGAATGAATGAACTGAAAGGAATTGTAAGTTACTCTTTTGCAGTATTTCTTTAAAAAAAAAAAAAAAAAATTTGTTTGGCTGTGTCGGTTCTTAGTTGTGGCCTCTGGGCTATTTCGCTGGGACTCTCTAGCTGTGGTGTGTGGACTCAGTAGTTGCAGCACTCAAGCTTAGTTGCTCTATGGCATGTGGGATCTTAAGTTCCCTGACCAGGGGAACCCCCTGCACTGCAAGGCAGATTCTTAATTACTGGACCACCAGGGGAGTCCTAGTTGCTATTGTTCAGTTGCTCAGTTGTGTCCTACTCTTGCGACCCCATGAACTTCAGCATGCCAGATTTCCCTGTCCTTCATCTCCTGGATCTTGCTCAAACCTATGTCCATTGAGTCAGTGATGCCATCCAACCATCTCATCCTCTGTGGTCCCCTTCTTCTGCCTTCAATCTTTCTCAGCATCGGCTCTTTGCCTTAGGTGGCCAAAGTATTGGAGCTTCAGCTTCAGTATCAGTCCTTCCAATGAATATTCAGGATTGATTTCCTTTAGGATTGACTGGTTTTGATCTCCTTGCAGTCCAAGGGACTCTCAGGAGTCTGCTCCAACACCACAGTTCAAAAGCATCAATTCTTTGGCACGCTGCCTTCTTCATGGTCCAGTTCTCACATCCACATATGACTATTGGTAAAACTAGGGAAGTCCATAGTATTTCTAATGAATCAAAATGTTTACTCCCATAAATATTTCATGACAAGTCTTTTAGACTAATATATAGGAAGCCTTCTACTCCTATTCATCATTAAAACTCAGCTCAGCAGTCACCTTCTCCAGGAGGCCTTCTTGGATTCACCCATCCTCTTTAACCAGTCTGGATGAAATGGCCCTTCTCTGCGGCTGAAACACCTGGGCTTATTTGTACTGCATGTATCATGCCATAATTATGGGCACTCTCTCACTCTAGATTCTGTTTTCAGCATCTCTGCATCCTCAATGTCCAGTGCAATTCCTAGAATATTATTTTTGCCTTAGGAAAGGTTTTCTGAATGAATGGTCAAACACTGACTAGTTCAAACAGGTTTTGGCTTGTAAATACAACAGGGATTGAGGTCAGGGAAATGTGGTTCCCTTTGACCATAAAGTGCTTACAAAGTGAACATTCAAACAGAGTGCTTCATGATTCTTTTTTTTTTCAAACTCTTATGTGATTATCCTCCTCAAAACCCCATGGGCTAGAAAGGACTATAATGACCTTGGTCGTTTTGAGCTGTTTAATCTTTACATCAAGTTTGGCCTATTTTCATTATGAAGGAGATGACTGACTTCATGGCAAGTAGGAAGGATCAGAAGATGGCCTCTTCCCCAGAAAGTCTGCAAAAACCCTGCCTGGCCTTCGGGGGTTCCCACGAGTGTATGCAACATAAAGGATCAGTGTGATACGGGCACATTCGTACATTTTTTAAAAGATTAAACGTGATATAGTACTGGAACTGAGCAGGGGAGATTGAGGCCCTGGGTATTATGCTTTCCCTTGCTACAGGGGATGGAAAGAATATTGTTTCTCCTTAAAATGATTTATTTAAATGGGTAGGCTAGAATTCTACTTAAAACCCAGCGTCTGAATGCACCTGTTGAAGTCAGCTTCTTGTTCTCGCAGGTATTTAGGCATTGAATTTTCCCCATTAGGGAAGTGATTGACACCGTGGTCCTTACAATAACACATGATTATAACTCTGCAAATGGCAATTACATTCAATGGAAACCAGATGTTGCATGGAATTTGACTCTCTTGGTTTCTTGGTGAAGTAGATGAATTTGTAAAGTAGAAAACCACAATCATTACTCAGATGGACTGTACATGAATTAATGACATAATTTCTAAATCATATATGGTTGAAAATAATGATTAAGTTAAACTATCAAGATAAGCAAATGAAAAACAGACTCTTAAAAAATTAAAGCTATGTTTTCTCCAATATATATTATATCAGTATGCTAATAACAAAACCAGGCTTGTGTTCATGTCTCTTCAGCCCCAAGAAAGAAAAAAAAAAATGTTTAAAAAAGAAGTTCTTCTCACTGGTTAACATTGAGGAGAAAGTGAACAAGCAAGATAGTTTTTCTTGGCTGGTGAGTTTTTAGAGTGTCTGAAATTTGTCTTTAAAAAACATACTGTTGTTAGGGACAGTTAGCAATGTTTTTACGCTGAATAACACAGAGACGGTATATTTTTAAGGACACATTTGGCATGCAGAGTATCAGCTTTATATGCCTGTGCAAAGCATAACCTCTCAAATACAACTTCTTTTCCTGTCTCCATCTCTATCTAGAGCTTCTGTGCAAATGTGTGTGTACACACATGTGCATGCGCGTGCACGCACACGCACACACCCCCACACCAAGGGTGCCTCAGGCCAGGGAAGGCAAATCAGCGTCACATTTGAACCTGCCCTGTCCCTTGAAAATCTCAACCTTCAGTTAGCAACCACCTAAGTGGTTCAGTTTGCAAACCTTGGCCCATCATTTCCACTGTCATGAATTCTCCATGACATCATCACTGTAAAATTAGGAACTCTCTCTTTTTTCCTGCAGATGTGAAAGTTTGACATTGCATTCCATGGTCCCGTGCCACATTTCATCAGCGTTTTTCCTTTGCTTTCTCCAAAGCCCGTGGCCGCATGTGGCGTGTAGATTGCTGGTGCTGTTTGGGATCTCATATCAAATGCTGCTACCTAATCCCAGGCGGCCTTCCACAAGCCCACACCTGCAGCTCATTGAATCCTCCTGGAGTACAAAGGGCTGATTTACAGCACGAAGGATCCAGGCACTGGTTGCAGCTGGGGCTCCAGCAGGAAAAGGAAGTTGTTCATCATCTTGTGTGCATTTCATTAACAATAGTGTACCCGATATGTAGCTTACAGAATAATTTCAAATCACTGACAGAAAGCATTATGGCATTTGGCACTACTAGGAAAAATACTTCGGGATGGGCAAATTACACCTGAGCGTGAGGTTTCCATGCGACCCTCTGGAACTGTGCACGCTGATTTATACCAGGTGGGTTGACCTTGCGATATTTTCTGATTCCTTGGGCATTTTCCCATTCCTCACTGCTTTCCCTTTGTCTTTGAAGCTCCTCTAGGGTAGAGTTGGGAGATCCTTAGCTTTCTGTTCATTTCATGTATTAGCCACAAGAGCTTAGAGACACCTGTGCTAAGCATGGTGTTTCTAAACGGACGACCTGAGGAAACGTCCGTGTAGCTGGTGGGCCAGGAGCACCACAGCAAAACGTGACAAATGGTGTGTCTCTTTCTTTGTTGTGTTTTGATGGTCATAGAAACAAGCGAGTCCCACTGAGTCACTGAGATCCCAGCGCTGGCTCACCGGGATACTGGGGAATGAAGAAAACAGAGGAGAGTCTTAGTCTTTCTTCTGTCACCATGCTGGGCTGTGCATCGGTTTTGGTATTAACTCCTTTGTACCCCAGGAAAGCCCTCCTGGTGGGGATGGCCTGAGGGTGATGATGCTGACTGCAGATAAAGAAGGAAAAGGCAGGAAGAGGATGCTGGTCTTCTGGTTCAGGTTCCCACAGCCCTCAGCAGCCTAAGGGCCTGGCTCCTTGGGGAACAACTTGGCCTCCAGTTGGATATCTCACCTATTTACCAAGAAGTCTCCAGGTGCTCTGCCTTTCCACATCTTTCCTGGGAGTATTCTGCAGATCCCAGTTGAAGGATTTTCCTTTTCTTTTTTTTTTTTTAAAGGAAGTAGGAAGCCTTCGAGACTCAAAACAAAAATGCGTCAAGAGCCCTGGCTCTCACCAGATTGAGGGTCAAGCCCCACACAGGAAGGACGGCAGTGGTGGCCATAATGAAAATGCCAAGACTTCCGGTTAGTTTATCATGGATGTTTTTAGCTTCGACTTTTGTATAAAGGAGGACAAAATCAATTAAAGTTGCCATCCTCAAGGGAAAGGGAGCAGGGAAGGAAAAGCAAATTTCTTTTCACTTTGTAATGGTAAACAAAGTCGACACAGAACAGTATCTGATGTGGCTGCACGGAGCCTGGTTTCCAGTTTCTCTTGATGTGTCAAATGTATCCCTTATGTGAATCATGGTTTAAAAATACTTTTCCTCAGTGGGTTCGGGAAATCAATAAGCTTTTATGATTCTTTCCTTGCTTCACATGATTTCTGATTTCAAAAGAGACTCCGGGTATTCCTTTAAGATGTTTATATATTATGCATTTTTAAAAATGAACAGTGCTTCCAAGGGTTTCCCAGGCATTGTTGTTGGAGTGGTGTTTTTTTTTTCCTCTTCCCAAGCTTTTTCTTTCTTTCTTTTTTTTTTTTAAACATAATGCTAATGATTATGGGGCTTACACATAAATTGAAGCCGGATTTATAAAATGCAATATAAAAATCCTCGGGAAGGAAGATAAATATAACAAGCTATGAAACTCCGTTAGCCTCTTCCAGCACTGGAATGACTACAAACGAGGAAATTAATGACCAGGATGTGTGATGTTGCCCAGGTTAGGGGCTTTGGCTCCCAGGCAGGCCGCCCTAAGACTAGCTGTCCTGCATTCCTTGATTTTTCTGAAATACAAATCTAATTGCAGATTGGAACCTATCCATTCGCTTAGTCTGTAAAAATAATTTTCCCTGAATATTTACCCAAAGCGCATTATTGCTTATACAGTTGTGAAAAGCATTTAGCACTTTATAATCCCATATTTGCTCCTATGTGGGCCTGGGAGTGCACTCGCCTTACAAAATTCACAAATGCCTAGAAGGCTAACAATTTTTACAAAGTGTTCCTCATGGAAAACATCTGGATGCTTTCCAGAATGGCATTCCAGCTGTTATGGTTTTAGCAGTCACAAAAGTACACTGCGCACTGTGTATGTTTCCTGGTTCTACATAGCGTGTTACTCAGACATGCTCAGCTCTCTCTGCTCTACCTCTGGAACATTTTAGGTTTGAATTGTTTAATATTTCACTTCTGGACAACTCTGCTTTCAGGGCAATTACACATCTGTATGGCGGGGAGTATGATGTAGACTGCTGTAACCAGATATGCACTGGGAGAAGGCATTTTTAATTGGTAGCTTAAAATTGATTTTTTTTTCTCTGTTGGGTCAGAAAGAAGAGTAAACATTGGGGGAGTGAGCCCTAGAAGCATTGCTGGCATCAGGAGAGGGCTGCCCTCTTTCCGATGACCAAGCTATACTCGACGCAAGGGTTTCCAACCTCCGGGATCTAATGCCTGAGGATCTGAGGTGGAACTGATCTAATAGTAACAGAAATAAAGTGCACAATAAATGTGATGTGCTTGAAACATCCCCAAACATCACCTTGCTCCTTCCATGGAAAAATTGTCTTCCATAAAACCGGTCCCTGGTGCCAAAAAGGTTGGGAACCACTGCATCTAGGGAGGAGAGAATCCTGCTGCTCCTCCCATCTTCCTCCCTTGATGAGGGGTGCTAGGTAGAGCTCTGGACAGGAGACCAGCCACCATGAGGCAGGCTCTTCTTTCAAACTGCCCGTGCTCCTCAACTGGGGAGAAATTTAGGAAAGCACAAGTTCCACGTGCCTGCTCCTTGATCCTTCTTTCCTCCCCGTTCTCCTTCCCTCACCTTCTAGACCTGGGCCCTTGCCCTAGCACCCAACCCAGGGAGATGTAATTGCCGCAGCAATTCCAACAAGAGATGGGCCTCTTTGTCCAACCAGCTCCTTGCAAATCCTATCTAGTGACCCGTCTCCTGCTCAGAACCAGGACAGAAGGTGACAACATGGAGGAGAAGGGAGAAGGGAAGATGCAGTCGTGGACCAGATGCAAATAAGTGATGCTTCAGGGAGCCCTGGGCTTCTATGGTGTGAGCTGTTTTCATCACATGGGGAGACAGGTGAGCAGGGATCCATCTCCTTAATAAAGCTCCAGGATTTGATGACAGCCTCCTCTGAACAAAAATCTCTGTTGATGCAATCTTGTTGTGGGTTACAGGTTACTTTGGGGGGTGGGGTGGAGAGTGCATACTGGCAAGGAAAACAGCCCGAGGAGAGGACAGGAGAGGGGATGATGGGAGGCACGTGGGTGATGGGTCGGGACTGGGTGGAACAGCACAGAGGTAGGGACCAGAGGGAGGTGAGCTGCATGGGACCTGTATGGGGGGGGGCGCATGCAGATTGGGGAGCATCACAGAGGAATGCAGTTGTTCTTGTAGGCTTGGGAGGAATGATATGAGAAACTGAAGAGAAGTCTGAGGAGACAAGGTTGCTGACTGGAGTTGAGGAGAGCAGCCATCTTCCTCTTTTTTTTTTTTTTTAATAATTTATGTGTTTATTTTAATTTTGGTTGCCCTGGGCCTTTGTTGCTGTGTGCAGGCTTTCTCTAGAAAGTTGCGGTGAATGGGGGCTACTCTAGTTGCAGTGCTCGGGCTTCTCGTGGTGGTGGATTCTCTTGTTGGGCTCTAGGTGTAGGGGCTTCAGTAGTTGCAGCACACAGGCTCAGTAATTATGGCACGTGGGCTTAGTTGCTCTGTGGCATGTGGAATCTTCCTGAGCTAAGGATCAAATCCATGCCCCCTGCATCAGTGGGCAGATTCCTATTCACTGTACCACCAGGAAGTCTTCAGCCTGCTTCTTTGAGTCAAATTCAGCTTGGCCAAGAGTTGCTGAGTACTTGCTCTGAGCAGAATGGAGGGTCAGCAGGTGAGAAGCAAGGTCCGAGGCTGGAAGGCGGTGTACTGTGCCTGCTGCTTCCTGGGGGCCTCCCCAACTCCTCTGAGCAGCTGGGAGGCACTGAGTGGAAATGCCGCCACTGCCCCGGGGGTGGTGTTGCCTACACACAGCAGGGGAGTCATCCCCAGTCAGATGTGAAAATGGCAGCAGTCATCTTGTTCTCCCATCTCCGCTGCTCGGAGAGGTGTCAGCTCCAGGCATTTGCCCCAGGGAATTCCTGAAGAGTCTTTGCTTGACCTTGGGAAAGTCAGAATCAGGATCCTTCAAATTAAGAGGTCCTATCATCCCAGAAAAGTAAGACTCCCTCAGCATGGCATCCAGATCATGTGTGGCACCTGATCCTCCATCAGCCTTTGGGCTCTGGTTTCCATAGTTCCCTGGGCTCACCATTGGCTCAGGAAGAAGCTGCTCCTTTGGGATTGTCCTGATTCTCCCGGGCAACAGTTGGTGATCAAAGTTGAAACATGTCTCTGGCTTTAGATCGGTCTGCCTCAGAGAGGTAGTGGTGACCTTCTGCTCCCTCGCAGGGCTTCCACAGCTGAGAATCTGTTTAGAGCCGACCTCTGGGTCTGCCCTGACACCTGGAAGACCCACCACACTGCCAGCAGATCACAGCAGTCGAATCTTGCTTCAGGGGGTTCATGATCCCCCTGTGCCAAGGAAGTACATACATCTTAACCCCCAAAGCCTGAGCCCTGTGTTTGCCTCCAAGCCTTGTACCCCAGAATGCCCAGAGGGTGGTTACTGGCAACCTGCTGTAAGAAGCCAGGAGGGTAGAGTTCACAGGGAAAGAACACAATACCAAGGCCAAGATTGCTTCTAGCTCTGGATTCACGATCAACTACAATTTCATCCCTGGGATGTATTTAACCTCTTCTCATCTCAGTTTGTTTACCTGTCAAATGGGGATAGTAATTCTTGCCTCTTTGAGATACTGTTTATAAAGCTTTAGTGCTGTGGTTGACGTGTATTACTAGTTAAAAAAGTGTTTCTTCTCTGATTCGGGGACATGCGGAATCATCATCCAAAGTGAAATAAATGTCATTGTCCAGGCTAAGGGCAGATGTGACCTATAATGGTGACCCGAGTGCCTTTCACATTGCTGCTTCCTCCTTCACCCTGGGTTTCTCCTCTTCTGCCTTCCTGACGCACCTTCTACTTCTCTGACCCTCATCAGCTTCCTCCCAGGGCCGTGGCCCCCACTCCTCTGTTGATGATCATGGTTGCTGTCCATAATATTTGTCTCTATTTCCAAGGCCAATCTAATCCTCACCCATGGCATCTACAGGGCTGCCAAAGGCTTCCAACCCACATGCATTCCATTTCTATTCTTCATTGCTCTCTTGGACACCATGTATTTTTAGTTTAGTAACATTGCAAACATTGACTGTTTAGAATCTTTGTCTTCCTTGTTTGTTGCCTGTATGTCTGGCTCTATACATATATGGACACACATACACACACAAACACATACATATATACTCACAATTTAATTAGTCAACAAAGTTTAACTTACCTCTACATATTTTTCAAAACCAAACTATTCTCATAGCCTCTCTCCTGGCCTATTTAAAGTTCCCTTACAGATTTTCTTATCTCTGATTCCATAACTCTCCAACCTACCCACCCCCTCAGTGGGATCAGTGTTGGTGTTTTAAAACCTTCGTTGGACCATGTCACTTCCTAACTCACAAACCTTTACTGCATCCCCTTTGTTTCCAAATTAAGCCCAAGTTGGTCAACCTAGCATTCGAGGTCCTTAGCATTTGGGCCTTCATCTCTCCAGCTTCATGTCCCGCCATTCCTTTCTTCTCTCTTCCTCTCTCTGTGCTGTTCAGTGACACTCGGTGCCTCTCATCTTTTGCACATGCTGTGCCTTCAGCTTCCACAGGCTCTTCCCCACCCACCTTCAATACTCAGCCTGACTTTACCCCTTTTGCTGAGACAAAATGAGAGCCATGGCATCTTGTACGTTCACCTGTTGTAGCACTTAACACCTTGCGTTACAGGTTTCATCTGTGACATCAACACTCACTACCAGGCCTGGACTATCTAAGGCCGGGGATCTCTAGTTGAACAAATGAATAGCACCCGCATGACAGATGACAGAATACTCACAACACCATGGTTACCAAGGCCAGGGTGGCATGAAGGGGTCACTCCAGCGGCTTCAGCAGATGACACAGGGACGCTGGCCAGCTCTTCAGTGAGAGGCTTGGGGACCCAATTGCAGGGCTTCCTGGGGATAAGAAATTCACAGTGAATTTCCCAGGTATGGAATCCTATCCTCTTGAGGGCCCCAAAGCACTTATCACTATAGGTTTTAAGACAATAAACTGGGAAAGTTGAAGTATATAGAAATCTGTTGATATTACCTTGAAGTAGAGTTTAAGGAATTATGACTATGTCTTTTGTATCCATTTCATTTAGGTAATTGAGGGTATTTTAATGACAAAATACACTTCCAGTCCTGATTTTTTTTCGGAGTTAAAAGAGTTGGTGTGTTAATATGACATCCAAACAAATCTGTGACATGACAGATGAAGGGATGGTTGATACTCAAACAGTATCAGAGCCTTCAACCAGTTTGACAGTATTCGTTCAGTTATTAATAGTAGGTCATGGGCATGAGGGAGGCAGTATGGTGGGACATCAAACGGGGTTGAACTTGGTTCACCTGGTCAAGCCAGGAACCCTGTGCTATGTACTAGACAGCTGGAGTATGTACATGGAGTTTAGCAGCTTCATTACCCTGCCCTGACTCACCAGGGGAAAACTCAACTCCTCCAACACACCAACACTCAATGGCCCTTGCCCAAGGTGTAACCTCTGAAGTTGACCAGGGTTGATGTTCTGCCATATCTAGACAGTATCCCAGACCTTACAACATCAGATTTTGATTCACTGTGATCTGAAACCACATACATACTGGATGATAATTTGGGACACTTGATACCAAGTCAAAGTATCCCATAGTAAATTAATCATCTCCAAATTTATGGATGAGTAAGCACTTCCAAATTAAAGTGTTTACAGAAAGATGGGTCATGGTAATAAAAAACAGAACTTATAAATTTATGGGAAATAATTTTTGAGTTACTCTAGTAGGTCACTTTCACTTAGTCTGTCCTCTGGGGATGTATACAGATATAAAAAACTGATACACATATATGCCAATATTTGATAGGTAACTTTTAAAATCTGAGATACTGATTCCTAAAATTCAGTCAGTAGGTTTAGAATAATTTTCTTTTTCTTTCTTTCCCAGGATGTTGGGTTCTACATAGCTTATATCTGAACCAGTTCTCTATGTTTTTATATTATTTGGCCCCATCGAGTCTTAGTTGCAGCATGTGGGATCTTTCATTGTGGTGCATGGATTCTCTAGTTGTGTTATATAGGCTCTCTAGTTGTGGCATGCTTGCTCCAGAGCACGCAGGCTTTAGTAGTTGTGGCACACAGGCTTAGTTGCTCTGTGACATATGGGATCTCAGTTCTCCAACTAGGGATCAAACCCATGTCCCCTGAATTATAAGGCAGATTTCTAACCACTGGGCCACCTAGAAAGTCCTGGAACCAATTCTCTATATTATTTCATATTCTTCTTGAGCTGTTTGTCAGATCCCATAGCTTCACATTTCAGGTGTATATCCCTCACCTTCTGAGTGTAGGGCATGGAACTAGGAGTTCATTGTGTGTACTATGAAAGTTGTAGACCCCTACAAGCTTACCTGCCAGTGTGGGAAATGCAGTGCACACTTGGGTCAGCTGGGTGGGGTGTGCCCTTTGAGATCAAGGCTTGATAGAGCCCCCCCACGTCCCATTTTGGAAATCCTAGCTTGTGGAAGTCCAAATATGTCTCCAACTTTTCTGTGAACTCCCAGGAACATTTGGTGTATTCTATTTTCTAGACTTTTGCTTCCTTGTATGAAAACTTGGCTCTATGTTTTTTGATAAGTCATTAGGGTGATTCTGTCGCTGCTGTCTGTGAATCACACCTTTGCAAACACTGATAAAAGGTAGTACAATTTGCCTCAGGTCTTGTTCCCAAGTGGGCATATCCAGAGGGGTTCAGCAGAGTCAAGGACTTCGATGCAATACAATCCCATCAAAACTCAGCTGGGATTCATGACTCCCTGTTATTTTCTTATGTTCATAACACAGAGATGTGTATGAATAATATCAAAGGAGTGTTATGGACAAGTCAATATCAGAAGCGTTCAGAGGATGGAGACGCCATTGTGTTCCCAGAATACACAAGGAGATCTGAGACAGCTTCCTGAGAGGTGCTGAGATAAGACTTTGGGCATCAGCTCTAGGGCGAATAAGATGAACAATAGCTTGGGAGGTGGACATGGGGGCAGCAAGAACTTGATGTGGTTGAGCCCAGCCAGAGGGAAGAGCCCCGGCATCAGACTGCCACTTGAACTTGGAGGAGAGACGATAATCTTGCTATCTCTACTGGGAAATTCATAAGACATATTTTCTTTTTGAATTAGTGCCTCCCACTCCATTGATGGGCACAACAGAAATTTGTAAAACGACTCCTCAGGGAGGGTGCCTTCCTACTCAGTTGATCCAGAGGGCCTGATGCTCTGCTAGGAAGCAGGTTTTGTCCGCTTCCCCAAGGCCTTCTTCTAAGGCTTCTGAAAAGACCGCCCTTCTTCCCTCTCTGACCTCAGCGCTCCCTCACCTCCACCTGCCCACTCCCGGTCGTCCTGAGGCTGTGATTTCCCGTCTCGCCTTCCTCTCGTTTTTGTTCCTGGTGAGCCTTGATTAGGGGTGAGCCACAGAGCAGTCCCCTCGGGCAGCTCCTTTCTTTCCACTCCTCCCTGAGCTGAGGCATCTGGTTCTCATTCTCCTCTTGATGCATTGGGCTCCACTTTCACCTTGCTCTGTTTTCGTATATATTACCCTGCCGGTTTGAAACTCAGAGCTCCAAACTGGTCTTGCCCTCTGTAATAAAAGTAGCATCCAAAGGGAATCAGAGGAGAGCAGGACAGGTTGAGAAAAGCTTGGGTATGAATTAAGCCTTATCCAGAGTAACATTTCTGTCGTCAGGGAGATGGGAGTCTGTCAAACTCTTTCGATGGAGGATTTCTTACCTCGATCTGTGTACAGTCTTTGTGGAGTCTGTTGACCCCCACAGTGAGATTCAGATTTGGGTATGGACATGTGTGTTCTTTGGATGATGGAATCTGCAGGTTTAATGAAATTCTCAAAGACTTCTCGGGCCCCAAAGAGGTTAAAATCCACCGTCACAAATCTTTCTATGTGGTTATCTGTAGCAATCCTGCTGTTCCTAGGAGGAAGCTAAAGCTTAGAGAGGTTACGTGCTTGCTAAAGTCACTAACTGATGTGAATGGGAGGCAAACCAAGACAGGCTGATCCAGGCAGTGAGTCCCTCTCGCTCCAGTACTGGAGAAAAGTCCTTATTCTTCCTAGAAACTCTTGTCACCTATTGGACTGCTCAGGTGTGCAGAGAAGGCTGGGTGAAACCACGTACTTTCTGTCAGTACCTGGAACGATGAGGATCACCTAGAGCAGGTGTGTTCATCCTTGGTTGAAACAAGAAGGTCCTAGGTACCTTGTAAACCTCATGCCCTGGCCATACCCCAAGTCCAGTCATTTAATTCGACCCTCTAGGGGGTGGAGCTCAGGCACCAGTAATTTGTAAAAGTCCTCTCCATTAACCACAGTGTCTGGAATGGTGAAATGAGACTGAACGCCATTTAGGAAACCTGGGTTCTGGCCCCTGAACAGACACCAGTGAGCTCAGGGCCTTCATCTTTGATGGTTTCCCACCCAAAAGGCATGCTCAGTCTGGATGCTTCATCAGGACTGCCCTTTCTTCATCTCTGCTCTTCAAAACATTGTTCATTTTCCCAAGCCCAGGTCCTAGGATGATGCCACTAGCCAGAAATGCCCTCTCCCTTGCTGGCCCGTCAAAGCACTGCTGGGTCCTCATTCCTGGCTCTGTGGTTTGCACTTTGTGGGTCTCACTGTCCCCTGCTGAGGGCCGTCTTTGTATCTTCTCTCCTGCTGCCTGCCAGCTCTGTGCCTGGAGTCCAGTAGTCAGCCCAGCATGTGTTTCTGGATGGATGGATGGATGAATATGTGGCCTTGAGGCATTCACCTCCTTCTTAGCCACCCCTTTACCCCAGCCTTTTAGATTAATGTCCCCCCTGAAGTCATGACAACTTTTCAGTCTCAAGAATTAATTTCTAGCACAGTCACTGGTGTTTCCCAGGTGTTACAGTGATTAAGAATCCACCTGCCAACTCAGGAGACACAGGCGACTCAGGTTCGATCCTTGGGTAGGGAAGATCCCCTGGAGAAGGAATTGGCAACCCACTCCAGTGTTCTTGTGTGGGAAATCATATGGACAAGAGGAATGTGGTGGGCTACAGTCCATGGAGTCGCAAAGAGTCAGACATGACTGAACATGTATACATGCATGCATAGTCACATAGTCAACTGGACTAGGATGGTTTTCTGGGATTCTTTCAGTTCTCCCACTGAAGGATAGGCAGAAAGAAGAGCCACAGGTTTCACTCAGTTCTATTTGTAAATAGTTTTTTTTTTACAACTTCTAGTCAAAGGGAACCGAAGTGAGCTATTTGTTTTGGAGAACTCAACTATTTTTTGATACTCTTGCTGCTATTCAACATTTCCCTCTCCTGACCTGAGAACATCTCACTGGTTTTAGTTGCTCACTGTACAAGGATGTCTGCTGCTCAGCCCCTGTTCAGTACAGACCTCAGAGTCTGCTTCTACAGCCTCAGTACTTAACTCGACCTTGTCTTTGGCATCTCTAATATTATAATGTTTTTTCTTGTGATTTTCGGGGGCAGCAAGTTGTACCCTTGCCTTTATTTACTTAAAAAAATAATTTACTTTGCAATTGGAGGATAATGACTTAACAGTATTGTGTTGGTGTCTGCCATACATCAACATGAGTCAGCCATGGGTATACAAATGTCCCCTCCCTCTTGAACCTCCCTCCTACCTTCCACCCTTTACCACCCCTCTAGGTTGTCACAGAGCACTGGATTTGGCACCCTTGTCTTTAAATGCCCTAGTTTGTCTTCAGTGTTCCCAACAAATTGTATTGAGATTCTCCAGATGCACTTACTTGTGATTCATCTAATCAAACAACATTTGGGGATACAGTGGGGGTGGACAAAGAGAAGGAAGTAAAAATAGTCATATGGGTGGACTGAGAGGCCCATGGAGTCCTAGAAATGTGGCTCCTTCTTACTGAGGTTGTTCTTCCCTGGCCTCTAAGAATTTAGCTTCCCAGTACAGTGATCATCACAATGGGAAAGAGCAGCGATCCTGGAGGGTTAGTGTTGGAGAGCGTCCCCACCAGCATCCTGAACTTGGTTTAAAAGGAAGAGGCTTTCACATCACCAAAAAGGATGCCCAGCCAGTGCCAGGACCCTATGCCCAGTGGAGCTTGGGAAAGGTGGACAGGACCTGGCTCCTTCTCATCATAGGTGGACAAAGTGCTATGGTACTGGAGCTGCTCTTTCACAGTGTGAATGGCCTATGGGGTCCTGTCACCAGCTCAGTTTAATACTCATGGAGCTGCAAGTGATGCTTAGGTGATGAAAGTGAAAATGAAAGTCGCTCAGCCGTGTCCGACTCTTTGACCCCATAGACCCAAGGAATTCTCTAGGCCAGAATACTGGAGTGGGTAGCCTTTCTCTTCTCCAGGGAATCTTCCCATCCCAGGGATCAAACCCAGGTCTCTCGCATTGCAGGCAGATTCTTTACCATCTGAGCCACCAGGGAAGCCCAAGAATACCAGAGTGGGTAGCCTATTCCTTTTCCAGTGCATCTTCCGGACCCAGGAATGGAACCAAGGTCTCCTGCATTGCAGGCGAATTCTTTACCAACTGAGCTATCAGAGGAGCCTTAAGGTGATGAGAGCTCTTCTAAATTAATCACACACAGCCATCTGAACTAGCCACGTTCTCTTAGACATTAAATAATGTAGTCTGTACGGAGTTCAGCCTTGACATTTTCTCTGTCTGCAGCAAATAGGCATCGGAGAAGCTGTTTCTTTTCATTTTATTTAAACATATTTTTCTCAGGATTTTTATAGACAGAGCCTTCTGAACAAGATGCTAAGGTGTTTGAGGCTCCCATTTCCTTTGAGCTGACCAGTGAAACACACATTTGCAAAAACTTGTATTCATATTAGAAACCAGAAATTGATGCCAATCACATGCTGCAACACCAAAGAATTTCTGAAATAGGAATGATGGGGTTTGAACTGAAAAAAGCTGACCTCAGTAATCTTGTCTCAGAGAAAGCAAAGTCCAGGCAATTATATTGCAGTGACATGGACAGGATCTCAGTGACAAAGCTGACCCTGAGAGACAAACACTGGAGGTGGAATCGGGGTGCAGAGCTCTTCAGGGCACGCTATTTGAATTGCTCCTCTGTGAAAGGGTAGGCTTAGTTCCCGCTAAATTGCAAGGTGAGTTCTGGAGTCCCTCCTGAAACAAGCAGTAGCACCAAGTGCAGACCTGCTATTATGGAGAATTCCACTTGATGCCAGACAGATATACTATATTATAGGATGGGATTGATTTCACTGGTGTTTCCTAGATCAATGTTTGTGGCTAAGAATTTGCCTCTGACTGTTATATTGGCTTTATCCTTATTATTTCAATATTTTTTCCCTATTTTTTTTTCAATTGTCAGTTTGATTTCCTCAAGGACCCTAAAGTTATTACAGAATTTTTTTTTTAACTTCTCCTAGCTTTCCTTCCTAACTCTAAAATTTAGGAATAATATTGTTATTTCTTAATTTTATTGAGTTGTGGTCAGGCAATGTGGTTGTAGAATTTATGCATTTTGAATTATTAAAACTTTATTTATTGCATAGTATGAAATATTTCATAGGCATATATTAATATATTCTTGGTTGAATGCCAAATTAGACCTCTCTCTTTCTATCCCCCTCCCTCCTATCCTCTCTCTTTCACATCTATATATCTTATTCCAACCTTATTAATTATATGGTTCAAATCTTCTGTAACTTTGTTTTTGATTTATCATAGGTTAATAGTGTGTTATTAAGTTTCCTTAGTTTCATTTCTAATTTTGTAATTAAAATCATAAAAATTTTATCTAATATTAAATTATTTAGCACATAGTATTTATGACTTACACTATATTATTGTCAATATAAAAATTATTGCTTTATTCATTTAATATTTTTTACCTTTTTCTGATGTTATTTCTATTCCTTCTCTAATTTTATTGCATTGCCTGACATGTCTAAGTTAAATCTTGTGCTTTTTAACCTTTCTGTGTCGTTTGCTTCATTGCTCTAATTGGTGATAAATCACTGTTATGTTTTCTAACTTAAGCTTTCTGTTTCTTTTTACTGATAGAGTTTAACCTGTTTCTGTTTACTGATATAAATTCCTCTTTTTCCATTAATCTGTTATGCTTTCTCTTATTAGAGGTTTAATGAGGATTAAGTGAGATAAATAAGTCTAATGTTCTTAGCATAGTGTCTGGCTCATATGCAGTATAAGTATGCTACTTATCATGTACATAGAGGCTCAGAAAAGAATTCATTAAGCACTTATTCCTGAGAAAGCTTTTAAAACAGCAAAGGTAAGAAAGAGATTCTAGTCTATTTAGCTTATTAAAATTTTCAAATATCCTTCAAAATTTGTTTTGTTCCAGTGACTTACGTCTTCTACCTTAGAAGCACATAATTGACATATGTGTGTGCGTGTTCAGTTGTGTCCGACTCCTTGTGACCCTGTGGGGTGTAGCTTGCCAGGCTTCTCTGTCCATGGGATTTTCCAGGCAAGAATACTGGAATGGGTTGCCATTTCCTCCTCCAGGGATCTTCCCCACACAAGGATTGAACCCTCATTTCCTGTGTCTCCTGCATTGCAGGCGGATTCTTTACTGACAAGCCATTGGGGAAGCCAGTTGTATTAAAAATACAGCGTCCTGAGTCTCATTCTATACTGCTGAGCCAGAATTTCCAAGAGAGAAGCCTGGTGATTCTTTTGAAAACAAATATCCAAGGTGATTATTGTTATTAAAGAAATTTGAGATCTACAGTTTCCTCATTGGGACTTTTAGACCTTATCGTTTGGCTTTATTTAGTAAATTTGATGTGCTTTTTAAAACGTTTATAGCATGGAATCATAGGTTCATTCCAAATCAAAGCGGGAAATAACATTAAAATTAACTGGAAGGGTCTTTTTTAAGAAAATACTTTAAAGGATTCAAATATCATCAATAGCTTTCTTAACAGATAAAACAAGAAAATCTGATAAACAAGAAAACAAATGCTGGTCCAGTACTATCAGGAACAAGACTGAGATGGCCACAGTTTTCATTATAGTTTAACTTTGACAGTCTAGCTCCAAGCTCAGGTCCTGGAGTCCAGAGGTCCTGGGTGGTGGCCTTCTTTCCTCCACCACTGTCTCTTTAAGCACTGGCTCAGTGTGCCTCTTAGTTTTCTCAGCTCTAGAATGGGATAGAGTAACAGTACCGACCTAATGGAATGTGAGGATTAAGTGAGGTGAAGCATAGGAGATGCTGAGCAGACTTCGAGGCCCATTTGTTAGCACTTGCAAAAGTCCCCTTTCTAAAATTCTCACTCATGAACACATGAAGAAGGGGCTGAGACAGAGTGTGGACCCAGAACCCCTGAGTTAATGGATGTGAACGCTGGCTTTGGAAATTTGTCCAGAGCATTTTTCACTCCACCGCCCTACCGCTTAAACCTGGACTTGTTAGAGTTGAAACATGAGAAACAAACAACTGAAATAGATTTGACACGCAGCACAGGCTAAACTGCCCATAAGTCCAAAGGTGAGCACTCATGTTCCCTGGCCACAGCCCTGAGTGATGGAGGGTGGAGAGGGGAGAACCTTCCAGCACCTTACACTGCAGTGGCCGCAGCTCATGCACAGATGGGAGAGAGTGCCGCAAGGACATCCATCCCGACTTTTCCACTTGTAGCCAACCTCCAGCGGGAAGCAGAGGCTGGTACACATAATCCAAAGCCTTGTTACATCTGTGTGCTGCCCTCCCTGGGGTGGATGGTGCTGTAGGTCTGCCCTCCCAGCGGGCATGGCTTGAAGCTTTCATCGCCAGGACCACAGGGCAACCTTGAAGGATATGGTGAAATTAATTCTATGGGTCTTGATGCAGAGCCTTGAGCACCCTTCCTTCACATAAATGTATCACTTTATTTCCTCCACTTTGTTGGCTGACAGGGAGACAGGAAGTGCGCTGACATGGAAGGGAACTTCTCTGGTTGGGCTTGGCCCATAGCAGCCAGGAACCATCAGGAAACATCAACAGGTAAACGTCTGGGTGAATGAATGAAGGAGCCCATGGCTGTATGAAAACCTGTCTTGATTTCCTTAGCAGACTCGGTTTTTCATTCTCGTTCAGTTATAAGAGAAGTCTTGTATCTCCTGTGACAGTGAGAGTAGGTAAAACAAATAAACTTCACCTCCTATGAAAATAAAAAATGAAGATGTATAAGCTCAACAGAGACTAGGCATCAGTAATTCTGGGCTCCAGCCCCAATTGCCCCTACAGTTGTGTGGATATAGGCATATAAGCTCAAACCTCAGTTTTCTGTAGAATACGGTTAATAATATTTACCAAGTTGATCTCATTGGGTGTTTAAGGTGTACTGGACAATTCACACAGAAGCTTTGTTGAGGGCATGGTTCAATTCTTATGTATCGCTGTCTGTGCTTGACATTCAATTGTTCAGTGGATTTTTATTGAGTGAATGAATGGGTTCATGAAAGAGCACTTCAAGCCCTAAAGACCTCACTTTAAATGATCTTTTTGTCACTCTTTATCCCCTCCTAGCCTATGACTTTGATGAAGCCAGGGAGGGCATCTTATTCATTGTTGTATCTCTGAAGCCGATATCAGGGCCTGGTGAGTGGTAGGCTCCAAGGTCACGGTGGTAAAGTTAGTGAATGCTGGACAGCAGTGATGCTATTACAAAGAAGCTCTGAAGCCCCAGCTCCTTCTCTTGTTCTCAGTTTATTTATTCTGAAAATCCCATTTGGTGTGAAATGTATCTTGGTTCACTTTATCTGTATGTCTTGAATCTTCCATAAACTGTGAGGTCCCAAGGGAGAGGTCACCAGCTCCTCTCTTGGCAGTTTTCCTGACCCCTGAAGACACGCCTTTAAGCTTAGTGGATGGAGCAACTGGAACAGGTCTGACTGACTGTTGGGCCAATGAGTACTTTAAAAGCTAACATTTTTTTTTTTTTAAGTAATACAAGCTCATATCAGGAAATTTGGAACTACAAAATATTATAAAGAAATTTAAAAAACTCTTTCCTTAATCATCCCATCCAAGTACTATTCTGTCTTTACAGAATTTAAATTTTATTTGAATTATCAGTATAAAAGGAAATTGAAGAAATTAGTTTCTGACAATGTTTCTTCAGTGTGAGAGTCACTTATTTTTAAACTATTTCTTGTTGCTGCTCTAAATTATTTCTTGTTGTTGCAGCACACAGAATCTTTTAGTTTTGGTTGCAGCATGTGAACTCTTCGTTGTGGCCAGTGGGATCTAGTTCCCTGGTGAGGGATAGAACCCAGGTTCCCTGCATTGAGAGCACAGAGTCTTAGCCACTGAACCACCAAGGAAGACCCAGTATTCATGTGTTTTAACACATCTTTGATGGACGTGACTTTCAGTATCTAGTTAGTAGAACTTAGTCAAAGGTCAGAAGACACCTCTTAAGTCTAAAAGTCAAGCAAGCAATACAGTTTTTCTCTAATGAAGTTAAAAAAAATGCTATGCTGATTTTTCTAATTACTCTGCAATAAAGATTAATAGCAAAAAAACTAATCTGTAGCAAAAATATCCTATAAAAGCATAAAGCACTTGAAAAAAGATAAGCAGACATGTTGTGGGGAAACAGGGTGGATATGGTGATTTCCTATGACCACCTCAAGTGTGTATGTGCCGTCAGAGGACTAGTTTGTGCTTCCTTTTCTCCTAAGTTACCAGGAACAGTAAAGTTTTAATTTATTCATTTATGCCAAACATAAGTTGAACACTTATACATGCCAGATAGTGTCCTACACTCTCAAAAATTTAAGCTCATTTTCTTCTCACAACTCTCTTCTTTTGCAGATAAGGAATTGAGGTTTGGGGTGAGAGAAGGCCTTTATTCCAATTTCAGTAGATCTGTCAAGGACTTCTGAGAGATCACCTGGTGTAACCATCTGTGTCAGAATCAGGAAAATGAGACCAGAGCAGTTAGATGATACTCATGGTCTCTCAGACATTTGTGAGCACTGCTGGACTAATCCTCAAGTCTCCTTCTTACTCCAGTGCTCTCTCCATAATTCTGGCCCTGACTACAGTCCCGTGATTTGTCATGGGACTAAATACCCTTAGCTGTCAAATCTTTGTGCTTGGACCCATTGGGGATGTTGGCATTTGCTCTCATCAGTTACATCATCTTTGCTGTGTGGGGGACCTCTTGGGCCAGTGAACCTGTGTGCAAAGCAGTGAGTATCAGCATCATTGTACAGTAAGAGGAAAACAAGTTGGGGGAAAAAAAACAACTAGAGATTCAGAATACTGCTGTTTCCAGAAATTCTAGGCCATGATGTGTGAGAAGATGCAAGCCATCATCCCCCTTCCAACTTCACCCTTTCACTTGGAGTTAGACCCTAGGTGAGAAGGTGTGAGAGGGAATATAGCTACTGTGTTTTCTTAGGCAAATCACTAATGCCAATCAGTGCGTGTGGGCACAGACCATGTGGTAAGCCTTGGAGAATGCTTTCCTTTGTGTCTTCATTTTCAACACCAGCTTCTTGTTGTTTTTTAGCAACGGTTTAGTAAGTGTTCCTCAGGTTTCACCCTTTCAACATCTGAATGTCATTCCTTTGGCTAACCGATTTTCTTTTTTTTTCCTTCCACTTCTTCACTTGGTGATGACAGGAGAAACTGTTAGTTTTTTAAAGAGTTGATTTAATGGTCCACTTGCAAGAAGCCACATAGCAACCAATCTGTTCTTAAGATTTGGAATTTATTTGATTCATCTTCTCAGATGACTTATTGAAATTGTCTTTAGAATGTGTCTAAAATGGGTGTTGTGTGCTCTGCTGATGGCACTAGACCCAGAATTTCCATCCAGGTATTTATTTAATTGTCTCTTCTAATTCTCTCTGCTGACACTCATCTTGAAGCTTACTTTTGCCATTTTATTGGAACAGTACTCACTCCACCCCTGCCCCAAACATTTAACTCCTCTAAGATAAATCCAAGCCCAACCCTGAAATTCCCAGGTTGGCCCTAAATCAATGCCAGACTGTACGGTATGTTAGTAATGGCTCGTACTTCAGGGAGAAGAATTTTCATGAGTAGTTTCAGAGAAGCAGATAAAAGCAGCAGAAAGCCCACACTTGGGCTGTAGTGATCATTGCTTAAGACATGTAGGAAAGATTATCATGGAGAGAGGAGAAATTCATTGTTTGGATCCAAAATGAGTATTACAACTTTGTGTCAGGAAGCCTGAGCACCTCCAAATTTAAGCTGAACTCTGTAATTGCATTTGAATTTGGTCTTAAGATAAAGATAGATTCAGGGTCTTTCAAAGTGAAGGATGGTCTGCTGCTTTAGGCTGTTTTAGGGGCCTTTGTCCATTAATGGCCTGGCTGCTCTTCAAGAAGGAGTGATCTTTGATCCGCAAAACAACAGAAGTACCATCTTCCTGAGTGTATGGAAGACACTTGAAGAAGATGTGGGTCATGGGCCAGACTTTGATTTCTTTCCTGTAAGAATCTTGTAGCACAATCAAGCATTTTAAAAAAGATAAACCTGGGGCCCTCACCTCTCTTCTGCATGTCAGTTTCCTCTGCAGAATCAATGGTATAGAATAGAGATATTTCTAATGATACTATTGTGTTCTCATTATGATTAGTTCTGTACCAGGGTTTTGGAATCGTGAAACTGAAAGCACCTTAGAAGTCATATGGTCTAACTGCCTGGCTCAGATAGCCTTTGCTGTGTGCAAAAACCATGTGGGAATTTAGTGGCTTCAAACAAAAATATATTTTTCTTCATCATCCTGTGGGGGGGGGGGGGGGCAAGCAGTCTTTCTGCCGCTTTCTTGGGACTCACTCATGACTGCTTTCAGCTGGAGGGTTAGTTGGGCTGGAAGGCCAAAGATGGGCTCATTCACATGTCTGGAAGTTGGTGTTGGCTGTTAATTGGGGTCCTTATTTTTCATGTGACATCTTATCCTCTAGTAGATTAGACCAGCTTCCTTATAGGGACATCTCAGGACAATATCCTAAGAGGGGAAATGTCTATCAAGGACTAGGCTCCAAGTAGAACTCAAACAAAGTTGCCTTCCATGTATTGATCATGATGAAAATACAAGGATCGTAATTCCCCTAATCTAGTGCTATGTTCATTTTGTAACACACTGTTCCCCAATGGTCATTTCCAAGTTCATTCATCAACCCCAGTAGGTATTATTGGGCAAGTACCACATGCCAGGAACTGTGCTGGGAATTTTGGTAGATTGAAAAGAGGGATGGGGTGGGGAGGGAGGTGTGAGGGGGTTCAGGATGGGGGACACATGCATACCTGTGGCTGATTCATATCGATGTATGGCAAAAACCACCACAATATTGTAGAGTAATTAGCCTCCAATTAAAATAAAGAAATTAATTTAAAAAAAAGAAAGAAAACATCCCTTCCTTTCAAGTAATCTATAACCTATGCCTTGCATAACATTCAAGAGGAGTTAACGGACCACGTTTTAAATATGGCTGTAACCTATTCCTATAGGCTCTATAAGACCGTATTCATGGGTTGAAATAAAAGCCCCATCTTATCTTGAGTTCAATAGCATTACCATATATTTTTACTGGGAGAGGTGCTTTTCTACTTTCCACAATCTCCTCCACAGTAAGTTTAATACATGAAGAAAGACAATATCCAAATTATCGTAAATCTGTCGGCATTCCATTTCAGAACAGAGGCAAATGGAGCTTCCTTGTATCTGAAATGTTGTATGTATTGGGATTACTGTTTTATCCTTTAATGGGGTGGCCCTCAGGGTCAAGTTTTATTATCTGCATCTTAAAAATGTAAAGCTGGAGTTTCAGAGAGGGGAGTAGAGGGGTGACCTGAGTCAGGGTGGGACATTAACCTCCTGACCTTGGAGACTGATGACTCTCAAGCAGCACAGCACTCCAGAGGGGAGGCTGTTTTGGGACCGAGAGGAAGGCCAGATGCCCTGGTGTTTCATTTTAAGCTTTGAAAGGTTAAACTTAGGCTTGCCTTTGCCCTCTAACCTGCCAGGGCCACCCCCTTGCCAAGACCACCTTTAGAGTTCTCCACTTTTCTTCCTGGACCTTCGTTCTGCTCTTCTCCCACACCCCCTTCTGGTACCTGATGTGCACTTGTCATCAGCTGCTCCCTTCCATACCTGATTTTCAAGAAAGAACCAGCTACCAGTTATTTACATTTCAAGTGTGAATGTCAGTTAATGGGCAAGTCTGATCTTTTTCTAGGAAAAGAAAAGCTTTATTCATGGGAAAAGGGATCCTGATCATCAGCAAATAGGTTATAAAAACATACCCAAGGCTCCTTGGATCATGCCTGCTACTTTCTGCTCTTAATACCTACTCAGAGTCTAAAACCCTAAGACCATTGAGGAGTAGAATTTGAAAATCAGAGTGGTCAGTGGAAATACTGTTGGTACTCCCTATTTTGTGGGTGAAAGGACTAAATTCCAGAAAGAAGTGGTGGCTTGTCATGTTATACAACTAGTTAGTGGCAGAGTTGGGATCCAGCTTTAAATCACTAGATCTTTAAACAAGCAAAGTTTGAGCCAGGTATTGCAGATGCATAAATTCTCATAAATCTTTTCTAAGTCAGTGGAGGTCTTTTGATAGAAAAAGGGTGGAATAAGGAATGGAAAGGAAGCCATGGACTAGTCTCCGAGTTGCTATTGTTATTGTTTTTGTTGCTGCTGCTACTTGGAAGTAACATCAGAAAAATAGCATTTGACAGAATGAGTCTAGGGCTCTAGCATTCAGACATAAGTCTCTTATGTGGTCTTGGCAACTCACATAGTCTCCTTGCTCATCTATTAAACAGAGAACAAGAATAGGTAATCTCTAAGCAAATTTATAGACTTTCCAACTGTGGAGTTGGGAGAGAAGATCTTGGTGCAGTGACCAGATTGCACATGGACTTGGAGTAATGAAGGAGTGATGGTTGGAGTAATAGAGTAATGCTTGGGGTAATGTTAGCTGTTTGGGGGACAGCATAGAGGCTCATTTGAGTAAGAAGAATGACTTATATTGGCAACTTTGAGTAAAATAGAGATAACGGTTACTTTCTTAACATGAGAAAATATGCCTGTCAGGAACTAAGATGGAATGCTGACTCATGTTGCCATGGTTAACCAGTGCCCTAGAAATACCCAACAAAGAGCTACCCAATTAGCTCTTTGAGTTCTCTTGTTTGGGGCCCCCTTTAAACTCAGGAAATTATGAGAGCCTCTGTTCTTTACTGAAAGAAGTGGTTCTTAAATGATAGAATTTTGGGCATTGTGGACAAGCAAATGGAAGAAACAATTTTAGGCAGAAGCCTTCTAGATGGTCATGCATTCATACTTACACATCTGTCTTCTGGTTTCTCACTGGGGCATTTTTTAGGGTAAGCATCTTATAACAGGGCTTCCCTGGTAGCTCAGCAGTAAAGAGTCTGCCTGTCAATGCATGGGTTCGATCCCTGGGTCAGGAAGATCCCCTGGAGAAGGAAATGGCTACCCACTCCAGTATTTTTGCCTGGGAAATCCCATGAACAGAGGAGCCTGGTGGGCTACAGTCCATGGGGCTGCCAAGTTGGACATGACTTAGCAACTAAACAACAACAAACCTTATAACAGTGCTTCATTCAGAATTCCTCCTGACTGCTGGACAGGATAGCCTGTGGATGGAGCACTACTCATGTGAAGATCACATTTCAGGTCTGCTACTCACCAGCCAGGGGGCCTTGGCCAAGGCAGTTAATGTCACCAAATCCCTTGTATGGTTTTATGAAAATAGAGACAGTGAAACCTACTCTCTTTGTATCACAGAGTTATTGTAAGGATCAAGTGTAAAAAAAGTGTGAATGTGTTTTATTATTGAAGAAAATTTATGGAGATGAGGGATGGTTCTTGTCTGGACCAAACCCATGGGCCTCTAGTCTCTGGAGACCCATGGAACCATATATCAGCCCTCATCCTATAAAACCACAGTCTTTTCCTAGTGTACCCAAGGCCCGCATCATGGAATCCCATGCACCTAGGGTATATGGATTTCAGAGTGAGAGCCAGCTTGGAATTGTGTTAGCAGAGCAGGTACAGTTAAAAAGCCTGGGGCTTTGGAATTTTTAAAAGGGAACCAACACCAACATCTCTGAAATAAATTGATTTGGTTGAAACTCTTCCAAAGAAATTACCTTAATTCTGAGACTAAATATGCTGCGTTCCAGCCCAAATGGACTTTTCTTGGCCAATCCCCTGAGAAGTAAACATTCAAGTTTAATAGGGAAAGGGCAGTAGAACTTGCAGTTTTAGCTCACTGATGTCACCCATCGGTTTTTGAGCCAAAGAACAAGAAAATCCAACACTTCCTTCAAGTATGAAGGCATCATATGGGAATGATACAAATATGTTTGTGGTTTCTCTATATTTTCTCTTAAAGAAAAACACAGGAATTGAAGAGGATACATTTTTCAGAATCTTGACAGACATATGTGCCTCTCTTGGAGAGGGGGCCCACCTGGGAATGTTGGCTGTCTGGTCATAAAGGCTGTCTTTTTATTCTTTGATTTAAAAATACGATAAATAATATAAGCACAGAAGGTCCAAACTTGTGGAAGAGCTTAATGTTAAATTGAACTACAAAAGTCAGACCCAGGGATAAGATCTTAGTATTAGGGAATAGGAGAACTTTTGAGCTGAAAGGCCAGAGTTCATTTTGCTGGGTAGGAAGTGAAAAATTAAAATCTGGGGGGCTGGTCTAGCTTACCCCAGGTCACAGGGCTTCTGTCATCAAGGTTAGACTAAAGCACAGGGCTTTTTGACATCAGAACTCCTGTTGTCTTGTGTGGGAAAAAAATCATTCCTTGATAACAAAGACATTGTCTTAAGGCCACTGTGAGTCCAGTGTTCTCACAGTCATGGCAGTAATGACTCTAAGTGATTAGATAACTGGGCAATGACACCTCACTCATACAAGGGAGCAGGCTTAGGCACCTTCCAATGGTAGTCGACTAAAGTCAAGATCTGTATTCCAGGACTTAGGCAGGTGAATCAAATCATGGATTTCAATGGTCCCAGTAGAGCTTGCATTTTGAGCCAGCTCAGGACTGTTTTCACTGGAGTATGCAGAATACTTGGGTGAATCCAGTTTCATTCTGTCAACCTTAAACAGGCACCGCTGAACTAGACAGATGTTCAAAAGTGAGGGTCATCAACCAAAGAGATGGCAAAGATTGGAGCATCTCCATCTTTATATCCACAGTCTCTAAGGCCCAGGAATCATTGAATATGGATAGTTAAATATTAAGTCAGTGGTATGATTGCACTGAGTGTGGAGAAGAGGGGACGATCAATCTTCCTGGAGTATGGAAAAGAACAAGTTCAAGGAGTGCTTCAAAGCTGATATTCGATCTGCACCTTAAAGGAAAACACATTGCAGAACAAATGATCATCCACTTTATTTAAGTTTCAGGATATAGATCTGATACTTTGGCGGGTGGGTGGTGGGGAGTTAGTAGGTATGTAAAGCACCCAAACCTCCCTGATAGGGAAAGTGACCCCTGGGTTTGAAAGCGGGGATCAGCTTGTTTGTATCTGAGCTGCCCAGTCTGTGTCTGGGTGGAGCTTTGTCCTCAGGCACTGGAGGCGACCTTGGGCCCTGGACCGGGTCTCAGGAGGCCTCACCTGACTTCCTGCCTTGTCCTTACTTGGGTCCCTGGGAAAGGCTGTTGTCCTTGGCCTCCCTCCACCCCCAGGGTATGCAATTACTCAGAAACTCCCAGCTGCTCCCAAGCCCCACACTGAGTTTCCAAACAAAACCTATGAAAACAGATCTCCGGTGGCAGCTTCGGCCACAGTTGGCAACTGCCTGTGTCCACGGTCCACCAGCAGGCTTCGAGTCCCAGACACTCTCCACTCCAGATGCACACAAAACCCGAACGGACACTGTCTTTGAGACACATCCAGGAAAGATCTGCCCGGGAACTCATGGATGCGATGTTTTTCTTTTGGCTCCATCCAAACTAAATGGAGCGGAATATCTGCATCCCAGCCCGTCCCTTTATTGCAGACACAGGCTCACAGCACTGCAATGGTGCAGTAGGAGAAAGGCCCTTCTACCTGCTGGGTCTCACGGGGGTTCCCAACCTCTGCTTCTTCCCCGATGGGGACCCCGAGCTCACGGGCGGCCCTGCCCCCCTCACGCCTTCATCTCACCAGTTGCCCTGTTCTCAGTATCTGCACCAGCTTTCTTGTCTTCCTGCTGCTCTCCTCCTCACGCAGGTCCTCATCTCTGGCAGTGTTAATTCAATGAGCTCGGTTGCTTCAGTCACGCTGACACTTTGTGAGCCTAAGGACTGTAGCCTGCCAGGCCCCTCTGTCCATGGGATTCTCCAGGCAAGAATGCTGGAGTGGATTGCCACACCCTCCTCTAGGGGATCTCCCCAACCCAGGGATTGAATCCACCTCTCCTGTGTTTCCTGCTTTGCAGGCGGGTTCTTTACCTCTGAGCTTCTGGGGAAGCCCATTGTTTCAATAGTCTTCTACTATTCAGCCTACACCAGCCATCCGCAACCTTTCTGGCACCAGAGACGGGTTTCCTGGAAGACAATTTTTCCGTGGATGGGGAATGGGGTGGGGTGGGAATGGAGGCAGGGAGTAGGGCATGGTTTGGGGATGATTCAAGCGCATTGCATGTATTGTGCACTTTATTTATACTATCAGCTTCACCTCAGATCATCAGGTATTGGATTCTGGAGGCTGGGGACCCCTGTCCTACACTGTTCCCTTCATTCAGAAGAGTAATGTTGCCAGACTTTTCTTTCCAAAGTGTAAACCTTCAGTGACATTATTCCCTTGCTTGAAACCCTTCTGAGGCCAGCTCTCCTACCCCTTGATAGTCTTGGAAGCCAGGCTGCCTGTGTTTGAACCCGGCTCTGGCATCTGCCCCTACTGTGTGACTAGGGGCGTGACCCTGATCCTCTCTGCCTCAGGGTCCTCCTTGTGAAGTGGTTTTAATAACCTCGCTATTCGAGTTGCTTGAGGGTGAAACGTGGTGGTGTTTAGGAAGGTCTTAGGACAGTAATGGGTTGGGGTGAACGCGATTCCAGTGTGCTCATCACACCTCTTTACCCCTTCTCACTTCTCTCGTGTCTTTCTCTACATCTGTTCTCCGGCCCTGTGGACACAAAGGAGGCAGAGAAGAGAGCTGCCCAGGGCCTGGATAACGAACACGCCTTCCCCGTGTGTCACTTACTGCTGATTATTTGTGAGGGGCTGCCTGAGTGCTAAGGGTGGGTGATTCTGAGTCAAAAAGAGAGCCATGATCTGTGGGCTATATGTGCCATTAATTCAGGGGAGGAAATAGTGGCACAGGGGCCAGGCATTATTCATTCCCAAAAGAACTAGGGTTTTACTAGACATTGTAACTTAGAGGAATGAACAATTAACTGTGGAATTTCAACTTTCTATAAATAAGTGTTCAGAGTTCAGATGAGTCATGATAGCCTTAGTGCCATAAAACTGTAGAGAATCCTCTACATACCCACATTTAACTTAGCAAGCACCAATGCCTAAAGACAAGAGGAATCTGCCTGCGGATGCAAGAGTTGCAGGTTCAGTCCCTGGGTTGGGAAGATCCCCTGGAGAAGGAAATGGCAACTCACTCCAGTATCTTGCCTGGGAAATTCCATTGACAGAGGAGCCTCGCGGGCTATAGTCCATGGGGTCGCAAAGAGCTGGACACGACCGAGTGACTAGCGATAAAGAAAAAAAAGACATATGGCGTGTTCAAGGGGCCATGGCTGGTTTCAACAGTGCAAACACAAGAACCCGGCCCCCAACTACTCACCCAGTGTACTCCTTAAGTAGCACAAGTGCTAACCTCAGGTGAATTTGATAAAGCTTGTCACAGCTTGCTCTCCTATCCAAGAGTCTGCAGTGGTTCCCTCCTACCCTAAGAGGATGTGAAATCTCTCGTGTATATAGAAATCATCCACAGCGTGATCCTCTTTCCCTGCTCAGAATCCACCATAGCTGGCACTCTCCTGCACCTCTGATGACAACAGAAATTGACATAATCCTTTTGGAAGCTTCCCTTGTGGCTCAGCTGGTAAAGAATCCGTCTGCAATGCACAAGAGCTGGATTTGATCCCTGGGTTGGGAAGATCCCCTGAAAAAGGGAAAGGCTGCCCATGCCAGTGGGCAGGAGAATTCCGTGGACTGTATAGTCCATGGGGTCACAAAGAGTCGGACACAACTGATCAACTTTTGGAAAGCAGTTGACAGTACACATGAAGAACCAAAACATATTCAGGGCCCATAATTCTATTTCTATATCTCTTCCTAAAGAAATAGCCCTTAGTAAAGAAAAACCTGTATGCAGAAATATTCATTGTAGCATTTTTGTAATAATACAAAACTATAGAGAACTTTGGTGTTTATCATTAAAAGAATTTTTTAAAAATAAATCACGATGTATTTATGAAATTAACTAGTGAAACCATTGCAAGTGATGAAGATAAAAACTGTGAAATACCATGAGACATACTTTAAAGCTAGAATGTTAAGTCAAAAAAAAAAAAAAAAACAGGATATAAAAATATCGGTAGAGTACAGTGACAATGATCTGAGAGAGACACGTAGGGGACAAAAGACACTGGCGACATTTAAATAACTTGTATGAAATTCTTATTCTACTACAGAAAATTTATGTGACAGCCATACATTACTTTCATAATATCTAAAAATGTAATATGTCATAATGATAAAGGTTATGATTCAGTCCCATTTTCTAACTGTCCTTGCTGGAACCTTTCCATTCTTGTCTTGGTGAAGTTGTGTGAGCTGACGTCTGGTGTGTGCTTCTGCTCCAAGTGTGGTCGGTGGACCTGTTCTCTACAGAGGTAAACACATATTAGTGTTTACTCTATGGCTACACCTGTTCTCTACAGAAGAGGTGTAGCCATAGAGTAAACACTAATATGTTCTGGTCATGGATGGGAGACAGTCAGTTTAGGGTCCAGGACAGGGCTTGAGTGCTCTCTGCAGGGGTGGGGAGTGGGAAGAAACGATGAGGAAGATAGATGAAAAGTTGGGCAAAATTAGAGAAAATCAGTGACAGATCCAGGGGGTTCACTGCACTATTTATTTTACCTGTGTGAGTATTTGACTATTTCCATAATAACAAGAGCTAAAAATTCCTGCACGTTCCTTCTGAATGCCGCTCTAGTCCTGTCTTTGGGGAATATTATTTCTGTGCATTTCACTCATGCTGATCTCACTTTTTGTGTGTGTGCTGTGCCAAGTCACTTCACTCATGTCTGACTCTTTGTGACCCCATGGACTGTAGCTCACCAGCCTCCTCACCAGGCTCACCAGGATTCTCCAGGCAAGAATATTGGAGTGGGTCGCCATGCCCTCCTCCAGGAGATCTTCCCAATCCAGGGATCGAACCCAATCTCTTATGTCTCCTGAACTGGCAGGTGGATTCTTTACCACTCGTGCCACATGGAAATATTTTATTCTTTATTTATTTGGCTGTACTGGGTTTTCCTTGTGGCACGTGGAATCTTTCAGCTGTGGCATGTGGGATCTAGTTCCCTGACCAGGGAATCAAGCCTGGGTCCCCTGTGTTGGAAGCATAGAGTCTTAGCCACTGGACCACCAGGGAAGTCCCTGATATCACTTTTGATGACTAATTTGCTTGGTAAGATGGTTCTATGTGTGTGTATGATGTTCATGTGTGTATACACATCCCTGTGCATATATGTGTATATATACACACACATATTCACATGTGTATATTACATACATATTTTAGATATAACTTGCAAATAGAGTTGTAAACTCTCTGACAACGTATATCTCACTTTACATTTCTTTTGCCCCAAACAACACTTTTCAAAGACATGGGGATGCACGGTCACTGTTTTATAAATGACTTAGTTCAGATTTATAACTTGCCTGATGACTTGTTAAAAGCAGATTCCTGTGTCTCTGCCTGGAGATTCTGATTCACTTGGCCTAGGGTGGGCCATGGCCTGTAGATCTGCCAAGAAACCTTCCTTCCTCAGTGTCTGAAGCGCAGTGAGGTCTTATACTGTCCTCTATTAAAATAAGCATGTGATTGGGAGGGGAAAGTCCATTCAAACAATTGCCAAGGCTTACTGACCAACACCCTCAGCCTTTAGTCCTTCACTGCTGGCCCAGGGTGGAGAAGGGGATCTGGGGTGAGGCTGGGAATAAGATCAAGGTCTGGATGGTCTCTGAGAGAAAAGATTTAAGGACAAAAAGAGAACTTCACTGATTTTTAATCAGCACTGAGGCTGTTTGTTGGACTCATGGCTTTGGCTCAGTAAATCCCTTCCAAAATCTCCTTTCAATTATTTAAACAGATTTGAAGATAATTCAGCAACGTGGAGCAAAAGCATGTTCTTAATGTGGAGCATGTTCTCAAAAGATCATGAGCCCAAGAAACATGTACTCTGTGAGGGTCTAGATTACATCTGAGAAATACTAGTAGATATGATGGATTTCATGCATTGGGTGCCCACGTGTCAAGCACTGTGGTAAATACTTTATATTTGGTTCTGGTACAGATGGAGAAAGGAAGACCACAACAGCTTAGTAAGTGGCAAAGCATCTATTTGAACCCACATCTGTTTGATTTTGAAAGTCATCTTTCTTCCATGCCATTCTGCTTTTTTGTACACCCAGTATCTAGCCAGGGTCAGGAGCACATGGATTCTCAGTAATACTTCTTAAATGGGGTCATTTCCCACCGTGTTAGGTTCCTGCGTATTCTCGACCCAGTGCTGGAGGCCAGAAGATTCCAAGAAGAATATAGATGATTCAGAGGAAAGGTCTAGGGAAAAAAAATTAAAAGACAAAAGAGCACTAATGAAAGGTAGAAAAGGTGAAAAAAAATAAAGATTTAGAGTAAGAATAAAATGATTGGGGTAATTAAACCTGGAGAGAAAAGAGCTGAAGACAGCCCTCTAAATGGTCTTCTGGTTTATGGAGCTAGCAGGGGTGTAGCAAGAAAAGGATAGCTCGGCTGGAGGAGCCAGGGGAGGCCCAGGGAACCCTGCAGGGACCTGGTACTCCCCAGCTTGTGGGGCTGAGCTCTACAGAGTGGCTGACCACGGGGTTTTGGATGGTGACCAGTGCTGCCTGCTGAAAAACCTCCAGAAAGGAAAGACCTGCAAAATTCGCTAAGAGCTGTTTGTGTCTATGTGTGTGTGTATTAGTCACTCAGTCCTGTCCTCACTCTTTGCGACCCCATGGACTATAGCCCAGTAGGCTCCTCTGTCCATGCAATTCTCCAGGCAATAATCCTGGAGTGGGTTGCCATTTCCTTCTCCATTTGCCATGCCTTAATCTAGTGACTTTGCACATGTGTATCATCCCATAGTGCTCGACCTGTCGCTCCTTCCCAGGATCAGTCTGGTCTATAACAACAACTGGAAATACCATTATCTGCATCTCAGTGCATTTCTGCAAAGAGACCTCAGTCTCAGTGGATAATCTGACAGCATAGGCCATGACGGATCGTCTCCGACCATATGCCCTGAAAGATACACATATCACAGCGCAGCCAAGACTGTATCGCAGGCACTCTGGTCTCTCCACTGAAGCTCCCTGTCATCAGTAGCTTCGGCTCCAGGTGAAAACATGGAAGGCAGCAAAAAACCAGCCTGTTCAGCCTGTATACTGGGAGCACTGGCATTATCACACTCATTAACAGAGCCGGGAGTGAGCTGGCCAAAGGGATGCTCAGTTCTAGCTTCTTTGACCTGTGTTTTCTGTGGGGTCAACTCTTCTACTCAGCTTTCCTGATTGTTTTTGCTCTCTCTACCTCCTGTTTCTTTTGAAATCAAGCAAAATTAAATCCCATAGTTTTAACAAGTTTAGGTTAGTATTAGTATTAGGTTAGTATTTAGAATAGTATTTTTATTAAGCCCATCATACATAAAAAATAAAACAAATTCCACAAGAAGCTTTCCACCAGAGAATGAACATAATTGTTTTAATTACAAGGCTTGTCACAAAATTCCTTTTGTGTCTGGGGTGCCTGGATTATGCATTTGGATCTCTTCTGCTATTGGAAAATGTAAAATGATGTCAATAAGGAGACTCCCAACGGCCTTTCAGTTACATGGAGCTACTGATTCTGTTACTCCCAAAGATAGCCCTAGGGTAGCCAGCTGCCTACAGCCTACAACTTGAGGACAGGGAAAATATTATTGGTTCATGTGTTAAGCCTGTTGACATTGAAAGCATCCTTCAAAATTTCTTTCAGAATCTCAGCCTCTCCAGTTGGAACTGTCTCTGCCTTCTCTCAGTTTCCATGATCCTCTCTACTTAGAGCCCTTGTTAGAGATGGCCCAGCTGAACATAGCACCAGGGCACATTCACATGCCTTTCCTTTCATGCCTAGTAGAGGGCCTTGAACTCTATGGACATTACAAAGGTGTTTTGTGAAATCCAACCTTTGCTTCAGAAATCATTAGAGCACCACAGAAACCACTGTAAGTGACTAAGATGGCCATGAATAACTCAGCTCCCCACCATCCAAACCAGAGAACGATCTCAGTGGTATTGCAGCTTGCGTTTGAAACCAGATGTAGCTATATCTTTTCTTGTGACCAACTCACATCAGCCTCCAGAGGAACCTGAAAGTTCCTAATCCAGAAACACAGGTGATCACACACTGCAGCCCTAAAGGGAGACGTCTGTCACCGATATGGATTTCAACAACCAGAGAAGGTTCCAGGTAAATGGAGATACAGTAATCGTTTCCAGATACGTGGAGGTTGTGGCTGGCTCAGTGATTGTCCCCATCGAGCTGGGAGATCATGAAGAGTGCCCTTTCTCTGGCTCAAATCACTTCCTCCTGTTGGTTTATTATTATTATTATTATTTTTAGTGATGCAGTTATGGCTATTGTATGTTTGTAATGGACGAGTCTCATTGTTAATATTGTGAATGCTTTGTCCTCAGGACAATTTTATTATGTAAATTCATCATTATGAAATGCACTTTAAAAATCATAAAGACTTACATGGAATTTAAAATATTTCCTCTAATTATTTCACAACAGCACATGGATTAGCAAATAATATAAGGTAGAGGATACTAACAGAGATCTTTACGGAAAAAAAAAGTACACATGAAATATGGTTTGGCCAGGTTTAATACACACAGAATACACTTTAATACTTTCATATGGTCTGAATAATATCCCCATATTGATTTTTTCCTCGTTTCTACCAACTCCACAGCAAATGTACGACAATGGCTCATTGATTTATTGTGAGTGTAGCAATGGGTTTATAACGGCATGAATCATGCCGATTGCTCAATTCACCACATGCCTTAATAAAAGTTTCACTTTAATAAAACTGAGCTAAGGCAAATATGCCCAGAGGCTGGCCTGACATTCCTTGTACATTACTCTGCCTCAGGAAATTATTGCCATATATTTTACAGCAGCTACAGTAGGCTAGGGGATCAGGATTAAAATGTACTAACTACTGTGATATTTAACAGAACTCCTGTGTTCCCAGTTAACCCTCACAGGTACAAAATGAACAGAGCAATTAGGAGAGAGCACAGTGCAGGGAACAGAACTGGTCTGGGATGCGGCGCTGGGATCAGTGCTGGCCCTTGGCACACTGTGACCTTACCCTAAACGTTCTATGGAGTGGACATGGGGTAAAAATGATCCTATTTTCCTCCCAGAGTTGCTGTGAACATCCAAAGAACATAGAGGAAGCACAAGACTTCATAAACTACAAATGCAATGCAAGTGTAAGGTGAGGTGTAACCCTGAGGGCAGAGCCTGTAGGACACAAACACGCACACACTAACCCCTCGGCACTGTGGACTCAGTCTTTCGCAAGATCCATCATCACGGTTGTTAACTCCAGTGAGTTTGGATAGAGAAAAGATCTTATCCTATTGATAAATAAGGTAATTAGGGGTTAAAAAGAGAAAAAGCCAAGCATGCTAATCAGGCAGTAGTATTCTTTTATAAGCTAAGGATTGTTTTTGTGTTCCATAGTAAGAGTTGAAAATGCCCTGCCACACCTGCGTTGTGTTAGAGAAATTTAAGCTGGGGTGTGAGAATGTAGGCCGAAAGGAATTGCCGGTACCATTCAAATGACTTATCACCTGCTCGTTACTGCTTTGGAAGAAATTGAGATTAGACCATCCATATACCATTAAATGATGATTGGTGCAATATATGTTAGTCCAAAAGACCGGGAAGCCTCTTTAGACTTCTAATCAATACCAATCACAGGCTTCTTTATAGAATGTGTGATAGAGTAAGGGGGCTGTGGTATGATGCTATGGAAAGAGTCAGCTTTGGGCTCCAGTCACACCTCTGCCTTTAACTACTAGCTGTGTGATCTAGCGTGCATATGTGCTAGGTTGCTTCAGCTGTTTCTGACTCTTTGTGACCTCATGGACTCTAGCCCTCCAGGCTCTTCTGTCCATGGGGTTCTCCAGGCAAGAATACCAGAGTGGGGTGCCATGCCCTCTTCTAGGGGATCTTCCCGACCCAGGGATCCAACCCACAGCTCCTGTGGCTCCTGCATTGCAGGCGGATTCTTTACTGCTGTGCCACTGGGGAAGCCCCCGTATGATCTTGGACTAGGTTCACAATCTCTCTGGGCCTCCATTTCCTCCTCAGTAAAATGGGGTTACAGTTGTTGGAGTGACATTTAAAGCTGAAGTTCTCTCCACCTGATCTCAGCTATTTGGTGGTGATTAGTCTCCATCTGCTCAACGAGTCTGTCTCCTTCACTCACAGTCCTTTTCCATTTCCACTCCGGTTTTTGTTTCGCCCACACAGCGGCCCGGTAGGGAAGACGGCACTCACCCAGGGCTCAGTCTGGTTCAGAAGGCCTTTCTCTCTGCTTCTGCAGCAGCTTCACCACATTCAGCACTCTCCAGAACCAGTTCCTGTTCATCTCAATCTTGTCTCCTCAGTTAGAACCTGGAGGGAAGAAACTCTATTTTGTTTTTCTCAACTTTGTTCCCCTAATATTTAACTTTCTGTTTGGCACGTCAACAATAGTCAGGAAATATTAAATAAATGATGAATGTATACATGAATGAATAGGGTACAGCAGGTCACATCTCAAAGAGGACGAGCTTTCACAAACGTGAACCTGATTATAAGTTTGGAAAACAAATGAAGACTGGGGAGATGCTGGATGTGTCAAAACTCAATATGTAATTCAAAGTTGCTTCTTCTAAGGTAGGAAAACAACATCAATGCACAACTCGTGTTTACTGACCACTTACTGTGTGCTAGGCACTGTGCTATTTGCTCAAGTACTGCATGTAGTTAGCCTTGGTAACAACTCTATGACATTATAATTATTCTTATGTGCTATTATTTTTCCCATATTACAGCTTACTACACTGAAGCTTAGAGAGAGTAAATAACCTGCCCAAAGCTGCAGAGCCAACAATAGCTGAGCTAGGATTTGAACTTTCTGATTCCAGAACTTGTGCTCTAACTCCTATGATGTACTGAGCAAAAGGGAGTGAGCACCCCAGATGCCATCGATACTGCCATCCACAGAGGAGTTAACTTTTAAACATGGGGCTTAGGGTTATGGCGAACTAAACTGTCACCTAGTTCTCCATACAAGTTTCACTTCCCCTGGTCCATGTTCTGAGGCTTTAACCACCCATTCTCACTTTCAACCGCAAAGGGACTCCGACAGGGGCAGCTGAAATAAAACCCACCATCATCAGCCAGGAACTGAGCTGTCAGAAGAAATGAAAAATCCAGGGGCAACTGCCTTTTTACCATTCATAAGTGAGTTTATCGGGAACTCTCTTGACGTTGAGCTCTAACTACAGCGTTTAAGAAAATCCCAAATTTGAAATAAATAAGTTGGCTGACATACAGACATTTTACATATGAATTTAATAAAATAGATTTTTCTTTTTGAAATCTTTGGTAATCTCTGAAATATATCAACTGCAACCCAGGAACATTGTATCCCAAGTTGTGATTCATGAAATGAAACGGAAATGTATTATGTAATTCAATTTGGAGAGTCCAGCACAGAGCTCATTAGGGCTGTTGCTGGTGATGTGGACTAGAGTTCGGAGGCCTTGTGGTTTGGGCAATTTCTCTCGGTCCGTACCTCCCCTTCTTCTGAGAACATTTTAACCAAATATCGTCACCCTTTAAAAATAGCATTCTTGAGCATTTTGCCCACAAATGAGGATCGTTCAGGGGAAATATTAGGAAAAACTGTGGATTGCCCCTCACCCCCCACTTTACCATTAACCCGCCTCGTGATGAGTCAGGCTCAGAACTGACTCATGGCCTTTCTATGTAGTTCTTGGATCCAGACCAGGCCTCGCCCGTACGTTGGGCAGGTGGACATCAGGGTGTCATCCGAGGTAACCAGAGCCCACAGAAATGAAGAGACTTCCCCAGGGTGATACTGCTCTTAAATTCAAGGCTAGATCCAACTCTGAAATCCCTGTGTTGTTGTTGTTGTTGTCTGTTTTGTTTTTAAGCTCATCACATGCCTGAATTTCCAGTCAAAGCGTAGTTTTCCCTACATGTGGTGATTTCTAAGAAAGCAAATTGGAAAATGAGTAAGAAAGCACTTTTAGTCCCATCTGATTTTTATTGTACTCCTTTAAGATTCTTTAAAAATTTTTTTATTGTGTTTAGATAAAATACGCCATTTTAACCACTGTAAAGTGCACAATTCAGTGGCTTTTAGTACATTTACAACGTAGTGTACTGTTACCACTATTTAATTCCAGAGCATTTTTATCACCTTGAAAAGAAATTCTGTGCCCATCAAGCATTTGCTCCCCATTTTCCTCTTCCCTGAGCCCTTGGTGACCTGATCTCCTTTCTGTCTCTATGAATTTGTCTATTGTAGATATTTCATATCAAGAAATCAAACACAGTGAGGTCTTTTGTGACTGGCTGCTTTTACTTAATATAATGTTTTCAGAGCTCATCCGTGTTATAACATGTATCAGTACTTAATTCCTTTTTATGGTTGAATAATATCCCATGGTATGTATATACTAATGGGATTCCCAGGTGGCACAGTGATAAATAATCTGCCTGCTAATGCAGGAGACACAAGAGACGTGGGTTCAATCCCTGGGTCGAGAAGATGATCCCCTGGAATAGGAAATGGCTACCCACTCCAGTATTCTCGCCTGGGAAATTCCATGGACAGAGAAGCCTGGCAGGCTTCAGTCCATAGGGTCCCAAGGTGTTGGACGTTGACTAATCCTCATATATGTATATACTATGTTTTGTTTCATCAGTTGATGGATACTGGGGTTGTTTCCAATTTCTGGCTCTTAATGAATAATGCTGCTGTGAACACTTGTGTAATAAGTTTTTGTTTGAATTTTTGTTTGTTTATTTTCAATTCTCCTGGGTTTACCTAGGAGTAGAATTTCTGGATTGAATAGAAATTTTATGTTTGACTTTTTGAGGAACACCAAGTTGTTTTCCAGAGCTGCTGCACCATTTTACATTCTCACTGGCAATGGATGAAGTCTCCAGATTCTCCACATTCTCAGAGACACTTGCTACTTTCTGTTTTTTGTTTGTTTACTAGAGTCATTCTAGTGGGTTTAAAGAGGTGTCTCACGGTTTTGATTTGTGTTTCCCAGATGACAAATGATGTTGAGCATCTTTTCATTTGCTTATTGACAATTTTTATATCTTCTTTAGAGAAATTTCTAGTCAAACCATTTGACCATTTCTCTACTTGGGTTGTTTTCTTTTTGTTGTTCAGTTGTAAGATTTCCTTATATATTCAGTATACTAGCCCCTTACTAGATATATGATTTGCATATATTTTCTCCCATTCTGTGGGATGTCTTTTCACTTTTTTGATGGTGTCTTTTGCACAAAAATTTTAAATTTTAAGTTCAATTTATTTTTTCTTTAGTTCCTTGTGATTTTGGTATCATATTTAACAAACTATTATCTAATTCAAAGTCATAAATATTTGCAACTATATATTCTTCCAAGAGATTACAACTTTAACCCTTTATATTTGGACCTTTCATTCACTTTTAGTAATTTTTTAACTTACGGGGTAAGATAGTGGTCCAAATCATTTTTTTCCATGTGGATATTCATTTGCCCCAGTACTATTTATTGAAAACATTATACTTTCCCCACTGAATGCTAGGTTTTTTCACACTTGTAAAAACAACCATATGTTTACAAGTTTACTTTTGGACTCTACATTCTATTCTATTGATCTATATGTATACCCTTATTCTAATACCAACTTTAGTAATTGTTTAATTACTAAAGCTTGACAGTAATTTGAAATTAAAAAATATATGAGTCTTCTAACTTTGTTCTTCTTTTTCAAGATCATTTTGGCCATTCAAGGTCTCTTGCAATTTCTGTGAATTTTGGAATCAGCTTGTCCTATTCTTCATGAAAGGTCATTGGAATTTTGATGGAGATTGCATTGAAACTGTAGATAGATTTGGGAAATATTGTCATTTTAGCAATATAAAGTCTTTCAATCCATGAACAGAGGGTGTCTTTCCATTTATTTTTAGGTTTTTTAAATACATTTCTTTCAACAATGTTTCCATTTTTTTCAGTGCACAAATCTTGCACCTTCTTGGTTAAATTTATTCATGAGCATTTTATTCTTATTTTTAATATTATAAATGGAGTTATTTTCTTCATTTTAATTTTGGATTATTCATTGCTGGTATGTAGAAATACAATGGATTTTTGTAAGTTGATTGTGTATTCTCCAACTGTATTGAATTTGTTTACTAGGCCTGATTGTGTGTGTGTGTGCGTATTTTTTAAAGATGTTCTTTATGTTAAGGTCATGTTATCTGTGGATAGAGGTAGTTATATCTGTCATTCCAATTAAAATGAGTTTTCTTTTTCTTTTTTGAAAACAAAGAAAAAATACTTTATTTTTTTTTTTATTATTATTATTTTTTTTTTCTTAACTAATTACCCCATATAGAGTCTCCAGTATAACACTGAGTGGAAGTTGTGAAAGCAGATATCCTTTTCTTGTTTCTAATCTTAGAGGGAAGGCTTTTAGTCTTTTACCATCAAATATGATGTTAGCTGTGAGTTTTTGATCAGTGCTGCTTCTTATGTTGATGAAGTTTCCTTGTATCCCTAGTTTACTGAGTGATTTTTTTAATCACTGAAGGGTGCTGGATTTCATAGAATGCTTTTCTTGCATCATTAGAATAATCCTGTGAGCTTCCCTGCTGTTTCTTTCTTATTAATATGGTGTATTAACTTAATTATTTTTCATACGTTGAACCACTCTTGCATTCCTAGAATAAACACTGCTTGGTCATGATGTAAAATCCTTTCAATGGGTTCAATTTGCTAGCCTTTGCTAGGATTTTTGCATCTACATTCATAAAGAATATTGGGCTGTAGTTTTCCTATGATGTCTTTGTCTACTTTTGGTATCAGGATAATACTGGCCTCATAGAATGAGTTAAGAAGTGTCCTATCCCCTTCTAATTTTTGCAAGAATTTGAGTAGGGTTGGTGGGTGAAGAGAGCAAAGAAGAAGAGAGGGATCGGCAGCTATACTTTACTGTGGATCAAGAAATGCCAAGCTCTTAGAGTGATTTCCCCCTAAATATTTAGACAGGGAAAAACAGGGTTACCTTGTAGTGACCTTCATCAGTTCCCTAGTGGGAAGCAGGCAGAATTTCTTTAGGTGAAGGAAATTTGTGCCAATTAGAAGCAGAAGTCATTGGGTAATCAGAAAAAGGCCAACTGAAGGAAGGCAATTGTCTGGGGTATATGTGACCATTGGCTGGAAAACAAAACTTCTGGTGATGGAAAGAGATTCAGATTAATGGGTTTTGATGGAAATAAAGGGAATCCAGATAGGAAGTAGTGACCTTCCACTAAGACTGGCCTTTAACCAGGGATTGTTTCTTGGGGTGGAATTCCCAATGAGCCAAGTCCAACATTTTTCCCTGGTACGATCCTGGAAGGTGTCTCCTGGAGAAAAGAGCAGAGTAAAAGACATTGTAGGTTATATTTAACCTTGTGATAGCTTCCCTGGTGGCTCAGAAGGTAAAGAATCTGGCTGCAATACAGGAGACTGAGGTTTGATCCCTGGGTTGGGAAAATCCCCTGGAGAAGGGAATGGTTACCAACTCCAGTATTCTTGCCTGGAGAATTCCATGGACAGAGGGGCCTGGCAGGCTACAGTCCATATGGTCACAAAGAGTCAGACATGACTGAGTGGCTCTCACTTTCAACCTTGCGATAAATTTGGATCCAAATAGTCTAAGAAACTGGGGTCTCTGAGGGAAGGTCTCCACTTCACATATCAACTTGCACTTATCTTATGAAGAGATGACCCAAATATGGCAATGACTGGTGCTGTTAGGAATTCTTTGCAGCCTTGAAACAGTCCAGCTGTGTTGGAATGTTTCTAGAACTAAGATTTTGGATAAAGTGTCATGTAGTTATGAACAAGATTTTTAGTGTTGTATGGTCCCATCACCTCATGGGAAATAGATGGGGAGACAGTGGAAACAGTGTCAGACTTTATTTTTCTGGGCTCCAAAATCACTGCAGATGGTGACCACAGCCATGAAATTAAAAGACACTTACTCCTTGGAAGGAAAGTTATGACCAACCTAGATAGCATATTAAAAAGCAGAGACATTACTTTGCCAACAAAGGTCCGTCTGGTCAAGGCTATGGTTTTTCCAGTGGTCATGTATGGATGTGAGAGTTGGACTGTGAAGAAAGCTGAGCACCGAAAAATTGATGCTTTTGAACTATGGTGTTGGAGAAGACTCTTGAGAGTTCCTTGGACTGCAAGGAGATCCAACCAGTCCATCTGAAAGGAGATCAGTCCTGGATGTTCCTTGGAAGGACTGATGCTGAAGCTGAAACTCCAATACTTTGGCCACCTGATGCAAAGAGTTGACTCATTGGAAAAGACCCTGATGCTGGGAGGGATTGGGGGCAGGAGGAGAAGGGGACGACAGAGGATGAGATGGCTGGATGGCATCACTGACTGGATGGGCATGGGTTTGGGTAGACTCTGGGAGTTGGTGACGGATAGGGAGGCCTGGTGTGCTGTGGTTCATGGGGTCGCAAAGAGTTGGACACGACTGAGCGATTGAACTAAACTAAATTGAACTGATGAACCTGGGGGAAACTGTGAGGCTTTCGCATTGAATCTGAAGATTCAACAGTCAGTGTTCTGTGATGTTTGTGTCTTCTGTTTCCACCATTTAGAAGTATGTATAAGAACATTATAATTAATAACAGAACATTATAATGAAATAATTCAAAACAAAGCACACAAGTGTGCTTGTGCAAACACACACACACACACACACACACACACACACACACACACACACACTTGTCAATGGAGCAAAAATCCAGAGTAGAAAGAAAACAAGAAGGGCGCTTGTTCCCCTGATGACAACATGCAAGTGCATGTCCTCAGGATGTCAGCTTCCCCATATGAAGAGACATAACCTGCTTTGCCCCACTTTTTGGGCCTGGTCGGGAGAGTGAATGGGAAGATAATTACCTATGTATTTTGGAAGTAGAAGTGTTGTAAAAGAAAATGTTTTATAGTCAGCCAATTAAAAGGAATCTTGTCCAAGGATATCTTCTATAGCCCTCAACCATCCTGCAGATAGTAAAGGAAGACAACGGAAGTAACAGTGAGAACAAAACTGACCTAGTGGCCCAAGTCCCAGTGTTGGTGTTATATATTTGCTGGGCACTTCTGTTCTCGCTCAGCAAGTGGCTGAGATTCTAACTTCCACAAATAGCCTACTTCCTCTCTCCTGCAGCTTTGCTGACTCTTCGCTCTCCCTCTCCCTTCCCTGGACTCAGCATCGATGCCCTAATATGTTGGTACCCGTGGACCTGCTGTGTGCTGCTGGCTTCTGGCGTACCCAGCCTCCCATGCCATTCTAAACAATTGGTGAGTACAATGGACCTTATCCAACCATGTCTGCCTCAGATACCAGCATAGGACTGAGAGTAAATATTTTTTGATCAGTTGCTTGATGAATAAAAATATTTTAAAAAATGAAAATGCAAAAATTCATCTTAGAAAGAAAACAGTGGCGTAACCTTTTTAAACGAACCAAAATGGAAACTTACTGGCCGGGAACTATTAACTTATCTCCCAAACACACAGAAGTAGAAACAGACCAGATTTAGGTTTCATAGTTCACATTTCTGTAGCAGGAGTTGTTGTTTTTATTATAAGCTCTATGTAGACCAAATTAACACTGAATTATAAAACAGTGGAAAAATGCAGAAAGTTGATAACTTTTGTTTGGTGATAACTTTGATAAATCATTATTTTCATAACACAAATGTACATATTTGACAGACTTTTTTTTTAGCTCAATCAATGGCTATTTTTAAACAGTACAATAAAACAAAGAAAATGGTAGTGTGGAGTAATGGAAAGAGGACAGGATTTGGCTGTTAAGTCTCAGGTGTAAAAGTAATACACTATCCTTTGTAAAATTCTCTGAGTCTTAGTTTCCTCAATTGCACTATTAACATGGCAGTAACACATTCTCGCACAACCTCCCAAAATTTTGAACAGCCCCAGTGATAGAATGCATGTGACCATGATTTATAAATTCTAAAATGCTCCAGTGTATTAGTTAATATTATTACCAAAATAAAACAAAGCTCTCTACATCTTCTGTGGAAAGGGGATTTGGCCTTAACCATGATCATTGTAGAATTTCAGATAAGCAGAACCACTTAGATCAGAATTGGCACTGTGGAATTTTGAGAAATGAATGATCTAATTTCATTTTTGTTTTTGTAAAATCGTCAGACAATTTGTTTGTGGTGCTTTCTTACTTTTTTTTTCCCTTTCTTCTCTCTCTCAACATCTGGTTTTCCTGATTTGATCAGACCTAGACATACCAAAAGAGTGTAGAAAATATTTTTGGGATTCATTTGCAGACACTAGTCATTTGGATCTTTTCATGCATTTTATGGGTTCTTATCTCAGCTCAGCCTAGACACTTGCGTCTTTAAATATTCCTCATGTAGAAGATGATGTAGTTATCAGGTGAACCTATTTTATATCCAACTTAAGAAGTTTCTTGAGACTGTACTAGTCCAAACTCCTTCATAATAGAAAGGTTGTGGCCTGAGTTGTCCAGGTAGCTTCCTGTCATTGTGTGGAAGGGAGAAATGTCACTGAGGAGATGGCTTGCATGTGGGATGTCAAGCAAGAAATTGGGAGCCCTGCCTTTATTGGCACAACTAGTTCTTGTGCCCTCTTAAGGATGACCTCTGACCCACATAACCAGGTCTCTCCCTCACATCTGCACAGGCATAGAGACTCCACAGCTCAGGTGTAATTGACCTCGCTGTTGAGGCAGGTGTGGAGCTCAAGCCCCCTGTCCTTCCCTCCAGGCCAAGACCACCATAACCTCCCTAAGCTTAGATATGAGGAGCTGGATCAGACTTTATCACTCTGTGGCTTGACTGTGTTGACCTAGCTGGACACTGAAGAAGAGTAGTAAGCTGAAGAAAAATAAGTTATTTACCACCTGGCTAGGGTTCCCCATGCCTCAAATTGATGTGCACAGATCAAACTTGCTCAGTCCATCAATATAGTCTCAGTCAACAAGCCATCAGGTGGTCAGTCGGTGTTCAGTATTCAAATAAGCGCTACTACGTGAATGAATGAGGGGATGGTAGTGCACTGGTTTTCTTACACCTGGAGCCTTTGGGCATCAGTTTCCATTTATTCCTTAATACAATAGAAAAATATTAATTGAATACCTGTAACTTGAGCAGTATCTGGGTCCTGGGGAACAGTTTTGTCCACAGTGATTAAAAAAAAACAAAAACAAAAATAGTAGTAGTCACTGCACCTGTGGAACTTATAGTCTGCCTGGAAGGGGAGATAAATGTGAAACAAAAGGACACATATTCCTTTACTGTCAGAAGTGCTAGGAAGGAAATGTAGTTCTATGATAACATAAAGAGGGGAGGCAATCCAGTTTGAGTGGATTGCCATGAGGCTTTCCTAAGGAAGTGACATTTAAGGTGATATTTGAAGAGTGAGAATGGGTTAGCTCAGAAGAGGATTCTAAGAAGCAATTGTTGCAGCAAAGATTCTGTTCCAGGAGGAGACAATGTGTTCCAAGAGTTGAAAGAAATTGTATGGTGTGAAGTTAGAATAAGAAGTAGAGTGTTACCTGCTGATGCTGAGTATGTAGGGATCAGACTATTAAAATCTTTGTGGCCAGGATAAGAATTCTGATCCTTAGCCTAAGAACAATGGAAAAACATGAAAGGATTTGTAAAGCTCTATATAAGGAATAGTCTGGAGTGTTAAGAGTGAGTGTGAGATGCCTGTTAGGAGGCTAGAATTGTAGTCAAGATGAAATAAGATGGTAACTGAGAAAGACTAAGGTGATGGTAGAAAATGAATGAAGGTAAGTGGACAGAATGGAGAACTTGGTGAAGACTGACAAAGCTTGATGCTAAAAATTCACCAGTTAGGTGGCTCAGACAGTAAAGAATCTGCCTGCAATGCAGGAGACCTGGGTTCGATCACTGGGTTGGGAAGATCCCCTGGAGGAGGGCATGGCAACCCACTCCAGTATTTTTGCCCAGTGAGTCCCCATGGACAGAGGAGGCTGGTGGGCTACAGTCCATGGGGTCGCAAAGAGTCAGACACAACTGAGTGACTAAGCACAGCATGCATGTGACTCTTGGGTTTTGGCTTGTACAATTAAATAGATGAGGGGGCCATGTCCTGATATAGGCATTCTGGAAGAGGACAAGGTGTGAGGAAAGATGACAGGTTCAACTTGCCCATGTGGATGTTGAGATAACCTTGTGCCATCTTTGTGCAGACATAGAGTAGACATTGGATATGTGAGACTAAAGTTCAGGGGAGAGGTCTGGCGAGAACTGAAGCCATGGACGGGAATGACATTCAGTGAAGTGAAGGGTGATGCTACTGGGGATCTTGCTCAACACCTGCTACCAGTGCTAGGTCCCCAGCTACCAGCTCTCACACTCTGAGAGCTGCCTCCACAAGGCCACTGAGAATGCTTTTCATCCAGGGTTGGCAGGCTTCTTTTCAAGTTAAACAGGATTGTGTGTGTGTGTGTGTGTGTGTGTGTGTGTGTGTGGTATGTAAGTGTGTGTAGGTAAAGAAAGGTTTGTTCTGTGGATCCGGGGTTGGAGAGTTACTACGCACTGCATTTGAGTTTCATTCTCTAACACTCTAGTCTGCCAGCATTATCAAAATGGAAGGAGCCGAGTGGCTTTTTCTGGGGTATAATTTGTTTCCTTTACCTTTGGCTTTTTATGGCATTCACACCTTCTTTCTCCAGGGTTCCCTACTGCTTGAGACTTTAAACAGTCTGATTTTGTTTCTAATTTTCTCAAAATGTCACCACCCACAATCAACTGGATAGCTACGCGTTTCCTTCATCCAGCAAGGCCAGGAGTCAAACACCTACTTTTTATTTTCCCACCTGTCTTGGCATCTGATCCTGACTCCTCAAATGAGTCTGCTGGTTACAGCACTCCATGGTGCTGGCGCTCTGTCCCCGCAGGTGCCCAAACAGTCTGTTCTTTTGAGCAGGCCCTATCAGAGGTCTCGATCTTGCCAGTGGAATTGTATGCCTGGGTTTTCATTGACTTTTAGTTCTCAGTTTGGTTTGTATTGATGGGGAACACATTTTAAAAATACTTCACTGATCATAGTCCTCAGGTGGCCTTGCTGACTGTTCTACGTGTCTTGAAGAAAAGGCGGTTTTGAAGGGCCCCGGAGAGTGGATTTTGGAAAAGTGAGAATTTTTGCTTGTGACTGATAGGCCTATTTAAGGCTCAGAGTTTAGTGTCTGTTTTTATTGCCTATCATCTTTTAGTTCTTGTGTAGAAAATCATATATCTTGCCTTGAATTTACCAATGAATTTAGAGTGAGTATGTAGTATAATGTGCTGGATTCATGCTCTGGGGGTACCAAAATAATAAAGGAAGCTGTAATCCATATCTTCGAGATGCATATTTGTATAGCAGTGGAGACAGAAAGACAATGACCAAATCTCAGTGCTATGTTAACAAAGGCAAGGAAGCAACTAACATGGAGAAAATGAAATATTTCGCTCATGATTTAAAAGCTACACATTTAAAGGAAGTGGATCTGGGTAGCGTGCAAAAAAACAGGCATCTTTAATAATTCACGTCACAGGAAAAGATGGCAATATCCATAGACAAATTATGAAAACAGAATATGTATCCTGAAAGTAGAATGTGGGCTTAAATATGAAAGATGCTTTTCTGCCAGTTAGATGTGTAACAAAAATTAATATTAATGGATAAGTAATTCTAGGAAAATGATGGATGCATGGAATATACCAGTGTTAGCACAATGGCAAAATTTGTGCGACACTGAAGCTGGATTTCCAGAGCTAAAATGTCTAATGATTACTATCTAAAAAAAAAACAAGGCTTCCATAGCCTTAAATTTAAGGCTGCCTTAAATTAACAACCTTCTACTCATGTTCATATCTTCATTAAATATCATAACAAAATATACCCATTCATTAGATAGAATTCTAGCTTGTAAGCATGACCCAGATATTTGTAAGAATATATTCAATATCTGTACATCCATTACGTTTTCAGATAACAGGAGAAAAACACAGTACAATTTTTTCCTCTTGTTAAGTCACTATCATTTAAGCTTTAACCTGGAACACTTAAAATAGAATTTAGGTTTACAAGATAAAAGCATGGTAAGAAATATCAGATGGCTGTGGAAGCATGTGTCTCTGAAAAGTAGAACTCTCAAGAAAGAAAAACAGAAATGGCTTGCTTGCTCAGTCCATCTTGCTTAGTAAAGGAGCTGCAGCTTAAATTATCTAAAGGGGCATGTACAGTGAATGTTATCACAAATTGTGTTAATTATTGTGTTAATTATTGTATATGTGCTAACAGCAAGTAGTATCAAAATATACCCAGGATTGTTTTGATACCTGTATTTGTTGTTGTTGTTCCAAAAACGTTCTTTGTAGAAGCTTTTTTAAATTGAAGTATAGTTTTTTTAATTGATTTACAACTTTGTGTTAGTTTCAGGTGTACGGCACAGAAATTCATTTACATATATATGCGTGTATGTGTGTGTGTATATAATATATAATAATTCTTTTCAGGTTATTTTTCCTTATATTGATACATGTATTTATAATAAACATCTTGGGGGACAGGGGTGGATGAATTTCTGTTAAAAGCGTTCATGTGTGTTACATGTAACATACATGGTAAATATTTATTTACAGTCTTTGTTTAAGAAAACAGGCATTTAAGTGAAATCAACAAAAGGGAAATAGGTGCATGGATGTGTGATTTTGAGATGGAAGTGAATCTTAATATGTAAATAAGATGTGTAATGTGAAAAAAAAAACCAGCATACCTCAAGGTGTGAAGGGATGTGGAGGCCAGATCTAATAGATAGAAATTCTGTATTACCCCAGAGGACATAACCAGGGCTTAGAATTTATAGAGAGGTAAAATTTGGCACTCCAGAAGGGAGGACCTTCCCAAGAACCTTAGATATCCAACATGGGATTGCTCGGCCTCAGCTTTAGTGAACTCACAATGGCAACAGTGTTTAAGGAGGTATTGGATTACTGCTTGTCAAGGATGTCATAGAAAGAACTGATTTGTGTGAAAGACTAGGCTAGATTGGTGACTTTCAACTTCTTTTTAAGGAGTGGAGCTTTTTTTTCAAATCACCTCTTACATAAAAGCAGAAAATTTAAAAATACACAACAAAATAAGAGGAGTGCTTTGGGGAGTCCCACTCTCTTGGTTTTCTCAACTCTCACATAAATGCCCCTTGGCACCTCCTCTGAATTCCAAGAGCTTAAACACCCCCTCCTCACTCCATAATATCTAAAGGATTTATGGTTCCTTTTGCTTCCAGGATTCCATGATTATTCTGTGTATAAATTGTTCTTGTTTGAATTGTTTCATTAGCGATGTTTCTTTTTGCTTTAATTGCTAAAACATATGGAATTTTACAAATTAGGTTTAGGAATTTTTAGCTCAGAGTTTAGTTTAGATTTGTCTAACTACACATGTTGACCAGTCAGGATACAGAAATGATGATTTTTTTTTTTTCCCAAAAGAAGAGTTTTTGAGGTCTAGTAGTATCTGTTTTAGATTCAGACTACTTGAAATCAGATTGTATGACAATGAGGAAGTAGAGCATTAAGGAACCAGGTCCAATAACTTTGATCAGATTGTATTTAGTGTGTTATGGAATTATGTGTTTCTTTCAACTCTGTCTGGCCACAGAGGCTCTTTTGAAGCTCACGTGTAGGCAGTTAATCTTGACTAGGTTCATTGATTTATAACAGGGAGAAAAATGCTCTTGTGAATCCAAATAACTTAAACTTGAAAAAGTTTTCAGTCAAGTGATTTTGTCCATAAACCACTAATAAAATTAAAAAGATGTCAAACAGAGAACGGATATCTTGCAGGGGTCACTGCTCTGCAGGTGCAAAAACTGGAGTTAACCAGTTAATCAGCTTGGGAGATTCAATGTGCTAACTAACCTAAAAAAGATGGGTGCATCAAGCAGCTGATGACTTATGAGTCAGAATGAAGAAAAAGGTGGCATGTCTGATTTGAAAAATGAGGCTTTTTAAAAATCTGTTTATCTGGATTGTATATACCCTTAGCAGGCCAAATACAGCCGATTTACAGAAGAGGGAAACATTGACAAGTATTTTCATTGGCACCTTAGTATGGCAGCAAAGAACTGAAGGCATTCTGCTTGTGCCTCAGTTGGAGAATATATGGATAAAATGTGGCGGGTGTGAGGGCCTTGGAATATTATGAGTAAATTGTTAGAAGCAACATGCTTGCTGCAACATAACAACACGGATGCATTGTAAAGACACAGAGTTAACACACGATTGCCTATGGGAGGGATGTGGGAAGATTAGGAGCTGGGGAATGGGAATAAAAGACAACATTCAAACAATTATTTGTTGTGTGGTATAAAATTAGTTGTATGCAAGAGAAATGCCCAAGGTAAAATTTTGAAATGAAGAAGAGATTGATCAAATCTGTGAGGATGGATGGAGACTTCTCAGAGAAGGAAATGTTTGGACTACCTCTTCAGGCATAGAACAATATGGACAATTTGGAGAAAGTCAACAATTCAGCATAACTGTGGCATACAGTATGTATTGAAAAGTAGCAGGAGATGAGGTGAGTGCTACAAGCAGGGTATAGATTACAGATGGTCTGGTGGACTACATAAGCAACTTGCATTTTAAATCTCAGAGGGAACAGAACTAAGCTGAGAAAAAGTAAGAATGAATTGTGTAATAAACGACTCAAGAGGGAAGAGCATAGATTGGACTAGAAGAGATAGGACCGAGAAAGAGAAATTAGTTGAAATATTTGAAAGAACCCATACAAGGAGGACAAATATCTGAATTTGGGAAGTAACCATGAGGATGGATGCTGGGAAAAGATATGGATGGTATTAAGGGGGGAAACTGGTAAGACAATTGTGACTGATTAGATATTAAATGAGAAAAAATGAGAATAGACCTCAGGTTTCTGGCTTGGATGATTAGATGAAAAGTTATGTTGTTAAGCAGTAGAGGGAGTTTAGGAGAAAGTTGAGAAGTGGACTTAGTTTAAGTACATGTTGAATTTGAAGCTCTTGGTGTGCCATTCAAGTGGTGATATCTAATGGGTAATTAGATCTGTTATCAGCAAGTGGTCTGAGCTAGAGGTACACATTTGGGACTTGAGGCAGTCAAAGAGCTGCTGCCTCTGTTTCAGAAACTCAGGGAAAAAATGTAGAAGGAAGAGGAAAAGGGACCAGACATTTTGGAGAATATGAGGGAATGGGTAGATGACAGAAGACTTCAAGGAAGGTTTTTAGGGTATAACAGAAGAATAAGAATAAGAGAAGTTTAGTTCAGTTGCTCAGTTGTGTCCAACTCTTTGTGACCCCATGGACTGCAGAGCGCCAGGCTTCCCTGTCCATCACCAACTCCCAGAGCTTACTCAAACTCATGTCTATCGAGCTAGTGATGCTATCCAACCATCTCATCCCCTGTCGTTCTCTTCTCCTCCTGTCTTCAATCTTTCCCAGCATGAGGGTCTTTTCCAGTGAGTCAGTTCTTCGCATCAGGTGGCCAAATTATTAGAGTTTCAGCTTCAGCATCAGTCCTTCCTATGAATATTCAGGACTGATTTCCTTTAGGATTGACTGGTTTGATCTCCTTGCAGTTCAAGGGGCTCTCAAGAGTCTTCTCCAATACCACAGTTCAAAAGCATCAATTCTTTAGTGCTCAGCTTTCTTTACAATCCAACTCTCACATCCATACATGACTACTGAAAAAACTATAGTTTTGACTAGATGGACCTTTGACTAGATGGACAAAGATCTCTGCTTTTTAATATACTGTTTAGGTTGATCATAGCTTTACTTCCAAGGAGCAAGTGTTTTTTAATGCCATGGCTGCAGTCACCATCTGCAGTGATTTTGGAGCCCAAGAAAATAAAGTCTGTCACTGTTTCCATTGTTTTTCCATCTATTTGCCATGAAGTGATGGGACCGGATGCCATGATCTTAGCTTTTTGAATGCTGAATTTTAAGCCAGCTTTTTCAATCTCCTCTTTCACTCTCATCAAGAGGCTTTCTTTTTAGCTTTTACCATCTTTTTAGCTTTCTGCCATAAGGGTGGTGTCTTCTGTGTATCTGAGGTTATTGATATTTCTCCCAGCAATCTTGATTCCAGCTTGTGCTTCATCCAGCCTGGCATTTCACATGATATACTCTGCATATATGTTAAATAAACAGGGTGACAATATACAGCCTTGGTACACTGCAATATACCAAAATCTGCAAAATACAAGGAAAACTAGGAGAAAGTGATGTATTGGAGGTCTACAGAATCGAGTACTTTATGAATGAGGAGGCCGACTTTCTTCTGTTCTACACATCTACTCATTAGCGCGCGGGAAGGTCATTCCTGTTGCTCACATCTCCACTGATCCCCAACAACACCACTGTCACCTACCCCTATGCCACTGTCAGCTCTCTACTGTGATCGCCTCTTAATTGTTCTCTCTCCTCCACTCTAATCTTAAAATTTAGCCAGAGTACTTTATCTAAAACATAGGGTCTATCATGTTGCTTCTCTGCTTATAAACCTTCAATTACTTCCCCTTATAAAAAAAAAAAAAGAATAATCTACACTTTATGATGGACTACAAGCGCCTGCAAAATCTGCCCCCTGCTGGTCTCTCCAACCCAACTCCTGCCACTTCCTCCCTTGATCTTCACTGATCTCCCTTCTGTTCCTAAGAGGCAACAGTCCCCTGCCTCCCAGGCCCCTTGCTTTTCCTAAATAGTAGTATGGCTTCTCCATTCTTAATTTTAATGACTCAATTCAAATGCCATGTGCCCAGAGCAATCTTCCCCAGTCTCTCTGTCCCTCATTACTCTGTCTTCAGGGTCAGAAGTGAAGTGTCCTCTGTGGTGTCCTAAATGGGAAAGAAATCCAAAAAAGGGGGGATATATGTATATGTGGGACTTCCCAGGTAGCTCTAATAGTATGGAATTTGCCTGCCAATGCAGGAGATGCAGGTTTCATCCCTGGGTTAGGAAGATCCCCTGGAATAGGAAATGGCACCCCACTCCAGTATTCTTGCCTGGAGAATTCCATGGACACAGGAACCTGGTGGGCTACAATCTATGGGGCAGCAAAAAGTCGGACGCAACTGAACAACTGAGCACAATATGTGTACACAGAGCTGATTCACTTTTCTGTATAACAGAATCTAAACAAACATTGTAAAGCAACTATACTCCAATAAAAAGTAAGTGAAAAGAAAAATAAAAGTGGAATCTTCTGTGTGAGAGTGATAGAGGAGAGAACTGGGTCTTTCCCTTTATAGGAGGAGAACTGCAGGCTTCATCAGCATGGACGCATCTGTGTAATCACCCTCAAAACAAGTTCTAGAATATATTCATCACCACCAAAATTTCCCTTTTGTCCCCTTTCAACCAGTTTCCTCCCTCAGTACTTGCCAGCAGAGGCGGGCTGCTTGTTGATTTCATTGCCAGCCTTTGTGTTTCCCCAAACCTCATCAAGATGTCTTATTGGGAAAAGTGGTGAGAAATATGGAGCTTGACTATATTTCAATCCTTCAACATAGTCTGCGCAACTATCAGATTTCATCTGGATTGTCTTTCTCTTAGTAAATGACCTCTACTTCTCTGAGCACACATGAGTGGCAAATGCCCCTTGTGTAGAAAATAGCCAGCATTTGTCAGCCAGCCACAGAGAGGACATTTTTCTTCTCTGGAAATTTAGACAATTTTGCTATTTTTGGTTCTATGGCTATCAATGTCTTCAAAAACATTGTTTTATATTATTTTTCTATTTTACCCCAAATTGTTGCAACAAAAATGTTGGGCTACCACATCCTGCTGAATACTACTTGAAAGTGGAGGTCTGTTTTCTCTCTAAAAGCCAACTTAAAAATTGCCGGAACTTCCCTGGTGGTCCAGTGGTTGAGAATCTTTGCAATTGATGGTTGAGAATGCAATCAAGGCATTGCAATGCCATGGAGCCACTAAACCTGAGCTCCACAACTAGAGAATCTGTGTGCTGCAACTAAAGATCCCACATGATGCACGAAGATCCCACGTGCCTGCTGCAGCTAAAGCCTGACACAGCCAAATAAACACATAAATATTTTAAAAATTTGCCAACAAGTACTTCTTTGACATTCTCTACTCCAGTAGAAGGATGTTTCCAGCCTCCAGGAGATGTAAGAGACATAGGGATCAAACTTACATCTCTTACATCTCCTGCATTGGTAGGCAGATTCTTCACCATGCCACCTGGGAAGCCCTATTTCTTGGACCCCTGTTTTATTCTTAACATGGTACTGAAGGAGTTAGAAAAAGAATCTAAGCCATGAGCTTTAATCAAGGTAGCTGACATCCATCTGAGAAGGAAAAACATACCTGAGTGGAACTATTAGAAAGCATGACAGTTATGCTGACTCTAATGGGGACACCTAGAACCTTGGTTAAGAGATTCTGTATTCCAGATCTCATTTTTGTCCGTTGCAAATGAGAGGTTTGATTTTGATGAGTGGTTATCAAACGTTTCTGTTAAATGCACTGAGCCACATAATAGGGCTGGCCAGCTGAATAGCTGCTCAGGATATCCATCTATATGAGGTGTTAAAACAGCGATGGAAATAAAATAAAATGGAGAAAACTGAATGTATCAGAACTCCTCTCAGGAAGAGGACCATGTGTGATCTCAGAGTCAGCCGTTTGGGATATTGGGTGAGATTCCCAAGGAGCTTGCCTAAGAAACAACAGATGGAGGATAAACCCTTCTAATGAGGAGGAATCTGGTTTAGTGCAGGGCTTTTGTTCTGTTCCCCTGCAAGCTTGGGCCCCATTCAAGATGCCTGGGATGATAGAGCAGAGACTGAGCCTCACTACCAGTGGTCCTGTTTTTCTGCCCTCTTTACATACTGCTTAGTATTTCTACATAAAGGAACAAATCTTTAAAAAATGTAATCTGAACGGGAAACACGCAAGTATGAATGCTGCATGCCTCACCAAGCTCTGCAGCAAATAACTACTTTACAAATGAATTTTTACCTAGAATCCCAGTGTGAAAACCAGGTGAAACAAACCCCACCCTGTTTAAATTAGATGTAAGGACATGGGACTTTGTTCACTCAGTTTCCCTTTAAACCTGCTGAGAAAATGTTGTCAGATTCTAGTCCTCAGTGGAATAACTATTTAAAAACTACTGATCTAGCTGATTTCCACCCTTTTGAAAAAGCACTAATCTTCTCTGATTCTATAATACAGACATCTAGAGAATCGTGTAGCAGTGCTTTGTTTCTTAAATTCTTATATATCTCTCACCAAAATTAATGTTTTCACTTGTTTAATAACAAGTATTTTGAGAAAAATAGAACACTGACATGTTAACCCATACAACTGTCATTTATAGTTTCTCTTTTAAAGAAACCTATGCTCTGAAAGTTTTCTTGAACTTTCAGCCTTTGTATTAAATAATGTGTTTTGATTTCCATGAACTCATTCTTGTTCTCTGATGACGTCTTTTTAAAAAAATAATCACCTCTCTTGTTTCATGGAAGCCCTCTCTTAAGCCTCTCTGAGGCTATTCAGAGTTCTTTGGGTGTCTGTTTCTCTTTTTTTAAGTTACCTTCTGCTTGTTTCTCAGTTTTTGCTTCTGTTCCTTCTCTTTTGAAGAGCTGGATCTTTGTAAGTTTCTTAGAAGTCTTGACTGCAGTTCATATTTAAGAAGGAATAACTAGGTGGATTAATAAAAGCGGATCCGGGAGTCCCTCTGTGGTTTGGGGCCCCTTTCCAGAAGGAGATGGCGATTCAGATTCTGGGGATCTTGGCTGTCAGGCTTTCTCCCTCCATCTTAGCTGGGACTAGATAAGAAAGTCAATGTTGGGTACTCACTCTCATGTGGAACACAGAGTCCTCCTAGGCACATTGCTGAATTCTTTTGGGAGCACATCTCAGGTCTATGGTCCAGGGGAAGACACCGCTGCTGCGTGGGGTAGGGTGATTGGAGAAGTGGGTGGGATCAGGCTGACTCAGCAGAATTACACTGAGGCTCTTCATTCACTACTTCAGCCTCCTCTTCCATTCCCTCCACTCCTGCTCATCCTAGACACTCTGCCATGAAAAACTGCATGTGCCCTGCCTTCCTCTTCTACTTGCTCTGAGCTGTGGCTTCTTGCACCCTAGTTTATTAGGCCGTATGATCCTGTTGTCTAGGATTTCTAAAAGAATGACCATTACTCCCATTACCAGTGCTTTTAATGGGTTTTTCCCTTTTGTATTTTACTGCAGTGGCACACTGAAGATGGGGAAGTTGGAGAGCTCCATTCAGGGTGTAGGCAGTAGTGGTGCATTGCTGTAGAGAATTTATAAACAATAATAAAAACCAACCCAAAGAAAGTCTGGTTTTTATTATCACCCAGATCAGTGATAAAATGTTCTCCCTACCCCCTAAAAAAGTATCTTAAAAAAAAAAAAAAAAGTTCTAAACAATTGCATTGGTTACTGTAGAGTTTTAATAAAATATATGTATGTTTCAAATAAGCACATTTTTACTACTATTGTCTAACAAACATTGGGTTCTACAGAGAAGTTAATTTGGAAACCTCCCAGTTATACAGTTGGTTCCAACACAAATGGACTCAGCTATACATGTTTGTTTCGAGAGTAAGTTTATAAAGTTTTGGAATCATTCAAGCTTGATTTTGGCATCACTTGTGTTTCCAATTCCTGTGGTACTACATATTCCTGCATATAACCAGTAGATTGGAAATAAGCATTGACAGGGCAGTATTGTGAAGATAAAGAAACAGAACTTGAGTAACTTGCATTGTCTCATTCTGTGTGACCATTTCGAGTTTTATTTGTGTTTCAATTTTAAACAATGATATACAGAGCAAACTGTGAGGCATAACATCTTTTATTGTAAGTGCAAATTTTAGTTTGTGCATGAAATATTTTATTAAATTACAATAGTATCTTGAAATGGAAGTTTTGTATTTATAAATTAATTTTTTGTTTTAAGCTATGGACCAATCCAAGGAAACAGTGACTGTTACTGAAAGTAATTTTGTCATAAAGGAAAAGGGAATATTAAAAGACTATCTACTCCAGGTGCCAAAGAGCACTATGCATGCCAGTGTTTCAAGTCATCTAATTGGATTAGAGGAAAGAAGGAAGGAAGTCCAGGTGTTTAGGTGACCATTTTGAAGCAGAAGGTTGGGTACTATGATTAAAAGGAGAATTTAAGAGGTAAAATGACTTTTCAAAAGCAATGGAAGTTCAATAGTGGAACTTGTCTCCCACTTGTGTTTCTTTTAGCTGAAGTGGTCTCTGCAATTTGTGTGAATACTTGGCCCTATGAAGAATATGCACACATATCCAGCTCTACCAGTCCTTCTGGGCTAAGCATGAGTCCTGTTCCTCTTGCTACCATTTCTCAGACAACTTTAGCCCAGAATCATCCCGACTCTCACATATCTTACTCATCCAGCATTTTTCATACTACACTTGTGTTTTGCTTCTACTTGGACTACAAGCCCTTTAAGACCTGGGATCTATCTTATGGGTGCCTACATTCCTGGCAGCACAGAGGTTCCCAGGAATGGTTGCTGATAGACATGTCTATGGCAGTCTTGCTAAGAAGGGCTAGTCCTCAAAGGTGACCTACTTTGAAGGTGGATTAAAAAAAAAGAAAAGAACTGGCCAATTCATTTGGAAACTGGATGAAAAATGAACTCTGAAATCTAAGTGCTATTTTACATCTTAGTCAAAAGTGAAGTACAGTGATGAAGCCATGGGATTTCCTGCTAGTTTAATTGACACAATGGCTCTAAAGGAATTTCCAAAAGTGTGATTTCAGATGTGTTCTGTGCTAAGGAAAGGTCACTGGCATAGGCATGTAGCCTCCTTCAGAGGGACTGCTCTGAAAGATAATACTCAGTGCATCTGCTGGTTCTGTTACCTAAATATCCAGAGGTAATACTGTTTTTTCAAAGCATTAGATCACAGTGAAGGCATTGGTTCAATCTGAATCTCATTATCAGAGATTAAAGGATGACTTAATTTGATAAGAGAGTAACAGTTTTGCTTTCTCAGTTTAGGAGAAAGTCATTGTTGTAATCAGATACCTTCCATACTGAAGCTGAGCAAAAAATTGTTGCTCAATTCAATTCCATGGAGAAATAGAAAAGGGTAGGGTAGGGTAGCTATGACTGTCAAGAGAATATTAGCTTATTTCATCAGGATCCACACCCCCCCCAACCCCTGTTTTTTTTTTATCCACACAGACAGTTTAACAGATTGAGGAAGTGGTGGGAGAAGAGATAGCTGTAAAGATTCAATCTTCAACAGAAAGATCTTTCATTTGGAAAGATAGGGCTGTGTTTGGATAAAAACAAAGCTTATCAAGTCATGATGGGATTGAAAGGATAAACTAAGACTTGTTCAATAAACACAAATGCTAGATATTCAAAAGTGGTAGATTTAGAGTAAATAAAAGGGAATTATAATTTCGATAGCCTTCCCTGGTATCTCAGCTGGTAAAGAATCTGCCTGCAATGCAGGAGACCCCGATTTGATTCCTGGGTTGGGAAGATACTTTGGAGAAGGGATAGGATCCCACTCCAATATTCTTGGGCTTCCCTGGTGGGTCAGATGGTAAAGAATCCACCTGCAATGTGAGAGACTTGGGTTTGATCCCTGGGTTGGGAAAATATACTGGAGAAGGAAATGGCAACCTATTCCAGTATTCTTGCCTGAAGAATCCATGACAGAGGAGCCTGGCAGGCTACAGTCCATGGGATTGCACATGACTTAGTGATTAAACCACTGCCATAATTTTGATAGAGGGGAATGAATACACTTCTGGAACCCATTAACCTAAGAGGTAGCACTGGCAAAAATATAAGTAGACTGCCAAGAGATTTGATCCTTTCATGGGTGACAGGTTGTTGTTCAATTGCACTCCATGGACTGCAGCATGCCAGTCTTCCCTGTCCTTCACTATCTTCCAGAGTTTGCTCAAACTCTTGTCCATTGAATCAGTGATACCATACAAACATGTCATCCTCTGTTGCCCTCATCTCTTCCTGCCTTAAGTCTTTCCCAGCATCACAGTCTTTTCCAATGAGTCAGCTCTTTGCCACATCGGGTGGCCAAAGTATTGGAGCTTCAGCTTCAGCAACAGTCCTCTCAGTAAATATTCAGAGTTGATTTCGTTTAGGATTGACTGGTTTAATCTCCTTGCTGTCCAAGGCACTCTCAAGAGTCTTCTACAGAACCACAATTTGAAAGCATCAATTCTTTGGCGCTCAACGTTCTTTATTGTCCACCTCTCACATCTGTACATGACTACTGGAAAAACCATAGCTTTGACTATATGGACCTTTGTTGGCACAGTGATGCCTCTGCTTTCAATATACTGCCTAGCTAAAGTACAATTATTCAGGGAGGCCAGGATGACTGGTCACTTTCCTGACCTCCAAGGCTGATGTTGAATGTGATACTCCAGGCCTCTAGGACTCATTCTTGGTTTCATCATTGCAGACGGTTTTCTGGACAGCAGGGACCAAGGGACTGGTCCAAGGACCAAGGGGCACCATTCTGATGTTCTCAAGTTTCATCTTCCCAGGCTAAATATTAACTTTCAGCCTGGAGTATCTTTCACCAAGTCATCTGTCTTAGTAAATGCTCTTGAGGTCCCAGTATCAGGAGGAGGCCATGAATCTTCCCTGCTGACAGTGAGAATACCCACACCCAGCTGCCATCGTGATTCCCGCGTCCCACAATGTTCATGACAGTAAATTAGGCACCAAAGATTGTTTACATAACCCCTGATACCTGGTATATTTGTCAGCCCCACTCCATGGTCTGTGACTTTTGTAGAGCCAGGAAATGTTTAAAATAGAAGGCTACAGATAATATATAAAATTATGAGCACTTTATAAGAACTCAAAAAAGTTTATCTGAACATTTCCCTCAGATCTCATATATTTCCTTTCTTCCCTTTTCTCTCTCATTTTGTCTCCATTTTACTCCCCTCCTTTGTTTGGTTTAATTCCATACTCAAACAGAGTAGCTTGTGCTCTCCCTATAAGCTTTTCACTGGATCCTCTGCTTGCTTCCCTAAGTAGCCATTTTCTTGGCTACACTATATGGCTGTGTGTGCATGTGATTTCCAACTCTGCAGACCCCACTGTAACTTTTATCTTAACTCTTGACCATGTGTCCAGTTGCTTCTTCTTAGCTTTATGGTTACCTAAACTTACCTTGTAAGTTTAGTCTTTAGCCAAAATTCCTGTGTTATGTTATCAGACCTGGTTGCGAAATAAAGACATTGTTCCTTAAAACAATCTCTATAGGGTATCATCCCAATCAAAATAGAAACTGGGGAAATAGTCATTTTGGACATATTTCTCAAAACACTTTTGGAACTTCTGTGTGTAGTCCTCATTGGTGGTAAGTTTGTCCTTTGACATTGGAATCTGATTTTCATTTGTTTTTTCTTTCTTTCTTTCTTTTTTGCATAGCATATGGGATCTTAGTTCTCTGGCTAGGGTTTGAACCCCAACTCCCTGCATTGGAAGTGTGGCATCTTAACCACTGGACTGCCAGGGAAGTCCCAGAATCTTTTTTTTTTTTTTTTTTGTTTAAGAGTGAATGTTACCTGGTTTAGATTCAGCAACTCTAATGGTAAATTAGCCCTTATAGATTTAGATAGTGCTAGCCCTTCTACAAATCTTACTTTGACATAGCTGTAACTTTTCTTATGCAGTCTGTTCCTTTGTATAATTGAGTATCTACTTTGTTTTCAGAACTACAGAAGAGTTGCTGGTATTGAGATGAATAATATGCAGATAATGTTATTGAAATAAATGCTTTGTGTGGAGGAAATTTTTGACCTTGATTCTAACAATCCATTATATCCATTTTTTTTCAGGTCAGGACTAATTCATGATTGTGACATTTTAAATTTGGCAGTCACTTTCTGTGGTTATTTTTAATTGAGTGGAATAAAATAGAATGTGTATAATATATTTTCTAGCCTTGTTGAGATATCATTGAAATAGAAGAGAATAGACTAGTATTGAATAGATTAGAATTCTGCTTCTGCTTAGGATATAGAAAGCTACAAGATAACTTTGCTTCTACTCTATTAATGGGCTAAGACTAAATAATCAAACCAAAACTAAATAATTTTCTTAATAATAGAGTTTAGGTAGTAGAGCAACCAGGTAAATAGAATTTCAGAAGCGTGGATCTCTCCAAGGAGAAGAAATACGTGAACTCTCTCACCTTTTGTCATAGCATGGGAAGAAGTGGCTGCCATAAAAGGGGAGAAGACCACTGACATTTTGATGAATTCTAAAAGGCTGAGCATGGATTCATATGATAGTTTAGAATAACTGGGAGTTCCAGATACAAGAGAATTTACACTCATTTACAAACTCTTTTATACTGATATCCAGTGGGTTCTCAAAAGAAAGACTGGGGACTGGGCAGGAACGAGGAGGTGAGTGCTCATTGGTAGGGATCAGCTCCCGCTGATGCACAGAAATAAAGCACTGTTAACTTTCTTAGCTCTCCCTCATACCTAGGAAAAGGTTTCAAGATCTGGACAAAGGGTTTGAAACTCTTTTGGATCTAGGATTCTGCACTCATACCAAGCAGACGTCTTTTATCACTGAGACGGAGACGAGAAATTCTACCACCAATGCCCTGTCTCCTACCTCCACCACATCAACACAAGGCAGAGTTGCTACCATGGTGATAAGAAGGAAAGGAGCACCAAAAAGCCTCCATCCCCGTGGCCCTGGTACACAGTACTTGTCTAAGACCAAATCTGGATCAGGAGAACCAAGAACCCCCACTATGAGTCTAGCCCCAAATAATGAGCAGTAGCTGTCTACTGTTGCAGTTGGTCAGGAGCATGAAGACAGATGGATCTGTGGTATAGAGCTGAAGCATCTGCTGAAAGCTGAGTGGAGCCAGACCTTTGAGGAAAACTCCTCAACACTCCACGCCCCACACTAAGTACAACGTAACAGCAGCACATTGCAAGAGGAATTTGAGTCTGTGCTGCACCCGAGGTTATGTGCCTGTGTGCATACTTCAGTTGCCCCTGACTCTGCGACCCTATAGACTGTAGTCTGCTAGGCTACTCTGTCCATGGGATTCTCCAGGCAAGACTACTCGAGTGGGTTGCCATTCCCTCTTCCAGGGTATCTTCCCCACCCAAGGACCAAACCCTGGTCTCTTACGTCTCTTGCATTGGCAGCAGGTTCCTTACCACTAGCGCCACCTGGGAAACCTGACTATAGCAATAAGATAACCCAGATCAATGAGACTGAATCAACTCAAACAGCCCAATGGAAGAAGAGACACGCCTATTTCTGCATGCAAATATTAACCCTATCTATATTGTTTTTCTAAACAGAATTTTTATGTACATAAAGCAAAAACTTGCAACTTAATGGAGAAATAAACAAGTCCACAATTACAGGTTGAGAACTTAATACTTTTATGCAGTAACTGATAGAACAAGTAGACAAAACATTAGTGAGGCTATGGAAGACCTGTACTAGCAGAGTGATGCTTAGAAGAGTTCACCCACCAGTAACAGAATGTACATTTTTTTCAAGTGCACACAAAACATTCACTAAGATGCACTACCTTCTGAGACATAAAACAAAGCTCAACAAATTTCAAAGAATCGAAATTATTCAGAGTATGTTCTTTTGGTAAGAATGGGTTTAAGCTAGAATCAATAACAGAAAGTTATTGGAAAGAGTATTGTAAAATACTCAAATATTCTAAAATTGAATAACAGACTTCTAAGCAATCAGTGTGTCAAGAAATCATAAGGGAAATTAGCAAATATTTTTAGGGCCAGTGCACTATGACAACGCTGAGGGATGGAATGGGGAGGGAGTGGGGTTCAGGATGGGGGACACATGTATATCCATGGCTGATTCATGTCAATGTGTGGCAAAAACCACAACAATATTGTAAAGTAATTAGCCTCCAATTTAAATAAATTAATTTAAAAAAAGAAAATGAAAACAGTATATAAAAATTTATGTGATGCAGCTATGGCTATGCTTAGAGGGAAATGTATAACAGAAAAGAATAGGATAGAAAGTAGTAATGCTATGCAAGGATTCTATTTAGGAACTGCACACATAGTAACTGATGTTAGGTCAGCTACTGTGAGCCTTGTAGGAGATACCTTTGTTTGAAGGAGACATGACATATATACACATTGGGTAGAAATGTGTTTATAATTTACTGCTTACTGTTTTCTCATTGATTTTGTAAAATAAGGCAGCCAGTTTGATTATCAGTCTAATAGGAGCTCCCAAGTGTGTTGATTTTTTTATTACCATAGGCCATAGTTTTGAAGCAAAGTGAGAAATTTTTTCTCTGTTCTTAGCATGAGTGCGGGACTTTCTACCAAATTTCAGTTATGGATGTTCAGTGCATTTTTCAGAAAGGAAGTTTAGAACATGACAGTTTTTGTGTTTATAGCAATTGTGGTATTTAATTCTAACTAGTGTAGATTGCTCAGTAAAACATATTGGTTTTTCATTAGAGGAAAAAATTAATTTGCATGCTCAGTTTCAACTCCTGGATGTAAACTGTGATGATATTGGGAAAAATCATTCACCCTATTCTAAAAAAATACCTTATAGTAAAGTTTATTGAAAATATAGTTTTATCAAATGCTGAAAATACAATGAGAATAACAGAGTCCAGTGTATTTTTTAAATTTATTTTTTAATTGAAGAGCAATTGCTTTACAATATTGTGTTGGTTTCTGCCATACATCAACATGAATCAGCCATAGGTATACATATGTCCTCTTCCTCCTGAACCTCACTCTCACCTCCCACCCTATCCAACCCTGTGGGTTGTCACAGGGCCCAGCTTCCAGTGTATTTTTATTATGAAATTTCAAACCGTCAAAATTAAGAGATGAAAATCTACTTGGCAATACAGTATGCCAAATTTGTTGATAAAAATTCTCAAATATTTTCACCAGGGGAAAAAAGTTATTGCGATATTTTCTACAAAGTTTTGTAACCATTGAGTAGGCTTTTTTTATTATCAAATTTAATAGTTTATAGTATTAATATGTGGCATGGTAAAAAGAAAGAAGTCTAGCTCATATAATTGCTAGAAATATGATTTTTTCTGTTGTTTATTGATGATGTGTATTATTGAAGAATATTCCATAGCAATGTTTATTACATCATTATATTCAATTTTGGATTCTGCAATCCAGTCTGATGAAGTCCTGATATTTTTAACACTTATAGTTTATGACAGGTAATTGTGGGAAGACAATTTTACAGAGGACTTGTTCAGTTGTATTTATTTTACCTAGATTATAATTTAACATAGTTTTAAATTTCTTCCTAGACTCGGGAAGAAAAGTTATTAGTCAACATAAATTAACCTGAAAAAGCTTTAAAAAATAATTGTAGGTGAAAAGGCTGAAAATATATTGGAATGCATATAGGAGTTAATAAAATTATTAGTCTATTGATAATGGTTTCATTTCAAAACATTTAAAAATACATCATAAATCTTGGGAATATAAAAAACTTCTGCTAATGGTCATGAGTATATTTAAAATATTTTTAGTTATTTTTAATTTTTTAAAAGAATTTACTAGGTAACTGGTTTTGAAAGTATTTGTCCAGAAATTGTGGTTAACCATTGACATTTACTATTATCATTCTGAAATTTCTAGATTTTGGAAGAGAAAATACTCAACAGGGCAGAGAAGTTCACAAATGAGATTCATATTTTCAGTTATGAAAGAATCTCTTTTGGAAAATATTTCTACAGATGTCATATGGGTAACAAGTTTGGCTACTTAACTGATATTTTTAGCATTCTTAACAAATTTAATTTAAAACTGCCTGGAAAACCAATGCTATATTTCAACATGTCAAATGTATCAGAGATGTTCCAAAAGATGTTGTTATGGCAAGCAAAACCCAAAATTAGTCACCCTAGTTGCTATGTTTTCCCAACATTGCTGTAACATATTGAAAAGAATGCTATTAATGAAGCCAATTTGAATAAAATAAATTTAGAGGTATTGTTACTTTTCACTTTCATGTCTCAAACTTCTAATTATTACTCTCCAGAAGAGAAATTTAAAACATTAAAGAAAAATGTTTTCTTTGCAGATTTTGAATTAATAATTTAGTTAAACTTGGTCAACCAAAAAGTTTTATTGTATCTCAATTCTTCATTTATACCAGAGACTAGGACATAGAATTTACCATTATTTTTGGCTATGATTACTTGAGAATTTCTATTGCTAAATAGCAAAAGTATATATTTATAATTAGCATTTGCAATCACATACTTGTATAAACTAGAATTTTCAGTACTGAATTGATCAAAAACCAAGGCAGACTTAAAAGTCTACTAAAAGTCCTCTGTTTCTAAGGTGGAAAAACAAGGAGTGGGTTTGTCATTCCACTTGAAACAACCAACAAAATTTTTTAGATGTAAAAAACAGACAAGATAAAAGAAACAACAATTTTCAGGAAATTAGGTATCAGGTGAGGAAAAGCAGTGATCTCTTAGATATGAAAAACCGATGAATTGACCCTTATCATTAGCCACAGTGAAGGGAGGGGGGACCCAGCAGAGTTTGCTGGCCTCTCTGAGTTGAAGAGGCAGAGATGAGATGTGTGCAGCTAGGGTCACAGAGCAGAGTACCAAGGAAAGGAGAATTGCATGGATAGAAAACAAACTGATTTGCAGAGAGTCCTGCTTAAATATTAAGCAGAGTAATGAGCCTGTTCTTATCAGCCAGACTGGAAAACCTCATCATTCATAATTCAAAAAATTCTCGGAAGAGTCTTGCCTCAGTTGTGGGGGTTAATTAGCCTTAATTTAGATGCAGTGCTTCCCAGGTGCTGCTGCTGCTGCTGCTGCTAAGTCGCTTCAGTTGTGTCTGACTCTGTGTGATCCCATAGACAGCAGCCCACCAGGCTCCCCCATCCCTGGGATTCTCCAGGCAAGAACACTGGAGTGGGTTGCCATTTCCTTCTCCAATGCATAGGAATATATCTACCTAAAGAAACGAAAGATCTATATATAGAAAACTATAAAACACTGATGAAAGAAATCAAAGAGGACACAAATAGATGGAGAAATATACCGTGTTCATGGATTGGAAGAATCAATATTGTGAAAATGGCTATACTACCCAAAGCAGTCTATAGATTCAATGCAATCCCTATCAAGTTACCAACGGTATTTTTCACAGAACTAGAACAAATAATTTCACAATTTATATGGAAATACAAAAAACCTCGAATAGACAAAGCAATCTTGAGAAAGAAGAATGGAACTGGAGGAATCAACCTGCCTGACTTCAGGCTCTACTACAAAGCCACAGTCATCAAGACAGTATGGTACTGACACAAAGACAGAAATATAGACCAATGGAACAGAATAGAAAGCCCAGAGATGAATCCACATACCTATGGACACCACACCTTATCTTTGACAAAGGAGGCAAAGATATACAATGGAAAAAAGACAACCTCTTTAACAAGTGGTGCTGGGAAAACTGGTCAACCACTTGTAAAAAAATGAAACTAGAACACCTAACACCATACACAAAAATAAACTCAAAATGGATTAAAGATCTAAATGTAAGACCAGAAACTATACAACTCCTGGAGGAGAACATAGGCAAAACAGTCTCCGACTTAAATCACAGCAGGATCCTCTATGAACCACCTCCCAGAATATTGGAAATAAAAGCAAAAATAAAAAAAGGGACCTAATGAAACTTAAAAGCTTTTGCACAACAAAGGAAACTATAAGCAAGGTGAAAAGACAGCCCTCAGAATGGGAGAAAATAATAGCAAATGAAGAAACAGACAAAGGATTAATCTAAAAAATATACAAGCAACTCCTGAAGCTCAATTCCAGAAAAGTAAATGACCCAATCAAAAAATGGGCCAAAGAACTAAACAGACATTTCTCCAAAGAAGACATACAGATGGCTAACAAACACATGAAAAGATGCTCAACATCACTCATTATCAGAGAAATGCAAATCAAAACCACAGTGAGGTGCCATTACACGCCAGTCAGGATGGCTGCTATCCTAAAGTCTACAAGCAGTAAATGCTGGAGAGGGTGTGGAGGAAAGGGAACCCTCTTACACTGTTGGTGGGAATGCAAACTAGTACAGCCGCTATGGAGAAGAGTGTGGAGATTTCTTAAAAAACTGGAAATAGAACTGCCATATGACCCAGCAATCCCACTTCTGGGCATACACACCGAGGAAACCAGATCTGAAAGAGACACATGCACCCCAATATTCATTGCAGCACTGTTTATAATAGCCAGGACATGGAAGCAACCTAGATGCCCATCAGCAGACGAATGGATAAGGAAGCTGTGGTACATATACACCATGGAATATTACTCAGCCGTTAAAAAGAATTCATTTGAATCAGTTCTAATGAGATGGATGAAACTGGAGCCCATTATACAGAGTGAAGTAAGCCAGAAAGATAAAGAACATTACAGCATACTAACACATATAATGGAATTTAGAAAGGTGGTAATGATAACCCTATATGCAAAACAGAAAAAGAGACACAGAAGTACAGAACAGACTTTTGGACTCTGTGGGAGAAGGTGACGGTGGGATGTTCAGAGAGAATAGCATTGAAATAAGTATACTTTCAAGGGTGAAACAGATCACATGCCCAGGTTGGATGCATGAGACAAGTGCTCAGGGCTGGTGCACTGGGAAGACCCAGAGGGCTCGGATGGGGAGGGAGGTGGGAGGGGGGATTGAGATGGGGAACACATGTAGGTCCATGGCTGATTCATGTCAATGTATGGCAAAAACCACTGCAATATTGTAAAGTAATTAGCCTCCAACTAATAAAAATAAATTAAAAAAAAAAAAAAAGAAAGTGAAAAGTGAAAGTGAAGTTGCTCAGTTTTGTCTGACTCTTAATGACCCCATGGACTGCAGCCCACCAGGCTCCTCTGACCACGGGATTTTCCAGGCAAGAGTACTGGAGTGGGGTGCCATTGCCTTCTCCGCCTCCCAGGTGGCTCAGTGGTAAAAGAATCCGCCTGCCAATATAAAAGCCTTTGCTCTGTAACTAGAGAAAGCCCACGTACCACAGCGAAGAGCCCATGCACTGCAATGAAGATCCAGTGCAGCCAAAATTTTTCTAAAAAAATTTTTAAAAGCTGGGGGATCAATTAAGCACATTCCTGGGACAGGCAAATTATATATATATATATATACACATATACACACATATATATATATTCATACACACACACACACATACACATATATATAAATGATACAAGTTAGACTTTTAGAAGTTAAAACTGCAATGTTTGTGATAAAAATATATTGTATTTGGTTAATGTCAGATTAGACACTGCAAAAAAATAGATTAAAAAACTGAAAGACAGTAGTAGAAATGATCTAAAATGAAACACACAAGAAGCAAACAAAATATGGATTATCAATGAGTTGTGAGACAACTTCAAGCAACTTAATGTAATAAGTGCAATAGGAGCTCTGAAATAGAAGGGAGCACACACATATATGAATGGCTAAATAACTCCCAAATTTGATGCAAACACTAAAGCTATAGATCTAAGAAACCCCCAAAACTCCAAGCATGAGAAACATAAAGAAAATTATAGGAAGGCAAACGTATTTAATAGTTTTTCAAAATAGTATAATAGTATTTCAAAAGGAATGATGAAGAAAAAATTTTGAAGTCATCCAGACAAAACAAGATACATAAGAACAAATGCAAAAATGATAGCAGACTTCTCAGCAGATTGTATGGACACTATACAAGCAAAGAGTCAGTGGAACAACATATTGAAAGCAATAAAGGAAAAAAAACAAAACCTGTTCACCTAGAGTTTTATATCCGGTAAAAATATCTTTAAAAATAAAGAGATGGAGGTTCAAGAGAGAGGGGACATACGTTTACTTATGGCTGATTCACATTGTTGTAGGGCTTAAACCACCACAACATTGTAAAGTAATTATTCTCCACTTAAAAATAAATTTTTAAAAAGGGGGAAAAAACCCTTGTTTTAAATATACAAAGCCAAAACAATTATAAGAAGATTTGCACTACAAGAAATGTTGAATGAAATAATTCAAACCTAAGGGCTTCTCTGGTGGCTCAGTGGTAAAGAATCTGCATGCCAATACAGGAGATGTGAGCTTGATCCCTGGGTCAGGAAGATCCTCTGAAGAAGGAAATGGCAACCCATTCCAGTATTCTTGCCTGAGAAATCCCATGGACAGAGGAGCCTGGTGGGCTACAGTCCATTGGGTGGCAATGAAGTGGACAAGACTTAGTGATTGAACAACAAAGGAAAGTGATACTAGATAGGAGACTGCACAAAAGAATGAAAAGCCTATAAAACAATATCTAAAATTTTCCTGTGATTTAAATATCTTTAAATGCTATTAAAAATAATACAAATTTAATGTGGTATTTATAATATGTATAAAAATAAAATGCATGACAACAATAGCACAAATACCAGGAAGAAGGAAATGAGTAGCTCTATCATAAGGTTCTTCTACTGTATGCCAAGTGGTATAACATCTCTTGAAGATAAACTGTGATAAGATGATATGCATGCTTTAAACCCTAAAACAACAAATGAAATTTTTAAAAAAAATTATAGCTAGTGAACTAACAAAGGAAATAGAATTGAATAATAAAAATATCTGAAAATTGGAAACATACCAAGTATCCATCAGTAGGTGAAATGAGTAAACAAATTGTAACATATCTATATAATGGAACACTGTTCAGTGATAATAATGAATCACTGAAACACACAGTAACATATATGAAGCAGAAAATAAATATGTGGAGTGAAATAGCTAAATACATAAATTTTTAAAAGTATAACATTTACTAGGAGGTTTTTGTTCTGTTATTCTTCCTCCAACATTTTCTGTATTACATATGGCAGGCATGAAAATAACCATAGTGTGTAATAAATGCTTCAGTAGTGATACACATTTTCTTCCAAAGAGTGATTAGAAACCAGCACTTTAACATAATTGACAGAATGCCACCCAGTTTTTATGCCTTCTTCATACATTATTTGGCTTGGCACAATACATATCAAATAAATGGATCCTGTCTTTATTTAGGTTCTTCCATGGCTTTATATTCAAAAGCTTAGTTGTCATTGCAGCCAGATCGCTCCCCTGGCCCCAGATCATATATCTGCTCATCCACTTTATGTCTCCGCTTGGAGACCTCAAATGCATCTCAAATTCAAAGAGCTTCAGATTGACCTGGTCTTCCTTCAATGTTCTCTCTTAGGGATCATCTTCAACATCCATCTAGTTAATTTTGCTTTTTTGAGTGAATGTAATAAGAGTTATAGCTAGTAATCTGTATCAAGTGACCTATATATAGTGAACTTTTGATGGAAACTCATCAAAAGCTCACTATGTTTATGGTGAGTGAGTGACTGTAATAAAAACCATCCTTGATGGCACCCTCACCTCACCCCCCAGATGCATTCTAAAGCTCTGATGAGTATATGCCCTCAAGGTCTCTCCAATTCATCCACCTGTTTTGCTCTCTCCCTCCATCACTCTAGTCTAATTTCCAATTAACTCTTAGCTAGGTTATACAATGAACTCCAAACTGGACTCCCCTTATCCATACCTGCCTCATTCTGATCTGTTTCCTATGTTTTATCTACTGTGGGGTCTGATCTGGGGACAAGACTAGGTCTGATCTTGCCACTCTGTCCATCCTCTTAAAACCCCTCACCTTGATTTCCATAAATCTGTCCACCTCTTCTCTCATATGCTCTCTTACACTTGCTGTATTTGCTCCTTCAAGGTCTTTTTTCCATTTCTTTAATACTCCTTGCCCTCGTTCACCACAGGCTTTTTGTATGCTATTTCTTCTGCCCCCAGTGTCTTCCCATATCCTTCCCTTCCCTTCGCCTGATTTAACTTAATTCAGTTCAGCTTGCAGGTCACAACGTCATGTCACCCTGAATCCATGACTAGTTTTAAATATTTATTTTACTCATTTATAACACCATGCACCCTCCTTTACAGACTCGATTATAATTTGTGATTTGGTGTTTATTTGAAAGAAGTTGTTTAGGTCACATGTGTCTCCTCCAGACTGTCAACTTCATGAAGGCACCTGATTGTGTCTTTTTCGTTCATTACTGGATCCTTAGCATGTAACCCCGTGACTGACACATATTGAGCAATCGGTAAATATTTGGGAAAGGAATGAATCAGTGACTCTAAAATGTCTATAAGAGGAAACTCAAGGACACTAAGACATTCTTATTTAATGAAGTTGAATCTGATCTTCAGCTTTTCTAACGAAGCTTGTGAAGTCAGCCATATCAGTAAAGGACCTCTGTAATTTCTCCTTTCACTGAAGTAATTTCTGTTGTTAAACAGAGTGGAAGCCTCTTGTTCTCCTCTAAACTGCTAAGACCTAAATGGATGCTTAGCTCTCTGGTCTTGCCTTGGTAATTGCTGCTGCAGCTTACTGCATACACCGGAGTGCATGAACTGTGTCTTAGCTGACTAGCTCCTTGATGGCGAGCCAAGTGGTAGCAACGAACGGTCAGCTTTAGAGCCCTTGCCCCCTGAAAACATCTCACACTCTGCTGGAGGAACATAATCTCCTACTGCCCTGTGCTCCCCCGGCCCTTGACTTCTGCTTGTACATTATACTTACATCCATTTATTTACACAAACACACACATACACAGACATTCAGGTGTTTTTACAGCTCTTGCTTCGTTGTGCCCTCCTTGTAGCTCATTGCCTGCCTATCTCTTATGAGACAAGTGTTTCTGGGAAGTTTGATGGTCTTGCTCTCACCTTCTTCTGGCCCCCAGCATGGTGCTTTGGTGGTGACCCAGTCTAATGTAATGCTTGCCGACTCAAGCTCAACTGACTCGTGGAAAGTGGCAGCAACGTAAGTGCTGGAGTTTTCCTCTTCTCTTAGCCTCTGCATATGTCTTGTGCTGTGGTGTAATTGGCAGAACATTCGATTCTGGGTCAGCAAACTTGGGTTTCAGTCTGAGTTTCAGCTTTCTTGCCTATAAAACATAGAAAATAATCCTTGTTTATCCATTGCAATGAGTATTTGCTAGGGTTAAATATGGTATGGAAGGGAACTTCCTTGGTGGTCCAGTGGCCAAGAATTTGCCTTCCAATGCGAGCCAGGTGGGTTTGACCCATGGTTGGGGAACCCACAGACCGTGGAGTACGTAAGCCCTCACACAGCAATGAAGAGACCTCTTACTACGACTAAAACCCTGAAGCAGCCAAATTAGCTAGCTAATTAAAAAATAGAAATAAAATTCAGTTGGAGTCTTTATAAAATAGGTATGGAGGTATCTGGGCTTCCCAGGTGGTCCAGTGGTAAAGAATCCGCCCGCCAATGCAGGAGATGCATGAGATGCAGGTTCAGTCCCTGGGTTGGGAAGATCCCCTGCAGTAGGAAATGGCAACCCAGTCCAGTATTCTTGCCTGAAAAATCCCATGGACAGAGGACTACAGTCCATGGAGTTGCAAAATAGTTGGACATGACTGAGCGACTGAACACATGGAGGTATCTGATAATATGTAAAGCATTCTACAGATGTAAGGAATTGTTATTATTTCTCAATATGAATGTGCAAAGAAACATAGCCTGAAGTAGCTAGGACTTCAACTTGCAGTTCCTCTGCGCTGGACCTGTAACTCATGGAGGGTGCCAGAGGCGACTTTGGCTTCCCTCTTTATGTAACCAAAGGGAATGATTCATGAGTTGCGGTTATGAGGTCTATATATGTAGCACCACCTGGGTGTGTGGTCAGCGGTGCCAAAGTTATTTGGTCACCGGAATTTCAGAGAAATGCCTGGAGCACATCACTGGTGCGTGGTGGGTGGTGATGGTAAACTTCCTTCCAAAGGACTAGAAGGGTAGATTTGATGCTGATATCTATCAGAGATCCTGTTGAAAGCGAATGAATGTAAGTTACAGCTTGCCTTCAGCAGCCACAGGAGAAGAATACTTGCAGTCAAGGGTCTACTTAACCCCCAGAGCACCCAGGCAGGTCTGACTTTGCTATCCTTTATTGTGATAGTTGGCTTCCTTTTCTGCTGCTCCTAATTGGTGGTGAATTCCTTGAGGTTAGGGATGACTTATTGTCATCTTTTAATTTCCAACTCTTGTGACTTGCAAGTGCAGAGTATGTGCTCAAAAAAAAAAAAAAACAAAAAAAACACAAAAACCCTTTTGTGACTATTTGGAGGACTGAAAAGAAGGGAAAAGAAAAGAATAGCTGAGACGAGGTTTGTGGTCTCATGGAGTGACAGAGCTGTGACCAGATTGTTACTAAGTGATGTGTTATATGAGCAGATAGAAGCTTCAGAGAAGGCTTCAGAGAGGGGAAGATGACACTTGAACAGCATCTTGAAGGAGGAGGAGGCCAAGGGAAGAATAGAGGAAATGATGGTTTGGAAGGCTCTGTAATGTTACATGTTAAGATGGTGCTTTCACATCCACTGTCTCAAATCTCACTGAAATTCAGATATGAAGAAGGTAATCCTTTAGGGCCACATTCATAGATCAGGAAGCCAACTGCAGATGGCTAAAAGGACTTGATGGTCACACACAGGTTAGACAGAAGGCCAGAATTAGAACTCTCTTAACTTTTATTCGTTTTTGCTCTTTATACTTGAACACACTGTTTGATGTGCTAGTGGCAAAACTTCAACTCTGCATCCCAGACGATTCCTTTGAGTGCACCTAGTAGTAAATTTGATGGACTTCCCAGGTAACTCAAATGGTAAAGAATCTGCCTGCAATGTGGGAGACCTGGGTTCAATCCCTGGATTGAGAAGATCCCCTGGAGAAGGGCATGGCAACCCACTCCAGCATTCTTGCCTGGAGAATTCCATGGGCAGAGGAGCCTGGAGGGCTACAGTCTGTGGGGTCGCAAAGAGTTGGACATGACTGAGCAACTAACACACACACAATAGTGAATTTGAAGGGAGTTTCCAGGTGTTATTATAAATGGGATAGAAAAGTGAACTGTTTATCAAAATTTGGAATGGAGAGATTTATTTGGTAGCTGGTGTTTTATTTACAAACAAAAGAAATCCATTGCTTACAATGGCAACCTCAAGGGTAGTAAAGACAAAACAGTCCAATTCACTGTGACATTAACAAGCTGAGTAAGTGTGGAGAGCAGAACCAAATCTCCTAACTGTTGTTCAATATTGGACACTTAAAAAAAAAAAAAGAAAGAAATCCTTTTGAATTTGAAAAAAAACCCAAAAAACTCAAACTCCTTTCTGCAGGATTCTTCTCTATTCCTTTCCTTTCTAAACTTGTGAACATTTAAAGAAAAATCAAATCCATATGCTTTGGGATTAACAACATTTTAATCATAAAACTGGATTGCATAATAGCTGCTTGGTGTCCAAGAGTCTGCATGCCTTTGGTCTTCTAAATGAATGTTCCCTTGTAAGACACAACTCCAAAATGTTCAAGCACTATGTAAATTCTTAACGATCATGAACTTTCTCAAATTAAATGTGTGATCTGGAAGCAAATCACTTTAATTCTCTGGGCCTCAGTGGTCTCATCTACAGATTGGGGTTTACTAGGTCTGCTATGTATTCCTTCCTCACCTTGACATAATGTGGTTCTGGCCTTGTGGCTATTTCTGGCTCATAAGCACAATGAGGCTGCCTGTGTTCCAGCTCTCACTCTGCCATGTATATACTGAATCATTTAGTAATAGCCTCAGTTTCTTTATTTATAAAAAGGCAATAACAGAGCCTACCTCATTTTTGAGCTTAAATAAGTTAATATAGGTGAAACACTGAGATCTGGGTCTGGACATAGGAAGCAATAAATATGAAAGCTAGTATTGCACACTGGTCTTCTGAAGAGAACCAGCTGTTGTTGACAACAACAGCTAATGTTTACCATGTGCTCCACATCTTGACAGGTGCTACAAGCTTGACCTGCATTGTCTCCATCAATCCTTACAACCCTGCATGGGAGGTAATATTTTTATCTTTTATAGACAAGGAGACTGAAGCTTAAGAAAGTTGCTCTAAAGCATATGGCTAGTAAGTATCAGATCTGGGATAAAGTCTTTCTCTGGATGTCAGAGTAGGACTTTTCAACCTCCATCAACTGCTTCTTCCTGTTGTTGTTCAGTTGCTCAGTTATGCCCAACTCTTCGTGACCCCATAGACTTCAGCACACCAGGCCTCCCTGTCCTTCACCATATCCCAGAGTTTGCTCAAACTCATGTCCATTGAGTCTGTGATGCCATCCAACCATCTCATTCTTTGTCACCCCCTTCTCCTCCTGCCCTCAGTCTTTCCCAATATCAGAGTCTTTTCCAATGAGATGACTCTTCATATCACATGGCCAAAGTATTGGAGCTTCAGCTTCAGCATCAGTCCTTCCAATGAATATTCAGGACTAATTTCCTTTAGGATTGACTGGTTTGATCTCCTTGCTGAGCAAGGGATTCTCAAGAATCTTTTCTAGCACCTCATTTTGAAAGCATCAATTCTTCAGTGCACAGCCTTCTTTATGGTCCAACTCTCACATCCATACATGACTACTGGAAAAACCATAGCTTTGACTATACAGACCTTTGTCAGCAAAGTGATGTGTCTGCTTTTTAATATGCTGTCTAAGTTTGTCATAGTTTTCTTTCCAAGGAGCAGTCGTCTTTTAATTTCATGGCTGCAATCACTGTCCAAAGTGATCTTGGAGCCCAAGAAAATAAAGTCTGTACTGTTTCCATTTCCCCCCCCCATCTATCCAGGTAGAATACAGGGCTATATCCAAGACTGGACATGGAGACTCGCTGTAATTTGAAAACTTCCTCTGGACTAGGGCTGGAAAATATGATTCAGAAAGTAGCAAACACTGATCTGTAGTACAGACTCACATTATGCATAAATTCTTAATCTAATTCATTCATCTCATAAGTGACTTTCTCCCTTTATCATCAACCTATTGATTATTTCTGTGTTTCTGCTGATCTTTTTACTCAAGTCATTTGCTACCCTCCACTTAAATTCAACTGACGACTCAAGGATATAGCACTGTTGATAAAGAAGAGCATTATAGCAGTTTTGTTTTTTTTAATAACAGCAAATCGAAACCAGCCAAACAAAACTTAGCACACAATCTCAAATAAATAAAAGTATATGCTTATTAGGGCTTCCCAGGTGGCACTAGTGGTAAAAAATCCACCAGCAATGCAAGAGACATAATAAGACCTGGATTCAATCCCTGGGTTGGGAAGATCCCCTGGAGAAGGGCCTGGCAATCCACTCCGATATTCTTGCCTGGAGAATCCAGTGGACAGAGGAGCCTGGCAGGCTATGGTTCATAGGGTCGCAAAGAGTCAGACATGACTGAAGCGACTTAGCATGCATGCACACGCATGCGTATTATATTTACTATGCTCCTGTTGAAAATAAAGATGGAGCTTTATGTATCCATGTATTTATGTATCTATATATTTCTTAACTAGACACAAGGAAAAACATTCTGTGGGTATTTTAAGGTGGGGATGGGAGGCCTGAGCATAGATTGTCAGCCCTTCTCACTGGCCTCACCCCATGCCATTCTCCTCCCCCTCTTTTGAATTCAGTCACACTGAATGTGGGACATTCTTCCAGTCCCACAAACATGTCACACTCCTTCCTGCCCCAGGGCTCTTGAACACAGTTCTTCCTCTCTTTTCTCCCCAAATTTCCTCTCACCTTTGCTCTTTGCCTTTCTGATTTCTATAATTTTTCCAAACTTCAGATCAAACTGCCTTTGTTCAGTAAGTTCCCCCACTGCACACTCTCCTTGCATTTGTGTAATTAATGGTTTAATATTTGTCAACATGCTGGAAGGCAAGCTCCTTGAAGGCTGGAACTTTCTTTTCTGTTGTTTTTACCACTGCATCCCCCATGACAAATGCTATCATTTGTGTGCTCCATAGTGAATGAAAAGCTCATAAGTGTCATTTATTTGGGGCTTCCCTGGTGGCTCAGATGGTAAAGCATCTGCCTGTAATGCAGGAGACCCGAGTTCGATCCCTGGGCCGGGAAGATCCCCTGGAGAAGGAAATGGTCACCCACTCCAGTATTCTTGCCTGGAAAATCCCATGGCCAGAAGAGCCTGATAGGTTACAGTCCATGGGGTCACAAAAAGTCAGATATGACTAAACGACTAGGCTGCGCTGGGTCCTGGTTGTGGCATATGGGATCCAGTTCCCTGACCAGGGATCAAATCTGAGTCCCTTGCATTGGGAGCACAGAGTTTTAGTCAGCGGACCGGCAGGGAATTCTTCTCACGTATTACATTTTACTCCTGGAGCCCAGTGCAACTCACACATTAGTGCTCAAAGAGATGACTGGAGAGTGAGTGTGGAGTCCAGGAATCTGCCTTTTAAACCCTACTCTTGTTGGGACCACACCGGCAGACAGCATCTTGAGTGCCACGTTCAAGTGGAGAGAACATGTCTCTTGGAGTCAACATCTGATTTTCAAGCCCATTCATTTATGCATTCAAAAAGTATTCTGAGTGCCAGACACTGTACCAGATACTGGAGAAACAGCAGAAACTCTCTCAAACTGTGCCCGTCTTCAAGAAGTTGATATTCTGGTGAAGGAGGGACAGGTGATCAGGCAGTTGTGAAAGGCTGGGTGTGTGCTGTGAGAAGGGTGAGCAAGGGGTCCTCTGGGGATCCGGCATGGGGAGGACACTTGACATCATCTGGGTGGTCCGGAAGGCTTCCTGGGAAAGTGAGAGCTAAACTGAGACCTGGCAGAGGAGGTCAACTGAGGAGCTGTTCTGTGGGGCATTGGGAGGCATGGCCAACAAGTGCCAGCTGAGGGGATGGAGTGGACAGAGCCGAGGAGCTCCCCGTGTTTCCAAGACTAGGGAGTGGACATTTGGGAGGGGGCATCTCTGAAGGCAGATACCCTCCTTCACGGTGAGCAATCTGGATGGTTCACAAAATTCCAAAATGTTTCCTCTCTTTCTCCTCTTTATATGGAGAGTAGGTGATATTGCTCTCTTTCCTGCCTCCTCAAATCATCCTGAAGTTTGAAGCACATATTCCCACCCCTCCCACCCACCCCCCATATTATGTTCATGCAATTGCAAAGGTCAAAGTTTAGTCCCTCATGATATGGAAAAGGCTCAGCAAACACCAAAGCAATAAAGTTAAGAAAGTGGGTGACAGCACAGAATTTCATAAGTATTAAGAGTTAATTTAGGACTTTTATCTGAAACCCCCCAAAGGTCCTGATAATAAATTCTCATTCTCTTTTCCACAGTCCCTCCCGTTTCCCCATCCCAAACTCCTTTGGATTTCAAAGTCTCCCTCGGGCCCCAGAGGAGTTCTCTGGCCATGAGCAGGGAAGTGAGTCTGGTAACTGGCCGACGTGGGGTTCTGTCCTCTCCGCTTTCCGAACGAGACCGCCTGTCAACCTGGGTCACTGTCCTCTGGTGGAAAGCGTATTTTGAAAACACTCTGAGCCAATGACTCTAGACGTTTTGGTCTCTTGTTAGTATAGGATAATAAATTTCTAAATTCAGCAATGACAAATAACCCTTTGCAAGTTATTAATACTTCATAAAGCAAATATTCCAAGTTTTATTCCTGGCTTTCTCTCACTCTCCTCCCCTTCTCTTATTCTGTCTTTCTCCTAATTTTTCTTTCTCCTCTTCTTGCATCTGTCTTTTCTCAGACATCCTGCATAGTTCTAAGCTTGGTTTTGATTTTTTAAATGTTGTTCCAGGAATCTAGTGTGCTAATTTCTACTTTGATAACCTCTGAATTTCCAAATGGGATTTTTTTTTAATGACTTGTCTTGGTTGCAACTGTTGTAATTTCCTTCAGGATATCTTTTACCTTGTTGAAGTTAAAGATTTTATACTTTGTATTTTTTTTCTTTTATAACTACTTTAAAAATCTAATTGCTCTTTCTTATTCATCCTCTTTTCCTCTCCGAGGCTTTCTTTTCACTTCTTTCTCTCTTTTCCCTGGGCTACATCTCATTTACCCAGCAGCTTCTCTTGCCCTCATCTTTCTCTTCTGTTTCTCTCCAAATTCCCTTCTTTTCTCTCTGGTGTTGATTTCCTCATCAGTAAGCTTAAATATTGTGGGAGGAGAAAAAGATTCTGGGATTTCACTTGAACCCCCACCAGACCAGCTGTTTCTAGAAGCAATAAGGATTTCCCTGAAGCTTCTTTTAAAATTTGTTTGATATGAATTTTCAAAAAAAGCCTTTGCAATAAAAGAGAAGAATCTGAAATTCTTAACAGAGGTGTGTAAAAATTGCTTATGCAGATGAAAGGATCTACTACAAAACTAATCTTGGCATAATACATGTTATTAATACTTCTCTGTGTTGTGTTGATTCAAGTTCTGTATAAATATGCTTTCAAGCACATGCTTGAAATTTAAACGCCATGCTTCCCTTTGCAAACTGCGCATCCCAGCACTTGCTCTTATAAGCAGGCATCGCTAGCACTTTCCTGCCACTTCTCAACTCTCAGTGTTTTACAGCCTTCCAGGGAGAAAGGAGCCTGACTGCTTAAGTATCCTTCAAGGCAGGACGGACAGCGTCTCCAAATACCTAACAGATGTCGTGCGTCTCAGGACGTATCCATTATTGATTCGGAACTTTCGTTAGGGTGACTTTTGCCAGGTTTCCTTTCACACTTGTGATGAGGAAATGGATCGAGCATCAGTAAGAGGACAAGACAATAACAATAAACAGACACGGGCTGAAAGCGAGGCAGTAATAACAAAAACAATCCCGGACCCCTTGACAGTTGCTCTTCTTCCAGAGCCAGGTTGCAAATCACTTTCTGTTTCCTTCTCTCTGAGCTCACACACATTCAGAGACACGGGATCTGAAAACGTGCCCATTTGAGTTCTTGTTCAAGGAAATATTTGGATAAGAGAGACAGGACTAAAGAAATTCAGATCATCTTGGAGGAAGTTATCAAAAAGAGAAGGTGGTGTTAGGCTTGGGAAGGGAACAGAACGACTTAATTCTCTGTTCCTGTCTAATCAGAAGCACTCGCCGCCTCAAAAGCAGGTCCTGATTGCGGTGGACGCCAAAGGCATATTTTCCATGTTCAAAGCAGAATCTATCATCTTCTCCGCCTCCTTCCAAACCTGTAGTCTCTCATCCAATTTACCTAATACATCACTGTCCTAGTCATGCTTCTAAAGCTCTCTACTCTCCTCTGCCTTAGAGATTTTCAGGAAGTTGGTGTGATTAACAAATACATGCATTAGCTTTTCCAACCATTGTGTATTGACCATTTGCCTTAAGACTGCAGAGAGCAATGAGAATGGTGGTGCCCAGTGCAGCGGGAAGACGGTTATGTAAACAAATACAGTGACATGTGAGGAGTGGAGTCTCAGAGATCCTATATAATGCTATGGAAGAGAAGAAAGAAGATATTAACTGAATAAGGGGTGTGAGGCTGGAGATTTTCAGGGAAGGCTTCCTGGAGGAAGTAACATTTGAGCTGAATTTCCAAGGATCAGTAGTATGTTCCCAGGCAGACAGGGAGGTTACATACACAGAGGTTTGGAGGTGTGAGAAATCATGGTGTATAATGGAACAGTGACAAATTCCAGGCCAAAGCATGGGCCAGGGGAGGGGCACAGGACATGTGTGTTTGAGGGGGTAACTGGATAGACAGGTGAAGTTTAGAAGATGACAGGCCTTGCATACCATGCTGAGGGTTTGGACGTCATCCTCCAGAAAAGAGGAGCCTAGTGATGGACTTTAAGCTGGGGGATGATGCAATCATACTTCTGCTTAAGTTGCAGGACTTCAGGGTAGGGGAGGAGATGGGGAGCATGATGGAGGCTGTCCTGGAATGGAGGGGCTCTGACGTGGGACCCTGAGAAGAAAGTGTTGCAGTGAGAGTATAAGGTAGAGTTGATAGGGGTTGGGGAGCAATTGGATGTAAGAGGGTGAATAACGATCAGTAATAAATTAATGTAGACCATTAACTCACTTAAAAAAAAAACAACTCTAGAGTGGTCTCTCATGACTTAACCAAATTAAGCTGAAAATATTTAGTCTGATATTCAACACCCTCAAGAATTTGGGTCCAATCTATCTTTCTGATTTTATTTTCCAATATTCCTCTGCTGGGAGAAAAAGTAGAGGAATGCTAATTGGTTTCCCTGTGTTTTCTTGATTCCCTGTCATTGCTCAAGCTTTTCTCTCTGCACTGACAACCCTTTTAACTCTTCTGGTCCAGAGCCAGTGGCCCAAAGAATCCATGCTCCTTTGTCATATCCCCAGTTCATTCGGAGATTTCACAGGACCCTGAGTTTACTTCTCTCATTTCCCTTATTCTGTAGGGCTTTGTATTTATTTGCTAGACTTCTCTTTTTTCCACTCCCTTTATCAACTAACATATCTGATGTTCTGTTGTTCACACTTTTATTACCTTTCACATCTCACTCATAGAACATTGCCCGTTGTAGTTACAATGTAAATTATTTTTAGTTAAAGATTTTTACTTTGGCTGAGTTTCCAAAGTGGAGAATTAGAACATTTAGGCAGATAATCCAAACGAAAGTATCTACTTTGAGCATGATATTTGGCCATGGCTAAGTGAAATCTCAGGACAATTTCTTAACTTAGACGAGATTTACTAATTGAGCAAAGGAAAACACATATAAAGTTTTATGCCCTCAAACATTGATTCCATCAATAAATCTTGGTTATGTTTGGCACATCTCAAAGAGACCAACAGATTGTAAAGATATTATTGATAAGATCCTATAAGCTTATATCCTGTTATTAATTTTTATAACAAATTCCTATTGGCTTTAATGAAAACTCTAATTTTTTTAAGGACTGTGATTCCATAAAAGTTCTAAGTGAATTTGTTTTTAGTTCTATAGTGAGGTATGTGTGGATATGAGTAGAAAAAAGTGCCTTTGGACATCTTTATGAACCAGATGTATTTATTCATTTAGAGATATTTGAGTAAAAACTCCCCTCCAAAACCACAGACATGAAACATTATATAGATGCTTGCATCATTGTTATTTTACTTCTCAGTATGATTATTGTTATAATATTTATATGGTGTTTGTTTCTCTGAGCAGCAATGAGTATATCTATTAAAAAAGAAGAAAAAAGAAGTGTTTCATCTCTACATGGATGTTATAGCCACTTAACATATATGAAACCAAAGGATGAAGAGGTGAAGCTAATTGCTTGGGGGTAGTCTGGGGAGTGTCTTTGTAAAAATTTTAGCACAACCTTACCCACTCCAGTATTCTGGCCTGGAGAATTCCAAGGACTATATAGTCCATGGGGTCACAAAGTGTCGGACACAAACAAATGACTTTCACTTCACTTCAAAGCCTAGTTCAGTCCCACTGCCTCCCAGTGGGTTAGTGAGTCACACACATCTGTACATGCTGAGTTGCTTCAGTTGTGTCTGAGTCTTTGTAGCCCACCAGGATCTTCTGTCCACGGGATTCTCCAGGCATGAATACTGGAATGGGTTGCCACACTCTCTTCCAAGGGATCTTCCCAACCCTCTTCCATCTCCTGCACTGGCGGGCAGGTTCTTTACCACTAGCACTACCTGGAAACCCTAGCGAGCCATATTAATCCTCTGTACTGTATTGCATCTGTGGCTCTTGGGTCACCCTCTATTTTGCCAGTGTTGGTCTTGCCTGTCTGTCTAGACTGCAGGTTCTTTAAGGATATGAAAACTCATGTTTATTGAGCATTTAGTAAGTGCCAGGTACCAAGGATAGAGAAAGGAATAACTCAGTACAGTACCTTCTCAAAGTCGGTGGCCAACCCAGGAATGTAAATCCACATTCCCAGCGTAGGGAGACAAGTGCTTTTATAGAGAAAAGCGTAAGGTCTCATTGGCTTACAGAAAGGAGAATGCTAACACAAGCTAACTGTTCATAGTTGATAGAACAAGGGCTCACAGAGGACAAGTAACTTGCCCCATGTAATGGCCCATTAATCAGCCATTGCACAAACTGAACCCCAATTCTAGAACCCCAGGTTCCAGGCTTTTTTTTTTTTTTTTACATCAGCTTATACCCCTTGCACATCTGTGTCTTACATGTTTGTGAACTGTGACCTTATAAGAGTATATAGGAAATGGTTGTTTTGTGGTGTTATTGAATAGCTGGTGATGTTGTTTCATACTGTATTTCATGCCAAATTTTAAATTAAAGCTAAGTGACTCACTAAAGCATTTGCATGTTTTCAAAAAGTAATAATCACCCTAGAGGCATGCTTTTCTGGAATGAGGGAAGTTGGGAGAAGGACACAATAGACTATTGCTCTGTTTTTCTTGTGCCAATGAAACTGAAAGAAGAAAAAATAAACAAGGCCACTGTTTAACCCATAAGATGGAAATGGGGCAGAACTGGGGTCTTGCCACTCACAATTAGTGAGTGGACTTTGAAAGCGGTGGGGTTGGCTCCTTATATCTTCTGACAATTTCAATTCTGTTTTTGTGGGTATCAGACAGGGAAGATTCAAGGGCAGGGTGAATTTTGGACATAAGTGGCCCATTTTCAATGCCCACTGCTCCATCATTAACCCTCCCACTCAGTCCTGGAAACGCAAGGCCCAGCATCTTCCATCTGCTCCACGTTACTTATGATGATGCCTCTAATTATGTACAATTGAGTTGCTGTCGATGATTAAAGGTAATAGGTAATAATAACTTGGCCTCATCATTACCACCATTATTATTAGCTCATTGATTGCAATAATTTCTAAAATTACCCCTTGGAATAAAATATGTTAAGCACCTGGTTTATTCTTTTTTAGGAACATCTGCTCTAAATGTGTGATAGTGGAGGATAGAACGTGTCTTACTCTGAAAGGAAAGCAAACAATGTTGACATTGGGAGTCTTGTCTGTGCTGGTATGAATATATCGTGAGATGATGAGAGGAGGAAGTAATGATCAGTCTCAAGTTCAGTGCTGGAATTAGAGCTGTTAAAAAAGGGGAAGAAACACATGCAGGTGCGTGTGTGTGCATGCATGCACACACACACACACACAACCCAGAATATTCTGCAGCTACTGCAATCTCTGCTTCTTTGGAGAAATTCACATCTTCAAAGTGGCCCAGATCTCTGCCTCTCCTGGCCTGTGTGAGCAGGATATTGGGTATGTGATGGGTGGGAGGAGGTTGGGGCCATGAATGCAGGTGGAGAGGGGAATGGTATCTAGAGAATTCATTGAGAAGGATCATCTTGCTAATAGAATGTTTTTGCCTTCATTCTGGATATCCCACCATTGGTCTTTCATTCTTTTTGATTAAGGGTTCCCTTCTCAAGGATCTTCTTTGGGAGAGAGAGGCTGGTGTGTGGGGCTCTACAGGGTGATGTCTTTGTGTGTTTTAGCTCATTAGACGTGTTCCCCCTTTATAGGATTGGAAGTCCTGGTGGAGACAGACATTGCATGTTCCTGCTGCTGGGAGGTACCTCAGTTCAGTTCAGTTCAGTTGCTTAATCATGTCCAACTCTGCGACCCCATGAACCACAGCATGCTAAGCCTTCCTGTCCATCACCAGCTGCCGGAGGCTACCCAAACCCATGTTCATTGAGTCGGTGATCCCATCCAACCATCTCATCCTTTGTCGTCCCCTTCCTCTCCTGCCCTCAATCTTTCCCAGCATCAGGGTCTTTTCAAATGAGTCAGCTCTTCGCATCAGGTGGCCAAAGTATTGGAGTTTCAGCTTCAACATCAGTCCTTCCAATGAACAACCCAGGACTGATCTCCTTTAGGATGGACTGGTTGGATCTCCTTGCAGTCCAAGGGACTCTCAAGAGTCTTCTCCAACACCACAGTTCAAAAGCATCAATTCTTTGGTGCTCAGCTTTCTTTATAGTCCAACTCTCACATCCTTACACAATACTGGAAAAACCATGGCCTTGACTAGATGGACTTTTGTTGACAAAGTAATGTCTCTGCTTTTTAATATGCTGTCTAGGTAGGTCATAACTTTTCTTCCAAGGAGTAAGCGTCTTTTAATTTCATGGCTGCAATCACCATCTGCAATGATTTTGGAGCCCAAAAAAATAAAGTCTGACACTGTTTCCACTGTCTCTCCGTCTATTTCCCATGAAGTGATGGGACCAGATGCCATGATCTTAGTTTTCTGAATGTTGAGCTTTAAGACAACTTTTTCATTCTCCTTTTTCACTTTCATCAAGAGGCTTTTTAGTTCTTCTTCACTTTCTGCTATAAGGGTGGTGTTATCTGCATATTTGAGGTTATTGATATTCCTCCTGGCAATTTGATTTCAGCTTGTGCTTCCTCCAGCCCAGCATTTCTCATGATGTACTCTGCATATAAGTTAAATAAGCAGGGTGACAATATACAGCCTTGAGGTACTCCTTTTCCTATTTGGAACCAGTCTGTTGTTCCATGTCCAGTTCTGCCTGTTGCTTCCTGACCTGCATACAGGTCTCTCAAGAAGCAGGTCAGGTGGTCTGGTATTCCCATCTCCTTCAGAACTTTCCACAATTTATTGTGATCCACACAGTCAAAGACTTTGGCATAGTCAATAAAGCAGAAATAGATGTTTTTGTGGAACTCTCTTGCTTTTTCAATGATCCAGCGGATGTTGGCAATTTGATCTCTGGTTCCTCTGCCTTTTCTAAAACCAGCTTGAACATCTGGAAGTTCATGGTTCACGTATTGCTGAAGCCTGGCTTGGAGAATTTTGAGCATTACTAGCGTGTGTGATGAGTGCAATTGTACAGTAGTTTGAGCATTCTTTGGCATTGTCTTTCTTTGGGATTGGAATGAAAACTGACCTTTTCCAGCCCTGTGGCCACTGCTGAGTTTTCCAAATTTGCTGACATATTGAGTGCAGCACTTTCACAGCATCATCTTTCAGGATTTGAAATAGCTCAACTGGAATTCTATCACCTCCACTAGCTTTGTTCATAGTGATGCTTCCTAAAACCCACTTGACTTCACATTCCAGGATGTCTGGCTCTAGGTGAGTGTGAATGATCACACCATCATGATTATCTGGGTCTGGAGGTACTTAGAGAAATATAAACTCTGGAGTCATACTGAAAATATGACTTTCAAATTTCCATCCTGCCCACGACTGTCCAGTGTGATAGTCACTACCCACGTGTGGCTATTTGTTTTGAGGTTAATTAAAATGAAATAAAATTGAAAATTCACTCATTAGTTACACTCATCTCATTTCAAAACTCAATAGATAGTTGTGTATAGTGGCTACCATTTTGGTCACTGAAAAACACAGAACCTTTCCATCATTACAGAAAGTGCTCTGGAGAATGCTGGTGGACCATTAGAAACACTTATTGAATAAGAACTGAACGTGGTGAACTTCTGCCAGGTGCTAGATGCTGAGTTGCCATATATGGTTGGTAGTTTAGTCACGAAGCTGTGTTGGATTCACTGCGATCCTGTGGACTGTAGCCTTCCAGGCTCCTCTTCCATGGAATTTGCCATAAGAAATTCCCAAAAGGTCTGAGTAACTGAATCACAGAGAATCCATCCCAGCTCTGAAGGACTTGGATGCTTTTCTTTTTTTTTTTTTAAAAAAAAGGCCAAAAATATATAACAGAGGATATATGCCTCTGTTATCAATATGTAAAATAAAAAAGTGTTTAAGAATGAACCACTGTCACATTTGTTGTATCCTTTACTGTTCATCATTATACTGAAACAGTGGCGTTTGCCCATTTTATAAGTTGATAAAATGAGGCCCAGAGAGGCTGGATAATTTACCTAAGACCACACAGACTATCATGGCAGCCAGCATGCCATCATAAGTGATATGAATTTCTAGTTTTGTTTCATTTTAATTAAAGCCAGAACCTTAGAATCCTGTTTCAATGCCTTCTCCAAAGTATTTTCCGTATACACATGGAAATATAGGCTTATTTACTCTTTCAATGTAGAGTGCTATGCCCCAAATGAATGCAATTATATCATGATCAGGCCAGATGTTAAGTTAAATCTGGGAAATGAAGAGAAAATATTTGTCATTTTCACAATTCTGAATTAAGTTAATTTTACAAATCTCTTTCACTGGGTCAAGGAGATACAATTCCTTTTTTAAAACAGCTATCAATTAATGGTGAATTTGAAATACTCATTGAGAGCAGCACAGAATATATTTGTTAATTTCACAAATTTAACCATATTTTGGAATCACAGTGGTAGAAGTTTAACTTCCCTTCTGATTTCAAGTCTTTACTTTTTCCTCTCTTCTCTGATCAAATCATCACTTCCCTGCAGTCAAATGTGGCTCTGGACTGTTCTGCCCAGATCTGGGCAGCTCCCAGACCCCGTGCCATGGTATCTCTGGTTTTTCAGGGACTTTGCATAATAAACTTTCTGATTGAATTCACAGAAACTAAGGAATATGGATGTCATGGTATATAAGTGCTTGTGGAACTTCTATATGACTCCAGGGGCATGATTTGGCCCTGGCATCCAGTCCCTTTAATACTGTCAGGGTCCCTGAAGAATGTCATATTTCAGGAAAGAGCGCTAGTCACGTTGTATCATTAACTTTATGGAGTGTTGTGGAATAACATTTAGTTTGATTCTGATGGAATAAAGGTGCAAATCCACATGCATAATTTAAAAATAAAAATCCCTTCTCTGGTACAGTATAAATAATGCCAGGTGTGAAAGGAGAATGGAAATGGTCTCCAGAGATGTTCTAAGGAAGGAGGCTGAGCTTTCTTCATCAGCACCTCCCAGCCCCTGGGGCATGCATGTCAGTTGCTGCCCATTCTTGCCATTGCATCTGATGCTGCTCCTCAGGATTTTTCAGGGCTCCCCTTCACTATCCCCACCCTCTTTCTCTCCACCATAAGTAAAAATAAAAAATGAATTTCTGGGGTATGCTGGCTTCTTTTTTTGGGTTGTGATGCAGAAAAGATTGGATGAGAGTTATGAGAGTTCTATGTTAGCACCACTGGTGCAGGGGAATCAGTTCCTTATTTGCAGAAGATTTTAAGCTTCAGCTAATGAGCTCAGTGCTAGGAAACTCAGTGTAAGATGGAGACTGATGGGCTGTCATTTCAAAACAATGGATGTATCACTTGACTGACCTGGAACTGTGGAATGCCAAGGTATCAGAAAGCATTCATGTCAACACGTCCCTCCCTCTGTCCTCTGTCAGGTATCCAAATCTGTAACATGGATTTCCATTTCTTTTAGCATCATAGAAAGGTAGTTCATTGCACACTTGGGCTTCTCTTAAGAAATATGACAGGAAAAAATTCTCTTCAGGTTCCCCAGGTTCACCCTTCTGAACCATCTTTCCTCCTTTTAGGGTCCTCTCTTTCTTATCTCACTGTTTTTCTGCTTCTCAAGGATACCCATGTGATAGAGGGAAAGATAATAATTTCTTTGCAGTGAAGTGTTAGGAGCTTTTAGTTGTTGTTCAGTCACTCAGTCGTGTCCAACTCTTTGTAACCCCATGGACTACAGCACGTGGGTTCCTGTGTCCATGGGATTCTCCAGGCACGAATACTGCAGTGGGTTGCCATTTTCTTCTCCAAGGGATCTTCCCAACTCAGGGATTAAACCCACATCTCTTGCGTATCCTGGATTGCAGGTGAATTCTTCACCACTGTGCCACTGGGTATCAGGTTCCACATCCAAAAACATGGGCATCTAAAGGAATAAACCAGTGAGGGAGATGTTTTGTTCAAAGGAGTAAATCAGGTCAGGGTTTTAGATCTGTAGCCCTTGAACATGAGAAAAGCTGCGGGTGAACGTGTTCATCAATGTTGGGACTCTCCCATCAGTCTGATCATTGTCTTGTAAGTCATTGTTTGCTGAGAGAGGAGGAAGGAAGCTTCTATGGGGCCTAAGTATCTGCCTATTTGAAAAGTCTGGAGTGGGGGAGGCCCACAGCCACAGAGCACTTGGAAAAAGAATAAGAACATGTGGTCCACTTGTGATCTGTGTTTACTCGTCTGTCTGGTGTGTCTGAGAAGAGGGCGCAGGCCAGCCAGAGGTCGGCGAGTCAAAACCCTTTGAAGACAGACCCAGCTTCTGAAATGGATCTGGCATCCCCTCGCTGGCTCAGTGTCCTACAGTAGTCTGCATGCTTCTCAGCCCATCACCTTTTGCGTGTGTGTTGTCCACAGCTTTTGCTGGTAGAAACACAGGTATGCAGGATTGTGACGTTCTCTAGATTTCTATAGCTGAACGCTTACTCTCTTGAGCCTCTTTCTGTGTGATAGGAACCTTAGCTACTTCTGCTGCTGCTGCTGCTGCTAAGTTGCTTCAGTCATGTCTGACTCTGTGCGACCCCATAGACGGCAGCCCACCAGGCTCCACTGTCCCTGGGATTCTCCGGGCAAGAACACTGGAGTGGGCTGCCATTTCCTTCTCTAGTGCATGAGTGTGAAAAGTGAAAGTGAAGTCGCTCAGTTGTGTCCAACTCTTCACGACCCCATGGACTGCAGCCCACCAAGCTCCTCTGCCCATGGGATTTTCCAGGCAAGAGTACTGGAGTGGGGTGCCATTGCCTTCTCCGCTACTTCTAGGCAGGCTTAAATGGAAAGCCAGTCAAGCAGTGGTTTCCCCTCAGCCTTCTTCAGCCAAGGCATCTAACTGCTTTTAGAGGGGGTGGTATGCACACGATGGCTTTAGGACAAAGGATCGGTGGCGTGGTCCTTGCCCCTCGTGGTCCCCCAGTGGGGTTTACCTCATTCACAGTGACATTGACCTGTGTCTCTCTGCTGGCATTCAGGTCCATTCACAGCCTCAGGTTAGCCCCACCTGTGCTGTCACTGCTGATGATGGTCCCTTGTCAGGCCTCTTCTGATCCAAAACCTGCCTCCAGGATGGAGCGTGTGTATCCCTTGGGCTTTCGGCCACTCAGAAGATTGTCTCAGTCTCTTTCTTCCTAATTAGTCCCGGCTTTCTCTCCCAGTTCACGGCCGTGAGGTGCAGAGCACATCTGTGAGGCACTCCATTCAGCCTGCTGGACAGGAAGTGAGATGCCAGCCCTGTTTCTTCCAGGAACTGGTCCCCCCTGCTACAGTTTCTGTCATCTTCCTCTGGGGCTGGGCCTGACTCTACATGAAGGGAAGATGGGGGCGTGGGGTCCCTTCAGTGGAACCTATGTAGTGACGACTAAGTCTTGCCCCCCTTTCTGTCTCAGCCCTCTTCTTTCTCCAGCAGATTGAATTTATGTAATTTTTGGAGGAAAATCTGCCTTCTGCCTAACACTCCTATTTATAGTATAAGATTTGTGTTCTGATTCCATCCAAGTTGTTGAAGACTCAAAAATCCTTCTCTCTACAATAAAAGCCTGGCTCTCACAATGAAAACCTTGGCTCTTCAGGGTATGCTCTGCATTTCTAGAACATATTTTAAAACAAAAAAGTCAAGACTTGATTACTTTATTTTCTGCATTCTCTCTTTCTAAAGGGGTAAGCCCAGTCCAAAAAATAAAAATCTGAAGTTTCAGCTAATGGTGCTATGAAGGAATGTAAAATAATGCACTGATTATTATTTCAGAGAATTACCATGCTCTACTTAGAACTGCTACAGTTCACTTTGTCCTTTTTAGCAACAATCAGATTCTTCTGACAATCAGGGGAGAGAAGGTAGAGACTATTAAGAGGACAAAGGAGACTAAGGGATATTCCAAAAAATGAAAAGTGAGAAGATATTGATCATATCTTTAGCACTCTTCACCTTTATAAATTATGAAAGAGGAATTATGAAAGAAAAAAGAGGAAAACTGCAGAATAAATTCCTTTTAGTCTGAACTCTACCATTCAGCAGCCATGTAACATTTGACAAGATAGACTTACTGGTTTCTTCATGAAATAAGTGTAATAATACTCACCTTGTCTACTTCAGAGGCACGTGTCCATGTGGAAATCTGAAGAGACATCAATTTTTTAAAAACTTAATGTATTTATTAATTTTATTTTTTTGGCTGTGCTGTCTTTGTTGCTGGGTGTGGGCTTTCTCTCATTGCAGCTAATAGGGGTTACTCTTCACTAGGTGTGTGGGCTCTAGAATGCAGGCTCTGTTGTGGCACACGGGCTTAGTTGCCCCGTGGCATTGGGATTTTCCCAGACCAGGGATTGAACTTATGTCTCCCACATTGGCAAGCTGATTCTTAACCGCTAGAAAAGTCTGAGACATTATTTTTCATAAATTTTGTTTTCTGTAGAGCAGACGTAACTATGCCTAAAAATAGTTGTGTGAAGCATGATAGGTAAAGAAGACCAGAGACAGAAGAGCTTGGAGGACTATAGTCCATGGGGTCACAAAGAGCTGGACGTGACTGAGGGACTGAGCACACACACACACACATACACACACACACACACACACACACACACACACACACACATCTACATGTTCCTTAAGTGATAGTTGATCTCATTTCTAATTTTAAGGATGTTATTTTCTCTCCAAACTTAATAATAGATCTTTTTCTTTCTGCTTGTTCCTTTCATTTTTCTCCCAGGAAGAATGTAGATAGTGCTTACTGTAGCATAGTCACTTCACTGTATTTGACTCCAAATTCAACACAGAACTGCAATCTGTGTTTGGACTTTGGGGTGACTTATCAGTCATTGAGCATTGGAGAAGTATGAGTACTTGGTAAATAGGATGTTTGTGTGACTAAAGATAAAAGGATAGTAATATAGTCCCTGCCCATGAGAGATTCCAAGTTCTACTGGGAAAACACTGTTCAGTCATTTATTCATTCAACAAATATTGGTTCATCCATAAGATGTTATAGAAAAACACGAGTGAACATTTTGGCCAACCCAATATTTGCCCAGCCCTCTTATGTGCCAGGCACTATCCTAGGTGCTAAGATTACAGCACTGAACAAAGCAATACAAAAATAATAAGTGGTGTTCACCTTCTAGTGAAATTTGACCAAAATACACAAAGCAAGAGTAATTTGCAATATAATTAATTGCTAAGTCGTGTGGTAGAGAAGACTAATGCTGTAGGTATGAATGTGGGGGTATTTGTTTGCAGAATGCAGACTTCAAAGAATTATATTTTGATCTGAAGTTTGGAGTAAAGCCATCAAAGTTTAGGTAAGGAAGAAATGAAAGGAAAAGGCTCAAGAGTAAACATGGTTATTTTGGAGACATGGAGGGGTTTTGCTTGACTTGAATGGCACGTGTATTCTGGAGAGAATTGGGGAATTTGACTGGAGCTGAAATCCAGGTGACCATGACAACTAAATGGAGCAGTTTAGTTTCAGAGTGATTGGGAGTAAAGGGCTATGGGAAGTTTTGGGTGGGGCAGTAGTAGGGTGTTGGGGGTATAAGGGTGTGCGATGTGATGAATATTGTTTTTAAAGAATATGGGTTTGGTGCACTCAAGAGTCAGACCACAGGAAGGATGGTACCTTTGAGTTTTCATTTCTGAAGATCTATACACCATGAGGAAGATTGGAAATGATCAGGACAGTTGTTTATTTGTATAGTGGTGATGTGTGTGTGCTCAGTCACCCAGTCATGTCTGACTCTTTGTGTGTGAGCCTGTGAGGCTCCCCTGTCCGTAGAATTTTCTCAGACAAGAATACTGGAGTGGGTGCCATTTCCTACTCCAGTGGATTGTCCCCATCTGGAGATCAAAACTGTGTCTCCTGCATTTCCTGCATTGCAGGCAGATTCTTTATAGCTGTCCACCTGGGAGGTCCCCATAAAGGTGATAAGCCTGAATAAAGATGTCCTAAAATCAAGATTATTAATTAATTAAACAAATCATATTCTGTTAGTCTCTGTCTAGTTTGCACAAAGTATGTAACTTTGAACATCTACCTTCATGACACTTATATATGGGGAAAATGATGTGGATTTAATGAAATGATTTTTCTTGGAGTTACCAAGTCATGTTTCTGTTAAACAGCAGAAACTGACGATAGAAATGTCAGCTTCTTAGGAACAATCCTACCACACAGAGAGAAAAAGTGTTTGTGGTATTGCTTTAGGAACACTTTTCTTTTTCTTGATCCAGTGGCCAAGGGCAAATTGGTGAGCAGGCATTATTTTCCAGAGGTGCTTAAGAAACTTATCGTTGAAAAACTAATCAGCTCTCTATTGAGAATTTAGACCACAGCAGTCACATGTTTTATAAGTCTTTACTTTATTCAGGGAGGAGGTTTTCTTATGCCACTAAGACTAGAACTTGGTTTGGGATAATGCAGTTCAGGTTTTCTCATAATAGTATGAAAATGCGCTGGGTGAAATGTATAGGTCTGGAAAAGATCAGAGCTGACAATGTTCAATGGCTTCTGATTTTCCAACCCATCAGAATGCCCAGTGATCTCTCTAGGATAGCTCCTCATCAAGTTTTAAGTTGATAAAGCCCTTAGTAGATGAAACAATGCTTCTCACTGTGGGCTGTGAAAGGAATCTGAAAGGAATAGGATGCAATGGAATTGGCAAACAGAGCAGAATTCTGGGGCATCTGGACATTGTTCATAATGAAACCCTTTATTTGTTCATTTAGAAATGAATGATCAGGAAAGCTTCTGCATTTGGGAGGTATTTGCAAAACAAGTTCTTTCTGGTTGGGTTTGGCTACAGTCCCACGTGAAGCAGTCACACTGCTTCCTCAAAAGATTTTGAATAAACCAGGAGAGCTGGGCTCCTTGAATGGTTTGATCTTTGTTACATTGCCCAGTTCTGCAGGTTCTGACATCTGGAAGGTAAATTAGAACGGCACATCTAATATTTCTGTCTAATGCTTACTATCGATCTTCCCTGAAGATTGTTACTCGGCATTGGTTGCCAAGGGCCTACTAGTCTAGTTGACAGAGTTCTAATCCAGCATTCTCTCTCCCTGAGTAGACCAAGAAAGGGATAGTGCACTTCCTCAATTTTCATTGAAAACAGAAAATGATCAGAGCTGTGTAACTTGATATTTGTGCTGAGCTGTTCACAACTGTTTGTTGAATGAGCCATTCTAGAGGCTTCTAGAACATTTTTGTGTAGAAAATTCTGATTTGCACATTAGGAATTTTGGAGAATCAAACACTCTAGACCCCAGACACAGCATGTTACTCACCTCGTTTCACTCACTTCTGTAAAGTTTAATCAACAAATACTAGACCTGTGTCTCCAGAGGCCTTTGGGAATACAAAGAAAAAGAAGAAATACCTTCTAGTCTAGAGTAATCATATAGTTTACCAGGGTTGCTATAGCAAAATACCACAGATTGCATGGTTTAAACATGAGAAATTTATTTTCTTACAGTTTTGGAGGCTATGAGTCCAAAGCCAAGGGGTTGACTGTTGATTTTTTTCTAAGCCTCTCTCCTTGGCTTGCAGATTACTTCTCACTGTGTCCTCTAGTCTTTCCTTTGTGCAGGCATGTCTCTGGTGTCCCTCTGTGTGTCCTGATCACCTGCTATTTTAAAGATACCTGTCATATCAGAGAAGTGCATGGCGACCCACTCCAGTATTCTTGCCTAGAGAATCCCATGGACAGAGGAAGCTGGTGGGTCCATGGGATGGCAGAGTCAGACAAGACTGAGTGACTAATACTTCATATTGGATCAGAGCCCACCAGGAGACTTCATTTTAGCTTACCTCTTTAAAGGCCCTATCTCCAAATACAGTCACATTACTGGTGGTTAGGCTTCAACATATGGCCTTTAGGGGGGCACAATTTAGCTGATACCAGTACCTTCCAATAGTAGAGGAGAAGCTATACTCATAATGTGTGCATGCGTGCTCAGTCACTAAGTCGTGTCTGTCACTTTTCGACCCCACGGACGGTAGCCGCTAGGTTCCTCTGTCCAGGAGATTTCCCAGACAACAATACTGGAGTGAGTTGCCATTTCTTCTCCAGGGGATCTTCCTGACACAGGATCAAACTCATGTCTTCTGTGTCTCCTGCAGGGTGTATTCTTTACCACTGAGCCACCTGGGAAGCCCCATAGGCTTAATGACTATTATACAAACATAGAATCAGCCAGATGTAGGAGCCAAGTTCCACAGATTGAGTTTGAGAGAAGAGAATAGTCACATCTATTCACAAGATCTGCGAAAGCCTTCAGGATGAAATAGTTGTGAGATGGAAATTGAAGATTTCAAAGAGTAAACTATGAAATTGAATCATGAAATAGCTATTTTTAAAATCAAAACAGTCAAATATCAGTGGTTTCATGTGGTATAACAACTATTTCTTTTCCTACTCCTGTTATAAGGCAGGGGCTGGCAGATTTTTCTATGAAGAGCCAGATAGTAAATGTTTTAGGGTTTGTGGGCTATGTGGTTTCTTTCTTAACTACTCAACCCTGACATTGTCGTGAGAAAACAATCATAGGCAATATGTAAACAAATGAATGTGACTGTGTTCTCATAAAGCTTTATTTACAAAAATAGGCAACAGACATGCTTGTTAGTATAAAACTCAAGTCTTCAATAATTCAAGTCCCCTGACTTCCAAACTAATGCCCTTCCCCCTTTGCCATCCTAATTTTATTTCCTAGGCACTGGCAAGTTTCTAAGTACATAGTGGACATACTTAATTAAAACAAAACATACATTTGTTTTAATTAAGAAAAAATCTATTTGGGAACATAAAGACTGCTCCCCCAACACACACTCAAAAAAGACTGCAGGCTGGATTTAGCCCTGGGCCATAATTACCCTACCTTTACATAAGAGAAACTTTAAATTCTCTAAAACCTGTCTTCCCTGTTGTATTGGGACACCCATCGGCCAGGCAGAGCTCCTCCTCTCTGACATGTGGAGCCTTCCAGCATCCAGAAACTGGAGCGAACAGAATATACCTTGGCTCCAACTCAATGTTGTCATGTGGTAACAGACCACAAACCTAAGCCACTTCCGCCTTGTTGTTTAACTCTTGGCACATGTATGTTTTCTTTCTATTTTATTGGCTCTTTAGTGGAACTGCAAAAAGACTTGTGGCCTCCTTTCATCCAGTGGGGGCAAACAAGCAATGACCTCGCTTTTCACAACCTTCTCAGTATCCTTATTGGAAAAAGGGCTCTTTCACAATATCAGATCTTTCCAGATGACTGAGAATTTCCAGCAAATACAAGCAAGCATCCATGGGAGTGGGAGAGACACTCAGTGTACATAATCACTTCTGTCATTTGTTTCACAGAAAGGAAACTGATGGCTGCAACTTCCTAGTGACAATTCAGTGATATCACTGGGGACCCCTCTCCTCTTCTTTTTTCTTTTTAATTAAAAGATTTTTCTATTTTATACTGAAGTATAGTTGTTTAACAGTGTTGTGTAAGTTTCAAGTGTACAACAAAGTGACTCAGTTAAACATATCCATATATCTATTCTTTTTCAATATTAAGAATATACAGAATAGTGAGGAGAGTTTTCTGTGTTATAGAGTAGTATATATAGACTGGCTGCTTTGTGCCTTTTGAGGACTGGAGGTAGAATGGTAACCAGGAAAGGCAATATTCCTTTTCTCATGGAGCTTTCATTTAAAAGAGAGAAGGGAGAAAATAAACAAATAGTAAGGTATAAAAGTCATATATCTTCAAATAGTAATTATTGTTTATAATGAAAATAAAACAGCATAATGGGATGCAGGTTAAGGGTGGCTACTTAAGAAATGGTGAAGGGATTTGACCAGTGAGGGGATGGCCATGTGATGAGCTGCCTTGGAGAATTACAGGCAGAGGCTAGAGTGATGCAGAAGCTCTGAGGCCGGAACAGACTTGGCGTGGTCACACTGCAGCCAGGTCAGTGTGGCCAGAGTGGAATGAGCTGGGGGGCAAATAGTAGAAGATGAGGTTGGAAATCCACTAGGAGACAGTGAGCACCTGGCACACACTGCGTAGTGTAAGACTCTGTCCCAGACCCCATAGCCTCAGACCGCTGCACTTGTTAAATCCCTGGGTTGGAAAGATCCCCTGGAGGAGGACATGGCAACCCATTCCAGCATTTTGCCTGGAGAATCCCATGGACAGAGGAGCCTGACGAGCTACAGTCCATGGGGTTGCAGAGTCAGACATGACTGAAGCAACTTAACACACACACGTCTTTTTAACATGGTTTTCTTCCTTTTTTTTCTCTGAAGTTTTCTTAACTTATGCCCACTCTTTTAATGCTCTGCTTCTAATATCTGAGATGAGGCACTAGATAATTAATCTTATTGAAACAATGTAGGGAATTTCCTGGAAGCCCAGAGGTTAGGACTTGGTGCTTTTACTGCTTGTGCCTGGGTTCAAGCCCTAGTTAGGGAACTAAGATCCCCAAGCGGCTTGGTGTGACCAAAAAGGAAAAAAAAAAAAAAAAAAAAAAAGACATCTGTGTTCATGGTTTGGAAGACTTAATATTGTAAAACAAAGCAAAAAAAGAAAAAAAAACAACACAGAGACAATTTAATGTATATGATCAAGTTGATGCCAAATGAGGACACCAAAGACTCTTCTATGGTAAGATTCATGGGGTGTTTTACAGCCTTTTAAAAGCTCACAAGTTGGCTTAAACCTCAACATTCAGAAAACTAAGATCATGGCATCCGGTCCCATCACTCCATGGCAAATAGATGGGGAAGCAGTGGAAACAGTGGCTGACTTTATTTTTCTGGGCTCCAAAATCACTGCAGATGGTGATTGCAGCCATGAAATTAAAAGGCACTTACTCCTTGGAAGGAAAATTATGGCCAATCTAGACAGCATATTAAAAAGCAGAGACATTACTTTGTCAACAAAGGTCCGTCTAGTCAAGGCTATGGTTTTTCCGGTGGTCATATATGGATGTGAGAGTTGGACTATAAAGAAAGCTGAGCGCTGAAGAATTGATGCTTTTGAACTGTGGTGTTGGAGAAGACTCTTGAGAGTCCCTTGGACTGCAAGGAGATCCAACCAGTCCATCCTAAAGGAGATCAGTCCTGGGTTGTTCATTGGAAGGACTGATGTTGAAGATGAAACTCCAATCCTTTGGCCACCTGATGTGAAGAGCTGACTCATTTGAAAAGACCCTGATTCTGGGGAAGATTGAGGGCAGGAGAAGGGGATGACAGAAGATGAGATTGTTGGATGGCATCACCGACCCAATGGACATGGGTTTGGGTGGACTCTGGGAGCTGATGATGGATAGGGAGGCCTGGCGTGCTGTGGTTCATGGGGTCGCAAAGAGTCGGACACGACTGAGCGACTGAACTGAATTGAACTAAACTGAAAAGCTCACATGCCTTTTTCATACTGAATTCTAAGCTGAGTCTTGCTAGGGAAGACTGCTGCTTCATGGCCAAGTTCTGGAAAACAGTGGAGATGCTGTAGAAAGAGTCTCTTTCCTTTATCATCTTTCCCCCACATCCTGTATCTTTAGAAAGAAATCTAGTAGATTTCTAAAGGAAAATCCTGGCCATTTCCTAATAATTGTGCCTTTCGAGTATCCCAAATCAGCAGGAAAGATGGTGACTGAGTTCAGAATTTAATGTACGTTTCGCTTTTGGTCCAGCACTGGCCAGTCCATGTTTTATGACTTACCTGTCCTCTCTTTCTTGTGAGTTCATACGAGAATTAGTTATAGAAAGCATCTTTCCTCCCTTCTCCTTCTACTGCTGTTGGTGACAAGAAGACAGTAAAATCACTAAACAATAAAAACAGTAGAAAACAATAAAATCACTTCTGCTCTTATCTCTAGGGAAGAAGTAATGTTTGAACAGGGCAGGATTTCAATCAGGACAATGAGGGTGTTAAAGGCTTAGGACACACTCCTCCTAGTCTGACCCTGAAAAATTTCTGGGCCTTGGTTTCTTTTCTGTTGTGATTTTTTCCCTCATATTCTTGTACTGTGGTGTCACACTATGGGATCTTTGGCCAGAGTCCCATTACTACATTTTTCCTGGGCAAACCCAGTTTTTAAAGGTCTATTTTCACTGATCTTAAAATATTTTTTTAAAAAAACTAATTTTTTTCAGAAGACCAGAATCCTGTTTGGCAAGACCAGCATTGATTTTACTTCCAGGTGCAGAAGACAGCCACCAGAGTGACCTCTGGGACATATAATAACCCTGCCACATCCTCCCCAAACCCTTCCTTGAAATTCCATACCAACAGCTCTAATACTTAGATTTAACATTTTTATCTTCCATTAAAATGTAAATGCCCAGAGGGACAGTAATACCTTCAATGTTAAGTATTTATCCTTAAGGGGAGTTAGACACTTAACTGACCTGAGGTTTTTATAGGAGGAAGAGAGGAGAGTAAGAACACTGAAATGCCTAAAACTCAGGAAGATGGGGTTGATGTTGGGAGTAGTTTTTGGTGGAGAGGAAGGGAGTATTGAAGGAGAAGACGCAAAAAGAAGGTTCTTGCTTGGAGAATCCCAGGGATGGCGGAGCCTGGCGGGCTGCCGTCTATGGGGTCTCATAAAGTCGGACACGACTGAAGCGACTTAGCAGCAGCAGCAGCAGCAAAAACATCAAAGATGAACTTGGCTGAGTCCACGGTCACCTATAGCTCTGGCCTTAGGAAATATCAGTGGGTACCTATTCCATTCTTTGGTTTATTAATCCTGGTTTCTTTGTTTGTATTATTGGTTTCCATTTCCCTGCCCGATCTACCATATCACAGCCAAGCAACTCTACCTGGGTAATATGATTGGCTAAGTTTGCTGGGTTCAAGTTTCTGAGTCATCTCAAGACTTGATGCATTTGTTCAATTGTTTGGCTCCCCTTCAAGGCTTATTACTTTAAAAACAAAAGAACAAAACTATCCTAAATCTGACCATTTTCTCTTACTACTGTCCCCTCCTCCATTCACATAATCTCTTTCCAAGTCACAAATCCCTTCCCTGTCTTTCATCCATCTCCCTTTCTAGAGCCAGTTTTTATTTTTATTTTTTTTTTAATCTTGTACGCTACATCACCCACATCCAATGGCTCTTCTCCTTGACCATTAATCCCGGATGTGGAATCTTGTCAAATCTTATATGAAATCAAAGTCCTCTTTATACAGTCACTAAATCTCCTTCATCTTTCATGACAGGGATATCTTCAAGAACTCCCTCCGATTTGTTGAACATGACCTCCTCTGCCTGGGTCCTTGCAGCCTTCCTTCAATAAAGTGGGCTTCCCCAGGTGTTCTCCTACCAAATCTTTTCAGAATGTTTCCAAGAGCTCTTCTACTGCACACCCCTTCTATCCCTAAACAAACCAGATGTTACCATGCTGAACTCCTATCTCCCTGCTTGTCTTAAGAGGGATCTTGAAAGAAATATGAAGGATGGTCTGGCTATTTTCAAATCCTCGGGAATTACTTCCAAATAAATGAATTTCAGTTACTGCCTCTTTACTTTGTCTGTTCTTCCCATGACCATGATTGCAAATTAAAAAAAAAAAAGAAAAAGGTAAAATGAATAGCCATGTGTTTTCTACTGCTTTATATGATGTACTTACATTATATCCTGCTTTTTTTCAAAGCTTGCCTCTAAGTCAGTTATCCTTAAATATAAACCTGAGATTTGAGGTTGCTCAATATATAACATTCCTTTCAATATATAATATGCCTGAATTTAGAATCGATTGAGAAGGGCATAGATACATGAAGAATAAACCGTCACACTGAACACTTTGAGTAAGAGGATTTTCCATTGTTTTAATCCTACATTAGATACTTTTTCTATCCAATCTCTGGAACAGTTGGATAACACAGACTTCCTCCCTCACAGTAGTGAAGTGAAGTGAAGTGAAGTCGCTCAGTCATGCCTGACTCTTTGTGACCCCATGGACTATAGCCCGCCAGGCTCCTCTGTCCATGGGATTCTCCAGGCAAGAATACTGGAGTGGGTAGCCATTTCCTTCTCCAGGGGATCTTCTTTACCCAGGGATCAGACCTGGGTCTCCTGCATTATAGACAGATTCTTTATCATTTGAGTCACCAGAGAAGTCCAGAGCCCACTGGACAGAGTCAAATGGACTCTCTCGGCATGCAGGCAGTTCCCAAAGAGAGGAGAGAGACACAAGGTCTGAGGCAAACACACCTATTTTACTTCTTCAAGTCTATCACTCAGGAAAGTCATTCCTCCTTGAAGAGTAAATGTGCAAGGCATGGGGGAGGGACCAAGAGAAGAGTTCCATTAGAGGGAAGTTCAGATAGCATGGGGTAGGGTCTTCAACAATGTGAGGTTGCATAAGAATTTGTTACTTGTTTTAAAATGCAAATTTCCAAAGCTCAGTCTGATTCAAGACCGGAGATTGGGCCAAAGGTATCCAAATATATAAAAGAACCCCAAATGATTCAGATGTAGGTGGCTTGTGGCCCCTACTCTGAGTAATAACATTGCATTGAAGTCTTAAAAGGTATTCTTTTAAAACAGTCACTAAATAGTCAAATGTTTTGGAGAAACTGGTTTAAAAAATGAAGCATGTTTCTTTTTTGATTAATAGTATTATAAATACTTGAGAGAAGGATATGTGGTATTTTCCAAATTTCTTTTCAGAATATCTGTTGATCACCTGAGGGGCACTACTCCCTGTCTAACCCAGTTTGGAAAAATGTGCATTGGATGTCTAACACAAAAGAAATAACAATTATAATCTGTACCAGTTAGGACACACCTGGAGTTCAATTTGAGGTGCTATTACACTGTATGAGCATTGCTGAAAAACCTGGGGCGTGTTGAAAGAAGAGCAGGTTGGATTTGTATTAGTTCCCAGTCATCTTACCTGAACAATGGTTGAAAGAGACTGGAGAGTCTCCCAGGCTAAGATGGCAGCTCAGACATGCACATTTCAACTTACTCCCTGTCAAAACCCTACCAGAGACATGAGAAAGGGAGTCACAGGACTGGAAAATAAAGAGAGACAACAACAGTCGTACTGGGAGCTGGAAAGCCTGCAGACCAACGGTAAAGGAGTTGGCAAAACCAAGCCTCTGAATCCAAAACCAGAGGGGAGAAAGCTGGGCATCAACATGCTACCCATCCCAGATTACACAGAATGCACAGATGGAGAGGTCCACTCTCTCTTGAAACTGGGCACAGTGGTGGCAGTGAAAATCAGTAGGATTGGGTAAAAATTGCTGGCAAAGCAATCAGATCTCTGGATCTTCCAAAAGCTATGCCACTGGGTAACTGACCCTCCCAACCCCACATAAGACTAGAGATTTAACCTTTAAGGAGAGTAAAACAGAACTTTGGATTGGGTGTTGGCTGGCACAGATGGTGTAGTTGAAAATGAAGGTATCCTACTGAAAACAAGGAGAGAATCAATCTCTGTATGAATTAAACGTCAAATGCTAGGTTCACCAGTCCTTTTTACCTCCAGTCCTGAGTCCCGTAGAATACCAATGTCCCAGGCAGGAAATTCAGAGAATATACTTTAAGGGAACTGATTATCCCAAATGGAAAGACAAAAACCAAGACTTCGCTGCAATACAGCCAAGCAGATCAACCTGCATGGAAGCTCAAAGTCAGAAAGCCTCATCACAGATGGCTATAGCAAGATTCTCAGTCCCACAGGCAGTTTCAGAACCTTGCAGCTCCCCACTAACAGGCAGTATCAATTTCTCCTCTTCTTGAGACTGAGTGAGATTTTGGGACTTCTTCAATAAATGGACTGTGTTTCATGATTTTTTAGGCTAAGTCATAAAAGGTGATGCGGCTTCTGCCTGGCCCTTTCTTTGGATTCTTGCTCTGAGAATCTTGCCATCATGCTATGAGGAAGCCCAAACTTGCCTCCATGAAGAGGAAGATGCCCTCAGCCAAAAGCTAACATCAGCCACAAGATCCATGAGTGATGCGTTACAGCCCCCGGCATTGGAACTTTTCTGCTGAGGCCTTTGTTAGTGTGAAGCAGAAAGGCCATCCTTGTTCTGCCTGAATTCCTGACCCACAGAATCCATGAACATAACAAATGGCTGTTTTATTTTTACTTATTTTTGGCTGCACTGTGTGGCTTGTGGGATTTTAGTTCCTTGACCAGGAATTGAACCTGTGCATCTTGCTGTGAAAGTTCAGAGTCCTACCCAATGGACCACCAGGGAAATGGTTGTTTTATTAATCACTATGCTTTGCACTAATTTGTTATAAAGCCCTTAGTATAATAACTGGAATAAGCATTAATTAAACATTTAAACTGTAATTATTTTGGAGGTTATCTTCCCTAAACGTTTCAAGATCCTTAGAAGAAGCAATTTGCCATCTTGGAATTTATAAGAATTGTGTTTGTGTGTGTGTATGAGGAGCAGGGAGATGAGATTATCATGGACTGTAAGTGGGTACAGTATTTGGTATGATCCATCATTCTTTTAAAAGCTTTTGTGGAATTTGAAACTATTTTCTTCTCTCTTTGATTAAAATAAATCATAGAGGATGAGACATGAACTCATTACGAGAATAATAAGTTTCAGGATTTTGTAAAATGAAGAGAAAGTTTTGAATATCCTGAATAGGAATTCAAAGACTACTTATAATACATTCCAGAGCCCAGCAACTTTTTTCATATTGCCTGCTGTTTAGGATTATAGTCATCACTGCTGCGTTCAGTTACAGGTGGGGACATTATTTTGGAAACCTCTCTTTGTATTGTCTTTGTAACCTAGATCTATTGCCCATGACATTTTAGCTATTTAATAACTCTACTGTTCCAGCAGAGCCTCCCCAAGGAGTACTTCAAGCTCCCAGTGTCCACCAACCTAAGCTCTCCGTAGGAGCAATGAAGAACCACAGGTGCAAGAAATCTGAGGATTCCTTCTCTGAGGGGTCTCCCTTCAGTCAGCTCTGTTTTTGTCTTAAAATAGATCTTAGGCTCTATGGAGTAGTTAATCTTAGAAATTCAGAAATAGAAGATTAACCCCCAAAGATTAAGTGATTTTTCTAAAATATGTTAATTCCATGTGATTGCTAATTTATTACCATCTATCCTTAAGATGAATGACAATTTATCCTGCAAACTTCATATCGATTCTTTTCACCAGGTAAGAACAAAAAATTTCCTTCTGAGTAAGGAAAACACATATCTTTTCTCCAAATGAACAATAGAAAATAAAACCATGTTTATGTAGCTTATAAAAGGTGTGAAAGGGATTCTGAAGTTCCGTGGCTCACTCATCTGATGTCACGTTTTTCATTTGAAAGAATATTGTTTCCAGCTTGTGCTTATTATAAAAATAGGATTCCAAATATTTATGGAAATAAAAAATCGTTTATCAGTCTCTCTCCTCCCAAAAAGATTTAAGGTTACCAAATCACTGGCAAAATCTTTATTGATTCAAGAGATACTTACTTTTAGGTTACTTTTTGCTAAGCTTTTGATTGGTTCTGGAGAGACAAAGTCAAGATAATTACACATGGAATGTGCCTTCAAAAAGTTTATAGTGTAATAGGGAGTTGGGCTTTTATAAAAACACTTAAAATGTAAGATATTAATAGAAAGTGAGATGGATCATGCTGAAGGCGGAGACACACTTGAGTGAGAGTTAAGAAGAGGGAGAGAAGTTTTGCAGCTGGTGGTGAGAAAGCAACATCGTGGGATAAAGGAAAGAAGAGTCAGAGAAAAGTGTTTTCACGCTGAAAGTGGGCTTTAAACCCCTCCAACCCCCATCCCCCGCCCCGCAAAGGATTTTTTAAAGTGAACTATAAAGCTTCAGTTTGTCTGTAACATCCAAACTAGACATACATCAGTGAGGGTATTTTTAAAAAGGTGATTCCACAGAGGATCTTGCTGTGGTTTACAGAACAGACTTTTGAACTCTGTGGGAGAAGGTGAGAGTGGGATGTTTCGAAAGAACAGCATGTATATTATCTATGGTGAAACAGATCACCAGCCCAGGTGGGATGCATGAGACAAGTGCTCGGGCCTGGTGCACTGGGAAGACCCAGAGGAATCGGGTGGAGAGGGAGGTGGGAGGGGGGATTGGGATGGGGAATACGTGTAAATCTATGGCTGATTCATATCAATGTATGACAAAACCCACTGGAAAAAAATAAAATGAAATAAATAAATAAAGGAAAAAAAAAAAAAAAAGGTGATTCCAGGGCTTCCCTGGTGGCTTAGTAGTAAAGAATCTGCCTGCCAATGCAGGAGACATGGGTTCAATCCCTGGTCCGGGAAGATCCCACAGCCCATGAAACAACTAAGCCTGTGCCCCACAACCCTTGAGCCTGTGCTCTAGAGTCTGGGAGCCACAGCTGCTGAAGCCCATGCACCCTAGAGCTCATGCTCTGCGACAAGAGAACCACCACAATGAGAAGCCTGTGCACTGCATCTAGAAAGTAGCCCCTGCTTGCCACAACTAGAGAAAAGCCCTCACAGAAGAAGACTCAGCGTGGCCAAAAATAAATATATAAAATAAATTTTAAAAAGAGGATATCCCTGGACCCTCACCAGACCTAAAGACCCAGCTTCCATAGAGGCAGATGTGGGCAGTCATGTTTTTAATAGTTTCCTCTTGGGATTCTGGTTGTGGCTGGATTTGGGAATCTCTGGGATGAAGTGTAGGGTTCACAATAGGGAACGTTGGAGATAAAGTTGGGAAGGCTGATTGGTGCCAAATACCAGAGGGCATTAACTTTCAGAAGGCATGTGGGTTTCATTCATTAGTTAGTGGGATGCCAAGAGAGAAGGCAAGACCCTTGAGTAATGAAGTAACAGATCAGTGTGGTGCTTTAAGAACAGTGATCTGCTGGCGTGTGGAAGATGGGCTAAGAAGGAAATCTGACGTAGAGAAAATAATTCAGTGCTGCCTGTAATTTCTCATGACAAAGTAACTAAAGCACAAACTTTAGGAGCAGCTACATCAGAACTGCATGGGTGCATTTCTAATCTCACTCTTGTCTTTTAGTTCTTATAACAGCTCTTTGATCTTACATCCCATTGAAGACACTCTCAGTGAACACCTAAACACTCCTGACCCAAGGTCTTGCTTTTTGGTTAAAATACATTGTGTTTCAATGTGTGGATGGTATTTGTTGCCATTATTTTTTATACATTTACTTATTTGCTTATTTTTGGTTGCACAGGGGCTTCATTGCTGCGTTCAGGCTTTCTCTAGTTGTGGGGAGTGAGGGCTACTCTCTTGTTGTGGAGCATGGGCTCTAGGCCTGTTGGTCTCAATAGTTGTGGCACATGGGCTTAGCTGCCCCTTGGCATATGGAATCCTCCCAGACCAGGGATTGAACCCATGTCCCCAGCATTGGCAGGCAGATTCCCAACCACTGCGCCACAAGGGAAAGTCCGCTGCCATTACTTGAAGGAACAAAAAGATATGTTAAGGCCATGGAGTCTTCTGGACTGTGGAATGCTTAGGAAGGGCCCAACTCTGGATGCAACTGATTCTTTATCAGGAATGGTAGAAGCTGTTGAATTTCTGTATCTGCCCAGCACATTGCATGAAAGCGGGCATATAGGAATCACTTACAAAGTTTCAGTTATTGATTTGAGCTCCAGTTTTTGAAATGTTTGATCCTGTTCCTTGATTCTCTTGAGAAGTCCTGAAATGTTTTTATGACACATTTCCTCTCTGATAACCCTTCCTGTGCAACCCGCCCCCCACTCCTGTGGCCTGGCAGCATGTTCTCATAGACTTAATGGACTCTGATTATCCAGGTCTTCAGATTTCACCAAGTAGTCCCTTTTGAGGATCACAAAGAAGCCTGGGGACTTCTTGTTGGAATCACCTTGCTTTTGAACACACTGCACCTATTTGGGAAAAGGCTCAAATATTTGGCATATTGGGCTTCCCAGTGGTAAAGAATCTGCCTGCCAATGCAGGAGCTGCGGGAGTCATGGGTTCGATCCCTTATTGTTAACCTTTCATGTGAATCCTTCAAGCAGGTAGAAGCAGATAGTCCTAGCTGTATACAGGAACATAATTAAAAAGAAGAGAAAGGAAAGGCGGTGTCCTTTTAAATGAAAACATCAGAGGAAGAAAAATGGTTATCTGTCTCAAAAATGTATTGGTTTAATAAATTCACGTTAAATGTAACCAAAAAGAAAAAAGAATAAAATGCAAATTAACCTTGAGAAGAACTTAAGATCATCTACTGTGATCTCTACGGTGCTTGTTATGGGCTAAACTGTCAAAGTGAACGTGTTAGTTGCTTAATTGTCTGACTTTTTGTGATCCCATGGACTATAGCCCACCAGGCCCCTCCATCCCTGGAATTCTCCAGGCAAGAATCCTGGAGTGGGTAGCCATTCCCTTCTTCAGGGGATCTTCCTGACCCAGGGATCCAACCTGGGTCTCCTGAATTACAGGCAGATTCTTTACTGTTTGAGCCAGCAGGGAAGATCAACTGTGTTCCCCCTAAAATACATATATTGAAGCTCTAGCCCCAAGTACCTCGGAATAAGACTGTATTTGGACTTAGGGTTTTTAAAGAGGTGATTAAGTTAAAATAAGTCTCTTAGGGTAGATTCTAATCCAAGAAGAATGCATGTAGACATAGATAAACTTCAGGGATGTGTGCAGAGAAAGGAATGACGATGTGAATACATGGGGAGAAGGGCGCCATATGCAAGCCATGGATTTTGTTGTAAAGGGGAGCAAAGCTCTAGTTAATTAACCTGCACCAGTAATACCATATTCCATCAAATCTAGAACACCATCAATTGGAGCACACAGGATTATTTTATACACCAACAAAAAAGAATAAATACTGATAAGTAAACTGTAATACACTATGAATGGTAAGATGCCTTAAATTCCAGAATAGTTCAAAAGTCAAAAAGTGTATCTTAAAGTGAATGACATGAGATATAGAAGCACAAAAAAATCACTTAATGAGCAAACTTAAAAAAAAAAAAATATATATGTCGCAAAGCATGGTAACTACCTGAGGTCTGCTGAAATCACTCTGCCCTTTAAGTTGCTAATACATTCACTCATACGCCAAATATGTGATGGATGGGGCCAGGATGTGTAAAGTTCATCTCCAAATTTCTGAGACTTCAGAAGCACATCCATCCCATGCTAAATTTCTGTTCTCATTTCTGTGTTCCACACTGAGCATGGCCTCTTTTCCTCCTTATTTTAAAATATTTATTGCATCTTATTTTCATGTGTATCCAATTTTATTAGAAGTTTGTGGCAACAGAAGTAGTGAATATTGCAGAACTTAAAAGTCTTTTGCCTCATAACATAGAGAATTTCCTTCTAGCTGATATTTCCATATTATATTCCTCATCTATTAGGTCTGTTTTCTCTTCAACTCCTCTCCTCTGTTGTCATATACACTCCAATTTTGCTGTCTTTGACTCCTGACTGCTTCAGGGAGTTCATAACTTTTGAAAATCTAACTTTTTTTTTTTTTTTTTAAAGCAGCTTGTTAGTATATTTACCCCAGAAAGATATTATGCTTGTCTCCCTTGGAGGCAAAAAGAGGCACATTGTATTTGTATTTGTCATTGCTGTACTTTTGGTATAATAGACAGTAAAAGGCACAAATCTTATTCAATTTGATGAATTTTGACAACTGTGTATATTAATGTAAGTACCAGCTTAAACAAAATTTAGAGTAGTTTCAGAAAGTCTCCTGTGTCCCTTTTCGATTAATTAACAGCCCTCCCCCCACCGGTAACCACTTCCTGATTTCTATCACCATAGATAAGTTTTGTCTAACATTGTACTTCGCATAAGTGGAATCTGTGTGTTCTTTTGTGTCTGAACCCTTTTGCTTAACAAGGCTTTGAAATTCATTCCTGTCTTGCATATATTAGTAGTTCATTCATTTTTATTGCTGAGTATGATTCTATTCCATAGATATAGCTCTATCGTTTCTCTGTTCTCCTATGGATGAACTTTGGGGTTGCTTCTGTTTTTTGCTATCCTGAATATTCTCATCAGCGTCTTTTTGCAGACATAAGATTTTCTGCTGTGAATTTTAAATTTGCAGTAACTTTTCCCTGCTTCTCAAGAAATAAGTAAATTTCCCTAAGCCATCATCAAAATCGACAACTAATACCACATGTAGTTTTCCCAGGACGTGGTAATGAAGGCATGAATTTAGAGTGATTACTGTTCCAGAGATTTTCATGAATATTTAAACTTGTGATTATTGTGTATGCGACTGTTTCCAGAGGCTCTTCTTTTATTCCCAAATGATATTTTGTCGTAGGTTGCCTGATGGCCTTCGCCGTCCAAATTCTCTTTATCTGAATTCTTGCTATCTAAATGCAGGTACTGAATAGATGCAGATAGGGTTTTTTTTTTTTTTTTTGAGGTGGTCTCACATCTCTTAGTATCTCAACTCTCATTCCTGTCTACCTGAAACCCAGGGCCACTCTGATTTGGATACTGTGCTTCACAGCACAGTGAGATTAAACTTTTCCAGGTCTAAATGGAACTTTCTAGTGCCAGGATGGCTAAGCTTCTGTTTAGGACCATGCTTATTTAAGCTCCATCCACCACCTTCCAGTGAAGAATCCTGGCAATGCTTTCACTGGAGACCTCGGTGGTCTAATCGTGCAACCTTGAGTGAGTTACTGTGCTTTGCTCTCTGTAGGATGGAATCACGGCTGCATACACCACAGAGATGTGAGGAACACGTGTGACTGATTGTATGTAAAAGCTCAAGCATCCTTAGGACTTCTGCTGGGCCTCACTCTTATTTCTGGCTCATCTTTGTTTGCCTCTCTAGATGCTTCCCCCACCCTCCACTTCACTCACTTCAGCTCCCAGAAATTGACCTCTCCAGAGTGCATCACCCAAGTTATCTTCCTTGACTCCCAGTTACCAGTTGGTTTCAGCCAATGGGAGACATAGTAAGGTACTGGGGACAAGGAGAAGAATCAACCTTGAATATTCATTGAAAGGACTGATGCTGAAGTTGAAGCTCCAATACTTTGGCCACCTGATTTGAAGAGCCAACTCATGGGGAAAGATTCTGATGCTGGGAAAGATTGAAGGCAGGAGAAGAGGGGGATGACCGAGGATGAGATGGTTGGATGGCATCACTGATTCAATGGACATGAGTTTGAGCAAACTCTGGGAGATAGTGGAGGACAAGGAAGCCTGGGATGCTGCAGTCCACGGGGTTGCCAAGAGTCGAACATGACTGAGCAACTGAACAACAACAATTCCTTTCGAGTCCTTTCCCTTCTGCCTTGACTGGATGCCTTCAGGTCTAGAAGTCCTTATGGCTTCCTATTACTTTTAGTCCCCAAGAGCTCCCATTCTTGGCAGGTTTCTGCTTACAGTGTGTTCAAAAGGTTTAAGTCTTTGTTTCAGTCTTCTGAACTACTCCTTTAAGTCTGCTATCACTTTTCTTCCAGGGCCTTGACTGGTGCCCTCTCCCAGGCCTGCAGGTGGTGGTGTTTGCCCCCTCATGTAGTTTGCTGCTTAAGAGACTGTATGTCCATGCAGCAGCAGCAGCATGTCTGAGCCAGAGGAATCCACCTTTTCGAGCCTGGCTTTGTGCAGCCTTATTTTGTTTATGTGCTGAAAATAAGGAGAATGTCATTCTTGAAAAGGGATTTCTTTTTTTTTTTTTCTTTAAACTTTGGGCCAGGCACTCCTTCCCTCCCTCTCCTCCAACACACACACCTAAAAAAAAAATAAGAAAGAAGATGATGCTCTGGCTTGTATTTATGAGGGAGTTAGGCATGCTGTTCTCCTTTCAAAGCTCTTCACATGGAAAGGAAACTGGCCTTGACATTTACACAGTCCAGGAGAATTCCAAATAGAATTTGGACAGATTGGGAAGTTACCATCTTGGAGTGTGTGGGGAAAACAATCCTGGTGGGAAGACGTGGTGACATATATGAGACAATCCATAGATGTTAGGAATGCGCTGCTTTGTATGTGCGTCTCCACTCCACGATCCGATGGGATTGCCAAAAATATGCATATGTTCTTTATGATATCACATGAGGAGGCCATCCAATTAAAGCACTCCCCAATAAATGCAAGGAGTATAATTTCTGAGTATATTTATGATTGCTTAATGTCAACAAAAGGGTCTTTTAAACACAGCACATGCCTTCCCCAGCGCTCGCAGATCAGGCTAAACACATCCAAATGCACGAACCATAAAAGAAGGAAGAGGCAGTGTCGGCACCGACCTCTTTGGTTTCTGCATCTGGCCAGCGTCCACTGGGAGAAATGTAAGTCAGAGTTTACCACATGGATTACAAATGTGCTGAATTGCAAGAATGATTATTAAATGAAAATATCCATAGCACCTGCAGCTTGTCCTGGAAAATTCCCCCCGGGCATTGTGGGTGCTTTTTTAAATTTTTTTTTTTTGAGAGGGGAAAAAAAGTGAGACAGGGTGAGATGCAAATGGCAACTCCAGCTGCTTCTGGTAGCAACTCCATCGATGTTCCTGAAGGGTTTGCAGGGGCTGGTCAATCAATCTGAGCTGCTTCCATTCCCAGCACGAGTGTGGTGAGGGAGGGGCTTGGGGAATATCATTAGCCTCTTTCCTTTGAGGTTTGGATGATCAAGAAAATGAAAATAATAGTAATGTAAATGGCAAGTGCTTTTGAAAACAAAGCACATCGGTGCAGGAGGAAGCATGAAACTGGCTCCGTCGCTCGGGCCCAGCGGTAGTGTTTATTCTGTGATAAGGTCAGGGCTTCTTCTGGAAGCAGAAACTGAGCAGCTATGTGGATTTTGTTGATTTAATACATGATTGTGTATATATATAGAACATTCTGGACATATGTAATATTTGGCTGTGTTTCAATTAGCTCCTGTGTGTGTGTGTGTGTGCATGCCCATGCATGTGAAAACAAACAAAAAATAAAGTTAAAGAAAACTCAATGAGGTGGTTAATTTCTGGAATTTGACATCGCAATACCTAGAGTCATTTACCACTCTAACCCTATAAGGACCTGGGCAAGTCACTTCACCTTTCTGAGCCTGTCTTCCCTCACGTGTAAAATTGGGATGATGCTTAAGCCCACACTTATCCCACAAGTAGCTGTCAGAATCAAATGAGGTTCTTTGTGTGAAGATGCTTTGAATATGGTAAATCACTAAGTATCAGTTGTTATTATCAGAAAGAATTTCCTGCTGCTAAAAAATCTCACATGTAGGTATAACTCAATCAGATGTGTCAACATAAATATGGTTTGCACATACCTAGAAATTGTAATCTGGCCAGAACACCTCACCTTTAGATAACCTCTTTTTGCTTGTCTCCTAGTAAAGAGACTACATCCATTTAGGTTTCTGTTCAGGGTTGGAGCTGGTGCTGCTGGTAAATTGATGGAAAATATACTTGTATTTTTTTTTTGAACTGAGCTTTTGTAGTACAGATATGACATACATCTTTAAAGAGTTTTAAAATAGAAGTGTTTGCACCTCTTTTCTTCCCCCAACCTCCCTTCCCACCTGCTGCCAACAAGTACAGACATCTCTAGTGTCCCTCGGGCCCTGGGGTTCATGGTGCTGATTGAGATGACTGGTGAAAAGAGGACTGAAATGAGCTGAAAAGCTAACCTGACTTGCCATATAGAAAAGCCAGAGGGGGACTTTCCTGGTGATCCAGCGGCTAAGACTCCAATGCAGGAGGCTGGGGTTTGATCTCTGGTCAGAGAACTAGATCCCACATGCCACAACTAAGACCCAGTGCAACCAAATAAATAAATAAATAAACTCTATCCTTAATTAAAGAAAAAAACAAAAAAACAAACACACAAAGTATAAAAAAAAAGCCAGAGAAAAAGCAGAGATGTAGATGTAGAGATGGGGGGAAGATGACATTAGAAAAGGTGAGAGCCATTGAAACATTTGGGGGCAGTTTTGAGATAGTGAGAAAAGAGATTTTGTGAAGATTGCCATGCTGTGATGAGTAATATTTTGGAAAGAAAATGGTTTAAATCAAATTTTGAAGATTTCCCGCCCCTGCTCCCCGCCCCCCCACATTGTGCATTGCCATCCCCGCCCCCTTGCCCTTTTCTCAGACTTCAAGAAACAAAGTATTTTGGACTGTGTTTTCAATTTCTCTTGAATGCCAGTTTTAGATTTCTTCTCAATTCAGCTCTATGTTGAGCTGGAACACTAGGTAGCCAGGCTTTCTGTGGGTTATATAAAGGTAGGCTTTAAATGGCCATTATAAGAATTTTAACATATATTTTGATGTTACATAGACAATAGATTATATTTTCAGTTATGGAAAGATTCTGGCTTTTTGTTGAGGATTGTGTGGTAAAATGAGGAAAAGCAAATGCAGAAGACATATGTGAATCTATCCGTATCTTCATAGCAAAATGTGGACTGTCAGAAGACTGAGAAAAAGCCAACAACTCAGGCCTATTGGGAAGTTCCTCATCACAGTGCAGACCCTCTCTACAAGTAATCAGACACCTTTCCTGCTGCCCTGAATCTTTAACTCTTTAAAGGTTGTCCTCACACCACAGTCTGTTCCAACTGGATGAGACTGTTGGGAGCATTACTTATATTCCCTCATTTCTTTTTTTTTTAATTCCCTCATTTCTTATAGAGAACATTCAGACACAAACTGACTTTGAAGGACTGACTCAAGGACAAATAATGAGCTAGAAGCATCTGATCCCAGGGGCTTCCCAGGTGGCGCTAGGGGTAAAGAACCCTCTTGCCAATGCAGGAGACACAGGAGATATGATCCCCTGGAGAAGGGAATGGCTACCCACTCCAGTATTCTTGCTTGAAGAATTCCATGGACAGAGGAGCCTGGTGGGCTACAGTCCCTGGGATCACAGAGAATCGGACATGACTGAAGTGACAGCACATGTCTGATCCCACAGTTTAGTGTTCTTGGGACCACCTCATTCTTTCCTTCAAAGGATCCTCATAAAGATCCACAAGCCCAGGGCTCATCTAAAAGAGATGCCCCAGAGAGGTGGATGGTGGAGATGGTGTGGTTCTCGTCACACGCTGGAACCTCATGACAGAGGTATCTGCTATATCGTCCCCCATCCCACTCTGTACCCTCAACAGAAATAAAGGGCTGCAGGATGTGGTGTGTGGGCCTCCTGCTGGGAAGGCTTCCTCTACTTGATGAATCCATCTCTAGGAAATGGCCATCCCTGTCTGTCTTACACGGGGCCTGTAGAGTTATGTTCATAATCTCCCAGGCCGTTAAACTGAGATTTCACACCTGCAATGTTCACCTCTACATAATATGCACACTCAGCATTAGACAGGAAGTAAGCTTAAGGCTCTTTCAATGACTGCACATAATGATACATAGGGTTCCATTTTTCTTCTTATAACAGATTGGCAAAAGCTTGAGCTGACTTGAGTGTAATGTGGCTGGAAAATCACAGCTTGAAATTTATAAATATGAAATCTTTTTCAAATCTTTTTCCTATTGCTAAAAATTCATTTTCTAGGTTCAGTGAGAACTTCACTCATAATGGGCTTTAAAAGAAAAAGTACAAATGTAGTACATTTCCTGACTATAATCAAACTGGAAACATCATGTAAACATCTAGCTCTTATATTTTAGTTCTTCTGCTTTAAATTGCAACCTTCCATCTCTGAGTTATGTGCAAACCAAAGTGAGGACCGTGGGAAAAAAATGTCTGGCTTTGTTCAAGTTAGAGTGCTTGAATATTGGCAGGAATTAGAGATTGATGGAGTCATGGGAAATCATGAAAAATCATTTTGTATAATTGCCTCTCCTCCTGTATCCCATCCCTATTATGCATGACTCTAATTATTGAAGTTCCTTGGAAATTTCTTCTGGGTTTTAAAGGGAACAGGAGATTACTCTTGCTTTTGATGACCCAGTAGAGTATCCAATAATACTTAGAGAAAAAAATACATAAGTGTTTTCCTTATGTCTAACCTAATTTCTAAGTAAACCCTTCTGATTCTTATTATGATGTTGTAATTTGTGATGGACATAACCTCCTGCAAGAACAACTAGAAGCTTGATTTTAAAAATGTCTCCAAAGGCATGAGGGAACTATTGACACAACAAGGACTTGAGGGCACAGATCGTGGAGAGAAAGGAGATTCAATGAGATGAGCACACTCATTTCCTACTCAGAGCACTTGACAATTTGGAGTATGGCATAAGAGATTGAGAAGTGAGTCAGAGAACCTCTGTCATGGGCAGGAAGGTGGTAGAGTGTTAGGAAACATTAAGGGCTTAGAGAGCAAAAAATTGGAAATCTGGGCCTTCAAAAGTCAGCTAAGTTTGAGGGCCAAGAAAGGGGGGAAGGTGCAGAGAAGTGAGCCTGGCATTTGGCACCAGCTTTTCCTCCAGGCATTTGACAAGTTGTGTGGAGCAAGAGACTGCGAGGCTAAAGAGAAAGCAACTAACTGAAAAGCAGAGCAGATTATATGATGCCAAGAAAAAAAAAATAGAGTTTAGAACTTGGAAGAGAGGAGGGAACCAATGCAGACACTCCAGGCTCTCAGCTGGGACTACTGGAGGGTGATATTCTGTACGCAGAAGCCAACCAGAGGTAGACCAAGCCCTTCAACGATGCAATCCAGTCTCAAATCAATTCAATCTCAGATTAGACTGAGACCATCTGTCTCCTTCCGTCTTCCAAAAGAGAGGTTGAATCCTCTCTGTAAGAAGATGATAGCATCCAAAGCATGAACATTTTAATACATAATAACTGACATTCAATTAAAAATGATCAGGCATATAGATAAACAGTATCAATCAGTAAATAGACAAGAGAACAGGTAGTATAGATATTAGAATTATTAGATATGGATTTGAAATAATTGTGATATGTTCAAGACAGTAGATGGCAATATAGAGAATTTTATGGTAGAATGTGAATCCGTATAATCAAATGGAAATCCTGGAACTGAAAATTCTAATGTCTGATATTAAAAAGTGAATAGATGAATTTAGCGGCAGACTGAACAGAGCTGAAGAAGAGCTCAGTAAGCTTGACAATTGGTTAGTAAAAAGAATATTTAGAGTGAAGCATGGAGGCAAGAAAGGCAAGAATTAAAGGAAAGAATATAGAAGACACAAATATGGTAAAAAAAAATCTAATACAGGAGGTTTCTAAATCTCTGCACAGTTGACATTTTGAGTCAAATGATTATTTGTTTTGGGGCATTTTTGCTGTGCATTTGTAGACACTCAGTTGTGTTTGACTCTTTGCCACCCCATGGACTGTAGCCTGCCAGGTTCCTCTGTCCATGGAATTTTTCAGGCAGGCGTTCTGGAGTGGTTTGACATTTCCTACTCCAGGGGGTGTCTTTCCAACCCAGGGATTGAACCCACATCTCTTGCATCTCCTGCATTGGCAGGCAGATTCTTTACCACTAGCACTACCTGGGAAACCCAATGGAAGTGGGAGATGAGATAATAACAAATAGTTGATTAAGTCAAAGAAGGAGAACAAAGAATATAATGAATGGGCCAAATGAAAAACAAACATTAATATGGCAAATATAAATCCAGATATATAGCAATTATGTTAAATGTAAATGGCCTATATAGTCTAACTAAAAGGTGTATCAGAGTAGATTTTATCAAAAGTCCAACTGCCTAAGGAGATATACTTTAAATGTTACTGTTCAGTCTCTAAGTCGTGTCTGACTCTTTGTGACACCATAAATTGTAGCAACCAGGTTCCTCTGTCCTCCACTGTCTCCCTGAGTTTGCTCAAATTTGTGTCCATCGAGTCAGTAATGCTATCCCATTGTGTGGTTTCCCATATTTTATTTCTTCTCCACAAGGTCTTATGATAAGTTTCTGTCATTTAGGTAAACTTAATACCTCAAAAGAGCTTAACCCTTAAGCCAAGTAATGGAAAAGGCTAGAGAAGATGGCATTTTCCTGGGAAGGTAGAGGAGACAAGACTGTGTGAGAAGATGGAGGTTTTAAGATCAGTAGAGCCTCTCTTTGTGGCATTAAGGATGCTTCCCATCCTTGGTGGTGGGGGTCAGGGGGCAGGGGGAGGGAGTGCCTTCAGAGGCATTCAAGTTAATGCAGAGTACATTGTAGCCATCATCATCAGTGTTATTTTAATAATTTTATTGCATTTACTTTTTTTTATGAGGACTGAATGAGTTAACACAACATCATGCATGATATTCAATGGAGATTTCTTTTCCTCTTGCCTTTGAGGAAGAATGCGAACAAGACTCGGATGGCTAGAAAGAAGGTTCAATTGAGAATAAGCAATTTTTTTCTAGCTTAGAAAGAGATATCATTCACATCATCAAAAAACAGACACCTTTTTAAGGAACTGCATTCTCCACTCTGATACAAATCTTCTACTATAGCTCAGTCAGCACCTACTCTGGACCCCCAATAGCCACACACAGTCCTTCCTCTACATCGGTGGTTCTCAAATGGTGGTCTGTGGACCAACAGCATGTAGACCTATTAGAGAAAACCCTTGGAACCTCATCCCAGGCCCATTGAATTAGCATCCCCAGTGGCCCAAGAATCAGTTTTAACCAGCGCTGCAGGTCATGGGTGTACAATCAAACTGGAGTACCACTGCTCCATCTTTTTGCTAATGGAGTTTCCCCCAACTTGAGATGCTCCACTGGCTTCTCTCTCCATATTCAATGTCTGAAGCCAGCCTCTCAAACTGCTTTCTCTAGGAGGTTATCCTAAGCTTCCTGAGGCCAAAGGAATTTCTGCTGTCTTGCAGAAATGTCAACACTTTTAAGCTAAAAGAAAGAAAGTGAAATTCTCTCAGTTGTGCCTGACTTTTTGTGACCCTATAGCCTATACAGTTCATGGAATTCTCCAGGCCTTTCCCTTCTCCAGGGGATCTTCCCAATGCAGGGATTGAACCTAGATTTCCCACATTGCAGGTGGATTCTTTACCGGCTGAGCCACTGCAGAAGCCCAAGAGTACTGGAGTGGGTAGCCTATCCCGTCTCCAGCAGATCTTCCTAACCCAGGAATCAAACCAGGGCCTCCTGCCTTGCAGGTGGATTCTTTACCAGCTGAGCTACTAGGGAAGCCCTACAATTTTAAGTTGTTCTCTAAATGGTTTCATGTGTGTGAGACAATAAGGACTGATGCTGAAGATGAAGGTCCAATATTTTGGCCACCTGATGCAAAGTGCTGACTCACTGGAAAAGACCCTGATCTTGGGGAACAACAGAGGGCAGGAGGAGAAGGGGGTGACAGAGGATAAGATGGTTGGATGTCAGCTCTGACTCAGTGGAGATGAGTTTGAGCAAAGTCTGGGAGATAGTACAGGACAGGGAAGCCTGGTGTGCTGCAGTCCAAGGGGTTGAAAAAAGTCGGACATGACTTAATGACTGAAAACAACAAATGGTTTCATGCATGTGAGACAATAACCCTGTATATTCCTTTACAGGAAGATTTTTGCAACCTTCTTTTCATCCTTCTATAAGTACAAAGTAATTTTCTACATTGAATTGAAATCACACAAAACTACTTTGTCTTTGCAAGGAAAATAATGATAATTTCCTTTAAGGTCAGGAATAACATCCCACAAATGGCCTTTTGTCTTCTTCCTGCCTGGGATGTAGACATCTAAGCCCTAGGTAAATGAATCTTGAAGGCCTCTCTCCCATCACTTAAGAATATTCTCCTACACCTCCAAACATGCCAGGGAAGCTTTCTTTCTTCTCTTAAGACTTTAGGGTATGACTGCACTTTCCAAAGTGTGGCTGCAGTTTTAATAGAGCCTCTGAGCAAAGGAGATAAGGCTTGAAAGTCTCCACCAATTTGCCTGTTCCCTTTAAGACCTTAAGAAACTCTTTGGGCCCATTAAAATGTTTTCCTTTAATTTTTAATTTTTGTTTTACGATAAGGCTAATTAAAGCAACACCTGTTTGGAATGATACAGTTGGTGCTGGGTCAACATTTCCATTGGTTTATAATCCAGCTGTGAAAACTCAATTTGAGCTAAAACTTGGGTGTATAATATCCAAACCCAGGGGGATTCAAAAGAAACACTAATATACCAGTGTGCGTATTAGGGGGCAAAACAAATAGAAGCAAAGTGGTTTCAGGTGCTCTTTAGCACTTGCGTAGTAAGCGAAAGGTTTTTACGACCATGGTTTGTAGGCCTTCGGCTCCTCATGTAGGTAGGATGCCTTTGGGTATTTAAAAGGAATGAAAACAGGCCAGTTAGTTCATGTGAAATACTAGCTACTGTGTGCGCGTGGTAATGAGGCTTCTCTCATCAGAGGGGTCTTAGGACCTGAAATGACTGTGCTCATGTTTCTCTGGATTTAAGACCACCTGGAGATGTCCTGGTGTGATGGATGACAGTATGCCTTGAAGACCAATGGGCTGCTTTCTGTCCCCCCTCTTCTGTTGGGAGGCTGAAGCAGAGATTTATTTGCATGTCCTGTAAAGAAACTGGAACTTGGGTTCAGGCTGGAAATAACACTACAGACTAGAACTTGCCCTACAGTGGTTCCCAAACACTTTTTAATACCTACAGAGAGACCAATAAATAAAGCAGATAAAAGGGGAGCTGCTCAGATTGAATTAATCGGAGAGCCAAGAGTCTCTACCTGGCTCAGCTCAAAGACTCTTGGGAGAGGGAGAGGCCTGGTGGGACCTCTCTGGTTATGAGAAGCCTACTTGGAAAACTGCTATCCTGCCAATGACATGAGCAGGTGACCCGACTTTAAGCTTTATTTTGATATGCTCCTTTGAAGAAGTTTGGTTAGTTGATAATGAGAGGTAAAATAAGTGTTTAGCAGGCTTTGCTTGAATAGACCTTCAAGAAAGCCTTAAGCTCCAAAGACTGGTGGAGAACAGCATTCTGATTCCAGCTGACCCCTTGAAGTTTTCTGAGTGTGGATCTTGTGTAAGTCCCTGAGTTCCAGGACTTTTTTTTCCTGAGAAATAGGGATGAGAATTTTTGCTAAGTTCATAGTTTCTTTCTTTTTTAAAAGGGAGATGGGGAATAAAATAAAATGATAAATTTTAAATTATTCTACTGTTAAAGCCATTCAGAGGGTCTAAGATGAAGTAGAATGTATCCTTCTGTACCATATCAGAAGGATAAGGCATGGAGACAGCAGATTTTTCTTGAAATCATTTCAAGAAACTGTGTGGATCACCTGTGGATAGTCTCACCCACCCTATATGACTTCAGTTCCTTTTTTCTCCCCATTTTTCTCACAGCCCAGACTCTCATCTACGATACATGTTTACCATCACTCAGGAGAAATATTTGCCTAATCTAAAGTAACCATTGGCCCTTCAAGCTGGGCAAGGTGTTAGAGATGATGCCATCTGCCTTCTAATCTTACCATGGAAAATTCCAAGTCTAGAACCCAGGTCCCTGGATTCCCAGGTTGGGCTCTTCTGAATAATGGGGTTGGTGCCCATGTACTCCCACCATGGTGGACAAGGATGCTGCCACCCCGACACTGGCCAATGTCCCTTGGTGTCTCTTGTTCTGTTTGGGATCATGGGAAACGAGGGGCTCTTATATTCCAAGACTCTGCTAGGAAGCAGCAGGCCATTTCTTAAAGAACATGCAGCAGCCAGCCAGCAAGGGTCCTTACCCACTGTCTCATCTCAGATGCACATGGATTTGCCATCTTCCAATGAGCTCTCTCCTGATGTCAGACCCTTCTCCAAAAGGTGTCAGTGACTGAAAACAACAATAAAATCTGTCTAGACACTCTTGGAGATCTCCTTTAATGATGGATAAAAATTTGAGTCAAAGTTATGAATTTCAGCTGTCCCAATTATAAGTATCAGCAGATACAACCAAGGGGCCAGGCACCATCGCATGCTCCTTTAATCCCACTGTGAGAGAGTCTCGTCTGCCTGCAGGTAAGTTTGCCTAGGTGTCTTCCTCACTCCTGTCTTCACCTTTCACATTTCACAGCGCATTGGTTCCTTGCAGTCGTGACCTGTAACAGTAAAAGGAGAGAAGAGAGAGAGAGATGTTTAGGGCAGTCCCACATCCAAACTTTGTAAGAAGGTCACAATTTCAGTTTTGTTCAGATCCTCCTGTTTAGGATGTAGATGTTATAAACTATTGAAGTCATGTAAAACTATTTGCACCAAAAATATATTTCCTGAACTGTCTTTACAGTCAAGAATGACAAAATATTTTAAGTCAAGGTATGTGCCCTGATTGTTTTGGTTTCAGAGAAGTAATGGTTCCCGGAGATAGGCAGGGAGTCGGGAGCCCTCAGGTGGTCAGGGAGTACCTCGTGCTAGGAATGTGATGAAGCCAGGAAGGATGGCGGAGAGGGACGCGAGGGCAATGAATGGCTTTTGTTTGCAGTTGACAAGCCGGTGATGGCTGGAAAACACTCTGGAGGCCCAGAGAGCCATCTGTCATGTGAGCTCAACAGCAAGCAAAACCCACTTGATGGGATGGAGCTGGAAGCAACTGAGGTCTGCTGAACCTGCAACCCCCTGGGGAGAAAGTGTGTGCTGTCTCTAGAGAGGCTTTGGGCCCCTGCTTTCCACTGGGCTTCCCCACATTTATCTCACACGACTCATCACGCTGGAATTTGACCTGTACCATCCTAATTCCTTTTCCATGTGACTCTTCTGAGATAGGGCTCGCATGCAACATTTCCAGAGCCAGCCACAGTGTTCCGTGACTGTAACAGAGAAACCCCAGACACGAGACCGAGTAGTAGTTGCTTCATGAAGCATCTGGGGCTGAACTGAATCCATTCTGATCAGCCCAACCCCTTCATTTTACCAACGCAGACTCGAGATACAAAAGTCCATATGGCTCACTCCATTAGTGGCAGAACACAGATCCTGGAGCCCAGATCTCTGGCTTGTCCTTTCCTGAAACTGGACTCATCCTACAAGCAGAGTCATGGGAGGTGGGGGGCGGGGGCAGAGAGAAGATTCTTGTTTGAACACAACTCCTGGGGAGTTTCTGGGTAAATGCCAGGAATGGGGTTTTTTATGGGCCATTTCTTCAGGCTGAGCTCTAAGCTTTCAAGCCAAAGCCGAGGCTCCTGGGCCCCAAGGTTGAACAGTGGTTGAAGGAGGCAGGTCCCTGTGCTACGCCATGTCTTCGCTCTGTATTTCTATTTAACACCCTGGCATCTGGCAGTGGCACAGAGAATGTTTTGTTTCTTTGGCTGCCCGTCTGTTTATACCAGGAATCAGGGATGAGGATGGGTTTCTACCTGGAGGAAAAGATAAGGAACTTAGGAGTCAGTTGATCTGACAAAGTTTTGTCGGTGATCATCCGTGATCACATTTAAGAGATGTCTAGTAGGTAAAAATGATGGGACACAGTAACTGAATGAGTTGAGAAAAGGGAGATGTATAGTATGTTTCCCAGACTAGACACTCAGCTGTTTTGCCTAAAGTCTTGAACACGTGTGAAGTAACAGGGGAACAGAACAAGACCTCATAGAATTAGGTGCTCCATCATGTGCTAGAGACTTGAAATGTAGCTTTAAGATAAAGGCAACAGTAAGGAGGATTAGAGACTGATCTTTCTCACTGCAAAAGGAAAACAATAGTTGGGGCTTAATTTCCACCTTACACCCCCACCCTCACACTCCAGTGTGGGCTGGACTTGGTGAGTCACTTCCAAAGAATAGGTAAGGTAAGGGAAAAGCTTCCCCTGTGGCTCAGACAGTAAAGAATCTGCCTGCAGTGCAGGAGATCTGGGTTCCCTACCTGGCTTTGGAAGATCCCTGGGAGAAGGGCATGGCAGCCCACTCTAGTATTCTTGCCTGGAGAATTCTATGGACAGAGGAGCCTGGTGGGCTACAGTCCATAGAATCACAAAGAGTACGACATGACTGAGTGACTAACACAAAGGAAAAACAGAAACCTTACAGTGGAGACCCTACATTAACCAGGTGATCAAAGTTAATATCATTAGTGTTGTCAGATGGAGCTCATGTACCCCCAATATAAAATGATGAGAAGACCACGTCTGTGGTATTCCTTCCCCAAATCCAGTCTAACCATGAGAAAAACTCCAAGACATTCTCCAGGCTACTTGGCTTGCTCCTCAACAATGTAAAGGTCATAACAAAAACAAAGACTGCCCAGAAGATATTGGGGAGATATGGCAGCTAAGTGCATTGTGATACCCTGGACTGAATCTTGGATTAAAAAGGGACTTTGATGGAAAAGCTGATGAAGTCCAAATAAATTCTGGAAGTTAGTTAATAGTAATACTGTGTACTTCTGAGTTTTGAGGACTCTACCATGGCAATGGAAGATGTTAGTAATGTGGGGAACTGGGCTATTTTTTCAGCTTCTCTGGAAATCTAAAATTGCTGGGGATTCTCAGATGATCCAGTGCTTAGGACTCCATGCTTTCACTGCCAAGGGCAAGGGCTTGATCCCTGGTTAGGGAACTAAGTTCCCATAGGCCATGCAGCCTGTCCCCCTCCCCCCCAAAAAAAATTGAAAAAAATTATTCCACAGTTAAAAAGGTTTCTAAAACAGTAAGCCCCTACCCACCAACCAGTAATGCCCTTTGACCCTCTCTTCTTTCCCAGTCAAGCCTCATAGAGAAGTCCCCTCTCTTGATCTTTGTGCACCTAAAGTATCCTTTCGTTATGACCGCCCGATGCCACCCAGTCCATGTTTTATGGCTGAATTTCTTCATGCCTGGTCCTCTTGATAAACAGAAGCAAAGAGATTCAGTTCCATGCTCACTCTTAGCTGATGAGCAGTGGTCTTTCTCTGAGGACTCTGAGCTGTTGGCAGTTTTCCAGTGTTGGCTGGTTTGTTTGGCGATGACTTCTCAGAGAAATGAAAAGGATTGGAGTGTATGGTCTGGTGGTTACTAGGAAGGAGAAACCGGGGAGAAATTAGTGGGCCCCTTGTACATTTGAGATGTGAGATTAAGGGGAAAAAAAAAAAAAAAAAGGCAAAACAGCAAGATGGCGGACTAGATCCCAAATTTAAAACATTAATTTATAATGATTATCCCCAAAGAAAAACATCCTCTTTGGCCAGTGATTCCCAAATTGAAATGGCTGATGGATGGCAAGGGAGCGACTGCTGAGATGAGGTATGATGCTGTCCACACAGAAGAGGGGCGGACGTGGCTGAGTTATGAGCTCTGACTCCACCTGGGACTGCGAGTAAATAACAAAGTGCCAGAGTGAGGCTCCAGATGGTTTGCGGAGCGAGTGTGACCAGAGCTCCACCGAGGAGTCGCAGCCTGGTAATTCAAACCCGGCCTGCCTCTGTGTGTTGTAGCAATTCACGAACTTGCCAGAAAGTGTCTACTGGGTGTGCTGGTGGCCCCTTGGGGGTGGGGTGGCAGACTTTCTCGGAAGTGGCTGATTCAGAACTTGGAGGCCATGTCACATCCTGGCTAAAGCCCACTGCTTTCTGGGAGGTGATTATTGATCACTCCAGGGAAACCTCTGGCTCAGATCAACAAGCTCGTATCTTATTGTATCTTGTGTCAGCCTATCCTGTCTCCTGCAGGGTGAATGTTCGAGGCCGGGGGAGGCAGCATTGGATTAAGAAAGTGAAGCAACAATTCCTTTTCAACCCCCACCATCAGACCTTGTTTTCTATGCCTCACTGCCAGGGTTGCCTTGAACAGTGATGAAGACGCATTTTTACAGAACTGTGTGAAAAAGAAGCGGGGCCTCCCGAGGCCTACACTGGCTGTCAGTGGGTTACAGGTGCAGCCGTCCAGCTGAAAACCTCAATGAATGCTTCCCATGGTTCCTATCTGTAAGTCCAGGGGAGAGGTTGTCAAGCGCCTGGAGCAGACAAGATGGGGCTAGACCCACTCACCCAGAGCAGAGGGAGCCTTCAGGGCAGTGTTTCAAGCCTGAAGGAAGAAATGGAACCAGAGGCATCAGGGCCTCTGGCCAGGAGGGAAGGGATATAGGGCAGGATGAAATAGTTAAAGACCGAACCCCAGGTTGACATCATTGTCATTCAGATGGGCCTATGTCTGAGGACCCATCTGTAAGTAAGTTGTCCTGTAAGTTGGGGAAATACAGCTTTTTTATTTATTCTTTCACTCCCAAACCATTTTTGAGCATCAATTACCTGGAGGGTGGAAAAAAAGAATATAGCATATTTCCTGCCCTTAAGAATTGAGTAAGTTGTATCACTGAACACATTCTATTCAGGAGGTGCAGGCTGGAGGGACTCGGAAAGTTACTGTTGCTAATAAAGTGCTTACTATCTAGCCTGAGAGATCAGTTAAAAAAAAAAAAAAAAAGATCTGTTGATAGAGGTCATTTTAAAAAGCCAGTAGATCTTCCATGAAGGGACATTCAATGTTCAGTATTTGGGACTTACCTGGTGGTCCAGTGGCTAAGATTCTGTACTCCCAGTGCAGGGGGTCTGGGTTTGATCCCTAATTGGGGAACTAGACCCCACATGCCCCAACTAAGAATTTGCAAGCCAAAACTAAGAGTTCCCATGCTGCAACTAAGCCCTGGTGCAACCATATAAATAAATAAAGATATATTAGAAAGATACTCAGTGTTTGGAGGAATCTCAGAGAAATTTCTGAAGGATGTGACATTCCAGCTGAGATAGGCTATTTGAGAGGGTGAAGAGGTTTTCTGAGAACAGGGAGGTGCATTGTCGATAATTCAGAGGTGAGGGAACCTGGGATGTGTCTGGCTTTGCACAGTGAAACAGCGGATGGGGTGGGGAAGGGGCAGGAAGAACCTGGAGGGGCCATCTAACAGTCCAAGGGGGCCTTTATGCTGATTCCCAGGAGCCCTGGATAATTCTGTGTAAGGACTTGAAAGGCTCAGAGACATGTTTTATGTCACTTGTCAATCAGGCGGAGGACAGGTGAGGGAGGCTAGCCCAGAAAACCAGGGGGAACCAGAGGATGAAGAAAATGTGCCCCAGTGTTTTCTTAGCTTGTGTTCTAGACACTCCATCTTGCAGAGTCGGACACGACTGAAATAACTTATTAGCACACACAGGAGTGACATGAATACCAGAATATATTCTGTTAATTTCTGACCGCTGCCATAAACAGCTTACATGTAAGATGGCTTGACCATCCTCATAGATCTTCCAGGCTGCTATCGACAGGATTGGAGGCCCATCTGCTTCTTTGGCTTAAAGGGAAGAGGGCAACGCACGATGAACCTTCCTGTGTTGTCCTGCAGGCAATTTGTGGCCCATTTCTTAGGTCCATAGGAACTTAGGCCTGGGTCACCAAGTCCACGCCAAGGAGGCACGGAACCTGGGGGCTGGCTGCTCCTGAGCTGGCACAAGCTCTTATTTTTCTTGTGCTCAATTGCTGGGGAAATGGTTGAAATCAGAAGCAAAATGCCGCATTGCACGCCCACTGAAGTCTGGGCTCAGGGAAAAGGAAAACGATTGCCAGAGTGTTAGCTGTTCCCAATCCTCTCCTGGACCTTAAGCTGTCTTCGACAGAGTTGCCAAACAGCTTGGGAGAGACTGGCCTTTGGGTGGGTGTGAGCAGGGGAGGGGGAAGGGAAGAGAGCAGTTGGCTCATCTCAAGGACTAGTTCAGAAGCCGCTCCCTTCCTGCAAGGCTCCGTTACCGCCGGTCTATGTACATACAGCAGGGTGAGTCTTTGTCTGACAGCTTGCTGTCAGATATGCCGATTTGACAGTGTATGCAGGTGAAGAGTTGTTTGAAATGTTTTGGAGGTTTTCATCTTCCATTTGTTATTTTTATTGGGAGTTTCTTGGGTAAGATGAAAATCTCATGCTAAAGCCTTGGAAGGGAACAACCTTATTGTGAAGGAATGATGTTGTCTTTCTGTAGCTTTCTGGAAGGTATTCTGGGGGTTCACGTCTGTGATTGGGAGGTGATGGTTTAGAGAGCTGGCAGTGACCAGGCACCTAGGAAAGAGCACCATTGGCGGTTCAGTGGACTGGGGTTCGAGCCCCTGTTCTAACCCAGTGTGTTACTTCGTTCAGGTCCCTTCACTTCCTCAGGTCTTGCTCACCCTGGGTGAAAAGGAGGGCGGTGATCCTTCCAGTCCGTCTGACTCTTAGATTTTACAAGGCGAGGCGGGGAGAAGTGATGGAACGGGTCTCAGAGTGAGCCGATGTCGGAACTGTGTACAAACTCATTCACCACGCTCTGTAATGAAAGCGCTTCCGTCCACCGTGGCAGGCAGGTGTGCTCTGCCGTGGGACTGGGAGCCGTCACGGCAAGGCCACAGGCCGCCGTGGTTTCCCCTCTCAGGTGTGTGTGCTGTAGGCCGGGTTATGGGGGATAGGGTAGAGTAGTCCCCAGGGATAAAGCAGCAGTCTTCTAGCTTTTCCAGTGGGGATCACAGGGTGCCAGTCAGCAGAAACAGGGACAGCAGAGGGGAGGGTAAGAGAGAGTCTTCTTTTGCTTCCTACTGAAGTTTCAATTCCTAGAATATGACTACAGGCTTCTTCCATTCACTTTTGTATCACAAAAGAGCTCTGTCTGGGACCCTGGCAGGATAGCACGACTTTTCACAATAACCACAGTGATCTAGAATGATTTACGACTTGTTGCCTTGAGAAGCACACGCCTAGAGTCGGGCTGGGTGCCTTCTGGACTGATATCGTGTGGGGTCTCCATCCAAGGAAGGGCTTAAGCGCTAGTGTGGACCCCTCCCCAGAAACTCCCTCCGGGGTGTGGGGAGGAGGGCTGAAGCCCCAAGCCCTCTCAGGAGTTCCTGTGTTCGCTGACATCTTCTGAAGGAAGGGAGGGGACAGAAATTGGTACATTTATGGCAAAGCTGAAAGTAAAACGCTGACCCTTACTATCTACTAAGAAAGGACAAAACCTTCAGAAGTAGAGCTTACGGCATCATTGCATACTCCTTGCCTTTTTCCTATTTTAATTAGAAAATAAGATATGTATACAATTTAGTAATAGCAATGAGTCAAGAGTTGAAAATACTAAGTACTACTTTTCTAAGTGCATTACGAACTAACTCAAGCCTTACAAAAGCATGAAACAAAATTATTATTATTCCTGTTTGAAAAAAGTCATCAAAGCACAGAGACGTTAAAGATCTTGCCCAAGTTTACACAGCAAGTGTCAGCACCGAAATCCAAATCCAGTCTGGGCCTGTGAGCCCCGTTTCACACTACTCTGAAAGCAAAAGTCAAATAACATCCTAAATCTTCCAACACAAAACAGCAGTTTCATGTTCTGCCCTCTTTTATCCCTGCTTTTTATTCTCCAGAAGTAGCCACATTTAATCCTTACTGTTGTTTCCCTGGCATTTACTTCTGTATTTCTAAATATGTTTATGCTTTTTCTCCACTTTTCAATTTTAGACATTATCTACAACTTTATTCTATGCAAGATGATTTCATTCTCTCTATCCCATCCTTCTGCCCCTGCCCTAAACACATTCACATCTCATCTCCCTGTCCCCACCTTTTATGGTTATGGCGCCATTTTTACTCAAATCAATATTCAGTGTGAGGCACTGTGTAATTCTGTAAATACTATTCAGAGGTGAGCCAGGCAACTATACCATTACTCTGTCTCTACAACTTTTTGTCGTTAACATTCCTTCCTTTGGTTTCCTATTGTTATCTGTGTAACTAATTCTTCCCTAGCTTTGCTTGACAGAGCTATAAAGCATTTCTCAATATGAACAGAAACTTCAGGCAATCTCTCAGGTTTTGTTTTGCTCTTAGAGTTATTCCTCCCAGAGCCATCTGTCCCATCCTTCTCTGCCAGTCAAGATTGTTGATGCTCTCTGGCTGATGCATCCTGGGATTTGTCTTGATCATTGTCCTGGGAATTTCCTTCATCTGTCTCCTAAGTTAGATCCCTGGTTTCCTGGATCTCACGTCTTCTTTCTGAGTTCAGACCTTCATAACGGGAGAACATATTTTCCATCTTTTTTTTCCTAAGAGAAAACACAAGGAAGAAAATATTTGTAAAGCCTAGCGTGTATGAAAATATCTTTATTCTACTATCATATTTGATTATAGTATGGGTTTAGATTTCTAGTTTGGATATAGTTTTCTGTTAGAATTTTAAGTCATTTCTCTATTGTCAAGGGGCTCCCAGTGCTACTTTTCGAAGAGTTTGAAGCAATTCTTTATATTCCTAATTCTTTTCATGAGAAGAATTCTATGATGATTTTTCTCTCTGGAAACTTTAAGGAATTGCTTCTCTTTATCCCAAATTTCATGATGATAAGCCTTGATGGGCATGCAATATTCTCTTTTGATGTAGAAAGCCATGTCCCTTGACTAAAAAATATTTTCTTACATATATATATATATTTTACAGCTTCTTTCCCTGATCATTTTCTTCAGGTCATTTTACCAGCTGAAAGCCAGTTTTCATGAATTTGTCTTTTAATTTTCTGACTTATTATTTTCCCTTTCCATCCAAATTTTTTTGTTATACTTTCCAGAAGAGTTCCTTCAATTTAATCATCTATTGAATTTTTAAATGCTAATTTTAAGTACTATAATATTTTTAGTGTTTAAGGGTTTTCCTTGTTCACTGTTCTTTATTAGTACTTGGTTTTTTTCTACGTAGATTTGCTATCTCTTAATATCTTTCCTTATATCTGAGAGCATTCGTTCTTTAAAAAAAATATTTCCTGATTCTTCAGTTCTGCTTCCTCTGAGTTACTTTTCCCCCATTTTGTTTGTTTGTTTAGGCTGATATTAGAAACTCAGTGCAAATGTCTTGGTGCAGGTGGATGGTCAAGATCCTCAAAAACTGATTCGAAACTGTATATATACGTTTGGTAGCTGTGCTGGGGGTGGGGAAAGACATGTTGGTGACTCTGTGGGCTTTGCCTTGGGATTATTGGGCAAAGACCTGGGTTTTCATCAGGTTCCCAAGATAAGTAAGCCTGTCTTCCCTGGGGACTGATTAGTTTCTCCAGAGAGTAATTCTCCACCCTGCCACCCCCGTGTCTGGGGAATACGTTTGGCTCCTGGTGTTCTAGCTGCTGCTGAGCAGGGAGAGAGGGTGGGTTTCGTCACTCCTCCCCCAGCTGCTCACTTACACCCCTGTTTGTTTCTGTACCTCACCCCTGCCTTCAGCTGGCCCTGGAGTCCTCAAGTCCACAGTCTCTCCAGAGGCTAAACCTGGTCTTTGTGCCTAGACGGAGGAAAGCTAGCTGTTTGGTTGCGTGGGCTGTGGGAAGGTTCTGGAGTTGACTTCTTGTCGAAGCCCAGCCAAGCCTCCTGTCTTCAGGCTCAGCCCACACTCTTGTCTTTATAGATGAATACCTGACCACGGCCAAGATCTGTGCTTTTCCAGAGTTGTACTGTGTCCATGCTAAGGTCACTTCTGTTGTGTCCGACTCTTTGCGACCCCATGGACTCTATATAGCCTGCCAGGCTCCTCTGTCCATGGAATTCTCTAGGCAAGAATACTGGAGTAGATTGCCAAGCCCTCCTCCATGGGATCTTCCCAATCCAGGGATCAAACCCGGATCTTTTAAGTCTCCCATATTGGCAGGCAAGTACTCTACCACTAGCACCACCTGGTAAATCCAGAGTTGTGCTGGGTGAATTAACTGTATCTCTGGTTCCCCAGTCCCTTTACTGGCAGATCTTAGCTGTGTGCTGTGTTGTGCTGTGCTAATTCATTTTAGTCATGTCCAGTTCTTTGCAACCCTGTGGACTACAGCCTGCCAGGCTCCTCTGTCCATGGGATGCTCCAGGCAAGAATACTGGAATGGGTTGCCACGCCCTCCTCCAGGGGATGTTCACGATCCAGGAATCCAACCCGAACCTGCGGCTCTTGAGTCTCCTGCCTCGCAGGCAGATTCTTTTTCGCTGAGCCACTGAAGAACCACTTGCTTAATCTGCTTTTTGTTTCCTAAATTTTGTTGAGCATCTCTCACCTGCGGTAATCCTCTCCCTGTCACTTGGGGTTCATATCTTTTATAGCCCTTTATTTTAATGATGTAGGAAGAAGGAATGAATATAAGTACCTACTTGACTTTTAGGAAACTTGTTTACCTACTTGTTGCTGATTTTCTACATCTAAAATTGCTGAGAATGTTCACTCCATTACCTGTGTGGGATCATTTCTATGCTTCACTATGGTGACTCATGTGCGTGGTCATTAGCAAACAGTTCCTGTTGTTCAGAGCTTTGGCAGTTGTAAAGAATGGTGAGGACCCAGTTTCTGCCCTCAGAGGAGGAATATCAGACCTGCAGGACCACTCGTGCAGAACAGAAGACACCAGGAGGGCAGGCAGGGGGAAATTTCTAGGAGAGAGGTGATGAAAGGGTCATAGAGTAGGTATATTTTGAGATATAGCCTGAAGCTAAAGATGGGGTTTGTAAGTAAAGAGGTGACTAGGGTATTGTAAGGGGCAGGAGAGCTCAGCAAACACTCCTGACTAGAGCAGAAATCTCTTATGAGCCTGGTTTGGGAAGACAGGATAAGAAAGAACAATTTGAAACAGATGGCAAAGAAGCTCTCATGCCAGAAAAGCAAGTATAGACTTAAGTTTAGGGGTGTGGTCTTTTCAATTTTGTAAGGAGGTGAAGGAGCTACTTACATTTTCTCACGGCTTTGACTCCAGAAGTTGGCAGGAATTTTGTCAAAAGGCGGGAGTCAAGAAGCAGCAGTTGTCCTGGTTGCTGTAACTTCTTGCAGGCCTTTGTGGATGGGACTGAGGTGGTTTCATTGCCATGGGAATGCCCCAGGGGAGGAAGTCCACTTGTCAACCAAATCCAATGACATGTGGTGACTTCTATGAAGGTGAGCAGACAGACAGGCCCTTTGTGAGCTCTGGAGAGACTGAGCGAAGGGAAGCCCAGGAGAACTGAAGGAAGCTCACAGCGGGCAGTACAGGCATCAGTCAGAGAGGGTGAGATGCTCTTCTATGCCCTCCATGACTTGTTGGTATCTTGACAGTTTGGCAATATATGCCTTAAGAGTTGTATTATTTTTTTTGCATTTTCTCACTGCAACTGAGCAAACTGTTGTCCTTGCAGAGGTTTGCAGAAAGTCAAGGAGGAAACTTCTGGTTGCATGTGGTAGACCAGATACCTGCCTTTATCTCTGATCCCTCTGAAACTCAGCCTGAAACCCCAGAACCTATCTCACCCAATGTCTCAGATTTCACCATGTCAGTAACAGGATTCTCCTTATAATCATAAACTACTTGGTTTGATTCTTTCAAGTGAGGATTTTCAGCCTAAAGGGTTTCATTTTTTTAAGCTACTTAGTTCTCATCTTAGAAATTAGCTCAAGGACCAGAAATGTGCCTGTGTGGATTTGGGGTCACATTGTCGGCTTCCCCAAAACCATTCCAAACATGCAATGACTGTGTATAAAGGTCACTGAGGCAGGCTGAGATGGCACGCTCAGCATCTTTGGGGGCCATGTTACCTTCTTACTATTACATGTGTGAAGCCCAGGAAGCTGATGGTCTGTACTTTCAACAGCCCTGGTCTTGGCCTCCAGGTGTATCAGAGGGATAGGAGGAAGAGGATAAGTCAAGTTTCCTGGCTGTGGGGCTGCCCAGACACAGCCAGCAGCCCATTGAATGATCTGAATGGGTGTAATTAACATGGATCCCATCTGATGTGATGTCCGTATTTCAAGGGGCTCCCCCTGGGGAAGAATGACGGTGGCATGTGGGAATGGTATGGCAGCAGGAGTCTCTGGAAGAGGGAGCTTTAAACTATGACTGTCCTGATTAGAGGTGACTTGCTGAAACAGGAACCCACCCATCTCTGTTACATCCTTTCAGTAAGGCCAGAAGACAACAGATAGCCCAGGGAAAGAGGAAACAGACAAAGTTTCCCAACTGGGCATTGAAGGACTAGTTCTGATTTCTTTTTCTGATTTTATTTTGTTAGTTGCCTATGACTGCTATAGCAAATTACTGCATTTTTGTTGTTATTGTTTGGTCGCTAAGTCGTGTCTGATTCTTCATGACCACATGGACTGTAGTCCGCCAGGCTTAATTACAGCATACTTGGTTGCTTAGAACAGTACAAATGTATTCTCTTATGGTTCTGGAAGTCTGAAGTCTGAAGTCAGTTTCCCTGGGCTAATGTCAAGGCATCAGCTGGGCTGGGTTCTTCTGGAGGCTCCAGGGAAGAATCTGTTTCCTTGCCTTTTCCAGCTTCTAGAGGCCCTGTGTATTCATTGGCTGTGGCCCCTTCCTCCAGCTCAGGGGTTGTGTGGACTCCCTGGGTCTCTGGCAAGACCAAGTCCAGACAAAACTTGCTGCTGGGAAAGGGACCCTCACTTCATATCCTTCGGCTCTGGACTCAGCAGTTCAGAGCCAGCAAGTGGGAGGTCTCCTACATGGAGAAGGTTGGGGAAGATAAGCACTGATGCCATATGCTGCTGGTTTGCCAAAGAGAGCTACCATCCTATCTCATTTGGCTCGCCTTCCCTGGCTTCCAGCACATGGCCCTGAGTGCTATTTTAGTAATTATAGCTCATATTTTTAGCATGATATTTCATGTACTCTCCCCAAATTCCTGTATCTCAGGTACTATTACTTTTTGTACTTTACAGATGAAGAAATTTAGCCTGTGAGAGGGAAAATAACCTACCCAAGGTCACCCTGTAAGCACTTTGTGATGCCGTTGCTTGCCTGCGTGGTAACCTCAGATCTCACCACATCAGTACCAAGAGATGTCAACAATTAGAATATTCAGTGCATTGTGGAGGGGAGTGGAGTTATTGCTTATATTAGTGGCACAGGAGGAGTGAATAAGCCTTCTTTCCTGGACAAAAGAAATCCAAACAAATATGCCTGCATAGGAAATGCTCACCCATGGTGATATGCATCCCATTTATTAATAGCATCAGTGAAAGATGCCTGAAAAGCAGTTCTTCTGAGTAGGGTACTTGCCCTGGAATGCAGCCTTTCTTCAGAATGGTCTTCAGGGGCACAAGCCTTCCCTCCAAGTCCAGAGTGTTAGTGTATGATTTATATAACCAGCTTCTGAGCTGATGTTCTGAGTGGCTCCACTAAGCTTCTTTTACCATATATAAATTACATAAAAAAAAAAACCAAAACAGTGATTATCAACAGCAACAACAGAAATTGGTCACTAAACTCACAGAATCCTATTTTGTATAATAGAATTATAAAAGACTAGTAAAAACAGGTCAACAATCTGTTTATTATAAATTGTTGCTTTCGATATTTTTAAATTCTTCGTAATGTCTAGCACAGAAGCTTAGAACAAAGTAGATTAAGTGATCAAGAAGTGTTTATCTAATTGGCTGAGCATAGTTTATAACACTTTCATTAGTAGAAATAGTAGTTATCTTCCAAATGATGTCTTTATAAACACATGTCATAGTGTTACTTTTCATTGAGAAGAAGATCTAAATTGTTACCAGGGCATTCAAAAATCCTTTAAAGTCTGGCCATGATGACCTTGCCAACCTCATCTCCTATATACAATGACTATACAATATTTACTGATCCCTCCAAAATGGTAGAACCTTTTTGCTCCCCTGCTTTTGTTCATTTTTAAATTTTCTCTGCCCCAAGTATTCTTTCTCCCTTGTCTATTGAAAGTGCTCCAAAACTAAATTCACACTCCATAGAGTTATATCCATTTGTTCCTACTTAGAATTAACTCTTCCCTGGAAAATTCTGCAAGAGATGGGAATACCAAACCACCTGACCTGCCTCTTGAGAAACCTGTATGCAGATCAGGAAGCAACAGTTAGAACTAGACATGGAACAACAGACTGGTTGCAAATAGGAAAAGGAGTACGTCAAGGCTGTATATTGTCACTCTGCTTATTTAACTTACATGCAGAGCACATCATGAGAAATGCTGGGCTGGAAGAAGCACAAGCTGGAATCAAGATTGCCGGCAGAAATATCAATAACCTCAGATATGCAGATGACACCACCCTTATGGCATAAAGTGAAGAAGAACTAAAAAGCCTCTTGATGAAAGTGAAAGAGGAGAGTGAAAAAGTTGGCTTCAAGCTCAACATTCAGAAAACTAAGATCATGGCATCTGGTCCCATCACTTCATGGCAAATAGATGGGGAAACAGTGGAAACAGTGGCTGACTTTATTTTTTTGGGCTCCAAAATCACTGCAGATGGTGATTGCAGCCATGAAATTAAAAGACGCTTACTCCTAGGAAGGAAAGTTATGACCAACCTAGACAGCATATTAAAAAGCAGAGACATGACTTTGCCAACAAAGGTCTGTCTAGTCAAGGCTATGGTTTTTCCAGTGGTCATGTATGGATGTGAGAGTTGGACTATAAAGAAAGCTGAGCACCGAAGAATTGATACTTTTGAACTGTGATGTTGGAGAAGACTCCTGAGAGACCCTTGGACTATAAGGAGATCCAACCAGTCCATCCTAAAGGAGATCAGTCCTGGGTGTTCATTGGAAGGACTGATGTTGAAGATGAAACTCCAATCCTTTGGCCACCTGATGCGAAGAACTGACTCATTTGAAAAGACCCTGATTCTGGGAAATATTGAGGGCAGGAGGAGAAGGAGACAACAGAGGATGAGATGGTTGGATGGCATCATCAACTCAAAGGACATGGGTTTGGGTGGACTCTGGGATTTGGTGATGGACAGGGAGGCCTGGCGTGCTGCAGTTCATGGGGTCACAAAGAGTCAGACATGACTGAGCGACAGAACTGAACTGAACTGGCTTTGGCAAAAATAATTTGTGTGTGGCAAAGGTAAATTGTGTGTAGCGCAAACGTAGCACATATAGTCCGCTTTGGGCCTAGGTAGGTGTGTATAACTTGCTCTACATTCCACGCTTCTTGAAAGCACAGCCTCCTACGTTTTGTTCTTTTGAGTCTTCCACTGCCTTACCAAGAGGCTCACACTTGTAAGTACTAAATACGTTTTCATTTAACTCGGTGGTTCTAGAATTGGAATACACAGAAGAACGTGGGGTGTTTTTCTAAAAATACCAATGTGTAGACCCCACCTACAATAATGAAGTCAGGACTTCCAGTAGTGGGGTACACACACTGATATGCTAGTAAGTAAGTTTCCTCCAGCTACTCTTTTTTTTTTAATTTGTTTTACTGAAGTGTAGTTGATTTATAATTTTGTGTTAATTTCTGCTACACAGAAAAGTGATTCAATTATACATATATCTATATATACATATATATGTATATATATACACTTTTTCATATTATTTTCCATTATGGTTTATTACAGGATATTGAATATATTATAGTTCCTGTCCTATATAGTAGGACCTTGCTGTTTATCCATTCTATATATAATAATATGCAACTGCTAATCCCAGATTCCCAATCCTTCTCTCCCTTGTCCTTCCTCCCACTTGGTAACCACAAGTCTGTTCTCTATGTCTGAGTTTGTTTCTGTTGCATAGATAAGTTCTTGTGTGTTGTATTTTAGATTGTGCATATAAGTTACATCATATGGTATAATTTGTCTTTCTCTTTCTGACTTCACTTAGTATGATAATCTCTAGGTCTATCCAATATTGTTGCAAATGGTGTTATTTCATTCTTTTTATGGATGAATAGCATTCCATTGTATATATGTGCCACATATTTTGTATCCATTCATCTGTCTATAGACATTTAGGATGTTTCCATGTCTTGGCTATTATGAATAGTGCTACTGTGCACATAGGGGTACGTGTATCTTTTTGAATTATAGTTTTATCCAATATGCTCCAGAGTGGTGTTGCTGAATCTTATAGGAACTCCATTTGTAGTTTTTCTGAGGAAGCTCCATATGGTTCTCCATAGTGGCAGAACCAATTTACATTCCCATCAACACTGCAGGAAAGAAAGTAAAGAAAGAAAGAAAGAGAGAAAGGGAGAGAGAGAGAGAGAAAGGGAGAAAGAAAGAAAGAAAAAGAAAGGAAGGAAGGGAGGAAGGAAGGAAGAAAGGAAGAAGGAAAGAAAGAAAGAGAAAGAAAGAAAGGAATGGAGGGAGGAAGGAAGGGAGGAAGGAAGGGAGGAAGAAAGAAAGAAAGGAAGAAGGAAAGAAAGAGAAAGAAAGGAATGAAGGGAGGAAGGAAGGAAGGAAGGAAGGGAGGAAGGAAGGAAGAAAGGAAGAAGGAAAGAAAGAAAGAAAGGAATGGAGGGAGGAAGGAAGGAAGAAAAAGAAAGAAAGGAAGAAAAAGAAAGAAATGAAGAAAGAAAGTGAAGCTGCTCAGTCGTGTCCAACACTTTTTTTTTCTTCATTTATTTTTATTAGTTGGAGGCTAATAATTACTTTACAATATTGTAGTGGTTTTTGTCATACATTGACGTGAATCGGCCATGGATTTACATGTATTCCCCATCCCGATCCCCCCTCCCACCTCCCTCTCCACCCGATTCCTCTTTGTAACTCCGTGGACTGTAGCCTACCAAGCTCCTCCATCCATGGGATTTTCCAAGCAAGAATACTGGAGTGGGTTGCCATTTCCTTCTCCAGGAGATCTTCCCCACCCAGGGATTGAACCTGGATCTCCCTCATTGTAGGCAGATGCTTTCTGTCTGAACCACCAGGGAAGTCCGCATTGCAGGAGGGTTCTCTTTTCTCCACATCCTCTCCAGCATTTGTTATTTGCAGACTTTTAAAAAATATATATTTTATTTATTTAACTGTGCTTGGTCTTCATTGCGGCATGTAGAAACTTTAGGTGTAGCATGTGAACTCTTGGTTTCGGTATGTGGGGACACGTTTCCTGAGTGGGAATTGAACCCATGTTGCTTGCTTTGGAAGCTTGGATTCTTAGCCACTGGACCCGCAGGGGCATCCCTATTTGTAGACTTTTTAATGATGGCCATTCTGATCGGTGTGAGTTGGTACCTCACTGTAGTTTTGATTTGCATTTCTCTAATAAATTAGTGATCATGAAACTTCCTCCAGCTCTTCTAAACTGCATCTGGGTAAATGAAGTGGACAGGGGTATCGCAGAAGACACGGCAGCCTTCTCTAATTCCCAGTTTCACCTGGACCTTGATCACAGTCATCTCTGAAGGCTCATCATTGCACCTGGAAAAGTTTTTGGCTTCACTATGACTTTGAAGTGAACTTTAACTTCTAAAAGAAATCTGTGATGACACAAAAGGCAGGTAAGATATATAGTTGAGAGGTCAGCCCCCACATATGGAAATGGTTTGTTACACTCTGGAACGTACCTGTGAAAAATTTAGCTTTGAAAATGTTAGTAGCAGATGCTTCTGTTCATCCCTCTGTGCAGTTTTCTGATTATGATGTGCAATTGCTTCCTCTCACATTCCAAGTCAGTTGCCTTCTGGAGGCGTTTCCCTCAGTTAGGTCTGAGGTGCTAACGTGTAGATCAGCCAGGCTGCCCCTTTTATGCAGTGATGCTCTCTGGAGTCATGCTCCAGGCTCCCCTGACTTGTTCCCCGTCCTGTCTTGACAAGTGTAATGGCCAAGGTGAAGGCTATTTCGCTGAAATGCTAGAACACTTAGTTCCTACAAAGTAAGGTACTAGGTCAGTGGTTCTGAAATTTGAGCATGAATTAGAATCACCTGGAGAGCTTGCTCTTGGAAGAAAAGTTATGACCAACCTAGACAGCATATTAAAAAGCAGAGACATTACTTTGCCAACAAAGGTCTATGGTTTTTCCAGTAGTCATGTGTGGATGTGAGATTTGGACTATAAAGAAAGCTGAGCACCAAAGAATTGATGCTTTCGAACTGTGGTGTTGGAGAAGACTCCTGAGAGTCCCTTGGACTACAAGGAGATCCAACCAGTCCATCGTAAAGGAAATCAGTCCTGAATATTCATTGGAAGGACTGATGTTGAAGCTGAAACTCCAACACTTAGGCCACCTGATGTGAAGAACTGACTCATTTGAAAAGATCCTGATGCTGGGAAAGATTGATGGTGGGAGGAGAAGGGGATAACAAAGGATGAGATGGTTGGATGGCATCACTGACTCGATGGACATGAGTTTGAGTAAACTCCGGGAGTTGGTCATGGACAGGGAGGCCTGGCATGCTGCAGTCCATGGGGTCACAAAGAGTCGGACACAACTGAGCAACTGAACTGAACTGAACTGGAGAGCTTGTTAAACCACACATGACTGGACTCCAGCCTTAGAGTTTCTGATTCAGTAGGTTTTGGTATAAAACCTGGCGAATTACACTCTTAAATTCCTCGGTGCTATCAGTGCTATTGGTCCAGCGACCAGAGCTTTGAGAACCACTGTTCTAGGTAGATGAACAAAAATGTAATCATAAAGGGAGTAGAAAAAATAGACTGGATTCAGTTTTCAAGTGGTATGGATTAAGGTGATAAATGCTTTTATAAAGGCTTAGAGGAGAGGGGAGGGGCTAATTCTTAATGTTTTAAGTGTTCTTCTGTGGCTAACCTATGTTACTCTCTAGCAGCAAGAAATGAGGAGCAAATGTGTACATGATTTTCAACAACAGTGCACTCTGAGTTATGTGTGTGTGGATGAAGTTACACTATAACATGAGAATTTAGAGGGAGGTGGTGGCTCAGAGGTTAAAGCGTCTGCCTGCAATGCAGGAGACCTGGGTTCGATCCCCGGGTTGGGAAGATCTTCTGGAGAAGGAACTGGCAACCCACTCCAGTGTTCTTACCTGGAGAATCCCATGGACGGAGGAGCCGGGTGGGCTACAGTCCACGAGGTCGCAAAGAGTTGGACACGACTGAGTGACTTCACTTCACTCACTATGTCTCCACCACAGAATTCTTTAAATTTATTTATTTTTGGCAGTGCTGGATCTTCGTTACCCTACATAAGCTTTCACTAGTTCCAAGAAGCAGAGGCTACTGTCTAGTTGTGGAGCATAGGCTTCTCATTGCGGTGGCTTCTCTTGTTGCAGAGCATGACCTCTAGGGCAAGTGAGTTCAGTAGTTGTGGCCCAAACGCTTAGTTGCTCCAAGGCATATGGAATCTTCCCACATTGAGGATCAAACCCATGTCCTCTGCATTGGCAGGTGGATTCTTTCCCACTGACCACCTAGGAAGTCCTCCACCACAGAATTTTTTTTTTTTTAATTGTGAGTGTAAAGCTCTGAAAGTGAAAGTGAAGTCGTTCAGTCATGTCCGAGTCTTTGCAACCCCGTGGACTGTAGCCCACCAGGCTTCTCCATCCATGAGATTCTCCAGGCAAGAATACTGGAGTGGGTTGCCAGTTCCTTCTCCAGGGGATCTTCCTGACCCAGGGATCAAACCCAGGTCTCCTGCATTGCCGGCAGACGCTTTAACCTCTGAGCCACCAGGGAAGCCCAAAGCTCCATCATGGCAGAAAACAGATATTTCTAATAAGAAAAACAACTTTGCTGACCACAACTCTTCCCAAAGATTCACAGTCTTTGCGTGCATCTCTACCAGGGCAAGTTTCTACCTGCCTCTAAAAACTTCAGAACACTGAGGAAAAAAGGAAAATTGTGACAGAGAGAGAAAAAGAGTTGCCTCTCTGCTGTTTGTATCAAGTAATAACTCTCTTTTAGGATATGAAATCGGTGCTGAAAAAGTCCAAAGACAAAAAGATTAATCAACCCTGTGTTTTCTCAATGCCCCCGCAGAACTCATCACCTGCTGTGTACTCAGGAAGTCCTGTGTTAGGCTGTGATGGAGAAAATAAAAAATATGTCCAAGAAATGACCCCATCCATCAAGAAGCTACAACCTATTTTGTGAACTCAGGAAAGCCAGAGCTGACAAACCAAACGCTAATACAACACTAAGGGGGAGGAGGGAGGAGTAGGGTGTGGGGGATCTGGTTCCTGTATGTAGTAAACGGTTAAGCTGATGTCAATCAGAAAATGAGATGAGAGGTCTAGTAACAGAGGAACAGGATCTTACAGGGTTGGACTGAGTCTTCAAATTCCCTTTCCAATTTTTTCTTCCCAAGTTCATCTGGAGAAATGCCTATCCCATCCTTTTCCTGGGGCTTCCCTGGTGGCTCAGTGGTAAAGAATCTGCCTGCCAATGCAGGAGACCCGGGTTCAATCCCTGGGTGGAGAAGATCCCTGGAGAAGGAAATGGCAACCCACTCCAGTATTCTTGTCAGAGAAATCCCATGGACAGAGGAGCCTGGCAGGCTCCATGGGGTCACAAAAGAGTCAGACACAACTTAACAACTAAACAACAAACAGCCCTTTCCTAGCCAGTAGTACATAGAGTGTTCCCTGGTACGTAAAATGAGGTGGAAAGGGGCTGCAAGCTTGAACACCGAATAGCTATGGACTTTATTTGGGAGAATGGTTTCTATACCTTTGCTGGCCCCACCTATGCAGCCAGTGGGAGAAAGAGGGGAAGGGAATGGGGAGGGGAAGGGCAGAGCCTATAAGGGCAACAAGGGAAGCAGCATTTAGCTTCAACTTCTTAACAAGTGTCACTAAATCCCTCAGCTGTGTAGAAGTCTCATTTTTCCAGGAGCTTACTGTGTGCCCCTAGGGTCAGGACCAGCCACCATCAGCTCCTCTATTTCTTTTTTCGGCAGGTGAAAACACATCTATGCAATCCCTGTTTAGGGGTTCCTCCATATTTGCTTTTCACCCATGAAGGATATAGGATCTTTTAAAATTGTGTGTGTGTGTGTGTGTGTGTGTGTTTTAAATACTAGGCTGTTCTTTTAAGGATCCATTAAGAGAGATATTTAGATATTCTTTCCATTGGCACCTTATGATCCAAATTCTTGCCTGTTAAATGCAAAAAAAAAAAAAAAAATCTAAAGAATTGTTTCTTTAAAAAGATCCAACTTAAATGCATCTGTGGAAACTAAGCATAATTTATTTTAAAATTAGGTTAAAAATGTTTGCAGTGTATGCTCAAACTTTTCCAGATGTTAAGACAAGTAAACACTATTAGATCAAATTCAATTTGGCTCGGTGTTTTAATCAACTTTTACCTTGATTTTCTTTTGTGCTTATAACAAGCTTTACTCGTGTGTTGGAGGTGGTCTTAAAAGTGTTAATTTTAGCTTTTCTTTATAACGCACACGCACTAAGGCATTTTCTTATTATAAACGGAGTTAGATAAACTTTCAGTGTAGCTCTGCTTCATTAAACCAGGAAGTTTATATACCCTAACAAAAAAAATATGTATTTCTATTTCATGTTGGCATCAATGGTGGTACTGTGTATAATGTCGTTAGTACTGGTAGCTGGAATTCTCCATGGGAGATTGATGAAAGACAGATGACAATAAAAAGGGCATCAGAAAGCAAAAATAAAACGTGAGATGTGGCTGCAGAAGCTTGGAGGAGACCAAGCCTGGGTCTTCCTGTGTAAAATGATGGGCGGTGGAGGAGGCTGGACTTGCCGAGGGGAAAGGGTGTTCCCATCTTCTGAATTAGGAGGGAGGAGAGATGCTTTGTGGAATGTGTGGTGCTTTGCGTTATGTTTCAAGAGGAGTTTTCCGAATTGCTTTGAATGTCATGAAAAGTACTGATTAAGCTCCTGTTTAGAGGACTGAGTGACGCAAGGAAGAATTTAGCCAAGTTAAAGTGGTGGGCCAAGGTGGGAGTTGACATCTGATGCTTTTTACAACAAGCCTTGTTTGAACAAGATTTTCTGGATTCTGGGTGTTATCAAAGGCAGGTGAATATAAGTATGTGTCTATGGGTGTTTTTTCATTATGCATGTGAAGTCGCTCAGTCGTGTCCAACTCTTTGTGACCCCATGGAGGAGCCCACCAGGCCCCTTCATCCATGGCATTTTCCAGGCAAGAGTACTGGAGTGGGTTGCCATTTCCTTCTCCAGGGGATCTTCCTGACCCAGGGATCGAACCCGGGTCTCCTGCATTGCAGGCAGATGCTTTACTGTCTGAGCCACCACAGAAGCCTGCATGTATCTGTTTACAATTAAACAATAGTAGAAGGTGATGTTAATGGCTTCCATTTCCCTTTTCACAGTAAGGATAATTTTGTCTTTGCCAGTACTATTCCTGTCACTGCTGCTGCTAAGTCACTTCAGTCGTGTCCGACTCTATGCAACCCCACAGACGGCAGCCCACCAGGCTCCCCCGTCCCTGGGATTCTCCAGGCAAGAACACTGGAGTGGGTTGCCATTTCCTTCTCCAGTGCGTGAAAGTGAAGTCACTCAGTTGTGTCTGACTCTTAGCGACCCCATGGACTGCAGCCCACCAGGCTCCTCCATCCATGGGCTTTTCCAGTCAAGAGTACTGGACTGAGGTGCCATTGCCTTCTCCAGTTCCTATCATGGATGTGGATAAATGGGTGAGAAGGAGAAATAAAAGCAACCAAACTGATTTGTTTAATTTGTTTTGGAAAGGACAGAAAAACTCCTAAAAACAAAAAGAGAGAGAGAACAGTTTGGGAAGGTATGAGGAGGTGGGCAAAAATGACAAGGTCTAGCTCAGGACAAATTTGGGGAATGTTTTGGGGGTACATTTTGAAAGAGAAGGAGAAAGACCAGAAGAAGTCCTGCTAGGAAGAGAAGGACCTTAGGGTAAAGACAGCCAAGGGTAGTGTGTTATTAATGGGTATTAGAAAGACTCACTCATGTTCTCAGTGAACCCCCAACAACCAAGCACTATTCTTCTTTGTATTTTTTATGAAACACTTTTCTTTCCATGTTTTCCTTATGGCATAGTTGATCAGCCCCCATTTTTTAATGATCTTTTCTTCAATTTCCAGAAAGCCTACTAGATTTCTAGTTCATGAAAATCTGCAACAACCTCCTATCCCATCAACTTTAGGATTGCATTTAGCTTCATGTAGTCATGATAACTGTATGATAATCGTCTTCAGTGGGTTTAATTTTTCCCCACAAACCAAGAAATCTGAAGACTGATTTGGGGACAGTGTAGCTTCTCAAGAAAACATCCCTGTCTTTCCCATCCTTACTTTTTTTTTTTCAAAATGGCTGTTCGCCTCCAGGCATCAGAACTGTGTTCTAGGTGGAAGAAGGGCAAAGAGGGAAGGAAAAAAGGTATATGTCAGCTGTGTCTGTCTCTTTAATCTAACATATGTAATAGACGTCCCCTTAAATTCAACCACAGTTATGTCACCTGGTCAAACCCTAGCTGCAAGTGAGCCTGAGACACAAAGCATTTTGTCTATGTTTGTTGTTCACCATCTCCCCAGACAAAATCTGGGTTCTCTAAATAAGACGAGGAGAATAAACACTCAATAGGCTACTAGACATGTCAACCATATATCCAGTTTGTTACATAAGACACAGGGATTAGTAGACTTATTGGAAAAGACCCAGAGGCTGGGAAAGATTGAGGGCAGGAAGAGAAGGAGGTTCTCAAAGAAGGAGGCTCTTTGCAAACCTATTTACACTTTTTTAATCAAAGTGAAAAACACCACTTCTTGTGATAGATAGATTTTAGTCATACACATATTTAACTACTTGCATTGTCTCTTTTTATCAAGTTAAATGGTTTAAGTTGCTTTCGTTTTTAACAATTCTGTTCTGTTTCTCTTTCTTAGTTCATTGATTTATTACCTTTTTTATCTTTAGTTCTTTCCCTCTTATTTTCCTGTCAGGAATTTATAAAATCAGAAAAATAAAAAGACTGACAACTCTGTTCAACCCTCAATTAATAACTACTAAATGTCACTGTGTTTTCTTCTATTATGAAGAAATGTCATAAATGAAGAAATTAATAACTACTAAAGGTCACTGTGTTTTTTTCTATTATGTGTTTTCTTCTATTATTCCTTCTCCAGATGATCTTCCCAACCTAGGGATTGAACCCGGGTCTCCTGAATTGCAGGCAGATTCTGTAGCTGCTGAGCCATAGGAAGTCCTTCTAGTATGATACTTTTCCACAAACTATCATTTGAAGAGAGGATGTGATCGGTCATGGGAGGCCTATGCTCTGATTGCCAGCACTTAGAAAAGCCACATTAATATATATATATATAAATATACACAAACATTATACATTATATATTATACATTAATATACACAAACATCATATTGTAAAGGCGTTGGAAGCTCTGGAAGCAATGAGCACTTCAGTTCAGTTCAGTTGCTCAGTTGTGTCCGACTCTTGGTGCAACCCCATGAATCGCAGCCTGCCAGGCCTCCCTGTCCATCACAAACTCCCGGAGCTTACTCAAACTCATGCCCTCTAGATGGACTGAATTTTCAGGTGGTGGAGAACCATTCAGAGGAAGCTGAGGAACAGCAATTGCTTTGTTCTTATGGTAGATGTATCCATTCTTGGTGCTGGCAGGAGCCTAAGGATCAGGGTGCCGCTTCTGGGGCAAAGAAAAACCAGGAAACTTTTAGTGGTCTCATGGGGCTAAAGTGATGTCTTGAGAGGCTTTAAATATATGACTAACTTTCCCCATAACACTTGATGAATTTAAGGCTATGTGGAAAGATTTAAAAAATATATTTTTTAAAGATTCTGGAAATTAGAAAGAAACTAACTGGAATGTCTAGTTCTTAAAAGCAAAGAGCTACTAAGCAGAGTTAACTGGGAAAAAATCAGCAAGAGTGAACACCCTAGAAGGAACAGTAAATTAAGCATCCGTAGGTGCTTTTATTCTTGGGGACTTTCATCAACTCTGGGCCCAAAGAGAGGCTTGAAATCCCAAAGAGGCTTGCTTCTGGCAGAAGATTGCTACAGAAGATAGAAAAGGAAACAAAGCTTTTGGTGGTCACCTACTGTTGGAGTGTCAAAATTTGGGGACGAGACTTCAGCACGTGTTTTGTCATGCTTCAATCAGTTAGTTCAGTCGTTCAGTTGGGTCTGACTTTTTGTGACCGTGTAGACTACAGCACCTCAGGCTTCCCTGTCCATCACCAACTCCCAAATCTTGCTCAAACTCATATGCATCGAGTCGGTGATGCCATCCAATAAATTTGTGTAATTTTGAAGCACATCATGGGGGAAGAAAGTGGCAGATTAACCTTTGTCTCTCAGGGTAGAGGACAAAAAAGATTATAAATCTATTGTGATTAAGACTGTTATTAGCATAAGTAAAGTCACATACAACAATGAAACAGACTGGAGAATATTCTAGAAACAGATTTTTACATATGGTCACCTGATACATGACTCACTTTATTATTCTACCCCAGATTCTATTAATAAATATATTTGTTAGATAAAGTGTGAAAATCATGTTATTGAAGAATCCTAGATACTTGCTTTTTCGAGCAAAATAGTTTCTGATAGAAGCATATTAAAATCACCCTCTCTGATGGTGTTTTTGGTATTCCTTATAACTAAGGCATATTGAGTTTTATATATTTTGGAAGTATTTGGATGGGAATATATTAATTCATTATTGTTCATTTCTTTATCCCTCTGTGTTATGCTCTGGTAGTTTCTCAGTTCTGTCTTCCAAGAAACCATTCTTCAGAATATCCTATTATTTCTCTAATTCTTTTATTTCAGTTCTAATTTTCTAATGGTTTTTAATGTCTACCTTTAATCTTTCAAAGCTTCTAATTCATCCATGATGTTAGTTCCTCCTTTGGCTCTTTGAGAATTTTAAGCATCCAGGATTTATTTTAAAATCTTTTCCAAATACTTCAATCATCTCTGCATTGTCAGGAGTAAACAGTCCCATCTGTTGGTTCTCTGGACTTCCTTTCTTGGCATTAGAACCCTCATATACTTTTCTTCATTTTTCCTCCCTTCCCATCTTCTGTTGGAATGATCAAGGTTTCTTTACCATGTCTCATGCTCCCTTGGGTTAGCAGTTTTATATTACATTTTTATTTTTGAGATGGTTATACTTAAATTTCTAACATACATGATTAATTTTAAAATTCAAGTCATGTCATCTTCACATTCATAAAAGATTTGCATCAATTCAGAGTTCCATGGGAACATTTACCCCTGCAGCCATGTTGGAAGATTAAGTGTTAGCAAACTTTCCCTCGCATTATAAGCAACTGGAAAACTGGATAACATACATGAAATACCTGCTCTCAGGACAGTACTGTGTTCCCTGAGAGGAAGAAACAAAACGAAACCAATAAGCATCCTGGATTTCTCCCTGGAGATGCTTTCTGTCCCGAAGCACAGGAGAGGAGCCCAAGCAGAACACAGTGGTTTTGCTGAATCAAGGAGACAGAGATTGGACTACTGGGAACTGATGCATGGGAATTTGATGGGCAGAGTATAGCAACAGACAAAACCACAGATGGGAGGAGTTGCAGAAATATGCACAGGGGTTCTCAAGTATTTTCTTCAATATACTCAAGGGCATAGATAAAGATGCCATGAGGGTAGACAAAGGACAGCTATTGGAGAGATGTCTGTTGAATGATTTCCAGAGCTCACACTGATTTAGGAGAATTTCCAGTTTCAAGCAGCCAGAGAGGAGAGATTAGACTGATAAACCAATTCTTCAGTATATTTTTGTTTCATGAATAATAACAAAATAAGGTAACCAACACCTACGACTCTCATACTTGCAAGGGTTCCACTACATCTCTTTTGTTCTTATATATTGTTATTAAAATGCTGACCATTGATGAAAGGGGCAGCTTCAAATATGTCCACTCCTCTGATCTCTGTTGCCATCTATATGTGATGGATCTCAAATCTTGTTTCTCTTCCACCCAGATGTCTATTGAACACCTTCACTCAGAAGCATCTCAAATGGAAGTGAAGTGAAGTGAAGTGAAAGTTGCTCAGTTGTGTCCAACTCTTTGCGACACCATGTACTATACAGTCCATGAAATTCTCCAAGTCAGAATACTGGAGTGGGTAGTCCTTCCCTTCTCCAGGGGATCTTCCCAACCTAGGAATAGAACCCAGGTCTCCCACATTGCAGGCGTATTCTTTACCAGCTGAGCCACAAGGGAAGCGCAATAATACTCGAGTGGGTACCCTATCCGTTCTCCTGCAGATCTTCCCAACCCAGGAATTGAACCAGGGTCTCCTGCATTGCAGGCAGATTCTTTACCAACTGAGCTATCAGGGAAGCCCATCTCAAGTGGATGGAACACATTAAGTCGTGCAAGAATGAATTACATTAATGACAGTGCTTTAATATATAATTTACTGATTATTCCATATGTGTTTTATCTCTCTAGCTGCACTCAAAAATGTGGAGGTCACATATCTGATGAGTTGTATCCTGGCTTTGTCACCTCCTATGTTCCCTAGAGCAATGTTTGGTTTTCTCACTTATGTACTAAAGATACGTACTTCTTAGATTTGTTTGAAGGCATAAATTTAAGCCTGGTGTGCTGCAGTCCATGCGGTCGCAAAGAGTCGGACATGACTGAGCAACTGAACAGCAACAGTGTCTGTTCAGTGTTTTGAAAATCTGTAAAGGATTATGAAAGTGTAAGATATCAGTATATTTCTGCATCCCCTGGCAACATTTTCCTCCTCACCCCTTTGCATTTCCCCACACCCATGATGACATTAAGCACAGAGAAGCTGCTCAATAAAGGTGTGAGTACTGATGGACTATTTAGAGATGGAGTGATGAAACTAGAGACACTAAACCAATAATACGAGGACCTGCCTTGCTATCATCTATACCACTGACTTCCTGTGTGAGCTCCATCAGTCTTCTCCCCTTTCTGAACTTCTTTTTAAATCCAAACAATCTCTAAGAATATTTTGTCTCCATGTCAATTCTGTTAGTCCTGCATTATAGATCTCAGTGACTCTTCCTACCCCACATGCTACTTTGCCCCCAGATTAACCTTCTCATTGCCTTGTATGTTTTACTCTTGCTGTCTCAGATGAGGCTCTAGAGTCTGATAGGGGATTCTCCACTGAACTCTCCATCACAAAAGGAAAACAAATGTGAAAGTGTTAGTGGCTCAGTTGTATCCAACTCTTTGGTGACATTCTGAATTGTGGCCCGCCAGGCTCCTCTGTCCATGGAATTCTCCAGGCAAGAATACTGGAGTGGGTAGCCATTCCCTTCTCCAGGGGATCTTCCCAACCCAGGGATGGAACCTGGGTCTCCTGCATTGCAGGCTGGTTATTTACTGTCTGTGGCACCAGGGAAGCCTGAGATGCCCTGTAATCCCACCTAATTCTCTGGTAGTGCTAGTCCTGGCCTTTTAGTCTCCAGGCCTCCTAATGGACAGGTGAGGAAGCAAGAGCAAGTTGGCGATTTTTTAAGCTAGTCAACAAGTTTCTTGACAGTTGCTTTTCTCATCCTTCTGTCAACAAGGAGGGGCTGGGACCAGTTTCTCCCCCAGGGATGGGATGCTGCCTCTGTCCACCTTTACACACTAACCCCTCAAGGCTCATATTTGGCTCCATCCAGTTTTGGCTGGGTCCACCTAGATGGCCAGTGACCAACTTCCTGTCTGACTTCTACTTGTACTGAAGGAGGAAGCGAGGGTCCCACAGGCAAAGCCTCTTCCACTTCTGGGGCTGTTTCCAAAAATAAAGTTACTGTAATACCCAAAACACCAGGCCTGGGACAGAGCAGCCACAGTTGTTCACTGGCCTTCCACCTCCTGGTGGCCAGCCGCCAGCAGACTGCAGGGCTGCTGAAGGCTGTGTGATGAAATGTGGTCCCCAGGGTCCTCTTTCTGACATTTTTAGACTCACCATAAAATAAACTGCCCCAGGATGCCACCTCCCTCCAGCCCCTCCTAGGGCCTTCAGAGGGCACTGGTGACATACAGATGGCCCTTGAACTTTTCCTCTTGCAACTGCTGTTTCCTAGCAGTTCTGCTTTGGAACTTTTCCCATGGGCTTCAAAAGTATCCTTCTTTCCTCTGTTTTAAAATTCAAACTCTAAAAAAAAAAAAAGATTGTAAAACACTTTTTGCTCATTTAGAGGCAAACAAACTTTCCTGCATATAAGTTCTCCTATCTCTATCCTGTATCTCTCTCATCTCTATATCTATGTCTACCACCTCTTTCTCTTTTCTTTCACTCAAGGGTCATCTGCATTCAGGCATGTGAAATTCTTTAAAGAAGAAATGCAAGGAGGAAGCAGAATTGATTTTTTTAAAAAGAGCACTGCATTTAGATCTTGATCCCAAGATATCAGCCTCCCAAGAAGTCCAGGTTCTTAGCTGCTTGCTTGACTGTCCTAACAGTGACAATAACCCAAGAATGCACCCAAACACAGGACTTTACCATAATTTAAACCTGGCAGCTGCTACCAAGCTCTTCTCCACGAGCAGAGGCAGAATTCTCTTTGGGGATCTAGGGCTAAGAATTTGAAACACATTTCTGATGTCGGTGGTGCATTGGAGATGGCATGGGGTGGCAGAGGTTTCTGTGACAGGTATGCGGAGATGGAAATTCATTAGAGCTCCCTGAAACCGAGTTGAGGGTCTCAGAATCAGCCAGAGGACTGAGCGGTCTGACGAGGCTGATATGCTGCATTAGTGGAGAGAGATGGTGAAGAATCCATCCTGGTGGGACACTGACTCTGTACCCACAATACGCACTCTCAGCTGTGGGACACTTGGTGCATTGTTCTTCATTACACAAGAACATTGTAACCAGAAGGGGACCCTTCTAGAGAAGGGGTTTGAGCTGCTGTTTCCCTGTATCTTCCTAGGCTAGACAGAGAAAATGTGCTTAGACTTCAGCATATGACCGTCTCAATTCACTTCAGGAGAAAAAATTTCAGATGAAAGTTAAAGAGAGATTTTCTATTGTACCCTTGCTCTTTGCTCCCAAACTCAGAGCCTGAGGTCTGTGCTTCTGACTTAAGGGTCAGCTGTCCCTCTTCTACCCGAACCTGATCTACAACTCCATGTTTATATATATATATTTATTTATATATATATATATATATTTATATATATGTATATCTCCTTGCAAAAAAGTTTTGAAAATATGTTTAAATTATCAAAACTAACTCCAGATGAAGTAGAAAACCAAAATTGGCAGTAGTATTGTAATTAATATAAAAAGTTGTTAACTATACCATCTAAAAGGAAAATGGCCAGAGGCCCAGAGAGAATTTACTAGTGAATTCTATCAAATCTTCAAGAACAGATTTTTTTATAGCCTTTCTAAACTGTTCCAAAGGGTAAAAATGAAGTTCCTAACACATTTTTAAAGCCAGAAAACCGTGACACTAAAATATAAAATAGAAAAGAAGTTATAGGTCTACCTTACTTTGGAGCATTCTCAACAAAATTTTGTCAAAATTTTGTGTGCGTGTGTCTGGTGTTAGTTGCTCAGTCACATCCAATCTTGTGACCCCATGGACTGTAGCCTGCAGGCTTCTCTGTCCACGGGATTTCCCAGACAAGAATACTGGAGTGGGTAGCCATTCCCTTCCCCAGGCAATCTTCTTGACCAAAGGTTCATGTTCCTTTAAATCACCTTGGGATGGATGATGGTAATGCTGACAGACTAGGAGTTTGACTGTCCCCTTTCTAAGTCCTTCATGAATGGTTGACTGAGCAACTTTCTATAGGATGTAAAGATACTTAAAATATAACTTTTTTCTGTCACTTTGAAACCTCAGCCCTAATCCAGAGATAAGATGAAAATCTGATTTCACATTCTGGTAGACCAACATTTTCTTTACTTAACATGAATGAAAAATTTTATCAGATGGTTTGTCTATATTTATTGAGATGGTCAAGTAATTTTTTTCTTTAATACCTTAATGGGATCATTTTTGCCAGTAGATTTTCTAATGCTGAAGCATCTTGCATTTCTGGGAAAAACTCTATTCATGTATAATGTATTTTTTTTTCATATTTCTGCATTTCACTTGTTAACATTTACTTCAGGACCATTGCACTCAGATTCATAAATTAAACTGGTTTATAATTTTATTTTCTGATACTGTTCTTATCAGATTTTTGTGTCTGATTGTGCTAGGCTCAAAACAGGTCTTGGGGAACTATCTTTTCTTTTTCTATATTCCTTTTCTATTTTCTGAAACTATTTGTATAATATAATAATTATTCTTTTACAGCTTCACAAAATAGCTTCACCTTGATATTTCTCTGGAAGGGAGATTTCTATTGGTTCATTTTCAATTTCTTTAATAGTTATTAGTGTATTAATAATTGGGCTTCCCTAGTGGCTCAGAGGTTAAAGCATCTGCCTACAATGCAGGAGACCTGGGTTCGACCCCTGGGTTGGGAAGATCCTCTGGAGAAGGAAATGGCAACCCACTTCAGTACTCTTGCCTGGAAAATCCCATAGACGGGGGAGCCCAGTAGGCTACAGTCCATGGGGTTGCAAAGAGTCAGACACAACTGAGCGACTTCACTTCACTTCACTTCAGTGTATTAAAATGTTCGTTGAGTCTTTAGTAAATTACTTTCATTCATATTTTCCCAGAAAGCTGCTAATTTCATCTAAATTTTCAAATTAGTTTTATGAAGTTATTCCTACAAATTTTCTAAGATTACTTATCTCTTTCCTGATTCTGTAGAAATGTTCTGTTTTTTGTTCTTAACACCACTTATTTCCCCTTCCTTTCTTTTTTTGACATTCCATTTTGTTAGGCACATGCCATTTTTGTCTTTTTAAAGATGAAAGCATTTTCTCTTTTTAAAATTATTTTTATCTTATAATAATATTTTATAATATTTTATAAATTTTATAAATATTATATGTATAACATATAATATATATTATATATAACATAATATTTATAAATTTTATAATGTTTTATAATAATAAAATTAAATTTATTTATATTTTATTTTATTCAAATAAAATTTTATTTGAATTTGCTTTCTATTTGTTAAATTCTCTATTAACATTTCTTTATTTCTATTTCCTTTGAGTTTTCTGTTCTTTTTTATTTTTTGAGTACCTGTAATTTTTATTTTCTTATTTTAATAACTTATTTGAATGTATAAATTTCCACCTAAGTAAAACTTTACTGCAACCCACAAATTTTGATATAGTGTGATTTTAGTTATTTAGGGTTAGGGTTAAATATTTCATTATTTATATCATCATTTTCCCCTTATACCCATGAATTATTTAATAGTGTGTTTTTTAAGTTTATGCATATGAGTTTTAAAATTAGCTTTTAACTATCAGTTTCAAATTCAACAGAATGATGAATAGAGAATAAGATTCTTTATGATCTCAAATTTTGATGTATTTTGAGTCCTTTTGGCATAATCTGTGGTCAATCTTTATAAATATTTTCAGTTCAGTTCAGTCGCTCAGTTGTGTCTGACTCTTTGCGACCCCATGGACTGCAGCATGCCAGGCTTCCCTGTTCATGACCAACTCCTGGAGTTTACTCAAACTCATGTCCATTGAGTTGGTGATTCCATCCAACCATCTCATCCTCTGTTGTCTCCTTCTCCTCCTGCCCTCAATCTTTCCCAGCATCAGGGTCTTTTCAATGAGTCAGTTCTTTGCATCAGGTGGCCAAAGTACTGGAGTTTCAACTTCAGCATCAGTCCTTCCAATGAACACCCAGGACTGATTTCCTTTAGGATGGACTGGTTGGATCTCCTTGCAGTCCAAGGGACTCTCAAGAGTCTTCTCCAACACCACAGTTCAGAAGCATCAATTCTTTGGTGCTCAGCTTTCTTTATAGTCCAACTCTCACATCCATACATGACCACTGGAAAAACCATAACCTTGACTAGATGGAGCTTTGTTGGCAAAGTACTGTCTCTGCTTTTTAATATGCTGTCTAGGTAGGTCATAACTTTCCTTCCAAGGAGTAAGCGTCCTTTAATTTCGTGGCTGCAGTCACCATCTGCAGTGGTTTTGCTAATGCTAAGTTGCTTCAGTTGTGTCCGACTCTGTGCGACCCCTTAGACGGCAGCCCACCAGCCTCCTCTGTCCCTGGAATTCTCCAGGCAAGAATACTGGAGTGGGTTGCCATTTCCTTCTCCAGTGATTTTAGAGCCCCCCAAAATGAAGTCAGCCACTGTTTCTACTGTTTCCCCATCTATTTGCCATGAAGTGATAGGACTAGATGCCACGATCTTAGTTTCCTAAATGTTGAGCTTTAAGCCAACTTTTTCACTCTCCTCTTTCACTTTGGTCAAGAGGCTTAAGTTCTTCTTTACTTTCTGCCATAAGGGTGGTGTCATCTGCATATCTGCATAAATATTTTGAGATTATCTAAAAGTAATATCTATTCTTTATTTGTTGATGTGCAGGATTCTATATGTATCCATCAGATAAAGTCTTTCATTTTATTGTTTACATTTCTTGTGTTCTCACTAATTTTGTATCCAGTTGATTTGCTGGGTCTGAAAGAGGTATGTGAAAATCGGCAGTTTTGAGGCAATCCAGATAGTTCAACATTGATGTACCTTAACATGGGCGTTGTTGGGTTTATGATTCTTGGTTTCATTTTGCATCTTGTTTTTGCAGATTTCTGTCTTTCATCAAGTTTGTATGTCACATTGACATTATCTAGGAGATCCCCAGGGCCCTATTCTTTAATTTTTTTTTCCCCCACTCTGTTCTTCACTTTGTGCTTCCAGCTGTTAAATCTATCTAGTGATTTTTTTTTTAATTTTGAAATTTTATTTTTAGGCCTAGAATTTCCTTCTTTTTTAAAAAATAATTTAATTTATATATTTTTGGCTGTGCTGGGTCTTCAATGCCACACAGACCTTTCTCTAGTTGTGGTGAGCAGGGGCTACTCTCTAGTTGTGTTGCACAAGTTTCTCTTTGCAGTGGTTTCTCTTGTGGAGCACAGACTCTAGGGCACTCTGGCTCAGTCGTTGTGTCTTCTGGGCTCTAGAACACAGGCTCAATAGTTGTGGTGCATGTGCTTAATTGCTCCATGGCATGTGGGATCTTATTGTATCAGGGATTGAACCCATGTCTCCTGCATTGGCAGGTGGATTCTTCACCACTGAGCCACCAGGGAAGCCCTAGAATTTCCTTTCTCGTTCTTTGATTTCTTATTTCTCTGCTGAGATTTTTATTCATGGAAAGCACTTTTTTAAAAACTTCATTGAACATAATTATAATAATGACATTAAAATGTGAATAATAGTAATAACAGTATTTACTTTACAGGCTTTTAAACAGCAACTAAGATAAATCCTATAAAACTTTTAACACAGTACCTGGCAAATTGAAAGAGATGAGGAATAGAAATTCATGATAGTGAATGAGGTTGAATATGTAGAGATCATTTCCCTTTGTACATTTCCCTCTGTACCTGAACTTGTGATTTAATAAAATGTTTACCATCTCTTCCTCAAAGTTGCTGTTCCACTAAAACATGTATTTCAGTGTCTCTCATTTGATAGACTCAGCTGTCACACAATCTTTCTTTGATCAGAATTTCAGAAGTACCCGTAATTTGTGTTAGGAGAATAAGATAGAGACAAGAGAGTAGGAAGTGATTTGCCATGGCATAATTTAATTAATTTGTATATTTATTTGATTGCCAGGAGTACTGTATTCATGGCCATTCATCACTGATTGTATTAATTGATTATTTTGACAAATAGTTGATTTACCTCTTGGAGAAAAAGAGTATATTTCAAACTTAATTTCCCACATGTCAAAACCTCTTTTAAACCTGGGTGCCCAGCGACAGATTATCTACTTCTGAAGAGAGACTTGCTCGATTATACACCATTTCTTCCCATGATCGCTTCCTCCTCAGATCACAGTTTTGTAAGTAGCCTGATACTATTGCTTGACATCAGGATACAGAATCCTAAACACATGGAACAGTTAAAAACCAGCTCCCATGGATGATTTCATTGCCTCAACTCCATCTGTAATGTAAATCCTTCAGAGGTGCTTTCTATTCTTAGAAGAAAAGTCACAAGCTGGAGGGTGCGTCACCCTCGCAATCAGCACCCCTTTTAGTCCCTAATGTGGACCATCTGCTGGTTGAAGAGGTTACAGTGCTACAGAAATGTCATTACAGAATTTCTGTATGTTCAAATGTATCATCTGTCACGTAATTGTTTGTTTTACAGCCCATACCTATAATGGGCTAAGTGGGGACTATTTATATTAGTTAACAATGAGTACCTTTAATTAGTATTTCATGCAACTGGAACATGTTAAGAAAGCTGACACAAATCTGGCTGGGTTGGGAGATTCCATGTGAATTTCATTATGAAATTGCTGGATATTACAGTTGCACAGGTACCAAGGTTTCTTCAGCTGCCAGAAATTCTGTGTAAGTTCAACACACGTGAAAATGACAAAGCATCACACTGGGTCTAGCTCAGCTGATGGACAGTCAGAATCAGTCCACTTTGTGTCCATACCCTAGATTCTTCATGATGGCTCACCCAGGGCCTGTGGAGGCGTGCAGCTGAAAAATCACAGAACCTGAGCAAATCCTGGGGAAGAAAGCCGGAAAAAGAAACAATGGGCAAAAATCTTTGTAGTCCAAGTGCTTAATGCTAAGTGAGAGGTTGGCAGTTGGATAAAGTATTTTTGTTAACTGATGCAAATGGTTTCGTTTTCTTTATTCTCATTTTTAGACACTTTTATTGATTCAAAGACACCTCTTCAATATTATAACTGCACTAAAGCAAAACTGGGTTTAGTAGACAATGAAGACACAGTTACATGTCTAGACCTATAAGAAAGTGTCTCCAATGAAAATATTGGAGAAGATAGTCATGTCAGCAAACCATCCTTTAATTCCTTTGAAAAGGAATCCCCACCTATGACTACAATAGAAGCTGGCAGGCCGTTCTAAACAATCTCTGAGCAACTCCACATGATGGGTCCCCTCTCCCTTTTAGGATTTTGTAAGGTATGCACAGTGTATTCAATCTGTCATCTTGGTTTACAGAATCAGACAATATTTTCACATGTTGATCTCAGCTTCAGAAAGAATGCTAATTGTTTTGTCAAGCCAAAACGAATTTTTTAAACAGTGAGGTTTTATAACATTTTGTGTGATTTATTACTTGGTGGAAAAACAATTCTGTATTTCTGACAACCAGGTCAGTGTTACAGAAGTTAGTAATATGGTTTACGATGTTTTCTGTGAAATCTCTAAAGTGTTGTTTAGTAACAATCTATGGAAATTCTGGTGGGTATATCATGCTGCCAGAGGCCGCTTGTGTATCTTTGTTTGATAAATACACCTCAGATCACCAAACAACTCTTTCCATCGCAGAAAATTCTGGGAATCTGAACCTCTGGTTACCAGCAGGTCTCTGCTTCTTGTTACCTATGTTAACCCAAAGTGCATAGATTTGGATGGTAGTTACTGGTGAACAGGCATCACTCTGGCCTGACAGCAAGCTTCAGGAAGGCTTACTCCTCAGAGTCCTCCCCAGTTTCGTTGCCTTGAGGCAATAGGAGGGCAGATACCTAGTGAGAATGTTCTTACCAGCCTTGTCTCTCTGTAAGTATTTTGCAATGGATTTTATTCACTCTCAGAGAAAACCATCAGCTTCTCTGTCTGTGTCAATAGCTGGATCTCTATATGTACTGTGTCTGCTTCCACATCTGCTAGATGGACATCATCTACAAGCACATAGTTATAACTGATTTCTGACCACACATTCGCTTGTGCCCTTTATAGGTCCCAGGTCTTTAATCATATCTCACATAAGCAGTAGATGGTTGCTTGTGAGTTTTAAATACAATCAGCAACTTCCTTTTTCTTACAGAAGTCTTGTCTCAATTATATTGAACTGAACTGACTGATTGCACTTGAATGACAATTTTCATCTTTCACTATTCTGTATTTGTATATGGCATGATTATTATATTTTTCTTTTTATCTAAATAGTATCCATAGTAACTTTTACACTTTATATTTCAATAGAAATCAGATATGAATATAACCTTCCTTTATTTTTGTATTTTTCTAATATCTTTAGCATTAAGACTTTACCATGAATGCTTTAAATATTTCCTCTACTTAGTCATATGGAAAGGTTAAATCAGTTTTGAAGTTCTATTAAGGGGATGCATAGTATCTTGGCTGCTTCCAAATCAAGATACAGGATGTAGAACAAAACAGGAAAAAAATAAAAGAATATATTCACAGTTTGTACTGAGCTTTGGGATGCTCTGTGGTCACTTTTGGTCCCCTACTGCCCATAAGGCTCCCTCCAGAGTTCATGTATCCTCACTGGAGATAAAACCAGGTTTGCAACCTCCACAAGATATTGTCTGAGTTTTGCTGGGTTTTTTGGTCATCGAGATAAATGCCACTGTCTCAAACTTGCTGACTGGATGCATGTAAAACAATCCCATGAGGAAGAAGGAGCAAATAGCATCATCTCTGAGCTGGGAATTCCCTTTCCTGTTGAGAAAAGCCCTTATTGGGCAAAGCAGACATCAGACTCAAATGAGAGCGGGATGCAGAAATGAAGGCTCATCCAGGAAGCAGGTTCAAGCCACTAAACTGAACGGCTTATGGGAGATGAAAAGGGACATGAAATATACTCTGAGGGGAATGGCTCAGGATGATGAGTGAGGCTAGGAGTTAGCTCTGTTGCTACATCTTTGTCTTCTGACCAAGTGAGTTCATTGTACCAAGCCAGCATCTTTACTATATGCCAACTCAACTCAATGAGAAAAAGCATCAGAATGGTTTATTGGGAGGCCTTAGGCAAGCTGTGGTGTTGGAGAAGACTCTTGAGAGTCCCTTGGACTGCAAGGAGATCCAACAAGTCCATCCTAAAGGAAATCAGTCCTGAATATTCACTGGAAGGACTGATGCTGAAGCTGAAACTCCAATACTTTGGCCACCTGATGTGAAGAACTGACTCATTTGAAAAGACCCTGATGCTGGGATAGATTGAAGGAGGGAGAAGAAGGGGACGGCAGAGGATGAGATGGTTGGATGGGATCACCAACTCAATGGACACGAGTTTGAGTAAACTCCAGGAGTTGGTCATGGACAGGGAGGCCTGGCATGCTGCAGTCCATGGGGTCACAAAGAGTTGGACATGACTGACTGAGTGACTGAACTGAACTTAGGCAAACTAGAGGATCACAGTACCATGAAGTGGCCTTCAATAACGTTTTGCTTAATTGAGTTTTACTCCATTACTAAGTTCTGATGAAATAAAATCTCCCGGGCAAATGTTGATCAGGACAAAAATGTATATATCTATAAAGAACTTAAAATAATTACGATGACACACAGAATAACATAGATCTTCTATCTAGTATATTAATAGAGTTCAAAGACCTTTAATTCTGAAAATCTTTAAGAGTTGGATAATGGACAAGTCTGTTTCACATCAAGTCAGAAAGGATTAGGTTATTGCTAATCTCTTCAACATCTCTTATTGAATAAACCAGAAAGAGTCTAATGCTCTGATGTTAAAACCATTCTAACTTGTCTCTTTTGCTTGGGTTTGCAAATGTGCACACACATCAACCAAATCAAATTGGAAGGAATACATGGTAGTAGATACCAATAAAATCCTCTGCCAAAAATAGTCGCTAGAAATACAGTAGCTTGTAAACTAAATATGCTTAAAGTAACAGAAAGCTATGACAACCAATGTATTATATGAGGTTGTGTGATTAAATCTAACTGTGTGGATTCAATTATAATTGCAGATGTAGGAGCCGGTACATTGGCAGACAGACTTGCTAAGCTCAGCTTGCAAAACAGAGCAACAAAAGCTGGAACCACACCATGAAAAGTCTCAAGTCTCTCTATTCCATAGCATGCTGCCCCCAGAGAATAGTTATTGGGAGGTGGACAAGGGCTAGAACAGATTAGCATATGGTTAGATATAATGATTAGATGACTCCTTGTATAGTTAAAGGAGTGCATAACAAACACTTGGAATGCTGAACACAACAGTGGAAGTCAGAGCCCTGCAGCTTGGTTCTTCATGTGCGGGCTTAAGACAGCAGAGCTTACCAACCTGCTGGAATAATTTATGACACTCTTGTGGGCAGAGAGGTAGGGGGATGCCTGCGCTGATAAATGAATTCTTGGATGGGATGCCCTTTTTTGACTGGTCAAACCAGAAATCTATTTGGGTTATCAAAAAGTTGGTTTACTTGTTTGACATCCAAAAATACCCGGAGAATTTAAATAGGCTCTCAATGCAGTGGCATTAAGTCATTTTCTAATAGATAGCTGGTGGGGACCTGCTGCATAGCAGAGGGAGCTCAGCTCAGTGCCCTGCGATGAACTAGATGGGTGGGATGGGGTTGGTGGTGGGAGGGAGGTCCAAGAAGAGGATGTAGGTGTACATGTAGCCGATTCACTTTGTTGTACAACAAAAATGAAAACATTATAAAGCAATTACACCCCAATAAAAAATTTTTTTAAAGAAAAACTAAGTCATTTTTTTTCTTGAAGTGTCTGTAGACCACAGCTAGCCAACTTTGAGTGCTTACTATGTGCTAGGCATTGAGTTAAAATTTTACATTTTCAATTCTTTTAGTTCTTTCAGCAACCTTTAAAAGTAGACACTATTATCATGCATTTAATTTTGTTGATGATGAAAATGAGGCTTAAAAAATTGGTTACTTCCACAGGCTAGTCAGGCAGTGGTGGTGGCAGTGGTCAGGCAGTGACTTTAGTCACTAAGTCGTGTTCGACTCTTGAGACCCCATGGAATATAGCCTGCCAGGCTCCTCTGTCCATGGGATTCTCCAGGCAAGAATACTGGAGTGGGTTGCATTTCCTTCTCCAGGGGATCTTCCCAACCCAGGAATTGAACCCAGGTCTTCTGCATTGCAGGCAGATTCTTTACCAACTGAGCTACAAGGGAAGCTCCAAGTCAGGGCTTAAATCTAAATATGTCAGACTCAAGTTTGGGTTCTTTCTTGCACTTCTGTGCTTCCCAGTAGGCATCTAAACACTTCACCTAGATATTCCAACAACCATGAATTTACAGAAAAAAATTCAAATGAAAAATATAATAGAATAATGACCTCCAAAGATGTCCATGTTCCAATTCCCGGCACACCTGCAAGTATATTTCCTTACATGGTAAATGGACTTTGCAGATGCAACTAAATAAAGAGTCTTGATTAGAAGGTTATCTCAGTGAGACCCATGTTTAACTTTCTAATCTGTATGTAGAACACAAGAATGAATGTCTGTGGCTCTCAGCCTCTAAATTTGTGCTAGTTATGCCAGCAATAGGAAGGCAATACAGGAAACTTCACTGATATTAGAAGGTCAAGGAATTCCATAGAAAAAAAGTCCAGGCTAAGTTTATGCTAATGGCATTTTAGTACTGATGCATTGAGAAAAATACTCTTGGACTTCATATACTTTGAGAAGCAGGTCATATAGTATATAATCAAAGACCATGACTTAAACATCACCACCTCTGCCTTCTTCTGGGATGTAGAGATTGATATGTGCTTAGTCACTCAGTCGTGTCTGACTCTTTGTGACCCCATGGACTGTAGCCCACCAGGCTCCCCTGTCCATGGGGATTCTGTAGACAAGAATACTGGAGTGAGGTGCCATGCTCACCTCAGGCACCTCAAGATCCAGGGGATCTTCCCAACCCAGGGATTGAACCCAGGTCTCCCGCATTGCAGGCAGATTCTTTACCATTTGAGCCATCAGGGAAGCCCAGAAATTGATGTGACCAGAACAAATTAATGGCTGCTGAGCCAGTAAATGTCTGTCCTGGGCCCTAACCTTGAACTCCAACTTAGTCAACTCTTTTCCCACATGGACTCAATGATAATTACCAGCCCATTATGTAACGGGAGTGGTGTAGGATAGATCTCAGCACCCTGCATTGTCATCTAAGGAATTTGGTAAATTCCACATGTACAAATAATAACCAGCTACAGGATATAATGAAGGTGAAAACCTATTTATAATAGCAGCAAAAATATGAAATATTTAGAAATAGATTTAGAAAGAAGTGTTCAAATTGTGTATTTAAAAAACTGTAATAGCTCCTGAAAGGTACAAAGGTAGACTTGAGTAAGTGCAAAGATGTTGCTTGTTTTTGCTTGGAATGTTTTGACACCATCAAGATGTTAACTATCTAAAATAAAATCAGTTTAATCCCAATTGAACTAGACAAATTGATATCAGAAATTGTTTTGGAAAGATACACATGCAAAATAACTAAAAAGCAGTGACAAGGAAGATATCTAAATATATTACAAAACCTTGATAATTAAAACAGTATGATAATGGTGTGCATAAAAATCAATGGCAAGAACAGAAGGTTTATAAATATATGGAACTACATATACTACAAATTATAATCTAATCTAGAATATTATAATGGTGGTTTCTGGGACCACCAGGGCAAAGATGAACTTTTTATATCATGTTGTTGGGAAACAAAAACATAACACTAGATCCATTTTCACCATACATATATGAGTATTTCCAAATGAATCATAAACCTAAATGAAAAAAAAAAATGCAACTAAACAAATATAGATGAAAACATGGGAGAGTAATTCTACAACTTTGGTATAGTGTTTCCATCCTGTGTTTTTTTACTTTTTACTTTTAATATTTCTGTAATCTGTTTTGGAGGCTTCTCTTCTATGCAATATATGTTTGGATTGAGTTTCTGTGACCCAATTTATAAAACTTTAAAAGATTAATATTTTATTTACATGTATGATTATACTATAAATACACATACATATTTGTTTAATTCTGTTATCTCATGTTTTTAGTTTATAAAGTTTCCTTGAAATCCATTACCTCAGTTGGCTTTGGCAAAGATTCAATTGTTCCGTATCTGTTTTTCTTTGCAGATAATGTGACTTTCAATTGATAGACTCAGTATTTCCTTAATCCCTTGAATTTTTTCTGTATTAGGACTTCAATATATATTGTTTTACTTATAGGATTCTTCATTTCAGAGACTCCAGTCATGTCATCTTTAGGTTAGACTGTACCACTCCATTACTAATTGCTTTAGTATCTTAATCTTTTCCCTCTTGATATTCATTAAGATTATTTTAAATCTTTCCTATGTGCTAGTAATTCAGTTTAGTCAACTCTGTTACAATCTTTTTCTAATTAATTATATTTTCTGTGATATAGAAAATATAATTAATTAATGTTAAGCAATGTTTTGGTCCTTGGTTTGTTTTAACTCTAAAAATTCTCTTTTCATCTTACTCTGTTGTTTGAACATCTTATCTCTGAAGTCATTTTCACTGGATCTTTTGTCTTTTTTTTCGCATGTGGTATCCCTTTTGTCTGCCATTTGTTATCATCAACTTATCATCATCTATTTCTACAGTGTATTTGCAAGCTCTCCCAATGTTTTTCGTGCTTAAAACAGGAATCTCTTTCTGGCCCTTTTGTCCCTTTGTTTTATTGCAATGTACCGTAGATTCCCTTCAGGTCCCTTTCCATCTTGGCTGAGAGTTGTCTTTGCCGTTGATGGTACAGTTCAGATGGGGTTTTCTGTATCCTAAAGACCACAGGAGGGAAAAGGAGGGCCAGGCATTTGGGAAAAGCCTCTGCCAGTAGTTTCTATAGCCTTGGTTTGCCATTGATTCTCCTCTCCCAATTTGGGTATTGTTAAACTATGTCCCAAATCTCACAGATAATTTTATATAAGAATATCCTCCCAGTGTTGTTTAGCCATTAAGCTTTTCAAAGTTCCTTGTAAAAAGTTGAAGCATGGAATTATTATTTGAATCCAAAGGACAAATAGAAAACTGAAAGATCAAAAGTGATGATTTGTTAACGGATGCCTCTAAATGTCACATGATGCCACGTTTTCACTGTTAAATTTGACATTAGTAAAAATAATCCATTATACTTGAAAGAAATCATATGTTCAATTTTCTTATTTTGTAGAATTCCTGAGCTTATATGATACATGTGAATTAATCATTATAATTTTAAAATGTAATAAACTACTGGAAACAAAAATAGTTTTAAAAGCAAAATTATAAAGGAATTTCCAAAAAAATATGTGTGGGCATCATTTATATTTAATGGGGAAATGCAGATGAATTTTAATACGTTTGTTATACTGAAGTGGATATTCGAAAAATAAGACTGCCCAGGAACTATAGACATCACACACATCCCAGCTTTCGTGGGTCATGGATATTTTCTCAGTTCCAAAGTCCTGGATCCTCTCCTTTACAGAGTTGCCTGGCATCATTCTCTTACCCAACTTTACCTTTCCGAAGCCAGCAGCCATTTCAACATCTTCCCAAGTAAAACAGGGCAAAGAGATGGTAAAAGAGGTTGTGGCGGTGGATCCATGTTATATTTACAGTGGTCCTGAATCTTTTGAAATCCTGTCTTGTAGTTTGGCTTTTCCCCCCACATTATGGGTCCTACCTCCCCAAGTTAGGAGCTGGAAACTAATTTTTCTGGTCTTTATGTAGGCAGGGCACAGAAATGTGACCCCAGTTGCTGTCATCTGTGCTCACCACCCAGTCTGCAAGAATTAGGGATGGACCTCTTTTCAAAATCTGTGCTTTTGTCCCATCTTTGGCATGCTGGAGAAGAGGAAGTTCCGTGTGGCATCTCTTCCCGGGCTAACGGAGCACAGTGGAGACACAAGGCTTTCAGACGCAGTGATGGCAGAGGTCCTAGCAACAGCATGCCTGGTGAAGTGTCTGTAGGATGCCCCCCGGCACCTGGACACAGAGATGATGAGATTCCCATTGCAAGAAGTTCTGTGATGTGCTTGGATGTTGTTTTAGGCTACAATAGTAGCAGCCAGTCTGATTCTCTGGCTCCCCCAGAGTTGCTGTGGGTTTTCTTTAGGAAAGAATGTTTCTCCCGAACCAGTCACTGGCTGCTCTTGACTTTGGGCCTTGTAATAAGGGACCATGAGTAGTGAGGAGAAGCGCCTCCAGATTTTCCCTGTGCTGTGAATTTTTCTCTGTCTGCTGCAGTGATTTTGCTTTCCCTTTGTATTCTCTTTGGTTAAAATGACTCTTCATTGCTCTAGACTATTGGCTTTGGGCCAGGGCTGTCAGATGTAGAAAACAAAAATACAGGATACACCATGGATTATATGGTTCAATTATATGAAATGTCCTTGTCACCAGCTTGGTGAGTGTACAGAGACAATGTTGCAAAGTGTAGATTTGTGTTTGCCTCAGGCTAGGCATGCTGACGTCAAGTGGGTGCTAATAGGTTCTCATTTCCTTTTGGAGGGATGACCATGGTCTTAACAGGGGTTACGGTGATGACTGTACAACCCTGTGACTATTCTAAAAAGCCCTTAAATTATATAGTTTAACTGGGTACATTTCATGGCATATGTATTACTACTCAATAAAAATCAAAACATTTAAGACGCCTAGTTAGATTTGAATTTCAGATAAACAAAAAATAACTTTTAGCATGTCCTATATAATATTTGGAATGCAGTAAGAATATGTCTTGTTTATCTGAAATTCCCTTTTTAATTTAATTTTTTTTCTTTTTTTAAAATATCTTTTGTCTATTTCAAATTCTTGAATTCAGGGCTGACTTTCAGTAGAGCCCGGCAAGGGAACTGCTCTGCTCGATACAAAACCCTGACCAAGAAGCAGGTTGTCTACAAATATTTCAGTACAAGTTTCCCCATAAGCATGCAGCATCATGGGATGAGGAGGCAGTCACCTTTCCAGCCACACCTGAATTCCCAATTAACTGATGTTCTGTATTTCCTCTGGCAGGCTTACTGTAGATGTTGATGATGGCCTTGCTTTCCTCTCCTCTTTAAGTAGGGCTCACTATAATGGCAAACGCTGGAAAATGTGTTATTTCATCTTTGTATTTATTTTTTAAATGTCAGACGCTTAGCTGCACCAAACAAAACCATATAGATGCTTGGAAATTTATGTCTTAATCTTTTAGTGGTTTTTTTCCCCTATGATTGTAACTCCCTGAAAATATCTGGTTGAAGCACACTCATTTGTGTGTGTGTGTGTTTTTTTAATCTCCATCTTCCTCAGTGTTAATATATGTATGGCTAAAAAAAACAAACATATTGGTGAAAATGTGCATTTAACTTATGAGAAGTGACTACTATCAATCAGAATATTTTCTCAAGAAAACTTCATTTCTAGAAAATTAAAAATCTTTATGCATGATACACCTGGGAAGGGCTTCCCAGGTGGCACTACTGGTAAAGAACCCACCTGCCAATGCAGGAGATGTAAGGGATACGGGTTCGATCCCTGGGTCGGGAAGATTCCCTGGAGGAGAGCATGGCAATCCACTCAAGTATTTTTGCCTGGAGAGTCCCATGGACAGAAGAGCCTGTGGGCTACAGTCCATTGGGTTGCAAAGAGTCAGACACCACTGAGATGACTTGGCACACATGCATGATGTACGGGAAAAGTTGCTGTGGTACTTCAGTTACAGAACGAAAATCCTGCAGTAGACATCCACGAGGCCATTGCAAAGGTCCAGTTCAGTTCATTTCTGTTGCTCAGCCATGTCTGACTCTTTGTGACCCCATGGACTGCAGCATACCAGGCTTCCGTGTCCATCCCAACTCCCAGAGCTTGCTCAAACTCATGTTCATCGAGCCAGTGATGCCATCCAACCGTCTCATCTTCTGTGTCCCCTTCTCCCCCCACCTTCAATCTTTCCCAGCATCAGGGTCTTTTCCAATGAGTCAGTTCTTTGCATCAGGTGGCCAAAGGATTGGAGTTTCAGCCTCGGCATCAATCCTTCCAATGAATATTGAGGACTGATCTCCTTTAGGATGGACTGGTTTGATCTCCTTGCAGTCCAAGGGACTCTCAAGTCTTCTCCAACACCACAGTTTGAAGGCATCAATTCTTCCATGCTCAACTTTCATTATAGTCCAACTCTCACATCCATACATGACTACCTGAAAAACCACAGCTTTGACTAGACAGACTTTTGTTGGTAATGTCTCCGCTTTTTAATATGCTGTCTAGGTTGGTCATAGGTTTTCTTCCAAGGAGCAAGTGTCTTTTAATTTCATGGTTGCAGTCACCATCTGCAGTGATTTTGGAGACCCCCAAAATAAAGTCTCTCACTGTTTCCACTGTTTCCCCATCTATTTGCTATGAAGTGATGGGACCAGATGCCATGATCTTAGTTTTCTGAATGTTCACCCATGTTCAAAAGGAGAAGACACAGGCTACACTTCTTGATGGAGGAGTAACAACAGAGCATGTAGGATGGGAGGTATTTTTGTGGCCATCTTTGAAAAACACAAGCTAATACAATATATTCAGTCATCAATTTTTTTAGTAAAAGGCAAAATATTTTTAGTTAAATATAGGTTCACTCATTGGATTTCTTATTGTTTCATGTAGATAAACCATGCCTATGCATGGCCCAAGATTTCAACTTAGACAAAAATGTTAACTATATTAGGTGATGGATGCATCAATTAGCTTGATTGTGGAAATTACTTCACAATGTATGTGTATATCAAATCATCTTACCGTACACTTTAAATATACACAATTTTATTTGTCAATTATTCTTCAATAGATCTAGAAAAATAAGAATCACTAAGTTTTTTTTTCTAGAACTATATGAGTTGGTTATAAGATTCATTTGAGGGGATAAATAAGGAAGAATATAGAGGAAGTCTCTAAAAAAAAGAAGCACTGCAGGAAACGGCCTACTAAATATTTGAAACATATTATGCAGTGCAATACTGGTGCATGAATAGACAGATCAGTGGAAAAGTAATGAAACTCCAGAATTTTTTTTTAATTAACATATGATAAAGATGGCATTTCAAATTGGGGAAGAGAGGGATGGACTCTTTAATAACTGGTGGTGAGATAATCAGATAGTGACATGATTAGAGATAAAAGTGGGTGTATTTCTCATCTTGTAAGTGAAGATAAATTATCAAGACAATATCTAAAATGACCAGATATTTAAAATGTAAAATTTGGGAGACTTGGTTCTAGTAGTTAAGACTCTGTGATTCCATTGCAGGGGATGTGGGTTTAATCTTGGTTGGGGAACTAAGATCCCACATGTCGAGTGAGTGCTGCAGTGATAAGCAAACAAATAAATAAAATGTAAAAGATCCCCTGGAGGAGGGAATGGCAACCCACTCCCAGTATTCTTGCCTGGAGCATTCCAAGAACATAGGAGTCTGGTGGGCTATAGTTCATGGGGTCAAAAAGAGTCAGGCCACAACTGAGGGACTAACACTTTCAATTAAAAATTGAAAAAATCAGAGGGAACTAAGATGGCGGAGGAATAGGACCGGGAGACCACTTTCTCCCCCACAAATTCATCAAAAGATCATTTGAACGCTGAGCAAACTCCACAAAACAACTTCTGATCGCTAGCAGAGGACATCAGACACCCAGAAAAGCAGCCCATTGTCTTAGAAAGGAGTCCTGGATTACTCCTTAATTTTCATTTTTATAACCCACTATAACCTGGCCAAAAAAAAAAGGACCCGATTTTTAAAGCGAACTTCATATCTATTTCTTAAATTTTTTGTGTTTTTGTGGTTTTTTAATATTGTGTTTTTAAGAGTCTAACCTCTACTCTAGATTTTTAATCTTCATTTTTCAGTATTTGATATCAATTTTGGACATTTAAGAATCCAACCTTCAGTACCCATTTTTACTCAGGAGTGTGATTACTGGTTTGATCACTCTCTCCCCCTTTTGACTCTCCTTTTTCTCCCCCAGATCACCTCTATTTCCTCCCTCACTCTTCTCTTCTCAATCCAATTCTGTGAATCTCTGTGGGTGTTCGGGGCTATGGAGAACACTTAGGGAACAGAGTACAACCTAGATCTATCTCTCCTCTCTTGAATCCCCCTTTTTCTCCTCCTGCTTACCTCTATCTCCTTCCTCCCTCTCCTCTTCTTCATGAACCTCTCTGGGTGTCCCTCACTGTGGAGAATCCTTTCACCGTTAACCTAGAAGTTTTATTATCAGTGCTGTATGGAGGGAGAAGTCTTGAGGCTACTGAAAGAATAAGACTGAAATCCAGAGGCAAGAGGCTTAAGCCCAAAACCCGAGAACACCAGAGAACTCCTGACTACATGGAACATTAATTAATAAGAGACCATCCAAAAGCCTCCATACCTACACTGAAACCAACCACCACCCAAGAGCCAATAAGTTCCAGAGCAAGACATACCATTCAAATTCTCCAGCAACGCAGGAACATAGCCCTGAGCGTCAATACACAGGCTGCCCAAAGTCACATCAAACCCATAGACCTATCTCAAAACTCAATACTGGACACTCCATTGCACTCCAGAGAGAAGAAATCCAGCTCCACCCACCAGAACACCGACACAAGCGTCTCTAACCAGCAAACCTTGACAAGCCAAACATCCAGCCCCACCCACTGGGAGAAACCTCCACAATAAAAAGGAACCACAGACTACCAGAATACAAAAGGCCACCCCAAACCCAGCAATCTAAATAAAATGAAAAGGCAGAGAAATACCCAGCAGGTAAAAGAACATGAAAAATGCCCACCAAGCCAAACAAAAGAGGAGGAGATAGGGAATCTACCTGAAAAAGAATTTAGAATAATGATAATAAAAATGATCCAAAATCTTGAAAACAAAATGGAATTACAGATAAATAACCTGGAGACAAGGATTGAGAAGATGCAAGAAATGTTTAACAAGGACTTAGAAGAAATAAAAAAGAGTCAATTAAAAATGAATAATGCAATGAATGAGATCAAAAACACTCTGGAGGGAACCAACAGTAGAATAACAGAGGCAGAAGATAGGATAAGTGAGGTAGAAGATAAAATTGTAGAAATAAATGAAGCAGAGAGGAAAAAAGAAAAAAGAATTAAAAGAAATGAGGACAACCTCAGGGACCTCTGGGACAATGTGAAACACCCCAACATTCAAATCATAGGAGTCCCAGAAGAAGAAGACAAAAAGAAAGGCCATGAGAAGATACTCAAGGAGATAATAGCTGAAAACTTCCCCAAAATGGGGAAGGAAATAGCCACCCAAGTCCAAGAAACCCAGAGAGTCCCAAACAGGATAAACCCAAGGCGAAACACCCCAAGACACATATTAGTCAAATTAACAAAGATCAAACACAAAGAACAAATATTAAAAGCAGCAAGGGAGAAACAACAAATAACACACAAGGGGATTCCCATAAGGATAACAGCTGATCTTTCAATAGAAACTCTTCAGGCCAGAAGGGAATGGCAGGACATACTTAAAGTAATGAAAGAGAATAACCTACAACCCAGATTACTGTACCCAGCAAGGATCTCATTCAGATATGAAGGAGAATTTAAAAGCTTTACACACAAGCAAAAGCTGAGAGAATTCAGCACCACCAAACCAGCTCTTCAATAAATGCTAAAGAATCTTCTCTAGATAGGAAACACAGAAAGGTTGTATGAATGTGAACCCAAAACAACAAACCAAATGTCAACGGGACTGTTCTTATCAATAATTACCTTAAATGTAAATGGGTTGAATGCCCCAACCAAAAGACAAAGACTGGCTGAATGGATACAAAAGCAAGACCCCTATATACAAGAGACCCACCTCAAAGCAAGGGACACATACAGACTGAAAGTGAAGGGCTGGAAAAAAATACCTCATGCAAACAGAGACCAAAAGAAAGCAGGAGTCGCAATACTTATATCAGATAAAATAGACTTCAAAATAAAGGCTGTGAAAAGAGACAAAGAAGGACACTACATAATGATCAAAGGATCAATCCAAGAAGAAGATATAACAATTATAAATATATATGCACCCAACATAGGAGCACCGCAATATGTAAGGCAAATGCTAACAACAATGAAGGGGGAAATTAACAATAACACAATAATAGTGGGAGACTTTAATACCCCACTCACACCTATGGACAGATCAACTAAACAGAAAATTAACAAGGAAACACAAACTTTAAATGACACAAGGGTCCAGCTAGACCTAATTGATATCTATAGGACATTTCACCCCAAAACAATCAATTTCACCTTTTTCTCAAGTGCACACGGAACCTTCTCCAGAATAGATCACATCTTAGGCCATAAATCTAACCTTGGTAAATTAAAAAAAAAATTTTGAAATCATTCCAGTCATCTTTTCTGACCACAATGCAGTAAGATTAGATCTCAATCACAAGAAAAAAAACTATTAAAAATTCCAACATATAGAGGCTAAATAACATGCTTCTGAATAACCAACAAATCATAGAAGAAATCAAAAAAGAAATCAAAATATGCATAGAAATGAATGAAAATGAAAACACAACAACCCAAAACCTTTGGGACACTGTAAAAGCAGTGCTAAGGGGAAGGTTCATATCAATACAGGCTTACCTCAAGAAACAAGAAAAAAGTCAAATAAATAACCTAACTCTACACCTAAAGCAACTAGAGAAGGAAGACATGAAGAACCCCAGGGTTAGTAGAAGGAAAGAAATCTTAAAAATTAGGGCAGAAATAAATGCAAAAGAAACCAAAGAGACCATAGCAAAAATCAACAAAGCTAAAAGTTGGTTTTTTAAAAAGGTAAATAAAATTGACAAACCGTTAGCCAGACTCATCAAGAAACAAAGGGAGAAGGACCAAATCAACAAAGTTAGAAATGAAAATTGAAAGATCACAACAGACAACACTGAAATGCAAAGGATCATAAGAGACTACTACCAGCAGCTCTATGCCAATTAAATGGACAACTTGGAAGAAATGGACAAATTCTTAGAAAAGTATAACTTTCCAAAACTGAACCAGGAAGAAATAGAAGATCTTAACAGACCCATCACAAGCACGGAAATCGAAACTGTAATCAGAAATCTTCAGCAAACAAAAGCCCAGGACCAGACGGCTTCACAGCTGAATTCTACCAAAAATTTAGAGAAGAGCTAACACCTATCTTACTCAAACTCTTCCAGAAAATTGCAGAAGAAGGCAAACTTCCAAACTCATTCTATGAGGCCACCATCACCCTAATACCAAAACCAGACAAGGATGCCACAAAAAAAGAAAACTACAGACCAATATCACTGATGAACATAAATGCAAAAATCCTTAACAAAATTTTAGCAAACAGAGTCCAACAACATATTAAAAGGATCATACATCATGACCGAGTGGGCTTTATCCAAGGAATGCAAGGATTCTTTAATATCCACAAATCAATCAATGTAATACACCACATTAACAAATTGAAAGATAAAAACCATATGATTATCTCAATAGATGCAGAAAAAGCCTTTGACAAAATTTAACATCCATTTATGATAAACCCTCCAGAAAGCAGGCATAGAAGGAACATACCTCAACATAATAAAAGCTATATATGACAAACCCACAGCAAACATCATCCTCAATGGTGAAAAATTGAAAGCATTTCCCTTAAAGTCAGGAACAAGACAAGGGTGTCCACTCTCACCACTACTATTCAACATAGTTTTGGCAGTGTTGGCCACAGCAATCAGAGCAGAAGAAGGAATAAAAGGAATCCAGATAGGAAAAGAATAAGTAAAACTCTCACTGTTTGCAGACCACATGATCTTCTACATAGAAAACCCCAAAGACTCTACCAGAAAATTACTACAGCTAATCAATGAATACAGTAATGTCGCAGGATATAAAATTAACACACAGAAATCCCTTGCATTCCTATATACTAACAATGAGAAAACAGAAAGAGAAATTAAGGAAGCAATACCATTCACCATTGCAACAAAAAGAATAAAATACTTAGGAGTATATCTACCTAAAGAAACAAAAGACCTATATGTAGAAAACTATAAAACACTGAGGAAAGAAATCAAAGAGGACACAAATAGATGAAGAAATATACTGTGTTCATGGATTGGAAGAATCAATATTGTGAAAATGGCTATACTACCCAAATTAACCTATAGATTCAATGCAATCCCTATCAAGCTACCAACGGTATTTTTCACAGAACTAGAACAAATAATTTCACAATTTGTATGGAAATACAAAACACCTCAAATAGCCAAAGCAATCTTGAGAAAGAAGAATGGAACTGGAGGAATCAACCTGCCTGACTTCAGGCTATACTTCAGGCCTGACTTCAAGCCACAGTCATCAAGACAGTATGGTACTGGCACAAAGACAGAAATACAGATCAATGGAACAGAATAGAAAGCCCAGAGATAAATCCACAAACCTGTGGATACCTTATCTTCGACAAAAGAGGCAAAGATATACAATGGAAAAAAGACAACCTCTTTAACAAGTAGTGCTGGGAAAACTGGTCAACCACTTGTAAAAGAATGAAACTAGAACACCTTCTAATACCCTACACAAAAATAAACTCAAAATGGATTAAAGATCTAAATATAAGACCAGAAACTATAAAACTCCTAGTGGAGAACATAGGCAAAATACTCTCCGACATAAATCACAGCAGGATCCTCTATGAACCACCTCCCAGAATATTGGAAATAAAAGCAAAACTAAACAAATGGGACCTAATGAATTTTAAAAGCTTTTGCACAACAAAGGAAGGTGAAAAGCAAGGTGAAAGACAGCCCTCAGAATGGGAGAAAATAATAGCAAACGAAGCAACAGACAAAGGATTAATCTCAAAAATATACAAGCAACTCCTGCAGCTCAATTCCAGAAAAGTAAATGACCCAATCAAAAAATGGGTCAAAGAACTAAACAGACATTTCTCCAAAGAAGACATACAGATGGCTAACAAACACATGAAAAGATGCTCAACATCACTCATTATCAGAGAAATGCAAACCAAAACCACAACGAGGTACCATTACATGACAGTCAGGATGACTGCTATCCAAAAGTCTATAAGCAACAAATGCTGGAGAGGGTGTGGAGAAAAGGGAACCCTCTTACACTGTTGGTGGGAATGCAAACTAGTACAGCCGCTATGGAAAACAGTGTGGAGATTTCTTAAAAAACTGGAAATAGAACTGCCATATGACCCAGCAATCCCACTTCTGGGCATACACACTGAGGAAACCAGACCTGAAAGAGACATGTGCACCCCAGTGTTCATTGCAGCACTGTTTAAAATTGCTAGGACATGGAAGCAACCTAGATGCCCATCAGCAGACGAATGGATAAGGAAGCTATGGTACATATACACAATGGAATATTACTCAGCCATTAAAAAGAATTCATTTGAATCAGTTCTAATGAGATGGATGAAACTGGTCCCATTATACAGAGTGAAGTAAGCCAGAAAGATAAAGACCAATACAGTATACTAATGCATATATATGGAATTTAAAAAGATGGTAATGATAACCCTATATGCAAAACAGAAAGAGAGACACAGATGTACAGAACAGACTTTGGGACTCTGTGGGAGAAGGCGAGGGTGGGATGTTCGGAGAGAACAGCATTGAAACAAGTATAATATCAAGGGTGAGACAGATCACCAACCCAGGCTGGATGCATGAGACAAGTGCTCAGGACTGGTGCACTGGGAAGACCCAGAGGGATGGGATGGGGAGGGAGGTGGGGGAGGGGGGGATCGGGTGGGGAACACATGTAAATCCATGGCTGATTCATGTCAATGTATGGCAAAAACCACTACAATATTGTAAAGTAATTAGCTTTCAACTAATAAAAATAAATGAAAAATTTTAAAAAAAATTGAAAAAATGAAATCATGACAAACATTAAAAAGAGAGCCGGTAAATTCCTAATGTCCATGGGGAAAACTTGCTGGTTATGACTCAAAATCCAACAGCGATAAGGAAAAAATATTAATTTGACTACTTAAAATTAAAAGGAAATAATTTTGCATAACAAAAGTAATAAGAAAAGTTAAAAAGACAATGGACAGATGTTGGCCACATATTACACAAGGATAATACACCTAATGTTTGGGTTCAACCATGCAAAACTCTTAGCTCATAGATGTTCAAAAATGGCAATTTTATATTGATTAACATAATATACAAAGGACAGCTAAAAAAGAAAATAGAAATTTTAACAACCTTATAGAAAAATAGTCTAGAAATATGAGCACACAGTTCACAGAAAAAAAAAACCACAAACGGTTCATAACCCATACGGAAAAATGTTTAACCTCACTCATTGTAGGAAAATGCATATTCAAAAACTACAGGGAAATACCATTTTTCACCTGTTATATTGGCAAAAGTCCCAAATGTTGACAACATGTGCTGTTAAGGAGACTGTGAGGGAAATAGACACTCTCATATTGTTGTTGATGGGGTGCAAATTATCCAACCCCCTGGAGAGGAGGAATTGGTACTATCTAGCATAATTATATATGCACTGATCCTCTGACTCAGTGGTCCTACTTCTAGGGATTCTTGGGGGTTTATTTTGAATGTGTTGAGCCTTTTCCATAGTAAAAGTCTGATGAAATTACAAATAAAAAACAGGAAATGGGGAATTCCCTGGTGGTCCAGGGGTTGAGACTCCATGCTTCCACTACAGGGGGCACAGATTTGATTCCTGGTAAGGGCTTCCCAGGTGGCACTGGTGGTAAAGAACCTGCTTGCAAATATAGGGGAGATGTAAGTGATGTGGGTTCTAACCGTGCGTCGGGAAGATCCCCTGGAGGAGGACGGCATGGCAACCTACTCCAGTATTCTTGCCTGAAGAATTCCATAGACAGAGGAGTCACAAAGAGTCAGACACAACTGAAGTGACTTAGCACGTATGGCAGGGAGTAAGATTCTACATGACTCTCGGAGCAACCAAAAATAAATAAATAAAATAAAAGACAGGAAATTGAGGGTGGTCCTTAAACTGGTCAATTGGTTAAAAGAAGGTCAGTTAAGAGACCTTCCACTCCATTTTTATGCAGAGCCATCTGGATTTGCAGCTTCATGACATATATTTTGCCAGGGTTCTTAACAAGCTAAATGTAAAGAGGGGGGCTGATGTGTACTTAGATTACTGGGGAAGAAACCAGAGTGGTGGATATCAGCATCTGTAGTTGATGAAGAGGCAGGCCAGTTTGGTGGGTAGTACAGGTCCTGCTAGCTGTATCACCAGAACCATTCAGGCAGTGTCAACAAGACAAGCAAGACTTTTGCATCCACACTTGCTTGTGTAATGCAAACTCAGTTGCAGTTTAACTATGAAAACAAAAGAGAATTCATTACAACACAGAGAACATGGGTCAGAACGTATTTACATGCCTCTGCTACAAATAGACACTCAGACCTCTGTGACTGGGAGCAGATCACAACTGTGGATCTCCACTTTCTCACCTAGAAAGCAAGGGGTTTAGTTCACATGGCATCGAAGGGTCCTTTCAATTGTAACATCTGCAAATTCCACGCAGCTGCGTCTCTGGAGCCTTGGCCTCCAGTGCATTAGCACTTGGCAACTATGGCAGAAGGGGACTCAAGAGTACTATTGAGACAATGTTGGGTGACAGGCTGCCCCTACCTGGACCTCAGTCATGGCTCTGGCCAGCTTTGATAGTCTGTCCCAGCTCAGAACTCGCTCCACTCTTGAGCTCTGCTCAACATTTCTTTTTATGAAGACCATTTGAATGTTTCTGTTATACATCTTGGTTGCCATGCAAACTTGGCTCGCAGAAGCCTGAAACAAACCCCAAACACCTCCTTACATACTTGCTTTATGACATTTTATTTGAATGCCAATATAACAAGTTTATAGTAAATGGAGGATATGGCAGGAGACTAAAATAACACCATAGTCTTTGAACACTCTAATCTGAGCTTAATAATTTTAAGATTTTTTAGACGTTTGTAACTCAACCTATGGGCATAATCTAGTAGTAATGGTACTTGGGTAAAGATGTTATGCTCAAAAAGATTGTACTGGATCAAATAACACAGTGGTTCCAAAGGAAACTAAATCTTTTTAAAACCCTCAAACATCAGTTTAAACTGTTAACTTTAATTTTATTTTAAATTCATGTTAAAGTAATTGCATCAAGCTGGGATTAGGTACCGTCTCTGACTCTCCTTCTACAGAGTTAACCATTTCATGTATTAGAAACACAACTAGAGTTACTTAAAAAGGGTTGTTGTTGTTCAGTCACTAAGTTGTGTCTGACACTTTGCAACTCCATGGATGATAGCCTGTTAGGCTCCTCTGGGATGTCCCAGGCAAGAATACTGTAGTGGATCGCCATTTCCTTCTCCAGGGGATCTTACCGGACCAGGGATGGAACCTCAGTCTCCAAGTGGATTGGCAGGTGGATTCTTTACCATTGAATCACCAGGGAAGCCCATTTAAAAGGAGAGGAGGTGCAAAATAAGCTAGAGGTTGCTGCATACGGTGGTTTTGCATAAGTAGTACCTGTTCATGTGTCTCCCTCAGCCTGGACATTGGTCATCCATCTATGCATCAGTTAGAAGGCAGAGCATCCCTTGGAGTGAACTACCTCGTGGAGAGACCACAAAACCGTCTCAAGTCCTTGAGCAAAGACACATTTCGACCAGGACCTTGCTCATTAAGAATGTGAATGTTCAAAGTTGGTCTGATGGGGCTTTTATAACAACAATCCTTGGAGGTGCAGCCTTTGGAGGAGAGTGAGCACTGGGCAGGGATCACCCAGACCAGGATTCCAAGGCTTGCTTGGCCAGTCTCTAGCATCCCAACTTTAGAAAATTTATCTCTCTTGGTCTCCGTATGCTGAACTGTCAACTTAGAGAGTTAATAAAATCTCAAGGGTCCCATCAGAGCCTGATGTTCTGGGATTTTTTCATTTAGCAAAGCTCTTTGGATGCAAACAGCAAGAAGGGAACCATCCACAGGGAGCATTGTAGAGTGTTATTTCACTTCTCTTTGTTTTCCTGTGACCACAAACTCAGTCACATCAAGAAAGGGCCAGGAAATGCCCAAGTGCTCTGGTCTGGGCAATCTCAGGCTGTAGGGGGCAGTATTGATCTCATTATGTGGGGAAAATAAGGACGCAATGTGGGTGCTCAGTCACTTCACTTGTGTCTGACTCTGTGAGATCCTGTGGACTGTAGCTCGCCAGACTTCTCTGCCCATGGGATTCTCTGGGCAAGAATACTGGAGTGGGTTGCCGTACCCTTCTCCAGGTTATCTTCCCAATCCAGGGATCAAACTCAGGTCTCCTGCATTGTAGGCGAATTCCCTGACAAGTCCAAGGAAAGCCTTTAATTCAGCTTTTCCTTGACAAAGCAATACTCCATATTTCCATCCACAGAGGGGTGCTGCCCAGTCCAAAAGGGCTCAGACGCTCCAGCAGATGACCGCTGCCAAGGTCATCAGAGCTGCAGACTGTCCAGCAAGAAGACTGCATACAGATCAACTTCAGGGTGGACTCACTGAGATTGACTCGGTGGACAGAAGCGGCCAACAGAGAGGGACCAGTCAGGGCTGATGGTCAAGGAACAGCCCGAGTCAGAATAGAGGAACCCTTCCTAACACTGGCCATTTGGGACCAGCGTCCCATTCTTCCCTGTGCTTGTCGTTCTTTTGCCCTAGTGATACAGTATAGACATGAGCCAGCTCCCAGAGGGGATCAGAACGTGACGTCTATACCCCACCATTCCAAGTTCTTGAGTAAGTGTCTACCTGCGCTGGACAAAGATCACTCCTTCGGAATCAAGTGTCTATGATTCCGTTCAGAAGAATTTCCACATAACTTCCTCTCAAGCTCTTAAAGTTTAAGTGCCCAGATGTGATTTGGAGGCACTTAGTTACTCTGAGACTCAGGCTTCACACAGAACCCAAAGTCTTTGATTTTTCTTTTTTAAACAGGAACGTAAGCGTTTGAACTGGTAACTTCCCAGGCTGCGGGCTCTCAGCTTCATTCTTCCAAATAATTTTTCTTCTGCTAATTATAGAGCAGGGTCACCTGTAGAGTAGCTTCAATACTTAATTTTTTGAATGTATAACATCTAAAAGACATGGACTACAAGTCTCATCTCAATTTCCTTGTTTTAATTAGGGATTTAAAAATATAGCTATGTCAAAAATAAGATTAAAAATTCAAAGATATACAGTCATGAAAGTTTTTAAAATGGCATGTATTTCATGTATCTACCCAGCTAAAGTCTTACTTTAGCAGGAAAAACATAAAATTTTTAAAACTTGGGTTTGTTTAGATTAATATGTGCTATATGCCAAGTTGCTTCAGCTGTGTCTGAGTCTTGGTGACCCCATGGACTGTAGCCGGTCACGCTGCTCTGTTCATGAGATTCTCCAGGCATGAATACTGGAGTGGGTTGCCATGCCCTCCTTTAGGGGATCTTCCCTAACCAGGAACCAAACCTGCATCTCTTACCTCCCCTTTATTGGCAGGCAGGTTCTTTACTGCTAGTGCCACCTGGGAAGTCCCTTAGATTAATACAATCAAGTGTAATAATTTATTTTTGGCTAATTTATTCTTCCTTTGCTAAAATAGGTAATTCTTACCTCACAAGTTATGTACTTGAATTCTTATGGGTTCGTTTGAATTTCTGCTCCTGGAGGCGGGGCGGGGGGCGGGGGGGGGGGTCCAGGCTTGGACACTGCTACCCTGTTTAAATCCTTGTGATGAGACCTCATTTAAGTGAAGGATTACTTTTGTGAAGTGTGTTTGTTGCTCAGTCCTGTGTGACTCTTTGTGCCCCATGGACTGTAGCCCACCAGGCTCCTCTGTCCATGGGATTATCCAGGCAAGATTACTGGAGTGGGTTGCCATTTCCTTCTCCAACTTTTGTGATGGATTTGTTTAATTTTATTCCTTATTGTAGAAATTAAGTGTTTAGGGGATCTTTAATATTTTATACATCATTTATAAAATAGAGATCTGGACTACTCTAAACGAAGGAAACCATTTCTCCTTAAAGAGCACAACAGATGTTTCAGGTAACAGGGCTACCTGAGACCTAGGGACTTTGTCTGTGTATTAGTCAGCATTTAGCCTGCTCAGCCTTGTTTGAATGGTGTGTGTAGGTTGGGAGGGGGGATGCTGAGGGGAAGAGCCCTTACCCTAAGAGAGCTTTAAGGTCAACTGAGAAAATAAGGAATGATCAATAAATAGTAAAACTTAGAAGAATTACTTGTGTTTGGGATATAAAACATCCCCAGCAGTAACCCTGCTCCTATCCATCCTCCAGTGTACCTACACTGATTGACATCATTCTTGCAAAAAGAGTGAAACCCTAAAATACCAGTGTTACCTTCACCCTCATCTTCTTTGACCTCTTAACCCTTTCCAGGAGATAAGACAAATGGGGGAGTAGAGTCCTGATGGTGAATTTTATGTGTGAACTTGACTGGGCCATAGGATGCCCAGACCTTTGGTCAGACATTACTCTGGTTTATCTGTGAGGATTTTCCTGGATGAGATTAATGTTTGAATCCTTAGGCTGAGGGAAGCAGACTGCCCTCCTCAATGGGCGTGGGCCTTACCCAGTCAGGTGAAGACCTGAATAGGATAGAAAGGCTGAGCAAGAGGAACCTCCTCCTGCTTTGATGGTTGGAGTTGGGATAGCAGTCTTTCCTAGCCTTTGAAATGGAACTGAAACATTGGTTCTTCTTGGGCCTTCAGTCTGCCAACTTTCAGAGTGGCATTTAACCCCATCTGTGCCTCTGGTTCTCACGCTTTTGGACTGAAACTGTACATCAGATCTCTTGGGTCTCCAGCTTGCCTACTGCAGGTCTTGGGACTTCACAACCTCCATAACTGTGTGAGCTAATTCCTTACAATAAACCGCTTCTTAGATAAAAAGATGATGATAATGGTGATGCTGCTGCTGTTAGGTAGGTAGATTAGATAGATAGATAGATAGAGGTAGGTATATAATCTGAAGAACCCTGACTAACACAGGAATCTTGCCCTTTAGTTTATTAATGTCCAAAGCACATAATGTCCAAAGCATCACCAACTCGATGGACATGAGTTTGAGGAAGCTCTGGGAGTTGGTGATGGACAGGGAAGCCTGGCATGCTGCAGTCCATGGGGTCACAAAGAGTCGGACACGACTGAGTGATTGAACTGAAAGCACGTTTTAGGCATGTGCTGAAAGGAACAGAATTAGAGGGACAGAAGAATGTCTTTGTTTGCAAATGGTCAACCAATCTGAGTGTGAATTGAGCTTTACCAGCTCGCTCTCCCTCATTCTGTCCTGAGCTGTTGCTGCCGTGGCTTTCCAACTCTAATTGCCTGGAGAATATCACCATTGCTCCCATTGCGAGCCCGCAGGCTGATGTCAGGTGTTGTCTGCAGCCCCTCCAAGTGCTGTTCAGACCCCATTTCTCTGCCATCTGGGGGTGGTCTGAAGTTGTTCAAAGGCATCCTCTGCTACTTTTGACAAGCATTGCTCTCCTCCCACCCTTTGAAGGCCCATACAGTCCCCATTCTATCCTGGCTTTCCCCTACTTTCCCCACTTTACTTGAGACACTTTGCCCAAACCTCACTGAAGGGCAGTGTCCTGGAGGTAGAGTTCACCCAGCCATAGTGGCTGCCACCCCACCCAGCATTTTGGCATCTTCACCAACAAACCCCTCCCAGTAGATAGCATCATTCCTGGGGAAATAAGGATGAGGGAAAGAAAATACAGGAGGAGAAAGAAGAAGGAGAGGGAGAAGAGAGGAGCAGAAGAGGAGACAGAAAAGAAAAGGGTGGGAGGGGAGAAGAAAAACTCAGCAATGTGAGTTGATTTAGCCAATATCATAGAGGGACCGGGAACCAGTGTATGAGCTTTATAAACCCCAGTCCAGGACTCTCTACACTAAACTCTCTTTTAAAGACAATGCTACACTGGGAGCCATTCATCTTTGGAGCTTTAAGGGAGAGAGTCCTGGAAGCTAAAATGGTTGGTGAAGCCTTTTAGAGGAGGTAGGATTTAAGTTGAGCCTTAAAGTTTGGAGAGGATCTGCAAAGGACACATTCCTGGGGCATCAGGGACAGCAAACCCCAGGGGACCATCTGAACACCCTCTGGGTGCTCTTGAGGACTGCACCCAGTGCTCACAATCATACCAGCAGCGCAAACTAGCCAGTGTGCAAAGTGCACATTGGAGTGATGGGTTGTCTGAACTGTGTGTGACTTTGCCTTTACATAGAAGCAGTGAGCCGTCATGTCAGGTGTGCTGGTTGTGAAGCTGGGCTACGGCGAGCAGTGAATATGCAGGTTGCATGGTGCTCTTGACTCTTGCTTTCCTTTCCATGTCCGTTCACAGCAATCGCCTGCCTGCATATTTTCAAGGAAGATGGAGAAATACAATCTGCAAGGACAGTTGAGGCCCCCACAGGAGCATGGAACTGCCTCTAAGTACAAGGGGCTCATGAACATTTTACATCCCCCTTTGGAAATCCTCCTAAACTCTCTGCCTCGCTGGTTTCCTGGTACAAGATCTAATAAATCTGTACACTCAGCTTAAACTTAGTGCCAGGCCTCATAATGGAATGATTACATGTGTTTTGTGTGTCAGAGATCTGACAGAAAGATTAGACAGCACAGTGAAGCAATCGTTGGGGTTTTGGCAGGGAAAGAAGGAGATAAACATGTGTCCAGGGGAGAAAAATGGCAGCTCATGGACTTGCCGCCTCGATGTCATTCAATCATTCAGCAAAAATGTATTAAGTTTAGGTCAACACACATTTGTCAAGTCCCTCCTATGTGACAGGCATTATGTTACGTCCTGTGAGTGCAAGGGGGTACGAGACACATCGTTTATTCTTGGAGCTTATGGAGAAGTCCGTCGGAAGAGACAGGCATCTATGAAGTGATTTCAGTATAATGTGGTAAGTGCAGTGCTAGGGGTTGTGATGGGGTACAAAGGTAGTAGAGAGGGAGGGGGCTTAGCTCAGCCTGGAGTATCCAGAGGAAATTTCTGCAGGAGGAGTCTGGAGGGACAAGTCTGGTGAAGGGGACCAGAGGTCTAGGCAGGGGTAAAACATGAACAGAAATATCTGATGACATGTTTGAGTTTGGAAGGAATGAGGGATGGAGGTAAAGATATTAAATATAAGTTTGATGTTACTAGAGTGGAAATAAAAAGACTGATCAGTGCTGTGAGGGATTCAGAGATGAACTGTAGGCAGTTCTAACAAGGAAATTACCATCTGGTCAAATTGATAAGTGAAGGGTGCATTTAAAGTTATAGTGATATAAGATCCCATTATAAGAGACACCAAGTCCAATAAGAAGTAGTAAAGTATCAAAAGTGAGTCAGGGACTTAGATGGAAGGGGTTTGAAAGAGAGAAAAGACACTTGTCAGGGGGAAGAGTTCAAGGAGGTGGTGATCCTTGAGCAAAAGAGGATAATCCATGAGTGGGTTGAAAAGAAGGTGATTGTCATCCCCAGCAAAGAGAGTACCTTCATCAAAGACTTAGACATAGCATTGATTCTAGTCATTTTAAGATTGCATAGGAACTGAGGCCATGATGTGAAAAAAATTTCAAAAGAAAGTCTTTGTGTGTAAAGCCTTTTAAATGGGACAGGTTGCTTCTCAAAGTGGACTGGGAAGGGAGCCTGAAGATAGACACTCGTGGGCTAATGTGTAGAATCACAAGAAAGAAGAGGTATGAGCAGTGCTTCTGTGGCTTCAATACTAAGCTGTATTTCAGAAGCTCAGAGTAGACGACACCTGTTCCAAAGTAGAGACAACAAATATGTCTGTGGATCAGAGAGAAACAATAGAAATCTGCACCAAGAAGCTAATACCTGCTTAAGTCCTTGCCATGTGGCCAGTTAAACTATATCTCAAGTGACCTCATGGAAACCAGGACAATTGTGTTTGGGAAAATGCTAAACAAGACAAGATGTCAGGAAGACTACTATAAATCAGGACAGACAAGATGTCTGGAAGACTACTATAAATCAGGATAGTCTAGGTAAACTGGGATATGAAGTCCCTGTATTGGTCAGTCCGTCAGGGAAAACAGAAACCATGTGAGGCATTTCAACAGAGAAAATGACTGAATAGAGGAAATGGCTTCGGTAGGCAGAGGCATCTAAGAAAGCAGACTGGGAGCAGTGCAGGAACACAGAGGGGGGAGGGATGGGGAAATAAAGGCAGAGGTTGGGGTTCTTAGAACCTCCTAACAGAGCACAGACCCTGTAGACCTGGCCCTCTGGGGAAGGAGTGCTTCCTTTCCGCTTCTGGAGGCTCAGGAGTTCAGGAGAGGAAGTCCACGGGGAGAGGCTCAGCTCCAGGGGAGGGCACTGCTGGCTGACTATGGGTGAGGCTGGTGCTGAGACCACTGGATGAAGTTGGAAACTGGAACCACCTGTGATGCAGAGTGAGGGGGCCACGCTGGGCAACACTGACAAGCAGCGAGCAAGCTGCCTCCCAGTTCCCCCGCCTCTTCCACCGATTCACAAAGTCTAACAGCCGGGAGAGGGAATATGTAGTTCACAAGGTCCCAGCCCCAGCTTCGCAGAACAGAGTGTGGAAAGGTGGGTTGGAACAGAGCACCATTGGTGTAATAATGGGCACTGGCTTGGAAGCATTCCCAATTTTGAGGCAGGAATTCTCCTAAAAGACCTCTCAGCTCAAGAAGTGATGAAATGATAATCTGGTCCCAGCAGAAGAAGGAGATAACATTTATTAGTTATCCTCTTTGTGCCGGGAGTTTTACAAATGTTGGTTCATTAACCACAGTGACCCCACAGAACACATGTTCATCCCATTTTATAGATGAAGTGTCAAGCGGTTAAGCAGCTTTGCCCAGAACAAATAGCTAGTTGGAGGCAAGGTCAGGACTAGAAACCAGCTCTATGTGAGGCCAAAGCCCAACTCTTCTTATGCTGTGGAGCTTGGGTCTCTCTTTGGTGGGAGTTCCTCCTTCACAGGGCTGAGACCCAGGACCCTGGCTGGAGAGACAGTGGCTGGACCATTCCTGGAGACCTTGGGCCAAATGAACTCTTCCACCATCGACCTCTTGAAAGCTTGGGCCCAGGAGGTCCTCCATCCTTTGAGTTCACATCTCTCCAGATTCTAGCAACACCAGCATGATTTACTCCCACCCAGCGCTGGCGTCCCTCCCATGGGAAAGAGCCAGCTCTCCGAATGAGCTCGCCACCTCTTGGAGGAAGCATCACGCTGCAGCTAGCCTTGGCTCCCTGTGTGGTGCCCTGGGAGTGTTTGTGCCTAAGCTCCCATCCGCATACGTGTATGTCACACAGATCCAACTTTACTCAACAGGATGACATTCCTGGATAATAGGCGATTCAGCCCAAGAGCCAAAAATTGCAAAGGCAAGAGTTATTTTTCTGGCTGAGTCCAGTCTCCAGTCTTCGCTCAAGATGGAAGCAAATTGGGTCTGTGTTTTCTGTAAATGCTGATGCTGAGATGGGACCTTATTGAGGAATTCACTGAGACCCAGGGGAATGGAGAAGATAAATGCTACCAGGCGGCTGCAACTTGAGCGGAATTCAAAAACAATAGCATGTCAACTGGAGATCATAGAAGGCTATGGCGAGGGTGACAGAAAGCAAGGGAAACGACTTGGTCCCTAGACAAACCAAGACGTGGATAATGGGCGATGGCACTACAAACGCGGCTTTGAAAGGAAGCCTGAAGGGAAGGAAGTGGAGTCCACTCATCCCGAGGAGGAGGGAGGCAAGGCGGTTTGGCGTCCTGCCTGCCCACACTCCCCGGTTCCAGCCTTCGCCCCAGCCTTCAAATGCTTCCCCCAGCAGCTCAGCAGGGCCAGGTACGAGTCTCTCCTGTCACACCAGTGTTTTTGCAGAGAGGGCTTTGGGGTCTTTTGGAAAGTGACTTAGCCCGAGCCACACGTCTGCCAGCGGGGCAGCTGTTACCACTTATACCAGGAACATCTGGCCTGAAGATTACAGTAAAAGTGACACTTGTCTACAGAGAAAAAAATGTTGAAGTATACATTTTGGACATGAAGAAATAAGTAATGACATTTAATGTTTTCATTAAGCTGCTCCATCACGAGCAGCAATCATCCAAACCCAGGGCACAGGCATCCACGGGGCATCTTGACACCACTGCGTGCCTGTGCGGGCGTGCGGAGGGCCTCCTACCCAGAACACCGTGACCTAATACGGGCTCTGTCCTCTGAAGACAGGACAAAAGGAGGCCCTTGTTAGGCTCCCCCTTTTCTAGATCTAAGTCACAAGAATCCCAGGGAGTAGGGCGCAGTGTGCAAGGAGTGCCCCCCCACCAGATGTCAGGAAACCTCGCTCCAGGGTGCAGTCATGTCACTGGGCAAATCATCTTTGGAGGTTCAGGTTTCTCGTCTGTGAAATGGAGGTGTCAAAGATGATATGTTTAAGGTTCCTCCAAGAGTTTATACTCCGTGCTTTTTGGAATAGAGGCAATTTCTACCATTTCTATGCCAATTCCGTAGGTTAAACATGATTTTTTCCAGACCCTGCTCTTAAAATGCACAATTCCCTTGATGTGGTGATTCTTGCAACTTCTCCAACCTCAGAAGAAGGGAGAGAGTCAAGTAGGGCCAGCACCAAAGCCCTGGGCTCCTGGAGAAGAAGACAGCACATGGAGAGGAAGACCAGCATGCCAACACGGCTAGACATTTGTGTGGGGCAGAGAGGATGCTCCTGGCACACCTGGCCCTGACCTCTGCATCCTGACCTCAGCATCCTCTGTGTGTGGTTTCAGAGAGGGGAGCTAAGAGAAGACGAAGCATACTTGCTGAGACCAGGTTCCTTTTTGTTGGCAGAGTGTTGATGCATGCATGCGTGTGTGCTCAGCCACCCAGTCCTGTCTGCCTCTTTGCAACTGTAGCCCGCCGGGCTCTGCTGTATTGATGAGGATGCTACAATAACTCCACTGAGTTTGGCAGAGATCAGGATAATCAAGTAAGAGTGCATACTTTAGAACTTGGTGATTCATGAGTGATCAGTCCTTTGCATAATTTTACCATGCAGTCATTAATTATGGATGCCTTTTGAATGAAAAAACGTTACCTGTGCCAAAATGACCCAGGAGCAAAGCAGTATTCGTGTACAAACATCCTGGTTAATGTGTACGTTACTGTGTAGTGCGTGCCTCACCAGAGAAGATCCTAGGAGCCCCTTCTTAGTTTCTCTTCTCCTAGGAGAAGTTAAGCAGGTACCATCATTGCTCCCCAAACACCATCAGACTCCTGTCCATCTTTCATCTGCCGTCTCCCAAAGCAAGCTCTGAAGCCTACCCTTTCCTACGGAGAAGCTGGGTTCTGCTCCCCTGGATTCTCTGCTGAGTCATCCTAACCTCTGGAGCCCTGAGAGGAGAATGACCATGTGCAAGGCCAGAGCCAGGGTGCTGGCCAGCGCACACTGCTCACTCTTGGGCCAAAGGAGATTTTGTGGGTCTCTGGGGCACCCGTAGTTGGGTGATGCAGTTTTTCTAAGCTGTAGTCTGTGGGCCTTTGATTTGGCTTTGTACATCTAGCAGTTTTTGCTGTCTATTGTAGAAGCTGAGAGTAAATCCTGGGTTTAGGGCTAAGGTTCTGAGTAGGGCTAGAGACTGGGCGGGGGGATCCCGATGGGGTCCACCGCTTCCAGGTCTTAGGTCTGAGGCAAGGCCTGAGCCTCTGTATTGCACACAAGTTCCCGGGGGAAGCCCGTGCCACTGGCAGACACACTGTGAGTACTGCCAAGGGAGGGTGCGTTCACTATGAACTTGGGCTTCGGAATCAAATGCACTGGGTTTAAGTCCTGGCTGCAGACTTACCAGGCTACGCGACTTTGGGACAGATTTCTAAGCCAAATCTGCTCAGACAGAAAGTGAGGCTGATCACTGATGTCTTGGGTTTGGTGTTGAGGATTCCAGCCAGTCACATAGGAGTGCGAGGCACACATGCTCAGGAGACAGAGGACCCTGGAAAAGAACTGGGTCTGGCTCTGCCCTCTGAGGCTTCAGCCCGTTTGCATTTCTGGAACTGCACTCCTCAGCTATAGGGAGGCCCCTGACCTTGAGACTGTTAATGAAACGGGGATAACAGGAGTGTCTCCTGGTGACACCACACAACAGAGCTCCTGAAATCACTCCAAGGATGTTAGGAACTGAAATCTCATCATGGGCCCTGGATGCACTTGATCTGAGGAAATCAGATAAACACTTTCAAAAAGATATGTACATTTCGTCATCTGTATACCGTGAAAGTGAAAGTGTTAGTCACTCAGTTGCCTCCGACTCTTCGCGAACCCGTGGACTGTAGCCTGCCAGGCTCCTCCGTCCATGGCATTCTCCAGGCAAGAATACTGGAGTGAGTTGCCATTCCCATCTCCAGGGGATCTTTCTGGCCCAGGGATTGAACCCAGGTTTCCTGCATTGCAGGCAGATTCTTTATGGCCTGAGCCACCTGGGAAGTTATATATACCACATATACATAGCTATATAGCATAGGTGACTAAAATTGTTAGCATTCTTTTTTTGACAGTATTCCTCTAGAATGCTTTATGCTGCTATAAAATTAGTAAGACATGTAAAGTGACATGTTTACTAAGAGGCATGTAAATAGACCTATTTTTACCACCACCAACAAAAAAAATTGGGAAGTGCTTTCAAAATAAAGAGCTTCCCTGGTGGTTCAGCGGTAAAGAATCTGCTTGCACTTCAAGAGATGTGGGTTAAATCCCTGGGTGGGGAACATCCCCTGGAGAAGGAAAGAGCAACCTACTCCAGTGTTCTTGCCTGGGAAACCCCATGGGCAGAGGAGCCTGGCAGACTGCAGACAGGTCATAATAAAACCATAAAAAAGGCAGTCAAAATAAAAACATTAAAAAAATCCTCATCGGTTGGCACCAAATGTCATGACCCAAGTACCACAGGAGAATTTATCAGCCATCCGAAGGTTTCCATTCAGCTGTCTACACTGCTTCTGTGTGTTACCTGTTAGACCTGTTACAAAATCTGGAATGTGCAGGGTGAGTCTGGAATGTGCAGGGTGCGTGGGCAAACACAAACTCACCATATAGCTCATCTAGCACCTTCCTTCTCAAAGCTTCTCAAACACTGTTATAACAAACTATGGATTAAAAAAAAAAGAAAAGGTCCAAGGACTTCCTGGTGGCACAGCGGATAGGAATCCGCCTGCCAATGCAAGGGACATGGATTTGATCCCTGGTCCCGGAAGATCCCACATGCCGCAGGGCAAGTAAGTATGTGCGCCACAACTACTGAGCCTGTGGTGCTCCACTGCAGTGAGATGCCCGAGCACCAAAACTGGAGAGCGGCCCCTGCTCATCACACCTGTAGGAAGTCCTCAGTGCAGTTCAGTCGCTCAGTTGTGTCTGAATCTTTGTGACCCCATGGACTGCAGCATGCCGGGTTTCCCTGTCCATCACCAACTCCCGGAGAAAGCCCTCAGGAAGCAACAGAGACCCAGCACAACCAAAAAATGAGTAATTTTTAAATTTTTCACAAAAAGGTCCACCAGGTGATGTTAGAGGCCTCTTTTCCCTCCCTTTACTCCAAATGTGATCAACTTCTGGCCACAAAAGCTGATGCCCACGTGCCTGAAACTGCACATCCCCGTGGCCCCCATTTGACCTAACTTCTGAGGGCACATTGCCAAATGAGGGTTCTTTCCTGGGCCTCCGTATGGTACTCCCAGGTGAGTTCTCCTGCAGAAATGACTTTTTCCTCTGCCTACTGAGAGGAGTCATTTTTTCAAGACCCAGGATAACTGGCTGTCTGGGATAAACCCATGGTGGAACCTCCTCTGTGATGTGAGTGAAGGGAAGCCCAAATCACTCATCATCCCACAGACAACATAGATGGTAACATTTTGGAACCCAGAAGTTTTCATGAACTTCTGAGAAGTTCATGAAAACTCTGGTCCAGTTCTCCTCTCTTACAGACAAAGAAAAGATGAAGAAGGAACCTTTACTCAAATGTATGAACTGATTTAATGAAGACCCATTTCTTTGACTGTTGAGTAACTTTTCAACCCTCCTTAGCAAAACCCAGATACCACGGGCAGAATCAGACTTTATCTATGGTTCTCACTCTGCCTGGACTGGAAAGACCACCACCATCTGAATCATGTGTGGAGCTTTTAAAGCAAGCTGACTCCCAGGGCCCCCTGCAGGTCTCCTAAATCAGAAACTCTGAGGGTGGAGCCTGGGAATCTGCCCTGTGAAAAACTCTCCAAGTGATTCTGTGGCTGGGATTTTGGAAAACACTTTCTTAGGCTTCCCTGAGAGCTCAGTTGGTAAAGGATCCGCCTGCAATACAGGAGACCCCGGTCTGATTCCTGGGTCGGGAAGATCCCCTGGAGAAGGGAAAGGTTACTCACTCCAGTATCCTGGCCTGGAGAACTCCATGGACTGTATAGGCTGTGGGGTCACAAAGAGTCGGACACGACCGAGAGACTTTCACTTTTCTTAAGCCATTAACTTGATAACTGTCAGTTAACCACTCACTCCAGCAAGAATTAGCTGAGGACCAGCTTTTAAGCTGAGCTGGGGGGTGTTTGTGGGTTCTCCCTTTCCTCTGTGAGTGGCCTTTATACCCCAGGGCTTGAGATTGACATGCTCTGAGATGCTTCACACCCGCTGTACTTTGCTGCCATTGAGGACTCTGAGCATTGAAAACTCAGCTTTTCCCACTCATATGGGCCACGTGGCCTTCTGCAGCTCCTCCTGGCTATCTTCCTGAAATACTAAAAAAGCATAAGCACCCCCCCCCCATATGGTTTATCCTTTTTAGATAAATCTCCTAAAATGTTTGTGACAGGAATTTTTAGCAAAGCAAGGCATGATTCCAGAAATTCTTTATCTGAAAGACATTGAAAATCATGTTCCAGATTTAAGTTTTCTCTCCATTTCCTTATCGGTGATATGCAAACACATACCCAAATATACTGAAAGGACCCAACCATTAGTCATTTTGAAGTGAAAAATCATATGCTAATATATATATATATATATATATATATATATATTTTGTATTTTGAATTTGCTCAATGTGTTTCAGCAAATGCCTTTCTCTTCAGAGGAAAGGTTCTCATGTGGGGGATTGGAGGTGGCATGACCAACAAATGGATTTGCCTGGAATCACCTGGGAAACAGGAGCTACAGTGGGAGCCAGCATTCTAAGTGCTAGCTGAGACCGGAAGGAAGGGCAGCTGGCCCTTGATGGTGGCTACAATAGGGAGTGTGGTTTCCTGCTCTGTGTAAATGTTCAGCTACACTATGATATGGCTCAGATCCATGAATACCATTCCTCCTCCTGAGCTGAAGGTCATAGATACCAGAGAAATGAAGGTTCTTCTAGCAGAGATCGTGGTCCTCTTGCAGCTTGCTGGCTACTCTGGATTTGCCAGGGAACAAATATTATGGAGCATCTTCAATTTCCATCTCCCAGCCCACCCCACACCTCTCAAACCTGGGGCTTGGGCTGCCGTCACACCTGGTGAATGGACACCACTTCTTAGAGCTGATCTGGATGCCTTCCACGTTCCATGAGTGGTCACTTCTCTTCCAGCTGAGCCACCACTTTGGGGATCCAGCACTTCTTCAGTGTGACATTCTGAATGCAGGAAGACCCCAATCATAAACACTAAAGAGGCAGAAGCCCCCATCCCCTTCCATCCAGTCATTATCTTAATTCATGCATGGAGGAGGCACCCCAGGGCTTCTCATCACTTTAGCTTTAGTAGTTCTTTGTAAGGTCTAAGTTAGTCCCTCCCCTTTCCGCCTCTCACTGTGAGCTCAGAATAAGGAACTGGGAAACCCTGCCTCTTATTGAGGCAGAGACAGATGGGTGGCAGGGAGCAGAGCCTTCTTCTGACAGTCTGGAGCAGGGCCAAGGAGCCTGTCCTTCCCTCAGTGCCGAGCTTGTCTTCTCTGCTCATGATCTCAAGCCTCTGCTCCGAAGAGTGCTATAAGAGTCTTGGAATAATCAGTCTTGGAAAGCAATTTCAGCCTCTGTTTTCTTCCTTACGAGAAACTGCAATTTCAGCTCTGAACTTCCCAGGGTTGCCTGCAAGGGGTGCCTGTGCCTGTGAGAGCAAGCAGAAGACCCCAAGGGTCTCGTTCACCTTGTTTTCTTTTGTAGGCAAAGGACAGACCAAAGAGCCCCCAAGCAAGTATATTTTTAGGACTGAGTTCTTCCGGTCTCTTATCTGAAAGCTGGAGCTTTGATAACAAGAAAAAGAGAGCATCAGAGTTGTAGCTTTGCTGAACTCATAAAACAGAAAGTAGATGGTGGTTGTCAGGGGCTGGGGCAGGGGATTGGGGGGAATTGTGGAGATGGTGAGGGTATAAAATTGCTAGTAGGTAAGTGCTGGATGCATGGCAGCACGCTTATAATCAACAATGCTGTGTCATAAACTTCAAAGTTGCTGAGAAGCTAGATGGTCATTTTTCTCACCACAAAAAAAGAAAGGATAATAATGTGAAGTGGTAGAGCTGTGACCAAGCCAGTACTGTGGTGGTGGTAATCACATTGCAATATAAGAAAATATCAAACCAACTGGTTGTATGCCTTAAACTTACACAGTGTTACATGTCAATTACATCTCAATAAAATTTAAAACAGCTTTTTCTTTTTTTAAAATTGCAGCTTCGATAGATACACTACTATGTATAAAATAGATAACCAATGGGAATTTGCTGTATGTCTCAGGGAACTCTCAAATCAGAGTTCTGTTACCACCCAGAGGGTGGGAGGTGGGTGGGAGGTTAAAGAGGGGGGAGACACATGTATCCCTAAGGCTCTGACGCATGTTGATGTATAACAGAGACCAACACAATATTGTGAAGCAATTTTTCCTTCAATTAAAAATAAATGTTTGGAAAAAATCTGCAGCTTCGATGCCAAGGAGTAGAGAGAGTCCAGCTGAAATATTCTATAGGGAATTCCAGGAAGGAAAGGGACCTGGAATCCAGTGGCCTGGGAGGAAGGTGAGCGCAGGAGACTTGGCTTGTTTCATAAGCAGCTCCTCATCCTCTTCCTTGGGTTCTTCAGAAAGCTGGACTGGGAGTCCTGGGAGGGGCCTGGTCTAGAAGCACCTCTGAGCTGAGGAGGGAGGGCGGAGAGGGAGGAAGTGGCCCCAAGGAGTTATCTGTGAGCTAGCACTAACCCAGCTCTGAGAGTGCATAAAACTTTCATAGTAGATCCTGGTTCATCGTTTTTCCCAGGACCAGAAACCAATGGTGGCATATAGTTGCTAAGTATTTCAAATTCTTAAACCAAAACAAACAAAAAAACCTCATAAACCTGGAGGAGGGAAAACAGAAATTTTGTTCTTTGGAAGGGCAAGAACGTGTGTAGCTTTAAACAAGGTAAATTTCGTAACTCAGAAAATAACATTTAAGGCCGTTGCGGGTGAAACCCACTTTGGAGACAACTGGAGTTTAGACTTTTCGAGGAAGGGGGGCCGGGAGATGTCACTTGCTCACCAGCAGGTGGCGCGTTTTCTTTACGATTACGGTCCCCACGTCTCTCGGTAGAACATCGCAGCCAGACTTGCCCGGAATTCCCTCGCCGGAAATCGCTATGCAGATAATAACCCTCCAGTGTCTGGAAATTAATTACCGCGAACGCGCATTCCTCCAGCGCCGACCGCCGCCTATGTAGCCCGTCAGAGTCACAGAGCCGCGGGTACAGTAAGGTATTTCTGTCCGCAGGGCTTCCCCCTGACTATACGCGATTCAGTTAAGATAACTTTCTTTTTTCATCAACTACAGTTTAGTTAGACACTGCGTCGTTTCCAATACATTTATTTTCACCTTTAGATAAAAAGAAAATGCTATAATCTTAGATCCGTCGAAAATAATTCTGACAACTCACACTTGTACAAAAAGTAAGAAAAAACTCCCCACAATGTATGCTCACATTTAACGTCTGATTTTCCCAATTTAAGGCGTGATTTTCATTCTATTTTCCGGGGATAGTCTGCCCGGAGTTCATGTAATTCCACATGAATATTCGTGCTTCGTACATCTTCTCATAATAAAGCAAGGATAGATGTATGCATATAGGAATTGTTTTATTTAGTAAGGTGACAAATAGTAACAAGATACTTATGTGCTCATAAAGCGCTTAGGAAACGGGAAACTGCCTGGAAAAACAGTTCAGTTTCCCTTTCAGTTTTGATACTGTAACTTGTCTGCTGTTACAGTAAACACCGGCTCGTGGGTTCACCTGTGATCTATTCTCCTAAGACCCTGGAGTTGCTTGTACCTTATCAGAGCGTGTTATCTGCGCAAGTGTGTGTGGAAGTCCTGTTGCCTACCTCCCCGTGGTTAAATACTCCCCCCCCCCCCAAGCTGGATTTTGACCTGATTGATCGTAATGGTTCCAGAGGAACTATTGAGCCATTACAATCCATCATCTAAATGATTACAGAGGGATACCTAAATCTCCTGGTTATTTGAAAACTCTGTACATGCTTAAAGGGGGGTCAAATGAGCAGACCCCCGATCGTCCACAAAGTAGTTACAGGAAAGCTTGCGTTGGAAGCAAAAGCTCGCAATTACTAAATAAATTCCTTTTTTAAAAAAAGAGGTCATTTTTGTGTGGTTGGGAAGTGAGGAGAGGTGGGGTTCATTTTTTTAATCCAATTCCCGCCCCCCAAAGCAAAATAAGCTACCTTCTAGTTAATTTTCTGGAAGCTGCTCAATTTTCACTTTGAAGACAAGCTGGCGCGTTTCCTTCCTAGTGAGCAGGAGTCGGGAGAGGGTCTGGGGTTGGGGTGGGGGGTCTGGCAGAGGCTGTCGCCACCCCCCTTACGCCCAGGATTGGCGCGGCGAGGGCTCGCTTCGGAACGCGGCGCCGGGCGGTCCACGATCCGGTGCCACGTGCCGGCTTGGGTATCGCTCCCTGCTGGACCCCATCGGCACTGGCAGAGAAGCCCGGAGCAGAGCTGGAGGCCCGGTTGTTACTGTGGGGCCATTTCCCCAGGGCTTGCTCTGGCCCAGACTCGGGTGCCCGCGGTTGCGCGGGGCTGCCGGTGGGTGAGCGAACCAGAAACAAGCAGTGGCGGAGGAATTTGAACCTGCTCTGGTCCCTGCTGGAGCCCGCGGGCTCTAAGCGTGTAGAGGCTGCAGCCACGGCGGGGCACCCTGAGCGGGACGCCCCGAATGGCTTGGGCGTCCAGAGACGAGTTTCTCCACCTTCGCTGGGCTCCGGGGGGCCAGAGGGTGGTTGAGTCCCGCCCAAATACCCAGGACGTTGACCACACTGGAACCGTGATGTCCTTGCGAGTTTTAAACGAATCTGTCTTAGTTGAAAAGCAACCTACCTGGTAGCCCTGTTCTCAATCTACCCACGCTGCAGTCCAGACAGCGCGAGGGTACCTAGAGTCAGCTTAGTTTGATCAATTTCTCTATGTTCCCATGGCACAGAGAGGTGAGGGGTTCTTAACTTGCAAGGTTTCTTCCTTCCATCCAGAGGGAACTAGAATCTAGTTGGTCTCCACTGGGGACTGAAGCCAGGGTTTGCGGGGGTCATCCCCTTGGGAGCTTGGATTGAGATGGGAGACTCTCCAGCAACTATCAAATCTTGAATTTCATTATTCTAGTCTTCTGGGGCTTTTCACAGTCCAAGACCTAGAAAGAATGTCGTTGAAGCCAGGTGTCTGAAACAGAGGCAAGGCTGGGTAATGCCAACGTCCTGCATCTGTCTCATCTTGTCCTGTCCTACCTTGCAGATCAGCTCCGGACAAGGCAGCTTGAGAGGCAAAGCCTGAGATGCTCAGCTAAGACAGACAGCTCTAGCCCTGCAGCCCCATCTTGCTTCATACCAGCTATTAGTTGTGGGATTTGACCTGAATGGGGATCAATTTTCCAGATAACCAGGCAAAAGCAGCATTAAACAACCGGGTTGCATGGCCCTTTCTTTAGGATCCCTAAAAACTTTCTCCAAGAGCTCTTTAGGGATTCTACTACCTGGAGATTTCTAGAAGTCTTTGAGGCATGTTTGCCAGGGACCCTGGTTCAGAAGAAAGAGGCAAGTGGAAAGATGGAGTCAGCATAGTTGCACTGGGTGGAGTTCTGAGCAAGAGATGGGGTTTGTACATGCCAGGAGGCTCCTTCCATCCTACCGAAACATCCTCTTCCTGGGAGACATTTTCTAAGTGGTCTGGACAGCCAGATGCCTCATTGTGGAGGCCTCTTTGGATTCTTTCACTGCTGGTTAATAGAAGGTGCTAATCTGTGTCTCCTAGGACACCCTGAGACTAGGGCACACAGTTTCCCTGGCCCAAGGTGGGAGCTGGTACAACCCAGGAATGCCCTGCTGGACTTTCCCTCCAGGCCTTCCTTTGCTCCTGGAACTTGCTGCCTTGGAATCTCAGGAAAGGGAGTGATCTCAGCTCATTCTGTTCCCAAGGGGCCTCCCAAGGGCCAGAATGTCACCCCAGGCTAGGATTTTTCCAGCTGCACAGGCAAACTTACATGGGTTCCTTACTCTAACCTGCAGGGGCTAAGTACAGTCTCCCTTGTGGCAAAGACTGCACCCATTTGCTCTCCTCCCTGCCCAGGTCAAAGCTACCTAGGGGCTGGAGGCCAGGCTCTTTCTAAAGGCCCGAGGGTAAGACCAGGGTCTCCTCCAACTATTTCTTTTGGGGGGCATTTCCACTACCATTTTCCTGGGTCAGGAAACCAAGACTCCTTTAAAAAGAAAGCCAAACACAGACTTGCAGACGGAAGTTGTAAAGGTCTCCAGAGACACAGTGCCAGTATGCAAGAGACCCACAGAGGCCAGGGTCCAGTCTCCAGGGCTAAGGGGAGGGGGGTCATTAAGCAGCAGCCTTAGGGGCAAACCCCAGGAGTATGAAGGTGCGAATTTGGATCCACCCAAGCCTGGGAGACCAGCCCCTCCTCCCGAACCCGGGGCGGGCTGTTCCAGAGAGGTGGCAGGGAGGGAACTGGGCTGGGGTCAGCTGGAGGTCAGCTCTTGGAGCCAGGCAGTCAAGGGGTTATTGGTACTCTCCCTAAAGCATAAGCAGTGAAGACAATTTCTAGCAGCCAGAACCCTGACCCTCACTCTCATCTCAAACTTCACTTGAATCGGTCTCTTGGACTCAAAGGCCCTAGAGCTGAAGAACTTTGCAGCTTGCATCGCGGCTCTGTGGTACTTAACTCTCCAAACTCTCATCCATCCTTCTAAAACAAAAGAATACAGGATTTTAGAAGGCATGAATCTCAGAAGGTTTTTGGATCCTAGGAAAATAACTATCTTGACTTCTTGCTCCATCCTCCGCCTCTAATCTTTCTAGCGAACTCGGTAACCCAGGGTTTGGGGCCAGTCATAGGCACTGGAGTCTGGGTGACCGCCCTGGCGCGGAGCATTCTCGGATGTCTTGAAGCTGTTCGGTTCCAGAGGTATTCTGGGACAAGACAGGCTATTCGGCGGGGCCGAGGTGTGTTGGGGCCCAAACTAAGGCACCAGGATCCCGACGCACCTCTACCCCCCCCCCCCCCCCCCCCCGACCTTGCACGGGCTGTGTCGTAGGCGCGCAGGAAGGGGACCGAGAAGTTTCAGCCCAGTTTCATATGGAAGAGGCTGTTTTATTCGAGCTCGCCTGCCGGGACCTCGTGGGCCTAACACGCAGAAAAGGTCTCACAGGTCTGAAGAACTGGGGACGCAGGTCCCGGGAGGTCGGGGCCAGGCGAGCGCTGCAGTCCCAGCCGGCTGCCCGGGTCAGCAAAACTTTATGTCTCAGTGCGCAGGCGCAGGGCAGGATGGTTGCGGGGAGGGGGGCAGGGGAGGGAGGGGAGGAATCCTGAGGCTAGAGGAGGGGGGAGGAGGGAGGGAGGAAGGAGGGAGGGTGGTGGATTAAAATAAGTAGGCGGCTCGGTGCTAAGGGGTAAGTGAGTCGGAGCTCGGTCTCTCCCCAGCGCTTTCTCAGCCGCTCCGGGTTCAGACCCAACCAAGGAGCCGCGAGAGAAGTTCACCAACCTCTGGGCGGACAGGACTCCAGGGCCGCTGAGCGCTCCCGCGTGTCGGGCGCTCGGAGTCCCCGCGGCCGCCGGAGAGGGGCTGGGACTCTTGAGTTCCGCGGGTGCCTGTGGAAATCCAGCGCCTCTGGCTTACCGGGTCCCCCTGCAGCGGGAGCCCCAGAGACGCGCTCAACTCCGGGACCGCCGCGGAATAAGGTAACTGCAGCCCTGGGCGCCCGGGCTTGGCGAGGGGAATGCGGACAGGATCCCCGGGGTCCCCTTGTCACCGCTCGGCGGGTGTCTCTTCTCTCTCCAAGTCCCGGAAAGAAGCTCCTCTTACCAAATGAAGACTGCTGGACCTCTGTGAAAGTGAGAGCAGCTGCAGTCCTGGGTGCTTGGGGGTGCTTGACTCAGGAATTTCTCGTGCGGGGGTCCTCGGCCTCTGACCCGGGGGGAATGAGGGGGCGGGTCCCCGCTACTACCCCGAGCGCCGCGGGTCTTCGCGGAATCCCGGGCGAGGTGCCCGCGGACTTGGGAAGTCAGCTTGTGGCCCCTTTCTTAAGAAACCGAAGCAACTTGTGCGGGCACAAACTTTCCCAAGACGCGCGCCTAGCTCAATCTGACCTACTTTAGCTGACGAAGGAGGAGAAGAGAGTGGCCGGATGGCCACGGCCGCCCGCGCCACGGACAGGTGCATGCCCCCGCCGGGTCGTGCTTTCCTGAGCTCGTCTTTTTGCAGAGTTGCGATCGGGTACGCGGCTGGCCCGACCCGGGAGTGCCAGCCCGCGTGCCTGACCCCGTCTCGCACTTGCGCTCCGACTTCGGGGTGTTCTTTATTCGGTGATTGCTCTTGTGGTCGGGGCCTGGAGAGTAACCCGCGACTGACCCGGTGGAGGGGAGCATGTAGGGGGCGCGAACACTACTCCCCAATCGGAGACCCCGCACGCCGCGGTAGCGGAAACAGGGCAGCCGCGGGTGTTCTCAGTTTCAGGCTTGAAAGGGCAAGATTCGTTTGCTCCGAGGACTGTCTCCCTTCACGGGAAAAGGTGGGAGCGGGAGGAGAGAGGGAAAGAGGTGACGGGCTGCCTGCTGAACTCATTTCTCCCAGGAAATTTCTCTCGTAAGAGGAATGAAAACCCACAGCCAATCCCTTTTCAGCAGCTCGGCCAGTCGCAGTGTAGGTTCTTGAGTATAGAGGAGCTGCGACGGTTTCTTTGTTGCCACAATTTGGTAAATTTCACCCGGGCTAAGAGCTGCGCGCTGGCTCTTGGGAACAGAAACCACGTGCAAGGCTAGTTAATCTCCCAGGTTCATGGCCTCCTGGAGAAGAGAGAGGCTGGCAAGGACGCGGGGTGGGGGAGGCGGGAGGAACGGATGGAGGGCGACCGGTGAGTGAATGTTCTATATGTGGTTCCTCAAAGTAATTGCGATTTTAGTAAGACTGGGGAGCAGATCACTAAGGACGCAGCTGGGCATTTAGATGCAGGGGGATGGCCGCCTAGCTGAAGGGTTCATTCGATCTCGTTCGTTGGGAGAATTAAACAGAAGTGTCCGGCGCCGGTCAGTCCTCTCTCCAGGGGTCCGGACGCTTGTCAGCACGCGTGTTGGGGATTCGGTGTCAAGGATGATTTTTCCGGGGCTGATGCTGGGCTCCTCCAGGCGCTCGCTCGTGGAGCTCGCTCCTTCCTCATTAATGCAAGCAGTTAACTCGCTCACGCTCAATTAGCCCCGAATAAACCACTTTAATAGACTCTTGCACACTTCATTAATGCCCGGCATAGGGCTGGCGGCAGAACCGGGATTGGCGCTCTACCGCACGAGAGAACTGTGTCTGAACCGCGCGGGGACCCGGGCTGGGAAGCGCTAATGGCGTTTGATGCGCGTAGTCGGCACCCTTACCCGCGCCTCCCAGGTCCCGGGGTCCTAGCTTCTTGCAGAGCGGTTGCCTGGCCTGAGGCAGGCAAGAGGGCTTTCCTCTCTTGTTTAAGGATCTAAAGCAGTTCACACTGGGAGTACGGGGTCAGGGCCCGGAGAGCCACTGGGACTGGGCGTTTGCTCATCTTCTCCCGCAGGAGAGGCAGAGTGAGAATTATGTTTTCCTCTTAGCGAACCGCCTGAAACTGGATCGTGAATTCGGCCCATTCTTGGTACTTTACTAGTGTAGAGAGCCACGTTTCGAACGAATTTCGTCCCCGGGAAAACCGTTGACCAGAGCCTGGGGAGCCTTGCCCTGGGAATGCGGCAGAAAGCAAACTGGCTGCGCCGCTGAGAAAAAGAAATTGAGTGTTGGGGGAAACAAGATCGGGCAGATAGCCCCGAAAGGTTGGCTCCCAGAAGCAGTTTTAGTGTAGGCGCCCCCTCCCCTCACCGAGCCAAAGTCTGGGCTCCTGGGGGTGGTCAAGGAAAGGCTGGGTTAGTACGCGCGGGGCTGGTGCGATTCCCTCACCCCGCCCGGAGCGGGCCCGGGCCCGGGTGCAGCCCAGCGCCCGGCCGCCATCGTCCAGGGATAGACCGAGCGCCGAGAGGAGCAAGTGAGGCCCCGGCGGCGCCCGGCGGGCCCCGGGGGGAGCCAGAGATAAGGATCTGATTTCCAGCGCCTGGAGGGGAAGGAGAGGTGACAGCAAATCAAAGAGCGCTCACCTCGCCTAAGTCTGGGCAGACCTTTGAAGTCGGCGAGTCATCTCCTCTTTCTCCCCCTCCCCCTTCCCAACCCAAACAGGCTTCAGCTTTCTCTCTGGCCCGATTCGTTCTTCTTCTTCGCCGCGTCTCAGCGCCTTAGGAGGGTCTCGGGTTGTCCCAGGCGCGACAGCGTGAGCGACGCAGCGGAGAAGCCCGCTGCCCAGGTCACGGCTCCGCCGCCGCCGGGGTCCGCGCTCCCCCGCCCCCGCATCCCAGTTTGTGCCTCGCCGAGACCCTGGCGGAATTAATTGCTGCGGTCCGACAGGGGTTTCATTGGATTGACGATTTAACCTGCGCAAGCAGATATCTGCCGGTTCTGGGTGTTCGGCACCTTCTCCACCTTCTGCAGAGCCTCTTTGCCTATGGGCCACCGCACTGGATGCGTGACCTTCCTGCCAGCCTCCAAGGAGAAGGCTTTCAAAGGTCCAGATTGTCCTGCCTCCTCCCGGGAACATCCTGGGCACTGCCCTCACGTTAAGTTAACAGCTTCCCTGGAGCTAAAGGCAGCCTGCGCCTTAAGGACCTGGGCTTTGGGGAAGCCAGGCTTTCGAAACCGCCTGGGTGGTGTCGGGTCTGTCGTGAAGGGGGGAACAAAACAGGGGCCTGCCCGTCCCAGGGTTGGGGACTAGGTGGAGGAGAGATCTGAGGAAGAGGAGGGGGGGAAATCAGGAGTAAAGAGAGCAGTGGAAGTCAGGGGATTGAGACAGGCAAAGAAGTGCCTGCGGCCTGAACACCCTGCTCCCCGGAGACTTCTTGAGATGGAGTTCAGCACTTGAGCCTCCTAAGGCCCTCCGTGTAATTTTGGCTTTCCTTCTCCCTGTTTTTGCCTCCACTGGACAGACATGAGCTAGGAGTGTCTGGGAGGCACAGACATAAAAATTCTTTCTGCGGACTCCAGACCTGTCCATGGAGGCTAAGGACCCTGACCAAGGGTCAACGAGGCCAGGAGACACCAGACTGCTTGTCACATCAGCAGGGCTCCCCTCTGGCTTGGCTCAAGCTCCCTGGCCTTGCATTTGGAGGGTGTGTAGCCCACAAGAGCAGAGGCCCAGCCTTCATGCTCCTGCTCATGGGGAAACCCACCTGCTCAGGGAGGGGGTGTTCAACACACACACAAACATCCTGAGAGCCCGAAGACCCTGTCCCCCTTTCTTATGGGGTAGGGAGGGCGCAGGAACAAATGAATGCATGTGGCTGAGTGAGTAAATAAATGTGGGTGTCACTGTCCTTGCTGAAAGAAAGGTGATCCCCAAAGACGATGGAAAAGAGTCAGTCCACAAGCAGCTGCAGAGAGGGTGGCATCAAAGGGGCTGGGTAACAGTGAGACAGAAAAGCAAATTTGAAGTCAAAGTTGTGAGTTGTAAGGAGAAAGAGGACATGGTTTCTAGAAGCCAAATTGACTGTCAGCTAATAGAGGTTAATGCTCCGGAGCTGAGAGATGTGCGGATTTGTGTGCTTTTGTATGTTTGCTGTCCGCCTGTAGGACTCTCTGTGGGTGCCCTGTGTGTGTGTGTGTGTGTTCAGTTTCTGCATTTTGTTTAGTAGCACAATACTGATGGTTCCAGTTTATCTTCGCACCTTGTTGTCAACTCTGTTCAGAATGTGTGAACCTGGGTTTATCTGTCAGTGTGCACTTCTGTATTTGTTTATCTGAACATGAATATGTAAGTGTGCTTCCAAGTGAGTTACCTTTGCAGGAGGGTGTAATTCTATGTTGACTCAGGCTTGTCCGGATGTACATTCCCTGTGTTTCTGCCTCTCTCAGGGTCAGGTACACTGTAGACTCTCATTTTAAGTTGGTCCTGTTGCCCAGCATTTAGTTTGATTTCTGTATCAAGTTTGTGTCTCTGCCGGAGGCCATTTGGAAGGAGTCCTTGGATTACTGAAGGTTCCTGTCTTCTCCTTGAGGCCAGTGAGATCCCTGAGTGGGGTCCTAGGCACTTTGCTCAGTCTCTGGGGACAGAACGGGTGTGGCCGGGCTGGAACTCAGAAGGAGGGCCTGAACTTGTCTGTTTCCCTCTCCCCTCTTCTTCTTTTCCTGCAGCAGGAAGACTGGGAACAGACTGCCACTTCGGCCATGGGCAGCAAAACCTTGCCAGCACCGGTGCCCATCCACCCATCCCTGCAGCTCACCAACTACTCCTTTCTTCAGGCAGTGAACGGCCTGCCAACGGTGCCCTCGGACCACCTGCCCAACCTGTATGGTTTCAGCGCACTGCACGCAGTGCACCTGCATCAGTGGACGCTGGGCTACCCCGCCATGCACTTGCCGCGGTCCTCTTTCTCCAAAGTGCCTGGAGCCGTGTCCAGCCTGGTGGACGCGCGTTTCCAGCTGCCCGCCTTCCCCTGGTTCCCTCATGTCATCCAGCCCAAGCCCGAGATCACCGCTGGAGGCAGCGGCCCCGCGGTGCTCAAGACCAAGCCGCGCTTTGATTTTGCCAACCTGGCCTTGGCTGCCACGCAAGAAGATCCATCCAAGCTTTGCCGGGGGGAGGGCCCTGGGTCCCCTGCCGGTGGGCTGGGCGCCCTCCTGGATGTGACCAAGCTGTCCCCCGAAAAGAAGCCCACGAGGGGACGCCTGCCTTCCAAAACCAAGAAGGAGTTCGTCTGCAAATTCTGTGGCCGCCACTTCACTAAATCCTACAACCTCCTTATCCACGAGCGGACGCACACGGACGAGAGGCCCTACACGTGCGACATCTGCCACAAAGCCTTCCGGAGGCAAGACCACCTACGAGACCACAGGTGCAGTACTGCGGAGGAGGAGGGGTGCAGAACAGAGCTATCAGTCTGCTTCTGATGCCAGGGTTCATAAGGCCGCTCCCCACCCACCCCCCCACCCCCGCCCGCCCGCCCCCAGGTTCCAAGCCTCCTGAGTTTCTGAGCTTACCCCTAAATCAGGAAGGAAACCACCCAAGCTCGCGGCTGGGTTTCTGGAGCATAGGTGGAGAGTATACGGCAGGAACAGGTCCCAAGCTCCAGACAGGCATGCACGGCTTCCTCCGTCTATAACACTGTTCGAGAGAAGTTTCTGAGACGAAGTGTGACATGCGACACGTGACAGTTAAGCCCTTGAAATGGGCAACTAGTGTAACGGAGAAACTAACTTTACTTAATTTTAATAACCACACGTGGCAGGTGGCTACCATCTTGGACAGCCAGTGCCAGCCAATTGTCCCACCTCACTCACCTTCGGTGTTGACTCAGGCCTTATAAGGAGGCTGTGCTGGCCCCTGGTCAGGCAGGCAGGGATCCACCTAGCTGGACATGGGCACAGCTAAGACAGGAGGTGTCTCCCTTATCTCCCCATCTCCTCCCCACACTCAGCATGTGTCCGCTCCCCACTAGGTACCGCATGTCCTTCTTTCTTTTGAGGTTCAAGCTCCTCATTGTCGTAGGAAGGGATTTTGGATAACTATTTATAACATTGCATCATTTTTGCAAAGCTTAATTGTCGGTCTGCTTTTTGCCTTCAGATATATTCACTCCAAAGAGAAGCCTTTCAAGTGTCAAGAGTGTGGGAAAGGATTCTGCCAGTCCAGGACTCTCGCTGTGCACAAGACGCTACACTCGCAGGTGAAGGAGCTCAAAACCTCCAAGATCAAATGCTAGACAGAGCCTCCGAGCGAGTCACCAGGACCCTGGTCACGCTGCCCCCTTCCCCAGAGGGAACAGAAGCCCAAGGCGACTCTGGCGGGCAGCGAGAGGGGCTCCGGGGACTTTCCTCCATCCCAAACGCGTCCCCCGGGTCCCGGGCGCACGCGGAACTTCACAGCCGCGCCCCGGGCCATGACCCCGGCCGCCCGGGCGGCTCCCCCAGGACGCGGCTAAACTCTTGGCCAAAAGGCGGTACTCGTGTGGCGGAAGGGAAACTGCATTAAAAAGAGAACGAAAGCTTCGCGGAGCCGCAGCGGCGCCTCTCCCAGAAGTATTACTTTTTCTATTGTTATTTTATACGTTTTCTTTATTATTTTTTTTTCTTTGACCATATAAGCTTGTAACTCTTGACTGCGGAGAGAGAGGGGAGAGGAAAAGGAGATTTGTGCTCTCGCAGCTTCCCACCCCTCCTCCCGCCCCCATCCCCACCCCCGGGAGCCTGCAAAAGTGTAATCCCAGTATCTGCTTCAGCCTCCGGCCCAGGGAGCGCGGGGCCGAGGAGCGCCCCTCCCGGCTCCTGCCGCGCTGCGGGCGGTGGGCTCCCGGACCCGGATGGTGGGGCGGGGGGCCTCGGGCCCTGCGGCTGAGGGGGGCCTGGCCTCCGGCTTCCCTGCTCCGCTGCCCCTACGCCGCGAGGAGCTGAAGGCTAGCAGCAGGGCGGTGTATTGCGATTGGCACTTTATGCTGACCATCGGTAACGGACATTTATCACTGGAGTTTTTAAAAATATTAAATAAACGGTTATTTTACAGGCATTGCAGGGTGGGTAATTTCCCTTCCCCAATTCCTGCGTTTTCTCCCCAAACGCAGCAAACTGGGCAGCTCCTTTTCTTGAGAGGAGCCGGGGCTTCGATCCCCACGCCGACCTGTCCCAATTCTGCAACCTTCCCCTGATTGGGGTCAGTGGCTTGGGATGCATGGAGACGCCCTCCTCTCTCCCGATGGTGGTCAACCTCGGATAACTTAATTTACTTTTCTTCTCCACTTTGGTCTTGGGGCCTCAGTATCGTCTCCCTACTGCGAATCTACAAAGGACTCCAAAGAAGCCGAGTCTGCGGCCAAAACCTCGAACGTTTCTTACAGTATCTCCAGGAGCCGGGTCGCTCCGAATCCAACTAAAGGAAAAGAAAGTCACCCCCCCCCCCCCAAACAAAAGCCTCCTTCCGGGCCTCCTGCTGCTGCCCAGGGAAGGGAAGGAAGCGCCCTCCCCTCACGGTCAACCTCAAACCGGTACCCTCCCTGGGGGCCCAATAGCTGCTGCAAATAGTCTTCACCGCTGCCTCTCCTATGTCCCCAAACCTACGTCCCTCCCTCCGTTAGGATCCCCCCGACACGATTCTCCGGTTGGGGCTTGTCCCCAGCCTGGATCCCGGCTCCGTGCCCGCAAAGATTTCCCTGCAGTTTTAAAGCCTTGTCAGGAATGGCGGGGGCGGGCGCCCTGGGAGGCCCAGAGAGTCGAGGAGGCGAAATCCGAGTCCGCCCTCCACAAGTGGAACCTTCCCTGGGGCGCCTAGTTTTCTCACAATTAGAGGCCAGGCCGCCGGGGGGCTCTCCAGCTTGGGGCGGGGTGGGGCTCCCCCAGCTCCTGCAGCCCGACCGCGCGGCGGGCGCAGGCGGTGGCGCTCCCGGCCCTTCCCCAGCCTGCTCGAGCGCAGGCTCTCGGGCTTCCGCGCCTGGCGCTCAGCGGCCGCGGGCACAGCTGGGCCGAGCTTCCCGGCAACTGGGACTCCCCCCACCCCCAATCCCATTCGGTCTGAGAAAGTGGGCCCGGGTCTGCATGAGTTAAAACGTTCTCTAGCCTTTCACTGTGGCATCCCCATCTCCGCTGGGAACGCCCCCTCCCACCCTCCGCTGGCTGAATCTTCGTGATTCGAGAACCCAACTTATCGCCGAGGCCTTTGCCGGGACCGCGCGGACCTACGCAGCCGTCGGCATTCGGAGCCACGCTGCCCCCTGCTGGACAGGCCTGGAGGGGCGGCCCAGGAATGGGGGCACTTCGCTCCGTCCTGCTCTAAGCCCTGAGGAACCCTCCACCGCAGGCCCTGTAGGCGTCTGGTCTTGCCCTTAAAACCTTCTTGACGCGCGTGCCAGGGCCCCATGGAAACGAACGGGACAGAGCGCTGCCGGTTCTGGACCGGCCTATGAGATCTCCGCTAGTAGAGCAAGATCCCAGGACTTCTTACCCTCGGGTCCAAAAAGACTCGCAACAGGAAAGGATGGAGCCCATATCCCAGAGAACTGTGACCTCTGGGCATCTGGAGCAAGGGCTAGTCAGTGGGTTTGGGACTTCGACGGCTGGCTCGGGCCAAGGCAGCGCAGGCTGTGGTATGGGTGGTGCCTGGCCTCAGCTTGTGTAAGCGCCCAGGGCAGAAGCCTTGTCCCTTCCTTATCAGACCTTTGAAGTGGTTGTTCCAAGGTGAGGACAGTGCATGGGCGTGCGCGCGCGCACACACGCACTACCCAGAGCTTTGAGCACCTCTGAGGACCTGAGAGAGCCTCATTCAGTCCTTTTAGTCTCCTGGGGTGTGGGTGGGAGGGTGTCCATCTTTCTCATGGAGAAGGGAATGTCAACCCACTTTAGTATTCTTGCCTGGAGAATCCCATGGACAGAGGAGCCTGGTGGGCTACAGTCCATGTGGTCGCTAAGAGTCCGACAGGACTGAGCTACTAACTTTTACTCACTCATCTTTCTCAAGGATTGATTACTGCTGCTGCCCTCCTGTCCCTCACTTCCAACCTCCCCAGGATACATAGAACCTCTGCAGGAACTCAAGGACTTCACAAAGACTTGAAGGTGGGGAGTGGGGGATTGCTAGGGAAGATTTTTGTTTCTGGCCCATCCAGCTTTGGTACCATGAATCCCTGCCCCTGCCCTCCATCCCCAGGCCCTGGCCACGGAGAAACAGTCAGTATGAAGTGTGCATTCTTGGAAAAAAAGAATCCCTAAGCGCAGAGTTTTGGGGAATGAGGTGGGAGAGGGGCTGAGTGCTGCCCAGAGACCTCCAACCTGTTCCTAAAGCCTCTGTCATTCTGGTGGAATCAGAAGTCACTTTTCAATGCAGCTCGCTTGCAGTCTGTCCGCATGGCAGGGGTTTCATAGACTGATCAGTAAAAGCAACTGCAAAGGGAAGGGAGAGCCTGGTCCTGGGGCCACCAGATCCCACACAGGCTACAATTTCCTGACCATACTCTGTAGCTCGTATGAAAGGCAACCAGAGGGTTAGAAATGCTGGGTGGGTTTTATGCCTGTCCACTCTGCAGGTGGCTAATTTTTTCCTGCCACAGATCTGGAAGATTCCACCCTGCCCCCACTGCCCCCACCCCTCCATTTTCAGACGTGAAGTAAGCTTCCTTTGGCCTCACGTGCCTAGCGTGGCTTGGGCCGGTAGAGTTCTGCTGGAACCCTTCCCAAAGCTGCTAGGCCTGCAGGTCCTCTTCAGCTCAGGGGTGGGGAAACTACCCGGCCGGACTTCGCTGCTGGGCGGAGAGTAGGCACACGAGACACTTGGTGCAGCTTGGAGCTCCCCTAGTGCTGTTCTGGGAAGAGAATCTGGAGCGCCCTGGGGAAAAGAACAGCTCTCAGGGGCCTTCTTCGTAGAGGACGGGTTCAGGTTCCACCTCTTCCTTCCGGAATGTAGCTAGGGGGTTTGGGGCCTTTTACCCGCTGACCTCGTTGTTTCCGGATTCAGGGCTAGCATAGGGTCCTGGAGGACGGAGAAAGGCAGTGAGATGGTGCAGGGCTCCTTGATGGCACCTCATCTCCGAGAACATGGGACTGTGATATCATCCCCACCCCGTCCCCTGGAGCCTCGGCATCCTGAGAAAGGGCTCAGAGGCGTCACCCCACCTCCCAGAGCACGATGACGCTGTGACGTCAGGGCATCCTCCCGCTGCCACAGTGATGTCACACAGGCCTCCGGCAGGAGCCGCAAGGGACCGCGACGCCTGCAGCGGTATCTCATTTAAGTCCTTCCATGGCGTCACAGAGGGGCCACGCCTAGAGCAGTGACACTAAGCTCCCACACTTCCCGGTCCCGCCCCTCAAATTCTGCCTGTAAAGGCGCCAAGAATGGGTTGGTCCCCCAGCGACAGACTCTGCAGACTCGAAGGGTGCGCAGCTGCCCTTAGTGAAGGAGGATGCCCAGCAGCCTCTGCCTTTGGGATCCGGGTGGTTTAGAACAGTCGCCCTGCGCCAGGGTTTCAGAGAGCCAGCTGTCGCCCCGCCCACCTGGCCGGGTCCCTACCCACCCGCCTCTCCGCCCACTACGCAGGCCCAGCGCGCAGGCGCAGCTGGAACTCACCGCCCAGAGTCCTGGGGCGCGGGAGCGCCGCGTCCCCGCGCAGTGTTAGGCGATTGCTGAGTTACGTGCCCCACTCTCAGGGGTCACAAACTCGGGGTAACAGTGGCCCGGCGGACACATCAAGCCATTGGCATATGTGAGCACTAGAGATGCCGACAAGGAAGAGGGCACCTCTGGTTTAACGCTGGCTGGAGACTTTTGGAGTTAGTTCCTTTTGCGTCTCTAGAGTCCAACGCAGCCGAAGTCCGAAGGAAGTCCCTGGGATTCCAGCCGGCAGGGGTGGTGCGGCCGGGCCCCGCTCTAGATGAGAGAGTCCACTGCATCCCTAGCCTTTTTGGGCAGGGTCTCTGAGGCAAAGGTCTGGGACCCCCACCACGGGGGAACTCTTAGGGGCACAGACCTGGTCACCCACCCTGTGCCTTCATCCCCGCTTTGGGGGCCACCTCTAGGACCAAACTGGTGGTCGGGCCCAGTTTGCATAGGTTTCAGACGAAAAATTCACTAGGAACGTGAGATTGCTATCTCATGGAGATCAAACCTCATGTCAGTGGCAGAGGATGAATTAGAATCTGTGCTTCATTTGTGGCCTTAAAATGCAGTTCTAGCTTTACCTGCCGCTCACAAGCTTTGCGCAACGTCCCTACTCTTCTCTGAGGCTCGCGATGGGGCTAACACTCTTCCCACCTACCTCATTCGGTTAATGCAGAGGGCAAAGTCATACATGTTTTCTCAGTCATTTATTCACTGCTTGAACCAAAACCTGAACCCTAATATTATGCAGAACAACCTGGGCATTTACGAAGCACCATGTAAAAGTATTATTAGGAATAATAATGCTTCGCAGGGTGCTAAAGTAGCCTGCCTCTCAAACTGCCATATTCCTGGGTGAATCTTTGTCTTCACTTTATTATAACCCAGGGATTTATCATAGCCCACTTTATCATAGCCCATTCATGAAATGGGTTGGAAGAAAAGTATCTGATTTGGACTATTGTTTTCAAATAAACAACATAATTTTATTTCTTACAGTTCTGGAAGTTGGAAGCCTGTGATTAGGCTGCCAGCACGTGGACTGGTGATCTTGAAGCCTTCCGGAAAACTTTGAAAGAAGTTTGCTTTCTTTCTTTTTTTCTAACTCCATGGAGACAAATAGATTAATCATTTCACAGATTATGGTTATCTTCGGTTGAGAGAGGAAGTCAGGAGACAAAATGTAAGTGCCCTACTCACCACTCCTTTGAGGCATATGCTTAGGGAAAGAAAAAAAAAATCACCCTGGGGCAGACTGAGGTGTGGGTCAGGGACTATTATGTGGCAGGTGTCACTTAATAAGAGTAGGGATATTTCACTCTACAAACACCTCTCACTATAGTCGTCTTCGGATTTGTGCTTCCTTTGATTTGTGTTGGAGTGTCCTAGCCTTCAGAAAAGCTAGTCACACAATAGTATTATATGGACACATTTGCAGGAATGTTTCTGTCACCCAGCCACCCAAGCCCTGGCCATCTGCTGCCATTTTTTTGAATACTGTTTTATTTGAAGTATAGTTGATTTACAATGTTGTGTTAAGTTCCGCTGTATAGCAAAGTGATTCAGTTATACGTATATATATGATCATCATTAAAATTGTATCATTTTAATATTCTTTTATTATGGTTTATCATAGGATACTGAATATAGTTCCCTGTGCTATACAGTGAGACCTTGTTGTTTATCCATTCTGTTAACCCAGCCTCCCACTCCATCCCTCCTCCAACCCCTTCCCCCTTGGCAACCTCAAGTTTGCTCTTTATGTCCCTGAGTGTGTTTCCATTTCACATTTGTGTCATATTTTAGGTTCCACATATATGTGATATCACATGGTATTTATCTTTCTCACTTACTTTACTTAGCATGATAATCTCTAGTCGCATTTATTGCTGCGAGTGGTATTATTTCATTCTTTTTTTAATGGTTGGGTAGTATTCTGTTGTAGATATATATATGCTACATCTTCTTCGTCCATTCATCTGTTTTTCCATTCTCAGCCATTTTCCTGACCAGTACTGGTTCCAGCTCCAGCAATAAGAATATAGAAGGACTTAAAAGTGGGATGGTTTGAGATGGATGAAAGATCAGATAAATCAGTTGAGAGTTTTGTTTTTCCTTTTTAGACACTTCGCTGGCTCTTAGTAGCTCAGCCATCTCTGGGGAGGGATAATGTAGAATTAATTTATTTTTAATGTTTGGTTTGATTGAACTCTTCTGCTAGGGAGATAAGATAAGGAGTTTTGTCATGACAAGTGCAAGGATGGATTGCTTTTTGTCATTCACAGGAGTGGGTATCACTTGGAGCCTGTAAGTAGATGGTGGCATGAGATGAGAAACTTTACAGGAGGCGTGAAAGAAAACTAGAGGAGATGGGGCAGGAATGGCTAGATCTTTGCCACTCCAAGAACCAGAGAGGGAAAATGAGCTTCCAGAGAATATGGGCCTTGTCTTAAATAATGAGATGTACTTGGGAGACTGGTTCACTTCTTACTTGGGTCAGGAACTGAGCATCTTTGTGCAGAGTTCAGAATGTCTTCAGTATCTCACAGCACATGTAGCTCCTCCTGTAGGTGCAGTAAGCCAAGAACCAGAGCAGACATGTTGCCATGGCCGTCAGGAAGAGTCTCCATGGTCTTGTCATGGGAGAGATCGAGTGATATTGAAATACTTGACCAGATACTCTAAGGCAGGTCGGATGACTTAAAGGGTTCCTGTCAAAAGAAGGAAGAGGAGGGAGGAAGGGAGGGAGAAAAAAAGGGTGGGAGGGAAGAAAGCAGGAAGGAAGAAAGACAGGAAGAAAGCAAAAGCCTTCCTAGAATTAAAAAAACAACAACAGTTCTTACCAACTGTTATAGCGATCTATGCATCATAAAATCCATCTTTTTAATGATAAGCTTCATATCTTCTGTATTCTTTTTAAAATTTTTCAATTTCCTTGTCTATTAATTCCTAACTTTGGTACTTAATGTGTTACAAACTCCTACTATGATGGTAGAATTGTTGTTTTCTTATTGTAGTTTTATATATATATATATTTTTCTCTAAAAATAAATATACCGCAAATATTTTCAACATATATAAATGACTCAAAATTCATTTTGCTCAGCACCACCACATTTCTCACTACTCTTATGCCTCAGCTGTTCACATAAGGGGCATTACTCCTTTAAATTTTGGGTTCAGTTCAATTCAGTTCAGTCGCTCAGTCGTGTCCGACTCTTTGCAACACCGTGGACTGCAGTATGCCAGGCCTCCCTGTCCATCACCAACTCCCAGAATTTACTCAAACTCTCGTCTGTTGAGTCAGTGATGCCCTCCAGCCATCTCATCCTCTGTCGTCCCCTTCTCTCCTGCCTTCCATCTTCCCCAGCATCAGGGTCTTTTCCAATGAGTCAGTTCTTCGCATCAGGTGGCCAAAGTATTGGAGTTTCAGCTTCAGCATCAGTCCTTCCAAAGAATATTCAGGACTGATTTCCTTTCGGATGGACTGGTTGGATCTCCTTGCAGTCCAAGGGACTCTCAAGAGTCTTCTCCAACACCACAGTTCAGAAACATCCATTCTTTGGCGCTCAGTTTTCTTTGTAGTCTAACTCTCACATCCATACATGACTACTGGAAAAATCATAGCTTTGTAATTTCTGGGAAAACTGGATTATCCATAAGCCCAGCCTGACTTTGTTCGGGTTTGTCTCTCCTTGACAATCAATAATACTCTTTGGAGACTTCTCAGTGTGGGAGTGTGGACAACGGCAGTGCCTGGGACTTTACCATTATGGGAAGCGTGAGGCATTATTGGATTTCTTCAGTCAGAAACCAGGCAAGCTTTGGCCCAAGGCAAATGATGTTTTAATTATTGTAAGTATGGGTTTAACTGGGTCTGGAAGGATTAAGAGTGCTGAGAAGGGCATTGGGTTTCAATATATTGCCTCAGCTATCCACCTCCCAATATTTTAATTTAAACAGTACGAGGTGATAACGATAACCCTATATGCAGAACAGAAAAAGAGACACAGAAATACAGAACAGACTTTTGAACTTTGTGGGAGAATGTGAGGGTGGGATATTTCAAAAGAACAGCATGTATACTATCTATGGTGAAACAGATCACCAGCCCAGGTGGGATGCACGAGACAAGTGCTCCGGCCTGGTGCACTGGGAAGACCCAGAGGAATCGGGTGGAGAGGGAGGTGGGAGGGGGGATCGGGATTGGGAATACATGTAAATAAAAAATAAAAAAAATAAAAAAAAAAATAAACAGTACGAGGCATAAAGAAAAATTGAAATAAGTTTATAATGAACACCCAATTACCCACCACCTAAATTTCACAAATAACATTTGAACATATTTGTTTTTTCACATATCTATCCATCCATCCATCCCTCCAACTTTTAAAAATTGAAAATCTACACAAACACCAAATAATTGAAAAAATGGTAAACACCCTCATAGCTTCCTCAAAGAGTCAACAATTGACTCTATGTTTTGTTGTATTTATTTCTCTCTCACTGTCTTTCTCCCTGAACCATTTAAAAGTTAACTCCAATATATTTCAAGCCTAAATACTTCAATGCACATCTTTTAGGAACAAAGACTTAACCTTACATAATCACAACATTACTATCACACCGAAGAAAACTAACAAAAATTTTATCTAATACCATCAAATACACTCTCTATATTAAAATTTCCCCAAACTTCCCTAACCTTTTGAATTTTAAAAAATTATAATCCAATCAAAGTAGATTGTCACTGCATATGTCTTTAGCATCTTTTTATCTAGAACCATTTCCCATTGAAAAAACTTTATTTTGAAATAATTATAGGTATACAGGTTGTATACTGAGAGGTTTCATGTATCCTTCACCCACTTTCTCTCAATGGTTACATCTTACATATTGATAATACAATATCATAATCAGAAAAATCAGTATTGGTACAATATGTGTATATTCTTATGCTAGTTTTTCACAAACATAGCAGTAGTACTGGGCAGATTCCTGTAACCACCAGCACAATCATGGTATAGATTTATATCATCACCACAGAGATTTACTGGTGTCATCATTTACCAGTTTGAGTGAAGATAGAAACATTATCCCCTGTTATAGACTGAATGTGTCCTGCCAAAATCCCTGAGTTGAAATCTTAACCCCTAAAGTGATGGTCTTAGGAAATGGGGCCTTTAGGAGGTAATTAGGTCCTGAGGATGGAGCCCTCACAAATGGTATTAGTGCCCTTTCAAGAAGAGTCATGGGAGGGTTAGCTTCCTTCCTATCTGCTCTCCACCATGTGAGGACACAGTGAGAAGACAAGAAGGCTGTCTACAAACCAGGAAGATGACCGTCACAGGACACTGGATCCAGACTCCAGAACTGTGAGAAATAAACATCTGTTTAAGCCAACAAGTCTATGATATTCTGTTACAGCAGCCTGAACGAAGGTCCCTCCTTTTAAGCTCCTTGTTTATGTCACAGTAGTCTTAAAAGTTTCCTCTACACATGTGGAGATGCAAACCAGACAATGCTATTCTTTTTGCTTCAACCATCAGGCATAATTTAGACAACATGAGAAGAGAGGGAGGGTCTACTTGTGTGTAAACACATTTTTGCTTTTACCATTGTTCTTTCTTCCTGATGTTCCAAGATCCTTTTTAAAAATCATTTCCATTCTGTTTTAGGGTAGACCTGATGGTAGAAAATCCTCTTACTATTCCTGTATCTGAGAATTTCTTTTTCTCTTTTAAAAAAATTTTTTTTTCATTTATTTTTATTAGTTGGAGGCTAATTACAATATTGTAGTGGTTTTTGCCATACATTGACATGAATCAGCCATGGATTTGCATGTATTTTATCTTTGATTCATGAAAAATAATTTCACAAGTTTCAGAATTCTGGGTTAACAGCTCTTTCTTTCCAGCGCTTGAAAAATGTTTTGCTACTTCCTTCTGGCTTCCATGGTTCTTATGAAAGATCCGCTGTCATTTGACTTGTTTTGCTCTTTCCATAAGGTATCATTTCTCTTGCTGCTTTTGAGATATTTTGTCTTTAAATCTTCAATTGTCTGAAGTTTGATTATGATGGTTCCTGGTATGGATTTCTTTGGGTTTGTTCATTCAGAGTTTTGCTCAAATTTTTAAATCTATGTATGTCTTTTTCCATATTTGAAAAACTTTCAGCTTGTCTTTCTTTTCCATATTTGAAAAATGTTCAGCCATAATTTCTCCAAGTACTTTTTTCGGTGCTGATCTCTTTCTCTGTGTCTTAGATTCCAGTGACACAAATATTATATCTTTTGTTATCATCCTACAGCTTTTCGTGGCTCTGTTCACTTTTTTCAGCCTGTTTTCTCGCTGCTATTCAGCTTGGGTAATTCCTACTCTCTCTTCCACTTCACTGATTCTTTCCTGTTGTCCCCTCCATTCAGCTGTCAAAGTTTTTAAAACTTTCAATGATTGTATTTTTAAAAATTCTGAAATTTCCAAATGGGTTTTCTTCATATATTCTGTTTCTTTGCTGAGACTTCCAGCTGCTTCAGGAGTTCATAGTTGAATGTTGAAGTATTTTTATGACGGCTGCTTTAAAATTCCTGCCTGATTCCAACATCTGTGTCATCTTGATGTTGATGTCTGTTGATTATCTTTTCTCTTTCAAGTGAAGGTTTTTCCTGGTTCTTGGTCTGACATGTAATTTCTGCTTTTACCCTTGAAATTTTTGGTATTATGTTATGAGGCTCTACATCTTATTTAAATCTGTCTTTAGCAAGTCTCCTCAGTCTTGCTGTGCTGCTGGGGGAAGGAGGAGCAGCTTTGCTGCCACCACATGGGGGAGAAGGTCCAGGCTCCCCATTTGGTGACCCCTGGCACCCTGGAAAGACAGAGGTGCCTGCTCACTACTTGGTACTTTCCCTGTGCGTGCATGCTCAGTCGTGTCCAACTCTTGGTGACACCATGGACTGTAACCCACCAGGCTCCTCTGTTCATGGAATTTTTCAGGCAAGAATACTGGAGTGTGTTGTCATTTCCTCCTCCAAGGGATCTTCCAAACACAGAGATCAAGCCCACATCTCTTGCATCTCCTGCATTGCAGATGGATTCTTTATCCCTAGTGTCACCTGGGAAACCCATACTACTTGGTGGAGTTGGGATTTTAGGCTCCCGGCTAGGCCTCTATTGACACCTCCTCGGCCGAGGGAGAGACGTACAAGTCCCTTTTCCTTGCTTCTGCTGGGGGCCGATGGAAGTCCTGGTTCCCTCTGGGTGATACTGTAGGTTTGGCTTCCCTCTCAGTCTCCTCTGATACCCCTGGGTAGGCCAGGGAAGAGCACCTTTTTAGAGCCAGACAAAGACAGAAATCCAGGCTCCCCACTCAGTCTTTGTGGCCTGCTAATTGGTGGCTTTTTGGATATCTTTTTGAACAAGTGAACCAGTACTGGCCTTACAGTATACACTATGTGACATATACACATATACACTATATGACAGGTTTCTTCTCCAATTTCCACTTCCTGGGATTGCCTCTTCAGTTATTGTTCTAAGATGGTCCTGGGTTACCACTCTAATATATTGGGGTGTTTTAAATTTCCTAATGCAAAATTATCACTCTGTGTTTTGACATAAAATGCTTTTTATTTTATTGTAAATTTATAAAACTGTTATCTACTCTCAAAAGTTGGTAAGTAGGGCCCTTGTGGATGAAAAAGAACGGTTGGTATTTTTAGATTAGTTGTAACCTCTTGAGTTTTGACCAATAAGCGTCTTATTATATTGTTTTATGAAAAGAAAAAATATCTGATGTATATAGTGGCTGGGAACTTGGATTTCTTTTCTGCCCTACTCACTTGTCTGGTATTCAGATTATAATTTTCAACATAAATTTGTTCATAGAATTTTAAGCCTCATTAAATTTTTGGCAATGGAATTTCAGAAATCTATCCAATTTTTTCTAAAATATTAGGTTAGTTTCCTTCACTGTCAAAGTATTTCCTAAAGGGATAGGATTATTTTTTTTCTCTTCCAAAATTGTGCCTTATAGATTTCTTATTGTTGCCTTTGTCAGGGAGAGAAGTAGTTATTAAAGTGAAAACTTCTCTTTAGTTAATATTATTTATTGATTAAGGTCTATGACTTGCTCCAGAGAATAGGGTAAGTGTGGACATTATACTCAATTAGATCAATAGTCCATGCTTTTTCCAAGATATATATCATTACAGCCTAACTTTTATTTCAGTAAGTCTGGGCTGATTTAAGGAGATAACTGAGATAAAAAATAAACTAGGAAGCTGGAGAAATTTGTCTGAGCACAAGTTTATTGCTGAACTTTGCTGCATTGTGCATGCATGCCTGCTCAGTCACTTTAGTTGTGTACAACTCCTTGCAATCCCATGCACACTGTAGCCTGCCAGGCTCCTCTATCCATGGGAATCTCTAGGCAAGAATGCTGGAGTGGTTTTCCACCCCCACCTCCAGGGGATCTTCCCGACCCAGAGATCGAATTCGAGTCTCTTATGTCTCCTGCATTGGCCGGAGCGTTCTTTATCACTACTGCCACCTGGAAAGCACCTTAGTCAAATTTTGTAGCATCCTACAGCCTCAATTTCCTTACCTGTCAATGAGAGTGAAAATACTTATTGCTTCTAACTTCTACAGTTTTTGTCAGAGAAGATTGAAATTTGTGCCATAGATGTAGATAACATTTCTAAAAATTATCCACCTCGTTTTTGTTCCCTAAAAAATATCTGCAAACACACCCAGTTGTTCAGCTGCTCCTGGTCTCAAAAATGTCTTATAGGGATTTCCCTGGTGGTGCAGTGGATAAGCCTGTGCATCACAACTACTGATCCCATGGTCAAGAGCCCATGAGCCACAACTACTGAGTCCGTGGGCTGCAACTGCTGAAGCCTGTGTGCCTAGAGCCTGTGCTCTCCAACAAGAGAAGCCACTGCAATGAGAAGCCTTCACACTGTTGCTAGAGAGTAGTCCCCGCTCTCCACAACTAGAGAAAGTCAGTGCACGGCAATGAAAGACCTAGTGCAACCAAAAAAATAAAAATCTTAAAGCGAAGGGAATTAGAAAACTGCTAGGATAGCTCAAAAGTTTTTCAGACTTAATCTACAGGGTTGACTTTATTCATTTTTGCCAAGAGTGAGAAACAAAATTATTTCTGTCTCCTGGATACTCTGGTTCTTCGGTTGTCAGGCATCTAGTTATGTCACCTAGGTGGATTAAGACAGAAGCCTTGCACATGGTTTATAGAACTGTGTGGCAGACATACAAGGGTTGAAAGAGCTGTAATTAGAAAATCAGTGTCACCTTTAGGAAATATGCTGAAAAATGTGGATATTCTGACTTGTCCCAGAAGTAGAATAAAAGGAAACCAAATGATCTCCAAGTAAAAGCACAAAATTTAAAAAAAAAAAAAAGAGAGAGAGAGAGAGCACAAAAGTTTGAATCAAAAATATTTATTTCTAGAGAAACATTTAAGGGAAACTCATTTCCAATTTCAGAGGAAAAGGGCTCAGTGGTAGTGGGGCCATACCGACAGTATTGCTGTGTTAAAATAGGAATTTCTGCATCAGGCCATCTGTAGGGGCAAGAAACCTTGTCACCACCCTCATGGTGGGCAGGATCTCTGCCTCCATCTTTGGACTGGTTCTAGGATGTGACAAGGAACTAATGAAACATCTTGAAGATTTTATCTCCTGTATGTGTGCGCGTGCTCAGTCGCTCAGTTGTGTCTGACTCTCTGAGACCCCATGCACTGTAGCCCACCAGGCTCCTCTGTCCATGGGATTTCCCAGGCAAGAATGCTGGAGTGAGTTGCCATTTCCTTCTCCAGGGGAATCTTCCCGACCCAGGGATCGAACCCACATCTCTTGTGTCTACTGCCTTGGCAGGCACATCTTTACCACTGGGAAGCCCTTTCTTGTATTCAGATAAATATTGCAGAGTCTGAAATTAGGGAGCGAGCCAAAGCTAGGTATTACATGGACTTTAGTTGTGGCTGTTAGGTCATTTCACGGTTGGCTGCAAAGCACATTTTTGACTGGCAGATGCAAAGCAATGTTTAGAGTTTTCTTTATGTGTCTAATATTGGTTTTACTTCCCTGTCATGTAGATTACTATGAGGAGTACGATAGATATGGACCAGGAGGGCATGGGTAGCTCCTGAGGAAGCCAGGTGAAAACCTCCTGCCCTTCCAGCTTGTTAGTTTCACTCTTTTCCCCAGGGGGGGTGATCGTCCTCAGCCAGCTTGCCAAACAGCAGGTTCTTTGAGGTGTCCAGAAAATCCCCATGTAAATGCAAAGCCAGGAAGTTGGGTGCACAGCTGACTTTGTGTTTCACATGGCTCTTGGGGTATGTTTCCCTCGGCCCAGAAGGCATGCCTCTAGGGTGTGCAGAGAAACTGTCTTGAAAATATTCCTCTTGGCAGGGTGATTTCAGGGACACCTGTGAGAGCTTCCCTGCCTTTGAAAACAAACAGACCCTCACCTGCTTCCCTTCCCTTCTCCCCAGGGGCCTAGAGTCCTTCACTTTCTCATGAAAACCCTTCATTCCTTACTGAGAGCTGATGTTTAGAATGCAGACCTAGAGAGAGGAGCTACCATCACTTGCAGACAGATTCTTTACCATCTGAGCCACCAGGGAAGCCCAAGAATACTGGAGTGGGTTGCCATGCCCTCCTCTAGGGAAGCTTCCCAACCCAGGGATGGAACCCAGGTCTCCCACGTTGCTGGTGGATTCTTTAATGTCTGAGCCACCAGGGAAGCCCTCATTCCTCAGTGAGAGCTGATGTTTAGAATGCAGACCTGGAGGGAGGCGCTACCATCGCTTGAGACCTTACCATACAGAAAACACTGTCCTGGGAAACGGACACCCAGAGATGTTATTCTTATTTTTTTAGGTGAGGAAATAGGCTCAAAAGTATACATTTGCATGAGGTGACAATGTATGTCATAGAACCAGCCTTCAAACCCATATTCTTCAGACTCCCATGTCCCTGCACCCTCAGGGCCCCCTCCTGGCTCCCTGGGGCTGAGGTTCACGGAAGTCTCCTCCCAGATGCCCATCCCTCTTGCCTAGAAGGACAGAGTTCTGGGTTTTAACCCCTCCTGGAGAGTAGAGAGCAGCTAAGATTTGTGGGCTCAGAAAGCTTTGGGCCTCTCAAGGTGTGTTGAGCGCAGGGCCAGGAAAGAGGAAGGCGGGGGCCCTAGCCTTGACCTCCAGGCACAAGGCAGAGACCCTCTTTCTGTTTCACGGATGACCTGCCAAGGGGTCTCATTCAGGCTGGAGCCCCTTTTAGGGAAGGGGGAGCAGGTGTGTGTGTGGCTGACCCCGGCTTTTACCAGGGTTCTCCTGCCTCCCTTTCATCAGAAAGAGGGTGAAGTTTGCTTCAGAGGGCAGTGTGGGTGTAAGAAGTTCCTGTGTATTTCTGTCCATTTCACTCAGTTCCTGTGCATTCCTGTCCACTTTACTAGCTAGAGTATAAGCCATGAGCCTGAGTAATGGTGGAGCACCTAGGCTGGGCTTGTCAAGGGCAGATGGTAGAGTGGAGTGTGGAGGCCCCAAAGGGGTCTCTGGGGCTACCATGATGGGACATGACTACAACATTTCACAGCCCTTCAGAGGTTCACCTTGCAGTCGAGGCACCAATGATCAGTGTGGCTGAAGAACAGCTGAAGACGGCAGGCAGAGGAATTTAAGTCACCCAGGCTAGACTCCATACTTTCACTGTTTGGTCTGGGGGTCTATCCCATGTGCGACCACGGAAACCTCAGTCCTAACACTTCTAACACTGCATTATGAGTGTGTTTACTTCTGACGGCAGCTTCCTTGAGGACACAGGCCAGTTGTGCTGGTTTCAGCATCTCCCGTGTTTTCTGTGACACCAGAGCCCAAGCAGAGGTTCCTAGCTAAGCTGGAAGCAGACAACTGCTTTGGCCCAAACACAGGCTGAGGAAAACATCAGGGGAACTGGGGAAAAGAAGGTAAGTGGTTAACTGTGTTTCTGGCAAAAGTCTTCTGCTCATTTGGGCTGTGAATGAGAACCTTGAGTGTCAACTGGAGTAGAAGACACTGTCCACGGCTGCCGGACCCTGGCTCCAGCCAGAGAGATGGGGCTGGCTAGAGGGACTTTCCAGAAAAGGGAACAGCAGCCTTGCTTGGGGACAAATCCTAGAGTGCTTTTTCAGATAAGCATAATCTGCTAGCATGAAGACTGTCCCTATTATTTCCATTTTATTTAAAAATAAACCTCTGAAAATTCAGAAGGCAAATAAAGCAATCCTGCTAATATAATGAAGATGAAGCCATAAAAGTAGCTTTTATAGAGTGTCAGCCACTCACTGAGAACCTGGCAGCCAGCGGGAAGGAGGGGCAGGGGTGTGCTATGCCTACCCCACGAGGCCAGGACTTTTTCTAGTTTTCTAAAGCACCTAGGGTCTCCGAAGGGGAAGGGAGCTGTGCTGTGAGGGAACCTTCCAGAAACCTCAGCTCTGTGAAGTTTCCCTTCCACTGGCCTTGTTTGTTTTCTCCAGGATGAGGCGGGAGGAGTCACACGGCCATCAGAAAACACTCATCCCCCCGGGGTTGGTGAACATCTCCCTCTGGTACCTCTGTGCCAAGAGCTCCACACTGAAGACAAGCCTCCGTCCGGTGCCCTCTGAGGCATGCAGCCTATCTGCAAAGCCAGTCAGAATGCAGGGGAGGGAGGGCTGGTCTGTCCTCTCAGTAATCCCCTTGTCACCGCCACCTCGGAAGGCTGCTCACCCTGACGGAGGGGTTGTGATGGGCAAGCCCGTCAAACAGATTGTGAGTGCATTAGCGGGATTAGCAGAGGAGGCGAGGATTTCAATGCATTTCCAAAGTTCATTCACAGCCTCTGAGACTGGCCTGCTCCACTGCCAAAGGGGGCAGGTGACACTTTAGCATTCACATCACCTGAAGTCGTGCCTGAAGTGGTCGGAGGCACCAGCATCCCCTTGTGTTTGTGTGTCTGTGTTTTCATTCCACGTGTATGTGTGTTTGTGTGTGTGTGTGTGTGTGTGTGTGTGTGTATAAGTTGCTTCAGTCGTGTCCGACTCTGAGACCCCCTGGACTGTAGTCCACCAGCCTTCTCTGTCCATGGGGATTCTCCAAGCAAGACTACTGGAGTGGGTTGCCATGCCCTCCTCCAAGGGGACTTCCCAACCCAGGGATCAAACTCACGGCTCCTGCATTGCAGCGGGGATCTTTGCTACTGAGCCATCAGGGAGCAGAGCTTAATTTATAAATATCAGTATAAAATGCTATCTAAGAGGTCTTTCCCTTCTTACTGATAAACCAGCTGAAACACTTTAGCAGCTCCACAAAACCAGATGCTTTGTTCTTGGCAGTGATTGAAGTATGATTGATTTTAAATTTGCCCATTAGAGTAATAAACCCTCATTGTGGAAAAACTGGATCAGAAAAGTATAAGGGGAAATTTTTAAATATTCAGTCTTTTCACCGGATATTTCCTCTGATGCCATTTTGTTGTGTTTTCATGAAATTTTTCGTCTATGTGAATATGAAACAGTTATAGTCATATATTGGATCTTGTTTTCTTTTTCCAAAAAATATTTTATCATCAACATCTGCCAATTTTCTTGCACTTTTAATGAAAACACCTGTGAAATATTTTATGTTTATATATTTGCAGGTTTCGGACGTGTGACAAATTTCCACAAACTCAGCAACTTAAAGCAATACCCATTGATTAGCTGACAGTACTGTAGATCAGAAGTTGGCGTCTCTGTGCAGGTCACAGAAGGTCAAAATCAAAGTGACACCTGGGCCAAGTTCTCCTCTGGAGGCTCTGGGAAGAATCACTTCCAAGCTCATTCTTGTCAGCAGGATTCAGTTCCTCAAGATGGTAGGGCTGAGGTCCTCACATCCTTGCTGCTTGTTAGCTGGGGACTGCTCTTAACAGCTGGAGGCCACCTGTCTCCCTTTGGCATGGGATTCCCTTGATCTGCAAGCCAGCAATGGTCCATTGACTCCTGATTGTGTTTCGAATCTCTGGCTTCTTCTCTGATCAGCTGAAGAAAATGCTTTGCTTTAGAAGGACTCACCTGATTGGGTCAGGCCAACTGGAATACTCTCCCTGTTTCTAGGACGACAGTGTCCTATTACATGACCTAATCAAGGGGGTCAACTTCATCGTATTGATAATCACCACTATGATGCAGGGGATGTATCTCTACTTACCACAATATTGTGATTTATTTAACTAGTTTCCTTCATTTAAAAAACTGAGTCCTACGGCCGCAATTCTATAGTTAAGTCTGCCAAAGCACCGCTTCCTTGAAATATGAGGTATATTTCCTCTTTGGAGCTTCGTTTGGGAATCTTGCTTTTGGTGAGAGCGGAGCTATTGTGGCCTTTTGCTGGACTGTTGAATAGTAGGTGTATTCCTTTTCTAGGGTTGCTGTGACAAAGTATCATGAGCTGAGCGGCTTAAAACAAGAGCAGTTTATTGTTGCACAGTTCTGGAGGCTAGAAGCCTGGAGTCTATGTGTCAGGAGAGCTGTGGTCCCTGTGAAACTTACAGGAGAATTCCTTCTTGCCTCTTCTTGGCCCCTGGTAGCTAGCTGACAATCTTGGGTTTCCTTGCTTTGCAGCCACGTAACTCCACTGTCTGCCTTTCCCATCAATGCCATTTTTCCTGTGTGTCTGTCTCCACGTAGACATCATCTTATAAAGACTCCAGTCACATCAGATTAGGGACCCAGCCTACCTTACTTTAACTTAACAAGTCACTTGTGTAGTAATCCTATTTTCATATAAGGCCACATTCTGAGACACTGGGGGTTAGGATATCTTTTTTTTTTTTTTTTAGGGTATACAGTTTAGTATACCTGTTTTGGATGTGTGGGGGCTTCCCTTTTAGCTCAGTCAGTAAAGAATATGCCTGCAAGGCAGGAGACCCGGGTTTGATTCCTGGATTGGGAAGACCTTGGAGAAGGAAATGGCAACCCACCCCAATATCCTTGCCTGGAGAATCCCATGGACAGAGGAGCCTGGCAGGCTACAGTCCATGGGGTCACAAGAGTTGGACACGACTTAGCAACTAATCTAAACCACCATAGCACGACTTAGCAACTAAACCACCATATCTTTTTTTATGGTATATAGTTCAACATTTAATGATTAGTATGGCTCAGTTGGTAAAGAATCTGCCTGCAATGCAGGAGACCTGAGTTTGAGCCCTGGGTCAGGAAGATCCCCTGGAAAAGGGAATAGCTACCCACTCCAGTATTCTTGCCTGGTGAATTCCATGGACAGAAGAGCCTGGTGGACTACAGCCCATGAGGTCACAGAGTCAGACCCAACTTGGCGACTAACACTTCTACTTTTTTTTTCCCACTTTCTTAGAATTCCCAGGTGGCGCAGTGGTAAAGAATCCACCTGCCAGTGTAGGAGATGTAAGAGATGCGAGTTTGATCCCTGGGTCGAGAAGATCCCCTAGAGTGGGAAATGCCAACTCACTCCAGTATCCTTGCCTAGAAAATCCCATGGACAGAGGAGCCTGACAGGCTACAGTCCATGGGGTTGCAAAGAGTAGGACACAACTGAGTGACTGAGCACGCACACTCATAGAATATTAGGTGACGATATCAGTGGAAGCTAAATGGACACGTACAGTGGTAGGCCTTGAACCAGGAGCAGATCACACATACGTAATTATTTCAGCAAAGATTGGAAAGCTGGCTGTGCTATGGGGCAGCATGCTAACAGGTGGGGCTGGGCCAGATTTGACTCCTAATTCCTGCGGATAGGAATATAGTCATATCAGTATCCTGGGGTTAATTAAGATCATGCCTGAAATTTCCTGGTGTAAAATCCTTTGCCCAAGCTTTGGCTAGTGGCTTTGAGGTTCAGTGAGCTGGGTGTGGTAGGCAACAGGCAGATACAGCTGAATCTTCTCTGACAAGTGGTCCTGGAAGCAGTGACTGTGTATAATGTTAGAAAATGTGTTTCCTTCTTTCTCTCTTTTGCTTTTGCTGTTGACTTAAGGTAGCACAGATCTTTTTAGTTTGGAAAGTGATTTCAGAGTTTATTATCCTTTGTAATTTTCACATCCACCCTATGAAGCTGAAGTTACTATTTCCTTTTAGGTATAGGGAAGTTAGAGGTCTTCCCTGGTGGTTCAGTCGATAAAGAGTCTACATGCAATGTGGGAGACCCAGGTTCAATCCCTGGGTCAGGAAGATCCCCTGGAGAAGGAAATGGCAACCCTCTCCAGTATTCTTGCCTGGATAATTTCATGGACAGAGGGGCCTGGAGGTCTACAGTCCATGGGGTCACAAAGAGTTGGATATGACTGACTGACTAACACTTTCACTTTCATAGGTAAGTTAAGAATTAGTATTCAATAACTGCCAATACAATGAAAAGTAGATATTGCTGTTTTCAGTTTTACAGATGATAAGCTAAAAAGGGTTAAGTGACTTGTCTTATGGCACTTGTAAACGGTAGAGCTGGAACAGGGACTCAGGTCTGTGAACTTACAAGGCTTGTGTGCTGTCCTTGTCCCCACGCTGTGCTACCAAGCTGACCACTAACTTGGACCTGCTTAGAGAATGTCAGCATGGGCACTGCACGTGGATGCCAGAAGTCCCACTTTCATAAGTACATTTTAGACTGAACACTGTGTAATGCTGGAAACTCAAGTCAATTTTCCTTGGCTTCATTCATTCACTTACTCTTTTTTTTCATATAATTTCTTTTTTTCCAGCTTTATTGACATATAACATTTTCTAAGTTTAAGGGTACACTGATACATGTATATATTGTGAAAATGTTTACTACAGAAAGATTGGTTAATATCTCCAACTGACATAATTACTTTTTGCCTTTGTGTGGTGAGAAGATTTAAAATTATTCTCAGCATCTTTCACGTATACAGTAGAGTATTGTTAACTATAGTCACCATGCTATACATTAGGACTTACCATATAACTAAAGTTTTTGACCAACATTTCTTCATTTCCCCTACCCCCGGGCCCCTAGCAACCACCTTTCTGCACTCTCTTTCTATGAATTTAGCTTTTTGAGATTTCACATGTAAGTGAGATCATACAGTATTTTTCTTTGTTCAATTTCTTATTTCATTTAGCATAATGCTGTGAAGTTCCATCTGTGTTGTTGCAAATGGAAAGGTTTCAAAGATTTCCTTTTTTAATGGCTAAATGATATCCACATATTTACATTTATATCTATTTATCTAATGTATTTGGGCTTCCCAAGTGGCTCAGTGGTAAAGAGTCCACCTGCTAATGCAGGAGACACAGGAGACATGGATTCGATCTTTGGGTCAGGAAGATCCCCTGGGGTAGGAAATAGCAATCCAGTATTCTTGCCTGAAGAATCCCATGAACAGAGGAGCCTGGTGGACATGGGGTCACAGAGAGTTGGACACTACTAAGTGACTGAGCATGCATTATCTAGCATTGTTGTTGTTCAGTTGCTGAGTTGTGTCTGGCTCTTTGTGACCCCCATGGACTGTAGCATGCCACGCCTCCCTGTCCTTCACTATCTCTTGGAGTTTGCTCAAGTTCATGTCCATTGGATGAGTGATGTTATCTAACCATCTCATGGCCTGCCATCGTCTTTTCCTTTTGCTTTCAATCTTTCCCAGCATCAGGATCTTTTCTAATGAGTAGGCTCTTCGCATTAGGTGGCCGAAGTATTGGAGCTTCAGCTTCAGCATCAGTCCTTCCAGTGAATATTCAGGTTGATTTCCTTTTAGGATTGACTGGTTTGATCTCCAAGTAGGCAGCCATTCCTTTCTCAGGGGATCTTCCAGACCCAGGGATCAAACCTAGGTCTCCTGCATTGCTGGTAGATTCTTTACTGTTTGAGCCACCAGGGAAGCCTTATGATCTATCATATGTACATGTAAAATAACATTTTCTTTATCCATTCATCCATTGATAATCACTGGTTTTATCCATGTTTGACTATTGTGAATAATGCTACAATGAACATGGAAGTGTGCAGATATCTCTTGCAGATATTAAGTTCATTTCTTCAGATACACAGCAGAAATGGGATTGATAGATCATATGGCAGCTCTATTTTTAATTTTACAAGGAAACTCCATATTGTTTTCCACAGTGGTTGTACCAATTTACATCTCCACTAACAGAGCATAAAGGTTCCCTTTTCTCTACATCCTAATCAACTCTTGTTATCTCTTGTCTTTTTGATAATAGCTATTCCAACAGATATAAGGTGATATCTAATTGTGGTTTGATTTGCCTCTCCCTGATGAGTAGTGATGTTGAGCAGCTTTTCACAAACCTATTGGCCATTTGTACATCTTTGGAAAAATGTCTATTCAGGCATTCTACCCATGTTTTTAATCAGAGTATTTGTTTTTCTGCTATTGAGTTGTATGAGTTACTCTCCTTTACCTTTGATATTTTTTGTCTTTGATATCACAATTTATGTCTTTTTATATTGTGTATCTGTTAACCAATTAGTTTAGCTATTGTCCCACTCTCTCCTAAGCTGCAAGGTTTTTGATGCGAATTCCTCTGATTAGCCCTTTATAGAGCTTCCCGTTTATGTGAGGATATTTTTTTCTCTTGCTTATTTTAAAATTCTGTCTTTGATTTTAGACAGTTTCATTATAATGCATCTTAGAGAAGGGTTGAACTTAATTTTAATTTGGAGACATATGAACTTCATGAACTTAGATGTCTACATCTCTCCCCAATGTTGGGATGTTTCAGCCATTATTTCTTTAAATAAACTTTTACCCTGTTCTCCCTCTCTTCTACTTCTGGGACTCCTATAATACAGGGTTTTTTTTTTTTTTTTTTGTATAGTTTATGTAAGCTTTCTTCAAGCTTTTCATTCCATTTTCTTTGTTGTCCTCTTGCTGGATAGTGTAAAAAGATCTGCTTTCTACCTCACAGATTCTTTGTTTTACTCCATCCAGTATATTAGTAATACATATGATATTGATGTTCTCTATTACATTTTTCATTCCATTTATCATATTCCTCAGTTCCAGAATTTCTGTTTTGTTGTTGTTAATGATTTCTGTCCCCTTGACAAACTCATTTTGTTAATTTTTTTCCTGCTTTCTTGAGTTGTCTTTCTGTGTTTTCTTATAGTCACTGAGCTTCCTTGAAATGTTTGTTTCATTTTTTTGTTGTTGTTGTTGGGCAGCCTATTCCTTTGAGATAGGTTACTGGAAATTTATTGTGTTTCTTTGGTGGTGTCATGTTTTTTGATTTTGCATTTTCCTTGAAGTTTTATATTGCTATATTTGAAGAAGCAGTCACCTCTTCCAGTTTTTACTAACAGAATTGCAGAGAGAAATACCTTCTGTTTCTCCAAATATCATCCATGTTAGGAATCCTGGGCCTTTCTCAGCTCTTTCCTACTGATATTCCTGCTATGTAGTTTTGCTACCTCTTGAGAGCTTGTTTGAAGGTTCTAGCAGGGGAATGCATATACCCTTGATGGAGGGTCAGTCCTCCTCTATCCAGGATGGTCATCCTCTTTGACTGAGCGTGCAGCTTTGGGAGGGACACATATGGAGCAGTGACGGAGGAAGGGGACACCTGCCTAGCCTGCCAGATCAGCCGAATCAACTCTGGTGATCAATGGGGTGACAGATGTCTCAATCAGATCGCCCTCACATCCTCTTGTTCCCTCTTGGAGCAGGAATTCTTAAGATTACACATCTTCTCTCAAGCCTGCAAAGCCCTGCTTGATGTTCTCAGCCTCCACTTTGCTTTCCCCAGGCCTGTACTGATTGTTCACATTTGTATCAGTTCAGGTCAGTTCAGTCGCTCAGTCATGTCCAAATCTTTGTGACCCCATGAATCGCAGCACACCAGGCCTCCCTGTCCATCACCAACTCCCGGAGTTTACTCAAACTCATGCCCGTCGAGTCGGTGATGCCATCCAGCCATCTCATCCTCTGTCGTCCCCTTCTCCTCCTGCCCCCAATCCCTCCCAGCATCAGGGTCTTTTCCAATGAGTCAACTCTTCGCATGAGGTGGCCAAAGTATTGAAGTTTCAGCTTCAACATCAGTCCTTCCAATGAACACCCAGGACTGATTTCCTTTAGGATGCACTGGTTGGATCTCCTTGCAGCCCAGGGACTCTCAAGAGTCTTCTCCAACACCACAGTTCAAAAGCATCAATTTTTCAGCACTCAGCTTTCTTCACAGTCCAACTCTCAAATCCATACATGACCACTGGAAAACCCATAGCCTTGACCAGACGGACCTTTGTTGGCAAAGTAATGTCTCTGCTTTTTAATATGCTATCTAGGTTGGTCATAACTTTCCTTCCAAGGAGTAAATGTCTTTTAATTTCATGGCTGCAATCACCATCTGCAGTGATTTTGGAGCCCCAAAAAACAAAGTCTGACACTGTTTCCACTGTCTCCCCATCTATTTCCCATAAGGTGATGGGACCAGATGCCATGATCTTAGTTTTCTGAATGTTAAGCTTTAAGCCAACTTTTTCACTCTCCTGTTTCACTTTCATCAAGAGGCTTTTAAGTTCCTCTTCACTTTCTGCCATAAGGGTGGTTTCATCTGCATATCTGAGGTTATTGATATTTCTCCTGGCAATCTTAATTCCAGCTTGTGCTTCTTCCAGCCCAGTGTTTCTCATGATGTACTCTACATATAAGTTAAATAAGCAAGGTGACAATATACAGCCTTGACATACTCCTTTTCCTATTGGGAACCAGTCTTTTGTTCCATGTCCAGTTCTAACTGTTGCTTCCTGACCTGCATACAGGTTTCTCAAGAAGCAGGTCAGGTGGTCTGATATTCCCGTCTCTTTAAGAATTTTCCACAGTTTATTGTGATCCACACAGTTGAAGGCTTTGGCATAGTCAATAAAGCAGAAATAGATGGTTTTTCTGGAACTGTCTTGATTTTTGATGATCCAGTGATGTTAGCAACTTGATCTCTGGTTCCTCTGCCTTTTCTAAAACCAGCTTGAACATCTGGAAGTTCTTGGTTCACGTATTGCTGAAACCTGGCTTGGAGAATTTTGAGAATTACTTTACTAGCATGTGAGATGAGTGCAATTGTGTGGTAGTTTGAGCATTCTTTGGCATTGCCTTTCTTAGGGATTGGAATGAAAACTGACCTTTTCCAGTCCTGTGGCCACTGCTGAGTTTTCCAGATTTGCTGGCGTATTGAGTGCAGCACTATCACAGCATCATCTTTCAGGATCTGAAATAGCTCAACTGGAATTCCATCACCTCCTCTAGCTTTGTTCGTAGTGATGCTTTCTAAGGCCCCCTTGACTTCACATTCCAGGATGTCTGGCTCTAGGTGAGTGATCACACCATTGTGATGATCTGGGTCATGAAGATCTTTTTTGTATGGTTCTTCTGTGTATTCTTATCTAACTCAATGAAACTAAGCCATGCTGTGTGGGGCCACTCAAGACAGTCAGGTCATGGTGGAGAGGTCTGACAGAATGTGGTCCACTGGAGAAGGGAATGGCAAAACACTTCAGTATTCTTGCCTTGAGAACCCCATGGACAGTATGAGAAGGCAGAATGATAGGATACTGAAAGAGGAACTCCCCAGGTCGGTAGGTGCCCAATATGCTACTGGAGATCAGTGGAGAAATAACTCCAGAAAGAAAGAAGGGATGGAGCCAAAGCAAAAACAAAACAAACAAAAAAACACATTTGTATATTTTCTCACAATTCTGCAGATCTGGTCTGTCTTCCTGCATGTGCTTACTAGCTGTCTACAAGGGCTTCCTCTTGCTACCATCGGGGGCATGCTCAGATTGCTGAACACAGCGGGAGCCAAGGTTGTGGAGCCCTGGGGATGTCTATACCAGTTAGGAGGATCTGTGGGTGAGACATCCCCAGTGGCTCTTGGGTGGGCTTCCTGATGGAGCAGACTGCTCAGTTAAGGGTCCATGTCCCTTAGAGGCTCTTCGGGACCCCTGACTTACATTCTCCAAGCTGCTTCCCACTCCCCAATCATGCAGCACACCTCAGTATTCTGGGTGGTGTGGGGAAGAATTGGGTCTCTTTGGCAGTGTCCCACAAAAGCTGGGGAACTGGGTGCTCACCCCATCCTCACGTTCCCCCTCATGAAAGAAACCACAGGCTAAGGAGGTGTCTCTTGGAACTGATCTGTGGTACCTTGGGGACGGATGATGAGGATAAAATGAAACTGATCCTCTTACACTCTTCGATGCGTCCAATCTTGGAATTTTCTTCCCTCCAGCCATGAACTGGAACTTTTTTCTTCATGTCGTGGGCTTCTACAAGGCGCTGTCATCCATGAGCGGTTACCTAAGTCAATATTCTTTGGGAGGAAGATGCTAGAAAAATCTTATTCCATTCTGCTGATGCTATCACTGTCCTTAATGTTTATTTCTTGAGCTTTTATATGTCAGGTTTTATTTTAGGCCTTGGAGTTAGAGCAAGGTGAGATAAAATGCTTGAGGAGTTTGTCTTCTAGAATTGCATCAGTTTCATTTTTTTTTTTTTATAAAGTGGGGGTTAAAATGTATATACCTAATTAAGTTGTGATGAAAGTCATTCATGTAATGAACTTATCCCAGCACCAGGCAGATCATAATTTTCAGTAAGTGTCAGCTATTTATATAGAGATCACACACATTGGGAGGTCGGTAGACGTTGACTCTTTTGGAACTGCAATGCCTTAGCATGGGGAGAGCACACCAAATGATCTGGGGGAAGGTGGAAATTTGGAGCCTTAGAAGCATGACTTTTCTAGGTCTAGGATTGAAACATGAAGCTGGAATACAGTGTTGTCATGAGGGCAGTGGGAGGGCCTCCCGAAGAAGGAGGTTTGGAGGAGACACACCAAGTTCAGCTACTTGTTCAATATATGCTGCCTCAGCTGCCTAGAGCTATGGCCAGAGGTGAAGGATTCCACACTGCAAAGGAAGAATCAGTGAGACCCAAAAGCCATGAGACACAAGTCACATTGTGTGGAGCACATTGCTGGCTTTTACATCTTGTTTTGCCTAAATAGCCCACTGTGTTAGATGCCTGTCTTAAGTTCCTACACCTCAATATGTGGTATTAACTCCAATAGAAAATGTGCAACCAGCCCAAAGCTAACATAGTTTAAGAAATATAATATTTTATATGCATCACATTTTAGAAAGCTGTTTTTTGTTGAGGAATGGGGTAACCACTACCGGACATTTTACTTTGCCTTGGGGATGCAATTCGGAGAGTTGGAGTTTATACTACAATTTAGCTAATCTGCCCAGATTCAGCATCTGTATTCCTTTAAGTGGCATTTAATATTACAACAGGAAATCTTTACTGGTTTTCTATCATAAAGAAACATTACTAGACTCTACTGTATTATGTGCTCAAATTGGCTTGCCTTCTCTAGTGAACTGTAGGAGAAGTGGAAACAGTGAGTGGAGAGGGATGCTTGTGTGATCAACCTTGCATCCCACAAGGGTTAGAGTTCTTCACATGCATGCCACGCCCACAGAGCAGGGGTTGGGCCCACCAAGAAAGGCTCAGGTCTTTCTAGAGCTCCCTGAGAGGGGAAAAAATCAGGTCTGTCTCTCATGTTGTTTGTGATGTTTACGTGAGGTGATGTGTACAATAACCTCAGACACGATGGTCATTCAACAAAAACAGTTTACTCTCCCTTTCGTTTTAATCCCCTGCTATATGAGTTCAGTTTTCTTCGGTATTTTTCAAAAGCAGTTATAAATTAAGCTGCCTTCCTTCCTTATTCCTAGCTAGAGGATCTGGCACAAAGAAAGGATCAGTGGGCGTCTGTGAGATGAGTTGTTTGTGGTGTTTGGTATAAAGGAGTTTCCTGTCCAAGTCCTTTGTAGGCAGCGGTGGGAGTTGGGGTGTGGGCTTGGAGATTCGATCCTATCTCCCAGCTCTTGAGCAGCACACTCAGACAGGTTAGACTTAGCTGTTAGGCTCTTTCCAAGTAAATGTATGAGCTATTTTATCCACATGCCCTGCCTTTAAATCTGCCTTTCACGTACTTGATCATATTCTACACACCTGGAACAATATCAGAGTTTGGAATTTCAGGGAAGAATTAGACATCCCCTACCTTTAGGAAGTCAATGATTAAGTAGCAGGAAAGCAGACAGACACACACACAGACATACACTCATGCATACATATACATATGTGCCTGTGTGTGTATTTGTGTACATTTTTGGAAGTAGTGTTCTAAAGTAAGGGGAAACACTCAGTGTGAGAGATCCAAAATTGTGAGCGTGGGGACCATGTTTTATATGTCACAATTAGGTTCCATGGTCTGATAAGAACATAGGTCCAATGAAAGTCAAAGGAATAATGCTTAAAGTGGAAGTAGTCCCAGAGTAAAGCTGCCTCCATAGAGGCACTTCTTTCTTTTCTTTTTTTGAACCAATTTTATTTATTAATTTTGGTTGCACTGGGTTGTCGTTGCTGCATGAAGTCTTTCTCTAGTTTCAGAGAGCTGGGGCTACTGTTTGTTGCAATGCAGTCTTCTCATTGTGGTGGCTTTTCTTGTTGTGGAATACAGGTTCTAGGCACACGGGCTTCAGTAGTTGTGGCTCAAGAGCCCAGTAGGCCTGACACACAGGCTTAGTTGCTCTGTGGCAGGTGGAATATTCCTGGACCAGGGATTGATCCCGTATCCCCTGCATTGGGAGGCAGATTCTTATTCACTGTGCCAACCAGGGAAGTCCTAAAAGGTAGTTCTTATCCTCAATAAGTCTGAAGTCTAGTTAGAGAGACAGTCATGTGCACACCCCTGGATAAAAGGGAGCATATCTCAGTGAGATGTGTCATTGAGGCAAGAGGAGGACCTAGAGGGACCCACAGCTCCTTGGAGCGATGGGAGACGAGGAAGGAGAGGGAGAGAGTTTAGTGTCAGTGAGGGTTGAAGGACTCTGGCAGAAGAGAGAGTGCTGGTTCTGGGTTGAAGCTATAGAAAGGCCTGGCTCCAATCTTGTCTAAGCAGGGAGATCAAAGAGCCTTCACTGGATTGAAGACAATGAGGCGCACATCCTTGGGGAACCAGGTGCTTCTGTGGCCAAGGACTTTGTAGCTTGTCTGGCTGGCTCGCAGCAACATGGTTGAGAACAGACATGCTGTATTGATTAGAAAACTTCTATGCTTGGGAAAAAAATGTAGACATCAGAGACCTGGAAATGAAAACATGCAAGCATTTGTAAATGGAATGTGCCTCTCATTGTGGTTTACATGCCCGAAGACCTTGTGAGCAACCTGTAGATACGGCCGGGGAAAACATGTCTCAGAGCCCCCTTCTCTCCCCCTGGCACGCTGATGGCTCTCCTTGGACAGCACCTAACTTTCTCTCATGGTTTCTTTCCTGAGGTAGGGCCTTCCTCTCACTGATTGTTATCAGGAAGTGAACTGGTAGCCCACTAAACTCAGGCTTTATCAGACTCTCAGGAAGAAATCATGTGTGTATGTGTGTGTGTGTGTCTGTGTGTGTGTGTGTGTGTCTGTGTCTGTGTGTGTGAAGTTCAGTTCAATTCAGTTGCTCAGTCATGTCCGACTCTTTGCGATCCCATGAACTGCAGCACACCAGGCCTCCCTGTCCATCACAAACTCCCGGAGTTTACTCAAACTTATGTCCATTGAGTTGGTGATGCTATCCAACCATCTCATCCTCTGTCATCCCCTTCTCCTCCCGCCTTCAATCTTTCCCAGCATCAGGATCTCTTTCAAGGAGCTGGTTCTTCACATCAGGTGGCTGAAGTATTGGAGCTTCAGCTTCAGCATCAGTCCTTCTAGTGAATATTCAGGACTTATTTTCTCTAGGATTGACTGGTTGGATCTCTTTGCAGTCCAAGGGACTCTCAAGAGTCTTCTCCAACATCACAGTTCAAAAGCATCTCTTTTTCAGCACCATGTGTGTGTGTGTGAAGAGGCTATAGCAAAGGGATCAAGGACCCACTCTGGAGGACACTTGAAAAGTTACTGATGCTTTCTGAACCTTAGATTCTTCATCAGTAAGTGGAAATAATAAGGCTTATAACCAAGTTCTTGAGAAGACTAAATATAGTCACTAAATAGATTAGTACGATGCTTGGCACATATTAGGTATTCGAGAAATCTCACCTGTTGTTATTCCTATTTGGGGGTGAGTACAAGTTGATATAATATGGGTACATTCTGGGTAGAGTTAGAGCAAACTTAGAATCTTTCTGTTGTGGTGGGGGTGTGAGGGGTAGGGACAGGAGCATACACATTGCTGTCCATAGTGCTGAATCATCTTTGCATAGGGCATGGCTGTGACTCTGAACACCAGGCCACTGCGGATGTTGCTCAGTCTCTCCCAGGAATTCTGAGCCAGGAACTCTGAATGAAGAGACACAGATAGTAGAAAAGCAAACTAACTGTGTCTTTTGGATAAGCCACTGAGAAATTTCTATGGAGAGAAAAAGAGACATTTTAATCCCCTTTTTACATATTTACACTACCAAACACACACATACACACCCTAACCTGATATAGTTGAAACACTGATAAAAATAAGGCATGTGTGCTCTGTGATGGAAGGGTGGCAGGTATTAACATGAATGTTGAGTCTGAGTAGTTAGCAGAACCCAAGAAGGGTGAAGATTAAGTGAGGCATCATTATTAAATGGGTTAAAACAAAATTAAACATCTAAACATTTTGGGTCAATAAAATATTTGTAATTTTCACAATGTCACAGAACAAGTAAAACCATTATTTTATAATGTACCTTGTCGGTTTCATGTAATATTGAAAGTTTAAGCACACTTCTGAGTGTATCAAGTTGTTTTTGGAGAGTAGGGAATTTTGAAAGGCAGGTGTCTCCCCCATATTTTTCTTTTTGGGGAGTATTTTGGTGATGATTTTGGGTGTATTGTTTCCTCTGAGGCCTCTTCGTCCATTTCCTTCCTCTTCTCACAACTTGGCTAACCTGCCTCCTAACACCTACTTGCTAGTCAATTTATCCTTGCAGTCATCCATCCACCCCCAATTATTCAAACATGCAATTATTGAGCATCTACTGCATATTCTGCACTAAGAAAGTAGCTCAACTAATCTGACTGTTGTCATGACAGAGTGACCTTGACCCAGCCCCTCCAGAATCCATGCTGTACTTATTCTTCCATTCAAAAAATTCACGAAACTCTTATTGTTAGTCAGGTACTGTTTTAGGGAGTGGGGACACAACAATAAATTCTGCTATCCAGTAGTTGGGTTACTGAAATAGGTGTCTGACTGGTTCCATTTTTGCCATCGACCTCTAGCAGTTCATTGTCAATACAGCCAGAGTCCTTTTACACCTAAGTCCGGTCATCATTTCTCTGCTCAGAGTCTCCCAACTTCTCATCTCATTTAGCTGGAGCAGGGGTGGGCAACACAGTGATGGAGGTGATGAGAAGAGTTTGTATTATATGTATTTTGAAGGCATAGCCTATAGGACTCACTGACAGATCAGAGCTCGCACCCCTGTACTGGAAGGTGAAATCCCAACCACTGGACCACCAGGGAAGTCCCTAAAGTTGCCTTTTTAAATGGATGCTGCCCGCCCAGTAGACAAAGCATGGCATCTTCAGAGGCCTTGCATGATTGTGAAAGCGGCCTGTCTTTCTTGCTGTGGTCCATCTCCTCTCTGACTTGCCCGTCTGATGCCTAGGCCTCTCCTCATCCCTTACAGAGTGAAGAATTTGCTTCACTCGGAAGGAAGCAGAGTGCAAAGTGAGGTCACTGCTGCCTGCTAACTCTTAAGACCTTAACTTTCAGAAACATTTCAGCAATGTTTCCTAAACATTTACAAGAAACAAGAGGTATTTTGATAGCCTTATAAACTTTATTTAGTTTTAACAAATACTGAAGTTACTGGTTTACTATACCAATAGGAATTAAATGTTGTGCTATAAAGTTAAAGGCCAAAATAGTTCAGATAGCTACAGCTCTAATTAAGATTTCAGGGCATGGTGGGGAAAGCAATATGGCCCAATCTATGGTCTACTTTTTAAAAAACAGTGTAGCTACTCAAGTTCCATTTATTTAAAAGAGCCTTTTATGAAAAACTTAGAGAACATTAGATTCATTAACAGCAATTGTAGGCTTTTGCACCCATTCATGGGTGGCAGATGGATCCATTGAAACGACTGGCTGAACAAATATGAATTGACCATGACCTCCAGAAATTAGGAGTCTGTTTGAAACCTGTTAGTGTAACAGTGTTTTGTACAGTAGCTTGAATCTTTTTCCTCTTTGGTAGAATTAAGTACTCATTTTTTCCTTCGTTACTACCCCTTCTTTTTAGTTTATTTACACACACATACAATTGCACAATTCACATTGCATTCCCAAAGTGTAATTTTCTCTTTACTCATACTTCAATGCATGTTTTTATCCTACAATAACAGTAATAATGTTTTTATTGTAATATTGTATATTAGAACACATAAATATATTATATATTATTGTTATTAGTGAAAATGCACTTGTAGATATTGTGCACTTTTCCCCAGCTTTACTGAGGTATAATTGACAAAAAAAAGTATATATATTTAAAGTGTACAATGTGGTGATGTGATATACATATGAATTGTGAAATGATTATCACATTCCAGCTAATGAACACATCCACCACTTAGTATCTTTTTTTTTTTTTTTTTGCTGTAAGAATATCTAAGGTCTACTCTCTTAGCATATTTCAAATATGAAATAACTATAGTCATATTGTACATTAGGTCTCCAGGATTTATTCATCTTATATCTGAACATTTGCACCCTTTGCACAATATCTCCCCATTTACTCACCCCCCAACTTCTGGAAACTACCCTTTTACTCTTTGCTTCTGTGAGTTTGACGTTTTTCAATACCACATGTAAGTGAGATCATACAGTGGCTTTTTTTCTGCATGTAGTTTATTTCACTTAACATGGTGGTGGTTTAATCACTAAGTTGTGTCTGACTCTTTGTGACCCCATGGACTGTAGCCCACGAGGCTCCTCTGTCCATGGTAGTTTCCAGGCAAGTATACCGGAGTAGGTTGCCACTTCCTTCTGCAGGGGATCTTCCCCACCCAGGGATCAAACCTAGGTCTCCTGCCATTGCAGTCAGATTCTTTACCAACTCAGCCACCAGGGCAGCCCATAATATATTCCAGTTTCATCCATGTTGTTGCAAATAGTGGGCTTTCCTTCTTTTTATAGCTGAATAATATTCCATTGTATGTCTGTGTGTGTAGTGTATATTGTATACACAACAGTGTATATTGTGTGTATGTTGTCACACTTACCACATTTCACACACATCACATTCTTTATCCACTCACCTGTTTATGGACACTTAGACTATTTCCATACTTTGGCTATTTGAATAATGAATACTATTGTGTGTTAACTCTCATCCAAACAACTGCTTTGTGATTCATATCCCTTACTCACCCAAAAGGAACAAGCCAGAAGTTAAGTAAGAAATTTAAGGAGGGTTTTCTTTATTTCCTTTCACTCTGAAGTTTTTGAAGATTAAAACAGTGAAAAGCATCAAGAAAATAAATAAGCTCTGTGTGATTCTGGTTCCCCATTATGTAATCCTTAGTGGATTTTCAGGAGTTATTAGATGTTTGCTATAAAATTATGAAATGCATGTTATTTTAGCACAATTATGTTCTACTCCTCCTTTTCTTCTTTTATTTTCCTTTCCTTTCTATTTCTACTCCCCTTCACCATCATTAGTATTATTTAATTAATTCATTTTAGATACAGCTACCCCATTTTTAAGAATTATTTAGTAGACTCCTGATTGCAAAAAGTCTTGAGTGAAAGTCTCCCTAGAATTGTAAATGTCTTTGCTCTTTCAACACATTAGTGATAGATATCTTTTTTGGCCCTTAATACTGATTAAACTCTTTTTCCAGTGCATTTCAAAATGATCTGAAGCCATTTCAAATAAGACTTGTGTATGTGTGTGTTAGTCTCTCAGGCATGTCTGACTCTTTGTGACTCCATGGATTGTGGCCCGCCAGGCTCCTCTGTCCATGTAATTATCCAGGCAAGAATACTAGTGAAGTGAAGTGAAGTTGCTCAGTCATGTCTGACTCTTTGCGACCCCATGGACTGTAGCCTACCAGGCTCCTCCATCCATGGGATTTGCCAGGAAATAGTACTGGAGTGGCTTGCCATTTCCTTCTCCAGGGGATCTTCCCGACTCAGGGATCGAACCCAGGTCTCCCGCATTATAGACAGACGCTTTACCGTCTGAGCCACCTGGGAAGTCCAAGAATACTAGAGTGGGTAGTTATTCCCTTCTCCAGGGTCCTGATCCAAGGATTGAACCTGGGTCGCCTGCATTGCAAGCAGATTCTTTACCACCTGAGCCATGAGGGAAGCCTATTAGGTATTTAACTTGGTTAAATCCTTTCCTTTTTCCGAGCATCTAATTCCTTATCTATAAAATGGGGATAACAATATCTACCTCATATATTTGTACCGATTAAATGGGGGTGAATTTGATAGGAGAAAAGTTTATAGTAAATTGTGAAGTTCCATTTAATATTAATATGCAAATTATAATAGTAATAATAATAATGTAATTGGAAAAATCAGGGACTGGAGCTGCACACTGGAGTTTTGTTTTTTTTTTTTTTCTATGACACAAGACTATCTTAAGTGATATGCTATAGTTAGATCATAGTTCACACAACCATCTTCTGACTTGGGCAATTAAACTAGGTCATAGTATTTGGGCATGTAAAGAACACTACATGCTTATGCACAAATTTTATATCTCGATTTCCGAACATTAGTTTGGCGCTTGGTTCCGGAAGGCCAGTCGCTTTCTCTCGGGACTGCCCCTGCTCTGGGTTCCGTCTAGTCAGCGCTGCTACTCTTCATAGCTCTCTTATGCTTGTGTTCTGTCTGGATCCTTGAAGGGCCCCCAGAAAGGCCTGGGCAAGAGTGGGGTGGAAAGAGGAGGGGCTTTGCTGTTGCTTGTTGGATGGCGAAGCTGGAATAAGGATGTTCCTTTGCCTTGGGGGATCTTGGTGTCAGGGGAAAAAGTAGGCTCTGCTCGGCGACAGGATGGGCACCCCAGGGAACAAGGAGAGAGGGGGCAAGACAGGTCAGGCCCCCGGGGAGGTGGGGGGACGTCCCTGCCTAGAAGGCTGTTGGGTCCCTAGAGCTCTCCCAGCTGGGCTTTATAGGATTACAGTTGAATTCACAACTTAAGTCTCTGCCAGAGAGAGTAATTCTGTCTGCAGCAACCCCCACCCCCTACAAGGTTGTATCCAAAGTGAGGAGAGGAAGGATGGAGGTGTGGGGGCGGGGCAGCAATCCTCCAGGCTGTTAGCAGCTCTTTGAGTCAATGGCCTGTGAAATGTTAGAGAAGACCCGAAACCCCCCTCCCTGGGTGGATATCACCTTCTTCCTTTGGATTTTATGAAGAACCTGATCCTCTTTGCCTGGATGGAAGCAAATAAACTGGAGTCTCCGAGGAGGACGATGGCTCAGCCGTAGAGGTCCCCCTGCGACGGCTGGCTTTGACGCTTTGCTGATGGATACGATCCTGCTCAGAGAACGAGATGATTTGTGCCAGTCTGAGAGAAAGGTCATGTTTTTAATTTAACTTAATTTCCTTCACCAAAGAGAATTTTCAATAGGATATTCGACTTTTGCACCTTTAATGAGACCAGATGCTCTGGGGCCTGCAGCCTTGAAGAGAAAACAGATTTTCTAGTTTACACTTCCACTCTGAGCCTTTTCTAAACTGGACATGTGACGTTCCCTTGAGTGCCCCTTGCACTGGTGTTTCTTTCTCTCTCACTTTTTCCTCTTCCTTCCTTTCTATCTCTCTGTCTTCCTTTTTCTCTTCCCACCCATTCTTCCTTCCTCTCTTCTGCTTCTTCTCCTCTTTTGTAGACTTATCTTTGAACACTTGGCATGGGCTAAGCAGATGCTTAGAGCTTCACAAACGTATGTTCGGTTTCTATTTTACAGATGAAAAAGCTGAGATTCAGCAAGGTTAGGTGAGGAGTCTTGTGTTGACTAGGGGGATGATAGGCTGAGTAACACAGTCCTTACAAGCCTGGGTACTGAAATTAGATCATCTGAGTTCGAGTCCAGGCTGCGATGTTTACTTGTAGTTACCCGGGAAACTTCCTTAACCTTTTAACTACCAGTTTATGCCTTAGAGTTTAATTTTATTTTTAATGATGACAGTTAAATGTACAAAAGGGCATATGTATAGTTTATAGACTATTAAAACCAATGCCTGGATACCTTTCAACTAGATTAAGAAATAGAGCATTGTCCATACTTTTCAAGTCTTATATGTGTTCCTCATCTGTGCAACTTCCATCCTCATTTAACCCCTAGGGCTAACCACTTTTGTGGATTTTGGTTTTATGTTACTTATGTTTTTCTATACAAGCATATATATGTGTATGTGCTTAGTTGCTCAGTCATGTCCAACTCTTTGTGACCCCATGGATGGTAGCCCATCAGGCTCCTCTGTCCATGGGGACTCCAGGTTAGAATACTCGAGTGGGTAGTCAGGCCCTCCTCCAGGGGATCTTCCCAACCCAGGGATCGAACCCAGGTCTCCCGCATTGCAGGTGAATTCTTTACCATCTGAGCCATATATACGTATTATACAATACATATATATACACATACACCCTATCAATAAATAATATATTGATTAGTGTTGCTTGTTTTTATACTTTATTAAGCTGAAAATTCTATAATGTATTTTTTTGATATGCTTTTTATACTTTTAGCTATATTTATGAGATTTAGCCATGTACTTATAGTCTCTTTATTTTCAGTCCTAAGTGGAATGCTGTTTTATGACTTCATCTCTATTTAGTCATTCTCTTCTTAATGGATATTTGGGTTGTTGCAGCTTTTCAGTATGACAAACAATTCTGTTATGCACATTGCTAGACTTCTTTCCTGAGGCACATCTGCTGAAGTTTCTTTAGGGTGTAAACCTAGGAACGAGATGATCACAGTCACGTATGTTCAGTGTTATGCTCAACTGCTTTCTATATTTGTTGCAAAACCAGTTACTGACTCATGGAGTAAAGAGTTCCCATTTCTCCAGTTCTTCACCAACACTTGATATTGTCACATTTTAAATCTCTGGCAATATAGTAAGTGCAAAATAAATCTTATTGTTGTTTTAACTAATAGCTTTCATTTCCAATGAAACTGGGTGGTGCTAATGGTAAAGAACCCACCTGCCTATGCAGGAGATTTTAAGAGACGTGGGTTTGATCCCTAGATCAGGAAGATCGCCTGGAGGAGAGCATGGCAACCCACTCCTGTATTCTGGTCTGGAGAAGTCCACGGGCAGAGGAGCCTGGCAGGCTATAGTCCCTGGGGTCACAAAGAATCAGACCCGACTGAAGCAACTTAGCACACATACATTTATAGTTATTTGCATTTTTCTCCTAGGTAAAATGCCATTTTATGTTTGCTTGTTTATTTTTCTGTGTTTTTTTTTTTTTTTTGCCCATTTCTCCCTTAGCCTGATCTTCCTCACTTATTTAATGGGAGGACTATTCTGGAAGCTCTCTATTAGCCTTTAGAGCTCTCTGCTCTGATTGAAAGACTGATATTTTGTTGCTGCTAACCCTGTTTTCACATGTTGCATTTCTTCTCTTTGAAACATTCTTGTATGTCTTAGGGATTGGTGTCAGCTTGTGGCCCTGTCTCCTAGGTCATGGACAGCATAGAAAAAGTCTTCTGTATAATTGCCCAAGAGAGTTTTCTTTAACTGAATATTTTTAAATTTCCATTGACAATTAAAAATGAGATCTGTTTTCTATTTGTTTATATTCCCTCAAATATTACAAGTTGGGTACATATTTATGACTGGCCAGAATCTAAATTTTTCTATCAAAGACATAATGAGGATGGCTTTCTCTTCCTGCTTTCTTCTGTTCTTCTATGGTGGTGGAATTAAGAAAAAAAAAATAAAGTCTAGGAGATAATTCTTCCTGTCTCTGCAAAGTTAAATACATAATCATAGCTTGTTTTTAAGATAATTTATTATGAGCCTCTTCATTTACTGTGCCTCAGTTTCTAATTCATGTTTTCCTTCAGATCAACTGTTTCTAAAGCAATAAAAATTAAAACAGAAAGAAATTCTCCCAAACTGTTGAAGCAACTAACCAAGAGAAACTTAAACCCAAACTCCCACCAAAGAGCCCCAACAAGCATTATCAAATCTAAAAGTATCCTTTGATTCAGATCAGGAATTACACAGGAGCAACTAAAATTTCTTGCACAATTGCCAGTGTCTGCTCCTACCTTCCCTTGTCTTTTACCAAATTAGGCCTTCAACAGATTGGAGGAGACTCAGTCGCACTGGGGAGGGCAATCTGCAATCGATTCAAATGTTAATCTCCTTCAGAAACGTCCAGAAATACCCTCATATATATATCTAGAATAATGTTTAATCAAATATCTGGAAGCCTTGTAAAGTAATCAAGTAAACATACAGAATTAAACATCACAAAAAGGTTCCAACATTTAAAAACAGGAAAACATGAAACTCCATAGTTCATAGAATAGTAAGGTGGTAGTGATGGTTGTGCATATGTTGTGTAAATTGTGATCAAAGTCTTGTTGACCTATTTCCACAACAACTATGCAGTGATAGTTTATCCTTTAATAGTTGAGTGGTCTTTGTATGACGTTATCTACTAACAATATCTAAGAATTTTTAGAAAATATCCTCATGCATAATCTCTGTGATTTTCCCCAGACTTTATATCAATTCTTCCTTTGCTGGTTCTTACTGCTCCTCGAAAATCCTACCCTGCTTCTAATGTTGAATGCCATGACCCTTTGCTGCAGTGCACTGGCAAGTCTGTGCCTGTCTCCTCTGGTTCCCTGAGCAAATCAGGTTCGGTTGTTTTGGGTAATTTATTTGCCTAGGATTGGTTTTTGGTTTTGTCCATATGCTGGACTGTTGCTTCTTAAGGTTTAGTGAGTATCACTTGGAAAACTTTCAATACACAGATTCCTGGGCCCTATTCCCAGATTACTGGGAATACTAGTGGGGGGCGGGTGTTGCAGCGGTGGTGGAGCGGGCGGTGTCAGAGAATTTACATTTCTAACAAGAAACCCAGGGATGCTACTGCTGCTAGTTTAAGGACCATAATTAGGGTTGTGCTATTCTAGATGATACTTACAAAACCAATAGGATTGTTTACCTTTAGTATATATATATCTATAATGCATGGCTGCCATTTCATTGGTGTCTCTTGGTTTCCAAATAAATAATGTTTTATTATTTGAATCATTTTTGATCATTGGTTACTTCTCACTAAGTTGTTGGCTCTTTGAAGACCAACCCTAAGTCAGATTTTGATCCATCATAAAGTTAGTTCACACCATGCTCAGCAAGTATATGTTGATTGAATTAAAAGGGAAGGAAGGATTGATCAGTTGATGGAAGTCAGCAGCATGCAAGGTTCCAGGCTCACCTCTCACACCCTTATGCCACATTTCATCCAGACCCTGGAAACTGTGATCTCTCTCACTTTCTGCAGCAACTCACTGGCAGCCTTGAGACCACCCTGCCTCAGGCTGAGAAGTGAGAAATTCTGAAAGCAATCGAACACTGTAAATTTTCACAGCAGTTCGGCTGGAAACTGTTGGGCACAGATGTTTCTGTAATTGTGATATGCTGGGAACATTCTCCGGACTCCAAGCACACAGGGCCTCAGCTTCAGTCTTCCACCTGGGTGCCTCAGTGGGCGAGTCTCAGTACGCTGATGCTGTAATGGGAACCAGGTGGCAGCATGTGCCTGTCTTAAAAGAGCTGAGCAAAATTCATGGCTCAGTACCAGTCACTCCTTCCCTCTGGTCCCAGCTCCTTCCTCAGGGAGCTGGCTCTGGTGATGGCAGACCTCTCTGCCTACTCCAAGTGGAGTGGTTCTCAGCCCCTTGTCCAAGATGGGAATGGAGTCTCATTTTTGCTGTTGGTTGGAGCCCTAGAGGCCTCCAGCTGCCCTTTGATTGGCTGTAAGAAAAGAATCAGGAAAAGGGTTTGGTAGTGTGAAAGAATATGACTCTTCCATACAATCTGTGTGTAATCAGGGTCACTACCATCATTTGAAAATCCATAGAAGGATTTTGAAACTTGTGACATATTCCTTCCAAACTGGATTTGCTTTTTGCATTTAGTATTGGTAAAGTATCTGCCTGCAGTGTGGGAGATGCAGGTTCAGTCCCTGGGTTGGGATGATCCTGTGGAGAAGGAAATGGCAACTCACTCCAGTATTCTTGCTTGGGAAATCCCATGGATGGAAGAGCCTGGTGGGCTATGGTTCATGGAGTCACTTGGACATGACTTAGCAATTAAACCACCACCACCACCATTCCTGTTTTTAGTTAGAAATAGCTCTCATTTGGGTTTTCCAGATGGCACTAGTGGTAAAAAACCTGCCTGCCAATGCAGGAGATGTAAGAAATGTGGCTTCAATTCCCAGGTCAGGAAGATCCCCTGGAGAAAAGCATGGCAACCCACTCCAGTATTCTTGCCTGGAGAATCCCTTGGACATAGGAGGCTGGTGGGCTACAGTACACAGGTCTCAAAGAGGTGGATACAACTGAAGTGACTTTGCATGCATACACACAGCTCTCATTTGCTTCAGGGTTCTTCCTGCTTGTGGAAACACGAGTAAGGCTATGAATAGCACAGGAGAAATATCTGCTACTGCTTGAAATGTACCCAGCAAAACTGACAAAAGTTCAATGACCTGGGAGCATTCTTCATGAATGTTTCTGGTTGGGATAACTTTCCTCTGCAATACACCAAAGGTGTAAACAAGACAGCAGGTGAAGGATGTAGAACTGGAGACCTAGGAAGAGGAAGCAGACACTTCTTGGGAGGACCACATGCTGTGGTTAGCCTCCTGCCCTAGTGACTCAGGTTAAGTAACTATCGTTGTGCTTACAACTGTCAGTGTTGCGGTGTAACAAATGTCCTTCCATTTCTTTTCACAAGACAGCTTCTTAACACAGCTGTTGAAAGACTTGTCTTTATAAACTCTCATATAACCTTTATGTCTTAATTTATCACTAATGTGTAACATTAGCTGCACTACTGTTAAACAAAAAAGTTTACCCTAGGCAGTACTCACAAATCTTCTAAGAACCAAGAGGAGTATTTTCTTCCAGTTTTAGCTTTTATGTAGAACATGTTTCATATTAAAATAGAATTGGATTTTTCTTCTTAGCTCCCATTATTCACTATGCTGTTATTTCTTTAAAAAAGTAACTTGTGCAGCTTTTAAAATCTATAACCTCCATATAGCTAGAACAAAGAAACAAAAAAATTCCAAGAAGGAATATTTGCTGTAGTGATAGTTGAGTGAGGTAACTGGTAAGATGAAATTTAAAGAAGCTTCTATAAAAAATAACAAAATAGACACACCATTAGAAGTAGTAAGAAAGTTAAGTAAGTTTGCTGTCAGATCAACTTATGCATAATTAAAGTTATTTTTCATCAGCAATAATCAACTATCAACTAAAAACACAGTAAGAAAAGAAGGTAGCTTTCATAATACCAGTAAAAAGTATAAACCATCTAGGAGTGAACTTAGTCAAGAGTACACAGATTTCTATGGGAAAATGTTAAACATTATTGGAGTACACATAAGATGATTTATTAAAATGGAGAAACATTCCTTGTTCCTGTATGGAGTGAGTCAATGTTATCAAGTTACTTCCTACTCAAATCAATATACATATACAATACAATTTTATTAAAATTCCAGTAAGTTATTTTGAAGGACTTGATAAAAATAATCTAAAAATATCTGGAAGGATTAAGATCCATGAATACCTAAGTGAGTTAAGAAAAAAAAAAAGGGAATGTTTTTCTTGCCAGGTATTAAGACATGTTACAAAGAGTGATATTTGTGTAAAAGTCGCATGCTCCTCAGGGTTAGTGTAAACTGATACAGACATTTTGGAGAACAATCTGCCAGTATTTGGCTAAATTAAGTGTACTCATACTCTATGATTCAGCACAAAATTCACACAAGTCCATAGGTGACCTGAATGGGGATAGGCACTGTAATGCTGCTATGAAAGAAGGTGTTGGAGGTAACTCAGTGTCCACTCCTTGGGGAGTGGATTGTTAAATGTGGGGTTGCATTTTATGGGGCACTAATCTGTAAGTTGGGCTTTCCCAGTGGCTCAGGGGTAAAGAATCTGCTTGCAATGCAGGAGATGCAGGTTTGATTCCTGGGTTGGGACGATCTCCTGGAGGAAGCATGGCAACCCACTCCAGTATTCTTGTCCATGGGAAATCCCATGGACAGAGGAGCCTGGTGGGCTACAGTCCATAGGATTGCAAAAAGCTGGACACGACTGAAGTGACTGAGCAGAACACGGGATGCTGTAAGTTAAAAGCAATTGACTGCATATGATGGATCTTAAAATAATACATCATTAAAAATCAGTAAATAGAATGAGGTTACACACAAAAAAGCTTATTTTTATAGGAACAGGTATAAACAAGCTATGACAAACCTAGACAGCGTATTAAAAAGCAAAAATATCACTTTGCCAACACAGGGCCGTATAGTCAAAGCTATGGTTTTTCCAGTCGTCATGTATAAATACGAGAGTTGGACCAAAAAGAAGGCTGAGGGCCGAAGAATTGATGCCTTTGAATTGTGGTGTTGGAGAAGACTCCTGAGAGTCCCTTGGACTGCAAGGAGGTCAAATCAGTCAATCCTGAAGGAAATCAACTGTGAATTTTCATTGGAAGGACTGATGCTAAAGCTGAAGTTTCAATACTTTGGCCACCTGATACAAAGAGCCAACGCACTGGAAAAGACCCTGATGCTGGGAAAGATTGAAGGCAAAAGGAAAATAGGGTGGCAGAGGATGAGATGGTTAGATAACATCACCGACTCAATGGACATGAATCTGAACAAACTCCTGGAGATAGTGAAGTACAGGGAAGCTTGGCATGCTGCAGTCCATGGGGTTTCGAAGAGTCAGATACGACTTAGCGACTGAACAACAAAAACACATGAGAAGGGTTAGGATTAGAGTTGGTGTTAGAAAGACAAGTCAGAAACAGGCATTAAAAGGAAAATATGATAAAAGGAAAAGTGTACAGAATAATGATGATAATGTACCTTAACTGAGAGGCATGATTAATTTAAAAGTTTCAATTAAAAAAATGAACAACGAAAAATTAAAAAATAAAAAAATTCATTTAAAGTTGCAGACTTCTCTCTTTTTCTGTCTTTCTAGGGAATATCAAGAAGATATTTGGAGCTGGACTTATTCTTTTCAGAAAAGGCAGCACAATAAATAATAACATTTGAGTGAAGACTTCATGTAAGGCTGACCTCTGTGTCTTCACCAAGTCTGTCTCTTCTAGAACTAGTTGATAAATCTTGGAGCCCCTCCCCTTATCCAGCTCCTTCTGTCCAGGGGGCAATAGCTGAGCATGTGAGGGGCCAGCAAAGACCTTGGGAGGTCAAGATGGGGACATCTATGGCCCAATCCAACTCCTGAGTACCTGATGTGGGCTTTTATTTCTCTAAAGAAAACTACTGTTAGCATAAGGATCTGGACTAGAAAGGGTGTTATCACTGCTGTGTGCTCAAACATATCTATTTCTGACAGAAATCAATGTGGTAAGGACCCACTGGGGCTTTAGTCATGGACTAATCTGATTCTGTACTTCTCACTTTACTTGGAGTTTGAAAATTGGAACAGCCCCTTTGTTTTGAATAAACATTGGACTCATAGGCAATTCTAGGCCACGGAAATCCCAAGAAAGAGAAACTGGATATCCTGTTAATTTAGACAGAAATTTAAATGGTTAAATTGAATGTTAGGAAGAAAATGGACAGTGTTTTGGTGAAGTGGGTCATGCTGGCTACACAACCCAGTTCTAGAACTTCAGTAAACAATTTAGAGTACCCATTAGGTGCAAGGCATTATCCTAGAAAATGAGATGGTTTCATGATGACTCAGACATGACTTTCTTTGAGACCACAATGAAACAAATTTTTTTTTCTATATAACAAGGAATCAAGTTCCTTGGGGTTCATTTTGATCTTATTTGCAAAGGAAGGATCAAAAGTGTATTGACTTCGAGTTTATTGACCCTCAAGAAAGGCTAGCCTGACCATACATTGCACAGTTGTTGTTCAGTTGCTCAGTTGTGTCCATGGACACCAGGCACGCCAGGCCTCCCTATCCCTCACCATCTCCCAGAGCCTGCTCAATTCCATGCCCATTGAATCGGTGATGCCATCCAACCACCTCATCCTTTGCCACCCTCTTCTCCTCCTGCCTTCAATCTTGCCCAGCATCAGAGTCTTTTCCAATCAGTCAGTTCTTCGCATCAGGTGGCCAAAGTATTGGAGCTTCAACTTCAATTCTTCCAATGAATATTCAGGATTGATTTCCTTTAGGATTGACTGGTTGGATTTCCTTGCCATTCAAGGGACTCTCAAGAGTGTATAGTGGATATCCTATAGTCAAATCAAGTACACTTCAGAAATGGTACAACCATTATACCCCAGTCTCTCATTTAATTGTGCCTACTGTGGAGCTCTCTGCTTGATGTTCTGAGATGCCTAGGAAGGGCATGTTGCTTGGCACTGCTTAGGTCCTGCTGTAGCACTGGGTCAAGGCAATTGCTGGAAGAACATCTCTGACAGAATGAGCTCAACCTTCTGGGAAAGAAAGGCTTCACCTTGCAGAGACCTCTGTGGTTCTTTCTCTCCCTGGCCTGTTTGTTCTCTCTTTGCCTGTCATAACTATGTTTACGCACCACCCAACCCTTCCCATTAAAAATGAGTGGGATGATGGGGCCCTAATGAATCACTCTCTAAGCATCTAAGTCACAATAATCAATTACAGCTCCCTGTCACCCAGACAATGATCTCTGTGAATCGGTGATCTTTACGTAAGCTTGTTAAGAGATCCATTAGAAGAGGGTGAGGACTCTCTTTCCCCTTTGAAATATTATTCCAACAAGAAGCCACATGCCTGTGAGGCCCTTGGCTCACAGGACTTGAGGCTTTGAGTCATGGATCAGCAGTGAGGGTATTAAGACCTTTGGGATTCAACAAATTCTGCCAAAAAGAAAGCATCAGCCTACATTGAAGGGTGTTGCCTGCCTGCGCGTTGTGAGGAAGGCTGCAGTGTTAGGGCTTCACTTTCTGTCTCTAAAGAATCTACCCTCTTATCTCATCTTGGTCCATCTCAAATTAGGGATTAGATAGACCTGACAGAGCTGTAGTTGGCTGAGTCAGCTAGCTACAGTGGTGGTAGATTATCTAGGGCAAAGGAAGCATGAGGATCCTGTTTAGAGATCCCAGTGGGGTTGAATACAGGAAGGAAGTTCTCTAAGACAGGAGTCCCCAGCCTCTGGGATGAAATGCCTGAGGTGGAGCTGATGTAATTATAATAGAAATAAAGTGCACAATAAATGTCATGGGCTTGCATCATCCTGAAACTGTCCTCCCTCCTCTGGTCTGTGAAAAAATTGTCTTCCACAAAACCAGTCCCTGGTGCTATAAAAGTTGGGGACCACTGGTCTAGGAATCATATATGTGCATGGGGTCAGGCAGCTATTTGGGAAGGGATAAAAGAACATGGGACTTTGATCTTGAACAGGAAGAGGTACCCAGAGCTTCCATTAATGAAACGGTGACCTCCTGGTGTATGTGTGTTCAGGGCATAGGGCTGGGTTTGGCACCTTTAAGCAGCATTGCCCTCGTGTGTCCCCTTTCTGCTTGATCTGTTAAAAGCCTGGCATGGGTATTGCCATCTTTCTTCTACAGACTTCTGGGAGGAAAGTGAGCAGAGGATATCTATTTGCAGAAATCTGCATGCAGAGGAATCCCGGAAGAGTGATCCCTGGGGCACAAGTGTCCTTGCATGTACCATTTTGATTGCTAGCATCTCCTGGTCTTTGTGGCCCGCAACCTCTGCCTTCTCCAGCTATTCATCTGGGCTCTATTCTGTCCCCTGTAACAATCCTTATGGAGGCAGGAAGAACCAAGTGAGCCCGTTTCCTCCCTTCCCTCTTGACCTGATCAGGGCCTGCTCCTGAGACCCTCTCAGGTCTGGATCCAGTTGCCAAGACAACCCCAGGCTTCCGTGTCTGCCTATATCAGATCCCTCTGGCTCTATCCTCGTTCCTAATTACTGAGCTACTAAACGGCTAGTCCTGTACATACAGCATCTCATTTAGTATTTGTAACAGTCCAGTGAAAGAAAATTACGATTCCAGTTTTAGAGATAAGAATATTTAGGCTCAGAAATTTTAAATAATTTCCCAATCTCACAGTTAATACATGATACATCCAGGGTTTTGTCTTGAGTCTTTCAAACAACTTTTTTTTTTTTTTTTTTTCTAAGCTATTTGATGGTATGGACTAGGTAGTTTGTTTCTTCTTGAATTCTTGGGTTGTTCATAAGTTGCCCACCAGGGGCCTCTTTGGTGTCTATGTCCACTCCACACAGAAAGAAACTTTTAAGACAGGCCAACTGGGCCGTACTGCCAGCTCACTGCAATCCATGAAATAAAGCGACAAATGTTAGTAGATGTTCCAGACTGGGGATTTTTAAACCAACAGGATCTCTTTTAGTGATTATGCAAATTTGATTTGTTTGTCAACGTGTTTCCTCATTTTTTTTTTATTTGCAAATTTCAGAGTAAAGCTTTTCCATTTGCTGCCTAGTTGAAAATTATCTTATTGCAAAGCAATTGGTTAAAAAGAACTATTTATCATTTGCAACAACTTGTCTCTGTGACCAGGATTTGTATATTCCCTGGAAACTCTAGAACCCAAATAAAATGCTGAAATAAATTAGATGCTGCAGGTGAAATAAAACTCCAACCATATATTCCATTTCAAATTTTCATTCTGATAAAATCAATTCCATTGTTCTTATAATTAGTAGATGTATTAATATCCTAAAAACTGGTTTTTAAAATATTGTTTATGTGTTAGGGTTGCATAGCTTTCATTTTTAAAAGAGAGTTCATCTATTAAAAATGTTTGAGGGACTTCCCTAGTGGTCCAGAGGTTAAGAATTCTCCTTGCAATGTAGGGGATGTGGGTTTGATCCCTGGTCAGGGGACTAAGATCTCACATGCCATGAAGCAATTAAGCCCATGTGCCGCAACTACTGATTTCTTGCACTCTGGAGTCCAGATGCTGCAACGTGGATCCTGTGTACTGCAATTAAGACCCAGCACAGCCAAATAAATACACAAGCGAGTAAATACTTAAAAAAATTTTTTTGATATATGTATAATTATGACTGACTTGTGTTGTTGTATGGCAGAAACCAACACAGCATTGTAAAGCAATTCTCCCCCAGTTAAAAATAAAATAAAAAAATGTTTGAAAACCACTGCATAGACAGTCACTCATTTCCACTTCACCTTCACTAAGCCTGCATTTGTAGACCTCCCTACCTGCTGCCTTGTGCTCCAGTCTTCGTAGTTTATCTTTGACCCCCAGATGTGGGGATTTCCTTGATGCCTTCCTTGCTATTTTGAAACTTGCATAAGGTTTTCAGCTTTGCAAGCCTCAGCTTTTGCCGTTTCCTCAGGTCAGGACTCTCCTTTTCCATCCAGCCCTGCAGAAGCTGCTTCTTCTGAGGCTCTTTCCCGTGGATGGATCCTGAGCTGGGACCTCCATTTGTAGGTATGGACTAGTCTAGCTCTCTGCTCATTACTATCAGAGGGACCATCTGGGGGCCCCAGAGGTGAGATCCTGAAGTTTACACTGTTCTTGCCAGCACAGCAAGTCTGTCTATGGGCTGAGAAGGCTTCTTGGCCATGGGAACTACCACCCGCTGCCCAACCATTTTGAGGACCATTTAAAACACCAAGTTTGCACTCTTCAGATTAAGCAGTACTGGAGGAAACAGAATTCCTGAGTCCATGCCACGCACTATGCTAGGTGCCTCCTAGTGCTTTTTCTCTTGTTTGCTTCTGGCTTGAACTAAGTGGAATAAACAAAACAAAGAATCCATTAGAGAGAAGTTTGCATTTATAGGGGAAGAAGTAAAGGGAGGTATTTGCCACCAGGGCAGGGATTTATTTATTCTGCTAGTGCTGCTCAGATTACACCTAAGGGCTCCAGATGCCTTTGGAGAGCCCTGAAGGATCCTGTGTCCATGGGTGGGAGCACTAGCACTCTAAACGGAGCCGCGGGGATGATTTTTGAGAAAAGTTCAGGACACTCTCATTTGCCAAAGGACAAACAGCATGAGAAGGCACGATCTTCGTCTACAAGGACCTTACGAGCTGGCTGGAAAGAAGAGGCACAATATGTACAAAATCTTTAAAGATACTAGTCATGCATGACCCAACCTTTGGGGCCCAGGAGAATGAGTGATTCGGACAACCCCACGGGTCTAGGCAGCCGCTGAGAGCTAGGGCTAGTCTGTGCCATGTTTGATGGGGTGCTTCTCCTTTTTGCACATTTTTCCTGCCAGGTGTGCAGTCTTTGCTTCCACAGTATTTTCTGCTTCTGTACTTACAAGGAGAGGAGATCTACCTGTGTTATGTCAAGTAACTGGTGGTGGGCATAGGGGATAGTGTGAGGGTTTCTTATAAGAAATTGAGAAGCCAGTCGGGCAGTGGGGGCTTATAGCATTTAACCATTCTGTGACTCAAGTTCTTCTAATAGGTCTAACAATAGTGGTCACTCTTTAGGTTTTTATAAAAATAAGTAAATTGGATAATCCATATATTGCTTAACTCAGTGGGTGGCATGTAGTAGATCTTTGATATATGTAATTTCTAAGACCACTATTAATTTCTGGTTTCTCAGAACATTTACGTGTTGTGGGCTCCCATGCTCCAGTTCTGTATTCCCCTCAATCACTCTGTCTTGATTTCAGGACTTCCCAAGTCCTTTCAATTTCAACTCTTGTTGCCCTTGCATGATTTTCTTCTTGTGCCCAACAATGTTCTCAGCAGTGACTCTGACCGTCTTGGCTCTTGGTTTTGGTTGGGCCATGTCATGTATGCCTGGCCATTTTATTAGCAGGTTTTCATTGGGTCTGATCATCAGGGACTATTGGCAGGTAGAAAAAACACTTAGAAGGGAGCGTGGACATAGTGTCTCGGGTGGATGGGTCGTTGTGTTGTGCGGTTTACCCAGCAGAGCCCAACTCTGTACAGATATGTGCCCCATTCAAACAGCTACACAATCACCTGTGCTCAGTTCTGAGAGGACACACAGGGGAGGACTCTACAGTCCTTGTGAGATCTCTCCACCGGGGAGTGTTTTGGGGTGAAGAAAACGAATGTGCCCAGAAGACTGTAACATATGTCAGCTTCTGAGAGCAGAATGAGGGGACAGACTGTGGAGGTCAGTGGTGAGAAACCAGATCCTAGGAGAGGACTTCGGGAGTCATGCTGGCAAGTGGCAGGGAACATGCTAGATCTTCTGCTAAACGTTTTAGGTATGCTTGACAATGTTCCTGCAAGTACTGTCACTATTTAAATTACACATATGATGGAACAGAAAGGCTAAGTGATCTGCCATAGGTCACACAGTGCCAGCAAAGGAGTGATCCAAACCCAGGCATGGAAGTTCCCACAGCAAGAACAAGGGCATAGAGGGAAGAAATAGTTGAAGCTCATTCTATCAGGAAAGGCCCTTGTATCTGTTTGGCTGGAGCCCAGCGTGCCTGCTGGAGTGTTGTGGGAAGAGACTGGGGCAGGTCCTGAGTATTGAGCTGATGGGGGTTGGAAGCAGAGTCTCCTTTGAAGCCCTTGGCCTGGGCCTTGCATGTTGTGGAAGTTCAGCAGATGCTCTTTGAAGTGGAGAGTGATGAGGCTGCCAGGTGGCATGGTTGTTGGGACAGTTTCTTGGCCACCACCTTGGATACCCATGCCTTATTCCCTGGCCTTGCTCTATTTTGAAGGCTCCGTGTGACTGACAAGCTCTTACCCCCTGTTCTGCCTGGAATGCCATCTCTCACCAGGCAGCACTGTCTGCTCAGCCCCTTCACGGGAGCTCATTTGGTAACCTCCGCAGCAACCATGTCGAGTGGACTCTTACTTCCTTTTTATAGACGGGTAAACTGAGATTCAGAGAGGTTCAAATGTTTGTCCAGCAACAAAAACTAGGAGGGTCAGAGGCAGGATTTTAATCCAGACCTCTTGTACTCTTCCCCACTATCCTATGTGGTCTCTCTCCTCTATTTTTTCACTGGGTGGATTCTTTCTTATTCTACATGGAGCAGAATCCGATGCCTCGTCTGTGGATTTTCCTTGATTACTCCCTCACTCCCAACCCCCTCTGTCAGACAAGGCACTCCACAGGGCTTCGTTCAATTTTATAACAGCATGTGTCACTTCTTATTGGGCTTCCCCCAGTGGCTCAGTGGTAAAGAATCTGCCTGCAATGCAGGAGACACAGGAGACGCAGTTTCAATCCCTGGGTCAGGAAGATCCCCTGGAGGAGGGCGTGGCAACCCACTCTAGTATTCTCGTTGGAAAAATCTCCTGGATAGAGGGACCTGGTGGGCTATAGTCCATGGGGTTGCAAAGAGTCGGACACGACTGAAGTGAATAAGCACACATATACATCACCTCTTACTAGAGTTAATTTTTTTAGAACTTTTTTATAGACTGAATATCTGTGTCCTTCTCCAAATTCATGGGTTGAAGCCCTAACCCTCAGTGTAACTGTATTTGGAGAGAAGACCTCTATGAAGGTAATTAAGTGATATCATAAGGTTGGGCCTTGATCCAATAGAATTGGTGTCCTTATAAAAAGAGATACCAAAGAGCTCTCTTTTTCTCTGCCATATGAGGACAGAACAAGAAGGCAGCTGTCAATAAGCCAGGATGAGAGCTGTTACGACTTTGCTAAACTGACGTTTGTTGAGTAGAGCACAGGGTCCTGAATGGTGAGCCACAGTTCAAAAATCATCCACAAGGAAAATTGAAATGGAGACATTTATTCCTAGGAATAAATGGCAGAAAGCGAAGAGGAACTCAAGAGCCTCTAGCTGAAAGTGAAAAAGGAAAGGGAAAAAGCTGGCTTAAAACTCAACATTCAAAAAATAAAGATCATGGCATTTGGTCCCATCACTTCATGGCAAATAGATGGGGAAACAATGGAAACAGTGGCAGACTTTATTTTCTTGAGCTCCAAAACCACTGCAGATGGTGACTGCAGCCATGAAATTAAGACACTTGCTCCTTGGAAGAAAAGCTATGAAAAACCTAGACAGCATATTAGAAAGCAGAGACATTACTTTGCCAACAAAGGTCCATTTAGTCAAAGCTATGGTTTTTCCAGTAGTCATGTATGGATGTGAGAGTTGGACCATAAAGAAGGCTGAGCATCAAAGAACTGATGCTTTTGAACTGTGATGTTGGAGAAGACTCTTGAGAGTCCCTTGGACTGCAAGGAGAACCAACCAGTCCATCCTAAAGGAAATCAGTTCTGAATACTCATTAGAAAGACTGATGTTGAAGCTGAAACTCCAATACTTAGGCCACCTGGTGAGAAGAACCAATTCATTTGAAAAGACCCTGATGCTGGGAAAGATTGAAAGTGTGAGGAGAAGGGGACGGCAGAGGAGATGAGATGGTTGGATGGCATCACTGACTCAGTGGACATGAGTTTGAGCAGGTTCCAGGAGTTGGTGATGGAGAGGGAAGCCTGGCGTGCTGCAGTCCATGAGGTCACAAAGAGTTGGACATGACTGAGCAACTGAACTGAACTGATTCCTTTTTGTCCTGGAGGATATACCCAAGCATGCCTTAGGGGGCCACATGGGGAGGTCAAGGCAGAGTGTAGAGAGAGGGAGAGGGGCAGGATTGATTTGGGCATGTGCCTTTATTAGAGTCTGTGGGGTATAGTGCTTTGGGTTTCCTGGGCTAGGGCTGGATTTTCAATTCAAACACCCAAAGCAGGGTTTTGGTGAGTCTTGCAGCTCAGACGGTAAAGAATCTGCCTGCAGTACAGAAGACCTGGGTTTGATCTCTGGGTTGAGAAGATTCCCTGGAGAAGGGAATGGCTATTCACTTCAGTATTCTTGCCTGAAGAATCCCATGGACAGAGGGGCCTGGAGAGTTACAGTCCATGGGACTGCGAAGAACCAGATATAACTGAAGGACTAACACTTTCCTGGGGATGCATAATGCGAACAGGAATTAGGAGGCAGGGTTGACTGTAACTCACACAGTTGCTGGGAAAGTCCTATCAGAAACTTGTATTTGCTTGTGACTCTGTGGCTGCTATTCAGGGCGTGTGCCTACATGAGGGTGGTAGCATCAATTTAAGGTCCCCTAGATCTGCTGGGCCAAGCAAAATGGATTTCGAGGCAGGAATTCCATGGAACGGCTTAGCTCAACTCTCCACAAGAGCCCTTATCAAAAGGTTTCCTGCGTGGGATCTTGACCTGAGACATCCAGCCTCCAGAACTGTGGGGAAATTAATTTCTGTTCTTCAAACCATCTAGGGTATGGTCTTTTGTTAGGGCAGCTCATGTCAACTAATAATAGAAGCTCTTTCTTCTCTGATTGGGTGCGTCTCCCTTCTGCAAAGTCAGCTGTTTGGCAGGGACCCTCTCCGTCAGTGGCCCTATGTTCCCAGCATCTGGCTTGGTGTTTTCTTGATCCAAAGTGTGGCACACAGGAGGCTCCGAGAAGTTAGTGGAATCCTGCTTCATTGCACCTGGCTATCTTGGTCCTCAGGATCCCGCAACTACAAGAGGCTCAGAGCCCTTCCTCCTCCAGGTGGTTCCCTTGTGTTTGGGAGATGCTCCGGGCGGGGCATCTCCTGTGTGAAGCCGCCTTCTTCTCGCAGCCTCCCTGCTGTTGCTGATTTACCAGCTTCTCAAAAAGGGCTTGGCGGCCTGCTGTCTCCTCTGGCCCTCATAAAGCAGCCCCTTCCTCTTCACCGCATGCCAGCAGCCGCCCTGTCGACGGCCTGGGCAGAATTTATGACAAGGATTCATCAGATTAGGAGGGAGGGAACCGGGGACTCCACTGCATGCAGAATGTGGTTGGACAGCATCGTGGGCCCCTCTGCTTGCCGAGCAAACCCATGTGATCATTTGAAAACAGTTCGATTTGACAGGAAATAACTTTAAAAACGTCCTGGGGCTGAAGAGCAATGGAACTCTTTCTGGGCCCCGCTCCGGCTACCTCCTGCCAGGCTCTGGGACCTCCCAGTGGTCTGCCCACCGCAGTTTGCTCTTTACCCAGACCCTAAGGTAGCCCCCAGCTTGAGCCCAGCCTCCACTTGGTCTTCCAAGAATGGAACATTCTCCCAAAGCCCTAAAAGCAAAGCCAGCTCACCTGCCCATTGCTTGTAGAGCATCTGAAAGCTGGTGGTGGGGGGCGGGGGGGGTGGCTCACGACTGCCTCCTGTCACCCCTTTTCATGGTCTACTTTGCTCCATAGAAAGTTCTTCAAAACTTAAAAAAATATTTTACCTAACCTCTTATTTTTGCACCCACTGGTCTTACTCCTGACATTTGGGGCAGCAACTAAAATAACAAAAGGTCTGCTCTGTCTTCTACACAGTTTATCACCGAAAAAAAAAAAAAAAAAACAAACCTCTATCGCCAGGTCTCGTACAACAAACATTTACCAGGAGGCTGCTCTTCTGGGCAGGAGAGGAGAGATGAACACGGGGCACCTGTGGGTGATTTTGCAGCTGTGACCCTAGCAGCTCCAGGAAGCTCCATGTGCACAGACCACCCAGCATCACCTGCACAGCCACGGGCTTCTGTCCTACGTGGACGCCTGAGACCCTCACTAGGATCTTCCAGGTCCTTTTTGCCCAGCTGCCCTGCTTGACTCTTCTTCAACCATTCCCTCTTAAGCATAACGTTAAGTATATCTGCCATCTGGTTCTTCATCCCCTGAATATATTCTTATATTCTCATCTGTCAGGGTCTCTCTACCGTTGTGGGGCCTCCAGGTTCAGCCTGACCACAGCAGAGAGATCTAGGACTATCCTCTCTGATTTAGACTCTGAACTCCGGTTCATACATCCCTCAGAGTCATTTGCTACTGTGGTTTTAGCAAGTGATTTCTAGAAGTCAGAAGATCATCTGACATGGATTAAAGAAAGAGATGTCTATTCTTCAGCCATACCTAGTGTCATAGGTGCCATTTAGGACTATAATAGTCTATTATGTATTTGTCTCTCTTACTAGCTTCTTTACAGAAGGGGCTAAATTTCATTTTTATGCATCTTTAGAGACAACGGAGTGTGGGGCCCAGGCTGCTGTTTGGTTGAATGGAACATATAGACGACAGTTGCTATGTTCAGGTCTCGGGCTAGCTGTCCTGATGGAGAAAATCTGGCTTCTGCTCTTGCAGAGCTTTGATTTAGTAAATGACTGACAAAGTGGTGACTTTTGAGGCATTGCTTCTGGGGCAGGCAGTGCTCTGGGTGATGCTTAGCATCTCACAGCTTTGCTGTGCACCAGCGGAAGGCTTTGGCCTTCTCAGCAGCACGAGTGCCCTTTCTGATTTCAGCAATGCACATGACCAGGGATGGCGAACTTGGAGCTGTTTCTGGCAAGTCTAGGTCTTTGGGGATTATTTGAGGCATTAAGAGGGAGAGGCTTTTCAGGACTTAAGCTTTTGATGGAGCACCAGTATCCTAGGGAATACCATTATGAGGTTTGAGAGGTGGTAGAGGTCTGGGAGCAGGGCATGGAAACCCACCCCAGTATTCTTGTCCAGGAAGTCCATGGACAGAGGAGCCTGTCAGGGTCGCACCGAGTCAGACACTGAAGCGACTTAGCACCCAGAGGTCCGGGTGGGGGACCAGATGAAAGTGTGATTGGTCTTTCCTGGAGGCCAGAAAACCTGGTGTAGGTCACCTGACCAAAGTTTTTTTTGTAGGAGCCTATGTGAAGAAATTGTACAGGTGGAAAACATCAGAATTAAATAAAGAGACAGGAAAAGCAAAGGAGGGAGGGAGAATCGGCCCTGGAGTGAAGGAGGTGTCAGCGCTGCCTATCAGCCCTCTCTGGGGACAGTTGACCAGGTCACTGGATCCCGCTAGTGCTGTCGTGATTTCTCAGTGTCAGCTACAAGGCCGCGACAGCTCTCCCTTCTCCACGCCCACTAATTCCTTCCTGGTGCTCCAGAGACTAGCAGAACCAGGCCTTGATTTCAGCTCCCCTGACCCCATGCCCTGGAGTTCCCCAGCGCAATTCGTGCAGCTGCATTTTTCACTCATTCCGTGGTGTCTGTGCCGTCATTTTACACAGGTATTCCTAATATTTGGGCCAAAGAAAGGCCACTAGACTGAACCTTCAGATAATAAACCAAAGCAGCTGCAATTTTTGGTCTACCTCCACACCTCTCATCCCATCTCTCTGTTTCATTCCGGAATGCCCATAACTCATCACCATGACAATTTACAAATGTAGCTTGAGGTTGAATTGACACCAATATTTGGAAACTACCTTAATTTTATAACAAAATTTCAGTGGCTCATTCAACCTTCTCTTTCTCTCCCCACAAATAACCTAGCTGTGAAACAAATCTCTGCTATGAAGTGGTATTTATTTAATTGTGAGTTGCTGTAGAGCTGTTTAAGAGTGGGTCATTAGGTTAAAATCATTCTGCTGGTCCTCTGAGCACAGGATGTCCTTGTGCTGCCTGACGTTCGGGTGTGCTTTCCCTGAAGCTGAGCTAACACAGCCGTGTTTACATTACACACATTCTCTAGTTGCTGACATTTTTTTTTCCTCCAGAAGGAAAAAGATGCAACATAAACAGATAACCTTACTTGATGCCATATGTCAGGTCAAGCTGGACCAACGGTTGATACTCTCTGCTTGTATTTAACTATATTTTCTTCCCATTCTTTCTAATCTGCCTCATCTCCAGATCAGTACTGAAGGAGAAATCAGTCATTCCGGATGGTCTGAATTGGTTGTAGTTTGTACTGTGATTCTCTGAAGCTGAACAGAGTCTCAGAGGTTAATGACCCGGTGGGCTTCTTATGCTCAGAACTAAGAACAGCCCTTGAGTTCCAGGATTTCTCCAAATGAATAGGAGTTTGGAAACCCACAGAGAAACTTTTCATTCTTTCTTTTTTTAATGTGGAAATAAGGCCAGTTTATATACAATGAAAAAAGAATGTTCTGGGGGGTCAAGGCACACCACAACTGCCCCTTCCTCTGCTCCCCACCACCCCTAGCCTTCCTCCAATAGTTTTCCCAAAGTCTTTCATCTTCTTCCCATTCAGAGCCTGCCAGGCTTTGCGTTTTCTAGGCAGACATGAGAAATGTCGCCACATTTTCTAGGAGGAGCAGGACAAGATAGATGGGTTCTACCCCAGTGGGACACCTGGATGGCAGCCTTATCTGGAGCCAAGATGGGACCGCCTGTGCCTGCTGTTTATTTATTCTCCTCCTGTTTGGAGACTTTCCCTGATTAATTACTTTCTAGTAATCGAGGCTGCTAACTAATGTCTCATCTGATTAACCTGTACTTCGGCCCTGGGTGCCAGAGGGTGGGCTGGCCATCCCGCCGGGGGGATGAAGGAGGTCTTTGGCCAGGGGCCCCTGGGATGCCAGCTTGGGGCTCCGTTTATTTGCTCTAAGTCTTGTTTGCTATTCCTGCTGCAGTGACTGGCGACAGATCCCCCCCGCACTCCCGCAGTCCCATCCAATCTAATTGGATGGCTGAAACAGCAGTGAACACAAGATTGAAGAAATGTTTTCTTTGAAAACTTCTGGTCGGACAGACACTTTGATATCATATTTCACCCTGTTTCAATTGCACACCCTTCCCTGGGACTCGCAGGAGAATTATTGTAAGTGAGTCTTTTATAGGAGAACTGCTGCCTTGTGGTCTGTGTGTGTGTGTGTGTGTGTGTGTGTGCGCGCGCGCGTGCACAGTGGTGGTGGTGGTGATGAGTTGGAGGCAGGAGTCGGGTCTGTGCTGAGGCCGCCGGCATCTTCAGAATCTCAAGACCCTGCCAACGTTAACACATCCGAGGAGGTATTCAGTATCAAAGTCTCTAATATTTGGCTCCATAAACACGATACCGGTTGCAAAAACAAAGCTAAGGATCTCCTGCTGATTACTTCAATAAAAGCTGTTTAATTATGAACGTTTGGGAAATGAAGTTACCAACAGGACCAGGAGAGCCTTGGCGTCCGGTGTCCCTGCTCCCAGCATCCCACTGTTACACCAGATTGTCCACTCAGCTGAAAAGCCTGACGCTGGGCAGGGCGCACCCTCCGCCTGGTGGGATACTGCTTACTTGCCAGCAGCACTCCATCTTTCTGCAGTGGCAAATTTAGGGGACTGATTAGTGAAAGAATGATCAGATGTTATCAGTACCATTTGTAGGCCATCCAAGGGCTACTTGGGGTGGTGATCAAAGCTCCCAGAAGACCTGCATTTGTTTCTAGGCAATCAACCAACTCCCTTTCGGCTCACCCAGAAGTCAGGCTTCTGGGACTCTGTAAAGTAGAAGAGAATTCTGAATGGGAGCCAAGTGGGTCTCATTGTGACAACACATTTTGGAGCCCCCAAATGAGTTTTTCTTAATAACATTTTTGGAAACATGATCTTCTTAATGCTTCTGGGTAATTCTCCTCTCCCTTTATGTGATTCTAGCCAGTTATTTTATGTCAAATGGAATAGATAGAAGTATCCATGTAAAAGTTTAAAATAAAAATTAGAGGTGAATCTGTGTATGGGAGGAGAGAAATATGGGGATTATAGGGAAATATCATCAAGGAGTAAACTCTTCCTCAAAAGTGCCTTTCCCCCATATATTGATAATTATTTCTCAAAGAAAAAGCTTTTTATATTTTAAACGCTTTTGGTGGAAATCTTCAGATGTGTGTGTTCTTATTCATCAGCAGATATTGAATACACATTGACCATGCCTGGTTAGTCCTGATGATTCCATGCTGTAATACGTAAGAGCAGATTCATTGGAAAAGATCCTGATGCTGGGAAAGGTTGGGGGCAGGAAGAGAAGCGGGTGAGAGAGGATGAGATGGTTGTATGGCATCATTGACTCAATGGACATGAGTTTGAGCCAACTCAGGGAGATAGTGAAGGACAGGGAAGCCTGGCATACTGTAGTCCACAGGGTTGCAGAGTCAGACATGACTTAGCCACTGAACAACAATATATGGAAACAATTGGAAACTACTGAAAAACTCCTGGCTCTTGCGTCCATGCCTTAAAACATAATGACAATCATTCATTTCTTAAAGGCAAGGCAGGAGCAGTTTTAATGCTTCGTCATATCAGGATTATCAACAGATATGAGGTACTTGAAAATAAATTAGAGAATATAATGCACAACAGTAGCTATACTTTTTTTTTCTGTCTCGTGTATTTTAGTTGCATTTATGAAGATGTTTTAGGGCCCTCCAGGTTGCGCTAGTCATAAAGAATTCGTCTGCCAATGAAGGAGTTGTGGGTTCAATCCCTGAGTCAGGAAGAGTCCCTGAAGGAGGAAATGACAACCCACTCCAGTGTTCTTGCCAGGAGAATCTCATGAAAAGAGGAGCCTGGTGGACTATAGTCCGTAGAGTTGAAGAGTTGGACACAACTGAGCACCTGAGCACACATGAAGATGTTTCAGCTGCAGCCCATAGCTGTTTCCTTCTTTTATGCTATACAATTTAGGAAAGACTTGAGGACACCAGTCAGAGTGAATGATAGAGATTTTAGACTGCTCCTGATGAGATGGTTGGATGGCATCACCAACTCAATGGACATGAGTCTGAGTAAACTCTGGGAGTTGGTGATGGACAGGGAGGCCTGGCGTGCTGCAGTCCATGGGGTCACAAAGAGTCAGACACAACTGAGTGAATGAACTGACTGACCTGTCACTGCAAACGTTGCACAAAATAGAGTAGAGTATGGTCTTTGCATCCAGAGATCCCTGAGTTCAAATCCTGGATCCATCTTTTATAAGTTGTGTGTCTCCAGGCAACATTACTTAACATTCCTGAGCTTGTGTTTTTGATTCTGTAAAAAAAGAATAATGATGCATATGATGAAAGTTTTGTGAGTTTGTGTTTGCATTTGATGTTTTAAGTCCTTCCTCAGGAGAATTTTCATCTTTTAGATTAATAGCTGCACCCTGGATGGTTTGGGATTGCTGACATCTGTTAAGTATCCAGTAATTTATGTTTATGGCCACGTGTGTGTGTGTGTCTGTGTGTGTGTTGGGTCTTTGTATCACTGGATGCTCTATGCTCTTGTAATGACTGAGTATGCTCTTGATTTTTTATCTCTCTTTAAACAATATAAGAATCATTTTCTTTCGGTGAACAAGACAAAGACAGTAAGTCAGGAGGAAATCTGAGTTCTTACTTTAAATTCAGACTGCCTGAAGGAAGTCAGGGACCTCACAGGTGGCTGATGAGAGACAATGAGGAGGAGGGGAGTCTTTGGAGGAGGGGGAGAGGGAGCCGGGCAGGAAGGGGTTACACTGGGATTTTGTTGGGGGTCCTGGAGTTAAACTTCAGGCCCTGGGGCATTCACCTGAAGACCATGTGCCAAAACTTTTCTTTTTCCCAACTTATATTCAAAAATTCAAGTAAAAGAGTAACTTTTTATGCATGGTATACAAAGTTAAAATAACACCTTAAATTCCTCTGTGTATAGGTTTGTTTTTTCTCCAAATGGTCAGAGTTACTGAAAAAAAAATTAGAAAGAAGGTTATTTGAGGTTCACAAGACCCTCTGGGAAGAGCCCACTTAATCAGACCAGCCTCTGGGACTTTGAGAAAGACCAGTGTAATGTTGTTACCTGACGTTAGTGAGAAGGGACACTCACTAGTTTCCAGGAGCTGCCTGTGCTGTTTTTAACTGCAAATACCAGAGTTTGTGGAGCAAAGAGGAGACCAGACTGGGGATCAAGATGCCTAGCTCCTGGCCCAAGCTCTCCTACTATTTATGTGACTCAGATAATTCTCTCAGGGCTTCCCAAGTGGTTAACTGGTCAAGAATCCACCTGCCAATGCAGGAGACCAGGGTTCGATCCCTGGGTTGAGAAGATCCCATGGAGTTGGAAATGGCAACTCACGCCATTATGCTTGCCTGGGAAAACCCATGGACAGTGGAGCCTGGTGGGCTACAGTCCATGGGTTGCAAAGGGTCAAGCATGACCTTGTGACTAAATAATAACAACAAATAATTCTCTTAGTCCAGGTCTTGGCTTGTTTATTAAGGCAAATAATACCAGTTCCTTAGAATCAAAGGTGAATAAGATGTAAATCATCTAGGTGATGAATTGTTCAATAATTTTGCAAAGATTGCAAAGTGTTATACAAATTCAAGTGCTAATTCATTCTACATAGTTTTGTTGTTGTTGTTCAGTCTCTTAGTCGTGTCCGACTCCTTGCGACCCCATGGGCCACAGCACGCCAGGTTTCCCTGTCCTTCACCATCTCCTGGAATTGCTCAAACTCATGTCCATTGAGTCAGTGATGCCATCCAACCATCTCATCCTCTGTCGTCCCCTTCTCCTCACACCTTTAATCTTTGCCAGCATCAGGGTCTATTCTAATGAGCTGGTTTTGCATCAGGTGGCCAAAGTATTGGAGTTTCAACTTCAACATCAGTCCTTCCAATGAATATTTAGGACTGATTTCTTTTAGGATGGACTGGATGGATCTCCTTGCAATCCAAGGGTCTCTCAAGAGTCTTCTCCAACACCACAGTTCAAAAGCATCAATTCTGTGCTCAGCTTTCTTTATGGTCCAACTCTCACATCCATACACGACTACTGGAAAAACCATAGCTTTGACTAGATGGACCTTTGTTGGTAATGTAATGTCTCTGCTTTTTAATATGTTTTCTAGGTTGGTCATAGCTTTTCTTCCAAGGAATGAACATCTTTTAATTTCATGGCTGCAGTCACCATCTGCAGTGATTTTGGAGCCCCAGAAAATAAAATCTGCCACTGTTTCCATTTTTTCCCCTTCTATTTGCCATAAGTAGTGGGACTGGATACAATGATCTTAGTTTTTTTGAATGTTGAGTTTTAAGCCAGCTTTTCCACTCTTCTCTTTCACCCTTATCAAAAGTGCATATATTATGTCTTTTTCCGGAACAGCAAGGCATCTGAAGAGCAAAGCTGGGACAACATTCTTTTTGTTGCCCTTCCTTTCATCTCAGATTTGGTTCTCCACAGTGGACTGTGGAGTAGCCCAGCCCCAGTCCCAAAATGCCAGTCTGAGGCATCCATGAAATGTAACCAGCAGTTAATTAGGCAGTGAAGCTTTTATGGAGTAGCCAATAGACATTCTAAACACTCTAAATTTCATTTTACACTGAAGCATCTCTCCTTCTTCAACCTACTAGTTTCTGAGGCAGGGAAGCCTGAAGTTGGAGCTGAGAAGTTATGGTGGTCATCTCTGTTTTCTATCTTGTGCTCTCATACCTGTCCTCTCCTCATAGCTTTCCCTGGTCCACTCTGGGCCTTCCAGGGCTGCAGTAGGTTTGTGCAAGAGAGTTAGGAAGCAAGATAGGTGAGACTTAGTGGGTCCCATCATGATCAAGCATTGTTGCCCTCTGGGTTAAGTGGTAGCTCAATACTCTTACACTGGGACTCAACTGCTAGGCCTTTGACACAGTTGATGCCCCTTCATGATTGGCCACTTATGACTCCAGACATCAATTCTAGCCTTGTTTAGGGTCATCGTGCCACCCAGCTCCCAGGAGGATTTTTGGGCAGAATTTTTCATAACATGATATATTCTGGTATCTTTTAGTAGAGCCCTTGTGGAACCCAAGAGAAACTCCAATTCCATGCTATGTCCAGTGCAGCCTGTCTCCTCTATTTGCTTTTTGGGTGGCCCATCACTGCCTCCTCTTCTGAAAGTTAAACTGTCAGTCGCTCAGTCATGTCTGACCCTTTGTGACCCCATAAACTGTAACCCACCAGGTTCCTCTATCCATGGGATACTCCAGGCAAGAATATTGGAGTGGGTAGCTGTTCCCCTGCTCCAGAGGATCTTCCCAGCCCAGGGTTCAAACCTGAGTCTCCTACATTGCAGGCAGATTCTTTACCATCTGAGCCACCAGGCTGTCAGTGAAAGGGTATGCCTCTTTTTCTGGGTTTCTCTAAGCTCAGAGCTGGTACCAGTCTCTACCTTTAGACCCCGGATGGAGCTCCCCAAAGTGTTATCCTGAAGCCTCCTACAGGTAAAAAGCATGCTTCCCCTTTCTTTTCCTCATGGAGTGTGTGCACGGCTGGTGTAATGAATTCTTAGCATTCTTGCCGAAGAAATTCTTTCTTGTAGATTTTTTCAACCTCAGAGCTTTTCAGAGTGGATTTTGGACTAAGGATTGTAAATGTGATTTCTGATGCATTCTCCTTTGCAAGTCCTGCATTGGTGGGTTGTAATGTGTTATTAGGAAGAGTCCTGTTTAGATTCCTATTACCTTTCCACCTGAGGTGCAGGCCAATCACATCACAACCTGTCTTGTCTGCTTTGCAGGTGGGCTTAAGGGATTTCAAAAGTGGTCATGGAAGAAAAGCTTTGCAAACTCTAAAATCCTACAGAAATGTCGGGCATTGTTCTTAATGTTATTTTTTTTTTAAGTAAATCAGAAAATCCAAATGAGTGGCTAAATCATGATGTTTTTATCCTTTAAAATAAAGCTGCTGAATCTTTAGTGGTATTGCCTGGCATTTTTGGTCACAGAGGTGATTCATTAGCACACAGGGCTAGCCCAGATCAGCCAGGTTCAAACTACATGTGTTTCTCTCTTTAAAGGACAAATTTTATTTTTATTAGTGCCCAACTGTCTTCATGGCAGTGGAGTGGTGACCTATGGTTACTCATAAATGCAGATCAAGAATATCTTAGCAAAGCTTTTGGTATGAACGCTTGGTACCCCACAAACAGGAAATTTTTGCTCTTTGCAAAGGGATTCAAGACCTTTATGATCACTAAGAACTCATAAAACCAATGAGCCATCTAAATGGAAATGATACCTGGGTCTAGTCTTCGACAAGTCAATGTCCAGTTTGAGAAACAAATGTGAGCAACGAGGGCTTTGGGTTTGAGAACGTTCTGTGTCAGGTGTAGGTGGGATTTCTTCTGAAGGCATGTTGTCTTTCTCTATGCTTTCTCTATGGAGAAATGTGTTTAAACAGGTTTATTTTATGTTTTTATATGGTAAGCAACAACTATAGCAAGTAAACAATCACACAAAAAAACAGGTAGTACAAAAGCAGAGAATTGAATATATGCTTCCAGTCTTCAATTTTTAAAGTTTATTTAAAATTTTAAGTTGTAACCAAAGGACACATCATAGCACTATGTACTTTTCTTTTTTTTTTTTTTTTTTAAGGTATTTGGGATGTGGTCCTTTAAAAACTGTATTGAACTTGTTACAGCATTGCTTCTGTTTTATGTTTTGTTTTTTTGGCTATGAGACATGGGGTAATTTTAGCTACCCGACCAGGGATCAAATTTGCACCCTCTGCGTTGGAAGTCTTAACCACTGGACTGCCAGGGAAGTCCTGAACAATACATGTTCACTTTTACCTATCCCAAAGGTATAATCTCTCAGGATGAGTGTAAACCATGATGAAAAATTTGGATCTTTCTTCACTTTTCTAAATTATGGTTTCCAGATATAATATTATATCTTTCATTTATTTATTTTGCATGTATTAGCCTGGATAAGCAGATCATGTGTGTGTCTAGGTGTATGTGTGTGTGTGTGTGTGTGTGTGTGTGTGTGTGTGCGCTTGGATATTGAGAGAGACAGTGTGTGTGTGGGGTGTGGGGTTTAATTCTGTTCAAAAGTTGGCACATAGGGTTTACTATGTAACCCCCAATGTGGCTAAGAGTGACATTAATCTTTCAGCAAATATGTATTATCTCCCACATTCCAGGAACTCTGATAGCTTCTGGGGCTACACAGTTAATTAAACCCTGGTCTCTCAAGGTGCTTACATTGGAGTTGGATCTCTTTCACTATTGTATGTGGAGCACAGAGCTTGAAAATTATTCACTATGATCCACATGTATTCTTTATGTGGTACCCAAACAACGAGGCAATCCTTGTTGAAACACATTTTAGAACTTCAATTTAAAAGTGCTTTCCCATAAAACATTTTCATGTGTAGAAATTGTAGTTTTATGAGGAGAGGGGATTTTTCTTATGCAGATTTTCTTTATAAATTGGAGTCACTGATGAAATGATAAGGGTGGGAGATTTAGTGGGTGGCAGAGAGATACACATAACATCTTTGAAAGTTGCCAGAATCAACATGAACAAGATGTTCACTATCATAGCTTTCAGAATTTGGACCCATAAAAGTATTGTGGTTGTGTCTAGGACCAAGAGGCATTGATTTTTTATTTTACTATAATGTTGCAGATTCCATCGCTGGCAGCAGAACTTATCATAGCATAAGTTTGGCAAGATACAACAAAGTCTGGTTCCACTTCACACTGTAGAGGGCTTGCCTGTGGATTTGGAGAAATTATTTCAGTTGATACGAGTCTAGGGCCAACGAGACCAAATTGCTGTTTTGATCCTCATTCAGATGTTAAACACCTTCACACGGAAGAAAAGGGATTTTTTTTTTTTTTTTTTTACTTGGGGATGCCACTTAATGCCAGCTGCCAAAGCTGATCATATGATTATTAGAAGACACGGGGAAGGTGTGAAGGCTTGGTTTCTCCAGTAACCTCTCACAAAGGAATAATTCAGCTCACGTTATACAATGACTTTATCGGTCTGGTTGCTAAGGTTCTGGCAGGCACTGCAGATTAAGTTCAGTTCAGTCGTTCAGTCATGTCCAACTCTTGCGACTCCATGGACTGCAGCATGCCAGACCTCCCTGTCCATCACCAACTCCTGGAGTTTACTCAAACTCATGTCCATTGAGTCGGTGATGCCACCCAACCATCTCATCCTCTGTCGTCCCCTTCTCCTCTTGTCCTCAATCTTTCCCAGCATCAGGGTCTTTTCAAATGAGTCAGTTCTTCTCATCAGGTGGCCAAAGTATTGGAGTTTCAGCCTCAACATCAGTCCTTCCAATGAACACCCAGGACTGATCTCCTTTAAGATGGACTGGCTGGATCTACTTGCAGTTGAAGGGACTCTTAAGAGTCTTCTCCAACACCACGGTTCAAAAGAATCAATTCTTAGGTGCTCAGCTTTCTTTATAGTCCAACTCTTACATCCATACATGACTACTGGAGAAACCATAGCCTTGACTAGACAGACCTTTGTTGACAAAGTAATGTCTCTGCTTTTTAATATGCTGTCTAGGTTGGTCATAACTTTTCTTCCAAGGAGTAAGCATCTTTTAATTTCTTGGCTGCAGTCACCATCTGCAGTGATTTTGTAGCCCCCAAAAATAAAGTCTGCCACTGTTTCCCCATCTATTTGCCATGAAGTGATGGGACCGGATGCCATTATCTTAGTTTTCTGAATGTTAAGCTTTAAGCCAACTTTTTCACTCTCCTCTTTTACTTTAATTAAGAGGCTCTTTAGTTTTTCTTCACTTTCTGCCATAAGGGTGATGTCATCTGCATATCTGAGGTTACTGATATTTCTCCCAGCAATCTTGATTCCAGCTGTGCTTCCTCCAGCCCAGAATTTCTCATGATGTATTCTGCATATAAGTTAAATGAGCAGGGTGACAATATACAGCCTTGACCTACTCCTTTTCCTATTTGGAACCAGTCTGTTGTTTCATGTCCAGTTCTAACTTTGCTTCCTGACCTACATACAGATTTCTCAGGGGGCAGGTCTGGTATTCCCAGGGTGGTCTGGTATTCCCATCTCTTTCAGAATTTTCCACAGTTTATTGTGATCCACACAGTCAAAGACTTTGGCACAGTCAATAAAGCAGAAATAGATGTTTTTCTGGAACTCCCTTGCTTTTTCAATGATCCAGCAGATGTTGGCAATTTGATCTCTGGTTTTTCTGCCTTTTCTAAAACCAGCTTGAACATCTGGAAGTTCATGGTTCACATGTTGCTGAAGCCTGGCTTGGAGAATTTTGAGCATTAGTTTACTAGCGTGTGAGATGAGTAGAATTGTACAGTAGTTTGAGCATTTTTGACATTGCCGTTCTTTGGGATTAGAATGAAAACTGACCTTTTCCAGCCCTGTGGCCACTGGTGAGTTTTCCAAATTTGCTGGCATATTGAGCGCAGCACTTTCACAGCATCATCTAGGATGATTTAGGATTTGAGGATTTGAAATAGCTCAACTGGAATTCCATCACCTCCACTAGCTTTGTTCATAGTGATGCTTCCTAAGGCCCACTTGACTTCACATTCCAGAATGTCTGGCTCTAGGTGAGTGATCATACCATCATGATTATCTGGGTCATGAAGATCTTTTTTGTACAGTTCTCCTGTGTATTCTTGCCACCTCTTCTTAATATCTTGTATTTCTGTTTAGTCCATACCATTTCTGTTCTTTATTGTGTCCATTTTTGCATGAAATGTTCCCTTGGTATCTCTAATTTTCTTGAAGAGATCTCTAGTCTTCCCCATTCTATTATTTTCCTCTATTTCTTTGCACTGATCACTGAGGTAGGGTTTCTTATCTCTCCTTGCTATTCTTCGGAACTCTATATTCAAATGGGTATATCTTTCCTTTTCTCTTTTACTTTGCTCTTCTCGTCCTTTCACAGCTATTTGTAAGGCCTCCTCAGACAGCCATTTTGCTTTTTTGCATTTCTTTTTCTTGGGAAGGCTCTTGATCCCTGTCTCCTGTACAATGTCACGAACCTCCATCCATAGTTCATCAGGCACTCTGTCTATCAGACCTAATCCCTTGAATCTATTTGTCACTTCCACTGTATAATCATAAGGGATTTGATTTAGGTCATACCTGAATGGTCTAGTGGTTTTCCCCACTTTCTTCAATTTAAGTCTGAATTTGGCAATAAGGAGTTCATGATCTGAGTCACGGTCAGCTCCCGGTCTTGTTTTTGCTGACTGTATAGAGCTTCTCCATCTTTGGCTGCAAAGAATATAATCAATCTGATTTCGGTGTTGGCCATCTGGTGATGTCCACATGTAGTGTCTTCTCTTGTGTTGTTGGAAGAGGGTGTTTGCTATGACCAGTGCATTCTCTTGGCAAAACTCTATTAGCCTTTGTCCTGCTTCATTCTGTACTCCAAGGCCAAATTTGTCTGTTGGTGTTTCTTGACTTTCTACTTTTGCATTCCAGTCCTCTATAATGAAAAGGACATCTTTTATGGATGTTAGTTCTAAAAGGTCTTGTAGGTCTTCATAGGACCGTTCAACTTCAGCTTCTTCAGCTTTACTGGTGGGGCATATTAATACCTACCAAAATGGAGCATTGGCAGCTTCTATCAGCAAAGCAAGTAAGTCTTGTCCTAGGGCCTAACTTTGCCTTGATTTTTTCTAAGATAAGGGGCCTTAGGGCTCATGCTCCCAGAACTAGGTCATTCTTCAGCAGGATGTGGTGCTAGTGTTTGATTCTTCTAGGTATCTTGTGTGAATTAGACCCCTTCATGTGGAGGACAGAATGGAAGCCTGCCTAAGAAGCAGGCCTCTGGCATTCTGCTTTAAGAGAAGTCTCTACACATGGACATCACCAGATGGCCAACACCGAAATCAGATTGATTATATTCTTTGCAGCCAAAGATGGAGAAGCTCTATACAGTCAGCAAAAACAAGACCGGGAGCTGACCGTGACTCAGATCATGAACTCCTTATTGCCAAATTCAGACTTAAATTGAAGAAAGTGGGGAAAACCACTAGACCATTCAGGTATGACCTAAATCAAATCCCTTATGATTATACAGTGGAAGTGACAAATAGATTCAAGGGATTAGGTCTGATAGACAGAGTGCCTGATGAACTATGGATGGAGGTTCGTGACATTGTACAGGAGACAGGGATCAAGAGCCTTCCCAAGAAAAAGAAATGCAAAAAAGCAAAATGGCTGTCTGAGGAGGGCTTACAAATAGCTGTGAAAGGACGAGAAGAGCAAAGTAAAAGAGAAAAGGAAAGATATACCCATTTGAATATAGAGTTCCGAAGAATAGCAAGGAGAGATAAGAAACACTACCTCAGTGATCAGTGCAAAGAAATAGAGGAAAATAATAGAATGGGGAAGACTAGAGATCTCTTCAAGAAAATTAGAGATACCAAGGGAACATTTCATGCAAAAATGGACACAATAAAGAACAGAAATGGTATGGACTAAACAGAAATACAAGATATTAAGAAGAGGTGGCAAGAATACACAGGAGAACTGTACAAAAAAGATCTTCATGACCCAGATAATCATGATGGTATGATCACTCACCTAGAGCCAGACATTCTGGAATGTGAAGTCAAGTGGGCCTTAGGAAGCATCACTATGAACAAAGCTAGTGGAGGTGATGGAATTCCAGTTGAGCTATTTCAAATCCTCAAATCCTAAATCATCCTAGATGATGCTGTGAAAGTGCTGCGCTCAATATGCCAGCAAATTTGGAAAACTCACCAGTGGCCACAGGGCTGGAAAAGGTCAGTTTTCATTCTAATCCCAAAGAACGGCAATGTCAAAAATGCTCAAACTACTGTACAATTCTACTCATCTCACACGCTAGTAAACTAATGCTCAAAATTCTCTAAGCCAGGCTTCAACAGCACATGAACCATGAACTTCCAGATGTTCAAGTTGGTTTTAGAAAAGGCAGAAAAACCAGAGATCAAATTGCCAACATCTGCTGGATCATTGAAAAAGCAAGAGAGTTCCAGAAAAAATCTATTTCTGCTTTATTGACTGTGCCAAAGTCTTTGACTGTGTGGATCACAATAAACTGTGGAAAATTCTGAAAGAGATGCAAATACCAGACCACCTTACCTGCCTCTTGAGAAATCTGTATATAGGTCAGGAAGCAACAGTTAGAACTGGACATGAAACAACAGACTGGTTCCAAATAGGAAAAGGAGTAGGTCAAGGCTGTATATTGTCACCATGCATATTTAACTTATAGGCGGAATACATCATGAGAAACACTGGACTGCATGAAGCACAAGCTGGAATCAAGATTGCTGGGAGAAATATCAATAACCTCAGATATGCAGGTGATACCATCCTTATGACAGAAAGCAAAGATGAACTAAAGAACCTTTTGATGAAAGTGAGAGGAGAGTGAAAAAGTTGGCTTGAAACCCAGCATTCCAAATACTAATATCATGGCATCTGGTCCCATCTCTTCATGGAAAATAGATGGAGAAATAATAGAAATAATAGTGACAGAGTTGATTTTTTTGGGCTCCACAATCACTGCAGATGGTGACTGCAGCCATGAAATTAAAAGACAGTTGCTCCTTGGAAGAAAAGTTATGACCAACCTAGACAGCATATTAAAAAGCAGAGGCATTACTTTGCCAAGAAATGTCTGTCTTGTCAAAGCTATGATTTTTCTCATAGTGTTGTATGAATGTGAGAGTTGGACTATAAGGAAAGCTGAGTGCAGAAGAATTGATTCTTTTGAACCGTGGTGTTGGAGAAGACTCTTGAGAGTCCCTTGGACTGCCAGGAGATCCAACCAGTCCATCGTAAAGGAGATCAGTACTGGGTGTTCATAGGAAGGACTGATGTTGAAGCTGAAACTCCAATACTTTGGCCACCTGGTATGAAGTACTGACCTATTTGAAAAGACCCTGATACTAGGAAAGATTGAAGGTAGGAGGAGAAGGGGATGACAGAGGATGAGATAGTTGGATGGCATCACCAACTCAATGGACATGAGTTTGAGTAGGCTCCAGGAGTTGGTGATAGACAGAGAGGCCTGGTGTGCTGTGGTTCATGGGGTCGCAAAGAGTAGTACATGACTGAGAGACTGAACTGAACTGAACTCAACACTGTGGACAAACACTCAGTCATCATCCATCTTTGCAGCTTTCTTGGCTTGAGAAAATGACATCACTTAGTTGCAACCAGCCTCTTGCCAAGATCTTCCATAAAATCCACAACAAAGCAGCATTTTAAAGATGAAGTATTTCTTGTTGATTGAGCAGTCACTGAATGTGTGTTTTTTTTCCCCCAGGAAGTTAGGAAACTAGAGGGTGGTACTCCAATGGCTGCACTGAATTGAGGTTCGTGGAGAGAACTAATAGGTAATAGAGATTTGCAAAAGGTAGTAGGTGGCTGTGGACACTGAAGATGCAATAGAGGACAAATAAGAAGTCGTGTGTCCTGTGTCCCTAGTCAAGGCAGTTCTACAGTCCAAGGCTGTGTGTCCTGAAGCAAAGATTCATGATCATGGAATATGTGTAGCCTTAGAGTGGGTCAGGCTCTCCAGGGGTACAGTGGATGATGGAATAGTTTTAGCCATGCCTCACTACTATGGTTTGAGATATATATATATATATATATATATATATATATATATTTTATATTTCATTTTTCCATATTAAATCATATGTGTACACTAAAGAGTAAATGTCTTTAGTTTAGACCTTTTTAGTATGAGTTACTTTGCAGTCTGTCTTCTGTAGCTTATTATAAACTTTTATCATCTTTGAAAAAATACCAATCATCCCCTCTTCCTTTTGTGACCAAGCTGTATCCATAGGTATCCTCCATACTGTTCTCCAGCCTGGGCTTTATCCAAGAGCTCAGGCCACATTGACAGTGGTATTACTTAGGAATTCCACCTGTCACATGGAAGCCCCCTCATTAATAAGTGTCCCCCTTGCCTAGAATCTCAGCACAGAGGACAGAAAAAAACTACGAGTTGTTGCTTAGGTATGGTTTCCCAGAAGAAGTCAAAGCTCTGTGGCCTGTTGATTCCTTTGGGAGACCCCCTGAAGTCTTTGGGCCCATTCTTTCTGGTCTGATTTCATCAATCCTGCTATGAATCCATCACCTTCTCTTCCTCCATTTATCTCACTGACAGACCCATAAATCACATGCATTCAGAATGAAGGCTGTCAGGATTTGCTTGTACTAGATATATGTTTGTGCTCACTCTTGCTCTCTGTGCCTGCGTTTGTGTGTGTGTTTGAGTAGCTTACCATCTGGCTTAGCTGAGGCCACAGGAAAAGGAAAGAATGCTACAAGGAAGCAGAGGTAAAGGTGTTGTCTAGAAGACTGGGGGCCTCGCAGGCAAACCCGGTTTGTCTCCTGGGCATCTGTGCACGTACTCGTGCATGGAGGTCATCAGTTAGTTCTCTTGAAGCATCCATCACTAGGCAGCCCAACAAGAAAGTCTGGAATTTTCTTGTCACCCAGAGGGCACATTTTGCCTTTAACTGTTAAATGACAATCTGCCTCATTAGTTCAGTTGTGTTCACACGGGGTCCAGTGGGCCACGTGGCTCCTCAGCTGAGACACAGCAGGCAGTGCTGGCTGGTCAGGAAGTCCCTGAAAAAGCACGGGGTGCCAGGGTGATGCACCCCTACCCCGAAGACAGAGCTCTCAGGGCTCACTCTAAAGGCAATGGGAGGGGCAGGGTAGTCTTAGTATCAAGAGACCTAAGTTTCTTGATTCTTGATTCAAGGATGTCCACAGTCCTTGGTAATCCACCCGGGAAAATGAGAAGGGACCAGTGGACATGAGACCACTTTGGATGACACAGATGTGTGAACTCTTTCCCCCTTCTTTCCTGACCGATTTATGAGCTTCTTGGGCATATTATACAGGAAGACTCAGGAGGGTAAGGGCTTCCCTTGTGGCTCAGATGGTAAAGAAACTGCCTGCAATGCAGGAGAGCCAGGTTTGATCCATGGGTCAGGAAAGATTCCCTGGAGAAGGAAGTGGCAGTATTCTTGCCTGGAGAATTCCATGGACAGAGAAGCCTGGCAGGCTACAGTCCACGTGATTATAGAGTCAGACTGACTGAGCTAATAACACAAACATGAGGGTAAGGTGGAAAGTCCAGTCTTAAAATGTAATTACAGCCATCGAATCTTTTCATGGGCTTCCCAGATGGCTCAGGGGTAAAGAGTCCCCCTGCCAACTCAGGAGACACAAGAGATGTGGGTTTGATCCCTGGATCAGGAAGATCCCCTAGAGAAGAAAATGGCAACTCACTCCAATATTCTTGCCTGGGAAATCGCATGGAGTTGCAGAAGAATCGACATGACTTAGCAACTAAACAACAAGAAAGCCTTTTCATTCTACCTTTGCTGTCACTGTTGGCATGATTAAGACCCACTAGAGACTGCCAGAGGCCCAGTGAATAGTCTATAGCTTGTTTTCTTGGAAGACTTAGCACAGGCCACGGGCAAACTCTACTAGTGTGGTTGCCGCATTCACTGTTCAATTGTTTTTTTCCTTTTGAAAAGACACTACCTGCAATACAGGAAATTGACTTCCAAATTATAGGGTAATTTCTCATTAGAACAAACTCTTGCTTAAGTAAAGCACTCATATACTTCCTCATCTACTATCCAGGTACCTGCAGGGGAGAAACGGGGGCCCTGGCCTACCTATTCCACACTGCAGGGCTGAGTCTATGGTGTGCCCTGGCTGGAAGAGGGGCAGAAGTGAGGGCTATGACTTGTGTCGGTGTGATTACACATACACACACTCACACGTGCAGGGGATGCTTTGGGGGCTTGTGTCCCAGATAACTGGGCCCCTCCTCACTCTCGACCTAGGCACTGTGGGAAAGTGTGTCTTCTCTTCACTTGGATTCTGACATTGGGAAGCAGGAAGCCGTGCATCTGCTCAGCTGGTCTTGGGGTCGGAGCTGTGTGTGTGACGTGGGAAGCACTCTTAGCTCTGAATGTGCAGGCGTGGAGGGTGACCACACTGACCTCACTTGTTAATCACCTGCTGTGCACAGAGCAGTGTGTGGAACGTGGTGGGGAGCCCACGAGTTCGAGGCCCCGGCCTGCCCTCCAATGGGTCAATCTGGAGAAGACGCAAGTGAAACAGAGCATGTAGTGAATGACGGACGGATCAGAGGAGATGCCAGTTGTCAGGGAAGGTTTTGGGCAGAAACTGGGTCTGAGAGTGATCAAGATGTGAAACAAGAGCCGTGGTTCCTGCTTTCCAATGTGGACAGGTGATGAGGGGACATGGAGGTGGGGGGCTGGGGTTCTCTCTTGAGATCCCTAGAGGCACCCAGGTTTTCCAGGGAGAGTGTTCACCTCAAGGTTACCTGCCTGCAGTGGCAAAAGGATACATTTTAGTTTTTATTTTTTAAAGTTATTTATTTATTTTATTTTTAGCTGCTCTGGGCCTTCATTGCTGTGTGCGGGCTTTCTCCAGTTGCACTGAGCAGGGACTACTCTCTAGTTGCGACCCGGGAGATTCTCATTGTGGTGGCTTCTCTTGTTTGTGGAACACGAGCTCTAGGGCGTGTGGGCTTCTGCATTTGCCGTGCACTGGCTTAGCTGCCCAGTGGCATGTTAGATCTTCCCAGACTAGGGATTGAACCTGTGTCCCCTGCGTCGGCAGGTGGATTCTTAACCACTGTACCATGAGGGAAATTCCTCATGGGTAGAGTTTAAAATAAAGGATAGAATTTAAAATAAACATCTGCTGCTTCAGGTGATGCTCTGCCTCTGGGCCTAGAGGATTCTCGAATATCCAAGACACAGGGGCCACTCCGGGTGACTAGCCCTGAACAGCCGCTTTTTGATCTCTTTAGGGTTTTCTTTGAGCATTTATGTGACAACAGGGAATTTCTTGGAGGGGGAGTAGGAAGAATATTTTTAGAAGGAAGGACATTTTAAAAAATGACAACTACTGCAAGATTTTGAAATTTGACAGACGCGCACAACATTTTCCATCCCCATCATGAAACTTTGCCCAATTTCTTGGACCTTTAAATACCACAGATAAGCTTCATTTTCTGGCCAGGGGGAAAGGGCTCATGCGGAGATCTGCGGAGGCTCAAAATGACACCTGTGTTGGGGCTGCCAGTGACTCTGCTATTTCAGTCCCAGAGTTACTTCTTTCCCCCTAATTGGCTGGATGCTAACCCTCCACATATAGGACTTGGTTTCAGAGCACCTAGTTTTAAATTCCGGCTTTAGCTGTTTACTGGCTGTGTGACCTGAGGTAAATGACTTCACCTCTCTGAGCCTCTGTTTCTTTCTTTGTAAAATCAGAAAAACTTCATTCTAAGCTCCCGTAGGTTCTGGGGAGACTTATTTGCTTTGTGGTCAGGCATTGCAGGCCAAAGGCCATGAGAGATGTTGGGTACGTGATGTGGGGCTTGCAACTCAGTCAGAAGACAGATGATTAAAGTCAAAATTCGAATCTGTTGGGAAAATGTGATAATGTGTTGAAAGTGATGTGATAGGTGAATGTGAATGCAGAGTTCAGTGATGGCTGAGAGAAAACGTCAGTGGGGGTATAGGTAATACATCAGGAAGAGCTTGTGTGAAGAGACATTTGACCTGAGACTGGTGGGTGAGGAGCCAGGGGAAGCATGGGTGGGCGTGGGGAGGGTGGTCTAGAGAGAGGATTCGATCTGAGCGAGGGTCAGCCCTCGGTCTCATGGAGCTCAAGACTAGGTGGGAAGGACACATGTGGTGCATGTGTGAGGTGGGCTAGCCGAGCAGGGCGAGTGTGCTGACGAGATCCACCCTGTGGAGTCCAGTCTAGCTCTTTGGATGAGATGAGTTTCCTTTCAGTGGCATCTCTTATGACTGGCTTTTCTGAAATAGCTCTCTGGTCCTGCCCTCCACCCATCTCTAGCCCACTCCCCTGCTTTCTTTGCTTCAAAGCAGTTCTCACTATCTGAAATTACTTGTCCCTTTAAAATTAATTTTCTCCCCCAATATTTACTTATTTATTCATTTTTGCCTGTGCTGTGTCTTCATTGGCTTCCCAGGTGGCGCTAGTGGTAAAGAACTTCCCTGCCAACGCAGGAGATGTAAGAGATGTGGGTTCGATCTCTGGGTCGGGAAGATCACCTGGAGAAGGAAATGGCAACCCACTCCAGTATTCTTGCCTGGAAAATCCCATGGAGAGAGGAGATAATCCATAGGGTCGCCAAGAGTAGGACATACTGAAGCGACTTAGCATGGGTCTTCAATGCTGAGCATAGCCTTTCTCTAATTGTGGCGAATAGGGACTGCTCTCTAGATGTGGTGCCCAGGCTTCTCATTGTGGTGGCTTCTTGTGTTGCAGAGCACAGGCTCTAGGGCTCAATGGGCTTCAGCAGTTGTAGCTCTTGGTCTCCAGAGTACAGCCTCATTAGTGGTGGCACTTGGGCTTAGCTGCCTTGGGGCATGTGGAATCTTCCCTGTCCCGGGATCAAAGTGGTGGCCCCTGCATTGAAAGGCGGACTCTTAACCACTGTACCACCAGGGAAGCCCCTTAACTTATAATTTAAATTAAATTTCTAACTACTCTATCCTCAGCGTTGATGCATGTAGTTAGCATAAAATAGCAATAATAGCAATAAATATTTTTTCAAAGGATGAGTAAGCAGCAAATGAATTTATGCATGTAAAGACAGAATTAGCACTGGTGTGCAAGAGATGTCCTAAGAGACTCGGTCAATTTTGTGGATGAGAAAGTAGGAGGTCACCTTCTTTGCTGCAAAATGCTCTGAGGCTGGGAAACTGAACATGGTTCCCACGTATTTGGGATTGAGCGTCTGTGCCTCTTCTGGTTTCTGCAGAGAAGAGAAGCAGAAAGAGGCAGTGGCTGACTTGGAGAAGCTCAAGAATAGCAAGAAGGGATATGTCACCTCCACATTTCTGCCCTGGACCCAGAAGTCTTTGTGATCTTGGTGGTAGGATGGATGTCTGCTTTGGGCCCCTGGTGTGTTCTGAGGTTTGAGGCCCCCATGGACACTCTGCCGCACTGGAAAATACATGCTGTGTTGGGTTAATGTGGGCTTCCCTGGTGGCTCAGCTGGTAAAGAATCCGCCTGCAATGCGGGAGACCTGGATTCAATCCCTGGATTGGGAAGATGCCCTGGAGAAGGGAAAGGCTACCCACTCCAGTATTCTGGCCTGGAGAATTCCGTGGACTGTGTAGGCTGTGGGGTCGCAAAGAGTCGGACATGACTGAGCGACTTTGACTTTCACTTCACTTTGGGTGAATGTGGCTACATGAAGTGCATCCCAGTTAAGCTTATTTCCACAATCGTTCACAGTAGCTGCTACTGTCACTTTTATGTTTCCCTGGAGAAAAGATTTTCGGAAGAACTCATGAAGCCATTTATGATCTCTGACTTCTCCTAAGTTGCCAAGTAGTGATGAGATAAAAAGAGGAAGTGTTTGACATCTTTACTGCTCTGAGAAAGTTGGTTGCACACACTCATGTTGGGCTCACCAGATTTAGACAATACATGCCTTTTAAATTATTTTTAAGTTAAAAAAAATGTATTGAACTTGTTACAATATTGCTTCTATTTTAGGCTTTTGCTTTTCTGGCCTCAAGGCATGTGGGATCTTAGCTTCCTGACCAGGAATTGAATCTGCACGCCCTGCATTGGAAGGTGAACTCTTAACCACCGGACTACCAGGGAAGTTCTTAATACATGCTTTTTACAAACAACCATTTCCCTGAAACACCTGTTAACTGAATCTTTGTTTATCCACCGACTTACTCAAAAATTCCAGAGATGCATTTTTCTCTGGCTCTGAAGACTCAAAGTCAGTTTGTAGAGCCCCATATTGACTCCACTCCAGTCTAGCCAAATAGCTGATGGCTAGTGCATCAGTCCGAGCAGAAGAGTTTAGTGGAAAGATGACATTCAGAGCAGGAGCAGGGAGTAAAGACCAACAAGGACTGTGCACCCAGGGACTAGTAACTGTGGGAAGCCCTTAGGCCCGAGGGGCGGGGCAGGGCAGGGCAAGGGGCCAGGAGTGTTACTGGACCCTGATGAGACCCGGAGCCCTAGAGTCAGGCTGTAGCTTAGCAGCTGCTAAACTAGAAAGCAATTAAAACCAGAATTAAGGTGGGATGCAGCCAGGTATCTGATGGGAAGTAATTATACACCCCAACCTCTCTCTCTTCCTGCCCTTTGCTTTCCTACTGATGCTTCTCATTGGCCAAGATAAAATGGAACCGCCTGGGCAGAGAGCAGAGGGGAGGGCAGAAGGCTATTGTAAGATTGTGGCAAACAGGCTCATCAGCCCAGAACATAAACATGAATGTAGCCAGAAGTTTCTTCAACAGAATCTGGCAGTGAGTTCCTTTGTAAAATGAACAATCCCAAACATCTCAATAAATAAATGTCTTCATTCAAGAAGCACGCATCAAGTGCCTCCTGGGGTTGAGCTCTATATTTGGTGCTGGTGGATTTTACTTTGGGTTTTCTTTAAGGGAGGTACTTTCCTACAGAGCCATCCTGGATCATAGACAAAAATAATAGTCTGTGAGTCTTCTGGGATTTCTTTTTAAAAAGTCTGACCCTAGTTTTGAGGACTTTGAAACATCTTTGTACACCTCAGCTCTGGCCAGATCTCAGTGTTGCTTTGGAGAGTGACTGAAGCCTTGCTATATCCAGTTGGGTCTTGAGTCCTGGTTGTATTTGCACTCAGTTGGGCCAGTTTTTGGTTATGCGTAGAGACCTTGAAAATTCTCTAACTGGGGACCATGAGTAATTCCTAGGACACAGTATGGGTGAGTGGAGAGCTGAGGAAAGGTCTGGCTGGAATATTTCCAAGTCCACCCATGGCCTGGGTGGACCTGCTTGACCAGCTCCAATGAACCAACAGAAGTTTGAAGAGTCCACACCCCATGTTGTGAGTCTGCTTTGAGTTAGCACCTGCCATTTTAGGTTAAATAATTTGGATGTGACTACTGGGTATTTTGCACAAACTTAACATTTCTCTGCTGCTGTGCATACGTTTCTTTAGTAATTGGTGAAGATTTCTTCACAATGAAGACAGATTAGTAAGTAGGATGATTGAAAAACAAAAGGTAAACTGGAAAAGCTGAAGGAAGAATTTAATCCACTCTCTCATTTTTAAAAGATCTCTAAAATTTATTTTTTAAATGAAATATAATTGCTTTACAATGGTGTGTTGGTTTCTCCTGTACAAGTAAGTGAATTAGCCATAAGTATACATATATTTCCTCCTTCTTGAACCTCCCTCCCACTCCCTATCCCCTTCCCATCCTTCTAGGTCATCACAGAGCACCAAGCAGAGCTCCCTGTGCTATATAGCTGCTTCCGGCTAGCTATCTACTTTATACATGGTACTGTATATGTTGTTATATGTCAATGCTGCTCTCTATATTTGCCCCACCCTCTCTTTATATGGGTGGAGAAACCAAGGAGCCCAGAGGGTTGGGAAATACTCAGGGTCATACCACGAAGATGGGGGTGGAGCCAGGGAGACAAAGGGGCAGGTCAGGCATGGCTGAGAAGCAGGCTGGCCACGGCCAGAGACTCCTAGCATCCTCTTGGTGTTGCTGCTATTCTTCCTGGGAGGCTTTCCTAAGGTGAAAAACCAAGGCAGTTGCCTATGCTGTTCTCATAGGTTCTCAAGGCTCTCCTTTGCCTGTATCCTTCTCTGTGAATACTCTGAAAGAACAGAAAATTTCTCTCTCATGTAGTTTAGAAATGGGTGTTGGAAAATGGAACAGTTTTTTAAACGTGAAGAGCTTGGGACATGAGGGCCTGAGATTTGTGCCTAGTTAGTCATGCTCTTGGGAGATTTATAAACTTTGCCTCCAAACTAGCATTCTTTTCTTGCAATGCTGAAATAAGAGCTAGCATTCAGTGGGTACTTGTCATGCACAAGTCATTGTTTTAAGCCATTTACATTATTAACTAATTTAGTTTTTATGAACACCTTTGAGGTATATGCTCTTTTTATTTCTATTTTTAGATGCAGAGCCTGAGCTGAGAGGTCCCACGACTCACTTATGGTTAGAGTCAATCAGTGGCCGCAATAGAATTTATCTCTCAGTGTTTTGACCATTCAGCCCATGTTCTTGACCAGGGAGCTACAGAGCCTCTTTTTCAGCATCATCCCTGCTACAGCTGTGAGATGTGGTTTGTTTTCTGAGGCCCCTTCAACACAGAGCTGCAAGTATTGGGTTGGCAAAAAAGTTAATTTGGGTTTTTCTGTAATGGCATATGGAAGACCCTGAATGAACTTTTTGGCCACCCTGTTCTTTCTGTCAGCATCAAAAAACAGCAGGGGTAAGTTTTTGCTTTACTTGTGACTGATGTCACAATGCTGCAGCAGTCTCCACCTAAAAGACTTTCAAGTCAGTTTACGGTGAACCTATACAGGCTTTCTCTAGCCCTGAACTGGACACCCTTGTGCAGTAAACAAACTGCGTGTCTGAACAGCCCAGTTCAAAGTATCCTGGTTCAGTGGCACAGCTAAAGCTTACTCGGTGTTCTTAGGTTTACAAGAATCTTTCCATGAGTTTTTAGGAAGAACATTGTTTTGTTATTATTAAACTTTTGAAAAGCCACAGATAATAATTATAGCAACGTTTTTCTTATGTAGCATTAATGTACAATGGTGCAAGACCACTGTGTTATTAGTTGCATGTTATAGGGAGAGCGACATAGCCCCAGGCTCATGTTCTACGATGATATGGACAGCGACACGCATGAGCACCCAGGCCCATTCCTTTCTCTACCTCCAACTGCATGTGTGCCTTCGGGCATGTCCCTTTCTCTCTCTGGGTCTCCCTTTTACCTTGTACTATATATGAGGCTAACTCCGATTTCTGAGTTCTTTTGCAGCTCTGAAATTCTATGACTTAACTAAGATCAAAGCAAGTTGCTTGTTAATGGACGTGTTTTATAGATGACATGGTTCAAAAAAGGATTTGAGGTGGCTTATAGGATTAAAATGCACTTAAACCAGGATGGTTAAAAATAACAAAAGAATTGAAAATAATGAAAAGCAATGCAAAAGAGATGCTTCAGGCACCAAGACTGAGTGAGTCACTGAGGGTCAATGTCATGTCTGGAGTTCCATAATCCCAGGATGTTGCTGCTGAAATTAACCCAAGAGACCGTGGCTTATCCACAATCCCAGCTTCTTAGGTTTCTTGTTCAGAGCTTTCTGCTAGCAAGTGTATGTTATTTTCAAATGAAGCAGACTTGGAAATCTAGCTTTCTAACCCACAGAACCTCTTGGTTATTACATTTGCTAGCTCAGCCAGGAATGGAACCCAGGTCTCCTGACTTTCTTTCACTGCTTTGCCATGGCAGCTAACACCTTCTCTAGTGACAAGGACTCTTCACCATAGAGTACAGGCAGGAATTTGTCATACATATAGTTTTGTTTTCATAAACAGTGTCTCTCTGATTCTCTTAATCTTGTGAAGGGTAGGCAGGAAATGTAGTGTAATTCCCATAGTATATCTGAGTGAATGGGCTCAGAGACATCGAGTATTTTTCCCAAGTTAATGGAGAATTGTGTCCAGGGTGTTGACTCTTTGGGTGTCTATTTTGGGCTTTGTACTATCAGTTTGTCTGGACTTCTGAGGACCCCAAGTGTTCTATTGATGTGCCAATAGTACATGTCTCAGGAGGTAAAGTCAAGACAGCTTATCCACGGCATCCCAACCCACACACAGCCTAGCAGCCATCAGGGAGAACTGGAAAGCAGAGGGATGGGGGTCCTCAGAATTGAACCCTGGCCCCAGATGCAAGGGTTTGAGTCTGAACTCTGTCATCTCAGATGTTACTTTTCTGCTTTGTAAGAACATGAAACATCATGCTATGTATTGCACAAGTCTTGGGACTGAGACTGATCATGCTGTGGGAAAGCCAGAGTTTGAAGCAGGTTAAATCTCTCTGAGCACTGCAGGGGCTTTTCATCAAATTCAGCTCCAGGAAACCCTTGAATTGGACCACACTGCTACTGAACATGTCATCAATCCGTCAACAAGTATTTCTTGAGACAGCAATTTGAGAACTCAGTGAGATCACCTAAGTGACAAGTTAGGAGGGTGGCAAGGTGCCGAGCAAAGACATGAGCTTTAGAAACTTTCAGAAGTAGGTCTGAAGACTGGCCCCATATATTATGAGCTGTATGTAAAAGCTTGTAAAATCACCAAATCACCTGACCTCATTGTCTCAGTTTATCCATCTATAAAATGGGGGAAATACCTACTTCATCAGGCTTTTGGAAAAACACTAATTTACTATTAATTCCCTCTTGTTTGTCCAACATTTAAAAATACAAAGTGACAATTCATTGCTAGTTGCCAATTAATTATTCCTGTGTACTTGACATTGTACAAGGCAAAAGAGGGCGACATGGTCTCCTTTTTCCTTAAAGAGATAAGACTGTCCAACAGATAAGGCAGGAAAGGAGAGGTGAGGTGATTGAGGGTTACTGGGCTTAGCAAGAACTTTATGGATGAGACAGAGATGGATCTTGTTGGATGGAAGAGAGCATGCAATAATGTGTGAGATAGGGATTCCAGGTGAGAAGGACCGCAGAAGCAAAGGCTGGGATATTTGTAGGAGCATGAAGGCTACTCTGACTAGAGTAGACAGGAAATAAGGAAAATAATGATGAACAGTGCTCAGTGGGTGAGGCAGCAAGTGGAGTTGACCAATTTAGACATATTACACAAGATTGGTACAGAATGCTGTAGGCTTTTTCAGTAGAAGAGTGATAGGACTGGGAGTTTGAACTATGTCTTCCTTTTTTGTATCAAACTTCCATAAAATTTTTAGCATAAGGCTTGATGTTTAAGGATGCTTGGTAGTTATCTACTAAATATTAAACAAGTGATTATAGAAAATCAGTCTGACAATGGTGTGTTCAAATGTAGACCCTCCCACCGGAAACCAAATGACTAAACTCAGCCAATGGAAGGAACCAAAAAGGCCAGGCTGGATTTGCATTTCCACCTTGGTTCAGGTTCGTTGCAAATGACTCCACTGATTTCATTTAGGTTTTTATCTTGTGCTTTCTAGAATACAAGAAGTGTACACACTGGTTGAAAAAATGCTAGCACTACACCACGAGTTCCACTCATTCTTTCCTTTCCTAGGCTTCTGCCCTTTTCAAAGGCTTCCTGTGTTCCTTATGGACCACTTTGTTGGCTTGAAAATATATACATAACATCTATTATGATACACACATATAGTCTTTTTAACAAGTTTTATTACAGTATAATTTTCATAAACTGTATCAATTTTAAGTTTAGTGTTTCATGAGTTTTGACAAATATACATACCTCTGTTCTGTATAGTTTTAAAATATATGAATGAGATCATACTGTACCTACTATCCGGCAACTTGTTTAGGCATTTGACTATGTCATGAACATTTTTCTTTCATCACACTGATCTCTTTTAAAATTACTGCAGAATCCCCTGGTATGAATACCTTTAATTTACTGGACTATTTCCTTGTAGATGGATATTTATATTCCCTTCATATATCACAATTCTAATGGAGTAATGAGATGCTTTTCTACCTGTCTTCAACAGAGTAACAGGCATTTCTATAGACTGAATTAATAAAAGTGAAATTTTTTGGTCAAAATCTTTGAAACTAAAAAAGAAAAAAAGATAGAGATCACAGGCATCGTTGGAGTTATTGTGGGTTCGGTTCTAGACTACTGCACTAATGCAAATATTGCAATAAAATGAGTTACACAAAATTTTTCTTTTCCTAGTGCATATAAAAGTTATGTTTACACTGTAGTTTATGATGTGGACTATATCATTATAACTAAAAATGGTGCATCTCTTAATTAAAAGTACTTTATTACTAAAAATCATCTGAGCTTTCAGTGAATTGTAATCTTTTTGCAGTAATGCCATCAAAGATCACTGATCACAGAGATCATATGACAAATATATAATAATGGAAAAAGTATGAAACATTGTGGGAATTACCAAAATGTGACATAGAGACATGAAATGAACAAATGCTGCTGGAAAAATGACTCTTATAGACTTTCTTGACAAAGGGTTGCCATGAACCTTCAATTTGTCAAAAGCACAGTGTTTTCATAGTGCAATAAAGTGAACTGCAGTAAGATGAGGTGTGCCTGATAGCATCTTAAGCTCCCATAGTATAAAAAAATGTTCCTTTTCCAAAGTGTTTTCAATTTGAAGATTGATCAGATGTTACAAATTTCACCAATCTGATAGATGAAAAAATAGTAACATGCTGTTTTAATTTGCATTTCCCAAATTGCTGGAGAAGGTGAGCATTTTATGTTTGCTGTCCATTTGCGTATCATCTGTGAACTAACTATTCTTATATTTCGTCTTTTTGCTACCTGTTTTTTTTTTTTTTTTGTATTGATTTATAGGAACTCTTTTGATATTAGGTCTTTTTTCCCCTACTCAGTACTCAAATTAACATGCTAAAGTTTATCCAAGAGAAAGGTTGCTCAAAGTTTGGTATGCTGAAGCATCACTTGGAGATCTTACTTAAACAGAGACTCTGATTCAAATGGTCAGTGAATCAACCTGAGAATGTGCATTCCTAACAAACCATATTCATTGCAAATATTCATTGGAAGGACTGATGCTGAAGCTGAAACTCCAATACTTTGGCTACCTGATGTGAAGAACTGACTCATTGGAAAAGACCCTGATGCTGGGAATGATTGAAGGTAGGAGAAGAAGGGGATGACAGAGGATGAGATGGTTGGATTGTATGACCAACTCAATGGACATGAGTTTGAGCAAGCTCTCCGGGAGTTGGTGATGGACAGGGAAGCCTGGCGTGCTGCCATCCATGGGGTTGCAAAGGGTCAGACATGACTGAGCAACTGAACTGAACTGAACAAACCCCAGGGGCTTCCAGTAATGCTGGCCTACACACCATACTTTGAGTGACAAAGTTGTAGGGTTTATGAGATTTTTTGGAAGAGGTTAAGAGTTCATCATGTTCAAGGAACAATGTGTGGTAGATTTTTCTTTCATTAAATGAAACCACTAGGAATGACTTAATGAAAGTGATCAGTGTAGAAATAATAAGCCAAATATAATTGTGGAAATGACTGGTATCATAGCCTTTCTAGGGAGCTAATGGGTGCTGATATGGTAGGAGGTTGGGCTTTAAGTTTTGAGGTTTAAGTCCCACCTTGCACGCATGCTAAGTCACTTCAGTCATGTCCGACTCTTTGCCACACTATAGACTGTAGCTCACCAGGCTCCTCTGTCCATGCGATTGTCAAGGCAAGAATACTGGAGTGGGTTGATGCCCTCCTCCAGGGGATCTTCCCGACCCATATGCCTCCTGCATTGGCAGGTGGGTTCCTTACCACTAGTGCCACCTGGAAAGCCCAAGTCCCACCTTACTTACCTTTAGGTCACTTGGCTTTCAGTTTCTACCTTGAGAGTGAAAGAAAAGACAGTAATCCCTGTTCTCATTATTATACAGAGGTTTTTGGAAGATCAAAGGAGAAGTATTGATATGTTTTGTGACCTGTAACGAGCTAGAACGCAGTAGGCATTGTACCTGTTCAGGCAAAGCGTCTGGGGCTATATGAGCATCCTGTCTGGCTGGCGTCTACAATGAAGGAAGAGTGCTTGGCAAAGTTTTGTATTGCTCCCCAAATTCTTACTTAGTCAAATTCTCCATCATAGCATTTGGATCATCATAAGTATTTCTGAGTCACTTTAACAGTAAGGAGCCATTTTAGGATTCCATGAATATTAATTGTGTCAAGAATCAGGTGTTGAATTCGGCTAGGTTATCATAGTCCAGTTAAATGGGACACACACACTCTGAGCCAAAATATAATTCCCAAATTACATGTTAATTATAATACAATATATGTATAATACAAATGCAATATAATAAAATAAGGATTATTACAGTATGAATTGTTCCAGTTGGCTATCTAGCTTTTTATTAGAAATGTTTCCTATTCTGAAGACACATCTAGACAATATTCTGATTGCTTTCTTTGCAGTTGGGTTATTAGTGTATTCTGAGTGGGAATCACCTGTGTCATTCTGGGTTGAGGTTTTTAAGAAGGGAATTTAGCTATTATGACTAATTTCCATAGTCTTAATTCCCTGTCTGCTGCTCTGAACACGTGGTCCTAGCAGAGAGTTGAGTGTATGACAGAAAGATTGTGGGTCCCAGAATCTCATGTGGAAGGTCTGCCAACAATAGGTACCATCTGTTTTGGACTTTTTATGAGCAAGGTGTTTATTTATTGTATTTGATACATTGTATATTTGGGGGCTTGTTCATAGTAGTAGTTATAATTACCTGTCCTAATGCACTCTAATTCACACACATCACTGAGATCCTTTTCAATCAATACCTAGAATATGCATTACATTTCCCTGGCAATCTACTAAATGATGACATAGGATAGTTAAAGTGAAAGTTGCTCAGTCGTGTCTGACTCTTTGCGACTCCAGAAATTCTCCAGGCCAGAATACTGGAGTGGGTAGCCTTTCCCTTCTCTAGGGGATCTTCTCAACCCAGGGATCGAACCCAGGTCTCCCACATTACAGGCAGATTCTTTACCAGCTGAGCCACAAGGGAAGCCCAGGAACACTGGAGTGGGTAGTCTATCCTTTCTCCAGCAGATCTTCCTGACCCAGAATTTGAATCGGAGTCTCCTAAATTGTAGGCAGATTCTTTACCAACTGAGCTATCCGGGAAGCCCAATAGGGTAGATAAGTAACAGGGAAAAGGTGATGTCATAACCTGATGTGTATGGTGGGAGAGTTTTTCCAAGGTGGATCATTTGATATGTGGGAAAACTTCTGATTGTCCTTCATTTCAAGGTGGTACTGATGAACCTGTTTGCAGGGCAGCAGTGGAGACACAGATATAGAGAACAGACGTGTGGACCTGGGATGGGGAGGATGGAGAGAGTGGGACAAATTGAGAGAGTAGTATTGAAACATATACATTACCATGTGTAAAATTAGATAGATAGCCAGTGGAAATTTGCTGTATGATGCAGGGAGCTTAAATCAGGGGCTCTGTGACAACCTAGAGGGGTGAGACAGGGTGGGAGGTGGGAGGGAGGTTTAAGAGGGAGAGGACATATGTACATATGTACATATGACTGATTCATGTTGATGTATGGCAGAAAACAACACAATATTGTAAAGCAATTATCCTCCAATTAAAGATTAAAAAAAAAAACGTGGATAACCAACAAGGACACAGGGAACTCTGCTCAATGTTGTGTGGTAGCCTCGCTGGGAGGGGAGCTTGGGGGAGAATGGATACATGTATATACATGACTGAATCTGAAACTATCACAACATTGTTAATCGGCTATACCCCAAAACAAAATAAAAAGTTTATAAATTGTCAATAAAATAAAACATATGTTGCATTTAAAAGAAAGGTCAGTAACTTTTAATAAATAATTGTCAGGAAGCTTAGAAATGCGGCTGAGAGAAACAGTTAAATGCTCCATGTGACAATCTCCCTGTAAGTTCTTTCTTGCTGCCCCGGGCTGGAGCAAGATGGCTGTTCTCTGGAGAGTGAAAACGGAGTGAAAGCCCTGTAGTGTTTCTGTTTGATGTTTTTGGCAGTGATGTTGAAAATTCTAGACTGAAATGATATTGTATGAAGTCTGGACCAATTGCCTTGTTAAAGTCAAATGGATTTCCTCTCTTTGTGCTGTCTGGATCAATTCTTGGAGGAGTTAGTCAGAGAATTTGGTCTCTCGGTTGAAGCAACATATTGTACTGATAACAGGCGAGAGCAGAGTCTGATTGGACTCGCCAGGCCTTTCCAACTCGCTGCTCGTGTGAGCGTTAGGAGGGCTTTTGCAAAATAAATAGAGCTCGCTGAGGTCTGCTGAGAAGGGTTCCAGATTATGTTGACCAAAAGTGGAATGTTTAATACTCCACAGTAAAATTTTAAAAAGGAAGAAAAAAAAAAAAAGAACCGTGGAATTCTGAGTTCCACCTGTTAAATTATTTGTCCTTCTGAGAGAAGCAGGAATGAAAGGCGTATGTTCAACATCATTTTGGACCCATTTTACGTGGCGGGAAACCAAGGTAAACACATTTTTCCTGATGTAATTGTTGATATTAGTTCAGCTCACATGATGCAGGCATAGCTGTGTGAACCATTTTATTTGGACCCGTCCTTGGCTGGAGTTGGACATGCTGGTGGGGAGCCTGGAGCCTGGAGAACCTACAGTCTGGGAGCCCCAGCTCATGTAGGGAGCCCCCAGGCCTGGATGTTGGCATGAAGGTGCCCTTGGGGTTCCTGGCCTCAGGTCTCATTTCTTTGCCTGTGTGTTTGAGAACATTCAGCTCATCTCCTCATTTGGACTAAACCTGATTTCCTATTTGGATTGTTTCAGAGAATAATCATTTCCCTCTTCTAGTTTTACTTAGATACATATATGTGGTTCTATTATAAATACTAGAGTTTTTCTTATAATTCTTTTTTGTCTTTGGCTCTTTTTTCTCTCTGCCCCTCACCCTTTGCCCCCCAGAAATCTACCTTCTTAACCTAGTATGTTTTCTTTCCTATTTTCCTGCATACTTGTGTATTTATGTACAAACACATATTTTCACTTTTTTGTGTCATTTTTAATCTTCCTTTCTTCCTGCTTCTGGTTTAACAGTAGTTTCCAGGCTAGCCTCCTCAAACACATGAAGCCCATGATATGGCTTATTTCTTCACTTGTTTTCCCACAGTCACTTGTTTTTTTTTTGTTTTGTTTTTTCCTTTTTTCTCCCTGTTGGTAATGCTGTGCCAGGTCCTGTGCTAGGCATTGCAGATACAAACATGGACTGGATACAGACCTGACCTCAGAGAGTTAGTGCTGTGAGGGGAGAACCGACAGGGGTGTCTAGAGCCGCTGTGAAGACCACCGCTCTCCTGTGTCTTTGGAAGAATATGTTCTGCATTCCACTTAGCATGCATGAGCGCATGCTAAGTCACTTCAGTTGTGTCCGACTCTTTGTGACCCCATGGACTGTAGCCCACAAGACTCCCCTGTTCATGGGCTTCTCTAGGCAAGAATAGACAGCAAAGCTGTCACTGTAAGGACTGAAGACTCAAACTTGTTCCAGCCACTGTGACTTGCTAACTTACATAGAGGTGACCAGAGAATTAGGCAGCTCTCACAGCCCAGATGTGGTGCAGAGCCCTTTAAACTTGTAGGACTAAGTCCATGATCTCAGGGGAGCTGGCCTTCCGGGGGACTGGATGGGACAGACAGACATGACACCAAACAGCAGCCTAGGGTCACGGTGCTAGAAATCCCACCATTAGCAAAGCCCTTGGTTGGGTTAAACCTTGCTGGCCTCAGTTGTCTGTTTATACCAGAGCTGCCTATAGGAGAGAAAGACATGAAGTTGAAGCCATCATTTCATATCATTGAAGTGTCATCTGGCTTATCAATTCCTTGGGAAAGGACTCAACCCTAAGGTGATGTTAATGTGTTTCGCTTGCTTGCTTTTGTTAGGAAGACTTTGGAGCCTACTATGTGATTCAGGAGAGCAGACGCATGGACCACGTGGTGCAGGGAGGGGAGGAGGTGCTGAGTAGGACACAGAGGAGCTTCTGCGTCTAGACCCTTGTGTTCCTTCCATCTGGCCCTGGACAGCTGTTCATCAGGGAAGCCCTTAGATATCACCTCCACATTTCTGAGGCTGTCCTGGGAGGAAGCAAGGCAGGATGAAGGCTTCCTTCCTGTTAACCCTCCGGGGCAGGGGGAGGGTGGTGTCAGGCAGGCAGAAGAAGGCATCCAGCCTGGGCATGTTCTGCAGAGGAGCAAACTTGGCTGCAGGGTGCATGGTCACTTGGGGAGAAGCAGTCATGGGGCTCTTGGTTTTGAAAACAGAGCAGCCCCCTGTGCCGAAGTGATAGACCCCTGGCACAGCAAAGTCAGCCCAGAGCCAGCATGTTAGGTATGTCTGCTATGTTGAGGGGGGTGGGCCAGTGATCCCCAGACTGCTATGAACCCTATATAAGACACTCACAGGCTGCTTTTCCATTATTGAATGAAAGACAGTCATCAGTGCTGAAGTTCAAAGCCATGGTTCCTGTGTCCTTAACATGATACAGGTGGGCCTTCATTGGAAACACCTCCTGCTTCTCCAGCTCAGTTCTCATGAAAACAAACAATGCTGCCCTTTGCCCACGTCGGAAGAGGTGACCGTGAAACCCCTGTGAGCTCCTGGTGCATGGCACGGCTTCAATCAGATCCTTCTGCTGGTGTGAGGACCCGTGCACACGTCCCAGGAGCTCCCCGGGCATCAGTGTGGAGACTCTGGAGCAGCGCACTGGCAGTGACCCTGGCATGGCTGGGACTCTGACCCCCAGCAAAGGTCAAAGTGCAGCTACGGCTTGGAGGTGTCCTTGTTGTTGCTCAGGAAACACTCTTCAAGTCCAGACTTTGAGTGATTCCCTCCTTCCCTTTCAGATCACAACTGCTGTTCAGATGTGAGGGTTAAAGCAGAGAGCCTTAGAGACAATGGAAGAAACTGAAGTCTGGAACCTGACCGCCTTCTTGTGAAAACTCCAGCCCTGCCGCTCTGTGCCAGCCAATGGGCTGCTCTGCATCTCCCTGATTTATCGGTCAAGTGTACGTCATACTAGTGACAACCTCATAGGGCTGTTTTGAGGGTTAATAAGGGCACTGACACATATAAGGGACTTATAGTAATGTCTGGTACTGATTAAATGCTCAGTGGTAGCTATTATTATTAGTAGTAAAGACTTTCAAGGTTTTTTTTTTTTTTTTTTTTAAACTAGGTTTTGTTTTTTCCAAGAGAAGTTTTAAGATCATAGACAAATTGAGGAGGAGGTACAGACGGTTCCCAAATAACCTTGACTCCACCCATGCACATCATCATCCTCCATCAGCAGTGTCCCACACCATGGTGGGGCTTTCATTACAATTGATGAACCTGCACTGACACCTCATTGTCACCCAGAGTCTATGTTTTATCTTAGGGTTCACTCTTTATCTTAAAATAATTTTGTTTATTTATAGCCGTCCTGGGTCTTCATTGCTGTGCGGGCTTTCTCTAATTGTGATGAGCAGGGGCTACTTTTTATTGCGGTGCTTGGGCTTCTTGTAGTGGGGCTTCTCTTGTTGAGAAGCATGGGCACTAGCGTGTGAGGCTTCAGCAATTGCAGCACGTGGGTTCGGAGGTTACAGCTCGAAGACTCAGAGCACAGGCTCAGTAGTTACAGTTTATGGGCTTAGTTGCTCTGCGGCATGTGAGATCTTCCTGGATCAGGGATTGAACTCATGTCTCCTGCTTTGGCAGGCAGATTCTTTACCACTGAGTCACCAGAGAAGCCCAGGGTTCACTCATGGCATAGTGTGTGGATTTGGACAAATATATTATGACAGCCATCTACTCTTATCGTGTTATACAGAGTAGCTGCACTGTCCTAAAATCCTCTGTGCTTGACATACTCACCCCTCATTTCCCTAGCAATTATCGATACTTTTCTGTATCCATGTTTTTTGCCTTTTCCAGAATGTCCTATAGTTAGAATCAGACAGTGTATAGCCTTTTCATATTGGCTTTTTACATTTAGTAAATGCATTTAAGTTTCCTCCATGTCTTTTCATGACTTAACAGCTCATTTTTTTTTTTTTTTTTGCTGCTAAATAATATTCCACTGTCTCAATGTGCCACAGTTTATTTACCCATTCACTTACCAAAGGGCATGTTGGTTTCTTTCAAGTTTAGGCAATCACAAATAAAGCTGCTATAAACATCTCTGTGTTTATAAGAAAACTTACTTTTTAAATTACATTAAACATATAATATGTAGAATTTACCTCTGCCATCTCGGGATTTATATAGATCAGGATTTATACTCAATTTCAACTCCTGACTCTTTCACAAATGCCAGGTGTAGGTTTCTGTGCCCAGGCTGGCAGCAATGCCATCTCTAGTGTACCCAGTTATTGGCCTGCTCTTCAGTCAAGGGACCCCTTGCCTGTCACTCTCATTTTTCTTCATTTGTTTGTGCCTTAATGACAAAAATCTGAATGCTTCGACATAGATTGTCCCTAAATCTTCACTGAGGTTTTTCATGGTTTTCCCTATAGCCTCAAGTTTAAAAAAAAAAAAAAATTATTCCATCTTTTTGTTTAGTTTCTAAGTCATGTCTGACTCTTCTGCAACCTCATGGACTGTAGCCCACCAGGCTCCTCTGTCCATGGGCTTCTCCAGGCAAGAATACTGGAGTGGGTTGCCATTTCCTTCTCCAGGAGATCTTTCTGACTAGGAGTCAAACCTGTGTCTTCTTCATTGGCAGGCGGATTCTTTATTATTGCGCCCCCTGTTAAATGATTACAATACAATGTTGCAGAGGAGTTTCACAGAATTTCTAAAGCATTAAAAAATGTTAACTTAAAAATTTGGTAAAATAGCTAGAGATATAGGTAGGCAATACTGATAGGAATTGAATTTAGGAAAAATGTAAAATTACTGAGGGAGTAAATAGAATTGCCAGACATTTATGGCAAAATTGACACTATACTCTTCAAACGGGTTTAAAGAACATGAAGTGATTTGTTTTAGATGATTCATTTGGAAAGGGAAGCTAATTTTTTTTTAATATGCACAGCATGTTAAGCAGGAAGTGTAGGAATAAATGTCTAAAAAATTTTTAAAAATAAAAGGAAAAAAGTGGGACAACCTTATCACTTCAAACTAAGAATTCCATAAAATATATAATACTGAGTTAGAAAGTTAAAATATGAGGAAATTGCCCATGTGATGTACAAAAATTTCTACGAAGAAAAGAACCAGTGATAAGGATTTTGATTTTCTACCCATTTTATTTTTGAACTACTTGTTTTTAATGATATTATTAGTAATTTTCAGTGGAGCTATTGAGTGAGCACTTGACGGAATAACCATGCTGTTAGAACTCCTATGTATCCGTCTTTGGGAAAATAACTGTGGTCCCTTCCACTCACGTCAGACATGAGGTCAGCCTTACTCAGTGAGCGGCTACCAGCTTCCACCTTCACCTGCTTTGACTTTGGGCTTTCTGAACTTTAATGCCTCTATCTAACAATTAGGGATGAAGGATTTAGACTGTGCACTCTGTGAAGACTCTCCTAATTCTTATCATCTCTAAGTTCAAACACAGCTATCCACCATCGATCTCCAAAATACTCACCCAAGATATAACCTTGTTGGCCATGTTCCCTTCCTTCATTTGAACCAGCCAAGGATCAGTTAAATCATGGAACCACTAACACCCTAGCCACCAAAAGTGACAGAATTCTAGACAGGGACACAGAGAGGCTTCTGATTGTGAGCTAAAGAGGTGGCCCTGTAATTAAAGCACTAAAAATAACAAAAACTCTACCCCTATAATAATCCTATAGCCTCTGATAACTTCCATGTTTGTGTGCATGCTGAGTTGCTTCAGCTCAGTTCAGTTCAGTTACTCAGTCATGTCTGATTCTTTGTGACCCCATGAACTGAAGTACGCCAGGCCTCCCTGCCCATCACAAACTCCTGGAGTCTACCCAAACCCATGTCCATTGAGTTGGTGATGCCATCCAACCATCTCATCATCTGTCATCCCCTTCTCCTCCTGCCACCAATCCCTCCCAGCATCAGGGTATTTTCCAATGAGTCAACTCTTCCCATGAGGTGGCCAAGGTATTGGAGTTGTAGCTTCAAAATCAGTCCTACCAATGAATACCCAGGACTGATCTCCTTTAGGATGGATTGGTTGGATCTCCTTGCTGTCCAAGGGACTGTCAAGAGTCTTCTCCAACACCACAGTTCAAAAGCATCAATCGTTCATCGCTCAGCTTTCTTTATAGTCCAACTCTCACATCCATACATGACCTCTTCTCAACCCTGTGAACTATAGCCTGCCAGATTCCTCTGACCGTGGGATTTTCCAGGCAAGAATACTGGCGTGGATTGCCGTGCCCTCCTCCAGGGGATCTTCCTGACCCAGGGATCGAACCTGTGTCTCTTAAGTCTCCTGTATTGACAGGAGAGTTCTTTACCAGATTACTACCATGTGAAACCATAAAGGCTGAGTTGTGCCATATTCCTTCATGCCCAGCCTTCAGGCTGCCATTTTCTGATTGTTTTACCTTTCAAGAGTCGTTACTGCAACCAGTTTTTTGTAATAGTAATTTACCATTGTGGGTGTTTGTGTCCCCCAGTCTCTATATCTCTTTTTCTAGATAGTGTTGAATTGTGTTTGTATAAGTATAAAGAGACATTACTTTGTCAACAAAGGTCCATCTAGTCAAGGCTATGGTTTTTCCAGTGGTCATGTATGGATGTGAGAGTTGGACTGTGAAGAAAACTGAGTGCTGAAAAATTGATGCTTTTGAACTGTGGTGTTGGAGAAGACTCTTGAGAGTCCCTGGGCTGCAAGGAGATCCAACCAGTCCATCCTAAAGGAGATCAGTCCGGGGTGTTCATTGGAAGGACTGATGCTGAAGCTGAAACTCCAATACTTTGGCCACCTCATGGGAAGAGTTGACTCACTGGAAAAGACCCTGATGCTGGGAGGGATTGGGGGCAGGAGGAGAAGGGGACAACAGAGGATGAGATGGTTGGATGGCATCACCGACTCGATGGACATGAGTTTGAGTAAACTCCAGGAGTTTGTGATGGACAGGGAGGCCTGGCGTGCTGCAATTCATGGGGTCACAAAGAGTTGGACATGACTGAGTGACTGAACTGAACTGAAGTATAATATCATTTCCTTCTCAATGATTTTATTTAGAAAGCACAACATGCTTGCCATCCATGCACTGACCAACTTTATCCCTCTCTTAAAATATGCTAAACATGTTGGGTACACGGCTAACAAACACTTTTAATTTTTCTGTTTCTTCTTTTTATGGCAGTATCTAGTGACTTTTTTTTTTTTTTTTAATGTTGTATGCTTGTGTCTGAGGCAGGGAAAAAGGTGGATTTAGGACTGATAGGCGATATGATCTCAGTTTTGCAAGGAAGGCATTGCATTTGCTTCCCTTGTTATCACATATTAAATTGCTATTTGCCAATGATGCCCATTTACTTTACAACAACCTTGTATACTGAGTAGAGATTGTTATCCATGTTACAGGAGAAAAGACAAGCCTCGACGGTTAAATGAACACATCAAGGTCTTGCCTAAATATCAGTTGTAGGCATGAACACTCACTGAATAATTTGTTCCAAAGCACCCCCTTCCCAAAAAGTCCTTCCTAATGTGATATATCCTGAAGGGCAACCCCGAGGCTGAAGAAACTTGATCGTAGATGGCAGTCTTCCAAGCAGTCACTGGTTTCCCTAGGTCTGAAGTTCACTGCTTGTGAGAATATTAAGGCAAATTGAGTGGCTATTGCAACACTGAGTTATCACTCACTTGGTAATTTGCATGGGAAAATGTCTCCCCTGCACAGATTAATTAAGAACCAATCCTTTGGAGTCCTGTGCCTTGGGGGTGAATTATGAATGGTTGCTGTAAATTTAAAGGGACAGAGACTGTTATTCATGGTTCCTAACTGGAAATGTAGAGGAGTATAAGGGGGCGTGGAACAGCTGCATTTGTGAAAATGCAGGTTGTTTTTAATTAATGCACATCAAGCATCTGACCACAGCATTCTCCCCTAGTTCAATGATGATGTCTGTAGGCATTGCAGCCTAGAATTCTCCAAATTACTCCCATGTTGTGCTAGGTTGAGGACTATTTGCTGGGGGCAATTGTCTAATGGGAACCTCATCAGTTAGCTGAGGGGGCCACAGATTGAGGGAAAAATGTAAAATCTGATCCCAGACTTGTTCCAGAACCCACCCTGTAGCAACCAGGGAGTAAGAAGCAACACAATTAACCTGTCCTTACTGCTTGGACAGAGGGAAATGCTTCTGGGTTCTCCTGGCTGGGCAGTGCAGGATCCTAGACACAAGAGCACTAATCACCACTTCCCTTCTGCAGACCAGGGACCCACAGGGATGGGGCCACGACACCGGCTGTCTAAGGCACTGGGGCCAAGATCCTGCAGCTGCTGCTCTTGCCTCTAGGAGGATATCTCAGTTTTGCAGTGATAGTTTGACATGAAATCTTTTTAAACATATTTATTTATTTATTTGGCTGTGCCAGGTCTTGGTGGCAGCATGCAGACTCTTTAGCTGTGGCATATGGGATCTAGTTCCCTGACGAGGAATCAAACCCAGTCACCTTGCATTGTAAGTGCAGAGTCTTAGCCACTGGACCACCAGGGAAGTCCCCTGCCATGAATTTAGAGTAGAAAAGGGTAGTCAGTGTTGATGTCAAGCAGAGGAGACTCATTCTGCATTTATCACTGAAAATCAGAAGGTCAAAGAAAGAGGACTCATTAGATAACCATTATACAGTAAAGCCTCGTGGATTTGAATCCATGGAGTGATCAGTCTGATTATAAAATATTTAACAAGAAGTGCATCTTAATACACTTAAGATGCATTCACAGTTGGATATGCAGAAGTACATATAAAAAAGTAAATTAATTGCTGTAAAAAGTACTCAGTGCTTGAAAATGTTTAAGTAGCTAAAAGGACTTCCTAGGTGGTGCAGTGGTAAAGAATCTGCCTGCCAATGCAGGAGACACAGGAGACACAAGTTCAATCCATGGGTTGAGAAGATCCCCTGCAGTAGGAAATGGCAACCCACTCCAGTATTCTTGCCTGGAGAATTTCACGGACAAAGGAGCCTGGCAGGCTACAGCCAGGGGGTCACAAAGAGTCTGACATAACTGAGCACACGCACACAGGTATATAGAACATGTCATGCTAGCTTATTTACACTATTAATTTACTTTTCAAGTAGCTGATTTAAAGATAAAATCTAGCCTCACTTCTGTTCAAATTGCCAGATATTCCAATTAGGGGAATCTGGATCAAGCACAACATGCTCTATGAAGAAAAAAGGGTTTTATCTGAGTTGGTCCAGACCTAGGTCTCTGAAATCATGATAGGCAAACGAAGGACTTCTATGGTGGCTCAGTGGTGAGGTGTTTGCCTGCTAATGCAGGATAAACATAGGTTCTGTCTATGGTCTGGGAGGATCCCACATGCCATGGAGCAGCTAAGCCCCTGTGCCACAACTATTGAGCCTGTGCTCTAGAGCCTGGGATCCACAATGACTGAAGCCCATGCACCCTCGAGCCCATGCTCTGCAAAAAGAGAAGCCACCGCAATGAGAAGCCCACACACCACAACTAGAGAGTAGCCCCCACTTGCTGCAACTAGAGAAAAACCCACGCAGCAGCAAAGACCCAGCATAGCTCCCCCCTCAACAAAATAATTAAAAAATTTTCTTTTAAAGATAAGCATAGAGATTTAAATTATAAATAATTAATAACAGCTCAGTATCAGACTATGAGGGGAATAGAAATGAAGCAACGAGAGACCATGCTTTCATAGAGAATATATGTAATTGTAATACAAGACATCTGTGGTTAGCATAGTAGCAATGGGAGTTTAGGATGATTTGGCCAGCCTTGGATGCTAAACTGAAGGGGTAATGAGGAGCCATGGAAAATTTTTGAGCAGGGAAATAACAGGAACAGACCTATGTTTTAAAAGTAGCCACCCAGGCAGTAAGTTAGGTAAGTTAGGTAGTTACCTAACAAGATAGTTAGGTAACTGCTGCATAGTTTGAGTGAGTAGCATGGTCCAAGAATTATAAACTAGGACAGTTAATTGAACGTGAAGAAGAAAACAAGTCTCAAAAAGGGCTCTGAGACTCCCAGCCAGGAAGACATAATAAAGCCAGTCTGGTATAGAGGAATATTTTGAAGTAGTTTTGGACAATGCTTTTGGACATTTGATTGGGAGTCATCGTGGATATGCAGTTGGAAATGCTGAGCTGGCATATGGTCTTGAGCTTGATGACACTGGTTTAAAATTGCAAGCTGAGTCAACTATATGGAGTTAAGATCTGAACGTGGGGACTGGGTAGAGGTAGAGAGTGGATAATGGCAAATATTTAGGCTGAATCTTGGGTAATGAATCCTGTGGTTTAGAATGTTGCCCAGGGGGGTCTGTTTTTTCTCTGTCCTGCCAACTCCATAGCTTTTGCTGAAGTGGCTGAGGACAACGATGAGACAGCTGAGTTTTCTTGTAAAGAATTACATTATTATACCATGCAGCCAATGACTAGGTTTTTGTTACATTGACAGATTATCTTTAGATTATGATAAAAGTGATCCTAATGGTCATTCCCAGTCTATGCTTTTCTTTTCTTTGGCTCTGTCATAAACGCACTTTTGGCTTTTGATTTACGGTTAGAAATTTCCTGTGTAGTTTGGGGCTGAGAGTCAGGGGGTCAGGTTTTGGGATTTGAAGCCCAAACAAACCTTCCACTGCTTCCTACAGTAAACCTAAATTAATTTAGGGGTCAGAGCATATCCGGTGAAAATATCAAGAGCAATCTAGCCTTTTTATTTCCATGTGGATCCAAAAGAAAAGCACATTTGAACAGCAAGAAGTTCCTTTCAGGGTAGCCACATTCTACTATTGACTAAGAACAGAAATGTACCAACCTCAGAATCAATTCCTGACAAATATCTGGAAATATAAGCACATTTAAGTTTGCAAAAGTAGTCACAGAAATGAGATGCAGTGCAGCAAAACGAAGAACCCATATCAACTATGGAAACATCAACAAAATGGGAAGGTCTTACTGACAACCCAATTCAACTGATGTTTATCAAGTGCCTATTATGGGAAGGAATAAAGCGTGAGCAGGATGTGAGTGGGCATTCTAAATAGTCAGTGAAGTGAAAGTGAAGTTGCTCAGTTGTGTCTGACCCTTTGAGACCCCATGGATTGTAGCCTACCAGGCTCCTCCGGAGTGGGCTGCCATTTCCTTCTCCAGGGGATCTTCCCGACCCAGGGATCAAACCCAGGTCTCCTGCTTTGTAGGCAGATGCTTTTACCATCTGAGCCACCAGGGAAGTCCTAAACAGTCAGGCTTGAGCCCAGTTCTCAGGGAAAGTGGACACAAGTTGGGGAGCTTATTTATAACAACAACAATAGTAATGACAACAATAAAATGACTAAAATGCAAAATAAAGTCACTGATGAGATGGGACAAAGAAGCACTGGATGTGGGGTAGCTGATACAGTTAATTCTGACTTAGAGGAGCAGGGAAGTCTTCTCAGAAGAGGTGGCATGAGAACTGCACTTTTGAGGATAATAATTGTGGGCATGATGGTGGGTGGTGATGGTGGTGATGAGGCTGCAGAGAGCAACTGCTAATCACTCAGGTAATCATTTCCACGGCTCTATATTATTTGCTGAAAGGATTCTGTGTTAATGTTTTGAAAGATAAAGTGAAATAAGGGAGTTTCAGAAGACCAAAGAGAATGAGAAGAAGCATGTGATATGTTGGTGTGTGTGAAATAGACATTTGGTGTGTTCAGGGTCCAACATGGAGGGTTGTAAGAAGAGATCAGATTGGAAGAGGAGTAGTGACAAGATCAGCAGAAAGCTCTGAATTTCTTGTGAATTGCATGAGTCATACCTTGCACTCTCAGTACACTTGTGTGGGAAACTGACCCCATTAGGCTAAGTAGGATGGTTTTGTGGTATGCACATCTGTCCTTCAAAACCCTGGAACATGTTCTCTGGAACCACATGGTCTGCAGCAGAACTTTCATCTGAGAAATATGAAGAAAAGACCCTGAACCCAGGCTTCCGATGGCTTCAGGAAAGATGACTTTGGTGAGGGTTCAGTGAACATCCCTAACAGCGGATGGACGTGAACAAAGGAAGAGCCGGCTAATGCAGTCTCTGAAGATGTGGCATTCTTTTCCACTTTCCATGCTTCTTAAAGCATCTGGGTTTCCTCTCTTTTTAAACAGGCATTTTTACATATGCCTGAAATAACCTACAAGCATTTCAACATTTTGCTAACAAAGAAAACAATTTTTTAAAAAAATTTTAAGAAAACTTATTTTTTAAATAGACTGATTCTATAGCCTATAACACAGTGAGGGGGGGGAGGGGAAAGGCCATTCATGCTGAAGGTGTCTTTATGGGAAAAAATTCAGAGAATTCTGATAGCTCTGAAAGAGGCAGAAAAACAGAGAAATAATGGCCCCTGGAAAGATATTATATTTTTTTAAATAAGTTGAAATATCTTAGAGCTATCAGTTGTGGTCTTTTTTTTCCTGTAAAATATGTGGTCATTTGGGGAATGAGGAGGGAATGGATGTGTGTGGCAGGAGGGTCTAATCAGCTTGATAAAGTTTACGACTTCATTCCAGTTGGGTTGAGGCCAGTTGAGATTAAGAAGGAACAGAAAGGTTTGTCTGTAGAACAATTAGTGGGTTATGAGGAATACTCAGTTCTGCTTTTCAGCTTTGGTAAATCTCAAGCAAAATAATGAAATAATAATGACAAAATAAACACAGCCAAACCTTAAAAGACCCATATCTGTGTTTCCACTAGATTTTTAGAGGCAGCAATCTCAGATGGTTGGGACTCATTTCTCTGGATCATGAGGCAAAGAACACTCCTCTGAAATGTTGACTTCGGATTTCTTCCCAATGTCTCTGGACATCCTGAGAGCAGAGTACATGTTCAGTTTCAGGCACCAGACCGTTTTCTTGAGTAAGGCATCCATGAAGTTTGGTTTTTAATGAAAAAGTTTATCTTAAAAATTCCAGAGATTTCTAAGCAAGCTGTTAACATGACAAGCCAATGTTATTCCCTCTCAAATTCACCTTGAAATAATCAACAGAATGTGCCAAAAAGGGAAAAGAAGTCTTTATCAACATAAGTGAACAGTGACTGGTGCCATCCACATGTTAGACACATGGGGGAATTTGGTTAGAGGTGATGCCTGTGAAACCAAATGAAGCCAGCATATGGTGAAGTGACCAAAACAGTTGTGACATGCTGAAATACTTTCATATTGATTGGTAGACAGCCACTTCCAGGATTCTCTTGAGTACTCTTATGCTGTCCTTGTTGCTAGATGGTTCCCTCTGCTGGAAACCTTTCATTCTGCCTGCAATCCAGCAAATACCAAGATAATGTGTGTTAGTTGCTCAGTCATATCTGACTCTTCGTGACCTCGTGGACACGAGGAGCCCCGCCAGGCTCCTCTGTCCATGGAATTCTCCAGGCAAGAGGACTGGAGTGGGTTGCCATTCCCTTCTCCAGGGGATCTTCCTGACCCAGGGATCGAACCTGGGTCTCCTGAATTGCAGGCAGATTCTTTACCATCTGAGCCACCAGGGAATACTGGGCACAATATAGGGAGGTTTCCAGAATCTGGCACTGATGGCCTTTGGGACTGGCCAGACTGCATTATTTGTTAAATATTTTGAATGTCAGTGCTATTTGTTGTTTCTCCAGATGAACTGGTGGATGAGGGAGGTATTGTTGTTTATTGTTTATCTTTTCAAAATGGCATCTCCTTCTTTGTGGGAAAAGCTTCTTCCTTACACCAAACATATAATTCTGATGAAGGCTCACAAATACGGCTCCTCATTGTCTTGATTATAGTGATTGGCTCAAGGTCAACCAGCTCATTTTTTGTTATTATTTCTATTTATTGAAGTGTAGTTGACTTGCAATATTAGTTTCAGGTATGCAACATAGTGATTCAATATTTTTATAGATTATGTACCATATAAAATTATTATGACATATGGACTATGTTCTCTGTGCTGTATATTGCATTCTTGTGACTTATTTATTTTATCATTGGTAGTTTGTACCTATTTCCCCTGATTATTTTTACTATTTTATAATAAATACAACAGGCCTGATGAGGCAGTCACCAGGGTTCAGATCAGAAGGGGTGAGATGGGGTGGGATGTGGGAGGAAGGTTCAAGAGGGAGGGGACATATGTATATCTATGGCTGATTCATGTTGATGTATGACAGAACCTAATACAATATTGTGAAACAATTATCCTCTAATTAAAAATTTAAAAAAGAAGGGACAAAAGAGATGGGGACCATGTTGTCACTGCAGGCTGGCCCCAGCAATCTGTCTTAGCATCCTGGGAGCATGGTGACAAGCCCTAGAGAGAGCATCCAGAGGGTGGGAGGACGGGTATCCCAGCTTAGGAACAGCACCAGTCAGCCTGGTTGGGAGCACTTGAGGCACCCGTATTTGGAGTCCTGGTCTCCAAAGCATGGGGGCCAGACAGAAGGGAGGAGGTGGGAAGGGCTGGCACAGAAGGCCCCTCTGTTTATTAGTTTTAATGGGAGCTGCTGCTCTTAGGTTACAGCACAGAGGTTGTTATGATAACAATGTGTCTACCTCATATAAGGGCTTGTCTAAGAGAAGAAAGGTACACTCAAGAGGAGCAGAGAGGGATGCTATGGAAGACCTCAGGATATTGAGTCCTGGGGTCTAATTGTTTATGAAGCTCCCAGTCTATTTCCATCCTTTCTGCTCTTTATTATTCCATTCATAGAGCGTGATTTGGATTACTGATACTTTCAACCGTGATTTATATTACTGATGCTTTCAACCAAAGAGGCTTGATTAAGAGATAGCTAATCCAGGCAGAGCCCTGGAATCCGCCAGGTAGAGGGGACAGGGCAGTGTTAGTCTCCATTAGCAACTGAAGGAGGCACAGAGCTTAGTTCCTTGTGGAAGTGGCCACACCCACCCTGGACACAGCTAGGGGTGCCATGTCCCCACCTGTGCTGAGATGAAGCTCCCAACTGTCACTCAGGTGTGACTGTCTCTGCTTCTTGCCTCCATCTGCTCAGGATGGTAGTTCTCCCTATTGGCACTCCATTGCTGGGTTGAGCTTTTTCCTGTTTTGGTTTCTTTAATCTGCATGAAGCTCTTTTTGTGAAAGTTTCCACCAGGAGGCTGCATATGGGGTTCTCCCAAATCACAGCTCCCATCCCAGCTGAATGTGAGCCAATGTGAGGGGACTTTATCATGCTTATTCTGTGCTAAACACTGTAATAGGCTTATTACAATTGCCTCATTCAACCCAGGCAACAATTTTATGATGTAGTTACTGGCATCGCACCTAACCTATAGATAGAGAAACCAAGGTAAGAAAAAGTCCCAGGGCTACCAGGTGGTGGAGAAATAGGTACCTAGGCAGTCTGACCTAGGCAGTCTGACTCCTAACTATGTACCACTGAATGAATAAAGGACTAGACCATGGTCCCGAGAGAGCCCTGGTTCTAAAGCTCAGTGATCACAGAAACTTCTGTTCTAACCTTGTCGTTCTCCTGCATCCATGACCCTCCTTAATCGGGTTTAAGCTGGATTTTTGGCCACTTTCTACTTTTGACAAAGAAGTTTTGATTAAGGAGTAAGTAGGAGGAGACCCTGGAAGACCTCTGTGAGTGCTTACGTAAGAGATGGAGCGCTCATTGCTGGAAGAGGGGAGGTTCTGTGAGGTGACCAGACAGCGCTGCAAGAGCTTCAGGCCTGCAAGAGCTTCCTCCATGTCAGAAAGTGACTTGGTTGCCAAAGACCTGAACACTTCAGAACTGCTTGCTCTAGAATCACTTTCCTGTCAGAAAACAAGAACATTTGAGAAAGTATTGGTGTGTATTCATAGGAGCAGGGCCTGTGGACTACATCATTGAAAAGGAGAAAATCAAGGTGAGCTCACACCTTATTGGAATGAAGTATCCCAGGAGGTTCAGTGGTAAAGAACCCACCTGCCAAGCAGGAGACGTGGGTTTGATCCCCATGTAGGGAAGATCCCCTGGTGAAGGAAATGGCAATCCACTCCAGTATTCTTGTCTAGGAAATTCCATGGACAGAGTAGCCTGACCAAGTACAGCCCATGGGGTTGCAAAAGAATCAAACATAACTTGGCAATTAAACGACAATAACAACAACTTTATTAAAAAAATTTGAAGTCATGTTTGGAACAGTGAATGGCTGGCTTGATACTGTAGGAAACAATGAGAAGATAAGAACTGGAGAAAATCTTCCTGAACACTAAGGAAAATTTAAAAGGAAAATGACAAGAGATGGATGAAGGGGTGTGGGAAATGGATCTTGGAGACCAAACTACACACAGTAAAAATTCCTGAAAGAGGCAGCAGTAAAGATGCTACAAAGATAAAAATAAACAACTAATAGAAGAAACTCCCAGTTAAAAGAAATGGCAAAAAAACAGGGAAAAAAATTACAAAATACATTATATGAAAGAAACAAGAACAAACATAACAGATTTACATTGCAAGGGAAGAAACCCTTCAGGTTGGTTGAAATTAAATTGAATGTTAGTAAGAGACCCGTCAAGGTATAATAACCTCAAAGGATTAAAAATAAAATGATAAGCAACCTTGTATGGCATGGGGGAGAATAGAAGTCAGGTAATTGACACTCATATCAGATGAAGTAGAGATTAAGGCAGTAATCATTGGAAAAGACCCTGATGCTGGGAGGGATTGGGAGCGGGAGGAGAAGGGGACGACAGAGGATGAGATGGCTGGATGGCATCACTGACTCGATGGGCATGAGTTTGAGTAAACTCCGGGAGTTTGTGATGGACAGGGAGGCCTGGAGTGCTGCGATTCATGGGGTCACAAAGAGTTGGACATGACTGAGCGACTGAACTGACTGACTGACTGAAGGCAGTAATCAAAGGACCTCTTTTTATTGATCAAAGGATGGATTAATAATAAAAATAAGGAGTCATAAATGTGTAAGTTATGAATAACAACTTAGAAGTCTGAGGAAAAGTCATCAATTGTACAATTTTGCTTAATTTTAATATACTTGAAATATAATACTGCATAATGAATAGTTGTTTAAGCAGGTAGTAATAAAATATGAAACAGGAAGACATGAATAAGGACCACGGGATTTGGGGTAAACAAACTTGAATTCCTATATTATTGATCTACTTTATGTCTTTATGGATAAGCTTCCTTCTTTTCAAGTGTCCTTGGGGAACTTACAACATTGAATTATTTCTATTTTGTGCCACAAAGAACATCTCAATAAAAAACACCTCCTAGACCCTAAACGGAATAAAGTGTTTGGCCAACAAGCTTTAATACAAAATAACTACCAACACATTCAGTCATTAGACGAGGCCCTATGTGAATTCCTGGCCTCTCGGTTTAGACCCATCAAGGCCCTGCCTTTGAGGTCAGGTATTTTGTACTCTGTGCTGTTAAAATGTTCACAACAAGGGGAACAATATGAAATAATATACACCAGCAAGGGAGCATGGAAATTTACTGCAGGCAACTTCATGTTAGTTTTTAAAAAGAAAGAAATGTATCAAGTGATTTTAAAGAGGCAGAATGGTAGTGTTAGAAAGATTCCTTGGGCCCTCATTCTGCCCAGCTCTCTCATCTTACAGAGGAGGGGCTGAAGACCCACGGAGGAGAAAGGATTCATCCCAGGTCATGTAACAGACAAAATCTGGCTGGTGCCATGCCCCCTGGTAGGGTCCAAACTCTGTGCCTTCCACGGCTCTAGGACTGTATCCTGAATCAAGAGCCGGTGCCTATGTTGCATGTTTGGATCATGGGCTGGGTTCCAGACTTAAGAGACTGTGGTGGGCTCGTTTCCCTGGCAGAGCAGACACTTGCTGATCCCTGGGGGGCTCCTCGGCAGCGGGGGTCCGGTGCTCTTACAAGGGGAACCTGAGCAATGTGGTTATTATTACCCAAATCACAGTCTTTCCACCTCTGCCAGGTAACCTGTGAAACAACCTCTGACATCATTAAACACTGAAATCACTAAACTGTAAATGTGTGCTGGGGGTGTTTTCTGGAACGCCCTTCTGACCTCTTTTTGTCGAGGCTCATTTTGTTTTTATTTTTCCGCCAGGAGGTGACTGGTCCCCGCCGCCCCCCATCGCCGGCGCCTGGGTTTGCGGCACACCCTCTGTCTCCTCTCTTTGGATGGTGTCCCTAAGTCACACCATGTGGACACTGCTTGCCTACATCACTGGGCCAAGTTGTGTGTTCTCAATTGTCATCCGCCTGGGCTGTAGTCACACACCAGGTCTTACTCACAAGGAGGGGAAAGCAGAGATGTGAAAATCGAGCTGGCTTTTTGAGATCGCTGAACTCACTGCTTCGGGGGACCTTGTTTCCAGCCGTGAACTTCTGAACCAAGGATCTTATGAAATCCGATCCTCATTGTTATTATAGCGTAATCCACTTTTAGTTATCCACCCATTTTTTTCTGTAACAAAACAGTTACAGAGCAGTTTTACTTCTTCATTCCTTTCCTTGTCAGGGATTCTGGGCATCGAGGCTTGGGATACCTGCCTCCTGACCCTCTCTTCCTGGGAGGATCCTAGGGGCTGAAGCTCATTGTAAGCTGGCTCAGGCTCTGAGATCGCCATCATGCCTGGTGGGATAAGGGCAGATTCCGTCTGGGTTGAGGTAGGAGGGTATCTCTGGAAATAACATCCTCCAAAGTTATCACATCTTAGTTTTGCACTTTTTGTTAAGAAACAATGAAAAGCAAAGAATTTTAGGATAAGAAGTGGTCTCAGCAATCACCTCTTCATGGCCTAATTCAGGTTTCTATTGTCATATGACAAATCTCACCAAAATATATTGGCTAAACAACTACCACCCTTTCTTTGCCCCTGACTCTGAAATGCTGTTATGGTGCAGGAGTTGGTATAGACATCTCTTTCTGATTCTCTTCCGTGTGGCCATTATCTCTTCATACGACCACTCACCATTCAGTTGTCAACCTGAGTGTCTTCACTTGAGGACTGGCTTCTGCGAGACAGAAAGTAGAAGCTACCTGGCCTCCTAGGGCTTGGCCCAGAACTGGTTTCCACCACATTCCATTGGTCAAAGCAAGTCACAGGGCAGTCCAGCATTTAGAGGAGAAGAAGTAGCTAGAGGAGTGGTGAGAGCTCACAGGCCTGGGAGAGATGTTTGGCAGTCTTGGCAGACTCTCCATCACACTCAGGGTTTTCTGGAGAGCTGCATTGGGCCCCACAACACTGAGTGACCCGATGTGTTGATGGTGTGTTTGGGGGCCTCCAGAGACCCAAGATATAAGAACTCACTCTTCCTACTTTTGAGGAAAAAATTGAATTTCCCTCTTAGTCTCAACTTAAAATATTAGGGAATGAGAGAAAAGCAGTCATGGTGGGAAACTGGAGTGAGATAAGAAAGTCATGTGTATTTTGAGCTCTGCCAGCCACAACTCAGATCTAGCAAATAAGTCAATTCATATTTCTGTTTCGACTTTGCATAACACCCCCTGCCCCAGGACTGTTTCTTATGTTTGTTGAGTGACTACTGACTATATTATCCCACTAAGTCTATTTTTGATCTGGAAAATCTGTGTTGAGTAAGCACGGGAGAAGTGAATCATGGAGGCTTTGTTGTCCCATACAGAAAGGTAAGAAAGTGGACATGAGACTTTAACTGGAAAGAGTGGTAGAAAGATAGATGAGGAAACCTCATGGCCGAACACCCCTGCAGCAGCATGACAGAATTATGTGAAACCTGAGATCAATCAGAATGGCCTTGAGAGCTTCCTTGAGGAGGTACTAAAGATCTCTGGCCATTTCTATTTCTTGTTTCATTGCAAAGAGGTTCAGCAGAAAGTTGATAGAGTTGCCTTGAGAATGATATCTTGTAGTGTACATTGTGTTTTATATACTTTTTCAAGCTGCTTGCTTTTGGTCCTAGAAAGAAAAGGCATTTGTGGGCTTCATTTGGAATAAGAAGGTAAGTTTGAGGTCCTGCCCCTTGATTGGTGGCTCAAGGCATGTGTTCTTCCTGTTGACTTGGTTTGGAGATGAGGTTTGTGTCAGCTGCCTGCTTGGCAGTCTTCTGGGACAGTAGTGATGCACAGTTCTGCATTATCATACAATTCCTGGGGCCAGAAGTTGTGTTCCTGCATTCCATTGGAGGCCCTTGAGAAAAACTCATTTCTTTAGCTTTTCCAGTTGGTAGAGGCTGCCTGCATCCCTAGGTTTGTGGCCCCACATCGATCACTCCCACATTTGCCACTGTCATCACGTCTCTCTCTAGGACTCCGGCACCATATCTTCCTTTTATAAGGACCCTCATGGCTAGGCAGAACTCATCTAGATAATCCAAGATAATTTTCCAATCTTAATATCCTTAGCTCAATCACTTCTTTGAAGTTAAGTCCCTTTCACTCTTTACTGTTCTCTCTGCCACATGATTGATATTTGAAACATTCACGTAGTATCAGTGGCAAATGTCTATATAGTCTGTTCCACTACAACCCATTTCTTTGAATAGGAAAAATGGAATCAGTATAATGGTGATTTCTCACAAAACATTTAAATGTTTTTAAAAAGGAAGACGCTTTTGTTCTCACATAAAGAGAAAGCCTTTGTGATATATGGTGGTGGTGGTGGTTTAGTCGCTAAGTCATATACAACTCTTGTGACCCCATGGGCTGTAGCCTGCCAGGCTCCTCTGTTCCTCCTTTGTGATATATAGACCTTAAGAAAAAAAGCTGAAAATCCTGAATAGTGCTTTACCTTAGAGGAAGAAGTGACTAATAGGATGGCTTTAAATACCAGTACATGTTCTTCTGATTTAAACTATTTGGGGGAGCAATTAAGGAGCTGCAAATCTCCTAGTGTTAACAAATTTAACTGATGAAGATGGTTTGGTTCATATGTTTCATCTTGATAAAAGATCTCTATTAGATGAAATGCCCTCCAGGACCTATGTCTCAGAGGCAGAAGTTAAAGGAATTAAATTAAGAGTTAAAGAAATTAAGGACGCAAAGAATGGAGTGGCTTTGATGCCAGGAGCAAAGACCAGCGGTGATTTAACGGCTCTATTATTTGTATTACTAATTGTTACTATTTTTGTTAGGTCTGGTTAAATTTTTGAGTGGTCTTTTCTTAACTTTATTTTCCCCAAAGCTCTGCTGCTTTTAATATGTGGTTTTACAAAATGTGAGGTTAATCAGGAACACAGGAGTTTGAATTTCAGGAATAGGAACACTTCATTTGAATTTTATTTTTATTTTTATTTTTTTAATTTATTTTTATTATTATTATTATTATTTTTTTCCAGTGGGTTTTGTCATACATTGAATTTTAAAGTCACAGTTTTTTTCTGCTTACAGTAAGTAATAGGCAGAAAACATTTGAACAACAATTGCTAATTTTGCCTTTCCCGAAAACCTTCACCAAAGAGGATAGTTACCCAAGCAGAATGGGAGAGTATCTGAGAAATCTGGGAAGATTTAGAAAAGTTTAGATGCCGATAACATTTAAGCTAATTGTAAAGAATGAATAGGCATTACTTGGATAAGGTGAGAAGATTCAGAAAGAGGGTCAAACCCTCAACAAATATCTGCTGCATTAGTTCATACATTTCTTAGGAAGCAGTAAGTTTGATTGTTTGCATATAACCAAACAGCTTTGATGCTGGCCTTGCTTGTTGTATTCTGTTTAGCATCTTGTTGAAAGGGGCCATTGGAGATCTCCAGGGTGACAGTGAGTCTATTTCCTTGGGGAGACTATGTACCAGGATTCTGACTGGGTCTGTGACTCCCCAGCCCCATCTGGCTCTCTGGCACTCACCTGCTCCGTGATCAGAACTGATTTAAAAAAAGGTCACCTTCAACGCAATTGAGGTAGATCATCGGGGCTGTCTGCATGAGACAAGCCCTGGCAAGGAGTTTAGGCTCTTTCCATCTGTACAAGAGCAGTTCCTTTTAAGTTCAGGATTGTTTATTCATAAACTGACACACACACACAGAGTAAGAGAGCTTGGGGAGGGGTAGAGAGAAAGGGACTCTGCCCTCCATTTGGGAGATTTATTTGGGGTGAGGTCAACATGAAGACCATTTTTTCGCGATGGGGGCTCAGCAGACAGGGCAGGGGAAGTGAAGTTTGGCACCCAGACACCCACACCTCAAGGTGGGAGCGGGCATCAATACGGCTCCCTCCTGTCCCCCTTCGTTTTGAACAGCAGAGGTAAGAGGGCAAGAGGAGGTGAACCCTTGCTATGCGGAGAGACAAGTCAGACAATGTGAGTTTTAATTGAAATCATATCCCGAGCATTTTACTTTTCAAAAGTTGTTAGCATGATCGAGGTTGCATTTTCTGGTGACTACTATTATTACTGTCATACCAAATGCTCTGGGCAGGGGCTGAAGGTTACATGTGGGCTGGGAATGCTGGGCTGCAAGGGAGGGGCTGGCAGATCAAGGCCCCTGTCTCGGAATGCTCCTTAGGAGCCAGCTGCTGGCCGCCTCGCCTCTGGCTGTCCGCTCCTGCTCTCTGGACACCGAACCGTCCTTTCAAGTACATGGTGGTGATGCTGGTGTTTGTTCCTCTTCTCTTCTGGCTCAGATCTCTTGGATCCTTGGTGTCTTTATCCTGGGAGCCGCCTCAAGCCCTGCAGCTCCTGGAGCGCACAGAGGACACCCCCAGAGATAATGAATCCTCAGGGCTCAGCAGGATCCCGTTCTGAGAGAAGGTGATAGCTTAATGAGGCTGCCCAGTCTTTCACATGCATTTGAACCTCCTGGGAATCTTGCTGAAATGCAGGGGCTAATTCATTGTGTTTAGTGTGGGGCTTGTTGTTGTTCAGTCGCTAAGTCATGTCTGACTCCTTGCAACCCCAGGGACTGTAGCACACCAGGCTTCCTTGCTCATCACTATCTCCTGCAGTTTGCTCAAATTCATATCGATTGTGTCAGTGATGCTATCTAACCATCTCATCCTCTGCTGCCCCTTTCTCCTCCTGCCCTCAATCTTTCCCAGCATCAGGGTCTGTTCCAATGAGTCGGCTCTTTGCATCACGTCGCCAAAGTAATGGAGTTTCAGTTGCAGCATCAGTCCCTCCAATGAATATTCAGGGTTGATTTCCTTGAGGATTGACTGGTTTGATCTTGCAGTCCAAGGGACTCTCAAGAGTTTTGTTCAGCACCACCACAATCTGAAAGCCTCAATTCTTTGGTGCTCAGCCTTCTTTACGGTCCAACTCTCACAACTGTACATGGCTAACTGGGAAAACCATAGCTTTGAATAGATGGACCTTTCCTGCCAATGTGATATCTTTGCTTTTTAATAGCTGTCTAGGTTTTTCATAGCCTTCTAAGATTCTGTATTTTGGGGACTTCTCTGGCAGTCCAGGGTTGAAGACTCCTCACTTCCTTTGCAGGAATGCATGGTCAGGGAACTAAGATCCCACATGCCACATGGTGTGGCACAAGCCAAAACCAGATTGTTTTTCTGGTTTTGTGTTTCTTTTGAAACACAATTCTGTCAGTTCCATGTTAAAACAAAACACTTTCACTTGTTCTTAAAAAAAAAAAAAAGATTCTGTATTTTTAACAAGCTCCCAGGTGGTTAACATGGTCCATGGACCACACTTTGACTAGCAAAGACTTCGTCTATAGCTGGAAATCAAGTTTACTGAAGCTCTAAGCGGTGTATATTTTTATTTAAAATTGTTTATTTTTAAATTGGAGGGTAATTGCTTTACAGTGTTGTGTTGGTTTCTGCCATACATCAATATGAATCAGCCCTAGGGATACATATGTCCCTCCCTCTAGAACGTCCCTCCCTCTAGAACCTCCCTCCCATCTCCCACCCCACACCACTCCTCCAAGTTGTCACAGAGCACCAGATTTGATCTCCCTATGCCATACAGCAAATTCTCACTGGCTCTCTGTTTTACACTTGGTAATGTAAATGTTTCAATGTTACTCTCTCAATTCATCCCACCCTCTCCTTCCCCAAATCCAAGAAGGGTAAACTGTGAGGAGCTCCTCTCTGTCTGCTGAGAGAAGTGATAAAACATGCCCCTTCCTGCCCATGGGGGGCTCATGCCCGCTTTGGGAAGACAGTACACTCACAAGGGCACTGATCAATCACATGTCATACTTTGTTCCTGCACAAGTGCCAGGCAAGGGGTGCGGACTCTGAAAGTACTGAGGTGGGAAGTGGTAGGCTGTCTGAGGGAGTTTGTTTCAGAGTGAGGCCTGATCACAGGCGAGGCAGGTAATTCAAAGGAAGCAGTGTCAAGGATATGCCCTTTTCTGCCTCTTTTCCCTGAATACGTGCATGCATGCTCAGTCACTCAATTGTGTCTAACTCTTTGCAACCCATTGACTGCAGCCTGCAAGGTTTCTCTGTCCATGGGGTTTTCCAGGTAAGAATACTGGAGTGTATTGCCATTTCCTCCTCCATCCACTGGGTATTTACTACTCTCTTATGCCCTAGGTTCTGATGTTTCCAGTGGTTTCTTTATATAGACTAAGTGACCAGGGGGTGGGAAAGTACATCTTCATGTCCACTTGGATGCCCACTCAGCCCAGCGGGTACATATCATGGGGAAGAACCCTTGACCTACGGACCCATTCAGCAGAGAGTTCCTGCTATAATCCCTGCATCCTCTCTGCAGATCCTGAGTTCGAGGACATGAGCAGGTACTGTTACCAGCCTTAAGGACTCAAGTTGGCAAAGCTGAAATAACACGACAGCTCTGGTCGTAGAGAAACTTGTTTCTTGCGAAAAGCATGGAAGTGAGGGATTTCTGAGAATGATTTATTTCACTTTTACCATAGGCAGCCATAGAACTGTTCCAATACCAGTTCAGAAGAAAACAAAAAACAACAATTCTCTATCAAGACTTGTTTTGGGTTGTCTGAGAGACTCTCTGAGTTCTTTCATTTATTTTAGAGGTGGGTATATTTGGAGAAAGGTGTCAGTCATTACAGTTGGTCCTTAACACATCACTGGTCTTAGGCGTGAGTTCAGGATCTTAGGAAAATCAAGTGTGTTCAGTTTCTGAATATCTAAATGATGTAGACACTTTGAAGTGAAGGGAGTGAGGCAGTGGGGTGGGGTTATTTCCTCCCTTCAGGCATCCTTGTGGCCATGAACATCCTGGAGATGATGCCATGAGAAGCCTCCTCTGACATCATCTGAAGCACAGGGGATTGGCACGAGGCATCAGATTCAATGGGTCGGTGTTGGTGGGGAAGGATTTTGCCATATCTGTCCCAGAAAGAAAAATCCTGTTTTGTCATACTTTTCTTGTAAGTATTTTTAGTACTGAAGTGACTTTGAGTTACCATCACTGAATAGTTCAGAATGTTGCATGGGCTCCGTGGCAGTCGAGCTAACAGGCCTGTCACTCTGTCTCCATAACATGCTCTGAGCATTCCGGCCTAGAGTGGGAACTGGGAATGTTATTTTTCTGGCTGAGGTCTTGGCAGGTGTGTAACGTGAGTCCTGATAGCAGGACGGCAGATTACACTCAGCTCTAAAACCATTTCTAAGGCTCTTGGCACCCACACTGTTATTGCATGTCTGCAGGTGTTTAGTAATTGGATTAATGCAGAGCCGAAGGAATGTCTGCTCCCCGGCTTGGAGGAACATTGAGGAAAGACAAATTCATTTTTGAGAGTGACCTGGAATGTGTGGTGACAGGCCTGCCCTCACACATGAAGCCGGAGCTAAGTCTGCACGTTTCAAATGACCCACTGTGAGCAGTCACCTTCCACAGGCAAGTTTATCCAAAGCTAAACACAGTAACAATGGCCTTGTGAGTCAGGCGGGAAGAGAAGGAGCTTCAGCTCGGGTTTTGATCCTCTTCCAAGACTCAGACAACTTGAGCTTAAGCCTTCCTATCATGCAGCTCATGAACCCTACAATCCAAGGTGTTTAACAATAATAATAATTTTTAAAAAGACCTTGGTAAACAGAAGAGGACGATAAGCCTCCCAGTGGAAGTGCAGAGACCACAATAGTATCCTGGATCACCACGCTCTTGCCAATTAATTCCCACCTTGATTGTAAAGACAGTCCTCCTCACATTACAGACCTCCTAAAACGCGCTCATAAAATGACGAGCAACATTCACACCCCATTGCGGCTATGACCGGTGCATAGGAGAAGTGGTTGTCCCTGGGGTAATTTTGTCATTCTGGCTCATTGAAACTCGGGATACTCTTCGAGAGCAAGAAGCCAAATGTCTCAGCGGCTCCCTTCTGAATAGATAAAACCTAATGGTTTGGCCTTACAAACCTAACCTCTTTCTCAGCTTTACAACTCAGAAGGGAGGTGGACCATTTGGAGAGAGTCCAAATCGAAAGGAAGATAATGGTGAAAAGACAAGTCTTGTGAAGGAAGGCAAAAGAATTGGTCCTGCTTAGTTTAAACCCTAGAGGGGTAACTTGCAGTTCACGAACATTAGTACAGTAGGTAGTGAGGACGGAGTGGGCAGGGGGAGACATGAGGCCATTTACGGGTCGCAGAGCATGAGTTTGTAGGGCTGGCACGCAGAGGGAGTGAGAAACCTGTGTGTGGACAATGGAGTGTGGTGCACATGGCTACTCATTCATTCGTTCACGCAACAGAATTTGTTGATCACAGCTGTGTCACCGTCCTCTACATGAAGGGACTGCAAAGGGACTGGGATCTATTTTTGATTTTTTGAGAGTTGTAGTCTAGGAAGCACGGGCATGTGATGGTCATGCTGTGGACTTGGTAAGATGGAGGGTGTGGCCTGGGGTAGGAACAGGGCAGGTGTATCTGGGCAGACACACCAGGCCTTCTTGGCTCAGTTAGCCAGGTTTCTAGCTGACACGTCAGCTAACGATCTAGCTCTCGGTCAGAAGGAAATTTGATTAAGGAGGAAGGATGCAGTTATAATTGCATGTTTGGTTGTTTGGCTGTAGGTGAGTGGAAGCCTGGACAGCAGCTATGGTTCACTGTCTCCACTCGAGGGTCTCCCAGATCTAGAGGATGAGGGGTGGGGGTGCTGCGCGGCATGTTGGGAGAGCAAGGGGTGGGGAGGTAGTGTGTGGAGAGGAAGGTAACAGAAGCCCACCAACAGAAAATAAGCAAACTAAAACAAACAGCAAAGACAATAAAACCTTTCAAGAAAGGTCACAGTCTTGAGGGGATGGGACAGCATGGTCTGTTCGGGAGGAAGAAGTTCAGAGCCTTCATCCTGCAGCTGTCAGTGTGGTGGCAGCGGGTAGGGGCTGCTCTAGAGAAGGTTAGATGAGACCAAAGGGCAGAAGGCTCATCTGGGAGCAACAGTCCTTCCAGGCCAGGAAGAAGGGAGTTCTGTATGAATTGTGGCAGAAAGGATCAGTTTGGGGGCAGGGTGGTGGTGGCTGCTGTGGGGCAGAATTCCTAGTGGACCACAGGATAGGCTTAAGGACAGTATTCTACATTTTTCCAGGGGCAGAAAGGAGCTCAGATAAACAAGAAGCCATGGAGACTAATGAGTCCAAAAAAGCTCAATTTTAAATCTTCATCATGCAAGATTGAAAGTCAAAGTATCAAACTCTTGCCTGAAGCATGAGTGAGTTGATCATTTGAAAAGTCTAGTATCACATCGACCCACCAGTTTAAACAAGAAAGGTTCCTATAGACTGTAAGTTCAGTACCTTCAGCCAATAGGAAGGGGAGGGATCCCTAGTCACTTGACTGAACCTGTAATCCTTACACTACCCCAGGGTCTCTGATGGCTATAGGATGGGGAGATAAGCATGAAGGTTCATCAGTACCGTCCTTCTAGATTCCATATATATGTGTTAATATACAATATTTGTTTTTCTCTTTCTGACTTACTTCACTCTGTGTAATAGGCTCTAGGTTCATCTACCTCATTAGAACTGACTCAAATGCATTCCTTTTCATGGCTGAGTAGTATTTCACTGTGTATATGTACCACAACTTCATTATCCATTCATCTCTGGATGGACATCTAAGTTGCTTTCATCTTCTAGCTATTGTAAATCGTGCTTCAGTGAATATGAGGGTACGTTTGGTTTTTTCAGTTATGGTTTCCTCAGGGTATATGCCCAGTGGTGAGATTGTTGAATCATATTGTACTTTTATTCCTAGTCTTTTAAGGAATCTCCACACTCTTCTCCACAGTGGCTATATCAATTTACGTTGCCATCAACAATGAAAGACGGTTCACTTTTCTTCACACCCTCTCCAAACTTTATTGATGGAGTGCTTCTAATTCTTTTGGGAGTGACAAGAAATCTCTGGTAGAGGAAATAATGGGTTCCTTGGGAATTCAGCTGATGGAGAGATGACTATGACTTGGTCCAGGAAGGTTTTGAAGAAAGTCTCAGACAATGCAAATCTGTGTGTGTGTGTGTGTGTGTGTAAGGACCAGAGAGAAGATGAGAAGAGAGTCCCCCAGGCACTCAGAGGCAGTTTTTTTGCTTCATCATGGTACAAGTCCTGTTCAATGTGTGAGGATGCATGGCAGATTATGATGTTCTATGCTGATGTTTCCTCTGCAAACATGAAGGGCCAGCCAGGCCATGGAAAGTGGAGTGAAGCTACACAGACCTTTCAACCAAAGTGGCAAAAAATCTGAGTTCTCACCTTCCCAGAATCACCAACTTCTTGCCGGTCTCATCAGTGAATTGGGTGTCCTATTAGGCAAATATGTATATTGACACCAAAGGTGCCCAGGTAACACCTGGAGAGCCTTCCAGCTCTGAGGCCAGGCTTGTTGTATAAGGCAGTCAGGGTGCCCACAGATGGCTGGCAGGATTCCCAGGGGGCAGGAAGGAAGAGCGCTCATCAGGCTCCTTCTGCTCTTTGTCAGCATCTTCCTTCAGCACCTCCTCACCCTGGAAGCCCCTGAAAGCAGAGTCACTCTGCACTTAAAGCCTCTCCTTGTTTACAAGGTATTTGAGCATGACAGAATTACTCCCTCACAGGTCAATTGCTTTGCCTCTTTTAATAATTTTATCATGTGAAAGAGCATGCTGAAAGATCTCAATGCTACTGAGGATCGCAGCTCCAGAGTGGGGATTCATCCGTGTTTGGAACTGAGTCCAAAGACTTTTCTGTATACATTCCATTTCCTTGCACAGTTTTATCACTTTTCTCGGACCAGCATTGGTCCTGACAAACACTTCTCTATCGGGCCCTTCCCCTGAGGCATTTTCACAGGTAAAAACCCCGGTGAAACCTTACAGACACAGACAATCTCTGGCAAGAGGGAAGCTAAAATCTGAATTATCAACAGTAACAAAACCCAAGAACGGCATTTATGTAACCAAACTAGACTAATAAATGTATCCTGATTAGTGGAAGGTCTTATGGGATATGTTTTAATAAGTAGATTGAACTGGATCACAATTACCATTATTTCTATATACTCAATAAAAATTGTTATTTCATTAAAGCAGACGGAAATTCTACTTTCTCATCCTGTTTGCTTTGCTGATATTATTTAGTCAAAACCCTTTTTATTTAAAGTTGTGGCACAGGTAAATTTTCATCCAGATACTCAATTATCTAAATTACTGACATTTTCCTGTTCTGAGAAAAATGTTCTAGGAACACAGGCCACTTGTTTTCTCCTACGCTGGCTAGCAGAATATGGCAGGGTAAAACCCAGAAAATTGGCAAAACTCCATTTTCAATCCATGTTAAAAACTGAATGTCTTGCTTCTCTTTCTTGCTGAAATAGAAAGAAAAGAATCCCTTCATCATATAAGATTGCATCTTAACAGTCTCTAAAGTGGTGGCTGCTTCTGGATGGTACATGAACAGGGCCCAGTTTTCCCAGAGAATAATCTAGTTACAGGGGAGTCGAGGTGAAAGGCCTCCTCCCATAATGGGAGGGATTCTCCATCACCTCCAGGCACACAGAGGAAGGCGTCTGGGCATCAGGAATCTGAGTAGAGAGAAACAGGAGACACAACAGATTTGTACTGCACGCCCCTTCTTATATATCCCTCCTACCTGGCCCAAGGCTCCCTGTTTCCCTTCCATCTTCTTCAAACCCTAAGAACAAATCGAAAAAGTCAAAAGAGGAACCAGTAGGTTAAGAAGATACTGAAGATCTTCAAATTCATAAATATCTGTTGATAGTTTCACTCATTCTTTCATCATTCAGAAAATATTAAGTATCCACGGTGCATCGAGCCCAAGGCCAAGGCTGGAGGTGCAGAGATAAATGACTCACAGTTGGCTCCCAGAAGCTCCCCGCCAAAGGGCTGGAGAAGAAGCTGCCTCACGCCAAGAGTCTTGGAATTCTTAGTGCATTTGTATTTGGGCTGCCTTAGTCATTGTGGACTTAACTGCGTCAGTCTTTTCCAGTAGATGGGGAACATCAGTATCTTATAAGTTGATAGAAACTGATCACTGGCATAAATAAGAGCACTGAGTTTAGGTTGAGTTTTGGCATCAGGTTGCGGCCTAGGGTGAGGCAAGGAGTCCGCTAGAGGCACAAGATTTAAGGAGACATCCCTCACAGGGTCATTCTAATGGGATTTGCTTAATGTTGACAGGTTAGCACACTTTGTTCCAATCATTTGAACTCTCTGGACTTTAGTTCCCTATCTGTAAAGTAGAGACAAGCCCACCTCAGAGAGTTGTTGAAAAATTAATCCAAATTAATACAATTGCAAAAGTGCCTTATAAACTACAAATGACATATAAACACATGCTGGTTTTATCAATAATAGTAATAATAGTACTTGTCTATAAACTTTCTCATTAACCACAATGACATTACTAATAACCATAACCAAAACAGATTTTGGGGTAAGTGTAACACATTATATTGGAAATGGAATATAAAAATCAAAGGCTCTGGTCCTACACTCCATAAGAGGCAGCAATAAATATAATAAAGTAGTTGAGTATAGCAAGATTCTATGAATGCAGACACAGTTAGATTTTAATCTCAGCTGTCACCCACAAAAGTTTGTGCTCACCTCTTTAGAGCATAGAGGATAAAGAAAGTCTCAGTTTCTTTATTTGTGAAAAAAGAATAATAATAACAGACTCATGGGGTTGTTATTAAAGATAAAGTGAGATAAGGTGTGTAACACACTCATATCGCAGGCACTTAGAGATTGTGATGTAGGGATGAGATGCTCATGTTAGGAGGTGTGTATGTGATCAGTCGCTCAGTCTTGTGTGACTCTTAGCGACCCCATAGACTATAGATCACCAGGCTTCTCGGTCCATGGGACTTCCCAGGCAAGAATACTGGAGTGGGTTGCCATTTCCTACTCTAGGGGATCTTTCTCACCCAGGGATCGAACTCGCATCTCTTACATCAGCAGGCAGATTCTTTACCACTGCACCATCTGGGAAGCCCTGGGCACAGCAGTAAAATGGTTCATGCTCCAGACCAGAATGTCTTCTGAGATACTTCACCTTTTCCAGTTTATTTAGCTGAGATCCTACTACACAACTGTAAATCACATGGAGGTCTTTTCCTATAGGCTTGCTTATAGAAATGATTACAGTAAACATTGTTCCTTTCTTTCCCCAGTTTCTCCAGAATGATAGCTGTGGTTTAAGTGTTCAAAACCAAAGATTTGAACTTTTTCTCAAAAATAGGACCCAGAACATGAATGGAATCAGGTTTTTATCTTCTTCTTTTAGTGATTTCACTAAAATGGGCTACAGTCCATGGGGTCTCAAAGAGTTGGACACGACGGAAGCAACTAAGCACGAGAGTGTGGCATCACCATGACCTGACTCCTGATTGTCACAGGCCAGTTCTCTGATTTGTTCAGGGAAACCAAAGATGACTTTTGTTAACTCTCCTGTGAAGCTAAAAGCAGAAAAGAAAGACAAACTTTGTTGCCTCTCTCTTGCTTCTAGAGCCAGCAGCTTGGGGTGTGAATGGGGCTTGTCTGGGAGTCTTCAGTAAGGGCATGGATGGTACAATGAGGATAGGAAAGCTACATGGGGTCCTTCGAATCAGGCTTGGAAAAGAAGTGTTATCTTAGCCCCACTAGGAGGAATAGGTTAGGGACTAAGGGAAGGACCACTTTCCAGGTCCCAGAAAGGGTCAGACAGAACATACATAGGCTTAAGGGAAACCTAATGAGGCAGACTTCCATAGACTTAGGAAAAGTCCTAATTGCTCAAGAGAGGATGTGAGTCCATCTCTCTGTAAGAATTAACTGAACACCCAGTGGAACCATCTAAACCGCAGGTCACACGAATGCAACATGGAGCACCTGACCCTAAGGAGCTTCTAGCTAGTGTAAAGACCGTATTGCACGCTGGCTAGAGGAACTCACCTTTATAACTCAGAATTGCTGGGAGGCATATGGAGATTCACAGGTGAAAATGATTACATTTCACGAAATTGCCTCTTTCTGGCCATAGCTCATTCTCTCATCTGTTATCTATCAGTTCCTGTTGGCCAATAACTAATCCAACTTCCAGTATAAAACAGGCCTTTAGAAAACTTATTTGTGAATGAATGAATGGCTGAGTATAATGGGCCCTGAGGTATGTCCTAGCCAGCAGTGTCCTAGGAAAGGGAGTCTTAACGATGACAAGCCACAGGATTCGTTTTCCCTGGGAGAAGGGATTGTGGGCACCATGGATCCTTATCCTTGAAAAGTTGTAAATTAGATCATTGGAAGGATAATCACTGTTTCTTAGATCCTTGAAGGGGATCAAAGTTGAAGACTTTGGTTTGTGTGCTATCAAAATCCACATGATCTTTATTTTTTCCTTTAAGTTTAGAAATAAATATTTCTAAATGATAAATGGATTTAAATACATTGGTTTTGCAGTTAATAATCATTATTAAATCAATGTGCCTCCCCTTTGTTCTTAGCAATCAGAGTGCTTAAAACTTAAATAGTGCCTGACTTTTGTTCTAAACCCACCTCACTGCCTGGTAACTCCATTCTTATTCCACCTTTGTATCCCATCTTTACCTTGGGATCATAGGATGGCTTTTCATAAGACTTCTACATATTTTCAACAATTTCTTTGTATTTCCATTTCCAGGGAGAGAGGGTATAGATTTTTCCTCCAAGGGAAATGTGATCAAAAAGTTTATAGAACCCAGATTTAACTAAGGTAGGGTTTGGGGTGGTTGTAGTGAGTTGGTGGCCGTAACAACTGCAACAAGTCTAAAAGAAAACTGAAAGAGATGAAGAAACTTGCTCAAGGTCACAAAATAACAAGAGGAGAAGCAGAGATAGAAACCCAGGCTTACCTGACACCCAGATCCAATCTTTGAAACACTTTGCCAATACTATTAAGTGGAAAAGATCTTCATGAAGGCGACTGGGCTCCCAGAACTGCCTGAAGTACTGTCATCAGAACATGGGACACAGAATCACCACCAGTCTCCTTGAAGCTAAGAACATGCCCTGAGAAGTTCTGAATGAATTTTCTAGTCACTTCAAGATTACATTACATAACAAAAATCTTAATAATAGAAAATGCAAACCTTTCATTTTCATGGTCACATTTTGAAAATGTGCCCTAAGGATATAATCAGGTATGTTGTACATGCAAGGTGTTAATTTTAGTGTTATATATACTGAAGCATTGATACTTTCAAACTGTAGTGCTGGAGAAGACCCTTGAGAGTCCCTTGGACTGCAAGGAGATCCAACCAGTCCATCCTAAAGGAAACCAGTCCTGAATATTGGAAGGACTAATGCTCACTCTGAAGCTCCAATACTTTGGCCATCTGATGGGAAGAGCCCACTCATTGGAAAGGAGCTGATGCCTGGAAAGATTGAAGGCAAAAGGAGAAGGGGAAGGCAGAGGATGAGATGGTTAGATAGCATCAACAACTCAGTGGACAAGGGAAAGGCAGAAGATGAGATGGTTAGATAGCATCAACAACTCAGTGGACTGGAGTCTGAGTGAACTCCGAGAGGTAGTGAAGGACAAGGAAGCCTGGTGTGTGGCAGTTCTTCAGGTCGCAGAGTTGGACACAACTTAGTGACTGAACAACAAATTATATCAAAGTGATGGAATTAAAGCAATGGTCAACAAAAAGTTTGAGTAGATTATGGGACCTTAGCCACTAAATCTGTGTGGTGGAAGAACATATACTGAGGGGGGAAAGTTTCTTGTGGTATTACTAAGAGAAAAGGCAGCTTACAAAGCAGTATTTATTTTTATTTTTAAAAAGTACATTCACTGTATAAGAAACCCGAGTAAAGAAAATGTTCACAATGACCAGAGTGGGGGAATTACAGGTGACATTCATTTTCTTCTTCATGTGTCTCCGTTTTTTTCCAGTCATTCTGTAATGAGCCTATATTACTTTTATAATCAAAAAAGTCTAATAAATGTTATTTATTAAAAATAAAAAAGACCAATCTTGCCATCCAGTACTCAGCCTAGGACACCCATGAATTATGCTGCTTTCACGCCCTCAGTTTCATCCAGAAAGTCTAGGCATATACCTGTTTAAGGGACTAACTCTCAGCCCCTCTCTTGAGAATGCTAGTATGGCCAGAAGGAGCTGGGCTGGAACATAGCATCACCTCATCAGGATCTGTGTAGTTCCTCTTCCCTGCAAGGCCAAGCGCCTGACCTGATCTCACACACCAGACCCCTTCCTTCGTCCTGCAGAATATTCTCCGCCCACTCAGTGTACTATCTCCTGGCGAGGCGTCCTCTCTCCACGGGCTGAAGGACTTGCAGACTGTGCAGTGTGGTGAATGTCAGCCCTGGCCATTCTGGGGGCTTCCTCATTTTGGGGGACTGCATGCAAGAAGCTCCAGGCAGGCTGTGACATGCCTGGGTTGGCACTGGGTAACGCCGGCTCTGCTCTGCGCCATTTTCATGAAGAGATAGTAGGTGATCCTTTTGGATTCAAATCACATATTAAAGGGGCTTCCCCGGAAGTCCAGTGGTTGACTTCACTTTCCAGTGCCGGGGGTGTAGGTTCAATCCCTGGTCGGGGAGCTAAGATCCCACATGCCTTGCGGCCAAAAAACCAAAAAGGAAAACAGAAACAATATTGAAACAAATTCAATAAAGACTTTTAAAATGTTCCATATCAAACTAAAAAACAATCTTAAAAGAAAAAATAAATCACACGTTAATGACCGTATACCGAGACTGAAATGTATCATCTCATGCCTTTCTGCCCTGCCTTGCTCAGGCTGTTAAGTGAATCCTTTACATGGGTTCAGTGTTGCCAAGAAGGGTGCATGTCTGCTAAGTCACTTCAGTTGTGTTCGACTCTTTGCAACCTTATGGACTATAGCCCGTCAGGCTCTTCTGTCTGTGGGATGTTCCAGGCAAGAATACTGGAGTGGATTGCCATGCCATCCTCCAGGGGATCTTCCCAACCCAGGGATCAAACCCAAGTGTCTTAGGTCTCCTGCATTGGCAAGTGGGTTCTTTACCCCTAACGCCATCTGGGAAGCCCTCCAGGAAAGCTAGGGGCTGGCTGATTTTGAAGGGCAGCTGGGTTTCAGCCTTTAGAAGTGCTGTCATTCCACGGTGCCAAGGCAAGTGCTACTCTCCGAGTTGAGCCCTTTTCAGTCTGCAGTCATCACCAGGCGGATGCCTGGCCCCAGCAGCAATGGCTGAAGCTCAGCCCCAGTTTGAGGCTGGTGTGGGAGCAGAGGACAGTGGGCACTGGAGAAAAGCAGCTTTCACAGAGCCGTGACTGGGAAGGATGGAGTCTGGGGTGGACCAGAGCCCAACTGCTTTTGCTCCTCTGAACGAGTGACCCCAAACTTAGAAAAGCACCTCTGTGGGCGTTCAGGGGGCAGCATTCAAAGCTTCCCCATGCATGTGTTCACTTGGTTTCCTGGCTTTCTTTCTCCCTCTTTGAAATGAAAAATAAAGCCACCTGTCAAAGCTGGTGATATGTTCAGACCTGTAACCCACACAGATTCAGGAAGACTTCAAAGTGGAAACTCCTCGGATCTGATTACATTTCGTCGCAGATGGTGAATTTATGCCCTGATCTCCCACCTTTGCTCTGACTTCTGTTCTCTAAGCTGGTGAAGAGAATATACAGTGGTGTCGTTTTCAGACTAATGAGTTAAACGCCACTTATTCTCTCAAACTTTACCCACTAGCAGGGTTTCAACAGAGATGAGTGGAGACTTTGTTTTCCATAAACCCAGGGTGCTGAAAAACATTTGCCCATTAGAAGATTAAACACCAATTGAGACTGCAACTTCCTGTCAACCTTCCACTTGTACTTCTTGTAACAATGAAGATTAAGAAAATATATAACTCATAGGGCGGTTGTGAGCAATTACTGAATTGCTATATGCAAAGCACTAAGAATATTTCCTGAGACAAAGTATTACGTATGTGTGGGCTATTGTTTCCCTAAAGCAACTGACATTTAGGAGGCTGGAAAAGGGAGAGTGAGTCTACATGCTGATTATTCATTTGATAACCATCTATACCCATCCTCTGGTGGAAACTCCTCCGACAGCCATTCAAGGCCCACCCTGCTCTGGCCTCAGCTTAGCAACAGGAGAAATATTGAGGGTTTCTCATTCTTGGCCACTTTACTCCAGAAAAGACTGGCATATCACTTCCTAGAGAAGATCTATCCAATCGTTGCTCTTTCTGCAATGCTCCAATGCATGTATTCTGCATTGTGGAAATTGATCCTCACCGGTGATAAAGAGGATGTGTTTTTGACTCATTCTCTGAGGCTCTCTTTACTGCTACCCACATGGCTTCTCTGTTGTGCACATCTGTCAGCCTCTGTCTTGTATTCATGATCTCAACCAAGAAACATTTATAAAGGTATGAGTTGCCATGACTTGGAAGAGATGTGGAGTTCGTTCCAGGGCATGTCCCCCAGACTTTGAGGAGCGCCTTCCCGGTGAACAGAACACTGGCCAGGTGAGTAGAACAGTGGACCTGGGAACTCTTCCCCAAATAGGCAAAGAAGGCTGTGTTATCTCACGTGGACAGAGCTCTCATTTGCTTCCCACATCCACGAGATCAGAGCTGGTGGGTAACATATTTCCCCATGGTCCGAGGATGATGCTTTGTCTCCTGCTTTGGGACTGTGAGGTTCAGGCAGAGATCCTCCACTCACTCTTAGGGCATGGGACTCCCGGGTGGGGTGTCCAAGACCTTTTGCCTCTTGCTCATCATCTGGTCCTGTCTGGTCCCTCCTCCAGAGGAGAAAGGATCCAGATGGATCCTGGTATGATATTGAGCATGTTGCTGGTTGGCTCCTGGTTAAAAGTATCCCTAAGACAGAACAAATGATCAACAAGAAGTCTGGGTAGATTACAGGACCCTGGCCACTAAATCTGTGTGCTGGAAGAACTTACACTGATGGGGAAAAGGTTTCTTGATGTATTACTAAAGGAATAGGGCTTCCCAAGTCCAGTGATAAAGAATCCACATGCCAATGCAGGCTTGATCCCTGGGTTGGGACAATTCCCTGGAGCGGAAATGGCAACCCACTCCAGTATTCTTGCCTGAGAAATCCCATAACCAGAGGAACCTGTCAGGCTATGGTCCTTGGGATCGCAAAAGAGTTGGCATGACTGAGCAACTAAAAAGAATAGAGAGAACAAAACCCCACAGATTTTATTGTATAAAAAGTATATATTTTTTTCTCCATCAGACTTAAATGGAAAAGGAGAAAAGTCAACTCTACACCAAAAGTTTTGTTTTGTGATATAGGAAAATAACCAAGCACAGTACTATATCCTATCTTTTTAATCATTTTTTTTTTCTATCTGTTCCAGCTTCTATATTCATTTCTCCAGTCTCGTGCCCATGTTGGTGTGGGAGTGGAGGGTAGGGGCAGGGGATAGCTTTGCCAAAAGGCACACTGATGCCTGTGTGTTTGCTAACTCATCTGTCCATGAAACTATTTTATAATATTAAAGAAAATATTCTGGGTGGGGGAAAACAGATTGTACTCTTAATTTTTTGCCTTTTGGCTGCATATCACAGCATGTGAACTTGCCCACCAGATACTGAAGCTGTACCTCCTGCAGTAGAAGTGTGGAGTTTTAACCACTGGACCACTCTAAAAGGCCAATACAGTTTTTTTTTTTGTTTGTTTGTGTCTGGCTTCTTGGAATATGAGATCTAAATTCTCTGACCAAGGATTGAAACTGTGCCCCGAGCAGTGGAAGCACAGATTCTTAGCCACTGGACTGCCAGGTTGCATTCTTAGACTAACGAAGGAGGTATGAGAAGAGTTTTAATTCAACGTTCCAAGTGGACTTTTAGGACCTCCTCTTCTGTCTTCTTTCCTTCTTTCCCTCTTTTCATGTTATACTTTCAACACGTGAGACTCTTGTAAACACCTCATTTGGACAACTGTCATTACCACTGGCCTTTCAGCCAAGAAGAGACCATTCAATAGACATTCCTGGACTGCTGACTCTGTTCATGGCCTTAGGGAAGCACAGAGAAAATAATTCTTGTCCTCGAGGAGCTCGTAGCCTTGGGGCACTGGGCCTGTGGATGAGGAGAGAGTTGCCAGGAGCACAAAGACTGTGGCCGTGAAGGGATGTATGAGGTGTGGGGCTGGAGCGCTGTGTTCTTGACAGCTTCTTTGTGCAGTCTTCCTTTCTCATGGAAAACAGCCATGGTCAGGGCTACATCAGACACTAATCTTCATCACAGGTAGAACATTTTCTCCTTCAGGGACTAATTCTGGTATTAATCACGGCATTCTCGCAGACTTTCAGAGCGCTCAGGAGAGGCCCTGTGTCTCTGCACAGAAACCGACCCTGGTTCTCAGTTTCTCAAGTCTTTTCTTCTGGCATCATGGCCTCGTTCCTCAAGCTGCTCAGCAACGTCAATTACCTGGTTAGCTTAAATATCAAATGCTCCTGAGCTTCCTTCTCCTGAGCACCGCCCACCCCCCTACTTTCTTATAGTCGCTCAAGCCCAACTGGCATGAACTCTTCATAACCTACCCAACCATTCTCAACCTTTTCCAGACGTTCAGGAGTCACAGCCCCTGCCTTTCATGTGGCAACTGCCACTTGCTCTCCAGGTCTAGCTCTGGGACTGTGCTTTCATATGGCCAGTGATTTAAAATGCTGCTGGAATCGTCAATGTGTGCTTCGGAGCTCTCTCGTGGATTATAAAGGCCTTGGATCATAGATTCCCTCTCATACATTCTGTTGTTTCTTACAAAACCTAGAATAGTGGGTTACACATGGTTGTTATTCAGTATGTTTCTATTTTTCCTACTTTTATTTTCATGTCTGTCAACAAATACTACTTGACTGTATTGCTCTTTCAAAATTAAAAAAATAATGTCTCATGCAGTTGTGTGCATGATAACTATAATAGCATCTATTTATTGAAAATGGGCTATGTGCCAGGCTGTAGATGATTTGCATGCATCATTTTATTTTAACCCTTGTGATAACTTTGCAAAATAAGTGTTATGACATTTGTTTTAGAGATGAGGGCACTCTGATGGCTGTTGTAAGAGTCTGGGGGGAGAAGGCTGGTGGAGCCTCTATGCTGACCTTTAATTCAATAGCAATCTAGACCCACTGTCCAGGGTTAGCTTCTCTGCCAGGGAAGCTGTGGGCTGCAGAAGAGCGGAGGGTATGTAAGAAGATAGTAATCTCAGGACTGATACGTCCTCCTGAATTGCAGAGTTATCTTTTTTTGTACTTTGTCCCTGTGATGCTTTAGGTGAAACTTACTTCAAATCAAGTGATGACAAAAAGAAGATCATTTGGGGTTTTTGACTCATCTTGTGACTTGGTTCCACAATATGGATTTAGCACAGCTGTGTTTTTAATAATCTAAGGCAGATTAAAGGGATCCATGTTTGAAATATGTGTTTTATTTAACAATGTGTTACTTGTAGCACTCAGCACACATGGGCTTCTAATTTTCTATCGGGGAAGCCACGTGAATGTTCAGGGAGCTATAGTTTTCACAAGATTTGTCTCCTCCAAATCTTGCAAAAATAAGCTTTAGTAGCTTCTGTGTCTCTCAAATAAATGAAAGCTAATCAACTCACATAGTTTAGTTCATTTAGTTCTTAAAAGAGCTCCACACTATTTTACTTTAAAAATCTTGAGAGATTTCCTAAATAGATCATTACCACCAAGTTGGTACTGACTTGTGGAGGCAATAAAACAAATAAAGTCATTAAAAATAATTTGAACAAAAGGAGTAACTTGATATTATGTCATCTACATTTGGTTAAAATGACATTTTAAAGTTCTCTTTCATCTTACTAAACAGATCTCTAAAAGAAAAAAATGTGATTAATAAATTATCCTCCATAAATCTTATGATAACTATTATAGTCTTTCGAGAATTATGAACCCACATCTGGAAAAAGTATTTTATATGCTACTGCCTGTAAAACAGCATGCCACGCATTTTACAAGTGCACGTTAGTAAGTAAAAATACGGTATGTTTTTTGTGTTCATCATTTTCCCCTCCAAAAGAAGTGTAAGCCGAGTTTATTTCATAATAAAGAGTGCTAATAAACTTTATATGACGCTTGTTTTCCCCCCTTACTTTGGTGCTGATGCAGTTTCACTGGGTTATTGGGTATGAGCTTTCTATCAGAATTCAAGGAAGCCTTCATTATAAGCTGAGATGCTCGGTCCCCTTAGAATCACAGAATGGGCAGAAGTCAGCTGGTCCAAGGGGTGGCAGAAACATCACAGGAGTAAGCTGAAACCATGGGAGCCACACACTTCACTTTTTTTTTTTTTTTGCTCTTGAATTTGATTCCTTTTATACTCTTTTAAATGTACAAGTCTCACAAGCTAGTGATTCAAAATGCAAGATTGGCTCATTTCTGGAATTAGAAATTTGATTAAACTTAAACATTTGTTAAATAAAACGAGCAAAGTACTTTGAGAGCCAACAAGGTCCCTTGGAAATAGAAAATGTTTTTTCGTTTCCAAGCAGCTGTTTGCAATAAGAAGTGGCTGGTGAGTGAAAGGGAAGGACGCCATTAAGCGAAGGTAACCCCACCAGAGTTTTATGGAGCTCTGCAGTCACGTGAGCGCCATCAGTGATAAATATCACAAGAGAGACTGCAACGTGCCTGGTTTTATTTTCATGTAGATCCTTGAATACACTTTAACTCAAGTCATAGAATACGTTTAATGACCATGGAAAAAACACAATTTTAATGTGCACAAAAGCAACGGTAGGGAAAGAAAAGACAGAAAAGTCTTATTTCTTTAAGTATAACCGAACATCACCCATAACAATAACACCTGTAAACCAAATTTTATTCTGTTTGGATTTTGGAAAAGCAGCAACCTAGACTCGACTCCAGGAGATGCCAGGTTTTCAGTCCCCAGAGAGTTTTAATGCACTTATTTTTGAGGCCTTGTTTCTAAGCATATGAGTGACCACATTAAGGACTTGAGATGCTGTTGGAATGGTGAGGACCATAAAATTCACTGAGTCTAGCCCCCTTACCTCACAGATGAGGAATCTGAAGAGAAGAATGGGAAAGGGGCTTGTCCAAGGGCCAGTAACCAGCACAGATAGGACTAGGATCCATGTCTACTGGATTTGGTCTCCTGAGTCCTACCTATTCCAGTAGATTGATGAGCATTAAAAGTATTTTTCACTTAAAATGAGAATCCCTGGTGGCTCAGATGGCAAAGAATATGCCTGTAACACAGGAGATCCAGGTTTGATTCCTGGGTTGGGAAGATCCCCTGAAGAAGGAATGACTACCCACTCCAGTATTCTTGCCTGGAGAATTCCATGGACAGAGCAGCCTGGTAGGCTACAGTCCATGGAGTCACAAAGAGTCAGACACGATTGAGCTTAAAAACTTAAAATGGTGGCAGCTTGGCACATGAGAAGTAGGGTTTCTGTTCTTTTAATCAGATCATCAAAACACATCTCCTAGATCTTATTTATTCCATAGAGATAGTGGATAGTGCCACTCATAATGTCATAAAACATTGCTTATCACTGTGAAATAGGTAAACAAAGATGATTTGGTAGAGTCAGGACACATTGAGAAATAATCCCACCATCTTAGGTTACCAGACTTATTTCTTCTAGTAATTAGATGTGTGAGCTTGTGTATTCTTACAATAGCTATGCACTTACTCTCTTCAACTTTAAAATAAAATCAGAAAATATAGTATCAAAATTTTCTTTTAGATAAGAGAATATATTAAGGAATTATTCCAAGATGAGTTTCAGAACATTAAGTGACAAGATTTGCCAATATCTGTTCCAGGTTCTATCCAATGTCTGTTGATGTGACTATATCAGTTAGGCCTTGCTGTGTAACAAGCCACTCCAAATTTAGAGGATTAAGACAACATCCACTGATCTAACCAGAGACTCTGTGGGTTGACAATTTGGGCTGGGCTCAGTCATAAGTATACTGGATGATTGCTTTTGAGGGGTTAACTGACTATTGGTTGTTGGGATGCTGGGGCGTCTGGGCACATGGTTTCTCTTTTCCTACAGACTAGCCTGGAATTGTTCCAAGATAGAGAGTAGAAGTGATCAAATCCCTTGAGTCTTAAGTTTGGAACTGGCACACTATTATTTCCATGGCATTATGTTGCCAAGTCATAAGACCAAGCAGATTCATGGGAGAGCGGCAATAATCTCTGTCCCTCTGTGGGAGGAGTTGCAAAAATTACTATGCAAAGTCAAAGTGACATGGATACAGACAAGAATGGAGAACTGTAACCACTTTTGCAATGCTTTTTTACAGTGCTTAACTCTTGTTAGTTAGAACACTATGTGTTCCCTGAATCAGTGATGCTGACTTTCAGATTTCATGAACCAGTTAAAAAATAACATTAAGTTTAATCACACAAACAGAACCAGTTAGAACATATTAAATAATTTGGGGAGTATACATAAGTGCTCAAAAATTAACATTTTTTTTTTTTTTGTAATAAGAACATTTAAAACCAAATGCTGGGACTTCCCTAGCAGTCCAGTGGTGAAGACTTCACCTTCCAATGCAGAGGGTGCAGGTTTGATTTCTGCTTGGGAAGCTAAGATTCCACATGACTTGTGGCCAAAAACCAAAACATAAAACAAAAGCACTATTGTAACACAATCAATAAAGACCTTAAAAAATGTGTTAGTTGCTCAGTTGTGTCTGACTCTTTGTGATTCTATGGACTGTGACCCAGCAGGCTCCTGTGTCCAGAGAATTCTCCAGACAAGAATACTGGAGTGGGTTGCTACTTCTTCCTCCTGGGCATCTTCCTGACCCAGAGTTGGAACCCTGGTCCCCTGCATTGTATGCAGATTCTTTACTGTCTGAGTTGACAGGGAACGACCGTAAAAAACGGTCCACATCAAAAAAAAAAATCTTAAAAAACCCCCCAAAATACCAATCATTTTCCATCCTTGTTATTCCATATATAAATGCGTAGGAAGAATAAAAGCCTCAGATTAAAGGACTGGCCGTCTTATGTTGATGTTCTGCATGCCTAATTTACTGTCCCGGTTCTTCTTACATTGCTGCTGACTGATGAAAACTTCATCAAGAGGGGCGATGCTCCCTGTGGTGGGATTCAGGAATCACTGCCCTGGAGAGGATTTATGCTTGTGGCAGTGTGAGAAACAGTGTTTCGTCTATGGCTTTACGCAGAATTCAGTGTGAATCTGCTTGCCAGACACATCTCTCCTGCAGGTGAGTTGAAGTGAAACCTGAAAGATGTGGCCCCACTGGGTCCCCTATTTAATTTGTTAAAATATCAAAGACTGCATGAATCTCTAGTTCAGTGACTTAATAACACGGAGGCTCAGAAGTCTGGCTCTGGTCTTGCCTGGACTGCAGGCAAGAGGAACTGGTCCTCAGAGAACCTGGTTCTTACCTTGGTAATGAAGACACCAGCTGCGAATACTTCGCTAAACTGCTTCCTTGGCCAAACTAGAGTTTCCCATGTGTAAAATGACATGGTAAGAACACTTTTCATTGTATTTTTGTGTGTATGAAATGAACTAACTTTATGTAAAGTACTCGATGCAACACCAGGCTCATAGTAAGTACTCAATATTGTTGCCTGGAAAATTCCATGGACAGAGGAACCTGGAGGGCAGTAGTTCATGGGGTCATGAGGAGTTGGACACTGCTGAGCACTACAACAATAGCAGCAATTCTGGTTTTTGTTGTTCAGTTGCTCAGTTGTGTCTGACTCTTTGTGACCCCGTGGACTGCAGCACACCAGGCTTCACTGTCCTTCACTATCTCCCGGAGCTTGCTCAAATTCATGTCCATTGAGTTGGTGATGCTATCTATAAGACAGCTGATTACTGGATAGTTGGTTTAGTATTTTTTTTTAATGTTTATTTTTGCACAGGCTGCTTCCCACCACTGGGTTGAGTAGGAAACATCACAGACCTCTTTTGTTTTAACTCTGAATTTTATTAGGAAAAGCATAGCAATAAAATCAGTTGGAAATCACAGCCACTTTTCATGAAAATGAGAACATGTAGTAGAACTTTCTCACAGATATTCTCACAGAATCATAGAACTTTTCTCACTGTTATTCATCTATATCAGTGTTTCCATAACTTATTCTTGGTTCTTTGGGTAGCACTTACCTCTCATGGATATCCTGTCTGGGGATAAGTAGTTTCCTAAGGTTGTCTGATAGGCTAGGGACTTTGGCAGGGATTAATGTACTAGTCTTTCTTTTGCTACAGGTTTTTGTGACCAGTACCCTCTACTCCTTCTTGCTCCTATAAAGACCTTAACCAAAAAAAAAAAAAAAAAAAAAGTAGACTCCATCTCTCCTTGGGAAAAAAAGATCTTATTCTTAAATTTCTCAGGAAAAAGAGAGAAAGAAATATAACAGGATAATGTGATGACTTGATTTGTGTGAAGCAGCCAACTGCTGAGGGGCTGGTAGGAAGTAGCTCCGTTCAACCCCTTCTACCAACTGTTCTTGAAGCTATACCTCTTTAATTCATAATTTTCATTAACTAGTCCCTTCATAACTATTGTTAGACAAGATTACATGCAGAAGTCCTTTTTGGGTTTTTTGAATTTTCAAAACATGGGGTTTTGAAAATTTCACTATACTTTAAAAAAGCTTTAAAAATAAGACAAAATGACTTTTCAACATCTATTTACATTGTAACTTGTCACCTACTGCCCACCCCCCCTGCTCTTTGTATCCAGTTGGCTTCCCTAGTCTAAATCTGAGTGGTCTCCATTTGAGAGAGAGAGAATAAACAACAAATGTCACTATTGTCATTGCTGCAGATGGTCCTCATGGGGCCTTATTTACCCTAGTGACTTAACATGGTTCTTTTCTCCACACTGACTGGGGGGCTGGTTTCCACACCTCTGAGGTCTCCCTCCACTCCTAATCCTGTGATGTGCCCTCTCAACCCACCACTCAGAGGAGACTTCCAAAGCACTGGAAGAGTTAATTCATTCTGCAGCTATCTTATTGCTTTCTTTGCATCCCTAAAGACATAATTCTTGCCAAAAAAAATTAATCTCAGATTTTGCTGAAGCCAATGAAACCACCTCAACAGCTTTCTTAATTCTGTCAGCATTCATGAATCCTTCTCACTCCTCCATATATACCTTTATACCTTCATGTTGAAAAATTGCGTGAGTTGTATACCCACACATGTGCCATTTCATTTGCATTTTCATTTGGAATCTGGTGTTCAGATTTTTTATTCACAATGATTGCTAATGCTATTTTTGGTAACCACTCTTTGTCTGGAAAAATGAAGTCTGAATAAACCAATAGATACATCTGAGAAAAACAAAGGGAAAGAGGATGCTATGAATAATAATAATACAATTAACCTTCCCATGTTAAATTGTTAAATCCCTGGACTAATTTTAAAAGCCCTATGATTGAGAGTGTGAAAATTTACCTCTCTATATATCTTCCTCTCTTTCTCTCTCTCTATTGGAGTTGGAAAAGCTTGTTGATTATAGCAATCATGTATCTGACCCTTCATTTGGATTCTTAAGCTTTGTTTGGCAAGCACACATAGGTATCATTTTATTTTTTACTATACTCAGAAAGATAAATACCTTTATGATGAGGCGGCATGCAAATCTTTTACCATACAGAAAACCAGCTTTAAATACTATTCTTTTTGAAGTGGAACTGAACTCTGTGGAGTAGAAGAAAGGCAATTATAAGAAAACAAAAATGCCTCCCTGAAACAGAACCCAGAATCTAAAACCAGTCATTCTCTTGAGGGTTGAAAATGTTTCCCTTCAAATTAAATTAACTTGTGTTTCTACCATTATGGTTTCAGCAATGGAAACTTGATAAGGATGGCCATTTCTCTGTTCCCAGATGGTCCAGAAGAACTGGGTGTTTCCTAAGCAAATTGCCCATGTTCTGAGTAGCAATCCTCTAATAAGGTTCATTTCTTCTAGTGACACAATGGTGGCTTGTTCAGATTGAACCTACATATCTCCTGAGATTAAGTAGCACAACTCTAGATATATACGTTTTTTTCTCCCCAAGTCAAAGTGTTCACATGTATCAGTTAAATAGCATTACTCTAGATATATACTCTTTTTCTTCTCCCCAAGTCAAAGGGTTCACATGTATGAGATAATTGACAGCTTTTGAAATATACATCCAGAGTTGTGGGTAGAATTGGATGGGAAGCAGAAAAAAGGAAGACTCCTGTAGGTAGGACAAAAGTCTGGCAAAGGTACTCATTATGTCAGGTGCCTATTAAGAGATCTCAAGTCTGAGATGAGTGTTCATGTGGAAAAACAGAGAAAGCAGCTTGGATGAGTGGAGTAGGCAGCCTCTAGTATAGCTCCCAGTGGTCCCCAGTTTCTGATATTAGTGCCTTTGTGCAACCTCCACCCCTTGAGGGTATCTTGGACCTGGTGACTTGCTTTTAGCTGATGGAATATGGCAAAAGCAATGGAATGTAATGTTCATGATTAAGTTGTAAAGGAATATAACTTTCTTTTTGTTATTAATAGCTCTCTTTCTCTGGCTTTTTTTGCTCTGATGAAGCCAGCTGCCATGGCATGACCTGTCCTATGGAAAGGACTATGTGGCTAGGAAATGAAGGTTGTCTCTAACCAATAATCAGTGAATAATTTGAGTCTCTCATTGTAGTAGGTCATGAGTCATCTCCACCTCAACCCATGATTTCTACAGGCAAACATGCAAATGAGCTTGGAAGCAGATCCTCCCACATGTAGACCTTCAGAAGAGAATACAGCCTCAGCAGACACCTTTGTTTAAATCCATGAGAAACTCTGAAGCAGAAGATCCAGATACACTGTGCCCAGATTTCTGACTCTTAGGGACTGTGAGAGATTAAACGTGTGTCATTTGTTAAATCTCTGAATTTTGGTATAATCTATTATGCAGCAATGGATATGGTATTGGAATTCTCCAGGGAAACATAATCTATTTCTATCTATCTGTCTACCAACTATCTGAGTATTCAATGATTATAGAGGCTGCTAAGCCCAAACTCTTCAGAGGGCCAGTAGGTTGGAGCCTTAGGGAAATCTGTGATTCAATTATAGTCTGAAGACTGGCAGATAGAGACCCAAGAGATCTAATGGTGTAGATGAGGTCCAAAGGCTCTCTGCCAGAGAATTTCCTCTTGTTGGGAGACTAGTCTGGTTGCTCTATTCGGGATCTTCAACTGCTTGGATGAAGCCCACCCACATAATGAAGGGCAGTCTGCTTATTCAAAGTTCACAGATTTAAATGATAATCTCATCCTCAAACACTTCAAGTTGACACATAAAATAAACCATGACAGAATTGAATCCACAAGAAAAGTTGGAATCAATATCCTGAGCAAGAGAGCACATTTCAGCTCTTCATCAGAATGAAATATGAAAGAAGTAGTATTTGCGGAAAGTCTGATGTGGTTGGGTGAAACCTCTGACCCCAGCGTCAGAGGAGCTATGGTCCTATTGCTACTCAAAGAAGAGTCTCCCTAGGCCTGTCGGACACTCTGAGGAATGAAAAGACTTGGGTTACTCAGTTCTTCTCTCAGTTATAAATTTAGTTAGATCTCAGTTCCCAGGCCATGTAGGTAATTTTGAGCATTTGGGAACAGTTAATTACATGTATATTGTAGCCAATTGTTAGAGAACAAATATCCATGCCGTGCCCATCTAGATTATGAAAGAGCACAGTACAGTCTGTGTGTCCCCAAAGGATCATAACTCTCTGCCTTCAATGTGTCATTGTTGTTTCATTGCTCAGTTATATCTGACTCTTTGTGACCCTATGGACTGTAGCCCACCAGGCTGCTCTGTCCATAGGCTTCCCCAGGCCAGTATACTGGGACAGGTAGTCATTTCCTTCCTCAGGGGCTTCTATTCTCCACCCAGGGATCAAAATTGTGTCTCCTGCACTGCAGGTGGATTCTTTACCACTGAGCCACCTGAGAAGACCCTCTGCCTTCCATAGTTTTTATAATATATTCCACAATCAAACAAATTTGCAAAATGTTAACTAAACTTATGAATATCAGTGGGACACAGAATATGTACTGAATGCTCAAAGTATATTAAGATTTTGCTCTTCAACTAGACAATTCTTTTAAGAGCAAGGGTCTCGTCTTATGCTTCTCTTGGGGACTCATAGCTTTAAGCCTAGGAATGATCACCTCATAGTTGCCATAAGGGTACCCACTTCTGGCTACTTGACAAGTGGGCAATGGGTGTTGTCTCAAAGCTTCAATGTAACTTGCCATGAGGTAAGATGTTTGGATGAGAAAGTACATGACTAGTTGAGCTGGAACATTCCTCATAGACTTTAGGGAAAAGTTGTCTATCAGTAAAGAAAGGGCTTAGAGTAGCCAGCTTAAACTCTATCTTATATAGACAGAGTTGAAACAACTGGGATCCTGAGTCTTTCATAACTGCTTAAAAATAACAGCTGTTTTTCCATGCTAAAGAGTTCAGCGAGGTTGGAGGCTTCATTATGAAAGTTGATACGGAGCTATATTAGAATTTACTTTAATAAGTTGTGTGTATATATGTGAGCGCATGTGTGTGGAGAGAGAAACAAACAGACAGCCTGCCAGGCTCCTCTGTCCATGAGACTGCAATATCAGAGACAGTTCTGAAAGTCACATAAGTGCAGTAGAAGTCTGCTGTCCTGCTTGCAGTATTTCACCAGTGACGAAACTTCTAGGCTCCATAGAAAATACACTCTGCATTTTTTTCCTATAAATTCTAAGTGTTTGTTTCATCGTGGTCTGCTGGCACTAGGATTTGGTCTGTCAAGGGTGTAATAAAAATGGACATGATGCTTTGAAATGCCAAGAAAAATAGAAGCTAAACAGAAGCCTGAGCAGGCTGAAATATGCAAACAAGTCTAGGGATCTTATCCCGGCAGCAGGATGGGTGTTTGGGATGTGCAGGAAAGGGGGAGCCCCTTGGAGCAGAGTAAGTAGTGGGTTTGCAGTACACAGGGTGAGAACGCTTGCACACCACGCAGAGGGGCTCCTAATGTGTGTGTCTAGCTGCAGTTTTCATTGAAATTAATGTGCTTTGATGACCAGTCTTATCCTAAAGTTTCCAAGAGGCATCAGATTCTGATGCCAAGTTGCCTCAAAACAGATGGGCAAGACTTTTCCATGGAGAAAGAGCACCAAGGTGAAATGCCACATGTCAGGAGAAGGTATTTCAAACTTAATTCACAACAGGCAGAAACAATGTAGAAGATAAACTGGCCTCCAGAAATTTCTGGTGTGAACATTAAGAAGGAACCCAAAGACCTGTTCTTAGAAGCGCTACCTTTTCTGGCTTTTCTCTCTGATTTTCAAAGTTCACCTGTTGTGCAATGATAGCATTTATTGTAGGAAAGGTACATCAAATAATAATATGTTTCCACCCTCTGCAAAAAAAAAAAAAAAGTCTGTTTTCATGAATTCAGCGTGAGACCAAATATGTCATCACTTCGCCTCAGTGTTACAAAATGGGGAATTCTTTCAGCTGTCTTTATTGGAATGGAGCATGTTTTCACACTACTTTATGTCAATGTCTCCCATTTTAAGCTTTTGTTTTTATTGGACACTTTGGATTTTTCAGCCCCAACTGCACAAATCCCAAACCCGCTAGATTGTAGGCAGATGACTGGCCTAGCCACTTCTTCCCAGATTTATGTCAAAACTGATGGGAGTGGTGATACAGACATTCCACCTGCATCATCACCAGTCTTAACTCCCCGGAAACTCTGCTCTTTCCCAAGATGGTGTCAGTGGCTTATGACTCAAGGCTTCATTTTGATTACATCACAAATTTGTGTCATTTAGAAGTTAAAAATGCGATATCCCACTGAATCCCGAGTATCTATCTGCAGATTACCACCACTGACCCTGGGATCCAGTCCTATGGGCTTCAGCTGGGAGGAGGAAATGATAGTGAAAAAAAGTGAAAGTTGCTCAGCTCTGTCTGACTCTTTGCGACCCCATGGACTATATAGTCCATGGAATTCTCCAGGCTAGAATACTGGAGTGGGTAGCCGTTCCCTTCTCCAGGGGATCCTCCCAACCCAGGGATGGAACCCAGGTCTCCCGCTTTGCAGATGGATTCTTTACCAGCTGAGCCAACAGGAAAGCCCAAGAATACTGGATTAGGTAGCCTATCCCTTCTCCAGAGGATCTTCCTGACCCAGGAATCACACTGGGGTCTCCTGCACTGCAGGCAGATTCTTTACCAACTGAGCTATATGGTAGGACAGGGCTCATACTTGCCATGGGAGTAGAAATTGCAACACAGAGGGAAAGCATGAAAAGCACCTGACTCTAGATACCTAAGAAGAAACAACATCAGGAATGCAGCTAGGACAAATGAGAAACTGATCAAAATGGAAACAATAGCAAAGTTCCATTTGTACTTTGGGCTGTGAGGCCCTGGAGAGGTAAGCGGTAGATATACAGATATGCAGATGACACCAACCTTGTGGCAGAAAGTAAAGAAGAACTAAACAGCCTCTTGATGACAGTGAAAGAGGAGAGTGAAAAAGTTGGCTTAAAGTTCAACATTCAGAAAACTAAGATCATGGCATCCGGCCCCATCACTTCATGGCAAATACATGGGGAATCAGTGGCTGACTTTATTTTTTTGGGCTCCAAATCACTGCAGATGGTGACTGCAGCCATGAAATTAAAAGATGCTTACTCTTTGGAAGAAAAGTTATGAGCAACCTAGACAGCATATTAAAAAGCAGAGACATTACTTTGCCAACAAAGTTCTGTCTAGTCAAGGCTATGGTTTTTCCAGTGATCATGTATGGATTTGCTATTGGACTATAAAGAAAGCTGAGCACCAAAGAACGGATGCTTTTGAACTGTGATGTTGGAGAAGACTCTTGAGAGTCCCTCGGACTGCAAGGAGATCCAATGAGTCCATCCTAATGGAGATCAGTCCTGAGTGTTCATTGGAAGGACTGATGTTGACGTTGAAAATCCAATACTTTGGTCACCTAAAGCAAAGAACTGACTCATTGGAAAAGACCTTGATGCTGGGAAAGATTGAAGGTGGCAGTAGAAGGAGACGACGGAGGATGAGATAGTTGGATGGCATCACTGACTCAATGGACATGAGTTTGGGTAAACTCCAGGAGTTGGTGATGGACAGGGAGGCCTGGTGTGCTGCAGTCCATGGGGTCCCAGAGTCAGACAGGACTGAGTGACTGAACTGAATATGTACTTTAAACACTAAAGCATTACAAATATATTGATAAATTAAATGTAATTCATAAAACCATAGAGGTCTTCCCTACCATGGGGTTTATAGTTCATAAGTATTATTCACAATTTTAAATTCTTACGCATTATTATACACTTGTTAAAGGTAAGTATGACCCAGTGAAAAGAACACTGGTCTTAGCTTCAGAAAACATGAATTTGAATCTAACTTTATTATTTGTTGTGTGACCTTGTTCAAATAACTTAGCTTCTCTGTGTTTATATTTCCTCAGAGTAAAATGTAGATAAAAATAGTTTTCAGATAGCCATTGATAGAATGGTTAAATGATTTAAAAAAATGTGAAAGCATTTAGCATTATGCCAGATATATGTGCATATATGTGTGCTCAGTCACACAGTCATGTCTGAGCCGAGGCTTTGCAACCCCATGGACGGTAGCTTGCAAGACTGCTTTGCCCATGGAATTTTCCAGGCAAGAATATTGGAGTGGGTTGCCATTTCCTACTCTGGAAATGGATCTTCTGAACCTAAGGATCTTCCCAACTTAAGGATTGAACCCACGTCTCTTGTGTCTCCTACATTGGCAGGCGGATTCATAGAAGGCACTTAATATATAAATAATTGTCATAAGAAGGAACAAACAAACTTAACATTTACATGAGGTATACATGTGCTCTGTATCCATAAATGGTACAACAAAGGATTTGAAGAGGCATGTTAGGGTTGGGAATGTAGGCACAAGGATGGCTGAAGACAAACAAGGCACTTGGCTCCTTGGAAGGGAATTTTTGAGGGTGCAGATTAACCATTGTCCTAGGTCCTCTTATCCTTAAAGACTGTTCCTTCAACCTTGTGTCCACTGGGATAAACAGATGGACCACCCACCTCGTGGCCTAGGAGCCTTTGAAAGCCAGCACTTACCTAACTTCAAGCAAAAAGACTTTTCAACAGGGTTGGAGTCAGTTATTTTGAAAGCATTCTCTTGGGAATATCTGGACATAGGAAAGGAAAGTTGGAAAGCTGGTGTGGATGATGGGCAGCCACAGTCTCCTTTCTTTGCCTCTTGTTAGCAAAGTTCCTAACCTGCTGAGGACAGCACAGTGCCAGGAGCACCTTTGTCTTGCAGGATCGAGACCCAGGGAGTGGGAGGAGAGCAGCAGTATCCACCCTGCATTGCCCTGTGAGCTGAGACCAATATTTAAGAGCAGGGGCTCTGACTCATGTCAACCTTTTCCCTTATCACTAAGTGCTTCTTCTCTTGGTTTTGCCCTACTCACTTTTCCACTTGGGGGTTCAACATTTATTCCTTTTGAAAATCTTGGTCTCTAGATTTTATTCAACAGATATTCACTGAGCACCTTCTGTGTGCAAGACACATGGTTGTAAGTGAGGGAAATCTGTTCATGGGTCATTTCTGGCACCAGTTCTCACCCAAGCTGCTCCTTCCATTGTCTTGTCACTTTCTTTAAAGGTTAAATGTCTTTGTGCCTTTATTATGTGTCCAGCATTGCTATCTGCAGGGTTGAGGGGCAAGAGGAGACTCAGAACTGGCCTCAGCTTCATCTTTGGGACCCTTTGGTCTCTCTGCAGGTGTCTGGGCCCTTTCTGAGCCAACTTCGTGGAAACACATTGTTCCATGAGGTGGAGCAGAGTAGAGGGACTACTGAGAAGGACACTGAAAAAGAACAGAGAGAAGAGGCAAAGATACGGCCAGAAAAAGAATGCTGGCCACTAATTCAAACGTGTGAGCAAGACAAGAGAGGAGGAACTGGCAATGAGCTCCCGGCGGAGTGAGAAGGCAGGATGAAATGAGCTAGAAATCCTTTTTCTGTCATGTTTGATGTATGTTTCAGGGGGACACTAGGTGGCTGAATAGAGGATGTCATATGTTTTACTTTCAAAATGTTAAAGAACTTTATTTCAAGACTGCAATAGATAAATCAACCAGAAGTTGTATTTTTGTACTCATAATTACTCTGTGATTTACACAGATCAGAATTCTTATAGAAATTTCAGAAAGGCGGTAGATGCCTCATGGTTCCAGAGTTGAGGGAAGGCTTTCAGGGAAAGGTTAAGTTTGAATTTGGTCTTGACAGAGGAATGAGACTCAGAGAATTAGAGAGGAAGCTGGCTGCCGCATTCTACCCTCGGGCAACTCCTCCCCTGACTTGTTTTCCTAAAAGCTGCAGCTCTGAGTTTCCATTGACAACCTCCTGGCTGGGGACCATGCCCATTTCCCTACCCTCTGCCCTCCCCAGCCAGCTGATATCCACCCACAATCGCCTTGGCCCTTCTTTGCTCATCTGTCCTGAAGCTCCCATTCTTCAGCACCCAGAGACAAGCGCTGAGCGCCTTCCGGAGCCCAGGGATCCGCTGTTTTCATCACTCCTATTCCTCCAGTGCTTTTGCAGAGGGTAGCAACTAAATCTCTCCTTAGATCCCAGCTCTTTCTCTGGCAGCCCAAACACACACCTTCTGCTTTCTGTGGACTTCATCCTCCTGGACAGTCTGCCAAATTGTAAACCCCATCTAATAAGCCTCTTCCCTTCTCAGCCCACAATTCCTATTCTTCCTCTCAGAAAGCCCAGATGTAATTTAGTCCGTAGGCTTTTATTGAGCGCTGAGTGTTTGCCTAGGCCTGCACTGGGGCTGCCCCTTAGATCTACAGGTGCACAGATATGAAAGTCATGTGTTGGCATTTGACCTCTATGACAGCATGTGGATGCTAAGAGGCAGAGCATGTGCTATGACGTACAAAAGGGAGGAGGGAGTTGCAGGAAGGTTTACTTTTGTGAACGATTAGCACTCACCATGGCAAAGCCGGGACAAAGCACGGAGTCAGTCGTCTGATCCATGGCTCAGTACTCCTTCTCTTTCATGTGACCCTACTACTACTGTACTGCTATCGGGAAACCTTTTTGGGATAGAACCTGCTACCATGCTCATATTTCAGATGAACTGATGCTGGAAAACTTACAGAGCTTAACCCAAATTAGTTAGCTGGTGGAGGTAGAACTTGAACTCAAGGCAGAATGTGGGTAAAAGTTATGTTGATAACTAACATGTTACCCAGCCACAGGTAAAGGAAGGGAATTGTTCCTTATGACTTTGAGGCAGAACTGATACTTTTCTATGGAAGACAGAGGGTCTTGTGCTCTGTGACCAAAAAGAGCTTGGTCACAGAGGCGGGTTGAATAAGGGAATGGGTAACCTTTTCAAACAGTTGTTGTTTAGTTGCTAAGTCATATCCAACTCTTTGCCATACCAGCCTCTTCTGTCCATGGGATTTCCCAGGCAAGAATACTGGAATGGGTTGCCATCCAGAATACTGGATGGGTTTCCCATCTCCAGGGGATCTTCCCCACCCAGGGATTGAACCTGCATTTCCTGCATTGACAGGTGGATTCTCTATCATTGAGCCACCAGTGGGCACCCCATTAATCAGGTGCCTAGTTGTTGGAGATGCTGCAGGATAGCATCCTGAATGATGTAGGAAGTCAGAATGGTAGCTTCTGAGGTTCTTCTAGTCTTGGTCTTTTAATGTTCCATGAAATCAGTGCTTCACATGGAACCTGCCTTAAGTAAAAAAAAGTCATGTTTAGAAGCTCCATGCAAGTATCCTGTTGCTGGGAGATAGAAAAGTAATCTTCACTTTCAGGACATTTCCTTGAAGATTTGAGGTGTTGTGACAAGTCATGTAGCTCACGTCATTGTCATGTAGACAAGTCATTGGTCCCAGGAGTGATACCCAGTGTGTCCCTAACTTCTGCTTTCTGTCCTCCTCATTCCTCTCTTTTGGGGCCCCATCTGAGATTTGTCCAAAGTGAACCCTGTTTTCCTGTTCCCCACATGAGTTTTTGTGAAAACTTCTTCACGAAATAATAGAAAATAAGTAAATCTGATTCCTTTTCTTTAAGACTAGGGTACCTGAGCCATTGCTCATTTTCATGCTTGGTTTAGGATCTGATCCAAAGTGATTTTTAAACTCTGTATTGTAGGAATTTAATTCCTAATATGTCAACTCCATCCCGCAGAGTGTTCCATCAACACCCTTAACCCAGTTATCTGCAGGGACTTTGACCCCAGACGGGGAGCCCCTGATGGAAGTCACGACATTGCTTCAGGACAGACTATGAAAAATGCATGTAAGAAAGAAAAATGTGAATTATGTGTGAAACAAACAAAAGCACCAGGCAACATGGAATTCATGTCAACAAAAGCTTGCTGCAAGCTGTTGCTCTCTTCTAAGGGAGAAATTGACTCTGGCGCTCAAGGACCAGCAGCAGGGGAGGACTTTTTTTGCACAAGAGCTGCAGAAACAGAAGGATGACCTGTTTTGACTAATTGCTTTCAAAATCTTTAGCTCTCCTTTCCCTTGCCATCAGCCTCCCCAGCCTTTGTTGTGCAGCTGGGGAAGTAACTGATTATTGAGCCCATCTGAGCCACAAGAATGGGAAGAACTGACATTTCTAATATTTTGACATAGTCAAGAGAAGAGAAAAAACAATCCAAAGGGTGGGGCCTCCAGCTGACCTTCTTGTTGACCATCAACCAACTCCATGACTGGATGGCTTGCATGAACAAGGGGACGGCGAGGTTCTCAGGAGGATTCATGTGCTGGAATGTCTAGCTCAAATTCCAATTAAAATATTAAATCTGGTGACATTAAATGACATAGACTTCTGATGCCACCAACTGAAAATGGTATAAATGCTACTTCCAAGCAAGCTGCAGAAACAAAATTATTCCCTCCCTAGAGATATTTCTAGGTAAGAGACAACCAATATGCATATTTTTAAGCAAATTATTTTCAGTTATTTAAAATGATTACCCAGTTCCTCTCTGGATCACTGCTGGAGACCCAGGCATCCAAGCCCCACAGGCTTCCATGTCAAAACTAATAAAAAACATTGTAATTATGTTCGAAGAGGGGATGCCCACAGCTCTAAGTTGGCTAATGGCCACCCTTGAACTACCACCAGAACTGCCTTCTTAAGGTATTCCGGGAGAAAGGGTCCTGTGCAGCCCAACTGGCAGGTCTTTGGCAAAAATACATCTCCCTTTACAAGGCTAATGAGATTTTGTGGTCCACAAGCCACACAGCCTCAACTCAAAGCCATGACCACCACACACTTTCGTGAATGTGGGAGGTACCACTTCTTGCTCTCACTTTTCCAAATGGCTCCCTGGGCTCATTGCAGCCTTTCAAAGAGACATTGAGGCAGGCAGTCTACCAGGTCTGCTGAAAAGAGGCACTGAAAGATAAAATTTGCCTCTGTGCATAGAGGACATTCAATTGAATTCTATGTAATTCAATACATTGGGTGTCAATTATATACTAGGTTCTGTGGACCTGTGAGGAGCCTGGGCTCATTTCGACTTTTTCTCGTTCCTAAGTCTTGGTGTTTTCATTGATTAAGTTGTTCTAGATGATAATACCACTCCCTGTGGATTCTTGTGAGCTTAAATAAAAATGTGTGTGTGGCACACCTAGCCTGTTGCCTGGCATATGATGCGCACACAGTGAATGCAATGTCTTTTGTCCTCCTCCCTTTTCTCTACTTGATCAGAAGCATCAGTCCAGGAATCACTCCAGGCAGGTGCAGGGTATCTGTAGACAGCCTCTCTGATGAAGATTTCCTTCTCTGGATCATATTGCTGCATTGAAGCAGCTGGGTTATACTGTCAACTTCACAGAGTCACAGGGGAATTAAATGAGATAAATGTCTGAATGCTTACCACATCTTTATCGACTCATATATGTCATGCATATATGACTGTTACTGAAACTGAAACTCCAATAATTTGGCCACCTGATGCGAAGAGCTAACTCATTGGAAAAGACCCTGATGCTGGGAAAGATTGAGGACATGAAGAGAAGGGGGCGACAGAGGATGAGATGGTTAGATAGCGTTACCTACTCAATGGACATGAATATGAGCAAACTCTGGGAGATAGTGGAAGACAGAGAGGCCTGGTATGCTGTAGTCCATGGGGGTCACAAAGAGTCATTCATGACTTAGTGGCTAAACAACAGTCATTAACAATGTGTCATGCAATGTTATTTTTATTGTTTATCTATTTACCTCTCTATCTTGTCATTACTGTTTATTTTCTTTGCTTGAAACCTCTTGGATTCTGAAAATCCAGTCACCCCTCTCCACTTCTGTTGTGACCTCCTTGTTCCTTAAAGTTTGACTACTCTTTCATTTATTCTCCAAACACTTAAGGACCACCTGCTAATAGCCAAGTTCTTTGCTAAGTCCATGGGTCACCAGGACAGGTTGGATCACCAAAACTGGTGATACAGGCAGAATCCCTGGTCTCTAACAACTTACATTTTGTTGAGGAAGCCAGAGAAGTAAGCACATCATCTCAATATTGTGTAGCAAACAGAGAGGCAGAGGTCAATCTGAAGTAATCTGTTAGCACTCGTGGGTCACGTGCCCTGCTGTGGGGCTGGTGGGAGGAGGGTGGACAGGGACCGTGGCAGGGACAGCTCAGCAACTGCATGATGAAAGATGAGTGTTCTCAGTTCTCATGACCTAAGAATTGCTACTCACATCTGTGTCCCTGAAGCATCACAGTCCGTAACCGGTGACCAAAGAGCCAAATTCTGCCACCAGACTCTGCTTGAAAGGCAGCACAGTGAGCTGGGACTTCCAAGGGATTTGAATCCCCAGGGGCAGAATCAGAACCTTCTTTCTCCCCTTGACTCCAGGGCAGCGCTTCCTGAGCACTTCTGCCTGTGCCCACGTTCTCCGAAGGCTTTTCTGTAATAGGTCTCCCCTGTCAGCCACACCATACAGTGGTGTCCCCAGGGGGTCTTCAGGAAGGCCTAGCCAGGCCAGGGCCCAGAAACACACCCATAAATACAGGGACAAGGGTCACAGGGAGACTAACAAGGAAAAGAGACCAAGACCAACCCCCTGCCTAACGTCCATCTACTGTTCTTGCCTCCATCCATAGAGAGACAAAATGGCAAGGCTCATGCCAAGGTGATAAGGGCAAGAAATTTCAAGGAGCACTGGGCAGGAAGTGAAAATCAAAGATACAGAAAGTCCATGGTCCTCCATTTTTGGTATCCAATGTGGAAAAACAAATGCTCTGAAACAGGGGTGGCCAACCTCCAGACCATAGACTTGTATTGGTCTATGGCTTGTTAGGAACCTGGCCACACAGCAGGAGATGAACAGCTGGAGAGAGAAGCTTCATCTGTATTTATAGCCACTCTAGTTGAAGGAGGGCTTCCCAGGTGGCTCAGAGGTAAAGAATTCGCCTGCCAATTGAAGAGATGCAGGTTCTATCCCTGGGTCAGGAAGATACCCTAGAGAAGGAAATAGTCAGCCATTCCAGTATTCCTACCCAGGACATCCCCTGGACAGAGGAGCCTAGTGGGCTACAGTCCTTGGGGTCGCAAAGGTTCAGATACAATTGACCATGCATGCCCTAGTTGCACAAAAACAAGCTCAGGGTTCCCACTGCTTCTGCATTATGATGTATTGTATAATCATTTCCTTATATATCACAATGCAATAATAATAGAAATAAAGTGCATAGTAAATATGTTTGAATCATAAATGTGCTGAAACCAGGCCTCCCACCCCACACCAGTTATGGAGAAATTATCGTCCATAAAACTGGTACCCCTGGTGCCTAAAAGGTTGGGGACCACTGCTCTAAAAACCATCTTAGTTAAAACCTTGACCACTGGGCAAGAAATCTTCATTATCATCCTGGCAACATTTTCCAGAACCCTGACTTATGACTTAAGTGTTATGCCTCCATCCAGGCCTGTGGCTGAGCTGGGATCTGGGCATGCCCTGTGCTGTATTTTTCATGTCCATCCCCTCCTACTGGGTCTTCCTCTGGTCCTCAACTTCCTTGTTAATTTCCTGTCCTACTTTGCTCTCCCTCAGGAAGCCCTGAAATTGGCCCTAAATCTTATGAAAAGCCAAACAATTAGGTCACCTTTCAGGATACCGAAAGAAGCAAATATTAGTTTCTTTTATGAGGCACATACTCCTTTTTTTCTTTATTTAAATTTTTTTAAAGAGAAGTTTTAGGCTCACAGCAAAATTGAAATGTATGGAATTTTCCCATATATCCCCCATCCCCACACAAGCACAGCCGCCCGCCCCGCCCCCCCCTCCCCCATCAGCATCACACCCAGAGTGGTCCATCTGTTACAATGGATAAACCTACATTGACCTAATCACCTGGGAAGCCCACAGCATAATCACCTAGAGTTCACAGGCTACATTACAGTTTTATCTATGGATCTGGACACATGTATAATGACATGTATCCATCATTTTGATATCATGCATGATGTTTTCACTACTCTAAAAGTCCTCTGGGTTCTGCCCGTTCATCCCTCCCCATTAACCCCTGGCAACCACTGATCCTTTTACTGTCTCCATAGTTTTACCTTGTCCAAAATGTCTTTATGTTGGGATCATAAGAGTATGCAGCCTTTTCAGATTGGCTTCTTTCATTTAGTAATATGCATTTTAGTTTTCTCTATGTCTTTTCATGGTACATTCAGCTTTTAAACTTTTGTGCATACCATGTGAGATCCCAGGAAGATGGTCTCTGCTCACTTGGTGAGATCTGCAACTCTTGAGATTATGAGAGCACACAGATCAGACCAGTAGGTCAATACATTTGGGGTGCATGGCTGGGGAGAGCTTGGCTCAGACACCTCATTTTTCCAACTGAAAGATCTCCTACTCCTACTCTACTCTGTGCTGAAATTGACCTCAAGAGAAGAATAAGTGCAATTAATTCCTTTTAGAGAAGATTACTGAGTAATTGAAATGAACTTCTTCAGAAGGGTCCTCCTTCCAGTATCCATTATTAATAGTAATTAACCTAGGAGTAACGGTAATATAAGTAATACAAGCACAGCGATTATAACGTCAGTTAGGCTGTATACTGTGTTATCCAATTAATATAACTCTTTAACATCTAATTTCTCACTTGAGCTCCTAACAGTGATGGTGTAGATGGCAGGAATGAGACCAACGAGTCCACTTTTCAGATGAGGAGGCTATGTTTCTCTAGGTCTATGGGATATAGTCCCCTTCCTGGAGAGCCAGGATCAAATTCAGGTTTTTGACACCAAGTCCATTACTATTTCTAGTGTGTAATTGATCTGGCTCTCATTTAATGAGCAACTACTGTGCCGTAGGCCTTGGGCTGGGGCACAGGAGAGGGGATTCCTGAGGGGGACGCAGAGACGTACACAGATGCCTCAGGCGCAAAGTACACATGTGCAAGCCCAGCCGTGGGGCTCAGAGGCAGCGGTCATATCCACCTTGCAGTGGGTATCAGGGTAGGCTTCAAAGGAGAGGTGTCCTTGGACCTAGGCCCTGAGGATGGTCATAGTGGTCATTATCTAGCAGGGTGTTTAGGCAAGCTCATATCTGCAGGAAAATGTATCGTGTGATAGCGTAAGATGGCAGATGGTTTAAATGTTTGGTTGGATGAAAAGGAGGCCCAGAGAGAGCTGTGGTCACAAGGTTCTCACCTGTGCCCCTTCTCAGCCTCCTTCTCAGCCTTGGCTTACTCTGTCTCTGGCTCGAAGTGGTTTGTGCTACAGATAAGTCATGTTTTCAGAATCAGGGGAGGTGGCTGTGAGCTCCATAGCGTTCTCAGAACGAGCCTCCAAGCTGGGTACCTTGGGAGGAAGCCATCCACCCATCCCCAGGCCTCGACGCGGTTCTCAGGATAAGAGGCCGACTCCTTAGCTGCTGGCACTGGCTCCTTTCATCTGTTCTGTGGAGGAAACAGAACAGAAATTGTTGGAAGGCCTGGTGAGCGGGTTGGGGCTGGGAGTGGGTGAGAGGGAGGAGGAGGTGGGGGTGGGGGAAGAATCAGAATTCAAAGCCAAGACCCTCGACACGCTGCTCTGTGGCAGTTCATCAGTTTTCCCTCTTCCCACCCGCGTGGGAGCCCGTGTGTTCCTGCTCTTGCCTGGCCGCGGCCCCGCGGCATCTGTTAGCAATGAATAAAGACGGGGTGACGGAGGCGGGGTGGGGGGTGGGGGCAGGAGGAAGGTCTACTTAAACAAAATGTGTTTGCTCACACACATAAAACCACAGGCCTCCTGGAAGCAAGCCCCCCATCCGGGCCCCCTCATTCTTGAATTTGTAATCAGGAGCATGTGATTGAAGGATTGAAGTCTATGCATTACCCAGAGGGCCTCCGTGTCCTTATTTCTTACATAGGAGGGTCTGGGCCACGGGGGGTTCTTAGGGCCTTCCCAGCGTGGACATCCTGTGTCCAGCAGAGAGAGGGGCGGTGTGAGACCCTCCTGTTCTCACATGGGCATGGAGAATGTAGCACACACACAGGGTCTCTGTCCAAGGAGGAAGGAGGCTGGATCTTCTCTAGCTCTCAAAGGGTGCAGAAGGTACTTTGGAAAAGGGCTTCATACCGCCCTCAGGGTAACATCTGACCCGCGTCTTAGCATTCAAGTCCTCCAGGATTTGATGTCTGCTTTCACATTATCCCCCATCCAACTGCATCATGTTTCCTTCAAAGCCAGAACCTCCAAGGAAATAAGAGTTAAGAAAAGTGCCAAGGAGGCACACACCAGAACTCAAGAGTTTCTAAAATACTTCTGGAAGGCTGGACAGGTGAAGGCGGTCCTGTATATAGAAAGAAGAAAGTTTCCAAATCTTCTCTTTAGCAAGTGTCCTCTCAGGAAATTACTGAGAATGGGCCAGGCACTGGACGCCCCCCACCCCGTTTCATGTTCTTCAGGTCCCGTAAGAACATGAAATGGGAAAACAAAGCAGGACCCTCCTCCCTTCCTCCTTCTGTGGACCTGAGGAGGTGGCATCCTTGTATGGGCCCTGTTGTCTTCTGAACCTGCCCTGCTAATTGCAGGGCTTCCGGCTGGTCTGAGCCCCCCTCCTCCCCTGCCCCCAGTGGCTCCCACCAATGAGAGTCAAGAAACCTTCCCACCTTGGATTCCCCATACTCTGATGCTCCGAAGACCGTGTTCTGAGGGATTCTAGTCAATGCTTCTAATTTTAAGATCCTTCATTCTCACAGATGGGGCTTCCCAAGTGGCACTAGTGGTAAAGACCTCGCCTGTTAATGCAGGAGACATAGGGATGTGGGTTCGATTCCTGGGTTGGGAAGATCCCTTGTAGAAGGGGCATGGCAACCCACTCCAGTACTCTTGCCTGGAGAATCCCATTCACAGAGGAGCCTGGTGGGCTATAGTCCATGGGATCGCAAAGAGTTGGACATGACTGAAATGACTTAGCATGCATGTGTGCTTTCCCATAGATGGTGGGAAGGTGGGAGAGAGGAGAGAAGAGAAGAGTAATCAGAGAGGATAGATAAGAGGAGGGATTTAGCACCTGGAAGTCTTCCACACTTGCTTTAGACTAAGGGGAAATCCACTGGAAGGTGGGGTCAACACAGGATACAGGATAGGTGTCCCTAGTGAAAAGGAGGCCACCAGAGTGTTGTGAAGGGACGTGTTTACATGTCTACATCCCATTGTTTCTGGGACGACCCTTGACTGTGTGCTGTAGGTACAGCTAAAGGGTCATCTTTGTGAGCCAGATAAATGACTTGTATCTTTGTTACAAACTTTAAGATTGTCCAGCGGTGACCCACCCTGTGACCCTAGGAAGTAGCCTGTAGGTTTCCAAGTTTCCTGCATTCCTGTGAACTGGGAATTCCATTGCCCAGACTCCTCAGCAGACTTGGGGATTAATGCAAGCCTTGTTCACAAATCTCACAGAATCCATAAGGGTTTAGATCGATAATTAACAAGAAAGAGAAGGCATAAACATTTCAAAAATATATCAACTTCCAAATCTATAACAGCCAATAAGTCTAAAAATTGAGTGGCCACAATTGCCCTCAGTGACAGGAAGCCCATGCACTTTGAAAAGTAATTCTTCAAAAAGCATAAATTACCACTTGGGGAAACCTTCCATGTATGCCATGGCTATGGATTTATTAAGTGAAAATGAAACTTTTAAATAAATATCTGGAACAGAAAATGTATTTCCCAATCTCATCGGACCACAGAGGCAAGAGTTTTTAAAGCACTATGTAGACTGGACTCTGAGAGGATAAAGCTGAGAACATGTCCGTAGAAGTCATTTTGCTGAGTCAGTCACTCCTGCTTACAACCTTTCTCCCCAACTCTTCAAGCACCTGGAGTCTCCTGATCTTAACCAAGAGCAACGAGGACACAGAAGTCCCCAGGTTCTTTCCCAGCCCCTCAGGGAATCAGATAAATTCTGAGGCATATCATTTCCCTACAAAGATCTGGATCTGGAGTTTTCTCTCAGGTGCTGAAGCCTCACACTTCATTTACTCACCCTCCTAAGCAAATGTTGGGGCTCCCCCGGGGGCTTGATGGTAAAGAATCCACCTGCCAATGCAGGAGGTGCAAGAGACGTGGATTAGCTCCTTGGGTCAGGAAGATCCCCTGTGATAAGATATGGCAACCCACTCCAGGATTCTTGCCTGGGAAATCCCATGGAAAGAGGAGCCTGGCAGGCTACAGTCCATGGGGTCGCAAAAGAATCGGCCATGACAGCACACGCGCACACAAAAGCAAATGTTCCTGCCAGTTGTCGTTCCTGGAAGGGCAGAATAGGTCAGTGTCACTTTCTGCTTTTGGTTAGTTTTGCTGCGACTGAATTATCCTTGCAAGAGACCAGTGGAAAACAAAATATTGGGCTGGCCAGAAAGTTCATTTGGGTTTTTCCATAAGATATTATGGAAAAATCTGAATGAACTCTTTGGCCAACACAATACAACACCCTGAAAGGATACAATGAAAAACTAACCAGCCTCACAAATGCTTGATAGCATTTCCTGTAGTATAGGCAACAATCCTCAGTGAGCACATTTGTCTCTCCAGCAAACATTCTAGCCTTTCCTTTGTGAAGCTTCCCTGCTCCAGGTTTGAGCTTTTGGTGACATTAAATCAATCGTGGTCATTCCTTCTCTTGTTGCTAAAGAATGATGTGGGAACTCAGGTCTAAGCTACTCACAATGTGGCATTCCCTGCTGAAAAAAAAAGATTGTAAACGGGCAGGAAGTTTACTTTCAAACATTGAGATATAAGATGATATTTTTTAGGATTTTGCAGTAAATTCTCTTTGATCATAAGAAAAACCTCAGGATATGGTCTCTCACTCCTGCTTGCAAGAATGAAGAAAGAGTCCTATTGGCAAGGATCCTATGATAGCAAAAGGAACAGTGTTAGGACAAAGCTCAGTCTACGGAAGGGAGAAGAGTGATGAAAAAGGAATTGGTCCTTGGTGACCTCCTAGAGGGACTGGGCTAATTTATTTTCCCATGGGAAGTTCAAGTTCTAATGGAGTCTTTTAAGAACCATGAGAACGGAGGTATCTCATAGATTGTTGACACTTCCTGCCTGTTCCTGGACAGAGGTGTTAGGGTTGGGAATAATGTCTGTTGTACTACAAATCAACTTTTAACCTGAGAATGGAAATGAGAGGCCCAGAATCATTTAAAAAAAAAGGTGTCTCCCTCAGGTAAAATTCTGTTTAAATTCCTGCCTAAAATCCTCCATGAATAGTCTCCTAGGAAATGCAAAATGATTTTGCATAAGCGGGAAACCAATCAAAAAAGTTTCATAGACCTGAAACCTTAATGTATTTTCAAAATTGTAAATCTTATTTGGGTTGAAATAGATCATGGTATAGCCTATTTTTCTAGCATCCTGCTCTTATTAGAATGGTGATAGCTGTTTATTTCCTTTCTTTGTTTGAAATAGTTATCATAATACCAAAGACTGGAATACTTCATTGTGTCCATTTTCTTTACAATTGTCAAAGAAAACACATTCTTGACACTTCTGATTTTCAGAGTAATAGGTTATTCTAGACTTGTTCCAGCCAGTTCAAATCTTTTGAGAAGTGAAAATGCTCACAATGGGCCAGGTTCTCAAGAAAGGAGACAAATATACAGTATTGGAAGAAAACCTCTGTGGTTGTCCCATGAAATACCATTAGTACATCTGAGGGTAATGGTGCTCCTTTGCTAGCAACAGGCAACATTAGCCCTAAGTTCTTCTTTGTCATCTTTGCTTGGTCTTCCCTTGAGTTGCAGACCTTATTTTCCCTCCCTCCCTCTAACATTGCTCTCTATTAGCAATCAGCTTTTCCTCTGACCATATCTGCGATACCTTTGGTTAAACCATGAATGGAAAACTCTGAAGCAAACTGTGACTTTTATTTCAGTTTGTTGGATAGTTTGAAGCCCTTTCTATAGGTAAGAGCCAGTGCTAGATACTCAAGCTCCAAAGTGAATTAGATGTTGTCTTTGTCCTCACAGTGTAGTAGGGCAGATATGTAAATTATGTGTCTTGTATACTAAGACATAGGAATATACACTGAGTCATGGGAGCACAGAAAGTAGTTAAACCAGTTAGGGTAGGCTTTTGGTACAATCTCACAAAGGATAAAGTGTTAAAGGAAAACTTGACTTTGGTCAGGAAGAAAAATAGAACTTCCTGGGTGCTCCGGTGGTTAAGACTCCGTCTTCCAACGCAGGGAGCGTGAGTTCAACTGCTGGTTGGGAAACTAAGATCCTACATGTTGCAGAGTGTGGCCCCAAACAAACAAAAACCGAATAAGTTTATCATCCAGAATTCTGGACATGCAGGACCTGTCTTAGACATTATTATTGAGTAAAAATCTGTCCTTAAATGTTATGACTTAATTGTTATGAAAGCAACAATAATCATTTATTTTGACAATGAATCTGCAAATTGGACAGGACTCAGCAGGCATGGTTCATCTCCGCTCCATATGCCATCAGCTGGGGCAACTCATGTAGGAGCTGGAGGAATCTGCTCACATGGATGACAGCTTGCTGGTAATGTTGGCTAAGAGCTCAACCAGGGCTTATCAGCTGGAATCCTCGGTTCCTTAGGGTGAACTTCTCCACAGACTGCTTGGGCTTCCTTACAGCGTGGTGGCTGAGTTCCAAGCATGAGCATCCCCAGAGAACAAAGAGAAAGGACAGGACATTTTTATGACCTAGCCATACAAGTTACGTAAGTTCTTTCCCTGTACTTCACTGATCAAGGATGTCAGGAGGACTCACCTAGTTTCAAGGGAAGGGGATATAAATCCCACTACTACAAGATGGAAAGACTGTCTGTTAGTCAAATAATAAAAATATGTGGATGAGAGATATCATGTAACTTCTTAAAACATATACGTACAGTCTGTTATAAAGTCTCTGTCCTCAGTCCCATATTTCTAGACAGCTCTGCTCTGGTGCCATGTTTCACTGATAGTCTTCACTGCTTTGTTTCGTGACATGAACATTTTTCATCATTTTTTGTTCCCCATCTATGTGTGTATAATTTAATGATAACTTATCTTTTGTACTCCATACTTGAGTTTGTTTTTTCTCTTTTTTAATCCTTTCAGAAGTACTTCAAAAATTCTCATAGTGAGGGCCTCTGGATGTTAAGCTCTTCTATTTTTTGGTATTTGTATATGTGTCTTCATTTTGTTCCTAAAAATTGTGAACTATAAATAAAATTTTTGATTTTGGGCCATTTTCCTGCAGCACTTTGAATATATTAACTCACCATTTTCTACCTTCTACTGAGAAGTCTGTTTTAAGTCCTATTGTTAAAATTTTGTGGTAGCCTATCTTCTTTCTCGTTATTTTTGTGATTTTTCTCCTTATTCTTATTTACATGACATTTGCACATGACTGTATTTTTTATTATTCAGTAGTTGAAGTATATTTCCACCTACAAACTCATGCTTTCCTCGATTTCTGTAGGAATTTTGGTCATTTCCATTTTCTTACTTTTCTATCTTCTTTAAATATACACGCTTGGTAAATTTTTTTCTAACCCTAGCTTTTATATATGTTAACTGATATCACAATTAAATTACTCTGCACTATTTTCCAATCCACTAATTCCTCTTTTACTGTGTCCTGTCTAGAAATTCTTAATTTTTTTTCTCCTATTTTCCAATTCCTCTTCTGTCCAAATTCTGCCAATTTTTGCTTTGTATTTTTTGTTCATTTTCGTAGACATTCTTTATCTCTTTGATATTCCTACACAAATTTATTTTGTAATTTTTCTCAGACAACCCTGTAAAATTAATTTCCTTTGAGAGAAAGCAGTTTTTCAATCTGTTAATGATTTTTGGCTGCCTTCCTTATCATAAGACTTGAGAGCATTTTCAAATTTAGTCTCATCAACTTTAAAGTTTCTTTTCCTCATTTTTGTCTCTTTCTGTATCCTTCTTATTTTGTGTAGATTGTAGATGCCACTTTGTAGCACTTCTGAACTTTCAGGCTGGGCCACATCCTCTCCAGTGGCAGATTTTTGGAAATGTCAGATCCTGTTACTAAGCCAGCAGGTAGCTCGGTTCTACTTCTGATCTTTCCACTCTCCTGCACCCCTATGACCACAATCTCCCAGAAGCAAAAGCTCTAGTTAGAACGAACAGTAGCTTCTTTTGGCCTTGCATCATGGTTGGGAATTTCCCCTATAGCACTTTAATTCAGATACTGAATCTAGCTTTAATCTCCCAGTTTGCAGGGAGGGCTTCTGTCCATCCTGCCCCACGAGAGCTGGGTTATTGGCTACCACTACTTTGGTTTGGAGCATGACCCAGAAGCCTTGTGGCTTCAGCTCTATTCACTGCTTTGCATTTAAGTTCTATTTCAGTCCATGGTGATATTTGTTATGATTTTCAGCCCAACTCTGTCTTTTGGATTTCTTTTTATATTTAATTTATCATTTGTATATGTTGAAAGCTGACAAAGTGTACTAGACACAAACTTAATCTGTTGTCTTTACCAGAACTTTTCATTTTATTTTATAAATGGAGAAGTAAGGCCCAGAAAGTGGAAGTGTCTTGTCTAAGGCCTTAGAGGGAGCTTATACCAGAGCCTAAGCAGATTCTTCAGTCTCCAGACTCTAAGCCCTGGCTGTTTTCACTGTCCCCGGGTGCTTACAAACTGTACAGAAGGGCAGGTCTCAGCATTGAGGTGCTTCCTGCCTTCTTGCAGGTATGAATCAGGAGGCAGAGACAGCTGCTGAGGAGAATCACCTGATGTTTCCTGATAAAGTAAAGAAGATGTTTAACAGATTTCATCACTACCAAAGTCATGTCTGATTCAAAATCCTTTCTTTCAGCAAGCTGTCACAGTCTGAGTGAAACACCTCACCCCACAGTGTATGGGGCTACATGCAGCCAGTGACCTTTGCATTCACTACAACAATCGAAGCTCTAGAAGCATTACCCTTTGGAGGTAGGCACATTCTTTATAAAGAAGAGAAAATGGAAGAAAATTGATTTTCAATTTGAAATAGGCAAACATTCCATTGTATGTTGTACAAATAAGTATAACACGATTGTCAGTTGACAAATGTCACTCAGAAGGAAAAAAAAAAGTTCCATGGTGTATGTGTATGTGTGAGAAAAGTATTTTTTTAAAACAGTTTTTCATTGCTGAGAATTCTCCCTTGATCAGACACCCATTACTTATAATATTGCATAGTGTACAATTAAGGGCTATCAAGCCAAACTAGTTCATTGCTTAAAAGTCTGTAGAGTTAAAATTATAAAGCAAATTGTTGATTGAAATAAATCAAGATTTCAAAAACTAAAATGTGAAGGTAGTTATTTTTCTTCCTTTCAACTTCTTAAAATAAATAGCTAAAAATACTTTTTCTCTGTAGCCACGGCAAACACACTGCAGGCTGAAAATGATGTTAGATTTTCTTTGTGTTCCAGCTGGACTCTCTTTAAGCACTGAGACCTTTTTTATTTCTGCAGCTATGTGGCTTGTTCTACGTCCACGTGACCACTTTTGCCCTAATCTCTATAATTCAAAGTTTCAAATGAAAAAAAAAAAAAAAATCTGCTCAGCAAGCTACTTTCACTTGCCCAAAATGTGCATTGGAAGACATTTTGTTAAGTTCTGCTCATACGACCCTTCAGCATCTCTCACCACCCAACAGCGGTATAACTGGGTATTCAGTAGGCTGAATGCCGGAAGGAAGGTGGTTGTAGATAAAGGGCAGCCACAGCCTCAGAGATTGTCATTACTGATCATACCTACAGGAAAAGGGTATTTCCCTTGCTATATTCTAAGATTAACACGTGTAGCAATTGGCCAATGTAAATAGGCCAACCAGAGGGTGTTTAAAGGATCAAGTCAGTGTTTGTCTAATGCTTTGAAGATAAAGGTGAAGATAATAAGCAAATTCCTACTATTGGAAATAATCTAATAATTAACTTTAATAATTATCCTCATTCAACCATAAGTCAACAGTAGGTCTATTTGACTACACTGAATTTCATAGACTGTTGTGTGTGCTTCAGCTGCAGTAGGTCTCGTTGTGAGTGGTAATGTGAATCAAATAACCATTTACAGCAAAGTCACTCTATTCATTCATCAGGTCTCATATTGACTACCTTTCTCACATCTTGCAATCAAGTGTTAATAGCATAGAATAGCGAATTCACTCCAAGTGACTGGAGGGAGGCCAGGAAGGGGAGAGGGCAGTCAAGCTCCCAGTATTTCTGTCTCCATGGTGTCAAGCAGTAAGTATCTCCAATGAACCAGCTCATATCTTTGTGTTGAATTGACAAGTTGTTTTGACATGGTTAGACACAACCAAACAAAGAATGAAAACAAATTGGTAGCTGTGTTTTACAGTTCCTGATTGTAGGCACAGAGAGATCAAACACACCTGCAAGAAATCCTGAGCTGCAGGCTTGGATCCTGGCTTTGTTCAAGGTCTCCACTAACTCTCCCCTCCTTCATGTTTTTCCAGCTGAAGTAACCATGGGACGTATCCTAGTGCTGCCAGATCACAGAAGGAGGCTTATCTCTTATGCTTCCTCTCAGAAATGTTCAGCTATAACTGGGATGCTCCACCACAATCAAGCTGGTACAACAGAATGATAGGGGATTTCATGTTCTAGCATTGTTCTTGTTTAGTCGACTCTGTGACCCCATGGACTGCAGCACATTAGGCTTCCTTGTCCTTCACTGTCTCTCGGAGTTGCTCAAACTTCTGTTCATTGAGTTGGTGATGCTATCTAACCATCTTATCGTCTGCCATCCTCTTCTTCTTTTGCCTTCAATCTATCCCAGCATTAGGATCTTTTCCAATGAGTTGGCTCTTCGCATCAGGTGATCAAAACATTGGAGCTTCAGCTTCAGCATCAGTCCTTCCATTGAATATTCAGGACTGATTTCCTTTAGGATGGACTGGTTGGATCTCCTTGCAATCCAAGGGACTCTCAAGAGTCTTCTCCAACACCACAGTTCAAAAGCATCAATTCCTCGGCACTTAGCTTTCTTTATAGTCCAACTCTCACATCCATACATGACTACTGGAAAAACGATAGCTTTGACTAGACAAACCTTTGTCGGCAAAGTAATGTCTCTGCTTTTTAATATGCTGTCTAGGTTGGTCATAGCTTTTCTTCCAAGGAGCAAACATTTTTTAATTTCATGGCTGCAGTCACCATTCACAGTGATTTTGGAGCCCAAGAAAATAAAGTTATTTCATGTCAAATATGTGGGGAAACAATGGAAACAGTGACAGACTTTACGTTCTAGCATGGAACAGACTAGAGCTTAGAAATTGGGTCTGTAGGTAGGAAGAGATGATCAGATAGTCAGGAGGATTGATGCTCTGCATTCAATCTAGCTTCCACATCTCAGAGCTTGAAAACCTTGAAGTTTAAAGATGAAATAGAATCGGGTGGCAGACAAAGAAGTACAACCTCACATAACAGGGAATACATTCTGAGAACTTAGTGCTATAGAGATGAGTCCAAAAGAGTTTTGAATCAATTCAGAGACAATACATTTATTGTATGTTGAGATGAAACCTGTTATGTTCAGGGATCTAGCCTTAATTTAGTTTTCCTCCAGATGGACTTCTTGGGGTCCCAATCAGAGAAAGGATCCAGGGTGAAAGGATTCTTGTCCTGACGGTAAGCCTCTCTTCTCTGAAGTGGTAGGGAAATTCAGCTTTGTCTTGTGCCACCCCTGTCCGAGAAACAAGATCCTCTCTGCTTTCAACTATCCTGGGACACTCTTAACCATGTCAGAGTTTCATTCATTTCTTTATTCCCTCATTCCTTGTTTCTATCTTTCCTTCTATCTGCTATTTCAATTAACTATATTTTAAGTTTCTCAATCATCTATATGATTTTCTTTGATTTGTTTTATAATTTTTTCTCTTATTTCTATTATTGACTTTGCAACAGTATCTCTTAATTTGTTAATACTATTTTTAAGCTTAAAATCAGTTTATTAATTTTCAATCTTAGCTTTTTCTGAAGTATAAATGTAAAACCTTAAATTTCCCTCTGAGAATCTCTTAGATGTCAGATATTCAATAGAAGCAATCATATAATCCTACATATAACCATAACTACAATGTTTGGTATGTGTAGAAACATATTGCTTTCATTGTCATTCAGCCTTAAAAGTTTAAATATCTAATTTTATATTTTCAGCAATATTGTGTTTTCAATTTGCCATGATTTTTTTTCTTTTCTTGATTTCTTCCTTTTCTAATTTTATTTCATAGGTTATTTTACTTTTTCTACTTATTCCTCTAGCATGTTGAAAAGTATACATTTATTCTTTTAGCAGCTACTCTAATTTTTCTTTTACCATTCATGCTTTAGTTAACATAGTCCAAATCGACTCAATATCTTTCTCTTCTGAATATCTTTCTTGTTATCAGTATTTAGTAATTTAATCTATTTTTATTTTGAATTCTTCTCCAAATAGGTTATTATTATTTGGGGTATTTTTAGCAGTTAATGCTAATTTAAATTTATCAAAATTGCTTGCCTTTTTCCTCCACTGATTTTATGTCAGCTGTTTTAAATATAGTGAAAGTGGAAGTGTTAGTCACTCAGTCATGTCAAACTCTTTGCAACCCCGCGAACAGTCGCCCTCCAGGCTCCTCTGTCCATGGGATGTCCAGGCAAGAATACTGGAGTGGGTTGCTGTCCCTTCCTGCAGGGGATCTTCCTGACCCAGGGATCAAACCCCTGTCTCCTGCATTGCAGGCAGATTACCATCTGAGCCACCATATTGAATCAAATAAAGTTACAAGGTTGATTTCTGGAGGCATGTGCAGAATTTTATACTTGTATGTGCTATTCCTTTTAAAACCACTTTTATCTCGCAGAATGCAGTGTGGCAAGTTAGCTTACAAAACAATATGTGTTTGTCTTATATCTGCTCAATCAGTGTCAAACCTCAAAAATCCCAAATAACTTGGAAAAAATCCATCAGAATTATATTCCAGTTAGGAAAGAAATATAGTTCTGTTACCTTTTAAGTCCCCATGCTCCCTTCTTTTGCTCCTGTTGTGACAACAAATGTCTGCCAGAAGACGCCTTAGGATTTAACAGAATTAAGAAGAATGATATGCAAATACTATATACTGAATGAACATGCTGCTTCTGAGTTGTTTGAAGCTTTTTGTTACTGACTCTTGCCGAAGACATTGGGGTTTTTCACTTTTCAGGATCAGATTTGATGTGTGGTAAATTTATGATGATCTGAGCATATATGGTCATGTGACAATATTTCTGTTGGATATCAGGCAAGATATCTGATTTAAACTTTTAATGTTTCATTCACGTTGCCATTTTTTGTATAATTGCTAAAGTTATATGATGAATACTCTGGATGCTCTTAAAAAAATGACTTATTGATAGTGCATGCAATACAGATGACGTGTTAAACGTTACACTCTTCGACTCATCCCTGTCCCTGCTTTTTTGATTCCTTTATATCCGATTTTAGAGTAATACACCTCCTCCTTCAGATCATGAGGTCCTTGGAAACAAGGATTGATTTTATTCATTTCTGTATTTCTTAGAGAATCTTACATGGGGCTTTCTAGCAACAGAAATGCCATAATGCTTGTTAAGTGAATGAGTGACTGGTCACTGTGGTCCTTTGTAACCCTGGTGCTTTGTCTCAGGATCTAGGGGTGATGGAATGTGTGCTTATGGGACAATTATTGCAGGTGGTTTCCAGCATCCCAGGTGACCCACAGCAGATTTCTGAAGAAGACTGTCTTCCCATTCTCTCCATCCTTGCTAGGATTAGTAAGGAAAAGAAAGGCTAATGGCACATTTGCCTATTGAATGAACTTAGAATGTACACAAAAACTCTCTTTATTTCTGTGTCTGGGCATCACATCCCATCCCCTCCTCCTCCTTTGTATTGGTTAAATCTGCGAATGAAAAAATTGAATGAATTTTCACAATTTCTCAGATTCTGGATATTTATTCACCACTGTATTTTCTATCAGCCACACTCTTTATCTTGGCCGAGTACCTACCTTTCTGTGTACTGGCTGTCTGAATACTCTTCTTAATATTTAAACAAAGGTCTAGATAGCTCTACAGGCAGACACAGTATTAATGGGAGAAAAGTAGGAGCCATTTACAAGGGGCACACATCCAGGAGACAGACACAGTCATACCAGTGACAAGAAGAAATGCAGTGTTCTCTGCTTTAAACCCTGGATGTGTCATGAAAAGGGATTTGAGGAAGGGGACATTGCCAAGGCAGAGAATCAGATATTCCCAACCTCGCCTCTGCCACACACCTCATAAACTGATAACTCAAGGTAGAATTTCCCAACCAGTACCTGGAAAAGAAGTGGGTTTTACATCAAATGGAGGCAGGCTGACAGCTCCCAATAAACAGAACATAGATCTATTCTGTAAACCGGATCGGAAGTCGCTGTCTTTCTCCCTATCTCTCGTCTTTAGTATGGTTCCTCCTCTGGTGTGTCAGACGATGATCCTGACTGCACAGAAAATAATAATGATGACATGAACCAATAGGTCACATTTACTGAAAGTTTACCAGGTGCCAGCCATGGTGCTAAGTGCCTTATAGATATGGTCTTATTTCATCTTCTGAAACAGTCCATTAAAATTATTTTGATTTCACAGATAATAAAGCTAAAGCTCAGACAGATAAAGTAATTACCCTAACATCTCACAGCTAGTAAAGGGCAGAGCCAGGGCTGCGACTCAAGCTTAGTTGTATCTGATGACAATGCCTGCTCGTCTGTCCTTCTTTCCACCTTCCATGCTCAGCTCTAACGGAGGCCACTCTCCCAGGATCCCAAGACACCTTGCACACACAATTAGCATAGCTCATCCAACATAACATATTTCCTTGCTTTGTTGTCTGTCACCCCACTGGGCTGTGAGCACCAAGAAGGCAGGAGTCTGTTCATTTCTGCATTCCCAGTGCCTGACACAGTGCCTGGGACAGGAAATGTTTGATGAATAAGAAAATGAAATAATATTTGGTAAGGAGTTGCTTTGTTGAAGACCCTTTATTGTTTCTTTCCTGGTAATTTCTCTCCCTGTATGGAGAAACATGTCATATAATAGGATCTGAATTTATTTGTGGGTGTAAATATCAAAGCCATATTCTTGGTAAAACAGTCAAGAAATGAAAGCTTCAGCAGAAGAAAATAAAGAGTTCTCTTCAGGGGCAGGTGATGTAGCAGAAGGCAACAAGTTCAAGGTTAGGATCTCGAGAACATGTAGTCCATCCACTAAGGTCCAACTTGAAAAGACTTGCTTCTCTCGTTTTTCAGAGCCTAGAGAATGAGCTCTTTCAGTGCAAACTAACAGCCATCTCTGACGGTAGCTGACGAATGCCCACCAGCTACATTAGGGATGTTTCCTAGTCTAGGTCTCGTTTTTTCTGGTAGATCTGGTCTTGGTGTGCTCTTTTAGAAGTACAGCCATCGCTTTGTGGAGCACTCTAGAAGAAAGCATACCCCGTAGAATCAGCAGATGTGGTCTGAGTTTTCAAACACGGAGCTTGGAGGAAGGAGCAAACAACTGCAGGCTGACTTTGTGAAACTCCAACACAGAATACACACGAGAGGATTGCACACACCTGGACTTCAAGCTGCAGTGGTTAAGAGTTCTCACCAGCTCCTTAGAGAGAGGCTACCAGGAACGGAGACCTGTATGCATAGTGTGACTTTCACCCTGTCATCCATAAGGACCCAGGGTAAACTATCAAGTTCTCATGCAAGAATGTGGGCTCAATTATTCTCAACTGATCTTTGAAGGAAAGAGCTAAAAGCTTTCCCAGATATGGACTGGATCAAGTCCATCAGTTTATTTGGAGGGCCAAGCCATGGAAGCAGCTCTTTTGCAGGGTGCTGCCTGAATGGCTTACATACTGAACAAAGATTTAAGAACACAAGGAGCTTGTTTTTTTGTTTGTTGGTTGGTTTTTCTAACGAACAATGTGTAGAAACAACGAGGGGAGAAGGGCGTACAAATGTTACTCCCCAGCCAAGTTATTTCATTTCTGTGGGGAAGGCTATCATATACCTGCTCTATTTGCTGGCTGATGTCTAAAATCTCCCAGCGAAGACTGGTGTTCTCATCTCGTAAAGAAAATTTCCTAGATGGACATGTAATACTACAGAAAAAGCCTCCTTTTCTGCTACGGAATGCTATAAAAGTGCAAATTTCTAGGATGGCATTAGTCACTGACAGGCACAGATTGGTTTTTGGGGAGGTGAGACATTTTTAGATGAGATCACTAAGAAAGTGTATGATTTGAGTTCAGCCAGGGATGGAAATAAGGATACCTCTCATTCTCTTTTCCTGGTGAGTTCGGATTTAGCAGTCATTCATCTCTGTCCATCCTCCCTTCTCCCGCCCTGCTCTGCTCACACATGTGAACAGACACTGTTGTGCACACTCGGGCGCAAGCCTGGTGCAGACATTATTTCCCCAGGTCCAGCCTGGAGGTCCCCGCAGCTGGAGTGGGGAGCACCTGCGTGTTTCTGCTTTGTGTCTGCCACACTCAGTCGCCCGCAGGCAGGCCTGGTTACCATCTGCACAGGTAAGGCCGCAGCCGCACATGAACCGCGGAGCCAGCGCCTGCAGGCACGAGTAAACCCAGACATAAAGCAGGCATCCTGCCGTACCTGAGGGCGCCTGCTGCTTGTCCCTGCTTCTCTCACATGAAGACATTTATTTATGCTTCCCTCGCTTTTTTAGCATTCCCATCTTCTCTTTGTTTTCAGTAGTTGCGTCTTTCGGGAAACTGAGCTGAGGAGGACTCAAAACTTCGTGGCTCTGTCACTGATTTCATTCATTCATTCATTCAAGAAAATACTGTAGGGACTTCCTTGGCAGTCCAGTGGTTAAGACTTTGCCTTCCAACACAGGGTTTGCAAGCTCGATCCCTGGTTGGGGAGCGAAGATCCCACATGACTCCTGGCCAAAAAACCCCCAAAATACAAAACAGAAATAATATTGTAACAAATTTAGTGAATTTAAAATAAAAAAAAAGAAAGAAGCTATTGTGTGTCAGATTCTGTGGAGACAAACATGCACAAAACTTTACCACTGTACTTGAAGGTCCTTAGAGTCTGGTTGGGGAGACAAATTTGTTAACTTATAACTGCAACCCAACATGACAAAAACTCCTCAAAGAGTTCATGGAAAGAACTTTTTAGGCACAAAAGAGAAAGGTATAGACTTCATCTGGCAGAGTTTGGAAAGGTTTTACAGAGGACATCATATCTGAGTTAGGCATTGAAGAAGGCGTAGGCCATAAAAGTGGAAAGAGGTATACAGTCACAAGTAAGAAATCACAATTTTTTAAAACAAGTAGCAGATTAGGTAATAAAAAGCAAGAGTAAATGATTCCACATTGGAATTAAATCATGAATCAGTAATAAAAAGATCTCAGGAAAATCCCTAAATATTTGGAAATTAACTAACAGATTTACAAATAATTTGTGAATCAAAGAAATAATTCAAAAGGAAAGGAAAGTATTTCGAACTGAATCAAAATGCAAACTAGTACAGCCGCTATGGAGAACAGTGTGGAGATTTCTTAAAAAACTGGAAATAGAACTGCCATATGACCCAGCAATCCCACTTCTGGGCATACACACTGAGGAAACCAGATCTGAAAGAGACACGTGCACCCCAATGTTCATCGCAGCACTGTTTATAATAGCCAGGACATGGAAGCAACCTAGATGCCCATCAGCAGATGAATGGATAAGGAAGCTGTGGTACATATACACCATGGAATATTACTCAGCCATTAAAAAGAATTCATTTGAACCAGTCCTAATGAGATGGATGAAACTGGAGCCCCTTATACAGAGTGAAGTAAGCCAGAAAGATAAAGAACATTACAGCATACTAACACATATATATGGAATTTAGAAAGATGGTAACGACAACCCTTTATGCAAAACAGAAAAAGAGACACAGAAGTACAGAACAGACTTTTGAACTCTGTGGGAGAAGGTGAAGGTGGGATGTTGTGAAAGAACAGAATGTACACTATCTATGGTGAAACAGATCACCAGCCCAGGTGGGATGCATGAGACAAGTGCTCGGGCCTGGTGCACTAGGAAGACCCAGAGGAATCGGGTGGAGAGGGAGGTGGGAGGGGGGATCGAGATGGGGAATACTTGTAAATCTATTGCTGATTCATGTCAATGTATGACAAAACCCACTGAAAAAAAAAATGTAAATACAACATATTAAAATTTGTGAGAGGCTGTGTAAGCAGTTATTAGGGAGAGATTTATAGCAGTATGTGCCTATGTTAAAGAGAAGAAAGGTCTCAAACGAATGACCTCAGTTTCTAATAAATTAGGGAAAAAAGGAAGAAATTAAATCTAAGTATGTAGAACAAAGGAAAAACAAAGAGCAGAAGTCAATGAAAATAATATCAGAAAAACGATAGAGAAAATAGAGGAAAAAGCAATTCTGTTATTATTCTCAGAAAACATGATCATCTATGTAGAAAATTTGATGTAATCTACAAAAAAGCTAGTAGAATTAATTAAATTCACTAATTTGCAAGAGAAAGGGTCAATATACAAAAATCAATTGTATTTCTATATACTGGCATCAATCATAAGTTTAATTAAAAATCTATAACAGCATAAGAAATGAAATTCAGTTCAGTCGCTCAGTCATGTCCGACTGTTTGCAACCCCACGGACTGCAGCACTCCAGGCTTCCCTGTCCATCACCAACTCCAGGAGCCTACTCAGACCCATGTCCATCATGTTGGTGATGTCATCTAACCATCTCATCCTCTGTCATCCCCTTCTCCTCCTGCCTTCAGTCTTCCCAGCATCAGGGTCTTTTTCAATGAATCATTTCTTTGCATCAGGTGGCCAAAGTATTGGAGTTTCAGCTTCAGCATCAGTCCTTCCAATGAATATTTAGGACTGATTTCCTTTATGAAATGTATAGGGTAAATCTGACAAAAATGTGCAAGACCTATATACTGGAAACTATAAAACACTGCTGAGAAAATTTAAAGAAGACCTCAGTGAATAGAGATAAATATATATTTATTGGTTAGAAGAGTCAATATCACTAAGACATAAATTATCTATGAATTAATCTACTCATTTAATGCACTCTCAACAAAATACCAGTAGTTTTGTAGAAACTGACAAAGTGAAAGTGAAAAGTGACAGTCGCTCAGTCATGTCCAACTCTCTGTGACCCCGTGGACTATATAGTCCATGGAATTCTTTAGGACAGAATACTGGAGTGGGTAGCTGTTTCCTTCTCCAGGGGATATTCCCAACCCAGGGATCGAACCTAGGTCTCCCACATTGCAGGTAGATTATTTACCAGCTGACCAGAGAAGTTCAGAAATTGACAAGTGGATTCTAAAATGTATGTGAATTAAAATGCAAAGGACTTCAAATAACCAAAGCGGGTTTTGAAAAAGAAAACAAAATTTGAGGGAGAGAGCATTTTTTATGGAAAAAAACTGCAGAGATATTTGTAGAGACAATGAAGTGTCTTGAATTATGTTTTGCTTATTTAAAAATAGAAAATCAACACAAAAGCTTGCACACAAATGTTTATAGCAGCTTTACTCATAATTATTAAACTTTGGAAGCAACTAAGATGTCCTTCAGGAGATGAATGGAGAAACAAGTTGAAGTACATTTAGACAATAAAATACTATTTAATGATAAAAATAAATTAGCTCTCAAGTCATTAATATGTGGAAGAACTTTAAATTCATTTTTTTAAGTGAATGAAACCAAAGTGAAAAAAACTACATACTATTTTAATCCAATTATATGACATTTTGGAGAAGTCAAAACTATAGAGACAGTAAAACAATCAGGGGTTGCCAAGGGTTTTGGGGGAAAGAGAAATTGGAATGAACAGGTAGCGAACAAGTTGATTTTAGGGTAGTGAAACTGTATGATACTGTAATGGTGGACACAGCATTATTGCATTTGCCAAAACCCATGGAACTGCACAACACAGAATGAGCTCTAACATAAACTATTTAATACTATCTCAATAGTTGCTCATAATTATATCAAATATACCACATCAATGCAAGATGTTAATGGCAGTAGCCCAGAGGTGGGTGGAGAGTGTATATGGGAACTCTTTGTACTTTCTACTTAGTTTCTTTCTGTAACCTAAAACTGCTCTAAAAATAAAATCTGTTTAAAAAGATACAGACTCATTGTTTCAGCAGTGGAGTTTGTTTTCAGGAGAGCTGTGCTAAGTTTAGGTTTTGCCAGAGGCTGGGAGACCAAAAGCCAGCACATCAATTAGGAGGTAATTGCCCTCACAACCTGAGAGGAGTGGAGGCAGCCAGAACAGAGGGAAAGAACCTGAGAGTGTTCTAAAGAAAGAAGCAAGAGACCCACTGATGTTTTAACTGTGATGTTGAAGAGCAAGTCTGCGTCCATTGTTTCGAAAAGGCTACTTGATTAGATCTGAGAGACTCTGATGTAGTCTCAGCTCTGACTCCAGCAAGCTCTGTGAGCTCTGGCCAGTGACTTGGTATTTCTGGAACCTGATTATTACAGGAATGCCCAGGAGGCATGATTGTGATGCACAGGCTTAAGATCAGTCTAGAAGTGTACCGTGCATTACATTAGTCATTCAACAATCCTGCCTGTTACCCATTAGAACTGCGGTTATGCTCAACTGAGATGTGCTATTTGTGTAAAATTGACTACAAAAGACTTAGGAAATAAAGGACGTAAAATAGTATTAATATTTTTCATATTGATTAGTTGAATTTCACCTGTTTCATTTTACATTTTGTAATGTGGCAACTAGAAAATTTCAGACTTCATATGTGGCTCATGGTGCAGCTCACATTACATGCCTTTTGGGCAGTGCTGGCCTTGAGCTTCACCAGATGCTTTGTGTTCACCAGAACCATTTCAACTTGACTTAGAGAATGGTCCCTGCCCACACAGAGCCATGCCAAACTCTGGGATGCCAGTGGGGTGGAATGAGGCAGATGAATTGGGCAAGATTCCCAGGGTGACCTCAACACAATCTGGGACTTTCTAGGAGTCATTTTACCAACTTCTTGGGGGAGCGTTTCCTGGGGAGATTCATACAAGCAAAGACCCAACTTGAAATTCATAAGAATATCTAAATGAAAAGACCAGCTATTAGGGATCACTCCTTCCCCAAGAGCAGAGTGATCCCTAGTAGCTTCTCTCTTTCTCTACCTTCAAGCAGTGATTTTCTGTTTAAAGCTGGACCAGACATACTTGACAGCATCTCCTTACCTCAGTCTGCCCTATGACTTGGCAGGAAGAAAATCTTGACAGGTGATCACCATGTCCTCTTGATGCAAGACTGATACCAGAGTGGAGAGGAAACCCTCCCCTGCAAGGAAGATTCAACCTGAGCCCCAACTTGTTCCTACTGCTCCTTGGACTCTGACACCCTTTTCCAAGCACCTCCCCTGTGCATTCTCCAAGGCACATACATCTGGTAACCAACTTACCACAGGGACAGCACCCTGTGCATATACCTTGCCCATACACGTTCCAAGGTGGCCTGTGTTTTATTGTCACATTCACCTTTGGCTTCTTATGTGGATTCCATCCATATCCTTCCATCCAAACCAGTGAGACTCAGAAATACAGCCACCTGCCGGGTCCCACACATCCCTACTCAGCTCATAGATATTCAGTCCATCCTTGCCTCCAGCGTCATGGGTGAAACCCAGAATCCTCAGTCAGGCATTCAATCTTTCATGTAATTACTCAAACCAACTTTCCTGATGCATATCTCTTTTTCTCGATAGAGCAGGGTTTCCTTCTTCCCGTAAACACATTCTTCAACATACAGTGATGAGAATGTGATGTGGCAGTTGTGGAGAAGGTGTGGCTGTTGAGGGCTAAGTGATCCTATGTAAACAAGGAATGTTTCTGAAATTTTCTGTTATAAAACATTCATACACGTTTTACTGTATTCTAAACACACATACACATATCTTAAATTGACATCTAGTAAAACTGCTACCCCAGGAAGATGCTTCATCATTTTACCACGGATTCTTAAACTCCCAGCATCCCACCCAGTACTCCCAGTGGTACATAGTCCTCAGTTTAAGAAAAAAATATGTAACAGAAACTTTCTACTTCAGTTAGGAAACATTTCTCAACTTTTTTTGGCCCCTAGGAGTGACTTAGACTTTCAGAAGTTCCCATATATCTGAGTTCTTGTACTTATTGCAGTTGTATTCAAATTTCAGTGCTTCCTGGCACCATCTCTGCCCCAGAAAGCAGGAAACAGAGTTTCATCTCACCAAGTTGTGACTGCGGGATCTGTATGTGTCTCCTGTGTTGTCCTGAGCGGCTGTATTACGTAGTCACTCTCTTCTATCTCCCCTGCTACATCACCAGGTTCGAGAAGGCAGGACTCACATCCATTTCAGTTATGGTTTATTCCTAGAATTTAGCCTAGTGCCTGGCATATAATTAGTGCTCACTGCGGACTCAGTACATCAATGAATATTTAAATGAAAGAAGATTGATGCATCTTAAGAGACTACCAATATTTTATTAACAGTCTTCTTTCCACCCCCCCTGTGTTTCTTTTGTGCCCATGATTTATGCTCATTTGGTGTCCATGGAAGGTTGGATGGATGTGTGGGGACGATGGATGAAGAGTTTGGATATTTGATAGACTTAACAACCAGCTCAATTCATTTTCTTTACAAACACACTATTAGAGTGAGCTGTTCTATACTTGACATTTTATGTGAGGATGTGTTTTAAAGTAGCTCTGTGCTGCGGTATGACAAGTTCTTACTCTTGGATGTAGGGTCAGACTGTTGAGGACCATTGAGAGCTGGGAAGCAGAGGTGTCTTTGCAGGTATCTCTGAGAAGGGATCATGGGTGGCAAAAGGATGTCCAGAAGGTAACTGCCTACAAGAAGAGAAAGGTGCTCCTATCTTTAGATCATCAATGAGTATTCTATATCTGTCTGCCTCCATGGTTTTGATGCTTTGATGGAGAGTATGACAAATGGCATGATCACCCCCAGGTCTTGTAATAAAGTGACTAGAGAAATAATGTAACCATGGAGTAGAAATAGAGTTTCCCATCTCTTTGAATTTAGTGTTACACAGTGGAGCACTGAGAGACGTTAGAAAGTAGAACAGAGAAGTATGAGCAACACATGCCCTCTTGAGAGAAAGAATGTCATGATAGGTGTGAATGAGGGCGACTTTTACAAGCTAGGTCTAATCAGGAGCCTGATGCTCGTGCTTACTGTCATTTAAAGCTCTTTGCAGACTTTTCATTCCAGAGTTCTTGTCCCACACTCAGACATTTCCAGAAGTTGCGTGAAAGTGACTGGGGAGGTGGAGGAAGGGCATAGATTGTCTGTCTGTTTGAGCTGCTGTAACAGAACACCATAAAGCAGGTGATTGACAAACAATAGAAATTTACTTCTCACAGTTCCAGAGGCAGGGAAGTCCAGGACCGTGGTGCCAAAAGATTTGGTGTCTGGTGAGGGCCCATTTCATAGGCATAGTCTTTGTGCTGTGTCCTCACATGGTGAAAAGGGCAAAGAAGCTTCCCCAGGTCTCTTTTATAAGGGTACCCATTCCATGTGTGAGCGCTTCGCCTTCATGGTCTAATGATTACCCCAAAGGCAGCACCTCGTCATATTATCACCTTGGGGGTTAGTATTTCAGCATATGCATTTTGAGGGAACATAAACATTCAGATCATCGCAGAAAGGATGTGAGGCAACCCAACACTATTCTCAAATGAATTTATAAATGACAGTAGAAATGATGGTGCTCCAAAATGTATTTGCCTCCTTGGATATATGAGAAGGGCTTAGATGGCTGATTCATAATGTTAGCACCAGGGGACACCTATCCACCATCTACAGCAAGTCAGGAGCACGCAATGGTCAGACCCAGGACTGGATTCTTCCCATGGCCTCCCAGCAGGTGGACCATGCACTTAGACTCTACCACACTGTCCTTCCCTGTGCTAGTCCCATCAGGCATGAGTATTCTCCCCTAATCATTGTCTTTTACCATTACAGAATATCAGCTGACATCATTAAACAACCCCCTGCCCTGTAACCTTGGTTCTCCAAGTGTGGTCTGAGGACCAGCGGCCTGGTGTCACCTGGGGATTTCAAGCTTCACCCAGAACTCACAGTTTAGAATTTGAATTTAATGAGATTCCCCAGTGATTTATATGCACTTTACAATTTGGAAGCACTGCCCTCTTACACCCTCCACTGGGCAGCTTCTTTATAAAGGACTTTCTGGTCTCCTAAATTCAGCTTCTTCTGTCTCAAATTACATTCCTACATCTGGTCATCAAACTGTTTCTTTTTCTTTCCATCTGAGAGATGACTTTTCCAGACCCACTGCTGACAGACGCTGCTTCACTACCTGGAGATGTGCCTTCCAAGGCTGTGGGTATTCTAAGGGAGAGGAAAAATGAAATAGTTTGAGGTCAGTTCAGTTTCTCTGTCCACTTAATTCCACATAAGATACATGTGGCTTGTTTTTATTTTCTTAAATATACCAGTTTCTGATTTCTTGATGCTATCTGCTGTTAAAGAATCATTTGCATGTCTTCTTGAAGTTTAAAGTCTTAGATAAAATTCGTTCTGATCTTTTTTTAAGTCTTTATTGTATTTGTTACAATATTGTTTCTGTTTTATGTTTTGGTTTTCTGATGGATGCATTGCTTGGGATCTTAGCTCCCTGACCAGGGATCGAACCCTCACCCCCTGCAATGGAAGGTGAAGTCTTAACCGCTAGACCTCCAAGGAAGTCCCTAGTCTTGATGTTTGATTTTAAGAAGCATACATGCTAAGTCGCTTCAGTCATGTCTGACTCTTTGCTACCCTAAGGACTGTAACCTGCTAGGCTTCTCTGTCCATGGGGTTCTCCAGGCAAGAATACTCGAGTAGGTTGCCATGCCCTCCTCCAGAGGATCTTCTAGACCCAAGATTGAACCTGCATCTCTTACATCTCCTGCATTGATAGGTAGGTGCTTTTACCACTAGCACCACCTGGGAAGCCCCAATTTTAAGAAGGCACCTTCTCAAACACCATCAACACTAATATTTGTGTTATTAGGCCAGTCACAAAACACCCATGGGCCTCTTGGTGAGTTATTTTGTAACTGGAAGGATTAGGAGTCTCCTCCTCCTACTCCCACTGGCAGACCCCTGCAGGGCAAAATATAATACACAGTAGGCTGGGGTAAACTGGTTTGTAAGCTGAGAAAATATGGGGAAAATGAACAAAGCTATCAGGGCCCCCTATTAGGGGGTCTTGGTTGAGGATTCAAGTGTGCAATGTAGCATTGTTATGATAAACAGATGGGGGTGAAGTGGGGACTGATTTGACCTTTTATCGTTTCCAAATGTTCATGAAAGGCAGTGTACCTTTAGTTGTAAAGAACTCAGTGGCTTTTCAAACTATCCAGTACACAGGTAAGTTTCTTTAAAATATTCCATCTTATGATAATAAAAGCCTGCAGGCTTCAAATTAAGACAGATCTAGATTCACATGCCAACTTTAGGGTTAACTAGTTCTGTGACCTTGGGCAACTTAATTTCCTTTATGTAACAGGTAGAAGTGCATAACTAATGTTTAGAGTTGCAAAGTTTGGTGAAAATGGATGCAAAATATCTTGTAGGTTCTACGGACTCAATAGCTTGTGGCTTTTGTTATCTAGATTCTAGGGTAAAGTTTAGCAGAGTAAACATGTAAGAAATACTTATTAAATTTGATTTTTCCCTGAACTCATCCTTTTATGTTGAGGGATAGATGCAGTAATAATTTGCGGAAATGATCTTCTATTGACAACTCAATTTAGAAGTTAATTTATATAAGAAGTCCCCGGTGTAAAAATTAATCTTGTTAACCAACACTGTCACTAAGACAGATTTTAGGATGACATATCAGGGATATAATGAGTCAAGTTGGTATCCATGGACATCCTTGATAGATACACAGCTTTTCTCTGTGATGATTCGGTGCTTCCAACTTAGAACTCAGGAGGAGAAATGTATCTTTGTTTCTATTCCATGAATGCAGTAGCTATTAGCTCAGTTCAAATTTCTTGCTCATCAGGGTTTGAGGGGAAGTACTTTTCCCTTCAGCCTGGGCAGGGAATGAGTGAGACATTCATAGGCACTGGACATTTGCATTTTAGGGGTTCCTATTCCATCTGAGATGCTGGTCAAAAGAAGAACTAGTGGTGTGGCACTTGGAATTTGGATGTGCCACACATGAAAGAACTTGGGATGAAGAACCAGGAAAGCAATATACCTTGTTATGTCCTAAACCATAAGTAATGACTTTTGAGTTCACACTTAATATTTATTTTATGTGCTTTTATATTTTATTAATTAAAACTTTCGCAATCTTATTTATTTAAACTTTATATGCTAATCTTGAATTGATCTATACCCTTTTATTGTCCTTTCAGTTATTCTTTAGATTCAGTTGAAAAGCCTGGAGTTTTCTTTGTTTGTTGAGGATACAGAAATCTTTTTTAAAGATAGACTATAACATTTGAAACTTTATTTACTTTTGACTGTGCACGATCTTTGTTGGTGTGTTGGTTATTCTCTAGTTGCGGTGCATGGGCTTCTCATTGTGGTCGCTTCTCTTGTGGTCAAACACAGGCTCTAAGGCGTTTGGGCTTCAGTAGTTGTGGCATGTGGACTCAGGAGTTGTGGCTGCTGGACTCTAGAGCACAATCTCAATAGTTGTGGCACTTGGACTTAGCTGCTTCGAGGCATGTGGGAACCTCCCATGCCAGGGGTCAAACCTTTGTCCCCTGCATTGGCAGGTGGATTTTTTATTTTTATTTTTTTATCACCAAGCCACCAGAGAAGCCCAAATCTTTTTCTAAAAAGAGTTTTTGCTTGCTTATTTGTTTTTCTGGCTTCATCTCGCAGCATGTGGAACTTTCCCATCAGGTATGAAACCTGTGTCCCCTGCAGTGGGAGCATGGAGTCTTAACCACTGAACCACCACAACGTCCTGGTAAACTTATTTAAATAGTGCTCAGAATTAAAGGACTGAGGTACTTTAGATGCCTTATATGGTAAAGGCAGTTTGTGAAGTTCAGGTTCCTGGTGGTTGGTTATATGAGTGGGCTTTAGGCAGGGAAAATCCTGCCCAAATCCACACTAAAAATCCTTTACCTAGTTCTTAAAGCTTGCACTAAAAATGAGGTTCACGATTGAAAATATTTATTTCTAAATTGGCTGAACAATCTGCATTTATCTCACTCTACAGTGATAAAAATGACAACATTATTCCAACTGTTGATGTTAATTCCCATGAAACTACTCATCATATTTTATTTATTTTTCTTATTCAATCCTTTATTATGGATTTTTTTTCTCCTTTTGTTGTTTTGCTCTTCTCTTTGAAAAGATGAGTGATATCAGGAAATTTAAAAATCTGTTTTTCACAGCTATTCTTATATGATCAAAAAGCAGTTTCTTCAAATTGAAGAAGCATTGACAAATCTCATTACTTTTCTTCTTCATATTCTAAGGATTTTAGTTTGGTTTTGGAGAGGACTTTTAGGAATTAAGTTAGAATTTTTTCTACCAGTGCACTCATCATCCCATGTAGAAACTATAATATTGACAAAAATATGCCATGTGATTTTCCCATTATATATCCTTTCCTCACTCCATTTAAGGTAGCACCCATCCTCAATACTGTGTTCACTATACCTTTTAAGAATTTATTACATTTTCATATTTATTTTTTTGAACTTACACAAAGAGGTTAGGAGATCATCTGTCAGGAACATGTGATTCAGAAACAATTAATGCAACATAAAACAATACTCAGATTGGAGATATTAGTCTGTGCTTTTTTGTTTAATGCTGCAATTTAATGTTTGACAAGGAATAGCACAAATCAAATTTTATGACACTCTTAAAGTTCTCTATCTCACATGAGGAAACGTCTGTCAGATGAAAACACTATGTCATTTATCATTGAGGACTGGGGTAACTATCCAGTGTTAATCAAAGAGTACAGAGTTAATAATGAATTACATGTGTAAGTCAGTCTTCCCATTTGTATTGCACACAGAAAAATAATGCCAATTTTGAGAGACAGAACATGGTCCTTCTAATCATTGATGCTTGCCATTGAACTGTTCTAGAATACTATCTCACTGTGATCTTGATTTCTCTCATCTCTAGTGAAATCAAATGTTTTTTTCATGTATTAATTGGTCATATATAATTCCTTTTCTATAAAATACCTATTTATGTCTTTTCTTTGTCTTTTGAATTTTTTCTTTTTGACCTGTAGAAGTATTACATTTTTATTCTTATGCAGTTACACATGTTACAAACGTATTGCCCAGTCTCTATCTTAACTCTTTGCTTTTTTAAAGAGTGTTTTATATAATCAAAATATAACAAATATTTTTATTTTAATATGATAAAATGTTCAATTTTGGTATTTACTATTTCCTTTGTCATTTTAAGAAATCCTTCTCTACCCAATGGTTAGAATAACAGTTTTCATGCCACACTGGTTAACATATAACTGTTATAGAATATAATATATATAATGTATAGCATTAATGTAACTAATGTCTTAATTCATTAATTGTTATGTTACCCATATGGGCCATAAAAAATGTGTGAAACATTGTCCTCAAGAGAAATAAACCCATGGACAGATACACAGAACATGGTAAATGCTACTACAACATTTTAGTATACTTGGGTAGAAATACACTTCCTTAAGACAGGATTCTGTAACATGGAAAATTTATGTAGTTTTGTTCACATCTGCCTTAAAACTTCATTGAAACAGGCAGGAACATCTAGTCTCCTCATTTATCTATAATAATATTTGAAAACCGTGGAAGAATTTGTTGAAAATGAGTCACATACAGCTGATTATAAAACAGATTTTATGTGTTAATTTTTTCTGTGTGTTTCCAAACCCTTTCACCCTTACCTCCCACCAAGATTCTAGTGTGAATTATAAAACTGCAACGTTGGAATTACAAAGCTGCAACTGATTATGATCCAAACTAGATCATCCTTGGTATATGCCATGTTTGCTCTTACCCTAGTTCAGTGTGTGTTTAGATGTTTGCTTCTTGACTCATCTTGAGACCCGTGTTCCTAGTTACACTGAATCCTTAGCTTTTGCCAATGTTGTTGTTTAGCTGCTGAGTCATGTCCAGCTCTTTGTGACCCCCTGGGCTGTAGCCCTCCAACTTTCTCTGTCCATGGGATTTGCTGGGCAAGAATACTAGAGTGAGTCACCATTTCCTTCTCCAAGGGATCTTCCCAACACAGGTATCGAGCCCACGTCTCCGGCATTGGCAGGGGGTTCTTTACCCTTGAGCCACCAGGGAAGCCCAGCTTTTGCCAGTACACTTGATCAAAGTGTAGAGTCTGAGTATGTAGCAGTCATCCACACGGATGGCTTTGATTACATCAAGTATGCTCTGCAAAATGCAAGTTGCCTTCTTTCTTAGTGCGATGACTATCTTTTCTCCTCTCTAATCTCAGACTTCTTGAAACTATTTGAACTCTCTTTGGTGGCTTCTGGAGAATTGATCTCATGTGTGCTGTCTGTGGGAGGAGAATGCTTTAAATCACCTATTGTGGGATGTTCTAGCTCTCGCTTGAAGTTTCATATGAAAATTGATGCCCAAGGCACAGAAAAAAATACACATGGTGCTGAAACTACATTAAGCTTCTCCCAAGTCAGTAAGCACATCATATTTGAATATCTTTCATGTTATACTAAAACAGGAGTAAGAACAGAGTGAAAGCAATAAAGAGAAGAGTTACTTAACCCACATGGGGTGACCAAAGAATACACCTAAGAAGAATAAGAGTTAGCTTAATGAATAAGAAAGAAGAGGAAAACAGTGCAATGTGCAGTAGAGGAAGGCTATGGAGCTTTTAAATGATGGCTCACTTCCTTCTGTGGCTTAGAAGACATTGATATCATCACCCAATTCAAATCCTCAGTATGGTGGTATAGGGATCCACCATCATCGTCACCACTAGAAACCACACTAGCGGTTAGTGTATGTAAATATGATCTCATACACATTGATTTAAAGTGACATTCATATCAAAATAGATCATTTCACACAAGGGACAAAGGGCAAACCTTGGCCACAAATTGTGTGCCAAGAGGGTGGTTTTACAAAAAAATTCCCTAAGGTCTTTTTCCCTACCAAGGGCAAAATGTTCAAATGCAGGATCTTGCCACATGTTTCCCTTCGAGCAGATGGCAGAAAGGTTTGTCTGCAATGTGGAACTTGTTAAGGGGGGAAGGTTTCCCTGATAGAGATCAAGAAGACTGCTTAAATTTACTTAGTGGTGGAATGGTTTGTAATCCATTCATGCTTGTGAGTTTAATGCCTTTATAATTACTTGTAAGTAGATTGAGAGCCTCCAGAATCAACTCAAGGGGAAAGACTGTTTATCTGATGCTTAAACTTCTGCTGAATACTCCAGACAATATATTTATTCCTTGTCTATGTCACTGAATTATGTTTTACAAAGACATTTTAATTTTGCTGCTTTGATAATGAAAATACTCTTTTGCCTGTCTAAGAAAAAGAGGTCAAGGACCACAAAGGACTTGCTTCTGGGAAATGGGCTGATGGTCTTTATGGACAGTAGCATCAAGATCAACCACCACTAAAATGTGATCACTGTCATTACCACCTCAGGGGCTATGTTGTATAGGTGAGGATGCACTAGGTTTTGCTATAGTAACAAATCCCCAAATATCACTGGTTGAAGACAAGTTTATTTCTCTCTCATATGAAGTTCACTCTGCAAAACTTTCCAAGGCAGCTGTCCTCCATGTGTTGGCTCAACATTCCAGGGTACTTGAAACTTACTGCACTTCCATATCAACACACACTTCCATAATCCCCCATGCAGAATGAGAACTAAATGATCCTGCACTGACAATTAAATATTCCATCCCCCCAAGTCTGTTCTCTCCATAACCCATTAAGAAGAACTAAAATAAGAACCCCCACAAACTGCAAGTTGGGCTAGGAGCTTTAATCCTCCCATACACTGACAGGGGAGGAAATTGAATAAAGAAAAGTATTCACTGTCTACTTTAACATGAATTGTTCCAAACTTGCAAAGTAACTTTATGCAGCGGGGATTAATGTGCTCATTTTAAATACCAGAGGCAGTATAGATTAAGTGCCTGAGAGCCTGGGTTTGGAGTTGAAAATTCTTGAATCCCCAACATATGCTTTATGGGAGCTGAGGCAAAATGTGATCTCTTTTTCATTTTTTGATCAATTGGGATGAGATTATCTACTTCATAGAGATGTTTTGAGGTTTAAATACAGTAAAAAAAAAAAAAAATGATTTCAGTTTCTGATACATAGGGGCTCAAAAAACTCATAGTGTTAAGAGGACACTGCTTATCTGAGTTAAGAAATACACAGCTAATGAATGAGAGATTGTTTTTCTCAAATACTTTAGGGGAACGTGTTGACCCAGAAGACAAAAATTTTTAAAGCTAGCCACATTGGATTCAGAACTCATATTTATCTAATTTCCTATCATATCACAACACCTTTTGTTTTGACATGGGATGATAATGTGTTATCAGGTTGTCCCAAACTTTCTTTAGGAGCAGTCTCTCTTCATAACCCAACCTCTCTACCCTGGCCTGACCATATCCACAGAGGGGACTTGGGCTCAGACACAGTTGCTCAGGGCTTCCCAGGTGGCAGAGAGGTAAAGAAACCACCTGCCAATGCTGGAGATGCAGGAGACACAGTTTCGATCCCTGGGTGGGGAAGATCCCTTGGAGGAAGAAATGGCTACCCATTCCAGTATTCTTGCCAGGAAAATTCCATGGACAGAAGAGCCTGGCAGACTGAAGTCCATGGATCTCTAAGAGTTGGACACAACTGAGCGACTGAGCATGCAGACATGTACAGTTGTTCAAACATTCATGCAAGGAAGAAGGAGATACCTTGTGTTGTATCAGGAGACTTGGACTCCAGTCCTATCTTTATCATTCAATGTTTATGTGGCCTTAGGCAAGTCACTTAAATTCTCAACTATGCATATGGGATAGTAGAAATTTGTGTGTCAAACAAAACAAGATGAAACAAAAAACAAAATGTTAAATGTTTCATTTCTACTTCATGGAGCTGTAGGGATCAAATATATTAAAATACTTAAAAACACTGAAATATCCAAAGGGCCATATAGTGAGATTTGTTGTTGCTATTAGGACTTAAGGACAGAAAAGCTTCAATCTAGCAGAGGAGCAGAGACATGAAGACCCAGATCAGGGTATGTTACATGGGTATGATTTCATTGCAAAGGCCTATGGTGAGAACAGTGTATTTGTCCCAAAGTTCTGAACCCCTAGACATCTACACACTCTGTTTATCACCCAGCCTGACCTGCTGCCTGCCTATAGTCAATCACCCAGACTGTCTCTTTTTGAAAACAGATGATGTATATTTAATTAAAATTAGGACTGTTCCTTCTTAGGCAAAATTTCTTAGTACACAAGAGCACAGATTACAAAATAAAAACATCTGTTCTTCAAAATATACTATAAGAAAAGACATTGTTAAGACAATTAAATGATAAGCCACAGACTGGGAGAAAACATTTGAGAGAGGACTTGTACCTGAAAGATACAAAGAACTCATACAAACCAAAAAGAAAAAGACAATCTAATTTTTTTTTTAAGACAAAGAATCTAAGCAGACATTCCATCAAAGAGGATGGCCATTAACACCTGAAAATGTGTTCAATGTCAATGTTATCAGAGAAATGCAAATTAAAACACAATGGGATACTGCACACTTATTAGAATGGCTAAATTAAAAAATACCAAGTGTTACTGAGATGATAGAAAAACTGAAGCTCTCATATATTGCAAGTGGAAACGAAAAATGTTGTAGCCACTTTGGAAAACATTTTGGTATTTTCTTATCAAGTTACCATACAGTTACCACATGTCCCAATATTCCTACTCTCTAAAATTTATCCAAGAGAAATGAAAACATGTGCAAACACAGTTTTGCTTGGGAATGCTCATGGTATCTTTGGTCATAATCATACTAAATAGGAAACAACCCAAATATCCATCTACTGGTGAATAGATTAAAACATTTTGTGGTATATACGTATAAAAAAAAATTCATCAATAGAAAGGAACAAAATGTTGCTATGTGTATACATGATTGAACCTCAAAAGCATTAAGCTTAGTGACAAAAGACAGACACAAAAGACTACATTCTGTAGTCTATTTATATGAAGTGACAGAAAAGGTAGGTATGGTGCCTGAAAGACACCAATTGCTTTTCTAGGTTTGAAAGGAGGGTTGCTTGTAAAGGGGATTGAGAGAACTTGTTGACTTGATGGAAATGTTCCATATAGTTTGTAGGTTGTTACACAACTGTATGTACTTGTCAGATTTTATTGAATAGTGACGTTGATCAACGATCCACAAGTACATGACTGCCCACAAATAGCTAGAGGTAGAATGAATGCTCATGTCGTAATAGGTTAAATCAATTAAAATATTTTATTTATCTTTTATAGGTGTTCTCGGTGGGATTAATTTGATACAAGATAATCCATCAGATAATCCCTTGTGGCTCTGGGATTCTTTATGATAAAGAATCTGCTTGCAGTGTGGGAGACCTGGGTTTGATCACTGGATTGGGAAGATCCCCCAGAGAAGGGAAAGTCTATCCCCTTCAGTATTCTGGCCTGGAGAATTCCGTGGACTGCATAGTCTTGGGGTTGCAAAGAGTTGGACACAATTGAGAGACTTTCACTTTCGTTTTCAATCCATCAGAAATGTCTTTTCATTTTTTCTTTTAAAATTTATATTTAAAAAAATTTATATTCATGTTTATTAGTGAAGTTGGACTACTTTTTAATTTACTGCACAGTCTAATTCTTCTCCGATTTTAAAAATGTAACATCAGAGTAATCCTTAATTTTCTTTTTTTTTTTCAGAGTAAACTTAAATTTTGAAAAAATTTTGAATGTAGTACAGAGAATTCCCATATATGTCTCCCTATACAGTTATCCTTATAATTGACATTTTATATTAATATGGCACACATACCACAATAAATACACCAATATTGATCATTATTATTAACTGAAGTCCACACTTTATTTAGATTTCCTTAGTTTTTATCTAGTGTACTTTTTTCCTGTTTCAAAATCCTATCCAGAATACTATGTTAGACTTGCATCCTGTCTTCTTCATAGTGTCCTCTTAGCTATGGTAGTTTCCTCAGGTTTTACTTGTTTTTTTATTCCCTTGAGTTTTAGGGAGTACTGGCTAGGTTTTTCTGGAAAGTTCCTCAACTGGGATTTGTCCTATGTTTTTCTTATGATGGGACTCTTTAAGGACTTTGAGGAGGATGGCCGCAGAGGTAAAGTGCCATTCTCTTCACATCAGATCAAAGGTACATGCTATGAACTTGACTCTTCACTCTTGAAGTTGATGCTGGTCACGTGATTGAGGTGGTGTTTGTTTGGTTCATTCACTGTACTCTTTTCTCTCTTTTCATTCTGTACTCTCTCTATATATATGTATATGAAAGTGAAAATGAACGTTGCTCAGTTGTGTCCAATTCTGTGACCCCATGGACTGTAACCTGTCAGGCTCTTCTGTCCATGGAATTCTCCAGGCAAGAATACTGGAGTGAGTAGCCATTCCCTTTTCCAGGGGATCTTCCCAACCCAGGGATCAAACCCAGGTCTGCCTCATTGCAGGCAGAATCTTTACTATCTGAGCCACCAGGGAAGCCCATGTATGTATTTAATTTTGATTTGGATCATTTATAAAGTCTATTGAATTCATTACAGTATTGCTTCTGCTTTATGTTTTGTTTTGGTTTTTAGCCTTGAGGCATGTGAGATCTTAGCTCCCTGACCAGGGATCGAACCCACATCTCCTGCATTGGAAAGCAAGGTCTTAACCACAGGACCACCAGGAAAGTCCCCATTCTGCACTTTTTCAATTAAGTGACTCCATGCAGCCCATACTCCAGCAGGGAGGAGTTATGCCTCACCTCATTGAAAACAGAGTATCTACATAAATTATTTAGAGTTCTTCTGCATGGGATATTTTTCTATTCTGTCTACTCATTTATTCATTTACTGATTTTTATCAGCGTGAACTCATTTTATACTTTGGGTTATAACCAATACAGACTTGGCACTGGGAAATCTTTAATTTAGATTCTATGTGTCATTGATATACTCTCATCATTATGACTTTTTTTTTTTTAGTACTTCCTCACTTTCTGACAGTACAAGATACTCCAGGTATTAATCAGATGTTAACTTTTCAAATACTTATTTTTTTTCCTGAGTTGCAGTAATCACAGATCTTTTTACTTGATAATTAATTTAATTATATTCAAGCATTTATTCAGATTTTCCATAAATATTGAACATCTATGGTTGGAATCAGGGTATTAGGAAGACAGAACTAGGAAAATAGAAATTATAGTCAGAGAGCAAAATGTGTGCAACTGAAGTTACATAGAGATTGCAGTTATAGAAATGTAAGTTCTGATATATAACCACGAGAATGAGTGCCAAGGACAAGATCATCTGAAGAGAGGCGTTCAAGAAATTCATAGATGTTTTGGATTCAGTGGGAGAAAATGAGGGTGGGATGATTTGAGAGGATAACATTGAAACATATGTATTACCATACGCAAAATAGATGGCTAGTGCAAGTTCGATGCATGAAGCAGGGCACCCAAAGTCAGTGCTCTGGGACAACCTAGAGGGAAAGGGTGGGAAGGGTAATGGGAGGGTTTCAGAATGGGGGGAGCACATATAAACCTGCTTCTGATGTGTCCAACATAGTGACTCATGTTGATATATGGAAAAAAACCAACACAATATTGTAAAGAAATTATCCTCCAATTAAAATTAAAAAATGAAGTTAATAGGTGCTAGAAGAATTGTCTATATGCACTTTGAAATCACTAAGAATTAAGATAGGAATAATGTTACAGGCAGTGAACCCAGAACTATGAACATTGAGATTTGAAGGGGAACAGGTAGATGATAGCAAAAAGCAATGGAAGCAGTGATGCAATCTGATGCCATGAGACTTAAAGCTGGGGTTTTAAGTGAGGAGCAGGGGAGAATGGTTTAGAAGTGGCAATGAGGCATACAGAGAATACATATCTCTCCTGCAATTAAGAGGGCTGGCTGTGTAGAAGCAACATCTCAGAGAAGGGTCATGTTGCTGTAAGAACATGAAGATAAAGAATGTCTAGGGCTGATTTTGAGTATACAGTAAATATTACAATTAATTAGCAATGAATTCCAGAGATCATGGTAGACAGAATTTAAGAATTGAGGTGGGGTTAGGAGACAATAATGGAACAGACAATATTTGTAGAAATTTCAGGCTAGAATGATGAAGTTGAGAAAGAAAGTGAAAGTTGCTCAGTTGTGTCCGACTCTTTGTGACCCCATGGACTATACAGTCCATGGAATTCTCCAGGCCAGAATACTGGAGTGGGTAGCCTTTCCCTTCTCCAGGTGATCTTCCCAACCCAGGGATTGAACCCAGGTCTCCCGAATTGCAAGTGGATTCTTTACCAGCTGAGCCACAAGGGATGGAGTTGAGGGGTAACTCAAAAGTCTGTAGGGATAACTGGGTATAATGGACATAGTAAAATCAGGCTCCATAGGTACAGCATGGATATTAGAGGTAAGGCTGTAGGCTGGTGGGGTAGAAGAAGGGTGGATGTCTGGTTCTATTTTTTTAAGTTAAATTTTTAAAAATCAAATTTATTTATTTTTGTCTGCACGGGGTCTTCATTGCTGCTCTCAGGCTTTCTCTAATTTTGGCAGCAGGGACTACTCTCCATCTGCGGTGTGCAGGCTTCTTGTTGCTGTAGCTTCTCCTATTGTGAAGCCCAGGTTCTAGGTGTGTTGGCTTCAATAGTTGCAACTCCCTCCCCGGCTCTAGAGCACAGGCTAAGTACTTGTGACACACAGACTTAGCTGCTCCGCGGTATGTGGGATCATCCTGGACCAGATATTGAACCCATGACTCCTGATGTACCAGGTCAAAGAAACTACTGTAAATAAGCCTTTAGTAATACGGTGGTAGAATGTGGGGGGAGGGGATTCCATGCTCTATGATTATGTCTCAGTCTTTTAATAAGCGTGCATCTCTGGACTGTGAACTTCACAACTATCTCTCATTTTTTACTTCCCCTCTTAACATGTTACAGGATGATTCAAATGAGCTGGAGTTGGGTAGTTCTGTTCTCCCATGTGGAAGGCTAAAGTGGATTGCAGTTGGGTATTTCCTTTCCCCCAGATCATTTAGGTTCTGATAATACCTCATCAGGTTAACATCTAGTTAACTGGGTTTTCCTGTGGACAGGTTTTTTAAGAACAAAATGAGCTAATGTATTTCAAAATGGCTTCTTTCCTCTTTCTCTGCCTGAAGCAAAAGGGGATTTTTCTCCAATATTTACTGGGAAAACCTGGTCAAGCTCCTGAAGGTAAATCTGAAAAAATTCTTGCAACATCCCCCCACCCCCCACCCGCTCTACCCCCCCACACCGGCAGTGAGTAGTTCTCCATGGAGGTTTTTTTAAAATTAATTAATTTATTTTAATTGGAGGCTAATTACTTTATAATATTGTAGTGGTTTTTGCCATACATTGACATCAATCAGCCATGGGTGTACATGTGTCCCCCATCCTGAACCCCCTATAGAGTTTTTAGTGGAGTTATCTACACTGAGCTTCCAACAGTTCATCAAGTTCAGGTTTTCCTAATCTACATTGGTTCCCTCTGCAGTTTCTGCTCATGAGTCTCTCTCCTGGTGAGCCATGACCACTTATATTTTCCGGTCTGTTGGCCTCCAATTTGCAGGACCATAGTGAGCCCTGTATCCTTCTCTGTCTTATGGATCCAAGAAATGTTGACACGGTCTATTCAGTTTTTACTTGTTAAGATGGGGTGGTGACTTCTGAGCTCATCATGTGTGGAACTCTGTGGGTTCTATTTTGACCCTGTTTAAAGAGACCCCAAGGTCTGGGGGGCATAAACTTAGTTCCACGAGGTAAGTGCTCTCCAGATTCCAGATCCCAGAGGAGGAGGGTGAAACCCTGAGAGAAGAGGGTGTAGTCAGATCCAGCAAGTGGGGCCCAGTTGATCCCTTTGGGGGAGAGTAGCCAGGACTCCACATTCTTGACAGATGATAAATGATGGCTGGGTAGGCTGGTTTACATCCATTTTAAGTATCTCTTCTTGGTCTCTGATAACTCTGGGGTGAAGAATATGGAAAGATTTTGTTTATTCAATGTGGAGGATACTGGCATTTATGTTAGTACATGAAATCTGTCTATAATTTTCCTCGGTTGTCACATATTGGAATCAAGGTCATCACAGCCTCATAAAACGAGTTTGGGAGAATTCTTTCTTTTATTATTCTCTGGAACAGTTTGTCTAAGACAGAGCTTTTGTGTTCCTTGAAGGTTTAGTAAAAGTTGTCTATAAAACTGTCTGAGTCTGATGGTGTTGATGCTGGGGTTTGTGGGAAGGCAAGGGTTATGGAAAGGTGGGGTAGTGAGGTGAATTTTTTTAACTCACTCAATTTGATTTATTTAATAGATACTCAGCTTATCTATTTTTCTTAGATTTGCATGATAATTTACCAGGTTTTTTTTTTTGTTTTTGTAAATTTTTTCATCATATCCTAGTTTTCAAATTTACCAGCATAAAACTATTCCTAAAGTTCTGTAAAGATTGGAAAAAATCTTCACTGTACCTATAGTCATATCCTGTTACAAATTTTTCCTTCTCTAGTTTAGTGATGAATTTGACTGTTTTATTAGCCTTTCAAAGAATAAGCTTTGAATTTGTTGTTTTTCTGTATTTTATCTTGCTTTTTAATACTATTTCTTTCCAACAACTTTCTTAGAGTATCTTAAGTTCACATTTAGCTTGTAGGTTTCCATATGTGTATATGTTTGCCAATGTATATATCCCTGTAAATACTGGTGCAGTTGCCTTTTGCAAGTTTTATGTGCTATTATTTCAGCCTCTGTCTTTTAATTTGGTTTTTATTTCTGACAGCTGGGAAGTTCTCTTTCTTGTGAGCTCTCTTGTGTATTTTAAATGCTTTTCTGTTAGTAATATTTTATTTGTGCAAAAAGGGACTCCACTTTAGGTCAGTCTACTGTGTTTCTGGTATTGGAAGACAAATATACCTCTTGGAGCTGATAATGATGTTTTGTTTTTTACTAAGATGGGAGAAGTAGTACAACACCATAATATTGAAATTTCTGAAAATTAAAAATAAGATGTCTAAGTCAAAGAGTAGAAGTGAGTGAATTTATAGGCAGGGGTATGTATACATTTTCTTAAGATCACTCTAAATAATAAGTCAAGTTGATGGTAGCACTTTATTCTTCTTCTATAAACTGGGAATGAGAAAGTCTTTAACACTTTGTTGTCGGAGGGTGAAATCAAAATAGTAGGGAAAACACTTCAAAAAGTAGATACAGTGTTAGCACTCAGCATCATGCTAGTGCGCCGGTGTGCAGTCGTGCCTGACTTTTTTGCAACTCTTTGCAACCGCATGAACTCTAGCCCCCCCAGGTTCCTTTGTCCATGGGATTCTCCAGGCAAGGATACTGGAGGGGGTTGCCATTTCCTTCTTCAGGGGATCTTCCAGACCCAAGGATCAAATCTGCAACTCTTATGTATCCTGCATTGGCAGGCAGATTCTTTACCGCTGAACCACCTGGAACCTAGCATAGGGCAGTTCTAATTTCCAAGTGTTTGGAGACAAATGTTATGGGATGTCTGTGAATGTGTTATGTAGACCTTACAGCACTGCATAGACATCACTATTATTTTAAATACTTGTTTAATATGAAAACTGTTTGGGCTTCCCTGGTGACTGAGAAGGTAAAGAATCTGCTTGCAACACAGGAGACGGGTTTGATCCGTGGAGAAGGGACTAGCTACCCACTCCAGTATTCTTGCCTGAGAATTCCATGGACAGAGGAGTCTGGTGGGCTACAGTCCAGGATGGATTGCAAAGAGTTGGACATGACTGAACAACTAACGTTTTCACACTTTCAGTTAAAATTAGCACATTTATAACATATGCTGAGTAAATCAAATATTCAGTTAGGTGACATCAAAGAGTAAATACCTTTGAATGCATTTTAGTAGAAGAGAATGAAGAGTTTAGTGAGTGAAAGGCATCTATGAAGTTTCAACCTTATCACTTCTACCTAAATATTGTTTCAAGGTGCCACTTTTTAAAGACTCTACCAGACCCTTCTCTGTATGTGCTTTCTGGTATTCAATTTATTTTCTCTTTAGCTATTACATCAAATAATTTTTCATTGGAAATAGGCATGATATAAATGATTCATTAAAGTTCTTAATAAAACCCAATATATATATATGCATAGAATAAGAGAAGGTAGATTTCAAAATATTTTATTTTTTTGTAAATTAATTTATTTAATTTAATTGGAGGCTAATTACTTTACAGTATTGTGGTGGTTTTTGCCATTCATTGACATGAATCAGCCATGGGTGTACATGTGTCCCCCATCCTGAACCCTCCTCCCACCTCCCTCCCCATCCATCCCTCAGGGTCTTAAATTGAGAAATATATTACCAGATATTATGTGTTTTAACCATATTCAAAATCACAAATATCTTTGCTTTTTGAATTCAAAGTTTCAGTGATAAAGCACCTTAAAACTGAATTTCTTTCACATGGGTGATCCAGTTATGATAGATAATTGGTCCTTTTTGATACATAGAGTTTATTCTCTCCAGAGTAAGATGTGAACTTATCATTTCCAAAATAATTATACACTGATAATTTTTTTTACACCAGTGATTTTTTTCCTTGACAGTAACTCACAAAAAATCACATATATAGAATAAAATTAAATTTCTTTCTATTTGTTCTACTCTGTTCCTATGTCTGGGTCCACATTATGAAGGACTTCAGATAGTGTTTCTCATGGCTTTGTAGCTTTTATAAAAGGTATACAAAGTACATCATTAGTTATTAGTTTATTTTTATATTTTTTTGGCTATGCTGCACAGCATGTGGGATCTAGTTCCCTGACCAGGGATAGAACCCACACCCCTTGGGTTGGAAGCACAGTCTTAACCACTGGACCACCAGGGAAGTTTCCAAAGAACATTTTTATAGTACTCAACGTAAAAATATGTTTGCACATGTAGACTTATTGTCCCTTAGACTCAGATACTGTCTCCATGAGCCTCCTTCCTGTAATCCACATCCTAGGTAGCCTCTCTACATGGGTTTGCAGGTGCTCAAGCCCTCAGGTTTCTGCCACAGACTTCTCACTCCAGTTATCTGCTCACACACAGTTCTCTGTCCACATTTTACCTTTACCCTACTTTTTTCTATTTATGTCATTGTAATATTCAACTAAACAGGGGACCCCAATTTTTTCTTCTCTTCCATAAATCCTGTCACCTCTCTGCCTCTCCAACAACATCCTCCTTACAAACAAATTAAAAGATGTGATTTTGGTTAATAATATAATAATGAACTAGATTTTCTTACAGTTTTGTTGATTAAATGATTTCAAAGCAGTATAAAAGTTTCTATTCCAAAAAATTCCCTTGGTCATTTCTGTCCCCTTAGACTCCAGCTTCCTGCTACATTTTTCTGTCCTCTGTCCACCCTTTTCCCACCATGAAAACCCTCTAGCACCTCTCCAAACCTCTGTAGTGCAGAACCCATCCACCATTCCCCTGTATGCATCCTCGACTGAGCTCCCAACCTCTCTGTACTTTTCCAAAAACACATTCACGGCTCAGCCCAATGTCTGTTAAGAGTTAAGCTTTTTCTCTTTTCCTGACCAATCTCGTCCAAGGTCAAGGACCAGAGTGAAGGGTTATTGCCTCCGCAGTATGAATTATGCCATCTCTCCTTTGGTGAAGCTAACCCAAACTGGGAGATGGGCCCAGCGTGGATGTTCCTTCTGGAATAGTGTCTGCCGATGGTCATGTCCATGTATTTATGAGAGTTACTATCTTACTCAGAGAAGGCAATGGCACCCCACTCTAGTACTCTTGCCTGGAAAATCCCATGGACGGAGGAGCCTGGTAGGCTGCGGTCCATGGGGTCGCTAAGAGTCAGATACTACTGAGCGACTTCACTTTCACTTTTCTCTTTCATGCATTGGAGAAGAAAATGGCAACCCACTCCAGTGTTCTTGCCTGGAGAATCCCAGGGATGGGGGAGCCTGGTCGGCTGCCATCTATGGGGCTGCACAGAGTCGGACATGACTGAAGTGACTTAGCTTAGCTTAGCTTACTATCTTACTAACTGAAGTGACACTTCCTGATTTTTCATCCTAATCCCAGGTTTTACACACACACACACACACACATATAATTCTGCAAATGTGTACGTGTCATAATCATAGCTCCATAACTTTCATGATCAGTACAGTTTTGGCCTCTTCTTTCTTTCCTGCCTGATTGTGAGAAGTGATACAGTTACCATCATGACAGGTATGCAGGAGTTTCCTGTCAACCACAGCAGCAAGGAAAAACCTGATAAACTTCCTCAACAGAGTAGAAGAAACGCACCCATTCCTCAAGAGTTTTCTAGCCTTTACTCACAAAAATAACTTGCAATCAGATATAGTTATGTTCTTGACAATAGTTTTACAATAAATTTAGTGTGGTTTTCATACAGCAGATGCTTTACTGAACCCCTCATGAAAGCCAAAGTCATGGTATCATAGTGCATCTTGGTGAGAAGCATTCTGCTGTGTCTCAGGGAATTGGTTCAAAAAGCCCTCTAGTTATACCAACTATATTCAGATTCAGTGCCACTGAGGCATTACTCTCTCATAGAAGCTATTGGGTTCTGCAGCCTCTTTCTATTCACTAGAACATACACTTGACCTTGAAGTATATCCAACTCATGTCTATTTTACAGAGTTGACATCTTTGGGCAGTGAGATGATTCAGCCCAACAAATTCAGTGCTAGAATTCCAGGATTCTGGGGACAGTGTCATACTGATATGACAGGTACTTGGTTAGAAGTTCGATAGCCAAACCCAACATGTAAAACCCAACATGCATATTTCCCTAGCACCATTTTCTATTATAACATAGAGGCTCTTTAGGGTTCCTGAACAAACTCAGGACTCAGTCAGTTCAGTTCAGTCACTCAGTCATGTCCAACTCTGTGACACCACGGACTACAGCACACCAGGCTTCCCTGTCCATCACCAATTCCTAGAGTTTACTCAAACTCATGTCCATTGAGTTTGTGATGCCATCCAATCATCTCATCCTCTGCTGTCCCCTTCTCTTCCTGCCTTCAATCTTTCCCAGCATCAGGGTCTTTCCAATCAGTCAGTTCTTCACATCAGGTGGCCAAAACATTGGAGTTTCAGCTTTAGCATCAGTCCTTCCAATGAATATTCAGGACTGATTTCCTTTAGGAATGACTGGCTGGATCTCCTTGCAGTCCAAGGGACTCTCAAGAGTCTTCTCCAACACCACAGCTCAAAAACATCAATTTTTCTGTGCTCAGCTTTTTTTATGGTCCAACTCTCACATCCATACATGACTACTGGAAAAACCATAGCGTTGACTAGATGGACCTTTGTAGGCAAACTGATCACATGGATCACAGCCTTGTCTAACTCAATGAAACTATGAGCCATGCCATGTAGGGCCACCCAAGATGGATGGGTCATGGTGGAGAGTTCTGACAAAACATGGTCCACTGGAGAAGGGAATGACAAACCACTTCAGTATTCTTGCCTTGAGAACCCTGTCAGCAGTATGAAATACTCAGGCCTGGAGAACACTTAAATGCATGCAACAGGAGCTACTCAGCTGGTGGGATTAGTCCTGTCAGCCATGTCTGTATCTGTGTGGCCCAGTGATGGTGGAGATCTGTTTCTGCATAGCTCCAGGCTGAGCTCAAGGGCACAGTCAGCTAGCTCGGTGGGCCGGTTCAGAGCCTCACCGGCTGGTGGGCTCCTGGTGGGAGCAGGCTGCCTCAACGCTTACACAGCTGTGAGACTCCTCGTGTTCTTGGGCTGGCCCGTCACATGTGTGGCTTCAAAACGTTCAAACCTCAGCCCTCAAATAATCTTTTGTTCCACTTTCGTGCTTTGTATGTTTGAATCAGTAGCTCTGTTTATTTTCTTAAAATATTTCCTTTGGGTTTGTGTTTCTTGGCATGGCTTGGCTCTGGTTTTTCTGAATGCAATCCTCTTCAGACCCCTCTGCCGAGCATAGTGCCACACCCTGAGAAGGACGGCAAGCTGTTTAGGTGAATTCTGTGTCGGGAGGCTGGCAGGGCACTCGGGACCATGGTGCCACCTCTTCTTCACCTGAAGGCTGAGGGCTCATAGGACTGCTGTGGAGGGCCTGAGTTTCTATCACTTATGGTCCAAGTGATGTACCCAAGCCAAAGAAATCCCATAATCTCATCTTCCAACCAAGGCTTAATACCATTGATATCAGCAGTACTGCTTTTCTGACATTACAAGTTTCTTGACCTCATCTTTGGGGTTCTGCAACTGGGAAACCTTTAAAAGAAATACTTCAATTAAAGAAAAAAAAAAAAATAAGCCAGGCAGAAGGAAAATTTCTCTGCAGCAGCCCCAAGAGAGCCTCAGGCTTTCTTTACATAGATCTACCAAGTGTTTTTTCTCTCCCTGAGGAAAGACATAAAGCCATTTCCCCAAGATTGTCAGCATTCCAAAGCAACTAGTCCTGCGGGTTTCCTGTGTGCAAATAGCCACGGCCCTTCCCTAGAGCGGAGCTCCAGGCTGGAAGCTCTTTGGCTCCCTGAGCATCCCCTTCAAAGAGGAAAATACCAGGCCCTCCTGAACCAACAATGAGGCATGTTTGACTAGTGGTGATGAAATGTCTTCTATAAACACTCCCTACCTTACCCACCTCCCGTTTTTCAGGACTGATTCACCACTGAAATATTTGTGTCACCCGAGTTCAAGTACATGAAACCAAAACCTTCGGTGTCGGCAGTTCTCAAGTACCATAGAAAGCTGCACAGACTTCTCCAGCTAGGGAGGTAATTAAACAAGCCAAAGCGAGCTGCTGGTCTTCAGTAGGACTGCCAGGACTACACATGAGATCTTGGCCTTTTTGGGTCAGATCAGCAGTGCCTGCAGGCATCCCTGTTGCATGGCGAATTCCCCCCTGCCCTCCAAATTTCCTGGCCTTGTTCAGCCAGAATACAAATATCCAGCACAAGAAGGAACTGGACTTTTCACTGCCTAAAGTGTTCTACCATCAGCTGACTATGAAATCTCCATTCAGAACGCTGTCCCTCAGAACTTGGGACCCTAACTCAAGTTTATTTTTATACAGTTACATGGGGACATGGTTTTAATATACATTTTCAGAATAAGGAAGGCTGTGAACGGACTAGACCAATTATTTCCTTGAGAAAAGAAGAAGAAAATAATATTGGAAACCCCAAACAGCCAATGTGTCTATATATTGGAGAGAGTATTTTTCAGCAGCAAGACTGTCAGTATAAATTGATAGTCCCCTGCTTACAAACAAACCCGTGTCTCTGAGCCAGGTCCCCTGGGGGTACCTAGTCATTGGGAAAGATGTTCTCCTGAAAGTCATGGTTCAAACTTCAGGAATAGAAGGAAGAGGGGTTATAGTCTCCTTCCACAGAACTGTGAATTTTATTTCCCTCTGAATACTCCGTTAGATATAATCATAATTATATACTATAATGTCTTGTCTATAATCAAGACAGTCTAATATACATTCAAGTTCTCTGTAGTACAGTTGTAGTCTATTATTTTCATTATGATAGTACTGAATGTAACTGACCAGGTATGCAATGGGCTGTGGGTTTTATGCAACACATACACTACTGTGTGGAAATAAAATAGATCTGGATTTTCCAAGCTAGTGTTTTATTGGTCATATTCTCAGGATTTTAATTAGGGTAATATAAAAGAAAAACATGTGATTTTTTGAAATTAAGTTTAATGATAACTGATGGCATGAAATGTAAAAGGTTTCTCTAACTTAGAATGTTAAACTTTAATAACTGAAAATGTGCATTGTGATTCTCCAAGGGTGAATTTTAGTGTACTACATTGCCCAAATTTATTTTACAAAGTTGTTTTTATTTCTTTTGCTTATTCACATTTCTTGAAATACTGAGCTATGGAACACAGTTTGGTAAATTTTGGGTTAAGCAGTATTTTCTGTGATATAGCTAAGTCAATTCAGCCAATAAATTTAAACCAGAAGGTGTTAGAAGATCCATAGACGAAAGCCATTTGTTATATTCTTTTTGGCTGTTAAATTCTGTTTTAAAAACAATACCTGAAGAGAATTCAATTTTATATGGATTATCTGAAAAGCAGGCAAACAAGCTAAAATGAACAAAGTTCAACTATGGAATAGAACATGGTTTTATTGGGTTTAGCGTTGTTTGATTGTTGCACTTGTCACATTATGCTCTTTGGATCAGAAATGCCCACCTGGGAAGCTGATCACCTGATCACCAAATATAAACTTACATTTATAAGAAATTCTGCTCTGAATTACAAAGGGCTAATTTACCACTTGGCCTTTGAAAAAAATGACTTATTTATTAGATGGCACTAACCTGTTGTGGAAACTTAAAACTTCCTATCTCCTCCAAGTTTGAGCCCATGTTCCCTCCTTCAGATTTTTCGATCCTTATCTCAGATGCTCTGAATTCGTGAGGGAAGCCTGTTCCCAGAGCTGCGATGTGAATTCAGTGTAAAGAGACAAGCCCTCCTTCTCAAGTATTTTTGTCCCCTTTGCAGTTCTAATCACACCTCCTCAAGTTACCATTAAATTAGCCGAGCAGCTAGCATGATTTTGCTACCCAGAGCAAGGCAACTTGTCCCTCGTTGAGTTGAAGGGCAGCCTCTGGGCTGCTTTTAATCTGATTGTTTAAATTCAATTGAATCTGCCCAGTAAATATTTTTGTTCAGCTGCAGAAATGTGTAAATCAACTAAGTGCTTCATAATCTATGTATACAGTTAACAGAGCTCATGCTGACCAGTGCCCTGGGACTTGACATGAGCTTGCTTTTGCTGGCCAATTACCACAGTTACCCAGAAGGAAAAGCAAATCATATGAGAGTGATAACAAAAAAAACCCTCCAATATCTCATCCCAGTAGCAACTACCACTCTTTGGATATTTTCAATGTACTGGTAATTTTTCATTGTTCTTATTATACTTGGCATTGTTATCCCTATTGTACAGGCGCGTTAAGTGAGGTACAAAGAGACTGAGTGATGTGCTCGAGGCCTCCCACCCACTGGTTGGTGAAGTCAGCACTTGAACCCATTTATTTTGAAGGCCAATACTTAGTTGTTTGTTTATTTATTTGGTTTCATCAGGTTGCAGCATGCAGGGTCTTTTTTTTTTTTTTTTTAATAATTTTATGTATTTATTTATTTTGGCTCTACTGAGTCTTTGTTGCGGCTCCCAGGCTTTCTCTAGTTACGGAAACTGGGGGCTACTCTTTCTTGTGATGGTCTGGCTCTCCTTGTGATGGCTTCTCCTGTTGCACAGGCTCTGGGGTGTGCGGGCTTCAGTAGTTGTGGTGCCTGGGCTCAGCTGCTCCACAGCAGGTGGAATCTTCCCAGATCAGGGACTGAACCCGTGTCCCCTGTATTGGCAGGCAGATTCTTATTCACTCTACCCCCAGAAAAGTCCTCGACATGTAGAATCTTAATCGTGGCATGGGAACTGTCAGTTGTGGCATGGTATGGGGGATCTAGTTCTCTGACCAAGGATCAAACCCAGAACCCCTGTACTGGGAGCACAGAGTCTTAGTGACTGGCCTGCCAAGGAAGTCCCAAGAGTCAATACCTCTGTTCTTGCTATTAAAGTGACCCACATAACTTTTACCTTTTCAGTTTTATAGCCTTGGAGCCTGGCTTTGACTGTGGGTTTAGCTAAGACCTTTTTTTTTAAAATGCCAAGCATCTCAAACTCAAAATCCAATTAGATCTTTCAAATTTCCTCTAAAATTCCTATGAAGACACAATAGAAGATGAAATCTCATACCTCCACCGACAATTAGGATGAATATTCATATTCATACTTTGACTAATATTCATCTAAAACTGGGAGTCACTTCCACGACCTTGAGACTGTAAGTCTGTTTGGGGAAACTCATGCGGCCCTGCTCACGCAATTCTGCTAAAAACGGTGGAAACCTGCTCCCACTAAATCAAGGAGGAATTATATTTCCTTCTTCCACCATCTGCCAATCAATTCAGAATTATAAAATTTTTAGGAGGACTCGGGGCTCCTTTGCTTTAGAGGGTTTTTTTTCCTTTCAGTTTTACTGAGAAATAAGGAATGGCAACCTATTCCAGTATCCTTGCCTGGAGAATTCCATGGACAGAGGAGAGGAACCTGTTGGGCTACTATAGTCCATGGGGTCTCGGACATGACTGAGCAACTAACACTGTCACTACACTGTCACAATTTTCGGACTGAGCTGTGTAATTTTAAAATGTATAACATAGTGACTTGAAAAATATATTGCAAAATAATTACCTCGGTAAGTTTAGTTAATGTCCATCATCTCATATATATATATATACATATATACATATACATACATATATATATATATATACACATATATATACATATACATATATATATACACACATATATATACATATATACATATATATATATACCAAAAAAATAGAAAACAATACATTTTTTTCTTTTGATCAGAACTCTTAGGATCTACTCTCTTAAAAGCTTCCAAATATATTGTAGCACACTCATGTTTCATATCACCTCCAGGGTTAGTGTTTGGGGTTAGTGAAAAAAGGCATGATTCTAGCTGAATCCTTTGCTGCCTCTAAAAAATGGCTTAGCCCCCAGCAGGTCTAATCTCTTCCCAGTCATAAGCTGTCAAAACATCATAATACACAGAAAATAATAAAAACATGACTAATATGATATGATCCTTAAAAAAACAAATCCACGATATATGTAGTAATAATTATTAATCTTTATCCAATGATATAATATTGAATATATGAAGAAAATCAATTAGAATGCAAATAAAAATGGAAGTGCAAAGGGACACATGTAATCTATAAACTAGATAATCAAAAAAATCTCTCAATAAATTCTAAAATATACAAAAGACATTTTATAAGGCAATTCTCAGACCATGCAATAAAGCTGTAATGATTATTTTCCTACAATTATTTAACTAAAATGATTTTTTTCAGTAAAAACAAAAATAAATCACTTATAGATAATACTTTAAAACAACTTTGGAAAATAAAGAAATTTAGATGATTACATACCACCTTGGGGAGCCCAGTGTGAGGCTTAGACCTTTCTCCTTAGGGAGAATCTCTGCAGCTGTGATTATCTTCCTGTTCGTGGGTCACCTACTTGGTCGTGTAGGCCCTGACTACATTTTGTCTCTGCTTCTCCTACCCTTATTAGTGTGGTTCCACCTTTATACTCTCAGTTGTGAAAAAAAACAAACAAAAAAAAAAACCCACAAAAAAAACCAAAAATCTCTGCTAGTCTTCAGGTGGTTCTCACCAATAGTTGCAATTTTGCTCTTCCCATGGGAGGGGCTAAGTGTGGGGTCCTCCTACTCCACCATCTTACTTTTCATTTGTCTTTTAATGTTCTCACAAAAGCTCTCAGATTGCTATGGACAAGATTGTTTTAAACTTTTTTAAAAAGTAAATTTATTTATTTTTGGTAGTGCTAGGTCTTCATTGCCATGTGGGCTTTTCTCTCTCTAGTTGCAGTGAGCAGGGTCCACTCTCTAGTATGGTGCTCAGGCTTCTCATTGTGGTGGTTTCTCTTGTTGGGCTTCCCTGATAGCTCCGCTGGTAAAGAATCCACCTGCAATGCAGGAGACCCCAGTTCGATTCCTGGGTTGGGAAGATCCCCTGAGAAGGGAACCGCTACCCACTCCAGTAGTCTGGCCTGGAGAATTCCATGGACAGAGGAACCCGGAAGGCTATAGTCCATGGGGTCAGAAAAAGTCGGACACAACTGAGCAACTTTTGCTGTCTCATGTTGCAGAGCATGGGTCCTAGAACTCGAGGGTTTCAGTAGTTGCAGTTCCTGGGCCCCAGAGCACAGGTTAGGTAGTTGTGGTGCACGGGCTTAGGTGCTCCATGGCAAGTGAGAGTCTTCCTGGATCAAGGATCAAACCCCTAACTCCTGCATTGGCAAGCCAATTCTTTACCATTGAGCCATCAGGGGAACTGTGAGATTGTTTACTACAACTTGTTTCTTTTCAATCAGAAATCTGAAAAACAATTTTCTATAGGAATATTTGAGTCAACTTACTTTTTTCCACCAAATTTTCATGAAAAAATTCACCAGAATTTTTTGGATGTATTAAAGGAATTGTATGGAATCAGTGGATTCAATTTACAGAAAATTGACTTGTATATTTTATTGACTTTTCTTATCCATGGACACAGTATAGCTTTACCATTTATTTCTCAATATTTGTAATACTTGTTTTGTCCTTTGAATCATGGGCTATTTAGAATTACTTTTTTTTTTTAATTGCAGATTTAAGGAACTTTATTAAATTTTAGTCAGAGAGAGTGGCTGTGTTTTATAAATTGATACTGTATTAGTTTCGTACTGCCACATAACATTATCTTAAACTTAGAGACAACATTATTAGCCATTTAACTCAGAAATCTGGGTACTCAGGTTCTCACAATGTGGAAACCACTGTGTTAGCTGAGTAGAGGAACCAGGGTAGAATATGCTTCTGAGCTCATTCTTCTTTCTGGTAGCATTCAGTTCCTTGTTAGGTATAGGATTGAGGTTCACATTTCTTTGCCAGCTCTCAGCTCCTGGAGTCCACCTGTATTCCAAGTCTTGTTACTCTCTCCATCTTCAAATCCAGTGACAGAAAATTTCTTTAGAGTCAAATCTTTCTCATGCTTTGAATCTCTGACTTTGTCTCTATACTCTAGACTCAGATTTAAAGGATTCATTGAGTTAAGTTAAATCCAAATGGATAATTTCCCTCTCTTATAGCATCACCAACTCAATGGACATGAATTTGTGCAAACTCCAGGTGATAGTGAAGGACAAAGGAGCCTGGCATGCTGCAGTCCATGCTAGTTGCAAAGAGTTGGACATGACTGAGCAACTGAATGACAAAAACAACAGAAAGATCAACTGATTTGAGATCTTAATACTATCTGTAAAATCCTCTTACAACAGTCCATAGATTAGTATTTGAATAACCAGGAGAAGTAATGTGTATGCCAGATGTCAGGCTCTTGGGAACCATAGTAAAATTCTGCCTACCACTGATGCCTGCTGAGTATGTGTGCTTAAAACGAACATATTATTGTTTGGGTGTGTTCAGTATTCTCTGTCTCCCTATTTAATTAAACTTACTAATTAGGCTTTTCAGATTCTTCATATTTTCTATATCTTTACTAAGTGTATAGGCTTCAGTGAATCCAGATCAATGTTAATTAATAGCCCAACATTTGTGAAAGCTGTGTAATTCCAGTAGTGAACTTTAAGACTTAGAAAAGTAAGGTCATTTAAGATTCCATCATCCACAAGAGGGACTTTTTTTTTCATCCTACATACATTTCACTTTGCCTAGGACAGAGGCTTCCCAGGAAGTGCTAGTGGTAAAGAATCCACCTGCCAATGCAGGAGACACAAGAGGCACAGGTTCGATTCCTGGGTCAGGAAGATCTCTTGGAATAAGAAATGGCATCCCACTCCATTCTTCTTAAGGGAAAATCCCATAGATGGAGGGGCCTGGCAGCTACAATCCATGGGGTCACAGAGAGTGGGGCATGGCTGAGCAACTGAGCACATCACATTCTGGTCTTGGGCTTCCCTAGTGGCTCAGATAGTAAAGAATCTTCCTGCAATGCAGGAGACTTGGGTTTGATCCCTGGGTCAGGAAGATCCTCCGGAGAAGGGAATGGCTGCCCACTCCAGCAGTCTGGCTTGGAGAATTCCATAGACAGAGGAGCCTGGCAGGCTACAGTCCACTGGGTTGCAGAGTCCGACACAACTGAGCGACTAACACTAACACTTAGGATGGTTCTATTTATGCTTATTGTCCCAGCATAAATCTCACTCCTACTACCAAAATGCCAGTCCATGCTCTTGGAGAAAATGTCCAGTCCTTGAAGTCATCCTAAAACAGTGTCTTAAAAAGAGTTGGCCATTTCACGTATGCTTGTTATTGGTGTGAGCAATATGGAGTTGATTGGGGGTACTGCATACCCTAGAACTCCTTTTGGGTATCTTGTGTCACATTTGCAAAAACCTTTGTATCTGAGGAATTGAATGATAGTGACATCAACTTGATTCTTTGACCTGACCCTACAGTCATCTTTGTTGACACAAAGATGCATATCACATGTTGCATTTGAATCACTCAGCTCAGCCTTGGCAAAGCTCCTACATTTTCCACTATGTGTTGTTCTAAAAGTTAATAATGCTATTTTTGACATGATTCCTGACTATATAGATCATTAAGACTGATGGCTACGACTCAAAGAACATTGGCATAAAATGCAAAATACATTTCACACTTTATATACTTCATATATTAACAGTGTAAGCATTTCCTCTCTGTTTATAAATAAAGAAATTGAGACACTATCTTTTCCCAGATATATATCATGAACTATCCAATGCTTCCTTCATTCATGGCTAATACTTGAAAGTACAACTTCTTAGGATTACTATGTAAGTAGCTAGATTATCAAATAAACAATGATCAGTTTGGGTTGAACCTATACAAAGTTCAAGGCATTAAATTGTTTATTGTAAACATAATTTCTGAGCAAGGAAACCACTTAACCTGCTTTGGGAACTTGGAATTGTAAGATCTAAATGACAAATTTCCTGACGTCACAAACCTGACAGTTTTGTGGGAGAGACAATTTTCAAAGATAAACATTGCAATATTTTGGGAAAAGTGACTTGCATGATGTTTGGCATACAGAGGGCATTAAAATATATATTATTTGAATAAATCAAACAAGGCATGCATGACAAAAAGAGCAAAGGAAAGTGCAATACAAAGACCAAGGGAAGCATACAGGAGAGCACTTCCTGCTTGGGAAGTTGGCAAAGGAGTCACTGAAGTGGTTACACTGAAACTGACTCCTAGAGCAAATGTGTGAGTTTTTATGTGAGGGCAAGAGAGGGCATTCAGAGCAGATGGAATAGCTTGGCAAGTGTATCAGCTCTACTAAAAACAAAAACCATGACGTGTTCAGGAAGTGGGTTCAGTGATCTGGAAAGGGTTTCAGAATTTCATGGGCAGTGTCTTATTTGTGTGAGGAGAAATATCAGCCTTGATAGCACTGCTGTTCATGACTCAAGTTGATTCACTTTGCAAAAAGTACAATGTTAATATCTCAGACCAACTTCTGAGTACTTGTGGGTTGGGAGTTGGAAGGGACCAGGGTTGAGATGGATGGATGGAGTCTGATGCCATAAACCCAGTTCTTCTGAGACTGTCACAAGATGTTAGGCATTAAAGCTACTTGTCTTTGACTGAGAACAGCCTCTTCTCTAGGAAGCATTCTCTTTGCCCACTATGTTCCAGTGAACAACAATGTCAAACTCAGACCATGGGGGCCACTCTTCCCTGACCACCCTGGTCTTAGGAAGGTCAGAGTCTGGTAACTACTGTGTTCTCAGAGATTCTTTAATACGAACTCTTCAAGGACTATGTATGAGTCCCTCTATCTGCAGCATTCCTCTGAGGGAAAGAAAAGGGGCCACAGAGCTGCAGTCCCATATCTAACAGAAGAAGTTTTTGGAATGGTGCTGTGTGGGAAGATTTGTTTCTGTGGAGGAGTCTTATGAAAGGACACACAGATCAAACAAACAAAAAAGCTACAGATATGAATACACTTTCTGAAACTTTTTTTTCTGAAAGATGAAGATTGATTTGGAGAACCTAAAGATATTACAATTAAATTCTTGTCCCTATAATAACAAGGGTGAGAAAAACCATTAAAGTTCTGTGTGTGTGTGTGTGTGTGTGTGTGTGGTATCTGGCTACTGTACTTTAACAATAATTCCTCTTGACATTATACAAGGTCAGCAAGTCACCTCAGGACCACCCTGCTTGAGGATTTGCTCTCCACACAGGGCTGTATGGACTCTCTCAGCTGAGAAATGTCACCCAGCACCTTTCACATTTATGGTGACGCATAAACAGGAAACCAGTCCTGTCCATGACACTGGAACTTTTTCATATCTCAAATCCTTTCATGAAAATGAAAAAAAAAAAAAAAAGCGCACACCAAACAAAACAAAAGAATTTAGCTGCCTTATGCTTTCTGGGCCAAAATAAATATTGCCAAATTAGTAAGGCATACTGAACAAATTAAGCGCTAAATGCAAATTTATCGACTGAAATCCAATGGCAGACTCACCACAGAGCATACAGTGGTGGAGTACAGCCCTGTAAGTAGGTGTTTGTGTTGGCGAGCCTCTGCAGAGAGGCATGGGAACAGTAATATAAAAAAGAGAGCATTTCTGTTACACCCAAGATGAACAGTTTGTTTTAGAAAGTTCAAGTAAACAGTCTCTAACATATATTCACTGAATTCAGAACTTCAGTTGCTACCAAGAGGGAGATGAAAAAAAAAATAAATAAATAAACTGGCAAAATTTCTTTAAAAAAAAAACTCATTTGGAAATGTTTAAGTCAGCCTGATAAATCACTGGATGAGATGGAGATATTCTTCCTCATCTCTGAGCCATGAATAAGCCCCAGCAGTGCTTCACCAAGGCAAACAAGAGATTTTCCCTAAAGGATATTCAAAACCTGACAACACAAGATTTATCCTAATGATTTCTAATGTCCCCAGTGAAACATATATGATATATCATTTCAAGTTATGGGCATCATTTATGAAGTCCAAGTTTTAAAACCTGCATGTATATTGCTTTAGTTCAATGACTGATTTGGAGGTGAGAGGGTTGGGGTAGAGAGTGGGTATATTTGTAACTGCTTCATTGTTTTCCTACTGACCATGGACTCAATGACCTCTCTACTTTGGTCAGGTTCTCTTACCGCCTTTAACACAAAACATTCTAAGATTCATAATTTCTATTTGCCTTGGATGTTGCTTCCTCTTTTGCAAAAAGTTCCCATGAGTTGTGTGGGGCTTTGTACAATGCCTTGTCTCTTCTTTGACACTAGACAGTGGAAGAAACCGGGAAACAGAAAAGTCATCTTATCACACACTACACATTGTGAATAGGGTGGGAATACCATAGTGTGCCAAGCCTGGATAGATATTTAGAAAGCTTTATTTTATAGATGGAAATCTTAGAGGCCCAGAGAGAGGTTGTAACCTGCCCAAAATAACATAGTGAATCAGTGCAAAGAAATGAGATTTAAAATATCAGATATGCTTTATCTCCCGAGTCTTATACACATTAGTCTCCCTCCTTCATAATTATTACCTAGAGGTCTTTTAAAATAGGTAATATTCTCATTATGCACCTAGCAGCTCAGAGTTATAGCACAGAGTTAAATAACTCCTTCTCTATGTCATTCTCTTGCCCAATAAAATTCAGCGGGGTTCCACTGATTTGAGGAGCTCAAGCAACTTGGGTTCTGAGGCTGAGGGTGATCTTGGCCTTGACTGGTCAAAACAAAGGACAAGTTGAAAATCAGCTTGTGACAGGAAGTTGGTGAGAGGATTGCAAGGCAGAAATTAGTCCAGCTATGACCCCTGAAGAAAGGGAAATGTATTAATATTTAGTGGGTGGAAATGAAGGTGGCTTTTAAATTATTTTCTCCTAGATTGAGCCTCTTGATGAAAGTGAAAGAGGAGAGTGAAAAAGTTGGCTTAAAGCTCAACATTCAGAAAACTAAGATCATGGCATCTGGCCCCATCACTTCATGGCAAATAGATGAGGAAACAGTGGAAACAGTGGCTGACTTTATTTTTTTGGGCTCCAAAATCATGCAGATGGTGACTTCAGCCATGAAATTAAAAGACGCTTACTCTTTGGAAGGAAAGTTATGACCAACCTAGATAGCATATTAAAAAACAGAGACATTACTTTGCCAACAAAGGTCCATCTAGTCAAGGCTATGGTTTTTCCAGTAGTCATATATGGATGTAAGAGCTGGACTATAAAGAAAGCTGAGCACCGAAGTATTGATGTTTTTGAACTGTGATGTTGGAGAAGACTCTTGAGAGTCCCCTGGACTCAAGGAGATCCAACCAGCCCATCCTAAAGGAGATCAGTCCTGGGTATTCATTGGAAGGACTGATGTTGAAGCTGAAACTCCAATACTTTGGCCACCTCATGCGAAGAGTTGATTCATTGGAAAAGACCCTGATGCTGGGAGAGATTGGGCGCAGGAGGAGAAGGGGACGACAGAGGATGAGATAGTTGGATGGCATCACCGACTCAATGGACATAAGTTTGGGTAAACTCTGGGAGTTGGTGATGGACAGGGAAGCCTGGTGTGCTGCAGTCCATGGGGTTGAAAACAGTCGGACACGACTGAGTGACTGAACTGAACTGAACTGAACTGAGATTTCATTCCCTAAGAAATCAGCCAGGATTACATTTTTTAAAAGTACCTATATAGTCAAAGAGATGAACATCAGCTTGTTTTATTTGCAGAGTGCAATTTCAACTCACTAGAGACCAGCCACATGTAACATACAACAGCTGGCAATACCCTCAGTTCAGAGGCCTGCACAGCTTCACTGACCACCTGAGAAATGCCACTTACTTTACCTGGGACACTCTTGCTTCATCTTACATTTCTTTCTAGGTAAAAAATCTAGGTCCATGAACATTCACACTTATACTCAGAAACATATCTCTGGGATACAGGAAAACCTGGAATTGTTAAAAATAATTAAACAACAAACAAAAGAACACTACTCTTTTAGATTCATTTTAGCCAGAAGAGATACAAACATAAGTATAATGATTTCAGGACATTGACAATAGGTAAGTATCTTGATGAAGGTAAGCAAACTTACTTTTAATACAGTTTGGCTCTTAGAGATCCAGTATTGAGTATTATAATAGTCTTGATTGGGAATTAGAATAGACCTTCCCATGGCCTTGGCTCTTGCTGCAAGCATCCATACTCCCAATCTTAGCTGCTCTCTGCTTGAGCAGAAGCAGTTTAGTGTGATAGTCTGCTTCAGAGGCTGAAGTATTAAGTATTAATGTCTGACCATTAAGGGACTGAGCACTCCTATAATATAGAAGATACGGTGTTTTATCATGGGCTGACTATTGGGTAGTCCTAAACAGTTGATGACTTCTAACACATAGATGCTTTGGCAATTACTAGTAAGCAATTCTTACTTTATTCTTTTCACCTAGGTTGATCTGCTCTGTGATGCTCTTGGAGTAACTAATCCTACCTACTCTAAAGGGTGATTTTGTTCCGTTTACTCAAACTGTGGATGTGAAAGTAGTAGAAACTCTGTAGAAACTATAGAGTCCTGCACAAATGTGAGACAGCTATTAGTGTGGACTCTAATGGAGATGCTGTGGCATCTAGGAGTCTGCTTCCCCTGAAAGCTGCGCCCTGGAAAAGTGAGTGTGAGTCGTTCAGTCACGTCCAGCTCTTTGCAATCCCATGGACTGTAGCCCGCCAGCCTCCTCTGTCCATGGAATTCTCCAGGCAAGAACACTGGAGTGGGCTGCCATTCCCTTCTCCAGGGGATCTTCCCCACCCAGGGATGATTGAACCTGGATTTCCGGAATTGCAGGCAGACTCTTTACCATCTGAGCTAGGAGAGTGGGGTTTGTGGTTCAGAATGAGTTTTTCTAAAGCAGTGATCTGGGTGTAGAAGGACTGGAGGTAGGACAGGCTTGGGATTGAATATCTTGGCCATGGATGACTACCAATCCCTGAGAAGTGACCTCCTCTTCATGCTCACACAGTTAAGATCTGAGAGCTGAGGCTCAAGGCAAGGCTTCCAGTCACTGGAGGGTTCTAAATTCCTGTGGGAAAGAGCCAGATCCCCACACCCACCACTCTATCTGCCAGTTTTCTGTTGGGTCTCCTTTCAGACCTCTCCTTCGTCAGATCTCTTTTCCCCATTGCACTGAGATGTGATCCAAATTCATCATGTAAATCTATGGAAATAATTTCCCACAACGTCCAGGTTATTTAAGAACTTAATATCTATCATTAATCTTATCATACTAACGTCATCATCAGCACCATCACCCCGTCATCATTTATTTAATCCTTACAACATCCTTGCCGGTTCCTTAATGAGAAGAAATCCAAAGCCCATCTCACACTTCAACGAGTACATATTTTATTTACAGTTTGTCTTGTAAGACAAAGTGTAGGTTAACTATACATAAAAAAGAACCTCAGCTACATTTCAGAGAGAATTCACTCAGCGTGTTGAAAATAATCTTGTTTGTTGCCTTCATAAATTGTATAGTTAAAGACATCCTAGCATGAGGTTAACAGACAAGCGTTATAATGCTGCCTGGACCAGGTTTCTTTCTGCTCAGAAGTGTTAACCTTTCAAGCATACACACCTCATCTTTCATATTATGTGGTGACCTCTTTGAAAAGATAAGCCTCATCTTCTCTCTCCTCTTTTTTTTTTTTTTTATTACAGTGTCTGATTACAGGACTGGGCACACAGTAGGCACTTGGGAAAACTCTGCAGTGAGTGTACAAGTCTGAGAGCCGCTGGGGTTTGGGCTGGACCAGAGGTGTCTTCACTGATTCTAATGTGATGACTGCTGATAATTCTGTGGGCCTATCCGCAGTCATGTATTTCTACAAAACCCTCTTGCACCACCCCCAAAACATACTTGCTATAGGTGAGTGTGCATATAGGTACCTGCGTGTGCATCCCACTGCCCTCAAGTGCTGACATTCACCTCTTCTGCCCCTAAAACTAGCACTGCATCTCCCATTCCCATCACAGCCGGGCACGCTGTGCACAGACACACACACACACAGTGGCACTGACACGTGTGCCGATAGAGACAGCCTGTACACACGTGTGCTGCACACAGACACACACTTGCATTTACTCCAGATGCCTTTGAAGCTAAGGCTGAGAGTCAGAAAGTACCTTGCATCCTGGCCTGTGTGACTGTAAAAGTGCATCATATCAAAAAAGAAAAAAAAAAAAAAAAAAACAACCAAAAAGCATTCTCTATCTGCTGGAGACTGCAGTTAGATTTTAATGTTTTAAAGGCCCTCAAATACTGACTCTTCCCTGACTTTGCTTGGGGCTAGTTCCTGAACAATACATAAATTGTCAGGATCAATGGGAAGAGTACACTCTGTTCTCTAAGTGCCTTTAGGAGCTGCGTCTCCAAGTCCCCAGACAATATTACCATTGTTTGCGAAGCTCAAGCCTGTTGTTTTATCTTTGAGGAAGTTTATTCCTAGATAGAGATCTTCATCGCACCCTCTGAAAATGGAGGTATTGACAGGCTGGCTCACATTTATTGCCGCCGTATAAGAGAATCCTTTAAAACCTGGGTTGAATTTTCAGCTCAGCAAATACAGCCACTTACCCTGGTCAGGCCATCTTCCTTTCTAGAGAGCTCAAGCCTTAGGAATCAACCCAGTTACTGGCAGGATCCACAGAGCTATAAAGGCCAACGGGAAGGGAGAGAGTTTAAACTTTAACTTCTTCAGACATCATGGGACCATCACAAAAATGAATCAGAAACACCCACTGAGAGCATTTTTCACAGTCACCATGCAGATGACAGAAGATAAGAAATGCTAGCAAAGGTGGAAAGTTCTCTACTGATAGCATCTTGGGCCTGTGTGGATGGAGACACCACCTCTCAGGAGTTCACTGGGGAGTTCACATCACTGGTTTCCTCCTGACCTACAGAAACAGAAAGAGAAAAATACATGCAAAAATCACTGTTAAGAGGCATTCTCTCCCATCTCCTGACATCCTGGTTCTGGAATGCTAAACCTAGAGGGCCCCAACTCAATACCTCTTTTATAGAAGAAGAACCAAGAGAGTGAAGAGAGAGGTATTTACAGTTACTGTATAGTGTAGGGGCCAACTTTTTCACCCAAAGTCTTAGACCCTTATTTTTGGGATTTTAGTTCAATGTTTTCCCAACAGGCCGTGCTATTTCTCTCTCATTTAATACCTGCCTCCCCCCAACCCCATTAATGAAGGAAATTGTTCATACATATTGTTCAGTATCTTTCCAGTGAAAACAATTGATAACTCGGTCTCATTCTGTACCTTAAGTTTTAATTTATTCTCACTTTTACTCTAAAGATTTGTGTAGAATTTGAATGGACTCCAATGAATTTGGTGGAGGAGCAATTAGAAATGAATTGGGTTATGATCTAGCAAAGGACGTTAATCCTAGAGACTGGAGGACATTTAGGATAAGACTTTTAAGACAGCAAGAAAGGGGGGATCTTCTTTTGATTTCCCTTTGCTCCACATGTGGATGGGCCAACTTTCCAACATCCCTTTCAGGTCAGGTGGCTGCAGAACCATGAGCGGAAGCAGGTGAGGCTGGGAATATTGTGGGTTTTTCCTTGAACCTATCCCTGAGTTGCTTCTTTTCACCTGGAAAAGAAGCTCCTTTTCTGATACCCCAACATCCAGATAAATGAGGTTGTCTCCCCCAAAGGGAAGTTCTCCTGGATGATGATGAAACACCAATGCCTGATATAATTTGGGACTCACTGAGTGGTTCTAAAAATCTGTCCTGGCTAAATTGCAAATCTCTATTTTTTTCCAAATGAAGATAAGCATGAGAGAAGTTCTGTCATCAGCTTCTAGTTCTTTGTACCACTGGATTGACCTGAGGGTATGGATAATTTTGGAGAAGACAGTCTTTTTTTTCCTGGACTCTTCTGTGCTCTGCTGTAGGCCATACCCATGACTCGTGCAGGGGCCTTTGGTGGCTCTCTGAGTGTTTCAGATCGTGAGAAAACTAGATCTCATTCTCCTCATCCATTTGGTCTGGAGGCTGGGGGGCTGTTTTTTGCCACCCCGATCCTTGCCTTTACCTCTGTGGATGTGGCTCCTACTCAGTGGGTAAGTTGGGTCTAGTCTCCATCACCAGAAACCGCTCTAGATATTGGTGAGCTAGGAATTTAAATCATTGGCTGATATGACCTCTTTGTTGTTTAGTTGCTAAGTCATGTCTGACTCTTTGTGACCTCATGGACTGTAGCCTGCAGGTTCCTCTGTCCATGGGATTCTCCAGGCAAGAATACTGGAGTGAGTTGCCACTTCCTTCTCCAAGGGATCTTTCCAACCCAAGGACTGAGCTCACATCTCCTGCATTGGCAGGCAGATTCTTTACCACTGAGCCACCTGGGAATGGGAAGCCCGTGTCCCCTTTATAGATATTTATTTCCATTCTGAAAATAAAAAAAAACAATTCAGCATAAAAATAACTTGCAGTGGTCACAGCCTTGTGAAATGCCTGGCAAAAGGGAGAAAGAAAACATGTGTTCAGTCCTTGAAACTAAAGAGTTTATTTCTTGGGTTGGGGGGTGGGATTAAATCTTCTTCTTCCTGGGGGCATGTCTAAAGCAACTATTTCCCCAACTGTATTCTTTAATATATCACTTGAGAACTCAAGATTTTGGAGAACCTTGTGAAAAGGGATTTTGATGATCAGGTGAGCTTAAAAAGAGCTACCTTTTATGTCTCTTGGAAATTTACAACACACTCTGAGAGATCCTGCAGGACAGAAACCTACTTAAGTTTGTTTAACTCAATTTCCTGAATATTTCCCCATGAAAGCTGTTCCTCACAGAATATCTGTTAGTATGGCACTTATTCTATACCTCACATCCTATGAAGCCCCACATTTAGGTGTAGCCTTCCCCACCATGCTTTCAAAATTTTGCATGTTTATCATTTGTGAGGCAAGGGTCATACATATTGTTTCAGTGAATCCTCACAGCAACTTGAAGGTAGGTACTAGTCATGCAACCAGTAGTCAGTTAATAATTAATATTTATGAGTTACATACTATGGGCATAACTCCAGAACAAGTTTTTTATTCTCCCCATTTTACAGATGGGGAAAATGAGGCCCATAAATGTGAAATACTTTATCAGAGTCACATGACCTGCAGATAGCAGAACCAGAAACAAAACTTGGGTTCTTCGATTCCCAGTTTTCTTTCATGTTCACTTTTTCAGGATGCATATAAGTTATTACCATCACCCCTACCCTCAAAGTCACTCTGGAAGCTCAGAACAGGTGTGCTGAAGGTGTCTTTGTTTCGAACCTCATGAAGATTCTTACGTTTCCTCCTCATCTTCCACCTTATGCTCTCGCCATTTCCAGGTCTGAGGCAGGGGAACAAGGTTGGGGAGTCATCTCCTAGGTAGAGGGGCCCCTCCAACATGGGAAATGAGTCACATCCACACAGGATTCAGAGCCCCAGTTACCTCTGTGTTCGTGTGCTCCAAAGATGGAAGATGAGATTGCTCAACTCAAGAACTCTGAATCCCCCTGCCCTTGTCTGTTTTGTAGGAGAATGCCTCCCAGACACAAACCTTCAGGGCGAACATTCTAAACGGGTACCCAGGCCAGTGGGTGCGGGTGGGAGGTCTTTGGACTCTGGATTTCCTGAGCTGTGGTTGAAAACCTGTTCAGTCAAATCCAATTGTTCTGGAATTCTGGGGATTGTGTAGGGAGCCCACGGCCAGCTGTTTATTATTTTAAGAGCTCTCGGTTGCTGCCCTTAGACATGGGGGTGGAGAGCAGCCAGCCTACTGTGCGTGGCGGCCGCCACGTCCTTCTGGGAATGGCAATGTTGCTCTGTACCCTCCACACGGCGCCTCAGGCACAGCTACTGCATTCCAGGCTGTACCCAGCCAGAAGAACAGAAAGCATCTCATCCCCTCTCATTGTTATTAAGACAAAGAGCCTCAGCTCTGGCAGTTGTGTTCCTCCCAGTCCTGTGACCTGTAGATGGGGAAGACCCCTGCTAAGGACTTGTGATCCGGATGCAGTGTGATGGGTCAGCTCACTCACACTCGGCTTTGTGAAACGCGCTCATGCCTTCTTCACCTTTCAAAATGTGCTCCCCCCCCCGCCCCACCCAACTAAGGATGTCTTAGTGTCCCACTGGAACATCTGTTATTGCCCAATTCAGCTCAACAGCCCTTCCAGCCATGTCCCAAGAAGCCAGTGCTGAGTACTTTCAATAAAACAGAGCAATGTCCTGGAGCTGTAAATGCCTCCCAAAGACAATCGGACAGAACTTCATTGTTTCAGGGAAGAAGGCGCCTCACATAGTGGTCACGTTGTGGTTCCCGGGGGCCTGGTGATTAATCCACTGAGAGGATGCACAGGAGAGAGGAGCTGGCATCATTCCTGTAAATGAAGACTCTTTAAAATTTCGTGTCTCTGACCGAACATGTGCACAAGCAGCACAAGATTTCCATTGTGAGGCTTTCATTTTCCAGTTCTGAGCTGGCATTCCAGTAATTACCGTTTCTCTCTGCACAGGGATACTGTATTCCTGCAACTTACATGTTTCACACTTTAAAATATACTTTGTGGCAGCTTAGATATGATCTGAAGGTGTGCACTTACTGAGCCTTATGACATTTCTAAATTAGGCATGGGATGTTGAGTGACCGGTACCTGGAAAAATTAACACATTTAGATATTGATCAATATGTATATATCTGGTATAAATAATTGAATTATTTTTAGAAACAAGTTTTCAAAAGCTCTTTTTTAAGATCTTTTAAAGGCACTCTAGGAATTTTTAGCAATATCCTTCAATATCCACCAAAGCACCTTCCTCACGATGACCCCTGGGGGAGGAAGGGTCCCATGGGAGGAAAATTGCAGAGGCAAGTGCACACTGGGAAGGGCTGGAACAGGTAACATTCTGCTGGTGATGGACAAGAATCCACCGCTTTGCCACTCACTAGTGCTATACCTTAGACCAGCTGTCCCCAACCTATTTGACACCAGGGACTAGTTTAGTGTCATGGAAGACAATTTTTGCATGGGCCAGATGGAGGGAATAGTTTAGGGATGATTCAAGTGCATTGCGTTTATTGTGCATTTTATTGTTATTATATCAGCTCCACCTCAGATCATCAGGCATTAGCTCCTGGAGGTTGGGGACCTCTGTGCTTAGACAATTTCTCTGAGCTTCCGTTTCCTCATCCAGGTAAGTTTCCCCTGACAAACAAATCCTAAGATACACATAAGATGTTCTTGCTCATCCAGCTTATTGGAATAAGTTGTTAAATATAAGTTCGTTTCAGGATGGCATTGTGATTCTAGTGGTTGGGAAGTTCTTCCAGACATGGTCTCGGTGATTGAGCCCTCAAAACCCAAGGAGTAAACAGACAGACAGCTCAGAGGGGTATGGAGATGGGAGCAGTGTAAAAGTAATTAGGGATTTGCTAATGGATTGGCTACCAGAACTAGGGAGAGAGATCTGTCTCAGAGAGTTCTTGTCTCTGTGTTGGACGACTGGGTCTTTAACCCAGATCTTTCACTGTCCAGATTCAATGTATGCTTGAGCCTTTGGGAAAACCCAGGTCAGAGGGCCTGCCTCCAGATTTCTGTCCAGAAGCAAGCCTTCTGCCAAGGCAGAGTGGGATAAGTCATCGCTTGTTTTCATAACCTACCATCACATAGGACAGGCCTTTAGGTTTAGAAGACAAAGCAAAGAAAGTTGTGTCCCTTTGTTTTGAGCTCAAGGCCATTTAATGCCATCAAATATCTCCTTGTTCCCTTGTTGTGCAACGAGACACACAGCTCTGAATGGGGCCATTTATACCTGGAAATTCCACAGTTCCAGTTGCCCCTGACTCTCTTCCATGCCAAACGACATACTCAGAGACTTTGAAGTTGCACGTTTGAAGGAAGCACAGCCCCACCCACACCTCTCACCCGCTGTGCCTACCTGCAACATCACCCAGGATCCGGGAGAGCTGTGGGGCCAGCTCCTGGCTACCAAGTGGTAAGAGCTGGAATCAGGGGCCCAGCACTGCCTCACCATTCAGTTCTCCCTCAGCTGCCCAGGACAATGCTTCTAGGAGCTCTGTCTGCAAGGAGAGCCTGGGCTCATCTTACTAAGAATCAATCCAAGTCTCTTCTGCATCCTGGTTCCAGAAAGGATGTCCACAAAGAGACCACTTTGCCTGGAATAGACCCAAGTAACCCCAATCAGGTCCTGCCTGGAGGCATATATTCAGAGTCACCCTGCCTGGCCAGCAGCTCCTGTCCTTCTGATTTGTAGGGGAACAGGTCTCTGAAAAAAATACTCACCTACAGAGACATAGAGATTAGAAGTGCATCCGAACCCTAGGATTGCTCTGTATCAAAGTGAGAGAGAAGAGGGACAACGTTTATTGAGTACCTGCAGTCTAACTGGTTATTTGATATTATATTTCATTTGGAGGTGGCTTAGTTGCTAAGTCGTGTCCAACTCTTGTGACCCCATGGACTGTAGGCTGCCAGGCTCCTCTCTCCTTGGAATTTTCCAGGCAAGCACACAGGAGTGGGTTGCCATTTCCTTCTCCAGGGGATCTTCCTGACCCAGGGGTCAAACTCAGGCTTCCTGGAGGCAGATTCTTTACAGATTGGGCTACCAAGGAAGCCATATTTCATTTAATCATCACAAAAAAAATACTGTTACGCCATCTCCATTGTAGAGAGGAGAAAACTATGAAGATCAGAGGTTTTGACGATTTGCCCAAGTTTACATAGCTCCTAAGTGGAGAGATGAGATTCAAACCCATGTCTAGTTAGCCCCAACTTGGGCTTTTTCTTTTCAGGAGTGCTTATTTTCACATCGCTTTCCCACTGAGTCCAGTTGCTGATAAGCCTTCTCCTTTGACCAGCTCCTTGAGAACTGTATCCTGGGAGACTTATTCTGGCTTGACCTCCTCTCGCTGTTTCCCTTCATTGTGGGCGATGCTTCATTTCTTCTGCCCTCCACAGACCTCTCGGGTTGTCCTCTTTCCTCCCACAGCTTCCCAGTCAAAATGTATCTGAGATCTTTCATTCATGTTACAAAGGCATAAAGGGCGTTTAGTGAAGGACATCCTGTGTACACTCAGTTGAGGTTTCAAATCATCAGTCTAGAGGAAGGCTGTTGCCGATTAGGAGTCAGGTCTGATTCTTTTTTTTTTTTTTTTTTTTGTGGCTATATATACTTTATTTTTATTTTTTTATTTTTTTTGGGTTTTGTCATACATTGATATGAATCAGCCATGGGTTTACACGTATTCCCCATCCCGATCCCCACTCCCACCTCCCTCTCCACCCGATTCCCCCGAGTCCTCCCAGTGCACCAGGCTGGAGCACTTGTCTCATGCATCCCACCTGGGCTGGTGATCTGTTTCACCATAGATAGTATACATGCTGTTCTTTTGAAATATCCCACCCTCACATTCTCCCACAGAGTTCAAAAGTCTGTTCTGTATTTCTGTGTCTCTTTTTCTGTCCAAAACCTATGGGACACTGTAAAAGCAGTGCTAAGGGGAAGGTTCATAGCATTACAGGTTTACATCAAGAAACAAGAAAAAAAACAAATAAATAACCTAACTCTACACCTAAAGCAATTAGAGAAGGAAGAAATGAAGAACCCCAGGGTTAGCAGAAGGAAAGAAATCTTAAAAATTAGGGCAGAAATAAATGCAAAAGAAACTAAAGAGACCATAGCAAAAATCAACAAAGCTAAAAGCTGGTTTTTTGAAAAAATAAACAAAATTGACAAACTATTAGCAAGACTCATTAAGAAACAAAGAGAGAAGAACCAAATTAACAAAATTAGAAATGAAAATGGAGAGATCACAACAGACAACACTGAAATACAAAGGATCATAAGAGACTACTACCAGCAGCTCTATGCCAATAAAATGGACAACTTGGATGAAATGGACAAATTCTGATTCATTTTTAAATCCTGCATGATATTGGACCTATACATAGATGCATGGATGACTGGAGCTGTAAGAAACTAGCTCATTGGTGGAAAAGGCATTGAGGATATCAGATTTTTCCTTGGATCAGTGAAATCATATCACGTGGGCAGACACCTCACAAGCTTGTGCACAATGCCAGGATCCCACCGTGTTAAACCCATTTGTTTATCTATAATTTCATTTAGCAGTTACTGAACACCTATTCTCAGTTAGGTTATACTGGGGGAACTTATTTCCTGTCCTCAAAGGGCTCATGGTCCAGGTGGGAGACAGACTTGATTTTCATGTAAGAAGCAAGATGAAATGGAATGGACATCTATCTCATCCTGAGAATTACACAGGAGAAGACTTCCTGGATGAGCTGACCTTGAATTGGTACTTGAAGGATGTAGTAAGAATTAAAAGTTGGTGAAAACATTGATACCACACTGTTTTTCTATACACTCACACCAATACTTCTGATGCTAGATGTGTGGGGTTTTCCACACCAAGTGATTCTTCAATTCTTGGCCTACCAGGTCTCCTACAGTTAAACTCAGTTTGGACACTGACTGCCCTGGGTTAGTGCAGACTGTGCAGGTTAAGGGCTCATTCCCACAAGACTGACCCCTGCTTCAGATGCCAATTGTAAGACCCATATTGTTGCTTGTACTTCTGATTGACTGGCTATAAAATGGGAGTTCCCAAACCCCTCCTTTGGTGGGATAGTATGCTAAAACAGGTCACAGAACTAAGTTATCAGCTTATTATAAAAGGATACTACTCAGGAGCAGTCAGATGGAAGAGATGCACAGGGCAGGCAGGAAGAGACCCGAAACTTCCATACCATCTCTGGGCTCATCACCCTCCTAGCACTTGGATGTGTTCAATCCAGCCAAAACCTCTACAAGCCCTATTGTTTAGGGTATTTATGGAGATTGGAGACTTTATTACATAGGCATAATTGATTAAGTCATTGGCCATACAGTGGTGACTGAACCCAGATTCCAACCCCTCTCCCCTTCCCGAGGAGGTTGGGGAAGGTAGAGCTGAAAGAGACAAACCTCTAATCACATGGTTGGTTTATATGAAATGAGCCTCCCCACCCTTAAGGACTTTCCAAAAAAATCATCTCGATAGTATAAACTTAGGTACGGTTGAAAAGGACTTATGAATAATAAAAGATGATCCTCTCTTCTCTATCACTCAAGAAATTCCAAGGGTTTTGGAAGCTGTGTGCCAGGAGCTGGGAACGAAATGTATTTATTGTTTCTTATTAATATCACAACATCACAACATTCCATGCAGAAGGAACAGAACAATTAAAGCAGACCATGTATGAAAAACATGTGTGAGGTGTGCCTGTAACAAAAAGTTTTTGTGAGGGACTGGGAATAAATCTGAACAACTAGTAGCAGCCTTGAAGTTTTAATGATTTTGAAACGTTATTATTCTCATGTGGGGGCACAAATGATAGTTATACTTTACTCAGAAGCTTCAATGAGCAGCAACTAAGTGCTTTAGTGAATCACCTTGTTAATCTTTGCCACCTCTCTGAGTTTGGTACTCTTGTTATTCCCAGCAGGTATATCAAGCAACTGAAGCCCAAAGGCACGCAGACAGTCCAGGTCAGAACTGGGACTGTAGCCCAGATGGTGTCTGAGCTATCAGAGACGTGACAGAATGGCTGCTCCAGAGATTGGAGCTACCTTCTCTGAGAACAAACAGCTCATGGACATAGAGGACAGAGTACAATCTCAAGCCAACCTTGATTCTTGGGCTGTGATAATTCCAGCTCCAGACAATCCTGCCAGGATGGCAAGCACCATTGCCCTGGCCTGGATGGCTCATCATATGGGTTCAGATTTTGTGTGTTCAACATTTAAGAGACATTGAATCTAGTGGAAACAGAGAACACATGGAAAATGACCTCACTGGCTCAGGGCTGAAGTTGAAATGCCTGGCTTGAGTGTTGGCCTCACCCACCCTTTCCTCCTTCCCGGCGGCTCCCGCGGCCATGTGGCCTGATCCCAAGGCTGCTGAGGAGTAGGCTTCTGTGCACGGATGGTAGTTCCTGGCAGCCCTGTGTGTCTACTTCGCTCCGTGCAGGAACTCACCAGTTTCAGTAGCAATCTGTAAGACTGTCCAAGGAGACCAACGTAGGGACATTTATAATGTGTGACCATGTTTCCCTGCTATGAAAAAAGCTGGAAGAAAATGATGTGACTCACTGAAAATGTTCACTGAAAGGTCCAAATAATCACCTGGGGTGCGGCATTTCCACCTCAATACAGTAACGGATTTTTTGCAAAAAACTCATATGCTTTCACTTTTTTTTCCCTACCAGCCCCATGAAAGAGGCAAGTATTCTTTTACGCATATGAGAAATCTGAAACTCAGAGAGTGAATAAGAGGCAGAACCAAGCTTTCCAGTTCTGATCTTTTCAACTTTTGTTTCAGTACTTCTTATCCTCATTGATGCTGTTTTTCCTGGTCCCCTGAATCACATTAGGTGCTGTGTCTTCTACCTGAGCCTATGCTATTTAATTTATTTATCAGCAAAGGTGATGAAACTTGCCTGCACCAGGTTGGCATTTCTGTTGTTAATGGATGGCACCTTTCTGACTGGACAATGACCCTGCCATAGAAATTTAAAAATATTTTGATTATTGCTTCTGTTTATCTATAATATTTAATATTTCTGCCACATTTCTTTAAAAAAATATGTGGCAGTTTGTAAAAAAATGCCACCAACTAGAAAGATAACATCTATTAGAAATAGGTAAAGAAGCAAAAAGAAATACAAGGGAAGAAAGACAAATTTGGGCAGCAATGAGACCAAAATAGAGGTGTAAGTTATAAGCCAAAACACTTGCTGGAGATGAGCTGCTCATTGGATCCCAAACCTGCCAGAAGCCAATTACAGAAGAGAAACTGATGTTTCTGTGATCTACTGTGTCTTCAAGAAAAGTAAAATCAAATGCATGGTTGATATAAAATTATCTTCCTGAAATTCCCTCAGAGAGAGCACTATAATATAATTAGTACTATTCTCATGACAGGCTTCCTAGGTGGTGCTAGTGGTAAAGAACCTGTCTTCCAATGCAGGAAATATAAGAGACTTAGGTTTGATCCCTGAATCGGGAAGATCCCTTGGAGGAGGGCGTGGCAACCCACTCAAGTATTCTTGCCTGGAGAATCCCACGGACAGAGCTACCTGGTGGGCTACAGTCCATGGGGTCACAAAGAGTTAGACAGGACTGAAGCAACTTGGCATGCACACACATTCTCATGACATCTACAAAATGGTCAGGACAATAATGGTTTCAAGGGTCATATCTATAGGCTACTTTAAACCAAGAAGCACCATGTCCAGCATTTACCTTGAGTTTTCATTTTTGTGAGCTTGTGAAGGTATTTGCTTTGTCTCCCCTGTTAGATAATAATTTCTCTGATATGTGGTTCCTGATTCAATGTGTTTCTGGAAAATTACCAAAACTAATATCTTTTTAAAAATAGAAAAATTTAAAAAAAAAACAAACAAAAACTTGAGCTACAGTTGAGGAGATGGGAACATAAGGTCCAGTTCCAAGACACTGCATGTCTTACCTGACTGAGTTCCTTCTCATTATGTTCATTTTTCCACAAGATGAGGAAAGCCAAATGCTTTCATCGTCCTCTGACCTAACAGGTGGCAAAATTTTACCAGTGTTCCTGAAATTCTTGTCAACTTCAGACAGAAAGTGGTCTGTGAGATAATTGTGCCCATCCATTTGGTGCTCATTCATTCATCCTTTCGTCAGAAATGTATAGATGATCACTGTGTTCCTGGCCCTGAAGACACAGAGATGGGTAAGGTACAGTGCTACCCTGGAAGAGCTTATGGATCAAAGATAAAATGTCCATGGATGATCACAGCCCAACAGGAGTGGGGTTGTCGCAGGGATATGTCTTAATGTGATAAGGGGAGAGGAGGGAAGAACTTGATCACTGTCTGGAAAGGTATGGATGGATGCTTGCTGGAGCTGATTCCAGTCTTGATGGGACCCCTCAAGGAGATAGGGTGGAAGGAGATTATTCATGGAGAAAACCGTGTATTAATGATACAGCTGTGAACAAACATGAAGGATGTATTGGGGCAGCAAAGAAAATTTGAGGGGCTCAGAGCAAAGCCGATCAGACTACCTCATGACTCTGGTTAAGAATTCATGACTTTGGTTATTACTTTTTAAAAGAAAAATGCCCTAAATACATGACTTGTTGAAATTTTGAGAGAGGGTTTATGGACCAAACCTTCTTCTATTTGCATTCATTAAGGCTGTCCCTTGGTTGCTAAGAGAAGAGGGAATGGGCTGGAAACACAGTGCTGTATGCTGGATACATTCAGGACTGTCTGATGGCCATGCTTCAAAGACTCAAATTAGTAGCCGCCCATTTCCTCTCAGACCTAACACTTTATTTTTTAATTCAAGCAGTATCGTATGATGTTACATCTTCCGTGATGTACTTCTCTCCTTCTTGGTTAGAAGTGTTGGACTTTGGCATCATGTTTGCATCTTGTCTACCCTCCACACTGTGATTAATATGTAGCTTACATGGCAAATAAAGAATGTGCCACCCCTACCTCAGTTGCCTAGCACTAATCCCAAAGCCATAGATTTGCAAAAATCTTACCACAAGTTAATTTTTTTTTTTTTTTTTTTTTTTTAGCAAGAGGATCACCTCGCCAAAAGAATGAAGTGCCAGGTTCAAGTTTGGCTTTGTGATTCTATGAGCACAGTCTTTTCAGATATTAGTAAGCAGTGGGTACTGCTGTTTCCTTTTAAAAAAGAAATACATAATGGGAATGAATAACCTCTGAAGATTTAGGACACATCATTTAACATTTTAAATTTCATCAGTAGCAGTGGAACCAATATAAATATTAGGGGATTCACTATACAAATATAATAGACTGGGAAACTAAAATCTCCAGATGAATGGATTATACATGTTCTATTAAAACAAATAATTGGTCAAATATATAAATTTAATTCTCTTTGAAAGTTGTGGTAATGTCCTCATTTTCATTAGGAGACAATTTTTTTTTTTTTTCCACGAGAGAAGAAGGCAGAATCTTTGCCTTAAATTCACGAGTTCCTCGGCTCGGAAACCGCTCACCTGCCTGGTGTGCTGCAATTGTAGTCACTCAGCCCAATCTGTAGACCTAGTGTTAAGTTTCAGCCAGTTGCCTGACTTTGCCAGATCCCCAAAAGGACGCTGCCACAAGCTAACACTCATTAGCCAGCTTCCTTACTGCAATAGTAATTTTTTCGCATTCTATTTAAAGCAACCCTCAGTCTTCCCGTGGTAAATGATTTTACACTGCACAAAATGTGCTGAAGCATTCACATCTCGGCGGATCACAAACCACACAGGAATAGGGCTTTACTCTTATAGAATAGTTTGTGTCTGCCCCAGGTCTTTGCTGCTTACTTTCGACACTCTTTGCCAACTTCACATTCTCCAAGAAAGTGTAAATCCTACCACGGGAAAACGAGGTGTGGAATATGTGTCTCCGTTGATGACATCACCTTCTACTTAGGGCTGTAAATTGTGTGAGACTGTGCACAGATACCGGCTCCTAAGTGCTGGGTTTTATAGCTGTATATTTGGGGCTTGAAAATACATCATTTGAGGGATGGGGAGCATCCCTTCTGCCTCGCTGAGAGTCATTCCAGGATCTTAAGGGAGTGCACTGGCACAGATGTCCAATGAATAGGAGGTTTTACACCTGAAACTGCTACTGCTTTGGGCCAAAAGCTTGTGATTGTTTTATTATAGGTCTCAATTATATAATTATGATAAACCAGCTAATGACTATATGGGCTACCTTAACCTCAAGAAGGGGCTACCTTCATTAGGTGACTTCATGGTCACCAAGAAGATCATTACGCTGGTGAATGCCTATAATTACACCATTATTAGACAGTCTCCACAGCGAACATGAAAGCGTTAGCCATGCAGTTGTGTCCAACTCTTTGAGATCCCATGGACTGTAACCTGCTAGGCTCCTCTATCCATGGGATTCTCCAGGCAAGGATACTGGAGTGGGTAGCCATTCCCTTCTCCAGGGAATCTATCTGACCCAGGGATCCAACCCAGGTCTCTTGCATTGCAGGCAGATTCTTTACCTTCTGAGCCACCAGGGACCAGGGACTCAGACAGTTTCCATATAACATATGGACAGTTCCTTAGAAATGAATCATTACTGAAGTTTCTTTCAGTGGAACAGGTATTTAACTGGGGTGATGGTGTCTCCAAGGTAACATTTGTTAAAGTCTAAAGATAGTTTTAGATTGCTATAAAAGGAAAGAGAAGTGCTACTGGCATCTAATGGGTTGAAGCCAGGGATGCTGCTAAGCATCTTACAGTGTTAAGGGCAACTTCCCACAACAAGAATCATCTAGCCCCAAATGTCATGAGTGCTGAGATGGAGAAACTTGTCTGGGTATGAATAAAAGGGGCTTACTAAAGTGGGGAGAGGAAGAAGTGTGGGCAATCTGGTGCCTCTTGAGGCAAGTTAGGAACCATAAGTACAGACAAGGACACATAATGGAAAACTTCTCATTTTGCTGAGAGTTAGCCCTGAAGCTATGCTAGAAGAGTATGGTTCCCAGGACTTTGTTTTGTTTAAAGATCAGAAAGGGTAAAATGCAACAAAGAAGAGGAGTGTCCTCAGACCTTATTCTTGGTTGGTGGAAAGCACATGAAAAGATTTCCCTAGAAGGTAGAATGGACCAAGGTGAACAGCTTGCACCAACCTTGGGAGGTTCCATTAGATTCCATGGAGAAAGATAGACTTGCTTCCCCTGATTAGTTGCATTTTCTGTCTCTGTGGCGAACACAGTTATCAGGATATGAGTCAGTTGTATGTGAAACTCCGAACCAACAGAAGAAGTTGGTCCCTATCCTTCCTAATTTGTGGACGATAGATTCAAAACCCTCACAAGTTCACAGACAGGCATCTTTAAAAAGTGATGGTGGACAAAACCTGGAGAACAGCCATGTCCCCAAGCAAATTCTCCAAAAGTGATGCATATTCAATAATGTTCAATGAAAGCTTGACCTGACAGCTTTTTTTTTTTTTTAATCAGACTATGATGAAAGACATTGACTAATTATTAGGCTATGATAAAAGACACTGGGCTTCACTGGTGGCTCAGCAGTAAAGAATCCATCTGCCAATGCAGGACATATGGGTTTGATCCCTGGGTCGGGAAGATCCCCTGGAAGAGGAAATGACAACCCACTCCACTATTCTTTCCTGGAGAATTCCATGAACAGAGGAGCCTGGTGGGCTACAGTCCATGGGGTTACAAAAGAGTCAGACCCGACTTAGCAACTAAACAAAAAAAGTAATATACAAAAGACATTCGAGAAAGCAGTGGAAATCGAGAGTGTGAATCAACACACGTAGGGAAGGTGTTGAGAGGGAGTACATTATTTTGCAGGCTTTCTCTTTCTATCATCCACCATGACCACACACCCCCTCTCACTATTGCTATGTTGATATTTAAACTTGTGTATATCCTTATGGTCCCTGCAGATTCTATCAGCGATGCATCCCCAGCAACTCACCAACTTCTTCTTAAACTAGACCATGCCATAGCTCTTGCTTTTCTTCCTGTTTGCACATAAAGAAATTGTCCAGACTTCTTCAGTGTTTTCTTTGCTCAGATGTCAGCAGAATGAAGTCACATCATAACCACAAGGAGACTTTTTGCTTGTACCACTGCCTGGTGTTAACAGCGTTAATGCTGCTTGGCGTGAAGAAGGCTAGTCATCGTAGCCAAACTTGTGAGAGGCTGCAAGAGGCCACTGTGAGACTGCCAATTAGGCAGCAAGGTGGAAAATGCTTGCCTTGCTTTTGGCTCCAGTTGGTTGGGGGGAAAGTTAAAACCAAGCAGGCAAGAAGAAGAAAATTTTCATTTTTTAATGTACTTGAGCAGTGGGAGAAGTTGTGCTACCCTGACTGTCCCATTGATAACCCCATGTATATTTATCTCCTACATATCTCATGCACACAGAGACAGACATGTGCACACACATGCAACACAAAGATTCCTTTGGCTTCAGTTGGCGGAACTCCTAGTTGGGCAGATCTGCATAGCAGGAAAAGCCAACTTGCACCCCAAGTTAAATTTCAACTTCTGCCCTCATGGCCCTCAACAATCAATCCATCTGCAAGGATACAGGTTGAGTTGTGGGATATCTATTATTAGTAATCAGAGCAATCATATGCTTATGTAGTGTTACAGAGAATATACACAGGAACTCACTTGTTTGATCTGCGTGATACCTTTCATGCTCTCATTCATTAGCAGCCTAGTATCTCTGATAGCTCAGTTGGTAAAGAATCCACCTGCAGTGCAGGAGACCACGGTTTGATTCCTGGGTCAGAAAAATCCACTGGAGAAGGGATGGGCTACCCACCCTGGTATTCTTGGGCTTCCCTAGTGGCTCAGCTGGTAAAGAATCCGCCTGCAATAAGGGAGACCTGGGTTTGATCTCTGGGTTGGGACAATCCCCTGGAGAAGGGAAAGGCTAGCCACTGCAGTATTCTGGCCTGGAGAATTCAATGGACTATATAATCCATGGGATCGCAAAGAGTCAGACATGACTGAAAGACTTTCACACACTTACTCATTCATGTAACAGGCACTGGGCTTGGCAGATTAGTTGGGAAGTGGGGTCAAGTAACTTGACCAGAATCATATGACTTCTACATGATACAGCTTGGACTTAAACCTGGATCTTCTGACTTTACCAACGAGCTACAGTTTCTGCTCTTGTTGATAACTGGCGTTTAGCTCATTTGAGGTTAACAAATGGGGTCCCCAATTTAATGATGAGCAGGAGATGGCTTTTTAAAAATCTCCTTAAAGTATTCCTCCTCCAAGGAGAGGTGTACTCAGCATATGTGGACTGTGTCTGTGATGAGAAAGCCCCTTGGTACCATGTGGGACAATTGCAGATTTCTGTCCTGCAGATTTCTTCCAATGCATGTTTTCTTCAGAGCTACTGCCTGTGGTTCTCAGCTTTTCAAGGATATGTGTAAGGAGTGTGAGTGGTGGGTTTTATTGTACTTAACAGATGGCCAAATTGTGTCAGAGGGACATAAAATGACTTGCTTAAAACCACATGTAACATTCCGTAGCTCCATGGCCAGAGTTTTTGGTACATTTGTTACGTGTAGGTTGTTCAAAAATGAGCCTTTTTTTTTTTTTTTTTTAAAGGAAAATTGAATGCATCACAAAGATGTTGTAAACATTTTGGCTCTGTAGAGCTTTGATTTCACTTGGACTTGCTAGTTTAAGGCCAGGCTGACTCCAGGTTGCTCCTTTCATATGCACACATTTCCCTTTATCCAAAGAATTGAAGAGCTTCCTCTTGAGTCGGACTAAAGGCCCATTGAATGGGAATCTTGGTTTACATTCCACATTTCTGACTCTTAGTTCTAGAGTCAGTGATTTACATTTCTCTCTGTTTGTCTCTGGGCGTGTGTGTCTCTGTCTTTTCCTCCTTCTCTCTGAAAACTCTCACTCTCTCTTTCTTCCATTCTTTCGTCTATTAACTTGTTACATGAGTTTTTGAGTATTTATTGAGTACAAATTCTGTGCCAAATGCTGCAGCAGTCCTTTGGGGATTCATCAGTAAGCAAAAGATTCATTTCTCAGGTGTGTGGTGTGTGTGTGTGGAGGGGGTGGGTATGTGCACATGTATATATAAATACATATTGTGAACTAAGTCACCTTTATCATTACTATAATTCATATACTAAGATTCTCAGTTTTAATGCCTTTTATACCAAATAAAGAGAAAAAACATTTCCTAAGGATATTTTTGGTTCCATTTTTTTCTACAACTTTCCCATAATCTGCCCACAATGCCGTTTAACCTGGGAGTGACTTTTACTTTCAGGCTCACTTCTTCTATCTTCTAGTTTGAATGTTTCAGTGGAGGATGTGCCGACTTCTCTTGCAGCTAGAACCAAAATGTTGATTAAACAACTAGCCCCGTGTACTGTAAATGTTAAAACTTCTTATGTTCCTGCTGCTTCCATATCCCCACAAACAGACCGTGAGCACCCTGCCCAGGTGACCAGGTGCACCCTTGTGATAATTCTAGTCACCGCCACAAGGTCCCCTGACTGCGAACTAGTGACAACCATACACAGCAATGGAATTCTCTCCTGTTTTTTGCTGGTGTGCACCACCCTACCTCCCATAAAGGCCCTGGTTGGTCATGCAGGGCCTCACTCTCTCTCTGCTCTCACAGCTGCTTGGCTGAGCCCCCCTTTCTTGATGCACCCTGCTGTGTGGGTACCTCATGGCATGCCCTGACTGTCTCTTTAGGACCCTGTGAGTAATGATAAAGCTTGGATTTCCTGTGCCTCTTCTGGTCAGCCTCTTGTGGTCACAGCTGACTGACCATCTCCTGAAGAATGCAAAACACTCCCAAATATTAGACTTCTATTCCTCTCTGCCCCAGGTGAGCATCCACTTGCATCTTAAAACAAACACAAAACTACCCTGCAAAACGCAAAACCAAGCCATGATCTGCATGCGGAGGGAGTCCCCCATGGCTTCCTCTCTGGCTGGTGCTGTAGGGATGTGATCTGGGAAAACCAGGTCCTTCCCACCCTTCACACCAGTTCTCCATGTAGTCTCCCAACACTGACTCATGCTGCCACCTTAAGTAGGTTCTTGCCAATGCTGGTATCTTCTAGGTGCTCTGTCCAAGGGAGGCAGAGAAGTCCATCACAAACCATCCTCTATGTTCCCTTCCAACGGCCTTCAGACAGGCAGCTGGACTAGTCTTGAAGATACACCCCTACTAATTGAGTTTCTAACTTCCACAGCCCTACTTTTCCAACTATTTGATTTCAATAATTTTCTGGAAACATTTTATCAGTACATTCTCTCTAGGGTCATCTCCCTCAGTATTGTTCTCTTTTTACTGCTCTTTCAACACCTTCAGGTATATCTCATTCACTAAGAAAAGCACTACTTTATATTTGGAGAACTCTTAAATACATGATTCCACTTAATCCACAAAATTGTTCTGTGAGGCAAACATTGGTCTTGAACACGTTTCTTAAAAGGAGGAATCTAGGGAGTAGGAAAGTAAAATCCTGGATGGAGTGGGTTATAGACCTCTTCTGTATAAGCTCTGCTAGAGCCTGCACCCAGGTGAACAAAGATAGAGGAGCAGGCATGGCAGCCCACTGAGGACACAGAACTTCTATGCCTTTTTTACTCACTTTAAGTCCTACATCTACTCCTGAGGCCATCACTTCTGACTCAAAGTACATATTACATCAAGACATGGCAATCAAAGGAACTTTTGCATGTTGTCATATCCTGCTTATGTACTGGTGGCTATACTGCTGGCTTTGACTTACTAACTCCTTCAGGATAAACATTCTGTACAGTATCCCATCTTGTTCTTACAAAAATTATCAGGAAAATATCATTGTCATGGTTTAAGAGGCTCAAGGATTGGGCAACTTTTTCCAAGTTATGGTTGAATGAAGAGAAGAACCCTCATCCAGCCATCCCGCAAACTTTCTCTTTCTATTACACTGGTTTATCTTCTTTAAATTATGGAGAATGTAAAATACACACTATTCTTTTACATGAATGTCTATGATGGAAAAATGCAGAAATGGCGACATGGCCCTATGGTTGCTTTTGTAATGGATCAGACAGGGATCAGTGAGAGGAAATACAGGCCGCAGCAGGATGTCATTTGGTTTGGCTTGTGATGAATCTCTGCAGGTGGAACAGTAGCAGGAGCATCATGGAGCTCCCCTCATCCATGCACAAATGCAGTGGCCCCCAGAGAGCAGTACAAGGTGGGGCAGTGAGTGGACGGTGGATGCAGGGCCTGGCTCCTTGAATGGCATCACTCCCCTGCTGTGTAACTTTCTCAAGCTGTTTTCCCTTTCTCTGCCTTGGGTTCCTGATTTCTGGGGGGCTTTTCCAGCTCCTTTACTAAATCTCATTAAGAAATGTGTGGATCTATTTTTTTAACACCACCCTTTAATACTTATACAGTGACCCGTAGGGACGTTTTCCTGGAAAGACTTTGCACGGATTTTCCACTGCCTGCTGCCCTCACTAGCACTTGGGAAACTGCTATTTTTTTCTTCCTGGTTGCATTTGCCACTTACCCTCCTGAAAACAGGAATTAAGACTTTAGACAGCTGCTGACCGCATAAAATTTTCAAATAAAATATTCCGATTACATTTTCTTAGGGAAAAAGTTCACTTGACTAGATTAGCAAAACTAATGTAAATATGAAGTCATGCCCGTGGCTGCCTGCAGAAGGTGTTTTTAACTTTCCATTCTGACTTAAGGGCCCAGTGCACCGAGGTGTCTGTGACACTCTGCTCTGTGTCACATTTGTGAGTGGGATGATGTTGTAATGCTTCCATAATGGTTAATATTGTGTTGATGGAGACTGATGCCAACGTGTACTAACATATATTTAGTCAGGTGGAGGCATTCTCAACTGGTAATGTAACCTGTGTGATTAAATAATTTACCCATGTAAATAGAACAAGGAGGATTCAACTTTTATTTATTATTAAAAGACACTGCCTTTACTCTTGCATGAATACATGATGTTATTCTCTAACATCTAAAGTCTATCAGGATTTTCACTCTTATGAAGAGAATACAAAAGTATATTGGCCAAATTATTTGATAAATGGAACTTTGGTTAAGTCTTTCAAAAGGCCTGTGGGGAACCTGGGGAGACTGAGTCACCTCGGACAAGACTTGGCAGGTCACGTGGTCCTGCATGTGGTCCCTTTGGTCAGGGCCACATGGTATTGAGCAAATGGGGAAAATGGGACAGTTGCCAGGACAATTCAGGAGGTCAAACTACCTCCTCTTATTCACCTGTATAAGCAAAAACAGAAAGATCACATAAACAGGAGTTAAATTCTTCCCTCTACTATTAACACCCTACATAGCTTGGAAGAAGTAGCCTAACATCTCAATTCTCTCATCTATCAAAAAGTTTAGGACCCTCAATATCATTGTCTTCCAAGTTTTTCAAATAAAACATTCTTTTGAAGTTCAAGGGGGCAATGAAACACTTTGCAAAGTGATGGGAGTATGTCAAACGACTCTTCTGTGGACAGCCAGGGCTCTGCAAAGCATCCTCAGACTCTGGGCTGAAGTCTCTGGAGCCTCTCCCTGGGTCAGCCAACCTTCCTCACAATTTCTCTACAGCTGGGATCAAAAAGCACTGCCATTGCCGTCTTAGCCCCGCCCACAGCTCCTCTCCCAACCATCCTTGCCACATCAGACATATTTAAGGAACAGGCACCTCTTAGCAGGAACTCTCAGAATGTTATGAGAACGTACATTTAAATAGCTGAAAATGGGAGACAATAATATTTAGGGTCAATAAATCAAAAGAGGAAGCAGAAATGCCCCTGATATACCAAAAAGTTGGCCTCTGAATGTACCTCTTCCCATGTCACTCCTGGGGTTGACACGGGCTTCAGCCTTCTTTACTAGGTTTTCCCTCTTCCTGTGTGGCATGCCTTTATGCCTGCTGATTTTGACTGGGTCTTTCAAAGTTTCACAAGTGGACCCTGTATCTAGGACTTCTGGGATCTGCAGGTCCTGTTTACAGTTTGTACCACGAAGATGACAGACTTCTTGTTTCCTCTGACTCTGCCATTCACTGCCACATGACTGGGTAGGAGGTGCCCTTCAGTTCTGTGCTGAAGGATTTCATAATAACCTGCAAAGAAGAAGATGGCATCCTGCCACAGATTCTACAGATATCTGAGGGTACTTGGACCAAGATGGCTGGCGCATCTGACAAAGGAATCAGGAGTGTCTTCTGTCTAAATGACTAAGAATTATGAAGTATTTTATATCTGAATTTCTACTGACCATCTCTTTAATATTTTTATAAATGCATGCCCATGTGAGTGAGTATCTAAGAAAGGAGATACAGTGGATGGAGCCAAAAAAGAAGTTTTTCTTGGACATGAAAGAAATGCCAACAGTGAGAACTCTGTGGAATTTGTAGGCTATGTGAAAGTCTGAGCTCAGTTTTCAGGGAGAAGAATTCAATCAGGACTACCTGTGGGTGCATGCTTGGTCGTTCAGTTGTATTTGAATCTTTATGATCCCATGGACTCTAGCCCACCACGTGCCTCTGTCCATGGGTTTCCCAGGCAAGAGTACTGGAGTGGGATTTCCTCCTCCAAGGAATCTTTCATTTCCTCCTGGGGATCATCCCAACCCAGGGATAGAACCTGTGTCTCCTGCCTTTCCTGCACTGTAGAAAGATTCTTTACTGCTGAGCCACCTGGGAAACTCTATCAGGACTCTATGACTGGCTGGCAAAGTTAAATTTCCATTGAGGTAGAGACCGGTGGAGTAGAGTTGGATCGGACCTTTGGAAGGTTGCTTGCAATGCTAAGATGTTTGGATTCTATAAATATGTGGCCAAGGAAGGAGTTCTCTCTTAAACACGCACACACAGAGAAGCATTTATAGGCATAGGTGTTCTAAAACTGTAAGCCTCCCCATGGAAATCAGGTCCATGCCCCCAAACAGTGCAGGACAATGATAGGTACTCCAGAGATTTTTGCCGGTTTGTAAATCACTGACTTGTGTCTTAGAAGAGCAGAAACCCCTGGAGGAAAAGAGACATCTCAGCAGGAAGAAGAGAGGCAGGAAAGAAGATGGGAGAAAATAACCAGAAGACAAAGCTTACCTTTTGGCCTCCTTAAAAGACTGTGCGGCGGGCCCCAGGAATCTAGTTCTGGAGCAGGTCCATAAAGTAAGCCTTCAAAACGTTTGCACAAAAGATTCTTAAGTCAGCTCATAAATGTGACACCAAGCAAAGACTTGGCAAAATTCAGCCAAATCATAAAAATAGTTGCTGGACTGTGCAGCCCTGTTACCTGTGCTGGCAAAGGCTAGGGTGCAGAGCTTCGCCACTCCTAATTAGGGATCAGGTAAGCGACAGAGATTTCGAGTTTTATTTATGTTTGGTCCTGGGCCAGTTCTTTCTGGTCTCTGGCCTCTTGTCATAAAGGGGAACCAGTATAAAGTAGGACAAGACCAAAGAAAACATGTGAACATTTTATTGTCGAAATGGGAACTTTTTATGGGAGAATGAGGCCTGATGTGACCACATCGTTGCTGGGGAAGCTGGGTACTGAGAAAATGTTCCCAGTCATGGACTGTTCTTGGAATTCTCCAGACTGCATTCTTCTCTCGGTGATTTTATTTTCAATTAAGTCACTAAAATTGTCTGTTTAGACCCTAATCAGAAATATTCACCACCAGGAGAAGCTGAATTGGAGGATCTCCTGACCTAAAAAATATAAGAACATGTATATTTGTTTGCTAGGGCTGCCTGAACAAAGTACCACAACCTGAGGGGCTTAAACAACAGAAATTTACCATCTAACAGGTCTGGATGTTGGAAGTCTAAGGTCAAGGTGTCAGCAGGCTTGGTTCTTCCTGAGGGGTATCAGAGAGGATCTGCTCACTTCTGGCAGCTTGTCTGCAATCTTTGGCATCCATTCCTCGGCTTATGGAGCTTCACAGGTGACACAGTGGTAAAGAATCTGCCTGCCAATGCAGGAGACTCAGGTTAGATCTCTGAGTCAGGAAGATCCCCTGGAGGAGGTAATGGCAACCTGCTCCAGTATTCTTGCCTGGGAAATCTTATGGACAGAGGAGCTTGGTGGGCCACAGTCCATGAGGTCGCAAAGAGTTGGGCATAACTGAGCAACTGAACATGTGCATGCACTTTGGCTTATAGGAGCATCACCCTGGTCTCTGGCTTCCTCTTCATGTGCCATTCTCCCTGTATGGGCTGTGTCCAAGTTCTCCTTCTTCTCAAGATACTGTCATATTAGATTAAGGCCCACACTAATGACCTTATCTTAACTTGATTAACTCTGTAATAAAGTCATGTTCTGAAGTCCAGAGGATCATCATTTCCATTTATGAATCTGTCAGGGGAGGGGCACTTTTCAACCAAAAAACAACCTGGTTTCCAAACTATGAAGGAAAAGAGCTGTTGTAAATTTATTTTTTTTAAATCAAGAATAAAAGAATCTTCAGAGCTTTGGTGGAAGATAATGATTTCAGCTCTTCATAAGTACCACTTTAAATAACTTATTTCTGCATGTTGATATGCTTACTGTTCATTGTCTCCTGTATAAGGAATCATTTGAGAGACTTAGATTATAATGAAGAACCAAGAAAAACATAGGTGTGCTTGCTCCTTTCTAGTAAGAAGAGCCACATAATTCACCATGCTTTACTTTTCACTTGAATTGCCAGACGTCTCAGAGCCCCCGATGATGCTCAGTCTTGGGTACCTTGTTTATTTCTGCTTCTTGGTAGGACCTGATTTCAGTTTCTCTGTTTTCTTCTCTTGGTTGTCATCTGTCCAGACTGCCTCACAGTCTTTCTGGAGAGATGTGGGATGCATTTTGACATAGCAAAAAGACTGACTCCCAGGAGTCACTGTTACAGTTACTGCCCCAACTTCTAAAGCTATTTTCCATCATAATCTTTCATTGTGGTTGCCACAAGCATTTATAGGTTATCTCATTAGCCTTACCTCCAAGCTTCTACCTTTCTGCTGATAAGAGCTTTTGAAAGTAGTGATTTAACACTGCTTATAGCATGAAACTATTCACTCCTTTGAGTCAGACATTTACTTTACAGGAAATTCAGCCTTAGAAATTCAATTGTAGAAGATACCAAAGCATTGCCTTTGTATGACAAAGAAATGGCAGAAAGTCCTGTTTGTCCAAAAACAGTCTTTGGGGAAGGCAGTTGTCATTTCCCCAAACAGGAGGAATCCCAACTAAGGGGGAAACATTCACACACACACACACACACACACACACACACACATATTCACACACAAACAACCACCAACAAACTACTAGCTCATATATTAGTGCTTATTTTCATCACTTTGCATAAAATTAATGGATTTTAAAAATAAAATGTTTGGGTAAATTTATGAATACTTTATTAGGCATCTGAAACTGGGATATACCTCAAGAATCTCATGTGCAGTTGTGAGTCTTAGTCACAGAAGCTTCAGTTTTACAAGCAGTAGTAATATGAGATTGGCAAACTGAGTTAGCCTTGTCAGTCTCTGAATATTTGCTCTGTATTATGACTAATTTGTCCACTGGATCTTTCAGTTCTAAATTGGTACTCAGCTATGCTTGTATGTCTATACAATTGAAATAGTATGCTATCTAAAAAAAGATTCAAGTATGCTGTTATGTACACAAATGAACCTTTAAAACATCATGTTAAGAATCGAATCACAAAAGGCCATTTATTATATGAGTCCCTTTCTATAAAATGTGCAGAATAGGCAAATTCATCAAGATTTGAGCTATATTGACAGTCAAGAGAGTTGGAGTTTTCCTGTTTGCTATTAGGTACGAAATTTCTTTTTGGGGTAATGGGAATGTTCCAGAATTAGTGTTGGTGGTTGTAAAATGTAGTGAAAATACTAAAAACCATTGCATTATTTGTACATTTCAAAATGGTAAATGTTATGCTGTGTGAATTATATCTCAATTAAAAAAACCCTAAACCTTGCACATTATTAAATGAAGTACATACACATAAAATAATTTTTTATATAATAGTGATAGCCAATTAGAAATGAAGGGAAATTATCTTCATAGTAGCAATAAAATCTTAGTTATATAGGAGTCATTGCAACAAGAAAGATATGGGGGGATCTATGAAGAAAACTAGAAGGAGGGATGGCATCAAATAGATGTTTTTTAAAGCTTTCATGGATGAATCAATGCCTAAAAATGGCTAGGAAAATTGCAATAAAGAATATCTTCCCAGATAGTAAAACTTAAAAAAAAGAGTTGTCTTTAAATGAAACAATGTGGTCTTGACTCAGATATAGGGAAATGAATCAGTGGAGCAGAATTAAAAACTTTTGGAAATAGACCCAAGTAAATATGAGAAGTTAACATGGTATTTTATTTCAATGGATAAAGAATGTTCACTTATGAAATGATTCTGATATACAGGCAATATTGAAGCAAACCTAAGTTCTTTACCTTATATCCATACCCTTAGTCAGTAGATTAAATAAATCAGAAAGAAATCAAGAGGATGCTTAGAAAAGCTGGGGGAAATTATTCAAAGAAAGAAAACTTCAGAAGTAAAAACAATAGAATATATTTCTAAGCACAATGCATAATGGCAGATATATGTAATAACTATTATATGGTGACAGTATACATTAAGAATACACACAAGTATATAATATATGTTATGTTATATAAACATATAGTGAAAGTGAAAGTGTTAGTCACTTAATCATGTCTGACGCTTTGTGACCCTGTGGACTATAACCCACCAGGCTCCTCTGTCCTTGGGATTTCCCAGGCAAGCACATTGGAGAGGGTTGCTATTACCTCCTCCAGGAGATCTTCCCGAATCATGTATCGAACTAGGGTTTCCTGCATTGCAGGTAGATTCCTTACAGTCTGAGCTGCCAGGGAAGCCCAAATATATAGTATATATACCTTATCTATACTTAACATACATAGGTGTATAATACTTATAACATATAGTTTACATATGACTGTGTTTAAAAAATAGATAGTAGGTGAAAGATTTCCCGGCCTCTTGAATGGGAGAAGTTAATACCACTGCTAACATTATACTTAGTCTCTCAGTCGTGTCTGACTCTCTGTGACCCTTTAGACTGTAGTCCGCCAGGCTCCTCTATTTTTCAGGCAGGAATACTGGATTTGCTGGCCATTTTCCTCCTCTAAGGGATCTTCCCAACCTAAAAATTGAATGCACATCTCCTATCTCCAACATTGCAGGTGAATTCTTTACCTGCTGAGCCATTTACAATCATTAGAGTTTTACAAATTGATCAGGAAAGCCCATAAACTCACAAAAATGGGCAGATGTGAAAAATCAAAGAAGAAAAATCTAAGCAGATCATATTCATATTAAACAATGCCCATTTCATTAGTATTCAGAGAAAGGCAGATGTATGCAGTAACAAAGATCATATTTTTCACTCCCTAGATTGTCAAAAATCAAAGTGTTGGTAAGGTTAACAAGAAACTGACACTTTCATATGTAGCTGCTCAGCACATGAATTGCTGTATTGTTATAAAGTAATTTGGTAACAGCTATTTAAAAATCACATTTTTTAAATTTTGCAATCTCACTTTGACACCCTCTTCTATAAAAATAGAAGCATCGTGTTTAAAGAGGTTCATTACAGCATTGCTTTTAGAAGCAAAGTACTGGAAATGAACATCCACCAGTAGTGTGTTGTTGCTTTTGTTCAGTCACTAAGTTGTGTCTGAGTCTTTGCAACCCCATGGACTGCAGCTCTCCAGGTTTCCTTGTCCTTCACTATTTCCTGGAGTTTACTCACATTCATGTGCGTTGAGTTGGTGATGCTATCTAGCCATCTCATCTTCTAGCACCCTCTTCTCCTCTTGCCTTCAATCTTTCCCAGCATCAGATGGGAAAAGATGACTCTTTACTAATGAGTCATCTCTTCACATCAGGTGGCCAAAGCATTGAAATTTCAGCTTCAGCATCAGTCCTACCAATGAATATTTAGGGTTGATTTCTTCTAAGATTGACTGGTTTGATCTCCTTGCAGTCTATAGGACTCTCAAGAGTCTTCTCCAGCACCACAATTCAAAAGCATCAATTCTTTGGCACTCAGCATTTATGGTCCAGCTCTCACATCTGTACATGACTACTGGAAAAATCATAGCTTTGACTATGCTTGCACAAATTATGTTAATACTGATCGTGTAGAATATTATGCAGTTATCTAAAAGAGTGAGTTAGATACCGTAGTCCTGAAGGGATGCCCAGAATGCATTGTTTAGTGAAATAAGCAAGTTGCCCAGTAGTATCATAAATATTTCTATAAAAATCAAAGACCCCATGATGTTCATTCTAAATTCTTTTATATGTGTATGGATGGTTTATATTTGTCTTCCTTGGCCATAAGAAAGGATGAAGATTATATCTCAAAGATTATACTTAAAAGGAACATAATCCTGAAAGGATTCTACCCAACAGGTTGATATTGGTGGCTTTAAGCTTATAGGAATGATTGAAAGAGGAGGAAGGAGGCTAATTTTCTAATTTTGTTCTGCTAGTTACAATGAGTTTGTGCTATTTTGCAATACAGAGAAAATGGAAGAAATGCTGAAAGAACAGTATCTTTGATCTACTGATGTCCCCTTTTCTAAATGACCAGTTTATGCACTTTTTCTCATTCTGTACTTTTTATTGGGCTTGGATGTATTTTCAAGATGGAGCAGAGATAAATGTGAATTTGTTTTTTCATTTAAACCAGAAGCCTAGATTTTTGTTTTGAATAATCATTCTGGTAAAATGTCCATTATCTCCCACTTGTGAAGACAGAGTTACTATAAACAAAGATTGTCCACATGCTCTCAGAGTTAGGCTGGCCTGGCAGTACTGATGGGTGTGGAGGAAAGGGAGCACACTGGGAAAAGACCTTTCAGGGACAAAGCAAAATTGAATCTGGAGCAGAGAAAATCTGTTTGGTTTTCCCGAATCTTCTTGGGAAAGGAGGGGTGTCTTCCAGCCTGGTTCCTGGGCATGGCTTCTGCTTCACTTTGAAAGAATTTCCTCACAAGTTGAGAGGGCATCCAGGTCTCTTTCTAACCTACGAAGTTTGAGGAATTGAAAAATAATAGTTTTAGAACAAAGACTTAGAGTGTGTTGCTGGAATAGCTCACGTAACATGAGAGGCAATCTTTCTAAATATGTGAAATACTTTTCCAATTAAACCATTCAAGCTTAGAATTTGTTATTATTATTTCCTTTTAAATTATTTGTTATGTATCTTATTGAAATACAGTTGACATGCAATATTATGTTTATATAAATATATATATATATATACACATACATACTTTCATGGTATATATATATATATATTTTTTTTTTTTTCGTACTGCACTATGTAAATCTGAAAGGAAATTGAAGAGTACTATAAAACTCAAATAAGTACTTTATCAAGAATCAAAATAAGTTCATTCTCTCTCTCTTTTGTTTTGGTTTGTTTTCTAGTTTTTCTTTCTTTTTTTTTGCTATGCTGCACAGCTTGTGGGATCTTAGACCCCTGATCAGGGATTGAGCCTGAGCCCAGGCAGTGGAAGCATGGAGCCCTAACCACTGGATAACCAGGGAATTCCAGAGTTTTTAACTATGATTTGCATGTTTAGGGGTAGCGTCAAATTTTGTCCTTGGTTATATTTCATTTAGGCACTCTATTCCAAGTTGAGTTTTTATTGCGAATAAAGTGTTCATCAGGATTTCATATGAATTAAAAAATGTATATATAATTAATATTCTTTATAATTTAGTCTTTTGTCTCTGCATCTTAGTTCTAGTTTTGTCATATTTGCCTAGTATTCTGATAGTTTATCCAATTAATTGGTTAGCTTCAAAGAACCATCTATTTATCTTATTCTTTGTTTTTAATTTGTACATTTTTCCCTGGTGGCTCAGAGGTTAAAGCATCTGCCTGCAATGCGGGAGACCCGGGTTCAATCCTGGGTCGGGAAGATCCCCTGGAGAAGGAAATGGCAACCCACTCCAGTATTCTTGCCTGGAGAATCCCATGGAGGGAGGAGCCTGGTAGGCTACAGTCCACGGGGTCACAAAGAGTCGGACATGACTGAGCGACTTCACTGTCAGAACTAACTTTATTTTCCAAGTACAAGCCTTTATGTCCTTAGTTAAATTCATTCCTAACACAGTGTTGAGAGAATTATTTTGTGAATTTTTCTCACCTTAGTTTCTTATGTTTTGATGTGATAAGTGGAACTCTTAATTTCTCTTTCTGATAGTTTGTTGTTATGGTATAGAAATGCAACGCATTTCTGCATATTAGTTTTGTATACTGAAACTTTACCCAATTTATTGATGATCTCTAGTAGATTTTTGGTGGCATTCTGGGAGATTTCCTCAGGTCTAGAATCTTTCTTTTTTGAAGTATAGTTGGTTTACAATGTTGTGACAGTTTCTGGTGTGAAGCAAAGTGATTCAAATTCTTTTCCATTACAGGTTATTACAAGGTATTGAATATAGTTTTCTCTACTGTGCAGTAGGACCTTGTTTATTTATTTTGTATATAATTGTATGTATATGATAATTCCAATCTTAATTTATTCCTCTTGCTGTAGATTCAATTTTTAAATTTAACTTCAAATTAAAGTTGTTAAATTTTTTCTAAGTATACCATTGTACTTTTCTATTGATATTTTTTTTTAAAATTTAGTGACTGAGTAAAATTTTTCAATTTAGAGTTTATACTTGCTCCTTTTCAGTTCTGTCTGTTCTTTTCCCCCCTAAAACAACCAATACTTTTCTCAGGAATCCTATTTCTTCTTTTATCTTTTCTAGCATTCTGAACATTCTAATTTCAATGTTTCTTTCTGTTTTTTTGTTATATTAATATATATATATATATATATATATATATATTTGGATGTGAATTATCACCTTTATTTTGCCTGCTGATTTACTCTCAGGGTATTGGTGAAGAGTGAGGATTCAGAAATCAGATTGCCCTAATAGGATTATGATTCCACTGTTGTGTGAGCTTGGATAAGTCAGTTACTTATGTGTGCCTCAGTTTCCTCACTTGTGAAATAGAGATAATAGTTTCTTCCTCAAGGAGTTGTTGTCATGGTGAAGAAAGTTAACACAGCTCACCTTTGAATACCATGGATTTGAACTTCATGTGTTCACTCATACGTGAATTTAAAAAAATAGATATAGTAGTATGTGATTCCTGGTTGATTGAATCTGTGAATGTGGAACCATGGATATGTAGGGCCAGCTGTGGGGCTTAAGCGTAGGTCGTAAGTCCTGGAACCAATGCCTCCCATATACGGAGGAAAACTGTGTTTGTAAATCACTTTTCAGATGCTTTGAGTATGGTAAATTATAATTATTTTCCATTGCAAATGAACAAAACTTCAGGTAGATACAGATTTAGGGCCTCACCCTCCTCAGAGGACTTTTCATTTCCTATCAGCTTTACAAAAGGCTGATTTGTATTCTCTGGCGAGTAACAGTTGTTTATTTACTTTTCCCCAATTGTTGGAACAATTTCATTGTCCTGAAAAAATGATATGCCTAGGTAAGGGGTATTTTTCATGAATTTTCATTATTAATATCTCTCACTGTCTTGTCTTAGGTCTTTTTCCAATACGGGAAGTTTCCTTTTGTAATGTCGGAGAAGGCAACGGCACCCCACTCCAGTACTCTTGCCTGGAAAATCCCATGGATGGAGGAGCCTGGTAGGCTGCAGTCCATGGGGTCGTTAAGAGTCAGACATGACTGAGCAACTTCACTTTTCACTTTCATGCATTGGAGAAGGGAATGGCAACTCACTCCAGTGTTCTTGCCTGGAGAATCCCAGGGACAGGGGAGCCTGGTGGGCTGCCGTCTGTGGGGTCGCATAGAGTTGAACACGACTGAAGCGACTTAGCAGCAGCAGCAGCAGCAGCCTTTTGTAATGTACTTGGTTATTATTTCTGTTCACTGTGGCTGCACATTTGTGTCCCCACCCCCCAATTCATATGGTGGAGATTAATATCCAAGGTAATGGTATCTGGTTGCTGTTATTTAAAGTCAAATGTGATTTTTTTGCTTCCCCATGAACTGTAGCCTGCCAGGCTCCTTGGAGTGGGTTGCCATTTCCTTTTTTAGGAAATCTTCCCAACCCAGGGATCGAACTCTTGGCCTCCTGCGTTGCAGGCAGATTCTTTATTGCCTAAGTGATCAGGAAAACCCCGACTGTATCGAGAAGTCAGTTTAGTTCAGTCGCTCTGCTTTATCCAACTTTGCGACCCCACAGAGTGCAGTACTCCAGGCTTCCCTTTCCATCACCAATTCCTAAAGCTTGCTCAAACTCATGTCCATTGAGTCAGTGATGCCATCCATCCATCTCATCCTCTGTCATTCCCTTCTTCTCCGGCCTTCAATCTTTCCCAGCATCAGGGTCTTTTCAAATGATTCAGTTAGTCACACCAGGTGGCCTAAGTATTGGAGTTTCAGCTTCAACATCAGTCCTTCCAATGACTCTTCAGGACTGATTACCATTAGCATTGACTGGTTTGATTTCCTTGCAGTCCAAGGGACTCTCAAGAGTCTTCTCCAACACCACAGTTCAAAAGCATCAATTCTTTGGTGCTCAGCCTTTTTTACGGTCCAATTCTCACATCCATACATGATTATTGGAAGAACCATAGCTTTGACTAGATGGACCTTTGCCAGCAAAGTAATGTCTCTGCTTCTTAATATACTGTCTAGATTGGTCATAGCTTTTCTTCCAAGGAGCAAGTGTCTTTTAATTTCATGGCTGCAGTCACCAACTGCAGTGATTTTGGAGCTCCCCAAAATAAAGTCTCTTACTGTTTCCATTGTTTCCCCATCTATTTGCCATGAAGTGATGGAACTGGATGCCATGATCATAGTTTTTTGCATGTTGAGTTTTAAGCCAGCTCTTTCATTCTCCTCTTTCACTTTCACCAAGAGGTTCTGTAGTTCTTCTTTGCTTTCTGCCGTAAGGGTGGCTTCACCTGCATATCTGAGATTATTGATATTTCTCCCAGAAATCTTGATTCCAGCTTGTGCTTCATCCAACCAGGCATTTCACCTGATGTACTCTGCATAGAAGTTAAATAAGTAAGGTGACAATATACAGCCTTGATGTATTCCCTTCCCAATTTGGAAACAGTTCATTGTTCATCTCCATTTCTAACTGTTGCTTCTTGACCTGCATACAGATTTCTCAAGAGACAGGTAACTTGGTCGTCTGTTATTCACATCTCTTTAAGAATTTCCCCCAGTTTGTTGTGCTCCACACAGTCAAAGGCTTTGGCATAGTCAATAAAGCAGAAATAGATGTTTTTCTGGAATTCTCTTGCTTTTTCTATGATCCAGTGAATGTTGGAAATTTGATTTCTGGTTCCTCTGCTTTTTCTAAATACAGATTGAACATCTGGAAGTTCTCAGTTCACATACTATTGAAGCCTAGCTTGAAGAGTTTTGAGCATTACTTTGCTAGAGTATGACATCAGTCTAATTGTGCGGTAGCTTGATCATTCTTTGCCTTTCTTTGGGGTTGGAATGAAAACTGACCTTTTCCAGTCCTGTGGCCACTGCTGAGTTTTCCAAATTTGCTGACATATTGAGTGCAGCACTTTCACAGCATCATCTTTTAGTATTTGAAATAGCTCAGCTGGAATTCCATCATCTCCACTAGCTTTGTTCATAATGATGCTTCCTAAGAGTCACTTGACTTTGAATTCCATGATGTCTGGCTCTAGGTGGCTCAGATCATGAACTCCTTATTGCAAAATTCAGACTTAAATAGAAGAAAATAGGGAAAACCGCTAGACCATTTAGGTATAATGTAAGTCAAATCCCTTACAATTATACAGTGTAAGTGACAAATAGATTCAAGGGATTAGATCTGATAGACAGAGTGCCTGAAGAACTATGGACGGAGGTTCATGACATTGTACAGGAGGCAGTGATTGAAACTATCCCCAAGAAAAAGAAATGCAAAAAGGCAAAATGGTTGTCTGAGGTGGCCTTACAAGTAGCTGAGAAAAAGAAGGGAAGCAAAAGGCAAAGGATGAAAGAGAAGATATACCCATGTGAATGCAGAGTTCCAAAGAATAGCAGGAAGAGATAAAAACTTTCTAAGTGATCAATTCAAAGAAATAGAGGAAAACTAAATATCTCTTCAAGAAAATTAGAGATATACTAAGGGAACATTTCATGCAAAGACGGGCACAATAAAGGACAGAAATGGTACGAACCTAAAAGAAACAGAAGATATTAAGAAGAGGTGGCAAGACTACACAGAAGAACTATACAAAAAAGATCTTCATGACCCAGATAACCACAATGGTGTGATCACTCACCTAGAGCCAGACATCCTGGAATGTGAAGTCAAGTGGGCCTTAGGAAGCATCACTACGAACAAAGCTAGTGGAGGTGATGGAATTCCAGCTGAGATATTTCAAGTCCTAAAAGATGACACTGTGAAAGTATTGGGAAATTGGAGGTAATTAAAGCATGATGATGGAGGCTTCCTGAATGGTGCTAGTGTCTTTGTAAGAAAAGACTGTGCTTTTTTTCTCTCCCTCTCTGCCTGATGAGAATACAAAGAAAAGACAAGACAACAATCTGCAAACCAGGAAGCTGGTCCTCACCATACCCAGGATCTACCAGCTCCTTGATCTTGGACTTCCCAAGATCTCACAGAACTGTGAGAAATAAATCTTTGTTTAATTCATCTAGTCTATAGTGATCAGTCATAGCAGCCTGAGTTAAGACACTGCTACTTGCTATATTTTCTTAATTTCTGTAAGACTATTTCTTCATCTAAAAATTAGGAAAAATAATACCGATCTCACAGGATTGTCCTGACAATTAGTCATGCAAAAGTATGTAACGAGTCTCGCCCTGTGCTACTTTAATAAATCATGTGTCCATATTAGCAATGCAACTGAGAAATATGACAGACAGTTTCTTAAAGGAGTACTTGCTGTTTGCGTTTTAAATATTTTCTTATCTTAAATTCTGTCATGTATTGAGTTTTTAAACAATAGCAGAAAACAATCTCTGAGGAACAGTTACATAGCAGACACTCGGTAAATGGCTGTGCTTCTCTTCTGCGCTTTTCGGAGCTTGAATCCATACATTGTCTTTCTAGCCTCTCACCACATACACCATCATGTGTCTGCTCATTTTTGCCTCTTTCTCTTCCCCATGTAATGCCACTTTTCAATGTTGTCTTTTGTGGTGTTAATTCAATTTGATGACAGTGTGTGTGTTTGTGTGTGTGTGTGTTTAAATGTGGCCATCACATTAAAAAGCAACACCTCCAGGGTATCGCTTTTCTTCTCCCTTTGTTTTGTCACGTTACAGTCTCCCCCTTGGAGCGGTATTTTGATTTCAAAAGCTGTGTGCTCCTCTCTTTCTTAATTTATTAGCGTGTGGTTGGTTGCCACTGTTGCATTTGTTTCTGCCGTAGAGCAGAGTGCGTCAGTTAATATGTACGTTGGGTGGGTCAAAGTGTGTGTTTGGGTTTTTCTGTAACATCTTATGGAAAAATTCAAATGAACTTTTTGGCCAACCCAATACATATAGCCAGTCTTTTTAAGATTCTTTTCTCATGTAGGTCATTACACAGTATTGAGAAGAATTTCCTGTGCTTTACAGTAGGTCCTTATCAGTTATATATTTTATGTATAATAGGGTGTTTGTCAAGCCCACTCTCCCAGTTTATCCCTTCCCCTCCAACCCTGCTTCCCCAACCCGCCCTCCCCTGCCCCAGTAATCATAAGTTTGTTTTATACATCTGTAATGCTATTTCTGTTTTGTAAATAAGTTCATTTATACTTATTTTTTTAGATTCCACACTTAAGCGTTATCATATGATGTTTGTCTTTTACTTCACTCAGCATGACATTCTCTAGATGCATGCATGTTGCTGCAAATGACATTATTTTATAATTTTTTTATGGCCGAATGATATTTCATTGTATGTATGTGCCACATCTTCTTTATCCATGTCTCTGTTGGTGGACGTTTAGGCTGCTTCCATGTCCTGGATATTGTAAACAGTGCTGCAGTGAACATAGGGGTTCCTGTAGTCTCAGAATATTGTTTCTTTCAGTGATTTTGCTTCAGAAGGTTTCTCCTTGCCTATATGATCGTTTCATGTATAGTAGATTTAATATTGATAACTTTCCCTTTTCTACTTGCGGCTTTTGAATCAATCATTTTTATTTTATTACAACTTATCAAGTATTGCTCCCTCTAGTGCACTAGGCTACTAGAGTAGGCTGAGTAGAGATCTTTTTGGAAAGATAGCTGGGAGTTTTGTTTTGGAGTTTGATTTTTCAAGGTATTTGTAATTTGCTGATAAAAAGAAATTAAAGCTCTCATGATGTGAAGTATTATAAAGTATGGTTTGTCTGTAATTTCTGTGTGATACAGATTCTATGATAGTCATCTTTGGGTAATTTATATCTCCCTGTTACCAACAGAGATTTTCTCTATTGCATCAAAATACTAAATACTTAATGACAGTATTCTATTCAAGCCTAAAACATATCCTCAAAGGAGATCAGGCTCAAGAAAATTGCCTGCATTTACCAACATTGGTATGCTATTATTAAAATTATCTCTAAACTCTTACAAGGATACCAAACACAAAACCCAAAACAGATATATCCTGTTTTCTCACATTTGTAATTACAAAGCAGGGAGTATTTCAGAAACTTCATCTATGTGATAAACTTTGGGATCTTGTTGTTTAATTGCTAAGTCCCGTCTGACTCTTTTGTGACACCATGGACTGCAGCCTATCAAGCTCCTCTGTCCATGGGAATTCCTAGGCGTTATACTGGAGTGGGCTGGCATTTCCTTCTCCAGAGAATCTTGCTGATCCAGGGATCTAATCCGCATCTCCTGCATTGGTAGACAAATCTTTTAACATTAAGCCACCAGTTCAGTTCAGTTGCTCAGTCGTGTCCAACTCTTTGCAACCCCATGAACCACAGCATGCCAGGCCTCCTGGTCCATCACCAACTCCCAGAGTTTACCCAAACCCATGTCCATTGAGTCTGTGATGCCATCCAACCATCTCATCCTCTGTCGTCCCCTTCTCCTCCTACCCCCAATCCCTCCCAGCATCAGGGTCTTTTCCAATGAGTCAGCTCTTCCCATGAGGTGGCCAAAGTATTGGAGTTTCAGCTTCAGCATCAGTCCTTCCAATGAATACCCAGGACTGATCTCCTTTAGGATGGACTGGTTGGATCTCCTTGCAGTCCAAGGGACTCTCAAGAGTCTTCTCCAACACCACAGTTCAAAAGCATCAATTCTTCAGTGCTCAGCTTTGTTTATAGTCCAACCCTCACATCCATACATAACTACTGGAAAAACCATAGCCTTGACTAGGCAGACCTTTGTTGACAAAGTAATGTCTCTGCTTTTTAATATACTGTCTAGGTTGGTCATAACTTTCCTTCCAAGGAGTAAGCATCTTTTAATTTCATGGCTGCAGTCACCATCTGCAGTGATTTTGGAGCCCAAAAAAATAAAGTCAGCCACTGTTTCCACTGTTTCCCCACCTATTTGCCATGAAGTTATGGGGTTGGATGCCATGATTTTAGTTTTTTGAATGTTGAGCTGTAAGCCAACTTTTTCACTCTCCTCTTTCACTTTCATCAATAGGCTCTTTAGTTCTTCTTCACTTTCTTCCATAAGGGTGGTGTCATCTGCCTATCTGAGGTTATTGAGATTTCTCTCAGCAATCTTGATTCCAGCTTGTGCTTCCTCCAGCCCAGTGTTTCTCATGATGTACTCTGCATATAAGTTAAATAAGCAGGGTGACAATATACAGCCTTTACATACTCCTTTTCTTATTTGGAACCAGTCTGTTGTTCCATGTCCAGTTCTAACTGTTGCTTCCTGACCTGCATACAGGTTTCTCAAGAGGCAGGTCAGGTGATCTGGTATTCCCATCTCTTTCAGAATTTTCCACAGAGAAGCCCCAATGTTGGGATACCATTTTGTTAGTTATTGATGCTATTAATGGTGAAGGGGCATGATTTCTTTTCCTCAGTATGAAAATGAAATTCTTGAGCTTGGAAAGTAATTTTCTTCTAACTAGAGAGAAAATGGACAACAATGTACTCCTGAGAAGAACAGGAATTCATGAGTGTTTGATATGAGAAGCCAAGCTCTGACTATCAAAGAAACCAAGTAAAAGGCTCTAGACTTGACCTAACCTGGATATCTGTGTGCTTCTATCCTGTGGAATTGGAAAATGACTTTTATACAAAGCCAGTTTTTAAAAAGATATCATTTGCTATACGACTAACTCATCTATTATACTGCCAAAATGTAAGTTCTGTGGCAGAAACTCATACCTGGCATGTGTGACCGGGAAGCATCACGCCAGGTTTTACATGTATGAGAAGGCAGTGTAGCAACAGCACTACACATGGCAGGAATGGGTGGTGTTAGAGGTGTGGCCCCAGTGGGAAATAACCTTGCAAGAAGGAATCTACTAAACATTTACTGGGGACCAGGCTCTGTGTGTGGCCTTTCCTGGTGGCTCAGTGGTAAATAATTTGCCTGCAATGCAGGAGATGAGACTTTGACCCCTGGGCTAGGAAGATCCCCTGGAGAAGGATATGGCTACCCACTCCAGTATTGTTGCCTAGGAAATGTCATGGACAGAGGAGCCTGGTGAATTGCATACAGTCCACGGGGTAACAAAGAGTCGAATATGACTGAGTGATTGAACAATAATCTCTGTATGAGGCACTTACATAGATGTTAGCCCATCTAATCAGGACAGGTATTCTGCCAGACAAGTTTTCAAGTGTTTTTGTTCCTTTTTTTTTTTTTTTTTTAATAAATGAGGAAGCCAAGGGATCTTGGTGCAATAGTAAGACCCCTGGACTGGAGCTGGAAGGCCAGGTCTTAGTTCCAGATCTTTCACTTAATGATTGAGTGGCCTTGGAAAAGTTGCTCATTCTCTGTCATCCTTGTGGCCTTGGCCCTGGAGATGCTGTGGTCCCTTCCAGCTCTGACACTCCTGGCTGAGTCTATTTCACTGCTCGCTAGTCTACTCCACACAGACCAGACACCGCTGGCAGACATTGTGTGTTGACTCACGTTGATGTGATTGTGGGTTACAAATATACTCATTCTTTGAGTATGCCAACTGCTCTTTTCAGAATACACCAGAGCCCGATACCCCACCAGAAGCTGGCTCAGGAAACGCTCCAGAGACTGTTCATGGCTGGCTTGGAAACCCATTCTCTGAAACAAGCCAAAGAAAGATGCCAACGTACTCTGCAGGGGAGAGAAGGCCTCCTATGGAGTGGGACACAGGCCTCCTGTGCTCCTCATTCTTTAGGACCAAAGATAATTGTCAACACGCCATGCTTGGTGCCAGCCATGGGCACTGGTGTTAACACTATGAATGCAACCTTCAGATTATTACCCAGGGGGATTAAAAGCAGCCAATATAGCCACAAATGCCCACTGTGTAGTTCAGGCTGCAGCAGGAGACTTGGGTTCCACAGAGGAAGGGCTGGTCTCCTGCCTTCATAGAGGCTTTCACCCAGCCAGGAGGCTTCCTATAGGCACTTTGGGGCCTTCTCAGTATTCACATAAGATGATTCAGCTCATTCATTGGCAGAATGTGGCTTCTTAAATATCAGTCTTAGCAGTTATCAGCACCCCAGAACTGTTTCCCCGGGACTACTTTGTGAGTCCGGTCAATATATTTACATTCTAAATGTTAAATATACTCAAATGGAGGCTCTTATAGAGGGCATATTTGTATGATAGGTTCAAAGATATCTCTCAGATGAAGCTGTTTGCTTATTTTAAGAAATGCAAGGAAAAAAAAAAAAAAAGAAATGCAAGGAAGAAGAAATGCTTAGGAGAGTTTTAAGAGCAGGCAAATCACACATTCCTAGTGTTTATCTTAGTGGATCAAATGAAGTAGCTCATCAGGATTTCTCCCCCAATTATTGTTATGGGACCCAGTTTCTGAGCACTCATTTTCTGAGCTCCATTCTATGCACAACCACGTAAATACAACATGCAAATATCTGCATTTGCTGTGTGTCTTCTTATTGACCGTAGTTTGCAAGGTAGTTATAAAACCATTTTATAGGAACCTTGATTAAAAATGCCAATATATGGCTCAGATTCTTCAGAATGAAATAGTCTGGTCATGCTTGGTTCAGAAAATAAGATGCTTTCCACGGTGAACAAGCAAGGTGGAGATATCATCCTTTCTACCACAAAAACACTCTCAACTTCGTATATGTCATCTGTATCCTATGGGTACTGTCTCTTGTAGTACAGAGATGCTGTCCATGTTTCCTAGCTGTACTGGTCAAGGGTCTGATGAATTTCCCAAGTGTAAATATCAACAGTTAATAAATCAATTTTCTCTTTAATGGGATAGAGGAGGTAATAGTTCCAGTGGAGTAGTAAAACCTGCATAAAGGCATTATCCAAACTCTGTTCTATTAATACGTGTGAGTCAAGACAAAGTTTGTCCTGAGTCTTTTGTGTGTGTGTGAAAAAATAGGCACGGACTGTGTTGTTTTTGCAATTTAATATCCATCTCGGTTCAAATTTATGGCAGAAAGAACTATAAAGTTGCAAATAAAAAGTGTTCAAAAGCAAAACATATCCAATCTCCATATCCCTCTATAAAAGTCTGGAATTCTCGTCAGGGATTCTTTAGAAACGCTATCTAGACTTCAAAGTCTCCTTTCAATCCTCCCATTGAAGGCTAACCTCAGCCTGCAGCCTGCCCTCATTTCCGATGTGACAGCAACCCTACACCCCAATGCTGACAAGGAGATGGCATCACTGCCAGGCCCCTCTTCCTCCCCCACCTCAGCTGGACTTGCCTCACCAGCTGGTAAGACTTGGCTGTCTTTTATACAGCAATCAGAGCCCATGGTTATGACATTTTAAACCTCACATGTGATTGTTACACATTTACCAAATCTTTTCCCCCACCCTCTCCACTCCAAGTTTTCCTTCTGTACCTCTCTGTAGAGACTTTGACTTCCTGCTATCATTTCAGTAATTAAGACAATTGCTCTCGGGTAAGATTACCTAACCATATCTATAGTCCACCGAGGCTGAAAAAGGACATCGTATTCTATATTCCAGAAAAGAAAAATAGAGTCTGTCCTTTTAGACTGAAGATGAATGCATGGCCAAAGGAAAGATGACTATAGTGGAAAGATGACAGTTTTTCCCATTCAGGTAGTCCTGGTATCAAATCCCTGCTCAACTATTTGGAAGTTGTGACACTTGGAGAAATTATTTAATTTTTCTGGGATTTAGTCTCCACATGAGCAAAACAAGATTAAAATGTCTTCTTCATAGGGTTCTAGTGAAGATTAGGGGTTGTAAGTGTCAGGTGTTTTGATTACTGTAAGTATGGCTGTAGTGTAGAGCTAGTGGTTATGGTGGTGGAATTCTCACTGGAGATGGTGTTAATGGAGTTGTTGGTAAGATGGTAGAGATGGTGGTGATGGTAGTTGGGAAGGTGTGATGACGGAAGTGAAGATGGAGGTTTTATTGGTGGTTAGAGTTGGTGGATTGGTAGTGGTGCAGTTGATGGTGGAAGTGGGAAAAGTGCTGGGGATGGAGGTGGTGGTGATGGTAGTGGAGGAGGCAATAAGGGTGGAGGTGTTGATAGTGGACTTGTGGTGCTAGCGATGGTGAAAGTGATCGAGGTGGTGGTGTCAGCAGAGCAAATGTGCTTCTGAAGTTCCTAAGTTACACGAAGAAGCCCAAACTTCCAGGAAGAGTTTGACAACAGACTTCAGTTAGCATGGGCTAACTGAAAGCAGATTTTTCTTTAATTTTCTAGGTTAGTAAGCCTTGGACAATGGTGCAAAACATACAAGTGAAAAGTGAAGTCAACTTTGGATACGTGAGATTTAATTGGGCATATAACCATGTGACATCAGAGAAACTGAAAAAAATATAGATTTTTCAAGGACAGAAAAGACAAAACTATCTGTACTGAATGCTAAGCTCATGTCCCTTGATAATACTAGAGAAAGAAGCCAAGGAATTAGAAAGATATAAGGGCTTCCATGGTGGCTCAGATGGTAAAGAATATGCCTGCAAAGCAAGAGACCCGGGTTTGATCCCTGGATTGGGAAGATCGCCTGGAGAAGGGAATGGCTACCCACTCCAGTATTCTTACTTGAAGAATTCATGGACAGAGGAGACTTGAGACTATAGTCCACCGGGTTGCAAAGAGTAGGACATGACTGAATAACTAACAGGCACACATACCACACACAAACACACCTCCTTTGGTTCAATTAACTATCTGAGAAAAGGAGTATTATTTCCATTTTACAGATGAGAAGGCTGAGGCTCAGAGAGGGCAGAAAGCACTATAAGGAGTTCATGGGCTTCAAAATGAAACAGATCTTGCACCAATCCTGGTTTCCTATGCAGCAGTTGTTTGACTTTATCTTTCATCCTCTTTAAACTGCATTTTCTTTATCCTTGACATTAATACTAATAACTAGTTAGGCATGTTAGAAGGCAGTTGTAAGGACTGTGTGTGTGTGTTCAGTCACTCAGTCACTCCATGCTCCTCTGTGAATGGGATTCTCCAGGCAAGAATACTGGAATGGATAGCCATTCCTTTCTCCAGGAGATCTTTCTGATCCAGGGATAGAGCCTTGGTCTTCTGAATTGCAGGCAGATTCTTTACCATCTGATCCATGAGGGAAGCCCATTGTAAGGACTAAAGGAGATTAAAGTTTCATCCAATTTCTTTACGTTGTAAGCACTCAGTAAGTAACCAGCACTATTTTTGTCTTTAGCAATATTTTTATCATGAACAGAATCTAATACAGTTCTCACAGAACCTGTGTGAAACAGATTTTCTCATTCTTATAGCTGAGAAAAAAAATAGAGGCTTAGCGCACCTTAAGGTAATTTTCCAAAGTTGCACACCTAGTCAGAGATGGAGACAGAAGTCAATGCCTAGTCTGTTTGAAGTCCAGGCCTTGGTATTTTTGCTATTTTACTGCTTTGACTTCTGGACTCCCCAAGCTTACCGTAAGTCCCAGGAAGAAGTCCCAGTCTGATTCTTCCATTACCACCAGCATCTAGCACAGAGCCAGCCATGTGGCAAGTGGCCTATAAATGTTTGTGACGTGAACCTGTGAAAATAGCTCAGACCATTGATAAATAACCTGCTTGCGTCAAGATGTGGATGCCTGAGGGTGTTACCTCGATTTACACGAGTGGAAGGCAAATGGTGCTAAAGGAACCATGACCCACAGTTGTCCCTAGAGCCCCCACTCGGAAGTGAGCAGGCCAGCTTCCTGCGGCCCCAGAAGTGAAGCCAATGGAGCCTGCCTGCATGGTCAGGCCTGACAGAGCCCTGAGGTATCTTCCTGGGAGCCTCTGGCCAAGGCAGGAACATTGAGGCCTCTTCCCTGAAGTCCAGGGGGAAGCAAAGAGGTCTGCTCCTTCTAGGGGAGTGCGGGGACAGGTTGGAGTGTTCGGATTCAGGCTGACACACATTTGGCTGGTGGGGAGGTGGGCAGGGCTGGTGTGCTCAGTGGGGGTGCAAGGCCATTTCAGGGCAGTTAAGCCGAAGTAACCCGAGTATGGCAGGGCTTGAGCCAGCCTAGACTCAGGGAGCTCCCTCTTGGGCTGAGGCTGACACGTGAACCATCTGCGGCTCTGTCCTGCCCTCCCCTGCCCTACATAGCACAGCGCTGGGTTCCAGCCCAAAGGAACTGTGCCCAAACTGCAGAGCCAGGAGCCCTGAGCAGGGGAGGTGACCTCGGGGAAGGCGGGTGCATGAGGGCCCAGCCCTCGCGGCCTCTGCTCCTGGATCCCTGCATCTGAGTGTAATCGGTTGCCTTGCGTGTGTTTTCCAGTGACTGTCTGAGTGGACATTCCAGGCATCTACGTACAATATGAAAGTGTCAGTCACTCAGTCATGTCCCCGACCGCATGGACTTCAGCCTACCAGGCTCCTCTGTCCGTGGATTTCTCCAGGCAAGAATACTGGAGTGGGTTGCCATGGCCTTCTCCAGGGGATCTTCCCAACCCAGGGATCAAACCTGGTATTCTGCACTGCAGGCAGATTCTTTACCATCTGAACCACTGGGAAAACCCAACATATGTCTCTGTTAATGCTTCCGTGTTTTATTGGCTCATGTGTCTGAGTATGTTAGCCCTGGAAAATGAAAGCATAATTGACCTTGTTGTAAAATTTGGTTGGTCAAATAGCGGTGACAACTAAGGGTTTTTAAAAAAATCCCTCTTACGTGCAAGGCCTCACGCTACAGGCTGAAGGGGCTTTAGGACACTGAAGAGAACCAGCCCTTAAACGCAGGGAGTGTGTGGTCAGCCAGGAGAATACGCCTTCTTGTGAGAGCTGAGCATGCCGCCCAGGAGTGTTTGAGGGGACCTGGGACAGGCGCTGAGGAGCCGTGGTCCCCGTGGGCTAGTAGCCTGAAGCCTCGGCCTCGGGCAGCTGTGGGGGCAGGGCAGTTGTGCAGCAGGGCTTGCCACTTTCTTCAAGCATTTCACCCCTCAGGCAAATACAGAAACTTGGTGCTTTTCTTTCATGACATTAAAAATCTGTCCAAATGATAGTGGCGAAATGTCACTTTCTGGCTCTGTTTCCCCAGAACTGTCCAGACTCCCAACAGGGGACAGGAAGTCTAGCATGTGGTCACTACGGCCCAGTCTGGGGTCCCCGCCTCCTCTTCATGTGGTGAAGATTCCTGGCATCTTACCATGCTGCTTGGACTAAGGGTGCCGTGGAGTCAGGCAGAGATGTTGCAAAGGGAGTCCAGTTGGGCTAAACCATCTCTGATCTGGGAAAGGGGGGCATTCCTTAAGAGGAGGCAACTCAACTATGAATGAGAAACTCAGGACTTTGAGGCTGGGAGTCTCTGAGGATTTAATAAGAGGTTAGAGGCAAAAAACAAGGTATTGGTGGGGGTTCCTTAAGAAGAAAGGGAGAGAAGGAGAGAAAAGAAGGAGTGAGAGGGGGAGAATGAAACAGAAGACAAATACCCTGATGACAAACCTGGAGACGACGCTTTGGAGCCTCTTCTCACATTTCAAGCTGCTCTGAGGGCTCCTGAACAAACCCAGCTCACACAACCTGTGGTGTCTCATCCCTTGTACAACACACACCCCACTGATGTAATGCAGCCATGCAACAAGCCCAACCCCCACCCTCCACACCTTCTGCTGTCCTCTGACCAACACCAAGGACAGGCCAGTGCCTCTGAGCTTTGCTGCCAGCTCAAGAACATGGGAGAAACACCCTCCGGGTCCAGCACTTAGCATTTTGCTGGCATTTCACCTCACTCCTGCTGAGACAGCTTCTGGAGAACAGGTTCCCTACAAGACCTAGAGTCGTGGATGTTGAATGTACTCAATAAATACTTAACAAGTACCTGGCCACTTAAGTCATTCCACATGGGAAACTGTTATGAGAGTCTCCAAATAAAACTCAGAAAGTCTTGCCACCAGACTGACTCTGGCACTGAGTCATCCTCACCTTGTAATGCTTCTGACCATCATGTCTGTGATGTGCCTGACATAAGCCTTGGGGTGTGGGGTCAGGGAATGGGCACCTGAAGACACAAAAAGCCTCTGCCCACCCTATTCCATACTGTAGCTGGTCATCTCCCCGAGGCCATTCTACTCTTCCCTCAGTTTGATTTAAAAGGTATGAAAATGACTTCCCTGGTGGTCCAGTGGTTAAGAATCAGTCTGCCAATGCAGGGGGACACAGGTTCAATCTCTGGTCCAGGAAGATCCCACATGCCACAGAACAACTGAATCTGGGCACCACAGCTACTGAGTCCATACACCCCAGAGCCTGAGCTCCACCCCAAGAAGCCTCTGCAACGAGAAACCCGAAACTAGACAGTAGGCCCCGTTCGCAGCAAGTAAAGTCCATACACAGCAATGGAGACCCAGTGCAGCCAAAAAGAAATAAATAAATAAGTTAAGAAATAAAATAAATAAAAGAAGTGAAAAGAATGCAACTGGGCATATGATCCTTGGGAGGGTCTACCCTATGATACCCACACCACCTTGGATCGGTGTGGGGCAGGCCACTAAACTTTTTCAGGAAGGCTGAGTCATATGTGAGCTCTATCCGTCTGGTGAAGAAAGGTCTCTCATCCTATGCTAGGGACAGGATGTTACACTCTATAAAACCAAGGGATCATGTATCATTCTTGGGATCAGCTGTATAGCCACTAACTCACTTGATCAATCTTTCTTCATGTTTGATGAGTGAGGAGGAGGCAGTCTTGGAGTCCTCTGGTCATCATGCTTTACACAGAAACCTCCCTGAGAATGTGGACCAAGCCTCCAGCCACCTGGTGGAACAAGATGGTGCCAAGAATTTAGCAAAGACGGACTACCCGCAGCTCTTGAGCTTCTTAGAAAGCAAAGTGGCCCATCTCCATCTATCACCATAAATGGCCAGCCTGAGCGGCTGGTGTTCAGTCTGCGCCATAATATTTCATTCAACTACCCGTTCGTTACACAGATCCTGAAAGCAAATAATGTTAATGTAAATAACTTGGGAAGCATTGTTCCATCTGTTGAAAATGTGCGGTAGTTGCTTCGCCCCTTGTCTAAACTGGGGCGGCTACTTTCAGGCGAGTTTGGGAGGTAAATGAACTGTCTGGATGCTTTTCTTGGCAGCCTCTCTTATTAGTGGGAGGTGGCAGTAACGAGAACACGAGGAAGACGGAAAGTGTTTACTTAAAGTCGTGGCCAAATGGCGAGGGAGACTTAAGATAAATCATAAGCTGTCAATGATGACAACTTCAGACTGCTACTAGTTCCCTCCTGTTTATGGAGTTTCAGATGCTACGTTTAGAATGTGAAGGAGTTTGTTAAAGTGTTATTGGTAGAAGTTGCTGGTTGTTTAGATGTTAATGTTTGAGGCAAGAGGTAGCAGTCACCCACGCCAGGAACCGTGAAAGCACAAAGCCCGTTCTGCGTGTCTCTGCCCAGTGAACATGCATCACTAACTCAAATCATGCTTCAGGACTCAGCCCATACGTCAGCTGAAACTTACAACACTTTTGTCACATGACAAGCCATCATAGAATATTACAGTGAAGGGCCAGATGGTTAAATGAGTTGGATTCTTTGCTTTTCATGAAAGCAAGATACTTTTGCTTGGATGTTGGCTTTTACGTTGCAGCTTAGAGCTTGGTTCATGTGAACAAAAGACCAGAAGTTTTTGAGAGTAACCAATGTCTTAATAGCTTCCCCACACACTCTTCTCTGAAGGTATATCCATTTTTAAAAAATTAGCTCTTGTGAGTCTTCAGTATTTATTTTATTTAATGGCAATGTCTTCCTCTGCCCTGGCGCTCACTCATAGCAAGAATGATTGTACTGGGGGAAAGTTTCAGAGAGTGATTATGTTCTATTCTTGCACACAAGGCTTGTGAAGATCTGTGAGGCACTTTTCTGTGACTTATACATCCTTTCTCTGTATATGTCCCTCAAACATAAAGTGCCAGCCAGGGTTAATATCATGGCATCCAGCCCCATTTGTTATTGCCCAGTCGTGTCCAACTCTCTGCAGCCCATAGCCTGCAGCATGCCAGGCCTCCCTGTCCCTCACCATCTCCCAGAGTTTGCCCAAGTTCATGTTCATTGCTTTGGAGATGCCATTCAGCCATTTCATCCTCTGACACCCTCTTCTGCTTTTGCCCTTAATCTTTCACAGTGTCAGAGACTTCAAATGAGTCGTCTGTTCAAATCAGATGACCAGAATACTGGAGCTTCAGCTTCAGCATCAGTCCTTCTAGTGAATATTCAGGGTTGATCTCCCTTAAGATTGACAGTTTTGATCTCATTGCTGTCCAAGGGACTTTCAGGAATCTTCACTAGAATCACAGTTTGAAGGCATAAACTCTTTGGATTTCTGCCTTCTTTACAGTCCAGCTCTCACAATCATTTATAACCACTGGGAAGACCATAGCCTTGACTATATGGACCTTTGTCGGCAGCATAAAGTCTCTGCTTTTCAATACACTGTCTAGGTTTGTCATTGCTTTCCTGCCAAGGAGCAATCGTCTTCTGATTTCATGGCTGCAGTCACCATCTTCAGTGATTTTGGAGCCCAAGAAGAGGAAATCTGTCATTGCTTCCACCTTTTCCCTTCTATTTGCCATGCAGTAATGGGGGTAAATGCCATGATCTTAGTTTTTTTAATGTTTAGTCTTAAGCCGGCTCTTTCATTCACTTCCTTTACCCTCTTCAAGAGGTTCTTTAGCTCCTCTTTGCTTTCTGCCATTAGCATGGTATCATTTGCATATCTGAGGTTGTTGATGTTTCTCCTGCCTGTCCTGATTCCAGCTTGTAACTCATCCAGCCCTGGCATTTCTCGTGATGTGCTCAGCATATCGTTTAAACAAACAGGGTGACAGTAGACAGCCCTGCCATACTGCTTTCTTGATCTTCATTATTTCATGGAAAATAGATAGGGGAAAAGTGGAAACAGTGGCAAATTTTATTTTCTTGGGATCCAAAATCACTGTGGACAGTGACTGCAGTCATGAAACTGAAAAATTTTTGCTCCTTGGAAGAAAAACTATGACAAACCTAGATGGCATATTCAAAAGCAGAGACATCACTTTGCTGACAAAGATCCATGTAGTCAAAGCTATGTTTTTTCCAGTAGTCATGTATGTATGTGAGAGTTGGACCATAAAGAAGGCTGAGCACCAAAGATCTGATGCTTTTGAGTTGTGGTGCTGGAGAAGACTCTTGAGAGTACCTCGGCCAGCAAGGAGATCAAACCAGATAAATCTTAAAGGAAATCAATTCTGAATATTCATTGGAAGGATGGATGCTAAAGCTGAAACTCCAATACTTTGGCCATCTGATGCAAACAGCCAACTCATTGGAAAAGACCCTGATGCCAGGAAAGATTGAGGGCAGGAGGAGAAAGGGGTGACAGAGGATGAGATAGCTGGATAGCATCACCAACTTAGTGGACATGAGTTTGAGTGAACTCCAGGAAATAGTGAAGGAAAAGAAAACCTGGCATGCTACAGTCCATGAGGTTGCAAAGAGTTGGACACACTTTAGCGATTGAACAATAACAAAGGGTCTACATACAATGGTAAGTGTGACAGTCCATTCTCTCAGAGGTATGGTATAACTAGGAAAGATTGTCGGGTCGACAAATAACCTCAAAAAATGGCCAAGCTGTGGCAATTGAAGCTTCTTATAAAATTATTGAGAAGGGAAAAGAAGGTAAATTTCAAAACCCTGAGGAAGTTGGGGAAGATGAAACCTAATCCAGGTCTTGAAATTTGGATAGAGTTTTCCAGAGCAAGCGAGCTCTGGCTACTCCAGGCAGAGGAAACAGCAGGTTAGAAGACAACTTACAGTGCATCCTGGGTGGAGAAAGGCTTAGCAGCTCTATGTGGCTGACCATGACTTAAAAAGGATGGTGGCTGAAGGTTGAGTAGGATGATCGCATGTTTTATAAAGATGGGAATAACTGGTAAAAGAAAGAAAAACAAAGCAACAGCATTGAAGACCAAATAAATTTCCACCTCAGTCTTTCATCTATGCTTTAATGCTGCCTTTTGTTGATTGCTTTTGAAAGAGACAAAAATCACCTAATTCCTAATGGTAGAATCTTTATTGAGAGAATCTTGGTTTCATTTTCAGAGGAAAATCAAACTAAGATTTGATTTTAAGATCTGAGCTGTCATATATAGAGTTAAAATTATGGGTTTTGAAATAGGAGGGAGAGTGTTTGAGAAGGAAAGAGGAAGTCTCAGGCATGCCCAGTAGCCTGAGAAATTAACTTCAGGAGCCATTATGGGGGTGGAGGGAAGGGGAAGTGGTACATTCAGGCGTAGTCTCCTCCTCATGCCCCTCACTCCCCTCACTCCACCTCTCATGGGTCGAATTGTGTCCCTCTGCAAGATGTTATAGTCCTAACCTCCAGTACCTTTGGATGTGCCTGCATTTGGAAATAGAGTCTTTACAGATGATCAAGTTAAGATAAGGTCATTTAGGGTGGCACCTGGTCCAATAGCTTCCCAGGTGGTGCCAGTGGTAAAGAACCAGCCTCATAATGCAGGAAAGGTAAGACCTGGGCTCAATCCCTGGATCAAGAAGATCCCCTGGAGAAGGGAATGGTAACCCATTCCACTATTCTTGCCTGGAGAATCCTGTGGACAGTGGAGCCTGGCAGGCTACAGTCCATAGGGTAGCATAGAGTCAGACATGATTGAAGCCACCTAGCATGCATGTACACACACACAAGTCTGATATGACCTTGTTCTAAGAAGGGAAAATTTGGAAACAGATACGCATACAGATATACACATATACATACATGAAGAGATTGAGGTGATGTGTCTACAGTCTGAGACATGCCAAAGATGGCCAGCAAGCACCAGAAGCTAGGAGATAGGAGTGGGACAGACTCTCTTTCACAGCCCTCTGAACAAAATCTGCTGACACCTTGATTCCACATGTCTAGCTTCTAGAACTAGGAGAGAATAAATTTTTGTTGTTTTATCCACTCAGTTTGCAGTATTTTGTTATGCAGCCCCTGAAAACTAATAAGCTGCAAGATCACAAAGCCAGCTTTGAAGCCGAGGAAGAAGGGAAAGTGAGTGAGAGTGTCTGACTGATGGGGTTGGGGAGGGGGCAGAATATAAAGTAGATTGGAAATATACACAAAACAGCCCAAAGCAATGGCACTCCAGATGGTTCTGAGTTACATAAGATGACTCTCCTGTCTAAGACTGGCTATTTGGTACCTTACAAATGAAAATTGATTTATGACAATGAACCTGAAAGGATTTTAGATTAATAAATACTTAGAACTCAAATAAGCACTTCATCAGGAATCAAAATCACTTCATTCTCTCTTTCTCTTTTTTTGGCCACACCAAGCAACTTGTGGGGTCTTAGTTCCCCAACCAGGGATTGAACCAGTGCCCCCTGAAGTGGAAGTGTGGAACCTTAACCACTGGACCATCAGGGAAGTACCAAAATCAGTTGATTCCGGAAGGAGGGAATATGTGCATATTGTAGCTATCCAAGGAAATCACGTGACATGGACTTTAAAGCACATGCTTCGAAAAAGAAAGGACAGATTCTCCATTTCATTAAAAAAAAAAAATGTTTAGTAGTTGTCACCTGCTAACATTGAGGAAACACTGTAGGATGGATTTAAATAGACATGCTTGTGGGTCATATGGCAGCTGTCTCACAAAACAAGGATGCAAAATAAGGTAATATTTCCTCAATACTTGTGATATTAAAGCAGAACCCCCTGACTGATCCATATATCAGAAATTATCCCCTCCCCTGCAAATAGCCCCAGGCATTTCTCAGACTTTCACCTTTTCTTAAACAATCAATTTCCTCCCTCCGCTCTGACCTTCTGTCTTGCTGGTATCTTCCTTTTGGCTTTCCCTCTGAAAATCCCCAGATGAGATCTTTGTTCTGCTGATGCTGTCGTTTGTATGCACGTCCACCCTGAAGACCCCTTCCCTCCTGGCTCAAAGAGTGAGTCCTCCTCTGATTCTCATAGCTCAATTGATATTAATAGCAGGCTAAGACTTTAGCAAGACCTTACCAAAGTCCTGAGATGAACCCACAAAGCAATGCCTGTGCCCCAAACCCAAAACTTGTCCTGAAAGATCTCCCTGAGGCAGAACTGAATCTTCACATCCCAGACTCTAAGCCAAACCCCTCCCTGGCTCTATATGGGAGCATCTGCCTTCCTTCTCTGTTGTGTTCCAAGTTGGCTGTAGGACTGAGTTTCCACAGGGGAAATCCTGCTCCCTACTTACAAGTGATGGTCTGTCCCTTAATGCCACAGACATTGCAAAGAGCATGCTTAACCACATACTAGACAAGATTCAGGCATTCAGCAAATATTTACTGGATTCTGACAACGATGAACAAGATAGACAAACTTTCTGCTCTTGTGGAATTTGTGTTTGAGTCGGGAAGAAAAACCAGAGAAAACAAAGGGAAAACATCAGGGAATATGATTAGTGCTGTGAAGAAAATGAAAAGGTTGATGGGCAAAGATACAGGATCTAGCACCTGACAAGACATGGGAAAAGTACCAACGGGGATGTAAATAAGGAAAATTTCTTCTAATGTTTAATTTCACAGCTTTTAGAAGTTGTGACTCTATGCAGACTTATTCCCACTGGTCTTTTTCAGTCCCTCATGAGACTCTCTCCTCATTTAACAAATGGACTTGTGTTCCATGAGCCAGGATGGCTGGCTCTGATGATAACTTAAAAAGCAAAGCTTCTCAAATTTAGGAACTTTCTAAAGTTCAAAAGTTTGTCACAGATGGAAGCTGTTATTGAGACCAAATATTCTAACTTCTTATTTTGTAGCACTCTCATATGATTCATTTCCAAAAGTACACCAGAGGAGGTGAAAAGAATAAGATGACCATCCTTAGAAGTCGACCCAATATGAAATGTCTCTCTACGGAGATTTTTTGAATATCACTATGAACTCAGCTGTGGCCTATTAGACACTAACTTGAAAAGGCTACTCCAAAGCCAGCTCTGTCATTATCTGTGTGTTATGAGATGATAACTTGGGTAATGTTCAAACTCTGTCCAGTTTCCTCAAGTATAAAATGAGTTTAATAATATTTAAAGCATTTTGGTGAGTAGTACATGGTTCATGGAAAAATATATACAACAGTTCCTGACAGTCCTGGTGTTGGCAGAGTTACTGCCTGTGCATTTTATGATACACACATTTGTTTGTTTTTTGCCCTAGAGACTGGTTTATTGAATGAATAAATGAATAAAATATAGGCTTAAACAGAATTATAGGTGCAGAATAGATAACTCAGCAACTAAACCATAGACCAAATTAAATGTCCACAGACAGTGACGGTCCTCACCTTGCACTGGTCTCAAATAAAGGAATTATTTCATCAGGAAACATTCTTGGGTCCAGATGCACATTTCTAAATGTGCAAACGATGCTGTGTAGTAAGAATCTGTCTTACTGCACTTGCTAAGTGGAATTAAGGTACACAAGCAGATGGCCAAGAAAAGGCATCACATGATACTGTGAGGCCAAGAAGAATGATGATGTAAATGAATATAACCCCGAGGTCCAAAGGGCTTATAGGAGTTGAATCTAAAATGCAATTGTATTCATTTTATTTTTTTTATTTAAAAAATTTTTAATCAGAGAATAATTGTTGTACAATGTTATGTTGGTATCTGTTGCACAACAACACAAATCAGTATACACACTGTTACTGATCAGTATATATATGTGTGTGCATATATATATATATGTGCATATATATATATATGAAGTAAAGGATGCTTAATTTGGCTTGGCCTTTCCTGGTTTCACAGGCTACAATATCCTATAGAAACATCACAGTTTAGCAGCTTGAAAATCAGTAATAGTGACCTCTAGCTATTTCTTAAACTCCTTTTCAGATGGTCCCAACATCTGTGTCATATCTGAGTCTGCTTCTATTAACTGATTTATCTCTTAGCATCATGTTGCTTTTCTTTACTTTTTCAAATACTTTGTAAATTTTTGTTTAAAGCCAAATACCTTGATAGTAATGCGTGCATGCTAAGTTACTTCAGTCGTGTCTGACTTTTTGCTATCCTACGGACTATAAACCACCAGGTGCCTCTGTCCATGGGATTCTCCAGGCGAAAATACTGGAGTGAGTTGCCATGCCCTCCTCCAGGGGATCTTCCCGACCCAGGGACGGAATCCATGTCTCTTATGTCTCCTGCATTGGCAGGTGGGTTCTTTACCACTATCACCATCTGGGAAGCCCAGAGGACAGTAGTGGCTGAGGTAAATGGTTGTTTTTTTTTTTTTTTAAACTCATAGGAGTGAATATATATTTCTTTCTGCCATGGTTTTAATGTGGGAGTTTGAGTTCATCCAGTCAGAGGTAGGGATGTGTCTGAGGTTTATTGTTGCTATGGTTACACTCACCACACCAGAGATTGCAAATTTCTTCAGTGATCCTCTCTAAGCCACTGCTCCAGATGTTCCCTCAGCTGTAGTTCTGGGCCCTGAAAATCATCTTTGCTTCTGCCCCAGGAGCAGAGGTTTTCTCCTGATGTCTTTAGTCCAGATGCAATGGGTTTTCTCCGGTGCCCCAAGGGTGGCAGTTGCACAGCCATTCTCCTCGCCTTAAATATTAAGGGTTGTGTTCCCTTGTCAGGAGCAAGAGAAGAGGGGTCCAGGCTGCACTGTGAGGGATACTTTCTCAAGATATTTCCCAGTCATCTTGCCAATACCCAGTGTGTCTGCGGAACAAGAAGGAACAAACTTCTTCGACATCTTCAGGTCTAAGGAGCCTCACGGTCTCTTACCATCTGACACTTGCTGCCATCAGTCCCCTAACTATACTGCATGGCATTTCTTAACTGGGGTCTGACTGCGTCTGCATCAGCTAAGCCACGGTTCTTGTCCCGTCTCTCCCCGCAACCTCAGCTCTCTGATGCAATCAAGAAAAGCCATAAACTTGGAGACTGTCTGACTTATGTTGTTGTTTTAAGGGTAGGAGCGACACTCCAGATGTCTCCACCTGTCTGCCAATCATGATAACAATACTATCCATCTTGTGTGTGCCATATGAATGTGGATATATGCACTTGTATATGTGAATATGTAGATGGTAAAATTATATAAAAGCTGGAAAGCAGGTTCATATACATTTATGCATAGAACGGGAAACTTTCATATCTCTGCAACCTGTCAATGAGGTTCAGTCATAGCTCCCTTAATGAGAAGGAAATATGCTATATATTTAATGCAAAATAAATGCTACATATCCCCACAATTGTTTCCACTAAGTATTTATTTCAACTCAGGTTCCTAGTGCTGGGGGGTGACTAGCATAGGAATAAAGGTGATGATGAATACTTAAAAGGGAGAATGCTTTCTTCTGAAAGATGTAAAAGTACTGTGTCAAGAAGCTTCTGTTCTTGATATCAAGACAACCTTTAGAGAATGCAGGAAAGGGCACAGTAAGTGATGCCTATGGTTTTCCCAGTCGTCACGTATGGATGTGAGAGTTGGACTATAAACAAAGCTGAGTGCTGAAGAATTGATGCTTTTGAACTGTGGTGTTGGAGAAGACCCTTGAGAGTCCCTTGGACAGCAAGGAGATCCAACCAGTCCATCCTAAAGGAGATCAGTCCTGGGTGTTCACTGGAAGGACTGATGTTGAAGCTGAAACTCCAATACTTTGGCCACCTGATGCGAAGAGCTGACTCATTTGAAAAGACCCTGATGCTGGGAAAGATTGAGGGCAGGAAGAGAAAGGATGACAGAGGATGAGATGGTTGGATGGCATCACTGACTCAGTGTCAAGAGTTTGGGTGGACTCTGGGAATTGGTGATGGACAGGGAGGCCTGGTGTGCTGTGGTTCATGGGGTCACAGAGTCAGACACGACTGAGCGACTGAACTGAACTGAACTGATCTGAACTTTGTGTCACTTGTGCACAGAAATTACAACTCAGTACCTACTTTGAATATTTTCATAAAGGCCAAATCCCAATGACTAATAAAAATCAAGTGATATCCCAAAATTGTTAATCAATAACATGCAATTCACACATAACTTTGGATTTTTTTTTTTTAATGACAATGGCATAGGCTCTGGATTCAGATAACTAAAGATCTACACTTAATAGCTATGAGATCTTGGTCAAAATAATCTTTCAGAGGCACATTTCTTCCCCCTCTACATAATGAGGATTGGATTAGCTAATTTTAGCGGTAACTGAGTTTGCAGGAGTACCTATGTAAATCCTCCTGCAAGGAGCAAGAGGCTCACAGTGGTAGTACTGACTATGACAATAGCTCCTCTGTCCATGGATTTCTCCAGGTAAGAATACTAGAGTGGGTAACCAGTTCCTTCTCCAGGGGATCTTCCTGACCCAGGGATCAAACTCAGGTCTCCTGTGTTGCAGGCAGATTCTTTGCCATCTGAGCCACCAAGAACGCCCTAATAAAACAACAATAATAATTAACATAAATAATAGCCTTTCTTTCTTTCCCAACCGATCCCAGAGTTGTGAGTGCTTGGTAAAACTGTCCCTTCATTCTCTTGTCCCATTTCTCGGTTTCTAACAGAATAAAGTACTTGACTGTGCCAGATGCCCTGCTGCTGTTTGGGTCATAGTCACTAGTGGGCAGGTCATCATAGATGAAAATTTTATTTTTCCACCAGCGAGGGGGCCTGCTGTCACCCATCTCTTCTCTTTTTCTTGTTCTCAGGGTTGATATTGGAGTGACCCACAAGCCCTCTATGTCTATCAATTAGGAATTAGGTCCAGGATACGTATCTGCCTGATGAGAATTCGCTTTTTATGACAGAGCTGTTTTTTTATGGTCGAGTACTTTTTGTTTGTTTGTTGTTTTGTTTAATAAAAGATTTTCTCTGAAATTTCTCCAGGTTAATTTTATTTATCTTTCCACATTGTACTTTACTTATTTATGAGTTGTGTCTCCCGCTCCATGTGAGCAGCCCAAGGATGTTAAGATTCCAAGATAAAATATTCGGTTTAGAACCTGGGGATTTGGATAGGGATCTGAGAGGATGCCATGTGTCCTGGATATGTTACCAGAAAGTTCTGCGTTTGTTTATTTGGCATTGGCCAGACTAATAATACAGTGTACTTCAGTTTCCCATTTGCTGTAGCCCCTTGTATTTATAAACCCTTTGGGTACTTTAAGGGAAGGAGTTGTGAGATTAGGGCAGTATTCAGATGTTCCACACCCCCTATTCCCAGGAGGAGACCATTTAATATTACCAACATTCTATCTCTCTTTCTAAAGCATTACTTACCCTTAAAGGATGTTGTAATTTGTGTGTTCAGTTGATCTGTCGTGTCCAGCTCTTTGCAATCACATGGACTATAGCCTGCCAGGCTGCTCTGTCCATGGGATTTCCCAGGCAAGAATACTGCGGTGGGTTGTCATTTCCTCCCAATCCAGGGACTGAACCTCATCTTTTGTGTCTCTTGCATTGGCAGGCAGATCCTTTACCTCTGTGTCACCTGGGAAGCCGAGCTGTATTTTAGATCTGAAGGTGAAACACAATTATTTTCTGAACCTTATCTTCATTAGCTTTCCAACACAGAGGAGCATTGAATAAGAAGAAGATAATCATATAGTTGGGAAGCGCAGGACAAGATTCCAGGGACAAAGAGGCTAAATGTGCAAAAAAAAAAAAAAAAAAAAAATGACATCAGGATCAGGCTTTCTGGCTGATGACATGGTCAGGGAAGTGTCTTAGTAGCCTATTTTAGAGTGACAGAAGCAGGGTTTCCTGAACAAACTGAATGTCTACTGACAGATGGATAAAGATATGGCACATATACACAATGGTATATTACCCATGGACAGAAGAGCCTGTCAGGCTACAGACCAGGGAGTTGCAAAGAGCTGGACATGTCTGAGAGACTAACACACAGCAACAAATAACAAGGGATGAGATGATGCCACTTGTAGCTGTGTGGATGGACCTAGAGATTATCATACTAATTGAAAGAAGTGAAAAGAAAAAGGTAAACATATCACATGATAGCACTTATATGTGGAACCTATACTATGACAGAAGTATACATATCTACGAAAAAGAAACAGACCCACAGACATAGAGGGCTAATCTGTGGTTGCCAATGGGGACAAGAGGTTGGGGAACGGGGGGATTGGGAGTTTGGGACTATCTGATGCAAACTATTACATATAGGATAGATAAACAATAATGTCCTACTCTATAGGATAGTGAACTGTATTCCATATTCTGTAACAAACCATAATGGAAAAGAATATTTTTTTTTAAAACTATTTTAAAAAAGGAAGCAGTGTTCTTGTTCCACATCTTTGAATTCATGCAGAAGAGTCACTTCTATGACATAGCAAAGGGAAGAGACACTCCTAGGAACGGTGAAGAGGAAGATTATCCATAAATTATTGTGCATTGTTCAGGCATGCAGTCAGCATGGCTCTTGTTCAGGCAGGTGGCTGTTCGCTACATCCTTGCCCTTCTTCCCTCTGTGACCCAGCACACAGAGCAAACCCCTTCAGTCTGTCCTGTCTCAGGAGACACTGAGCTCCTTCTGGTGAGGTCCTTGCTTGTCTTCGCACCACACACAGTAGTGACCTGGATCAGCAAAATGAGGCAAGTCAGATAGCAAAAGACCCAGAGCTTCTGAGAGGCAATTCTCAGTTTGCTCCAGAGTCTAAAGAATCTTTTCTAATTAAATACAGTTAGCCAAGATGAGCCAAGCAAGTATTGATTTTCCCATCACTGTTTTATCTGGGCTCTTTACTTTCACTTTTTAAAAAACCCCTAACCTGAGAACTTTGATCAGTTTATGGATCTTAGAATTTTCTTAGAAGCTAGAAGTTAAAAAAAAAAAAAAGGCAAAAGCTTGAGGCTAATCCATTTAAAATCTCAGTTTATTACAGAAGGAGGAAAAACAACCAGACTAGGTTTTAATGAAATGTGAGACTATTCAAGTCTGTTGTTTAACTTTTCTTTTTCCCAGAAGGTCTATACAGAAAACAGCTATTTTTACTGACTGAATTATGAAGAAGCTGATCTTTCTCCTGACAATTCCACCCTGAAAGAAGGAACTGCGTCTTAATCCTTGATCAATCTGATAACCTAACATGTGGCAGGCAATGAACTAATGCTTTTTGAATGAAAGAAAGGATCAACAGACCGACCTTGATTTCTCAGTCCTTGGCTGATCATTTTAAATATATTTGGATCTGAAGCACACACAAATGGGTGGCCTGCTTATCACAGTCCCCTCATTTAATTATGAACACAGGTAGTGTTCACAGTCCCCTCTTACTGCTTTCTCCTCCACCCTCCATCCCTCTGTTTACAGTTGTGTGCACCCATCTGTTACCAACTACTTTACCTGGGATATCTGCATTAGTTACGTTATCTTTGCTTATCACATAAACCTGAAACTCAGTGGCTTAATAAAATAGAAATTTATTTCTTGTGTGTGAGTGTGTGTGTGTGTGTGTGCACTTTGGAGGGACGGCATCATTGTTTCTATCTCTCTGTCTCTCCCTGTCTCAATATATATGTATGTATATTATATATATGTTGTATACTATATATGTACATATTGAGAGATAGACACACACACAGAGAAAATTATATAAAGACATGTAAAAAAGACACATGAATGAACGAAAATGAATAGAAAGATACACATTAAAAGTTGATAGTAGTTTGGATTTCCCTGATGGTCCGGTGGTTAAGACTTCATCCTCCAGTGCAAGGGGTATGGATTCAGTCCCTGGTCAGGGAGTTAAAATCTCACATGTTTTTCAGCCAAAAAAAAAAAAAAAACCAGAAAGCAAAGAAAATATTGTAATAGATTCAATAAAGACTTAAAGAAAAGTGGATAGTGGTTAATCCTGGGTGATAGAATTGTATGTAGCTTTTATTTTCCTCTTTACCTTCTTTTGCACTTCCAAATTTTCTAAAATAATTGTCAAGGGGAGAAAAAGATCAGATTTAGCACTTTCTGAAAGGAGACTCTAGCTTGGAAGGGTCCTCCAGAGGAAGCTGTGAGGCCTTGGCGAGAAGAAAGGCCTCTAGGGGCTCCGGTGAGCAATCGGAAGTGACTCTAATCAGGAACAGAAAAGCACTGGAGAGAAAAGGGAAACAAGGGAGTGACAGGGACAAAATCAAGTGATTTCCTTCCCAAGCTTTGGTGACTGCTTTGCTGGCATGTGTGCCTCTGGCTGCGAGTTGCCTAAATGAACAACAAATCCTGTGATCTCACAGGAAGTCAAAAGTTGAGAGACTGACATTTCAGCAGCTACTGAAGGGCCACGGATGCTGGGAACCCAGATGACAGGTTGACTGAGGCACAGCCAGAGTTTCCCCATCACTTCTGCATCACAGGGCAAGCGGTGGCATCCTGAGAGCCAGCAGAGCTTGTGGGTGAGATGGGAGAATTTCTGACATCAAAACCATCTCAGACCTGGTAGCTACAGTTCAATATGTGACTTTATGGTTGAGATCCATGTCCCCAAATAGAATCTGCTATTGAATTTTCTCCTTATAATTTCATTTAAAGAGTGATCACTGTGTATTTAGATAGTTCTGGGCGTGTCTGCTTACTTTGTAACAAGCAGACAGATAGTCTTTCCCATTCGCATGTTTGATAGACTGTTTCAAACTCATGGTATTTCTTCATGAAAAACTTCATTAAAGTTGTTGTTGTTGTTTAGCCTCTAAGTCGTGTCCATCTCTTCTTCGACCTCATGGACTGTTGCCCACCAGGCTCCTCCATTCCTGGGATTTCCAGGCAAGAACGCTGGAATGGGTTGCCATTTCCTCCTCCAGGAGATCTTCCCAACCCAGGAATCAAACCTGAGTCTTCTTCATTGGCTGACGGGTTCTTTACTACTGAGCCATTAGGGAAGCCCCTCATAAAGGTAAAGTTTTTAATAAATTTTCACTCTGGTTTATAATTTCTTTTTTAACTGGTACTGCTTGAGAGAAAACATTTCCTTTCTCTATAAAACTGCTTCTGGAATAATTCTTTCTTTTCCCTTTTAGAGATGCCCGTTTCCACTGTCACAGGTACTTTTGTCTTCAGACTTATCTTTTCCTCTTCCAAACTCCATTGGTGCTTTTGCCCATAAAGAATTTACATACCCCACTACCTAATCTCACTCTAGCCACTGTCAAGCAGAAAGCACAGGAGATTGGCACAGAATGCCATAGGCCGGCATTCTGAATTTAACTATAGAGATGTGTTCTAATGTGTGACTGAATTCTACCACCTAACATAGTTTTATTAAGAGTCTTATGCAGGAGACCCCAGTTGGCTCCCTGGGTTGGGAAGATCCACTGAAGAAGGGATAGGCTACCCACTCCAGTATTCTTGGGCTTCCCTTGTGGCTCAGCTGATAAAGGATCTGCCTGCAATGTGGGAGACCTGGGATCGATCCCTGGGTTGGGAAGATCCCCTGCAGAAGAGAAAGGCTACCCACTCCAGTATTCTGGCCTAGAGTATAGACTGTATAGTCCATGGGGTTGCAAAGAGTCAGACACGACTGACCGAATTTCACTTATTCACTCACTCACCCACCATTTAAAACAATCATATTAAAAGCATATTTGGGCTTCCCTGATGACTCAGATGGTAAAGAATTTGCCCGCAGTGTGAGAGAACTAGGTTCAATCCCTGGGTTGGGAAGATCCCCTGGAGAAGGTAATGTCTACCCACTCCAGTATTCAGTCCAAAATGTATATTTATCCTTAGAAACAAGTGATTTAATAAAAATATTAGAATACAAGTCATTCATAAGTGTGTATTCTAGGTATCCCAAAGAAAACACTGTACAAATTAAAAAGACAACGACAAAAGAAACATAAAGCAAAAAAAAAAAAAAAAAATTGAAAAAATAACTTCCCTAATAACCAAAGAGACAAAAATTAAAAACAGACATTTTGCATTAAAAAACTAGAATTAATTTTATTTTCCACTGAACAAATTCAATGCTCCTTGTATAAATGACCAATTCCAGAATGAGAGGAGGGTAATAATGAGACAAACTCTGGAATGTTTTTGTGGAGGAGGAGGTATAGAATATAAGAAAAGACTAAAAGAAAATGACAAAGATATATTTAAGGAATTTAGAGACAGTCTTTTATAGGATTCCATTAACCAAATTAGCAACAGTTACATTGTCAAAATGAATAATATCTGTAGTGGGTTATACTGAATATAAAAAGAATCCATATATCCATACTGGTATTAAAATACAAATGAACAAATGACTGAATGATACAGATACATTCCTACATACCAAATAGCAAGAAAAAGAAGCTTTTTGTAACAGTAAAATGACAAGTAATAAATGCAGCAGGAATTCTAGAGTTAGAGAAATTATTATTTTGCAAAAATCATAGTAATAGTCATTTCAGACACATATCAAAATGGGTGCTAAAACCCAAGAGGCATAGTTTGTGGAGGAACAGAATATTTATGTAGTCTCAAGTAACTTCCCACAGATTGCTTATTAATTGCAAAAGGGAAAAGTTACCTTAACAGCAGAGAAACATGGCAGAACCACTTTAACCAAGTGATCAAAGTGGACGTCACCAAAAATAGGACAAAATGACATCCTGCTATAACCTGCTGAGAAAAACACAACATCGCTTCTGTGACATCCTTTAAAAAAAGTGTGTAACCTGAATCTAATTATGAGGAAACTCTGAAAACCCAGGTGGAGCAACATTTTACAAAACAACCTGTCTGTATTCTTTAAATGTGTCAATGTCAGGAAAAATAAAGACAGAGAAACTATCTCAGATTAAAGAGATTAAAAAAAACATGACAGAACAACACAATATGTCATCCTGGATTGGATTTTAGATCAGAAAACAAAACAAAGGACAGTATTAGGACAATTTCAGCATAGGACTGTGCACGTAATGATTGCACTTTATTAATGTTAAATGTACTTAATTTAAAAATATAACATTATATAAGAGAGTGTTCTTAGTATATAAAAATTGAAATATTTAGGGATAAAGGGCCTTTAACTTATTATTAAATCTTTCAGCAAATAATAATAATGATAGCATTAATAATAATGATATATGGTTAGAGAGAATTCATGCAACAACAAAATATTAATAATTGGGGGATATAGACATAGAACAAAGAAGAGTTTATTGTGCTATTCTTGTATCTTTTCTGTCAATTTGAATTTTTTCATAATGAAAATTCTAAAGACTTAGAATAACTAATACTCATGCCAATCTAACAAGTTAATGGTTTTAATATGTCTCTGGATGAAATATAAATTGGCATATGTTATCTGTAAAGAGTTGTTAATAAATACCAAAGATCTTAGAATATCTATCCTCTTAATCCAAACCTTTGAGAATTTATTCTGAGTTAATTATCAAATAGAAGGGAAAAAACATTTATAGAGAGATACTCACTGTTACATTATTTAAAATATTAAAAACTCTAGAAAATCAGGGCAATTAGTTGAATTATGGTATGTTTGGTAATACACCAAATGATCATCAAAAATATACTAGAGTTTTGACTTATGTTGGAAAATACTTGACTTATATTATTATGTATAAAAGAGAAACCATGCCAAATTATATAAAATAAATTTTTCATAATAAAAACTGACATTCCCCATGACATGAACAGTATATTACCCTTATCATTGTATTTATAGTTTCTAGTGTTTTCCACTTTGCTGTATTTTCTACAGTAAGGGGGAGAAGCTCAACTACCATATGATTATTGCCAAGGCTCTAATTCTATCTCACTGTCTTCCTCAGCTTCATGTGAGGCACCTGGAAAAGAACATGTGTCCTACTTTGCCTCCTGAAGAGAAGACAGAACGAACAACTCCAGACCTTCTGGGGTGAGAGACTGAAGTAGATACCTCCCATCTGGACGATATCTTTGAAGTCTTGGTCTAGCTACAAAATGAACATGAACTTATTCTATAAGATTAACATTGGTCTTAATATAAGAATAATACTTTTCTACAGACCCTAGGAACAAACCACTTAAAGAAACAAAGATCTCAAGAGATTTCCAAGTTAATATTCTAAGAGTCTCTAAACCCAAGTGGTAACAACATTAAGTGGTCCTTGAATAAAGGCAGGACTGGCAATTGTATTGTTTCCTACTTTGAATGATTTTATTTTGAACGTAAATAAAAGAACAAGTAAAGTATGTACATTCTACATGGAAAGAGGTCTTCTAGGAGGAGCAGTTCCAGAGCATTAGTGTTTAAAAATGAAGATGCTAAGGGACACAGGCAAGAAAGAAATGCGAAGTTTTTCACATGAGAAAAGGACCGTTTTAATAGAAGACCCTGAAATATTCCTGGGGGGGATCACATGAAAAATCACATCCTATGTAATAACCTATTTGGGTCTTGCACATATGTTGAAAAAAAAATCCTACTGTGAATTTCTGATGAAAAGAAGTTTTGCTAGTATCCAGAGCACATGGGAGGAGATGATGGACTGGTAGAAAAACAAAGCCCAGAGGAGTGTCTTTAATTGTGCACTGTGAGATTTACTGAGGCCCGACAGGGGTCAGACTTGAGGTCCTCCCTGCTCAAAATCTATAAAAAAAATGGTATATACTGGTTAATTCTGCTGACAACACAGAGTTGAGGGAGGCATAGCCATTTGACAAAAAGTCAGCAAAATTCAGAAGTGTTTGGGGGCTATTCCCTTGCCTTGAAAAATTCTCAGAAATCAATTGATGCTAGTTCATCAACGTTCACATTTTGCGGGGAGAACGTATGACCTACAAAGTAAGTGTAGAAGACCCAATCAAAAGTTGTTTTTGGCACAAGAAGGAAGATTACATTAGTGTAAATTGAATTCCTGGATTGCTTTGGACAATGCCAAGATCTGGGACTCAACTCTAGATAAGGCAAGTTTCCCAGCCTCCTATTTTAGACATGTCAGATTCTGGAACAGCACACACACATTTTCAGTAGGGTGGAACTCTTCACCTTTTGTTGGCCTTTGGTGGACTGACCATGGCTAGGTCGACTAGTCTCTGGCACACTGGTACAAGGTGGATTCTTCACCACTAACAAACCAAGAAATCATCACATATGAGCCTTTCATATTATCCTTCCTTGCAGCTCTATGGAGGGCTAGCAGAAAAGCTATTTTCTCCTGAAGAAGAAATGAACTGTATCCCATTTATTTGATATTCAATACTGAATTTATCTCCTCAATGAGATGATGTAGGCATTTCTTTTAAGGGGAAAGGTCATCAACTCTCTTCTTTAATTGGAGTATTGTTGCTTTACACCGTTGTGTTGGTTTCTGCTGTACAGAAAAGTGAATCATGGATTTGTATCCATATATTCTTTCTCTCTTGAGCCTCCCTCTCACCCCACCCCCAAAAACATTCTTTTTCTTCTATTCTTCCCACTGTTTTACAGTTCAGTTCAGTTCAGTCACTTAGTCATGTCCAACTCTTTGCGACCCCATGAGTCGCAGCATGCTAGGCCTCCCTGTCCCATCACCAACTCCCAGAGCTTACTCAAATTCATGTCCACTGAGTCGGTGATGCCATCCAGCCATCTCATCCTCTGTCGACCCCTTCTTCTCTTGCCCCCAATCCCTCCCAGCATCAGGGTCTTTTCCAATGAATCAACTCTTCGCATGAGGTGGCCAAAGTATTGGAGTTTCAGCTTCAGCATCAGTCCTTCCAATGAACACCCAGGACTGATCTCCTTTAGGTTGGACTTGTTGGATCTCCTTACAGTCCAAGGGACTCTGCTCCTTCCCAAATAAAACTCTGAGGCTAACTACAGTGTTTGTTTCTATGTTGATATCCAGATTCATCACCTGAAATTGGAAGATTTCATTCTCTATTGAACTATTTATTATATTTTTGCACTGTTTGAATAAAGCTAAAAGGGTGAGGTTCCAAAGGTGATATTTTGGTGAAAGTTAGGGCACTTAACACCAAAGAATTGATGCTTTTGAACTGTGGTGTTGGAGAAGACTTTTGAGAGTCCCTTGGACTGCAAGGAGATCAAACCAGTCAATCCTGAAGGAAATCAACCTTGAATATTCATTGGAAGAATTGATGCTAAAGCTGAAGTTCCAAAACTTTTGCTACCTGATGCAAAGAGTTGATACATTGGAAAAGACTCTGATGCTAGAAAAGATTGAAAGCAGGAGAAGAAAGGGGCAGCAGAGGATGAGATGGTTGGATAGCGTCACTGACTCAATGGACATGAGTTTGAGCAAACTCCAGAAGATAGCAAAGGACAAGGAAGCCTGGTATACTGTAGCCCAGTGGGGTCACAAAGAGTCAGACATGACTTAATGACTTAACAACAACAACGAGGGCGCTTAGAAGAAGAGGTCCAGGTCTGGCTTGTGGTGTTTGGAATGAATTGTTTAGATGGGGAAGACAGTTTGAAGCCAATCAGATTAGCAAAATTTTATGGTTATGGTTAGTGACATTTTAGTATTTAAGGTGGAGAGTAAGATGTTCTGCCTGGTTACAAAGAGGTGCTAAATATAAAGAAATGACCTACCCAGAGGCTGGCAGATGGCAGACATACAGGTGAGGAGAGTATGCTTGTAGCCTGAGTCTCAAAGGAGGAGGGTTTTCTCAAGGATGGTAGGGAAGCAGTGGCCTAAAAGCTGTCATGTAGGTCTCTAGAAATGTATCTATGCCCCCTGGGAACCAGTATCTAGGGGTCACATGCACACAAGCAGCCCTGTCACTGGAGATCATCAGGGTTTCTGAGACCATGAGTAGCAGGAAGAACATTTTCTGAGGAGTCTGAGGACTTAGGACAAGGACAGTATAGGACAGGGTGGTCTCTCCTGGGAACGTAGTGGGAGGAATTGGGAGCTAGTTAGTGAAAGGGTGAGTCTAAAGGAGTTAGGTAAGGGCCACATTTGTGCAGATAGCAATTCAGAAAGGACTGCAGCTCTGAGTGATGCTAGAAAACACCAGGAATTAGAGAAGCAGAACCATGGGAGCTGGCCAGAACAAATGGAATTTAGAGAAATTTAGCAAACAGTTTCAGCAGATAATAATCTCAGCGCTATACAAACCCAAGAAGTGATATTTCCACTTCCAGTGAAATGGTAGATGTTCACATATGTCCCCATTTAGATCATAAATGATCTAAATGGGTGAATCAGTCTTGCCATATAAGCCTCAAAGCAAAGCTGAGGAGCTTCACTCCAGCATCTAGAATCTACCTAATTTTGGGAACATAGGCCATTTGGTCAACGTGCTCTTCCTTTTTGAGGCATTCTGGGTCCGGACAACATGCTAAAGATGACAGCAAGGAAGCTGGGGCATTTGGAAGGCCTCAGAAGAGGGGGAAGAGGCTGAGTCCAAGAGTAAGGTTGAATGATTGTCAGGCTGGGGGCCAAGGAACAGGGGAGCGATTCTGCCAATTCTCCACTCCCCCTCCAAGCGCTCCAGCTTCCCATCCACCGCCAAGACACATTTCATTTTTCTGACATGAAATATGTATATAATCCTAGCCTGATTTTTTAAAGCACAAGAGGGTTGATTCTGTTTATGCCTCCCTGTAACTCCCACCCAGTACAAACATTGGCCTCCAGCCTGGTAGTGACGACAGGATTTAACAAAACAGAATCCCAGAGCCAGGAAGTAGGTGGCTAAGTAAATATGCCCCCAAATAGTGACATTTTTAACCACATAGGAGCAGTAGAGGAGGACTTGGGCAGGGGGCACAGGCAAGATAACTGGGCAAGAAAAGAACAGCAGACATTTAATAGCTGACTTTTTGCTTGGATGCTGGTGCTGTTTGTCTGGTCCCTACATTGGGGCTTTAGATGTCATCTTCTGGATTTAGATCTTGATGGCTCAAGCAAGAAAGGGGTAACCTCAGAAAAATGAGGTCTCTTTCAGGACATTTCATGCTCATCCTCAAAATAGATAGTTTGACATGTAAGAATCATATTAATGTAAATGAAAGGGACTGAGCAATTGAAATATGTGAGTCTATGAATTAATGAGCTAATATTATCAAGCATTTGCAGTGTGCCAAAGCACATCCACTTGTTAACCAGAGTCACCATGCATTTTGTAGCTCATATTTCACAAAAACATCATTCCCATCATAGTAGGCAGAGGTCCATGATGTCAAAGATCTTGAATCATTCTCAGTTATTGAGGTTCCTAAAAATATCATTAAATTTCATTCTATGAGCAGAGTAGTTCTATTCTTTAAGGTTGTGCTTATTTCCAGCATCTAGCTCAGAATATGTGCATTTTTGTTATATGCATTTTGGGCCAAATAAATAACAATGAATGAAGGACTCACTCTCCCTTTAGAGATTATGTGAAACATCAGTGAAATATTTGTAAATTCAGTTAATTTCTGATCACAGATTTGCACTCTCAAAGAGCCATAGAGAGGATCCCAAGACCAAAGCAAGACCTTCCTACTTACATGTGGCAGCTTTCCTGTGTTGTTCCTTTACACCCACATACAGGAAATCAAAGCAGATAGATTTTGTTGGTTAGCGGTCAGTAGTTTTAGAGGAGGAATGATTCCTGTCCTTCTGGTGGCCCAGGATGGAATTCACCTGCACAGTTTTTTTGTGGAGCTATAGGACTGAAGTGTGTGGATCATCCTGCGAAGAGAGTCAAGCTAAAGCTGATTCCCTAACTAGAAAATCACTGAACTTTCCTGTTCGATTATTTCTTCTAAAACTAGAGAATATTTTTTAAAAGTAAATCTGCAAAAAGATTCTTGAAAGGTTAGATCTGGATTTCTCTTTTCCTCTTGTAATCCGTACTTTCTCTCTTTGTGTCCCTTCCTGCCTTAAAATAGACACCTCAAATACCTGCCACTACTATTTTAATTGCCCAAGGTAAGTTCAGAAATTGAAAAAAAAAAACACCTCAGAAATTATAACTCAAACCTGTGTTTGCCATTAAAAGAATCAATATTACAGGACAAGTCACATATGGGGATGTGACTTTAACTCAAGTCCTTTTCTTGTTATTCTTAATAAAGTTGGCTGGATTAATTTTGAGCATTTTTAATTCTTGGTTTTTGTCACCATGCCTACGGGATACACAGCCTTTCCACTGGCCTGCTCCCCATGTAATCTCCTCCTCAACTTTTGGCTTCTCTTCTATCTATGTTTAGACATCTGAGCTCATCTCTACACTCTGCTTTCCCCAACCGTTGTTGGGCTCTTTCCCATGCCCCTGACTGTAAGCTGGACAGTTAGCTAGCAGCATTCTCACTAAATTAAGATGGTATCTCAAGAGCAGGCAGGCTCTTCTCAGCCAGAACAAAAGGAGCCTCTTCTATTCTTCTCAGCCAATCCCCAGAAGATTAATGGAGAGCTGTAGCCAAAAGTGAGATGATTCTTTATCAGGCTGCATGTACTAGTATTACTGATGTTCCATTTTTTATAATGTTCCCTTTTGAGATGTAGCCTTCCTATACAACACCCTACATAACATCACAGTTTTCTATGCCTACAAGGGTCCCATTTAGATAGAATGTGGTGAGAATGGCATGCCTTTAAATATTGCCAAGCATAGCCCTGGAACCATCTACATAGCACTTAGATGCTTGGACTCATTGACTCATTGTCTTTTCACACTAAAAGGGAGAGCATAAATAATCTACTCTTACTTTTCTGCCTTTCACAGATGAGGACCTGAGGTCCAACATTGAAATGTGTTATGTACTTTCATACCTAGTTGTTTATTGAGTGAATGTGTGAATTCATGCAGAGAGTGCACATCTCCTCTCTGTCATCCCCATTTCATGCCAAAAGCACTTGATGGAAAGTAAACTTCTTTAACATCACATAAAGTTGGTTAAAATAGTTTGGGTTGGTAAAATAAGACTTATCTTGACCAACACAGAAATCTTCATCCTTCAAAAGCCACTGAGAATTCAAGTGAAATGAAAATTTTACTTTACAATTCCTTGCCTGAAAAAATAATTCCTATTCTTAAGGGAAAACAGGAATTACATTAAACAGAGAAGCACACATAGGTCTTTAAAAAAAAAAAAAAAGTTCTAAAAGGAGACCCATGATGACTATGTACAGAGTATCCAAACTTGAGCAAAACCTACACTACAGCTGCTATTTTACTAAGTAGCATAAGATGTGTCTTTGGATGCCAGCTTATCTATTCAAAGAGAGGACCACAACCCCCTGTGCTAGAACCCTAGTCTGGGAAGCAGAAGGCTAATATCCCTAGAAGGAACTATTTTTGAGACTCTTGGTCTGACCCAGACATGTTCAGTGTCCTCTTTTGTCCTAGATTTGCCAGGTTGTGAAGAGGTTAGGCTTGATGATCCCTAAGGATTTGAATCATCATTAATAGTTTGCAATTCATTTTCCTAGAATTAGGAAGAAGGTTGCTATTGCTGTTTAGTTGCTCCTCTGTCCATGGGATTTCCCAGGCAAAAATACTGGAGTGGTTTGCTGTTTCCTTCTCCAGGCATCTTCCCAATGCAGGGATCGAACTGCATCTCCTGAACTGGGAGGCAGACTCTATGCCACCGAGCCAGCATGTTTGCTCAGGTAGAAGGTAAAGATATATATTCATATTTTTTGTAACAGTATAGGAGTCTGCTGCTGCTGCTGCTAAGTCACTTCAGCTGTGTCCGACTCTGAAGAGTAAAAGATACCTAGTCTATGTGTTTTCAAGTGTTCATCCTGCTGCCTCTGTTTCCTTTTAATGGGCTCATTAGGCTGCACTACTGATAGTTAGCATATGATCCCTTCCTTGCAATCTATTGGGATCCACCCACAGTGAAGTGTCTGGGTTCCTTTCTACCACCACCATCTCCATTTTCTAAATCTTGGGATTTCTCAGCCTGAAGCAGCTTGTTGGCTCTGAGCAGGGTATCTGTTTACTTGGTGTTTTTCATCATCTGGGAATTCTCATTCGGGACTCTCTGTTCCGTGTTCAACGGCTGCCTGGTCTCTGCGCTCTCAGCGTCCTTGCTGATTATTCGATTGCATGGTTTCCTTTCATGGCTCATCTTTTCTCATTTGTTTCACGTTGTTCAAGTCAGTGTATTTAAACTCAGGCCTGGCATTTCTGCATCTTTTCTAACAAAACTCTGTGTGTGTGTTTTTTTTTTTCCCCTTTCTTCTTTTCTTCCTTGTGAAATCATTTGTGCCTGTCCTGTAGCTTCATTCCACTGGTAATTGCAGAGAATTTATCAATGTAGTTTAAAAATTTCCTGTTTGTTTACTGGAATCTTTCTTCTCACTCAAGGTCTTCTTATTCTCAGGAGGTGTCATCTTCTATGTCATTTTTCTTTGTTTCTGAAACTTTCTCATAAAATGGAAAAGATAAATGCCTCAGTGTGGTAAGCAGCGTTTCTAAAATGACCTCCTCCTTCCTGAGATGTTCTGACCTCATTCTCCAAACTTGTGAATGTGATGTCGTATCAAGCTGGGGGTTGTTTGTTTTGCAACATGGTACAGTTGCCCTTAAAATAGATTAAAAAAACAGGGAGATAATCCAGGTGGGCTTGATATAATCATGAGTCTGTAAAGGCTGAAGGGGAAGTTATAGAGATTTAAAGCATGAGGACTGGACAGGCTGTTGCTGCTATGAAGATTGCTCCTGTTGTTCAGTCACTTAGTTGTGTCCAACTCCTTGCACAACACATCAGGCTTACCTGTCCTCCACTATCTCCCTGAGTTTGCTCAAACTCATGTCCATTTAATCGGTGATGCCATCCAACCATCTCATCCTCTGTCGCCCCCTTCTCCTCTTGCCCTCAGTCTTTACCAGCATTGAGGTCTTTTCCAATGAGCCGGCTCTTCTCATAGGTAGCCAAACTATTGGAGCTTCACTTTCAGCATCAGTCCTTCTAATGAATATTCAGGACTCATTTTCTTTAGGATTGACTGGTTTGATTTCCTTGCTGTCCAAGGGGCTCTCAAGAGTCTTTACCAGATGGAGAGGGTCATGTAGGAAGCATGAGAATGAATGTGGGTGGCCATGGGACAGACAGCAACCTCTGGCCCACAAACAAAAAGGAAATGAGGACCTTCATCCAACAATCAACCAGGAGTATGCCCATTTGATCAACAACCCAAATGAATTTGAAAGCGGATTCTTCTGCTGATGGACATCTAGGTTGCTTCCATGTCCTGGCTATTATAAACAGTGCTGCAGTGAACATTGGGGTGCACGTGTCTCTTTCAGATCTGGTTTCCTTGGTGTGTATGCCCAGGAGTGGGATTGCTGGGTCATATGGCAGTTCTATTTCCAGTTTTTTAAGGAATCTCCACACTGTTCTCCATAGTGACTGTACTAGTTTGCATTCCCACCAACAGTGTAAGAGGGTTCCCTTTTCTTCACACCCTCTCCAGCATTTATTGCTTGTAGACTTTTGGATAACAGCCATTCTGACTGGCGTGTAATGGTACCTCATTGTGGTATTGATTGCATTTCTCTAATAATGAGTGATGTTGAGCATCTTCTCATGTGTTTGTTAGCCATCTGTCTGTCTTCTTTGGAGAAATGTCTGTTTAGATCTTTGGCCCATTTTTTGATTGGGCCATTTATTTTTCTGGAATTGAGCTGCAGGAGTTGCTTGTATATTTTTGAGATTAATCCTTTGTCTGTTGCTTTGTTTGCTATTATTTTCTCCCATTCCGAAGGCTGTCTTTTCACCTTGCTTATAGTTTCCTTTGTTGTGCAAAAGCTTTTAAGTTTAATTAGACAAATGGGTAAGAAAGATATGGTACATATACACAATGGAATATTACTCAGCCATTAAAAAGAATACGTTTGAATCAGTTCTAATGAGATGGATGAAACTGGAGCCCATTATACAGAGTGAAGTAAGCCAGAAAGATAAACACCAATACAGTATACTAACGCATATATATGGAATTTAGAAAGATGGTAACGATAACCTTATATGCAAGACAGAAGAAGAGACACAGATGTATAGAGCAGACTTTTGGACTCTATGGGAGAAGGCGAGAGTGGGATGGTCTGAGAGAACAGCATTGAAACATGTATATTATCAAGTGTGAAACAGATTGCCAGTCCAGGTTGGATGCACTGGGATGACCTGGGGAGGGAGGTGGGTGGGGGGTTCAGGATGGGGAACACATGTAAATCCATGGCTGATTCATGTCAATGTATGGCAGAAACCACTACAATATTTTAAAGTAATTAGCCTCCAACTAATAAAAATAAATGAAAAAAAAAAAAGAAAGTGGATTCTTCCCTACAGCCTGCAGATGAGTGCCTCACCTTGACTTTATCCTGCAGGATCCTTGGCAGAGAACCCAGTTACATGGCGTGTAGACCTTTGACCTACTGAAACTGGGACATAAAAAATTAGTGTTCTTTCCAGCTGGTAAGTTTGTGGCTATTTGTTACACAACTGTAGGAAACTAATATCACCGGCTATTGTGCTCTCATGGCACTTCTGTCTTCCCACCTCTGGATTTAGTACCTACAGAAGTGGGATCTCTGGGTTGTTTGAGTTAAGGTCATTTCAGATCTCAGGATCTTCCAAACACTGAGGTTAGGAGAAGCTTCCAATCAATCTTTAACATAGTTCTAACTTTTTTGCTTTATTTAAAGAGAGCAGGGAACAGCCTGGCACAGTCTCCTGTACTCAGATACCAGTAACTGAAATCTCCAAATTAGCAATTTATACCCTAAGCTCAATGACACAGTGGGAAGCAGGGAGTAAGGAAGTACTGAAAGTGAGTGTGAATGATATTGGACAAATCATATGAAAAATGTGTCCTAAAGCAATTTTAAAAGTAAAGTAAAAAGAGTAAGAAATACTTGCAAAGGTAAAAGTGACTAGAGTGGAATGAATATAAAATGCTGTAGACAAATTGATGGGTAAATTCTGAGAATTGATTCGAACTTCTTACAGAATAGCCATTCCTTAGAGTGGTAATGGAAATTAAGTTGAAGAGAAAAAAAAATACATATTTAGGCAAACTCCAGACATCATCTTAGTTGTCTTTTCTTTCTGCCTCACTATAAAGTGAAGAAGGAACTAAGAAACTCTAGAATTAAATAGAATTCTTACTCCAATAGTATGAATCTCAGAATATTAAACACAATTTAACAGAAAAATAAAATTAGAAATGAGAGGAAGTTAGCTGTAAGAGAATTTCACAGCAAATAATTCTGAAGCTTTGAAACTCTCAAAAGGGATTTCACCTTAAAACAAATCAATAAAATATAAGTTCTATGGATAAAGTTGAAAATATTTAATTTGGGAAGCACCTTCTGTGAAAAAGAAGATCTACACATTTCAGGAATCAAAATTTAAATTTAGCAATTTGAAGATTTTTACCTAAGTGTTTTCATTTCCAGAGATCTCAGAACTGCATACCACTTGCATATCCAAACTTGCTGTTATATAAACAAATGTGTTTTTTATAGAAAGAAAAATATAATAATGTGATAGTCTAGCAATATCTGTGGCCCATGTCTAGCACATACCAAGAAGAACAGAAACTATGCCTGAAACCAGGGAATTGAAAATCTCAGACTGTGAGAGAGAGAGGAATGACTGTGTTCAGAAATTTCTCAAATTTCCCTACTCTTGGGCAAAAGTCAAGTTGTGACTGCTAAACTCATCCTAAAGGAAATCTCTGGATGGGTGTACCTGGGTGGGGTTTACAATGAATGAGTGCATGGGAGATTGCCGGCTTGGGCTGGTACCTCAGGGAAGGGATCAGAGCAGTGACTGACACCTGAAATATAAATACTAGTGAGGAGCTTCCTTGGTGGAACTTCCCTGGAACTTCCTTGGTGACTCAGTGACTAAGACTCTGCACTGCTAATCCTGGGAGCCTGGTTTCAATCCCTGGTTGGGGAACTAAATGTCCCACACGTCACAAAGAAGATCAAAGAACCTGCATACCACAACTGAGACCTGGTGCAGCCAAATAAATAAATAAATATACAAATAAATATTAAAAAATAAATGCTAGTGAGTCAGATGAGATGGGGAAGTGTAGGGAAGGCGCATGTTCCTGATAGAGAAAACAGAGAGGGGTTGTAGACTGCTCATGTTATTTCTTACCCAGATGGGGATGTTGCCAACCATGATGAAAATGATAACTTATGTTTTCACACATTTAGGAGTTACAGTGTTCATGTCTCTTCTCTTAAGGTATCTTTAAACAGCTTGCTGGGATATACATGACAGGAATTTGTTGCCTTTGTGTTAAAGATGAAGAAACTGAGATCATGAGTGAAGTGACTCTCCCACTGTTAGTCAGAGCTGACAATCTAACGCAGCTGCAGTCAGAAATGTTGCTATGATTCTGTCATTTATACCCATTTTACAATTTATTTGCAATTTTACCTGCATTTTTTAAACTTACTTCATTGACATTATTAGGTATTATCATTAAGATCATCTCCATTTGGAAGTAAAGAAACTGAATGTCATAGAGCTTGCATAATTTATCCCAAAGCACTCTACTATGAGAGCTAACCCTAAAAATATCTCCAGTGTCTAGCCTGCCCTTTACCGGAAATGATGGAAGACCTATTGGTGTGATAGATCAAGACCTTAATAATTTTTGTTCTCATGACTTGGTCCCACACAGGGGCAAATCAAGACAACTTAATTCTGTTCCACTGAAGGCTTCCTTCCCATATTACTGTGTCCAACATAGGAAGCTGCCTCTATTCTTCGCTGCAGTAAAGATCAAGGTATGAGTATTTCTGTTGTGTGTGTATGTCAATGATCAAGCATCCATGGGCCAGTGTTTGCTAATAGAAGATTAAATATACATCTGTTTATTGTGTCAAAGGAGAGTTTCTTCAAAATTTTTTTTAGGGTTAGGGAAGATAAGAGAAATAAGAGAAAGCTTGACAGATGATGGGGGAAACAGAGTAGGGGGAAAGTGGGGGATGATGGTTCCAGGAATATGGAGAAACTTGGAGGAATGCCCAGAATTTGGAGTGGGAGCTAGGGAGGGAGACGCGGGGAAAATAAGGGAGGCGATAAAGACAGATTCAAAGTGTAAGGAGGCCTTGAATGTCAGGACAGGAAGTTTGAAATTGATGATGGAGGCATGGAGGAGACAAAAGAGACATACAGGGAAGTGAGGAGTAAAGCTGTCATGGGAGCCCTGGAGGCCTGTCCCGGGCATAGGGAGTCTGGCTGACTGGGGCTTTGGGGAAGAAAAGATTGCTAGGGAAGGGAGAATTTCCAACTCTCATGTGCCTCACAGATATATAAATAAAGCACAATAAGGACTATAATGAGGAAATAAATGTCATAAAAATGTTTGATAGCAGATGGGACATAGAAACGTGAAGAGATGCCAATAGCCTCCAGCCAAGAGCAATAAGAGAAAGAGTTTGGTCTAGATGACCTCGAAGCTTTGTTCCAACCTTGCAGATTCTGTAATTCTACACTCTGGTTCAAGTTTTGAATTCCACCAGGAATGTTTATCTGCCAGCTACTGCCTATGTGTAGAAAACAGGATGCAGGGTGCTGTGGTAGAGGGTAGGGGGTGGGAAGGGAGTATATGTTTGGATATAATCTAGTTCCCTACTCTGAAGAAGGTCTTTGGATCCTAGGGAGAAAATCTTGCAAATTCTAATGCATTCCAGAATGAAATCTCATAACTTTGTACATTTTCCTTTGGGAGAACATTGCTAATTAGAGGCTCAAATTTGTTTCTAGGGGTTGGACCCTGTTAAAATTGGGAGGTATCATCCCTTTTTCTCCTTCATGTCTACTCTCCTCTCTCTGAGCATACATAGTTCCCAAGGTCTTCCTTCAATTTCAAGTAGACTTGGAAATAATCTCTTCCAACAGTTGGACTGTAATAGCTCTCCAAAGCCAGAGATGCAGAACAATATTGTCAGAAAGTGAAAGTGTTAATCACTCATTTGTGTCCAACTTTTTATGAATCCATGGACTGTACAGCCCGATAGGCTCTTCTATCCACGGAATTCTTCAGGCAAGAATATTGGAGAGGGTTGCCATTCCCTTCTCCAGGGGATCGTCCCAACCCAGGGATTGAACCTAGGTCTCCTGAATTGCAGGCAGATTCTTTACCATCTGAGCTAGAGTGACAAATATTGAGATGGCAATTGAGGAAATGCTGCAGCTCAGAGCCACCCCACATAGGCACTAACTCTAAGACAAGCTTTCACAGTTATTTGCTCTGAAATTTTTTCATAGGGAGAACAGGAGGAGAGAAGAAAGAGAAACATGATAAGAGTCTCCACATTGAGGAGACTTCCCTGGTGGTCCAGTGGCTAAGACTCCCGATACCGTGGGGCCGTGGTTTCAATCCCTGGTCAGAGAATTAGATCCCACATGCCACGTGAGGAGTTCGCATGCTGCAACAAAGATCGAAGATCCTGCATGACAGAATGAAGATCCAGCACAACAAAATAAATAATTTTTTTTTAAAAGAAAATGAAACATTGAGGAAGAGTGATCCAGATAATAAAAGTATTAGGAAAAGACAAATGAAAATTTTATATTTAATGACTGACTCTAAGATGCAAAAGTTGGGCCAGACTTAAGCATAGCACCATAGAGCCACAAATGGAGTTGAATGTCTTCACAAAGATGTGGAAGACAGGCAATATTGAACCTACAGCTTGTAGTTTTACTTCTATACATACTGAACCACTCGGTTTTAGTTTTGGAGAGTTATTTCTGGTGACCAACATCTGCTTCCACCCTGTACCCTGTCCCATTCTAAATTTCCTTCTTCGAGATAAAAAGAAACATATATTAATCACTAGAAGGAAGAGATGAGGGTATAAACTTTCAGTTATAAGATAAATTCCAGGGATGTTATGCCCAACATGATAAATACAATTAACACTGCCAAATGTTAAGACAGTAAACCCTTAGTGTTCACATCACGAGGAAATTTTTTCTATTGCTTTAACTTTGTGTCCATGTGAGATGATGGATGTTCACTAAACTTAGTAATCATTTCGTGATATACGTAAGTCAAACCATTAAGTCCATTATGTTTCACACTTTAAACATATATAGTGCTGTATGTCAGTTATACCTCAACAAAACTGGAAGAAAAAGAAAAAGAAAGGGAACATGTAATGTTAGACTTCACATTTTCCCCTGATTCAGGACATTAAAAACAATTTATCAAACTGTGTATGCACCCAGACATATTTTCCTGGATTGGAATGCTGTGGACAGCCTAGTCCTACAACCATCCACCCATTAAACACAGATTAATGTCCTGGAAATTTGGGTGGAGGTCAGTGACTATCTCAAAAAGATGTCCCTGTAGCCTGGATGGTTAAGCAAAGTCTTTTGCATCCTACTGTAGCATCTGTCAGGGGCTTCATCTGATAGGAAATGATGAACAGTCACTCTGCAATAGAAGAATTGCCCCTGAGAAGCATTCCCGGGAAAGAGCATAAAACCACAATCAAATGGCCATGCCGCATCCCGCATTAAGTACACAGTGAGTGGTTCATGTGTGGGCCTTGGACGGAAGTCTAAATCTCCAGATAGGCTATTGGACTGCAAGTGCTCCTAATGACTTTGCTGGCCTTGACATGTGAGGAAGCAGGACACGTACCCATTAGAGGCCAATTTTTATTAGAGTGACCATTCCAGGGGTTATTAGCAACTTGTAAAGAATGCAATTACCACTTAAGCTGTATTCAGCTGAATACACTTTAACTGTAATTGAAAACAAATGTATGCTTAGCTGTATGGTTGGTTAAGCCTCATGCTTATGACTGTTATCTTATTATTTTCCGTTAATTAAAACAGTATGTCTGGGATTTATTTGCAATTATGCAGTTGCAATTCAAGGAAGGCTCAAAACAGACTTCTTTATTTCGTGTTTGCTTTGCAACCCCAGCTCAGTGTGACCCTATTTTTGTCACAAACCTTTGGAATTCACTGAAATGGTGAGTAGAGATATAGATGTACTTTTATTTACATTCTTTAAAGGATATTTTTAAACATGAAACTCTTATGTAACAGGAAGGTCACTGATGGTTATGGCCACCTGAACATTTTAATCTTGATGACTTTCAGAAGAAATCAGTTTCCAACTTCTGTTGATCATTAAGAGGCGTGTTTAGGGCTTATGAGCTGCAGTGAGTATTCTGTCTGTTTTTAACCACATGCAATTGTAAAGGATCTCATGGCATTTTTGCCTCAGATTGGATGTTTCATCCCAATGTACTAGGAAAATTTGATTTTAGGGGAATTTGTTGTAATTACATAACTTGCTTTCTGAGAACATGTTTCAAAGCTTAGATGTGGGAATAAGAGAACTGGCTCTAAGTTCCTAGTCTGAAGTGATATCAGGAAATGATTTCATATCTCTGGACCTTAGTTTTGCCATCTGTAAAACTAGGATAGCAAACCTGATCCTATCTACCTAGCAGGAATGTTTTGAGACCAGGAGATGACAGTAGTGGAAGGGTTTCGAAATCTGTAATGAACATTCCAGATGTCAGGATCATGATAACAATAAGAGCCTTCTTCTCTCCCTGGAACCATGAGATTGTCTCCATTGAACGCAGCAAGGTCTGGACACTTATCAAGATGCTCAATAAATGTTCACTGGAATGCAAACTGTAGTTTCATAGTGTGCATATCTAACAGTCATCATGATGCCTATAGGACAGACAGACAGAAATCTGCTATCTATCAAATAACATCTCAATCACAGATGGAGGGATTTCAATAGTTTGAAAGGAAGTCCCCAGTCTTTGAGATGAAGAGCTGCAGGAATGCCTCTTGTAGAATCCTAGTGTCTTTATCCACTTGTTCTCACACTGGTTTTCTTTGATCCTCTTTCATGACCAGCTAAGGGTTTCTCTTTGGACATTGTTCTCTTTCATCTTGCTTGTAATCATCATCATCATTGTCAGTTTAAGGTACGTCTCTGAGCCTCCAGGTGCTTAGCTAAACCCAGACATGAACCATATATCGTGTCTTTCAGCAACCAGACAATGTGACAACAGGAGATGTGAACCCCAGGGGGAGTGCCTGGAAGCATGACAAGCTAAGCCACAGAGAGGACGGAAGCTCAGTATTCTAAATTTTGCAATATGACCGTGCAAAAGTTTCTGAGAAAGGGCAAAATGGTATTTGATTTTGAGAAAAAAAAAAAAAAAAACTTGAAGAAATCAAAACCAAAGATCAAGTTGTAGAAGAATTATCCTTTCTAAAACACCTACCAAATAAGCATGGCATACAAACCCCATCAAATCTAGTCCTTGCCTATCTTCTATCTTCAGTTGATCAGTCATCATTACCACTTTATTTTTTTTGCTCACTAGACACATTTACTCTATATTTGAAAAAATAAAATTTCTCCATTCTTGAATTGACCATGATTTTAGGTCTCAAGCTGTTGTTTCTGCTTGGACTAGCTCCCCTGTCTCCACCTCAGGAGATCAGACTACTGTGATGGTAGCATCCTTTGTTGACCTCTATACCCTATGAGCCCCCTTGAGAGCAGGAACTCATCTTTTTCATTTCTAGGTGTGGACATAGAACACATATTTACTGAACACATTGTATAGATCCCTGGGGTCTGATAGAGCTTTCTGTGGTGATGTGAATGTTCTATATCTGTGCTGCCCAGTTCAATAGATCCAAGCCATATGTAATGACTGAGCACTTTAAAAGTGGCTAGTGCAGCTGAGGGGCTTTATTTTCCATGTAAGTAGTGAATGTGCCTTGGAGAAGGCAATGGCAACCCACTCCAGTACTCTTGCCTGGAAAATCCTATGGACGGCAGAGCCTGGTGGGCTGCCGTCTATGGGGCTGCACAGAGTCAGACACGACTGAAGCGACTTTGCAGCAGCAGCAGCAGTGAATGTGCCTATTGGCTGCTGCATTAGACAGCACAGATTGAGGTAACGATAGGGGAATGGCCACGATGGAGTCTAAGAAAAGGTCCCCAGTTTCCATGACCAGCTAAGGTTTCTCTTTGGACATTGTCCTATTTCACCTTGCTTGTAAACATCATCCTTGCTGTCAGTTTAAGCCACATCTCTGGGCTTCCAGATGCTTAGCTAAATCCAGATATAAAGCATATATTGTGTCTTCCAGCAACCAGACAATGTGACGATGGAAGACACGAACTCCAGTAGCTCTCGACCTGAAGGAGTGGGACTTGGTATGAGAAAGGACTTCTTGCCCAGCATCCAGAGTCCCCCATTACACAGTGTGGGTCACAGAGTCTCCTATTCAACTTGGAAGCTTGAAGATACCAGCACCCAGAAGCTATGTGTTCCCTCTCTGACTTGCCTCCACGCCTGAGTGGTTGACACGTGCCTGTAAAGAGTCCATTCTCACAAGTATGAAGAGAAGAGGCTTTTAGGAAGAGAAACAAATCCAGGAGGAGGAAATGGACATCTCCGAATCGGCTGAAAGTGTTGTCCTGGTAGGAGACACTGCTGTAAGGCCCCACTCCTGGGTGGAGTCAGCTTGCCTTTGGCACGATCGTTTTTATAAGGCCAGGGAAGGTACAGGGCAGCCAGGGAGACAGAGCATGTCTGGGTCGGAGAGAAAAAAAAGAGCACTGCAGGGTCACCAGTTGGAACAAACTGAAACCGAACACAGCTGGAGGTCATGCTACATGCTTTCCAGATGCCTCTCTGGAACCGATTCCTATTATATCTCTGCAAAGGAGGTGCTTGAAATAAAAGTGAGACCATCACGGCTCCATGACCGTGTAACCATGACTCTCTAGAACCACAGTGTCCCTGCTGCAGGTACCCCAGTGGTTCTCACCCAGAAGGGTTCTTACCATGGCTCTCGAAGAACCACGAGCCCCCTGAATATTTGGTAAGCATTGTGCATATAAGTATTTTCCAGAGAGATGACTCTTAGCATTCATAAAAATTTTGACGAGATGCATAAATCAAAAAGGATTTAGAACTGCTGTTCTATCTTACATACCACCTACCGTGTCCCATATGAAGAACCAAGGCTCAGAGAGCAATAACGGCATTTCCCATGCAAATTAAAACCACTGGGAGATATCTCCTCAGGTCTCTTGGAAAGGCTATCATCAAAAGAGAGAGGGGACTACAAAAGTTGGTGTGGATGTAGAGAAAAATGAATCCTTGTGCACTGCTAGTGAGACGTAAATTGGTGCAGCCACTGTGGAAAAGAGAATGAAAGATCCTCAAAAAATTAAAAATAGAGCTACAATATGCTCCAGAAATTCTACTTCTGGAAACATCCAAAGAAAACAAAAACACTGACTCAAAAAGACATCTGTACCCCCATGTTCATAGCAGCATTCTTTCCAGTAGACAAGGCATAGAAACAACTTAAATCTCCACCAGTGGGCGAATGGATAAAGCAGTCGTGGTGTATATACAAATGGAATATTGTTCATCCATTAAAAAATGAAGAAATTCTACCATTTTCAATAATGTGGATGGAACTTGAAGGCATTATGCTAAGTGAAATAAGATGAGCAAGACAAATACTGTATGATCTCATACATGGACTCTTAGAACAAAAATAAATAATAAATAAAATAAAACCCAAAGCAAACAACAACAGAAAGACCCCAAACTCACAGGAAAAGGGATCAGACTTGTGGTTACCAGATGAAGATGGAACTAGAAGATGGTCAAAAGGTACAAACTTCCAGTTTGAAAACAAAGTACTAGATTTGTAATGTACAATATGATAACTATAACTAGCACTGCTTTATGATACATATGAATGTTATTAGAAGAAGAAATCCAAGGAACTTTCATTGGAAGGAACATTTTTTTTTTCCTTTTCTTTTTAAAAATTGTATCTATATGAGAAGATGGGTGTTAGCAGAAGACTACTGTGGTCATCATTTCATAATATAGATATAGATACAGATCAATCCACCATGCTCTATGTCTTAAGCTTCCACAGTGATGTACGTCGATTATTTCCCAATAAAATTGGGAAAAAATGACATTTCTTTGGCCATGTCTTGAATCAGTGGCTGATCAAGGATGAAAGAGAAGGGAACCTGGGTAGAGCTTACAGTTTTAGTTACTCATAAGAGACACCAATCCATTCACCCCAATTATAATCAGCACCTTTAGAAGTAGTTGTTTCACCCAACAGTCACCTATCAAGTCAAAATCAACCTTTATTTCTCTGGTCTTCACAGAGTATCATGAGACAATCTGTCATGTTAATGTCTGGTCTGCATGATTCCCAGCGACTGCTGGGAACTGTAGAATTAACACAGACATCTGTACATTTTAACACAAACCAAATATTATCTGTAGACTGAATAAACTGTATTTTCCATGTATGTATGAGAACCTTAAAATCCACATAGACACTGTTGGGAGAAGCAAAATGTTAATTTATTTAAAAGTCAATTCATCTGAAACAAAGCACAGAAAGTCAGAGAACTGCCATTGAAGGAGTAAGCTTTGAGACATTTCGATGCCACAAGGAGCCTTCACACTTACAGAAGGATGAACCATTGAAGCCCATCTATTGCATTTCTCTACTATCCAAAAGTCTACAAGCAATAAATGCTGGAGAGGGTGTGGAGAAAAGGGAACCCTCTTACACTGTTGGTGGGAATGCAAACTAGTACAGCCGCTATGGAGAACAGTGTGGAGATTTCTTAAAAAACTGGAAATAGAACTGCCATATGACCCAGCAATCCCACTCCTGGTCATACACACTGAGGAAACCAGATCTGAAAGAGACACGTGCATCCCAATGTTCATCACATCACTGTTTATAATAGCCAGGACATGGAAGCAACCTAGAAGCCCATCAGCAGATGAATGGATAGGAAGCTGTGGTACATATACACATGGAATATTATTCAGCCATTAAAAATAATACATTTGAATCAGTCCTAATGAGATGGATGAAACTGGAGCCCATTATACAGAGTGAAGTAAGCCAGAAAGATAAAGACCAATACAGTATACTAATGCATATATATGGAATTTAGAAAGATGGTAACGATAACCCTATATGCAAAACAGAAAAAGAGACACGGACAGAACAGACTTTGGGACTCTGTGGGAGAAGGCGAGGGTGGGATGTTCTGAGAGAATAGCATTGAAACAAGTGTACTATCAAGGGTGAAACAGACCACCAGCCCAGGTTGGATGCATGAGACAAGTGCTCAGGGCTGGTGCACTAGGAAGACCCAGAGGGATGGGATGGGGAGGGAGGTGGGAAGGGGGGATTGGGATGGGGAACACATGTAAATCCATGGCTGATTCATGTCAATGTATGGCAAAAACCACTACAATATAGCCTCCAACTAATAAAAAAAAAAAATAGAAAAAAAAAAAGAAAAATCCTGAGAAATGAAGCAAGTTCAGTTGGTACATTCTTAATAAAAATATTGCTTCAAATACTTCTTCTGTTCCCCAAGTCAGAATAAACTATTGTCATTTCTCAGGTGAAGCTACACCATCCTGCAACAAGGATTCCTGATTCTGGTTGACATCCTCAGCATCACTGAGGCTGCTGCCACCTAGGAAGAATCTGGGTTTCTGACTTTTAGGATGGTAGGTTGTGATGGTAGGGTGTAGGTACCCTCTTTCCTGGGCTTCCCCAGTGGTCAGCAGTAAAGAATTCACCTGTAGTGAAGGAGCCACAGGAGACGAGTCTGATCCTTGGGTCAGGAAGATCCCCTGGAGGAGGGAACTCCTTGCTTGGAGAATACCACGGACAGAGGAGCCTGATGGGCTACAGTCCATGGGGTTGCAAAGAGGGGGACACAACCAAATCGACTTTGCATGTGCTCACTGTCTTTCCTAGGGATATCAAGCTCATCATTGGGCAACTGGGTTTGGGTTAGAGTGCCTTCATTGAAATGGGACAATTGGTAAAACTATGCACTCTGATGGGAAGTGGCCTGGGGTTGGGGTTGACTGGATCTCATGTTGCTGATTGAATGGCAGACACACTGTCTCATGCAAAGTCCCTGGAGGAAACAAATGGCCAGCCCCGTCTGCCTGGCTTGCTTCAAATAAAGATGCCATGTATTATGCCCTCTGCTTGGTTTATTCTCTCTGGGGCTTTTCATAAATAAAAACTAACTTGTGGATTGCACAGTTCTGAACATTTAAAATGTATACTCTAGGACCATGTTTCACTTCCCAGTTTTCCTCCTAAAGACCTTAATTAAATTCTAGGCTAAGAAAGATCCAAGGGAGTAGGACCACACACTACTTTAAACTGTGTTTTAGGAGATGATATTGTGGACAATGGCTCAGACGGTAAAAAAGATCTGCTTGCAATGCAGGAGACCCAATTTTGATCCCTGGATCAGGAATATCCCCTGGAGAAGGGAATGGCTACCCACTCTGGTGTTCTTGCCTGGGAAATCCCATGGACAGAGGAGCCTCGTGGGCTACAGTCCATGAAGTGAAGTGAAAGTCTCTCAGTCATGTCTGACTTTGCGACCCCATGGACTGTCTGTGGAATTCTCTAAGCCAGAATACTGGAGTGGGTAGCCTTTCCCTTCTCCAGGGGCTCTTCCCAACTCCGGGATTGAACCCAGGTCTCCTGCATTGCAGGCAGATTTTTTAACTCGCTGAGCCGCAAGGGTTGGCCAAGAGTCGGACATGACTGAGTGATTTAACTTTCAAGACTTAGGAGTTGATGAATTGTGCTCTCACAGTAGCCATGAGTAGTTAGATTCTTAAATCATCCTCTGCCCTGTCCCTAGACTTTTCCACTCAGTGCTGTCTGTTCAGACACAGACAGATGGGCGCCCTGTCTAGCACATAGAGCACTGAGCGCCTCCATCCGCCCGAGTATCTCAGGGGTGGATGGACCAGTGGACCTTGCACTCCCCAGGAGGTGCACAGCACATCTCCCCATGAAGGCTGTGGGGGTGTTTTCTGAAAGCACTTGCCTCTCAGGAAGCTAGCCCCTTTTTGTCTGCAGTGAGTCTAAGTTGGGCAAGAACTCTTTGATTGCTCTCTGTTATAAGAAAGGAGACTCACATTAAGATTTTGCTGAAGGTGTGTTATGGGACTAAAGGGCTCAAGTACACCATTTGCTCAGCCACGTTCAGCAGAGCCAGTGTTTCACATTCTGTCTGAGTTACTGTAGGCTCTGTGTCCTTCTTTCTGCCAAAGGCCACTGTCTGTAACTTCATTGTCCCTTTAGTTGAAGTTTTTTTTCTCTTCTTGGCTGCCACCCACCCCATATCTCATTTTAAGATCCTTTCAGTCATCCTCCACTTCTCATAAGTGGCCTTACATAGTCTTTTTTTTCCCAAAAAGTAGCTTTGACAGTGCTATATGTGGCATCATCTTGTATGTTTGCTGATGAGAAAAGAGAGAAGGTGATCCTACCAAAATGAGGCAGAACAATGGGGTATGAAGAAGAAATCTCTCTGCTTTAAATTTACAATAAGGGCTCCCTACCAGTTTGTTGGAAGTTGAATTCCTGGGGTGAGAAGTTACTAGGACCATACATACATGACCGGAGTCAGAAGTGAGTTTTGGGAGCCAATGGCACTTCACATCGTGGGTGTCTCTGGGAAGGTATCTCGTTCTTTTAGCTGCAATTCAAATGCATTAGGAACTGCGACTTCCCTGGTGGTCCAGTGATTAAGAATCTGCCTTCCACTGTGCAGGCGATGTGGGTTCAATCCCTGGAGGGGCAACTAAGCCTGCACACTGCCAACTATAGAGCCCAGGCACTCTGGAGCCCATGTGCCATGACTGGAGAGAAGCCCTCATGCCCAGCTTAGACTCACTGCAGACAAAAATAAATAAATAAATATTTGTAAAAAAGGCATTAAGAACAGACAACTGCTGACTCCACTCATGTCTAAGGCCAGATTTCACAATACCTTGATTTCAAACAACACCCTGTATGTGATATACTCCTGGGACTGCTAAACGCCTAGAAACAGAGGAAAGGAGCTTATAAGATTTACCCAATTTTCTAAGAAAGAAACTGGTCTTGGAGGTCTGGAATGATGTGGTTTGGATGAAAAGATATGATTGAAGAATGTCACAAACACCATGGAAGATGAGACTTTAACATGGATGCCCTAAAGGTCTGCCAGCCCAAGAAAGCTGCCTGATAAGAAGGAGATACCACTCCTTCTCAACAGAGGAGGTTTTCCTGGAACTAATTCAGAAAACAGTTCATAGTGGACCAGTTTCTGTTAACCACAGGATACAGAAGGGTTTTCAGTATAGACTGAACTTTTAGAGAGAACATTTCTCAGTGTTGGTTTTAAGAAAAGGGCGATTATTTTAGTTAGCAAGTGTTTAATGAATAGCTCCTCTAAACGGATCAGTAACCCAAACACGAAAACAGACTTAGCTTTGCGGGGCCAGGCCCACCCAGGCATGATGACTTCTAGAGAGCAAAACTGGTAATTGGACTGAAAGGAAACCCAGTGCAACAGTATCCGTCTGAACAAAATCCATGAAAAGAAACAAGAGAAAAAAAGCCAGAATACACGCAGTGGAAATAAAAATTTTAAGTTCTACAAATAAATCATTTTTTGTAAAGATCCTAGAAAGTGAGAAAAGAAAAAGTAAACCAAACTGGACTTGTATGCTTGATTTTCTTTATTTTTTAATGAAAGAAACATAGGTTTTAGAGAAGGTAAAGGGTTTTTTGAAGTAGCAGAGTGAAAAATGGGGTTAGTTTCCGACTTCTTAATTCCAGATCTAGTGCTTCCTCCCTTCCTCACAACCTTCACTTTCTTTACATTGCCCTCCAGAGCAACACCTAACAATTTTTAGTTTATTGTGTAAAAGCTCTGAAGAGGCTAAAATGAAGCATATAGGAAGCTATCACTTTGTTGCACACGGTCAACTGGGCTTCTTACTCCCTCAGTTGGAAACGTGGGCTGGTATTATCAATTGGGTGCTGTGCATGATAGCCAGAACCAAACATTTCTAGACAAAAAACTTCTGATCAAATCTGGTCACCTCCTCCAAGGGTTGCCTTTTCAACATGGATTTTTCTGTAGAAGTAATGAAAGAGTGCTGTGTGATCTCTTCCCTGACTCCAGGCAGACACATCTCTTTCCACATACTGCAAGGAACAGGACAGCCAGTCCCTGAGACATGCTGGTACCCAGGCCCTAGGCAGACCACGTGGGGATCGAGGCCATGCGAACTCAGGGAACCCTGGGAGAGAGGCCGGCAGGAGAGACCATGAAGCGCAAGGTGAAGGGCAGGGATAAAGGAGCAACTTTGGACCTTTCCAGAGTTTTCGGTGTCAGGATAAGAAATCTTGGGAAACTCCTCTTGGAAACTCTTTTCTGAGCTGTCACGCTCATGAGATTTTATTATCAGGTTGGACCCTGAGATAAAACTCCTTTACCAGGAAGAGAGTGACTGACAAAATTATCAGTCATTAATTTTGCTGAGTAATTTTGGTGGATTGAATTCCTAGAAAACTGAATAGAAAAACAACTACCTGTTGGTAAATGAGCCAACAGATAGACAGATAGGTAGATTAGATAGATAGATAGATAGACAGACAGACAGACAGATAGATAGATAGATAGATAGATAGATAGATAAATAGATGGATAGATAGATAGATGTGTATGTGTGTGTGTGTGTGTGCATGCATGCGTGCTAAGTCCATCAGTCGTGTCTGACTCTTTGTGACCCCTTGGACTGTAGCGCACCAGGCTCCTCTGTCCATGGAGTTTTTCAGGCAAGAATACTGGAGTGGGTTGCCTCTTCCTCCTCCAGGGGATCTTCCTGATCCAAGGATTGAACCCAAGTCTCTTGCATTGGCACTCGGATTCTTTACCACTGAGTCACCCTGGAAGCCAAAATAGATCGGTAGACTTTTTTAATCAGCAGACTCATCTATGCTTTCAGTTCTTCTTGGTTTTCTGTTCCCACATAAATGTAGAATTTATGTTGAGTTCTGCAGAAGACAGACCTTCCCCCTCAAGGCTTTTCCTCACTCTGAGGTTTAGCAGAGCTATAAACTACCAATCCAAGGCAAGCCTGAACAAATGGGCAAAGTGGAGTGTGCTAATAGGGACAGTGTGTCGGGAGGCGTTGCTGTGGACGGCGCTTGCATTGGAAGCCCTTCAGGGAGCTCTGGCAGAGCTGGCCCTGAATACCCTCAGTGGCTCCGACAGGGACTCGCCTCCCAGCACGCACCCTGGTCCCAGCAACGAGGTCTAAAAATACTCACATTTTCTAGGATTCTCTACAATCAGAACAAAGAAAGCTCGCCTAGCTCCCACTCACCCACGTGTTCCTTCTTATTTGCTTCCGTGTCAGGGCCCCCAGCTAATTCTGGCCATTGCAGGCTGCCTCAGAGTGTGACTGCTTTCTGTTTGGTTTCTGGGTAACATCCAGGTTAGTTTTATGGAGGACCCATTGTGTTGGTATCCTGGGCTATCATGGAGTTCACAAACTGGCGATGCCTGGGTTCTAACAAAGTCATGTTAAGGAAAGGAAGAGCCATACTGGTATTCATTGGCCAAATATTTATTTACTGGGACAGGGCTAGGTACTGGAAACGAAAGAACTGGACAGTCCTTGCTGTGGAGAGGCTCATGGTGTTGTGGGAAAGCAGACATATTGACAGATAATTATAAGGCTGACATGTGGTAATACATGTGTAAGCATCAACTATAATGGTAGCATAGGGAATAAAGTCATTCCCATGTGAAGAGGAATCATAAAACAGGTGAGACCTTGAGTTTAACTATAAAGAATGACCCCTGGTTCACCCAGCTGGGAAAGGGATACAAAACTTTAGACAAAAAACAGCATATACAACATTGCAGCAATGGATATTATGGCTAATCTGATACTTTGACTCAAACAGAATAAGACCTAGATTGTATTTCCATTTATGAGAGAAATAAATAAATATGAAGGTGTGGGGAAAGAGAGGGAGGGAGAGAGGAAGATACTGAGAAACAAAAATAAAGTCAAATTGGTAGACCATTGCTTGTAGTAGCATCACTACAAGTGGGAAAAAGATGGAAAGAATCTCCTTCAAAAGTATTGATTCATTTGTGCCAATAACCTATAACTTTCTATTGCCGAGATTGTGAAATGTAGCCTGAAATGGAACATTCGACACCATGTCTTAGTTACTGAGCCACTGAATCAGAAGAACAGTGCTTTATGGAATCCAGGAGACTGCTTAATTCAAGATTCATTCTTTTATTTCCTTCAGACAGATGAAGCATCTTGAAGTGGAACCTCTGATCTGAAGAGCATCTGAGTGTGATGCTCTCTACAGAGGTACAAGATGCTCCTTTGAGGTGGATGCCATCAGCTCCATAAGGTTCCCTAGGGAGGGAGACTTCTTGGTCCATTTAGTTTGGTGTGTGCATGTGAGTGTGCTCTGTCGTGTCCAACTCTCTGCAACCCCATGGCCTGCAGCACGCTAGGCTCCTCTGTCCAAGGGATTTCCCAGGCAAGAATAATGGAGTGGGTTGCCATTTTCTTCCCTAGGGAATCTTCCCAATCCAGGGATCGAACCTACATCTCCTATGTCTCCTGCATTGCAAGCAGAATCTTTACCACTGCACTACCTGGCAAGTCTACTCGTGTTTGGTGAAGGACTCTTATCTTTCAGCAACTGTTTGCAAAAGGACTTACCCTCTGAAAAAGAAACCCCTGAGCAAAATACAATTTATGGAAAGTGAAGCAGTGTCAGGGGAGGACCTGGCCTCGTCCTGGATCCTGGGCTCAGATGAACTCCCTTGGGAAGGCTGTCTGAGCATGGTTGTCAGAGATTGCATCCTAGTTCTATAGGGAGCAGCAGACAGCCAACTGCAGGTGTGGGCATGGCCCTTGCTTCACCCACAGACCTTCTGGAGAAAGCTGTGCTTTCTGAGAAGGGCCTAATGAAAAAGATCAAGCTCACGCAGAGGCCCTGCTGTGCAGGAAGATTGCTTCCAAGAAGCAATTCATTCTTAGTTTAACAACTGTGCGTTTGGTCCCCACACAATTTATCTTCATGCGAAATCACATACCTGTGCGCCAGATGTGCACAGCTGTGTGTGAGCCACTGCTGATCTCTCTGGATCACATGCCAAGTGCCTGTTTCTTTAAATTAGGGTGGGTTGAGATCTGGGCCGTGTGAAAATTTCATTTTGAAACCAGAAACCAAGTGTGCCCTGGCTGCACAGGGGTTGAGGCATAGCAGGATGGTGAACCGAGGTGGAAAGAGTCTTTTCCAGGACCCCCCAGAACCTTCCCCTTTCCCGACCCCTGCAATCCAGAGGCACTCAGGGTCTGCAGAGGTTATGCTATCTGGATTCTTGGTCCGCCAGAGTTCGTGGCCCTTGTAAATGCTTTGCGGTGAAACTGCAAACCCTTTGCCCAGCCCTCGGGAGCTCTTGGAGCAGAATCGAACTTGACATTTTTAGTTTGTATTTCAGTTTTTACCCTCTCGACTCAGGAGAAGCAAGACCACAAAACACTCAATAAGGCCTACCACCCCAGGGGTGGGGGTACAGCTCTCCGCAGAAGGGCAGGAAAACAAGGCGATGAGAGGCCTTGTCCTAGAAACCCCAAGCTTAGCCTGCACCAGGGAACCCCAACATCAGTGCACCAGTGCATTGGTGCTTCCCCTGTGGTTTTGCCCTCTCTCTTTCATGGTCATGGGCAGTCAACATTGAAAGGGATTCGGTCATCATTTTGTTATTCCATGACATTTACTGAGTATGCAGTGATGCCAGTTGTGTGCTCAGGATTAGTAGTGGCAAAGTGCTGGACCATAGTAAATGTTCAGTATGTTCAATGAGATTATTGAAGACTGACCACTTTTCTATTTTTCACTGACCTACCAGATGTCAGGTCCTAGGCGTAATCTCTCATTAATTCTCAGGACTCCATAACACAGGCACTATTATGACTATTTTACCAGGAGGAAAATTGAGGCTCAGAGTGATTATAAAACTTACTCAAAAATCATCAAACTCCTCCATGGTGGAGCCATAATCAAGATTCAAGGATGATTTCAAAGTCCATCTTCATTCCACCACATTGTCACTTTGTCTCCCTCCCTCTGCCCTTGTCAGAGCACTAAGAGAAGACTTCTCCCTCCAGGAGTGCGTTACATTCACTCTTCCTGGCCCCAGAGCCATACCATTTTAATATGTACCTGGCCCTCACTGCAAACTCCTAGTTGTCAGGGCTCCCAGTTTCATTCTGGTTCTCATATGGGCAGGCGCTGATAAATCAGCTCACAATACATGGGCTCAGTTTGAATTTCAGCAAAGTTCTCTAAAAACAATAACCAGATGCAATTCAACTCACGTTGCGTCCACATAAGGAATCCATTCCAGGAAAAGTCAGAGGATGCACTGTGATTCTCAGAGTCAGATGAATGACTTCTAATCTTCCCTGGGCTCGTTTTAGAACTCAAAGAAGAAATAACATCTAGATTAATTTTAGAGTTCAGTCTTTGAATCCGGTCTCAGGAAGAATGCACATATAATTTAGTCTTATGATGATGACCTCTTAGGTCATGGATCACTCATGAATAGTGGCTCCTTCTAGACACCTGCCACACTCAAGGCAATTTCCTCTTTTCAGTTTCAAGAGCCATTTCAGACTTTACTTTCTTCTAAGCTACTTAGAAAAACCAGAACACCATCCTGGGAGTAAATCAGGACTCTCCAGGAATTACATCATTTATTTTTCAACAAAGATTAATTTAATTTGGTTTAGTTTAACAAGAGTGCACGATCAAAGATTTGATAACCAAAGAGATGTCTTAAAGTAAATTTCAGTCTTGGTTTAGATCTCTTCCTGTGAGAAAAACAAAGCCTCTCAAAGGTAATTGGTATATCACCCCTTGAAGGGGGGAGAAAAGGGTAGGCTTTCAATTTTCTTAAATGTAAAACTTAAAACCCACATATAATAATAAACAAATGGTTTAAGGCATTTAATGTCATAAATGTGCTGCCATTATTTAGTTATGAATTTTCAGGTTCAGAAATTATTTTAAAACCCAAGGGTTATTATGGAATGCCTGTGTATTTGATTTCTAAAATTCCAGATAAGTTTTAATGTGTTCAGTGCTATACCACTGCTTTCCCTAAGCTATTTCTATATCCTCAGAGACATATCCTAGTAACGGGCCTCCATGTCTTATACACAGCGAAAAGTGTGAACAATAGCTCCAAAAAGTACATGTATACATATGTGTGTGAGAGTGTGTGTGTATGTGTGTGTGTGTATGTATATATTTAGTTTAACGCATGTTCCCACAGGCCAAATGATTGAACCCAATACAGTTAACAACTTAGGAAGGGATTCATTGAATTTTCCAGGTCTCTTCATGTCCAGAGTTACTTTGTAAAGAGACCCTAAATGTGGAATAATCAACATGTTAAAGTAATCTAGATGTTTATGATTTGATAACTCTTTGGTGCATTGTTTAAAAACATGTTTTCAATTTACTTTCCTTCAAATAGCTCCAAATAACCCCATGATTTTGGATGATTGATTATGGGAATGCTGCTTTTACTATACATCCAAGGTAATTTTAAAATTACATCTTCTTTTCATTGTTAAGGGGTAAAATCATTTGCAGGTCTTGACATGATTTATCAGAAAAACAGGGACAAAAGGTCAGTCTCGGCCTTGCTCTATTAGAACATTATTATGTGAGCCCAGAAGTAAAGCATTCGACTTCATGGAAGCTGGGTTCTAGTCCCAGCATGCTAAAGAATCAGTTCTGTGGCCTTAGGAATGTCATTAACCTCTCGTGACTCACTTTCCTTCCATGTAAAAACCAACAAAACCTCCCCTAGAGATGATAATGAATCATAACTGGGGGCAAGACCTAGAAATCTGTATTTTTCCTAAGAACTTGAGATTTGTAATCACACAAGTTTGAAAACCACAAGATTAAAGGACTTCTAAGTCCAGATCTAAAGTTCTACAACTCTAGAACCAAAATTTCCTGTCCTCTAGACATTTTTCTGTTTTTTAAAAATATTTTTTTTTATGAGGACCATTTTAAAAGTCTTTACTGAATTTGTTACAACTTTGCTTGTTTTATGTTTTGGCTTTTTAACCAAGAGGCATGTGAACCCACATCCCTGGCACTGGAAGGTGAAGCCTTAACCACTGGACTGCCAGGGAAGTCTCAATATTTTTCTTTCTTTGTAACCATTTTATCACATAATGGCAATCTTACTTTACCATATGACTGATGTATATTTTTCTCATACATGGGGCTTGAGCTTGTATTTAAATGATCTGTTTAATCCTTCCAATAGCCTTACACTGTCAGTATATTAGAGATGATCATTAATTCTACCTGCTATAACAGACTTCCTGATCTCAGTGGCCTAACAATACATCCAAGTTTCATTTCACACTCATGTAAAATCCAGTTTGTTACTATGTCATTTGAACAGGTATCCCTCATGAGAAAACAAAGATAGGAGACTCTGGATCTTACCTATCATGACAGGAGATGACTCATGTCACTTCTGTTCATAATCTATCGGTTCAGATAAGTCACAGTGCTGATCCAGTTAGAGGACAGAACTATAAAGGGGTACATGTAGATCTAATAAACAAAACACTCTCTGCCACAGTAGGGGATCTAAATGTTACAGCTTTATGAGATGGAGGCTCAAGAAAGCCGATTAACAGTGGGATTGCATTTGAAGAACATCACCCATGAAGAATGTCACCTGGTATTTCATCCAAAAAAGGAAAGCATGAATTGTTCACAACAGCCAAGATGCAGCAACAATCTAAATGTCCCTCAATGAAGAAAAGGTAGTATATACATACAATAGTATTGTGTGTCTGTGCTTAGTAGCTCAGTCATGTCTGACTCTTGGTGACCCCATAGGCTGCAGCCCACCAGGCTCCTCTGTCCATGGGGATTCTCCAGACAAGAGTACTGGAGTGGGTTGCCATGCCCTCCTCCAGGGGATCTTCCCCATCCAGGGATCGAACCCAGGTCTCCCACTTTGCAGGCTGATTCTTTACTGTCTGAGCCACCAGGGAAGCCCCACAATGCTTATGATTCAGCCTTAAAAAATAAAAGGAAATCTTGCCATATGTGACTGTGTGGATGAACCTGGAGAACATTATGCGATGTGAAATAAGCCAGTCACAGTAGGACAACAGAGCATGATTCCACTTATATGAAGAACGTAAAATAGTCAGATTCATAGTAGAAGAGGGTAGAATGGTAGTTGCCAGGGGCTGGGGAAGGGGGAAATGGGAGGTATTATTTAATGGGTATAAAGTTTTTTATTTAAATGTCCCCACCTCTCAAAAAACAAAAACCATACAATAAATTTTACTCTTGAAAAGGATGTCAAGCACAAATTTACAAATAATAATGAAATATAAAATAGTCTTTTATGCAAAAAAAGCATATACATGGAATTTAGAAAGATGGTGACGATGACCCTATATGTGAGACAGCAAAAGAGACACAGATGTAAAGAATAGTCTTTTGGACTCTGTGGGAGAAGGCGAGGGTGGGATGATTTGAGAGAATAGCTTTGAAACATGTATATTATCACATGTGAAACAGATCTCCAGTCCAGGCTCGATGCATGAGACAGGGTGCTCAGGGCTGGTGCACTGGGATGACCCAGAGGGATGGGATGAGGAGGAAGGTGGGAGGGGGGTTCAGGATGGGAAACACATGTACACCTGAGGCTGATTCAATGTATGGCAAAAACCACTACAATATTGTAAAGTAATTAGCCTCCAGTTAAAATAAATAAATTAATTTTTTAAAAAAGCATGGCTTCCAAAAATAAAACTTCTGTTTTCCCTTTGAGAGAAGAGGACTTTCTTCCAGATATATTACCAGAGCAATGACTCTTTTTGAAGCTGTCCTTGCATGCCAACTCTGAAGACAACCTCCTTCCCTCAAGCAGACAGGTGTGCCAACGACGGGAACATGCAGTGCAGGAGGACTTTCCTGTGACCAACTTTGAACCTGACCTGTTCACTGTAGTAAAATAGGAATCTCAAGATGTCAAAGAATCATCCTTTTCACCCTAGTCTTTTTAAGCAGTTCTAAGCACAGATTATTTCTTCACAACAGAACCTGTGAAATACCAGCTTTGTCCATTCAAAGCACACCTGTTGTAAATAGATACTTTTTCTTTCTTCTTTTTTGACCCCAAGAAACCTCTCAACAATTCAACAAGTAATTTGAAGGGTGTGGGGTGATTCCAAGATCTGTGAACACAGAATATCTGAAAAATAGGCCTGGTATTGGAGGAGCTTTCAGTTCCCAGAAAAAGCAAAGCAAAATCAAAAAGCAAAAACCAGGTAAGTCTCAGTAAGACATGAGGTTAAGTGCTATGATTGACATGTGCATGCGTGCATGCTAAGTCACTTCAGTTGTGTCTGAATCTTTGCGACCCAATGGCATGTAGCCTGCCAAGCTCCTCTGTCCATGGGATTCTCCAGGCAAGAATACTGAAGTGGGTTTGAAGTGGGTTGTCATGCTCTCCTCCAGGGGATCTTCCTGACCCAGGGTTTGAACCCACATGTCTTATGTCTCCTGATTGGCAGGCTGGTTCTTTACCACTAGCACCACCTGGGAAGCTCCAAGATTGACATACATATAGGTTAATGAAAGCTTATAGAAGGGGATAGTTACTTCTGTTGGGTTTAAAGAGTCAGTAAGGGCATCAGGGAGAGGAAATATTTATTTCAGTAGGTCTACAAGGCTGAGGCATTGTCCATCAGATATAGGAGGTGGGTGGGTGTGGGAATACAACTCGAGCTAGGGTAGAGTTTGAGTAGGATCACTGAGGTGGTAGAGTCTTAGCCTTTGGGAGAATGTGGTAGACAGAGAATGGATAGAAACCTGGGTTTGGACCAATTTTCAAGAACCAAAATATCCTTGACTTGACTCTACATGTGTTAAGGAGGTATCTGAGGTTTTGACTCAAAGATCAAATATGTGCTGCAGAAATTTCACTTTGATGTCTGGGAGAGATGGAATTCCATACTTGCACAACGTTTCTGTGTAGCACTGATATCAAATTGTTGACCAATATCAATTTCTCTCTACTTCTATAGAGTAATAGAAATGTTAACTAGTCCTGATGCTCAGAATGAAGACATTTCTCAAATTTCCTTACAGTCGATGTGGCTATTGACTAGGTTCTGGCCAGTAGGATGTAGACAAAGATCCAAGGGAAGCTCCCAGGTATTTTTCTTAAAAGACAGTGGGCACACCTGTTAGCTTCTCTTGTCTTCTCCTTGCTACTTGGAATGTAGATGTGATGACAAGCTTCGTTGGGCATTTTTTAAAAAGGTCATTTGAATTGAAAAAGCCACTTGAATTTTCCTCCATTTAAATTGTTTCCCCACTTTTATAAAAAATCAGTTGGGCATATTTATGGAGGTCTATCCTGGGTTCTCCATCTTGTTGCACTGATCTATGCATTTATCTTTCTGCAAATACCACACTGTATTAATGATTTTATCTACATAATAAGTTTAAGTCAGGTAGAGTGATTCCTCTGACTTTATTATTCTTTTCAGGATTCACAACCCATTCTAAGAAACACAGTTTACTTAATAACACAGAATACACATATATGAACACACCCACATATATGAAACCCATTTCATGAAAAACTGTATTATCTATTTGTGATGTGCCCTGATTTTTTCTAACCTCTTCTATTTTATTCTTTCATTGAAAAGTGCTGGTCATGACCCACTAAATTGATTTCATGACCCACCAATGGATTTCTCAACTTGCAAGGTTTTATTTGAACTTTTGACAAATTCAATGTAGAATTTATTTTTCAAGTAGTTTAGGAATACATCTTACCCCTACATCTTTGCCTGTCACTATATTTATACTATTTTCTTTCTCAACTTGACATTTTAAAAAAATACTGCAATAGAAAGGAATGGGGAATGGATATTTGCCATTAATTCACTGTATCCACCACAGAGGAGAATGAAACTTGCCTCGTGGAAGGTAGAATGACCAACAGGGTTGCCTGCTTCACATCAGCTTTTTTTTTTTCTAGTTGGGAGAAGGGCTTGTAAAGATCTTGGGACCCATTCTGGGGGATGTTCTCAGGAGGAGAAAATCACATCACTAAACACTAAATTAGTTTTCTTTTAAAGCAGAAACACCTCTCAGTGAGAAATTTAAAAGCTCTGTAGAATGCTATCTGTTATCATGCTAATCAGAAGGCCAATTTTTTAACATATTTTCTTCTATCCTCTTCTGACTCTAAGATATATAATTTCCTTTATACATATGAGAAAGCATACCTACATTACATACAACCTCGTAGAGGTTAAGGGGTTTGTTCAAATGTGCAAGTCCGTGAGGCCAGCATAGCTAAACTCAAGCCTGTGTTGGTCTCACTCCAAAGCCCCAAATCTCCTGCCCCCTGTGGTTATTAGGAACCTATAAGCCAAGCCGGTGGATGAGCTTTCAGATGGTTCATGGGAATGTTCTGCAGAAAGAGAATGTACTGGTTGCTCAGTTGTGTTCAACTGTTTGCCACTCCATGGACTCTAGTCCGCCTGGCTCCTATTTCCATGGAATTTCCGAGCCAAGAATACTGGAGTAGATTGCTATTGCCTTCTCCAGGGGATCTTCTCAGGGATCAAGCCCAGGTCTCCCACATTTCAGGCAGATTCTTTACCATCTGAATCACCCAGAAAGCCCAAATGTTCTGAAGATGACCATGTGACTACCTACCTGGACCATGAAGCTGAGGGCCACACCCTGAGCCATACAGTGGCTTGGATTTGTGAGGGAGACTTCATGGAACCGAGCCAGCATCCCAACCCTGCACGGCTATAGCCGATCTTCTACATGAACAAGGAAAAACTTTTTATCAGGTTTAAGCCACTGTTATTTCGGGTTTATGTTACTCACAGTTGAATTTAATCCTAACTGATACAACCACCATCCCACAAGAACAGTGGCAGAAAAATATATATCATGTGTCCATCACATAAATCCACTTTTATAAGGGAATGAAGTCAGATTATTACCCCCAATAAAAAGGTGTTTCGCAACATGACCCAGGAATTTAGAAGTACGGTTTATTCCCTGTTCTTCTCTGTCTCGTGGCCTCACAGACACAGCTCCCTCTGGCCTCGGTGGACATCTATGAGAGCATGGTTTTCATGGCGTCAAGATATGAAGGTCCAAAGAATGAATTGCCTCAAAGGACAGTGCCTGGATTAGCAAGCTTTGGCCAGCTTTGCTTTCTCCATCTTTGCAGTCAAAAGCGAGATAAAGAGCTCTCATATTAGCTCCTTTGCTGTGCACATTTCCCAAGGGAAGGAAGAAAAAAAAAAAAGACACTGGTGAACAAGTAGAAGAAAAAAATGTAATCTAAACAAACTAAACTCTTCACTGAACAGAAAAGTTCAATTAAAAAAAAAAAAAGAGGAGAGAAATGTAAGATACTAATTTGAACCATAGCCCCATGTCTAATGCTTTTAGCTGAGGAAAGGAGAGAAGAGCAAAAGAAATCTGAGTCAGAGGGAAGATGTCATGGTGAGTTTCAATGGGATGAATTCCTTATTAATTCTAAAGAACACGATGCAACATGGATTTAATTATACAAGTCAACCCACCCACATTCCTCTGTTGCTTTTCACACACATGGGCTTCTGAGGATGATGAAAGGTGGGTGGGGAGAATGGGAAAAGGAAGAAACACACAGGGAAGCTCAGGCCATAGAGGAGGCGGCCCTCCCCCAGGGTCCAGCTGCTCCCAGCCTCCTTTCTCTCGACATGAAAGCCACAGAGTCCCACTAACCCCACAACCGTAGCGCCCAACCTCTTTGCTTCCAGCTGGCCCATTTACCTGGCCTGCAAGCGCACCTCCATTTCATTCTCCTTACTGTGGAGGGGAGACTCTTAAAATTTTAAGAGATGGAGAGAAAGAATACCACAAGGGGAAGAGAGGAGCTTAAACCCCTCCTCAGCTGCTTTTAATTTCCTGTGGGGATGCACAGCACAATCACACCAAAATTTTCACCAAGAACGAACAAATATAATAAAGCTCTGAAGAGTTTGAATGCATTTGCAATTGCAAAAAATTATATTTTAATAATAATTGTACAGATTGAAGAAATAAAGCATGATGGTTTGAGATACATAGTGAAATGATGAAGACAAGCTAAGTAACATATCTATCTCCTCTCACTGTTATCTTTGGGTGTGTGGCTACTACACCTAAAATCTACTATCTTTGCTAATTCCCTGTTGCTGTCTGTAATCATCATACTACATTAGATCTGAAGGTTTATTCACAGGACATAACTGCAATTTTATTGAAATAGCATCCAGCACTCCTTAAGTTGGGGCTTCCCTGGTGGCTCAGCAGTGAAGTATTTGCCTGCAATGCAGGAGCCACAGGACATGAGGGTTTGATTCCTGGGTCAGGAAAATGCCCTGGAAGAGGGCATGGCAAGTTACAAGAGTATTCTAGCCTAGAGAATCCCATGGACAGAGGAGCCTGGCAGGCTGCAATCCACAGGGTTGCAAAGAGTCAGACATGACTGAGCATGTACACAGGCAAGGTTTCTCCGGGACATTTTACCTGTGCTGCCATAAGTGATACTCCCGTTCAAAAATGTCACATAACCATGATCCTATTGTTTCCTCCTGCTTTTTCTTCTCACTTTCAGATAACACCCCAGAGAACTCTGCCTGTTAGAAACGTCCATAGACCATCCTGTGATTTTAGCTAACTGGCTGTAGACATTTTTAGACAAGTAGACTGAAGATATCTTGTTTTGGGGAGTGGGAATACTGTGGAAGAATGATGGGTTTATAAAGTCACAGGGCATCACCATTGGAGTTCAGCTGAAGATAAAAACAAAACAAACAAGCAGAAATCTCACTCAAGCTCTTCTAAGCATAACGGATGTGCTGAAAAGAAGTACAAGGTTTCTTACTCAGGGAAAACTTGGGAAGCTTTAGGTAGGTCTACCAGACCAATACCCTTGAACTGGCCCATCAGGGGAGCTGCCACCTCTCACAATCGGGAAAAGGGAGAATTGACTCTAGGAACAACCAGTCTTATTCATAACCCAAGAACTCAGAAGCTATCTTCAGAACTGCTATGTATGGAGCCACACAATGTCTGTTACATGAACACTGATGAAAATGACTAAGGCCCATGCATTGCCTCTTGATACCAGAAAGCTAATAGTAATTGGAGCAATATTGCATAGAAACTTGGAATATTAGGTCCATGAGTCAAGGCAAATTAGAAGTAGTCAAACAGGAGATGGCAAGACTGAACGTCAACATTTTAGTAATCAGTGAACTAAAATGGACTGGAATGGGTGAATTTAACTCAGATGACCATTATATCTACTACTGTGGGCAAGAATCCCTTAGAAGGAATGGAGTAGCCATAACAGTCAACAAAAGAGTCCCAAATGCAGTACTTGGATGCAATCTCAAAAACGACAGAATGATCTCTCTTTGTTTCCAAGGCAAACCATTCAACATCATGGTAATCCAAGCCTATGCCCCAACCAGTAACACTGAAGAAGCTGAAGTTGAATGGTTCTATGAAGACCTACGAGACCTTTTAGAACTAACACCCAAAAAAGATGTCCTTTTCATTATATGGGACTGGAATGCAAAAGTAGGAAGTCAAGGAACACCTGGAGTAACAGGCAAATTTAGTCTTGGAGTAGAGAATGAAGCAGGGAAAAGACTAATAGAGTTTTGCCAAGAGAACGCACTGGTCATAGCAAACACCCTCTTCCAACAACACAAGAGAAGATTCTACACATGGACATCACCAGATGGTCAACACCAAAATCAGATTGATTATATTCTTTGCAACCAAAGATGGAGAAGCTCTATACAGTCAGCAAACACAAGACTGGAAGCCGACTGTGGCTCAGATCATGAACTCCTTATTGTTGAAATTGAAGAAAGTGGGGAAACCACTAGACCATTCAGGTATGACCTAAATCAAATCCCTTATGATTATACAGTGGAAGTGAGAAATAAATTCAAGGGACTAGATCTGATATACAGAATGTCTGATGAACTATGGATGGAGGTTCGTGACATTGTACAGGAGACAGGGATCAAGACTATCCCCAAGAAAAAGAAATGCAAAAAAGCAAAATGGCTGTCTGAAGATGTCTTACAAATAGCTGTGAAAAGAAGAGAAGTGAAAAGCAAAGGAGAAAAAGAAAGATATACCCATTTGAATGCAGAGTTCCAAAGAAGATCAAGGAGAGATAAGAAAGCCTTCTTCAGTGATGATTGCAAAGAAATAGAGGAAAACAATAGAATGGGAAAGACTAGAGATCTCTTCAAGAAAATTAGAGATACCAAGGGAACATTTTATGCAAAGATGGGCACAATGAAGGACAGAAATGGTATGGACCTAACAGAAGCAGAGGATATTAAGAAGAGGTGGCAAGAATACACAGAAGAACTGTACAAAAAAGATCTTCATGACCCAGATAATCATAATGGTATGATCACTCACCCAGAACCAGACATCTTGGAATGCGAAGTCAAGTGGGCCTTAGGAAGCATCACTACAAACAAAGCTAGTGGAGGTGATGGAATTCTAGTGGAGCTGTTTCAAATCCTAAAAGATGATGTTGTGAAAGTGCTGCATTTGATATGCCAGCAAATTTGGAAAACTCAGCAGTGACCACAGGACTGGAAAATGTCCATTTTCATTCCAATCACAAAGAAAGGCAGTGCCAAAGAATGCTCAAACTACTGCACAATTGCACTCGTCTCACACGCTAGTAAAGTAATGCTCAAAATTCTCCAAGCCAGGCTTCAACAGTACGTGAACCGTGAACTTCCAGATGGTGAAGCTGGATTTAGAAAAAGCAGAGGAACTAGAGATTAAATCACCAACATCCATTGGATCATCAAAGTAGCTAGAGAGTTCCAGAAAAAAAATATATTTCTGCTATATTGACTATGACAAAGCCTTTGACTGTGTGGATCACAATAAACTGTGAACAAATCTTAAAGAGATATGAATACCAGAACACCTGACCTGTCTCTTAAGAAATCTGTATACAGTTCAGGAAGCAACAGTTAGAACTAGACATGGAACAAGAGACTGGTTCCAAATAAGGAGCCAGTCAAGGCTGCATATTGTCACCCTGCTTATTTAGCTTATATGCAGAGGACATCATGAGAAACGCTGGGCAGGATGAAGCACAAGCTGTAATCAGGATTGCCAGGAGAAACCTCAGTAACCTCAGATATGCAGATGACACCACCCTTATGGGAGAAAGCAAAGAACTATAGAGTCTCTTTATGGAAGTGAAAGAGGAGAGTGAAAAAGTTGCTTAAAACTCAGCACTGAGAAAACTAAGATCATGGCATCTGGTCCCATCACTTCATAGCAAGTAGATGGGTAAACAATGGAAACAGTGACAGATATTATTTTGGGGGGCTCCAAAATCACTGAAAATGGTGACTGCAGCTATGAAATTAAAAGAAGTTTACTCCTTGGAAGGAAAGTTATGACCAACCTAGACAGCATATTAAAAAGCAGAGACATTACTTTGCCAATAAAGGTCTGTCTAGTCAAAGCTATGGTTTTTCCAGTAGTCATATATGGATGTGAGAGTTGGACTATAAAGAAAGCTGAGCACTGAAGAACTGATGCTTTTGAACTGTGGTGTTGGAGAAGACTCTTGAGTGTCCCTTGGACTGCAAGGAGATCCAACTGGTCCATCTTAAAGGAAATCAATACTGAATATTCATTGGAAGGACTGATGCTGAAGCTGAAATGCAAATACTTTGGCCCCCTGATGGAAAGAACTGACTCATTTGAAAAGACCCTGATGCTGGGAAAGATTTACTGTGAAGGAGAAGGGGATGACAGAGGATGGGATGGTTGGATGGTATCATTGACTCAATAGACATGAGTTTGAGTAAACTCTGGGAGTTGGTAATGTACAGGGAAGCCTGGTGTGCTGCAGTCCATGGGGTCACAAAGAGTCAGACACGACTGAGCTACTGAACTGAACTGAATAGTGATTGGCCACCAGGATGTCTGCTCAAACAAGGAGTAGGGGAGTGGGAGGGTCTAACCAGGTGCCTTCATGCCCATGTTCATTTCATTCCACCTTCGTCACATCTCAGAAATGCATATAAACTCCATATCACATTTGGAGCCCTAGTCCCAAGGTAATATGCCTTTAAATCTCCAGTCTCTACAGTAGAGGAAAGCAGTATAGAAAGAACTTTCGAACCTTGCTCTGTCATGGCCCACTGGCCCACTTTTTAAAAAATGAAACATTTTGAAATCACTGTAGATCCACATTCAGTTTTTGGAAATAATTCAGAGACCCCATGCATTCATTATTGACTTTCCTCAGATGGCAATGTCTTACAAAACCATAGTACAATATCACTGCTAGGTTTTATAGACACTGGTATAATCCTCTGGTCTTGTTTAGATTTCTCAATTTTATGAGTGTGTGTGTGTGTGTGTGTATGTTAGGTTCTCAGCAGTTTTATCACATGCATAGGTCTGCTTCTATCACCACAGAAAGATACAAACCAAGGCACCTCGTTGTCCTCAATAGCCAGCAGTAAGGCTAAGTGCTCTTACATGCTTGGAGATAGCAGTAGCTGTAATTACTATTCCAGCAACAGCAAAACTTCCCTTCCCAATCCCTATCTCTTCTTTCTTTTTTTTTTTTGATCTCTGGTTCCCCTACATTTTCTATTTTTTTTTCTTTTTTTTTTTTATATTAGTTGGTGGCTAATTACTTCACAACATTTCAGTGGGTTTTGTCATACATTGATATGAATCAGCCATAGAGTTACACGTATTCCCCATCCCGATCCCCCCTCCCACCTCCCTCTCCACCCGATTCCTCTGGGTCTTCCCAGTGCACCAGGCCCGAGCACTTGTCTCATGCATCCCACCTGGGCTGGTGATCTGTTTCACCATAGATAGTATACATGCTGTTCTTTTGAAATGTCCCACCCTCACCTTCTCCCACAGAGTTCAAAAGTCTGTTCTGTACTTCTGTGTCTCTTTTTCTGTTTTGCATATAGGATTATCATTACCATCTTTCTAAATTCCATATATATGTGTTAGTATGCTGTAATGTTCTTTATCTTTCTGGCTTACTTCACTCTGTATAAGGGGCTCCAGTTTCATCCATCTCATTAGGACTGATTCAAATGAATTCTTTTTAATGGCTGAGTAATATTCCATGGTGTATATGTACCACAGCTTCCTTATCCATTCATCTGCTGATGGGCATCTAGGTTGCTTCCATGCCCTGGCTATTATAAACAGTGCTGCGATGAACATTGGGGTGCACGTGTCTCTTTCAGATCTGGTTTCCTCAGTGTGTATGCCCAGAAGTGGGATTGCTGGGTCATATGGCAGTTCTATTTCCAGTTTTTTAAGAAATCTCCACACTGTTTTCCATAGTGGCTGTACTAGTTTGCATTCCCACCAACAGTGTAAGAGGGTTCCCTTTTCTCCACACCCTCTCCAGCATTTATTGCTTGTAGACTTTTGGATAGCAGCCATCCTGACTGGCGTGTAATGGTACCTCATTGTGGTTTTGATTTGCATTTCTCTAATAATGAGTGATGTTGAGCATCTTTTCATGTGTTTGTTAGCCATCTGTATGTCTTCTTTGGAGAAATGTCTGTTTAGTTCTTTGGCCCATTTTTTGATTGGGTCATTTATTTTTCTGGAATTGAGCTGCAGGAGTTGCTTGTATATTTTTGAGATTAATCCTTTGTCTGTTTCTTCATTTGCTATTATTTTCTCCCAATCTGAGGGCTGTCTTTTCACCTTACTTATAGTTTCCTTTGTAGTGCAAAAGCTTTTAAGTTTCATTAGGTCCCATTTGTTTAGTTTTGCTTTTATTTCCAATATTCTGGGAGGTGGGTCATAGAGGATCCTGCTGTGATTTATGTTGGAGAGTGTTTTGCCTATGTTCTCCTCTAGGAGTTTTATAGTTTCTGGTCTTACATTTAGATCTTTAATCCATTTTGAGTTTATTTTTGTGTATGGTGTTAGAAAGTGTTCTAGTTTCATTCTTTTACAAGTGGTTGACCAGTTTTCCCAGTACCACTTGTTAAAGAGGTTGTCTTTTTTCCATTGTATATCCTTGCCTCCTTTGTCGAAGATAAGGTGTCCATAGGTTCGTGGATGTATCTCTGGGCTTTCTATTCTGTTCCATTGATCTATATTTCTGTCTTTGTGCCAGTACCATACTGTCTTGATGACTGTGGCTTTGTAGTAGAGTCTGAAGTCAGGCAGGTTGATTCCTCCAGTTCCATTCTTCTTTCTCAAGATTGCTTTGGCTATTCGAGGTTTTTTGTATTTCCATACAAATTGTGAAATTCTTTGGTCTAGTTCTGTGAAAAATACCGTTGGTAGCTTGATAGGGATTGCATTGAATCTATAGATTGCTTTGGGTAGAATAGCCATTTTGACAATATTGATTCTTCCAATCCATGAACACCGTATATTTCTCCATCTATTTGTGTCCTCTTTCATTTTTTTCATCAGTGTTTTATAGTTTTCTACATATAGGTCTTTTGTTTCTTTAGGTAGATATACTCCTAAGTATTTTATTCTTTTTGTTGCAATGGTGAGTGGTATTGTTTCCTTAATTTCTCTTTCTGTTTTTTCATTGTTAGTATATAGGAATGCAAGGGATTTCTGTGTGTTAATTTTATATCCTGCAACTTTACTGTATTCATTGATTAGCTCTAGTAATTTTCTGGTAGAGTCTTTAGGGTTTTCTATGTAGAGGATCATGTCATCTGCAAACAGTGAGAGTTTCGCTTCTTCTTTTCCTATCTGGATTCCTTTTACTTCTTTTTCTGCTCTGATTGCTGGGGCCAAAACTTCCAACACTATGTTGAATAGTAGTGGTGAGAGTGGGCACCCTTGTCTTGTTCCTGATTTCAGGGGAAATGCTTTCAATTTTCCACCATTGAGGGTGATGCTTGCTGTGGGTTTGTCATATATAGCTTTTATGATGTTGAGGTATGTTCCTTCTATTCCTGCTTTTTGGAGAGTTTTAATCATAAATGAGTGTTGAATTTTGTCAAAGGCTTTCTCTGCATCTATTGAGATAATCATATGGTTTTTATCTTTCAATTTGTTAATGTGGTGTATTATGTTGATTGATTTGTGGATATTAAAGAATCCTTGCATTCCTGGGATAAAGCCCACTTGGTCATGGTGTATGATTTTTTTAATGTGTTGTTGGATTCTGTTTGCTAGAATTTTGTTAAGGATTTTTGCATCTATGTTCATCAGTGATATTGGCCGGTAGTTTTCTTTTTTTGTGGCATCTTTGTCTGGTTTTGGAATTAGGGTGATGGTGGCCTCATAGAATGAGTTTGGAAGCTTACCTTCATCTGCAATTTTCTGGAAGAGTTTGAGTAAGATAGGTGTTAGCTCTTCTCTAAATTTTTGGTAGAATTCAGCTGTGAAGCCATCTGGTCATAGGCTTTTGTTTACTGGAAGATTTTTGATTACAGTTTCGATTTCCTTGCTTGTGATGGGTCTGTTAAGATCTTCTGTTTCTTCCTGGTTCAGTTTTGGAAAGTTATACTTTTCTAAGAATTTGTCCATTTCATCCAAGTTGTCCATTTTATTGGCATAGAGCTGCTGGTAGTAGTCTCTTATGATCCTTTGTATTTCAATGTTGTCTGTTGTGATATCTCCATTTTCATTTCTAATTTTGTTAATTTGGTTCTTCTCTCTTTGTTTCTTAATGAGTCTTGCTAATGGTTTGTCAATTTTGTTTATTTTTTCAAAAAACCAGCTTTTAGCTTTGTTGATTTTTGCTATGGTCTCTTTAGTTTCTATTGCATTTATTTCTGCCCTGATTTTTAAGATTTCTTTCCTTCTACTAACCCTGGGGTTCTTCATTTCTTCCTTCTCTAATTGCTTTAGGTGTAGAGTTAGGTTATTAATTTGGCTTTTTTCTTTTTTCTTGTTTCTGTAATGCTATGAACCTTCCCCTTAGCACTGCTTTTACAGTGTCCCATAGGTTTTGGGTTGTTGTGTTTTCATTTTCATTCATTTCTATACATATTTTGATTTCTTTTTTGATTTCTTCTATGATTTGTTGGTTATTCAGAAGCGTGTTATTTAGCCTCCATATGTTTGAATTTTTAACAATTTTTTCCTGTAATTGAGATCTAATCTTACTGCACTGTGGTCAGAAAAGATGACTGGAATGATTTCAATTTTTTTGAATTTTCCAAGACCAAGATTTATGGCCCAGGATGTGATCTATTCTGGAGAAGGTTCCGTGTGCACTTGAGAAAAAGGTGAAGTTGATTGTTTTGGGGTGAAATGTCCTATAGATATCAATTAGGTCTAGCTGGTCCATTGTGTCATTTAAGGTTTGTGTTTCCTTGTTAATTTTCTGTTTAGTTGATCTATCCATGGTTGTGAGTGGGATATTAAAGTCTCCCACTATTATTGTGTTACTATCAATTTCCTCTTTCATACTCGTTAGTGTTTGCCGTACATATTGCGGTGCTCTTATGTTGGGTGCATATATATTTATAATTGTCATATCTTCTTCTTGGATTGTTCCTTTGATCATTATGTAGTGTCCTTCTTTGCCTCTTTTCACATCCTTTATTTGAAAGTCTATTTTATCTGATATGAGTATTGCGACTCCTGCTTTCTTTTGGTCTTCGTTTGCATGAAATATTTTTTTCCAGCCCTTCACTTTTAGTCTGTATGTGTCTCTTGTTTTGAGGTGGGTCTCTTGTAGACAGCATATATAGGGGTCTTGTTTTTGTATCCATTCAGCCAATCTTTGTCTTTTGGTTGGGGCATTCAACCCATTTACATTTAAGGAAATTATTGATAGGTGTGGTCCCGTTGCCATTTACTTTGTTGTTTTGGGTTCACGTTTATACAACCTTTCTGCATTTCCTGTCTAGAGAAGATCCTTTAGCATTTGTTGAAGAGCTGGTTTGGTGGTGCTGAATTTTCTCAGCTTTTGCTTATCTGTAAAGTTTTTGAATTCTCCTTCATATCTGAATGAATCCTTGCTGGATACAGTAATCTAGGTTGTAGGTTATTCTCTTTCATTACTTTCAGTACGTCCTGCCATTCCCTTCTGGCCTGGAGGGTTTCTATTGATAGATCAGCTGTTATCCTTATGGGAATCCCTTTGTGTGTTATTTGTTGTTTCTCCCTTGCTGCTTTTAATATTTGTTCTTTGTGTTTGATCTTTGTCAATTTGATTAATATGTGTCTTGGGGTGTTTCGCCTTGGGTTTATCCTGTTTGGGACTCTCTGGGTTTCTTGGACTTGGGTGGCTATTTCCTTCCCCATTTTAGGGAAGTTTTCAGCTATTATCTCCTCGAGTATTTTCTCATGGCCTTTCTTTTTGTCTTCTTCTTCTGGGACTCCTATGATTCGAATGTTAGGGCGTTTCACATTGTCCCTGAGGTCCCTGAGGTTGTCCTCATTTCTTTTGATCCTTTTTTCTTTTTTCCTCTCTGGTTCATTTATTTCCACCATTTTATCTTCTACCTCACTTATCCTATCTTCTGTCTCCGTTATTCTGCTCTTGGTTCCCTCCAAAGTGTTTTTGATCTCATTCATTGCATTATTCATTTTTAATTGACTCTTTTTTATTTCTTCTAGGTCTTTATTAAACATTTCTTGTATCTTTTCAATCTTTGTCTCCAGGCTATTTATCTGTAACTCCATTTTGTTTTCAAGATTTTGGATCATTTTTATTATCATTATTCTAAATTCTTTTTCAGGTAGATTCCCTATCTCCTCCTCTTTTGTTTGACTTGGTGGGCATTTTTCATGTTCCTTTACCTGTTGGGTATTTCTTTGCCTTTTCATCTTGTTTAGATTGCTGTGTCTGGAGTGGGCTTTCTGTATTCTGGAGGTCTGTGGTTCCTTTTTATTGTGGAGGATTTACCCAGTGGGTGGGGTTGGACGATTGGCTTGTCAAGGTTTCCTGGTTAGGGAAGCTTGCGCCAGTGTTCTGGTGCGTGGAACTTGATTTCTTCTCTTTGGAGAGCAATGGAGTGCCCAGTAATGAGTTTTGAGATGGGTCTATGTGTTAGGTGTGACCTTGGGCAGCCTGTATGTTGACATTCAGGGCTATGTTCCTGCGTTGCTGGAGAATTTGCGTGGTATGTCTTGCTCTAAAACTTCTTGGCTCTTGGGTGATGGTTGGTTTCAGTGTAGGTATGGAGGCTTTTGGACAGTCACTTATTACTTAAAGTTCCATGTAGTCAGGAGTTTTCTGGTGTTCTCAGGTTTTGGGCTTAAGTCTCCTGCCTCTGGATTTCAGTTTTATTCTTCCTGTAGTCTCAGGACTTCTCCAACTATACAGCACTGATAATAAAACTTCTAGGTTTATGGGGAAAAGATTCTCCCCCGTTAGGGACACCCAGAGAGGTTCACAGAGTTACATGAAGAAGAGGAGAGGGAGGAGGGAGATAGAGATGAGCAGGAGGAGAAAAAGAGGTACTCAAGAGGAGAGAGACAGATCTATGCAGCTGTCTGTTCCCAGAGTGTTCTCCGTAGCCCAGTCACCTACAAAGATTCACAGAATTGGATTGGGAAGAGAAGGGGAAAGGAGGAAATAGAGGTGTTCTGAGGTAGAAAACAGAGAGTCAAGATTGGGAGAGAATAATCTTCGGTTTAAAAATAGGGCTTCTCTCTCTCTCTTTTTTTTTTTTTTTGGTAAGGTTATAGTGTATTGAAAATGAAAATTAAGGAGTAGTAGAGGAGTACTAGAGGACTTTAAAAGAAATAAGAGAAAAAGAAAAATAGAAAATAGAAGAGAAAAAGGAAAGAAAAAAAAGAAGAAAAAAGAAAACAAAAAGAACAAGAAAAAAAAGAAAGAAAGAAAAAAAAGGAAAAAAAAATTTTTTCCCTAATTAAAAAAAATCGTAAAAATCTATGAAAATGAAAGTTAAGGAGTAATGGGGGAGTAATAGGGAATTTTAAAGGAAAATAAAAGAGAAAAAAGAAAAAAGAAAAAAAGAAAAAAAAAAGTAAAAATATATCTAGGAATTTCTCTGGAGCTGTTGCGGTCAGTGTGGGTTCGGCTCAGTTTCACATAGCTCCTCGTTCCAGCTTATGCTTCTCGATATCTACAGGCCCCTTCCAGTGTAGTCGGTGTTTTCTACAGGGATTTTAATCTGTTGCACCAGTCCCTTCTGAAGCGGTTCCCTTTGTTTATTTGGCTTCTGTTCGCCGGTCTCTTCAGAGCCTCATTTCTGCCCTGACACAGGCGGGCGGAGGTGGACTCTTATGCAGGTAGCTAGTTCCGTCGCTCTGCGGGGAGGGGCTGGCGCCGCGGGGACGGGCTGGCGCTGCCGGGAGGGGCCGACGCTGCCCTCTCCGTCTGTGCCGCTCAGGCTCCCGGCTGTTCTATATGGAGCGCGCCCCGCGCTGCGCGAGGTTCCAGCCCTCGGGTGTTCCACAAAAGCGCGGAAGGAAAAGCTGCGCCTGCTCTCCATGCCTTCCCCGTCAGAGCAGTCCAGGCAGCCAGGGGCTTGGTGGGCGCACTCTCCCCAGGTGTGGCGCGCCCACTCCCTTCCACGGACCCAGTCTCAGTTTCCGCTGGCGCCAGTCGGGTGCGCGCGCCTTCTGCCCTCCGCGTCCCCAGCCCCAGTCCCCGCCCGCGCCGGTCGGGTGCCTGCGCCCTGTGTCTCGCCGCGACCTTCCCCTCCCCCCTGCCTCCTGCCTCTGGCGGGGCTGGGCCGGTCCACAGCCTGCGAGCTCTTCTTTGGACTTTCTCGGTCTCTTTGTTCTGCGAACGGCCGGCAGTGTGTTCGGGCCGGTTCATTTTCTCTCTCTCTTTTGGTCTCCCACAGTTCAAGTTGGCAACTCACAGAAGCTCCCTCCGATTGTCCTCAGGGCACTCAGGCCCGGACCCTACCCCAAGAAGTGCCGCCTAAGACTCCCTTCCCGGGACGGATCTCCGTCCTTAGCTCTTTTGTCTCACTTTTTATCTTTTATATTTTGTGCTACCTCCTTTCGATGACAATGGGCTGCTTTTCTGGGCGCCTGATGACCTCAGCTAGCGATCAGAAGTTGTTTTGCGAAGTTTGCTCTGCATTCAGTTATTCTTTTGATGAATTTGTAGGAGAGAAAGTGGTCTCCCCGTCCTACTCCTCCGCCATCTTGGCTCCTCCCCCTCCCTATCTTTTCTTATTAAAACTTAGTATCTTCCTCCAGGAGCAAGTTCAGAACTGCATTATCTAAGAAGCTATCTTCTACATGTCCCATTTCATCCTCAACAAGTGTCGTCCTCTACAGAATGCCCTTCTAAATTATACATTTCTTATGGCCATTGTCTTGTTTAAAACCTATTAAGTTCCTACTGCTTGTAAGAAAAAGACTACCTCATTATTACACATTCAAAGACGTCAAGGGTCTTCACTGTGTTTTCAACCATGCTTTGTAGGCTCGTCCCAGTAACTCCTCTGCAAGCATCCTGTGTTCTTTCATTATAACACTATTTGCCACTTTCTAGAATATACTATGCAATTTTACATCATACTGACCCTTAAGCCTGAAAATATACTCACATATCTTAGGCCAATCAATATCTCCCATTAAGGCTTCTTAAATATCTTCTGTTCTGTGAGGTTGTTCCTAAACTATGATTGACCTTTCTCATCCTGGTACCTTTTGAGAACCTGTACTAACCTGTTCTCTGATACATGTCACAAAAAGACTATAATACAGTTTGGTGAGTATTTGATGCCCCCACCAAACAGTGAGCAGAGGAACAGAGCCTGAGGATGACTTGTGTTTCTGCGTCTTGAACTTTCCACAGGCACTGAGGGTCGAAGTGTCAGGGAAGAAGGAATATTCTATTTAAGCCTGAGGGACACTGGGACACACTGATGCCATTAGAGTCTTTATTAAGATTTACACCTCTGGAAGAAATGGAAGGGGTCTGAGAATTCAAGGTTAGAAATTAAGGTCACTTGAAATATAAGACTGATAAAATCTGCTTTGGGGTGTTTGAAAAGAGATTTCAACAATAGTTGAAAGCAATTACAATTCTACATAAGCCTCAGAGTACACTCTATGACTTGACCAATGTGTTACCTCTCAATATATGCAAGCTAGATTAAGAAAATAATTACTCAGTGATTTGGTGATATTTGAATATTGACTTTCAGATAAAGACAACTATTCTAAAATAAACTGAATATAATATTGAGTTGCATTCCCAGACAAATGATTCTAAAAAATCCTTATGTAGGTGAATTATCAAAATTTTGTCAAAACCGTCTTTATTGTTTGATATTTCATCATATTTTATCTTACCTTTTTATGTTCTAAGTTGCAATATATCATTTTGTTCCAGGAACAACTATTAAAGGCCTAATTCCAATAGACAAGGCAAATAAAGTGTGCTAAGGGCTTATAAGGGCATCTTAACAGGGTGCCCTCAATGAAAATAAGGAGAGAATAATTCTTAGCTCAGTTCATATTTTATCTGAAGTATGTCCAGTGTGTAACATTTGTTACATGTTCTATCAGGTATCTGAGTGCTTACTATCTTCCTGGCATTGTACCAGTCTTATTGGGAATAATGAAAGAAATATAAGAAGTGTTAAAAAATCTTGCATAAGTAGCAAACTGGCTTTGAACAGGAAGAACGTCAAGGTTCTGAGGTCCTATTTTGGGACATTTAGAGAAGAAACATGCTTGGGATGAAACAAAGCAATTTCACTTGATTACCCTTCAAATAGTTTCCTGGTAAATCATTTCAAGTTTTTCTCCTACAGGATGACAACACCCCAAAGTCCAGATTAGGTTTTTTAATTATTTTGTAATTGGAAGAAAATTGCTTTACAATGATTGTTGGTTTCTACCGTGCACCAATGAGAATCAGCCATAATTATATCTAAAAGCCCTCGGTCTTGTGGTCAACTCTAGCCACCGGGGAATCTATTCTTGTAATTGAGAGACCTTTGGGTAATGGCAAAAGCAACAGGAATAATGGCATCCCTGATAACAGGGACAGTTGGACAGAGGGTAGCATTGCAACGGCAGACGTGGGGCTAGGGGCCCACAGGAAAACTGACAAATAGGCATCATTGATTGAGCACCTGAACTCTGAATCTGGCGGATGGCCAGGCACTTTATCTACACAACAGTTAACCTTCACAGCTGTGATCTAAAATAGATCCCATCCACATTTTGCAAGCACTGAAGTGCAGGGTGATGAGGTAACTTTCTCAGTTATACTGCTAAGTAGTAGCAGAGTCTAGATTTGCCTTTGAAGCCCATGGTCTTCCTACCACACTCTGATACCTATCAGAATTGAGGATACTAGAAGGACAGGTGTTCTAGGAACTTTTGGAACATAGATGCACAGAAGGAAAGACTGTTCTTGTTGACATCAGAATCATCTTAACGTTGGCAAGGTCTGGGGATCCTGGTAGGTATGCAGTGAGTGCTGGTTGAATTAATTTGAAAAGAGTTTACACTAGTGGCACAGTCTAAGCCTAATATTCTCATCCTCTAGAACCTTCTCTGTCCCCCTTAACATTGTTGCCAGCATCCTCCAGGTGGTGGGTGAAGTTTCCAGTCACCTCTAAAGAAGAAAGTTATCTATAAAATGTCCCCTTGTTATTTTGGAGGGCTAGAGGGTGGCTAAGAGAGGTGTAAACCTATCAGAGGTGTAAAATCAGCCTTATCAAGAAGAGAGTGATTACAGTTATCGATGTGCTTTAGACAAGCCTGGCTTGGCAGGCTGAGAATCTGAGGTTAAAACCACCATCACTGCTCCCACCGATAACAAACACACGGCTGTTACTGCCACTTTTTCCTCCTCTTCTCTGGGAACGCTCATATATCACCAAGAAAACCACTTGCATCTTCCTTATATTTGTACCAATGCCAGCAAACAGCTCTTCAACCACTCCATTGACCTGGGCGCCTCGAACATGACCTCCCTGCATGGTCTCCTGCCAGCCACCCCTTAGTCCCTCCATGAGTACCCATGCCCTGTGGGCTTTCCCTGCCTCCCCTGAAACTGGGGACTGCCCTTAACTGAAGATGTCAGATTCCACAGTCTAACCCTTAGGTATCCTCCCAGGAGCCACTCTCTAAAAGCGGCTTGGATTTTAAGCTTACGATTTACATGGTGTTCCAGAGTTGACATTTAGGAAAAAAAAAAAAAAAAAGTTTTACAAGCCCTTTCAAATAACAAATGTTTGTGACCAAAATACAGGGTAAAAGAAACATTTAAGGGTCTTTGTCATGAGTCGGTGTTAGGTCATGGGAGCCAGTGGTCTCAGTGGCCAAGGATGGCTTCTCCTCTCTAGCCGTCATGTCATATCTATCCATGAGAGACATTCTGAAAAAAAGAAAAATAAGCTGTAAATCCTCAGATACTTAAGTATTTTAAACACTACCACAGTGAGAGGCTACAAGTTTCCTTGTGAACTTGCCTTATTATAGGGCTGGATATTTCTAGGATTTTGGACAAAAGAGGTCTGAATTCCAGAAGCTCTGGTGGATTGTGAGTCACTAGAAGCAAATTTGACGCTTTGTTCCTTGGTTCTAAGCATATTGAGGTACACCGTGTGCAGAGAAGATGTACGAGGAGAGCTCCCATCACAAGGATGTATCTTCTCCCCATCTTTACCGCCCTCACCCCTCTCAGTCTCTCCAATTCTCACCCCTTTCTCTCTACAATGTACTTTACCATTTAATGCATTCTCTGACCTTGCAATTGTAACAGTTTCATTTTTACTTCTAACACTTGGCTGTCCTTTAAAATGGTTTCCTAACATTCATTTCTACTGTATGAATGAAGTGGGTCTTCCGTTTACCTTCAGTCTTGGGCCGTTTAAGGGAACGACTGGGCAGTGTTTGGCTTTCCCTAAACCAGCCTCAGCGAGTTAGTGGGTGATCATACTCGCCGAGGTCTACAGTATCTCATGGACTTCAGTCCTAGAAACAAAGGTGATTTGATTTTCCAGGTAAACAATACATTCTGTGTTAGTATATCCTCATGAATATTCAAGGGATGGGGGGGGGGCCAAGAAATGAGACATAAATAGAGAAGAGGGTGCTCACTCTCTGCTGGTGACACCTACTTGCCCCTATCCTTGTCTATCTTGCCGTACAAAAATCTGACTTTTCTTGTACCAAGCCCACTTTGCTCTTCATCTATTTATAGTTAACACACGTTCTCAACCTAACTCTCCTGTTTCATATCATTTCATTCAGTCATCACTTCCACTCTTCAACTGAAAGACTTTCTGTTTACTTTTACCAAATCACATGATGTGAGATAAATGTTCAAATCCCTCTTTACGGGCATTTAAAGATTGCAACACTACTTTTACAAGGCAGCTATTTGATTCCAAAATGGATAAGCTACAAAGCTACAGTTGGCCTCCATCACGGCTGCAAAAGAAGAGAGTCCTAGAGTTGATTTTGCTCATAAAAAGGTAAACAATGACACAATGACACACAGATATGAAAACAAACAGAACCAGAGTGTGCCCTGCAGAATGCTCATAGGATCCATGGGACTGATGTCACTGTAGTGGAACACTGACCTTTGGAGACCAAGTATAGACACCCAAGTGCTGAGAATTATCAGTCAATCATATTGCATAAGCAATCCTGTCTACAGTAAGTACCAGCATGGAAAACAAGTGCTAACATTTGTGGAACATGTAGTAGATGTTTAGTATGATTGGGTGTTATACACGAGTTATTAATCTAATTCTCACAAAAACTATTAGGGCTTATTTCATTTTCAGATGGAAATGAAATAGAGGCCCAGAGAGGTTGTACCAACTGCCCCAGCTCACACAACCAGAACGTGGCAAAGCTGGCATTAAAACCCTAACCCTCTGGCCCCAGAGTCCCCACTCTTAGCCACTGTATTTGTTCATTTCTCCCAGTATAGGTGCTCACCCTCCTCCAATAAATGCCTTCGGCAAGCCAGTGTTCATTGTTATTGGAGGGAGATATTTCTTTTGTCTCCCAGAACTCAGGACACTTCTCCTCATATAGAACTAAATCTGTCTGTCCCTCACTTCTTATTTTAGTTTTCTTTCCACCTCCTGAGCCATTCACAACATGGTTTGTATCCTTTTTGTTCTCCTAGTAGTCTCCAGAGTTATGCAGGTATCAATTGATCCTATCCATTGCATTGAATATTATCTTCACAGTGAGCAGAAGCAACCCTATCCTAGTAGAAAAAACTGTAGCAAAAGATAATTAAACAACTCTCCACCTCTCCAGATTCTAGGCATGTCTAAAATGAAGTGAAAGAGCATTAGAAATAATACAAGGAAATAGTAAGACATGCTGATAAATATTTATTGTAGCTATTCACAGTGTCACTTAATACCCACAAATTAGAAATAACTTAAGTGTCCAAGATAAGGGAATTCACAAAGTATAAGCTAACCAGTATAAGTTAACTTAAGAATACTGGAGTGGGTAGCCTATCCCTTCTTCAGGGGATCTTCCTGACCCAGGAATCGAATTGGGGTCTCCTGCATTGCAGGCAGATTCTTTACTAGCTGAGCTATGAGGGAAGCCCAATATGACTTAATATGCATTCATTAAAATTAATGTTTGCAAAGAATAATGACAGGAAATTCTCTCAATAATGCTCATTTAAAAAATTAGGGTTTAAAGCCATATTTATTGTCTTAATTTTGAAAAAAAAAAATGTGAAAAGAAAGCCAAAACCTCATCAACACATATATTTAGAAAAAGAGCAGAAAGAAATGTACCATTCTACTAATAACTAAATATTATTTATTTTCCTAAATATTCCTATATATCCTATTATTCCTAAATATCCTATATATTTTCTAAATTTTCTAAAATGGGCACTCATTGCTTTTGAAATCAGAGGGAATAGATTGTCATGCTGTGTGTTGTATGTATTATTTTAAGATCAAATGTGTTCAAGAATCACCTCCAGCTGCAGCTGGATTTGAAAACTTGAGAGAAGGGAGATGGAATTGAAATACAGTCTTTCTACTATGTATTTTGATCACAATGCGTTGACCCCTAAATTGCATTTCAGAACTCAGTGCCCAGGGAATGAGAGCAACTGGGCCTTTCCTTTCCACCTGATGTCTCCTTTGGTCTCCTAGTGCAATGCTCCTCAACCTTTTTGGCGCAAGGAACCTGTTTTGTAGAGGACAATTTTTCCATGAACCAGGGAGGGGGATGGTTTGGGATGATACAAGCGCATTACATGTATTGTGCACTTTATTTCCATTATTATTAAATCAGCTCCACCTCAGACCATCAGACATTAGATCCGAGAGACTGGGTACCCCTGTCTTAGTGGACAGTGCCAGGGCTCTACCCATGTAGGACTGTCAGATAAAATACAGGATACTCAGTTAAATTCAAAACTTAGAAACAATGAATATTGCATGGGACATACCTACATTAAAAAAATTACTCTTTATCTGAAAATCAGATTAAGCTGGGCATCTTGCATTTTAACTGCTAACTGGCAACCCTCCATGCAGACCTCTTCAGATTTCCTTTACATCATTCTTGTAAATGTAAAAATGTCCCCCTTCTCCTTTACCAGGGCTTCCATGGTGGCTCAGACAGGAAAGAGTCTGTCTGTAATGTGGGAGGATTAGGTTCAATCTCTGGGTCGTGAAGATCCTCTGTAGAAGGGAATGGCAACCCACTTCAGTATTCTTACCTGGAGAATTCCACGGACAGAGAAGTCTGGCAGGGTACAGTCCACAGGGCCACACAGAGTCAGATAAAACTGAGGGACTAACACTTTCTCCTTTGCCAGGCCCCCTCGGAGCAATTTCTTATTAAACCACTTACCCAGAGATCCTGCTCAGGATGTATTTCTGGAATTCAGGAGACACTCTCTCCCCCTTTTCTTGCCCCCATTTCTCTTTTTCTGTCTCTACATCTGTCTCCTTTCTAGGTTATCTCTCTCCCCCTCATCTTTCTATTTCTCAAAAATTACTCTCCATTTTTTTTAATGGATTATCTGAAAAATGAATATCCTCAGGATTTTTTCCAATGCATGAAACTATTACTAGGACGAATAGTAATCACAGCACAAAACTTTCCCACCAGAGGCCCACTGAGAGGAAGCCTGCAGCTAATCAGCCTCTTGGCAGCAAGGCATGCCCACATCCCTGGGAAGAAGGCGAAGATGGCTCTGACACTCAGACTGATGTGGGGAGCTCTGGTCTCCCCACTCCTCTTCCCTTAAGAGCCAACCTGCAGGGAGTGGCCTGGACTCAGCCGTACACTCATCTCTGAACTGGTGACTTCCCCTCACTCTCCTTTCCTCTCCCAGCTGGTGGGTCTCCAGATTGTCTGAGCTCAGGTGTAGAGGACGGGAGACCCCAATGGCTGTAAACACAGTTGCCTTCTACATCTTTCTTACTCACAACATCAAGATGGTTAAATTTAACTGTTCAAAATTAGCTCCTCTATTCTCTAATTCTAGTCTGACAAATTGTCCCCATGGCAAAAATCCTTAACTGGGCAAGTTGATCATACGGGAGGGCAAAGGAAGAAAAAATATGGTGGTGAATGTCTTATGTTAGGATAAGTCAGTAGGAGTAGCAGAGGCAACATTCAAAGAGTTCAAGTAGAAAATCAGCCCTAACTAAGTCAAATCTAATTCGTTTTTTTTTTTTTTTTTCTCCTTAGTTTACCTTCTGAAAATTGCTATAGGTCAGAGGGCAGAATAGTGTAGAAAGACATATTCTCCTAAATTCAAGGTGATCATCATCTAGGCTGGGAACAAATCTGAAGCCCTCAATAACAAGGAAGGACAAACCCAGCTCAAGCAAACAGGTAGTATCTGTTAGGATAAATTAAGCAACATGGAGAGAAGCACCCATCAGCAGGTGGAAGAGAAGACATGGGAAGGATGCTGCTACCAAATTTTGTGTTTGCAATAGGGATGGACACAGCAAGAGTGACAATCCCTTTTGGACATAGTGCATCGAGAAGTTGGGGGTCTGTGAAGAGGAGATGCAGATCTATTTTAAAATGTTGTCATTTTAATTTTCTCAGTGTCACTCGTATTCGAGTGGACTGTTTGAACTGTTTTCTGTACATGGAAAGATCATTCTAATTAAGTTTAAATGATAAAGGGCTATTTCTACTGGCTGGGCAGCTATGAACAATGTCATATCTAAGCATTTTGGGTATGCTTAGAAAGGCTGAAATAGAGTGGAGGCATGAGATACAATCATTCATTTACTCATTTTGCTACCTAATTCGTTTGGCAAATAGCTTTTGAGCACCTGCATTGTTTCTAGGCCTGTGCTAAGCAACAGATTACAAGAGATGAATAAACATCAGTATATGACATCAGGAATGTCACCATGACATAGATGAGAGGCCCAGTGACTGGTCATATTATATAGGATGTTGTTATGATATAACATCGAAAGAGACCAGCTCCACCTGGAGAAAGTGAAGATGGCTTCACAAAGGTGATTCTTCTTCAGAAAGCCTCTGTCCGTGGGATTCTCCAGGCATGAATACTGGAGTGGGTTGCCATTTCCTTCTCCAGGGGATCTTCCCAACCCAGGGATCGAACCTGGGTCTTCTGCATTGGCAAGCAAGTTCTCTACCATTGAGCCACCTGGGAAGCCCCTCAGGAAACAAGAGACCATCAAATGTGAAAGAAGAGCATCTCAGCATATGAAAATAGACTTTGATAAGTGCCAGCAGCTAGAGAAAGCAGGGAATATTTAAGAAATGATCAGACTCAAGTATAAGAAGACCTCAGATGACATGGGGAGAGAAAATAAAAAATGAATCCAAAAAGCAGACAGAGGCCAGATCACGAGGCTCCTTAGCTCATGATATAAAATTTGGACACCTTTTTTTTGGCCATGTCAGACAGCATGTGGAATCCTAGTTGCCCAACCAGGCATCAAACCCATGCCCCCTGCAGTGGAAGCATTAAGCCTGAACCACTGGACCGCCAGGGAAGTCCCTGGACATTATTCTTTGAAGATGCAAGTCATTGAGTACTTTTAACAGGGAAAGAGTGACCAAACTTACCACATTTTAGAAAGATCACTCCTGTTTTATTGTCTTCATTAGGAGAAAGCCAGGGTGAAAGCAGGAAGTCTGTTACATCCTCTCGTTGTTCAGTCACTAGTCATGTCTGACTCTTTGTGACCCCATGGACTGCAGCACGCCAGGGTTCCCTGTCCTTTACCATCTCTCAGAGTTTGCTCAAACTCATGTTCATTGAGTCGGGGATGCCATCCAACCATCTCGTTCTCTGTCCTTCCCTTCTAGGGAAACTAAAATGGGGTCAGAACTAAACCTATAGGAGTGGGGCTGGGGGGAGAACTGAGGAATTAGACTATGCACAAAGGAAAGGGGGAATAAAACAATGTCCAAGTTTTGGGGTTGGATGCAGAATATTAAGGCATACGAGATAGAGAGGAGGCTTCCAAGGGATTAGAGAAGCAGCTTTAACGATGCCAAATCTGAGATGCTTGTGGGACATCCAAATGGAGATGTCTTTGTGCTGTTTAATGTGAAGCTCAGTAGAGAGGTCTGGGCTGATTTATTATTTGGGAATTGAGTCTCTGAGGCTGTGAATCAACACTGTCCTGAATGGTAATATATAAAGGGTAGGAAAGAAGAAGAGTAGCCAGTGAAAGAGACTGAAAAGAATGAGCCAGAGGTATAGGAGAAGAACCTGGAGCCTGATTGCCAGGAGACAGGGAAGACAGAGTATCAAGAAGAAGAAGAGAATGGTTAACTCTGCCAAATTCCTTAGCAAAGAAATCACACTGGGCAGTTGGATTCAAGTCTGACTGCAAGATGGCCACCAGCCACAGGGAGTCAGATCGTATTCCAACCCAGGGGAGAGCTTCCCAACAATCAATACATCTAGTGTCCTGTAGGCAGTAGGCTGTTGGTAAATATTAAAGCTGGGGATGTTTAACAACTGAATTATTTGTCTGATGAGAGCTACACAGGAGCTCACTAGACGGGGACAGGCTGCCTACCAGGCAGAGATTTATAAAGGGGAATCTGCACTGGGTAGGGATCAGTATGAACAGGGACCTTTGAACATTTGGATGGCAAATATTTGGGGTGAATAGTTTTAGATTTGTTTTCTTTTAAATTTTGAAAAGTATTGGCTTTGGGCAAATGAATAGTGAAAGCCCCAGCCACCACTTACTCACCATGCCACTTGAGGTCATTCTGGTAACACTGTGTCACATTTCCTCATCTGTAAACTTAGAGGCATATCATCTAACCCATCTACTTCATGGAGAACAAATGTTGTGTTTAGTGTTTGAGAACATTCAGAGAAAGAGGAGGGTCATGAAATGGCCCAGGCCTGGGAGAGCTCAGCCTGGCTTTGCTACTCTTTCACTAGGTCAACTTAAGCAAGCTTTTTTCTTTTTCTTACAAAATGCAAGGCAGAGACAAGAGGATGTCTAAGGTCTTCAATTTCTTTCAGGCTGTAAAGATCAACTCTTCAGTAAAATCACCCCTGTCCTCTTTGCCTGGTGCAGGATGGGAAGGGCTTTTAAAATACACACTGACGCAGCCCGTCTTCAGTATAGTCCAGTGGTGGGGCTGGGGGAGGCCATCCATTGCTGCCTGCACTTTCCAGATGATTCAGATGCTCCATAAATTTGACTGTGATGGGTCTGAGGTCACAGAACTGACAAAGGGTGAACTCTCTTGTCTCCCAAATCCATGATCTTTCTAGCCCTCACGGCATCATATGTTTCCACTGGGCACAGACATCCTTAGGCAGAAACCTCGATCGCTAAGGAAGGGGATGAAACTGCCCATGGAAGACCTGAGTTGGAGTCTCAATCTGTCTTTGGTATACACACGGGAGAAGGCCGTTTTCCCTTTTGGGGTGGGGGGCTCAAATTCTGCACACACAGATGGAGAGGCCTCCCACCCTGCAGCCTCACAGGACAGTTCAGAGGTTGAAATGGGATGAGGGAGGCAGGCTGGGGAGCTCGGGGAAAGGCAAGGCTGCTCCTTCTGCCGGCTGACTGCGCAGCAATCTCGTGGCTTTCCAGTGCCACAGGTCCCGGCATGCTTGTGGTCCTCTCCTGATGGCCTGGGTAAAACACCCCTCAGAGGGACTGGACTCTCCCTCCCATTCAATCCAAATATTTAGCTTCGAGTTTGCCTCAGCTGGGCTTTGGCAAGGCATGTTTGGAGGAGGAGGCAGCTCCGAGGGGCACTCCTTTGAAGCTCTGCATGTCCTACAGTGATGTGGGGCCCGGGCCAAGCGAGTGGAGCTTTGAGGCTGGCGGCAGGTTTGTGATGCTCTGGGGGCCGCTGATTTGAGCTGAGGGGGCCCAGGGCCCAGATGCCCGCATGGTGGTGGTTTAGTCGCTAAGTCGTGTCTGATTCTTGAGACCCTTTGGACTGTAACCTGCCAGACTCCTCGGTTCATAGAATTTTCCAGGCAAGAATACTGGAGTGGGTTGCCATTTCCATCTTCAGGGGATCTCTCCTGACCCAGGGATCAAACTCTGGTCTGCTGCATTACAGGCAGATTCTTTACCGATTGAGCTACCAGGGAAGAAACTGGATGCCTGGGTGGACAGGAGCTATCAAGTAGCTCTCTCAACCAGAAGTAGAACCTTGTACACCTTCTCAGCCAGCTCCCAGGTAGCCCTGGAAATCTCTGGAGGGTGTGGGAATGGGAGAAGAATAGATACCTATTCTAGTTATGGAGCCCATTTGTGAATTTCTTTGGGTGCCTGTTTACTATTACTGCCAGTGAACTATTTGGGGAAGATATGCTTCTGGCCCCTGACACTTTAGATTCTGGGGGCTGAGGAAACATGAGACTCATAATAACTTACAGCTATGATGGGTCCCAGGTCACGTGGGGCCCGCTGTACCACTAGACCATCAAGCAAGGAAAGGAGTTACCATAGCAGCAGTTGTAATTAACTGTGATCGTGCAGAGGAAGGCTTGCTGTTTCACAATGAAGGACCGAACAGGTGTGGCCTCAGGTCGTCCCCTAGCTTCTTCCACTCTGCCTGACACTTACTAAATGTTTAGGCTTAAAGGCATGTTGTCCCAGGACTCAGACCCTCAGAGACTAGTTACCACAGGATGCAAGCTACCTAGGTAGGTGAGGTGCTGACCGGGAGAGTTGGGGAGATGGACCTGGAAGCATGGACGACCGGAGGTGATGAACCTCATCCTCTCAGGACTGACTGCAGTGTCAGACCTGGAGAGAGTCTCATGAAACCTCTCTAATCTGTGCCCTTGGGAGCTATGATCAACTGGACTCTTGAAGAAGCTGTGCCTGGATGAGCGAACCTTAATGTGAGAAGCCTGGGCAGCAGAGCAGGGCAGAGTGTGAAGGTTGTAAGTGCCGTGAGTGCCTCTAGCATCTTCTTTCCTGGGACGGTGCACCTGTTTCCCACAGCCTCTCCCTGCTCGAGGGGAGCACATTCTATTGACTGGGAGCCATGTCATCAAGGACCTTATGCAAATCCTCTAGCCCTCCCTCTCCCACCCCTTCCCCTCTCCTCCATTTCTCATACCCAGCCGATGATGGTATGCGTGTGTGCTCAGTCACTTCAGTTGTGTCCGACTCTTTGCGACATCATGGACTGGAGCCCCCACCCCCACCCCCAGGCTCCTCTGTCCATGAGAATTCTCCAGGCAAGAACACTGGAGTGGGTTGCCATGCCCTCCTCCAGGGGATCTTCCCAACCCAGGGATTGAACCCAGGTCTCCCACACTGCAGGCAGATTCTTTACTGTCTGAGCCACCAGGGAAGCCCTAGCCAATGATGATCTGATGCAAAATTGCAAACGCATGGAGCTCCATTGTTAAGGCGGGAACCGAGAGTACCATTCATACTCCAGAGTTCACTGTGGGATCAGGCTGAAGGTGAGTTCCAGCTGAGACCACAGCCAGGTTTAGAGTCTCTTTTGTCAAATCCTTTCCACTTCTCTCCTTTTCTCCTAACCAAACACTCTGATCCCCATTTCAGGCTCTGTTTCTAGGCACCAGCCTTAAGTAAACCCCCTGCTTACCAGGCTGAGCATCCTATGAGGCCCTCTATGTGCATCATCTCACAAAATCTTCAGTTAAACCTGTGAGATATTATTTCCTATTTACCTTTATTAGCAATCTGAGGAAACCAAGGCTCAGAGTACTGAAGTAACTTGAAGTTGTGCAGCTCATAGTCAAATGTGAATCTGTCTCCAAAGCCCCTGGCTCTCACCCCTATTCATTCCTGCAGAAAAAATGGAAATAGTGTAGTTTAATGCTGTAGCAATAGTAGCAAACCCTATCAATGTGGGAATGCCCTGGATAAAGAAACTGGATAAAGAGACTTCGAGAAGAAAAGGCTCCAGAGAGGGGAGACTAAGGTCTGGAAAGCCCTGATATGCTGTCAATTAAGAGAACATCTCAGGTAACCTCCTAATCCCCGAAAGTGCCCACATCAAGACCAGAGCATAAACAACAGAGATGGAACAGGGAAAATAACCGTAGCTAGAGGCAAGTAGCAGGCATAACCCCCTGAGTTTCCATCCAGCTCAACACCTTGATGATCATGAGAAGAATTCTATGGCTAGGCCTGGATGGCTTAACCCTCTTTAGATGGGTCTGACTGCCTTGAGTCTGAGTAACTGCATGACTGCTTGTCCAAACTAGGCTGACGTTTACAGATCAGAGGCCCCATGTGCTCTGTCTCAGAGGGACATCACAGAAAGCAGAGAGAGAGGATTGCACTTCCCTTTGAGTGCAATGCATATAAACGTTCAGTTTTCTTCCATCTAGACATGGAGGACCCCACAAACCTTGCCTTATTCAGGGAGTGGGTAAGCAGAGAAAATGCAAAACAATGGTGTTGATGAGAATAAACAATTCTTACTATGTGCCAGACATTGTTCCAAGCACTTTATGTGACAAGCTCACTTAATTCTTAGAGCTATGAGTTAAATGAGGACTACTATCATATCCATTTCAACAGTGAAGAAACTGAGGCACAGATAAGTTATGTGTGGTCTTTTTCTTTTTTCTTGTCCCTTCTTTCCACCCCCACTCCCGTGCTATACAGTAGGCCCTCACCAGCCGTCAACTTCATACATAAAGTGTATTATGTTAATCCCAATCTCCCAATCCATACCACCACCACCCCCAACATGGTGACCATATGTTTGTTCTCTACATCCTGTGTCTCTATTCCTGGTTTGTCTGTATCATTTTCCTAGATTTCATGTATATGCGTTAATATACAGTATTTTTTTATGACTTATTTCACTTTGTATGACAGTCTCTAGGCCCATTCATGTCTCTGTAAATGGCACAAAATCTTTCCTTCTTATGGCTGAATAATATTCCATTGTCTATATGTACCACAACTTCTTCATCCATTCTTCTGTTGATGGAAATTCCATGTTGCTTCCACGTCCTGGCTTTTGCAGTCTTTCATGAATGTGCAGTAGTTTTCCAGAGGCTTTGTGATGTGTGATATTACCATAGATTAACAGAGAAGCTTCTGTGAGAATCAGCCTTCTTCTGTTCAACCAAACATTAAATAAGTTTATTTTTCTCACACTTGCCTTTTAAAAAATTATAGTTATTTTGATAAAATTGTGTTAACTATATCAAAATATGGTGAGATCATTACGATTATTTTTAAATGAACAAATAAATATTAAAAAAACTGTCCTCAGTTTAGTCTTTATTATGTTAAATATTGATAGATATAATCTACATAAAATGTTTAGTTCCTCTGTAGTTCTAAGAGTGTAAAGGGATTCTGATACCAAAAAGTTTGAGAACCTTTAGTTTATTTCATTCTAGAATCCTGGATACCTCCCATGCTTTCATCTTGGCAAAATATAATTTGATGAATAAAATCTGTAGCATGTTCCCTGGTAATTGGTCAAATGTAACCACAGTTTTGTCAAGTTTATTAATTAGTTCACTGGTCACAGGTCCTTCATGAAGAATATTTCCTTTGCCTCTGGAGACACTCTGCTTCCTAAATAACTAAATGTTTATAGGGAAGTTGGCACTTATGTATTAAGAATGCTACCTGCTATGTTGGAATCAGAGGGTGGGGGAGAATAGGATGAGAGGAGTGGAGGCTAGAGAATGGGTTCAACAGGATGCATGTGGATGAGGAGGGTCCCTTGTCTAGGTCCAGGAGTGACCTTGGCTACTGTAAGACCAGGAAGTAAAGAAAGCTGGATATTCTTCTCTGGAATGGCCTTGCTCCCCTCATCTAACTCAGACTTGGTTGTGGGAGAGAAATGCTGTCACTGTACCACACCATCCCCTCATTTAAAGGAACCCAAGTTTAGGTGAACCTCAACTCAAAATCATGGTTAAAGGAAAATGAGGAATCATTTGAAAAAAAAATATTTTCTAAGGGAAAATAAAAAGCTCTTTAAAAAAATTAAAGTGATTCTACCTACTGATTAACAGAAAGTTTTTTTTTTTTTTTTCTATAGCTGACATTTTCTCAAATCTTTCTGCTGAGATGAATGTTTTCAACAGATTGATGATCTTGGGGAAGGGTATCCATCTCCATGGCTGCATACTTAGAAGGTTAATTAAATGATTAAATTTGGAGTCATGTAGTTAGTGTTTTCCAGGGGTTGGCTTACCACCATATGGACAAAGGCTAGAGCAATTTCTGACATGTGTAGGTGCTCAGAAAATGCTTGCTAAGTGGAAAGCAGGAGAGAAGGGAAGGAAGGAAGGAAGAAAAGGTTTCATCATTCTGACTGATCAGTTTTAGAAGTTATACTTGTGATATTATTCCATGGAAAAGCATTTGGCCTAATTAGAGATAAGAAAAATCTATTTTTCCCGCTGAACTTATAAAGCCCAAAGCAATCATCTTAATATAAGGACTGTGTTTATTTACCATGTTTCTAAAGAAAAATGATCCTGTGTGAAAAGCGTGCACCCATCTGTTGACTAAGGGGACATCTGATTTCCGCTATAGCAAATTTAGAAACAGAATCCTCTGTCTCTCTGAGTCTAGTAGATGTTGCTTCCCGGCCACTCTTACATCATAACTGAGTCAGTAAGTATTTTGGCTCCTTCTCTCCTAAAACAGTTTACTCCTGCCTGCTCCTTAAATACAGGAGTTGAAAGGAAATGTGTGGATTCAGAAAAAAAATAAAATACCCCAGAGCCACCTTTAAATGCATTTTTCCAAGGCATATCAAAATATCCTTGGAATTTGTTGTGAAAATTTGACCACATCCTAGTTAGCATGAGGTTAAAATTAACTATAACATGTGTTTTAGGGATCTCAATTTGAAAAATATTAATAGAGTTCATGGGCAGTTAACTGCAATAAAGGGAGGAAATGAAGTTTATAGTGCAAGGCCCTGGGGATTACAATCTTCTCTACCCCTGAGCACATTCGTATCCCAGAACTCGACATGAGGTGAAGGAGGAAGCTATAAAGGGAGTATTGGAGGAAATCTCAAGACTAACGTAATGGATCTCCTTCTCTTCCCTTCAGGAAGGGGTGCAGTATGTTAGCAATGGCTTCACCTAGGCCTGGCCTCTTCCTGGTTATACAAGAATCTCATGATTTAGCCAGAGCTGCAAAGGCAGGGTCCTTCACCAGAGTCATAGCTACTGGAATATCAGGAGAGAGCTCTGACTCATTCCTTATAAACTCTCTGAAAACATGAAGTATAAATTAGAAATTTCCCAAGCTTGGCTCACCAGTTGAATTGCTTAGGCAAGAGAAAGTCATGGAAGACATCCTGGGTTAAGAATTTGCAATCCTGGTTTGATTTGCAAACAGTTGGAACAATAGAGGCCCCACAGAAATACCAGAAACTGTTATTATTAAGACCTCCTTTTACTCTCATGAGAGACTCTTCTGATGCTAACTCATATGGGAATTGTATTTGATAACTTCTTGACAACATTTTTCTAGACTTATAATCAGTTGCTATGGATCTTCAGAACACTGAGAAATGAAAAGAAATATGTGAGGTTTGTTTGTTCTTTTAGCTGCTTGTTTTCATTAAAGTCAGTATCTGCACAAATGTAGTCTTTTTAATTGTGCACACTTTGTGCCTTAGTTTATCTACATGCAGTGCCCAGCCAGAGGTAATTTGTCTTCTGAAGAGAATGTCCACATGTCTGAAGTATCAGAATTATGGGCTCTGTCCTTCCCCCAACCCCCATCCCTACCCCTGCACCCTGCAGACTTTGTCTTTCTCAGTCCAAGCCAAGGGAACTGTCAGTTGGCTCAGACCCACTATGCATGGACCCTGGAATCTGTCCTTTCCCAGAAGTCCTGGGCCCCAAGGAAACTGAAGCAGATCTTAAACATCTAGGAATCATGGAGTGGAAGGCCTTTCACTCCCCAGAATTATGCCAGTTATAGGCAGGGGTCAGTTGCCATGCCAAGCAAATGGATAATCTTGATACCATTGAGCTAGTTAGTACCACGTTAATGGAACTGCTTTGAAACCTATGAACTGGACCCCTGACCACATCCATGGATGGCCTCTACATGATACCTTCACTCAAGATACACTCCAATAGGCCCATGCAACAGTATTCCAGAATGCTTTCAATGACTGAGAACTAGCTGATTGAGTCTTACGTTAAATAGTTTTAGAGGCTTGCCAGGTGGAGCAGTGGTAAAGACCCTGCCTGCCAATGCAGGAGATGTAAGAGACTCGGGTTCGATCCCTGGGTCAGGAGGATCCCCTGGAGTAGGAAATGGCAACCCACTCCAGGATTTTTGCCTGGGAAATCCCAAGGACATAGGAGCTTGGCGGGTTACAGTCCATGGGATTGCAGAGTCAGACACGACTGAGCACGCACACGCATTAACTAGTTTTGGGTTTCTGTTGAGTTTGTTATGTAATTGTCTTGGTAACTCCTTGATGTGTATTTGTTATTCCTGTTTAACTGATCAAGCAATTGAAGCTAAGAGAAATAAAGAAAAGGGCTAATCGCCTCAGAGTCAGCAGGTGGTTGAGCAGGAATTAGAACCCCAAGTGTCCACTGCAAAACCAATGTGATTTCCTCCTTACCCCGTCATTCAAAAGGCTCTATCACCATGATCCTTGGAGTTAAACCAGCAATTATTCCCAGTCCCAAATGAGGAGACTCCGAGTCCCTTCTTGTTCTGAAAAATGCTGAGTGGGACAGTGCCTGTGCTCAGCATATGAAGAACTCCTGTAGATCCAGAGCCATCTTTCCCTAAAGCCCTCAGGACGCCAGTGCATGTGGAACCCTTCAGAGGAACTTGGGCTGCTTATGGGAATCTGCTACAAGAGCAGAAAAGGAGGAAGGAATTGGGGATTAGAATCGGAAAGAATTTTGCCCACATTCTCACTTGCATGAGAGTTAGAGTTAAAGGGGAATAACAGATGCACTCCTAAGTGTTACTGAGAGAATTATGGCCATGGTTATCAAATACCTAAACAAAATTTGGTACACAGGAAGTGCTCAATATATAGAAGCTATTTCCTACCATAGAGGAGATGTCAGGCAGGTTGCTGGATTTATTGGATCAATCTCTCTGCATCTGTGAGATTTCAAGGGAGCTGATGTAACCAGAGAGATGGCCTAGTTAGTTCTAGGAAAACCTACAACGAAACTTAACATTTCTCTTAAACTTTAGCAGAGCTAAAAGGACTAACTCTTCCAAAGTTTGAATAAAAGCAAAAAGCTGAATTCAGGTTCCAGTTGTCATGCAGATAAGTAGAATCTCCTTACCACACGTCCTCCAGTACATATGTGCACAAAGGTGCATGGCGTTGACGAATGCACACACTCAAGGACTCAAGTGCACACACTGACATATACACACGAAAAGCCTCTCCCACTTTAAGCCTGAGCGCCCTCCTTGATCCCTGCACTCTGTTCTTAAGCCCCTGGGCTGTGCCAGAGAAGAAACTGCTGTTTCAAGCTTGTTGAAGTCTAACTCATCAAAATAGTTCAGGTTACCCCCTGCAGCACTTTACAAGGCATTTTAAGCATTTTTTCATGGGGTTGGGAAATCATGTTTCACCAGTAATAAACAAGAATAGAAAGAGTTGAACCCCCAAAGACTAGAGCTCAGTTTCAAACTCAGAACTGAGGCGGTCAGAGTGGGTCGGTCCTATCACAGAAAATCACCAACTCCCTTTCCTCAGCGGAGCAAGACATACTCTGGAAGCAAGAGTGGAGCCTAAAACTCAAGCACAGCAGTTTCTAATATTTTTCCCCTTGACTTTTCTTAATTAATGTTGACTAGCTTAACGAAGCAATTAAGGGGCTTATTTGCTTTTTAAATCACATATGAAATTTAAGGAACTTGAAATAGAAGAAATATTTGTCCCCAAGATCTTATCCCACCAGGAATATCAGTTTGAGTGTTCTCCGACCTTTGGAAAGTGAGGACAACTGGCCCTGCTCTCCAAATGAGGCCTGAGCCAAATGGACATGGCAGGAGCTAACTGTGCGTGGAGAAATCCCTTAAGGTAAAGGGCTGTTTCTTGAGTGTACTTTGAAGACTTCCACTGAAAACAACAGTAATAGTTACTTTTCAATAATAACTTGAACAATAATATGAATAATGATATCCTTCATTTATTAAGGACTGATGTGCTGGCAGTTGAGTTGTACATTTTTCATACATTATTGGTATTTTAATCCAAGTCCATAAGTTCCCTTCCCTCTTTCTAACAGAGTAAGGAAATAGGGACTTAGGGAGGTTAATTGGCATGTCTAGGTTCCCACACCTGGCGTGGACTGGATTAAGCTTTTTTACTCTGAGACACATGGTCTTTTCATGGTATTTTCCTGTCCATGTTTGTGACAATTCTTAACCATGAGAACTGTGGCCTGAGTAGCACTAGAGTATTATTAAATAATTACATTTGTGTCTGTATGCTTACATTTCAGTTAATATAATAACATATACAAATACAATGCTACTAAAATTTGTTTTTTTTTATTTCAGCAATCATATAATCAAATTATTTTATAACATAATATACATTATACTATGTATAATATACTAGTAATATAATTATTGTTTTGTCATTTTATATCTTAAATTATTCATTTAAATTGATAAAATTACATATAACTGTATACATTATATACATATAAACAATATGTATCAATATGATATATAAAGCATGATACTTGATATAGGGCACATAGACAATATAAACTCATTATAAAAACAATAATATAATGCTATATAATGATCTATAAAACATAAGATAATACATAATATACATGATATAGGTAATGTTTATATAAATATATAATACATAATATATAATATGTGGCAATTATATTTTAAAGAATAATATAAAATTATATTTAACATTTTCATATAACTTGATATAGGATTAATAATTATTTAATAAGTAGACATTAATACTTATAGGGTACTATTCCATATCATCAATATAATAATAAAAGAATTTTATTATTAAATAATTCAATTAATAAATCATTAATAAATTGGGATATCCATAGTCTATGTAGGTTCCTCTAGCTATGGCAAGTTCATATATATTGCCTATCATATTCTAGAATCAGTGATAGGCACTTATATCACCTCTGATAATCCCCACAACCAGCCAGCAAGGTAGATGCCAAGAGTGGAAAATAAATTGAGGTTCAGATGAGTTAAATGTTCTGTTTTATTTTACTTTCCAAGACACAGAGCTAGTGAAAGAGCCAGACGTTAAGCCTGATGTTGTCTGATTCCATATCATATGGTCTTTGTACCCTACCAGGTGAGAGGAGTAGGTGGGGAAAAGAGAGTGACAAAACAAAGGAAAGAAAAGGAGATTGTAGCTTGATGCCCGCTCAGTCCTTAAAGTGGAGAACAGTATGGCATATACCAAGTTTCACTGATGCTTTTTTTTCAGAAAGCAAAAGAAGCTGACCCTGGCTCCAATCCAGCCATTCCTTCAGCCATTTGCTAAGGATTTAGGGTTGCTTCCCAGGGTACTGAGGGGGAGGGAAAGACATGGGGTGGCAGCTCATGGCCACAGCCTGATGCTGGCACATGCAGCCTGGTTGTCAGGCCCCACCCAGCATGACACTCTTGTGACCAGAGTCTGCACACTCAATGACACAACCTTGGCCTCTGTCTATTTTTCCCACTTCTGAGATTGCAGCCTACATACTTGGCATTGGAAAGCTTGGCAGCTTTCAGGCAGATTGGGAGGACATCCCAGATGGGTACTGGATCAACAGTGCCAACAGGAGGAAAAAAAACATGTGAGCCCAGGGAGATTTCTTAACTATTTACCAAATAGGGGGAATTGTTTATTTTCCTCATATCTCCCAGAGAGTCCATTTATGAGCTCCATTTACGACTTCAAACAGGCAAGTTGGCAGAGACATGGCAGTGAAGATAAGAAGATGACTAATTAATGGTCTTGCAATAGGTTTCAACACCCAGATCTACAACTACTTATATATTTTTTTCTTAACCACTAACATTTATTTTCAAATACAAACATGCTTTTAAGTATTTTTGTTAATACAGCTAATAGTTTTATCTTGTTCCTGGCACTATTTCCTCTTCTTGATAGGGTTATAAATAGGGTATTCCACTTGGCATGGATCTTGTTCATGGCATTGAAGAGATGGTTCTATACTTACTGTAGCAAAACAGCACATAGTTGGCATACTTTCTTCTAAACTTTCCTAACATTTACACTGCCATCTGCATACTTTTCAGTTGACTTCACTCTGAAAATTGCCTGTTCCTCTGATACATACCAGAGACTTGGCTACTTGGACATTTGGAAAAAAAAGAAAAGCAAAGAACAGAACATGAACAAGCCTTCTTCCCATTTCTGCTCCCAGGCATTCAATACTTGCAATAGTCATTTGTAAGAACGATTTACAGAAGTCTTTTAAAGAAGTCATTTGTAAGTGGCTTCTTTTAAGGTCAATTTCAATTTTAAGACCTCAGGATTCTGTGACTGAAGGAACAATTCCAGCTTTAACTAACACATTGCTATTGACGACTTCACTGTTTTCTTTAGGTTTATATAGTCAAGTGCCTGAATTCAGGTAAATGCATAGGAAAAGCCAAGATTCCTTATCACAAATTTTTTTTTTATAAGAAAACTCAAACAATAAAATTATAACAGGATTCAGGACTAAAATCCTTTCAAAAGTTCTGCTGCTGATATTTCAAAGAAATACTGTACAGTTCGGGTGAGATTAAGATGGCAGAAAACAGTACCTCTGGAAGTTTGAAGATTTTCATTGTTGTGAACAAAGAAGGTGTTGGAGTACATATTTCCAGAATTTGATCTCCGAGAAAGTCCAGTGGCTGTTAGGCTGATATTCACTTTCCCTTAAGGCCTAAAAAAGGCAAGGGGATGATTTTGGTCATAGTCTTAGCCTCTCTGAAATCTCTTAGTCCATCTCTTTCCTTCAGTCAGCAAGTATCTCTTTCCCCCGGGGTAAACGTAGAACTCCGTGATAGCCTCAGTTTATCATCCAAGGCCCCTTTGAACTTCCCTGTCCAAAATGGTGGTCTCTAGTCACATGTGGATTTTGCATTTAGAAATAAAAGTAAATGAATTTATTTTTGTGTATGATGTTAGAAAGTGTTCTAGTTTCATTCTTTTACAAGTGGTTGACCAGTTTTCCCAACACCACTTGTTAAAGAGGTTGTCTTTTTTCCATTGTATATTCTTGCCTCCTTTGTTGAAGATAAAGTGTCTGTAGGTACGTGGACTTATCTCTGGGCTTTCTATTTTGTTCCATTCTATATTTCTGTCTTTGTGCCAGTACCATACTGTCTTGATGACTGTGGCTTTGTAGTAGAGCCTGAAATGAGGCAGGTTTATTCCTCCAGTTCCATTCTTCTTTCTCAAGATTGCTTTGGTTACTTGAGGTTTTTTATATTTCCATACAATTTGTGAAATTATTTGTTCTAGGTCTGTGAAGAATACCGTTGGTAGCTTGATAGGGATTGCATTGAATCTATAGATTACTTTGGGTAGCATACTCATTTTCACAATATTGATTCTTCCAATCCATGAACACTGTATATTTCTCCATCTATTTGTGTCTTCTTTGATTTCTTTCATCAGTGTTTTATAGTTTTCTATGTATAGGTCTTTTGTTTCTTTAGATAGATATACTCCTAAGTATTTTGTTCTTTTTGTTGCAATGGTGAATGGTATTATTTCCTTAATTTCTCTGTTTTCTCATTGTTAGTGTATATGAATGCAAGGGATTTCTGTGTGTTAATTTTATATCCTGCAACTTTACTATATTCATTGATTAGCTCTAGTAATTTTCTGGTAGAGTCTTTAGGGTTTTCTATGTAGAGGATCATGTCATCTGCAAACAGTGAGAGTTTCACTTCTTTTCCTATCTGGATTCCTTTTATTTCTTTGTCTGCTCTGATTTCTGTGGCCAACACTTCCAAAACTATGTTGAATAGTAGTGGTGAGTGTGGGCACCCTTGTCTTGTTTCTGATTTTAGGGGAAATGCTTTCAATATTATCTATGGTGAAACAGATCACCAGCCCAGGTGGGATGCATGAGACAAGTGCTTGGGCCTGGTACACTGGGAAGACCCAGAGGAATCGGGTGAAGAGGGAGGGGGGAGGGGGGATCGGGATGGGGAATACGTGTAACTCCATGGCTGATTCATGTCAGTGTATGATAAAACCCACTGAAATGTTGTGAAGTAATTAGCCTCCAACTAATAAAAAAAATAAAAATGAAAAAAAAAATGCTGCATTTTATCTCCGTGTTTATGTACCAAACAACAGCAAAAAAATCAATTTTTCATTATTGAGGATAATGTTTGCTGTGGAAATAGAACTGCCATATGACCCAGCAATCCCACTCCTGGACATACACACTGAGGAAACCAGATCTGAAAGAGACATGTGTACCCCAATGTTCATCGCAGCACTGTTTATAATAGCCAGGACATGGAAGCAACCTACATGCCCATCAGCAGACGAATGGATAAGGAAGCTGTGGTACATAATCACCATGGAATATTACTCAGCCATTAAAAAGAATTCATTTGAACCAGTCCTAATGAGACGGATGAAACTGGAGCCCATTATACAGAGTGAAGTAAGCCAGAAAGATAAAGACCAATACAGTATACTAACACATATATATGGAATTTAAAAAGATGGTAATGATAATCCTATATGCAAAACAGAAAAAGAGACACAGATGTACAGAACAGACTTTTGGACTCTGTGGGAGAAGGCGAGGGTGGGATGTTCTGAGAGAATAGCATTGAAACAAGTATACTATCAAGGGTGAAACAGATCACCAGCCCAGGTTGGATGCATGAGACAAGTGCTCAGGGCTGGTGCACTGGGAAGACCGAGAGGGATGGGATGGAGAAGAAGGCAGGAGGGGCAATCGGGATGGGGAACACATGTAAATCCATGGCTGATTCATGTCAATGTATGGCAGAAATCACTACAATATTGTAATTAGCCTCCAACTAATAAAAATAAATGGAAAAAAAAAGTAAATGAGACAAAATTTCAGTTTCATAGTCACATCAACCACTTTTCAATAGTATTCAATAGCCACATGTGGCCCATAGCTAGTGTGATGGCCAATGCTCATTAAAAAAAACATTTCCCTGATCTCCAAGCTGGTCTAAAACCTGGTTAAACCCTTGTTTGCTAGGCTTTTCTCCCCACGGTCCTGCTTATCCAAGCAATCCTCCAATAAATTGAATATTCACTGTTTTCTGCAAATGCCCTGAACTTAACCAACATTGTCTTTGCTATTACCAAAGCTTGAGGTGCTCTTTGGGAATTTTGCTGCCTTTCAAGACTTAGAAGAAAGGCATCATTTTCCTAAAGAAACCTTTTTCAATCTTCCCAATTAGCGTTTTGCCTTCTCTGAAACCCCAGAGCACACACCACACCTTATTCATGGCATTACCTATTCATGCTCCATCCTCTACCAGGTTATGGTTATTTTTTTTAAACAGCAAAGGTGGTGTGGGCATCCGTGTTTTGTATTTAATGCCCTCTTGTTTTTGTCATTCATGAGTTTATTTTTATCTATAATCTAAAGACATTAATGAAGAAAGATACATGTGGTGACTAAGTTGGAAGGAAAAAGTGAAGAAACGTAGTTAACAGTGTGGAAATATACACATGTCAAAAGTATGAAAGAAGAAGGATGGGGTTGCTGCCCTATAAATATGTTAGATAAAAGTCCTATAATTAAAGTCTGATTCTGCCACTTAGTCTTAAAGATCTGAATGTAATAATTATCCTCATTAAACTTCAGAGTTTTCTGGATTTTTTTTTCTTTTTTCATCGAGCAAATAGGAATAGTAATGCTATTAATAGTAATGTACAGGTTTTGTAAATATCACTTGAGAGATAATATATGTAAAAGTGTGACTTTAAAACAAAAAGCCAGAATTCTTATACAAATGTGAGGTGTCATGTTAACAGCAAGCTTCCAGAGAAGAAGGATATGGAATCCGGAGAAACATATGTTGCCTGGGCCCCCTCACAAACCTGCTTCACTCTGACAAAGCCCAGTCTACTGATAAGGTTCCAGTAGGCTTTTTGTGAGTTATCCACAGGGTTCTCTTTTTATCTCACAGACATATTTATATATCTATAAGTATCTATAATTTTTTTTATTCCACACTCCTTGGGATCTAGCTTTGGCTGTTTGAATGTTTACTTTTCAGGCATTCCTTTTCCCTTTGAAGAAATCCACAAAAGAGAGAGAAAAATGCTGACAAGTTTTCAAAGTCATGATTTATAGGAATGATTTCTGAAAAGCAAGTGGACAACATCCGAGTTCATCATCAAATAATATTTCTTAAGCACCCCCTAGTGTCTGGCCCTAAGCCAGATGATTCAATGCCTGGAGAGGCTGCAAACTTTTTTTTTAAAAAAAGAAAAATGAACTCTCACACTGACTCCTGAGAAACAAGTCTGCACCATTTAGGATTCCGTGATGGTAATGGTGGTGGTTTAGGCGCTAAATTGTGCCTGACTCTTGGAATTCCATGGACTGTAGCCCACCAAACTCCTCTGTCCATAGGATTTCCCAGGCAAGAATACTGGCTGCCATTTCCTTTTCCAGGGAATTTCCCCTAACTAGGAATGAACCTGCCATCTCCTGCATTTGCAGGCAGATTCCTAACCACTTGAGCCACCAAGGAAGCCCTTAGGACTCTTTCTCAAAGGTATTCAGAATAGATTGTTTTAGAAAAAAATCAATGTAGTTAGAAACACTAGTAATATTAAACATAATTCAAAGCTCAGTTTAAAATAGACGTGAAGACAAAAGACCAAATCAAAAACTATACTGGGAATCTGAAGAATTTGAAATCTAAGCAAATCACAGGGCAGGAAAATCTGTTCTGTAAGTGAGAAAGTTTTAGGTCTAAGAAAAGGTAAGAATTGCTTGAATAGATAGGTGTCATCTAGTAGGAATGCTATGCTAGACCCATCTGCCATCTGATTATGTTGTGACTGGTACTAGCCTGTCATCTTCACCCAACAGATTCTCAAGTGGGACAGTGGCTAGAGTGCAGTGGGTAGAATCAGACAACTTGTGGTCGAGGGTCAACTCTAACACGTACTTGGCTATGTAATTTGGAACATGTCACTTAAAATTCATGACCCTAGTTTCTTCACATGTAAAATAACGATAATTCTGCCAACTTTGTGGGATTGTTTAGACTTTAGAGATTAAATAAGATACCATGGACCAGTTCCTTGAACATAGTACTTGCCCACAAAATGTCAATATTTTTTCTAGTTGTCTGATTGATTTAGTATTCAGCGGGTTTATAGTATATGTTCAACTTGACTTCTGCACTTATTTCCTCAAAGGAAGTTTTACTCTTTTCCCTCATCATCTCCACATTTTTGAGAATAGGATCACATTTTACATTATGATATTGAAGTAGGAGAGTCAATTCTTGCATAGACTAGTTGACTTCAAAGATAAGTGCCTAATTATTGATTGAATGTTTGATTGATCAATTCATTCATTCATTCATTCATTTAACTCACAACTCCAAATTCAGGGTGGTCCCTTTGCTAACTAGGAGGACCTTATTAACAAGATGAACCAGATGATTTCGTCACATACAAAAGATCTTTGTAGGCATGGAAATAAAGAATACTGAGTCATTTTAAGAGTCATTTTGAAAATGACTTTTCAACATAGAAGAATTGAGCTTGTTCAAGCAAATTATATTTCAAAGTTTTATTTGCAAGGTTATTTATTACTGTGTGGAATCTCAATCCTGTGGCTAGGGTCAAGGAAAATGAGGACACAGGTGTCTGCCTATTTGCACAGGCATTAAAGAGTCTTGTAAAATGAGCTTCGGCCTTTTAAGTTACTGTCTTTTCCTTTATAATAATAATCTCTTCAGTTTTACAAAGTCTATATTATTTTTAGGTAAGAAAACACTGGAGAGTTCATGTTTTATTGTTCCTTGCAGTTATATAAATTATATTTGGCCAAAACAAATGTAATTCCTACTGTGTGAACTGGGAACCCAAAATGTTGATTTTCCTCAAGTTATAAACAATGTGAAGATATGTTATACTGGGTCACAATTTTCCAGAACAGAGCAAAATATATAACTCAGTTTTAATAACAAAACTGCATATATCATTAAAGTTTCCTACTCCACACAGAACGGATTATATTACTTTGCCCAGCAAGAGACATCCTTTGTGTAGACCACAATTTCTAAAATACCATTTGATTGAATGGAAAACATTTTAGCCATTTGTTAGTTTAAAAAAATGTAATGGTTAAATGCTCATGGAAATTCTGCTTTGTATTTGCTGGGTAAATATTACATTTCTTCTCACTAAATTTGAATGCCATGGATTTTGTAAACACCAAGGTCTGGGGGACAACTGTTATGAGGTTTTTCCCACTATTAGATGACTCTTCACATTTTTAGCATCTTAAAAGCAGATGTCTTCTTCTTTGTAACACCAAAGAACCTTATTTACACATGTATTATATGAACTTCAAGTTGCATTGTAAGTGTTTACTTACAAGCTTTCTTCTCCAAATGGACTTGTAACTTAACAAGGCAAGGTCAAGACTGCATTATCTTTGTATTCTTGGCCCCTGGTTGAATGCTCCCTATGGAGCTGGAGCACTGAAAATGTGCTTAATGGAGAAGAAGTGCTGAAAAAACCTGCCACCAAATCATCAATTTACCCACTCACCTGTTCTTCTCAGAATTATTCCAAAATTTAGGAAATTAATTAATGTAACTACTTTCATAACACTAAAGAAAGCAAGAAAAGATTATTTTCTTCATTAAAAAATATGGGATTAGCTAGTTTAGCCTCCTTGTTCTTTATTAAAAAAAGAATATGGGATTAGCTAGTCTAGCTTTTTAACTTCACAAATGGGGATTTGGGGATCTGGAAAATGAAAGCTTTTTTACTCTTACTAATGTTACAAAAGTGGAGGCAAAGCTGATCCTAATTGTCATCATATTTTGTTTGTTTGATACAAAAGCAATTAATGCTAAACATTCTGACATGTTCAAAAATACATTAAGAGCCAACAAGTATGTGAAACAATATTTAACATTAGAAGTTGTTAGAAAAATACAAATCCAAAACACAATAAGATACCATCACACATCTATTGAGATGGAAAACAAAATGAACAAAAAAGAACAAGTGTTGGTAAAGATGTGGAGCAATCTTATCCCCTGTGTATTGTTGGTGGGACTGTGAAATGGTACAACTGGTATGGAAAGCAGTATGGTGGTCCCTTAAATAACCAAAAATAGAACTACCATAGGATCCATCAATCCCACTTCCAGGTTGGTATCCAAAACAATTGAAAGCAGAGTTTTGAAGAGATACTAGTACACCCATGTTCATGAAGTCATTAGTCAGAAATCCCAATAGGTGGAAGCAACCCAAATGTCCACCGGTAGATGGAAAATAAAACGTGGTCTATACATACAATGGAATAATATTCATCCTTATAAAGGAAGGAAATCTTGTTGCATGTTCAATATGGATGGACCTTGAAGACATTATGTAAGTGAAATTTGTCAGTCATGGAAAGAGAAATACTGTATGATTCCACTTCACTGATGTATTTTAAATAGTCAAGCAGAAAGTATCAATAAAATACTGGTTACCAGAGGCTGGGGAGAGAGAGAAGTGAGGAGTTGCTGTTAAATGGGTATATACTTTCAGTTTTGCAAAATGAGTTAATCTGGGTGATCTGTCGCACAACAATGTGAATATTAACTATTCTGAACCGTTCACGTAAAAATGTTTAAGATGGTAAATTTGATGTTCAGTTCAGTTCAGTCGCTCAGTCGTGTCCAACTTTTGCGCCCCATGAACAACAGCATGCCAGGCCTCCCTGTCCATCACCAGCTCCCGGAGTTTGCTCAAATTCATGTCCATTGAGTCGGTGATGCCATCCAACCATCTCATCCTCTGTCGATCCCTTCTTCTCCAGCCTTCAATCTTTCCCAGCATCAGGATCTTTTCCAATGAGTCAGTTCTTTGCATCAGGTGGCCAAAGTATTGGAGTTTCAGCTTCAACGTCAGACCTTCCAGTGAACACCCAGGACTGATCTCCTTTAGGATGGACTTGTTGGATCTCCTTGCAGTCCAAGAGACTCTCAAGTCTTATCCAACACCGCAGTTCAAAAGCATCAATTCTTTAGCACTCAGCTTTCTTTATAGTCCAACTCTTACATCCATACATGACTACTGGAAAAACCATAGCTTTGACTAGATGGACCTTTGTTGACAAAGTAATGTCTCTGCTTTTTAATATGCTGTCAAGTTTGGTCATAACTTTCCTTCCAAAGAGTAAGCGTCTTTTAATTTCATGGCTGCAATCACCATCTGCACTGATTTTGGAGCCCCCCAAAATAAAGTCTGACACTGTTTCCACTGTTTCCCCATCTATTTGCCATGAAGTGATGGGACCACATGCCATGATCTTAGTTTTCTGAATGTTGAGCTTTAAGCCGACTTTTTCACTCTCCTCTTTCACTTTCATCAAGAGGCTTTTTAGTTCCTCTTCACTTTCTGCCATAAGGGTGGTGTCATCTGCATATCTGAGCTTATTGATATTTCTCCCGGCAATCTTGATTCCAGCTTGTGCTTCTTCTAGCCCAGCGTTTCTTATTATGTACTGTGCATATAAGTTAAATAAACAGCGTGACAAGGTACAGCCTTTGCATACTCCTTTTCTTATTTGGAAACAGTCTGTTGTTCCATGTCCAGTTTTAACTGTTGCTTCCTGACCTGTATATAGGTTTCTCAAGAGGCAGGTCAGGTAATCTGATATTCCCATCTCTTTCAGAATTTTCCACAGTTTATTATAATCCACACAGTCAAAGACTTTAACATAGTCAAGAAAGCAGAAATAGATATTTCTCTGGCACGGTCTTCCTTTTTCAATGATCCAGCAGATGTTGATAATTTGATCTCTGGTTCCTCTGCCTTTTCTAAAACCAGCTTGAACATCTGGAAGTTCATGGTTCACGTATTGCTGAAGCCTGGCTTGGAGAATTTTGAGCATTACTTTACTAGCGTGTGAGATGAGTGCAATTGTGCAGTAGTTTGAGCACTATTTGGCATTGCCTTTCCTTGGGATTGGAATGAAAACTGACCTTTTCCAGTCCTGTGGCCACTGCTGAGTTTTCCAAATTTGCTGGCATATTGAGTGCAGCACTTTTGCAGCATCATCTTTTAGGATTTGAAACAGCTCCACTAGAATTCCATCACCTCCACTAGTTTTGTTTGTAGTGATGCTTCCTAAGGCCCACTTGACTTCATATTCCAGGATGTCTGGCTCGAGGTGAGTGATCAAACCATCATAATTATCTGGGGCATCAAGATCTTTTTTGTACAGTTCTTCTGTGTACTCTTGACACCTCTTCTTAATATCTTCTGCTTCTGTTAGGTCCATACCATTTCTGTCCTTTATTGAGCCCATCTTTGCATGAAATGTTCCCTTGATATCTCTAATTTTATGTTACCAGGGTGTTTTTGGTCACAATTAAAAATTTAAAAATACATAAAGAAGCATAATTTCAGTTCATTAATTTATTTTTTTTTTTGGCCACACCATGAAGCAAAATAAAGACACTAAACAAGAGAATGAACCCATGTTTCATCCTGGCAGTGGAAGTGTGGAGTCCTAACCACTGAACTGCCAGGAAATTTCAGAAATACAATTTTTAAATATACATAACAGCAGAGGAGTTATTGTGGTTAACACGTTTCATTGTTTTTCTTCTGTAATATTTATATATTTAAAATAGTATCATCTAAATGATATGGCAACCTACTTTTACCACAGAATATGACAGAAATATTTCTAAAACTCTCTAAATACCATTTAAAAGACTGAATAATATCTATTTATATAAGTAAGCAACAATTTATTTAACAATATCCCTCATTCATATTCTTTTCACATCTATTTGTTGTTGTTTCATCACTAAGTCTTGTCCCACTCTTTTTGACTGCATGGACTGCAGCACAACAGGACTCCCTGTCTACCACTATCTTCCAGAGTTTGCACAAATTCATGTCCATTGAGTCCATTTCATGTCTATAAATAATGCTTTATTTTCCATTTTTGTACATTTCTTGTTGTCTACATTTCTGATACTTTCCTTAGAGTCTCAGAAATAAAATTAGTAGAGGGCACATTTTAAAATACTTCTTAGCTGTTAAAAATTTAGTATTGTCCCAATATCTATTCTTGGAAGCAGGACATGAGTGCCTCTCTGCACTGAGTCTCATCTTTCTCCTTTTTCACTGTTGTTATTGTTATTATTGGGGTTCCCAAGTGGTGCTAGTGGAAAATAATCTGTCTGCCAATCCAGGAGACACAAGAGATGTGGGTTCGATCCTTGGGTTGGAATATGCCCTGGAGGAGGACATGGCAACCCACTCCAGTATTCCTGCCTGGAGAATCCCATGGACAGAGGGACCTGGTGGGCTACGGTACATTGGGTCGCAAAGAGTCAGACATGACTGAAGCGACTTAGCATGCATACATTGTTATTGTTATTATTATAATTATTTGTTTTGAAAGGAAAGAAATTATATTTCCTTGAAAACTGTTATAATTAAAACTAATTTTGAATCATTTGTATTTTTCCTTCTTGAATTATATTTTTACATTTTGAGATAAGTTCAACGAGGCTTTATTCATAAGGAAATGTAATTATTTGTCTGTCATATTTGATTGCAAATATTTTTCCTAGTTGTGCTTTTTTTTGTATTTTAAATTTTGTCTTCTTCCAAGTACACAATTATTCATCTTTAGGGAAACCCACTTAACTCATTTTCATTTAAATTTTATAGTTTGATTATCTACTCTTTTAATCTCTATTCTAAGTTAATATCCCACATTTTAAAGTTATCTTTATTTTTTCAACTTGGTAGCACTAATAATGGTTTAGAAAAACAGAACTGCAGTGTTCTGGTAGAGATGGTCTATGCTAAAGGCTGGCATGCTGGAGGAAGAATGAAAGAGACCAGGGTCTCTACAGAAGAGTTCAGAAAAGGCAGAACTGAAAATAAGATCAGAAACACTGTGTAGGGCTTTGAAGGGCATTGTAATGACTGTATATTTTGAGCAGAGGAGACTGTGATCTGACTTTTATTTTAGAAGATCATGCTGATTTCTGAGTTGAGAAGAGACTAGAGCAGAAGAAGGAAGGTAAGATGCTAAGGGGTAGTGCAAAATCCCTTTGAGTCAATAAGCTGTGGATATATAAGAACCATTAAAAAATGCAATGGTTTGAAACAACAGCTTTGATCCACAAGGATCAGTGGGTGATCTAGGAGTTGGCTGACCTAAGCTGGGTTGGGCTTGACCACTCCATTCAAGCTGTGGGTCTGACTGATGGGCATCTCCCTCAGGTGTTACTTGATGTTGTTCTGTAACTCAGGTAAGAGTGTGCCAGTGAGTGTGCATAAATGCTTCTTGATGTGGCGGCAAAGGCCAGAAGGAAAGCTCCATCAAGACGCTCTTGAAGGCATGCTTCAAGATCATGCTTTCTTGCTTGGAGGGCATACAATGGAGCTCAAAGTCAAGGGACAGGAAAGTAGACTTTTCTCATCAGAACCCCTTGATAAAAGCATGTATGCAGAAAGAAGTAATGACTTAAGGCCAGTGATTTCATTTAATGTCATCAGTTGGCTTGGGCTCTGAAGGGAATAGTGAAGAGGTAGGGAGTGATCAAGTTATATACAAATTGTGCAGATAAAGCTAACAGGATTTATAAGTATGATAGACATGAGATCAGAGAGAAAAAGAGACCTTGAGGATGACATTACTTACCCATGTGCCCAGAAGTATCTTTTTCTCGAATTTTACATTAGAGTGATATTTAGCTCACTTCTGCTCCACTTTTAGTATTTTGGTTATATATATACATATATATATATTATTTTGGTTATATATATATACATATATCTATATAATATTTTGGTTATATATATACATATATATATCAGCAGCACCAGCATTCTCCTGCTGTTGCCTGCTCCACGTAAGGCTTCAGTTTCTCCCAGGCAATGTCCAAACTACCCCTTCAGTCCACCAATAAAGCCTCTCAAAATAAAAAGAAGACTAAGTCTAGAAGACCTTCACTGCTCCTGCTTAGTCATTAGCATTAAGACATCAGATCTACCAGTGTGTCTGTTCATTCCTTCTTCCATTTTTTTTTTCCTTCTAAACATTTCTAAGGTCAAACTATATTCTGAGTACATTCTTTAAGACAGTAGGAAATATTTAGAGGATTTTCATCATACACAGTTAACATTCTTTAAAGTTTTGGCATTTAAAGTCATGGGCTTTAGTTATTTGGAATATTTATCTATAATAAATAGTCCATTCCCCAGCGATGGTAAATAAATGAGGCATCACTCCACTGCACTTTTGTTGATTTATGATCGACACAGGGAGTGTGCTCCATTGAACAATGCAAAGAGTGTACAGGTTCAGTTTGTTTTGTTGCTATGTGTACTGTTTAGTCCCAGGATAACTTGACCTGGAAAGAAGCCCTGTTGAGTGACAGGATTACATAATTCTACCTTCTTGGTAAACTGTCCTGTGCCTCAGAGCCCCCAGCTCAGATATCTATCAGGAGACATGCGGGTCTTGCATTGTACATTCTGGTTTAACCCTAAGCCAAGAACTTTTGCAGAAGCCTGAGTCCTGGGCCTCCTCCCCAAGCAGCCTCCACTGTCTTAGGAAAAACCAATTCCCACCTGTTACTGCAGCTCTTGTTGACAGGAAATGGGGTCCTCGCTCTTTTCAAAAGAAAGGCAGTGAAAAACTGTTCCCTCACAGGTGGAGTTTTCTGGCTCATGGAAGGATTAGAAATGAAATTAGCCATTGGAAATTTCATTCAGATCAGTCCAAACATTGCAAAGTACAACAAATGCAAATCTTTCCTCATTGGTAATCAAGTTCAATTTCTCTCCATGTCTTTTCTCCAAAGCAGACAGCTGTGCAACCGTTATTAACTGTTCTTCATGGACCCAGTTGCTGCTTAGAGTCTAGAGAGATAGAACATTCCAGAATTAGCTCTGAGCCCTGACCTTGAAGGACTTGGTGATCTAGTCTGGAAGACCAGAGTCATCCACACAAACTGCTCCTTGAACTAGGCAGCCCATGATGGAGCAGCCAGCCCTGTGGGTCAGACAATAGGCAGTTCAGAGCCAACAACAACGGCTAAGTGCATTGTGGAGCCAACTTCAGGAGAAATGGGAATGTGACAGAATACTATAAATAAGATGCCTGATTTGGACATTTCAACCTCTACTGTTTCCTTTCTTCCAACTTCAATTTCCCTGTAACAGATCAAAAACCACTTTGTAGCAGTAGTCACTTTAAAAGAAATTTTAAACTAATATGCCCCCACTTTAAAACAATATTCTTATTTTGGATGGACCTACCATCCATCCATCACCCTGACCCACTCCAGCAAAAGGATGCATAATCCATCACAGAGCTTTCTGCACATTGTTCCCCTGTTCAAACACATAAATGGCTTCCTACAACCAGCATCAATCAGCTTTTCTTGGAGTTCCACAGTCTCCCCAGTACAGCCCTGCCTCACCCACCTATATGTGACTTACAGCACAAGGGCTTATCCTTGAGAGCATCTTCAGTAACCTCGCATTTTCTACTATCCTGGATCTACCTTCTGTGACCTCACAGGAGCATAGTATTTTATAGAGCCAACAATGTATCTAATTTGACTGTTTTCCATGTGTAAGTCTTATCTTCTTAGTTGGATAACATTTTTCAGTAGAAGATGATGCAACATAAAGTGTTTTCCTTTTTTTTCTCAACCTACAACACCTAATCAATGTTTAATAAATCACTCATTGATTAGCTATTATTTCTGTGGAACTAGAGCATGATGACCAGCATAGGAGAATTGCTGCCTGCATGGATTTTCCTGGCTATGGCTAGGAAAAGACAATGGAGGTGTCCAGGGGGAAAACTTTAAGGAAGCCTTTACTCTCAGGTGTATCTTGCAATTGTAGGACCCCAAGAGTGGGTGCCCTCCTTAAATTTTGTGTCCTGGACACCTCACTTGCCTCATTCTCGAAGCTACCCAGGCTGGATGGTGTTATGAAGTATTTTTGCACGATCTGTCTTTTTTTTTTTTTTTTAGTCAATTTATTTATTTTAATTGGAGGCTAAATTTTTCACAATATTGTGGGGTTTTTTTGCCATACATCAACACGAATCAGCCACAGGAGTACATGTGTCCCATATTCCAAACGCCCCTCCCACCTCCTTCCCCATCCCATCCCTCTGACTTGCCCCAGTGCACCAGCTTTGAGTGTGCTGTTTCATGCATTCAACTTGTACTGGTCATCTATTTGACATATGGTAATATACATGTTTCAGTGCTATTCTCTCAAATCATCTCACCCTTGCCTTCTCCCAGAGTCCAAAAGTTTATTCTCCATATCTGTGTCTCTTTTGCTCTCTCACGTATATGGGTGTTGTTACCATCTTTCTAAATTCCATATATATGCATCAATATACTATATTGGTGTTTTTCTTTCTGACTTACTTCACTGTTTATAATGGGCTCCAGTTTCATCCACCTCATTAGAACTGATTCAATTGTGTTCTTTTTAATAGCTGAGTAATATTCCATTGTGTACATGTACCACAGCTTTCTTATCCATTTACCTACCAATGGATATCTAGGTTGCTTCCATGTCCTGGCTGTTATAAATAGTGCTGCAATGAACATTGGGATATACGTGTCTCTTTCAGTTCTGGTTTCCTCAGTGTGTATGCCCAAAAGTGGGATTGCTGGGTCATATGGCAGTTCTATTTCCAGTTTTTTAAGGAATCTCCACACTGTTCTTCATAGTGGCTGTACTAGTTTGCATTCCCACCAACAGTGTAAGAGGGTTCCCTTTTCTCCACACCCTCTCCAGCATTTACTGTTTGTAGACTTTTTGATAGCAGCCATTCTGACTGTTGTGAGACAGTAGTACCTCATTGTGGTTTTGATCTGCATTTCTACGATCTGTCTTTGTATAGTAAAAGTAGATACTGACTTTGTTTTTTCCTTGTAGCTTGTCATAGAGGACCCACATGTGTGTTTGCATACAAAGAGGTTAATGGCTTTCCTACAATAGCTGCAAAAACATCATCAGAGGATGGTTTTGGTAAGGAGCCTAAATGAATCAGACCTACCTGATACAGAGCTTAAATTTACTCTTCATCACCTGAGTCATCTTAATCTCTAAATATTTTTTGACAGAATTGCAAGATAGTAAGAATGAGAAGAAAGAGAAGAAAAGGAGGAGATAGTAAGAAAAGATAGTAAGAATGAGAAGAAAGATAAGAAAAGGAGGAGAAGAAGAAGAAAAAAAAAGAAAAAAAAAAGGGAGAAAAATCATAAAGATTTAATGGAAACTGATTGGAAATAAATATGTAAAAACACAAGGCCCTATTTAAATGCAACTTATTTTTACTTCTTTGGTTAATAATGATCTTGGTTTGTTTTTATGAGTGTGATTGTAATTCACAGAAATTGCTAAAATTTAAAATTCCATCTCGGTATATCTCTAAATGTACATATGCATACGTGCTTGTTAGTTGCTTCAGGCATGCCTGACACTTTGTGACCCCATGGTCTGTAACCCCTCAGGCTCCTCCGTCCATGGGATTCTCCAGACAAGAATACTTGAGGGGGTTGCCGTTTCCTCCTCCAGGGGATCTTCCCAACCCAGGGATTGAACCCAGGTCTCCTGCATTTCATATACAATCATGTTAAAGTTCCTGCACATGCATGGCTCTTACCCCTGTAATGCTAGTAAGAGATTGATTCACTCTGAGTTTTTCCAGCTAATATGGAAAGAGGAATATTGAAAATATATTTGGAGTCAAGGTTATGTGCACTTTCAAGGTGGAAAATACGGAAGTTAGTATATCTTTATATCATTAACAGAAACCTGAGGACTCAGGAGGCACAGCAGACATGGAGACAAAATGATCCACTCAAGTTTGAATTCCTCTGGAAAAAAAGAAAGCATTTTAAAATTAAGGGGACCATTTCCTAATAATTTATACCCATGAGTGTGTGCTAAGTAGCTAAGTAGCTTTGTGACCTTATGGACTGTAGTCCACTGTCCATGGGATTCTCCAGGCAAGAATATTGGAGTGGGTTGCCATGTTCTCCAGGGGATCTTCCTGACCCAGGGATTGAACCTGACTCTCTTACATCTCCTGCATTGACAGACAGGTTCTTTACCACTAGTGCCACATGAGAAGCCCCAAATTTATATTCAAAGGCAATGGCACCCCACTCCAGTACTCTTGCCTGGAAAATCCCATGTATGGAGGAGCCTGGCAGGCTGCAGTCCATAGGGTCGCGAAGAGTCGGACACGACTGAGCGACTTCACTTTCGCTTTTCACTTTCATGCATTGGAGAAGGAAATGGCAACCCACTCCAGTGTTCTTGCCTGGAGAATCCCAGGGATGGGGGAGCCTGCTGGGGTGCTGTCTATGGGGTCGCACAGAGTCGGACACGACTGAAGTGACTTAGCAGCAGCAGCATGAAATATGTACCACATATGCCATGACACAAAGCACTTAAGTATTTTCTGAAAGCATTCTATTTAAATATTACAAGCATGCTTGTGATGATGAACTGGGTAAATTTAGTAAAACAGTCTCCCAGTTGAGGCCATTTCTATCATTCAGTTCAGTTCAGTTCAGTCTCTCAGTCGTGTCCTACTCTTTGCGACCCTATGAATCGCAGCACGCCAGGGCTCCCTGTCCATCACCAATTCCCGCAGTTTACTCAAACTCCTGTCCATCGAGTCGGTGATGCCATCCAGCCATCTCATCCTCTGTTGTCCCCTTCTACTCCTGCCCCCAATCCCTCCCAGCATCAGGTCTTTTCCAATGAGTCAACTCTGCATGAGGTGGCCAAAGTATTGGAGTTTCAGCTTCAGCATCAGTCCTTCCAATGAACACCCAGGACTGATCTCCTTTAGGATGGACTGGTTGGATCTCCTTGCAGTCCAAGGGACTTTCTATCATTAGACATGATGTTTTCATGACTTACTCTGGCAAGGGCAGACTTGCATTGACTCAAGGCATACATATATGCCTCACTCTAAAGCACGGGTGATCTCACCTTAAGTAATTAGGCAATTGTAACTGTCTAGACCTAGTTCAAAGAATAGTGCATGAGACTAACATGAATAAAACTGTAAAATATTTATTTCTGGGCAGCATATTCAACTACCTATGCTATCAAATCAGGTGGCTTCTTAGGGACATATGAACTATTAGCAGTCATTTTAGCATTTGGAGATAAAAGTTTTTACATCTTCAGTGTGAGTAATAAATGAATTCGTTTTCCCCAACCTAACTTAAAAAAAAGGGTTCATTTTGTACCTTTGTTGCTTTGATAATTCTTTTGCTTGAGTCCCCTGAAGATTTTTACAAATGGTGAATTCTGAATGAAAGGAGAGAGTTTTCAACATTATTCTAAGGGAAGTGGCCTCTAAATATGATTTTAAGGAGAAAAAAAATGAACCAATGAAAAGGTCTACTATTAATAGTCCATTAATAATTTAATATTTAGGACAAGTAAGCAAAGCCAGATGTTAACTGAAATGTCTCCCTGTTGGGTCAGGGTCTGAATATTTCTCTCCAGCCTTGTGCCCGGGAGTCAGAGCCTGGGCCAAAGACCGAGTCACACAGCTTTCACTGCCCAATCAGAGTTCACTTAATACAACGAAAGCAACATGAAACTAAAGACATGTTAAAAAAACAAACTCTTTGTATACACACACACACACACAGGGACAAAAAAGCCTGGTATTAACAACCTCAAATTCTCTTGTATTAATAGCCTGATTCTATTGGTAGCCCACCAAACTGCTGGCTTAAACCCTTCTAGGACTTATCTAAGTGTCTGGGGATCCTGATTTACTTCTGAATGGTCCATTCATCCTTTGAACGTTTACTCTGTAGCCCGTACAGTTATAACCTAAGCTGGATTTCATACATGAAAACTGACCTCCGGCACCCACGGCTTTTGCCAAGTCCCAGTGAAGGCTCTTGGAGTAATTTAAAGTTTGCCATAGTGACAAGTTTAAGATTCAATTATTGAGCGTAGTAAATTTATTTTTACTGTGTTTGTAAAATGGCTTTCGCCCAACTCGTTTCACTCCCCTTCACAGCCAAAAGGCCTAAGATAGCAGCGGTCCATCCCCACAGATCGGGGCTGCGCACATTCCGTTGTTTAACACCACGTCAAACAGAAGGATTTCTATGGGACTCAGATGGAGACGTCGCTCTTTTGCCTTAGTTTGGGCAAAAAAATTGATTTCCTTCAGATAGCTATAATGGGTGGTGAGGACGGCAAAGAGCAGTCAGGCCCAGCTCGAGGCAAATGCCAAAAGTTTCCCAGAAGGATAAATCTTGTTTCCTGCCTTACTTCACAGAATTAAGCCTTAAACAAGTCATGTTCTGTGGCTTGGATGCTGTGTTTATATCAGCTTTGGTTCCCTGGCTCATGGCTGGGAACATTGTATCGGTCTGTAACCCAGGATGGTTTTCCTGAAGCAAGAAATCACTATCCTGGGATCTTTATCTCCCATGCTATTTTATTTGTTCTATTAATACGAGCAAACGAGCTCTGAATGGTAAGTGGATCATGGCAGACAGTTACATTGACCAGGTGCAGCCTGCAAAGCCAATGATTTAGCGCTCTGCTTTGGTAAACGTCTTTCCCAGAGTTGTATGAAAGATGCCTCTTCATAAAGGATTTTGTTTTGGAAAATAATAACGGCACCTCATCTGTGCATGGCCCATTCTCAGTAGATTCAGGAGGAAAATCTTTTCTGTGGAGTTCAGGGTAGGCTGAGAACTTGTGTTCTCTCAGTGTCTTAAATGAAACCAAATCCTCTGGGGATTGCATTCGTTTATGGTTAGTAACAGGCGACTTCCTGTTTCGAAGCAAAATGGGCTTGAAGAGGCTTATAAAAAAGACTCAAAAGGTTTCTTGGACATCAAATGACTCTAGTAAAACATTTTGATGAGTTAAGTGTAAATGCATCAGCAGCATACGGATTAAATTCCCTTCTAAATAAACATTAACGGAGAACATGTTTGGCAGAATGCATTTTGAGTTTTGCAAAACTGAACATTTGAAAAAGGAGTGTGAGATATTTGATGAACTCAGAAAGCAGTCGGATTGCCCATCCCATACTTGAATATTTTCTTTGGATGTTCTGCAGATGTCAAATAAATTAGGATACAGATATTAAAACCTACGACTGCTGCAGAAGTGATCAGCTGCCCTCCGGTTAGCAGGGTGTTTCTGCGGATACCCAGTCCATGTATGTGTGCATGAAGAGAGCCCCGGGGGACCTGTAACCCTTTCCTCACTCCCAGGCATCCTCTGTGTTTGGGATTCAGCTCTGCAAGACCTTCTGTTATTCACAGTTCTTGCATCTGTTTTTCTGCCTTTGCTAAGTTTTGAGCCCCAGAGGGGATTCCTGCTTTGCTACAGATCAGCCATGAAGCCTTTGGTGCCACCAGGCAGGCACCAGCTTGGGGCTTCCTTGGGCCAAGACCTTTTATCCAGTAGCCACTGCTCTCATCAAGGCTCTCGTTGTCTCTTACCATCTCTGTCTCTCTTTTTTTTTTCCCTGACGCACAAAATTGATCTATCCTTTGGCATGGCAGAGGTGACAATGGGAAAAAGAAAAAAAAAACAAACCTAGATCTGAGATACAGTTTGAACAGAGCCTCACCTGGACTTGGTAACTAGCTATAGAAAGAGAAAAATCCAATGTCAGCTTCTAGAATTGAGTTTCAGGGATTTCTTCCATGGTGAAATCACTGAATGAGGAAACTGCCTTTAGGAATCTCCTGGAATATGAAGTCTTATGGAGCCGGGGAAATACATGATCGGCATACTTTTTATAAAGTAGGTGGCCCAGGGCTATACATCAGCAGATCAAAGGAGAAATCACATATGTGAATGCCACTGCCTTGCAGTCTGTAACTACACTGATCTATGATACATGCAGAAAGTAGATACTAAGAAAATTAATAGGCAAATAGATAGCAGATATTTTGTTTAAATACTTTAAAAACTAAAGCTTAGTGTGTTTTAGCAAATATGATGTAATTTACAGATAACTGACATTCTACTCTTATAAAAAGTTATGCAAAAAGTTAATGTGCTGTTAATTAAAAAATATTTAAAGCCTGGACAAGGAGTACTCACAACTCTTTTTGAGTTTATTCAATAGTCTGCCTTCCCACCATCTTTATGCATTCATTAAATGGTTTTCCACTAAGGCCAGGATGAGGCTGAGACTGTTGGCCTCACTTTCAATTTACTCTACATATGGTTGCCAGAGTTTTCTTTCAAAAGGACTCGTCTTGTCATTCACCTGTTCAATAATCTTTGATGCCTACCAGGTGTCTCCAGAATAAAGTCCAAATTCCTTAACTTGGTGTTCAAACTCTTCTGGCCTGGCCTTCATTCACCTTTCAGTTCATATCCCCCACCTCATAATCCAGTCACCCCAGACAAATTCCTTGTTCCCAGATTCCACATGTTCATAGGCTCTCCTCATACTTGTTACTTCTCAACATTTTGCACACTGGTAAATATTTACTACTAAATTATTTGTTGAAACAGTTTTCCCATTCAGCTGTCAGTCCATGTGTGTGAGGGCTGTGTCTGTTCTGTGTATTGTGTATCCATCCCCGGGTCTAACAGAGCACTTAGAACATAGTAGGTACCTGATAGTATCTATGAACTGATGGTCGCTTGTCTGTGTTTTGCACATGTTGACTGTATATTTCTATCACAGCACTTGCTGAATTCCATGTCTGTCTAATTGATCTTCCTATTGCTAGTCTTAGAGCCCAGAAGGCAGAGGATCTGACTTAATTTACTTCTATATCCTTGGCTCCAGGGGTAGGTGCTTAGCACAACCTGGGTACTCAATTTGTTGTTGTTTAGTCGCTCAGTTATGTCCGACTCTTTGAGACCGCAAGGACTGCAGCGTGCCAGGCTTCCTTGTCCTTCACTATTTCCTGGAGCTTACTCAAACTGATGTCCATTGAGTCAGGGATGCCATTCAACCATTTCATCCTCTGTCGCTGCACTTTTCCTCCTGCCCTCAATCTTTCCCTGCATCAGGGTCTTTTCCAATGAGTCAGTTCTTCAGATCAGGTGGCCAAAGTGTTGGAGCTTCAGCTTCAGCATCAATATTCAATAAATATTTCCTAAATTTAAGGCAAGAGCATGTGTTGCACTAAGATTTTCTAGAAAATCAATTCTTAAGGTAAACCTCTAGACCTCATGGTATTTTGAGATGTGGCTTCCACTCTTGCATACATAGTCATGTCCTTGGGTGGATAAGCTACAGCCCACAAGCCAAATCTGTGCCATGGCCTGTTTTTGCAAATAGCTTTATTGGGCCATTCATTCTCATGTTTCCTTTCTGCTTTCAATCTACAATGACAAAGAGTTGAGTAATTGCAGAGGTTGGTAATTCTTAAAACTTAAAATGTTTACTACTTAGCTGCTTATAGATAAAGTTTGCTGATCACTGTTTTAGAGGATATACATAAATAAGAATAATAATAGTATCTACTACATAAAATGGTTATGAGGAGTAAATGAGGTAACATCTGTAACACCCTTATCATAGTCTTTGGTACATTGTCTAGTAAAGGTTAGGTATTATTATCATTATCATAATATTATAATTATTTTCTAACAGTCAAAAATATGAAATAGCAAGTCAGCACAAATTTAATACAGACTATGTCAGAGGGAGACACAAGATGAGAGGAGCATAACTAAGAACCTGGCTTTGAGGGAGGAACAAGTTACAAAGCAGATAAAGTACTTACAGAAATGCCATTGAATATTTACTATGATTATTTTATTCTCATGTCCATTTTACAGATGACAAATGTAAGGTGTCAAATGCTTGTTCATTTGTCTTAGAATATCAAGGTATTAATAGAAGTGATAGGACTGTGACCACAAATCAGAGTTTGAAAGGACTGTTGCATATGACAAGGAACTAAAAGGAGTCTATTCACTGTGATAAATGACCAATAAGGCCAGGACAACTTTCAAAAAGAAATCACCAAAAATCCTATAACCTGAAAAAAGTGGGGCTATAACCTGAAAAAAGTGAGGATCTTTAGAGTAAGTGTTAATACAGAAATGGGCCTCCTGACCAATAAGCATATGAAGAGGTGATCAATGTCATTAGTGATTAGGGGAATGCTAATCAAGACTGCATGCAGTATAACGTCACAACCATATAAATTCTACAATTGGTACATTTTAAAAAATATGACATTTCTAAGTGTTTGAAAGGATGAATCAATAGTATTTTCTTAACTTTGCCCATGGGACTGTAAAATTGCTACAACCACTTTGGAAAACAGCTTTGCATTTCCTTCTAAATAAATCTGTACCTTCATATATCTTATGACTCAACAAACAAAATCTTAAATGTGCACCCATCAACAGTTTTGCACATATACAAAGGTGATGTGTACTTGGATGCTCACAGAAACTTGATTTTTAATAGTGAAAGCCTGGATACCCATCAACATTAGAATTAACAAAGCGTGAATAGCACTTTTCTACAATAGTCCAAAAATAACTATGACAAAATACAATAGAAATTCACAGTGGCAATATAATATTAAATAAAAGCCAAAAGAAATCAATGCATATTCCATATAGTATCGCATGATACATTTATTTTTTTAAAAATAATTTTTCACTTGAAGTATAGTTAATTTACAGTGTTGTTTATGTTGAGGTATGCAGCAAGGTATACATACACATATATGCTAATAATATTATATATACATTCTTTATCAGATTCTTTTCCATTATAGATTATTGTAAGATATTGACTCTAGTTCCCTGTGCTACACAATAAGTTATTATTGTTTATCTCTTTTATGTATAGTGACACAGCTTTTTAAAGTTAAAATTATTAAACTAAATAAATATTTTTAAAGAATATATAGAGATGCCATAAAAATAGAGCAACGAAATGATGAACACAGGGTTTAGGACAATTTCTTAATGTGTAGGGGAGAAGTCTAAAATACTCATTTGACATATGTTTGGCAAAGATATTGATTCATTTATTCCTTTATTCATTCAACAAATATTAAATACATATTAACTGCTGTTAATTTATAAAAAAATGATCAAGGATGTATTTGGTGTAAAACATTATAACAAATGCATGACAGAATAGTGGAAAAGACTGACATAACTCTTGCTTTCAAAGAGCTTGAACTCTAACAGAAGAATCCTAGAGACAAGATTTAGTATCTCTTTCCACCTGGGCTTCCCTTGTGGCTCAGCTTGTAAAGAATCTGCCTCCGATACGGGAGACCTGGGTTCAATCCCTGGGCTGGTAAGATCCCCTGGAGAAGGGAAAGGCTACCCACTCCAGTATTCTGGATTGGAGAATTCCATGGACTGTATAGTCCATGGGGTCACAAAGAGTCAAACACAACTGAGTGACTTTCACTTTCACTTTCCATCTGAATTGGAATGATGACTTATTCATGGAGATGGAAAAGAAGAGACTTCCAGAATTTCTTCCTGTGAAAGTGAAAGTCATTCAGTCATGTCTGACTCTTTGCCATCCCATGGACTATACAGTCCATGGAATTCTCCAGGCCAGAATACTGGAGTGGGTAGCCTTTCCCTTCTCCAGGGGATCTTCCCAACTCAGGGGAACTTATAAACTGAGAAAGACTATCTGCAATGCAAGTTCAAGTTGTCAGTAAATGATAATAAATTCACAGACATCTGAGTGTAGGAAGCCCAACCAACACTCAGGATATATATATATCCCCCAAAGAGGAAGAAAATAGAAAAATACATAGAAACACTTGTGACCACCCTACATCACTTACACATGACTCCTCTTCTTGCATCAGAAAATTATTTTAATTGATGAATTCATTTAATTAATACTTCTTGAATCCCCACTGCATATGAGATACTTGTGCTTGATTCAGTCCTAAATAGCCTTTACTTAAAATTAACTACATGCCCAGCAGCAATGACTAGAGATTTGTTCTCAAATGCTGCAGAACTGTGGGTTCACATGAAACACTACAGTTGGCACAGTTGACACACAACATTTTCCTAATGACTCATGAAGGTGGCAGGTTTTCACAAAGCATGACTCCTTGAAATTTATTTGGGGAGTTACTGATGGCTGCATCTGAGGAGCTCAGACAGCTAACTCTAGTTAATGAAAAGGTCGGAGCTGCTCCATCTGACATTAAAGACCCAGGAACTACCCAGGGAGCAGGCATCCTCATATTTTCCTGGGTATGACTCAGATCCCTCTGCAGTTGGTTCTCACAGTTCTTCCTTCAAACTTCCTTTCTTAAATTCATCATTTTGGTCTCACTAGCCAAGGATCTCTTTCTCACCAGGTTTAAAGGCAATATTCATGGCTTTGATTTTGCTTCGTGATGTTTTTTCATGACCAACCAAAGGCTGAAAGGAACCAGTTAGTGCATCTTCCAGGGACCCGTTCTCTAGGACCTACAAAGCAAAACAGATAAACTGGTTTTCAAAGGCCATTCCTTATTGACAAGACAGATAAACTGGTTTCCTGAGGCCATGCTCCACTTGAGAAACTGCATCAAAATCGAAAGTGTTGATTCAAGTCTCCATTTAACCTGAACCTCCCCCTGGAGAACAGACTCAGGAAATTGTCTGCACTGTCCAGGATGCTGCCCTAGAGAGAGGCTACCTGGGGTTTGTTGATTGGTAAGTGGACCTACTCAGTGAGAACCTTTTAGGTCAAATTTCAATCAGCTGTCAGCACATCCGACAGGAAGCAATCTGAACTAAAGAATGGATGTTCCACAGAAACCCCTTGACGGGGAGTTTCTATCAGGCAAGGAAAACTAGTGCCTCTCTGTGGGGGAGAGCCAAGCTTTGTTGGTCCACACTGTGCAAGAAGCAGTTTATTTGTTTTGTGGGTGTTTTTCTCCTCTGTAAACATGATCTGAGGCCAAGTGATTGGTAAATGTTTTATAAACTGGAACTATAAACACAGACATTCTCTTCCAAAAATGGATCTTTAGGACTTCCCTAGGGAACTTGTTCTTGCTGTCTGTTCTGAATTGTGAACTAGCATTAGTGAAAATGTTACACCTCTAAAATTTGTAGTGTTAATCCCAACATCAAAGAGCAAAAATGTTGGAAATGTTTTGAGGTGCCCTTTAGATTCCCAGGGCTTAGCAGTAAAGAATCTGCCTGCCTTGCAAGAGATGCAGGTTCCATCCCTGCATTGGGAAGATCCCCTGGAGAATGGCATGGCAATCCACTCCAGTATTCTTGCCTGGAGAATTCCATGGACAGAGGAACCTGGTGGGCTACAGTCCATGGGGTTGCAAAAAGTTGGACATGGCTCATTGATGAACGTTATCACTTTTTTCCTCTAAAACTGGACATGGACTATTTTTAAAAGTTATTGTGGTAAAGCCTAGAAATATTAATGAGGCATCTAAGCACTGAATGGATTGAATTCTTCACCAACTTTGCATTTCTAGATTGATGGTTCTTCAATTGCCAACTTACAAAGGGCTGGCCTAGAGAATGACTGTGGTGCATCTAGCCTCAACTCAAAGGCCTCCTCTCTTTTCTCCTTAAGTGGCATTATTCGGCTGGATAAGAATATTACAATATTCAAATGGTCTGGAAGAATGGCAGTATGTTTAAGGAAATCTCTTAACATATGCTGTCAAGGGAATGTACTCAAGTGTTCAGAGATAGTTGCCCCTTATACACCTTCCTTCCAGAAGATGCAAGGCTAGGCATCTATGGTGTCTTTTGTAAACACTGCCATGTTTGGAGGTGTCCTGGGGTTTTCCTAGAGGGTCATATTTATTAAGAATGTCTAAGTTTCTACATTTGGTTTATAAAATGCATCTCTTATCAATTGGCTATGTATCATATAAACATAATGGGGGACCTAAAAGAACAGGCACAGCATGTTGGTAGTTTTTGCACTTTAGTCAATTGATATTTAACTGCAGGCATGACCCAACTGAATTTTACATTTACTTAATCTGATGCCATGGGAAATGCTGTCCCGTTTCTAATCCCTGCCCCCTGAATTCCCTCCCAATCCCAGTCAACGCAATAGAACTATAGAAAATCAAAATGGAGAAGAAAGACTGGACTCTAGTCTTATTCAACAAACAACAATAACAAAGTGACTTCAGTTGTGTCCAACTCTTTGTGACCCTATGAACCATAGCCCACCAGAATCCTCTGTCCATGGGATTCTCCAAGCAAGAATATTGAGTGCCATTGCATCCTCCAGGGGATCTTCCTGGCCCAGGGGTTGAATCCACATCTTGTGTGTCTCCTGCATTGGCAGGTGGGTTCTTTACCACTAGTGTCACCTGGGAAGCCTACCAGTTCAACAAGGAGCCATCAACTAAATGTTTCCCCACCATCATGACTCTCATACAAAGAATGGAATATGCTTCCTCTTTTCTTACAGACATCAATGTCAGATACAGTCTTCCCTTCCTACTTATCCCATGTGTTCTTCCTCCATGACTTCAACCCCACACTGATGATTCCCACCACCCACCCATTGGTTCCTGGCTTCCTTAAATCCTCTGACTCTTAACCACAGCCTATTTCAGCAATCCTCAAGCATGGCCATCTTTTGACTTTCATCATTAAGCAAACATATGCCTACATGTAATAAACCATACAACCAAACCCCCACTCTTTTGATTAAATCTATATTTTCCAGTCTGAACACCTGCAGTCTAACAAGAGTCCTTGACTTCTCTCAAGTCTTCTTGATCACTTGCTTATCTCCATCTCATACAAGAATCTACAAGCAAGCAATGATTCCAACTTCCCACAGATTCCAACCTCTGTGCCTTAGCTCAAATGGACTGACCACATGATCTCTATTTACTCCATTCTTAGACATGTTTCAAAGTCAATTTAAAAGTCATTGCCTCATGAAGGCACCTCTGACATCACGCTGCCAGATTATCCTTGCCTTCCCTCGACTTCTCAAGTACTAATGCTTTTTGCAGTTTATAGCACTCCTCCCCAGCATAAGTTTATCCCTTCACTTGACTGTTTGGAAATAAAGGTTGATTTTGTTCATAGTAGAAGTAAAGAGTACTTATCAAAATGTGTTATATAGAGAAGGTATTCATTGAATATTTTTCTAGTAATATATCTATTATTATTAATCACTGTAGATCTAGATTATTTAAACTTTCTTAAAAATAAACTTTAAAAAATTTTTCAGTTAGAAAAAAGGAAATAATATTAAATAGGCTTAAATTTTGTTCAAATAAGTCATGTCCTTGGACCTTGATTAGTTTGTTTCCACTGCAGACAGTAGCGAGATTATTAAATGACCTGACCTATAAAATTCTAGTGGATAAAAATGTATATCACCTCCTTCATGTCTTTGCTCAAATGACATTCTCATTGAGGTCTATTTTGACCACCTCATTTAAAATCGTAGCCCGTCCCAAAGTAGATACTGATTTACTTTCTCTGCTTTATTCATTTTCCAAAGCAGTTACCATTTCCTAGCATATTATATTGGAGAAGGAAATGGCAACCCACTCCAGTGTTCTTGCCTGGAGAATCCCAGGGACAGGGGGAGCCTGGTGGGCTGCCGTCTATGGGGTTGCACAGAGTTGGACACGGCTGAAGCAACTTAGCAGCAGCAGCATATTATATAATTTACCTTGCTATTTTGTTTATCATTTATTTTTCTTCGTTAAATAATAAGCTTAACAGAGACAAGTTGTCTGCTCTTTTCACTGTGTCTGCTGTGTCTGAGTTCTAGAACAGTGCCCAGCACATAGTAGCTGCTTAGTAACCATTTGTCATTGTCAATAATATTGTGGTCAGTGGCATACCTTTTGTATTAGAGACAGAAGATCACTTTTCACACTCATTTCCTCTGTATGACAAAATTATTTTCATGTATAGCCAGATCACAGGGAGGAAATGGCAACCCACTCCAGTATTCTTGCCTGGGAAATCCCATGGAGAGAGGAGCCTGGTGGGCTAAAGTCCATTGGGTTGCAGAGTCAGACACAACTTAGCAACTAAATAGCAACAGCAACAATCAGACAAATAATAATAAGTATTGAAAAATGCCAGTGACAAATTTTATTCATGTACATAATCATATCCATAAAAATAAAGTTAATAAAAGTTAACAAAGTTAATAATATATTTGCAACTATTTGCTTAAGAGTTATTAAATGTATCTAACCGTTTGCATTTTGATTCTTTGATTATAGCCTGAAAATAATTTGTGTAAACAATTATTCAGTAACTGAATTTTAACAAAAACGATTTCAAAAAGCACAATAACTATGTCATGCCACTGAGGTGATGTTTTATTTTACTGATTCATTCTTTAGTTCTGCAAGAATTAACCATTTTAAGGAACAAATTTCAGTCTGAGTTGTTCAAATTCAGTAAAATATTAATGAATGAAACAAAATGTGAACTTACCAAATGAGGAGATAATAGCTCACCTACTAATCTGCACTCTGATTCAAATTTTTAAAATAAATAAAACTTGGAGTTACAGAAATCACTCAGATTCTGTTTCTGTGTCTTAGTAAAAATCATTGCTTTTTTTTCAAATCCTTCTGTTAAACACAAGAATGTTTATTAACACTGAGGGTGGACAAAAATGAGCTCCAACAATTCCAAACCATTGAATTCTCAATGCCATTAAGCATATACTTTCAAAATAGACATGTAGCTGAATGTATGTGTGTCAAAGAATTTCTCTTAATTATGTTGGATGTTTATTAAAGGAAAAGTAATGAAATATACACATTTAAGGCTTACATATATGGGATTTCATGTTATATATATTTAGCACAAGGAATTATATTCAATATTTTGTCATAAACTATAATGGAAAATAATATTTAAAAGTATATATATATGTATACATCTACATGTGTATATCCTGAAGAAGGGAAAGGCTACCCACTCCAGTATTCTGGTCTGGAGAATTCTGTGGACTGTACAGTCCATGGGGTCACAAAGAGTGGGACACGATTGAGCGACTTTCACTTACACTTCATATACAACTGAATCAGTTTGTTGTACACCAGAAACTAACACAGCATTGTAAATGAACTATAATTCGATTAAAAAAAATTCTCTACAGACAACGCCCACTTTTATTGCTCTCATTTCCCTTGTGTAGTTACACCACTGGTTGTTTTAACTCGTGTTTTATTTCCAGTGCCAGCAGAGCCTACTGTTTGGCTGGTGGTCCATGAATATTGAGGGCTGAGACCTGGTGGCTCAGTGGTGGCTCAGACAGATAAAGAATCTCTCTGCAATGCAGGAGACCCAGGTTCAATCCCTGGGTAGGGAAGAATTCCCTGGAGAAAGAAAAGACAACCCACTCCCATATTCTTGCCTGGAGAATTCCATGGACATAGGAGCCTGGTGGGCTACAGTCATAGGGTTGCAGAGAAGCAGACATGACTGAATGAGTAACACTTTTTTTCCCATAAATATCGAAGGAATCTCACTGCCTGCAGAGAATTTAAGTGGAACACATCTCAACGCAGTGAGCATTTCCTCTTTAGAGGTTCAGGGGTCGGTGTCAGAAGTGAGGTGGTCATTGATGATTCAGTTCAACCTCTACAGGGAGGTGAGAGTAGACAGCCCTCAACCCCTAGAACTTGAGAAGCGCCTTCCCTGGGCCAGGCCACTTGGGACCGCCCTTTTCAGGGAGGACTTGTGGTGCTTGGGGTTTTCACTGGGCACAGGCCTCTGGGTTCCACAGGACAGCACTCACTCTGAGTCTCTCTGCCAGGGCAGGGGCAGCCAGAGTTCTCAAGGTCCCGGACTATATTAGGAAATATATGCACCAGGGGAACAACAAATACATTTGTTTTCTTCCAGCACAGTCTGCTCTGCTTATCTCAGACACCTCCCTTTCTTCAGCAGAAAGCACAGCCCTGCGAGGAATGTTCCGCTGGGCTTTGGGAAGTTTTTGCTCTATCTAAATGAGGTCTTGCCCTTGGTATTTGTGAAATCATTTCAAGAAAAATCTTTTCTCTGAGACCAACAAACGGTCTTTACAAAATCATGTGAGAACAGCCGTGTAGAGGAGCCATTCCTGAAGGTGCCTCTGATGGGTTGATTGCCTGCCCCTCACTTGCAGAAAGACCATCAGCAGATATCCTCTTCATGATTTTCCTCACCAATCTTTCTGGCTATTAACCATGGTGCTTTGGGTGGCCAGAGCTGTGCTCTGGGGGAGAAATAAGATAGCAGTTTTTGTGTCAATGTCCTTGATCTTTGTTGATGCTGGTCATGTACTGCCCTGGTGCTTCAAGCACTATTTTGCACAATAGGACAGGAGCATACACTCAGAAAGTGACCTGTTTCTCCTACCTGCCCACTGCCTGGTCACACCTGCTCTGCAGAGTTAATTCTCCTCATGCCTTTTGTGAAATATGACACAGGTCATGACTTTCCTGCAATTTGCTTAGTTTTCTGCTAGTCACAAAAAATGTAATATGTCATTCATTAAAATGTCCAAACATATATAGTAGTCACAATTCCTTCTCCGGGGGCTTCCCTGGACCCCCTCCACCATGGTGTACAGTGGTTAACACTGCACTGCTAATATAGGGTAACACTGCTAATTTAATCCCAGGTCAAGGAACTGAAATGCCACATGCTACACAATGCAGCTGAAAGATTAAAAAATAAAATATGACACAAATGAACTTATTAAAATAAGCTCTTCCTTTCATGTAAAATTCCACCTCTCCGTTCCTCTGCTTGGGCCTACTCCAGGCAAGGCCTTGCAGTAAAAAAGCAGAGATGCTCCTCTGCTTCCCTAGTTTGTGTTTGCTCATTTCCTTCCCTAACCTCAGAAAAGCCTTTTGATTCCTTCAGAAATGGAGAGGGGAGAGGGACAAGAGGTAAGTGACAGGAAAGGCCTTATTTGATTGGTCTTCCTGGAAGCACTGTCAGACTATCTGGGTTCCTTGTCTTTTAGATGCTTCTTTAGGTTCTTTGGAGAGCTATCCCCCATCACTGGAGATCTCTCCTTGTGGTTCAGTCTGGCTGGGCATTAAGGATGCTCTTCAGCATGAGGGTATCTGCAAGAAAACCTCTGGCCCCTGTGCGCTGAACCTCCTCACCCTCCAGGCGGCCTCTGGGGGCAGGATTTAGGACAAGTCCAGGCTGACTCTCTTGTGTGGCCCATACGGAGTCTTGCTTAGGCTGCTTCACACCTTCCTTCAGAATGGAGGTGGCACCTTTTGTCTTAAGGTCTTGGATACTACAGAGACAGGATCTAATTTTAAACTGTAATAACAATCCAGTTCATACCTGTCTACTGAATTTTAACTTACCAAGTACTTTTGAAGGCTATAGGTGCATGGAGATTAAAAGGTTAAATGGGGCAACAAGGAGACATAACTGAAGGAGCATTCATCTGATTCCATGACATTATGTAACCCTAGAGTGGAAGACTTTTGAGTTGAGAGGGTCTTAGGGATCCCATGGAGAAGGAAATGGCATCCCACTCCAGTATTCTTGCCTGGAGGATTCCATGGATAGAGGAACCTGGAGGGCTATAGTCCATGGGGTTACAAAGGGTCGGACACGACTGAGTGACTGAGCACATAGGGGTCCTAAGATCCCATGTTTTCTTCTAATCAAATTGCATGAAAGTGAAGGTGTTAGTCGCTCACTCGTGTCCAGCTCTTTGTGACCCCATGGACCGTGACCCACCAGGTTCCTCAGTTCATGGAATTCTCCAGGCAAGAATACTGGAGTGGGTTGCCATTTCCTTCTCCAAATGCATCAGTTCAGTTCAGTCGCTCAGTCGTGTCTGACTCTTTGCGACCCCATGAATCGCAGCACACCAGGCCTCCCTGTCCATCACCAACTCCCGGAGTTTACTCAAACTCATGTCCATCAAGTCGGTGATGCCATCCAGCCATCTCATCTTCTGTCGTCCCCTTCTCCTCCTGCCCCCAATCCCTCCCAGCATCAGGGTCTTTTCCACTGAGTCAACTCTTCACATGAGGTGGCCAAAGGACTGGAGTTTCAGCTTGAGCATCAGTCCTCATAGAGGCCAGTAAAATCCCGGCTTCCTTAGCCAGGCTGCCCATTCAAATACTTCTGTAGCACTGCTGTGTAACTGAAGTATATTGTATCACCTGCGTTTGTAGGTTCCAGGATGGTAAGGTACCAAAAAGAGAACACATAAATTTTTAGAAATATGGGTAATGAGGGTATACTTGAAAGACTCGATTCAGCATGATTACAAACAAAGCTATGTAACCCTGGCTAATTGATCAATCAGTTCAAATAAAATCATTCAGAATGATAGGAATAGTCATGAAAACTAAAGTAATTTGCATGGAAGAGTATTAATATCTCTAGTTATTAAAGAAGTACTTAGTAATAGAAAGTGAAAATCTGCATGAGAATTAAGACAATACAACTGCAGCCCTTTCCCTAAAACTTTCATTTCTATTTGGTGAGAAGGATTGGTTGTTAACATCAACCTGTGGCCTAGAGAAAGGTGAATAACATCTGTAAGTGTGGTGTTAACATGTTTTTATTTTTTTCTTACAGAGATTGCTTCCATGATTCTTTGGACACATCCCACCAAAGAGTTCTAGTTCATCCTGAATTATCCTTTGGTGATCTTTGGAAAGTCTAAGCTGATAAATGCTACTATGGAGAGGAGCTTGGCCAATATTTGCAAGCCAACCAAATAAAGGGAAACTTTAAAGCAAATGCATCAAAATTGTCCTCATCTTGTTTCCTGTGTCAAACCTGTCACAAAATTATTTCATTTCACCCTTAAAATGACTTTGCTATTGTTGTTTAGTCTCTAAGTCATGTTCAACTCTTTGTGACCCCTTGGATTGTAGCCCATCAGGCTGCTTTGTTCATGGGATTTCCCAGGCAAGAATATAGGAGTGGGCTGCCATTTCTTTCTCCAAAAAAATAAATATAGAGTGGAAAATATTAATATTCCAGATAAAAGAACAAAGCTTATAAAGGTTAAATTATTTGCTAAAGGTCATGTTGTTAAGTAGTAAAGATGAATATCTTGCCCTTCATTAATAATAAAGCTTGTCTATAATAGTATAAAGGGCTTCCCTGGAAGCTTAGCTGGTAAAGAATCTGCCTGTAATAAAGGAGATCCCGGTTTGATTCCTGGGTAGGGGAGATCCCCTGGAGAAGGGATAGGCTACCCACTCCAGTATTCTTGGGCTCCCCTGATGGCTCAGTTGGTAAAGAATTTGCCTGCAATGTGGGACACCAGGGTTTGATCCCTGGGTTGGGAAGATCCCCTGGAGAAGGGAAACTGCTACCCACTCCAGTATTCTGGCCTGGAGAATTCCATGGATTGTATAGTACATGGAGTCACAAAGAGTTGAACACGACTGAGTGACTTTCACTTTCATAATATTATAAAAGGACTAAAAATAGACTTTCTCATTAATTAATCAGTTATCCTCTGATTTGCATAAGATTGTAAGAGAGTCAGAGATCCCTGCATCACAGATGAAGAAGCCATATGAGGCCAGAGAGTTTGTAACCCCATCCAAGGCTTTCTCTACAATACCATATTGCATCTGTATGCTTCCCTTTCTAAAAATATGTACCTTTATAAATTCAGTTTCTGTGTAATTCATAATTACACTTACTAAGAAATGCATACACATGGCTATCAATTATTCCTAATCTCTTCCTTCTTACCTCCTCATTTAAACAGCCAGCAGCTTGAACCTCAAGACAGAATGAATTAAAAATCCAATGTAAGTACTTTTTGTTTATATCAGTTTCAGTGCTGGCCCCCAAACTACAAACCAGTATCAACAGTTTGAAATTACTGTGTTAACATTTTCTGTTTCTAAGCTAAGCTAAACATTGGAGCAAATTGTATTGCAACACATATTTGTTTTAACTCCAATACAACTGATAGTCTTATCCAAGATATGTTAACAAACTTTCCTGTAGTTACCCGTATAGTGATGAAATGAAGTAAATGGAGTATTTTGGTTTACAAATTTGAGTAGAAATAAAAGTTTTACAATTTTTTGCAATTCAAAATTTGCATTTTTCCCCTATTAAATTACTTTGCTCTGTGTCAGATATAAAAATCCTTATGCTTCATCCAGTAAACATTCCATTTTAGCCTACAGTTTGAGCAATAGTTCCTCAGTGGAAATATGACAGAAGAGGATTGTTATGAAATTTACTTTTTCTCATCTTACCAGTAAATTTTATGAAAAAACAAAGAATAATCCCTTGCTTCTACTCTACTCTTAGGCAGATGAACAAGAAAAATATGATCATTTAAATTTTATTTCATATTTCATGATGTGGTCACCAAAGTTCTCCTTAGAATACAAGTTTATATTATGAGCACTGGCATAGTTTCTCAGGAATCGTTTGGCTTTCTCCTGGCATAAAATCATCCTCTTGGAAGGACAATTATCTTAAGAATTAGACAAACTGTGTTTTTGTCAAATCCACTTCTAGGCATGTAATTATAAATGCTAAGTATAATGCTAAAAATGCATATGAGTGTATCATATGTAATAGTAAAATTAAAAACAAAACAAATGTTAATAGATGACAGTGATTAATAAGTTTTGATAGGCCCTTATGATGAAATATTAGACACCATTAAAATAATATGCCTATAAATATTTCTTATAAGCTGGGAAATTGCTCATGAAATACGATTAATTTTCTAAAAGCCTGTTGTAAAAGTTGCTACATGTTACCAGCTCCAAGACACACATTTTTTACCTTTTAACATTTGCAAAATCAGAATGCATCTTAAAATTCATGGTGTCCAGTAATCGCAGTAGATCAGGTGACAGTGATGGCCATTGTTCTTAATGGTGCATTGTTTTTATTTGTATGACTTAGTTGTTATTCCTGTTGAAATGTCTGGACAACTAACACTCCTCATTTTTTTTCTTTTTTAGTCATAAACCATTTAAGGACAGCAATCAGAAGAAATTAAAATTTGGTTTGTTGATTGAAATTCTAAAATAATCTCCTTAGAGCAAAATGGTGCTAGCAACAAACCTCACTAAGTGTGAGAGACTGAATGATTTCCCCACTAAAATTGAAAGGAGTGAAGTAAGCCAGAAAGATAAAGAACATTACAGCATACTAACACATATATATGGAATTTAGAAAGATGGTAATGATAACCCTATATGCAAAACAGAAAAAGAGACACAGATGTACAGAACAGACTTTTGGACTCTGTGGGAGAAGGTGAGGGTGGGATGTTTCAAAAGAACAGCATGTACATTGTCTATGGTGAAACAGATCACCAGCCCAGGTGGGATGCATGAGACAAGTGCTCCGGCCTGGTGCACTGGGAAGACCCAGAGGAATCGGGTGGAGAGGGAGGTGGGAGTGGGGATCGGGATGGGGAATACATGTAACTCCATGGCTGATTCATGTCAATGTATGACAAAACCCACTACAATATTGTAAAGTAATTAGCCTCCAACTAATAAAAATAAATGAAAAAAATATATTAAAAAAAATTGAAAGGAAACAAGTCAAGGATGCTTACTTTCACCATTGTATTAAAAAGTAGTCCTGGAAGTCTCAGTTCCCCTCCAAAGAGGGTGGTATAAATTTAACAGAACTTTAACATGTATGTGGTCTATATGCTAAGAACTGCACAACACTGAAGAAAAAAATCAAACATAAAAATAATTGGAAGACACATGTATTTATGGATTGGAAGATCCAGTACTGTTAAGATGTCAATTTTACTCAAATTTAGTAATAGTTTGGCAACTATTTCAATCAAAATGAGAAACACTTTTTGTAGAGATGACCTGATTATAAAATTTATATGGTAAGGCATAATAATAAGATGTGCCAAAACAAATAGGGAGAAGAAAGTGGGAGTATTCATGTTATTCAATTATAGCATATTATTTATGTCATACAATTATTATAGTATTACTCCAGTACTATAATAACCTAAGCTGGTAAAGTATAAATAATAAATCAATAGAATAGAATAAAAAGTCCAGAAATAGACCTACATCAAAAATGATTAATCAATTTTTGTCCAAGGTAAAACAACAGTTGAACTATTTCAAATCCTAAAAGATGATGCTGTGAAAGTGTTGCACTCAATATGCCAGCAAATTTGGAAAACTCAGCAGTGGCCACAGGACTGGAAAAGGTCAGTTTTCATGCCTTTCTCAAAGAAAGGCAATGCCAAAGAATGCTCAAACGACTGTACAATTGCACTCATCTCACATGCTAGTAAAGTAATGCTCAAAATTCTCCTGGCCAGGCTTCAACAGTACATGAACCATGAACTTCCAGATGTTCAAGCTGGATTTAGAAAAGGCAGACGAACCAGAGATCAAATTGCCAACATCCACTGGATCATAGAAAAAGCAATAGAGTTCCAGAAAAAAACATCTATTTCTGCTTTATTGACTATGCCAAAGCCTTTGACAGTGTGGATCACAACAAACTGTGGAAAATCCTTAAAGAGGTGGAATTACCAGACCACCTGACCTGCCTCTTGAGGAATCTGGATGCATGTCAGGAAGCAATAGCCAGAACTGGACATGGAACAAAAGACTGGTTCCAAACAGAGAAAGGAGTATGTCAAGGCTGTATATTGTCATCCTGCTTATTTAACTTATATGCAGAGTACATCATGAGAAATGTTGGACTGGTTGAAGCACAAGCTAGAATCAAGATTGCTGGGAGAGGTATTAATAACCTCAGATATGCAGATGGCACCATCCTTATGGCAGAAAGCGAGAAGAACTAAAGAGCCTCTTGATGAAAGTAAAAGAGGAGAGTGAAAAAGTTGACTTAAAACTCAACATTCAGAAAACTAAGATCATGGCATCTGGTCCCATCACTTCATGGCAAATAGATGGGGAGACAGTGGAAACAGTGACAGATATTGTTTTTTGGGGTCCCAAATTACTGCAGATGGTGACTGCAGCCATGAAATTAAAAGATGCTTACTCCTTGGAAGAAAAGTTATGAATGACCAACCTAGACAGCATATTAAAAAGCAGAGACATTACTTTGCCAACAAAGGTCTGTCTAGTCAAAACTATGGTTTTTCCAGTAGTCATGTATGGATGTGAGAGTTGGATTATAATGAAAGCTGAGCACTGAAGAACGGATGCTTTTGAACTGTGGTGTTGAAGAAGACTCTTGAGAGTCCCTTGGACTGCAAGGAGATCCAACCAGTCCATCCTAAAGGAAATCTGTCTTGAGTATTCGTTGGAAGGACTGATGTTGAAGCTGAAACTTTGGCCACCTGATGCAAAGAACTGACTCATTGGAAAAGACCCTGATGCTGGGAAAGATTGAAGGTGGGAGGAGAAGGGGATGACAGAGGATGAGATGGTTGGATGGCATCACTGACTCAATGGACATGAATTTGAGTAAGCTCTGGGAGTTGGTGATGGACCAGCTCCCGGAATTGGGAAGCCAGTCCCGGTGATGGATAGGGAGGCCTGGCATGCTGCAGTCCATGGGGTCGCAAAATGTTGGACACATCTGAGTGACTGAGCTGAACTGAAAACAACAACAACAACAAACCAATTAAACAGAGAAAAATTAACTTTTCAACAAATGATGTTGGAACAATTAATATTTATATGCAAAAAAAAACCCTCAGCATCATTTTTATATAAAAATTAAGTCAAAATGAGCCACAGATAAATATAAAATATACAACTCTAAAACTTTTAGATACAAATAGAAGCAAAAATCTTAGAAACCTGGGGTTGGGTGAAGATCTTCAGACATGATAAAAGAAATCAAGAAAATAAACTGTTGATAAAATTGGACTTCATGAAAATTAAAACTTTTGTTCTAGGAAAGATTGTTAAGAGAAATGAAGTGTGAGGCTTTAGACTGGGAGAAATACTTGGAAATCATATATCCAACCAATGACATATCTGGATTGCATAAAGAACTCTCAAAACTCAATGCTAACAGGCAATACAACTAAAAACATTGGCCATACACTTCACAGAATACATTATGTCAATGAGAAAAGCTGCTTATCATCATCAGCCATTAATAAACTGCAAATTAAAACTGAGATGAATATATATATGCATGAGCGTCTGAAATAATATTAAAAAAAAACCAACAGCACTAAAGTGCTGACAATATGGGGAGCAGCTAGAATTTTATATCTTGCTAGTGGGAATACAAAGTTATTCATATACTCAACAGTTTGGCAGTTTCTTATGAACAGTCACTAGTACAAAACAGCCATCTTAACCTAGTGCTTGCTTTTCACACTGGACAATTGACCTGCGTATAATGTTCACAGCAGTTCTGTTCATAATCCCAGAAAGCTGGTAACAGCCCAAATGTCCTTCATGATAAAGGGGTAACAAACTATTTGCATATCCACACAATGGAATATTGATCATCCAAAGTAAATAAATAAAAAGGAATACACTACTGATGCACACAATACATTGGAAGAATTTCAAAGGCATATTGATGAGTGAAAGAAAGTCTCAAAGATGACATTTTGTATGGATTCCATCTACATAACATTCTAGAAAAGGCCAAACTATACTGGCAGAGAACAAATCAGTAGTTGCCAGAGACTGGATGTGGGCAAGGGTATGACTGAAAGGGAGCAGCACAAAAGAAATTTTGGGGTGTTGGAGGTGTCCTGTATATCCTGTATCTTGACTGTAGTAATGGTGATACAAAGCTATACATGCTGTAAAACCATAGAACTGTATATTCCAAAATATCAATTTTACTTTATGCTAATTTAAATAACCTTGAATTATATCTCTGAAGAGGTCTACTGAGGTGAAGTGAAGTCGCTCAGTCATGTCCGACTCTTTTGTGACCCCATGGACTGTAGCCTACCAGGCTCCTCCCATGGGATTTTCCAGGCAAGAGTAATGGAGTGGGTTGCCATTTCCTTCTCCAGAGGATCTTTCCCACCCTATGATCAGACCTGGGTTTCCCGCGTTATAGGTATGATTTAAAAATGGAAGTACATTTTTTTTAGGAAAGCACTGCATTATAGATTTTCTTGATGGTACTTAAACCAGAAGGGTCTTATAGTCAAAACACATTAAGCTTGATAAAGGATGGTTAAAATGCATTATCTCAGAATGCCCATATAGTTGGAAAATGTTATCCAAAATGTTAATTATTGTTTTAGTTTGTGGGATATATTTTTTACATATCTGTTTTTTTTTATAAAAACTAGAAACAACATGAAATAAATACTTAAAAAATTAAGAACAACAGAGGTTAGGCAAGTGGGCTCTGCTTGTCCTGATTCTGCAGATGCAAAGGATCATCCATGGCTACGATGTGATGAGGTGACTTCCCTGACTTGGAACTGCCCATAGTTAGTTTAATTTTTATTACTCACACTTATCTTCTCATCAGGAAATTCCTCAAGATACATCACTAACAATGTGCAAAGCAATAATCAGATTGGGATTATTTCTGGCAACTAGGGAATGTGTTACATTTGGAGAATTACACACAAAAATTAAAAAAAAAAGACTTGTTATCTTTTTGGAGGAAACATGGCTATGAATGCTTCTTCTTAAAACTCAACTTATGGGTTGTGATGAGAAAGCCAATATTTTATAACAGGTACACTAACGCTAGTGGCAGGCATGCATTTGCTTTCCGTCTGTGCCCCCTCGTATACATTCGTTTCCACACGTCGGTTCTCTGAAACCCTCTTCTCTCTGTACTCTGTCAGTAATGACTCCAGTAACAATAACTGTCAGGGCCTGGAATAGTAAACATTTTGTAAGAGCAAATGGCTTCCAAATGTGGACTTTCTTTCAGTGAGCAGGTCCCGCAAAGTCTGACTCTGACGTCAGAGTAGGTAGAAACACTGAAACCAGAGCACGGTGACAGAATCAAACAGCTAAATCTATAGCTATTAACCTCAAACCCATCTGCAGTCTCCCCTCTTTTTCCACACCAGACAGCTTTACCTGGACTGTTGGTTCAATATACAAGAATGATATTTCAGGAGTTTTGTGCATGGTATTTACCTTGTAGACCATTTACAAAGGCTTCTAAGCACAGCCTGGCCTAATGGTGGTTGGGGAAAGAGTCCTTTGGACAGTAAGGAGATCCAACCAGTCCATCCTAACGGAAATCTGTTCTGAATATTCATTGGAAGAACTGATGCTGAAGCTGAAACTCAAATACTTCAGCCACCTGATGTGAAGAACTGACTCATTGGAAAAGACCCTGATGCTGGGAAAGATTGAGGGCAGGAGGGGAAGGGGACGACAAAGGATGAGATGGTTGGATGACATCACTAATTCAGTAAATATGAGTTTGAACAAACTCTGGGAGATAGTAGAGGACAAGAAAGCCTGGTGTGCTATATATAGTTCATGGAGTAGCAAAGATTTGGACATGACTGAGCAACTGAACAACAAGCAGTTGATGAGCTCCCCTGGCATTTGGATCTTCTTATATCTTCTATATAATTGAAGTAAAGTATTTTAATTATAGTAAGACTCACTGTCTGTATTTTTCAGAATGGCCACTAAATCTTTGGGAATTACCACCTGACTAGGTCAGGAATCTCAATGTTGTTTATTTAATTTGTTTCCTGGGGACTCACAATATTATGGAATATTAGCAAAATGCAATATACTACTGGATTTAAGAATAGCATTTTCAAAAACTTTAAAGATGTGACTGATGAAAAAGAGACAAAAGATTTCTTCACTATCTTATTAAAGCACTCCATCAAGAAGGATGCTTGTAGTAGACTAAAATGAAATATTGGAAAATAACTTTTATTTCTAGGTGGTAAGATTATGAGTGATTATTTTGCACTACTATTTATGCATTCTGTTTCATTATCTAGAACATGTATTCCTATAAAGAAAAACATCCTGGGGGCTTCCCTAGTGGTCCAGGGATTAAGAATCTGCCTTGCAATGCAGTGAACATGTGTTCAATCCCTGAACAGGAAACTAAGATTCCCCCATGCCAAGGGGCAACAAAGCCTGAATATTCTGCAACTACTGAGCCTGCATGTTCTAGAGCCCAAGCGCCACAATGAATACCCCGTGTGCCACAGCTAGGACCTGAGGCAGTCAAATAATTAAATAAATATCTTACAAAACCCTGAAAAGTAGCAGTCTAAAATGTGACTATTACATGTGCATTTTGGGATTAGACTGGATTTTTATATTTTTTATGAAGTAGAATCTAATTCTCTGATGTCAATTAAAGATGTATATTGTATAATAAAAATATATCCTCTTAAACATTAAAATGAATGATTTTGAGGGAGAATTTTAGGAAGAGCCTCCTGTGGCACATGCTGGCTGTCTCCTGTATGCCCATGTCAGAGATCTCTGTTTTCTGGATTCTCCTTGGTTCCTCGGTCATTTGCTGGCTGTTCTCCGCTGACATAAAATTCATCTCTGGAAACAGGGGACCGACTCAGGCTATAGAATCAAAGGAATTGTTTTAAAAAGTACATGATTCATGACTAGCTATCAGCTAGAAATTCCAGTCTGACAGCTTCTAGTCATCAGAGCAGCTGAAGGAAATTTGAGGAACACAGGGACACTGGAAGGTGACTGAAAGAAGCCAAGTGAAGCCGCACTCTCCCCAGCCAGGGGCGCTCCACGTACCCTAACAAACCGCTCCACCCAGGCCTGCAGCGGCCTTTGCCTTTTCTCTCGGAGATGTCGAGACCTCCAAGTAACTTCTGCTGAGTCTGTTGGGCACTCACCGTCTTCAAAGGACTCCCATCCCACCCGCCCCTTTGAAGAACTTGCTTTGCTCAGGAGAAAATGTCACAATTCTTGATGTTTAATTTTCACAGGAAGCCACGGCACTGATAAATGAGATCTCCTCCATACGTGTTTTCTCTCTGTTACCTAAGAGACTATCTTCAAAACAGAAGTCCTCATAAATACTCTGGGGATGCATCAGACACTCTCCAGCTCTGTGCGACGCTGTGTATATTGTTTGGCAGGAGTTCATTGGGGGAAGATAAACTAGCAGATTTTGCCAGGATTCTATTACTCTTGACCTTGACCTTGGCTGGAGGCTGTTTCCAGTTACACTCCATCTTAAAGAAAGACAGCGACTCCTTTTCCCTCAGGTTCCTTTTCCCTTCTCTTCTCAGTGGCCCCGACACAAGGCTCTGCGTGCTGCCTCACTGTGGAGGGAACACGTGCTGCTGCTCCCCTCTCTGGATTTCTCCCTTGAGCTCAGCATTCCAGTGCACCAAGAAATCTTCTTCCTTAAGCCACGAAGCTTTGCTTTCAGAAAGTGCTTGATCTTGAAGTTTATAAAACCATATGATGGGGTGTTATTAACTGTAGATACAATGCTCTACAGCAGGTCTCTAGAACTTAGTTAACATCCAGCTTACCTGAAGCCTTACACCCAGAACAAGTCCACATTTCTCCCATCTCCCAGGTCCTGGGAACCACTGTTGTATTCTCTGCTTCGTTGAGTTTGACTGGTTTAGATGCCTCATATAAATAAATTAGGCACCACTTCTTCTTCTGTGACCAGTCTGTTTCACTTAGCATTGCATTCTCTAAGCTCCATCATGTTGTCACAAATGACAGGATTTCCTTCTTTTTTGAACTTTTTATTTTATATTGGAGTACAATTGGTTAACAATGTTGTATTCATTTCAGATGAACAACAAAGTGATTCAGTTATACATTTACACATATCTATTCTTTCTCAAATTTTTTTTCTCATTTAGGTTGCTACAGAAGATTGAGCATAGTTCTCTGTGCTATACAGTAGGATCTTGTTGGTTATTCACTGTAAATATAGAAGTATGTATATGTCAGGGCTTCCCAGGTAGCACAGTGGTAAAGAATCCGCCTTGTAAGAGACACAAGAGGCATGGCTTTGATCCCTGTGTTGGCAAGATCCTCTGGAGAAGGAAATGGCCACCACTCCTGAATTCTTGCCTGGGAAATTCCATGGACAGAGGAGCCTGGCAGGCCACAGTCCATGGGGGCACAAAGAGTTGAATAGGACCGAGCAACTGAGCACATATGTACATGTTAATCTTTTTTAAGGCTGCTTAATATTCCATTAAGAATAGAATATTCTATTTATCTATAGATCCATCCTTTGTCTATGCACTTGTTAATGGATACTTTAATTGTTTCCATATCTTGACTGTTGTGAATAAAGCTGCAATGAACTCGGGAATTCAGATATTTCTTTCACAGCTTGATTTTAATTTTTTTTTAATGTGTCTACTCCCTTTACTGTGGTGATGGTATCATGAGTGCTTGCATATATCCAAACTCATCAAATTGCATATGTTAAATTTGTGCAGTTCTTTAATGTCAATTATACTTTAATAAAGTGTTTTTTTTTTTTTTAAATGCTTAATCTTGCACGGTATTGCTCACTACAATATTTTTCTTCCTTATAGTAGATAACCTATCTCATCCACATCCCGTTTACACATGAAGCTCCCAAGATTCCACATCCAGTGTGTGGTCTATGGGAGAAGGTGCCCTTCCATATCCAATGTCATGTGAGAAGGTGCCCTGCCTCCATCCATGATTCCCACCAGCTTGAACTAGGCTTACTTTAAATTCTCAAAAAAAAAAAGAAAAAACCAAAAAGTTGCCAACTAAAGTTGTGCCATAAACTGTGAAGCTCATTCAGCCCAAACAGCTGCTATACTGAATCCTGGGGCATAGCCAAAGACTCAACAAGTAAACTTATACTATGTAATAATTATAACTGGAGTTGAGTGTAGTATAACTACACAGATTTGAGCTGTTGAGCTGAATAGTACCCTTAAAAGTAAAAATAATGGTTAATATTTTTTGAATCTTTGCAACACGTTCTTCACATATATTATCTCATGTTATCCTTGAGATAATCCCATGAAGTAGGTGTTACCTCAGTTTTGTTAACGAGAAAATAAAAGCTTGGAGAGAATAATTAATTTCCCTATGGCAATGAAATGGTTTGAGTCTAGTTCATATTGTTCCAAAAGGCAGCTCCCTGCCTCTCTGCTCTACGATACAACACTGAGTGATCTGAAATAGTCCAAGAAAAGGGGAAATCACTATGAATAAAATATCCTCATAAAAATGTATGTGAGATACATTTAGTTCTTTCAGAAAAACATGGACCCTCCAAGTTATTAGAATCTATTTCAAATTGACCATGAGCCCAATTCTGACATACAGGGATCCTATTTTTTCACTGTATAAACATATGAAAATCCAACCTAATTCTAAGATGGAGAGACAATAATTACATTTTAAGTTGTTAGCTTTTCAGATTTTCTTTTTAAAGAAGTACATGTTCTAGAGAGACAATAATTACATTTTAAGTTGTTAGCTTTTCAGATTTTCTTTTTAAAGAAGTACATGTTCTAGACAAATATTGAGAACATGTAGATAGTGCTTGTATAAAAAAATAAAATTCTCCCACAATCTTATTTCATAGAAATCAAAGTTGCTATTGTTTTCCTGTATGTTGTCTTCATCTAATGTAGACATCCTGTGTGGCAGAATGATTTAATAAAACTGTACAAAAAAAAAAAAACTGTACAAAGCTCTTTTGTTTCTGTCTTTACATTTTTGAAACCATAATTCTTAAATTTAAAAGTGTATTTCATTTTATGATAGTTCATAATTTATTTAGCTATTATTTTCTTCTTGAGCATTTAGATTTTTGCTAGCTTTTCAGGTAATAGTCAAATATATATTTACCTATTTTTTATTATTTGTTAGGACATAATTTTTTTCCCAATGGAATTTCTAGAGCAGTAATATAAAAAAGTTTAAGGCCTTATAGGAACATTGCTAATTTTCCACAAGTAAATATTTGCAACTTATTTGGGTGATTTATAAGAGTCTTCATTTGCTCACACATTCACCCACCAGGTGTTTTTCATCTCTACTAGTATGAGAGGTAAAGAATGATGTTTTTAAAATTTTATACATTTTTTGTGGGATTAAATTTGTTTTCATAAGTATTTTGGATATTTTAAAATTTACTCTTTATTTCTGATTTTTTCCTCATTGTGATCCAACAAGCTATAAAATATTAAGTATTAAGCTTAATATTTGTTCCACATATTTTCCCAGATTTCTTGCTTGTAGATTTTGTTTATAAGATACATTGATGAGCACAATATTGCAATAAAATATTTTAATTTCATTAGTAATCTTTTCTTTATATTATTATTTATTGACTCCGTGGTTGCCGTTTTATTTTTTTACACATAAGGGCTCACGTACCTCAAGATGAGGCATCTAAAAACTTAATGCTTTTTATGATTCCTTCAGAGTTTCTCCTTTTATATTTAATCTTATATTAATTTAGAATTAACTAACAAATTGCTGCTGCTGCTAAGTCGCTTCAGTCGTATCCGACTCTGTGTGACCCCAAACACGGCAGCCCACCAGGCTCCCCTGTCCCTGGGATTCTCCAGGCAAGAACACTGGAGTGGGTTGCCATTTCCTTCTCCAATGCATGAAAGTGAAAAGTGAAAGCGAAACTGCTCAGTGTCTGACTCACAGCGATCTCATGGACTGCAGCCTACCAGGCTCCTCTGTCCATGGGATTTTCCAGGCAAGAGTATTGGAGTGGGTTGCCATTGCCTTCTCCAACTAACAAATTGAGTCAGGATTTTAACTATATATATATTCAAACTAGTTGTCATTTTTATTGTTGCTGGTGAATAAAAATTAATTTTAAAAGAGTTAAGTGTTAGTCACTCAGTCGTGCCTCTTTGTGACCCCATGGACTGCAGCCCACCAGGCTCCTCTGTCCATGAGATTTTACAGGCAAGGATAATGGAGTGGGTTGCCACTTCCTTCACCAGGGGATCTTCCCAACCCAGGGATTGAACCCAGGTCTCCTGAACTGCAGGCAGATTCTTTACCAACTGAGCTACAATATCCATAAAGTCCAATATCCCAATCCAAGGACAGAATATGACTCTTCTTTTTTTCATTTAAAAAATTTCTTATTAAAGTCTTATTGTGTTCTTGTGTGTGCTTTGAACATTCTTGTTTGACTGGATATTTCAAGGATATTATATCATTAGTGTGAATAGGGCATTTCCCAGATCACCTTCAAACTGAATTGTGAACGTACATGAGGGAACTATTGATTTTGTTTTTTTAATGTTATCCCAATGACCTAAATTTAAGTTATTAATTATAAGAAAATAATTAGTTGATTAACTCCTGAGTTTTTGTTAATATTTAGCAGCTGTAAGCCCAAATTATTGTTAAGTGTGTGTGTGTGTACTCACAAGAGTAAATTTTGGTATTTGGTCTCTATATTGTTACCAAATTTACAACTATTATTTAGGTAATATGCACTTCTCCTTCCAACACTTAATATCAGTAGATTAATATTATCTCTAATCTTGAATTATTAAATTTTAATGATCTTTTGGTTATTTTTTAAAAGAAGGATATTATTAGACATATATTTTGTAAACCCTGGTGTATCTAAGCAGGGAGAACCTCTCTGCTGTTTGTGCTCCTCAGTGACATGAAATGAAAGCCTACTTTTTTCTTCTATAGTCCCTGACCCATATACATCCAGAACTTCCCTGGTGGCGCAGATGGTAAAGAATCAGCCCGCAATGCGGGAGACCCTGGCTGGGGAAGATCCCCTGGAGAAGGGAATGGCAACCCACTCCAGTATTCTTGCCTGGATAATTCCAAGGCCAGAGGAGCCTGGTGGGCTACAGTTCATGGGATTGCAAAGAGTCAGACATGACGGAATGACTAACACTTTATTTTTTATATATATCCAGAGTACAAATTAAATACGAAGTAGCACAAAGATGGGCTAATTATTTAATGGCAGATATTCCAAAGCTAGTTAGGCATACCAAAAGTGTTCAGTTGCACAGAGATGATAAGGCAAGTTATTTTCTATCTTGTCAATAAATCCAGTAGACTTCCTACATGGTTAGTGCTATAAAGCAATTTTAAACATTAGCGCAGTAGTAATACTGACTACATTTTAGAATTCCCTTTTCTCTGGAGTTAGATAATCTTAAAATGTGTAAGTCTCAAGAGTATATCAACACAATATTTCTGTGGCATCTCTAGAACAATATTTGCCCACAATCAGCAGTATCAGCTTTCTCAGCCAGGATAGAATCCTTTAATATATCCTCTACAAAATTTGCTATTGATAAGTGTTGTTGCATTACCCCAAGTTTTCAGAAGATAGGCAATGAAATATGCATATTTCTAGGAACAATCTTACTTGTTAAATAAAGTGCTACATTTTAGAATATCTCGCAATCCATAGCCTTATTGTGAGCAATTGTAACTAGCTTTGGAAGTTGGAAATATTTTTAGTTATCTTTAAGATACTATATAATTGCTGCCTTCTAAATAGAAAAAGAGAAAGTGAAAACTGTCTGTCATGTCTGACTCTTTGAGACTCCACGGACTAGTCTATGGAATTCTCCATGCCAGAAGACTGGAGTGGGTAACCTATCCTTCTGCAGAGGGTCTTTCTAACTCAGGGATCGAACTCAGGTCTCCCACATTGCAGGCGAATTTTTTACTAGCTGAGCCACCAGGGAAGCCCAAGAACACTGAGACTCTGTTAAAATGCCATGCTCTTGGTACACAAAAGAAATCCCTTAGTTTATTAACTTTTTCCTATTGTCATATTTCTATAAGCCAAGAAAATTAAGAACTGAGACGAGTTCTGCAAAGAAAACATTTTCATTTTTCTCCCTTTACCCAACACTGTACCTCTGCAATATTTTTCTGTCAAACAGGAAGGGTGGAGGGAGAGATAATAAGGATTATGGAAAGATACACTAGAGAACAAGAAATTCCATGTCTTTAAGAGAAGTCACTAAGCGTTGAGAGAAGAACTGGAAAGTGTCTAAATTCAAATTGATCTTGAAGGAGAGAAATCCAGACAACTTTGTTTTGAACTTGATTCCAGAGAGGGATATAGTAGGAGATAATTAACTTAAGGAATTTAAAGGAAAAAACTGGGACTAGATCACCTCTTAAATCGTAAAAGTTACAGTTGAAGAATAAAGGAATGGAACTGTGCCTTAATGTCTAAAACATTAAGGCAGGCAAAAGAATGTAATATTAAGAATACCATAAATATATACCACTTTGCCTATTCTGAAGCTGACAGTAGTAGTAGCAATTTCCTAGTTAATTAAGTGGCTCTCTGATAATAAAAGAATTTATGAACTGGCCTGGCTCTGCTCTAGCCAGAGTCTTCCTTTTTAATTCTGCAAAGCATCCTGTAAGTCACATGATATTTTGCATTAAATCATCTTCTCTTTAAACTTGGTAGAGTGGATTCTTTTGTCTGCACCTTAATTCATTTAAGATGCTGTCAGGTAAATAAGTGGTTGCTGTTCATTCACTAAGTTGTGTCCGACTCTTTGCAACCCCAAGGACTGCAACATGCCAGGCTTCCCTGTACTATACAATCCCCTGTAGCTTGCTCAAACTCATATCTATGCAACCTGTGATGATGCCATCCAACCATCTCATCCTCTGTAGCCCCCTTCTCTTGTCCTCAATCTTTCATGACATCATGGACTTTTCTAATGAGTTGGCTCTTCACATCACGTAGCCAAAGTATTGGAACTTCAGCTTCAGCATCAGTCCTTCCAATGAATATTCAAGCTTGATTTGCTTTAGGGTTGACCGGTTTGAACTCCTTGCTGTCCAAGGGACTCTCAAGAGTCTTCTTTAGCATTTCAGTCCAAAAGCATCAATTCTTCAGCAGTCAGCTTTCTTTATAATCCAACTCTCACATCCATACATGACTACTGGAAAAATCATAACTTTGACTATATGGACCTTTGCTGGCAAAATGATACATGTTTTTTAAATATGCTGTCTAGGTTTGTCATAGCTTTTCTTCCAAGTAGCAAGCATCTTTTAATTTCACGGCTGCAGTCACCATCCACAGTGGTTTTGGAGCACCCCAAAATAAAATCTGTCATTGTTTGCACTTTTTCCGCTTTTATTTGCCATGAAGTGATGAGACCATATGCCATGATCCTAGTTTTTTGAAGTTGTGTGTAAGCCAGCTATTTCACTTTCCTCTTTCACCCTCATTAAGCAGCATTTTAGCTCCTTTTCACTTTCTGCCATTAGAGTGGTATCATATGTATATCTGAGATTGTTGATATTTCTCCTGGCAATCTTGATTCCAGCTTGTGATTCATCCAGCCCGGCATGTCTCATGATGTATTCTGCATAGAAGTTAAATAAGCATGGTGACAATATACAGTCTTGACATACTCCTTTCCCAATTTTGAACCAGTCCATAGTTCCATGTAAAGTTCTAACTGCTGCTTCTTGACCTGGATACAGGTTTGGGAGATGAATATATTTATGTGTTCATATATATACAAAAATAGCTATGATATACATGGATGGAAATGTGAAAATACAAATCTCTAGTGACATATTCATATGGTTTACTAAAGAATATGCAATTGAGTCACTGTTGCCAAATATTAGAGGCAACTTTCAAGGACAAATTCTGGGACATTTTTTTTAGTTGTGCTTAAATCTTTTAATACATTGAACTTCTTGTGGCTAATGTAATATGCATCTGTAAAATAGCTACACCTTAGAAAAATATTCTAAAATATCCAAAACTTGTGTCATTTTTGTAATGGAGCACTAGAGTTTGTATTCAGATGCATGTTTCTTCCTTAGAGAATCAGAAATAATAATTACAACACATTTTATATTACAGAACCTGTTTCATAATCTATACCATTTTGAACAAACTGTTAGCAACTGGGGACTTAAGAACAGTAAGATACAAGTTTGATTCTCTGTGGAAGTTCATTAGGCAAAAATATTTTGGATTTAATGGATTTGCCATTGGATCAATAGCATGTGAATAAAAATGTGCAGGGGTTTTCTTATTTTCTTACTTCTAAGAAAGGGTCAAAAGAAAAAAAAATGTTTCTACCTGCCCCCGAAGTTTTCAGCTTTCCTCAGTTGGGTTTCTTCTTTGGAACCACCAAACAAAGAAAATTATATATGTGGCTATTTTCTTAATTCTCTCAAGGGTGGTTATAATCGTACCAATCTAGATGCATAGCAGAAAAGTTCATTCATTATACTCAATATATGACTTAGGCCATTAAGGCTAAATTCTCTGGAGATCCAGTTGAGAAAGGCTGTATGATGAGTGAGATAATGTATCCACTGTATTATTCTGGATTTCTTCTCATGAGAAATATTTCCTTATTATTTAAGGTAATTAGAGGTGTGGTTTTCTGAAACTTGCAGCTGAAAGCAATTTAACCTTTATACCATACCATAATAAGTGGCAAATTTCAGTTTACCTCTCTGTTTCCTCACTGATGGGCATGGGGTTGTTAAGTTAATGTAAGTCAGTAAGTAGGTATTAGCTTGCAAAGAAGCTTGATATCTGTAAACAAATAATTATTCTTAGTTATAAATCGTGCCTCTGTTGTGAGTTCCTTTCAGAAGGGTGATAATTTGCTAGCTTCATAAGATCTTGTGGTTTCAAGACATATTTTTCACCATTGGAAAAATAAAATTGACTTGTACTGAGCACAGTTTGGATGAATAAACTTTTGACATTTGATGATTTAATAACTAGCAATAAAAATTCAGTCTCAACAATTTGCTGACTGTTGACAGCAGATGTGTAAACCTGACTTCAATTCATGCATTTGTTGACAGTCCTTCAGAAGCTTAATGATATGGTTGACAAATGTGTATCAAGCATGGGGCAATTTACTTTAGGTAGTCATGCCCTTGGAAGAAGGGCAGGAACAGTGCTTTCTCAGCAAATTTTCTCTCTTACCTTACTTTGGTGACAAGTGACAAGCTATTCCTTGTGGACAGGCCCAGAGGAGGTTCAGGGGTTAGGTGCTGTTTGGTACAGAGATTTTTTTAAAAGAGCCATTCAATTGATAAGTAGTTGCACACAATGCTGGATTTATTTCCACTGAGTCAATTGTAAAAATATTTCATCCCATAAGGCTACATTTTGTTTTGAAGAATTCCTGAAAATCAAAAGTATCTGTCACTCAATCATGTCCAACTCTTTGCGACCCCAAGGACTATAGCTCACCAGGCTCCTCTGTCCATGGAATTCTCCAGGCAAGCATTTTGAAGTGGGTTCAGTTCAGCTCAGTAGCTCAGTCATGTCTAACTCTTTGCGACCCCATGACTGGAGCATGCCAGGCTTCCCTGTCCATCATCAACTCCTGGAGCTTACTCAAAATCATGTCCATCAAATTGGTGATGCCATCCAACCATCTCATCCTCTGTCATCCCCTTCTCCTCCCACCTTCAATCTTTCCCAGCATCAGGGTTTCTTCCAATGAGTCAGTTCTTTGCATCAGGTGGCCAAAGTATTGGAGTTTCAGCCTCAGCATCAGTTCTTCCATTGAATATTCAGGACTGATCTCCTTTAGGATGGACTGGGTGGATCCCCTTGCTGTTCAAGGGACTCTCAAGAGTCTTCTCCAACACCACAGTTCAAAAGCATCAATTCTTCGGTGCTCAGCTTTCTTTATAGTCCAATTCTCACATCCATACCTGACCACTGGAAAAAACCATAGCTCTGACTAGACGGGCCTTCGCTGGCAAAGTAATGTCTCTGCTGCTTACTTCGTTTGGTCATAACTTTTTTTCCAAAGAGCAAGCATCTTTGAATTTCATGGCTGCAATCACCATCGGCAGTGATTCTGGAGTCCAAAAAGATAAAGTTTTTCACTGTTTGCATTGTTTTCCCATCCATTTGCCATGAAGTGATGGGACCAGATGCTATGATCTTAGTTTTCTGAATGTTGAGTTTTAAGCCAACTTTTTCACTCTCCTCTTTCACTTTCATCAAGAGGCTCTTTAGTTCTTCCTCACTTTCTGCCATAAGGGTGGTGTCATCAGCATATCTGAGGTTATTAATATTTCTCCCAGCAATCTTGATTTCAGCTTGTGCCTCATCCAGCCCAGCATTTTACATCATGCACTCTGCATAAAAGTTAAATAAGCAGGGTGACTATATACAGCCTTGATTTACTTTTTCCCCAATTTAGAGCCAGTCTGTTGTTCCATGTCCATTTCTAACTGTTGCTTCCTGACCTGCATACAGGTTTCTCAGGGGGCAGGTCAGGTGGTCTGATATTCCCATCTCTTTCAGAATTTTCCACAGTTTGTTGTGATCCACATAGTCAAAGGCTTTGACGTAATCAATAAACAGAAATAGATGTTTTTCTGGTACTCTCTTGCTTTTTCAATGATACAGTGGATGTTGGCAATTTGATCTCTGGTTCATCTAACTTTTCTAAATCCAGCTTGAACGTCTGGAAGTTCTCAGTTCCCATACTGTTGAAGCCTGGCTTGGAGAATTTTGAGTATTACTTTTGCTAGCGTGTGAGATGAGTGCAGTTGTGTGACAGTTTGAATATTCTTTGGCATTCACTTTTTTGGGGATTCAAGTTCCAGTCCTGTGGCCACTGCTGAGTTTTCCAAATTTGCTGACATAGTGAGTGAAGCACTTTCAAATCATCATCTTATAGGATTTGAAATAGCTCAACTGGAATTTCATCACCTTCACTAGCTTTATTCATAGTGATGCTTCCTAAGGCTCACTTGAATTCACATTCCAGGATGTCTGGCTATAGGTGAGTGATCACGCCATTGTGGTTATATGGGTCATAAAGATTTTTTTTGTATAGTTCTCTGTGTATTCTCGCCACCTCTTCTTAATATCTTCTGCTTCTGTTAGTTCCATACCACTTCTGTCCTTTATTGTGCCCATCTTTGCATGAAATGTTCCCTTGGTATCCCTAATTTTCTCACTGGAGTGGGTAGCCATTCCTTTCTCCAGGTGATCATCCCAACCCAGGGATTGAACCTGGTTTTCCTTCATTACAGATAGATTCTTTAGCGTCTGAGCTACCAGGGAAACCCTAAAGCTAGGGTTTTATTTAAAGAAGAAATTTTGTCAATGTTTTATTGTTTAGGTTATCTATCTCCCTAATTATATATCATTTATCTACTATCTACCTATTTTCTCAATCACCTTCAAAGTGAAATCTGAAGTACCATTTCAACATATACTACAGATATAAACACTGTATTGATTGAAGGAGATGTATAGTCACAGATTTGCACCCTTATTTACCTTTTCTAGCTTTCTAATAGTAACTGAGTAGCCTTCAAGAAATGCTTATCTAGCTTCTTAGAGGATATGTAAAAATCTAAATATACTCATAAAAATATACAGCCATCTGATGTAAACCTTCCTTTAGCTTCAACTTATTGGTTGCAAGATGGGTACAACCCCCACCTAAAACAGATGTGTATAAACAGTGACTTCCGTATTTCCTTGTAGAGTTATGATGTCATGACTGAGAGCATGGGGCCATGGGCAACAGATGACTCAGTAACAGAGTCATGCAGGTGATCATGATGGAAAGATTTCCCATGACATTTTGAATTCAGAGATTTCATTTAAATCCTGGTTCCATCACTCCTATCGAGTCTGTTACTTAACCAGTATAGTGATCTATTTTCTCATCTGGAAAATATTTTTTCATCTCTTAGGTGAATATTTTAAGAGTACTGAAGAGACTTTGGGCACCATGCTGAATGGTGCCCAAAGCGTCTTCATTGTGAAAGCTGTCACCCTACACAGCTATTTTGAAAATGATATGGCATAATATGCATAGGTTGCCTAATCAAAAACCTGGCATAGAACCAGGCACTTAATGAGAGCTATTATGTTCACCTTATTGGCAAATACAGAACCTGGGTCTTAGAATGAGTATTTAGGAAGCAGGAACTGGGAGACTTTGAAATTGATGATACCATTGAAATAGCCCTCAGTGTTATTCAGAGCTTTCATCATTTTCATCCAGTGTTGTACTAAAACTTCCTTCCAATGAAGTCAAGCAAGAGAAAGAAATAAAAGGCATCCAGATTGGAAAAGAAGTAAAAATTTCTGAACTCATAGATCTCATAACCATCTTTATAAAGCATTTGATGAAATATAATCACCCAAAAGCTACTAGAATGAGTGAGATTAGTAGAGTCACAACATCAGTGTACAAATATTCATTCTATTAATATGTACAAGCAAGGACAATCAGAAATTGAAGCAAATGTACACAATACCTTCAAATTATATATATATCATATATATAAATTATAAATTATATATAATTATATAAAATTATAAATTATATATAATTATATATAAAATTATATATATATAAAGTATATATACTTTAAATATATATATAATTATATATATAATTTATATATAAAGTATATATACTTTAAATATATATATAATTTATATATATATTATATATATAATATATATACTTTAAATTATATATATAATTATATATAAATTATATATATATATATATACATACATATATATATATATAAATCTTAGGGATAAATTTGATAAAAGGTATGCAAGTTCTGTATACTGAAACTTCAAAACATACGGAGAGAGAATTTAAAAGACCGAAAGAAATCCAGAGATATGTTGAGTTCATAAATGGAAAACTGAATATTCTTAAAATGCTAATTTTATGCAAATTGATCTAATAAATTTAATGCAATCTTTATTTAAAATAAACAGGATTTTTGCTTTGTCTCTAATTTTTTTCTTGGTTTCTAAATAGAGAAGATGATTTTAAAGTTCAATAGATTCTAAAGTTGATTCTGAAGTTCAGTAAAAAAACATTCTAGAAGAAATGCTACTACAAGGACCCAGAAGAGACAAAACAACTGCATAAAATTAACAAAGTAGGAGGACTAACACTATCCATTTTAAAAACTTACCATAAAAGTAATCAGGACAGTGTAATATTGATATAAAGATAGACAAACAGATTAACAGAAGAGGGTCCAGTAATAGACTCACGCATGTATGGATAACTAATTTTTCCACAAAGATACAAAAGCAATTCAGTGGAGAAAGAATATTTTTTACAAGAAATTGGAAAATTGTAAGCAAAAAAAATCTAAGTTTTAATCAATATATCTCACCATGTATAAAAATTAACTTAAAATGAACTTTAAATTTAAATACTAAAACTAAAGGACTTATAAATTAAAACAGGAGAGTATCTTTATGTTCATAGGTTCATTAAAAGCTTGTTAAATATTACAACAAAAACATTATTCTTCAAAGAAAACAATTCATAAAATGGGTTCATCAAAATGAAAATCTTCTCTTTTTGAGACATCATTCAAATAATTTTACAAAGTTACATACTGGAAGAAAATGTTTGTAAATTATATATCTAATAAAGGGGCTATATTTAAAATATATGAAGGGGAATAAGCAGCTCAACAAAAAAATCTGGACAAATTATTTGAACAGACATTCTACCAAAGAAGATGCATGAATCATGTTAACCCATGAAAAGATGCTCAATATCAATAGTCATTATTGAAATGGAAATTAAAAGCACCGTGGAATGGTTAAATTAAAAAAATATCATATCAAGTTTTGGAAAGGATATGGAGGAACTTGAACTCTTCTGCAATGCTGGTATGAATGCAAACTGGGACAATCACTTTGCAGAAGTGTTTGGCAGATTCGTAGTTAAATATGCAGTTATTGTATAATTCAGCTATTCTGCTCTTATACATTTGCTGAATAGGAGTGAAACCATATGGCCATAAAACAACTTGTACACAAGTATTCACAGAAACCTTGTTTGTAGAAGGCAAAGGCAAGAAACAACCCAGATGCCCATCAACAGTTAAATGAATAGACAAATTGTGTCATATTTGTACAGTGAAGCAAATGAAGTACTACTCAAAAATAAAAGAATGAAATATTGATATACTGAACAACATAGATACCATCTCAAAATATGTAATGTAAATGAGAAAAGACAGATCAAATAGAGTATATACAGTATTATTTCATTTACATAAAATATTAGAATATGCAAACTAACCTGTAGTGACAGAAGGTCTATCAGGATTTGCCTGGGCATGGGAGCAGGAGAGACAGATTACAAAGGAGTGCAAACAAATGTTTGTCGGTGATGGATATGTCATCTTGATTGTTGTGATGTTTCCGTAAGTATATACATAAGTCAAAGATATCCAATTATACTATTTATGTCTAGGTTATTTACGTCAATTGTACCTCAATGAAGCTGTTAAAATCATTTATAGCTGTGATGAATCTCAATAAAGGGGAAGGTGTGAGGATATTGTGGGAACATAGGATGTAGCAATATCCTCTAAGCTCCTTCCTAAATCATCCTTCTAGACTAATAAGGGCAGATATGATCTTGGCACATTTTTAAAAAACAAAGAAGGAATTCACAGCAAGGAAACCAAATGCCAGTGCAATGACTGGAAAGAACTTGAAAGACTCATGAAAAAGCAGAGCATACTTTTTTTTTTCTTCAGATTTAACAAAAGACATGTAATCAGTAACTTAGAGAAGAAAGCATGGTCTTTTTAGCCCATTTATTGTTATTACAAAAGAAAAAACTTTTAAGTTCCTATTATGTACTGAACCTTTTTATAAGCTTTGGGAATACAGACATGAATGAGAGGTATTCAGGAATGATCATATATACAAACAATAAGAAAATATTATTTAAATTTTATTAAAAGTTGCCTCCATTATCACTAGTGTTTTGGAAAGTGGTGACCAAACCATCTGGGTTGTATGGAGGGAGATGAAACACCCAGAAAATGGATTCAGTCATGACATTTAGAGATATTGAGCTCAGAACAACTGATTTAACTTAAGTTCACAGGACATATAGGTGAGACAATGACATTAATTTATGCTGAGAATGAACATTCCGGAATGGATGAGACTGCTTATGCCATCAGTCATCTGTACTCTCCCTGACTGGGATCACTAAAATAGTTTTCAGAATTCTGTTTTGTAAGCATACGGTCAGAACTGGGAGCAACAGAAAGATGATCCTTCACCTCTAACTTAGAAATGTTGTTGTTCAGTTGCTAAGAGGTGTCCAACCCTTTGCAACTCCATGTGGCGCAGCACACCAGGCTTCCCTGTTCTTCACTGTCTCATGGAGTTTGCTCATACTCATGTCCACTGAGTCAATGATGCCAACCAACTATCTCATTCTCTGTCATCCCCTTCTCCTCCCATCTTCAATCTTTCCTAGCATCAGGGTCTTTTCCAGTGAGTTGGCTCTTCAACTCAGGTGGCCGAAGTATTGGACCTTCAGCATCAGTCCTTCCAATGAATATTCAGGGTTGATTTCCTTTAGGATTAACTGGTTTGATCTTTCTGCTGTCCAAGGGACTCTCCAGAGTCTTCTCTAGACCTGTCAATTCTAAGCTCAGTCCATCTGAGTGCTCTTTTCCCTGGACCATGCAGGAGTGACAGATATGTCCTTTTGCTCCCTTTTTCTAAAATCTCCAACTGAAGCATCCTTTCTCTGTGGGTTTAACTTATTATAGGTTGAATTGTGTCCTCCCAAAATTCCTATATTGAATTCCTACTTCCAGTATCTAGAATATCACTTCATTAGGAAACAGGGTTTTTGCAGACAATCAAGTTAAGACTAGGTTCTCAGGGTTAGACTCTATCTCAGTATGACACACATACAGGAAGAACACCACTGAAGATGAACGCAGAGGTCTAGGTGATGCTTCTACAGGCCAAAGAACACCAAAGGTTTCTTGCACACCATTAGAAACTAGGAGAAAGTCACTGAACAGACTGTTGTCTAGAGCCCTTAAAAGGAAGCAAAGCTCTGGATGCCTTGATTTCAGGCTTTCAGTCCCCAGAACTAAAAAGTGAAAGTGTTAGTTGCTCAGTCATGTCTGACTCTTTGCAAGCCCATGGACTGTGGCCCACCAGGCTCCTCTGTCCATGGAATTCTTCAGACAAAAATACTGGACTGGAGAGGGTAGTCATTCCCTTCTCCAGGGGATCTTCCTCATTCAGGGATCAAACCCAGGTGTCCTGCATTGCAAGCAGATTCTTTACCATTTGAGCCACCAGGAAACCCAGTCTCCAGAGCTCTGAGAATATAAATTTCTGTTACATCAGCCACCCAGTTTGCACTGCTTTTTTAGTACATTCTTAGGAAGCTAATACACAGATTTTCTTCCATGATATTTGTGAATGTGTATGTCTGAATCTTTCTTTCTATGTTATAGACCACATGCTTAACTAGATTTCTTCTCTTCCTGCTTTGGTTTGGAAGATACTCTGTAACCTATAGGGACTTCTGCAGAAATTCAAATCATCCACTCAGATTCCATTTTACCAATTTAGCTCTTAGAGGTGGGGGTGTTTTTCATGCAAAAACTCTATTCTTTCACACTTCTATAGGACTTTTGCATCAGGTACTGAACGGGCAATTATCTTATTTTTAATTTGGCTACCCAACTACCTTGAGAGACACACACAATCCTATTATTGTCACATTATCTGCATGGCATTGCTCACTTGCTCACTGTTAGTGTTAGTTGCTCAGTCATGTCCAACTCTTTGCAGTCCCATGGACCCTAGCCTGCCAAGATCCTTTTCTCTGTCCATGGACTTCTCCAGGCAAGAATACTGGAGTGGGTTGCCATTCCCTTCTCCACAATCTTCCTAACCCAGGGTTTGAACATGGGTCTCCTGCACTGAAGGCAGATTCTTTACCATCTGAGCCACCAGGGAAGACTTTTGCAGGCATCCTCATTTGCCACATCACAGGCATCCTTATTTTAATTGGCTACAATGACCAAGATTGGAGGTTTGAGTTTCAAAAACAAACATAAAAGACAAGCTTAAAAACTATGCAAGGGGACTTCCCTAGTGGTCCATTGGCTAAGACTTCATGCTTCCAATTTAGGGGGTGCAGGTTTGATTCCTGGTCAGGGAACTAGGTTCTCCATGCCACAGCTAAGTGTTCAAATGCTGTAATGAAGATCAAAGATCCCATGTCCTGCAACTAACACCAAGCACAGCTAAAAAAATAATAATAATAATTAAAAATAAAAACAATACAGCACAGTAACCCAATGAAACAACCCAGTCTGTTAAATTTGAATGACTTATCCATAAGCACCTAACCTAATTTAATTTTTATGGTTGTTGAAAGTTCATTATTGCTTTCACTACTTAAAATAACTTGAATAACTAGTGTAGCTTTTATTTACTCACTCATTCACTCACCTACTGATATTTATTAAATGTTTACTCTTTTCTAAGCATGATGCTAGGTGCTGTGCATTCAGGAGTGAGCCCAACTAACATGATCCCCGCTCTCTCATTATAACCAGTCTAATGGGGAAATAACATTTAATAAATACATAATTACAAATTCTGATAGATATTAGGAAGAAAAAAAAAAAAAACTGGATGGTATAAGAAAGGGTAGTATTAAACCAGATGCCTAACTCACCTAGAGCCAGACATTCTGGAATACAAAGTCAAGTGGGCCTCAGGCAGCATCACTATAAACAAAGCTAGTGGAGGTGATGGAATTCCAGTGGAGCTATTTCAAAACCTAAAAGATAATTCTGTGAAAGTGCTGCACTCAATATGCCAGCAAATTTGGAACACTCAGCAGTGGCCACAGGACTGGAAAAGGTCAGTTTTCATTCCAATCCCAAAGAAAGGCAATGCCAAAGAATGCTCAAACTACCACATAATTACAGTCATCTCACACGCTAACAAAGTAATACTCAAAATTCTCCAGGCTTCAACAGTACATGAACCATGAACTTCCAGATATCAAGCTGGATTTAGAAAAGGCAGACGAACCAGAGATCAAATTGCCAACACCCACTGGATCATAGAAAAAGCAATAGAGTTCCAGAAAAAGCATCTATTTCTGCTTTATTGACTATGCCAAAGCCTTTGACTGTGTGGATCACAACAAACTGTGGAAAATTCTGAAAGAGATGGGAATACCAGACCACCTAAGCTGCCTCCTGAGAAATCTGTATGCAGGTCAGGAAGCAACAGTTAGAACTGGACATGGAACAAAAGACTGTTTTCAAATCAGGAAAGGACTATGTCAAGACTGAACATTGTCACCCTGCTTATTTAACTTATATGCAGAGTACATCAGGCAAAGTGCTGGACTGGATGAAACACAAGCTGGAATCAAGATTGCTGGGAGAAGTATCAATAACCTCAGATATGCAAATGACATCACCCTTTATGGTAAAAAGCGAAGAACTAAAGAACCTCTAGATGAAAGTGGAGAGTGAAAAAGTTGGCTTAAAACTCAACATTCAGAAAACAAAGATCATGGAGTCCAGCCCATCACTTCATGGCAAATAGATGGGAAAACAATGGAAACAGTGAGAGACTTTATTTTCTCGGGCTCCAAAATCACTGCAGATGGACACTGCAGCCATGAAATTAAAAGACACTTGCTCATTAGAAGAAAAGCTATGACCAACTTAGACAGCATATTAAAAAGCACAGACATTACTTTGCCAACAAAGGCCCATCCAACAGTCATGTATGGATATGAGAGTTGGACCATAAAGGAAACTGAGCACTGAAGAATTGATGCTTTTTGTGGTTCAAAGGACTGTGTTGAAGACTCTTGAGAGTCCCTTGGACTGCAGGAAGATCCAACCAGTCCATCCTAAATGAAATTTGTCCTGAATTTTCTTTGGAAGGACTGATGTTGAAGCTGAAACTTGAATACTTCGGCCACCTGATGTGAAGAACTGACCCACTGGAAAAGACCCTGATGCTAGGAAAGATTGAAGGTGGAGGAGAAGGGGACAACAAAGGATGAGATGGTTGGATGGCATCACCGACTCAATGGACATGAGTGAGTAAACACTGGGAGTTGGCGATGGACAGGGAGGCCTGGCTTGTTGCAGTCCAAGGGTTCGCAGAGTCAGACACGACTGAGTGACTGAACTGAACTGAAATGAACTAAGTGGTTTATATGTTTAGTGCATGTGTTAGTTAGAACTCTTTTAGTTATAGGTGAGAGAAAGCTGTCACCTGGGAGAAAACATAGTAACACAAGGGAAAGGGGTAGAAAGGAGGAAAAATGACACCAGCCTTCAGGAGCAACTGAGCCTGAGGACTCTGAATGTTTGGTGCTAATATCGTTATCCTTGATTTCCAGTTCTCTTGCCCTCTTTTCTCTGTGCAGCTTCTTTTGCTTCCATTATAAATGTCCTTTCTCCATTCTGGCGCTTCTGGGCTTCCATCTTCATAGATTAGAAGCTGTGCAGGAAAGGGCCTTCCTTATTAATTTTGGTTCCTTGGTAGAAAAAGTCCCTAGGAAATACTCCAGTGAACCCAGCATGAGCATTTTATTGGAGGGTAAACAATGCTAAGAGGAAATGCGTATAGCTACCACTTAGCTTTAAAGAATCTGCCTTCCAATGCAGAAGACATGGGTTCGATCCCTGGGTTGGAAAGATTCCCTGGAGGAGGAGACGGCAACCCAGTCCAGTATTCTTGCCTGGAGAATTCCATGGACAGAGGAGCCTGATGGGCTACAGTTTTGGGGGTTGCAAAGAGTTGTACACGACTGATCACGTACATACATACCACTCAGCTTAGATAGTTTTCGCTTAAGTATTTAAAAATTTCCTTCAACAAATTAAGTAACAACTGATAGCAAGCAATAAAGGATAGGGCTATAAGGTACGTACATCCCATCTGTGCAGGAACTGGCCAGTGTCTCATTGCTTTGGCTTCTACTCACTACCGGCCAGTGTTTCTTGGTCTCTGGTGGCTTTTGGTTAAATTTTGCAAAGCTGACAACAGCTCTGGAGCAACACAGAGGTTAATGCTCCTGGTGGGCTGGTGGGAGTTGGGCAAATATGCTAATTAGGAGCCTGGGCTGTTTGGATGCCTCTCCTTCAGATGATGGCTTCTGACTGCTGACAACAAAAGGTACATCAACAGCTACATCATTGGGTATACATGCTGTTTGTCACTCCTTGTGAACACATTCATAAATTTCTGTACATTCTAAAATATGTTCATAACACTAGGATATAATACATGTTTATCTCTTTTAAGAGAAATAGCCATTAACTTACCTGTAACAAAGTAAACACATTTATTTTATTTTATTTTTTGTGGTATTTTATTTTGTTTATTTTATTTTTTTCATTTATGTTTATTAGTTGGAGTCTAATTACTTTACACTATTGTAGTGGTTTTTGCCATACATTGACATGAATCAGCCATGGATTTACATGTGTTCTCCATCCCGATCCCCCTCCCGCCTCCCTCCCCAGAAAGATAAACACCAATACAGCATACTAACGCATATATATGGAATTTTAAAAGATGGTAACGATAGCCCTATATGCAAAACAGAAAAAGAGACACAGATGTACAGAGTAAACACGTTTAAAGCTTTACACTTGGGGAAAATGTGTTTACAGTCACCAACTCATGTTGGCCAGAAAAGCTATTTATCACTTGCAAACTTAGAAAGCAAATTTGTATTCATCTCTATTAAATTGTGGCAGGAGAACAGTCATAGCCAAGAGGAGGCTAAGGAAATAAGACATTTAAATGAAATGTAGTGTTCTCAGTGGGATCCTAGGATATAAAAATGATATGAAGCAAAAGCTAAGAAAGCCTGAACACAGTATGGACACTGGTTAAGGCTAATGTGTCAACACTGTCAATTAATTGTAACCATAGCAACATAAAACATTAATAAAGGGGAAAACAGGGTAAGGGTATATGGGAACTGACTGTACTGTCTTTAAAACTTTTTGTAAATCTAAAACTGTTCTAAATTTCGAAATGTTTACTTAAAAACTAGGATGAGACATTCTTTGCAAAATTTTATTTACATATCACGGTGGATATTGTACCCATTCCTGCTGAATCATCACAGTCAGAAAGACTGGATATTATGAAAAGGAGAAAATATGGGAGAGGTGCTCTGGACCCCACAAAAGAGTAGCGATTGAATTTGGTTAGAGTCATTGGTATTTGAAGGGCTTCCCAGGTGGCCTTAGTGATAAAGAACCCACCTGCCAATGCAGGAGATATAAGCAACATGGGTTCGATCCATGGGTCGGAAAGATCACCTGGAGGAGGGCACAAAAACCTACTCCATTATTTTTGCCTGGTGACTCCCACAAACAGAAGAGCCTGGTGGGCTACAGTCCATAGGGTTACAAAGAGTAAGACACAATTAAAAGCAACTTATCCCACACACATTGATATTTGAAGCCTGGATTTACCAAATACCTTGATGTATTTTGTTAGTAATTGTTCCTGGTGCATGGCTAAACCATAATTTCTCAATGATGAACTGAAGAACAGAATTTGAAATTTTAAAAGATGGAATTGAATATATGCATATTGTTTTTTTTTTTTAATTTCTGACTACATCGATTTTCAGAAGGCTTAATTACTCTCCTTTTCCTTAAATTTATCTTTTCCCATGGTCCTCTTACTTTCCTTTCCTCCCCTCCCATCCTTCCTCTTCCCTTTTCTCCCATTCTTGCTTCCACACGATTGAGCATCCACTCTGTCCAGACACTGTGCTGAGGGACATACAAGTAACACACCCCCTAGTGGGAGAGATACGTGCAAATGTCACAAACTGAATTTTCTCTCCCCTGGCTGGAGATTAGCAAGGAGAGACTGGCTGAACAGGCCATTGCAGAGAAAGCCTGCTATGAGGTGGCAAAAGTCAGGAGGCTCACGTCTACAGCAGGGGTGTGTGAGACCCCGGGCAAGTCCATCCACTCTCATGGCCTCAACTTTCTTGGGGCATCATGAGATGAAGGTGCTTCCAGCTTGACTTGTGGTCTTTGATTACTAGGGTGTGGGGCTCTTTAAGAAAGATTTGCTTCAGATAATATTTAAAGGTTTCTAATTCTCTAAGGATTGGCCAAGGAGGGTTTTCCTGTTTTTCCAAGCTGCCCTGCATAACATATTATACTGTCCAGAAATGATGTTTAAAGTTTCAATAGCTTCTGGTTCTCTGGGCCACATCACCTTGCAGTTGCCCTCAAATTGTTTCTGAATCACGTTTCCTCTGGCACGAAGCAGGAGCCCTCGGTTCACATTACGCCTTACAATGTACAGCGCTCTCACCCTGCTGCAGAGAAGCTTTAATGTCAGAATGAAAAATGATAAAGCATAAATGAAATAGCAACCACATGTTCTCTGTAGCGTGGCCCTGAGTCTGCGTGGCCTTTCGAAGCAGGGAGCAAACCACCTTTGCCGCGCTCAGTAACAGAGATAGGGTCTGCCAAGTTTGGCAACGGGAGGGGGTGGGGTGGGCAGGGAAGGCTCTGTCTTCATAGTCCCCAACCTCGGGTGACCTGAGGCAAGGAACGGTTGTCTAGCTGGCCAGGGCCACTCTGTTGTTTGCCGAGAGCAGTACAGTAAGAGAGAGAAGGGCTTAATGAGATGGACCCAGAGGACTGGATTCTCATTCGGTTCTATCAGTATGTCCAATTGATTCTGCATCTTAATTATCAAATTTCCCCTTCATTTCTAGCCTGGTTTATTATTCTCAACTCAATTCTGGTGGCATTCTCTGATTGTCTTATTACTGAAGTCTTGTCCCATTTCCATCTATTCACCATGCTGCAGGTAAAGTGATATATTAAAACAACAACAACTAGTTTCAATTATGTAAAATGAGTAAGTTCTGGAGACTTAATGTACAGTGTGCAGTGGCGACTATAGCTAACAATACCATATCATATTGTATACTTGAAATTTCCTAAAAGGGTAGATTGTATGTGTTCTTACCACACACACACACACAAAATCTCTCTCTCTCACACACACACACAAGAAAGGAAATGGCAACCATGTGAGGTGCTGGGTATGTTAATTAGCTTGATTGTAGTGATTATTTCACAATGGATACATATATGGAAACATAAAGTTGTATACCTTCAATTTACACAATTCCTATTTGTCAATTATACTTTAATAACGTGACTCAGTAGTTAAGAATCCACCTGTCAACACAGGAGATGTGGGTTCTATTCCTAGGTCAGGAAGATCACGTGGAGAAGGAAATGGCAACCTATTCTAGTATTCTTGCTGGGAGGAGCCCTGGACAGAAGAAATTGTCGTTCATGGGGTTGCAGAGAGCCAGACATGACTTGGCCACTGAACAACAGCAAGGCCAAAAATATATGTAAAATCCCTCTTTTTGTCCCCTCATGGTAAAAAGCAAGTCTCAACTTCTTAAAACAACTTGAAGTTTCTTTTGTGATCTTGCTTCTCATCTTCCAAGACCCTCTCCAGACACATCCACTTTGCATCTTAACAAACTACTCATAGCTCCTGGCACACACCATGCCCAAGGATACTTGCCCTGGCCCATGACTTTCCTCCAACCTGTGAAGTCCTCACCTCATACTGACTGTTTGGGTAATTAGTACCCAAGACTCAATTCAGATATCATATTTTCCATTAAGTCTGTCTGATAACTATTCCAGAAAAGTTAGGCCTCTTACAGGCCCTTGTATATACCTTTATTATATCATTCATAAAATTTCATATTGTAAATACTTGTTTTCAATTTTGCCCCTACATTGGCAGGCAGCTTCTTTACTCCTGAGACACTAGGAAAGTCCACCACTGCTTGTATTCATCCTCAAAGCTGGGACAAGCTCTGAAATATAGTCTCTACAAAAATATAATGAATAAATCTATGAATGAATGATCTATATAAACTTTAGGTTTAAAATGGCCTCTGGTTAGCAGTCCCTGGATGTCATTTAATTCTCATTGTCTCCAAGGGGTGAGTTTGACGTGCCATCCCCACAACTTTCACCCCTACATCAGCTTCAAAAACTAGATTTGAAGCTCATCCTATTTCCAAAATCTTGGAAGAATTTCCACTTACCTTAAGTCTCACAAAAAATGTATCAAGAAAGATAACTTAGGACTATTCTTGCTATGCTTCTGGAGAAGAGTGAGCTGGCTACCATGAAAAAAAAAAAAAAAGTAGAATGATCTTTTGCCCCTGCACCTGTATTTGCAAACTGATTCAGGGAATAGAAGTTCTGGAGAATATAAACACTGTCCCTATCCTAAAACAGTACCTGCTTTTTGAGTCCAACATACTCTTGCCACCACTTGTCTACCTCTTTCATTAGGCTTTTCCTCTCTGAAGCCATTTGGAGGTGACATTTTCCCTCACACAGTTGGCAGGGGCTGTTCATGAGTTTGAGTGGAGAGGACTGTGTGGGCAGAAAGGGGCAGAGAGTTAAGATTAGAGATGAAATGTGTTATCATTGGACCTGGAGGCTCTGGAAGTGCAGAGATTTAAACTGAGCTCAAGATGGAACAGGGAGCTGGGATGCCATGTATGCAGAGTTCAACTTTTTTTTTTTTTCTTTCAGAATTTTCCTTAAAGGAAAGAATGTATGGAAAGATGATATTTTGATAAGATTCTTGGTAGGATTTCCTTTTTTTTCTTTAGTAATGAACAATTTCTATTTTCAATACTTAAGATGCATTCTTTAAATATAAAATAGACATTTTTCAACTTTTTTATTTCATATTGGAGAACAGTTGATGCTAGTTTCAGGTGTCCAGCAAAGTGATTCAGTTATACACATACACGTATCTATTCTTTTCTAGAGTTTTATCCCAATTGGGTGGTTATATAACATTGAGCAGAGTTCCCTGTGCTATGTGGTAGGTCCTTGTTGATTATCCATTTTAAATAGAGCAGTGTGTACATGTCCATCCCAAACTCCCTAACTATCCCTTTCCCCACCCTTCTTACCTGGTAACCATAAACTTATTCTCTAAGCTTGTGAATTTCTTTCTGTTTTGTAAATAAGTTCAGTTGTATCATTTATTTTTAGATTCCACATTTAAATGATATCATATGATATTTCTCTTTCTCTGTTTGACTTGCAGCTTTGTTGTTGTTCAGTCACTCTTTTGTGTCTGACTCTGAGACCATTTGCTCCTTGGAAGAAAAGCTGTGACTAACTTAGACAGCATGTTAAAAGGCAGAGACATTAGTTTACCAGCAAAGGTCCATCTAGTCAAAGCTATGGTTTTCCCAGCAGTCATGTATGTATGTGAGAGTTGGACTATAAAGAAAGCTGAGTGCTGAAGAATTGATGCTTTTGAACTGTGGTGTTGGAGAAGACTCTTGAGAGTCCCTTGGACTGCAAGAAGATCCAGCCAGTCCATCATAAAGGAAATCCGTCCTGTATATTCTTTGGAAGGACTGATGCTGAAGCTGAAACTCCAATACTTTGGCCACCTGATGTGAAGAACTGACTCATTGGAAAAGACCCTGATGCTGGGGAAGATTGAAGGCAGGAGAAGGGGACAACAGAGGATGAGATGGTTGGATGGCATCACCGACTTGATGGACATGAGTTTGAGTAGGCTCCGGGAGTTGGTGATGGACAGGGAAGCCTGGTGTCCTGCAGTCCATGGCTTAGCAAAGAATCCGACATGACTGAGCGACTGAACTGAGCTGACTGCAGCATTCCAGGCTTCCCTGTCCATCACCAACTCCTGAAGCCTGCTCAAACTCATGTCCATTAAGTCGGTGATGTGATCCAACCATCTCTTCCACTGTTGTCCCTTTCTCCACCTGCCTTCAATCTTTCCCAGCATCAGGGTCTTTTCTTACAGCTTAATATTATTGAAAACAGACAGCTTAAACTTTGAGACTGGGGGGAAATTATTCTGGCACTTTTTTGCTTGGGGAAGGGGTCTTTTCTAGCTATTCACCAGCAGGAAGAGAAGTACTAGAATGGTCTTCTTAGTAAGTCAGAGGCCAAGTCAAAGCTTTGAGAATCCAGGAGCTCATTTCTTCTTGGCAGGTCTACAGGGCATCTAAATCAGCAGAGAGGGCTTCTCTGGTGTCTCAGTGGTAAAGAATCTGGCTGTCAATGCAGGAGACATGGATTTGATCCCTGGGCTGGAAAGATCCCACATGCCGCAGAGCAACTAAGTCCATGTGCCATAATTATTGAGCCTGTGCTCTCAAGCTGGGGAGCCACAAACACTGAATTCTCACACTGAAACTACTGAATACAATGTGCCCTAGAGCAACAAGAGAAGCCACTGCAATGAGAAGCCTGTGCACCACAACTAGAGAGTAGCCCCTTCTCACTACAACTAGAGAAAAGCCCTCGAAACAACAGACCTAGCACAGTCAATAAATATATAAATTACATTTTTTAAAAGATCAGCAGATAAAGATACATGTGACTGTGGTCTTCTGGCCTCTGCTGCGCTCAGGTCTCAGGTCAGAGTTGAAGGAGAAGTTAGCTTTCCCGGAGACGGTCCTCTCCAATTCCTTTCCCTCTCACTCTGCCCACAGATCAGCTTCGTGCCTTGAAGGTCCCACAGCCTCAAAATAAAGCCCAGGACTTGTATTTGTCAAAGAAGGTAAGACTAGCTGAATGAACAGCTAAACAGAAACTGAAGCTTTTTTTTTTTTCCTTTATCCAAGGGCAAGAGAAAATGTCAGAGGCTTTTCGTTTCACACCCACAGAATATAATATAGTTGCAGGCATCTGGAAATTTCTAAATTGAAACACACAAAATATATATGTTCAATTGTGTGAGAATAAACAGACTGTAGCCCAGAGCACGTCTCTGCAGCACCTCTGAATGTTGCTAATTGAAATAGCACTGTAAAGACACTGAGCCACAATGTGGGGGGTGGGGGCAGTGGTCCTGTGAAGGGTAGAATGGGATGAGGTATGGAAAAGATATGAACTTGATTATGTGCCCTGAAAGTTTAGAAACAGGAAAATTAGACATAGATGGGCAACACAGTGCCAAGCACTGAACCGGTATATAATTTGGAGGATGATTGCAAATGGCACTCTCTGACTCTTCATGCTACTGATGATAAATATGATGAACTTTCTAAAGAGAGACATGCAATGATTTGTCATTCTGTTGAAAAATTACTTGGAGACGGCTGGCTATTCCAGATAGGCAGGTCAGTTGGTGGCTGGCTATATTTCTTTAGCTCCCATATTTCAATTTGACTTCTGTCTTTAGTGTCCGGTCAGAGGGCTCATGATACATACAGCTGAAGCTGGAATTGGTACCCTGAGCTACTGGACAGATGCAAATATGCAGAAGCTCTAGACTTCACTATTTCGTCTTTTCACAAACTCCTCAGTCTTCCTTGTGGAATCCATATATGGGGCCAGAAGCAAGATCATTTCTTTGTTGAAGCAAGACAAAATTCTTCTGAGGATATTCTTGAGCCAAGGCTCCCAAACTGTGTGCCGAGGTGCCCTAGCATGCTGCAGCAAATGCACAGGTGTTCAATAGACAATTTGCATTTTTAATTAAAAAAATAATATCAAGGTGGTAATGATAACTCTATATGCAGGACAGAAAATGAGACACAGATGTATAGAACAGACTTTTGGACTCTGTGGGAGAAGGCTATGGTGGGATGTTCTGAGAGAATAGCATTGAAACAAGTATACTATCAAGGGTGAAACAGATCACCAGGCCAGGTTGGATGCATGAGACAAGTGCTCAGGGCTGGTGCTCTGGGAAGACCCAGAGGGATGGGATGGGGAGGGAGGTGGGAGGTGGGTCAGGATGGGGAACACATGTAAATCCATGGCTGATTCATGTCAGTGTATGGCAAAAACCACTACAATATTGTAAAGTTAATTAGCCTCCAACTAATAAAAATAAATGAAAAAAATAATAATATCAAGGGAAGCATGATGACACTGAATCTGTTGCACAGCACGAGGACTACTGACTCAACGCAGGGCATGGTTTCAACACAACCTAGCTTTGCAAAGCTAGGTTTTTGGTCTTTGTGTGTGTGCTAAGTCACTTCAGCTGTGTCCAACCCTTTGTGATCCCACGGACTGTAGTTTGCCACGCTCCTCTGTCCATGGGATTCTTCAGGCAAGAATACTGGAGTGGGTGGCCATTCCCTCCTCCAGGAGATCTTCCCAACCCAGGGATTGAATCCACACCTCGTATGTATTCAACTTTGGCAGACAGGCTCTTTACCACTAGTGCCAAGGTGAGCACTATATGAAAATCACCATGGAGCAGCACATAATAGTGGAGGCGTCCAAGCTGATTCCAAGTGCTGTGAGGCCACACGGGGCTCAACAAGCACACGTATCTCGCTGGTGAGTAATTGAAAAAAATGAAATAAAGTTTTTTTTTTCTTTTTTCTCTTCAGTTTTTTACAGTACAATATGTATGCATATTTTAAATGGCTACTAAATTGTATTTTTTTTGTTTCCTATGCATTTTATTTTTTAAAATATAAATTTATTTATTTTAATTGGAGGCTAATCACTTTACAATATTGTAGTGGTTTTGCCATACATTGACATGAATCCGCCACCGGTATACATATGTTCCCCATCCTAAACTCCACTCCCACCTCTCTCCCCGTCCCATCCCTCAGGGTCATCCCAGTGCACCAGCCCCGAGCACCCTGTCTCATGCATCAAACCTGGACTGGAGATTCATTTCACATATGACAACATACGTGCTTCAGTGCCATTCTCCCAAATCATCCCACCCTCGCCCTCTCCCACAGAGTCCAAAAGACTGTTCTATACATCTGTGTCTCTTTTGCTGTCTCGCATATAAGGTTGTTGTTACCACCTTTCTAAATTCCATATATATATGCGTTAGTATACTGTATTGGTGTTTTTCTTTCTGGCTTGCTTCACTCTGTATGATAGGCTCCAGTTTCATTATGAGGTGGATGAAACTGGAGCCTATCATACAGAGTGAAGCAAGCCAGAAAGAAAAACACCAAGATTGGGAATACATGTAAATCCATGGCTGATTCATATCAATGTATGACAAAACCCACTGGAAAAAAAAAATAATAATAATAAAAATTAAAAAAAAAAACAAAACCAAATGCATTCTTTTTAATGGTTGAGTAATATTCCATTGTGGATATGTACCACAGCTTTCTTATCCATTCGTCTGCTGATGGACATCCAGGTTGTTTCCATGTCCTGGCTATTGTAAACAGTGCCGGGATGAATATCAGGGTACATGTGTCTCTTTCAATTCTGGTTTCCTTGGTGTGTATACCCAATAGTGGGATTGCTGGGTCATATGGCAAGCAACTCCTGCAGCTCAATTCCAGAAAAATAAATGACCCAATCAAAAAATGGGCCAAAGAACTAAACAGACATTTTTCCAAAGAAGACATACAGATGGCTAACAAACACATGAAAAGATGCTCAACATCATTCATTATCAGAGAAATGCAAATCAAAACCGCAATGAGGTACCATTTCACGCCAGTCAGAATGGCTGCTATCCAAAAGTCTACAAGCAATAAATGCTGGAGACAGTGTGGAGAAAAGGGAACCCTCTTACACTGTTGGTGGGAATGTAAACTAGTACAGCCACTATGGAGAACAATGTGGAGATTCCTTAAAAAAACTGGAAATAGTACTAAATTGTTATGACATAAATGTGTATTAAGTTATTTCTACCTAATTACTTAATAAATGGAGATGTTGAGATATTGGGTATTTCTTCTGATCTAGGGATACCCTGAAAACATTTTTGAGTCACTAAAGGTACTGTTCCTAAGAAAGACAATCCCAAAGAATGCATAAACTACCACACAATTGTACTCATCTCACACGCTAGTAAAGTAATGCTCAAAATTCTCCAAACCAGGCTTCAGCAATACGTGAACCGCGAACTTTTAGATGTTCAAGCTGGTTTTAGAAAAGGCAGATAAACCAGAGATCAAATTGCCAATATCCGCTGGATCATCAAAAAAGCAAGAGAGTTCCAGAAAAACATTTATTTCTGCCTTATTGACTATGCCAAAGCTTTCGACTGTGTGGATCACAATAAACTGTGGAAAATTCTGAAAGAGATGGGAATACCAGACCACCTGACCTGCCTCTTGAGAAACCTGTATTCCGGTCAGGAAGTAACAGTTAGAACTGGGCATGGAACAGCAGACTGGTTCCAAATAGGAAAAGGAGTACATCAGGGCTGTATATTGTCACCCTGCTTATTTAACTTATATGCAGAGTACATCATGAGAAATGCTGGGCTGGATGAAGCACAAGCTGGAATCAAGATTGCTGGGAGAAATATCAATAACCTCAGATATGCAGATGACACCACCCTTATGGCAGAAAGTGAAGAGGAAATAAAAAGCCTCTTGATGAAAGTGAAAGAGAAAAGTGAAAAAGTTGGCTTAAAGCTTAACATTCAGAAAACTAAGATCATGGCATCCGGTCCCATCACTTCATGGCAAATAGGTGGGGAAACAGTGGAAACAGTGGCTGACTTTATTTTTCTGGGCTCCAAAATCACTGCAGATGGTGATTGCAGCCATGAAATTAAAAGACAATTACTCCTTGGAAGGAAAGTTATGACCAACCTAGATAGCATGTTGAAAAGCAGAGACATTACTTTGCCAACAAAGGTCTGTCTAGTCAAGGCTATGTTTTTTTCCAGTGGTCATGTATGGATGTGAGAGTTGGACTGTGAAGAAAGCTGAGTGCCGAAAAATTGATGCTTTTGAACTGTGGTGTTGGAGAAGACTCTTAGAGTCCCTTGGACTGCAAGGAGATCCAACCAGTCCATCCTAAAGAGATCAGTCCTGGGTGTTCATTGGAAGGATTGATGCTGAAGCTGAAACTCCAGTACTTTGGCCACCTCATGCGAAGAGTTGACCCATTGGAAAAGACCCTGATGCTGGGAGGGATTGGGGGCAGGAGGAGAAGGGGACGACAGAGGATGAGATGGCTGGATGGCATCACCGACTCAATGGACATGTGTTTGAGTAGGCTCCGGGAGTTGGTGATGGACAGGGAGGCCTGGTGTGCTGTGATTCATGGGGTGGCAACGAGTCAGACACGACTGAGTGACTGAACTGAACTGAAAGGTACTGTGATTCAAGAAAGCTTGAAACCCTCTTCCTTAGGCAAAGATGGCTGGAGATTTCGGGAAAGTACAACCCACAAGCCTCCTATTTCTAGCTTAGGCTTAGACCTGAGGGGATAAAGGAAGTAACTCACTCCAGTGGGTACCCACTCAATACTTGTTCATGAATATTTTCTCCTAATATTTATTGAACCAGGCAGTAAAAAATAAGTATATTATATAATTCTGCGTGCCTGCCTGCTCAGTCACTTCAGTCATGTCTGACTCTTTGTGACGTTATGGACCATAGCCCGCCAGGCTTCCCTGTCCTTGGGATTCTCCAGGTAAGAATACTGGAGTGGGTTGCTGTGCCCTCCTCCAGGGAATCTTCCCGACACAGGGATGGAACTCGTGTCTGTTACATCTCCCGCATTGGCAGGCAGATTCTTTACCACTACCATCACCTGGGAAGCCCCATATAATTCTCATGATGCCCCAGTGAAATGGGCATTCTGTCTAGTATTATATTTTACAGATGAATAAACCAAGTCTCAGAGAAGTTAAGTAACTTTGTAAGTCACACAGTTAGTATATGTTATTTGAACCCTTAAGGTTTTGATTGAAACTCATGCTCTTTCTGCTACACCACACTTCCCCAGGTTGGATGGATGGCTAGATGGTAGATGCCTGGACAAATCAAAGATCTAGCATTTCTAAACAGAGAGGATAGAGAGGAAACTCCAAATGCCACAGGCTTGTGGAGAGAGCTGGACATTATAGGTCCTTGTGCGAAATCAAATATATCAATTAATCACTCTTCGTTAGAAACTGAACAAGTAAACCCAGAATTCCAGATAAATCTACACTGACTTTACAAATTTATCTTTTCTTTTGCATTTGGAAAGACTATACCCTGTCTTGTGCGCATACTGAATTGTTCAGTCATGTCCAACTCTTTGTGGCCCCGTGGATTGTAGCCCACCAGTCTCCTCTGTCCATGGGATTTTCCAGGCAAGAATACTGGAGGGGGTTGCCATTTCCTACTCCAGGGATCTTCCTGACCCAGGGATCAAACCTGCATCTCCTGCATTGGCAGGCAGATTCTTTACCACTGAACCACCTGGGAAGCCCCATATACTCTCTTACCATATGGTTAATTCTTAATGACTTACTAAAGTCTCAGGCTGATTCAAATTCAAAGACAATAGCCCTTTAGCTTCTGCATCTCCTTCACCTATCCAGTATGTCCATAAACCACTAGCCCAGATGCTTGGGATGTTTCAGATAGTCCTGCCTCAATCAAGAATATCTATTTGCATAAAATATTTATATATTAAATTTCTAATGCTTAAAAAAAAAAAAAAACTTCTGAGCAGAAGAATGTTTTCCCTTAACCCCATTTGTTTTAAAGGAGAAAGAATGAAAGAGAAAAAAGAAATGCATTATGTTTTACATAAAGGAAACAGCTCCAGGCAAACCTTGCTAAATATTTTAATGGTTTAAACATTCATTTTAGCAAGTTTTCTTTAATTTTCTTAACTTTGTTCCTTTTGAACTAGCTCAACCTTCATGTTTAATCCTTGGAGCTTTCAGGGAACAGCTCACAGAAAGTTCTATACACAAATATAACAAACATTTCAAATAAAGCACAGTGCATAAAACAGAGAACAGGAGAACTCTGACAACAGCTGCTAGATTTAACACTAATAGTTTTGAAAGATTTTGGCTTGAAGGTTAAGAGTATCTCATGACAATAAGCAGGCTTTGTATATAATGTCAACAGTCCTTTTGCAACATGTCCACTTTTAATTTATTCTTTTTCATTTGTATAAGACAAATAATATAATTATGGATGTCTGGTTCATGACATTGAAGTTAAAAAAAAAAGTCCAAAATCAATCATGTTTTTTAAGAATAACAAATTTGAAAAACCTCTGGCCCGGATGCCTGGTAATAACTACAGTTTGGTCCAAATGTGATAATATGCTTCGACTCTGTATGCATTTATTTAATTCATATTAGCATTTGGTGCATTGATGGTTCTACATATGTGGAAATGATTTAATTTTCCCTCTCATTTGCTTCTCCAGGGATACCATGACTGATAATGAGTCTAGAGTTGGGAGGGGTGGATACAAGAATCTCCCTCACACAGCACAGACCAGGGATATCAGAAAGTTTTCAGAATCAGCCACTGGCTTACCCCAGCAAAGACCCCGGCAGATCAGAGAGTGTTTTACACCACACACGCATCCATGGAAATGCACTTGTACATAACACATACATACGCTTAGACAATTTTATAGATATTACCATTCATAGATAATGCCATTCAAGGCTTTGCTTAAGATATCAAGCCAGAAGCCTCAGGAGGATGCTATGTGATGGAGCAGATGAGAAGAAGTCACAAAATAAAAGAGGCACAAGGCCAGACTGCTGTTAAGAGAGGCGCATGAAGCTGGAGTGTGGCTTTCAGGAGGAAGGGCTCCACAGGGTTGATGGTAAGCTCCCTCCCCTCGAGAACACACAAGTCGTCAGCAAAGACCCAGGTCATGCTAGGCTGTTAGTGGCAGGAGCTGGCTCCCTTGTATGCTTATGTTAAAGGCCACCTGCTCTCTTTTCACATCTAGGTTGGCTTAGGCAATAGATGTCAGGTCTGATTTCTGCAGCCCAGGGTCCAGGTCTAGTGAGGAGACAAGGCACACTCACAATCCTTGGATCCTGCTCCCAAGGGCATGCCTTGGCCTTGAGCACTGTTCTCTAGAAGAAATATCCACAGTGAAAGTAATAATACTGACCTCAATGATAATACTCCTGAAGATGTCCTCTGTAACAGGCACTGTAAGATCTGGCTTACTGACACGTCCTTCCTGATTTCTCTCCACTCTTTTATGAAGCAGGTATTCTTTCCCCCATTTTGCACACACAAAAACTGAGTTAATTTTCCCAAATGGATGATAAATTCAGGACTCAGAATTTTTCATTAAAGCAAATATACTATAACCCATCCTTCTTCCTTACAGAAAAATGCTGAGGACTGAGCACATGATCTCAGCTGGCCATGGTGTGATTTTTTTTCTGGTCACAGTGCCTTCCTCTGTCCCTCCCTTCTGAGTGCATGAAAGCCCCATGCTCACAATCCTCACTTTTTTCTGTATCTTTCTATCCAGTGGTGCTTTCTTCATGTGATGCATAGGCACCTGCCCCCTTGCCTTAACCTTAAAACCCTTGTAACTTTTACTTTCAAATTTCAGGATGTTTACTTGAGCCCCCACCCTGCCATACACATGCACACATGCACATGCATGCACTCACACACAGATGCATGGATGCACTAGTCTATGCTAAACTCTGAGAGCTCATTAAAGCACCAAATATCAGTGCGGAGACCACTGGCATCATAAGCCTCAGCACCCTTATTCTACTAAGTATGCTGAGGTCCAGGGACTGAAGAAAGTTTAAGAAAGACATGAAAGGGAACTATGTTTGTTCCTCAGATATTCTGAGAGTCCTTTTATCTTTTGTGCAGGACCATGTTTGCTCCAGGAAATAAAAAGAACGAACCTAAGATTCATACCCTCATGGGCCAACAGTGGAGGTAAGGAGGTAGCCAGGAGAATGGGCAATGGTGGCTCAGTGAGATGGACCTCTCCTGGGAAAAGTGTTGTGGGCTGCAAAGGGTGGAAGAGGGACACTGGCACCTGTAAAAAGCCTGTTTCCCAAATCTCCTGCCCCCCAGTCTAGTGATTAGGTAAAAATGTAATAAAATGGCAGGCAACCATGATCAATTGTTGTAGAAATGGATTGTAAAAGTGGAGGCCGTGTGCTTTCTTATTTTTCCGTCAAATAAAGATGAGAGTTGAAGTCTCTGTAGCTCAAACCTTGAGAAGTGTGTGTGGCCTGTTTCCACAGCACAGAGGAATTCCCGATTTTACACGGAGCTCATCCTTCTGTCACTAGGTGCTTACTGAGGATCAGATGGTTTCTTTTGTACCGCACACCTGCTTTTAGCACAGGGCCTGCCTAGTACTCAGACTTTATTTTCCTGGGCTCCAAAATCACTGCAGATGGTGAGTGCAACCATGAAATTAAAAGACGCTTGCTCCTTGGAGGAAAAGTTATGATCAACCTAGACAGCATATTAAAAAGCAGAGACATTACTTACCAACAAAGTCCATCTAGTCAAAGCTATGTTTTTTCCAATAGTCATGTATGGATGTTAGGGTTGGACTATGAAGAAAGCTGAGCGCTGAAGAATTGATGCTTTTGAAATGTTGTGTTGGAGAAAACTCTTGACAGTCCCTTGGAGCAAGGAGATCGAACCAGCCCATTCTAAAGGAAATCAGTCCTGAATATTCACTGGAAGGACTGATGCTGAAGCTGAAACTCCAATACTTTGGCCACGTGATGCGAAGAACTGACTCATTAGAAAGACCCTGATGTTGGGAAAGATTGAAGGCAGGAGGAGAAGGGGACAGCAGAGGATGAGATGGTTGGATGGCATCATCGACTCAATGGACATGAGTCTGAGTAAACTCCAGGAGTTGGTGATGGACAGGGAGGCCTGGCATGCTGCAGTCCACAGGGTTGCAAAGAGCTGGACATGACTGAGTGACTGAACTGAACTGAAATGAGTACACAGAAAGTGTTCAAGGTAACACTTGTGTGTGTCAAAGGATCAAAGAGCCATTTAGATAGAAACTCCACACTGGCAGAAGCTCTGTCTCTTTATTCACCCCCTGGTTCTAGAATGACACCCATTGGCACTGCACACAGGCCTGGACTCCCAGGTAGTGGGCCTCCATGAATCCATGCCGCTATAGCCCTAAGTAACCAGGCCTCTGTGGTCTCAGGCACAGGGGTCTCACTCAACCTACCCTCTCACCACAGTCTGAGGCATAGAACAAGCCACTACATGACCGAGACCTTAACCTGGCCACAGAATGAGCTTCAGTTCAGTTCAGCCACTCAGTCGTGTCCGACTCTTTGCAACAGAATGTGGTCCACTGGAGAAGGGAATGGCAAACCACTTCAGGATTCTTGCCTTGAGAACCCCAAGAACAGCATGAAAAGGCAAAAAGATAGGACACTGAAAGATGAACTCCCCAGGTCGGTAGGTGCCCAATATGCTACTGGAAATCAGTGGAGAAATAACTCCAGAAATAATAAAGGGATGGAGCCAAAGCAAAAACAACACCCAGTTGTGGGTGGGACTGGTGACAGAAGCAAGTTTTGATGATGTAAAGAGCAATATTGCATAGGAACCTGGAATATTAGGTCCATGAATCAGCACAAATGGAAGTGGTCAAACAGGAGATGACAAGAGTGAACATCAACATTCTAGGAATCAGCGAACTAAGATGTACTGGAATGGGGGAATTTAACTCAGTTGACCATTATATCTATTAGTGTGGGCAGGAATCCCTTAGAAGGAATGGAGTAGCCATCATAGTCAACAAAAGAGTCCAAAATGCAGTACTTGGATGCAATCTCAAAAACGACAGAATGACCTCTGTTCATTTCCAAGGCAAACCATTCAACATCACAGTAATCCAAGTCTATGCCCCGACCAGTAAGGCTGAAGAAGCTGAAGTTGAACAGTTCTATGAAGACCTACAAGACTTTCTAGAACTAACACCCAAAAAAGATGTCCTTTTCATCATAGGGGACTGGAATGCAAAAGTAGGAAGTTAAAAAACACTTGGAATAAAAGGCAAATTTGGCCTTGGAGTATGGAATGAAGCAGGGCAAAGGCTAATAGAGTTTGCCAAGAGAATGCACTGGTTATAGCAAACACCCTCTTCCAACAACACAAGAGAAGACTCTACACATGGACATCACCAGATGGTCAACACTGAAATCAGATTGATTATATTCTTTGTAGCCAAAGATGGAGAAGCTCTATACAGTCAGAAAAACAAGACTGGGAGCTGACTGTGGCTCAGATCATGAACTCCTTATTGCCAAATTCAGACTGAAATTGAAGAAAGTGGAGAAAACCACTAGACCATTCAGGTATGACCTAAATCAAATCCCTTATGACTATACAATGGAAGTGAGAAATAGATTTATAGGACTAAATCTGATAGAGTGCCTGATGAACTGTGGACAGAGGTCCATGACATTGTACAGGAAACAGGAACCAAGACCATCCCCAAGAAAAAGAAATGCAAAAAAGCAAAATGGCTGTCTGAGGAGGCCTTACAAATAGCGGTGACAAGAAGGGAAGCGAAAAGCAAAGGAGAAAAGGAAAGATATACCCATTTGAATGCAGAGTTCCAAAGAATAGCAAGGAGAGATAAGAAAGCCTTCCTCAGTGATCAGTGCAAAGAAATAGAATGAGCTCCAGTGCAGAGCAAAACTCCATCAAGTTCAGACTTCCTTAGTGGTATGATGTGATATCACGATGCTTGGGTTATCAGCCTAGCTCTGTCACTAGCCACATGTGGGACACTATCCCTTGATGTCCACACATAGTAAGATCGAACTGTGGGGAAGGTGGTGTCTTCATTCTCATTTTGCTCTAACAGCTCATGGTTATACCATAGATCAGATAATAGGAGGCTACCTGCTCCTTGGAAGTGGCAAGTAGCATGAAAACCCACCCAAAACCTCCCAAGCTTTCACCCTGAGCTATGAGTGACTTAGAACATTTTGATGTGTGGGAATTTGGGAAACACATCCTTGCAAGAGAGGTCCCCCTACACACACAGGTTAGGGGCCAACTATCACGAGGTTAACATCCTGGTGTGTTGCAGCCCATGTGGTCACAAAGGGTCAAACACAACTTTGTGACTGAATAGCAATATCCAGGATGAAGATGTGAGAAATTTCAGAGCTCTCCTGAAGTCATTTGAAAGGAAACTCATCAAGCCTAAAGAGTCATGCCATTTTCTATCTGGGGATTGGCCTCCCCATAGTTACAGACTAGGAGAGTTGGTCTGCTCCCAGACGTAGAGCATATTACAGCCAAGTGGTTGCAGAAATGCCTACCTGCTCAGTGTCAGCTCATTCAAACAATGCTGATTCAATACCTTGAAGTGCTCAAGAGCTTGGTCTTTGGAACTTAGCAGATATGGGGAAGAGTTTCAGAAAATTTAGATGCCTTGTACAAGATGGAATAACAGAAAGGAAAGTAACATTTATTGACTGTAATTGAGCTCTTTCAGAGATCTACATCATACAGATGACACCTTGGGTCAGGGGAAAGCGCACTGCACTATCCTGCTTACAAATTCCCCTTTCTGCCAGGTTCTGTCTCTACAACCCGAGTGGCTTGTTTCATACAACCTTCCACAGGGTGCCTGGAGGCGAGCATCTGGGGGAGTTTATCTCTTTCAAGGATCTGCACCTGTGTTCCATCTTGCCTCCTTCCTTTTTTTAACTACACTGTTATGTTTTGGAAAGCCTGGGCTCTGTCATTCCTCCTCATGTTGCAGAGACTGCCACATCTAAAAGTCACTGACACCCCCAAGGTTACTTGAAATGGGTCTTCTCTGCTGTTTTTTCGAATAGCAGTGCTTTTCTTTATGCAAACTGATGTACTTGTCAGAAGTGCTCTTGGGTGCAAATGACAAAAACTGGATTCCAACTTGCTTGAACTCACGCTCATTGTAAGAATAGATGAAAGCTCATAAATGTAATGGAGGAGTTGCAGTACCTGGAAACCTCTGTGATGGGGACTTACCATTTCCAGGATGCTGTCTGTGCAATTTGTCCTTAGGCATCAGCTTTACTCTCTCTGGTATCTTGAGTGTGTAGAAGACAAGGTCACCACTACATTGGCACTCATCATGTCCATGATGCACCTTTATCAGAGGGGAAAAGGGATTTTCTCTGCTTGTTTCACTTAAGAGAATAGAAGGGGAAACTCTGATAGCTATAGCTTGGGTAACATTTCCACTCCCAAATCAATCACTGTCAGCAGAACCTGGGACAGAATTATTATCCAGGTCTGGGCCATGTGCTCATGCTTGGAGATGGGGTCATGGGCTTGGCAACAGGCAGAAATCCATAGTTTGAGTAGGAGAGGAGAAGGTCCCCAAAGAAAGGATTTCTATTGTTTCTAAAATAAGGGTTTCGAAAATAAGGGTGCAAAGATGCTGGGCATATAGAAAGAATTGTACATCACAGATAATTATGACTATTGTCTTATTTGTGAAAAACTTGAGGTATGTCATGTTTTTATGTACAATTGCATTTCAGGTAGTTCTCATATCAAATATACATGAGAAAGTACCTCCCCCCTGCATTGGTGAAGAAACTAAAGATCAAAGACTTAGGCTGTATATTAATAGAAGTGCCATGGCTAGGAAGACAGGTTAGAGAGGCAGTCACAGTTTGAGAAATGTTTCTGGATCTCTTAGTTTGGCACCATCCAAGTCAAATGAAAATAAATGCAATAAAGATACAGATCAATAAATCTTATTGATTATGTATCAAATAAACACCAGAGAGATATAGATAGGATTTAAACCATGACTTTTGAAGGGATATTTATATCTCAGTGGTCGCCTATGGTGTGAGAGCTGCAAAAGACTTTGATTTGAAACAAACCTTGAATAGTCACTCTAATAAAAATTCTGAATTGGAGACATTATACAAATCAAAAATGGAAATTTAGTCAAGGGAGTTCTAGTTTCAATTCTTTCTTTAGCTTTACAGAATTTCAATATTTTAGCTGTTGGTTAGAGAAACTTAGAAAGTAATTAGGTAAGAGCAGTGAAAGATATATAAAGACAATAAAATTTTATAAAAATGCATTATCCCAAGAAAAATAACTACTAAATTGCTTAATATATAAAAATGTGACCAACATTTGATGATCAAAAGTAAAAAAAAAAAATGAATTTATATGTATGATTAAATTTGATCAAAGACAGCTTTCAAATCAAGGTGAACAAAACATAAGAAAATCAAATTCATAAACATACTATTGTAAGAAATGAGTCTCATGACCTCCTTAATAGTAGAGATATTTATTGTGTTAATATCTCAAACCAAAAAATATAGCCTAAATAATTTAATGTAATTATATAAATTTTAGAACTAGAATTTTTTTCATGGCTTTGGTACCATGAATAACAAAATCGATGATAAGAGAAATTTTTACTTGTTGAGCTGAGTCACCTAGTGACTATGAGAAGTTATTGGAAAGCTGTGTGTATCCCTGTCACAATAGCAAACAGGGTCATTAGTTAATTGGTGACACATATCAAAGAAACGCTCATGCCACCAATGTGTTAACATCATTAAGTGACCTGGAAATTATAAGAATGACTTTATGGATAATTTGGACCACAATTTATATCACTTGGTAAAGAGTCCTATAATATATAATTTAGCTTATCTATGGCATAAAAAAAATATTTATTTATTTATTTTTGTTTCATACATTGATCTGTTTTACCCCATTAGTAGTATATAATTGAAATATCCCCTCAGTACTTATCAGCAAGGAGTTAAGAGGACACAGAGAACATTCTCATGCCTTGTTTCTTATAGAAAGAATCATTCAATGATTAGAAGTTGAATCATATTGACAGAAGAGATAAGAGAGCATATTTCAGAGTGAGCAAAATTTGTAGGATTCTGAACATGCAAACTGATGACTGTTACCTGATCCATTGATTTAATAGTGGAAGGACTTAACAATGGGGCTTCCCAGGTGGGGCAGTGGTAAAGAACCTGCCTGCCAATGCAAGAGATGCAAGAGATGCAGGTTCAATCCCTGGGTTGGGAAGATCCTCTGGAGAAAGAAACAGCAACCCACTCCAGTGTTCTTGCCTGGAAAACTCCATGGACAGAGGAGCCTGGTGGGTTATTGGCCATGGAATGGCAAATAGTCAGACATGACTGAACACTGCACAGGACTTAAAGACAGGAGTGGGGAACAGGTCTAAAAAGGTAGATGAGATCAGATTGTGGGTATGCTGAGGACTAGATAGAGCAATAAAATTTTTTGAGCTCTTGTGAATCATTTATATTAAAAATACCAGAATAGATACATTAGGGCTTTAGTTTCCTTATCTGTAAAATGGGATAAAAAATGCCTCAAGAGTTTAAATAGATGAACAGACCTGGCATAGGACAGGGCTTGTTTTAGATAACTGAAAAATGTATTCTTGTCTATAAAAGGACTGTCTAGATAAAATATGCAAAGTCTTTTTCCAAGCTCATACATTCATATGAGAGTTAAAGAATAACAGAAACATATTATCATTTCTCTAAAGAAGGTATACTCTATCTGCTTTTTAATCTGTTCATAAACTATTTTAGCACTTTAAAGAAAACAATAATAACCCTCCAAATGTATTATATTTAGTTTCATTAAGAATGCAAATTGCTCAATTTACCTTATATTTGAACACAAATTGCTCAATTTACCTTACATTTGCATGACATGATACTAACAGCTTTGCTTCTGTCTAGTCATGAAATTTTCCTGAGGTTCAGAGCACTTAGTTGGTTGTATATTTTTTGGCTCATATGAAATCCAAGGTAATGAGCTTTAACACTACAAAGGCTCTGGAATGCTTTCAAAAACATTTGCTTCCCACAAGACAAATTAGCTGAACCAAGCAATAAAAAGTGACATTAAGCATTCAATACTCCCATTTTTATGGAGTCCCAGGTCAACAAAAATGACCCCATTGGAGGCATTTCTCTAATGCCCTTGTTCAGAGTTTTACTAAAAACCTGACTCTAGGAAGCTAATCAATAGTTATTTATGCATTATAGACTCCTAAAGAAAGCCTACCTCATAAATTGAACTCAAGGCATTCTGGAAGCTTCTGGACCTACTGTGGTTTATAAGGACCCTCTGTCAAGTGGACCACCCCGTGTGCACACATATGTCTACATCTGTGTATGTACGTTTGCAGTTTATCACTTTTACTTGTTTGATATTATATCTTAAGGTCTTTAAGAAAATTCTAACGTTGTCTAATGACCAGTGAAATTCTACTCTTTTTGCCATTCTTGAACATTCATATTTAGAATTTGCAGTTGTTGAATATCCAGTTTTTAGACTAAGTGATGTGTTCAACTCACCTGGAATATAATTTTTTTTTTCCTATTTGAGGGAAAACATTTCTTGAGGGAAATTATGATTAGTCCAGAGAAGGGAGACCAGGCGAGTGAAGACAGATCTTACAGGGAGCAGTTGTGAGGACTGAGTGTGCCTGGCCTAGGGAAGACAATGGCTGAGGGGTGGGGAAGGGAGAGGGCAGCATCTGCATGTCCCTGAAGGACCGTAAAATAGAAGGAACCCCAGAGGTTTAGAAGAGGAGTAAGAGACAGAATCATAGGGAAGTAGAGTTTAGACTATTATGAGGAAGGATTTTCTAAAACAATGGTCCAAAAAAAAGAAAAAACGAATAAATGGCATCTCAGGTGGTACTAGTGGTAAAGAATTCACCTGCCAATGCTGAAGAAGTAAGGGACTTGGGTTCGATCCCTGGGTTGGGAAGATCCCCTGGAGGAGGAAATGGCAACATGTTCCAGTATCCTTGCCTGCAGAATCCCATGGACAGAGGATACTGAAGGGCTACAGTCCATAGGGTTGCAAAGAGTCAGATGTGACAGAGCACACAAGTCCATGCACTCATGTGCATATGCATGTGGGTGCACACACACACACATTCCCTGAGGATTTCAAGTTTTGTTTTCACTCCAAGGACAGTCTTTGAAAAAAATGTGCAAAAGAGAAAGTAGAAAAACAAGATATTTATTTTTGCAAATCCAAATAAATTTTAAGAAAATTTTCTTTGACTATTTGTGAGACAAAAAAAAAAAAAAAAAAAAAAAAAAAAACCTACTGAGACGTTTGATCAATCTGGTTGGTGAAATGCTGCCCATTTTGTCATTAAAATAGGTTTTCTCTGTCAAAATGATGGATGAGTTTTCCCTCAAGGCTACTATATACCTTAATTAATTGATAGCTAGGAGAATAATCTTGAGGACACCAAAGAACAGATTGATCTGTCTGCTTGATGTGTCCTTTATTTATTTAGAAATGTAATGTGCTCAGTCTTTCAGTCATGTCCAACTCTTTGGGACCCCATGGATTATAATCTCCCAGGCTCCTCTGTCCATGGGATTTTTCAGGCAAGAATATTGGAGTGGGTTGCCATTTCCTTCAACAGGGGATCTTCCCTACCCAGGTATCAAACCCATATCTCTTCAGTTCAGTTCAGCCACTCAGTCATGTCCAGCTCTTTGCGATCCCATGGACTGCAGCAAGCCAGACTTCCTTGTCCATCGTCAGCTCCTGGAGCTTGCTCAACCTCACATCCACTGAGTCCATGATGCCATCCAACCATCTCATTCTTTGTCATCCCCTTCTCCTTCTACCTTCAATCTTTCCCAGCATCAGAGTCTTTTCAAATGAGTCAGTTCTTCATATCAGGTGGCCAAAGTATTGGAGCTTCAGCTTAAGCATCAGCCTTTCCTATGGATATTCAGGACTGATTTCCTTTAGGATGGGCTGGTTGGATCTCCTTGCAGTCCAAGGGACTCTCAAGAGTCTTCTCCAACAACGCAGTTCAAAAGCATCAATTCTTCAGTGCTCAGCTTTCTTTATAGTCTAACTCTCACATCCATACATGACTACTGGAAAAATGATAGCTTTTCTAGATGGACCTTTGTCAGCAAAATAATGTCTCTGCTTTTTAATCTGATGTCTATGTTCCTCATAGATTTTCTTCCAAGGAGCAAGCATCTTTTAATTTCATGGCTACAGTTACTATCTGCAGTGATTTTGGAGCCCCCAAAATAATATATCACTGTTTCCATTGTTTCCCCATTTACTTGCATGAAGTATGGGACCAGATGTCATGATCTTAGTTTTTTTAATGTTGAGTTTTAAGCCAGTTTTTTCACTCTCCTCTTTCACTTTCATCAAGAGGCTCTTTCGTTCTTCTTTGCTTTCTGCCATAAGAGTGGTGTTATCTGAGTATCTGAGGTTATTGATATTTCTCCTAGCAATCTTGATTCCAGCTTGTGCTTCATCTGGCCTGGCATTTCATATGATGTACTCTGTATATAAGTTAAATAAACAGGGTGACAATATACAGCATTGACATACTCCTTTCCCAACTTGGAACCTGCCGGTTGTTTCATGTCCTGTTCTAACGGTTGCTTCTTGATCTGCATACAGATTTCTCAGGATGCAGGTCAGGTGGCCTGGTATTCCTTCTCTTTAAGAATATTCCACAGTTTGCTGTGATCCACACAGGCTTTGGCATAGTCAATAAAGCAGAAGTAGATGTTTTTCTGGAACTCCCTTGCTTTTTTATGATCCAGCAGATGTTGGCAATTTGATCTCTGCTTCCTCTGCCTTTCCTAAATCCAGCTTGAACATCTGGAATTTCACACTTCACTTACTGCTGAAGGCTGGCTTGGAGAATTTTGAGCATTACTTTGCTAGTGTGTGAGATGAGTGTAGTTGTACAGTAGTTTGAGCATTTTTTGGCATTGTCTTCCTTTGGGTCTCCAGCATTGGCAGGCAGATTCTTTACCGCTGAGCCACTTGGGAATCCCAGAAATGTAATAACCTTACAATTTATTGATGTTCCTTGAATTACCTTTAGGCTCAGCTTGGAATGACCCAAACAGTCCTAATTCATCAAGATGTCTTGTGTCACTTGATGCCTGGGGGTCAAAACAGAAGGGAGCCAAATTCTGGTGGAGAATATAGAGTCTGCCATCCTGTCAAGGACACTTGTCTGTTCTATCACAACCCTGGAGAAATTCAATGATGAATTCCATTCATTGTGCAACTCCTTTCATAGTATAATTTTGAAAATTGCAAAACATGTGTTTCCCTGATCTATTTGGAGATCCTCAAAGAGGGATTTGAGCTTATTAAGTGGAATCCATTCCTTCCTTAAGAGTAACAATCATAACCTCACCTGTTCTAGTGAAAAAGTAAAACAATCATAGGGCAGTTCTAGAAAGTCTCAGGAGAAGGCAATGGCAACCCACTCCAGTGCTCTTGCCTGGAAAATCCCATGGACAGAGGAGCCTGGTGGGCTGCAGTCCATGCGGTCATGAAGAGTCGGACACGACTGAGCGACTTCACTTTCACGCATTGGAGAAGGAAATGGCAACCCACTCCAGTGTTCTTGCCTGGAGAATCCCAGGGACGGGGGAGCCTGGTGGGCTGCCGTCTATGGGGTCGCACAGAGTCGGACACGACTGAAGCGACTTAGCAGCAGCAGCAGCAGTGGAGAGTCTCAATTGATTTTTGACAGTAGCCTGGGGATTCTTCTGCAAAAAGCTAGTGGTCACAGTCAAAATCGTGGTGGTGGTATTGATAAGAATTAAGGAGTGAATAAGAAAAATTGCCAAGAGGCTAGAAGAACTGCTAGGAGGGCTGGAAGAGCAGTCAGGATGGAGGTGACTCACGGATGAGCAGGATTAGCAGCCTTGTTCCCAGCTATTTCTGTCATGAGCTGCTGTGGAGATTCAGGCTGTAGAACCCTCCGTCTTTCAAGTCAGAGTATCTCTTAAAGTTCATCCTGGTTCCAAGAGTTTACTTTCTCCAATGGTTTTACGCTCTATATTGCCCATAGACATTCTAAATTCATGAATCACCAAAGCAACCGAACACCAAAAATTCAGTCTATGTTGGCCATTTTTGAATGAGGTTTAAAGCAGAGTTTCCTCTTTTACTTTGACCTAGTCTAAAAGGAAGATTAAGCATGCACGTGCAGAAATACAGCTACTGAGAGTCACTCTAGCATGAAGAGAAATTGCTATACAGGCAGTGAATATGCCCATTTCACCAATGTCTTGGCCTAGATTGGCCCAGAACAAAAGTAGATGTTTAATGGGATAACTATTTGAGCCAAGATACAATTGGTCCAGTGATTCTCAAATTTGTCTAGGTAGTAGAGTACCTGGCAATCCCTGCCTTTTGTGAAATATTACAGAATGATCATGTATCTTATACCTTTGAGGACGGGCTTCCCAGTGTGTTAGTGGTCAAGAATCTGCCTGCAATGCAGGAGCCGCAGGAGATGTGGGTTCACTTCCTGGGTTAAGAAGACCCCCTGAAGGAGGACACAGCAACCCACTCCAGTATTCTTGCCTGGAGAATTCCATGAACAGAAGAGACTGGCAGGCTATAGTCCATAGGGTTTCAAGGAATTGGACATGACTGAAGTGACTGAGCACACACACACACACACACACACACATTATTTTGCAATATATTTCACTTTATGTGGGGTTGTACTAGATTAAATTGTGGTAGCTGTCTCCAAAGGTATAAGAAAAAGCATATGCTGGAAATAAACCAAGTAAGTGGCAGTCACTTAGGGCAGACACAATGAAGGTCAGTGTCAGTTTTCAGAAACCACATGATTTAATGATTTAAATTTAAATGACTAAATCGTTAATCATTCAATTAATGATTAAGTTGATTGTTGAAATTTGGTAGGAAGCCAAGCGTAAAATGGCTCATTCTCTGAATTTGCTTGGGAGAGCAACTTTGGAGCAGTTTTAAAAATATATTCATCTCTTTCAAAAAAAACATATCCTTCTCCAGACCCTTCTTGATTCCATTAGGATAAGTTTGGGGGAGCTTGTGAGGTTCCTACCAGATTGTGCAGGAGTGTCATCTTTACCTTCACCTTCTCAGCCCAGGTTCAAACACAATTTCCACATCCTATTCTCCTGCGGACGTTATTCTTCTGCTCCTTTAATTCCACCAGGGTACCATGTTGTGTCAGTTAAACTTGAAGCCAGTGTTGGAAGGTTTCTTCATCTTCTTATTTCCTTTTACTTGAAGTTCATGCCAGCTAAGGTGAGGTCAAAGAGTTGACTGCACACAGGATCAGGGGTGGGAGCTTTTGAGGATGAGGGTTGAGGCTTTCCCCAGGATTCAGATACCACTTTTTATCACTCTTGGCAAAGCAAAGAAATCGAGGGTCAAAGATATGAGGACCTTAAGTAAGACTTTATTCCCTCTCATAATGAGAACTTGAGGAGGCATTGGCTATGAGTTATATTTCTTAGCTCACACAGGTAATAGAATGTGTTACCAAAGTTGCCTCATGATAGTTATGCATGTAATGCATGTTAAGTCATGTCCGACTCTTTGCAACCCCAAAGACTATAGCCCACCAGGATCCTCTGTCCATGGGATTTTCCCAAAAAGGATGCTGGAGTGGGTTGCCATTTCCTCCTGCAGGGAATCTTCCTGACCAAGGAATCAAACCTGGATTTCCTGAACTGAAGGCGGATTCTTTACTGACAGAGCCACCGGGGAAGCCACCATATATATATATGCTGTGCTTAGTCACTCAGTCATGTTTGACTCTGAGAATCTATGGACTGTAGCCCACCAGGTTTCTTTGTCCATGGGGATTCTTCAGGCAAGAATACTGGAGTGGGTTGCCATGCCCTCTCCAGAATGTTCATCAACACTTGGTTCTTATTCTGATCTGGGCTCATTTTACACTTTCACTCAGTTTCTGCATCAGCATACACACACACACACACACACACACACGGTTACAAAAAACATTTGTTGATTTGATTTATTGAATAATTAACCAGCTGCAGATTGCTCTCATTATATTAACTTACTTCCAAAATGTTTTCTAGAATATGAAAATTCATGGAGGGTAACAATTTCCAATATTATTAATGCAGGTGTGATGAGTTCTTCTGTTCAAAGAAAACTAAGCCAATGTATGAAACCAATAATATTCATAATACATTTAAATCTTTTATAATAGACTTTCTCTCATTGTGGTAAATATTTAAAGCTGCTTAAAATTATTTTGTCACTCTCTTTCTCATCGTATGATACTTTTCTTATTGTAATATATCAAGTATAAATACTAACACCTACTCATCTGAAATCACTTAACTGACAACTCCGACTCCACGGAACATGGCCATGTTTCTGTCCTGGGAAATGTAGGCACCTAGTAAATTTATTTTAAAAATAAAGTAATTATATGCATGTTCTTCTATAGCATTTATTATTCCCTGTCAGAATTCCATTATACTGTAAGCAACTTAATCGAGTAAAATATATCAGCTTCTTTTCCATCCCTTGACCTTTTGCTTGCATGTCACATTGCAATGAGGAATCAGTATATATATATATTTTAATTTCAGAGAAAGATTTGCTTTTTTATTGGAGTATAATTGCTTTACAATGTTGTGTTACTTTCTGCTGTACATAGTTTTTCTTTTTTTTGGATTTCAATCAGTTCAGTCATTCAGTTGTATCTGACCCCATGGACTGCAGCATGCCAGGCCTCCCTGTCATTCACTAACTCCCAGATCTTGCCCAAATCTACGTCCATCGAGTCAGTGATGCCATCCAACCATCTCATCCTCTGTCGTCCCCTTCTTCTCCTGCCTTCAATCTTTCCCAGTGTCAGGGTCTTTTCCAATGAGTTTTGATTGAAGGATAATTGCTTTACCGTGTTGCATTGGTTTCAACCAAACATCAACATGAATCAGCCATAGGTTTACAGGAGTCAGCGTCTGAGGGATAAAATATATGTTTTTTGTATGCAAAAATGATCTTTGAGAATAAGCCATCTCCCTATGTTTTACATAGTGCCTGATCAGAACCCAAAGTCTTCCCTGAGTAAGTAGGTATGAGGGTAAACCAACTTAAAGCATCTTAAATGCTTAAAGCATCTTACGCAACTTAAAGTCAACTTAAAGGCATCGGCAAATACTGTCTGGAGAGCCCAAAATATCCCACCATGCAGCATCCATTAGGGAGGACAGCCCACATTGGGCTTGCCTGATTCTGCACCAGAGGGCAAGCCATTCAGCTACTCCTGAGGGACACCAGCCCCTACAGAGGGTCTCTGCCAGGTTGAAAGGCAGAGTTGACAGAAAAGAGTTTCTGAAGCCCAGTAAGAGGAAGGCAGGTTCCAGGCACCTTGCTTCTGCTGCTGCAGTTTGTCCTGCCTTTGTTTATCTAGAGGTAGAACCTGGAGGCAGGGCTCTCTTCAGGAAGCTTTTTCCTCCTTGCTTTTTCCCTTCTAGCTTAGAGTAACTTAATTTCTCATGAAGCAGAATTTTGCACTCACGTTTTGTTTCTTTGCATCCCCAGACATTTCAACTTAGCTACTGATTCAGGGAAGACTCTAGGTTCTGATCAGCCACTGTCCAAAATACAGGGAGACATATCCAAAGGATGGCTCAGTCTCAATCTTAGGGAAGAATGTATGCACTTAGACTGCCCAGAAGGTTGGGATACATTTTCCTTGTCCTCAGCTCTGGTATTCAAAGGCAGGAGGGTCCTCATCTCCCAGGCCTGTGATGGTTTACAGGTATCTGTGCAGCCCCAGCCTCCCCTGCAGCATCCGCCAGGCTGGAACCCACATTCTCTGGTCTGCATCCCACATGTGTCCTCTCTCAAGGCGGTAGGGCTCATAGCACTCAGCAATGTCTTATGAGGCTTTTTCTAAAGACCTGCCACATCCCAGAAATTAGCAGAGGCCAATCTGCTTCTCATTATCCTGATAGTCAATGATTTATATTTCTAACTTGGGGGAGGAGAGAGTGCTGAAGAAGGTGAACCATTTGGCAGCTTATTAACCCTTCCAGGAGAATGTGCTTCCAGGACTCCTCCCGGAATCAGTTAGGTCACCATTCCTGGGCTCTGCACCCCAGTGGACTGTGCCCTTTCCTGAGTAACAAATGTATCTAATTTTCTTGAATTCTTCACATTCTGGCTATCAGTATGGATGGAAACAAATTCCTCATCCCACCCCTTTGCAACCCAAATCATCTTTCTTCAATGAGTCCCTGTTATATGAGCTCTGCTTTCTTCCAGTTATCCTAAAAATCTTTAGGAGTTTCTTCTTTTCATCCACACATGTGTAAGCCAGTCAGTCAAACAACACATATATGTTGACTATCTGATAAGGAGGGCTTGTCCATAAAAAGAATCTGCCATTTAAAAATTCCACTATCTCCACATAGTGAAAAATATTTCTATTATGAAATAGCTCTCAAGTTATGTAAGTATAAATATAAGGTTGTACAAGAATTTTTGTTTCAGGTGTTTATGTGTGTGTGTATTTGTGTGTGTGTATGTGTGTGAGCTTGTGAGGGGGGCAGTAGGCTGCTTGCTCCAGTATGCATTATAAGGCAGAGAGGAGAAGATTTTCCACAAGTAACTCAGGGTCTTGCAGAAAGGAGGAAATGGAGGGATACATTTGGTTCTTCATTTCAGATTCAAAGTCAGGGAGATAGTTTGGGGTAGATAAAGAAAGAACAATGAGCTTCTTGGAAAATCAAGTTACTCTGAGGATGTCCAAGTGGTCCCTGCACTGATTTTGGGGAAGGGAAAATGGAACGTTGATGTGGGATGTTAGGTGGGTGGCCTGGAACCTGTCCTGGTGCAGCCATTTTTGTGCAATTAGTGTCCTAGAGAAATCGTGAGTGAAACCTCGAAGTTTGATCAGAGTGGGGTTCAGTGATCTAGCAACATCCAGAAGCCTTACCCCTGGGGCTTCAAATGGCACCTGTGTTAATGACACTGCTTCAGAACAGATATCTGACAGCACTATTTGATGGAGGGAAGCCATACTTACTTGAGATGCCTTGACTTTGGTTGGGGCTGACCCAGGAAAGGAGAAACTAATTCCTCTAAAATAATTGGTGGCCTGGGCAACCGTCCACTCTGACATGTGTAGCAGTGAAAGTGAAAAGTGAAAGTGAAGTCACTCAGTCGTGTCCGACTCTTTGTGACCCCATGGACTGTTGCCCACCAGGCTCCTCCCTCCATGGGATTCTCCAGGCAAGAGTACTGGAGTAGGTTGCCATTTCCTTCTCCAGGGGATCTTCCCAACCCAGGGATCGAACCCAGGTCTCCTGCATTGTAGGCAGATGCTTTACCATCTGAGCCACCAGGGAAGAGGTGTAGCAGTAGCAGGAGCAAAATGCCAGCCTGACTACATCCCCGCAGACACAGAGGTTCTGCCCTTGACTCTTTCTTCTATAGCACATTTCTTTATCGAGGTCACTCATGAAAGAACAGGTGCAGCCTTTTGTAAAGACATCATGACACCTGGTGGCATTAGCACACATTCTGATTCCCATTGTACCATTGTCCAGTCCCAAAACACATGCTCTTAAATTCTGACCCCAGCAAAATCAGAGATACATTGCAGGATTCATCATTTGGACACTGGTAACCACTTGTGAATTCCTGCACAAACAAATTCAAGGGATCTGAGAGACTGGACTTTATGTTCATTTGGATGTGTGGGAACTTGAGGATTCTTCTCTGGGATATCATTGCACAGGTTCATTATTCATATTATGCATGTGTGCTCAGTCGTGTCCAACTCTTTGGGAACCCATGGACTGTAGCCTACCAGGCTCCTCTGTCCATGGGATTTTCCAGATAAAAATATTGGAGTGTCCTGTCATTTACTTCTCCAAACAATGCCTTAAAATAAAACAAATTTGTTATTGTGGTATAGGTCAGAAGTCTGGCGTGAGTCTCATCAGGCTAAAATCAAGGTACCTGCAGTTCTGTGCTCCCTTCTGGAGGCTCGAGGGGAGAATCCATTTCCCTGCCTTTTTCTGCTTCTAGAGGCTGCTTGCACTCCTCAACTAATGGCTCCTTTCCTCTGTCTTCATAGCCAGCAGTGGAGAGTCTAGTCCTTCTGACATCGCATAACTCTGTCCTTGTCTTCTGCCCCCTTTCCCCTTGTGATTACATTGGGCCCTCTCAGTGTAGGATAATGCAGGATAGTTTTGCTAATTTAGGATCAGCTGATTAGTAACCTTAATTATCCTTTGTTATGTAACCCAACATATTCATAGTCCCCACAGCAATAGATCTTGCCAAGGTGGGTAAAACATATGAAGCTTCTGCCTTTGGGTGCTTACAGGACTGTGGAGTGGAAGTGTCATGTGAAAAACTACCTATGAGCTAGGCTTGTGAATCTGTCCAGAGAGGTGATGCCTGTCATATCCCTAGGCTTACAGGAAGAGAGCAAATCTTCAGTCTCCCCAAATTCTTGATGAACTATAGATGCTACCCTTGAAGTTTTTCATTGCAAACTAAAGCAATGATAACAGGCCTTAGTGAGTTGGCTGTATTTCTGACCAAAGAGCTCCCATGCCCATGATAGAGCTGCGTAGCCCATAGAGGCCAGTGTTATACATCATTAATGTCCCCAATTATTCCCATGGCACTGCCCCATGAAGTGACCAACCACCGGCCCTGCCCATAATTCTAGGATTACTCCCCATTCCTGAGTTACAAAGATTTTATGAATTAACCCAGAAGCCTATCATTTCCATGTTATTTCTATGAGAAAATGTTCTGCTGTTGTTGTCTAGCTGAATTATAACAAAATTCTAGAGCATAACTGTCCACAGGTTAGGCAAAGCCTATAGGTACTTACATTTTTACCTGAAAATTATCTAATAAGCTTCCTTTAGTCAGGTCTGATTAACATTAATGTGGGTGCACCACTTTTATTAACTCATGCCCAATAACAAATTGGAGAAGGAAATGGCAACCCACTCCGGTATTCTTGTCTGAGAAATCCCATGGACAGAGGAGCCTGGCAGTATATAGCCCATGGGGTTGCAAAGAGTCAGACATGACTTAGTGACTAAAAAACAATAACTGAACAGTGTTTTTTTCCAGCAAGCAGAATGACAAACGGAAATAACGTGCATTTTGAAGGACACCTGCTCTGTGATCTCAGCTGAAATCCAGCTCTGTCACTTATTACTAGTTGGGTGACTTTGGATGAGCTGCTCAACCTCACTAAGTACCAGTATCGTGACTGTAAAATCAGCTTAATACTGTTAGACTCACAGGATAATTAAGAAGATGAAATGACTAAAGATGTGTAAACCACTGGTCACCATGGCTGGGACAGAATCATCACTAAACAAGCTTTTGCAACAGCAATCTCTGTGTTAATGTTGCCATACTACTATAGGTTTGATGGGTCCCCTATTATTGGACATTAACTTATCCCCCAAATATAGAACATCCTTGTACACATGGCATTTAAATATCTGTGTGTGTGTGTTACACCAATGAATGCACAGAAGCAGAAGCTGGCTCCGAGTGCTTCCATTGAATAGGTGGGGTCGGGGGTGGGGGCAAAGAGGTGGTGAAAGAGAAAGAACTTCAATAAATTTTTAGCTCTGGGACACTGCTGACCCCTGAGGACTTTGGCCTTGACCCTGAGGAAGCAAAAGCTTTCTTATAGCCAAGGTGCATAGGCATGCCAATTACTGCTGAACATTTTAGAAATAGTCCTTGCTATGAATTATAATCACAGAAATGCCACACTCTTACAAACAGCATGCTCATGCTCAGTCACTTCTGTCGTGTCTCTTTGCGACCCCCTGGACTGTAGCCTGCCAGGATCCTCTGTCCATGTAATTTTCCAGACAAGAATACTGGAGTGGGTACCATGCCCTTCTCCATGGGATCTTCCCAACCCATGGATCTAACCCGTGTCTCCTGTGTTTCCTGCCTTACAGGTGATCTCTTTACTGCTGAGACACCAGGGAAGCCCCCATACGAACAGGATAGTCTGCTAAAAAGAAGCTCATGTTTGTCCAACAGGGAATTTTAAGTTATCCAAACACAAAGGGAGGAGTGCCCAGGGCCTACTGAAGTGTTTTGGGCTTGACCTTCCACCTTTCCTGCTGGTGGCTTGAGTGAACTTGAGCAAGCCCTCTCCATAGCTGTTTCTAGATCTTGATTTGTGAGATTCTAGAACCACCGGGCCTCTGTTCTTTCTTTGTGCTCTCAGTTCTTCAGAGCCTTCCAGAATAAGATTTCTGAATTGGCACAGAAGGACTTCTTTGGCATCAAATGGCTCTTATGAAACAGCACACTGATGAGTTAAATGAAACGATTCAGAAAAATGCCGATTAAATTTCCCTTTAAATACCCAGGGGTTTAGAAATTAAGCAAAACTGCTTGGCACTATTCAGTCTTGATTTTAACAAACTCAAAATGTTTGAAAAATTGTTCAAGATGTTTTGACAAACACAGAGTGCCCCTCTATGTTCTTCCCTTTCCCCTGACATCACTCTTGATCTGCCAAAGAAAAGGCAGAATCAGGGTGCCTGGGGTGTACAGGTTAGTTAGTTTCCCAGGAAAACCTTTTTTTGCCCATCAAATGGAATAATCCATAGTTCTTGTTTTAACACTCACTAGCTTTTTTGTTTTGTTGTAAAGCAATAGAGCTAGTTTGTTTTACTTTAAAAATGAAATAAAATAAAACTGAAAAACTATAAATAGTTTAAAGTGATGACCTTAAACATTGAAATCATAGTTTCAAAGGAAAAAAAAAAAAAAAACTCCCATTATGTGAATTAAATTTGTAACATTGCCTGGCCTGAGCAGCGAGCAGAATAAACGTGAAATGCCGCCCCCATCAGACCTACAGACATCACTACCACCAGCTGACTGGGACCTTGACCTTCCCTTGCCTGCTGAAGGAGGGTTGTGATGTTTGTCAGGAAATACAAACACTCCTGAGAGGGCATGTGGTTGAGTAAAGAGTCCCGGATAAGAAGTCAGAGGTCTGGGCTTCAGCCCTAAACCACTGCTGCCTGGATGCATCATCAAGAACAAATCAGGGTTCACACAGAAAGCAGCCTCCCTCAGGGACCACTCCTGAAACTTATCTGTGCAGACCTTGAGATAATCTCCAGTTCTGGAACATTCTAAAATGTAGTCAGGTTACAATATTTGTATCTCTACAGAGGAATATAGTTTTAAAACTTGTATTAGTGGATAAATGTAGATTACTCGTTTTCTAGTGTGGACTTCCCCTCGTAGCTCAGATGGTAAAAAATCTGCCTGCAGTGCAGGAGACCAGGTTCAATCCCTGGGTTGGGAAGACCTGCTGGAGAAGGCAATGGCTACCCACTCCAGTATTCTAGCCTGGAGAATCCCATGGACAGAGGAGACTGGCAAGCTGTATAGTCCATGGGGTCACAGAGTTTGACATGAATGAGTGACTAACACTTTTACTTTTTAAATTTTCATTTTCTAATATAAATTTCCAACAAATATTATCCCCTGTCTCAAGTGAGAAATATATATCTGGATAGAGAAGGAGGGCTGCAGTCCATGGGATTGAAAACAGTCAGACACGGCTGAAGTAACAACACAACAACAGGGAAGGAGGGAGGGAGGGAGAAGAAGAGAGAGAAAGGGAGGGAGGGATGGGGAGAGAGAGAGACAGTTAAATTTAAAGTGAAAGTGTTAGCTGCTTAGTCATGTCCAAATCTTTGCAATCCCATGGACTGTAGCCTGTCAAGCTCCTTTGTCCATGGGATTCTCCAGCAAGAATACTGGAGTGGGTAGCTATTCTCTTCTCCAGGGATCAAACCCAAGCCTGCTGCTTTGCAGGCAGATTCTTTATTGTATGAGCTACCAGGGAAGCCCATTAGACTTGAAGATATATCTAAATCTGTATCTATAACTGTGCCTCTGTATGCTTACTATAGTCATTTTCATCAATATTACTCAGCCCACCCATCCATTCTGATTTTCTCAACATCTTGCAGTTTACCAAGTGTATTCATTATCTCCTCTTCCTGAAATGGATCAATTGTTTATGTCCCCAAATAATGCTCAAGGAAACTGAAACTTCTCAAGGTGAATTCCTCAAGGAGACAAAAGTGATAAGTGACAAAGCTGGGGCTGAGTCCAAGTCTACTGGTCCTAAAATATTTTCCTTGTAACATGAGTTGGGCTCATCCAACCACCATTCTATTCTCTGCAGAAGGATTAAAAAAAAAAAAAATCATAGCTTTGGAGCCATGGAGCAGCAGCAAGCCAGTAGGTTCTTTCTTGCGGTTTTGATGACCCAGAGCCATTTGGATAATTACCAGGCTGAGACTGGTGAGACCCAGCCATTCTTTGGCAACTCAGTAAAATGATACAGGAGAAACAGTTTCCATTGTCTACTCCCAATTCCCTGATCATGTTAGCAGCTACGCTGGGCTGGTTTGGGTTTTCTCATGGCAATCAGAGTCGATTTCAAGATTTAAAACTAAGGTCATGCTAGAGAACAAGTAGCCACACCTTTTCTCTTGTTTTATATGTTCTGTAAACTCTTTCTGTAACTGTGGATCAAGAAGCTGTAAGGCATCCAAATGATATCACAGAGCAGCGTTCGATGTTTTACAACATATAGGGATTGACGACAAAGCCATAGACATGAACGTTTCGTAATAATAATTAGAAACAATCACTTTGTAGCCCAGATATTGACCATACGTTATCATCTCCTTTTATATTTATTGTATTTTATTTATATAAAATTTAAAATTTATTTTATTTATATAAAATCCTTTTATATTTATTATATCACTTGAACATCAAAACAGATTTGTAAGCTAAGAAAGGTTGAAAGTTTGTTCCCATTTTACAGATGAGCAAAGTGAGGATGATGTAGTCTTGGCCAATGGCATCCACCCACTTGCCTGGCCCTGACCTCAGTGTAAGTCCAGACCCTCAGACTTGCCCTGACTCTCCATTGCCTGTGTTCCCCAGATCACCCTCCTCACCAAGTTTCTTTCCTCTGCTTCCTGGGCTCCAACCACATTTTACTGCTTTCAGTTCTCTAATTCCCATGCTCTCTCTTGCCTTAAGGTCTTCCCACGGGCCGTTCCCTCTGATGGAATGCCTTTCCAGTTCTTTCCCCTGTTTGCTCCCATTTCCTTCTGCCATAACTATTCATTGTCTTGTCTGATTTTAATTATGCCACTTTCTTTAAGATTTCCCTCCAGCAAGACTGAACTCTACAATCCAAGCTTCATTCGATGTCAGACACGCATATGGTAAGGGCTCAATAGCATATTTTTTCAGGGAAGAAGAGACTGGATTAAGTCTCAGCAAAGGCCTCAAGTACAGGTCTTTACATCATCAGTTTAAGTTTTGCCCCAACAGTCATCTATTTATGCTGAATAATCGTGAATACCACCTCTCTGTTTAAAACTGTCAGGCCACCTGATGGTACAGAAATGAAATAAAACTTTCCGTCTTTCTTCCCAGACAGAGCAGCTGCCCGAATCCTGAATCCTTTTTCTGCCTCACTGAAATTGGCCTATATTCTGGAAAAGCACTGGGTAGCCCCCTTTCTTCTTTTTCTTGAGCCAAGAACCAGTATAAAGGAGCCAGCTAAGTGGCCATTCCTCAAAGCAAATTTTTTCTCTGCAAAGGGGTCCCTGAATCTTAAGAACATTCAGAGTCCCAAGATTCCTGAACCATGGATGTTTCCTGACTGACCATCACCACAAAATGTGGGAGTCTGGCATGTCTGGAGGGGTTTATTAGTTGCAGCAGCATCAAGGCATTAAGCCACGGACATTCTGGAGAGCCAGATGGCCGAGCTGGGGTTTGCACATGACAGGAGAGTAGACACTCTCCTGGCAGAAGAGCCAGAGGCTCTGATTCAAAGCTGTCCATCTAGGAGCATCTAAGCCCCCACCCAAAGCGGCCACATAGCAAATCCAGCTAGAAACCTCTTAGTGTAGTCTGGGGCTTCTCACCTTCAGCTCTGTGGTTATTTGGGACCAGACGATTCTCTTATGGGAAGCTGCCCTCTGCATTGTGGGATCTTTAACAACACCTTTGGCCTCTACCCACAAGATATTAGTAGAAACTCTACACCCCCCACCCCACTTCACTCTCCAGGCCTAACAACCAAGAGTGTCTCCAAACATTGCCAAATCCTCCTGGGAGAAACAAGGCATCCAAAACAAGCCAACATAAAGGGAATGAAAAATCTCTTCTGATTGAGGTTCTGACCATGGGCAGCACTTCATATGGATTGAAGCCACTGGTTTAATAGCACTTAGCACCTTGGGCAGTTACGTAATGCTTCCGATCTAATTTTCCTCACCATCTAAAACAAGTCAATATAAAAACAAACACTATAAAATGCTTTTAATCTTTTGTGAGGATTAATGGAAATGATCATGTTTACCGTATCTAGTCTAGTGCTGGTGCTAGGTAGGCACTCACAAAATATGGCTGAGTGAACACCTTCTTGCCCATGAAAGAAAATGAAAAAACTGAGAATCCTCTGAACTTGCTCCTGGGAAAAAGCTGCCCCCTAACCAGGCGGGCAGTGACAGAAACTCCAATGAGGGCAGGAGCATGAGAACACTTCATTAAAGTCAAAGAAAGTTGCAAATGCCATTTATTTTGGAACACAATCAGATCTCTTCTGGGGCTTCCAGAAGTTCTCTCCACCTGGTGTCCAGAAAAGATCATTTCCTTGTGTCTGGTTTCTGTAAGCAAGTGCTGCTTTGAATGGTATGGAATCCGTCTCAGAAAGAGGTCAAGGTTTGGGCCTCACCTGAGAAAGGCAGCAACTTATGCCACACACAGAAAAGGGGAGAGGAGGGGATCTCAAGGTCAAGAGGGAGAGAGAGGGAGATAGGAGTCTGTCCCGCTACTCACAGGGTGACCTTTGGAACTTAGTCATCCCGAGCTTCACTTACTTCATTACAGAGATTCCATTAAGGACCATATGGAATAATGTAGGCAAATCACTAGGCATAGTGCTGGCAAGTAGGAACCACATGCTAAATGTACGCATTGACAGTATTAAGTACAACTGCGTTAGCTTTTACTATGATTGTTCCTATTAGCATTATCACTCTCATCATTATTGGCCAGAGTAGCTGAAAGAGCTTTACCTTTATTGACTTCAGATCTGCCACCATCTGGAGACGGACGGCCATAGTCTATCTCCTAGGTTCAGAAGACTGGGAAGACAGGCGGCCATTGGAGCCCAGTTCTCTCTGAAAAGGATTTGAGGTCCATTTTGGGTAAAAATCTGTGCAGTCTCTGGTCCCAGGACATCAAAGTGGCTTTATCTCTCTTGGCAGGTTAGGCTACTAGGAATACTGAACATTTTTCTGTCACACCCATTGCCAAGGGTGCAATTTGGGAAAACAAATAGGGATTTACAGATAGTAACTTTCCTCTTCTTCTATTGATAGCCTGAGATAATTCATGGCTACGTTTGGACAAATGCAAAAATGTGCATTTAGTTTGAATTTGGATTCATTCCTCATGAATATTAGTCATCTCAGTCTAAAACGCAAGCACTTCTCTGTTTCAACAGATGGGAGGATGTACTGTGAATGTACTGTGAAATCATACTACAGAACAGGGGGAAAACAAGAAGGTTGAAATTAAATTTAAGAAGTAGTCTTGGCACAGTGGGACAAAGTGTGCATTGCCATATATTTCCCTACAAAATTAGGCATGTGCGTTTAGGTGTGGCTTAATTCTTGCAAAAACGATGGGATGGGAATATTTATAAACTAAGTTGCTTAATGATTTAATTCACCGTAGGAATGTTTTTTTGCTGATAACTCTTCATGCAGAATTTCCTTTTACTGAATGCCTAAATCAGACACTGGCTCAGGATATGTTGTAGTCCATTGTCAATGATGAAAATATGATTCTGGGGCCATGCTGCCTTTTGTGTCCTCTTCTGCCTGTTGACATTCTGCTGCTTCCTGAGGCCACTGCTGGTGGCTCCCACAAGCAAGGCAGAAGAGATCAGTGTTGGACAAGCTGATGACCTGGGGAAGGGTAAAAAATTAGTAGGAGAGAAATAGGAGGAAAATGAAATAAAAAAATTAAAGGGAAGAAAAGAATTGGAGCAGGAGAACTTCAAATTAATGCCCTTCCACTACATCACACCAATTAATGGAACTCAGTAGGAAAATGCAGTTGTTGATTCCTTGGACTTGTTGAGTACCAACAATATCACAGACATCGGGATTGGGAGTGGGCAAAACTAAACTCTTATGATAATGAAGCCAGAATCCATTTATCATTGAATAGATAAACAGAGAACTCTAGTTTCCTTTTTTTTTTTCTGAAAATTTCCATTACATGATGTGTCAATGTAACAATAGCACAATAATTCTTATCCTATAAGAGTAAATGAAAGGCCATAGAGTAAGTTCCTTTCATATCAAAAAAGAATGGCATATACCACTTTTCAGTTTAATTTATTTTTATTAGCATTGTAATCCCCTAAAACACAAGTAAATCCAATGTGTATGACTGTGTGCTAAGAAGTTTCAATCATGTCCGACTTTGTGCGACCCCATAGACTGTGGCCCACCAGGCTCCCTGTTCATGGTATCATCCAGGCAAGAATACTGGAGTGGGCTGTCATGCCCTTTGCAAATCCTTTGTACTCTAGATAAGCAACCTTTTAACTTGCTACCAATTGACTAGAGATTCTCATTGACTTCTCAGTAAGCAATACAATTTCTCAGAAGTAGTTCTGGATCACTTGAGTCACACAGAAAACCTTTCTAGAATAATAGAAATGCAGAAACTCAGCTTTGTAAGAGATTCAAGAATCGGTTTTCTGAACAAACCTCCATTTATGGATAAGAAAATGATGGAAGAGAAAGAATTAACTGAAGAACCATTTCACCACAAATATGTTTTCAAAAAGTAGATCGACACAGCTAATTTTTGTTGAGTGTCATTTATGAATCTGATTTAGTTGCAGACACCTACATCCATATAATATCTGCTAATCCTTACCTGGATACTATGAGGCAGTACAATATTTCATATTTAACATATGGGGAAAGAGAAGCTCAGAGAAGGTAAAAATCTCATCTTGCATCATGTAATTAATCTCCTGACATCGAGGCAAAAATTTCCCTAGATATTATTGTACTAAGTAAGACAGAAGAATTAGTACTATTCAAATCCTCAAAGTTTCTTGGACATTTAATAAAATATCTTGTATAAAACTACTTTGTCATTTGCCTTTTTATGCCATAGAATTCAAGAAGACATTTCCATTTATGTGAAGTTTTAAGAGAGAAATTTAAGTATGAGCTTGTATTTATTCATCAGGTTCCCAAATCTATATTAAGTAATTGGCTAGATTAAGTGAATTCCCCAATTATTCTTAAAAGAAAGCTTTTTTTTTAAGTGTTAAAAATAAATTTTAGATAGCAAATGTTAAAAAAAAAAGGTCAGAGAAAAAAGGAGTGAAAACAGGGTTTCTTTATAGCCTTTTAAACTGGAAACTCAAAGGTATATAGGCAAACTTAGCTTTAACTGGGTGAGTAATTAGGGTTGATAACAGGGTCTTAACAGTGTAGATGGGGTAAAGCAGATGTACCCAGATGACTCGGCCCCCACTGCAAAGCAACTGTCTCAAAATTACTGAAGGTGAGTTTTTAAATACAGGTTGCTGCCACCAACCTCCGAGAATTTTAATTTAGTAAGTTTGGAGTGGCTCAGAAATCTTTATTTTGTTTAACACTCCCTCCAGTGACTCTCTGGTCCTGCCATGTTGAACCATCAATCATGTAAACAATGTTTGATTTGTACAAGATAGTCTGTCCAACTCTGTACTTCGTTATCTCATTAATTGTGGAAACTTGAGCAAATCAAGTAAAACTTCTGAGCTTCACATTCCATCCCACAGATTGAGGGAAAATAGAACTTCAGAGAGGCCTTGGCCACCACACAGGATACTGATTCCCTTGAGATCATGTGTAACAAGGGTGTTAAACTCTAAAGTTGTTTACATAGTCCGTAACTTGACCCCAGAACAATTCTGTAGGTAAGAGACAGATTTTGAGTGTCTGCTCTATACCACTCATTGTCCTCAGTACTTTACCTTCTCAACCATCAGTTTTTATGATTGTTTGAACCAATCAGGTACAGAACTCTCTCCCTGTTGTGTCTGTTAGTCTTGCAGGGGCCCTATCACAACCCGTTAGCTCTATTTTACCTTCCTTTCACGCCTAACTTCTAAATCTAGTTCTTACGCTCCTTGGATATGGTATTTAGCTTGGTTATACCCACATTCCCCTGCCTTCCCTCAGTATTCTACAAGAATGATCATCCCTCTCTCCTTTAAGGGATTCCTAGACTCTCCTTCCAGACACAGGTGCTGAGATTCTGGCTTCTTGGAATGGATCATCAGATAACAACCATTCTCCAAGTTAAATGTTGTATGAAAAAAATATAGCCCTGAATGCTGAAACTGTTCTACCAAATCATTCCAACCCCCAGGTTTCCAAGGAAATGAAGGCATAGAAGGAGAAAAGACAAGACAGAGACTTTCACCTTTTTCACTTTGCCAGATATTTTGTTCCACTTCAAAAGTAGAATGATTATACTATGCATTGGAGAAGAAGTGAAGTGAAGTGAAGTGAAGTGAAGTTGCTCAGTCATGTCCGACTCTTTGTGACCCCATGGACTATAGCCTACCAGCCTCCTCCGTCCATGGGATTTTCCAGGCAAGAATACTGGACTGGGTTGCCATTTCCTTCTCTATGCATTGGAGAACCTGTCCCCATTTTGAGGAGTGTTTTAAAATTAATTAATTTATTTCATTTGGAGGATAATTACTTTACAATATTGTGATGTTTTTTGCCATACAGCAACATGAATCAGCCATAGGTATATATGCATACCCCCATCCTGAACCCCTCTCTCACCTCCCTGTCCTCCCTATCCCTCTTTGTTTTCCCAGAGCGCTGGCTTCAGGTGCCCTGCTTCACTGATTGTTCAGATCAACACTTGTACTCCCCTGGTCTATGGGGTCTCCGCTCCTGAAGGGAAAACTCTTCTTTTTCCTGGTTAATAGGTACATCACAAACCACAGAGTTCTCTGAGGATGACTTTTCTGTGCTTACACTGTGTTCCACCTAGTCCTTTCCACAAGTACCTTCTGGTTACTCTACTCAAAGCAGAGCATGCTACAAGCCCAGAAAGCTGAAGGAACACCATATGGGTAACAAGAATCATTTTATTTCCCTTATATCCGTTTTCACATTGACTATGTTATTATTTCATTATGTCTGTCACTCACTCACATGTGCCTACAAGTTAACTGATAAAACCCAAGACAGAGCCTGCAATAAAAGTCTTGCTCTATTAATAAATGAATGGATGGATGGGTGAATTCTTAGATGTTTCTATACCAACGATAAAATTATAAGAGGAGATGAATTTGGAGAGCACAGTGGAAAACTCTATCATATGACCCATGCTTGAGTAGAAAAATCATAATTTCCAAATGTAGTCCATCTGTCAACCAACCAAACAAAACATAATTTTGGTCCCTCGTGTGTCCTAGGTTCTCTATTCCATGTTAAAGAAAGGTAAAGTTAAGCAGATAAAGGACTTATGGAGCATATACATCATTGGTTATGAGACTGGATTGCACCCAAAAGCCACTAAACTCAGAAGCTGTGCACTAGGTCCCAGAGGACAGGCAGTGGGGGTGGGGGAGGGGAAGACTTGCAATTAGGAGGCTAGTGTGAGTAGAGATTCATGCTAACTGGAGAGGCTAGGGAAGGCTTTGCTCTTAGAAAACAAAATATGTATACAAAGACTTGGTAATAGTAATATGCTTGGCATGTACCAGGATAAGATTTGTCCTGCCTATATAATAAGTTCTGGTGGAGAAAGATAAAACTGTGAGATACTACATGACTGAGGTTAGATTGTCAAAGGTAGGTTTGTTTTTTGTTTGTTTGTTTTTGTTCTTGTTTGTTTTTAAATGCATGGCTAAAGTCTTGACTTTTGGAGCTCAAAGTCTATGATTCTCTCTCTCAAGAAGGAGATGGCCTCATTGGCTCACTGTAATGGGAAAAAAGTTAAGTTAGCCATGTGCAATTTCCCTGTGTTTAAAAGGCCTCCATGCTTCTTTCAGCTCCTTAAGTTTTCAAAGGGAGGGGAAAAAGCATATTTAGTTGCTTAATATTTCTGTATATCTTAAAGGACCCTTCATATTTATCATCAGAGACACACCAAAGCACATTACAAGTAATGTAAGCCAGCTGGTGTTTTGCAGGCCAAAGTCAGTTGATGGTTTAATAGTAAAAACCATCTTTTTGTTAACATTTTTCTGGAGCACATCACCAAGGAATGCATGGCCCCTTTCTACATTTTTCAGAAAAAGAACTATCTTATTAGTTCTTTTCTTAGATTTCCGAATACTTTTAGTAGAAGAAAGATAGGTCTGGTTTCTTTTGAGGACTCTTTCAGTGCTGTCTAAGCCCTCTTCTGAACATCAGGGAAATTCTTTTTAATGTGAATTGATATATTCTCCAAATGTACTCACCTAGATCATAGCTAATACACTTGTGTAGGGGTAGCAAAACCTTTTTCTCTAAGACATAAACTAATCTGTGCCCTCTGTGTTGATCCAAGCACCAGTGACTGAAAAAGTAACTCAGAATAATTTTTGGAGATTTGGTACATTCACTGTTTCCTTCTATCTCAAAACTGTGATAATAGTCACAATTCATGGGTCTCTACAAGGAATTTCAGAATGGCCATTGAATTTAAAAATAAAGGCCTAAATGGTAAATGTTCTATGCATCCAGCCAGTTACCAATTTCCTGAATACTCTTTGATCTTTCCTAATCCATATATTTATATATAATGCACTGAACATAACCCCTTCATGGATGTGAGAGTCGGACCATAAAGAAGGCTGAGGGCCAAATAATTGCTGCTTTTGCATTGTGGTGCTGGTGAAGACTCTTGAGACTCCCTTGGACTGCAAGGAGATCAAAGCAGTCAATCCTAAAGGAAATCAACCCTGAATATTCACTGGAAGAAATGATGCTGAAGTTGAAGCTTCAGTACTTCAACCACCTGATACGTAGAACTGAATCATTGGAAAAGACCCTGATGCTGGGAAAGATTGAAGGCAAAAGGAGAAGGGGACATCAGAGGTTGAGATGGTTGGATGGCGTCACTGACTCAATGTACATGAATTTCAGCAAGCTCCGGGAGATAGTGAAGAACAGGAAAGCCTGGCATGTTGCAGTCCATGTAGTCACAAAGAGTAGGATAAGACTTAGTGCAACTAAACAACAACAACTGAACATAACTCAAGTCCTATCCCAAAGACCAACTCTTCCACAGAGTCTATTCCATGCTGCTTCACCTTTTCCCCACACCCTACTCCAAGAAAATTTATAGGGAATTACACATAGTTTTAGAAGATCATATTATCAAACTGTGAGCTGTTGAAAAGCAAGGATTATGCCTAATTAACTGCTCTATGATTATAATCCAGTCTTATAGACATCATAGTATCTAAAGCATAGTTTTGAAACGACATAATGTCTATCCTGGGTATATTGTGGGAAGTTACTACATGCTTAATTAGATAAAGAATGATGAGTAAAGAAAAACTCTAGGTAGATTATTTGTTATATACAAAGATCTGTCTTTGAAGGAAGATATTATATAAAAGAAAAATATTAGTATCATGGATAAATCAGTTAAGTTGAGTGCATGTAAAAGTTTCCCACCAGAGTTCTGCTGAATGTAATCCTTTGATTGAAAATCTTGGATCTAAGTCTTACCTCCAGAAGAACTTTGGTGGGAAACTTTCACATGCACTAAACTCAATTATCTAATTTTGTCTTCTCAACAGGCCTGAGGAAGTGGTTACGATTCACATGTTACAGTTCTGTAAACTGAAACGGAAAGTAGTTAAAATCGCTGACTTGGGACTCTATCAGAACTCATGAATTTAAATGTTATACTTCTTTTTACAAGAGTTAAGCTGTAAAGGAAGAGGGCAAATTATGTCATAGAAACTGTGAAAAACAAAACTCCAGGCCATTACCTACCCCACTCTCTACTACCCCATTTCCTGAGAAATGCTTTGATCATAGAGGACCATAGTATTAATGTGGTACAGTTTTAATCTCTAAGTATTTAGTTCCCCTAGCTTTTCCTTTGAGTTGGGGCTCCTAAATCTCAAAATCATAAAATCCCAGGGGCCCTAGAATTATTCCTCTTGCTCCTAGTTACTAGGCATGGCCTTGAGCAGAGAAGATGGTATACAAAACCCCACTGGCCAAGGGAAAAATGTGAGTCACTGTCAAGTGATGATTTCCGTTGGTGCAACTGGGAGAGACACGGCTTCTGCCAACATCCATGATGGCTCTTTGTGTCAACCACCGCCCCCCCCCCCCCTCCACCAAATAAAAACCCCTGATAAAAGCCAGAAGCATCTCTCAGAAACACAAAAAGTCTGTCTGGTATTTAGTTACACATAAAGATTATACAGTGAGCTTCCGCTTCTCTATTATACAGTGGGCTTCTGCTGGTTTTGCCCCTGTGCTGAATTTTCACCAAGTCTCCCCTTTTTATGCCTCCTGAGTCATTCAGCAGTCAACCATGCTCTTCATGAGTTTTTTCTTGGCGCCTCTTTCTATTCTAGTGAAATAAAGCGCCACAGGCACAAAGTTAATATTCTGGCAAGTAGTGTCACTTGCTATCCCGTATCTTCCCACAGATTTCATTTTATTGAACTAATATCTTCCTGCTGAATTGGGACTGTGCAGACCCACCAAAGGCAAAACCTCAGGCAGAAGGGATGACTTTGCTATTCCAAGTGACATTTCCTCAGATGTTTGCTGCCCTGCTGTGCAAACATAGTTACGCATGAAATAAAGTAAAAACAAAAAAAATTAAACAGCAGTTAGTGGTTGGATGTTATTTCCAGTTTGGAACCACTGACGAGGCTGCTATAGAAAACTCTTCCCTCTGTTATTACAAAATAACAGTTTGTGGATGGTGAAAAGAAAACACAACTGAATTTTCTTTTAACTTCAAATACAGAAGCTAGTGCATCTATCATTACCACCACATTACAATACATTATGGGAGAAGGTCATCGTAACTTTAGAGGGGTTATTTCCATCCACGTCTCTCATCCTCTCAAAATTGTTATAAAGGGACCAGCCTGATGCCAAACGCTCTGCTAAAGAAAACACACCAAGTTGAAGTGAGTTAGTTAGAGAGGATGAAACAGAACCGAAAGTTAAATGCATGGGACCCAACACTGAAGCCGGTTTGGTCACAACGCACCCTGATACAGCAGCATCAGACACAGCCCTGTTGTCTTTCACGCTTGCCTTTATGTCATATTCTGCTTTTCCAAATAGGCTATTCTTTGTCCAAAGACCACAAGTACAGTCCTTGTCAACATCCTTGGAGTCTAGAATTGTTCCATGTCCTTCCTTCATAGAATTTGGTCATTACCCCCTTCCTTTCTGATGATGATAAAAACAAGAGCAATAAAATAGCTAATATTTATTTAAAGTTTTGGAGAAGGAAATGGCAACCCACTCCAGTATTCTCGCCTGGAAAAATCCCATGGATGGGGGAGCCTGGTAGACTACAGTCTATGGGGTCACAAAGAGTCGGACACGACTGAGCGACTTCACTTTCACTATTTAAAGTTTAGTATATGCCATGTAATATTCCTATTTAAACCACATAAAAATCCTATGAGGTGGTAATTAGAGACTTGCTTTGTATTTAATTATGAGTCCAATTGAGGTATCTTCACACAGAAACTTCTTGACAGAAGGGTCTGAGCTTAATTAATCACTATATTCTTCAGCCCCAGGCCCTAGTTAGTCCCAAGTCGAAGCATGTGAAACAACTGGCCACAGGAGAGCCACATATTCCAGAATACTTGGACATATGGTGACCAGGTCTATTCTAAACAACTAATAAATATTATACCAGAACAACATGCATGCCTAAGCAAGAGAGGCCAGTACATCAAAATGCTGCTCAAGCTCATCTTCTGACTTGGCCTAGCATCTTCAATGGAAAGGTAAGTAAAACTAACATTTTCAAAGGAGTATATCTTCATTTGTTGTTGCTTAGTTGCTAAGCTGTGTCCAACTCTTTTTGCAACCCTATGGACAGTAGTCCACCAGACACGTCTGGCCATAGGATTTCCCAGGCAAGAATACTGAAGTGGTAAGTAGCCATTTCCTTCTCCAGGAGATCTTCCTGACCCAGGGATCAAACCCAAGTCTCCTGCCAATGTGGATTCTTTACCACTCAGCCACCAGGGAAGCATATGTCTTCATAATTTGTACTTAACTTACAAATGCAATTCTTGGGCAAAAGATACATGAATAATTTCACTGAGAGGGGAACATGGTTTAAAAAACTCTTTCATGTAACATTTTCTCTATTTAATGTTTCTTAACAGCTGGAAGACAGGACCTTGAGTCAGGGACCTAAAGTTGGCCTTCCTCTTAAGTGGGCTACCCCAACATCACAGTATTCAGCTGCTCACAGCCACAGAGCTGACATCACCATTTAGAAAATTTCTCAGGTTATTTCAATTTTTAGATGGGAAAGTAAAATTTCTTCTTTTCTTCTCTCTAAAATTAGCTTCAAAAAAGCGGGAGAATATGAAACAGGAAAGGAACATGCTATCTTTGATGAGTCTATTGGACATATAATTTTAAAGTACAGTGTATAAAGAAGGGCTGTTGAGAGAAATGAAATGAGTGATGATAAGAGAGGACACCAAGAAAAGGCACCTGGATCATGACTGATTCACACTGTGGTATGGCAGAAACCAACACAAAATCGTAAAGCAATTGTCCACCAGTTTAAAAATAGATAAAATTTAGAAAAAGAGAAAAGGCCCTGTTTCTAAAGATCTTGGGCCAGATGAGTCTCGTACCTCCTCATTTTGGATGATACAAGAAGTGTGTACAGATACACTGTGTGAGCCTCCTTGAGTCCAATTTGCCTCCACCAAGTGGCAGGGCATAGCAAACGAGGAGCATTTCTGAAGAAGCAGATGATGGTAGAGAAAGAATGGGAATCAAACAGCCTTGAAACTTGAATAAGATTACATCACCTCTCACTTCTCTTTCACACACATCCACACGCAATCTCACTCACTCATACTCTCATACACACATCTTCATCACATGGCACCACGTATTAAGAGTTTTATGATAAACTAAAGGACTTTTCTGTTTTCCTGGCTCTAAATTTTACCTACAAGGCAAAGTGATGATCATCAAATTTTTGTAGACAGACTCAAATTCCCTATTTTCCAGCCACTCAAATTGCTTCCAACCACAGCTTTCTCCCTTGGTCCTATGTCTGCAAAATCTGTTCATAAATGAAGGGAGAAATTCCTCCACTCAAAGATAACAAAAATAATTATTACTACTATTAGTCAAGGTTTTGTAGTAAGAAAAATAAAATAACAATAAAATTTTCCATCACATATATGGAACATAATTTTTAATAAAAAATTGAGAAAGTGAACAACACAAGTAATACAAATGAAGAACCACACCAGAAAAAAAATACACTATAAAGCAGCAGTATGTTTTACCAAATATTGCCCACAGCATTGAAGAATTTAAAGGAAATATGACTTTTATAAGGAAAACCCAATATGGAGCAAGAAAGGATTGATGAATAAAAGATTAGAACACCAAAATGGCAAAGCTCAGGAAAGAAGTGGAAGGGTAAATAAAAACCATCAGAGGGAAGCAGAAAAGCAATAGACAAATTTTGCTAAAAATCAGGAATAAAAAAGGCAGGCTTAAAAACCTTGAAATAAAGGACACATCTTAAAGAGTTTAAAGGATTAATGCAAAAATGATGGGTGCAGAATGAATACAAAGGAGTGCCAATATATGCATGATGGGTGTCCCCAAAGAAAAGATCAACTGGAACAGGAATAAAATATTCAAATATATACTTTGGGAAAGCTTTTCTGAAATATAGAAATATGTTAACCTTGACAGTTAATAGGCACATCATGTTTCAGGGGAAAAATAATACAGATTGATCAACATTAATATATACTCAGTTCAGTTCAGTTGCTCAGTCATGTCTGACTCTGTGCAACCCCATGGACTAGAGCACACCAGGCTTCCCTGTTCATCATCAACTCCCAGAACCTACTCAAACTCATGTCCATCGAGTTGGTGATACCATCCAACCGTCTTATCCTCTATTGTCCTCTTCTCCTTCTGCCTTCTGATCCTTCCCAGCATTAGGGTCTTTTCCAATGAGTCAGTTCTTTGCATCAGGAGGCCAAAGTATTGGAGCTTCAGCTTCAGCATTATTCCTTCCAATGAATATTCAGGACTGACTTCCTTTAGGATTGACTGGTTGGATCTCACTGCAGTCCAAGAGGAATCCCAAGAGTCTTCTCCAACAACACAGTTCAAAACATCAATTCTTCATTGCTCAACTTTCTTTATAGTCCTACTCTCACATCCATACATGACTACTGGAAAAAAGATATCTTTGACTAGACAGACCTTAGTCTGCAAAGTAATGTCTCTGGTTTTTAATATATTGTCTAGGTTGGCCATAGCTTTTCTTCCAAGGAGCAAGCGTCCTTTAATTCCATGGTTGCAGTCACCATCTGCAGTGATTTTGGAACCCCCAAAAATAAAATCTCTTACTGTTTCATTATTTCCCCAGCTATTTGCAACAAAGTTATGTGGTCAGACGCCATTATCCTAGCTTTTTGCATGTTGAGTTTTAAGCCAGCTTTTTCACTCTCCTCTTTTACTTTCGTCAAGAGGCTCTTTAGTTCTTCACTTTCTGCCATAAGGGTGGTGTCATCTGCGTATCTGAGGTTATTGATATTTCCCCTGGCAATCTTGATGCTGTTTTGTGCTTTATCATGCTCAACATTTTACATGATGTACTCTGAATATAAGTTAAATAAGAAGGGTGACAATATACAGCCTTAATGTACTCCTTTCCCAGTTTGGAACCAGTCCATTGTTCCATGTCCGGTTCTAACTGCTGCTTCTTGACCTGCATACAGGTTTCTCAGGAGGTAGGTAAGGTGGTCTGGTATTCCTATCTCTTTCAGAATTTTCCACAGTTTGTTGTGATCCACACAGTCAAAGGCTTTGGTGTAGTCAATAAAGCATAAGTAGCTGTTTATCTGGAACTCTCTTGCTTTTTCTATGATCCAGTGGATTTTGTCAATTTGATCTCTGGTTCCTTTGCCTTTTCTAAATTCAGCTTGAACATCTGGAAATTTCTTGGTTCACATTCTGCTGAAGCCTCGCTTGGAGAATTTTATGATTACTTTGCTAGTGTGTAAGATGAGTGCAGTTGTGTGGTAGTTCGAATATTCTTTAGCATTGCTTTTCTTTGGGATTGGAATGAAAACTGACCTTTGACCTTTTCCAGTCCGGTGGCCAGTGCTGAGTTTTCCAAATTTCCAAATATGTAATATATATTATGCTATGTTAATAGGCAGAGTATGTAAAAAGTGATCCTAGAGACATGCCCAACAAAATAATCAAATAATTTTTAAATTGACAAAAAATATTATTTGGCATTTGTTTTGGCCATCCAGCTTCAGAATACTTCACCACATCTAGGCAACTTTTCCCAAATTATCAGTTTTTGTAAAGTGCAGTGACCAAACCTAATTTGAGTAATGAAAATATAAGATACTCCCTTTTCCAGCCTTCCTGGTATTTAGAGCCCAGGGTTGTGTTGTGGGATTCACCCATCAGTCACAGACTTGTCATAGTTTGACCCAGGAGGTAATAATGTAAGTGGGGAGAGGTGGGTGAACTCTGTCCTTGGCATTGACCGCAATGGAAGGTCAAGTTCCTGCCACTGATGCTTGAATGAAGTCTAAGTATCAGTGTTCAAAACTGCAGTGTCTAGTACTTGATAGCAGAAAAAATTTTTTTGTTCTGTTTGTCTTAACTTGTTATTTTTATGATCAGTTCAAATATGGTGGCTCTCTCATTTTAACTCTGCATTTCCCCCTTTGATCTCCCAAACTTCCCTGTACTCTGTAAGCAATATTTTTCCCAATCCCTGCTCCCATCTATAGACAACCACTGATTTCATTACCATTATAAATTACTTGTATTTCCTAAATTTTGTAATGTACTCTTTTGTCTGAATTTTTCCAGAAAGTGTTAACTATTTTGATATTCATCCCTGTTGTATGTGTTCATTTATTATATTTATGAGAAATAAGCTATTACATGATATACTGCAATTTGATTATATATTAATCTATTGATGAAGATTTGGACTATTCTCTGAGTTTAGTTATTAAAATATAAGTTTCTATGAACTTAATATACAAGTCTTTGCATGGTAATATTCTGTCAATTGTCAGAAGCTTATGCCTAAGTGTGGAAAGAGTGGATCATATAGCAGGTATATGGCTAACATTTTAGGAAATGCTAAATTGTTTACCACTGGCTGTCCCACCATATATTCTTACCAAGATTCTGTATATTCTAAAATGCACTTGATATAGCCATTCTTTCTAATTTTTGGCATTCTAAGATCATGTAAAAGTATTTCATTGTATTTTCAATGAACATATACCTAATGATTAAAGATGTCAATAATCCTTTTGTTTTCACATCAGTATTCATACATCTTATCAGCTCAAATATTTTACATATTTAAAAAATTAGTTATTTTGCATATAGGGTTATAGTTACAATCTTTCTAAATTCCATATATATGTGTTAGTATACTGTAAACCACTACAATATTGTAAAGTAATTAGTCTCCAACTAACAAAAATTTTAAAAAAATAAATTAAAAAAAATTAGTTATTGTTTTCTTACATTAGTTTTGAGAATTTTTCAACATATATTCTGGATACAAGTTTTCATTGGACATATGACTGGCAAATATTTTCTCCAGTCTACAGTCTATGTTTTTAATCTTTATCTTTCAAAGAGCGTACTTTTAAAATTTGATGAAGTTTATCATATTTATTTTCATTTATAGAGCATTTTTTTTAATTCTGTAACTAGGAACTCTTGTCTAACTGAGAGTTATAAAAATTTTCTTTTCTGTTTTCTACTAGAAGGTTTATAGTTTGAGGTTTTAGGTGTAGATTTAAAATTGATTTTAAGTTAATTATTTTTTATGTGGTGGAAAATATGAAGTTCATTTTCTTTTTTGTATATATTCAATTAATCCAGCACCATTTGTTTCAAAAAAGAAAGACTATCATTTTTACACTGAATTGCCTTTGTACTTTTATGAAAAATCAGTTTTAATACATGTGTCATTCTATTTTGAACTCTATTCTTTTCAATTGATCTATTCATTTATTTTTATATTAATACCATAGAACCTTGATTAATAAAGACTTTAGTAAGTTTTAATATCAGGCAGTGTTATTATTCCAAACTTAGGTTCTTCTTTTTCAAAAGTTTTCATTGCTATAGTTCCTTTGGATTTACTTGAATTTCAGAATCAGCTTGTCAGTTTTACAAAAATAGCACTGAGGTTTTAAATGGGTTAGCCTTGAAATTATACATTAATTTGGGGAAGGCTGATATCTTAATTTGTCTTCTGACTCACCAGCACAGTATATCAGGGCATTTTTGGGGGTCTAAATTTCAATTATCAGTGTTTGTAGTTTTGGTGTACATGGCTCTGGTAAGACTTGTTTCTTAAGTATTTCACATTTGTGATGCTTTTGTAAATGGTGGGTTTTTTTTTCATTTTTCTTGTCCATTGCTAGTATATAGAAATACAACTAATAGTTGTATATTGAGCTTCAATCTTGCCACTTTGTTGAACTCACTTTAGTTCTAGTAAATGTTTGTGAATGCCATAGGATTTTCTACAGAGATAATCAGGTTGTCTATGAATAAAAATGATTTTACTTCTTCTTCCCTAATCTGGAGACATTCTTTTTTATTACTTTATTGTAGTGACTAAAACCTCCAACTGAATAGCAGGAAGAAGAACAGACATCCTTGTCCTGCTATTGATAACTGATGAAAACATTGAGCCTTTCACCATTAAGAATAACAATACCTGTAGGTTTTCTTAGAGGCCTTTACTATTTTTCAGAGGTTGAAGACGTCCCATTTTATCACTGTTTGCTGAGGGTGTTTTTTTATTTGTTTATTTTTTAGTCAGGAGTGGATATTGCATCTTGTCAAAAGCCTTCCTCACATTCTTCACGAATGCAGATCTTCATTCAGTAAACAAAATCCCTATGTCAAGATGTCAAGTCCATGATCTTATTCATAGAGCATGAGGTGGTAGAGTGTATACATGTCTATGAGTATGTATGTGTATATTTTTAATCAAATCTGTCTTTCATTTGATCTTTTATTAAGGGAGATTAATCAGTTTACAATTAGTGCATGTTCTGTTCTCTCAGTAAAATTTTCACATCATTTCAGATTTCTAAATTTCTTTATTTTCTTTTACATTTTTCTGCATTCCTATGGATAATTAAAATTGTTTTCTCTGATTTTAAGAAAATCCTACATTCTATTTTTATAGCTATGTTATGGGACTTAAATCATGTCATCCATATATATGTTGTTACGACTTTTCATTATTTCGACTTATCAAATATCTATTTTCTCTCCATTAAAGAGACAAGCCTTTTACTTTCTTTCAGGCTTCTTTTACCTTTGGTATAAGCTGTCTTCTAAAGTATCCAGAATACAACAATAAAAGTGATATTTTAATTCATTAAAGAAGGAATGGTGTACTTAATAAGTGACATTCTCATAGTTATCTTCTCATTGGGATAAAAATAAATGTAATCCCTATTTACACTCCATGTAAAATAAAATTTCATATGAGTTAGAAATCTAAATGTAAAGGACATAAAAATACAAAATTTTAAGCTGACTCATTTATGAGGATATATTGATATAACCTCAGGATACAGAATGGCTTTTCAGCCAAATAGGAAACCAGAAACCATAAATGAAATCATGGCAGATTTTTTACATTCCATGAAATTTCTTCAAACAATGACACACTTTTATTTGCTTCATATCTTTACCATGATTAGTATATACATATTTATAAGGCGTTGCTAATTTTATTTCTTTATCCTTGATGAAAAATACATTTGATGGTTTTTGCAATAAAACTAAAAACCTTGCTTTTTCAGTCTACTAATTTAAAAGAATCTATTCTTTTTTCTTGAAAAAGATATTGCTTTTTGCAGCTTACCAACTTCCTATAGTAGGCCAGCTGTCATCATGGGGGTTTATTTTCGTTGTATTTCTCAGCTAATTCCATGTATCTTGTTCTTCATGTTTTCTGTTTCTCACTCAACTTTTTAAGCTTTTCTTTTATGTAGCATCTAGAAACTTACTGAGACTAGTGCATGAGGAATTTCTATAGACTTTTTAATTGTTTTTCTCACATATTCTTTTAACTGAGCTGTGTATAGAAGTCTAGATTCAAACTAAGTTATTCTTAGTGTTTGAAAGAAAGACAGTTTGATTGTCTTCAGGCACACATTGCTGTTGTTGAGAATTCTGATGTCAATTTGATTTCCACTCTCTGAATTCTCTGAAGTTATGCAATGATGTCTTTTAAGGATTTTATCTTTTGTGTTCTGAAATGTTGGAGAAAGAACGAAATACTCCAAGTGTATGCACGTGTGTGTGTATGTGTGTTTGTATTACCTCGAGATTATTTGAGCATACATTTTGAATTAAAAAACTTTGAATTGGGGTACTGGAGAAGACTCTTGAAAGTCCATTGGGCAGCAAGAAGATCAAAATAGTCCATCCTAAAGGATATCAAGCCTGAATATTCATTGGAAGAACTGATGCTGAAGCCGAAGCTCCAGTACTTTGGCCACCTGATGCGAAGAACTGACTTATTGGAAAAGACCTTGATGCTGGGAAAGATGGAGGTCAGGAGGAGAAGGAGGCAACAGAGGATGAGATGGTTGGATGGCATCACTGACTCAACAGAAAGAAGTTTGAGCAAATTCAAGGAGATAAAGAAGAAACAAGGAAGCCTGGTGCGCTGCAGCTCATGGGATCACAAAGAGACGGATGCAACTTAGCAACTGAAAAACAACAAAACTATGGTAAATTGTTTTCTATCATTTATTTGTTTAAATTTTTCTCTATTTTTCCCTCTTTCTAAAATTTTATTAAATTTTATTTTTTTAACTATTTCATATAGCTTAATCATTCTGTCATGTTTATCTTTTTTTTTTTTACTCTTTTCTGGTTATCAATTTTTGGCTCCTAGCCATTCTACTGAAATTCAAATTTAGAAAAACAATCTTTAATTTCCAATAGAATTTTCACAGTTTATTTCTCAATTTTTATTTTTGTTATCACATACTATTCTTATTTTACAGAGGCAACAATATCTTTCTGGATCTTTCTAATAGTTGTGAATTTTTAGAAGTTCACTTATATTGCACGAATTATCTATTTAAGTTTACTTGATCTGGGCTTTAATTTTTTTTTCATTAGTGCTATTATTTTCCTTATACTTCTGGTGAAATCTTGGTTATCCATTATATTTAAGCATGAAGGACATTTGATTTTTTTAGATCCTGGAATAATGTTTTTCTTATAGTCCTCCTTTTTAATGAGCTACTGGGAACTTTGTCTAGTGTAGAAATTGTCAGTTGGAGGGTTTTACTTTGAAGTCTGCTGGTAAAGTTAAGACAGGTACTAGACTAGACATGATACAATCTTTATTTTTTTTCAGGGTCTTCTCTTTTTTCATTTATTTTTATTAGTTGGAGGCTAATTACTTTACAATATTGTAGTGGTTTTTTCCATACATTGACATGAATCAGCCATGGATTTACATGTGTTCCCCAGCCTGAACCCCCCTCCCACCTCCCTCCCCATCCCATCCCTCCGGGTCTTCCCAGTGCACCAGCCCCGAGCACTTGTCTCATGCATCCCACCTGGGCTGGCGATCTGTTTCACACTTGATAATATACATGTTTCAATGCTGTTCTCTCAGATCATCCCACCCTCGCCTTCTCCCACAGAGTCCAAAAGTCTGTTCTATACATCTGTGTCTCTTTTTCTGTCTTGCATATAGGGTTATTGTTACCATCTTTCTAAATTATATATATGTGTGTTAGTATACTGTATTGGTGTTTATCTTTCTGGCTTACTTCACTCTGTATAATGGGCTCCAGTTTCATCCATCTCATTAGAACTGATTCAAATGTATTCCTTTTAATGGCTGAGTAATATTCCATGGTGTATATGTACCACAGCTTTCTTATCCATTCGTCTGCTGATGGGCATCTAGGTTGCTTCCATGTCCTGGCTACTAAACAGTGCTGTGATGAACATTGGGGTGCACGTGTCTCTTTCTGGTTTCTCAAGTGTTAGTCGCTCAGCTGTGTCTGACTCTCTGTGACCCCACAGACTGTAGCTCTGTCCGTGGGACTCTCCAGGCAAGAATACAGGAGTGGGTAGCCGTTCCCTTCTCCAGGGGATCTTCCCGACCCAGGGATCGAGCCCGGGTCTCCTGTATTACAGGCAGGTTCTTCACCGTGTGATCCACCAGGGAAGCCAGTCCTTCCCAAGAGGTAAGTGGAGTGCTGTCAAAGGAGAATACGCTTTTTCTGTTTTGCTTTTTCCTCTTTGGTTTGCCAGGCAGTCCTTGTGTGAGGGTGGAGGTGAAGATGAGGATATCCAACAGGGCGACTGATCTACAGTTCTGTTTGAAACACCTATTTTGTACATGCTAATCCTAAGAAGACCATCTCCCACAGTATTCCACATAGATTGGATTTACCTCTTCCTGTGAGTTTACATGTTAGTGTGGAGAGGCAGAAAATACATGAGATCAATAAGCAACATAATTCCAAACAGTGATTACTACTATGAGGGAAATAAAATAAGGTGATAATTATGAGGACAGACAGTGAGAGGCAGCATATGTTTTTCTTTGAAAAATAAAGATTCATTTTCAAAGTAAATATTTGGAAAGTAGGAGCACGGAGATTTCTGAATTCTTTGCTTTTGTCAATGTTTCATATATTTCCCACACTTGTGGAGCTAGAAACCAAATGCAAACTATCTTTAGTCTCTGAGGTCCACTAATTTGAATAGCTGTTTTTGAGGCAGGACTTGCAATAAAAAATATGTTTAGCTAGAAATATATTTTAAAACAAATTAAAGTGATTTTATCATCACTATAATCGGTTGGGGGAAGGAAAGGAGATTTAAACTTAATATAAAACCTTATTTTAAGTTCAATTAATACAAATCATTGAAGTCATTCTATAAAATAGTTACTCTGTATACATCCAAAATCAGCTTCTGACATAATGGGCTTTAGAAAACAATGAAATGAAAACTCTCTTAAAATATCTCATAAAGCAAACTTCCTACCAAATTAGGTTGACCTTTTCCTTTGTTAGTCCAAATCAGTGGGGTTTGACTAAATGCCTGGAAATGTATAGAAAGGACCAAGTGTCTAAAAATCAAGAAACTAGCAAAATCCTAAATTCTATATAATTTCTGGCTCAACTGTGAAGACTCAAGGGGAGCAGAGATCTTTCCCTAATTATCTGAAGAAGGGGCCGGCTGAGAAGGTAGAATTATTTGGAAAGTCAGGGGGGAGGATGAAAGAGGGCAGGGGAAATGAGAGATTTCATACTAGAATCCAGTCTGAGTGAAATCAACATGTTATGCGGTTATGATTATAAACTATCTGCTTTACCTATTTCTTTTCTTTAACATTATCTACTGCCATATGATCCTTTTTCTTTTCATTTCTCATTGAAGTCTCCAGTCATGAATAAACTGAATTCATGGTCCATGGAACCCAATGTTCACAAGAAGTTAGTATATGCTAAGGAATACCAGACCACCTGACCTGCCTCTTGAGAAACCTGTATGCATGTCAGGAAACAACAGTTAGAACTGGACATGGAATAACAGACTGGTTCCAAACAGGAAAAGGAGTACATCAAGGCTGTATATTGTCACCCTGCTTATTTAACTTATATGCAGAGTACGTCATGAAAAATGCTGGGCTGGAAGAAGCACAAGCTGGAATCAAGATTGCTGGGAGAAATATCAATACCTCAGATATGCAGATGACACCACCCTTATGGCAGAAAGTGAAGAGGAACTAAAGAACCTCTTGATGAAAGCAAAGGAGGAGAGTGAAAAAGTTGGCTTAAAGCTCAACATTCAGAAAACTAAGATCATGGCATCTGGTCCCATCACTTCATGGCAAATAGTTGGGGAAACAGAGGAAACAGTGTCACACTTTATTTTGGGGGGGCTCCAAAATCAGTGCAGATGGTGATTGCAGCCATGAAATTAAAAGACGCTTACTCTTTGGAAGGAAAGTTATGACCAACCTAGACAGCATATTAAAAAGCAGAGACATTACTTTGTCAACAAAGGTTCATCTAGTCAAGGCTATAGTTTTTCCAATAGTCATGTATGGATGTGAGAGGTGGACTGTGAAGAAAGCTGAGCGCCGAAGAATTGATGCTTTTGGACTGTCGTGTTGGAGAAGACTCTTGAAAGTCCCTTGGACTGCAAGGAGATCCAACCAGTCCATCCTGAAGGAAATCAGTCCTGGATGTTCATTGGAAGGACTGATGTTGAAGCTGAAACTCCAATACTTTGGCCATCTCATGCGAAGGGTTGACTCATTGGAAAAGACCCTGATGCTGGGAGGGATTGGGGGCAGGAGGAGAAGGGGACGACAGAGGATGAGATGGCTGGATGGCATCACCGACTCGATGGACATGAGTTTGAGTAAACTCCGGGAGTTGGTGATGGACAGGGAGGCCTGGCGTGCTGCGATTCATGGGGTCGCAAAGAGTCGGACACGACTGAGAGACTGAACCGAACTGAAGTGAAGGTGCTACAGAATACAAGGAGTTCTGTGACCAGATAATTTTGGGAAACTCTGTGAAGTTGATATTTTTTGTTTATTGCAACATTTCTCAGAATCTTTAGGATGCTAACAAGCATTGTGAATCTCTAAGGTGGGTATGATTTTAAGCAAACTTCAAGAGACAGTGAAGGACATGGAAACCTGGCACGATGCAGCCCGTGGGGTCACAATAGCTGGACAGCGATTGAACGACAGCAACAGCAAGGTGAGCACAACATATGCAAGGTTTCTTGAATGTATTTGTCTCTGGATATTTTGGCAAAACATCTTTAAGGCATTAATGTTCCAATAACATTAATTATCTTAATAGATACTTTATGCTATGTGTTTTTAGCATCTAGCTATCAAAAAGCTAGAGATCTGAAAATAAAATATAGAAAATGAGCCTAAATGTTAGGCAAAGTCAGTCCATTTCATGGATTGCTGTAACATTTCAATTAGGCAAATATTCTCAAACTGATTGTAACTGAGGACCGGTTTTGTTTTAAATTACTAATCCATCTCAATTCAAACTTTCATAAAATTCAATAAAAAGATAATATGGAGACATAAACTATGACACTACAATACTTTTTTTCTTAGTAGATTCAGTAGATATTATAAAATTACTCTTCGTTGTTATTAAATTTTCTAAACTCAGATTCAGCTTCTAGATTTCTGTCATTGCAAACCAGTAACAAGCATTTTCTTATGGCACCAGTTCACACTTTGAGTAGCCCCAAGTTAGTGTATATTCATGTAAGTAGCATCTATACTATAGGCTGCTGTCCTAAGTTTAGATGACATGGATTCACTCAAGTCCCCTTGCTATTAATACGTATACAAGAATTGCAGCAATGTTTTTGTGATACAATATATTTTTATCTGAAAATTGGAACCAACAGTGACCTCAGGTTGTTGTTCTTCCATTATTGCTCAGTCATGTCTGACTCTTTGCAACCCCATGGACTGCATCCTGGAAACCAGGCTTCCCTGTCCTTCACTATCTCCTAAAGTTGGCTCAAAATCATGTCTGTTGAGTCGATGATGCCATCCAAGCATTTCATCCTCTGCTGTTCCCTTCTCCTGCCCTCAATCTATCCCAGCATCAGGGTCTTTTCTAATCAGTCGGTTCTTTGCATCAGGTGTCCAAAGTACTGGAGCTTCAGCTTCAGCATCAATCCTTTCAATGAATATTCATGATGCTGTCACAAAATAAAGTTTATCTTCCTACTTTCCCTCATTCCAGACACAAACAGAGCACCACAAAGATATGTAGAAACCTCAGAGTTGAAAGCAGGCTCTTTCTTCTATTTGTTGCCATAGTCACAGGATTTCCTTTCCTGGTCAATGCTGTAGATTATCTTGTCACCACTGATTTCCAGATCTCCAAATGCCCAAGTGGGAATGAGTACTGGTTACAGGATTTGGCCACCCTGAAAATAACTCTATACTAAGTGTGAGCAGCTGGAGTTCAAAAGTACCATCAGATTTTTTCCCCCCAGAAGTCTGTTATTATATATATATGTGTGTGTGTGTATCAGTGGATCAGTGTGTGTGTGTGTCAGTGGATCAGTGTGTGTGTGTATCAGTGGATCAGTGTGTGTGTGTGTGTGTGTCAGTGGATCAGTGTGTGTGTGTGTGTCAGTGGATCAGTGTGTGTGTGTGTGTGTGTGTCAGTGGTGAGGATGTACCTACAAGCTCATGTGTACGTGCTCAGTCACTTCAATCATGTCCAACTCTGCAACCCCATGGACTGTAGCCTGCCAGGATTCTCTGTCCGTGGGTTATTCCTGGCAAGAATACTGGAGTGGGTTGCCATGTCCTCCTCCAGGGGATCTTCCCCACCCAGGGATCGAACCTGCATCTTCCTGTATTTCCTGCATTGCAAGCGTACCTTTACCACTGAGCCACCAGGGAAGCCCACGTTCATGTGTATATGAATGTTTATGAATATCTTTGGGGGTATACTTTGAGTCTGGTAACCTCATTCTCTTAGAATTTTCCACTCTCCTCTTCTATTGTGAGTTCCTCTGCAAGAACCTGTAGACTCTTCTCTGTTTCACTATCAGAGAGCTAGGCCCCAAATGCTTTCTTCCCAAATGCTTTGCATTTCTGTATCTCTCAGAGGACCTGATACAATACTCTGTCCTCTTTATTGGATGGGAACATCAATTGAATGTGATTCTTAGATTTTGCCCTCTACTATATACCTCCTTCATACTCTGCCTCCTATTTCTGTTTGCTCTTAATACAAATTGTCTTCAGTTGCAGAACTTAATTTCTGTGCTACAGAGCCAAGGGAGGCAACAGATCTGCTAAGGCCTTTTTAACTAATAGCTTTTGGTGGAGACATTTTAGCCTTTATAGGTCACTATATGACAATTTAGAGAACTAGAGGGCCTCAAGAGCTAAGAGGAAGCAATCTCCTATACTGTCTTACTTTTGATTAGCTCTTGTTACTGGAAAAAAATTATTTATTTATTTTAAAAATTATTAAATTTATTTATAAGTATATATAATTATTTATAATCATATTTATATCATATTTATTATATTATAAATTATATTATATATAATATATTATATATAGTGTATATTTATATTATTTATATTTATATACTATTAATATATTATATTATATAAATATAATATTATATTATATAAATATAATATAATATAATATAATCAATATATTTATTATTATTATTATTATTTATAATTAATGTATTATATATTATAAATATAATAATTATTTAAATTATTTGTAGTTTATTTATAATTATAATTAATAAATTTTAGAAATTTATTTAAAAATATTCATTACATGGAATATTGATACTCTGATTCCTAAAAGCAATACAGCATCTTCTCTTTGTCTTTCCATTTGGATTCCATATTTTGTACTTAGTTACACCAAGAGGCGGAGAAGGAAATGACAACCCACTCCAGTACTCTTGCCTGGAAAATTCCATGGATGGAGAGGCCTGGTGGGCTATAGTCTATGGGGTTGCAAAGAGTCAGACATGACTAAGCAACTAACACCCATACACACCAAGAGGATTTTAAGTTTCTCAAGGAATCAATCTACTTGCTGTCTTCTTTCCACTGTAGGAGGGTGCCATTTCACATTTTCAAAATAATATTGATAAACATCACCTCCAAAAACTTAGCATTTCTATCTTGACTACTTATTTGCAGGGAGAAGGGAGAGAAACAAATAATCGTGTATCAGATGCTGACCAGGGCCACATTTCTTCTACACAATAAAGATAAATGGTCTGCTATTCTTTTCGTGCCTCAACTCTCCCACAAAGATGCAAATAGTACACATATTGGTCACTGCACTAAAATAACAATGGCAAAGAAGAGCCATTGCCTAAGGATGAAGGTGGGAGTTGGGTTGACAGTTTATTGAAGTAAAAATAGTGGTAAAGCATTTTGTTTTTCAGAGATGTTCACAGATATTTTTTCAAGTGAGACTGTAGCCATCCAGTCTACTAAGACGTAACACCCTCAAGGATTAAAGATATCTTTTTCTTGATCTAGCAGTTGCCTTGCTCTCTGGAGGTCTGGTTGACTTACATAGTATGGCCTCATTAGGATGCATAAAACATCAGGAATCAAAGTTTCCTAAACTGTCCCCAACCAGTGGACCAAAGACTCTATATTCAGTGAACCATGTGAACCATGCACAACCTTTAAGAAGAAAACAACATTTTACTATCAGCAAACATATACCAGTTCAGCTTCTCTCGGTTGTGGTATGGTTGGTAATCAGTGCTGCTTGCTTAGCAGGACATTCTAAATAACAGATCTGACAAGATATCCAGTATTTCTACATAAAATTGTTTTCTGCTACCCGAGTAAAGAATATCACAGCAGCAATGCATAAGGGAATGCTAAGATCTAGCCAAACAATGCATTTTAAATACAGGACACCCTGATCCTTTGACCTTTTGAAACCACTGTATTTTGCCTCCCAGAGAACAAATGAAACTCTTCTGGCAGTTCAATGGAAAAGAGATATTTAACTTAGCCCAAACATTTCCTATGCCTTCCCTGGTGGCTCAGTGATAAAGAATCTGCTTGCCAATGCTGAAGGCGTGGGTTCGATCCCTGGGTGGGGAGGAACCACTGGAGAAGGAAATGGCAACCCATTCCAGTATTCTTACCTGGAAAATCCCATGGACAGAGAAACCTGGTGGACTACAGTACATGAGGTCCCAAAAGAGTTGGACACGACTTAGCGACTAACTAACAACAAACATTTCCTGAGATACATTAAGTCGTCTTCCTGTAAAATCAATGAAACTAGTGCTCCACACTCAAGGACAAGGTCCAAGAGGCCAATTAGAACTTGAGTACTTGCACAATGACTAACAGTATTTTGTGTGTGTGGGGTGGGGTGGGTTGAGTCAAATAACGGGGTTACCAGGTTGGTTTGTATTTCTCAGTGAATTTGGGGCCAGCTACCCAGCAGTCTAACCAACTAATGTGCATCTCATTTAATGTAATAATATACATTAAGACCTGTCAGGCCCTATTGTGGGAAATGAAGAACTACACATTGTACCACTTCATATGGAATTCTGCATATGGAACCCTTTAAGGGTTCTTAAGAGACCCATTGGGGTTTCTAATTATTGTGAAACATCTCCTGGAATCCAGAGAGAGAAGGCTCTTGGCAGAATTGCTTCTGCCATTTCAAATGTTCACTGTGAAAATAATTAGATGATGAGATTTAGACAGAAACCGCTAACGAATATATTTTTCTTAAGTCTCCTTTGCTTTTTAATGTACAGAAAATGAAAATCTGAAATCGGCAAGCACAAAAGGAAAACAATATGGTGCAGTTCATTCTAGGGGTGGGATTAAGGGGTTTCATTTTTTCTGACTTTAATGCTTGGCTTCCTGTGGTTACAAGTGGGGGGGATTTTTTTCATTTTTTGAACATTATACAATCCTGTTGAAAATTGGACCAAGGGTTGTTTTTTTAAACTTCTGTTCTAACTTTCTAAACACAAGCAAGCTTCCATTGTTCTTCCAGGATTATGTCTATTTCTTTACAGGGAACCCTGACATTAGAGAAACTTGCTTTAATCAAGCTCTAAAGTTATCTCCCCCTCTACACATCCAGCCTGAATCAGAGAAACCCCATCCTCTGAAACTGTGAGCCAAGCTAACATGTAACCAATTAGGAGCCATCACTTGTACTCAAGACACAGAACATATTTGTTCAATTAAAACAAACAAATATGATTAGGAGTTTACAAAGCCACGCTTAGGGAAAGATGGACATTTCAAAAGAAATGCTGGTCTAGGAAGGACGTGATATCGATAAAAGTAAGTTGCATGAAATCAGAAAGGTGAACTTAACAAATGGGGAAATAGGAGTCAAACCTCGTGTATGGCAACTGGGGTCTCTGGACTGAACACATCAAGGTTCACACTCTGCTGCCTGGATCCCGCAGGCATCATTCACATGCCTAAGACACTCAGCTTGGAGACTTAATCCTTCTCTTACCCACCTACCAATAGAAGCATGCTAGCCTCAGAATCTTATCCTGATTCACAGAACGAGAGTCAAGGTTACACCAATTTAGCATCATTTATTTTTTCATATTTCAAGCTAAAAAAATCTGCGATGCTTTGTATTTCCTCCTCTGTATACCAGGCTGAAACAACTGTATATTTATCCTGAGGTCTCGCAGCCCTGGATGGGGATGACTGTCACTGTGTTCCACCAACCCATAAAAATACCCTCCAGTTGCTTCTAGTTTGAGAGTGGTCATCAAGTCCTAGATGAACTATTCTCATTGTAACAGAATCAAAGCAGAACTCACCAGGAAATTTGCTTGATCCAGTGCTGGTCAAATATTCCCTCCCCTTCTCTGTTTCCTCATGCTGGGTTAAAGTCTAATGCAGTTCAGATTTCCAAGTGTCTCTATTCACTCTCTGTGGATTTTTACCAAGTCTGTAACCATTACCCAATAATATTTTTTTTCCTCAGATGTCCAATAAGCAGTGTTTCAGGTATTGTATATAAGTCAGAATATGATACAATTCCTGCTCACAAGGGATTTATTTCCAGGGGAGGGGGTATCTAGGAAATATAAATATTAATACATATGTATACAATGCCTACAATCAGCACAGTGGTTGCACAGCCCTTGAGAAACTATAACATTCGATCAGTCATACAAGTACTGTATCTTTATACTTCTGAAGTACTATTTTTTTTATATTCTAAACCTACAGATTGTGTGAAAACTGAAAACTCTAGCAAAGCTACCACCAGTGTTCTTCTTGTTTCTGTCCCACCTGCCAATACAAGGATGCTAGCCTCAAAACACAATGATCATGGTTTTTCTCACCTCACATTTTCTGACTAGATGTCTTCAGTGAGTTGCTGTTTCTGGGGGAATTGTCAGGAGATCAATAAATATATCCTAAACATTTACAATGTGCCAGGATCTGTTGCAGGTTCTAGGAAAAGCATAGTAAATAAAATAGACAACATCCTTAAATTCTCAGAAATTATATTCTACTCAGGAAAATGACACAAGAAGATAGACAGATAATGAGATGGTTGCAGGTGCTTTAGGAAAAAATGAAGATGAAAAGAGGTATACTGAGTGCATGAAAACTTCAATGCTCATTGAATACTTGCTACATACTACATGATTCTCTAGACACTGGTGATACAATATTGCATAACGAAAAGAAAAATGGACAGAAATCCAAATTGCCAAAGAGCTCATGTTCTGCAAGAAGGAGACAAAAGTAGACAAATAAGTAAAATATATGGTATATTAGACGATAATGAATTCTAAGGAAAAAAAATAAGATAAAGCAAGGCCCAAGGGAGTATTAGGTGGGGGCATCTTGGGTAGGTCTTACTAAGATGGTGACATCTGTACAAAAATTGAAAGATGGAAGTTGTGTAATATTTGGCAGAAGTACACAAGGAGTGTCTTTTGATGACCACCAATATCAGTTCCAGAAAAACATCTATTTCTACTTTATTGACTATGATAAAGCCTTTGACTGTGTGGATCACAATAAAATGTGGAAAATTCTGAAAGAGATGGGAATACCAGACCACCTGATCTGCCTCTTGAGAAACCTGTATGCAGGTCAGGAAGCAACTGTTAGAACTGGACATGGAACAACAGACTGGTTCCAAATAGGAAAAGGAGTACATCAAGGCTGTATATTGTCACCCTGTTATTTAACTTATATGCAGAGTACATCATGAGAAAGGCTGGGCTGGAAGAAGCACAAGCTGGAATCAAGATTGCCCAGAGAAATATCAATAACCTCAGATATGCAGATGACACCACCCTTATGGCAGAAAGTGAAGAGGATCTAAAGAGCCTCTTGATGAAAGTGAAAGAAGAGAGTGAAAAAGTTGGCTTCAAGTTCAACGTTCAGAAAACTAAGATCATGGCATCCGGTCCCATCACTTCATGGCAAATAGATGGGGAAACAGTAGAAACAGTGTCAAACTTTATTTTGGGGGGCTCCAAAATCACTGCAGGTGGTGATTGCAGCCATGAAATTAAAAGACTCTTACTTCTTGGAAGGAAAGTTATAACTAACCTAGATAGCATATTAAAAAGCAGAGACATTACTTTGCCAACAAAGGTCCATCTAGTCAAGGCTAGGTTTTTTTCCAGTGGTCATGTATGGATGTGAGAGTTGGACTGTGAAGAAAGCTGAGCACCGAAAAATTGATGCTTTTGAACTGTGGTGTTGGAGAAGACTCTTGAAAGTCCCTTGGATTACAAGGAGATCCAACCAGTCCATCCTAAAGGAGATTAGTCCTGGGTGTTCATTGGAAGGACTGATGTTGAAGCTGAAACTCCAATACTTTGGCCACCTGATGAGACGAGCTGACTCATTGGAAAAGACCCTGATGCTGGGAGGGATTGGGGGCAGGAGGAGAAGGGGACGACAGAGGATGAGATGGCTGGATGGCATCACCGACTCGATGGGCATGAGTTTGAGTAAACACTGGGATTTGGTGATGGACAGGGAGGCCTGGTGTGCTGTGATTCATCGGGTCGCAAAAAGTAGGACACGAATGAGCAACTGAACTGAACTGACTGAATGGGAGAGCAATGCCTTTTTTTTTTTTTCTATTGATATCGACGTTGGGTTTTGTATCAGAGGAAAAGAATGATGGGATTAAGTATTTTCTTATCTTTTCCCATGTAGTCTTTTATTTTTTTTCCCAAAAGACTAACAAAGTATTTTTTATTTGATTTTTTTTCTTTCCTTAATATCATATATACCTTACAGTTAGTGAAAATTCCCTTCAGATTTTGACATTTTTGTCAATGTCTTTAATCTTGATCATCATATATGTTTGCTATATTTTATTAATGTCTTTAATCTTGATCATCATACATGTTTGCCATGTTTTGTTAGAAAATCAGAAAAATAAAACAAAACAACCAGGAACAGGAGTTGCTCTCCAAACACTGCATTAAACTGTGAAGCATCCCATTTAATCCTGAAGACAACTCTGCAATATTTTCACCGTAAACTACAATTTTATAGGTGAGAAAAATGATAAGTGTTAAGTGAATCATTGGTCAAATGATTCCATAGATGAGATTAGTAAATGCTAACATTTATCTGACAGCTACATCTATGTTTTTCTCTTTATTCCAGACTGCCTTGTGGCCGTGATTCCTAACTATATCCTTAATATTCATCTTCTTCAATGTTTCTTGGTGGCAAAATTTCTATATTATGGGGCTTAGCAATGTTACCAACTATGAGACATTTCGTAGATTTTATTGTATCCAGAGGACCCCCAGTCGAAAGTAGTTGGGTGGGGCTTGCAGAAAAGCTTTTCAAGGGGTCTGCTTCAGCTGGGAGATGTTCTGTTTTGTTCATTCCCCCTTCCTTCTTTTTTCTTCCTGCAATATGGATGCAACAGTCAGACTTCCAGCTGCCATCTTGTGATCCTGAGGATGGATGTTATGTGTTAAGGAGAGTGCAGCATAAAGATAAAAGGGACCCAGAACATTAATGATAGCATTCATCCATCACACTCTCTCTGGACTGTATCCCTCCTGATTTCTTTTACTCAAGAGAAAAGTAATCTCCCCATTGGCTTAAGACACTATTTCACATCATTCTTATCAACAGTCAGATGCAAGTTTTAACTCAAACAGTCTTCTCTATTGTAGAATGTGTTATGATAGGAAGTGACAGACTTATTTTACCAGGCCACATTTATGTAATAATTATTTTAAAAGTTCTTTGCTTTAAAAGCATAGAAACTTTTATATGGAATGCAGTGTTTGGCACATGGAGCATATTTTTAGAAAACCGTGTTGAATACATGGAGTAATTCAGTTCAATTCAGTTCAGTTCAGTCACTCAGTCGTGTCCAACTCTTCGTGACCCCATGAATCACAGCACACCAGGCCTCCCTGTCCATCACCAACTCCCGGAGTTTACTCAAACTCATGTCCATTGAGTCGGTGATGCCATCCAGCCATCTCATCCTCTGTCGTCCCCTTCTCCTCCTGCCCCCAATCCCTCCCAGCATCAGGGTCTTTTCCAATGAGTCAACTCTTTGCATGAGGTGGCCAAAGTACTGGAGTTTCAGCTTCAGTGTCAGTCCTTCCAATGAACACCCAGGACTGATCTCCTTCAGGATGGACTGGTTGGATCTCCTTGCAGTCCAAGGGACTCTCAAGAGTCTTCTCCATCACCACAGTTCCAAAGCATCAAAGCATCAATTTTTCGGCACTCAGCTTTCTTCACAGTCCAACTCTCACACCCATACATGACCACTGGAAAAACCATAGCCACTAAATGGAGTAGTACTATTTTACAAAAACAGATTTCCAGATAAGTTACAGTATGTGACGAGGGCCCCACTTGAGAACTTCTGAGTTCTGACTGACAAGTGCAATGAAGAAACCTTGCTTGAATAGGACCAAGATCCCTTGACTAGAGGTGAGGGTTAGCCGTATTTTTCTGTGTTAACCTCAGAGTTTTTCTACAATTTTTATTTTTCATTGTTTTGGCCAGGCAGCACATAGGATCTTAGTTTCCTGATCAGAGATCCGACCCATGCCCCCTTGCAGTGGAAGTGCAGAATCTTAACCACTGGACCACCAGGGAAGTCCCAGTATTCTTTCTTTTTCTATCCACTCAATCTCTGCTCTAGCAAAAGATACATCTCTGTGATGGATATGTGTCAGCAATGTTAGTACTGCTGAAACATTATAGATCAATTCTAAGACAGTGTGTGGGCTTTTGTGGGGGAGGGGGTTGTTTTTTGTTGCTTTTGTTGCTGTTCTTGTTTTTTGTTTTGTTTTTGAAGAATCATAAAATGTTGATGATTTGAACCTCTGTTCATACAAAGCAAACTGACTCAGTAAGATTTTTTGCTATTTGCTTCCTAATCAATAGGTAACTATTAGCAATATGTCTGGTACATGGTCTACAGCTCCATCTGAATGCCCAGTAAATTTGATCCAGCTGACATGACCTCAGTGAGATAAAGCAGAGGCTGACTTGGCATCACTGCTGGTAGTGGAGAATCTTATCAAAGACCTTAAAACCAGAGCTCCATTCAACCTCTGGATAAAAAGCATTCTCAGCAAAAGACTATAGTTCAGCTCAGTTTGTGCAAAACTAACTGCTATATATGTATCAGCTCTGTTACCTGTATGCCTCCAATTAATACTAGATGAGTACCAGATCTCTGAGTAGATGCAGGTGGAAAACAGCCTTATTTTCAGCCCAAAGAATCAACACTACATTCCATCAAAAGAGTATCTGAGGGATATATATCAGGTAACACTTGGGACCCTTGGCTTGTAGGTGAGGAGGGAAGAGAAAGCAAAAAGAAAGGAGAGATGCCTCTTTGTGTTTCTACCTATAAACTTTTATTTGCAAAGTTTCCTTCCCTTGATCCCCCTTCTACTCAAATTCAATTCAGTTCAAGGAACATTGAAATACACTGTCCTAGGTGTCATGTTCAGTTCAGTTGAGTTCAGTTCAGTTCAGTTCAGTTCAGTCGCTCAGTCATGTTCGACTCTTTGCGACCCCATGAATCACAGCACACCAGGCCTCCCTGTCCATCACCAACTCCCGGTGTTTATTCAAACTCATGCCCATCGAGTCGGTGATGCCATCCAGCCATCTCATCCTCTGTCGTCCCCTTCTCCTCCTGCCCCCAATCCCTCCCAGCATCAGGGTCTTTTCCAATGAGTCAGCTCTTCATGTGAGGTGGCCAAAGTATTGGAGTTTCAACTTCAGCATCAGTCCTGCCAGTGAACACCCAGGACTGATCTCCTGGGTGCTGTATAAAACTAAATCAGACTTGGATCTTATCCATTCCTCGAGATACACTGTAAATCATTTTTTTCCCACCCAAAAGTTAATATGGTCACTCACACCTCTAAACTATAATACTATATTATACTCTATTCTTATAACTCTATAATTCAACACAGGCAATGCACTTAAGCTCAAGTCACTTAATTCAATTAAATTCAATAGAATGCTCGGCAACATTTATATTTTAGGCCCTGTGATAAATTGCATAATATAAGAGCAAATAAGACACAGTTCCCACCCTACAGAAGCTATGATTTAATTGGAAGAGAAAACACTTCAGTAATTGATTAAAAATCTGTGGGGTATCTACTCAACTACTTAAAGCAAATGACCTAAAAGGACACAGAAGAGTGTAACACATATTGACAATGGCTGCACAACATCCATGCCACCTTTATTCTTTGACAACCCACATCTACATTTGTTCAGAGCAGCAAGGTGCAAAGACCCAAGGGATGAGTTATAATTCATTTAGGCCAGTTATTATATTCCCTTTCCCTAATTTCCAAGCCTTCTTTGGAAGAATTCCTATATAATCCAGGTGCAATCAGTGAGTCTAAAGACAGAGTCTATGTTTTTCAAAGATGTGGTTGGCATAGGTCCTTTTTCTTGTCATCCTTTTCCAGCCTTGAACACAAGTCTGTAGGTGGAACACCTATAACGTAGACATGAGACACTGGGCTACGCAGCTGAAATCAAACATTCATCAGCATATGACCTATGAGATCATCTCATAAATGATCTATTCCACCATCCTCAGCTGATGGTCATTCTAATATCATCCCAGGGAAGGAGGGCCTTCTCAAAAGCATGCAGATTCTTTCTTGATCTCTTTTGACAAGGAGACTCTTAACACTTTGTGGTACAGGAAAATCACAGAGCAATTGGTCTCAACATTATCAAAACACTGATAGGTGAATGGTTGCCTATCACAGGCTTCCTGGTTTGTTAGGGGAAAAAAAACCCTCCTTTGTTTTAAACTGCTGCTATTCATAAACCCTTTACCTTCCTAACTGGTACGAAATATCTGAGTTGTTCTGTCTAGTAAACTAGGAAGAGGAACTTGTGCAACATCATTTTGAACAATTATTTGCCATCTAAGTTGTCATTCATATCACTATTTATATGCATATGTTTCAACTGCCTTCTGAAATTGAAGAAGAAATTGCTTCTTTATGCCCCCTCACAGTGCCTAGGATGGTCCCCTGTTTGTAATAGATTTAATAAGATATACATATTTCAGTTTAGAAAAAGGAAAAGCAAGTAGCCCATATCACTCAAGAGTTCCTATTCAAACTCCAAGAGAGTCAGTTTCATTCTGTCTGACTTCTACTCGGGGCCAGGGGAGAAGTCTTGCCTGTACACCAGGCTATGAGCCACCCAGCACCCCAGCATTCCAGGGCTCTAGCGCTCCAGTATTCTGGAAGGGTCGGGAACAGTGGACAAGGAGAACCCTTAGCACTCAACACCTCACATAAAAGAAACTGAAAGTAAAAAATGGTGACTCCATTAAAAACATGCTAGAAATGCAAAGAAAAAAATGTGCTAGAAAAGCAGGCGTTTCATCTTTCTTCCTAGTCACACAGCTTTGTTCCATGGGCTATCATGGTTGTAGGACTGACCAACCTCTGAGAACATGGCACTTTGAGTTGAGTGTTATTGCAGCCCACATGAGCCCTTCTGACAGTTTAGGATCAGGGGAGAAAATCTGAAATAACTTCATGCAGAAATTCTCCATCTGGGCAAGGCACGCTTGTGAAGTCCCATTGGGCATATATCAGTATCTTGCACTAACATGAACTTCAAAGAACCTGACAAGATAGAGCAAAATTAGCCCCAAATCAAAGCCCACGTGGGCCCACTAGATGGAGGTATTTTTGATTACCAAGCACTCTTTCATATTTTTATTTTCTGGTTGTTATTATCACATGCATGTTATTGTTTAGTTCTCAGTAAGAATCTGGGGATGTGGGTTCTAGACTAACTTCAAAGGCTGACTAGCTGCATGGCCTTCAGTTTAAAGCCCCCTCAAAGCTTCAAAACTCAATAACTCTACCGTGCACATACATATTATTTCATATGGTTAAAAAAAATCAGACAACTTGGACATGTTTAGTCTGCAGAAATGAATACTGGAAGAAGCACTGCAGCTTTTTCATTTCATGTCAAGCCCTCAGATCAAGAGATTAGTCAGTGAAGACAGAGGTAGGAGTAATAGCTCTAAATTTCTAAGTAAGGTAATGGCTGAATTGAGAAAATGACTTTAAAAGGTTGAGAGCAATGAGAACTATGGAAAATGCTTCTATATTCAACTTTACTTCTATAGCAAAGACCAAGGACAATTGTTCTTATTATGGAGGTGAGCTGTGATAGCAATATATTGTTATTATTATTGTTGTTAATACCTAACTCAATGTTACTTATCATTAATGTTATGTTCACTATGACCCAGACACTGTGCTCTAAGCTTCATATACTAAGTCTCTACTGCTACTATAGAAGTTATATGTGGTTATCATTTTTACATGAGAGAATGGAGAAATCTGCCTCAGAGTACTTAGAAGACAAATTCAAAATTTTGTACACCAAAATCCACTACTACGCCATGCTGGCTTTCAAATAAGAACATAGAGGAATGACAGCCAGTTGAGAAAACATACAAATGGCCAAGGGCACTAATAACCAGAGATATTAAAATAAAAAAAAACACAGAACACATCACCTCACACCTCACACATGTTAGGATGACTACTATCATAAAACAAAAAGTATCAGTGTGGATGTTAAAAAATGGAACCTTTATACACTGTTGGGGTGGGGGGATGTTGACTGGTGCATCCACTATGGAAAAGAGTACTGACATATTAGAAATAGAACTACTGTATGCTCCAGCAATCCTACTTCTGGTTTTATATCCAAAAGAAATGAAAAGATCTCCAAGAGGCTTCTGTATGTCCATGTTTATTACAGCATTATTCACAATAGCTAAGATATGGAAACAACTTAAATATCCATTGACAGATGTATAGACAAAGAAAATGTGTTACATACATATTACAGAAGAAAATAAAAACTTTAAAAAGGAAGTCCTGTCACTTGTGACATGGATGAAACTAGACATAATGATAAGGGAGATAATTCAGTCACAAAAGGACAAATACTGTGTGATTCCACTTATACAAGATATCTAAAACAGTCAAACTTATAGAAGCAGAGAATAGAATTTGTTTGCCAGGAGTTAGAGAGAAAGGGGAATGAAGTGAAGTGAAGTGAAAGTTGCTCAGTAGCGTCCAACTCTTTGCAACTCCATGGACTATACAGCCCATGGAATTCTCCGGGCCAGAATACTGGAGAGGCGTAGCTTTTCTATTCTCCAGGAGATCTTCCCAACCCAGGGATCAAATCCAGGTCTCCCACATTGCAGGCAGATTCTTTACATCTGAGCCACAGAGAAGCCCAAGAATACTGAAGTAGTTACTCTATCCCTTCTCCAGGGGAATCTTCCTGACCCAGGAATCAACACGGGGTCTTCTGCATTGCAGGCAGATTCTTTACCAGCTGAGCTATCGGGAAGAGAGAAAGGGAAATGGGAAACTGTTTTTCAACATGTATAAAGTTTCTGTTATGCAAAATGAGTAAGTTCTAGAGATCTGTTATACAACATAGTGTCTACAGTTAATAGTGACATTATGCATTAAAACGTGTTAAAAAGAAAGGTCTCATGCTGTGTCTTACCAAAACAAGAACAAAAACCACAAAAGAACACAAATAAAATTTTAGTGGCTTCCCTGGTTACTTAGATGGTAAAGAGTCTGCCAGCATTGCAGGAGACCCGGGTTTGATCCCTGGGTCGGGAAGATCCCCTAGAGAAGGGAATGGCAACCCACGACAGTATTCATTCCTGGAGAATTCCATAGAAAGAGGAGCCTGGTGGGCTACAGCCCATGGAGTCGCGAAGAGTCAGACATGACTGAGTGACTTGCACTACAAAGTTATGGAGGTGATGGATATATTTAGTACCTTTGCTGTGGGGATGGTGTCATAAGAACTATACATTAAACGTGTACAATTTTTTTGTATGTTGATTATATCTCAGTAAAGCAAAAAAACAGAGATAACACCACTAACCTCAGATGAGTAGAGGATTAAATTAAATGTCATATATAATATGTCTGGGGTACAGGTGATATTTAATTGTATTAAGCAATAACCTGTTAGCAAGGACACTGAGCTTAGGTATTAACAACAAAATTAAAAAAAAAAACATGATATAAAGATATCTTTCTGAGTAATTTAAATTATTCTACAATGAAAGATTCTTCTACATTCAATAAACACTTAAAAACTGAGAGTCTTAAAGGGTATAGTGTGGTCTCTGCTACTGGAAATGTAAGTGTATGTGTGTGTACATATTCTACAATTATGTTTAAAACTTGCTTGATGATCTTTTATATATACACACACACACACAGAGCTTGTAATGTGCAAAGTATACAATGTGTGCATGTGTTGTGTGTGTATATATGTTATTTATCTATATATGTAACCGTAGATATGTGTATGGTTATATACATGTATACTTATATTTGTGCACATACATATTTGTGTATACATAGGCACAGTCATCTACATTTCCTTCCTCAGTCCACAACCCACTCTCTTCCTGGACCCTCTCACTTTCAAAGCTTAGAAGTGTTCCTTCAGGCATTTATCACATATGTTTAACAACACAGATATAGTTGGTCCTTGACTCACCTATCTTAAACTTTATCTCTCATCTTCTTGTCGTGGGTCATAAGAATTTTAGCTCTATTATTCCTCCCTTCCCATCCCTACCCCCTTGTTAAATTGTTACCTTGGGGGTGTACTTATTGACTTGATTATTATCTGTTAAGTCCCTGGTTTGTATATTTTCTCTGAACCCTTGCAGGGCTAATATTGATATCTACATATGGCCTTACTCTGATAGTTGGGTAGAGTTACTCTGAATAGGGTTGACTTCACATTGTTCCTAGAGGGTATAATTAACACTGAACTTTGTATGAATAGATAAAATAAAAACCAAAAACAGCATGAGATTTTTTATTAATAAATATTTTGAGATATTTAGAATCTTTTTAATATTATACTCCAGGTGGACAATTAAAGTCACTCTTGAGCTAATGATTTTGCAAACGATTGAAGTAACATTGCTGGATTATATGTACGTGGAAGTTCTATTTTTAATTTTTTGAAAAGCCTGCATATTATTTTCCATAGTGTCCATGCCAATTTACATTCCCACAAAGAGTGCACAAACGTTCTCCTTTCTCCATATCCTCATCAGCATTTGTTACTTGTTGTCTTTTTGATAATAACCATTCTGAAAGTTTGAAGTGATATCTCATTGTGGTTTTAATTTGAATTTCTCTAATGATTAGTGACATTGAGTATATTTTCATACGTCTTTTGGCAATCTGTATGTCTTCTTTGGAAGAATGTTTATTCAGGTCTTCTGCTCATTTTTTAATTTTTTAATTATTTTTAAATTGGAGGATGATTGCTTTACACAGAGAGCCTCTGCCCATTTTTAAACTGGGTTGTTTGTTCTTTTGATGTTGTCTACGGCCATACCACCCTGAACGCGCCAGATCTCGTCTGTTCTTTTAATGTTGAGTTCTATAACTTCTTTGTATATTTTGGATATCAACCCCATACTAGATACATCATTTGAGAATATATTTTCCTATTAAGTAGGCTGCTATTTTGTTTTATTGATAGCTTCCTTTGCTGTCCAAAAACCTTTTAGTTTGATATCATTCCATTTGCTTATTTTTTGCTTTTGTTCCCTCTGCCTAAGGAAACATATTCAAAAAATAGTGCTAAGACAAATGTCAAAGAGCATGCCACCTATGTTTGCTTTTACGAGTTTTATGGTTTCAGGTTTACATTTGAGCCCTTAATCCATTTGGAGTTTATTTTTACATATGTTATGAAAAGTAGTCCATTTTGATGTTTTTACACGTAGCTATCTAGTTTCCCCAGCACCATTTTTTGAACAGGCTGCTGTTTCCTCCTTGTATATTCTTGCCCCTTTTGTTGTAGATTAATTGCCCATATAAATATGAGTTTAATTCTGGGCTCTCTCTTCTGTTCCATTGATTTCTGTGTCTATTTTTGTGCCAATGTTATATTGTTTTGATTACTGTAGCTTTCTAGCACAGTTTGAAGTCAGGGAGCATGGTACATCAAGATTGTTTTGGCTATTGGGGTGCCTTTTGTGTTTCTATACAAGTTTTAGAATTATTTGTTTCTAGTTCTATGAAAAATTCTGTTGCTGTTTGAGAGAGGTTACAATGAATGTGTAGATTGTCTTGGGAAGTATGGTCACATTAACAAAACCAATTCTTCCAATCTGTGAGCATTTCTTGTGTCCTCTTTATTTCAACAGTGTATTATATTTTTCTCAGTATAGATATTTTACCTCCTAGTTAAATTTATCCCTGGGAATTTTATTCTTTTACATGCAATTTTAAGTGGAATTGTTTTCTTAACTTCTAATTTGGAAAGTTTTTTGTTTTTTGCTTATAGAAATCAGATTTCTATATTCTAATTTTACATTCTACACTTTAGTGAAATTATTAATGGGTTCTAATAGTTTCTTGTGATGTCTTTATGATTCTCTATATTTAGTATCACCTGAAAATAGTGACAGTTTCATTTCTTCCTTTCTAGATTTCTTTTTTCTTGTCTGATTGCTGTGATTAGAACTTCAAAACTATATTCAATAAAAGTTTTGAGAGTAGGCATTCTTTGCCTGTTCTTTATCTAAGAAGAAATGCTTTCAGCTTTTCACCACTGAATATGATGCTATCTGTGGGCTTGTTATAAATGGCATTATTACTTTGAGGTTTGCTCCCTCTATACAAACTTTGCTGAGATGTTTTATCATAAATGGATAATTAATTTTGCTAAAAGCTTTTTTGGGGCATCTTTTGAGATGCTCATACTATTTTTATTCTCCAACTTGTTAATGTGGTATATCACATTGATTGATTTGTAGATATTGAATCATCCTTGCATCCCTGGGACAAACTCAGGTCCATTATTTATTTCTACTGTTTTTAGTCTCTATTTCATGTATTTCTATTCTGATTTTTATTATTTTCTTTTACTAACTTTGAGTATTGCTTGTTCTTATTCTAGTTATTTTAAGTATAAGGATGGTTGTTTGATATTTTTCTTGTTTCTTGTGGTAGACTTATATTGCTCTAAACTTCCCTTTTAGATCTGTTTTTGCTGTGGTCCCACAGATTTTGGATCATCATGTTTTTGTTTTCATTTGTCTCCAGATAGTTCTCAATTTATTCAATGATGTATGATTATTTAGTAGCATATTATTTAGCTTCTACATGTTAATGTGGTTTTCTAATTTTGCAATTCCACTCCTGTATTTATCCAAAAAAAAAAATGATAGCACTAATTTGAAAAGATATATATACATCTGTGTTCATTGCAGTATTATGGACAATAGCCAAAATATAGAAGTAACTAAAGTGCCCATTGATAGATGAATATGTAAAGAAGAAATAATATATAAATACAATGCAATATTACTTAGCCATAAAAAAGAATGAAGTTTTGCCATTTGCAACAATCTGAAACAACATGAACTTAAGAGTATCATGCTAAGTGAAAAAAGTCAAAGACAAATACAGCATGATTCCACTTACATATGGAATCTATAAAAACAAAACAAAAGAAAAAGCAAAACAGACAAAGTCATAGACACAGAGAATAAGCAGGTGGTTGCCAGAAGGAAGAGACTGTAGGGAGGAGAGAAATAGGTGAGGGAGATTAAGAGGTACAATTTTTTGTTTACAAAAAAAGTGAGTCACATCATGGGGAATGTAGTTAATAATAATGTAATATCTTTGTATGGTGACAGATGGCAGCTAAACTTATGGTGATCATTTTACAATGTTTAGAAATACGTCACTATGTTGTACACTAGAAACAACATAATGTTGAAGGTCAATTATAGTTCAAAAACAAAAAAAAAAAGATAAAATATAGAAAAGATCAGATTTGTGGTTACCAGAGGCAGGAGGCTGAGAGGAGAAGGAATTGGATGAAGTTAGTAGAAAGGTACAAACTTGCACTTATAAGATAAATCAGTTCAGATCAGTTGAGTTGCTCAGTTGTTTCCGACTCTTTGTGACCTCACAGACTGCAGCACGCCAAGCCTCCCTGTCCATCACCAACAGCCGGAGTTGACTCAAACTCATCTCCATTGAGTCGGTGATGCCATCCAACCATCTCATCCTCTGTTGTCCCCTTCTCCTCCTGTCTTCAATCTTTCCCAGCATCAGGGTCTTTTCCAATGAGTCAGTTCTTTGCATCAGGTAGCCAAAGTATTGGAGTTTCAGCTTCAGCATCAGTCCTTCCAATGAATATTCAGGACTGATTTCTTTTAGAATTGACTGATTTAATCTCCTTGCTGTTCAAGGGACTCTCAAGAGTCTTCTCCAACACCACAGTTCAAAAGCATCAATTCTTTGGCACCCAGCTTTCTTTATGGTCCAACTCTCACATCCATACATGACTACTGGAAAAATGATAGCTTTGACTAGATGGACCTTTGTTGGCAAAGTAATATCTCTGCTTTTTAATATGCTGTCTATAGCTTTTCTTCCAAGGAGCAAGTACCAGAGAGGTAATGTACAACATAATAAATATAATTAACATTGCTTCATATTATCATGAGTTAAGAGTGCAAAATCCTAAGAATTTTGTTCACAAGGAAAAAAATGTTTTATTTTTCTTTTATCTTTATGAGGTGATGGATGTTCACTAAACTTATATGTGGCAATCATTTCATGATAGATATAAATGAAACATTACAAACATATCTTGTATTTATACAGTGCTATTTGGCAATTTGTTGCTGTTGTTTAGTTGCTGGGTCCTTCATATTCTTTTGCAACCCTATGAACTATATCCTGCCAGGTTCCTCTGTCCTTGGGATTCCCTAGGTAAGAATACTGGAGTGGTTTGCCATTTCCTTCTCCAGGGATCTTCCTGACCCAGGGATCAAACCCAAGTTGTCTGCATTGACAGGTGGATTCGTTACCACTGAGTCACCTGAGAAGCCCATTTATATCCCAATCAAAGTGGAAAGAAAAAGTAAGTGATGTATTTCTCTACCATAACATTAAAAATTGTCTATAATATTAATAAGATGATTAAAAAAATTGATAAAAAGATCATCGACCATCCTGGTAACAAAAGTTCTAAAGCATCCACACATATTTGAGTGCATGTTATTTGACAGATGCTTTCAATCATATTTTTCATTCAAAATTTAAGAGAGCTCTCTCAGGTCAGTATTATCTCCTTTTTAGAGAAAAGCCAAAAGCACAGAGATGGTAACTAATATCCTAGGGGCACAGTAAATCACAGATCTAGGATTTGGATGGACTTCTGTTTCCTGGACTGGTGCTTAATCCACTCCATCAGAGCTGACTTCTGTGGATTCTGCTTAAAATCCCAAGGTCATCATGACAGTGTGACTCCTGTGTGAGACAGTCCAGCTTACTCCACAGAGGGGGAAGTACAGCAAGAAACTATAAAAAAAATTGATTGTATTTTAGGCACCGTGACAAGCTGATTTACGACATAGTTCCCTAGTTACTCCACACTTTATATGTGGAGGGTCATATATCGCGTGTGCGTGCTCAGTCGTGTCTGACTCTTTGCAACTCCAAAGGACTGTAGCCCACCAGGCTCCTCTGTCCATGGAATTTTTCAGGCAAGAACAATGGAGTGGGTTGCCATTTCTAACTCTAGGGGACTGACCCAGGGATTGAACCCAGGGTGGTAAAGAATCTACCACTTAGCTACCTGGAAAGCCCCAAGAGTCATATATGCACAGAGTCTATTGTTAAAAGGACTCTCCGAAAGTGACTGTACTATGCACCCAACCTCCCATAGGAAAACCTGTCCCATGTGGTTAAAGTAACTTTGCTGCCCCTTGTCATATCCCTAGGGGGCAGAAGAAATGAAAGCCCATATTATTGGTGACAGAGTAACTTACAGGAACTACCTGTACTATCTCATAGCACTTCTAAAACCTCCAGGACACTACACTTACTTATCCTTACTTGTGTCACTTGGGAGTTTTTTTTGTTCATAAGTCAAGGGCTGCTTCTTCATGTTCCCTGGCTGACTGGATGCCATTTTGCCTGCCTCAGCATTCCACCTGACCATTCATTATCTTTTTACTGAGCATATACCATAACCCAAACACTGTGCTAAACAATGAGAAGTAATACGGTAGAAGAGAAATGGAGTTTTCACTCTAAAAGCTCCTAGCCACATGGAAGAGGGAAGTGAACAAAAAAAAAAAAACATTTTTAAGAAAAGTGCTAACTCTACTGACATAGCTATGGGGTGACTATGGCAGCACTTAGGTCAGCCTGGTGCCTGGCACAGAAATTGTTATTGTTATTCAGTCGCTAAGCCATGTTTGACTCTTTGAGACCCCATGGGCTTCCCTGCCCTTCACTATCTCCTGGAGTTTTCCCAAACTCATGTTCATTGACTTGATTGTACTATCCAACCATTTCATTCTCTGTCACCCTTTTCTCTGTCTACCTTCAATCTTTCCCAGCATCAGGGTCTTTTCCAATGAGTCAGCTGTTTGCATCAGGTGGCCAAAGAATTGGACCTTCAGCTTCAACATAGTCCTTCCAATGAGTATCCAGGGTTGAAGTTAATGAATGTCAAATCTTGCAGAACAGGTGGGCATTGCCCAAGTTAAGAAACAAGTAGTGTCTCTTCTAAAGGTAGAGACAATGGTAACCATGATCCAGAGATGACTATGTTGCATAAGATGAGGAAAAAGCACTTAGAGACACAGTGGAGATATTATTAGGGATTTACACTGTTGGTCACGGAAAACCTCTGTGAGGTTTCATAGGGAAAGTTGAAAGATAAGATTTACATCATAGAATAGTCACAATGGAGCAGATGAAAGGGGCCAACTGGGTAAAAAGACTGGAATAAAACAGGAAGACCAATCAAGAGACTATTGTAGGCCTCTATCGAAAACCTGGCCTAGTGCAACTACAGCATGGAAAAGAGAAGTGTTTGGATTTAGCAGACATCTAGGACAGTATCAACATTTCTAAATTCTTATGTGTCCTCCCACAGTCTTGGACCACTGGCCCTCCCTGCTGACCTTCCCTGATTGTGCCTAGTCTGGACTTTGTGTGAGTATTCAACCCATTTCTTCCAGGCTTCTCCACCTACTCGGTCTCCTGTCTTTTTTTTTTTGTTTTTGTTTTTTTTTTTTGTTTTTTTTTTTTTTTTCTTTTTAAATTTTTATTATTATTATTTTTTTTTCCCAGTGGGTTTTGTCATACATTGATATGAATCAGCCATGGATTTACATGTATTCCCAATCCCGATCCCCCCTCCCACCTCCCTCTCCACCCGATTCCTCTGGGTCTTCCCAGTGCACCAGGCCCGAGCACTTGTCTCGTGCATCCCACCTGGGCTGGTGATCTGTTTCACCATAGATAGTATACATGCTGTTCTTTTCAAATATCCCACCCTCACATTCTCCCACAAAGTTCAAAAGTCTGTTCTGTGTTTCTGTGTCTCTTTTTCTGTTCTGCATATAGGGTTATCGTTATCACCTTTCTAAATTCCATATACATGTGTCAGTATGCTGTAATGTTCTTTATCTTTCTGGCTTACTTCACTCTGTATAATGGGCTCCAGCTTCATCCATCTCATTAGGACTGGTTCAAATGAATTCTTTTTAATGGCTGAGTAATATTCCATGGTGTATATGTACCACAGCTTCCTTATCCATTCATCTGCTGATGGGCATCTAGGTTGCTTCCATGTCCTGGCTATTATAAACAGTGCTGCGATGAACATTGGGGTGCACGTGTCTCTTTCAGATCTGGTTTCCTCAGTGTGTATGCCCAGCAGTGGGATTGCTGGGTCATATGGCAGTTCTATTTCCAGTTTTTTAAGAAATCTCCACACTGTTTTCCATAGCGGCTGTACTAGTTTGCATTCCCACCAACAGTGTAAGAGGGTTCCCTTTTCTCCACACCCTCTCCAGCATTTATTGCTTGTAGACTTTTGGATAGCAGCCATCCTGACTGGCGTGTAATGGTACCTCATTGTGGTTTTGATTTGCATTTCTCTAATAATGAGTGATGTTGAGCATCTTTTCATGTGTTTGTTAGCCATCTGTATGTCTTCTTTGGAGAAATGTCTGTTTAGTTCTTTGGCCCATTTTTTGATTGGGTCATTTATTTTTCTGGAAGGAATCCAGATAGGAAAAGAAGAAGTAAAACTCTCACTGTTTGCAGATGACATGATCCTCTACATAGAAAACCCTAAAGACTCTACCAGAAAATTACTAGAGCTAATTAATGAATATAGTAAAGTTGCAGGATATAAAATTAACACACAGAAATCCCTTGCATTCCTATATACTAACAATGAAAAAACAGACAGAGAAATTAAGGAAACAATACCATTCACCATTGCAACAAAAAGAATAAAATACTTAGGAGTATATCTACCTAAAGAAACAAAGGACCTATACATAGAAAACTATAAAACACTGATGAAAGAAATCAAAGAGGACACAAACAGATGGAGAAACATACCGTGTTCATGGATTGGAAGAATTAATATTGTCAAAATGGCTATTCTACCCAAAGCAGTCTATAGATTCAATGCCATCCCTATCAAGCTACCAACGGTATTTTTCACAGAACTAGACCAAAGAATTTCACAATTTGTATGGAAATACAAAAAACCTCGAATAGCCAAAGTAATCTTGAGAAAGAAGAATGGAACTGGAGGAATCAACCTGCCTGACTTCAGACTCTACTACAAAGCCACAGTCATCAAGACAGTATGGTACTGGCACAAAGACAGAAATATAGATCAATGGAACAGAATAGAAAGCCCAGAGATAAATCCACGAACCTATGGACACCTTATCTTTGACAAAGGAGGCAAGGATATACAATGGAAAAAAGACAACCTCTTTAACAAGTGGTGCTGGGAAAACTGGTCAACCACTTGTAAAAGAATGAAACTAGAACACTTTCTAACACCATACACAAAAATAAACTCAAAATGGATTAAAGATCTAAATGTAAGACCAGAAACTATAAAACTCCTAGAGGAGAACATAGGCAAAACACTCTCCGACATAAATCAAAGCAAGATCCTCTATGACCCACCTCCCAGAATATTGGAAATAAAAGCAAAACTAAACAAATGGGACCTAATGAAACTTAAAAGCTTTTGCACTACAAAGGAAACTATAAGTAAGGTGAAAAGACAGCCCTCAGATTGGGAGAAAATAATAGCAAATGAAGAAACAGACAAAGGATTAATCTCAAAAATATACAAGCAACTCCGGTCTCCTGTCTTTCACACTTACAGGCCAGGCCATTTTAGGGTCTAAGTTGATCCTGGATTTATTCTGAATCATGTGTATCCTGAGTTTCTCTCAATTCTAATGGTTCACAATCACTTATTTGTAATAAAAAAAAAAATCAAAGATGCTCTTCAAACCCAAGTGTTTTCACGAGTTTGAGCAAAGTCACTTGACCACAAAGCTGGATGTGAACTGATGTGAGAACTTTGTGTAAGTACTAAAATGTTTTGTCTGACAAACATTAATGATCTTGGATTACATCATGTTTCTTCAGATCTTTCTTGGGATATATGCTCTGTAGTACCGTTTTGAAAACCAGAAATCTCTGAACCTGGCTAATTAGGTTTGCTAATCAGAATTGTAGACCCCTGCCTGCACTTTCCCTCACACTTGTGACACGAATCAATGACTGTGGCCAGGATTTTCAGTATGTACTCATCCAACTGAGCCTCCTTCTCTGCTATTTCCATAATCCAGTTGTGCTGCGAGCGCTCCTTTATATGTAATTTAAAAACTGCATCAAGGAAATCCATTGAGACAACAGCTGTTCCATTTAAAATGTTCAGAAATATCTCTGCCAGTTTAAAAAAAAAAAAACACAATTTCAAAAACCTATTTAACCTTTGCACTGATTTTTTTAAAGCAACAGTTTATTCAATTAAAAAGAAACATTTAAAAACAGATAATATTTTTTGCAGTATCTTAGCAACAGGTGATTGAACCCATGCCTAGAACTAGGAGTTGAGATTTTGCCAAAGGGCCACATACTAGTGATATCTTCCTTTTAACAAATGGAATAAATCTAATATTGTTTTGGACAAGTTGTGCTGGGTTACATCATAATATGAAGTTTTGACAACAGAGCCACACTACAGGGAGGACAAGCGAAGAGTAAAGGTTGGGTCTTATAGACTCCCACAGCTTTTAAGAGAGAAATGCATATACTCTCGAGAGACATAAAGCTCCAACCCAGGTGCCTAAAGAGTTTGTGACTAGGCAAGCTTATACCGGGAGCCCTGATGATTCAGAGTTCAACTGGTGACCTCTGAGGTTGAGAGCTCTGCCCTACTCTTCATAGTCTACCTCAAACTGAAGGCTCACATAGAATTAGACACAGTGATGCTCAACTCATTTAAGAATGTGATATAAGCCTCACTCAATAAAATTACACCTTTAAAATACACATGCAAAATATTTGTACGATTTCTAAGGACTAATGCAATAGGTCAAAATCAACTGTGAATGCCATAATTGTTCACTGTGCCCTGGGAACAGATGCCTCCATTACATCTTGCTAACTTTCATAACCTCAGTGGAAACGGGGAGAAAGAGGGTGAGTGAGGTGATTAGTTCTGTGGTCCTGAGCAATGTCACAGTATAATCTGCACATTTTTATGGACAAAAAGTGGAGTAAGGCTGTTGGGATATGCAGTCACATTAATGTTAATTAAGGATGAAGTGAGGATTATATTTTTTTTAAAGCTGTCCTGCCCTTGAACATTCATGTGCTGGTAAATGGTAGATGCAATGTTAACCACTAAGGGGTTTTTCAACACCCTTGAAAACTTGTAACTAAAATAACTTTTAATATAGTCTCAAGAAAGTCTTTGGTCAAGGCCAGTTGTCCAGGTACATTTCCAAAAACCCAAAGTATATAATAACTACCTAATATGTTTGCTGTGATAATGAGATGATACATGTAAAATATCTAATAGCCTGATAACATATAGGTGCCAAGCATATTGTAGCAATTATTCTCATAATTATTGGATATAATTATAATCTTTTGTGTGAGGCAATTGCTAGCATAATCTCTGACTCAATTTGGGTGAAGCCAAAAGAGACCACCCATTGAAACAGCAAACCATTTAACATACTGTGTAGGTCTGCTGGAAATTCCTTCTGATCAGAGGAAAGCTAGCTCTCTTCCTTAGGCAGTCATCCGGCAAATATTTACTATTTTCAGAGTTCTAATTTATGCCAGGTACTGTGTTAGAGGCCAGAGATTCAAAAAATAAGTACATGGTGGTCTCTGCTTCAAGAGATATATAATCCAGAAGGAGAAAGATAAACCTAAATAGATAATCGCAATAGTTTATAGAAAGTAAGAACGATATGCACATGGTATTCTGAGAGCATAAGAGAGATCAATTTAACCTAAGCGGGCAAGGGAGGTGTGTTAGCCCAGGTTTCATCAAAAACAGAGACACCCCTCCTGCAGAAATACCCATTTTTCCAAGTGAAATGATTTTCTCCCCACAAGGATGCAGAGAATGCTATATCCACTTCATCTACCTGTCTTCTCCTGCATTCAATCATTCATTCATCCAACATCTATTCAGCTATGATTGTCGTAATAGGCAGCTGGTGAACATGGTGACTAGGTGGCCTTGAGGTGCTCACACCAAGCAGTGGCACATGAAGAATGCCTGGAGGTAAGAACGCCACAGAAACGTGCAACAGTGGGAGCACAGAGGGAAGGAAAGATTATTCCTGTAAGGGAGTAAGAATGCTCACAGCGTCAGAAATGAAGCATATATAAACTGAGGCTTGGGGACAGAGTTTCAGTTTGTCCTGCGGGGAAGACAGAACAAAATAACCCCATCCACAGGGGCATCATGCGTAAACCAGCATTGGGAAGGCCATGCTCAATGTGAAAGTATGTTTGGAAGTATTTAGCAACCTCCAGGTATTACACAGCTATTATCCAACTTATGGACTATACAATCCATGGAATTCTCCAGGCCATAATACTGGAGTGCGTATCCATTCCCTTCTCCAGGGGATCTTCCCAACCCAGGGATCAAACCCAAGTCTCCCACATTGTAGGCAGATTCTTTACCAGCAGGGCTCAGGGCTCAGATGATAAAGAATCCACATGCAATGAGGGACACCTGGGTTCGATCCCAAGGTTGGGAAGATCCCCTGGAGGAGGGCATGGCAACCCACTCCAGTGTGCTTGCCTGGAGAATTCCATGGACAGAGGAGCCTGGAGGGCTGCAGTCCATGGGGTCGAAGAGTCGGACATGACTGAATGATTTTCACTTCATTTTATGCTCCACATAGAGACTAGTTGAGGGGTCAGTGTGACTGCAGCTTGGATCTTTCCCCAAGTCAAGAAGCAGACCAGTGGCAAACTAGGATAATAATTCAGAGCATCCTACTTTCCCCAGGACAATCTTTGCACAAACTGATGTTTCTCTCCCTGTTGATCAAAAACCAGTTACAAAGTATTCAGAGCTTTTAAAGTTAGGCAGAGTGGGACTACCTAAAAGGAAGAGACCAAGATTTTGCTCTTAGAATGCAACCCTACGTGAGCCCATGCCCGGAGAGCCATCCCGCTGGAGAACTCTTTCCCACCCCAGCTCACCTCGGGGTCAGCCCACCAGAAATGCGCTTGGAGTCGCAGCACAGGCGGCGGCAGATAACGCCTCGCTCTGCCTTTGATCTGCGGGCATGGTGATTGTCAGACCATACATTTCCTCTAGTGATGAAAACACTAACAATACCCCAACCCCAACCCTTAACCCCGAACCATGAGATTGATAATGTTCTCCAGAACGAGCAAGGGTACGGTCTGCAGTCTGAGCCCTGGCATTTGGAAGAAAACCCTAAATAGAGCCTCTCTGGCTTTTGGCATCACACAGTACACTGGTGGCGCTGGGGATTTGCTCCTTTGCAGGTAGATGTCACATTCAAATGAAGGTTGTTTCTTTGCACACAGGATCTGAAAAAAAAAGAGAATGTTTGCTATTAAATTAATGTTTGCAGGCTGGCTGGCCCACCCCAAGCACGGAGACAAGCTGCCTCTGCGTGGGGAAGGGAACTTGGAAGGATGTCTCCAGGCCTTGGCACAGCCCAGGATTTCTGGGCTTTGGTGACATATAGGTGCTTTGTAATGTAGCCCATTTGTTATGCTGTTTAAATATGTATACGCTGGGTACAGAAAGCTAATATCTGGAACAATAAGGTAATCCTATATGTTTTTCAATGAAAAACATGAGGGGAGGGCGACTTGCTGCCAGCGTTCTGCCATTCTGGCTTAATTCTGTCTTTCAGTTATGTGATATCTCTGAAGGCATACTTTGTGAAAACCGCGTGGAGAAAATGAGCCACAAACAATACCCACTCCATCTTTGAGAACCAGGAGGCCGATTAAACATAGTTTCATTTGAAACTCAAAGAAACAACCAGAGAAGCAACTTCTCAGCTCTATGGCCCCTCCCCGCTCCCCAGCGGTTTGCGGCATTGTTTGTAAAAGATGCTAAGTGTGGACCAGCGTGGGGAAAGAGGTGAGTGAAGGGAAGAGAGCCATGCTTCCTCAAACATTTTGAAAAGTGCTTCATAGGAGGGAGACATCCAGACTCTCTGGCATGTTAGAGGCAGAGGAGTGAAGCTTCCTAGGGGATGTGATTTTTGGCAATATACTCCATTGGGGTGGGAAAAAGAAAAGCTGAAATAAAAACTAAAACTGGTAGGTCTCTGGCAGTCCAGTGGTTAAGACTCCACACTTGCAATGCAGGGGGTGCTGGTTGGATCCCTGGCTGGGGAACTAAGATCTCACATACTGCACGGGTGGCAAAAAATGCTTTTTTAAATTAAGATTAAAAAAAGAAAATTGGTGGGAGTAGTGATACAGCAAGAGTGGCAGGTGAATCTACAGATAATAAATTTCTAAAGTGGCTTTGCTCCCCTTCAAAGGCTGCTGGCCTGAGAGTGGAGGCAATGGAGCCCAGCCAGGTCCCAGCAGGAGCATTTGCTTGCTCACAGGTTCTCTGCTCCTGCTCACCTTCTGATCCTTGGAGAGGCAGTGTGGATAATGGAAAGAGCCCAGACAGTGAAGTTGAGACACCCTGGTTTTACATCTTGGTCCTGGGTATATTCACATTGGGGTGAATTATTTATTTATCCACCCTGAATAATGGTCTTAAACTCACAAGGTTGCTGTAAGAAATCAAAGTAACATGTAAAATGGCTAAGCACAGTGTCTGATATAAACTGGAATGTCACCAATAGGCCGCTGTCTCAAGATGCATCGTCGTGTTTCCTGCATGCCTGCTCAGTTGTGTCCGACTCTTTGAGACCCCACGAACTTTAGCCCACCAGGCTCCTCTGTCCAGCCAAGAATACTGGAGTCAGTTACCATTTCCTCCTCCAGGGGATCTCCCGGACCCAGGGATCAAACCTATGTCTCCTATGGGCAGGTGGATACTTTACCACTGAGCCACCTGGGAGGCCCCCAAGATGCATACATGCATTAGTCACTCAGTCGTGTCTGAAGCTTTGTAACTTCATGGGCAGGCTCCTCTGTCCATGGGTTTTCCCAGACAAGAATACTGGAGTGGGTAGCCATTCCCTTCTCCAGGGGATCTTCCTGACCCAGGAATCGAACCCGGGTCTCCCGCATGGCAGGCAGATTCATTATCATCTGAGTCACCAAGAAAGCCAAGATGAATAATGGCCCCTAAAGAAATAATCCTCCTAAAAACCTGTAAGATAAGCCCTACCAGATACCTAACAAATGGGACTCAGTTGATACTTCTCCTACCCTCAACAGCCCCCATTGTAGAAGAAGGATTTGGCTCCCTAGTATAGCCCCTCAGGTCTCACTCCTGACACCAACTCCTCCGAGAAGCCGTCACTGGTTCCTGAGGACAGAAAGCCTCCTGAGCCTCTCCTGTGCCCCAGTGCCACAGAACACATCACACTTCATTATGATTTTGTGCATCCATGTCTGTTTCCTCCACTAACCTGTGAGTTCCTGGGGACTTATGTCTTATTTATCTCTGGATCCTCCTCTCACCCCATGGCTAACATAGAGTGATATAGAATAAGCATTTCAAATATATCTGATGAATGAATGAATGTATGAATAAATGAATAAGATTGAATGGACAACCATTTCCTTAATCTCCGAGCTGAAAATTCAGACAGACTTCTGAGTCATGAACAGGTTTCCCCAGTCTTGTCATTCACCATGAAAACTTCAGTAAACCACATCTCAAAGAAACAACAGTCTCTAAGCTCCTTTTCTCTGGGTGAAAGCCTACCCTGTGGAATCATGGAGTCGTGAAATCCACTGTCAGATGCAGAGAGGAATCTACCTCCTTGAGGGTAGATGAATTAAAATTGTTTAGCAGCCAGAGCTTCCTCACCGAGCAGGTGTCTTCCTCCTTTGTTCAAATGCTTCCAGCATCACTCACTTGGGATTTTCATGGGCTGCTTCTATCTCAGACAAAAGCATGATTCAGAGTGACCCTGCCCTTGTCAGCCCAGTTACACTCCTAAGAAGACAATTTTTCAGAAGAAACGCCAAGGCCCATTTATACTCGGAGGTCGCAAAAAGAACACACCCAAATGATATGTGTGGCTAATGCTTCCACAGGCCAACTATAGCACCTTCTTTTTGGTCTCAGGAAAGCTCACAAACAGACTAGCCTGTCTCCTTCTCCTGTTCACATTACATTAAACACTAACTCCATCTCTGAAGGCATCCCTGATCAACAAGAAATGGAAGTCTGGGAAGATGCACACCTACACTGGAGGTGTAGATAGAAAGAGGGGTTGGAAAAAAAAAAAGAAAGAAAGAGGGGTTGGGTCAAAAAGAGGACATGGAATACCAGAGGCATTCCCATCGCTGTTTTTGCTTTGTTAGACAAATGAACATCCTGGAATGGAGAACCACAAGAAGTCTTCAGACTTCTGTTCAGTCTTTCATCTATTAAACCTTGAATGAGCCCTGACATGGTTTGATTGTCCATGCGTGGTTACGGAGCTACTTGCATCAGGTCCTGGAGAATTAGGATTCCCACAGGCTCTGCTGGGGACTGACAGAAGGCCCAACAAAGTAACTAAGTGCCCCCTTTCATCCTGAGTTAATTCACAAGATACTTAGCATAACTTTAGATTGTTGACTAAATGGGTTTGTGAATATTTTACACCATTTTAGACAAACTTACTATCCAGCAATGGGCAGTGCTCAACAATTCTTGGAGTCCCTGTAGGGGCAGAACCTTCTGCTCCAAGATTGCTCTCCAAACAATTGAGCGCAAACCAGATGGTACTCTCTCTGCAGGCAGAGAGACAGGTAATGCTGATTTGAGTTGCTTTTCCCAGATCACCAACTGGAATACCCCCTCCTCCGACAAGAAATAAATGGTAGAGAGGCCTGGAGGGTTACACTGGCTAAAGGTCCCTCCATATAGAAAGAGATGAACTCCCCTCTCTTGATGTGACTAATGCTTGCATACAATTTCTCTGTGACCTGCTGCTCCCCAAGCAAGAAAAGAGCTAGTCCTACTTTGCTAGTTAGGCTTTGGCATTATCATGGTAAAGTAATAACAGTCCATGGAGATTACCCTTGCTGTTGGAGAAAAATGCATAAAAATCAAATTAACCAGAATTCAAGTGAGGGTTCTCCTCTCTCAGTGGGACCTTGTCCTCTTATTCCCCAACGTGAGAAAAGTGATCATAACAAAGGTGATTGATACCTGAAATTTACTCAGAATCACGACAGTCAGTTCTGGTCTGGGCCAACAAACGTTCCCCTGATTTCTCAGAACTTCTGCAGCTAAAATTATATGCCATGAGATACAATGGTCAAAGGGGCTTCCCAGGTGGTGCTAGTGATAAAGAACCTGTCTACCAATGCAGGAGATGATCAAACGCAGGTTTGATCCCTGGGTTGGGAAGATACCCTGGAGGAGGGCACAGCAACCCACTCCAGTATTCTTGCCTGGAGAATCCCACGGACAGAGGAGCCTGGCAGGCTACAGTCCATAGTGTCACAAAGAGTCGGACATGACTACATCGACATAGCATGCACGCGCACAACGGTCAAAATAATCGTACTCTAAGTATAGACCTGACACAGACTTAAGAATGTTTCTTAGAAACCACTTACTAAGACTGGATAATCAAAAAACATTTTACATATAAGTTCAATGCTTTTCTAACACAGTTTAACTTAAAAAAATAATTACTCAAAATTTTTCATTTCCTAAGCATTATAGCTAGCCTGACTTTTACTGCACTGTCATTTAAAACAAACAAAATTGAGTCTTGATTCCTGTCAGTTAAATAAATATAGTCCGTTGAAGCTTAAATTATCATCCATCTTAGCAAAATGTTATATTAGCAGTCAGTGACTGATTAGTTATTTATTCTCTTAAAGAGTAACCAAAGGAGATTAATATTCTGATAAACTTGTCACTGATTTCTGAAGAATGTCTGGCTTTCTTTCATCACTTGAAGTATAATGTGTCAGACATAAATTCCATTATAGTTACAATTAGTACTAATGCCTCCCAAATTATATTTAATGGAAAGGTCATCATTTTAACTGCAAATAATTTCTTTCTTAAAAGTTGTACATGGATTTCTATGAAAAAAAGCATAGCTAAATTAATGAGGAGGAAAGAACAGTAAGTAAATCAGAAAGACATAAGTTGAAAAAAAAAAAAAAGACAGTATATTTTGCTTATTTTTCCAGCTGGGTTACATTTTTCACTCATGTTCTGCCAGTATTGGTTTTTAGGTGATAGTGGGAGAGGAACGGGGAGGAGATAAAGAGAGAAAGAGAAGGTAAGACCTCATTAAACATGTTAGGTATGTTTCAGACATGGTATAAGATGACTAAACATTGCTTAAGTCTTACAACTACCCTGAAGTAGACATATTTTCTACTTTGTGTGTGTGCTCAGTCACCGTTGCGTCCGACACCTTGCCACCTCATGGCCGCCAGGTTTCTCTGTCCTGAGATTTTCCCAGCGAAGAATATTTTAGCGGGTTGCCATTTCCTTCTCTAGGGGATTTTCCTGAACCAGAGATCGAACCTGCATCTCCTTCTAGGCAGGCAGATTCTTTACCACTGAGCCACCAGGGAAGTGTTTCCTACTTTACAGAGTAGCAAAATGAGCCTCCTAGAGGTTAAATCCCATAAGCAATTTTGTTCTCCTAGGGACATGAGGAAGTGAAAAGAAGCTAGGCCTACCCAGCTTCAAACCTCCCACCTCCTTAGGCAATGGTTGTTGCTTCTCATTCTTCAGGGTTATAACAGCTGCCATAGGAGCTCCACATTCCCACCAGCAAGATGGGTTAAAGACCTGACCTACGTGATGCTGGGGCAAGTGACAGGGAGACCAAGTCTTCCCTGCGCTGCTCAGAGGCCTTCTCTGATTCTTCTGTAATCTGGGCTCACCAATGGATTTCTCCTCAGACATTTCTGAAAGCATCAGTGACTATAAGGAATATGAGACACATAAGATAATAACTTAGCCAGTATTTAGGTTGGATGGCTATAGTGCCTCCTAACATAATCACAGCATGTTGTGAATGACTTTGCTTTAAAATGACGTGAGATTTAGAATTAAAAGACCCAAGTTAAGAAACTACACATAAACTAAAAACAAACAAAAGACCTATTTCCTATAAATTTCCACACACACACACACAAACACACACACATCCCTATATGAGATAAGAGTTTATTTTGATAAACTATTTAGAAATAAGAACACTTTGAGTGCCTCAGACTGGTTATATGACCTTGTGCAAGTCACTTGTGCACCTCTGCAGCAGCTTACCTCTGCGGCTGCGGCTAAGTTGCTACAGTCGTGTCCGACTCTGTGCGACCCCATAGACGGCAGCCCGCCAGACTCCCCCATCCCTGGGATTCTCCAGGCAAGAATGCTGGAGCGGGTTGCCATTTCCTCCTCCAATGCATGCATGCATGCTAAGCCACTTCAGTCGTGCCCGACTCTGTGCGACCCCATGGACGGCAGCCCACCATGCTCCTCTGTCCACAGGGTTCTCTAGGCAAAAATACTGGAGTGGGTTGCCACTTCCTTCTCCCAGAAAAACCAATAGCTCTGACTATACAGACCTTTGTCAGCAAAGTAATACTTTTTAATACGTTATCTAGGTTTGTCATAGCATTTCTTCCAAGGGCCAACTGTTTTTTAATTTCATAGCTATAGTCACCATCCGCAGTGATTTTGGGACCCAAGAAAATAGACAAAGTCTCTCACTGTTTCCATTGTTTCCCCACCTATTTGCCATGAAGTGATGGGACCAGACGCCATGATATTAGTTTTTTGAATGTTGAGTTTTAAGCCAGGTTTTTCACTCTCCTCTTTCACCTTCATTAAGAGGCTCTTTAGTTCCTCCTCTTTTTCTGCTGCATTTTAAGTTCCTCTTTGCTTTTTTAGGCTGGTGTCATCTGCGTATGTAAGGTTATTGATATTTCTCCCAGTAATCTTGATTCCAGCCTGTGCTTCATCCAGTGCATTATTTCACAGATTTGCACCTCAGTTTCCTCATCTAAAAGTAGGAAGACTAGATTACTTCAGGCTTGGATCAGTGGTTCTCAAAGTGGGAACCTGTTAGAAATGTCGATTCTTGGCCCACACCCACCCTAGAACATAGGTCTAGGTCTAGGTCTAGGTGTAATAGGTCATCTACATGGGTTCTCATGAAGTTCTAAAAGGTTCCATGTCCTATATTAAGTGCAACCTCTTCCCAACATACTCTACATATCATTTTAGTATACACTGTTGTAGACAACAGACACTTTTTTAGCATCAACCGTGTGCCTAGTGGAGGCACAGCCTAGAGCCTCAGCCCCCTATACCTTGAGGATTTCACAGTCTACTGACAAGAAAAAGGCTAGTTAACAGAAAACCAAGCTTGATAAGTGCAGTATTAGTGGTAATGCCAGGGGCTATGGGAAGACAGAGGGAACAGTGACTCAGACGCCAAGAGCTTTAACTCAGGCAGGGGACGGGGGAGAGAGTGGGAGGGAAGAATTCAAGTTATGAGAGAAGGCTTTTGGGCTAGGGAGATTTTCAGGTCTGCATTTAAGTCCAATGAGGAAAGTATTAATTTACATATTTTACAGGGGAAACAGATGATCACAGCAAAATGTCCAAGTTCACACAGTTATTGAGTGAAAGAGATGAAATTTAAAGGCAGAACTTTGGACTTAGCAACTCCTATTTTATTTGATGCTGGTGCTTCTACATTTCTTACAGTAAAGCGACTGTTTGGGAACTATGGAACCCTCCCCCTTACCGCTCTCCCCACACCAGTAATAAAGCAAAATCCCCGTCAGTGAGGCAGCAGTGGCAGAGAGCTGAGGCCCAGGCAGTCACCAGTGAGCCTATTAAATGTATCAGATGTCATCGGTACCTCCTTTATCCTTCTCACTTTGGACCTCACAGGCTGATAAGAAGGGGAAAGCGTTATAACCCAGAAGTAAAACTGTTGCATGATTATAACCCTGACAGCCTCCCTCTAATGAGCTTCCCTGCAGATATGGAGAGGGGAGAGTGCTTTGATCTCCAGGGGCAGGAGGCTGAAAGGACCACTGTTTGGAGCAAAGCTGTCTGATGGGGTCCAGTCTTCCAGTAATCAAAGTCACAAGCTACCATCTGAGCCATTTGTGAACCACAGATAAGATTAGCTGCTCATTTGATAGATCAGCCACCACCATCAATGGAGGCTAATTGTATCTGAAATATGACCAGGGGAGTGTCAGCTCCTGGAGACAAGCATTTCCTTTACCCTGAGTTGGAAGCCAGGACAACATTCTGTGTTTGAAAACTTGAGTTAAATGTTAATATGTGCAGCATTTTTCTCCCTCCCTATCCCACCAGCCATAAGAGAAGATGAAATGCGGGGTCCTTTGAATTAGACATCAATCTGTAGTTATATTTTTGCAAAGAATCTGCATTATGGTGTCAGAGAATACATTCTTTCAGGGCTCAAGGCTGTAGGTCCAGGAAGAATTGCACCATGGAATTCTTTCATAGCTTTAGAGCTAAAAAAGGAAAGCGTTCCAGCTTTGGAAAATCATGTCCAGGAAGAGAGGCTTTGAAATTCTAGAGTGTTGTGTGCTGTCGGAAAAGAAAGGATGATTGGTCGGTTGGAATTTGAAGGCATTTATATGGATAGCATTTTGCCTCAGAGGCTGAGGTGACTGACAGCTTTACTTTCTTCGAACTTATTCCCATGTTAGTAGAACTTGAGCTCGAAATGAATCACGATCAGGCAACTTGGATGGCCCCAGTGCTTTGGCAAATGAAGAAAACCCATCTCATCGTTCCGCTCCACATCCACTCAAGTTGAGTCTTTGGCTACTAAAGAGATAACCCATTTTTTTGTATTCTCCAGGCACGAGAATGTCTGGTTCCTAGCCCTCTGTGAATATTCCTGTGTCTGACTGTAAGCCATTTTAGCTTTCCTCTTTTACGAAGGTGGGAACACAAACCCCCCACTCCCCTCTCACCAAGCCGTCGCTTGGGCCACTCTATTTCCAGCCTCGTCCACTATAGCTCTTAAATTGCTAGGTTGTCCCTATGTCCAGGCGGCTAGTAAAAGCTGCCTGAAAATGGCAAGGTATGAAGAGAAGCACCTCATTATAGCTCCCAAAATACACAGACTCAGAATAGCCTTGAACAGTTGGGGTAAGAAAAGAAGAAGGGGCCCGAGAACAGAAAAACTCTGTCTCCCACCCGGTGTGGGAACTGGAGGAAAGTTCTGTCACCTTCTTGAAAACTCTCAAGCTAAGATGGCCTGGCAGGGGCCACCTTCATGGACTCTCTCCTGCTTCCCAGGTTGGGTTGACACCCTGTCCTGCCAACATCTAACGTCTCAGGTTTAGAAGCTATCTTAACCTTGTAGAAGGGGCTGACCATGCTGGCAATGCTCCAGTAGAACCTGCAGATTCGGGTATCAGGACCATAGAACATTACAAGTGGAAGAGACTTTATCATGAATAGCACCCTTAAAACACACCAGGCACTGTGCAAAGCATTTTTCTACATAATTATAAATTATTTAATCCTCATCAATAACTTCAGAGGGAATTACAGTTATTTCTGCTTTAAAGAGGAAGAAACTAAGACTCAGAAAGGTTAATAACATCGCCCCAGGATACAGCTAGTAAGTGGCAGAGCTGGTATATGAAACCAGATTGGTTTGACTGATGGCAAAATCTTCACTTTTTTATACTGCACTTGGATTTTATATGTCACTTGGATTATTATTCCAAGCTTTTCTTTCAATGTTTTACAACAAAAATGTTGACTAGCCCACTTCAATAACCCTATCTGTACCATGGCTGCCTCTAAAATGTCTTCTTATTATCCAGCTTAAATAACACCAATCAAGTTAACTTCATAAAAGCATAGCTAGGGAGCATCTTTGACATACAGATGTGCAAGTGCTATCTTCAAAGCACAGAATCATGGGACACTTGAAACTAGAAGCTAGGGCTCAACTGCCAGGCCATTTCCCTGCTTTCTCTGTATTTGGTCCAAAGCATCAGGCAAGTCCACTCTGAATCCAGCACACGTTAGGATGATGCCAACAGAGGACGCCAGGAGAAAGCCCTTCTACATCCAAGAGGACTATACAAAACACTGATCACTAATGATGAAGCAAGAGCTTGCTTTTCAGAGGACTTTATGATACAGAGTTACAAATTCTCCAAGGACTCTATCAAGAGATGGCTAAAGATTGCTGACTTTCATTAACTCCCCACATTAAAATCCTGAGATTTGAGGATCATACTGCTTTTCTAGGTCTTGTCTGGATCTCAGCAAATGGGGTGTGAAATCAGGGAGACAACTGAGATCCTGTCAAAGAGAATCTGCAATTGCCAAGTTCTGTGACATCAAGTCTCAGGAATTAAGATGGGCAGGAAGTGCTCTGAGGTCAAGGGACAGACAGGTCCTTTCCTGCAGGATTGTGGGTAATGAAGCTATTGGCCACAGGATGGGGAACATTACCCACAGTTTGAGGAGCTTCTTTAGTCCTTCTGTCAACAGGCACACCAGGACTCTGCCACAAGCACTTTAGGTTGCTATAGAGAATCAGGCGTTATTATTATATTTTTTTTTCTTGACCTCACTCACACTTTCCAGGTTTTTATTTTTCCATGCAGTTTTAGCTCATATCTGGGAGAAGCATGTTTAGCCGTTCCCAACACGTTGATTCTCTGGATGATTTAATAATTCAACAGTGCTTGCTACACAGGCTCTGTGCTGAGGATGAAATGAAGCATGTGGAGCTTGTCTCTGGGCATCACAGAAACACATCCTGAGGTCGGTCTTGCCTAGGAATTAAGTTTCCCTGGGATTCCAAACAAGAATGGAGGCTAAACCCCACACTGCCTCAGAAGTCAGGAGCCCTGGGTTCCTTCTAATCTGACCTCAGTCAGCTGTCTCACTTTGAGCAAATTCTGGTTTTCTTCTCTGGAGCTCATTTTCTACAGTTTAAAAATGAGGAGAGCTTCCCTGGTGGTTCAATGGTAAAGAATCTGTCTGCTAATGTGGGGGACATGGGTTTAATCCCTGGTCCAGGAAGATCCCACGTGCTGTGGAGCAACTAAGCCTATGTGCCACAACTATTGAGCCTGCGCTCTAGAGGCCAGGAAGCGCAAACACTGGAGCCCATGTGCCCTAGAGCCTGTCCTCTGCAACAAGAGAAGCCATTGCAATGAGAAGCCTGCACACTGCCGCTAGAGAGTAGGCCCAGCTCTCTGCAACTAGACAAAACCCATGCAACAATGAAGACCCAGCACAGTCAAAAATAAATAAATAAATAAACAAAAAAATTGTTAAAATAAAAATGAGGAGACCCTATGGGGCTTACTCTAAGTTTGTATGATTCTAAAACTTTTCACATTGTCTCCAGGGAACATTCTGAAACAGGCCGATTCTTGGTAGGCACTAAAAGGATGAGTTTGGGCGGGGGAGGAGGGAGGCATTTGATGAAATACCTGACCACTACTCTTCAAATATGCGAAAGTCATGGAAGACAAGAAGGGACCAAGAAACTGTCATAGATTTGAGAAGACCAAGAAAGCACAACATCTAAATGCAATGTATGGGAGCCTGTTAGGACCCTTGAACAGAAAAGGGGTGTTGGTGGAAAAACTGGGTTAAGTCTGTGAGTCTATAGTTAATAGTATTGAGTCAGTATCAATTTAGGTTTTAATATCATCGTTATGTAAGATTTTAGCATTAGAGGAAGTTGGGTGAAGAGTATATGGAAACTTTCCATAATGTCTTACAAATCTTCTTTAAATAAAATATTGTCACCATATAAAAAATTAAAGTTAAGAAAATTGTGAGTTTATATTTTCCCAGAAAGTGGGACTGTGAATTTCTCAAGGTCAGGGGTTTTCTTTTCTCTTTCTGTATGTTCTTAGCAGCTAGTATAGAGGTATATGGCAGTAAGTTTTCAAATTCTTAACAAAATCCAGTTGGCCAAAACTTATTGACAACTGAATTTTAACCTGAACTAGAGCAACATGCAACCTTGTCACTGTTATAAGAAGTTAGTATTACAACTGTGGTACTTCTACAACTAAACCAAAAAAAGTCCAGAAAAATGCCATCGTTTCCTGGCACCAAGGGGGAAAAAAGCTCTCCATGTTCAAGTCAGATAGCCAGACTGATTTAGGAAAATAAAAAGGAAAAAGAAAAGAAAAACAACACAAAAGATCAAGTGACTCCTTTTATAACAACCATCATCTTTGCTATTTGGACTGAGACAGAAGCTGCAGATAACAGTAACCATTAAAGAAAAAAAACAAAACAGGAAAGAACAACAAAAAAAACCCCTCTGGGCTTTCAATGTGTTTTTAATAATAAATGAATTGCCCCCACCAAAATGCAGCCTTGAGGAGTTAATTAAACAGCTGCCCCCATGGCTGATTCTGAGATGTTAGGGGGGCCCTGACAGGCTGCTAAACAAATGGGGACAATAAAGGTGTGGGCTGTTTGGCTTGATTGAAGAGCTTGAGTTTTTCACCCCTTGGTCTCTAAACCATCTGGAAGTGAGTTCATGGAATGTGGGATGGCAGCTTCTCTACCCTTATCTACTGATAAGATTCTCAGCCTCAAACACGTGTACTAGAAAAGCAGGGAACAAATACTTTAGACCTTAAATGACTTGCAAATCCTCCCTCTAAACTTCATGTGGTGTTTTAGGACAGAGAGAAGCACTTACACCTCACGTTTGTCCGCTCGGAATGGATCTGGGTCTTTAGCACAGAGAGAAGTACACATATCTCACATTTGTCCCCTTGGAATTAATCTGGGGCTTAGGATGTCAAGATGAGACAAGATTGAAAAGTTGATCTAAAGGAAAATTGTGTTTTGGTTTTGATTTGTGAGTTTCACCCACTTATTCTGAGTCTCCACAGACTCTAGGCTATAAAGGTCAAGCGTCAGAGAACTGCCCTAAGGGGAACTGCCAAGCAAAGGATGTTTGCATCCTTGCAAAGATTTTGAGGAGAAGGGCCAATATCTTTCCATGTTTACAACTGCCGTTCATGCCGAATCATAAAAAAAAAAAAAAAAAATATCTGAGGATGGCCTCCAACTTCATTGACAGAGTTTCAGGTGACTGATGATAGAAAGGTTTGGCTGCTGGGGATGAAAAAAAAATATGGAGATTGGGCTTTTTCTTTTAGAATCTAAAAGTGAAAGAGTATAAATAGTATGTATAGCTGGACATGTGTCTGGTGGGTATATGAGATTGTGGGTGGGTGTGAGTGTAAAATTAAATTTAGACTAAACATAGTCAGGGAAAAAAAACATGAATAGATGAGGCTAGTAACATCTCAGGACACATACACAGGAACTGAAGGGATGCAGTATCTTCCCAAAAGCTTTCAGAATTCCACCACTTAAGTTTCCATCTAGTCCCCTATTTTTGAACTCCTAGTATGTTCTAGGCACTAAGAGGATCTTGGGAATACGAAGTCAGGTGACACATTTAAACCTTGTTCTCAAAGAGTATGCAAGCTACTGAAACAGACAGACATACAACTGCAGGACATATTTACAGGACAGAGCGATAAGGGCTACTATAAAAGCAAATTTAGATTGCTCTGTGAGGCCAGACACAGGGTGGCAGTGAACAGAGAAAATATCTAATGTGTCATTTGTTTTTCAAAACAAAAGGTGTTTCTCCCATGTTTGGCTTATCCCACCTCAGACTGATCTTTTAACTCAAGTAAATACTAAGGCTTTAATATCTGTTTGTGGAGCTAGACAAATACAATAGTATACTTGATCTGAATATTTCTTCTCTCTAGTCTCAAAAATCTCAATTAAGTTGTCTGATAGGTAAAATTACTTTTAAAAGAATAAGAAAATTGTCATTTAATTTCATTTACTCACTCAAATGTTTTATGAAGCACTGATTCAGTGCCAAGAACTGGTGTCCATGCCAGGAAGTTCAGCCCCTTTGTCTTAAGTCTTTTGAAAGGGGTCACTCTGGTGTTAATTTCTTGTAAAACTTAACGGGTTTCATGGTGAAATAGTGATCCTATTTTCCTTTCCCAACAAAAAACATACTGATAATTTTATCCACACAGTCTCACTAGAGTCAGAGAAGTTGTCTAAAGGCATTATATCTAATTGCAAAGTAACCCAAAGACAACCATGGTCTTTTGGACAAAATGATTTCAAACATCTTAGCTCCGGTGAAACAAAATCAACCAAGTTCTTTCATGCATACCTGTGATACCAATGTAATGCTCTTGTGAAACTAACACTAGCAAATACACCAACAAACACAGCAGTCATGACAGATTAGCTGTGATAAACTTTTGTAGAAATCAGTGGTTCCCTTGAAAATATCACAGCTCTTTAAGGGCCCTATACTCATATATAGAACAAAATTAACTTTGTCCTTTGAATTTATAATTTTTTATATTGTATTCTTAAAATACCCTCAAAATGCTCCCAAATGGAGATTCTAAGTTCCCTCTTCAAATATGAGCTCTCTTGATTTTACCAACTGTGCTCCTGGGTTTAGTTTCTCCGACTCAGTGAGGAAAAGGCTTCTGCTCCCAGAGGTCAAACATTATCTTGATTTAGCAGGTTGGGCCCCTGAATCACTGCTATGCTCAGTAGCAAAGAATGCAGGCTGGGGAGGATTAATTACCAAAGCCAGTAATCCTGACTCCAACCTCCAAAAATATGGGGAAGTCCAAAAAAAATCTTGAAAGTGATTTGCAACATTCTGTTCAGATCAGTCTCATGAGTAATGTCACTCTGACACCTCTTAACCATGTAAACATAATTATCTCAGACCCATCTGATATGCCTCTGAACCTTCTCCTTTTCACCCTAAGGCTCAATTTTCCCTCCTCTGAAAGAAGATCAACACAGTTGTAGGAACAGCTTCTTCCTCTGTTTTTCGAGTGAAACAAATATCCTCAAAGTGTAAGGATGCCAGTAGCCTCTTTTATGACAAGCTGCGTGATTCCCACATGCATGGGCAAAAAATTAATTATGTATTTTGGTCTCAGGCCCAGGGGATGTAGGTTCTCTTGGAGAAATCTGGTAAGCCAGACCATACCCTGCAATTCCTGTCATTTCACATCAGTGAAATCTCTGTTTACTAGGAAGTAACTAGAGAGGAAATTCCCAGCTGACCATTAAAACTCCTAAACAGACACCACTTTCATTTACTTTGATCTGGGCTCCATCAGGGAGCTGGTGGCTCAGCAGTAAAGAATTTGCCTGCAATGCAGGAGACGTGGGTGGGGAAGATCCCCTGGAGGAGGGCATGGCAACCCACTCCAGTATGGAGAATCCCATGTGCAGAGGGGCCTGGTGTGCTACAGCCCGTGGGGTCGCAGTGTCAGACAAGATGGAAGCGACTGAGCACACATGCACACACGAGCTCAGCTCAAATTTTGCACAAGATCACGTCTGCTGTATCACAGGAGTAATTCTATGAATGAAATATATATTGCTGAGGTTATTCATTCATTAAACTTGAATAAAAGGCATCATTGACATATATGCATACATATATACACATATACATGCATAATGTGTATGTATTTGTATGTATCTATATATGTATCTAGACATACAAAACCATGCCACCTGCTAGAGTCTGATATTGCTTAAGCAAGGGTCCTAGGTTCAGAATGCTAAAAATGCCTTAACGCAGTCCTTCCTTCAATAACAGTTCAATACAGCTATTGGAAAATTTAATAAGAAATGGGGAAAAGTGGCATTTCACAATAAATGGTACAAACAAGTTTTACTTAAAATTTGGAACTTGATCCCATTGTGCTAATGTCAGGGCATAGTTACAACTAAGACACAAATAACTAAGAAGAAAATGTGTTAAAACAGCTGATATAGCAAGAAATGCAATTGTCAAGAGACGCTAAAATCCCAAAGTTTTTTATACACATGTACCCAATATGTGTCACATGGGGGATTCTTTTCCTTCACAGCAAACCATCAGGGATTTTTAAAAATAATATACGAAGGAAGAGCTTAATGAACTGCAGATTTGGAAACTTACGTCCACATTTCCTGTGTCCAGCTCAAGGTTTGCAGGGAGACTTGACATCGTGAGATTTGACAGAAAAGAAGGTAATTGTTTGCCGTGCAGGTCCTGTAGAGGTATTTGGAAATTAACATCGAATAACTGGTAAGCCAAGTACATGCTTCTTTTCCTTTGAGCCAACGTACCTAAGATAAATTTTATCTGTCGTTCCCTAGGAGCAAGGTAAAGTGAAAAGGCAGGTTTGGTCTATGACCCCAAAGGAAACAGCACAGTGGGTGGGTGGGAGTGGGTCAGGTCACCTGGCTTCAAAGTGTTATGCCCAAAACTCAATGTTCCATAAATGTGGAGAGAGGGGCTGTGTTACAAGATCACATGGAACTAGACCACTCTTGGTAACTGACATTCTCTACCACCTTCATGCCTTTCCAAGAGAGTCCCACTGCTCTTAGAGTTGTATTCAAATCATTAACCAATCATTCAAGGCTTTGACTCTAGCTAAACACTACATCCTCCTCCCTCAAGACTCATTTCCACAACCCTTCTACCTTTTCGCTTTCCACAAAACATGCATTCATGTATGCGCTGGGTCAGAACTTAACCACACACTTATTATGTGCCAGGACTGCTCCAGGCCTTGGGAATAAGCCAATAAACAGGACAACTCCTTTCCCTTATGGTGCTTGTGTTGGGAGAGAGGCACAGTGAAAGACAATAAACATATAAACCAGTAAGTCAGCTGCATTTAAGTGGCAGTAAGTATCTGGAAGGTAAAGAAGTTACTTCCATGAGGAGGCAGAGGATACCTCTCCAACCTGAATGATCAGAAAAGCCTCATTCTGGGTGTAACTTCTAAGAAAATCCTTTTCACAAATGGAAGAGTGGGTGAGGTTATGACTGACTCTTGGAGACCCCATGTGGCCCAACAGGCTCCTCGGCCCATGGGGATTCTCCAGGCAAGAATACTGGAGTGGGTTGCCATGCCCTCCTCCAGGGGATCTTCCCAACCCAGGGATTGACCCCAGGTCTCTTACATTGCAGGTGGATTCTTCACATTCTGAGCCACCAGGGAAACCCTCAGGACACACAAAGAAGTCCAGTTTGGCTTCAAAGATTAAGATGTTTGAAGTATAATGACTGATTGGCAGAATCTATGATGCTCCCCAAGATTTCTCACAGAAACCTAATCTTTTCCACTGTTTTCCATTATATTCCCTTCTTTTCTCTCATGTGCAAGATAGCCAGAAGAAAGCTTTTCTGGATTTTTCCCCCCATACATCTAAATATTTTGCTTATTTCCAATTGTTTTCTTTGTTGCTGTTCTTTCTTTGCATTTGCCTGTTTTAAAAAATATGTAAAAGTTTGTGTTTCTTTTAATGAGATTTAGTTCTTCCCTTCCTTTTTGTATTTACTAAGTGGGCAATAATTCACAGGCTGAGTCTGAGAATGGGTTAATCCCTTTGCAGTCTGGGTAGACCGGAGTTTCCGCCCTTGGTTCAAATGCTAAGTGAACCTGCATAACCAGCTTCAGGTGCAGTTTAATCTCTAGGCCACTGTTTATTTGTCAAAGGCCTTGCTGTGCACTCCTGTAGGTCAAAAGGCACAGAAATGAGAGGTGGCAGAGAGGTCAGACCCTGGGGAACCGTGGAACAGCCAGGACTCCAGTAGGCTTGGCCATTAGCTCCCTGTGTGGCCTGGGCCAGGCCCCAAAGCCCCCTATGCTTCAGTTTCTACTTTTGTACATGAGGCCCATGGCCCAGAGAATCCCTGAAGGCCTCTGCCTCCCCCACCCCAATATCTTCCCCAGGAGACAGTGAACTCTGGGGAGAGAGGCCAATCCAACTTATAGAAACAATTACTGCTAGCTTGATCTCAGTTTGTACTTCCTGAAGAAGAGTTCTTAATATCTGTTAGATATTTATAGGGTGAAGTTCTTTGTTAATTACCTTAGCATGCTATCACTTTTAATTTTCACACTGCTCTGTGGAATACTTGATGTTATTTCAGATAATTAAATTTAGACCAAGTTAAGGAATTTCATCAAATGACACAATTAGAATGCAGCAAAGCTAGATTACTTCAGTTTTTATACATACCATACTTCAGTGTTTTAGCTCTATTCCAGTAACTAATATATAAATTATAGGCAATGTTAAATTACATAGGATCTTAAAACAATATAACTGGCATAGATGTAATCCACAGTGTATGTTAGTTGCTCAGTCATGTCCAATTCTTTGTGACCCCATAGACTGTAGCCGCCAGGCTCCTCTGTCCATGGCATTACCGAGGCAAGAATATTGGAGTGGGTTGCTGTACCCTCCTCCAGGAGATCTTCCCGACCCAGGGATGGAACCCGTGTCTCTTACATCTCCTACATTGGCAGGCAGGTTCTTTACCACATGCCACCTGGGAAGCCCAGAGAGATAAAGACAGATATTTAAATGGGAAGGCAGATATTCTAGCAATATTTATGCCAGACTATTATTTGACTGCCATAAGCCAGTAATACAGGTATCTAATAAGGACGCTATCACATATTCTGGTCAACCACTGTTCTCAGTGGGGCATTATATTTATTTGGAAGAATAATTAGTAAATAAATTATTTTTAATGTGTAAAAATAGCAACTATTACAACTTTCCTTGTCTTAAACACTCTACTTAAATCTGGTCTTAATACTGGAATTCTTGGCACTTAATTAAAAGGAAAAAGTATTGTCAGATGGCTTTGACCAATAGTGCCCACTCTGACTTGGACTGATTCAATATGCCTTGCTAAATACAATGGAGAAGGAAATGGCAACCCACTCTAGTGTTCTTGCCTGGTAAATCACATGGACGGGGAGACTGGTGGGCTATATAGTCCATGGGGTCACAAAAAGTCCAACACAACTTAGCAACTAAACTGCAACTACAGATACCCAAAGAGAACAGGAACAGCATGCCAATCCCCTTCTTAAAAAGGCCTGATAACCATTCTCAAAGCTCTTGACTCATGCAATCTGGCATTGGGCACCATGATAACAGGGAACATAAATAATCATTCCTGAGGGATTTCTTACAGCCCCCAGGTTTCTGTCTTTCTACCTAAGCTGCTCCATGCAGGGATGATGGGGTGCAATTGTCTCCTCTTCTTTTCCTCCCCTGCTCATCTTTCTTCTTCAAACCTATTGTTGCATCCTCTCTCTCCTAGACTATTCACACTCTGGCTCTTCTTTTGAGACTCTGATCAGGTATTCCAGTCCATCCTGATTGCCCAGCTGACCCTGACAAGGTGGTATGTTACTGCAATGAAGTGTTTGGGTCTTTCGGGAAGTACACAAGTCCACCAAAATTTCACCTCTCACCTGGGATTAAAACAAACAAACAACAAAAAACCTTTTGTTTTTTCTAAAATAAAAGGGAATAAGATAAAACAGAAGGAGTGAAAGAAAGCACTTTCCCTTATTTTGAGATTAAATTCTTCTCAGAGTATAAGCTTTGGTGGAGACAGTTGATAATGGGGATGGAATAAATCACTTAGGAACAAAAAGCTTCACAAGACCAGTAGAGGTAAAGAAATAGAGAAAAGAAAAAAAAAAACATAGGAGGAGGAGGGCAACTAAGAAAAGCTGCCAATTTGATAGAGGACAATTGCATTTTACTTCTGGTTAACTTGATTTTTGTATTATTCCATATTTTTAACATTGTATTCAAAATATTTCATGATTAAATAGAATAATTTGGAGAGGAAGCAGGTGGTTTCTAGCTGGAGAAAAGAAAACAAAAGGCAATGACAACAAAAAACACCATAAAATCAAAATAATTATCCACAGAATTTCTTTATTTGAGATGTTATGGTTTTTAAAGAAATGAAACTCTTCATAGTTATTTTTTAACATAATTATAATTACTTTTCAGCTGGTAGATGATCAAATTACCTCCTAGCCCTTGCCCCACAGTCTCATTTACTCTGCTCCTTGTATGAAACAATCGATACTGATTCACAGAAATTTATGTGTCCAAAAAAGTACTCACAGTCCAGAACTACTAAATTCAACACAAACTTAACCGAAATTGGAATTTTCTTTTTGGTACACATTGTTAGAAGAGAATATATCTTGGGACATATTTTCATTAGAAAATTGGTTTCAGGAAGATCTATAGCCTGAACCTTTGGATTACAGTTCAATCAACTGTGAGCAGTATAATGTTGTATGAAGTACTTAACTTCATTGAGTTTAGGTGGAAACAATAGTTCATAGAGTTGTTATTAAATGACATATAAATACCTAATACGGTATTTAGCTCACAATAAGTGTTCTATACAGGATGGCCAAATAGGAATAACAAAGATGGTAAAAATTAAGACTGTGACCCTCCTGTGGTTTGTTTGCTTTCACATTCAGGACTGTGGTATCCGAGGAGATTCATAATCTATTTTGCAAGCGAAATGAACAAGTCACCAAAATAAAACATCACATTGATCTGGCTTTTGTTCCAATGTTAAGAAGTGCCAAAGAAGACTAATAGCTCTTTCTAACTTACTTCTCTCTTTCAATTTTAAACATCTTCTCTTCTTACTCTAGCCCAGGTGCAAATTCCTTTGGGTTCTGACAAATGATTTGCCTGATTGAATGCTATTAGTATTGGAGAAAATGGATGAACATGCAAATCTTAAAACAAAGTTTAAAACATTTTGATATTCATTGAAATAATTTTTTAAAGCTTGAATTTTGATTTCTCTTATCTACATGAAGTCTTCATAAATAAATTAACAAGTAACAACCTAGGTTTTGCTATGAGATGCATTGCCTTGGGTGCAATGTTCTTAATAAGGAATTTATGAGAAGATGAACTTTATTAACTGACATCTATACCCCAGCCCCCACACTCTACAAATAAACTCTTTCCAGCAACCATAGGATAAGTTTATCCTATGGTTGGCCTGAGCAAGCTCCTTGGCTACCAAAGGAACTGTGGATATGAATAGAGTTCAAAAACCAAAGACAACGTCACAGTGTCAACTGGCCTGCAACTTCTGGGTATAAGGCTCAGGGTAGGGCCTTCTCTCTCCACCGTGCCCTTCATTGATGAATGACCACATATTATGCTGCCCCCATCCACTCTCCTGCATCATACCTTAAACGTAGCTTTGTCTCTGAAATGAATGAGTGAAACTTATCCTATCCTTTCCCTAGAATAGAAAGAAACCCTAGAGATGACAATTAGATAATAATAGCTCAGAGTTTTACTTTGAGAAAATAAATCAGTGCATTCCTTTTCCAGAAATGAAACTGAGATCTGGAGACTGCTAAGGACAATAAATTCAGAGAATCAAAACTAATGTCAACACCCAAGTCCTGATGCTCATACAGTCCCACTCCACATGTAGCTAAAGATGTTGTGAAAGAGACCCAAGGGTGTCAGGAAGTTGAAATATACAAGAACAATATATACCTGGAAGAACAGATGGGCTCTGGCCGAGAGAAAGTGCTTGTGACATTGATTTCTGTCTACTGTATTTTGAGAAAAGGGGTCTGAAAATGAAGAACTCCTTCTACTTGTGAAACTGTGCAAAATTGTGAGTAATTGATGCTTTCCTGAGAAAATAACCATGGAAAAAGACCAAATCCCCCTCACTGCAAAGTTCACCTTGGCTCACAGTACAAGCAGTACGTAAAATAATAGTAACAGCAGTCCAAAAGCCAAATGTTCATTGCTTGAATTTAATAGTGTGGCAGTGGGGAGGAGGAAGGAAGGGAGAGATAATGGGGATGCAGGGAAGGATAGGGAATATCCCTTGCTAATTCTAGCCCTGAGACTGGTTACAGGAGGGTGACTTATTTTATGACTAATGGAGAAGGGTAAGAAAGAATTGTGCTTGTGGATAGAGAGGTGGGTATGGAGCACAGACATAGAAATATTTACTGAGAAATTAATGAATTCTTTTCCTGGGAAACATTTTATCCATTTTTGTTCTAAAAAGAATCAGGCAGTTGCCAAGGATAAGGTGTCAAGCATATTTCCTACGAATAAATAGCTTTCCTAATAAATTATGTACTCAGTAAAAGGAATTGCATTTTGCATGCTATGGCCTTACTTCACAGTTTTACAGATTTCTTTAATCCTGACTATATTTTCCCAGGTTTTATATGAGCTGCTGACACCGGGCACTAGTGGTGGCTGGTGAAATTATACCTTTTCCAGGGATTTAAACCTAGAAATGGTAGCTAGAAAGGAAGTAACTGTTCTGCAAAGATAGGTAGCGCTGCAGTCTTCATGACTCCAAGGAAAACTGAATAAAAATTAATATACTCAGTTTTTTTCATAGTTCTTCAGAATGCTCTCATCAAGAAATGTGTTATTTCTTCAAGTTTTTAAAAGAAATGGAAGCAAATTTTGATCATTTGAAAATTCAGTTTGAGGAAGTCCCTTCAACACCCATTAAGCATTCCTTGATTAAACCCATAGGTCTTGCCTGGAGAGTATCAGATCTTTCCAAAGATTCTTTTAGAACTTTTAGATGTCATTCCTGAATTCTAAAAAGTTTAATGTTAGGATATGAAATAAAATGTTTTCTAAGTTAGAAATACTGAATATGATGCTTCAGTGAGAAGGCATGTAGGAAAAGAATAAATTCAGAAAGCAAAATTCACTGTACCTTCTTGATAGCTTAGGAACATTTTTTCTGGCAAGGGCTAAATGCCCACTGGGAAGCAAGAACAAAACTGAGCACCTCAAACTCAGGAGCAAGCCTAGGTAGCTTACAGGGTTATGGACCAATATAAGCCAAGGGATCAACTGCCAGTCTCAATGGCTCTACCAGAGCTGAATATTTAAATCAAAAACCCACATTTACTATGTGTGAATGTGTCAGATTTTTCTTGTGGAAGACTTAAGAACTTGCTTCCAGAAGTAGTCCTCCAGGCTGTAGTCTCTGAGACAATGAAAGGTCAGCAGAATAAGGTCAAGAGTCCAAGTTCAGTTCTGCACTCAGAGGATGTGTGATTTTGAGCAAGAAATTTCTCTTTGGACCTCCTTTTCCATGTCCGTAAAGTAAGAGGATTATCATGCATGATTCCTAAGTTCCTCCTTTCTTATATGGCTGAAAAATGACAGGTTTATTTTGAAATTCAGATCAATACAGTTCCATCCTTCTTAGGAATTGGTATTAAAGAGCTTTGGGAAATGAAAACTATAAAGAACCTGAGAAATAGTTTAACCTAAATCCCCTCATCCTACTTGTAAAGAAACTGACCACTTGTGTTTGTTGGCTTCACTCCCAGATGCCAGTAAAATATTTGGTTGTTTCAACTAAGTGCAGTAATGGGACTCCTTTTGAATCTAAAAAATCCAGTTTCATGTTCTCTCATGTAGGAATAAAGTCATTTTACTGTCAGAAAAAATACAAATTCAAATTATAGTAGAAATAAGATATCCATCTAAAATAAAGATGGGGTTTTCAGCATCATAAAATTAAATATCCCTGCATATTTCCCAAAGGTGGGACTTGGGGAAAAACTACACAGTGTTCCAGCTATGAGGCTTATCTACAGGACAGTCCTGGGGCTGGACCCAGTTGGTGGACCAATTCTGAAAATAATCACCAAGAGTAAAAGCAAGATACTGAGCATTTCTGTATCTTTAGGGAGTACTCCGGAACCGAAATCTAGTAAATGGCAGGTAGAACGAAGAACAAAAAGCAAATAAGAATGAAGCAGAGAGTGTAAAACCATTGCTAGAAAGACCAAAGGGCCCAAGCTCATTTTTATTAGGATCTTCTTGGCCCTATGGATGAGTGCATCAGTTTTAAAATTCAAGGTCAAGGTAGGCAAGAGCGATTAGGCCATATGACATCCCCCAAAGAATCATTCACTTGTTCTTATTATCATGCTTTTAAAAAATAAGTGGGGTAACTAGTACTATGGTATTATCTTGTCTCTTAAGTCTTTTAGAGACAGGTACCTTTGCAGATACCTAGCTGAAATATTAGCTCTTTGAAGATCTCATTAATTACTATATCCCCAAAGATAGGGCTTGTTATATAGTAGGTGCCCTAGTAAATGTTTGGTTCATTCCATAGCTACCAAACACTCTGCTCAGTTGAAAGTTACATCAACAAACATTTTATTATATTATTAATGAAAGTTTCTTCACAAAATATGCATTTTGTATGCCTTTCTGAGGGTTTATAAATCCCTATAGGAGTTCTGTAGTGACTTGACCATTCCAGAGATCTCTGGGTACAGAAAATAGGGTAATTAAAATGTATTTGCATTTATTTATTTATTTAACAGTTGGCTTGAAAATGTTGAGTGTTCAGATGAACAGGATAATTTTTCATCTTTGTTCATTAATATCATTTTGTGTAATTCATGATTCATTTATTTGAATGGCCTTCTGAATGTTACTTACGTGACTATTGAATGTATGTAGCCAACACCAGATATGTAAAACTATTTCATGTATCCTAAAACTATTCCTTTGAAGAATTATGCAGATAAGAGACTTGTATTCTGGGCTGACAGATTCTTTTACTACTGAGAATGTGTAGACTTCAGAGACACTTTTAGCCTATTCCTCAAGGTCCATTGCACAACTATCTGTTTAAAAGAGAAAAAAACATTCTCTATTCCTTCAGCAAGATCATGCTTTCATTCATTCACTTACCCTTCAAAACCATTTATTCAGTACTTATTATATGGTAGATATAAAGGAATGAATTTGGCATTTGGGAAGAAATTAGAAAAAAAATACACTAATTTCAAGGCATTTACATTCTAGAGATTCAGTTCAGTTCAGTCACTCAGTCGTGTCCAACTCCTTGCAACCCCATGGACTGCAGCACGCCAGGCCTCCCTGTCCATCGCCAACTCCTGGAGTTTACTCATACTCTTCTAGAGGTTAGGGAGATATATAAACACATTATATTTTCCTTGGTCTCTTCCACAGTAACTGACACAAGCCTGAGTATGCATAGGTACTTAAAAATCATTCACTGCCTGTGTGAATGAATAAATATAGTTACAAGAGTTGGAAACAATGGACACATATTTGGTCAGTAAGCCACAAGGGGATAAAGGGATACATTTTAATATAGGAAGAAGGCATCTTTTTGATAAAATACAATCAAACCCTGATTTATGTGCTTATAAAATATGGAGGTTGTTTCCTCAAGGATGATTTTGTACTCAGGAAGACTCCATCCATGGAAGATGTAGTAGTAAATCCCTGTCATTTGACATTAGTATCAGAGAGGCTAACCAGGCAGTTCCACTTCCAAGAGTCTTCATATACAAGTGTCAGAGCAGAATCCTGGATGAGTGGAGAGATCATGGCATCTACCCAGGGGGCCACCATCCATTCATTTACTGATGTGCTGATATCTCCTGTGCTTTCTTCACGGCACTGAAGGCAGCTGAGGTCTCCTATGTTCCCTGTCCCTAGGACAGAGGGTCACAGTGATACAGAAGAGGATCTCAAGGCATAACGAGTTGCTTTCAGCCATCCAAACGTTCCATCTGCCCTGTATGGACCTTCCCTGGGGTGGCTTCTCCAGTCTACCATTTATGTGAGAGTGTAAAGGAAAACCCGGCTTTGCTGAGGATAACAACGGCCCCCCTGAAATGGCAGTGCGGTCTGCTAATTCTGTAACAGTACCTGCCTTGCAGGGAAGGTGATGAGACATTGACAACCTGCTAATATAATGCGGTGTAGGATTCAGGAAGTCCTGCCTGCCCCCACAGTTTCTTCCAAAAAAAAAAGAAAGAAAGACCAGGTGACAGTACAGGTAGAAATGAAGCTGCAGAGTCAGCACCAACCATGATGAAGCAAAAGGGATTCTCCAGCTTCTTTAGGCTTTAAAACATTCCTGGGCTGAATGCAGCACAGTCAATCTTTCCATCACATTCGAAGTGTCATTCATAAATCAGTAGGCATTGGTGTTTGGCAAGAAGCCAGATAACACTTCCGTAAAAACACTGCTTCCAAGCTTTGCCATCTATCCACTTTCCTCCACTTTCCAACCTTCACTTTGGGAGAAAACTACGAAACTCCTTTCCTATCATTTTGAAGCACAATCATGTATCAGTAACTTGACTATACCTGTGGTCTAAAATATTAAAACTTCATATGGAATATCAGCTTATTGCCAAGTTCTGAAAAGAAATGATAATATAATTGTATCTTTGCTGTAGCAATGTTAGGATAGGTAACACCTTCCTTCATTCAATGGACAAACACATTAGGAATGCTACTATTTCTTGCAAGACTGATGCTGAAGCTGAAGGTCCGATACTTTGGCCACATGATGGGAAGAGCCGACTCATTAGAAAGACCCAATTCTGGGAAAGATTGAGGGCTAGAGAAGAAGTGGACGACAGATGATGAGATGGGTGGGTACCATCACTGACTCAATGAACATGAGTTTGAGCAAACTCCAGGAGATGGTGAATGACAGGGAAGCCTGGCATGCTGCAGCCCATGGGGTCACAGGGAGTTGGACAGACTTAGTGACTGAACAACACCAACATTCCTCTGCACAAAAAAATGAAAACATAAGTAAGCATTACTGTCTGAGAAAGCAAAAGAAAACATAGAGCAAGATGATGCTAGGGAGGCAAGTAGGGACTAGACCAGGTAGAATCTCAAAAGCCATAGTAATATTTATTTTCCTCCTACAACCAATATGAAGACCTTGAAGTATTTTAAGCAAAGTTTAACATGATACAATTTTTATTTAAATATATTCTGGAAGTAGTAAAGAGTATATGTCAGTTAACTAGTTTAGGAAACTTTTTCAGAAGTCCGGGTAGCAGATATTAGAATAGAATGATGGAAGTAGAGAAAAATGGATGAACTCAAGGTATATTTAGGTGATAAGAATGAAAGTTCCTAGTAAGGAATCAGTAATGCAGAGGATCAAACAGAGGGAGAGGTTGAGGTTTATTTTTAAGTTTCTGGTTTGTACAACTAGCAGGCGAATGTAAATGAAGGATTGGATTTAGGAGTAAAGATAATGAGTTGGGTTTAAGATATACAAAGCTTAGTATGCCATTAAGACATTCAAGAAGAGACGTAAAATTGTTATTTAAAAAATAAGCTTAAGGGAGATGTCTAAGTATCAAGTTTCCTTGTTCTATCTGTCTATCTTTGCTCCAATCTCGCTCTAATTGCTATAGCTTTACAGTAAATCTTGACAGCAGAGACTGTGAGTACCTCAACTTTGTTCTCCTTATTTTTAAAACTCATTTTGAATATTCTAAGTCCTTTTCATATTTATATGAATTTTAGAATCACTTTCTTAAAGGCTTCAAATAAAGAAAAGTTTGTAGGACTTTCAGTTGGATTATACAGATTCTGACTTCCCTGGTGGCTCAGACGGTAAAAGCATCTGCCTACAACATGGGAGACCTGGGTTCGATCCCTGGGTTGGGACGATCCCCTGGAGAAGGAAATGGCAACCCACTCCAGTCTTGCCTGGAAAATCCCATGGACTGAGTAACCTGGTAAGCTACAGCCCATGGGGTTGCAAAGAGTCAGACACGACTGAGTGGCTTCACTTCACTATATAGATTCTACAGATCATATTGAGGAAAACTGACATCTTAACAAAATTGAATCTTCCAGTTCAGTATAATGTCACATCTTGCCATTTATTTAGGTCTTCTTTCTTTCAGCAGTGATTTATAATTTTCTGTGTAAAGGTTTTGTACATATTTTAATGTATCCTAAATATTTCATGTTTTAATATTGTAATTAGTATTTAAAACTTTTCATTTTCCAAAGTTTATTTGCTCATATGTAGAAATAAAGCTATTTTTTTTTTTACATGCTGGCTTTTTGTCCTGAGATCTTATTTGAGTAATTTTCTTTAAATTTTTTACAGATTCTTCAAATTCTCTTAAATATATGAAAATATTTTCTATGAAATAAAGGCAGTTTTACTTTTTTCTTTCCCTTATATTTACCTTTATTTTTTTCTCTTGCTTTAATTATGTCAGCTACAACCTCCAGTAAAATTCTTAATCGATGTGGTCAAAGAAGTCATATTTGTCTTGTTCTTGATTTTAGAAGGAAAGCGTTCAATGTGTCACATTCAAACATAATGTTAGCTATAATTTTTTCATAGCTTTTCTAACCCTAATTACCTCCCAAAGTCCCCATCTCCAATACCATCATGTTGGGAGTTTGGGCTTCAACATAAGAAGTTTTGGATAACATAATTCAGTCCATAGCAGTTTGTTTGTTCAGCTTCATCTCTGGTCCACAAATTTTGGCTGCCTCAGTCACTCTCAGCTCTTTTGTTTCCTCTTCATCTCAGTGAGAGACTATGACCCACTTGAGTTTCCTCTCACTGCATTGTGTCCTAGTATCCAACTGGACAATCACATGTGAATCACAGCATTGTACTTCCTGTTGTGTACTGTCTGAAAACAGTCATTTCACACATTTTTGTTTTTAGAGTTTTTATAGTGCTTATAGCAAGAGTTCACATTCAGTTGTATTAACTGGGCAGGAATTAGAAGCCAAAACTATGGATTTTTGAAAGTAGGGAATCAAACTTTCCCTGGAAAGAATGGAACCAGCGGGTCTGAGGAATGGTGTAGTGTAAAATTTGGGTAAAGTAGAAATTAGAAAGATGTGAGAATTCACAATTTTAGAGATGGAGCAGTTATTAGAGGTGACACGGTGTGAGAGGCTAACTTCCTTTCCATATTTCCTTTACAGCCAAATGGTAAGAAAGTAGAAAAAACACCAGTCAGCTAATTGGTACTACTGTACATACATATTTACATATTCATTTACTAAGCAATATGGACATTCAATTATTTATTCATTCTGGTCACCAAACATTCTCTGGATACCACCCAGGGCTCAGACAACAATTATGGAAATTCAGAATTATAAAGTTTACCTGTGGCTAGGATGAGATCCTAGGAAACAATTTAATCTTGGGAGAAGACATAAAAGTGAGTAGAATAGAACTTTGGGAGTGGAAGTAAGATATGCTAGTTAATACAGCTGATGGTTTTTAACAGGAATATTCTAGATACAAATACCTTACTATATTTATAAATTTTTATATCCTCAGACAGTCATCAGATTACATCCTACTGAGGGAAATAAATCAGTCTATCCATCTATTCCTCTGTCAATGCCTCATAAAATAGCCAGTTTACATCTCAGACATAAGAAAACACAAAAGTCCGTGGAGTATTTTCCTTCCCAAAATGTTCCAGACAATTACAAGTTATACGTTTTGGAATTGCTGCTATATTATCAAAGGATCCCAGCTACCCAGGCATAAGCCAGAAAGGTGATATTACTTAGTGAGTCAGACAGAATGGATTCCAAACCTGGCTCTGTATCTGAATAGCTCAGTGACCTTGGGCAGGTCGCTAACTAGGAAAAAGAAAGATTCTGATTCAAGATATATGGAGGGAAAATGGACAGGAATACTGGCCGACTGACTATATATAGAGAAAGAGTCAAAAATGATTTCTTGTTTCCAAGTTCGAAGGACTTGAGAATAGTTGTACCATAAATAGAAATAGAAGAAGGAGGTCTTAAGGAAAGTGAGCGAAGTAACATCAATTTGAGAAACGTAGAATTTAATATGTAGATGGAACTTAGTGTTGGGCTTCTAAATGGAGTCCTCTAGTAGAAATTAGATGGTGGGACATTAAATATTGGAACTCAAAAGGGAATCTAGTCATGCTCACATTTTATTCAACAAACTATAGTCACATGCTTATTTTTCCACATTTACTTGCGCTAGTTATTGGAGATTCAGAAATAAAATACAGCAATTGCCCTCAAGGAGCTGACCTCAGGGAAGCCAGAGCATTTATAAAACAGATTATACAATCCTAAGTGCCCAGTTATTTGAGTTAAGACGGAGGTAGTGACACAGTACTACGAAAACAAGAGATGAGGAATCAGAGTAGACTTCCAAGGAACTGAACTAAGTCTTGAAGGAAGAGTAGGAGTTTGCCAGACAGAGAAATTGAGGAAGATCTTGTATGTACTGGAGACAGGGTCTATGAAAGTGTAGATGCTTTCCCCAGCATTACAGATTCAGATAACCTTGATGAGTACATATGTAACTTATAGTAGTACCAGATTCTTCATTTTACTCTTATCTTGCTATCTATTTCTTCTTATCCTTTGCTCAGTTCCTAAATGGTAACATTCTTCCCCAGGGTGCTTCTCTCTTCTATGTGCTCTCCCTAAATAATGGTATCTAGGGTTTCACAGACATTTTCATACCAGATCCTTTGGTGAGCCCCAGAATCTCATCCTTTTACATCTCTGTTCTCCAACATTCTCCCAGAAAACAGAAACAAAAAATGCGTGCAAAATACTAACCAAAAAACCTACATACATTTTCCCTCAAATCCATTGTTTTTTGTAAATAGCAACATCATCCACCAATTATTCAAACCAAACGGAGTTGCCCATTATTCCTTTTTTCTTACCTCCTAAAACATGGAAGAGGATGCACCCCCTAAATTTTTGACATTAAAAAAAAATAATTGGTGGATATACAAAATGGTTTGAGGTAAAAATGCAGTCCAGTCTGTTTTGTAAAGTAAAAGTCATGGTCATCTGTAATGAGGAAAATAGAGGTCTTGGAGATTGAATAACTATATTAGCTACTCTTTATTGATTGTTTACTATATGTAAGGCATGGTATTAATTATCTTACATGCATTTATGTTATTCTTCTAATAACCTCATGACATCAATGCCAATAATACTCCCACTTATAAACTATGAAATGAAGGTTTAAAGAGATGAAATAACTCACCCAAGTTCACACAGATAGTAAGTCAAGATTTCAACTTAAGTCTACTAAATTCTGTGCTCCAAACTGCGGACTATATTGCCTATTCATTCCCTACTCTGCAGACTTGACAATGAATGCCCAAACTGTATTAAAATCACTATATTTTCAATAAAATCAAGATGGAACAAAGTGATTTATATTGCATATAATGATGCATGCCTGCATGCTCAGTCATGTCCAACTCTTTGAGACCCATGGACTGTAGCCCACTAGTCTCTTCTGTCCATGGGATTTCCCAGGCAAGAATCCTAGAGTGGGTTGATGTTTCCTACTCCAGGGGATCTTCTCAACCCAGGGATCAAACCCACATCTCCTGCTTGCCTCTTCTGCATTAGAAGGCAGATTCTTTCACTACTGAGCAACCTGGGAATCCTGTAGATGATGATAGTCCCCCTTTATTGAAATCCATTTTAGATAACTAATTAAACAAAAACAACCAAACTGTCCTCAGAATTCCTTTGTAATCAGAGTGGGCCTTCAGAGTAGAAACTGAAATTCCACCAAGAAGAAAACAAAAGCATCCATCACCCTGAACTGTTACAATGCAGGTTTCTGACAGAGACATCTGTCCAGGGGGAATGGTCCCAAGCAGATGCTGACAAAGTTAACATTTTTATGGGAAATTTGCAAATCAAAAATATGCCTTCAGAATCCCCTTTCATCCCTAAATCATGTTCTCAATATTTGCTCTTTAGGCTTCTGTAAAAAGACTACTATTTCTTTGCCCCTAATACACAAAAGTAACCCTAGACTGACCTGGAAGGTCGAGGCCTAGTGAGTAATAAATCTGTTAGCCCTAATTTGGAGAGTAAAGTATTTTCTTGAGGTCACAGCACCAGCCATTCACTCAAGCCTTACAAATGCTTTCAGAGGTGCCCCCTAGTAAAATCATGACCGATGCTTTGATCTCAGGGTCTCTTTCTTCTTGTAACATGTCCGAATACCTGGGATTAGGATACAGGCAGAAGTCAGAGCAAAATTAAACAAACAGTAGAGAGTGACCAGCCAGGGTGGCTTCTAGCACTGAGGTCATGTGTTTGCCTTCCTACTTGCAGATCAAGGTGAAAAGTGCACCCCAAGCTCTGGCCAAATATAGTATATAAACATACATGAAAGAAGGATTAGCTCTCTTCCCTAAGACTAATGGGGACCCCAGAAATCAATAGCTGATTTGTGACAACAAGAATAAGTCAACACAGGACCAAAAGATACTGGCTGTACTCAACTTGCCCTTAATCTCAGGTAAACTTGTAGTAAATTCAACATTATTCATTTCCTTGGCTGCAATTCTCCTTTACTCGGAAGAAGTGCTGATGAAGGAGGCACACACAAAAGCCACTACTTGTTTCTTCTAATCAGATCCCTTTCTTCTCTGACTCATGACAGATTGCTGTTTGCACACGTTTCTTTTTTTTGTCTTACTTCTAGTTCAGTCAGCAAGAGCTCTTCATGGAGGGAGGAAGTAACCAATGGACTGCCCCCTGTGCTCCCTGTGTCCTGCATTCCTGATGCCATCAGAGAACCACCAAAAACAGGGTCCTCTGTATAGGAAAGACTACTAATGCTGAACGTGTAACATGGAAGATTCCCTTCATCCATCCCCAGGAAACATGTCAGGCAAAGGTTATGGGTACTATGAATGAGGTTGTCACAGAATCTCTTAAAGACCTAAAACTTCATAACAGACTCAAGATCCCCACATCAAAGGCTTTTATGGGCTTGCAGAGGGAAGGGGCTAAGTTCCTTGGACCTCAGACCATGAAATCATGAGATGTAAGACTCCCAGACAAACTTTTCCAATAAACATCTATACAGAATATTTTGAATTTAAAAGACCCTTGCTCCTTGGAAGGAAAGCTATGATAGAACTAGAAAGCATATTGAAAAGCATAGACTTCACTTTGCTGACAAACATCTGTATAGTCAAAGCCATGGTTTTTCCAATAGTCATGTACAGATGTGCATGTGTGCTAAGTCACTTCAGTCCTATTCAACTCTTTGTTACCCTATGGACTGTAGTCCACCAGGATCCTCTGTTCTTGGGATTCTGCAGGCAAAACTACTGGAGTGGGTTGCCATGCCCTCCTCCAGGGGCTCTTCCCAATGCAGAGATCAAACCCATGTCCCCTGAAACTCCTGCATTGCAGGTGAATTATTTGCTGCTGAGCCACTGGGGAAGTCCATATGGATGTGAGAGCTGGACATAAAAGAAGGCTGAATGCTGAAGAATTGATGCTTTTGAAGTGTGTTGCCAGAGAAGACTCTTGAGAGTCCCTTGGACTAAAAGGAGATCAAATCAGTCAATCCTAAAGGAAATCAATCCTGAATAGTCAATGGAAGTTCTGTTGCTGAAGCTGAAGCCAATACTTGGCCACCTGATACAAAGCATTGACTCACTGGAAAAGACCCTGATGATGGAAAATATTGAAGGCAAAAGAATAAGGGGGTGGCAGAGGATCAGATGGTTAGATAGCATCACTAACTCAATGGAAATGAATTTGAGCAAAATCCAGGAGATAGTGGAGGACAGAGGGCTATTGAATGCAGTCCATGGGGTCACAAAGAGTCGGACGCGACTTAGCGATTGAGCAACAACAACAATAATATTTTGGTTTACCAACCAACTTGTCCTCAGAGATTTTTCCAAAAACAATCCAAGGAGAAACTGAGTTGAACTCCTAGTCATGAGCACTATCAGCTCTACATTTTGCAGATGAAAAAACTTCACAGGATGAGGAAAAGATGAAACCAGCATACAAATCCTGGGAGTCTGACTCTGGGGTGGGTATGCTTAGCCACTGAATTCTGCTGCTATATGATCTTAGCATGCATTTGAATCTCTCTGGATCTTGGTCACTCATCAATAAAACGCAGATTTTAATACACAAATGACAGTGCTGTGATGAGCAGTCCATAGATATTTCATGCCCGATACTTAGTAATGGCTTGGAACATAGAGATCTACAGATGGCCAATTTCTCTCTCTCTTTTTTTTTTTTTTTTTGATAAAGGAACTGGAAATGTACACAGCACTGATTATTGGGGCCACTTCTTGGCACTGCTTATTGCCTCATACATTTTTACATCTTGGTTCTCTTCAAAATGAATTTTATTTTAATTTTTTTGCTGACACGATATTAGACTTGGGCTAGCCTTTAGAAACAAATATCTGTGTCAGTGCCTCAACATCAGGAAAGGGCTTATCTTTCCTCTCTCTATCTAAAGGCTTCAGCTTTTCTACTCAGCTGAGAATCGAGTTCTTAGAGCTTTGGTGAGTAATAAAGAGCTGATAGTCCAGAGATGTACCTGGGATGGCTATTTCCAGATCAGTACCGACCACAGTAATTACTGGAGGAAGCACTGAACGTGCTCCGTGAGAATGAACAGAGTGCAGGGTTAAAGGCTGTGTGAGTCCAAACCTTCCCCTGACTTGCTGCTGTTCAGTCACTAAGCTGTGTCCAACTCTGTGCAACCTCATGAGCTGCAGTGTGCCAGGCTTACCTGTCCTTCACTACCTCCCTGAGTTTGCGCCAACTCATGTCCACTGAGTCAGTGATGCCATCCACCCATCACATCCTTTGTTGCTCCCTTCTCCTCGAGCCCTCAGTCTTTCCTGGCATTGGGGTCTTTGCTAATGAGTCCACTTTTCACATCAATTGGACAAGTACTGGAACTTCAGGTTTAGCATCAGTCCTTCCAATGAATATTCAAAGTTGATTTATTTTAGGATTGACTGGTTTGATCTCCTTGCTGTCCAAGGAACTCTCAAGAGTCTTCTCCAGCATCATAGTTTGAAAGCATCAATATATTTGGGCAAATCATGCCAAAGGAGGAAAAAACTTGCTCAAGCAGCACGACACATCTTTAGATGATGACCACCTTTTTGCTGTGATGTCTGAATGCCAGGGGAACCTCCCTTCATCCTCACAACCAAAAATAATACAGTATTTGTCCATGGAGTGCTTATTATTTTCAAGCCATTAATGAGGTATTACACATTCATCAAGGTGCACAAATTTTGGCCTGGTGCTGAATGGCTGATTACTAAAGTCAATATTTGGCTGGAAGCCAAGGTAGAGACCGAGTATCACTATCACAGACTGCTCTTTCAAGATACAAGAATAAATCTGAAGTTTTATCACAAAGTAAATATTATTGCAATTTTATCTTCAACATTTTATACTCAAATTTTAAAAGATTGATATGGTATAGGAAAAATCATTTCTTAGCACTATCAGTTGCTGATTTCTCTGGTGTTGACCATACTGTACAACTGTAGCAATAAAGTGATGCTCATTTTTAACCAAGCTCAACTGGGGGAGTAAGGTAGTTTGGGGCCTGCTTTGCCAATAGGAGGCACTGCTGAAGTTCACATTGCTCCCATGTTATTGAGTTTTATTTAATCCTTCCAACAACCCTGTGTGAAATATCATATTTCTATTTTACCATGAAGATGTTAAGATTTTAGAAAAGTTAAATGGCTTATCTAAGTTAGTAATTAAGATGATTTTGACCCAAGCAGTCTCAAGGTTATGTACAGTGTTCCACAACACCTTAAAAGAGCAAAGAACAGTTCTCCATTGGATGCCTGACATGTGCTTCTACTGACATATACATATTTCATTATTTCTGATATAAAACACTGAAGTAGCCATTCTTATGCCTACTTTACACATGGGATTGGGCCTAACCTAATTTTTTAGTGAACCATGAACTTCCAGATGTTCAAGCTGGTTTTAGAAAAGGCAAAGGAACCAGAGATCAAATTGTCAATATCCACTGGATCGTTGAAAAGCAACAGCTCCAGAAAAATATCTCCTTCTGTTTTATTGACTATGCCAAAGCCTTTGACTGTGTGGATCACAACAAACTATGGAAAATTCTGAAAAAGATGGTAATACCAGACCACCTGAGCTGCCTCCTGAGAAATCTGTATGCAGGTCAAGAAACAACAGTTAGAACTGGACATGGAACAACAGATTGGTTCCAAATAGGAAAAGGAGTACGTCAAGGCTGAATATTGTTACCCTGCTTATATAACTTATATGCAGAGTACATCATGTGAAATGCCTGGCTGGATGAAACACAAACTGGAATCAAGATTGCCGGGAGAAATATCAATAACCTTGGATACGCAGATGACAGCACCCTTATAGCAGAAAGTGAGGAAGAACTAAAGAGCTTCTTGATGAAACTGAAGGAGGAGAGTGAAAAGGTTGGCTTAAAGCTCAACATTCAGAAAACTAAGATCATGGCATCCGATCCCATCACTTCATGGCAAATAGGTGGGTAAACAATGGAAATAGTGAGAGGCTTTATTTTGGGGGCTCCAAAATCACTGCAGATGATGACTGTAGCCATGAAATTAAAAGATGCTTTCTCCTTGGAAGAAAAGTTATGATCAACCTAGACAGCATATTAAAAAGCAAAGACATTACTTTGCCAACAAAGGTCCGTCTAGTCAAAGCTTTGGTTTTTCCAGTAGTCATGTATGGATGTGAGAGTTGGACTATAAAGAAAACTGAGCACCGAAAAATTGAAGCTTTTGAACTGTGGAGTGGGAAAAGACGAGAGTCCCTTAGACATCAAGGAGATCCAATCAATTCATCCTAAAGGAAATCAGTCCTGAATATTCACTGGAAGGACTGATGTTGAAGCTGAAACCCCAGTACTTTGGCCACCTGATACAAAGAACTGACTCATTGGAGAAGACCCTGATACTGGGAAAGATTGAAGGTGGGAAGAGAAGGGGACGACAGAGGATGAGATGATTGGATGGCATCACTGACTCAATGGACATGAGTTTGAGTAAGCTCTGGGAGTTGGTGATGGACACGGAAAGATGGCATGCTGTGGTTCATGGGGTCGCAAAGAGTCGGACACTACTGAGCGACTGAACTGAGCAATTTTTTAGTGGCAAAAACGGGATTTGAACCCAACCGTCTGATTTTTAAATAAACACTACAGCCTACGGCATGATCCTTCCTCTAACCATTTTTTTCCATCCTCTGAAGACTTTTCAACAATATTCAGTGACCATTATTGAGCTCTGACCATATACCAGGTACTGATAAGGCTTAAGGTTGAACATTTCCTCAAAAAAGGCACAAAGGCTTACTCTACATGGAGAATTAAATTTGCACCGTCACTCAGGGGAAAGAATACACAGAGACACAGCAAATTTGCCATTAATTACAGAAAGTAGTGTGTTTGGATGCAGCATTAGCGAGAGAAAACCTGGGGCATGGGACCAGCCGCTCTGTTACTCGCCATCTTTCCCAGGGTTTCTCTGATAAGAACTGGTGTTAGGTTAGAAGACTGACAGTTTCCTGGCAGCAGTTTGCAGCAAGCCAACCTCTTCTTTCCCTTGGGTCCCTCCTCAGGCTCTTCCCCTGGGAGAGGACAGCAGGCACCAACACAACCCAAATTTGCTGCTGGGAATGAGGTGGAGCTAACCCTGGGATACTTGTTTTTAGTTAAATATTTTCTTCCAGTTAGCCCATGTTCCATTATATGAGTCACTCTGACAGTTTAAACCAACAGAAATACTACTTTTTTCCCCCTAAAGTGTAGGTTAAGTGCAATGTTTAACATAATGAGCCCAAGGGGGGAAAAGTTCACAGGAAAGATGAATATTCCTCTTTAAAAAAAAAAATTAGACCAAATTAATAACTAGTTGGTATAAGCTTGCAAATAATGAAAGGGGAAGAAGGGTTTTTCCTTCTTTTTTAACAAATTAAATCACAGGGCCTATTGTTTTGCTTTAAACCCTGAATACTGATATATTTCATTCATGATGGCTATTTTCTTAAAGGAAAAATATAAGACTATTTTATTAACCACTATACTCTCATATTTACTGTAAGGTAAACAGCAACCCTAGGTAACAGCTCTTTTTCTCCTAAATTACTACTTCCCCTTGTTCCCTGGAGACCTAACTAACTCCAGCCTGACAAAGATCGATCCTTAGTCGAGACTGAGGAAGGCATGCCTCTTACATTGTACCCCTCACTTCGCAGTTCTCAGTGGTTGAGTTCCAAATCCTCCACAAACCACTCATGGTCCACACTCTCTCACTTTTCCCAGCAAAATCAAAACTTGTTTCTTACAAAGGTTCTTGCTAACATTGCTTATTAAGATGGCTTGTTGAATATTGCCTTTTTCTTTGCTAAAAGCAATCTGAGGATTTAACTCTAAGTGAATCGGAAACATATGGCATGCATTTCTCTTAATAATGCTGTGTTGTTTTTTTTAAATACATAATTAAAGGAGAATGGTGCTACAGGCAAAGTAAGATTTGAGAAGTTATTGAAAGGCAGAGGTTGAGGATGATTCATGAATACAAAAGAAAGGCCCCCTTGGCCTTGAGTTTTGCAATCCTGAGCTACCTGGGAAGACACCAAGGCCTTCAGGGAAATTGCTATGAAAGCCTTCCATTTGCACTCTTCCTCCATATTTATTTTGTTCTCTGTTTCTTTGTCCACTACCTTCTATCTCCTACCTGACACCTACAACTTCTGGTTCCTTTACTAAGATCCTCCTTCTTATTACAGTTAATTCTGCATTTGCTTAGAAGCCTTTGTATGCTAAGACCTACATGAATTGAAGTTAGACGCTCAATTATTGAGTGTGTAACCAGAGTCTACTCCTGGGACTGTATTTCATTAACCTCATAATTAAGCAATTTTAATATCAATCTCATTGAAAATCCATGGGCGCTGATGTTACCTTATAAGGGTTATCATCATCTCTATACAACCTTTATGGGGTTTGTATGGTCAGTGTGTGTTTGTATGAGAGAAGGAGAAAAGGATCTGACACAGATGGGTTACAACCTGCCAATTACAATCTGCCTTGAAGAAGACACCTCATTTTCTTGAATCTCAAGTTTTTACATCTACAAAGTGGGCATGACAATAATGCTATAGCAGGAGTCTGTGATAAGAATGAAATAAGATAATAGATGAAAAACTGTTTCATTAGTTATATTCAAAATAATTTTGAAAACATCATCTTTACCATCTCTGGCCTTTAAATATTTAAAAGGTTGTCTTAGACATGCTTCATATTTTAATTTCATTTTGATTTCCTGTAGATTCTCCATACAATTTTGGAACATTATTTTTCCTCAAAGAGGGAGAAACTGGATAAACCAAGTGTCTACTTGGTGTACCTGTAGCCCAAAAAGCCAAGAAGAATTCCATCTTTATCAAATGTTGGCCCTTTTGAAAGTCTATAAGCTGTCTAGTCCATTATTAGAGATAGCCAAATAGTGACACTGCTCTAAAATTATCTAAAGCAGAATTGGACATCTCCACCCTCAATTTTCTAGTCTGTGACCTTGTATTTTGACATCAGAGTCAAATATCCTTCTAGAAAGGACTCAACCTTTCATTTACCAAGGGTCTCCCATGTGTTCCTGTACTGAACTAGGCCATCTTGTATGGGTCATTCCCCTTCATTTTATCACTGCTGGACACGTGTCAATCCAGGGATTTTGAAGGGGCCATGGAGATCTTCTTGGTTTTAAAACCAGAAATAAGTATTACACTGATTAGGAAGTAGGAGTCACCTGGTAGGCCTCTAATTGTTGCTTGGGGGGGGGGGGGGGGCGCGGGGTGACCTGAGGGCTGTATCTTGGCAGAGCTGCTGGAGGTGTCCATCAGAGCAATGTTCCTCTTTGCATGGTCACCTGGATGACTCTGGTCAGCACTCTGGGAAGGTCTGGCTTTGGATAGGGTTAAGCCTTCCTAAACCCTATTAGCCCATCTCAATGATTTTAGGGCAATAGAAACAAGTAGGTTGGCACCAGTAAGGGGTGTGCTCTTTTGAGAAGAGGTGCAGCATGGCACAGTGAAGTGAGCTGCAGCCCAGACTCATCTTGCCCCCATCCCCATCCCTCCTTTGTACTAAACTAAGTGACCTTGCCCAAGTCACTACTCTGGCCTTCATTTTCCTCATCTGTGAAATGGGACTGATCATGCCAGCCTTTCCCATCTCATACAGAAATGGTCAAAGTGAAATAACATTAAAAAAAAAACAAAACAAAAAACTGACTGAAAAGTTCCTCTTCAGCAGGGCTGAGAATCAGGTAGAGGTTATCACTGACCATCTGTGATATACCAGGAGGTGCAGCTACTGAGTTCCTTCTCAGGGCAGTGGAGGCAAGGCGTCTAGAGAAAACTCTGAGCAGGCTTGTCTCTTCCTGATATTTTCTAGGATGTTACAGTGAGACCCCTGGCCTTGGCAACTTTTCTTGGCTCTGCCTAGGCCTCCCTCTCTGGCTTCTTCTGAGGATGCTGCTAAGCAAGAGGCCGATGGGCCTCCAGAAACTTCTCTCCAAGGAGCAAAAGGGCATCTTCTCCTCTTCCGGCCTGGCTTGATCATCATGGAACAGGACTTAGCAGATGGACAGAGCAGTTAGCCAGAAGCAACAGGAATCTGGAGAAATGGAAGTGAAATGCAGCTAGCTATGAGCAAGACAATGATCAAAGGCATCCTGGGAGAAGAAACACGGCTCACTGAAGGGAGGGACTGTGGGGAAGCTTTTCCCTCCAAGTTGTTTTAACCAACACTGTTTATGCCACTTACATACAGAAGATTGACTGTGACCATGTTTAGACTCTCCAGCATATGCTTCCAAACGGAAGAGAAGCAGAGGAGAGAGGCAGGGCATGAGGAGAAGGAAGAGAGTAGAAAAAACAAACTTGAGAGCAGAGGGACCCAAGACAAAACAGAAGAGAGAGGGCCACTGATTCTCAGAAGGATGAAGTCACAATTTTTGTCCAGAACAAGCTTAAAGCTCTGTCCGTCATTCATAGTCGACTCAATGGACATGAATTTGAAGAAACTCTGGGAGACAGTGAGGGACAGGGGAGCCTGGCATGTTGCAGTCCATGGGGTCACAAAGAGTTGGACATGATTTAGCAACTGAACAACAGCAACGACAACATCACTCATAGAAAACAAAATGTGGTAGCACAAAACATCTATTCCCTTTATAGCCCTTTTCCCCACCCTCATCAGTATTTGGAGTTAAGGACTCCTGAGTTCAATTAAGTCTCTATGATTTCAGTCTATGGTCCTTAGAAAAATAACATGGGAAAAAATGTGTGTGTTCATGTCTGTGTGTGAGTGCATGCATGTGTGTGTGTGTACTCATGCGCATGTGCCTGTGCAGAGCTGCTCTCTTCCCAGGGTCTGGGCTCATTTTGCTTCAGGAGACTTTCCAGTAGGATGACTGAGACGACAAGCCCAGCTCGGGTTTCACGAGACCTCGTCCTGTCTGAGCGCTGGTCGCAGAGCAAAGTCGGGTGTATTTCAGAGGCTGATTAGAGCTCTCACAAATGCCAGCTAACATCATTTCAATGCCTATTAATTTAAAGAAAATATTTGCCTGGAAAAAAAAGGGAAACACTGGAAAACACTCCTGTTTTATCACCAAGGGGTCCTTCTTCTCAGACAATCCTTTTCTTCGTCATGAAGTGGGCAAGTCTGACCTGGGCAGAACTATCACGGTGAAGCAATTAGAGGAACATGGCCCAGATTCTTCCAATTAGGTGACAGCGCGCAGACCTTTGCTGTGGTGATGGCAAAAAAACCTACTGTTCAGTCCCCCATTCCCACTGTTCAAGTGATAAATGACCCCCGGCCTGCTCTCCCCAGAGCCGAGCAAGGCCTGTCTCTGGACAAAGGCCAGGGAAAACAGAACAAGATTTATAAGAGCCAAAGGCAGAGTGAAGAAGAGCCGCAGGGCATGCAGGAAAAGCCCTCATGAGAAAATGTGGTGTGTTTTAGTAATGCACGTTACTTTGTGATGGCGGGGTGGGAGCCAAAGGGGCACTGGGTGGCTGGTGGAGGGCAAGTGGCCACAGTCACACAGGCAGCCTGGAGGGTCCGGGAGGCCATGGGCTTCTCCACAGTTGGCCCACCTCTTGGGAAGGCGGGGAGCACTGGCCTTGAAATCTTGATCTGGTTCCTTCATTCACCCCGACTCCTTCTAAACAGACACCATTAAAGGAATGTCTTTAAAACCAAGGAGACAAATGGAGACAGAGAAAGTGGCCCTGTGCTGTTAGATTAAAAGGCATGATGGTACAATTAAAGATATTTACCAGAGAAATTTGAACCCCATTACATGCTGGCGCACAGTATGCGAGGAAGAGCTGTTTTATATCATTAAAGACAAAAACCAGGTCTATAGGTAAGCTTTAAGAACAATAAACATCCTGAATTCAAGAATAAGTCTGTCAAATGAAGGGATATTGATTTTGGAACAAGGAATATTATGTCAAACAACATTAGTTTAATTGATCTGAATTTAGTTTAAGTACTAAAAGCATTTATATACAAACAGCAAACGAAAATTAACTGCAGCTGAAGCCCTGCTGTTCGTTCTCAGGAGTTTCGCTCAGACCAAAACCTGGCACCCAATGGGCCGACTTGGAGCCGTGAGCACAGGGCTGAGCTGGGCTTTCTTCCCTTGCACGACAATGGGGAAGGCAATGTGCTTTCTCTCAGAGGTAGGAACATTTAACACCGGCCTTTGACTTTTCAAAATACACAAATGCCGCTTCTTGCTCCGAAGGAATTCATGAGCGAACACGGGGGTGAGGCCAGGCACAAGGAGAGGAGGGGGAACCCAAGTCAGTGAACCGCTTCTGGTCCCCAAGCGAATGAGCCCCGGCTCCGTCTCCAACCACTTGGCCCCATCAGAACCAACACCTAACAAGGCTGCCTGTTCTCCGCACAGAGCTGCCCCTTTCAGAGGCTGCCAGGCCCTGGGAGCCCCAGGTAGGGGCTCCAGGAAAACACCTGGGCGCAGAGCCCAGGCAGGACAGGTTCTCAGTAAACAGTGCCAGCCTCAGGCCCTCTGTGGTGACAGAATGGAGGGAGACTGCGAACATGTCCAAACCCATTTCCTGCTTTGCGCTCTTGTTTCTGAAAGAGATCGCAAGTCAACCACTTCTTTCTTAATCCCCCACCTACAGTCATTCTATAGAACTCACTCTGCAGTGAATGAATACACAGGAAATGTACAGCGGTAAAGCCAGGTCAGAGATGCACGTTTTTCTCTTTAGTTACCAAAATCTTGTGTGCAAGAATAATTGTGACTGTCCTACCAGATTGTTCAAAGGAAATCCAGCAGAACCCTTCAGAAGTCCACGAGGCCTGGGGGTCACCCCCAGCCTGTCTGCAGAGGGCTCGCTGTTGGCCGTCATGGACCCCCATGCATGGGTGAGGGTGTGAACCACTCGGTTATGTGTCAGACTCATCCTTCAAGGTCTGGCCAGCTCAGGAGCCGACCATGTTTCCACTTTGTTTTTAGAAGGCCTGACAAAGGCTCCAGGATGTTGTTTTGTTTACATCTTGCCACCTGCGCTCCCTCCCTGAAAGCAGAGTCTCCACTCCCAGATCAAAGGGCAGTTAAGTGGCGCTGGAAGACAGCTCTCTCCACCTCTAGCCCTCAGCTTTCACTCTCACTCCAGAGTGCCACACATTGTCAGATTTATAGCCTTCTGTGTGAACACGGCCACAAAAACCAACAAAAACAGCTCCACGCCATGATTATCTATCTGTCCGGACCCTCCGCCGCACTCATGAGGCTTATTCTCAGGGTTTCAGAAGTGAAGGGACCTTCCTATGAGCTCTCAAGACACCAGTTATCTGATCTGTCTTGATTTCTTCTTGTTGAAACAATTTTCTGCTCCACCCATTTGACACAATTTCCATCAAAATCGTTTGCCCCCTCTGATAGGCCCAGCCAGAAGTCAGTGGAGGAGCAGAGTGACCGAGGACCTAGAATGACAGATGTGACCTGCTGATGATAATGCAAGAAGAAAAAGCCCATGAGTCAAGACTTTGGGTGGTGGCACATTCTGGGAACATTCACTCTGGAAAGTTGCTAGGTATGTAGTCAGGCCTCACAGACTCCAAAGAACTAGTATTCTTGGCCTAATATTCATATTATATTTACTCAACAAGTGTATACTGAACACCTACAACTGCCAGATCTTCTGCAGAGTATCGTGAAGACTTGTACACTCTTCCTGTCTTGTTATTGTTGTTCAGTCGTTAGGTCATGTCTGACTCTTTGTGACCCCATGGACTGCAGGATGCCAGGCTTTCCGGTCCTTCACTATCTCCCGGAGTTTGTTCAAACTCATGCCCATTGTGTCGACATCCCTGCCTTAGTCCAGAAGAACAGATGATCTGAGCATAGTCTGACTCATATCTTCTAAAACAGAGGTGCTAACAGGCCCCCAGAAAGCAGAAGCAATATCTTTTCTGGAAAATAAAGTTGCTATGGTCTGAATGTTTACATCCTCCCTAAGTTCACATGTTGAAGTCCTCTCCTTGTGAGATGACAATATTAGGATTGGGGAGGCGGAGAGGTCACTGGAAAGTGATTAGGTCATAGAGGCAGAGCTCTCTTGAATGGGATTAGTAATCTTATAAAAGAGGCTCCACAGAGATCTCTCACCCCTTTCATCATGTAAAGACCCAGTGAGAAACCAGCCATCTGCAACCCCTTCACCACAACCTGACCAGGCTGGAGACCTCATCTTGGATTTCCAGCCCCCAGAACAGTAGCCTGAGCCAACTAGGACAAGGAAAGAGGAAAGTCAGGAGTGGGATAATTCAGTGAAGAGAAAACTGTCAGGGCAGAGCACAGAGCGTGCAGGTAAGGTCTGCACGATGTTGCCGAGTCGAGGGTGGCTGCATCACAGAGGGTTGTGGCGAGAGCCTGGCAGGAGTCCCCCGAACTTTTCATTGCTTTCTTTTCCCTTGAGAAGATGTAGTGGACTGAGAGGCAGGGGGCCTCAGGTTTGGTCACTCCCCTCCATTTCCTGGACAAATACACTTAAACTCTGTAGACCGCAGCTCCTCCTGTAAAATACACACCAAGTAGCAGTTACCTCCCCATGAAAGTGGAGGTGAGGCTTAAATAGAGAAATGCTAGAGCAAGCCCTTACACACTGGTCAGAGCTAGGCTTCCAGGGCCCTTAGTCGTATGTTCCAGAGGGGTCCACACACTGAAATGAAAGGGGGAAGTCAGGCTTTTTTCTGGCCTGAATTTAGGGGAAAAATAAAATCCTCCCAATACTTATTTATATGCGATGATGAGCAAGTCACATCATTTCCCCCGGCATTATTCTCCTCCATAAAACAGGAGTGGAAGGACCAGGGTTGATTTCTAAGGTCTCTTCCGGTTTAGACTTCCAGGGACAGACTTTAAAGCTCACTGGGTAAAACTTTCAGGTTCCTGAGGACCTTGTTTAAATCCACCTCCTGGAGTGTAACTGTTATATGTCTGAACGTTACAAATTATGAAATACGAAATAAATACATGCACATATACATAAACACATGTGAGTATATATAGACGTGCATGTATATATGTAACTCAATTGTTCCAACCAGGGACATCGGTCCAATGCCTGGAGTTTCTCTTTTTCTTCCAGGATTCAACATCTGGCTCAGTTCCAATGTATTCCTGAGTTTTTCAGTCTCATTCCCACAATGATCTGTCTTCTCTCTCTGGTTAAAAGAAATGCATGCTGGGCATTCTGCCAAACACTTGGGGGCCTTGTAGCATTCTGCTGTGACCCCTGGGGTCTGCCCTTTTTCCTGTGTCACTGCTTGTGGGAGTGGGAGGCCTACTGTGGCCCTGCTGGAGCTACGCATTGAATTCTGAAGCATGAAAAGTTTACCCAGGCCCAGGACTGAACTCCCCATATCTGTGTCTCAAGAATCCCAGCCAGCTATGATCTGATGACCAGTGCCTTATGAAGTGACCTCGGTAAGAGATAGATAGGGGCACCGGCTCTTCCATGGCCACTTTTACTCATCCTCTCTCACACGGAAAAGGTCCTTCAAGATTTACAAAATACAATTACATCCTTGATCTGATATAAATCAAGCCAGGACATTAGCATCCAAATAAGTACTCGACCTATTGTGCACCTGCATATGAATGAAATCCTAGGGGTCATCTTTTGAGGAAGTGCCCACTTACTGACCTCTAGTTATCCCAGAGGGCCCAGGTACGCTCTGCCTTGTGATAACACAGCATACCTGTATGAGGATAAGCTCTGAGGACAGGAAGTATAAAGGTTGACTTTTGGGCAAAACAAAAATGAAAAAGTAAATAAAGCACCTGAAAGATGAAGAGACTCTGTCCTCCCCCTTTCCTGCTCTTCCCTCCTCAAAGTACTATTTCTACTTTTCTCACAGCCTTCCTCTTCCTCCTGGAAACAACTGCTTTCAGAACAGAATTTATTCACTGTCTCAAAAGGCCCTTAAAACTCTGACATTTTATGGTACTATTTGAATTTCATCCAATTTCTTTTCATGAGATGAAGCTTTGGTATTAAGGAGTTTCAGATATGTTGGGGTCATTTGGGAGGAGAGGTAGGGACTTCCCTACCTAGGCGGATTTTACGGTGGATGTCTTCATGAAAATAGGCAGCATCATGGAGCCTGACCAAAGAGCCTGACAAGGTCTCCTCATGTTTAACAGAAGGATGTCCAGGCTGAGAGGGGGCCCCAAGAAACTGAGCCTGCTTCCGGAAAGACACAGTTCTTCTACTGATGAACTCAGTGCAGTGAAATGGGTACTACTGTGAACCTAAGGGCAGGAGCTATGAAGAGAAATCCTCCATGCCTCTTGGATTTAAGGAGTCTATTGTCTGCTGGTGGAAATGTGCATATAAACAGATAATTTCAGTAAAATGTTCTAAGTGATAAAAACAGATGCCAGTGCAGGTACTGTAAGAGCCAAGAGAAGGGACATTTAGCCAATCCAGAAATTCAGAAAACATTTCTCAGCAGGAATGAAATCTGTTCATGTTGCATTTTAAGGGTGCTTTTTTTTTTTTTTTTTGCTTTTTATAGCACGTTCTTGTCTTTTCTCTCATAGTATCCACTCCATCCCAATAAGGGAGCCAGGGAGAGGAACATTACCTCAACTGACAGATGAGGACACCAGGGCACAGGAAAAATAGATGAAGTTGCACAGCTAGTTAACAAGAGAGAATGAGCAAACCTATATTGTTTTTATGCAGGCAAATAGTCAATTGGATAAAGACTAAATGGAATAATGGTGAAAGTCCTAGAATAGTCTAAGAGTAATGCAAGGAAAAGGGAAAAGGTAGGATAAAATTTTTGATACTCTGAAATGTTATAGCGATATTTGATTTGCTTCAGCTAAAGGTATCCGCTAAAGAAATGTACATTCTATTATTCAGAAGAACTATTCCTGGGGCAAGGGGTAAAGAAGACATGGGTAAAGGAGGTCAAAAGTTAAACAAAACACATAATATCATTTACATTTTTTCCCAAGAAAGTAAAGTACCTGTCTGTTAAACTCATGCAAAATCTATACACTGAAAATTATTAAACGCTCAGGAAAGAAATGAAAACCCAAATAAACGTTGTTGTTGTTGTTCAGTCATTAGTCATGTCTGACTCTTTGTGACCCCATGGACTGCAGCACACCAAGCTTCCCTGACCTTCACCATCTCCCGGAGTTTGTTCAATGTCCATTGAGTTGATGGTGCCATCCATCCATCTCATCCTCTGTCACCCCTTTCTCATGTCCTCAATGTTTCTCAGTATCACAGGGACTTTTCCAATGAGTCTGCTTCTCACATCATGTGGCCAAAATGTTGGAGTTTCAGCTCCAGCATCAGTCCTTCCAATAATATTCAGGGTTGATTTCCTTTAGGATTGACTGGTTTGATCTCCTTGCAGTCCAAAGGACTTTCAAGAGTCACCATCTACAGAGACATGCTATGTTCATGGACTGGAAGATTCAACATAGTAAAGATGTTAATTCTTCCCAAATTGGTTTATAGGTTTAATACAATTGCTATTAAAATCCCACAGGTTTTTAAAGATACACACAACCTTTATACTAAAATATATATATTTTTTTAGAAAGATGGTAACGATAACCCTATATGCAAAACAGAAAAAGAGACACAGAAATACAGAACAGACTTTTGAACTCTGTGGGAGAATGTGAGGGTGGGATATTTCAAAAGAACAGCATGTATACTATCTATGGTGAAACAGATCACCAGCCCAGGTGGGATGCATGCGACAAGTGCTCCGGCCTGGTGCACTGGGAAGACCCAGAGGAATCGGGTGGAGAGGAAGGTGGGAGCGGGGATCGGGATGGGGAATACATGTAAATCCATGGCTGATTCATATCAATGTATGACAAAACCCACTGAAATGTTGTGAAGTAATTAGCCTCCAACTAATAAAATAAATAAATAAATAAAATATATGTGGAGGGGAAAAATTTGTGTAAATTGTGTGTTTATACCTATCAGGCTTAATGCTACCTCTGTAACTTTGGTTAGCTTTTCATTTTTAGTCTGAAAAATTTATGGTATGAAAAAATGCACTAGTATAAGTAAAGATACAGTTCTTAACATGTATAAAAAGAAAGGAAACACTATTCCATTTAAAGTTCCAAAAACTTCATGCTGGTTTCATGCTTTGTACATTGCATATTCTGTTTCCTCTGATTGTAAAGAACTTCCTCACCTTTTGCCTACCTGGCATTTTGGCACACATTCTTAAAATCAGAACTCAAACATCACTGGCCTCTCTTCCCTTGGCCCCTGGGACACATGCCCCTCAGATTTCATTCTAGGAATAACTGCTTGCTCTTTTGTCTGTTTTTTTCTCCACCAGATACTAAAGATCATGAGTATAAGAATGTTATTCTATTTACCTTTATGGCCCCAGAATCCAAATGGTAACTGCTAAGTAATTGTTTGGATTAAAAACAATGGATGAATAAAGAAATGAACAGTGGGTAAACATTTATTCTTAAAATATATGGTCAGTTAATTGCATACAACTCCAGGTCTAAGATAAAAACATCTAGGAAAAAGTAGCATTCTCATGCTAATAATGAATGAGAGCCAAACTAACTTCAAATTCACAGCATTTTTACAAAACCATTAAAGAATGGAGGTTGCAGAGAACTAGCTCAAAATCTAAGTGGAGATGATGGCTGAAGGGAGAGAGAAGATATACTCACTTGGGATAGTTAGAACCAGACATCAACAAAATTTCAGCTAGAATAGTCAAGAAGTTGACAAAGGCCAAGTGGGAGTGGTAGGATGGAAGAAACCTCTGGGGAGGCACAGGAACTAGGCAAGTCCCAGGATCTTTCAGGTTTGGTCACTGTGGACCCCTGTGAACCTCATGGTTGTTTACATAAAAGATCAGAAGAGTCTATCATGGTTCAGATCTGAATGAGAGGAATAGAAACCATGCAGGAAGGACAGGAACCTCTGCTGGATCCTCCCCCTGCATCTTCACCATAGAACAGAGACCTTATCTGAGGGGAAGGGCAAGGATGACAGCCTTAGGGCACAGGTGAACATACTTTGCTTATGTGAACAAGAAGCAGTGGCAGGAAAAATCCTAGTCTTGGGAGAAGAATAGTTATGTGCTGAGTCCACAGCTGCAGTCAAGGGAGTGACAGAGAACAAAGGCTATTGTGCTAAGGTCCAGGGACATGGGACATACCTAACAGTAAGTTTTAACTAGAGTAATAGAGACCCCCCACTCCACCACCAAGAGTGGAAACTTGGAATAACACGTAAAAGAAGAATACTGCTAGAAAAGGGCAGAAGAGGCATGGAGTTTTCAGAGATCCTTTTTGAAAGTGTATTAGTCGCTAAGTCATGTCTGACTCTTGGCGACCCCATGGATTGTAGCTCGCCAGACTCCTCTGCCCGCGTGATTCTCCAGGCAAGAATACTGGAGTTGGTTGCCATGTACCATCTCTGAGGTAGAGCACAAATGGAAGACCAAAAACTCAGAATCATTCCTCTGACTTGCCATACACTATCCTAGTACAAGGTCTCTCTAGAGGAATGGGGAGAATGTGGTACACTGCATGAAACCAAATAAAATATAGTAGCACTCAAAAATAGTAAAATAGATTTTCTTCTCTAGAGTAGATGGAACCTTCACTAACCACTGGAAAATTCCACTAAACATTCAAGAAAGAAAAAAAAGAAAAAAAAAAGCCCATTCTATACATCTTCCACCATATAAAAGCAGAAATAATACTTCCCAGCTCATTTTATGAGGCCAGGACTATTCTACTATAAACCAAACAAAGGCATTGCAAGAAAAGAAAACTAGAGAAAAATATCCCTCATTAACGCAAAGACAAAATACTGAAGAGAAAAATATAGCATCACTATTGTAAATCTAACTTTTTTTGGAATAAAAAGTAGAAAAACTTGTATCTTTGTTTAGAACTCAATACAAAAGTTCCCCATTAAACAGAGCTTTCCAAAATCTTGCAATGGAAATGTTAAACTGTTATCTTGATTTGACCCATTAGCCAAGGTTACACAGGTAATATATGTAAAGTAAAAAGAAACCTGGAAGGCAAACATTTATCAAGTGATCAAAACAATATCATCAGAAATCATTTTAATCATATGCTACCTGATAGAATACAAATAGAAGAACATTGCATGACTTCCCTGTTATTTCTGCCAAAAATATATGGCCTGAATCAACTCATGAGGTACTACCAAACAAACCCAACTTCAGAGGCATTCTAAAAAATAGCTGACTTATAATTGTCAAAGAAATCAAAGTCATGAATGTCAAGGAAATGTTTAAGAACAATCTCACATTGAAGAAGACTAAGATTAATCTGTGGTTATAAACAGTCTATTTATTCTGAAAGGAATGAATTTGGCTACTTGGTGAAATGTGAATATATTTATAATAACATGTTTAGAGAAGAATAGTGCATCATGTCAGTAACTTTCTCTCAGATAGTTAAAAATTCTCTTTTCCTGTCCTTGAAACTTATGGAGAAGCTTAATCATAATTTAGACACATGCACAAGTTTACTCATAGCAACATTACTCATAATTGCAAAATACTGAAATCACCTTACAAATACTATGGGAGACTGGTTGAAACATGGCATATCACAGAATGGATTTATATGCAACTGTAAGAAAATCTCACACTGAAGATTTCTCACAATGCCAAAGAATGCTCAAACTACAGCACAATTGCACTCATCTCACACACTAGTAAAGTAATACTTAAAATTCTCCAAGCCAGGCTTCAACAATACATGAACCATGAACTTCCAGATGTTCAAGCTGGTTTTAGAAAAGGCAAAGGAACCAGAGATCAAATTGCCAACATCTGCTGGATCATTAAAAAAGCAAGAGAGTTCCAGAAAAACATCTATTTCTGCTTTATTGACTATGCCAAAGCCTTTGACTGTGTGGATCACAATAAACTGTGGAAAATTCTGAAAGAGATGGGAATACCAGACCAACTGACCTGCCTCTTGAAAAATCTGTATAAAGGTCAGGAAAGCATGAAAGCATGATAAGGTACAGGATATTAATATACCTAATATGATTATCATTATCATTCTAAATGTATGAAGGTATAAAATTCAAGATACTTTCTCATTAAAAAGGAAAATAATCATGATTTTACAGTAGAGAAATTTAGCAGACATTACCTTAATCAAATGATTAACATTAATATTGAGAGCAGCAAAATATACTAGCTTCATTGCCTTCTGATAGATGCACTGAGAAAAGCAAAAAGTATTTCTATTATTCCTGCAAAAAGATTTACAACCTCAAAATAATTATAAAAAAAAAAAATCGACAAACTCAAACTGAGGGTATTTGACTGACCAGTACTCTTTAACTAGTACAGCCGCTATGGAAAACAGTGTGGAGATTTCTTAAAAAACTGGAAATAGAACTGCCATATGACCCAGCAATCCCACTTCTGGGCATACACACTGAGGAAACCAGATCTGAAAGAGACACGTGCACCCCAATGTTCATCGCAGCACTGTTTATAATAGCCAGGACATGGAAGCAACCTAGATGCCCATCAGCAGATGAATGGATAAGGAAGCTGTGGTACATATACACCATGGAATATTACTCAGCCATTAAAAAGAATTCATTTGAACCAGTCCTAATGAGATGGATGAAGCTGGAGCCCATTATACAGAGTGAAGTAAGCCAGAAAGATAAAGAACATTACAGCATACTAACACATATATATGGAATTTAGAAAGATGGTAACGATAACCCTATATGCAAAACAGAAAAAGAGACACAGAAATACAGAACAGACTTTTGAACTCTGTGGGAGAATGTGAGGGTGGGATATTTCAAAAGAACAGCATGTATACTATCTATGGTGAAACAGATCACCAGCCCAGGTGGGATGCATGAGACAAGTGCTCGGGCCTGGTGCACTGGGAAGACCCAGAGGAATCGGGTGGAGAGGGAGGTGGGAGGGGGGATCGGGATTGGGAATACATGTAAATCCATGGCTGATTCATATCAATGTATGACAAAACCCACCGGAAAAAAAAAAATAATAATAATAAAAATTAAAAAATAAAAAAAAATAAAAACATCAGTATCTTGTACAGAGATTAAAAGATAATATGTTATAAAAGCAACTAAAGCTGCAAAAAATAGTTAAGAGATAGACATGAAGATGTGAAATACAACATCAAGAACAAAACAGTCACTCTTTGCAGATGATATGATACTACACGTAGAAGCCTCAAAGTCTTCACCAAAAAACTATCAGAACAATAAATGAATTCAGTAAAGTTGCAGCATACAGAATTAATATACAGGAGCCTTTTATTTTTCTGTACATTATAATAATGAACTATCAGAAGGAAAAATGAAAAAAAAATATATTGCCCTAAAAACAGCAAAATACCTAGGAACGAACTTAACCAAGGTGGTAAAATACCTATGCTTTCAAACCTATAAAACACAGATGAGGGAAATTGAATATTATAGAAAGAAATAGAAAGATATTCCACATTCTTGAATTGTATGGATTAATATTGTTAAAATGTCCACTCTACCAGTAAGAAGATGTAGTGTAATCCCTAACAATAGACTCAAATTTTTTCACATAACTAGAATAAATAATCCTAAAATTTATATAGAACCAATGTAGACTTGAATTGCCAATGAAATCTTTAGATAAAAGAATAAAACTGAAGGTATCATGCTCCCTAAATTCAAACTGCACCACAAAGCTAGTCATCAAAACAGCATGATACTGACACAAAAATGGACACATAGATTGATGGAACAAAATAGAGAGCCCAGAAATAAATCTGCAAACCTACAGTCAATTAATCTACAACAAAGGAGGCAAGCACATACAATGGAAAAAAGATAGCCTCTTCAATAAGTGGTGCTGGGGAAACTGGACAGCTACATGTAAGAGAATGAGATTAGAACATTTCCTCATACCATATACAAAAACAAAATCAAAATGTATCAAAGACCTAAACGTAAGGCCAGAAAAAATTAAAATCCTAGAGGAAAATTTAGGCAGAACACTCTTGGACATAAATCATAATAGTATTTTTTTATCTGTCTCCTACGAGAAAGAAGGCAAAAACAGAAATAAACAAATGGGACCTAATTAAACTTAAAGGCTTTTCTACAGGCAAGAAAATCATTTATAAAACTAAAAGACAATCTACTGAATAGGTGAAAATATCTTCAAATGATATGTCCAACAAGGTTTAATATTCAAAAGATATAAACCACTCACATGACTCTATATACACAAAAAGATTAATTTAAAACTGGACAGAAAACCTGAATAGTCTTTATAAAAATGACCAATAGGCACATGAAAATATACTCAACATCACTAGTCATAAGTGAAATTCAAATCAAAACCACCTTACACCTCTCAGAATAGTTATCATCAAAAAGTCCACAAATAACAAATATCAGCAAGAATGTGGAGAAAGGGGGACCCTTGTACATTACTGATAGGCATGTAGGTTGGTGTTGTAACTGTGGAGAACAGTATGAGGTTTCCTCAAACAACTAACAGTAGAAATATTTACCATATGACCTAGCGATTCCATATAATATATATATATATATACACACACATATAATGACAGATGTAGAATCTAAAAAATAAAACAAATGTATGTAACAAATATATATTAAAAAATACTAGTAGATATCCATGAGGAAAGGGAAGAGGGACAGGACAAGATAGGGATATAGGATTAAGAGATACAAACTACTATGTATACACTAGATAAATGACAGGTTATATTGTACATCACAGGGAAATATAGCCATTATTTTGTGATGACTTTGAATGGAATATAATCTATAAGAATACTGAATCCCTGTTCTGTATGCCTGAAACTAATGTGATATTGTAAATCAACTATACTGCAATAAAAAAAGAATGACAACTCATTTGTCTTCTTTCCACCTTCCAAATTTTTGCTAACGTTTTTCTGTCAGCTCCTCACTTCTCCTTGTCCTCAATGGTTTTTTTCTTATTTTATCCCTCTATTTTCATTTTAGTTTGGTTTTGGAAGAAAACAGAAAAAGTGTGTTTTCAATCTGCCATGCTTATTTTTTAATAATGCCTCTAGTGTTTGTATCCAATTTAAGGATTGTTGTTGACCCAAACTAAATTTATGAAATATCAGTTCCATGTAGTTGGAGAAGAGAAAACTCTGTGAGGGCATCCATGCCATATCCATTTACATGAATACCTAAAGGGCTCTTTACATGAAGAAAACAATTGTTAACTTTGATGACTGATTTTTGCTAATCATAAGAAAGAATTTTCCAGTTGTCAGAATTACTTAGAAAAAAAATGCATTGGAATGCACTGAATTCCCTTTGTGAGCATAATTAAATACCTGATGCCCACTAGTGAGTAATACTAGAACTTACAGTGGAATTGGAAAACTTCTAAAGAGTGAATTTCTGGAATAGCTGAGACAGACTCATCAATTAATTCAAGTATATAATTAGAACCCATTAAGTGCAAAATTGGGTTCTAAGTCTCCCAGCAGTTATAAAAGATCTAGAAAAGAGGCACTAATCAGACACTATCTTAAATGAATATGTACTTTGTGCTTTGCATTGAGTTAAGCATTTTATGTATTTTTTCTCATTAAATCACACAGCAACTCAAATCTGTTAATCTCCAATTTAGTAGTGAGGAAATCAAGGCTTAGGAAAGTTCATTATCTTGCCCAAAGCTACACAGTAGTATGTAGCCAAACCCAAATTTATAACCAGATTTGTCCAGCATCAGTGATTTTGCACAAAACCAAAACAAAACAAAATCCAACACATACACACCCAAAAGTTTCACTATCAATGTTAAGGTATCAATCAGGCAGCCTTATTTCAAGAGACCCATGATGAAAATAGTAAAATCAGCTCTCTTTATTTAAGAACTCATAATTTCAGTAGTAGGAAGTCACACATACATTTTGAGCCAGATCTGGAGCTTATTAGGGGAATGTGTCATCAGAGAAGCTAATAATTCTCTCCAAAATCAAGGTCAATCTGCATCTAGAATAGAGATGCACAACAAGAGAACATGTCGCAGCCTCAGTGTTTATGCATCTTCAAACGAATGCCCTGCATTTTTCTGCAGTGTGACAAAGTCATGAAAAAAGAGTGTTATGATTCAGTTAGGAAATGGATGATATCTCTACTGTCTGCTTTCCTTCCTGTCCATCCTTTTGGATTCAAATTTAACAACAACCCTGTGCCTGCAGCCCAAATGTATGAAAACAATGGTCAAGGTGAGTGAAACTTCCTGGTGCTGAAAATATCACAAAGGAAAGGACACAGAGAAAACGATGAATGCAGATAGGACATAAAAAGTCATCCAGCCTGGTACAGCTGTGTCATCTTCTGGTGGAGTCTGGAGCAGCCCGCATATTTCAATGGTAATAGCTCACAAAGAGGATATCCTGATGGATGAATGAATGTGAAGCCTGGAAATTTCCACAAAGAAGATGAGAAGAAGACTTTATATCCACACATTTGGGGCTTCTATTTGACCTCACTCTCTCTGACTTCCAACAGTGTGGTCTATTTGGTTTTCAGAGCTATTTGTTGATTGTGGAGCTGAAATATAACTTGCTCTACAGTTGGAAGGAAACACATAGGAAACCAGGGTCAGTGTACTGTCTCTTTCCCTAGATTTATTTGTCTGAATCTCAGTCAAAGGCAGCTGAGAAGTGGACAGTACAGAAGAACTTTGACAGGGGAGAGAATACTGTGAGAAATTAATCATACAGTGAGGGGATTCAATTTTGAAGATTTTTCAGCAGAAGTTTTAAACTACTTGAAAGCTTCAGCAAATTATATATCCCTTTAAATTTGTTTTCCATTCATTAAAATCTTTGGTATATTTCAATGTGGGAGTATGCATTGTTCTTTTTAAGAGATAACCAGGACTATAATCATTATGTCTACCCTTAATGTTTTAAGAAAGATAAGGGAATATGTTAACTGATTTTAATTTTAACCACAAATAAACCATAACTTGAAATCTAAACATGTAGTATTAATGTCCAAAAAGGAAGCATGAATTTTTGTTATTATACTCCAGTAAGGATTGCAACCCCTAGCAAATCCTACACTTTCTTCATGCCATATTAATAACTACACTCCCCTAGAGAAAGAATTATATGAAATTTTTGGAATGATAATGGTGGCAGTTAAATCTTTGAAAAAAGCATTTGATAGAGAACTGCTGTAGATCCTAGTGGCTTAGTAGACTTTTAAAGATGTCAAACCATTTGATTTTTCTCACAAGACAGTACTTTTTTCAAGGTAATGGATAGGTGGCTCACACCATGCGTTTATTTTTAATTAGCATTTTCTCTCATTTCCTTTACTACATCTCCTGTTCCACTTTTCACCTGAGCCAACAGGGTAAATACACACTAATGACACCCGTTAGTTTTGTCTTGACAAACATCAAATTGATGAGCAGACACCCCAAATCCTTCATTAGGTGGGTCATAAACTGAAAGGACTCTTTGATTATAATATGATGAAAGATTTATTAACAAACATGTATTCAGCTAAATCATAGTATTGGCAGCTTTATGAGATTGTCTTTTCCCAGCTGACAGGTGGAGCCTGTGGGCTGCTGTGGGAATGAAAACACTAAATCTGTTAGTGTACTACATAATGATCTAATTACCGGTCGACAATAGTGCTACACAAGGGGCTAGAATTTCAGAAAGTTCTTTGGGTTTGCCAGGTCCTGACACAGAAACATGTACCGCACTTTAGGGAACACAGCTAAAATATGTTAAATAAAACAGAGTAAACTAGGGCACGTGGTCAAGTGACTTATCTAAAATAGTAAGGAAGGAGAGAGTCTAGATAATGCCAAGTCAATTGCAAAGAGGCCTGATTCTCCACAGTGCCCTAGTGGAGATTTCTAGGAGACTTTTCAATAGGTAATGATCATTAGGAATCGAAAATATAGAATGAATATGCCAAATAGTACACTTACCTCACACCATATGACAAAAGAAATACACTTAGAAATTATGAAAGTAATATATTATTAGCTCATTCAAAATTAAATATTTGTATATATTATAAAAATGATAGGAAAAAAGTCATACTTTATAATAACTTTTACCATTAGACCAGATGAGGTTTTCCCCCCACTGGACACTCACTCAGATTTTCAGTTTTAACATACAGTCATGTATATATAGGTATACACCTAAAATGTGGTTTCTGAGAAATTTTTTGGAGGTATTTATCAAGTTACCAGTATTGTCGAATTTGACACTCCCCAAAATGCTGAATGACTTTGTATAATGAATCAACCATTATGAATAAGTACACTAATTTTTGGTAGGTTCAGATTTTTACAAGATGTCTTTTCCTTGAAGTAATTATTTTGTCAAACAAATATACTTTTTCTAAATCAATAATTACAGGAAAAATTAATAGTGAACATGTGGCTTTGGCCAAGACATTTGATATTTATAGCAAATTTATATGCTTGTGTGCAAATGTCAAAACTGAAGAGTGATAAATAGCATAAAGGGGATTATGCTCTTAATCCTTGTATTTCATGAAGACTGAATGAAGAAAGGAAAATTTTTAAATTCTTAGAACTGCAAAAGACTATCTTTTCTTCTAACCCTCACACTATTGACATGATTAGACAAATTCAGATAATTTCCTCAAATATCGTTTCCATAAACACAGTATTCATTTTCCATCATATGTACACAGTTAAGAAACCAGCAAAGCCTCTTAAGGAAGTATCAGTCTTCTGATGTTAATAAAGATCTCTATCATCATCAACTTCTATAGGAAATCGAGGTGCTAAAGTAGCACTTGACATCAAATAAATGAAAAATATTCTGTAGAGTGTGTTTGAGCATGTAACAGAAAATTACTTTTCAAGCATACAGATAATAATAATATCTTTTATGTTTTGAGTACCAGTCACTGTGCTAACCAGTGTCCTAGGTACTTTTCATATAGAGACTACAATATGCTTTTTAAAAGGATAAATACTGCTATAAAATTTTTAAAGCAAAATGCATTTAATTAGCCATTTCATCACTTTTTATCAGTTGAGATTATCAGAAGGAAATATTTACTGGCATATAAACATTTCCTTAGTAGGCTTTAGTGAGGAAGCAGATGTACTCTGCATTCCGCTTACCCTCAGTTTATCATGAAGACAGCAATACCAATAATTACATAAATATTATAGGCCTGCTTGGAGGATAAAACAAGAGAATATGTACAGCTTTTAAGCTGCTAATGTTATATAGGTTGATCAGTTACTCTTTCTGGACCCCAATGATAACAATTTCCACTTCAGATTTGGAACTTACCACATGCTGACTTTTCCTAACACCTCTTTTGGTCCACATTCTGGGTAACTTGAAACCTAGAGACTTAAGCAAGCATTATAGTTGTAGCCGCCTTATATCTTCACTAGTTAATATGGACATATTTAACCTCCCTAGGAAGACTTGGCGCTCTCAGAGGACGGAGAAGACACTCTCTCTGTCTCTTCTAATCTCTACATCTTTCAAAATAGGACAGGAGACAAGAAATATGTTCAGTGGACACTTAGCAGCTCATACAGTGTGGAAGGGCTTCCCCAATGACTCAGCAGTAAAGAATCTGTCTGCAATGCAGGAGATATAGGAGATGCAGGTTCAATCCCTGTGTTGGGAAGATCCCCTGGAGGAGGAACTGTCAACCTATTCCAGTATTCTTGCCTGAAAAATACCATTAACTGAGGAGTCTTGTGGGCTACAGTCCAAAGGGTTGCAAAAAGTCGGACATGATTGAGTATATGAGCACAGCCATAGGAATTTTTAAGATGTCACTTTAAGAGGCAAATTTCCTAAAACAAAGTATTCGAGATTATTTTCAAGTAATTGAAAATAGATTTTATTGGAAATTTACTTTGTGGTAACTAGCCCTTACTGAGCTAGCCTAGGTTATTTCTCTGAGATTTCATTCATCAACAGAAGTTTCAATATCTACACTTTATTTTCTCCAGATTAGATTATGGGATCCTTTAGTAATGGAATCCTTTGGCAAATACACTTGGACACTCCACTGTGTGGAGGACACTGTGGTCCTTAATTTAAGGAAAAGCAACTGAGGCTTCATCTAGACAACAACTACAATGGCTGGAGTAAACTGAAACTCAAGAAGCAATTGCCAATAAATTGTTATAAACTGCAGGATGAAACCTATGCTATAATGAAAGGAGAACCCAGATTAAGGGGAATTTATTCTAAGGCCAGCAATTGAATAGGAGGATGACGCTATTCATAAATTCTAATTTTTGATTAGGTAAGGTATGTGCTAGGTTCTGGGGATTAAAGGATGAAAATAAAAACATAATTAAAAAAACATTAAACAACACAATATAGTATAATCAAGAACTTTGTTGAGAAAATCGAGGATTTCACGGGAACTCACAGGAGGGCCTTGCACTGTGCCATGGGGAATTGGCTTCTCTGAACCTTCCTCAGAGTAAGGCAAAGGTAGGCAGCAAGAAGGTGCCAAGCAAGGGGAAGACCTCAAGGTGAGTAGTGAGAGATATTTTAATAAATTAAGAAGAAGAAAAAAGACTCACTATGGCTAGAACAATATACCAGGAGAGAGACAGTAAGAGATGAAACTAAATTCAGGATCTTATGAGATGTGTTAAGGGGTTTGGACCTCATCCAGAAGACAATGGGAAGTCAACTGAAAAGGTTTTAGTAAGAGAATGGCACAATCTGCATGTATTTCATAAAAATTATTTTGTTTACAGTGAGAAGAATAGCTGGAAGGGGTCCAAACAGGAGGCATAAAAACAGTTAAGAGACTACTGGTAAAAATCCCTGTGAGTGATTGTAATAGCCTACATGAGAACCATAAGATAAAGGTAAACAGAGGAGAACATTATAGCTACCTATCTATATCTAGAGAGACAATAAAGTTTTATCTAGGTTTTTAATTTAAATATTTGCTTAGTTTTTATATCTGATTGGATATGGGAAAAATTCAAGACGCTAAATATGATAGTGCCATTGTCTGACTTTAGCAGCTATAAAAGAGGCAGATTTTAAAAAAAAATTATTTCTGGAGAATGTGAAAGAGAAACTGTGAGTCGCTCAGTCGTATCTGACTCTGTGAGACCCCATGGACTATAGCCCTCCAGGCTCTTCAGTCGATGGGGTTTTCCAGGCAAGAATACTGAAGTGGGTTGCCATTCCCTTCTCCAGGTGATCTTCTTGACCTAGGAATAGAACCCAAGTCTCCTACATCGCAGGCAGATTCTTAGTGTCTGAGCCACCAGGAGATAAAAAGAGTCAAAATTTCAATCAATTATTACAGTGAAAGATAGGCATATCAGCTCAATAATGAAACATCTCTGCACAGGTTTGATCAAATAAACTGAATAATTCTTTCAATTGTGTTATTGGAAATTGAAAGTTATCATGTTGTAGATTTCTACTTCCTTTCTTCCCACTTGGAAATGTAACACAGTTCTGTGCTGCTTTAAGCAAATATTTGGGTTACTATGGACTCAACATCCTAAGTCTTATGCCCATGTTCAGTTCTCTTCTCTGAGTACATCTTAAAAATTTAATGTTGCTGACTGAAAACAACATGAAGATCTAAAGGAAAATTTGGTGGAGTTGGACTCCCCTCCTGAGGCTGAACAATAACCTTTGTGAATGAGGAAAATCTTCATTGATAAGAAAAATGGAAAACTATGCTATCCTTTTATGCATGTAAGCAGTATTTTGGGAATCCTTAAGAAAGTTTTAAAAAACTTTCTACCTCTCTGTTAATAACCTAATAAGTCACAACAAGAAATTTTCAGCCCTGGATATACAACAAGCAAGAACTAATATGTAACAAAACCTACAATATTCACCAGCCATTTTCTACCCTATCTTTCAGGGGGAAAATGTGAAAGAAGATTTTTGAAAATAAAGTAATTGTGCAATGACAAAACAACAAAAACAGAAGGAAATTAGATATTAAAAATTTTAAAGAGTCAGTCACTTTCACTTAAAAAAAATAATAACTTGTGTTCCCCTTCCGCAGAGATGGGAATGGGCCTGTGCAAGAGGAGATGGATTGAGGAATTCTTCCAGGGAGTGAGAAATCGTCTATATTTTATCAGGGTGGGAGTTAGGTTGTAAACATCCATCAATCTGTGTGGTGGTGGTGGTGGTTTAGTCTCTAAATCCTGTCTGACTCTTTGTGACCCCATGGACTGTAACTTGCCAGGCTCCTCTGTCCATGGGATTTCCCAGGCGAGCATACTGCAGAGGGTTGCCATTTCCTTCTCCAGGGCATCTTCCTGCCCAGGAATTGAACCCGGGTTTCCTGCACTGCAGGCGGACTCTTTATTGCTAAGCTACCAGAGAACACCGTCAATCTGCATGTCTAAGATTATATTTACCCTAGGTTACATCTCAATTTTTTTTAATGGGAAAGAAATAATGTTCATTTGGAAAAGGGAAAATTTTAAAGTAAAAGTAATAACTTCCAATGGGACATACTGACTTTAAGATGCTTGTGGGATGCTCAAATGTTTCTATCCATCAAACAGTTGAAAGTACAGATTCCAAGTATGCAATTGAGAGACAGCCTGAAAGTATAAATTTAGGAATCATCAACATATGGGAAGTAATTAAATCTTTGACAGTGGAAATGGTCATTTGAGAAGTAGAACAATTTAGTGGATGGACAGAGGAAAAGATTCCCACAAAGAAGAACGAAGAAGTCCAGAGGAAAATTGAGAGAATGTTATGTCACAGAAGCCAAGGGAAAATATATATGTATATTTTAAGAAAGGGGTGAGTTAACTGTATCAAATAATACTGAAAAGTCAAGACAAATAAACACTAAAAAATTTTCTTTGGATTTCATAAGAAGGAGATTGATGGTAATTCAGTGGGAACAGTTTCACTGAGAAGATGAGAAAGGAGGTAGAGAGGAATTTGGTAACAAAGTGTGTTTTTAAAAGATAGAGAAACTTCACCAACCAAGTTGCATTTGAAGAATGAGTGGAGGAAAAGCAGTAGAAAGTTCTGGCAGAAGAGCTAAGATAGGGGGATCCTGCATCATTAGTAAGGGAACCAGGGAAGTGTCTGATGTGGTTTAAAAGTAGAGACTTAATCAGGGCACATCATTCTAACCTTTGAATATAGAAGACTGAAACAATTAGATGTTATTCTCTGGAACGCTTGGAAGGCACTGAAAGTCTTTAGGCAAGTATCAAGTTTAGAATTAAATGTTTAAAAATATCTTTGGCTTAGAATGAACAATGAAATAGTGAATAATTACTATTAATCAATAAGTGATGAGAACAAATAGCCAAGTCCTTCCTCAGTACTAAGGCACTGGACAGTCAGAACAATCATTCACATGTGCAATATGTCATAATATGATAGTGCTGTGACTTCATCATACTTGTGACTTTATGAAGTACCTGTTAATATATTAAGTAAATGCTAAGAGAGTTTTGATACAGTTGCTTGATGAATGACTTTAAAGCAAGACCACTGAGTTCATAATAAATAGTCAGACCTTCTATATCCAGGTGAATGTAGAAAGCAATTCCTTCAGATTCAGGTTTTTGGTTTTTTTTTTCTGAAATTGCACATTTTGCTGACACTGATTAATTGGCAATGATTAACGATTATCACCAGACCCACTAGCCTGGGTTCCTGGTGACTCAAACTGCCTCTAGAAGTCAACTTAAGGTATCAAGTTGGAAATAGTGCCTTTCCTGAAAATGTCCAAAATTTTTGAAATCATATCTGAAAAGTCACTCTAAAAATACTTGGTACAACAGTAGCCTAGTTCAAAGGTTTTCCAGCTGTACGTTGTTCCTCAGTTACATCTCTTGCTTGCCTGGAAAGGAAAAAGTCTGCTAGGCGTGGTGATTCCTCGCACATGACTTTTAAGTCCCTAAACTAGCTAGAGTCCTATTAACCAATTAACACAGTTGGGCGCCACTTAACAGCCTACACTCTTACTCAGGACCTACATCCTCTATTTGACCTTAGAACAACTACCATCTTCCATCAAATGCTTGATTCCAACAATTCAGGCCTGGGGACACCGATAAGGGAAAAGAAAGGTTTTCATTTCTGAAAGCAAGACGCCTGAGTCAATTTGTCCCAATTGTATCTGCACAAGGCTTATTATATGGACTGTGATTTCCAGGGATGAAAGCTGTGAACTCCCAGGTCACTTGTAAACTGATCACTCCCCAGTCTTTCCTCCTCCTGCTTTTAAGTGGTTTGAGGCTGGTAAATTGAAACCTGAAGAAACACAGAGCTCTGATCCCGGGGACCTCCAGAGCAAACCTGGACTTTGGCTGATTTGCTGTAGGAAGTAACTGCTTACTTACCCCATAATTAACACCACAAGCTGATCCTTGGAAGATAAAGTGCAGAAGGTCAGACGTAAGATCATTTAGAGAAGGATTTCACTAAAGCACCACTTTTAGTAGCTCTTGTGGCTACTTCACTCATGAAACAATGGGGTGTAATTTCTAAAAATATTACTGTTCATTGACATGGAGAAAAGAATGAATTACATGTCACTGGATACAGTCTCAGCAAACTCCTCTCTGATTAATGAAACTACAGCACATGTCAACTTGGTAATATATTGAGATGTAAAACATGTAATTTGTTCAGCGGCAAGTTAAACAATTTTAATGACATTTTACCATTCTATATACAAAAAGAACTTTCTTCTCTGGTTAGAAGTATTCACTGGCTTACAATCCTCTGTTGAACAAAGTTCTACTTTGAGCCTACGGCCTTAAGGAGCTGGCTTCCTGACCATCTTCTGTAGCTGTCTTACTCTTATGCTCACTGCCATCCACTCAGCCTTGTTCGCTTCTGATGAAGGCAATGAGTTTCCTGTCTTTGCACTTCTGCACAGACAGCTCCTTCGTGGGGAATTCCCTTGCTTATTTGTCTCTGAGACAAGTTACTCCTTATCCTCAAGATCCAGCTTAAGAATCACTGTGGTGCAAGGTCTTCCCTGGCTAGAGCTGCAACATCATACTTCTCTGCAAGTGGACTACAGCTTATATCTATTACACTACCATAATACAGAATATCAGTCTCCTGTAATTTATTCATCTATGGATGTAAGACTGGATGAAAAGACACGCCATAGAAGAAACTCTTTCTTAGTATCTTTGCTCCCAAGTAATCTATAATTGAGATCTGTCTTCACCCATGATAATCTGCTTCTAGGAGTCAACGAAATTGGAGGCAAATAAGTCTTTTTTGTTTTTAAATGTAGTAAAGACCACTAAGGTTTAACCCAGCTAAAATGAAGGAACACTTCCTAACTTTTATTGGTCCCAGGGGAGCTCAAGACTGACAGTTCTCAGACCATATTCATCAAGACTATTCAGGAGCCCCCTGTGGCATGTAAGTTGTGTTTACTCCAGGTCAACAGCATCAACCTCATATAAAAATGTTTATTCCCTTTCACTTGGTGTCTTCTACCTTTATTTCAATATTTTATTTTTATTTATTTATTTATTTGGCTGCACTGGATCTTAGTTGTGGCAGACAGAATCTTCAGTCTTCATTGTGGCATGCCAGCTCTTAGCTGTGGCTGCTGCTACCTGCTAAGTCACATCAGTCGTGTCCGACTCTGTGCGACCCCATCGACGGCAGCCCACCAGGCTCCTCTGTCCCGGGGATTCTCCAGGCAAGGATATTGGAGCGGGTTGCCATTTCCTTCTCCTTAGTTGTGGCATGTGGGATCTATTTTCCTGACCAGGGATTGAACCCAAACCCCCTGCATTGGAAGCTTGGAGTCTTAGCCACTGACAACCAGGAAAGTCCTTCTACCTTTAGATATATATAATAATCCCCCAAACTTGGCAAAACTTTAAATTCAACAATATTCCTTATAGCATTATATATACTACTTAAAAGTAGAAAGTAAGCTAAATATCCAAATAGAAAGACACTGATAGACTCATATTTATGGTATACAAGCATGGTGGAATGTTACAAACCCATCAAAGTTGCTAATAAAGATTATCTCATGGAAATACACATAAGTATTAGGTTAAAATACTAATAAAAATTATCTTATAGACGAATAATGTTAATATGTAGACAAAAATAAATGAAACCCTATGCTAAAAAATGTGTTGCATAATTTTAATGAGTCCATTCATGGCTTTTTAAATCTTCTAATTTTTAATATTTTCTGAATTTTGTTTAATGAATATGTATTAATTCAGCCAGAAAAACTGTAAATTGTTTTAAAAAGAAAAGTTTTAAGAATATATCTGTAATTCAACAAATTAACACTTAAAAACCATATTAATGATACTAGTCAAATTTTAAAACAGTTCTATTTATGCAATAAATTAAAAAGAATACTTATTAGTAAACTTAAATGCAATTTCATTAAGTTAATAAACAAACATGATAAATTTCAAATGGGCAAGAGGAAGCATTTTAAAACACGTCTCAAAATGTGTTTCTTAATGCATAATGTAAATGCATTTGTAACCAATAACCCATGTTTCATGTTCTAAAAATCCGTGATGTATATATTTATACTATAAATAGAAAGCATTTTAAAAGAATTGAACACGGATTTAGATAATCAAAAGTGCATGCGAGGCACTGTCTAGTGATGTGTTTGAACAAGTTCTTTCCTCTCTGCCAAATCAAAATCAGCAAAATCAAGGCATTATACAAGATATTAGCTAAGTTTCCATCTAGAGCCAAAATGCTGGTTTCTCCAAGGGCTGTCAGGCAGCAGATGGAAATGGGGGAGTAAACAGGGTGTTAGGGGTATGTCCATGAAAAAAAAATAGCTTCCCAGCAGGTTGAAATATTCAAAAGAGTAGGAATTAAAAGCAGAGAAAACTTAGAGGGATGGGGTAGTGAAGGAAGTAGAAAGGAGGGAGAAAGCGACTCATCAAAGAATATTTTATGAGAGGGAAGCAGTAGTAAAATATTTCTCAGGGATATTCCAGGGTGAGAAAGTGGGAAGTATGTATGTGAGATTGAAGTCTATGTGGCATACTGAAGTAACATGAAGTTCTTGTGCTTGCTCTGACTCTGTGGCAGCTCAGAAAACAGCATCTCACCTTCTCTTAAGTGCATCAGATCTGGAGGCTAATTCCATGACATTACCCATAGAATGAAAACTAAATTGGGACCCTAAATTATCAATAGGTACAGGATTAATGAACAGCCATTCATTACAGATAAGAGATAATATTTGAATGATATTAGAATCATAACTTCAAGAGCACATTTCCCCTGGATGAACCAAAGGAACTTCAACTTCAGTGTTACCAAACTAGAATTCATCTTCATGCCCCACACTTGCTTCAAGAACAGGTATCTCCTCATGCCTAGGCTCTAAAGCCAAATATCTGGGTATCATTCTAGGTGCTATTTCTAAGTTATACCTAAGTCTCATCTAATAATTTAGTCCCTGTTTTTGAAACATTCAGTATTCTAATGGTGAGGAGTACATCAAAGCTGTATATTGTCACCCTGCTTATTTAACTTATATGCAGAGTACACCATGAGAAACGCTGGGCTGGATGAAGCACAAGCTGGAATCAAGATTGCCAGGAGAAATATCAATAACCTCAGATATGCAGATGACACCACCCTTATGGCAGAAAGTGAAGAAGAACTAAAGAATCTCTTGATGAAAGTGAAAGAGGAGAGAGAAAAAGTTGACTTAAAGCTCAACATTCAGAAAACTAAGATCATGGCATCTGGCCCCGTCACTTCATGGCAAATAGATGGAGAAACAGTGGAAACGGGGGCTCCAAAATCACTGCAGATGGTGATAGCAACCATAAAATTAAAAGACGCTTACTCCTTGGAAGGAAAGTTATAACCAACCTAGATAGCATATTTAAAAGCAGAGACATTACTTTGTCAACAAAGGTCTGTCTAGTCAAGGCTATGGTTTTTCCAGTGGTCATGTATGGATGTGAGAGTTGGACTATAAAGAAAGCTGAGCACGGAAGAATTGATGCTTTTGAACTGTGATGTTGGAGAAGACTCTTGAGAGTCCCTTGGACTGCAAGGAGATCCAGCCAGTCCATCCTAAAGGAGATCAGTCCTGGGTGTTCATTGGAAGGACTGATGTTGAAGCTGAGACTCCAACATATTGGCCACCTGATGTGAAGAGCTGACTCATTTGAAAAGACGTTGGGAGAGATTGAAGGCAGGAGGAGAAGGGGACAACAGATCATGAGATTGTTGGATGGCATCATCGACTTAATGGACATGAGTTTGGGTAAACTCTGGGAGTTGGTGATGGACAGGGAGGCCTGGTGTGCTGCGGTTCATGGGGTCGCAAAGAGTCAGACACAACTGAGCAAATGAACTGAACTGAACTGAAATAAAATAAGCTGAGTACTCATCAACTTGCCACTTGAGATTCTTCAGGATCTGGGTCAACCTAAATGTCCATTCCCATATCCCATTCCACCTTATGTTCCTTATGAGACAGATGTACTGGAAAGCTCATAGCTTTTGAAAGTTCTTAAGATTTCTCCTTTGGGGACTTTGTTCAACCTCTTTTCCTTGAAGCCTGAGCTTATTATATCCATCTTCTATTTTGCAAACCTCAGGTGGCTCTAAATTTCCATGTCCAGGGTCCCTCGTTTGAGGGATTTCGCAGACCCATCATATATCATGCCAATGATGTAGTCTGCCCTATATTTTACTGTTTGGGGTTTTATCTTATTTCTTACTAGAATCTTCTTCATTGGATCCTAAGTTTCTTAAGGTAACACTGTACCTGATTCAAGCTTGTAAATCCATACCATCCCACACGTGTCCAGTTTTTCAAAAAATACACATTTGTTGAATGAAATATTATGATTTTATAGAACAGAGGCTACCATAGTAATCTTTAGTTCTTGGCCCTTTAGAACAATTGCTGTAACATGAGGTTTGTTTTAGACAACTAAAACTGGCTATATTCACACACTGTAATTGCAAATATGGCATTAATGAGCAAACACTTGAGATCCATTACATATTAAGAACCATAAAATGATCAAAGTTCATAACCCTTCTGAATTTACAATTTAACTAGACATTCATCTATCTGGACCATGTTGATTCCTCTGAAAAGAAGAGGTTCCTATGAGTTGGAATTTAGAATGTGCAAATAATTCATTCAACAAAACTCACTAAGTAAAACTGTATGACCTGTCCTGAGCCAAGAAAGGGAGTAAAAACGCATAAAAAACAATTTTTACTTCGGGTGCTTAACCCTGAGCTGGATACAAATGGCATGCGTGTAACAAAGCAAAGAACGGCTCAATGGAGCATCATTCCATGTAGGCAAAAAGACAATGAACATTGTTGCCTGTTTGGAAGTGGTAGGCATCATTCTCATTAAGGACCCCTGGGTCTGCAAGCGGCTTCAGGTGTGAAGCTGCTGATGAATTCAGCAGACATACCGATCTCTGCATTTCCAAGACTCAGTGACTGTTTTCTTAATAATACCACAGGAGGTTCAAATTTTTCAAGAATTGGGATTTCTTCACAATTCAAAGAGGACTCCAGGAAAACAACTTTCTGTGCAATAAGAAATCATAAAATGTCCATGACTCTTCCCTTTTTATGTCAATATTTGAATAACTAGATAGGATCCAATAGTTGAATCTTATGTGTGTATATATATGTATATATGTGTGTGTATACATATGTGTGTGTGTATTTTACATATATATACATACAATCTTATATATCACATATAAATTTATGTATTACATATTATTTTGAAATACGTACATTTATAAAGGCTGATTAAGAATAAATCACAGAACTTGGCAAAACTGAAGTATGTAAAACAAATGTCTGCATCATGTGAGTTTTTTTGACTATATGTATTTTCAAATTATTTATTTGTTTATTTATCTAATGTATCTACTGCATATCCATGGCATATCCTAGACATTGATGAACACAATAAACAAAACCAATACACTCATGGAGGTTACATTCCATTAGGGGAACAACCACAACCAAAAATAGATTTTGGTAGGTACTATGATGAGGTAGAAACTATGATAATACAACAACGAAATCCTAGGAAGCTACTTAGCATTACCTGCTCAGGAAAGGGCTCATTGAGGAGACAGCATTAAGACTAAGATTTAGATCTGACTGACAAAAAAGAAACACCCATGATAAGTCGAGATAGACGAGGGTAGGAGGCAGCATTCCAGCCCTGGGACAGCTATCACCAAAATCTAGAGACAGGAAATGTGTCCGTGTGTCCCAGGATCAAGAAGGCCAATGTGCAGGAGTAGAAGAAGTAAGAAGGAGAGTGACAGAAGACAATCCCAGCCAAGTTAAGTAGCTGGGATTTTAGTTGCATTTTAATGCATTATTGCTGACGCTGTCGTCTGGGAATCAAGATTTGGGTGGGTTTTGATCAATGCCCTGCCATTAACTTACTGTATGACTCTGGAAAACTTATATGCTTTCTCTTGGCCTCAGAGCGACCTCAACTGTGAAACAAAGAGAATGAACAAGAAAGTAGATGATCTATGAATTCCCTTTGAGTGCTAACATTCTATGATTCTAATCTTTGCCCTCAAAGATGAAGTTGAACACTCCCTTTTCTTAAAAGTACCGAGGCCCTTCCGTGAACTAGGGAAGCATAGCTCAGGGTATGCTTGGTCATTTTCCCTGAATTGTAAAACTGCCAAGACTTAAGATAGGATGAGGAGCCAAAGATTGCATTTACTCTGTGTTGTTGACATTTCTTACAAGACACGTTTGCCGTGTTTTTATATATTTTGCTCCTGTCTTCATTATTTTCCCAGTTTCTTTGGAGTGCCACACAAAGATACCCTCTGTTCTCTACTTTCACCTCAACAATTTTAAAGACAGAAATGACTATGGAGGTCCTTAATACCTTCCCAATATCTGCAGGCACACTGGTTTCCCAAACTCTCCTTCAGGAATAAGATCAAATGTGCAAAGACTGAACTCACTTCTCTCTGCAGAAGGGTGCTTGAAAATGTGACACTAATATAAGCTTCCTCACTTTGTAGAAATTCCCTATCAGAAATATAATCAATCCGCCTAGTGATTCCCAGAACATGAAATTCACTGTGACCAAAGATTACTTGGCTCTCACCATAAATAATTTAGAAAGACTACTAAACAAACACTTCAATAGCTTCATAGGGTTGCTACGTAAACAAGCAATATGTGCACAAGATAAACCTTTTAAAGGAACAGCTAAGAGATTTGGACTTTTAAAGAATATTTACCTTGGAACTGAGATAAAACCCAAGACTGAGTTTAAAGAGACAGCGCACAGAACACAGGTCCTCTTCTATGGATCAAGAAGAGAATAAATCCTGTTTCTGATTTGTGGTATTTTAAGTTTCAGGGCTGCATTGATACTGTGACCTCTTATTCTGAGTCAAGCATGCTTTAGCCGGAAAAAGCAAACCATTTTAAAACAATATAGATATGTTTGCTATGTTGTATAATTTTTATCATGCTTTAGTGACCAAAATTCATCAGTTGGAAAACAGCTCTAGTTTGTTAAAGAAAATAATATCTGACACAAAGAAATTTTATTTGTAAGAAAAAAAAATACATTATATAAACTAAATACATTTCATCTAAACTAAACAAACATTCTAGAAAAAAAATGTTGTTTAGTTTTTAAGTTGCTAACAGTATGAGTCATTTGAAAGGTATTTTATTATGTACAGCTAAGAGTTCATTGGAAGACTGAATTTTAACACTTCCTCCTTAGTAATTAGCCATGTAAGCTTGGACAAGTTACTCAACTTCTTTGAGTATCACCTGTAATCTGCCAGACAATACTGTTGGATTAAATGTTCCCAAATTGTAATTCAATGCTGAATTGCTAGAAATGTATTTTTAGCACCACATATTGCATTTTCAAGCAGCACATGGTAAGTGTTTAATCAGTTCATCAACAATGTAGTGAAAAATTGAAACAGTGAGACATGTTTTGCTAATCAGCAAAGGGCATTACTGATTTTGGTAATGCACTGTCCTGGTAGAGTCCTGGAGTTGTTATCACAAAACTTTGGTTCTGTCTCCCACTGGCCATAAAGTGACTTTGGTAAGGTCATACAGGCTCACTGGACCACTATCTCCTCTTGTGTGAAATAGGAATAACAATGCTTTCTTCTCACAACTGTTTCAAAACGTCAAGAAAACAGACACTAGAATCAGATCATTGCATTTTAAAAATCTGGCTCCACCAGTTATGAATTGGGTGATTTGTGGGCAGTTTGCTTAACTTCCAAGCGCCTCAATCTTCCAGTCTATAAAATGGAGAGGAAAACAGTATCAGCTAATGGAAAGAATTGTTGTAAGGATGAAAGTGAGGCCCCATAGGTTTAGCAGTTAGAATAGTGCTTAGCATAGTGCTTAGCATTTAGCAGATGTTAGTGTTCATTTACATCATTATGACTAATAGAATTGTTATTTCTAGCAATAGCAGTAGTAGCAGTTTCAACAGCAGAGACATGTGAAAATACAGGTACTAAGCATAAATCAAGTTTCTTTAAGGGCAAATAACATAAAGTAATTCGTGGGATAAGGCTATAATGTCATTGAAGTCCTGAGGATGCAGGATAGCTAGGACTGGGCTTCAGTGAAGAGAAAGAAGGCCAACAGAAAGTCATTATAACGGGAGAGGACAGAATAATCAAAAAGATGGGAGAGAGAGAGCCCAGTGAAATTTGCAGGTAAGGCAGCAAAGTAAACACAGGCAGGTACTCTTGCTCCTTCCTGAAGCACTAAGAAAATGACATGAAGGAAGTATGTTTAAGTCATAAAACCATATTGAAAAAAATTAGGGGAAAAGAAGACAGCAACAAAACATTGATGCGTAGTTCTCAGTGAGGAAACCTGAGTAATGTGAATTCCATGTTGGTACTAGGAGAAGCTAAAATATGACCACTCTTATGGCAGAACCCACTCCCCAATTCAGGAATGTCCAGCACCAGTAACTTCCAAGAATGGAAGGGAGGGTAAGGCTTAAAAGGTGGGGCATCCCCTGCAAATTTGCTTAAGAATCACGTGAATCTCCACTTCTCTCCCCAGGATCAAATAATCAGAAGTCCTTTGGACAGGGAAATAAAATCACAATTGAGGGTGGCATTACCTTACTGCAGTTAGAGAGACTATCTCATTTTTACATGCTGGGTGCTAAGACCCACTCTACCACCTTATTCCTAATCTTCTATCCCTGCTGGACTTGTAGAACACTGAAAATCAATCTGGTAACCTGTGGGGAAAAGACTGGAACATTGTCTCTGCAATCTGACTAGCCCAGGAAGGAAGATACCAATGTACTGGCCTTAAGAATTTTCACAGGCAGCCTGCCCAGATCACCCCTGGTTGACAAAAATTCCAACAAAGCACTCAGAAGTTCACACCAGCCTTCAAGAGAATCACTCTGAAATAGAAATAGACCATTCAGAAAAGGTGCTAACATGAAAGACAGGGGCCTGAATGTAAGTAAAAAAAGAAAAGTAACTTGGAGATAATAAAAAATGCAAGAAAAACTTCAACAAAAACCATATTTGTGTATTATACTCATAAAGCAGGAATTGAATGCACTTTATAAAAGCAAGTATTCTGACAATATTAAAGGGGTCTTGGAAGTAAATATCATAACAGGAAGGACAAATTCAGTAAATTTGTAAGATTACATTAGGGAAACCTCCCCAAAATGGAGAATGGAAAATGCAAAATAGGAGAAAAGACTACAACAATTTAAAATCAGCCCAGAATTTTTGATATCCAAACAATAGAAGCTCCAGAAAGAAGACACTGATTAAAAGGAAGAAAGGAAGTCATCAGTGAAAACCTATATCAAAAATATTCAGAACTAAACAATATGAATTGCCAAATGCCTGGCATAGTGACTGCAAGACTCATACAGATATATATCATCCTGAAATTCAAAGACCATACACATTTCCAGAGAGAGTAATGAATAGTTACATACAAAAGATGAGGAATCAAAAATAACTTTGGACTTTGCACTAACAGAGTTGGAAGGCAGACAACAATAAACCAGAGCCTACAAATTCTGAGGGAAAATGATCTACAACCTAAAATTCTGCATCCAACCAAACTTTCAATCAAGGGTGACAGTAGAATAATAACATTTAAGGCATGCCATGCTCTTTACAGAACATAAGTCCCCATTATCTTTTTTTTTCTTTTTGTAGAGCTACTGGATAATGTGGTCCAGTTAAAAAAAAAAAGTGATCAAAATAGAAAATGTGACTATAGAAAGAGGGAATCTGACTCTGGAAATAGGAAGAAAGTCTCCAAGATAATGAAAGATGTACACCAAGAGGAGAAGACAACCAAATCCACTAGAAGCAGATGCCTTGGATTGGGTTGATATTTTTTTCTTACTAGAATATAAAAATTTAAAGAATACCTAAAGATTTTGGCAATGGGTAAAGGATTTGGGCCGAATCAGTGGTAAGTCTATAGCAAACTGAACAAAGAAAAAAATCAAGAGAAGTATTCACTAAACAGAAAAGGAAAACTGTGCGGAAAAGGAGAAGCTATTATGATTTAGTATATGATTTAGGATTTACCTAGTCATAATACAGGAAACGCTAAATATTCACATAACCAAAATTATGAGAAGTAAATTGGAAGAGGGGGAGAAACAGGAAATATGTGTGTATGTGTGTGTGAAGTCAATAATTAATGCCTAAACGGAAACATCTGTATGTAGCACTATATTTAGCAATGCTTCCCAATCTTGTTCAAGACAGAACTCACACACACATACACACACACACACACACACACACACACACACACACACACAGTACACAGGAACACATGGGAAAGACAATTGATATTGAAAGCAATGAGACAGGGATCAGGCCACCCCAGGTTCTACCTGACCTCCCTGAGGGCAGGAAAGATCAATTATCTCCCAGCTACTATAATGTATTTGCTGCTTACTGTTTGAGAGGCTCTGATTTAGAGATAGCCAGGTAGATACCAAAAGAACAAGCTAAATGTATTGCAAGTGGTTTTTCTCTGGGGGAAGGAGATGGGAAGGAAGGGTGAAGCCGGGAGAGACAGGCAGGGGGCAGAGACCCACCATAGTTCATAATAAACTTTGTAGAACTAATTGAATCTTTTTAAATTTTTAAAAAATTTTTATTTATTTTTGTTTCATTTACTCTTATTAGTTGGAGGCTAATTACTTTACAATATTGTAGTGGGTTTTGTCATACATTGACATGAATCAGCCATGGAGTTACATGTATTTCCCATCCCGATCCCCCCTTGGAGGATAATTGATTCACAAGTAAATCAGTTTTAATTGACTTACAAATAAGTGTTGGTTTCTGCCATACAACAATGTGAATTAGCCATAAGTATATATATATATACAAATATATATGTACATACATGTATATATGTTATATACATATATGTATCCCCTCCGTCGAGTCTCCCTCCCACCCACCCACGCACCACACCTCTCCAGGTTATCACAGGGCACCAAGCTGGGCTCCCTGTGTTATACGGCAGCTTCCCACTACCTACCTATTGTAGGCATGGTAGGTACAATGTAGGTAGGTACATACGTCAACCATGTAGGCATATTACTTTGAAGCTAAAATAAATAAAAGCCTGAACTATTCTATGAAAGTGATGCCTGAATTAAATATGATGCTAACACTTCTCAAGCACTTTTTACATGCCAGGTATACAATAATTTCCCCATTTGGTTGGCCTATGACAACGAAGCAGCAAGTAACAAATGGTGCTATTATACATATTTCAAATGTAAAGAAACCTAAGGTAAGATAGATTAAGTACATTTCGCATGTTCCTATGACTAGTAAGTGGTAAGACTGAAATCCATGGCCTCGGCCATACTTCAGAGTCCAAGCTCTTGCCCACTCGCTGTGCCCTGTCCTCCAGGTGAGGTCAGTGTTGATGGCATCACATCCTGAAGGGTCTTGTCTATCAGTCTAGGTGAAGACCTTTTAGGCACTCTGGGAAATGGGATCTTTCAAAAATGTTCACATGTCAGGAACATGGGCCATATCAACCCGCTCAAATCTAAAAACCAGAGTTTTAAAGACCCCCTCCTCCCCTCCTGCAGACATTCCCCCCAGGGAGAGCTTCATCGCTGCCCCATGTTGTATGAAAAGGATGTGGTACCATCCCTGCCCTCCACTCAAGCAAGCTTCCTACCCTTTGAGAGGTTGTTGCTGCTTTTCTACAGGGCCGCACGATTCCGACGATTTAACCTGAAGGTTGAAATGCAGGAGCAAACCTCACTGGAGGTTTAATATGGCTTATGACATCAACATTGAATTATTTTAATAAGGTCACAATTGGTTAATATTTTCTAATATGAGGCTCTGGATTCTCATAAATTTTTTTTTTTTTTAGGTCTATGTAAAGCAGCATGCTCCAATCCAAAATTTAGAAAAGAAAAAGAAAATCATACTTCTAAAAGATTGATGAACACTTAAATTCACATTTAAAAAAAAGTGACCTCTGCTTTATCAACCAATACTATTTGGAGGCTTCCAGGCATTTAAATCATTTTAAAGTTATCCTGAATATTTACATTCAGAAAAGCTTCAATACACATACACATGCACAAACACAAAGAAACAGAGAGACACAGAGAGAATGCGAAGGAAGAGAAGAAGTTTTAAAAGGACAGTGACAAACAGCTGTGTTGATTTTAATCAAGTATTTCATCACAGGGACCTATTAGATGATTTACTTTAAATAGATCAACAGAATTCGATAACTATATATACTTATTTCTTCTTACTGTTCTCTGTCCCTCTCCTGCTGGCAAAGCAGATATGCAGACTTTTACACCACAGAGCTCCTTCCCAAGATCTCCCAGATTCCCCGCACTAATCTCACCCGTCTACGTATACACACGCACAGGCTCACACACAGCCCTGATGGTATCAGGGTATCACCACTGTCCAAGACCTAGATTCCTGCTCAGAACCACACCTCATTCCAGAGCTGGGGATTAGGCTGGTTCAATTTCACAGTGTGTGGCTGGATTTGGAACTGGCCACCTCCCGCCTCAAACAACTCCCTAGTTGCCTTCCCTCCCCGATTCCTCCACACTCTCCACCACCCACGAGGTGCAGAATTCTTCCTCAGCTTTTACAGCAAAGATGCCCTGTCCTCTAGAAAAGAGTCTGTTATAGAAGGGATTGTATTGCCTTTTCTTAACAGTAAAGACAATCATTTAAATAAAAACATTTTATCACTTATATATATCAGTCCCTTCACTTTTAATTTGCTTCATAGGACACAATTCCCCCCGTCCCAGGATACAGAAAATGTTATTCAGGACACTGCCTCCCTTATAAATATATTAACTAATATATTTGTCTCTTGTTTGGAAGAATCAAAAATGAAGCATTACCCTTACTGGGATCAGTGCTCGATCCTGGAAGACCTGATGCTCTGAATGTTCCTGGAGAAGGGGGGCACTGAATCCAGACTTGTAGGAGGGAGCAAGGGTAGGGGGTGGGGAACAGGACCAGTCTGTGTGTTTATGGAGGGGTTCCACTTGTCAAGGAAGAAGAACTTCCCAAGCAGAGAGACTTGCACGTGCAAAGGACCAGAGCCATTGACAATATTTAGGAAATAAAAGATTATTCTTTTGAAGCACAGAAGAAAAAGGGGGTGAGTTGGAGTTTGGTGAGACATGAAGTTGGAGACATGGACAAGGTCAATCATGTAAAGCTCACTTGGGTAGTGATAATCCATTGGAGAGTTTTGCAAAGGGCAGTAACACGATCAGATTTGCATTTTTAGAATTGTACTCATTCTTGGCATGAGTCGGGTGCTTGGGAGAGCTGTACTCTAAAAAGAAAAGGAGCCTTGATTATACCAGTTTTATCAGTATTTAACCTGAGTTGGAGGGGCTTCTCAGGTGGCTCAGTAGGTAAAGAATCTGCCTGCCAATGCAGGAGAAACAGGGTCAAGAAGATCCCCTGGAGAAAAATGGCAACCCACTCTAGTAGTCTTGCCTGGAAAATTCCACGGGAAGAGGAGCCTGGTGGGCTACAAAGAGTTAGACACAACTGAGTGTTCCACAGCACAGCAAGTTGAGTTGGATAATAGCTGTGTAACATGTGGAGTTACTAAATACTTCCAAATGTATTTTCACACTTCAGTATCATTACTGTCTACAAGGCCACTGGGATTATCTTCATTTTTGTGAAAGAAGAAATTGAGACACAAAAAAATAAAGTGGAGTCCTGGGGCTGGCACTGAGTTCATTCTAGCATTACTTTGTTACAGGCAGAGGAAAGGTCCAGGACTGAGGGGAGGTCCTTGTGCTCACGTTAACAACCTGGAACAGATAATATATACAGAATGGCTGGCTGCCGTTGACTGAAATCTATGACCTACAATATAATTGGGGCTTCCCCGGTAGCTTAGCTGGTAAAGAATCCACCTGCCAAGAAGGAGACCCCAGTTCAATTTCTGGGTTGGGAAGATCCACTGGAGAAGGGATGGGCTACCCACTCCAGTATTCTTGGGATTCCCTTGTGGCTCAGCTAGTAAAGAATCCACCTGCAATGCAGGATACCTGGGTTTGATCCCTGGGTTGGAAAGATCCCCTGGAGAAGGAAATGGCTACCTACTCCAGTATTATGGCCTGGAGAATTCTATGGACTGTACAGTCCATGAGTTGGATAATAGCTCTGTAACACCTGGAGGTTACTAAATACTTCCAAATGTATTTTCACACTTTATTATCATTACTCTTTACAAGGCCACTGGGATTATCTTCATTTTGTGAAAGAAGAAAGTGAGACTCAAAAAAATAAAGTGGAGTCCTGGGGCTGGCACTGAGTCCATTCCAGCATTACTTTATTACAGGCAGAAGGAAGAGCCAGGACTGAGGGGAGGTCCTTGTGCTCACATCCACAACCTAGAACAGACAATGTAAACAGAATGGCTGGCTGCCACTGACTGAACTCTATAACCTGTAACATAATGTATTAAGGGCTTCCCACGTGGCTCAGTGGTAAAGAATCCACCTGTCAGTGCGGGAGATGCAGAAGACACAGGCTCAATTCTCGGTTGGGGAAGATCCCCTGGTTAAGGAAATGACAACCCACTCCAGTATTCTTGACTGGGAAAAATCAATACACAGAGGAGGCTGGGGGGCTGCAGTCCACAGAGTTGCAGAGTCAAACATGATTGGGCACACATGCAAGCAAAATTTAGTGAAAAAATGAAAAAAACATGAATCTGGAAACTGGAAGACCTTAAAGGTAACAGTGACGTTCATATGCAATGGTCCGTGTGGAAATTCCATGGAAAATTCTAGGTGTTCTTTTAGCTAAATTTCTTTCTATTTGCAAAGACTGATCTCTGACAAAATTATTTAAAAAAAAAAAAAAAAGAAACTTAAGTAAAATAAGGCCAAGAAGTGCTTGTATTCTGGTGCTGTTTGTATATATATTCCTGACTAAACATAGACTATCGCTGAAATATGGTATGAGAAACGTATTGGTGACTGCCTCTGGGGAGAATTAGAGACTGGAAGGAGATTAATTTTTACTGTATAATCACTGTTGCTGCTTTAAATTTTGTACTGTGCATGAGTCACACACTGAAGATAGGATTTAATTATGAAAGATATGATATTTTGAAGAAAATAATAATTCTATGCTTACTCAGAGTAAGTATATTTTATTTTAAAATAAAAACCCAGGACAGGCAGAAAATATCAGACCATTTTTTTTCTGCAGTATCTGACATACTCAGGAACTAACTTTCTAACCCAGAGCCATGTTCTTTGGGATTATATAACTCCTCGGGAAATAACATTTGTTCTGACTTAGAATGGCTGTTTTTTGGTCTCAAAGCCCCAGGGCTGTGCCGAGGCCCTGTAGTCCACGAGCTTCAGGCATTTCAGGTTTTGTTTAGCCCCTGAGAAGGTGCACCCCTGCCTGGCCACTGTGCAAAAACACACAATGTCAACAAATCAGGATTTGATCCTGAAGCTCCACTGAATAAGTATCTGGAAGGGGAAGGGTGAAAAGGTAGGAGGAACCATTCTAAACGCCTGTGCTCTAAAAACTATTTTCTGTGGTGTTAATAGCTGTTTCACAAGGAAAAGGAAATCTAGGTCAAATACTTGAGGAAATACCATTTTCTCCTCTTCCTCTTCTAATGTGGGTGGGGGCATAGTGCACATTAGTGCATCAGGGTTTGGGGGATTTAGTGCACACACCCTTGACCAGAGAAATCTTTCAGGGCAGGGCTTTTAACATTTTTCAGGACACCATTCTTATGTGGAACACTGCTGAGGAAATGCTGCAGTAGGCTATTAGGTACACTGTTAACAGCAACAGCCCCCTATTTGCCATATTCTTAATAGCCACACCTATAGCATTCCTTTTCCACACTGATTCTGATTTTGGCCACGAGATCAGCCTTGGTCAGCAGGACAGCAGCAAAGAGAGCAAGCAGAGTCTGGATAAGGGCCCCCACACTGGAGACTTCCCCTCCTGGATCTCTGCCCTGAGATCCTCATGCTGCAAAGAAGTCTGGGGTGAAAATGATCAAGCAAAGACCAAGAGGCTCAGCCCAGCCAGCTGCAAAGGTGAGCCCAGACTCCAGCCAACTGGCCAGTTGAGTGTCATTGTACAAGTGAGCCCACGTGAGAGTAGCAGAACTGCTTGAGCAGACACAGAATTGTGACATACAATGAATCGTCATTTTAGGTCACTTGATTTGGGGTCTGTGTGCTGCATAGTAACATGTAACTGATAGACAGTTAAATGTCAAAGTAAAAAGCAACTGGCAAGGATAAGGCCAAGGATAGGAAGAACTAAAGAGCCTCTTGATGAAGGTGAAAGGGGAGATTGGAAAAAGCTGGCCTGAAAGTCAACATTCAAAAAACTAAGATCACGGAATTTCGTCCCACCACTTCATGGCAAATAGAAGGGGAAAAAAGTGAAAGCAATGGCAGATTTTGTTTTCTTGGGTTCCAAAATCACTGCGGACAGTGATTGCAGCCATGAAATTTAAAGACCCTTGCTAGACAGCATATTAAAAGTGGAGACATTGCTTTGCCGACAAAGGTCCATATAGTTAAAGCTATGGTCTTTCTAGTAGTCATACAGAGATGTGGGAGTTGCATCATAAAGAAGGTTGAGCACCAAAGAATTGATGCTTTTGAATTGTGGAGTTGGAGAAGACTCTTGAGAGTTCCTTGGACAGCAAGGAGATCAAACCTGTCAATCTTAAAGGAAATCAACCCTGAATATTTATTGGAAGGACTGATGCTGAAGCTGAACCTCTAATACCTTGGCCACCTGATGTGAAGAGATGACTCATTGGAAAAGACCCTGACACTGGGAAAGATTGAAGGCAAAAGAGAAGGGGGTGGCAGAGGATGAGAAGGTTAGATGGTTAGATAGAACCACTGACTCAATGGACATGAGTTTGAGCAAACTCTGAGAGTTAGTGAAGGACAGGGAAGCCTGGTGTGCTGCAGTCCATGGGGTCACAAAGAGTGGAAAATGACTTAGCTACTGAACAAGGATAAGGACCCTTGACCTCTATTTTGAGCTCTGTTCTCTCAGTTTCCTCACAGGTAGAAAAAAAAAAGGAAGCTAGAATAGAAACTGTCTAATGGGCCTTCTCATTCTAATGTTGTTTTTAAAGCAAAATAAATGTGCTCCACATATATGTATTATTATTTTGGCATCCATTTGACCCCAGACTGCAGGGCTTGAGCTTAACATATATCTTGCAGGTGAAAAAAGAGAGCTCCACTTGAGAATTTGTAAATCTGGCTCCCAGTCCCCTAGGCTGACTTAGCCCAGATGTTAGAATAGAAATATCTGAGTCTGGACTGAAATTCTTTGCAAAATGAAAGGTGAGGTGATGGAACACGGGTCACAGACTCTTTGCCTCCTTGCTTTTCTAGGCTCTATGGGTCTGTCAGCAGCCACATGACCCTGAGCTTTCCGAGAGACTGGGTTTGTGTTTACAGCACACAGGACAGAAGAGCAACAGAAACCGCCCCAATTCCCAGCCAGCCTTTCTCACTGTCCAGGAGGAATAGGAGTGTGGGATCACACTCTGTTTATTTGTGGTTCTTTTAAGTGATGTCCAGAGACCCACATTTCATGCTTGTTTGAAAGTGTATACGTAACTGGGGAAGCTGTTAAACAGCAGTCTGCCTTCACTCCAGTTGTTTACTTATTTAGTTATATGTCAGCATGCAGTTCATTGAGTCATAACTCTTTACTTTGCCTAAGATGACCAGCATTCAAGGATGTCAGAGGAAATCTGCATCTCATATTTATAAAGATTTCCCAGGACATCATATTTGGCTACTTATACTTCAGTTATCAAAGGCTTTTTGTTTGTTTGTTCAAAAAAAGCTTTCTTTGATTACTACTATGACATCCACAAAAGGAAGGAGAAAGGAAAAAAATATCCATTACAGAGAAAGAAAAAAAAGTACAAGTCATCCCAAAATAAACTGAAACAAATTCCTTGAAAGTGCTGAAAACAACATCAAGACATGCAGATTCTAAATAGTGGGAGAAAAGCAGTAAGTCATAATCATTGATCTTAACAGCAAAGGTCTAACCTAAAGCAGAAAAGTTTAGTTTAATTATGAGTGAAAAATCAAATAAGTTCAAACACAAAACACATTTTTGCTATTTTGCATTGTGTACATTGGCAGCAGAAGAGATGGTTCTTAAGGGGAAAGACAATTCTAAATCAAGTAAAAACAAACCAGAAAGCTAGATGAAGATAACACCTCAAAGAAATGCTGCCTTCCTCACTTTTGTAAGAGAACGGACAACAGTAATCTACTAGCAACATTTTCTGCCTTGCAAAAGTGTTCCAAGAGAGAGGGCAGTGCAGTCGGTCAAACTCCTATTGCAATACCCACGAGGCAGGCACTCAAAGATGATACATCTTCGTTAGACATCCTGGAGCTTTTTCTGTGCAATCCACTGAAGGCAAAAGCAGGATGGCCTTCCATCCCTTTTGCAGGAGAAAGCAGCTGGCTGAAAACCTGTCTTCTGGACCACCTCTCCTGTTTCACTCTGGGTTCTGTGATTGGCAAGAAGAAGATTAGGGGGTGAATACAAGAGAAGCTGAGCGGTAGGGAATGCTCCCTCTTTGGGTCTGGAAGAACACAGAACTGCCTCTGTCTTGCTCCCAGAAAAATGCCCATGAAGATAGCCCTGAAGAATCTGCAAAGGTGTGGCCACTTCTTCCTTGGTCACCTTCTCACGCTCACTTTTATAACCACGACTAGCAATCAGTCTTAAGAGATAAAAGTTTATTTGGAAACTCAGTCAGCATGTTAACTGTGGTTTAAAGTGAATGGCTCCCTCTTCTCTCATTTTAGCCAGAGATTTACACCCCTTCCAAGCCGGTCCTGGTCTTATTTATGTATAACTGCACTAGAGAGTGGCTTGAGGTTACCTCTTACAATAACAAGCTCTATTTATGCCTCATGGGGCTGGCCCCAGGCAGTTAAAGCAACTTCGATTGAAACAGGCACCAAGAAAGCAGGAGCAGATATCATGGAGAGGTTTTTACCGAGACTACCCCTCCTTTAAACTAGACAGCTTGAGCATTCTGATCCGTTGGATCTCAGAGCCACATGTGGTCCAAAGGGACCTCCACGGACTCTGCATTGCTTCAGGCATGAAGTTCCTTGAAATGTGTGCTCAGCCTTAACACAAAGCATCTACTGTTGGTGACACAAGAAACAGACAGAAATTCTGTTCTCCTGCTGCTGCTTATCCTGATGGAAACAGACATTATAAAATACCACTGTGGTGTCATTTTTTCCCCCAGAGAAATACCTCCTCCAATTCCAGATGTCATACTATAGTATACACATATACACATTCATATGTATAATATTTATTAATAAATCTAATAGCATAATGGATTATTAACCATTATTCTCTTTCCCTATCACCATTATTAACTTTCATAAATCCACCCAGAATTTATAATTAATGCTATGCACACATATTCAGTGGAGCTCAGATAAGGATCCTGGCCTTCATTCTCAATTCAAGTGTCAAAGTGTAAGTAAATTGACATCTCAGAGAAGAATATGAAATCTATTTCAATTTCATCTAAAATAGCAATACAATCTCTTTCCATAAAAGTAAGACCAGTTACAAAAGCAGACTTTTTTCCTTCACAAGCTGTTAAATGGCGCCCCCTTCCTGTCAGTGATGAATTTGTTAAAGGAGGAAAAAAAAAACCACATTGCCTTGTAGCACCTCAAAATGTTAGGTTTGTAACAGTCCTATAGAGATAATTTAATGTAGACCAGTCATTGGACATGTAAAATAGATTGAAACCCAGAAAGGGGAAGCCTCTTATCATTTTCACAAATCAGTTAAAATACAGTTTCAGAAGGCACTGTGTTAATCACTAGAGATAAGCAAGGATTCTAACTCTGAGGGAAGTCAAAATCGCATAGGGGAGACAAACCAAGGATAACCATACAGGTTAGTAAGTGCTATATCCGTGACGTGTGCCACGTGCTGTTAAGAGAAATAGTGTTTGCCAAACTAGTTTTAAGAAGGACTTCCTACAGATGATGGCAAGGAAGTTAGGTAAGGAAAAATGGTTACATGATAACCAGGCATAAAAGAAAGAGAATCCTACACAACCAAAATGGAATTTCAAATTCTTCAAAGTGTGAAAGAGTGTGTTAAAATGAGGATCAAGTTCTTCAATGGTTTTCAACTGCATACGATCTCTGGGGACAAGTAAAAGAAGAAGGAACCGGGGAATGTAACGCAGCATTGTAAAGCAACTGTGCTCCAATAAAAATTAAGTGATTAAAGAAGAATGAATGGGGGAAAGATTCTAAAGGCTTCATATGTCAAGCTGAGGAGTTCAGACTTCCGTTTGAAGATGACAGAAGACACAGAAAAGTTTTTAAACGGCCCAGTACACACAGTTATATTTCAGGGCCGCCCCTTCATTCCCTTCAATGACCAGATCCATTAAATATCTAGCAAACAATGTGTATAAGGGTACAAATTCTATGCTAATCCTTGGGGTACTTCAGAAGCATCTTCTTTGCCACAATATGAAAGCACTATAAATCCACAGCAAGAACAAGGCATACAGTAGGATTTTGATCTACTGCGATATTGAATCTTTGTAAAAAGTAGTTTAAAAAGTATATAACATGCTACCTTTTGTGTTAAAATGGAAAAGAAATAAGGAAATACATATAAATCTGATTATTCTGCATATGGAAACATGGGAAGGATTAATATAAACAGTAAACTTGCTTTACTACAACAGGAGGAGCAAGTTAAAGAGGGGGATACTTCTGAGTGTAGAATTTTGTAGAGTTCGAATTTATGGAAACATAGTGATGTTCTATACATTCAAAAGTAAAATTAACAAACAGAGTGGGAAAGTGAAAGTTGCTCATTCGTGTCTAACTTTTTGCGACTCCATGGACTTTACAGTCCATGGAATTCTCCAGACCGGAAAACTGGAGTGGGTAGCCTTTCCCTTTTCCAAGGTGTCTTCCCAACCCAGGGATCGAACCCAGGTCTCCTGCATTGCAGGCAGAATCTTTACAAACCTCAAACCAAATGCAAAAAAAAAAAAAAAAAAGAGAGAGAGACAAATCAATTCACTGTGTTTAAAATGAATGAAATAATCACACTGAAGGATTAAAAAAAAAAAAAAAACAGAACTAATACTAACGATGGTGGAACCGTTCTATGAATATACAACTTCAGCCTTAAGGAAATGGAATGGTGAACAAACCTTGAACGAGTCTATGTAGGGCTTTTTTCTACATAACATTTTGGGCTTTAGTTCAGTTCAGTCACTCAGTCATGTCCGACTCCTTGCAACCCCATGGACTGTAGCACGCCAGGCTTTCCTGTCCATCACCAACTCCCAGAACTTGCTCAAACTCATGTCCATCGAGTTGGTGATGCCATTCAACCATCCAAAAGTAATTTTCATGTATTAGAATTAAGAATTACAAATGTGTTCATGTAAATTGGTAGTCAAGATTCTCACTATAGCAGAAGGAAGGTGGAAATAAGGAAGGCGGGAAGGCAAGGAAGAGTCATGTGGAGGTGGACTGGAGTTTAAAGGTGTTGGTGTGAACTAGCGATTTCTAAAGATATACACATAGAGACTTCCCTGGTGGTCCAGAGATTAAGACTTCTCACTTCCACTGCACAGGGCATGGGTTCAATCCCTGGTTGGGGAACTAAGATCTCACAGGCTGAGAAAAGAAAAGAAAAATATAAAGATATGCATACAGTTTTTCCCCCAGCTCTGTCTACTGAAAGTACATGAAAGAAGTGACACTCCAGTAGCAATGAGCACAAATAGCACCTGGATCTTGGCTTCTCCATATCATTCCTTGGTAGAAGAAGAAATTATTTTTGGAGAAATAACTGATTCCAGGATGAAGGGACAAAAGTACACGACAAACCTGAAATAACTGTACCAGAAAGTAATGAATCTCTCAAAAGAACACAAATAAAATGTCAAAAAGACACAGGTGCAGCTTAAAGGACCTCCTATTGGCATCAAAATAAAAGGAGGGTAATGGATTATAGCCCATTGATTAAATATTAATTCATGAATATATACTTATATTGACAGATGATAGAGCATACATAAATAAGAAAGTGGGGTTTTCCTTATAATAGAATGACAACTGATAAATGTAAATAAAGTGACATAATAATCATAGTAAATATTGGTTTGGAATCATAAATGAGTGCTAAATCTAGGACAGAAGGCTTATTGATTTCAAGGGGAACATCAGAACTGAAAGGAAAGAAACTGAACAACCACTTGACTAGCGATCAAAATTAGCATCAGCAATGAGAGCAGATAAATGTGGAAGCCTTCTGGAAGTGAGAGTCTGACAAGGACACAACCTCACTTTTATAATATTCCCACCAGGGATGCATAGTCAGAATACAATTATGAGGAGACATCCAGACAAACCTTGGTTGAGGAACATTCTATAAAATATTCTGTAGTCTTCAAAAATATCAGTCACATGAAAGATGCAGCAAGACTGAGAAATTGTTACAGATTATGGGAAACTAAAGAAACATGACAGCTAAATGTAATATGTGACCCTATACTTGATCCCATAAATGGAGGGAAAAAGTGCTATTAAGGGTATGATTAGGGCAATTGACAAGACCAGAATATGCAATACTGGTTTAATACAAATTTTGTGTCAATGGTATTTTTCCTAAATTTGATAACTGTACAGTGGTTACATAGGATAATATAATTTTCTTTAGAAAATGCATACAAAATACTTAAGGGGTAATGGAGTATAGTGTATGTAAACTATTCTCAAATGGCTCCAAAAATTACAAAATATGCACACTCGTACACACATGGGGAGAGAGAGAGAGGGAGAAAGAACAGGGAATTGTGGTAAAACAAACGTGGCAAAATGTAAAAATTGGTAAATCTTGGCAAACGGTATATCGAAGTATTAGTAGTATTTTAGCAAGTTTTTTTGTTAGCTTCAGGCCATTTCAAAATGAAAAGTTAAAACAAACAGCTAATCATGATCAAATGATGATGTACACAACATGCTTTGTGCTTATTTTAATTAACCACGTAGCCAACAGTCCAACAGGCCCGAGTGGCACCTGAGCGGCACCTGAGCACCGAATGTGTACAAACATGTAGAGCCACTTACAGGAAAGTACATAAAACCGTCTGTGTACCTCATAAAAGCTGTCTTACTTCAGCTCCATTAGGGTCTCCCACATAGTCTGCATAACTATAATGCCACACTCCTTGCAGGGCCTAGGTAGCATCTGGAGCACCCAGATATCTTGAAGAGCAGGGCTCCAATAAATGCTCCCAAAATGCCTTAGGCCGGAAGACCCCTAGACAGCTTCCTTCTAGACGCATTGTGGCTATAAGAATGAATTCTATTTTTCCATGGTCATCAGATTTCTGCCCTAACAAATGCATTCTGAGGCCAGAGAGAGCAAACAGAGCAATGGGCACGGTGCTAAAGATTTGTAGTCTGGATTCACAGGAGATGCTATTTTAATAATACCTTTATATTATATATAAAATAGATAATCAACAAGGACCTACTGCATAGCACAGGGAACTCTACTCAATACTCTGTAATTACCTTTATGGGAAAAGAATCTGAAAAAGAATGGATACGTGTATATAAAACTGAATCACTTTGCTGTACATCTGAAACTAACAGAATATTGTAAGTCAACTGTATTCTGTGTGTGCTTAGCCGCTCAGTCGTGTCTGACTCTTTGGGACCCCGTGGCCTGTAGCCTGCCAGGCTCCTTTGTCCGTGGGGATTCTCCAGGCAAGAATACTGGAATGGGTTGCCATGCCATGCCCTCCTCCAGGGGATTTTCCCAACCCAGAGATCGAACCCAGGTCTCCTGCATTGCAGGCAGATTCTTTACCATCTGAGCCACCAGGGAAGCCCAACAAAATATTGACTTACAAAATATTGTAAATCAACTATATTCTAAGATAAAATAAACATTAAATTTAAGCAAATATTTTTAATAAAAATTTAAATTAATTTAAAAAACAAAAACAACGTCTTTAAAGATTTTAGACAGGCCACATGATGAGCCAGATCCAATCCTGGGCTTAAAATTCCAGCATATTAGAAGTATTCAGACCAAGAGTATCAGTAATATTAGATATTTTGAACTCTAATTTTATTCATTGCCTAAATGGTTCATTTCCACATAATGCTTTGCTATTTGTGTGTCAGTTTCAGGCACATTCACTCCATAGCAATAATATTATCAATAGTATTTATAATTGTTTATGAAGCACTTAATCTACAGTGAGCATTCTACTAAGGTCTTTACATATATCTCATTTAATCAGTAAGATAGCTCCATAAAGTAGTTATTACTATTCCCATTTTATGTTTTATTGATACGTGAAGCTAAGGTAGGCTAAGTAACTTGCTGATAACACAGACAGTAAGTAGCCATGCTAGGATTCAAATTCAAGACTGACATTAAAATCAAAGCCCTTAATCACAATTATCCCCATAATGTCTCCTATGACTCTCATTCCCATTATTCAAATAAAGGAACTGAGACCCTGGCAAGTTGAAGGGTTTATATAAGTTTGGAAGAGCCTAGCTCAGATCTCCTGCCTCTAAATTTGGCGTCATTCCTCTCTTGGATGCTAAAAATACAAGGATCACATAAAACAATGGGTAGAAAGTGCTTTATAAATTGTGAAATTCATAAATATATGAGGATTAAATATCATTATTACCTTTAAAAACTTCCCTAGTGCATCATGAGAGCAAGAAGCAGCTGCAATTAAGAGGGGAGCTGAGACACTTTGGAAATGAGTTTGGCAGTTTCTTGTAAAGTTAAACATACACTTACCATTTGACCTAGTGATCCCTATTTACCCAAGAGAAATGAAAATATATGTTCATATAAAAATCTAGATGGGAAAGTTTATTGCAGCTTTATTCATAATTGCTCCAAACTGGAAACAGCCCAAATGTCCTTCAACTGGTGAATGAATAAACAAACTGGGACATCTATGGAATGAAATGGTATTCATCAATAAAATGAATTACTGATGCATGTAACAACACGGATGGATCACAAATGCATTATGCTAAATGAAATAAGCCACATTCAAAAAAGCCTCAGACTGTATGTTTCCATTACATAATATTCCAGAAAAGGCAAAAGTATAGGGACAAAAAAAAAAAAGCAGAGGAAGCCCGAGGCTGGGTGTAGAGAAAGTATATTGACTAGAGAAGGGCATGAGGAAACTTTTCCAGATGAAATAAATGTTCACCATCTTCATTGTACAGGTGGCTACACAACTGTATGCATTTATTTAAAGTCATAGCACTCTACTTAGGAATAGAGTAAATTTTTTTGGATAAAACTTGTACTCCAATAAAACTGTTTTTTTTTTTTTTTTTTTTTTAAAGGAAGCTGAAATTCTTTAAGAATTGGCTAAACAGATTGATGGATAATTCAGCTTTTAGCATTCCCCTTGGCTTACTGGGAATACTTTTCAGGAAAATATCAATACCCTAGAGATGGTGCATAAAGGTTTTCCCAGGAAAACCATGCATTCTCAAGTCCTACACAGATGCCTCTCCACATAGGGTTTCTGTTACTCTCTGGCTTTCACTTCTCAACTTATTTTGATTACATAACTTAGCACGATTAAAACACAGTCTACGCTGAGTCACTCACCTGGAGTGGGCTTGAGGAGAGCTCACCTGCTTTATTTCTTTCCCAGAACTCCTCTGACCCTCCCTCCTATGAGGAGCTGATTTCCCTCTCTCCAGTTCCCCCTTTATGGTTCAGGGACCAGCTTAGCTCTGCCTCCCTGACAACCTCAGCCCAGTTGTCTACAAACTGCTCCAGTGTCGTTTTCTCTTCGTCTGGTTCTTACCAAATGCTATTGTTTGTGATTATCCATAGCCTCTTCTTTGGTCTCTTGAGCACAGATACAGCGTGGTGAACCTTACTAGTGGCTACTGATACCAATTTGTCTTCTTGTTCCTGGATACCAGGTAGACTTTATTTCCTGGATGCCATCACAGTTAAGTTGAGCCATGTGACCATGGCCTTGGGGCTGTGAGAATTGAGGTATTTTGCTTAGTCAAAGCCTGAAATATCAATGAATTCTTTCTCTGCTTTTTAATGAGAAGTCTCATATTGAGATGATAAAGGCTGGAATATACTGAATCATGAAGGTACCATTCAGAAATAAGCTTTTGGAGAATCACCCGGACTTTAGTGAATTTTCTGTGGGGACAAAACAAACTTCCTCATGTTAAGCTGTTGAGACACAGGGGCTGTTTGTTATTACACTGAAACTAAGGCTATCCTGACTAATACAAGTAGAGAGCATAAAAAATCCCATGGAAACTGACCAGAGAAAGGGATAAGTAAGTATTGCCACAGCTCCAGGGTTTAACATGCTGCCTGAAACAAACTGAGCCGGCTTGCAGTAAATACCTGACATTTGCTTTGAGAACAGTCAGTCAGTGTGAAGCAAGAACCTACACTGAACAATGATAGTTATTCAAGGGAAAATTACTCCCAACAGTAACAGATAATAATAATTGAAGACAATTTTTACTTTGCTTTTCATCTCCATTTACTGAAATAAAGAGAACATACCTGAAAGGAACATTGTTTGGAAATCAGATAGCCTTTTAAATTCTATTTCTTTTCAAGCAGATTAGATATTTACAAACGTATTTATTACCTCTTCAGTCAGAAATGAGGATAGAGGTCTTTCTGACTATACGTAACAACTGAAAGCCAAGTCATGTTAGATGGAACCTAGGCACATGTGCACACACATGCACAGATGTATACACATGGGCGATATTTTGTGTTACCTTAAATAAGCATATTCATAAAATAAGCATTCTATTTCAGGAAAGTCTTAGACTTAGGCGTCTAAGTAAATAAAACTGAGTCTAAATGGGAAAAAGATAATTAGATTTGTGTTCCAAAAATGGGGTTGAGGACCCAGCTCTGCTTGTCCTACGTGTATAATCTTGAGCATTCCAACCCCCTCCCACAAAATAAAAATAATGTCATATTATTTGCTTACTTCACAGAACTGTTGTGAGATAAGAATGAAATTCTATTAAAATCAGTATCAGTTTTAAAAAATCCTACTTTCATTATCTCTCTCCTAATAAAGCAAATATTCCACTTAGGGCAACAAATAGTTTTTCTTCATAGCAGCATTTTGTATTCTCTCAGGAGTTCAACATTTGCTAAATTGCTCATCTCAAGAGAAATAAATCAATACAAATGTAATGCACCTCTCCATCAATGTATGTAACTTCTAGGTGAAACACTCCAGAGGCAGCGCAATCTTCAGCTCGTCACTCCTGTCACAGGTCTTGGAGTTTCCTCTTCTCCTCCAGGTGTTGTCTACACCCCTGACCCTATTCCTTCTCTCCTGTCCATACGGGTTTTCATCAACCAACGCGGGGAGTCAAGCGGGACTGCCCTTGCGGTGGACAGAGCATGGGGGTCTGCAGAGAGTCTCCTGGAGGCCAGGAGGGATGTGACGGAAATGTGGGAGTGTCGGGCGAAGGCATGTTGATAGCACTGTAGGTGGGAAGGCTGGTCTGGAAACTGTTCCCCTCAGCCTGGATAATGTCCACAACGTCTCCGCGCTCCTGACATGGCTGGACTTCTTTCCTTGCCACTTGGTAGGGAACGGTTTAGTTCTGATCAGCCTTCATTCAGCAAATCGCTTTTTCTGAAGTTTGTTGAATTGCAGTTTCTGACTCCAGGTTTCTGCCAGCGCTGCGTACCTCAGTAGCCGTTTCTCTACCATTCTGGAACTCCCAATTAAGTTGTAGTCAAGCTTCTCATGGCATAAATTAGGAACAGAAAAGCCAGTTTAACTCATGGCTCTGAGAAACAATCAGTAGAGCCGTGAGGCCTGCTTTGGCAACGGCCCTCTCTCTCTCTCAGCCGGGAGACAGGACCTGGCCAATCACTCAGCTGCGCCTTCTCTCTCCCACAGAAGCAGAACCACTGGTAGGCACAGGGCCCCCTGTTTGCTGTGGCTCTGCTCCCAACCTATGGCAGCATCCTTGCTGAGTTTTTGGCAAGCTCAGAAAAGTAGTGGGAGGGAGATGGTGAACGCTAGCTTTCTAATTGGAGACTAACTGCCTTCCTTCCAGATTTACTGCTCCTGAGGTCTGAGGGGCATGCAGCCCAGGTCCTGGCAACTCATGAGATGGCCTTGTGCTACCATCTGGAAACTTCCTATTATAGTCTGATGTAAAGGGGCTGGGGGAATCGCTCCTTGAGTAACCGATTCTCGAGGTTTAAAGAAAAACGCTGACCTTTTTTAGTCCCTTCTCTGCATGCACAGAAGTAAACCCAGCAAGCCTCAGTCTGACATGGCCCATCAGTCATAAAAAAAATGTGACGCTGAAATCAGCGGTGGGGGCGGGGCAGCAGCAGTGTCCCCCCAACCCCCTCACCTCCTGTTCTTGGGCCTGTGCTCTGAGCTGCATACAAATCCACAGCTCCGCTTTCCTTTCTTGGCCCTGGGCCCCTTCTTTCCGGCACTCTGTTTCAAAAACATCACAAGCCACGCAGGTGGTTTTTGTTGCACCACAGCTCGTATTCTTGACAGATCTTACATCTGCACATTAATACTCCTTGATGTCTCCAGCCTGAAACTTTCCCAGACACACTGGCCTAAGAGCCTCAGAAGCCATGCATGAGGGGGACTAACTACACAGGAATTCCTTACTGGGTCTCAGGGCTGGGGAGTCATGGTGTTTTTAAACAAGAGAAGCTTCATGGTCACTTAGCTCTGAACTTCAAGGCACTTAATGACATTAGAAACCCACCTTCTCTTCAGAGCAATGAGTACTTTAGCCAGAACCCTGGGGTAAATCCAAGTTACTATAATCATGAGTTATCACCATTGCCACAATTGCAATCGCACAATTAATGTTTTTGAATGAATAAATGAACAACAATAAGAGTAATAATATTTAACTTTTGTTGAGTCCCTCCCATATTTAAGGCACTACATTATCAACAATCAGTCTCTCTTGCTCAAAACTAGTACATAAGGTAGATACTAATTTATACACCTAGATAAGAAAGGTAAATAACTTAACTAAGGAAATAAACATTAATAAATAATCTGGTCAAAGCAACATGGTTGGATTCATGTCAGAATAATTAATTAAACATAGAGCATAGGCTCCCAAACCCAGGCTAGCTAATTCCATTTAATCATCCTGAGTCTACACAAAAAGCAGGGGATGTGAGTGTGACAAAGAGACTAAGGGACCCGAAAATAAACTGTCCAGAAATTGATTTCTGTCCTCGGGTTTGTCTTTGAAGAAGCCACTGGCATGCCTCACTGGTCAGAAGAATCATTTATTCCCATTTCACTAGCATTCAGTGAAACAGAATGAGATGCATCGTTTGGACTGAATAAAAAAGAAGTTTCCCAGATTCAACAAGAAATAAAGATTGAAAAAAAAAGATTCATCCCCCAGGAAGGCTGGAAAGAAGAGAACAGAATCATCCTTGAGGATATTGAATAGATGAGTAGACTAGGACTATTAATAAATCAGAACTTTAGAGCTAGCAGCCAATACAAAGAAACAGTGTTAGAAGTTGTCTTTGAGTGTCCATTTCCTCCCTTCCTTCTGAAATAACATGAACTGTGAGTAATACCACAGACATTATCTACAATGACTTCAAAATGTTGTTTCTTTACATCTTTAATTTTTTTTTTTTTTTTGATGTTCACCCTGAGAAATTTGGCAGTTATAAAATTTGTCAGGAGAGAGGAATGGGGTCAACATAGGGTTCAAGCCATCTGTTGGGGACTGAAATCAAGCTGGAGAAGAGTGAGCAGGGGCAGAGGGAGCCTCTCTGATTGCTTGCTAAAGAAAAGTGACAGAGGGCCTGAGCCACAGAGCTTCTCAGAAGGGGAGGCTGGAGGGCTGCCTGGGTCCCAAGTGCATGACTAACCCATGACTTATGGAAAGCCTGACAGATCTGACCTTGTAATGATGAAAAATCAGACTGAAACTGACCACAGTTGGGCTTCATCTCATGCCCCAGGCTTCATCTCAGGCACTGAGGAGGGCCTCCATCATTCTCCCAGTATGGTTTGGGTATGAAACATATCTGTGGGTGTCAACTGCAGGGACAGGTCCGGGAACATTCTCAAAACATACATCTTAAATCTCTTCCACTTGACTATCTAGCTTTTAACTCCATCCACTGAGTGTGTAGTGTAGATGGCTGAGAAAAAGAAATCAGAGGGAGATTTGACTCTGGGAAGTTTAACATTCTAAAGCACATGATCAGGAAACTGAACTTGATTTCTCTGAAATTAATTGAAGGTGCCCAAGGGAAAAAGGATCAAGCTAACATATACCAACTATTAGCTAAATTCAAGACTTCTATTGATCTATTTTCACATTTTAACAGATTAGATTAATAATAATGCTAGTATTAACAGTATTAATCTTAGCATTATTAATATTAAGATTATTAATGTTAGTTGAATTTCTTATTGGACATTCAGGAAAAAGCTGATATGCTCAAAGAAGAAGGTATGAACTATACAGGTTGGTTGAGACAACACACTTAAGACTGCTGTTTTTGTTGTTGTTCAGTCACTAGTTGTGTCCAACTGTTTTTGACCCCATGGACTGCAGCATCAGGCTCCCCTGTGCTTCACTATCTCCCAGTGTTTGCTCAAATTCATGTCCATTGAGTCGGTGATGCTCTCTAACCATCTCCTCCTCTGTCGCCCCGTTCTTCTTTTGCCTTCAATCTTCTAGAAACAGAGCCTTTTCCCATAAGTGGGCTCTTCTCATCAGGTGCCTAAAGTATTGGAGCTTCAGCTTCAGCATCAGTCCTTCCAATGAATATTCAGGGTTGATTTGCTTTAGGATTGGCTGGTTTGATCTCCTTGCAGTTCAAGGGACTCTCCAAGAGTTATCTCCAGTACCACAATTCAAAACCATTGATTCTTTGGCACTCAGGCTTCTTTATGGTCCAACTCTCACATCCATACACTTAATACTCCCACTATTTTACTGGAAGGACTTCCCAGATGGCGCTAAAGAACTCTCCTGTCAATGCAGGAGAAGCCTGAGACAAGGGTTCAATTCCTGGGTCGGGAAGATCCCTTGGAGAAGAAAATGGCAACCCACTCCAGTATTCTTTCCCGGGAAATCCCATGGACAGAGGAGACTGGTGGGCTACAGTACATGGTATCACAAAGAATCAGACATGACTGAAGCGACATAGCATGCATTTTACTGGAAGTTTCAATCTAGTTGAGAACAGAGAAATGAATTTCACTATGTTGTAGTACTCCCATAATCATCTTGAGTCAGAAGCATTAAGTAGTGTTATATGAATGTGAAATGGGTAGGAAGTATCTAAATGTTCTTAATTAACATACAATTCACCTCTCTCATTGGCAACTTTGACTTGCACAAGGTATCTGAAGGAAGAGTAAGAAGATAAACTCATCAAGTCTCCAAAATGCATAGAGTTCTTTTATCCTAGACAGACTGAGATCCCATTATAAAAATTCCATAGGGTTGAGGGGGTAAGAGAAAATGGTGAGAGCCTACTCCCAGATTGATAATCTATCAGGAGAACCCTGCATAAAGCGAGAATCTCGATGGGCTGTAGCCTTTTAGAAGGTTGAATGAGAAATAAACTCACTGCCAAAACCAGAAGATCAAGGAAACTTTCCAGTCTCTACATTGGCACCAGTGGAAGGAAAAAAATCTCCCTTGAGATTTTAGAATCACAACAGACCCTTCACAGGTTTGCCATCCAAATTTACGCCACCTGTGAGGTCTGAAAGATTTCAAATGGACAATTTAATTTAAAGTGGTCCTAGGTCAGTGGTGCCCCCAGGAAACTGGCAGAAGCAAACACAAATCATTTCTGGAGGAATATTAATTCAAGCCAGGCCTCAAAGAATTCCTACAGATAAAGTTCCAAATCAAATGAAAAACTTACTGGGAAAAAAGAAAAACAAAAAGACAAGACAACTTGAGTTAAATATAGGAGAATCGGGTTGCTAAATGTACCAGGTATTGTAATTTCTAGAGAATATACAACTAAGTTTACTTTAAAGGAATAAAGAAGAAGCATGAACAGATGAATAAATAATAAATATTTTAAATGTAAATAGATGCAAATAACATATTAGAAATAAAAAGCTATAAGTAAAATTAAAAATGGATGAGTAAAGCAGAAGATTAAATTTGATATGAATTAGTTTAGGCCTAAAATATAGATAAAAAGATAATATCCGATATTCAACTCAGAGACAGAGAGATTAAAAAAAATATAAAAGAGCAATGAAGAGCCAGAGCAAAGAATGGATGGAGCCAACAAATGGCTGATTACAATTATAGATGATAGAATAAGCTGATATTTAATGACACTATGTTTGAGAATTTTCCAGATCCACTGAAGAACACCAGTTCTCATATCCAAAGAGCTTAGTATATTCCAAAAGTAATAAATGAAAAATAATTTCACACAAAGACATATCATAGTTAAACTATGAACATCAAAGGAAATTAGTCCATAAAGCAAGAAGAGAGACAGGATAAATCACCTGAGTATCAAACAAATGACTCATTTCACATTAGAATGTATGGAGATCAGGAGACAAGGCACTATCTTCAAATGCTTTGCCCTGTAAAATTATTTTTCAAGAAGGAGGGTAAAATAAATCCATGTTTTGCATATAGAAAAGTGGAATTTATCACAAACATACCTTCACCAAAGGCAATATTAAAAAATGTAAAATGAGATACAAGAAGGAATGGTAAGCAAAGAAATTGGCAAGTTGGTTAATTTAAGTAAACATTGACTATATAAAAATGCTAATGTTTAGTTCTTGGGGAAATAAAGCTAAAATATGGAATAGCAGTAAGGAGTAAGTTTGACTATGGGGTAGGTCAGGTAAGTATTTTTAGGCTTTGCTATTCAAAAAGTGCTATTCAACCCAGAGAGATGGGGTGGGGAGGGACGTGAGAGAGAGGTTCAGAATAGGGGAGCACATGTACACCTATGGCTCATTCATGTCGATGTATTGCAAAAACCACCACAATATCGTAAAGTAATTCAGTTCAGTTCAGTTAAGTCACTCAGTCGTGTCCAAGCCCATGGACTGCCGCACTCCAGGCTTCCCCGTCCATCATCAACTCCCAGAGCTTACTCAAACTCATGTCCATTGAGTCGGTGATGCCATCCAACCATCTCATCCTCTGTAGTCCCCTTCTCCCACCTTCAATCTTTCCCAACATCAGGGTCTTTTCCAATGAGTCAGTTCTTCGCAACAGGTAGCCGAAGTATTGGAGTAATTTGTCTCCAATTAAAATAAATAAGTTAATTTAAAAACTGTTGTCCAGATATCAGGAGGATTGTCATCACCCATAAGTTTGATAGAAATCTAGACTCTCAGGGTGTCCTGAATCTTCATCTTCACGTTAACAAATCCTCAGGTATTTTGAATATATAAAGTTGAGAAGCTGCTCAAGTACTTAGAAGGTGTTAATTATGAATGTTTAAGAAAAATATCCACTGAAAGTGTAGATGGACAGCATGACTTACAAACAGTGGAGAGAAAAATGAAGAAATCTAGGAAAATTGTGGTCTGATTATTCAATATCAAGGACCTTCATTTGTTGATAGCATAGGCATAAAACAGTAAGGGTAATTTTTCATTTATACTGATCATTCTTTGTAAATTAAAAGGGAAACCCAGGGAAACAGACAAAATGATTCCTTAAATATTTGGGATTAAATCAAGAATCTGACCATTTGTGTTCTGATTATTTCTTTTAGCGTGGATCTGTTTACAAGTACTCTTTTCAATTTTCTTATTTCATATTTTGCCTTCATGTTTTAGTACATTTAGTTGGATACACAATCATAGATTTTCAGTTATTTTCTTCAAGCATTTTAAAGATATCAATCCATCATTTTCTAATTTTCATAATTATTTCCCATGAGAATTTAGCTGCTGGTCTTATTACTGCTAATTTAAAGGTAAAATGTCTTTTTTTTTTTTTTTTTTAACCTGGCTGCTTTAGAAATTTCCTTTCTGTCTTTTGTTTTCAGTAGTTTTATTATATTGTACCTAGGGGATTTTTTTGTTTGGTTTTTGTTTGGGATTTTTTTACCCAAATTTGGGTTTGCGATTTTTCTTAAATTTTGTGTTTTAATGACTATTATTATTTTGGAGTACTTCTTAATCAGAATCTCTTTAAATCTTGTTTCTACCATAAATTTTCCTTCTTCCAGACTTCAATTGTATAATATGTCAAATCTTTTCACCAAGCCCCATATGCCTTTAATGTATTTTTAAAAATAATCTATCTTACTGTTTTTTTTTCCTCTGTGTGCCTTGGCTTGGATAGTAGATAGTAATCTATCTTTGACTAACTAGTCTTCTCTTCTGCTATGATTAATCTGCTATTAAACCTGCATTTTAAGTTCTTAATTTTCTTTCATGTAGTCTTCAGTTCTAGAATTATCATTAGATTATTTTATATATCCCAGTTTCCTAGTGAAATTCTTCCCTGGTGGTCCAATGGTTAAGAATCTGCCGGGGACGTGGGTCTGATCCCTAGTCAGGGAATTAAGGTTCCCACAAGCTGCAGAACAACTAAGCCCTTGTACCACAACTGCAGAGTCTGTGCACCACAATGAAAGATCCCTCATGATGCAATGAAGACACCATGTGTCACAACTATGATCCAATGCAGCCAAATAATTAATTTTTTTAAGAAATAAGGTAAATCTCAAATAATAAATGAATAACTTGGTCTGATTTTTATTGTCTGTATTTCTTCTTGGTTTTGGTCATTAGGAATTATTTTCACATATGTTTTTATTTAAATGTCAGACATGAATTAAAAGATACAGAATAAATTGAGATTTGACTAGTTCATCTTCTTCCAGTGAGGAGATAATTTTATTCTCCAGAGCGTTTACAGTTCTTTTGGGAGGGTTCATCTATTTCCCATTTGCCTTTTCTCCTAGTGTGTACTATTTCAGGGGTCCTAATTGGAAATACGAAGCTTTCATCAGAGGCCCACTTCCTTGATAGACTGAATCTAATTTTTATCTCCTCAGACCTTTGAGGTTACCAAATAGTTTTCTCAACTAACAGCTACTTCCTGCTCAACTTTTTAGGCTCTTAGACTCAATGCCGAGAATATAAAATATCTTGAGTGAAAGAACAATGCAAAAATTTTAGTTTACCTTGATGAGTTCTGTCTCATCTGGGTAGTCCTAGTTGCCATACTGGCTTTCTGGTGCCTGCATGGATATTTTTCCAGCTTCTCTAAATGTTATCGGTGGGAGTGTTGGTCTGCAATAAGCTACTTTATCATTATTAGAAACAGAGATCTAAATTTCAAATTTTATAAGCACTCAGTTATGGCAGGGCTTCCCAGGAAGCTCAGCAGTAAATAATCCAAATGCCATGCAGGAGACATATAGATGCAGGTTCAATGCCAGGGTTGAGAAGTCCCCTGGAGGAGGAAATGGCAACCCACTCCAGTGTTCTTGCTTGGAAAACCCCACAGGCAGAGGAGCCTGGTGGGCTACAGTTCATTGGGTTGAAGAGGCAGACATGGATGAGCATGCATGCAGCTCCCGCTATGGGAGGAGGCAAGGAACATAAAAATATACTTTATATATACAGATACAGAACATTTAGTACCCCAACATTCTGTAAGTATAAATAAATGAATAAAAAACTCTAGTAAAATTACCAAAGGGAAAAATAGCAGCAAAATACTATAGGGGCCAAGTGCTTTTGTACATGCTATACATGTATTATTTCATTTAATATTCATAATAATACTATAAGGAAGATACTTTAAGTATCCCTATCCGATGATGAGAAAAATAAGGTATAGAAAGTCTAAGTAACTTATATAAAGTCACATACACATTGGAACCTGTAAGCTGAACACCAGTACAATCCAGGAATATAAAGAAATTAGTATGACCAGAAGAAATAAGAAAAGCTAAATGAAATTAAAATGATTTATGAAACATCAGCACTGGGAAGGATCTTTTCTAAAAAACAAAGTTTTAGTGACAAAAAGTTACAACTCTTTGAGTCCAATCATGCTATTGATTCTATCACTAAATATATTTAAATAATCATAACATTATTGATTTTGTTGGTTAGATCTCAGATCTTAGAATGAAAACTTCCTGACCATAACATATCATTGTCACCGAGCCATACATAATGTTTGTCTGGTGTTTTCTGTTAGGTATAGTTGTTCATAGTTACTTATAAAGGAGGTTCCACTATTATCCCTAATTACAGATGAGGAATTTCAAGTTTTGACAGGTAAAGCATCTTTTTCAAGATTTCATAGCTAATAAGTAAAGAAGTAATGAATGGAGTTTGAACTCTAGGAGCTTTCTTTTAACTGGGCTCCCTCTCAAAAAAGAAGCAAAAATAAATAAATAAATAAAATGTTCAATAAAAAATTAGAAAGTGAAGGGAACAGAAAATGCAAGGTAGTGTAAGCATGCTAAGTGCCTCATATTTTATGGAAGACACTCAATAGATATTGTTTAAAATAATTTTAGAAGCAGAAGTAAAAGTATATTTAAAATTATAATAAAAATAACCATGGAATGTGAAAACAGCAGCTTTTTAAAAGCAGTTGCCTCTGAAGTGGGTGATGGGGGAGAAAAGGAAGAAATGGGCAAAAGGCTTCATCTTTTCATTTTATGTAATTCTCATTTGTTTTCACAATTTGTATGTATTACAAGTAGAAACTTAGCTATATGTAAAGAGATAAATTGTAGTTTAAAACTGTTAGGGGAATATTCCATTGAGAGCATATGTTCTCGATTGCTCCTGGCCGCAGGGTAAACAATCACAACAGCTCTTCCCCTGGAAAAAGCATACGGTTGGCTGGTGCCACCTGAGAAAGAGGCTTCATAAGTCTTTCTAATTCTAGTCCAGTCTTACAAAGACCACATGCCCTGAGAAATAAGCCATATTAAACTGTATCTGCTTTACCCATTATCAAGATTATGTTTTGGCCTTGAAAGTTTCACTCTTTTTGTTCTTATTTCTAATTGGTTTAGAACTTGGGTGAAAAGAGGTGTGTGTTCTGCGTGAGTCCCTAGGCACACTGTAACACATTTAACAGGAGAAATAATTAAGCCTAAAATCAAAAGAGAGGAACAGTGCTGGATCATTTTACAAATCCTCAGCATACCTAAAACATGATAGGATGATGGAGCCATTTGATACTTTTCTTGGACATAAATATAACAGCTCTAGAAAGAGTGAAAGCAAATTTAGAATTTGAAAACTGATCAAACTTGCATTTCAACCTCTTTTAATTACTGCATATCTCTGGACTTAAATTATGGTTGGATAAAATCCAGAAGATGTTTCACTCATTTTATGCAAAGTTTAACCTTCCTAGGTAAAGGTTCCAGCGCTAGCACACTGAATCCTGTGTGGACTGGGGAGAGCACTTGTAAAGAGATGACAATCTTCTTGACAAGCCCACTGAGTTTTCACAGCTCAGTCATAGTTTCATTGCATCCTCCTGTCATAAAAGCAAATCTTCGTATTCATGGGCTATTTCCCAGGGGAAAAAAAATGGAGAAACAAAACAAATAAAAGCAACTACCTTAGGATGGCTCAGTGCTAAAGAATCCACCTGTCAATGCAGGAAATGCAAGGCACTTGGGTTGGATCCCAGGGTGGGGAAGATCCCCTGGAGAAGGAAATGGCAACCCACTCCAGTATTCTTGCCTGGAAAATCCCATTGGCAGAGGAGCCTGGTGGGCTACAGTCCATGGGGTTGCAAAAGAGTCAGACACGACTGAGCACAACACAGGAGCACCTTAGGGTCCCTTAGGTCCCAAGGGGAGAGAACTTGGTGCTCTGTTGTTTTTCTTGACTATGTGGTCCTCTTTGCACTTTCCCACTCTCTGCCAAATGGGAAGTGCTGAGAAATGGGAAAGCTGGGACAGGCAGGCTCCAGGCAATCTCTCCTGACAGCCCAGAACCTCCTCTACATTGTGCTTTTTACCCAGCAGCTGTTTCTGCTTCACTCTAATTTGTCCAGGATTTGGTTGGGACCCTAGAGTTCACCTTCTGCAAAATATTTGTTAATTTTTGTTTTTAGCTGAGAAAATACCTTTTCCCCTCCCAAAATGAGAACAATTTGCTCTGGGATTGAAGATGGATTTGTATTATAGCTGCAGTGGAGATTTGTTCAATTGCTTCATAGCCACATACCCAACACTCACTAATACCTTTTAACAAGAAAATGGTAAACAGGTGGAGTGGAAATCATAGATAAATAAAGAGTCCTCTCCAATCCATTCAGTTGAGTCTTTATAAAAGGAATTCTACCCAGCTGGCAGTGCACACTCTTTAAAACAAATGGAGTAATTTTTGTAAACCAGCATTAAGACTGGTAGACACGAAAACAAGCTCATGAAATCGACTCAACAGACAAGACTTCAAAACAATCAATATCATTTTACTAATTGCCAATACTTTTGTCTACATATTACCATGTAATTTAGAAAATAATTCTTTTCATATACTACCTCAACCTATATACTTTGATCATACAACAAAACCATTAATATTGTTGGTAACAAAAATTGTAGGCTTGTGTATTTTAAGTAATTTGTTTTTGCACAATGAGAGTAACTGTCTTTGTAAGGCTAACAAACAAAGCCATGTATCAGACACCAACTTCCCCCAAAGGTATAGTTGCTATTTGTGAAGGACAATCTAATTCTTCTTTTAGGTTGAGTAATATTTTACAAACTGACACAAACACGTGAACACGTACACAAAAACTCATAATCCATTATCGCTGCTTTATTCCTTGACTAGCATTTAGCCCTTATTGTGTCATATTGTTTTTGTTTTAACTCTTTGTTCTTTGAAAATACATTAAAAAGATATTAAAAAAGTCATCTTGGACAAGATTAATTTTTCTTAAAACACAAAAATGTGTTTAATCAAAGTTTTATTATAAAAGAAGGAACATGTCATAAGGAAATTTTTTCCTTATCCTATAAACAAATTCCAACACCTTCCTAATTTGCTTCCTGTAGACCTTTAGCACACTGCTTTCAACATTTTAGATCTGGACTCACAGTGAAAAATATACTTTCTACTTTACTCTGTTCAAAACTAAAACTGAACTTTTATGAAAGCATGCTGCTTTTGGCTCTTTGTGATATCATTCTGATATTTTTCTATTCCATCCCATTCTAGGCTACTTTTTTTTTCCTTAATTTTTAAATGCTGGTAACAACCTGAAGTTTGAAAAATCCTGCCCAGTAGAAACTTATCTTTACCTCGACATCTGCTAAATTGAATATTTAAGTCACCAAACCTATCTCAATCTAATCTCTTATCAAACTATAAAGAACTCACTGTCAAAGTCACTCAGCTGAAATTCAGGGCTTTATGAGGTCTCTCTGTCTTCTTAACATCAAAATTCTAACATGGTGTCCTAAATTTAGTCATGTTCATCATAAGTTCCACTTTATATGTCAGGCTCCATCCCATCTTACCTTATGTTAACCATGCAATGTCTGTATTTTATGCTGAACCCTAACTTCCACAGAGTGAGGGATGAGATCTAATTTTGTTTTAATTTTCCTCTCCTCTCTCTTCCCTTCTAACATAGTCTTATTCACCAGGTGGTACTAGGTATATTAAAACTAACAAAAAAATAAAAAGAATATTTTTTAAAAAGTGTATCAATATACCTCAAATATGTCGAGTATTTCTAACTTCTATCTTCAATTGAATAATGTCACTCCATTCCCATAAATCCAGTTTGATAATTTGTGAGACTTCATTCCCAGATCTACTGAATCTCCAACAAAATAGATCTGTTTTTACTTTGAATTAAATGCTTCCAAACCTCCAGCTCTGTCTCTTCCTTAACTGACACTTCCTAGATAGAAAAATATAGACTAGAATACCTTACATCAAAGCATCAGTAACAGACCTTTCTACTCCAGATCCTGACACGACTCACAAGTGCATCCTGAACTTTTTATTCCATGCCACTGTTCTCTTATGTCCCAAACTTGCCCTAAGCTAATTTCCATGTTTGTTTTAATTTTTAAACATTTTATCATTTTTAAAATAAAAATCATACATACTTAAGGTATACACATGATTTGAAATTTAGTCAAATCACATAGTGAAATAATTACTATGGTCAAGCTAATTAACATATCTCACATAGTTCACCTATATGTGATGAGAGCACCTGAAGTTCATCTCTTAGCTTATTTCCAGTATGCAATATGGTATTAATGATAGTAACCATGCTACATATTAAATATCTAGACTTAATCATCCAGCATAACTATAACCGTGTATCCTTTCACCAATACCTCCCCTCTCCTGGTAACCATATTCTACTCTCTGTTTCTATGTACTCAACATTTTTAGATTCCACGTATAAGTGAGATTATGCAGGGTTTTTTTCCTTCTGTATCCAGCTTATTTCACTTAGCATAATTTCATCCATGTTGTTACAAATGCCTTTTATTTAGGCTAAGTAGTATTTCATTGTATACATATATACCACAATTTCTTTATCCATTCATTCACTGATGGATACTTAGACTGTTTATCCCTGAAGAAGGGAAAGGCTACCCATTCCAGTATTCTGGCCTAGAGAATCCCATGATCTATATAGTCCATGGGGTCGCAAAGAGTCAGACATGACTGAGTGACTTTCACTTCACTAGACTGTTTATATATATTGACTATTGTGAATAAAGCTACAATGAAAATGGGAGCACGGATATCTCTTTAAGATATTGATTTAATTTCCTTTGAATACATACCCAGAAGAGGGACTGCTTTATTATATGGTAGTTCCACTTTTGGTTTTTTGAAGAACCTCCCTACTGTTTTCCATAAAGGTTGTACCAATTTATATTTCCACCAACAGGACTGAAATTCCCTTTTGTCCGCACCCTCACCAACACCTGTTAGCTTACTGTTATCATTATTATAGCCATTCTAACAGGTGTGAACTTATATCTCATTGTGGTTTTGATTTGCCTTTTCCTGATAAGTACTTTTTTCTATAAGTATTGGCCATTTGTATGTCTTCTTTGGCAAAATATCTCTTCAGGCCCCTTGCTCATTTTTAATCGGGTTGCTTGTTTTCTTGCTATTGAGTTGTGTGAGTTGCTTATATGTTTTGGATATTAAATTTTTATGAGATATATGGTTCACATATATTTTTTCTGAATCTGTTAAGCTGCCTTTTCATTTCCTGGATGGTTTCCTTTGCCATGCATAGCTTTTCAGTTTGATGTAGTCCTTGTTATTTCTTTTTGCTTTTGTTGCCTGACCTTTTGCAATCACATCCAAAAAGTCATTGCCAAAGTCAGTGCTCTATCAATACATGTGTCAGTTTTAATGCCAGTACTATACCATCTGATTATTACAGCTTATAACAGGATTTGAAAACAAGAAGTATAGTACTTCTATCTCTGTGCTCTCAAGATTGCTTTAGTTTTTCAGGGTGTTTTGTGGTTCCACACAAATTTTAGAATTGTTTTTCTATTTCTGTGGAAAATTCCACTGAAATTTTGATAAGGAGTGTGTTGAATCTATAAATCACCTTAGGTAGTGGAGGCATTTTAACAATTTTAGTTTCTCTAATCCATGAATATGGGATATTTTTCCACTTATTTGTGTCTTGATTCACTTTCTTTCACCAATGTATTATAGTTTTCAATATTTTACCTCTGGGTTAAATTTATTCCTAAGTATTTAATTTTATTTCTTCCTTTCTGATTTATTGTCTCTCTATTTATTGCCTTATTTCTTTTCTTATTGTTCGTGCTAGTACTTCTAGTACTGTGTTGAGCAGAAGTAATGAGAGTGGGCATTCTATCTTAAAGGAAAAACTTTCAGTTTTCCCCCATTGATCATAATGTTAGCTGTGGACTTTTCATAAATGGCCTATATTGTGTTGAGGAAATTTCCCTGTATACCTATCCTGTGGAGAGCTTTCATCATGAATAGATGTTGAACTTTGTTAAATGATTCTAGTGCATTTACCGAAATGATCATGTTTTTATCATTCATTATCTTAATGTGGTATATCACACTGATTTACCTATGTTAAACCAACCTTACATCCCAGAAATAAACACCACTTGATTGTGGTGTATGTATTATTGAATTGAGATTGCTAGTATGTTATTGAAGATTTTGCATATATATTCATCAGAGCAATTTGCTTGTAGTTTTCTTTCTTTGTGGTGTCTTTGTCCGGCTTTGGAGTCAGAATGATTCTGGCTTCACAAAATGACTTTGGAAATATTCTTTATACTTCTGTTATTTTGAAGAATTTGCAAAGGTTAAGTATTAACTACTCTCTTCTCTCCACAATGCCTACCCCATCCACCCTCCACATCCTTCTGTGGAACTCCTGGCTACTTTCTTCATGAAGCTTTCCCAGATTTTCAGCCCCCACCTACCAACTTACACATATATGCACTCTCACTTAACTTTTTATTGTCTTTGTAAATGTCATGCCCATTTCACTCTTTCCCTGTGGTGTAATTTACGAAGTAGTTTAGTTTCCCCTACTTTATGTCCTTAACATAAAGTATTTATTGTATCACTTATTTTGGTTTTCCAGAAACCTTTAAAACAAACTTGTGGTAAAATATACATAAGATCTACCACCTCAACCATTTTTAAATGTAAAGTTCAGTGGTATTAAATACACTATGGTTTTTCCAGTAGTCATGTATAGATGTGAGAGTTGGGCCATAAAGAAAGCTGAGCACCAAGAATTAATGCTTTTGAACTGTGGTGTTAGAGAAGACTCTTGAGAGTCCTTTGGACTGCAAGGCAATCCAACCAGTCCATCCTAAAGGAGATCAGTCTTCGGTGTTCATTGGTAGGACTGATGCTGAAGCTGAAGCTCCAATACTTTGGCCACCTGATGCAAAGAACTGACTCATTGGAAGAGATCTTGATGCTGGGAAAGATTGAAGGCAGAAGGAGAAGGGAAGACAAAGGATAAGATGGTTGGATGGCATCACTTACTCAATGGGCGTGAGTTTGAGCAAACTCTGGGAGTTGGTGATGGACAGGGAAGCCTGGTGTGCTGCAGTCCATGGGGTCACAAAGAGTCAGACAGGATCGTGACTGAATTGAACTGAATATTGTGAAACCATCACCGCAGTCCTTTTCCACAACTCTTTCTATAGCAAAACTGTGACTTAATATCCACTAAATAACAACTTTTCATCCCTCTTTCCACAAATCCCTGACAGCCACCAGTCTACTGTCTGTTTCTGTGATTTTGACTGCTCTAGGAGCCTCACTTAAGTGGAATTATACAGCATTTGTCTTTTTGTTTCTAGCTTATTTCACTTAGCATAATGTCTTCTAGGTTCATTCACATCGTAGCCTGTCAGAATCTCCTTCCTTTAAGGGCTCAAAAACATTCCACCATATGAATATACTATATTTGATTTATCTCTTCTTCCATCAGTGGACAAGTAGGTTGCTTCCACCTTTTGGCTATTGTGAAAAATGGTGCCATGAATATGGGCATACAAATATCTATTCAAGTCCCTGTTTTCTGTTATTTTGGGTATACACTCAGAAGAGAAATTCCTGGCTATGGTATTAATAATTCTAATTTTAACCCTTTTGGTTTTTTGGAACTGGTGATAATATTTTTCAAAGTGCTGCACCATTGTATACTCTTCCAGAGAATGGAAGACTTAGTGTTCATTTAATTTTCACAAGCCAAGCTATTAGTCATCTAAATTAAGGTTGAAATGTACCAACCATGTTTTTTGTTTTTTGGTTTTTTTTTTTGGACTATTCAGTAAGGCTTAAAAGTTAAAAATCTGCAATGATGCTTGTGACTTATTCGTCAGTAGCCATCCATCAGGTTGGGTATCATTTCTATTGTTTCAAAATTATTAAAGTTAGAAACCATAAAATGAGAATATGTTTATTTCTGGAGATATCATGTTGCATCCATACTCATCCTAATCACATGGCTAATTAACAAAGACTAAATCTAGAAAACACAAAACAACTACCTCAATCTGGTAAGATCAGAAGATTGGCTTGGACAGTCAGATACTGTTTATTAACCACTACCAAATAATAGAGGAAAGTCTAGATAAATTATGGTATACTTGTACAGTACAAAAGTTAGTAATTTTTCAAAATAGCATTTGTAATGTTACTTAATGATACAGGAAAGTGCTTATGCTAAATATAATTAGGTGAAAAGTCAAGATAATCTTTTCATACATTGTGATATTAATTGTACAAGAAAAGAGGAAAAAAAACTAGACATAAAATAACTGAAATGAAATATAGCTAAATGTTAATAAGTAATTTTATTATGGGCTTCCCTGGTGGCTCAGCAGTGAAGAATCCACCGGCCAGTGCAGGAGACATGGGTTCGATCCCTGGGTCGGGAAGATCCCCTGGGGAAGGGAATGGCAACCCACTCAGTATTCTTGCCTGGAAAATCCCATGGACAGAGGAGTCTGGTGGGCTACAGCCCACGGGGTCACAAAGCATCAGGCAGAACTTAGAGACTAAATAACAATCTTACCCTATTTATTTATACATTATATATAGCACCAATTTTCTTCAAATGAGTACACATTGCTCTTACAGTAAAAATGTATATATGAGAAAAAACATATCTGTGTGTGATAGTCACTGAGGCTATAACAAAAAGCTGAAGCCATGGAAAAACACTCACTCATGGATCTCATGGTTCAGTCAGAAGGACAGTAGTCTGTTATTCCTGAAGAGATAGCAGAAGCAATGCTCTCTGTGCAACAGGCAGTGTGAGGGAGTCCGGAGGGATGTGTGTGGGGATGGGGCTGGTTGATGACGGACTGCAGTTTAGAGGTAAAGAAAGAAAAGGTCTTATCTGTTCCTAACCTGCCCCATGGATGCATCCACTTCCCCCACCTCAGCACTCTCTCCCCTCCCCATCTTTCCTTCATACAGAAGCAGCAGGCATGAAGACCAATGTTGTGAGACCTCTCCAGACAGTAGCTGTCTTAATAAAACCGAAGTCTGAATCTAGACTAATGAGGGTCAGAAAATAGAATTCCAGGGGCCAGTACTCACCAAACTTAAATACTTACTGAAAAGTCTATTCTGTGTTAGGCATCCACCTCAGGTACGAAAAGACCAATGAAACTCCCTGAAAGGATGCATACTCTGTTGGAGACAAAATCTCTGTTCCAAAGATGGGTGGGGAGACATGAGGGAGGCTCCTGCCCTCACAGAGCTTTACTGCATAGACCTTGGCCTTGGTAGGGCCTCAGTCATCAGTGTGTGAGCCTCAGTTTCGGTTTTGTAAAGCAAAGTCAGAATTTCCTGTCTGCAGTTAGACTGTGTATAAACGTTGGTCATGGTTAAATGAGATTAGCTAATTTGATAGAGGAGAGAAACCACAGGTTTTATGGGATGATTGGAGAAGCTTTTAAACTTATACTAATGTTCCTCTGGTCATGGCTGGAGAAGCCAAAGTTCAGGACTGTGAAGCATCTGCAATGTTTTTCTAGGCAGCTGATCTATTTAAGAGACTTCTCACTATCATTAAAGAAACATCAGATTCTCCATACCACACCCTTAAAACTGGCAAAGAACTCTGAGCCAGGCCCAGCAGGGCTTGACCCCTTGAAAATGATGCTGCTTAAAGCCTCTGATATCACAAATGCCTCACTGGCCAAACTCATTGGCCAACTCTTTCAACATGGGCATACTTAACCTATGGTCTTCCTTACATAAACTATTTTATACAAGAAACAAAACTAAGTGGAAACAGGCATTTTCTGTCTATGCTTGTGTATACGGTGTATGTTTGTATACATGGGGTATGTGTCTGTGTATGTATGATGTGAATCTGTGTGTGTGTGAGTGTGCAATGGTATGTGTGGATGTGCGCAGTTGTGACCTAAATCATATTTATCCGTGACCTTTTGCTTATCTGTTATAGGCCTGTGGGTATGTACTGTCAGAACTAATGGAGTAAATCCCAGTTCCATGAGATACCCAATCAGAAAAAAGTCTCAGCAGGCCAAGAAAAACAGCTAGGGGAAGGAAGGACAGAGGAACTTTAAGAGCAGTAAGCGGTACAAGAGGGAACAGAGGAAAAAGAGGATGCTGTTCCCAAGACTAAGTAAATTCACGTTCCTCACTGTAGGCATTTTTCTTAACCAGCCATGCACTTTTGGCCAGCAGTGATAGAAGCCACAGAAAGAGATGAACAGCCAAAGATGCTTGATTCCACTGCGCTAAGAAAAAGTCTGGATGCCTGAGATTTCCTGCCTTCTCACCCTATTGAAACATCTTAAATCTCTCTTCTGAATTCTAGGGTTCTCACTGGACTAAGGCATGGGGAATGCAGGGTTAGGCTCTTATTAATTTTTTTGCTACTGGATAATGGTTTTGAGAAATTAACATTTTCCAGACCCTCTACTAAAGAGGGTACTATTATTATGCTCATTTTTACAATGACATTTCATTTTTCAAATTAAAAATAAAACGAGCAACTTGATCATAATTAAGAGGTTTGTAGAATCAGGAGGAAATAGTGAAGTCATTCAGTCATGTCTGACTCTTTGCGACCCCATGTAGCCTGCCAGGCTCCTCCTTACACGGGATTTTCCAGGTGAGAATACTGGAGTAGGTTGTCATTTCTTTCTCCCGGGGATCGTGCCATCCCAGGGATTGAACCCAGGTCTCCTGCTTTGAAGACAGACTCTTTACTGTATCAGCCACCAGGGAAGCCCAGTGGAATTCAAATTCTAGGTCTGACCTCCAACTCACTCCTGAACATGAAAATGCAAGAGTAGGAGGTTAATAAATGACTGAATTTGTCTAGAAATATGAGATGGGCAGCTGCATATTAGTAAGGGATCCATCCGCTTCATGCGCTAAATCATGTAGCCTGAGGGTAGCTCTGTGTCCACTGGAATCACAGCAGAACAGAATCCAGGTGACTCATGACAGGAATGTTCACTGGGACCAGGAGTCCTGGGCTCTGAAAGATCACTGGTCCTCTGTGTGGCTCGGCAAAAGCCAGTTTATACCCTCGGACTTCCATTTGTTCACCTATCAAACAAATGCTATTCCACTTTATCCCATAAGTCTGATAGGAGGACAAAAGGAGATAAATATAAGTGGAGATACTTCATACAACCCAGGCAAGAGGTAGCATCAGTGATGAAAGGGTCTAGATACTGGAGCTGCTCCATGTTCTTCTTTTCCCCTACCTATCCTCACGGTTGTTCTTTGCTTTCTGCCATGGAAGAACACAAACAATACTGCTATTATTTTAAGTAAAATTTAACAAATGCATAGAAGTGCAGGGAACCAGAGTTGGGAAATTCTGGCAAGTCAGATGGAAATCAGATCTCTGACTCACCATGCCTTTCAGAAAGAATAGCAAATACTCTCTCCTAGCATCCAAGGCCTCTCCCAACTCTCTTCCATAGACTTCACACTCCAGTAATGACACATGACAAACAGTCCCTCCAACACAGCAAGCTCTCTCAGGTCTCTGATCTCTTTCACCTGTGGCTGGAACATTGGTGCCCCATCGCCTTCAGTGTTCTGAAGCTCGGTCCACACACCACTATTGTCGAGAAACCACTCACCTCCCTCCTCGGTGCTCACACTCTCGTGCTATGACACAACTCCTGAGCATTCTTGTCTTTGTCACTGCTAAGTTCCTCAAAAGCAGGAAACATGTTTTTCTCACCCTGTTGTTTCCAGTGCCTGGCACACAGTTTGGAATGTGGTGAATGTTTACTCAATTACACTAAATTAGATGTATTCAGAGTCCCAGGTATACTCAGGAGAAAGTGGTGGCTGACTGGTTTAACACTGAACAAATGCCTTCAAGAACAAAGCTTTATTTCACTAGCATCTATTATCTCGTACTGTAATTTCATAATTAACCTAAAAGAACCTCCCTAATTTTATTAATGGGGTTCCTGCAAGTGCACTGAGTTTATCCAAGATGGGAACCATATTTTATTAACTTGGGAAATCACCACTTCTTAAATAATATTCATCAACTAACTAAAAGAACAAAGAATAGATTTACTATATCCATTTCTGGATCACCTCACAAAACCAAGCCTGATGCTTGGGACATAATGTATACTCAAAAATGACTTTCAAATGAATGAGTGACCAAATAAATGTCTTTTTAAAAATCTATCTTCTAACTACAATATCTAACAAAGGATATGGTATGTAGCAATTCAAAAATGTTTGATGCATAAGGAACATTAAAGAATCAAGATCTTCCAAGTGAGAATCTGGCTACTTTTTCAGGTTTAAGACCTTTCTACAATACAAAATTAAATATGACAATATCTGCCAAATGTTCACATCTCTAAGTAGATCTGCTAACAAAAGCTTCATGAAAATAGCACCCAGTGGCCAGTTAATCTCAAGATTGTCATGGTCATATATGAGGTGATATATTATTTGGCTATGATCATTATAGACTTCTTAAGCTGATGCATTTAATGAAGAATATATTTAGATGTAGGACAGTTATTATTTAAATTACAGAGATACTGCATCATGTTAAATATCCACCTGTTATGCTATACATCTAAAAGCATTTCTTCCAACCAATCTCCTCTCTCCAAGAGCCATTTGGCACCCATTAGAGTTCATGACATGGAATCTTCTCTGTGATATTTCCCATATAAAAAATTAGGCCTTAAGGACCAAGTAGAGTCATATGAGTTTACCTAATGGTGTTTTCCTGACAAAACAGTCAAAATAGCTCTCTCTTCCAGGAAACTCATGATTGGATTCTGTTTGGGGCAAGACATGCTCTTCCTGTCTAAGCCAACTTGGCTGAACGGTGCCTCGCTCTCCCACTGGGGATTGCGAGCTTAAACAAATAGTAAATTTGGTCTTCGAGGAACCCAGGTTCAAAGGTGAAGGCAAGGCAGGGCTTTGTGCATGACTACAGTTAGTACCAAAGAGGCCGAAACACGTGACTTCTCAAAATAAATCCACCAGAGTCCCAAAACCAAAGGTGCGTGATCCAGCACCTCAGATTTCCTGTTGGAGCAGAAATAACAAACACAGATAAAAATTCATCACCCCATAAATTTATTCTAAACTCAACCAAAACCAACTGAAATAAATTGAATATTTTAAAAATGAGGAAATCAAGCTCTATTCACAGTAATTTGAGTAATTTGATTCCTGATTCTGATGTATTCTAATCCTAGATATAATTTATTAAAAAGAAGAATTCACTAGAAATTAAATATTAATAAATTAATAACATGTTTTAGTGCCCTAATATAAGTTAGCAAAGGATTTAAAAAGAAGAGTAAGCACTGTGCTCAAATACAGAGAAATGAAATACTTCTCTTAAATTGCTATTACATCCTGTCAGGATGCACAAATAAAATGAAAATAAGTAGAAGATAATAGAAAGTAGAAGGAATAAATGATCCTAGATTCTTTGTCATCAGAAAAAAAAAAAAAAAAATCCCAAATAGGCGTTCAACAGCTGATGTATATTAGCTAATCTTTTTCCACCCACTATCACCTCCTTTCCCTCCCTTTTTTTTTTCTCCCATTGGCCTCCATTTCTCCTCCATTATCATTTTCAGCCTCATAATCATCATTATCATCATCATATCATCAGTAATAAAGATCAGGCAGAAACCCTCTGGGTCTCTTTATAGGGAAATCACCATTTGTGAGACATCCAAATATGGTTGCTATGGAATAAAGAGACTTCTGGAAATTGTAAGGCACTTGATTGCCATGCTATGTCGTGTTGATTGTTTACTAACATTGTTTTCCTTACTGTTTTATTTTTATTTAGCTTTGTATTTCATGAACAGAATTAATAACTCTCTCTGTTTCACCCACACATTTCATGCACAATAAATCCTACACTCTGTTTATCCCATATCCCATTTCCAACTAATTTACCTCTACTAAAAAGATTATAGTTTTACAGAGGCAAAATGCAAACTGTTTAAAATAATGGTATCAATTATTTTTTCTAATCTGATATTTTAAAAACTCTTCTTAAAAGGTCATGCTAGATAACATATTATAATTTTACTCAGTAAGAGTGTCAGACAGGGAAGCAGAGAGAGCAGGGGAAGGAGGAAAAGAACGTCTATGTCAGGTGTATGAATACCCGGTGTGGACGGAGCATTTTATATGCATTGCTTTGGTGAGCTTCCATGTTAAGAGGAGGAGTATAGAGACTCGGAAACATCAAGGATCAGCTAGAAAGCAATAGAAAGAGAGACAAAATTGCTGTCTTTCTGACACTAAAGTCTATGGTTTTTTATAACTTTGTCTCTTATGGTTGTCCTCCTCTGACTGTTTTATATTTAAATAAAGCAAAACATAAAACTAACTGTATTCCCTAAGATATTTATATACCAATATTATAGTAGAAAAGTACTGGAATTAATAAAATAAATGTCTAACAATAAAAGAATGATGGCAGAGCTCTAAAATGAATAGCCATAAAATGTAAGAATTCTGAAGAATTTACAATAACATGGAATAGTTCTATTGAAATGATATCAGAAGGTGATAATAATGGTACTGTCAGAGTTAAGTAGAAAAGTAAAGATATAAATTAATTCATCAGAAAAACGAAGTCATATCTCTCACAAATTTAGACAGAAAAATTCTTAACAAACTTTTAAAGAAGAATGTGGGGTTAATAATTCTACGTTGCTGCTGTTCATTGGTCAGTCGCTAAAGTTGTCTTTGACTCTGTGTGACCCCATGGACTGCAGCATGGCAGGCTTCCCTGTCTTTCACTATCTCCTGGAGTTTGCTCAAACTCATGTCTATTGATCACTCTATACTTAATATTAAAAACTGTGATACAGTCACACTATGCAAGACCATGTGGTACTAGTGGAAGAATGGTCACACAGATCAACAAAACCTAACAGGACCTAGGAATAGACTCACACAAATATATCCAACTGATTTCTGATAATTTTGCAAAAGAAGTTCAATACAGAATGGGTGGTCTTTCCAAGAAATAAGGTTGGAACAATTGTATATCCAAGTGAAAAATAAAAATCAAAACCAAAAAATCCTCACACTTGATACAAAAATTACCACAAAATGGATCATCATGGACTTAAATGAAAAGTTAAAATGTAATTCTATGCAACTTTCAGGGGAAAAGAAATAGGAGAAAATCTTTGGGATAAAGAGCTAGACAGTGTTCTTAAACTTGACACCAAAAGCATGATACATAATCCAGAGATATTGATAAACTGGATCTAATCAAAATTTAAAATGTTTGTTCTCTGGAAGACCTCATATATACTTAGTAGTAAAGTAACAATCAATGGCACCCCACTCCAGTCCTCTTGCCTGGAAAAATCCCATGGACGGAGGAGCCTGTTAGGCTGCAGTCCATGAGGTCAGGAAGAGTCAGACATGACTGAGCGACTTCACTTTTACTTTTCACTTTTATCCACTGGAGAAAGAAATTGCAACCCACTCCAGTGTTCTTGCCTGGAGAATCCCAGGGGTGGGGTCACACAGAGTTGGACATGACTGAAGTCACTTAGCAGTAGCAGTAAAGTAACAATCAGTGCACAAAAGACCTGAGTGGACATTTTACTGCAAAATATACAGAGATGGCAAACAAAATAGCCATTAGCAAAACTCATTTTACAAGAAGTATTATTGTTCAGATAACATGACTGAGAAATTTCAGTATATACATGCAAGTTATTTTTCCTGTTCCCTAAACAACAAACCATGAAAAGAGCGATTGAGGTTATCTCTGATTTTTCCATGTTCATTTCAAGATGGTTTTTGCTGTAGTTGCTAAGTCATGTCTCACTCTTTGTGACCCCATAGACTGTAGCCTGCCAGGCTCCTCTGTCCATGGGATTTCCCAGGCAAGAACACTGGCGTGGGTTGACACTTCATTCTCCAGGGGATCTTTCAAGATCAGGGGTCAGGGATGAAACCCATGTCTCCTGCATTGGCAGGCAAATTCTTTAACACTAAGCCACCAGGGAAGTCCATTCATCTCAATAATCAAAAACAAAAGAAGAACTCTCAAAGGACTATCCCCAAACAATTATCCCTAAACTTTAATTGTTGGATTCAGCGAGCTTCCCAACCTGAAAAATTACCAATATATACTTTTAAATTGCAGGAAAAGAATTCAAATTTGATCTCAGATTCAACTATAATGATTGGGCATAAATACTACTCTTTTTAAAAGCTGCAGTCATATGATTAAGTCCTTCTGATTGAGGCCCTCAAAGACATACAGCCCCTCATAGATACTGAAATGTAATAGAAATTGACCAAGGAGCCAGTCTTTCCCAATGATGAGTTGAACAATGGCTAAGATGAAGTTATTAGAGCAGCCCAGAGCTCTCAGACAAAGACTTGTTCTTCCTGTGGGGTCCTTGGAATGCTTTCCATCATTCCCTGGGTATTCCTCTTGGATGATTTTCTTGGAAAATATTCACATTGATCTTTGGTTTATTCCATGGCTTCTCTAAGAAGCCAAAGTTAAAAACTGACCTTGAGCTCAAGTAACTTCTAATGTGTCACATATGGAGGCAGGGAGATAAATCTCTGTCTGTGGTTGAGAAAGAATAATTCTGCCAAAGCAGTGTTCCCAACAGCACGGATGGTAATAATAGCTCCACATATTAATAAAGTCTTTACATCTACCAAGTATTTTCATATGTATTATATTCTGCATTTTCATACTACATATAATAATCTGGTCAAATTGTGGCATAGTTTTTATATTAATAATTATGCTGCTATTCTATGATGTGTGGAATTATAGTTTATTTCATTATTCTTCTACCATGCATGACTTTATTTTCTTTGGTTAATTATTTACTTAGGACAATGTTTAGTTCTTCCCGACCCAGGGATCAAACCCCAACGTGGGTCTCCTGCATTGCAGGCATATTCTTTACCGTCTAAGCCAGCAGGGAAGCCCTTTAGGTCTCTGAGCCTTTGTCAAAAAGTTTGAAGATTCCTTGTAATTACTGCTGTTAATTATCATACTCTCAAGTAGAACATAAATATTTGCATTGAGACAAGTTATGTCTGTACATATAACACAAGCTTATCACAATTTCAAGAGAGTTAAAGTTAGCATTTTTAAGTTGAAATAAGTAAAAAGGTAACTTTTCATTTGTTAACTCACTTAAATCAACAGCAAATTGGATCATAATTAGTCATTTCCATTCCTTATCATTTATTTTTTTGTTCATCTACTGAGGTGTTGATATTTTTCTTATATATGAAAATTAAATGAGTTATTTCATAATAAAAATTAACTCTTTCTTATAATTGATAAAGTGTTTTTCAGGTTTGTTTTTCTTTCATTTTAGTTTTTCTTTTTATTACACAGATGTTTCCCCTTAGTTACTTAAATAGCTTCAAATAGAGGAAGTTTCCCCCTCACTCTAATATTACTAAGTTTGTGTCCTGTTTCACTCTGATTGAACTTTACTAAAATGTTTAGCTCTGTTTTTGATCCATATGAAATATTTTTGTAAGAAATATGGATATAAATGTTAATATTATTGTCTTTTTTATACGTTTAATACCTATATACTTTTAAATGGCAAAATAAATCTAAGAGGCTTATTATAAAATATGAATCCCTTGCTGCTATCCCCTCGATGTTTCCCTTCTTCAGTGTCATCCCCTGTCTATATTTCTATATATAGGGGCTTCCCAGGTGGCTCACTGATAAAGAATCCTACTGCCAAAGCAGGAGATGTGGAGAAGATCCTCTGGAGAAGGAAATGGCAAACCACTTCAGTTTTCTTGCCTGGGAAATCCCATGGACAGAGGAGTTTGGCGTGGTACAGTCCATGGAGTTACAAAAGAGTCAGACACAATTTAGAGAATAAACAACAACAGTGCTTGTATCATTCATTTTTTTATTTTTTCAATTTTAGACATCTCAAAAAGGGAGATATGGACTTAACTCTCTTTCCCTATGCCACATTACTACACACAGGCACACTTTCATACTCTCATCTCAACTTATATATTTATGTTGCTCAGATCAGTCCACTAAAGTTATTGAAATGTTGTTTGTAACTGATCATGGAGCTAGATATAATTACTTTCCTTATCTCACATAAACTTTGTTCTCCTTGGAGTCAATGAATGTGTCATTTACTTTGTTTTCTTTGTTGCCTGTGTTATTATGGCTAATTCACTCTCATCTTTTCCTCAGTGTTCAAATACATCCAGTTTTCTATCAGTTTCATCTCGTGGAAAACTTCTATTTCAGTACCTCTAACCTACTCTAATTCTGGACTGGTCAGATTTACCCTCTAGCCCTGTTACACAACTTTTATCCTAGTATTTCTTTTCAGCATTCCTAGTACTTATCATAGGCTGCAATGACAGACTCCCAAAACAGAAACTTACTTCCTGTTCAAGTAACCATCTAAGATGGTGGTCCTTGGTTAGTGGGTGTGACTCCTCCATGTAGCGAATTTGGAATCCGGGTTTCTTTCATCTTGTAAATTTACCATCTATCATCTTCTGTATCCAGTTGCTTCAAGGAGAGTTAGAAGAAGCATTCCTACTTCTTGAAAAGAGTAGCCTGGAAGTACCACAATTAGTTTATCCACAGGACTCAGTCCTGAGGCCACATTTAAAGCAAGAGAGTTTGGTGGATACAGTCTTACTGTGTACTTAAAAGGAAAAGGAAAGAAATTTTTACTGACTACTAGAAACCTCTGCCACACCATCATATCAAGGGCATTCCTTCTGGTACTTACTTGAGTGGAATCTTCTGTTTCCTAGATCCTGTCTTCCTCTCTCTTACTTTTACTTTCTTGGTTAGTGGAACACACCCTAAAATAGCTTTCTGAGAAACGGTGAGAATGAGATAAATTTTTAGTGATATTGTTTGTCCAAAAATATCCTTATTCTACTCTTATATTTGCTAACTTGACTGAGTACAGAATTCTAGGTTAGAAAACATTTCCCCTGAAAAATGTGAAGACGTTTCCATAAAAGTTTTTAAGGTATTGCTCTGTTTCTACAAAGTCCAAAGACATTTTATGTATAATCTTTAGTATATCTGATTTTTTTCTTGCTCTGGGAGCTTCAAGACCTTCTCTTGACCACTGAAATTTTGTATTGGCAGGGTGTCATTCTGTTTGGATCCATTTTTCTGGGTATTTGCTAAATTTTCATTATATAACATTATTTCTTGATGATTTTCTCTTCTGTTTTCTCTGTTTTGTCTACTTAGAATATAACTTTGGGTATGGATACTCATAAGACAATCTTCTAATATTTTTCTTTCGTATTTTCAATTTCTGTTTCACTTTCTGAAAGAATTCCTCATAATTAGCTTCTAAAACTTAAAATCATTTAATCATATTTTATATATAGTTTTAATTTTCAAGACCTTTTTCCCTTGGAGTCATATTATCGCTTTTTGTGGCATACTATTCTCATTTCATTGATGCGAAATCTTCTCAGCTATTTATAACAATGGTATTTTGAATATTGTCTGTATCCCTGTATAATCAAGTTCCATCCATGCTGATGTCTTCTACTTATTTATTTTAGTCTCTCTTTTTAATTAGCAGTTTTGCTCAAATACCAGGGGATCATTGGCTGTCTGCTCATGGTCAAGAGCGGATCTCTGCAGGCTGATGGGAACTGCTAGGCACTGTGTATGCTGTTAACTTTGGGCTTCACTTTAAGGAATGATGTGACTGGGCTATATCATGAAGAAAATACTAATGTATGTCTTAATGTCTTGTTGGACCATTGAAATTCTGCACAGATGAACCATCCAGTACATTAGGGAAAGTATAAGCCAGGTTCCTAGTATTCCGAGATCAAAGTGAGAAAAGAGTGGTACAGAGCACTGGACATTCAGTGCACAAAATTTTGTGAAATCTCTCAATTTGGCAGTAAGATTTTCCTTCCTTCAAATTCACCAAATATTCCTAGTCCGGGGATATGCAGCCTCTCCAGAGAATAAACTTCCTCTTCTGCCAGGGTGACAGAAGAGAAACCTTCCAGCTGGGTAAAAAAGGGAAAGAATCTTGTGGCTTAACTGCATCTTAAAGCAGAATTTAATCCAACCTCCTGTTTTCAACAACTTCTTCATACACCTCATCCTCCACACTTCCAGAGGTAACCGGTGCTAACAATTTCTGAGCCTCTTGGGAGATCTATGGTACAGATTGAGGATCTGCTCAGCTTTCTCCACTGCTGATTTAGATTTCAGTTTTTGTTTGTTTGTTTTTTTCAGGTCTGTTAAGTATTTTAGCACCCATCTTGTTGCTATTGCCTTTTCTCAATTTCTCTGTGCTTTGTATATTTATGTTTAGAAATTCCTTTACTGGAGTTTCAAGACAGAGTGGGGGTAAAAATGTTCAATCCTTGCTGTTCGACTCAATAAACCTTAATATATCTTTTCATTTTCCAAATTGGTATCCTATCAGAGCACCACTTAATGAACAAACCTGATGTTCTCCTTGTTTGGGGTATTTATTTGACACATACTGTGTTAATTATATTTTATGTTCTAACTAATTGATCCATTTTATACCAGTATCATAATGTATATTTTTTGTTATGCTAGAATATATTATCAGATGCAGTAATTGGTTGGCACAAGCTAGCTCTCTCTCCTTATTGATTAATTTATTCAGGTAACCCATGTGGCAAGAACTCTGTTAAGACTCATCATGCAAGCAACTTGCAAATAATACCACACACAGACTTTTGTTTTGTTTTGTTTTGAAAGATTGACATGTTCTTAAAATTAGTTCCAATTCATTAATCATCCCTTTTCTAGTATATGTCAGCCAAAATTGTTTCTATTCCAGGCATAAAAATTAAAAATCTCCTGGGTTGACAATTTACCATGGAACATGACCCATCTATTCAGCTAATCTTCTCCAACCAGAAACACACAGAGAGAAACATATGACCACACACATACCTCCCTAAGCCATGAGTATCTCACTTAGATTTCTGTCCCTTTGAAGCTCAGTGACATTTACTGCTTCAGAATATCAAGATATTTTGTCAGACATGAACTTTAGCAATCTCAGTAATATCTCTTTTCCATATTAAAGGTTAAAAAGGGAATCAGTTGTGTAATAAACCAGGAAAATAATTGCTATGGAATGTCACTTCTGATCGTCTAATCTGGGATTCTCCTTTTTGTATATTACTAAATATTTTTCCCTTTATCAGACCTTCCTTGTTGCTGAAATGGATTACAACACGATCAACTCTGTTCTTTAGTTCTTTTTTTAAGTTATCATGAATAAGTAACTCAGACATTCAAAACTGATTTTTTTCTCTCTCATATAAATTTATCCAGGAAACATATTCACTTTTACTACAATTCTAATCTTATCATGTCTGGCAAATAAATGTTAATCAAGTAATCATCTTGAGCTAGACCTAATTATGTTTATGAAAGCAAGTAGTTGCTATACTTCTCTGATGGTTCTTCGTTGCTAAAATGTACTCTCTGTAGCTATTAGAGTAGCCAAATGTATGGGCCAGAAGATCGCTGGTTACATGAGGGAATAACCTACATGTTTTATAGTTGAGGTAGTGGCAATAAAGATCAATAATAACTACCAAGAGAAGTACAAGAAATAATAGTATTATCCTATACATGGCACTCCTGGGGAATATAATTCAATTATTTGTAAAAGAATTGTACATCAGTTTTAAACTGCTTTGTTTCTTCTTCTAGGTCTTGTTCATCTTAGAGGTTGATTGTGTGATTTTTGGCTTACTCTTATGATCACTCAGAGACATTAAAACAATGGTGTGAACTTATTGGAACATTCCCCTCCTAATCTCACTGGAAAAGTATAAAGTTTTTAATGGCCTATTTATGGTTCTCAAAAACTTGATTTAGGGTGGGAAATATTGGACTAAGCTACTTTTTTTGCAATCAAAAGCACATACCAAAAATAAGATAGCCTCTCAAATTAGGAATTTAGGGTCCAAAAATAAAATGGAATCCAAATGTTTGTTAAGAAGAAACTAGGCAGAGACAGTATTCTCAGCCCTCCCCACCCACTATCACTCCCACCAGAAAAGAGATTCTCAACGAGGTGTTTGCAAATGCTTAAAGGACTAAGACTCATTAAAATAGGTGATCTTTACAATAACAAAGTTAAAAAAGAAGCAGCTAAAGTAAAAATCAAGGGAACAGTTAAGAGTGGTCTAGTCTTTCCTCACCACAAATATTACTTCTCTCAACTCCAGCTGCTTAACTTTGTTGACTTTGAAGGCAGTCATCAGAGGCTGAGTAACACCCAATCTTTCCATTTCAAGTCTCTAAATTCCTTCCCTTTGGTGCTCCTGTCCAAGAATAATACATAGCCCAATTACCCCTGGACTAAGGGGCCAAACCTAGGCAGTACTCCTTTTCAGGAAATGAGCATCTCAAGGTCTTTCCTCTACCTTTTGCTCCTGCTTGGGCACGTTCACCCAATAAGAAGAGAAGATAAAACCATTTAAATATGCTTGTGAGTGTTTGTTTCACACAGGGGAAAACTAGTGTGCTTGAGTAAAGTCCCAGGCCTAAGGAAACTGGGTTCTCCTTGCCCCTGTCATTTCCCAAGCTTCTACCTCAGAACCTGCACAGGTATTTCTGGCATCATTTAGGTGAAGTAACATAACCATATGGAGCAACTAAATAATAAGAATTGGGGCCAGCTAATTTTAGACAGAGTAAATCTCAGTGTTGTGCTGAATTCCCCTTACAAGACAATTGCCAACAAATAATGTGATTTATCCCTCACAGAAGACTAGTAGGGGGAGGAGGGTAATGAGGAAGGAGAGAGAAGGGTGTACATGAGTCAATTTTTGGAGAAGTCTGAATAAATAATAGTCAAACTAATGGTAACTGGAAGGAAACACCCTAATGAGCTGGAGCAGTAATGTTTTAGAACAAACATAAATAGCTTGAGTTTTAGGATTTAAGTTTTAAAGCTGACCTAAACACAGGCACACTTACACACACACACATAGGGAGTTTTTTATGATACAACTCAGTCGATAGAGTATCAGTCATAGTATAGCATTGAGACTATATTTATTGAGTCCAAAGGACATAGAGATTAATGAGAGAGAATGAGAGAGAGAGGGAAGAAGAGACAGACAGACCGACAAGGAAACAGATACAGAGGGAGAGATGGAGAGAGCCAGATCTCTAACCAGACCTCTTTTGTATGGTTTAGGGGAAATAACACTTCAGAGCAGTCTCTGCCATATTACCTATTAGCAGAGGCCTTGGGGGAATATTAATCACTTAATTAGTTAATGCCTTAGATTCTTTTTACATAAAATTGAGATGATACTACCCTGATTTCCATGGAAGAGAAAATGAGATAAAATATGAAAAGTCATTCTATGAACTTAAAAAATGTGCAACAAACATTAATAAACTATAAAAGCATTTATATACTACATATTCTTATGTCATTGGTGAGAATAAATAATACTTTCAGAACAAATCTTCTAAAAGACAATTTGCATAAAGAGCAATGAAAGTTTTCATACCTTTTATGTATACTTTTACACATGGAAATTTATTCTAAGTAAACAATCAGAGATATGGAAAAAATATTCTTCATAAACATGTTCTTTGCAGTGTTACTTAAAATACTCAACCAATTGAAATCATCCTTAAGGTCCATTGGTGGGATAACAGGACATCTATACACTACTATATTAGACTATCTTTAGTACTAGTCATTCAGCTCATTCGTGTCCGAGTCTTTGCAACCCCATGAACCATAATCCACCAGGGTCCTCTGTCCATGGAATTCTCAAGGCAAGACTACTGGAGTGGGTAGCCATTCTCTTCTCCAGCAGAATCTTCCTGACCCAGGGATCAAACTTGAGTCTCCTGCATTGCAAGCAGATTCTTTACCATCTAAACCACCAGGGAAACACAAAGTTGTGCATAGATAGATCTTTAGTGGCTCATGTTTTTAATCAATGCTGAAGAACATGAATGTGGAATATATTCAAATTAAGTTAAAAACAATTGTAAAATCATAAACACATTATGGTCTAATTTGTAGCACATGCATATAAATATATCTCCAGACACACATACCCATGCAACTCCAACAATGTAAAAAAGTATATCAAATTATTGACAATGTGGTTGTTTTTAGGTGGTACTGATTATACAGATTTTTGGGTGATTTTCCTCTCTTCTCTAAGTTTTCTAAAAATTAATCCATGAATTAATTATTTAATAAGAAAAATGTTATTTAAAATGTTATGTATATTATGGTTCATAATCTATTACCCAGTGAGTGGTCCACTGACTTTACCTTGTAGGACCCAGATAAAGAAAGTGATGAGGAGTAAGTTTGAGTAAGAGTGAGCTATTGTTTCCTGAGCTTAAGTTTCCTTCATTTATACTTCAGTCAATAGTACAGGGATTTAATGATTAAGAAGGTGATCTCTTTGTAGCTCAGTGTTTATTCAAATATACATCAATCACTGTCTGTTGACTGAATAAATCATACATATTGTATATATTTGGAAAGCCATTTTTAAATATGCAGATGCAATTGTGTTTAAAAATTATGAGTCCATTTAAAATGATTAACAATATCACAACAATTTTTATCAGCATATAGACTGATGAATAGAAACTAAAAGTATAACTGTTCTTAAGTATAAATATGCAAAATACTTTGATACTAACAATAATTATTCATCTATTACTCAGAAGAAATGAACAAGGGAAGCCTCAAACATCATGTCATGACACACAGCAAAGAAGCAATCAAAGGCTATAGAGTACAACAACGTTATTTGGACGCAAACTTGAAGAAGCTCTTATTGAATGAAAGATGGAACAATCTGAGCTCCGAAGTATTAACTATGCTTAAATCCATAAGGTAATAATAACATTTTAAAAAACTAACTTCACCAGCAGAGAATTTTAGAAAGCCAGTTTATTATTTTAAAAACTGATAAATAAAGAGAAAGAATTAAGCATTTATTCTGCCTTTCCTATATTAATTGTATGACTGAGCAACCAATTAGTAGTTGAGGAAATGCCTTAGATGTTAATCAATCAAAGCTATATTTTTTGACTTGGATGGTGGAAAATCTTAAGTTACACACAATGATGTTTGCTGAATAAGTTAATGAATACATTAACCAAGTATAAAACAGAGATTTTGGTCTTTATTATTTTTCCTGACATCCTATAATGTTACTTGAAATTTTAAATAACATAGTGCTCTTCACTGAAATAAATTATGATTTTGATATTGAATCATGTGACTCCCAAAGTCACCTGAAACTACAAAGGAAAAACCACCTACTTATTCCCTTAGGAAGATCTTTTCTGCCCTAGTTCCTAAAAAGAAGGTCAGAAGGTATTATTCTGCTCAAGAAAAACAAGTGTTTAGAGGCCCTATGTAGGGAACTTAAATTAATGAAATTGGTATATAAAATGCTATCTGGGAATAGGTGGTAAGATATCAGGGAGAAAAACAGGGTGTGCAAGGGACTATGGAGAACTGGGATTCACTGGGCTTTTCTGAAAGAGAGCAAAAACTGCTTTTTTATAGCCTTTTTGCAGATATAGGGGACCAGGGCCAAGGGTTGCCCAAGTGTTTTTCAAAGGAATTTGGATATTTAAAGATTTATGCAAAATCCCTCCCCCTTTTTGGTTATTAAATAATTCAAATGTAAAACACTGTGTGGGCCAACGTTGAGTGCCAAACTAAACACTCTGGAGGCCAGGTCCTGCCAAGAGGCTGCTAGCTGTCTACCTCTGGATAAGGACCCAGAATGGGGACTTGCATATTTCTGCTATGTCACCTTGGCTGCTTGTAATACGCAGGTGTGTGCCAACAGATTGTGCATTGATTTCTAAGCTGCAGAAGGTGTCTCAGTAGAACCATTTTCCTAAAAAGGTCTTGGCAGCTACTTATCTGAAAGCCTTTCAACTAGAGCAGCTCTTCTCCTCCAATCAAATCCTTATTAAATGCATTATACCCTGAAGGTGGCAAGAAAGGATCAACTGGGTGAGGATAAGAGTCTCCATGCAGAAACAGTCAGGCCAGTCTCTGTGGTGGAAGTCAGGTCCACAGTAGTGGAAAATTGGCTGGAACTCCCAGCCTAGATTTTTGAGTCACACAGGAGGGAAACCTTCCCATCGTGTGCCCTCAAATAGGGAGTCTGCATGGAGCTCAGGGCTGCTGAAATACTGTGATGGACAAAAGCACAAGCAGGAGCTGAACGCTGCCAAGACTTCTTGACCACCAATAACACTGAAGCTTCACATTATTATATTGCCGTCTACTGAGGAACTCGAAAACTACAATTACACAGCTGGTACCATTCATCACTGTACCCTTGAGTGTGAAAAGAGAATTGGAAATTATAGTCTGAAATGGGCACAAAACTCCTACTGTAAAATAATATTATTTCCAGAAATTTCAAATTGTTATAATTTGACTTTCACCCCAAATGAAAAAAAAAAAAAAATGAAAAAAGATCCTAGGGGTCCAAATTTTTCAGCTAGATTCCAGATGTTTCACAACAGAAAGCAAGTAAAGCTTTCTATACTTTGGACAGTCTTTCCAAGGATATTGGCTTCTCTGAAGGCCCAACAAAATAAGCAAACAAACAAATCCATATTAATATGTTTAATAAAACTTAAGCCCTCCTGGTCCAAGAAGTAGATATCAATGTGACTAAATTTCCTCAACACACATTGTGGGCTCATTAAAAGAGTACCAGCCAGAGACAGAAGGCATTTATGAGCATTCATAACCCAATTGGAATGCTAGGTGCCTTTTGTAGGATTTCATAGGTGAACAAGGAGACCACCTGTAATGCAGGACATCCGGATTCGATCTCTGAGTTGGGAAGATCCTCTGGAGAAGGAAATGGCAACCCACTCCAGTATTTTTGCCTGGGAAATCTCATGGACAGAGGATCTGGTGGGTTACAGTCCATAGGGTCACAAGAGTTGGACACAACTTAGTGACTAAACTACTACAGGTGAGCAAGACTTGCTAGAGGATTGTAGTTTCTTTCCATGACTATATTTTGTGGGAGAAGGGGCTTTTGAGTATATATTCATCTCATCACTTTCTTTAAATGACAGACAGACATATCTCACACCAAGGGGCATGTACCTAAGCATACACTTGAAATGGCAACCCACTCCAGTATTTTTGCCTAGAGAATCCCATGAACAGAGGAGCCTGGAGGGCTGCAGTCCATGGGGTCACAAAGAGTTGTACATGACTGAGCGACTAAACAATAACAACAACATGTGCCTATTAGGCCTGCAAAGAAGATTAAAACAGCCTCTGTGTTTAATAGTTCACCATCTAGTTACAGCTCCTGTCTGAGCCTCAGTTTCCTCTTCAGTAAATGAAAGGGATGGTTTAATAAAGTTCTTTTCAGTAATTATATAATAGCACTTCCAAGGATCCAATAGATTGTCAATGGCATCTATCTTCTTTTGTTCTGAAATATGGAATATGGAACACATGCAGAAGAAGATGGTATAATTGTTGGGTCAGGTGTTGGATTGGTGTATATAAGATAATCTCCATTATACAAGTATGTGACTTTCATGTCTGAATTCATTGCCCACCTTCTGTGCCTAGAATAGCAACTTGTATATAGAACTGTAGGTTCATGGTTTTTTAACGAAGGTTATAACATTTGTCCATAGTATTTTGAAACTGGGGATTAATGTCGTTTCTTTTAACACCAAGTTTCTTTTAATAGTGAGTTGGTATTGCAAGCTCCATGACTCTCATGGCATGATTAAAGAGAATGCAGATCAAGGAATAGAAAAAATAAAACATTATTCATCTAAGGATAATTTTCAAAATGTTGAAAGACAACCTATGGATTGGGTAAAAATATTTGCACACCATATACTTGATAGGGCTTTCCTGGTGGCTCAGATAGTAATGAAACACCTGCAATGCAGGAGACCTGAGTTTGATCCCTAGGTCAGAAAGATCCCCTGGAGAAGGGAATGGAAACCCACTCCAGCATTCTTGCCTGAAGAATTTCATGGAGAGGAGGAGTCTGGCAGTCTACGTCCATGGGGTCACAAAAGGGTCAGACATAACTGAGCAACTAACACTTTTATTTTTTCACTTTTCATATACTTAATAAGGAGTAAACACCCTAAGTACACAAGGAACTCAAAAAACTAAAAAGCAGCAAAACAGCCCAATTAAAAAAAATAGACAATGGCCTTGAATAGACATTTTCCAAAGAAGACATACAAATGCCAACAGGTATATGAAAAGGTGCTCAGTATCATTAGTCATTCAGGAAATAAAATCAAAACCACAGTGAGATGTTGTCCCACAGCTGTTAAAGTGAAGTAAAGTGAAGTCACTCAGTTGTGTCCCACTCTTAATGACCCCATGGACTGCAGCCTGCCAGGCTCCTCTGCCCATGCAGTTTTCCAGGCAAGAACACTAGAGTGGGTTGCCATTTCCTTCTCCAGGGGATCTTCTGGACCTAGGGATCAAACACGAGTCTCCCACACTGCAGGCAGACTCTTTACCATCTGTAAAAGCAAAACTAAACTCACAGCTGTTAGGATGGCTATTATTAAAAAATGAAGGGGCTTCCCTAGTAGCTCAGCTGGCAAAGAATCTACCTGTAATGCAGGAGACCCCGGTTTGATTCCTGGGTCAAGAAGATCAACTGGAGAAGGGATAGGCTACCCACTCCAGTATTCTTGGGCTTCCCTGGTGGCTCAGCTGGTAAAGAATCCACTTGCAATGAGGGATACCTGGTTCGATCTGAGGGTTGGGAAGATCCCCTGGAGAAGAGAATGGCTACCCTTTCCAGTATTCTGGTCTGGAGAATTCCATGGACTGTATAATCCATGGGGTTGCAAAGATGCAGACACAACTGAGCAGCTTTCACTTCAGAAAAAGTGAAATAATTGATAACAAGTGTTGGTGAGGATACAGAGAAAAGGAAACCTTGTACCCTGTTGGTGGGAATATAAATTGGCAGGCCTATAAAGGAAAACAGTATGGAGGCTCCTGAAAAACTGAAAATAGGACTACCATATGATTCAGCAATCCCTTTACTGGGAATATAGTCAAAGGAAATTAATACTTTGATCACATGCTCCTATGTTATTGCACCATTACTCACAATTGCCTCTGATATGAAAGATACAAAAACAGCCTAAGTGTCCATCAAAGGATAAGTAGATAAGGAAATTGTAGTATGTATGTCAACTATATTTCAACTGTAAATAAACAGATATGCTATGGAAAAAAATAAATGGTAAGATATATACATTATATATAATATTAAGAATATTATTCAGTGTCGAAAAAGGAGATACTGTCATATGCAAAATATGAATGAACTTGGAGGACAGTAAGCACAATGAAATAAGCCAGACACAGAAAGAAAAAAAAAAAACCACAACAACTGCATGATCGCACTTATTTTTGGAATCTAAAACAGTCAAATACACAGAAGCAGTGAGTAGAACAGTGGTTACCGGGGGTAGGAAAGGGAAATAGAGAGAGGTTGGTCAAAGGGTACAAAGCAGTGGTTATGCAAAATGAGTAAGTCCACAGATCTAATGAATAGCACAATGACCATAGTAATGATATCACATTGAATACTGAAAATTTGCTAAGAGAGTGGATTTCAGGTGCTCTGATCACACACACACACACACACACACACACACAAAACATGGTAACTATGAGAGAAGTTGTGCTAAATAGCTTGAGTGAAGTCTATACATTTCACCATGTATACGTATGTCAAACCATCAAGTCTTACATGATATATATACATACATACACATTTAGGCATAGCTTGGAGATAGTTCCAGTTCAGTTACAGACCACCATGATAAAGCAAATGTCACAATAAATTGAGTCATACAAATTTTTTGGTCTCCCAGTGCATTAAGTTATGTTTATACTGTACTATAGTCTATTAAGTATGCAATAGCATTATGTCTTAAAAAGGTACATACATTAACTTAAGAATACTGTGTTGCTAACAAAATGCTAACCATCATCTGAGCCCTCAGTTAGTTATAAAGTTTTTCCTGATAGAGGATCTTGCTTTGATGTTGATGGCTGCTGATCACCAGAGCAGTGGTTGCTGAAAATCTAGGTGACAACATCTTAAAATAAGACAACTATGAAGTTTGTCACATCAACCGACTCTTCCTTTCACAAATGATTTCTCTGCAGCATGCAGTGCTGTTTGATATCATTTTACCCACAGGAGAACTGGTTTCAAAATTTTTTTTCAAACCATGCCACTGCTTTTTCAACTAAGTACATGTCATATTCTAAATCCTTTGATGTCATGTCAACAGTCTTCACGGCATCTTCACCTGGTGTAGATTCCAACTCAAGAAACCACTCTCTTTGCTCATCCATAAGAATCAACTCCTGTCTCTTAAAGATTTATTGTAAGATTGTAGCAATTCAGTCACATCTTTACGCTCCACTTCGAATTCTAGTTCTTCTGGTATATCCACCACATCTGCAGTTATTTTCTTCCCCTGAAGTCTTAAACCCCTCAAAATCATCCATGAGGGTTGGAATCAACTTATTCTAAATTTCTATTAATGTTGCTATTTTGATCTCTTCCCATGAATCATGGATATTCTTAATGGCATCTAGGCTAGTGAGTCCTTTCCAGAAGGTTTTCGGTTGACTTTGACCAGATCCACTAGGGGAATCACTATTTATGGCAGCTATAGCCTTACAAAATATATTTGTTAAAATAAGTCCTGAAAGTCAAAATGACTCCTTGATCCATAGGCTGAAGAATGAAAGCTGTGTTATTAAGCATGAAAACAACATTAACCTTGCTGCACATCTCCATCAGAGCTCTTGGGTTACCAGGTGCATTGTCAATGAGCAGACATATTTTGGAAGAAATATTTCTTTCTGAGCAGTAGGTCTCAATAGCAGGCTTAAAATATTTAATAAACATTTCATAAACAGACATGCTGTCATCCAGGCTTTGTTGTTCCATTTATAGAACACAGACAGAGTAGATTTAGGATAATTCTTAAAGATCCTAGGATTTTTCGAATGGTAAACCAGGATTGGCTTCAACTCAATGCCACCAGCTGCATTAGACCCTAACAAGATAGCTTGTCCTTTGAAGCTTTGAAATCAGGCAATCCATTCTCCTCTCAAGCTATGCGGTCCTAGATGGCATCCTCTTCCAATAGAAGGCTGTTTCATCTACAGTGAAAGTCTGTTGTTTAATGTTGTTGCTGTTTAATCTCTAAGTCGTGTCTGACTCTTTTTGTGACCCCATGGACTATCAACCACCAGGCTCCTCTGTCAATGGATTTTCCAGGCAAGAATACTGCAGTGGGTTGCCATTTCCATCTCCAGGGGATCTTTCCCACACAGGGATCAAACCCACAACTCCTGCATTGGCAGGCGGATTCTGAGCTACCATCTGAGCTACCAGGCAAGTCCGTTGTTTAGTGTAGCCATCTTCATTAGTGATCTCATTTAGATCTTTTGATGAGATGGTTGGATGACATCACCAACTCAATGGACACGAGTTTGAGCAAACTCTGGGAGATAGTGAAGGACAGGGAAGCCTGATGTGCTGCAGTTCATGTGATTGCAAAGAGTCAAACATGACTGAGCGACTGAACAACAACAAAGATCCTTTGGATAACTTGCTGCAGCTTTTACACCAGCTCTGCTTCTCCACCTTGTACTTTTTTATGTTATGGAGATGGTTTCTTTCCTTAATCCTCACAGATCAACTTCCTCTAGCTTCAAACTTTTATTCTGCAGCTTCATCTCTCTCAGCCTTCCAAGAATTGACGAGAGTTGGAACCTTGCTCTGGGTTAGGTTTTGGCTCAAGGGAATGTTGTCATGGGTTTGATCTTCTATCCAGACCACTAAAATTTTCCCCCTATCAGCAGTAAGGCTGTTTCACTTTTGTATCATTTGTGTGTGTTCACTGAAGTAACACTTTTAATTTCCTTCAAGAATTTTTACTTCTCATTCACAACGTGGTGCATGAGGACTGGCTTTTGACCTATCTGGGCTTTTGTCATGCCTTTCTCAATAAGTTTAATCATTCTTAGCTTTCAATTCAAAGTGAGAGATAGGCAACTCTTCCTGTCACTTGAATAGTTAGAGGCCACTGTAGGGTTAGTCATTGGCCTAGTTTCAATACTGTAGAATCTCAGGAAAGAGGGAGTCCTGAGGAGAGAATGAGAGATGAGAGAACACCCAGTCCATGGAGCAGGCAGAACTCACACACACTTATTAAGTTCACTGGCTTACTTGGACACAATTTATGGCATCCAAAAACAGTTACAGTAATAACATCAAAGATCACTGATCATAGATCACCATAACAAATATAATAATAATAATAAAAGTCTGAAATATTGAAAGAATTACCAAAATGTGACCCAGAGACACAGGAAAAAAAGGTATTGGAAAAAAGGCACTGAGTTTCTCAATGCAGGGTTGGTTGCTACAAATCTTCAATTTGCAAAAAAAAAAAAAAAAAATGCAGTATCTGTGAAGCACAATAAAGTAAAACAAAATAAGATTTTCATTTAAAAATGAAAGAATAAAATATACTTAGGTATTAGAATCGTCTGTGAAATGGGAAGAATGCCTCAGAAGATCATTGCAAATGTTATAAAGCATGCACATGTTATTTATTACTATGGCTACAACTACTATTAAAATGCAATATCTAGATAAGTGTTTATCTCCCTTTCTGCACTTTCCTAGTAACTAACTACAGCTCCCTCCTCATAGCCAGGGACAGCTTGATCCTTCCTTATCGCCTTTGTTTCTTTACTGTAAATAGCTCTACCACTCACAGGCTGTTCCATCCTCCTACAAACCCTAGAATGTTTCTCCATATGTCCATAGAAAGCATACTCACTGCAAGTAACCACTTAGCAAGTTAGAAGAACTGCTTTCCAACAGAGAAGACCTCCCTACCAGCCCTGCCTAGGACCCTAGCCCTTCATTGCCATCATTTGTTTCAAAGCCTTTAGCTGATTCACAGGGAACGTTAATGAATGAAATTGATCCCTTGGGTACAAAGATAGCCATTGTCCCTGGCATACTTCTCCCTGAATCCAGCTGCTCTTTAGGCTCCATAAGCTATAGAATGCCAAAACACTGCTCCTGACATGTCACACCTGCTTCCCAGGGCACATCTCACCCAACACCAGCCAGACTACAACCATGGGCCATGTTTAATGATTCTGCGGTGCTCAGATTAACTCTTTTGCTTGACTGGCTTTTATGGATGTAGCAAAGTCCATTTGGTCTTGTTTTAATAACATCCCAATATAAGAGCTGGGAAATTAGATGCGAGGAATGACATTTAAATCCTCCATTTCCCTTTGCTGCAATAATAGCCTTTTTGATAATAAAGTAGATAAATTTTATTAAATTATATGAAGTTTTTCCATTTGAAAGCAATTAAAAAATGCTTTCAGTTCAGAATTACAAAACTATTCACTTCAGATTTGAGGCTGACATTTTTATTGGTAATCTGAGTTATAACATGTTCAGCTCTATGCCCATTCATTGGCCCCTGATACTTCTGCCAACTTTTTATGGTTTTATGTGAAAGTACAGTATTTAAGCCTCCTCTAAATTCATGAGCTTCCCCTGCTTCTGAAAAAGGCTCCTCAGGGTCTTAACAATGCACAACCAGGGCTGATGTTTATTTAAAAACATCTGCTCCATCCTTTGTGGTATAACATACTAAAGTAGCCTGACATTTTAAATACTTTTTCTTTACACTTTGTGTCAAACAATGAGAGAACGTAACTACTCTCATGATGAAAAACTGTTCAGGGCAATTACAAAATGATACAGTAAGTGGACTAAATGGTACCCAAAGTAATCAAAGGCAAACACTGGGATTAGCCCGAATGCTGCAAAAGCCCACTTTTACGGAGATTTCTAGTTCCTTAAATATCTCTATGATTATGCCTTACATCTTAGTGCTTCCTAATTGAAAATGAGAATAGTTCCTTGTTATTTTATTTTTAAGATAAGAATGTGAATTATTATTTTTAAAGTTTTTGACAAATCAGGACAGGCAAAAACAATGCTCTCTCCAGATCCCTGATTGCTATATCTGCCTAGGAGCCTAGGCTGGACAGAAATTCTTTTAGTGCTACTGATCACTGATTCACTTGAAGCCATTCTTCATAGCCTCCTTTACTTAGTCCAGTGCAGAAGTGAATTAAGGATATAAGGGAATGCAGTTTCTTTCTTTTTTTTTTTTAACTTGTATGCACATAACTCATTTAACTACTAGAGTATTGACCAGTAGAGACCCCATTCAACCTACCTTAATGATAAATGGTTGTTTCTGAACCAACAGGTGCTTCTGATATTTTCAAAGACAATTTTTTATCAATCCCAACACCACTTCAACATCTCTCCCCAAATGCACATATACATATAAAAAACAGATTTTCTGCCACAGATTGGGCAAAAGTAAACTTTGGTTTAGCCTCTATTGATAATAACAGACTACAAATGCCTCTAATCAGTAGAAAACCATAAGACTGAAGGCATATGAACATTCTCTTGGGCATGAAAGCTGAAACAAAGTTGACACTGAAAGATAAAAGTCAAATGTGGCTAAATTTCCTGAGGAACAGCTTGACAGCCACAACACAGCGAAAGCAGAAGAAAGCACAGTTCTGCTTATTAGCAGAAGGAAGAGTGATTTCTCGGTGTGGTTGAAAATCTATTGTGCAGTCACAAAAACACAGGTTGCCAGTGCCAGAAGGAAGTCGTAGAATATTCTACAAAGAGATACTGTCCTGTCCTGGGATTCCTGTTCTGCCTTCTGCAGGAGGGCTGAAGCTAGTTCAGTAGGAGTTTCTAACTATCCTTCTTCATCCCGTACTCCTGGGAGTCTGCTGCCCCATGGGCTAGCAGTCAGGGGTTAACACAACTGTGCCCAAATGAATTCCCATAAAGAAGCCAGAGGTAAGAGGCCGTAGGATCTGTGAGAGCAGACACAACAGGGAAATGTTACTTGTGACCTTTTAATATCTTGGCTCACATTGGTCCATAAATCTCCTTTTCTGATCACACCAACCTACCCTGTGAACACACAGGCCTTTGATTGCCTCTTTATTAGCTTAGCAAATGGAGTGATGGGTGAGCTTCTGTCATGGTGCTGACTCTGTTACAAAGTGTAAAGGCAATTTCCACCCGCCCATGGACCAGGAGGTGCCCAAATGTCAAAATGCATCTGTTTTATGGACATTCAACAGGAATGTTTTATCAAAAACCACAATTATAAATCTCTACCTGCTGTGACTCTCTACTGGACTTTTCCAATCACCATATAACATGTTAAAGCATCTCCCATATTAAAATTTTTTTAAAAAATGAATCAAAACAGCTCCTTTAACGCACATCCACCTCTAGATACCTACCACCATATTTCTGTCCTTCTCTTTATAGCAAAACCCTTAGAAAGAAAAAGTTGTGATCTTTGTCTCCATTTCCTCTCCTCCAATTTTTACCTTGAATCACTCCAGTTAGGCCATTGTCCTCACCATTAACCAAAGCGGCTATTTGCAACATCTCCCAAAAGACTCCATGTTGACCATTGCTCACTGGTTGATATTTTTTCCAGTCTCCTTTGTTTATATTTCCTTATATCCCCAACTTTTAAATGCTGAAGCATCTAGAAGTTCAGTCTTAAGTTCTCAACTCCTTTTGTATCTACTCTCTTTCTAGGTGATTCCATCCAGAACTTCAGGATTAGATTCTATCTATATGTTGATGACTTCCAACATATATCTCCAGTACAGATCTCTCCACTGAACTCAAGACCCCAGCTGCTTCTTCAGCACTCTCACCTCAATGTCCAACATAAATATGAAACATAATCTGTTGATTCCCTACAACTCTGTTTCTCCTGAATTCTTCTCCATCATAGCAAATGTCAATTCCATTCTTCAGAATGCTCTGGTTCACTGCATCCCTCCTCACTTGAAATTAAACTCCTGGGCGCCTCCCTTTTTTCATGTCTCATGTTCAATCTGTTAGCAAAAGATTCTATTTCTAGAATTTAATTGCTTTTGTACCACCCGAGTCCAGGCTACTATCATCATACCCCCAGATTATTGCCAAAGCATTCCATTAGCACTCCTTGCTTTCACCCTTGACCCCAAATGTATAGTCTACACAAAGTAGCCAAAGAGATCTTTTACAATACATATTTAAATTACATATTTAAATCATCATACAGTAAGCTTTATTATTTATTGTACAGTGTTTTGACCCTGATAATCCTGGGATCAAATTCTCCAATAGCTTTCAAAAGTTGTCATTGGGGTCCTTAAAACCATGTGCAATCTGCCCACCAACCAGCCACCTCTCTCTACTCCTTGCTATGCTCTAGTGCACTGCCTGCCTTGTTGTTTCTTAAACCCAAGTCACTCTCTCATCTGTGCCTCTCCTCTGCCTGCAATGCTCATCTCCTGAATATGTGCGTCATTTACTACTTCACTTTCTCCAGGCTATCCACTCAAATGCCATCTTATAAGGAAAGTTTTATCTGACTCTCCTATCTAAAAAAGAACCCCCAAATCTCTATATTCCAGGCTGTATTGTTCCTTCCTTCACTGTGCTTTTCAGACACTTTCTGGTCCACTATTTCTATCACCTGTTTGTTTTAATGCTTATTATCCATCTCTCCTTACTAGTATACAAGCTTAATGATGGAAAACATTTGTCATTCACTACTCTACCCTACTGCCTAAAACAGTATGATTCATGTAATAGTACTCAAATATATGTGAAATCATTAAATTAACACATCAATGAATATTAGATATAGAAAGGACCATAGAAATATCAGATTTAATTGAGCTTATTACACATTCCTTACTCAGTTGAAAAAGATATTCTACCAGTAACTGAAGAAGCAATAACCTGAAGATAATTTACAGGATTCTCTATGTTGCAAAGTTAAAAAATAAGGTAGATTTTTCAATTTCTAAACTTTAGAAGATATTAAGGATAATGGAAGAGCAGAAAATTCTACAAACTAAGGGAAACCTTAACTAATTATAATTTTCTTTGTTGACACACACATATACATACATGCATGTACAATTGTCTCAGAGAAGAATAAAAAAGGTAAAAGAAGGAGGATGCAGGAATAGTAGTCTGTCTATATATGCTTGTTTGATTAACCCACTGGATGAGAAAGATTTGTAGCAAAGTTAATAATTCTTACCATGCATAGTGGACAACTCCCTATTTTAAGAGAGGCAAAATGTGACCATGCCAAGAGCAGATTTTAGAAACAAGGGCAGCAGTTTTGAGGCCTCTTAGATGTATTCAGTTGCTTTTTCAAATATATACCCACTTTTTAGTACACTGAGTTTTGGATTCAACCAAAAAACTATCTCAGATTCAAATCACAGACCTGGGAACCACCAGCAGCATGACCCTGAATAACATTCTTAACTCTTTAGAACCCTTTCTTCAGAAACTTGAGTGTCCCCTGCTGCCCCCTAAATCATAAGATCATCATGAGGATGGAATAAGATGACACTGGTAAAGTGGCTAGCATAGTGCTTAGTATATAGTAGATGTCCTTCCTTACATGGGCTTCCTGAGTAGCTCAGTGGTAAAGAAACCTCCTGCAATGCAGGAGACACCAGTTTGATTCCTGGGTCAGGCAGATCCCCTGGAGATGGGATAAGCTACCCACTCCAATATTCTTGGGCTTCCCTGGTGGCTCAGATAGTAAAGAATCCACCTGCAGTGCGGGAGACCTGGGTTCGATCCCTGGATTGGGCAGATCCCCTGGAGGAGCACATGGCAACCCACGCCAGTACTCTTGCCTGCAGAATCCCATGGACAGAGGAGCCTGATGGGCTACAGCCCATGAGGTCGCAAAGAGTCAGACACGCCTGAGCGACTGAATACACTTCCTTGTATGTACTCCAGTTCAATACCAATCTGGTCAAGCGAGTCCCACTAAAAATGGAATACTTGTTCTCCAAAAATGTGGTACTTGTTCTCCAGCAAAGAAATGAAAAATGCTATTGTGCACTCAAGTACTGAAGTCTTTAAATTTGATCACACTTCTCCAGAATCTTCAATGAATTTTAATTTTGTTCTAAGATGTTATGAATTTGTTCCGTCTCACCTGATCTTCTTTCATACTACTGACTAGTCACTTCAGATGGTCCTTTGCAAATAGAATAGTCGATCAATTTTGTAATCTAAGGTACTTCTATCATGATTTGTGGGGAAGATAGGAAAAAATTTTAATTAAGTCAAGGACAACACCACCTACAAACCTACCAACTTCATCCCACAGCACATACTCCTCTTACAAGTCCTCATTCTCAACAAGCCACTTCAGTCCCATTAGGTCCACCCCTTTTCCATCTCCACTCTCATGACACCAATAGGGATCTTCACCCCACTCACCTCATGTGTCATAGGGAAACAGAGAATGATCATGTAATTTTTCCAGTTATTCATGTCTCATAATGTCCCACAGAGAAAACTCCAAAAACTGGAAACTGATTGCTCTGGAATAGAGTTTCTAGCTATAAGAACTGTCCATTTAAGTAACTACACATTTCAATTTCCTTCTATCTGTCTCATCAAAGAGTGATTAAGATGTCAGGTATTCAATTTTCTAGGAAAATAAAATTAGCACTTGATAATGTGTTTTCTGGGTTTCCCAGGTGACTCAGTAGTAAAAAATGTGCCTGCCAACCAGGAGACATGGGTTCAATCCCTGGGTGAGGAAGATCCCCTAGAGAAGGAAATGGCAACCCACTCCAGTATTCTTGCCTGGGAATCCCATGGACAGAGGTGCCTGGTAGGCTACAGTGTATGGGGTGGCAAAAGAGTTGGACGTGACTTATTGACTAAACAACAACAATAGGCTTTGTAAATATAATAGTGTCTTAGTGTTAAGAACTTTCTATAATTCAAATTGTTTTCTAATTGATGTTATATAAACAGCCAAACTGGAAAGAATGGAAAAGATAAGTTCATTTTTTACTTGGTTTTTCATTCTCTTTTATACAGATAGAGGTACACAGGTATCCTAAGTACACAGGTACAGAGGTATCCTAAATTAGGATAGAGGTACACAGTCCCTAAGACACATTTTGGTTTTTAAATAAATGGCACTCAAATTAATTGTGCAGATCTTTGCACTCAAGAATAAATCAGAACTCTCCTATTGATACTTCAGCCTTGAGGTTGGAACACAGCTGCAAATTTCAGACAAATCCAGATTATTTTGTCACATTGTTGGCGAACAGAAAATTTTAACTTATGCCAGACCAGGAAAAGAGGCACAAACTGGAAGCATTTGTTACATGGATTTTGCTGATGTGAACAAAACAACAAAGTGTCTATTTTTAAAAAGAAATATATAGCACCTACTATGTACCTTGCCCTGTGCTGAATAACATAACATCAGATCATCTTATTAATTACTTCAATAATGGGAAAGAATACAGGAATACTATCATTTGTCATCTATTCACAACCTACTAGTTCATTTATTTTACTTTTTCCCCCACTAGTTCATCTAAAGTCTCTATAGCAAGTATGATGTGATTGATTTGATGGATCCAAAAGATAAAAAAGGATAAAGGATTATACTTTATTCCCAGATGTGGCCTATGTGGAGCTTTTTTTCCATGGTCATTGTAAAGCTCTGAAATATCTTGGAAAGGAAGCAGTATAATATATGTAAAAATGTGTTCAGAACAAAACAGTTATTCTTTATAACAATTGTATCTGAAAATTACAAAAAAGAGTTAGGTAAAAGCCAGTAAAATGGAATTACTGATCCAGATAGAAGAGGCATTTGAACCACAGTTTTAAATTATGTTAAAATGTATCTTTTATCCCAAGCCTATATCAATAGGTATATACATTTCCAGGCCTTTAGAAATATACGAATTAGATTCAAAAGGGTGTCGAAGATAATTTGACCCCAGCACACTGAGAAAGAAAATAAGTTCAAATGGATACCATGTTTGGTTTCAACCTTCCGACAGGCACATGCTACACTCAGTGGGAACTGCGTGGATGTTAGTGAGGGAAAAATTGGCCTGGAATAATTAGTGAGACTTTAACGAACTTGAGTAAAACATACCAGTAAATGTTCGGTTTCTACCAACAATGACAGCTGCCTAGAAAAATCTTCATTTCACTTAATTTTGCTGAATGTAGGTATCAAAAAGAATAGCTTTCTCTTGAAAGCGTTATTTTTTTTCTGGTAGGTTGGTTCAAACAGCTGTAAGTGTTATGAAAAGTCATAAGCAGTGAGTAAATAAGATATTGATTATTTACAAGAAAAATTACCTCTTCCATTCCTTATTTTTGCACATAAAGATTTAACTATTAACTAGATATTTAAGTGATTTATTTACTTTGGTAACAGTCCAGGCAAAAATATTTAAATTCTACTCTTGGAAGTAAGAATTATCTAATCGTTCACAAGCTCTTATAATAAAACATTTATCATGAGTCATTAATCCATTAGGACTTATTTTCCGTCCCATCCTTTCACTAGCACCTTGCTTTGAACATAGTCAAGTTTGGCTGCAATTTTTCCTTTTATCATGTATCATAGTTACAGGATGGGATGCACCAAAGCTGAATTCCAAAAGCCCTGCACTCTACTTGAACTTGGCATACAGAAACTCAACCACTGACTCTAGGGCTGAGACTTACCCATCCTCAAGGCTTGAGATCATGCTTGGATCATGGACTACCAAAAGTTTAGGGTTAGGAGACAGCAGGAAAATTTAAAAGGTCTAGGAGCAACATTATCTCACAGAGATTTAAAATTTTTAAATTCACAGGGCACCATTTTCCTAGCCTTAAGGGTAGGGCTAAGAAAGTGCTCTTTGCATAAACTCTTCTCACCCTGTTCACAATCCTATGTCTACTTTACACTGTGCTGGTCTAGGGTGGGTGTGTTAGTCACTCAGTCAGGCCCGACTCTTTGCAACCAATTGACTACAGCCCACCAGGCTCCTCTGCCCATGGAATTCTCCAAGCAAGAATACTGGAGTGGGTAGCCATTCCCTTCTCCAGGGGATCTTCCCGATCTCACAATCGAACTCTGGTCTCCTTCACTACAGACAGATTCCTTACCCTCTGAACCGCCAGGGAAGCCCTTAATAGCAAGCTACATTTTCTCAAAAATTACTCATAGAGAAAGAATACAACATAAATAGATACCTGTATTAAATTATATTTTTTTATTTTTTATTTTTAAATAGAGGATAATTTTTTGACAATGCTGTGTTGGTTTCTGCCATAACACAGGGCTTCCCCGGTGGCTCAGAGTAGACTCTGCCTGTAGTAGAGGAGCTGCAGGAGATGTGGGTTCAATTCCTGGGTTGGGAAGATCTCCTGGAGGAGGGTATGGCAACCCATTCCAGTATTCTTGCCTGGAAAATCCCATGGACAGAAAAGCCTGGCAGGCTAGAGTCCATTGGGGTTGCAAAGAGTTGGACATGACTGAAGCAACTTAGCACACATGCATGCCCTACGACAATGTGAATCAGCCATAAGCATACATTTAGCCCTTCCCTTTTAAGACTCCCTCCCACCATCCCGCCCCTCTAGGTCATCACAGAGCACCAGGCTAAGTTCCCTGTGCTATATAGCAACTTCCCACTATCTATTTTACACATGGTAATGTATATATTTCAGTGCTGCTCTCTCAAATCGTCCCACCCTCTCCTCCCCTCACTGTGTCCACAAGTCCATTCTCTACATCTGCATTTCTATTCCTGCCTTGCAAACAGATTCATCAGTACCATTTTTCTAGGTTCCATATATATGCTTAATGTACAATATTTTCCTTCCAACTTACTTCACTCTGTATAACGGGCTCTATGTTAGCCCACCTCATTTCAACTTGTCCAAATCCATTCCTTTTTATGACTGATTTTTGATGATCCCAAAGGTAGACAATTATGCCCTAAGAGAGACAGAGGAGGAAATAAGAGATGATTGCATGAGAAGTAAAAAGATTTGCCTTTTTCAGTCCCTTTTTGCTCTCATTTACAAAAATTATTACTTCTCTGCCCCTCTCATCCCCTTCATGGGTCACAGCCTTATCATAGCAAAGGGGCTTGCATAACTCAATGAAGGTATGCACCTGAAGGTGAAGGGCCACCCAAGACGGACGGGTCCTTCTCATCATATTGCTAGAAAACTTAGCTAGTGTTCAAGAAGATATGCCGTAAACTACAAAGCAGCAAGCATCCATGTCATCAATGTAATAATCTGTGGCAATAACCTTAAACTGCAATTTACTGGGCACCATACCTGGATGTATCCTGGCAACTGGAGACATAATCAAACAGTGGAACGTATAGGACTAACATAAACCAAAAAGCACATGGTATAGTTGTTGTACAGATGAGGAAAAAGAATTCACAGAGATCGAGTTGAGGCAAGTCACACAGCTCCCAAGTGGCAAGAGCTGAAATCTCAGCCACAGTCAACTTACAACAAGATGACAGTGTTTCTAAAACTCAAATTCTCAGAGGTTAATGTATCTGCCTCCAGGGGGCATGCTTACAGAGAAGAAACCAAGCATCATGATCCACTGCAGAAACATGGTGGAAAAAGAAAACACAAAATACCCAAGTACCCTTTTCTTATGAAGGATGAGCATTTGAGGAAATGACATACCTATATTTAGAACATGCTAGGTTATGCCGTAGATAATCATATTTCCTTTTTTTCTTTTCAATTTAGAAGATGCACTTTAAATTTTTTGTTTGTTGTTTTCTAGAATTGGGACACAGCTTATAACAGACTCTCAGAAGCTCTTGTCAGCAGTCATAGAGACAGGTAGTTGTGAGGTCCTTGTCATGGATCACGCACCTTTGACCACAGCTAACACACAAGGCTCCTGCTCATAAATAATCACTCTGGTTAATAATTCTCATTGGTACCATCACACACAGCTTCAAACTCAGATTTGTAACACCAATGGTTGTTTCAAATGTCTGAGGAAGATTGTACTATGAAGCAATATTGAAAATAAAAATTTTTCATATAAGCAGATTGCTTGTCACATAGTAGGCAATTCAATTAATGTCAATAACAGTTGAGGATTTCTCCAAATTAACTATTTTTTTCAAGCTATAAAGGCAGCAGCGGCGTAGCAGCAACTAGGACTCAAGTCATGATAACAGAGAGCTAAACAAACCAACTGCCAGAATCTTCTATATTCTCCCAGTCATGACATACTGTCTTTCAAACACCAAAAATTTGTCAGAAAGATTCTGGCTTCTCTCAAAAGAAGTTATTGAACCTCCGGTGAGAGGTAATTCAATTAAAGAGGAAAAAAGGAAACTCTCGTCTTCTCTGACAAAACCCTGACGAACCTCAAATTATACCATCAGTCTTAAAGGTGCTATGTCAAGATAACAAACATGAGCTGAAGAAAGATAGACTGTCACCATGACGTTCTCTGTAATCCCTAATGGCCAAATGGATTCACAATTAAAAAAAAAAAAAAAAAAAAAAACCTTTAGATTCTATATTTTCAGTATTAGTCTCAAATATTAATGCTGAACCCAAAGACAAATATAACATGTACCATACGGACTAATGCATGCTAATGGTAGTTAGTTTGAAAAGTAATTAAAATAGCACATTTAAACCATACCCCCATTGTTTCTTTAGGTAGATATACTCCTAAGTATTTTATTCTTTTTGTTGCAATGGTGAATGGTATTGTTTCCTTAATTTCTCTGTCTGTTTTTTCATTGTTAGTATATAGGAATGCAAGGGATTTCTGTGTGTTAATTTTATATCCTGCAACTTTACTGTATTCATTGATTAGCTCTAGTAATTTTCTGGTAGAGTCTTTAGGGTTTTCTATGTAGAGGATCATGTCATCTGCAAACAGTGAGAGTTTTACTTCTTCTTTTCCTATCTGGATTCCTTTTACTTCTTTTTCTGCTCTGATTGCTGTGGCCAGAACTTCCAACACTATGTTGAATAGTAGTGGTGAGAGTGGGCACCCTTGTCTTGTTCCTGATTTCAGGGGAAATGCCTTCAATTTTTCACCATTGAGGGTGATGCTTGCTGTGGGTTTGTCATATATAGCTTTTATTATGTTGAGGTATGTTCCTTCTATTCCTGCTTTCTGGAGAGTTTTAATCATAAATGAGTGTTGAATTTTGTCAAAGGCTTTCTCTGCATCTATTGAGATAATCATATGGTTTTTATCTTTCAATTTGTTAATGTGGTGTATTACATTGATTGATTTGCGGATATTAAAGAATCCTTGCATTCCTGGGATAAAGCCCACTTGGTCATGGTGTATGATTTTTTTAATATGTTGTTGGATTCTGTTTGCTAGAATTTTGTTAAGGATTTTTGCATCTATGTTCATCAGTGATATTGGCCTGTAGTTTTCTTTTTTTGTGGCATCTTTGTCTGGTTTTGGAATTAGGGTGATGGTGGCCTCATAGAATGAGTTTGGAAGCTTACCTTCTTCTGCAATTTTCTGGAAGAGTTTGAGTAAGATAGGTGTTAGCTCTTCTCTAAATTTTTGGTAGAATTCAGCTGTGAACCCTGGTCCTGGGCTTTTGTTTGCTGGAAGATTTTTGATGACAGTTTCGATTTCCTTGCTTGTGATGGGTCTGTTAAGATCTTCTATTTCTTCCTGGTTCAGTTTTGGAAAGTTATACTTTTCTAAGAATTTGTCCATTTCATCCAAGTTGTCCATTTTATTGGCATAGAGCTGCTGGTAGTAGTCTCTTATGATCCTTTGTATTTCAGTGTTGTCTGTTGTGATCTCACCATTTTCATTTCTAATTTTGTTAATTTGGTTCTTCTCTCTCTGTTTCTTAATGAGTCTTGCTAATGGTTTGTCAATTTTGTTTATTTTTTCAAAAAACCAGCTTTTAGCTTTGTTGATTTTTGCTATGGTCTCTTTGGTTTCTTTTGCATTTATTTCTGTCCTGATTTTTAAGATTTCTTTCCTTCTGCTAACCCTGGGGTTCTTCATTTCTTCCTTCTCTAATTGCTTTAGGTGTAGAGTTAGGTTACTTATTGGTTTTTTTCCTGTTTCTTGATGTAAGCCTGTAATGCTATGAACCTTCCCCTTAGCACTGCTTTTACAGTGTCCCATAGGTTTTGGGTTGTTGTGTTTTCATTTTCATTCATTTCTATACATATTTTGATTTCTTTTTTGATTTCTTCTATGATTTGTTGGTTATTCAGAAGCGTGTTATTTAGCCTCCATATGTTTGAAGTTTTAACAATTTTTTCCCTGTAATTGAGATCTAATCTTACTGCACTGTGGTCAGAAAAGATGACTGGAATGATTTCAATTTTTTTGAATTTTCCAAGACCAGATTTATGGCCCAGGATGTGATCTATTCTGGAGAATGTTCCGTGTGCACTTGAGAAAAAGGTGAAGTTGATTGTTTTGGGGTGAAATGTCCTATAGATATCAATTAGGTCTCGAATAGCCAAAGTAATCTTGAGAAAGAAGAATGGAGCTGGAGGAATCAACCTGCCTGACTTCAGACTCTACTACAAAGCCACAGTCATCAAGACAGTATGGTACTGGCACAAAGACAGAAATATAGATCAATGGAACAGAATAGAAAGCCCAGAGATAAATCCACGAACCTATGGACACCTTATCTTTGACAAAGGAGGCAAGGATATACAATGGAAAAAAGACAACCTCTTTAACAAGTGGTGCTGGGAAAACTGGTCAACCACTTGTAAAAGAATGAAACTAGAACACTTTCTAATACCATACACAAAAATAAACTCAAAATGGATTAAAGATCTAAATGTAAGACCAGAAACTATAAAACTCCTAGAGGAGAACATAGGCAAAACACTCTCCGACATAAATCACAGCAAGATCCTCTATGACCCACCTCCCAGAATATTGGAAATAAAAGCAAAACTAAACAAATGGGACCTAATGAAACTTAAAAGCTTTTGCACTACAAAGGAAACTATAAGTAAGGTGAAAAGACAGCCCTCAGATTGGGAGAAAATAATAGCAAATGAAGAAACAGACAAAGGATTAATCTCAAAAATATACAAGCAACACCTGAAGCTCAATTCCAGAAAAATAAATGACCCAATCAAAAAATGGGCCAAAGAACTAAACAGACATTTCTCCAAAGAAGACATACAGATGGCTAACAAACACATGAAAAGATGCTCAACCTCACTCATTATTAGAGAAATGCAAATCAAAACCACAATGAGGTGCCATTACACGCCAGTCAGGATGGCTGCTATCCAAAAGTCTACAAGCAATAAATGCTGGAGAGGGTGTGGAGAAAAGGGAACCCTCTTACACTGTTGGTGGGAATGCAAACTAGTACAGCCGCTATGGAAAACAGTGTGGAGATTTCTTAAAAAACTGGAAATAGAACTGCCATATGACCCAGCAATCCCACTTCTGGGCATACACACTGAGGAAACCAGATCTGAAAGAGACACGTGCACCCCAATGTTCATTGCAGCACTGTTTATAATAGCCAGGACATGGAAGCAACCTAGATGCCCATCAGCAGATGAATGGATAAGGAAGCTGTGGTACATATATACCATGGAATATTACTCAGCCATTAAAAAGAATTCATTTGAACCAGTCCTAATGAGATGGATGAAACTGAAGCCCCTTATACAGAGTGAAGTAAGCCAGAAAGATAAAGAACATTACAGCATACTGACACATGTATATGGAATTTAGAAAGGTGATAACGATAACCCTATATGCAGAACAGAAAAAGAGACACAGAAATACAGAACAGACTTTTGAACTTTGTGGGAGAATGTGAGGGTGGGATATTTCAAAAGAACAGCATGTATACTATCTATGGTGAAACAGATCACCAGCCCAGGTGGGATGCACGAGACAAGTGCTCTGGCCTGGTGCACTGGGAAGACCCAGAGGAATCAGGTGGAGAGGGAGGTGGGAGGGGGGATCGGGATTGGGAATACATGTAAATCCATGGCTGATTCATATCAATGTATGACAAAACCCACTGGAAAAAATAATAATAATAATAAAAAAAAATTAAAAAAAATAAATAAATAAAGCCACTTAACCCCCCCCCCCAAAAAAAAAAAAAGACAACACGGGTCCCCCTAGTGGCTGGGAATGGTCCAAGGGACATTGAAAAGACAGGGCTTGGGTGATCTTTTCTATTTCTAAATATTTCTATTTGCTATACCATTGACTAAACTACTTTCTGTGGGCCTCCTATTAAAGAGCACATTCAGGACCTTCCTGTGTCTTTTTTCCAGACACTCTAGGAGAGATTCTTGCCAAATGAAATGTGATATACCCAGAGAAAACATCTCATGCCTTTTGACAGGGGCTTCTTAGGCACATGGGTTATGTCACTTTTGTTATCTATAACTCTTCTCTCCCACAAGCCTTGATAAAATAAAGTAGACAATAAAACAATTAAAGTGGAACTATTTTTCAACTACCTCTCATCAGCAGCAGATCATTCACTCCTAACCTGGCTAGACTGTTCCATCTCACACTCCAATCTCAGCTTATCTGTAAAGCAGAGAGAACCACACTCTGATCCCTTCTCTTACTTTAATTCATTGGTCATTGAATGATATCAAAACCAGACACATCCAAATGTCTCCATTCCCTGACACACTGCAGATGTCCATGCTTCTGGTTTCTGAGGCAAAGGGGCAATACAAAGACGTTCTGGATGCTTCAGTCTTTTCTACTCACAGAAATGCATGTTGCATACGTGTGTGCATTCAATCATGCACACCACAAACACACACACATATGAACCATATGATCTGTGTGTAACCATCACACCCTTCCCTTGACTGTGGAGTGATTAAGTTGGTTATAGTCACAAGCCTCTATCTTTGCTATGTTAGGTTCTCTTGCCTGATTCCTTCACTAGGGAGCTAAGTTTTTAAATCATGCATCTCACGAATCAAGCTGACAGTGTCTAATGTCTCTGTCACCTAGCCAAATATCCCACATATTAGGAAACGATGTAGATGTAGACATTCCATTCATTCAGCAAATATTTCTTGAAGCCCTCCAGGGTTCAAGGTCCAGCTTAATTACCACTGTATTACCAATGAAAAGAGGATGCATGTCCACTCCATACCCGCACCCGCCGCCCCATGCCCCCAAACAAAAAGCAACATACTATTTCCATTCAGCACAACAGGAATCAGCTTACTCCTGGGAGCTTCAGGTATTTCACCCAAAGTGGAGTGAAGTGAAAGTCACTCATTCACGTCTGACTCTTTGCGACCCATGGACTATACAGTTCATGGAATTCTCCAGGCCAGAATACTGGAGTGGGTAGCCTTTCCCTTCTCCAGGGGATCTTCCCAACCCAGGGATAGACTCAGGTCTCCTGCACTGCGGATGGATTCTTACCAGCTGAGCCACAAGGGAAGCCCAAGAGAGAAGAGAAAGTCTGAGGGCTGAGGAGTGTGATTGCATTATTTTTAACCATTTTGTGGTAGTCTAGTTGCTAAGTCATGTCCAACTCCTGAGATCCCTTGGACTGTAACCCACCAGGGTCCTCTGTTCATGGGATTTTCCAGGCAGGAATACTGGAGTGGGTTGCCATTTCCTTCTCCAGGGGATCTTCCCAACCCAGGGACATAACCAGGGTCTCCTGAGTTGCAGGTGGATTCTTTACCATTTGAGCCACCAAGGAAGACCAATCCTTTTGATTTCCTATTAGTTCTCATTTTTATTTTAACAAACATTATTTTTCTATGAACATGAAAATCATAGCTGTTAAATGGCAGTTCTTTGTCAACTATGTGGGTTCTATATCTCTGTGAAATCTTACCATATATTCAGAAGGGTCCAACACCTATCCTATGGATCAAAACTGCTTAAAGTCAAATATCTGTATTACATATATCAAGTCTGCATTTGCAATAAAACATTTATATGTTTTTCATTAATTGTCTTAAGCCTCATTGGAAAAAAAAAATATGTCATACTGTTGTGTGTGTTGACAAAGTCAATTCACTCAATACCTGAAATCCTATGTGGCTTTGGATCATCAGTTCAGTTCAGTTCAGTCGCTCAGTTGTGTCTGACTCTTTGTGACCCCATGGACTGCAGCACACCAGGCTTTGCTATCCATCACCAACTCCCGGAGCTTGCTCAAACTCATGCCCATCGAGTCAGTGATGCCATCGAACCATCACATCCTCTGTTATCCCCTTCTCCTCCTGCCCCCAATCCCTCCCAGCATCAGGGTCTTTTCAAATGAGTCAGCTCTTCGCATCAGGTGGCCAAAGTATTGGAGTTTCAGCTTCAGCATCAGCCCTTCCAATGAACATTCAGGACTGATTTCCTTTAGGATGGACTGGTTGGATCTCCTTGCAGTCCAAGGGACTCTTAAGAGTCTTCCCCAACACCACAGTTCAAAAGCATCAATTCTTTGACGTTCAGCTTTCTTTATGGCCCAACTCTCACATCCATACATGACTACTGGAAAAACCATAGCCTTGACTAGACTGACCTTTGTTGGCAAAGTAATGTCTCTACTTTTTAATATGCTGTCTAGGTTGGCCATAACTTTTCTTCCAAGGAAGAAGTGTCTTTTAATTTCATGGCTGCAGTCACTATCTGCAGTGATTTTGGAACCCCTCAAAAATAAAGTCTGTCACTGTTTCCACTGTTTCCCCATCTATTTGCCATGAAGTGATGGGACCAGATGCCATGATCTTAGTTTTCTGAATGTTAAGTTTTAAGCCAGCTTTTTTACTATTCTCTCCTGGACCATCAGGAGCAACAATTAATGAGGGAATATCTCTCACATCTTGACGTTAGTAAATTAATTTAAATTATAAATTAATTTAAATTATAAATTAAATTTATAATTATAAATTTAAATTAAATTAATATAAATTATATTCAGAGGAAATAGGGGGTATGGTTTGGTTGTTTCAGTGCTAAGGTGAGCCCAGCCTTAACAGAGAGTACAAGACAAGGGTGCCCACTCTCACCACTACTATTCAACATAGTGTTGGAAGTTCTGGCCACAGCAATCAGAGCAGAAAAAGAAGTAAAAGGAATCCAGATAGGAAAAGAAGAAGTAAAACTCTCACTGTTTGCAGATGACATGATCCTCTACATAGAAAACCCTAAAGACTCTACCAGAAAATTACTAGAGCTAATCAATGAATACAGTAAAGTTGCAGGATATAAAATTAACACACAGAAATCCCTTGCATTCCTATATACTAACAATGAAAAAACAGAAAGAGAAATTAAAGAAACAATACCATTCACCATTGCAACAAAAAGAATAAAATACTTAGGAGTATATCTACCTAAAGAAACAAAAGACCTATACATAGAAAACTATAAAACACTGATGAAAGAAATGAAAGAGGACACAAACAGATGGAGAAACATACCGTGTTCATGGATTGGAAGAATCAATATTGTCAAAATGGCTATTCTACCCAAAGCAATCTATAGATTCAATGCAATCCCTATCAAGTTACCAACGGTATTTTTCACAGAACTAGACCAAAGAATTTCACAATTTGTATGGAAATACAAAAAACCTCGAATAGCCAAAGTAATCTTGAGAAAGAAGAATGGAACTGGAGGAATCAACCTGCCTGACTTCAGACTCTACTACAAAGCCACAGTCATCAAGACAGTATGGTACTGGCACAAAGACAGAAATATAGATCAATGGAACAGAATAGAAAGCCCAGAGATAAATCCACGGACCTATGGACACCTTATCTTTGACAAAGGAGGCAAGGATATACAATGGAAAAAAGACAACCTCTTTAACAAGTGGTGCTGGGAAAACTGGTCAACCACTTGTAAAAGAATGAAACTAGAACACTTTCTAACACCATACACAAAAATAAACTCAAAATGGATTAAAGATCTAAATGTAAGACCAGAAACTATAAAACTCCTAGAGGAGAACATAGGCAAAACACTCTCCGACATAAATCACAGCAAGATCCTCTATGACCCACCTCCCAGAATATTGGAAATAAAAGCAAAACTAAACAAATGGGACCTAATGAAACTTAAAAGCTTTTGCACTACGAAGGAAACTATAAGTAAGGTGAAAAGACAGCCCTCAGATTGGGAGAAAATAATAGCAAATGAAGAAACAGACAAAGGATTAATCTCAAAAATATACAAGCAACACCTGAAGCTCAATTCCAGAAAAATAAATGACCCAATCAAAAAATGGGCCAAAGAACTAAACAGACATTTCTCCAAAGAAGACATACAGATGGCTAACAAACACATGAAAAGATGCTCAACCTCACTCATTATTAGAGAAATGCAAATCAAAACCACAATGAGGTACCATTACACACCAGTCAGGATGGCTGCTATCCAAAAGTCTACAAGCAATAAATGCTGGAGAGGGTGTGGAGAAAAGGGAACCCTCTTACACTGTTGGTGGGAATGCAAACTAGTACAGCCGCTATGGAAAACAGTGTGGAGATTTCTTAAAAAACTGGAAATAGAACTGCCATATGACCCAGCAATCCCACTTCTGGGCATACACACTGAGGAAACCAGATCTGAAAGAGACACGTGCACCCCGATGTTCATTGCAGCACTGTTTATAATAGCCAGGACATGGAAGCAACCTAGATGCCCATCAGCAGATGAATGGATAAGGAAGCTGTGGTACATATATACCATGGAATATTACTCAGCCATTAAAAAGAATTCATTTGAACCAGTCCTAATGAGATGGATGAAACTGGAGCCCCTTATACAGAGTGAAGTAAGCCAGAAAGATAAAGAACATTACGGCATACTAACACATATATATGGAATTTAGAAAGATGGTAACGATAACCCTATATGCAAAACAGAAAAAGAGGCACAGAAATACAGAACAGACTTTTGAACTCTGTGGGAGAATGTGAGGGTGGGATATTTCAAAAGAACAGCATGTATACTATCTATGGTGAAACAGATCACCAGCCCAGGTGGGATGCATGAGACAAGTGCTCGGACCTGGTGCACTGGGAAGACCCAGAGGAATCGGGTGGAGAGGGAGGTAGGAGGGGGGATCGGGATGGAGAATATGTGTAAATCTATGGCTGATTCATATCAATGTATGACAAAGAAATAATAATAATAATAAAAATGATTATGTATAAAAAAAATAAAAAAAAAATAAAACCTAAAAAAAAAAAAAAAACAGAGAGTTCACACCTGCCTGTGTATTGGCAGCACATGAGGGGACAAAAAAAATGTGCCACAGGTCCTATCCCAAGGTGGCAGTATGGGAGTTGGCAGCAGATACTGTTCTCCTCTGCAGGGAGACTTGTAAGGCCACTGCAGGATCAACCCGAGTAGCCTCAGAAATTTCCCTCTGAGTCTACAAGTCCAAACTTCTTAGTACCATGAAAGAGACCGCATCCTTCTCTTAGCCTCTCCTAGTAGACAAACAAGAGATTGGTATGTTTCAGTCTGTGGTCCTTGGAGGATAGTGCAGTATTTGGGGCGGGGGTAGAAAAAAACCCTCTTACTTTAAGTCAGAAGTCAAGCAAAACCTGAAGCATTAGAAATAGATATCCATATGCCTAAGCTCCAAAAATCACACACAAAAAAGGAAGAGTAAGTTCAGGAAAGAAATCTGAAATACATTCACTTTTCCTTTCTTCCCACTTGTAACACTGATATAGCTGGTTTTTCTTTCTGTCACTCACTCCCTTGAAGAGAAAGGCCATTTCCATTGCACTTTGTATCCCAATGAAATGACCAAGATCTGATGCTCAACACACATATGTTCAACAAATGTATTCAGCAGAAAGGAAAACTCGCATAGATTGTTGGAGACTGGAACATCACCAGCATCTTGGAGTCCATAAAACTGGACTCCTCTGCTCTTGGTCTTGTTTGGCAACTGGTGGCCTGGAGTTTAACCTGTCTTGATCACTGAGTGGTCAGGAGATTTTAGAGAAGTGATTTTATCATACTGAATTTGGAAATGCTAATGATATTTCCAATCTCTCAGTCTAGTAGTAGACCCATAAAAAGTCACAGGTCACAATACTCACGTGAATTTCAAACCCTTGTGACAAGAATTCAGATTAAAAGTTAAATCAATAGCATAGTGAGTGTTTGTAACAAGAATAAATGCAATATGCTAAAAATATGTTGGGGGAATTGTTAGAAATAAGAATAAGCATTCATTGGCACTTACTGTGTACCACACCCTAATTTAAGCACCTTATGTACCTCAGTCTGTTTGTTTCTCTTTATATCCATGGATTGGATACTTTGCCCTGATGGCTCTCTTTGTTGATGTTGTCTTAACAGATTTGCCTACCTAAAGAATATTGACTTAGTTTTCAAGACTTAGCACAAATATCACCTCTAAACTTCCCCTCCATTCCTCTATAGGCTTATTCTTTCAAATATGGACTTCCAGTCAAGTAATAACAAAAATGGAATTTTAGTTACTTGTATATATTAGTATATATTTACCTCTTTTGTGAAACTATGAGCTAAGGGCAAGATATATATCCAGTTTATTTCTCTATACTCAGAGCTAAGCATAATAAATTTTGCTTGCTAATAATAAATGCTGATAGATAAACAAATAATTGACCTGGAGTGTTTCTGTTTTTACAGCAGATTTACTATATCTGTACAGTCAAGCCTAACATGGAAATCTCTTCCTGGCTGCAATAAATAAATAAATAAATAAAATTTCAGTCCATAGAAACCCAAATACATCAAGCCAACAGCACAAGATACTCAGGAAAGCAAATAAAGTGGCAGCATAGGGAAACTTAAAATGATTAAGGACAACCTACTCTGCATTTGGGGGAAGAGATAAATCTAAGCATATCACCTTCCTTGAGTAACAACATTACAACTCACAAGTTCAGAAAGCAGTGGAAGAGGGAAGAGTGACAAATGGGAGGATGGCATGTATAGATGCCCGAGCTGGTAGACCTGGCCCCATTCGCTCAGGATGGCACATTCATTGGAAGATTTAAGGTATTTCATATTTTGTTACCATTTCTCTCATTTCCCTTTAAACAGAAACCCAATGTGGTAGTGTTCATGTCATTCTTTTTCTCTTTTCTTAAATTAAAAATCTGCATATATTTGAATCTCTATAAATAGAGAAAATATAAGCTCTGTCTTGGGCTTGAGTTAATCTTTCCACTGGATAAGATGTTAAAAGAAAGGTGATAATAGCCTCAGCTGATGACTTTGTTTATAACTCTTCTGTCCCTAGAAAAAGACCACCTGCATTTCTCTTATATCAACACACAGACTGAGCCTAGTGTGGGGAGGCCCATGACCCAGAGCTGCAAATCTTTATCCTGTTACCAACATTTTTTTTCCGGTTAGCCAGTGTGCTGAGCCTTTATTTGACTTGTTCAAAAATCCCAAAATAAAAGCTATGATGAAATCCTTCAAAAAACACATTTTTGTACAGCATATAAAGCCCTTAGTAATCCCTTCTTCCCTCTAAAATTAAAAGTATGTAAATCCCTGAGTATGGCCATGGACCTGTCCAGGAAGTGGATAGAAGGCATCCTCCGCCCAGCTACGCGGGTCCTCGGCTGAGAGGCTGAGGCTAGCCACATTGTTTGACACGAGGGTTAGTTTTCAGATAGTGAAATTTCAGTTGCCAGGTGCCAGAGGCAATTTATCAGACGCTCATAAAATAAAGATCAAAAAGCCCATTCGTCTCCCAGCGCATCTGGGATGTAGGAAGGAACACTCACAGCCCTCGATCCTTTAAACAGCTCTCACTTAAAGAGCTTGATGTTTATAATAACAAGAAAAGGAGAAAGGGGTCAGGTCAAATTCTGCCGAATAGCAGGTGTTGTTATAGGTTTTTTGCTTTTTTTTTTCTTTTCTTAAAAAGTAATCTGAAAGAATATTGAGCTGTTCCGGTGGATGCCCTCCATATGCATTTATTTCTTTTAAATGTTTCAACACCAAATGTGACCTGAAAACAGAAAATACAAGCCTTTGATCATTAGAAAAATAGTTTTGAAAGTTCTTTGCAAATCTAATGTATTAAATTAACTAAAAAGAGGGAATTACGTATTTTAACAAATTTTCCTGGACCACACAATGGTGCTGAGACTTATGATATACTTGTAACACAACAACCATGAGTGACAATGATTAATAACTATTAATAAAACTTGCATGTATTGTTGTTCAGTCTCTAAGTCATGTCTGACTCTTTGTCACCTCATGGACTAAGCATGCTAGGCTTCCCTGTCCTTCAATATCTCTTGCAGTTTGCTCAAATTCATGTCCATTGAGTTGGTGATGCTATCTAACCATCTCATCCTCTGAAAGGACTTTATTCTTCATTATCTTCCAGAGGAGCAAAGAGATGAGACTTACTTGCGGTCACACAATATGTATGTGACAGAAACCCTGGGAGCCTGGTCTTGGGACTCTGGACCCTCCTGCTCTCACGCCTCACACTCCTTGCTCAGCACTGACTTAGTGATAGGAGCGTAATCTGCCTCGATATTTTCCAATGAATTGAAATTAATACATATAAATTTTTAGTTGGTTGAAAGCCAATTTAGGGGCAGTTACTTAATTAAGAAATCCTTACTTTTCATTAATTCCAAAGTTCATTATAGTCCCATTTTGAATATTACCATTTATGAATCAAATGGTATGATTTTATGTTAGGCACAATGTACATTTTGTAAATAATTTTAGCTTCCTTTTAGAGTTCACTGGACCAAAATTCAATGCTAAATATATTGCCCACTAATATTAGGGCTTGGATTTCTTGGCACTATATTCTTCCCTGTTTCCTTCTTCCCAGCTTCTCACGTTATGCTCCTCTTCCCCTCCCCTTATGTCTGTTTCCCATTCTCTCTTCGTCCCTCCTCCCCTTCCTCTTTCTTCTTTTTCTTTCTTCTTGCTCTTCCTCTTCTCCCTCTGTCTTTTCCTTTCTCCTTTCCCCTCTCCCTCTGCCATATTTTCCTTTCCTTCTTTTTTAATCTTTAGATGCACATTTTGTGTGTGTGTGCATTTGTGAAGAAAGGAAGAGAAGTATGAAGAATAGGAGGGAAGGAAGTAGAAAAGAAAGCAGGGAAGTAAAAAGAGACAGAATCCTAAAAGAGTGATGGAAAAAATAAAAAATCAAAACTACTCAATCTAGCAGAGTATACAAGTGTTGTGTGCGTGTGTGCTAAGTTGCTTCAGTTGTGTTCAACTCATTGTGAGCCTATGGACTGTAGCCTTCCAGGCGCTTCTGTCCATGGGATTCTCCAGGCAAAAATACTGGAGTGGTTTGCCATGCCCTCCTCCAGGTGATCTTCCTGACCCAAAGATCAAATTGGAGTCTCCTGTGTCTCCTGTATTGGCAGGCAGATTCTTTACCACTGAGCCACCTAGGAAGTCCCCTATTGATATGAGGATGATTAAATCCAAAGATTCAGCTCACCAGAAGGTCAAGGCCTGTCTGCCCCAGACCATACCATTTTCTGCCCCTGTGTCCCCAGCCATCCTGAAATCCCCTCCCAGCTTCAGCCTGGCTCTCAGGTCCCCAACACACACACAGCTCCACTCACAGGGGATCTTCCTGGAATGGGTTGGCATACCATCCTCCAGGGGATCTTTCCAACCCAAGGATTGAACCTACACCTCCTGCAGCTCCTCTATTGCAGGTGGATACTTTACCACTGAGCCACGAGGGAAACCCAAATAAGTATTAATCAAATGCAAAAGTTCAAAAACAGTGAGGTCTAAAAGGAAAAAATAAAGGAGAAATTGAAGCTTTTAGGGGGGAAAAAAAAAGATGGTTTATTATTTCTGGAAAAGAACCTACCATTATTCTTATTTTTAGTCTTTCTAATGTGTTCATTAAATATTTTAGCTCATTAAAACATTTATACATATTCAAAGAAATAACATATTGTTGCAAATAGATATAAGTATAGATTTTGGAGCCTAGAAAGGGCTTTATTGTAGTCATAAGAATTCAGAAGTTAATGGAGAAAAAAACAGCCAGAGTTAAAAGAATCCTCAATGGAAATAAGGCAGCTTCAATGTCATACTTTGACCTTGGAAGACTGTGGACCCTGGAAGTCAGATCCACAAACAACATTTCAGATATGTTCATGAGAGAAGAAAACAGTAGGTATTTGGCAACCTTAGACATTCATCAGTAGGACTGAAATTACAAATTAACCAACAACTAAATATTATTTTCCAAACATATTGGACACAAGAGAAAATAAATCGAAGATAGCTTGTCAGACAACATTTTAGACTGGCTCTGAAACTCACACATGGGATCATTAATTCATGTGTTTGTGGAGAGAGAAAACTCAGAGGTTCTTGGGAAAGATGTTTTTTTTAGCCCAGAGCCCTTTCTAATGTCACAGTTTTTTGGCATCTTTCTGGAGATTATATATCTTGGGGACTTTAAGAACTACTCCCCCAAAATTCACACTTGCTGAGGAAATGGCAATTTAAGGCTTGATGCTGATAGGTTTTAAATCAAAGGATTTCTGCTCAGTAGCTCAGAAAGAACTGGTATTGATGCTGGAATTTGTCATGCAGCCTTAAGGCTGCCAGTGGGGCTGGAGTGTAAGTGAAACAGTTCTGAGCTGTCTGGAGGGCCCACACCAAAGCCAGAGTAATATTAATAACAAATCATTCTTATCTGATCACCTGCTCCACAATCTGATGCACATATAATTATCAGCCATTCAGAAAAATGGATCATTTCAAGCTTCCTGGAATTCTAGGATAGTTTAATTGCTCTTAACAGTCACCATCTCCAAAGATAGACAAAATCAAAATTTCCATGGAAATCAATAGTCATTTAGAAACATGACAATGCTCCAAGATTGGGAAAGTCATATGATTTTGATGAGCTTTGACTTTGAGAGTATCTTCTCTGACAGTTGACTTCTAAAAGCAGCTGTTTGCTCAGCCATGTTCAATTCTTTTGAGATCCCAAGGACTATAACCTACCAGGCCCCTCTGTCCAGGAGGAAATAAGAATTCCCAGGCAAGAATACTGGAGTAGGTTGCCATTTCCTTCTCCAGGGGATCTTCCTGACCCAAGGATCAGACCCATGTCTCCTGCTTGGCAGGCAGATTCCTCACCATTGAGCCATCAGTTCAGTTAGTTCAGTCACACAGTCATGTCCAACTCTTTGCGACCCCATGGACTGTAGCACACCAGGCTTCCCTGTCCATCACCAACTCCAGGAGTTTACCCAAACTCATGTCCATTGAGTTGGTGACGCCATCCAACCATCTCATCCTGTCATCCCCTTCTCCTACCGCCTTCAATCTTTCGCAGCATCAGGGTCTTTTCAAATGAGTCAGTTCTTTGCATCAGGTGGCCAAAGGATTGGAGTTTCCGCTTCAGCATCAGTCCTTCCAATGAATATTCAGGACTGATTTCCTTTAGGATGGGTTGGTTGGATCTCCTTGCTGTCCAAGGGACTCTCAAGAGTCTTCTCCAACACCACAGTTCAAAAGCATCAATGGAACCATTAGGGAAGCCTTTCATCTTCATTACTATGCCCTCACTTCTATAAAGTGCATATGCATATTTCCAAACTAACCCTTGCCAAAACCACGTAAGAAAGTTATTATCAGCTCCATTTTCTAGAAACTGAAATTGAGACCAGGAAAAGTTCAGTAATGTCGCCAAGTTCACAACCCTATTAAGTTGTCGAGCCAGAATTTGAATACACTTTTTGTCTAAATCAGAACCATCAGTTCTTAAACATTATTTTGGATGACTCTGTTAAATCTACTCAAAAGTGAGAGGAAAATTTAACACCTTCTTTTATCCAAGCCTCCTTATTTTAGAGGTGAAAAAAACAAAACCTTTGTACAGTAGGTGAATTTTACTTAGGAATGCACAAGCTACGTCATGATGCTAACACAGGTCTCTGCTGCTTCTCTTGTTCCACTATGCCATGCCAAGGACACTCTCTTCCTCCACCATTAACACTCTTCAGTGCATCTTTATTCTATTTTATGCATGCTACTTTTATTGGAAGATTAGGGAAAAGGTAAAGAGACACCAATATAATAGAAATCTCAGGCCCATGCTTCTCAGACAGAGCCAGACATAGGGCATATGATGATTAATTCTGTAAAGTCTTCGTTGCTCAACTAGCTTCCTTGAACCAGCAGTTCTTTCTTTGCTTTCTGCTGCTCTCTGTGCTTCAAAGTTGTATAAGGCTGGCATGGAACAGTCCTCCTCCCCATTTCTCTCCCCCACCACTCTGCCAGCTTATTAGAAACATTACCAACAAACCAGGGAGAGTCAATGCATGGAGCAAACCTAGCTTTAATGCTGCAGAGTGATGAGTTCTTGGCCCATTAACGTGCTTAGTGTGACTGACTCAGACTGACCCACGTTCCTGTGATAATTTTCCTATCTAGGAGGTGTGTTAAAACAACTGGGAGACCAGATGGCCTACAATGCTGAGTTGCTATGGTTCTTTCTGAACCATATGGTTCTTTCTGCTCAGAACACGTCCGGACCTCTCCTTGTGGGAAACAATAAAGCACATATGCCAAGTGCTGAGGAAACCAGGGAGGTGACACTTTGACAACTGTGGCAAAATAACTTGTTTTCTTCCCTACAGCATATTCAGTATTTCAAGAATTTCAAGAAAATTGTTAACTCTGACTTATTAATTCATCTTCTAGGAAATAAGCAAAAATATAGCTGTGTGACCTGGACAAGCTGCTAACCTCTTTAAACATCAGTTTGCTCATTTGTAAAATGGGGAGAGTACGCAGTTCAGAGGGTTATTATGAGGATTAATAAAAATAACCCATGTAAAGTACTTAGAAATGTATCTAAATACAAATATATTTTATTTTTTAATTTATATAAATATGATGATGATGATACTAATGGAATTTGCTAAAGCAAAGTTTTATAATAAAAAATATTCATTGCTGTGTTATATATGGCAAAATGTTATATAATGGCTCAATGCATGCTCATACTCCGTCACTAAGTCATGTCTGACTCTTTTGTGACCCCATAGCTGTAGCCCACCAGGCTCGTCTATCCGTGGAATTTTCCGGACTAGAATACCTGAGTGGGTTTCCATTTCCTACTCCAGGGGATCTTCCCTACCCAGGGATTGAACCTATATCTCTTATGTCTCCTGCATTGGCAGGTGGATTCTTTACCACTGCACCACCTCAGAAGCCCCACTATGGCCCAAAGTTGGGAATTAATTGAAAACAGTTTGTACTAGAAACTATGTATTTTTGCTTGAGATATCAGATTTTACAAAGCATTGCTCTTACGCTTGAAAATCTCAGAATTTTGTTGAGAGGATGTTTATTCAAAACAATAGGAATGGGAATATAAGCTGGATGTTATGGGGGCCCAGAAGAATGACAGCCAAAGACCTTAGTCTGAGGATGGAGGGATGGTTTAAGAGGGGAACATATTATGCCTTAGTTGAAAGCAGAGACAGTACTCCAAAGCCCAGTCCATTTCTGGGTAATACTCAGCCCATAACTCTTGTTGAATGAAATTTTAAAAGTATACTGGTTGATCCAGAATTACTTTATTATTTTTTGTTCTGAATCAGGGGCATATCCAGTTTTAAAATCTGGATAGTAAATTTCTCCATATTTAAGTAATAATAATCTCACAAATAAATATTTAATATGATGTGTTTCCATATAATCTCCACTAAATATAAACACATTTACAATATACCTAAAGAATACAAAAATTAGAGAAATTTCATTAGCTATAATCTCTAGCATAGCTAGGAAAAACAAAAAACAACCAAACACATTTAAATGAATGAGTCCCATTGTTCACTAAAGACTGTGTCACATTCTGAATTTGTGGTATCAAACTATAAAAAGGACACCACATTGACAGCAATTTGTAGGATTAAGAGCATTTACATAATGCAATAATCAAGTAGATTTATTATAAATTTTACTAAGATTCTGTTTGGGTTTGATGCCAAGAAAGTTCCCTTTTCTTACTCAATATAGATAGTTTAACTTCAGTGAATATACTAAAACTGATAGCAGCCCTCTTAAGATAGAAGCTAGCACTATGCCTGCAGCATTGATAAGGGAATTATTTTTTCTAAAAGCTAAAGGGAAAAGATAAAAAGGAAATGGCACACTTTATTCTTTATGTTTTTAGATGACAATTAGAGCACTTGGGATTGTCTACCATTTGAGCGAACTCATTTTTTACAAAACAGAGTTATCTTAGGAATTCCCCACTCCAAAACTGAGATTATGGTCTCAATTTAAAGTGTAAAGATCTGTGTTTAAACCACACAAACTTTTTAAAGGCACTATTGTAAACCAACAGCATACTTAAAAGCAGAGACAGAAAATTGATTGCTAAATATTTCATCAGCATCTGTGTCTTTGATTTGAGGTTATAAACCAATATCATAAAAAGAAGAATACCACTCTTTTTCTTTAGTTTTCTTTTCCTTTGGGTAGTTACAAACTTAGTCAAATAGGCAAAAAACACATGCATAAACACACACACACACACACACACACACACACACACATAAACACACAAGAAAATATACTCTGATATATGAACCCACCCACCACTCCAGAATGCCAAACATAATAGTTTCCAGGACTCTAGCATTCTCGCCCTACACTACATCAGGCTGCATGTCCCCAGGATGGATGATCAGGAAGCTAGTATGAAAATGTCAACTTAATAGCAGTCAGTAAAAGGGCAGTAAAACGTTGTATTTGTGTAATGGCCTAATTTCCAACAACCAAAGGTCCCAGGAGACAATACCATCTAGTACACTGCTCCCAGAAGAACAAGGTCTATGATAATCTGTATTTAATTTCCAGGATCTATTTCTTTGTTCACTGAAATGGAAAACAAACAAACAAAAAAAACAACAAAAAAAGACCCCTCTGTTTCACAAAACTTCATCCCAGCACAAGAACCAGAGTTTAATAATTTGAATGTATTTTAAACAGAATATTATAAAAGCTAAAAAACAAACAAACAAACAAACTGAAGAATGCTCCATTTCACAAGACTAAGATATCCTTTCAATTAATCCTGACCATTTTGGTTTATTCTTCTTACTTATTTATTGCTATTGTTATTTTATTTTGCCCTAAAAAGAGGGGTTTTTTTCCTTCTATTCAATTCCATAATTATTAGTGGCCCACTGTGTCCCATCCCATGCATGTATTGGTCACCACACATAAACATATATGTCAAAGTCCCTTTGTTCAAGGATCTCAGTTTAATGAAGACAGGCAAACAGACATTTAAAATTCACATTTTATATATTAGCCTCTCATATCACCACCCAAAGCAAAGGCCTGGAATTAGAAGTTCTCCCTTCCTTGGCTTCTGCTTATTGATTCAATTAGCTTAAAAATTTGCTGAAACATTTAGCTCCTTCTCCGTATTTTCATAAGCATAATGAAATAATCTAGGCCTCACTCTATAAAAGGTTGTACAAGATTTGGTTTACTCCTGAGAAAAGTAAGGCCTAGCCACCCAGCAGGCATGCTTTCAGGATTGGATCATGTTTTTATTCTTGCAATGCACCATTTAAGAGCTACTGTGGTTTACTGAAGTTCCATTTGCGGGGCATTAAACATGTGGGCATTCCTTTTATACAACATTATGCTGTATTATACTACTGGATTCCAAAGTTTTTACTTTTTCTTCCCTAAAATAAGAGGTATATAGGATTTAGAGTAAAATATTCATGTGTGCTCTTTGCTTTACACCCTTCTCCTTTCAAGATGAAGCAAAAGTACCTCACAACTGTACAGAAACCAGCCAACATTCCACAGAAAAATTTACTGTAAATACTTGATTTGTAAGGAATTCCTAATATAGCTGTTTGATTTAATAACTACAGGATACTACTTCCTCTACACAGATTTTCAAAAATTAAATAAACCTAGCATTCCTATCAACTGTTTGTTTACAAAAATATTTGACATTTTTTCTCCTTGGCAGGATGGAAGACTTACATTAAAAGTACACATGCAAGAAAGAAATGGTTTGATATGTCTGCCGTTTCATATCAAACTTGAATAATATCTATATTTTAATCCAAAAATCAAGATGAAATGTGAAATTTCACCTCCCTATTCCTCATGCTTTAAAAACTATAGCCAAAAGTTCTTTGTAGAGCAATGAGAAAAATTAGAGATACAAAGAAACTTGAAGATCAAATGAACTGTGTCATTTCATAAATGATAAACCTGGAGTTCAAATAGTTTAAGTACCTGTCCCAAGTTCACATGGTTAGATCTTAGTCAAACCAGGATGGAAGACCAGTTTAATGACTCCTAGTCCAATTATGTTAATAAGCATCAGAGCACAGTGACTTATTTATAGTCATAACACGGTGTCCTTTCAGGGTTCTCTGCAACCAGGCAGGAGAACACAGAGTCAGGGTCTCTATCTACAACTTCTTTCTCCAGCACCTCTCAGGACCATATACAATCTCTAATAGCCATGATTTCATTCTTCTTAGTACAAAGGAGTCATTACTTCTAGACATTAAATGAAAAGTCTCTGGAGGATATAGACAAGGAGAGGACAAATACATCCCAAGGATGGCCCTTCTGGAACAGACATGAAGAAAAGCCAGCCACCCTCTCTAGACTGGCATATGATCTTACTTTCCACTGGTAGAGAAGTCTTCTTTTCCACTAGTTATCTCTGCAGTTTCCCTAGAATCTAAGTTCATAGCAAAATGGGTCATGCGATGGTAGCTTGGAGAAATGGAACAGAAGAGGAGGTAGGGACCAAACCAGTGTTCACCCATATCAACCTTTAGTGTATGGCATATCCTAAATTGCCACTGGGCTTCCTGGGTGGTGCTAATGGTAAAGAACCCACCTGCCAATGCAGGAATGTGAGAGACACAGGTTTGATCCCTGGGTCAGGAAGATTCCCTGGAGGAGGAGATGGCAACCCACTCCAATATTTTTGCCTGGAGAATCCCATGGACAGAGAAGCCTGGCAGGTTACAGTCCACAATTTGCATAGTGTTGGACATGGCTGAAGCAACTTAGAATGTGCTCACAAGTTGGCACTAGAGCAAACCTAGCTCTCTGAGAGTAAACATTCTATTAATGATGTCCCAGCCTTCCCTTGTCACACTCCTACGTAGTAGCCTTCCTTGCAGCTTCTCAGACCACTCCTCATGTTGCAGTCTCTATACACTCCCAGCCCCACACCTTTGTTCATGGTATATTTTGCTAGAATGACTTTTCCCTTTTCCATATCCATTCATCAAAATGCACACTTCCCGTAAAGTCTTCTTCCACGTGGCCTTCCCAGTCTGTAAATCTAATATAATATCTATGTTTTGTTTCCACAGTATTTTTCTTTGAGCTTCTATGACACATTTGATATCACTTTGTTTTGGGTTTGTTTGGTGGGAATAATTCCCATAGGAGAATTTCCCAACTAGACCATGCAGTGCTGAATCTGAGTCATCTTTCTAAACCTTTCAGTGTTTAGCACAGCGGTTGGCACATGGCACACTCTCAAAAAAAACATGTGCTGAGTTCAACCTAGTTAATGTACAAATTGGAATTACAGCAGTCTTAGTATTATTAATTGCTGATGCTAACCTTAGCATTTCTGGTACAGTAGCAATTCTACTTCCTCCTCCTCTTTCTATCCTTATTGCTATTGTTGCAATAACAATAATAGAATAATAATAGCAATAGTTGTTATTATCTTGATCAAAAGCACAGAAATATACTGCCTTCAAAATTTGTCAACATAAATGGACAGACTTGGCTGCTGTCTAATGTCTACATGTCTTAGCTCCATTTGGTACAGCATGAGACATCATCTCCTCTCTTAAATCAACCAAGACTCTGAGCTGCAGAGAAAATCTCTGGCTATGCTTCTTTCTGCCATGGCATATATAAATTACCCCTGACCATTAGGCACAAAATAAAGTAACCTTAAAAAATGCAGGAAGCTGTAAATTACCCTGGAAATGTTTTAATCTCTCACTATCAGTTCTTCCTTGGATCACAATCAAAGTGTATCCTATTTAAAGAAGCCTTATGGGTTTCTTCTCCTGCAGAATGCCTTGCTTCAAATGAATGTCTTGGATGAAGCAAAAGCCATTTATGTTTTACCATAACATTTCAGGAGAACACATTTCATTTTCTCAGTTAAATTGTGAGCCTCCTTGAATTCATGTTCTATTTCTCAGTAAAAATAACTTTGAGAAACAATGGTCATTTCACATACCAAAGTTTTATCACAAAATATTATTGTGCAAAATTGTCCAAACAACTCTGCTAATACAGCTGTTCAAACATCTGGGAGACTCCATTACAAAAAAAAGGAAAAAAAAGAAAAAAAAAAACCTCTCTTCCTATGAGACTCCCTCCAGGGGCACATTCTACACCAAGGTCTTTGTGACAAGTGATGACAGTAGACACACCACTTCTCCAAGTCAAAATGACTAGGCTCCCTATCATAACAATAAACCAAGAGTTTCTTGAATAGAATTCTGTTTGGGAAGTACCATTTATAAGAATCAACAAAATTTATTTATCCACAAAGAAAGCAAAATATTCAGACAAAATTGATTCCTAAACCATGTCAGTTTTGAAATATATCTACATACACATGTATATTTATATACATCTATCCATATATGTGTATTTGGCTATATATTTTGCATGTATCCACTTCCCAACATTCAGACTATCTGTCAGCAGTTTCTTAATTCTTCGCAACCTACATGTGAACTCTATTGTAAAATGAATGATCACATTTATATTTGGTTTCATAAACTGTTCATAAAATATTTTTAGTGCCTTATAAAGTACTTGGCTTATGTTGTTATAAAAAGAAGAAATATAAGTTACACATCTTACAAAAATCCAGGTTTCAAACTAATGCAGACATGCCTATTTCCACAAACTCATCAGAAGTGAGTCTGAAGCATTCTGAGGAAAACACGGAGAGAAAGTTTGAGGTCTATGTAGGTCTGTATCTCCAGTACTTAGTCCAGTACTTGGCACACAGTTGGTGGCCAATGAATATCTGTAAGCTAAATAAACAAAGGAAAAATAAACTCTGTAGAGTGAGTATGGTATGATGGGAAGAGCAAAATTAGGGGTCCTAGATGTGAGTCCCAACTTTCATACCTCCTGGATATACAGATTGGATAAGCCACTGCCTATGACTCTCTGAATCCTACCTCTTATCATAGCATAACAGTCAACTTCAAGGTGTGGTTGTGAGAACCAAATAGAAAACATGTGAAAGTCTTCTTATATCAATAATACATTATTGATTATTACTACCATACATTGCATGCCAAATATACACAGAGCAATCTATATTATTTAATCTCTAATTCCTATAGCATTTTTCTTGCAGCTACTAGTATCTCTGTATTCCAGAAAAAAATATATATATATACAAGTCTTCCAGGTCTGTTGGTTTTAAATTTTCACTTTCATAGGTGGAGGTGGATCTTCCCTTGACCACATCGTAGCCATTCAGTCAGAGGCTAGCGAGTGGACAGTAAGTAGGTAAACCAGTTTTTAAATTTGAATTAAAATATGTGTGAAAGTGCTCTGAAAAGACATGAAAGCACACTCAGTGGAAGATACTGTTATTAACATGATTTCATTTCTGGTTCAGAGGAATTAGAATAATCACTACACACACTATTCCAATTCTCAAGCCTTGGGTGATATTCAGGTTTCACTTATGTTATGTTACAAAGCATGGCAGGACAATAAAGTGGTAGGAAGAAGCCCAAATCATTTGAAATCACTCTTTCCTACAGTCCTGGGAATAAAAGAGAAAAGGGAACCCAAGAACTTGAAGATCGTGCCAGAAATTCCATTTGGGAAGGAGGATAGTGTCTTCAAAGCAGCCAGTGCCTCCCACTCTGTCTGTTTTGATATACAGCCCATCACCAACTTTGTTTAAACATTTCTCATCATATACAGCAACCTAAGGATCAGATCCCAACTTCTTCTGGGGAAATGCCACATTTCCTAGGACAAGTGAGAAAAGGACATTTCAAGTTTATGGCAGCCTTGAGCGAAAATGTCATCTAAAGGAGGCTGGAGGAAAAAGATAGAGAAGGAAAACATTATAAATGAACATTCCTTCTTCCTCAGTGTCTTACAGGGAGAAGAAAAGAATTTGGGGCCAGATAAGGAACCCAAGCCAGAGATACTGTAGCATTTTACAGCCTGGGGTCACCAGGAGGGGGACAAGGGGAGGCCAGGGTGGAGGAGTAGAGCAAGCGATAGGCCAAGACGTGTAGGGGAAATGTGTGGAGTTAGTCCTTGGAGGCTGTGGGGTGAGAACAGGGAAAGAGAAATGGAGAGGCAGCCAGGGAAGGTGTTTGGGGCTGCTTGAGAATATCACATTTCTCTCTGAGAACAACGGGTCCACATGCACCGCATCAGACCCTAAATCAAGGAGAAACCAGAAATACTAGGAGAGCCCAGAGGGAGACTGCTACCAAGAGTCCTCTTTCCAGGCAAGATAGGTTAGTTAAGTCAGATCATTTCATCCCTGGACTGAAATCTCCCACACTTGAAAATGTGGGGGATTTAAAGTGAAAATATACATGCATGGTAATTCAAAATTTGGGAATTGATTGAAGAGTAGAAAATGCAACTTCAAAACTCGAGGATGGTGGGGTAAGAGGGGATGACATGAGTGGTTGTGAAATTACAGCTGAAGAGTTGGACCATTTATTCAGAAGTTGGTGAAAATCCCCAGAAGGGAACATATGGTGGAGTTGGCCGTGATGAACCAGGGCTATATTCACCAATCTCTGTGAGTGCACAAGGAATTCGGAAAATTCCAGGAGAAAGCATAATGAGGCTACAAACTGGGACCAGGGGACTCCATCAGATTCACATCTTTCATGAAACATTCAAGGCATTGGAAGGTTCTGAGTCTGTTTTTCTCATCTAGTTGAGAAAACTGAATTGTAGCATGACAGTTCTGCTGCTATTAGGTAGAAGAGAATAAATATTTTTTTTCCTCTCTCCAGCTCCTAGGAATTAAAAGTCTCTCTGGTACTTTTAGCAACAAATTCTAGGATATCTTTGTTGTTTATTTGCTAACCTTTCAGATCTTTAAAATGGATGCTCTCCCAGACAACCCCAAAAGAGGTCCGTTCCTCTTTTGCACGTCCTATACCCTGATCACAAATCTTTAAGCCACAAGCATAGACAGAGTTGAAGAACTGAAGCAGCAAGTTTGTACTCTAGTATCTTTGAAAATATCCATCCTAGGGATTCCCTGTTGGCTCAGAGGGTAAAGAGTCTGCCTGCAATTCGGGAGACCAGAGTTCAATCCCTGGGTTGGGAAGATCACCTGGAGAAGAAAATGGCAACCCACTCCAGTATCCTTGCCTGGAAAACCCCATGAACGAAGGAGAATCCTGGCAGGCTACAGTCCCTAGGGTTGCAAAGAGTCAAATACGACTGATCGACTTCACTTTCACTTTTCATCCTAGGGTTACAGAGATGACCTGAGGACCACAGTAATAACTGTGACAATAATAATAATAAAGCCAGCATTTACTGAGTGCAAGACATTGTTCTAACACATTGCCATATTTCACAGCAATCCTATGAGGTAGTAGGTTCATTTATTACTCTCATTTTGCAAATGAAAAAAATTGAAGCCCCGAGAGAGTAAATAATTTAACCAAGTGCTATACCAAGAATTATATTCAAGCAGATTTGTACAAGAATCAATGATATCAACCACTATGGAATAATGTGCCCATCTCCAAGTACAAATGAATGTCATCACTACTACATATGGAAAACCTTTCCCTGATCCCACAGGTACTTGCTCTGTGTTCCCACAGTTTTACACATTGATCTGCATTGATCAATAGTGTATTACTAAAACTATTTGCTTACATATCTGTTTCTCTGCCTACTCTGTGAGCTACTTAAGAGTAATGACAATGTTCTATCAAATCTTTTATCTTCAGTTCGGTTCAGTTCAGTCATTCAGTTGTGTCCGACTCTTTGCGACCCCATGAACCACAGCATGCCAGGCCTCCCTGTCCATCCCCAACTCCCAGAGTTTACCCAAGCTCATGTCCATTGAGTCAGTGATGCCATCCAACCATCTCATCCTCTGTCATCCCCTTCTCCTCCTGCCCTCAATCTTGTTCATGGGGTTCTCAAGGCAAGAATACTGAAGTGGTTTGCCATGCCCTTCTCCAGTGGACCACATTCTGTCAGACCTCTCCACCATGACCCGTCCATCTTGGGTGGCCCCACACAGCATGGCTTAGTTTCATTGAGTTAGACAAAGCCGTGGTCCATGTGATCAGATCGGCTAGTTTTCTGTGATTGTGGTTTCAGTCTCTCTGCCCTCTGATGCCCTCTCACAATGCCTACTGCCTTACTTGGGTTTCTCTTACCTTGGACGTGGGGTATCTCTTCACGGTTGCTCCAGCAAAGCACAGCCGCTGCTCCTTCTTTTATCTTACCACTCTCAAAGTCTGACCTAGGGCTGGGAACATCATAAGTCCTTGACAAATTTTATTAAAAGAATGAGTAAATTCAAGTCATTTTTTTCATTAGCATTTACTATATGCTTGCAAGAGCCAGGTCCTATGCAAACCACTGTTTCTTAGAAGAAACACTCGCATCCAACCCTTGCACTCTTATCACTTCCCTCAGCCCATTATTATATTTTTCTTTTTTTCTAATGGCTTTTGGTTCAATCGCTCCAAAGGTGACAAGCAAATTAAGTAGCCCTCTTTTATCCTCATCTTGAGTGACCAGTTAAACTGCCTCATGTCACACAGTCATCTGCATTTACCCCTGGGGACAAGCTATCTTGGTGGGGCAGGCTGGCATTTGGTGGCCTCTTAGTTCAGAGACATGCAAGTAAAGACTGAAGTATAAGTTGGTGAATCTGTGCAAGCCATAGTAGGACCTTGGAAAGGATTCAGCAAAACCTCACTATACACAATCATCTAAATCTCCAAAAAGGCACCAGAATAGACTTAGCAGATTCAAACACAAGGGAACACTCTTCCATCAGTGGTCCCCAAATGACCCAGACAGACTGTGGTCTGAGAAGTCCCAGACAAGAATGAATTCCTCTTTCCATCTTCTCTCAGCATCCACTCACTGCCTTAGTCCAGGAACTCATTAGCTTTGGCCTGAATTGTTGCAACAGCTTCCTGAAAGGCCTGGTTGGCGCCATTCAATTGTTTTAAATTGTCTTATTGAAATATAATGTATACATAATAAAGCACAGCAAAACATACAGAATTTAAGTATTCAGTTCAATGAGTTCTGACAAATGCTTAAATCCATATCAATCCAATGCAAAGCAAGACGTGGAATATTTCCATCTTCCCGGAAACCTTCCTTGAAAGTGAAAGTGTTCATTGTTCAATCATGTCCAACTCTTTGCGACCCCATTGACTAGCCCACCAGGCTCTTTCGTCCATGGGATTTTCCAGGCTTCCTTATTCCCTTTCTAATCAACTCCTTCTATTTTCCAGAGGTAACAACTTAAGATTTACATCACTATAGATTTGTTTTTGCCAGTTTGAGGACTTCATATAAATGAATCACACAGTTATATATCCTTTTGTGTCAGATTTGCTTCATACAACATATTTTTTTGAGATTCATAAGTGGCTGTTCTGTGTAACAGCAATGATCCTTTTTATGGACTTAGACTCAGTATTCCGTTGTATGAAGGAACCACATTTGTTTATGTATTCACCTGTTGATGGGCATTTAGGTTGCTTCCAGTGTGGGCCCTCAGGATTAGGATTGCTATAAAGACTTTTGTACAAGTTTTCTGTGAAGAGATATCTTCTTTTCTTTTGAGTAAATATTTGAAAAAAAGAAATGTTGATTCATACAATAAATACATGTTTAGGTTTACAAGATATTGTCTATTTAACGAAGTGATAGAGTTAGTTTATAATCCCATCAACAATGTGTGAGAGTTCTCCGTATTAAACATTCATGTCAACATTTGATATTACCAGGGTTTTGAGTGAATCTTCTTTAAAAAAAAAAATACCTGTTCCCCTTTCTTGAGTTTGTTTGTTTTTTTCTTAATTATTTGTGAAAATTCTTTATATATTTTGGATACAAGTTCTGTGTCAAATATAAGTACTGCAAATATTTCTTCCAGTTTGTCTTTGCCTGTTTATTTTCTTTGTTGTATCATTTTTACACAAAGATCATTCCATTTTGATGAAATGCAAGTTATTATTATTTTGTTTGTTTTATGTTTTAGATTTTTACATCATAAAAATTGTTGGGTACCATTAAGGTTGCATAGATATCCTATTATGCTTTAATTATGAAGCTATATATCTTTACATTTACCTGTAGAATTATGATTCATCTCAAAGTGTTGTTATACTATGGTGTGAGGCTTTATATTTTCTTTAATATTTTTCCATACAGATATTCAGCTTTTCCAGGACCACTTGTTGAAATACTATACTCTCTAACCCTTCGATTAACTTGTCAAAATCAATCGATTATTTATGTATGCATGTATTTCTGTTTTGTTTTACACTGTTTCATTGATATATTTACTTATCATATACATATAGATACCTAAATAAATACATAAATAGATGGATAGATATAGATAACTTGATCAGTTTGCTATATACACCAGAATCTAACACAACACTGTAAATCAACTGTTTCCAAAAAAAAAGAAAACCAGAAAAAGTCTGCTTTTCTGTAAAAAGAGTAAAAAGCTACTTAATTCAAACAGTGTAATATAATTCATATAATTAACAACATGCAAGAAAAAGGCTACATCTTGTTTAGTAATGCATATATTGTGATAATATAAACACATTCGTGGTAATGGCATTCCATAAATTGAAAATAGTGGTTATCTTTGAGGACAGAGGAGAAAGAGATAACAGGGAATTCAGTAGATAGCACTGTTTTTCATTATTTATTTCTAAAACTGTGTGATACATAGGCTTTCATTATATTATTCTCCATACTTTCGCATGTTTGGAATATTTCATAATATTCTTCTTATCGTATGGAGAATATGTGAGCATATAAGTGAAAGTAGGGAGCCCACAAGAAGCCCCAGCAGTGGTTCAGATGAGAGGCAATGGAGGTCCAGGATCCAGGAAAGCAGTAAGCAGACGGAGAGAAGAGGAGAGACTAAATATAAATCAGAGGTAGAGTGAAAGGACTTGGTCATGAATTAGGGGAAAGAGAATGGTGAGAAAAAGGTAAAATCAAGAATGACTCCTGGTTTTCACCTTGAGTAGCTATTGGGATAGTATTATTGACAATGCGAAGGCCGGGGGCAGAGTATATTTAAAGGGAAAAATCAGAGTTCGGGTTTGGATTTGTTCAGTTTGAATAGTCTATTCATCACTCAGTCAAATGTCAAATAACAACTGGATACATAAGTTTAGAAATCAGGACTGAAAAACATAGACGTGGAAGGTACAAGTACGTAAACAAAACACTGCTGCTTGCCATGCATCAACACCTTGATGCACCATGTTCTTCTAGTTATCACAAGAAGACATTTCATGAGCTCTGCCTATTTGTTTTTGCCTTGAACTTTAAGGATATGTTTTTTTATCTTCAGTCCTTGATCTTAAAGCTTCTAAACATGCTCGAAGAATTCATCCACTCATAAACTTTCTCCTTCCCAAGGATCTCAGCACCAGCAGCATCACTATGCTGAATAGTCACTGCTGGGCCCCGCTTCACTGTCACAAACACTTGCAGCACACAATCACATTCTAAGCACAAAGCGCTCTACAAGACGTCTTTTGGAATGGAACCCTCTCCCGTATAATCACTGCCTTGAGGGCCTAGAATATAATGGGAAAGAGAGGGTGCACTTAACAATAATCCCACAACACTGGGCTTTTTAAAAGTATTTTGAAGTACCTAGTGTGTATCCCTGTCAGATCCGAGGATATGGCAGTATGTTCACAGCTTATTTTATTTAGAACCAGAAAGCAATTGAAAACTAAGTTACAACTCTGACAGCAATAGAAAATGAATGAAAATAAGGAGTCTAATATTAAAACAGTAGAATATCCTATTTTAGGCTCAGCACACATGTTCTAGAAATGTTCAGGCAGTAAATATTTTACGTTTTATAGGCCAGAAGATTTCTACTGAAATTACTCAGTTATGCCACAATACCACAAAAAGAGCCATAGACAATGCAAAACCAAAAACACATATGTGCTTTAAGTCGAGCCCAACTCTTTGTGACCCCATGGACTGAAGCACGCCAGGTTTCCCTGTCCTTCACATGTAGCGATAAAATATTTTTATAGATACTTAAATTTGCATCTATTTCATATAATTTTCAAGTTATGAAATACTGTTCTTTTGATTTTTTTCAACTACTTCAAACATAAAAAATATTCATAACTCACAGACTATACAAAAATAGAATGTAGGCTGGATTGGGTCCATAGGTTGTTGTTTGCATACCCCTGCACTAGATCAACTTCACAATTTCATCTCCGCTATAAGGATATGTTACATAATTTGCAGAGTCTATTGTACAATGAAAATGTGGGATGTTCAAAAATTATTAAAACTTTCAAGACAGCCGCAGCAGAGCATTAAACTAAGTGTGGGACCCACCGGAGCACAAGATCTTGTGGGACTTCACAACTCACATGACCATAAAGCCAGCCAGCCATGTATTTATATCTTCATTGCATTTCTACCTTCCTGGATATAAACTGACTGACACGGATAATATTTAATTATGTGCTTCTAACACCAAGGATTTATTTTAATTCTGTACTGCTAGAACCTAACATAGTACCTGGCACATAGCAGGTGTTCAAACCAAAATTAGTAGGATGAACATAAAATGAATAAATGACTGCATTTGAAAGTTTTGTATATTTTGTTTCCTGAATCACATAGAAATAATTTTAGGCTCCTGTCACCTAAAGTTATATTTCCCTTGAAAACCCACCCAGAGGTCTAGAGACATGCATTTCTGGAATTTGCTTTTTTAAATAAGCTTAACTTTTTAATGCATCATTAAGCACTCTTTATCCAGCCTCATCTCTCCCTCATCCCACCTGGCACCTCACTCTCCGGGCAAAATAATCTACTTAAGTTTCAGCTGTGTCAAGTTCTCCTAGCTCCTGACTTTTTTGCATACTGTTTCCTTTTCCTGGAAATACCACCTCCACCTGGGTAAGCCTGGGATTTCTTCAAAGTTCTGTTTATTTGCCATCTTGTTTGAGAAGCCTGCTGTCTCACTCTGCTCCCTATCAGCTGTACGTGTCCAGTACCCCAAATGCATCTCCAAAGTCTCCTAGGCCTGTGTCAGAACTCTAATGAGGAAGGACTGTGACTTCTTCCCTGGCCTCCTCCAATAGACCTGGGTCAGCTCCTTGGAAGCTCCCTAGCACATTCATCTCTCTCTCTTAAGTACTTGGCACACAATAGTACTTAGTTGATAAATCAACAAGTGAATGAGTTTGGATTGCAAAGCAGCCTGGTAAAAATTTTCTGACCATGTCTTTTAAAGGCTCATTTCCACTGGACGATTAGAACCAAGACAAACAGCATGCAGCCCTCCCTTCAGAAGGATGACAAGGTTCTCTGGCTTGTTAGTCTCAGCGAGGAGCACGGCCTGTGTGGATGGTGAAGGTAGCTGTGGCCACCCAGTGGTCACTGCTTCCCTTCTCAGTAAAACCTCAACAAGTACAGTGGAAATGTTCTGAATTTATATTCCTCTCCTTTCATCATTTATATGTTCATTCAACAAATATTCATTAGGTCCCCAGCACTATTCTAGCATGGGAATATGTCAGTGAGTCAAAATGGTTTCCTTTTTCTTTAAGCTCAATCACTACTGGTAGAAACAGACAATAATCAAATAAGCACACAATATATGTCAGATAATAATAAAGAGCATGAAGCAAGAAAAAAGCACAGAGAGCGTGAGTAAGAACAGTTCAACTGAGGGTGGTCAGGGAAGGCTGCTCTGGGTGATGACAACTGAGCAGGAACCTGAGGTAACTGTGAGAGTCAGTCAACAGCACCACCCTTCCTGGGCAAAAGGCAATGCAACGGAGTCCTGGGGTATCTGGTAGATACAGCAAGTGACCGGTGAGCCTGAAGAGCCAGAGGATGGAGACTAGAGACTGTGTCAAAAAGGAGGTCAAAATTTAGTAAAGGCCTTGCTGAGAACTTTGGGTTTATTCTTAATTTATTCAATTCTATTATTTTACTTAATAATAATTATAAAGCATTTTTGCAGGACCTCCTAGGTTCAGACATTGTATACTTACCTCACATCCTCAAATTTTCACAATTTTTCGTCTCTGAAAGTATACCAATATGAGACAAGTACTGAACTGGCCAAAAAGTTCCTTTGGGTTTTTTTTTTGTTGTTGTTGTTTTTCTGTAAGACATTATGGAAAAACCCAAATGGACTTTTTGGCCAACTCTTCTATAGAAGAAAACATGCAACTGTCCTTGACGCTTTTCCAGAGAGCCTCACAGTTAGGTGGTCACAGATAGATTACTCCAGACCTTTAGATAGCATCCATAATATAACTCAGTATCACAGAGATTTAGACAGAAGTAGTCAAATCATGGCCTTCAGGATTTATTTCCATGGAGAAGTGGCCAAGAAGGTGGAGTACAAAGATCCCAAGCTCACCTCTTCCCATGGGAACACCAAAATTACAACCGTTTATAGAGCAACTACCAATGAGAACTTGAAGACTAACAGAAAAGATTTTCCACAACTAAAGATAAAAAGGGTTTCCCTGGTGGCTCAGATGGTAAAGAATTTGCCTGCAATGTGGGAGACCTTGGTTCGATCCCTGGGTCACAACAAGTTAAGTAGGAGAAGCAGAGACTCATTACAGTCAAGTGCCAATCCCCCTGTATGAGACCCACAAATGATAGGATAATCACAATTGCAGAGGTTTTCCCCCAAGCTGTGAGGGGTCCAAGCCCCACATCAGTCTCCCCCAGGAGACTATTTTTCTACACATAAATGAATAGTTTGAGTGATTGAAATCTAAGTACTTGTAAGTTAACAATTTTATAATTTTAGTGACCAATCAAGGTATCCCTGTCCCCTTTAGTTCATATGATTTGGGAAGGTCAACGTGGGGGTCTGTGGAGAGTTTAGGCTGTTCCTATATGTCCATGTGCCCCATGTATCTTTGAGGAGGAGGATAAGGAAAGGACTGAGTTTCGTGGTCTTAGAAGATCCAGCACAGTCTGAAAATGTGAGTTTAAACAATTTGAGATCTCATGGCTACCCTTGCTCCTATAGCTTTCAAACTCATAGAAAACACAACAGCAGATTATGCTATAAAAACACACTGAAAATTAATTTTAATCCACTTTTGATTTCCTCCTTACATAGTGACTCCAGGAGATGTTGGATCAAGGTCCCAGACAATCCTCTGTGCCTTTCTAAGACCTTCCAAACCTGTGCAGGAGATATTGAGGGCACCTCTCAAAGGTCTAGCACTGACAACCTTACTCTGTTCCCAGACTCTCAGAAATGATGCAGAGTCAAAACTCACCTTGAAGCTAGTGAAGACCACTGCCTACCTGAAGTTTTGTAAAATAATAAATGACCCCTAACAGATCAGCATTTAGCAGTATGATTGGTCTCAGAATCTTGTTGAGGCACACAATTTATAAGCGAGAATTTATAAATTCACTGTCTTTTGTTGAATACCAATTGTGCATTCAGCGCTGAAGAAAACTTAATTACAGAAGAGAACAAGCAGAAAATACATCTGCACATATCAACTCAATAAGCAGTCATCAAGTTCCTCTTCATTATTATGCACTAAAAATAAGCCAGTCATTCCCATAGGAGGTTATAGAAAAGCTATCTGCATTCTCTCGCTTTGTTTTTGTTTTTGTTTTCTTATGTTCTGCCTATATTGCCCACTAGAATAAAATCACCATGAGATCAAGGACCATGTTTAGTTTCATAGCAGGCACGAGTGGGCCAACTACAGCCCACAAGCCAAATCCAGCCCACCACCTGCTTTTTTTTTTTTTTTTTTTTCTGTAAACAAGGTTGCATCAGAACACAAGCACACCTATTTGTTCTCCTTTGGGCTATTTTTACTCTACAACCACTGAATTCAGTAGTTGCAACCAACACTGCATGGCCTACACAGCCTAAAATACTTACTCTGTGACCCTTTTTACAGAAAGTTTTTCAACCTTTGTTTGACAATAGTGCCTGGCATATGAAAGGTACTTAAGAACTTGGATGGATGAATGAGTGACTTTATTTAATACTCATAACAACTCAATTCCATATAAAATTTAAGTTGTAGAGCTGAGATGTGAATCGAATTTAGCTCAGTTAAACTCCAAATTCATGCCCATCCACTCTGCCATACTTCCTTCCTAAAATAACTCCTGTAAGTTTAATGCTCTACCACTTCTAAGATGTTATTCTATTCTTATTTGGACTTACTGAAATCCTTCTGAGAGAAGGTTTTGCTTATTTATTTATATTTAGATGAGACAAGTTTTTAACTTTGCCTTTGTCATCCCTAATTTGTAACTGAGGAAAAAGGCTCTGAAAGGCAGAGTACTTTGTCCAGCTTTTCTCAGCTGATAGAAGGAGTCTGGACTGGCCCCCAGGGCTGCCCTTTGCCTTCACAATGTTTAGAACCCTGTCGATCTTCATTTGTCTTCTGTGCCCGTGAAGGCTATGAATTTATCTTATTTATATTTACGTCCTCAATGCCTAACATGGTTTGTGACTCATGATGGCCATCCCATAGTGGCTGATGAATAAATGTAATTCATTCTCCTACTTCACAGAAGATAAGTAAATCATGTACTATTAAGCTGTACAAGATTGACATAGGGTAATCAAAGTGAAAGTCACTTCATCATGTCCAACTCTTTGCGACCCCCATGGACTATACAGTCCATGCAATTCTCCAGGCCAGAATACTGGAGTGAGTAGCCTTTCCCTTCTCCAGGGGGGCTTTCCAACCCAGGGATCGAACCCAGGTCTTCTGCATTGCAGGCGGATTCTTTACCAGCTAAGCCACAAGAGAAGCCCGAGGGTAATAAGGCTAAAAACCTGGCTCTATTCTAGCTCATAGATTCCAACCTACACAGACTCTTCTCTCCTGCCTTAGATTATTTATATAATACAAGGCAAATATCTAAGTAGATTATCTTCTGATCCAAAAATACTCAAATCTTATATAGATCTCTCTACTAATGTCAAAATGATTTCCCTTTGAGTTGCACATGCTACATCTACTTCCTTTTTAAAAGCTAGACACTAATAGATTTAAATTGTTCTTAAATTATAGTATGTCGTCCTTGAAGAATCATGAGACATTTTTCAAAAACTAAGATGATATTAATGGATAAAATGTTTATATAATTTTCCTTTTTGAAAACTACTATAGAGTTTGTGGGAAACATGATTAATAGCATAAAAATGACTTCTATCTTTGGCTAACTAGTATCCGGTAATTAATCAACTCATCACAACTGAAGATAATGTGTACTTGTAGCATGCTCAAATTTCTTAAAGATGACATGATTGCAAGTGGCGACATTCCAAATCATTAAATATTTACACGGCAATGAAAACAGTTAAGACACAACAGGCAAGTAAGGACAGCATTGTTCTGGACAGAAAAACAGAAATGAGAAATGTGCGCTCAAAGATGAACAGATATATGGATCCTTCGTAAAAGCCTAAGACATATCTCAGGATAGGCCAGTCTTCTACAAGAGTAACTGATTAGAACCCTTTGCTATTTCTGAGGTGCAGCTGTAAAGGCTATTGCCTCTCACTTTTGGATTATAGGTTAAAAGTTAAAGTGAGTAATAGCTGCTCTGGACATTGGCCAAGTGTCACTTAATTCATTTCTCTCTCTCTCTCTCTCTCCTTTCCTCCCTTCCTCCCTCCATCCTTTCTTGAATCCACCTCTTTCCCCCACCTCCTCTTCCTTTTCTTCCTTCTTCCTCGTTCATTATCTCTACCTCTATCTTTATCTCGATCTCTCTGTCCATCCATCTCTTTAGATTTTTCCTGAACTTGTAGCTTTAATGATTCAAGAATGAAAAGGAGATGACTAGTATATGTTTAGAGATTCCTTTAAAATACTGTCAAGCATAGCAGTAATAAACAGTCAAATCTAAGCCAATTTCTACATACCAATTATATTTGAACAATGTATTGTCATAATGTCTAATCAATTTAGACTCTGGGAACTGGTTCCAAGGTTTCACGTTGAATTAATTTACAAAATTTGTGCTGACTCAATTTCCCCTTCCTTCTACATTCCATTATCACTGGACTAAAGTAATCAAACTACTATTTTGTAATAGTAATCCTAATTTTTTACAAACACAGCAAATATAAGTAAATGGAGAGAGAACATTTGCAAACAGATATCAGGACACTGTTATTTGTATAAAATCTAGCCCAGAAAATATTGGATTTTCTTTGGTATAAGATGAACTATATAATTTATTATTTTAAGAACCTTTCCAATTGAAACAGCATAGCCTACATTTCTAGGATGCCATATATCAATTGTCTTGAATTCCATATGGATTATTATCTATTAACTATTTCTCCCACAGTTCTATGATTCAAGAAATCACTAATAAGAGACAAAAATGTACTGTTGCACTTTACTGTTCAAGCAAAAGTTAGAAAAAATAAAAGCATTTCACTTAATGGTGCTTATCATTCTACAAAACAAGCTCACTCAGCCACAGTCCTTCCTAAAAACAATGGACACTCTTGCATATACATTCATTTTCCTATTCCATCGGAGTTTCATAGTAGATCCCTTTAAACAGAAGATTTAGCAAACAGGAATTGTATCTAGTTTTAGCTTTATTTAAACACTTGGAGTATTGCTATTACTGACATCAGTCTCTTCCTTGAAGTCCCCATTCACCATAACTAACTGTACGATGTATTTTCTCAGATTTACTTACCCAAAGGCAAGGGAAATAAATGGCTTTCTGGTGACAGTAAGCAAGTCTTCTCAGTAAAAGCCCGTGTACTATAATTGTACAGACTGGTTCACTACTAGGCATCATGTTGGTGTTTCAGGAGAGTCCTCTAAATCAGTCAGTGGTGTGAGCAGGCTATAGTCAAAGGACATTTTGGCTAAATATTTGCTCCTGGCATTTATTGATTTTCACTAGAAATCAGGCATTTTTTATTCCACTGGAAACTCACCCATGGATGGTGTAGCTGTAATGGTAACTGTAGTGATTCCCATTGTGTTAATATTGCTAACACTAGGTGTTACTGTTTATGAAATGATGACTTTCACTAAGCACTTCACATGTAATATCCCATTTAATCCTCCTGACCACTAGAAAATTATAATCATTACCCCCATTTTACTGATAAGGAAACAGAGTTTTAAACTTCAGAGCCAAATACCTAATAAGTAACAGATCTGCATCTTAAATCCAGGTCCGGTGAATTCTACAGTCTGATTTTCCCCCTAGTTCTTTACTATAAATAATGTTTAGGGCATAAACAATTACTGGCATAGAAATAGAAATAAACTGGACATCAAAATCTCTTTTTATAATATAATTAAAATAGCTTACCTTTTAACCCCATCCTTCATCCTGAGTTTATTAGTATTCTGCAGTAAACATGGGCCTAGAATCAGGTAAATAAGTACTGGCTTTGAAATTACCACCAAGTTAGTGTGTGATTTGGGGAAATCCAATTAATCTCTTTGGGTTTGGGTGTTGAGATATAAAAAATAAAAGATTTGGATTAGATCATCTTTAGGGTCACTTACTATTTTGAGACTCTATAGCTGTCCATTAGTTGATAAAGCCTTGCCTTTGTGAAAACACACACTTTATCTAAACCACAATGACCATGCTTTTTCTAATTAACAGGATCTTAAGAAATGAGATTCATCTTAAAACATTAATTATGGCTGAGAAAATTAACCATCTGAACAATCTAGTTATAAAGATGAGAAACACTAGACATCGTGCTCAATGTTTCACTAATGCCTTATCAGTTCTGAGATATGTCTCTTTATTCTTATTTTACAGAAAAGGAAATTGAAGCCCTGAGAGGTAATGTTTCTTATCTCAGGTTATGTAGTTAGAAAAGGGTGCAGCAGCGGCTCAGACCCAAATCCCTCTCTGAAATCACACTGTCAGGAATTAGAGGGGTTTTGGAGTTCACACAGCTTAATGTTCTGTCTAAAATTAATATTGCATTACTTATTCCAGTGAAGTAATTTAGGATCTTTTGTACTGGATAGAGCTGTGAAATGTACAGTCTCCCAAGGTTTGGATGAAGAGATAAGGACATAAAACACACTAGATTTTTTTTTTTAAGGTAAGATCCAATACAGTGAAGGAAAAACCAACTATAACACGATGATTAGGAGCTCAAGCCTTACAAACTGACTTGCCTGGGTTCAATCTTGACTGTGACACTTAATAGGTATGTGACAAAACAAGGTACTTGAAACTCAGTAAGCCTCAGTCTCTACATCCATGAGTTAGGAGAACAATATCTACTTCATCACTGTACTATTAAGATTAAATGGGATAATCCATGTTAAACTGCTTAGCAGAAGTACCTAACACACACATAAGTAGGCTACTGTTCTTATTTCTCAATGAACAAAAGGGAAGAACATAAAACTACATTCACTACTTCACCCTTATCTCCAAAACTCCCAACCTTTCTTCCCCATCCCCTACTGCCATTGTAAAGAAATTACATTTCACTAACAACAAATTATGCTCATGGTTCAATAACTGACCTAAGTGCATCAACCAGCCATTATTTGTCTGACTATTAGCTGCCTCAACAGAAATATCTTTAAGAAAAGAGCAGCAAACATACTAGTACCAAGCCCTCATTGTAGAGTTTCAGCATTCAATGTAAATCTCAGCCTGACTAAAGACAACATCACAGACCAGGTAGTAACCTATGCAACCTCTAATAAAAAAAAAAAAAATATTTGGCAAGAATTGGAGATGTCAGAAAATGAGGAGGCAAGGAAGAGTATGAGGTAAGAAAAGTGCTTTAGCTTCAAATATGATTAAGATGGATGGTTAGTGATAGGGTTGTGCCAGAAACTAGTAGCATGGATGATTTGTCTTGGAAGAGCTCGTCTAAAACAATAATTCTTGTTTACGTGCAATTTTTACAGCACTTTCCTTGGAAAACATGAAGGTTCTCAGCACAGTACCTCAAGTTCTTCCAAGGAACAATTATAATGAATAGTTTTAGGGCTACAACAAGTTTGGCGAGAAGGGGCATAATCAGGGAACAATGAGGACAATGGACAGCCAAGGGAGAACTGCATGGAACAATAAACTCAGATGTGTGGATGCAGAACCAGGAAGAGAAATCAGTCTAGTGGTGCTGACTCTCAAACCCTCATCTCTTAGAATAAAAAAACTGTTTATTATAAATTCAAATTTGATTGAGCATACTATATTTTAGGGGCTTCCCAGGTGGCGCTAGTGGTAAAGAATCCACCTGCAGAGCAAGAGACACAAGAGATGTGGGTTTGATCCCTGGGTCAGGAAGATCCCTTGGAGGACAGCATGGCAATCCAATCGAGTGTTCCTGCCTGGAGAATCTCTGGCAGGTTACAGTCCATTGGGTCGCAAAGAGTCAGATACAACTGAAGCAACTTAGCACGCATGCAAGGGTTAGTATAGGGTAACCTCAAAAGGTTCTTCACAGTCCTAGAAGTGAAAAAGCAATAATTTAATATGGGACCAAATTTAAACAATACACATATACTACATTCCTGAATATAAAAGCAAAGAATGTGTGCTATTTAAATGAACCACTACAAGAAAAGATTTAAATTTTATAAGCTGGGCAAAGAGATGCCTAATGAAATAACTTTACCAAGGAGGAAAATGAAAATGAATTTGGATTTGATTAAATAAACGAGGAAGCAAAAGATTTTGGTGACTCTCCAAAACTAAACTTAAGCCAAGTTGTTCAATAAAAATTTAGCAATATTTATTCAAGATAAAAGCTACAAGATTTGAATAAGTTGTTCTAAATTTAATATCAAATGGAGGCTTAAAATGGAAATTAATACATTTACTCCCACAAGATGAAGAAATCAAAAAATTATTATAATTTCAAGCAAAATAGTGGTAAGTTACAGAAGTATTTTAGTTATTTCTGACTAAGAAATAGCTAAGTGTAACACATATATTAAAACTATTCCTTAATCAGGCAATCTGAAAAGATAACATATGCTTGATTTCCAAAAAAAAAGAAAAACCATGTAAACACTTCTATAACACTCTTAGAAAAATACACATAAAATAGTGCTATTTGATTGTCTTGGAAATCTAATCAGCCTCATGTAACACTGAACTAATGGGAAAACATTTTAGTTTCTAAAATGTAGAACTTAGAGCAAATTACTGCGTATGGCCCATTTTTAAGTTGAGTGCTATACCTATCAGAGAATAGAGGTATCTTATAAGTCCACAGAAATGATTTACTCAGGATCTTAAAAACTGCCCTATCCTGCGTAATTCCTTAGGTCACCAATCCCATACTTCCCTGTCCACCTACTGGCACACCAGTCACAACACAAAACACAAAAGCCTGGACTTTTGTTTTGCTCACTGTTTTAGTTCTACATCACTCTCTCAACCCCTTTTTTTGCAGCTGATTTCATACTGCCTTCCACTCTCTGTCTACTAAACTTGCTGCCCATTATCATCCTTACCTTACCTGCTACATCTGTCACTTACCAACACTTTCCTAGCTTCAACCTTGGTTTTTCTCAACAACACAGTTTCTTTATATGATTCCTCTGGCCACCTTGAATGAGCATCCTTGAGAGGTCCACTTGACCCCAAGACCTTCTGCTCCAGTGTACTCCACAGACAGGACCACCATTAACTCTGTCCAATCCATCAGAGGAAAACAAGACCAATATTTTTATCCCCCCCCCCCCCACCAAGTGAGTTATCCCAAGGAGTGAAAGTTGCTCAGTCGTGTCTGACTCTTTGTGACCCCGTGGACCATACAGTCCATGGAATTCTCCAGGCCAGGATACCTGAGTGGGTAATATTTCCCTTCTCCAGGGAATCTTCTCAACCCAGGGATTGAACCCAGGTCTCCCACATTGCAGGCAGGTTCTTTACCAGCTGAGCCACAAGGGAAGCCCAAGAATACTGGAGCAGTAGCCTATCCCTTCTCCAGCAGACCTTCCCGACCCAGGAATTGAACCGGGGTCTCCTGTATTGCAGGCGAATTCTTTACCAACTGAGCTATCAGGGAAGCCCTGATAAGAATTCTATAAAATTCTTGATAGGTGACTGAGCATATAGAAATAAGAGTGTCATCATTTGGCAGAATGAGAAATGACTACTCGCTTGATCAATAAATAAAATTAAGCACCTGTGACATATGAAACATGAAACATCATGACAGTTGGTGAAGTCCAGCATATTTCATGACCATGGATACTTTAAAATCTAATGGGTATAAACTTTTGACAGGTAATTATATGAGAGATGAAAGTAATAAAGTAGCGATGCAAATACACCAAAGTGTATTTAAAAAAAAATAGGACGACTAGGTTATTGAGATATCAAAGAAATCTGGGTGGAAATCAGAGAAAGGTCTTTATAACATATTCCATCCAAACACTCAACTTACAAATAAAGGCATTTTGAGCTGGAAAGACAAAGTGACCAGTTTGCCCCATGAATGAAAGAGTAAAAGGGTAGTGGCTAACTTTATATACTTAGCTGTCTATCTCCTCAGCTACTCTCTAAACTGCTTTCCAAAACAAGAAACAGGTTAAAAATACTGCACTACACAGAGAGATGAGCAGTAGGCAAGCAATTAAAATTGGCATTGTAAATGAATCGTGTGTGTATGTGTGTGTGTGTGGGTGTGTGCACACGCGCGTGTGCTCGGGCTTCCCTGGTGGCTCAGATGGTAAAGAATCTGCCTTTAATGTGTGAGACCTTGGTTCAACCCCTGGGTTGGGAAGATCCCCTAGAGGAGGGCATGGCAAGTTGCTCAGTCATGTCCAACTCTGAAAACCCATAGACTGCAGCCCTCCAGGTTCCTCTGTCCATGGGATTCTCCAGGCAAGAACACTGGGGTGGGTTGCCACACCCTCCTCCAAGGGATCGTCCCAACCCAGGGATCAAACCTGCATCTCTTATGTCTCCTGTATTAACAGGCAGGTTCTTTACCACTAGCACCACCTGAAAAGCCCTTATAAACGGTAACCACCTTTTCAATGTTTTCACATGGCCTGAGGCTAGAGAGAGAAAGAGATTGCATCAGCTCTGATGTTTCTTCCTCTTCTTACAAGGAAACCAGTCCTATTAGATTAGGGTCCCAATTTTATGACTTCATCCAATTTTAATTACCCCTTTAGAAGCTTTATCTCCAAATATAGTCATGTGGAGGGTGGTTCAGTTCAGTTCAGTACAAACACTCAGTCGTGTCCGAATCTTTGTGACCTCATGAACCGCAGCACACCAGGCCTCCCTGTCCATCACCAACTCCCGGAGTTCACCCAAACCCATGTCCATTGAGTCGGTGATGCCATCCAACCATCTCATCCTCTGTTGTCCCCTTCTTCTCCTGCCCTCAACCTTTCCCAGCATCAGGGTCTTCTCAAATGAGTCAGCTCTTCACATCAGGTGGCCAAAGGATTGGAGTTTCAGCTTCAACATCAGTCCTTCCAATGAACACCCAGGATGGTCATAATTTTCCTTCCAAGGAGTAAGTGTCTTTTAATTTCATGGCTGCAATCACCATCTGCAGTGATTCTGGAGACCAGAAAAACAAAGTCAGCCACTGTTTCCACTGTTTCCCCATCTATTTGCCATGAAGTGATGGGACCAGATGCCATGATCTTAGTTTTCTGAATGTTGAGCTTCAAATCAACTTTTTCACTCTCCTCTTTCACTTTCATTAAGAGGCTCTTTAGTTCTTATTCCCTTTCTGTCATAAGGTTGGTGTCATCTGCATATCTGAGGTTATTGATATTTCTCCTGGCAATCTTGATTCCAGCTTGTGCTTCCTCCAGCCCAGCGTTTCTCATGATATACTCTGCATATAAGTTAAATAAGCAGGGTGACAATATACAGGCTTGATATACTCCTTTTCCTATTTGGAACCAGTCTGTTGTTCCATGTCCAGTTCTAACTGTTGCTTCCTGACCTGCATACAGGTTTCTCAAGAGGCAGGTCAGGTGGTCTGATATTCCCATCTCTTTCAGAATTTTCCATAGTTTATTGTGATTCACACAGTCGAAGGCTTTGGCATAGTCAATAAAGCAGAAATAGATGTTTTTCTGGAACTCTCTTGCTTTTTCGATGATCCAGCAGATGTTGGCAATTTGATCTCTGGTTCCTCTGCTTTTTCTAAAACCAGCTTGAACATCTGGAAGTTCACAGTTCACATACTGCTGAAGCCTGGCTTGGAGAATTTTGAGCATTACTTTACTAGCGTGTGAGAGGAGTACAATTGTGTGGTATTTTGAGCACTCTTTGGGATTGCCTTTCTTTGGGATTGTAATGAAAACTGACCTTTTCCAGTCCTGTGGCCACTGCTGAGTTTTCCAAATTTGCTGGCATATTGAGTGCAGCACTTTCATAGCGCAATCTTTCAAGATTTGAAATAGCTCAACTGGTATTCCATCACCTCCACTAGCTTTGTTCTTAGTGATGCTTCCTGGGTGTGGTTAGGGCTTCAATATATTAATTTTGGGACAACACAATTCAATCCATAACAATAGGTAATTACAGCAGATAGCAGAGGTATGAATGAGTGACAGTGGAAAAAGAGGAAAAGGGACAAAGCCCAGAAAAATCTATGAAGGAATAATCACTATGACCTGTAGCTTACTTGGATACTGAGAAGGACAGAACAATCCAAACTGAAGCCAAGTTTTAAGGAATGCAACTGACAAAAAAAACACCTGATGTTTGAATGGCATCATCAACTCAATGAACATGAGTGTGAGCAAGGTCTGGGAGATGGTGAGGGACAGGGATGCCTGGTGTGCTGCTGTCCAGGGGGTCACAAAGACTCAGATATGACTGAGTGACTGAACAACAACAAATTGACAAAAAAGAAATCATCCTTCCTTAGAAGACCACTGTCTTTTTGTTTTGGAGAGAAGCATCAGGAAAAGAGGGGTGGAAATAATGCAAGGAATTTGGTTGCAATTAAGGAATTAGCAAGTCATACAAACGGTTGTGTCTACTAGACAACAAGAAATAGAGTCTAAAAAAGTAAATAACAGGTTCACATTTTAGCCAAAAGAATCATTGAGATGTAAACAGTTATAGAATTGTTACAATTAAGATTGAAATTAGTAAAAAATTACAGAATTTTTCTGTTTTTTAAACATGAGTATATTTTTATTTCCTAATAATCAATCCATTTTATTTTATTTGATAAAACTGAGTGTGGAAAATGATCAAATGTAACTTTATTGAAACTTGAAATATTTCATGCAGCACTTCTAAAGTAAGTTTAGCAGATATAAATCTCATGAGGCAATCTGTGATTACAGATTTTGTGGAAGTAAAAACGGGTATAAATTCTTAAGTCTCTACTAGAGATCTGTAACATTCAATGAATGATTCCAATATCAATAAGGATAGTCTAGAACAGTGGCTCCCAGCTTTGCACAGCAGTGTCACCAAAGGGGTATTTATGAAAATGAAGGTTAACAGGGTTCACCCTAGGCTTCCCGAGTCAGGTCTTAGAGCTGGGCCTGGATACTTCTAAATTTAAATCATCCTCAGACAAATCTGATGCATGGCTAGAATCTTGGTCTACAATAGAATAGCAAGATACTTCTCATGGTAACATGGTGCTTTATCTTTCTGTCATCATGAGCCATTAATATTTCCAATGTGCCCTTTCCATGAGACTAGGCTTCCTTCCAGTGTCTGAGAAATCTAACATTTCATTCAGAAATTTCTGAATGTGTTCAATGAATATTTTCTTAGTATCGGCATACTCAAATATTTTTATGCCCTACATAAAAAGATGAGACAGCATAGCAACCCTAGCAAACTAACACAGTGAAATAGAGGCTGAAGGAGGGGCCCCTGCTTGCTAGTAGGATGGCATACTAAATCAGACAGCTTCCAAGACCACAAGCATGAGGGAAGAACGGGTCATCCTGAGTCAAGAGCCTGCAGAATGCTGCGCCCTGAGGCATCCTCTCTGGAGAACTGGGTCAGTTCCCTGTGAGCAGCTCCCAGAGTCATCTCCTTGTCCTCTGTCTTGCACTTTTTTGTCTTGCATTCCAATCTGTTGCAAATGCCTTGTAACCATCCCTCCTGCTGCCTTTTCAGATCTCATTCTTGGTTGGAGTAACCGCTGACTACAGGCGGTGGCTGTTTTCTGACTGTGCCACCTACGGATCTCTCCTCTGTAAATTCATGCTTAATCACCTGCTACTCAGTGAAATGTTGAATTGTTCAAATAAACACTGCCGGGAGAGCTAAGATCAACAATTTAGGCCTGTGTGTTAGCAGTCACCTCTAAAAGGAAGCCTGGGAAGCCCAGGCTCCTGTCCCGAGCCCTATCATTACCATACCTGACAATCCACTGCTTTCCCACATCTGATACCCCCATGGATTAGGTACTTCCTGTTTAGAAATTCATTTTCTCACAGTTCTGGAAGCTGATGGTCCAAGGTCAAGGTGTTGGCAGTTTTGGCTCCTTCTGAGGTTTCTGTCCTTGGTTTGTAGGTGATCATCTTCTCCCTTTGCCTTCACACTGTTTTCGGTCTGTGTCTGTCTATGTTCTAATCTCCGGTCCTTGTAAGGACACCGGTCATGCTGACTTAGGGCCCAGCCATACAAGGTTGTTTTACATTAATTTGAGCCTCCTTCGTGGCTCAGATGGTAAAGAATCTGCTGCAATGAGGGAGACCCAGGTTTGATCCCAGGATCGGGAAGATCTACTGGAGAAGGAAATGGCAACCCACTCCAGTATTCTTGTCTGGGAAATCCCATGGACAGAGGAGCCTGGCGGGCTGCAGCCCATGGGGTCACAAAGAGCCGGACATGACTCAGCGACTAACATTTTACATTAATTATCTCTTTAAAGGCTCTATCTCCAGATACAGGCCCTATTTCACATTCTGAGGTGCTGGAGGTTAGGACTTGAACTTATGAATGGAACAGAGAATATAATTTAGCTTAGCACCCCTTGATGTGAGCACTTTTCTTCTCTTAGACTATGTTTTTCTGTTCATGAGGAACCTCAAAATTATAAGTGGGGAGGATAATCTCTCTGAGGCATGTTTTCATCCTTTTGGGAGAGGTAAATGTCCTCTCAGATAACTAACAGGGCATAGAAGGACAGGCTCTGAAGAAGGCAGAGATAAACTGATGACGCTTAATAAAGCTTACATATAGGGGCCTGCTCTTATGAGGTCTAGAAGCCACAGAGTGTTCTGGCAGGAAAGGAAAGTAAGGCTGCAACCAGGAAGGATTTCTAGATAGTAAGCACTTTTGATAAACTGGCAAAGAGATTTCAAAAAGAGAAATCTGGATCACCAAGCTACCAGTAATTTGTTGTGATTTTGTTTCATTGTCTTAATAAATTTTTATTTTCACATCTAATATTATATTAAAATTTCTGTATTTTTTTTTCTCTTAAGCTTCAGACTCTTCCAAAACCGAGAGCTGCCCCATGGAAGATTTGAAACACATGAAATTCTTTCTCACAGATCAGATACTAAAATGTCTAGAAATCTAGGACAAAGCTCCGAAGTTGAGGTGTTAAATCATCAACTAAAGAAAAGCAGAAGAGATTTGGGAAGTGAACAAGCAAAATGTATTCTGTCTCTGGAGTTCCACAAGATTGAGACAGAGCTGACAGAACCTGCACATGGCTGCTGTCCACTCTTCATGAAACTCAGCTACCTTTTAAGCATTCAGTCCTGGACTGCTACCCATGCTAAAAAATGTGAAGGTACAGAGAAGGGAAAAGTATATTTCACTGGAAAATAGTTTAAAAGTCTATATTCTAATTGCAAAATCATCTTTAACAGGAACTGAGAGGTTCCTTTTCTCAGCAACCTAATTTCCAATCTCACCCAAAGCCCTGTCTTTGTAATCAGATCAAGGCGACACATTGAGGACCATACAGCTCATGATGCCCCATGTGAACTAATAAGCCCAGCCACAGAGCTACAACATGTACCATACTAACTGCCAAGCTTGAAGGCCCCAAACAGTAAGAAAAATGCAAAAAAAAAACCGCTGTAACACCCCATGCCAGTGCTTAGTGGTATGCAAAACGTTATTCCTCTCTGTTATTTTCAGCTCTGAATTCTAGCCCCTCTAATTATGGCTCAATTATTTTTGGTCAAGGAGCTTATATTTGGAGTTTTGGGATACTAACACCTTTCTCCACAGTTTGAGTTCGGGACCGGTTGAAAATCAGACATGGCTGTCAGAGACACCGAACATCAGATGTATTACTTAAAATAACTAGAAAAATAAATAAATAAAATAACTAGATGAGAGGATATGAATTAAATGAAACGCCACAGTGAACTTTCTAAAATTTCTTCCAAACTTTACCCAAAAGTGGAGTGGACAACTGGAGGCCTGTCCAGCTGGCCAGCGTTCCCTGGTAATATGTCCTCATGGCAAAGAGGAGACCCAGAGGTACCCTCTATGAGAGCAGCCACATCTGAAAGAAATTGAATTTAGGAGCTAAACCAAACCACCTGCTTCCAAACTCACCCATTAGATGAGTCATGCCTATCCCTGTGGAAAGGAGTATGGAGAGGCAGGAAGGCACAAAAACTCCAGGAGATGCTTCTCCCGCCAGAACACTGAAACATAAAGCACAGGGAGTGTGGGTCTCCACCTAACAGCACTAGCAACACACAGCTCAAGTCTTACAAATGTTTTGAACTAAAGATCAGAGTAAAGGTATTTCCATAAATATATCCAAAGAAAATAATCAGTGATACTAATAAGCAGTGATGTATCAGTATCTTCATTTTAACATTAGAGCAGGAAAAGAAATCAAAACAATAAGGAAAAAGAATTTATGTCTCTCTTAAAATACTTTCTAAATGCTTTTAATGAAATAAAAATACATTCATGATGTAATGGTGAATTTTAAAAAAGGCAAAAAATTGTATTACAACAAAATCATAAGAATATATATGAAACATTACAGGCATATTTTTATTATGTATTTTATAAACGTTCGACAAGGAACATATATAAATAAAATCAGAATAAGATCCTCTGTTTATATCTTCCCAGCATATCCAATCCATGATTCACTATGTATACTAATTTTATATTTAGGCATCATCTTCATGAGTTAAACAAAAAGAAACTCAAACCTGTATAGCATATTATCATATTGGGGACAAATGAAAATTCATATTTGTGTGGGTATTCTCATATTTCCACAACATAAAGAAGAAAACATGTATTTTATCCTATTGCTGTAATATGCCTAAATAATGGGGATAAATATCTAATATATCCATTGATTTTAGTGAAATTATCCTTGATCAAATAAATTAGTTTCTGTGAACAACACCAATATTATCTTTAATTATCCATGACTAGGGTTGCCAGATAAAATTCAGTGCTCAGTCACCCAGTCATGTCCATCAGACTGTAGCCAGCCAGATTCCTCTGTCTATGGTATTCTCCAGGCAAGAATAGTGGAGTGGGTTGCCATGTCTTCCTCCAGGGGATCTTCCTGACCCAGGGATTGAACCCGTGTCTCCTGTGTCTCCTGCATTGGCAGGCAGATTCTTTACCACTAGTGCCACCTGGGAAGCCCCTAAAATACAGTATGCGCAATCAAATTTGAATTTATAATAAACAGCCTTTTATTCTAAGTATGTTCTATGCAATATTTGAGAAGTTTCATGCAATATTTTCAGGCTTCCCTGGTGACCCAGATGGTAAAGAATTCGCCTGCAATGCAGGACACCTGAGTTTGATCCCTAGGTTTGGAAGATCCCCTGGAGGAGAGCATGGCAACCCACTCCAGTATTCTTGCCTGGAGAGTCCCCATGGACAGAGGAGCCTGGCAGATTAGAGTTCCTGGGGTCACAAAGAGTCGGACACGAATGAATGACTAAGGACATGCAATACTTGGAACATACTTACAGTAAGAAATCATTTATTGTTTATCTGAAATACCAGTTGGATTGGCCACCCTGAATTTTTATTTGTTCAATCTGGCAATCACATTTATGATATCATTTCAGAAAGCCACAATCTCTACTCTGCATATTCATTATTCTAGCTCCAGCAGGGGCTAAACAATTGAATTAACTGGAAAACAGTTTATCAAGCTAAAACTAGAGCTTTCTAATTCAGAGGAGCACACTCCCAGGGAGCGTGCAGAGATTCCAAGCTTGTACACCTCTCTGTGGATGCCCCACTATCACTGCCTTTGCAGACTCCTCTCTCCCCATCCCTGTAGAACAGTCCCAGATAAAACAAGAGCAGCAGAGAATCCAAGTGTTCCCAAATTAATTCTAAATGAAATATGCGGGAGCCCAGCCATCCTTCCCTATCTCTAAAAGCCACCCAGCCACACCGTTGCACCCCATGATGGCTGTAAGAGGATGGGGTTGCATCAACTGTGCGTCATTCCCTGAAACACAGAAAGCAGGAAGCCACAGTCACCCCTGGAATACCTGTCACCATTGGAAGAAACCAGGAAGAATCTGTCTGACTTTCTTCTTATCCCAAAGATGCCTATCTCACACTGTGATCGCAGTAAGATAAAGGCTGGGCACGGACAAGAGGGTCACATGGACAACTGACATTTTATTGGCCTGCGACTGTTATTCCATTGATATATGAACAATAAAGATATAGAGCAAAAGAGGCAGGGTTCAAATACCCTGCCTCACATTTAGGTGAGACTTCATCCTCCAGAAGATTTTGGTAGCCAGGTGGCTCTCTGGATCCTTCATTAAGTACTGACCAGAAACTTCAAAAGACATCCCTCGTTGTTTGATACTGTTGTTTAAAAGAAAGATCAGCAATATGAAGTCTGACAACCAGATCAGCAGGGAAAGGAAAGAATCCAGTAGAGGGCCTCAAAAGGGGACATGGTCACTGTCTGACCTTATAACCAGATGACCCACCACGCCAAAATGGATTCACAATGGCAGGTCCAGGTTCCTCCTTGAATAACCTCCCCTCCCCCCAATTCACTAAAACATTCCATTTCAGCAAAGAAGTTTTGTAATCTAGTAAAGAAAGTGACAAGTAAGACAGCATGATGGTTAACTCCTGTTACTCAATCACATAAATGGCCCTGAGACCCCAGCTGATGAATGATACGTTCATCACCCTGCAACTGTACCCTTCACCTGTCATGGTCCCAAACACTCAGACTGAGGATAAGCACCATCATCCAACAGTTTGAAATCTATACTCTTAGCCCAACATTGATTGGATGCAAACCAAGAAACAGAAATGACACCTACTGTATTCTAGTTTTTGCAACTTAAATATCATTTGCTTTCAAAATTATTCCAGTATTTTGTTTTGCATTTTGCTGAAAAGCCAATGCTTTCCTGGTGTGCAGTTAGCATATTTTCTTTTAGCCCTATCCTTTGTAACACTATACACTTTAGTTACAGATTATTTGCATTAACAGCCTATAGAACCCTGCTTCTAGTCCTCTTCAACCAGTTTAGCTCTTCAGTTGAGTTTTTCTTAACTATCTCAGCTGATTGTCTCCACATGTCCTATGACTGGAAGCTTCCATTCAGCCAGCCCTATAGTATACACAAAGAAGTAGAAAACTGAAAGAAAAGACTCCTAGCCATTGGGAATAAAGCTCTAGTCCCATTTTTCCAATCTTTATTTTAAGCTGATTCTGGCAATGAAAGGCATCTGAAAATCTTCCAAAAATTAAAATATATTGTCTCTATCAATAAAATACTTCTGATAACTGTTTGCAAAGCAAGCCCGCTGTTAGAGAACCTAAAGGTCTGAGCTCTTTGACACAGGGGTCTATCAATTTGCTCCTTTCTCACTGAGTTCACAGGAGGGTGAGGTGGGAAAGAATTATTAACTCATCTTGGCCCCCACTCAGTCCTGTGAGAGGACAGTATCTAAACTAAGACGACTGTACCAGACTACTTTCCCCTCACAGAAACAAAAGCTGGGTTTAACCCCTGGGTATCTTCATCAGAATGGTAAGCCTCTACTGCTGTTCGTCACAAAAGACCATCTCCCCACTCTGATGCAGTGTTGAGATGGGGAGTGGTCAAGAAGCAGAAAGTCTTGTTGAGTCTCAAGGCTTCTACTTGCTAGAAGTGCTATAATGAAAGTTCATAAGACCTGGTATGAGCACCAGCTTTCTCATTTGTAACATAGGAATCAAACCCTGCCTCCTAGGCCAATATAGGAAATGAATGAGAAAATTTGAGCAAAAATATTCTACAACATGGATGGATATAGAGATTGTCATACTTTGTAAAGTAAGTCAGAGAGAAAGATAAATACCATATGGCATCACTTATAGTGAAAGTCGCTCAGTTGTATCCAACTCTTTGCAACTCCTTGGAATTCTCCAGGCTAGAATACTGGAGTGGGTAGCCTATCCCTTCTCCAAGAGATCTTCCCAACCCAGGGATTGAACTCAGGTCTCCCACACTGCAGGCAGATTCTTTACTAGCTGAGCCACACAGGGAAGCCCAAGAATACTGGAGTGGGTAGCCTATCCCTTCTGACCCAGGAATTGAACCGGGTCTCCTGCATTGCAGGCAGATTCTTTACCAGCTGAGCTGCCAGGGAAGCAATCCCACAGACTGGAGCCCACCAGGCCCCTCTGTCCATGGGGATTCTCCAGGCAAAAATACTGGAGTGGATAGACATTCTCTTCTCTGGAGGATCTTCTTGACCCAGGGATCAAACCCAGGTCTCCGCGTTGCAGGCAGATTCTTTACGGTCTGAATGACCCTGATAAAAGTAAGTTCATAGCATGTGAGTTGTAGCTACAGAGAAGAATGTCTCTAGAGGATTCCTCTCAAATCACAGGCAGAGATCCTTATTTGAAAATAATGCTTTCATTTTAATATATTAATGTTAAGCAATGTTTATCTGCACCAAACAGACATGTAACTTTGGGAAAACATAGCAGGCTGGTATTTTCAGTTTGTTTATTTTAGACCACTTATACAATAGCAGTTTGTCTCTCTATAAAAGCCTTTCCTGATCAATAATGTGTTTAACTTCAGCTTTAAGAAGGTATTTAAATTAGCACATGATTCTCAAGTTCTTTCTTCCTAAAGCAGTTCTACAGAGTAACTTTCTAAATATTGCTTTTGTCTGGGCCAAATCAACTGGCAATGCCAGAAATACATTACTGCAAAGTTGCATTATAAGACAGTGCCATCATAACAAAATGGTGAAAACCAGAGCAGTTTTTATTAATAACAGCAGAACCTAATTTCATGGGCTTTAATTTACCATTTTTATATTTTACTATGACATTATCCAGATATAAATTGTTATGATGAGAAGCTATTCACTAGGGATAAAAAAAGTTAGAACTCTGCTTTTAAAATAAGACTTTGCCTATATCAGTGAAGGACACACTAATAAAGATTGGTCTGGAACATTTCTCCTTATGACGATTGACTTATCAGCAATAGTTACTGAAGCAGAGTTGGAAATTACATAATTGCCAGAAACTGTAGATATTTGACTTGGCAAGAACCCTAGGTTTATCTGATTTATTTTTGTAAGAATTGGGCCCCATGGATATTTAGAAATGTTTAATGAAAGAACAGTAGAATATAAATGAAACAAGCAAAACTCCTCTTTTCAAAGGCAGCATTTAACTCCGTCGTCACTGTTGTGATAACACAAATAAACCAAGGACAAACCTTTGGTGATGGTGCTGGGGAAAGCACTACTACTCCAGATTAAAACATCATGAGCTACTAACGTCTGGACATATTCCCCCTCTTCATAATCATGCTCGTCCATTCTTGGACTACTCTTTTTATCAGTGGGCACTGCCTAATGTGACACTGAGGCTCAGAACACGTGCTCAGTAAAGAGAGCACAAAACACAAAGGATATGTTCACGTTACAGGCACGTTCTGACCTCTGTCTGCACTCAGGGAGGGGGCCATCCATTGTCGAGAACAGAGAGACAGAGAGAAATAGAGACGAGTGTTTTACTAACCCGATACCATTCTCCTGCCTTTGGACTTCAAATGCCTAATATAATGCTTGTTACAAAGCTGATTCTCAGTGCGAGTTTTGTTACTGAATTAAAGCAAATGAGAAAGATGGACTATGGGGAAATAAAATATAGCAGCTAGATATAGAAAGAAGAGACAGACTGCAAAGCCCTGGTTTCTCTTCCTGGCTCCATCATCCATCTGCTTTGTGACCTTAGGTTAAGCCCGTTCCTCTTTCTAGACTGTGGTTTCCTCATTTGTAAAATAAGTCTATTTTTCTTGATGGTATCTGAAGTATCATCTACTCCATTAACCCATACTTTATAAAAACCTACTGTCCCACCAAAAGTGTCACACTTCCTCCTCAATACAACGAGCTGCTTGTACTAACCAGTGTATTTACTTGATAAGTTCATTTATTTTGGCGATGCTCCTCAACATAATTTCATACATACTTAACTTTTTCATTGTGCTTCCTCTTGATGTTCCTACTTGGCATACCTCTGATATCATCCAAACTTTGGTGGGCAGTCACATAGCAAAAAAATTTTTTCGAAGTCAGATAAACAGAGTTTAGTTTGGTTCCTTCATTTCCCCAGAAATTTACTCAGTTCCCACGAAACTTATCTGCAAAGTGAGATTCCTATTTCCTTCATCACTGAGTTGCTGTAAGACTAAAAACAAATAAATACATAGAGTAGTCATCTGGCATCTAGCAGTTTCTCAATATATGTGTTTGCTTATAATCCACCTATGGCCTTGCAGATCCTATTGTGGAAATATAGGTATGCTCCTCCTTTCCTGTATCAGTTTCATGTTGTAAGATCAAGCTTGGAAATGAATGGGTTAAAGAGATCTTAGAGAAAGAGAAGTCCACTCATTTCAAAAGGTAGTCAACCAGCCTTCATTCCTTCAGAAATATTTACTGAGGCCTGTGATGAAGCAGGAAAATTTATGCACTAGAGTACAAAGTATAATCAAGGTGATGCAGAAGAGACAGACATACAAATGACAATCAAAGTGCCCAGTAATATGTTTGATAATAGAGGGTGTATATAACATTAGAGGAGCATCATGGAGCATGTAAATCTGATAAGATTTGCCACTAATTTAGTAGTTTCAAAATTCTCTTGCTTGCATTAGCTTTTTTTTTTTTTAATTGGAGGAAAACTGCTTTACAATGTTGTGTTGGCTTTTGCCATACAACAATGTGAAGCAGTCATAATTACATATAAATATATCTCCTCCCTCATAAGTCTCCCTCCTCTCCCCCATCCCACCCTTCTAGGTCATCACAGAGGGCCAGGCTGGCTTCCCTATATTATAGAGCAGCTTTCCACTCTCCATTTTGCACATGATAGAGGATATATGTCAATGCCACTTTCTCAACTTGCCTCACTCTCACCTTTCTCTGCTTTGTCCACAAGTCCATTCTCTATGTCTGTGTCTTCAATCCTTTCCTGCAAAAAGTCCATCAGTACCATTTTTCTAGATTCCATATATGTGCATTAATATATAATATTTGCTTTTCTCTTTCTGACTTAATTCACTCTGTATAACAGGCTCTAAGTTAATCACATCCAATCCCAAAGAAAGGCAATGCCAAACAATGCTCAAACCACTGCACAATTGCACTCATCTCACCACTAGTAAAATAATGCTTAAAATTCTCCAAGCCAGGATTAAGCAATACGTGAACCGTGAACTTCCAGATGTTCAAGCTGATTTTAGAAAAGGCAGAAGAACCAGAGATCAAATTGCCAACATCCACTGGATCATCAAAAAAGCAAGAGAGTTCCAGAAAAACATCTATTTCTGCTTTATTGACTATGCCAAAGCCTTTGACTGTGTGGATCACAACAAACTGTAGAAAATCCTGAAAGAGATGGGAATACCAGACCACCTGACCTGCCTCTTAAGAAACCTGGTTCCAAATAGGAAAAGGAGTATATCAAGCCTGTATATTGTCACTCTGCTTATTTAATTTATATGCAGAGTACATCATGAGAAACGCTGGGCTGGATGAAGCACAAGCTGGAATCAAGATTGCCAGGAGAAATATCAATAACCTCAGATATGCAGATGATACCACCCTTATGGCAGAGAGTGAAGAAGAACTAAAGAGCCTCTTGATGAAAGTGAAAGAGGAGAGTGAAAAAGTTGACTTAAAGCTCAACATTCAGGAAACTAAGATCATGGCATCCAGTCCTACCATTTCATGGCAAATAGATGGGGAAACATTGGAAACAGTGGCTGACTTTACTTTTCTGGGCTCCAAAATCACTGCAGATGGTTACTGCAGCCATGAAATTAAAAGACACGTACTCCTTGGAAGGAAAGTTGTGACCATCCTACACAGCACATTGAAAAGAAGAGACATTACTTTGTCAACAAAGGTCCATCTTGTCAAGGCTATGATTTCTCCAGTGGCCATGTATGGATGTGAGAGTTGGACTATAAAGAAAGCTGAGTGCCAAAGAATGGATGCTTTTGAACTGTGGTGTTGGAGAAGACTCTTGGGAGTCCCTTGGACTGCAAGGAGATCCAACCAGTCCATCCTAAAGGAAATCAGTCCTGGGTGTTCATTGGGAGGACTGATGTTGAAGCTGAAACTCCAATCCTTTGGCCACCTAATGTGAAGAACTGACTCATTTGAGAAGACCCTGATGCTGGGAAAGATTGAGGTCAGGAGGAGAAGGGGATGATGACGACGGAGGATGAGATGGTTGGATGGCATCATCGACTCAATGGACATGGGTTTGGGTGAACTCCAGGAGTTGGTGATGGACAGGAAGGCCTTGCATGCTGTGGTTCATGGGGTCACAAAGAGTCGGACACGACTGAGCAACTGAACTGAACTGGTAACAGGCTCTAAGTTCATCACATCACTACAATGGACTCATATCTGTTCTTTTTTTATGGGTGAGTAATATTCCATTGTATACAGTTACCACATCCTTAGTTTTTAAGAGGAATATAGTGCTTGGGGAAATAGCCATCTCTCATGTTTGAGTCTATTTTTTAAAGCAGGGTAAAGATTTAATAGATAATCGACTTCTTCCACAGAAAAATAAGTAATGGAGTTTTAGTTTAATAATTATTTCAAAGATACCAATGACGGGACTTTCCTGGTGGTCCAGTGGTTTTAAGACTTCATCTTCCAATGCAGGGTGTGTGGGTTCATTGCTTGGTAATGTCACGCAGCCAGAAGAAAACAGAACATAAATAACAGAAGAAATACTATAACAAATACAATAAAGACTTCTAAAAAGTATGTAAGTTGCTTTTTTTAAGTTGCTCAGTTCAGTTCAGTTCAGTCACTCAGTCGTGTCCGACTCTTTACAACCCCATGAATCGCAGCATGCCAGGCCTCCCTGTCCATCACCAACTCCCGGAGGTTACTCAAACTCATGTCCATCGATTCGGTGATGACATCCAGCCTCAGTCATGTCAAATTCTTTGCGACTCCATGGACTGCAGCTTGCCAGCCTCCTCTGTCCATGGAGTTCTCCATGGAGGAATACTGGAATGTGTTGCTATTCCCTTCTCCAGAGGATCATCCTGACCCAGGGATCAAACCTGGGTCTTCTGCATTGCAGGCAGACTCTTTATCAACACATATTATAAATGAGTCTATTTGTACTTTGAAACATATCATGCTTATGTTTTTTTTCTCATCACTATGAATATGTCCATGCACACAAATAACTCAAATGTTCACAATGTCTTTATATAGTCAAAGTCAATATGGGTAGCTAAGAAGTTTCTCACATTAGAATATTACTCAGATTTAATAGTGAATAGCTGCTAGATAGGACCAGTATCTTCAATGACCTGGATGCTAAATAACTTAACCAAATTAGGACTCTAATCTAATCCTTTTCATAAACATGGTACTTACTCTGATTTCCAGTATTTTTCTCAAAATGAACTAGGTTCTTTTTGAATCTTTTGCATTTTATCTTTCACTATTTCTTGAGTATAGTGGAATGTTTCTAGTGTCAAATGTTTAAAATTTGGTCTGATAGCTATGTGTATGTGAGAAATTGGGGCAAGAAACATTGGAGGCAGGACAAAAAGGACGAAGGCTCTTAATTTATTTAAAAAACTACTACAGTGTTATGAGTTAGCAATTCCAAAACTATTTTATCTTTACACTAGAACTAAGGGAAAAAATATGTTGATGGAGGCACAAATAAGGGAATTACAAATACAGAAAAAGAGATTAAAGTGAATCATATAGAGCTAGATTGCAACTGGGGATACCAGAATAAATTCATGAGTTTTAATACTATAGACATGTAGGTAGATAAACTGATATGGAAATAAACATAGATGTGTGCATGTGTGTGTGTGTGTGTGTGTGTGTGTGTGCGTGTGAGTCTATTACAAAGCTCCACCCACTGAAGAAACTAGAAGCTGTGATATACTAGAAGCAATAAGCCACTTAATGCCTATCCATGGGGTTCTAAATAACTAAAACAAAATAGCGCTCTCAAGAAATATTAATAGCCAATTCCAGAGGTGGAAGAGAGAAAGTATAAGATAAGTCCAGAGAGCTCTGTTATTCCAGAAAGTAGAAAAGAACTGAAATAATTATAAGGGTAAATCAAAGACACATAAGAGGTTACTTAGAAGGGCTCCTACTGGCCAAGCCTGGGAAAAATTTGTGCCTCTAAGTAAATGATGACATTAGTGAGTTTTTACCGATTGAATGAAACAGAAATCTATGGAATGTATAAAATAATAATCTTATAGAAATGCATAAATGCATGAGGAAACATACATTATTAACACATCTTCTTAGTTTGATGTTTATTTTTGCCTTTGCCGCCCTTGCTTTTAGAGTTAGATCCATAAAAACATTGCTAAGACCAATGTCAATGAAATCATTGCCCATATTTTCTTCTAGGAATTTTATGGTTTCAGATCTTACATTTAAGTCTTTAGTTGATTTCGAGTTCATTTTTGTGTATGGTGTAAAATAGTGGTTTAGTTTCATTCTTTTGCTTGTATCTGTTCAGTTTTCTCAGCAGCACTTATTGAAGATTTATTATTCTTTCTCCATTGTATGTTCTTTATTCCTTTGTCATAAATTTACTGTCCATATATGTGTGGATTTATTCCTGAGTTATCAATGATGTTCCATTGATATGTGTCCGATTTTGTGCCAGAAATATACTGCTTTGATTACTAGTGTTTTTTGGTAGCTTGAAATCAAGGTGCATAAGTCCTCCAGCTTTGCTGTTTTTCAAGATTGTTTTGGCTATTCAGCATCATTTGTAGTTCCATAAGAATTTTGGAATTCTTTGTTCTAGTTCTGTGAAATGTCATTGTGATTTTGATAGGGATTGCATTGAATCTGTAGGTTGCCTTGGGTAATATTGTTAGGGGAAGCACACTGATTGAAACCGCCCACCCTGGCCAGGCACCATAGTAACCATTTGCATGAGTTGTTTTATGACAGGAGATCCTGATAAGGAATACGGAACTAATAAGCCACCACCAGCCAGAAGAGTTCGGGAAAGGTCGAGGGGAGACACTGCCTGTCCGTCCACTTCCCAGGATCCCTCTCGCTAGCATCCATCTTGGCTGAGCGATGTGTGCACCACCAGGAAAGACTCTGAATTAGAATGATTGGCCAAAGACCACCCGGAAACTAATCCCATCACCATAAAACCCAAGACTGCGAGCTACGTGGCAGAGCAGTTCTCCTGGGTTCCCTTACCCTCCTGCTCTCCACCTGGGTGCCCTTCCCAATAAAATCTCTTGCTTTGTCAGCAGATATGTCTCCTCGGACAATTCAATTCTGAGTGTTAGACAAGAGCCCAGTTTCGGGCCCTGGAAGGGATCCCCGTTCCTGCAACAATATGGCCATTTTAACAACATCATTTCTTCCAATCTTTGAACATGAAATATCTTTCAACTTAATTGTATCTTCTTTGATTTCTTTCATTTGTGTCTTATAGTTTTCAGTGTGCAGATCTTTCTCCTTAGTTAAATTTATTCCCAGGTATTTTATTCATTTTGATGCAATTGTAAATTATTATCTTCATTTCTCTTTCTGACAGCTTATTATTAATATATAGAAACTGCACAGATTTCTGTATACTTTTACTGTATCCTATGATTTTACCCAATTCATTTATTAATAATAACAGCTTTTTAGTGGAGTCTTTAGGGTTTGCCATATATTGCATCATGTGGTCTGTAAATGGTAACAATTTTACTTTTTCCTTTCCAATTCAGATGCATTTTATTTCTTTTTCTTGCCTAATTTCTGTGGCTAGGACTTCCAATTCTATGCTGAAATGGTAATAGGGGCATCCTTGTCCTGTCCCTAATCTTAAAGGAAAATCTTTCAGCTTTTCAATATTGTGTATGATATTATTCATGAGTTTATTGTATATGGCCTTTATTATGTTGAGGGACAGTACCTCTATACCCACTTAGTTGAGAGTTTTATCATAAATGGATGGTAAATTTTGTCAAAAGTGCTTTATGCATCTATTGAGAAGATCATATGGTTTTCATTCTTCAATTTGTTAACATAATGTATCACAATGACTGATTTGCAGATGTTGAAGCATCCTTATGTCCCTAGAATAAATCCCACTTGACTGTGGTGTATGATCCTTTTAATATATTTTTGGGTTTGGTTTTCTAATATTTTATTGAGGATTTTTGCATCTATGCTCATCAAGGATATTGGCCTACAGTTTTCTTTCTTTGTGGTGTCTTTGTCTGATTTTGGTATCAGGGTAATGCTGATATTCATATTCATCAAGTATGTTTGGAAGGCTTCCCTTCTTGATTTTTGGGGAGAGTCTCAGGGTAGGTATTAAATCTTTGTAGGTTTTTAGAATTTGGCAGTCAAGTTGTCTGGTCCTGGTGTGTTGTTTATTGGAAGAATTTTCATTAATGTTTCAAATCCCTTACTAATCCATTCAGATTTTATGTTTTCTTCTCATTGGTCTTGGAAAATTGTGTTTTAGGATTTTATTCTTATCTTCTAGGTCACCCAATTTGTTGATATACAATTGTATGGGCTTCCATGGTGGCTCAGTGTTAAAGAATCTGCCTCTAATGCAGAAAATGTGTCTGTGATACAAGAGACATAAGTTAAATTCCTGGGTCAGGAAGACCCCCTGGAGAAGGAAATGGCAACCCACTCCATTATTCTTGCCTGGGGGAATCCCATGGACAGAGGAGCCTATGGTCCATGTGGTTGCAAAAGAGTCTGACACAACTTAGCAACTAAGCAACAATTGTCTGTAGTAGTCTCTTATGATCTTTTGTATTTCTGTAGTATCATTCATAACTTCTCTTTAATTTATGATTTTAATTATTTGAGTCCTCTTTTTTCTTGGGTAGTCTAAGGGTTGTTCTTTCTAGAGACATACAAGAAAGAAACAGAGAAAAACTACAAAACAAACAAACAAACAAATCCAGAAAACAACTAACAAAATGGCAATAAGTACATATCTATTAACAGTTAATTTAAATGTAAATGGACTAAATTTGCCAATCAAAAGACAAAGAATGAGTGAATTGATTTAAAAAGAGAGAGAGAGAGACCCATCTATAGGCTGCTTACTAGAGACTACTTTCTGCAGAAAGGAAACACACAGTAAAAGGATGTGTGAATGGGAGGACACGGCTGATCTTTAAGAATATTAATGATCGTAAGCTAAAAGATGCTAATGAGCAACAGGATGTGATAGGGAAGAAGACGCAGGGGTCTAGGATAAATCCAGGATTTTACCTGAACTACTGGGAGGATGGTAATGCCATCCATGAAATAGCAACACAGGAGTAGAAGTAAACTTGGTGATTTTATTTGAGGGGAGAAAGTGGGCAGCCAAGGAGACTAACCAGAAAAGAAAAAAAGGCTATCAATCTTGAAGTCAAACTTCAAAAGACTGAAAATTGTTATGAAAGTCAATTTGGCCCATATGCATCCCCAGGAATACAGAATTCAAGGTAGACTAGACTTGGGATTCTACTTTGAGCTGTGCTGAGCTAAGAGACATTCATTGCTGACCTACATTTTACAACCATGTTGGCGGGGAGAAACCTCTAGAAACAAGCTGCTTGCTCCTCAAATAGCAAACATGCATATTTTCTCACCACCAACGGGGCTGTTGCCAGGAAATCACACAGACCCCAAATAAAAAACAGGCCAAAGTAAAACAAAGAGAAAAGACTCCTAGTCTCCTATTCATGGGGCACTAAAGTTCAGGGCAAGGCCCTCCCTAGGTGGTCACAGGGTCCAGATAAAATCCTCCCCAGAGTCCCTGAAATTTGTTTTTGCAGGTGAATCAGGAGGCAGGGGACCTGGGACAATGATGGTTACTGAGTGCCTGTTCTGTGCCAGGCACTGCGCTTCGTCTTTCACATTTCTTGTTTCCTTTCTCTCTGTGAGGTCAGTATTATTATCATTCCTATCTTACAAATGAGGAAACAGGCTGTGAGCTTAAGAAACTTGCAGAGACCCATAGGAAGTGGCAGCATTAATGCTCAAAGCCAAGTCTGCAGACCACAAACCCATTACTTTTCTCCACAACATACCACCTGGCCAAGGAGGCAGATGTGCTGCCTGGGAGCTCCTGGAGCCCAGAAGTGAAGCTCCCACCTCTGTCACATCCACATAGGAAATAACTTGGAGACAATGCAGGAGCAGTGTGATGAACATGCATACACACAGACATCGCAACCTTCTCTTTTTTCCTTTTTTTTAAAGCTCTGAGTCCTCAGAGCTCCTCTCAGATCATGGGTTATCCGAGCAAGCTGATAGCGGCCTCCAGGTCCCAGGCTAGAAAGTATTCCCCTGCTTTGTTCTGCTCAAGACTTGACTCTGGAAAGTGGAAGCACCACAGCATCATACAGAACCAGACAGTTTAAAGGCGGCCTCTGTGAAATCCAGGACACGTCCTCCTTAACACACCGTAGTCCCAGTTGCAGCTGTGTATGTGCCGTGAACATGAGGGTACATACTGAAGTCCTGCTTAGCACTTGCTCATCTGGCCGGCATGCAACAGGAAACTGAATAATTTTTTTTTTCTTTTTCCCTTTGGATGAGGCATAGCAAGCTGATTAATGATGTGAGGGAGAGTGGGCTAAGGAGGGGAGTTCTACAAATGTTTCTTTTAGGAGAGTCATAGCAGGCATGGGAAAAGAAAGGTGTGCATTGTAAGGGGTGGAAGGCCGTGTTTGGCTAATTAGGATTTGGTAAATGTTGGTGAGTGTCGAACATTCCTGCTAATGGCTGTTACTAATGGGAGAAATGGGATCATTTGTTAACTTTACTTATGAAAGTAAGTGTTGAAGGCAGGATGTAGGAAAAAAGGTGAACATGGACCATTTTGGCTAAGCCAAATGAGAAGTGGAAAAAATTCCTCATGATTTTTTTTAAAAAGATCAAGACCTTGATTTTACACTGGCAGCAAGTTCTCTCGCCTTTATGAGAAAGTGGTCACCAATTTCTACTTAGCCTGCCCAGTTTTTAAGCCCTTTGGCCATCTTCCAACTGACCTTTTCTCCCTGTTCAAACATGCAGATATATATATATATATATATATATATATATATATATACACATATTTTAATGGAAGTTGTCTTGGAGGTATGTGTTATTAAGAACTCACTGTGAACTGTGCTACATGCTTTTACTTGCATGATTTCATTCAAGTTTTATGACAAAATTGTCAGACACATATAAACACTTAATTCCTATTTTACAGATGGGAAGATTGAAGCTCAGAATGCTAATCTACATAGCAATTAAGTAACACTTCTATTTCTGAAGGATCTATACATTAAAAGATCATCTTTAACTTTATGATTCCCCTCTGGATAACTTTAAAAAAATATAATTTCTAGGGACTTCCCTAGTGGTCCAATGGTTAGGGCTCTGCCTTCCAATGCAGGGGTCACAGGTTCAACCCCTGGTCAGTGAAATAGGATTCCACATACCTTGAGGCCAAAGAACCAAAACATAAAACAGAAACAATACTGTAACAAATTCAATAAAGACTTTAAAAATGGTCCACATTTTAAAAAAATCTAAAAAAATAAATTTCTACAGTACAAGTGTTTTACATTTTTTAATTCTTTCCCAATCCATCAATCACACCACATTACTCTGTGCCACAGACAGAGTTCTCTAGCTACTTAAATTCACAGTTTCTCCTGAGTCTTATGGATAATCAAGATGGACACACTCAAGAAATATGAACTTCAAAAACAACGGATTCTTCACTGGTGAATGCTGAGCGGCATACTCTCGTCTCTGGACAACCGTCCCAGAACTTCTACTTTTCAGACTTGACCCATGTAAACAGAACATTCACATAACTGCCATCTGGGCAGGGCCTGGTATATGCATGCTGCCCTTCAATCAATATTCTGGACAAGGAATTTCCACTTATCAGCTCATAACAAGAGTACTATTCACACACACCATCAGCAGGATTGATATGAGAAGCTTCTCCTTAATCATGCTCTGTGACATATAGAGACATGGTCTGATTGGATAAGGCTCATATTTAGAAACTTGCAAGGCTTGTCTGATCTAATTATTTAGACTATTCAATTAACTGCATAGGGTTTCCAACTGACCTACTGTTAACCTGGGGATAGAAGAATGGGCCAATGGAGAAGCTCCCAGATGAGGAAGTGTGATTAAACAAAAAAACGATCATTGTTAAGTTTCAGAGGCAGATAGGATAGAGTTAGAAACTTGATTCTATCCGCTGCCGATTTTGTGACTGTGGACAAGTTGCCTCATCAAAATCATGAGCTCTCATAGTCCATATTTTTTCATTCATAAAGATTTCAGACCCTTCCCTAGGCATTTCAGAAGGTAAAAAGGAGCTATTGCAAGCATTTGAGGGCCCAGGTTCTAGAACTCACAGGATGCAACTTCCCAGCACCACTGTAGATAAAGCAAGTCACAAGCAGGCCTGATTCAAGGGGTGGGAAATCCCCACTTCCTGATGAGAGGGGCTGCAAAATACTGTGTGTGACCCAGTTGGCCACAAAACCAGGAATTCTGGGACAAACACATTAAAAGCATTATACGTATCTTTCTCCCTAAGAGATCCTCAAACTAGGTATCATAATACCCATCTTATAGAGATAAAATCAAGGTTCAGAGATATTGAGGGATTTACTGAAGTGTTGAGAGGTTTACCAAACAATTAGTAGCAGGGCTGGCTTTTAAGTGCAGGTTTATATGACTTGAAAACCCACATTGATAGCTCAGGTATACATTTTGAAGGCCAGTTATGAGTGATGAGCTAAAAAGGATAAATCACTTTATCCTCACATTTATCTTTCAGTTCAGTTCAGTCGCTCAGTCGTGTCCAACTCCTTGCGACCCCATGAACCGCAGCATGCAAGGCCTCACTGTCCATCACCAACTCCCAGAGTTTACCCAAACTCATGTCCATGGAGTTGGTGATAGCATCCAACCATCTCATCTTCTGTCGTCCCCTTCTCCTCCTGCCCTCAATCTTTCCCAGCATCAGGGTCTTCTCAAATGAGTCAGCTATTTGCATCAGGTGTCCAAAGGACTGGAGTTTTAGCTTCAACAGCAGTGCTTCCAATGAACACCCAGGACTGATCTCCTTCAGGATGGACTGGTTGGATCTCCTTGCAGTCCAAGGGACTCTCAGGAGTCTTCTCCAACACCACAGTTCAAAAACATCAATTTTTCGGCACTCAGCTTTCTTTATAGTCCAACTCTCACATCCATACGTGATCACTGGAAAAAATTGACTAGACGGACCTTTGTTGGCAAAGTAATGTCTCTGCTTTTTAATATCCTATCTAGGTTGGTCATAACTTTCCTTCCAAGGAGTAAGCGTCTTTTAATTTCATGGCTGCAATTGCCATCTGCAGTGATTTTGGAGCCCAGAAAAATAAAGTCAGCCATTGTTTCCACTGTTTCCCCATCTATTTGCCATGAAGTGATGGGATCAGATGCCATGATCTTAGTTTCCTGAATGTTGAGCTTTAAGTCAACTTTTTCACTCTCCTCTTTCACTTTCATCAAGAGGCTCTTTAGTTCTTCTTCACTTTCTGCCATAAGGGTGGTGTCATCTGCATATCTTAGGTTGTTGATACTTCTCCTGGCAATCTTGATTCCAGCTTGTGCTTCTTCCAGCCCAGCGTTTCTCATAATGTACTCTGCATATAGTTAAATAAGCAGGGTGACAATATACAGGCTTAATATACTCCTTTTCCTATTTGGAACCAGTCTGTTGTTCCATGTCCAGTTCTAACTGTTGCTTCCTGACATGCATACAGGTTTCTCAAGAGGCAGGTCAGGTGGTCTGGTATTCCCAGCTCTTTCAGAATTTTCCATAGTTTATTGTGATTCATACAGTCGAAGGCTTTGGCATAGTCAATAAAGCAGAAATAGATGTTTTTCTGGAACTCTCTTGCTTTTTCGATGATCCAGCAGATGTTGGCAATTTGATCTCTGGTTCCTCCTCCTTTTCTAAAACCAGCTTGAACATCTGGAAGTTCACGGTTCACATACTGCTGAAGCCTGGCTTGGAGAATTTTGAGCATTACTTTACTAGCATGTGAGATGAGTGCAATTGTGTGGTAGTTTGAGCACTCTTTGGCAATGCCTTTCTTTTGGATTGTAATGAAAACTGACCTTTTCCAGTCCTGTGGCCACTGCTGAGTTTATTTTTAGGAAAAAAAAAAATCATTGGACTTCCCTAGTGGATCAGTGGTAAAGAAGCCACCTCCCAATGCAGGAGATGCAGGTTCAGTCATTGGGTTCGGAAGATTCCCTGAGCGAGGAAATCACAACCCACTGTATTCTTTCTTGCTTGGGAAACCCTATGGACAGAGGAGCCTGGTGGGCTACAGTCTACAGGGTCGCAAAGAGTAGGACATGACTGAGCAACTAAACAACAAACACTCAGTAGGTGTCAAGGTCCTCCCAGGTCTGTTCCACGACTGCTTCAACAGTCACAGACTGTTGAAGGGATACGTTCATCACTCCTCCCAAATATCCAAACACTTGAATCCAAGAGACTTAAGAATAAGCTCAGACACCTCTCCATTTATTAACTTTCCCAGCCCATACTTTCAAAAAATAGAAAATGTATTTAAATCAAGTGCCTAAAGAAGTCCTATTTAGCCTATATTCCTTGAGGTAGAAGATGGTGGTCAATAATTTGCAAGCCTGGGTTTTACTCTTTTAGCTCCTGTTTTGAAAGGTCACTAAGGTAAAGTAGGTTAAATGAATGTGGTGGACACAATTCTAAGATGATGGCCCCACAAAAGACCCTTATCCTTAAATGATTCCTTCGGGATATCACCTCCATGATATGTTCTACAAAGAGATTTTGTAGCTATCATTTAGCTTACTCATCAGCTGACTTGGTTACATTGAAAGGAGATTTTTTCAAGTGGGCATAAGCTAATAATTTGATTTCTTTAAGAACAAAGCATTGTCTCTGTCTCTAAACAGAAGAGAAAGGCAGAGAGATTCAAGACAAGACAGGAATTCAACATGAGGGAGGTTCCCCATTAATGAGAGGGAGGGCTTGGGGCAAGGACCTGGGAACGGCCTCTGGGAGCTGAGAGTAAACCCTGGCCAACACCCAGCAACTTGGACTTTGGTCCTACAGTTGCAGGAATCTGGATTCCTCAAACATGAACCGACTTGGAAGCAGATTCTTCCTCAGAGCTTCCAACCCATCCTGGCGTACACCTTGATTTCAGCCTTAGGTGATCCTGAGCAGAGAACTCAGTTAAGCCCACTTAGACTTCTAGCTTGAGGAGCTATGAGATAATAAACAGACTTGTTTAAGCTGATAAATACATGGTGATTTGTTACACAGCAGGAGAAAATGGACGCAGCAAACCAATTCAAGTGGAAGATGGAGACACAGGAAAACCAAACTTTTCTTTCCTTCCATAAGCCATTCTGTTGTCTCAGGAAAGGTGCAGCTATGTTGACTAATATGAGGCCCAACATGCCCCAAGCTATCCATTTTGTGACATGGACAGTGTCCACTGCTAACGCATGAATGCCACTGTCTTCAAAGCTTTATAATATTTCAACTATCACAACTGCCATTTGGTGCTGATACCATCATTATCTTCATTTTCTAAATGAGGACATTGAGATTTAGGACAATTAAACAACTTGTCAGAGATCACAGTGAGATATGGGGGCTGGGAGGGGACTGGATTTAAGGATGCAAAACCAGGCAGTCTAACCTGGAGTGTACATAACCAACTATCTAGAAGACCTCTGGAGAACTTTGATTAAAGCTGTCAAAACTTCTCCTGTCTCAGTCCATGATGGCTTGCCAAAAGCAGATTGGCATGGCACATGTCTCGGACCTAAAAACAGAACCATAAGTGAAGAACATTATTGGACCTTATACACCAGAGTCAGGGACTGGACTTTACAAAATGTTCTCCGTGTGTACACAAGAGGGACAGATGTGTGTTTAGATGTTTCGGGATGGGGCAAACACCAGGCAAAACAGTGCAAGTGTCATTCTGCCGCACTGTGTCTATCCACATTAAGTACTTCAACTTAATGAATGGACGTGGCCTTGCCATTGTGAAAGATACACCAAACACTGAAGCTACACTCAAGCCTAGAACAGGTCTCAGCTGTTAAAAATAGTCTCCAGATTTTCAGAAAGTTCTCCAAAGTCTATCAGGATAAACAATAAGAAATGAGCAGGCCCACAAATGAGTCTGCCATTGATTTTGGCAGTACTATAAAATGTACAGCCACAAATGGGATTGATAGGATGAGTAACTTAGAAATATTAGACAGGTTTAAAAAGAAGGAAATAGTAATGCTGATTATGCTACATATTAAACATTTGAACATTGCTTAGAGATTCACAAAAACCCAGACAACAGTTATGAATGGATGCACTCAAATAAATACTATTTCTTTTTTTAAAAAGTCACTTATTCGCAGAGTCAGCTAGTTACTATGGAATCACATGTGATGTCATAAATTTGACATTCTAAATGCAAACCTAAACTGAGCAACAGAAACAACAGGAAATGGAGCTGGGGAGAAGAAAACCTATGTAACAACAAAAGAATATCAGTAATTAGAGAAATGAGTCAAACATCTCTGAAACAGAAAAAGAAGGTCAGTGAATTGAATGTCCTAGAATCTTGCCAAAGAACTGAGGAAACATAGATATCAGCCCATCATTTGCTCTGGGGCAATGCTTTGCAGCAATCAAATTTCAGAGGATGACCACACATAGAGACAAAAGGAGAGGTAAAGAACATGGAGAGTGGAGGAAAAGGAGATGAAAGCATGTGGTATAAGTCCATCCAATAATCAGCATTCATTGAGCAGATGCTCATATGCTAGTTGTAAGAGGTGAAACACAGTTGCTATCTTTGAAGAATGCACAGCCTAGTAGGAAAGAGAATACATAAACAAAGTACAATTTGGTGCTCAGTAAAAGTATGTACAAAAGACACAGGCAACACAGAGGAATGTTTAACACTGGGAACTTCTCCCAGGTCATGCTGAGCTTGGCTTTGAGGAACACTGAAGGGAAAAGTAGGTTTTAAGAAAATAAGGGTGGTATACAGGCAAATACAAGTCATTTGGCATAAATAGAACAGAGATAAAAATATAGAGTGGAGGGTATACAAGTTAGAGGTAGACAGGATACAGTATGAGTCTCTTGTCTCTCTAACCAAGTGAATGAAGAGTGCACCTCATAATAAAGCATCAGCAGATTTATATTTTATAAATATCATAAATAAATCGAGTAGATAGACCTAGAAGTTGAGAGGATGTGAGGCCATAAAATCTGGTTAAAAGCTGTATTTTTAAGATTACATGTCCATAATGATCTAAAGGCCTAGAACAAGGCAATGGTAAAAGGAATGGAGAAGAGGGATTGGATTAAAATATCTTTTGGAGTTAGAAGTGACAGGATTTGATGGTGGTGGTGGTGGTGGTGGTGGTATGTGTGTGTGTTTGGGGGCATGGTGACAAAAAGATTTTAGGATTAGTTCTAGGACTGCACAGCTATGCCATTCACTTCAGACACAGACTCTATCACTCAACTTGAGATTTTTCGTGGGTGCAAGACACAGAGCATAAGGAGTCTAACAGACTGCCCTTGAACACCTCAATTATGCTGGAAGCTGAGATCCTTAAACAGATAAATAATATTAATCTTGACTGCATTATAGTTACTGAATTGGCAGGAAGCAATAGAAATACTGGTCCAGTAAAATAGTATTTCCTGCAATTGAAAAGGAAAAAAAATTGAATAGATGTCCAGGAAATAAGTTATCTTCTTGTGTTTCCCTGCATGGACTTCCCTATTAGTTTACTGATAAGAAACCTCTTTTCACTCTTGATGCTATGAATAGTTAGATGATATGGATAGAATACAGGCCTGTTGATTGATTTCTACAGGATTAAGGTCTTTGATTTTAAAAATCTATTATTGATGAGGCTCAGATCTACAGAAAATTGGTTTATGGAAAAAAAAAAAAGAAGAAGAAGTTTCAATTCTATCTGGCAAAGGAAAAAGTTCCATAAAGCAGCAACCTTCTGAATAATGGGAAAAAAAATGTTCTGTGTGAGCAACTCCACATTTAATTCCAAGTGCTACTGACCTCTGGGAAATTCTCCCAAAGCATTTCCCCTGTTATCATTTCTCAAATGATAAACACCTCATGTCTCAAAATCTATTGGGCTTTCTTGGTGGCTCAGTCAGTAAAGAATCCATCTGAAATGCAGGAGAATGCCTGTAAAGCAGGAGACCCAGGTTCAATCTCTGGGTCAAGAAGATCCCCTGGAGAAGGAAATGGCAACCCACTCCAGTATTCTTGCCTGGGAAATCCCATGGACAGAGGAGCCTGGTGGGCTACAGTCCAGGGGGTCACAAGAGTCAGACACGACTTAGCAACTAAACTACCACCACCTCAAATCTATACATCAACAAATTTCTATATTAAAAATTTGTTTGTATAGTATGTATTATTTTTACTCATATGTATTATTTTTACTCACGCTTGTTAGAACAGGGGAAAAAATAATATCTAAAATTTATATTTTTTGATAATGGCAAAGAGACAAATTCTAATTCTTATTTATCCTTTCACTCCCCATACCTAAGGTTTCTAATGTCCCTGAGGTAAAAAATTAATAAACATTCTTTGTTTCCATATTAAGAATGAGACTGGATCGAGGTACTCAAAAGACAGCCTAGAAGGAGACAAATCTAGAAAGGATTCTGAGAAATCAGTTCGTCTGACCACTCAGGTGAGCTGACCTCTTTAGAGTTGGTGAGAGGATTAAAGAGTAGACAGCATAACAAAAAATATTAGGGGGCAGTGGAGCTTGGGGAGAAAAGACCAAGCTATCAAGATGTGTATTAAGGGATACCTAATGCCCTTGTGGAGAGGTCAAGTAAAACCTAGGAGAATCTAGCTGGTCCCTGCCTCCCAATCGAGTCCACATCCCAGTGTTCATGCAGAACAAGTGGTATAGAAACCTCTGCTCAGCCTAAGGGAGGAGACTGGTCTATGTTCAAATCAGGGAGGGAAGGGGAGTCTGGCCATCACATTGACCATTTTCTGCACAATCTTTCAGATGAGGCGTGCAGTCATACCGAATCACTCGCTGAGATGTTGCTCCATGCGGGGTCACCCGTCGTGTAGACGCTGCCTTTGTGCAGCTGAGGGAAAAGTACTTCTTAGCCCCTGCCGCACAATACGTATTTATATTCACATGTGCCTGTTGTGGGAGCAGGGCCGGCAGATGACGATGATCAGGGTGAGCAGAGATCAAACTATTGATTTTGGAGGGGAGCCACAGGCAATCTGGGTGAGGGGAAGGATATGGGAATAGAAATGTCCACTTGCCTCTCCATGGTCTCCTCCATCCTGTTCCTCCCAAAGGGAGTGCTAGAGGGCGCTATTCCTTCTCCTGCAGCTGCCTGGAGCCCTGCTGCAGCCTTGACCAGATGCCAGCTGCTTTCATCTTTGCAGTCTGGTCAAAAATGCTGGAGATGTCTTTTCAGCATTTGCTAACAGGCTTATCCTTAAGGAAAGAAGTGGGGAAAAGGGAGGAAGAATGCTCAACGCTACTAAGCTTCGCATAAGAGGAGTCACAGGTGAAAAAACATGAGCTATCAGACTTGCTTCTTGGTTTTGGATGCCCTTCCAGGTAGATTCCCACTTCATGGATCCTCACAGAAGTTAGGATTCAATCAGAGCTAGAAAAATACACAAGGGCCAAGGCTGAATTACAGGTTATAGGGGGCAGGGACCTTCTCACTGAGCACTGCCATATTTAACTTGACATGGCTATTTTCATCAGCGCATGTGTGGAAGGACAGGGGGTGGGAGATGGGGTATTACACTCCTGGGTCTCTTCTCTCCTCAAAAGGGATCACAAGAATTAACTTTGCCGAAGTCAGACTCTCGAGGGTACGTAGTGCGAAATCAGTGGTCTCGAACATCACGGAGTCCATCCACCAGACCTCCATCAGCAGAGGAGTCCAGAAGCAAGAACACCAGTCTTAAGGTAGAGATGGGCACGAAAGGGAAGAGTACATTGCAGAATAATAGTAATAATAACAACAATGTGCAGTGATACTTTCTATGTGCCAGGCCCTGTTCTACACAGCTGATTAGTGTCCCAAACTACCACCCCCCAGCATAAGAAAACTGAAACACAGAATCACCTAAGATTTTTCATTAGTAATGCCCACAGAACTAGATCAAAACCTAGAGTTTCTAGGTCTCTAAACGGCTCACTGAATGATTAAATTCCATGGTTTCTCCTTCCTTACTTCACACATTTAAAAACTATTCATTGAGTACTCAAGACTCAGAAGAGAGGGTGAAAAGGTCAACAAAGGAGATAAATTGTTGAAGAATACTAGGTTGTGTGACACTGTGAGCCCTTAACTAGGCCTAGTCACACAAAAGAAAAAGTCTGTCGTGAGATTAAGTTTTTGAATGCAGAGGGTGACCCGGTCCCAGGCACTGGGAGAAACAATCTGTCTGTCTCTGTGAGGACTGGCTCAATAATTTAACCAAGAACATGCCTTTTGAAACGTGTGAAACAGTCACAAAAGCTGGAATGATATATGGATGCTTAATAATCTCTCATACACCTTAGTGAAAGAGTCCTTTCTCTAGAAAGATTGCTTCCAGTTTAGGAAGATGAGTCTCTCCAGTTGAACTTCCCTGGCACGAGAAACTCTGAAGGAGAAACACCTGATTCTCCAGCCTGGCGACCCTCCCAGCATTCACTGCTTTAACCACAGGGGGCAAAGGTAGAGACATATGCCCAGAGGTGCTTTATAAAGCATATAAGCTTTATAAAGTGCCTTCCGTGGTGGGGACTTCCGGTCCAGCCACTCACTGAGTTTACTGGAGGTGGCAGGTGGAGACAGCGGCAGGCAAGGTCCCTTACTCAAGCCCTCTGTCCTACCTGGAGGTCTCTGACTAAGCAGGTGTATGTGAACAAAGTGACAGAACTTTGCAAACTGTGTGCCAACTATGTGGGAGCAAGGAAAAGGACCTCCACCCTGTCTATCACAAAAGGAAATGAACAAAGAAAGTGAGAGGCGCTGACAGGGCAGCTGGGGAAAATGAGAGCTGTCTTTGTGTTCACATAACAGAAATGTCTAATATTTGGAGCCCCTTAAGCCCTATTTAGGGCTTCCCTGGTGGCTCAGAGGTTAAAGCGCCTGCCTGCAATGCAGGAGACCCCGGTTCGATCCCTGAGTTGGGAAGATCCCCTGGAGAAGGAAATGGCAACCCACTCCAGTACTCTTGCCTGGAGAATCCCATGGAGGGAGGAGCCTGGCAGGCTACAGTTCATAGGGTCGCAAGAGTCAGACAAGACATAGCAACTAAATTACTACTACTACTACTAAGCCCTATTTAAAAGGAGCCGAGATGAACCAGCATCCATGTAAGAGCTAGGAAGGGAACAGAGAGAAGGGACAGACGCCAGCTGGGCAGAGAGGAGTATAGGGGCCCTAAGCAAGCCTGGAACCCAGAGGCCTACTTTCTTGTTCCAGCTCCCCAACAGCTCCACGACCTCCCGGACTTCATCCACCTCCCCTAGCCAGCGAGAGTCGCCGAAGCCGCTGTCAGCGCAGCCCTCGCCACCCACGCAAAACATGCCACTCGACTCACGGTCTTCCATGTCCCCGGAGACCCAGCTGCAGACCACGTCCCGGCGCACAACCAAGTCTGAGAATCCTGACACCTGGTCTCACAGCACGGGGCGGGAGATCCGAGAGAGCCGGGATAAGAGAGAGTCCCGGGACACGCGAGACATGTCCCGCTCCCGGGACTCGCACGATTCCAGGGACACGCACCAGCGGGAATACTCGCGCACGCCTCCGTCCGAATGGAAATCCTATACTCAGCGCAGGATGCTCTACCCCTCTCAGATGGACCACGACTGTGTGTCCGACCTGGCCAGGAAACGAGAGGAAGAGGAGGACGAGGACGAGGCCTATTGGGCGTCCGTGAGAACACTGTACGAGAAGACACCCAACTGCTCGCGCCCCAGGCCGGTGAGCAGGGCCCGCCTCCCCTGGGTACCCGGGCTTCACCCGCACTCAGCCCAGCCCGGAGGCCTGGCTCCTCCCCACGGTGTAGGGAAGCTCACTCAGGCCACTGCTTCTCCTCCCTAAACCTCCCCCTCTGCACTGTACACTCCAGGATCCCATTCTTGGCTGTCTCCAGCATCCCAGTCCTCCAAGCCAGGACCACCTATTTGCCTCCCACCCTACCCTGGCATGAGCTCTATTGCTGACCCCTGTGTATCTGCGTGACTGTCCTCCTGTTGGTGCTCCTCTCTGTAGCCCAAACCCAAGCATGCCATCACCGTGGCTGTGTCATCCGGGGCACTCTTCAACATGATGGACAGCAGGAAAATCTATGATGAAGAGGGTCTGGAGAAATACATGGAGTATCAGCTTACCAATGAGAATGTCGTCTTGACCCCAGGGCCGGCCTTCCGCTTTGTCAAGGTACTCCGCAAAGCTGTCTCTGGCCCTCCAGGACTCTAGAGATCAGGGAAGGGCCCATGCCAACCCCTAGGATCTCATCCAGTTTTCCTTATCATTCCTAGTCCACCCTTGTCATTCTTGCCCTTTGCGAGTTGACCCTAGGTCACTTTGTATTTTCAAAGAAACTTCAACACTGTTGAGGGAGGGACTGCAGCCCGAGATGTGGAACTCTGAGTCCATATCCTGAGACTTGTAACAGAAAAGATCATTCCCTCCATAGAAGGAGCAATAACCAGAAGCAATAATGAGTTTCCAATTCCAAGTAGTAGAAATGAAACACCCCACTCAAATAAGATGAAATTCACATTAGCTTCTCCTGCCCCAAACACAGCACATTAAAAAAGTCAAGATGCTCTTGGCACTTAAGGGCATGATTTTCATAGAGAAAGTAATCTTGGAACTTGCACTGAAATGTATAGCACTTCTAGCTCTGATCCCCTATACAGCTTATACAAATATGATGCAATAACATCATAACCAGGCAGAAACAAATGACACCTCCACTAGTTGTAGAAAGTAGTTATGGGGCATAGTGGAAGCATTGGAGGAAACCACAAAGCTATTCTAAAGACTCATGTTTAAAAAATAGACAAAATGCTCACTTTGGCCGCACTTGTGCTAAAATTAGAACAATACAGAGACCATTAGCATGGCCTCTGTGCAAGGATAACATGAGAATTCTTGAAACAGCCTATATGTTTCACAATAAAAAATAATCATCAGATGATCAAAAAAGGGAGGTTTTATGAATCAAAAACAAAAATAGACAAACCCTGAAAGGGTTAGCCTGATCCTATGTCTACCTCACAGAAATAATTCTAGTAAACCAAAACATCACCCATCTTTCAATAAACATTCGCTGAGGTCCTTTGTATGAGAGGCTGAAAATACTGAAATGAATGGGATAACCCTGCCTTAAAGGAGCCACAATCTCTCAGGGAAGAGTCTTTGGAGCTTGAAGTGGACACCTGAGGGATCCGTTCCCTCCAGACCCCCGATGCCCACCTTGCCTGGCCCTCCTCACACACATTTGTGTTTGTAACCTGCAGGCACTGCAGTATGTCAACTGCAGACTCCGTGAGCTGTATCCTGACGAACAGGACTTATTTGATATTGTACTGATGACTAATAACCATGCCCAAGTGGGAGTGCGGCTTATAAACAGCGTCAATCACTACGGTAAGTAAAATAAATACCGTGTGGAGGAACAGCTTGCTGCTCTGGAAGAGAGAAGCCATGTTATTTTGCTCGCCATGGCCTAACTAATGCAGCCTCTTTGATACTGACACCCCCTTCTGCGTGAGAATGTTTATTTGCCTATGTCAGAACAAGAGAGGCCATGTTCATTTTTAACTTCAGCCCAGAGTCGGGCCCAAAGCTCTGGACTTAACTTGTCAAGTGTGAATTTCAAAGTCTTAATCCCAGGTCCTGCAATATATTTCTCTGTTTTATGTTTTTCACTTCTGAACTTGACTTCAAGGAACCGTCAACCTAGGGCTTTCTCTGTGTGATCAGACTTCTTGCTCACCACAGATGCATGTTAAAGGTTTTAAGGTTGTTACCTTTCCTTTCCACTCTTAACATCTGACTCTCCCCGGCTGCTTGCCCCATACATCAAATTCATACCCATGCCAGCAAAACTGTCTTTATTCCTTTACAGGGAAAATTTGTTTGACACTAGTCTCTTCATGACATCTCCATCAGTGTGTTAGATAGTTTCAAGGGAGGTCCCCATTTTTCCTCTTATGAATTTACCTGACTTTTGTGGAGACCTTTAGCATATTTGCTAAGTGACATATCCAGTCTTATGGGTACGTCCATGTAAAAATAAGATTTAAATTTGATAAAATGGTTATCCTTCAATTAAAAGTAAATAAATTTATTTAAATATGTTTTTATCACTAAATATAAAATTACTTTCTAGACAGTCTGTACCAATTCATACTTTCATCCATAGTGTATGTAAGTGCCTATTTTACAGACTTCTCACCAGCATCTAATGTTTTTTAAAAAACTGTTGTTGATTCAGAAGGCATTTAATGGTCTATTAATTTTTAGTCTGATAATGACCTCATTTAAAATTTCAAGTCAAGAGAAACAATTTCAGACCTTTTGTTCTTCAGTTGTAGGGAAATAGTTTAAATCCTACCACTACTTGCTATTATATTGTATTGTAAAGGTGCACTGTTCTAGCCTAGACAAGAGTCAGTGTTATCTAGCGGGCTTAAACAAGTATTTATGTCTCAGCCTCCTTTTCTATAATGAGGATGATAATGCCTGCCATAACAGCCGTTGTGAGAGTAAACTGGCATGGCCTATCTGGATATACTTCATAAATTATCATGCACCAGACATACCTACTATTATATAAAATAGCTGAAACATTTTTCAATATTGGTACTATGAAGGTAATTCTAAAATTTCTTTAGGCACTCAGTTATTCTGAAGGCAGCTTTCATTTGCATTTCCAGTAAGCATGCTGTCTTTAGTCTCTGCCATAACAAAGTCTTTCTTGCCTGATAATAGGATTACTAATTGACCGCTTCTGTCTGACTGGAGGAAAAAGCCCCATTGGCTATTTGAAGGCATATCTTACCAACTTGTATGTTTCTGCAGATTCTGAAAAAGTACTGGAAGCAATACAAGAAGGTATTCCTTGGTTTTTTCTTTCTCATTAATAAAGAAGTCTCACTAGTGTTTCATTGGGCTTCAATGATTACGTTGTTTATGTCATTGTCATTGGATTTTCTGCTAAGATGTTTCCACAAGTGGCAGCCCTTAAGTTTGTCTTTTAGAGCTTTGACCTTCCTTGAGGTGGACATCTTCAGTGATTGTCCTACACCCATTTTACACTCTCACATCCCTTATAGCAACAGAGGCAATTCAAAGACAGCTTGTTTGAGATGTGTGGTTGTGAAGAGGAGTTGAGCTGTCAGGTAATAGCCAGAGAGGAAATTCAAGGTCTGGGAGGACTGTTTTTTGTTTTTGTTTCTCTTTTTTTTAATAGTAGATACTAAAACTCATGGTCCTAAGAAGACTATTTATTAATTCCAATGGTCTGCCAGGGATCGCCTCTGCAACAATGTATGATGGCGCCAAGGACACGGCTTACTGTGACACACAGCTCCGTGTGGTCTTTGATGGGGATGCCGTCCTCTTTTCTGAGGAGCCTGAACATGGTATCAAGGATCACGGGCTGGACAAATGCTTCCAACATGAAGCCCTAGCAGACAATAAGCCTCTTGGCCAGGTAGGTTCAGTGAAAGCTACTTAATTTTGATCTACTTATTTTCCAACATATAGATATAATTACTTCTTCACTGTGATGACTTTCAAATTTTTTTAGGCACTTCTCACTTCTTATCCTTTGTAGCTTTCTCTCTTTCTTTCATGAACTCATTTTAAAGCATCTGCTGCCAACTTCTTTTTTTTTTAATTTTAGTGTTCTTTTATCTATCCTTTTGGAAATGTTTCTGTCCTCTCCTCATGATAAAGAGTTCATCTCCTCCAAATTATAAATAAAGAGAGGTAATACAGCTTACCAATTGGCCAATTCTACATAATAAGTTCTCAAAATAGTAAGATCATTTCCAGCCAGTCAGTAAACTTGTTGAACCTCTCATCCATGACCTCAAACTCCATGAAGGCATCACATGATTGAGAAAAATCTGCAAAACTGAGAGTTTGAATCAAGTCAAATAATGAGCCTCAAACAAGTGCAAACTATGAACAATATATCAAACTGAAATTAAAATTTTAGATTTGAGGAAATCAATCCATGAACTGAAGTGTTAAAGTTGTGGTATGAAATAAACAAAACCTACAACTTCTGAACCAAAGGAGACCTGAATATCAAAATTTTCTCCAAACTGAACCGGAAACAATAGATCATTCAGGTTTAATCTGTGAATCTTACCAAGACCTGCTTTTAATTGGCATTTTTTTTCTCAGCTCTTCTTGAACTTAAGATGTACTTAAATATTGTTAATTTTATTACATTTATAAAACTATGAAGAGACTAGTTGAAAGCTGAATGTTTTACTAACTTACTACACATTACATAAAGTGATATTTAAATTCTGTGTGTTCGTGTGTGTGTTTAACTTCATAGTCCCTTCCTAAATACCTTGTTTAGAAGTCTTGAGCCCTTGTCAAGAAGTTGTTCTGTGTTAACAAAGTTTACTAATAAGAGGAATACCCTTTGTTATAGTTGACATGCCTGCTTTGCTGAAATTTAGAGTCAATTGTATATTAGCCTTTAAATATTATCAAAATGTACAAGATCTCTAAAAACTAGCATTTAAAAATTCTGAAAATAATTATTTCAAGATAATCTTAAAACACCATTTTTCCTCATCTCAGGGAAATGAGATTCTGTACTTATCTGTACAGAATCATTTAGATTCTGTACTTATCAGTTCCTTTCTTCCATATTTTAAATCATTTTTCCCATTAAACAATTGTGAAGCTCAACACTAATTATTGCAGAAATACCCAATGAGTTTTATTATTATTAAGCATATTATTATTAAGCATATTATTAAGCACTTGTTTCCATAATGTGGTCCTTCTGATGGTAGAAAAATATGCTACTTTTCACATAGAAAGGGTAGCTCTTCTATAAAGACCAGACTTTGCCAGATGTTTCCAGTGATGGGAAAGAAGTTATGAGGTATGATTCCTAACCATGACTTTCAATTATGTTGGCTGTGAGGCTTGTGGTTTGGTCATAACAATGTCCAATTGTCTCAAATGGAGGCGATCTGAGGGTCACCAGCAAATGGGACAGCTGGACGGGATTAATTTATCCACTCTCATTGTCTCCCGATTTGATATCTGTCTCATTTCACCATTCTAGAATAGTGATCTCCATGTATGTGTGTGTGTATGTGTGTGTGCACGGGTGTGTGTGTGTCTGTGTGTTAATCAGAATTGTTGAGGTGTACTTCATATATAGTATAGTTCATCATTTTTAGTGCATGGTTCTGAGAGTTTTGACAAACATATGTGTACAGACATGAAACCATGATCAAACTCAAAATACTAACAAAATTCACTTGTGTTTCTTTGTAGTCATTGTACTCCCTCTCTCTAGGACCTGTTAACCACTAATCTGATTTCTGTCCCTAATGTTTTGCCTCTTCAGGTATCATATAAATGAAACCCCAAAGGATGCAGTCTTTTGAATTTGACTTATTTTACTTCAAATGATGCATTTGAGATTCATTCGTGTCATTCGCGTATCAGTAGTGCATTCCTTTTTATGCTGAGTTGTAGCCTGTTCTAACAAGAAGGCAATGGCACCCCACTCCAGCACTCTTGCCTGGAAAATCCCATGGACGGAGGAGCCTGGTAGGCTGCAGTCCATGGGGTCGCTAAGAGTCGGACACGACTGTGAGACTTCGCTTTCACTCTTCACTTTCCTGCATTGGAAAAGGAAATGGCAACCCACTCCAGTGTTCTTGCCTGGAGAATCCCCCCAGTCTGTGGGGTTACACAGAGTCTGATACAACTGAAGTGACTTAGCAGCAGCAGCAGCCTGTTCTATGGATGTACCACATGTTTTTAGCAGTTTACCTACTGGAGAATATTTAGGTCATTTCCAGTTTGGGACATCTATAAATAAAGCTACTTTAAGCATTTTCACACAGGATTCTGTGTAACATAAAATCTCAGTTCTCATAGGTAAATACCTTGGAGTAAGATTTCTAGGTCATAGGATAAATATATGTTTAACTTTAAGGAAACTATTTTCCAAAGTGGTCATGCCACTTTGCATTTCCATGAGGGATCTTTTACTCTGCATCCTTGCCAGTATTTGGTGATGTCAGCTGCTTTTCATCTGTTTGTTTTAGGCTGTTTGGGGTTACACAATAGTACCTCATTGTGGTTTTAATTTGTATTATCCTAATGACAAATGATATTGAACATTTTATTAAGTGCCTATTTGCCATTATACGTATTCTTTGGCAATCTCTTGCTCATGTGAATTGGGTTTTTCATTTTATTATTGATATCTGAGAGTTCTTTACTGGGTAAAGAACTGGGTACAAGTCCTTTATCATATATTTCTTTGCACATATTTTCTCTCAGTCTGTGCTTGTTTTTAATTCTTTAAATATTGTTTAGTGTCCTTCAATTAGCAGAAACTTATTTGTTGCTATTGTTAAGTCGCTCAGTCGTGTCCAACTCTTTGAGACCCCATGGACTGTAGCCTGCCAGTCTCTCTGTTCATGAGATTTCCCAAGCAAGAATACTGGAGTGGGTTGCCATTTCCTTCTTCAGGGGATCTTCCTGATTCAGAGATCAAACCTGGGTCTCCTGCACTTTAGGCGAATTCTTTACTATCTGAGCCACCAGAGAAGCCTCGGATTAAAATCTACCATCTTCTTATTTTTTTATTTGTTTCATCTTTAGTTAACTTTAGTTTCTTTTCCTTTTATTATTTTTGCTTTTTAACTTATTGTACATGGGGACTTCCCAGGTGGCACCAGTGGTAAAGAATCTGCCTGCCAATGCAGGACATATAAGAGACACAGGTTCAATCCCTGGGTTGGGACAATCCCCTGGAGGAGGAAATGGCAACCCACACCAGTATTCTTGCATGGAGAATCCCACGGACAGGGTAGCCTGGAGGGCTATGGTCCATGGGGTCACAAAGAGTCAGACACTACTGAAGTGACTTAGCACTTGTTGTATATAGTGTATGTTTTTAGGATTCCTAAAATTTCATCGCCATTAATGATTTATTACTCGCTTTAGATTTTATAGTGGTTACCATCAGATATGTAATATACAACCCTAATTAATCACAGTCTACTTTCAAATAATATTATGCCACATCATGTATAATGGAAGAATCTTACATTAGTATACTCTTAATTCCTCCCTCCCATGTTTTGTGATACTGTCATACATTTTAATTTCACCTATACTATAAACTCAAGTTTTGTTTTAAAAATTAAGACTTTCTGATTGTATCACATAGCAAAATCCAATTCTCTGTCCTGTGCTAGAGGTACAGCTAAAAGTAAGTGTTCAGAAAGGTTGAAGATAAAAGTAAGTGTGAAGTAGGGTATATATAAAGTACAGTAAATATAGACAAGATTGGATTCAAACCCTGAAGAAATTGAACAAGATAGAAAAATACACTTTATATAAATATTAAAATGTACAATTCAACAAAAACAAATTTAAAAAGTAGTGCTTTTGGTTCAGTTCTAAGCTAAACTTTAGAGTAACCCCATTTTCCCATGGATAGTTTATGTCTGTTGCCCTGGTTCAACTTTTATAGAAGCTTCTTTCACTCTTAAAATATGTGTGTTCAAATGATAAATTATATGGCCATCCTATTTTGTATACTAAGAATGCAAGGATGGTTCCACAGAAGGAAATATAATCACAATAAATGAAGGAGTTTCAGCATTGTATTACTGGTCTATACTGCATGCTTCATGCAGTATTACAAGTTTCTTATAAACATCTGCTTTTTTAGCATTCACTTCCTTTTGCTCCCTGGATGACGGCTGTGACATATGTTCCTTTTGCAGGGTCCCTTGAAAGGCTTTATGGAAGATTTAGGCAGACTGCAAAAGAAGTTTTATGCCAAAGATGAACGGTTATGTTGCCCTATCCGGACCTACCTGGTCACAGCCAGAAGTGCAGCCAGTTCAGGCGCCCGCGTGCTGAAAACCCTTCGCCGCTGGGGTCTAGAGATAGATGAAGCTCTTTTCCTTGCTGGAGCCCCCAAAGGTCCCATTTTGGCGAAGATAAGGCCCCATCTCTTCTTTGATGATCATATGTTCCACGTTGAAGGGGCGCAGAAATTCGGCACCGCCACAGCTCACACACCTTATGGAATCAGTCCGAAGTGAACAATTAGGTTCACTTAGGGATGGGGAGGAGAAATAAAGCATCGAGTCTGGTATTACGGAATCACCTGTGGATCCCTAGGGTAATTAGGTATTTGAGTAGACTAGACCTCACACCTTTGTTCATTTGGAAAGGTTTTCTCTTGAGTTTTTAAAAACATTTTGAACTCGCAAGTTACCTTCAAGCTACTTCTGTTTGAGCTGTCAATGCTGTTGATAACATTGCAACTACCTTTGTGTGTAAGTCATAGTGATGACTCTATAGAGTAAGTTTAGAACTTGCAAAGGGGCTATGTCAGAAGCCTACTTAGTTTTACAAAGCATTGCTCATTTTTGGATGTTGATAACTAGAATGAATCATTGCCCATCGTTGTGATAGAATAGTGGGTCTTCACAAGTGGAAAAAGGGGTTAAGTACACTCTTGAAAACTGGAGCTTTTTAGTCTGTTGTCTTTGCCTTTCTATCAATGCAAAAATGAAAATACTGCTCTACCTGCCTGAGTATACCAATTTTGATATTGCTCATTCAGAAATAAAGAAGCTAGTTATTCATACAAGTTACTTTCATCTAAGATGAGTTCCATACAGAGCATCCTAGAAGAGTTCTTTGAAATTTATTTGGTGGTTTCATTGCCTCTGGACTACATGGCTTCATATTTGAAGTCTCTGGCTTTGGTTCCGGCAGATAGGTCCAATGTTTGTATAAGGAAAGAAGTCTTGGCTACCACTTCAAAATGTGACAGTAAGTGTAGTTTCCTAGCTTCATTGTTGTCATTCTGTTGTGATTTTCATTTAGCAAAAAAAAAAAAAAAAAAAGCATTGATTGGTTAGTAATCATAATCTACTACAATGTTAGAAACAATGAGCTGGTTATTTTTAATGGTTACCTTATTTTTCATCAAAGCAAACTTCATGACATTATTACCTTCCTTTTTTTTTTAATCAATGAAGAACCTAACACTCAAAAAGATTAAATAGTTTGACCAGGGATGTGCAGGTAATAAATGGTAGGACTAAGATTCAAATTCAGATCTCATTTCAAAAGCTATATGCTATTTCTCTTCCTCATATCCTCTCTTGCTCCTTCTACTCCATTTCTTCTCTACCCCACCCACATATTCCATCCCTAGTTCTAGTAAACCAGACCACTGCTGACATACACTTTTTGATCTGCTTCCTAACTGGATGTAAGCCAGTCTAAAATAATATCAGTCTTCATGCTTTCTGAGTCCCTACTGTTTTCTATGCATTCCCCAAGAATAAGGCCACAAGACAGACTCAGATATTATCCCATCCCATCCTATTTAACAATCCCTTAGAAGAAATCAAATATACAAGTTCAAATACTCAACACCGGAGGGTTAATAGTCTTCAGTGCCAGCTGAGGATCACACATGAGGTTGAAGCAGAGATCTGTATGGGCTGGAAGTTTGTCAGGAAATGAAGGTGGGCTTTGAAAGATGGGAAGATGTGGGAAGAGAGAAAGGAAGAGAGAGAGGAAAGATGTGCTCCTGGCTCAGTGAGTTGGAGAGGCAGCTTCAAGTTACAGGTAGGGTGGAATAAAGGCCACCGTTTCAAGACTTTTGTTCGTGCTCGTCCCATCTCTGAGCTCCATTCTCAGCATTCATAAGAAACTACCTTCCGGCATCCTACCGTTTGCTCTTTGTATTAATATTATGCCTTTGGTTGCATGTTATATCCTTCCCAAGTATAAGGAAGTGGAGGAGGGATTATCAAAATCATCTGTGGAGTTTAGTTCAAATTACAAGTTGCATGTCTCTTCTCTTGTCCTGAAGATTCTAGAATGGGGGCAGGCAGGGAGGTCTCTGTACCAGACAGTAGACACCCTGAGGGCAGAAATAGTACCCTATTTCTTTGTGACTCTCACGGGGCATTGGGCCTGGCACACACTAGACGGGTGAGTAGCTAAATGTATTCCAGCTTAAGAGTAACTCGGCCTAAAGTTTGAAGTTTGCAGCTTAAAGATGTATCTCTGTGGCAATAGCCACCCCCACCTCCCTCATTTCTGAAGCATTTTACAATGTAAAAAACTTTCACTTCCTTGTTACATTTAATATCCTCTGCAAACAGGAAAGAAGACACTTGTGAATGAGCCTGTCTGTAAGTCTATATGTACAGTAAGTCCAAGCTTTCCACAGTGTATCTCTGTCAGTGTACCATAAGACCATCTGAGGATGACTTCTTATACAGTGGTCAATGCTACCGTCTTCCGTTCCCAGATCGTGGTCCCCAGATTAGCCGCATCAGATCACCTGGGAACCTGTTAGAAATGCAGTCTCAGGTTCCATCTTGGCTTATAATAAATTCGAAAAGCTAGTGCCTGGACCCTGAAATTTCTGTTTTACATGTCCTGCGGGTGATTCCGATGCAACGCCGAAGTCTGAGAACCGCAGATCTGTTTCTAACTGATTCACGCTGCTTAAGTTCTTAGAATCAGCTATGGGGGGGGGTGGGGGGGGGTGGGGGGGGGGAGCGTTTCCTCAGACTTCAGTTCCACAGGGACCATCCTCCAGAGAATGAAGGTAAACTGAACTGAGGGGTAACAAGTCCCAGGTGTCCTAAACGGAAAACACAGTAAACTAGCCCTGAATTGTGGGATTTGTAAAGCAGCCTATAAAGAGATTCGTAACTTCAAAGTAGTCATGAGGCATTCCCACAGGCAAGGCCACCACCACTCTGGGATTTCCGTGGGCAGTGACCTCAGGAGCCTGAAAATCTAAGGACCTGCGGTCACCCTCCTCTTGCGATGGGAGCCCATTCCACCGAGGCACCACAAACGCCAGACTCTCTTAACCAATCAGGTGCCCTCGGAAAGGAGACTACAAGTCCCAGCATGCCCCACGTCGCCGTCAGGAGAAGACAAGCCGCGTGCCCCAGTGTCCTTTGCGTACAGGTGGCCGGCTTTGGACCAGGCACACCGCGACCCCGGAAGTCCCGCGCAGGGGCCGGTGGGCCCTCGGCCCCGGCAGCTATGGCAGTGGCTACTGCGGCAGCGATACTGGCCGCTCTAGGTGGGGTCCTGTGGCTGGCCGCCCGGCGGTTTGTGGGGTCCAACGTCCAGCGACTACACCAAGGCGGGGACTCCGGCCTCATGCGCGGGAAGACCGTGCTGATCACGGGGGCGAACAGTGGTCTGGGCCGCGCCACCGCGGCCGAGCTGCTGCGCCTCGGGGCTCGAGTGATCATGGGCTGCCGGGACCGCGAGCGCGCCGAGGAGGCGGCGGGTCAGCTCCGCCGCGAGGTCTGCCCGGCTGGAGGCCCCGACTCGGGGCCCAACTCCGGCGGGGCCGGCGAGCTCGTCGTCAAGGAGCTGGACCTCGCCTCGCTGAGCTCCGTGCGCTTCTTCTGTCAAGAGATGCTCCAGGTGTGGGACTCGGGGCACCTGCTGGAGATCCGTGACCGGCTATAGTGGGGGGGTCTCGGCGGGTGGGGCGGGGCCTGGAGGGCCGTGGGCAGAACGAGGAAAGGACCTCCCTCAGTCAGGGTGTGTGACCTTGGGAATGACCGAGGCCAGGAGTAGAAACGATCGAGTGATGGAGGCGGCTGGGGAATTGAAGGCTGGAAAAATTGGTAGGGCAGTCTTCTGTCTTCCAAAAATGTTAAGGGAAAACAAGTGGACCCAAGAGGAAAATAAGCAAATTTCTGAACATTTCCTCTTGCCATGTGAGGACAGCTCAGGAGGAGACCCGCCAGTTCTCTGAATTGTTTTTCTCCTGTGCCCCAAGTGACTCTTCTGCACCAAGCCATCTCTCAAAGAGCCTGAGAGCAGATAGGGGAAGTTGCTCGCCAGGGACCTTGGAGCAAGTCTTTTTTTTTTTTTTCTTTTAATTTTTACCCCGCTGGAGTAGGAAGTTGCTCTCTGCCACCAGTGAATTCTTGAATAGTATCCCTTAGTCGGGACTCTGGCCTAATTTCCAAATAGACTGGAACTTGGAACGCCAGTGGTCATGTGCTCTAAATAGGTACAGAAATAAAAGTATCATACCTAGTATTTATTGAAAATTCCTGTGTGCCAGGAGCTGTTCCAAGCATTTCAGATATATATATATATATATACACTTCTAATTTTTAATGAAATTAAAGGGACTTTGGCTGCTATTGTCATCCAGTCCTCACTGTAACCCTGTGAAGTAGGCATTACTATCCCCATTTTGCATCGTAAGGCTACTAAGGCACAGGTAGGCTAAGCAATTGGCCCAGGATCTCTCTAAAGCCCTTGCTTTTAACCCCTGTACTTCTGCTGTGTGCCAGTGAGGTAGAGGATTCTTTGTTTAGATAGTAAATATTACACCGAGATGGATGTCCTCTGCTTAATTTGTGGTAGAAGGGTTTCCTGCAGAGGTGACTTGCCAGAGGTCTTCAGAAGAGTGATGTCTAAAATTAGCTGGCATAAAAAAAGAACCCATATGAAAAGAAGTCTCCTGGGTCTAGAACAGAAGCTCCATACTTTCTAATTTTTTCATGATGCCCTTGGGTCAAAACAAATACCTAGTTTATTCATTAAGTAACTAGGTCCAAACAACCTATTTATTTCTGTAACAGTAGCTGTTTGGAAAAAAAAAAAAAAAAACACACATAGCTGAAAGAAAAGATTTTTATTTCCTTTTTTTATAACCATAAGTATACTATTGGGAAATATGCATCTGTTGTTCACTGTACAAGCTTGTCAGAATCAGATTGGACTTTGCCACCCTCATTTCTCTTCTCTGCTGATTTTTAACATCGTACTTGTATTTATTACAACTGCTAAACACTCACCTTTGCAAAGAGAGGACATCATCAAAAGGAATATAGAATATATTATATTGAATATATTCAATATAAAATGTTGAAACTGTGCACTGCTTGGAGACTGTAATTTTTGAGATGTTGAGCAACATATTGTTTGCCTTGAAATTTTAAAACACTCCAGATCATCCTAGAGTTCCTTGTGACTCTTAGGGTTCTTTGATGCACAGTTGGGGAGCTGTTACAGATCTAAAGAGGTTTGTTTCATTTTGTTTTTAGGACTAGTATTTCATTATCAGGTAAAGCAGGTTTAGAAAATAAGAAGTAATAGTTTATAAGAGATGTTGGAAGGATCAAAAGTGGACCTTCCTATTCATTAAAGATGCAGATGGGGCAGCAGTGTATACTTATTCCTTGACACTATGTTTTCTTATTACTTTGAAAAGTAAAGGCACTTGACAGAACCAATTAAAAGTTAAGGAGATAAACAGATAACAACATTGTCCTTCCTGCTAAGTATCTATTTAGTTCCTTCCTAGCTCTGAAGTTCAGTAGTTCAGTGACTGTAATCAGAATTCAAAAAAAGGAAGTGTAAATTTCCCACAAGTTGGTATTCTTGGTATTTATCTCATTTATCTTCTAGAACTTAAAAAACAGTAAATGATAAAGTCTTAAAATACACAAGCCCAGCAAAGAATGATGGCTCAGAAATGATTAATACAGGAAACTCTTCCAAAGGATTACTGAAAAGAACACTCCTTTCTTTCCCCCACGGGTGAACTTTTGCCTTCTTTTTGAAGTCGACTATTGGAAAAGCAAAAGGTGCTGAGACAGACAGAATGAGAAATAGTTAATCCTCTGACAGGTAGGCTCTGATAACAGTTGTGAAATTTAACACATTTTTCTTTTCACTTATGTTTGGCAAAAGGACCAGTAATATTTGAAATTTGACCTCAGATTTATATAATTGTGGGTCATCACTGTGTCTTTACACCTGGAACATGTTGTACGTTTCTTTTTTTTCTTTTTTCCTTTGCCTGTCAAAAGAGACAGAGGAACCAAGAAAGGATGAGGGAAAGCCACCTTACATTAAGTAAGGAATGAAAAGACTTTCCTTTTAGGACAGTCTAAATTTTAGGACTTTAATTTAGAGGATGCAGAAGGATATAATCAAACTGCAGAACTCTAACTGTATAGATCACCTAAGTTGGGGGACCTTTGAAGCTTGAAAGATTTTCATATAGGAAAAAAAGAACTGTGAATTCTAAAATCGTAATAGAGGTCAAAGGTGCTTGTTGGGCCTACCTCCTGTTAGTCTCCTTTGCTGTTATTGTGAGACTTGGTATATCTGATTCATGGTGGTGTTTCTGATATTTGTATACTTGTATAACTAATTTTTATCTTAATGTTTCTTTGATTTATTCATGATGTTCTCTCCAGTCTTAATTTGTATCCCTGATGTTCTCTATTGCTTGGCCCAGTTGTAAGGAAACGACTTGAAGTTGCTCCATCTGCATGGTGCCTTTTACCTTTAGAAAACTACGGAGTGCAGCAATCCTGACTTACCCCTGGTGTTGATACGAGGAGCCCTGGGAGTGAACAGTGCTGACCTGTCTTCTGCTGTAGTTCCACTCCCGAGCTCACATTGGTTGTCTCGCTTTGGTTTAAAAATCTCAATTAGAAAAGCAGTCTTGCTTACCAGTTAAGAATAGGCTCATCGGTGTCAGTCTCATCTTCAGATTTTTGTTTGCCACTGAGGAACCCTGTGATACTGGACAGATCACCTAACTTCAGTGCTTCAGTTTGCTTATAGAGTTGTTAAGAGTAGATGGCGATAACATGAAAAGCACAGGTCAGGCGCCTCGTAAACATTCAAGTTGTCATCATCTTCTTTTTTTCTCTGAGTCGTTGAAAACTCATAGAGGCATTTTTTAGAATTTTAGTAGTTTGTGGGAATTTTTTTTTAAAATTTCATTTTAGGCACATTTAAGGCCTGTGTTCCTAATTCTCCCATTCTCTTTTTACCATTTGAAGGAAGAGCCTAGACTGGATGTTTTGATCAATAACGCCGGGGTCTTCCAGTGCCCTTATATGAAGACTGAAGATGGATTTGAGATGCAGTTCGGCGTGAACCATCTGGGACACTTCCTACTCACCAACCTTCTCCTTGGACTCCTCAAAAGTTCAGCTCCCAGCCGAATTGTGGTTGTTTCCTCTAAACTTTACAAATACGGAGACATCAACTTTGAAGACTTGAATAGTGAACAGAGCTATAATAAAAGCTTCTGTTACAGTCGGAGCAAACTGGCTAACATTCTTTTTACCAGAGAACTAGCCCGCCGCTTAGAAGGCACCAATGTGACTGTGAATGTGTTACACCCTGGCATAGCACGGACTAACCTCGGGAGGCACATACACATTCCACTGTTGGTCAGACCGCTTTTCAATTTAGTGTCATGGGCTTTCTTCAAAACTCCAGAAGAGGGGGCCCAGACTTCAATTTATTTAGCCTCTTCACCTGAGGTAGAAGGTGTTTCAGGGAGGTACTTTGGGGACTGTAAAGAGGAAGAACTGTTGCCCAAAGCTATGGATGAATCTGTTGCAAGAAAACTTTGGGATATCAGTGAAGTAATGGTTGGCATATTAAAATAGGGACAAGGGAAAAAAAAAAATAGGGACAAGGAATAGACGAGAGCTATTTGTAAAACTGGATGTCAGCTTTGTCTTTAATCAGGAATGGTGTGTCTTGGATCCTTGCTACTTGAAAATATAATTTTGGTTTACAATAGTACTGCTAAGAGGTTCATAGAGGTATTTTTAAGCTACTAAGAAGTTATTATTTAGAGAGCATAAAATTTCCCAAAAGATGTCTTAAATATATATAGTAAGCATATCAATAATTATGAGTGATATGTTTATGCATGGATTACAAATATTAAAGAATTTAATGACTTGAAATAGATACCTTGAGAAGTTTTTCACATACCTGTGAGTTTTATGGTTTATTTAGTGTTAAATATTTTAATGATGATACTGGCTTTTGTGGGGAAATAATATGCCTGGTGTGAATGCACAATTCTTACTTGGAATAAATTTATTGATACAGATTCTTAATTGTGTGTTTCTTTAGAAGCTTCACTGAAGATAGTCCTTTATCATATCATTAGCCTCTACCAATGGTATTCCTAGTGTATGTTCTTCCCACAGCATTTTCTGCATTGCTTTAAGAAGTACTATTTCTAAAATATTAAAATTTGAAGTATTTCTAAAATGTGAAGTATTATTCAAATATACAAGCTGCATGGGTAAACCAGATTATAGCAATACTTTGAGAGTGGAGTTCTCAAAGGCTTTTCCTGAAAGAAATTTGTGGAATTCAGTAGTTTATAAGCAATTTCCAGTTAAACTTTTTAATATACTTTTGAGGCTCTCCCTGAACTGGCCACAGGCTTGCCTTGTACTCTTCACTCAGGGCTGTCCAGTAGAATTTTCTGCAGTGACGGAAATAATTCTGTCTACACTGTCCAGTATGACAGACTCTAGACACATGAGCTTATTGAGTACTTGAAATTTAACTAGCAATTTAGTACACTAATTATTTGTTCACAACTCTAATTAGGCAGTTGGGATAGGAAGTATCCAAGGAAATATATTCTTAATAGATTTATTTCCTCAAGAACCAAGTATTGTACCTGATACACAGTGCATATTGAATAATGAATTATGTATGAGTATTAAACTTAAGTAGGAATATTATAGGCATGAAAAACAATTTTAACTATTTGTTTAACCATCTCATAATATTGGAAAAGTGAATTATGACAGTGAAGAATAGACTGAACTACACAGAATTTAATGACCATTTTGACCAGGAGCAGTCCTGTCTGTAATATCTGGTTACCAGTATCAGTTCTTTTTAAGAAAGGCAGCATCTTGGCAGATGGTATAGAAGGTCTGTTTCCTCTTAGGGCGCTGGGTTGTGAATATGAGAAGCACTGAGTGTTCATATCATCACAGGTGTGTCTTTGCAGGTATAGTCATTATAGCTGCATCATGTTCTTTGAAATGTATTTTTTAAAGATAATCCTACAAAAATACCTGCTGAATTTAGAAATACGGGCAGGAAATACATCAGAATGCAACCTGGAAAAATGGAAGCTAATAAATCTGTCCTACACCTCGACTTCATTAAAAAGGAGCCTTTTTTTTTTTTTTTTCCATTTAATACCATCTTTTCTGGCTGTATTTTGATACCTGATGCTTTTCAGGGGATTTGGGCCTTTTGTAAGAGTTGAGCCTTTCAGAGTTCTTGTTTGTGGCACCATAATAAAATTGGATATATTAACTTATCATGGAAAACTAGAAACTTGTCTGGAAACACCAACTCTTCAGGTCAAATGAGCTGCCATTTGGAAGATGTCCTTCCCACGGTGCTCAGTGGACTCAAGGACTAATCACTATAGTAGAACTAGTTAGATTTTGAAGATAAATAATCTTATAAATAAATAAATAAAACCTTTTGCTTTCCTTTCCCCTTTCTGCTGACTTACTTCAATTTCACTGGACAAGGAAATTAAAAAAAGGCAGTTTTGTTACTGTAATACTCTCACCCTTAGCAAACTATTGTTGAGATAAGCATGTAACATGCCATACAATGGAATAATTGATTTGGAAATCCATTGGTTATTGACTTAATCTTTTGAAATGTTGATGTCTATTTCAAGCAGGTTATTCTGAAAAGGTGAAACTTCTGGGTCTTCTGCCTCAACTTTGCTCCGAGTAACTATTTTATACAGTGGGATTCTAAGTAGTATTTAATTAGGACAGTGACCCCACTATTTAAATATACCACCACATTGGGTTTAATGAACAACTCTGTGACCTTTCCAAGTTACTTAACCTCTCTGAGCTTCTGTTTTCTTGGCTCTGACATTGAGATATGAATGCCTATTTTGGAGGATTGTTCAGTGAAGAAACCAACAGAGTAAAGAGTTTAACAAAATGCCTGCCACAGGTTCATTTCCTCTTCCCAACATACCTTATCACTGTACTGTTAATCAGTTCAGTTCAGTCGCTCAGTTGGGTCTGATTCTTTGCAACCCCATGGACTGCAGCACACCAGGCTTCCCTGTCCATCACCAACTCCTGGAACTTGTTCAAACTCATGTCCACCAAGTCGGTGATGCCATCCAACCATCTCATCCTCTGTTGTACCCATACTGTTAACAGTAATTAGTTGAGTACACATAATGGGGAAAAAAACTCTAAATCAAGAGTCAGCAAACTTTTTTTAAAAAAGCCTAGGTTGGGTACTTCCCTGGTGGTCCAATGAATAAGATTCTGCACTCCCAATGCAGGGGTCCCGGGTTTGATCCTTGGTTGGGGAATTAAGAGCCCACATACTGCAACTCAGCCCACACACAGCAACTAGAGAAGACCAAGCTGCAACAAAGACTAAGCACAGTCAACATAAATAATTTTAAAACATAATTTAAAACAATTTCTTAAATAAAAAAGGCTAGATTGTAAATACTTATGGTTATTAAGCCACAGATATATATTCTTTTTCTGCTACATATTCTTTTTTTGACAATCCTTAAAAAATATAAAAACATTCTTGGATCACACAGGCCACACTATTGTACTTAGGCAGCATCCGAATATATTCTATTTGTTTTTAAGACATGGTATAAGGCAGCAGCTCTCAAGTACACTGTTACTCCTATTTCCTAGTAAGGCTCATGTTGTTTCTCTTAATCATTCTCATCTCATTTGACTGTTTGCTTGCAGACCCAGGAAGTGGAGAGAGTGTATTTTTCAAATCTCTCTGCAGCTCCAGATTCTGGTGTGAAGAATACCAGTTATCTGCCTTCAGCTCCCTCTCTGACAAACCTGCTGGGCCTGGCCTGAGATCTAAGAGAACCTGTATTTAAATATTTAATTGATTCCAAATGTGCTAAGGAACACTGCAGTGAAGACATGTTCCTAATCACTCTTTAAGAGCTTGGCCTCACAGGAGGAGCTTCACATGTTTCCCAAACCTTCTCTGGACAGCAGGGAGTTAAGTTAGTTACAGGTTAACATGGAGGAATAGAGAATATTCCTAAAGGAAAGTTAGAGGGAGCCCTCAGTGTTATACAAAGAAAGAGTTTTTGCTATGCTAGATTTTTAATCAAAGTACAGTAAAAGCACTCCTAGCCAGCCATCATCTCTAACAGACAGTTTAATGGACTGACCAGTTCTCTGTTCTTTTCATAAAACATGGTGACTGATGCCCACAGCATGGGGATGCACTAGGCTGGCAGGCTCCCTCTAGCATATCACTGGCACTTCTGCCCTCACCTGTTCTGTGATACATTTAGGAAGGGTACGTTTTGTACCATTCATTTACTTGTTTAATAAATGTTTATTGAATACCTAGATTGTGTCAGGCATTATTCTAAGGCTCGGGGACCTAGAAGGCAGTGAAGGAAACCAAACCAAACCTCATGTGTGTGTTAACTATGCCTCTTATTAATCACACTAGAAGTTATTAATCATAATGCAAACTGATGAAATATAAATACAAAGAGAAAATGAAATTTTATGAAAAGAAAGCTGAGTGCTTTGTAAAAGCTAAATGAAGGTGAATCAATAGAAACTTACTGTTGGATAAAGTCTCAAAACAACTGTCAAATACTTAAAAATAAATATTACAAAAATCTAAAAGTTGTCCATATTCAGTCTTTGCAAGTGGCTTTAAACATTCACTCCATTCTAGAGACACAAAAGCTGGAAATCATAGACTACCCTATTTACGTGAATATTAGAAGATGGAATTCCAAGTGAGTTCATACTCAGAAAAACAGTAAAGACAAACCCTTAGCTTTATATCAGAAGTTGGGAAATGAATGAACATGTTAAATGCTTTTACTTCAAATAATAATGTTGCAGTGCATATTATTCATTTTTACAATTTCCTTCTTTAATCAACTTTTCTTGTGACCCACCAAGTTCAAATAAGAAGGCTTCTGTTGTATAAAATAGAGCTATCAATGACATATAAGAAAAATTTCAGTTTGGAGGAACTGGTTATGAATGTATCTGTATCACATTTTCCCAAATCCTTCTAGTCTAAATTTGGGAATATCTTTTATTTTTTAATGTCTCAATATGTTTATTTGATATATTTGGTCCTAAATGGTTTTTGTAGCCTCAGTCCTGGGTGTTCACTGGTGGGACTGATGTTGAAGCTGAAACTCCAATACTTTGGCCACCTGATGCGAAGAGCTGATTCATTTGAAAAGACCCTGATGCTGGGAAAGATTGAGGGCAGGAGGAGAAGGGGACAACAGAGGATGAGATGGTTGGATGGCATCACTGACTCAATGGACGTGGGTTTGGGTGGACTCCGGGAGTTGGTGATGGACAGGGAGGCCTGGCGCGCTGCAGTTCGTGGGATTGCAAAGAGTCGGACACGACTGAGCGACTGAACTGAACTGAAGACTTACTTTCAGCATCAACTGTTTGCTTCTCTCTCTCATTTAAAGCTCCTACAGATTGCATTAAACCAATAAATTCTTGAACACTTTTAACAGAATTATTTTTCAGTATGTCATTGTATCTTCAGAAGTTGCCACGTCACACATGATGTATCACAGCTTGATCTGTCTTAAGTTGCAGGTCTTAAAATCTGTTTTCAAGCTTCCTTTGTAAATGCTAACTTGAAAAAATACTTCTACTTTTGTTTTTCTTCCCATTCTTGTGTTTTGTATAGCCCATAGATTGAACAGTTATCCAGTCATTAGCAGAAAGACTAAATCCTAATGGCATCTTTTTTGCTACTAAGGGAGCAGTAATGAGTGAGTAAATAGAAGTTTCAGTTGTAAATATATTCAAAACACTTTTATCTGTGCAGCCCTCCACACAGTGTTGGCATTTTAGGTATATCTAGGAGTTGTACACATGCTTTGAGGAAATGCTGAACAGGGATATATGTGAGTATATATACACACACAATCATTATTAGTTCAGTGAAAAAAGCCAAGTGAGTTTCTGCCACCAGCCCATGAAAGCACAGGAAATGGCTTCGTGTAGTAGGTGTTCGAGTCTAAGCATTCTGTTGACAGAAGCAGGTTCTACCCAGGGATTTTGTGTTAATGTAATCAAACACTTCAGAGCTGCAGCCTAGCAAGCTCAAGTCCACCCACCTCAGAGTTTATCTTTAGCTCATCTGGAAGAGTTTATTTTAAACAGGGAACATTGTTTGCTGCTGTTGAAATGAAAGTGAGAGAGTTACAAGCTTTCTTCCACTGCCATCTGGCAGATTTACTGATGGATCGGGTTCTTTAATCCATGTAGCCCCGTGTGTGGGAGCTATTGTCTCCGTGCTGATCACTGCAGCTGGCTTGGCTGAACTTTCAAAAGCTCACACAAAGCTATCAGGAGCCATCCTATAGATAAATGAAGCTGAGGGTGTTGCAAAAGTCACTGTGTATTTTTCATTTTTCTCTGAGCACATGTTTTTTGCTCTATAATTCCCTGTGAACTGGGAAAGAAGATAACTATATTTTGAAAAAAATAATGGAAGCTATAAAAAAAAAAAGGCGACCATACTTAAATTAGAAAATTATGGCAAAGTAGAAAGGAAAGGAGCAGCAGAGTTGGGGATCTGCATCTCATTATATTGAAGGGAAAGATTGAAGACAGAAGGAGAAGAGGGCGACAGAGGATGAGATGGTTGGATGGCATCACTGATTCAACGGACATGAACTTGGGCAAACTCTGGGAGATGGTGAGGGACACAGAAGCCTGGCGTGCTGCAGTCCATGGGGTCACAAAGAGTTGGACATGACTTGGCAACTGAACAACAACAACATCTCATTAAAGTAAATGTTGCAAAAAATCAAATGAGAATATTCTTTCCAATGAGAATTTACCTATTTTTCCACTTTATGTGTGTTATGGGGACATTCGATGATATACACATTACATAGTTAATCATTAGTTGTAGCCTCCATTGGAATGAAACTATATAGGATCTCACATAGGACATCACACTAAGTATAACTTGCAACTAACTCCAGTGGACAATTTCAATCATACCCACAAATGCATACACATGCATCAGGCAATCGCCTGTGAGCAGTAGGTTATGTGCAAGATAGGCTACCTGCAATATAACATATTAAATTTATAGAAACATATGACGAATAGAACCAAAAATATTCTGGATGTGGCCAATTGCAACTCAGTTTTCTCTGCCACCTACCTCTGAAGCATGCTTTTTAGCTTGCATAGATTGGAGAGTTGTAACACAGTAAACAAAAAAACACACATTGTCTATGCGCTGGATGAAAATCTGTTTCCAGCAAGAAGATACCCTTAGAGTGACATTTTGAAGAGAGAATTAAAAAGAAAGACTTCTTCCTGGTGTTTTTGGCTATTTTCTGCTGGCAAGAAAGGCTGTGAATACAGAGTAACTTCTTTTTGTCTAGTTTGGTAGGGGGTTTGGGTTGTTTTTCTAAATTTTATTTTATTGATAGCAAGAGGCAAAATTGGGATAGACCTCATAATTCTGTCCATTCACTTCTTAATGGTTATTGAGATGGAGCTGCAGTCGTGGTGGGCTCCTGATCCCAGATTCTTGATCCCAACTATTAGCTGTGGTGCTGCCAGTTGTGACTCAGTATTTCCATGGGCACCCTCCAGATTCCCACTTGCACGTCAGTTCTGTTGTGTTTCTGGAGTCATTCCTGGGACTATAACCTATCCCACTTTTCCAGCCCTTCCCATTATTCTCTAGGCACCTAGTTTACTGTAATCTATCTCTTCCTCCTTAAAATATTTGGGATAGAAATTTTGTTTTCTATAGAGAAAACAGGCCACTGGAATTACTGACTAGAGAGAAGAAACATAAATTTCTAAATAAAAATCACCTTGCAAACAAGCAAGTGAAAACATGAAGAAATTGAATATTACAGCTTGAAAAAGAGGAGGCTGATGATGAGAGGCAGCCAACATGGCAAATCTTTGGGAATATCAGTATACAATGTTTGGGTCTTAGCTTATCAGCTGCAGATATTTGAATTTGTCCAAATGTCCACTGATAACAAAAAACCACAAAAGGAGAGGGAAATCTCTTTCCTTATGGGAGCATTTTGTACCCAAGTAAAGAAATTCACTTGGGGAATGAAATCAGAATCTTGATTTCTTATTATAGAATCAGAGGAGAGGAAGTTAATTCTGAGGTGGCATGTTTGATGACATTAGCAATGATACCTGCATAAGTACGGGGGTTGATGCTCTGGATGGATCTGGATCTTAAGGTGGACCTTGTAATCCTGCATTCTGTTGTGGCTGACTATGCTGCCTTTCGAGTGATTCTTTTTTTTTTTTTTTTCCTTTTCTTAAATATCTGTTTATCACCTAAATATTGTTAGTCTGGCTCAGGAGACATTTTGCCTCTAGTATACCTCACAGAGATGTAGAAAAGGGGCCAAGTGAATTAGCCATGCTCAAAGACACAGGGGTGTAGGAATATATTATTCATAGTTGGAAAGACTGGCAGTTAAGAAAATATCTGAGAATCATTTCTAATATGAGATTTCTGGTGAGTGAATTAATTTATCACAGCTGTTTTCCATTTAAGAAAAAATGTAATAAATATCAGGCTTCCTTTAGCAGGCAATTTGATTAAGATTGTAGAAAGACTTGTAATGGATAATCCTACATAAGTGTTTGGGGTAGCGTGAACAGATTAAAAAGACATTCATAACTGAAACCTGGGCTACCCTAAGACTAAATATTTCTATTTATCTGCTGCAAATCAAATCAGAGAAGTAAAGATGAGATTTGAAGTCTAGATGTGAGTTTTCAAGAACCATAAAGTAGGGACGTGTTTGAACATTCTTACTTCCTGCTAACATCTGGTACAGAGCTGTAATATATATATTATTCACAAGATATAAGGTTGATTATTTAATTTGTTAATTAATGACCTAAAACTAAGCGGTCTACCACCCTGCTGATGGCCAGGGTAGATGCAGCTGACTTAACTGGCTTGGAAGATGGTGTCTTTGTTTTCCTTAGAGAGTGACTTCAACCTTCACAGGGAAAAGAAGGCCTTTCTGACTTGTGAAAGTAATGCTGGATTTTCCTACATAATCTTATGCAAAACTCATGACAAGCATGAAAACTCTAGTAAGTGCGTCACCTTTTTGACAATTGTAGTCAGTAGTAATTTGAAATTAATAGGAGGGAAGCTAGAATGTCAACAAAGAAGGATCATAGGCTAAAAAGAATTAATCTTGCCACAAATTCCCCTGGAAGCTTCTATAGTTTAAATTATTGACTACCGCTGTCCAGTTTTTTTCTGCAGAGTCCTGTGTATTCTAATAAGCAGCCTGCCTTCAGTTGATTAGATATGATCTTCCAAAGCCAACACAACTAATTTTGCCATAACCAGTACGTATGTACTCTGCCCCATAATTAATTTTCAAATTAAGTGCATCTGTATTAAAAAAGAAAGAAAAAAAAAAAAAAAATGAGCTTCCCTGATGGCTCAGCAGTAAAGAATCTGCCTGTCAAGCAGGAGACATGGGTTTGATTCCTGAGTTGGGACGATCCCCTGGAGAAGGCAATGACAAGCTACTCCAGTATTCTTGCCTGGGAAATCCCAACGACAGAGGAGCCTTGTGGGCTACAGTCCATGGGACTGAAGAGTCAGATATGACTAAACAACAACAATAAAAAAAAATTAAAGAGCTTATTTTCTTTTTAAAATAATGTCACATTTTTGCAAATCCCTAGATTTGCATCATCAATTCATAGGACAAATTAAGAGAAAGTCGTTTTCTAGAATAATAAAAACTGCTATTTATATGAGATATTTTACATATATTATCTCTGATCCTTGTAACAACACTGGAAAGTATTTCTATTCCTAAGCTTAGTGACTTGCCTGAAGCCTGATGGGTACAAAATTTGAACCAAAATTTTTCAGATTTTAGAGACTCCTTCCACTATTCCAGTGGACACTTCTTTTAGTGAACTAAAATAATGTACACATTTAAAGTTAAAATTTTTCTCTAAAATAAAAATGTAGATATTTAATTCTCATATTTATAACCATTATTATTCATAATTTTTCCCTTTAGTGCCTTCGTTTTCTAGAGTAGATAGTTTTTTAAATAAGATTTTTTCTGCCTGTTAGGTCAAGAATGTGTTGAAAAAATTTTCATTGACTACTATATTTAGTTTCCCTGTCAACACCAGTTAATTGAAAAGGTTTCTGCATAATATCCTCGAGTGTAAATTATTTATTGAGATGGTTAAATAACCCAGTGCCCAATCCAGAGTGTTGGTTTTCTGCCAGAGGGAAATATATCATCTTTCATGGGTTTGGAGAAATTGCACAAACAATGAAGATGTCTGACTTAAATCATAATACAATGATCAAAAGAACCATATTACTGTACTTTATAGTAAATGCATCCATTTCTTTTGAAATACAACAGTTCTAACTCTCTAACATCTGTTGAGAATTCAGAGAGATTATGCATATCCTATTAGTAAAAAGCCACTAATCAAAGATTCCCAATACTTAGGATAGTTTTTCCATTATGTAACCCATTAATACAATAATATTATTTCCTGTAAAATTTTCTAAATAAAAATAACAAGTGATGGAGAAAAGATCTTTCGTGTGCTTCTTTTTCCAAATAAAAGCAAATATTGGCTAAGCTAGTTGGACCAATTCTTATTTAAGGACATCTAACAATTCTGATGAAAATAGGAAAAAAATAAATTTTCTTAAAAGCATCAAAATGCTGACAAATTAGTGGAAATTCTTGATCAAAACTGTGCAGACTTAGGACTTCTCTGATGGTCCAGTGGTTGAGACTTCGCCTTCCAATGCAGAAGGTATAGGTTCAATCCCTGCTCAGGGAGTGAAGATCCCACCTGCCTCATGGTCAAAAAATCAAAACACAAATCAGAAGCAATATTGTAAAAAAATTCAATAAAGACTATCAGTGATCCACATCATCAAAACTGAAGGTAAGAATCCTATAAGTTAAGCAAGAAGGCAAAATTACTTTGACACAAAGAGCATTTGTCTCCCTGGAAGAAATAATGAGTGTGAAGGTTTTTTGACTACCTAGGAACCAAGAACCTGAAGGTGGATAGACATGAAAGTCCGAACAAAATCTGGGATTGATGGTCACCCACACACATTCAAAATAATCTGAGATTATGATCTACTACACACTCAAAGTAAGGGTGAGTGAGGGTTTACCCCATATTATACTTCCAACTGTCGGATGGAACACGGGAGTTGTCTTAACACTGAGAAGAAGGAACATATAAAACAAGAGAAAACCTACCCTTCAAGGCTTTCAACGAATGCCTGGCCCCCATGAATGAGTTTAAACTGATTTCACCAGGACAATACAAAAAAAAAAGCTCAAATAATTGGTTTGGTCTAAGGTTGTTATGCATGCATCCTAAGTTAAGGACTAGTAAATACAACACACACACACACACAAAATGCCTTAGATGACCAGCAAGATAAAAGAACTTCAAATCCACTTTAGAGGAAAGTACCTTCCTGAAAGGGCTTAGACAACCTCCATAAATAATTTTTATAAGGGCAATGATTAGCACTAAGCTTGCAAGTGCAGATACCATGAACTAGAGTCAGCAGCTCCGATTCCAAGATATCAGATATGGGAATTATCAGACTTAGATGATAAAAACCACTATACTTACTGCCTATTAAAGAAATAAAGATGGGTTTGAAAATTTCAGCAGGAAACACAAAAATATAGAAGCAATATATTCTAGTGTGATATGGAACTTTGACTTCTAGAGATGAAAGTTACTATGTGAAAAGTGAAAGTGTTAGTCCATCAGTTGTGTCCAACTCTGTGACTCCATGGATTGTAACCCACCAGGTTCCTCTATCCATGGAATTTTTCAGGCAAGAATACTGGAGTGGGTAGTTCATTCCCTTCTCCAGAGGATCTTCCAGACTCATGGATCAAACCCCAGTCTCCTGAACTACAGGCAGATTCTTTACCACCTTAGCCACCAGGGATGATATAACTGAAATTAAAAGCTCAGAGTGTAAATCTGGCCGCAGGTTGAACCTGACAGAATAGGGAAATAATGTCAGTAACTAAACATATTCGGGAAACTCATATGCTTAGAAATCAAGAAATATACTTCTAGGTTAATGATGGATCAAATAAGAAATCAAAATAGAAATTTTAAAATATTGTTAGAAAATGATAATAAAATAATAGCCTTGAGTGAACATGTTAGAAATAGAGAATAATTGGAAATCAACCAGCTACACATTCACATCCAGAAGTTAAAAAGAGTACGGGAAACATTAATTCAAAGAAAGTACAAAAATTAAACAAATAAGGAATTTATAACAGTAAATTTTAATGAAATAGAAAGCAAACATATAATAGAAAGGATCAATGATATCAATTATTTGAGAAGATTTATAAAACTGGCCTGCTTGTAAAGAAGACACAAATAAACAAATAAACAGTATCATTCACTTGGTTTAAGCTCATAACCTCTGTGTTCAGTTATAAAGTAAAAAAGAAAAGGAAAAGAAAGAAACTATTTTAAACAAACAACATACTAAAAATATTATTCCTAAGGTTACACCAAACCAGTAAGGTCCAATTAAGGATTATGTGGTAGTTGATAATTAGCTGAGACCAGCCTTTTCTTATTATACATCTATAAATTTATAATGCTTGTTCAATTTAAATATATCTCACTTTCACATACATCTAAGAAGCATATTATATATGAACACAGGACAACAGGCAGGCAGGCAGGCAGGGGAACAGTCTCAGGCTTCTATGATTTGTCATCCTTCAACGCCCCTAAGCATTTAGGCCTTTCTCTCAGCAGATTGCCACAAATCTCTGTGAACCTGATCTACTAAATTAGGGGTCCCAACCTCTGGGCCTCAGACCAGTACCTCCTGTCAGATCAGCAGCAGCATTAGATTAGAAATAAAGTGCACAATAAATGTAATGCACTTGAAACATCCTGAAACCCCACCCCTGCCCCTGGTTCGTGGAAAAACTGTCTTCCATGAAACCGGTCCCTGGTGCCCAAAAGGTTGGGGACCACTGCACTAAATCTTGAAGTCAGTTCTACCTCCTTCCCAGTTATTTTTATCTTTTTAAAACTCTCGTAGACCCAGTTGAATGATTATCTACTGGTAAAACTTCACAAACTATAAATTAAACTAGAAAGGTGGGTGGCCTCTCGTCAATTCCACCTTTCTGCCCTTGAATCCCAGTTACCAGGGGGCCAGGGGCGGGGGGCTGAATTTTGGAGGCATAAGTTTCCAGCCTCTTCTGAATAATGGGAAACCTTTTTCAACAGATCACCATCATCTTAAAGGGTTTCCAGAACTGCATGATACCCCCGGAATTAAATAAATTACACGTGCGGTTATAAGAAAGTTAAGTACTTCTGTATCCACATCATTAGTCATCGAAATTCTTGTCGGGAGTAACAGCCCAGCCCCACAGGTCAGCCACTTCACGTTTCCTTAGCACTTCCACTGTTTTTTAAACACCCGCTTCTTGATTTATGACTGTACCGTGGCCTCAGCCTGGACCTAATAAGGCAGCACGTACCACCCCCCGATCCGAGTGACACACACATTCCCTTGCACCAATTTAAGTCATCCCATATGTGGGCTCTCGCCTTTTCTTCTGCTGTCTGGAAGTTCATGAAAGCAGGTGACCGGTGTTGCAAGCCAAGGACCATCACTTCAGCATGAAGACTTTCAGCAAATGATTCTTACTTCTCCATTAATTTCAGCCACTCAATATTCTTGAAGCTTTTTTGGCTGCTTCTAATTTTCCTCAAATTGGGCCACTTACATCTACTGGGAATTCTCCCCCTTGTTTTTACCCTGCGGGCAAGAAATTGCTTTACACTCCATTCCTAAAGTCACTACCCATATGATGAGCCCCAGATCACACTCTACAGGAATCCTTTCCACCCCCACCTGCATTCAAGACTTTCAGACACTACCATGAGTCGTGTCTGGATCTAGGTTAGATCCATATTGTGCCTTATACCTGGGACATATTTGGCATCCACAGAAACTCTACTAACTTTTTTTGCATATCTATTATATTCTAGTTGGGATTCCTCGGTGGCTCAGATGGTTAAGAATCTGCCTACAATGCAGGACACCAGGGTTCGATCCCTGGGTCAGGAAGATTCCCTGGAGAAGGGAATGGCAACCCACTCCAGGATTCCTGCCTGGAGAATTTCTTGAACAGAGGAGACTTGTGGGCTGCAGTCCATGGGTTCGCAAAGAGTTGGATATGACACAGCGACTTTCACTTTCTTATATTCTGGTTACCGTATTAGGAGTTGGGGATACCCTGATTAATAAGACCATCAAGTTACTCCCAGTCTAGCAGATGAAGATAATACATGCATACAAATAGCCATAATACTACATGATGAGTCTATGATGAAGAGCTCAAAGGACAACTCATGATGATGTGTGGGAAGGCTTCAACCGAGCATGGTGGCTTGAGTTGGCCTTGAGTTCCTTGGAGAAGAAGGGAGAGAAGAGTGCTATAGGTTCTGCAATGGGAAGAGCCAGGTTAAGGCTCAGGGATGTGAGATGGATGACATGCCAGCCAAGAAGGGTGTGAAGGGCAGGGTAGCAGTGACCTACTCTTTTAGTGAGATTTCTTTGGAGGTTTTAGCAGATGAATGGCAAGATTAGCCCTGAATTTCAGATAGATTGCAATCATAAGGCCAGTGTTTCAGTGAATACTTTAACATTAAAGTGGGGACAGTGGTTGCCAAACAAGCCATTTGGGAAGTTGGTTTTCCAGTCCAAGCAAGAGCTCATTGAGGGACAGCTACTTTGGAAGAATTGACAGCTTTGGGAGATTTATTGAATGCGGGAAGGGAGCAAAAGGAAAACCTTAAGAAATTAAAATAATTAATAATGGATAAATCATCTAATTATTTTAATACCCACTTTCATACAGGCATCCCCTTGGCACACCATCTTCCCTGAAATATGGCTGAAGGAACTCCAGTAACCTCTGGCAGACTTAGGTCAGCTCAGCAAGTTCTCCTGGACCCAGCAGAGGAGGAGGAAAGACGTGGCCATTGTGGACAAGTGAAACGTTTGGCTTGACCTGGGGCAGGACAATGTCTTTCATTCCCTCACTCGTTCTATCTTTCCTTCATGATCAGTTCAGTCTAGGAGAGTGAGAGGAGGAAAAACATCCTCAAATGAGATTTTAAAGGATGAGCAGGAGTTTGACAAACAAAAATCGAAGGACGACATCTCAGACAAAGAATTGCTTCTTTCTGGCTCTTCCATCCATCTGTCCAAACCAGTCCACCTGTCCATTACTGAAATCTTGTTTGTCTCAGCTGATTCTCAGCCAATCCTGATGAACAAAAGAGCATGAGGCCCACTCCTTCTTGAGGCTGCTCACCCAGACATCCCTGGTCCCTCCTAGCTACCCCTCAGACACAACACACTGATCTAATCTTATGGATTGAAACTGCTTAGAGCACATACTCATCTGTGCACTCCTGTAGCCAGTGAAGTGGTATTTCTCTATTGGCCAGGCCAGGTTGGGGACAGTACCACCCCTCTGGTCAGTGTCATCAGAACCACATGAACCAGCTTCCACACAGGAAGGGTGAGCTGTACTGTTAGATATATTGGGTTGGCCAAAAAGATAGGTCAGGTTTTTCCATATCATTTTATAGAGGTCCCCAACCTCTGGGCTGCAGACAGGTGCCTCTTGTCAGATCAGCCACAGCGTTAGATTAGAAAGAAAGTGCCCCCAAAATGTCACGTGCTTGAATCATCCTGAAACCATGCCCCCTGACCCCAGTCCCTGGAAAAACTGTCTTTCATGAAGTCGGTTCCTGGTGCCATAAAGATCAGGGACCACTGATAAACAGAAAACCTGAACTAAATTTTTGGCCAATGCAATAGAAGAAACAGCAGGGATTTGAAAGCAGCAGCTGCTCTTTGCAATAGTGGTATTATTCCTATTCAGAGAAAGCCAACTCAGAGAGGTTCAGTGTCTTGCAAGCATCATCATTCATTCATCAATTCAATCATCATTTCCTGAACTCTTACTGTATGTTAAGCACTGTGCTAGGTCCTTGAAATCAAGTCGTGAAGAATACAGACAAAGACTCCACTCTACTGAAGCTTGAATCCCACTGAGCAAGGACATCAGTGCAGTAACATTAAGAAATCAATTACATACTAAGATGGTGATAGGAGAAAAAACAGCATATGTGGAATCCCCTTCAAGTACCCCGTGCTGCACAGGGGTGGAGGGAAATACAAAGGCATGGTAATAATGGAAATGGCTGAGATGTTTCAGTGAATTTTAGGTCAGGCATTCTGCTAAAGTTGTGAAGGTCTTAACCTCAGAGGTTTGTATTTCTGTCCTCACTTTACAAATGAGGAAATGGGCACAGAGAGGTTGTGTGGCTTGTCCAAGATCACACGCATGTGATCTGTCTATTTCCAAGCTCTGTAATATTCCACAACTTGGCTTCAATGGGCTGCAAGTTAATCTGGGGTTGGAGGAAGGGCCAGGAGAAGACAGAATACAGTTCCAGACCATACTGTGTGTTGGACACTGAAAATAATGAGGGAAGGTTTCCAGAGGAAGGCGAGTGCTTTGTGAGTGGTGTTTGTGTATAAAGCCTTCCTGGAGAAAGTCAGAACTGAGTTGGCTGGAGAGTTGACCTGTTATAAGATGTACACACTGCTGTATTCAAAATGGATAACCAACAAGACCTACTGTGTAGCACATGGAACTCTACTCAATGTTATGTGCCAGCCTGGATGGGAGGGGGTTTTGCAGGGGAATGGATACATGTGTATGTATGTCTGAGTTCCTTCACTGTTTAACTGAAACTATCTAAACACTGTTAATCAGTTATACCCAGATATAAAATAAAGAGTCTAAATTTTGGGGAAAAAAAAAAGATGTGAGCCTTGAGATTGTAACTGCAAGGCTGCTCCTTGGGTCTGAACTGTCCAATGGGCTTGAGGGGGATTTGTGTGAGACAAGACTCTTTGTCAGCCTTAATATTGGATATTGCAGAAGTTGCCTGACCTTGGCAATAAGTAGGATTTACACTCCCAACATTTAAGGAGTCCTTATCAGGTATTATGCAGTGTTCACAGCACTTTACTTGTGTTAAATAATGTCATCCTCACAGGCACCACCCGGTAAGGCCATTTGTTAAATTTGTTAGCTGTTTCTGTGTAACAAACTACCCCAAATCTTCATGCCTTAAAATAACATGCATTTATTTTCTCACCCAGTCTGGGGGCTAAGAGTCAAGGCCCAGCTCAGCTGGGTCCTGCAGCTAAGTCACTCACAGGGCGGCATCAGCTCCCAGGCATGGGCCCATCATCTCATTCAGTTGAGCAGGGCCCAGTGCAGGCTTGCTCATTTGGGTGTTAGTAAGATTCCATCCCTCGGTGACTCCTGGCTGGAAGGCATCCTTAACTCCTTGTCCTCTGGGCCCTTTGACATACATCTGGCTTGATGGTGAGGGAGGTGGGAGGGGGGATCGGGATGGGGAACACATGTAAATCCATGGCTGATTCATGTCAATGTATGGCAAAAGCCACTACAATATTGTAAAGTAATTAGCCTTCAACTAATAAAAATAAATGGAAAAAACAAAAATAAAGAGAGCAAGCAAGAGAGAGAGAGAGTCAGTTAGATGGAAGTCGCAGCCCTTGAAAACCTAATTTCACATACTGATGGCCAAAAGGCACATGAAAAGATCCTCGACCTCACTAATTATTAGAGAAATGTGGCTCAAAACTGCAATGAGGTATCACTGCTCACTGGTCAGATGGACATCATCAAAAAGTCCACACATAATAAATTCTGGAGAGGGTGTAGAGTAAAAAGGGACCCTCCCACTTTTTTGGTGAGATTGTAAATTGGTATAGCCATTGTGGAGAACAGTATGGAGGTTCCTTAGAAAACTAAAAATTGTGGTAACATATGATCTGCAATCCCATTCCTGGTCATATATCCAGAGAAAACCACAATTCACCACAATTCAAAAAGACACATACACCCCAGTGTTCAGTGCAGCACTCCTTACAATAGCCAGGGCATGGGAGAAACCTAAATGTCCATTGACAGATGAATGGATAAGGAGGATGTGGTACCTATATGCAATGGAATCTTACTCAGCCATAAGAAAGACTGAAATAAAGCTATTTGCAGCAAAATGGATGGACCTAAGGACTGTCATACTGAGTGAAGTAAACCAGAAAAAGATAAATATCATATGATACAGTTTCTATGTATCAGGCAAGGAATGTACAGGCAAGGAATCTACAAAAATAAATAAATTGTTTCTATAATGATGGCTCAAATTCTATTAGGACTTCCCTGGTGGCTCAGATGGTAAAGCGTCTACCTACAATGTGGGAGACCCAGGTTCAATCCCTGGTTTGGGAAGGAAACCAATCCTCTGGAGAAGGAAATGGCAACCCACTCCAGTACTGTTGCCTGGAAAATCCCATGGACGGAGGAGTGTGGTAGGCTACAGTCCGTGGATTCGTATGCTCAGCTCTGGATAATGCAAAATATTTTATTTATATACAATTTCAGTCTGTCCTTTGTTATCAGTCCTTCTAATGCAACTTAGCCTTCCTCATTTTTCAGGATACGAAGCAGTCATGAATTTACATCACAGTGTAATTCAGTGGAAGTCTAATCTTTAAAACAAAGCAAGATAAAAAAAAACCCTAATCTCAGAATAAGAAACCTATCACTTTATCCTAGTCATTAGAGGTGAGTCACTAGATCCAGCCTTCATTCTTCAGAAGGAATTACACAAGGACATGGATCCCAAGAGACAAAGATCACAGGGGACATCTGAGAGACCTGCCTAATACTAATGACCCTCATTTCATATAAGGGGAAAGCAACGCACAGTGTTTAGAGAACCCCCTTTAAGGTCTCAACTAAGATGATGGAAGGAGGATATGAACCTGGGCAATCTGAATCCAGGATGCTCGTTGTGCTGGTCAGGATGGTGTCCAGATGGCACAACCTGTGCTCCAGGAAAGATAAACTTCTCTCTTTGTCAGTCACTATCACTGCCAGGGGGCTTGAGCCAAACTCATCTTACTGTAACAGAGAGTCATCTGAACTTCTAGTTTGCTATGACAAACCTAGACAGCATATTAAAAAGCAGAGACATTACTTTGCTGACAAAGGTTCATCTAGTCAAAGCTATAGCCTTTCCAGTAGTCATGTATGGATGTGAGAGTTGGACTATAAAGAAAGCTGAGCACCGAAGAATTGACGCTTTTGAACTGTGGTGTTGGAGAAGACTCTTGAGTGTCCCTTGGACTGCAAGAAGATCCAACCAGTCCATCCTAAAGGAAATCAGTCCTGAATATTCATTGGAAAGACTGATGCTGAAGCTGAAACTTCAATATATCGGCCACCTCATGCAAAGAACTGACTTACTGGAAAAGACCCTGATGTTGGGAAAGATTAAAGGCAGGAGGAGAAGGGGACGACAGAGGATGAGATGGTTGGATGGCATCACCGACTCGCTGGACATGAGTTTGAGCAAGCTCCGGGAGTTGGTGATGGACAGGGAAGCCTGGCGTGCTGCAGTCCATGGGGTCTCAGAGTCAGACACAACTAAGTGACTGAATTGAACTGAGCTTGCTGCAACCTGAACTCAGCTGAGCAATACTTGTGGCCCTGTTGGAGCAGAGGGTGACGGCCTTTGGAGAATGGGTGCACAGCAAAGAAAACACTAAACGTCCAGTTGAGGCTGTCTCAGGGCCTGGGACTAATTCTTACCCCTGTGGGTGAACATTCTCCCCTCAGCTTTACAGAGTGCTTTCATTTCAACCTGCCTTAGTCTGAGGCTTTCTGTGACCCTTCCATTCTGAAGTAAACTTTCCACACCATCACTCTCCATCTCATTTTCAGGTTTTATTTTTATGATACTTCTTTTGATCTAAAATTATTTTATTAGGTTAATAGATAAATATTGATTAATTTTGTTGATAATCTGACCCCCCTTCCAGAACATATGACCCATGAAAAGGAAACCCAGTCTGTCTTATTCACCCCCACGTCTCTAGAACTTCACGTTGCTGTTCAGTTGCTCAGTCGTGTCTGACTATTTATGACCCCATGGACTGCAGCATGCCAGGCTTCCCTGTCCTTCACCATCTCCCAGAACTTGCTCAAACTCATGTCCATCGAGTTGGTGATGGCATGATGCCATCCAGCTATCTCATCCTCTGTCCTCCCCTTCTCCTCCTGCCTTAAATCTTTCCCAGCATCGGGGTCTTCTCCAATGAGTCGGCTCTTCACATCAGGTGGCCAAAGTATTGAAGCTTCACCTTCAGCATCAGTCCTTCCAATGAACACCCAGGACTGATCCCCTTTAGGATGGACTGGTTTGATCTCCTTGCAGTCCAAGGGACTCTCAAGAGTCTTCTCCAACACGACAGTTCAAAAGCATCAATTCTTCAGCACTCAGCCTTCTTTATGGTCCAACTCTCACATCTGTACATGACTACTGAAAAAACTATAGCTTTGACTGTACAGACCTTTGTTGGCAAAGCGATATCTCAAAGCACTTCATGTAGAAGGAACTTAATAAATGCTTTCAGATATAATTTGCCACATATATAGCAAGCTGAGGATTAATTGGTACCCAGGTTGTATAAAAAATACATTCATGCTACACAGTATAGTGATTTGATATTTCTATACATTTCAAAATGATCCCCAGCATAAGTCTAGTTATGCTCTGTCACCATATGAAGATATTATTGACTCTATTCCCCCCACATTTCAACCCATGACTCATTTATTCTGCAGTTGGAAGTTTGTACCTCTTTCTGTTTCTTTCCTCCCCACTGTTAACACCTATCTGTTCTTTGTATCTATGACTCTGTTTCTGCTTTGTTTATGTATGTTTATTTGTTTTGTTTTTTAGATTTAACATATGAGTAAAATCATACAGTTTTGTCTTTTTCTGTCTGTCATATTTCACTTAGCATAATACCCTCTAGATCCTTTCATGATGTTGCAAATGGTAAGATTTCATTATTTTTGTGGCTGAGTAATATTTCATTGTGTATATACATGTATGTGTGTGTGTGTGTGTGTGTGTGTGTGTGTGTGTATTTGCATGTATATCACTTCTTTATCCATTCATCATTTGATGGGTACTTAGATTACTTCCATATCTTGGCTATTGTAAATAATGCTGCAATGAATATAGGAGTGTATGTGGTATACGTGTGCTTAGTCACTCAGTCATGTCCCGACTCTGCGACCCCATGGACGGTAGCCCACCAAGCTCCTCTGTTCATGGGATTCTCCAGGCGAGAACACTGGAGGGGGTAGCCACTCCCTTCTCTAGGGGATCTTCCTGACCCAGAGAGCGAACCTGGGTCTCTTGCATTGCAGGCAGATTCTCTATCACTGAGCCACCAGGGAAACCCATAGGAGGGCATATATCCTTTCTAATTAGTATTTTAAGTTTCTTTGGATAAGAATCAAGGAGAGGGATTGTTAGATTGCATGGTAGTTCAATTTGTATTTTTTTGAGGGACTCTCATACAGTTTTACATAGTGACTATACCCATTTTAATTTACACCAACAGAGCATGAGAGTGGTCTGTTCTCCATGTCCTTGTTTGTTTTTGTTATGTGGCTGTCTCTTTAAAAACAGCCATTCTGATGGGTATGAGGTGATATCTTTAGCACAATGTTGGAGTTCAATTATACTTCAAAAACAAATGAACAGACAAACTCAAAAAGGGATCAGATTTATGGTTACCAGAGGGACAGGGTATGTGGCGGGGAGTAGGACTAATGCAGTCAAAAGATATAGAGTATCAGTTACAAGTAAGCATTAAGGATGCAGCATACAGCATGACAAATATAATTAACATTGCCGTATGTTATATATGGAAGTTGTTAAGACAGTGAATCCTAAGAGCTGTCATCACAAGGAAAAGTATTTTGTTCTATTTCTTGAGTTGAATATTTATATAAGTTGGTAGATGTTCACTAAAGTTACCATGGCAACCCTTTTCTGATGTATGTAAGTCAAATAACTATGCTGTACACCTTAAACTTGTACAATGTTATATGTCTATTGCATGTCAATAAAACTGGAGGAAAAAAATAGATTTATAAGGAAGAGACAACTCATTTGAAAAATTGACCAGGAATGTGAACAGGAATTTGCAGAAGTAGAACCCTGAAATGGAATGAATTTGAGAGCCCTACTAATAAAATAAGAAGATACAAATCCATTTCTACTTGATGAGTGGAAATTAAATGGTCTCACAATTATCGAAGTTAGTGGGAAACAGAAACAGTTACGCGTTGCTGGGGAAATGTAGAGGGGGATCTTCTACTGAGGAAAGAAAATTGGCATTAAGGGATGAAATTACAAATGTGCATCCTTTCTGGCTCTGCAATTCCACACCCAGATGTATATTCTAGAGGAATTTCAAAAGATACGCACAAGAAAACACATCCAAGAATATTCATTGCAGCATTGCTTTCAACAGTGAAAATTGGAAAACACTCAAATATCCATCTATAAATAAATACTGTGTACTGTATATGTAAATTATATTCATCTGCTAAAAAGAATGGCCCACATCTATATATACAATCTCCAAAACATATGTTATCTTCCACTTCTGGTTATACACAGTAGCACTAGCAAACCATTGTTCTAGCTGAGAACAATAAGACCAGTAGATAAAATAAAAGGCAGTAGAAAACTACTGTAGAAGCCAAGACTTCAGGGGCTAGGTTGTGTGCACAGTTTTTGACTTTGCTTTGATCTGGTGCAATTGCAATTTTAATGGCAGGAAGACAGTCCACAAAGTCTGGCAGAGAGTAGTTGCTAAGAGTCTGGGGAGATAAACATTGAAGTTGGAACCGCTAAAGCAGCCAGGACTCAAGGGGCCATGATTCTAGAGAGATTGGAGACATAGGGAAATGACACAGTACTCAATGGGAACTTGACCATAAGGAAACTGACATTATAGTATTGTCATGGGAACTGAAGAAAATAAATGTACCTAACATGATGACTTTTTGGAAATGATTTTCCACCAAAGAGACAGTGGGGTATGTCAAATGTGTTAAGAATGTAAGAATGGTGGATCTTTAGAAGATACATGGCTGAGTAAATCATATATAAAATCGTCCAGAAGTGAAAGCTGTGAGTTTTAATCCTGATTCTAGTCTTTTTCCTCTACTCCCTTCTCTAAACTTCCACATTATTTTGTATATTTTACAATATAGTAGAAAGTTAGATGAATTGATAGTACACAAAAAGATAAAAATTCAAAATTACTCAACTCTCTAAAATTTATAAAAATTGAGAATAGCATAATGATCAATAGTGCTGAATTACTTGTAAACACTGTTTTCACTATTGTTCCATGGCAGTGCTATGTACGTCAGCACACGCTAATTCCTCACCTGTCCATTCCGCTGTTTATCCAAGCAGGTAGGGTGGAACACCCTTCCTACCATTTCATTCATTACTCAGTGTTCTTATCATTTAAGTATTTTTTTTTTCTATATCTTTTGTCAACTCTGTCCACATGTACATTAAGTGGTAAGGATAGCACTTTGGCTGACAAACATTCCTGAGAAGAAAAACATTATGAAATAGATTTAGATGTGATAAAATACTATGGAGATGATCAAATATCTTGAGGATAACTCAAACAGCTGATTGAGAACTGATTTAGAAAAGCACCAGAGATGACCTCGAGAAAAAAAAAAAATTAGCAAACTTCTTTTAGTTTTCTAAAAATATTTATTTATGAATTTAATGTTTTAAAGTAAATTTGAAAGCAAAAAAATATAGTTTTTCTTCTTTTTTTTACAGTACTGATAGATTTGTAAGTCTCAAAAGTGCAACCTTTCTCCTTTTATGCCTATAAGAAAACTGTGTGAGCTAGTTGCTTAGTCATGTCTGACTCTTTGTGGCACCCTGGGCTATAGCCCACCAGGCTCCTCTGTTCATGGAAGTCTCCAGGCAAGAATACTGGAGCAGGCTGCCATTCCGTTCTCCAGGGGATCTTCCCAATCCAGGGATTGAACCTGGGTCTCCTGCATTGCAGACAGACTCTTTACCACTGTACCACCTATATGGTGGAAAGCGCTATATGAAAATGAGTTTGGATTATTCACATTTGTAGCTGTGGGAAGTCTCCCTGATAGTTCAGTTGGTTAAGAATCCACCTGCGGCGCAGGAGACCCCGGTTCGATTCCTGGGTTGGGAAGATCCACTGGAGAAGGGATAGGCTATCCACTCCAGTATTCTGGCCTAGAGAATTCTGTGGACTCTATAGTCCATGGGGTCACAAAGCGTCGGGACACGACTGAGGACTTTCACTTTCCAGTAACAGATCACTCGCATAAAATGGGGTGGCTCTCCACCGACTGCCATGTTGGTTCTATACTCAGGCCCACAGCTCTATGTCGATGGCATGTCTTCCCCCTGGGAAGACACCTGGATAGCAGTCGTCCCAGCTTCCATTTCTGTGCCCTTCCCTGCATCCAGGTCCAGGGCCCAGGCTGCCCTCATGCTGGGGAGGTTTCCAGAACCCCTCCAAGTCTGGTCAGTCCTTGGGGGACTGTAGGGACAGCATGGTTCCCATACCTCCCAGGCCTGGGGAACCAGCCTGATTGTAGGGCTCCTGATGAGGCAAATAAAACTGGATAAACCTTGAGCAGTTCGAGTCTAGGATTTGCTCTGTGAGGCGGTGAAAGCTCAGTGCAAAGGACGGCAGTGTTCCAAACCCTGATAATTCCAATATGTTTCTCAAACTTTACAGAGAATTCCGCCTCTAGCCAGGAGCTCACGACGACCTTGAGAAAAGGCAGCATTACCCTTGGACGTGACTTTGCCTGGAGAGTCAGCCCACAGCGCATGTGAAATGGTTCAGGCTGAGAGGCAGCAGGACATAAATGCAACTAGGAGCTGGGGGCTCGGCCCTTCGCCTCAGAGCCTGCAGAACAATTTCCCTCTTTTGGCCTTGATTTCCTCATATGCAAAATGCAGGCCCTGTGGGATTATTTCTGAAGCCCCGCTTTCCTTTATGGTCATAGGAAAATAAAAAGGAGTTATCCACCGCCCCCCAAAAATTGAACATAAATTTTACAGCACACCAAAACCCACAATAAGCATTCCTTCTAGCACTGCTCCCTGCTACCTCGGGCTTGGAAACACTCAGAGATCTTCCCCGTGCTTCCCGTTTTATGACTTGAACTTGACGGAGTCCAGAGAAAAGGAAGAAAATGTCTCCCTCTTTTCAGGACCATCTTTCTGTCTCCACGTGATCAGCTGTAAAATGAGAATAACAATCATTACCATAAGGAAATACTTATCTCCAAGGGATATGGGAAAAGTTCATGAGATAATGGGTCCTGTAGCTGCCAGGAGGGGTGGAAGGGGAGCAAGCACCCCCACCCTGAAAGTAACTCTTTCAGGGTCAGAGGCAACTGCTCTGGGGATCAAGTTGGGAGCATCAAAAGTGTGGAAGAGTAGCTCAGTTTTTGTTAAACCTCCAGGGGTTGGTCCCCTCTCTTTCCCCACACCTGATGGAAGATGCCAGAATCAGAGGCCCCCAGGGCCTCCTGCCTGGACAGTCTTCTCAATGGCAATAGTCTGGAAGATACAATATGTGGATATTTACCCCCAGTAAAGCTGCTGGTGAGTTTGTGTTAAAAGAGCCAACTTTTGTAAGCCAGAATTGCATCTCACCGCCCTCCAGTCATTTCGGGGCACCCAGGCCAGTGTTGGGAGAAATTTGTTTTATTTTTAGATGTGGATACTGCCTTGCCTTTCACCCATGGAGAACTGGAATCCTTTTGGCCTGGAATCCTTTTGGCACACAGATGTGCTTAGGGCCTTACCATCTCTGTACTATATCCACTCACACCTGAATCATTGCATTAACCCTTCTCAGGACCCTCTGATCCTCAGTGCTCATTCTTCCCTGTGTGCCCTGCCAGCTCCAAACACCAAGAACCCTATAGCACCTCCCAATTCAGAGAGTCAGCTCACCTGTCCTTCTGTTTTCCTCTCATTTTTGCTGCACCAGGGCTTTCAAATGCAACATTCTGCTTTTCCACCATAAAGACCTTTTGAGTGAGAGAGACATTCCTATGATTGCGCCTACCTTGAAAATTAGAAAATTGAGGTCCAGACGTGGTTTGCCCTAACTCAGAGCATTATTGATGTCAAACCAGAACTCAGATCCAAGACTCATGAATCTAAAGCCAAGGCTCTGTGTCTGCATCATGGTCTTCCTCTCTCAGTGTTTTTCAGGCCTTACTAAGTATCAGAGTCATCTGTGAAAGATAAAAAGGATAGTAATAGTAATTGTCCCAACCCATCCCTGGAGATTCTGATTCTGAGGGACTGGGAATGCACGTGTGCACGCTCAGTACTAAGTCGTGTTCGACTCTGCGACTGGGGATATGTGTTTTCAGATGGTGATACCATAGTTCATCCCAAGATGAAAGCCACTGTTCCATCATGTAAAGATTGTCCTAATCGTCTTGACTAGCTAGCTCTACTTCACATCTTTTCTTCCTGATATCCAACTTGGGTCAAGCGAGGCTGGTCAATTCACTGTGTTCTGAATTTCCCTCAATCTATCTGGTTTCTACCCCTTCCTTATTGTGGGACCCTCTGCTTAGAAGGTCCTTTCCCCCACCCCCCCTGCCCCGCACACACACCCCAGATCCTTTCTCCCTTCTCAAGAATTCTCCTTCCAGGGCTTCAATCAATCCTGCTCCTTCTGTTAACCCTACCATGAGTATACAAGGCCACGGAGGATAAGTCCTGTGTGGAGTCTTTAGCACACTTGCAGCCTGAAGCATTTATTTTGGCATTTATCATTGATGGCCTTGTGTCACTACAGATATTTTTTTATTTATAAAATATAGTAAGCTATATTTTATAGCTTACTCTGTGGCTACAAGGGGTTGCAAGAGGCACAGAGAAAATATGTGATGAGACCTAGGAGCAGAGCATTCAAGGTCAAGGATCTCAGGTCTCTGTTCCGGGCCTACCAACTACGGGGTACTTCAGCAGAGCATGGTTTGTTTCCTTACTGTTGTTTCTGGTACTATTGTTGGCTTTGTCTTTGAGCTACAGCTATCTCTGTCATAAAAAAAGACTACTTGCTCAACTCTCCCAAGATTATGCCTCAGAAAACACCTAGCACCAGTGCTGGCCCCTGAAGGGCTCTCAATATTTTACAGGCCTCAAACTGAGACCTTAATCCAGGCCTTCTGTCCAATTTCATTCTCATACCACACGGATTCCAAGAACTGGATTTCTCAGAGGAAACTGCAACTTGAAATGTGACTTATCACATCAAAAGTCAGGAGAATCCCAGCTCTTCAAACCCCTGTAGATTGTGTTGAACAAAAAGATGAGAAGATGCAGTATAATTCTGAAGTTCTGAGGAGTCACACAGAGAAGAAGAAGGCCTGAGCGCATCAAATAAGGGGAGCTGGAGGACACTTCAGTGAAGATGTGATATTTGGATGTGGAGGTTAGAGGCAATAACTAATGTCTTGTCTCCTTTCACCCCACCCCTAACATTCAGAGCCAATTAAAGCAAGAAAAAGTAGAATCAGAATGAAGGCGTATATACCTTGCAGCCGAAAGCCTGGGAAGCCTGCTGAAGGCAGGCCTGAGTCTGCAGGGTCATGTATTTACCTTCCTCCCACTGGGACTTCACTGCTTCAGCCCAGTCCTGCCCCAGTGGGGGAACAAGCACCGAGAATGGGGCATCTGGTCCGGCCTCTGAGCCCTGGCCTGGGCGGGCAAGTAGTTCAGTTCAGTTCAGTCGCTCAGCCGTGTCTGACTCTGTGACCCCATGGACTGCAGCACACCAGGCCTCCCTGTCCATCACCAACTCCTGGAGCTTACTCAAACTCATGTCCATCGAGTTGGTGATGCCATCCAACCATCTCATCCTCTGTCGTCCCCTTCTCCTCTCGTCTTCAATCTTTCCCAGCATCAGGGTCTTTTCAAAAGAGTCAGTTCTTCACATCGGGTGGCCAAAGTATTGGAGTTTCAGCTTCAGCATCAGTCCTTCCAATGAATATTCAGGACTGATTTCCTGATTGGATCTCCTTGCAGTCAAGGGACTCTCAAGAGTCTTCTCCAACACCACAGTTCAAAAGCATCAAGTAGGAGCCCTACAAAATGAGGAGGAGGTTGGGGCCAAGCCCAGGGTGCTGAGGCCCTAGTCCCAGTCACTCCTCTTCTCTAAGGAGAAGGGGTGAGAAATGGAGAAAAGTGGTGGAAGTGCAATCTTCTTATTGCACATTTACCTAAAATATAAGGTAAGAAATATGCAACTGAGTTTCTCTAGCCTTTCCTCTCCTGGAGAGAATGGTGAAACTCACTAACTTGCCTCTCCCTCTTTATGAAATTATGAGGGGCATAAAAATATTTCTCTCTAAAAAATGTTCACGATTGTAGCAGGCATACATTGCAGGGGGAAAAAAAAATCAGGCAGAAAAAATCGTACGGATAAAAGCTTGACGTGAGAAACGTGGGACATGCTCATGGAACGGGTGTGCTCCGCGGTGCCTGAAGCCTGGGGGCTTATAAGGAAGTGGGGGAGGATAAGGCAAGAGAGATATTGCCAGATTTGGAGAGCCTCGAATTCCAGGCTTAGAGGTTGACTTTGATCATTAGGCAGTGCAAATCCATGCCTCTTATTGGAAACATAACTCCATGCATCTGCCTTCACCGGAGCAGGGAGCAGGGCTGGGTTCTGGCAGGAAGAGCTGCCCTTGGCCACCCTGTCCTCTTCACCTGCTTATGGGCAATACTAGGTGTGCCCCTCGCCTCCAGGATGACATCATGCTGCACTTTTACCTAAAATATAAAGTAGGAAACATGCAACTAAGTGTTGTTGAGTTAGATACGGAAACAAAAGACATGCAAACACTGAGTGACTGAGAGTGGGGCCCACTTCAGGGGTTTGGAAGAGGCAGGCCACAGAGAACAGCTTGTGGAGTGTCGGCCCCGTGGTTCATCACCCCAGGTCCACTCTAAGGATGGACCTGAGCCCAGGGTGGAAGGGTGGGAGGAAACAGGCAAACTGAGCTATGGACTCATTGACTCAAATCAGACAGAGTGTCCAGGAAAAAAACAGTGGACCCCATAAATAAAGGCATGTTATTCAGACATAGAGAGCCATGTCAATAATCCAATGCAACAAGCTGGTGTGAGAACCGTTCCTCCAGTTTCTCCCCAAAATGGAGAGTGCAGATCCTTTATATTCACTCAGTTCAGTTTAGTTCAGCCGCTCAGTGTGTCCAACTCTTTGCGACCCCATGGACTGTAGCACACCAGGCCTCCCTGTCCATCACCAACACCCAGCGTTTACTCAAACTCACGTCCTTTGAGTCGGTGATGCCATATATTCACTCAGCACACTGCAATTCACAAAGCCCTTTCTCGTGATATTAACTCATGGGTCCTCACAAACAGTCCTGGGAACTGAGGACAGCTGGGCCTAGCATCAGACCTTGCTTCCCTTTGGCTCCAACAGAACCTTGTGGTTCTGGTGATGGGGTCTTCCTTTGAGGAAGACAATGCTGGGATCGATCATAAGCTCATCAAACCGCCCTCCATATGGAGATCAGCAGTAAAGAAAGTTGCTAGGATCCTTAATTCTACATGATACCACCCATACATAATATCTCCAAAGTGAGTTTACCGAATCCAAAGTGGGTAAGTAGGCTTAAATATATATAAAAGTGAATGTCACGTTATAAATCATAACCCTTGGGTCAGAAGATATTTAAAATCATGTTTAAAAAAACATAATTTAAACCCCAAATACAGGGCATGTGCCTTCCAGTTTAACATGGTCCCCACCATTCACTGGTGGCTCAGATGGTAAAGAATCTGCCTACAATGTGGGAGACCCAGGTTCGATCCCTGGATCAGGAAGATCCTCTGGAGAAGGGAATGGCAACCCACTCCAGTATTCTTGCCTGGAGAATTCCATGAACAGAGAAGCCTGGTGGGCTACAGTCCATGGGGTCACAAAAAGTCAGACACGACTTAGCGACTAACGCATGCGCACACACACACATACACACACACACACCTTTCCCTAATGACTCCTACCAGACCCACTTTCATTTACTCATTGAGTCAACATACATTTATTGGGCACTTGCTCTGCGGCAGGAATGCCTTCATGATTATATTTACATTACCTGCCTGGACCCTGCAGACCTGTGAACAAGTAACCACCATCTTACAGCAAGAGTGAGGGGGGCTGAAGTTTGACTTGTGTGTGTGTGTGTGTGTGTGTGTGTGCGCGCGCGCGCGCGCCCTGAGCCACTCAGTTGTGGTCCGACTCTTTGAGACCACATGCACTATAGCTCACTAGGCTCTTCTGTCTATGGGATTTTTCAGGAAAGAATACTGGAGTGAGTTGCCATTTCCTCCTCCAGGGGATCTTCCTGACCCTGGGTTTGAACCCACATCTCCTATATCTCCTGCCTTGGCAGGCAGATTCTTTACCAATAAGCCACCTGGAAAGCCCAGATAATGTTTGACTAAAGTTCCTTTATTCATCTCAGTAACCTGAAGTTTGAGTTACTTCGAGGCTGGGACATTAAAACTATTGTCCACCACAGTCTCCAGAGACTGTTTTTTCTGAAGACTTGCTATTTTTCTCTTCATATTCCCATAGCCAGTGTCAAAAGGTAGGGGGTTCCTCCTCCCAGAGTCCAACGAGGAGATTGAGGCCAAGACACTTTCAAGGAGCTTCCCCCAAGGCGGCAGGAAGACTGGCCTGGACAATTGGTCATCTTGATCCCAAGCTCAGAGGTAGATCGCCTGTCTTTGCGGGGCTTTGGTTTCAGAGCCTGCCTGGGAGAACAAAAGAGATTTCAGTTGTCACATCTCTGCAGCCCCGAACTGCTCTCTTGTCTTTCTTGGCTGGCTTTCCCAGTGTGCTGTTTCCCATCAAAGACCTCCCCCCTCCTCCCCGCAGACGATTGGTTGAAACTAAATATCCTGGAATTACATTGAAAGGGGGGAGCCGTTAACACAAAATTTTAATCAAAATACGAGCCTAACAGTTACCAGCCTTTGAAATGCGAAGCAGATACAGGGGGTCCATAGGGATGTCCCAACCTGTTTTCAGGTGTGACGTTCACCAGGAAAGAAGCTGTCCCTGACAGAGAGAATTACCAGTAAACCAGCCCCCTGCAAACTGGAGATTTCCAAATATAGCTGGACCTTCTCTCCCTTGACCCTGTGTGTGTATGTCCATAGTCACTCAGTCGTGTCTGACTCTTTGCAACCCCATGGCCTGCAGCCCACCAGGCTCCTCTGTCCATGGGGATTTCTCCAGGCAAGAATACTGGAGTGGGTTGTCATGCCCTCCTCCAGAGGATCTTCCCAACCCAGCGATTGAACCCAGGTCTCCCTCATTGCCGGCAGATTCTTTACCATCTGAGTCACTAGGGAAGCCCCCTTTGCCCCTAACACAGAACAAAAACTCTGCTATGGACACTGGAGATGACCCTCCAAAGACGTCTGGATTTTTATTCCCCATCCCCACCGAGCGTTGGTCCACATGCAAGAATCCAGGGACCCGGAGGTTACATGAGCCCAAGAAACCGGACAATGGTCTTCCATGGGAGGTGAAATATCTGGTACAAGAGCAGCCTGGAATGAATGAGGTGGGCATTGGCGCCCTCTGGTGGAACAGGTTCCACTAGACAGCCTGAATCATTTCTCCCTGGAATTAACTCTATAAATAGACAGATGATTTATTAAACAGATTTGAGGCTCATTTGAGGCGCTGGGCCATGATTGCTTCAGGGCTCAAAGAAGGGAGTGCTTAGGACCCTGCCTCTTATGCAAGCACCTGGACTTACTTAGCGAGTCACTAGCATGATCTACATTACAAGTGCATCGGACTGTTGGCTCAGCCGCTCCCAGCCAGGAGATGCCAAATTCCTCATATATAAAAGGAGCTTTAGTAACTCAAGCAAAATAAGCACACTTTTTCCCTCACTGCCTTCCCAGAGACCCAGGCGGCAGGGTTTCTGGGAGGATACACAATACCTTGTTACAAACAATGTAATGTTTTAAAAAGTATCTATCTGACAGCCTTGGCTAAAGCCAGATCTTCTATCTCGATTACTTCAATATGTCACATCCCTATCGCACCACGGTGTCCAGGCTTTCAGAGCCAAGGCCCCTCTGTCTTGTCCAACCTTCCCATCTGGAAGCAATGAGCTTAATATTCTGGCTCTCCCCCCATAAAAGCTATGTCACAAAAAGTAGCAGCCTGTGAACTGCTTTATCCCCCCAAGACAGAGTGGAGCTCATTCTATTCGGTTACATTTTAAGACCGTCCCCAGCCCCTCCCCTCCCCTGCTGCCCTGCGTCCCCAGAAGGCCTGTAACACTCAGCCAGGGACCAGGAGGACAGAAGCGAATTGACAATCATTTACACTTTAATCTCGCTTTTGACATTTTGAGGGTCGCAGCTTAAAATACGGCAAGGGCTTCGGGACCCCCTCTGGACAGAAGTGTTTGCCGGAGAAGCAGCCTCCGTTTGCCAGCAGCCTACTGCTTCTGGTGGCCCGATGGGGACTCACCTTTGGAGTCTGCCCTGCACCCGTTTCCCACTCACCCTGGCTCCTCAAGCATGGCCTGGAAAGCTCCGCATGGCTTTGTTTGGTAGTTTAGGGTGATGATGACGTTTCCTCTGATGCGTGCTTTCCTTACACATCGATTCAGTTCCCCCTTGAATTTTGGTTGAATACCTGGCATGTTCCTTTCACTTTGCTCCCTGTTTTGCTGCAAAGTCAGATGGGGTCCTGGCCTGAACAGGAGGTGAACCCCAAATTCAGAGCAATTAGGACAGTGGTGCTCAAAGCACAAGGCGGATCCTGGGCGGTACTTGTTAAGCATGCCATTTCCTGGCTACAGCCTAGACCTGTTGAATGAGAATCCTTGGGAGCAAGGAAGGCTCAAAGAGCTGCACGTTTAACAGCGTCCCCAGGTAACTTCGACACGCACGACAACCCGGAGACTCACTGAGTAAGGCCAGGTGGGGCAGCAGATGATGAAGTGTAAAAATCGGGAAACCACGTGACCTGAAAGGAGCCCTTCAGTCTCTGCCTGCAAATGTTATCACGCTCCGCTCATCCTCTGGTCCCAGGGCTCTGAAAGATGAGCGCGAGTGGAAATCGCCCTGCAGCTGAGCTCCCGGGACTTTGGCTACTTGACTGCTCCTTCAGTTGGAAGCTCCTGGGGTCAGAGGCCAGCCTTCCTGCGTGGAGCCCCTGGGGAAGGGAGGGCTTTGAAAGGGAGGCTCATCCAAGCTCCTTGTTTCGCAGGGAGGACACGGCGCCCAGGAAGGGAAGTAGGCTGCCCGAGGTCCCACAGCCTCTCCAAACAAGTGCGTGTAGGCTAAGCAGACGTCAAGATGTGGGTGTACGCCAACGCCACGTTTGCGAAGGCCAGTGCTCTCCGACTTCCGCCGGCAGTGACGTTCACTCACTTTCACCAAAGACTGTTGAGACACGCTGGTCTGAGAGCCATTCCGCCAGCCGGGCCTCGAGTGGCCCAGCCTCCACGGGCCACATGCACAAAGCCTGCTTCCTGAAGCACTTGCTGCCTTGCTGCACTGGAGTTAACCTTTTTTTTTTTTTTTTTGGCAAATTAGTCCTTGACCTGGGAACAGTTAAACGAAACTGTAGGCACATCAAGAGGAGGTTATTTGTGTTCTGCCTTTTTTTAGACCAAGCCTCTGATGTGTTTATTTGGAGGCTTGGCTCACACTCACTATCCCACTACTTACAGTTAATCCTGTGTTTTCTTTGAGCTACCTTTAAATCCGTGTCGAATGAAAAATACTGCCTGATTTTGAAGTACGTGGTATTATAAAAAGAATCCCAAGGTTTATGATCTCAAATTTATTGTCAAATGTATTTACTTCTCATTTTTCTTTTTCTTCTTCTTTTTTTTTTTTTTTTCTCACAAACTCACTTCAGCCTAGACGTTTTTAGTATGAGTCATGAACGAGCAAGGATGGAAGATGCTGGATCGTGTTTCTTGGGAGACTCTTCGTCCTCCAAAGGAGATCCCCATAGAGAGCGCCCCTCAACCACAGCCTCTTGAAGAGCAAGGTGGTTACAGAGGGCAACAGCCACGTCTGAGTCACCTCTGTGTCCTCCGTATCTGACAAGGAGTTTGGCACATGGGGCCACTGGATTGATTGCCTTGAAAAAGGGTGGGAAACAAGTGCCTCTGTTCTGACTGGCTTTTACTGGGTTTCTAAAGAGCTGAAATATTTTTCTGTTATTTTCTTTTATGTCCATGAGACAAAGAAACTTAGGGAAAAAAAGAAAAAGGTGTTCATGCTTTTTAAATCAATTCTATAGTTAGTTAAATATTCTGGAAATAAAAAATGTTCACCTGCCTCTGATGTTGGCTTTCAACTAGTTATTACAAAGCAAGATCCAGGAAAAATTAAACTTGCTTTTTATAACAGTTGTTTTAACTTAAAATAAGCCTTTTGATCAGAATTGTTCTTTACCATCAGTTTCAGGGCTCCAGCTTGGTTGACTTTTGGACCTGCAGGGTCCTCTGTGAGACAGCAAGTGTTTCCCCATGACCTCAAAAAGGTAGCAGAAAATGAGGTTTCTTGTTGGATAAGTGTGAACCAGGTAGCAAAGGCAATCCCATGGACAGAGGAACCTGGCTGGCTAAAGTCCATGGGGTCTCAAAAGAGTTGGACACAACTTAGTGACTAATCAACAACAACAACAACAAATATGAATCAGGGAGCAAGAGGTTGCAATAGCAACCCCAGGGCTGGTATTCTTTTCTTAGCGGGCAGCTTCCCATTGACTCGGAAGGGCTGTGGGTAAAATGCAGGACAAGGCTGAAGGGGAAAAGAGAGGACACTTCCAGGCAGATCCAGGTGGGGAGGGAAAAGGGAATCCAGTACCTCTCACCTTCCTTTTCCTGTCCCTTCCTATCACCACACTAACTCAAGACAATGTGAAGAGACACCGAATGCTTTTACATGCTGTAAGATGGCACTTGCTCTGCTTTCAATTCGGGTCACTTCTAACTCATATCTCTTTCTTTTTAAGATCTTTTGGATCATTTTTTTAAAGTCTTTATTGAATTTGTTGCAGTAGTGCTTCTGTTTTATGGGCTTTTTGTTTTTAGTTTTTGGCCGCAAGGATTATGTGATCTTATGGTAATGATAACCCTATATGTAAATCAGAAAAAGAGACACAGATGTACAGAACAGACTTTTGGACTCTGTGGGAGAAGGCGAGGGTGGGATGTTTCGAGAGAACAGCATTGAAACATGTATATTATCTAGGATGAAACAGATCACCAGCCCAGGTTGGATGCATGAGACAAGTGCTCGGGCCTGGTGCACTGGGAAAACCCGGAGGGATCAGGTAGAGAGGGAGGTGGGAGGGGGGATCGGGATGGGGAATACATGTAAATCCATGGCTGATTCATGTCAATATATGACAAAAACCACTACAATATTGTAAAGTAATTAGCCTCCAACTAATAAAAATAAATGAAAAAAAAAAGGAATATGTGATCTTAGCTTCCCAACCAGGGATCAAACCCACCCCACTGCATTGAAAGACCAAGTCTTCATCACTGGACCCTCAGGGAAGCCCCTAATTCATATCTTGCAGCTGCCAATTCACCCTATGTTGGAGGAGCATGTTGGCAAATCTTAGTGGATCCCTCAAAGTCTGGATAGATCCTCTACCATATCCCTGGGCATTAGGTCTAACAGTTCCATCTGGTTCTGCATTTGTTTCCTGGTGGGTTAGACTCGCCTTCCAACCAGACTGTACCCAACCCCCAGAACCCAAACCTCTGTTCACTAATGTGCCATAAACCCAAGAGAGCACCCCTTAGCCTGGCCATGTCCCTCATCTTCTGAGACAATGCTCTCCAGATCTCTCCAGGCAGGAGATGACCCAGGTACCTCTGGAAGATTTAAACTGGCTTTAGGAACCTGCAGAGCCCCATCACTAGTTGGACTCTGAAACGGCCATAAATTTAGAATTAATGGTTAAAACCCACAAAGCTTCCTAAAAATGCTGCCAGACTGCATTAGGCAGATTGCTAATCACAAGGTAAATATTTTGCACATTTTCTTCTATTTACCAAGACTCTGCCTTCTGGGACTGTGGTATTTCAGATGACTCTACTTCTGCAGGGTTAAATCGACTCCATTTGGGTTCACTCTAAACAAAATCACATTCCAGCCTTGCAGCCTCCGACCAGCACACGCAGAGCCCTCAGCACGTCCCATGCACCTTTCACATCTGAACCGTCCATCAGACATTAATGTGACGGAGCCATCACCAGACAAGTTCATTTTGCCATTAATATCCTGGAATAAGAACATCAAATATATACATCCTGAGATTTAATCTGTAAACAGAGCCCTGAGCATCTGGGAGAAGGAGGTGTGTTTATGTTTCACTAGTGCTACTTCCACAAAGCGAGATGGGTCTGTCTTTGGCACTAACCAGAGTCGTTTTCTCCATGGTCGGGGCGTGAAGTTTCAGATGACATCCTGACCTGTGATCTACACACATGGGTGCAGTTGCGTTGGGCTAGTGTTTATCTTTGGCCACCTCTGTAAGGGAAGTCACAGGAAAGACTCTCTCCCCTTCTTCCAGAAAATGACAAAAGTCCAGGGGCTGAGGAGTTCTCTGAGGTCCCAGGATTCCAGACCCTGTTGTCAGCAGCTATCGCTTCAAAGTGGAAGGTCCAAAAGCAAATTCGAGAAGAGTTTGGTTATCGTCTCCAAAGCATCAAAATATGCAAGAGATGTTGACACTTAAGAGTCACCCGAAGTAAATCATTTCCAGCTTCATCTTTTCTTTCTGCTCCAGCTCCTCTGAGAGTGACAGCTTCTGTCTCCCCCTGGGTCTGTGATTATGAATTCAGGATTAGGAGAGACATGAGAAAGGAAATCAGGCTCTTGCTTACTAAAAAACAAAACAATCAAAAATAAAATAACAGAGAAGCAGAAGAGGATGACAACAGAGAGCAAAGAAGGAAGCAAAGAGACTGTTTGAAATAAGGGTAAAGCACTGTCCTAGGAGCTAATTTGGAACAGATCCCCTTCCCTTAAAAAAAAAGACTCAAACCAGCAGCCACAGTCACATCCCACTCTTGGGAGTGTTTTGCTTGGCCCCATCAGTATTGGCCTGGGGAGGTCCTTTGAAACAGAGGCATACCTTTGGCTCTGAGAAACTTACTATTTCTACAGACTTGCCCTTGAACACCCAGAGGGAGACATGGTTAGGCCTAGGGAAGATATTAACTCTTGGTGGCTCTGCAGTGCCCCTGCTTAAACCAGGGCATCTCTTGGAGGGATCCAGTGCAGAGTCACGTGGGTGAAAGGTTATTCATCCTCACTACTTCTGCTCCTGCTTGCCTGCTGCCGTAGATACACTGATGGTCCAAGTCCTTCCCAGCTTCCCAGGTATCCCGGGTGGTGAAAAACCTGCCTGCCAATGCTGGAGATGTGGGTTCAAGCCCTGGGTTGGGAAGATCCCCTGGAGAAGGGAATGGCAACCACCCCAGTACTCTTGCCTGGAGAATCCTATGGACAGAGGAACCTGGAGGTGGCGACAATCCATGGGGTCCCAAAGAGTCAGACACAACTGAAGCAACTTAGCATGCATCCCAGCTGCCAAGCTCCACCACATCCACACACACACAAACACATCCACACACACACATGCACACACATTCTTACCATCCACTGTGGCAGCAAGAGGCTGCAGCTGAATGGTAGGCAGTCTTCACTAAATAATACGTGTTCTCCTATTTACCATGGTCCTGTAGGCACTGGACTTTGTCAGTAGTCCTGATTATCTTTTTGATAGAGGCCATTTTTAAAGTCTTTATTGAATTTCTTACAACATTAGTTCTGTCTTGTATTTGGGGTTTTTCGGCCACGAGGCTCGTGGGATCTTTGCTCTCTGACAAGGAAAAGAGCCCACAGCCCCCTGCATTGGAAGGCAAAGCCTTAACCACTGGACCACCAGGGAAGTCGCTATCAACTTTGTTTCATAACTTTCAGACTTGTTTCTTCTCATTTACCTCTGTGGAGACACTGGGAGGAAGGGCAGAATTTGGGAGGCATGGTGCGGTCCACAAAGACAGAAGGTCTGGTGCTGGACCCCAAACCTGTGTAGCTAGTGACCTGTGCAAAGCATAGCCTTACTTTCAGCTTGTTTTCTTTAATCACGGCTCTGCGTCATCTGTGAGGGTTTCGGATACACAGAAACCCTCTCACCAGTGGACACTCCATGGTTAATATCCTTTTCTGCTCTTCTATGATCAAAAGAAATTCTGTTTCCTCAGAGATGCTGGAAGTCCCCTACGGAGAAAGAAATATTATCATTTCTCTCTCATCTCCTTGTACTCATGTGCTAACACAGCTTCTCAAACCTCATGGGCTTTGCTCACAATCACCAAACCAAGGGGAACGCAGCTGGGAACACAGCCCAGAAACTTATTCCCAGAAGTTTAGACTCTGGCTCCCATGGAGGGCGCCTCCGTGTGCCCACCCTGTCTGTATGCGCTCAGAACACGTTCTCAGCCAGATCGAGTCTGCTTCTCATAACAGCCCCAAGGAGCCACAAGGACAGGTGTTATTATCCTCTCACAGTCCAGATGATGCGACAGAATGATGTGTCCAGAGGCGTGCAGCAGGTTAGAGAGTGGCTGCCTCTAGCAAGCCAGGTGGCCTGGCTACTTCACCATTCTTTGGAATCTGCTGTGCAGTTTTTCACTTAAGATTATCCTGAACAAATCAAATAATGCTGTCTAATTTCAAGCTAAAGATAGGACTCTGAGCTCCAGAAAGGAAGGACAATTTGCAAAAACGTGATTGAAAAAAAATTTGTACTAGTCCTGTGAAAGATTAGGGAGGGTGAGGAATGACTGAATGGAGGGGAGAGGTAAATGGTGAGGCAGGAAAAGGGACTATTTAGACTTTTGGAAATCTCATCACTCTGAACTTATTAGATTGCAGTTGCATAATTATGTTAGCAGAAATTGGAGTAATAGCAATGTTATGGAGATAGTAGTTGGTATCTAGGAAGTGCCCAGTTTTTATGAGGCTGTCACGTATAATTCTTACAGCCTCTCATTAGTGGGATAGAGGTATTCTTATTCCCATATTAGAAAAGATTACCATTTAGCTTTGGAATAAATATTAATATGTAAGAATATATTGAGAACCTCCAAGATATCTAAAGGCAATTTATCAACAATCCCCCTTCTAAACTTTTTTCTGGAGAAATGATAATAAATGGGAATAAAGATTCATATACCAAATATTGATATATTTTAGTGAGAAATTTAAGAAAAATAGAGATAGGGAAAAAGTTAAACAAGTCATGGTATATTGATTATACATTATATAGATGTGAGAGCATGGCTAACGTTGTCTAATACTATAAATATAATCACACACATGGATGTGTAAGCATATATGTATACAATTTACATATATGCACGTGCACATGTGTGTATGTGTAACATCAAAATAGTAAAAGTGAAACAGTATCTCTCTGGGAGTAACAATTTTCTCATTTTGTTTCCTTTATTTTTATCAGAAATAATTCATGTTGTTTTCATTATCAGAAAAAAATCCCTATAAAAACATCTTGCAAATCAAGAGAAAGAATCACTTTCTGGTGATAATTGTTAGAAACTATGGAATTCACGTAAAACAACCATTCTTTCCTCCCAGGCCCTCATATATCACTAGATTCCAATGCTGAAGTTACTCCAACACATCTAAGATTTCAAGAAATAAAATTTCAGATTACTACGTAGGTTATTGAAATATAATGATCATTTTGTGAATATCTAAAATGCTATAAGAAATACACTCTTGTATTATAAACACTAAAGAACTGATGATGTGTGTACATTATCTGGCCAAAATTTAAATACAGGCACCCAGAGAGGTAAGGGGACTTCCACAACTTCTTTTTGCCTGAGAGTGTTGGGAAAACCAGATTAAAACACAGTTTGCCGAGGACAGAAAACATAGCCTAAACTTTACAAGATGGGAATCTAATAAGAAATTCATGCCCATAAGGCTGGAGTCCAACCAGAGATAAAACTGCTTTGCCTAATCCCCCAAATAAACCTGGGTCCTTCCTTCCCTGAAGAGGCTGTAGAGAAAGCTGCCTTGGTACTGCAGAAGGAAAGTCTTCAAGAAGTTGTGACCACACATGATATCTAACACATATTGGCAATCCAAATTCACATTTACTCTGTTAAGAAAATCTTCAAACCATGTAGGTTAAAGCAGTAGAAACCCATGTCAATACTTTCTGGAGGAATGCACCTTCATCCAAACCACAGAGAAGGCCCACAGATAGTTTCCCAAGTAAACAGAGCGGCTCATGGTCAAAAATAACAAGGAAACAACAAGGACCTACTGCAAAGCACAGGGAACAATATTCAATAACTGATAATAAACTACAATGGAAAAGAAACTGAAAATATTATATACATGCATATGTATTTTGTTGTACGTTTTGCTTTACACTTAAAACATTGTAAATCAATTATACTTCAATTTAAAACAATAAATTAAAAAAAAAGAGATGATGACCCATAAGTAAAGACCAGGAAAAAAAAAGCAATAGAAACAGTGTCACAAAGACCTAGGATGCCAAAATAGTTACCCCTACTTTGTTAAAGAAATTAAAAGAAAATCTTAAAAAATATCTACAGAATAGAAAGTTAAGACATGGCAGATTTAACAACAAAAAGAAAAACTTCTGGAAATAAAAGATAATATTTGAAATTAAAACTCAATGCTTATGTTTAACTCCAGACTTGAAACTGCTGAAAAGTTTAGGACGTTATAAGGTGGGTTCAGAAGAATATATCCAGATGTAACATAGAGTGACAAAGAGAAAGTGTGATGGAGAAGTTACGAGACATAAGAGGCTTAAGTGAAACCTTCTTACCTATTTCCAATCAGACTGCCAGAAAGAGAGGATGCATAGACTATATGAGAGGAAATATCAGAAGGCATAACAGCTTAGAGCTTTCCAGAGCTGACAAAAGATGCTGACCTATAGAGCTGAGAAGTTTAATGGATCAAAAAGAAGACAAAGAAAAATCCAACCCAAACACACTGCCAAACTCCACAATCAAAGAAATAAAAAGCTAGAGAGGGGGAAACATTAAGTTTAAACAATAGCAAACCAGCTGACCTCAGAACAGCAACATTGGAAACCAAGAATGGTATTTTCGTTGGGCATTGGGTGTGTAGCACACCTCTCTGGAATGAGAAAAAAATAATAAAGATATTTTCATACAAATTAAAACAGATTTCAAATTCGGTGGCTGTCACTTAAAGGAAATTCTGAAAAACCAAAAAATGTTGTTTTAGAAAAAAACTGATGCCAGGTGGAAGATCTGAGCTTTAAGATGGAATGAAGACAGAAAAACTAGAAATGTATGGAAATATTTAAACAAATACTGCCTGTATAAAATTATAATAATGTCTGTGGAATTTAAAAAACATAAATAAACATATAATTTATGAAGCAGTTACTGGAGTCAGTGTGATTTAAGGTCCATGCATTGTGCAGAAGGGTTAAAATGTTGATAAAATTTTAGACTTTTATAAGTTCAGTATTTATGCATTAATTTTGATGGTAATTCCTAAAATTGTAGAAATGGAGTGTATATTTATAGAAGTTAAAAACAGAAAATTATTCTAAAAATACTCATATCTGCCTATAATGATTAAGACAAAGAGACAAATAAAAAGGTCAAAAGTAGATAAAATACACAAATCCAAATATGTAATATATATGAATGAATAAATGCTCTCATATGCTTAATATTCTAATTTTAAAAATAAAGATTATTGGACAGTATTGAAGTACCAAGATGAAAGCATTTATGAGACATATCTAAACCATAAGGATACAAATGACTTAAAGAAAAAAGATGGAAAAGAAATACTGATCAAAGAAGCTGGTGTGTCTATGCTCATATTTGACAAAGCAAACTATAAAAAGTGTTTATATAAAATATAAATAAGGTCACTTCATAATGTAAAATTTTTCACTTGCTAAGAAAATATAACAATTCTAAATTTGCAAATTTTCAATAATGTAACTTGATAAACCCTTTGCCACATCAAAAACAACAACAACAACAACAAGCACACACACAAACAAAGCGAACAAACATTGGATACAATTTAACAAGAACAATTAATCATTTAAAAATACCCGGGTTCAATCCCTGGGTCAGGAAGATCCTCTGGAGAAGGAAATGGCAACCCACTCCAATACTCTTGCCTGGAAAATCCCATGGACGGAGGAGCCTGGTAGGCTACAGTCCACGGGGTCGCAAAGAGTCGGACATGACTGAGTGACTTCACTTTCACTTTCATTATCAGTAGAAATTGGAGAAGGTAGCATTCATTTTAAAGAGGGTGTATATTAATAAAAACCCTGCTACAACTATAATTAATATTTGACCTTCTTAACATTAAGCATCTCTGAGTTTCTCACCAAGACATGAATGGCTGCTATTACTACTATTTTCAGCATTGTACTGAATGTCATAAAAAGCATGATAAAGCAGTAGAAAGACATTCGAATGGTAAACATTTGATAAGAGACAAAACTCTCATCATCTTGTGATGAACTAATTATACACTTGAAAATCCAAAAGGATTTTCAGATAAATTATAGCAAATAGAAGCTGCTTGAATCAAATTTAGAGTTTACTTGTAAACCATTGTATGATTTTTATGACATATGTATTATATAAAAATGCTTATGTATATACCCACAATAACCCATTAAAAAATGAAAGTTTTAAATCATGTTATTTGTAATAACATAAGAAAACATGAACTATCAGGAAATAAATCTTGCAAAAGTTGTGCAAGATTTTACAGAAAAAATTATTAAACTTAGGGAAGAGTTATTGCAGAAGGCCCAAGTAATTGGAAGGTTAGGCTTTGTTTATGATATTCAGAAGACTTAATCTTTTAAAGATGTCGATTTTTTGCAATTTGGTTTATAGATTTAATGCAATGTCAAACAAAATTCTAACAGAGGAATGTATGAGTGTTTGTTATTGTGTGTCAATTGACAAACTTTCAAAAGTGTATGTGAAAAAGCAAAGGAATAAGCAAGCGTAAGCTCGAACAAGTGTTCTGGATCAACCTAGAAAGATGGGATGGGAAGGGAGATGGAAGGAGGTTCAAGAGAGAGGGGACATATGTATACCTATGGCTGATTCATGTTAATGTTTGACAGAAAAAAAACAAAATTCTGTAAAGCAATTATCCTTCAATTAAAAATAAATCATTTAATTTTTTTAAAAAAGTAATTCAGACACTCTAGATTGAGAGTGTTTGCTTTAAAAGTAATAAGTATTTTTGTGAAGCCACAATCATAATTGATGCAGAATGAACCAATAAGTCAACAACAGACAAAAGAACTCAGAAACAGAATCATGAACACATAAACTCTTGAATATAGAAATATAATTTTATCTCATTTAGGTAAATATGGTTTTTTAAAACAATTATGCTGAAGTAATTGACTAACCATATGAAAAAAAACCAAAGAATTTGCATCTCCACTTTATAAACAAGAAAGTTTGCATGCTGTTTAAGGATCAACTTAAGAGAGACAAAACTATATGAATTTTTTAGATTATAAGAGAATATCTTCAGTGTCTTAGAATAAAGAAACTATTTATTTAGCAATAAAAGAAAAGACTGATAATTGAACTACATTAAAAATAAGAACTTCTACGTATCAAAGATAATACTTTAAAAGGTAACATAAAAACAATGAAAATTCTAGCTATAGAATAGAAAAAGCACATACAACTGTCAAGCAAAATACGTAAAGAATTGCATGAATCCTCAAGAAAATGACAAACAACACAAAAAATGATCAAAAGATATGAACACATCCTTCCGAACTGGCAATAAAGCTTATGAAAAGGTGCTAAATCCCGGTGGTAATCAGAAAAGTGAATACTGAAGCCATGATATGAATCAGAATGTCAAAAATTTTTAAAGTTGAGCAATATCAACTTTGGTGAGATGTGAGTCAGTGATCGCTCTCATTTACTGTTGTTTAGAATGTAAACTGCTACAATCATTTGGAGAAAAAAGTTTGACATTATCTCCCAAAGCTGAAGATTCATGAACCCTGTGAGCCAACCTTTCTACTACTAGAGCTGTGTGTATCAGAGAAACTCATGTGCAAGTGCAACATGGGGCATGTATAAGCACATCGACGATAGTGGAGACTGAAAACACACACCGCCTACCAATGGTAGAATGGTTCATTGTGATGTACTCCATAGCAGGGGGTTCTATACAGAAAATGAACATCCAATTATAATGAAAAGTGGAGAGGTCTTAAAGCTTCTCAGGAAAACAAAGAAATGATTATGACTATAGTTAACAAAGTGATTGTTGTTCAGATGCTAAGTCATTTCCAACTCTACGAGCCCGTGGACTGCAGCATGCTAGGCTCCAGTATCTTCCTCTATTTCCCAGAGTTTGCTCAAATTCATGTCTTGAGTCAGTAATGCTGTCTAACTGTCTCATCCTCTGCTGCCTCCTTTTCCTTTTGCCTTCAATCTTTCCAAGCATCAGGGTCTTTTCCAGTGAATTGGCTCTGCAATCAGTGGCTACCCCTAGTCAGTGAGAAGAAGGTAGCAACTGGGGAGAGGCAGACATAGGTGTTTGAGGTTCTATAAACACCTATTTCTTGACCTGAGTACTGTTTTCACAAGAGCTTGCCTTTGTAATCATTCATTAAACTTTGCATATATATCTTATGCACTTTTAAATGTATATCTTACTGTATGAAAATGTATGAACATGGAGGGAAGGGAGAGAGGGAAAGACCGAGAGGGAGGGAAAAAGAGAGGAAGGGAGCCAGACAGACTGAGCAGATGTAAATGTCAGAGCCCAACCTCCCCTGGAGCTATTATCCAAGCCATTGGGATTTGCTTATTGTTTGGATAATTGGATATGTCATAATTATTCCGGATACCTTCCTCTGGAATACTGGAGGAACCATCAATCCAAACTGCCAATAATGATGAAAATTTCAAATGCCAGCCTCCACACTGACTTCAACCTCTCACCTCTGAGCTAGATAAAACTGCAAGCCAACACTGCCTTGGATTTCAAGATTCTCAGCCTGCATTCTGCTTCTGTGAGGAACTGCCAATGTTTTGCCCTCAGGCAAAGAGGAAACCCGATTTGTTTCCCCTGACCAAGTCTCAGAATGTCCAGTTCTAGAAGTTATGATCTTTTCCCTGCTGAAGTCGCTAATTAAGAACATATTCACTCACCTCTCTCCCCCTCTCCTTCTTCCCTCTCTCCCTTCTTTCTCTGGGTGGCCCTGAATCATTGTTTTGTGGTCAAAGTGAGTATTGTTACTGTGAAAAAGATTTTTATTGAAATATAGTTGATTTACAATGTTGGGTTTGTTTCAGGTATATAGCAAAGTGATCCAGTTATACATATATACATATATGTATTCTTTTTCATATTCTTTCCTATGATGGTTTGTTACAGGAGATTGGACTTCCCTGGTGGCTCAGATGATAAAGAATCCGCCTGTAGTGCGGGAGACCTGGGTTCGATCTCTGGGTTGGGAAGATCCCCTGGAGGAGGGCACGGCGGCCCACTCCATTATTGGAGAAGGAAATGGCAACCCATTCCAGTATTCTTGCCTGGAAAATCCCATGGACACAGGAGCCTAACAGCCTACAGTCCATGGGATCGCAAAGGGTTGGACATGACTGAGTGACTAACACTTACTGTGATGGTTTGTTACAGGATATGGGATACAGCCCCTGTGCTATATGGTAGGACCTGGTTGTTCATCTAAACGTTGACTCATTTTGATCGTAAGACTTTGTGATACTGTTCAGTGAGACAACACATTTCAGATACGAAATGTCACAGCCATTTTTACTGCTTTCTGTCCCTTTTTTACTGTCAGGGGAGAAAATACCATTTTCTTCCAGGGTTTCAAGTCATGTGGGGATTTAGTTTTAAGTGGGTCCCTGGAGAATTGAAATAATTATATGCACACTTTAACCTAACTTTAATAGCATGCACTTTCTCACAAACATAATTTGGAAATGAACTGATATTACACGAATGTGAGGTTCTTTGTTTTGCTGAAGCTTCCAGCATTGAGAGACGACAATTAGTGGATGATACACTTATAGCCAGTTCTCAACTGACCTTATCAGTGGATTGAGTGGGTAAGTGTCCAGGTCCCTAACACAAATCATATGAAAATAATTAAGAATATTCTAATTTATACATAGATGCATTTTATTCTTAGAATTTGCTCCAGCTAAAGTGAAAATAATGATGATAATAATAATCCCACTAATTATTAAGCCCACACTATATGTCAGACACTGCACTAGTTGCTTGATATGCTCTATTCAATTTAATCTTCAGTGGTTCTCCACAGATGTATTCTCTCTTTGTAGATGAAGAAACTGAAGCTCAAAGAACTGAAGTGGATTGAGATTATGGTGCAAAGCCTGCTGCTCCTTCAGGAACAAGGTTTCTTCCTTGTCTCAGTTCTAGGAGATTTCTCTGGCCATGCTGACCCATAGGACTCTCTGCTCTCTGAAAATAAAGTTATCATTGTCCACACCAAGACTCCCTTGGACTCTTCATCAACTTTGTTTCACAACACCGCCTACTGCTTTATCATGAAAACATGGATATTTACACGTTTCCCCAGCCTGACTGAGTAAGAGACCATACAGTCACATTTCCAGCTTTTGTTTCTTCTCCTTCTTTAACTCAGAAATGGCCAAAAAACAGAGATGCAGCAGACATCTGCTGAGAAATAGGACCTATATGAGGTCTCAGAGTTGGACGTGACTTAGTGACTGAACAACAACAAAAGGACGTACATGTGAATGAACAAAATCAGTCATGAAAGGGTCATGACTGAAAGCACAAAATAATTTCTAAAAATCCATCAGGAGGTGTGAAGGAAAATAGGTAGGATGGGGAAAATTCCCATTTAGCTCAAGCTGTGTCTAACTGATACATACACCCTTAGCAGTGGCCCCAAGGCCATTCTGAACCGCCCTCTATGGAGTGAACATTCAAGTTTCTTTTCCTTCAAATGGAAACTTTTCTAATTGTGTTGCAGAGGTTTAACTGAGTCTGAAATATTATTTGGAACATTGAAATGTACACACAGCTATATTTAAAATAGGTAACCAAAAAGGACCTACTGTATAGCACAGGGAACTGTGTTTAATATTCTGTAATAACCTAAATGGGAAAAGAACTTGAAAAAGAATAGTTACATGTATATGTATAACTGAATCACTTAGCTGGACTCCTGAAACTAACAAAGCATTGTTAACCAACTGTGCTGTTCAATCGCTCACTCGTGCCTGACTCTTTGCAACTCCATGGAATGCCACACCCGGGTTCTCATGTTATTCAACTATGCTCCAATATAAAACAAAAGCTTAATAAAAAAAGAAAACCATCTTAAAAAATCAAAATGTAAAGTAGAGATACAGTTGTATAACTTACAGGGTATTAAAGACGATGGGTGGTGGGAGTGGAAAACTTGGAGATATAATTCCCAAAACTACTGCTTGCTACCCTAGAAAGCCACTAATTGTAACTTCCAGTCCCAATAAATTTCTTTGCTTGTCAACTTAAACATGGAAATGGGTACATCATTTAAAGCCACGTCAGCAGAAATATGTATCAATGGTGTTTCTCATTTGAGAAATGAGCTTACAATTTCAACATTTTTTTCCAGAATCCCTCCAAGAGAATCTCCCACACCAAAAATTAAACTCAAGACAAGTTTCACTTTTTGCAATTTAGCAGTTTGGGGTTTTGTCGTGCATGGGCGACACTCCACCCCATCCCACTTCACCCTAAATTGAGTTTGAGGTTTTTTGTTTGTTTGTTTTCACTCTTGCACAACATGAAAACAAGTGAACACATTTTAGTCAAAATTTCCATCTCCAAATCTCCTAAGTGGTGTGAAAAATCCTGGAAAATCTCAGAGCAAAAGAGGACGTTAGGAAAAATCAGGACAAGTGAAAACAGCAGTGAAGGATGTAACTTAATGTCTGTGTCAACACAACCAACATTTCCCAAATCTATTCTCTCTCCAGTGAGGCTGGGCTGCTGAGGTGAAAGAGGAACTCATCTTGATCAACATCGATTGTCGTGATTCACCCTTGCAACCATCAGCAGCTGACACAGGTCTGCCTTGTCCCCTAGGCATACTTTGTCCAGTGCCTACAGCCTGTAATATGTATAACATGGTCAAGATCCCATAAGAAAAAACAGTAATGATGTTTGCACCTCTACATTGCACAAATTGTTATCATGAACTGCAGTTCACAAATACCCACCCTGAGTATCATAATGAATTTCTGGTTTAAATAGCAGGAGCAAGTTTTCATTTCTTGATCTCCAATTACAGAAATGGAGGTTAATATCATGGTAAAGGAGACCTGTATCAAAAACATGACAAAGTTTAAATCCAGGAACTGGTTCTGTCACTCTGAGAAGTCAGGCAGTCCCTTGAAGGACTAATTTCTCCTCTGCAGAGGTAGAACACTGATGCCATCACTATAGTAGTTATAGGAAGGAAAATGCACACGGCACCTGCTAATTATTGGCATTATAAAAACAAGAGAAATATTATTTGCCTCAGATTCAGAATTCTTTATTTCTGCAACATTCTCCAAAGAGTTATCTGTAAAAGAAAGGACCATTTCCAACAGAATGAAAACCATGAAAAGCACTCCACACCTAGAGGTTACCTCTCCACTTCATATGGCTTTATCTTGAACTTTCTCTCATGTCTTGAGTGTGAATGGAATGGATTTTAGAAATAGAAGAAATCACTGAGTCCAACTATTTCCTGAAGAGGAAACAAAGCTTGTTTAAAAAAAAAAAATAGGTTGTTTGTCCAAGTTAACAGAGTGAGATTCTTCATTGTCCGAAGAGACTGGCTCCTAACACAACTGTTTCTCCTGGGTGACACTGTCCTCCTAAGAAAAACTACATCATGTTCCTGCATCTGAAGTCATTTATTCATGGCTTCCTTTAAGCACCTTCCTACAAGAACAAAAAGTATGACTAGGATTTTGTGGGCAAGAAGCTGAGGCCAAATAATCCTTTTGCTTTCTGACTCTAAGCTTGTTCCATGCTCAATGCCCTAAGCGTGTACAAGTTACTTGCTTTGTAACTCTGGGAAAGCTATTCAAATCTTTAAGATTTAGTTTCTTTTGTAAAATGGAGGGGACTTGTACTAATCAATAGAGTTGTGCTGAGGACCGTTAATTGAGCTTCCATTGGCAAAGTACTTAGCACAGTGACTGATCTGTAGTTAGATAATCAATGAATGTTGGTGTTTTATTGTAATAGTATGATTAAAGTGTTTCATGCCATAGTTAATTCATGATTCTTTGCTTATCTAAGGATAATATGTTAAACTCCTGAAATAGCTAGAAAAAACAAACTAAAAAGGGAGACAGATTTCTTATAAGTAATTTAGTCTAATTTTTGGCTCGTTCCTAAATTTTTTTAATTGTGTAAGGCTGACTGCTAAGTGCTATTGTGATCATACAAAATCATAGAAAGCACAGTTTTGGATTCATAAATGCTTAATAATAAGCCAAAAATAGGAAATGAGGTATCTTATGTCAGTAAATACAACTATAAAAATAATTTTCTACAGAACTGTGAGACAAGTTCAAACTTTGAATATACAAGATAATATTCTACCCACACAAAATACAAGAAATTTAGTAGACAAAAATTCATGATGATCAACTTTGGATAAACCACCCAGAGTTGAAAAAGGACTCTTTAAACACCTACACAGATATTCCCAGAAAGCAGAGGGAATGAAAGTCTATCAGGAAGTCCCCAGTAGCATCAGAAAGTATTGCACACACCCAGAATTATATTTTCCAAGTGGCATGTCATGCATGGCCCAGGAGGGAAAACTTGTCATCTGACCCTCACATTAGTTAGAATGCAAACAAAAGTTTCAGTTGTGTATCTGGTACCTACATGCAGTGGAACCATTGTTGCTCAGAGATAAGAAACAAGTATGAAAGAAGAGATGGAAATACAGCTGTCATATGACCCATATTGATTCAGGTATATCTTTTGGTTTATACCATCTCCATTGAAGAATAAAGTATTTTTCTAAGGCCTTTGCTTTAAATAGTTTAAAATTAAGATTTATTTTTAACAGCAGTTTTAGGTTCATAGCAAAATTGAGTGGAAAGTAGAGAGATTTCTGGTATCTCCCCCACCCCTTCCCCATTATACCTTCCCCAAAGGGTATATTTGTTACAAGAGATGAACCTACATTGACACATTGTAATCATGTGAAGGCCAAGGTTTACATTAGTGGTCATTTTTAATATTGTTCATTCTATGGGTTTGGACACATACGTATAATGACATGTTTTATTATGGTATTACACAGAGTAATCTCATTGCCCTAAAAATCCTCTGTGTTGTACATATTCATCACTCCCTCACCCCAGCCACTGGCCACCATAGATCTTTTTGCTGTCTCCATAGTTTTGCCTTTTCCAGAATGTCGTATAGTTGGAAACATACTGTCCATGTAGCCTTTTCAGGATGACTTCTTTCATCTAGCAATACAGATTTAAGATACCTCCAAGTTTTTTCATGTCTTGATAGTGAGCTAAATGACAATACCATTGTCTGGATGTACCACTGTTTATCCATTTACCTACTAGAGGAGATCTTGCTTGCTTCCAGACATAGGTGATTATGAATAAAGCTGCTATAAAAATCCTGTGCAGGTTTTAGCTCAGGCATATGTTTTCAACTCCTTTGGGTTAACTTTGCTTGAAACTAAGGGATTGCATATAACAGCACTTTACTTGTCTTTGTGTATTGTCTAAGAAGCAGTTTGGTTGCATATTGCAACAATAACAAATTCTGGAAGATTTAGCAAGAAGCAAGTTTTGTTTCTTTGTTTATCTATTACATAGAAAAGTAGTTTGGGGTTGGTATGATAGCTCCGAGGTAATCAGAAACTTAATCTGAAACTTTTCATTTTCCATTTTCTTCAGGATATAGCTTTTATCCTCATGTTCACTTCATAAGATATCAGCTGCAGTTTCTAACCATCCCATCCACATTCCAGTCATGGAGAAAAAGAAGCTCAGATTCTCACACGTCTCAGCTGAGTCAGCCTCAGAGCCTTCTTGGATGGTATCACCCCCACCCCATCACCAATGCCTTGACTTGCCTGTATTTATATCTCGCTGGCCACTTAGAGCTGCAGACTAGGCTGGGAAAACAAATCCTTTCAGTTCAGTTCAGTTCAGTCACTCAGTCATGTCCGACTCTTTGCAACCCCATGAATCACAGCACACCGGGCCTCCCTGCCCATCACCAACTCCTGGAGTCCACTCAAACTCACGTCCATCAAGTCGGTGATGCCATCCAGCCATCTCATTTTCTGTTGTCCCCTTCTCCTCCTGCCCCCAATCTCTCCCAGCATCAGGGTCTTTTCCAGTGAGTCAACTCTTTGCATGAGGTGGCCAAAGTACTGGAGTTTCAGCTTCAGCATGTCTTTCCAACAAATCCTTTAGCTGTGTGTATTTCTGCCCTGAATAGAGTTGGGTTGTTGTTGTTTAGTTACTAAGTCATGTCTGACTCTTTTACAACCCCGTGGACTGTAGCTCTCCAGGGTCCTCTCTGCATGGTATTTCCCAGGTAAGAATACTGGCGTGGGTAACCGTTCCCTTCTCCAGGGCATCTTCCCGACCCAGGGATGGAACTCGTGCTTCCTGCATTGGCAGGCAAATTCTTTACCACTGAGCCACCAGGGAAGCCCATAAAGTTGGGTGTTTGCTAGTAAAACAAAGAGGGAGAATGACTATTACACAGTAACTAAGTCTCTTCTACACTGTGCTTCACAATTCACAATCAGCTTAAATGATTGATGTGATTGAGGCCCTGAACTCAGAGATGCAATTTCTTTTATTTTTACAAAAAGTAGTAACATTATTTCTGGTCAACATTTCCATACTGATTTATGGCTTACAAAAAAATCATCATATATGTCACCGATTTGCTTCTCACAGCAATTAAGAGAAGTAGATATTTTGTGGTCATTATCAAAGAATGAAATGAGCTCAGGAAAGTTCAGTATTGCCCAAGGCTAACCAGCCAGTAAGGTGATGCAACAAGATTCAAAACAGGTCTGAGTGACTCAAAGCTTACGTTCTTTTATCTGAAAATTGATTAACAAGCCTGTCAAGTCTCTCTAATTATCTTTTTTAAACTACTGAGTCATGATTTTCCATTAATTCCATTCTTTAGTTGTAGTCAGCTATTTCTTTTCAGAAGGGTTTAAAAATCAAAATTATTCATCTAGGTTAGAGAGACAGGAAGGAATGGAAAGCAAAGAAGGAAAAGAAACTAACTATTGCAAGCATTATTTGCAAAGTTCTTTTCAAATGCATGTCCTCATTTTACCCTGGCATCAACCCTGTTGAGTAGGAAATGCTATTCTGTAGATGAGGAAACTGAGATCAGAGAGGTTATGAAATTCCAGTTAGCTCACTCTGTTGGTAAGTGACAGATGGGGATTTGAATGCAGTCCTTTCTGATTTCCTACCTGAACTTTGATTTTACTCATATCCTCAAAATATTTGGAAGGCCGTTTCCTGATTTTTTTTTTTTTTATCCATACATCCTTACTGTAAGCAATAACAAATGAGCAAAACAAAGTTGAAACTATGCCACTTGACTAGTAGAACTTCTGAATAATGAGGAAGAAATCAAAAAATAAGAAGCTGTGAATTGTTTGAGGTGTTCATACATGACACTTTAGGGAGATTCCAGATGTCTCTTTGTCCTGGTTGGTTTAAATACCTATTTGCTTTAAAGATAGGAGCTGAGCTTGATTTTTTTCAACTGCTTCTCTGTGCTTCTGAGTCCACAGTAATAATAGCTATCATTGAACAAAGGCCATTGAAGACTGCATGTAACTAGGTCATTAAAGATTGCATGGAACATATCTATACTAAAAAAAGGTTGAGTACTTTTAAATTACAATTGAACTGAATGTCCTATACTTCTGTTTGCTAAATCTAGCAAACCTATATGTAACAGTTATTTGTATTGCTTCACTGAATTCTTAAAATAACTCTTCAAAGGGTTAGATATGGTAATGTGTATCCAGAGAGATTAAGTTCAAGGTCACATGATTGAAAAATGGTAATCTGAAGACTCACACTCATATATGTCGGCTCCATAGTCTATGGCCTTAGTATATTTTCTCAAGATCTGCAAATAAAAACAAGCTTGACATCCTCTAACAATGAAAGAATCTGACTGTTGATTGATTGTCCTAACCAAAGGGCGGGAATCACATGAAAGCTACAAAGAATCCAAAATCTGTTTCCTGAACAAAGGCTAAAGCATGTGATATTTTTAATGTCTTCCAGACCATTAATAGAAATAAGAAAGCAAAGAAGTGTCCTCTCTTGAGAATCATTAAAGCAGTAGTTCTCCACAAGGGGTGATTTTGTACATAGGGGGACATTTGGCAATGTCTGGAGACGTTCTTGGTTGTCACGACTGGGGGTGCTACTGAAGTCTAGTGGGTAGAAGCCAGGGCCAAGGATCATCCCACATGCCCAGGGCAGCCCCCACAGCAAAGAATTATCCACTCTCTCCCTGTCAATAGTGCTGAGATTGAGAAACCCCAAATTAAAATAACCTGTTGGGGTTTTAACGCTTTTTCTTTTCAAGTTGTTATACTGCACAGAGAGCTGAAAAATGGCGGTTTAGGGCCTTCCATGAGCAATGAGTTCTGTATTCTAAGTAACCGCAAAACCAAAATTCCTTTTTAAGGTTTGCCAGAGCATGTAAGAGGGGTGAATTGGACTCTTTTGGAAACTGACTCCTTCTAAGGGCTCCACCCCATCTTTAGAAATCAAATCTGGTCTTTCTAGAGTTATCCTGTCTTTGCTTCCTAATGATTGGGTTATCTTCTTTGTGGTGACACGTGCATTGGCTTTATGTGTGGACTGTTCTGTGCAATGCAACTAACCCAAGTGTGTCTTAGATTCGGACAATTTAGTCCCAAAGTCACACATGAAAGAGCATGGAGTTAGGCCGAGATTCCAGGTCTCCCCCACCTGCATTTGCTGACTCCCCCAGTCCCACACTGCTCTATAGATGGCCCCTGCTGTCTAAATCTGGAGGAAAGAGAGTTGTAGCTACACAATACTAGATTAATAGAGAATTCATGGAGCTAGGAGTCATGATAAACCCAATTCTATCTTATCTCATCTATCTTCTGACTATGAACCTCTGGACAGTTTTTAAAGTCCTTGGGACACCAATTAGTATCCATAAAATGCAAATAATTTTACCCATCTCACCAGGTTGTGATAAGAAAGAAATACAATAAAATATCTTAAAAATTGTTTTATAGTTTACAAAGCACCCTTAAAACAGATTAAGATCCTCACAGAGTATTTGCAATGAAGGTTTGAAAGCATACATGTTCTGTCAAAGCTGCTATCTGTGTTTCTTTATATTCATTGTTTTGACCAAGTCAATTTCATGTACCATAGCATAGAGCGACTGCCCTCCCTCAACTAAAGGAGGAGGACTCTTTTGTGAACTTTGTTTGTTTAAACACTTTCTCCTTTTTTTGCAGGGCGGGTGGTTAGAGAGAGCAAAATAACTTCTTCCTCAAACAAACAAATGCAAGAAATACCCGATTCTGGTTGACAGAGCTTGGTAAACAATGGTTGATTCTTAAAAGTTGATGGCCTTGGGGTACATTTGATTGTGAGTGGTGCCTTTAGCATCTCTTGACAGATGAGAATTTGTCAAGTGAGAAACACCAGACTGACCTTGGCTCTGTATTACCAAACTCAAATAGGACATCACTCTGAGTGGGAGGGCAGTCCTCTTCCAGGGGGCTGAGGAGAGTTTCCAGGGCAAAACACTTTAGATGCTGGATTCTTTAAAGTTTTCTTACAGTTGAGGTTTCCGTGAGGGTCTGACACATTTCAAGATTCTAGTCTGCGTGAGAGTTACAGAACACAAGAGCAAGAAGGCTGATGTCTGAAATGGAGAGACTCGTGTCAAGGATTTAGAAAGAGCAGCCTAAGGGCAGGGTTAAAGGTCTTTCCTCTTTGCTTCCTTATCACTCGTTCCTTGCAACTTACCATACTGAGTTAGTGTCCATTTTCACCTCACTTTCCCCCATGAAACCATGAACCCCTTAGGGAGAGGGAAATGAGTCTTATTTATTCTTTTAATAACAGTGCTTGCATATAATGTCTAGTATGTAGAATGTGCCTAGTGAATAAGAGAAGATGAAAGAAAGAAGGAAATAGGAAGAAAGGAAAGTGAGAAGGAAGGCAAGAAGGAGTAAAGGAATAAATTGCCCAGGACCTGGCTCTGCATCATCAGATGCCTCTTCGTTCTTGGCTCACCTTCCCACCTCCCACCCTGGGCATCCTCATCAGCCAGTCCTCTCAATTCCTTATCCCTTTGCCCATTTACCCATCCATGTTGGTACCCCTTTTCATTGTACCAATTTGAATGTGATAATCTAGCCCTGGACAAGTACTCTTGATAATAGCCCAGGAGCTCATGCCTCTCCCTGGGCATCAGGGGTGCACACTGGTGCCAAGCCCAGGTTCCCAGACACCTGCCTCTTGGAAAGGGAATCAGAAAATAATGCTTCAAACCAAGCCCCTCAAACAGGCAAGACCTATGAAATGCTGGTAGTTCATTCCTACATCAAGCCACACCTGAAGCCAGCACAGAGAGAAAATTATTCAACTTTCCTAATTTACAACAGATTCACCTATGAAAGGAGGTTAAAAAATTTGCTGTGAGCCAAATAATAGATATGCTATACTTGTATTTGGTATTTTATTTATGGTTGCTCGTTGCTGAGCACAAACCTTCAAGCCCAGAACCTCCCTTTCACCATCATCAGGGTCCCACCTTGGGCAGGTAGTTTTACTAGACCTTGAAGGTTTTCAGATGGCCCAATAATAAAATACAAATTCAGCTGAAGGGAGCACTAAAGCATACATTTTTGTTTGTAGACTAGGTTGAGGTAACAAAAAGCCCAACTATGAAACACTCCACATAACATGCGTGTGTGCTAAATTACTTTACTTCAGTTCAGTTCAGTCATTCAGTCGTGTCCGGCTCTTTGCGACCCCATGGACTGCAGCACACCAGGCTTCCCTATCCATCACCAACTTCCAGAGCTTACTCAAACTGATGTCCATCGAGTCAGTGATACCATCCAACCATTTCATCCTCTGTCGTCCCCTTCTCCTCCTGTCTTCAATCTTTCCTGGCATCAGGGTCTTTTCAAATGAGTCAGCTCTTCGCATCAGGTGGCCAAAGTATTGGAGTTTCAGCTTCAACATCAGTCCTTCCAGTGAACACCCAGGACTGACTTCATTTAGGATGGACTGGTTTGATCTCCTTGCAGTCCAAGGGACTCTCAAGAGTCTTCTCCAACACCACAGTTCGAAAGCATCAATTCTTTGGCACTCAGTTTTCTTTATAGTCCAGCTCTCACATCCATACATGACTACTGGAAAAACCACAGCTTTGACTAGACGGTATTTGTCGACAAAGTAATGTCTCTGCTTTTTAATATGCTGTCTAGGGAGGTCATAACTTTTCTTCCAATAAGCAAGTGTCTTTTAATTTCATGGCTGCAGTCACCATCTGCAGTGATTTTTGGAGCCCCCAAAAATAAAGTCTCTCACTGTTTCCATTGCCTCCCCATCTATTTGCCATGAAGTGATCGGACCAAATGTTGTGATCTTAATTTTACTATGAATGTTGAGTTTTAAGCCGACTTTTTCACTCTCCACTTTCACATTCATCAAGAGGCTCTTCATTTCCTCTTTACTTTCTGCCATAAGGGTGGTGTCATCTTCATATCTGAGGTTATTGATATTTCTCCTGGCAGTCTTGATTCCAGCTTGTGTTTCATCCAGCCCAGCATTTTGCCTGATGTACTCTGCATAGAAGTTAAATAAGCAGGGTGACAATATACACCCTTGACGTACTCCTTTCCCGATTTGGCACCAGTCTGTTGTTCCTTGCCCAGTTCTGTTGCCTTTTGACCTGCATACAGATTTCTCAGGAGGCACATCAGGTGGTCTGGTATTCTCATCTCTTTAAGAATTTTCCAGTTTGTTGTGATCCACACAGTCAAAGGCTTTGGCATAGTCAATAAAACAGAAATAGATGTGTTTTTTTCCCGGAATTCTCTTGTTTTTTTCTATGATTCAATGGATGTAGGTAATTTGATCTCTGTTCCTCTTCCTTTTCTAAAACCAGCTTGAACATCTGGAAGTTCACGGTTCACATATTGCTGAAGCCTGGCTTGGAGAATTTTGAGCATTATTTTACTAGCGTGTGAGATGAGTGCAATTGTGAGGTAGTTTGAGCATTATTTGGCATTGTCTTTCTTTGGGATTGGAATGAAAACTGACCTTTTGCAGTCCTGTGGCCACTGCTGAGTTTTCCAAATTTGCTGGCATATTGAGTGTAGCACTTTAACAGCATCACCTTTGAGGATCTGAAGTAGCTCAGCTGGAATTCCATCACCTCCACTAGCTTTGTTCATAGTCACTTCAGTCATGTCCAACTCTTTGCCACCCTCTGGACTGTAGTCACCAGACTCCTCTGTCCATGGGATTCTCCAGTCAAGTGGGTTCCCATTTCCTTCTCCAGGGGATCTTCCTGACCCAGTGATCAAACCCGCCAGACTTCTCTGTCCATGGGATTCTCCAGTTCTAGTGGGTTCCCATTTCCTTCTCCAGGGGATCTTCCTGATCCAGTGATCAAACCCGCCAGACTTCTCTGTCCATGGGATTCTCCAGTTCTAGTGGGTTCCCATTTCCTTCTCCAAGGGATCTTCCTGACCCAGTGATCAAACCCAACTCTCCTGCATTGCAGGTGGATTCTTTACCAGTGAGCCACAAAGGAAGCCCACCCTACATAGTAACATTTAGTTTATTTCTAAATCACTTAATGTCCCAGGATGATTTCAGGTCTGTGAATAGTGAGGGGTGAGACTCTGCTTCATGAGATCATTCAAGGAATCCGGAATGAGAATAGCTTTACAATTGTAAACCTGGTGCTTACAGTTACCATGGAGTTCTCAACTCCAGTTGGCCTTAAAGATTAAAAACACTTAGAAAGCATAAATGAGAGGAAGTAACCCTCATAATTTCATCAATTAGAGCTCAATCACAGGTCACAAAGAATGCAAGGCAGTCTGGTAAATGCAGTCTAGTTCTGAGCTCAGGAAATAGAAGAGATATGGGTGTACAGTTAATGGCACCCACCACAGTAAGCAAAGTTCTATTAAAGGTGAAAGAAAATCGATTGACTTCCGTATAAGCACTGCTTTCTCCAAGGAAATGCTGGTGGTGGTTTAGTCGCTCAGTCACGTCTGACTCTTTTGCGACCCCATTGACTGTAGCCTTCCAGGTTCCTCTCTCCATGGGATTTCCCAGGCAAGAATACTGGAGTGGGTTGCCATTTCCAGGAAAATAAGAAATAGGAAAATGTGTCCAGGGGTTAGGATGAGTGTGGCCGATAGGAGTTGGTGACTGAAAGAGAAAGTGAGATGGTGGGAAAAACCAGCTTTGCCACCTCTGATGGTCAGCTGGGAGGTAAGCACAGTCTCTAGGGGTTTTATGATCACCATGAAGCTCTGAAGGCAGCTCTTTTCTTCCTCTAAGAGGACCCTATAATTTAGTGTCTTTTGTGCAATAAGATGAGAAATCAAAGTTGTAATGGCCATTTAAGCAAACATTACCATGCTGGGACTCATGAGATAGGACATTAGTTGCAGAACTGGGTTACTCTCAGGGATGGTGGTAGTTCATAACTTACCAGTGAGAGACTGGTACTCAACAAAGCACTCTGAAAATACAACTTAATGACACTCTGAAAAATATGATATATACCTTGCAACCCATTTGTGAGTGTCAAAGAGATCAAATCCAAGTTCAAAAGAAAAAAGTTTGATTTAGTCATTGAAAAACAATCAAGCGAATAATGGCAATCAGCATGATTACACAAATCCTTAATGTGTCCAAAAGCAATGAGCTTTAAAAAATTTGCATGCACTTGCATATTTTTTCCTTTCTCTACTATTTTCATTCTAAAATGAAGATGTAGGTGGAAAATTTTATTAGCATCTGGGTAAGGTCCCCTGCCAGTCAAGAAAGCCTTCATTAATCATGGAGATACTCACCCCATTTTTAAAGAACAATGACTCGCCAGCAGTTACACAGCAATGAGGGCAGAGGTCACAGGATGTTGAATTTTCAAACTTTCCTAAGCATGTCTTCACTTCTGGAACATACGGCTGCTTTAAGTGAATATGCATGTGTTTACTAGAGACAACTAGGGAAAGGAAAATGAGTTGTAATGGAGAAGTGGTATTTATGTTAGGATTTCCTTTTCATTTCAGTTTCAAGTTTAGTCTTAAGCATTTTGCCCCAAGGGGAAAAGCACCCCAGAGAAAGAGCTGCTGTAGGCCCACCTAATTGCTTGTACCTCAGCACTGAGTTGGCAGTACACTGGGTCACATTCTCTCCCATACCCTTCATTCAGAATGTTCTGGAAAAGACACAGTGAGAAGAAGAGAGGCAGATGAAGTACTTGGGAAGCAGAAAAAATATTTGGTTTTCATTCAGCTGGTACTAAGGTTACTGTTTGAAAGAAAAAAACAATCAACAAAATACCTGGGGGGAAAAAAAAAGAGATGTTGCAAAACTCTTCCATTTCTGCTTAAATAAGAGAAAAATATTGGCAATAACTTCCATGAAGAGCTTGTATTCTCTTTAAGTTTATCATCCTGTAAACCAAAAGGTATAGCTTCTTCTGTTTGTCATTAGCTCTTCCATAGAAACATACAGACCAACTGGTCCATCAATAAAGGGGTAACCCTTCCACAAGTGTATCCAGACACAGAGAATTGTGCGGCATAATATCTGTTCATGCAAGGAAATAAGTTTGCCTGTTTTCACCAGATGGGCCCACTAGGAAGAAGGCATCCCTGGCCTCTGTCTTCTTTTGCTCAGGTGATGGAGGGAGTTAATTTGTTTAACCTCTGGAGCTCACGCTGCATCCTCTCCTGCAAGGAGGTGCATAGTCTGGCTTGCACTCTTGGGTCAGCAGCTGCAGGAAGAAGAAATGGAAACTCTTCATTGTCATCAAGTCTCCTTCTCTGCCAAAGAACAATTGATCCCTGAAACTGCTAGCAGAGGGAAGAGGCTTTCCAAGGACAGCAGAAGGAAGAGACAAACTAACTCAAACTATCAGCCTCCCTTGGGACAGGGAGTAGTCTAGAAGCAAAGCAATAACAGGAGAGAGTGAGGAGGGTGGTGGAGGCTGCTGGGAAAGCAGGATGTTCTGTTCCAGCCCTGTGGGGCCAGGGACACAAGAGATGTCTGGGAAACTTGCTGAGATATGTCTCCGCTTAGTAGGACTCTTTCTGTCATGTGATGTGACTGTTCCATTTTAAGCATGCCTACAATGCTAATGGAATCTAAAGAGATCTAATTCCAACCAGGCCATACACCTTTAAGATGATATGGGGAAAACAGGCATGGGGCTAGTTCGTCATCACATCTGCAGAGAACACTCTTTAAATCTTGGGACTCATGAAAAAAGACTGTGGATGATGTGACCTCACCCACATGAACGTGAAAGTAGTATTAGTCACTCAGTCATGTCCGACTCTTTGTGACCCCATGGATTGTAGCCCATCAGTTCCCTCTGTCCATGGAATTCTCCAGGCAAGAATACTGGAGTGGGTAGCCATTCCTTTCTCCAGAAAAGTCTTCCCAGCCCAGGGATCAACCTTGGGTCTCCTACATTGCAGGCAGATTCTTTACCATCTGAGCCATGAGGGAAGCCCTTCCTGCATGAATGTGGGAAGGAATTAAATGGTTAAAAAGGAACCCTTGAAATAAGACCAAGTTTACAACTCACTGATTCTCTCTGAAAGAAGTACTAAATCATGTACTTGAAGCAAGAAGAAAAATAGATCCAGAAGGAAAACCTGGGCTCAAACAAGAAGTCACATGGGAAAAGAAGGCAAGATGATGGCAAAAATATGGAAATATGTCAAGACCTTATCAACCACAAATATCAATATTACTGAGGGAAGTTAACATCGGAGTGAGATGTAATTACAAGACAGGGCTAGAGAAGGAAAGTGAGAGGAAAGCTAAAGCTTCTAAGGCTCTCATCCTATTTTGAAGGAGAATAAGATACTGATTTTAGGATTTCTTAGAAAGGTATAAATTTAAGTGTTCGTGTTACTCAGTGGTTTTTTTCTTATTTTAAAAAAAAAGCAAAACAAACATGATATAAAACTAACTCTGATTGACTCCTGAGTCCATGGATGACTTTCATATAGTTTTCTGTATCTTAGAAAAATAATTTGTTTACCAAATTAAAAAGAGAGAGAAGAAAATAAGGAATGGAAAATGGAGAGGGACAGAGAGTGAAAGAGAGAGAAGGAGAACCTAGTTATAGAGCAAAGTAGTCAGGTTTCAAAATTGCAGAACTAGTAAATAAAAAGAGGCTATTATGAGGCTAATCCATAAAAGGGAACCGTGTCCTTGTGTGGAATTGTTTAAAGGAAACAAATTGCTATGGAAATCAATCAACAAAGACAGTTATTAAGGGAAAAAAATGGGTTTAACTCCATGAGTAAAACCTTAAGGTTTTTTTTTGCAAACAGTAAAAAGGAATAATAAAGTCATATTGAAGACAGGAGTTGAACCCAGGGTAAGTAAGGAAGATCCAAAACAGACAAGTCCTAGTTCCTCTAACTCTTTGGCTAAGGGGAATTCCCAGAAGAATTATGATTCCCAGAAGAGTCACAACAAACATAATCTCAGAGCTCATATTAGAATTTCTAGAGCTTTCATTTCAATGTGACATGTATGTTATTACTTAAGTTCAAGTTTGTGAGTAATGTCCAGTCTCACTTACTTGGAGGGCTCGGTTCTTCCCAATGCTTTGTCATCTTCTAGGGCATCTAAGAAGTCTCTTTAGGTGTTGCTTTAGAATCTAAACAGATGCTAAGGCAGGTGGTCATGAACTCTAGAAGGGAATATCATTTCGACATCCTCACACAGGGAAGGCCTTGGCCATAGCCTACTAAGCACCATCACTCACCACAAACCAGTCCTGGGAGGGCTACTTGTCTTGCTGGAGGGCACACAATTTGTGAATGATCAAGGCATCATTAGAAACCAGGTCTCTCTAAATGTGAAGCTCATAGTAAGCCTACTCATTTGGAGCTGAGTGAGAGACAACCTAGAATTATGATAAGGGTCCTGGTGAGCAAAGACCTAGGACTGCGGCTGAGAGAATGGTTTTCATCTGAACATAACTTTTTAGGTTTAGTGAGGCTGGGTTGGAGTTGGAAGAGATGGAAAAGTTAAATGTCAGGATGAGCATATCCAGGGAAAATGGCTAAAACATTTATCGTCACATCAAAGGTAATTGTGTATTGCTATCTATTGTTTCACAACACACTTTTAGGCAGATTTGTTGAAACATTGTCTTATTAAAGCCAAGTAGGCACTCTGTGAGCTTCCCTCATAGCTCAGTTGGTAAAGAATCTGTTGGTAAAGTCACCTTGTAGGAATGAAATTTAGTATATTTTCTTGTTCCCATAACTTACAATAAATTTTTTAAAACTGTTCACTACTTATTGTAAATTGCAAAAGCAGGAAAAACATGGAGCAGTTTTTCATTTGGAAAGTGGCTTGGAAGTAAAATGGATAAACAAAATGGATAAACTTATGGTTACCAAAGGGCAGAGAGGGGAGCATAAATTATGAATAAATTATGAGTTTGAGATTAACATATATATATCACTATATACAAATTAACAACAAGGACCTACTATTATTCCCCTAGCACAGGGGAATAATATTCAATATCTTGTAATAACCTATAATGGAAAGAAGCTGAAAAAGAATGTATATGTGTGTGTGTGTGTGTGTGTGTGTGTGTGTGTGTGTGTATATATGGAAAGTGAAAGCATTATTTGCTCAGTCATGTCCAGCTCTTTGCGACCCTATGGATTGTAGCCTGCCAGGCACCTCTGTTCATGGGATTCTCCAGGCAATAATAAAGAATAGTGGAGTGGGTTGCCATTCCCTTCTCTAGGAAATCATTCCAACCCAGGGACTGAACCATATATATATATATATATATACACATATATATATATATATATATATATATATATATATAAACTGAACCATTCATTTTGCTGCACAGAACATTATAAATCAATGAAGTATACTTCAATAAAAAATTAAATTAGAAAAATAATATTAAATTAAAAATAAATATATTAAATAATTTTATGTTTAAAATAAAACTACCCCTTTTGTATAGTTGCTTTTATTCTAACAGAACATTTTATGTCTTTTGATGTCAATCAAGAAGAATTAAAACTTTGATTTATGAAGAAAAAAAAAAGGACCAAGGCTGATATACTTTGCCTCATTGAAACTGACAACAAGAAGCATCTCTTGGAGTAATTACTAGTCTGTAGACTCTCAAAATGACCCTAATGCTCATGTCTATTACTTTCTGGAATTAATAAAACAGAGTAGGCTGAAGAAGTGACCACACTAATATTTGACCTAAAATGCAATATGCATTTTACTGTGTCTTAGCCTCACCTCTAATCAATTTCCATGTGTTTCTGCAACACAATAGAATAAAACTACGCTAAATCACTCCTCTTCAACATGGTCCACAGTTAAACACTACCACTTACAATGTACTTGAGTTTCTAGGCAATACCTCTACACATAATGTACATCTTAAAAAATAATAACATTTTGGCCAGTGAGTTCCTGATCACAGCTCACCAAAGGAAATTAACTTCTGTGAGCACCTGTTCTAACCACTGGCTTCAAGGAATGACATTATTATATAAAATTGCAGATTACTATAATAGGGAAAATAATCTCTTTAAAATTGTCCATCGTCTGGTTTTAATGAGAAAACTGGCCATTTGGAGGCTGATGCCAGAAGAACTAACTCATTATTTCTCAGAGCCTTCATCCCACGTTAGAAGAATGTTGCAGGATTTACAATATGTCTAATCGAATTCTGTACCCCAATTTGGAGATTTAGGGAAACTGAAGTCACTTACTCACAAACAGCAGAACAAAGGGTTAGCTTGTAGGGTCGCTAGAGAGCCGGGAACCCTTCTCAACCGGGCCCTTTGAGAGTCTCCCTACTCCCTGGTCTGCTGCCTCAAGACAGGCTCAGAAGAGAGCTAGGGAGGCTCTGCTCCAGCTCTGGCTGTGCCTAGCATCACTTCACCTCTCCAGTGTTCTTGCCTGGAGAACCCCAGGGATGGGGGAGCCTGGTGGGCTGCCGTCTATGGGGTTGCACAGAGTTGGACACGGCTGAAGCGACTTAGCAGCAGCAGCAGCAGCATCACTTCTGCGTGTGTGTGTGCTCAGTCAGTTGTGTCCAACTCTGCAATCCCATTGTTGCAACTACCTGTCTCTTCTGTCCATGGAATTCTCCAGGCAAGAACACTGGAGTGGGTTGCCATTTCCTCCTCTAGGGCATCTTCCCCACCCAGGGATCAAACCCATGTCTCCTGTGTCTCCTGCACTGACAGGCAGATTCTTTACCACTGAGCCCCCTCAGAAGTGCAGCATCACTTCCACCCAAGGACGCAAAGAACATTTAAGGCCTTCCACATGCTTTTAACAGCAATTGGAGTAAACCTGGATGGATCTTCTCCCAGTGCCAGTGGGAAAGATCAGTGCTTAACAACAGAAACTGATCGTGTCCCAGAGAACGCCCCAGGTAAGGGGCACACACTTCATTCTCACTTCCCCTGGGGTGGTCAGACGTTTCCAAGGGAGGGGACAGAGACCCACACTGGGACTCAGCTCCCTGGTACCTCTTGGCTCCCTTCCCATCTCTGCCACGGACTTGAACACCTTTGCAGCAGCTGATGGTTGCCTCGTGGTTCAAAGAGCTTCTGTCGGAGGCCCCTGATCTCCCTTAACTTGCACACCCAGTTTGTGCTCAGGGCAGCACAAGCACACACACAGAGATGTGTGGCCCAGTCATCTCAGGAGGGCCTGGGGCGGGAGGACTGCCCGAAGAGGCTCTCTGTGGGGCTCTGGCGTTCTTTCTAAAAGGCATGCTTTCAGCTGGACGCTAAGTGGCATTTGACAAAATAGAGGCAGCAGAGAGTGGCGATGGAGCGCTGTTGGGTGAAAACACTGGCAGTTCAGGCAGGTACAGCCCTGGTTATGCAGACAGGAGGAGTAGGGGAGGGAGCGCAAACTTGGGTTGAAACCAGATTGTAGGAGGTGTTGACTGACCTGGAAAGAATTACTGGGAAGTCTTGTTGGGAAACAGGCAGTGAACTGGGAGGGACAAGAAAAGAGGACGTGGGATTTTCTGATAGTCCGGTTGTTAAGACTCTGTGCTTCCACCACAGCATGCATGGGTTTGATCCCCGGTGGGGGAAGTTCCGCATGCTGTGAGGTGTAGACAAAGAGAAAAGAAATGAGGACATGGAGGTGCCAGAGCTGCAGAAATAAAGCCACGTGGAAATGTTTCTCTCAGTGTAACCAAAAACAGATTCTCTACTCCTCCAAGCCACCAATTCCTCAACTTGAAGTAGGGATTATAAACTACTCTGTAAGCACATTGTAAGAATTAAATCAGATCATGTATGCAAACTATTCAGCAGGGAGCCTGTTCTCATGGACACTACATTTGATGATAGTCCAAAGTCATCGATGGCCTTCGTTCAACCCATTCAGTCCAACACTTAATAATCAAAGAATATCCAGCCAAAGCCAAAGCTGACTCTGGGTCCTCTTAAATTCTCACTGGTTTTGTAGTCAGTTGATGGCAAGGTTGTCTCTCCATTATTGTGGAGACTCTTCAAAGACATATGTATCTCCGAGTCCTTGGCTTCTAGCACAGTAGAAAATAACAAAAATATGATCCAAATGAAGATTATTTTTTTAAAAAAACTAAATGCCTTCTATTTACAAGGCAAGCCATTTCTCAGGGTTTGCTATTGACCACCCCACCCTGATTTTAAAATCTAAGGAGGAAATGATCTGTGACTCTGTGATTACCCATCTCACTGGGTCCTGGTAGCCTTCCAGAGTCAGTCACCTGCCAGCTTCTCACATCTGGCACCTGACCTCACCCTTCTAGGATGCAGTTTCCTCATTTGTGATAGTCCCTTTCTGGTCTTGCAAAATGTACTTCTGTACCTTTTACAAGAACATGTTGGACTAAAGTTCTTAGAGACACAAGCTGTCAGGCCCAGAAAAAAAAAATCTTCATTAGCATTTGGCCCAGGTTTCGCAACCTCCCTTTGGGACTCAGATTTGTTTGAGAACCTGATGAAAACTGTGAAAGCTCAACCCAGAAAAATGCACCAACAGGCACCATTCTACATACAACATTGGGGCATCTGGGCTCTTAAGCATGTGTGAGGATCCCAGGCTAAGAACCTGGGTTCTAAGTCAGAAACAGAGGTGCAGAAGGAGGGTGACTGGTTCAAGGTTGCCCAATTAAGTCTGTGAATATACTTTCAGCTGTCACTCAACAGTTTGCAATGATCATTTCTCATACATGATACATTACCATATGAAAACATTTTGTGATTGCAACAACTTCATAAACTGGGTCAAATTGTATTATTATTATTCATGATCTGGAATATTTGAAGGGTGTGGAGACTGTATAACTTCCCTAGAATCCCACAGTGAAGCAGAAGCACAGTTTGGGCTTTCAACCTGGCTAGCCTGATTCTCACTGCTTTCTCCTGGTCACACCACGATTCTGAAAGCAACCTGCTGTGTGCTCAGTCACTCAGTCTGACTCTGCAATCCCATGGACTGTGGCCCGCCAGGCTCCTCTGTCTATGGGATTCCCGAGGCAAGAATACTGGCGTGGATTATCATTTCCTTCTCCAGAGGATCTTCCCAACCCAGGGACTGAGCTCTTGTCTCTTACATCTCCTGCATTGGCAGACAGATCCTATACCAGTAGCACCACCAGAGTGAAAAATGGGCAGGAAGAACCTTGACAAAGAATCACAGGAACAGTGCAGGGTCTAACCAGGAGGATATAGGAAGGCTTCACAGGCCTTGATTGAAGGGGCTTCCCTGATAGCTCAGTTGGTAATGAATCCGCCTGCAATGCAGGAGACCCAGCTTTGATTTCTGAGTCTGGAAGATCCCCTGGAGAAGGGATAGGCTACCCACTCCAATATTCTTGGACTTCCCTTGTGGCTCAGTTGGTAAAGACTCAGCCTTCAATATGGGAGACCTGGTTTCGATTCCTGGGTTGGGAAGCTACCCTGGAAAGGGAAAGGCTACCCACTCCAGTATTCTGGCCTGGAGAATTTCAGGAAATTCCAGAAAAAACAAGGAAGGTGTTTTCTGCCTGGGGGTATAGACTGGATCACAGTGATTGCTGGCACAGTAGAAGCAGAAGGAGACTTGACTGCATCATGGGGCCATGAAAGTGTGTACAGATGGGAAGGCTCCCCATTCAGTGAGCAGGTGAAATAAACAAATAGAGGTATTACATTTTTATCACCATAGCTATGCTGTAGATGCGGAAACTGAGATCAGAGAGGTTATGAAATTCCAGTTAGCTCACTCCGTCAGTAGGTGACAGATGGGGATTTGCAAGCATCATCAACAGTAATGTTTTTAATATGTATATAACATAATATATTAATATATTTTGTATATATATATATACATATATATATATACCCTGATATTATGTATTCTATTATATATGTGCAACATATTATCAGGTATATTTACTTATAATTAGTTTTTAATATTATATTAACTATATTATATTTATAAAAACAAGACCCTGCTGTATGTATTATATATTCTGTTTTGTTTTTTCTCTTTGCTTGTTCATTTTTCCTGGCAGTCACTTTTTTTTTCATTTCACTAAACTCTCAATAAACCTAATATCCACACTTTCTACTTTCCTTAACTCACCAAAATATATAACATTTACAGATGGTTGGGGCAAACTAGTTCCTTTTTATTTTTCTTCTTAACATTTTTTTTTTGGCCATGCCCCATGGCTTGTGGGATCTTAGTTACCTGATCAGGTATTGACCTGGTATGCCCTGCATTGGAAGTGCAAAGTCTCAGGCACTGGACCACTAAGGAAACCCCTAATTTCTTATCCTGGATCTTAATGTACTTCGAAAAGTTATTTCAAGGTGGCTAAAGTTTGCTCTAACTTTCTCAAGTTATGATCTCAGGAGATCACAGCTCGCCTCCTTTAGGGAAAATCTTTTCTTACAGTAAACACTGATACAACAAAGGGGCAATTTATCACAAGGAAAATGGGTTTTCTATTTATTGGGTCATTCAAATTAAGCCAGCTGCTGGCAAAGATAACATCTACATTCAGCTGACATAAGAATGCTTCAAATATAAGCATTGGTGGCTGTGTGGCTATTATAATTCTCAAGTTCGGTTTACCACAAAATAGATTCACATGAGTTCTGAGTAGCTGAGAAAAGAAGCTGAAAAATAAAGTGTATTCAATTTTACTTGGGTTGGTCTTTTAAATGGCCAACACAACTTATTCAATGCCTCTGCAATGGAATATGGATTTTACCACCCAGGAAAAAGCCAGGTATCTGGACACGGAACACTTTCTAACTCAGACTCTGCCTTTCAAGTAAGCGGGAAGGACTACTGCATTCCATCCTCAATGTTCTGGGATCCCGTGGTTGGTCTCCAAAATCACCAGTACAATTTCAACTTATTCACTTGTTTAACAAAGATTTACTGGACGGGGATCGCATGTCACTTGCTGGGGACACATTAGTGAATAAGGCAGGCTTACTCTCCCATTTCCTGGAGGCTCACCAGGCAGGAGCTAGGGGATGCTGTGGATCCGAGGGCAGTGTGGATCCTTTTGCATCCTCTGTGTTTTTATACTCAATCTCTGGCCCTTCTCTGGTCTCCAAACCAGAACTGGGCTCTCAACTGGGCTAATAGGTTCTTCTGTCCCTGCAAGTGTGGATGAGCACACAGGATGAGTGGCATGGTGGCTAATTGCCTTTTATTTTTTTTTTCCTCAGAGGCACTGCTGCTGTGACCTCTCTTCCTTGGAAAGCTGGATCTGGCAAGTTCTAGGAAGTTCTATGTGGCATCAGGGGAATTTAGAATGAGAAAAACCTGTGTTCCCCATGTTACCAGAGACCGCCTCCTCCCTGACTCATCTGTAAGCCATGTGGCTCCTTAAGAAGAAGACCTGTCTTCTGTTCTCATCCAAGGTGATGCTCAAATGCTCAGGACCCAAAGAAAGCCAATGCAGTCATGCTAAGAGGAACCTCTTCTTTAAGGGCTGGAACTGGCAATGCTATTAGCCATGGAGCAAAGCAAGTTCCTCCTATCAACCAGAATGTCAACTCTGTCTCTCTGATGGTCTAAGTTCTGTTCTAAGAGTCTATTTATGCTCCTCCCTCCAACGGGAAGTTTTTCCTAACACCAAGCTCACTCCTAGCTTTTACTTGTGACCTTCATTGAGATCTGCCGCATTCTGCTTCTTTTTGCAGTAAGACTGCCAGATGCTTGTCTCAGAGGCCTTGTCCCTTACAACACATTATTGCTATTTAGTGGCTAAGTTGTGTCCGACTCTTTTACAATCCCCCTGGACTGTAGCCCATCAGGCTCCTCTGTCCATGGGATTTTCCAGGCAAGAATACTAGAGTGAGCTGCCATTTCCTTCTCCAGGGGATCTTCCTGATCCAGGGATTGAACCCATGTCTCCTGCATTGGCAGGAGGATTCTTTATCACTGAGCCACTAGGGAAACCTTTACAACACATGAAAAGAACAAATACGCAGAAACTTCTCTGTGACTTCAGTGGGAAGCCACTAGATTATGCTTTCTTTAGGGGGAGGCAAGTTAGTACAGTACTTCCCTGGTGGCTTAGTTGGTAAAGAACCCACCTACAATGCAGGAGACTGCCTGCAATGCAGGAGATATGGGTTCAAACCCTGGGTCAGGAAGATCCTCTGGAGAAGGAAATGGCAACCCACTCTAGTATTCTTGCCAGGATAATCCCATGGACAGAGGAGCCTGGCAGGCTCTAGTTCATGAGGTCAAAAAGAGTTGGACACAACTGAGCAACTGAGCATATATACATAGGTTAGTATAATGCCTAAGAGGGTGACCTCTTGAATCAGACTGCCTGGTCAAAGTCCTGGCTTCATCACCTACCAACTGTCTACCTTTTGGCAAGTTGCTCAGCCTTCTTGTATCTTTGCTTTCTCATCTCTAAAGGGGAAAAAGTAGTACCTACCTCTACCATATTTGCAATAATTGAATTGTTCAGTGCATGACAAGTATATAGAACAGCTCTTGACACTTCAGTAAGCATCAACAAAGTTATTACTATTCTTACTTTTAGGGTTGAGACACCTCAAAGTAGTACCTCAGAGAGTTCTAGATGAATAGATGTGATAAAGAACTTGGAAGTAATTTGATCCCATCTTTCACCTGAACTTCATGACTGATTGGTAAAAAGATAGCAAAGCAAGGTTAAGTTTTTCAAAATAATCTTAAAATCCTTTGTACCTCTTCAAATATCAGCTTATGAAAAAGAGCACAATTGGACCCAATAGAATACTTCCTCTGGAAGCCTTTGGTCACCATGTAAGCACTTTGACTTTACAGAAGCCATTGTGCTATACCGGTAGAAAGGCCATCCTGAAAGGCCCTGAGACTATATGGAGAGATGAAGAGGCGGGGAGAAAGGAGAGAGTGACGGATGGAGAGAGAAAGTGAGAGAGAGACAGAGGCAGAGCGACAGAGATGCTCTAGCAAGCCCCCACTGGCTTTGGACCAGCCCCTGCTTTCCCAGCTTCTGCCTCTAACTTCCCCTTGCCAGGACTGTCTAACCCATCTCTCCCCAAATTCCTGACCTTTGAAAACTATGAGATATAATAAAATGGGTGTTGTTATTTTATGCTACTAGGTTGCGTGATGATTTGTTAAACATGAAGAGATAACCAGAGCAGATTTTTATTTCTCAATCAGAATCTTTCTTTACTCTCTCTCTCTTTTTTTCTATACACAGGAGTGAGTTCAGAAAGGAGAAGGCTTAGAGTCTTATTAAAACTCCCACCTCTTTCTACAGCGTTGGCACACTGCTTCTTACCTGTAAGAATTCAAAGAGTGGCTTTTTACCCCAACAGAAGAAAAACAGAAAATGCTGCTCGATCTAAGTATCATGCCATTGAACCATGGCTTATCATTGAGAAAAAAGAAAGGAAAAAAAAAGATGCTGTAGGACCCTTTGAAAACTGTCATGTGTGTGCCGGTCTGGACTCGGCTGGGCAGCTGGAGACACCTCCTTCTCAAGTGCCCACTCTCCCACAGGCTTTGTCCCAGGGTTCCCAAGGAGGTTCGGACGGTAAATGTGAACCGCATTCCTCCTCGGACCACTTCCCAGTTTGACAGGCTCTGAGGAAGCAGCACATAAAGCTGTACAGGAAATGCAAGACATCTGTACTGGAGCCTGGGAACACACTTTGCCTGGTCCCCTTGCTGGTGTGGTCCTGGCATGGAGTGGGGCCTCTGGAGAAATGAATTAAAGCAACAAGTCCAGTAGAGAACATGGGATTCCACTTCCATTCATCTTCCTTATTTTGCAAACACCACATTCTGCAAATCCCATGCCAGTAAAGCTCTTGGATCAGCCCTCAAATTCTTCTGGATCCTTCAGGGAGGAGATGTCAGGGCTGGCCAAGAATCTAAGTGGAAACTGATGACAGAAGCTGACATTAATCAGCTACACAGTATGTTCTTCCCAGCAGGTTTCTTCCAATAAATCAAAGGCCAGCAAATCCAAGGGGTGTTTAGCCATGAGAGAGCAACTGTTTGCTGTTCTCTTTTCTTGCTAAAGATGATGAATTTAATGTTTAATTGAATCCAACACTGGTGGCCGTGGGAGTGTTTGCAGTAGGTGTTGGGTCCACATACCACATACGGTCCCATTTCCTCCCGGGCCAGGGGCTTTGGGCGAACATCCCCTGCTCCACATGGCTCATCGTTTATATTGAAGTTTTCTGGCCAAATAGAGCCACCACCCTATCTAGTGATCTGAAACAGACTCACCCTTTCAAGTTGGAATCCTCAGGCTGTTTTGGTGACCAAATAATTCTTTTCCTTCCTGTAAGACCTAATTAAGGTACTTAAAGATATTAATGTAATAATGCCTGTTTAAAATCCAGCGAGGGCCAAGCTCTTTCAACATCAGCATGGGCTGCAGGGGTAAGATGCAGGACTTGGAGAAGAGGAGAGTCTTGGGTCTGAGGCCATGCCCCACCCGGCCTAGCTGTGCCACCATAACCACTTCCTAACCTCTCTGAGCAGCTTTTTGTTATCTTTAGAATGAGGATTAGATCGAAAACCATTGATTTGTGGTGAAAATAAACAAAAAAGACCTGTGGAAAGGCAGTTCTTATACTAAAAAATTACTTTGGCAAAGTAGGATTTCTGTGATTTGCCCTGTTAATAATATTTACCAAAGAACATGAAGAAATGGAGTGGCTCTTGCAGCAGGAAGCTATGCAGGAGAAGTGAACGAAAAGAAAGTGCCAAAGTCTCAGCAATAGATCCAGTGCAAAATTCTCTTCTGGGGTAAATATCTTGGTGGAGGTAACATATTCATCTCCAAGTTGAGACCCATAACAGACCTATCCTAGGCCAATAAATGGCAAATCTATGGAAAAAATTCTGCTGATTAGAGCCAGATCACAACTTGGATAATTAAGGCAAGTGTTTCTTGGGCATGAATGATAACTAAATTGAAAAGTTACCTTGAATGGTTTTGGAAAGTAGACTGATATGTGTTTGACATTTTTCAACTTTTACTCCATAAACGTCTTGACTTTGGCAAGAAAATGAATATGAAGTCTGATATTCTGTATTTCCTTAATAATTGCCAAAATAAGACACTCAAAATTACTTATATTTACATTTTTTCCAAAATATCACATTTGTTATTACTTTAGAATCCACAAATAAGCTGGGTAATTATCATATTTATCTTCACATACAGAAACTGAAGTTCAGATAGGAAAAGTGATTTGTCCCAGATCCGGTAGATACCTGCTGGCAGAGTCCACTCTGGGACCAGCTTTTCTGAGTCCTCTTCAAATCATTATGCTTCAAATGGTCATCTTATTTGGGCTTAATTGCCTAAGACAATTTTGAGACATGCATCAATACTGTTAAGAATTTCACCCTAGACATCTGACGAAATGATATCCAACTACCCTGTATGTAGCTGGTAACCATGTCTAGAAATATGTTTATGAAACTGACTATGGATGCATAAGATTCTTGCCCCATTCACTTTCTTCCCTGCAAGAGATGGTGTTATATGTGTCCACATAAAGATTTTGGAGTTGGAACAAATTATTGTTGGGTCACTAACTAGCTGTGTGACCTTAGACGAACTTCTCTCTGGATCTTGATCTCTTCCTGTATAAAATGGGGCTAATGCCTTTTGGATTAATTTTATTGGTGTATAGATGCTTTGCAATATAGTGTTAGTTTCTGCTGTACAACAGAGTGAATTAGCTGTATGTTTCTATCAGTTCTGTTCAGTTGCTCAGTCGTGTCTGACTCTGTGACCCCGTGGACTGTAGCACATCGGGCTTTGCTGTCCATCACCAACTCCCAAAGCTTGCTCAAACTCATGTCCATTGAGTCAGTGATGCTGTGCTTACGTATCTTCACTCTTTTTTGGATTTCCTTCTCATTTAAGTCTCTACAGAGCATTGAAAAGGCTTCCTTGGTTGCTCAGAGGTAAAGAATCTGCCTAGAATGCAGGAGATGTGCGTTCAATGCCTAGGTCATGAAGATCCCTTGGAGAAGAGCATGACAACTCACTCCAGGATTCTTGCCTGGAAAATCCTAAGAACAGAGGACCCCTATGGGGTCGCAAAGAGTCAGACGTGACTGAATACGCGCATAAGCACACATGAACGTTGAAAAGAATTTCCTGTGCTACACAGGTAGCCTCTCATTAGTTGTCTCTTGTTCACACAGTATCTTTAGTGTATATGTGTCAATCCCAATATCCCAGTTCATTTCACTCTCTCCCCAAATGGGGTTAATACCTACTTAGTAGGGTTGATGTAAGATGAAACAAGCTAATGTAGCCTAGTGTGCGCGGTCACTCAGTCATTTCCAATTCTTTGCAACCCCATGGACTATAGACAGCCAGGCTTCTCTGTTCATGGGATTTCCTAGGCAAGAATACTGGAGTGGTTTGCCATTTCCTCCTCCAGGGAATGTATGCTTACCTCTTTCTAATCATCTGAGTCTCAACTCTAAGTTCTCCTCCTCAAGAAAGCCCTTTTCCGACTCTAGTAGCTAAATAGACTCTCCCTCAGCATCCATTGCTATTAATGCTAGCATCCTATTTTCCTTTTTTTGGAAAACTTTTCATTATATGAATTTATAGAATTCACTTATTTGTTAATGGGTTTATCTTTTGTCTTTCTTTTGAAAACTACAAGTTGCAAGAGATAGAAACTTGACTCTTACTGCTTCCCAAGGACAGCAAGATATAGTTAAACACTCACTCCAGGGATGCTGCTCACATTGTATTAAATGTTAAAAGTAGCTCCTTATCTTGTATTAACACGGTGCAGTCTTTTTGGTCCTACAAGTGGCAGCCTTGCTGCTTTGCTATCAATGTTTAATAAATCTTTCTGTGCACAAAGTAAGTGTACAATCATAACAGAAATTGTATGTTTCTTGCCAGGGCCTATGATAAAGCCTAGAAATGCAGTGATGAATAAAACATAGTTTCTGTTTTCCATACTATAGCATTGAAATGTTTATTCCTCTAACATGGTTGTAAGGTACAAATAAAGCAAAATAGTTAGCTTCATAAAACTTTCTATTTATAGAATCCATTTTGAAAAACAGTTTACTATTTTACATTGTTTAGCTTTACCATGATCATTACCAACATCATCAAAATTAACATGATTTCCTGCAAAGTTCTATGCTGATCACTGTCATGGTACAGAAATGATTTAAGAATGGTCCTGTATTTGCCATACTCTATACATAAATATTTTCAATTTTCAGACTCAGAGATGATAGAAGATTTTGGTTGGCTGATGTCTAGGGTACAAATGAACCAAACAGCACTGGCTGAAGCATCTATTCCATCCACAGGCCACCCTCGGCTATTACCTGGTATACAAAGATCAGTGTTTGCCTCTTTCGCCATGCGTCAACAGCAGATCCAACATGAACAAGGATTCCAGACCAATGGGTAAGGCTGACGACAGGCTTAGGGTACCTAGAGACTAGCTTTGCAGTTCTTCAATCCAAACATTGCTTGAATGAGGGCAGGATGTTGTTAGCGGTGTGTATGTGTGTGCTCAGCGGCTCAGTCAAGTCTGACTCTTTGCAACCCCATAGACTGTAGCCCACCAGGATCCTCTGTCCATGGAATTTTCCAGGCAGGAATACTGGAGTGGGAGTGTCATTTCCTACTCCAGGGGATCTTCCCAACCCAGGGATTGAAACTGCGTCTGCTGCATCTCCTGCATTGACAAACAGACTCTTTACCACTATGTCACCTGGAAAGTAGAGGAGAATGTGTTTTTTCCTATTAGCAGAAGGGATTGTGTATGTGTGCATGTGTGTGTGTGTGTGTGTTTTCCCTACCTCCAGGTGGACATTTGCCCACATTGCAAAATGGGTACCCTGCCATTTGTTGATTAATGCCGTTTGTTGATTAATTCTCTATCATTCCAGAAAGGCCAGATCCTCAAAACCATGGACACAAAATTCTATACAAATATCATATGAACAGCAACAAGGGCTGTTGTCAGGATATGTGTTGCCCCCCCCAAGATGGTGCTATAGTCATTCACACTGTACAATTTATATCAGTGAACACAGGCCACACCACTCTAGATTCCAAGGACACAATCCAGAGCATTGAGAAACAAAGAGATGAAGTCTTGAGAGATGTTTTAATGCTTCACTTAAAACTCTAATCCTCTTTCTCTGTTTTCCACCCAAGCCATTTGTGACTCTAAAGCAGAGGTCTCTTAGATCTTGGTTGTTTCTTGGCCCTCCCTGACATCAGCTCAGTCTGGCTATTACAATCTCAATTAATCTTTCACCAATTTATACAAGGGCCTCGGAGACCATCCTATCCCACCTTTTAACTACAGATGAGGATTTGTGAGGAAAAACTTGGCTCCCAGAAGTGGCACCGTCTTCTGGAAGACAGAACTGCTTCCACCAGGAATGCGAGAGACTTCTACTTTCTGAAAAGATAAATGGAGGTGGAGAAGGAGGATCCTGAGGAAGAATCTGGAGGCTGCGTGAATACCCAACATATAGCAGCTCATAGATTTACTTATAAGTCATGTAAATTTATGTAGTAGTGAGTGAGCATGCCAAGCAAATGAACAGGTCCACAGGTGCTCCTGGGTTGAAAGCAGAATTTAAAAAGGACAAAATTCCCCCACTTCTTCACCCCCCACACGATCACCATCATCATCCTCATCTTACACAAACAATCAAAAAGACTATCCGAAGAGGAGTTCAGATACAGGTAGAGACAAATTGAAAATGTAATTATGTAAACCGAGACGGCTAAGAGGGGACAATCAGGGATGATGTCAGATTAGCGAAACAGAAAGATAGTAGAGTTGTCAGAGGAAATCTAAGATATTTCTAGAAACAAGACTTGGTGAGCCAAAGGGAAATTAAATGAATATGCTGATGTTTACTTTCCCAGCTTTTCATAGGAAATTGAAAGGCAAGTGGGGAAAAGGTGAGTCTATAAACCATTATCCACTCAAAGCCTTGATTTAAAACACTTGCTTTCAAACACACTAAGGATTCAATATCTAGTTGTTAAAATTTGCTCAGTGAATTTTTCTCATAATTTATTTAAAGAAAATACCTGGAGGAATTGGCAATATGCCAAACAGGAAAAAAGAGTCCATCGTGAAGGCATACTGTAGGAATTTTAGGGGCAAAAAGCCTGGGACTTCCCTACCCACAGGTGCTTCTTCCACCCCCACCATCTTCAGCCTGAGATGGAGGAGGGCTTGGATTTCAGGGACCACAGAAAGTGTACGCTCTGGTACTTGGCTTTGGAAAATTCTGGATATGTTTTCATTTGTAGGTCACCGTTTTACTGGTGGAAATGTCAGGACAGGGATGATGTAGGCAAAGCTTTGTTCTCCTTGGAATGCCCTTGAAGCACAATGCTGGATGATGTTCCCAAGTATGTGGCCTCTCTGGGTAACAGGGAGTCCTGGTGCTCCAGACATCAAGAGCCACGCTGGGAAAGAGAAACAGCATGACTGACAGCAAGCTTGGCTCAGACTAGAGATGTGCCGCCCTTCCACTTAACCCCAACTCTGTCATCCATCGATATCACTTTCCCCTGATGGTCCATGGGTCACAGAGTCTGCCATTCAGACAAGTTTTCAAAGTCCACTCTGTCCTGGAGCCCTGCAGTCCACTTTGTCCTGTGTTGGACAAAGCACAGGAGCCCAGGGGGCATCACTGGGTGGGAAACATGGTCCTGTTCTGTTGGGCACACAGGTCAGGACTCGGCCCCGTCAAGCACCCAAGGAAGGGAGAAAAGGAAGGATCAGAGAATTGTTTAGGAAAAGACATGGAGTGATTAAATGATTAAATCATTGCAGCTAGAAGAACTTTGAGGTCAGCAGTTCATTCCACTGCCTCTCACTGGCTTCCCTAGAGGGAAGCCTCCGGGGACTTCCCTGGAGGGACGTTAGCCCTCAGGGCCACTGCAGTGTGTGGGAGTTAGGGTGGGGTGGGTGGCTACTCCCAGTCTCTGGATCTCACCCATCACTGCCGGCAGCCTGGCTTGCAGAAGAGAGGAGGAGAACGCAAAGCACCCTCCGCAGAGCGTGCAGGGGTCACCCTCAAAGACCACTTGGCGGATGGCTAGAAATGGAAAGGGAACAGAAAGAGAGAAGGAAGAAGAGATGAAAGTAGCATCTACAGTGCTGAGTGGAAGAGAACAAGCTTGCCTCTTCTCTCTGGGACCTGCAAACAGTGAAAATATCTGCTCTGTCTTCTCAGCCCGAAGTACAGTTTCTAAGACCTTTCAGTCTACTTTCTCTACACTGTGTTGCTCACAACCAGCCTGCTCTAAAGACAGCTTTTGCGATCCCATTTTATGAATTAGTACCCCGAGGCTCGGAAATGTTTAGGAGTCTCTGGGGATACATAGCTCAGGAGGAGAAAGAGGGCCATGCCCCTCAGCGGTCAGTCATAACAAAAGGCCGGGGTGCACGGTCATTCCCCCGGAGACATTTTCCCAGCTCGGAACTGTCCGGGAGTGGCCAGGGAAAGAAAGACACATGATGAGAGGTCTGTGGCAAGAAATCTGGAGGAAAAGGCCAAAGAGACCAGAGGTTAAGAGGAGAGAGGTGTGAAGGAAAGAAAACACGCCGTCTGCAGCCGCCGTCTCTACGCCATTGTGTTTCACTTAACAGACTGTGTCTTGAATTGGAAGATGGATGAGGGGATAAACAACACCCACGCAGGCTGACTAAGGCCTCAGGGACTTGGCTGCATGGAAAGGAGGCACAGAGTGACTCTCACCCGGGCCTTGCAGAGGTGAAAGGAAAGGAGAGTGCCTAGGGGACCAGCGGTCTTGGCCAAAGAGGGCAAGATGAAGGTTGGGACGGACCAGCTCCAGGGAAGGAGTGGTGGGAAGCAGAGAGAACAAGCAACAGCTGGGGCAGGTGTCTTCTCCTCATCCACCGCTGGCCCTCGGCCCCTGATGGGCCTCCCCTACGCCTCACATTCCAAATGAGTCAGTGTCATCATCGCCCCTGCTGTGTATTCACAGGGCTGGAGGAAGGGATCTGGCTGGAACATTGAAAGCCCCTTAACACATGAATCTGGCCCAAAATGCACCCAAAATCCTTCATGCTTTGCAGCTGTCCGCATCCACCGGATTCTAAGAGCTAGAATGTCTCTCATGCTCTTGCGCTCCTACTGTTCTTATGCAAAATGCTAATTAACTCCATCGGTTGTTCACTATTGACTTACATGTTCAACAAACATTATTGGGTAGCAGGCATCTTGCTAGACATGAGAAGTGTCAAGACTTGAAGGTCCCAGTCTTTGGGGAGAGCACAGCCTGGTGGGCCTACAAGGCAAGTCAACAAACAGTTTTGACTTAGTGTGGTAGATTGGATGGGAGACAAACACTGAATGGGTCTACACTGAACTTAGTTGGAGGGTGGGTGGTGGGTGGGAGCAGTCTGTGGTAGTCCAGAGCTGGCCATGTTCCTGTAAGAACAAGACTGTACCCCAAGGATCACTCGACAGTACCCAGGTGTGGCCTTTATCCTCATGACATAAGATGGCTAATAGAGCTCCACCCATCACCTCTTCATTTTATAATGTAAGCATGAACAACAAACTCAGAGGACCTCATCCTATTTGATAGTTCTAGTGTCTTATTTCATGCTTGTCTTCATCAGCATTTATTCATTCATTCCCCCAAATTTAGTGTTTCTTCAATGGCCTATTCTGAATATTCTAAATGTGGAGCTTTATACTGTATTAAAGAATACAGCTGGATCCATCAACTCTTGTGGTCCATTATCATTGTACAAAAGAATTTCTGTCGTATTTGAACCCAACCCACTCCCACCTCTTAACACAAACAGATGCACACAGACGCAAACATTTGTTGAATTATATTCAGGGACCATGGAGACTTGACACTCAAAGATGTCATAAAGCCATTTGCAGACTTTTTAGCTTGTTGAAAATCCAGCTTGACCATGGGGTTGGACAGTGAAGTTACTGCCAAGGGGGCTGAGTGACAGGGGAAGGGCCTGAGGTCCCCTACTTTGGCCCTGGCACTTCCCACATCTGATGACTTGACATCAGACTCGATTGTGGTTATGGGCTTTGAAAAGATCTAGTCCAACTTGAGGATTTACCTACAGATTTATACTTTTTCTCCATTCTGCTACTGTGTCTCTCTGCTTGGTGAGAGTGAGCATCCAGCCTGAAAGGTTATATTGTGCAAGTGCTAAATGTGAATCCAGGCATTCAGCAACTCTGAGCCAGGCCCTTATAAAGTTGTGCGATTTGAGATAAGTCCCTTCACTGTTGAGCCTGCTTTTTATAAAAACAGAGATGGTAAGAATCTCTGCCTCCAGGTTTTTATGAACATTAAATGCAAATAAGCCTGGCAGAGCGATGCAATAAAATGATAGTTTCCTTTCTTTTCCTTTAAAGGGGTTTTCTCTTCCAAAATATTTGCATCCTAGGAAATGGGGATCCTCTGATAAAAGGGGAAGTAACTCAACCACAAAATCTTGGTGCCGGCCTGGATTTAAGGAAGCCTCCATAACTAACAGCTCAAATTTCCTTCTCTCTTGGCTGACAGAATTGGAGGCCAGAGCCTGATATTTATCTCCCTCCATCTGTTTCTCTGTGCAGACTTATTATAACGGGATGTGTCTATTCCAAAACAGTGGTTCCTTCTATACAAGTGTGCAAAATATTTCTCTTAATTTCCTTGTGCTTTGTTCTCAGGCTTTCAACTGTAAAATCAAGAAGTGCTAAAAAGACTAAAAAGTTTCTCTCTGAATTCTCTGCTGCTTTCTGGGGAGAGCAGAGCCTTGAGGCAAACTCTGGGGTGGGGATGTTATCTCCAGAGATCTCCCACACTCCCCAAGTCCCCAAACATCCCTCCAAACCCACCCCCCGCCCCGTTGGTTTGAGCCAGAGAGCATATTCACTGTTCCCTTAACACAGTCTCCTTTCCCATCTTGATGGTTCTGGTCTGTGTGTTCTGCCCCTTCTCTGAACTTCAACTGCCACCAGAGTTCTGACTCCCATCTTTATCATCTGTAGCTCCCAGTGCTCACCCCTCCCCTCCTCAAACTCAGGATGTGCTGTGCCCCAGGAATTGGGGATGGCGGCAGGTTAGGTGATGAGGCTAGTCCTGATGGACTGAGGCTTTCAGCATTACTTAGTAGGGAAGAGAACCTATCCACAGGCAGGAGCAGGCACTGAGGAAGCTTCATAGACATCTGAAGAAATCGAATGGGCCCAGCTATCCTCCAACCTCACTGCTTCCCAGGAAACTTTATTCCTATGGGTCTGAGTCTGTATTTAGAAACCGAACGCTATAGACTGAATTTTTCTAGGTCCACATGTTGAAACCCACCCAGTATGGTGGTTTCGGAGGTGGGACATTTGAGACGTAATTGGGTTTAGATGAAATTATGAGGTCTTAGTTCAGATTACTATAACAAATTACTGAAGACTGGGTGGCTTACACAACAAACATCAATTTCTCACATTTTTTGGAGGGTGGGAAGTTTAAGATCAAGGAGCAGCAGATTTAGTGTCTGGTGAGAATTTACTTCCTGGTTTGTAGATGACTGTTTTTCAGTTGTATTCTTACATAGCAAAAAGCAAAGAGAAAGCGCAAATGCCTTTCTTGTGCCTCTTCTTATAAGGGCACTAATCCATTCATGAGGGCTCCATCCTTATAATTTAGTTACCTCCCAAAGGCTCCATCTCCTAATACCATGACACTGGAGGTTAGGATTTTAATGTATAAATTTTGGAAGTAGAACCCAATTATTTAGTCTACAACACAATCTGAACTAAGACACTAAAGAGGTCTAGAGGCTCAGTTAGACGTTTACATCCTTTATATATAATTTGTATCCTTTTGTTTAGGGCTTCCCAGTTGGCTCAGTGGTAAAGAATCAATTTGCAATGCAGGAAACGCAGAAGATGTGAGTTTGATCCCTGGATTGGGAAGATCATCTGGAGAAGGAAATGGCAACCCATTCTAGTATACTTGCCTGAGAAATCCCATAGACAGAGGAACCTGGCAGGCTACAGTCCATGGGGTAACAAAGCCATTCCCTTCTCCAGGGTATCTCCCAACCAAGGGGTCAAGCCTGGGTGTCCCGCATTGCAAGCAGATTCTTTACCATCTGAGCAACTAAGGAAGACCCATATCCTTTTATATGCTTTTATTTACATGCTTTTAGGGAATGCATAGCTCAGCTTAGAAGCCCAGCCATCCTGGCTGGTACAGCCTGATCTTTACTGCAGGGTCTAGAACCGAACATTTTGAGGGCTGTGCCTACAGCTAGTAAGCTCCTCATAAGTGACAGAGATGCACTTCTTTTAAAAAAATATTTTCCTTTCCATATATTTTCCACAATTACTCTTGCTCCAGGAGAAAAATAAACCATGAGCATGGTTTTATAGATATATCTGCAATTTAAACCTCAACGTAACCCAGTGGAATAAGTATCATAACTCCCATTTTATAGATGAAGAAACTGAGGCTTAAAGGAAAACCTTCCTCCAGACATTCCACTAGTAAGTGGTGGATATAACTGAAATATAAATGAAATTTTCTCTATATACAAATATCCTATTACCAGTATGATCCATTTCAGATTGTGTATGCAGAATGCTGAAGTTTCTATACACATCTGAAAAGCATGACTACTCAAAAAAGTAGTTTTCACAATTATCTTTTAGTGACATGCCAGGACCACAGAGGCCTGACTGCGTTTTCATATAAATATGTCTACTTAATTCCCTTTAGATCAATCAAATGACAACCACTTTTTCTTTTGACTTTCCACTACACCATGCTTATGGCATTATCATGGCATCCATAACACTTGAATGCACTTATTTTATTACATGACATATGGAGTTAGAACATTCCACACAATAGGAGATCTCCTTGAGAGAGGGAATCATGACTTAGTCACCAATGTCAACACCATTCTCAGGTAACCCAGGCAGGGGTTGTTGCCCCAGCTTGCTTATGAGGCAACCTCGTACTTTGGAGTCACTTCCTGGAAATTTCCTATGTCCCCTTTCAGTGCCAAAGATCAGTTCATTTCCGATCCACTGGGGCAGATGGAGATGTCCTGTGTCTACATGGTCAGTCCTTGGTTCTAGATTTCTGAGAGGGTCTGGGGAGAGAGAGCTCCCCTTGGCTGGTATAGTATTTCTTTCATGGAATGACATGAGACTGTGTGGCCAGAAGCTGCTGAGATGTTGATATTGGTGCCTTAAATAGTTTGTATAGAAAATTGTTTTCCCAGAACCCAGCATATTGAGAAGGTAGCCCTGACAGACATATATGTAGCTCCCAGGTACAATGCATCTGTTCAGTAAACACTTGTTAAACCAACAAAGGAATGGATAAAATGGTCTATGACATTTAAAAATTTAAACTAAGAACATTTAGAATTTTTTTTTTCCTGATTATGGAGTTGGCATTAATTTGCAGCCATTCTCCAAAGACACTCCAGTGTCAGAGTCCAGTGAATTGCTCCCAGACTTAAGTTGACAACTGACAACATTGGTACCAATTGGTCCGTTTAGACTGCCATGCCCTCTCCTAGACTTAGCACAATTCTCTGGGTTCTGGACATCAGTGTTCCTGTATCCTAGACACATTCAACGTCCTATATTTCTCAGTCATGGAAAACTCAGCATCTCTCAGCAGCTGCCTCCCCCCACAACCACCATTGTAGGGTCACTAGGGCCAGGAACTCCCAAAGAAGAGAAAAACAGCCTGGTTTATCTCAATCTTGTTGCAGAGCTAAAATGACATTTTTTTTTTTATTCCTCCACTGATGTTGAAAATGAAATCTTCAAGACAAATGGCTTTTTGGGCAGTGGGAATTCCAGCCCCAAGAGAGAGGCAGAAAATGAGCTTTCTGTTGTGAGGGTTGAAGCCACCAAGACTGTGGTATCTGATTGGCTAATGTGGTCTATTTTGAGTGAGGATTGACAAGAGCCTTATGTGGAATCATCATGTGATTCTGTGGAAGATATCTCCCTTATTTCTTACTTTACTACGTGATTTCCAAAGGAATTGGGCCTGTTGTCAAAAATAACATGCTTCACATGAAATACAGATTTATTGGGACTCGGGTAAGTAATTTATGATCTTGGGTTTGTGCCTTTAATAACCTATTATCCGAGAGGGTGTCTGAAGGAGGAAGGCCTATGGCTAGGAGCCAATGAATCACACACATGACGGAGGGGGAGCCACTCATTCCTCTCACACAGACAGCGTGTCCTCACAGACGTCCTGAGCCACTGTATGCAATACTTCAATAAGCACTGAGTGTATACATACAAGATGTGGTCCCAGTCTCAAGGGCATATAATCCAATTGCTATGACATGAAAACATCATGAATCATTTAAATGGATATTTACTTGACACCATAAGAATTCAGTTCCTAGTAGACTGAGATTCTCAGACATTTCCAAACTTAGGGTATTTAGGGCAGGGCCCTGAATATTGGGTATGTTTATTAGGCATTTAGAATGAAGGAAGGCATTGGAGTAAACGATGTGAACAAAATAATAGAAGTAGGAGAATGAAAGCACAGAAAAGAGACAAAGTAGGCAAGAAGGTGAGAAGAATTAAGAGTGGATTAGGAGTTAAGGCTGAAAAAGCAGATTTGCTGATTGTATTCTTCTTTCATATTTCTATTTAAATAACTCATTGACTACAGTAGCCCAACATCCTTCTGGATAATTATTGAGAATGTCTCAACAATATGCGTGTCTAATATATATTTTGTGTGAGTATCTGTGTGTGGCTGGCAAGTGTTTGGTGTGTGATGTGTACATGAGGGGGTATGGAGGGAGGTGCTAATGTAACATTTTATATGTGTGTGTTGAGTTTGGATGTGTATATATAAACATATAAAATATATCTTATATATATAAAATATATATATGTGCCTTCTAGGGTAGCACAGCTCATGATGGAGAGACCCCAGCTACCACATATGCCTCCAGACAACCTTCCTTTATTGAAAGACCATTATACCATCTATGATGTTGCAAATAGTTAGATTTCATCTTCTTTTATGGCCTTGTAGCCCAGCTGGTAAAGAATCCACCTACAGTGCAGGAGACCTGGGTTTAATCCCTGGGTTGGGAAGATCTCCTGGAGAAGGGAAGGGCTACCCACTCCAGTATTCTGGCCTGGAGAATTCCATGAACTCTCTAGTCCATGGGGTCACAGAGAGTCAGACATGACTGAGCAACTTTCACTTTATGGCTGGACCTTGACGGTATTCTGCCAAGTGAAAGAAGTCAGGTGAAGGAAGACAAACACCATATGATTTCACACATATGTGGAATATAACAAACAAACAAAATAAATGAACAAACTAAACGAAACAGAAACAGAGACAAAAGAATAGAGTGGAAGAAGAAAGTGGAGGAGGGTGAAATGGATAAAGGGGATCGATCATATGGTAATTGATGGGATCCAAAGTTTTGGTGGTGAGCATGGTGTAGTGTATACAGAGGTAGCAATATAATACTATACACATGAAACTTATAAAATATCATAAACCAATGTTACCCCAATAAAAAATAAATTTTCAGGAAAGTATAGAAAGAATACATTCATATAGGTTTATGAACAACAGTATTTTTCTATCAAAAAGTTCACAGGATAATAAAATCTGAAGGGAATTTTAAAAAAGAAAGATCACTGGGGAAATAATCAGCTGTGTAAAGGGAAATATAATAGCTTCTTTCCACACTAAGGTATAAATTATTTTATATTTATACTAAAATCAGGGAGCCAGAGGCAGCATCTAGAGATCCAACCAAATTACTTTGCTTTAAATTTATGGAAAACATTGCTAAGACAGCAATTCTGATACTAACAATGAAAAGACTTATCAAAGCTTTGATTTTGGACCCAAAGGTAATTACAAATAGTTCCTGCTCCCAAAGAGTTTACTAACTAGTGAAGGAGTCAAAAAAAAAAAAAAAAAAAAATTCTAGTGAAATACAAAAGGCAAGTAAGGGTTGAGATGAAATACAAGCTTTATCCTGTAGGAATACAGAGGAAGACACAGGCTGGAGACTTAAGGAATTTGACTTGAAATTTTTAAGTTGTCTATATGTTGAGTAGGGTTTTCAAGTTAGAAAAGGGGTGGGTGAAGGAAGACGTTTCCAAGATGAAGGTGTCAAAAATGAACAAAGCCTGACCAACACTAGTTAATATCCTAAAGACAGATTTTTAAGTGGACACAGTGGTAAAGAATCCGTATGCTAATGCCTGAGGCACAAGAGATGAAGGTTTGATCCCTGGGTGGGGAAGATCCCCCAGAATAGGAACAGGTAACCCACTCCAGTATCCTTGCCTGGAAAATTCCATGGACAGAGGATCCTGGCAAACTAAAGTTCAAAGAGTCACAAAGAGTTACAAAGAGTCAGAAACAACTAAGCACGCACATGGGAGCATGCATGTACACACACACACACACACACACACACACTATTGAAATAGAGAAAAGAATCCAGTGAAAACTGAACTTAGTCCCCATTTGTAAGAGGAGACTAGGCACTTTAAATGAGAATGAGGGAAGAGAGGAGGGGGTGAGCAGAGGCTCAGGGGGCTTCCCTGGTAGCTCAGCTGGTAAAGAATCTGCCTGCAGTACAAGAGACCCGGCTTTGATCCATGGATCGGGAAGATCCACTGAAGAAGGAAATGGCCAGCCGCTCCAGTATCCTTGCCTGGAGAATCCCATGGACAGAGGAGCCTGGCAGGCTTTAGTCCAGGGGGAGCTGCAAGAGTCAGACACGACTTAGCAACTAGTTGACTAAATGAACATTGGAAAAGACCTTGATGCTGGGAGAGATTGAGGGCAAAACGAGGATGGGGTAGTAGAGGATAACATGGTTAGATAGCATCGCAGACTCAGTTGACATGACTTTGAGCAAACTCCAGGAGATGGTGGAGGACAGAGGAGCCTGGCATGCTGCAGTCCGTGGGATCACAAAGAGTCAGACACAACTTAGCAACTGAGCAACAAACTACAGAAAGCAGAATCAGGGCTTAATTGAGGAATATTCTCCCTCCTTCCTCAGGATCGGAGACCCCAGAATATTTCATCCCTAGTTAGATTTCAGAATTGTCAGTTCCATGCAGATGAGAGCCTTCATTCTGCTCCTTTTCATGTGGCAGTATTGATTATGGCAGTCCTGCTCCCTTTCCATGATGGCATGATGCCCTTTTAGTACATGTGTCTTTGGATCAAGAGAAAATGATGAACAAACCTAAGGTAGAGGCTGTCATCCATGCCCCCGTGTCCCGGAGGTTGACACGCTTGTGATGATTGAATGACACCCTGGGTTTTCTACTGTGGGCGAGAGAAGGACTTTCTATGTGGAAACAAAAGTGAAGCAATCACTGCATGAGTAGAAGATGTGGTCGATATCGTTAGTATTGACCAATACTTGGTCCTTTTCTCTTTCCAAGCCCACAATGGGAGTTGTATCATCCTCATTTCAACTGAAGAGGGCCATGTAATCAGTTCTGACCAAAGAAATATGGGCAGAAGTAGCAACTGTCCTTTCTTGGCTGAGGCAGAGAAAAAGCCCATGGAGAAGTATCCAGTCTCTCTTCTTTGCTACCACAAAGGCCAGTGAAGGGCGCCTCTGTCCAGCTGGGCTCGGGGCTGGTCACAGTCCCCTCCTGTCTTGGGTTGAACAAGCCAGCTGAGCATAACAACACACCTTTGCTGTGAAAAGTGCTAAGATTTGAGGGGTTTGTTACTACTGCAAAATTTAAAGCTACTTTGACAAGTGCAATGACCATTCCATAGAATTTTTACAAAACATAATTACTCACTCAACTCAAGCTAACCCACTCTACTCCAAATGGATTAAGACCCTTTTTCTTCTAGGTCCCTCTGCCTTTCTCTTTACCCTTGCCCATGGCACCACAGATGTAAGTCAGAGATTGCCACTGACTCTGAAGGACTGGCTTTGCTTTCCCACCCTCTTTGATTTAACAAATCCAATCTGCTGTGCTCATGTTAAATTGGGGAATGCCACAATCTGAATCATTAGTTTATAATTGAGAAATAGCAACCAGAATTTGCCAAAACCAAGAAAAGCGGCTGACTGAAACATAACTCTTTTGGCAGGGACAAAGCAAATATCACTGTGATCAGAGTGGACAAGAAAGAAAACAGTGTCTCCTATTTCAGGAAATTGAGGGGACATAGATGACAGCCACTGGGACCTCCGAGTACATCAGAGTGGCCCTGCTCTCAGGGCGGGTGTCTGGGGCACATGGAATAAAGGTGTGGTTTTGAAAATAAAGGGGAAAACCCCAGGACAACTCCGTCATCCATCAGTTAAGCAATCACATAGTCAATGTATCTTTATTACTTATTTTGTGTCAGTACGAACAATACTAGTCTCCCCTGGTGGCTCAGTAGTACCGAATCTGTCTGCCAATGCAGGAGATGCAGGTTCCATCCCTGGGTCAGGAAGATCCCATGGAGAAGGAAATGGCAATCCACTCCAGTATTCTTGGCTGGGAAATCCCGTGGACAGAAGAGCCTGGCAAGCTATAATCCGGGGGGCCCTCAAGAGTCAACACGACTTAGTTGCTAAATGAACTAATGATTAACAATATCGGCTGACCAAAAAACATAATGTAAAGTCACAAGGATTTTTTTCAAACTGAGTCAAAGGCCATTTTCAATCAGAGGACAAAATGGTCTACAAAGACCTCTTTGATTATTCAAAGAACTCCAAATTTCTCCAAATAAATAAATAAGTAAATGAGACAGTTTCCTTTGAAGCTCAAAGCCCACACAATCTGGAAATTCTGAAATTTACTTCCAGCACCTAGTAATAAAAAAAAAAAAAACAAAGAAATTGCATTTCATTCACATTCAGTGCGTTAGCAAAGATCTGGATTGCTTGAGTCTGCTGTCAGTCACCTGGCAAAAACTTGCATGACAATGTGGTGACCTCACCAACCAAACTCACTTCCACATCCACAACCTAAAAGTAAATGGAAAAGTGGAGGCTCATTCCATCAAAGCCGATGAACTGATAGACACAGGGAGCTGTGAGGCTGTTCCCCAAAGTTTTTTACCAGGTAGTGGCCCGTCCCATCTGAGACGGGGACCTCACCTGAAGAAAACAAATTGCTTAGAATGGTTGCATGTTTGTGGGATGAAGCCAACTGATCTTTCTTTTTTCTGCAGACTGAACACCCACTCACAGATTGGACCTTCAATGACCCCCTGCTGGGGTCCTGCCTCTGCCCTAGGTAGTGCAGAAGGGCACCAGCTTAAAATTTATAAACAAGACATACAACTTCCAGGGGCCATTGTAAAACAATGTAGCAGTAAGTGAGATGACTGCTGGAAGAATTCCTATTTCTGTAAAGACAGTCTGTTGATTTTAGCTCCACTCTGCCAAGGCTACACCTCCACTTCTTGTGCAACTTGCTGGTCACTGGGCAAGATTGCATTCCCCTCTACACTCTGGGTATTGAAACATCCCTTGTCATTCATTGCTCAGCACCATGACACTTCTTCCACAGCAGTTTCCTTGATCTCCTTAGTCAGAATTCTCTGACCCTTTTCCGGCATTTGCCTACCTTTCACCAGTTTTCCATATTTCCGTTTCATCCTGCTAGAATGTATGCTCCTTTGGAGACGGTTCCCTGGGCTCTTTTTGTATCATGTTTGTGCCCCAGGCGCTGCTATCTGAGCTCAATTAATAAAACAAGGGTGTCATTTTTTTTTTCCTTTGGAGACAAGGAGTTTGAGGTTATCTAAAGCTCTTGGGTGGATTAGATGCCAAGTCATGAGAGGTAAGACAGGAATGGTTAGGAGGGCATGACAGTCTCAAAGGCAGAGCATTTGGCTCCATCACTTTCAAGATGAAAGTGGAAATAAAAGGCAGGTGTTGGGACAGGAAAGGGAAGGTCTCAGGTCAGCGACCAGCAACTCCAGGCAAGTCAAAAGCGACAGCGACAACGGTGGTATGGAGCGTTTGGCTCTGGGACAAGGTGGGAAGGCAGTGGAGACTCAATGTTCTCAAAACTCCCCTCCCTTTTAACAGTCCTCTTGTGATACCCTGACAAAACAGTCACTTCCCTGAGCAAGGTGCCAAGTTTCCACTCACTGACAATTGATGCAAAAATATGCTCTTCAGGTAAGGGAGCCTGTAGGTTCTGAGATGTCTGAGATGTAGGTTCAGGGGTTGCCACTCTACCCTGGCTCCTCACCCAGAGGACATTCCTGCTGCCTCTGAGGAGTCCATGCCCCACCCCACTCGGCGCCCAGGAGGAAATCTCTGCCGAGTCACGTGTGCCTGGCTTTGTCCTAGCACTCACACACCTTCCCAGCTCACCCTGAACGTGATTATTTACTACAGTAAGTTGACCACATGATACTTTAATGACTTGTTTCCATAATCCTAAAAAAATACTTAGACTACTTATAGGTTCAGGGCTAAGTTTTGCATGGTATTCATTTATTCCCCAATCAGAACTAAACAGAGTTGTCTGTGGATCGTCTCATGTAAAGAGACTGAATGACATGTGATAGATACAGATACAAATAGATATATCATGAAGTGAAAGTGTTATCACTCAGTCGTGTCTGACTCTTTGCAACCCAACAGACTGCAGTACGCCAGACTCCTCTGTCCACGAAATTCTCCAGGCAAGAATACTAGAGTGGGTTGCCGTTCCCTTCTCCAGGAGATCTTCCCAACCCAGGGATCAAACCCATGTCTCCTGCATTTCTGGCAGATTCTTTCCTGTCTGATCCAACAGGGAAGCCCAAGATATACCATACACATCAAGAAACTGGCTCTACTGACCGCACTTTCCCCAGACCACCCATTCCTCTGCTCTGGGCTGTCTTCTAGCATCAGTCGGGGAAATGTGTCCTCCAGGCCTCCTGCCCAATTATTACTCCTTGGGATGAGCAGAACGTAATTAACCCACAGATTAGTATCATATTTCCCACGTAGAAAACACACTAACACCAACAAAGTTACAAACACGGTGCCAGCTTACCCTCCCCATGAGACCTCTGATATACTGATCATGTTGTAGAAAGATTTTGTTTGGAACCAGGCGGTGTCCTGGAAATGATCACCAGCAGCAGAATTCCTTGCTGACTCTAGTTCACCTTCACTAAGTAAGTGTTGAACAAATATTTAAAGAATATTAGCTTAATGGGGAGCCAAATTGGTGGTCTGTGGAGAGAACCTGTGGATCTCAGTCTGGCTCTGGAGAGAGGCTCCTTTCATTGAAACAAAGGAAAAGGCCATGGGTCACCGGCTGCCTCAGATGCCCTGCTCTCTACCTTCCATATGATTATTGCTCTTTGCCTCTTGTCACTCCCTCTAAATATCTCTAAGTCCCTTTCCCCCACTATCTTTCCCTCCGCCACTCCTTTCCATCTGGTGAGTTTTGACTTGGAAGGAGAAGATGGATCCCAGTCTTCTGGAGAAGAAGGATGCCACTCTCAGGTACCCTGACTTGTCATTCGGATGCACAGAAAATCTGGTGAAACAAACATGCAGTGAGTCCAAGTCCTTTCATATTCCTAGCTTAGTTACAGAATAGTAACTGAATGCTGATGATGTGCAAGGAACTATTAGGACCTGAGAATTATATCCTTATTCCTGAGCCTAAACTCTAATTTTCTTACTTTTTTTGCAGCTTCATTCAAAAAGCACTGATGGATGCCTGTTCTATGATGGGCACTTGGCTGAATTTCCTACTAATCCAGATTTCATTCCATTTCCAAGGCAGGAGCAGTCGCAGTTTATAGAACAGGCTTATTGAATCTACTTATTAGAAACTGAATCTGTTAATGAAAATGATTTCAAGTATCAGTGACAGAACCCAATTCAATGTCAACTTAATTTTCAGTTGCAATTTAATTTTCAACTGAAGTCAGGGAAAAAAACCAAAAAGACAGGGAATGGAATAGAATTCTGGAGTAGATTTCAGACCTAAAAGAAAAGTGGCAGGAAGAGGGCAGTTCTGAGGGTCCCCTGCTTGGGAACCCTGTACCCTGAGACTCTTCCTTCTGATCCTTTCTGAACATTGGCTTCCTCCTCTTTCCTTTGGTAGCGTGCATGGTTATCAGATGTTAAGTTCACGCCCTTGACTCATTTCTAATAGGAAGGAGAGGAACTGACTCTCTCAGTGTCAGGGTGACATATCCCCGTGGAGGACTCTGACTGGACTGATTTGGCCACCAGCCCATCTGAATCACTGTGACCACGGAGATGAACACAGTGATCGGACATAACTTGTGTGGCCACCCATGGCAGCAGAACAAGGAGGCAGGCTGCCTCCTTGACAGTCCACCATACCCCATGTTTGGGGTTGAAGAAGAGTGGCTCTACAATAAAGTGGTTGGGTTTCTGTGGGGACTGCATTTCTATAAGAAGAGGGAAATGTACAGTGTAAGCCAAAATAACATGAGTCCACACCCTGACTGTATTAATTCAGGTCCTCTGAGAATCAAAAGCCAAGATAGGAACTGGTATGCAAGAGATTTCTGGGAGAAAACTCCAGTGAAGAAAAAGAGGAGAAGGAACAGCAGTGGGCAGGAGCTTCTGCAGAGTGTGATGCTGTTCTGATACTTTTGAAAGAAGAGAGAAGATGAAGGAGGGTTGAGTAGGAAGAACTTCAGACTCCAGTGCAGCTGGGTGTGCTGGCCAGTGAGGGGAGCCCCAAGGCACCTTCTGCCCATAGGAGAGGAGTCCTGTGTTGGGCAGGAAGACCCTAATATGTACAGGTGTTTTCTGTGAGTATCCCTGGAAGAGTGTGGCGTTGGCAAGAAGGCTGTGGTGGAACCTGAGTGTGCATCTGAGTGTGCAGCCCCCACTGGAAGCTTCCTTTTTGAGGGAATCTGAGTATGGGCTTCCATGGTAGCCTCGGTGATGCCCAGAGAAGTCCTGGCCCCTGCTGAAGGTGGATGACATGGTTTGTGCAGTGATGAGACCGGAGGTCAACATTCTTCCCTCCATATCTCTTAAACTTCCCATTGTACCAACCTTCTCCAAAGAAGATGCTCTTGTTGCCATGGTGTCTGCTTATCTGGCCATACTACTGATTTGCCTTTAGACAGCCAAGTACTATCCTGGGAAGACTCTTCTTCCCCAGACTCAAACCCACTCAAGAAGCTAGTAGGGGTCCAGTCTTTAATACTCTGAGTTTCCTTTGTGGTCTAGTCTTTAATACTCTAACCTTCCATTGAAAGGGGTATGGGTTCAATCTCTGACTGGGGAACTAAGATCCTACATGCCACCTGTGCTTAGTAGCTCAGTAATATCTGACACTGTGCAATCCTATGGACTCTAGCCCACCAGGCTCTTCTGTCAATGGAATTCTCCAGGCAAAAATGTTGGAATGGGCTGTCATGCCCTCCTCCAGGGGATCTTCCTGACCCGGGGATCGAACCCATATCTCTTTATGTCTCCTGCATTGGCATGCTACGTGGAGTGGCCAATTTTATTTTATTTTATTAAAGAAGCCAGAAGAGAAACTGCTTCAGCCAAAGCAATAGGAATCATGCTAAGTCTCCCTCAGCTGGAAGGCGACAGACATGTGAGCATGTTAAAAATGCACCATTCTTTAGCCTGATATTACCATAAATCTTGACATTTTGTCCAGCTAGAACAGACTGTCCAGAACCATAAAACAGTGACACAAACAACTTAATACTGTTCTGCTTAAAGCCCCATAGACATATTCTTCCTAAGCACAAAATCTTCCATCCAGCTTGTCTCCACCATAGCATTAGATTTATAAACTTCATAATACCAACTGGTTAGACAGCAGGAAATACATCAAGAAAGACACAACCACCTGCAGAGATGAAAATTCTGGGATTTGTTCCTCCACTGAAGCCGGAGCTGAATTCATGTCCACCGGTGTGGCAGACCCGTGGCCCTGCCTTGCCCATCAGCAGGGGTGGAAATCACATCAAGCAAGTGCATGTGTTGACAGGAAGAAATATCATCCTTTGTTTTATTTGTTGGAATCCAAAGCATGAGAAGAAATGCCTTTGTGATGTCTAGCCAATTCTCATCTCTAAATATACCTGAGGCCTGTAGTTGGTCAAGTACATAAATCATAGAATACTGAAGTAGTCACTGACCCTAAAATCAAGCAGTTTGCCATTTTCCAACCATGAGCTTGTCGTGATTTGAGAGAATTTGTTGCCTTATGACCAGGGTTGAGGATGGAAAAAGTCATCATGATAAAGGAAATAAAAGAAAAGTGGTGCTAGTCTACGTGCAAACACACAGCTATACTTTACTTATTAAGTGGATATATCCATTTATCCAGAAAATGAATCCTTCCAGATATTTAGATATAGTTATCATAAAAGTCAATCAAGAGAATGGATGCATTTATGGGACACGTGTGTGCATGTGTGTGTGTGTGTGTGTATGTGTCAGGCACTCAGTCGTGTCCGACTCTTTGAAATGCCACAGACTGTAGCCAGGAGTTCTCTAGGTAAGAATTCTGGAGTGGGCTGCCATTTCCTTCTCTAGAGGATCTTCCAGACCCAGGAATTGAACCCAGGTCTCTGGAGTTGCAGGCAGATGTTTTACCATCTAAGCCACCGTGGAAGACCCCTATGGGATACATGGACCCATCTATTTAGTATTAATTAATACAAGCAGTCTTGCATTATCTTGATTCCAAGTTCAGAGTCAATTATAAAATGAAATATAGAGGGGAAATTTCAGGGTAAGAAGTAACACAGAGTGCTGGTTGACTGACTGGCAATGAAGCTGAAGGACAAAGCAAAGTTCAAAGCAGACACAAGAGTTAGTGTTTTTGTTTTCTTTAGCTAAACACCCAGAAGTAAAATTGCTGGATCACATGGTAGTCCTATTTAATTTTTTTGGAGAATCTCAGTACTGTTTTCCATAGTTGCTGTGTCAATTTACATTCCCACCAACAAAAAAGCAGTCTTGTTTTCTCATATTTTTATGAGTACCAAGTAAAGCATAGGTTACTATATAAAAGTGAAAAGGAATTAATCCATATAGATACAAAAAATACAAATAAGTTCATGTGCTCTCTATGTTTACTCTTCTTAGGATAATTGCCCTAAACATTAGTTAGTCTACACACACACACACACACACACACACACACACATAAAAAGTACTTTGGTATCAACAGCAAGTCAGACTGCCCATGGAAAATATCTGCTAGATTATGAACTTCCGGAGGAATGGAACTCAGTCTTAAACATCCATCAACCTCTGGTTTCTGTCTCAGTGAATGACACAGAGAATGGACTCAGCAAATGTTTGTCAAAGAGAATTTAAGCCTACTAGTTTAGAAATTATTTCAAAATATCTTAGATAGTTATATATCTGAAATAATTGGCACAAGTTTTTTAAACTGAAGAGAGTTTATTGAATACAACATATCCTTTTGGTACTACTGTAACCTTGGGAAAATTACTTAAACTCTCTGTAGTTCACCTAACTCATTGGTAAAATAAGGATAATAATATTTTCTCCTTAGAATTATGACGATTAGCTCATAACAAGGATTTAGAGAATAATGCTTGGCACATAGTATGTACTCTGTAAACATCAGCTGTATAGTTCCTACTAGAAATCTCAGTATTCATAGTAGTAATTTTGTCACTATTAGAAGTGCCAAGGAGTATTGAAATGCTCAGAAAATAATGTTCTACAATACGTTCTACGTTAAATATTATTAAGACCTTGTGTTTGTTTTTCATTAAAGTATAATTGATATAGATCGTATTACGTTCAGGTATATATATGTGTGGTGTGTATATATAAATATATATATATACACACCATATTTTCTTATCCAGCCCCCTCCCCTCTGGTAGCAACCAGTTCCTTCTTTGTGTCTATCTTACTGTTTTATTTGTTTTGTTTTTTTAGATTCTACATATAAGTGAAATTACACAGTAATTGTTTACTCTAACTTATTTCCCTTTAGGGACTATTATTCAGCCACAAAATGAATTTTGTCAGTTTTGATAACCTGAGTGAGCCTAGAAGAGATTCAAAGTAGGTAAAAAAGATGAATAGTTACAAACTTCCGGGTAAAACATAAATGTCATGGGGATAAAATGTACAGTATAGGGAATACGGTCAATAATATAATAATATTTTGTGTGGTGAGAGATGGTGTCTAGACTTATCACAGTGACCACTTCCAAATGAGTGTAAATATCAAGTAACTGTGATGGATACCTGAAACTAATATGATATATATCAATTATACTTTAATAAAAAAAACAAACACAAGATCTTAATAAGCAATAAGATCTAGAACTTATTGCAGAACATTAATTACTGATCATTTCAATCCTCTTTGGCTCTTCTAATAGTGGCAAAATTACTACTGTGAGTACTGCAATTTCTAGTAATAATCATATAGCTGATGTTTACAGAGCACATACTGTGTGCCAAGCATTATTCTTTACATCTTTGTTATGAGCTAGTCATAATTATAAGGAAAAGATATTATTATCCTTATTTTACCAATGACTTAAGTGAACCACAGAGAGTTCAAGTAACTTTCCCAAGGATACAGTATTACTGAAAGGCTATGTTACAATCAACTAATTCTACTTCAGTTTAAAAACTTGTGCCAATTATTTCAGATATATAACTATCTAAGATATTTTGAAATAATTTATAAACTAGCAGGCTTTAGTTTTCTTTGACAAACATTTGCTGAGGCCACGCTCTGTGTCATTCCCTGAGACAGGAACCAGAGGTTCATGGATGTTTAAGACTGAGTTCCATTCCTCTTGAAGCTCATAATCTAGTGGACATTTTCCATGAGCAATCTGACTTGCTGATAATACCAAATTACTCTGTGTGTGTGTGTGTGTACGTACACTAACTAATGTTTAGGGCAATTTTCCTAAGGAAGGATAAACATGGGAAACACATGTATTTATTTGTGTTTTTGTATATATATAGAGGTTAGTTCCACTTCACTTTTATATAGTAACATATGCTTTATATGGTGCTCGTAAAAGTATGAGAAAGCAAGACTGTTTCAGGGAAGAAATGGAATAGAAAGACTCTTGAAGAAGTTTCCCCAAACTCACCACTGAAAAGGCAGATGGAGAGAAAGGAAAGGCTGATACTTGTTACATGTTTGGCTAAACTAGAGTGTGTGTGGTCTGGCCTCGAGCATGCAGTGTCGAGGGTTTTTGCCACAGAGTAAAGGGCAGTGAAAAAGTAAGAAGCCACTTGAGCTAAAAGAAAGGAAGGAGGGAGCTATTTCCTCACTTTGGACATAAACTTGGCTGCAGAAAGGCCAGGTACGCATGCACAGTCTATACTTTTGGCAAGAAGGGAGCATTCTACCCCAACACAAGAGTATCTTAAAGGTCTGGAACAGGGGTTTCTACCTGAATCCACGGTTCTCCCCAAGGTTTCCTTGCGTTCTAGAACTTGGTTGAGAAAAAGTCTCACTTTTTATTCCCAATAACTTCAACTGAATTGTAGCATGTCTTTGCATTATGAATGTAGACAATAAACCACAGGAGTATTAGCAATATTTGTGACTTTTCACCAGTAGAAATAGGATACTGCCCAATTGCATGACAGTTATTACAGACATTTCAGAATTCTTTTAAACGTAATGGTTGTTATTGTCCTAAATGTAGATCACACATGATCACATTCTTCCCGTGTAATGTTGCCAGATGACTCTCACGCAACCCACAGCCAGGCATCATCAGCCACCAACTACTGGTTACCCAGACATCTGCAATACATTCTGTCTCTACGATGGTTTGTTGATCAATACGTGGAAAGGGATGAGTCATTTTCATGATGTGTTACAGAATGGTTTCTGATATAAATGGTATCAAAGATGGTATCATAGCCAAATATGAGCTCATTGATCACAAACCTAAAATCGTGAAACATTGGAGTGTAACTCAAAAATCCATGGAGATTTCTGGTATTCCTTGATAGACTATCCTGGCCTTGTAATACCATCGATGGCAGGCTTTACTCTAAATACCTCAATATATCTTTGTGAATTGGGATTTTTATACTTGTAACCATCGAAACAAAAAATCAACATTGACTAAACATCCAACATGACACATGTGTTGCCTTGACAAAACCACCCCATAGTTCAATATCTTTATTTGAGGAAAGAAACAGTGGCCTTGAACTGGACTTCATACTAATAAGCTTATAAAAAGTAAAATTCACTTCTAACTTGCTTATGTTCTAAATGTATTATTTTGCTATTGAATATGTTCATGTCAATACCATATATTTTAATTTTTAAAGATTATTGTAGCTGTTTAAATTAAGTTATTTTGTGGTCTTTTGCTTTTATATATGGCTTATTTTAAACATTTAATTTTTTTCTTCTAAGAGTTATTCATAGGATTCAACAGGCTGCCGAAGGTATCTGTGGTATAAGAAAAGTTTAATAACCCCTGGACTAAGCATTATTACAGTGACTAGGAGGCCAGGAGACAGAGTAGTCAGATATGCTTGAGATATACCATGGGAATGGCTGATTTACCATCACCCTTCACCCGGCTATGTTAGTGAAACGTCAGCTGCTATAACAAATAGCCCCCAGCTTTCAATGGCTTGGAACAATATAAGTTTGTTTCTTGGATGGGACAGTACTGGAAAGAGTGAAAAAGTCAGCATAGAAAACCTTTGCCTGTGCAGTATGTTAGTGATTTAGGATGACGGAGCCCCTGCCATTTTAGCACATGACTTGACAATCTTCCATGATACTCATTCAGCCAACTGGAAGAGGAAAAGAGCATGGAGAAGTACCAGTGGGAGGTTTTTATGGTCCTTCCACTTGACGGCTAGAACTCAGATGTATGGCTGCACAAAACTGTGAAACAGTAGAGGAAGTAGGTCTGGTAAACATCTAGCCAGGCTTTCCCCTCGGTCCTGCTGGGAGAAATACAGGTTACAGACACATGTTGGTGCACATACTGTTGTAAAGACAGAGCCACCTTGCATTTGTTTATGCACAAATTATAGACAAAATGGTACTAGACTACTTGGATAACTTTTAGGAAATTACAAATCCTTGATCCACTGAATAAGAAGTTCTCAGGATGATATTTAGGACTCTAATGGAAATAGTAGGGTAAATTAGATAATACCTTTATTAATGAATAACACTGCTATAGGGAAGAAGGAGGAAGAGCCAAAGCAAGAACCTGACAGAAAGAATGAATAAAGAACTGGTGGTTACAGGAATGAAGGATGGAGTTCCAAGCAGGAGGCAGCAGCCAAAGGCATTGAGTGCCTTTAGGGTGCACACAAGATGTTAAAGACGACGTGCATAGATCTGTGACTTTGGTAAGCTCATTAGTCCAGGCCGAGATGTATATCTTATCCTTTCTCAAAGAAGCTCGATATAGCCAAAACTTTAGGGCAGAAACTCTGACAGTGCTGCAGGTTTTTTTGTTTTGTTTTTCCTTTTAGTTCAAAATACGGGGTATTATGACCACTGACTAACACATCAGTGATGAGGAGATACTGGTTTTGAGAGAACATGGTGGTTTTGGTTTTGGAAACACTGCGCTTTAGGCATCTCTGAGACAAGGTGCAACTCTGTAGAAAGGATAAGAACTCAGAAGAAAGACTGAGTTTATAGGCTACATACCAGGTTTATATCCTCCTACGTGTGGTGGGCTATGAGAATGAACAAGATTGTCCATCTAAAATGTGTGATTGGAGAAAAGAGAAAGAGTCCTCTGTGTGATTCAGGTAAGAACTGTTTTTCATTTAAAGTGAAAGTACAGACTAGAGCTTAGACAACTTGACAAAAAATGGGAAGGTTATTAAAGTAGGCCAAGACTTTTGAAATCTCTGTTTTAGATGTTGCGGCTATTGTACAATTCCTTTTTTTTTTTTTTTTTTCCTGTCCTTTATATTTCAAAGAATCCACTAGAGAAGCAATGGGAAAAGTTGGCCTGGGTATTATTCCTCTCCCACTAATGTGTAATTCAGTTCCCTTTTGACTTCCATTTCCTGGTAAAAAGCATCAGTTCCACTGCAGGCAGTCCCTGCAGTGTTATTACTTCTCTTCTTGGATCTTTTATCTCTAGATAAGAGACAGCATACCCCTTAGATAGCAGTCATGCTTTCAGTCTCCCTGTGGACATCTTCCTTTCCACCAGCCCTGAAATGGACACTTCATGGAGGAGGAGAGAGTCTTGCACAATCACAATCAAACGTATGACTTATTTTTAAACTAACAAACAATTCTTCTGACTCCCTCAGGAGACAAATTCTAATATTTCCAAAGGAAAGTAGAGTCAGCGCCATGGGCTGGCTCCCTGGGATGTACTGTAAATAGCCTCCAGACCAGGAGTAAAGAATGCAGCTTGGTTGGAAGAAAGGAAGACAAGGCCCAGAGAAATGACCACGCTGGCTTGTTGTTTTTCCGAACATGTTCATATTGGCACAGCTCAGCCTGATGTCCACAGAACACACTTATCGCCCCACACAGCCAGGCTCCGTCATGTGGAATCAGCTGACATCTGGGAGCTGTTTCATATTTCTCTCCTTTATCTGCCCTCACTCAAGCACTTGGAAACATCAGTTACTCAACCACGCATGAAGAGAGAAAGCCGTGATAATTAGGTCACCTTCTATACGGCACCGCACATCGTAAAGCTCTATTGAAATAAAGAGTGACATCATTCATTCACTCACTAGCAAATGTATTTCCCAGGTTGCTCTTTAACTTCATTAAGGAGAAGGATTTAAACAGAATAGAGCTGTGAAAATGTTCAAGTTATGAAATCTTGGGAGAAGTCATAGGACAACAGGTTATGGAGTTTTTCATCTCTTTCTTATGCCATGTTAGGGACTGGGAGGGGAGTAGTTTGTAATCATACATAGGAGGAGGGGTCCATGCAAAGAGGGAAGAGTCTTTAAACCAAGCAAGAATGTTGGAGTGGGCAGCCTTCCCCTTCTCCAGGGGATCTTCTTGACTCAGGGATCGAACCTAGGTCTCCTGTATTGCAGGCAGATCCTTTACCATCTGAGCCACCAGGGAAGCCCCAGTTATTAATCATTTTCTAATCCGCATGCATAGAAGGAGGGCTTGGTGCATAGACGGGTGAGTCTTCCTGTTAGCAAGGAAGAAAACGGAAGCAGTATCCTAAGATTCTTCTCACCTGATTCAAGAGTCAACCATGATGGTGAAGAATGGCCCCTATTGCAGTCAACATAGGTTCTTCTATCATCTCGCTGGTCTCCCAAGGAAGCCACTTCCTGGTACAGAAATGAGTTGGTTCAAGGATTTGAACCTTAAGAATTAGGCTGAAAAACTCTATTCCATTAGCAAATATCCTAAGTCAAGCTTACGTTTCCTTCTGTGCCTGATGATGATAACCACAGAACCACCCCAATGGCTATTGTTTTACTCACACATAGAAAGTCACATACAGAATTTTCTCCAAGAGTTATTTAAAATTTCTCCAATTCTTTTAAAATTCTTTACCAAACTCTATCCCAGTAAGTTTCAAGGAATAATTTAGACCACTTTTTCACCAAGACTGAAGCCATCAAGGTTGAGTTTCTTTTGACTCTTTCTATATATAGCAGACACTTGTGTGGCTTCTCAAGCATCACTTCACCTTTAAAGGAAGCACTGCTCCTCCTTCAGGCCATAGCAAGACCTTCCAGTAATCTTCAGACCATCACCTCCACCTTCAAAGGGCCTTGCCCCAATGACTATTCTCTCTCCTTTCTTCCATTCTCTCCCCCCTGTATTAATCATGGTTTTAAACTTTATGATGTCTTGACAGCCCCTCCCAGGGTTGGCTAATTCCTAGAGATAATAAGCAACTTTCCTGCAAACACATTTTTCACAGGCAAGCCAACCAATTCCGTGCCCATACACCCAGCTACCTCCTTCATTTCACTTTCACACACCAAGCAAATATTCCCTCTGCCCTAAATCAACACAGGGCCAGGTACCAGATAACCACTGCTATATCCCACAGCCCACCAACACTATCCCTACAGCAAATCCTAAACTGTTTCCCCTGGCCTGCTCTAGCCACAGAAAACCCAGTAAATGCTCTGGGCTATGCTTTCTCCTCATTGCCTCAGGAACAAGCCTGGTGCTTCCTCGTGTTGCCCGGCACTGTGTGGTGTGACCTCTTGTCTTGAAAATTGTAAAAGCTTTTTTTCCCCCAATGACTTGACCCTTCGGCGGCATCACTCAGTCCCTTCTATGAAATAAAATTCCACACCTTCATTTGAATACAACTCTCTCTTACTCCCATTTTTCTCTTCTCTCTCCCTCTTTGGTTACTTCTCTCAATTTATTTTACGTATTTCACTTGGAAATGTGATTGTTTTGGCAAAAATGTTTTTAAAAGTTTAAAAACTGAAGCAATACAGAACAATGCATGGAAAATCTTATGATCCAGAGAAAAATGAATATCTCTAATGAATATCTCACTAGACATATCTTGTATAAATAAGTATACATATATGTAATATTTTGAATAAATGGGATAGTACCACACTTCTTTCAATAATATGCTAATAGTTTTACATTTCAATAAATAAGGGTCTATGTTATCAATTTTAGTAACAAAAAAATTTTAGGTATATCACAATTTACCTAATCTATTATATATTTCACTGCTTCTATTTTTTGCTGATTTAAACAATAATTAAGTAAACTTCTTTATTCACTTAGATTTTTACATTCACATATCTATCTTAGTGTAAATTTCCAGAAGTGGGTTTGGTAGGTCAAAGGATATGTCACTTTTATATTCCAAATCAAACATCAGAAAATATGTCATTATTTATATTTCATTCCCACTCCAGTAGTATATGAGAGCAATAATTTTCCAACTCTTCTTAAAAGAATATTTTCAATTTTTTAACTGAATTGCCAATCTAGCAGTAGGTGAAAAAAAGACCTTATTTTATTTGAGTATCTTCAATTAGGATTAATTAGTTTTCTTTTATATAAAGTGTATATTGATTTGTATTTCTTTTTTATAAATTACATTCTTCACCTGTTTTTCTAATGGCTACTCATTTATATTCTTAATTATTCTGTAAATCTCTTTAAGTATTTAAAAATCAAATCAGTGTCAGTTACATAATTGATAAACCAGTTTCCCTGTTTGCTATTTTTCTTCTAATCTTACTATTACATTTTGTCATATAGAAGTTGTAACTTCTAAGGCAGCCAATTTTATTGATATTTTCCTTTTTGGTTTCTAGCTTCACTGGAGTTCTTAGAATTTCTCAGCCACTACATCATAAAATGTCCTCAGTGGTTTCCAGTTTCCCGTCACATCTTTGATCCTCCTGGAGTTTGTTTTGAGCTACAGAGTGAGTGGTGACCTCCTTTCCCATCCTCTTTCCCTTTATTTTCTACCTGCAGAGGCGTTCCTGTTCAGAAGCCCAAAGTTCATCTGAGACCTTTCCCTTCTCTTTGTCCCACACATCCAGGTAGTAACTTAAATATCCCTCATGAACTTTGGAGGGTTTTACAAACTTTATGAAATGTTTCTACACATATGACCTCATCTGAGCTTCTTCACAGCTGGGAAGGAATTAGGTGAGCCCTCCTTCCCGTGATGCCTTTATTAACACATGTTCAGGTACATGCCGGGGAGGAAGAAGAGGAAGCCTGAGAAGTTGTGATTTACTCCAGGAGGTTCCAAGAGTGAGAAAAAAATGAAGTTCATCCTGAAGCCCATCTCATCCTTTTTATAACAACACATCAATTCTGAAACCTTATCAATACAGCTGTTGTAAATCTGCCCTATATATCCTGTTTTCCGTTCCAAATACTCCAGCAGACGTTTTTATTATCTCTTACCTGCATCTTTTCAGACACCCCACACCCCACACCCCATCAATATACACAAGGTTTTAGATAAATCTTCCTTGGGTTCTGTTTGCCTGCTCAGAAATCCTTCAACCTACTGAGTAGGTCTTTGCCAGGCACATAAAGACCTTCAAGATACAGCCTCAGCCGGTCTTTCACATTGTCTGCATTTATTCTTCTCCGTTGACTGTGGGTTTCAGGAACATGAAGGATTTCCCAGTCCTCGAACCTGCCTCATACTGCCCTATATCCACGCCTTCCTCAGAGAATATCCATTGTCTCTCCTGTCTCCATGTTTTCCCAGATGACTCAGTGATAAAGAATCCACCTGCCAAGCAGGAGATGTGGTTCAATCCCTGGGTCAGGGATATCCTCTGGAGAAGGAAATGGCAACCCACCCCAGTATTCTTGCCCGGGAAATCCCATGGACAGTGGAGCCTGGCTGGCTACAGTCCATAAGATCATGAAGAGTCGGACATGATTTAGCAACTAAACAACTCCTTTCCCTCCTTGATTAGGACCCAGCCTAAATCCCACAGTCTTCATGAAACTCTTCCTGGAGCCTTCCAGTAGACATTTTCTCTTTTCCTCCTTTAACTTCCCACAATCCTTTATCAGGGTCTCTCTCATGACTCACAGTTTTCTACTTTATAGCCTGTGCCAGTGTCTTAATTTTCTTATCAGACTGTCAACTTCTTGAGTTAATAGATTGCCTCTTCTTTAAATTTTATCACCCCTCTCCCAACGCTTAGAAAAATGACTAGCACAGGTAAATATTTGAAAAATAAAACATTTAGTGACTGAATGTACAAATGTAAGAATGATGGAATGCAGGGATAAAGTGAGTGGGTGACTTTGGATTATTTTGGGAAGCCTCTATATTGGGAAAGGTTTTCTCCTTTTATCTCTTTTGCCTGCCCCAATGCCCACCAACACACACTCTTGGTAACTTAAGTCTGAAATCCCACCAGTACAGGACCATGATTTCCATTTATTACTTTGATCTGTGCAAAATGTTGATGTCCTAAGAATCAGAAGCCCACATTTCTCAGAGAAATGCTTCATCATTTTTGACAAGGGTCCCCAACCTCAGGGATCTAATGTCTGATGATCTGAGTGAGAGCTGATGTAATAATAATGAAATAAATTACACAATAAATGTAATGCATTTGAATCATCCCAAAACCAACCCCTCCACCCCATTTCATGGAAAAATTGTCTTCCACGAAACTGGTCCCTAATGCCAAAAAGGTGGTGGTCTGTGATGAATGAAAGATTTGAGAAGGGAAATTTCCCCAAAGCCTAGACCATATTCCATATGGTTGCATATGGGATAGAATACCATGCCTCATAATGGCCACAGAAGTGAAGCAGAGGAAAGATTGGGCCAACTTGTAGGAATTGGCCATTAATACAAGAGTTCGTCTTCTTTCCAGCCCTGTGGCTTGGTTTACAGCCCTCAGGGTTCCACATGGGAACCTTTTCTTCCTTATGTCTCATCCCTCACCTGTGACAGCCCAGCTGCCCTCTGGGGAGCTAAGGTTTAGGGTCTGCGAGGCTGCCCTTGAAACAGCACAGCCTGTCACACCCCTACCGCCCCTCTGGCCCAGGGAAGTCCTTGTTCCCAACAGGGATGTCATGTCTCAGAGAGGAGAGGAACAGCCATGGGACACGTGGAAAGGATGGTATGTTCGAAAAGAAAACTGGCCAACAACACCCTCTCACCCCAAAGGCAAGGCATCACTTTAGAGAGGGCTGAGTGCCAATTTGTTAGAATTGAATAAATCAGATTTCTAATGTTTAGTAACAGATGTTCTGGCTCCAAGTCATGAAATCATTTAATATCGCTATATGCTCTGGTAATAAAAAAAAAAAAAAAAAAGTCATCTGGCTCCACTTGGCCCAGGTTACATATCTTCCTCAAAGGGTCAAAATGATTTGATGCAACTCTTGGATCAAAAGGCCTAATGCTTTCTGTGTGTTACAGGCTGTGGACGGGGTTCACTCAGAAAACAGGACAGATGCTGGTATCATATGTCCAATGGCCTGAGGTGTGCCCTTGATACCCCCAAAACTTGCTCTAATTCTGGGCCTTGAAGAATCTGAATGCTCTCCAGAAGGCTCACTTTTTCCACCCTCCACATATCTCACACCTGGCAGTGTGAACATTCCAGGAAGGTAAAAATAGGTTGACCAGCTATCCTGGATGTGACTGGCAAGATACCAGAGCTTTATCTCTACAGCCCTGAAGGGGAGCAAATAACTAGGAACGATTTGGCCTTCTCAGCACAGGCTCTGCAGATGGGTTTGGACTCATCTCCTGAGATGGGGAGCAAGAGAGAAATGTGCTTGATGAAGCCTGATAATAAATCAGGCTTCAACATGGATAAATGGTGAAATTGCCAAGATGACTCAAATATTGAAATAACCAAGTTAATCAAAAAGATCTAAAGAAAACTGTGATAAATAACAATATGGTGATTCCATACCTTCAGAGAAAATCTAAGGGAAAAATCAAACAAAGACAAGCTCAGGGGTCAAAGATGGAGATGGCCTCATCGGAGCACCATTCCAGAAACAAATTGAAGGGAGATAAAGGGGGATCCAAGGGCTGTAAAAAAGGAACCGTTGCTGCAACTTCTCAAAGAGAGTGATAATTCCTTCCTAGGAAGCTTGATGTCAATACTTAGTAAAATAAATGACAAATATTGAGCAGCAACATAAACACCACATAGGATCACGAATTGTAGAGGAAGACATGACATGGACTCAGAGGATTCTAGAGGCCATGGTGCCAAGGAATCTTACAGTTAAATTAACACACACATCACACACACACACATGCTCCAGCAGCAGGTAGGAAAAAGGCAGACAGCAGCCTGGGAGATGCTTCTGAGGCCCCCTTCCTGCTAGCCCAGCAGTGGCCCCATGATACCTCTCCTGAGAAAGCCCCCTTCCCTGATCCTGGCCCATAAATGAAATCTCATATTCAGGTCCCCACTGCATTCCTGCATGAAGATGCCCAACCCTACATCCACTGTGTTAGATTCTCTGGACATAGACACCTCAAGCGTTTTCTGGACTTTTAAACAGCTGACAACCTATCTGGGGAACTGAGATGCAAATAAATGAACATACACACTGAGGTAGAATTGTGTCCAAAGGCATGGTGAGGACCCAGAGGGGAAGTGAACATTGGGCACAGGGTCTGGATTTGTACAAAGATGCCTTGTTACCCCAGAGCTATGTTGTTGTTGTTGGTGGTGGTGTTCAGAAGCTATGTCTGACTCTTTTGTGAACCCATGGACTGTAGCCCATCTGCTTCTCTGTCCATGGGATTCGCCAGGCAAGAATACTGGAGTGGGTTTGCCATTTTCTTCTCCAGGAGATCTTCCTGACCCAGGGATCAAACCCATGTCTTTTGCATTCAGTTCAGTTCAGTTCAGTCGCTCAGTCATGTCCGACTCTTTGCGACCCCATGAATTGCAGCACGCCAGGCCTCCCTGTCCATCACCAACTCCCAGAGTTTACCCAAACTCATGCCCATAGAGTCAGTGATGCCATCCAGCCATCTCATCCTCTGTCGTCCCCTTCTCCTCCTGCCCCCAATCCCTCCCAGCATCAGGGTCTTTTCCAATGAGTCAACTCTTCTCATGAGGTGGCCAAAGTATTGGAGTTTCAGCTTCAACATCAGTCCTTCCAGTGAACACCCAGGACTGATCTCTTTTAGGATGGACTGGTTGGATCTCCTTACAGTCCAAGGGACACTCAAGAGTCTTCTCCAACACCACAGTTCAAAAGCATCAGTTTTTTGGCACTCAGCTTTCTTCACCGTCCAATTCTCACATCCATACGTGACCACTGGAAAAACCATAGCCTTGACCGGACGGACCTTTGTTGGCAAAGTAATGTCTCTGCTTTTTAATATGCTATCTAGGTTGGTCATAACTTTCCTTCCAAGGAGTAAGTGTCTTTTAATTTCATGGGTGCAGTCACCATCTGCAGTGATTTTGGAGCCCCAAAAAATAAAGTCTGACACTGTTTCTACTGTTTCCCCATCTATTTCCCATGAAGTGATGGGACCAGATGCCATGATCTTAGTTTCCTGAATGTTGAGCTTTAAGCCAACTTTTTCACTCTCCTCTTTCACTTTCATCAAGAGGCTTTCTAGTTCCTCTTCACTCTCTGCCATAAGGGTGGTGTCTTCTGCATATCTGAGGTTATTGATATTTCTCCTGGCAATCTTGATTCCAGCTTGTGCATCTTCCAGCCCAGCCTTTCTCATGATGTACTCTGCTATAAGTTAAATAAGCAGGGTGACAATATACAGCTTTGAGGTACTCCTTTCCTATTTGGAACCAGTCTGTTGTTCTATGTCCAGCTCTAACTGTTGCTTCCTGACCTGCATACAGGTTTCTCAAGAGGCAGATCAGGTGGTCTGATATTCCCATCTCTCTCAGAATTTTCCACAGTTTATTGTGATCCACACAGTCAAAGGCTTTGGCATAGTCAATAAAGCAGAAATAGATGCTTTTCTGGAACTCTTTTGCTTTTTCAATGATCCAGTGGATGTTGGCAATTTGATCTCTGGTTCCTCTGCCTTTTCTAAAACCAGCTTGAACATCTGGAAGTTCACGGTTCACATATTGCTGAAGCCTGGCCTGGAGAATTTTGAGCATTACTTTACTAGCGTGTGAGATGAGTGCAATTGTGCAGTAGTTTGAGCATTCTTTGGCATTGCCTTTTTTGGGGGATTGGAATGAAAACTGACCTTTTGCAGTCCTGTGGCCACTGCTGAGTTTTCCAAATTTGCTGGCATATTGAGTGCAGCACTGTCACAGCATCATCTTTCAGGATTTGAAATAGCTCAACTGGAATTCCATCACTTCCACTAGCTTTGTTTGTAGTGATGCTTTCTAAGGCCCACTTGACTTCACATTCCAAGATGTCTGGCTCTAGGTGAGGGATCACACCATCATGATTATCTGGGTCATGAAGATCTTTTTTGTACAGTTCTTCTGTGTATTCTTGCCACCTCTTCTTAATATCTTCTGCATTGGCAGGCAGATTTTTCTTTACCACTGAACTGCCTGCAGATCTATGGAGAGAGTCAATCTGTGTCAGGCTCCTAGATCAGAATACATATCAAGGCAGAAAGAAGCATGGATGGACCATCATTCTATGGTCATCTAGATAAAGCACAGTGTCCAGGTTTCCTGAAACAAATCTGAGGTCACATGGCTCTAAAAAAAAGATCCTGGGCTGGTTCAAGATTCCCACGATGCTGTGAAATGTTAATTTAACAGCTGTTAAATGCTGTTAAAAATGTTGTTGATTAATGGAGTACTTTGGTTTTTGAAGGCAGAGACTAAAGGCAATAAGTAATGGTGGTGACCAACCCAGCAAGATGAGAAATGTCTGAGAATCAGAGTGTCAGGGCCCAGAGAAATTAGAAAGAGGATTCGATAACTCAACTCCTTGAATGATAGATGGGGAAGCAGAGACTCAACCAGGAGACCTGAATTCCCATGGTCACGGTGCTGGCAAGTGACAGAACAGGAAGTTAGATCTAATCTGGTCCTGGTTCCTCGGGGAGGAAGCATCCTCCCCTACTCACCTTTCCATTTTAGGAAAATCTCTCAGAGTTAGCAGAAATGCAAGGGCACCATTTGCTCTGTTTGGGTAATGTTTGCTGTAGTAATAAAGCCCTCACTTTCTTCACCTTAAAACATCTTGCTTTGGACCTGTAGCCCAAGGTCTAATTCTCTGTGTGCCATTTTATCAGAAGCAATGAGGAAGTTGGGGTAACTTCTTTAGATAAGAACAGAAGTCCAGACAAGAATCTAAAGCTGAGATGGAGACTAAGAGTCAAGAGGCTGGCACTCTGCATGGAGAGTGGCTGACTGGAGCTCCTGGTCATTGATTTAGATAAAGACTGGGGGTCCCCTGGGGTCCCCTGCATTAAATTTCTGCTTCTGCCACTAAGCATGTGAGGTCGGGCAAGTTTCTTACTATTTTTCATTGGCTTTAAAGGCCCATTTTTTCCTATATTTTAAAATCTCTGAAATTTTGATGTGCCTTGCTACTGATGAAGTATCAGAGATTTTCTCTTCCTTGGGTGATGCCAATTGTACTTAAAGTTTGATAACATTTAGCAGTATTTCTGATCTGTTCATCTGTAAGATGGAAATATTAAAACCTGTTTTGAAATTTATAAGGGTCAAACTAGATGATGTTTTAAAAAAACAAAAAAAAAAAGAAAACATTTAGGAAAGTATCCTGTATTTTACAATGGTCTCAAATGGGAAATGTAGGTATTGAATGATAACTCCCTCTCCAGGTCATCTGAGTCACGTTGTCCCCAGTCCTTGGTTCCCAAACAAGATGACCTGATAAATGAGTGGGGGCTGCTGTCTGGTTGCTCTGCAGCATGTGGGATCTTCTGGGACCAAGGATTGAAGCTGTGTCTCCCACTCTGGCAGGCAGAGTCTCCACCCAAAAAATTTTTGAAAATTATTTGACAGATTTATTGTAAAACATAATCATTGTTGAAATAAAGTTTACCAGAATAACAACTTTAAAAAAGGTGGCCTGGGAAAATTGAATAATACAAATACCTTGTATCTATAGATGGCTTGTTTGGGTCAGACCCTGTGCCAGGGGGTAGATGGCCCTGTGGCTCAGGACGATGTAAGCAGTGTGGACGATCTGATGGCGAACAAAACGGTGAACCGGGGCTTTTTGGCTTCCCTGGTGGCTCGGTGGTAAAGAACCGATGTGTCAATTCAGCTAGATGCAGGAGGCATGGGTTCGATCCCTGGGTCAGGAAGATTCCCTAGAGAAGGAAATGGCAACCCACTCCAGTATACTTGCCTGGGAAATCCCCATGGACAGAGGAGCCTGGCAGGCTGATAGTCCATGGGGTCACAAAAGAGCTGGACTCACCTCAGTGACTAAACGACAACACAAGTTTTACTTCACTTTATTTTGCAGCACTCTGCGGATACAGTGAGCTCCCTACATGTTGAAGATCACACAGTTAACAGCAAATCTCTGATTTCCGTCATTTCTCTGTGATAGCACCCCATGCTTTCCACCACCAAGGGGATGAACTTAAGAGTTGACTACTGCACACTCAAGGAAACCCCTGCACTTTCTATTGTCTGGAATCAGACCTCCTCCTCTGGGTCCTAGTGTAGGTGGACAATAGACTTTTCTATCCATCCTAGGAAACTGGATTAACATGTTGGAAAAGGTGTCAGGAGCTAGAGGAGAACTACCACAGGTGTTACAGAAACAAGTCCTGCAAACATGTCTAATCCTGACTCGACCTAAGACCCTTCCTCGCTCCTTCTGGTGCAAAGCCCCGACCATGACAACCTCACATAGAAGCGAAGGCGGTGGGGAAGCACCATCAGGGTCTTGTTACGATGGTTTGAACTCAAACAATCTCCTGATGGCTTCTCTGGGCCGAGGCCAACGGCAATGGCGTGTTCTTCACAAGTAGTCTTTTCCCATTTCTGGGACTCCCCGAGGTGTATTCAATAATGCGCTCCTCATTCTGCAGCAGATGGAAAAGTGTTTAAAAAGGTGCCAGGTTTATTTATGGAAGCATGAGATTGAATTTAAGAGATGTGCTTGGCCAAGATGAAATGTGAGCGCTCAAAACAGGAAGTGTATTTTACTGCCTATTTATTTTATTGCCGTATCAGCTGCCCGGAGCCGGAGAATCCTTCCTCTCAGGAATTATTTATTTTCTAACTTCTGAACCAGAACATCTTGACCATCAGCATTTACGCTCCTTGCTGCCAGATTCCCAACTACAAACATGTGCCTTGCTGTCATTCAGAGGGGATCCACTGAGGTTTCAGGGAAAAACATTTGGCCTCTAATAGTTTGTACTGAATCCTTTTTTTTTTTAATGTAAGTGGAGATGTTTCAAACAAATTGAATCAAAAGGACAAAAGATGATACAAATCTTAAAATAGCTCTTAGAATCATAGAGGAATTCTTAAATTTTCTCATATATCTCAAAATATCAAATACTCAGTATTCTGTCCTTACCTTTTAATGGGGAGTTCTTAGGTGGCTCTACTCATAAAGAAACTGCCTGTCAATGCAAGGATGGAAGAGATGTGGGTTCAATCTCTGGGTCAGGAATATCCCCTGGAGGAAGGCATGGCAATCCACTCCAGTATTCTTGCCTGGAGAATCCCATTGACAGAGGAGCCTGGTGGGCTACAGCCCACAGGATCCCATAGGACTAAAGTGACTTAGCACACATGCACACACCATTTAATGGATATGAAGAATTTCATGGAAGAAAATGAATGTCTAGTCATTTGGACATATTGCTATTTATCTGGTGAGAATGAAGTCATGGACCCTAATTTAGTGACTTGTTCAGGGTACAGTTCTCCCCTCCTGCACTGATACTTTCACAACTTTTCAGAGTTGAAAGTTACTACTCTAGTGTTCAATTAAAAGGCCGATAATTTGTCAGAAACAACATTTGATAGTTGAAGTAATAACCTGATGCACACAAAAGCAAGAACTAAAACTCCGGAGGAATGAGAGATACATGAACAAAAAAACGGGCTCTGAAAGAAAGCATGACTATTATTGTTAAAAAAGGAGGGGCAGAGCTGCTCTGTAAGAGTTTTTAGGAAAAGCCATCCCAGCCTAGTCCATTAGAGTCATCTAGACCATCTAGTCTGAATGTTTTGGAAAAGGTACCTTTCCTCGCGTGGGTTTTACCTGCACACCTCCAGCTGCTGGGAGAAGCTCTCAGGCAGAAGACGTGTTACAATGGCGCCACCTGCTGGATACTCTCTGAAGCTTTTTTTCATCTCGTCTTTCTCCCACTCAAAACTTCAGTTCAGTTCAGTTCAGTCGCTCAGTCGTGTCCGACTCTTTGCGACCCCATGAATCGCAGCACGCCAGGCCTCCCTGTCCATCACCAACTCCCAGAGTTTACTCAAACTCATGCCCATCGAGTCGGTGATGCCATCCAGCCATCTCATCCTCTGTCGTCCCTTTCTCCTCCTGCCCCCAATCCCTCCCAGCATCAGGGTCTTTTCCAATGAGTCAACTCTTCTCATCAGGTGGCCAAAGTACTGGAATTCCAGCTTCAGCATCATCCTTCCAATGAATACCCAGGACTGATCTCCTTTAGGATGGGTTGGTTGGATCTCCTTGCAGTCCAAGGGACTCTCAAGAGTCTTCTCCAACACCACAGTTCGAAAGCATCCATTTTTCGGCGTTCAGCTTTCTTCACCGCCCAACTCTCACATCCATACATGACCACTGGAAAAACCATAGCCTTGACCAGATGGACCTTTGTTGGCAAAGTAATGTCTCTGTTTTTTAATATGCTACCTAGGTTGGTCATAACTTTTCTTCCAAGGAGTGTCTTTTAATTTCATGGCTGCAATCACCATCTGCAGTGATTTTGGAGCCCCAAAAAATAAAGTCTGACACTGTTTCCACTGTCTCCCCATCTATTTCCCATGAAGTGATGGGACCAGATGCCATGATCTTAGTTTTCTGAATGTTGACCTTTAAGCCAACTTTTTCACTCTTTTCTTTCACTTTCATCAAGAGGCTTTTTAGTTCCTCTTCACTTTCTGCCATAAGGGTGGTATCATCTGTATATCTGAAGTTATTGATATTTCTCCTGGCAATCTTGATTCCAGCTTGTGCATCTTCCAGCCCAGTGTTTTTCATGATGTACTCTGCGTATAAGTTAAATAAGCAGGGTGACAATATACAGCCCTGACGTATTCCTTTTCCTATTTGGAACCAGTCTGTTGTTCCATGTCCAGTTCTAACTGTTGCTTCCTGACCTGCATGCAGGTTTCTCAAGAGGCAGGTCAGGTTGTCTGGTATGCCCATCTCTTTCAGAATTTTCCACAGTTTATTGTTATCCACACAGTCGAAGGCTTTGGCGTAGTCAATAAAGCAGAAATAGATGCTTTTCTGGAACTCTTTTGCTTTTTCGATGATCCAGTGGATGTTGGCAATTTGATCTCTGGTTCCTCTGCCATTTATAAAACCAGCTTGAACATCTGAAAGTTCACGGTTCACATATTGCTGAAGCCTGGCTTGGAGAATTTTGAGCATTACTTTGGTAGCATGTGAGATGAGTGCAATTGTGCAGTAGTTTGAGCATTCTTTGGGATTGCCCTTCTTAGGGATTGGAATGAAAACTGACCTTCTCCAGTCCTGTGGCCACTGCTGAGTTTTCCAAATTTGCTGGCATATTGAGTGCAGCACTTTCACAGCATCATCTTTCAGGATTTGAAATAGCTCAACTGGAATTCCATCACTTCCACTAGCTTTGCTCGTAGTGATGCTTCCTAAGGCCCACTTGACTTCACATTCCAGGATGCCTGGCTCTAGGTGAGTGATCACACCATCGTGATTATCTGGGTCATGAAGATCTTTTTTGTACAGTTCTTCTGTAACTCAAAACTTAGTGGCTCCCTATTGTGGACAGAAAACACATCTTAAATCCCTGGCGTTGAACGCCGTTTCTGACCTCACCTAAGTTTATTTTCATGTCTCATGTCCTGATAGCCCCTTGTATGGGTTCTCTGGTGACACTCCTCAGGATAAGTTCAAATGTTCTAACTCCTCATTCACAAGCCCAGGATTAACTCAACGCATAAGCCAGAGGAGCAGCTTGGCAGAATAAAGCTGCAAGGTATGAGGTGCCAAAATTATGTGGGACACCCCAATGCTCCTAACAACTGAGGACTGAGTTTAAACAGGAGAAAAGTTAGCAGTAGAAAAACAGCTGAAGGACACGAATACACACACAAAATACATATTAAAGTAAATGTCAGAAAGCAGATGGATAAATTCACAAATGATAAAAAATCCAAATGAAAGTCAAGCAATATCATGTTTGTCCATCAAGTTTAAAGTGATTGTTTTTAAAATGATGCTGTGCTGTGTTGTGAAGGTCTAGAAAATAAATCATCACCTAGGATTTTGCCAGACAGCACTTCTGAAAGGCAATTTGTAAATGTTTGTCTCAGGCCTTAGAATATGAATGAGTACACTTTAGTCCAGAAATTCTAAATTAAAAATCATCTTTAGGTTATTATCACAGTTTTGCCCTAGCATATATTCCACTAGAATGGTGGCTATCACTGCAGCATTAATTGCAACAGATAAAAGTTTGAAAAACTTACATGGCGAACCATAGGAGATTTGTTATATTCATGTGATAAATTTAAATAATCACTGCAATTAATAGTGGGATAAAATTGTTAAATTATAAGTGTATTATTCATATATTATTTAGTGAAAAGTAGAATACTGAAACTCAACGTATTCTGTTTGATTCTACTTTTGTTTTAAAAATATGTGTATAAAACGGTAATCGGATAGTAATACTCTAAAATACAAATGATTATTAGTAATAAAACTAAAATAAATAAATAATAATGATGATGATCCAGGTGGCAGAAACATGAGAACCCTTTATTTTCCCCAAATTTCAAAATGTATCGTTAAGAAAGAAAATGATAGAAACCCAATGAAAGCAGGATTCATATTAGGTTGGATCTGTGCATAGTTTTTGACTAAATTCAGCTTGTCATAGTTTTTGGTTTTGGTTAGTGTCTAGTACAGTTTGGTATTTCTGGATACCTAATAATTTCCTCTCTACCAGGTCCAGTGTGGGTGAGGGTGTGGAGAAACGGTGCCTGAGCAATGCCGGATAAAAACTGTAACTGAACAAAGTGTTCTATAAGGAATCTTACCCACCTCTATCAGGAGCCATAAAAATGTTACATGCTGCAACTCTATAATCCCATTATAAATATCCCATCAAATGGCGTACTTCCCATAAAAGAGGAAAACTATTCATGCTCAAAATGTTTATTACTGAGAGCATTAATACTGAAACGTTTGAAAACAATCTCAATATCCAATAATAAACATATGATTAAGTGAGTCCTAGGGTAGGCATTCAATGAAATTTTCAGTAGCCATTAAAATAATTCTTTTGAAAATTGCATAGCAGGGTATTATGCCCAAGGCATAAATGTTAAGTGAAAAAATAAGTAGCATAAGACATATGTGGCTTCTTGTGATTTTGCGTATACAAAAATAAGTCTGCACATCATGAAAGAAAAGAAGAAAATGTGGAAAGGAAGGGAGAACAATTAAAAGTGTCTTGCATTTCATGGTTTTTATTTGAAATAAAAGTAATCTACATCCTTTTTAGATTCTAAGTCTCTGCCCAGGATGTGAGGATAGAATGCAAAATCCGTAGTGGTCCAGTATGATGGAAGCTGTGAGAATCTGAAGGTGTGAGGAATAGCAGAAGCACTCTGTCTCCACAAACAGCTTGCTAGGCAAGTCTGCTCGTGGAAAACTCCTTGACTACGGTGACTTTCTCCAAGGATGTGTCTGCTGGGAAAAAAAAAAAAAAAGCAACTTTTTAGCTCTGATGTTTCAGAGAAACATATAGGGCTCTGATCTTCTACCCCACACTCTATTTCACTCAATGAGTAGAGGTTTTACAACGGGAACTTGGATCTTCAGTTTATATAACTTAATCCCTTGGTAATTTTCTCTTACAGAGACACCCTATTTTGTCGAGCAGTAGACCAACTAAGTGACCTGGAGCACATGGATCCAAACAAGGAAAGAGAGATTTAAAGAAAGAGACAAATTGGCCTTTAATTGAAGGAAGAATGAGCCAGCCCAGTGCAGCCTTCTCTGAAACAGCAGATCCTCTAAAGACATGCTTCTGCTCTCAAAGAGGTTGGCCTGGCAACTCGCTTACACACTCCACTTGGGGAAACTTCTTTTCAGCACCAGCCAAAATGCCGATCCAGGTTCTTTTTGCCTAGCAGCCTTGAAAGCTTGCACACATTTAGAGAAAATACTTTCAAATGACTCCGGAGTTCTGCTTTATGTTTTCTGTTCCTTTGAACTTATTACCTCTTTACAATGTCTTGGACTATTAGTTTGGGAACATTTAAAGTTAATGACTATATGGAAAGTAAAACAACACTTTGATGTAGCCCAAGTCATTCATTTCTCTCTTTCATACACAGGAGGTTATAGAAGGCTGGGTGATGCCAGATCAAGTCATTTCAGGAATAAATAACTTATTTGGGGGTCTATATGGATGGTTGCTCAGGGGGGAAAAATGGATGGATCAGCTCTGGAGTGTCTAAAGGAACTGGAGCTATGATTAATGAGGGTCAACTTTAAAACCCGAGCACACACAGATAGGATTATTTCACACAGAGAGCAAAGTCTGTCTGACCCAGGCTACCCCAACATAGTCCCTTGAGGTACATCGTTCACAAATCTTGTTAGTTTCAGGGATGCACTGACGGCAAAAAAGAGATGCAGAGAGGATCTCCTTTGGCTGTAAACAGACAGTACTTCTAAAAGTACCATGCAAATGCAGTGATGATGGCCATTAAAGGAAATTGGCAAGTGTTTCTAGAAAGTCAAGGTTGAAGAGTTCTGCTAGGGTATCTTTCACTTAAGCACATCATGCTCTTCCAAATAATAGTCATGGCTAGCACATTTTTTGGTTGGCTTGTTCCTTATTTCTTTAGGTAAGAGCTTGAAAGTTAGCTACTGGATGGATTTCTCTGTGATATGTAAGAGGCTTAGAAGTGGAGCCAGGAAATCAGAGGGAGAGGGAGACCTGCTTATACTAGGTGTCTTAGACAGGGCCCCAGTCTGAGTTCATTAAAGGATAAACAGACCCTCTTCACACAAAATTGTCTTATCTCTGTGAATAAACAGCAAAGGACAACAGACCGGGGATAGAGTCTCTGAAACATGAGAGACCCAAAGGGTATTCAGCAGAAAACCTAGAACACGGTTCCTTCTTCCCCTTGACAAAGCAGTTAAACACGTGTTTATGTTTGTTAACAATTGTGTTATGGTGTGTATGAATAACGTGGGTGCATTCTCTCATAGAGTTTACATTATTAAAGGGCACAGTTATTATATTTAAGCGTTCAGAATAATAGACAGCCTTGCATTCATTATTCAGTCTCATTGAGCAAATATTTGTTGAGTGTCTACTGCATGCTTAAGACTGATCTAGACATGGAGATTCAATGAGGGAAACACAGATAAGGTCCCAGTGCTTGTGAAATTTATGTTCTAGTGGGAGGAGATAGACCATACAAGTAGTAACAAATTGAAGATGATTTTAGTTCTTCAACAGCAATGGAGAAACCAGAGCAGACAGGTCTGATTGAGGGCAAGTGAAGGTGCGCTTCCCAGGTGGCGCATTGGTAAAGAATCTGCCTGCCGATTTAGGAGACACAAGAGACTTGGGTTTGATCCTTGGGTCGGAAAGATCCCCTGGAGAAGGAAATGGCAACCCACTCCTGTATTCTTGCCTGGAACATTCCATGGACAGAGGAACTTGGTGGGCTATAGTCCATGGGGTTGTAAAGAGTTGGATACGACTGAACAAACATGCATCGAAATTGAAAGTGAAGTCACTCAGTCGTGTCCGACTCTTTGCGACCCCATGGACTGTAGCTCACCAGGCTCCTCCATCAGTGGAGTTTTCCAGGCAAGAATACTGGAGTGGGTTGCTGTTTCTTTCTCCAGGAGATCTTCCCAACCCAGGGATTGAAACCGGGCCTCCCACATTGTAGACGGAGTATTTGAGGTAATTTTATTTTAGAGTAACAGAAAGCCATTGGAGAGCTCAAGAGTAACATAGTTTATGTTTCAACACCTCACATGCCTGCTCTGCAGAGAATGGATGGTAGAAGGGAAGAAGAAGGGAGACGAATTTGGAGGGTATCACGATGCTTTAGAACTAGACATTCATGATGTTCTGGAATAAATGCTACTAGTGACCTGGACTGAGTCTGGATACATTAGACAGTGGAGCTGCAGAACTCCATGGAGAATGAGGTAGTGGCTCCACGTCCTGAGATAGGAGAGGACCGGGAGGAACTGGCTGGGAAATACCAACATCCTTTTGGGAGAATGAGAATTGTGTGACCTCTGGGTTCAAGTGGTTGAGAAGAGTTTTCCAGAAGAAATGAGTCTGAACTGGACCTCTAAGAATGGGTAGAGTTTGAATATGTATTTAAGGATGAGCTGTTGAGATTGATTTTATAGTGCTACTTGAAAATTTTTCATTACCTCATCAATTATTCATTAGTGGTGGGTTTTTTTTTTGCCACACCAAATGTACTTTTATATAATTTTTTCCTCCAATTAAATCTCCTAATTTTTTTTTCTTAAAGTAATATTTTTGAAAATAAACATTATACCAAGGAGTTGATGGGATGGATCTCTGTAAACCCTGGATTGAATTGTTTGAACTCCATCAGCTACTCAATTCTGAAAATCAGTGCTGGGTAACTTTATTAGCATTCCCTTCCCTAAACCAAATATTCTCTTTAATTATCTTCATTTTTCCAAATTGATTACAAGTTCCTTGATAGAAAGAGGAAAAAATAGTTTTTGTCTGCTTTGCTATTGTTTGTGGGAGCTGTAGGACAGACCCCTGTGGGTTTCATCAGTGCTGTCTGCGTTCTCATAAGACTTGGAGCCAGGGGCGAGTAAGCACCAGCAGGCTTGTGGAACCAGTAATTCTACATGGAGCATCTCGTGGTCTAGATGTCTGGGTTTCACCCTCTTGATTCCACTCTGTAGAGAGTGGAATGCTAATTCCCCAGTATATATACCCACCCGTAACCTGTCAGTATGACCTTATTTGTAAAAAGTGTCTTCCAGATGTGATTAAATTCAGGATCTCAAGATGAGATCATCCTGGATTATATGGATGAGGCCTGCATCCAAAGACAAGTGTCCTTATAAGACTAGGAGAAGGCATAAACAAAAAAGTTCACCTGGAGACAGATGCAGAGCTTGGACTCACATTGCCACAAACCAAGTATTACCCAGAGCCACCAGAAGCCATCTAGAAGCATGAAGAAGCAAGGAAGGATTCTCACGTAGATTCTCTGAGGGGAGCGTGGGCCTGCTGACACCTCAGTTTTGAACTTCTGGCCTCTAGAACTTGGAGGCAAAGTTTCTTTTGTTTTAAGCCACCAAGTTCATGGTAATTTGTTATAACAATCGTGGGAAACCCATACAGTCTTTATACCCAGCTCAGGTGAGCTATCAGTGTGGACCTCCCGGCCCAATCTGTATCCAGCAGATCTGGGTCTAGAAGGGGGGGGATGAGTGAGGTACCCAGGGCACAGAGTGTCAGGGGGGTAAGGCTCACTGACTCCTCTGTCTCCCACCCCAGCAGACGTGGAGGTTATCCAAACTAGTCCCCACAGGGAGTGAGCCTTCAGAATTCAACTACGTGTATACAGTAAAAGTGATGGGATGTCATTCATATTAGTAACCTATTTTCAGGTATATTTTCAACCTAAGAGGTTCAGACATTCTGATTGGAGTCAGAACACCACAGAGAGCCCCCAGAAATATACATAGTGACCTCTTTAGAGACAGCAGACTCCCAGGGGAGCCTGTTGAGACACCTCATTTTGAGAACAGGGAAAAGCGAAACAGTCTCAGGCTGACTGGTGATGCTAATACCATTCCTCTTGATTATCTGGGTGTGCAAGAGATAGATGGTGAGGGGGAGAGCTGGGAGAAGAGCAGGAATCTCTGAGTGTGAAAAAGAAGAGCCTAGACAAGAGTTACAGAAAGAGAAATTCATAGACAAGAGCCCAGCAAATACAAAGCATCCTCAGCCAGAGTGATTATCGGTCCAAGCAGTGACTTGATCCTGATTTGTTCCCTCCCTGTATCTGCTCCCTAATGAAATATGCATGGTAGGTGATTCCCATTTAAGCAAATTAAACACACAAGTCAGCCCCTATTTCTAGATGTTTAAAAAGTCAGAAATTTATTTAATTTTCAGTGCAGCTAAAGTTGTTTTTAAACCAATTTGTGTTTTATTAATAGCTACTCAAGAAAAAGAAAAAAAAAGTTCACGGTCTCTTCCTGAAGGCTGCAACTAGTTAGAATGACAGTAATACATGAAATGAACGAGATGATCTAATCTCTGATTATTTCATCCAATATGTTAAATGGCTAAACTTTTCAAAGTCAACTTCCAAAATGCCTTCAACTGGATGATCAAGAAGAAATACATTCTCTGCCTTTAATTCCATGATTAAGTGAGAGGAGGGAAGTCCCTTATCTTTTGCCTTCAGTTTATTTTTACAAGGTCTTATTTTGAGGAGAATGTGTACAAGTCACTGTTGGGTCAGATCATCTTTGTCCAGTGACGTGAGTTTTCAAGTTGGCAGTGACCCCCGGAAAGTCTCCTAAAGCTAAACTGCTCATTTATAGAGGCGGCACCCAGCCCCAGGATGAGGAAATCATATGTCAAGGCCATAAGTAAGTTAGAGAAAAGGAAAGCTTGTTGGTCACCTCTTTTTGCTAGCATTTTATAAGATGTTTCATCTATGTTTTCTATTTTAAATTGCCTGATAGTCACCTAGTGAGTGTCACTTATCACTTTTATAAGTGATAAGAGTTAGATTCAAAGTAAAATATATGTTGCTTAGCAGCCCACCTCTTTCTCTGTAATTCTTCCCTCCTCATGTCTCCATCTGCTCATAAAATTAAAAAACAGTTCGTAAGGAAAACAGTTTTTGGGAAGGTTCCCATGACTCCTCCCTCCTGAATGCAGATGGGACTTGCCTCTAACTAACTGTATACAGTAAAAGTGATGGGATGTCATTCACATGAGTAACCTACATTGTATAAGACTCTGTCTTGCTAAAAGACTGACTCTGAAAACTTTTTCCCTTACTGGCTTTAAAGAGGTAAACTGCCATGTTGTGAGAGGGTCTAATGGAGAAAGTCACATGACCAGGAACTCCACATTGCCTCTGTGAGCTGAGAGTGGTCCCTGGCTGACAGGCAGCAAGAAGCCAGGATCAGCTTTACAATCATAGAAGATGATTTCTTCCACCAATATGAGTCAGTTTTGAAGCAGATTCTTTCAAGTTAACCCTTCGTATGAGAATGCAGCCTGATTTATATATTAAGTGAACTCAGGTGAGACTCCAGTGCAGAGAATCCAATTAAGTCCTATCTTAAATTGACCTACAGAAATGGCAAAATAATAAATGGGCATTGTTTTAAGTCACTAGGTTTGTGATAATGTATTATTCAGCATAGAACATTATTACCACTTTTGTTACAGCTCAGGCCTTGTGATAGGAGCTTGAAATTCAAAAAGTTTAGTAGGAAACTCTCTCTACCTTCAAGCTGAGGGTTGGGAGGGATAGATAGGTAAATATCATATAATTCTAATGCAGGGGAATGCATTCTATAGCCTTTCATAAAGAAATGCTTATGACAGTGAACAGGAAGGATAAGGTAAGGAAGTCTTCCAACAGTGACCCCAGGCCCAAAGTCTCCTCTCTCCATATCTCAGCATTCTCTCAGAACTTTCATTCCCACTGATATGTGAGGACTGATGACAACCCAAATTAACACTTTTATTCTTAGTGAGAAATAGCAGAGGATGTGCCCACCAATATCTGTGTGTTTCTTCTCCTTTCAGGCAGGTGGTGTAGTAAGTTGTGCCCCATAGTTGGACAGGCCATATCACTGAGTGCTGGCCAGCAGAGCTGATCTAGTAAGCTGCACCACTTCCACGACTGGCTCCTAAAGTCTTCTACCAGGTCCTTCAGACAGAATTAATTGTCTCCAGGCAGAATGAGAGGATCTGGTAGAAGACTGCAAGGCCCTGACTGATGGCAGGATCCTGGGTTCCTAAGCCACTCTGTGAAAGGATGCCCAACACACAATCAGTCTTACCATGGAGTGAGCAAGAAAGAAATATTTATAGTGTTAATCCACTGGGATTTTTTTTTTATTACTATAGTTAGTCTGTAGCAGAATTAATTTTTTTTATTGGTATCAGTGATAATTAGAAGGATCGAGTCAATGGATGGAGACCTTTCTCATCTCTTTAGCTGTCTTTGAGATCCCCATTATCCTAGAGTTAACCCCCAGTTAACATATTGATCCCATGGGGCTCTGAGGATGAGGGTAAAGGTATACATGGACTCTGCAGAGATGCACAGACTTTCATGACTGTGGTACTGAGGCAGTAACAAGGCCAGTGTTCCAAGATTTCCATAGGCATGGGTTCTCCCTCCCTAGCAAGTCTGGTCCAGACTTCCCAGTTCATTTCTAGCTGGTTTCTAAGACCATACTTCAGGGGAGAAGGCCTCTTCCAAGGGCTATTATAAACTCTGGGAAAGGGGCCAGAATGCTTCATATTGTAATGGAAAATAACCCTTCCACCCTCAATCTGCACATTTTATTTAAAGGTGTGAAAAATGCTTTCCCAGAGTCAGCCAGGAGCATTCAGGTCTCCACAGGGACCTGAGTTAAGGGGGGTGGGGGGGACGCGGTGAGGGAGCAATGATTAGGTGAGGGATACAGTGCTCCCTACAGCAGTTTCCAGGGGAGCAGCAAACTTGTAGTTAGAAGAAAATAAGCCTTGACCTCCAGTCTGACTCATGTTATGTGTTTCTACCTGGCCCTGGTGCCCAGAAACTCCAGCTTACACTGGGCCCAGGACCAGGGGAGTTGAATGGAGGGGAACCCTTGCTGTGGACGTGGAGTTTAGAAGCCATAGTGCTGCCTTCAGAGGCTGATCCCATCACCAGGCTAAGGGCAAGTGAGGAAAAGGAGACCTGGTCCAGGTTAGCATTTGGAGGCAGAAGAAGGAAATGGCAACCCATTCCAGTATTCTTACCTGGGAAATCCCACGGACAGAAGAGTCTGGAGGGCTGCAATCCATAGGGTCCCTAAAGAGTCAGACGTGACTTAGGGACTAAACAGCAGCAGCGGATGAACACTCACAGATTCTCAAGTTTGAGAGTTGTCTGCTGCTGCTGCTAAGTCACTTCAGTCGTGTCCGACTCTGTGCGACCTCATAGACGGCAGCCCACAAGGCTCCCCCGTCCCTGGGATTCTCCAGGCAAGAACACTGGAGTGGGTTGCCATTGCCTTCTCCGTGAGAATTGTCTACAGAGCCTAAAACCAAATCAAGCTTTTTGAAGAAACAAAGTAACAAAGTCCTTGACTGGCTGGTGTGTAGTAGGTAAAGAATAATTCTTTTTTGCAATTATACATCCTTATTTAATTGCTTCATTATTCTGTTTCTTAAGTATTTGTGATTAATATTATACCATTTGCAATAATGGTTTCCAGGAGACTAGATGATTCAGTTCAGTTTAGTTGCTCAGTCGTGTCCGACTCTTTGCGACCCCATGGACTGCAGCACGCCAGGCCTCCCTGTCCATCACCAACTCCCGGAGTTTACCCAAACTCATGTCCACTGAGTCGGTGATGCCATCCAACCATCTCATCCTCTGTCGTCCCCTTCTCCTCCAGCCCTCAATCTTTCCCAACATCAGGGTCTTTTCAAATGAATCAGCTCTTCGCATCAGATGGTCAGAGTATTGGAATTTCAGCTTCAACATCAGTCCTTCCAATGAACACCCAAGACTTATCTCCTTTAGGATGGACTGGTTGGATCTCCTTGCAGTCCAAGGGACTCTCAAGAATCTTCTCCAACACCACAGTTCAAAAGTGTCAATTCTTCCGCTCTCAGCTTTCTTTATAGTCCAACCCTCACACCCATGCATGACTACTGGGAAAACCATAGCCTTGACTAGACAGACTTTTGTTGGCAAAGTAATGTCTCTGCTTTTTAATATGCTGTCTAGGTTGGTCATAACTTTCCTTCCAAGGAGTAAGTGTCTTAATTTCATGGCTGCAATCACCATCTGCAGTGATTTTGGAGCCCAAAGAAATAAAGTCAGCCACTGTTTCCCCATCTATTTTCCATGAAGTGATGGGCCCAGATGCCATGATCTTAGTTTTCTGAATGTTGAGCTTTAAGCCAACTTTTTCACTTTCCTCTTTCACTTTCATCAAGAGTCTCTTTAGTTCTTCTTCGCTTTCTTCCATAAGTGTGGTGTCATCTGCATATGTGAGGTTATTGATATTTCTCCCAGCACCCTTGATTCCAGCTTGCGCTTCTCATGATGTACTCTGCAAATAAGTTAAATAAGCAGGGTGACAATATACAGCCCTGATGTACTCCTTTTCCTATTTGGAACCAGTCTGTTGCTCCATGTCCAGTTCTAACTTTTGCTTCCTGACCTGCATACAGGTTTCTCAAGAGGTAGGTCAGGTGGTCTCGTATTCCCATCTCCTTCAGAATTTTCCACAGTTTATTGTGATCCACACAGTCAAAGACTTTGGCATAGTCGATAAAGCAGAAGTAACTGTTTTTCTGGAAATTTCTTGCTTTTTCGATGATCCAGCGGATGTTGGCAATTGGATCTCTGGTTTCTCTGCCTTTTCTTGAACATCTGGAAGTTCACGGTTCATGTATTGCTGAAGCCTGGCTTGGAGAATTTTGAGCATTACTTTACTAGCATGTGAGGTAAGTGCAATTGTGCGGTAGTTTGAGCATTCTCTGGCATTCTAGATGATTATACAATAGCTAAAATAATAGGCAAAGCCCATGTGACACAACAATGTGGCATTTTTTGGGAGTTAATATGGTCATCTTTCTCTGGCTCTTTTAAAATAGCTTTCAAAATTTTAAATGCATTGTTAGCAATGCTATGAGAAAGGAATGATATTTTTAAATTATGATTTACTTTAGAAACTTTAATTTGCAACTTTATTTTACCATCATTTGAATTAATATTGACATTTTCAAAGTTAATCACCTGAGTTTGAATGATCTTTCTATACTTAGATGTAGCTTGTGCTGGGATCCACCCATCAACTCCACACAGTAGTTCAAGCCACTTGGGTCCTTGATGCCTTTTTTTTTTCCTACTGATTTCTGTATCTAATCCATTAGCTAGTGCTGCTGATTCAAACTCAAAATAGATCCCAAATCTGAGAATGTCATACCATCTTCTCTGGTGTGATCCTAATGCAATTCAGCCATATTTCTTTATATAGTCAGAAAATTCATTCTCTAAAAGAAACCAGAATGATCTTAAAAAGAATTTTTTTTACCATGACTAACTTCTAATGGTTTATCATTTCTCTTAAAATCCCCACTTTGCCTATAGCTTATTACACCCTGAAGACCCACCCTTTCCTAAATGTTACTCACTGAAATAGAAAATAATCCTTCTGTTATCCATGCACACATTTTATTTAAGGCGTGTGTTGTGGGTTGAATCATGCATGGTGCCCCACATTCTGATGTTCAAGTCCTGATATCTAGGACCTCAGAATGTGACTGTATTCACAGAAAGAGCCTTTAACTGGGTAGTTAAGGTGAAGTAAGGTTTTACTGGTGCTCCCTAATCCAGCATGACTGGTGTCGTTATCAGAAGAGGAGACCAGGACGCAGAGACCACGACAGTGAGATGCCCATGTGAGGACACAGGGAGAAGGTGGCACCTTCAAGCCAAGGAGAGAGGCAGCCGAAGAGGCCAAACCTGCCAATACCTGATCTTAAGACTTGCGGCCTCCAGAACTATGAGAAAATTAAATTCTGTTGTTTATGCATCTGCAGTCTGTGGTACTTTGTAATGGCAACCTAACTTACTCAACCTATCTTACTTTGTAATGGCAACCTATCTCTTGCCATTAGGAGATAGGCCCAATAGGAGATAGATAGATAGACAGTTAGAGATGTATTACAGGAATTGGCTCATGTGTTCTGGAGGCTGAAAAGTTCCACAAAATCTGCTGTCTGCCAGCTGGAAAGCCAGTGGTGTGATTCATTCCAAGTCTGAAGGTCTGAGAACAGAAGAATTAGTGGAGGGACTGATGGTGTAAGTTCATGTCTAAGTTTGAAAGCCTGAGTGCCAGGAGCAGAGATATCTGAGGACGGATGGAAATGAATGTTTCTGATCAGACACAGTGAATTCACTCTTCTTCCACTTTTTGCTGTATTCAGTCCCTCCAGGGCTTGGACAATACCCACCTGCCTTGATGAGGACAGAGTTTCCTTACCCAGTCTGCTGATTGAAAAGCTAATCTTGTCCTCAGACACTTTTACAGACACACTCAGGAATAATTATTTGACTAGTTATCTGGGCATCCCTTAGCCCAATCAAGTTGACATACGAAATTAACCATCACCCAGCCCTCACAAACTAACTCAGTTTGAAAAATGCTTACCTAGCTTTAGCCAGCAGAATTCAGGTCTCCCTGGGGATGAAGGCTGAGGATGGAAGCAATGCTGAGGTGCTAAACTATCCATCTTCTATCCCAGCTCCCCTCAACCATAGATATCCAGCTTTCCTAGACTCTCTACTTTTCTTGAACTTACCCAGATTATTCCATTTTTTAATTAACAGTCCCTCTGGCTACAGAACTTGACATGTGAATCTTCCTCTTTTAATTCAAGTGCCAACGAGACACCCCACCTAATCACAATCAATTAGCCTTCCATCACCATTTTATTTTACTGTTTTTTAATATTTATTTTCATTTATTTATTCATTTGGCTCTGCTCAGATTTAGTTTCGGCATGCAGTATCTTTAGTTGCAGCATGCAAACTCTAAGTTGCCACATATAGGACCTAGATTCCCAACCAGGGACTGAATCCAGGTCCTCTGCATTGGGAATGTGGTATCTTAGCTATTGGATCACCAGGGAAGTCCCTTCCATCACCATTTTATATTTGTTTTCCTTCATAGCACTTTTCATTCTCCTGTGTAACTGATGCATTCATTTGCTTAACTGGCTCCTCTAAGCAGTTTCACAAGAGTGGTGCCAGATTCAAAAGTAGAAGCTCATTAAATCTTTGTTGAATGAATGAATCAATTTTTTTTTATTAGACTCAAAGTTTTTCAAAGGCTTGGTTACAACTTATTTATCCGTACTCCTATTTTCCCATATAAAGTCTGTTACAGATTCTCAATAAAAGCCACATAAATTAAACAGGATCACACACACACCACACACACACACACACACACAACATGGTGTGAATGCTGAATGAATGAATACATATAGCATATTTAAAGTCGTTTCCTTTATGGCTTTGAAGTTAGGAAGAAATATGTAGAGAAAGGAAAAAAATCTGTTCTTAATAAACCATAATATTGAATTTTCACCCAGGGTGTCAGTAGATATGTGAGAAAGTGATCTGGAAGGTCATGGAGCCCCACTGAGGTCCTGTCTCAGCTCTGTCCCAATCACCAACATCATCCCAGAACATTCCTAGAACAATTTGCTGATCATTCTTTAAAATTTGAGATTTATTAATTCCTTATTTCTTGTAAAAAAAAAAAAAAAAAAAAAGGGTGGGTGGGGAATCTGAACTCTGGAGAAGGCCACTGATATGCTTGCTTTTCTTATAGCCCCAGATTGAAGTTAAGAACGTGTGCTGACTCTTTGGCTGGATCTGTATGCCCAGGCCACTTAACTTCCATAGACCCATTTCTTTGCTACTGACTTCAATCCTTTGTTTCAGTTTTCCATTATATTTAAACATAAATTTGATACACTCAGGTTTGTGGAATGATAAATTGGGTTTAATGACTGGCAAAGACTGGATAGATGGTCACTGATCTTGTTACTCTTCCTGGACACACACCTAAATCACATTTCTTAGTTCAAATAGAGAAAAGATGAAGCCACATCACTAGATTTTTTACCATGAATGTGAGTAGAAGTGGCATGTGTCACTTCTAGACTAAGAAAGTGAGTTCTACAATATTCTCTCATTTGTTTTTTCCATGGGAATCTTAGAAGCTAAGTATGGATGATAGTTCCACAAGATGAAAGATACATGGATCCCAAAATAACTTAATGGAACAGAAACCATGGTAAACAAGCCATTCATCAGAAAGGAAAATATGTCTACTATTTTAAGTCACTGAATCTTGGAGTATTGTCTGTTATAGGACCTCTGTGATACTTGTTCTCATTAATAAAGTTACTTGAACAGCATTTCTTGGGTTGACTCTATTCATTGTTTAGGATTATGATTATTTTTATTTCAGTATATATTAAGAATCAATGGCAAGATTGAATGCAAGTATCTTCCTATCATGAATGATAGCAACATAATGAACCATAGTGATAAATGTTTTAGATTCCAAATATGTATCTCTCAAAATTTCAATATTTTAAACATATTTGCATTTATAAATACATATGTAATTTCACACAAGGGCCTCCCAGGTGGCACAGTGGTAAAGAATCAGCCTGCCAATGCAAGAGCTATGAGATGAGGGTTCGATCCCTAGGTAGGGAAGATCTCCTGGAGGAGCGCCTGGCAACACACTCCAGTATTCTTGCCTGGAGAATCCCATGAACAGAGGAGACTGGCGGGCTACAGTCCATAGTATCACAGAGAGTTGGACACAACTGAAGCGACTTAACACCATACAAGCCAAGGCAGCAGATGCAGAAGACGTGGGTTTGATCCCTGGGTTAGGAAGATCCCCTGGAGTAAGAAATGGCCACACACTCCAGTATTCTTGCCTGGAAAATTCCATGGACAGAGGAGCCTGGCAGGCTACAGGCCATAGTGTTGCAGAGAGTCAGACATACTGAGCATAACACTACAACAACAACACATTTCACAAAATTATGAAGGAATCCTGATCGTCTTAAAGTCATTAAGAAAACACTTCCTGGCTGAAACAGGAAAGACAATGGTGTTAATCCCAGGTTAAGAGACTTTCTGCAGTGTTGTTAGAATACAGGATAAGTTCACATCCTTAATGCCAACAGCGTGATGAACGGGCATGACTGTAGTCAGCCTGTAGTTTTACCCATACACTTCTGTTCTACCTTGAGTTCATTCTATGGTTACCAGCAACCAGTTGCTTTTCTTCTCAAACCCACTTATAGTAGTTACACTTGCTATTATACTTATAAAAGTTTTATAACATTTTAAATTTTATATAAAATGATATAATGAGAATGAGAAAGGAAAGTTATTGGGCTTATGAAAACTGGATAAAGGAGAGCTACTAAAAAAATGTTGCATTGGGTATAGTCAAAGTAAACATAAAAGATTGTGTGTGGGTGTAAGTGCTGGGTGTATGCTTCGTATGCAATAAAACCACAACAGTTTTTTATGCCTTAAAACAACAACCATTTATTTAGCTAATTATTCTGCAAGTGGATAATTTGGGTTTAGACTAAGTAGAAATTCCTCTGACTAGGTCAGGTTTAGTTGATCTTGGGTGGGCTTGTTTCTGTCTCTACACTCAGCTGGTGGGTTGTCTCTGGACAATTTAGATGACTGGGGCTTCTCTCCACATGGTCTCTTATCCATCACAGGCCAGCCAGCCCAAGATTTTCCATGAGGTTGCAAGTTTACAAAAATAGCAAGAAAGTAAGCCCTAATGTACAAGTGTCTTTCAAGACTGTTTGCAAATTTGCTACTTATTGTACCCTTGGCCAAACAGATTATATGGCCTAGGCCTGTTGTCAATATGAGAGCGCTACCCAAAGGCAAAAATATTGAAAAAATGACAATAAACTTGGGTTATAACTGCAATCAGCTAAACCTAAAAGGGATAATTATAGGATTTCCTCACTTTAATCACTGCATATGTGTCTTTAATTATTACATTTTAAAGAAACAAAGTATTACACATAATATGGGAATAGTTAATGCAAAATAATATGTGTGTGATCTCTCCCTAAAATATACATTTTTCTGATAAAACAGCTACTGATCTTTATCTTGTAGAGTTTGTCATCCATATTTGTATTCTGCCTCTACTATAACAAGATTTCTATAAGCAGGAATAAATCCATATTTGACAGAGAATATCAAGGAGACATATGTATTTAAAATGTTTTAAAACTATATATGCATATATACTTTAAAATTATGTATACCATAAGTATATACAATGTAAGTAGTATATAAATAATTTAAGATTGTAATAATATCAATTTAATAATACATAATAGTAATAATACAGTAACATGTAATATATTGTATGTTATTATCTTAAATTACTTCTGTACTATTACACAATGAAAATGCATGACTCATACTAAGACAACACATTCACCAAATGAGAAAGAGAGTTGTTTTCAGCCCTTACTATATAATGTGACTTTACTAAAATTATACTTTTTACATTTTCTATATTTAGTTTTTCAAATTATAAGACTAATATGTAGTGGTTGAAAAGAGTGATACTGTATGTATACAAATGTAAAATAAATTACCACTCTCATATTTATAGACATATTAAATTGTTCCTGGCTGCTTTTTTATTGAAATATAATTATACTGTATGTATTAGTCAGCAAATTATACTTTGTTCTTGCCAGTAAATGATAAATATCCCTGCAAGTCACTTCGACAGGTAATATGGAACTGCTGTTGTTGGAGAAGACTCTTGAGAGTCCCTCAGACTGCAAGAAGATCCAACCAGTCCATCCTAAAGGAGATCAGTCCTGGGTGTTCATTGAAAGGACTGATGTTGAAGCTGAAACTCCAATACTTTGGCCATCTCATGTGAAGATTTGACTCACTGGACAAGACCCTAATGCTGGGAAAGATTGGGGGCAGGAGGAGAAGGGGATGACAGAGGATGAGATGGTTGGATGGCATCACCGACTTGATGGACATGGGTTTGGGTGGACTCTGGGAGTTGGTGATGGACAGGGAGGCCTGGCCTGCTGTGATTCGTGGAGTCTCAAAGAGTCGGACACGACTGAGCGACTGAACTGAACTGATTGCTTTCTAAACTATTGTACATGTACATGCCATTTTATATAAATAGTAGCAAATTCATGCTGTTTTTTTTATATGCTCCACTTTTTTTTCATTTATTTTTATTAGTTGGAGGCTAATTAATTTACAATATTGTAGTGGTTTTTGCCATACATTGACGTGAATCAGCCATGGATTTACATGTGTTCCCCACCCCATCCCTCTGGGTCTTCCCAGTGCACCAGCCCTGAGCACTTGTCTCATGCATCCAACCTGGGCTGGTGATCTGTTTCACACTTGATAATATACACGTTTCAATGCTATTCTCTCAGATCATCCCACCCTTGCTTTCTCCCACAGAGTCCAAAAGTCTGTTCTATACATCTGTGTCTCTTTTTCTGTCCTACATATAGAGTTATCATTACCATCTTTTTAAATTCCACATATCTGCATTAGTATACAGTATTGGCGTTTATCTTTCTGGTTTACTTCACTCTGTATAATGGGTTCCAGTTTCATCCATCTCATTAGAACTGATTCAAATGTATTCTTTTTAATGGCTGAGTAATATTCCATTGTGTATATGTACCATAACTTTCTTATCCATTTGTCTGCTGATGGGCATCTAGGTTGCTTCCATGTCCTGGCTATTATAAACAGTGCTGTGATGAACATTGGGGTACATGTGTCTCTTTCAGATCTGGTTTCCTCAGTGTGTATGCCCAGGAGTAAGATTGCTGGGTCATATGGCAGTTCCATTTCCAGTTTTTTAAGGAATCTCCACACTGTTCTCCATAGTGGCTGTACTAGTTTGCATTCCCACCAACAGTGTAAGAGAGTTCCCTTTTCTCCACACCCTCTCCAGCATTTATTGCTTATAGACTTTTGGATAGCAGCCATTCTGACTGGCATGTAGTGGTATCTCATTGTGGTTTTGATTTATATTTCTCTGATAACGAGTGATGTTGAGCATCTTTTCATGTGTTTGTTAGCCATCCAAAGAAGAAATACAGATGGCTAACAAACACATGAAAAGATGTTCAACATGCTGTTTTTTTATTCATTTCATTCTATTTACTGTGATAAAATATATAGAACATAAAATTTACCATCACTATTTTTAAGTGTACAGCTTAGTGGCATTAAGTGTATGGCTACATTGTTGTATAACCTCAGCCATCATCCATCTGCAAACTATTTTCATCTTGTAAATTTTGTCTTCAAATTTTCATCAAAAGCCTACACCCATCAAACAATAATTCCCATTTTCTCCATCCTGCCATAATCCGGAAATTACCACTTTACTTCTTGTTTCTGTGATTTTGATTACTCTAAATACCTCATATTTGTTGCTGTTGTTCAGTCACTCAGTCGTGTCCAGCTCTTTGAGACCCCATGGACTGCAGCACTCCAGGCTTCCCTGTCCATCACCAACTCCTGGAGCTTGCTCAAACTCATGTCCAATGAGTCGGTGATGACATCCAACCATCTCATCTTTTGTTGTCCTCTTCTTCTCTTGCCTTCAATCTTTACTAGCATCAGGGTCTTTTCTAATGAGTCAGCTCTTCGCAACAGGTGGCCAAAGTATTGGAGTTTCAGCTTCAGGATCAATCCTTCCAATGAATATTTAGGATTGATTTCCCTTAGGATTGACTGGTTTGATCTCCTTGCAGTACAAGGGACTCTCAAGTCTTCTCCAACACTACAGTTCAAAAGCATCAATTCTTTGGTGCTCAACCTTCTTATTGGTCCAACTCTCAACTGGACCATCAGTTCAGTTCAGTCACTCAGTTGTGTCTGATTCTGTGACCGGGCTTCCCTGTCCATCACTAAATCCTGGAGCTTGCTCAAACTCATGCCTATCGAATCAGTGATGCCATCCAAGCATCTTATCTCTGTTGTCCCCTTCTCCTCCTGCCTTCAATCCTTTCTGGCATCATAATCTTTTCCAGCAAGTCAGTTCTTTGCATCAGGTGGCCAAAGTATTGACTTCCTACTTTTGCATATGGAAAAACCATAGCTTTAACTATACGGACCTTTGTTGGCAAAATAAAGTCTCTGCTTTTTAATATGCTGATGGATCTACTTTTTATTATGCTGTCTGACAAAATGTGGTCCACTGGAGAAGGGAATGGCAAACCACTTCAGCATTGTTGCCTTGAGAACTGCATGAGCAGTATGAAAAGACAAAGAGATATGACAATGAAAGAAGAACTCCAGGGGTCAGTAGATGCCTAATATGGTTCTGGAGAAAAGCAAAGAAATATTTCCAGAAGGAATGAAGAGGCTGAGCCAAAGTGGAAGCAATGCCCAGTTGTGGATGTGTCCGGTGGTGAAAGTAAAATACAGTGCTGTAAAGGGCAATACTGCATAGGAACCTGGAATGTTAGGTCCATGAATCAAGGTAAACTGCAAGTGGTCAAACAAGAGATGGCAAGAGTGAACATTGACAATTTAGGAATCAACGAACTAAAATGGACCAGAATGGGTGAATTTAATTCAGATGACCATTATATCTACTACTGTGGGCAAGCATCCCTCAGAAGAAATTGAGTAGCTCTCACAGTCAACAAAAGAGTCCAAAATGCAGTACTTGGGTGCAATCTCAAAAATCACAGAATGAACTCTGTTCATTCCCAAGGCAAACCATTCAGTATCACAGTAATCCAAGTCTATGCCCCAACTGCTAATGCAAAAGAAACTGAAGCTGAATGGGTCTATGGAGACCTACAAGACCTTCTAAAACTAACACCAAGAAAATATGTCCTTTTCATCATAGGGGATGATGCAAAAGTAGGAAGTCATGATATACCTGGAGTAACAGGCAAGTTTGGTCCTGGAGTACAAAATACCTCAAATAATAAGCATTTATCTTTTGGGGGCTGGCTATGTAATTTAGCATAATGTTTCCAAGATTCATTCATACTGAAGCATGTGTCAGATTCTCCTTTCTTTTTAAGTATGACTAATATTCCTCTGTATGTATATACCACGTTTTGCTTTTCTATTCATCCATAGTTGGAAACTTGGGTTGCTTTCACATTTTGGTGATTGCAAATAATGTTGCTATGAACTGCTAAGAAGATGGATGTACAAATATCTCTTTGAGATGCTGCTTTCAATTCTTTAAGTATGTACCTGAAAGTCGAATTGTTGGATCATATAATAATGCTATTTTTTTAAGGAACCATCATATTGTTTTGAAATTCAGCAGTTTTTCTAAAATAAACCTGGTTATTTGTGTGGGTGTATGTTTTCCTCTCTAACTTCTTAGACTGTAACCTACATGGTTGTTTTTTCTTTTTTTTTACTTAAAAAATTTTTCCTGTTTTTTTTGTTTAACTATTATTTTCTTCTATCTATCTTTCATTACTTTCTGGGATTTCTAATACTCACATATTAGTTCTCTTGAGTCTAGTTTTTGAGCTTTATATCTTTTTCTTCATAGCTTTCACTCTCTTGGTATTTTTGCTTTGTATTTTAGATATTTCTCCACTTGATAAAATCAAGCTTCAACAATCACTGTTTATGCTGTCAAGATATTCCTCAACATTTAAAAATAATTTAAGCAACTTAACTTCACTAACATTTTTCAAATTATTATTTATTTTATCCAACAGCTTTATCTTTATGAACTATCATTACTCTTTTTATTGTTAAGCCTCCTTTTGGCTTCTAACTAGAGTATTCTATTAATCAGTACAAACTAAGTTATGCTACAGTAAAAAGTCAGTATATTTTTCTTTGCTATCATATGTCTAATATGATTTACTGAATGGCTCTGATTCTTACATTGGTTCAGAAACAAGTATAACAGAGGTGAAACCATAAGTGAAAAGAAAATCAACAGAATAAGAAAAATATTTGCAATCTGATTAAAGGTTAGTATTAAAAATATATTAAGAATTTATACAAATAAAAAGCAAAAAGAACCAAATAATCCAATTAAAAATGGGCAAAGGACCTGAATATACCTTCAAATGAGGATATACAAAATACCTACATGTATATGAAAAGATGTTCAACCTCATTAGTCATTAGGGAAAAGCAAATTAAAACTGTTTCATACTTGTTAGAATGATCACCATCCAAAAAAGAAAAAGAAATAACAAACATGAGTGTGGATGTGGAGAAAAGGGAACACTGTGCACTATTGATGGGATTACAAATTGGCACAGCCCCTGTGGAAAACAGTGTGGAGAATCCTAAAAAATTAAAAATAGAACCTCAGGTGACATAGCATTTTCACTTCTGTGAATGAATCCAATGAAAGGAAACAAAAGTATTACCTCAAAAAGATATGTGCACCCTCCTGTTCATAGCAGTGCAGCTTACAGTAACCTAGATAGAAACAATCTAAATGTCCATTAAGAAAAGTTGTGTTGTACATACACATATATATATGTATAACTATATATATTTCATTGTATACATATATATGTACACACTGGAATATCATTCAGTCATTAGAAAAACAAAGAAATCCTATCATTTGCAACAACATGGATAGCCCATGAAGGCATTATGCTAAGTGAAATAAATCAAACAGGGAAAAACAAATATTAGATGACCTCACAAATATATGAAATCTAAGAAAACCAGAAAATGAAAAGCCAAGTCCATGAAAACAAAGATATCAGACTTGGGGTTACCAGAGGCAAAAGACAGCTCAGAGGAAGACCTGGAGAAATATGTCAAAACACAAGCTTCCAGTCATAAAATAAATAAGTTCTAGGAATGTAAAATACAACACAGGGGCTGTAGCTAACTATACTGTACAATGTGTAGGAAAAATTAACAGAAAATACTGAGTTCTCATCAAAAGGAGAATTTTTTTCATTTTATCTTTTCTTTTCTTTTTTTTTTTTTTTTTTACTGTACCTGTATGAGAAGATGGATGTTAGCTAAACCTACTGTGGTAATCATTTCACAATGTATGTAAATCAAGCCATCATGCTATAAGCCTTAAATTCACACAGTGATGTACATCAACAATTTCTCAACAAAACAGGAAAAAAATAAAGTTGAGATACGCTAGAAAGAAGAAAAAGAAGAACACTCTTTAAGTGTTCCTCCTTTAAGACAAGGTTACAAGATTTGCCCCAGCAGGGTGAAAGAGAATTAGAGAACAATGCAAAGGTAATTCAAATATTAACCACATATTTAATTGGCTAGAGTGGTCACATGACCCACCCCACATCAGTTCAGTTCAGTTCAGTCACTCAGTCGTGTCCAACTCTTCGAGACCCCTTGAACCACAGCATGCCAGGCCCCCCTGTCCATCATCAACTCCTGGAACTTACTCAAACTCATCTCCATTGAGTTGTTGACACCATCCAACCATCTCATTCTCTGTCGTCCCCTTCTCCTCCTGCCTTCAATCTTTCCCAGCATCAGGGTCTTTTCAAATAAGTCAGCTCTTCGCATCAGGTGGCCAAAGTATTGGAGTTTCAGCTTCAGCATCAGTCCTTCCAATGAACATCCAGGACTGATTCCTTCAGGATGGACTGGTTGGATCTCCTTGCAGTCCAAAGGACTCTCAAGAGTCTTCTCCAACACCACAGTTCAAAAGCATCAATTCTTAGGTGCTTAGTTTTCTTTATAGTCCAATTCTCACATCCATACATGACCACTGGAAAAACCATAGCCTTGACGAGACAGATTTTGTTGGCAAAGTAATGTCTCCGCTTTTTAATATGCTATCTAGGTTGGTCATAACTTTCCTTCCAAGGAGTGAGTGTCTTTTAATTTCATGGCTGCAGTCAACATCTGCAGTGATTTTGGAGCCCAAAAGAATAAAATCAGCCACTGTTTCCACTGTTTCCCCATCTATTTGCCATGAAGTGATGGACCCAGATGCCATGATCTTAGTTTTCTGATTGTTAAGTTTTAAGCCAACTTTTTCATTCTCCTCTTTCACTTTCATCAAGAGGCTCTTTAGTTCTTCTGCACTTTCTGCCATAAGGGTGATATCATCTGCCCCACTTCAAGCAGGTGGCAAAACCCAGATTTCCATGTGCCCAGATGGAGAAGAGAATCTGGAATCAAAAAACTAATAACGTGTATCTGATACTTTGGGCTAATTGGTGGGCATCAGGCAGAGTGCCGGTTTGTTATGGAAATACTCAGGGGAGGCTTTTTTGTACCTTGGTGTTTTTATGCTCTTCTTGTCTTGGAAGTAGAGAGGATCTTGTACAACTGTTCAGAATTTCCTTAGCATCCTGGAGATCAGAGAGATTGAGAATCAGAGAACAGAGAGATTGGGGTTATAGAACTCCAAAGGTAACACTGTCTCCAAGAGCTACCTCTCTCGGGCACCATGGCTGAGATTTTCCATGCAGGTTCCCAGATTCAGAGAGAAAAGAGAACCACCGCAGTCCTCTGGCTCACAGCCTCCAGGGGCTGCCTGGCTGCCCCTCCAAGAGCTGTTCAGGATAGCAGAAGAAATCAGACTGGAGTTGCAATAAGCATAGAGGCAAGGTATCCTCCCAGAATCTCCATGAGACAGTTTGTCCAGAATGGCTTTTAAAGTCACTTGCAGGGCTTTCCTGGTGGTCCAGCAGTTAATACTTTGTCTACCAATGCAGAGGGTGTGAGAGTTCAATCCCTGGTTAGGGAGCTCAGATCCCACATGTCTCCTGGCCAAGAAATTAAAACATAAAACCAAAGTATATAGTAATAAATTTAGTAAAGACTTTTAAAATGGTCCACATCAAAAAAGAAAAACCATAAAATAAAATAAAGTCACTCGTACCAGAATGGATAAAGGTCATGAAGCAATGAAATACAAATGATGGATTATATGTATCAGAAAAGTAATACTTAATCACAAAGTAATATAAATTTTAAAACGGTAAGATACCATTCTTTTCCATTAAGTTAATGCATTTCTTAAATTTATAATATTTCTCATCACTATTAAAAATGATAGGGCATATATATGTATGTATTGACATGAAAAGATGTCCACGATATTATGTGAATCAAGCAAAACGCAGGACAGTTTGTATCATAAGGATATATTAATGCACTTTTTAAAAAGAGATCTCCATATAAATGCAGGTATATTCATTTTCTTTTTCTTGAAAGATATCTGAGAAATGGTTAATAGTTATTACCTTTAGGAAGAGGAAATAGTGGTAATTGAATAAAAAGATAGAAGCTTTCTTTTTATGTATGCATTTTCTAGTGTGCATAAATGTTTTTTGTTATCATGTTATGCATTTTTTTAGTAAACTAGTTTTTAGGGGAAAAATGGAAAAGATACAAATAAACAGTCCTGGGAACCAAGAGTCTATTTCTAACCATAGCTATGAAAAAATTTTTATAAGAAAATACTATGTATAATTTTATACCTGTAAACTTGAGAAATCTTAAAAAAACAAAACCCTAGATATTGTAACGTTTAACAATGGTAAAGGGACAAGAAAATGAAATACTCTCACTCCTGGTGAGAATGCAGGTCTTTTTCCATTTTCTTAAAATTCAATTTAGTGATGGGTAGCAAGAACATTAAAAGTTTTCTCAAGTATTCAGTTAGCAGAAGTAATCACAATTCCATTCTAAGATTCATGTAGAGTAATACCTGTATTGCAAAACTAATTATAAACAATGAAAAATCAGACCTATCAAAATGTCTAACCTAAAAAGGTGGTTACATTACCAACGATATCTTTAAATAAATGAACAGTATGAAACTATAGTTTTTCATAAGACTCTTCAATTGCATGATTAAAAACTTCAGTATTTAATGCCAATTGACAAAAAAAGATTTGTTTTATAGACAATATAGTTTTTATTTAAAATACATAACATATGGAAGAAAATATACCTAATATTAATAGCAATTGTCTCTGTGTTTATCTGTTTATTCAAGTCTTTGTATGTTTTTGTTTCTTTTATACCAATTTTTTACATTTTTCAATGATGAATTTCTTTTATAATGAGAAAAATGCAATATTAAAAAAAAGAACTATGATGTACCTAATAATGTACATCAAGTACACACATCAATTAAGGTCAACATTTAACTGTTATGTTCCATATGTTAAGGGGCATTTTTGGCAAGGATATCAATTACTGCTCAGCATTTTCTTCATCATTAGTTCAATTATGGTTATATTTGTTTGCAGTAATTTAATAGAAGTAATCATAGGGCACAATGCCAGGATATATTCCACAAGGATAGTGGCAGAAATGCTGTTAGGGTGTTGCATTACAAGATTTTTTCTCTATTTTAAAAATCTTATTATATCTTTCCAGAATATTTATAATGAGTCAAATTTTATTAGCGTAGAAAAATGATAATATTTTAAAAGGTAATCACATTTAGCCCAAAGATAATCTGTATTACAAATATGCTACTCCCGAAAAAATCCAAAATTCTCGACTGGAAGTCTAGAATCATCAAATTAGCATCATAAATTATGCTATTTTTACTGATAAGTGCCAAGTTAGTTAAATAATTCAAGTTTCCAATATTCTACCAATATTCATTAAACACTATCTCTGTGGCGGTCCCAGTACTAGGGACTGGATTTATGAAAATGCATTAAGACAAAGTCTATGCCTTTGAAAGTCTCAGTCCAGTAAAAGAGGAGAGCAGACAAACTGACATAATTACAAGCTACTTTGGTCAAATACAAATACATCCTAGAGAGGCAACAAAGAAGAAGGTAAACTTGGTGGTGGTTTAGTCGCTAAGTCATGTCCAACTCACGGACACCATGGACTGTGGCCTGCCAGCCTCCTCTGACCACCAGCTTTTCCAGACAAAAATATCGGAGTGGGTTGCATTTCCTTCTCCAAATTAAGGGGCTGGGGGCAGAGTTTAGGGTGGGGCTGGCAGCATGCTTTTGGTTAAAGCTGCAACCGGGGTGGTATTTGTTGGACGTCTTCAGTCTCATAATGGACTATGTAATAAATATTTTGAAAAAGTGAGTTCTCTCATCTTTCTTAATTTCACTAACACAGCTAATCACTTGTTTTGAAAGAGACAGAAACATGAGTCACCTGGAATAAGATCCACGGAGTGGACATTCCCAAAACACCAGCCACTTTGCATCTCATTATTTAAAAAAAAAAAAAAAAGCTTCCAAATTCTAAGATAAAAGACGTTTAAACAGAGCCAACTTCAGAAGACATAACGAAGAAGCAATGCCCTCTCTCTTCCTAAACAGGAGGCAGCTCTCTAGACCCATGACTCACTTCCGAGGGTGAAAGCTTTCTGGCCAAGGTGCTCACATGAGGACATGGGAATGAAAGATGTTGGGACCCCTTGGCTTCCCTCCCTGCTGTGACAAGTTATCCTCTTGAACTTACTGCATTTAAAGATGTTCTTTCTTATCTTCTGTAGAAAATTTTACAACAGCCAAAGAGAAAATGTCTTTGACTCCACATTCATCAGTAGCTTGCTTATATGGAAAATTGTGTTTTATGAAAGGTGACTCATGTGTTTATGTAAGGATATCTAAGTTTTCATTCTGTGCAATGTGGCAGCGAATGATAAATCCGTTGAACAAATGTGTTTTTGCATTTCTACCATGTAACACATAGAGTTGCGACTGAGCTAGTAATTTACATGTTCAGATGTTTCATCTTTCCAAGGAATTGACTTCCTGAGTTGGGACTCTGCTGAAATCTGCTGAGCCAAATTCTCCCAGTGCCAAAGTTACTCCCTCATAGGGTGAGACCCATTTGGAAGTTGCATTAACATTGCTTCAGGCTTCCAGGCAGTGACTGTTTCAAGAAGGGCTCAAAGCTACATTAGAAAAGTTAATACATCTTGAAATGGGGATTTTTTTGACTTGAAAAGAAAACATATATTAAGTTTTTTAAATGATGAACTGGAAATTCTCCTTTGAAAAAAAAGAAAGAAAGAGAGAGATTTGCTAAATTTTCCTAGTATGGATAAGATATTTGTGTGATTACCAAACTGGGCAAGCTAACTGAAGAAGTGAGAAGAGAGGGGATGGGAGAGTAATTAAAACTCTTTCTATTCTAATTTAATTGCTTTCAAACTTAAACACCACTTTTAAAAACAAGCAAATTCCCCCATATTTTTAACTCATTCACTGTGTTCCTAAAGGACTTAGCCTTGAAATCAATAAAAAATAATATGAAATAATACAAATATGCATAATAGTTTTTCAGGAATTTCTGGATCAAATTTCATTTTTACCACTTACCAGCTATATGCTTTTAGGGAAATTTCTTAACCTGTCTGGGATTTCAGCTTCTAAGCTAGTAAAATAGAAATTGCATTTAGTAAGATAATAGGTGTAAAGATTAATATTATTAACTAAATATTCAATAAACAGAAGTTATTTTGACATATTAACCCTGAGAAAGAGAGTACAATGGCATATTTTAAACTAATTATAAAAATCTCAAGTGTCAGAAACCCACCAGGGAATGAGTTGTATTAAATAGCTGTGCGTTTATCCTTTTAAGCATTCAAACTTTAAAAATTATTATTTTAAATCTAAATCTTTCTAAAATCTTTCATACACTTTGGTTTTTCATAAGCAGATATTCAATGTAATCTAACATTTTCTTAGTAGTTTAGGATTATTAGATTGTCACTTTGTAAGCCTTTGAGGTTTGCAAAGCCATGTTCTTGTACTAATAATACACTGGCATTTAGACTGTGTTTGCTTTATATTGTTTAAAAATGTTCTTAGTGGCAATGTGGCCTGAAAGAGTCCTTTTTTATTTCCCAAGTAGAAAATCATCATTGAAAGCATTAAGTAGACACAGGAAAAATCCTGGATATTATAAGATCAATTTTGGCATCTTTCTAAATAAAAATATTTCAGAGGGAAACAAATCATATAATGACAGATGAGCTGGAATTTAAACTTCCTAAAGTTTAAATCCTACTCCAGTCTTTCATTTTGAAAAGATCACCATCAAATGGGAATTGCCTAATTGATTTACCATAATACTCCTCCAAAAGTGACTCAATACAGTACACTACATTGATATGCATATTTAGAAATAATAAACTAAGTCCTTTTCCCATTTAGCCCTATGAAGTTTTTATCTGAAAAATATTTTGTATGTATTTTCTTTGCACTGATTCCCTGAGATTACATAGGATATACTTACATGTTAAAGAGCAAATAAAACAATTTTTCAATTTTTGTTTTGTTCTTCTAAATATAAAATCCCTATAGCTTTCTCATGATGAGAATCTGACCCAATAAAATTGTTTCCAGAAAGAGGAATTTTCCTTACATTTTCCAATGATTTAATCAGAGCACATTGGTATATTTACTTCTGCGGGAGCCAGGAAAACCTGTATGGATTATTTCAATGCCATAGAAATGAAAACTAGGAGTTTTCATCTAGAAATGAAAACTTAGAATATTTTACAATGATTTACTTACTCTGTGTGATAAAATTTTCCAACTTCAAGCATAGCTAAAAGTAATTTAATTTCAACATTTTACTGAAATGCAAAGCCAGGTTTTTTTCAATGGCCAAAAGACACAGCCAGCTGGAATTATAGAGCCCATAGAGGACACCCTAATACCCTTAGCCCATTGAGTTCTTGGTTTAGAAAGTTTTCTGGTCTGTAAAACTAACTTTCTCCCTTCAAACAAGGAAGATCAAGCAAACTCAGCGTTGAAACATAAATTGAGTGAAAGTGAAAGTGAAGTCACTCAGTGTCTGACTCTTTGCGACCCCATGGACTGTAGCCTACAAGGCTTCTCCGTCCATGGGATTTTCTAGGCAAGGGTACTGGAGTGCATTGCTATTTCTTTCTCCAGGGGATCTTCCCCACCCAGGAATCAAACCCGGGTTTCCCGTATTTCAGGCAGATGCTTTACCCTCTGAGCCACCAAAGAAGCCCCCAAATTGGGTGAAGAATAGTCTAATTATCCAGAGGAGACAAAACTCAATTCCCTCTTTCTCCTCAAGAATATGGAAGATCAGTGGACCTAAGAAGTTAAAGAAACTTTTAGTAATGTCTTGAAATAACTTGCTTCATGGCTTTGCTTGGGCTTCCCTGATGATTCAGCAGGTAAAAAAAATCCACTGCAATGCAGGAAACACAGGTTCCATCTCTGGGTTGGGAAGATCCCTCCCAGAAGGAAACTGCAACCCACTCCAATATTCTTGCCTGGAGAATTGCATGGACAGAGGACCGTGGCTGGCTATGGCCCATAGAGTCGCAAAGAGTAGATCACATGGCACATACGTGCCAGAAATGAGGAAAAGGGCAGGGGTGGCTTTGATTTGAGCTGAGTCTTTGCTGCAGGCATAGGATTTGGTTCCTAGCCCTCTTTAAATATCAGCCATGTTAGGGTGAAAATGAGAGCCCATGTCACTCAGGGTCCAAGCATGAGAGAGAAGCCACACAGTAATCTAAATAGGGAAAATTTTAATATAAGGATTAGTAGCTAAAATATGGGATTGAAGTAATGAAGAATTGGCTAACAGGAAATAAAGAGAATGTTAAAGGACATGGGAATAGCAGATATAAGAAGCAACCTCTATCCTCAGGACTGAAATAGGGGGCCTGAGGAAGAACCTCCCGCACACATCCCCAGGGCTGGGAGCCAGTCCTTGTTGGACAGCATGGTCACGGCTCTCAGGGTGGCAGAGAAGTTTCTGTGCGCGTGCCAATCTGCTCTCTAGCGTGCCAGGGAATGTGACTGCTGGAGGCTCTGGGCTACAAAATCACTTGAAGGGAGTGCTTGGGAAAGCGACTGGCAGCTGAGTGCTGTTGGCTGCTAGTGCAGGAGTCAGATGCTGGAGAAGCTGCGAATGCGCCAGGATCCTAGTACTGGAGAATTCGGCACTGTAAATGCCAGGCTCAGGGGAAATGTGCGGGCGGTAGGAGCTGGGCATGATACAGGAGTGTGTAGGGAAAGCACATTAGAACCTGAGGGGAAAGTCCTTCATCCTGTAACTGGACAAAGATAAGCTTATTGCTAGCTAGCAAGAGAAACTTTGCCCTCATTTTTATAAGGGAGACAGTGAAAGGTAAATTTGAAGTTGATGGGCAATAAATTGATAACTGGCAAAGAACTCAGAGAGGAAGCACCTTCTGAGGCTGTGCTGAGAGCCAGGCTACCATGGGTAGGGGGACCCTGGCTTGAGCGAGTGAGTGAGTGCTCAGTTGTGTCCAACTTTTTGCAACCGCATGGACTGTAGCCCTCCAGGCTCCTCTGTCCATGGGATTCTCCAGGCAAGAATATGGAGTGTGTTGCTATGCCCTCCTCTAGGGGATCTTCCCAACCCAGAGATCAAACTAGTGTCTCCCGTGTCTCCTGCCTTGGCAGGCGGGTTCTTTACCACTAGCTCCATCTGGAAAGCCCTGTTCAATGAGGGCTACTGAAGAAAAGAATCTCATTCTGTTTGTGTTTATTCTAATGGAGAAAAGGACAATGTACGTATATTGTTGTTCAGTAGCTAAGTAATGTATGACTCTGCTACCCCTGGACTACAGCTTGCCAGGTTTCCTTGTCCTTCAGTAGCTCCTGGAGTTTGCTCAAATTCACGTCCATTGAGTCGGTGATGTTATCCAATCACCTCATCCCCTGCCACCCCCTTCTCCTTTTGCCTTTTATCTGTCCCAGCATCAGGGTCTTTCATTCACTTATCATTATGTGTCAGGCACTGTGGTAGGTACTTTTCATATCTCATTTTAACTTTAAAAAATATAAATATTTAATCCTGATTTTAATTAACTAATATGGTCAAGGTTACTCAGCTATTGACCATATATTTCATATTGCATATGAATTAATATTTCATTTATTAAGTTGTGTAACTTTTTGAAAGTTACATAACCCTTGGATGCTTCAGTTGCCTCTTTAGTACAGAATCGACTTTATAAAATTGTGAGGATTAAGTTAGATAATACATGGTACAAAATCCTTGAAATCATCCTTGGCATTTTATATATATTCAATAAACCCAAGGAGAGTATCAGTGGTGGTGGAACAGAACAGAATAATAATACTCTGACCTGGATCTCTAGCATTCTGAAGCGCATTTCTTATACATCACTGCTAACAGTTTTCCAGTTTTCCAAGAATCAGTTTCCACAGTAACTCTTGTTATCACTTGAGTTTTCAATAATGGTAAGTCTTTAACAACCAGCAATCTGAAAAGCAAGTCTTGATTTGTAGTGTTTGCCATGGTGTAGGTTCTTCCAGCATGGTCAATTTCAAGTTATTAATACCAAAGTAACTAAAAAGCCTCTTGATGAAAGTGAAAGAGGAGAGTGAAAAAGTTGGCTTAAAGCTCAACATTCAGAAAACTAAGATCATGGCATATGGTCCTATCACCTCATGGGAAATAGAGGGGGAGACAGTGGAAACAATGTCAGACTTTATTTTTGGGGGCTCCAAAATCACTGCAAATGGTGATTGCAGCCATGAAATTAAAAGACGCTTATTCCTTGGAAGGAAAGTTATGACCAACCTAGATAGCATATTAAAAAGCAGAGACATTACTTTGCCAACAAAGGTCCATCTGGTCAAGGCTATGGTTTTCCAGTGGTCATGTATGGATGTGAGAGTTAGACAGTGAAGAAAGCTGAGCGCCGAGAAATTGATGCTTCTGAACTGTGGTGTTGGAGAAGACTCTTGAGAGTCCCTTGGACTGCAAGGAGATCCAACCAGTCCATTCTAAAGGAGATCAGTCCTGGGTATTCATTGGAAGGACTGAGGCTGAAGCTGAAACTCCAGTACTTTGGCCACCTAATGTGAAGAGTTGACTCATTGGAAAAGATCCTGATGCTGGGAGGGATTGGGGGCAGGAGGAGAAGGGGATGATGGAGGATCAAATGGTTGGATGGCATCACCGACTTGATGGGCATGAGTTTGAGTAAACTCCGGGAGTTTGTGATGGACAGGAAGGCCTGGCGTGTTGCGATTCATAGCGTCGCAAAGAGTCAGACACGACTGAGGGACTGAACTGAACTGAACATTGCTGAATGCCCGGTTGTGAAAATATCAAAATATACACAATCAGTTCTCATGAGCTGGTGAGAATCAACTCCAGGGCACCATGTGACAGTAATCATTCTTTGACAAATATAATAGAGAATTAATATTAGTGATTATTGTTGTTATAGTCATTATATAGACTAAATACTAAAATAAAAGACATTGACACAATATAGATTTTTGCATCTGTTAGAAAAAGGGAAAACATTGTCTTATCATAAACCTGAATTCCTATTTTGATTTGTTGCTGTCTTTTTATATTTATTTGCCAGTTTTTTTAGAAATAGTTTTATTTATTTATTTATTTATTTTTGGCTGTGATGGGTCTTTGTTGCTGCATGGATTTTTCTCCAGTCGTGGCCAGCAGAGGCTACTCTCTGGTTGTGGTTGTGGTACATGGGCTATGCCAGAACTTCTCTTGTGGAACACCAGTTCTAGAGCACAAAGATTTTAGTAGTTGAGATTTCCAGGTTCTAGAGGACAAGCTCAGTAGTTGTGGTGCACAGACTTAGTTGCTCTGTGGCATGTGGGAGCTTCCTGGATCAGGGATCAAACTGGTGTCTCCTGTACTGATAGGCGGATTCTTTACCACTGACCCACCAGGGAAGTGCTCCATTTTCTCACGTAAGTATTAACATAATGAAAGAAAAGAGTGAAAGAGAGAATTCTGACTCCTCAGAACCGACGGAATGTGGTTTTCTTATGTATATTTTCCAAGTGCATCTCTTTTGGAAATATGCCAAGAATTACCTTAAAAGACAAACACAAATAAATGAAAACTCTGAAGTCTGAAGATAGCAAGGAAACAACCTCTGCCAGCCTACACTTTATTGTCCTTCTGATTAACCTTTACGATTTCTTCTTTTCTTTGTTCTTCCTTCTGGAATTAAGAATTTGCTGAAAATGAACACACGCATGCTTCACACATGACCCTATTACATCCTTTCTACTAGTACACAGGCTCTGGTCAGACACCATAAGTCTTTCAAAATTTATCTTTCCGTGGATTTAACATAGAAAATTGTCTGTTGGAATCAATTTATTATTTCCCTTATGAAATATGGTTTTCATAATGTTCAAAGGCTGGTACTGTTCAATTAAATAAAATGCTGTCTTTTTTTTTCCATTTTTATGTTGGAAAAGATCTGCATTGCTGGATTTTTTAATTTTTTGTCAGCCAAAGATAACTCCAGAGAGAAAGCTGTTTAACTCTTGTTTTACAACTGTTCAATAAAAGACACTTGGCATCTGCCGGTTTGTATTTAAGAGAAAAGGGGCTTTGCTATGGTTCAGTGCTTAAGAATCCTCCTGCCAGTTCAGGGGACATGGCTTCCTTCCTTAGTCTGGAAAGATCCGACAAGCTGCAGAGCAACTTCTATGTCTGTGGACCACAAGTACTGAGCCTGCACTCTAGAACCTGTGAGTAACCGTCAGTTACTGAAGCCCATGTGCCTAGAGCCATACTCTGCAACAAGAGAAGCCACCACAATAAGAAGCGCTTACGCCGCACCTAGAGAGTAGATACTGCTCACCATGACTGGAGAAAGCCCATGAGCAGCAACAAAGAAAGTGCAGCAAAAAAAAAATAATGATAATAATAATCTTTAAAAAAAAAGAAAAAGAAGCAAACTTACAATGGTACTATATTTCAGGGATCCACTTTTTTCCACCAGCATCAGATCGTTTATACAGGCTATCAGTGGGTTCCCTGGGATGGCAGGGGTGGGGATGGGGGTTCGTAATGGTAAATGAACATCTGGCCTGCTTTGGGTGAGCTGGACTGACAATATTCCAGGGATCTGGGCTTGGGAAGGGCCCAATGTGGTCAGAGAGGAGGACCATGAGCCCTGCAGGAGGGCCTACTGAGGGTCAGCCCTATGTGAAGCACTGTCCCCTATGCTGCCTCATTTACTCCTCATGCTGATGGCGTGGCAATGACAATATTGTTGCTATCTTATAAATAAAGAAGATGAGATGCAAAATAAAAACATTCATCCAGGGTCGCAAAACTTGAAAACACTGGATAGGGGTTTCAGTGAAGTCATTTTAGGTCTATCCTCTCTGTACCATACTAGTCTTCCTCTTAGTCTAAAGTCTCTTAATTCTGAGCAACATGGAAACATGTACATTACCATATGCAAAATAGACAGCCAACGGGAATGTGCTGTATGGCTCCAGGAACCCAAACTAGGGCTCTGTAATGACCTAGAGCGGTGGGATGAGGAGGGAGGTGGGAAGGAGGGAGAGGACATATGTATACCTATGGCTGATTCATGTTGATGTTTGGCAGAAACCAACACAATTTTGTAAAGCATTATCATTCAATTAAAAAACAAATAAATTTTTAAATTTATTTTTTATTGAAGATAATTGAATTACAGAATTTTGCTGTTTTCTGTCAAACCTCAACATGAATTAGCTATAGGTATACATACGTCCTTTTTCTTTTATGTAAATTTAAAAAGATTAGCATGAATTATTTTTAAAAATCAGAAGCATGTATATTTAATTCTTGCAATTAAAAAATGCTATGTATCCTAACACATTAGTTAAAAATAAATAAATAAAGACTCTTGATTTTTATTTTTATTTAATTCCGAAGAAAGGGGTTGAAATTTTTCCTTTTGGCTCAGTAATTACATTGTCAAGTAGATAGAAGTATACTCCAATATGGAAAGATTCTTTCCTAAGAGGTTCTTTAGAAAAAAAAAAAATTTAATTTTCAAAACCAAAGAAGTCAAAATTCTGATCAGTAAATTATTCAACTTAAAAAATAATCCTTTATTATACAGAATATTCACCATAGGCTTTCTTTAAGTAACCAAACTTCATGGCACTTTAAAAAAATTGCTAATACAACTTTGATTAGAATGGAGATTTTCATGAATAATTTTAACAGTTCAGAACACCATTATATGTATGTACTCATGTGCATGAAATCACTTTATTAATTTGAAGAGAACAGATTAATAGGTAATTTATAAACGGCATTTACAGTAAAGTGCAATAACAGTAAATTTGACATGGATCTTGATTTACTATCGATACAATGGTGGAGTTTGATCAGATCAGTGGTTTTCACACTTGTGGGAGCTTCAGAACACTTCGTACAGTCAATATGTAGAGCAGCAAAGCTACAGTGGCTGAAAGGAGAAAAGGGGGACCCAGAAGGCTGCACTTGGTGACCAGTGATATTCTAGAATTCTATGCTTTGAGAAAGATGAAGCTAGAGCATGTAATCTCTAATCAAAATCCATGAGAGCTGTCAGTATCATTTTGTTACAAGAGCTGATCTTCAACTAACATTTGCCTAAGGCCTGGGGGCCTTGAAGCATCCATGCCCATGAGCTAGAATATTCCTACAGGGCCAGGCCTCTGATGGAGCTTCAAGGCCTTGGCAGATAGGTACCTTATGACTTCTGTAACCTCACATTTAATTCCCACAAGCACCATCATTTCAATCACTCAGTTGTGTTCAACTCTTTGTGACCCCATGAGTCGCAGCACATCAGACCTCCCTGTTCATAACCAACTCCCGGAGTTTACTCAAACTCATGTCCATTGAGTCGGTGATGCCATCCAACCATCTCATCTTCTGTCATCCCCTACTCCTCTGACCTTCAATCTTTCCCAGTGGCAGGGTCTTTTCAAATGAGTCAGTTCTTCATATCAGGTGGCCAAAGTATTGGAGTTTCAGCTTCAACATCAGTCCTTCCAATGAATATTCAGGACTTATTTCCTTTAGGATGGACTGGTTGAATCTCCTTGCAGTCCAAGGGACTCTGAACAGTCTTCTCCAACACCACTGCTCAAAAGCATCAATTCTTCGGTGCTCAGCTTTCTTTATAGTCCAACTCTCACATCCATACATGACTACTGGAAAAACTATAGCTTTGACTTGCGGACCTTTGTTGGCAAATTAACGTCTCTGCTTTTTAATATGCTATCTAGGTTGGTCATAGCTTTCCTTCCAAGGAGTAAGCATCTCTTAATTTCATGGCTTCAATCACCATCTGCAGTGATTTTGGAGCCCAGAAAAATAGTCTTTCACTGTTTCCCTGTCTATTTGCCAAAAAGTGATGGGACCAGATGCCATGATCTTAGTTTTCTGAATGTTGACTTTTAAGCCAACTTTTTTACTCTCCTCTTTCATTTTCATCAAGAGGCTCTTTAGTTCTTCTTTACCTTCTGCCATAAGGGTGGGGTCATCTGCATATCTGAGGTTATTGATATTTCTCCCAGCAATCTTGATTCCAGCTTGTGCTTCATCCTGCCCAGCATTTCTCATGATATACTCACCATATAAGTTAAATAAGCAAGGTGACAATATACAGCCTTGACATACTCCTTTCCCTATTTGGAACCAATCTGTTGTTCCATGTCCAGTTCTAACTGTTGTTTCCTGACCTGCATACAGATTTCTCAAGAGATAGGTTAGGTGGTCTGGTATTCCTGTCTCTAAGAATTTCCCACAGTTTGTGGTGATCCACACAGTCAAAGGCTTTGGCATAGTCAATAAGACAGAAATAGAAGTTTTTCTGGAACTCTCTTGCTTTTTCAATTATCCAGTGGATGTTGGTAATTTTATCTCTGGTTCCTCTGCTTTTTCTAAATCCAGAAAAAGATTTAGACATCTTGAACATCTGGAAGTTCACAGTTCATGTACTCTTGAAGCCTGGCTTGGAGAATTTTGAGCATTACTTTACTAACATATGAGATGAGTGCAGTTCTGTGGTAGTTTGAGCATTCTTTGTCACTGCCTTTCTTTGGGATTGGAATGAAAACTGTCCTTTTTCAGTCCTGTGGCCACTGCTGAGTTTTCCAAATTTGCTGGCATATTGAGTGCAGCACTTTCACAGCACCATCTTTCAGGATTTGAAATAGCTCAACTGGAATTCCATCATGTTCACTAGCTTTGTTTGTAGTGATGCTTGCTAAGGCCCACTTGACTTCACATTCCAGGATGTCTGGCTTTATGAGAGTGATCATACCATCATATTATCTGGCTCATAAAGATCTTTGTTGTATAGTTCTTCTGTGTATTCTTGCCACCACCTCTTCTTAATATCTTCTGCTTCTGTTAGGACCATACCACTTTTGACCTTTACTGTGCCCATCTTTGCATGAAATGTTCCCTTGGTATCTCTAATTTTCTTGAAGAGATCCCTAGTCTTTACCATTCTATGGTTTTCCTCTAATTCCTTACACAGATCACTGAGGAAGGCTTTCTAATCTCTCCTTGCTATTCTTTGGAACTCTGCATTCAAATGGGTATATCTTTCTTTTTCTCCTTTGTTTTTCACTTCTCTTCTTTTCACAGCTATTTATAAGGCCTCCTCAGAGAGTTATTTTGTTATTTTGCATTTCTTTATCTTGGGGGTGGTCTTGATTCCTGTATCCTGTACAATGTCATGAGACTCCATCCATAGTTCTTCAGCCACTCTATCAGATCTAATCCATTGAATCTATTTATCACTTTCACTGTATAATCATAAGGGATTTTATTTAGGTCATACCTGAATGGTCTAGTGATTTTCCCTACTTTTTCAATTTAAGTCTAAATTTGGCAATAAGGAGTTCATGATGTGAGCCACAGTCAGCTCCCAGTTTTGTTTTTGCTGACTGTATAGAGCCTCTCCATCTTTGGCTTCAAAGAATATAATCAAACTGATTTTGGAATTGACCATCTGGTGATGTCCATGTGTAGAGTCTTCTCTTGTGTTGTTGGAAGAGGATGTTTGCTATGACCAGTGCATTCTCTTGGCAAAACTCTGTTAGCCTTTGCCCTGCTTCATTCTGTACTCCAAGGCCAAATCTGCCTGTTACTCCAGGTGTTTCTTGACTTTGTACTTTTGCATTCCAGTCCCCTATAATGAAAAGGATATCTTTTTTGGGTGTCAGTTCTAGAAGATCTTGTATGTCTTCATAGAACTGTTCAACTTCAGCTTCTTCAGCAATACTGGTGGGGCATAGATTTGGATTACCTTGATACTAAATGGTTTGCCTTGGAAACAAACAGAGATCATTCTGTTGTTTTTGAGATTGTATCCAAATACTGCATTTTGGACTCTTTTTGTTTACTGTGATGGCTATTACATTTCTTCTAAAGGATTTTTGATCCGCTTAGCCATGTACAACTCTTCGTGGCCCCATAGACTGTAACCCACCAGGGTCCTCCATCCATGGAATTTTCCAGGCAAGAGTACTGGAGCAGGTTGCCATTTTCTTCTCTAGGGGACCTTCCTGACTCCTGGGATCAAACCTGAATCTCCCGCATTTCAGACAGACACTTTGCTGTCTGAGCCACCAGGTAGTTTTCAAGCACTGGGCTTGGATTTGAAGCCAAATCTGTACAATACCAGTGCCCTTTGCACCACGGTGCCTCTCCCCAAACTATCAATAAGCCATCATTTTTATAATCTTACATACATATTTCCTTTGTCTTATTTTCCCTATGATGTCAGCAAGAAATCCTGTTTATCTTCATGTTCCTGCTCAAGCTAACCTCTTGTGAAGCAGCCTCCCATTTCCACTATTGCTCTTAAAAAAAAAAAAAAAAAATCCTATCATTTCTTTAAGTTCTATTTCCTCCCCAGAGTTTGCCTTTGGCAACTTTATACCTCAAGGGTCTCTTATCTCTGAATTGGCTTGGTCTTATTAGTACCAACATTTTAGTTTTGATTAAATTATTTTTATTAGTTATTGTTACAATTTTTCATTTTATATTCTTCACATGAATTCTATATTTAACATGAAGTATGTTTTTTATATATTTTGGCATCCTCTACATCGAGGAATATGACGTGTGGAGGGCCAAGAATGAGTATATTCACTCGGGTGCTCAATAAACAATTATTGAATGAATATTATCTAATTCTTGGTTGCTGTTGTTCAGCAGCTAAGTCATGTCCTACTCTTTGCCACCCATGGATTACAGCATGTGAGGCTTCTCTGTCCTTCACTAGTTCCCTGAGTTTGCTCAAACTCATGTCCATTGAATCAATGATGCCATCCAACCATCTCATCTTCTGTCACCCCTTAAATACTCTTGAAACAACAAAGCACAGTGCTCAATACAGACATCATCAATTTAGTCACTGGTCCTAACAACCATGATAGAATGCCCTAAGGTGCAAGCCTTTAAGCATAAAGTGTTGCAATGTATAAATCATAAATAAACTGGAGACCTTCAGGAGGTTAGACAGTGCAAGACATAATGCAAACCCGAATTAAGGTAGCAGCAAAGGGTGTGGTGAAGAGGACTTTGGCATGAGCAATTTCCTAGACCTGATGAGCAGTCAGATATTCAGAGCAGAGTGCAGGAAAATAGTGTAGGATGATCGCCAAGGTTTTCATCTGGAGCTCCAGACCACACTCATCTAATGATGGAGCAATTTACTGGGAGGCACAGTCGAAAGGTCAGATCTGATGGATGGATTGACTGTTAGTTTCATTTCACTGAGGAGAGGACCCAGGGAATATCCAGACAGAGTTCCGTATCCAGGAGGCAGGTGGATACACAGAGAGGAAGCTCTTTGGAAAGGCAAGTCTGGAGATAGAGAGAGGAAGCCATCATTATAAAGGTAATATTTAAAATGAGGTTTTGAAGAAAGGTTATACCAAAAACCAAAAACATTAGTCTATTTAGGGATCCGAGAAAAGACCAATACTTAGGGAACAGGTACCAACTATATCTCAGTAAAACTGGAGGGAAAAGGAACAAGTGAAGTAAGAATTGTCAGAGAGAGAGACTAAGAAGAAATTTAAGGAAGAAATAATAGCAGAGGCAAAAGAAAGAAGGACAGGTGGGATGGGGTCAGAGATGGGAGGGGGTTCAAGAGAGAGGGGACATATGTATGCCTGTTGATTCATGTTGATGGATGGCAAAAATCATCAAAATATTGTAATTATCTTCTAATAGAGATAGGAAAAAAATAAATAAAAAGAAAGGTTCCTGGGCACTTATCTTCCTTATTCCATGTGACAGATTTTTAAAGTTGCTGTCATTTCTTCTCAACAGGGGCACTGCATTTGTACAACTCTGAAAGTGAAAAAGAAAGTGAAAGTTGCTCAGTTGTGTCTGACTCTTTGCGACCCCATGGGATTCTCCTGGCCAGAATACTGGAGTGGGTAGCTTTTCCCTTTTCCAAGGGATCTTCTCAACCCAGGGATTGAACCCAGGTCTCCTGCATTGCAGGCAGATTCTTTACCAGCTGAGCCACAAAGGAAGCCCTAGAGAATGCCATTTATGTAACATACAATGTTGATGGACTCTTTAGGAGCTGTAAACCTCTATAAGGGTATGGCTCCCAAAGTCTGTTTTCAAGTTGACCTCAAGCTCAGCACACACACAAAAAAAGTTTTTTAATATACAGACTAAGTTCCTCAGTCATATCCGACTCTTTGCGACACCACAGACTGTAGCCCGCCAGGCTCCGCCATCCATGGGATTCTCCAGGCAAGAATACTAGAGTGGGTTGCCATGCCCTTCTCCAGGGGATCTTCCCAACCCAGGAATTGAACCTGAATTTGTTATGTTTCCTGCATTGGCAGATGGGCTCTTCACCACTAGTGCCACCTGGGAAGCCTAATATACAGAAAATAATTTTTAAAAATGAGATTTTTGCTCCCACCTCTCTTTCACTGTCACTGCAAAATCTTCATCCACCTTGACTCTAGGTTTCCCTTGGGTTATTTGCAGGTCATGCAAGCTATCTCCTCTATTAATTCTCTCCCAATGATATAGTCTAGTCCCACACTCAGTCTGAACATAAATTTTATATTTATAGAAGCAGATGAAAAAAAATGCAATGTCAGTATACCCCTAACAGTCATTTTTACAAAAGTGTCCTGTCAATTCATTTAGGATTTGCCATGACTAGGGGATAGTTCACCTACTGTAATAATAAAGTGTTCAAAAGTATCATCAAATAGAGAACTCCCTATGTGCTCTCTCTATGAAAAGATGTTCCCTTAAAGATGCAGCTCTTAATGCACAGTGTAAAATGCTTGTAGCTTTTATTATGTCTTAGATGAAAAACATGTTTTACCACATACCAGAGTAGCAGACGTCAACTCACTTTTCAAATTGGGAACAGCTTTTCATTTTATTCTATTCAACAATTTCTGGGTCCTAACTCAACCCTTGCCTCCTTCCATCCCACCTCCCACTAGTGTGCATTTGTCTTTGCCCTAGCCAAGCAATGTCACAAGCTGCTTCTTCAACGACGATGTGTGCAAGGTGATGGAGGAGGATTTCCAAGATCGGGATTCACTGTGCTCTCGCTCCTTTTATTCAATAAGAATAAAAGAGGGGAGCTGGATGGTGAAATATTTACTACCTCCACACTGCTGATTGAACACAATCCACAGGAAACCCAGATGTCCAGAGTAGTAGATCAGAGAAGGGAAATCATGCGGCTATAGAGCCAAATTTTGATTTCTAGCCGCCTGCATAAGAAAAAAAAGACCATATGCTGTGTTATTAAAACCCCAAAAGGAAGCATCTATCACAATCTCCTTCTAAGTGCCACATCTTTATTTACTGATGATTAGTAAATCAAGTTCATTCTTTATGATGTTTAAATATAATTGATAGTTTAAATATGATTTCAGATGATAAATTATGGATAGAAAAGAGTTTGTTTTTTTTTTTTTTTTTTTTTTTTTTAGTCTAAATTAAATTGTTTAAGTCTTACTCTTTGGAGGAAGAAGAATGCTAGATCTCATTTCATTTTATAACTGGACACACACTTTGAACCAAATCCTACTCTTCTATGTTAGATACAAAGTTCAAAGAGCCTCAACAGAGTACAGTACAGACATTCTTGTCATATATGTTCTTTGCTGGCAAGAGGGCTATTCTTGGTTTTGTTTTAATAGACAATGGAGCCCAAGGTCTGAACATAGTCCTCAAAAATCAAGAGATCTGGGTTCTAATTCCAGTCCTCAATCTGGACAACTCTGTAAGCTTTTGGTATCACATTCGAAGTGGGGAAGATGTATAACTTGCCTCCTTTTGCTCCAAAAAGCTATTACAAGCAGAAGTGAGGTAATCACTGTGAACACGCATTAACCTCTTCAAAGAAAGAATGGTGAAGAAAAGCAAGACAATGACTTTTTTTGAAACAATATATGATTTTTTTTTCCCTTCAACATTTTTCAGCTAGCCAAGTTTAAAGGCAGTGGTGCCCGTTTAAAAAGCAAAATCACAGAAACATGCAGAAAAATTTGGAATCAATTTATTTAAAGACATGTTCTTTGCAGCTGTTGTTCATTAAGATACTTTTATTGACGTGTCCAGAAATCTTTCCTAGTAGTTTAGGCACGCGGGGGCTTTGAGCCCTATGAAGTATAGCAAATTGCAGATGAATTGGTCCAGAAGTGTAGGTTGTTTTTTTTTTTAACCAAATGCTTTTTAAAATAGAATATTCTCAAGGGAGTGATTGGTGGGGGAAGGGAAGTTTTGTACTGACACTTAAGAGATCCTTGACCTTCTGGAATGCACATCTAAACTTCTGCAACAGTAGCTCAAAAGGACTGAAACTCAGTTTTCAAAACCACTTTAATAAAGTCTACTTTCTCCAGGGATCCCAAACCAAAGGATCCAGGCATAATTAGTTTATAATAAAGTGATGCTTGCTTTAAGAAATCTGTTTTGCTAAGAAGTCTTTGTATTGGTGCATCACAAATTCTCCAGGTCTCAGGAAGAACAGGAGATTGCCAAGTGGACTTGGCAAAAGATAGAGAAGGGAAAAGAGCAATAGGTGGAAGAGCATATTCAAAGATATGGAACCTAAGAACACAAAGCTAGTGGGAAGAGCTGTAAGCATTAATTCATTTATTAATTTGATCATTTATTCATTTCTTTGTAAGTATATACGGAGCTCCTACTTTAGGCTGGGTACCATTATGGGTAGTTAATAATAAGATACATCTCTGGTATCAAACAATTGGCATTACAGATAGGGAGATGGGCACACAAATGATTGCCCTACAGTGTATTAAGGCTTAGACAGAAGTAGCAATGAGTTCTGTATAAGCTCAACAGTCCAGAGGAGAAGAGATGGTGTGTGTTGTGGGGGTGGGAGGATCATATCAAAAATTTCCAAGGAAAGTGTAACATCTGAATGGAATCCTGAAGAACCAAAAGAAGACAGCAATATCTTCTTGTGAGAAAAGGGCCTTCCAGGTTGAAGAGCAATATGAGGAAATGGCTGAAAGCTAGAGAACATTTGGTGGGATGCAAAAATTACAAGAAGTTCTGATTGGGGTTAAGATTATGTAGAAGGGGGTAGAGGGTAGCAGTTGGCAGTAAAGGAGGCATGGAGATGAAGGAAATTGAAAAGAGGGGTGAGAAGCAGTAAAAGCACGGAGGACCTTGAATGTCACACTAAGTTAAAGAGATTTGGGTTCAGAGTTCCACTGGAGGATGCTCACAGGGTTAACTTTTCAGGGAGGTTAGTCTCTGAAGGGTGGGGAGGGGTGCTGATGGGGAAGACCAATGAAGGTTGATGTTTAATCTCTGTATATGGGCTGCAGAGAAAAGGGGGATGTTAGTGAGGCAGAAGCATTGACAGAACTGAAAGCTTAGATGTCTCTCCTCTGGGAGCCCTCTCTGATTCCCACAAGTCTTCATTCACCAATCCCTGGGCTCACTGCAATAGAAGCACATGTTTCCGCCTACTTTAGTTGCCCTCTCTGGAAAGAGGCACTGCACCTCAGTCATTGCTATGTTTCCAGAGTCTTGATTCTTCAAGGAGAGTGATTAAAAGCAGCTGGAGGGTCGGTATGGACGTACATTATACTGTGGAAGTCAGAAATCTAACACATAATAGGTGGTCAGAAATGTCTGCCGAAGTGAATTGATACATGAATTGAAAGCCCTTACCTTGCCAGTTTCCCCATTTGGTACTGAGGCTTCAAAAAAGCAAGGACTTTGAAGAAATTTTCTCTTCAAAGATTTTGCTATTTAACCAGGCTGAGCCTGCAAAGTAGAAGCAACATCTGCCTTTTTGGATCATGGTTGGGATAGCTACATATAATATTTGAAAATGACCTGGCAGGTTTATAGAGCCAGGTTTTTCGATCCTAATTTATAAATAAATTATGAGAGGAGGTGATAATTCCTTTTTCTGTGTCTTTCAGATGGACTCTCCTCAGCTCTATCTCTCATATCTCTGTTTCCCCTCCTCCTTTTCCTCCTTGATTCACTGAATCACACCATGGGGTTGATGATCTGCCCTGTGATTCACTTAAAAATGAAAGTTATCAGAGATGAACTCATCCATCTACCCACAACTTTCCATCCTCCTGTATCAGTGCCCATACTCTGTCTCCCTCCTCTCACCTTGGAAGAAATGTGCCTGATCTTGTCCAAGGGCAACACCCTGACTTGTGGACTGGATCTCATCTCCACTTGGCTAATTGAGATTCCTCTTCTGTAATCATTCTCTTTCTCCTGCACCATCCATTTCTCTTTCTCTACAGCATGATTTCCATCATGTTATAATCATGCTGCAATTTCTCCCATCTTCAAAAAATCCAAGCTGTCTTTCATCCCTCTATAGTCATTATGTCTCTGCTCCAACTCACAATAGTTTTGCTAAACTGCTTCCTCCACTTTCTCCTTCACCTCCTTTTCTATTCTTAATCTCCTCTGATTGGGATCCTGCCTCATCATATCACTGAGGCTGCTTTTAACAAAGTTTCCAATGAGCTCCATGTTGTCAAATCCAATAGTTCCTTCCCAGTGTTTGTCTTAGTTAACGTCTCACAAGCATTCAGAAAAAAATGAACTCAGTTTTGAAACTCTCTTCTCTCTTACTTGGTGAAACCACGTTCTGAATTTTTCTCCTACCTCATCTTTGCTATTTGTCAGTGTCTTTAATCGGATTACTCTTCTTCACCAGATCTTTAAATCAAGGAGTTCCCTGATGCTGAGGGACCTATTTTCTTCTCTGTCTAAACTCTCTCCCTAGATGATCTTATCCAGTTTATCACAAAACTACCCATTTGCTAATGGCTTCCAAGTTACATCTCCAGCAATGACCTTTCTCAATTGCCTACAGGACATCTATACTTACAGGTATAATGGTTATCTCAAAGTTTACATGTTCCAAAAACTCTATTTCATTCTCTTAAACCCAGTCTCTACTCTTTCAGAAAATGATCCCACCATACCAAGCTGATATCCTTGACCTTATACTCATTCTCTGCAAACACTCCATGAGTGTGTTTCATATTTGTTCACATGTCTCCATCCACTGCTACCATTCTAATCCACACCCCTATCATTTATCTCCTGGAACATAGTCATAACCTCCTATGTAGCCTTATCTTCTACTCCCAATCCCTCCATATAGTTTCAGGAGTGATATTTCAATACTTAAACAAAGATCTTTCTATCCCGAGCTTAAAGTTCTTCAGGGACTTCTCAATAGCACTTAGGATAAATCTCTTACCCTCGTGTAAATATGCAGTCCGTGGGGTCACAAAGAGTCAGACACAACTGAGCAACTGAACTGAACTGAACTGATGTAAATATGCTACATAAGCTAGACCCAGACCAACTTCTTTACCTCCTCTAGGACCACTTTCAATCTTACATCTCCTCCTAGATCTCTTTAATTTCATTAAAGACATCAATCTCAGCAGTCCTGATGGTTTTTCTGCATGGAACATTTTCTGCCTGATCTCAGAGACAGACTTTCATATTTATCACACCATCCTCTAATCATCCTCCACATGGCATCTATCACGGTCTATTCTATATCATTTGTCTTTATGTATGTCTGTCTGACCACTAGACTCTAAACTAGGTTGTAATCTTTATTAGAGAAGATTTTTGCTCTATCTTTTTTTGATACAATATTCTCATCACATAGAATTTTTCAGAAAACAGAGTGGGGACTCACAAATAAGTAGTGAACAAGTGAATTAACCTCACCCAATTGCCAAAATGGGCCTTTGAGATTATTCTAGTTAAACATCCTCTTTTTACAGATGAGAAATCTGAGGCCCAGAGAGGAATCGTTATTTGCCTAGAATCATTTAAGCTAGCAGTAAGAAATATCTTCAGCATTGGCTCTATAGAAACTTTTTTTGTTTGAAGTAATACCATATACCTACAAGTAAAAAAATCAATATACATGAAACTCTACTTTCTATGAGAACACATCACAGGACAGGTCAGCTCAGCAGCCTGGTTTCAGGAGCGAACTCTGATGGGACATATCCCCCAACAGATAATCTCTAAAATCCCAAGAAGTCCCTCAGAGTAAAGAACTGGGTTTCTGGAAGCCTGGGGAAGCCATAGACCTCAAACAGGTAGTTTCCACATTTGTTTGAAGAGAGGACAAATGCTGAACTTTGCTAGAGTGATAGAAAACACATGTGTTTTCTCACTTCATATCCCAGAGACGTTAGCTGTCAAAGGCTTGGTGTTTAGCTCCATTTCTTCCATGCTTAAAAGACCAAATATGTGCCAATATGGCTGCACCCCAGACATTTGAGCATTACGAGGCTGGAGAACTGGGTAGGGCCAAAAAGAAAGGCCTTAGATGTCATTAGAAGGTGTTCATGTTTTGAAATTTCTTTTCTCTGAAGTCAGTGTTTCACCATTTAAAATGTTAAGCAGAAACTGATGTGATTAGATCTGTATTTCTAAAGAATCATTCTGGCTACATAAGCAGAGGATGGATCAGAAGAGGAAAAGATTGAGAATAAGGACCAATTAGAGGGTGCTACACTAATGCAAAGAGATGATGGGAGCTGGAGGGAAGTCAATGGCAGTAAAGATACAGTAAGTGGACAGATCTGAGGTCCAACCAACAGGTATGATTATATTAAGCTCATATGATCCACAAGACTTGATAACTATCAATATTTTCACTACTGTCAGTTGTGGTCACAGACTGATATCAGGTTAGCAAAAAGAAAGCAGAAGTGATAGGAACAACTTTCAGGTCATATCCTAGGAATCTTTACCTTGGGTTTTCTCTCCCTTTCTGCTATCTCTGATGCTGATAGCTGCCCATGATTAGGGCAACCTTAAGAGTTATGTTTATCTGGAAGGGACAGTAGTAAGACAGTTTCCTGCAATAGCTTCCAAGGGCCAATGCCCACAGAAGGCATCAGTTAAGGATTCTCCATGATAAGCCCATTTGATAATTCATGCAAAGGAGGTTATAGAGGATATTATCACAACTATGTTTCTAAATTTTTGAAGACTTTGCTCCACTTGTATTATTTTAGCTGAAATAAATAAGTTGTTCACCAAGATCTATATAAATGAGTACATAGTACACTCTTATTTGTATTAGCAAAAGCACTGAAACCAACATATACATCTAACAGAATACAACCGAGTGACAAAATAAGTGATGGTACATTCTAAAATGCAATATTCATAATCATCATCCAGAAAAATATATAAGGCCACGGGAAACACCTCACAGTATAACACTGAACAATATAAAAATCCTTCTGATTCCTATGCATTGACTATGGCAGAAGGAAAGGCATCAAGTATATATATTCTTAGAATTGGCAAAAGAAATTATTTTAAATAATCAACAATTTCCACATTTGACTAATTTTAAGTCTTTCACTAATATACTGCAAATTACTGAGATTTTTACCTTAGAGATAAGAGGCTTTTTCACCTGAATCAGTTGCAGTTATTCTTTCAGTAAGTGCATTGAAAATACAGAGCCTCTGTTCAACAGTAGCCTTTAGTCACCTCTGGCTGTTCACACTGAAAACTACTGAAAATTAAATAAAATAGAAAATTCAGCTCACAAGTTGCACTGGTCACACTTCAAGAGCTTGTTAGTCACAAGTGGCCACTGGCTACCGTTTCAGTCAGCACTTACATTAGCATTTCTATCACTGTAGAAATCCTATTGGCCCGGCTGGATGTGGAGTTTGCCAGGACCTGTATTGCGCGCTAGGGATTTAGCAAGGAAAACAGCACAGTCCACATGAGTCTCTCAGCTAACCAGGAGAGACAGACACACAAACAGAATCAGTGTGCGGTGTCATCCTTGTTCTGCTCCATGGCACACAGCCTGGTTGGACACAAGTCCTGCTATCACCTGGGTACCAGCAGTTGGAGGACTCTTGGTCAGAACCTCCTGCCTCTCTAGGACTCTGTGTCATGGTATAATCACTACATCATGTAAAGATACGAATGTTTACAGGATTTGAATCTTTACATGAATTGAGCAAGATTCTCAGGGTGTGGTTTGCATTCTAGAAAATTAATTAAATTTCTTCTTTCATTCAGCAAATGTGTATTGAATATCTACTCTCTATCAGGAATGTTATGTGTCATAGAAACAAAATGGATTAAAATGTCCAAAGCTTCTACCCCAATGGAGATCCCATTCTTGGTGACTAGGGGAGACAAAACACATATAAACACATACAATATCTGTACTAACAGATTGTAACTAGTGCTACAGAGAAAAAATGGAGTAGAACAGGTAAGGACAGGGAGGTAAGGAAGGCTGAACTGTGAGGTGGGATTTGGGGACTGAGAGGGAGTGGAGGGAGGTGTGTATTATTTTAAACAGAATGATCTTAGAAGATCTACTTACCTGTAGCTTGAAAGAGTCAATTCTTAATGGATCTTCCATTTGAAAAATTTCTCCAGAAGTCCATGTGTTATAGGAGACAAGATAAAAGCCGTGTAATACTAGTTTATAATCTCTACTAATTTTTTAAGAATTTATGCAAGCCACAATGCCTCTTTGGGACTCAGTTTCCCCATATTCACATCAAGTGTTTGAACTGGATGGTGTCTGAGGACACTTCTGGTTTTTAAAGTTCCTGATTTAAACACAGAGATGAGGAAAAAAATTCTCTGTGCCAACACTTGCAAAAAGTTCCAAAAGTGTTAGTTACTCAGTCATGTCCGACCCTTTGCGAGCCCATGGGGTATAGCCTGCCAGCCTCCTCTGCCCATGGGATTCTCCAAGCAAGAATACTACAGTGGGTTGCCAGTGCCAACTCATAGATTTACACATTTGTTCAACGAACATTAACTGAGAGCCCAACATACGATGGGCTTGGAGTTGACCCTAAAGAAAACAGAATGAGGAAGCTGATTCTACCTTCAAGGAGCTCACCGTGAAATGAGGGAGGCCAGCAAGCATTTCCACTGTGACCTGGAGTCTTCACATGCACTTTGGTCCTGGCTGAGACCCAAGGGTTCCTGCCCTCCATGTTTCCCAGCCACACTGCACAGTCGTCCTGGAGAGGCACAGAGCCAGGGGCCATCAGTCTCTAGAGGCTGTTCAAAGGAGCCTGGGCACCACCACATCCCCTGGGCCCAGCCTCTCCCTTGAGTTGAAACATGTCCTAGATGGGGAGCCGTCGCTGCGGATAGCCATGCGGATGGACGGCCCACGGAGACAATTTTTCATCTCCAAGCAGTACACGTGTGCATTCTCGCTCTGGGGCCAGGTCCTGACTGGGGAGCCTGCTGTTCTCTATTGCTTAGCTGTTGTCACCTTTTCCCCTTTCCTGACAAATGAACCCATTTCACAGCCTGAGTGACTCATGACCGCTTTAGGAAGCCCAGATTAGCTTAATGTAGTAAAGGAGGAAAATAAAGACCATTCTTCTTAACTCGACGTCTTAAACTTCCATCTGCCTCTGAGCACGCCCCTGCTGAAAAATGGTTCTGTCTGATCCGTGGGATATCATCCAAGGTCTACTTCCATCTGGCTCCAACAACAATCCCAGCCTTCTTTTCCACTACTAAACGATGCAGGCAGAATGCTCACTCAAACATGCCATAGATTCTCCTGTATCAACACAGTATTCACACAGTCTGTTCCTACCCATCCATTGCCCCAGCCATGTAGGTTCTGCAAATCTGTTCCTGATGGCTCCAGACGACTGCAATCTCCTGTCCTTTGAATGGGTTCAGCACCAGCTGCACAAAGCCTATGATCACGGGTGCTTTTGTTCACAAACGGAAGCCTGAAATTCCCTCTGACTTCTTGGTCAGAGGCAGCTTGTCCTCCCCGCCCCTTCTCACACCAGGCTGGGTGCCCAGGACGTGGAAGTTGCTGAACAAAATCTAGTTAGCTGATTGATTCTTTCAGTGGTCCTCTCTGATGCAGTCTGATTCCATTAGCAAGAGGGCAGGAGAGCAGGCATTTCATCGCTTGCACCCCAGTCAGCTTCACTGGCCCCAAAACAGACACAGGGACATTTGTGTCTGGACTCCTGGGCCAAGGTTAACCAGTGACTCCATGAATCAAGCATTTCTGAGTCAGAGAAAAAAAAAATTTCAAACCAAAAATGTATTCAAATGGCCAGCTTAGTCACCAACTCAGTGTTTCCTGTGTTGATCTGCCCTAAATAACAGATGGGTCTCTCGCATCTCTGGAACCCTGCAGGCTTTGTAAAATCATTGCACTAGAGCCATACTATGAAAGATGTGCAAGTAAAAGAACCTTGAATGTCCCTCTACACCAACAGTGTTCAGCCTCTAGGGTGAATCTCAATTACCTGGCGGGCTTGTTTAAGCCCAGAGGTTGGGCTTCACCCCCAGAGTTTCTAACTCAATAGTTCTGAGGTGGGCCCTGAGATTTTGTATTTTTAATGAGCCTCCAGGTGATGCAGATGGCTGCCTGCTCTACAAGACTTTTCTCTTTCTGCTTTTTCTTCCCAAGACTTTGTCTACTTAATTTGCGCATGCTCAGCAGCTCAGTCATGTCCAACTTTTTGAGGTCCCATGGCCTATAGCCCACAAGGCTCCTCTGTCCATGCGATTCTCCAGGCAAGAACACTGGAGTGGGTGGCCATTTCCTCCTCCAGGGGATCTTCCCAACCCAAGGGTCAAACCCCCTGCTTGGCTGATGGATTCTTTATCACTAGGCCACCTGGGACTCCCTTGTCTAATTAACACTATCTTTTTTATATAGCTATTATCATAGTGTCTATGAAATTTGTCCATTTAAATTCTCTTTCTTCTGAATTATAGAGTGTCTATCCCAAACCCATGATACGAAGTTACAGGTTAGTATAACTCCAAGACAAAACTTCACTAAACAAAATAACTTTGGATTTAGGGTTGAAAAGTTACCCTAAGAACCATGGTAAGAATTATTTAACACTTGTAGAAGAACAGAGGGTTATTAATGAGATATTCAGGCCAAAGTAATTCAATGAGGAGATTAAGTGAACCTAGAGTTCAACTTTTTGTCTGTTATTCATTTCTGTATCTCTAGCTCTTGGTACACACTAGAAAGCATGCACTAAATATTTGTGGAATGAATGAATGAATTTAACAAACAAACATTTCCTTAATATACTCTGGGTAGTCTCTGGAATGGGTCTAAACACAGGCATTTGGGGAAAGTACCCACAGTACTTGAATATTTTGCCTCAAAACAAGACACAAAGAAGAATCATTAACAAGTTGCAGTTGGTTTTCAGGCACTGCAAAGGATTCCTACGTGTTATGTGCAAGGATCTCTGTACACAAGAGGTACACACACACTCAGTTTTCTCCTTTGGATAGTTGTGCAATGAACCCTGCATCCGCTGGTATGTTCCATGTGGAATAGGTCCTGCCAAATGCTGTTACACAAGGCTTTCTATTTTAAATTAGAAACCTTTCTGTGCACAGATCAGTTTAGAATCAGAAAGTAAATGCAACCTGGAAAGCACTGGGAGGGACCCAGCTTCCTACTGTGCATTACATGAAAATGCCAAAGCCTTTTCTTGAATGCCATTCCAATTAAAAGAAATAAGCTAAGCTATATTGTTGGCTACACCAGTGCCCTTTAGCCAAAACAAAATAGAGTTCTCTATGCACGTGGTTTTTAACATTTAATCAATAAACCAGAATGATTTGAGGGTCTGGCTGTCTTAATAAGGTGATTGTGTAAACACGGGGCAGTGAATTAAAGACATTTTCTTAAATTAGGGGAAAATGTGTTATAAAGGTGACATTAATGTCCCAAAGGATAAAAACTTAGGGACTCTAGAGTCCCTGAGCCACTTGGGGATGGATCTAGGCGAAGCATGGCAAATCCTCAGATCACTCTTGGGATGTGGAAGGTAAAATCTGTCAGGAATAGTGGCTTCATCTCAAAGCTGCAGGAGACTTTTATTGACCACTGGGCAGCTGCTTTGACTAACCGGTTTGACAGATTCTGGAAGCATTTCACCCTCTGCCATCCCTTGGCAAAGCACAGCTGAATGCTAAAGGGGTCTTTTCTCAAACATTCTTGCTAATGGCCCAACTGTGAAAGTGCTGGCTGAGCTGCTTCTCTGGCATGGCCATTACAATATTTCATTCTTCCTGCTTAATTTCAGGCAGTGCTTCCTCCATACATAAATATATCAAGCTACATGAAAACCAGAACTTTTATCTGCATAGAGGGGTTTAGAGAGTTCATTTCTCTTGCTCTGTAGGACAAGAAAAATCATTGTTTCCCCCTTTGATTTCGAGATTTGATTTATGCAGGTTTACCTTGCAAGCTTCTGTTCCAGTGGTGCTAACTCTCAGGTTTGTGTGCATTTGCTTGGATTTACTGACCTGAGCTTAATTCTTGATTTATAAACTGTAGGCTTCAGACGAAGAATGAATTTTGATTTAGAGTAACACATTCTATATGGCTTATATTTCCCATTCAGAGTCAACTATTAGTTGGTTTTAGCACAACTGAATTATGGGCTTTTCCTAGAAGGCCATTCTGCATGAAATTAAGATGGATTGAAAACCAAATATTTCCCACCTACTACATGAAATAAAGTTTCCTTTCTACAAGTCTGACTGACATGAGCTGGATTCTCTAAAGAGGAGCACCCAGGCTGCTCCCCAGTTCAGGTTATTAACAGTTGGGTATTGGAGTCCTCTGGTCCTCCCCTCATGATCATAGATTTGTTTTCTCATTCGTTCATTTTTAAAGATATTTCTAAAGATGTTTTACAATGTGTCACATCACAAGATAAGCATACTCTTACCCTAAAGTTCTATTCCTTTCAATGCCTTGATGAACACCCAATGTTTCAAATCATTCACGACACCTTTTTTATAAAAGCTATCACAATGAAAAAAAAGAAAAAAGAAAAACAAAACAAAAAAACAATAAAAGCTATCACAAGTTAGTGTCAATGTATATATAATTTAGTGTATTCTTCTATTTGGGTCTTTGGAATCTGCTTTCTAAAAGCAGGACAGCTCTCAATATCCAATTAATGAAAATGATCAATCTGTTCTTTGATTGCACTGGTGTAACGGACAATGGCTTTCAAAATGTGAAACTAACACACCAGATGGGTGAAAGGCACAGGGGACCACTCTGTACTACTGTCTTAGAACTGCATATGAACCGACAATTATTTCAAATAAAAATTTAAATGGAAAAAATGCACTTCTTGGGACTTCCCTGGTGATCCAGTTGTTAAGACTCTGTGCTCCCCGTAAGGGGGCACTGGTTTGATCCCTAGTCAGGGAACTAAGATCCCACATATGGCACAGTGCAACCAAAAGAAAAAAAAAAAAAAAGTACTTCTTTCAACTCAACTCTCCATTGAGTAAAAGTGGGCATAAAGCCAAACTAATGTCCCGATGAAAGGTGGCTTACTAATTTTCAGTTTGGGGATAAATCAGACTATAATGGACCTTCATCCCGTCACCTTTAAAAAATGCAATAATCAAACATCAGAATGACATTACCCACTTTGAATATCCCACAGGTTGATTAGAAAATTTGTAGATGTATGAGGTTTGGAAAGACATGGAAAGCATTTTACAAATCCTGTCTCATCTGCATAAAACTTATGAAGCAGTAAAAATCTTAATGAATTAAAAGTGGCCTTAAGATTTGCTCGGGGCGTACACCCCCCCATCCATTGGGGAGCAGGGTGAAGGGTGGGCAGGGTGTGGCTTTCCAGTGATGGTACCCGAGGGTCCGAGGAAGATGACAGTTGGGAAGATTGGAGGTTGCGGGGAGAAAGATGGATTTAAAAAAAAAGGTTTGCCAAGATTCATCCAGTGTTCCAATCTCTTAGGAACTATGTTAAACAAACAAACAAATTAATTGAAGGGAGTGCTATTTCTAACCAAGTTTCCTTGTCTCCTCACTTCTCACTACCATTCTCACCCTTGACCTTGCCTGGTCCTCTCCAGATTCCCCTTGGCTACAGTTCTCAGGAAAGAACTTCCTTCCCTAGAAAGGAATATTTATTTATTAGGATGCACATGGGCTTCCCACGTGGCACTAGTGGGAAACAATCTGCCTGCAGTGCAGGAGGCACAAGAGATTCGGGTTCAGTCCCTGAGCCGGGAAGATCCCCTGGAGGAGGAAATGGCAACCCACTCTGGTACTCTTGCCTGGAGAATCCCATGGACAGAGGAGCCTGGAGGGCTACAGTCCATGGGGTCACAGAATAGATGGACATGACTGAGTGACTGAGGACAGCACTGCTCATTCACTGGCACTCTCTCTCTCCACAGATTTTAGACAAAGTCTTCCCTTAGGAAGCCCCAAAGCCACTGTGAATGACTTGAAATCAAACACTGAACGTGATGAGTGCTGTCGTGTTTTAACGGCTTGAAAGTTTCCTCATTACAATTCCTTCTGTATTCTGGTAGAGCAGACCTGAGTTTCCCAACCTTGGCGATCCCAGCACATTATCTTTATTTTGGGCATCTGTGTGCTATAGGATGTTTGTCAGTATCCCTGTGTCTCTACCCCTTAGATGAATAACAACTTTCCAGTCACGACAGTTGATATGTCTCTAGACATTCTCTACGTCTTTTGGGAGAGGCCAAGGCAACCCTGGTTGAGAACTGCTATGGTTGAAGAAACACTGCAGACCCAAGTGTTTCACGCAGTGCTGGCTCCCTGGAATCGTGAGTCCTGGCACAGTTGTTAAGAGCATTGCTGAGCAGGAGGGAGACTCTCCCTCTGGCAAAACTGAGATATTGGTGTAGGTTGAGGGAGACTGGCTCACTAAAGAGGTACCAGAGAGCAAGGATGTCAAATCATTCATTAGCATGGAGACTCCTGCTGCCTGGGTCCCTTGATACCTACATCCCCTTAAAATACGGTGGAATATTCTATTCTCAAAAGCATCTAGTCTTGAAATATCATCTTTGCTACACCTAAATGTTTTTTGGAGAAACATATTTCTCACTGGCTACATGCAATAAGCATAATTTGTGTATTATATATGTTCATCAATATTATTATCATGGTTATCCTCATTTTTAACTTTTCTTTAAAAAAAACAACTATCTCAGTTGTTCTTAAAATAAACATTAGACATCATACATATGTGATCCAGTTAAGTTACTAAAAGACAAAAATTGGGTAGTAAGTGTTTTTATTTAAGTATATTGGTATGCTTAATATGATTTTCTTTTTTGTATTTTCTTGACTTACTCTGCCATGGGTATCAGATTAACTTTAATTTATCAAGATCTAAGGCTGGAAGATGTGAATATGGAGGTAAGGAAGATAAGGGAGCCTGGGGCTAGCCTTGAAAGAGAAGTGAGAACATGCCCTCTGTAGCCTACGGTTAATGGGCAAAAAAGAGAGAGAGAAGAGAAGCAATGTGGTTAAGCGTTGGCTGTCCTGGAATTGGAATGCAGATATCTGGAGAGGGCCAGGGCACTTCAAGGGCCAGGAGTCAGAGCTTAGGCCATAGGGTCAGACCAGTAAGACTTGAGATGAACAGTCTAGACCCCTGACTCCAGCACCTCATGGATGTCATGCCCTATATACACCCACGTGCGTGCTAAGTCACTTCAGTCATGTCCGAAGCCCCATGGACTATAGCCCACCAGGCTCCTCTGTTCATGGGACTCTCCAGGCAAGAATACTGGAGTGGGTTGCCATGCCCTCCTCCTAGGGATTGCCTTCCCACCCATGGATTGAACTCGTGTCTCTTAGGTCTCCTGCATTGGCAGGTGAGTTCTTTACCACTAGCAGTACCTGCGAAGCCCACATACATTCACACAAGATCACAAAAGCACAGCCCTCTACCACAGTCCAGCTGCCAGCTTGGAAAGAAACAGAGGAAGAGAGGGGACTTCTGAGAGCTGAAAATTTATCTGTTTCATTTAGTAGAAGAAACACAGCAATCCAAAGAGAGTTTAAATTATGGCCATGGACTGAATAACCAGACAGGAGAAGGTAAAAGAAGTCAAGCTAGTTATCGAGGAATAATGAAATAATAAGGATATACTTTCTTTGCATATTCAATTACAACATAAGTATATTGTACTTGTTATGATTATTGAAGTCACTTATCTCCCCTTGTAGCTCAGTCGGTAAAGAATCTGCCTGCAATGCACGAGACCTGGGTTCGATTCCTGGGTTGGGAAGATCCCCTGGAGAAGGAAATGGCAATCCACTCCAGTATCCTTGCCTGGAAAATCCTATGGACAGAGTAGCCTGGTGGGCTACAGTCCACGGGGTCGTAAGAGTTGGACACGACTTAGCGACTAAACCACCACCACCACCAATCTCCTTTTATATATGTGTTAAAATGACTTACCAAAGTTACTTAGGACTATGAAGGCTTAGTGCAGACCTTCAAGGAATACTTTGATCTAGTAATGGCCTATACATTATTTATATTACTGCAGTTTTAAGGACTCGATTTCTTTTAATGCTTATTTCCACATTGACCTTATATTTATTGCAAGTGATAGTAAATACTAGCTTCCCATTTTCAGAAGAGATACAAATTTTCCTTTAAAATAAATTTGTGGGCTTTTTTAATAAGCTGATTTAAAATATATTAAACAACTAATGGTGCAGATAGATAGCAAATGGCAGAAATTATGAACTGGTATCAGAATGTCAGCAGTTTGAGAAACAAATTTGAGAATGCAATTGACAATGCAAATTACAGGGTCCTTCACCAGGTGGGTGGCTTGTGGAATGAACAGCTTATTATCCTTTCTATCCGCAGAAGGCTCAGCACTAGGCTGGCATAATAAAAGGCTGGTTGGTTAAGAAAATAGCTAAAAGGATGAAGGGAACTCACTTCTGGGACCCCTACTATGTGCCTGGGTGGTTTGTATATACATTGATCCAATCTGCAGCTCCATGCTTTAAATGAGTAAACCGGACATTTGAGAGTTAAGACATTTATCCAAGTTCATGCAGCAAGTAAACAGAAGAGATGAAACTTGAACTGCAGTTCTAAGTGCTGAGATAGAGCTAAATCCAGTGTCTGCAGTTTGTCATGGAGAGTCCTTTTAAAACCGTCCAAAAGGAAGTCGCCGGGCCCTATGTCTGTCTCCTGTGAGATTTCTGGAACACCAGCTGGATGGTGTTGCCCACAATGGGATGGAAGGAGGTTCAGGATGTTAATGAGGGAGATGATTTTGAGCTCATGCTCGAGATCCCGGAATAAACCTCCAGGAAATGTCACAGCTCTGGGCTAAACCACAGGGGAGGGTGGGGGGTTGTGGTCTTGTTATGGGTGAGCTGGAGCAGTGGCATGTAAAGATTCAGCAACAGCGGCTTTCCCTTTATACATCATTGGCATATTTCTATTCCCCTTTCTTTAGATAATCCAGAGTATCTGGGATTCCGCTTCTGTTAGGACGGGTCGGTTCATTGGTTTCATAAGCAAACACTTCCCCCTGGTGGCACTTGTGAGTCACTGCATGTATACCTCTCAGGACTAACCACTGGAAAACTGAGGGGCTACAGTTTGGGACACAATTTTCCCTGGCCCTCCCACCCCCGGTAAATGCCCACCCAGCCGTTGAAGGTGGAGAAATACTTCTTATGATTTTAACTTTTTAAAATGTGTTAACTCTTGAATATGATTTATCTTGGTTAATGTTTCACATGTGCTTAAAAAGAATACATATTTCACTATTGTGAATGTATTATCCTATAAATATCAATAAAAACAAGATGTTTGATAGTGTTTTTCAGGTCTTCTAGAAGATAGATATTTTGATATTCTGTCTGCTTGTTCCACCAAGAGGTGGAACCTCAAACATCTCCCAGCCATGTTAGGTCATTTGTTCAGTTTATGGCAACGTGGTGTCCCTTCTTTGCCCAGCTTCATGGAATGTGACCCTGTGTGTTCATGGCTTGGTATTTAGCAAAAAAGTTAAGGAAAACCATATGCAGATTTCTGGATTTCTTTATCTGCTTCTTTACTTCCCGTGCTCTGCCTTGCACACTTCCACCAGCTCAGCCTCCCGAACCTCAGAGATCTGTCTCTTCAACTCAGTGACACTCTGCGACTTTCTTGGGCTCCTCCACCTTATGTGGTTATCAGAAGGTGTCTGCACCCAGAAAGACAGCCTCCAGCAGCCTTACTTTACTCATTCCCCTTCTTTCAGTGATCCTGGGCCTGTTCTGCCCATTGTCTAATGTGTGAAAATTGTTGTTTCATAGTTTGGTTCAGTTGTCTGATCCCAAGTCTGGAATCCATCACATCATCAAAGTTCAGAAATGAAGTCCCCAGTTGCCTGATATTAATACCACCATACTGGCTTTACTTAGGTTGTTAGGTATCTGGAATATCTTTCCTGATTTTTTCATTTAAATTTTACTCTGTCCTTACACTTCAGGCTTTCTTTTTTTTTTTTTTTTTTAACAGTACATAGTTGGAATTCTAAAAACATATGCTGAAAGTCATTTTCTTTTAACTCAAGGGAGTAAGGTCCATGTATATTTGTGGTAATTAATATTATAAAGAGATCTGTCTACCAGTTTGTTCTGTGCTATTTTAGTTACTTTCAGGAGAGACATCTATAAAGAAGTGAAGTAGGCAGAATTGGACAGAAAAAGAAGGCAGGAAATAATGCAGATTATGAGACTTGTTTACTTCAGTCACCAGGTCATGTCCAACCCTTTGTGACTGCATGGACTGCAGCATGCCAAGCTTCCCTGTCCTTCACTATCTCCCGGAGTTTGCCCAAGTTCATGTCTATTGAATTGGGGATGCCATCCTCAGCTAATCCTATGGGGAGCTCTGGAGCTGAGACAGCCTTTTAGAAAGTTCCAAATGGAAACAAGAGGACTAGATCTTATGTCTTTGGATCAGCCAATCATTGACCACAGGCCACACCTTGTTAGGAGTCTGACTTTGGAAAAGGCGGTTCCCAAAGTCAAGGGCCAATCCATGTGAGAGTCATAATTACAAATTCTCAGCAGCTGATAATTCAAAATACTGAGACCAAGATACTTGGGCTCTTAGGAGGGGGCCTGAGTAGCACCACACATCATCCGCTTGCTGAGGATGGCCTGATGCAGGCCTTTCAGAATCTTAAAATTATGTAACATCTAGCTGGAGGATGCTTACCTTCCAAGGTGAGGTTTGAATATCTTCTGCTTAGGCTTGGCTTTGTCTGAGCCTGGAGAAATGGAGGGCTTTGCACAAGGGGATTCTGGTGAGGCAGAGAAACAAGCAGAAGGGGTCATGACAAGAGGGGCAGAGGTGGAATGTGAAGAACAGTCCCTGCCAGAGGTGATTCTGGACTTGCAGACACCTACTGAAGGGACAATACGCTCTAAGGGAGTTAGGAGTAAGCCAGATCAAATAAACGTAAAACTAGTCTTGGAGACTGTTCATGTCTTGGTTCTATGGTTGAGTAGCTCTGTGGCTTTTGGTGGGTTACTTAATTTCTGAGTTCATTTTACTTACCTATTCAAATGGGGAATAATAATAATAATGAGTAGTTCTGGTTTTACTATAAGCTCTTAGGAAAATCACGAATAAACTTTTCGGCCAACCTACTGTTGTTTTCCTCATATGGTTTCAATGAATATTCAATCAGAGACCCACAGAAAGCTGGAATCCCAAAAGGTGATAAACTCAGTGTTAGAGACGAGCAATTAAAAAAACACACTTATGGCAGAAAGTGAGGAAGAACTAAGGAGCCTCTTGATGAAAGTGAAAGAGGAGAGTGAAAAAGTTGGCTTAAAACTCAACAATCAGAAAGCTAAGATCATGGCATCTGGTCCCATCACTTCATGGCAAATAGATGGGGAAACAATGGAAACAGTGACAGACTTTATATTTTGGGGCTCCCAAATCACTGCAGATGGTGATTGCGGCCATGAAATTAAAAGATGCTTGCTCCTTGGAAGAAAAGTTATGACCAACCTAGACAGCATATTAAAAAGCAGAGACATTACTTTGTCAACAAAAGTCCATCTAGTCAAAGCTTTGGTTTTTCCAGTAGTGATGGATGGGTGTGAGAGTTGGACTATAAAGAAAGCTGAGCACCGAAGAATTGATGCTTTTGAACTGTGGTTTTGGAGAAGACTCTTGAGAGTCCCTTGGACTGCAAGGAGATCCAACCAGTCCATCCTAAAGGAGATCAGTCCTGGGTGTTCACTGGAAGGACTGATGCTGAAGCTGAAACTCCAATCCTTTGGCCACCTGATGCAAAGAACTGACTCATTTGAAAAGACCCTTATGCTGGGAAAGATTAAAGGCGGGAGGAGAAGGGGACAACAGAGGATGAGATGGTTGTATGGCATCACTGACTCGATGTACATGAGTTTGAGTAAGCTCAGGGAGTTGGTGATGGACAGGGAAGCCTAGTGTGCTGCAGTCCATGGAGCCGCAAAGAGTCAGACACAACTGAGCGACTGAACTGAACTGAAAAGACTATCTCAGCTCCAGAGCTCCCCATAGGATTAGCTGAAGCCTTGACTGTAATAATCTGCCTTATTGCTCACCTTCTTTTTCTGCCCAGTTTAGCCCACTTCACTTCTTAATAGGTTTGTCTTCTGAAGGTAACCATGAATAAAACTGCCTGCAATTTTTTGTCTCAGGGTGGTTTCTGGGTAATCAATCAAAACAGCGGGTGTCAGAAGTGGATCTAAGAAATAGTCCGAGGAGAAATGGGTGGGGCATTGATAGTTTTTGTTATTAGAAAGAAAAAAGAAAAAAGCTATTGTGGAGCATATTGCTATAATGTTTTAAAAATCATGTGGTATTTTCTAACAGGGGATATACCTTTACATTTAGTAAAACACCTTATCTAACATCCATGATGTCCCTGGAAGTTTTCCAAAATTATTTCTCATGCCATAATGGGAATACACAAGTTTCTATCACTTACCCCAGTGTCCAGAACAAAAGCCATTCTCCTCCTCCAGCCTCTCCCATCCTGGCCCTATGTGGGCTGACCGCTCTTTGCCATGGTCTCAGGTGAAGCACTACCCTTAGTCAACAGCAGAGGGCAGCAAAGCCCATATTCTGATCTCAGAGATACTTCTGAGGGATAATCACAGTCTCGGGGCACTTAATTTCAGAGAACTTTGTTGCTGAAGACTAAAATCAATTAAACAATCAGTCAGGAGAAGGTTATAAAATACTAGCAAAAGCAATATTCACAGGTATTGAGAAAACTGACTTCTGGAATAAACCCAAAGCACAAGAAAGAGGTGGGAGTTGAACCCAAGATGCATTTTAGCTATCTCATCTCAGGCCCTCATTTTCTGAAATCTCTGAGTCAATGAGCTAAATGCTTATTCTTGATGCTAAGCTGAAGCCTCCTTGAACTCCTCCAGTCACCATCCCTTTCAGTTCAGCTTTGGTCCTCTTCCATTTATTGGTCGCTAGGAAGCAGATAGGATTAATTACAGTCATGACTCCAGATGGCCTCTGGAAAGGAAAGGATGTTAGGTTTTTCCCTCCATCAGCAGTTGGTGTCCACAGTCTAAAGCTCACTAACTTAGGTATCACTGAATGTGTAATAATCTTAGACGGGAAATTAGAAGCATATATCTTGCCTTATTGCTCACTGGTGATGAAGTAAGTCTACATCCATTTTGCAAGAAGCCTAGCAGATTGATCACATAAAACAAAAATATGTTCTCAGAATATGAGCAAGAAGAGTAGGCACAATCTAAAAGAAATAGCACATGAAACTCTAGTGTTCTAAGGAAAAAAAGCAAATAAAGAGAATCATGAACGTTAAAGTTAGAAGGCTCCTTAATATCATCTCATCCAAACTCTCTAGTTTTGCAAATGAGGAAGCAAAGATTCAGAGAATCAAAGGGTGAATCACTGACAAAGAGAACAAGGAACCAGCAGTTGCAGGATTTATTCTGATGCATGTAACATTAGTGAATTTATTTGCATTTCTATAGTATATAGTATATTCCCTTGTTCATATAGTTTATAATTTATTAACATACTGGGTTTGTTTTCAGTGTTTTACTATCATAAGAAGTGTGTTATGTGTGTCCTTATGCATATTTTCTGCCCCTCACATGGAAAAGTTTCTCTAGGGTGATTATCTACAAGAGGATAACTGATTGTGGAGTACACAAATTTGCAAGTTTTCTAGATAATGCCATACTACTTTTCCAAAGTGGTGGACACAATTCACATTCCAAGAAGCTGTGGGCTAATATTCCCGTTGTTCCACATCCCTACGAATTTTCTAATTTTTGGAACTGTATGCTTGGTTGCTCAGTTCAGCCCCATGGACTGTAGCCTGCCAGGCTCTTCTGTCCATGGGATTCCCAGCAAGAAGACTGGCGTGGGTTGCCATTCCCTCCTCCAGGGCTCGTCCCAACCCGGAGATTGAACTCAAATCTCTTGTCTCCTTCATTGGCAGGCAGATTCTTTACTACTAGCACCACCTTTGGAATTGTGTAACTGAATAATTTTGTCAGTCTGGTTGGTGTTTCCTATTGGTTTTCATTGGATTTCCCTGATTATTAAAGAGACTGAGCATATAGTTTATGTAGTAAAAGTATTTCTTTCTCTGTGAACACCTCATGTCCTTTCCCCATAGTTTTATTGTTTTTTTCAAATATCTTGTTGTTTATGGCAAGAAGGTAAATCTGGTGGTATTATAGCATGGCCTTGTGATCTCTTCCTATACATATGTACCAATACATATATTTGTTTCAGAACTATGCACAGATCACAGGCTTAATTATCTCTGATGAGGTAATTTCATCTCAGCCTGCTATTTCCCCCAAACAGTACAGAATGAATATTCTTGCCTCTCTTCATTATTCACTCAAAAAGTAGCTAGAAACTCTTCCTCTAGATACTGAGTGAAACTTTGATGTTAGGTGAAAAGTGTATCTGAGAGGAGATCATCAGTGCCTGGGGAGCAGCCGACCCTGGAAGTCTGTTTATGAGGGTAAATGAAGGAATATCTTTACTGATTTTAGTTTCTGCTTTAATCTTTTGGGGATGGTGAGCACCTAGTCCTTGGGTTCCGTCACATAGCCATGAGTCAGTTACCCACTTTAGTGAGGGGCTGTGTAGCGGTGAACCATCCCCTGCTACTGTTTGGTGGGTAGATGTATAATTTCTCTTGAAATAGGACTGTGTCTGAAAAGTTGGCTCATATCCAAGGCACCTCTCCCGTTTGGAGTCTGGACCTAAGAACACAATGGTGAAGCATGGCCATGAAGTGTCTCTCCTTGCCCTATTACCTCTGTTAATTGGTAGAACTGGAATCAACTAAAATTTTGTCTTTTCATGTGGCCTATTTTTGCTCAAGTCTTATTACCTCCAAGCACAGAGATACCAGTAGGGGCCTTGAGAAATTCTTATCCTTTTTCCACACTAATTTCAGTGTTGATCTAAGAAGTGTTATTCATTGTCAGCTTCAAATCCATCTAAATTTGATAAAATAAATTTGCATCAGACAGATACATTTCAGAGACTGTAGTAAGAGGTTAGGGATATTTCTTAGATGTGGCAGAGTTGAGATTTTCTCTATCATTTCAATGTGATGGATGGCAGAGCTTTTGGTAAATCTACGAAAAGATGCGTTGTACCTAGTCACTCTGTCATGTCCAATTCTTTGCGACCCCATGGACTCTAGTCTGCCAGGCGCCTCTGTCCATGGGGATTCTCCAGGCAAGAATACTGGAGTGGGTTGCCATGCCCTCCTCCAGGAAATCGTCCCAACCCAGGGATCGAACTCAGGTCTCCTGCATTGCAGGCCGATTCTTTACCGTATGAACTACAGGGAAGTCCAAGAATATTGAAGTGGGCAGCCTATCTCTTCTCCGGGGGAACTTCTGGACCCAGGAATCAAACTAGGGTCTCCTACATTGCAGGAGGATTCTTTACCAGCTGAGCTACCCAGGAAGCACAGATAAAAATCTACAGATACTTTACCACATTTGCTGGACAAAAAGCAAAGCCTTCCAAATTCTAAAAAATGGAACGGATTCATTGATTTCCTCTTCCATCACTACAGCAAGGTGGGACTTAGGATGTTTTTTTTTCCCTCCTAAGTCTTTGGATCTGGGTCCATTGTCTTTTTCTATAATTAAGTCCACATGATTAATTCACCAGCAGTCCTTTCAAGGTTATGATTGTTGTAACACTGGTATTGCCAAAAAGACTGTAATGTGGGGGGGGAAATGTCTTTAAACAGACTGGAGACATTTAATTGAGATTCATTGTGCACATTAAGATGCAAATGTTTGTGATATTCATCGTAAGAGAGCACACCATCTCATGCAATATTAAACAGGGCCCACAGATCAGTGCAATTAAGAGCACATTCCAGAGAAATGTGATTTTCACCAGGATAGAAAATATTCCTTATTATGTAGGGAGGATAAAATGAAATCAGAGCAACCTGGTCTAGTGCGGTCAATTACAAACACAGTCTTACAATTGATTCATTATGGGAAATTGAAACAGTGAGAAATTTCTCCAAGTGATCTGAAAATTCATTCCCTTCCTATTAGATAGCATGAAAGTGTTAGCCGCTTAGAAGTCTTAGCTGCTTAGCCAGCTCTTTGCAATCCCATGGACTGTGGCCTGCTAGGCTCCAATGTCCATGGAATCCTCCAGGCAAGAATACTGGAGGTTGCCATTCCCTTCTCCAGGGGAATGTCCCAACTCAGAGATCGAACCCAGGCCTCCCACATTGCAGGCAGATTCTTTACCATCTGAGCCACCAGGGAAGCCAAGACAGCATGAATAGTTAAATATTAATTTTCTACTTGTAATTAGATAGGCCCTAAGGATTAATACCTAACATCCAGAATATGCTGCGAGTTCTTCCATCAGTGATTTGAATCTACTCCTTATTGTTGTTGTTCAGTTGCCCAGCCATGTCTGTGACCCCATGGACTGCAGCACACCAAGCCTCCCTGTCCCTCACCATTTCCCTGAAATCTACTCTTTAAGAAAAGACAATTGAGAAAAAGATGTGCTTTACCTTAGTTCAAAGTTAAGCAGACATTGAACAAAGACAGAGGTGTCTGGTGTCATTGATCAACTACTCTGGAGCCTTTCAACTTTTTTGCTTCAGGGTCCTTCTCTTCAGACCAGGATGGGAGACAGAAAATACACTGTTGTAAAGTTTGCAACCCCATGGACTGTAGCCTGCCAGGCTCCTCAGTCCATGGGATTTTCCAGGCAAGAATACTGGAGTGGGTTGTGATTTCCTCCTCCAGGAGGTCTTCCTGACCCAAGGATTGAACCCACATCTCCTGCATCTCCTGCATTGCAGGCAGATTCTTTACCACCTGGGAAGGCCTCTCATACTATAAGTGATACACCATCACTTGAATGAGATATTATACATTAAAGATGCATGTTCTATACTCTAAAATGTGATGTCATTCAGTTGTGTCTGTCTCTTTGTGATCCCAAGGACTGTAGCGACCAGGCTCCTCCATCCATGGGATCTTCCAGGCAAGAATATTGGAGTGGGTTGCCATTTCCTTCTCCAGGAGATCTTCCCAACCCAGGGATTGAACCCAGGTCTCCCTCATTGTAGGCAGACGCTTTACCATCTGAACCACCAGGGACATCTCTATACTCTAAAACAGTCATTAAAATAACACAACAAAGAGTTATAGCTAATACTCAACAAAAAAAAAATAAAGCCATAAAATATATTCAATCCGGAAAAAGGCAGAAAAAGAGGGACAATGGAATAACAGATGGGACAAACAGAAAATAAATCCCAATGACACCAATCTCAAGTAAGGATGAAAATGACTGAGAGGTAGATGTTTATAAGTAGGGTGAGGTAGCTGGTGGGCAACAGCCTCTAAAAACAAGGGGTTTAGCCAAAGTGGAAGAGTAAAGCTTGGAAGTAGTAATAAGGTTGTAAGAAAATATCAGCCCTATTTCTGGGGCCCTTGGGCCAAAATGTGATCTAGGTGTGGAGTTGGCAGAGATTAGGAGACTTCCTACTATATCCTAGCTGGGATACAGAATTAGACCTATGTTCTGGGACTATGAAATTTGTCGTATCCTTAAGAAAAAGAAAGGAAGGAAGAAAGAAATTTGATCATGTTTTTTTATGAAGCTCCAAGAAAAAATTCTCCAACTGTGAGTCCATGAGGTTTTGAAAAGGGCCACAATACTTTGGCCACCTGATGCGAAGGGGTGCCTCATTTGAAAAGACCCTGGTGCTGGGAAAGATTGAAGGCAGGAGGAGAAGGGGATGACAGAGGATGAGATGGTTGGATGGCATCACCGACTCAACGAATATGAGTTGGTGATGAACAGGGAGGCCTGGCGTGCTGCAGTCCATGTGGTCGCAAAGAGTCGGACACGACTGAGTGACTGAACTGAACTGAACTGACAATGGTTGGAGCAGAGGGGCTAAGACCACCAGCAGGATGCTATTGGAGCTGATTGGTTAAGGCCTGATACCCGCACTCCCAACATGTACTGGAATCCCAGATATCACAGCATGGTTGGATTTCCATGTCCCAAGGATCTGCTCATGAATGCTTTACACGTCCTTCTCCTTCTTTGGCCTTTACTCAAGGAACAGGAGTTATTGACTATCCTCAGAACTGTGGACAGAAGAGCAGCAATCGATCAGTCTGTGCCGGCAGCTTGCTCCACACACGGCGGCTATGCTCCACCCCCCCCAATGTTGAGAGACGGATGTCACACGTGGCTTTCATGAGATGTTTTTGCTGCAGGACTTGGGCCCTGGGTAAATGATCTCCCATCCTGAAATTCTAGTGCATAACTCTCTGTGGGATAGACTCTCAGAACTGATAGCTAAATCAAGCCCCTGATCTCAGCCAAAACCTGTCTTCTCAGTCTCCACATTCACCACAATTGGAGTCTAATGCTCCATGGGAAGGGTTGCTGCTTTCCTTTTTATCACATCAGTAGGTCCTTTGGAATCAAAACTAAGATGTCAGACCCAGACGGGACCTTAGAACTCTAGAATAACATCTCCATTTTATAAACAGAGCTAGAGGCACAGAGGAGTAAGGGCCTTGCTGAACACACTTGTAAAATTGAGAAACAGATGAGAATCAATCATCTTGGACTCCTGGGTAGATGCTAAGTCTACCCTCCTTGACCTTTAAAAGACCACATAAACTAGGGACTCTGATCTTTATCTAGGGAGTCTCTCAAGAAGACCCCTGCCCCTTACAGATGATTTCCTTTCATCTACTTTTAGCTGAAAGTGTTTTTTGAGATTACTCAGAATCTTAGTGGGTAGGGGGCGGGGGAGGGTTGGCATGTCCCCAAATTTTAACTGCACCAGATACAGTTCTCATTATGGCTGAAGCAAACAGACATTTCCTATTACTGGTCTCTCTAACCTTTTAGGAATCCAATCTGATGACTGTCACTGGCTGTGGGAGTGACTGGCAAGTGGGAGACTGCCAGGGGTTGTCATAGGATGAATGACAGCTGAGGACCTGTAACCTTTTCCTATCAAATAGGGAGGCAGAAAGGACAAAAATATATGCCTGGAGCATATCAGATTGTCTGCGATTCAGAGCAGGGAGGTCAGGACTTGGCGAGGGAGATGAATCAAGTCAGGAGGATTCAAGGGGCACTGATTTGAGTATCACCACAGAGAGAATAAGATGGGAAGGCATACGTCTTTTCCTTGAAGAGTTCACCACCCAAACAAAGGGACAAGACTGTCAGTATAAACCCTGGCCTTGGTGCTTGTCATGTGGCCTCTTTTTATAATAAAGATTATCCTTCTTGGAAAAAAAAAGAGAGAGAGAGACATGAGCCATCTAATAAAGTTCTGAGAGCATTTAAAAAAAATATTGAATGAGACAAATATGTAGACATGTTTTCCTTTGTCTTTCATAGGATGTATTTGTGTGTATGTGCACATATGTTTACATCCAGGCTTTGCACATAAATATATATGCACTTGAGCTTACCAAGTGCATAGCTTTCATTCATCTGACCTGTTGGGAGATGATTCTAAAGACTTCACTTTAGAAGTGAACACTACAGAGGAGTGAAATGAGCAAAGGCTTTGGAATTTGACACTGGTCCTGCCACTAACTGTTCATATTACTTGCGAAATCATTTAAATTCTCAGATTTCCCCTGTCCCAGCCAACTTCCTCACTCACCATCTTGTTGCAGGGACCATGCTATGAAGGCACTGGATATTACCTTGTGCTCGGCTGAGTCAGACTCTTGCAACCCCATGGATTGTAGCCCATCAGGCTCCATGGGACTTCCCAGGCAAGAATACTGGAGAGTGCTGCCATTTCCTCCTCCAGGGGATCTTCCCAACCAAGGGATGGAACTTGAATCTCTTGCATCTCCTGAATTAGAAGGTGGGCTGTTCATCACCATGCCACCTGGGAAGCCTGGATATTACTTTGCCAAGGAACATTTCAAGCATTAGTCGTGGGACAGGGATGATTCTGTGGCTCTCCAGCGTGTCTATGCAACTAAGGCAATGAGAGAGGTGGAGCAGGAGCCACCTGCTCAGACACACCCAGTAACTTGGAAAGAATATGATTGACTTCTGGGAAATATTTGTGAAACCAACACGAAATGGACCTTGACCGACTCAAGCTGTGCCACCTTGGGGAAGTGGAATGCTTCCCAAGTGAAGAACCTGCTTAATGTGATCTTTCTGTTGCAGGACTTGGGCCCTGGGCAAACAGTTTCCCATCCCGATAGTCTAGGGCGTAACACCCCATGTGATGGACTCTCAGAATTTGCAGCTAAATCAAGCCCCTGATTTCAGCCTAACCTTGTCTTCTCAGCCTCCTGCTTTCACCACAATTGGGATCTAATGCTCCCTGGACTTGGAGGAGGGTGGTGGGGAGGAGGGCTGCTTTCCTTTTTATCATACCTGTAGGTCCTTTGGAATAAACAATAAGATGTCAGGCTCAGATGGGGCCTTAGCAGTCTAGAATAACACCCTCATTTTACAAAGGGAATTGGAGGCACAGAGGAGTAAAGTGAAAATCACTCAGTTGTGTCCGACTCTTTGAGATCCCATGGACTATACAGTCCTTGGAATTCTCCAGGGCAGAATACTGGAGTGGGTAGCCTTTCCCTTCTCCACGGGATCTTCCCAACCCAGGGATCAAACCCAGTTCTCCAGCATTGCAGGTGGATTCTTTACCAGCTGAGCCACAAGGGAAGCCCAAGAATACTGGAGTGGGTAGCCTATCCCTTCTCCAAGGGGATCTTCCCGACCCAGGAATCAAACCTGGGTCTCCTGCATTGCAAGCGGATTCTTTACCAACTGAGCTATCAGACAGAGAAATAAATGCCTTGCTGAACACAGGTAAAGGTGGGAATCAGACAAGGACAATCATCTCTGACCTTCATCAGAAAGGTACGGTCGACTCCAAAGCACAAGAAAGCACTGAGGATCTGCCTCTGGGTGGGGGTGGGCGGGTGTCTGATGGGGGGGTGTCAGTCTGTGGCTGACAGGGCTGTGGGTGTCTCTACTTTATCAAGCAGGTATATCCTCAGAGCAGACACGAACTTTCCACACTTTGTGTTCACTGACCTGATCTTCCGTCTGTTCTGCCATATGAATGCCTCGAATGAGACCATGTCCACCCTCCCCATTACTAGGGCCGCAGCACAAGCCCAGGTATTTCTCAGGCAGCAACATCCTCACATCTCCCTGTACCCAGCCCCATCTGCCTTCAGATCGTTCTCTATACCACGGCCAGAAAGATCTTTTTAAATCATAAACTTTATGTTACATTCTTGCTTACAACCCTTCAATGATTTCCTATTATATTCAGTATAAAATTCAAACGCCTTGACGTGACACAAAAGACCTGGTAAGCTGGCTCCTGCCAAGTCTTGCAGAGTCCTCTCAGATCGGCTGTCCCTTCCCAATTTCCTGCCACAATGCACAGATGCCTGTCTCCCCAATGATGCTCCCTCCTCCCCCTCTTCCCGGGCAGTCTCTCACTGTTCCTCAGTCTCCACGTGGGTATCACTTTCCCTGATCCCTCAGACCCGGCCTGGATGCCCCTTCATGTCTCCTCAGAGCACCAACATCTACCCTTACCTCTGAGTTACTATAGTAGATTGAATTTCTTTAGCTTTCCCATTGTCAACTAGATGTATTAGTATCTTTACAAGCAGAAAATACAGCTTTACCTCCTGTGTTCCAGGTTCTTTGCCTGAAAACTAGAAATGATTGTAGCAGTGATCTATTAGGCTATTAAGAGGATCAGAGGATCACAAAGCACTTGGCTTCCCAGGTGGAACTAGTGGTAAAGAATCTGCAATGCAGGAGACTTAAGAGATGCAGTTTGGATCTCTAAGTTGGGAAGATCCCATGGAGTAGGAAATGGCAATGCACTTCAGTATTCTTGCCTGGAAAATTCCATGAACAGAGGAGCCTGGCAGGCTATAGTCCGTGGGGTCACAAAGAGTCAGACACAACTGAGTGAGCATGCAAAGCACTTACAACACTTTGATACAGAATAAGTCCTATATGACTAAGTATATATTGAGACTGCAATCATTACTATAGCTATTATTATTATTATTCATCTTTCCTGTTATAACTATAGAATATAACATGGCTGCATCTCATATAGGAGCCACTCAATAAACATTTGCTGAATAAGAGAATGAATCTCATACATACTAAGCAACCATCTGATTTTTATTTGACTTCCTACCTCACTTGATTATTGGAAAAATTTTAACCTGATGAGGACTGAAAAAAAATTGTTGGACAACTGACAACCACATTTCTCAGAGGGCTACAAAATAGGCATCTTGGTTATATATGTCAGTCTCTTATAAGCTTTATTAGTGTAATCGGCCTCCCCAAGCCAGGTCAGCTCTGGACTACTTAATTTGAGGTGCTGACGACCTTACTGTGTATGCTGGTGAAACCACTAACAAGAGCATCACATTTTAGGGTTTTGTCTGGGTGGCCAAAGAGACCACTCATCCCCACCCCTTAGGACTGCTCTTGAGGGTTTCAACTCAGACATGACTCCTTCCCACTGTAAGGACAGCTACAGCTTCCAGAAAATCACATTCATGTGTTGTGGTCATACATGTCTTTTCAGAAGAGAAGAGGTCCCTTTAATTTTTGTGAGAACTTTGTAGTGCCTTGTGCTTCAGAGCTAAGGATCATTTCATTGTGACTTTCAGCAATATTATTTGATGATTTGGGGAGTAATTGTTATAGTCATTGACAAATAGGATAACCCTCTTTGGCCTTACTGATGGGTAATAAAGTTCCTCCAGAAGAATTTTCTTCCTTTCGGATGCTTTGAATAAAACTCAAAATTAAAACCCAGACTTATAGTGGTTATTACTCAGGTTTGCACTAAATTTACCATCTCCTTTCATATCGCTTTCCTCACTAATACAATATTAAACACAGGATTTGTTAGCTGAAAGCTGCACACACATATTTTAAAGTAATGAATATAATTAATATTGCTTGCATTTCTACTATGTGTTGGCCCATAAATGAAAAGTCTTATTTAATCCTTCTTATAATCTTCTTTTCTTGCAGAGAGAAAATCAAGGCTCAGAGAAGTGTTTTCTAAGAGAACATAGTTGGTCAGGAGAAATTCAAGCTTGGAACCCAGGTCTATCTGTCACCTCAGACTGTGTCCTTATCCTGACCTCAGTGAATGATTGGAGAGCTCAGTGCTGTATCATCAAAAGCAGTGACATCTAACTTGAGGGCAGGAGGGGAAAATAAGATACTACTTAAGGTCTACGGAAATATACACTGTGATTATGCAAAGAGCCAACTCATTGGAAAAGACCCCAGTGCTTGAAAAAATTGAAAGCAAAAGGAGACGGGGTGGAAGAGGATGAGAAGGTCAGATGGCATCATGACTCAATGGACATGAATTTCAGCAAACTCAGGAGATAGCAGTGGACACAGGAGCCTGGCGTGCTGCAGTTCATGGGGTCACAAAGAGTTGGACATGACTTAGCGACCGAACAACAACAAAAAATTATGCTTCATGGAAAAGAAGGCTCGACTTCGGCTATGGTGGGTTGGCAGTAAGTAAAAGAAAAGGAAGTGGATGGACCAGTAGGGTAAGAGTTACAAGGAGTGTTGTTGCAAGAATTTGACAACTGTAACCCTAGGGAGAAACCTGGTGATTAACATCAAATTCCTATAATGGTTCCTCCTGTAAGGGTTTTTGCAAGCTTTAGAAAAGGTAGTTTTGCTTCTATTTTCCATACTTCTCCAAAGACCTTCAACTGAGGCTTGGTTAGTGACCCCTGAAAGAAAAGCACTTAGAAATGGTGTTGGGCAGGATATTAAAAGCTGGAACAAGGTAAATTTAATCTGATACGATGACATGTGATTCCATTTTTTTTAATGTCTTTATTTTTAATTGGAGGACAATTGTTTTACAATATTGTGTTGGTTTCTACCATACATCAACATGAATCGGTAATAGGTGTACATATGTTCCCTCCATCCTGAACCTCCCTTCCACCTCCCACCCCATCCCACTTTTCTAGGTTGTCACAGAGCACCAGATTGAGCCTCCTCTGTTATACAGCAACTTCCCATTAGCTTCTGGTTTATATATGGTAATTATACATTTCATGCTACCCTCTCAATTTGTCCCACACTTTTCTGCCCCCACTGTATCCATACGTCTGTTTTCCATGTCTGAGTCTCTCTTTTCCTGCCCTTAAGATAGGTTCATCAGTACCATTTTTCTAGATTCCATATATATGTGTGTTAATATACACTATTTGTTTGATTCCATTGTTTTGACAAGAACGTCTCTCTTCACGGAGGCAGGAATAATTCATGATATCCATTTTACCATCTGGAAGGCTCCACATAACTTTATATAATGGCTTTTGTTGTCTTTATAGATTATTTTTCTTAGGGACTATTTTAATCTACCTAGAGTAAATAATATCAGTCACATTGCTCACATAATCATTACTTGCCTGGGCCTTTCCTTTGATGGATTTTTAAATATTGTTTTCTATGCTGGAGGCAGTAAAAGAGAAGTAGAAATAACACTGGCCTCAAAACAGAAGTTTGGAGTTTTTCATCTGATTTCTTCAATGATAAACTCACCATCCGTCAACAAATACCCTTTGGGTCATCACTCTGCATGGAAGCTTTTCTCCCTAAAAGAGCAGGAGAGAGACATGAAATAAAGAGTGCGTCCTGGATCCACAGTGAGAATTGGAAGCCTCCTTCCACTACTTTCTAGCTGTGTGATCTTGGACACAGGAGGGAATGCTTTTCTTGCTTCTGCTTCCTAATTTATAAAGGGGCAACCATCATGAAACATAACTCCCTTGTACGTTGTAAGGACTTAATAAGCACATTTATCTACAGTTTCTTTTACGACTACCTGTACCGTGGTAGTGCTCAAAAATGTTAGTGTTCTCCTTATAAACCCACTTCCATTCTAGAGTATCTAATGCACACTTAGCAAATTCTAATTCTTACTAATCTTCAAGCTTCAGCTGAAAAGTTTTGTCCTCTAAGAAGCCTTTCACAACTATCCCCTGCCTTTTTCTAAACAGAGTTGATACTATCTTTTCTCTGATCCCTTTGGGAGCACTTTTTAATCTACTCAATCAAGACACATTTATAGAGCTAATGGTGTACCAGTCATTGCTAATACAGAATTGTCAGGGAAGAAGTTACTGTCCCCAGGTTGGTCACAGCTTAGGAAGACATTGTAAGTGCTATCATTAGGCAGTGTGGCAGCATAGAGGAGGCTTTTTACTTAGAGATCAATCATTTCTCAAATCCAGGGGCAGCCTCTGAGACCATTTCAGATATGTCTATAGTTTCTATTCTCTTTCCTCTATTTGAGTTCATTCCTCAACATATCATTTTACTTTCTGATCTCCCCTCCTTTTTTCTCTTATCCTTCTGTACCATTTCTTGGGTTTTGTTCTCTCCTTTTCCTCCCCTTTCTCCCATTTTCTTTTTGGGTACAAGCTGTATGAGGAACTAGAGGAATACTTGGTGAAGTCTTATTATAGGTGGGGCCAAGCTGAGTCTTCAAAGCAGACAGGAATTTAGATAAACAATGGCGGAGTGGGGAGAATTGAGATGGAGTAGAAAGTAACAGTCAGAAGGACATTGGATGGTCTCTGAGGAGAAAGAACAAGAAGAAAAGCATATACCTAGATGGTATGTGCTGAAAAAGGCATGAAGTTTGGTCAGATTTAGGATCCCACGAATGTGAAATAAGATGGACAGGGGAGAAGACAAGTCCAGCACTCTATATGAAGTTGGATTGTATAACATCTCCATGGGATGGGTTCTAAGACAAGGTTTTAAGGAAAAAGTTGAAATGATCAGATTCGCATAGTGATGATGGTTTAATCACTAAGTCATGTTTAACTCTTTCGTGACCCTATGGACTGTAGCCTGTCAGGTTCCCCTGTCCATGGGATTTCTCAGGCAAGAATACTGGAGTGGGTAGCCATTCCCTTCTCAGGGGATCTTCCCAACCCAAGGGCCAAACCTGGATCTCCTACATTGCAGGCAGGTTCTTTACCAACCGAGCCACCAGGGAAGCTATTTCTCTGTGAATGTGAATGACTTGAAAAAAGCTAGCTGGATACATGGTGTTAAGTGATGCTACTGAAACAGTCCAAATAGGAGATGCTGACACTTCAAGGATGTTAGCAAGATGGTGCAGCAGTTAAGTATGTGAGCTCTGCTCAGTCACTGGATCTTAATTCTGATTCTGCCCTTCACAGATGCCAAGAAAAAACATGACTGCCAATGCCTTACCTTCCCAGTCAAACATTTAACACTTGAAAATGCCTGACACATAGTAGAATTTTTGTCCAGGTGATCAACTCTTTAATATAACAAAACAAAGAATCAGAAATGTGCACAATAGTTGGCCATCAAATTCCACAGGTAAAGAACATGAGGGCTACATATTTATCTTTTTACTGATTAATTCAAAGCACTTATACTGAAAGCCTACTGTGTCCCAAGGACTGGGTGAGATGGGCATGTCAGAAAAAAAGACCAAGTTCTCACGCTCTTAGAGTCCACATAAGTAGAACATAAGGAAGACATGAATGCAAATTATTGTATCAAGTGTACATGTTATAAAAAGATAAAGTTAAGAGGCTAGAGTTTGATCAGAGTGGCAGAATTTTATAGGATGGAGAGGGAAGTTCACTATAAGAAAAAAAAAATGTGATCTTAACTGAAATAAGATAGCCAGGCAAATGTTGGGATAAGAGTGTTCCAGGACGGTGAAGCAGCAGGTATAAAGGGCCTGAAGCAGGAGTGTATGTGGTCTCCTAGGGATCAGCAAGGACACTAGCATTACTGGATCAGAAGGAGTGGGGTAGAGGGTGCCAAGAGGTGCATCAAGGAGATAGGAGCCAGATCATGAAGGACCTTATTGATCAGTAGCTTGAAATTTATTTATTTTTTAGTGTTATGAAAAAAAAACTGGGTAAAAATGGTGGTGTTCTGAGAGAGAAGCTTAAAAAGGAGTTTAATTTGGGGTATGATAAATTTGAGATGCCTGGTACGTACCTAAATGACAGTGATGAGTAGGCAGATAGACATATGAATTTGAGGCTCAGTTGGAGAAGTTAGGAAGATAAATGCAAATTTGGGAATCATCAGCAAATATCAAGTCTTAAGACTGGAGGTGAGCACAGGAGGAGAAGTTCTGAGGATTCACTCTTGTAGTATCCCAACAGTTATAGATTGGGGAAAAAAAAATCTAGCAAGGGTGACCAAAGAGAAGTAACCAGGAACAGAGGTGGATACAGAGAAGAGAGAAGAAAGTTCCAAGAAGGGGGTAGGTTTAAAACATCTTAGTGTGAAAACAGCCTTTCCCTCACCTCTCATAAATCATGCAAAACCAACAAGGAGAATGGAATGAATGCAGTAAACCAAATCTTTAAGGGAGCCAGAGGACAATTGTAACCACAAAGCAGGTCAGAGTTGTCCAAAGCAGTGGAGTATTGAATAGAATACTATTGAATAGTATACTATTGAATACTATTGAATTCAATAGTATTGAATTGAATTGTGGGAGAATGCAGAGATGTGGAACCCATGGCTGGGTGTCTAAGAAACAGCAATGGAAATGACCTTCTCAGGGTGGGGGCATGCTGAGGTACATATCAGGTCCCTGGGCATACATCAAATGCCAGGCTCCTCCCTGGAGGCTGTTCATTCAAGAAGCATGGGGCAGGGGCACTGAATGGGAAATCCCACAAGGAGCACAGGGAAGGAGAACTTCAATTCTGAACAATCCTATAGATGCATATAGATGCCTGTTTCTAGTGTGTGGAAAGAAATCAAAGCTAAATGAACTCACAGACATAACACTAGGAGATAGGGAAATTCTTACTAACCTTTAGTTCTTCTCTGTTCCTTCACCACAAGCAGGTCCTTCCAAACAGCTGGTCCAGGAAAAAGATAAGATAAATATCAAAATAAAGATTAAGATAAATAATCAAAAAGGAACCAGAATAAGCATTATATAGACCCTAGAAGAATCAAACAAACAACAAGAAAAGAATGAAAGAAATGGAAAGTTGTTGTTCAGTATTAGAGCTAAGTCATCTCTGACTGTTTGCGACCCCGTGGACTGTAGCCCACCAGGTTCCTCTGTCCATGGGATTTCCCAGGCAAGAATACTGATGTGGGTTGCATTTTCCTCCTCCAGGGAATCTTCCTGACCCAGGGGCTAAACCCATGTTTCCAGCACTGAAGGTGGATTCTTTACTGCTGAGCCACCAGGGAAGCTCTGTACTTTCATCAGAAAAATACAGCCAGGGAGAAAATGAATACTGTGATGAAATATTTCTTTATAATGTAATAGATACTACAGATTGGCTAATTCAATATCCACTCTAACTCTTTTCCAGCATTTTGATTTTGTGCTCTGCAGCCTTACTGAATACACTGATTAGTTCTAAAAGCTTTTGAGTGGATCCTTAGGATTTCTTACATATAAGAAAGTATCACCTGAAAACAGAGACAGTTTTACTGCTTCTTTTCTGATTTGAATGTCTTTTGTTTATTTTTCTTGCTTGATTTCTCTGGCTCAGGCTTTCAGTACTATGTTGAGTAGGAATGGTGAGACTGGGTATCTTTGCCTTATTCCTAATACTTGAAAAAGTTTCAAACTCTCACCATTTAGTATGATGTTAGCTGTGGGTTTATCATATGTGGCCTTTATTGAATTGAGATTTGTTCCTTCTAGGCACAGTTTGTTGAGACTTTTTATCATGAAACATTATTATTATTTAGTCAAATGTCCATTTTAAATTATCTTAAGCAATACAAAATTTATTAGTTCATGTAGTCAAGCATCAGTTCAACGCTAGAAGCTTTTTTCAAGATCTGGAGACTTAAATACTCTTCCCATACATAGGACTTATAATAGACAATGTAGGACTTGCCTTTAGAATGTAGAGGAAAGATTAAGTTCAGTATTCATGGAGAATCAGGTAGTAGTGGAAAGTTTACATTTTTTTAAAATGATGTTTATTCTTCTTGTCTTCTGACTTGGTACATCAGTAGTTTAACATCTGATCTCTGATTTATAGACCAACAACATATTCTTGATTTAAGGGCAATAATCACTGCAGTTGTGAAAATAAAAAACACCACTTAGACTGCCTGGCAGGGTCTATATTGTAAAACAAGCCCCATTTTGTTTATATTGAGTTTGGATTGATGGACAACTTGGTCTTCCTCTACCAGGGTCATTCCAGGTTACCTCAGCAAGAGACCATGTAATTTCTCAAAAAACCATGCATTTAGCTGGTAGCTATTTGATAGTCAGGATTGAATACCAGAAGGCAAGGAGTGTTTAATTAGAAGCTTAGAAGTCTGCAGGCACAATGACAAAGGAAAAGGCATGGGCTGTGGAATCATCAGAACTGGGACAAAATTTTAATTCACTCACTTATCACTATGCATCCCTGAACAAAAAACCCAACTCCGAATCTCAATTTCCTCATCTGTAAGATTGATATAATTATATCTAGCTCATAATGTTGCCATGAGGTAGAAATAAGGTAACATGTAGAGTACTTAGTACACAGAGGAAGCCAGACAAATGGCAGTTATTTTTCACTCAATAATCCAAAATTTGTGTGGTCTATTTAACATATCTTTATTAGATTATGTATATTTCAACACAACCAGTGTCCATGAAGAGCAGTAGTATTCATGTTGATGACTCAGAGACTAGCTTTTTAAAACCCTAACAGGATTCTTTTTTTTTTTTTCTTTTTTTTTTTTTTTTATTAGTTGGAGGCTGATTACTTCACAACATTTCAGTGGGTGTTGCCATACATTGATATGAATCAGCCATGGATTTACACGTATTCCCCATCCTGATCCCCGCTCCCACCGCCCTCTCCACCCGATTCCTCTGGGTCTTCCCAGCGCACCAGGCCTGAGCACTTGTCTCATGCATCCCACCTGGGCTGGTGATCTGTTTCACCATAGACAGTATACATGCTGTTCTTTTGAAATATCCCACCCTCACATTCTCCCACAGAGTTCAAAAGTCTGTTCTGTATTTCTGTGTCTCTTTTTCTGTTTTGCATATAGGGTTATCGTTACCATCTTTCTAAATTCCATATATATGTGTTAGTATGCTGTAATGTTCTTTATCTTTCTGGCTTACTTCACTCTGTATAAGGGGCTCCAGCTTCATCCATCTCATTAGGACTGGTTCAAATGAATTCTTTTTAATGGCTGAGTAATATTCCATGGTGTATATGTACCACAGCTTCCTTATCCATTCATCTGCTGATGGGCATCTAGGCTGCCTCCATGTCCTGCCTATTATAAACAGTGCTGCGATGAACATTGGGGTGCACGTGTCTCTTTCAGATCTGGTTTCCTCAGTGTGTATGCCCAGAAGTGGGATTGCTGGGTCATATGGCAGTTCTATTTCCAGTTTTTTAAGAAATCTCCACACTGTTTTCCATAGCGGCTGTACTAGTTTGCATTCCCACCAACAGTGTAAGAGGGTTCCCTTTTCTCCACACCCTCTCCAGCATTTATTGCTTGTAGACTTTTGGATAGCAGCCATCCTGACTGGCGTGTAATGGTACCTCATTGTGGTTTTGATTTGCATTTCTCTAATAATGAGTGATGTTGAGCATCTTTTCATGTGTTTGTTAGCCATCTGTATGTCTTTTTTGGAGAAATGTCTGTTTAGTTCTTTGGCCCATTTTTTGATTGGGTCATTTATTTTTCTGGAATTGAGCTGCAGGAGTTGCTTGTATATTTTTGAGATTAATCCTTTGTCTGTTTCTTCATTTGCTATTATTTTCTCCCAATCTGAGGGCTGTCTTTTCACCTTACTTATAGTTTCCTTTGTAGTGCAAAAGCTTTTAAGTTTCATTAGGTCCCATTTGTTTAGTTTTGCTTTTATTTCCAATATTCTGGGAGGTGGGTCATAGAGGATCTTGCTGTGATTTATGTTGGAGAGTGTTTTGCCTATGTTCTCCTCTAGGAGTTTTATAGTTTCTGGTCTTACATTTAGATCTTTAATCCATTTTGAGTTTATTTTTGTGTATGGTGTTAGAAAGTGTTCTAGTTTCATTCTTTTACAAGTGGTTGACCAGTTTTCCCAGCACCACTTGTTAAAGAGGTTGTCTTTTTTCCATTGTATATTCTTGCCTCCTTTGTCAAAGATAAGGTGTCCATAGGTTCGTGGATTTATCTCTGGGCTTTCTATTCTGTTTCATTGATCTATATTTCTGTCTTTGTGCCAGTACCATACTATCTTGATGACTGTGGCTTTGTAGTAGAGTCTGAAGTCAGGCAGGTTGATTCCTCCACTTCCATTCTTCTTTCTCAAGATTACTTTGGCTATTCGAGGTTTTTTGTATTTCCATACAAATTGTGAAATTCTTTGGTCTAGTTCTGTGAAAAATACCGTTGGTAGCTTGATAGGGATTGCACTGAATCTATAGATTGCTTTGGGTAGAATAGCCATTTTGACAATATTGAGTCTTCCAATCCATGAACACGCTATGTTTCTCCATCTGTTTGTGTCCTCTTTAATTTCTTTCATCAGTGTTTTATAGTTTTCTATGTATAGGTCTTTTGTTTCTTTAGGTAGATATACTGCTAAGTATTTTATTCTTTTTGTTGCAATGGTGAATGGTATTGTTTCCCTAATTTCTCTTTCTGTTGTTTCATTGTTAGTATATAGGAATGCAAGGGATTTCTGTGTGTTAATTTTATATCCTGCAACTTTACTATATTCATTGATTAGCTCTAGTAATTTTCTGGTAGAGGCTTTAGGGCTTTCTATGTAGAGGATCATGTCATCTGCAAACAGCGAGAGTTTCACTTCTTCTTTTCCTATCTGGATTCCTTTTACTTCTTTTTCTGCTCTGATTGCTGTGGCCAAAACTTCCAACACTATGTTGAATAGTAGTGGTGAGATGGGCACCCTTGTCTTGTTCCTGATTTCAGGGGAAATGCTTTCAATTTTTCACCATTGAGGGTGATGCTTGCTGTGGGTTTGTCATATATAGCTTTTATTATGTTGAGGTATGTTCCTTCTATTCCTGCTTTTTGGAGAGTTTTAATCATAAATGAGTGTTGAATTTTGTCAAAGGCTTTCTCTGCATCTATTGAGATAATCATATGGTTTTCATCTTTCAATTTGTTAATGTGGTGTATTACATTGATTGATTTGCAGATATTAAAGAATCCTTGCATTCCTGGGATGAAGCCCACTTGGTCGTGGTGTATGATTTTTTTAATATGTTGTTGGATTCTGTTTGCTAGAATTTTGTTAAGGATTTTTGCATCTATGTTCATCACTGATATTGGCCTGTAGTTTTCTTTTTTTGTGGCATCTTTGTCTGGTTTTGGAATTAGGGTGATGGTGGCCTCATAGAATGAGTTTGGAAGCTTACCTTCATCTGCAATTTTCTGGAAGAGTTTGAGTAAGATAGGTGTTAGCTCTTCTCTAAATTTTTGGTAGAATTCAGCTGTGAAGCCATCTGGTCCTGGGCTTTTGTTTGCTGGAAGATTTTTGATTACAGTTTCGATTTCCTTGCTTGTGATGGGTCTGTTAAGATCTTCTATTTCTTCCTGGTTCAGTTCTGGAAAGTTATACTTTTCTAAGAATTTGTCCATTTCATCCAAGTTGTCCATTTTATTGGCATAGAGCTGCTGGTAGTAGTCTCTTATGATCCTTTGTATTTCAGTGTTGTCTGTTGTGATCTCTCCATTTTCATTTCTAATTTTGTTAATTTGGTTCTTCTCTCTTTGTTTCTTAATGAGTCTTGCTAATGGTTTGTCAATTTTGTTTATTTTTTCAAAAAACCAGCTTTTAGCTTTGTTGATTTTTGCTATGGTCTCTTTAGTTTCTTTTGCATTTATTTCTGCCCTGATTTTTAAGATTTCTTTCCTTCTGCTAACCCTGGGGTTCTTCATTTCTTCCTTCTCTAATTGCTTTAGGTGTAGAGTTAGGTTATTTATTTGGTTTTTTTCTTGTTTCTTGATGTAAGCCTGTAATGCTATGAACCTTCCCCTTAGCACTGCTTTTACAGTGTCCCATAGGTTTTGGGTTGTTGTGTTTTCATTTTCATTCATTTCTATGCATATTTTGATTTCTTCTATGATTTGTTGGTTATTCAGAAGCGTGTTATTTAGCCTCCATATGTTTGAAGTTTTAACAATTTTTTCCCTGTAATTGAGATCTAATCTTACTGCACTGTGGTCAGAAAAGATGACTGGGATGATTTCAATTTTTTTGAATTTTCCAAGATCAGATTTATGGCCCAGGATGTGATCTATTCTGGAGAAGGTTCCGTGTGCACTTGAGAAAAAGGTGAAGTTGATTGTTTTGGGGTGAAATGTCCTATAGATATCAATTAGGTCTAGCTGGTCCATTGTGTCATTTAAGGTTTGTGTTTCCTTGTTAATTTTCTGTTTAGTTGATCTATCCATAGTTGTGAGTGGGGTATTAAAGTCTCCCACTATTATTGTGTTACTATTAATTTCCTCTTTCATACTCATTAGTGTTTGCCGTACATATTGCAGTGCTCCTATGGTGGGTGCATATATATTTATAATTGTTATATCTTCTTCTTGGATTGATCCTTTGATCATTGTGTAGTGTCCTTCTTTGTCTCTTTTCACATCCTTTATTTGAAAGTCTATTTTATCTGATATGAGTATTGCGACTCCTGCTTTCTTTTGTTCTCCGTTTGCATGAAATATTTTTTTCCAGCCCTTCACTTTTAGTCTGTATGTGTCTCTTGTTTTGAGGTGGGTCTCTTGTAGACAGCATATATAGGGGTCTTGTTTTTGTATCCATTCAGCCAATCTTTGTCTTTTGGTTGGGGCATTCAACCCATTTACATTTAGGGTAATTATTGATAGGTGTGGTCCTGTTGCCATTTACTTTGTTGCTTTGGGTTCACGTTTATACAACCTTTCTGCATTTCCTGTCTAGAGAAAATCCTTTAGCATTTGTTGAAGAGCTGGTTTGGTGGTGCTGAATTCTCTCAGCTTTTGCTTATCTGTAAAGCTTTTGAATTCTCCTTCATATCTGAATGAGATCCTTGCTGGATACAGTAATCTAGGTTGTAGGTTATTCTCTTTCATTACTTTCAGTACGTCCTGCCATTCCCTTCTGGCCTGGAGGGTTTCTATTGATAGATCAGCTGTTATCCTTATGGGAATCCCTTTGTGTGTTATTTGTTGTTTTTCCCTTGCTGCTTTTAATATTTGTTCTTTGTGTTTGATCTTTGTTAATTTGATTAATATGTGTCTTGGGGTGTTTCGCCTTGGGTTTATCCTGTTTGGGACTCTCTGGGTTTCTTGGACTTGGGTGGCTATTTCCTTCCCCATTTTAGGGAAGTTTTCAGCTATTATCTCCTCGAGTATTTTCTCATGGCCTTTCTTTTTGTCTTCTTCTTCTGGAACTCCTATGATTCGAATGTTGGGGCGTTTCACAGTGTCCCAGAGGTCCCTGAGGTTGTCCTCATTTCTTCTGATCCTTTTTTCTTTTTTCCTCTCTGGTTCATTTATTTCCACCATTTTATCTTCTACCTCACTTATCCTATCTTCTGCCTCCGTTATTCTACTCTTGGTTCCCTCCAAAGTGTTTTTGATCTCATTCATTGCATTATTCATTTTTAATTGACTCTTTTTTATTTCTTCTAGGTCTTTATTAAACATTTCTTGTATCTTTTCAATCTTTGTTTCCAGGCTATTTATCTGTAACTCCATTTTGTTTTCAAGATTTTGGATCATTTTTATTATCATTATTCTAAATTCTTTTTCAGGTAGATTCCCTATCTCCTCCTCTTTTGTTTGACTTGTTGGGCATTTTTCTTGTTCCTTTACCTGTTGGGTATTTCTTTGCCTTTTCATCTTGTTTAGATTGCTGTATCTGGAGTGGGCTTTCTGTATTCTGGAGGTCTGTGGTTCCTTTTTATTGTGGAGGATTAACCCAGTGGGTGGGGTTAGACGATTGGCTTGTCAAGGTTTCCTGGTTAGGGAAGCTTGCATCAGTGTTCTGGTGCGTGGAACTTGATTTCTTCTCTTTGGAGAGCAATGGAGTGCCCAGTAATGAGTTTTGAGATGGGTCTATGTGTTAGGTGTGACCTTGGGCAGCCTGTATGTTGATGTTCAGGGCTATGTTCCTGCGTTGCTGGAGAATTTGCATGGTATGTCTTGCTCTAAAACTTATTGGCTCTTGGGTGGTGGTTGGTTTCAGTGTAGGTATGAAGGCTTTTGGACAGTCACTTATTACTTAAAGTTCCATGTAGTCAGGAGTTTTCTGGTGTTCTCAGGTTTTGGGCTTAAGTCTCCTGCCTCTGGATTTCAGTTTTATTCTTCCTGTAGTCTCAGGACTTCTCCAACTATACAGCACTGATAATAAAACTTCTAGGTTAATGGCAAAAAGATTCTCCCCCGTTAAGGACACCCAGAGAGGTTCACAGAGTTACATGAAGAAGAGGAGAGGGAGGAGGGAGATAGAGATGAGCAGGAGGAGAAAAAGGCGGACTCAAGAGGAGAGAGACAGATCTACGCAGCTGTCTGTTCCCAGAGTGTTCTCCGTAGCCCAGACACCTACAGAGATTCACAGAATTGGATTGGGAAGAGAAGGGGAAAGGAGGAAATAGAGGTGTTCTGAGGTAGAAAACAGAGAGTCAAGATTGGGAGAGAATAATCTTTGGTTTAAAAATAGGGCTTCTCTTCTTTTTTTTTTTTTTTTTGTAAGGTTATAGTGTATTGAAAATGAAAATTAAGGAGTAGAAGAGGAGTACTAGAGGACTTTAAAAGAAATAAGAGAAAAAGAAAAATAGAAAATAGAAGAGAAAAAGGAAAGGAAAAAAAAGAAGAAAAAAGAAAAAAAAGAAAGAAAAAGAAAAAAAAAAAAGAAGAAAGAAAAAAAAAATTTTTTTTCCCCTAATTAAAAAAATCGTAAAAATCTATGGAAATGAAAGTTAAGGAGTAATGGGGGAATAATAGGGGATGTTAAAGGAAAATAAAAGAGAAAAAATAAAAAAAGAAAAAAAAAAGAGAAAAAAGTAAAATTATATCTAGGAGTTTCTCTGGAGCTGTTGCGGTCAGTGTGGGTTCGGCTCAGTTTCAGATAGCTCCTCGTTCCAGCTTACGCTTCTCGATATCTACAGACCCCTTCCAGTGTAGTCGGTGTTTTCTAGAGGGATTTTAATCTGTTGCACCAGTCCCTTCTGAAGCGGTTCCCTTTGTTTATTTGGCTTCTGTTTGCCGGTCTCTTCAGAGCCTCATTTCCGCCCTGACACAGGCGGGCGAAGGTGGACTCTTATGCAGGTAGCTAGTTCCGTCGCTCTGCGGGGAGGGGCTGGCGCTGCAGGGAGGGGCTGGCGCTGCTTTCTCTGTCTGCGCTGCTCCGGCTCCCGGCTGTTCTATATGGAGCGCGCCCCGCGCTGCGCGAGGTTCCAGCCCTCCGGTGTTCCACAAAAGCGCGGAATGAAAAGCTGCGCCTGCTCTCTGTGCCTTCCCCGTCAGAGCGGTCCAGGCAGCCAGGGGCTCGGTGGGCGCACTCTCCCCAGGTGTGGCGCGCCCACTCCCTTCCACGGACCCAGTCTCAGTTTCCGCTGGCGCCAGTCGGGTGCGCGCGCCCTCTGCCCTCCGCGTCCCCAGCCCCAGTCGGGTGCCTGCGCCCTGTGTCTCGCCGCGACCTTCCCCTCCCCCCTGCCTCCTGCCTCCGGCGGGGCTGGGCCGGTCCGCAGCCTGTGAGCTCTTCTCTGGATTTTCTCGGTCTCTTTGTTCTGTGAACGGCCGGCAGTGTGTTCGGGCTGGTTAATTTACTCTCTCCTCTGGTCTCCCACAGTTCAAGTTGGCAACTCACAGAAGCTCCCTCCGATTGTCCTCAGGGCACTCAGGCCCAGACGCTACCCCAAGCAATGCCGCCTAAGAGCTCCCGGGACGGATCTCCGTCCTTAGCTCTTTTGTCTCACTTTTTATCTTTTATATTTTGTCCTACCTCCTTTTGAAGACAATGGGCTGCTTTTCTGGGCACCTGATGACCTCAGCTAGTGATCAGAAGTTGTTTTGCGAAGTTTGCTCTGCGTTCAGTTATTCTTTTGATGAATTTGTAGGAGAGAAAGTGGTCTCCCCGTCCTACTCCTCCGCCATCTTGGCTCCTCCTTCCCCTAACAGGATTCTTAATCCACAAATAATAAATGGTGATCCAAAGGGCTTTAGTGCTAATGTAATCCATTAGATTTTATTAGTGCAATGTTGATAAATTCAGTGGGAACTTTTTCATCTGATTTTACTTGCTTGCTCTGCAGCTTTTGAGACTGTCTGGAACTCTTCCTTGAATGTTGCTGATTCTTGAATTCCATAACTCTTTCCCCTAACTTTCCTGACTGGTCTCTCTGCATTTCCTTTTCTAACTACTTAAATGTTGAATTTCCTTAGTCATTATTTAGCAGACACCTTCTCATTCTAACTACTCGATCCCTTTTTAGTCGATCCCTTTCACTCCCAAGACTTCACTTTTCATTTAACCCATGGCCTAGGGTAAGATTGTACAGGTTGTGCACTGCACTAGTGTGCTAAGGTGAAAAAGAGAGTGAAGGCAGAAATCTAGTCTCTGCTCTGCTTGCCAGGCTGTGCACCCCAGGGATAATGTTTACCTAGAGGGAGCACTTTCTTTATATCTGAAACCTAGATGAACCTCAAGAGAGAAGCTAAATAATTGCAGACTATAAGCCATGTGGTCCATTTATTCATATTATTAAAATAAGTTGAATTATTCAAAGAAGCAAGCATAATTTTCTATAGTCATCATTGGCTATGAACTTTTTGATCCTTAAAAGGAAGACTCATATGTGTCAATGAAATCTCAGAAAACCAAATCCTTTGAACAATATGATAAACCAAGGATCGTGGAAGGTGCTATGTAGACAGTGAGAACACCGGGGAGTCCCCTGTGGTCCAGTGGTTAGGACTCTGAACTTTCACTGCCAAGGTTCCATCCTTGGTCGGGGAACTAAGATCCCACAAGCCATGTAGTGAAAGTGTGTGAAAGACAGTGAAAGAAGTGTAGTGAAAGACAGTCGTGTCTGCCTCTTTACAACCCCATCAACTGTATAGTCCTTGGAATTCTCCAGGCCAGGATACTGGGGTGGGTAGACTTTCCCTTCTCCAGGGGATCTTCCCAACCCAGGAATCGAACTGAGTCTCCTGTATTGCAGGTGGATTCTTTACCAACTGAGCTATGACGGAAGATTCACAAGCCACATGGCATGGCCAAAAAAAGCCATCAAGAGCATTGAGTCAAGTTTCCCTTCAAAACAGAATCCAAAGTTTTAGTTAATTAGTCTGATTCAAATTTAAAACAATTCTTTTTAATGAAAGAAAATGGATATTCACAAACTCTGCTTCAGTAATTGTAACCAGAATGAATTACCATAAAAACATAGGAAAAGCTTTGTTCTCATTTTGAATGAAGCTTATGTCTATATCAATATATCAGTAAAATTCTATATGAGGTTTAAACTTAAAACATCTACCAACTTTTTAAAAGAACTTTATCACTACTTTCAGAAAACTAAATTAAACTGCTGCTGTAGACCATGCTCATTTTCCTCTGTAATACCACTTTTTTCCAAAACTACAATAAAGATGCAGTCCCATGGCTTTTTCATTACTTTGTGGGTTGTATAGAAAGCCTGCATTTTTATTTTATGCTTTAGATAATTCAATATGAGTCATGCAAAAAATAGTCTTTTCTCTATAATACAGCTATGAGAGTTTTATTTGTAAATATTTATATTGCTTCTGTCTCTAATAAAATCTGTAAACACTTTGGCAGGGTATTAAAGAGATCTCGTTTCTTTCCACACATTGTCTAAAGATGCAGAGAAATGCCAGAGGAACTTGCAGAGCTTTTCTCTTAAAGGAAAATAAAGTTTTAAAGTTGCTGTTACAAAAATAATACCTGCTTATTACAAAAAAATCAAATAGAGAATGGTATGGAATTAATACAGTTCTTTCGTCCTGTTCCTACTCTGAGATAATTCCTGTAAAGAGTATAGGAAAAATGCCTGGCACGTATCCAGAATTTAATACATTTTTGCTACTATCAATGTAATTAGCATATAAGTGAAAGGGGCTCCTCAAAGGACTTTGGATAAGGGATGATACAATCAAAGATGAGCATGGCCAGCACAATCAGTATGCATTCAAGATAAGGTATGACAAAGCTTCTGTTTAAAAGCAGATTCCTTGTGTTCTGTAACTCTGAGGGCAGGAGTGGGTTGCTATTTGCACAGAATACAAAGTGAATATCGCTTCTAGTGGTTGAGCAATGCAGCAGACTTGACTGGAGACTCTAGCTGTAGTTCAAATTAGAATAAGAAAATGAATGAATAAACAAAATGTATTACGTTGGCTTCTCAGGTGGTACTAGTGGTAAAGAATCTGCCTGCCAGTGCAGGAGATTCAAGAGATGTGAGTTTGATCCCTGGATTGGGAAAATCCCCTGGAGTAGGAAATGACACCCCAGTTCAGTATTCTTGTCTGGAAAATTCCATTAGCAGAAGAGCCTGGTGGGCTACAATCTATGGGGCTGCAAAGAGTCGGACACTACAGAGCACATTACATGCATACAATTCAATCATAAAAAGGAATGAATCTCTGACACGTGATACAACATGGTCGAATCTTGAAAACATCATGCTAAGGGAAAGAAGCCAGGCACAACAGGTCACACGTTGTATGATTCCATTTACATGAAACATGCAGAATAAAGAAATCCACAGAAACAGAAGGCAGATTAATAGTTTCTTGGAGCTGAGGGGAGAAAGGACTGGGGACTGGCTGCTTAACGGGATATGAGGTTTATACCCAGGACCATGCCCTGATGCTTTAATTATTCAAACAGATAAATTAATTCTCTGCCACCTCTTAGTTTTGCTCAGTTTTATTTTTATTACATACCTGATCTCAAGAACTGAAGCTCCAGCTAGGTCTTTGAGGCAGGGACTCAACAAAGGCTAAAGGAGACACAGCTTCTCTTCCTGGGCCAAAGTCTACAACTAAACAAATGCTTCTCACCTATCCCTACTCTTCCTACTATTTCTCATTTCTAAAACTATAACTATTACTGCCCAAGCACTACTGTTATCCCTACAGCCATTACAACTGAGATTACACAATTGTTGTTACTAATTATATTACTACCATAACTACTCCTTGATTAAAAATGGAAAATACTGTTCTACCCGCTTTGCCGACAAAGGTCCACATAGTCAAAGCCATGGTTTTTCTAGTAGTCATGTACAGATGTGAGAATTGGACCATAAAAAAGGGTTGAGCGCCAAATGCTTTTGAATTGTGGTACTGGAGAAGACTCTTGAGAGTCCCTTGGACAGCAAGGAGATCAAACCAGTTAATCCTAAAGGAAATCAACCCTGAATATTCATTAGAAGGACTAATCCTGAAGCTGAAGCTCCAATACTTTGGCCACCTGATGCAAAGGGCTGATTCATTAGAAAAGACCCTGATGCTGGGAAAGATTGAGGACAAGAGGAGAAGGTGGTGACAGAGGATGAGATAATTGGATGGCATCTCCAATTCAATAGACATGGGTCTGAAAAAGCTCCAGGAGATAATGAAGGACATGGGAGCCTGGCTAGTCCATGGGGTCGCAAAGAATCAGACACAATTTAGTGACTGAACAATAACAAGTCACTTTAATCTGTAATCCTTAAAGTAGCCATGAACTATTATCACTACCCTACCTACAGATGAGGAAACTCTTAAGAGGCCAGATTCACAACAATAAAGAAGTAAAGCCTGCATCAAATGGCTCATTGTGCTTCATGTTGCTGACAGCGTGTTGGTCCTCCTATGAGAACTGGTCACCCACATCCCTGACAATGGAGAGAGAGGAACTGAATCACATGGATAGTACTAGCACTGTAGACCTTTTCCTACCACCCAACCATGACTGACGGGATAAAGGACTGGCACCTAACTCAAGAATGATAATTCCCCAACTAAGAAACTTGGGCCCTGATGCAAAAAGTGTAAGTGAGATCATATCAGAAATGTATACAATGAAATTTTTGAAGAGTAACTAGTAGTGAAATCAGACGCAGAAAGAATGCCAAGAGGAAATAAAAAGGCAAGCCATTTTCAGGGAGAAGTTATAAGGAAGCAAAAAATATGAGTAAATGGAGGCCACCAATCAGTAAGGAGAAGAGAACTAAATAGATTCAGAAAGAGAAGCAGAGATGCTCTTAGGAAGAGAAAGCTGTGTGGTGAGGAGGTGAGGATGATATCAGGACTCTGAAGTTGCCATGGGTTCTGATGAGGGCTGCTTTTGGATAATTCATTCTTATTTTTACATAATTCACACTAATTTTTTACAATTTAGGGTGTTTGGATGAGATCATTGTTCTTTCCAACCAAGAAAACTCAATTACGTCTCTGGGCTACAAGATGGAACGTGGCACATGGGGAAAACAAAATTGCAGTGAAACTAATACAGATTTTGGCTGTAAGTTGACTGGAAAAACCTTTCCCCTCCCCTAACCCCTAACTAGAATACCTATCACAGAGAATAGTATTGATAGCAGAATCTGCTCTAGGCTAAGTAAATAGATGTAAACAGTGGGGCTTTGCTTTAGAAGCAGACAGGAAAGAGCCAGACAAGTTATTTGTGAGTTGCAGCAACCTTCCAAATACTGCCTTCAGTGGTCTTATGTGATGAGAATGAATGTCCATAACAATGTTCTAGTACATCGTAATTTGAGAAATGTATAACAGATTCTATAATTTTTTTTTCAATAAACAGGGCTTGGAGGGTATTATTCCATCAGTAAATCAGAAACATCAAACATCCTGAATGTCCACACACCTCCAAACTCTGCTTTTCACTGGAGTTGTACTTGACACACATTAAATGTGAGGCTGTGCTAGAACAAGCTGAAATCACTGTGAGGGTGACATTGTGGAAGGGTGGGAACAGATTGATCCCAAAGGGACTCCAGTTCGGAAAGATATCAGAGCCTCAGCTTATTAACTTTGGCTGAATCAACTATATGGCACAGTCCCTGTTCTAAGTTCCACAAGGGGACACCTTTCCATCAGAGTTCAATATGTATTTTACTTCTTTCTCCTTTCTATTTACAGATACTCACTCCAGGGAAGAGTTAGTTGAAAATGTCCTTACTCTCCAAACATACTCTAGTGAAAGAGGTGGGAGAGTGTTTGACTGTTGAGCATTCTGCTATAACAGAGACTGTCTGGGTGAAACATGGATTGGTTTTTCTGAGACAGGGCCAGTTCCTAAACAGAATTTCACTATATTAAAAGAGCAATGCATTCTCCTGTGAGAGTCTGGGCTAGAGAATGACACTCTGTTGCCATGGTATCAGAAACTACTGCAAGAAAGGAATAAACACTTCGTGATGGATAGAACCTACATGGCAAGTAAATTTCCCCAAATCCTTGGTGTAACCTGAGCACCAAGTTATTATAAGCTGAGGAAAAGTAATAGAAGAAAAAGCATTCTCTTTCTATACTTTCCATATTTTTTTTTTAATTTCTCTGCATATATTTTACCAACAAAACGATCTGTTTGCAGGTCTGTTTTTATATCTCTCCTATTGAGGTTCATCTCCTTTAAATTGTTCCTTCAAAGGGCTTGAATATGTAGATTTTATAATAAAACAAGGTCACAAAATTCCTTCCCACATTCTCTAGTAGAGTTGAGATAAATTTTAATTAGGACTTCCTGGTAAAGAATGCGTCTGCCAATGCAGGAGGTGCAGGTTCCATCCCTGAGTTGGGGAGATCCCTTGGAGCCGGAAATGGCAACCCACTGGAGTCTTCTTGCCTGGGAAATCCCATGGACAGAGGAGCCTCACAGGCTCTAGTCCATGGTGTCCCAAAATAGTTGGACACAACGTAGCGACTAAACAACAACAACAAGTTTAATTAAAGTGAGTTACAAGAATGCTGATACTAAATGTGTTGCTTTTCATAGCAAAGTTCTTTGGCTACATACTAACATTTCAAATATATGAGGATAAGACAATCCAGTAAGCTTAGATTCCAGGGACCATCTCCTAATCAGAAGATATAATCATTTCAGTCTCATTTTGTGTGCATGTTTGGTTTGAGTACAATGAGGGAGTGGCAAATACCCTTCTGTTTTAATAGAACCTTCATTCACTAGAAAACATCCACCTTGTCAAAAAATAATGTAGGAAGGCCCAAATATTTCAGCAATTCAAATCAGAAAGGAAAAACTTCCTTTGGGAGGAAGCAAACAGAGGGCTGTTAATTTCTAAATTTATTTAAAGCTGAGACAGCACCGGGGCTTAAAGTACTTGCGAGTAGAGAAAATCTGAGCACATCATTACTGTAGATAATGCTCAGTGATTACCCTCATTTTATGCCTAATTTTTGCTCTGCCATTAAGATTTTTAAGAAGGATGACTTAGTGAAGGGGTCAAACCTTCAATATCTAGTTAGCACACTAATAATTGCAATAACAATAATAACAACATTTTTTATTCACTGAACTGCCAGGCACTGGGCTCACTGTTAAACATTTCTGGCCATTCAAAACCTCAGAAACATTCTAAAATCCAGGAAAGATATTAATGTGTTTTTAGTTTCATTATGACTCCATTAAAAGTCTAAGGAATATATAAAATTACTGATCTCAAGGAACATATAATATAATAAGTAAAATTTTATATCTACATATAGGGCCAGGGGCTTCTCTGGTGGTTCAGTGGTAAAGAATCGTGCAATGCAGGAGATGCAGGTTCGATTCCTGGGTCAAGAAGATCCCCTGAAAAGGACATGGCAACTCATTCCAGTATTCTTGCTGGGAAATCCCATGAACAGAGGAGCATGGCGGACTACAGTCCATGGTGTCTCAAAAGAGTTGGAGGCAACTTAGCTACTAAACAACAATAACAACAGGTAGGCTCATTACGGAGCACAATTAAGGATAAAATCTTGAAGCACAAAGCACAAAGCATTGGAGGACAATAATTATGAAAATACTATAGATTAATTCTTGAGTCACCAAAACCCCAGTTCAGAACTGTCTGTCTGGCAAGCATGGTCTGTACTGTGTTCAGCAGTATGACCAACGAACTCATTCTCTCCATGTCATTAGAGAGGATTAATGAATCTGAACACTGCTCTTCAGCATTTTGGATCATTGCTTTCAGCAGCATACATTATCCGTATTCCACTATCCATCCATCAGATGGTAGATTTTTGTATTAATGTAGTTGATGACCTCAAATTCACTCTTGAAAGCTCATCATATTTCCCTTGCTATTAAATAAATTAATCAAAGGAAGGAGAATAGCTTTTATCAATTGTAAGAACCTTACAAATTTTCTAGTCCCTAATTTTTCTTTTACACATTTCAAATTGATGTCAGTTTCATAAAATCCTGGCTCATAAACCTAGATCTCTTAAATTACTGCTTTATCTTAACTAAATGTAACTGATACTTGTTCAGTACTCACTATAGGCTGGGTATTGGGCTAAGGGCTGAGAATATACTGGTAGACAAGACACAGTGCTGTAGGAAATGGGAAACTTTGGACAGTGTTTGAATATTCAGTTCAGTCGCTCAGTCGTGTCCGACTCTTTGCGACCCCGTGAACCGCAGCACGCCAGGCCTCCCATTCATCAACAACAGCCGGAGTCTACCCAAACCTATGTCCACTGAGTCAGTGATGACATCTAACTATCTCATCCTCTGTTGTCCCTTTCTCCTCCTGCCTTCAATCTTTCCCAGAATCAGGGTCTTCTCAAATGCATCAGTTCTTTGCATCAGGGGACCAAAGTATTGGAGTTGAAGTTTCAGCTTCAGCATCAGTCTTTCCAATGAATATTCAGGACTGATTTGCTTTAGGATGGACTGGAAAATCTCCTTGCAGTCCAAGGGACTCTCAAGAGTCTTCTCCAACACCATAGTTCAAAAGCATCAATTCTTCGGTGCTCAGCTTTCTTCACAGTCCAACTCTCACACCCATACATGACCACTGGAAAAACCATAGCCTTGACTAGATGGACCTTTGTTGACAAAGTAATTTCTCTCCTTTTTAATATGCTATCTAGTTTGGCCATAACTTTCCTTCCAAGGGATAAGTGTCTTTTAATTTCATAGCTGCAATCACCATCTGCAGTGATTTTGGAGCCCAGAAAAATAAAGTCAGCCACTGTTTCCACTGTCTCCCCATCTATTTGCCATGAAGTGATGGGACCAGACGCCATGATCTTAGTTTCCTGAATGTTGAGCTTTAAGCCAACTTTTTCACTCTCCTCTTTCACTTTCATCAAGAGGTTCTTTAGTTCTTCTTCACTTTCTGCCCTAAGGGTGGTGTCATCTGCATATCTGAGGTTGTTGATATTTCTCCCAGCAATCTTGATTCCAGCTTGTGCTTCATCCTGCCCAGTATTTCTCATGATGTACTCTGCATATAAGTTGAATAAGCAGGGTGACAATATCCAGCCTTGACATAATCTTTTTCCTATTTGGAACCAGTCTGTTGTTCCATGTCCAGTTCTAACTGTTGCTTCCTGACCTGCATACAGGTTTCTCAAGAGGCAGGTCAGGTGGTCTGGTATTCCCATTTCTTTCAGAATTTTCCACAGTTTATTGTGATCCACACAGTCAAAGGCTTTGACATAGTCAAAAAGCAGAAATAGATGTTTTTCTGGAACTCTCTTGCTTTTTCAATGATCCAGCGGATGTTGGCAATTTGATCTCTGGTTTCTCTGCCTTTTCTAAAACCAGCTTGAACATCTGGAAGTTCACGGTTCATGTATTGCTGAAGCCTGGCTTGGAGAATTTTGAGCATTACTTTACTACGTGTGAGATGAGTGCAATTGTGCAGTAGTTTGAGCATTCTTTGGCATTGCCTTTCTTTGGAATTGGAATGAAAACTGTCCTTTTCTAGTCCTTTGGCCACTGCTGAGCTTTCCAAGTTTGCTGGCTTATGGAGTGCAGCACTTTCACAGCATCATCTTTTAGGATTTGAAGTAGCTCAACTGGAATTCCATCACCTCCACTAGCCTTGTTTGTAGTGATGCTTCTTAAGGCCCAGTTGACTTCACATTCCAGGATGTCTGGCTTTATGTGAGTGATCACACCATTGTGATTATCTGGGTCGTGAAGATCTTTTTTGTACAGTTCTTCTGTGTATTCCTGCCACCTCTTCTTAATATCTTCTGCTTCTGTTAGGTCCATATCATTTCTGTCCTTTATGGAGCCCATCTTTGCATGTAATGTCACCTTGGTATCTCTAATTTTCTTGAAGAGATCTCTAGTCTTTCCCATTCTGTTGTTTTCCTCTATTTATTTGCACTGATCACTGAGGAAGTCTTTCTTATCTCTCCTTGCTATTCTTTGGAACTCTGCATTCAAATGGGTATATCTTTCCTTTTCTCCTTTGCATTTTGCTTCTCTTCTTTTCACATCTTCTTATAAGGCCTCCTCAGACAGCCATTTTGCTTTTATTGCATTTCTTTTTCATGGGGATGGTCTTGATCCCTGTATCCTGTACAAGGTCATGAACCTCCATCCACAGCTCATCAGGCACTCTGTCTATCAGATCTAGTCCCTTAAATCTATTTCTCACTTCCATGAGCAATATTACATAGGAACCTGAAATGTTAGGTCCATGAATCAAGGCAAATTGGAAGTGGACATACCTTTCATGGTTAGAGGGATGCAAATGTTTCCAGCCAGTAGAGAATTCAGCTCCATCACCTCTTGTTTCTGTTATGCCCACTGTTCTTCTAGGGACCTAAATTGTTGTTAGAAGGCATTTCTTCCACCACATTTGGCCACATTCCTTCTGGTGCAGATCATCTTATATAGTTTCTTATTTTGTAATTTTACTCCATTCTCCAAATGAACATTTATTTAACACGCAGTACTCCTGTCATTGCACTAGGCACATTATATATTTGATGTTATTTATTCCCCACCACAATCCTCTTGGACCTACTTTTTCATACATGAAAAAATGCTCACTATAAGTTTCACTATGAGGTTGTGAATAACATAGCCAACACTATACAAGGAGAGGAAGAAAAAGCTATGGTTTAAAGCCAAGCGTGTGAGATTTCAAAGCCCATGTTCTTTACTTGACATAGTGATGCTATTTGCTTTGAAGAAAATATGAGATTTTCTGCATGTTTGCTCCTCTGATCTAACGATATAATGATTTGCACTTTTGAAAACTGGCTAAGTGACCAAAATATCTCAAAATATAAACTTTACTTGTTGTATGCTTTTTTTTTCTTTCTTTTTCTTTTTTTTTCTTTTTATTTTTTTATTTTTTTATTAGTTGGAGGCTAATTACTTCACAACATTTCAGTGGGTTTTGTCATACATTGATATGAATCAGCCATAGAGTTACACGTATTCCCCATCTCGATCCCCCCTCCCACCTCCCTCTCCACCCGATTCCTCTGGGTCTTCCCAGTGTACCAGGCCAGAGCACTTGTCTCATGCATCCCACCTGGGCTGGTGATCTGTTTCACCATAGATAGTATACATGCTGTTCTTTTGAAATATCCCACCCTCACCTTCTCCCACAGAGTTCAAAAGTCTGTTCTGTATTTCTGTGTCTCTTTTTCTGTTTTGCATATAGGGTTATCGTTACCACTTTCTAAATTCCATATATATGTGTTAGTATGCTGTAATGTTCTTTATCTTTCTGGCTTACTTCACTCTGTATAAGGGGCTCCAGCTTCATCCATCTCATTAGAACTGATTCGAATGAATTCTTTTTAACGGCTGAGTAATATTTCATGGTGTATATGTACCACAGCTTCCTTATCCATTCATCTGCTGATGGGCATCTAGGTTGCTTCCATGTCCTGGCTATTATAAACAGTGCTGCAATGAACATTGGGGTGCACGTGTCTCTTTCAGATCTGGTTTCCTCAGTGTGTATGACCAGAAGTGGGATTGCTGGGTCATATGGCAGTTCTATTTACAGTTTTTTAAGAAATCTCCACACTGTTTTCCATAGTGGCTGTACTAGTTTGCATTCCCACCCCTCGAATAGTCAAAGTAATCTTGAGAAAGAAGATTGGAACTGGAGGAATCAACCTGCCTGACTTCAGACTCTGTTGTATGCTTTTTAAGACATAGCATTGGAGTAACAGATTTGACTGTATATCCAGGTTATATTTTTTAAATTTATCAATATCCTTGAAAAGGTTGGAAACATAGCATTAAGAAAGAGATCTCAGAAGCACAGTGCAGGGCAAAGAGTTAAGACTTTGGAAGTAGATATGTATCCAATTAAATCTTTAGCTGTTTGACCATAATCAGGGTGCTTGATCCATCTAAGTCTCAAGTTCTTCATATACAAAATGGGGACAGTGGCAAATAGCTCACAAGGTCATTAAAAGAATTAGGCAAGGTATGAAATGTAATGTCACAGAAGCTGACACATTGACATGAATTAAATGACAAATCTTATTAAGGCCATGGCCATCCTGTTACTGATACAGTAGCTTAAACATGTGTGACCTTTATAGATAAGTAATATTCAAATTACTTTTAGGAGAAGCTCTATACTGTCAGCAAGAACAAGACTGGGAGCTGACTGTGGCTCAGATCATGAACTCCTTATTGCCAAATTCAGACTTAAATTGAAGAAAGTGGGGAAAACCACTAAACCATTCAGGCATGACCTAAATCAAATCCCCTATGACTATACAGTGGAAGTGAGAAATAGATTTAAGGGACTAGATCTGATAGACAGATTGCCTGATGAACTATGGATGGAGGTTCATGACCTTGTACAGGATACAGGGATCAAGACCATCCCCATGAAAAAGAAATGCAATAAAAGCAAAATGGTTGTCTGAGGAGGCCTTACAAGAAGATGTGAAAAGAAGAGAAGCAAAATGCAAAGGAGAAAAGGAAAGATATACCCATGTGAATGCAGAGTTCCAAAGAATAGCAAGGAGAGATAAGAGGCCAATATCAGTGATGAACATAGATGCAAAAATCCTTAACAAAATTCTAGCAAACAGAATCCAACAACATATTAAAAAAATCATACACCACGACCAAGTGGGCTTCATCCCAGGAATGCAAGGATTCTTTAATATCTGCAAATCAATCAATGTAATACACCACATTAACAAATTGAAAGATGAAAACCATATGATTATCTCAATAGATGCAGAGAAAGCCTTTGACAAAATTCAACACTCATTTATGATTAAAACTCTCCAAAAAGCAGGAATAGAAGGAACATACCTCAACATAATAAAAGCTATATATGACAAACCCACAGCAAGCATCACCCTCAATGGTGAAAAATTGAAAGCATTTCCCCTGAAATCAGGAACAAGACAAGGGTGCCCATCTCACCACTACTATTCAACATAGTGTTGGAAGTTTTGGCCACAGCAATCAGAGCAGAAAAAGAAGTAAAAGGAATCCAGATAGGAAAAGAAGAAGTGAAACTCTCGCTGTTTGCAGATGACATGATCCTCTACATAGAAAGCCCTAAAGCCTCTACCAGAAAATTACTAGAGCTAATCAATGAATATAGTAAAGTTGCAGGATATAAAATTAACACACAGAAATCCCTTGCATTCCTATATACTAACAATGAAAAAACAGAAAGAGAAATTAAGGAAACAATACCATTCACCATTGCAACAAAAAGAATAAAATACTTAGCAGTATATCTACCTAAAGAAACAAAAGACCTATACATAGAAAACTATAAAACACTGATGAAAGAAATTAAAGAGGACACAAACAGATGGAGAAACATAGCGTGTTCATGGGTTGGAAGACTCAATATTGTCAAAATGGCTATTCTACCCAAAGCAGTCTATAGATTCAATGCAATCCCTATCAAGCTACCAACGGTATTTTTCACAGAACTAGACCAAAGAATTTCACAATTTGTATGGAAATACAAAAAACCTCGAATAGCCAAAGCAATCTTGAGAAAGAAGAATGGAAGTGGAGGAATCAACCTGCCTGACTTCAGACTCTACTACAAAGCCACAGTCATCAAGATAGTATGGTACTGGCACAAAGACAGAAATATAGATCAATGAAACAGAATAGAAAGCCCAGAGATAAATCCACGAACCTATGGACACCTTATCTTTGACAAAGGAGGCAAGGATATACAATGGAAAAAAGACAACCTCTTTAACAAGTGGTGCTGGGAAAACTGGTCAACCACTTGTAAAAGAATGAAACTAGAACACTTTCTAACACCATACACAAAAATAAACTCAAAATGGATTAAAGATCTAAATGTAAGACCAGAAACTATAAAACTCCTAGAGGAGAACATAGGCAAAACACTCTCCAACATAAATCACAGCAAGATCCTCTATGACCCACCTCCCAGAATATTGGAAATAAAAGCAAAACTAAACAAATGGGACCTAATGAAACTTAAAAGCTTTTGCACTACAAAGGAAACTATAAGTAAGGTGAAAAGACAGCCCTCAGATTGGGAGAAAATAATAGCAAATGAAGAAACAGACAAAGGATTAATCTCAAAAATATACAAGCAACTCCTGCAGCTCAATTCCAGAAAAATTAATGACCCAATCAAAAAATGGGCCAAAGAACTAAACAGACATTTCTCCAAAGAAGACATACAGATGGCTAACAAACACATGAAAAGATGCTCAACATCACTCATTATTAGAGAAATGCAAATCAAAACCACAATGAGGTACCATTACACGCCAGTCAGGATGGCTGCTATCCAAAAGTCTACAAGCAATAAATGCTGGAGAGGGTGTGGAGAAAAGGGAACCCTCTTACACTGTTGGTGGGAATGCAAACTAGTACAGCCGCTATGGAAAACAGTGTGGAGATTTCTTAAAAAACTGGAAATAGAACTGCCATATGACCCAGCAATCCCACTTCTGGGCATACACACTGAGGAAACCAGATCTGAAAGAGACACATGCACCCCAATGTTCATCGCAGCACTGTTTATAATAGCCAGGACATGGAGGCAGCCTAGATGCCCATCAGCAGATGAATGGATAAGGAAGCTGTGGTACATATACACCATGGAATATTACTCAGCCATTAAAAAGAATTCATTTGAACCAGTCCTAATGAGATGGATGAAGCTGGAGCCCCTTATACAGAGTGAAGTAAGCCAGAAAGATAAAGACCATTACAGCATACTAACACATATATATGGAATTTAGAAAGATGGTAACGATAACCCTATATGCAAAACAGAAAAAGAGACACAGAAATACAGAACAGACTTTTGAACTCTGTGGGAGAATGTGAGGGTGGGATATTTCAAAAGAACGGCATGTATACTATCTATGGTGAAACAGATCACCAGCCCAGGTGGGATGCATGAGACAAGTGCTCCAGCCTGGTGCACTGGGAAGACCCAGAGGAATCGGGTGGAGCGGGAGGTGGGAGGGGGGATCGAGATGGGGAATACGTGTAACTCTATGGCTGATTCATATCAATGTATGACAAAACCCACTGAAATGTTGTGAAGTAATTAGCCTCCAACTAATAAAAAAAAAAAAAAGAAGAAGAAGAAAGAAAAAAAAAAAAGAAAGAAAGACTTCCTCAGTGATCAGTGCAAATAAATAGAGGAAAACAACAGAATGGGAAAGACTAGAGATCTCTTCAAGAAAATTAGAGATACCAAGGTGACATTACATGCAAAGATGGGCTCCATAAAGGACAGAAATGATATGGACCTAACAGAAGCAGAAGATATTAAGAAGAGGTGGCAGGAATACACAGAAGAACTGTACAAAAAAGATCTTCACGACCCAGATAATCACAATGGTGTGATCACTCACATAAAGCCAGACATCCTGGAATGTGAAGTCAACTGGGCCTTAAGAAGCATCACTACAAACAAGGCTAGTGGAGGTGATGGAATTCCAGTTGAGCTATTTCAAATCCTAAAAGATGATGCTGTGAAAGTGCTGCACTCCATAAGCCAGCAAACTTGGAAAGCTCAGCAGTGGCCAAAGGACTAGAAAAGGACAGTTTTCATTCCAATTCCAAAGAAAGGCAATGCCAAAGAATGCTCAAACTACTGCACAATTGCACTCATCTCACACGTAGTAAAGTAATGCTCAAAATTCTCCAAGCCAGGCTTCAGCAATACATGAACCGTGAACTTCCAGATGTTCAAGCTGGTTTTAGAAAAGGCAGAGAAACCAGAGATCAAATTGCCAACATCCGCTGGATCATTGAAAAAGCAAGAGAGTTCCAGAAAAACATCTATTTCTGCTTTTTGACTATGTCAAAGCCTTTGACTGTGTGGATCACAATAAACTGTGGAAAATTCTGAAAGAAATGGGAATACCAGACCACCTGACCTGCCTCTTGAGAAACCTGTATGCAGGTCAGGAAGCAACAGTTAGAACTGGACATGGAACAACAGACTGGTTCCAAATAGGAAAAAGATTATGTCAAGGCTGGATATTGTCACCCTGCTTATTCAACTTATATGCAGAGTACATCATGAGAAATACTGGGCAGGATGAAGCACAAGCTGGAATCAAGATTGCTGGGAGAAATATCAACAACCTCAGATATGCAGATGACACCACCCTTAGGGCAGAAAGTGAAGAAGAACTAAAGAACCTCTTGATGAAAGTGAAAGAGGAGAGTGAAAAAGTTGGCTTAAAGCTCAACATTCAGGAAACTAAGATCATGGCGTCTGGTCCCATCACTTCATGGCAAATAGATGGGGAGACAGTGGAAACAGTGGCTGACTTTATTTTTCTGGGCTCCAAAATCACTGCAGATGGTGATTGCAGCTATGAAATTAAAAGACACTTATCCCTTGGAAGGAAAGTTATGGCCAAACTAGATAGCATATTAAAAAGGAGAGAAATTACTTTGTCAACAAAGGTCCATCTAGTCAAGGCTATGGTTTTTCCAGTGGTCATGTATGGGTGTGAGAGTTGGAATGTGAAGAAAGCTGAGCACCGAAGAATTGATGCTTTTGAACTATGGTGTTGGAGAAGACTCTTGAGAGTCCCTTGGACTGCAAGGAGATTCAACCAATTCATCCTAAACGAGATCAGTCCTGGGTGTTCATTGGAAGGACTGATTTTGAAGCTGAAACTCCAATACTTTGGTCCCCTGATCCAAAGAACTGATGCATTTGAGAAGACCCTGATTCTGGGAAAGTTTGAAGGCAGGAGGAGAAAGGGACAACAGAGGATGAGATGGTTGGATGGCATCACCGACTCAATGGAGATGAGTTTGAGTAAACTCCGATTGTTGGTGATGGACAGGGAGGCTTGGCGTGCTGTGTTCCCTGGGGTCTTGAAGAGTCGGACACAACTGAGTGACTGAACTGAACTCAACCATGAAAGTTTAGAGGGATGCTTTGAAGCTGAAGCTCCAATACTTTGGCCACTTGATGAGAAGAGTCGACACATGGGAAAAGACTATGATGCTGGGAAAGATTAAGGGCAGGAGAAGAAAAGGGCAGCAGAGGGTAAGATGGTTGGATGGCACCATCGACTCAGTGGGTATGAGTTTGAGCAAACTCCAGGAGATAGTGAAGGACAGGATATCCTGGCGTACTAGCATCCATGGGGTCGCAAAGATTCGGACATAACTTAGCCAACAGACTTGAGAGGAAAGGTATGATTTCCCTTTTTAAAGTAATGAAAGAGAATATAGAGTAGTTTCAATGTGACAATGGAGAACATTTCATGGCACCCTTGATATCACTATCTGCCTCTATGTCTCACGTCCACCTCACCCCCAAACAGAAGGCTGATCAGGCTGTAGAAATGGCACAGGCTGTATCTGGTCTATCCAGGGGCTAGAAAGAAGCCACAGCAACATCCACAGTCCAAGATTCGCATTTGCACAGGCTCCTCTTTGCTGGAAGCAAATGAATGCACATTGGTAGAACAGAGTGTGATCTTACTGATCACAGGTAAGTCAGCATCCTTTGCTTTCAGAATCCCAGTGCATCTGGGCTTTAGTCACTCAGATGATTAGAGAGTTGTTCCCTTAGGTATCAGATACGCATTTACACTTGAAAACAAGACAAGGAGATAGATAAAGGATAAATTGAGGTTCCTCTGGCTGTCCACAGGACCTTAAAGCAGTCAAGGAAAGTAAAGCAGCTCTTTACTTCAGCGTTCTCATTCTCACAGGAAATTGACATTTTCAAGAGTGACCATTTACCTAGGACCTTCTACAAGCCAGAAACTTATTATCTCTGCTCTGCACATCGATCCTGCAAAATAAACATTATTTTAGATGAGGAAATTGAATCACAAAAAGTAAATTGCTCAAGTCACAAAATTAATAACTGAAAGAGATGAATTTGAAAACCAAGTCTGTACAAAGTCCATGCCAAGCCAACTTAGACTCAACAGGATAGAAGTGAAGCTTCTTGATAGATTCCACTGCTAGACCTCCAGAGCCCTACAGATGTATAGTTAATTCTTGCACATTAATTTAATCACTTGTTAGAGTAGTGAGTGCCAGACAATGGAGATAGGTTGAGCAAAAGCAAGGATTGTACATAGAAGCCCTGCTCATATTACAGAATCCTAAATATCAAGTCACTTTTGAATCATTATCTATAATAGTAATAACCAGGATCCCTCATGCATATATTAACACAGGACTTACACCCTTGATGGAATTCAAAAGCAAAACAAGAAGTTAGAAAATCAATTTTCCAGGTTTAAAAATGTACTTGTTTTTGAATAGCCTGTTAATAAAAATATCCATTGTCTCAGATTCCCTATGTAGACATATGCAATATGATAAAAAGAAGTTTGGAGAACAAAGGCAACAGCTTTAAATATTTAAATGATTAAGATGAAAATTAGAAATAGATTCCCTTTCAATGAAATGCTTTAAATTGAATCCATAAACCATGTTTGATTTCTAAAGCTAGAAGAGATGCATGTTAAGTGTTAAAGATGTCTAACATGACAATGTGTACTCAATAAAAAATATATGATTCATTTTTATATGCACTTTCCAATTTATTTTGTCAGGTCCAATCTCCCACTGGAAATGCAGACAAACATCCTTAAGTTTGCAAGATTAAGGACTAATAGTATGTTCTATCAATTTTGGAAGAGAAAGAAACCTGGTTCAATATATTATTTGCCTGGTATAATAGTCTTGAGAATCAGCCAATAAGTAATTCCTATCAGCTTCTCTGAATTTGTTTTCGTGTCAGAATTTGTGGCTACTGCAGAAGATGGATGAGAGTTTTTACTTCCTTCAGGACGCTGTGCTTTAGATGACAAGAGAAGATACAAATTAAGGTATGAGCTTTGTGCTAAAGTAAACATGACTCTAGAAGCCTGGAAAACGGACTTCAACATGAAATGATCTTTTTGGAGAAGATGCTGTGATATAAGAGGATCTTGGCTAGAGAAGTCACATAGAGAAAGGTAAAGACTTCAGAAGGGGCATGTGAGTCCCATGGTCTCCCTGGGCAGGGAAGCTAACATGGAGATTGATGTTTAATTATCTATAAATCCCCAGAGGCAGAGTGACAGCATCTCCAGAGACATGTGAGTGTCCATCTTAGGCCATCTTACAGTTAGGTCTTAGTAACATGGTATCTCCACTTTGATGTAGTCAGGGTATGACATTGCTTCACCTCAGAAAAATGTGCACCCTCTCCAGCATTCTTGCCTGAGAATTCCATGGACAGAGGAGGCTGATGGGCTACAGCCCATGGGGTCGCTAAGAGTTGGACACCACTGAGGGACTAATACTTCCACTTTCCACTGTGTGAGAATACAAAGGAACCATGTTTAAAGTTCAGGATAAAATATTGCTTTCTTTGGAAGAATTAGAAGAAAATTTGGAATTGTTTTATTTCATGACTCACTCACATTGTGTACACAGAGAGAGCACAAATACACACCCAAAGTGCAAGAATGTCTTCAAATGATTTACAGCACTGTTCCATGAACTGGTGCTAATCAGGCAATATAAATATCCCCAGGAAAAATGATTGCAAAAGTGCATCCATGAAGGTCTGTAGTCCAGTAGCTATAGAGCAGTGCTTTGGGAATTCGTACTTTTTACTGAATATCCTGAAGTAGTTTGGAAGAGGGAAAGGAAAGATTTACTGCTCTACCTCCTCTGTGCTGAATCATCATCCTTCCTTGTGTAGATAATTCTATTAGTGGAGAGTTCAGTATCTCATGAGACAGTTTTGTTGGACTACTTTGAATTCATCAAAGAGGAAGAAAAAAGCCAGTGACAGAAAGACTAGTCCTTCATGACTCCACTTGTTTGAGGGATCTATAACAGCAAACTCATGGAGGCAGAAACTCAGGTGGTACCTGAGGTGAGATTGAGGGAGTGCGAACCTGGTTCACACCCTGGTCTTGTCAAAGACTCCACATTTAAACTATTATTATGAGACCTCTCATTAAATCCTCCAGGGTGGGAGACAGTTTACTGAGGCAGAAGTCCAGTCCGTCTCCCTTTGCCTAGAAAATAATAAAATTATTTTTTCTGCTTCACCATCCCCCCTCTTCCCCCCGACCCCCCCAAAAAAAGAAATCAGACAAGGGTGACTGCCAGGGGGTGGGGGATAGAGGAAATGGAAGTTGTTGGTTACTAGCTTTAAGGCTCCAGTTATACTAGATGAATTAGTTCTAGAGACCTGGTGTGTGATATAGTGCCAATAGTTAAATGTATAGGACTGTGCATTTCAAAATTTGTTGAAAGAATAAATTTGCTAACAGAATAGATAAAAGAAATATTCAGTATTCTTACAGTAAGAACAAAAGCAAAGGAAACAAGGGAACTTTGGGAGATATTATATCTCCTACCTTAATTTTGTGTAAAACTCACCAAATTGTATACATAAATATGTGTAGTTCTTTGTGTATCAATTATACCTCAACAAAGCTGTTAAAATGTGTTTCCATATATGGAACCAAATCTTGCAATTTTTTTCTCAGAATCCTAATTTCAGATCCTCCATGAAGAAAGCCTCTAGTTTATTCTGCGAAAGCATTCAGATGTTTTTATTATTATTTAGGTATTTTTATAATCGTCCTGATTCTTATTTTCTTAGATGGAACAACCCCACCCCACTTACTCTAAAATCTCCTTGTGTCAAACAGTTTTCAGGGCATTCGTCATCCTTGACACTGGACTGTCAACAGCCCAGGCTTCTCAGCATCTTTCTCCCGCTCCCTCCTCTCTTTCAACGCGTGACTTCCTGCTTACTCATCACTTGCGTGTCCATGACTCTCCAACAGTGGTCTCCACCCCCAGGTCTCTCATACCCTAAATGCCTACCAGACACTTGCCCACACATCATCTCTCAGCATGTCTAGAAGTGAACTCATTCTTTTTCCCCAAACTCATGCCTCCTCCTCCTCTCCCTTCATTTCTTCCACATCTTCCCTTCCCACTACTCCTTCTCTTTTTCTGTATTTCCCATTTAGAAACTAGAACCATCATCCACCTTGCTGCTTATCAAGTCCCTGAAGGCTTCCCTGTCTTTTTCCTCTCGCTCACTCTCTTTACGAAATAGATAATCAAGTCCCAAGGATTCTATCAGCTAAGTACCTTTGAATTATTGTGCTTTCTTTTATCTCCATTGTTCTGCTTAAGTTCAGGCCCCGAAACTATAATAATTATATCCTCAATATTCTTCCTACCACGATACTCACTCTATAATCAATTCCCCACTCTGATACCAGGAAACTGTCAAAACATGTAAACATGATCATGGTATTTCTCTGTTTGCCATTGATTAGAGGATCTCCATTACCTTCTAGACAAAACTCAAACTCCATAACCTAGGAAACAAGGTGCTCATGCTTTGACTTCTTCCTTCCCCACATGGCACATGGTCTTCCCTGGTGTATCAATTATACCTGAAAGGTAAAGAACAGCTCAGTCGGTAAAGACTCTGCCTGCAGTGCAGGAGACCCAGGTTCAATCCCTGAGTAAGGAAGATCCTCTGGAGAAGGAAATAGCAACTCACTCCAGTATTCCTGCCTGGGAAATCCCATGGACGGAGGAGCCTGCTGGACTAGAGTCCATGGGATCACAAGAGTCAGATATGACTTAGTGACTAAACTACCATCACCACACAGCATATACTCTGGACTTCAGAAATACTGAACAGCTTTCCTGACTTTTCTGTTTTCATTCTGTTTTTCTCTTTCAGGCTGTGCCTCCCCATCCTTGGTTTGTCCAGGAAACTCGTACTCACTATCCACTTGCTTCCCATCCCCTCTGAGTTAGGCATTCCACCTCAGGCTCCCAGGAGACACATGGGATCTACCACTGCTTTTGTCTTTATCACTACTTATATGCCTGTTGTTGTGTACCTCATGAGGTGAAAGACTATTTTACGTTCAGTTATGTATCTCCATGTACAAGAGTTGACTGGAGCATCTTAGGTGTCCGATAAATGTTTATTAAAGTATCTCATTAATCAAAGATGGAAATTAAGGCTTATCTCTTCAATTCCAGTGCTTTTTTCCCCTCTACCCTGTGATTCCTCCACCTCCACCAGATTGGGAAGATTCCTGAGATAAACACCGAAATCCATTTGAAAGATTAGCATCTCAACAAAACAGAAGCTAGAGGAGTTTTCAAAAGCTTAAGCCATGTAAACAACAGGAAGTTTGTATGCAGAGAGGCATATACAGCAGAACTCTTCAGAAGCCCAAATTTTATTACCCTAAGCCAGAGCTGCCACATGCTGCATTCTACTCTAGGAGGAGGCCAGTCCTCAGTGTAGATGTGGTTCAGACCCAAAAGGGAGCTGTTGGCACGGATAGGAAGTACTAGAAGGAGTCCATCCCCAGGCAGCACCATTGCCCCCTGCCCAGGTTTGGCCCAGCTACATCTCACCCCGCAGAAGGGGATGCCAGCTGCAGGGACAAAGGTCCCTGCACAGAACATGATCATTTTCAAGTTGGCAGATGGTTCAACAGAAGCAGCACAAAAAGCTTGCTCCCGGGTCTTAAATATAACAAAATTAATTAAAATACACTTTTGGCGAGTTCCAAATCAAGAAGCTTGACAATTCGTTTAATGTTTTAATTCACCTATCTGGAATAACAGATGGTGATTTTCAAAAAAGCAAATTCTTTTTTTTTTTAAACTTTCACAAAATCTACAGATCAAAGGCTCTTGTAATAACTTGTTTTTTCTTTACTCTGTACTCTTGTTCTGGATAAGTGGAAGGAAATCTCACAAAATAAAAACAAGTCTACATGGGAATCAGTCGGCTGACTTTCCACAGAGCCTCAATTTATTCTGTTACATGAAATAAATCACTTCCCTTTTTTATGCCTCTATTTCCTTATCTATGAAATGGGAGACCTAAGCTACAGGGCTCTCACACCCACACAATTTAAGATTATATTTATGTAATAGCTAGCATTTGTTGAGAGCATCACGTGTTCCAGAAACTAAGCATTTAAATGCATTATCTCAGTTAGTTCATAGAACAGCTATTATCATCATCATTTCAAAGATAAGCAAACCAAGGCTGAGGGAAAACTTGTTACTTACCTATATTTTCCTAACTAGTGAGTGACTGAACTTTGATCCCAGGGTGTTTAACTGTTAAGTCTGTACAATTAGCCAACTCTTTCTCTCTCTCCTCTTGTAGCTTATAACTTTAAAGACCAGACGAGCTGGGCATGTGGGTAGTTATTACTGACCACTTTGCTGCTAGACCTGTCTGTTGGCATACTGGTTTATGTAAGAGCTGTGACACAAACCACAGTGGTTTGGGTTGTTTTGAGGGGATTTTATTCACCTCTTCTTCCACAACTTGTGTTCACCCCATGAAACTGATGGGGCAAGTAGCTCACCGATCTCACTGGGCTATAGTTCGGATGTCAGGAGGAAAATTATTACTTTTTAATGATGACATTTTAGAGCCTAACATCTACTTCCTTTGAGAGGTTATTGGTTTCTTAGGAGCATTACTAATTTATAAATTCTAACCAAACTAGCCAGAATTGAGAAAGAATTAAATTATTTTATGGTTTCTGGGAGAACCCATGAAATACTTCCAGACATTAGAATGCAAATTCAAATTTAATCACTTTACTCTTGACAAGCTCATACCTTTAACGGAAACATTATAAATGTGAGAAAATTAACATTTCCTGATGAGTCAAAACAAATATGTTTTCTTCATCTTTGTTGCCAAAAAGGCAGTTTCTATGTTTTTAAACAAATTAACCAAGAAAGTTCTGAATATCAACTGTGCTTGACAATAGAAGAGACACAAAAGTGGTATTTCTACCCTTCATTAAGCCAATGGTGCAGGTGGCCTTGTGTGATAGTTTGTAGATGAAGGCAAAAGCATATTATGATGGAAAGAACAGAGACTAGGAGTCTTAAGACTAAGAGTCTAAGCTATTTCTATAGAGACCCTTATAAGCATGTAGACATTGCAGCTTTGATTTACATTTGCTTACTAATTCTGGGGCAGGTTTGCAATGTAGCTCCCTGACCTTCTTATTGTTCATTGAACAATTATGTTAGCCTCAGCCTTCATTCAACTATCAAGATCATAATGTCAAATGTGGCTTTATGGAAGGCCAAGCAGAAAACTTTAAAACTTCAAAGGCATGAAGGGCAAGAATAAGTCTCTATTTCTAAAATGCTATAGTCCGTTGGCCAACAATGGGTTTTATTCCGCTTTTTGCACTGTAAGACTTTGGAAATTATACATTTATGTGCCTGAGGTTTTACATGAAATGGTAAAACATGATCACATGCAGGTAGCACGTGAGGGAGAATAAGTCAAGCATAGGGCTCTTCATGTGCATAGTTATCAGTGCCCACCCAACTGTTTTAAGTCTGTGTGATTCTCACGTAAGACACAAGGGGCACTTGAGAACCAGTGAGAATGTAATAAAGAGAGGGAGAGTCTAACCAGGCTCAGTCTCTGACTGGGTACCATGCAATGTCATTAGAGTTTGTCCCTTTCATTTGTGGAAGGGGAGAACAGCCACTGCCTGACTGCCCTGTGCCTTGTAGGCAATCCCCTACAGAGAGCCTCTGCTGGTCCTCCTTGGCTGTGGACTCTTCCTTTCTAATCCAGCTCATGCTGCCAGAAAGAACATTCCAAAAAACATCTGACCATGACTTTCCCTGAGACTTTTCTCTGCCTCTTTTGTCTACTTAATTTCTACTCATTCTTGGGTCCAACTGAGATATATTTAATACTTCTTTTCTTTTTGTAACTTTTTACTTTATACTGGAGTATAGTTGATGAACAGTGTTCTGATAGTTTCAGGTACAAAGTGATTCAGTTATACATATACATGTATCTATTCTTTTTCAAATTCTTCCCCATTAGGCTGTTACATAACATTGAGCAGAAGTCCCCGTGTTACATAGTAGGACCTTGTTGGTTATCCGTTTTAAAAGCGGCAGTGTGTATCTGTCAATCCCAAACTCTCTAACTATCCCTCTCCTGCTCCTTTTCCCCCTGGTAACCATAAATTCCTTCTCTAAGTCTGTGAGTCCGGTTCTGTTTTGTAAACAAGTTTATTTATATTATTTCTTTTTAGATTCAAATAAGTGATGCAAATAAGTGATGTACTTCTTTTCAACAGCCTCTTCTGGTCACCCCCGTCTAAACTAGAATCCTCTCTTGTGTGTTTCTTTTTCACCGCTCTCCAATCATGGCACATGAATCTTGGTATCAGTCATGCCTCTTCTCCCAGCAGTGTCTCCCTTTTCTGTGGACTGTTGGCTTCTGGAGGGCAGGAATGGTGTCTTTCCCTGTGCTTTCACTAGAATCTATCAGACACACAGCAATAGCTAACAGTGAATGTTTACTACGAGTCTGGAAGTGCTCTAAATGTTTTATATTTACTACCTTAAATTAATCTGTGCAATAATCCTGTCAAGTGGATGCAGTTATTATTCCCAATTTATTAATGCAGAAAGTTGGCAATGAGAAACTGCCAGAGCATATGCAAGTAACAGAAATAGGCTTTGAATTCAAGCAGTTTGAATTCAGAGACCCTGCTACTAACTTCTGCTCAATGTCCGTTCTACACAGTAGGTGCTCAAAAAGTATTGCTGAAGTGAAGGAATGAAGGAAGGAATAAATAAATGAATTGAAACCTTTCAGTAACATCCTATCATATTAAGAAGAAAATTCAAACTCCTCATCATGACTAATGTGATTCTGTGAAACCTAGACTTGCTTGTCTCAAGCATTAGCTCTAGGCACTCAGCAACATAAACCTTGAGCCCCAGACACACACCTTGCTTCCGTGAGTTTTTCAGTGTTATTTTACTTCCCTGTGACAGCCTAGCCAACTCCCAAAAAGGTCTTGCTTCTTTGGGGCTGGGGGAGAATGAACTAGAATGTCATCTTCTGAACATTCATTGACATGCTATGAAAGACTTTATCCTAACACTACTGTGTATTGGAAATGTCTTCTACTCATCTGCCTCCTGAAAAAGACTATGAACTTCTCAGGGGCAGTACCATATCTGACCTGCTTCTCTATCCCAGTTCCTAGCTTAGTGACTGGTGCTAAAATATTCCCAAGAAATGCTTATTGTATGAATGAGGATAAGGTTTTTGCATGAAAAAGTGAAAGCATTAGTCGCTCAATCATGGCTGACTCTTTTGTGATCCCATGGACTGTATCCTGCCAGGCTCCCCGTCCATGGAGTTCTCCAGGCAAGGATACTGGAGTGGGTAGCCATTCCCTTCTCCAGGGGATCTGCCTGACCCAGGGATGGAACCCAGGTCTCCTGAATTGCAGGCAGATTCTTTACTGGTTCCCTTCAAATCACCCATTACTCCAGAAACCACACCATCTGTAATATCATATGATTGAAATGAGATTTTTAAAGGGAAGTTTTCTAGTTTCCCCATGTTCCACCTATACTCACTAGAGGGATTCCCATCAGGAGAGTGTTTGTCTTTCTGTCTGACTTCTTTCACTAAGTATAATACTCTATAGATCCATCCACATTGTTCTGAATAGTAGAATTCCATTTTTTATTGCTGAGTAACATTCCAGTGTGTGTGTGTGTGTGTGTGTGTGTGTGTGTCTTTTTTTATCCACATCTTCTTTATCCACATCGTCTTTACTCATTTGTTGATGGACATTCAGGTTGCTTTCATATCTTGGCTATTGTAAATAATGCTGCTCTGAATGTTGAGATACATGCATATTTTTGAATGAGTGCTTTTACTTTCTTTAAATATATACCCAGGAGTGCAACTGCTAGAACATATAGTACTTCTATTTTTAGCTTTTTGTGGGTCTTCCTTACTGTTTTCCATCATAAGGAAATCTGCTGCACTGATTTACATTCCCACTGATGGTTACAAGTGTTCTTTCCTTCCACATCCCCACTTATATGTCAAATCTAAAAAAGAAACAAACAGATATATATAACAAAACAGAAAGAGACTCACAGGTACAGAGAGCAAGCTAGCTGTTATGAGTGGAGAAAGGGAAGGAGGGAGAGGCAAGACAGGGGTACGGGATTAAGGGATACAAGCTACTAGTACAAAATACATAAGCCATAAAGATATATTGTACAGTACAGGGGAAAATAGCATTAATTTGTAATAACTTTAAATACAGTATGGTCTATAAAAAACATTGAATCACTATGCTGTATGCCTGAAACTAATACCATAAATCAACTGTACTTCCATTTTTTTAAAAAAAAGAAAAAGAACTTGGAAAAAAGCAATAATCTTTCTACTGAGAGGAAGTAGAGGTGAAGAATGTAAGTAGAAATGGCTTAGAGTCCAGTGTTTTTCTTAAGCTACTCAGGAGATGAGCCCCATTTATTTCACTGAGGGGTACTAGGTCTGCAAAAAGCCAAGCACTTCCTTGAGTACCGAGGTATTTCAGGAACAAGAGGAAGGGACACCTGATTTAAAGCAACTGTATGATCATGAAAATTGTTCTTGGGACTAAAACATTCCTTACAAGGATGAAAAGTAAAGCTGAATATATAATGTGAGAAGCAATTGAATTTCTTACAAAGTCACAGTAAATAGCAATATTTTCTGGAAGAATTGCCATCCATAGACCAAACAGTAATATCACAAGACTATGCCAGGCAACTCACCAACCTAATCTTATTAAGTAACACCCTATTCCTCAAGGTAGAGGGTGTGACCCCATTTTAACAGGCGAGGGAATGAGGCTCAGAGAGATTTGGCTCCCTGCTTAAGTCCCACTGCAAGTGTGGTCCACTCACCTCCAAAGCCTCTTGTGCTCTTTGCACTGAATCCCACTGCAAGATGCTCTGCAGAGGCTTCTATGAGGAGTTTTGACACAAGAAGGAAAAAAGAACACAAAGACACTGACCCATTGGAAGCAGTAGGAGATGCAGTGGGGTACAGGCAGTGGCGGGAAAAGACCCAGACCCAGGAGCTGGGATTCTGACTCGAAAGTATATTGAGTTCCCAGTGTCACTTCCAAAGTGCTCTGCATCCAGGCTCTCCTGGTTCCCAGTGATTCCTTTAAGAGCCTGGGCTAATGAAGCATCTCAAGTCAGGGCACAAGGGAAGAAGTCTGATCCATCACAAGGTGACCAGATTGATAGGAACGGTCAGCAAAAGCAGGGAAGCTGCTCTTAAGTGTCTTCCTAGGTTTGATGATCCCTTCCAGTTGAAGTGTCTTAGGTTCCTGGTCCAGGTAAAGTCTTCAAGGAGCCAGGTCGCCCAGCGAAACAGTCCTAACACACACATTACCCAGTTAGGACCATACTGCAGGGGATGACACTATTGTGACTACAGATGACTAGTTTACCAATGTGGAAAAGAAAGGGCACAACTGAAGGCAAGGAATAGACAGAACTCTGTGCATCAGTCATTTGGAGCCCTGAAGCCACCTTGCTCCCTGGGCTAGATATAGCAGAATTCCCAGGGCACATTTCAAGCTGTGCAGCAAAGAAGAAAAGCACTTGGCCTTCGGAGTCAGACATCAAGGTCATACCAAGGTTTTTCTACTAGCATTGTGATCTGAGGAAAGTCATCTCCCCTGTCCATGCCTCAGTCACTAAATTGTAAAAGGGGTGGTTGCAGAATTGCAAAGACAAACACATTGTGGGTGTACAAAATGTTTTAGACATTTTGTATTATTTTCTAACCCAGGAAAATCCCTGTGAAACAGAAGTGCTTACTCATATATATGATAATGCCAGGAAGCAAGAGCTGACGAAATGAAGTAAACACTGGCGTCTCCAGTGTCAGGCCTACAAAATGACATTTTAGTTAATTGCATGTAAGCCTAATTCACCCCCTAAACTGGGAATTTTTTAAAGTTATAAGCTTGGCATATCTGTGTCCTAGGGCCTAGCAATGAGTCCAACATTCAATAAATGTTGATATGTGAATGCAGAAAGGAATGAAAGAAGAGATGTAATCTGATCCACAGCAGGTCTGTGTCAGACTTGAGTCTAGAGGTGAACACGCCCATCTTTGCCCTTCTGAAGGATAAATTGAGCTAGCACTGATTGGCTCAATAAACAAATATTTCTCCAGTGAAGCACATGTTTTTTCTCTCTCATTTCACCCTGTGTTTACTTATTCATAGCCCATAAAAAGCTGTTAGCTGGAAATGTTCAATTTTTCTCATTACATTTTCCAAAATGGGAGGTTGTTTTCCCCTCATGTAGCACTTTTTTTTCCCCAATGCATGAAAATCTCTGGCCTCAACAAACTTTAGTGAGAGCTTATAACTGAAGTTGAAATCATCTAACAGGGGCAGAAAGTTCTAGTAGCCCCCAGGTGCTCAGAGAGCAATGTGAGCTCAGAGAACCTCTCTGGAAAACCTGTGATTTGAATATTGAAGCCAGAAAGGTCTGAGAGATAATCTGGATCAGCTTCTCCTTCCCACAGATGGAAGAGAGAAGATCAGGAACCCCTCACAACCTTCCTATCAATGGCAAAAATGTATAGTTTATTTGCAACTCATTTTTGTTTTTTCATCTTTCTCTCCAAACTTGCAACTTTTTCCTATTTTCCACTCATGTTCCCCTCAGACTCACACTCCTGCTGGTCCAGTGAAAGACCAGGAGGTCGTAGAACCTTCCTTTGTCTTCTTCTCCCTCACATCCTCTCCATCATCAGCTCTAACCAACCTTCCCCTTCACTGTCTCTCGTTTCCCATAACTGCTACCTGCTGTCATTCTACTACATCCAGGAAGTAATGGGAAGATCTGTTAATTTGACCTCATAAGCATCTCATCTGTTTTCCTTTGTCACTCACTCTGTGTTTCCTCTCTCATGGGACTATTGAAACAGGCTTCAAACAGGTTCCCCTTGCCTTGAGTCATGCTTTCTCTGACCTAGTCTCATATTTCCCCAAGATCACCCTCCTAAAACATAAATGTCATCAGACATTTACTCAGAAGCCCCAGATGACCTCTCAGGTCCTGTAGCTAACAGGGTACCTAGCATTCTTTCAAACCTGGTAATAACCTAATTTTTTATTTACCTCCTACCATTTCCTTCTATAGCACTTGCCAGCACTTTCATGCTTTATCTCTTTGCACGTTTTGTTCCTTCTCCAACTGAACTCAGCTTATTCTTCCAAATTCAGGACAAACAGCACCTCTTCCCTGGCTGAATTCAGCTTACTCTTCTAAGTCCAGGATAAACATCACCTCTAGTTTCATGTCACTTTTAATCTTCATGCAGTTTGCAAGTTGAAAAGCCACTACTCAGCCAAGGTTATTGAATTTCAAATCTTGTATTTTTGGTATGATTCCACAGTGATTTCTATGTAATGGCTTTGATAGCAAAAAGTGTATCTCAGTAAACAAATTCATTTCGGTAAAGAAATACATCTTTTTCTAGAGATGTATTTATATTTTAAACTTTTGATCAGAGTGGTGGATGCCATACTTAGAATCCAACTCTTGTGTCTGGACAGAGGCATTTATTACTATTTAGCAAAAGGTATAATCAGCAAAATGAAGTGAGAGGATCTGGCTCCTCTACTTTCAGGTGGTCATGAATAGCAAGAATAAGCTGAGATGGATTTGCCTTTGAATTGTGGCTTTTCAACTCAAACTGGATTGTCTGTTTTCATCTGAGGAGATGCTTCCACAGATGCTTTGGGAGGGAAGGGTCAATGGCTTAGCCAACTTCTCCTCTGGGCAGTGACTTTCTGACAAAATCATCCCTTACTCTTGGTCCTAGAGGATGTGGCTACATGAGTCCATCAGGGTGTACAAAACGTAGCTGAATGTTGTCCCAGCCCCACAGGCTTTCCCACAACATCTTTTCTTGATGCATCTTCCATTGATCATTGTGAGCAGTGGAGTCATGGATGAAATTTGTCCCTTACCTCCAAACACAGCATGTTCAGGTTTGCTTGGAAAATTTGGCGGCTCCAGTAGTGGAATTCAAGCACATCACAATATGTCAAATATTATTAAGGAAGAATGGGAAAGAGATAAAAAAGCCAGAACCCATAGAGAACATTTCAGATATTTAACATTATAAATCATGTGTAGTACCAAAAAGCCATACGGATGGTTATTCTTTTTAGAAACTTGTATATAGTTTTACTTATATCCAGTTTGAAATTAAGTTTTTATTACTCTGATTCTTAGTCTGAACATATGCCATGGATCATAAAATATTTACTTTATGAACATATAGCAACCTTGTGATAGTGAGTAAACATTCAAATAAGAATCCAGCTAAGGTAAGCGATTCTTACCAGATGGTTGTTTTATTTGTTTGCCTTCATCTACTACTAGGTTTTGGCATCTCCCATCTAAGGTGCGGCTCCAGGTGTATAATCTATGACAGCCCTTCAGCAGACATTTTGACTTCTGATTGGGGATTTTAAAAAGATGTCTAGCTTTGGACTCAGTTCACAAAACTGAATATAAAATCATTTGCAGATCATAATCATAATCATAATTGATGTTGTCTGCTAAATACTGACAAATATCCAAAGGAAGGTTCTTTCTGAGCGCCTGAATTCTTTAAGATGTTTCTTCTTTCTTTATGGTGCTTTCTTAGTGACCAATGAGTACGTGCGTGCTCAGTCCGACTCTGCAGCCCCACAGACTGAAGCCTGCCAGGCTTCTCTGTCTGTGGAATTTTCCAGGCAAGAATACTGAAGTGGATTGTCGCTTCCTGCTTCAGAGGATATTCCCAACCCAAGGGATCAAACCCTCGTCTTTTGTGTCTCACTCTTAGTGACCAATAATTTCTGCTAGATCTTCATTGAGAAGAAGTAGCAATTGTAATAACAATAATAATATATAACATCATAGTTGTTATTATTATTAATATTAACAACTAGACTAATCTTTATTATTTAGAGCCTCAGAAAATCATGGTGAGTGGATCTTAATTTTTCTCCCATTCTGGGGGCAGGACTTAGTGACTTGCAGCTAATGAATAGAGTGTAAGAAGGGAAAACTAACAAATTTACATTCATAGTAGTTGCAGTTACTGTGAAACCTGACATGTACCATCTTGACCAAAAATCAGTTACCGTCATCATCAGCAAGCTATGATAATATCATGTACTTCCTGATATGATATTATATGATGAGATGGGCACCTCACCACTGTGGTATTCTTCCCTAAAATCACAACCCCAATAAAATCAGGAGTAAATATCAGACAAACCCAATTGAAAGACATTTCTTTCAAATACCTGACCAGTATGCTTCAAAAGTTCCAAGATCATGAAAACAAGGCTAAGCAACTGTTGTATTGCTGGAGACTGTGGAGACATGGTGATCCAACATGGAATCCTTGGATCCTGGAAGAGGAAAAGGCACCTGATGAAGTCTATAGTTGAGCTAACATCACTGTGCCAATATTAATTTCTTACTTTTTATGAATGCATCTTGCTTAAACACGATGGTAACATTAAGTGAAACTAGCTAAAGGGTATATAAGATCTCTCTGTACTAACTTTTCTCTAATCTAAAATTCTTTCAAAATTTAAAGTTTAACAATCCTGGGATAGGTAATTAATATTTTACTCATTTTATCAGATACAGGAAAGTGCCTTGTTAAAGAAAATGAGAGGATAATACACAGACTGGAAGGAAATATTTAAAAGACATATCTGATAAAGGGCTAGTATCTCAAATAGAAAAAGAACTCATAAAACTCAACAATGAGAAAATGAACTATCCAATTAAAACAATGGGCAAAAGATCTGATCAGAAACCTCACCAAAGAAGATATACATGTGGCAAATAAGCATATGAGAAGATGCTCAACATCAAACATCATTAAAGAAATGCAAGCTAAAACAATGAGATACCACTACACACATACTAGAATGGCCAAAATTCAAAACTTTGATAGCATCAAATGCTGACAAAGATGTGGAGCAAAAGGAACCTTCATTCATTGCTGTTGAGAATACTAAACATTATAACCACTTTAGAAGATGGTCTGGCTATTTTGTAAATTACAAGATTTCCAAAAACATACTCCTACCACACAATCCAGACATCGTGTCCTTTATATTTATCTAACTGAGTTGAAAGCTTATGTTCACATAAAAATCTGTATACAGGTGTTTAAAAAGTGAAGTGAAGTCACTCAGTTGTGTCCAACTCTTTGCGACCCCATGGACTGTAGCCTACCAGTATCCTCCATCCATGGGATTTTCCAGGCAAGAATACTGGAGTAGGTTTCCAGCATCCTTACCTTGTCCTGAAGAATCCCGGATGAGCCCCCAAGATGAAAGGTTGCTGCTGAACCACAAAAGACACTGGGATTCTTGATCTCTGGAGAAGAACTCAATCTGGGGCCAGTGACGAGACTTGATCGCTCAGAGCTTTTTTGTAATAAAGTTTTATTAAAGTATAAAAGAAATAGAGAAAGCTTCTGACACAGACCTCAGAAGGGGGCAGAAAGAGTGCCAGGTGTTTACAACGGCTTTATTCATAGTTGCTAATATTTGATAGGGACCTACATGTTATTCAATAGGTGAAAGGATAAACTATGGTACATCCAGACAATGGAATATTATCCAGGACTAAAAAGAAATGAGCTATATCAGGACATGAAAAGACAAGGAAGAATTTTAAAATGCATGCTGCTAAGTGAGTGAGGATAATCTGTAGAGGCTACAGACTATGCAATTCCAACTATGTGACATTCTGGAAAAGGAAAAGCTATAGAAACATTAGAAAGATCAGCAGTTACCAGGTGTTGGGAGAGGGAGGAATGAACAGGCAGAGCACAGAGGAATTTCAGGGCAGTGGATCTATTCTGTATGAGACTATAGTGGTGAACACATGTCCTTACAGGTTTTTTGAAATCCATAGAATGTAAAACACCAAGAGTGAGCACTTGTAACTGTAGCCTTTGAAAGCTATTTTGTGATAACGTGTCAGTGGGGGATGTTGATACTGCGGAGGCTGTACATGTGTGGGGATGGGGGAACAGAGATATGGGAACTCTCTGTAATTTCAGTTCAGTATCTCTGCCTGATTGGCATAAGAAATTCAGCTGCAGTATGCCCCAAACTAACAGTATCATGTAAAACACCACCCCTCATCGGTCTTGTTCCTTCTACTTTTCTGGGTTTTATTAATGACCAAATAATTTATCTAAAGTTGAAAATTAGTTTTCTACCTCTATTTCATGGCTCAGATCTATTCGCTACAATATTCTACTGAATTTGATTTTGTATACCTCTTTCAAATAAGCCCCCTTATTTCCATTTTCCTGGCAATACACACACACACACACACACACACACACACACACACACACACACAAATCTTTCCTCTAGTCCTTTTATTCTCCAATCTGTCCACCACTTGGCCTCCAGGGAGGCCTTCCAAAAAACAGTCTCATTAAGCTTCTCTTCACATATAAGCCCCAGGCATATTCCACTGCGTATAGAATGCGGGCCAGGGTAGGACCATGACTCCCACCAACCCTTTGCTCCAGACTCACGTAGCTTACTACTAATCCTTGTAAGTGCCAAACTCATTCTAACCTAATGCCTCAGAGTCTGCTGGTCTCTCAGTCCTGACTGGGTGCCTTGCCCTCCTACAGACATGGCCCTCTCTCTGTGTCAAGCCAAAGCTCAGATCGACCTTCCTCTGGAATCCTCCCCTACTAACCTGTCATACCTGCACAGTGAGGCGATGTCTTCCTTAGCTGAATAAAGCATTTTACTGGCACTTACAAGAATGTTGTATTGAAACTATTATGCTCAGCTGTGTGCCTATTCCATTAGATTCTGAGCTCCTTAAAAACAAGATCTTGTCTTACTCAACTTTACATAGACCAATGCCTGGCATTTATTTAGGGCTAATTGCCCCACAGATTCCATTAAGCATTTTTCATCATTGCGAATGTGAATGCCTTCATACAGAACAGTATCCTTAAGTGTAGACAGTAGGCCATTGTCTATGTGATATGAATGCATGAGTAGCATGACACACCGATGTCTGCACACATCTTTTTCTTGTAGTTTACTCATGTCAGTGCTGGTATATACCATTCTCCCCTTACTTATTCTGATTCATTAATTCATCCATTTTTGTTCACATTTGCATAATTCAAAGGATGGTGGTCTTTGAATAAACTGTACATATTTTTCAAAAGCTACAGGTTAAGTAAATATATATCTATCTTTAGGTTCCTCTCTGTATGCAGTGATTGCAAACTTTTTGCTTGTAAAAGCAATGAGAGTATCAGAGGTTTGAATTACACCTGGTTCTTGGTCAGTTTTGCCAACTGTGTCTTAAAGTTCTTTTCCATAAAGAATGAATCAGTGTTTATAGTAGATAACTGTGTTAGCCACAAGGACTCTGTATAATGCAAGTATTGTGTAATCATGCTATTTGTATTCCTTGACATTAGAATTTACAATGCCTCATTTAATGAGAAATTGAATGGAAGATGTGGCTGAAAAATTAATTCATTTTAATAATATATGGCACTGATATTGGCTATCTCTGGCAGGCTTTATACCTATAAGCTAAAAGACCATGAATACCAATGACAGCAAAAAAAAAAAATATATAATAAGATATGTATTATTTCCCCAAGAAAATTACTTTTAAAAATATGCATTCTGACATCCTCAAGATTAATTACACAATTATGCAGTTCCAAAATGTAATCAGTCAAATTCTAAGCAGTGGTGAGAAAAAGTGAGCATTTGTATTTACTAAAAATTCAAAAATTCCACTTCTGATGAAATTTGCTTTACAAAGTCATTGAAGTATAGAGAATATAGCTTTTCAATAAAAGTATTTTTCAGTCTTCTATCTAGCAAAGCCTTGGGATTTGGGGTAATTTAAAAGTAGAAAAGAAATAACAATTCAAACATTATAAAATGTACTGAGTCAAAACAAAGCTGAATATTGAAATACCAGGAGAAACAAGGTTGTTCACCAAAAAGAGACAGGACAAATAAATTTCAGAAGAAAGCTCATTCCATAAATGTTTTTACATTGCTTAATGAAAGTGGTGTTTTCAAAAGAAAGGCTTTAAGGTAAATAAAGGGAAATACAAATAATAGGCATGAAATTAGCTGTGAGATTCAATAGTTTACCATGTATGCCCTGTGTATCTGACAATACAAGCCAAAAAGCTGTAGAACACACAGCCAGGAATGCCCTGGGGCTCCACTGACATGTGAGTTTCACATTGTCCCAATGAATGACTATCCCTTTTCCAAAGATGAAACTCAACACATCACATTGAGCCAATTCCAAAGTCAGCAACTCTGATTATCAGAAAGTTCTTTATTATATGAAACAAAATTTTTCAGCTCTTTTTAATTACTGACCCCCAGTTCACACCCTTTGTGCCCCCTGAGAAAAACTGTTTTGTTCAAGACTGCTCTGCCATTATCTGAAGACAGCTACCACAACCCCCATCCCTCATCCCAACTTCTAGACTTCTATAATCCAGTCTAGATAACTCAATTTCTTAGTTCAGCACATATTTTTTCCCCCACATACACCCCACAACATCACGATTCAATGGGCAGGAGTTTGAGCAAATTCTGAGAGATAGGGAAGGACAGGGAAACCTGATGTGCTGCAATTATTGGGATCATAAAGAGTTGGACATGACTTAGCAACTGAACAACAACAATACTAAAATTCCTAGAGAGCTAAGACCTTGTGCTATTCACCCAGCTATCACCAAATCATTGTTTCTGATGTGTAGTAACCCTCTAATATCATTTGTTCAGATGAATTCCCCTATATCCTCCAGTAACCAAATCCCTCTCTTCTGAGCCTACCTGTACATAAAATAAAGTTTATAGACATCATTCTACCTACACTTCAATTTCATGTTGGGATAAAGGGTCAAGGAGGCATAAGGGGTTCACATAGGCTTCTCAAAAGTAGGATGGAAGAGGCACAGGGGTCTGGGAGGAGAGGAGTGAATCTCATGCTGAGGATCAAAGAAAATATTGTCCTCTCAGAAGTCAGGTCCAAGACGGAGACCAACAGAACTTGGTAAGACCTTGGTGAGGACTTGGTAACACTCTTCTCTGTGTTTATAATTCTTTACCATATGTTGTCCCACAAGAGTAAAACCCTTGAGCCAAGTCCCTACAGATTTATCAGGTTTGATAGCAAGAAAGGGCTGAGGCAGAGGCTTAAGTTTCACTCTGTTTGCTTACAGCAGATAGATAAAAACCCTCTGGTCAGGAATAGAATAGGTTTAGCAGCCTTCCTTGGAGAAGGAAATGACAACCCACTCCAGTATTCTTGCCTGGAAAATCCCATGGACAGAGGAACCTGGTTGGCTACAGTCCATGGGGTTGCAAAGAGTCGGACATGACTGAATGACTTCACTTTCTTTCTAAGCAGCCAATGGAAAATTAAGGAGAAGGGCTACCTCAGGCTTGAGATGAATAGGAGACAAGACTGTGGAGATATAGAAAGCACTCTTGGGCTTAAAAAAGAAAACACTCATGTGAAGATTTTTAGGAAGGAACCATATGGTGTGAATGCTACTTATTATATCACATTATTAGTTACATATTTCATCGGCATGTCATCAGGAACATACACCTTGATTTGTATCAGTTTAATATCAATCATCATGGCCTTCCAGGAGGCTCAAGGAAGTCTGATGTCCAAGTAGTCCAGGAGAGAGTTTTGGTTTCCCTGTTAGCTGATCCACCTCACACCTGAGGCTGCCCTCCCTCAACCTTCCCTCTATGTTCAGTTCAGTTCAGTTCAGTCACTCAGTCATGTCCGACTCTTTGCAACCCTATGGACTGCAGCATGCCGGGCCTCCCTTTCCATCACCAACTCCTGGAGTTTACCCAAACTCATGCCCATTGAGCCGGTGATGCCATCCAACCATCTCATCCTCTGGCAGCCCTTTCTCCTCCTGCCTTTGATCTTTCCCAGCATCAGAATCTTTTCAAATGAGTCAGCTCTTAGCATCAGGTGGCCAAAGTATTGGAGTTTCAGCTTCACCATCAGTCCTTCCAATGAATATTCAGGACTGATTTCCTTTAGGATGGACTGGTTGGATCTCCTTGTAGTCCAAGGGACTCTCAAGAGTCTTATCCCTCTATGTTGGCTGATGTTAAAGAGGCTTCCCTGTGCTGGCAGTAAGAGCCTGGAGACTTGGAAGCTGAAAGTCCACTTGCATTGTGCTCCGCCTGGTAGGAGGCTTGAAATGCCAAAGGGCATTGATTTATTCTTTGTCTAATGGCGAAGGGAATGTCTACCCACTCCAGGATTCTTGCTTGGAGAATTCCATGGGCAGAGGAGCCTGGCGGGCTACAGTCTATGGGGTTGAAAGAGCTGGGCATGACTGAGTGACTAACTATATAAATGATAAGTAACCTCTAAAGTAAGCACAGAATCTTATTCTACTTGTGCCATTCCTGGAACATAGAATACCAATGAGCACTCAGCTTCTAACACATAATTCTTTAAGATTTTGTAATTAAAGTAAAATGGCAGTAACTGAATCACATAACACATTATAAACATTGGGCATAATTACATCTGCATATTGAATTATTTATAAAATTAAATATATTCTATACTATTGATCCCTGCTTATGAGGAATCTAGAATATCCATTTACATATGTTTGGCATTACCTATTTCTTTATTTAAAAAATCATGAAGCATCAGAATCCCTTTTGTGCATATGACACTATAGACAAAGAAGAAGGAATAAGAAAAACCATAACCATGACTCAATAAAAGTATCACATTGATTCTTATAAAAAGGATGAAATCTTAACTGCTACAAAGCAGACAGCCTTTGTTTCATACATTCTGAGAGTTTGTATTTCTGAATAGGTCTATTAAAAATAACTATTTTTTAAAATACTGGTAAACCAGTGATATGTAAGATACCATTTACTGTGTCTAGATCACACATTAACCAATACTTGCAACTGTTACCGTTGCTTAGTCACTAAGTTGTATCCGACTCTTTGTGACCCTGTGGGCTACAGCCCATGGGATTATCTGTCCATGAGATTATCCCAGGCAAGAACACTGGAGTGGGTGGGTAGCCATTTCCTTCTCCAGGGAATCTTCCCCACTCAGTGATCGAACCCCCGTCTTCTACATTGTAGGTGGATTCTTTATTGCTGAGCCACTAAGGAAGCATACCTATAATAAATGCATGCACATAAACTATTTTGTGTATTTCAATGATTTCATGTAATAGTTTCTGTTCACGCCATGGCCATATGCAAGAACTAGAGGCTAGAAGACAGAGAATGGCTTGATAAATGCCACTTGCCCTTTATTCTAGATCAGAGTTGTGAACATCTGGGTAAAGCTATACTTAGCCTGAAAGATGAGTCACAGAATGTAAGTGTATTTAAAAATATTTATTTATTTACCATCTGCTATTTTGCAGAGAAGGATGGGGAAGAAATTTTATTGCTAACACTAGCATAATCATTTTAAGTCTTTATGGAAAGACGAAAAGATGTCAAAATGGAGACTATGCAGGCTAGAGACCTCAGCAAGAAAATATTTTCAAAATAGCTTTCTTAAGTATCCTAACCCACCCCATAATAAAACAGGCCTAAATTTCTCAAAGATGCAGAATACAAAACATCCCTGTGAAGGATGGCCCTGAGAATAAAGATGTTTGAAAGTTTTCAGAGTGATAAACATACTCCAGTGACCTTGCTGAACAATGAATTAGCTTCATGCTAAACAGATGCCCTTGGGCCTGAAAGAGCATATTCCCTTATTGGCTGATTATCTATGTTATGTGCTTTTGTGGAAGTAAACCAAGACACTGAACAGAGTCTCAGGAGACAGAGAAAATGCTTAAACATCTTTAGCTTTAAGTCAATGATGTGAAGTTAAGCATGGATACCAGAGGTGGGCTCTGAGTGATCTTGAGAGGCTATGTGACTTTAGCCAGAACTTTCAGTATCCTCTTATGTCCATGGCACTATGGTTGGAAGGAATCATGTTAAGGGCTAAGAATGACACCACCTGAATTTTTATCTAGGCTGATACCAAGAAGCACTTTGATGTTGGCATGTCAATTCATCCTGTTGGGTCTCAGTCTTCAAAAAAAGTGAGATGTGTTCTTGCTTGAATCACTAAGCTTTTGAGAAACTCAAAGAATGATGTGGATGAAAGTATTGAGCCTCTGTGACACATCATTGCATAACTTCGAAAGATAACAGTCTTGATTATAAAAGAGTGTCGTCTATTCTCCATATTTACAAATCAATTGTAGTTACCTACAGATGGATGGGGGCTTCCCAGTGGCTCAGCAGTAAAGAATCTGCCTGAAATGCGGGAGATGCAGAAGACATGGGTTTGACCCCTGGGTCAGGAAGATCCCCTGGAGGAGGACACAGCAACCCACTCCAATATTCTTGCCTAAAGAATCCCATGGACAGAAGAGCCTGGCGGGCTACAGTTCCTGGGATCCCAAAGAGTCACATATGACTGAAGCAACTTAGCACACACACAAAGATGAATATAGAGAAATAAATGAAAACTTCATCCTTTAATATTGCTTCAAGGAAATTGTCTCACATGAGGTTTCAGCATTCAGATTCTGGAATAGGTATTCTGGCTTTGTTATTCAACTTATGATGAATTTATTTTACCTCTGTTTCTTGAAGTCACATGTAGGCCATGTAAGTCATATCTGTTTCTTTGGAGATAAAACAATCTAAGACTCTATTTGCATAATGTTTTATGGGAGGTTTCCCCTAAAAAACCCTCACACAAAAAGATTCACCACCAAACAAAGTGTGCAGTGTGCAGAGAAAGGATTGTTATTTGTGCTCCACACATGAGGAAAAATTAACCTCAATTCATCTATATCTATTAACATTAAAAAAATTAGTGCCTTGAAAAGGAAAGATATTTCCATTTGAATGCAGAGTTCCAAAGAATAGCCAGGAGAGATAAGAAAGCCTTCCTTAAAGATCAATGCAAAGAAATAGAGGAAAACAACAGATGGGAAAGACTAGAGATCTCTTCAAGAAAATTAGAGATACCAAGGGAACATTTCATGCAAAAATGGGCTCAATAAAGGACAGAAATGGTATGGACCTAACAGAAGCAGAAGATATTAAGAAGAGGTAGCAAGAATACAGAGAAGAACTGTACAAAAAAGATCTTCACGACCCAGATAATTACAGTGGTGATCACTCACCTAGAGCCAGACATCCTGGAATGTGAAGTCAAGTGGGCCTTAGAAAGCATTACTACCAACAAAGTTGGTGGATGTGATGGAATTCCAGTTGAGCTATTTCAAATCCTGAAAGACGGTGCTGTGAAAGCACTGCACTCAATATGCCAGCAAATTTGGAAAACTCAGCAGTGGCCACAAGACTGGAAAAGGTCCGTTTTCATTCCAGTCCCTAAGAAAGGCAATCCCAAAGAATGCTCAAACTACTGCACAATTGAACTCATCTCTCACACTAGTAAAGTAATGCTCAAAATTCTCCAAGCCAGGCTTCAGCAATACGTGAATCGAAAACTTCCAGATGTTCAAGCTGGTACAAGCTGGTTTGATCTCTTGTTCCAGAGGTCAAATTGCCAACATCCACCGGATCATTGAAAAAGCAAGAGAGTTCCAGAAAAACATCTATTTCTGATTTATTGACTATGCCAAAGCCTTCGACTGTGTGGATCACAATAAACTGTGGAAAATTCTGAAAGAAATGGGACTACCAGACCACCTGACCTGCCTCTTGAGAAATCTATATGCAGGTCAGAAAGCAACAGTTAGAACTGGACATGGAACAACAGACTGGTTCCAAGTAGGAAAAGGAGTACGTCAAGGCTGGATATTGTCACCCTGCTTATTTAACTTATATGCAGAGTACATCATGAGAAACACTGGGCTGGAAGAAGCACAAGCTAGAATCAAGATTGCCGTGAGAAATATCAATAACCTCAGATATGCAGATGACACCACCCTTATGGCAGAAAGTGAAGAGGAACTAAAAAGCCTCTTGATGAAAGTGAAAAAGGAGAGTGAAAAAGTTGGCTTAAAGCTCAACATTCAGAAAATTAAAATCATGGCATCTGGTCCCATCACCTCATGGGAAATAGAAGGGGAAACAGGGGAAACAGTGGCTGACTTTATATTTTTGGGCTCCAAAATCACTGCAGATGGTGACTGCAGCTATGAAATTAAAAGACGCTTACTCCTTGGAAGGAAAGTTATGACCAACCCAGATAGCATATTAAAAAGCAGAGACATTACTTTGCCAACAAAGGTCCATCTGGTCAAGGCTATGGTTTTTCCAGTGGTCATGTATGGATGTGAGAGTTGGACTGTGAAGAAAGCTGAGCGCCCAAAAATTGATGCTTCTGAACTTTGGTGTTGCAGAAGACTCTTGAGAGTCCCTTGGACTGCAAGGAGATCCAACCAGTCCATCCTAAAGGAGATCAATCCTGGGTGTTCATTGGAAGGACTGATGCTGAAGCTGAAACTCCAAACTTTGGCCTCCTCATGCGAAGAGTTGAGTCATTGGGAAAGATCCTGATGCTGGGAGGGATTGGGGGCAGGAGGAGAAGGGGATAATGGAGGATGAGATGGCTGGATGGCATCACCGACTCCATGGGCATGAGTTTGAGTAAACTCCGGGAGTTTGTGATGGACAGGGAGGCCTGGTGTGCTGCGATTCATGGGGTCTCAAAGAGTCAGATATGATTGAGAGACTGAGCTGAGTTGAGGTGTAATGGTGGTTGTTACTGGATGTAAACAAAGCACAAAGATGCGTGCATTCACAGTTTAGTTGAAAAGATGTGTAGCTAAGTGCACTGAATAGAAGCTAATTAATTGAATTTCTATTGTGGGACTCAGAAAGGTGACCTGCTTAACCACAAGTTGCAGTATCAGAAATGAGTCACAAGAAGGATCAGTATCTCCTCATGACTAGGCTAGTGATCTTTCCACTGCTCCACAAGGTTAGTGTTCAGTCTACCTTTTCAAGATGGCTATTTTCTTTTTACACTGAGAGATCTGTTGTGACTTATCAGTTCAGTTCAGTTGCTCAGTTGTGTCCAATTCTTTGCAACCCCATTGACTGCAGCATGCCAGGCTTCCCTGTCCATCACCAACTCCTGGAGCTTACTCAAACTCATGTTCATCAAGTTGGTGATGCCATCCAACCATCTCATCCTCTGTCATCCCCTTCTCTCTCCACCTTCAATCTTTCCCAGAATCAGGGTCTTTTCAAATGAGTCAGTTCTTTGCATCACGTGGCCAAAGTATTAGAGGTTCAGCTTCAGCATCAGTCCTTCCAATGAATATTCAGGACTGATTTCCTTTAGGATTGACTGGCTGGATCTCTCTGCAGTCCGACGGACTCTCAAGAGTCTTCTCTAACACCACATTTCAAAAGCATCAGTTCTTGGGTGCTCAGCTTTCTTTATAGTCCAACTCTCACATCCATACATGACTACTGGAAAAACATACTTACATGGAAAAACCATGGTCTTTGACTAGACCATAGCTTTGACTAGACATAACTTTTGTCAAAGTTATGTCTCTGCTTTTTAATATGCTATCCAGGTTGGTTATAACATTTCTTCCAAGTAGCAAGCATTTTTTAAATTTCATGACTACAGTCACCATCTGCAGTGGTTTTGGAGCTTTCAAAAATAAATTCTCTCACTGTTTCTGTTGTTTCCCCATCTATTTCCCATGAACTGACTGGACCAGATGACATGATCTTAGTTTTCTGAATGTTGACCTTTCAGCCAACTTTTTCACTCTCCTCTTTCACTTTCATCAAGAGGCTTTTTAGTTCCTCTTCACTTTCTGCTATAAGGGTGGTGTCATCTGCATATTTGAGGTTGTTGATATTTCTCCCAGCAATCTTGATTCCAGCTTGTGCTTCCTCCAGCCCAGAGTTTCTCATGATGTACTCTGCATATAAGTTAAATAAGCAGGGTAACAATATACAGCCTTGACGTACTCCTTTCCCTATTTGGAACCAGTCTGTTGTTCCATATCCAGTTCTAACTTCTTGATCTGCACACAGATTTCTCAGGAGGCAGGTCAGGTGATATGATTTTCCCATCTCTTGAAGAATTTTCCACAGTTTGTTGTGATCTACACAGTAAAAGGTTTTAGCATAGTCAATAAAGCAGAAGTGAAATTTTTCTGGAGCTCTCTTGCTTTATTGATGATCCAACGGATGTTGGCAATTCCTCTGCCTTTTCTAAAACCAGCTTTAATATCTGGAAGCTCACGGTTCACATTCTGTTGAAGCCTGATTTGGAGAATTTTGAGTATTATTTGAGTACCTTATTAGCCTGTGAGATGAGTGCAGTTGTGTTGTAGTCTTAACATTCTTTGGCATTGTCTTTCTTTGGGATTGGAATGAAAACTGACCTTTTCCAATCCTGTGGCCTCTGCTGAATTTTCCAAATTTGCTGGCATATTGAATGCAGCACTTTCACAGCATCATCTTTCAGGATTTGAAATAGCTCAACCGGAATTCCACCACCTCCACTAGCTTTGTTTGTAGTGATGCCTCCTAAGGCCCACTTGACTTCACATTCCAAGATGTTTGGCTCTAGGTGAGTGATCACACCATTGTGATTATCTGGGTCATGAAGATCTTTTTTGTACAGTTCTTCTGTGTATCTTTGCCACCTCTTTTTAATATCTTCTGCTTCTATTAGGTCCCTACCATTTCTGTTCTTTATTGTGCCTATCTTTGCATGAAATGTTCCCTTGGCATCTCTAACTTCCTTGAAGAGATGTCTAGCCTTTCCTATTCTATTGTTTTCTTCTATTTCTTTGCACTGATCACTGAAAAAGATTTTCTTATCTCTGCCTTCTATTTTTGGAACTCTGCCTTCAAATGGGGTTATCTTCCCTTTTCTCCTTTGCCTTTAGCTTCTCTTCGTTTCTCAATTGTTTGTAAGCCATTTATGACTTATAAAATTTGATAACTGAAGAGCCATCTTCATCAATAGAATGAAGAAGAATTTTGTAAAACTAGAATTTTATAAAATTTTAATTTTTAGTTTTTATATTTAAATCAGTAATAATCCTCCATTGCCAACCACAAAGCTTTGTCAAAGAGCTTGAAGGGTGAGTGGAATTTTTCAGAAGCAAAATCTGGGGAAGAGTATATTGAAGAAGTGCGTTCTAAACTGGGTCAGGGTTAATTAGAGGCTATTGCTTACTAGACATACAAATATATTTGTGATAAAGCAAAGGGTTTTAAGTGCCCACATATAGCTGGTAATAAGCTGCTTTTTTCAGTAAAGTCTCTCCTCCATTCCCCATTAGAAGTGTACTTTCCTTCTCTGTAAATTCGGTCAAACTGCATGATTGTTTTTGGCCATGCAGACACCACCTTTCCCTTTTTTCATATTTCCTCTTCCCTGGGTAGAAAGGCAAGGAGATTTGAAATCATCAATAGGACTAAATCTCTCGCTAATAAAGTAACCTTAAGAAAGTTGCATTAATCCTTCAACTTCCTCATTCATAAACATATCTTGAAAGCTTATAAACATACATATATAAGCATGTGCAAACATACATATACATGCACACATCATACATAATCATGGATAACAATATTTACCACACGTATTTATTAGGAGGATTATATGGTGTCTTGCACAATAACTCTTAATTTTCCTCCTTTTCAACTCTGAAACTTACACTCATTGATCAAGTGGATATATTCTATAATATCTTTGCAGATTATATAATATTTCTGCTAATATGGTCTTTGTTGCTGCTGTTGTTACTATTTAGTATCAAACCAACATCCTTCTTATCCTGGATTCAAATTGCTGTCCTTGGTCCTGAATTTTCAACATTGTCATCAAAAACATGAATCATAAAATTGTACAGAAAGAGAGAACAAAAGATTAAGATCATTAAATGTATGTTTTTAAAGGTTTTCTTATAAACCCAACTCACAATTCCGTAGCTTTATCAATAGAAGATTCTGCATCAATAGAAATATACAATTGCTTACATTCTAAGAATGTAGAACTTACTACTCAAGACAGCAGCCCATTCCAGTGATGAATATCTGATTATTAGGAAATATTTCTTTATGCCAAGCCCTATAATCTTATCCAGAAATCATCATCATGTCCTTTAGAGGTACACTTACTCAATTCATGTTCCATTGGGTCATCTGAACAGGTTTTTTGGTAAAATTCATTACTAGGTTTATTGATAAGAACATGAGAAAGGCAGATGCAGAAAGATGAGACATGAAATTGTGACTGTGAAGATTTAAAAGGGACTATGTAATTTTACTATATGCATGACAGAGAGAAAGAGAGACTGACACACAGAGAATAGAGAATCTAATAGAAATTTGTAGTGAATCAAAACCATTTTCAAATGTTAACTCTATAGTCCTGTTTCTATCACTCGCTCTTCTGATTTCCTTCAGAATTTTAAAGATGTCCCTACCATGCATTTATTGCTTGGTATGTTAATAAGCTATTCATATTTCTCTCTCCTTCATTAGACTGTAATCATCTCCAGGACAGAAGCAGTGTCTTACTTTTTCATTCAAATGTGTTCCAGTGTATAAATGTTCCTGGCTTATAGTAGGTACTCAGTGTTGGTTGAATGAATGAACTGAATTTCCAGAGAAAGAATTGTCAGAATAGACAAGGGGAAGCCTATCCATCATCACACATATGCCACAGGACAGGAATGCCAGAATTCCCATGTAAAGAGGGAGATTGGATGCAAGTCCTCTCTGAGCCTTTTAATTCTAACATGTGTAGGGTTGGACACTAATATCATCATCAAATATTTCTATCTGAGTTCCTCAATAAAAGTCTTTGGTCTAAAACTTGCCATTAACAGAAACTGCTACAACAAATGCAATATTATAATGATTTCACTTTAAAATGGAAAAATGCATAATTAAACAAATTCTATTGCAGAAAACCAGGACCTGCATATTTTTTCTCTCCCCTGTGTTTGACTACATTTGCTCATATAACATGATTTTGTTTCTTTTAGATGTTTCAAAGTGTTTTCAAATATTCCCATGTGTCTCCCCTGTGCCTTTCCAGATTTTCAGTGTCAGGGTTGCATGAGTTTCTAGTTATTAACTGGGCTGAATATGTTTTTTTTTTTTCCTTGAATATTTGTCACAGAATCTCTCTGTATTGGCCAAGAAGCCTTTTTGCTTTTTACTTTTAGCACACTGAAGGATAGAAAGATAAATATATTAATAGATAGGTAGATCATCTCCAATAAGTATATGTGTATACACATATATGCATAAGCATTTGCATATACACATATGTATCCAAATTTCAGACAGTAAATAGAATGGAAAAGAAAATATCTTAATATATTAACATATTTCAAATGTCTTACTATTTTATTCATGAAAAGACAAATAGAGCTGATGAAGAATTATAATGAGTCACTCAAGAAAAGAGAAGCAATAATAGAAACAAAGGGCAGATTATAATAATTCCATTTTAATGGAAAATGTTACATTTGAGCAATAAATTATATCTTAGAAAGACCAGGACCCTAATATTAATTTTTTTATCTTCTTTCTCTTCCCAGCATGATGCTCTGCTCAGATTTATGAGTTGATTACATCTAATTGCAAAATTTCCATGTGTGTCACATAGACACCTATTCTTATTTCCAATACAACAGCTTTAGAAGACTGTGTATCTATCAGAGGACAGTCATTCTGATAAGGGAGATAAGAAACCAAACCAATATTACATGCATTCTTAAGTTTTTATTCCATGTGTGAATAATTTATTAAATTATACACAGAAATTATGTTCCTATATGTCATTCCCAATCTATACACAATGACTTTTAAAGCTATGATAAATCAAGATAGCATATAACAAAGCAGAGACATCATTTTGCCAGCAAAGGTCCATCTAGTCAAAGCTACGGTTTTTCCAGTAGTCATGTGCAGATGGGAGAGTTGGACCATAAAAAAAGCTGAGCACCAAAGAATTGATGCTTTCAAACTGTGATGCCAGAGAAGACTCTTGAGAGTCCCTTGGACTCCAAGAAGATCAAACCAGTCAATTCTAAAGGAAATCAACTCTGAATATTCATTGGAAAGACTGATGCTGAAGCTGAAGTTTCGATACTTTGGCCACATGATGTAAGAGCCAACTCATTGAAAAAGACTGATTCTGGGAAAGATTGAAGGCAAAAGAAGAAGCAGGCAGCAGAGGATGGGATTGTTAGATAGCATCACTGATTCAGTGGACATGTATTTGGGCAAACTCCAGCAGAGAGTGAAGAACAGAGTTGCCTACAGTGTGCAGTCCATGGGGTTGCAAAGAGTCAGACACTGACTTAATGACTGAAGAACAAAAATATTGAAGAAAAATTTAAAGAAGATTGATATGGAAGACATAATATTTTGCAAAAAGTGCAGTGTTGAATACAACTGAACATTTTTAAATGTTTTGGGTATTTCAAATTCTATTTTCTATTGGCTTTTTGGGTCATCTTCACATGTGCCACAGAAGCACACTTTTCAAAGGCAGTATCAATTAGCCTTAAACTACAGTGGGTAGGTGCGAGAGAGCAAAATCAACTTAAATAAATGAAATCTTTATCATGAGCACAAGAAGTCCATGGAGGAGCCTTTGGTGGTCCTCTAGAAGTTGACAATGCATATGTGTTGAGAAACGTGTTAGTATAGTACCCCCAGTTCATAAATAATTGTGGGTAGGGATGGAAATCAACTTATTATTCACTATGTACTAAGTAGAGCAGTTGCTTTATGCTGGAAGATTCTGTCAGAGCAAAGGAAATAAAAGCATGAGACAGTGCAAAAGATAATTTGTTTAAAAGTCTTGGTACCTCTGGAAAGTTTCTAAAAGCCTGTGTGATGTGACCATAGGCAGGTCACTTTCTCTCTTTGGATCTCTTTCTCCCAACCTAAGACAAACAAGCAAGCAAACAAAGTAATTTGCCTAGATGCTGCTCAAGTGGCATAAGAATTCTAATATGTTAGTTAGAAATCATGCCCAGTATACATTATGCTGCGGGCTTCCCAGGTGGCACTAGTGATAAAGAACCTGGCTGCCAAACCAGAAGACGTTTAAGACACATGGGTTCAATTCCTAGGTCAGGAAGTTCCCCTGGAGACAGGAATGGCAACCCACTCTAGTATTCTTGCCTGGAGAATCCCATGGAGAGAGGTACCTGGCTGGCTATAGTCCATGAGTTTGCAAAGAGTCAGACATGCCTGAAGTGACTTAGCAAGCACGCACACATTGTTCTGACAACAAGTTTGCCTTTATGTGCAGTCTACTTCTATCATTGCTTACGGGGATGAATTGCTCAGAAATGTCTATTTAGACAACTTTATGCAAAATAATTGGTTATCATAGAAATACGAACTTCTCCTCTACATATATAATGGGATAAATTTCTTTAAAATTAAAAAGTAAATGGAGACAGGGGCCCAAGAAGGAAGAGTGTAAGTGATATTGGCTCTTAAGAAACAAAGCTCAAATAAAAGTTAAGAAAACATGAAGGAAAACCATCATTTCTTACAGCTGCCAACAGCCATTCTCTTAAAAAAAAAAAGATACCTTTCTTTACCCTCAGGATGGTGACCTGTTAGTGGATCTCTCTAGGATCAAGCAGTTTTTAGTATTTTAACAACAACATTCTGTTGTTAAGGACTTTGTCAAAAGCTTGCCACATTAACAAGAGTGCTGTTCTAGCCAGGAATTAATTCTGACTCTGCTTGGAACCAACTCTACGGCCTGAGCAAGGTATCATCTCTGAGCCTTCATTGGCTATCTACATATCTGTTAACTGCATAGTGGGGATTTCCTGCAGAGATTTGGTAAGAAATGAAATATGTGTGAAGTCCCAGGAAAAATGCTCAACATTTCAAAGACAGTGGTTAAGAGCCCTTATTTTTATTTGCTACCAGCAACCAACCTCAGAGTCAGCAAAATATCTGCCTCGAGTAATTCTTATCTGCTGTTGCTAGTCTTAAAGTGGAATGGTTAATAAAAATGCAAATAGCAGGTAGCGCCCATTGACAAAGGGATATTTTGACACCAACAGTGGCCTCATTATTGACTTGGCCTTTGGTCAATAATCTAGTTCAAATTTAAAATAAATTCACCTCATATTTGAGTAGTAGGTCACAGATTCTAAGAATATTACCTCACATGAAAAACCAAGGCAATAGAATAGGAATTGATATCTCTAAGTTATGGATAAGTAATAAGGGCTCAGAGAGGATGATTCCTCAAGGTCGTACAGGTATCAAAAGGCCAGGATGGTGTTAAAACCTAGATCTCCTGACTCCGATATAGAACTTATTTATTTGCACTTATTTATTTGCACAAAATATGCCACACATTTTCTGGCCCAAAAGCCACCTTTCTTAGTCTTGTCTGTATGTGGAAAAACAAAGATTAGTGTAATAGCCTCTTTTCAATGTGAAAATAAAATGACTCGAGACGCCACAGTTTTTTTTTTTTTGTTTTTTTTTTTTGACGCCACAGTTTTATTCCCATCAATAAATCACCACACACACACACATTTTACTTTAATGTGGGAATATAATAAAATAAATTGGTTCATTTGATCTCGGTTTTTATTTGATGATTTTTGTTGAAACATAAATGTGATTTCTTATGTGATATCTTACTCTAACGTCAAATGACAGGGAGTTTATTAGTGACATTTTAGAAGACATGCATTCATTTGCATTGGAAGCTGCTACAGCCCAAGCAAAATTGGAAATAGAATGCATCTTCCATAAAAAGAAAGGTCACAATTGGCTATTCACCAGAGCAATTTAAATTTTTAACAGCATAACACAGCCAAGGTGACAGTGGAATGTTACAGGTATGAGCAAAAAAATTCATTTCACCATGCAGAATTTAGAAAGAAAGTGAGCAAATAACTCTGTGGCGGCTAATTACTTCACAACCTCCAACTAATAAAAAATAAATAAATAAAATAAAATAAATGCATGAATTGACCCAAAAAAAAAATAAAAAAAAAATAACTCTGTGGCATATAGAGCGACTTATCACTCCCCTTCAGCAAGGAAAATAAAATTATTATCCATGCTGAATTATATAGTTTTCCAAATCCAACACCCAGAACTCTTGCTGATAACAAACTCAAAAGAGAGACTAAAGGTAATTGATTACCACCATACAAATCATTTTGGAACATGGATGAATTATCTGTCCTACTTTGATGTTTAAGTTACTGGTTTCAGTTCAGGGCATTATGATAAGTTTACAAAGTTTATTTCTTTGATGTTCCATCTAGGTGACACTGTAGTCAGAGAGATGAACTCAGTTTTTGGGTTTTTGTGGGGTTTTTTTTCCCCCTTGAGAGAATAGTTGTGGAAACTTTTTTTTTTTTTTCTGTTTTGTTCATTTGGTTTGTCTTTGTATTATACCACATATCGCAATGGCTCAGTGGTAAGGAATCCACCTGCCAATGCAGGAGACATGGGTTTGATCCCTGGATTGGGAAGATACCCTGGAAAAGGAAATGGCAACCGACTTCAGTATCTGCCGAAGTCCAGCCCCAGCAGGACCAGGAACACCCAAGGGATGAGTGGCATCGGCAAGGAAGAGAGACAGACAGACACACACACAGAAGGTTGCGTAGAAGAGGTAGCTTTTTTTTATTTTTAGGATAGCCCAGTTTTTATAGAATGAACGTTACCTCCTCCTTAAGTCACCACATATTACATCAGATATTGGTTTGTGCTTCTGTCAATGTTTTTTTCGCATGTTTTTCCCAATGCATTCATCTAGAACGTTTCCAAATACAGGGTTTATTCTTAAATGTCCCGTACATGGTCTTCTTGCCTCAATGGCCTAACATTCTCACTCTAACAAAAACAATGTTCCCCAAATCTCAGGTATAGTGTAAATTCTTTGGACAATAAAACAATACATGGGAAGGGTCACAGTAACATGTTTGACATTTCTGAGACTAGTACCATGAGAAAAACCTGATATTTTTCTTTACCTGAAACCACAAAATCTCAATTTACAATGATTAACTGTTAAACAGCAAAAAACACCTCTAAAGCATCAAAACACCTCTATTAACAGTGAGATAATGGCAGTGAAGCTGGTTAATATAAATCTTCTATTGAAATCCTATCTACCCCATTTTCTAATTTTACAAAAATACCCATAATATCCCATGTTGCTTAAAGAAAGGGAAACAATGAACAAATAGCAGCAAGGAAATAGCAATAGTGAAAACCCTTTCAAACAAGGAGCAAGTAAACTAAAGCAGTATATCTACTTCTAAATCTAAATGCCTCTACTCTTTTCTGTTCTAGAACATTATAATCTTTTAAGCAAGCAGCCAAACTATACCTGTGGCCTTTTCTTTTTTGACTTGATGTTTATGGTCATGTCCTGAGCCAGAGCAATCATAAACATTTCCAAAAAGGCTTGAACTTTTCCAGCGAGGCCTTATTACTATATATTATATTTCCAAAAAGTAATAGAAAGCCCAACAACAGTAAGACAGAAGGAAGAAAGGGACATACAAGGCCCCCTGGACAACCTCAAGGGGAAGAGCTGCCGTGCAGGTTCCTTTCTCCTCCAGACAGCTCCAGAGGGGACATATTGGGCCCCCGGGGCAGCCCCCTGTGAGAAAGAGCTGCCTTGCAGGTTCCTCTCTCGTCCCATGACCTTGTCACGGACTGGGCGCATCCCGGCGGCTCCAGACAAGTATCCTTGCCTGGAAAAATCTCATGGACAGAGGAGCCTGGCAGGCTATATTCCATGGGGTCATAGAGAGTCGGACACGACTGAGCAACTAAACAATAACAGTGTATTACAAACACATGGTCAAAAGCATAATGGAGAGACTGATAGCAAAGACATTTATGTGCTAACGAGGTAAATCAGCTGGTGCCTGAGAGCGCCTCTGTTTAGCCCCTAAGCAGATCCAGATACACTAACTTGGACTGTATTTAAAGACTGTCCTGTAATGATTCCATTCAGTTCAGTTCAGTCGCTCAGTCATGTCCGACTCTTTGTGACCCCATGGACTGCAGCACACCAGGCTTCCCTGTCCATCCCAACTCCCGGAGTTTACCCAAACTCATGTCCATTGAGTTGGTGATGCCATCCAGCTATCTCATCCTTTGTCATCCCTTTTTCCTCCTGCCTTCAATCCTTCCCAGCATCAGGGTCTTTTCAATTCTTTGCATCAGGTGGCCAAAGTACTGGAGTTTCAGCTTCAGCATCAGTCCTTCCAATGAATATTCAGGACTGATTTCCTTTAGGATGGACTGGTTGGATCTCTTTGCAGCCCAAGGGACTCTCAAGAGTCTTCTCCAACAGCACAGTTCAAAAGCATCAGTTCCAAAAAGAGGATAGCAAAGTCAGGTAAATGAATCCACTTTTATCCACAGAGAAGTTGCTTTAAAAGGACTGGTTATGTTTAGAAATTCTTAGCTATCTTAGAAGTTCAAAGTCATTGTGCTCTAAGGTTTGCCCTTGTAATTAAAGCCTGCAAAGATTATTATTCCTTATTCCTTATTCCTTATCTAGAGGAAAAACACACAGAAAGTAAAGATAATGTGAATTTACAAACACAAACATATACATACCCTAATGAAAACATCTAATGTGACAAGAAGAGTAAAGTTTTAGTGACTATGATTTATAGCTATATTTTGTCTATGAGCTTATGGTAACAGATGGAGAGAGGAAGCAGCAAATTACTGTGCACATTCATTTTTTTTTAAAGGCAAAATGGCATTAAATCAAGAAAGTCAGAATAAGTGACCCAATTTAAGTGTATTCATCTAGGTTTCTATGAGGGTATGTTAATTATAATAATATATCTTTCCTAAAAGAAAAAAAAATAGCATCACTTAAATGAGATCCTCAGTGGTGAGATTATTTACAGTTAACTGGAAGAAATATGAACTCCAGGAGCCGAAGTGAAAAATTTGCCTGCATCGCTCCAGCCTATTTCCTCTAGTTCCGTTTATGGTAATGGACTCTTGTATAAGTGCTTACACATCAGTGGCTTTTCTATAACTGGTGATTACTGTCCTTCCATCATTGACAAGGCTGTGACAGGAATGATGTCCTACTAAGAATGATGTACAGCTTCACAGTAGTGAGATCCTAACTCCCTGATAAGAATCAGTACCCATGAAAGCACCACGTGTTCATAGGTCAGCAAGTAAAATGAGTGCTTTGTAAAGCCCATCTGCTGCTTGTTTTACAAGCAATTATGAATTTCTATTTATTTGTTAAACTCATATTTGTTCTTACAAATCTACCAGTTCGAAGTGAAAAAAAAAAAATCCAGAAAGGTATTTCTGAGCTATTTCTTCTCTCCCATTACACTAGTGATTCCTTATAAGTCATACAAAAGATTTGAGAATGTAAATAATATAATCTATAAAAGGAGAAAATGTTGAATATACAGTCAGGAAGTACTGCGAAGAGTTATTCAGTATGTGTTCAGCTGCAAAATTAAATACACCCGTAAGGTCAGTTGGTTAAAAGGGAATCAAGTTGGGCAAGAACCATGAAGCGAGAGGAAAGGGGCCAGATGGGGAGAGGCCATAGTGAGGAAGGGTCCTAGGAACACAGTCTAACAAGGTAAAGGAAGGGTCAGTGTATGAATTAAAAGGGTCTCTCCCTCCTCTTTCTCACTCTCTTTCTCTCTCTCTCAATTATGAAAACACATAAATAACATATTTTCTTCCCCCAGATCCAAGAGGAACCAAGATAAGGGATTCCTGGCCATCTGCAGCACTATGTGATGATTCTCAAAGCTGAACTCATCACCCTCGTAAAAAAGACTCAACTGTCATTAGGGGAACCAGTGAGGAAAAACCTGAGACCAATATGTTATACTTCATAAACTACAGGGTTATTATAGACCATATCTGCTTTTGGTCTTGCCTTTCTAGACCTCCCTGATAGCTCAGTTGGTAAAGAATCTGCCTGCAATGCAGGAAACCTCGGTTCAATTCCTGGGCTGGAAAGATCCCTTGGAGAAGAGAAAGGCTGCCCACTCCAGTATTCGGGCCTGGAGAATTCCATGGACTGTATAGTCCATGGGGTCACAAAAAGTCGGATACGACTGAGTGACTTTCACTTCACTCACTTCTAGAACTCCCCAGGGCATACCTGCCTTCATGGGGTTTCTGAATAGGAGGAAGGGATTATATGCAGCCAGTTAGTCAGTGAACTCGACAGAGAGCTTCAACTTAAACCTGGCATGTTTGTGTGTCTGCTGGGAGACACAGTCTGCTGGAAACTGTGTCGGCTGGTGTTTGCTGGGAAACCCCAACCATGGGTGACTCAGAACACCCCATGAGCACCAACATGCTTCTTCCCCACACTATCATTGATAACCTATTATTTACATGTATACAAGTTCTTACCTTGTCATTTCCATATGTTCTTGCTCTTTGGAGCATCCTAGGACTGGCATATCCTTTCTGCTATATGACAACCTTTTGAATAAATGGAAGAGCTTCTTTAAAAAACTGACATGTTGGGACAAGACCACAGAGAGGGAGGGTTGACATCCCAGCTTCCAAGACCACTGCCTGATTATCTGAAACACCCCCTTTAACTCTCAGAGTTTCTGATTGCAATATTCTTGGCATGTCCCTAACAAAGTTTCTTTTTGCCCACATTTAAGTCAGACTTCCCTGAATCATTTTCCCAACTAGACTTCAACTTTTTTATTCCCATGCCCTTCTTTGTATTACTCAATATTAGCAAGAATCCTGTCAAATCGATTTAACCAGAATCCCCACTCAGTTAGCTGATAACCCTGTCCTACCTTCAGCAAGAATCCTATTCAGTTAGTTGAGCCAGATTTCTCCCCTCACCCATGATGTTTCCTGTTGTAGTTTTCTATCCATGGGTTCCCATCTTACTCCTTGGTTATAAATTTCCATTTTTCCTTGCTCTCTTCAGAGTTGAGCCTAATCTCTCCCAGACTGCACAACCCCATCACAGTAGTCCCTATTTATGTTGCAATAGTCTTGAACAAAGTCTGCTTTACTGCTTTAACTAGAGTCATAAATAATTTTATCCTTTAAGAGCTTCATGCTGCAGCTTTGAGACTGCCCATCCCTATGGGAACAGTCAAAGCTGGCTGCCCCCCCCCCCCAAATCCTCTCTAGAGTTTTATGAGCAAGTTCTCCTGAGGACAGCCTCCATTTTTGAGTCCAGCAACTGAAGGATCAAGACCCTTTAAGGCAAAGTATTTGGATCTCCATGAAGGTAGATATTTGACATTGTTTGTTGTTCCATTAGAAGTCCTTAGACAGATCATTTATCCTGACACAGACTACACATTTTAAGAGAATCAAAGAGAATGTTAGAATATTGAAATAGGAAATGCAATATAACTGTATGTAAATCTCTGCATGCAATGGAATGTGGTAAAAATTAATAAGTGATCCTTCTGAACACCTGTCTTTTGTAAACATGTTTGTAATAATTGTTAAATAGATCCAAGGACTTCCATGTTCCAAATGGTATATTAAAGTAACATTTTCCCCTTAAGGAGATCAGTTACCCTCCTGCAAAAAAAAAATCTGCTTAACAAAATTATTTATCTATGGGAAAAAAGATCTTACTTTAGCAAAGCTCTCTCAGAAAGTGTAACTGCTCTCAGTGATAGTCATTTTAGAGGGAAGGTGAGCAAAGAGGGAAATGTGTCCCTAGTCTCCTAAAATGCTTCCACTTTCTAGGTCCTTTCTTTAATGTGCTTTTGCAACTATCATATTTCTTATCCTTTAGTTGATCTAATCATGTCTTACTCTAAGAAATATCATCGTCAAGCATTTCTGACAGAAGGGCCAAAGGGAGTGAAGGGGCCTGAGTGACAAGATGTTCTAATCCAGAAAGGAGATGAGTGGCTTCCCAAATCCATTCTCTCCAATTCTTGATCCAAATTCCAGGGAACTTCAGTAACATTGGCACATAATTAGCAGTTTGGGGACCTACACTCAGCCACACCTCAGTCAACCTGTTGCCATTTTGTTCCGAGAAGCAGCCTGGTTCCATGGAAAAGATGATGATGAAAGTCAGAAGTACTTTGTTTGTTTCCCAGCTCTGATACACACCCCAGTGAGACCTTGGTCACATCACTTTCTGCCTCTGAGACTCATTTTCCCTGCTCTGTAATATGAACAGTGAATCAAACCATCCCTGAGGATCTTTCTATCAGCTCCCTCAGTCTTCACCGAGCAAAAGTAATGTTCATTGACTGACCACCTTGGCTGTGACATGATTCAATTAATCTCATTGGGCTCAAGTGATATTGCTATAGCAATATCTATGTCTCATAAGACTGGAGTAAGAGCTAAATTAGGTAGTTAAATAAGGTGACTGCCTAGAACATAACAACTGTTCAATAAAATGGCAGGTTTTAGCATTGACACTTGATGACAAAGGTCTTCCCAGGTAGCTCAGTGGTGGAGAATCCACCTGCCAATGCAGGAGACTTGGGAGAAGCAGTTCAATCCCTGGGACAGAAAGATCCCCTGGAGGAGAAAATGGCAACCCACTCCAGTATTCTTGTCTGGAAAATTTCATGGACAGAGGAGCCTGATGGGCTACAGTCCATGGGGTCACAGAGTCCAACATGACTCAGTGACTGAACAATTACACACATTGATGAGAAAGAGCATTAAAATTTTGCTTTAAGTGTGTTTTTTTTTTTTTTGAAAGAAGAGATACTTTAAATTGGCGTGAACTCTGAAACTGAAGACATAAAAGTTTGATTTAAAAAGAAGGACACAAAAGCAGCACCAGCCCTATTATGGATGTATGTGCATGAGGCATGTGGTTCCATGTTGCTGAGATTCAAGCAGAATGTCCAAGATTCCTGAGCTATGATTCATAGAAACACTGGAAATGGAAGGGGAGAAGTGTGTAAGAGCAACTTCCTTCAGGGTCAAAGTTTTAGATTTCCCAGAGAGAGTAGTTTTGTATTGTCTATCAGGTGACAGAGTATTAAAAAGCAGAGACATCATTTTGCCAACAACGGCCCGTATAGTCAAAGCTATGGCTTTTACAGTAGTCACATGCAGATGTGAGTGTTGGACCATAAAGAAGGCTGAGCACCAAAGAATTGATGCTTTCAGCTGTAGTGCTGGAGAAGACTCTTGAGAGTTTCTTGGACTGCAAGGAGATCCAACCAGCCAGTCCTAAAGGAGATCAACCTTGAATATTCATTGGAAGGACTGACACTGAAGCTGAAGCTCCAATATTTTGACCACCTGATGCAAAGAGCCAACTCACTGGAAAAGACCCTGATGCTGGGAAAGATTGAGGGCAAGAGAAGAGGTCAGCAGAGGATGAGATGGTTAGATAGTATCACTGACTCAACGGACATGAGTTTGAGCAAACTCCAGGAGATAGTGAAGGACAGGGAAGCCTGGTGTGCTGCAAGTTGATGGGGTGGCAAAGAGTCAGACATGACTTAGCAACTGAACAACAACAAATTATCTGTATCTCTTTTTTCTTTCAGTATGTGTGTAAGTATATATACACACAACATATACTATTTACTTATAAATAGTATATAATATCATATATATATAATTTCCCCCCTCTATCTTCAAAAGTCCAATATTTCTGTCTCCAATATTTCCAAATCCTATCTCTTCCAGCTCTGATCTGGCAATTTCTTTGACTTCAGTCAATGAGTACACATGAAATAAATGAGCACAACTACATAAAAATAATTTTACAAGAGAGCAACACTTTTCCCTCAAAGCTCTCTCTATTGCCCCATCTTCTGCTAAAATTAAAAACAACACAAGCACATACAAAACTTCATGCCTCATTTGTGTGAAAATAAAAATAGGCTTCATGATAATTATGCATAGTAAAATGTCCTAGGTTTGTGGTTTATTTATTGTGCTAGAAATGTTCTTTCAGTAGTTAAATAATTGAATCTTTGCAATACCTTCTTTCTCGACTCCACAAAAAAAAAAGGACTAATTAAGTGTGAATTATAAAACAGAAACCAACTTATGTTATTTGTGAGCCTAACACAAGAAATAAAAGCCACTTGAGATACTCGCACATTTCAAACCAAGATTCTTTGATTATTGTACATTGGATTTTATATGTTCAGATTAGAAAAAAAAGCAATTTCACACTCCTTGGATGCTTGATGAGTTGCTCTCTGGTATCTGCTTTTTCAATGTGAAAGCAAAAGGAAAGTAAATATTTCTTTTGCATGTACTATGATATAATCTCAAACCAAGAGTATACAGTTTTCCTTTTCACATTTTCAAAATCAGAAAACATCTTTACAACCAACTTAATCAATTAAAGTCCTTTTTTGTTTCCCTCATCTCCTTGCAAATCAATAAATTGATTAATTGTCTATATAATCTGATACCTTAGAACATAGAAAATGTGCATTACAACAAAAATGATCACATATGCTATTTTTATCTAACCCTGTGAAGCAAGTGTGTGTGTGTATACATACTTTATAGAAAGAAAAATCAAAATATATTATGCTTTATTCTCATTGTAACCTATCCAAGATCACACAGCCCTACGTGCAGACATATCTGATTGAAACTCACTTTTGCCAGATAAGTGTTTCAGATCTCCTGAATTATAATGTGGAGAGAGACACAGAACAGATTTCTTCCAGAAAGACTACAACAGTGAGGTCTAGCCTCTGGAAATAAGAGTTCCTGTTATCCACCCTTTTTCTTTGTTTTTCCGTGTATAATATAAATCAGAGTCCTCCAGAGAAATAAGAAATAGATAGAAGATAAACTATAGAAATTGACTCACAAAATTATGGGGGCTGAGAAGTCCTACGGTCTGTCATCCACAAGCTGGAGACCCAGGCGAGTTCATGGTGTAATTCTGGCCAGATTCAAAGGCCTAAGGTTCAGAAGTGCTAATGGCTGAGGGCAGGAGAAGATAGATGTTCCAAGCAAAGAGAACAAATGTGTTCTTCCTCCACTTTTTTGTTCTGTTCAAATCCTCAATAAAGTGGACAATGCCCACCTGTATTGGTGAAGGTCATCTGCTTTACTCAGTCTATTGATTCAACTGCTAATCTCTTCCAGAAATAGCCTCAAAGACACATCCAGAGAAAGATGTTTATACCAGCCACCTGGGTATCTCTTAGCTCTATCAGGTTGACACATAAAACTAATCATCACATCTCAATACCACAATTAACTGAAATAACTACAAGATGTATTTAAAGGGATTTTAAGTTATTCTCTAAACTAATTTCCAAGTCAGTTTTTTTTTTAATTACTGGTTCTTTTGTAGTTTGTTTTTTAACTGACTAGTGAGATAGCTGGGAAGCCAATGACTGTAAGCCTTGTAGAGAATAAACACTGCCCTGCTGATGTAGAATGCTGTGGCAGGCCTCTGACAGTTTCCATTGACTATATTTTAGTTTTTCCTGGTAGGAAACTAATTGATAACATCGCACCATGATCCAGGCACTAAGAAGACAGAACAGCATCTGCTCAATCTTATGGTTCTTTCCTCTCTGGGTGCAAACTGTTTCCCACCAACAGCTGCTCTGATCAGGCAACTCTTTTTTCTGAAATCAACTAAATCCATAAACATCCCAAAAGGCTCATTTAGTTCCTGCTGATGCGACTACAAAGCACAATGTGCACTAATTGGCTTCATTAATTGAGTAATCGTGGGAATAGAATGTCAGTACTTCACACACAAGTTGTGCAGCATAAAATTATTATTTAATGCTAGAGATCTCAGTTTTGCCTTCCTCACTGCAAAAGCACCCAAAGCACTTTTGCAGTCTGTGAATCCAGTTTTGTAAAAGCAGCCCCGGGAGAACTCAAGTTTGAAAAAAAAAAAAAAATACCTCCTCTCTGCAAGCAGTAGGTTTTATCTAAAAAAAGAAAAAGAAGATGATTTGGGGCCAATTAGCTTGATAAATAATTATCTAATAGATGTAAATTTATTCACCCCATGTGTACATCAACAAAATGTCACTTAAGTACTTTGAAAGATCTTGTCCAATTTCAATATTTATAGGGTAATCTAAGGAGGAGAAAAATACTTCACTAAGCTCTCCAATGGAATGTTTGTGGGCCCTGAGCACATATTATCAAGGACATGGGGTTGGAGGTGTGAGCAGAAATTAAGAGCTTTGAGCATCTCAGGACCCCAGGGAACAGATTCATTTCTAATGTTCATTCCCAAATGAGAGCCAAGGTTCAAGGCTGAAAATCCTCCACTGGGAGAGATCATTGTGTTGATTCACCATAAGAAAAAATATTCTTCTGCTAAGGCTGTGATGGAAAACAGAGTACTAAGCACTACTTGGGTTAGATTGGCAGAGAAGCAGAGAGGTTTGGGGAGGACATATGGCCAAAGGGATCAGCTGGAGCTGAAGAGCTGATGCCTGGAAAGTCTGAGTGAAGTCATGTTGCCAGCCATCCCATAGACAGAAACATAGGCATTCTTACTTCCCTCTGTCTTTTCTACTGGGAGTGGTTCTGTAGCAGAGCAGAACAGACAAGGGCAGAATTGAGGTCTAGAGAGTGGGATGAATAAAGAATCATTCTCTAGCCAAAGAATAGGTTTGACAACACAGCCAGATCACTGGCCATGGTGTGCTCTGCCTTTTGGATAGTTCTGACTGCTAATATGCACAGTCACTATTCACCAGCCAATGAATACGCTAGACACTGAGCTAACGCCGAGAGTTTCCTGTTCAGCTTCCTAAAACCAGATGCTCTTGCTTATGGAAATTAATCAACACGGCTCTCATCAGACCTGCTTATCACAGTTGCCGTTTGGGAGTTTAACAGTGGTTAAATAAAAGACGTCATAGACGCATTTTTACGAGAGGGATCACAATTTTTTTCCTATGAGCAACCTTTAATCCATAAGGAAAGCAAAATTAATCAAGAGCTGGAGATGAATAAAAAGTCTTATTGTCTTCCCTATATAAATATATTTAATTCTAGTACTTAGATATATATAACACTTTATTAATTTGTACATAGTATTTTAAATTACATATATTAATTTTAATACATTAAATGATTTCTTTCAGTTAGAAAAAGGAAGATATATCTTTATTCTAGGATATAGCAAATAAATACTGAATAACTAGTAAATGCTAAATAAACACATATAGGTTAGAGTCCCATTGTGGTCTGATACAGAATAAAGATTTGGCAAGACCGGTAAGAAGCAAAAAAATTAAAATGGGGACGGTAAGCTTCTTCTCCATAAAAACACCAAATGGTGGATGATACTGATGCTGCGAGAGTGCCTGAAGGCCCCACAGGCTGAGGGGTGACCCTGGGATGGATGGCCACAGTAGCTTCCACAGAGGTTTTGGCAACATCTGGGGCCAGAGCAGAGCACAAGGAATGGCTCCCAGTCACCAAGCTGGGCAGCCTGGTCAAGGACATGAAGATAAGTCCCTGGAGGAGGTTTATGTCTTCTTTCTGCCCATCAGGGAATCTGTGATCATTGACTTTTTCCTGGTGGTATCTCTCAGAGAAAAGGTTTCGAAGATTATGCCTTTATAAAAGCGGACCTGTGCTGGCCAGCAGAACAGGGTCTAGGCATTTGTCACCAATGGGGTCACAACCACGTGTGGGTGTCAAGTGCTCCAGGGAAGCAGCCTCTGCTATCCATGAGGCCATCATCCTCACCAAGCTGTCCATCATCATGCAGTGAGGCTACTGGCCTAACTAACAAGATCAGCAAGCTTGATACTGTTTCTTGCAAGGTGACTGGCTGTTGTGGTTCTGCACTGGTGCACCTCATACCTGCCGCCAGGAGCACTGGCATCTTCTGTGCCCAAAAACTACTGCTGATGGCTGGTATTAAGCTGCACCTCTGCTGGGCTTCCCAGCTGGTACAGTGGTAAAGAACCCACCTGCCAAGCAGAAGAATTGGGTTCGATCCCTGGGTGGGGAAGATCTCCTGGAGAATAAAATGGCAACCCTCTCCAGTATTTCTGCCTGGAGAATTCCACAGACAGAGGAGCCTGGAGGGCTACAGTTCTTGAGGTCGCAGAGAGTCAGACATGACTTAACAACTAAACAACACACTTCTGCCAGGGGCTGCACTGCCACCCTGGCAACTTCGCCAAGGATACCTTTAATCCCATTTCCAAGACCTACAGCTATCTCACCCCAATCTGTGGAAAGAGAGTGTTCACCAAGTCTCTCTACCAGGAATTCACTGATCATCTTGTAAAGACTCACACCTGAGTTTCCGTGCAGAGGACCCAGGCTCCAGCTGTGCCCACCACATAGCTTTATATGAGAAAAATAAAGTGAACGGAGATACCAGTGAAGCTGGGTAAAAAAATAAATAAGATGGAGAAAGTAAGAAAAATAAAATACAGAAATAAGAATCAAAGAGATACAATTTTTAAAAAAATATCAGGGGGCAAGAGATCATAAAAGAGAGAATGGAGAAACACAGAAGCTTAGGGACTTAAGGAAAAAAAATACCAAGATAGTCTAGATAAAGACATGCAGAGTAAGATATATGTAGTCAAGTGGAGAAGGAGAAATGTAGAGTAAGCAATAAAGAAGCAGAACAATTAGGTTGCTAATGCAATAAATTCCTACTCCTCATTACAGAGCCAGTTGCTCACCAGCACTCACTACAAATCTTTAAGGGTTCTGTCACCTTAGTGCACTGGGAAAGAAATATCACTGGGATTTGAGTCATTATTTATTTATACATGCAAGAAATAATAATTAGTCTCATGGATGTGGCACTGTTCCAGGCATGGGTAAACATGATAATGCTGATGCCTCATGCAGCTTATTTCTTAGGAGGGACACAATTCAATCCTTGTGGAGTGTGGTAAAGGTTGCAATGCTATTATAATTGGCAACGTCACCAAATACAGTGAGGAATAAGAAGTTCTCCAAAGAAAACGATGTATGCCTATGTGTATAAAGTCTCATCATGGGTGGGGAAGAAGGGCCGTGTTTGCTGATTAAAACAACAGAGGTCAAATATAGACTGGCCTCATGCTTCATTTTATAGAAATCAATCAATCTGAAATATTTTACCCAGATAATTTAGCTCCCAAATGGCTTAAATAGAATTTTAACTCAGATCTAAATAAACTAGTCAATAACAAACAATCTAAATCCATATCATCAGAGCCCTATATTTGAAGAAATAATGGTTGATAACTTCTCAAATCTGCTTGCAATGAAGGAGACCTAGGTTCAGTCCCTGGGTTGGGAAGAGCCCTTGGGGAAGGGAATGGCAACCCACTCCAGTATTCTTGCCTGGAGAGTTCCATGGACAGAGGAGACTGATGGGCTACAGTCCATGGGGTTGCAAAGAGTCAGACACATCTGAGCGACTACAGATTTAAAAAGCTAGAAGAATTTCAAGTAAGGTAAGCTTAAAGAAATCCATGTCAAGACACATAAGAATTCAATTCTAAATACTGAAAACATAGACAATGCCTTGAAATCAACAGATGGCACCAAGGCCTTTATCTGTAGAGAAATACCAGTTTGATTTACAGATTTCTCATCTGAAGCCATGCAGGACAGGAAGTGATGGCACAGTATATTTCAAGTGCTGAGAGAAAAGAATTGTTAACTGCAAATTCCATGTCTTAGCAACCTATTTTTCAGGAGAGAAGGGAGAATAAAAATGTTGTCATATGAAAGAAAACCATGAGAATTTATCATTTAACAGAAATACACTTAAAGAAGACTTTAATATGAATGAACCTCATCCCATGGTCCTGCAAGCTTGATACTTAATTTTTTAATGTTTTATGTTAATCAGTTATCACTGTTATGCTTTTGTATTTAATTTCATTTTATATCCTAAGCAGTTTAATATGTCTTATTAATGTGCCAAATCCAGTAAATATTTGAATGGAGAATCAAGTTTTTTGAAGACATAGATTGATAAGACAACGTTAGACTACTAACCACATTCAAGCTGTAAACCAAACAAAGTAATATGCAATTTTAAAAATCACACTGGCTATTGACATTGGAGGCTCCTCCAGTGTAAAAGTTGCTTCCTCATTGCAGTTTATGGTTTGATTATTGTGTACAGAACATAAACCTGAAGCAACCAAATGCAAATTGGTTAATAGGCATGTTACTGTACACACTTGAAACCCTTCATGCGTATTCTTTGCTCTTTAAGGAATCCTGTGTTTTCTATGCTAGTAATTAACCAATAATCTTGAATTTCAAGTGAAACTCCTCATATGAAAACACATAAATATGTTTCTTTTCAGGTCCATCATTCTGTGATATTAAATACCTATTGGGATTTCAAAGAATAATAGAAACAGCATTAAAAGGCAGACTGATTCCTGTTGATGTTTGGCATATACCAACAAATTCTGTAAAGCAATTATCCTTCAATTAAAAAATAAATAAATTTAGAAAGGCAAAAAAAAAAAAAAAAAAGAATGACTAAAGGAAATGCTTCAGACAGAAAGGAAGTGATAAATAAAGGAAGAGTTCCTAGTTTGTAGACCTCCACCTTCTTATGTCCTCACATAGCTTTTCCTTAGTGCTTGACTGCAGAAGGGGTGGGAGAGAAGGGAAGGAAAGATCTCTCATACTTCTTCATCCTATTGGATCTGAGACCTATACCTTTGACCTCATTTAACCTTAATTACTTCCTGATAAACTCTATCTTGAAAGACCACCAACCTTAATTACTTCCTTATAGATTCTACCATGAAAGACAGCCACACCGGATTAGGGATTCACATATAAACTTGGGATTGGGGCATCAGAGATATTCATTCCACAATGCCATCTGAAACTCAAGAAGGATCTAAATGAAAGTGAGGTTTCTTAGATATAATATTGATGTTAACAGACTGTAATACAACACACACACATATATTGCAATACAAAGATCAACCACTAAGTAAACTGTATAAAGCAATGTACTCAAAAGAACCACAAACAAATCAAAATTGAGTCCTAAAAAATGTTCAAGTAACTCACAGGAAAACAAAGCAACAAAACAAAGCAAACAAAAACTAAACAAGCAAAAAATGGAAGAATAGTAAATATAGGAAACAAAAAGAAAAAGAAAATTATAATGGCTAACTTCAGCCTCTATGTACTAACACAAATGATACGAAGTGAAGTGAAAGTTGCTCAGTCGTGTCCAGCTCTTTGTGACCCCATGGACGTATAATCCATGGAATTCTCCAGGCCAGAATACTGGAGTGGATAGCCTTTCCCTTCTCCAGCAGATCTTCCTCACCTAGGAATCAAACCGGGGTCTCCTGAATTACAGGTGGATTCTTTACCTACTGAGCTACCAGGGGATTTCTATATAAATGGTATAAATAATAATAATTAAAAAGCAGAGATTGGCAGAGTAGATTAAAAACTAAAAGCAGCAAATATGAAGTCATCCTTAAAAAGTTGGGGAGGCCCTTAGTGTGGTGATGATAAAAATGGTTTTTTAAAAAAAAGCAAAAATGGCAACCCACTCCAATACTCTTGCCTGGAAAATCCCATGGAGGGAAGAACCTGGTAGGCTACAGTCCATGGGGTCACAAAGAGTCAGACATGACTGAGTGACTTCACCTCACTTTCAATCCAATCTATGCTCTAAACCCTTCCTTAAATTAACTGCCTAAAATAATTTTGATTATGCCTGTTGGTATTTATAATTAATACATCAGATAAAGCCTCAAACTACAAATTGGAAAATTTGTACTCTACTATGTCAGTTGGTAGTATCTATCACCTTTGGAAAAGACCCTGATGCTGGCAAAGATTGAAGGCAGAAGGAGAAGAAGACAACAGGGAAAGAGATGGTTGGGTGGCATCACTGATTCAGTGGACATGAGTCTGAGCAAACTCAGGGAGATAGTGAAAGACAGATAAGCCTGGAGCGTTGCAGTTTATGGGTTCACAAAGAGTCTGACATGACTGAGCAACTGAACAGCAACATCACCTTAGTAGATAAAGACTAAATGCCCAGGCTGCTCATAGATGATATTATAGCACTCTACTGAGAAACAAAACTTCAGGTAGTTGCTTGGTTGACACGATATCCAAGCACATGAGATCTGACAGTGTTTCTCCCTCAATTACCCAAGAGTAATGGGTATTTAAGAGTCTGGCAATACAACTTCTAAGATTCTCATCCTTTTCTTCTCTCAGATAAGGTGCTACCTATCTAAGAATGTACATTGGCATGCTAAGATCAGTAAGCATCAGACTTTGAGACACCTCATACCAGTGGTCAGCTTGTCTGCAAAAGGACAGCATGGGAAAGCCACATGGCAGATGATTTTGGGGGAATGACAGCATTTGGAGATAACTGACAATGTACTAGTGGGTTTTTTATAGTTTAAAATTAAGAAAGTTATTGTTATTACCCAAGGAGGCAAAGAAAAGAAAATCAGTATTACTGTGATCACTTCTTAAATTTAGAGAATTTTGTGGCTTTCCAAAGAAAATTTAAAATACACAAATGTGGCTTATTCCAAGAGCAATATAAGAACTTTTCATGCCATTTCTGTATACATTTCAAGAAGAAAAAACTTACTTCTCAAACTCTTAAGGAATAAAAGTGGTTACCTAGATGTTGTAGAAAGGCTTCTGAAGCTAAATGTTGTATACAGAAGTAACAAAGTACACTGCGGGAAATCTGAACCTGAAAATAATTGTCAAGGAGACTCGAGATTCAACACTAACTCTGCCCCTAACTCTCTGTGATACACTGGACCAGTCACTTGCTCTCTCTGGACCATGAAAAACTGACAGTGAGGACATTCTGAAAAATCGATGGATAGAAGTGCCTTTTGATATATTGGGGGAAATGCTTATCAGAGCATTTATATTTTTACAAGAAAAGCAAAACAAAAATAGATCTCTTTTCTCCAAAAATCCCCAGAGCAAAAGAATAATTCTTATTTTATGATGTTTAAGCAAGTTTCCTGATGGGCAGTTTGGCAGTAAGCTAAGACATGGCCCAGAAACAGAACCTCAGATGTTCCCTACAAGGGAACCACTGTGTGCATCAGGGGAGGTGTATTTTTAGAGTTTTGTATTGTTTGACCAGAGGAAAGGGAGTTGTCTCAATCAAAAATGAGTCAAAGCAATAATGTTAAAGTACAAAAATCATATAGTTCTCTCTTATTCCCCCATCCCCAACATCAGGGTTTCTATGAGACTGTTTATGGTTTTCTGAAAACTACAGAGAAAATCAGTGTCTAAAGTCAGGTTGAAAAGGCAAGAATGTGTTTTTACTCCTCATGCTTTCATTCCAAGTTTGTACCAGTTACATTACGTTCAGAAGTGCATCCTAAAAAAAGATAGTTTCAGCAGGTCTGAATTCTCCATCATCTGTTATTGACAAATGTGTGACTTTTATGCTTCCCTGGTAGCTCAGTCAGTAAAGAATCTGCCTGCAATGCAGGAGACTGCCTATAATTCAGGAAAAATGGTTTCAATTCCTGGGTCAGGAAGATCTCCTAGAGAAGGAAATGGCAACCGATTCCAGTATTCATACCTAGAGAATTCCATGACAGAGGAGCCTGGCAGGCCAAATGGCTTAGTGACTAAACTATCACCAAGGTGAAATCGGGGATATTTATTTTCATACGGACCAAATCTGTTAAAGCAAAAATTAGCCATCTAGTAATTCATACCATCTTTCTGAGGCTATTTTTGGCCTTGGAAGTTTTGACAAGTGTAAATCTTAAGATGCAAGACAAACATTCAGTGTAGTCAGAAAAAGGTGATTCTAGTTGTGCCTCTACTATCAATTAACTGAGTGACCTTGACCAATCTCTTAGCTTCTCAATGTATCACATGTTGTAGTTTTGATTAAACATGTGCTGTTGGAGAAATCCATCTGGGAAGTCTAAGAGTCACAGTTTAAATTGCAACATGATGAATAAAAATAATTCCAGGAAAGATGAAGCATCCTCTGGGTCTTGTTGATGTGGAATGATTAAGATCTTTACCAGTCATGCCAAATTGTCCTCTGAAAAGGATGAGGTACACAGGTCACTAATGGAAAAATTATAACTAGCTGCAGGAATTTCAGATTATGGAGTAGGAGGAAGAGGATTAACATACAATGACAACATGTTTGGAAGATAGCTATAATGCCAGTTTTACAGCTGAGAAAAACTGTATTTCAAATGGCAAAACCAACAGTAAAAAGTAGACCACAGTGAACAAAGTATTTGCTAAATGTCACACTACATTTTCTCCTTAGGTCCAAGCATAATTACCAGTAATCTTTAAAAAGATTGATGAAAATCTATTTTCTAGCCAAAAGAATGTACAGTTAGATTTAGTAGGAAGATTGCACGTGGAAGTGAAAATAATAATTCAGTTCAGTACCATCGCTCAGCTGTGTCTGGCTTTTGCGACCCCATTGACTGCAGCACACCAGGCTTCTCTGTCCATCCAAATAATAATTGGATTGATAATTAACATTATTTGATCTCTGTTACTGTGTAAGAAAGTGACTATATCATTTAAAATATCCAAATTGTGAAAAGTAATGTAGATCTCAACATTTTACAGTCTGAAAGAAAGATCTGGAATGTGAATCAAGTTTCTTGATAAATAACTTCTTAAAGGGGAGGAGGAAAGCAAGAATCTAGATCTTGAATCAACTCCAGTGATACAAGTCTCTGTTTAAATGTCTCCTCTTCAAAGAAAACAAAACAAAACAAAACAGAAAAAAAAAAAAAAAACCAAAGAGAGTGTCCCTCATTACCATTTAAACAGCAGGCTCATCATATATTATAGCTTTAACTACTATTTTTCTTCAGAGAAAAACAGTGCATCTCTACTAGGTATCTGTTTATGGATCTGTCTCTCCCATATAAAATTGAAGTTTCATGAGGACAAAGACCTTGTTTCCTTTTATTCCTTGCTATAGCTCTGCCCTAGCTCTGTTCCAGTCTCTGTACTTAAGTGAAAGTCGCTCAGTCGTGTCCAGCTGTTTGCAACCCCATGAACTATACTGTCCATGGAATTCTTCAGGCCAGAATACTGGAGTGGGTAGCCATTCCCTTCTCCAGGGGATCTTCCCAACCCAGGGATTGAACCCAGGTCTCCTGCATTACAGGCAGATTCTTTATCAACTGAGCCATCAGGGAAACCCTTAGCACTTCATGAATACTTTTGAACTGAATGAATAAATGAAAGAGACTCACTTTCTCCCTAGGGGCCTTACAAATCATAGTGGCAACTCCATGTTGGCCTAAGGGTATGCTGCTCCCCCTCTTTAAACTTCTATCCCATATGGAACTCTGATATTAAGTTCCTTGAGACCAGCTTGAGCAACTAAATACAACTCTACTGAACTCTTTAGGAATAAAATAAGGAAATTAAATAGTCTAGCAGGTGACTAGGTAATAAATTTGGCTGCCTCTCCAAAACCTATGGCTTCCCTGTGGCTCAACAGTAAAGAATCCGCTTGTCAATGGGAGAGACCCAGGTTCGATACCTGGGTCAGAAAAATCCCCTGGAGAAGGAACTGGCAACCCGCTCCAGTATTCCTGCCTGGGAAATCCCATGGATAGAGGAGCCTGGCACGGTAATGTCCATGGGGTCGCAAAGAGTTGGACACAATTTGGCGATTATAAAGTCACCACCAAAACCCACAGGCATCTACATACCAAATTTTTACTCAGATTTCAAAGACATGAAAATGTCTATTAAAAACTTTATTTGTAAAGAGGCAACTGAAGTAAAAAGAGGTTGGCTAAAAAACAAACGAACAATAACTTTAAATTCAAATGAGCAATCTTTATTCTTTAAAGTATTCTAAAAGGGTGGCATATATTTTAGCAGAACAGCTTTGAGGAACTCAATGGCCAACATAAGGCAAATTCTATCTTTGTTCTTTCTCCTTTAATTTTATTACTGAAACTAATTATCCTGTCTGAGCCTAAGAAACAAATCTCTCTCCATGGTATTAATCTAAATTTAAGTTTCCATAAAAAGTGTGTTGGAGGTTAGAGACAACTTGGTGTTATGTTTTTGTATCTTTACAACATGGCATAAAATATAAAAATTTTAAGGTCAAGTGTGTTAACAAAAAACACTGTTAATATTTGAAACTTAATAGGTCATTAAAGCAAGATCATTTTCAATCTCTATGACACATAAAAAGTACACTTTTCTGGGCTTTTTCCTCTCACTCCACTCCAACTAAAGTACATACTTCAAGTCAGGTTTCCTATTTTTTGAGGAGTTAGTTAAAATTTAAAATAGTTAAAATTTAAAACTCCACATTTTTTGAGGAGTTAATTAAATACAGGACTTCTAGACTTAAATGACCTATCACTTTGCAGACCCTGATATAGTGCTTTTCTCAATTTCCTATTAAAGTACCCATTGTAGACAAAGTTACAACCAGTCACCAAATTCATTTATTTAGGTATTAATATATATTTGTGAATGTCTGCTATGTATCAGGTATTATGATGGTGATAAAGGATCAGAGAGAAACAGTTAAAGCTGTCAGGAAGTTCACAATCTAGGGGAAAGAGACAGACCCTAGCATCTAGAAAGGCCTATTAAATGGAGCTAAAAGATAATTGACTGAGGGAAACCCATGCTCTGAAACAGCCCAGTTTGGCCAGGTAGGAAATAGACATGGTGGTAGTTCAAATCTCTCTTATTGACCTAGCTTACATAAAAATGAAAGTCAGATAACTTATCCCCTAGACCACAGATTCTTTTTTAAAAAACAGAGTTTACTCTTTCTCTCCTTAATCTATTAACACTTACATTCACTTATAGATTGCCACTCTACTGTGCAACAAAGTTTATGGTAGAAGAAAAAGTATTTGGTGTGGTCATAGACAGTAGAATGGACCATGGACCAAGTCATGGACCAGGAGTTGTAGGTTAAAACAGAGTTATAAATTTCTCAGACATATTTAGCTACTCTTAAGTGCTGGACTATACACCAGCTGCTTTACAATGATATGGAAAGCCTTTAAGAAATATGAGTTCCAAGTCCTATCTCTGGAAATTAAATTCCAGGAAAGATGACATGGGATTTGAGAAACCACATATTTTAAAAATTTTTCAAGGGATTCTGATGAGCAGTCAGATTTGGAAAGTACTGCCCTAGAGATAAACATTACTTTCCAGAGTAAGAAAATTAAGCCATGTAGGCAGTCTATCAGAGTTGCACAAGATGACTAATGGTCAGAAACTAAAATTTGGCTAGGGGCTTTGTGCATTAATGAAATAAGAGAACTTAGGGTTATTCTAGCAGCTATAAGCATCCAAGTGCAAGAGAGGTCAAAGGAAATCTGTGCCTCTTTCAAATTGGCAAACATTGGGTCTTAAGAGATAACCTCTCATTGATAGATGGGAAAACAAAGAAACATTGCCAGTCTAGAGAATTTAAAAACATTTCGTGACATAAGAAAAGGTGTGAAATATCTCAAAACTTGAGAGGAAAGGTCAATCTCAGGGAAAAAAGTTTTCTGTAATAAACAGAACATATAAGTTATATTCTTCATCTCAGTAAAATAGAAAGAAACATGGCTTCTATGAAACATGGTTAAAAAACCATAAGGAGTTGAAAGGGCTGAAAGTTGAGATTGAGAAAGAAACAGAAAATGTGGTTTAAAAAATGTGGAATTGAAATTTGGATTGAAACTTGTGTAAAATAAAATCCATGTTGCCTAAAATTGAAATTTTTGTAGAAACAAAAATATAAATGGTTTCAAAGAATTCAGATCAAAAAGCAAAAATGACTATGGTGGGAGAAGAGATGATAAATAGAGAGCACGGCATACTGAGATCAAAATTATGAGTAACAGACATATTGGAAACTGAAAAGATATAAATGTAGCAAAACATAATAGAAGAAAATGTTTCTTTGTCTTAACAAAGAAAACATGCTATTGAACACAGTCTTCAATTTAGACAGAAAAATAAGGTATTAAAAGACCCTTAAAAAAAAAAAGACCCTTAGATGTCTCATGGTAATTAGCTAAATAGAGATAATAGTGTCAAATATGTATGTTTTAAAAGTTAAACCTACAATTTTCATAAAATTATAGAATAAATATGTCAGCTAATTAAAGGATGTAGCAAAACAATAAAGCTGGTTCATGGGAGAATTCAAGAAACTGAATATATATATATTCATATGTGAGATATATATATAGATATATATATATATCAATGTCTGAAGAAAATGTTGAACAGTGATTGCTGTATTAAGAAACGTAACTGATTGATGTTTTACCAGGCAATGAAACTTCAATGTTTGCATTTATCTTCCTCAGTTCACTTCAGTTCAGTCGCTCAGTCATGTCCAACTCTTTGCGACCCATGAACTGCAGCACACCAGTCCTCCCTGTCCATTACCAACTCCTGGAGTTTGCTCAAACTCATGTCCATTTATCTTCCTAGTGGACAGAAATGTTTGCATCTCTACAGGATAGAACTCTCCAAAGCAATGTGTAGCTTAATAAAACTGTGGCCTTAATTAATCATGTAAAGGAATTTAAACAAAAAATGTACCCCCAAGGAATTAAAAAATTTTGAATGGGTCTGTTAAACAATGCTCATCATTTTAAAAGGCTATGCAATCATCCTTTAGATTTATTCCCAAATCATGAATAATTTCTCATAAGCTTAGTTGTAGTAAATAATCTCTAAAGGTTATTGTTGATTCCAAAATGGCTGACCATAGATTCCTAGAAGGATCCTGTAGGCATTCAGTTTAAGCTTGAAGTTATTACCAATGGTAGGTTTGTCATACTTAATTGAATTAGATTTATACTCAGACAGAACTCTCCAGTTATAGTCCTGATTGCAAAATAAGATTCCCATTGACTATTTGGCCATAATCACTTGGCCACTGAAAGTAAAGAAACCCAATAAAAGTATTGCTGATAAATTCTCTCTGGTCAGGAAGAACACATCATTTAAAGGGTATTTTTATTTCTGTTATAAAAGTATAGGCTACCAATTTGATGACTAAAGATAAATCAAAAGGAAATATAAAGGACTTCCTCAGATTCCCATAGAAAATATAGAACATTCAGAATAATGTCTACCAATGATATTCCAGGACAAACAACCACAATTCATCTTCATCAGTTCATTTGCTGTGTGCTGCGCCTAGTTACTCAGTCATGTCTGACTCTTTGCAACCCCATGAACTGTAGCCTGCTAGGCTCCTCTGTTGAGCTTGAATACTGGCAGTGGAGAGGGTTGAACACTGGCAAGAATACTGCAGTGAGTTGCCATGTCCACCTCCAGGGATCTTCCCAACCCAGGGATCAAACCCAGGTCTCCCACATTGCAGACAGATGCCTTACCTTCTGAGCCACCAGAAAAGCCCAAGAATACTGGAGTGGGTAGCCTAACCCTTCTCCGGGGAAACGTCCCAACCCAGGAACGGAACCAAGGTCTCCTGCATTGCAGGTGGATTCTTTACCTGTTGAACTACCAGTTAATTTGGTTCTGCTTAATTAATTCTTGTTTTACTGAAACTTTATTCTGCTTTCATAAAGTCATCTGCTTCTAGATTATAAATGTGCTCAGTTGCTCAGTCGTGTCAAACTCTTTGTGAACCCATTGACTGTAGCCCATCAGGTTCCTCTGCCCATGAGATTTTTCAGGTTAGAATACTGGAGTGAGTTGCCATTTCCTCCTCCAGGGGATCTTCCTGACCCAGAGAGTGAACCCATGTCTCCTGGGTATCCTGCATGGGGAGGCTGAATCTTAACCACTAAACCAGCTGGGAAGCCCCTAGATTATAAATAGTCCTGACAATATTATTTGTCTCCAGGAGCTGTTGACAATTGTCTAAGCAATGTTAGTTTAGGATCCTCCACATAAGACTATTCTTTGAAGTATAAATGGTTAAGAGTACCTAGCAGAGTTCTTGGCACAAAATTCATGAACTGCTCATCTAAACTGGAGATTCAATTTCTATCCTGTAGCTTATAAAACAGACTTCAGGCAGGCATGAGAGGAAAGTAAACCACTTGTTGATTACAATAATGCAAGTCACAGTAACTCATGATATCAGAATGAAGGAAAGGAAAATTTTCTATCAGAGTATACCATACTAAGGATTCCATAATGATCTGACCAATGTTTGTCCTATAGGAAAGAACATATTATATGCATTGAATTGCTTCCAGGTCCTTCAATCTATTCTGGAAAAAAAATGTGATCTAAAATATATATTTCTATTAGTAACCCTTCATCTGAACAAAATTGACCTGGAGAATGATGGTCTTCATTTGTTGTGAAATGTTGAATATTTGATTTGTGTTGTGCTATTTCAAAAATATTATGCAGACTTACAGTTTCTGGTCCAGCATGTGAGAAGCTTGAAAGTTTCCACTCCATCCTAAGAACAAGCAAAAAGCTTAACAAATGAAAATCAACAATTCTCCTAAATCTCTAAAAGAAGTGATGTCATAGAGCAAACAGCTGATCACAAGATTAGAGAGATCGACAAGCAAATTCAGAGAATCACAATGTACTGGCTGAGAAACCCATAAGAAGAAATCTCCACAAAACCTTGGACAGGATAGGGAAACCTGAACTATAATCAATAAATTATGGCAACTCATTGTAGACAAGTCTGAGACATTAAAAACTCCAGAGGGATCCAATAATGGGGAGGCCCAAAACCTTTGTGAGTTATATATATATAACTCACAATAATGGGGTTCAGTTCAGTTCAGTTCAGTCACTCAGTAGTGTACGACTCCTTGCGACCCCATGAACCGCAGCATACCAGGCCTCCCTGTCCATCACTCCCGCAGTCTACCCAAACTCATGTCCAGTGAGTCGGTGATGCCATCCAACCATCTCATCCTCTGTCATCCTCTTCTCCTCCTGCCCTCAATCTTTCCCAACATCAGGGTCTTTTCAAATGAGTCAGTTGTTCGCATCAGGTGGCCAAAGTATTGGAGTTTCAGCTTCAGCATCAGTCCTTCCAATGAACACCCAGGACTGATCTCCTTTAGGATGCACTGGTTGGATCTCCTTGCAGTCCAAGGGACTCTCAAGAGTCTTCTCCACACCACAGTTCAAAAGCATCAATTTTTCGGCGCTCAGCTTTATAGTCCAACTCTCACATCCATACATGACTGCTGGAAAAACCATAGCCTTGACTAAAGGGACCTTTGTTGACAAAGTAATGTCTCTGCTTTTTAATATGCTGTCTAGGTTGGTCATAACTTTCCTTCCAAGGAGTAAGCGTCTTTTAATTTCATGGCTGCAGTCACCATCTGCAGTGATTTTGGAGCCCAGAAAAATAAAGTCAGCCACTGGGGAGCTATATATATTGCCAATAATGGGGAGTTTTATATATATATATATATATAACTCACAATAATGGGGAGCTATATATATATATATATATATATATATATATATATATATATATATATAGCTCCAATAATGGGGAGCCCCAACAGCTCTGTGAGAATATATATATATATATGGTAAAGAATCCGCCTGCCAATGAAGAAGACATAAGAGACTCGGGTTCAATCTCTGGGTCAGGAAAATCCCCTGGAGAGGGGAATGGCAACTCACTCAAGTATTCTTTCCTGGACAATTCCATGGACAGAGGAACCTGGTGGGCTACCGTCCATGGGGTTGCAAAGAGTCAGACACAATTGAGTGATTAACCCACTCACTGACTCAAAACCAACCCAAACGCCCATCGACTGATAAACGGATAACAGGATGCAGACCTCTATACAATGACATTAAAAATTTTTACAGTCCCACACTACCATGCAAAGAGGGAACTGCCTGGGTGTGTGCTTATCATATAATATATTTATATCATATGCATTTTTATTTCATGAACAATAATCTGGATCCAAAATTATAAAATCCTGTAATCAAAGAAAAGAGAATTAGAATGAAAAGTCAAAGTAGCATTCATTTTCCTGGTTACAAACTTACTTATTTTCCAGATTTTTTGACATTGTTTTGAGTTTGAAATATTATTCGACCATTCAAATTATTGGAATAACTAGAAACAAACAAAATGATCAAATATATATATATATATATATATATATATATATATATATATATATTCGAGAGCTCTATTAGGTTTTCAAAGTAACTGTCAGAGAAAAATCCCCTCAAGCTTTCCACAGGAGGAGGAGAAAAGGAACCATTTGAAATATACCACTGGCATTCTGTTCATCCTAGTAAAATCTGCCCTTAATTGTTGATGTTTAGTCTCTAAGTCATGTCCAACTCTTTTGTGACCCCATTGACTAGAGTTCACCAGGCTCCCCCAGGCAAGAATATTGGAGTGGATTGCCATTTCCTTCTCCAAGTGATCTTCCTGACCCAGGGATCGACCAAGAATATTGGAGTGGATTGCCATTTCCTTCTCCAAGTGATGTTCCTGACCCAGGGATCGACCAAGAATATTGGAGTGGATTGCCATTTCCTTCTCCAAGTGATCTTCCTGACCCAGGGATCGACCCTCCGTCTCCTGCACTGGCAGGTGGATTCTTTACCACTGAGCCACTGGGAAGCCAGATGTTAATTAGGAGAAGCCAATTAACCAAAGGGGAATCGGCTAGAGTTTTATCAGAGTTTAATTGCCTTAGGGAAGGGAAAGAGTTAACTCTAGCTGGCTCTGACCTTCACTTGGAGAAGAGAACTATCCCATTCCAGCCCATTCTAGACATCTTGTCCCACTCAAGGAGGAATGAGAGGGAGAATCAAGAAATGCATGTAAAGTCCACAATCCAGAGGTGCAGCCTCTCTAAAAACTAAAACACTGGACATGGAACAACAGACTGGTTCCAAATAGGAAAAGGAGTACGTCAAGGCTGTATATTGTCAACTTGCTTATTTAACTTATATGCAGAGTACATCATGAGAAATGCTGGGCTGGAAGAAGCACAAGCTGGAATCAAGATTGCCAGGAGAAATATCAATAACCTCAGATATAGAGATGACACCACCCTTATGGCAGAAAGTGTAGAGGAACTAAAAAGCCTCTTGATGAAAATGAAAGAGGAAAGTGAAAAAGTTGGCTTTAAGCTTAACATTCAGAAAACTAAGATCATGGCATCTGGTCCCATCACTTCATGGGAAACAGATGTGGAGACAGTGGAAACAGTGTCAGACTTTATTTTTTTGGGCTCCAAAATCACTGCAGATGGTGACTGAAGCCATGAAATTAAAAGATGCTTACTCCTTGAAAGGAAAGTTATGACCAACCTAGATAGCATATTAAAAAGCAGAGACATTACTTTGCCAACAAAGGTCCATCTGGTCAAGGCTATTTTTTTCCAGTGGTCATGTATGGATGTGAGAGTTGGACTGTGAAGAAAGCTGAGCGCTGAAAAATTGATGCTTTTGAACTGTGTTGTTGGAGAAGACTCTTGAGAGTCCCTTGGACTGCAAGGAGATCCAACCAGTGCATCCTAAAGGAGATCAGTCCTAGGTGTTCATTGGAAGGACTGATGCTGAAGCTGAAACTCCAGTACTTTGGCCACCTCATGCAAAGAGTTGACTCATTGGAAAAGACCCTGATGCTGGGAGGGATTGAGGACAGGAGAAGAAAGGGACAACAGAGGATGAGATGGCTGGATGGCATCACCGACTCGATGGGCATGAGTTTGAGTAAACTCCAGGAGTTTGTGATGGACAGGAAGGCCTGGTGTGCTGAGATTCATGGGGTTGCAAAGAGTCGGACACAACTGAGCAACTGAACTGAACTGAATCATAGGAGTGGGGCTTCCCTGGTGGCTCAGTGGTAAAGAATCCACCTGACAATTAGGAGATACAGGTCCAAACCCTGGGACGGGAAGATCCCCTGGAGAAGGAAACAACAATTCTCTCCAGTATTTCTTGCATGGGAAATGGCATGGACAGAGCCTGGTGGGCTACTCTCCATGGGGTCACAAGAGTCAGACATGACTTAGCAACTAAACAAAAATCATAGTAATATAGAACACTGCCCATCCCCTATACTTTACTAGCATATCTAAAGGCCAATTTACAGTAATTCCTTTTACCTAGTACATACCTTTCTTTGTCTACATGTCTATTCACTATATCTGCATCTCTATATGCACCAGACAACAGAGCATCAAAGTACATGAGGTGAAAACTGTAGAAGTACAAAGAGAAATAGATGAATCTACTCTAATTAAGAGGATGAAAATAATAGTTGAAGACTTCAGCATTCTTCTGTCAAAAATAAAACAAAAACCAGATCCAGCAGGCAGAAAACCAGGAAGCATGTAACTCCTGTCCTTAGCAAGTATTTGAGAGGTTGTGGAGAAATCAGGACCCTCTTTCATTATAGGTAGGATTGTACTACCGTGCAAAACAATTTGGAAGAAATTACCTCAAAATGTTAAACACAGAGTTATGGTATGACCCAGCAGTTTCATATATATATATATATATATATATATATATATATATCCCAGAGAATTGAAAACATAGGTCCAAGAAATACTTGTACACTAATTACTGCCACATTGCTCATAATAGTCAAAAAGAGTCTTTCCTGATAGCTCAGATGGTAAAGAATCCGCCTGCCAATGAAGAAGACATAAGAGACTCGGGTTCAATCTCTGGGTCAGGAAAATCCCCTGGAGAGGGGAATGGCAACTCACTCAAGTATTCTTTCCTGGACAATTCCATGGACAGAGGAACCTGGTGGGCTACCGTCCATGGGGTTGCAAAGAGTCAGACACAATTGAGTGATTAACCCACTCACTGACTCAAAACCAACCCAAACGCCCATCGACTGATAAACGGATAACAGGATGCAGACCTCTATACAATGACATTAAAAAGGAATTAAGTACTGATGCATACTACAACATGGATGACCCTTGGAAACATTATGCTATCTGAAAGAAACCAGTCACAAAAGATGATGCATTATATGATTCCATTTATAAGAAATGTTCAAAGTAGGCAAGTCTACACAGACAGAAAGTGGATCAGTGGTTACCATTCATTGAGAGAAGGAAGGAAGAAGGTGTAACTGCAGGTAGGGGTGGAGTTCTTTTTGCAGTGATGAAATGTCCTGCAGTTAAATAGTGGTGATGACTGCACAACTCTGAAGAGACTAAAAAGTACTGAATTACATATTTCAAAAGAGTGAATTCTATAGTGTGTGAACTATGTCTCAATAAAGCTGATGCTTTTTTAAAATTATCAACCAATAAATATTAATCTTGCATTTTTTTTCACTTCCCAATACACTTATAACCAACTATAAAAGTTTTTCATGTTTGGCAAGATTTTTAAAGATCATGAAAAAATCATGAATTTTCTCATTGATTATTAAGATCATTTTGCTTAGTTTCAGCTTACATAGACATTTTTACAGTCCCACACTACCATGCAAAGAGGGAACTGCCTGGGTGTGTGCTTATCATATAATATATTTATATCATATGCATTTTTATTTCATGAACAATAATCTGGATCCAAAATTATAAAATCCTGTAATCAAAGAAAAGAGAATTAGAATGAAAAGTCAAAGTAGCATTCATTTTCCTGGTTACAAACTTACTTATTTTCCAGATTTTTTGACATTGTTTTGAGTTTGAAATATTATTCGACCATTCAAATTATTGGAATAACTAGAAACAAACAAAATGATCAAATTATCAAGAAAAATAATAACTAGGATAAAAACCTCAAAATCAGAAAGCAAGGGCAAGATGATTGAAACAAGACCAACTAGATCAATAATTACACGAATTTAAGTAGTTTAAACTCTATTTAAAAATCAAATAGGTCACATTTAATTAAAAATCACATTGTTTATGAGCCACACTTAAAATTCATGAAAGAAAGCTAAAATTCAAGTATAGATATGCAAATGTGAGTAAAAGGAAAACAGTAGTGGTAAACAGGTTTCAACAGACTTTATGATATAAAGCAATAGAGCAGAGAGAGTAAATTAGTACTAGTTATTGGCTCCATTTACAACAAAGATATGAATCATAAAAGTCTCTAAGAAATACCATATCTCTGAAATATATAAAGTAGCTTTCTGAAATTTTAAGAAAAAGCTGACTCAAACACATTGAGGAAGAATTTTTCCATAACTCACAGTGAGTGTCATGGTCATCGATAATTTGGAGCACATAATAAGATTTAATCAATAGGTACCTATTGAATGCTGTACTTGACAAAAATATACAACCTTTTCAAGTGTCCATGGAATATTTATAAAAATTGATCTAATACTAACTAGGAAGAGACCTCAATACTCCTAGCACAGACATTGTAGAGACTGCATTCTAACAGCGCCATCAAGCAAATTTTTAACTAAAAATCCAAGTGCTGAGAAATAAAATATTTCTGTAAATTACTACAAATTATCATTAGGTCAAAGGGGACAGTCAGTATATACATAAAATAGAAAATAACTCAAAAAAAAAAGAGAAAAATATTATTATTCTAAATTTATAGGCTATAAGCTATGCTCATGGGTAAACATATTGTTAGAAAGAGTGAGAGAAAAAGAAAGGAAGGAGGGAGGAAGGAAGAGAAGAAGGAAGGAAAAGAAGGTAAAAGGAGGCTGCATGTTAAATTTAAAAAGCCATAATTCCTACCACCACCATCAACAAATTAAATAAGGGAAGTCATAAGGGAAACAGAACTGTAAAAAATTAAAATAAAACAAAACTAATAAATTTTTAAAATAAAGTTTATTTTTTAAAAAATAACTTGATCTTTGGAAAATAACAACAACAACAAAAAAAGATATACATCTCTGGGAAATGTAGCTCAAGGGAAAAAACACACATACTAAAGTAAAACTTGATGAAAAGCCACTGAGCTGAGTGTGAAAGCAAACCTAGGAAACATCATTATAAACTTTCATTCCCAAATAAATTAAAAATTTCCTAAGGAAGGATCATCTCTAATATACTTTTCACATAAGAAACTGAACAACTTTAAAGATAAGACAAACAAAAACCTTTGTTGTAGAAGATTTCCTTTTTTAAGAACACAAAGTAGAAATTTTTAAATAAAAATCTGCTTTTGCTAACAGCAAAGATAATTCCTAGCTTTTATTAATATTCTTAGCAATTGAAAAACCCTCTGGTTTTCTATAGTGTTGGTTGCTTAGTCGTGTCCAACTCTTTGCGAGCCCATAGACTGTAGCCCACCAGGCTCTTTTGTCCACACAATTCTCCAGGGAAGAATACTGGAGTGGGTGACCATTCCCTTCTCCAGGGCATCTTCCCAACTCAGGGATTGAACCTGCCTCTTCTTCACCGCAGGCAGTTTCTTTACTGTCTGAACCACCTGGGAAGCCCCCTGGTTTTCTGTAGTTACCAATTAACAGTATCTCTGGCTAAGTGCCTTATTTTGCCAGCTAAAACTCTGCCTTATTTTATTCCCAGGGAATATAGATCATAATCAATAATGGCTCACTTTGGCATAGCATACATTTCACAGCTACTAAACTAGAGCTTTTCAGGAAAAAATACAATCAGAAGCAAGTCATTCCCCAGGTATGAAGGAGAGTTATCTTTTAGATCAATCTATTTATTACAACTTCATTGTAATATCTTGAAAAACTGGGCCTTTTGGAAAAACTAAAAGGTGGACGCTTCTGCTTATACTTTTCCTGGTGTTTTGGGTTGAAATTAAAATTCAGTCTAACATTTACAGAGAAAGGAACAAGGTTGCTAAATAGCAGCCTGTAGCTTAGAGAAGAGTGGGCAGAGGAAGATGGGTTTCCAAGCCACATCAAATGATTGTTTATAATATCAAATCATAAAGACTCTTGTATTACCAAGCCAAGCTGGTCCCAGTCACAATATCTGATTCAATTTATACCCCCGAAACTAGGCAACTCAATAAACGTGAAAAAATCAAATGTGTTCCAGTTTAAAACAAAACAGAATGTAAGAACTTAGTCAAGCTTATGAGAGGGTTAAGATTCTTCAAAAACATATCTTAAATACTCCTTTCAATAACCATTTCAATTACTAAATTATTGAATGCTCTGAAAACCTAACATGCAACAAATCATATAGTTGCTAAAGTGGATTTAGATCTTGAGACTCAAAAACAGAAACAAATGCCTGAATGAATACCAGTATCAACTCTTACCACCTAAGCAACTCAGTCACTGCTTCTGAGTGTATTCTGGTTGGCTCACTGGTTTTGGTTTTCTGCTTGCTCATCTGTTTTTTCCAAGAATTACCTTCAGGGGTAGCAAAGATAGAACTTAGAAACATGTGGACCAAAGAAGTTCTGGATTTGGCAACTTGTTTTGTTTTTAATACAAAATATGGTCCACTGGAGAAAGGAATGGCGAACCACTTCAGTATTCTTGCCTTGAGAACCCCATGAACAGTATGAAAAGGCAAAAAGATAGGACAGTGAAAGATGAACTCCCCAGGTCGGTAGGTGCCAAATATGCTACTGGAGATCAGTGGAGAAATAACTCCAGAGAGAATGAAGAGACGGAGCCAAAGCAAAAACAATGCCCAGTTGTGGATGTGACTGGTGATGCAGGTAAAGTCCAAAGCTGTAAAGAACAATATTGCATGGAAACTTGGAATGTTAGGTCCATGAATCAAGGTAAATTGGAAGTGGTCAAACAGGAGATAGCAAGAGTGAACATCGACATTTTAGGAATCAGTGTGCTATAATGAACTGCAATGAGTGAATTTAACTGAGATGACCATTACATCTACTACTGTGGGCAAGAATCCCTTAGAAGAAATGGAGCAGCCCTCGTAGTTAACAAAAGAGTCCAAATTGCAGTACTTGGGAGCAATCTCAAAAATGACAGAATGGACTCTGTTTGTTTCCAGGGCAAACCATTCAATATCACAGTAATATAAGTCTATGTCCCAATCAGTAATGCTGAAGAAGCTGAGTTGAACGGTTCTATGAAGATCTACAAGACATTCTAGAACTAACATCCAAAATAATGTCCCTTCATTATAGGATACTGGAATGCAAAAGTCAAGAGATACCTGGAGTAACAGGCAAATTTGGCCTTGGAGTACAAAATGAAGCAGGGCAAAAGCTAACAGAGTTTTTAGCCGAGAGAACACTGGTCATAGCAAACACCCTCTTCCCATAACACAAGAGAAGACTCTACACACGGACATCACCAGATGGTCAATACCAAAATCATTGATTATATTCTTTGCAGCCAAAGATGGAGAACCTCTATACAGTCAGCAAAAACAAGACCAGCAGCTGATTGTGGCTCAGATCACGAACTCCTTATGGCAAAATTCAGACTTAAACTGAAGAAAGTAGGGAAAACCACTAGATCATTCAGGTATGACCTAAATCAAATCCCTTATGATTATACAGTGGAAATGACAAATAGATTTCAGGGCTTAGATCTGATAGCAGAGTGACTGAAGAAGTATGGAGGGAGGTTTGTGACAGTGTTCAGGAGGCAGTGATCAAGACCATCCACGAGAAAAAGAAATGCAAAAAGGCAAAATGGTTGTCTGAGGAGGCCTTAAAATAGCTGAAAAAAGAAGAGAAGCTAAAGACAAAGGAGAAAAGGGAAGATATACCCATTTGAATGCAGAGTTCGAAAGAATAGCAAGGAGAGATACGAAAGCCTTCCTCAGTGATCAGTGCAAAGAAACAGAGGAAAACAATAGAATGGGAAAGACTAGATATCTCTTCAAGAAAATTAGAGATACCAAGGGGACATTTCATGCAAAGATGGACACAATAAAGGACAAAAATAGTATGGACCTAACAGAAGCAGAAGATATTAAGAAGAGGCGGCAAGAATACACAGAAGAACTGTACAAAAAAGATCTTCATGACCCAGATAACCACACTGGTGTGATCACTCACCTAGAGCCAGATAGCCTGGAATGAAAAGTCAAGTGGGCCTTAGGAAGCAACACTACAAACAAAGCTAGTGGAGGTGATGCAATTCCAGTTGAGCTATTTCAAATCCTAAAAGATGATGCTGTGAAAGTGTTGCACTCAGTATGCCAGCAAATTTGGGAAATTCAGCAGTGGCCACAGGACTGGAAAATGTCAGTTTTCCTTCCAATCCCAAAGAAAGGCAATGCCAAAGAATGTTCAAACTACCACACAATTGCACTCATCCCACACACTAGCAAAGTAATCCTCAAAATTCTCCAAGCCAGGCTTCAACAGTATGTGAACTGTGAACTTTCAGGTGTCCAAGCTGGATTTAGAAAAGGCAGAGGGGCCAGAGATCAAATTGTCAACATCCATTGGATCATCAAAAAAGCAAGAGAGTTCCAGAAAAATTCTGCTTCTCCTTTATTGACTATGCTAAAGCCTTTGACTGTGTGGACCACAACAAACTGTGGAAAATTCTGCAAGAGATGGAAATACCAGACCACCTGATCTGCCTCCATTTCTGCCATCAGAAATCTGTATGCAGGTCAAGAAGCAACAGTTAGAACAGGACATGGAACAACAAATTGGCTACAAATCGGGAAAGGAGTACATCAAGGCTGTATATTGTCACCCTACTTATTTAACTTATATGCAAAGTGCATCATGCAAAAGGCCGGGCTGGATGAAGCACAAGCTGGAATCAAGATTGCTGGGAGAAATATCAACAACCTCAGATATGTAGATGACACCACCCTTATGGCAGAAAGTGAAGGAGAACTAAAGAGCCTCTTGATGAAAGTGAAAGAGGAGAGTGAAAAAGTTGGCTTAAAGCTCAACATTCAGAAAACTAAGATCATGGCATCCGGTCCAATCACTTCATAGCAAATAGATGGGGAAACAACGGAAACAGTGAAAGACTTTATTTTAGGAGTCTGCAAATCACTGCAGATGGTGACTGCAACCATGAAATTAAAAGATGCTTGCTCTTGGAAGAAAAACTATGACCAACCTAGACAGCATATTAAAAAGCAGAGACATTACTTTATAAGAAAGGGCCATCTAGTCAAAGCTGTGGTTTTTCCTATAGTCATGTGTGGATGTGAAATTTGGACTATAAAGAAAGCTGAGTGCCAAAGAATTGATGCTTTTGAACTGTGATGTTGGAGGAGACTCTTGTGTCCCTTGGACTGCAAGGAGATCAAACCAGTCAATCCAAAAGGAAATCATTCCTGAAAATTCATTGGAAGGAATGATGCTGAAGCTGAAGCTCCAATACCTTGGCCATCTGATGCAAAGAACCAACTCATTGGGAAAGATCCTAAGGCTGGGAAACATTGAAGGCAGGAGGAGAAGGGGACAACAGAGGATGAGATGGTTGGATGGCATCACTGACTTGATGGACATGAGTTTTAGCAAGCTCTGGAAGTTGGTGATGAACAGGGAAGCCTGTCATTCTGCAGTCCATGGGGTCGCAAAAATTCAGACTTGACTGAGAGACTGAACTGATTTTCCTTAACTCCTGGTGAAAAGTGTAAGAATGATTTATGGGTGCATGCTAAGTCACTTTGTGTCCAACTCTTTGTGACCCTATGGACTGTAGCCCACCAGGGTCCTCCGTCCATGGGATTCTTCAGGCAGGAATACTGGAGTGTGTTGCATGCCCTCCTGCAGGAGATTTTCCTGACCCAGGTATTGAACTCACATCTCTTATATTCTCTGCCTTGGCAGGCAGGTTCTTTACTACTGGCGCCACCTGGGAAGCCCAAACGTGATTTATAAAGATGACTTATTTCTGGACTCTGCTTTCAATGAGAGAAACACTGTTAGTATGCAAATACAAAATTCTGCCAAAGAATTTAGAAGTCAACTAATCTTTTTTGTGCTATCCAATATGGTAACCATATGTACTTGTAGAAACTTAGATTTGAATTAACCAAAATTAAAGTCATCATTCAGTTCCTTAGCACTCTAGCCATACTTCAAGTGTTCAGTAACCATATATTGAGAGCTACCATATTGGACAGCAGAGATATAAAATATTTCCATCACAGAATATTCCAATGGAACTCTGCTTTAGATTCAAAGCAGAGATTCAAAGACAGACGTGGACTTTAAAAAAAAAAAAAAACTGGCCAAAACTTCACATAAGTTTTTTTCCCAACTTTTTCAAAGGAAGTTAACCACTGATTGGATGGCATCACTAACTCAATGAACATGAGTCTGAGCAAACTCAGGGAGATAGTGAAGGACAGGGAAGCCTGGTGTACTACAGTCCATGGGGTGGCAAAAAGTCACACATGATTTAGCTACTAAACAACAACAACAACCACTGATTAGAGAAAAAGTGCTGTTACATGCCAATCTCATACCATTCTTCTTTATACTCTCCTCCAGCTTAGAATGCCCTCCCCAATCTACCCATCTTTCAAGCATCATTTTAGGGACTGTCTTCCTAAAGCCTTTCCTAAACCCTTACCCTATTGCTTTCTCTAGTCCAAAATGCTATGACATTTATATCTACAGAGTGTAGCCTAGTGTTTCTTCCAAAAGTGGTAGGAATTACAAATAAGAAATTATATACCACTTCTTCATTCCCACTCTTCTTTTTTCTCTCTATTGACATGTGAATGTGATGTTCCACATCAAGATGAGAACATTGATTTTTCTAGGTGGACTGTCAATATTACTTTTGGGAAAAATTGTCAATAGCTCCATTCAAGGTCACCTTGACCTACATCTTGATGGCTGAGATTTTCTCACAGTCACGGAGGCTTTCTGTGATGTGGGCCCCTCTCTCCAGGATTCCATGAGATGCTTATGGCAGAGATCATGGCTCTGACTCCATCTCTATTCCCCAACTCTGAGCCCAGGGCAGAAACCCTACCTTTTGCTTAGCTTGAAGCCATTTTTCATCTCTACTCCTCTTCCCTTAAAAAGAAAAAAGAAATCCTACCTGTTCAGTGATTTTCATTCTCCCTGCAGAGGATTTGTTTTCTCCAATGGATTTCCTCACCTATTACCAACCCACAAATGGCTGATTTCTTCTTTCCCAGTGTATACATTTTGCCAAGTAACAAGTAAGCCATGTCCATTAATAAAAATTCATAATTCTCCATCTCAGATCCTACTTGCCACACACAAAATCTGTCTCAGACTTAAGTAATCAATAAGTCAATAAAATGTCTCTGCAATATATGTGATGGCACCTCTGGGTCCCTAACCATCTTACTATTACTATTTCCTCTATAATAACAACAGAGCCAAAGTCTTATCAAGCAAAGACCAGTAGGCACAAATCTGGCTCTGCTGGACCAGATCTATTGATTCAATGCAGTGAAGGAGGACAGCCTAGCAAGCTACTTTAAAAATAGAAAAAGGGAAGCATCTTTTACAATGTTTGGGTTCTGATGAAGAACTTGGAAGAAAATGGAAAGGAAGAAGAGATCATTTCTGGCTCAATTGCTTTTTCTAGGCTATATTAAGAAAAGCAGAGATTAACTAGGAATTTGGTCATTGAGTCCAAGGTGATTACCTAATTGAATATAAGGGAGTAGCAAAGTTGGCCTGGGAAATCATAGATAAGAAAGCCATAATTACTCAAGGAGTGGGTCCTGTGGGATTTTATAGTTACTGTAGGACCTGGGGAGAAAGAGATTTCTGTTAACTAGCTTTTTCTGAGTTCATTTTCCTAGACCCATTAGTAGCCTGAGCTAAAGACAAGTTTTTGCTCTTTCAAGAGTTAACCTTCACAGAGAGTTAATTATGTGGTTGTCACTATTCAAAGGGCCTTTTATTTAGTCCTCAACACATTCCATGAAATAAGGTACGATTATAGCCCACCTCAATTTAAATAAGAGAAAACTGAGGCTCAGAGTGGTGGACAATGGTGGATTGCAATTCAAATAGGCAATCTATTTTCAGAGTCTGCATTATTAACCACAATACCACAGCGATGTAAACTGTTCTAGCAATGCCATTCAGGAAGCATATGTGAATTGCTGAAAAGTAGGAAAGGACTGCTGAAACCTCTTACATGTTTTCCATACCCAAATTGTCAGCCAGGTTATTTTGAAATTACTAATTTTAAGTATTTTTAGATTGTATGCTAAGACCTTCTAGATGAGCTCTTAGGGTCAACAGACCGTTTGTCCTAGTGTTTCCAGTTTCTGAATGATAAAGTCAGGCGTTTCCAGGAAGCCAGGAAGGATCAGGTATCATATCAGCACTTCAGAGATTTATGGTAAACAAAGATGTGTTCTGTGGTTTTTCACTCTCACAATTCAGGAGTGAAGCCATTTTATATTTCTGCTTTGCTGCCTACAAAATTAAATGAATCTGAACTCAGAGACTTAGCACAAAATAATGCTGCCTGGCTTTCCAGCCATGATCAGGATCACTGTAGCTCTGACTACAGGAAATTAGCGCCACTCTAATTGTACCTGGTTTGACCGTGTCACTCCTTTGAGGAGGAGAAAGGATTTGGGCAGGGTGAAGAAAACCATGGTTGCTGTGTACATGGAAATAAGGGTGGAAGGAATAATAACACTTGTCATTCAATAGGTACCTTCTGCCTCAAGGCTTGGCCTAAGCTGTGTAGTGAGATGAATCATTCCACTAGCTAGGAACATTAGAAAAAATCAGTGCCTGAGCTCAAACCAATTAAGTAAGAATACTGAGTGATGGGACCTAGCATCAGTATACTCAGCCACATGATTTCAATAAGAAGCCAGCCCTGAGAACCATTGCTCAGAGGGCCAGATTGGGGCTCAGAGAATCCCAACACCCCAAATAAAGACTGAGGTTCATATATCCCCATAAGGACTAGGGGAACAGAGGGTGTGTTATTACAACCAGAACCAAGAAGGAAATAGACTTTTCAAGGATCTCTTTTGTCTCCTCACACATTGAATAAGGCTGACCTAGGTAACCAATACTAGAATGAAGATATTAAGTGTATAGAATGACTGTAATTCTCTGTCACTAAAATTCAGTGCTAGAACGACCACTATGACTACACTGTATCTTTGTTAACTTGTACAAATAATTTTAGGGGATCAAACCAGTCAATCCTAAAGGAAGTCAACCCTGAATATTCATTGGAAAGACTAATGCTGAAGCTGAAGCTCCAATACTGACATGAAGAGCCGACCTGATACGACAAGCCAACACCTTGGAAAAGACCCTGATGCTGGGAAAGGTTGAGGGCAGGAGAAGGGGGTGGCAGAGAGTGAGATGGTTGGATGGCATCACTGACTCAACGGACATGAGCTTGAGCCAATTCCAGGAGATAGTGAAGGACAAGGAAGCCTGGTGTGCTGCAGTCCATGGAGTCAGAAAGAGTCAGACACGACTGAGGTCTTAACAACAACAACTAATTTGGTAAGAGAAATTTCCTAAAAATGGATTTGTTGGATCAAAGAGAATGGAAATTTTGAGTTCTAATATATACTGCCAAATCGTCCTCTAGAAAGATATAATCATGTACCATGACACTACCAGTATGCATAATGCCTGTTTTCCTGTATTCAATTAAAACTCTGAGTACTGAGTTTTGTGTTTCTACTAACATTAAATGATGGAGAAGGAAATGGCAACCCACTCCAGTATTCTTGCCTGGAAAATTCCATGGACAGAGGAACCTGGCGGACTACAGTCCATGGGGTCTCAAAGAGTCGGCCATGACTGAGCACATCAGCAATATTAAATGACGGTTATAGCCTTTGCTCATTTTCTATTTGAGCATTCATTTTTCCTTCATTGATCTGTAAAAGATTTGTACATTGTGTGCCTTATCACTTCATCTATATTTTTAGAAAAATTTCCCTGTTTGAAACTAGAGTTGACCCTTACAAGATGGAAGGGTTAGGGTCACCAAGCCCCCATGCAGTCAACAATCCAGGTACTGCTAATCTCTGCCTCAAAAACAAAGGAATTGATAAATGACTTAGCCAAGGGGACAAAGCTGAAAGTTTGAAGAGATCAATACTTAAACTCTAGTTCCTTTGATTCTCACACTGTGATCTCTAATCCAAACACAAAGTTTTCCCTATGCTTAGTTAGTCAAAGCTATGGTTTTCCAGTAGTCATGTATGGATGTGAGAGTTGGACCATAAAGATACCTGAGCACTGAAGAACTGATGCTTTTGAACTGTGGTGTTGGAGAAGACTCTTGAGAGTCCCTTGGACTGCAAGGAGATCCAACCAGTCCATCCTAAAGGAGATCAGTCCTGGGTGTTCATTGAAAGGACTGATGCTGAAGCTGAAACTCCAATCCTTTGGCCACCTGATGGAAAGAATCTACTCATTGGAAAAGACCCTGATGCTGGGAAAGATCGAAGGAGGGAGAAAAAGGGGACAACAGAGGATGAGATGGTTGGATGGCATCACCAACTCGATGTACATGAATTGGAGTAAGCTCTGGGAGTTGGCGATGGACAGGGAAGCCTGGCGTGCTGCAGTCCGTGGGGTCGCAAAGAGTCTGATACAACTGAGCGACTGAACTTAACTGAACTGATGCTTAGTTAATTTAAAGATCTATAAAATGAAAATACAGGTACTATATTTACTAGACAAAATCCACATATAAATGGATCCACATAGTTTAAATCCCTAAATTTTTTAAGGATCAATTGTAGGGCTTCCCTGTGGTTCAGTGGTTCTGAGTCTGTCTTGCAATGCAGGCGACACAGGTTCGCTCTCTGGTTAAGGAAGATCCCACGTTCTGCAGAGCAACTAAACCTGTGAGCCACAACTGAGCTAGTGTTCTGGGGCCCATGCTCTATAATAAGAGAAGCCATCGCAGTGAGAAATCCACCGTTCACCACAGTTAAAGAATAGTCCCTGCTCCCTGCAAGATCACATGTAGCTGGGAGGGGGGATCGGGATTGGGAATACATGTAAATCCATGGCTGATTCATATCAATGTATGACAAAACCCACTGGAAAAAAAAATAATAATAATAAAAATAAATAAATAAATAAATAAAATAAAATAAAAAAAAAAGACCACATGTAGCAATGAAGAACCCCTGTGCAGCCCAAAGTAATTAAAACGAACTAATTTTTTTTAAAAATCAGTTCTAAAAAAGGATCAACTGTAGTCTTGCACTTTATTATGGTATCCTCTCTCATAGATAGGGTGCTTTTGTGTTTGTTTTCAATTTTCCTATAGTGTAATTGAATGATTTTTATTTGTCTAGTTTCTGCTTAGTCATGTTTCTGAAGGTGCTCTCAATACACATATTCATGTTTTCTTCCATTTCTTTCATGTTTTCATTTTTTATATTTTAATATTTAACCCATTACGAATATACATTTGTACATGATATGAGTAAGAGATCTAACTTCTTCCCAAAATAGTTAACCAGAAAAACATTAAATTATTTAGCATCAAAAACAATAAATACACACAATTACCACCATGCTTGCATCTTATAACCACTTACAGCATATGACTCACTGACATATCATCTTTAAGATGACTTAAGACAATTTTAAGTATCAAAATCCTGCAAGGCTATACTAACAGCTAGTATTTACTGAGTGTCAGACACTGTTCTTTCTAATGGATCTATTTCACATGGAGCATCTCTTTTAATTCTTACAAATCCCTTTAAGAGACTTATTATTTTAATTTTACAGATGGAGCAAATAAGGAAAATTTGTATAGTATCAAAATTGAAGTTTGAAGCAATTGTAACCAGCTCAAGGGCACACTGCTGATTACAGATGGAGTCAATAGTCAACATATCTCTCTCTCTCTCTCTCTCTCTCTCTCTCTCTCTCTCACACACACACACACACACACACACACACACACACACACATGGATATTTTAACTTCTGAATCATCCCTAGTTCCACTTATCTAATGCTTACTGTTTAAAAAAAAAATGAGACTTCTAAGATTTGGGGAAAGTATATATTTTCAGAATTATAGAGGTGAATATATTATTGCTGGAACATTGTGATATGTCTATCTTTGTTCTAGCAACAAAGATAACTAAGCTTGTGCACTTCACATAGGAGAATCTAAGGGAAGAGAAATGATCTACCTTCTGAAGCTGTCCCTACTTAAAATTAAACCCTCAAGAAGTTTGCATGTCACCATAAGGTGGTCTTTTACGCTCTAGGAGTGGCAGCCCACAGGACTATTTTAGCACCTCAATATGCACTTGCACACAGACTTCCACAGACACACCATGAGAACATAAACCTGCCATTTTCTGAATATCAAAGATGACAAAAACACCATGCCCTTTGCACTGGTAAGAGACTATTTTCTGTGTCCCATCCTGTCTGTGACATCAGCAAAGTTTCCAAAGGCAGCAGCCAATTCTGGAGTTTTCTTGCCTCCTGAAGACTGGGAAACAACTTGCTTTGAAACTCTGTCTTTGCTTGTCAGTGACTAGAGGAGGGATGATAATGAAGGCTGCATTTTGATTGATAGATTTTTATTAACAAAAAATATATAAGCTTGGCACATACTGGGTGAAGACCTGGGGACCAGGACACTATGGGTCATATGTCATTCCATTAAGAGAATGCCAACATAGTTTGTCCTTCTATAGCTACACTTTGGGGTCAGATGCTTTACCCAAGTGGGCAACACAGCTGTGACCAAAATGGAGACACAAGATAGCAGTTAAAATCTTTCCTTGAAGTAAGTAACATATACATGACAATCTTGTGCTAATGAGTATACATTTTTATTTCAAAAAACAAACTTTCTGGACGTCCCTGGTGGCACAGTGGATAAGAATCAGCCTGCCAACACAGGGGATGGGGGTCCACCCCTGCTGAAGCCTACACACCTAGAGCCTGTGCTCTGCAGCAAGAGAAAGCGCTGCAATGAGAAGCCCGGGCACCGAAATGAAGGGCAGCCCCTGCTCACTGCACCTAGAGAAAAGAAAAAAAAAATCATTCAAATGGGAATAGTCAGAGTTGTGACTTTAGCTTTAGACAATCCATAAAAGAGGAAAGTGCAGTCCTGTCGGGTTAAAAGAGATGCAAGTTCTTTAATTGGGAATCCCCCACTGATACGAGTACAGGAAGAAGGAGCATCAGCTCTATTTCTACTTTCTGATGGTCCCCAAGGAGAGAAGACTTGAGCTGGCAATAAAAGGGAGAGCATTTGGCCTAAATAACCCTTTGCCTGGCCTGTCTCTCCCCTTCCCTTCCCTCCCATGATATATATAGTTTTTATTGCTCTTGTTCATCTTCCTGGAAGACTTTTCCCATTCTTCGTCAAGTCAGCTTTGCAGGGAGATCTCTGCATAAGTGATAGAGCAGATGCAGGCCCAGCATTTCCTATGAAGATTTTCTGAGCTAGGAGCTCAGCCTGGAAGCTATCAGATAAATATGTTATGTTGAACTCATTGTAGGAAATGGTACCAAAGATGTTGAGATGGCAATATCTATAATCCAACCATTAGCTGTCAGCCACAGGCTGCACACACAGCCCCTCACATGAGCTCCCGTGGGGCTCTAATAGAATAAACCCTGTATGATTTTTGATACATGAGCACTTTTGCAATTTCGGTAAGCATGGAATTTTCTACAGAGCAAGAAACTGAATAAGTTCTAAGTGCCTTAAAGAAAAATGGTATATGACAAAGTATTGCACCTTAGCATATTTAAACATTATTAATCATAATAGACCATGAATGACCCTGTAACTCTGAGAAGCTAACAAATGTGGAAACTGACAGAGCTACTGCTCTTAGCAACCAGCATAATTTTGCACAAATAGATTAGATAACTGGATTTTTTAAAAGAGCATCCAAATGATCCAGAAGGTAAAAATCAACGATTATCACAGAGAGGCAGCAAACCCAATTATATTCCAGTACAAATGAATGGCAAATAAGGCATACACTCTTGTAATCAACTTAAAAGAGACTGCTGTATGCAGAGCATAAGTTTTAAGTATATAAATAACAATAATGTCACTGCTATATTACAATATTACCACAGGCTTGGCAGTTATACAACACAGTTTTTAATCTCACAGTTTCTGTGAGTCAGGAATCTGGGTGTGCTTAGCTGAGACTAGTATTTCAGGGGTTTTCTGCAGTCAGTTTTCTGGTCAGAGCTGGGTTCTCATCAGAAAGTTCCAGGTAAGGATCTACTTCCAGTGTCATTCGGGTTGTTGGCAGAATTCATTCTGTGAAGGTTGCCAGACTAAGCGCCTCTGTTCTGACTGGTTCAGAAGCAGCCTTTTGTTCCTTGTCTTAAGGACCCGGCTAACATGGCAGCTTCCTTGTTGAAGCAACAGAGGAGAGCTGCTAGCAAGACAGAGGACATAATTTTTTAACTTAATGGTGGCAGTGATATCACATCACCTTCATCAATTTTTCTTGATGCAAAACAAGTTACTAAAACAGCCCCCATTCAAAAAGAGAATATTGCAAAAGCTCCCCATACCCTGAATATAAGATCTTAAGGTAGATCACTAAGGGGTCATGAGAAACCTTGACTAATTAGGTAATCAATTAACATTCTCCTCCTCCAGTAATTAACATTCCTTTCCCTGTGGCTCAGATGGTAAAGAATCTGTCTGCAATGTAGGCGATCTGGGTTTGATCCCTGGGTTGAGAAAATCCCCTGGAGATGGGAATGGCAACCCACTCCAGTATTCTTATCTGGAGAATCCCATGGGTAGAGGAGCCTGGCAGGCTCTAGTCTGTGGTGTCGCAGAGTCGGACACAACTGAGCAACTAACACTATTCTGCTATATTTTCTTCATTTCTCTCATCACTGCCTAAAATTACATTATTTATTTATTTGTCCACTTATTTATTATCTGTCTTCCACCCCTAGACTGTTAGCATTTTAAAGATATGACCTTGTCCTTCAGGTTGACTGCCACATCCCCTATGCCCAGAACAATATTAAGCACTTGGTTGTCATTCAATAAATATTTGCAGAATGCTTGAATGAAGAAAGAAAGGATTATCACTTTCTTCACTAAGGAATATCACTAAGTCACATGATGACTTCTTCCCGTATTACTTCTTTCTGTAGTTGCTTTTTTAAGACACTGAAATGAAAGCCTATATTGAGTGTCAGTACAATAGGGACTCACTCTGGCTGAGTGCTAAGCTCCCATGCATACTGTTACTTCTTTCCCTTTGGGGTTAGGGTGACTTAACTACACAACTTTTTTGATACACTCTCCTCTTGTATATCTTCATATATTTTACATGTTTTGAAATTTGTAAGGTGAAAATAAAGTAAAACTTAGTTTTAATAGTTCATAAAGATTTTTGAAAGTGAGAGTAATGTAAAACAACCCTCTTATGGTTTCCTCCATTCACTAAAACTCAAAGGAAAAATTTAGATCAGTTATCAGTGTGGGAAGCAGAAGGGAAATTGAACAAGACATTGGAGTCCTAGCTCACCACCTACAAAGAAACCAACTTTGAATTGTAATAGCTGAAACTCAGAAACAAGAAAAAGAACAATATCAAGAAGAAAAACAGCCACTGGTGTTGACATTTGGGGCAAAAAAAGAAAAAAAGTTGACTTTTTTTGAGGCGAAATTGGGATTTAAGGTCAAATTCTTCCTCCAACTATTGATGGGCTGATAAATTATGGGAAACCTCATTAATCTCTGAATCTCCTTTTCGTCTTCTGTAACCGGAAGCTGGTCATATTTTATCATGAATGATTCTAAGAGTGAAAGAAATCAGAGAAATAGGCCTCCATTAATGATGTATGTTTAATTTTGAGGGAAAACTTTGGGTAATGGAGAGAAGAGAATGAACAGCACCACAAACTAAGTCGAAATGAAGGACAACCAGCAGCAAAACTATTCTACCAAAATCAGACATCTAAAGACACGGCTCAAGAGAGAGCACAGAGCGTGCTGTTCCTCTTACGGTTACACTAACAGGATGTAAAAAAGCAAGAAGACATGACTCAGCACCACAACTGAAAGAATGGAAGGAGCGTTGACAAAGGAGATATTTTAGCACATTTCTAGAACACAGAAGGCATCGTAAGCATGCCTGCTGACAAAATGGAGCCACACAACCATTGCCGGGAGACTTGCAGAGACTTTGTCAGCAAAGACCAAGTGTCCTTCAGGGAGAACACTGGACATGGAAACAGAGAACAGGGAAGGAAAAGGGGCTGAGAAAAGTGGTGAACTGAACTTCTAAGGAGTTGACCACTCCTTTCCAAACCCCTTAAGCAGAAAATAAACAAGTCAGATGTTTAATTCAAAGCAAAAAAAAAATTAAAAAACTTTTTTTTTTTTTACTTGTCAAAATAACGAATAAAACCATCTAGGGAGAAGTATGGCATGTGTAATAGTGCTCTAGATTTTAAATAAACCACACGAGTACACATACACACCCACAGACATGCACATGAAAAATAGATAAAGAACTCGGAAAGTGAAAGTGAAGTCGCTCAGTCGTGTCCGATTCTTTGCGACTCCATGAACTGTAGCCTACCAGGCTCCTCTGTCCATGGGATTTCCCAGGCAAGAATACTGGAGTGGGTTGCCATTTCCTTCTCCAAGGGATCTTCCCAACCCAGGGATTGAACATGGGTCTCCCGTGTTGTCGGTAGACGCTTTACTGTCTGAGCTACCAGGGAAGCCCGAAGGACTTGGAGGGAATCAGAATTCAGAAAACAAAATAATTTTTTAAATTATTTTATTTTACCTTTTGTCTCCATCACATGTATGTAAGATCCTAGTTTTCTGCCCAGGGATTGAACCCATAACCCCTGCACTGACAGTGAGGAGTCCCAACCACTGGACCACCAGGGAAGTTCAAGAATTTAAAAAAAAAAAAACAACTTCAAATTAGTATCCTCACATAATGTCTTATGCCTGGCTCCATGAGAAACAGACTCTGAGAGAGAGAGAGATTTGTCATGCTCCCAAATGAAGGGAATAAGGGAGGGTGGAAGACAGGCTTAGGCAGAAGAAGTTGACCTGTGATTCAGTTGTAAGAGACACCTTAGGCAATCCCAGGGGGTGCTTAGGCATTTAAGACCCTTCAGATATTTATAGAATTTAATCAAGAGGCCAGCTCTTTATATACCAACTCTACCCTATCTCCACCCCCATTCAGCAACAACACTTTGAGTGTAGAAAGTAGGGGAATGAACAAGTGCCTCCAGATTGGAGAGGGATCTGGGTTTCACAGTAGAGCATCATTGCACATGAATTTCATAAGCCACTGTATTTATAAAATAAGAAAGTAATGGCAAATTCCTGTAATAAAAAAATCAATGAAAGAAAAATAACATTTTTTAATTTGAAAAATACAATCTTTACCAAGCAAAAAATATTTCACAGAAACATGTATATATAAAGCCAAAAAATCTCAAATGAAGAACAAAGGGACCAACTTATTAGGGAAAAATAAAAGTCAAAGACAACAAAGTTTGAATTAAGAGCATATATATTCAAGAAATAAAGGACAGGGAAAATGGATGAGAGGAAATTTATAAATATTAGTAGACTAGAATTTGCAGAAATGAAGGAAACAAAGAGGCCCATCAAGCACTCAGCAAAATTTTAAAGACAAAATTCACACTCAGATATGCCTGTAGAATTTCATAAAATTAAGAATAAAGAGAAGATTCTGAAACTTTGGGTGTTCTGTGCTCAGTGTGGAACAGGGTGCACAGAGAGAAAGCAAATAGCTTGTATAAGAAAAAGAATCATGTTGGCTCTAATATACCTCAAGCAACAGCGATTTCGTTCATGTCCTTAAAGGAAAATGACATTCGACTTAGAATTGAATCCCAATGTATGAATCAATAGTAATCTCAAGAGAAAAAAGGCATTTTTTAGACATGAAAAGATTCCAAAAATTTTCATCTTATAAATTTTTTATTAGGAAGCTACTTAAACACACACTCCAGAAAAACGAGGAGGTAAACCAAGAAAGAGAAACAGTAAGATTCAGGAATGAGGTTCTGGAGTAGTAAGAGATAAGACAGATCTAAAAAGGAATCAGTACAAGGCCAAAGGAGCCCAGCAGGCTACAGTCCCTAGGCTAGCAAAGAGTCTGACGCAACTTAGCAACTGAACAACAACAACAATATAAAGTAGAATAACATCAGAAGAAAACCTCCTGCCAAGAGAGGAGTTCCTAGGTTAGAGAGTATTATTGAGATGATGGGAAAACATAGCATTGTCATAAAGGCAGGCAGTACTAGACTTTTATTTTAAAAGCCACTGAAAACACCAGGGGAAAGATAACAAACTGTTGTATAAGAACGAAATTAAGTCATGGTACTCAGACCCTGCAGTGAACACTTTTACTTAGTCAATAAAATAAATGCACTTTATTGATTTTAAACTTTTAAAATGATCCTCTGGACAAAGCACAGAAGGCTTAAATAAGGTTACAGATAATATTCTAAAAGTTGAAAATTTTAAAGTAAAGGTGAAGAAACAATGTCCTCACTTCACCAAGTAAACAGTCAAGAGATACCATCAATCAACAAATGATGAAACAAGAATAAGAATTTTTAAAATATTAAAATACAATATCAACCAATAGAAAAACTAAAAATATTGGTATAAATATAAAGGAATGAGAGGTCTCAGATTACTGAAATGAATAAAATCTTCAGAAACTTAATAGCTACTGTCTAAAGTTAATATATGAATTAATGACTATATACACATATTATTGTAAAATATGACAAGCTTCAAGATAATTCAGAATGGAAATACTTTGTATAATTATTTCTGAGAAGTACATTCAGGAATGTAGCAGGAAACCATTATCTACAAGTCCTAATACATCTGTTTGTTCCTGTAAATATATTACTTCCATAAAGTGGCAGATGAGTGAATGAAATAATAAGAAGGATAGATAGATGGACAGATTAAGATGAATCAGAAAAAAAAAACCTGCATGAAAAATCAATTCATAGATGTCTCTTATTTCTATCAGTTTATAATAACATTGTTATGAATCACTTTTGCTTGAGGAAAGACAAAATTAAAAAAAATGAAAAACCTACTGTTTTTATTGCTATACCTTTAAGAAGAAAATAATCCAATATAATGAATATTCATTGACTGCCTCCTATATTCTAGAAATAGAGCTAATTTCTATAAGAAACATAGATATGATTAAGTCACAAGGGTTGACATTAAACTAATTTATTAGTTATCTGTAAAGAGAGTAAGTTTCTAGATAAAATTTAAAAAATAGAATAAAGAGGTGCCACAGATGATGACGAGATATACTTATGGGAATTCAAAAAGAGAAAATTCACATACAGTAGAGAATCAATGAGGCTGTCACAAAAGACTTAGAGATCAAAAGTCAGGTCACAGAGTCCAGTTCTACTGGAAATCAAGGTGTATGAATCTTCCTAAGAAAAGAAGAATGACCCATATTTAAGAGAATCTTGCATGCCAGAGTGCATTCTTCATTCTGTACCCAATGAATGTTTTTCAGTAAGTGGTGGGGAGTAGAGAAATGTACCAATCAGAATAGGCTTGATTATGCTGCTATAATAAGAAGCCCCCAATTTTAGTATCTTATAGCAATAAAGGTTTATTTCATGCTTATGCTACATGTCCTCCATGGTTTGACAGGGAACTTGCTGCTCATTGCAGATATCCAAGGTGTTGATCTGAGAAGTAGTCACCATTTCAAGCATTGCAGATCATCATGCTCAGTGACACAGAGAGCTCTTAAAGTTCTTGCCCGGGCAAGTAAAGATGCAGCCCAGAAAGGGCACACATTTACTCCTGCTCTCATCTCATTGGCCAGAAATAGCTACAAGGCCCCATCCAATCACAAAGGACCAAGAAGAGCAATTCCACCTGGAATGAGGCAGAACCGAGAATATTTGGGGAATGTCTCTAATGATTTAGTGAATGTGGAAATGGGGAGAATTATAATCAAGATTGTGTTTTAGGAAGACAATTGTACTTGTCTTAATATATCCTAAATGTAGAGTTACATGATCATTAGACAAAAAAAAAAAAAATTATCCCATTAAATTAGCTACCTATTCATGTTAACTAGCTGAACAAACATGACATACCACCCTTTATACATTGAAGAGTGTAATCAGCCTGGGGACTTAGAGTAAATACACAGCAAGACTTTCTAAGAGAAGCTGCCTCCAAAACCAAGAAAGTTTTTTTTTAACTTATTTTAATTTGATTGTTCAGTTTTCAAAACTTTGATGGTCAACCGTATTGAGGAGATTTGTAGAAGTTTTTTGATAGCAGTGATTGAAAATGAAAACATTGATATAAATGTGTTTAGAGACAGCTTTCAAAAGGACAAAATCAAAATATTGAAAAGAGGGCACTGTGTTCCAACCAGAGCAAATTTATCAACATCAGAGGCACAAGGACTTGGAAATTTTCCATAGATTTAGCCTGAGGATTTTGTCCACATTATTTTTCCTACTTTGTTAAAGGAGAGAGGCAAGTTTACCTGGGCGTGTCCATTGATCAGCGTTAAATTTCTAGACCATTACATGAATTGAGAAAGCATTTATTCATAACTCACTATTGTTGATAGCCACTGAAAGAGGTAGTAAAAGAAGACACAATGGACTATTACACTCTGTAAAAAGAAACCGTTTTAAGGGCCCTCTTTGGATTAAACAGATAAATCCTTACCTTGTCCTATAGATGGTGTTTATCAGGCAGATATTCCTTATCCATAGATCAATATCTGTACCAGAGTTTTAACACTAAAAATGAAATGGTGAGCAATGCAAAAAACATCAATTTATATATTTTAAATTATACTCCACTTCTTACATCATTTTCAACATGAATGACTCCCTGTAATTATGACGCGAAAGCTGGTTTGGCTGAAATTGCTTGTTAAGACAGTTATAAATACCACCTATCAGTGAGAACCATAAATGCCAAGGACACTCAAATAGATTGATGAAGCCATCAGTTTTAATCTATTAGGGATTCTAAAAATAAGTCTATTAACAGTGTCAGCACCTTTTTTTATTTCACTCTCATTACAACAAAATCACAAATGATAAAGAATTCCACAATGAGACTAGCATTTCAAGATTATGCCACTTAATTACTTTATAAAATTATGCAATTACTAAATGATGATAATCACAAAGCACCTTTGTATATTTTTTAATTGCCATGGAAAATACTTCCTATATTTTTCAGATAAGATCACAGTACCCTTGGAATCATGATTTGAATTCCCAAATTCAGAGGAAAAACTGATATATTAACTAACAATATATTCAAATAAGTCTACTATGAGATAAGCATTTTTTCCCTTCAAAGTCTCCAAATAGATATAAGAACAACTAGCCCCAAAGAGTGGAGAAGGAAATGGCCACCCATTCCAGTGTTCTTGCCTGGGGAATCCTGTGGATGAGGATTGTCCTCCTGTGGAGAAGCTTGGTGGGCTGCTGTCCAGAGGGTCACACAGAGTCGGACACGACTGAAATGACTTAGCATGCATGTATGCATTGGAGAAGGAAATGCAACCCACTCCAGTATTCTTGCCTGGAGAATCCCAGGGATGGAGGAGCCTGGTGGGCTGCCGTCTATGGGGTCGCACAGAGTTGGACATGACTGGAGCGACTTGGCGGCGGCAGCAGCAGCACCAAAGAGTGTAGATTTTGGTCAGTGCAACATTTTGCACATGGTTGAAGAGTTGATAAGTTACTTAATATTTACATGCTTTAGGTTATTTTTCTGAGAGATGAGGATAATAACTGCATAACAATTAGCTGAATTGAATGAAAGACAGTTTTCATAAAATATGTATTATAGCTAGATGATAATGTATTAATAATTTTTTTATCAAGGTGGTCTTTAATCTAAAATGATTTCACCTAATGTAAAGTCTGAGAAAATATTGTATAGAGTAACCATAGGTGATATAACTCAGAGAAGTTGAGGTCATTTTGTAACTAACTTAAAATATATATGGTGTTTTAGATAGAAACAAGAAAGATGAGACAAATTCCTTCCAGATCAAAGATGGAGTGAACAACCAGAGAAAACTGTAAATCTGAGGACAAGAGGGACCTGTGGTGACATTGTCTGACTTGAGATTTTTAAAGAAAGTGATGGTGTGCAGAGAAAGGGATACCGGCAAGTTACTGTGTGTGGGGGGCTGAGTAAACCTTATCCTGTAGATATGCCATACTCAAGTTGTTTCTTAAATATTAATGAAACTGCTATTTACAACAAAGCCAAAAAGTTTAACCTTTATTGAACCATTTAATTTGAATAACTGAAATGCATTTAAAATGGGGTAAGAGGTCAATTTTCATATTTTGATGTTCTACCCACATAATTTTCTATTTCAAGAGCAAAACTAAATTTGGTATAAATTGAACTACATCAAGATTTAAAATGTCTGAAATTCAAAGTGTACCATTAAGAAACTGAAAATACAAACCAAAGACTGGGAGAAAATATTTCCAATTGATATACCTGATAATGGACTTACATATAAATAACTCTCACAGCTTGATACTAAAAAGACAAATGACCGAAGAATGTATAGACGTGTAAAACTGAGTCACTCTTCTGTACAGCAGAGATTGGCAGGAAATTGTCAATCAACTATACTTCAATAAAAATCAATAAATACAAATGACTTAACTTTCAAAAAGGCAAAATATTTGAAGACATATTGCCTATTAGAAAAAGGCCTAATAGAAACATATACCTAATAGAAAATATATAAATGGCCAGATAACACACAAGAGATTCTCACCATCACTAGTTATTAGAGAAATGCAAATTAAAGTAATAAGATATCATTTTACTGCTAAGTCACTTCAGTCGTGTCCGACTCTGTGTGACCCCATCCCTGGGATTCTCCAGGCAAGAACACTGGAGTGGGTTGTCATTTCCTTCTCCAATGCATAAAAGTGAAAAGTGAAAGTGAAGTTGCTCAGTCATGTCCGACTCTTAGTGACCACATGGACTGCAGCCCACCAGGCTCCTCCGTCCATGGGATTTTCCAGGCAAGATCATTTTACTAGGCAACTATAATAAAAAGAGAGACAATAATAAGTATTGGTAATAAAATGGAAGAATGTGGAGAAATTAAGACATATATTGTTGGTGGAAATGTAAAATCATGCACTCTCTTTGAAGGGCCAAGTATCAGTTTCCTAAAATAATAATAATAGGTTTACCATGTGACTCAAAATTTCCACTGTTAAATATATGCTCAAGAGAATTAAAAATATACGTCCAGACAAGCTATTCAAATGTTATTCAAATAATCATTGTAGCATTATTCATAATGGCCAAAAGTGAAAACAACCCAAATGTGTACCAAGAAATAAATGGAAAGACAAATACAACAAAAGGTTATTTAATAACAAAGAGAAATGAAGTATTAATTCATGATACAAACATGGATGAATCTCATAAAATTTATGGTAATTTACAGAAGCCAGACACAAGAGACTCCATATTCAGTTCAGTTCAGTTCAGTCACTCAGTCATGTCCGACTCTTTGCGACCCCATGGACTGCAGCATGCCAGGCCTCCCTGTCTATCACCAACTCCTGGAATTAACCTAAATTCATGTCCGTTGAGTTGGTGACACCATCCAACCATCTCATCCTCTGTCGTCCCCTTCTCCTCCTGCCCCCAATCCCTCCCAGCATCAGGGTCTTTTCCAATGAGTCAGCTCTTTCCCACGTGGCCAAAGTATTGGAGTTCCAGCTTCAACATCTGTCCTTCCAATGAACACCCAGGACTGATCTCCTTTAGGATGGACTGGTTGGATCTCCCTGCAGTCCAAGGGACTATCAAGAGTCTTCTCCAACACCACAGTTCAAAGCATCAATTCTTCAGTGCTCAGCTTTCTTTATAGTCTAACTCTCACATCCATACATGACCACTGGAAAAACCATAGCCTTGACTAGACAGACCTTTGTTGGCAAAGTAATGTCTCTGCTTTTTAATATGCTGTCTAGGTTGGTCATAACTTTCCTTCCAAGGAGCAAGTGTCTTTTAATTTTATGGCTGCTATCACCATCTGCAGTGATTTTGGAGCCCAAAAATATAAAGTCAGACACTGTTTCCATTGTTTCCCCATCTATTTGCCATGAAGTGATGGTACCGGATGCCATGATCCTAGTTTTCTTAATGTTGAGCTTTAAGCCAACTTTTTCACTCTCCTCTTTCACTTTCAACAAGAGGCTCTTTACTTCTTCTTCACTTTTTGCCATATGGGTGGTGCCATCTGCATAGCTGAAGGTATTGATATTACACACCACCATTTATATGAAATGACCAAAGAAATGTATAAATATAAACAATAGAGTAGTGGTTGTCTGGGACTGGCTTATGAACGAGGAGTGACTCCTTAAGGGCACAATGGCTCTTTCAAGGGTGATGGAATGTTCTAAAATTAGACTATGGTAAAAGTTATTCAACTTTGTAAATGTGCTAAAAACCATTAAATTCTACATTAAAAATGGATAAATTCAATGGCATGTAAATTACACTTCAGTAAAGCTTCTTATAAATGAACAAAGAATAAACTAACTAAAAATTCTGATAAAATAAGTAAATAGAAACAATGAGTGGGAGATTTTTCTTATCTAGGAGTTGCAGTTTAGATATGTGATCAGAGCAATTGACCTACCAGCATCACAGATAGGGCTGGTCAAGAAAAGCACATGTGGGGACTGAGACAAATAAAAGCAAGGGCTCTCTCTATATATAGATGATATATATAGATGAATATATATATATATGAATATATGGTATTTGTTTTTCTCTTTCTGACTTACTTCACTCTGTATGTCAGACTCTAGGTTCATCCAAATCTTTACAAATCACCCATTTTCATTATATGGAATCTAGAAAAAATGGTGCTAATTAATCTATTTGCAGGGCAGAAATAGAGGTACAGACATTGAGAACAGACGTGTGGACACAGAGGGGACAAGGGAGAGCTAGACAAACTGAGAGAACAGCTTTGACACTCAGTTGTATCCGACTCTTTGCAACCCCATAGACTGTAGCCTACCAGGCTCCTCCATCCATGGAATTTTCCAGGCAAGAATACTGGAGTGGATTGCCATTCCCCTCTCCAGGGGATCTTCTAGACCCAGGCATCGAACCCAGGTCTCCTGCATTGCAGGCAGATTCTTTATCAACTGAGCCACCAGGAAGTCCACATATATACACATGTACATACATGCATACATACATGACTATGTGTAAAATAGCTGGCTAGTGCAAAAGTGCTGTATAACACTGGGAGCTCAGCCCAGTGCTGTGTGTTGACCTATAGGGGTAGGATGGTGGGGGTGGGAGGGAGACTCAAGAGGAAGGGGATATGTGTATACAGATAATTGATTCATGTTGTTATATAGCAGAAACTAACATTGCATTGTAAAGCAATTGCATTCCATTAAAAAAAAATTTTTTTTAAAGTAAGAGCTGTTAGTTCAGGAACTGAGATTTGGAAACTTAAAATTACCATGCAGTAGACCATTATTGTCAAACAGAAGTCTATGAGATGGAAATGTCCATATACTAGTGGCACAATGGCCACTGAGCACTTCAAATGTGCCAGTGACACTGCAGAGTGTGTGTGTGTGTGTGTGTGCTCAGTCATGTCTGACTCTTTGTGACCTCATGGACTGTAGCCCATGGGGCTCCAGTGTCCATGGGATTCTCCAGGCAAGGATACTGGAGTGGGTTAACATTTCCTCCTCCTGGGGATCCTCTGTATGTAGGGATCCAACCTGTGTCTCCTGTATCTCCTACATTGGCTGGTAGATTCTTTACCACTGAGCCAACTAAAATCCCTGCAGAACTAGTTTTTAAACAGTATTTAATCTTAATTTAAAAATAAGTAGCAATATATGGCTCCCACCCTGGACAATGCAACTTTAATCCATAGCACAAATGGTTCTTTCAGGCACCTACCTAACCTCTTCCCTGGTGGCTTCCAGGGCTTCCCTGGTGACTCAGGTAGTAAAGAATCTGCCTGCAATGCAGGAGACCTGAGTTTGATCCCTGGGTTGGGAAGATCCCCTGTAGGAGGGCATGGCAACCCACTCCAGTATTCTTGCCTGGAGAATCCCCATGGACAGAGGAGCCTGGCAGGCTATAGTCCATGGGGTCGCAAAGAGTGAGTGACTCTTTGAGTTGACTGAGAGACTAAGCACACACATCCAAACTCTAATCTTAAAGTTATCCATGGTCATAGATTTCACCAAGATGGTCCTTCTTATATTCACTCAGTAAACATTTACAAAGTTCCTACTAAATGAAAAACAGAATTTGATAATACAAAGATAAATTGGACATGGTACTTGTCATCAGAGAGCTCACAGTCTGGTAGGGAAAATAAAGCACAAACAGATACATTACAAGGAAGGAATGTCATAGCAATTCAGTGAGGGAAAATTATTTCCAGCCTACAATCTGAAAAAATCATGGAACCTTTGGAAGTCCCAAAATTTACCAGGGTCCTGAAAGATGGGTTGGAAGTGGACTAGAATAGAATGCATCAAGGTTTGACACATGTGTTTTGAAATGTTTAACCAACATCCAGAAAACCATCATTTTGCTGTTGAAATAATAGTTTCAATTTCCCATTATTTATTTTTACCTAGAGGGGTAGAGGCATATTACTAACAATAATCTAGCTCTATTTGCACTTGTCTTTATTTCCCCAATCCCAATGCCCTCACTCTCAACACATCCAAACAAACGTGTTACAGTACTTGTACCATTTGGAATGTGATGGATAAGTTTGTTTTCTGAAATCATTGCAGAGCATCTGGTCAATCCAGGACAAATAGGACCCAAGAAAATAATACAGACCTTTTTTTTCTAGCTCTTGTGCAAACTGAGTACAATCTCAAAAACAGCACTAAAATTAGGAAAGGCAGTTTGTCCACCCTAGATTAGGAGTTCAGATCTAATCTGCTGGAACTTGAGTATAGTTTGGGTCTTTCAGAGGTTGAGACCTGGCAGCTTGCACTCCTACCCTAAATCTATTCAGCCATACCCATTTCTTCTTTCTGATTCAAATGGGAAGTCATCCAACTCCCTCATAAGCAACTCCTTTTTGACCCTCCTACAAATGCACAGCACACACACACACACATATGTAATCATCTCCATTTATCTCAACTCAGATTAAAATCTTAAAATTTGAGGATGAAGTCCATCTGGTAACACTTTCTCCTCTACCCTTGATCACAACAGCTATTTTTGATAAAGTGCTAGATATAGAGGCTGAGTCCTAAGGTAAATTTTGCCTATTTAAAAAATTGTTTTCTTGTTGTTCTGTCTTCTTGGTTATATTGCTTCTTTAAATATAAGTGCATAGCTGTGGGAAGCAAAGAAGTATTGATTTAGCAAACAAATTCTTGCCAGATTTTATCTATGTGATCACAGTGAATAACACAAATTATTTTCTTTGGTTTATTCCCACATTCAAGAACGTTTCATACGTATTTTGAAAACTGATCCTCACCACAGCCCTGTGAGGTAAAGAGGGTGTACACTTTTTAGGAGAGGTGTACATTGTTATCTCATTGTTCTGATGGCTTTTCCCCTGTAGGAAGACACTGAAGTCTTCGTTTCCAGCTTGCCTCAATTCTTTGGAAACTATAGTTAAACAAGTGGCTTGATGCTTTGTTGTATTTCAGTATGTTTTTTGGTCTGAATGAGACTATCCAGAGGTGATTTTTGTACCCTGAGGGAGCACTGTCCCTCTCCTTCATAAGGCTGGCTAGAGTCAATACTGGTCAGTCAGTCAGTCAGTCAGTTCAGTCGCTCAGTTGTGTCCAACTCTTTGCAACCCATAGACTGTAGCAAGCTGGGGCTCTCTGTCCATCACCAATTCCCAGAGCTTACTCAAACTCATGTCCATCAAGTCAATGACACCATCCAACCATCTCATCCTCTGACATCCCCTTCTCCTCCCACCTTCAATCTTTCCCAGCATCAGGATCTTTTCCAGTGAGTCAGTTCTTCACATCAGGTGGCCAAAATATTAGAGTTTCAATACTTTGGATTGAAGTATAGCATCTATGCAAAGAACCACAGACTGGGACAGAAGCTTCTGCAGACTCAAGAGATTATAAGGATGATCTCTCTCATTTGTTAAGAAGTACTGCAAGGGCCTGCTGCAGCTGAATTGTCCTTATCATTTTCTACCAAAACTGCTTCTTTGATGTAGAATTGTGTGCACATCTGCAGGAGATTACTCATGCTCTTCCTCTCGTATTCCCTCCATTCCAGGTTCTCTTTGTCTTGAGCCCTAAGAAGGGATCTATTGGATCACAGCCCATAGCACAGCTAGGGAACTTCGTGCATGATTGACATGGAGGAAGATACTAGAGTCTGTGGTCACAAAGTATGAGGCATCCTTTTTTCCTTCCTATACTTAGCGTTAAACTTTCCTCTGAGATTCAACCACAAGTGTCCAATTCCTTCCTAGGTAGTTTCTTTCAGATATTCAGCATCATCAAAAGTCCATCACCAACTCCCAGAGCTTTAGTCAGCTCCTAGTTCTTGCTCTCTTTCTGTTTGCCCAATTTTGTTGTTGTTCTATCACTCAGTCATATCCTTCATGTCCAACCCTTTGTAACCCGATGGACTGCAGCTCACCAGGCTTCCCTGTCATTCACTACCTCCCTAAGTTTGCTGAACCTCATGTTCATTGAGTTGATGATACCATCCAACCATCTCATCCTCTGTCACCCCTTTCTCCTCCTACCCACAATATTTCCCAGCTTCAGGGTATTTTTCAATGAGTCAGCTCTTCGCGTCAGGTGGCCAAAGTATTGGAGCTTCCACTTCAGCATTGTCTAGGTTATTCAGGCTTAAAAAAAAAAAAAAAAGGTACCTTAACTCCTCACTCATATTTAATCACCTATTAAGTCTCCTTAGTATCTATGGAATTTCTTCTCTCCTCATCATCTTCTGTGATGCTGCTGGTGACTCAAGCCTTCATCGTCTCTACCCAGGCCTACCTTTTTTGACCTCGCCCATTTAAAGAAGTGCTTAGGAGGCATATATGGGGATAAAAACTAATAATAATAACAATCCTGCAGTCTGACTCTTCCCTCTGGGATTTGCCTACCTCCTCTCTTTTCTGCCAATTTGGATGCTATTTCTTGCATGAATCTCTGTAATTTACTCACAGACATGAGTTGGTCCAAAGTCTTGGCTCCTGGTTTAGCCTTTGTTTTTCACCTTCCATGTATGGCATGGTGTACAAAGTCCATTCAGGAAAGCCTTTGGACATAACCTGATAATCTTTCTCTGGGTAACAGCCCTGTGTGGTCTCCATTCCAGTTCTGTGGGGTTTACTAGTAAGCCCAACCCCTGCCAGAGAGAAGAATTTAAGAAGTTTCTCATCTCTGATCTCTCTCAGCACACAAAACATTGACAGTAATATTTACAACCAATGTCTATACAGTACTTTGCAGTTCTTAAATCTTATTAAAAGCCCTTATCCTCCAAGCAGTCTGTCACATTGCTGTAAGGGTCTTTCTAAAAGACAAATCTGATCATGTCACTTTCCTGCTGACTCCTAAATGCTAAGCTTGTCATTTAGGGTTGTCCCACTATCAGACTGTCTTTGAGCTATATCTCCCCTAATTCTAAGCAAATTGAGCTATATTTGGTCTAAATTCCTAAACTCATGAAGGTCTCATAGTCACCTTTGCTTTTATGCCTGACAATCCTTCTTAAAATAAAGTTCCCCTTGCCTTTGCCTTAGTTGCTCTTTAAGGTTAGCTTAAATAACACCACCCTGTGAAATCATGATCATTTTCCTTCTCTAAGTTTAGTCTCTTCCAGCTTTGAATTATTCATTAGGCTACTTGCCCTTCAGAGAACCTCCTTCAGAGAAAGGACAAGGTCTCCTCCATTCAAATTGCCAAGATTTGGCATATACTAGTTTCTCATTAATTATCATTTTTTTCATTTATTTTTATTAGTTGGAGGTTAATTACTTTACAATATTGTAGTGGTTTTTGTCACACATTGACATGAATCAGCCATGGATTTACATGTATTCCCCATCCCGATCCCCCCCCACCTCCCTCTAAGTCTGGGTTGGGTTGGGGGGACTCTACTAATCCAACATAATGGCAAAGAAAAGGAAATTACTTGCAGGTCAGCATACATACAATATTGTAACCTATAATACCAAAATATAATTATATTTTGAGTGTTTTTAATCACCTTCTAAGCAGCACAAGAATGGGTTATTACCTTACCTTGCATTTCATAAATACAGTCTTTCTGCATGAAAAATTCCTTTGATTGGTGAAAAATAAGTTTTATTTAAAATGAAAGATGAAAAGCAATTTCCTGAGGAAAGTATTTTCCAATTCATTTGTTTATGCTTAATCCAGATCTTTTTTCCTCTGAAAGGTATAGCATAAAGAATGGAGATTTGCTGCATTGGCCTACTGTTACAGCACTTTACTTCTTTTAGTCACTTTGATGTAGATAAACCACATTGAAATGCCCTTGGAAAATCCCTTCAGATTCTTTGATATGAAAGAAGTTATTATACCACTAAATTATTTATCTACATCATTGCAGCTCAGGTTTTGAGAAGGTCTATCTCAGAAATGTAGCAAGTAAATGTAGCTTATTTCCATAGACATGTTTCAAAAGATAGGCAAAGAACCATTGATTTTCCACGTTAAACCACATGGAAAGGCTATTGCCAATCATCATACTAATTCGAGGATCAGAACCCAGTGATGAGGCTCTTAGATAGGTGTCCGTCAATATGGGGGCAATGAAAGTCAGAGGGTTTAGACTGGTTGCAACAAACATTGCACAAATTCCTACCCAAACTTTCACGAAGAGCTGAGTATTGCTGAAGGGTTCTTCTACATAAATCTAATCTCAAAATGTAGATCCATGTTGCTGCAAATGACATTATTCCATCCTTTTTATGGCTGAGTAATATTCCATTATACATATGCAACATATCTTCTCTATTCATTTCTCTATTGATGGACATTTGGGTTGCTTCCATGTCCTGGCTATTGTAAACATATGAGAAAAGAATCTAAAAAGGAGTGGTCAGTTTAACTGATTCACTTTGCTATACAGCAGAAAGTAACACAACAGTCTAGTCAATCAACTTACTCCAATAAAAAATTTTAATAGACAGTTTTTTAAAATGTAAATCCAAAGTATCCTTTCTTCAGCAGGAAAGAATGGACACTCACCTCACTGTACAACTTTATCTGTCATGAATATACAGAATAGATCACCTTGGAGACATACTGATGGACAGACCCATACTTCTAAGTTACCATTCTGAGGGGCTACTTTGTACTGACACAGTGAGAAGTACTTTATATTTTCTTTGTATTGACACATGAGAAGTACTTTATATTTTCAGCTGGGAATAATTATCATAGGAACAATAGGTAGGTATGGTTATGCCTACTTTATAGATCATTACGAGCTCAAGGAAGTGAAATATCCTGAGAAGATTCACGCTCTTAGAAAAACTGGGAAACCCAAATGTGCCTGACCCCATAGACTTGGCTGCCTTTCCAAATATCTTTATGGAAAAATACACTGTTGTCAATATGGCAGGTCAGGCCTTGGTTTCCCATCCCTAGTCTTAGTTGTCAGGTGTTAAGAGAGATTTAGACTCTGGCCATGTTGAATCACTGAACCTGAACATGAACCTAACTATCAGACTTCTACAACTACAAACGTTATTATTAAAAAAGAGCCCAGAGAGACTACTATTTTTGAACATATGAAAAATTGGAGAGCCTAGAAAACCCTTTCATTGTCAACACATCAAAAAGCTGGAAAAATAGAGAAGTAAATAAATAGACGAATAGATAGATAGAGACATAAAAACATAATAGATCAACCCACCAACCAGCTGGGACTCCACAAGGCCTTGCATAATGTGACTGTGAAATCTAAGTGGATAGAAGTGTCAGATCTTGAGACTTATTTTCACATCCATCATTAATTATACCCTTAGATTATTTCCTTCCATGTTTTTCTCAATACTAATACAATCTGACAGAGAATGACTGGTAATGTACATAAACAGCACTTTTAAAAATCAAATATTTTATAAAAATGCAGTGAAATTAGTCACACTTTCCAATATGCCTCTTTTGTTACTCAGCAGTTACCTTCCGGAAATTGTAAGTTATCTGATAAAGCTCTACTTCATTATTCTTTATGGCCATATTATATTTCATTGTGTCAAAAATAAACATCCTTGAACATATGGATACCTTATATATTTACTTCTAAAGACTGGAATCTCAGAATTGAAATTGGAGCTGGGATTGGTAAGTAGAAGGGTATATGGATTTTTAACTTTTTAATGAATGCTCATATTGCCTTCAAATAAGTCTGTAACACAGTATTTCTTTCAGCAATATATGATATTTTCTTCACATCTCAGCCCATATCAGATGGTATAGTTCATTTTAATATTTCCAGACTTATAGATAAAAGTGATACCACACTATATTAATTTGTATTTCTGTAACTACTGGTAAATTTGAACATCTTTTCTGAGGGAGAGTATGCATTTGGTTTTGTGAATTATTTTTTTTACCTTTTAATCATTTTCTATGATTTGTCTTTAACTTGTCTATTTTATTATTGTCTTATCTATGTATTCTTTAAAAAGTAGCATGAGACCCCAGCACTTTTCTCCATAACTGATGTCTGAAAGAAGCCTCATTCAACTGTTTTTCTGTACGAAGAACTGAGTCATGTCACCACTGATTTCTTTAACTCATAGGAGAAACATCTACCTTCCTAACTGACTTTCAGAGGATTTATGTCAAGCCAACTTATTGATTTATGTAAACAATAAAGCAGAATTTATTTATAAGCTTTGTTTCCTTCATTCAACAACATCTGACATAATGGAAAACAGTGTTGAAGAGTAAGCCTTAGCAACTTATTGTTTTTAAGAGAAAAAAAAATTTATCTAGCAGCTAGGAAAACTAAGCCTGTTTGAAATTTTATGAATTAGATACAGCTTACTTAATCCCATCAAAGATCTGAAATCTAAATACAGAAATGGAAATGGCTTTCACCCACAGTAACCCTTTCTCAAAAGAAAAAGAAAAAAGGGAAAGAGGGGAAATATGAGTAAGAGGAGACAGTGGAGATAACGGTACAGGAAAAAATAAATCGAAAGGAAATATGTTAGATGGATGAATTATATCTGAAGATTTTGGGGATTCAATATTCCCAAAGTGTTTGGGTGTTTGGGGAAGTAGAAGAAGTTAGCACTAAATACACCTGTTCAAGTAACTAGAATGATGCTCAAAATACTTTCCATATGCTTGGCAAAGATCTATGAGTGGCATGGGGTGAGGTCCCTGTATACTGATTTTTTAATTGAACGTATTGATTACGACCAAGATTGTTCACTTGCTGACAGGAAGGAGGCTATTTGGAAATAGTGTGACTTCAGCCCATTTTTACAGAGCAACACCCTGCCTTGTATTGCTGTCTGGAGAGATGGAAACTTCACATCAGAGTTGAGGTAACCACAGACCCTCACATTTTCATTACAGCTCAGAGATTAGGCTGCGCTGCTGGGTTTTGCTTTCCTCCCAACATCTCTCAGGACTCAGCTGTTCCATCCCTATACCCCTTAGAGTTTAAGACTATTTCACAGATGAGAAGACCCCCAAGCCTTGAATAATTAACAGAAAAACCGCCTACTCGGCAGCTGAATTTCACAGCACCAAAATATTCCCCAAGAAAACATCCTCAGTAAAATCTCTGACATTTGAAATCTCTTGAAGGGAAGAAGCCAGTGAAAGGTCAGTCCTGGTGTTCAGCTGCCCTTTTGAGAAGGAAAATCTAGTTCAGAATGTGATTACACTGAAGTACACAAGAGTGATGTGAAAACTCTCCCTGAGAGCAGACTCTGAAAGGCAGAAACTGCCACTGAGTGGGCACACGTCACATTGCAGGCAATGAACTTGGCGGGTCATTTCTTGGTCATTTCTTCCTTTAGCTTTTTATGCTCATAATAGGCTTGTGAGGAAAGTATTAATGTCTTCATTTTGCACATGATAAAATTAAAATTCAAAGACTTGGAGAAATATGCTCAAGGTAACAAAGCTAGTTGCCTGCCCTTCTCCAGGGAAAGTGGAGGAGGGCATGGCAACCCACTCCAGTATTCTTGCCCGGAGAATCCCATGCCCAGAGGAACCTGGCAGGCTACGGGTCCATAGGGTCGCAAAGAGTCAGACACGACTGAAGCGACCTAGCACGCATGCAATAAAACTAGTAAATTATGGGGTAGATATTTGAACTTTGTATCTTTCTGACAAAGATACAAATTTCTGTAAATACTCTGTCCATTATACTGCACTCTAGTGGCAAAACCATTACCTTAAGAGCGACAAGTTGGAAGAATGTCCCCAATAAAGAGGAAGTATTTTAAGAACGAGGAGTTGTGGCTCTGAACAGAGCCTCCCCTAGATTCTCATTGCTACCCAGTGTGGCTCTGAATCTGGACATTCCTCCTTGTCTCTTTCCCATAACGGCTAGCATCCATGGAACGGGGCTTTGACATGGTTGGTACATGAGTGAATTCTTTCCATCAGCTCCCCTAGCTGGTCAAAGGCAGATAATGTCTCCTTTGTTATCTTAAAGAACCTTGTACAATCTTCATGTAAAATTTCACATCATCCTTCCATAAAGCAGGGTTGGCATAGTTACATGCCAGAGCCCTACAGTTACACTAACTTGGTTCAAATCCCAATTCCAAAATAACCTAGGTGTATTATCTTGGATAACTTACTTAATGCCTTTAATTGCCTTAGTTTTCTAATCTTAAAAATAGGAGTAATAGTAGTGCCTATTCATATGACAATTGTCAGGATTAAATGAAATAGCCCATGTGAAGCACTCAGTGAAATGTCTAGCACATAGGAAGAACTGAAGAAATGTTTCATCTTGTCACTAAGTCACATCCGACTCTTTTGTGACCCGGTGGACTCTAGCCCACTAGGCTTCTCTGTCCATAGGATTTCCCAAGCAAGAATACTGGGTTGTCATTTCCTATTCCAAGGAATCCTTCTGATCCAGGGATTGCACTTGTATCTCCTGCATTGGAAGGTGGATTCTTTACCACTGAGACACCAGGAAAGCCTTAAAGAAATATTACCTGTCCTTATTTTGTATCTCACAAGACTGTAAGCATTCTAAGGACCGCAGCACTGATCTGATAGTCTCTGTATAGGCATGGGACAAAAAAGTAGCCAGTGATGACTTGTAAAGTGCCTGATTATGTATTTCTGGACGTGACATCATATCATTTTTGCATAGAAGACTTAAGGCCTCTTTTCTTGAGGCCTCTTTACTTCCTGTCAAATGGGATTAGCTGATGATGAGCTCTCCATACCTGTCTAGATAGTTCTTGAAATGTAGGGAATCCAAATCATTAAATAAGACTAAAATATCAAAACGGGGACAAGAACAGGCTCCGAAACAAGACTAGATCTAAGTAAGCTGAGCAAACCAAAAATAAGCAAATGTGAACATATTTTTGATGGATGGGAATTCATCTTACAGATGCCTAGAGACCTTAGACCTTTGCCTTATGAGTAGGGAATCAGGAAAGCTTTCAAGGAATTTTTACTGAATTAACAGAAGTTTTAAGTAGATACCACCACCAATTTGCCAGTTCATAAGACATTGCATACTTAGTGTGCTTTGGACTTCGACAGTGTTTCCAAGCATTAAATGGGATGCATCATATCTAACATCTTAATCAGTTGAAATGAAATTACTTAAAATTCCCCCCAGGACCTTGTTTCCTAATGGCTTTGGAACTAAAACTAGTTTTAATTCAATTGGTTATGTGTTCATCAATTTGCCAAAAAGAATACGGACAGAGGTGGGGGAAGAGAGGAGGAACAGAGCAACTTTATTTTTTGTCTTTCATGTGATTTCAGGATAAAGTTTCAAATGCTAAGACCAACTTTGTTTCCACTAAATCTAATGACTTCCCCAGGCCAGGGTGCCAAAGCCCTTTAAGCTTCAGGATTATAGAAGGCTTATCATTACAATCATAAATCATAGAAGTATCAGAATGAATCATGTCCCAGTAGAATCCAATTGGATTAAGGAAACAAATAGATCTGAAGCCTGTTTGTACAGCTGCATGAGTTACTCACAGTAAAGGACTGTCTGGTCTTCATATCAGCCTGGACAGATTTGGCAGTGGTGCTGAAGTGCTTTTGAGGTTGCACGGGTCTAGCTGCCTTGTAAGTAGTCATCATCCATCAAAACTGTTTATGCAATCATTTAAATGCAGCATATCTGAGCTTATCTGAAACTTTAGCCTTCCCAAGCCTGAAATAGTCACATTGGAAAGTATTAATAAGGAAATTGTCATGGTACTGACTGACCTCTAGTTCAGGACATCTCAGCCATGGCTGGTTCTTTGCAGTTGTGAAGAAGAGAGACTGTGTCACAGAACTGGACTCCACAATACAATCTGCATAAACATTCATAACATCCTGACATGAGTTTTATGCAAGATGAGGCTTCAGGAATGTGAAAAGCACTAAACTAAGGAAGAATTGACCACAAATGCTGTTCTGCAAAGGCTAGCTGGGAGGTTCAGATAGGAATCAAGAGTGTGGGAAGAGAAGTAATCACAGGATGCAGTATTTTCCAGCTCAAGTTGGCTGAAAATAGCAGCAGGAAATAAGGCCATTGGGCCCGTGCTTCAGAGTTGGACCATGGTTGCCCATGATTCTGCGGAAGTCCTTCCATTTGCGATGTGGCGCTGAGTAGAAATCAACAGATACTGAACTGAAACCAGACCAGGGAGAAAGGACTGACAAGAACTTGGTTGAATACTTTGGGTCCAGTGTGATTGGGCTATGCTATGCTGTGCGTAATCATTCAGTCATGTCCGACTGTTTGTGACCCCATGGACTACAGTCCTCCAGGCTCCTCTGTCCATGGTGATTCTCCAGGCAAGAATACTAGAGTGGGTTATCATGCCCTTCTCCAAGCAATCTTCCCAATCCAGGGATCAAACCCAGGTCTCCTGCATTGCAGGTGGATTCTTTACCGCTGAGCTACTAGAGAAGCCTGCTAGTATCTACTTATAACTAAGAAAAGAGACTGAGGCAGATAACCAGCTTTATGGACAGGGATCTGGGCCATCTACAGATACATGATGAGATTGGTTGAGTGTCCACGGTTCATTTTTGAAACAATAAGACACATCCCCAGAGTCCAGTTAAAAGTAAAGAGGTATCCTTGAGTTCACATAAGAGGTTCTATTTATGATTGGCCCTTTGGCCCAGTGATTGCCACATTGCAAGCTCTTGCTTGTAGATGGGAAGTTGGTTGCGTTGCAAGGCATTGTTCTTAGGCAGCCTCCTAGGAAGCCCTGAGACTATTAAGAGGGCCCAAAGCCTCCAGGGCCTTATGTCTGTTGTTTAAAGAATTTTAAATCTTCCCAGCTTTCTCCCATTTCACTGTTACTTCCAAGGGTAATGGCATTCATCAGCCTAAAGTAAGCTGGCTTCCAAATACTATAATAGAAAGAACATGGACTTTTTCATCAGGTCCACTCAGTCGTGTCTGACTCTTCACAACCCCATGAATCACAGCACGCCAGGCCTCCCTGTCCATCACCAACTCCCAGAGTTTACTCAAACCCATCGATTTGGTGATGCCATCCAACCATCTCATCCTCTGTCGTCCCCTTCTCCTCCTGCCCCTAATCCCTCCTAGCATCAGGGCTTTTTCCAATGAGTCAACTCTTCGCATGAGGTGGCCAAAGTACTGGAGTTTCAGCTTCAACATCAGTCCATCCAATGAACACCCAGGACTGATCTCCTTTAGGAGGGACTGGTTGGATCTCCTTGCAGTCCAAGGGACTCTCAAGAGTCTTCTCCAACAACAGCAGTTCCAAAGCATCAATTTTTCGGTGCTCAGCTTTCTTCACAGTCCAACTCTCACATCCATACATGACCACTGGCAAAACCATAGCCTTGACCAGATGGACCTTTGTTGGCAAAGTAATGTCTCTGCTTTTTAATATACTATCTAGGTTGGTCATCACTTTCCTTTCAAGGAATGAACTGAAATGAACTGAACTTTGTCTCTGCTACTTACTGGATGAGATTTGAAGATAAGTTTAATTCTTTTCCACAATTTATGCTGTATTCACACAAAATGCATTGATAATTAAATGAAGAGTAAATTATTTTCTCATCTGAAGGATGGAAGTAATAACACTTATTTCCATATTACATATGACAATTGAATTAAGTAATATACCTAGGATAATTAGTGAATACTGTTGATAATTTGTCTTCAGTGTCCTGAATTTCTATGTAAAAATGTTATTTTGTGATATTTTCATTGGACTCAACAACGGAATATGTTTGAGTTAATCTGAATTACAGGATAATTGATGCAATATGGTAAATAGTGAGATGCAAAAAAAGTGGCTGTACCATTTTGCTTTCTCAGCAATGAAAGAGTTCCTCTTGCACTGCATCCTTGCCAGCATCTGGGGTTTTATATTGTTGCAAATTTTTGTCACTCTAAAAGGTACATAGAGATATCTCATTGTTTTAATTTGCATTTCTCTAATAACATCTCTAATAGCATATGCAGCATCTTTTCATATGCTTGCTTGTCATTTTTACATCTCTGACGAGGTATCTGTTCAGGTCTTCTGCCATTTTTTAATTGAAATGTTAATTTTATTACTGTTATGTTTTAAGAGTTCTTCTTATATTTTGGAGAGTTAGTCTTTATTAGATTTTTTTTGCAATTATTTTCTCCCAGTCTGCAACTTCCCTTCTCATTCTCTTACTAGTGTATTTTGCAGAGCATAGGTTTTTATTTTAATGAAATCCAGTTAATCAATTGTTGCTTTCATGGACTGTGCCCTTAGTGTTGTATCTATAAAGTCCCTGCCATAGCCAAGGTCATCTAGATTTGTTCCCTTGTTATCTTCCAGGAGTTTTAGAATTCTGTGTTTTACATTTAGATCTACCCTGCTATGAAGGATTTCTACAGAAGACTTAGTAGAAGACTAGAAAGTGGTCCCAAAAAATAATAATGCAAAGTATGGAGTGTTAAAACTGTACTCATTAAAATGCACTGGGGTGTTGAAAGAAGAAGTTACTGTATCAGAGAAATGAGATCAGACTTCATGAAGAAATGCTATCTAAATTAGATCTTGAAAAGGAACTGAGATCAGACTTTTAGGGATAACCCCTACACCACAACATTCTCAGTCTACAGTGTTTAAGAGTGCCCTTTTCCATACAAATTGTGAAATTATTTGTTCTAGTTCTGTGAAGAATACCGTTTGTAGCTTGATAGGGATTGCATTGAATCTATAGATTGCTTTGGGTAGTATAGTCATTTTCACAATATTGATTCTTTCAATCCATGAACACGGTATATTTCTCCATCTATTTGTGTCCTCTTTGATTTCTTTCATCAGTGTTTTATAGTTTTCTATGTATAGGTCTTTTGTTTCTTTAGGTAGATATACTCCTAAGTATTTTATTCTTTTTGTTGCAATGGTGAATGGTATTGTTTCCTTATTTCTCTTTCTGTTTTCTCATTGTTAGTGTATAGGGATGCAAGGGATTTCTGTGTGTTAATTTTATATCCTGCAACTTTACTATATTCATTGATTAGCTCTAGTAATTTTCTGGTAGAGTGTTTAGGGTTTTCTATGTAGAGGATCATGTCGTCTGCAAACAGTGCGAGTTTCACTTCTTCTTTCCCTATCTGGATTCCTTTTATTTCTTTTTCTGCTCTGATTGCTGTGGTCAAAACTTCCAAAACTATGTTGAATAGTAGTGGTGAGAATGGGCACCTTGTCTTGTTCCTGATTTCAGGGGAAATGCTTTCAATTTTTCACCATTGAGGATAATGCTTGCTGTGGGTTTGTCATATACAGCTTTTATTATGTTGAGGTATGTTCCTTCTATGCCTGCTTTCTGGAGAGTTTTTATCATAAATGGATGTTGAATTTTGTCAAAGGCTTTTTCTGCATCTATTGAGATAATCATATGGTTTTTATCTTTCAATTAATTAATGTGGTATACTACATTGATTGATTTGTGGATATTAAAGAATCCTTGCATTCCTGGGATAAAGCTCACTCGGTCATGATGTATGATCTTTTTAATATGTTGTTGGATTCTGTTTGCTAGAATTTTGTTAAGGATTTTTGCATCTATGTTCATCAGTGATATTGGCCTGTAGTTTTCTTTTTTGTGGCATCTTTGTCTGGTTTTGGAATTAGGATGATGGTGGCCTCATGAATAGCCAAAGCAATCTTGAGAAAGAAGAATGGAACTGGAATAATCAACCTGCCTGACTTCAGGCTCTACTACAAAGCCACAGTCATCAAGACAGTATGGTACTGGCACAAAGACAGAAATATAGATCAATGGAACAAAATAGAAAGCCCAGAGATAAATCCACATACCTATAGACACCTTATCTTTGACAAAGGAGGCAAGAATATACAATGGAAAAAAGACAACCTCTTTAACAAGTGGTGCTGGGAAAACTGGTCAACCACTTGTAAAAGAATGAAACTAGAACACTTTCTAACACCATACACAAAAATAAACTCAAAATGGATTAAAGATCTAAATGTAAGACCAGAAACTATAAAACTCCTAGAGGAGAACATAGGCAAAACACTCTCCGACATAAATCACAGCAAGATTCTCTATGACCCACCTCCCAGAATATTGGAAATAAAAGCAAAAATAAACAAATGGGACCTAATGAAACTTAAAAGCTTTTGCACTACAAAGGAAACTAAGCAAGGTGAAAAGACAGCCCTCAGATTGGGAGAAAATAATAGCAAATGAAGAAACAGACAAAGGATTAATCTCAAAAATATACAAGCAACACCTGCAGCTCAATTCCAGAAAAATAAATGACCCAATGAAAAAATGGGCCAAAGATCTAAACAGACATTTCTCCAAAGAAGACATACAAATGGCTAACAAACACATGAAAAGATGCTCAACATCACTTATTATCAGAGAAATGTAAATCAAAACCACAATGAGGTACCATTACACGCCAGTCAGGATGGCTGCTATCCAAAAGTCTACAAGCAATAAATGCTGGAGAGGGTGTGGAGAAAAGGGAACCCTCTTACACTGTTGGTGGGAATGCAAACTAATAGAGCCACTATGAAGAACAGTGTGGAGATTCCTTGAAAAACTGGAAATAGAACTGCCATATGACCCAGCAATCCCACTCCTGGGCATACACACTGAGGAAACCAGATCTGAAAGAGACACGTGCACCCCAATGTTCATCGCAGCACTGTTTATAATAGCCAGGACATGGAAGCAACCTAGATGCCCATCAGCAGACGAATGGATAAGGAAGCTGTGGTATGTGTACACCATGGAATATTACTCAGCCATTATAAAGAATTCATTTGAATCAGTTCTAATGAGATGGATGAAACTGGAGCCCATTATACAGAGTGAAGTAAGCCAGAAACATAAAGACCAATACAGCATACTAACGCATGTATATGGAATTTAGAAAGATGGTAATGATAACCCTATATGCAAAACAGAAAAAGAGACACAGATGTACAGAACAGACTTTTAGACTCTGTGGGAGAAGGTGAGGGTGGGATGTTCAGAGAGAACAGCATTGAAACAAGTATACTATCAACGGTGAAACAGATCACCAGCCCAGGTTGGATGCATGAGACAAGTGCTCAGGGCTGGTGTACTGGGAAGACCCAGAGGGATGGGATGGAGAGGGAGGCGGGAGGAGGGATTGGGATGGGGAACACATGTAAATCCGTAGCTGATTCATGTCAATGTATGGCAAAAAAAAAAAAACACTACAATATTGTAAAGTAATTAGCCTCCAACTAATAAAAATAAATGAAAAAATTTTAAAAAAAGAGTGCCCTCCTCCCATCTTACCGTTGGAAGACTGAGATCAAGAAGGGAATTACTGCAGGCTCACAATGTTAGTTATAGGCAAGTCCAAGCTGAAAATTCAGTCAGCTCGACCCCCATGCCCGAATTCATCTGCTTTCTCATCAACCCTCACTGAATATCAAGTCCCTGCTTAATGTCCTGTTTAAATGTTAATCTTACATGTCTAGTTAGCAGAGCTGAATTACAACAGAACCTGACCACCAATAATTTCATTTTCATAATCAAATAAACACAAATATATGTCTGATGATAGCATCTGGACTGAGTTGAAGTTTGGTGGTCACTTACATAAATTATATAATAACTCCCTGGGATCTCCTCAGTATTGATTCTGATATTGAGATTAATCCCACACCCATTGATTTCCCCAGAAAATATTCTTTATTTGATTCCACCAATATATTGTCTCACTCTTACAGTGGGAAAATCAGATATCTAGAAGTTAGTCTACTTTTTCACTTTATGACTATGTAATTGGATGGGTGGATGAATGGATGGATATTTTGTATCACTTATTAATAATAAAGAACTGTGGCCCTGAAAAGAATGAAAGGATAAACAGTCAAGTCTACAGGGTGGGGGGTAGTGACTGAGATTTTTGGCATTGTGAATTTTTTAACAAAAATCCAACAGATGACTAGGAGAAAATGAGGAGTCCAGGTAATCTGACAAATTAGGGAAAGGCCTCATTTAAAAAGGAAAGGCAGGCAAGAGTTCAAATCCAATAGATTTGGGCATTTGAAGTAGAAAGGGGAAATATGGCAGTTGCCTTTCAAAAATAGTGTGAATGAAGGGAAAAAACATTGTTTCCTAATTTTCTTCCTGTGTTTCTTTTTCCACTCTGGTAGAAACTACTCTAATAATAGTGGATTTGTATGCATAAAAGAGGAGAAAGAAATGGCAACCACTCCAACATTCTTTCCTGGAGAATTCCATGGACAGAGGAACCTTGGGCTACAGTCCATCAGGTCACAAAGAGTCGGACACAGCTGGTGACTGAACACACACGCACCTGCATTAAAAGTCAGGGTTGGTTGCAGCACTTTGATTCTCCTTTGCTGCTTTTTCCTTTCAAAAGACTATAATGGGGGGAAATTCAAGATGCACTATGAGCAAGGCAGTGAAACAGAGCAGCTGACCTTATGGTCTGCTGTAGGCTGAGGCCCGAGTACTGTGTATATGTATAACTGAATCACTTTACTGTACTCTTGAAACTAACACAATATTGTAAATCAACTATACTTCAATTAAAATGTAAGAAATAAAAAATTTAAAAAATGCACACACACAAAAAGAGCACTCCACAGAGGTCAAATGGGTTTGTCAGAATTCTCTCCTTTGGGTTTTTGTGCCAAATCCCAGCTGATAATAATGTGCCCATTCACTTCTTTTTTCCATAATTCCCTGTGAGTTTGTCTGCCTCAGAAACCCATGGCTGTGATCCAGGCATGATGCCGGTATTCCTGGCAATTCCAGATCATTACAATATCAAGCTAGCTCAAAACCCATACATTTTCTCTTTCTAATGCCAGAGGGCATGTGTTCTCAGTCAATCAGTTGAGTTTGACTCTGTAATCCTTTGGACTGTAGCCTACCAGACTCCTCTGTCCATGGCATTTTCCAGGCAAGATACTGGAAGGCATTGCCATTTCCTTCTCCAGGGGATCTTCCCAACCCAGGGATCGAACTCATGTCTCCTGCATCTCCTGTATTGCAGGCTGATTATTTATTGCTGAGCCACTTGGGGAGCCCCAAGGCCAGAGAGATCTAGATTTAAATCCCAGCTCTACCTCTTCTAGAAATATAAATTTGGGCAGTTTCCTAGTATGTAAAATGAGGACTGAAAGAAAAATTTGGTCACAGGGTTGATTCAAATGTCAAAAGAGCTAGCAGAAGTGAATCTAGGGGGGCTTTTCTGGGAGTGATGATGGTTAGGGCTCCACGATTCCAGTTCTTCCATTGCAGGGCGTGCAGGTTGGTCCAAACAAACAAGCATACAAAAGATATGTGCAAATAAGCAATGCAGGGAACACAGCTTTGATCCCTGGTCCAGGAAGATCCCACATGTCCTGGAGAAGCTAAGGCTATGCACCCCAACTGCTGAGCCGCCACACTAGAGAAGCCACTGCGATGAGAAATGCACACACAGCAACAAAGACCCAGTGCAGCCAAAAAAAAAATAGCTAATTTTCTTACTGGTAAACAAAAATGATACTTCAAAGTATAATTCTGATTATGAAGCTGTGGAATGCTAAGAATTTTAAGAACCAAGGTATAGATACTAATAAGACCAATGACATTTCATACAAAGCCTTTGACCATGAAGTACTGCTTCATTCCCTTCAAAGTACTACAGTATTTATTGACCTATTCTATCCATGATGAATCAGTGTACTATATTTCATTAACAACAGGCAGGAGAGGCCAACCTGCTGAAGACCTGGCGTCATAAAACAACCATTAAGTGTCGATTAACATTCTAACTGTGCCAGCTGCAGCAGACAGCCAAGACTGGGCTTTACTTTCCCTCTGTGCCAAATTTTGCTCTTTGCATATGAGACCAGCAAGGCAGAACAGACTCATCCATAAATACTTGGACTTCGTTGCAATCCAGAAAGTTTAAAAAAAAATCACCAACGAAAAAGTAAAGCTGCTGATTTCTAGAAAATCGGCTCCATTTCTTAGCCTCAGTTTCTCCATCTGTAATTGAGGGGGGGAGTAAATCTCTTAGATCCTTTCTTGCTTGACCATCCTAAGAGCTCAAGCTCTGTTATATGCATGAACTAAGCAGACTCCTGTTTCTCCCTACATCTCATCCAGATAAAGATAGCAGTGGATGGCAGCCCACATTTTGACTCTGGCCACAGTAAGGGGTCAGGAAGAGCGTCATCATGAAGAAGAAAGAGCTGTAGAGTTCAATCAGGAGTCCTGAGTATCTTTGAAAATGTCTCCCACTGAGGGAACAGTGGACAGAGAGTACGTTGTAAGGACAGGGGAGAGGGTGAGTAGCCTCTGACTGCCAAGGTCCAACTCTTGGGTCAATTGGTGGTTGAAAGTGAAAGTGTTAGTCACTCAGTAGTGTCTGACTCTTTGTGACCCCGTGGACTGTAGCCCACCAGGTTCTTCTGTCCCTGGGATTCTCCAGGTAAGAATACTGGAGTGAGTAGCCGTGCCCTTCTCCAGGGGATCTTCCTGACCCAGAGATTGAACCCAGGTCTCCTGCACTGCAGGCAGATTCTTTACCATCTGAGCTACCAGGTTAGCCCCAACTGATGGTTACATTCTCTCAATGACCTCCTTCAACATTCAAGATACTGCAACTCAAACCAAAGAAAAATCTCAAATGAACAAAACATCACATTCTCCATGATTTCTATAACATGGGAAGACTTATTGTCACTGCATAAATACATACTATACATTTAGTTTAAATAATTCAACTGATTATATAACCACATACAGTACAACTGCTATTGTATTGAATTCATAGGAAGCATGGGAAATGTGGCAGATATATTGTCTTGATAAAGGAAGAGAAGATTTGATGAAGAAGAATTTAAAATGAGATTTAAACATGTGTGACATTTTCCTGGTGGACAGAGTAGAGGACACTCCAGGAAAAGAAAATACTGCATTATGCTTGGTTTGGAGAGGGGATAGGACTGTAAACAGGGGATTTGAAATATCTTTCCATAACTGTTACCCAATTATACATCCCACATGAACTTGTTTTCTTTGAGTTTAAACAATTTCTAGAAATCCATAAAGATGAGAATCGAGGCATAACTTGATTATGTTAACCACATGCTGATAAAGGGAGGTGAAAAAACTCGAACGGTCATTTCACACCATGGTTTCTTCCAAAATCTACAGTGAAATAAAGTAACAAAGAAGGTCTGGTATGTTCACAGAGACCTAACTTCCGTTATATGCTCAGAAGTTTATGATGTATTGTCCTTCCCATTTCTAATGTTTACCATGCATGTAGAGCCAGAAAAAGTTAAATGTCAGGAGCCTGAAACAAACAGGGAAATGGCACCCTCAAAAAATAGTGTTTACTTAACTTTTTTTATAAGCAATTATTTAATTTTAGACTCTCAGTGGCATGATTATTTTTAAAACTGCTGTCCTTCAGGATTAAAAAATATTAAGAATGCTTATTTACATGCTCTGACAGATTCAAAGACAGAAGAAAAATAATGGGTGCATTCACCAAAAGACACTTTGAAAAGAGCGTAAAATCTAATATTTAGCCCAGAGAATCCCTCATTTTGACATCGATGACTTTTCCCAACTCTATTTCTTCCACACTATACTTTAAATACAATATGAATCTTCAATCTTCAGGTTTCCAAACTTGAATTTAACCATTAATCTATTGAAATTTTTCAATATAAAATATTGACCCAAAAAACAAGCACAGAAGCACTTGCAAAGGATAGAAAGTTAAGACAAGAAATCTTGGTTTGTTTGTTTTTTTTCTTTCACACTCCTTACAGATTTGATGAATGTATACAGACAGACGATGAGAGAAAGAGTTCTGGAAAAATATTATGATTTAGTGGCAACAGTATCATTTCTCATTTCTCCGGGACCGCAGTCCTCTTTTATCTATTTTCCAATGTCAGTAAACAATTTTTTAAATATATTTTCCAGTTTTTCAGTTGTGTATGGCAGGAATGTCATTCCAGACCCTAGTAGAGTCAGAATATAACTTTGAATACAGACCCTTCTGTGACCCACAAGGTGAAAATAGCAAGGTGAACCCTTTGGTCACCCCAGATTTCTGTCTGAAAGCATATTCTGGATCACAGTGCAGAGAAGGGGACTCCAAGCAGAGCATGGCTATCTTTCTGAGCTGAGGAGACAGAAGTTAGATTAGGGTCTAGAAGGTGCAGGAAAGAGGTTAGAGAGGAGTGTGTTATGAAAAATAATTCCAGAAATCTAACTGAAGTCTCCTTGAGTCTTTGTAGAATACTGAATTGTGCTTATGTAGGACTACGACTGGGGCTTCCCAGGTGGTGCTAATGGTAAACTATCTGCCTGCCAAAGCAGGAGACCTAAGAGATGCAAGTTTGATCCCCGGGGTCAGGAAGATCCCCTGGAGGAGGGCATGGTAATCGACTTCAGTATTCTTGCCTGGAGAATCCCATGGACAGAGGCGCCTGGCAGGCTGTGGTCCAGAGGGTCGAAAAGAGTTGGATGCGACTGAGCATGAAGGGCTACAAATGCATGCAGTCAGGAATGCGTGACAGAGGAGCTATAAGTTGAGTGATTTCCGAATGACTGATGCCCAAGGTGAGAAGCTAGTCAATCTCTGACCAGCCAGGAAGGAAAGTCCTCATTGATCACCCAGGACATTCAGGAGAGACTGGAGTGTCATACCCTAGCAGAAGAACTAGGGTTCTATTCATCATGAAAATGCCTTATACAATGCAGGCAAAGTAAAGACTTCAGTGACCAAAATCAGATCATTTGCTTCCAGAAAATGAATGAAAGGGGGGTTATGTTCTGAATTTAGAATTCTGCTTTTCTGCCCCTTCCAGATCATGGGTTAACTTTTTTCTTTTTACAAAAATATCTGAATGTGAAAAAAAGTATCCCAATGACACATCACTTAAACAACAAGAGGTTTATCCCACTAGAAATCTTACAGTAGGAGTACTGTAAATATTTATATCAAACAGAGAAATGCAATGTGGAAACCATTAGCCCCTCTGCACAGCTACCACAGGGCCTATATCCAACCCTTAAAAGTGAGCAAGGCCATGCTGAGACTGATGGTGTGCTGTAAGTTTCTGATCTCAGCTTCCCCAATCAGTGTCTTTATTAACAGTTTTATCTTTTGCTCAGAAACTAGAAAGCTAATAGGAAAATCAAACCCCGGCTACTTTTGAATTGATCAGTCTAAGCTGATCAATGGGATCATCAGCTGCTTTCCTGGCAATTTCAATTTCAATCAACTAAAAAAGTAAGGTAAGGCTCAATGTTCCTGGACTTCAGGTGTCAGAGAAAATCAGAAGTCAGTTACTGGGGTTGCACCTTTCATGGTCATTCTAATAATAGGTAATAGGGAGATACCAGAAGGCTGAAATTACATATATCACCATTAGAAAATTAATAACCAGGAGAAAAGATCAATTCTACTTTTATATTTATGGCTGAGTCACATCAATATCTCTGTTGACTGAGAAATATCCATTTGCCCTGTTCTAAGAGCCTACCCTATTCAGGACAAAGAGTAAAGTAGAACTATCCATAAGATGAATCCGACTTTCAGACATCTGCAAACATACCTGAATCATTGGAGGAAGCAACATGTAATTTCTTTTCAGATTTCTCCAAAGACTTACAAAGAAAGGGAAAATGTACTAACTTCAAATTCTTGAGAGGCCCTAATTTGCATGAGGGAAAAAATATGTATCTTGGTGAGGTGGAATTTGAAACCAGTGGATGGAAATTATCTTGAATCAAATTTAGCTCAATATAAGATGTTTCTAGCCCAGAAGCTGCAACATAATGAGATGGATATACAATCATTGTGTTTGTTCATGCTCAAGTGGAATAACCTCTTTATGGGGTAATCTTTAGAGGAAAGTTGGACTATATCACAGGTTATTTGCAAGTGTTAGTCTTGAAGATCATATAATTTTCTATCTTTGAGAATTATGGAAATGATAAAAAATATTGTTCTTGCCTAAATGATGGCACTTCCCATATTAACGCCCATATAAATTTATGTGACACCTTTTACTACATTGATTTAAGAGCATTTCATTTAGCAAATAAGAACACTGCTTCCCTATCATTTTCAGACTCTAATAATATGCATACATCAGAAACCAACATTTGAAATGTACCTGGGTTCAGTTTCAAGACAGTCCTTGGAATGCATGCATGGGATATCTTGGTTCATCAAATACATGTCTCATAGAGGAAGGTGAACAGTAGATTCTGTTTCTCAAGAGACTTTGGTGAGTGTTTTTTCTTCGTGTCTGTAAACTGAAAGATCTTGATTTCATTCTGATCTTGAAAATTCTTTGAATTCTTCAATTCCTCACAAACAGTCCCAATCTCATTTCTTCTAGAAGACTTCTGAGAGAAAGACTCTTACAGGAGACACCTTTCTTTGTGATGAATAATGAGCTATTGTCAGTAAGGTGGGTTGTACTCCTGGGAAGAATAGCACTGGAGAGAAGTTCAACATGAAAAGCATTCTTTTCTTTAGAATAGTCCCTCTCTCAAATAAAAGGAGCACAATTAAGCATAATCATTAGTTTAAAACATGTTTCTAAATGTTGCTCGAGTTTTCAAGTATAAAGACACATATTTATAAATCTGAGTATATAGGCTGGAAACTGTGGTATGGATTTTCAAAACAAATTATAAGTAGGTTTCATCATATTGCTAATGAGAAAGAAGACTTGAAGATTTGTGTAAGGTGTAACAGCTACAAAGAGCATCACCAGAACCAGGCTTCATCTCTCACTCTCTAGTCCACTGCATGTCCCTTACTGTTCCGGGTAAAATCCCCATGTGGGCAATTACTTTAGGGAGCTTTTGGGTTTCTGTGTTAATTTAGCTCATCTGAATCAGTTCATGCTCCCCTTTGGGAAGAATTGCAGTATTTCTCTAAGCTTGGAAACTTTTATAAGGGTAAGAAACTCAAGATGTAATGAATTTTAAGACTCAGTTCACATTAAAAATGATTTCTGACCCCATCTAGCATTCCAGTCATAGTTCTTAATGTGCCCTGAGAGATGACCAGCATATCAGTTAATGGATATTTGTTTCACAGGGAAGTTTGGTAGAAGCCAAGAAAATTGAGTCCAATTGAAAGCCCTTTTATTCGTTATTCATAAACTCAAATGGTATCTTTTATGGTTGGCAGCACATGAAACTCATTCAGGTCTCTTTTTTAAATTTCTGGGTTTTATTTTCATTTCCCAAAAGAAGTCAGTAAGTTTGAAGTTAGCAGATGGACAATAGCTGAGCTAATGACTACCTGATCTGAGAACTAAAACCTCCCTCCCACCATAAGGAATTATTTCGCTTGAAATTGGAATGGATTTAACTGTTGCAGACCCTGAGAGATAAGCTGGAGATTTCCACACATTTCCCCCCAAATTTCCAGCAAAGAGTGGACCACAGCCTGAAAGTTGTGACACTTTAAGATAAATGGAGGGAAAGAGAATGTTCTGATCAGATGACAGTTTCATACTGGTGAACATGACAGGGGTCACATCCACTACTGTCATTAACACTAAGTAGCTAACTCTTTCAGGCTTCCCAGGTGGCATAGAGGTAAAGAACCCACTTGCCAATGCAGGAGACACAAGAGACTCGGGTTTGATCCCTGGGTTGGGAAGATCCCCTGGAGTAGGAAATGCAAACCCACTTCAGTATTCTTGCCTGGAAAATTCCATGGTCAGAGAAGCCTGGAGAGCTACAGTCCGGGGGGTTGCAGAGAGTTGGACACCACTGAGCCCATACCCAGCTAACTCTTTCAGAAGCAGCACTCTCAGTGGACATATACTTACCACTGACTTCTCTCACACCTTTCTAAAGAATTTCAAACACTCAAATTTCTGAAAACCTCTAGAACAAGAAGCATTTGGAAATAGGACTTTCCTAAGTAGACTGGTATTGCGATGACCTACTGGGATCCTTGACCTCAAATCCTTAGAAGTTGAAACTAGTCGGTTTCCACTTCAGCCTGACCTGCATTCTGGGATCAATACTGGAGGCAAGCAGGGAAGGGATACAGAGTCAAGCAAGTGCAATGCTATTTGCTCTGAAGTGCAACAGAAATAGCTCATTTGTTCAGCTTTTTCAACCATCTTCTTTACTCTGCTCCAAATCAATGCATGCAAAGGCTAGACTCTGCCTTGACCTTCACATTCCTTCAAGATTAAAATTCAGTCCTGAACTCAAATTCCTCCCAAAACCTTTCCCTGACTTACCTACCAACTCTTTCTATCCAAAGATGATGTTTTCTCTTCCTAAAAAACATAACTTTATGACTACATTGCCTATATCTATAACCATCCAGTACAACCTCTGCAAAGTCTTAATTAGTGATTTCTTTTTTTACTTTGTCCAGCATCCTACCTCTCTTTTCCTCACTACGGCCATCACCTAATTTGAAATAAAACTCCAATGTGTGTCCCTACATGCCTGAATCTAGACGAAAGAAGATAGCCTCCAAGATATGGCTCTCTTTCTCTTCCAAAGTTCCTCAAATATCAACAAACATTCAAGTGAAAATTCTGAATTTTAGGTGAGAATTTAAAGGAGGAAGCTTAGGAAATAATACCTGCATTTAGAGATTCCAGGGCCTGTTATCTCAACCAAGTGGTCCTTCACAGTGAACCGGAAACATGGTTAGGAGCTGAGTGACTGAGTGGGAAAAGTCCCGCCTTTTCCCAGGTAACTCATGTATTGCCATGAATTATTTCTCCTATCAAGTATTAGATGAAATAGGCATGCAGCATTACATTTCCATCCTTGACCCCCCTTTTTTGATATTCATTATCTTTATTATTGATATAAAGATAAATGAGTTGGGTTTTAGATTAAAATGAAAAATGAAATCGGATTTTATCCTATATTATTTTTTATTTTTTAAATTTATTTTTAGTTCAAGTATATTTGCTTTATAATGTTTTAGTTTCTCCTGTACAACAATGTGAATCAGCTTTGATGGTGGTTTAGTTGCTAAGTCATGTCCGACTCTTGAGATCCCATGGACTAACCCATCAGGTTCCTCTGTCCATGGGATTTCCCAGTCAAGAATACTGAAGTGAGTTGCCATTTCTTTCTCCAGGGGATCTTCCTGACCCAGGGATCAAACATGCATCTCCTGTATTATAAAGAATACTGAAGTGAGTTGCCATTTCTTTCTCCAGGGGATCTTCCTGACCCAGGGATCAAACATGCATCTCCTGTATTATAAGTGGATTCTTTACCGCTGAGCCATCAGGGAATTCCAAGTATCAACTATAAGTGTGCATATAGCTCCTCTCTCTTGAGCCTCCCTCCCCCCTCACACCCCATCCCTCTAGGCAGCCTTGACCTCTTTAAATCAATTGAAAAAATTAACTTCATAAATTATATCAAGACTTCTGGCCTCAGTTTCTTTCATCTTTTCTCTTCCTGAAATTTTAGTGTTTCAAAGAACTCTGTAGGCAAGAAGCACTGGGGAAAAAAAAAAAAATTCTAGTAAGTGGAATAGAGATATAGATTCCCTTAATGGAAATGTAGCTTTAACCTTGAATATTTAATCTCTGAACTGTTCGGTCAACCTCAGACTCTCCACTTGAAATGCACTGGCTCTGGATCTTATTGGATTTCATTTTGCTGCATGAACTGATGTCACATATACTTCAGAGACCTTCTCTTCCCTCCTGGGCATAGTCACTCACCCTGGGTCCCTTCCCTTTCTGAGACGGTGGATTTTTGTAATTTTATTAACCAAGAAAATATCAAAGCAAGAACCTTCAAACATGAACCTACATTTCATAGGTGAGGAAACCAAAATGAGGAAAAAGCGAGAGCTCAAAAGCCACCCAGATGGAACAGAGATCACCCAACTCCTAACTCATTAAGCCATTAAGTAATTCATTAAACTACTGGTTTCTACTCTGTGCTAGGCACCACACTGGGTTCCTTGAATACAAACGCACAGTCTTTGCACTCCAAAAGTCTGTGCACCCCACTGTCTCTTCCTTGAAACTCAGATGCAGACAGCCACCATTTAAGATATTTGTCTTCAAGCAAATTAAAAAAAAAAAAAAAAAAAAAAACGTTACAGGAAAAAAGAAAAGTTACAGATATTTGTCTTCAAGCAGACCTCACACCTCACCGCACTTAAGAAGCTTCAGGAGGCTCTTCATTTTGTCAGTCTCAGAGGACAATATCATTGAACTAAAAGGTGAATGTCATTTTACTAAGCTAATCAGCTGAGACCCTGAGCAAGAGAACAAGACAACACATTTCACCGCCTACCTCTATGTTGTTCTCCCAAGTTTGGCAGCCCAGTTGGTAAAGAATCCACCTGCAATATTGGAGACCAGGGTTCAATCTTTGGGTCAGGATGATCCCCTGGATGAGGAAATGGCAACCCACTCCAGTTTTCTTGCCTGGAGAATCCCATGGACAGAGGAGCCTGGCAGGCTACAGTCCGTGGGGTCACAAAACAGTAGAACACAACATAGTAACTAAACCATCACCACCACAGTGGCCCCTTGCTCACTGGGGGGAATTTAGACTGGAGCATCATTTAAACCCAGACACAGAAGACTCTGCATCTTTGCTCCTGTCACACCCTGTGCTACTCAGCATGTGCGTGTCTCTCCCCATCAGACCTGAGCTTCTTGAGGACCATAATTATGAATTCTGTAGTGCTTAACATGGTGCCAGACACATAGTAAGCTCATGACAAATGATTTTAAAATCCACTAAGAATATTCAAGTATTTAACTTATCTCAGAGTGAGACTGCTATGGAGACAAGTGCTAACAAAAGGGACTTGGGGATATGAGTCTGTCCCGCATCCAAGTAGCCTCACTGAAAGTGCTGTGTGCTGTGTCGTGCTTCAGTCCTTGGAGTCATCACGGGCAGAGCAGGCACCCTTGGGCAGTGAGAGCAGAGGGCATCCCTCCCCTGGGCTCCCTGCTGCCCTGTGTCTGGAGCACTTTTGACTGCAGCTGCTTCGTTGAGCTTGAGGAATCCAAAGCTGTGTGCAGGGACTGGGAGCGATGCAGATGAAATAACACAGAACAGAAAGGTTAACACATTCTGTCAGCTCCCACTTTACATTCACAGGGAAAACAACAATAGAAATGTTCTCAAGCATAAAAGAATTTTCTACTCCAACTGCTCCAAGAAGAAAAATGCCTCACAAACAGCGTCTTCACTCAGACATCAAACTGCTTGGCTGACAGCATTTTAATCAAAAACTCCAAAGAAAGATGAGTGGAATTTACAAAGAAACACCCAGAGAAAATAAATGAAGACATTCACTGCACTTCTGTAGGTGAAGAGTCAGCAGAGCCTCATGCTTCTGCCCTGGAGGCTTACAGCCCTGTCATTGGACCAATTACTCTGAGTTCGTGGATGGTGATCCAGGCAGCACCAGGGTCCCTTGGGACACGTACTGTTACCAAGAAGATTCCAACTGAGTGGACTGGTCGGTCAAAAAATGTGAAAGTCAGAAGGGGACAGTGACCAAGAAGTGCTGGACCTGGAAATGCTACCCTGCTTCCTCAGGTGCCTTTAATACTATGGAGAATTATACAAGTCCTGGATTCCCAATCATAACTAAGATAAATCACTGTTGAGAAAATTAATAGTGATGCAGGAAATGCAGGTTCGATCCCTGGGTTGGGAAGATCCCCTAGTGGAGGAAATGGCAACTCATTCCAGTATTCTTGCCTGAAAAATTCCATGGACAGAGGACTACAGCCCTCTGGTGGGCTACAGTCCATGGGGTCACAAAGTGTCCAACATGACTGAGCATGCACAGAAACTTAATATGAGTCATAATTGATTTCCCACATTTCTGCTTATCATTGAGAAAATTCTGAGGAAGAAGACCTTTATTTATTACAAAACTTTGGCATTTTGGGGCTACAGACATCTGCAGTCAGGGAAGATAAAGAAAGGAAGTGAAGGAAGACAGGGAGATTATGTGACTTCTTGTGAAGTGAAGAAGTCACTCAGTCATGTCCAACTCTTTGCGACCCCATGAACTATACAGTCCATGGAATTCTCCAGGCCAGAATACTGGTATTATTGCCCAAACCTGTGAGGGAACAGCACATACTGAATGTAAGCTTCAAAATAAGAGGAATCTCTGTTTTTCCTCAGCTTGCATTTTCTCCAAAGCTCTTTGTAAACTGTCTAAAACTCTGATCTGAAGGTCATGGCATCCTACCAGCATGAATGAATTCCTAACACACCGTAGATTCTTCATGCACAGTGGCTGGCATAGCATAATTTGATTAGGTTCACTAATCACAATGCAAATTGGGGCAGAAGTTTTTGCTCAAGTCCCTGCAAACCAGCTCACCTCCTTTGGATCCCTGATTATGTAGATATCAACACGTCAAGAATCTCAACGAAGTTAGAAAAACCCACACACGGGGCCTTGCAGAAAATGAATGCCACCAGCAGCAATTCTAGGAAGAAGACGATGCATTCTATAAATGTTACACTGGCCCTTGCCAGCTTCCGTGGTTGACTTTAGTGCACTCACAAAAGGAGCAGATTGAGTAAGAAACAATCCTGCCCTGAAGAACTCACAGTCTGGTGTGGATAGGGAGGGATAACCCAGACACGCAACAAATAACCCCTGTGGAAACTAAGAAGAACCAAACGGAGGAGAGCATAGGTGTTGTGGGTTATCAGAATGTTGGGTGAATAATTCTGTGCGTGATGTTGAGTGCAGTGATAGGAAGTGGTCTAGAAAGAAAGGATCAGTTAGAGTTAGAACTTGAAATACTTGATGCAGTTCATCAGTAAGGGAGGAACTGGAAGGGCATGCTTATCAATCAGAATCCCAACAGGAAGCAGATGACACTCTCAAAATGGGATAGTTTTAGGAGAGTGCTTTTTCCTCAAAAGGGCTATTTCTGAAGGTATGGGTGAAAGAAACCACAGTAACCCTGGGAAGAGTACGGTAACTCAGGACTGGTAAAGGCTGCATTCTTTCCAACCCTGACCTGGAAAGAATGTGCAATTACCAAAGCCCAGAAAGAGACACCGTACATTGTTAAGTGAAGTTAAGTGAAGTGAAAGTCACTCAGTCATGTCCAACGTGGACATCGGGAATGGAACAGCGACCACTAGTTAAGGAACACAGCCAGCCTGAACTGACGTTGCAGGACAAGAGCCAGAAATGTATCGTCTGACTTAACCCTCCTCCCTCTAATCTTCTAATGCGGTGGGGCATCCTTATTGACCAAACCCATTGGGAAGCTACAGGGCAAGGGAACCCCTTCATGTAGATCATGAAGGATTGAGAAGAGTAGAGAGGGAGTCAGGCCAACAAAATGTGCGTACCCAGGCCTGAAGCTGAAGTCACAGTGTGAACAAAGACCTGACTCAGGAAAGTGATGACCTACCCAGGGAGGAGTGAGAAGCTGAGCTGGCCCATAACCCACAGAGGAAGTCGTGAAGGATGCTGTCCTTCCCTCCTGAGCCTAGGGCTCAGGGTTAAAGGGCTTTTCTCCACCCTTGGGAAGGAAATTTTTCATCAGCAGACTTCAGCTCCAAGACTCTTGTCCTTGACAATCAGTTCCCACTGTTATCCCTGTTATGACTGAGGTCCTCCCTACCCTCCCCCCTCACACCCTCCTGCCCTGGCCCCTTCCCACACTCTGAGACCCACAGTAGAGGTCAGCAGAGAGCAGCAGGTGGACTGTGAATTGTAGTGTCCATTCCATGAACCTGCTCCCCGAAGCCTGAATTGAGGGCATCAGCGAGGATAATCCAGGCCTGGAAATGTCATTAGTAACAGTGATAATAGCACAACTTGTGTTTCATTCCTTATCTGTAGCCTCCATTCCAAGCAAGAACCCATTGGTTTGAATTTTAACTCAATCATGGCTCAGAATACTTCAAGCATACAATACAAAGAATACAATACTTTGGCCACCTGATGGGAAGAACTGACTCATTGGAAAAGACCCCGATGCTGGGAAAAACTGAAGGCAGGAGGAGAAAGGGACGACAGAGGATGAGATGGTTGGATGGCATCACTGATTCGATGGATGTGAGTTTGAGCAAGCTCCAGGAGTTGGTAATGGACAGGGAAGTCTGGCGTGCCGCAGTCCATGAGGTCACTAAAAGTCAGACATGACTGAGCAACTGAACGACTGAACTGAACTGAACTGAATGGCTCAGAATCCATCCTGACATCCAAGGGTGGAATTTATTCTGTGCTTGAGTTATTTCTCTGATAACTTGCCTACTGTCACAGGTCCTTTCTAGGTCTTGAGATTGCCTTGCTCAGGAATCTATCCAGCAACACCCCAAATCAGAGGGAAAGACCCAACAAAGATGCTTACAGGAGAAGAAATGCACAGATAATGAAAGTATGTTGTAGATGCTATAGGATGTCCAGCCTAGTTCTGGACACGAAACTACTACTTATTTTGTATCTCAGTTTAAATAGTACTTCCTTGTAGAAGTATTTTCCAACTCATGAGTCTAAATTAATTATCCTTTTGATATTATCTCATGGATACAGTTTCCTTTCTTTCAGAATGCTTACCAGGAGCAACCCCATTCATATTGACTACAGCATGAATGTCTCTCTCTGGAGTTGTGTAGTGTACAACTTGCACAGCCGTAGATTGCTTGATTAATTATTTGATTAACACTTCCTCCCTCACCAATCTTTAAACTGTGAGAATGGTGGCTCCCAGTACCCAGGACAGTGTCTGACACATGGTAGGCATTCAATTAATGTTTTGCTGTTGTTGTTGAGTCACTAGGTCTTGTCCAACCCAGGGATCAAACCTTGCATTGGCAGGTGGGTTCTTTACCACTGAGCCACCAGGGAAGCCCCAATTAATGTTTAATAAATATTTGCTAAGCCCTCTGAAACAGAAATGTTACTGATTAGAAGTTTAAATTCAGAAAGTTACAGTGGCCTGGCCCCATTCACTTGAGAGTTAGGAAAGCGTTAATAAGGCATAGAGTCAGAACTGAAGTCCAAAACTGAACGGCACATGTGTTTTTCATTGTTCCCTGCAGTCTTCAAAATACAGCGCAATGACATATTTTGAAATCTGACTGGAAGAAAAATGGAGATCAGAAAATATGAGGTCAAGGGAGACTGACACCCTTGCCGATCTCTCCCTGCACCGGTTTAGCAGGAGCCTCGTGGGTAGTTTGTAGGATCCTTTCCAATCAGAGCATCCCATCTGGACTTCCTCCTCTGTCAGTAAAGAGGGAACAGGCAGGTACTGAGAGGAATAAATCTGAGTCCCTTAAACCATGATTTATAATCTGGTGACAGCCTCTTGCCCACCTCCCTTATCATTTTCGCACCATGACCCTGCGGAGGCGAACCACCAGCCTGAACCCCTCCAACCTCCCGGGAATGTGGCCTCCCACGTTCCGGACCTGGTGCTTCTGCATGTGCCCCAGGGCTGCTTACCTCCCTGCCTTTCTCTGCAGCAAGGAGGGAGTGGAAGCGCTCTCTTTTCCTCCTAACCACAGAACTCCCCAGAAGCCCAGTTTAGTTTATGACCTGCCAGTACATCTTTTACAAGCTCCGTTTTTCCCCATGTCACTGACTCAGGAGATTAAGACTTGTATCCACCATAAAGTTGATATACACGATGTCAAAATATTTTCATTTGTTTCAGGGTTTTCAATGGTGAAGAAAAAAGAAACAATTGCACACTGAGAATTTATAGCTCACTTTTATTCACCTCTGCGGTAAGCAGTTTGCTTTTCTAAATGGCCAGCGGCAGGCATTTTGCTCACTAATGTGCCCTTGGTCAGGCAGGGTTTTATATGTATTTATTCATTCCCAGGTGGTATAGAGGTAAAGAACCCGCTTGCCAATGCAAAAGATGCGGGTTCAATCTCTGGATCAGGAAGATCCCCTGGAGGAGGAAATGGCACCCCACTCCAGTATTCTAGCTGGGATAATCCCGTGGACAGAGAAGCCTGGCAGGTTACAGTCCATGGGGTGGCAAAGCTTCGGACGTGACTGAGCACACACACAGGATTGATTTATTTATTATGCAAATGTTTAAACAAACATATGTTTAAAAAGAATCCCCTTCCAGAGCAGGCAGGTACAAGTCGAAAAAGACAAGCACCTGGATAATGAGAGCCTCCAGGACCACCTCCCCTCCCCTGCCTGCCTTTCATTATTGTTCTTCTGAAATAAGCCTTCAGCCTTGAAGCAATGTCTCCAAGTGTGTAGAAATGTGTGAGGACACACAGCAGGTTTGCATACATCAGTTTCCGTGCAAGAACATTCCTAAGAAGCCATCGCAAAGTTCATTTTTCACTGTATGAAGGATGGTTGACTTTTTCTGATTTTTACACATTCCTTTATTGAAGCCTTCTGTGTAAATATTCATTGGTACAGAATTCCTTACACATGTGCCCCACTGTGCAGAGTGGACCACTCTCGTCCCACACAGACCGGGCATGTCTGAGCATTAAGGAACACTGTCATCATACACTTGGTTCATGTAGCTATTGAAAGAAATTCTTTATTTAATGCTTTGACATTTTTTATTCTGATAAAAGATTTTAGGAATAGAGTCATTCTGGTCCCAATCTAATTATTACCAGAAAGTAACAGAATGTTAAAGGATAAAAGTGCATCATTTAGTCAAGAGATCCAAGAGACTTGAAAGACAAATGCATACAGTTTTTTAAAATACAAATGTTTTTATGTATAAAACCTAAGATTTAAAGTTTGACAAGAAAAATAAATGAAGAGAAGAGAAGTTAATGAACCAGACCTAATAGGCTGTAATTCCAGTTTTGGTACTGGTAATCATTACCACATTGGGTAATGTGAAGCCTCAGCTTCATTGTGCATCTCTGAACAATGACTAAAAGAACACGTTATCTCACTATAGATATTGTTTAGTATTCATTGTAATAAAATAGAAAATCTCAGGGATCTATGAAAGGTTGTACAAATCATCCTTGGTCTCTGGAAATTTCCATTGGAGTTGATAAGAGTTGAAAAATAGACCAGGCCTTTGACACATCACAACTCTTGAACAAGCCTTCCAGAACCGGGTAGGACACTGATGAACATAACAGGCAGGGGAGGAAGGGACGTAGGATGGATTTGGAGACGTAACCTGGTGTCACATCACGTGAGACATTGCAAATGCGGTAAAGAAGCTGAATTTTATCTTCAAGGCAATGAGGGGTCATTGGAGGCTTCTGAGCAGGGAGTCATCTCTGTCCTGATGCGTATATTAAGAGACCACTGGGATTGTTGTGTGCAGAGCACACCATACCGTGACAGCCGAAAGAACTCTTGGCTTCTCCGGGTGTGCAAGAAAGAGAGACGGATGATTCAAAGGGAGAAAGGTTTGGAATATACTGTGGAGGTGAGTTGACAAGGATTTGCTCATAGATTAGATGTGAGGCATGGGCTCCCCTGGCAGCTCAAACAGTAAACAATCTGCCTGCAATGCAGGAGACCTGGGTTCTATCCCTGAGTCGGGAAGATGCCCTGGTGAAGGGAACAGCTACCCACTCTAGTGTTCTTGCCGAGGAATTCCCATGGACAGAGGAGCCTGATGGGCTACAGTCTAGGGGTCACAAAGAGTCAGACACGACTGAGCAACTAGCACTTTCACTTCCACACTAGACGTGAGGCATAAGAATAAAGGAAATATAAATAACGACCTACAGGTGATACTCTGAATTACAGATGTCATTTATCAAGATGCTAGAAGGAGGAGTTACTTTGGGATTGCAATTGCAGAATCCTGCTTTGGCTATGTTAATCTGAAACACCTAGTAGGCATCCAACTGGCCTAAGATACACAGCAGTGTTTTCTCTGCTTGTCCACGAGAACGACTGCAAAACAAAAATGTTTGTACTTCATCTCTGGGATCTGTATTAACGAAATAGAAATAAAATTAGCTAGAATGAATTACAGTTAACAAAATCTCTCAGGATTGTATTAATGAGGACATTTGGGAGTTTGTTTTCCGAAATTCAATGGCAACTGATTTTGTTCAATAGTAAAACTTATGGGCTCTTGAAATGGAAAAAGTCCGAGAGAAGACTTAACACATTGCTGAATCCAGGTGCTCAAATTGTATGTCAGAAATCTGTCCCTCATTTAAACTTTCATTATGCTGGCTTCATTCCCAGGAAGGTTCCCCGAAAGGATGGCAATGAATTCTCAGGGTTAATTCTGATTTGCTTCCTACTAACTTAGCAATCCTAGAGGAAAAGGGGAACCTTTCAAGATCAAGGTATAGGCAGGTTTGGTTTCTCCTGAGACTTCTCTCCTTGGTTTGCCAGTGGCCAACCTCCTGCTGTTTCATCACATGGCAGTCCCTCTATGTTAGCATGTCCCTGTTATCTCTTAGTTTTCTTAGAAGAACACCACTAATATTGGATTGGGCTTTCCATGGGGTCGCACAGAGTCAGACACGACTGAAGTGACTTGGCAGCAGCAGTAGTGGTAAAGAATCGCCAGTGCAGGCGATGCAGGAGATGCAAATTCAGTCCCTGGGTCAGGAAGATCCCCTGGGGAAGGAAATGGCAACCCACTCCAGTGTCCTTGCCTGGGAAAGCCCATGGACAGAGTCTGGAGGGCTCCAGTCCATGGGGTCGCAGAGAGTTGAATACCACTGAGCAACTGAGCGTGAGATATTGGATTAGGACCCACCCACCCTAACAGTTCCATTTTAACTTAATCACCTCTTTCAGTATCCTGTATCCAATTAACTGTTACATTAGGAAGTCCTGGGGTTTGAGACTTTAACATATGAATTTGAGGGAGAGATGCACAATATCTACCATAACAAATGAGATACTTTGTCTTCAGAATTCTAACTACTTAAAATTTAACCTAAGGGAATGTTTTAAACGTACACTTTAATGTATTCAATGGGAAATTTCCTTTAATAATTGTCAAAATTGAAGTAGCTGACAAATAATTTTAGATCAATTTTGCAGTTATTTTCTGGTCATTAAAATCATAGAAATAAAGACTATGTGAAAAATTAAGTACGTGAGTGAAGATTCTTCTATGATTTTCACCAAGCAGATAGATCTCATTAACAAAGGGTAAATTACAGGAAATTCATTAAACTGCCACTAGAGGGAGCGCCAACCAAAAGTTGGGTTCTGTGTCTTAGGGCTCATGAACCAGAGAGAGAGAAAATCAAGAAATGGTAACGGTAGCTAAGGGAAATGAGAAAGGCATTTCCATAGAAAATCAGGGTATTCAGGGAATAACAATTAGCAACAGGATTTCTCTCTCCTAGGAAAGAAATGCTTCTTGGTACCCGTCTTCTCCACTTCTGCATCCTAAAGCCGTCCAGTGAAGGTCATTCATGGGACACACGCTTGATGCACCATCTGCAAAGTGTTCTATTTGTTTCGTGGTTGTGTTGCTGTGATTTTTCCCTCTGCCAAATACATTCTTTCTTATGCCACCATCGTGGTCTCTGAATAGTCAAATGGGTGCTGGGAGGCACTTTAAGTTATGTGAGTCTTTGTAAAATTAGCAACTGGAACTTCATGGTTGCACTAAGCGAACCAGAGGATCAAGTACATATTGAACAGCTCTTGAAGAGTAGAAGGGGAAAATAGTGACACTGCAGAAAAGATGAGTGTGGTCTATGAAAAGGTTACTGCAGTGGAGAAACCTGTAGATCACTCTCTGAGAGCTAAGAACACAAGTGTATGAACAGTGTAAAATCACACTTAAATCCCAACCTACTAATTTTCAGAGCTTGGGCAAATTACTTGTCTCTCAGTCTTCATTTCTTTCTCTATAAAAGCACCTCACAGGCTCTGAGAATTATATACGGTGTATGTAAAACCTAACACCATGTTGGGTTAAAGGCCCACTAACTGATAATTATTATTCAGATCAGTTCAGTTCAGTCGCTCAGTCGTGTCCGACTCTTTGCAACCCCATGAATCGCAGCACACCAGGCCTCCCTGTCCATCACCAACTCCCGGAGTTTACTCAAACCCATGTCCATCGAGTCAGTGATGCCATCCAACCATCTCATCCTCTGTCGCCCCCTTCTCCTCCTGCCCCCAACCTATCCCAGCAGATAATTTTTATTACTTTAGCCTAAAAGCACATAAACTGATGAGTAGCCACCTATGTGGAGGGGTGAAAGGAGCTGCACTTCCGAGACTGAGAGGGTCAATTCAGTCGGGGAGGGGCGGAGGCAGAAGCCAGATTAGGGCTGCAGATCAAAGCTCTGCTCTCCAATCTACGCTCATCAACAACAAAGCTGATGTTTTGAGCCCTGTACAGAATCCGCCTGCAATATGGGAGACCTGGGTTCAATCCCTGGGTTGGGAAGATCCCCTGGAGAAGCAAAAGGCTACCCACTCTAGTATTCTGGCCTGGAGAATTTCATGGACTGTATAGTCCATGCGGTCGCAAAGAGTCGGACATGAAGTGAAGTTCACTTCACTTCACGTCTTTAATTTCAGTCAGTAAGAATTTGGTAGGAAGAGAGCAGTGCTACTGACTAATCCCTCTCAGAAACCACCAACACCCAGCATTTGTCCCAGCGTCTGACACAGATGAACACCAGTTAACTCTTGGCTCAATCAAGTCATCAGTACCTGAGTTAGAGGTGGGAACATAGCTATCAGAAAGCAACAAAAGTTTTTCTGGAACCCCAGCCTTACATGAAATGATGTTTTAGTGTCATCTTTAGTTATTATGTTAATACAAATGGATAGTAATTGGTATAAAGCCATTTTTCAGATGCTGACATGAACTTACTTATTTACAAATGTTTGCTAAAAACAGCTATTGTTTAACAAGCTATGTTGTTATCTTCAAATTAGAAGTCAGTTGGGGACAAGGTCCAGTTGGGACAAAAGTGTCAGGAAAAGAGAACTTCTAAAGAAATTCACCTTGGCAGCAGAGTAAGATGCTGATAACAATAAATAAGAGAGCTGCAGTGTAGGAATATTTAGAGAAGGAAGAAAGATGCTCTAAGAACCTCATTCCATATTTTTGAGAAGGAACATACTTATACTTTGGCCAGGATAGTGGTATGGCATTGTTCCCGTGTCATCAAAAATGGGTCAAATTATATTCTCTGTGAGCTAATAATAAGGATGAGAAGTGTGTGATATTTTTAGGAAAGATTTGTATCATAGTTGAGATACTTTTTTTAATGTTTTAGTGTTTAGCATGCTCAGTTTCTGCTTTCTGGAATATTCATTTATGGGAATACCTTTATCTGTTACTGCTCCCCTAAGAGAAGGAGCAGATGCTATTCTAACATTTATGAGCTGAGAGTTGGATATTTTGTTTAATTTTAATAGTTTTATACATCACTAATGGAACCTCACTTTTCAAATTTAGCTTCATCCAACACAATTCATTTTTAAAAGAACAGAAGTTGCCACTGTCTTTACAATTGTTGCTATTGTTTTTTAATTAATTTATTTTTTAATTGAGCGATAATTGCTTTATAGAATTTTGTTGGTTTCTGCCAAACATCAGCATGAATCAGCCATAGAGATACACATGCCCCCTCTCTCTTGAAACTCCCTCCCATCTCCCTCCCCATCCCACCCATTTAGGTTGATAGAGAGCCCCTGTTTGAGTTTCCTGAGTCATCCTGCAAATTCCCATTGGCTGTTTTTACATATGGTAGTGTAAGTTTCCGTGTTACTCTCTTCATACATCTCAGCCTCTCCTTCTTCCCCTCACTCCCTGCCATGACCATAAGTCTGTTCTCTATGTCTGTGTCTTACAATTGTTGCTATTGTTTTAATTAACATTTTACATTGGCACATTTGGCATATGGAACTCAATTTTCTTTCCAGAAGCCCAGGGGTTCTTGAACTAATGAGAAAAACCAGACCTATTTTATATGGACAGAATTATATAACTGTTAGAAATAAGAAGAATTTATATAAAATGTAATCTATGAAATATAGCATCAATACATGAAATGTAGTGTTTTATACATTTACTGTCGGCCTGTTCTACAGACACTGCACTAGCCTCCTGGAGAGAAGTGTTTTTCTCAAAATTAATAGATGCTGTTAAAGAGCAAAGGTGGTTCTCCATAGTCTAACAAGACTGAGAAACACTGAGTCAAACAGAGTTCGAATTTCTTTTTTGTTGGGCTTTTCAGCACATTCGATGAGTTAATACAAGTTGAAAATTTCTCAGAAGGGGGTCATAGCATGTATGCAACATTTCCCAGACTTATTAGATCACGGAATATTTTTTTTTCTCAAGAAGCATATTCTGGGACCCAGCGTTTGGCAGATGACACATGGGGAAAACCAGGGAGCCTTGCTGTATAGGATGCTAAGATGGTGAAGTCACAGGCTCTGCCTGTGGAAGGCTCACAGAGAAGATAATAAAGACCCAAAAAACTACAGTCAGAAGAAACTGCAAATGTCCTGAGATATGGACAAAGTTCTGAGGTTACAGCAATGTTTGAAGCCAATTGTTCTCAGTCTTGTCCTATTCTTTGTGACCTTTCTGACTGTAGTTCTCCAAGCTCCTCTGTCCATGAGATTTGCAAAGTAAAAATACTGGAGTGGGTTGCCATTTACTCCTTCAAGGGATCTTCCCGACCCAGGGATCGAACTCACGTCTCCTGCATCTCCTGCACTGCAGGCAGATACTTTACCCACTCTAAAAGAACCAAGTTGATGCTTTCTCGAGTATGGATTTTAAGCTTTTCTTACTCACCAGAACTCTCTCTACCTACCAAGTATTTTACAAATGTAATCTTTAATCTCAGAGGAACTCTGCAAGGAGGGAAGTCTTTTTCTTTTTACTCATGAAGCTGATGTCCAGAGAATGGAGATCTCCCCACAGCCTTGGACATCTCCTCCAAGGGACACCTGGGATTTGACCCATGTCTGCCAACCTGACTCCAGAGCTGCAGCTCTCTCCACCCTCACAAGTAGTACTTTTCTCTAAAATACCCAGTAGAGTTGAAGTATTGAAGCAAAGGAAAATTCAGAAATACCAAGCTATAGTGTTGAACCATTCAGGCATGACCAAGGAAAAATTCTTTTGGGGAGGTTTAATGTTTGACTGTAAAAACAAAATTAAACAACACAAAAATACCCTTTAAGTTCAGTTCTCCAAGAAAATGCCAAAATAAGAGGGAAAACAAAGTACATAATATTGATATACTTACAGTCAGCTACCAGAGCAAAGGAGAGGAGTAGATTGTACATACCAATGAAAGCCTAGATGCACATCCTATAACCTTTCCAGATCTTGATCAATTTCTTCTAGTAATTTTTACTTCTATGATATGTTTGCTCTTTTTGAATACCAGCATCATATCGGAGTTTGAAATACATCTGTGTTTTTTTTTTTCAGTTTATTCTCAAACAGAATAATTCATGAGCTAACCTCACATGTAGATTTCAAGGGTGTATTATGTCCATTTACCATATGTTCAGAATTTCAATCACTGAATTTCAGTTTCTCAGGAGACTGAAAGTCTAAATGCTAAATGTTCCCAAATATTCAAAATCTATGCTTCAGTTTCTATGTAGGTGCCAGTCCCTGCTTTGGTTGAATACGTTCAGAAGAAGGGGGAGGGAAAATTATGGATTTAGGCATGAAATGATTAATAGTACTTTAGCAGTTTTCGTTGGAAGAGAATTACAAATGTCCCTTCAAGGCTAGATTTCAAGTATGTTTATATATACCACAGAGGTACTGCTTAAGATCTGCATTGAGAATGTATAAACCTCTGACAATAATGAGAATAAAAGGAGACCATGATTTTGGGCTTCCCTAGTGGGTTAGCAGTAAAGAACCTGCTTGCAATGCAGGACGCCTGGGTTTGATCCCTGGGTTGGGAAGATTCCCTGGGGAATGGAATGGCAAACAACGCCAGTATTCTTGCCTGGAGAACTCCATGGACAGAGGAGCCTGGTGGGCTACAGTCCATGGGGTCACAAAGAGACACAACTGAGCGACTAACACATACACATGATTTTGTGCACAGTATTTAACATACACACATGTACAGACATATACATGCACACGATATCCTCTCAAGTTGTCATATTTTGAGTTTTCAACCATGTTTAAGAATATTTTATATTTTTTTCAAGTAGCCTAAATGTTAATATCTAAAACCAAAGCAAATCCGGAGATCTTGCAAGAAACATTCTAAAACTGATCGACCAGCAATCAGTAACTTTTCAGTTCCAGCCTTCTAATATAATCAGAAGAGGCTGTTGTTGAAAGATAGGAGAGATGAAAGGAAATGAACTCAACCTAAAAATTTGCTAAAATAACAAATCACCATAGTCTCCAGAAACTTCACTAGTAATTAGCATTCTAGCCTTGAACCAGAGGGGAAAAATGCATTGCAGCTGCTTTATACAGATCTGTATCTGCACTTAGTAAAATATTCCAGGTACTTTTAAATCTGCTTATGCAGTGAATAAGTGGAGGTTACATTCCTTTATTCCAAATAGTAATATAGAATTGGTGCAACATCCATCCTAGGCAATGTAAGTCCTTAAATTCTCCATTGCTATCTAAATCCCTTCTACTCTCAGCTCCACTTGGAGAACAGTTACAATCCCAGTTTCCACCAATGGGTGGCATCATGTGGCCTGCAACGGTGCAGAGGAAAAGCCATTTAGAAAAATGCAATGTTTTCTCCTAACCAGTTAAGTTTTCTAATAAGCGAATGCTCAAAACTTTGCACAAAGCATGCTCCAAGGTTCACCTTCTACTTGCCTTCTTCCAAGAAGTTGTCTCTTCCTTCTCTAAAACATTATCCTTTTTCTGAATTTTTGCCAGTTGTTCAGTCCCTCAGCCATGTCTGACTCTTTGCAACCCCATGGACTACAGCATGCCAGGCTTCCCTGTCCTTCACCATCTCCAGGAGTTGGCTCACATTCATGTCCATTGAATCTGAATTCTTACATATCTTTTTTTCCTGCATCTCTTTTATCACTTAGAGTTTTATTCTAAAAACGTTCCATGGATCTTAGCTGTGCCTTCCCAGTCTCACTAGACACTCACACCACTGAATCTGAATACCCACCACTCATCCCCACCATGTCCTGGATGAGAGGGGACATCTTCGCTGACTACTTCGTGGTTGGTTTCCTATTCCTAGTGCCCTACCAGCCAGGTAGGTAGGGCGCTCCCCTCCCCAACACATATACCAGAGGTGATTTTGCCTCCAGGAGGTATTTTCCCTTCTTTTTTTTTTTTTTATACAGAATTGAAGTCAGACTTTGGGAACATGAGTGACAGGACAGTTTTATTTATTGCATAGGTCATAGGTTTTGTTCCAAATGCTCATTGTGTATGCCTACACACCCACACACACATCTCTTGGCATCTGCTAGAAATGCTGACCCGCAGATGACTGATGCTCCTGGCCTGGTTACAGGGCTCTCCTCAGACCAGCCAGTAAACCAGGACAGGAAGTGGAAACCGGAAGAGCTAGATCTCACGCACTTCCTGTTCTCCACCCACTCTCAGCAGCTTGCACTGGCCTAGTGGGGATTTCACTGAGCTCGCATCCACTTGACTCTATTTTAGGCATGTGCAGTTTCTAACTGGGGCCTAAACATAATAGTCAACTGTGCTGGGCTTCTGCTCCTGACTCCCGGCACCAGAATCCATCCAGCAACCCATCTGATCACCATTGAAACCTTTCATCCTTCCTCTCTGTTCACCCCCAGAATGGTGGCAAATGATACAATTTCATCTCCTAGCCAGCTCTTCAACTCCGATCCCACTTTACATCTCGCAGTCACTGCCCTGATGCAGGTTCTACCATCTATATCAGTCAGCGATCTCCAGAGAACCAATAGACGTGCACATATATAGAGAGAGCTTTATTGTAAGAAGTTAGCTCATGGTATTAGGGAGACTGGCTAGCCCAAATCTGTACGGTGGACCAGAGTCTATTCAGGCCTGCAGCTGATTGGACAACAATGTGTTTTAGGCAAGGTCCCAAAATTTAAATGTTAATCTCATCCAAAATAACCTTGCAGAAACATCCAGAATAAAGTTTGACTTCATATCTGAGCACTGTGGCTCAGCCAGGTTGACACAGAAAATTAACCATCACATCACCTCTTGCTCAAGTTACAACCACTTCATCAACCACCCTGCCTCAGTCCAGCCCCTCTAAGCCATCATTCTCAAAAAAGCATCAGGTCACCTGTCTAAAATGCAAATCTCACCATGTAACTCCAGGCCAAAAAAAGGAAAAGAAATACATATGGAAATGGGGGAATCTAAATTCATAAGCTTAGCATATCAGGCTTTTAAATTAATAAACAATATGATGACACTTTTATAGTTTGCAAAAAAATGTTTTCGCATCTATTTCTCATTTAATCCTCCCAAGAAACTTGTAGCACCTAATAAACCCTTCAGTCACTCCTTATCATATTCTCTGTGCTTCAGCTGCACAGAGCTGTTTGCCATTGCCCATGTTTGCCCTGGTCTTTCTTCTGCTCCTTTGCATAATAATTTTTTCAAATCTAGAATGGATGTCCTTTTGTAGAGAAGGGGTGGTTTCCCAAAGGAAAATTAAGCTGCTATTCCCAGAACTGGTAAAACAGATACAGCATAGATTAAAATTAAAAGATGCTTACCTACCCTTTATACTAAATGTTACTGTCATTTCTATCCTCTACAAAACATTTTTAAAATGGAAAACTTAGGCCATATTTCCAAGGCCCCATACAAGTCAGGGACATTGCCAAGAGATGGGCCAACATTAAACCTGGTAAATTAACTCCACAACTAACTGAGATTATTTGCTTCTGACAACTGATCAAATCCAAGGCTTTATTTCTGGCAAAAACTTGGCGTAAGAAGAGTTGGAATAATTCTTGCTCCTTTATTTACTAGCTGTGAGGTATTGAATGATTTAGTTAACCTCTCTGATTCTGTTTATTCAGGTACAAAATTTGCGGAAATAATACTTTCTATGTAACATTGACATTATCCTTAAATAACAGTGCATATAAAGAACTAAGCCTAATATGCTATTAGTAATTATAGAGTATAGTACAGTTACTACTATAGTAATTACAGTGGATATAAAAGACCTAGCATTTTATTTTAATTATTTTTAACAGACCAAAAAAAGCAATTCTTTATGTGCCAGGCACTGCTTCAAGTGTATCATAAATATTAATTCAATTAATGAAGTACTATCCTCCTTTTTTGGGCTTCCCTGGTGGCTCAGCAGTAAAGCATCAACCTGCCAGTGCAGGAAATTCAGGTTCAATCCCTGGGTCGGGAAGATCCCCTGGAGCAGGAAATTGCAACCCATTCCAGTATTCTTGCCTGGGAAATCCCATGGACAGAGGAGCCTGGCAGGCTATAGTCCATGGGGTCGCAAAAGAGTTGGACAAAACTTAGCAACTAAACAACAACAGTAATCCTTCTTTTTCAAATACAGGAAAAACTATGGTCCAGAGAATTTTAGTGACTCACCCAGTGAAGTTCCAGAGTTCAAAGCCAGGCAGCCAGGCTCCAGAGTCTCTACTCACAGTCACTAAATTCTACTGTCTCTCAGGAAAATGCAGTTATTATTATCACTCAATAAGTGGTAGCATTTTATTTCCATCATTGTGATAGAAGAGAAGACTGAAATCTAGAGGCAACAAAATAGAAGCAAAGCTAAAAATACATGCTGGGTCTAATACATCTGAGTTCACTGTCCTTTCCAATGTGCTGCACACTTTCCTACTGAGAGGATAATTACATCAAGGAGAATTGGTAGGATTATGTATTTTCTGACAAATGAGATCTTTCATGCCATAGATCAGGTATTATTATCAAGAAGAAAAAAAAATTCCCATAATAGAGTCTAGTTCTGTGTAAAGCATAAGAAGAAGTAAGTGAAACTTTCCTTGTTTCTAAATAAAGACAAGAAATGCTATACAAGTCAAACATTTCCATGGGTTTGGGAGTGAGTCTTCCCAGGTGGCTCAGTGGTAAAGAATCTGCCTGCAAAAGCTTTTAAGTTTCATTAGGTCCCATTTGTTCATTTTTGCTTTTATTTCCAATATCCTGGGAGGTGGGTCATAGAGGATCCTCCTGTGATTTATGCCAGAGAGTGTTTTGCCTATGTTCTCCTCTAGGAGTTTTATAGTTTTTGGCCTTATGTTTAGATCTTTAATCTATTTTGAGTTTATCTTTGTGTATGATGTTTGAAAGTGTTCTAGTTTCATTCTTTTACAAATGGTTGACCAGTTTTCCCAGCACCACTTGTTAAAGAGGTTGTCTTTTTTCCATTGTATATTCTTGCCTCCTTTGTCAAAGAAAAGGTGTCCATAGGTATGCGGATTTATCTCTGGGCTTTCTATTTTGTTCCATTGATCTATGTTTCTGTCTTTGTGCCAGTACCATACTGTCTTGATGACTGTGGCTTTGTAGTAGAGCCTGAAGTCAGGCAGGTTGATTCTTCCAGTTCCATTCTTCTTTCTCAAGATTGCTTTGGCTATTCAAGGTTTTTTGTATTTCCATACAAATTGTGAAATTATTTGTTCTAGGTCTGTGAAGAATACCGTTGGTAGCTTGATAGGGATTGCATTGAATCTATAGATTGCTTTGTGTAGTATAGTCATTTTCACAATATTGATTCTTCCAATCCATGAACACGGTATATTTCTCCATCTGTTTGTGTCCTCTTTGATTTCTTTCATCAGTATTTTATAGTTTTCTATGTATAGGTCTTTTGTTTCTTTAGGTAGATATACTGCTAAGTATTTTATTCTTTTTATTGCAATGGTGAATGGTATTGTTTCCTTAACTTCTGTTTCTGTTTTCTCATTTTTAGTGTATAGGGAAGCAAGGGATTTCTGTGTGTTAATTTTATATCCTGCAACTTTACTATATTCACTGATTAGTAATTTTCTGGTAGAGTCTTTAGGGTTTTCTATGTAGAGGATAATGTCATCTGCAAACAGTGAGAGTTTCACTCCTTATTTTCCTACAACAAAGGAAACTATAAGCAAGGTGAAAAGACAGCCTTCAGAATGGGAGAAAATAATAACAAACAAAGCAACAGACAAAGGGTTAATCTCAAAAATATACAAGCAACTCCTGCAGCTCAATTCCAGAAAAATAAATGACCAATCAAAAAATGGGCCAAAGAGTTAAACAGACATTTCTCCAAAGAAGACATACAGATGGCTAACAAACACATGAAAAAATGCTCAATATCACTCATTATCAGAGAAATGCAAATCAAAACCATAATGAGATACCATTACACGCCAGTCAGGATGGCTGCTATCCAAAAGTCTACAAGTAATAAATGCTGGAGAGGGTGTGGAGAAAGGGGAACCCTCTTACACTGTTGGTGGGAATGCAAACTAGGACAGCCGCTATGGAGAACAGTGTGGAGATTCCTTAAAAAACTGGAAATAGAACTGCCATATGACCCAGCAATCCCACTTCTGGGCATACACACTGAGGAAATCAGATCTGAAAGAGACACGTGCACCCCAATGTTCATTGCAGCACTGTTTATAATAGCCAGGACATGGAAGCAACCTAGATGCCCATCAGCAGATGAATGGATAAGGAAGCTGTGGTATATATACATCATGGAATATTACTCAGCCATTATAAAGAATTTATTTGAATCAGTTCTAATGAGATGGATGAAACTGAGCCCATTATACAGAGTGAAGTAAGCCAGAAAGATAAAGACCAATACAGTATACTAATGCATATATATGGAATTTAGAAAGATGGTAATGATAACCCTATATGCAAAAGAGAAAAAGAGACACAGATGTACAGAACAGACTTTTAGACTCTGTGGGAGAAGGCAAAGGTGGGATGTTTTGAGAGAACAGCATCGAAACATGTATATTAGCAAGGGTGAAACAGATCACCAGCCCAGGTTGGATGCATGAGACAAGTGCTCGGGGCTGGTGCAGTGGAAAGACCCAGAGGGATGGGGTGGGGAGGGAGGTGGGAGGGGGGGATTGGGATGGGGAATACATGTAAATCCATGGCTGATTCATGTCAATGTATGGCAAAAACCAGTACAGTATTGTAAAGTAATTAGCCTCCAACTAATAAAAATAAATGAAAAATAAATAAATAAAATGCAAGGAAAAAAAAGAATCTGCCTGCAATGCAGGAGGCACTGGTTCAATCCCTGCATCAGGAAGATCCCCTGAAGAAGGGAATGGCTACCCACTCCAGTGTTCTTGCTGAGAGAATTCCCCTGGACAGAGGAGCCTGATGGGCTACATCCATGGGGTCACACAGAGTCAGACACAACTGAACAACTCAGTATGCACACAAGAGAGTATATAGTTTTGCACGTTCCAACTTATACAAACCTCGCTATCATGATTCCTTTTATAAAGCACACTTGTGACTCCCATAAATGCTAGTGTCTGCAGAAGCCTAAAGGCGCACAGCAGAGAAGACACTGCAGGCTTTGCAGTTAATATTGGTCCTAAGATCTCTCAGGAGTTGCAGCTTTAATGGTACAGTTGCCTCCCTGGGATTGATTTCAGCATTCTAAAAAATTTACCTTTCCCTACTAGAAAGAAACCCCTGCTCCACTGAGGCTCATTTTGACCAAGACATAAATCCAAGGTTGGTGAATTTTCTCTAAATGACCGTGTAGTAAATACTTTAAGGTTTATGAGACATGCTTGAGACTCAGTCACAAGTACTCAATTCTACCATTGTAGAAAAAATCATCATAGAAAACACATCAAAAGATGGGAGGGACTGTGTCCAACAAGCTTTATTTATAAAAGACAATGAGCTGGATTTGACCTGGGGACTGCAGGCTGAGCCCTGGCAGAAATCCTCCTCTCACCTACTTATTTCTACATCTGCCCCCATCACCAGGGCTTCCCAACCACGCATCAGCTCTAGCCCCTACTAAGTACTAAGAACCAAGCTTCCCATCCTTCCTAGTCACTGCCATCTTCCGAGGGGAAATTCACTATTCAAATGGATGAACCGTCCGGCACCTTGACTTCCTGATGAGGTCTAATAAGAGCCTTCATTCTCATCCAGTTCATCTCTGACTCTCACATCCGTGGTACTGTCACTAGCCAGGTATTTTACATTTAATACCTAAACTACCCCCAGTGGTCGATCACAAACCCTCAATTTTCCTATTTCCTTACTTCTCACTTCATCTTCCCAACCCCAGTATAATCCCTGAGGCTTTGCCTTTTTAAAACACATATTTAACCAGCATCTCAAATATACTAAACTTACATAATTATTGCAAAAACTATGAACAGATATCCTATATATTTTCATATCAAATTTTGGAATTTTTTTTTATATTTATACATTCATCCCATCTCAATTTTCACCCTCCCAATTTTAACTGCTCAGTAGTCACAGGTGACTACTTTTATGTGCTTTAAAATAAAAGGTCACAAAAGAAAATGAGTGAAGGAAATCATATAGAATGTCAGTAGTTGTCCTATGTGTTGGAAAATTTTATTTGCAGCCATTGCACTTTGCAAACTTTTGACAAAGAGCAAGCATCCTGTTGATAATAGAGCTAGAAATGAATAAAGGAAAAACAAGTGAAATCATCTATGACCCTAAACAATGCCCAGTCTTTCAAACACATTGACGTTAAAACTAACCCCAACTGGAATTACCACCAAGAAAGCACAACTTTTAAACTGTTTATATCTGATAATCTGTGGAAATAATGTTGCAGTCTCTCATAATTTTGCCTTATTTTGAATTATATATTTTTTTGTAATTTAATGTTAGTATGTGAGCAGAAAAGTAGCATAAGTGTATAAGAATATAGATTTTTAAATAAACAAAAATTATTTACTTTCTAGTAAATAAGAGTTAGGAATAGAAGAGAAACTGCAACTCGGCAATTCTTCTCAGCTGGCATCCAATCTCCTTCTCTCAAACACTCTGTTCACTTAGCCACAGCTGGACCCAGTGAGTGGGTTGGAAATTGAAGCCTTGGCATCACGCAGTCTTTGCCAGTAGATGTATGTCCTGTGTGCAGCCGGGTCCCATGAGTCTCTGCTCACTGGAGAACCTGAAGGGAATTCCAGAAAGGGAATCCTGAGACAGTATGATTTGGATTCAAACAGTTCTGAGTCCAGATCCTCTTAAAAACGCTCCAGCTCAGAAGTTCCGAAGGTGTGGCTGCCAGATGAACAGCATCAGAATTACAGGGAATTTGCTAGAAATGCAGGTTCTTGGGTGCCACCCTAGACATACACAATCAGAAACTCTGTGAGCCAGACTCTTCTATCTGAATTTGAACAAGCCTTCTCAGAGACAGACTCAAGCTTGAGAATTACTGATCTAACTGAGGGGCTTAGGACAATCCTCTAACCCCTCTTTGCCTTGGATTTACTCATAGGCAAATTAAAGCTAATAAAACTAACCTGATAGCCTTGCAAAGATGAATGAAAAGATGGTTATCAAGCAGATCACCCAAAGGAGAACTCAATGAATTAGATCTTCATTTTCTCCTAGTGTTCTTTAACAACCTTTCAAGAATCATCTCTTTGACAAGTTACTCACTTTTCCCCTTTAATACAAGCTTTGCTGGTGGCTGAGTGGTAAAGAATCTGCCTACCAATGTAGGAGATGTTGGTTCGATCCCTGGGTCAGGAAGACCCCCTGGAGAAAGAAATGGCAAACCATTCCAGTATTTTTGCCTGGAAAATCCCATGAACTGAGGAGCCTGGTGGGCTACAGTCCATAGGGTCACACTGAATTATATGTTCATTTTCTCCTTCAGTATTCTTAAACAATCTTTAAGAATCATCTCTTTGCCAAATTACCCACTTTACCCTTTAAAACACTTTACTCTTGGTTTGATGGAAACAGTAAAAGACTACCTCTGTTAGATTGAACAAAAGTATTTATTAGATGAAAACAAGCAAAACAACATACTCAGAATGTTTCTTTTTACAAAAGAGAGCTGTATGGGAAGGTGGAAATACTTCTGGACCCAGTTACAGGGAATTTGTGGTCTAGCTCTATTTCTGTGTATGCCTTTTTCTATATGAAGCCATATGGAATGGCAGAAGAGGTAAAAAATGTACTTAGGTAAATCAGGGTTCAGATCCTACCTTCCCCATCCTGTAACTATACAGGGCATGCTTCAAGTGCCTAAGACACACTCTACTGCTCAGAATGCCTAGAATGGCATGGCTTACCTGCCCATCACCCTCCAAGTTCATGTTTGCATTAATAGTTGTGTAAGAATATAATGTGCAGTTTCCACCATGAAAGACAAGGAACAGGAAGAAATTGTTCCCCACATTCATCTATCATTGAGTAACGCTTTTCACCTTTTCTTTCCTCTTATGCCTGCTTGGAAGCTCCAATCCTTTGGCCACCTCATGCGAAGAGTTGACTCATTGGAAAAGACCCTGATGCTGGGAGGGGTTGGGGGCAGGAGGAGAAGGGGACGACAGAGGATGAGATGGCTGGATAGATCACTGACTCGATGGACATGAGTTTGAGTAAACTCTGGGAGTTGGTGATGGACAGGGAAGCCTGGCGTGCTGCGATTCATGGGGTCGCAAAGAGTCAGACACGACTGAGCAACTGAACTGAACTGAACTGATGCCTGCTTGGAATCCCAACCAATTTTACAAATGGCAGCCCCTCCCAAACTTCCCCTGCCACGCAAACCCAGACAATAGAGGATGTCATTCCCTTTACATAGCTTGCTAGCACTCAGAAGGGCAATTACCCCCATTCTCAGATTAACCAGTGAAAAAACAGAGCTCGGGACCCTGAAGTGGCAGCTTTCTGTTCTGTAGATTCTATAACTGGTCCAAATGCCACACACTGAATGTTTATGACTCTGTGCTTATGACAAGAAATGAGCACACGCGAGACCACAGCCGTGCAGGGTCACCACAGGCCAAGACTCCATCTTTGCTGATGTGAATCCTGGTCCTCTGGTGTGCTGATTTGTAACAGTAAATTGCTGTTACAAATTACTGCAAAGTTGGCAGTTTAAAGTAGCACTAAGGTCATTCTCTTAATGTTGTGTCAGTTGGAAGTCCGAAGTCAATTTCCCCGGGGCCAAAATAAAGGTGTTCATCGAGCCATGCTCCCACTGGAGACCTAAGGGGATACACTGTCCCTGCCTTTTCCAGCTTCTAGAGCTGCATTCCTTACATTAATTGGCCTGCGGCTCCTTCCTCAATCTTCAAAGCCAGCATGCAGCATCTTGCTTCAGTCCTTACCTTGCCTTTTGTTTCTGGAGTCAAATCTCTCTCTGCCTCCTTCTTATAAAGACACCGTGATAACGTTTAGGGCCAACCCCATGTCAGTATTCTTAACTTGATCATATCTACAAAGTCTCTTTTGCCATATAGGTAACACTCAAAGTTTTAGGGATTAGAACTTGAGTGTTTGGGGGTAGAGGATAGAGTGCATTTGTCAGTTTACTATATTTGATATCAAACATCTTTGGTATTAAAATAATAAATCTTCTTTCCATTAAGTGACCAGTGGTTGAGATTGATACTTTCACTTCCATCAAACCACAAAGACAAAAATTAACCCTCATGACTTCAGAATAATATTTTCACATCTGGGCAGAGCTTAGGTGGGAAGGCAGGTGCTCTCAAGGCCCTCAGAGCCCCCAGGCAGGTACAGCCACTTCCCACCTGTGATCTCAAGCCTGGTTTTCCACCAAGTTTGGGGAAGGCTTGCTGAGGAAACCAAATGAGATAAGAGCTTATCATGGGGCTGGTAGACCAGTAAACACCCTCTCCCTCATTCTCCTCTCTGATCTCTGACTCTTATCTGTGTAAGACAGTTGTTTGCCAAGATGACCTTGAGGATCCTGCAAGGTCTGACGTCTGTCACAGTAACTCCTGTGCAGATTAAGATGCCTCACCTTATTCCTTCACTCTGGGCAGGACCCGGTCCATGGCCCAAATCCCCTTAACCAACCTGGCCTCTCCCACCTCCCAATCTCTCCTGCCATAGGCCTGCCATGGCATCTTTCTTTCCTGGAATATAGGCTGACTTCTGTGTTAACCTGTGCCCTGTCATCTCCTCCTTCCTCAAAGCTTCTAATCCCAAAAATATCTGAAAAAGGAAGGGAAAATACCCCCATTTCTATCTTTATAAGAAAAAACAAATGCTAAATGAAAAAATCAACCAGCTTGAATAGGTGGATTGGCAGGGTAGGGATATGTTGCATTTTTGCTTTGTTGTTTTTGTTTTTTTTTCTCTATTCTGCTGGTGCAACTTGGGCTATTCATAATTTCAGAAGCTGACAAGCACATACTTCAACAGAGAGACTACTGAGAGAAACAAATGATTTGTATTGTTAAGTGGTATAAACTCTGAATCTGTGAAGGCTTTCCAGCTTCCAGAGAAACACCTTCATCTGTCCTCAACTAGATACTGAGTGATTTCTGGGTACCAGAATGGAGCCGATTCTTTGCATATATGTCCTGCAATCTTCGATCTTGTCACCAAAGTAATATGGTCTTCATGTTACAAATGAGAACACAAGGCTCAGAGTCATTACCAGACTTGTTCCAGCTTCTACAGCTGAATAAATGCAAAGCTTGAATTGCTATAGGAGAAAATGTACCAGATAGAGATGCTGAAGACCAAACTTGCACTTGGCCACCAGTATCAATCCTCCCAGGTGTGGTCATTGAAAAACCAAGCTCTCTTCTGAGCTTGAGTTTCAAGACTTTGGTAAAGATGATCTCCAGTTTGCTTTCATAATCAGAACTCTATGTTATGATCTCTTTATGATATAAATATGCAAATACAGAAAAAAAAAGAAAAAACACAGAACTACTTCAGAAACTCTTAGAAAACCTTTGCTATACAAATCCACCCACCTAGGAGCTCTAGGAGAAAAGTGATTATGCAATGTCTTTCCCCTAAGCCCAGAGGCTCTGGGTACATGCATGCCAAGTCACTTCAGTCATGTCTGACCCTGTGCAGCCCTGTGGATTGTAGCCTACCAGGCTCCTCTGTCCATTGGATTCTCTAGGCAAGAATATTCAAAAGGGTTGCCATGCCCTCCTCCAGGGGATCTTCCCAACCCAGGAATCGAACTTGTGCCTTATATATCTCCTGCATTGGTGAGTTCTTTACCACTAGCGTCACCTGGAAAACCCAAGCCCAGAGGCTTTAGAAGTTTTTAAAGCAATAGGAAGATTAATGGAGGGAGGTTAAAGAGTGTTGAGGACAGAAGGAACAAAATGACCAGAAATTCAAAGACAGGGTATCACCAGGTCAGGGCCCTGGACTCTCAGAATTTTCCCTCATGCTAGTGGTCCCCCTAGCTTACAGCCAAAATCAAAGACAGGAGTTGTTGGATTTCACAGAAGTATTAAAATTAAGTGTGTGCAGTTGCCAAGTCATGTCCAACTCTTTGTAATCCCATGGACTGTAGCTGGCCAGGCTCTTCTGTCCATGAGATTCTTCAGGCAAGAATACTTGAGTGAGTTGCCATTTCCTACTCCAGGGGATCTTCTCAACCCAGGGATCAAACCCGCATCTCCTGCATCGCAGGTGAATTCTTTACCACTGAGCCACCTGGGAACTATTCACCTGCAATATTGCATGGTGGGAGTCCCAGACATCATCTTACCCAAAATACACAAGTTTAAACTTTGTCCATGCAGGAATCTGTATGACCAAATAAGTCACAAATGCTCATAATAGGCAAGAAGACAGCTACAACTCTAAGAAAAACTGCTAGAGTTTCCATTAAAATCCTTATTCTAATGGCAATCAAGAGGTCATCACTCATGTCCCATGCCTGGTGCATGGTTAGTGAATGTTTTTGCATGCACAATAGTGTGAATGAATGGATAAATTAATGAAGGAATGGATCAGTGTAAAGATTAACAATGGAAATTTTGAATCAAGAAAATGCTAGCAATGATTTATTGCTATAGTAATTTGAAGAATGACATATTTTGCCATTCTGCCAAGAATATACTTTATTCAATTTTATTATCTTCATTGTAAGATTCCTCATTTAACACAAAAGTGAAGAATATTTTAAGTTCTGCTCACTTCTTGTAAGGCTATGCTTTTTAGCGAACACACTTTAAAAAACAAATCAGTTGTATTGTGCTCAAGACTTCAGACACTTTTTTTTTTTTTTTTTTTTTCCAGAGAACCAGCAGCTTTCTTGTTTGGAATTTTAATGAGAGCTCATAGATTTATGGCAAATCATGAAGGATACAGGATACACCCAAAATGGAATTCTTTGTCAGGAAATACTTAGTTAAATTATTCCAATCCAACTTTTATACATGTGCAAGAGAGACCTCGCACAAAGGCAGAATGATGAACATGATAACATTCTGGAATCCAAGCACATGATTTTGTAATATGACAAGACACCTTTGTGCAAATCTATTTACAGCCTGATAACATGTTTTTCCTCCAAAAAGCAGACACTACGAACACAGGGCAGGTACTACCCTTATTTTCCAAGAAGCTGAAATGCAATGATGCTTAAACATGCCAACTATAATCATGCCTCAATTCACTAAGTAAATGCCTTTTCATTGAATACCTGTTATGGTCCATGTTTGGTGCTTTCAGGAGAAAATAGAAGTTAAACTAAAGTCCCTACTTTAAAGAAAGTTTTATTCTAACATAGAATAATAAACAAAGGCAAATCATTGTAACATTAGGCAGGATGTTATTTCTGCATTAAAATGATCAATATATAGTGAGATGGTAAGAAAAAAATGGAGTGATTGGTAACATGATTATAGGAAAGTGATATTTGAGCAGATGTTCAAAAAGAGTCAGATTGCAACAGGTGGAGATGTGAAGGAGGACATTACAAATGGAGGAAAATCAATGTGTGATTAAAATTTAGGTGGGAATTACCATAATCAGGGTAAAAAGTTTAGCATTAACTTTGAAGGCAATTAAGAATAATATCTATATTATATATATACATATATATATATATCTTGAGGGACATTTATATATCCCTCAAGAAATATATAATGTGAGTGTGCATATATATATATATATATATATATATATATACACTTCAGTCTTTAAATATAATTCAAAACCATTAAAACTTATAGCATAACCTTTACCTGTGCATAGAGGAAGGGTTTTGACTATTTGATCGATTTGCAAATTGTGACACAGATAGATATGATAAAATGCATGCACTATACATTATATACAGGTTTATATATTATATGCATACAAAGAATGCAAAATGTTTCTAAATGATATCCATACTAACAAATCTCAGCCATTACAGTATTTTAATAGCATTCATTATTGCATTATTTCATTTTCCTATGCAAATTATATCAGAATACATAAAGTAATTACAACTCTATAGAGCTTGTACAAAGAGTAAATGCATTGTTGTAGAAGGACCATGTAAGTCTAAATACTTAAAATGTAATGTTTGCTCTCCAAGTAATATGTAAGTGGCCATGTGACTTGTACAGATCAAAGATTATACTTGCTTTCCTGAAAAGCATGAATTAATGAAATGAAATTAGAGGTAAGATGCTATAAGATGTCCAACTCTTTGCCACTCCATGGACTGTAGCCTACAAGGCTCCTCCATCCATGGGATTCTCCAAGCAAGAATCCTGGAGTGGGTTGCCATTTCCTTTTCCAGAGTATCTTCCCAACCCAGGGATTGAACTCGGGTCTCCCACATTGCAGGCAGATGCTTTACCCTCTGAGCCACCAAGAGACTGTGAGATGTTATAGTCTGAAATCAATTATAAAGGAAAATACAGACACGGTGATGCCATTAAAAAAGAAATATGATGACTGTAAAATACATAGTTTCAAGATGGTGCTATTGATAAAAACTGGTAAAGAGGAAGGGTGAGTTTGGAAAGGAGAGTAATAATTCAGTTTGGGATCGGCTGTGTTGAGCTATCAATGGGACATCCATGTGACATCCATACAATACTCAAGAGAGAGTTAGTCCTGGAGAGATATACTTTTTATTACTTTAAGATATACTTTGATTAAAATCTTTTCTAATCAATACTCAATAATTATATTTGTAAAATTATAGAGGATTGAAGAGGAAGAAGCCAGAGAGACATGAGGAAGCTGAGAACACAAGTTCAGCCACCAGCTACTTTAAAAGGTTAGGAAGAGGAAGAAAGACACAATGGAAGGAAGAAAAAGATTCAGGATGGTACTATTTCCTAGAGGCCTTGAGAGGAGAAAGAGCCAAGAAAGAGGCGACCAAGGATGCCACTGCAAAGGGACATAGACTCTGAAGACAAAGATAATTGGTTTTAAGGAACAGAAAAGCATGATCAACTTTTCAGTAAACTGGGCTATGTGTTTGTGTGTGCTCAGTTGCTCTGGCGTGTCTGACTCTTTGTGACCCCATGGACCATAGCCTACCAGGCTCCTCTATCTATGGGATTTCCCAGGTAAGAATACCAGAGTGGGTTGCCATTTCCTACTCCAGGGGATCTTCCCAACCAGGGATCGAACCAGCTTCTCCTTTGTCTCCTGCATTGACAGGTGGATTCTTTAGCACTGAGTCACCAGGGAAGCCCATATACTGGGAAATAGGATGGATAAAAGGCAGCCAGATTATAAAATGTCAAGAAATGAATGAGGGTGAGGATGCAGAACTTGGATTCAAGCCTGGGTTTCTAGAACAATCTTCTTAAATCCATGCTACTCCTAATCCACTCAGGTGTGTATCTACTTTAAAAGAGTGGTGAAGACAGAGCCATGAGCTCTCCTGGGACATACAGGATGGAGCTCTAGCTGATTCCCTGACATTGGTAGACTCTGCAAACTGCTGCAAGACCTTTCCAAATGAGTTGGGGGAACAACTCTGTAAGTAACTTGAGTGTTCATAAAGTTCCCAGAATATATTTTAAGCATTTCTCAATTTATTTCTTCAAGTGGAAACAATGGCTAGCTTAATATTTTTCACCAAAATCTATTTCCTTTGAACTTTTCATTGAAGTCTAATCATTTTTGTTCATTTTCCCTCTAAAAGTTATTTAGACTTTTTCTGAAAATATTTAGATTTGTTATTAAAGGTTTTTTCAATTATAAGAAGCAATAAACTAGCACATATTCAGTGAAAGACCTAAAGAAGATGTTATTAACATGATATTTCAGGTTATACATACTTAAACCATTTCCAAATAGCTAGAGTTTTGTGATGAATTGTTGTGAAAAGAGATTTTCGGCTATTTGACAAATGACTTCGAATCTCTGGAACATAAAATTTATCAAATACAATGAAATTTAGCTTCATGCCCAATCTATGTAGAATGTGATCTCCTAGTATTATAAAAATACTTCAGCAGAATTATTATTAAAGTCCTAGCAAATCAACATTTTTAAGCTAAACCAAAGACTTAAGTTAAATTGACATTGCTTTTTAAAAGTTGCATAATTTAAATCCTTGAGGAATTTTCTTGTCCAGTTTGTGGGGGGGCAGGGAATGTGAGCGAGAGACAGAGACAGAGGAAACAAAGAATGTAACTGATAATCTCCATGAGAAGACATCTTGTCACACTTCTTCCAGTTTTACTTTTTTTTCCTCAAGCTAACCCCCTCCACATTCTCTTCATTTTCCTCTCAGCATCTTACTCAGCCAGAAGCATAGACCAAAAATCTATGCCATCTGAATCTCTTCCTTTTCATCCTAGTTGTCATCTTAAGGAAATAAAAAAAGACCACAGCTATATAATTTCTAGCCTAGAGAAATTTCATTTTTATTCAAGTAGCTTAAGCTCCATAAAGCACATGAAGCACTATTTTCAAGTTTCAAAAAATATGGCAAAAGTGTTCTTCTTTCAGCATCATTTAATATTTGACAACTTGCTCCTAAATGATTTTGCTACCTAAAAATACTCATTTGTGAAGCTTTTATCCATTGGGGTGGAATTTTTTTAAATCTTCCTGTCACTATATCATCCTCTACCCATTCTTTAAAGCATAGAATTATTACTTTTTTTGTTGCTGACAAGATACGAGATAATTCTTTGAGACACATTACATTCAAGAACCATATATCTGTTTCAATGCCCAGGAGTGAGATGCTTTTGAGAAATGGCATGCTTAGTGACAGTATATTCCAGAAGTAATGTGGGATTTGGAGCACAATTATATGACTGCCTACAGCCCTTAATCATGTTCACACTCATGACTTGAAACTCCTCACTTGATTCCTGCCTCCAACTATGCCTCTCCCATCTTCTTTGACCAGATAGATGCTCTCAATTGTTACTGGCATACAAATTTGAAACATATTTACTATGCATTAAAATTATTCTGTTTCTGTTCATTCCTCCTGGTTGTCCCAGGGCCAAATACAGTTTCTGATCTTGTATGAGCACATAGCAAATGGGTGGGGGAAAGGGAAGGAAGGAAGGAGCGAGAAACAGCATTCTTCGCCAGTTCTAGGTTTGGCTGGCATATACTCTAACAGTTAAAACATTACAGGTGAGAGTGTGGAAGCCTCGGGGATGAGAATCCTCAGTAGGGACTTCCCTGTGGTCCAGTGGTTAAGACTTTACCTCAATTGCAGAGTGTACAGGTTCAATCCCTGGTCAGGGAGCTAAGATTCCCACATGCCTCTCAGTCAAAAAAAAAAAAAAAAACAGAAGCAATACTGTAACAAATTCAATAAAGATTTTTTAGAAAGAAGAAGAAGAATCCTCAGTGTTATCCAACAGTTACAACATTGAATGAGTAGGGTGGACTACTCAGATCCAACACCAGAGTCTCAGTCTATTTTGGCGACTATAACAAATTCTACCATGGATTGGGTAGCTTGAAAACAGCAAAAAGTTTTTTCTCACAGCTCTGGAAGCTAGAGGTCTGAGATCAGGGTGCCAGCATGGCTGGGTTCTAGTGAAAGCCTTCTTTCTAGTTTGAAGATAGCTGTCTTCTCCTTATTGCCTCACATGGTGGAGAACAAAGAGGGATCTCTGGGATCTCTTATAAGGGCACAAATCCCATTCATGAAGGTTCCACCCTCATGACTTCATTACCTCCCCAAAGACCCACCTCCTAAATCCATTACACCAGAGCTTAGGAATTCAACACAAGAATTTGGAGGAGACACAAATGTTATGTCCATGCTAACAACCACGTGGTGCTACTTCTTGAGGAGGATCTAAGACAGACAGAGTTGTCTAAATGCAAGACTGGGTGCACCTCTTTATCCTTACGTAGCTCTGAAATGTCTGTGGTACAGAATTAGGAGAAGCTGAATTCTACCCTAGACTTTGCAATGAAAATGATACCTTCTCTAACATTATCCTTGCTCTGCTGGGCTTGATATATCAAACCAGGAAGTCTGACCACATCACAGGAGGTGCTTTTCTTTCTGAAATTCTTAAAGTGATCCTTTCTTACACAGCTTATTTTAGCAGTTTCACATTTTAAATCAAGTTTGTCATGTCTTATCATTACTTTAAGCAGCATAGCTTTTCTCTAATGCTCCTTTCCTCAAGTTTTCTTCTGTTAGATATCATATCACTCTCAGATGCTTGGGCTACTTAAAGGGTTTTAGCCTCATTTATCTATTTATGGTTCACTTTTCTCTGGCAGCCATCCCATTAAATCCAGTCTCCAGTTAGCATCTATTGAGCAGTTCCCATGTTCCAGAATCCATAATGCCCCTCCTGTGAAGAGGGAGTAGGGGTCTTCCTAGGGCAGTAATAGATTGGCAGGTCAAGGCTGGTTATGAGAGTTATTTCTTACTCATAGACATTTGTTGTTGTTTAGTTACTAAGTCTTGTCTGACTCTTTTGCGATCCCATGAACTGTAGCCCACCAGGCTCCTCTGTCTATAGAATATTTCAGGCAAGAATATTGGAGTAGATTGCCATTTCCTTCTTCAGGGGATCTTCCTGACCTAGGAATCTAACCCATATCTCCTGCATTGCAGCAGTTTTGTTTTTTGTTTTGTTTTTTTCACCACTGAACCACCAGGAAAGCCTTCTCATAGACAGTGGCTCAATGGTAAAGAACCCGCCTGCAATTCAGAAGATGTGGGTTCAATCCTTAGTCAGGAAGATCCCCTGGAGAAGGAAATGGAAATCTACTCCAGTAGTCTTGCCTGGAAAATTCCATGGACACAGAGGAGCCTGGAGGCTTATAGTTCACAGGGTCGCAAAAGAGTCGGACATAACAACAACTAAAACTACTCATAGACATAAGTAACCCGATAAAGGAAGGGGTTTGATGAGTGAAAAGTTCACTGCTGTGAGGAAAAAGGAAGCAGGCAAAGAAGAGAGTCTGAGTAGGTTTTCGAGCCAGACGTCAGCCAGCCAAGTAGTTGAGGGCAGGGAGAAGAGGAGAAGCAGGGTGATCCTGGTTCAATACCACAGCCCATGATCATTACTTGTGGTCGCTACTCTGTAAGATGATTCCTGGGAGGGTTGTATTTAAGCATTGAGAGCAATATAGATAAATGCAGACACCTCCATTTATGGTTAAAAAATGAATTGCCTAAGTACCAGATGAGGTGGCTTAGATTGACAGATGATTTTTTAAGATATTTTTATTTTAAATTATGAAATATTTATCATAATATTTAAAAATCATGAAATATCGACTGACCACAAGCACAACCCTAGCCAACAGGATGCTGAGGCTGAAGAAACCTAAAATTGTTGAGCTATTAGGCACTGAAGGAAGAAATGCAATGCCCAGCTCAAAGGGAACCATGGCTTCCTGGGTCTGTCTGGATCAGACACTTCTGTGCATTTTGTTCTCTTCCAAAGGTGCAATGGAATATGTTCCAAGGATAGTGGTCAGAATGAGGGGATCAGCATCTGAGACCTGTAAGGGATGCTTGAATAAGCTTAGGCAGTTTAATCTGAAGATGAGGCCCCGGGGAGCTGTGACAGCTATCTCACAGTGACTGAAGGGCTGCCATGGACTCAGTTGCATTGACAATCCTGTGACTCCAGAGGGCTAATCAAGTTGATCAAGGAGTAAAGCTACAGAGAAAAAGCAGACTTCAGCTCAGTGTAGAGAACTTCCTAACATGAGCATTGTCCAAGAATGTAGTATTGGGCCTTCCAGGAAATGAATGCCTTGCTCTTGAAAAGCTGTCAGATGCCACCTCCTCTCTGATTAGTGAATTTCTGGAAAGAAAGCTGGAAAAGACTATGTTACAGTTCCTTAAAACCCTGTAATTTCCTTGAGTCTCTCTCTGGTATAGACCAGAGGTGCTCTATCTCAGATGAGCTTCTCAGGCTCCATTTTGCAGATGAGAAAACTGAGATGCCCATCAATTAGCAGAAAAGCCACAGAGCATGTTAGCTGTGGAGGCAGGACAGAAACAGTTCTTCTAAAGCCCTTCTACTTTTGTTCCTTCTCTAAACTGGTGCATCTGCTTCTTAAAGTGATTATGACAAGTGATCTGGTAAGCTTATTTTTAAAAGATTGAATCACTTTGAAAATAATCCTATGCAGGTTCAGTTCAGTTTAGTTCTGTTGCTCAGTCATGTCCGACTCTTTGTGACCCCATGAACCGCAGCACGCCAGGCCTCCCTGTCTATCACCAACTCCCAGAGTTCACCCAAACCCATGTCCATTGAGCCGGTGATGCCATCCAACCATCTCATCCTCTGTCGTCCCCGTCTCCTCCTGCCCTCACTCTTTCCCAGCATTGGGGTCTTTTCAAAGGAGTCAGCTCTTCACATCAGGTGGCCAAAGTATTGGAGTTTCAGCTTCAACATCATTCCCTCCAATGAACACCCAGGACTGATCTCCTTTAGGATGGACTGGTTGGATCTCCTTGCATTCCCAGGGACTCTCACTTTTTCCAGGTGAATAGTAGGAACATAGATTGTTGCTAGAAAATAATAGTTGGAAATGACTCTTGTTGCAACCATTTTTAGGCTATCCTCAGTTCATATTTTTTTAACCCTCAACTAATGACCCAGGTTGGATCCCAGGGTCAAGAAGATCCCCTGGAGAAGAACATGGCAACACACTCCAGTATTCTTGCCTGGAGAATTTCACGGACAGAGGAGCCTGGTGGGCTACAGTCCATGGGCTTGCAAAGAGTCAGACACAACTGAGTGACTAACACACACACACACACACACACAATACCTTTAGGTTATATACTAAGCTAGTCTTAGAGATACAGAAATAAATAAGACACTAATTCCTTCCAAGGTGCCCATAGTCCCAAAGTATGGTAGATAGACAAAGAAAAATCCACTACAATACCATGCACAAATGCTCAACAGAAACATACATTTCATACTATGCTATGGAAGATCATAAAAGGGAACTAAATCTGTGCAGGAAGGCTGCAGAGAAGAGGTGGCATTTGATCTGTAAGTATATAGAAAATAGGACAGAATAAACATTATGATACAGTAAGTACATATGAAGCCTAAAGAGTTCACTGGATCTGAAATATCGAGTATTTGAACAGGAAGTGGTGGTTAATGAGACCACAGTTGAGAATCACGTTTAGGAATCTGGAATTCATCAACATAAGCAAATCCATTATTTTATCCACATCTTAAGAGGATCACTTTGGCAGCTAGATTAAAGATAGACATTGCCTTGATATGTTGAACAACTCATATATCAGAGACAACAAAGGCAGTTCAATAGCCAAATAATTTATTGGCTTATTGAATCTCTCTTTTAATTTATTAATAATATAACATTCATATTGTCTAAAGACACTTTTAAAAAAGAAAGGCAGAAACCCTGATGTTTTCTGATTCTTTCTGTCTTGTTTATTTCAGGGGATGGCAAGCTGTTAAGAGTAAAGATAATGTCATTATGCCCCAAACATTGAACAGTTCTAGCTACATGAGGCCTCAGCAAATGTCTAATAATTAACATATGAAGTAGATGCCTAATTTTTAAAAACCAAAGATGAGGAGTAACATCAGAGTACATCAGTCATGTTTTAACTTAAAAACAATTTAGAAATATAATTACTTTATTGTTCTAATCACCACTTCTTTCTAAAAACTTATTTATTTTTGACTGGAGGATAAATTGCTTTAAAATACTGTGTTGGTTTCTGCCACACATCAATATGAGTCAGGTATGCATATGTCCCCTCCTTCTTTAATCACTTCTAATACTCTCCTCATTCATTGATCTGCCTAGTACAATATAATGTTATTTTTGCCATCCAAACTCCTTTACCCTTCTTTTGGTAAAATGCAATTGAATTTTGCCTGCTCCCAGCCTATGTAGTTTGGTTGGAGTTGAACCCACTCCAAGATCTAGGGTAAATCCTTACTGACCAGAGCCAATCAGTATAATGCATTCTCCAGATCATGGTGATTGGTTGAAAGATGGTTACAACACACAATCAGACCAGTGAGACCTTGAAAACTGGTGGAGTCTTGGGAAATAAATTCTTATTTACTTGAAGCTGGAGGGAGGAGGATTCAAGGCCTGGCTGAATTCCGCCAATGTCTGATCTTGGAAGAAGAGCATCCCTGAGAATGGGGGTAACACAGCAGAGGTCAGAGCCATGCCCCTCTGAGGTCTAGGGCTTTAGTCAAGTCTACCACTGGAGTTTTCATTACATTAGTCATAGATTCTCATTTGCTTAAGCGGCTTTGAATTAGATTTTCTGTCACTTACAACCCCAAACTCCTAACTGCTAGATATGATTTAAGGGGGAAAACCAATAAGCTAAATTTATCATCCACTCTATTAAGAAAGTTGTCATTCTGATTTAGCTTTTTATTCCAATAAAACCCACCCAGATGATATCTTTCTAGTTCTGCTTTGTGAATGTACATAGAGAGTACACTTTCCAACCTTTATGCTCTCACTATACCATGAAATTTCATTAAAGCTTACCCTGTCTCATATAGCAGACATTTCTGGGCTTATCTTTATGTCTTAATGTACTGTGGATTTCTGGTAAGTGAGGGAAACTTTTTGCTTGTCTTTAGATCTTCCATAGCCCCTAGCATAGAACCTGGCATGTAGCAGGTCCCCAGTAAATGTTGATAAAGTAATTTTCATTTATTCTATAGATTCAATAACAATATGCTCCCAGGTTGTATAAAATTGAATTTTGAGTTGTTCTTACAGTGCTGTTCTACTAGGAAGTCAGTGAAATAAATATGAAATTAGTGAAACCATTTCCTTCTGAATCACTCATAGATTCTATAGAACTAATGATCCCAAGTAGAATAGAAATAGTCATACATTTTGAGGGGGAAAGTTGATAGTTGTCTAAATGTTATTTAAGAACTAGGCAGTGTTGAAGAAAGCCCTTTAGCTGTGTTTTCTTAGAACCAGGAAATGATGCTTTGTCGAGTGAAATACAAATCTGAACACAGACAAACTCAAATTTCCTCCAAGATAACCGTAATTTACTGTACCTGATTGAAAAGGCCAAGGCAAAGAACAACTAGTAAATTAACATAATTAATTTCCTCTTCCTTCAGCACCATTTTATCTGTTCTTGAGGAAAATCACATCAATGAATTGTCCTGGCTTCCCACGGCCATCATAGAAATTCAGCACCTTGTACATCACATATTTTTGGTGCCCAAAGAATGTTTATTGAACTAAAGTAAAGAAAAGAAACTGACAGTCTTGAATGTTAAGTAGTATAAAACATTTTAATTTTTTTGTCTCTCTTAATTGTTACAATGATCCTTCTATTAATAATTCATCCATTTAGCAACTATTATTAATGACCTATTCAGTGGTAGTCTAGTGTGAAGCAGAAGTAGTGTATTCTAGGACTCCTGTCTCCAAAGTCTGCGTCATTTCCTCCTCACCTCTTAGATAGTTACCCTAGAACAGGGGAAAGAATAGCAATGACTTTAAGCACAAAACAATCCCACTAGACAACTTCATTCACTTCTCACCTTCTCCAACATTATCATCTTTATCCAAATTGCCCTTGCATTCCCTTCTGGGTCACTGTGACAAATTCTTGGCTAGTTCCTTGGCCCCTGATGCTCTCTATCCAAACCACTTCTATATAGCAACCAGTGATATGTTTAAATAGAAAATCATTTTATTATCTTGCTGTTTGAAATCCCACAGGGGCCTCTAATTTCTCCTATGGGAAGGACCTAAATTCTTCACATAGAATTTTCCTGAAGGCCCAGCATGACCCAAGATTTCCTATCTCTATTGCCCTGGACCCCTTTGTCCTTGGTCTTCAGCCTCAACTCTTTTCTGGTTCTTTAAGCTTTCCAGCCCAGGTCTGGAGTCTCACTGAGATGCTCTCACAGCATCTTCATAATGACTTTATGACATTGTAAGAAAACATATGACATATGTAAGAAAACACAACTAAAGGGCTTTCTTCAACACTGCCTAGTTCTTAAAAATACCATTTAGACAACTATCAACTTTCCCCCTCAAAATGTATGACTATTTCTATTCTACTTGGGATCATTAGTTCTACAGAATCTATGAGTGATTCAGAAGTCATAATGACATTATGAAGACCTCTTCATAATGACACTTAGGACTGATATAACGCACTACTTATCTGTGTGATTGTCTCCCATAGATGTGAGGTCTATGAAGCCAAGGATGCTGACGCCCAGAACACATTGCTTAGTGAGTGAGCCCCTTGATAAACATATCATGAATGAACGACTCCAGGTGAAATGAGATTTGGCTGCCAGTTAGAGAACCTAGCTTTTAATCATTTGAATGTAAGAAATCATTGAAGATTTCAGAACCTGGAAACGACATGCATAAAAGTTTTCACCAATTTGCCCCACAATAAATTTGAAGGAACTTAGCACCATCTCTCTCACTTAATACTTTGAATGCCTCCAGAGTGAAAACCTCTAGAAGTCAATGAAAGTCAGCTTAGAAAGCTGATGTTTTCTGATGACACTCTTCAGAACCACTCTGATCTGTGATTTCTGAGGAAGGAGATGTAAGCTGGAGGACCACATAGCCTCTGTATTGCCTTAAGCCACAGAAGATGCAAAATTCTGGCATCCAGGCTGCATGGATTTTGAGTAGCAGCTGAGCCAAGGGTTATATCTCAGAAAGATTCAGCAGCAATGAAGTTAAAAATCTGTGCAGTCTAGAATTTATTTCTGGAGGTTGTCACAATCCATAACTAGTTGGGGAGTTTGCATAAACAAGTATTTATGGGCTGTCGGTATAAATGTAAAGAATGCATGCTTGAGGGTTTGTTTGTTCCATTTATCTTGAGGGACTCCTCAGGAGCTAAAGAACATGGTGTTGCTCCCATTCATGAGACTTGCGTTAGAGAAAAAAAAAAGACTGAATTCATGCCAAAATACTGTTTTATTTTCAAGGCCATCTGTGCACAGACATACCCCAGAGGCAATAAAAAGCTGCATTATTCTTCATTATTGTCCTGGAAGAGTACTCTGGCCTAATAAGGGAGCCCTGATTTCATAAGTGGGAAGGAACAACAGTTCCCTGGGATGGTGAATTAACTTGTTTTTTATAAATAAATGAATTTTCTCCCTGAGTAAACTTTGCTGAAGTGATTCACTGCCTCATTTTTGTTTGATACGGATATTCTAATACCACAGATCTCTGGATCTGGTTACTGCCTTGGCTTCTCTATCTGAGGTTAAGTTGCTATTTTACAACTTAAAAAAATCTTATTTGGTTATCTTGTGAAAGACATGCTTATATATATAAACATATATATGTATATATTAAAGAGTAATGCTAAAGGAAATCAACCCTGAATATTCGTTGGAAGGACTGATACTGAAGCTGAAGCTCCAATGCTTTAGCCACCTGATGTGAAGATCCAATTCATTGGAAAAGACCCTGATGCTGGGAAAGATTGAGGGTAGGAGAAGAAGGGGGCAATAGAGGGTGAAATGGTTGGATGACATCACCGACTCAATGGACGTGAGTTTGAGCAAACTCCAGGGGGATAGTGAAGGACGAGGATGCCTGGTGTGCTGCAGTCTATGGGGCTGCAAACAGTTGCATGGCTTAGAGTCACATGGCTTAGTGGCTGATCAACAACAGCAACAACAATTTTAAATGAGGCAAAGTCATTAGCAAGTGATGGAGGGAAGTTGTTCAATTGGCTTTGGGGGAAAGATTAGAAGCTTCTGCCCTCCTTTAGAATGAGAAGACCCTGCACAGCCTTCTGGATGTTTCCCAAAGCACTCTAATCCCCATGCCCTTGCCAGAGGAAACCATATGATAATGTTTCCTTTAGTTTGGGGCTACCCCATTCTCAATTTTGACTTTGCAAAGGCGTTTTTCAGGTGTTAAGATTTTTGAACCCTTGGGTTTGCATTTCTGACATTATAACACACTGGCTGTTTCCTTTCTAAACGATGCCACATGACCAGGGCATGTGAGAACCTCAAGGAACACTTCCTGCTGCAGGTCATGCGCTTCTAACAGAAGCTGCACAGACAGGCTGTCCATGTTGCTCTGGAAGCTTCAGGGCTGCACAGAATGACACATGACCAGAAGACAAAGTCTGAAATGAGGAAAACTACCCTAACAGTTGTGTGTAGTCAAGAGTCAGCTAGATGGATCAGATCTAAGTTCTTACTTAACTCAATGGGAGATCTCTGGGAGGTCACGTCGTCTCACTAAACCTCAGTGTTTTCACCAGTGGAATGGATACAGTCCTGTCTCCAAATTTGGTCTCCAAGGTCCAGTGAAATGCTGTGTATGAAAGCACTTAACAAGTAACCAAGCTTTAGTAAGGCTGTGCAGCACAGAGCTCAGAGGTCATTAAACTTAAAACTCCTTGAAGGCATGGGCTTCCTCCTTCAACTGGGATCCCTAGGACTCCCCTAGAACAGCAGCCAGCATGCAAGAGGCATACAGGGACACTTGGTGAATAAATGTGTGAAAGAATTATTGAACATAACAGATGCACAATCAATATTCATTTCTTCCTTCTTCTTCACAAGGCTGAAAACAGTACCTTGTGCCTAGTGCTTCTAAAAGCTATTTGTTTCACAGATGTTAGTTACTACATCATGTTTTTCATTTCCCAGTACATTCTAACTTCCCTGGTAAAGTGTTCTATAAACCCACAATTGCCAGTTATGAGAGTAGAGCTTAAGATTCAGAGTAACATGAGGTGGAAGTGTTTTGTTCCTCCTGGCAAGCCATAGCTGACTACTCCATCCACCAAGGAAAGGATGCAGCTTTGAGAACAGAAAGAGAGGAAAATCGTGGAAGAAAGGTAAGAGTTGTAGAGAAGGACTGTCTTAGACAACAGAACCTGAGGCAACAACTTCTTCTTTTTTTTCTTTTTTTGCTTTTATTTTTTTATTTTTATTAATCTTTCTTTCTTTCTTTCTTTCTTTTTATTAGTTGGAGGCTAATTACTTTACTATATTGTAGTGGGTTTTGCCATACATTGACATGAATCAGCCATGGATTTACATGTGTTCCCATCCTGAACCCCCCTCCGACCTCCCTCCCCATCCCATCCCTCTGGGTCATCCCAGTGCACCAGCCCCAAGCACTTGTCTCATGCATCCAACCTGGATTAGCGATCTCTTTCACACTTGATAATATACATGTTTTGATGCTGTTCTCTCAAATCATCCCACCCTCGCCTTCTCCCATAGAGTCTACAGGTCTGTTCTATACATCTGTGTCTCTTTTTCTGTCTTGCATGTAGGGTTATCGTTACCATCTTTCTAAATTCCATATATATGCATTAGTATACTGTATTGTTGTTTATCTTTCTGGCTTACTTCACTCTGTATAATGGGCTCCAGTTTTATCCATCGCATTAGAACTGATTCAAATGTATTCTTTTTAATGGCTGAGTAATATTGCATTGTGTATATGTACCACAGCTTTCTGATCCATTTGTCTACTGACGGGCATCTAGGTTACTAATCAATGAATATAGTAAAGTTGCAGGATATAAAATTAACACACAGAAATCCCTTGCATTCCTATACACTAACAATGAGAAAACAGAAAGAGAAATTAAGGAAACAATACCATTCACCATTGCAACAAAAAGAATAAAATACTTAGCAGTATATATACCTAAAGAAACAAAAGACCTATACGTAGGAAACTATAAAACACTGATGAAAGAAATCAAAGAGGACACAAACAGATGGAGAAACATACTGCATTCATGGATTGGAAGAATCAATATTGTGAAAATGACTATACTACACAAAGCAATCTATAGATTCAATGCAATCCCTATCAAGCTACCAATGGTATTCTTCACAGAACTAGATCAAAGAATTTCACAATTTGTATGGAAATACAAAAAACCTCGAATAGCCAAAGCAATCTTGAGAAAGAAGAATGGAACTGGAGGAATCAACCTGCCTGACTTCAGACTATACTTACAAAGCCACAGTCATCAAGACAGTATGGTACTGGCACAAAGACAGAAATATAGATCAATGGAACAGAATAGAAAGCCCAGAGATAAATCCACATACCTATGGACACCTTATCTTCGACAAAGGAGGCAAGAATATACAATGGAAAAAAGACAACCTCTTTAACAAGTGGTTCTGGGAAAACTGGTCAACCATTTGTAAAAGAATGAAACTAGAACACTTTCTAACACCATACACAAAAATAAACTCAAAGTGGATTAAAGATCTAAATGTAAGACTAGAAACTATAAAACTCCTAGAGGAGAACATACGCAAAACACTCTCCGACATAAATCAAAGCAAGATCCTCTATGACCCACCTCCCAGAATATTGGAAATAAAAGCAAAACTTAAAAAATGGGACCTAATGAAACTTAAAAGCTTTTGCACAACAAAGGAAACTATAAGTAAGGTGAAAAGACAGCCCTCAGATTGGGAGAAAATAATAGCAAATGAAGAAACAGACAAAGGATTAATCTCAAAAATATACAAGCAACTCCTGCAGCTCAATTCCAGAAAAATAAATGACCCAATCAAAAAATGGGCCAAAGAACTAAACAGACATTTCTCCAAAGAAGACATACAGATGGCTAACAAACACATGAAAAGATGCTCAACATCACTCATTGTCAGAGAAATGCAAATCCAAACCTCAATGAGGTACTATTACATGCCAGTCAGAATGGCTGCTATCCAAAAGTCTACGAGCAATAAATGCTGGAGAGGGTGTGGAGAAAAGGGAACCCTCTTACACTGTTGGTGGGAATGCAAACTAGCACAGCCACTATGGAGAACAGTGTGGAGATTCCTTAAAAAACTGGAAATAGAACTGCCATATGACCCAGCAATCCCACTTCTGGGCATACACACCGAGGAAACCAGATCTGAAAGAGACACGTGCACCCCAATGTTCATCACAGCACTGTTTATAATAGCCAGGACATGGAGGCAACAACTTCTATAGCAACAGTTTATGGGAGAGGTACAAACCCAGGGAGCAGAAGAGCAGAGACAGTCAAGGGGCAAAGGAAAGGGAGAAGAGACATAAGGAAGTGCCTTATGAAGCAGCCTGCCACCACTTCTACAAGCTGATTGTTCAACCCCATAGAAGTTCACTGTGGAATGTTCATTCTTCCTGCATCTGGGTTGTTCAAGTTCAGATGTCATGTGGATCCTGAGGCATCTTGTGCCACAGAGAAGCTCTGGTTGGGAGGCCCATCGTGCAGGTATAAAGCAATGTTTTTTGAAACTTGCATGCAAGAGCCCTTAGGGACCAGAAACAGCTTCCCAGGAAGCACATCTGTCTGGAGCATCCACAAGATGGCAGGACCAGGACTTCAGGAGCAGCCCAGCTGCAGCCAGGGTGACAATGGAAGCTGGTGCAGAAGTGCAACTTTCTCACTCGTGAGATAATTTTGCTAATTAAAATTTCATAAATCCCAGAATCTTATGGATGAGATAGCAAGGCAAAGTGGAAAGAGAACACTGAGCCAATCCTGCTTCAAACCCTGGCTCTCATCTCAACCCACAGCTCCATGACTTGGAGAGAGTCCCTCTCTGTAATGTGGTTTCTCCATTTCAAAATTGGAATAATAATAACATGCACGTTGAATGAGGACTGGACAGTGAATATGGTAGAAGAATGGATGGATAGATGGATGTTTGAATGGATGGATAGATAGATAGAATATGTGTTTGCATAGATAGATAATGTGTTTGCATATATACCTAGTGTTCTGACTGGCACAAAATACACATTTCATACATACTACTAAACAAAATCAGATTGAAGTGGACATTGGGCCAACATCATAATAACCTCACAGGGTTGTTGTGAGAAATAAGTGTGAGAAACAGATGTGAAAAATATATCAAGTTCCTGGCACATAGTGCTGTTCAAAAAATGGGAGTTACTACTACTGTTGTTAATATTATTACCATTATTCCTTCCTCTCTGCCTGTCTTGACTGGTCAGTTGGTCTAGCCTATTGAGCCAGAGAACATTTTTTCCCCATTGCTCTTGATACTATAGTAACAGTAGATTTTTCATGAAGGCTTACTGATCAAGTCTGTTTGGCTTATGAATCAAGTTCAACAAACATTTATTGAACCTTCACCACGTGCCAAGAACTGTGGTAGACATCTACATACATATTAGGTGAAAGAAGAAGCCAGTCCGAGGTGTGATATCAAGGGCACCAGGAAAGTTAAGCTGCCCTGTCCTTGTATTCCTTTCTCTGATGGCTGTTGCCAAGAATTAAAAATGCAAACCCCCAGGAGAGCTTATTTCATCCCTGGTTGTAATCGAGAAACCTGAGAGCATTTCCCTGGAATAAAAAGAAAGAATGCAGATTCTGACAACTAAGAGGGCCAAGAGTAGGAAACTAGAGGACCTGGACCAAGTTAGCTTTTAGTCAGTGTTTTTCAAGAGAAAGTTTGCAAATAAACTGTGCAAGAGCCATATCATTGTATGAAATCATCACCTAAGTGATGGCAGAACTTTGGCTACCCTAGAAGCAGGCAGAATCCACTTTGTCCCTGTCTGTACCCCATGGGTCACAGAGATCCTACCCAACCTGCAGCCCTGGCCCGTCACAGAAGCGGGTAGGATATATGGCTTCCCTCCCTCTTTGTCCTGAATTGGAGGTCACATTCTGAATTTATGTGCTTCCCAGTATCGCCTCTGCTCAGGCATTATCCTGGGAACAAAGCCAGGCAGAGACACAGGGTAAGAGCCGATGAGACCTCCCACCTGCCATTGTGGGATTTGGTTACTTGCCAGTCTAATTGCCAGAAAGGGCTTCTCCAGCATCCAGCTGCCTTCAGCTTCATTTCTAAACAGTCATGTTGAAAGTGATTGCCTCATGTCTCCTGGCAACAGCCAACCCATAAATGCACACAGTTAACCTCATCTGTCATCAAGGGGAGAACTTCATTTAGATTATTTAGAAATTCAATTGAATCTGCCAAGTCACAGAGCAGCCATTCCCTATTCTGACCTCATGGAGGAGTCAGAAGTGGATAAATAATGCCTCTTGCCCTCAAGAAACTTGCAGTCTAGTGGAAAAAGAAGACGCAAACACAGACCATAACTCTGAGGAACACCTAATAGCAGACTGATGAACAGATGCATTGGGGACTTCCCCGGTGGTTCAGTGGCTAAGATTCCATGCTCCCAACACAGGGGGACTTGGTTTTGATCCCTGGTCAGGGAGCTAGATCTTACATACCCCAACTAAGAGTTTGCATACTGCAACTAAAACATCCCACATGTCACAACTATGACCCACTGCAGCCAGATAATTTTTAGAAAAGAAGAGAAAAATAAAAGACACATGCAAGATGACTCTAATAGGCAGCAGAGTAGAGTATTTAAAAAAAGAGATGTTTCTAAATTGGGGTGACACCCACATAGAAGGAAGGAGCTGTTGGTGCTGACCAAACCAAGTATGAGAGAAAGAGCCACTGTAGGAGATGAGAACTCTGCTCAGGCAGAGAAACCTGGACTCCACAAGCAGAGCAAAGAGCATGAACAGAGGTAGAAAGTCTGGGAGCTACCAGCAGTCTGGTGCATCAGGAGTTTATGAGAAAGTGAAGAGAGAGGAGCTGGAATGAGGGATCAGATTGTGGATTGGGGTCAGACTATGAACTATGGAGAGAACTTTGCGGCTTTGCTAAAAAGTTCGTTTCCCCCTTCCCCAAGTGATTAGTATTTGACAAGCATTGTGGAATACGGTGTGACCCTAGGGCAGACAGTATGAGGGCTGGATGGGAGGGAACGGTGCTGCAGACCAGATGCCGGGGAAAGATGACAGACAGTTCCTACTGCCAAGACCCTGGTGGATCCCACTCCAAGGCAAACTGCAAAAGGAGGGGAGGATCATTCAAAGCCATGGATACTGAAAATAACCTCTGTGTTCATTGACAGTCTTTCTCTTGGAAAAATGGACACCTGGTTGATTGCCTGAAACTCAGTCGATGTTCCAATGAATCCTGACAAACAGGTTGAACCTGGGACCATGAACAGGCTGTACATGCAATAGTCATCATCCATGTGTGCCTTCATTCTTAGGAGCCTGGTAAACACAAGCTTCACAACAGACAGACTGACCCAGCTCAGAGTCGTCCTCTCACCCAAAGACTGTGCAGGACGCCCCAAGGAACCTTGGCACAAGGAAGAACAGCCTTCACTGACTCATTCCCACATCCACTGCACAAATATTTGTGGAGTTCACCCCAGTGATTAAATCCTTTCAATGAAGGGAAAGGACCTTACCGTGTTCTTTATTAGTTATTGGATTTTCCATTTCTCAGTGTGGGGGTGGAGAAGAAGATGCAATAAGGCAAACCATTTGAAATTGATTGTTTGCTTCTCTCCAGGATAATTTCCTGGCAGCTGACAAAACACACAGACTGTGAGAAGCAGGCCCGAAACTTCTTGTAAAACCTCTTACTTTGTATTTTAGACTTTTTTTTAAATTCCTGTGAGCCCCAATTTTCTTATTTTTAAAATGAGAATAATAACACCAACCTCACTGTCAGCTGTGAGCAAGTTCATGGCTATGGCTGTGGAAATCAGTTCGGTGCAGAGCTCTAGGGGGCACCATTCATATAGATTAAAACATGAATGGCGCAGTCTGCAGTTGAGCAGTGCACAACCTCCACAGCTGTATGTGGCAGTCCTGGTGCTGAGAGAAGATCGAGGAAATAAAGCTATGAAACCACTTCATGAACCGTGAAGGGCGGCTTTAATCATCATAACTTTTGCCCAGGACATCCAAGAGATTATCTAAATCCCCACAGTGAAGCCAGGAGTTTGACTGAGCTATGAACAGTTTGAATTGATAATAAAGTATGCACAACTGCAGCATGGAACTTTACCACTGCAGAGGGGAAAGCTTACAAGCCTTTTGAGCTGCTGAGGGAAGCCAGTTAGGGATAACAGGGGAAAAGAAACAAACACAGTAGCAGACGTATGCTGAGTGTTTATTTTATTACAGACACTAAGCATGTTACATCTACTGTCAATTTAATCCTCACTACCATCTGTTAGGTGGGTACTATCATCACCCCCATTTTACAGGTGAAAAAATGCTACACAAGGATATTAGTTATGAGACTAAGGTACCATGATGTGTAAGCAGAGGAGCAAAGAGCTGAATCCATAGACTTCTCCAGCAGCTACAATTTTAACCACCTCCTGCCTCAGCAAAGGATAAACTTCCCTGCTCACGAGGCTGCCTGTTCAACACCTGGGCATCAGCCATGCAGTGGGAAAACAGACAAGGTCAGCAAACCAAGCACCAGTGAGGCTCTGGGTGCTCATAGATGCTAGTCCCTCCTCTAGGAGCTTGTACTGTATCTGAAGCAGCCAGAAACCCCAGAGACAATCGATATATCAGAGAAGCCCGTTCAATCACATGGTCCCATGCAAGTAGGTGTTTAGCAAAAGGAAGGAATCTTCTGAAAGTCTTTCAGAAGGACCTGAGCCTGACTAGTATCTTGGAAGAACTTGAAAGGTGGTGAGAGGGAGGTACTGGCCCCAGATGTCTCTGCCTTGGTGTGTGACTGGGGTGTAGGTGGGAAGGTGTAGTATAATGGGCCTGGTTGTTATGAAAGAGAGGCGTGTGTGCATGCTCACTAGCTCAGCCATGTCTCTTTGTGACCCCATGGACTTTAGCCTGCCAGGCTCTTCTGTCCATGGAATTATCCTGGCAAGAGTGCTGGAGTAGGTTGCCATTTCCTACTCCAAAGTTCTTGACCAGGGATTGAACCCACATCTCCTGTGTCTCCTGCATTGGCAGGTAGATTCTTTACTGCTGAGTCACCTAGGAACCCAGATGACAGAGATACTACTTGTCAAAATTAGTAGGAGGGAAAAAAAGAATCTGGATAGGGTAGCAGTGTTTCCTCTCCAAGATATTCATGTTTTCTTTATTTTTTATTGTTTATCTTGATGCAGGCTGTCACATTTTACATTGTCACAAAAGAAATAGAACCATGACTGATGATTCATAGCATATACACTTCATATTATGCACTTGTAATATTTCTATCTGGTTTCAGTTTTCCAGCATTGTTCTCCATCTAGAACATCATCATATTACTTAAGGAAAAAATGGCTCCATTATCTTCCTTCCTCCTGAAAAAATGCTTATGGCTGATGGAGGAAACCAAAACAGTGAGTGTCATAAAGACCAGGTGAACATTCAGAGTTGAGAGTGTTACTGAAAGTGTTCAAGGCTCTAAAGCCAATACTCAGGGGCAAGGTTGGTGAAAAGAAATCTTGCTTTATTTTGGAGGCTGGTGTGGCAATGGAGGTAGAGAGGCAGCAGATTCATGTACAAAGGCCAACTCACCCTGCCCCCAACAATCAATGGATAAGATCTTTTATAGGTGGAGTTATGTACAGAAATGGCACAGTCAGCTCTGACAGTTATCTTGAATTTGGTCATGGCCTTGGTCTGATCAGCATCATCCTGATTGTTTTAAGAACAGTTAGTCTTCAGTTCCAGGATCAGTTTGTCCCCATTTCTTTGAGGTCATGTCTTGGAAATGCGGCAGTTTGTGTCATGGCTACAATATGGTCATCAGGTAGTTAACTTCTTCCACCTGGTAGGGGTTTCAGTATCTACAAAACAGCCCAAAGGATATGGCTCAGAATACTATCTATAGCCCTTGAGGAGGAACTAAAGGTCCTAGACTTCGTTTAATGACTAAACCATTATTATTATGTCCTGTTTGACTGCTTTCTTTTGCTTCTGCATTTTCTCACTTCTCTGATTAAACTTATTCTTTGGCTAAAGTTTTTCCACAGACACAAGGCAGGCTGAGGACGTGGAGTGGAGGGGGAGTACCATAGCGTCCTGCTCCACTTCAACAGAGGAGGAAGAGACTGGGTCCAGGAGAATAAACAATCCCCAAATTAAGGGTCAAAAGATTGGTAAAAGGGGCTAGAATACAGAGGCAAAGATGGCGGCTCCAAAGATGTTACAGCAGCAGGTGGAGAGTGGACAGAAAGATGTCCCAACCCCTTGCCAGGAGTGGGTGCTTATTTAAAGCTGTTTGTAAATGGCTGTGGACTTCCCAGGTGGCACAGTGGTAAAGAATTGACACTTGCCAATGCCCGGGATGCAGGTTTGACCCCTGGGTTAGGAAGATCCCCTGAAGGAGAAAATGGCAACCCACTCCAGTATTCTTGCCTGGTAAATTCCATGGACAGAAGAACTGGTGGGCTACAGTCCAGGAAGCTACAAAAAGTCAGACATGACTGAGCACACACATGCACACACGCACATAAATGACTGCAGAGGTTGGGTGCTTGGAGTGCTAGGTAGACGTAAGCCCAGACTAGGGTATTCCTGAGGACAGGGAAACACAAACCAATGAACACAAGGAATTTGTAAGGCACTGTGTTTGTCCAAAATGCTTATTTAAAACCCTGAAGCTTCAAAGTTTTGCTCCTCCTTCAATCTGAAACATTCCAGTCCTTTGTGTAAACCTGAATATTTCTTGGTAGTGCCCCAGTGATTATGTTAGGAAAAGAAGTGAGGATTGAATTGGTTTTCTGTGCTAGCCAGTGTCCCTGTCTCCACCCTAAACTGCCCTCGTGTGGCTTAGAAGCTCCCATGGCAAGACTACCCTCGCCCCATCCATCTGTAGACTCCCATAAAGCCCTTCCTCTCCTCTCTCCAACACTATATACTCCTGTCCAGATTCTTGGTGGCTTAAGTGTCCACGTAGATGGTCCTTCTTGAGTCTTTTGGTGACCTGACATTGATTCCTCCTATGATCTGCCCTCTACCCACTTCACCCCTTCCCACGGCCTCATATCAGTCCTTGTAACACTAGAGGCACCAGCCCCACCCCATCATAATTTCAGACACTACCTCTGGTTCTTCAGTACGTCTTTCTACCTCACTTTCCTAAACACCTCTAATATCTATCCCCTCCATTCAGTGACCCCACTGAATGGACCTAAAGTAATTTTTGATCTTGCCCTTTCCTGTTCCCTTTCCCTCCACACCCAGAATCGGATACTCGGGCTCATTATTATCCTTTCTCCTCTGCCCCTTCTTCTTCATTCAGTCAGTTCTTCCTTCTGTAACTTAGGGGAAGCCAGACACTCCATCCCCTTCTTCCTGGTACCAGACTATGGCAGATGGATGGAGAAAGGAAAGTGAAGTGAAAGTCGCTCAGTCATGTCCGACTCTTTGCAACCCCATGGATTCCATGAAATTCTCCAGGCCAGAATCCTGGAGTGGGTAGCCTTTCCCTTCTCCGGGGGATCTTCTCAACCCAGGGATCAAACCCAGGTCTCCCACATTGCAGGCAGATTCTTCACCAGCTGAGCCACCACGGAAGCCCAAGAATACTAGAGTGGGTAGCCTATCCCATCTCCAGCAGATCTTCCTGATCCAGAAATCGAACCGGGGTCTCCTGCTTTGCAGGCAGATTCTTTACCAACTGAGTTATCAGGGCAGATGGATGAAGAGGGTATCAGCCAAAACCGAACGGAGCTGGAGAATAGCACCCAGCCCTTTTGACTGGTCTCCCTTTGGATTCAGGATCACAAATGATGAATTCATGACCAGGACTTTGTGCTGCCTGGCAATTTTCATTTTCCTAGCTCACTCACTCTTCCATTCTGCTGAAAAGCTATTTTCTGCCTTCCCCTCTCCTCTAACAACCCTTCTCCCATACTAGCTCTTGGCTGATTAGTCTCCTTCTTAATTCACTGAGGGATGAGAATCAATCAGAAGAGATATTTCACAAGCTTCCCTCATCACATCTTCATTTGCACCCGTATACTCTGCTTTCCTTCCAGTTACTCCAGATACATAGCTGGGCAGCTTCCCGAGGCACAATTTAAAATGTTAGCCTAACTATGTCTCTCCTCCTCTGCTCAAAATTCTTCAACAGCTTTGCATCACATGCAGGATTCAGAAAAAAGTAAAGCACCAGCTTTTAATCATAATCTGCCCATTCTTCATACTCCTCACTACCTCTCCAGACTCATTTGCTCCTTAATCCCTCCGCTGCAGCCCTCATCAACCTCCTGCCATTCCTGGGACTCTGCATGCATATTCCTACTTCAGGAGCTTTGCACTTGCTCTCTTGCTTAAAATGCTCTTCCCCCTCGTATCCTAAAGGCTCCTTCCCTCACTTGCTCTAGGTCTCTTCAAAGGTTAACTCATCAAAGAGGCCTTTCCTAATCACCCTATATATGACACCAATCTTGGCATTCTCTAAGTCCATTCCCCACCTTCATTTTTTCCATGGCATGTGGCCCATTTTTGTTATTGTTGCTATTATTGTCTTCTCCTCACACTTGGATAGGCTTCCCTGGTGGCTCAGATGGTAAAGAGTCTGCCTGCAATGCAGGAGACCTGGGTTTGATCCCTGAGTGTGGAAGATCCCCTGGAGAAGGGAGTGGCTATCCACTCCAGCATTCTTGCCTGGAAAACTTCATGGACAAAGTAGCCTGGCAGTCTATAGTCAATGGAGTCAAAAAGAGACATGACTGAAAAACTAACACACACACTTGGAATGTGAACGTTTTGAGGGGACCACCCAGGATACAGGGGCCTAGTTCCCCAATCAGGAATAGACCCCAGGTTCCCTGCAGTGGAAGCACAGAGTCTTAACTGCTAGACCTCCAGGGAAGTCCCTTGGGTGTAAACTTTTTGAAAACCAGTCATTTTTCTCTTTTGTTTACTACTAGTGATAAAAGTGCCTAGTACATGTCTGGTATTTGGCAGGGCTCAAGTAATACCTTTGGAATGAATAAATTAATCCAGTTTGTAACTTTAGCTTTCACATAGATTTTGTCACAATAAAGGGTGCTGCTCCCTAAGAAAAAGTGAAGTCTCAGAAACCATTGGTCTTGATTACACAAGCTATTGCTCAGACAAATTTAGTCTATCGTTTTGAAACATTTTGAAATAATAGCTCTACTTTAGGTATCTTGGACTCTACGCTTGGCAGGGACAGAATTAAATCCAAAATAGAGGCCCTGGTTTTTAGGAATAAGTAATTGTTTCTATTCTTTCCCTCATGTTGTTGGTTTTTAAATGATTCTTCTTGGCAGCACAATCTGTAAGTTCCCACAGTGAGGCTGAGACGCGACGATAAGGGTGTCCCCACGCAGTATTGTCAATGCGACAAGATTACCAAGCAGTACTTCTTTATATCAAGACTGGGCCCTGAAATGAATGATCCTGGGGCTGGAGCCTATTCCTGGAGCACTTTCAGTGCAGCCTCTCTGTCTGATTCTTTGGAAGCCAGACTGCCTGTCCTTGGTTGATTTGTCTTGCCAAGCCAAGACAAAGCTGTCTCGAGATGATAAAGCTGGAGAAGCACATTCACTACTCATGGAGCCTTGTTGTATTTCTTCAAATACTCCTTGGACACTGAACTTATCATTCATTCATTCCTACCTCCTAGAATGTAAACTGTACGAAGACAGAAACTTAACGGGTCTTAGTCACTTGTTCACCTTCTTATATAGCAGTTCATGACAGAGACAGCACACCAAATTAATTATTGGATGAGTAATGCATATAGGGAAGTTATACACTTATTCTGCAAAGATTTTCTTGGTATGTTCCATATGCCTTGTACAGACAGATATAAAGAAGACAGAACTGCAGTGTTAGATGGAGATGCCAGTGATACAGGCTCTCTAACAAGTGGAAACAGAACATGATCTTTGCCCTTGATGGCTCACAACCTAATGTGTAGTGAAGACAGACAGATACCTAGACAACTATCTGTAAACAAAGAATTAAACAACAGCAGATAAAGTTATAAGGTGTGGGGGAGCACCAGAAAGCAAGCAGTTAAGTCTGACTTGGTGACAGTAGTCAGAGGATGTACATGTGAAAGTGATATTAAGCTGAGCCTTCAGGTTCAAGAAGAAATTCTCTGTCAGTGCTGCAGGCAAAGGGAATTAGTAAATTAAAAAAGAATAATAAAAGATTGGGATGATCTTTTCTCCTTAAATCTTCCAACAAAACAATAAGTTAAATGTCGGGAACATTCTCTGCAACAAAGCATCTTTAATTTTTAAAATGTCTCATCCCCTGTGGACTGATACTTTTGATAAATACAGTAAAAATGCCAGAACAATGTCAATTTGTATTCAAAAGATCTATATGCCTACTCTCACTTTCTGCACTTACCTCATTGTAGACCAACAAGTGACCACTTTGAGAGGCACTGACCTAGGCTCAGATTGAGGGCATCCAAGAAAAAGCTGAGCAGCATCACCATGTGATTTGGAAACAATTAAATTTGGTTGGGTTGCAGAGGCAAGCACATGGCTGAGCTAGACTTGGCCACAGAGGGCCCAGGCATCAAGTTGCAAACAGCAATCTTACACCCTTACTCCTTTAGCTTCTATCTCCATGTGAACTCTATGGAGAGCATAGGCCACCACAGAATTAAGGATAATGTGAAACCTTTACCACTGACTCTCTATTAATTCAATCTTTTCCTGATAAACTTTTTTAAAGAAACTATTAGAAATATTGAGCTTTGATCCCTGCTGCTCCCATGAGTCCTGGAAGGGAAGGATACACAATGTTTCTAGGATCTTGTTAGGATTCCCCCAGAAAGAGTTTTATTATATAAATGTTATGCACATGTACAGGAGAATTACAGATTTCAATATTACCATCTTCTTTAATGAAAGATGTTTCCCAGTTATTCACTTTTAAATCTGCATTTAGGTTGAATGAAATAGACCTGCCATGACTTCAGAACCAAAGCATATATAGGTTGGTGTGGTCTACCCTTACTTTACAAACCCATGTTATCCCATATCCTAAAGTTGTAAGGGGAGAGTTTCACTAGCAAAGTTTTCAAGGGAAATAACTCCTTGCCTCACAGCTCTGATAAAAGGAAAAGGACTAAGACAAAGAAAAATCTCTGTAAACTCTTCTACTCAACCTTTTACTGGAGGCCTAGTTAGCACCTTAACAAAAATAAATGAAAAAACCAAAAGAAGAGGTATAAAAACTAGGGGGAGGGAGACAAGATATATTATTTGTAGGTAATATAATTTTTGTTGGAAATGCAAGATAATCTATAATTCATTATTTGAATTGATTGATGTTTGGCAAATTTACAAGATATGATTTGGTGTAAGTTTAATTATATGTCTATAAGTTGACCATAAATATCTAGAAATTTTAAGTTTAAAATAAAGCATACCTGTATAATAGCAACAATAACAATTGAAAATGTTGATAATATTTAGGAATAAATCTAACAAAAGATATGCAGGATCCTTATGGAGAATATGATAAAATTTTGTTGACAGCCTGAAAAAATGAAAGATAGTTCAGAGTTAAACACAATGTCCTTTGAAAAGAAGATTTAATGTTGTAAGCTTGCCAAATTATCCCTGATATATACAAAGATTCAATGCAATTGCAACTAACATCCTTACAGAGTTGTGTGTGGGTCTTGAAAACTAAATGACTCTAATACAAATGGGAAAGAGAAAAGGGTAAGATCTAGACATTCTTGGGAAAGGACAAGGTCAATGACTTGCCTTACTAGATGTTGAACCTTGACAAGAATAAAAAGATAAATGTGGAGAAGGAAGAGGAGAGGTAAGAGAAGAAAGAGGAATAGTTCAATAACAGATGCTGGAGTATTTAGTTATCTATATGGAAAAATGAATAAAACTGATTCCCTATCTCCCACTGTACTCAGAGTCAATACCAAGTTAACAAAACAGTTATAAAAGAAAAGCCATAATAAAATATTAAGAAGACAGTGTTAGAGAATTCCATTATGATTTTGTGGTAGGATGGGTTTGTTTTTTTTTTTTTAAAGAAAGAATGTTCAAAATATAAAGGAAAAGATGGTTTTGTTTCTCTGTGTCCCAGAGCCCTCACCAGTGAGATTGAGATAACAGAATGCAAGCCTCATGGCAGTGATTCTCAATACATAGTCCTCAACCAGCAGGATCGGCATTACCTTGCTGGAAATGCAAATTCTCAGGTCCTGCCCCAGAACTACTGATTCAGAAACTCTGAAGGTGGGGCCCAGAGATCTGTATTCATAAGATCACCAGCAGATTCCAAGGCATACAGAGACTGAGAACCACCGTTTGAGAAGATTATTTTCAGCCCTGTATGCTGTGCTTAGTCGCTCAGTCATGACCGAGTCTTTGCAATGCCATGGACTGTAGTCCACCAGGCTTCTCTGTCCATAGGGATTCTCCAGGCAAGAATATTGGAGTGGGTTGCCATGCCCTCCTCCAGGGGAATCCTCCCAACCCAGGGATCAAACCCAGGTCTCCCGCTTTGCAGACAAATTCTTTACTGCTTGAGCCACCAGGGAAATCCATGTGAGATTCTACAAAGTGCCAAGTCTAGCACCCAATTCCATAAATTCTAAGAGATTAGGATATTTCAGCTTACTTTAAAAATACAAAGAACAATGAACCGATGAGTCACTAACATTTACGTGTGAACTAGTTTAAAGTATTTTGTAGGAAGTGTTTGTACCTACAAAACAGTGTGATTGTTAGTGGATTGGTATTTTGTTTTTCCATTAAAAAAAAAAAAAAAGACAGATGGCAGAACTGGGGCTCAAAGAGGTGAACATATTTTTCCCAAGGTTATTCGAAGAGAAATCCAGAAGTAGAATCCAGACTGATTCTGCACCTGGTTCATTTTCCATCCCTCACACTCCTGTTTAGTTTAAGTACCAGCACTCTAATGCAAACAGACTTAATTAAGAGCTTATCACAGCCCCCGAACGGATTCTGGCTGGACATGGGGACTGAAGAGCTGGCTCTGTATTGAAAATCAGATTCTCAGAGGCCCAAAGTCTCCTGTCTGGGGAACTGACTAATTATGCTTACATCTGACCTACTTGCTGATGAAGGCAGGAAAACGTGACCTTGATCTGCAAGAAGGCGTTCATCTCTCATTCCTCCTAAAAAGAAAAGAACCATTGTAGCCAAAATTCATGCAAAGTTCGATTGAAACAGGTCTAAATAGGTCACTCACTCTAATTCGTTTACTCCATTAGACAGGTAGTGTTTTAACGATGATACAAAACACTTGCAGGTAAAGTAAATCTGATGTGTTGTTAGTCTGAACTGACGAAGGTTCTGGTGTGCTGTCCTGTCAGAAGGTCGCAGTGGTCCCAGTCCATGTGCAACGATGCTTTAAAGATCCTTAAAGTCACTGTGTGTGCAGGTGTGCTCGATCATTTCAGCCATGTCCGATTCTTTGCGACCCTGTGGACTGTAGCCTGCCAGGCTCCTCTGTCCATGGGATTCTCTGGGCAAGGATACGGGAAAGGGTTGCCACGCCCTCCTCCGGAGGGTGTAGGATTAAGATATTTTTACCTTGTATTAGGCACCAGACAACATGCTAGACATGGTTGGAGTCTCACACAAAAGGTGGAATTATTCACCAAGACAGTTATCATGTCTGACCATAGCTGAGAGAAGGGCAGAAGGGCTAGAAAATTCTCTTGACCTTGACCGTGAAGACTCTGAGGCATCAGAGAGGGCTGTGTCTGCTGGCCTTCTGGGATCTAAGAGTGGAGCCAGCCATTCTGTACAAGATCCTGGAAACTGGCCCAGACAGATGGTGAGATCAAGAGGACATACATGTCCACGGGCTGCATTTGCCAGCCATGGTCAAGTACAAAAGCCCATATTGTGTGATTCATACTGCTTCATGCACCTTGCCATTTGTGGCTGTCTCCCTAAAGGTTTCCCTGTGGTTCAGTGCAGTCTTTTGAGAATCCTAGCCCACCTCTGGAGTGCTAACAGGAGCCATGGGGACTGTGTCTACATTGGCACCTCAGGATTTCAGAGGTCACCTGACAGGAGACAAGAGGCAGAGAAGTCCTTACTGGAAGAGGAACCTCCAGAAGAAAGGGCCTTAACTTGGAAGTTCTGAGCTGCACTTTAATTAGGGACATGGGCTCCTATAACAGTTAAATCTGTAAATCAGTGAGGCGGGTGAATCCTCATATATGAAATCCAATTCCTCATTCTTTAAGGCATAAGTGAAAAGTGAAAGTCACTCAGTCGTGTCCAACTCTTTGCAACCCCATAGACTATACAGTCCATGGATTTCTCCAGGTCAGAGTATGGAAGTGGGTAGCCTTTCCCTTCTCCAGGGGATCTTCCCAACCCAGGGATCAAACCCAGGTCTCCCACATTGCAGGCGGATTCTTTACCAGCTGATCCACAAGGGAAGCCCCTTAAAGACATGAGTTATTTCCAAAAACATAACCCAAACATTTTCTTCCTCACTGTCCCAATGTCATAGATCAGAGGAGACACCCTCCTTGCATCCAGTACCCCTGGGAAGCATACACACTGAGGAAAAGTGCACTGGGAAGACAGGAAGTGTCCCACATGCCATCAGAATCCTTCTGTCACGAAGCTTCCCTGCCTCTTCTTGGTCACAGGATCTACTGGGGAGTTGGGAGAGAAGGGAGGGAGATTTCTTGCTGGGACAGCCTGGTTCTTCCGCATTTGTCAAGTCACCAGCTTAGCTCTCTTGCAGAAGAATTTTACCAAGACCTTTCTGAAATCTTCAGCCTAGGGAACCTTGGCTGAAAAGTCTTAGAAGGTCTTTTCATACTTCAAAACAGGTTGGAGATTTTCGTGATTTGGCATCTCAGGTAGAAGGAAGCTTCACCAGAAACAAAAGGGATTTTGCCAATGAAAAATGAGGGGTGTCCACCCACCAATTCAGTTTACTGCTCTGTGATTGTCCCCAGTAGGAAACCAAGGCCCAGGATGGGGTGTGACTTTCCAGGCCAGAGCAGGTGGGCAGGGCACCCCGTATTCTCTCCCTCAAGAAAGAACAGAAGTAAAGATGTTAGGAAAAGAGGGATGGGACAGAAGAAAGGCAAATGCAGTGAGAACTGTACCTTGTAACCTGCTGGCCCTTCCCACTAGCTCCTCTACCCAGCTCCACTGGCCAATCCTTGGTGGTCACACCAAGGAGGCCCCTGCTTACCCAGGAAGCCTCCACTCCCTCATTGGGCAGAATCCCGCTGCTTCTCTCTGCTTCTCACTGCTTCTGCCCGGGACAGCCCCGTAGGCCTCCTGCCTGTGTGTGGCCATCCCTGCAGCTCTCATTTCTACCTTGGTCATGCATGCCCAGTGCAGCCCTGCCTTCACCAGCCAAGATCAAGTCCATGTCCTTTCTCCATCTATGAACTCCTGAGCAGTAAGGCTCAATGGCATGCCGTTTCCAATTCCATTTATGTTCTAGTATAGTGCAGCGTACTCTGAGGCAGGAGTCTAGTCAAGGCCAGTTACATGACATTGCACAAGTCATCTGTTCCATTGAGTTGCTCAGTCGTGTCCAATTCTTTGTGATCACATGGACCACAGCCTTGTCTAACTCAGTGAAACTATGAGCCATGCCACGTAGGGCCACCCAAGATGGACGGGTCTTGGTGGAGAGTTCTGACAAAACGTGGTCCACTGGAGAAGGGAATGGCAAACCACTTTAGTATTCCTGCCTTAAGAACCCCATGAACAGTACAAGTCATATACAGTCTCTAAGCTTCAATCTCCACACTGGAAAATGGGAGAATTAATAATAAATGCTTCTTCTTATAGAGCTGTGGTGAGGATCAATGAAAGACATATATAAAAATGCTTAACTAGGTCTAGCACAGACTAAAAGCATCTTTGGTTAATAAAATAATACATTTTTACTTGTCTAGGAGGGAGGATAACCTCAATTCTGTGAACAATGTACTTTCACAACTGTTTGACAAATACTACCTTCAAAAGCTTAGACTCTAGATTAGAATTTAGTTTCTGGCATTTTCATTTCAGGACACAATATTAAATGCTCTGGTTCAAACAATTCCTTTTGAGGAATGCTGGGATAGATCATTGCCTAGGGACACCACATCCACACTTAGCTGGTGCTTTCCGCTACATCCATATTCTCAAAGTGTAAGCTGAGTGCCATTTGTACTAAAGTCACCTGGGAAGCTGATAGCCAATGCAGATCACAAAAGAATTAAAAGCAGAGTCTTAAAGATGATATGTATACACCCATGTTCATGATAGTACCATTCACAAGAGTCAAAAAGCAGAAGTTACCCAAGGTCTATTGACAGATGAATGGATAAACAAAATGTGATATACATGCAGTGGAATATTATTCATCCTAGAAAAGGAAGGAAATCCTGACATACACAACAGCATGGATTAGACTTGAGGATATTATGTTAAGCCAGTCACAAAAAGACAATATGTATGATGTCACTTACGTGAGGTACCTAGAGTACTCTCATAAAGACAGAAGTAGAACGGTGGTTGCCAGAGACTAAGGGGAGGGAGAAAAGGGGATTTAATATTTAGTGGTGTTGTCCTGAAACAGACTGTTGGATATTTCTCCAGCAAAAAATGAGTTTCTTCAGGATTAGGAAAGAATTGCAGTTGAGGGTCTGCAACCATGAAAAGCCACATGCAAATCCCTGCACATCAAGGAAAGCTGAACCCTTTTATAGAAGGGGAAGGAAGTTGGGAGGGCTCTATTACACAAAGAGTCCAAGACTTTTCATTGGTAGAGTCTTTGTGAAGAAAGGAGTCTTTCTTCTTCCTGTTGGGCTCTGCTATGGGAGTTTGAGAGCTCCCCCTTCTGGTCTCCTGACTCTGTTTAATTGAAATATCTGTTTATTATTTTTTAATAGTAGGTACAATAGTGTTTCAACCCACTCTGAGTTCTCAAAATCAGAGTTCCTGAAGATAGACTCAGAAACTGTTTTAAAAAGTTCTGCGTGTAATTCTGATGTCCACTTGGCATCTGTAAAACGTGGATGCATGTACTGATGTATGGACTGGATCACTCACAGGAAACTGTCCACAAACACATATATCCCTGACAGCTCTAGCATTTTCTGGGCATACACGTCGGCTCTCTCTCCCTGTTCTGGAACAAAATCACTCCCTGGGGGTAATGAGTCCAGTCTGCCTCTTTGTACTAATTAAAACCCCTGTGCCAAACAAGTACCAAGCAAAAGAGAAACATGTGACTTCTCTGGGCAGGGACGCCTGGAGTGACCTCTGAGACATCACTCTCAGGGCATGTCTCTCTTCTCTTCACCCAGCCCAGCCACCCAAGCTGCCAACCCCACCTTCTCTGACACTTTTCTCACTCTGGATGCAGAAGAGGGAATGAATTGGGGACTATATCCACTAGTCGCTAAGTCATGTCCAACTCTTTGGTGACCTCATGGACTATAGCCCATCAGGTTTCTCTGTCAATGCAATTTTCCAGGCAAGGATACTGGAGTAGGTGCCATCTCCTTCTCCAAGGCATCTTTCCAAGCCAGGGATTGAACTGAGGTCTCCTGCACTGCAAATTGAATCTTAGGTGGATTCTTTACCAATTGAGCCACCAGGGAAGAAGTAAAAGTGGCCATTAGATGACACATAAAGACAATGTACAGAGTCCCAGATGAGACTGTGGTGACTTGAGCGAGGGTGTGGCTGGAGGAGAGAAAGAGATATAAGTGGATTTAAGATGTATTTATAATGAGAGGAAGAGATAGGGAGTTTAGGATTGGCACGTACACTCTCCTCTGTATAAAATGGATAACCAGCAAGGGCCTACTGTACAGTGCAGGAAACTCTGCACTATGCTATGTGGCAGCCTGAATGGGAGGCAAGTTTGGGGGAGAATGACTGAGTCCCTTTGCTATTCACCTGAAACTATCACACCACTGTTAACTGGCTATGTGCTGTGCTGAGTCGCTCAGTCACGTCCAACTCTTTGCAACCCCATGGACCAGGTTCTTCTGTCCATGGAGATTCTCCAGGCAAGAATACTGCAGTGGGTTGCCATTCCCTCCTCCAGGGGATCTTCCCAACCCAGGGATCAAACCCAGCTCTCCCTCATTGCAGGTGGATTCTTTACCAACTAAACCACCAGGGAAGCCCAAGAATACTGGAGTGGGTAGCCTATCTTGTCTCCAGGCGATCTTCCTGGTCCAGGAATCCAACCGAAGTCTCCTGCATTACAGACAGATTCTTTACCAGCTGAGTTAACAGGGAAGACCTAACTGGTTACACTCCAATATAAAATAAAAAGTTTAAGGTGGGGAAAAAAACAGATCTATTTAGAAGATAAGGCACAATTCTGTCTAAATAAAAAAGATCAATCATTAGGTTTTTAATGAAATATGAGCTTCCCAGGTAGTGCTAGTGGTAAAGAATCTGCCTGCCAATGCAGAAAAAGCAAGAGACGTGGGTTCGATCCATGGGTTGGGAAGATCCCCTGGTGGAGGAAATGGCAACCTGTTCCCATATTCTTACTTGGAAAAATCCATGGACAGAGAAGCCTGGAGGGCTACAGTCTGTGGGGTGGCAAAGAGTCGTACGCGACTGAGCAACTAAGCACAACGAAACATATCTTAACAGTGATTCAGACCAATAAGACCCAAGAGGCATTCTCACAAAAGTGTGTGAAGGATGCCACCTATGCAAGACCCAGAAAGTTTACTTCCAAAAATAATCTAAGAAAGTAAACAAAGGCCTTTGTTGTATAGGCTGACACAACAAAGTTTAAAACAGGAAAAAGCTGCTGAGAGTTGGCACAGTCAGACAAAAGACTGCTCAGAATTCCAGTCTATTCGATAGACACCAAAGGTATACCTTCTGGATGAAGAGGTCAAGTTCTCAAAACAGACACACACACAAAGCTCAAACATCAGGTAGAATATTTATGTTTCAAAGGCACAGGAGGAAAAATGCAAGTTCTCCCTAGAAGGGCTTTTGTTTCCTTAAGGTTAGAATTCTGAAAAGGTATTCCATCAAGGAGGTTTTTTCTGTGTACAGAAAAAAATAGTTTTGAAATATCAAAACAGCCCCAATTTGGTCATTTTAGGTTGAGATCTCCTTTAGTATAGTTTCCCCAAACAAGTAAGTATTTGCAAGTATAATTTCCACATGTACTGAATGAACCTGGCTGGGGTGTTAGCTGGAGGCTGGTAATCTGTCATTCCTTTTTCTTTTGTCTTGAAAGCTTTATTTGTCATTACAAAGTTGGTTTGTCAAAATAAAAATTGCTAGTGGGCCAATGTGCTGTTTGTGAGCTCAGTTTCTCTAGGGTAAAACTCCCCTAGGTTTTACCCTTGTCATTGTCAGCCCCGTTACAGGCCTTACATGTTATTCTTAGCTTCCCTCTGGTAGTATAAGACCACCACGGGTGCTCAGATCATGGAGTGTCCAGTTCTCAGGCATGTCTCTGGCAGATCAAGCTTTTAATTAAAATGAGTGGGTTCCCTTTTGTGACTGCTGCACAGTGTGACAACTTGCCTCCACCACCTCTGTAAATTTCTTAGTTGCTTGAGAAAGACATTAACAGGCCGAGAGGAAATGTCCTTTTGTTGGAGCGGAAAGCTTTCATAAGGTATCTTCATTTTGTTGGAAAAACTCTATTAAGGTAGCCAGTCTAAGGAAAGATGGCAAGCCAGTCTTCCACCTAATCCTTCCGTCCAACCTCACTCAGTGTCTTTCAACTGAGCGAAGTCTTCCTAGTCTTTCAACTGAGGATAACCCAGTCAGTGTCTAAACTGAGCAAAAATTTTCCCAGTGTCTTTCAACTGAGGAAAAGTCTCTTCTTGAAACCAAATTTCAAAGATAACCCACTGCTCCAGAGAGGAATTCAACATCACTGAATAAAACTTAGGATCATCAGCCAATAATGGAAGACATGAGAATGGAGAGACTCACCCTAATTCCTCAGGACTCTCCAAGGAGGTGGGTGAGGCCAAGACACCTCTGCTGGTACTGTAACCAGGAAGGGTTAGTTACAAGTTCACACTGCATCTGCTCCTATGACTTTTAGCCTTATCTTGCCGCTTTTGTTATTGTTCAGTTCAGTTCAGTTGTTCAGTCGTGTCCGACTCTTTGCGACCCCATGGACCGTAGTACGCCAGGCTGCCCTGTCCATCCCCAACTCCCAGAGCTTGCTCAAACTCATGTCCATCGAGTCAGTGATGCCATCCAATCATCTCATCCTTTGTCATCCTGCCTTCAATCTTTCCCAGTATCAGGGTCTTTTCCAATGAGCCAGTTCTTCACATCAGGTAGCCAAAGTATTGGAGTTTCAGCTGCAGTGTCAGTCCTTCCAATGAATAGTCAGGACTGATTTCCTTTAGGATTGACTAGTTTGATCTCTTTGCAGTTCAAGGGACTCTCAGGAGTCTTCTCCAACACCACAGTTCTAAAGTATCAATTTATTATTATAAGCACACAATGGTCTGCCTCAGGGAGGTAGTCTGACCCTACCCACCTGTGAAGGGTTGTAAAGAAGTGAAACTAACACATCCCCTCCCCAAGGCTTGCTCCTCTGGGAGATATTTGCAAGAACTACAAGGTCTTTTTACTTTGTTTTCTCACCTCCCCCCATCTCTGATCCATAAAAGAACTTGACTGTTTATAATAGCCAGGACATGGAAGCAACCTAGATGCCCATCAGCAGACGAATGGATAAGGAAGCTGTGGTACATATTCACCATGGAATATTACTCAGCCATTAAAAAGAATTCATTTGAATCAGTTCTAATAAGATGGATGAAACTGGAGCCCATTATACAGAGTGAAGTAAGCCAGAAAGATAAATACCAATACAGTATACTAACGCATATATATGGAATTTAGAAAGATGGTAACAATAACCCTATATGCAAAAGAGAAAAAGAGACACAGATATACAGAACAGACTTTTGGACTCTGTGGGAGGAGGCAAGGGTGGGATGTTTTGAGAGAACAGCATCGAAACACGTATATTATCAAGGGTGAAACAGACTACCAGCCCAGGTTGGATGCATGAGACAAGTGCTCAGGGCTGGTGCACTGGGAAGACCCAGAGGGATGGGGTAGGGAGGGAGGCGGGAGGGGGGATCAGGATGGTGAATACATGTAAATCCATGGCTGATTCGTGTCAATGTATGGCAAAAACCACTACAATATTGTAAAGTAATTCGCCTCCAACTAATAAAAATAAATGGTGGGGCGGGGGGGGGAAGCTAAAAAAAAAAAAAAAAAGAAGAACCTGGCACCCAGGCCCCAATAAAATGGTTATTTTGAAGCACTAGCCTGCCATCTTCTCGGTCAGCCAGCTTTCTGAATAAAGTCCCTTCCTTTTCTCAGCACCTCATCTCAGGTATATTGGCCTATAGTGTGGAGAGCAAAGAGAGCTTGGATTCTGTCTGTGCCAGTACCAGGTTCCAGATCCTCGTACAGTTCAGGCAAAGGAGAGAAGTCTGCTCTGGATGCCTTTGTTGGTTGCCAAAACTGTTGACTAGGGGAAAAAAAGGAAAACCTGAAACTTAAGAAACATGTTTTATTCAGTGAACTTTCTGAGAACTTAAGGCTGGAATACAGCCTCTCAGACAGGTCTGAGGAACTGGTCCAGAGACGTAAGGCAGGAGACAGGATAGCAAGTTTGCAGCAAAAACCAGGTAATCAGAGCATCAAAGATTGCTGTTAATTAAAGAAAACCACACATCTGTAAGATAATTAATTCAGAGCTTTGTATGGGAAGGTGCAAGAGTCTGGGCTTACTGAAGTCATTCCTTTGATATGCGCCTTTATTTAGGGGCTTCCCTGGTGGCTCAGACTATAAAGAATCTGACTGCAATGCAGGAGACCTGGATTTGATCCCGGGGTCAGGAAGATCCCCTGGAGAAGGGAATGGTCACCCGCTCTAGTATTCTTGCCTGGAGAATCTCATGAACAGAGGAGCCTGGCGGGCTACAGTCCATCCAGTTTTCTTACCTGGAAGATCCCATGAACAGGGGAGTTTGAGGGGCTACAGTCCATGGGTCGCAAAGAGCTAGACACTACTAAGCAACTAATATTTTACTACTTCAACTAATATCTAGGACCAGTATCCGGATTGTCTCCATCCTGAATCCCCTCAGGGTGCACACTTGGCGGTGGCTTCAGTGGCTGTTGGCCGGATGGCAACTATATCCCTTGTTTACCAATATGGCAAGTGGCATTCTTGGTCCAAAGGGACTTAGCAGAGGAAAGCCATGGGGCTGGGATTCTAGAGCTCCCTCATTTAATGGGTCTAGCTCCTTGATGAAGAATTAGCTCTTAGCTAGCTTTGAAGTCCAAGTTCTCTTTTTTAATTTCTCTATTGCTCTTCTGGGTGGTATCAACCAAGTCAGGCTTCTTCTTTGTGCTAATGTATTCCCATCTCCAGCTCCTCACTGCACTGTTGGTGTTTCCAGCTCATCTTAAAGGAAGACTTTCAGATTTGGACTTGCTATAGGGAAGTAAGTCAGATATAAATAAATACTATATGACATCACTCATTACACATGGAATCTAAAAATAATACAAATGAACTAGTATACAAAACAGACACAGACTCACAGATATAAAATCAAACATGATTACCTAAGGGAAGAGGGAGAAAGGAAGGGATGAATTAGAAGTATGGGATTAACAGATAAAATTATTCTCAGTCGCTCAATAGTGTCCAATTCTTTGCAACCCCATGGACTTTGACCCACCAGGATCCTCTGTCCATGGAATTTTCTAGGCAAGATTACTGGAGTGGGTTACCATTTCCTTGTCCAGAGGATGTTCCTGCCCCACAGATTGAACCCACCTCTCTTGCATCTCCTGGATTGTCAGGCAGATTCTTTACCACTAGCACCCCCTGGGAAGCCAATAGATAAAATTCCTATACATAAAATAGATAAGAAAGAAGGGTTTACAGTATAGCACAAGGAATTATATTCAATATCTTATAATAACCTATAATGGAATATAATCTGAGATGAATAACTGAATCACTTTTCTGTACCCCTAAAGCTAACACAATATTATAAATCAACTATATTTCAAAACATAAAATAAAAAGTTGGACTGTCACCATCTTGATTTTGGAAAGAAATGTCCTTAAGTCATCAAGCTTTGATGTTTCCACTTTATCACATAATAATCTTAGTGAGGCAGCAGTGAGTGGTGGCACAAAGCAAGATCTTAATTTCCTGTCCAGGAATTGAACCTGGGAAGCTTGGATGAAAACCAGGAATCCTAGCTACCAGACCATTTATCTCCTGCCTCAATGAAGGATCTTAGTCTTATTTTACAGTTGGAAGAACTAAACAAGGTAACACGGAATACCAAAATAGTTCTGCAATACCTCATGGATGTTTATAATGAAGAAACCTTTCAAATTAAGGAAAACAATAGATTTTATTTTTCCACATAATTATACGAAAGCACTTTGGCACAAAATAAAATAAACTTGTGTTCACCAGATTTTTGGGATTTGCCATTTGCCTTTCATCTTGCATAGCTACAGTAACCCAGACTCCCATCAATCACTGTGGAAGATAGCATCCTAACAGTCATAACATGCGACCGTGAATTCAACACATCCAAGAACCAAAGTCTCACCATTGTCTCAAAAAAGCTCTCAGACAGAGAGCAAAGCCTGTACCATTGTCACTAGAGCCTGATGGGGATTCCGTCTCTCTGGGAGGGTGGAATATTTTGCTTCCTTTTCTGTCATGATAATAAGAGCCATAATTATTGTTCTTGGAAATGGAAGGCCTAGAATATGAGACCCAAAAAAAAAGGACAATGGAAGGCTAATGTACCATTAACATGCCTTTAGTGAGGCTTCTTTGGCAACTACCAATGCATTATCCAGGAGCAGTTTGAAGATAAGAATCAATTTAATTAATTTTAAATGTCTTTGCACATTGACAAAGCCAAGGACTAAAGAAAGCAGGAACCTGGTTCAGATATATTCTGAGTAAAGAACTGTTAAAAAATAGAAGACAGATCCCTGCGAGTACCAATTCTCTTTATTTGTCAGTGAGCTCAGGACTGGGTTTCAGTACTGTAATCCTTTAACAATCAAGTGTAACAACTGTGAAAAGTAGAGTTAGTTTCGAAAGACCTGAATTCAAACCTTGACTCTGCATTTTATTAGCTGGGGAAAGTGAGCAGATTTCTGGACCTTTCTAAAGCCTCCGTCTGTAATTTATGGATGATTTCCATTGTGGCCATTAAAGTATGATATTAGACTCCAAACACTTCCCTGAAATTCTCTTCATTTATCAAAGATATACTTGTGGTGTGTGTTAGTCACTCAGTTGTGTTCAACTCTTTACAACCCCATGTGTAGCATGCAGAAACCACAGCCAAAGGGTTGGTTGAAATTAGCTCTGTATAGCGGTAAAGAATCCATCTGTAATGCAGTAGACACAGAGATGAGGTTTGATTCCTGGGTCTAGAAGATCCCCTGGAGGAGGAAATGGCAACCCACTCTAGTATTTTCGCCTGGGAAATCCCATGGACAGAGGAGCCTGGTGTGCTACAATCTATGGGGTTCCAAAGAGTCAGACATGACTTAGCAACTAAAAAGGAAAACAAACCCCTTCTATGCCCAGTAAATCTTGAGTCCTGGGACACTCTCAACAGCTAGCCTAGGACTTAGGACTTCGAGGGCTAAGGAGTCAATTCAAGCTAATGTAAGAAACAGTTCTTAAGCTTCTGTCGAGCAAGAAGTAATGTGATGGATGAAAAGATTATTAAGATTTGGCTTTTGCTGTTAAGAATCTCATAGACCAGCATCCTTGATTCATCCTGATTCAAGTACACTGAGAACTACTCTACAGGATTACATAAACAAAGTGGTAGAAAAACTGTTGAAGTTTCATGAAGAAAACAATTAGATCATATAAGAAAAATCAGGAGAGGTTTCTTTCAGAAGTATAAATGGCATCTTTGTACTTGCTCCCTCATTTATAAACTGTAAATAATATTTACACATATATCATAGCATCATTGGGTTTCCCTGGTGGCTCGGTGGTAAAGAAGCTGCCTGTAATGTAAGAGACAAAAGAGACATGGGTTTGATCCCTGGGCTGGGAAGATCCCCCGGAGGAGGGAATGGTAACCCACTCTAGTGCTCTTGCCTGGAGTATCCCATGAACAAAGGAACCTGATGAGCTACAGTCCATAGGGTTGGAAAGAGTCAGACATGACTGAAGTGACTTAGCATGCACTCATAGCATCATTATAAGAATCAAATATTTTTGTTGTTGTTTAGTCGCTAAGTTGTGTCTGACTTTTTTATAATCCCATGGACTATAACCCGCCAGGGATTTCCCAGACAAGAATATTGGAGTCGGTTGCCATTTCTTTCTCCAGGGGCTCTTCCTAACCCTGGGATCAAATCCACATCTCCTGCATTGGCAGGCAGATTCTTTACCACTGAGCCACCAAGGAAGCACATCAAATACTTTACCCCTTGTTAAAAGCTAAGGATAGCTCCTGGCACACAGTAACTAGTTATTAACTGATAGCTATTTTTTGTTATTAACTAAGATCAGCCATGGAAGATGGGTAGCATCTTTATATAAAAATGAAGGGTGTGGAGAGTACAGTCTATTATCAAAGCAAAGGTGATATTTGTTTTTACCCAAATGCTTATCTTATAACCAGGGAGAAGGGAATCAGAGATGGGACAGCATCACAAGAGATGGGAAAGTCAAGGGCATACCCGGGAATCAGAAAGCATTTTGTTGGAAGTGAAATAGAAGCTTCACCTAGAACAATGAGAGACAAGGCATAGAAGCAGCTTGGGGAAGGCCTTGAATGCCAGTCTGAAGAGTCTGCACAAATTCTTGGCCCCCTCCCATGATATCATTATAAACAATAACCTAGTCATCCATATTGTCTTGATCTGGCAAGCCCGGTAAATGGACCCAATTCTGAGTGTGGCATCACCACTCAGCTATTAGAATGAACACAATCTTTAAAGCATTGAAATTGCCAAGTTTTCAGCAAAGACGGGCAAAGTTATTGATTAATGCTTTCTTATGTGCTGTGTCCCTGGGCTGGGCAAACATCAGCTGCATTTGTCTGAGCCCTCCTCTCAGGCTCACTCAGCAAGATTGGGCAGACTGCAATTCAAGTGCCAGGAAAATGGCTGAAAATATACACATTAGCTGTAAGTACAGAAATGCACAACACTTAGGGCCAAGTGCAAGACTGCTTTCAGGTTAACCTTCCTTTACTGGAAAAAAGTAGTAAACACAGGATAAAGCAGCATCATTGAACTGTCAAGAAGATGAGTGATCAGAGCCCAAAATGGTGGATTTGGTGCCAGAGCTCTTAATGGAAGACCCATGGGCAGGAAGATTCCAGAAAGTCAGGAGTCTCCAGGAGTCAAGAAAGGCTTCACAGAGATGGAATGTGGATAGGTGAAGAAAGATCAGGGAAACAAGAAATCTTAGGAACCTCAGTTCAGTTCAGTCGCTCAGTCACATCCGATTCTTTGCAACCCCATGGAGTGCAGCATGCCAGGCTTCCCTGTCCGTCACCAACTTCCAGAGTTTACTCAAACTCATGTCCATCACATTGGTGATGCCATCCAACCATTTCATCCTCTGTTGTCCCCTTCTCCTCCCACCTTCAATCTTTCCCAGCATCAAGATCTTTTCCAATGAGTCAGTTCTTTGCATCACATGGCCGAAGTATTGGAGTTTCAGCTTCAGCACCCATCTTTTCAATGAATATTCAGGACTGATTTCCTTTAGGATTGACTGGTTGGATCTCCTTGCTGCCCAAGGGACTCTCAAGAGTCTTCTCCAACACCACAGTTCAAAAGCATCAATTCTTTGGCACTCAGCTTTCCTTATGGTCCAACTCTCACATCCATACATGACCACTGGAAAAACCATAGCTTTAACTAGATGGACCTTTGTTGGTAAAGTAATGTCTCTGCTTTTTAATATGCTGTCTAGGTTGGTCATAGTTTTTCTTCCAAGGAGCAAGCATCTTTTAATTTCATGGCTGCAGGCACTTTCTGCAGTGATTTTGGAGCCTAAAAAATAAAATCTGTAACTGTTTCCCCATCTATTTGCCATGAAGTGATGGGACCAGATGCCATGATCTTAGTTTTCTGAATGTTGAGTGTTAAGCCAACTTTTTCACTCTCCTTTTTCACTTTCATCAAGAGGCTCTTTAGTTCTTCTTCACTTTCTGCCATAAAGGTAGGGTCATTTGTGTATCACTGATATTTCTCCTGGCAATCTTGATTACAGCTTGAGCTTCATTCAGCCCAGCATTTCATATGATGTACTCTGCAGAGAAGTTAAATAAGCAGGGTGACAATATGCAGCCTTGATGTACTCCTTTCCCTATTTGGAACCAGTCTGCTCTTCCATATCCAGTTGTAACTTTTGCTTCTTGACCTACATATAGATTTCTCATACAGATTTCTGCATACAGATTTAGCAACCTATTCCACCCATTTTGTTTATTCAGGGCTTCCCAGGTGGTGCTAGTGGCAAAACAAAACAAAACAAAAAACTGCCTGCCAACGAAGGAGATGCAAGAGACGTGAGTTCCATCCCCAGGTCGGGAAGATACCCTGGAGGAGGAAATGGCATCCCACTCCAGTATTCTTGCCTGGAGAATCCCATGTACAGAGAAACCTGTCAAGCAACAGTCCATGGGTTGCAAAGAGTCAGACACGACTCAGCCCACACACACATTGAGCACCTGCTCTGTGCCAGGCACTGTTCTAGTCATTACAACAAAGAGCATGGCCATGTCCCAGTCTTCATGGAGCTTACATATGCGTTCAGGGCAGAAAATAAATGGAAAGGAAAACAAATACATAATATATTGCCACAGCTTACATATAACATATGCACTGTGTAGGAGAATAAAGTTTTGTTAAGGGAGTGGAAGTACACTATTGATGGAGTGCTCAGGTTGAGAGTGTTAGGTTGCTAGATGCATCATAACAAGGCAGACTTAAACATTATAACAAGGAGACTTAAACAACAGAAGTTTACTTTCTGACAGTTCTGGAAGCTAGAAGCCCAAGATCAGGATGTTGCAGGGTTGGTTTCTTCTATGTCCTCTCTCCTTGATGTATAGATGCCCACCTTCTCGTTATGTCCTCACATGGGCTTCTCTCTTCACTCTAATCTCCTCTCCTTGTAAGGACACTAGTCGTATGGGTCAGGATCTACTTTAATGCCTTCATTTTAACTTAATTACTTCTTCAAAGGCCCTATCTCCAAATACAGTCACATTCAGAGGTACTAGGGGCTAAGGCTTCAGCATATGAATTGGGGGAGACAAAATTTATCACCTAACAATGGGTCTTTTTGATGAAGGGATATTTGAATCATGATGAATTAAACCATAAGCTAACTAGGGCAAGAGAGAATAGCCAGAAAAGAGAGAATATGCTCACCATTTTCTGGAAGCAGTAAATAAGGTGGATTTGGCTGGAAAAAGTAAGCAAAGAGAATAGTGGTAGATGACAATGGAGAGCTAGCCAGGGACAAGATCACATAGAATTTGTAACCCATGTTAAATAGGGATTTTTGAAATTTGAGTAAAGAAAGTTTTGAAGGATTTTCACCAGGTAAGTGACGTACTCCTACTCATGAAGTGAAGTGAAGTAAAATCACTCAGGCATGTCTGATTCTTTGTGACCCCATGAACTATACAGACCATGGAATTCTCCAGGTCAGAATATTGGAGTGGGTATCTATTCCCTTCTCCAGGGGATCTTCCTAATCCAGGGACTGAACCCAGGTCTCCTGCATTTCAGGTGGATTCTTTACCAGCTGAGTCACCAGAGAAGCCACTGTTATTCATACCCTGAAATAATTATTCTGGGTTCTATTTAATAAATAAAGCAATTATATCTACTTAATAGAATAACAATCTGGGAAACAGACTGTAAGGAGCATGAGTGAAAGCACAAAGACCAGTTACGGGATGTTGTGATTGTCCAGGAAAAACAGGCTGTGGCCTGAACCAGAAAAAACAGATGGTGTTTTTGTTCTATCCAATCTTCTGCTCCTCAGGCTAGGGCTACAGTCCTCTATGTGACAAGGTAGAGTGGGAAGAGATTTCTCCATCTCTGCCTCCAAGGAGGGAAGGCCAAGGCAAAGGTTGGCTGTAGACTTGTCACAGAGTTACAATGCAGACATTTTGCAAAGGACTTGAGTTCTGGAATCTTAAAGAAAACCACCCTCACTTAATTCTCTGAAGTTCCACTGACCCCATACAGTTAACGGTAAGTCAGGCAAAAAGGATGAGCAAGGCTTCGCACTGAACTATGACAATGCTGGAGAATACAAATCATAGCCGAATAAAAATTTTCAGGCTTCTCTCAATTAGACACACTATCGGAGCAGAAAACATTGTGGATCCTCCGAATACTTCATGTTACTGCTTTTCCATTAAATAGGTTTCATCATCCATTCAACATATTATTTCTCCTGTCCTATTTTGTTTATATGATATATTGGAATTGTCACACAGGGAATGGTAAATATCTCTTTCCAGTAAAGAATTCAACCTGAATAATTCCCTGACACAATTCCAATGTTCAGTGCTTTTTAGGTACAATAGTTAATGTAACTTACTGTTGAGTAGAACTGTCTAATTTTTTAAGCAGTGTAATAACTATTTTTCCTATTTACGGCTCAGAACTCTCAGAAAGACCCCTAGTGCCCTGTCCTTTTATTTCTATAAATAGAACTCTTACCTAAAGTAAAATTCACCTTCCGGAGGAACATATCTCTCTTTCGAGCCAGTGTGGAGTTAGTATTTAAAACAATACCCATTTTGGGCTTATTCTCTGTCCTTCTCTTGAGGCTTTGAAACCCTACTTTATCCCATAACTAGTTGAGCAAGCTTCTACTTTTCAGGCTTTCCTTCTGGTGGGGCGTCCCAAGGTCTTGACTAGCAAGCAGGTAGGGAAGGCAGCTGGGAAGAAGTATGGTTGCAGCTGCAGGCTTCATCCTTCAATACAGCTTCCCCAGTAATAAAAGCTATCTTCACATCTCTATCTATCTGGTTCCTGTCACTTTATTGATTGTCCAACACCCTGGACACTGATCTTGAAATTTGGAGTTGCCTGTTAGACAAAATTAAAAAAAAAAAAAAAGACAACTAAAACTCAATCAGGAATAATTTTAATATCTAAAAAAAAATTGTCCTTGAAAATTAAGAAGAAAAAAGAAAAATAATTAAATTGAGTTATGCTTGAGTCATGTACGAATATGAGTTGGACCATAAGGAAGACTGAGCACCGAAAAATTGGTGCTTTTGAATTTTGGTGCTGGATAAGACTGTAGAGAGAATCTTGGACTGCAAGGAGATCAAACCAGTCAATCCTAAAGGAAACCAATCCTGAATAGTTATTGAGATGACTGATGCTGAAACTGAAACTTCGATACTTGGTGCAAAGAGCAAATTCATTGGAAAAGACTCTGATGCTGAGAAAGGTTGAAGGCAAAAGGAGAAGGGGGTGGCAGAGGATGAGATGGCTAGATAGCATCATAGACTCAATGACTATGAATTTGAGTAAACTCTGGGAAATAGTGGAGGACAGGGGACCTGGCATGCTGCAGTCCATAGGATTGCAAAGAGTTGGACATGTCATAGTGACTGTAAAACAACAATGAAGATCTTTGGAATTAGACTAGAAAATATTCAAACACTGTGTCAAAAATGAAAAAGTCTCACCTGAGTGGAGATGAAGATTTACCTGAGTGGCCAGAAGAATAAAATCAAGAATACTTTATAAAAATATAAAAATAAACTCTTTAAATTTTGGAGGCTTTGTTACAGATAGAAATAGAACCCAGAACTGGATATTGCTGCTAATAAAAAAACTGAGCAATTTGAGGGCCAAAATCTCTTGTTGTTCAATGCTATTGCTGGGAAAGGCATCTCCCAATTCACTTCAGTTCAGTTCAGTTCAGTCGCTCAGTCGTATCCGATTCTTTGCGACCCCATGAACTGCAGCATGCCAGGCCTCCCTGTCCAACACCAACTCCCAGAGTTTACTCAAACTCATGTCCATTGAGTCAGCGATGCCATCCAACCATCTCATCTTCTGTCGTCCCCTTCTCCTCCTGCCCCCAATCCCTCCCAGCGTCAGGGTCTTTTCCAATGAGTCAACCCTTCACATGAGGTGGCCAAAGTACTGGAGTTTCAGCCTCAGCATCAGTCCTTCCAATGAATACCCAGGACTGATCTCCTTTAGGATGGACTGGTTGGATCTCCTTGCAGTCCAAGGAACTCTCAAGAGTCTTCTCCAATACCACAGTTCAAAAGCATCAATTTTTTGGAGCTCAGCTTTCTTCACAGTCCAACTCTCACATCCATACATGACCACTGGAAAAACCGTAGCCTTGACTAGATGGACCTTTGTTGGCAAAGTAATGTCTCTGCTTTTTAATATGCTGTCTAGCTTGGTCATAACTTTCCTTCCAAGGAGTAAGCATCTTTTAATTTCAAGGCTGCAATCACCATCTGCAGTGATTTTGGAGCCCAAGAAAATAAAGTCTGACACTGTTTCCACTGTTTCCCCATCTATTTGCCATGAAGTGATGGGACTAGATGCCATGATCTTCATTTTCTGAATATTGAGCTTTAAGCCAACTTTTTCACTCTCCTCTTTCACTTTCATCAAGAGGCTTTTTAGTTCCTCTTCACTTTCTGCCATAAGGGTGGTGTCAAGTGCATATCTGAGGTTATTGATATTTCTCCCGGTAACCTTGATTCCAGCTTGTGCTTCATCCGGCCCAGCATTTCTCATGATGTACTCTGCATATAAGTTAAATAAGCAGGGTGACAATATACAGCCTTGATGTACTCCTTTTCCTATTTGGAACCAGTCTGTTATTCCATGTCCAGTTCTAACTGTTGCTTCCTGACCTGCATACAGGTTTCTCAAGAGGCAGGTCAGGTGGTCTGGTATTCCCATCTCTTTAAGAATTTTCCAGAGTGTGTTGTGATCCACACAGTCAAAGGCTTTGGCATAGTCAATAAAGCAGAAATAGATGTTTTTCTGGAACTCTCTTGCTCTTTCGATGATCCAGCAGATGTTGGCAATTTGATCTCTGGTTCCTCTGCCTTTTCTAAAATCAGCTTGAACATCTGGAAGTTCATGGTTCATGTATTGCTAAAGCCTGGCTTGGAGAATTTTGAGCATTACTTTACTAGCATGTGAGATGAGTGCAATTGTGCAGTAGTTTGAGCATTCTTTGGTATTGCTTTTCTTTGGGATTGGAATGAAAACTGACCTTTTCCAGTCCTATGGCCACTGCTGAGTTTTGCAAATTTGCTGACATATTGAGTGCAGCACTTTCACAGCGTCATGTTTCAGGATTTGAAATAGCTCAACTGGAATTCCATCACCTCCACTAGCTTTGTTCGTAGTGATGCTTTCTAAGGCCCACTTGACTTCACATTCCAGGATGTCTGGCTCTAGGTGAGTGACCATACCATCGTGATTTTCTGGGTCGTGAAGATCTTTTTTGTACAGTTCTTCTGTGTATTCTTGCCACCTCTTCTTAATATCTTCTGCTTCTGTTAGGTCCATACCAATTCTGTCCTTTATCAATCCCATCTTTTCATGAAATTTTCCCTTGGTATCTCTAATTTTCTTGAAGAGATCTCTAGTCTTTCCCATTTTGTTGTTTTCCTCTATTTCTTTGCATTGATCACTGAAGAAGGCTTTCTTATCTCTCCTTGCTATTCTTTGGAACTCTGCATTCAAATGGGAATATCTTTCCTTTTCTCCTTTGCTTTTCACTTCTCTTCTTTTCACAGCTATTTGTAAGGCCTCCTCAAACAACCATTTTGCCTTTTTGCATTTCTTTTCTATGGGGATTGTCTTGATCCCTGTCTCCTGTACAATGTCACAAACCTCCGTCCATAGTTCATCAGGCTCTCTGTCTATCAGATCTAGTCCCTTAAATCTATTTCTCACTTCCACTGTATAGTCATAAGGGATTTGATTTAGGTCATACCTGAATGGTCTAGTGGTTTTCCCTACTTTCTTCAGTTTAAGTCTAAATTTGGCAATAAGATCATGATCTGAGCCATAGTCAGCTCCCAGTCTTGTTTTTGCTGACTGTATAGAGCTTCTCCATCTTTGGTTGCAAAGAATATAATCAATCTGATTTCAGTGTTGACCATCTGGTGATGTCCATGTGTAGAGTCTTCTCTTGTGTTGTTGGAAGAGGGTGTTTGCTATGACCAGTGCGTTCTCTTGGCAAAACTCTATTAGCCTTTGCCCTGCTTCATTCCATACTCCAAGGCCAAATTTGCCTGTTATTCCAGGTGTTTCTTGACTTCCTACTTTTGCATTCCAGTCCCCTATAATGAAAAGGACATCTTTTTTGGGTGTTAGCTCTAAAAGATCTTGTAGGTCTTCATAGAACCGTTCAGCTTCAGCTTCTTCAAGCATTGCTGGTTGGGACATAGGCTTGGATTACTGCGATATTGAATGGTTTGCCTTGGAAATGAACAGAGATCATTCTGTCATTTTTGAGATTGCATCCAAGTACTGCATTTTGGACTCTTTTGTTGACCATGATGGCTACTCCATTTCTTCTAAGGGATTCCTGCCCATAGTAGTAGATATAATGGTCATCTCAGTTAAATTCACCCATTCCTGTCCATTTTAGTTCGCTGATTCTTAGAAAGTCGACATTCACTCTTGCCATCTCCTGTTTAACCACTTCCAATTTGCCTTGATTCATGGACCTAACATTCCAGGTTCCTATGCAATATTGCTCTTTACAGCATTGGACCTTGCTTCTGTCACCAATCACATCCGCAACTTGGTATTATTTTTGCTTTGGCTCCATCCCTTCATTCTTTCTGGAGTAATTTCTCCACTGATCTCCAGTAGCATATTGGGCACCTACCAACCTGGGGAGTTCCCCTTTCAGTATCCTATCATTTTGCCTTTTCATACTGTTCATGGGGTTCTCAAGACAAGAATACTGAATCCAATTCACTTAAGATGATATAATTGTTTCATTAGTGGATAAGCATATTTTAACGAAGATGACTTAGAATTAAGTATGCAAATATATTTTAAAATGACATTTTTAACATTTTTATATTTAGAAAGGATTTTGTAACTTTTTTAAAAATTTGGTCTATTTTCTTGCAGATGAAGCATGAAATTTCAATTTAAAACGCACAATTGCATAATTAATTTAGACCTTTAAAACTGAAAAATTTCCAAGTTTATATTCACATATTTAAAAGAATTCAAATTCAATATAATCATAAGCTTAATTTATTAGATTTGCAAGTTATTTGAGTACTTGGGAAGATTTTATTGTAAGTCAGACAACTGATGTACTTCTAAATGAAACTAGATATATGAAATCCATAAATACAGCTTGAAATATAAAGGAAACTTCAGTTGTTACAATACAAAGTGATTGTTAAATATGCTAAGTATATAAATAATATAATAATATCTCTAAATAAAATTAAAAGGTAAAGGTAGAACTAGGTTTTTTAATTTGCAACTATAAAAAACTAAATATTAATATCTGAATCCAAGATTTCTCTGTTGCACAGGAAGATGGCCTTGAAGACAAAGCTCACATTAACATATGCCATGAGAGGAAAAAAGGAAGTGGCTAACCTAATCCTAACCATAACCCTCCCAGCTAACATCAGTAGGACAGCATGATAAGGTGGTCAGAGTGTAGGGTCTGGGGTCAGATCACATCTTTTATGTGATCTTGTTCAAATTCCTTAGGCTCTCTGAGTCTGATTCTTCATCTTTAAAATGACACCAAATAATAATACCTATTCTACTAGATTGTTCTGAAGAGTAAATGAGACATTATGAAAAAGAAATTGCTAACTGCAAAATTATACAATCACACACACACACACCCCTCACTCACACAAATAGTAGTTATTATTGCATGGGGGAATACTTATTATTGCATAGGGGGAATATTTATTAGAGGATGAACTGACCAAGAGAGACTTCTCTGGAGGTCCAGTGGTTAAGAAGCCATCTACCAATGCAGGGGATACCGATTCGATCTCTGGTCTGGAAAGGTACCACATGCCACAGGGCAACAAAGCCCTTGTGCCACAACTACTGAGCTTTCCAACTGAAAGCCCATGCTCTGCCACCAGAGAACCCCCCACAATGAGAAGCTTGCAAACCGCAGTGAAGGAACAGTAGCCCCTACTCTCGGCAAATAGAGAAAGTCTACACATAGCAACAAAGATCCAGCACAGCCAAAACTAAAAATAAGAAAGAAAGAACTGACCAAGACAACACTGCCCAGGAATATTACTACAGTCAATGCTACTGATTTAATATCATTTCATTTATCTCTGTATTATTCCAGATAGACAACATTACATTTCAGTTTTCTGCAGAACAAATGATTCTCTGAATTTTAACCAGTGAAGGACCAAAGGATCATGCTGATGATTTTGTTGTTGTAGGTCCCTTTTTCTCCACGGGCTGACCACACTGCAAACATTTACAAATCCAGATTCCTGGAATCTACCCCAGACCTACCGGAGTCAGAACCTCAGACCAGGGAGCCCAGCAACCTCATTCTAACAAGTTTTGTCTGGGTGATTCTTAAGCAATATTCTAGTTTGGGAACTACTGCTTCATATAATTAGGATAGATCATTAAATATTAATTTATGATCTCATAAAGATAAAAATATTACACATCCAGGATTGAACTGAAGATGTTGAAACCAAAATGGCTTCCTCCCCACCACCCCCTGCCACAGTGAAGTTGCAGGCACTCTGTAAACATTCCCTGCAGCTCAGGGAACCCCTGAAGTTCTTTCTCCCATCCTCCTTTCCAGGAATGCTGACTTTGTTCTCCATCTTCAGTCCCTATTTCCACTGTTTCTGTGCTTATTTCTCTGCACCTTATATTTATGATCAGGTGAATTTGCAAATGGAGATAAGAGTTGGATCCCTGGGTTGAGAAGATCCCCTGGAGTAGGAAATGGCAACCTGCTCCAGTATTCTTGCTGCAAAATCCCATAGACAGAGGAGTCTGACAGGCTATAGTCTTTGGGGTCACAAAGAGTTGGACATGGCTGGGCAACTGAGCATGTATGAAAGCATGAACTTGCAAAGGCTCTGTTCCCAGCCTCTCCCTCGATTGCCTTCTCCACAATGATTTCCATCTTTCCTTGACTCCACTCTGCATAGACCAAGAGAGGATCTCTCATTAGACCCCTACACCTAGCCCAGGCCCCCAGAAGTACACTCACTCTCCACTCCAACTAGAAGAGCATCTGCACAGGATTGCCTTTGTTGTTGCCACTGTGCTCTGCCCTCTGGGAGGTGTTCCGATCCTCTAGCGTGGCACAGATATGCTCTGAAGTCCTGTTGGTCAAAGTCTGGTCCACAGAGCAGCAGTCCACAAGCATCACTGGGCTTATTAGAATGCAGAAGCAGCAGGCTCATCTCCAGACCTACAAAATCACAGTCGGCATCTTAACAAGATCCCCGGGTGCTCCATATACATATTAAAGCTTAAAAACACTGTTTTGAAACAGTTTTTCTTGGATTGTTATTGAATCTGAGGAGTGCACGCTGAATCTTCCAAGTATGGGCAAGATCTCAGATGAAATATTTCAGACATTAACATGCATTATAATTACATGCAGCTCTTGTTTAAAAATGCAGATTCCTGGAACCTCACCTTGGAGATCCTGACTCAGTAGGTTTGGAATCTAAACTTTCACAACTTCCACCAGGCATGTCAAAGATCTTCATGGGGAAGCAACCCTGAACTAGGAAACAAGGCCTGAGGTCACAGGTCAGAGTGCCCCCTCCTTGGTTCACACAGGAACCAAGCCTGGAGATGCTAAAATTGTATCATACACTAATGAGAAGACAGTCCAAGTCTTTGTCTAGGAAACAAGAAATCCTCAATCAAGCATATGAGTTATTTATGCAATTTCAAAATGAAGCTTTGTTGCTTTAAACCCAGTAATCCTTCAAAGAATCATTATATTTGCAACAGTATACATGTTTCTATATTTAATGATAGGTACATTTGTCCAGAAATACATTTATGTGACTGATCTTTTAAGTCCACAAATGCTAAGAAGTTGATAAGTATTTAGATTTCTCCTTTTGTTTACTTACCTATTGGAAGGACAGATGCTTAAGCTGAAGCACCAATACTTTGGCCACCTAATTCAGAGAGCTGACTCATTGGAAAAGACCCTGATGCTGGGAAAGACTGAGGACTGGAGGAGAAGAGGATGACAGATGATGAGGTTGAATGGCATCATCGACTCAATGGACATGAGTTTGAGCAAACTCCGGGAGACAGTGAAGGACAGGGAAGCCTGGCATGCTACAGTCCATGGGATTGCAAAGAGTCAGATATGACTGAACAAAAGCAACCGTGTTTACACCATCATATTAAGCTTTGTCACAGGAAACAGACTCATAATACACTGATGGCCTAGGAGTTAAACTGACTACTTCTAAATGAATTGTAGGGCATAAACAGTATATGGTTCTGAATCAAAAATTTATTCTTATAAATGTAAGATAAATTCAACCAAATATCAGGATTTTGTAAAGATTAAGAATGAGTATCTATTTGTTCTTCAATCATTTGGGAAGAATAAAGCAAGCAAGCGTGATGTGTTTACTTCTGGAGCAACAAAGTGTGACCATGCTCTGTTCTGCTTATTAACTGGCCAAGAAACAGTAGAAGAAGTTTAACTCTTGTTACAAAGAATATACTTAGAGATTGGTGTGTAAAAAAACAAAAATTACATTTAACACAAAACATGTAGTCAGTTTCTAAGTGGAAACTGGGCTAATTATTTTTAACAGATTTATTGAGGTATAATTAATATCCTGTAGCCCTCATTTATTTTAACAGTGCAATTCAATAATTTTTAGAGAAATTGCTCATTGTGTAACCAACATCAAAATCCAGTGTTATAATGCTCCCATCACTACAATAACATCCCTAAAATAATATCCCATTTACAGTTAGTCCCTATTTCCGCTCTCAGACCTGGCTACTGCCAGTCCAAGCCAAACTATTTTTTAAATACTTGTGTTGGGAAAATGATGCTGTTTTCCCTTATATTTTATTGGAAGAGTCATCACCAAGGGTATGTTAGGGGGAAAAAAATTGCAGGAGACCATTCTATCTATAAAAATAATTAAGATACTTATACTCAGAATGCACTTGAGTGTACCAAGAATAGTAAATATTTGGTAGTCTCTAAGTGCAATATCCTTGGAAGAAAAGCTATGACCAACTGAGTCATATTAAAAAGCAGAGATTTACCAACAAAGGTCTGTCTAGTGAAAGCTATGGTTTTTCCAGTATTTATGTTTGGATGTGAGAGTTGGACTATAAAGAAAGCTGAGCGCCAAAGAATTGATGCTTTTGAACTGTGATGTTGGAGAAGACTCTTGAGAGTCCCTTGGACTGCAAGGAGATCCAACCAGTCCATCCTAAAGGTAATCAGTCCTGAATATTCATTGGAAGGACTGATGCTGAAGCTGAAACTCAAATACTTTAGCCACCTAATGCAAAGAAATGACTCATTGGAAAAGACCCTGATGCTGGGAAAGATTGAAGGCAGGAGAAGGAGACAACAGAGGATGAGATGGTTGGATGGCATCACCGACTCAATGGACATGAGTTTGAGTAAACTCCAGGAGTTGGTGATGGACAGGGAAGCCTGGCATGCTGCAGTCCGTGGGGTCGCACGAAGTCGGACATGACTGAGCAACTGAAATGAACTGAACTGAAGTGTAATGGTTGTATTTAAATCTAAAACAGAATCCATGGGCTGGGAGTCAATCTTGGCCGGAATCCCAGTGCCTGAAAATACATCTGTTGTTGTTGTTTAGTGGCTAAGTCGTGTCCAACTCTTTTGTGACCCCGTGGACTGTGGCCTGCCAGGTTCCTCTGTCCACAGGATTTTCCAGGCAAGAACACTAAAGCGGATTGTTATTTACTTCTCCAGGAGGTCTTCCTGATCCAGGAACCAAACCCCCATCTCCTGCATTGGCAGGAGGATTCTTTACCCTGAGTCACTGCAGAAGTGAAAAGATATTTACTGGTAATTAAAACCCAAATGAAACACAAGCAGTTTGATAAATTTACCTGGAAGGGCAACCTGGACTCTGGTGAAATTTATAACCTGTCTCAGGGCTCTGAAAAACATCAAGAAATATACAAAGTTTGGGGGAACAGGGAAAGTATAATTTTGTAGTGACTTTGTAAGTCTTCATCCACTGCTTATGTCATTGGTTGACTTACTTGCTTTCTTCAATATTTATTTGCTTTGTAAATACTTGTGTGCTTTCTGTGTGAGAGGCACTGGGATAGAATGATTAACAAAAAAATACATTTTTCCTGCCTTTCACAGAGCTTACAGTCTAACCTTCTAAAATTTGAAGAGCTCATGCAAATCAGTAAGGAAATCACACTCTCCATGTTAAAGCAAAATGGCTATATGCACTTGGCCAGCAATTAAGAGGGCATTGGAACCAGAGATCTAGCCCTGTCATGTACTAGCTTCTCTCATGTAATGGGTTGAGATTTCAGGGGAAATTGAGATAGGGGAAAAATGCATTCAGCAAGTGAGACCGATGTGTATCTTTGGGGATAAAAGAGTAGACTATGGCAGAAAGAATGATGACCACCCCCCTCCCAAATAAAACCATTCCCTAATCTGTGAATATGTTACCTTACATGGCAAAGAGAATTTCCAACTGCATTGCAAACCTTGAGGATGGGAAGGTTACCCTAGATGATGAAGGTGGGTTAACCTAATCATGTAAGTCCTTAAAACACCTTACCTGGATGTAGCTAAAGAAAGGTAAGATGATAGACAGAGGGTGACTCACGGAGACTCATTATAAGATTCAGCCCACTGTTGCTGGCTCTGAAAATTGAAGAGAGTCTCATGAGCCAACGAGTGTGGATGGCCTCTGTGCTGTGTGCTTGGTCACTCAGTTGTATCCAACTCTCTGTGACCATATGGACTGTAGCCCACCAGTCTCCTCTGTCCATGGGGATTCTTAAGGCAAGAATACTAGAGTGTGCTGCCATGACCCCCTCCAGGGGATCCACCCAACACAGGGATCAAACACAGATGTCCTGCATTACAGGTGGATTCTTTACTGTCTGAGTCACCATGGAAGTCCAAGAATACTGGAGTGGGTGGCCTATCTCTTCTCTGGGGGAATTTCTGGAACCAGGAATCAAACCAGGGTCTCCTGCATTGCAGGCAGATTCTTTACCAGCTGAGCTTCCTGCCTCTAGAAGATAGAAAAGGCAAAAAAAAAAAAAAAAAAAAACAGATTCTCACACAGAGCATCCGAAAAGCAACACAGTGCTGTCAGCATCCTGATTTTAGCCCACGAGACCTGTCTCAGACTTAGAAGCTACTAAACTGTAGGAAGAAATATTTGTGTTAAGTCATTAAGTTAATAGTAATTTGTTATATAAGTGACAGAAAACTAACATATCACATTAAGCAACTTTAAAAACCTCCCCAAATCTATTTCCTTACCTGTAAGATAAAGATACTGGTTCTGATACAATTGTTATGAGAATTTGGCATAACTGCAATGTTCTGAGCTCTGTACCTGATGGCTAATGAATACTTAGAAACTGGCTCAAAAATGGATCCACTCAGTTCAGTTCAGTTGCTCAGTCATGTCTGACTCTTTGCGACCCCATGAATCGCAGCATGCCAGGCCTCCCTGTCCATCACCAACTCCCAGAGTTTACTCAAACTCATGTCCATTGAGTCGGTGATGCCATCCAACCATCTCATCTTCTGTCGTCCCTTTCTCCTCCTGCCCCCAATCCCTCCCAGCATCAGGGTCTTTTCCAATGAGTCAACTCTTCACATGAGGTGGCCAAAGTACTGGAGTTTCAGCCTCAGCATCAGTCCTTCCAATGAACACCCAGGACTGATCTCCTTTAGGATGGACTGGTTGGATCTCCTTGCAGTCCAAGGGACTCTCAAGAGTCTTCTCCAATACCACAGTTCAAAAGCATCAATTTTTTGGAGCTCAGCTTTCTTCACAGTCCAACTCTCACATCCATACATGACCACTGGAAAAACCATAGCCTTGACCAGACGGACCTTTGTTGGAAAAGTAATGTCTCTGCTTTTTAATATGCTGTCTAGCTTGGTCATAACTTTCCTTCCAAGGAGTAAGCAACTTTTAATTTCATGGCTGCAATCACCATCTGCAGTGATTTTGGAGCTCAAGAAAATAAAGTCTGACACTGTTTCCACTGTTTCCCCATCTATTTCGCATGAAGTGATGGGACCGGATGCCATGATCTAAGTTTTCTGAATATTGAGCTTTAAGCCAACTTTTTCACTCTCCTCTTTCACTTTCATCAAGAGGCTTTTTAGTTCCTCTTCACTTTCTGCCATAAGGGTGGTGTCATGTGCATATCTGAGGTTATTGATATTTCTCCCAGCAACTTTGATTCCACCTTGTGCTTCTTCCAGCCCAGCGTTTCTCATGATGTACTCTGCATGGATCCACTAAGGTGGCGCTATTGGTAAAGAACCCTGCTGCCAATGCAGGAGACTTGAGAGGCAGGTTGGATCACTAGGTAGGGATGATCCTCTTGAGAAGAAAATGGCTTACTTACTCCAGTATTCTTGCCTGGAAAAATCCCATGGGCAGAGGAGCCTGGCGGGTTACAGTCCACAGGGTCATACAGAGTAGGACAAGACTGAAAGATTTAGCATGGCATGCAAAGAAGTTTTAAGAAGGAAGCAAAGGAGCCACCTCTCATCACAGGTCAGAAGACTCGCTTTAGTCCAGAGCCTGATACCAATAAGATGTATATGAGCTTAGGCAACTCTCATTCTCTCCCTCAGTTTTTCCAAAGGAGAAATTTGAATTAGAAGGTTAATTTCTATGGGCATCTCCTCCTCTGACATGGATGAATAATATAAATGAAAAGCCATAACACTTGTGCATGAAGCCACTTAGCAGCAGCAGCAGCAGCATGAAGAAAAAAGATATTATCATAACACAAACTCAGTGTGAGATTCAAAAGTGTCAGCCTTGGAGGCCTTGGAGGCCCCTCTCTGAGGTCGGATCTGCAGCGAACAGGCTTTGGTTCCACCAGTACAGGCAGGAACAACTGGTAGGCACCTTGCCTGGGCTTTTCCTTTTATGCTTTTCTGACTTCTCTCCCCCACCTCCAGGGAGTCCTGAACTGGAATAGTCTCAGTAGGGTTACTCTCAGCTGCAAGGATAATTCAATTTTTTAATTTGGGGTTTTGTTTTTTCCCTGTGTTGGCGGCGATACTTAACTTTCAGGTCTTTGCTTCTTGTCTTGGAAAAACCAAGCAAAAAATAATTAGGGTTTTTAAAGAAAGCCACATGAAAGCTGGAAAGGAGATTCTTATTCTTATACACAATTCTTAGGACTATGAATCCATAAAATTATTTGATGAGCAATCTGATAAAGTCAATTTCATAAATTGTATATATTCCTTGGCTCAACACTTGTTTTTCTAGGAAATAATCATAGTAAATGTATTACATTATGTGTAAAAAGGTATTTATTGCAACTGGTTTATTCTAATTTAAAAAATGGCAGCAGTCTAAATGTTCATCAAGGGACTGGTGAAATATATTTTAGCACCACCACAAAATGAAATATTAGTCAGACCTTAAAAACATGAAAGATTTGTTCTATATAGTTAACTGTATTAATATTTATATAAGCACATATACAGAGAGAAAGATTGGAAAGATGCCTAGTTTATAATTTTAATTAAAAAGGCATGTTAGGTAATAGTAAGTGTAATAATAAGCTATTTCTATAAGGAATACTTACATTTCTTTGTTAATTAAAATAAAACTAAAAGGTAGTCCCCAACATGTTAACAGAACAAAAAGTAATAATTATATAGCAATTTAATTAGCAAAAATTATCACAGTGATAATAGACCAACCTACCACATTATGTCCCTCAGTTCGGGAAGCAGGTTTGGATTACTGGTCTGGTGAGGACTTGAAGACAGAGGATGGAGGATCTACTGAAGTAAAATTGGCCCATGAACAAAATCTAGGGAATAGAAAAGAAGTCCAGTAGTTCCCAAAGGAGAGGAAGTAAGATGTAAATGGTGGCTTGGCAACTTTCCAGGAGACACAAAAGAAAGAGACAGGCAAGGTATCTACCAAGTTAACTGCCCAGGGGCTTAGTGGGTGATGATTTCCTGGATGTGAACTGGGGCAAGCCTTGAAAGCTCTTGGAGCAAGAAATACCAGAAATCCAACCTTTGTAAGTTGGATTCTTTTTATGATATCTTCCAGGCACTTTCCCTTTATTTTTTATGTTTTATATTTGTAATTGTGATGGATTAAAAATAACCGTAAATTCTTTGCCACTTCCTCCTATCAAGTGTGAGAGGGGTCAGTGGGGTCTAAGTCCCCTCCCACATGATACTGAGGTCAGCCATGCTTGTGACGTGCTTTGGCCAATGGGCTACGAGCAAACATGACTCATGCAGAAGTCCGGTAGGTGCTTGTGACCTGGGGCTTGTCATCTTGGAACTCTGAGGTGGCCATGCTGTAAGGAAGCTGCTCTAGAAAGTCCACATGGAGGAGGACTGAAGTGCCTGACAGCCAGTACCAACTCCCAAATGTGGTACCAGGTTATCACAGACTATCCAGCCATTCCATTCATCCTCTGGAATCATAGGGGTAAGCCGGGGACAGACCAGCAGAAGACCCACAAAATTCTGACCAAAAATAAATAATTTTTATTTTAGTCCTAAGCTGTAGGTATTTGGTTACTCAGCCATAGATAACTGATACAGTAGTTATTAACCTTCTTTTTGTAAGCTCCAGAAGTCTCACCTGGGTTTAGAGTAACACCCTGGTCAAAAAGCAGAGATTAAAATGGTGAAACTTGTCATTGACCACCACCTCCTAAACCTGGAAAAAGAATGTTCCTCCAGAGCAACTACCTGCTCAAATATTCAGAGAATCTTTCAAAGGAATCATTATCCAAAAGACTATTTACCCTGCTGGAAGTCGTATGACAAGCCTTTTTGTTTTGTGAGCAGAAAAAAACATAACCATTATTTAATAATAGCAAAAAGATTAGATAACTTTTCTTGATTGCTTTCAATGTAGGAGGACTGGAATTGGTATTAATACCACCCTCATTTTGCAGCTGGAAAAGCTGAGCCAGAGAAGTTGAACAACTTGCCCATGCTCACACAGCCAGGAAGTCGCAGAGTCTGGCTTGCAACTCAGATTTGAGAAATCCCTTGTGTGTATTAATGCTCAGTCGCTAAGTCATGTCCAGCTCTTTGCGACCTCGTGGACTATAGCCCACCAGGCTTCTCTCTGCACGGGATTTTCTAGGCAAGAATACTGAAGTGGATTGCCATCCCTCCTCCAGGGGACCTTCCCAACCCAAGGATCAAACCCTTGTCTCCTGTGTCTCCTGCATTGACAGACAGATTCTCTACCACTGAGTCACTTGGGAAGCCGGAGAAAGCCCTGCTCTTAGCCGTCATTGAATATCTCCTCTCCAGTTTTATGTTAATTTCCTTTTGTTTTCCTGAACAATCCACTCAGATGGGAAATGAGTCACTAAAACGTCTGTCTCAGTTTTCTCACATGTGATATTGGAGTGATGACAGTGCCCGTCCCACGGGGTTTTAGTGAGGATTAAATGGGATGGAGTGTAAGAGCCCTTACACACAATGCCTAGCGTCTGGTGAGCCCTGGTAGCCGGTTGTAGTGGGAGGAAAGGCACCTTTGTGCTGTGAAAACACATGAGAACTCATGGAGCTGAAGACATCAGTCCTTGGGGGGAGAGCCACGGTTTCCTCCTTGACTTAAACTTAACTCCGTGATTTGCTCTCTACTTCAGTGTCGCTCAGATGTGCTAGATGCTTTGCTGTGCAAATTACCTGGACCAGCAAGAAACTCTCCCACTACAATGAATGGAGCTCTGGCCCTTGGCTTCCTGGGGCCCTTGTCAGCAGCTGTAGGACCTAAATTCTATGATCCTGCTTGACTGAGAAAGACAAAGAGCAATCTGCAGTCACTCCACAAGTCCTGCTGGCTGACAAGGGGTGGAAAGTGTGTTTGGCTTTCACCTCCTTACTTCCTGCCCCCTTTCCATTGCTGTTATTCAAATGAACAGCCAGATGAGAAGATAATAGGATTTTGTTTCAGAGATTACAAGGAGTGCATTGTCACCTATCTTTTGTACCCAGGAATATTTCTTCACAGGAGACTGAAGCCTGGAGTTTGCCAAAAGGCATGTAGAGCTTCCATATGCCTGCTCTGGAGACAAAACCCATGCATTTTAAATGCCATCAAGTTTGCTCTTCAGCAGATGACTCAACTGTCATCACCAGGGAAGGTTCCAGCTATCTAACACATTCCCTCCCCCCAAATGTAGAAGGACTTTGGGAAACTGAAAAATTCTTATTTTTTCTCGTAATACATCATTCTCCCTTTATCATCCAGCTACTGATGTTCGTTCTGAAAATGTAGGGAGAGTTACTATCAATCTATTGGTACTCAAATGTCCAATGGAGTCACCCTGACTTTGAAGATCTAAATAAAATTGGCTTTACCTTCTAGCCCTTATCTTGCGGAAGCTCAGGGCTCTCCCAAAGTCTTGGGTGAATTCCCAAGGCTGACATTCTCAGGCCGCCTCTTAATCTGGTTTCCTTGTCCTTCTGAATCCTCTCCCTGCTGACTTTTTGTGTATTCTTGCCCTCCTCCACTCCAGCCACTCTCTCCTCTCTGGCCTGCTGACTCAAAATGCAGCATCACCACCACTTTTCCCTGATTTCTTCCAAAGTAGACACTTGAGACAGTTGTTTGTAGTGAAATTTTATTAAACAGACTGAGAGTAAGAAGTGATAAACTTAGGGCAGAAAAATTACACCTTCATGTTCTTCAAAAATGTTTCTGCCAAGCCTTCTTCAGGGAATTTTTCACTGGTCATACTTAAGTCTGATGTTTTCTTATCTCTTGCAAAATATGAGAGAGGGGCCACACTCAACTCAAAATTCTCCTCAGTCTTTTCTGCAGAAAAGTCACAATTTCTTTTGCTCTCATCCCTCTCCTCCCTCTGTGAAGCAGGGAGTGCAAAATCAGGCCCATCCTTTCAAGAGTGTTTCTAAACATTTATCATATGGAATAGAATTCTAATATAGTAAGTTTGGATTAATACTTTCCCAGGTAAGCGACAGTGTGGAATGGAAGAAGCACTGAACCCTTGCTCAGGAAGCCCTGACCCCTAGTCAGGAGGCCCAGATTTGAATTCTGGCTCAGGTATTTCCTAGTTTTTTAACTTTGAGCAAAATAACTTGCTCTCTCTGGGCTTTTCTCTTCCTCTGAAACGTACATCTAATGAATCTCTTTCAGGGTTCATATTAGGGCAAGTAACAGATTGAATATGGAAGTACAATTGGGATTCAGAAATGACTGCTGTATGCCAGATAGCTTGGGTGACAGAAAACTAATATTTAACATCCTGAGCCTTGCACTCAGGAACTTACACTTTAATTGAAGAGCATAGGAGATGAAGATTTTATGTGAGGAACCAAGAAGCCAGAGGAGGGGGAGATTGCTACAGACCTGGAAGGGGAGGGCAGGCTTCCTGGGGAGATGGACTGGGTTCAAGATGAGCGTTGAAGGGTATGATGAGGGGAACAGCAAGACCATTTCAAGTAAAGAGGAAGATGGGAAGGTGCGGGCAAATTTCCATATGTCAGAAGGTAAACTCAAGGCCTGCGTAGGGTTCCTGAAAATAGATGTTCAATGAATTTCCTGAGAATCTGAGGAAAACTCCTGTACACAGAACATTTTGCACTCTATTTCAGGAGGCTCATCAACTCTCAGATTCCAGGAAAAATCTTTTGTCTTCAAGGATTTATTCTATTTGCAGTCTTGAATCTCATTTTTCCCTCTTTGGAGTGAAAACTTTTCAATCTTAGAATGTGTCTACATTGATTTTTCCTGGAGTCTTTCTACTTACGAGTAGAAAGTTCCTATGGGAACTACTGGAGTTTTAGGTAGCCCAAGATATAAGATCCTTGTTTCTTGCCCATGTTCAAAACAAATTTAAAGAGGGAGAAAACGGAGCCACACAGATAAAAATTAAAATGTTATCTTAATTTTTGTAAAAAATTATTTCAGGTGATATGGCTTAGAAACATGATAACAATAAGCCTTCTGGCCTCAAGTGAGATCTTGGACCCGTACACTGGTGAGAAATATTGAGACTACAGAGCAAGATGTGCTTAATCGGGATCACAACCATGCACTGCTCCAGAGAATGAGAGGAGAGTAGCTTCCATTTGCTTAGGAGTTTTGATAAATTATCTCTACCAGATCTAGGCACATGTGCCAATCACTGACTCTCCTTAACCTACGAACTTACTTGGCTTCACTAAGGAGGAATAAGGCCTGGAGCAAGAGAAACAGACCATCTGGTGGAAATTCTTCCTATTAGAAAGGAAATTGAAGAACAAAAGTGTACACTCTAAAAAAGAACCATTTTCCTGCTTTCAACCATTCAGTCATTCAACGTATATGCAATGAGCTCCTAACATTTTTCTAATTACTGTTCTAGACTCTAGGGATAAAATGGGGAAGAAGAGACATGGGCTCTGCCCTTCTGGAGATTTGCCTCTGGAGAAAGCTTTGAGATGAGACAGATACTAAACAACTAATTCTGCCAGAAGTACATATTATTCACTGTGATGTGAGAGCCATGGTTGAAGGGTATGTGGTGCTGTCAGAGTGTCTAACAGGTAGCTATCAGGGTAAGTCAGCAAGGGCACTTTAACAGAAAGTCTTCTAGGTCTTTGCTTTGACTCCTCTTCTCCCTTATGTCATCACTTGGAATGGATCTGTGGTCCTAGCATATGCTTTGGCACATCTGCAAGACACAACCTCTGAGACTGGCTCCAACTCAAAATAAATGACCATCTTAAATCGCAAAGACCATATCTGTCATGACCACCCTTCAGTGGGTAACTCTTCTCAGAGGAGATGAGTGGTTTTCTTCAATTCACCTCCCACACTTGGTTTCCCAGCAACTGTGTAGCATAAAGGTGGTGGAATTCTGGAGAGAGCTAAGCTTTTTCTTGTCCTGGGTACAACTTCTTGGGTCACAGGCAAACTCAGAGATAAACACATGGAAATAAAAGTGAATTGGTGCTAAAAATTAACAAATTTTAATCAATAAAAAGCATTCAAATGAGCACAATGAACAGTTGCTGGCTAATGTGATTCTAAAGACCAATGCAACACCAAAAACTTAGCTAAAAAGGATTTTATGCCAGAATATTAATGCAATATATACTTGTGATTCAATAAATGATATAGATATGAGACAAAGAGTATGCATGGAAGTGTCGATTTGCTTATGAAACCAGAATAGAGGTTAATTCTGAAAAAAGATGCTTCCAAGCAAATACAAAAGAGAACCAACATAAAGCTTCCCCCTGTCACCTCTGGACACCAGAATCAAAGGTAAATAGAAAACCAGAAACAAAGGAGAATCACTTGATGTGGGCTTGACAGGGCTGACCATCCTGTATCACCGAGTCCAGGCCAATGAGACAAAGACAAAGGCAGTGGGCAGGCTGGATGGATGAGGAGACCGGAGAACCTTTATGATGCAGGGGAGGATCTTAGGATGTCACAGTGGAGGTGACATCATTCTACAAGAAAAATTCAAGAAGAAAGAGAATCCATGGAAAGGTCTGGAATTCAAGATGAGCAAAAGAAAACTAGTCAAGCTTGGTATTAAATAGTCAATATTCAGATACAATGTTCCTGTGTAGTTTCATTTGACAGTGTTTGTTTATGTCAGCGCTCCTTTCAGAAACCCTCAGGCCTATTCCCACATTCCTGCAAGTGCATCTATAACAATAATAATAATAATAATCTAAGTTCTGGAGCTTAACAGATACCATCCGATAAGATTCTGTGACTAGACACTCCACCTTGTCAAACAAGAAGAGTGCAAATGGAAACAGAACTTGGGACACAATATAAAAGAAGATTCAGAAAAATGGAATTTCTTGAAAGCATTCCATTAGCCACAACTGTAAGCAAAGCAATATGAGCATCACTTTTCTGTTTGTATCTAAATAGGAAAACTATGGACCAAATCAATATATGTGAGGTAGTAAAGGGGATGATAGTGGGCAGGGAGTAGAAATGAAATCTATTGATCAAAACACAAAGAATAAGTTGAAAAATGATTTTTTCCTTCTAGGTCAATGAGTTATAGAATTTTGAATCACATACCTTTCGCCACTAATTTTTAAAGTCTTTAAAATCTCCAGTCTTATTTCTTACTGCCACAATCTCTCACCCAAATATCCTTCTGTAAATTCTTTATATATATATATATATATATATATATATCTTACCTGGTAAGTACTTACTTCTGGGGCAAGTAAAGAGAATGTGGTTTACAGCATCTCAGTACTACCAGGTCAGTCATTATTCAGAAGCAACAACTGGGCTATATTCTTCTCTTGAGATATAAGGGGGTTTGAAAACACAATAACATTCAATGACCAAACAGCAGGGATGTTTTATAACTAGGGAATAAAAATATTTATCACTTCCCTCTAAGAGACTCAAGAGCTGTCTATATTGCCATATATTGTTAGTATTATGACTTGAAACTCTTTACTGACTCAAAGTTCCAAAGAGACTCCAGGATATATATCACAGAAACAAAAGCTACTTAAGTTCCAGTTGGCTCCGGCAGTTCAGAAGGCAAAGTAATGAACTTATACGTGCAGACTTTGGTAAGCCCATAAAATTTAAGATCTTTCCAAAATTTCTAAAAGAAATGCAGTACATTTTAGTATCTGACGTTTGTATTTTGTTTGAGAGAGAAAAAGGAATGGACACAGAACATTAATTTTCTCCAGTTCATATTAAACCATCTAAGTATATACTCTTGACACCCTTCAATTTATTGCACCCAATTTGTACTTAAACCAAGACAATTTTCCTTGAAATGCCTTTGTTCATGCTTATTTTGACATTAAAAGCTGTTCTTAAATGCTGACAAGGACATGGTAAAGCTAGCATTTTTGCACACTGCTGGCAGAGGTTTAGATCTGCACACCCTTTTTCTTGTCATGAGACTGTTATCTTTGTCCCCCTAATATTTCAAATTTAGGAACTTCTCTTGACTTGGATAACCTCTAGTTTGGGGACTACATGTGCGTTGTTCCTCCAAATCATGTAAGATAAATCCTCAAAATGTCATTTTAAGACCCAGTGTTATACTAGCAGAAAGAAGTCTGGGGACCAGATAAAAGCAAACATGAAACATCCAGGTAAAGAAAGATGGTCACAGAGGGGGAAAAAAGCAAGGAAAGTGAAGAAAACAAAACTCAAAAACATTAAAAGCCATAGCAAACTCATAAACAACGGGAAGAAATCTAATGGTATGAAGCCATCACAATCACCAAATTGAAACTGGGTTTACTCCAGGTGACATTAAATTTGTGGGATAGTTCCCCCAAGTAATAGACCTTCCCCAGTGGCTCAATGGTAAAGAATCCATCTGCCAATGCAGAAATGTGGGGTCTATCCCTGGGTCAGGAATATTCCCTGGAGAAGGAAATGGCAACCCACTCCAGGATTCTTGCCTTGGAAAATCCCATGGACAGAGGAGCCTGGCGTGGCTATAATCCATGGGGCCCCAGTTACAGTTGGGCTTTCTATTAGAGCTGGACATGAATCGCTTCCTGGCCTTTTGGCTAAGATCAAGTGTAACTTGAGCAACTAAACAACAGCGCCAGCCCTCAAGTATTAAGATGCATGTATCTAATGCATCTGAATGCAATTAGTGCATCTGAACGCACCAATGTGTTTGTTATCAGAAGTTTGTCTTTCTATCTAGAAAGGCGAGGAAGAGAGGAGCGAGATAGGAGATATGGAGAAAGAGCAAGAAAGAAGGAGGAGAGAGAAAAGTCAGGGGAAAATATAGCACAGCCACAACTGTGTTTACCTTGAAAGCAGGTAGTCATTTCTGATACTAAACCAGTTGAATGATTTTACACCTTTCCAAAGAGGTGAGTCCAGATGCCCTATTTTCATGGCCACTCCTGCTGCCCACTCTCCCCGTCCTCCCTAACACTGATGGTCGGGTGACAATAGCTTCTCTGACCTTGCCACCAGGCAGATGGTGCATGGTGTGCAAGGAGTTGGCACTGGCGGGGCAGAGTCTGCACAGTCCCCGTCTGGGCTGGGGGAGCAGGAAGGTGGCCCCCAGCAAGCAGAGGTGCAGGGCAGGGGCACTTTCTGGGATATAAATGTCTGAGATTTATAATTGTAACAGCAAGCATATGTTCTGAAATTATTGCTACCACATGTTATTATTTCTTTGCATACACAGGACTTTGCATTCAAGGGGAAACATTCCTCCAAGAAGCTCATGGCATTTTATAAAATCTACTTCCAATCAACCACTATAGTAGGCCCAATAAATCATTGTTAAAAGAGAGTATTCCCAGTGGACAGGTAGAAATTTGTTTAAAACTCTGGCAAGAGCTGCATACTTCTCTTTCCTTGATTTCTCCAAGGCCCCCTTTAAAATATGACTATTAGGAGAAATGTTTCTACAGGAAGCAGTGTGAGTTTTTTTGAAGAGGAAAGAGAGGTCCTGTTTGCACCCCCAGCCCATTTCCATCTTCTTCATCCAGCTCTGTGCTCAGCAGGCCAACCTCTACGGATGCATCGCTACAACCCCAGGCCTCTGGCTCCCTGTTGGGCTCAGCCATGGGGCAGGGTCACCAGCAGGCTGTCAGAGGTGGGAACAGAGAGAGGTGGGGGTCTTTATTTCCCTGCTCCATCCCTGCTGGGCCTGCCCTCATCACAGTCACAGCCCCTGTCAGGTGGTTCCATGTGTGGTTTTAGCTCTTGCTGTTACAGTAGCCTGTCTCACGCCATCAGATGAAGGTGGGAATGGCTTCCTACTGTCACCAGCCCCTCAGGGCCACCATCCATTAGTAGCATCCTTAACATTGCCCACATATGTGTGTGTACTCAGTCATGTCCAACTCTTTGCAAGCCCCTAGAGTGTAGCCTGCCAGTCTCCTCTGTCCATGGGATTTCCCAGGCAAGAATACAGGAGTGGGTTGCCATTTCCTTCTCCAAGGGATCTTCCCATCCCAGGGATTGAACTCGCGTCTCCTATGTTGGCAAGTGGATTCTTTAGGCCCCCTGGGAAGCCTTAACACTGCCCACTCTCCTATAAATAGACCCTGCAGGAGCTGAAAGCTGATTCATCCCACATCACTGGAGAAAATGAGGGGGTCACCTAAGCAGAAAGTTCTAAGTGCTCAGTCACTTCAGTTGTGTCCAACTCTTTGTAACCTTATGGACCACAGTCCTCCAGGCTCCTCTGTCCATGGGATTCTCCAGGCAAGAATGCTGGAATGGTTTGCCACGGGGGTGCATCTTATTGACCCAAGGATCAAATCAGTGTCTCTTGCATCTCCTGCATTGGCAGGTGGATTCTTTACCACTAGCACCACCTGGGAAGCCCCAGAAGACAGAAGAGAGGGTAAAACAAGTGTGGTGAGCCTCTCTTGGCTACAAAACAAATATTGATAATAATTCCTTAGAGATGAGAAAGAACAAACTTGAATTCAACTTTATACAGTTCACTTAGAGGTGAAATGTCAGACATTCATAATTAGTAAAATAATTTAAATGCTCAACAAATCTAGCTATAATGTGATCTGTAGAATTCTGAGAGAGTCTTTCTCAAGCAGTGTGGTTGGTCTTAATGGCTCCCTTTTTAGAACCCAGGGAAGCTGCCTTGTTATATCTGAAAATATCTGATGCCAAGTGAATCTGGTCAAGCATCTGTTTATTTAGTAGGTGCCCAAGTGGGAAGAGACAATGCCCAGCCCATTTGGCAGAAAGAAGTCAGGGATACAGAACTGATCTCTGAATACAAACAGTTTCAGGAAAAGAAAAGCAAAAAACACAGGGAATTGAAAAAATGTAAAGCAGGAGGTAGCCATAAATAACTTCTTGCCAAATTCCTTCACTCACGGCTTTCCTCAGATAGAGAAACTATGATCGCCCCATAATTAGGGACTGATTCACTCCTACAAGGCCAGTACTGAAATCCAGGTCTCTGTATTCCCAGAATGCTCCTGTCCAGAAGGATAAGTAGCCAGGATCATATCTACTTCTCTGGTGGTCCAGTGGTTAAGACTCTGTGCTTTCAATGCAGGAGGCATGGGTTTAACCCCTGGTCAGGGAACTAAGATCCCACTAGCTTTGCAGCCATAAATAAAATTTTTAATTTTTTTTAAATTAAAATAAACCTGGATAGTTGGCAGATTTTGGGGCCCTTGCAATTATAGAGGGTCCTGAGACATGGGAGGATGTCCAAGTTTCTTCAGTTTACACTGCTGTGTGGGCCCATCATTAACATCTCTTGAGAGAGAAGCAAGAGGTATACTTTTTTTTCCACCAGGAAAAGTCACGAGTTGAATGCAAAGTCATCGACATATCTTCCTTTGCACATGGAAAAATCCCATTGTCTAGGCTGAAACCCGGCCCCTTCTGGAGGTTACTTAGTTGAGTAACTTGCTTGTAAGCAGTTTGGCTGGTGGACAAGATGACATTTAATGGAAGGCGTTTTTGTTTCATGGAGATAAGTTCCAAAATAGCCTTTCACAGAAGGGAAAAGATTCTCACTGGAATGTTTACAAATCAATTTCCCCACAGTCACTCCACTGGACCTCCCTTGCCATCTGTAGCACCTCCATGCAGACTCCCTTATCCGTGAGACTGAGAAGAGAAGGCATTTGCTCCATGCTTTCTGACTGTATGCTGCAACAGCAGGAGACAATAGATGGATTAAGCTCTTCATGTTGGACGTAATGGACTCAAACCAATAACATTGATGATGGAGATTCCTGGGTTTCCACAAATGGGAAGAGCCATCTCAGAGGGAGACACAGCTTTTCATACTTGACAACTACGCAGAAAATCTAATGTTTATAAATACCACTGGTTGTGCTGCCAACAACTGGGTGCATGAGCCAGCTGCCTATCCAGACCAGAAGTGTGGGTAAGAATAGTGAGAGGACAGGTCATACCTGTAGACTCTAAAATCAAATATCCATCAAAGGGAAGGACATCCAAGAGAGGGGATACATGTATACGTATAGCTGATTCACCTTTCTGTACAGTAGAAAGTAACAGAAGGTTGTAAAGCAACTCTACTCCAATAAAAACTAATAAAAATAAAATATCCGGGTAGACCCTTAGGACTGGATAAAGGTTATAGAGATTTGACTGAAGATTGAGGCCATGTAGCAGAGGAACAAGTTCAAAGGTAGATCCAAAATGCAGAAATAAGCCCCCAGAGGGAAAGAGGAAGACAGATTTTTAATGTAGGTCACAAAAGTCCCAGACTAAGAGTCCAAGATGTATTCTATCTCCCTAAGGGATCATGGCCAGGGATGACTGAAAGCATGAGAGGGTTATGGGTACTTTGTAGAATGGAAGATGGAAGAAAATCAGTCATGAGAAAGCTTTAGACTTTGTTCTTTCTGACAAGGAAAGAGGGACACTAGTCCCCCTCTACTTTAGACTTTCTTTGGATCATCTGTGGGTCTAAGACTGTTTAGACATGCCATTTACCTGATTCCATAGATTAGGATACCAAAAACAGTGAGGCAAAGTGATTCACTTAGGGCTAGCTAAGGAATGGCTCCTCTTGAACTTGAGTCAAAATCTCCTAATAGCAATGAGGCAGAAAGTGCACTAGATAAGAAGTTAAAAAAAAATTTTTTTTGATCCTGATTCTATTGCTTTGGTTAACCCCTTCATCCCCCTAATTTCTCCAGCTATAAAATGGAGTGAATCACAACAATGTCATGAGATTGCTGTATGAATTAAACCATTTAAAATAATGTGCATATAAGCTATACATACGTTATACATGTTATACAAAGTGTTATACAAATGTAATATGTGATTAGGTCTACCTCATTGCTACGTCTTTCAGAAAATTTTAAGGACAAAACTAAGTGGTTTCAACCCATCATGAAAACATTCAGATAGCAGATTGTACAAGGAATTCCCACACATGGCATCCATTTCAAATCAATTTCTTTTCTTCGACTCAAAAGAAAACTACTTCAACCAATAAAAACAAACTGACCACTTGTTATGTGTAGCCCCATCGTGTGCTGCACAAGCTCAGGCATCTGACCAAAGTCATAAATTAATATCCTTCTTTTTATGAACAACTAGAATATGGCTACTGCAGAAAACTGAATGACATCAATGCAGCATTTAATCTCCACAGAACTTTGACCCTAAAAGTCTCTGAACAGTACTTAGAGTCCTGGGAATCAGCCTTTTCAGACATTCCCAGGCTTAGATTAGTGATTCCCATGAATTATCACCAGACAGATCTATGACATGACCCGATATACTGCAGAGGGTATCTATGAAGTTCAGTTCAGTTCAATTCAGTTGCTCCGTCATGTCTGACTCTTTGCGACCCCATGAATCACAGCATGCCAGGCCTCCCTGTCCATCAGAACTCCCAGAGTTTACTCAAACTCCTGTCCATCGAGTTGGTGATGCCATCCAGCCATCTCATCTTCTGTCGTCCCCTTCTCCTCCTGTCCCCAATCCCTCCCAGCATCAGGGTTTTTTCCAATGAGTCAACTCTTCACATGAGGTGGCCACAGTATTGGAGTTTCAGCTTCAGCATCAGTCCTTCCAATGAACATCCAGGACTGATCTCCTTTAGGATGGACTGGTTGGATCTCCTTGCAGTCCAAGGGACTCTCAAGAGTCTTCTCCAACACCATTGTTCAAAAGCATCAATTTTTCGGTGCTCAGATTTCTTCACAGTCCAACTCTCACATCCATACATGACCACTGGAAAAACCATAGCCTAGACTAAATGGACCTTTGTTAGCAAAGTAATGTCTCTGCTTTTTAATATGCTATCTAGGTTGGTCATAACTTTCCTTCCAAGAAGTAAGCATCTTTTAATTTCATGGCTGCAATCACCATCTGCAGTGATTTTAGAGCCCAAAAAATAAAGTCTGACACTGTTTCCACTGTTTCCCCATCTATTTGCCATGAAGTGATGGAACCAGATGCCATGATCTTAGTTTTCTTTTTTTTTTTTTTTTTCCATTTATTTTTATTAGTTGGAGGCGAATTACTTTACAATATTGTAGTGGTTTCTGCCATACATTGACACGAATCAGCCATGGATTTACATGCGTTCCCCATCCTGAACCCCCCTCCCACCTCCCTCCCCATCCCATCCCTTTGGGTCTTCCCAGTGCACCAGCCCTGAGCACTTGTCTCATGCATCCAACCTGGGCTGGCGATCTGTTTCACACTTGGTAATATACATGTTTCAATGCTAGTTTTTCTGAATGTTGAGCTTTAAGCCAACTTTTTCACTCTTCTCTTTCACTTTCATCAAGAGGCTTTTTAGTTCCTCTTCACTTTCTGCCATAAGGGTGGTGTCATCTGCATATCTGAGGTTATTGATATTTCTCCTGGCAATCTTGATTCCAGCTTGTGCTTTTTCCAGCCCAGCATTTCTCATGATGTACTCTGCATATAAATTAAATAAGCAGGGTGATAATATACAGCCCTGATGTATTCCTTTCCCTATTTGGAACCAGTCTGTTGTTACATGTCTAGTTCTAACTGTTGCTTCCTGACCTGCATATAGGTTTGCTGAAGACTTAAACAAGGGGTCTTAGTATTTCATACATATAAAGCTTAACAGGTTTATTTTTTATATTTTCCTCAAGCCACATCATCACCACCATCACCATTAACCACAGGCACTGTACTGAGATGTGCTTTCCTTTATATGAGGAATGTACGTATTTCCAGTTATCAGGGAACAGAAAAACAGAGATTGGCTCTCGTGCATATACCAATTTGTCTAGCAAAATGACTTTTTCCTAGCTTAAGGATCCAAAGGCCAGCATGACCAAATCCTCCAACCTCTCCTCATGGCTTAGTATAACTGAGTAATCTTAACAACAGGCACTTTAAAAGAAAATGTTAAGGGTCAGAGCAATAACTGGATACCATGTACAGAAGAGGAAAAGATAGAAGTGATACCAGCTGCCTGTTCTCTTGTTCTCCTCTCGTGGGTGGTAGGTTGGAGAACCCACTGAGGCCTGAGAAATTTTTTCCCTGATATGTTGAACACGGAGGTGATGTTTATGAAACCTGAGCTGTGAATTGATGGCTGCTGTGTACCCTCCTCCATATTTTAGGCTGTTGATTCCCCACATCGAGGTTTTCATGGTGGCTCAGACAGTATGGATTCTGCCTGCAATGTAAGAGACCTGGGTTCGATCCCTGGGTGGGGAAGAGCCCCTGGAAGAGGAAATAGCAACCCACTCCTGTATTCCTGCCTGGAAAATCCCATGGAGCCTGGCGAGCTACAGTCCATAGGATCACAAAGAGTCAGACTTGACTGAGCGACTAACTCTTTCCCCACGTGGAGTCATGAGGGGTCCACTGATGCCCACCACTGTCACATAAATAAGAAGAACCCTGACTTGTCTCTCATCTTGTTCCTGCCCCCTACACTCTGCTCCTTCTTCCTTGTCTCTCACTAGATTATTTTCTTTTGTGTCTCAGTCAAAAGAGTAGTATTTAATCAGTACTGGCTCAACTGCTTTTTCATACCTCAGGAAACAGTTTGCTTCTGGTCATACTACAGAGGAAAACATTCCTCTGGTCAGATTTAGGAACCGCTGTAAAACTATCTCTAATTTATTGTACATTTTAAACCAAAACAGACCGAAGTCGAACCCTAAGCATAAGCTGCATAACTTTTAATTATCTTCCAAGGGAACGTAATCCTAACAACAGTCTGTAGAGCTTTTCCCCCACCCCGACTGGCAAGTGTTTTTCTTCTTCCCAACAATCCCCATCCTGTGAGATAATAGCAAATGGAATTTTATAAAACCCTCTAAGCAGAAAAAATGTCAGTCGTCACTCCTGCCCTAGCCAAAAGCAAAACAAAACCCAAAAAAAAAAAAAAAAATCTCTGAATTAATGCCAAATTCTTAGCCCTTTGTTGTAGGCTTATGTACACCAGAGCATGACAGCAAATGCCTATGCCTTGCAGAAAGGAAGTGCTCGGGCCATGACAAAGAAGGAGTAGACTTGGGCTGGAAGGAGGGCTTTCTCAGCTACCACTATGAGAGGCATTTCTCAACTGGAAATAAAGCCAGAGGCCACACAGCTGCTGCAGTGTCTCAGACTACCCTTTGCAAGGATGCTCACCCAAGGGGAGAGGCTAAAATCAAGACCAGGAGCTGTTCACCTAAAGCCCAGAAAAATGGTGTCTTCTTAAATGCACATCCATTAGGAAAACCTTGTGTCCATAGGGCTACCAGGCTGTTCTCATTTAGGACCAGACAGTATATCCCCTGCCAAGATGAGAGGCTCTCTTTATGCATGTCCCTGCTCAGTTCAGCCACCTCCTCTGATCTGTCCTTCCTGTAGGAGGAGAAGGAAAGGAAGGGGAAGGAGAGGGGGGCTGCAGGAAGGGGAAGGGGGGGGTTTGGGGGAGGGGATGAGAGGGAAGGATAGAGTGGGAAGCATTTTTGTTCCAAATTAATAGGAACCGAGTCCAAATGCCTGCAGCCCCCATGGCCAGTTTCCTGGAACGTCTCATCTTGACCTTTGGCAAACCAAATGTCAATGTTGAATCTATCTCCAGCCAGAGGCTGAAAGGAATGCAGCTGCTCTGCCTGGCCATGTCCAAGCCCAGCGGGCCAGCTCCCCACTCCTTCCCCAACTGCCTCTGCCCCAGCCCCACACACATGCACAGTCCTGCTGCTTTCATGGCTGTGGAGCCAATGGGAAACTCAACTAGGCTCGTGAGAAAGTTCTATCAAGAGGGGCAGGGAAAGTCCTCTGATGGGTGCAGTCCTCTGCCCTGTCTACAGGAGGCATTTGTAAGCCTTTACTCACCTCTCTGTCTTTCAGGGAGTGATATAAAATGCGAATCTGGTTGTTCAGTCAACAAACAAGTAGGAGAATCAGAAACTGGAGGTCTCTGGGGAAGAAAACAGAGGGACTGTGAGAAACAGTAGGTCAGAGATCGGGGAGCAGAGGGGAGTGTGATCAGGTCTCTGACATGGGGTGGTCCTAAGTGATGTTAAGGAAAGTGTGATGGAGAAAAAGAGGGAGATACAGCCACTAAGGGGAGGAGGAAGATGACCCACAAGGCCAATGTACAGGTTGTCACTCACATGGGTCATGAGGTCTCTGAAGATGTTGAGAGGGTTCGAAATGGAGAGGAAGTGATGACACAGATGTTAGACCTAAAAAAGCTGTGTCTCCTCACAGGTGAGGGAAGAGTGGTTTCCAAGTGGGTGCAAGAAGGAGTTAGAGTTTTCCAGTACCCCTTCTCCAAAGCCTTCCATTCTCAGGTCCTGTGTCCAGGAACCACACACAGGCTTCCCACCATACATTCCCCAGAGCACTTTTCCTCTGCAATTGGACTCCCCAGTTCTCAACTCTTCCTTAGGCAGAGGTTATAGGCAGCAGCTTCTTTTCACCCCTTCAGAAGCTGTTGCCATCTATTACAGCCTTTGAAATTCTGCTTCCCCAAGCACAGCAATGGAAGATTGTGTTCTCACACCATGCCAGGGCAGCACAGATGTGTTCTTATGCAACTCAAGAATCATGTTGAAACCCTGTATCCCAAGCACTCATGGAGCAAAATGGGAGAAGCGTGGGAACAAGGGAATGTGCTATGAGGGGCTGCTCTACCCTAAAATAGTCGGATAAATAGTTGGCAAGGATGAGAGATGTCAAAAGGGGGGCTATGGGAATGAGGGTGGGAGCCCACATCAGTGACCACTTGATAGCAGGCCAAGATCCTTCACTTTGTCACAGGAATAAACAGAGCTCATTTTTGGAGGCCAACAATTTGACTGAAGTACGGCAAATCCTACTTAAAACGTCATCTCTTTTCAACTAAACTGATAACACTGCGATAAAATATACTGGTGGGAAAATGTTCTCAAAGATTCTGGACCATTTTAGTTCGAGGGCCTCCCTTCCCCCATCTTTGCTATCCCTTTAATGTGTAGATTCTCACTTAACTTGGCCTAAACAGCAGCTCCTGGCTTTTATAGACTGAACTAATACCTAGAGGGTAACCATGTTAATGGGCTTCCCTAGTGGCTCAATGGTAAAGAATCCACCTGCTAATACAGAAGATGTGTGTTTCATCCCTGGGTTGAGAAGATCCCCTGGAGAAGGAAATGACAACTCACTCCAACATTCTTGCCTGGAAAATCCCATGGACAGAGGGGCTTTGCAGGCTATAGTCTATAGCGTTGTAAAACATTCAGACACACCTTAATGTCTAAATAGTACTACTTAGAGGGGAAGTAATTTTCTCAAGATCACACAGCATATAGCTAGTTGAATCTGAACTGGAATCTTGATCTCCAGGGCACTAATTCAATCCTCTTTTTACTATGATGTGATTCCACTGGAAGGGAATAAAGAATTCAATTCTGCCCAAGTGGATTTTCTCCCAAGTAATTTAACAGCAATAATGTTTTCTGTTACTACTAGACATAAATACTGTTCAGATAGCTCCTTTAGTTTATTATCTTTTCCCTGTAAACTTACTCATGCCATTATGTTCCAGAGCACATGCTGATATAGCTAAATGCTTTGGTACAAACTGGAATGTATTTTTATTCTGACATGTTTTGTAGAGGGCAGTTTACATACTTACCACAGCCAAATGGTCTCCATTTTCTGGGACAGACTTCTCTTTAGTATTCAAACACCAGGTCCCTGTGTTTTATATCTATTTCCATGTAACTATTTTCTGACCATAGTAATGACTTGTTAAAACAATTGCTAGGGGTTTACATTTATATCTTCACAAAGCTTTTCAAGCTAACCAAATCACAAATCAGGAAAGTGATCTTTTGCTAGAAAATGAGTTTGAATTTATGATTTGGGGGAAACACCAATATAAAATGATTTTGTTTTCTCCTCCACCTACAACTTAAATGTAAGTCTTCCCTTTAGAAATTAATAATTGTGCTCCAAAAAATCTGATAAAGAGGAAAATGCTGTGAAGATGGAAGCCAAAGGAATAGTGGTAGTAGTGTGTATTTTAGCTTCTGAAATCATTTAGTGTATGTTCTCTCATCACAATTAGAAAATTTAGGTGTAAATCAATAACCAAACATAGAGAAAACTTTTGAAATTAAGTGATATACTTCTAATAATCCATGAGTCAAAGAATAAATCAGAAAAGGATTATAAAACTATTTTGAATTATATGATAATAAAGACCACAAAAGATAAAAACTTATGGAAATTTCAACATGTATGGTCTGAAATATATATATTAAAAAGGACACAAAATTAAAAATCAATGATGTAAGTATCCCTCTTCAAAAGTTAGAAAAAGGACAAAAAGCTAAAGCTAAAGATAACAGAAAGAAAAATAGTAAAGATAACAGCAGAATTAATAAAATATAAAACAAAAGAATAATAGAACAAAGCTAAAAGTGTTTTCTAAAAGACTATTGTAAAATAGATAAACTCTTGGCAAGACTGGTCAAGAAAAAGAGAGAGAGGATACAAATTACTGATATAAGAATGAAAAAGGGCAAAGGTGGAGGTGGCCTTGGCTTCTACCAGACAAAATATGTGGCTTTAGAGGGTGAATTTGAGGCTGGTTCATACAACGTCCCCAATGAATTCATGACTGCATCCTTGTAGGGAGGGCCCTGGGAACTTGGCAATCCCTAAAAATCCCAGAAATCATGAAACACCTTTGAGGTCATGTTGTTCATCCTTTCAGAGGGGAAACCTGAGCCCACGAGAGGAAAAGGAACTTAGCAAGACCCCTAAGCCCATCACTGATACTGCAGTACAGTTGTCTTCTTCTCTTCACCTATTTTCCATTTGGAATGAGCTAAAGTCATTATGTAGTGGAAGAAAAATACAGCAGCGTATTCAGCTTACATCTGTGGTTAAAAGAAATAGACTATTTGATGTTTTATGTTTCAATTTTCTCTGCACTAAAAATGCTCATAACTGCAGAGGACCTCTACATTGCTATATGTGCATATGATGTATAGATTTACAGTCTGTGTGGAAAACACCAAGATTCCCTGTTGCAAAAAAAAACCTAGAAATTATAACAGCATACTCCCAACTTTGTTGGCCAACCCAAGCAGAAATTGAGAGATTTGTTAATGTTCTTTTCTAATTTCATAATCCAAAGTACTGGGAATACATGTATGAAAGCTTGTACCATTCCACGTCCTGTTCTCACAGCATTCGTAGTGTTTTCCAGTAACATGAAATTATGTAAGAAAATTTGCACTCTGATGCTCCTGCATGTGGAAGTTTTCCAGGCTAGAACCAGTCCTGGTGAAACTTACGACAGACATACGCTGCAGATATGGCAGGTTCAGTTCCAGACTGCTGCAATAAAGCAAATATTGAGATAGTGAGTCACATGAATTTTTTGGTTTCCTGGGTCATAAAAAGTTATGTTGATACTATACAGTTATCTACTAAGTGTGCATTAGTATTGCGTCTGAAAAAATGATGTACATAACTTATGTACTATGTACATACCTTAACTAAAAAAGCATTTTAATACTACAAATTGCTAACCATCATCTGAACCTTCAGCAAGTTGTAATTTTTGACAAGAGTAACATCACATATCACTGATGACAGGTCACCATAGCAAAGATAATAATAGTGAAAAAGCTTGAAATATTACGAGAATTACCAAAATGTGCACAGAGACACAAAGTGAGCAATGGCTATTGGAAAGATGGTGCCCAAAGACTTGTCTGAAGGCAGGGTTGCTGAAACCTTCAATTTGGAAAAAAGAAAAAGAAAAAGTGCAATATCTTCAAAGTGCAATAGAACAAAACCCAAGAAAATAAGTTCTGGGGCTTCTATGGTGGCTCAGTGGTAAAGAATCCACCTGCCAATGCAGGAGATACAGGTCTGATTCCTAGTCTGGGAAAAGCCCACATGCCTCAGAGAAACTAAGCGCACACGCCACAACTATTAAGCCTGTGCCCTAGAGACCGGGAACCACAACTACTAAAGCCTGCATGTCTTAGAGCCCATGCTCTGCAACAAGAAAAGCCCAAGAACTGCAACTAGAGAGTAGCCCCTGCTCACTAAAACTAGAGAAATGCTCACACGGCAACAAACACCCAGCACAGCCAGAAATAAGTAAATAAAATTAAATTTTTTAAAATGATGTCTGCTTGTAGGCTGTTACTGACAGAGTGAAGAGTGGTAGCCAGGTTTCATTCTACTTCTAACTCAGCAGAGAGTTTCTTGACCTCAGCACTGTTGACAAGATGATAGACCAGATGAGTTTTTGCTCTAAAGGCTGTCCTTGTGGAGTATATTTAGCAGCAGCTCTGACCTATATCCACTAAACACCAGTAAGTCTCCATCCCCAGTGTCACAACCAAGAATGTCTCCAGACATTTCCAACACCCCTGGGGTGCAAAACCACTCTGGGCTGAGATCCCTAGTCTAAGACATAAGCATGTAATTAAGGTTTGACTTTCATTCATGAAGTACCCAGTAACAATGACAGAAAGATATAGTGATGAAATAAACATTAAGAGCTACATTTGTCTGGAGCTTACCAGGTTGTATTAGTGGTAAAGAACCCACCAGCCAGTGCAGGAGACATGAGACACAGGTTCAATTCCTGGGTCTGGAAGATCCAGGAGGGAGGGCATGGCAATCCATTCCAGTATTCTTGCCTGGAGAATCCCATGGACAGAGGCACCTTGCGGACAACAGTCCATAGTCTCAAAGAGTCAGACACGACTGAAGTGAGTTAGCACTTACACACAGTTGCTTAGTGTCCACTGTATAAAAAGCCTTGTGTGAGGAACTTCACACACATTATCTCATTTTACCCCCATGACACCCTGAGAGGTCACAGATCAGTCAACACTCTCAGTTGCTAAAAGAGTGCATTCTAGGTGGTTTAAACCAGGGAATTTAATTTATGATATTAGGTAGCTCACTGCATCATCAGGCATGTCAGAAGTTAAGCTGGAGCTTGGCAGCTAGAATCACACCCAAGCCACACTTCAGGAATTCTCCAGCAGCGATCCCACACAGACTCCCTGGGCACAGACACATCAGTTCAGTTCAGTCGCTCAGTTGTGTCCAACCCTTTGTGACCCCATGGACTGCAGCACGCCAGGCTTCCCTGTCCATCACCAACTCCCGGATCTCACCAGCACATAACGCACCACAATTCACAAACTCCTGATGCAGTGGTAGGACAAAAACAATGCAGCCTCAAAGAGCCAAAGCCACTGTGACCACAATCTCCAGAAAATTACTTTCTCCTGTTGCCCTTTTTTACATGAGTGCACTTTGAATTCAGCATCTCTCTCCCACCGTTTGATTGACCTGTAGCACATGCTTGCCCCAGACCTGCAAAGGAAGCTTAGATAATGAGTTTCATAGGGAATTGGAGACATTCTCCAGATATGGAAAGTATGATCAAAAGTACCTGAGTGGGATTTCCCTGGCAGTCCAGTGGTTAAGACTCCATGCTTCCAATGCAGGGACTGTGGGTTTGATCCCTGGTCGGGAACTCCCACCTGCTGCAAGAGGGGGAAAAAAAGCACCTAAGTGACCACACTACAGGTATATGCCCATTTTACAGGTGAGGAAACAGACTCAGGGAGTTTACCTAACCTGCTTAAAGTCACACCTGTTATGGGAATTCAAGTACAAGTTCTATTCTTTAGTCAATATTCTTCCCTGTATAATATCAGTATCCCAAGAAAATGTGTATCTCCTTACTTCTTCTACCCTGGCCTTGAATACAACTTCCTAGGAAGGTCCCAGACTAAGATGCTGTGAGATTTTGCTCAATCTAGGTTTTTGACAGCAATGGCAGAACCGTCACTAGTTAGTACCTTCCTAAATGTCCCACAGGGACTGACACAGTATGTAAACTGTGGTACAGGTGCTGGTCCCCAGATAGATAAGGATGGGCTCCATCGACTTCCTTAGCCTTTGGTCAAAGAGTCTGTGGCCTCTTCTGCTATATGGATGGAAAAAATGCCCATATGGCTACCCGACTGCAGTAGGCAACCTCTGCCTCCTCCTATTTGTTTCAGGGCGTGTGGGCTCAACCTAGTGACTCACTTCTAAAAAATCAATGCAGCAAAGGTAAAGGGATGTCACTCCCAAGATTAAGGTACAAAAAAACTGATTTCTCTCTTGATCATACTTTCTCTCCCCTTCCCTCCTTGGCTGTCTCACTCCCTCTGTCTTACTCTGAGGGAATCCAGCTGCTGTGAGCTTCTGCAGCACCCACAGGTTTCTACCTGACTGTTCTCTGATTCATGTGCTAGGTTGGAAGCTCCTTGAGGGAGTGTCTAAACATGTACCCCTCATGTCTCCCCATGAGTACTTGGCACAATATTGGGTACATGGAACCTTAGAAAATACCTTTTGAGCAAATGAATATCATTGAGTCTTACAACAAATACTCTTGCATGCATGCATGCTAAGTTGCTTCAGTCGTATCCAACTCTTGGTGACCCAAAGGACTCTAGCCCCCCAGGCTTCTCTGTCTATAGGATTCTCCAGTCAAGAACACTGAAGTGGGTTGCCATTCTCCTCCAGGGGATCTTCCCCACCCAGGGATTGAACCCGCATCTCTTATCTCTCTTGCATGGCAGGCGGGTTCTTTACCACGAGCACCACCTGGGAAATCTTCAACAAATACTCTTGGTCAAACTCAAATTCTTTCTCTCTTTCTCCCTTCTGTCCTTCCTTCTCTTGCTTGCTTGCTTTCTATCTTTCTGAAAGCATTTACTCAGTGCATACATGCACTTATTCTACAGAGAATCGGGAATAGAAAGATGAATTAATTAGACATAGTTTCTGCTTCCCCATTGCATTAATTTTCAATAGTGTTATAACAAATTGCTACCAACTTAGTAGCTTAAAGTGAAAGTTGCTCAGTCATATCAGACTCTTTGGGACCCCATGAACTCTACAGTCCATGAAAGTGAAACTTGTGTCTCAGCTGGTAAAGAATCTGCCTGCAATGTGGGAGACCTGGATTCGATCCCTGGGTTGGGAGGATCACTTGGAGAAGGGAAAGGCTACTCACTCCAGTGTTCTGGCCTGTAGAATTCCATAGACTGTATTGTCCATGGTATCGCAAAGAGTAGGACCTAACTGAATGACTTTCGCTTGTCACTTAGTAGCTTAAGCCATACAAATTGACTTTATAATTTCTGTAGTTCAGAATTCTGATATGGTCTTAATGGGCTAAAATCAAGGGTTTGACAGGGAAACTTTCTAGAAGTTTCCTTGCCTTTTCCAGCTTCTAAAGGCTGCCTGCATTCCTTGGCTTCCTCATCTAAGCCAGAAATAGTAGGTTGACTCCTCACACTGCCATCTCCTGATTCTCTGAAATCTGAAGAGGTTCTTCGATTTCAGTGATTTTAATGTGATTAGATTAGGTACATCTGGATAATCCAGGATACTCTCCCCCTCTCTGGCTCTTTAGCCTTAAGGATGTTTGCATTCCCTTTTGTCATACAGAGAAACATATTCACAGGTTCCAGGGATTATGGCATGGCCATCTTCAGGAGACATTGCTCTGCCTTCCACACCTTTTCCTTGTCTGTCATTGCACCAGTCAACCAGCTCATGAGTGGGAGTCCCCAATGTGTGATCATTCTGTCTTGTGACGAGCAAGGGATGTACTGGGATCTACCAAAGGGCATGACATTGGGAGGAGGCAGAAGAAAAATAATTTAGCTTAAAACAAAAGCCATGAAGGAGGCAGAGTTGAAGTTGGCTCTCTTTCTAATGAAAGCTGGAATTTCTCTGATTCCTCCAGGGCTGCTGGATTTTATTTTGCCTGTCTTGATAAAAGTGAAGATTTGATATCTCCTCTGTGGTACTAGTCATCCCTGCCACAATCACTCTTTTATTACATTACATTTTCAAATCTTTTGTTAGGCAGTTTGAATGTTCTGTAGGAATTTGCTTAAAGATAAAGCCCTGAGCTTCAGTATGAGGCAGAATCTTGATGATGAGTGCCCAGAGCATCCCGCAAACTGGACCCATGCTGGATGACCCCGGGGAGGTCTATGGAGTGCAATGGTTCTGCCGCAGGACAAGATTGTTCTAGCCCACCCCACCCCAACTGGCACCACTGCTCTTCAGTCCCGGAGCCCTCCTGACCCTCAAAGGGACTGCCAAGCTTCATTTCTTGCCTCCTGCTCTAATAGTGTGCCAGCTGCCCCAGAAAAAAAGGGAAAGGGCATTTCTCATATGTGCTAAGGAAAAAAAAAAAAAGTAAGATTCCAGAAATTATTTTCAACCCTCCTACACCCTAGAAAAGTTACCCTTCACTTCACTAATTCTTCTCATTTTAATTTTAGCCTACTTACTCACATTTGGTCTCTTTCCATTGTACCTGAACTCATGCCTCTTCTTTCTGGACAAAATATCTGAAATATCTTTATTCCAGAGTCAATGTTGGTTGTCCATGGTACTCTCCTCTCTTCCACTTCACTCCCACCCCAAGTTCTACTCCACATTGTCTTAGGTACTCGTTAGACCTCATTGTCTTTTTAATTAAAATTTAGTATATTGGTGAGGATCTGTAGGATTTAGCATCTCAGAATGCCAGAATTTGAAAGCTTCTTTGATGACATATTTTTTAATCCTTTCAAGGGATTACACAAGGGAATCCCACAAGAGCTTCCCTTGTGACTCAGCTGGTAAAGAATCCTCCTGCAATGTGGGGGACCTGGGTTCGATCCCTGGGTTGGGAAGATCCAGTATTCCAGTATTAACTTCCCTGGTGGCTCAGGCGGTAAAGCAACTGCCTACAATGTGGGAGACCCGAGTTAGATCCTTGGGTTGGGAAGATCCTCTGGAGAAGGAAATGGCAACCCATTCCAGTACTCTTGCCTGGAAAATCCCATGAACGGAGGAGCATGGTAGGCTACAGTCCATGGGGTCACAAAGAGTCAAACACGACTGAGTGACTTCACTTTCACTTGAAGAATGCTCCAGATATTTTATCCTGGTAGTTGCCCAGTTTCAAAGATCTGATCTTTTCAAGTTCACAAGGACTACAGCATCTACACTTTTGCCACCCCAAACTGCTCATATGTTACAAAAATGTTGTTAATTTCTAGACATTCCAGGAATTGACCCCATATCAGGCTTCTAAGTACACAGGCTTCCTGCACATGCTTAGACAATTTTGATTTAACCAGTAAAGAAAGAGCAACCTAGAGGGCCTTGTGTTAGGCTAACCTCCCTCTGTTAATCTCTCTCCCTCATATTCAATCGAAAGCTATTTTGATGCAGCAGAAAGAGCCAGACTTTTGTATTCACAGTTTGGGTCTCACCTCTGCCACCCACTAGCGGTATGATTTAGCACAGTTTCCTATCTTGTAAGATGAGGTTAGAAATACTCATCTCACACCGTTACTGAGATGGTTAAAGTAGATCATGGATAGAAAGAGCAACTACAGCACAGTCGCACAGTGAGCATCCCCTAAATGACAGTCATTATCAGTAATGATGGCTTTGCTTGTGTGGTGCTGGGGATAATGGCAAATGAAGGGGCCTGACCACTCAGTGCTCAGTACATCTAGGAGGGGATGCGACAGGGCCTCCAAAAGAATATCAAAGACTCTAGATATTATTTTCCAAAAGCCTAAAAGAATTTGACGCAAGGCATAACCTAGCTAAACAGCATGATAAGGAGCACAGATCTCTGTGTTCACCACTCTGCCCCACCAACAAATAGGAGATGCCCCCCTAGTCCAAACAGTGGGGTAGGCATGAAAGTTGGAGAATATGGTGGGGAAAAGGGCAGGGAAGTCAGTGAGGTCCAGAGAAGGTGAGACCAGAAGGGGCCAAATGGGCAGGAAAGAAGCTCATGGGGGACAAGATTCACTTGAGTGAAAGCCATCTTACTCAAGATAAGCATACTTGTGTGAGCTGCTTGGTGCAACGGAGACATCCTGGACACTTGAGGAGTCACCAGCAGTGGGAGCAGATGCCCTAAATATTCCCCAGTTAGTGTTTCCAAAGATTCCTTGACCCATCAAATGTTTTCATGGGGACAAACAGAAGGGCATAGCAGCATCTCCTGCAGACACACAGAGCTATGCAGCTGGTGGGCCCGGCTGTGGATGTCCTAAGGAGACTCCACTTGTAAGAAAAATCATATCTCAGTTGTGATAGCTTTTTCCACTCCACACCTGGCCAGAAAAAAACTAGTATTAGCTAAATTTATAACTGAAAAATTGAAAAATAAAATTTAAAAGATTTTATTTTCTCAAGCCCCAGTCTGCCTGAGTCTTACCTGTGAGCTTGGTAAAGGAATGTAACCTCCATGGGTCTTAATTTCTGCATGTGAAAATGGAGAGTTTGGGATAAGTGACCCCCCTCCATCTCTGAGATAATGATGCTAATAGTCATAATCATTACATTTCTTGGGTCTCTGTGTATTATCTTAATGTCTTCCTATAGCCACATTTCCACATTAAGAAATGAAGGATACACACTGTTATATTTGAAGTGGATAACCAACAAGGTCTTACGGTATACATGGAACTCTGCTCAATGTGATGTGGCAGCCGGATGGGAGGGCAGTTTTGGGGGAGAATGGACACATGTATGTCTGAGTCTGTTTGCTGTTCACCTGGAACTATCACAACATTATTTGTTGATTGGCTATATCCCAATACAAAAATAAAAAGTAAAAAAATAAAAAAAGAAGAAGAAGGATCAAGTAAGGTAAAGAGCTAGCCCAAGGTCATTCAGCTGGAAAATGGCAGAATGAGAACTTGAAAGAGATCTGCCTGTCTGATTGCAAAGCTCCTGGTCTTTTCCACCCCAATGACCCCTGCGATCCTGTGGTTCTTTCACACCCAGGAAGGGGCTGACACAGAGGGAAGCTAGTCCCCTCCCAGAGGGAGTGTGGCACCCTCAGGGCATATGCCCCTGTGCTTTCAGTTCAGTTCAATAGCTCAGTCGTGTCTGACTCTTTGCATCTCCATGGACTGCAGCACACCAGGCTTCCCTGTCCGTCACCAAGACCCAGAGCTTGCTCAAACTCATGTCCATTGAATCAGTGAGGCCAGCCAACTATCTTATCCTCCGTCATCCCCTTCTCCTCCTGCCTTCAATCTTTCCCAGCATCAGGGTCTTTTTCAATGAGTCAGTTCTTTGCATCAGGTGGCCAAAGTATTGTAGCTTCAGCATCAGTCCTTCCAATGAATATTCAGGACTGATTTGCTCTCACTCAAGATAAGCAATCTCCTCTGAGCTACTTGATGCAATCAAGGCATCCCAGGCACCTGAGGAGTCATCAGCAGTGGTAAGAAAGACTCGTGACATCCAGGACTTATGGCTTCCTAGTTTGAATCAAGGCAAAATGATTCTTTAGGTGTCCCTGCCAGACCTCTCATTTGCATCCAGATTACAGGGTTTTTTTGTTTTTTGTGTTTTTTTTTTTTTTTTTTTGCCATTTTTCCTCCTGCTTGTTCTTTTTTTTTTTTTTTTTTTTTCCTTTCCCAGTTATTTTTATTAGTTGGAGGCTAATTACTTTACAATATTGTAGTGGTTTTTGCCATACATTGACATGAATCAGCCATGGATTTACATGTGTTCCCCATCCTGATCCCCCCTCCCACCTCCCTCCCCATCCCATCCCTCTGGGTCATCCCAGTGCACCAGCCCCGAGCACTTGTCTCATGCATCCAACCTGGACTGGTGATCTGTTTCACACTTGATAATACACATGTTTCGATGCTGTTCTCTCAGATCATCCCACCCTCGCCTTCTCCCATAGAGTCCAGATTACAGTTTTAAACAAGACTGCCAAGCTATGACTTGTGAAGACCTCTCATAGTACAAGTGTTAGGGGTCCAGAATCGAGCCAATGGTTCCAGGGCTTGCTCTCCTCCCCCACCGACCACCCAATCCCAAGAGGAGACTCCTGTGCTGTGATATTTGGTGCCAGAGTGGAGCCCTCTTGTTAAGGCTCTGAAGTCCATCTACTGAACAACTTGGGCTTTCCTGTCAATAAACCTTAGATATTCTCTTAATGGTGACTTTCACTAGGAAGGACTGAGACAATGAAGCTTTGGGCTCCTGAGAAATGAAGCTGAAGAGAAGAAAAGAAAAGTAGGTGTTGGTGAGAAAACAGAGAGGAGATGAGGTGGGCATCAGAGATAAACAAGCCTAGTGCCAGAAGAGGGACAGTGTCTTTCACAGTGGCCACACTCAGTCCCTCACCTTCAATGTGAGCCTCACAGACAAAGTCACAGGAGATGTTAAGGGCACCTGATCAAGGTCACATGACTGTATTCTGACTCCCAGTTCTGAACCCATGCATAAAAATCACACTGCCTTCTTTAGCATCCTTCTCTTATACACCTTTCAAATGCCACATAGTACTGAAGAGCCTGAGGAAGAACTCTTTAAAGACAAGGAATATGGGACTTCCCTGGTGGTCCAGTGGCTAAGACTTCACTTTTCAATGCAAGGGGTGTGGGTTTGATCCCCAGGTGGGGAGCTAAGATCCCACATGTCTCGTGGCCAAAAGATCAAAACATAAAATCTAAAGGGGTGTTAGTATGCTGTAATGTTCTTTGTCTTTCTGGCTTACTTCACTCTGTATAAGGGGCTCCAGCTTCATCCATCTTATTAGGACTGGTTCAAATGAATTCTTTTTAATGGGGAATTTAGAAAGATGGCAATGATAACCCTATATGCAAAACAGAAAAAGAGACACAGAAATACAGAACAGACTTTTGAACTCTGTGGGAGAAGGCAAGGGTGGGATGTTTCGAGAGGAATCGGGTGGAGAGGGAGGTGGGAGTGGGGATTGGGATGGGGAAGACGTGTAAATCCATGGCTGATTCATATCAATGTATGACAAAACCCACTGAAATGTAGAAAAAAAAAAAAAACTTCCCAGTTTGATCAAAAAAAAAAAAAAAAAATGTTGAAATAGACAGAAAAAAAAAAAATCCATATTGCTTCCCTTTTGACCTAAGAAATTCAAATTTAATTCTTAATGAAGTGTGCACAACATCTGGAACTAGAAATAGCAATCTAACCTTAGTAATTTTTTCAAACCCCATAATCTAAGACTTATAACTGAAACATAAGCGTATGAATAGTTTAGCAGCATGATAAAGAGCATGCGTTCTGAAGTGAGATCAGCCTGGGACTGAATTCCAGTGCTGCCAGTAAAACTTGCTAATAAACCACCTGCAAATGAAAAAAAAAAAAAAAAAAATCTAAAGGGGTGGGATGCAGAGGGAGGTTCAAAAGGAAGGGGATATATGTGTATCTATGGCTGATTCATGTTGAGGTGTGACAGAAAACAGCAAAATTCTGTAAAGCAATTATCCACCAATAAAAAATAAATAAATTTTAAAAAATAAAATAAAAATAAACAAAGCAATATTGTAACAAATTCAATAAAGACTTTTAAAATGGTCCACATCCAAAATAAAAAAAAAAAAAAGGACAAGGAAAGGGACCAACATCTGCTGAGTGTCAATTTTGACCACCCACCATGTCAGCACTTTAAATCATCTTACCTGGTCTCCACAACAACTCTCCCAAAGGTGCATTTGTCACAGTTCCTTTCAGAGTGGGAGAAACTGAAGCTCAAAGAAGATGGATGATGCATTCAAACTTATCCAGCTAGTGGGTGGTGGAGCTGAGATATGGCTTCACCCGTAGCCCTCTCAAGCACATACACTTCCAGACAACACCTCCCTGCCCTGTTGTAAAAGCCTCACTAATAAGCAGCTCAGGCTCCACCACCTTCCAGGCCCCTCCCCACTTTCACTTTTCAAAGTCAGAAGACAGAGCTGTGTCCAGCCTCACCCTTACAAGCTGTAGGCAAAGCCATTCCCACCCTCCACTTAAGGAACAGTCACGACCATGAACAGCCCCTGCCTTATGAACACTAAGTAAGATAACACTAAAGGGTTTGGCACCACAGGAACACAGCAGATAGAAACTACCACTCATGAGGCTGTTTCCTGAGCCTTTGGACCCTGCCAGCATCTTGTCTCCCCAGGGATTAGCATGAAATTGCAATTTCTAGAACTGAACAGAACTCTCTAGGCACCAGCCATGGATGACGGACTTAGCATCACCCCCATCGGCACTGAAGCCAGAGAGCCCAGCACAGCCCAGGTAGCCAGGACTGGGCTACACTCCCTCATAAATCCATTCTCAGGCATCTCATCCTTCATCTCCTGAATCCATCCTCACCCAGCAAAAACAACCAGGCAGTAAGGCGTATGTAACCTTTCTCTATAAATGCACAGAGAGTCGTCAGGGCGGGCCCCCGGTTCTCCATTTGCAAACAGCCTCCCCTTGAGTGTCTGCCCTCCACTCCGATCCTCAGTTCTAGCTGCGCTGGGTTCTCTTGTGTCTCCCCAAGTTCCTGTGGACTCACGCTGTGTGGCCTGGCCTGGATGTCACAGAGCTACTCAGCGACCACCCCAGCCCTGGCCTGGCAGGGAACAGACTTACTGTAAAGCCACGAGGTGTGGCAAGACTGTCTCCAGCCCGGGTCCGCTGTTTTCTTTAGTCCATGATATGTAATCAAAAGTCAATAAAACCATTATCTTGTTCATTAATTAAACACAGAGCCTAAAGTAAACACAGTTATATTAAAGCATATTGTTTCCAAATACCTCCCTTGTGCTTAGATGACATTTTGCCTTTAGAGAACAAATTTGTGAGATTCAAAATTCAAATATTTCCCAGGAATAGCTCTGTTTCTTCAGATTAAGGGAAGTCAAAACCCAGGAATGGACACTCACAGTGCATATTTTAAACCCCAAATGCCTCATTGCACACACCATGAATCCAAGATCCATTTTTTTCTTTAACAAAGTTATCTTCAAATTTATTATGTGAAAGATTCCTTCTTCAGTAGAGTCTTTGTCTCATGTTACATATAGGAAAAGCACTGAGCAATTTGTCAGGGGTTGCACTTAACCTCTGTGAGATGCTGGTCTGTGGGATTGTCTGTCCCATGCAAAGAAAAGTATTTTACTTATTTTCTAGAAAATAATTTCCAGTGGACCTCTCTACTGTCCATTTTGGTCTCTTGTTCGCACTCTCTTCAGCAAAGTGTCAGAGTGCAATGCAGACAAAGCTGCCCTGCCCAGTTCTCATGTAGCCAAGCCCCAGAGGACAGAACCCAAGCCATAGGGAAAGACAGCGGCTACTGAGCCACCCATGGACAAGAGATGCTCTCATCATGAGCTTGACCACAGGTCTCTCTCCAGAAAGCCCAGACTGATGCATCTCCAGCCAGACATGGGGTCTAATGGAACACAGATTACCTGGTATATTTATCACCAGTGAAGAGAGGGGAATCTCAGACAAGCTGACAAAATCAAGTTACACCCACATAGATATAAGCTTTTGAACCCAAATTACCTTTAATTTGGGGCCACTTAATGCCTTTCATCAATTCCTATTGTCTTAGTTTAACAAATGGAATCATAAATTATACAATCGAAAGCAATTGCACTTATTTGCAATTAGAATTCATTTGTTAGTCTCTGCCCATGAATAATTAATATTAGGATAACCTTGATTGTGCAAATGCACTTCGTTGGGGGTGTACTGAACATTTAGGAAGTCTCCATCTGTGATCTCCATTTTGGGTTGAAATGATCAGCCAGTAAATCACTCCAAATAGCATTCAACCCAGCAAGTCTACAGTTTTATGATCTGGAAACAAGAACCAAGGCACAAATAATTCCAAGGGTTGTTTGTGGCTGGAAGCAGAGTAAATAGAAATAGATATTCTTGTAAATGTCCACTGAACAAAACTCTGTGTGATTCCGGACCGGTTTGGGGGACCACCTGTCTTTGAGATCACATTTTCACCTCAGTAAAGTGAGCGTGTTGGAGGAGGAAATGGTAACCCACTTAGTATTCTTGCCTGGAAAATTCCATGGACAGAGAAGCCTTGATGGGCTGCAGCTCATGCGGTCACAAAGAGCTGGGCATGACTAAGCACCTAAGCACACACAAAGCGAGAGTGTAGAGGTGTCTGTGACTCTTAAGACCCATTTTGGATTTTATATTTTTAAGACAATTTCAAAATCTTTAAGCTGCAGTGCATGAGTCCCAAAAGGATCTAGAGTTAGGACTGTATTTCAGTATAATTTTTCTTGGTCAGTCTAATATTTTTGAACTTAAAAACATCTCTGAAAAGATCCATCTTCTTCAACAATACTTAAGAGATTCATGGCACAAAAAAAGATTGAGTTCCAGATATAATAACACATATGCATATGCACCAAACACATAAAAATTAATCTTGATCCAAAGAGGATTCCCTGGTGGCTCAGATGGCCTGCAATGCAGGAGACCGTGGTTTGATCCCTGGGTCCGGAAGATCCCCTGAAGAAGGGAACGGTTATCCACTCCAGTATTCTTGCCTTTAGAATGGACAGAGGAGCCTGGAGGGCTACAGTCCACGGGGTCACAAAAGACTCGGACACAGCTGAACAACTAACAAGCAAAGAGAAGATAGGGGACAAAAACAGTAGCTCCTCCAAATGGCAGTGGTGGGAGAACCCTTTTCAACTACTACCCCAGCCTCCCAACCCCTCATTTCCAGAGCAGGAACTCCTCCACAGCTTCCCTGCCAGGCTAAAAAGCCCATTCACAAGCCAACACCTTGTAAGATCCATCTAACAGTCCTATAAAGGTGTGTCACTGTCCTGACTCTCTGCGTGAAACTGAACCTCGGAGAGAGTGAAGGACTGGCCCAAACTCATGTATTCAAAGTCTCCAGATCTCAAACCCTTACTGTATCACTTTGCCATGTTAGGCATCAGCCTTGGATATGATGTGAAATGAAACTTTATCAACAAAATCCAGAAACATGATTTATAAGAGTAGAAAAGTTAAACTCAATCTAGATATCCTATAGTGGAAGAGATGGTGAATGTTCCCCTTCACGGGAAAACAGCACAAAATGATTCATTTACCAGGAAGACGAAAGAAATTTGCAAAGCCACCCTCGGGACTCCATCTGAGACAGGAACATACACTCGGAGAGCCTGGGGCCACCAGAACAGAAGGCAGTGCCATAGCTGAGTCATTATCTTCTATGGGTGTGAAAGAAATGCTTTGATTTCTGTGTTTCTGTGATGTGTTTCCAAAATAAAGCCTCAGTCAGAACTTTTAACCTATGAGATAATAAATGTTAAGCTTTCATTTCTTACTGGAATCATAGCCTGTGATATGGTTCCTGAGAACTGAGGGGATCTTATTATTCACAGACTGTTCCAACTCAAAGCACAGAAGGAGAATTCAGTTCAGCAATCCAGTGGCCACCTAATCCTGTTCAGCAACTGTGTGCCCAACACTGAATGCAACACCTGAAAGGTGGTGAATAAGATATAAACTTGGGCCAGGAGAGAGAGAAACACACACCAAATGGTAATAATAATAATAATAATTGCAATACAAGACAGAACTTGCCAGGCCATAATGCAAGGACACACCAAGAAAATGGATATATTCACATTGAATGACAAAATATACCAAGGCTTTATGGAGGAGATGAATTTGGAACCTGGGAAATATATTTCAAATACATCCCCTTCTCTCCTCCATCACAAGGTGAAATAGAGGAAGGGCATATGGAGAGAAGGAAGCATTCCAAAAGAAGGAGTGGCGGCACCCACTTATTATATGTGAAAATAAATAAATGAAAAGATGCACCGTCCATGTTCCAGGACAATGGATGGGGAGGGAGGGAGGAGTGTTTCATTAGGTCTAAAGAGATCAAGTAGGGACTTTTCTGGTGGACCAATGGTTAAGATTTAGCCTTCCAATGCAGGGGTTGTAAGTTTGACTCCTGGCGGTGGAGCTAAGATCTCACACGCCCCACTGCCAAAAAACCAAAACATAAAAGAAAAGCAATACTGTATTAATAACAAATTCAATAAAGACTTTAAAAAACACAACATTAAACTGAAAAGTCAAAAACCTTTTTTTTCCTTTTTTTAAAAACAAGAGATCATTGAAGGACCTTGCACAGCATCAAAAGGAGTGTTAACAATCCCTCATTGTTGACAAGGAACCAACTGACATTTTAAATAGAAGACTCACAAAATCTGATTTTTTTTTTTAAGGAAAATTACTCCTGAGGCTGGGGTTTGTGGCAGGGGGCAGGGGGTCAGTGCCTGAAAAATTAGAAGCCTGGACACCAGTTAAGGGTTTGTGAAACATGCTGGACGTGATGCTCAGCAGAAGCAGACTGTTACAGAATCTCATATTCAGTCTGGAGCTGCCATTTAATCACTTTAATTAAGGTATTTCTCAGAAATCTCACTCAATTTCAACAAAAGAGAAAAGCTGATGTATTGTTGGGTTATCTGATACTCCTTAGAAATGCCCTTATTACAGAAGAATAATGCAATGATAATACCTGCAATGCAGAAGACCCCGGTTCGATTCCTGGGTTGGGAAGATCCACTGGAGAAGCACTCCAGTACTCTTGGGCTTCTCCTGTAGCTCAGCTGGTAAAGAATCCGCCTGCAATGCAGGAGACCTGGGTTCTATCCCTGGGTTGGGAAGATACCCTGGAGAAGGGAAAGGCTATCCACTTCATATATCATTCAGGGTTGAATAAGTTCCCACTGAACCAAAAATTAATAATAATAATGATGATGATGATGAAAGGGAATGGGAGGGGAAATGGGAAAGGAATAGGAGGAGAAGGTAGAGGAGGAGATGGAAAAGAAGAAAAAGAGAAAGAAGTCTGGAAGGAGACACACAAAGAGAAAGAAACAGAGAAAAAAGCTATGAAACAGAGAGAAAAGCCATCCCAGGAGGTTAATAGAAGAACAGACATCATTAGAAGGATGAGGCAGATGGTGAGGATTTTTTGGACGGGGTGGGGTGGATGAGGATGGGGAGAAAGGAATGGCCATCTGATCACTTATTCTGGTCACTTACAAGGCAGGAATTCCTCACTCATCTGGGAGGATAAAGAAAGAAAAACTGATCTGGTGAGGTTGTTTCCCTTAGTGCTTGTTCTACTTGAGAGGATGCAAATCTGGTACAGCAAGATGCACTTACTCACCTGTTTTATATTTATTACTATATACAGTAAATTCTTCCATCTATCCTCCTTTCCATTCATGCAATGAGTGGCCTTCTGAGACGTATTTTGTTCTGGGCATAGGAGCCATCTCTGGGAATAAAAAGGAATGAATGAACAAATGAATAAAATCACCTACCTTGGATGCTCAGCATTTGTTTTGCTTTGGTTCCTCTGCCACATCAACAGAAATACAGTAAATCTCTGAAGAATCAGATTAAGTATGAATGAGCTGACTGATCTCTAGCTTCATGGTCTTATATAGATAAGTTACCTGATGTCTTAGAGATGTTCATCTGTGAACTAAAGATAAGAAAACTTTCCGGTTCACCTCCTAGTGTTGTTGGGAATACAAAATGAGATTATTGTAAAGTAACCTCTATAGAACAAGCATATGCTATTATTTACTCTGTGATCACTGAATGTAATTGAACTTAGAGGTTTAATGTTCACCTTATATTCTTTGAAGGAAGTGTCAATTGACTAAATTAATAATGTAAACAAGGTGAGGGAGGGGAAGTAGGCATTTAAGCCATTTAATTATTCCTACCACAATTAGTGTGCTAACTGTGCATCTTATTTGGTTATTCTCCAAAGCAAGTTCCTTCAGGACAATGCTATTCAACTTGTTCTAGGTAGTTGATATATTTGAAAGAAATAAAACTGAATTGTTTCACAAAATAGACAATAATTCAGATTTCTGTTATCCTAGACTGCCTCGTTCACCTGAGGTTCCCCATCCCGCACTTCCACAAGGATGGATCAGTGGGGTTTGACAGGTGGGACTTTGGAAGACAGATGACTAGCAATGCATTGACTCTGCAAAGAAACTCCTGTGAGCATAAGTTCAGTCAGGGATTCTGGGGCATAAACTCTGCGGCTGAATAAGAATTGCCCTTGGGAGAAGGGCAAGATGGCAGGGGAAAGATGGTAGTACTCCCTCTAGGGATACAGAAAGAGGAAAAAATTATATATATATTTATATATGCATATATATATATATAAACTCAAGGACTTCCCTGGCCGTTCACTAGTTAAATGGGGCAACCAGAAGGGCTGCTGACCTTTACACTGTCTCTTCCTAGACACACTTGCAAACTACATGTGAGTGGTACGTTACAGATTGTTAAGTACTGTCCCTAAAATATCTCTTTGATTCTTACCACAAGCCTAATAGGTATTATTAGCCCCATTTTACAGAGGTATAAACATGAAGCTCAAAAAAAAAAAAAAAATTAATTGGCTTGCCCCAATTCACACAGCTTTGAGTAGGACCATGTTTTATTTTTTCCTTTCCCCCAGAGTCTGCCTTCATCAACTATGCTCTCTTTATGAGTCATTAGCCTCCCCTCTGTATGATCTCCTCCATCCTTTTACCCTATTTGTTGTTGCTACTGTTATTGAGTTACTAAGTCGTGTCCATCTCTTATACTATCACATGGACTGTAGCCTCCAGGCTCCTCTGTCCATGGAATTTTCCAGGCAAGAATACTGGAGTGGGTTGTCATTTTCTTCTCCATCTCTTACCCCATAAATAGATTCAATTTTCTTCCATCTTTCTAGTCTTTTTCAAATATACTAAATTATTATTTGACATATATTTCATATAGCATTTTATATTAATTTAAATCTCAATTCTTCTCTATAAAGGTTGAAAATGTCTTGCAACAAAGATGCCCAATAGCATTAATATGAAATGAACAAATTAGGATTGGAGCAAATATACTATCATAGGTTGTATTTCTGTCATGGCCGAACTGAAGATGAAGATCAATTTAACTGAGTTTAAATGTTAGAAAAATAATTAATCAGGAAGAGTTAAAAAATGTTTTACATGATATATGCACCCCAGTGTTCACTGCAACACTGTTTATTAAATACAATAGCAAAGACATGGGAGCAACATAAGTGACAGATGAAGGGATAAAGAAGATGTGGTATATATATATATATACACACAAAGAAATATTACTCAGCCACAAAAAAATAGAATGAAATAATGCCATTTGCAGCAACATGGATGGACCTAGAGATTATCATATTAAGTGAAGTAAGTCAAAGATAAATATCATACAGTATCACTTATATGCAGAATCTAAAACAATGATATAAAGGAACTTATTTACAAAAGAGACATAAACTCACAAGCATAGAAAACAAACTATGACTACCAAAGGGGATAGCAGTGATGGGAGGAATAAATTAGGGGTTTGGAATTAACATAATACGTACTACTATATATAAAGTAGAAGAACAACAAGGACCTACCATCTAGCACAGGAAACTAATTTTGTATAGTCAGTAATGGAAAATAATCTGAAAAAGAATATTTATGTGCATTAATATTAGTGTTTTAATAGCCCTTTTATTTACTCAAGTACTTTAATGTTTTTACTTAGGCAGAATTTGTTACTGAAAAAAGTTCATTTTAATCCTGGATATCAAATATAAAAATTCGTACATGTGTCTTTTTTCTCCCTGGATGCAGACATTTGAACTTTGGTTATAACTGAGAAGAGACATCTCAGTTATCAGCGGTGAAAGATTCCTAGAGACCTTGTGTTCCTCAGTTTTCTTATGCAGGGAAAATCATTTTATAAGAGACAGTTGTAGTGTGAAAATGGTCAAGAACAAAGAGTCGACTTGGCTTCCAGTGGAGTTAGCCAGTAGTTCCGCTGGAGATCTGTTTCTTATTCTTTGAAACATCAATAATAATTCATCACAGTGTTAGTCTAAGTATTAACTGAAATAATGAATACAAAGTGAGTTTAACAGTTCCCAACACAAAGTAGATATTTTAACAACTGTGAATTTCTTTCTTCTTTCTGTTTATCTTCAGAAATAAAGATCAAATAGTCATTCAACAAATATTTATTAAATGTTTGGTCTCTGTATATACTGTTCTTGGACTTAGGGATGTAGCAGTAAATAAGAGTGAATCCCTGAAGAAGCACCACATAAATACGCGTGGTGTTATTAGTAAGATTTCTAGAGCAACCAGTGCTACAAAGATTCTACCTGCCCCAAGAGCTGATTAAAGTTATGATCCAGAGAAAGACAAATGGAGTTGGGGAATGGTCTTATGGAGTGAAAAGCTCTTCTACTGAATCACTTAGAAGTTATTTGGGGACCATCCCCTTTAGAATTCTCCTACAGTATGGTAAATGCTAAACTTGCCGGACATGCTGAATATGTCAGGAAATTCTTTAAAAATATTACACATAAAAATTCTGTCTCTGTTTATGATGTAGAAAATCACATGAGAGTGTTGGTCTCACCCTAACAAATAAAACAAGCCAGAGAAGCTATGACGTCTTTTTTCCAAACGTACGAGTTGAAGACACAAAGAAACCTAACTGAACTAAATTCCAAGAAAGGACAAGCTCTTTAAAAGAGAGATGAAATTCTCAGCTGTTTGCTTTCCTGGCAAAGTGATGAGGAAAAAATAGTTGGGGATAAGGAGAACCAGCTGAAATTTTAACAAAAATTTAAGGCTGTATGTGGGCTGGTATGACAGATTAATAGTCTGAGAAACCCCAGGTACAGAGACCAAATTCACCCATCAGATCTTTCTAATGGGTCTTTACTGAGTGCTCAGATGTAGTATGCCAAAGGCTTAGGGCAGGTCAGGAGCACTGAGAAAGATCCCCCACAGTGCCTTCTACAGGCACAAATAAGCCACTCTCCAAAGGCAAGAACTAGGACCAGAGAACTAGAGAAAATTCACTGGAGGCACTACAGTTTCTCAGGCACCAGATGCTTGAGAAAATGCAAGACATCTGAGAAAAACATGGCATTCCAAAGCTTCATCGAGGGGTTAAGGCTGCCCTCAGGAGGCCTGCACAAACTAGCAGAGAAAAAATGTTTCTCTAAGCCACAAAACCACAGGGATTAATCCAGAGACCAAAAAGAACCCCCTAGCAAACCATAAATCTTACCGCCAGACTGTAAAGAGAGTTTTCACAAAGTTCAGAAAGCGGTTAAGTCACTTGTAATCCAGAAAAAGAGGTCCAGAACTGTGGCAGGTGCAGGGCATAAATCTTGCTGAAGAGAAAGTCCCAGGTCACCCTCAAAACAACTCAAGCTTGCAGTGAGCCAACTTATTCAAACTAAAGCCACGACACAGCCCTGGTGCGACCAGCGACAGATCTGAATGACTTAGGTCCTCACTCTAAAAGCCAGACAGAGGATTTTGTTCTTTTCTTAAGTAAATATTGTTTGCATTAGTGTGTTTTTAACAGTAAATGTCTGCATATGATTAAAAAAAAAAAAAGTAAGAATCAAGAAAATGTAACCTATGAACAATAAGGAAAGAGTCAATGAAAGCAGAACCAGAGATAGTCTAGATGATGAAACGTCAGGCTGAGTCTTGAAAATCCCTAGGATAAAAATGCTAGAGGATCTAGCCGAAAAGGTATACAACATGCTTTCTGAATGGGATGATTACAAAAGTGTGGCCAAGATAGTGGAGTAGGAAGACGCTGATCTCACCTCCTCCCTTGAGCACACTAGACCTTTTGTGGTGATCATTTCAAAATGTATAGAAAAAAAACTCACTAGTTGTATAACAGGAACTAACATAGTACAGACCAATTACACTTCAAAAACAAATAGGAAAAAAGGAAGTAAATTTCTGGTTACCAGAGACAGGGAGTAAAGGCAGGAGGAAATGAATGAAGGCTGTCAAACAGTACTTAAATTTCCAGTTATAAGGTAAATATTAAAAATGTGATGATCTGGGACTTTCTCTTCAACACAATATATAAAATTAACACCGCTCTATATTAAATACAAAAGTTTTTAGGAGAGTAAATCTTGAGTTCTCATCACACACACAAAAAATCTATTTCTTTGATTCCATATCTATATGAGATGATGGATGTTCATTCAAATTATTGTGATAACCATTTCATGATATATATAAGTCAAATCACTATGCTGAAACTATTACTATTATATTACTATTATTATGGATAATATAGTATTGTATGTCAATGATATTTCAATATTAAAAAGCTAAGTAGAAAGAAAAGAAAGTATTTTTAGCCCAAATGTAAATACTAAAAATAAGAACCACAATATGAGTAATGAAGTATTTAATATAAGGCCTTAAGATCAAAATGGACTCAGCAGAGGTCAGGACCTATGAGCTTGAAGATAGAATAAAACAAAGTAAACAAAATAAGACTAAAAAGCAAGGAAAAAACAGACTACTTGAAATCTGTAGGATTATATAACATTTTCTAGCACATGTAATTGGAGTCCCAGAAGCTGAAGAAAGAATAGTACAGAAAAAATATTTTAAAATAAATGGCCAACAGTTTTCAAAATTGATGAGACATCAACCCACAGATTCAAAATGCCAGTCTCAAGTAGGATAAAGAAAACTACACATAGGTATAAATAAAGAAAACATGTGAAATCAAAGATAAACAGAAAATCTCAAATGGATCCAAAGCAAAAAAGAACAGTGATATGAACAATAGCTTTTCTCAGCAAAAACAATGAAGACCAAAAAAAAAAAAAAAAAAAGAAGCAATAATTTTGAAGTATTGGAAAGGAAAAAAGCTGTCAATTTAGAATTTTACGCCCAAGAAAATATTCCTCAGTAATGATGACAAAATAATAGAGGTTTTTATTCATACAAAGTTAAAAATAATGAGTCTTGAACAAAAAGATAAAAAGTTTCCTCAGACTGATGGAAAATTGAAGCAGATGAAACTCCAGATTTATAGGAAAGAATAAAGAGCACTGAAAAGGGTAAATAACTGAATAAACATAAAAGTCTTTTTTATTAGCATCTCAAACACATCTTAAGAAATGTTTTATAGGCTATTAACAGTTTAGAATGTAAATAATAACAGGATACTGTGGCATACCATCTACGGAGTAAATATATAAGATAGTAAGGGTAAAATGAGTAAAAGAGTGAATGGAAAACCTAGTTACAAGGTTCTTTAATGTTTATTAAGCAGTATAATTTTTCTTGAGGATTAACTTGATAACTTAAAATTCTATGTTGTAATATCTAAAGCAACTAGTGAAAAAGAACAAAAAGATATGCACCCAAAAACGTAATACAGACTTGTGCTTCTGGCCAAAAGGGATAGGATTTCCCTTCCCATTTGAAGCAACTTTTTAAATGGACAAAGTAAAAGAAACAATAATTTTCAGCAATGTAGGAGAGAGATCCTTGAGATAGAGGAATTGTTGTTGTTGTTGTTTAGTTGCCAAGTTGTGTCTGACTCTTTTGTGACCCCTTGGGCTGTAGCTTGCCAGGCTCCTCTGCCCATGGGATATCCCAGGCAAGAATATTGGGTAAAACCCTACAATTGCTCAGTTTGAGATCTGGAGAAAATGTCCATTGCTATGAAGGAAAGTGATCTCTGGAGGAGCTAAACTATTTCTTAGAGAAGAAAAATACAGAGGTGGGAGTCTGGAGAGTTCTTTATAGCTGCAGATTACAAGTCAGACCTCCAATGAGGTTTAATAATGATCAGAACAATGTGTTGCTGGCTTGAGAATAAACAAATAGATCAGTAGAACAGAATAGAGAATATAGAAACGAATCCACACATATATAGACAACTGATTTTGACAAAGGCAACTAAGCGAGGAAAGGCCACACTTTTCAACAAATGGTGCTGCACACGTTGGTTTTGCACAAACAGAAAAAAATCACCTTTAATCTGTGCCTCATATATATGCAATGAGAAGGGGCAACCATGGAGGCCAGGACAGACATCTAGATGTTTAGAATAACATTTTGACTGGACCTTGTACACAGTCTGCCCTCTTACAGGATATTTTTTTTTTTATTTTTTTGAGGTTATTTGCTCCATGTTTGGCTACCAAGGAGGAAATAAGCTGCAAAGTACCAGAATAGGGATATGACGGAAACCATAACTGAGACTTGAAAGCTCAGCAGGAAAGAGACTGAGCGTAGTAGCCCTTGTTTTTTCTTTTCATACATCTTATTCAAGTATAGCATACACTAAAAAAAGTGCACAGCTCTTAAGTGTACTGCTCAAGGAATTTTCACAAACTGAACCCCATTATGTAAATAAGCATCCAAACCAAGAAGAACTCCGCCGCACACCTAAAGCCTCCTCACGCTTCCTTCTTATCTCATTCTCCCAAGGGTATTCACCCTTATGACTTTGCACAGAATAAATTAATTTGGCCTGCTTCTGAGCTTTTACATAAATGGAATGATGGAAATTCCCTGGTGGTCCACTGGTTAGGACTGTGCCCTCACTGTCAAGGGCCCAGGTTAGATCCTTGGTCAGGGTGTCCCACATGCTTCATGGCATGGCAAAAAGTAAAATAAAATAAATAGAAGCATTTGGTATGTACTCGTTATGAGATACCCATAGTGTTCTTTGTAGATTATTTATTGCAAAGTTTTTTCCACTGTTATTGTTTTATAGTATTTCATCACATGATTAAACCAAATTGACATATTCATTCTATTGTCAGTGGACCACTTGGATGATTTCAAGTTTGGAGCTATTGCAGAGTACACCTATAAACATTCTTGTATATATCTCTTTGGAGAAGGAAATGACAACCCACTCCATTATTCTTGACTAGAGAACTCTATGGACAGAAGAGCCTGGTGAGCTACAGTCTGTGGGGTCCCAAAGAGCTGGACATGACTGAGCAACTAACACATATATCTCTTGGAGAACATATGTAACCATTTCTGTTAGCAGTCTACCTAGGGGTGGAAATTTTGGCTCATATACTATGCATTTGTTCAGTTTTTTATTTTTGAACAATTTTCCAAATTGGTTAAACCAATCGTGTTCTCTTTGCAATCAGTGCCCTGAAAGTGGTCAACTTACCTGGAATGTGATGAATTAATTTAATTTAGAGGCATACAGAATCTGAGATCCCTGTGGAAAAGTCAAGGGGAGTTTAGAGTAACTGTTGGCTCCAAGGGTGCGTGGCTCAGGAGAAAGATCTAGGCTGGATGTAGTCATCAACTAAAGGTGACAGAAGGAGTTGCGGAGTCAGATGGAATCCCCCAAAGATAGCATGAGGCAGATGAACTAACAGAAACAGGAACAGGTCCTGGTGTGCAGGGGAAACGGAGGAGCAGAGGGAGGCTAAGAAGAAGCTTCCTCACTAACGGCTAGCAGGGAGTCAGGTGGGAGAACTGGATTTACTCTGCGCTCTTTGGAAACTGAAAAGGTATTAAAGAGATTGGTTATTTTGCATTTCCTGAAATTTACTTTGAGCAAAACGATTCCAGACTGTGCACTTACTCTGCCTTCTTTTTTTTTTTCCCCCCTCTGTTATTTTATTTATCACGTTCAGCATGGGAAAGGGCTACACACAGAGAAGAAATTGCTTCTGACACTTGTCCTCTTAAAAAAATTCAAACATCTCTTTAAATCAGAGTTGACTTTAGACAGTGTTCACCACAACAGCTTGACTTGATACAATGGGTCGTAGCATCTTTATGACACAGGTAGACCTGAAACCTATCCTAGACCAGTATTTTGGGTTGGTTCCCTTCTAACTTTGATGAATCTCACTCTAACCTTGCTGGTGGAATTGAATATTTCAGATACTTAAATGCTACAAATTCTCCAATCTCAGAAGAAGGAGTGGTGGCTCACCTTGAAATTGCTGTCTTCCTGGAAGGCAGGAGTAAGCAGAGAAGGGGAGGGAAGCATGTACTGAATATAATTCACTGGATCTTCCTCCCAGGCAACATCATAAAACTTAAGCCTTTTGAGGATTCAGATTAATGAAATCTGCTCCTTTCCCTCAAGGGACTGACAATTGAATGAAAGGGCAGGCAAACACACAATTAGCTCTAGTACAATGTAGAATGAAAAAAACACTAAAATAGACGTAGCATGTGAAGAAGTACCCGCAAGAGCTAATGGGTGCTTAGAGAAAGAATGCTTTCCTCCCTAATTCTGAATGACAAGACGAGCGTCCTTAAAAAGTGAAATTAACTTGAAAAGTGAGTGGAGCTCTACCAAGAGCAGGAGCCTGAGGGAAGAATGCCATGATGCAAAAGTGGTACTGAAAGTGGGATCTGGCTGCTCGCCCCTCAAAAGCCAATACTTGATAGGCAAGGTTGGTGGAAAAGGAAGTTTGCTTTATTCCAGAGGCTGGCAACAGAGGGGGAACAGACACACTTGTGTTCAAAGGCTGATTCTCCCCACTAACAATCAGTGGGCAAGAGCTTTTCTAGGCAGAGGGAGGGGTTTACAGGCAGAAACAGCACAGTCAGCTCTGACAGTCATCTTGAAATTGGTCATCAGTAGTCTGATCAACTTTATCTTGAATGTTTTAAGTACAGCTAATCCCAACCTAGATAGCATGTTAAAAAGCAGAGACATTACTTTGCCAACAAAGGTCCGTCTGGTCAACCCTATGGTTTTTCCAGTGGTCATGTATGGATGTGAGAGTTGGACTGTGAAGAAAGCTGAGCGCTGAAGAATTGATGCTTTTGAACCGTGGTGTTGGAGAAGACTCTTGAGAGTCCCTTGAACTGCAAGGAGATCCAACCAGTCCATCCTAAAGGAGATCAGTCCTGGGTGTTCATTGGAAGGACTGATGCTGAAGCTGAAACTCCAATACTTTGGCCACCTCATGCGAAGAGTTGACTCATTGGAAAAGACCCTGATGCTGGGAGGGGTTGGGGGCAGGAGGAGAAGGGGGCGACAGAGGATAAGATGGCTAGATGGTATCACCGACTCGATGGGCATGAGTTTGAGCAAGCTCTGGGAGTTGGTGACAGGGACAGGGACAGGGAGGCCTGGCATGCTGCGATTCATGGGGTCGCAAGAGTCAGACACGACTGAGTGACTGAACTGAACTGAACTGAATCTTCAGTTCCAAGGCTGGTTTGTTCCCATTTCTTTGAGGTCATTTCTTGGAATTTTGGCAACTTATGTCATGGCTACAGTCTAGTCACCATGGGGTTAACTTTTTCCACCTGCTGGGCATTTCAGTACCTACAAAACAGCTCAAAGGATATGGCTCAGAATACTATCTTATAGCCCTTAAGGAGGATCTAAAGGTTCTTGACTTTACTTAATGACTTACTTCATCTTATTTGATTGTTTTCCTTTGCTTCTGCATTTTCTCACTTCTCTGATGAAACTTACTCTTTGGCTAAAGTGTTTTCTACAGGCAAAAGGTGAGCTGCAGACTGGGTCTCAGGGGAAGGCCCATAGAGTCCTGCTCAATTTCAAAAGTACTTATATGATATATACCAGAAAGGACCAATGTTTTGTGTGGTCAAACATGGTTCTTAAAGTGTGGTCCCCATACAAGCAGCATCAGAATCACCTGGGAATTTGATAGAAACACACAATTTCAAGACCTCACTCCAGACTTACTGAGTCAGAAACGCTGGGCATGAGGCCCAGAAATATACATTTTAAGAAGCCCTCCAGGTGAGTCTGAAGCACATTTAGGTTTGAGAACCACTGGGATAGAGGCCCTGTGCATGGAGTGATTATGACAGGAGATGAACATGGAAAGGCATGCTGGGTCTGGATCATGGAGAGCTTAGAGCACAAGCTCAGGAGTGGGGATTTTATTCTGCAAGCAATGGGAGCCATTGTAGAATTTTGCTCAAGGGCATGATTTGATCCAAATTGTGCTTTGAAAAGAAAATTGACAGCAGGTGGATGATGCAGTGACAAAAGGAGTAATGGCGTGTAAAGAGAAAATACAAGCCTATAATTGGAAATCCTTGTGAGAAAGAACACATACTTCAGTCCAATGAGATGAATGTAAAACTCACCATTATCTTCATGAAAGAATAACTTTAAAGGAATATATGTTCACAGTTTGCTTCTATAATAGAAGATCCCAGATCACTGTGCTTTTATACTAGAAAGAAAAGAAACCGACACTCTAGAACTTCCTCAGTATCAAGTTTTACTTTAAGTATCTTGTATGTTTTATCTCATATAATGAACACATTAACCTCAATTGGAAACTGTTAGAAACTGACCAGTGTCACAAAGACAGGAGATAACAGAGGGAGACCTCAATGAACTGATAACTGAGTGAGATGTAAAAGCAACAGAACTTCAGGACTATCACAAAAGTTCTTTTTCTTACACCATAAAGCCAACATCCAGCCTGGCTTTAGTCTCTGTGCTCATTTGACTGCAGACCGTCCCTGTAGTGGTTCAGCAATGTGGAGAAATATGCCCAGTCCTTACCTGTAATTTTCTCAGACCCCTCCCACACACCTTCCACCCAATTTTCTACACCCTCATCAAAAAGAATTATGAACTCTCTCCATCCATTATGCCAGCTACGTCAGCAGTTTCCTCAACCTATTCTCATATTCAGCCTTAGAGGATTGAACTTCCACATTGAAACTGCTGACACATTTTTCACTTTTTATTTGACTGGTTGCATCTTAATGACAGAGATGTATGGGACCTTGGGGATCATGTCATTCAGTCTCATCTCCCCATTTTATATACATGGAAATGAGAGCCCAGAGGGGGCAAGAAATTACCCAGGCCATTCCCAGAACTATAACCAGATTTTCTTGTTCAGAGCCCTTTCTATCTCACAATAAGCTATTTTGTGAAGTCTCATATCATCATTCAGCTTGTAAAACAGTGGCTGACACACAGTAGGTACATAATAAATATTTCCCAACTGAATGAATAAAGTCCTCACCAACTAGTTCCCCTCAGCAGTCTATAGCAAACTACCTCAACCATCCTCAACTCTCCTCCTTCCGTTGACTTCCTCCTTGCAGCTCACAAAGACACAGTCATATTGCCTGCTCTTTAACTGATGTCACATTGAAAAGGGCATCATTCCATTCTTTGAACTAAAAAAATTACACATGTACTTTTTTTCTTATTAAGAAAACTATCTCTACTCTGAGTAACCATGGGGAATGGGCAAAGATTTCTATTATTTTTCAAAGGAAAGCAACTTTATTATTTACAAGTGCCTATAGCAAAAACATGCGGTGATAAACAAGTACCCTGGGATTGGGCTTGTACACTGAGAAATACTATGTTTGCCAACTTGATTACTTGCAAAGAGATATTTCTAAAGGGCCTAGATACTACGTTTCCTTCAGGGAGATTAAAAATCTTTGCTGGTAGCAGTTTAAACACATTTTCATGCAACTACATTATTTGACCTATCAACATTCATTACATTAACCCATTAATTGGAATGTTTAGAAAAATACTCTCATTCAATGTATTTTCTGTGGAAATAAAAGTCCTTCTCTGACCATAGGTCTCTTCTACTTAAAAAGCCTGGAGGTGGGTTTAGATAGTTCAGAGTGATTTGTTGTTCAGTCACTAAGTTGTGTCTGACTCTGCAACCCCATGGACTGCAGCATGTCAGGTTCCTCTGTCCTTCACTATCTCCTGCAGTTTGCTCAAATGCATGTCCATTGAGTAAGTGATGCTATCTAACCATCTCATCTTCTGCTGCCCTCTTCTCCTTTTAACTTCAGTCTTTCCTAGCATCAGAGTCTTTTTCCAGTGAATCAGATTTTTGCATCAAGTGGCCAAAGTACTGGCGCTTCAGCTTCAGTTTCAGCCCTTCTAATGAATATTCAGGACTGATTTCCTTTATGATTGACTGGTTTAATTTCCTTGCAGTCCAAGGGACTCTTAAGAATCTTCCCCAGCACCACAATTCAAAAGAATCTATTCTTCAATGTTCATGAGTTCCTTATGGTCCAATTCTCATATCTATACATGATGACTGGAAAAATCATAGTTTTGACTATATGGACCTTTGTCAGCAAAGTGATTTCTTTGGTTTTAATACACTGTCTATGTTTGTAAAAGCTTTTCTTCCAAGGAGAAAGCATCTTTTAATTTCATGGTTGCAGTCACCATCCGCAGCAATTTTGGAGCCCACGTAAATAAAATCTGTCACTGCTTCCACTTTTCTCCCTTATATTTGCCATAAAGTGATAGGACTGGATGCCATGATCTTAGTTTTTTTAATGTTGAGTTTCAGGCCAACTTTTTCATTCTCCTCTTTCACCCTCATCAAGAGGCTCTTTAGTTAATCTTCACTTTTTGCCATTAGAATGGTATCATCTGCATATCTGAGGTTGTTGATATTTCTCCCCACAATCTTGATTCCAGCTTGTGATTCATCTAATCCAGCATTTTGCATGATGTACTCTGCATAGAAGTTAAAACAGCACGGTAACCATATACAGCTTTGTTGTACTCCTTTCCCAATTTTAAATCAGTCATTTGTTCCCTGTTAAGTTCTAATTGTTGTTTCTTGACCCACATACAGTTTTCTCAAGAGCCAGATAAGGTGGTCTGACATTCCCATCTCTTCAAGAATTTTCAGTTTGTTGTGATCCACACAGTCAAAGGCTTTGGCGTAGTCACTGAAGCAGAAGTAGGTGTTTTTCTGTAACTCCTTTGCTTTCTCCGTGATCCAATGAATGTTGGCAACTTGATCTCTGATTCCTCTGCCTCTTGCAAATCAGAATCTAACAATAAATCAAATGAGATTTTTCTTTCATGATTCATGACTTTGTAGGGCCTCTATGTCCTCCTTCTGACTATCATTTGACTTTTTACTTCTTTTTCCCTTATTTCACTCAATCAAACAATATTTCTAAGCAGTTATTATTTGCCAAACACTGAGCTACAGGCTTCAAGAAACAGCTGAGGCTTCCTCCACCCCTTCCACCCCCACACACATTGATTCAGTTCCAGAGGGAGGGACTGTCCATCTAGAAGACATAGGAAGTCACTGTCTTGATCTCATCCCAAGCTGAAACCAATAGGAAGGCAGAATGCTAGGATGCCCACTAGTTGAAGAATGTTCAATAAGATCAGCTCAGCACACATTCCTGAAGATCTGTTAAGGCCAGACTCCAGGCTAAACCCTGGAGGCTAAACTTTTCCTCAAGGGTTTGGTGGAGGAAATAAAACATAAGTACATGTTTAATCTTTGAAATTAATATGCAGAGAGGCTATGAGGACCCAAGGAGAGGCACCTATCTAGACTGGAGAAGTGTGGAGTCCAGAGACTTCTAGTGTGGGAGGTCAGAGAAGTCTTCCTAGATGGAGTGCTAGGGATAAGCAGGAGTCAGCTAGCTGAAAATGGAGGCATTTAGACACAGCAAACTGTATGAACAGAGACCTGCGCTTTATGAAGATAATTCTACTTGCTATCAGAAAGTGATGATAAGCTCAGTGATTTCAGTTATGAAGCCAAGTATCCCCAGCAAAGGAGACTTTGTTGTGATCATAGACTTGTTACCTGACAGCAAGGGGTAGGAGGACGGCACCCTTTCCAAGATACCAACAGCAATCAGATTATGTTCTACCTCTTGAAATACATACAGCAGGGGCTTCTCTGGTGGCTCAGTGGTAAAGAATCCACCTGTAATGCAGGAGACATGGAAGTCGCAGATTCGATCCCTGGGTCAGGAAGATCCTTAGAGTAGGAAATGGCAATGGACATGACTGAGTACACACACACACACACACACACACACACACACGCACACACACACGCATACCTATAGCTGCTACCACAGCAGGGACTTATTTCTTCTTTTATGGATTCTCTAATGCAGACTTTTTCAAAGAGTAGTCTAAGCCCCACATGCATCAGAATCCACATGGGCTACTTAAAAAAAAAAAAAAAAATTCCCATGTCTACAGACTATTGTGTTCACTGGTTGAATCAAAATCTCTTGGAGTGAGTGCAAGAATTTGCATTTTTAAACAAGCATCCAGATGAACATTTACAACAAGAGTTTGGGAATCCCTTTCAGTAAGTTAGAGAGCAGATTCTCAATCCTAGGTAAACATTCAAATCACCCTGGGGAGGTGTTAAAGCAATACCCAGGATCCATCCCCAGATTTCCTGACTCATACAGTCTTGGGGTATACATGGGGTATATACATCAGCATTTTTCAGAGCTCCACAAACAATTCTAATTTTTGGTTAGAGGCACTCAGATGACTATTTTGAGAGTAATAATGAAGACAAAACATATCAAAATTTGGGAAACTTACTAAACACAGTGCTTTCAGGGAAATGTATGACATTAAATGCATGTGTTAGAAAAGGAAAAAGGTCTTAAATCAGAGATCTAAGATTTTACCTAAGGAAACTAGAAAAGAAAGCAAAAATATCCAAGCAAACAGAAGAAGGAAGTAAGAGCAGAAATTAATGATATTGAGAACCTATAAGTAGACAAAAACAATGAAACCAATTGTTAGTAGCTTGATGAAATCAATAAAAAGGCTGTGGGAGATAAAGAAGACAAAAATTTCATTTAGAAACAAAACAGGAAACATTATAGATGTTACAAACATTAGCGATTACAACATAGTAAGAGAATAATATGGACAGATAATCTTTGCCCATAATCACAACAGTTTTGATGTTATGAACAAATTCTTTGAAAGATTAAAATTGCCAAAGCTCCCACAAATAGAAAAAGGAGCAAGAAGACCTAATCAGTTCTATGCTTCTTAAAGAAATTGAGTTCATGATTTTTTTAAAAAAAGGAAAGGAAAAAAACGAGCCTCCTGGCCCAGGTGGTTTCACTTATAAATTCTATTAAATATTTAAGGAAGAAATAATACCAATTCTATACACAACTGTATCTACACAATACCAATTCTACCAATTCTAGAAGTCCTCTTCTAGAACTGTTAAAGGGGACAATCCGTCCAGTTCAGTTCAGTCGCTCAGTCATGTCCGACTCTTTGTGAACCCATGAGTCACAGCACGCCAGGCCTCCCTGTCCATCACCAACTCCCGGAGTTTACTCAAACTCATTCCCAACACATTTTACTCACCACGCATTAACTTGATACCAAAACCAGACAAAGATATTACAAAAGAATAAAATTACAAACAAAGTATCTCTCATGGACATGACATAAATATCCTCAACAAACTTCCAGAAAATCCAATCTAAAAATACATAAAAAGAAAAATATATCATAATCAAAGTATTCAACATGGCTTAACTTTTAAAAAATCAATCAGTATTCACCACAGGAATAGAGTAACTGTAAAACAACTGTGTATTAACATGGGGAAATGTTTGTGTTACAAAGTAAATGGAAGAAGAGAACATATGGTATGCTCCCAACTACTGAAAAGTACTCAGGCTTAGATAAAGGAATGAAAAATTTAGCACATTATGAACAATTATCTTTGTGTATAGGAATATAGATATCTATCTTTCTTTTAATTAACATTTTATGATATAACTTTACAGCAATGGAAGCATATTTATTTAAAGGAAAAGTGTAAAGTTATTCATAAATGTGAAGGACCTTTTTAAATGGCTGTCTGTGTGTCCTATAGCTCCCTGTGTCTGTTTCATCTATGTGCCCCAGGGCTTCTGCAAGGCATACGCCATAAAGCAGGGGTGTATATAAGCCCTTTGAACACAGTTTCACTCAGGGATGCCCATCAGTTGACAATTTCTTCAATGGGCATAAAGTGGTGTTCTTCCTTTTATTCTATTCCTGACCTTCAATGATCTTCCCTCTGCTAATGGGACACACGTTCGTCTTCATGTTAACTGCCGATGAAGTCCAGCTGTTTCATGGTTGTGACCACAAGCCTGGGGCAGTAGGTGGAAGAATCTGATGTCCTCTATCACAACTCAATAAATCATGGACAACTAGCCCAAGCTTCACATCTCACTTACAGACATTAGTGGAGCATGAATTTGCATTTCTTCCTCTGGGATTAGTATTTAATGGTATATTTTAGTATCTAACCTTGAGATGATCCACATATATCTGTTAAATGGAAGTGAAAGAGCATCCATTTATTCCTATCACTGCCAACCAGGTTCAGGCTGTGAACTTCTGGATATGTCTATGAATTTCTCTGATGCAACACTCACCAAGGGCACTTTCCGCTCTGCTCCATTTCTTTCTTCTTCATCACCAGCAAATACTAACTGGGCACCTACTGTTGGAAGAAGTGGTATTTGGTCCTAAAGAGGCTGTAGGGTGAGCCACAGAGAACCCACAGTCTAATAGGAATATAGACATAGTCACACACACACACACATAATCAGCAACAATATCTGATGCATAGATGAGAACAACCAATGGATAAGTAAAGAGAAATACTGAAGGGTAGCAATCTCAAACTTGCACACTCAGAGTAAGAAGCCCAGTAACTAAGGTAGGTTAAGGCAGGGCAGAATGGATTTTAAAGAGTCTTTTTGTGTTTTTCTGCTTGGGGATTGGGGAGGTGGTTAGGGGGAGTCTTGTTTAGATTTTAAAAAGTCTTGATACCAAACTATTAAATTCTGTCTTATTTTTTTTACTATGGAAAGGCCCTGAACTTTTTCTTCAGGCTCATGAGCAAAGCTGTAATTTTGGGAACATTATTGCAGCAACCTGAGCTGAATGGATGGGGTGAACAGTGGAAATGAAAATTTCAAGAAAACGACTGGAAGATGAAATTGCAGAAATCACTCGAAGTAAAATAATATATAAAGTAGGAGACTGAAGTCCAACCATGCAGTGAAACTACAATAGTAAAAGTGAGAAATAAGTCTGCTATTTGTAGAGAACTGCACACTCTCCATTATGACTAGAGCTCAAGAAAAAATGCAGAGAATATGTAGGATATAATGCCTGCTAGGCATTTGGATGCTGATTATAAATGGATTTAAATGTCACAAAAAGAAGTTTGAGCTGTTCAGTGGGTATGTGGGAGCCATTAGAGTCTTTGGAGCTGAGATGGGCATTGGGTATAAATGAACCTTGTTATTGTTGTTGTTCAGTCAAGTTTTGTCCAAGTCTTTGTGACCCCATGGACTGCAGCACACCAGACTTCCCTGTCCTTCACTATCTCGTAGAGTTTTCTCAAACTCATGTCCGTTGAGTCAGTGACACTATCCAACCATCTCATCCTCTGTTGTCCCCTTCTCCTCCCATCCTCAATCTTTCCCAGTATCAAGGTCTTTTCCAATGAATCAACTCTTCATATCAGGTGGCTAAAGTATCGGAGCTTCAGCTTTAGCAACAGTCCTATCAATGAATTTTCAGGGTTGATTTCCTTTAGGATTGACTGGCTTGATCTCCTTGCAAATCAGCTGAACTTTGGGAAGATTCAGTTCTGAGCAGATGCAAGATAAATAGGAACATGACTGTGAACTTCCCACAGTCTGGTAGGTATTGTCATTGGCCTGAGAAGGATGCTTCCGTGTCTGCATTTTTAGTCACGCCTTAAGACTTTCAGCTTTCTGTGCTGAATTGCTTCAGTTGTGTCAGATTCATTGTGACCCTACGGGCCATAATCCACCAGGCTCCTTTTTCCGTGGGATTCTCCAGGCAAGAATACTACTAGAATGGGTTGCCATGCCCTCCTCTGTGCTTTCCGTAGCTGCCTACAAATTATACCTGGCTCATGGATCCAGTCCTCATCCCATGAGCATACAGTTTGGCTCTCTGTTGGAGGAGTGAGTCTTCTCTGAGAACCCGCAGGCTGTTGGGAACTCAGGGATACCAAGATGCCTAGGCCATGGTCAATGTGACCAAACCCACACCTGCTCTCCCAGATGCTGTCTGCCTGAGACAGAGTCCTGGATTTAAAGAACACAAGTTTTGGGGTTTTGTTTTTTTCTACCTACAAGTAAACCCAAGCAAATACCATCAATGAGTAAAGTGAATGAAACACAGGCATCTTTTACTCCCTGTAGTCTTTGGGTTTGCTTATTATGAATGCGAATTCTCTAAACTATAGCAGACATTCAGTTATCAGTAGTGTTTTTGAGTACCTACTCTGTGATGTATTTTTTCCAACACAGATTTTGGGGGTACTCAAGAAGTCTTTCGTTAAATCCATCTGGAAAACAAAGAATCCCCTCCCAATTTATGCTTCCTAAATTTGAGTTTTTGCTTGTCAGGTTTTTTATTTAAGTGATAAAAGATGTGCAAGACCTGTATACTCTTTAACTGCAAAATATTACTGAAAGAATGAAAAATGGCCTAAATGAACGGAGGGATATAACACACTTCTGGATCAGAAAACCCAATATTGTAATGATGTCAATTCTCCCCAGATTAAACCATGGATTAAATACAATTCAAATCAAAATATCAAGGAGGTTTCATTTGCAGAAATTGATAAGTTGGTTCTAAATATACAGTAATATAAATAGTATGCATGGCCAAGTCAACTTTGAGAAGAATAAAGTTGTGGTTCTTATACTACCTTATTTCAAGACTTATTGTAAAGCTGCAGTTAGTAAGATAGTGTGATATTGGCATAAATATAAAATAAAGATCAATACAACATAATGAAGAGTATAAAAATATAATGGAGACAAAGTTAAATAAGTTATAGCTTCTGACTTTAATGGGGTCAGAATGCATGTGGAGATTTTGAGCAGATTAAACATTACAGTTCAGTATAATAAATGCTGCCAGAACCAGATATAGAGTGTCTAAGTCAACTGAGCAGATCTAGAAATTTTCCCTGGTGAGATGAAGTCTAGGCCGAATCCTGAAAGATTCAAGAGTTTGCAAGATGAAAAGCAGGTGAGTAGCATTCTGGGTAGCAACAGACAGGAGTAAGCAGAGGCACACGTGGATTTAAAGCAATCTGGTACCTACCAGTTACTCCCCACATGTTGGGAGTATAGAGCGAAGATAGACAGTAGAGGAAAACAGCAACTGCATCATGACAAGTATTATGCACTAAGACAGGCAGGATGGAAATGTATGCCACAGACAATCAGAAGCCACTGAAAACTTTACACATGTCTTATGGTTTTATGTGAGCTTTAATGTATTACTCTGTCTTATTAGCAAGACCAGTTAGGATGGTATTCTAGAATGGACATAGTGAAGGCTTAACCTTAAAGCAAAGGCAATCATGTATTGAGTATGAAGCAGAATCATGAGAAGGCATAAGCATGAGTATTTGATAATTGATGAGATGTGGAGTTGAGTAGTGTTGGAGAAAGAGTCAGACACGACTTAACAACTGAACATGATCCAAGCTTCCAATTTTCCCTTTCCTAGTAAAACTGTGAGGCCCTTGCTGGCCTACAAATAATTTATCTCCCTAGAATCCTGCCAAACTTTGGCCCAGCTCTATCCAGACACTAGACTATAAATGGCTGAAGAAATAACAGGAAAGGAGCAGAGTTGAAAGGCCACTGGGCAACTGTTTTTCTTTAGCTCTGTCTGAACTGAATAATCAGCCAACTGGGGGTCAGGCCAGCCACTTTCACCGCACCTTTTATTACTCAGTGTGACAACTCATGGGACCTAACCTCAGAGCAGTCACTGGATCTGCCAAAGTTCTCAAGAGCCTAAATCCCCACTGCATATATTCCCTAGACCCACCAATGGTACTGTTTATGTCTAGCTAAGCCACAAAGGACATTCCACTGTGAAAGTCAGTTTATTGTAATTTTTTTTCCTTTTTTTTTTTTTTTTTAAGGAAGAAAAAATAAAGATGAAAACCTCAGTGATCTCTCCTTTGCCTAATTCCATTCTGACAGAGATCTTTGTTTCTTCCCAAAGCCTGTGTACTTGCTGAAATTTCCAACGCCCTTGCAGTTGGAGAAGGACATGTAACTAGTTCTGGCCAACCAGCACTGAGCAGAAGTGATGTGCGTCATTTCCAAGCTAAAGCATTTAAGAGAGAATGCACAGCCCTTTAGCTCACTCTTCCTATGCCAGCTGATCTGGAAGCCATGTTTTTCAGGTGGCGCAGCCGCAAGATACAAGAAACTGAGGCCTTTAAGTCACTGTTTAAAAAGGAATTGTCAGGATCTCCCTGGGTGTCCAATGGTTAACACTTGGCTTTCTAATGCAGGGGATATGGGTTCGATCCCTAGTCAGGGACTTAGGATCCCATGTGCCTCACAGTCAAAAAATCAAAACATAAAACAAAAACAATATTGTAACAAATTCAATGAAAGCTTTAAAAATGGTCCACATCAAAAAATAATATTTTTTTAAAAGCATTGTCCTAGAGAGCTGTCAGATTCATGAGTGAGAAATGAATCTTTATGTATGAAACCACTGAGATTTGGGTCCCTATTTGTGACTGTCCCAGAGCCTAGATAAGTCTAATAATGAGCAAGAAATCAAGGCATAGACTGAGACCTCGGGTTATTACAAAGTAACTTCAATTGCTGAATCAAGGTAGAGCACGAACCCAGCAACAATCCACACCAGGTCAGAGCTGATCTCAAGCCTCTTGTCCTTCACCTGACCACCACCTTAGGGCTTGGCTCCTCCCAGATCCTCAGACAAGTAGGAGTTAGGGATGGGGCTGACTAGTCTCTAGGACAGATACCCTGGCAGAATTAGAACAGATGGGGAAACCCATATCACACCAAGTTTCAGAAGAAGCTTTTCTGTGTTGCTAGGAAGTTAAAACATAAACACTTTGACCTTTACCATCATTACACAGCCTACATTCTCTGGGTACTAGGCACTGTTCAAGGTCCTACAGTGGATGTTAAGTTGCTAAGACAGAGCCCCATTTTGCACTGAGCTTACATCCCAGACCCAGTGCATTAGAAACTGTACTACTCCAAAGGCGAGGGTCCCTGTGCTGTAGCCACAGCATTACTCTAGTCGTGATTGTGGGCAAGATCCCTCCCCTAGCTGTGTTTCTTTTCTTTGATTTTAAAATGGGATATTCTCACTTGATAATATTTTATGGGTCTCCCAGATGTGACTAATGGTAAAGAACCTGCTTGCCAATGAAGGACAGGTAAAAGACACAGGTTCAATCCCTGGGTAGGAAAGATCCCCTGGAGGAGGGCAGGCAACCCACTCCAGTATTCTTGCCTGGAGAACCCCATGGACAGTGAAGTCTGGCAGGCTACAGTCCATAAGGTCACAAAGAGCCGGACACAACTAAAGAGACTTAGCATGTAAGTACACAAAATATAATGTAGACTATCCCTGAAGGGCTATTTAAGGGCATAAGAAGAAATTACAAGCTTCCTGGACAGTTTTGCATGAGAAAGGATATATAGAAAATTCTGAACAGTTAAATCAGAAAGCTTCTGAAAACGTTGGCCATATCTCTTTGCCGAGTTTTATAAAGCCCAAGAACACCACTGGATCTTTAAATGTGCCATATTCAAAATATTCTCCTCCTTTTCCTCCTTGGATAGATGGAGAGATTCCCCTTGGTACACTAGCTAACTTTAAAAACAGTCATTCTTAAAACATACTCAAAGAAAGACACCTTGAGAAGGCATGAGCTATTCTCTTATTATATCAGATAATTGGCTTCAGATAATGCTTACCTGAGCTGAATGAGAATTATGTCCTCAAGAGTTTCTATAACAATCGACTGCTAAGCTTGTCTTCAGAGATTTTTAACTGCAAAATGCATTGCCTCTATAAACTATTATGCTAGTATTGATTTTTTTCCCTCTGTATATAAAAGTTCCCCATTTCCCTGTCACTTGCTGATCAACCTGGTCTTTTTTATATAGCTAACATCAGCTTAGCTCAAAGCCCTTGCAGTGAATTTTGTTTATGTTCCTCAAAAGGAGCATTCTGCCTTTTATTAAAGAGTATCGCCTATGAAAATACAGCAAGGATAGCTCTTATAAATCATCTACTACCCAAATTCAATTCACATTCTGCTTGGTATCTTATCTCTTCTTAAAATCATTGTACAGTGCAGGACAGTGAAAAGAACACAGGCTTTGTTGTCAGACAAACCTAATATTTAATTCTCAGTTCAGAAATTCATTATGTATGTGAACCACAGCATGATCCTTAAGCTCTCTGAGCCTCAGACAAGGTGGCAAACCAGTATCTTGCACCATTTTTATCAATATCATGTGACTATACTGTCTCTTTGCTTATTCAAAATGGGATCTATTATTAGAGAATGTTAGAACTGAAAGTATCTCACGTAGTCTGACTTCTCATCTAACAGAGAAGGAAACGGGGCTCTAGAGAAAAGAAACTTGTGTACATCTCTTGATGATTTCAGAATTCCTTACAGTTCTGCTACAGTGTCTTCTCTGTCCCCCACCAGTGCTCTGGTCTGGATTTCACCAAAGACATCCTGATTAGCGGGTCCAGTGGAAGCATTTTCATTGAGATTTAACTGGTCCTCCCTGCTGCTTTAGTTGGCTCAGAACATCTAAAAGCACTCCAGGCTCCCAGCATCTCTCACTCTCCTGAAGGTCAGGTCTGTCTCAGGAGATCTTCTCTGTCTCCTTTACTTTAATGTCCTTCATGGTTTCATCCTGAACCACTGCCTTTCTCACTTTGCAGAGTTACACTCCCATTTTCTGTACCTCCTATGATAACAACACCCAAATGTGAACTTCCACCCCAGAACTCTTCCCCCAAGATCCAGGCAGTCATCTCCAACTGGTCTTTCAACATATCTGCCTGGTATTCCCTGTCCACTTCACTGGAAGTTAATTCGTTAAACTCCCCACGAAGTCCGTGATTGTCTCTTCTTCAGTTGATGGCTCTGTCCAGACACTTGATCAAAAAAATTGGGACCCATTTTTTAAAAATTATTTCTCTCACTGTCCTCACTACACCCTGATCTTATACTAAATATATCTGCAACCCATTCTCTTTGGTCCATCAATACCACCACTGCTCTAATTTAGGATCTTCATCATTTTCCTCCAGAATTATTTCCCCATGCTTCCCTGGTGTCTCAGATGGTAAACAATCGGCCTGCAACGTGGGAGACAAGAGTTCAATCACTGGGTCAGAATGATCCCCTGAAGAAGGGAATGGCAACCCACTCCAGTATTCTTGCCTGGAGAATTTCATGGACAGAGGAGGCTGGCAGGCTAAAGTGGAGGAGATCCCAAAAAGTCAGACATGAGTAACAATTTTTAAGTCCTCTCCCTGTACACCCTTCACATCCATTTTCCGGAGAAAACAGAATAATTTGTCTAAAATAGGCCCACTCCAAGAGTGGTCCTCAGAAAAGGAAACAGTTTCCTGAACATGACAAAACAAGAAGTTTGTGCTGGCACGCAAACCAGCCACATCGCTAAGCTTGCTATTTGGTTCAGCTGACAATTTTTCCCCAAATAGCAACACATTCCCTGTGAAAGAAGCAGAGTGTGGATACACATTCTGCCTCAAACTTCCTACATCATTGCAGATCAGCACTTTGAATGGTTCTGATCTCAGAAAGTCCAGGGGAGCAGGGGCATACAGAAGATGCTCTAAGTTCCAAGATTGCTTCCTTTTCCAGCCCCATGTGTCACCATGCTTGACCTCATCTTTTCTGCTCTTGCAACATTGATCTGCCCCTCATTCTCTGCTTCTCTCAACCTACCACCACCCTCCCCAACCATGCCCACAACTGCGGGAAAAAAATACACAGTGGTTTTCATTCAGAAAGTCTTTCTATCACAATCATCATCCCCATCTTACTCCTCATGCTACTTCCACTGTATGTTATATCTCTCATTTGCTAGACTGAAACCACTTGTTTTATAATTTACACACTTCTCCCAACCAAAATGTTAATTCCTTGAAGACAAGTTCTACTCTCTATTAGTCAGAGACTATATTAGAGTTGCCACTGTATTATCAGTTCAGTTCAGTCGCTCAGTCGTGTCTGACTCTTTGTGACCCCATGGACCACAGCACACAGGCTTCCTTGTCCATCACCAACTCCTGGAGCTTACTCAAACTCATGCCCATTGAGTCGGTGATGCCATCCAGCTATCTCATCCTCTGTCGTCCCCTTCTCCTCCTGCCTTCAATCTTTCCCAGCATCAGAGTCTTTTCAAATGAGTCAGTTCTTGACATCTGGTGGCCAAAGTATTGGAGTTTCAGCTTTAGCATCAGTTCTTCCAATGAATATTCAGGACTGATTTCCTTGAGGATGGACTGGTTGGATCTCCTTGCAGTCCAAGAGACTCTCAAGAGTCTTCTCTAACACCACAGTTCAAAAGCATCAATTCTTCAGTGCTCAGCTTTCTTTATAGTCCAACTCTCACATCCATACACGACTACTGGAAAAACTATAGCTTTGACCAGATGGACATTTGTTAGCAAAGTAATGTCTCTGCTTTTTAATATGCTGTCTAGGTTGGTCATAGCTTTTCTTCCGAGGAGCAAGTGTCTTTTGATTTCATGGCTGCAGTCACCATCTGCAGTGATTTTGGAGCCCAAAAAAATAATAAAGTCTCTCACTGGTTCCATTGTTTCCCCATCTATATGCTATAAAATGATTTGCCACTATATTATGCAACTATTTGCCACTGTATTATGTAACTGTATTATACTTGAGAGAGTTAAAGCTTAGGCAGTCCAGGCCCCTTCAAGGAAAAGGCGAACATTCTCCCTCATGCTTCCCTTAAGCCTTGTGCAACAGTGTATCTTGCCTGAGAATTGGCCCTTCTTTAGGAGCTAATGATCACACAGCACAATGTCTTACTTATGAAAATGCTTTTCTTAGGTTCCATGTTGACGATTATAATTGTTAACAAGCCTTGCCTTGGAAGCTGTTCCTCAAGATTTGTCCCCGATTACACAGAAGGAGTATATCTCACCCAGTAACAGTGTCCGGAACCCATTCTCCCTGGCTAATCTTGTGTCAAAGTCATCTCAGTATGAATGCCTTGGGAAAGTTCTGATGGAACTCTTACAGCCTTGAGGTATTCTTTTTATCTGTTCTCAGCAGCTGGTTGAGAGGTATATAAGGCCTTGCTTAAACTAGTGAGGGTGGGTACTCTTTCTACCCCCTTCTGATCTGTCCTGTCACTTTAAATAAAATTTTGCTGCACAAAGCTCTGAGTAATTGAGACTCATCTTAGGTCCAAGAGTGAAATCGTCTCCTTTGGAGACCATAAATCCAGTGGCACCATTCACCATAAGCTATCATCAGTTCAGTTCAGTCACTCAGTCGTGTCCGACTCTTTGCGACCCCATGAATCACAGCACGCTAGGCCTCCTTATCCATCACAAACTCCCGAAGTTTACTCAAACTCACATCCATCGAGTTGGTGATGCCATCCAGCCTTCTCATCCTCTGTCGCCCCCTTCTCCTCCTGCCCCCAATCTCTCCCAGCATCAGGATCTTTTCCAATGAGTCAACTCTTCGCATCAAGTGGCCAAAGTATTGGAGTTTCAGATTCAGCATCAGTCCTTCCAATGAACACCCAGGACTGATCTCCTTTAGGATGGACTGATTGGATCTCCTTGCAGTCCAAGGGGCTCTCAAGAGTCTTCTCCAACACCACAGTACAAAAGCATCAATTCTTCAGCACTCAGCTTTCTTCACGGTCCAACTCTCACATCCATACATGACCACTGGAAAAACCATAGCCTAGACTAGATGGACCTTTGTTGGCAAAGTAATGTCTCTGCTTTTTAATATGTTATCTAGGTTGGTCATAACTTTCCTTCCAAGGAGTAAGCATCTTTTAATTTCATGGCTGCAATCATCATCTGCAGTGATTTTGGAGCCCAAAAAAATAAAGTCTGACACTGTTTCCACATCTCATACTAGTATGTAATTATTATACTATACTATTGATACTATATTAACTAAATCCCAAAGTTTCAGCAGCTTAATAAAATTAACGTTCATTTCTTAACCACTCACGTTCAGTGCATGATATTTCTAGGCAGACAAATCTCCCAGGCTGCCCTCCTCTACCTGGTGATTCAGGCATCCAGGCTTTGTGATCTAGCAAGGAGGTGATTCCTTGGGGTCCTTTCCTGGATCTTCTTCATTCAGCTAAAGATGGTAAAAGGGGGAGAGAGAATAATATCATGAAAGATATTTTAGGAGCCAGGCCTGGAAGTGGCTCCCATTACTTCTCCTGAAATCTGTTAGCCATAATCTAGTCACGTGGCTCTCTTGATGGCAAGTGAACTAAATAATACCTGTGGACCCCGGAGGAAAAGGCAACTGCTCTATGACCACTCCAATGTGTCCAAGCCATACCATCCCTGAACTTCCAGCATTTATTACAGTGCAAGGCTATGGTTTTTCCAGTGGTCATGCATGGATGTGAGAGTTGGACTGTGAAGAAAGCTGAGCACCAAAAAGTTGATGCTTTTGAACTGTGGTGTTGGAGAAGACTCTTGAGAGTCCCTTGGACTGCAAGGAGATCCAACCAGTCCATCCTAAAGGAGATGAGTCCTGGGTGTTCATTGGAAGGACTGATGCTGAATCTGAAACTCCAATACTTTGGCCACATCATGTGAAGAGTTGACTCACTGGAAAAGACCCTGATGCTGGGAGGGACTGTGGGCAGGAGGAGAAGGGGGCGACAGAGGATGAGAAGGCTGGATGGCATCACCGACTCGATGGACATGAGTTTGAGTAAACTCTGGGAGTTGGTGATTGACAGGGAGGCCTGGTGTGCTGCGAATCATGGGGTCGCAAAGAGTCGGACACGACTGAGCAACTGAACTGAACTAGGCATAACATTCTAGGTTCTCAAAAAAAAAAGTTTCTTAGCAAGTGTTAGGCAGTTAGAGTAGGGAGAAATGGGTATGAAATGGTAGGTAGAGGAAGTGACAGCTAGACGACCACAGACACCATGAACTGTAAAAAAAATAGTTAAATAAAAACCACTGACCTGAATGAAGACTTCCAGTGGGACAACGTGCCCAACATGCTCCTTTCCCTGATAGGTCTTGATTATACACCATATTTGCATCCCTTTCCCTGATTGGTCTCAGGAATAATGCCTTATTTTCATAGGCCCCAGGGACCACTCAGGGAAGGGAGCAAGGAATGTAAAAGAGGGAAGCCAAAATGGAACAGGGCAACTCCTGTGCCCATTGGTCTGCCTTCACCCCTGGAGAACATATTGCTTGCTGCTTGCCCAGTAAATCTTGCCTGCTTAAGTTGTACTGGTCTGTAGTTTCAATTCTTTTCTACAAGGTAAGAACCAAGCAAGAAGAACCAGCCTGACATAAGTAAATGACAGACTGTCTTCTCACTCTTAGGCAAGTCTTTTTTTTTTTTTTTTTTTTTTTTGAAAAGAGAGGGAAAGTTTATTGTAGGGTCAAGCAAGGAGAATGTATGGCTCATACTCAAAATCCTAAATTCCCAGATGGATTTTAGAGAAGAGTTTTTATTTCTTTATTTCTTTCTTTATTTATTTTTTAGGGAAGAGTTTTTAAAGCAGATTCTGAGATGAAGACTGGAAGCTGTGTGCCTTACTTCTACCACTAGGCAAGTCTTTATTACATAATATAACAGCAATAGAATGGAAGATGGAATTTGATTGATTGAATGAGTAAAGGGTGCTGCCTCCAGCTTGGGAGAATGGAAGCTGCTAGAGGCAGTGGTAGGTATAAAAGCAGAGATGGCAAATGAACTGTCTTGGGGATGGGCTTCTGGAAGATATGTTCAGGGTTCTTGGGCAGACAGGTCTGGTTGAAGCTTCTTTGAGAGGCATCTGCTCTATCTCCCTTGCCATTTCAGGCAACAACTAGACTGCTTGATGAAGAACTTTCAAAATCTTTTCCTCAGTTATCTTTCTATTTACATTTTTCATTTCTCGGAGCTTACAGAGAAAAGTAAAGAGTCTTACATTCCATTTGTAATGTCATCATTTTTTTTCCCCCTGTGTGTTTCAGTTCCCTGGGAGAATCTTTAAAGGTTACATTTGGACTCAAGTAACTTTCTCATTTTTTAACTTAAACCATCCCCCCACCAAAAAAAAAAAAAAAAAAAATCTTTTGATCTTAACCATTTAAATGGCACTCTTTAAACAAAACGTAAATTCAGGGCTCAAATAGACTCACAAATGTCCCTTTAAAGAATAGTATTTACTATTAAGAGCTAGGGGCTTCCCTGGTGGCTCAGTGATAAAGAACCCACCTGCCAATGCAGGAGATGCAGGTTCAATCCCTCAGTCCGGAAGATTCCCTGGAGAAGGAAATGGCAACCCATTCCAGTATTCTTGCCTGGAGAATCCCATGGACAGAGGAGCCTGGCAGGCCACAGTCCATGGAGTCACAAAAGAGTCAGACACGACTTAACAATTAAACAACAACAACAACATTAAATAATCAATCCAAAGTTCAGAATGTTATTAATAGAAGATGATGTGAGATGGGTCAAAAACACATCACACTCCTGGGGTAAGAGACAACCCATTTGAAACACTCCCATAGGAATATTTGTGTCCTGTCCACAGAAGTTTGATCAAAGAGTTCCATTTAGTCTGGTCCCTTGTTGAAAAAAATTATGACTTTAATATATTTGTTACCTGATGATGTAATATAATGAACATCCAATCAAAAAACCTCCCTTAGATAGTTTGAAGAAGCAGAGAAAATTTGGTTATAAGACCCCAATTTTGTAGAAATACGGATTTTTAAAACGATGGGGTAAAGAAGTTTTCTCTCGTATTTGCAAAGGACATTTGAGTTCAGTTAATCCTTCTACAAATCCTTAATCCATCCCTCACCACTTTCATACACGGGTTTCATCTTCAAAAGGCAGATCCTCATCTTTAACTACATCTTGACTGCCTTTTAAACTCAGCAGAAGTTTATGAAACAAAAAAGCAAGTGAACCAAACAATCTGCTTTCAGTTCACCAGCTGATCTCACATGACAAGCTGGGAGTAAATATCCTATGACACCACTGGCCTGCCTGCTGACCAGAAGCCAATATCTAAATAGTTGTTTGTACACAAGTTTCTTCAGTAGATTTTAAGGCTGATTATGTGCAGGGTACTGAACTAGAATACATGAAGAGTGCTACAAGGCAGAAAAGACAGTTTATGAAGCTTATGATAAGAAAAAAGACATAGATGCCTTTTGAATTAAAATTCATAACTATTTCCCGGACACCCGCTAATGCCAAGGACTGTGTTGAACACTGAGGAGTAAAGATCTGACTCCAGTTCAGTCACTCAGTCGTGTCTGACTCTTTGTTTCCCCATGGGCCGCAGCACACAGGCTTCCCTTCCATCACCAGCTCCTGGAGCTTACTCAAACTCATGTCCATCAAGTCAGTGATGCCATCCAACCATTTCTTCCTCTGTCGTCCCCTTCTCCCACCTTCGATCTTTCCCAGCGTCAGGGTCTTTTCAAATGAGTCAGCTCTTCGCATCAGGTGGCCAAAGTATTGGAATTTCAGCTTCAGCATCAGTCCTTCCAATGAATATTCAGGACTGGTTTCCTTTAGGATTGAGTGGTTAGATCTCCTTGTAGTTCAAGGGACTCTCAAGAGTGTTCTCCGACAGCCCAGTTCAAAAACATCAATTCCTCTCCAACTCTCACATCCATACATGACTACTGGAAAAACCATAGCTTTGACTAGACGGACTTTTGTTGGCAAAGTAATGTCTCTGCTTTTTAATATGTTGTCATAGCTTTTCTTCCAAGGAGCAAGTGTCTTTTAATTTCATGGCTGCAGTCACCATCTGCAGTGATTTTGGAGCCCAAGAAGATAATAAATGAGATTCAGATAGACCGACATCAATAATAGTAATTATGTGAATAAATCTGGTGTGAATAAAAGCACAAAGGAGGTATATATATGATGATAATGGTAGTGGGAGTAATAAATAATAATAAAAACAATTAACACATTAAGTTACTATGTGATTCTATGAAACTTTCTAAAAGCCTTATCCTCACTTTAATTGTATAAGGGATAGCATTATTATTATTATTATCCCAATGATACAGTTAAGGGATTTGAAGCACAGAGAGATTAAGCAATGTGTCCAAGGTGACACAGCATTAAGTGGAAAAGAAATGAGCCAAACTCAGCATTTCCACCTCCAGAACAACATCACGGATGAGGGAACAATTACTTCTTCTTGGGATATGACTGGGAATGGAATCAGAGAGCTGTCCATGGGAGAGATAACTTGCTAATTTTGGAAGATGAGTATAGAAAGATGGAGAAGGAAGAAAATTTGTCTTCTCAGGGAAGGTAAACAATACCTATAAAGGCACAGAAGCATGAAAGAGTATGTCAAAATCAGGGACTGGCTGTTTTTGTTGCCTGGGGCATGGAGATAGGATACATGCAAGGGACAACATAGGAAGATGGAGTGGAGGAGGTAGGCTGGGCTCCAAGCCTATACCTGCTATGTTTAGGAGCAGAGGCTTATCTTGCAGGTGATGGGAACCTGTGCCTGTTATGAGGCCAAGGAAGGATCTCTATCAAAAGCTCTGGCCTCCTCTCCAAGCCAGGCCCTCCCTTTCTCAATTCTGCCCAGTTGCTGATAACATTAGTTTTAGTATTTGACCACTTCCTTTTTTCTGTAACATATGAATCAACATTTGCTCTTCAAGGCTTTGCTGGAAACAAATATATCAATAGCAAATATCTGACCCCTCTTAAGCAAGCTGAGAGTTTTTAATTTAAACCAAAATTCATCAGGGTTTACAGTAACTGAAACAGTGACACACACACACAGATTTAAAAAATAAAACTTTATAGAGCACTTTCCAGTTCAGTTCAGTCGCTCAGTCGTGTCTGACTCTTTGCGACCCCATGAATCGCAGCACTCCAGGCCTCCCTGTCCATCACCAACTCCCGGAGTTTACTCAAACTCATGTCCATCGAGTTGGTGATGCCATCCAGCCATCTCATCAATTCAGGACCTAAACAATTCAACAGAGCCCTCTTGAAAGGAACAGCATTCAACGTCTGTTGTTGTTTGCTGCTAAGTCATGAAACTATAGCCTGCTGCTAAGCCGTGAAACTATAGCCTGCCAGGTTCCTCTGTCCATGGGATATATCAGTCAAGAATACTAGAGTGGGTTGCCATTTCCCTCTCCAGGGGATCTTCCAGACCCAGGGACCTAACCTGCATCTCCTGTGTCTCTTGCATTGGCAGGTGGACTCTTTACTGCTGAACCATCAGGGAAGCCTGTCTAATGTCTGCTGTTTTTGTTGTCCATCCTCTCAGTCGTGTCCAACTCTTTGCAACCCCATGGGCTGCAGCGCCTCAGGCTCCCCTGTCCTTCACTGTCTCCTGGGACTTGCCCAGATTCATGTCCACTAAGTTAGTGATATTATCTAACCATCCTCTACTGCCCTCTTCACTTTTGACCTTTAATCTTCCACAGAATCAGGGTCTTTTCCAATGAGTTGGCTCTTCACATCAGGTGACCAAAGTATTGGAGCTTCAACTTCAGCCTCAGCTCTTCCCATGAATATTTAGGATTAATTTCCTTTAGGATTGATTGGTTTGCTCTCCTTAATATCTATAAGTACTTATAAAACAATCCCAAGCTGAGAAATTGAATAAAGATATGCCAGCCATAGTTAGTGACCAAACCCTACCTATACAGTCACAGTGCTTCTTTTTCTGTCATGATGTCTTGCCTTTCTGGAGCCACCACCCCATCTCCAAAATCCAAGGCATGGAATTGCCCCTCTAGTCTCCCTTTGCGTGAACCTAAAGTGTCTGACCTTCAAATTATGGTTTCCTCAATCCTGGGAGATGCTGCTCCAATAGTCACCAGCATTTCCGCATCAGTAAACACAAGTCTGTGATACACTCGCTCTTCAGTCTCTAGCAAAAGAAAAAGGAGGGGGTGTCATGGTCCTGTGGTGAACAAAGAAATGGGGAAAGGGGGCAGTTTGCCTCAGGGCAGCAGCCTGCAAAGGCAGTAAGAGGGTGCTTTGCAGTAGAGAATTTTAAAAACAATAATAAAGCCAAGTGGTATCCTATGCTGAAAATTTCAAACAATGGCCATGGTGAAACAGGGCTCTGGAACAGGGCAGACACTCCCATTGTACCCCCACTCCTTGGTATGACACTGGTGCTTTCAGCTGAAGGCTGGATTTCACTAAGAGTGTGGCTGCTGTCTTTGTCGCTTTGGCTGGCATCACTTGTGGGCTTGGGCAGAGATTACCAGGGCATCCAGGAGGACATCCCTGCTCTCATCTCCAGCTGAGGCATCTTCATCTTAACCTCCGGAGGGAGAATCAGTGTTAGACCACCTACGCAGAGAGGGTGGAGTGCTATCCGGAGCAGTCACGGGGCAAAGGGCTCACTGATTTGTATCTGCAGGTCCAACTTGACTTACAAGGGATAGGTTGTCCATACCATTAGAGAGGGTTTGAAACAAAGAACTGACATAATCACATTTGTGTCCCACAAAAATTATTCTGATGAATGATAGTGAAGGATAAACTAGCAAGAGTTGATCGTGTGTGTTAGTCACTCAGCTGCGTCCAGCCCCAAGGACCCACCAGGCTCCTCTGTCCATGGGGATTCTCCCAGCAAGAATACTGGAGTGGGTACCCATTCCTTCTCCGGGGGATCTTCCCAACCCAGGGATCCAACCCAGGTCTCCTGCATTGCAGGCGGATTCTTTACCGTCTGAGCCACCGGGGAAGCCCAAATTGGGAGATGACAAAAAAAGATGAGACTGTTTGGGTGGATGGAGAAAAAAAACTTCACATGAATGCTTTTCATCTGCAACCCTATTAAAACTGTGAACCAGAGGGGCCAGTCTGTAAGAAGTGCCAGGTGGCAGTCAATCTGCAAAAAGGATTCTTGAAGTAATTCTGTTCTTTATTTGTGTAATAAATCCCAGACTTCTTTATCTTCACCACATTTTTTAAGTCATCACTCTCAAGAGCTTCTCACATGCAAATAGCTCCTAGAAAAATCCTCCTCTCCTTCCTCTTATACTCTTGCTCCTCTTCCTGCCTTCCCTCTCTGTTTTACACAGTAGAATTTTAATGTGAAGAATAGTTCTCAGGAACAGAGGAGGAGATAAATGGTGCATTTGGCTGCCAATTACACATTCTCTTTGGCAGGGGAAAAATGTGAACTCTCACAAGTTAATAATTGTCCTTCAATCACATGTCCTGACTTGACTAAGTGCTCATTAAGCAGCAGAAACAAGTACTGTAGGAATTCTGAAGAGAAGATAATGCACGTATCAGTGTAACTTAAACAACTTAAGACATACTTATTTATGCTTTAATCAAAGCTCTTCTCCCCACCTCTACTCCCGCCAGTTAGAAACACTTTGTGTTCATAGTACATACATGGAATATAGTCACCTTACTTCTGCTGGTGTTGCTCAAAAATCAAATAATTCTTTAGTGCTTACGCTGGACAATAGTATAAACATTTCCCTTGTAGCTTCCTTGTAGCTTAGACAGTAAAGAAACCGCCTGCAATGCAGGAGATGCAGGTTCGATTCCTTCCATCGGGAAGATCCTCTGGAGAAGGGAATGGCAGTTCACTCCAGTATTCTTGCCTGGAGAAACCCATGGACAGAGGAGCCTGGTGGGCAGCAGTCCATGGGGTCGCAAAGAGTCAGACACGACTGAGCAACTAACACTACTATATATATATATATATATATATATATATATATATATATATATACACACATACACATATAATTATCTTAATATATATGGCAAACCACTCCAGTATTCTTGCCTGGAGAATCCCATGGACAGAGGAGCCTGGTGGATTACAGCCCATGGGATCACAAAGACTTGGACACTACTGAGCGACTAAGCATGTGTGCATACATAATATATTTATATATATAATTATATATATGTTTATATATACTATATAGTATATCATATAAAATATATAATAAAATATTGTTTTAATTTATCATTTATTAAGACTAAATACAAAATATATTTATATAAATTTCACCATGCATCATTTTATTTATGACACAAATGGTAACTAGAATCATCACAAGAATGGAGGTCCTAGGGGGGATCGGGATTGGGAATACATGTAAATCCATGGCTGATTCATATCAATGTATGACAAAACCCACTGGAAAAAAAAATAATAATAATAAAAATAAAAAAAAAATAAAAAATAAAAAAGAATGGAGGTCCTGAGTTAAGGTCACTGGACTAGAAAAGTGACAGCATTGGGAAAGCAACCTAGGTCTTCTTAAGGCATATTGTAAGCAATGTGGCCTTGGAACTTTACAATGTAGTTTCTAGGTGTCAATTCATCTAGTCTTGATTCATACACTAGAAAAGCATTCATTAAGTTCCAACTATATGACATCAGCAACAGTAGAGGGCTTTCAGCGGACACTCTTCCATAAAGAGAACAGGATCCCTAATCAGGAAACTTGGTTTACAATGTTTATCCACTGTCATCCTTTTAAATATGGCTTTGGCCTCTGTCACAATGGTATTAATAATAATAATATCATTATCAATAATAGGAAGAGAGACTTTGCAGTCTTGCTCAAACTTTATAAAAGAATCCCTGGAAGAAACAGAAAAATGAGCAATGTCCCTACTGGCTACTCCTCAGAGGATTTACAGATAAGTAAGCCTACTGGGTCCAGCAGCCAGATGCAGTTGGATCTACTATTGCCTATTCTTTTACTCAACACTTTGAAAAGCTTGGATAGTTTCAATAGGGAACAAAACAAGCTGCATTCAAAAGCTCACTTCAGAGCATGCCGAATAGAGACTGCTTTAAATATTTAGACCTGAGCCGGCACACAAAACTCACAAGATGTTTGTCAAATGCATCATCGTTTATCTGGGGTAAGCAGCAGCCAGCTGAGAACGGGGTGTCATTTTTCCATTAACTGGTCACACCATGTATACCTGACCTTTCTTAGCATTAATCATTCAAAAATAAACCCTCTTTGCCTAAAGAGCCAGATACAGTCAGTGCCTATTTGGAACCAAAGTTACTGTATCTCAATGCAACACATCCTTACAGGGAAAACTGTCCCTGTTGCCACTGGCTTCACCCAACTGGTCGTGGGCCTCACACCGCTCAGCTGGTGATACCCAGGACGCACAAAATCTGGGCTCCAGCAAACAAGGACTTCAGTAGCTCACTGAAAAAAAAAAAAAAAGCAAATGCTGGGGTGGAGAATGGGGAAGGTAAGGGGTAGGGAGAGTTGGGAAAAGAATAAATACTTTGATTCTAAGGAAGCTTCAGCCTGCAGGCATCAATCAATAATGGATTAACAGAGACAAAGGAGTAACACAGAGGCAGAAAGCTTATTCTATAGCCAGAGGTGGAATAAGAGACAGCAGGTTCTGTTGTTCAGGAAGACCCTGTAATGGATGCCCACTCCTTATGCACAGAATGCTTCCTGTACATGAACCCGAAAGCAAGAGGATGGGAAGAAAAAGGGAGAGAGCTTCCTGCATTGTGGGTCAGGGGAAGGATTTCAATGATATCACCTTCAGGAAGATAGCTCTTATCTTAAACCTATAATTAGTTTGAGCTGTCCACAAGCATTTACGTGTGTCCTTGGGGGAGGTGTGAGTGTGCACCCAAATATGGATTTGTGTCCCTGAGCTATCCTCAGGTGACTGGGGGTCCACAGGAAGAGCAAGCCCACAGCTTCATCTCACGAGAGTAGGGACATCCAAGCAGAACTGACTTGCCAAGACCTTCCCTCTCTTACACACATTTTCAAATTCGGAAAATGAACAGCTCCCAATCATTTTGCCCTGTGGGTGACCTGTGTAAGAGAATGTTATGAACTGCACATTTGCAGCCTTTAAAAAATTGAAGCCTTAAGCGTGGAAGTGAAAAAAGGTTGTGTCTGACCCTTTGCGACCCCATGGACTGTAGCCCACCAGGCTCATAGAATTCTCCCAGCAAGAATATTGGAGTGAGTAGCCATTCCCTTCTTCAGGGGATCTTCCTGACCCAGGGATTAAAGCTGGGTCTCCCACATTGCAGGTAGATGCTTTACTGTCCTAACCACCAGGGAAGCCCTAAACCCCAAAGGTATCAGGAGGTGAGGGTTTGGGAGCTAACAAAGTTTAGGTAAGTTCCTAAGGGTGGAACCCCATGTTGGGATTAGTGTCCCTGTAAAAAGAGAGTCTAGAGCTTGTACTCTTTGCCTTGTAAAGACACAACAAAAAGATGGCAGCCTGCAAACCAGGAAGAAAGTTCTAAACAGAACTGGATCGGCCAGCAACTTGATCTTGGACTTCTCAGCCTCCAGAATGATGAGAAATAGATGTCTGAAGTTTGAGCCACATAGTCCGTGGTATTTTGTTGTAACAGCCTGAACTAAGCCAGAAGAGGACATAGGAGAGAAGCTTGGAGCAAACCAACTTCAGTGAGCAGGGGATGATGATTTGCTTCAAGCAGGAAGAGAATTTTATGGTAAAGCACTGAAGAGGGCTTTCTCTCTGCCAACGGGGGTGGGAGGGAACAGAAACATGAGGCAAAGCCTGGGAAACACCATGAGGGGTTCTCTACAAAGGAATTAACCTTTTACCTTTCCCTTTAGGTGACGGAAGCAATGATTTTTAACATCTAGCTTTAAGAGTTCTTGTCATGTTCTCATTATGTCAAATGTTCAGCAAAATCTACTACATTATAAACTTCATGTTGATGGTATGAGAAATATAAGGATGTGGCAATAAAGAGAAGAGCATCTTACCTTTAAGATGCACATGCTGGCGATGACAGAGTATTAAGGGAGAAAAGCAATCACTTCTAAGAAGTGAAGCAGAAAGCAGCTTAGAAGACAGTGACCACAAAGAAGCATTTGAGTGTGAATCAACTCTGGAATAGACATTACTCCCAAATACACAGTAGAGAAGTGATGCAAGAGTTTAGGTAACAGGAGGAATCCTTAATCATCAGATAGAGATGGGGCCATGACAGAGGTCTTGTGAAGTGAAATAGGGACACAGAGGAGGGAAACCTCATACATTTTGGGAGACAAAGGATGGTTAGGAAAACTTTCCTGCAGTTGTTGACACCTGAGCTGGGTTTTGAAGGATGAATAGGAATCAGCCAGAAGAAAGTGGAGCAGATTATTCTATCATTATAGAAAACAAAAACAGGTAATATTAGGTTGCTCATTTCACCTCCACCATCAATCATATTTTCTTGGGTAATTCTAGAACATTTATGCCCTGAAGGCCAAAGGTCAAATTTACTACCTGGTGTGACATGGTAACTAAATTCTCCCACCATTTCTCTCTGTTTGAATAACTGCCAAAACATTACTAGATCTTTGTTTGCACATATTCATAAACTCCATCTCTCACAAACTTATCCTGCTATAGCCTCTGGATCATCTTCTCTTCTTACACCCCAGTTTATACCCCATACGATAGCCTTCCTCAGTCCCACTGGCAGACCGGCCCAGGCTGGGCTGATGTTGCTGACTCCACCATCTGCCTCAGCTGCACGTCATCATGGACTGAGATAACTCAGGGAGCAGCTGAAGCGTTTTCAAATGCACATCCATCTCCAAGTCCAATCTGAACTGGCCACCTAAATCTTTTGTTATCTTTCAGTGTGGAACATGCTAGGAATGGCAAATATGAAATTTTTGAAAGATTCATTGGCACCATTAGAATGAAATTCATCTTCAGAACAAAGAAGGCTTGCTCGCTGGTGCATACAAATAAAACCTGCACAAAAGCCGGGAAAACTCCCATTTTCCTCCTAGGCAGAGTCTCCGTCCTCTAGAAATAAAAGTAATTCTGAGAGGCAGCATGCTTTGCAACTTTATTCTTCTACATTGGAAACAAACCAAGCACTGTGGAAGGAATATATGGGAGAAGTGCTATACTGAGAATTTGTAGTGTTTGTCAAAATAACAAATGTTTACTCAACACCTACCACAGACTAGATGATTTCTTAAATTCAGACAGTAATTCAGTGAAAAGTATTACAGTCCTTGCTTTATGGGAAAAAAAGTCGAATCTGGAGAAGTGAACTCATTTATCCAAGGAAACACAGTGGTGAGACAGTATCCATACTCTGGTGTGACTCCAAGCGTATGGTCTTTTCAAAACACAAATGGAACTTTTCCTTGAAAAGCAAGAAGAGGGATCCTGGGCATCCTTCACTCTGGGGTGAGAGTCCTGAGGCTCTGGTGTCAGAAGAAGGTGAGGCTGGGCTTGCTCTGAGGTCTCCTGCAAACGCCAATCTTAACTGACAAGTGAGGCTCTTTTGAGACGACTTTGATGCTGGAAAAATATTATGGACCTTGAGTGAGAACAAGGGACAGATGCTCCCATGTTTAGAACAGAGGAGAGGTGCCTCTGTTGACAGTGGGACCCTGTTGTTTTTCCCCACAAGCACGGGCAGAAACAGGCCTCAGGAAGGTGGCAGAACTGGCTAAGTTAGTCAGTCTCTACTGGGTACAGAGAAGTGAAGTGAAGTTGCTCAGTTGTGTCCAACTCTTTGCGACCCTGTGGACTATAGCCTGCCAGGCTCCTCCATTCATGGAATTTTCCAGGCAAGGATACTGGAGTGGGTTGCCATTTCCTTCTCCAGGGTATCTTCCTGACCCAGGGATCGAACCCAGGTCTCCTGCACTACAAGCAGACTCTTTACCATATGAGCCACTAAGGAAGGCCCACTAGGTAGAAGGGGTATTTATTCATAAGAACTCTTGGGATCAGACAGATTCAAGCCTCAGCTCCACAATTCATTAGCTTTGTGACCTTCAGGAAAGCGATTACCCTCTCTGAGTCCTAACAGGGTGGGTTACTGTGGTGATTAAATGCAGTATCAGCCTTAGCAAGGTCCATGGTTCATGCAGGTACTTCAGGCCCCATGGACAGGAACCCCCACTTTGAAAGTAAGGACTCTCAGCAGGGCTGGGCTTGCCCTGTTTCATCATTCACCCCAGGTAGTAGAGTAAGTGTGAATTTAGGGATGTTGCATGGTTAAAAACATTCCCCATACACATATCAATCCACCCACTCTACAAAAGATTAAGGGTTTCATATGATGGTGAGGTATTGCTGAAGCCCAAAGCCTAGCTCTGGCCAAAAAATTTAGAAGAGCAAATAGAAATCAGTTAATCTCTATTTTAGGATGGTGAATGCTGAAGCTCCAGCACTTTGGCCACCTGATGCAGGGAACTGACTCATTGGAAAGGACCCTGATGCTGGGAAAGACTGAAGGCAGGAGGAGAAGGGGACAACAGAGGATGAGATGGTTGGATGGCATCACCAACATAATGGACCTGAGTTTGAGCAAGCTCCAGGAGTTGGTGATGGACAGAGAAGCCTGGTGTGCTGCAATCTACGGGGCAGCAAAGAGTTGGACATGACTGAGCGACTGAACTGAATCTCATTTTACTATGAAGCATAAATTAAAAATGATAAAAAATGTTAGGAGGCGCCCAAGTCATCTTAAGGATACTCCAATTCAGTGGTCAACTTTTAGAAGTAATAACACAGCATTTTTGAGCAAGTCATTTGGGAGAAAAAACTGGTTCTCCCTCTTAAGCAGTTCATAGCTTTTCTCTTTGTAGGGCTGAAAATGCCACATAAAGAGAGGGATGTGTCTTTTCTTAATAGTTAAAGGTATTTGAACATATGATACAAATAACCAGTGACTGGGAAAGGACAGTAAATCTCTCACATAAATGAGACGACACTTTCATATAATGGAATGGTTTCCAAGGATATCCTTCAGAGACTTAGTCTGAACGTTAGATAGAGCAGTCTGGACAGGTAAGCTGTCCTCTGGTTTTCTCCCACTGGAGAGTGCTGCTCCTCAAAGTCTCAGCAAGGACATGGCTGATGGCCGTCTCCACCCCTTCACTCTCTTTCTCATGACCTCCTGCCTGCATGGTCAGCCCGACCCATTTCTCCAGGATGCAATGGTCCTGAAGACAAGGCAGTTGAGCAGCTAAGATCCTTCACTGCTGGTCCAGTCCTGACGTCATGCCCCACATGAGATGATGCGAAATCTGCTTCCTTGTTGTAGTTCTTTTTATTTTGATAAAGTAATTTTATCAAGCAATTTTAGACTTGCAAAAATGGTACAGAAAAGTACCCTTCACCCAACTTGCCCTAGTGTTAACATCTTACATAACCAGAACAAAATTATAGAAGGATAAACCTACAAAATTAACATTGGCGTAATGCTATTAACTATAAACCAATATTTTTCAATTGCAAACCTAGAAGCCAGAATGCTGTGTCAAAAGGTAAGCACATTCATAGTTCTGTCAAGTGTAGCCAAATTCCTCTCCAGATGAGTTGTACCAGTTTGCATCCCCACCAGCAATGTATAATAGTAACTGTCTCCCCACAGATTCATCAACCAGTTGATCAACATTTTTAATCTCTGCAAACATGATAGGTAAGAAATGCTATCTTGAGATATTTTAATTTTTATTTCTCTACTTATGAGTATATTTTTTTATATGCTTGAGGTCCACCTGCTTTGCCGTTGTTGTTATATCAAGGAAAAGCATGAAACTATCCATCCATTCCAGCTGGGTGTGAATAGAGGGTAAAGGTCTCAGATTTTCTGGTCTGAAGTTGGACTTTGGCAATCATTGTCTCTCTCCTGGCTCTGATCTCAGAGCCCTGGGGATGTCCTACTCTGCTAAAAGATACCACCAGGAGTTGTTCCGGGCTTCCCCAGTGGCTCAGCAATAAAGAATCTGCCTGCAATGCAGGAGACACAGGTTTGATCCCTGGGTTAGGAAGATCCCCTGCAGAAGGACATGGCAACCCACTCCAGTATTCTTGCCTGAAGAATCCCATGGGCAGAGGAGCCTGGTAGTCTACAGTCCATGGGGGTCGCAAAGAGTCAGACATGACTGAAGCCACTTGGCCCAGGCGTTGTTCTCTCTCTAAGAAACTGAACCAACATAAAGAGTATGGTTTTGGGGTCAGTTGAACCTGGAACTACTTTCAAGCTATGAGTTATGGGGCAAATTACTCTACCTGTCTGGGTCTCAATTCCCTTATTTTTTAAAATAGGGATCTGTTCAGTTCAGTTCAGTTCAGTCACTCAGTCGTGTCTGACTCTTTGCAACCCCATGAATCGCAGTACACCAGGCCTCCCTGTTCATCACCAACTCCCAGAGTTTACTCAAACTCATGTTTATCAAGTCAGTGATGCCATCCAACCATGTCATCCTCTGTCGTCCCCTTCTCCTCCTGCCCCCAATCCCTCCCAGCATCAGGGTCTTTTCCAATGAGTCAACTCTTCGCATGAGGTAGCCAAAGTATTGGAGTTTCAACTTCAGCATCAGTTCTTCCAATGAATACCCAGGACTGATCTCCTTTAGGATGGACTGGTTGGATCTCCTTGCAGTCCAAGGGACTCTCAAGAGTCTTCTCCAACACCATTGTTCAAAAGCATCAATTTTTCGGTGCTCAGCTTTCTTCACAGTCCAACTCTCACATCCATGCATGACCACTGGAAAAACCGTAGCCTTGACTAGATGACCTTTGTTGACAAAGTAATGTCTCTGCTTTTTAATATGCTATCTAGGTTGGTCATAACTTTCCTTCCAAGGAGTAAGCATCTTTTAATTTCATGGCTGCAATCACCATCTGCAGTGATTCTGGAGCCCAGAAAAATAAAGTCTGACACTGCTTCCACTGTTTCCCCATCTATTTCCCATGAAATGATGGGACCAGATGCCATGACCTTAATTTTCTGAATGTTGAGCTTTAAGCCAACTTTTTCACTCTCCTCTCTCACTTTCATCAAGAGGCTTTTTAGTTCCTCTTCACTTTCTGCCATAAGGGTGGTGTCGTCTGCATATCTGAGGTTATTGATAGATGGATTTTATTTCATACAGTGGTCCCAAAGAGTAAATGAATCAAAGGGTATAAAACTTTCCCCAAACTTTAACAAGTGAGCGACCCTTGGTAAATGTTAATTCTCCTGACATCTCTTCCCCTCCCACACAGGCCATGGAACCATGCTTCGTTAACAGTTAGGCTCTTTGTGGTTGCTAAACAGAAGGAGAAAGGGGAGAGGGATGGATTGGGAGCTTGGGATTAGCAGATGCAAATTCTTATATATAAGACAGATGAACAACAGGGTCCTACTGTATTACACAGGGAACTATATTCAATATCCTGTGATAAATCAATGGAAAAGAATTTGGAAAGGAATCCAAATATGTATAATTGAATCACTTTACTATACAGCAGAAATTAACACAACATTGTAAATCAACTATATTTCAATAAAATAAATTTTAAATAAGCAATAACACCCTTTGCCTTGAGACAAGGGAGGGAGATGAGGGCCAGTTGAAGTGGCTTGAAGCTAAACGTCACATCTTTGACCATGGAGCAGGAAAACAAATTGGCTCCTAGTAACTAGACTTTAGGAACTGTATCATCAAATCAAGAAGATAATTAAAGTGAGTAGAGAACATACTCAGCAAATACAAATACAGGATGCCCAGTTAAATTTAAATTTTACATTGTAGGTGTGCATGATATTTATGTAGGATGGTTTCCTAAATTTAGAAACCTCACAACATTATTTTAAGCATATTCCCAAAGTATGATTATTTGGTGAGACTAGCACTGCCAGGTAAAATACATGATACTCAAACTTGAATTTCAGGTAAACAATGAAATTTTTTGTCATGAGTCTTTCCCATTATGGGACATTAGTCTAAAACTTAGACATTAGACTTAGACATTGTATGGGACCTACTTATACTAAAATTATTTGGCCTGAAATTCAAGTGTTACATGGGACATACTCATACTAATAGAAATATTCATTATCTGAAATTCAGACTTAACTGGGCATCCTGTATTTTATCTGGCAACCTTAGTAGGAGATCTTCCAACTCACTGAAAGCCACCTGCCTACTGCCCTTCATGAAAAGTAGGTGTCCGTCCATCATCCACTCTGTGCAGATCACCAGATAAGTTAGTGCACAAGGATGACAGAGAAGTAAATGAAATAGGCAATGAAACCTAATACAAAGAAACTTCCATGGATGAAATTGCTGCCAGTCGTATCACTCAGGTTACTATGATTGCAAATGACAAAAGCCCAACTATTAAACTGGTGTACACAAAAGATGGACTGTAGCCCCAGGTAGGTGTAAGGGATAGAATTGACTGAGGGGTGTCAAGAGAAAGAGGTTCAAGGATGTTGTGAAGGCATCTCTCTTTTCTCCATCCCTTAGCTTTGTGTTTCTGTTCTGACTTCATTCTCAGGCAATTTCCCCATGTGCTGGCAAGGCTGGGAATCAACAGCTTCAGTTCACATCATCCTTATAAAAATTGATTCTATGAAAGGGAGACACTCCACCTCTTGACTATTTGTACCTGAAGGGTCTGGGGCATTGCCCACTCCTGTGGCTGAAAAGTGGAAACATTAGCACCATCAGAGGACACAGAAATGGGTTTCTGCTGTAGAAAGATGATCTTTGCCACCAAAGGAATTAGGGAGAAGGGAAGGTGCAAAAACTGTAGAGCTCAATAAAAGTTTGTTAATGTAGGCTTTAAAAAAGTATTCACAACCTAAAAAAAGGGAGGGGGGTGGAAGAGAAGGAAAAAAAAAATATTCACAACCTAAAAGATGAGAGGTATGTTTTATACAGCAGGAATTTTTAGGATTTCAAGCCTGGGAGGCAGCATCACAAGCAACCCTGAAAGAATTGCTTTGAGGAGGTGAGGGAGAGAAGCCAGGTTACATAGAAGTTTTGCAACAAAGGCAGGTAGTCTGAATGTGGAAATTCTATTGTAGATTAAAGAAACCCAGATACCCAAGTTAAGGAATTTAATTTTTTTTTTTTAATCTATGGAAAGATGCAGTCTGGGCTCACTGAAAACATTCCTCTGATATCTACCTCAGCTATCTGGGGCCAGTATCCTGCATTTTTCACATCCTGAGTTTCCTCAGGGCTCATCAGCTCACCTTTAGTGATGGCTGCTATTGCTGATGACTATGACTTCCTTCGTTTACTGATATGGCAGGAAATATCTCAATTCTCATTCATCAGGAAAATCTCCAATAGCAAGAGATTCCTGTTGGAGGAATCAATGCAGGGGTATGACAGGTGACTGACTAGTTTCTTATAATAGTCTAAAGAAACTAGTTAGTACTAGTATGAAGCTAGGAAGAATAATGAAATGAAACCTTACCACCATTTATCAATCTACCTAATTTAGGGATGAAATCCACATGGGGGAAAAAAAGCCATAAATTAATAGATCTCAGGGCTTCCCCAGTAGATCAGTGGTAAAGAATTTGCCTGCAATGCTGGAGCTGCAGGAGATGCAGTTTCGATCCCTGGGTCAGGAAGATCACTGGAGGAGGACATGGCAACCCACTCCAGCATTCTTGCCTGGAGAATCTCATGGACAGAGGAGCCTAGTGGGTTACAGGCCATAGAGTCAGACATGACTGAAGCAAATGTAGCACAGATGCACACAATAGATCACAGGGTTCCACCAAAGACATTAACAGGAGCTGAAAACATATTAGTGTCACACAGACAAAGCGGGTGACGTCAGATTTAAAACACCAGGTGAGAAAGCATTCACATTCCTGACTAAATGCCTCCATGGATCGGCCTCACTCCCACAGACACATAGGCTTATAATATCAGCTTTTCTAAAGTTGCCTTCTTCTAATCTCATAGTTGACTCCTAGAGAGATTTTTCTGAATGGAAGAATTTGATCATTATTAAATCTCACAAGCTTGAAATTACTTGCTTTAGTGGAAACAATATTTCTGGTGACCAGTCAGCCCTGAAATTAAACAGTTTAAAATGATGGTTAGAAATAGAGGCCAGGAAGCTAGTAAAAGGATTGTCTTAGATCTCAAAGGAAATATTAATTGGAATTCATGGTAGGACCCAGATAAGTTAATACTAAAGTGTGATCCACAGATACCTCATTCAAAGGAGCAGAAAAATGCCTGTGGCTCTTCTGATGGGAGCATCACACAGAGAGAGGAAGTGTGTTGCAGGTGACAGCAGGTAAGAATGCAGCAAAATGCAGAAACTCTCGGGTTCATCCCTGATCTGCATCGTAAATCCTTCCTAATCTTCCAAGGCATCTCTGCCAATTAGAACTATTTTCGTTTAATGGCATTTGACATATGTGCTCTCAGATACCAGGCCAAGAGTAAGGAAATGTTCCTCAAGCCAACTCCTTATAAAAATATAACATAGGAAATACTATATTTTATAATTTAAAAATATTACTGTCCTTGTGTATTAAGTACACAAGTGTATATTAGTGTAATATTAGCATTAGTGTAATATAGGAAAAATATTAGTGTAATATTGGAAATGGGAATATTGGAGATGGTTGGATGATGTCACCGACTCGATGGACGTGAGTTTGACAAGCTCTGGGAGTTGGTGATGGATAGGGAAGCCTGGCGTGCTGCAGTCCATGGGGTCACAGAGTCAGACACGACTGAGTGACTGAACTGAACTAAATATTGGAAAAATTGGGTGAAATCACATTTCCAGTGACTTCAGGAAAGCATTACTCAAGGAAATTTTTTTCCATTTTAAAGCTTAAATTCCTGTATAAAGAACACAATTGCCTTCCTCTTATTGGTGCTTTTCGAGAGATCTCATTTTACTTTTCCTGGGTCTAGAGGAAGATGAAAAGTTAGATATGAAATTATAAAGTACCTTCTTTCTAAATCTAAGAGTAAAATGGGGACAAAGTGGTGGGGAAGCACAGCCAAACTCAAACTAAGGAAGTACTGACCAAAGACCAAAGACAGACAGCTTTAATATCAACATTTAACTTTAATAAAGCCTGGGGAGCCCTCTACAACCAAGCCTCTGGATGGTGTCACATGCAAAGGAAACATAAATTGGATCTTAAGAGCACTTAAAAATGTAGGTTTAAAAAAGGGGGCACCAAAGCAGGAGTTTTTACACATCTCAGCTCCCAAATAGCCTCCCAGAAAGACCTTCAGGCACTGATTCCTCTCCCCCGTCACATGTACGCAGGTCCTACAGGCTCTCATTTCCTGTCCCTTTTTCCTTCTCATCCAAGTGGCATGTCACCCTGGCATGGGTCCATGCTCATTCCTGGGCCTGCAGTTCCCAACAATTGGTCAAGTTCTCCCCACATGATGGCACCGATGGACACCGGGACTTTCAGTCCTTGCAAAGTCATCCTTGCAAGTAACGATCCCATAAAGGGTGGGATCTGCCTCTCCGCCACCTGTGCACCGTCTTCTTGCTCAGACTGTTTTCCTTGGGCAACACCCTAGGGAGCATCTTCCTCTCACACAACGATGCTCCTGTTCCATCCCCTCCAGAAGCAAATGATGGAAAAGAGATCAGGAAGCAAAACTTGCCAAAAAAATTTATAAAGAAACTCCTAAAAATATGTGATAGTTGAGGGACAAGGATTAAGTAGCCCAACTGAAACAATACGGAATGTTCTTGTAGAACAGACACTACTTTAGGCCACCTGGATGCAGAATGGCTGGGCAGAAAGTAGAAAAAGCTGCCATATCATTGCTTTCCATATGAAAGACAAGGGTGGGCTCAGGAGACAGGACTTTATACAAAGAAGGACAAGGTTTGTTCATTCATGATCTTAGCAGCATTATTCTTATAGCCAAAAGGTGGAAGCAACCCAAGTGTTCGTCAACAAATGAAAGAATAAACAAAATGTGGTGTATATATGATAGTGAAATATTATTTAGTCTTAGAAAGGAAAGAAATCCTGATACATACTATGATATACATGAACCCTGAAGATATGTTAAATGAAATAAGCCAATCACAAAAACAAAAGGTCTGTACAATTACACTTATATGAAGTACATAGAATGATCACATTCATAGAAACACAAAGTAGAATGATGGTTGCCATGGGCTGGGGGAGGGGGCAATAGATAGATATTGTCTAAGGCAGTGGTCCTGCAGCTTTTTGGCCCCAGAGACCAGTTTCGCGGAAGACAGTTTTTCACTGGACCAGGATTGGGGTTGATGGTTTGGGGATGATTCAAACACATTACATTTATGGCATATTTTATTTCTATTATTATTGCACTAACTCCACCTCATATCATAAGGCATTAGAGTCTGGAGTTTGGGGACCCCTGGGCTAAGAGGTACAGAGTTTCAATTTTGCAAAATGAAAAGAGTTCTGGAGATGGGTTGCACCACAATGTGAAAACTACTGAACACTCCTGATGTGCACTTAGAAATGGTAAGATGGTCAGTTTGATGTTGTGTGTATTTTACCACAATTCAACTTTTAAAACTTTCCTTAAAATTAAATTGGGGTTGGGGAAATCAAAAGAATATGCATGCTGTGTGCTAAATCGCTTCAGTCATGTTCAACTCTTTGCAACCCTGTGGACTGTAGCCCACCAGGCTCCTCTGTCCTTGGGGATTCTCCAGGCAAGAATACTGAAATGGGCTACCATGCCCCCCTCCAGGGGATCTTCCCAACCCAGGGATCGAACCTGTGTCTTTCACATCTCCTGCATTGACAGGAGGGTTCTTTACCCCTAGTGCCGCCTGAGAAGCCCAAAAGATGATAGTATGATGAATATGTAGTGGCTGCACAGAAGGTGGAGGTAGACAGACACAGGATGAGTCTGTTGTAAAAGTGCAGGGGAGTAGCAGCCAAGAAACAGTCCCCAAGGTGTCAGAGGGAGGGCTCAGCCCTGGGCTGCCTTCCCACATGCTTGCCCAGCCATGAGAACAAGCCTCTGCTCCTCAAGGGGCTGGTACGTCTGAACCCTGGGTCACGCACACTGGCCCTGCTGACCGCAGAGCAACAGCAAAACATCAACACAGCCCTACCTGTGAACCATCACCCTGCCTGGAGAGCCAGGCAGCACGTGACTGTGACCCAGTCTCAGACAAGAGACCATGTTCTGTGGCTCCTTAATTCTCTTGGGATTGCGCTCTAACCAATCACGTGACCAGAGAGAGGCCCTTCCGCCTGGACAGTTTCCAAAGAAAAAGAGAAAAATTAAAAAAAAAAGAAAACCATTCCAACCAATAAGCCATGCCAGACCTCATGTGACCTCTGCACCTAACGGAGGGCTGCTTACCTGAGGGCAGGTATACACAGGAACTTCACTCTAAGGCCACTGCAAGTCTGGGCTGTGAGTCGGTCTAATAAATGGGACCTTGATATGAATAAGTCTCTGATCTACAGCTGAAAACTGTCAGCGAATTCTCTTTGTTCCTAAATTTCACTTGCCTGTTGCAAAAATGTAGAGTCAGTTTGCTGCACATCCCATTTCTAAGTCCTCACTTCCCTGTTTTCCATCTTTTCTTACTGTCCTCACTTTCATTCAGCCCATTCACCACATGGCTGCTGAAGAAAGCCTTCTAGAGTATAAACTTCCCATTTTCCCCTCCTTAATGCTGCCTCAAAGATTCCCCACCGGGCACGGGATCAGATCCAAGCTCTTCATGACTTGGCTCTGCTCCCTGCATTTGCCTGCAATTCCCATCTCAACCCGGAACTCTCTCTTTGCTCCAGGATCACCTCTGACCAAAGTTTTCTCAGCCTCGAACACTCTCCCATCTTCATCAATACCCAGTCATCCAGTCTAAAATCACTCATCCATGCATTTAGCCTAACGGCAGCCTGTAGAACCAAGCTGGGTCAGGTTCCTCCAACTGACCCCATACTTTCTAACACCTATCACGCTTGAGATTTATCCAAAGACTTGAACACAGGTGGAAAAAATTATCTTTGCCATCAACAAAAGTTCTGATTATTTTGAACAAACAAGTATCAGTTGAGCAATTTTGATTCTGTCAAATGCTTTCAGTTGAGATGGTAAAAGAGCTAGGAAAAAAAAATTTTTTTTAAAGAACCACATGATTATTCTGAGACCAAAGCCCAGCAGCTGGAGTCAGTCGACAAGGTCCCCAGGGAGGTGTCCTTGGCAACCCCGCAGCTGCCCTAGTCGTGTCTCCCATGGCTTGGTATTCTGTTCTTCCTATGGGCCAGTGAGTCTCCCTCGTGTTTTCGAATGAATCCCATCTTTTGCTTAAGTAATCTAGAAACTGTTGTTTTTGTTTGTTTGTAATCAAAAGAGTCTTCATGGACACAGGGAGCTTCTAATTTAAGTCCGCTTCAGCTATTGAGTCTAAGGAGGAGAGAGAACTGGGAAACAAGAAAGAAACAAGCTCTCCTCCCAAGAATGTCCCAGTTCTTGAGAAGTTACATAATATCCTGTGATATCATTCTATGAGCCTCAATGTCCCCATCAGCAAAATGCTAAATGATTTACAATTTTCCAATGGTAAATTCTGACAGCCTAGGAATTTTTGAGAGTCCAGAATGAGCCAATACAAATGTTTGTTTAAAGTCCCTTGTACTGACCACTCTACCAGGAGCCTGCGACACCGGCATAGCTTAGTGCCAACCCCTGGATCCTGCCAGAAACATAGTGCAGTGAAGGAGCCCAGACACGCTCCTTTGTTTATTTGTAAACCAGAATGTCTGGGCTTTCTGGAGAAATGCCTCTGCCACTTGACACATGAAATAAGACACAAATCGAACAGCAAAGACCTTGAAGAATAGCATCGAACTTTAGTGGAGGTTTTTGAAGGAACTCAGAGTTTATTTTTTTGGCTCCAAAATCACTGCAGATGGTGACTGCAACCATGAAATTAAAAGACGCTTGCTCCTTGGAAGAAAAACTATGACCAACCTAGACAGCTTATTAAAAAGCAGAGACATTACTTTACCAACAAAGGTCCATCTAGTCAAGTTCTTTTCCAGTAGTCATTTATGGATATGAGAGTTGGACTATAAAGACAGCTGAGCACTGAAGAATTGATGCTTTTGAACTGTGGTGTTGGAGAAGACTCTTAGAGTCCCTTGGACTGCAAGGAGATCCAGCCCATCCATCCTAAAGGAAATCAGTCCTGAATACACATTGGAAGGACTGAATATCAGGCTGAAGCGCCAATACTTTGGCCACCTGATGCAAAGAGCTGACTCATTGGAAAAGACCCTGATGCTGGGAAAGATTGAGGGCAGGAGGAGAAGGGGACGACAGAGGATGAGATGGTTGGATGGCATTACCGACTCAATGGACATAAGCTTGGGTAAACTCTGGGAGTTGGTGATGGACAGGGAGGCCTGGCATGCTGCAGTCCACAGGGTCGCAAACAACTGGACACGACTGAGTGACTGAACTGAACTGAATTGAAGAGGACTGTGCCTCCCATAAAACACACAGCATGATTTCTTTAAAAATCTTTTTTGAGCATATTCCTCTTTCCCCAAATGTGATAGCACAGCATGGCTACTGCTCCTCTTTCTGTCCACACAGCACCTTCACTAGCAAGAGCCCCCCAGTCTCTTCCCTTCTGTGTGATGGTCTCCATCATCCACCCATTCCAGGGGCCCACTCCAAATCCCAACTTGTTGCTCTGATGTTCTTGCAAGATGAAGCTTCCTAAAATTTTGGCAGAGGGATTGCAGCTTCACCCAATAAATATCCATATAACTGGGAGGAAGGGTCCCTCAGAGAATATTCAAGGTGCATTTCACATTCAGATTCCGGTTCCAGCCCATACATCCAGCTCTAAAGTTTAATGATGAAAAAAAATTAATTCTTTTTAGAACCTTAGTCCAGTTTGCAGTTAAAAGTGGCCTCATGTGACCCAGGCTGCATGTGACCCTAGCTTGGCTGCTGGCATCGAGGCCTTGGCTCAAGAGGGCAGCTGCCTCACACAGAGGTCCACCGAGGCCAGGGTGAGGGGAGGCCGCCCCAACTCCCAGAGGCACTGGACTGTCTGGGGGGCCTTCCGTGGCCACCAGGGAGTAGGCGCTACTGATCCCCTCTGGACACAGATCTAAGGACACTGCTGACAGGGTGACCTCAGCCTGGCTTGTGTCTGACTGATGGGGGGGTGGGGGGTGGGGGGAGGGCTTAGCAGCTGTGAAGGAATCGCTGGAAAACAGCCTCATGGGCAGCAAATCAGCTTCCTCAGGAGGATTCGAGTTAAATCATCCCATAAAGCCCTTGATCTGAGGAAGACACAGGGCTCATGAAATTGAGCGATCAGGGTTACTCTCTCCAGAGAGACAACTGAGTTCTTTCAAACCAAACTGACAGACTTCGCGTAAAGTGACCTACAGCTGTGTTTGGGGGCGGCGGGGCACGGGGGTGGGGTTGATACTGGCAAGCCAGCATCATCTCATGCCTCTTAACCAGCCTCTTCCCTCTGTGCCCTCTCCTCTCTGCTCCACGCTTTGAGACAAAATAAAAATGATCATGTCACTGCTCTGATTAAGCCCTTAAGCCACTTTGTCTTGTGAGTGGATGGGGCCACGAGAGGAAGGACATGTGGAAAGGAGAGCACGGGGCAAGGGGAAGCTTAAGATGACAAAAGAAGGCAGAAGATGAAAAAGACTGGGGCATTTTTATAAGCTGAATTATAACAAACCAGCAAGACAGAGACGGGACATCAGTGACAGACCCAACCTGAAGTGCTAGGCAGAGCATGAGCAAGCCCTAAAGGAGACAGAGGAAGAACATTCAGGGTCAAAGAGAGTAGGGTCAAAGACACAAGCGTGGTTTCCAGAAGGTGGGAGGGACCAAGCTGTCCAGTGCAGCTGAGAAACCCAGCAAGGCGGGGACTCAGAGTGTGCAGTGGAGCGATTCTGGCAAGGCCAGTGCCAGGAGAGTAGGACCCAGACTGTGCGGATTTTGCAAAAAGGAAGGGACTTCTGGAACTGCAGGCAATTCTTTAGAAGCTTGGTGGAGAAGAGGAAAAGTAAGATGACAAAAGAAGGCAGAAGATGAAAAAGACTGGAGCATTTTTATAAGCTGAATTATAACAAACCAGCAAGACAGAGACGGGACATCAGTGACAGAAAGGGGGTGACAGATGGGTGGAAGCCCCGAAAGGCTGGCACGGATGGATGAGCAAGTGTTATTCCCACTGCTGGGCACTGTGTCAGGCACCCAGCAGGTGACTGATAAGTACTGAATGAATGAATGATGAACAAGTAAACAAATGGACAGACAGAGGTGAAGAGAATGGTTTTGAGAAAGACTTCCACAGACTGGAAAGACAGCAGAATGGGTGCAGATATAAATTAACTGCTATGGATTATAACTAGCATTGCAGCAAAATATTTTACTTTTTAAAAAACTTTTCATTTTGTACTGGGGTATGACCGATTAGCTAACAATGTTGTGATAGTTTTAGGTGAAGAGTAAAGGGACTGAGCCATACATTTACATAAATCCATTCTCCCCCAACTCTCCTCCTATCCAGGTTGCCACATAACATTAGGCAGAGTTCCCTGGGCTGTACTGTAGGACCTTGTTGGTTATCCATTTTAAGCATAGCAGTGTATACATGTTCATCTCAATGCCACATAACATTGAGCAGAGTTCCCTGTGGGACACAGTAGGTTCTTGTTGGTCACCCATTTTAAACATAGCAGTCTGTAAATGTCCATCCCCAATTCCCTAATTTATCTATTTCTCCCATCCTTCCCCCCAGCAATCATAAGTAAGAGCTTTCACTTTGATTGAACATTGACCTCAGTAGCTATTTGGAGAGAGAGTGTGCTGAGAGGTCAAGGCACTTGTCACACAGGGACCCCAAGTGAGGACCCTCCTCCCTGAATTTTTCCAGGCAGGTCCCTTGGCTGCCATGAATGAGGCCAAACAACCCAGAAGATGCTATGACATGGGGAAAGTTGGCAATAGAGTCATGAAGACATAGTTTATAATCCTGTTTAAAACTTCTGCTCATTTGACCTTGGGAAAATCTAACCTCTCTGTACCTGAGTTTGTTACTTGTTACTTTAGAACAGTTACTTGTTACTTTAGAACAGTGCTAAACATTACCCTTCAGTCATGGGATTTTGTGAGAACAAGGATAATGTGTCTAGCACTGCACCTGCCACAGAAGTGCTCAAAAACTGAAGAGGATGCTGCTGCTGTTTGCGTTGATGTTGTTGTTTTGCAGCCAAGAAGCAAGCCCTCCCATGTCTAAATATTTTATTTAGCAGAAACCTGAAAACCCTTTATAAGTGGCTGCCTTGATTACACTTGCACAGTGTCCCATCAGCAAATTGACAAGCCAGCCAGTGACTTACAGAAACCACCACCAGAGCACAAAGTAGTCCAATGCCCGACACACAGTCAAGAGAACTGAAGGGTCCCAAGTCCAGGCTTCAGAGCAAAGGCAGACAAGTTGGTGAAACAGACAGTCAGGCAAATGAAACAACCAGAGAAGGGGGGTCAATCAGAGTGGATGTGGGGCTGCTAACTGAGCAGCACATCCCATCCTTCCAGACAACTCCGTCCACATGGGGATTCGCATCCTATGAATCCAAGATAGGGCAGCCAGGAACAGAGTGCTAGAGGGGGCATGAACCAAAGTCCCAGGGGATTTGCTGAAGTCAGATGAGGACAGGGTTTGGTGCATAAACTGGAGAGCAGGAGCAAAACAGAGGGGAATCAAAGTCGAGAGTCAGGGCAGAGGCAGGAGAAGAGATGATTGGAAGCAAAGCAGGGGAAGCCAGATGATCGCAGAAAACCGTGATCTCTCAGGGTCTCAAGTTTGCCCTGGTTAGTGTTTATGCACTATCATAAAGGGTCTGGACGGATACCAGAGGCCACTTACTGCTCACAGAAACCACATACTTTGCATCTCAGCTCAATTCAACTTTTCTTCTGCTAATTCATTTTCGTTCTTTTTTAATTAATATTAATTTTCTGGCATTTGTTCTGAATGTACAAGTTAAAGTCATTTGGGGCAGCAGTCAGGGCATGAATGGATATGATGCAGGTCTTTTAACGCTGTCATGTTAGATGAGTATATCTTTGTAAACTACATTAAAACCTTCTAATAGGGACTTCCCTGGTGGTCCAGTGGTTAAGACTTCATTCTCTTAGTGCAGAGGGTGAGGATTCAATCCCTGGTTGGAGAGCTAATATCCCACAAGCCTTGAAGACAAAAAACCAAAACATAAAACAGAAACAATGGGGTAACAAATTCAACAAAGACTTTTAAAATGGTCCATATTAAAAAAAAAACACTCCTAAAATGAGTCAAGGTACAAATAATTTTAAAATATTTACCTTTGAAGTGTATAGCTCTGCATACTTACCAATGCATTTTACGTGGCCACCTCTTCCTCAAGTAATTTATCCTTATCTTCTTGTTTCTCTCATCTCTATTCCAGAGTCCTGATTGAAGTGGTAGCTGGGATTGGACCATGTTTGGGGAACTAATCTCTTTTAACTATCTGTAAGTGACCCCAGTTTTTTTTCTGGGATAAGGTAGAGTATTAGTAACCAAACAAATAAATGCAGCCTGTTTCTAGAGTAACAATAGATACTACTGAGCACCTGATATTCACTGAGGACTGTGCCCAAGGACTCTTCATATTTTATTTCATGTAACCCTCATGATAGCTAAATTGGGTGGTTTCCCCACTTTACTGATGGGGAAACTGAAGATGGAAGAAGCTATACAGATCACTCAGCTAGTTAGAGATCTGAATCCAAGTGTACCAGACACCTGAATCCTGGCTTTTTTTCTTCTAAAATGCACACATATATAAAAATGTGTGCACGAGTATACACAAACACCCCACAGAACACCAAATAAGTGGGAAGGGCTAGAATGTGCCACTGAATTCAACCTATCATCCTGATTTCTCCAGAAATGTCCCCAAGGTCAAAGTCTCCCTACCGAACTCAGGCGTAGCTTTCCGTGGCTTTGTGGTCCATCTCAAGGTCATCTCCAACTCAGATCCACCAATTCACTGAATTGTGTCTCTCTTTGAGAATTCAAAGGCACAAGCGATGAACATCTGTAGAGCCCTCACACATACTTCATGCCTCAGAAAAAGGTGGAGGTCATATCCCAAAACTTCTCTGGCTTCAGCTTCATGGAAGTTAGGTGCCAGGTTGCCACTGGGATGCCCTGAGAAAATGAAGTTATCTACCACCTTCCCTGATAATGCTTGTCTTCTCAAAGTTGTCTACAGGCTTACAGAGATGGACTATGACCTCACTATGACCCTGAAAGCTTGGAGGAGCATAACAGAGAACAAAGTCTGGCTTTCATTCCTGTGGACAGAGCAGAAGGGCCTGGAGCAAAGCTCTGAAGAGCCTGTGTTCCCCTCACACCTAGAATTCACTGTTCAGGATTCTTCCAGGGTAGGAGGGCTAAAGGCGCTTGGATCTTCATGTGTGCATGTGCACATGCTCAGTCATGTCCAACTCTTCGCAGCCCCATGGACTGTGGCCCACCAGGCTCCTCTGTCCAGGGGATTCTCCAGGCAAGAATACTAGAGTGGGTTGCCATTTCCTTCTCCAGGGAATCTTCCTTATCCGGAGATGAAACCCATGTCTTGTGTCTCCTGCATTGGCAGGCAGATTCTTCACCACTAGTGCCACCTGGGAAGCCCTGCATCTTCATGAGGCCTCTCTAACATCCAAAGTGCTCTTAGAAGGAAGGGAGATGAGAGTACATGGAAACTTATCCCCCACACCCCCCCCCCAAACTTCTAATCCTAGCTTCTAGCTTTGACTAATCTGCCATGAGAAAGGGATAAGTGACAGGGATGGGCAGTGTAAGGGGTGAGAAGGTAAGAAAGAGTTGGAGAAGACAGGCTGTGCCCAGAGCCAGCCCTACCCTCCACCCTCCTTTGCATCCACACGTGCAGGAGAGGCTATGAATCTGTGACACCCTGTGTACTTGCCATGAGGGTCTTGACTCAGATGCACACTTGTTGGCCCCAAAGCAGTCATTCATTCACAGAATCATTTAAATGTTTTCATTCACTCATTAGACAAATATCCACTGAAGGCCTGTTATCTGCCTTTAAAAACCCAGTATAATGGAGAGACACTTATATACACATTTTATATTACCATGGGAGTAAATATAGCAAGATATAGATAGATGATGGATGGATGAATGGATGGATGGATGGATGGAAGGAGAGATCAGAGGGAAAAGATGAGAAATTAACTAGGAACATTGAGTTTAGTTGTTTTATTTTTAAAGGAAGAGGAGAAGGAATTCTTGAGCTGATTCATGAAGGATGAACAGGAATGCGCAGGAAAGAAAGCTTTCGAGAGAGACACAGCAGTGTAAGCAAAATCATGAAAAGCTGAAAAATCAGTTGTGCGTGTGTATGTGTGAGTACGAACAATACCACTTTCAGTCTAGCTGGTTAGTGAAGTCTAAGGGGCAGAGAAGAGGAGATGGAGCAGAAGTGGCAGAGCGGGGCCAGTTCACAGAAGTTACATTAGCTGAGCTGTGGAGTCAGAACTTCACCCTTTGACAGTGAGCACAACTGAGGGACTGGGAGCAACAGTGACATGATCAGAAAGAGAAGCTAGGTTGAGTTAGGGTAGTCAAAGAAAACTTACTGGAGAAGAGAGATCGTTTGTCTGTGTCTCACTGGTTAAGAGAGGAAGGATCAGCAATTATTCAAACAATCTGAGTAACTGTGGCCACATCACCATTTTCCTCAATACAGAGAAACTTTTTTCTTAACTCTTCATGGCCAGTGTAGATAAGCAAAGGTCTTGTCATTTTTCATTATGATATTGATCAAAATTCTGACCTCTACATCTACAGGTAATAAGTACTCATACCCTTTAGAAAAGGAAAGAAAAAGTCAATAAGCAACAGCTGGAAGCTTCATAGAGGTTGCATAGGACACATAGCAAACAAACAAATGAGCCATGATTGGAGCTCAGGTCTGACCCCAAGAGCAAAGCCCTGTATGATTGAACACCTAGCCTCAGCTGTGACGCTGCGTAAAATGTTCACCCTTTTTTCACTCTCCAATTTCTTCTGCTTAGTGTATCGCTCCTCTTTCATACTTCTATACTCTCCACAGCTCACAACGACTTTCCCCTCCAAGAGGCCCTTTATATTTGGGGTCAAACTATACAATCCCTCTATATTACTCAGATGTTGCCTCAATTCTGTTGTTCACACCCACACAGTGAAATTCTAGAGTCTTCTTAGGAGTCTAGGGACCTGTTAGGAGACAATTCATGCTCACAAGATGAGAAGGAACACAAGAGACCCAAGAATTGCCTTCATTCTAAACAACTTTTTCAAGGATGTTTGTAGAACAAACAGCCTCAGACACTGGAAAGAGTGTCTCCAGGCGGTGCCTGGAAACAAAAGGTAAGTTTGCCAACTGTGCAATATGATAAAGTTAATGCTACCCTCTGGGGCAAAGGGTGGACATGCTTACTTCCCAATATAAGACATTTGAGATCCCTCAGCTCTAGTGTTTTCTTCAGGCCCACTTTGCATCACTCTAAGGAAACGGGCTTGGAAACAGGTGTCAATGCTGACACTCTGGTCACTGTTATTGCTGTGATTAATGAACTGCCCATTGTCTCTGGGCCCGGAATCCTGTGTCCTCCGCCAGCATCTGTGAATCTATTCACAGACAGACTCATGACCATGCAAGCAGGGTAAAATTTCAGATTCTACACAGTCTTCTACAGGACTGTTTCTAATGATCTTCCAGTCTTCTCCCCCTCAAATTAAGAAAACCCTCATCACAGAGCAGGGTCTCCATAAAAACAGCCATGACAAGAAAAGGAGCAACTGATTTTCAACATTCAGATTTGGAAGTCACACTTTCACTAAAGGTTAAAAACTCAGCCTTTTGAGATAATCAAAATTTCATCAATCATATTTCTGAATAACCATTAACTGTGTGACTTAAATTAGTATTGAGTCAGTATATTGTGGGGCCTCCCTGGTGGCTCAGATGATAAAGAATCTGCCTGCAATGCAAGAGACTCAGCTTTGATCCCTGAGTGGGGAAGATTCTCTGGAGAAAGGAATGGCTACCCACTCCAGTATTCTTGCCTGGAGAATCCCATGAAAAGAATAACCTGGGGGAGCATGAGGTTGCAAAAGAATCGAGCATGACTGAGTGACTAACACTTGATTTTCAATATATTGTAACGGTTGAGAACATGAATTCGGAGGTCAAACCAATTGCCTTGGTTCAAATTCTAGCTTCCATATTAGCAGCTGGGTGACGAGGGGCAGGTTTCATAACCCCTCTGTTCTTTAGTTTTTTTAACGGTAAAATGAGGCAGTAACTTACTTCATGGGGTTTGTAAGGATTAAATGAATGTGTTTGCATAAAGCATTCAAACCGATGCCAAGGACACATGTAATATTATTACTGTACAGCTGCCGCTTCAAATGCAACCGCACATCCCAAAGGCACCAAAATTACTTTTAAAACTCCAGCTTTATTAGATCTGCTGATTGCAGATGATTTCCTGAGATGGACTGAAGTATTTAACCATCATAAATGAAGGAGGCTTGTCCCAGGACAAAACCGTGCGACTCCCTTGTAAAAGTCTGGTACTCAGTGAAGGATGGAAACCTTTGCCAAAATTTTTATGGGCCATGGTGATGACTGTCATCACTCAAATACTGTTCATGAGGCAGTTGTTTTGGGCCCATGTTGTTTTTAGAATCCCTCATTGTTTGACAAGGCAACACTGAACTCACAAACCTCAGCAAGTCCGTAGCTGCTCAAGGAGGTTCCCGTGGTTCAGGGAGCTCCTGACTCAGAACGCATATGATCATCAGGGGAAGACAAAAAGGTCAGTAACAGCAATCAGTCAGGGGTGAAAGAGGTTGCTCTTGACCTCAGAGCACTAAGGGCATTTAATATCATTCTGAGGAGGCGACACAAATTTATCAGGCAAAGGATGAGGTAAAAAGCAAGAAGATGGTAAGTCTGAATCACCTGGCTTACTGTCCACATTATTCAGAGTCACTAAATACATGTCAAGGCTTCAGTTCTTCTTATTTAGAAAACTTAGCCAAGAGTGCAATACTGGCTAATGGAAAGAAGAGGAAAATAATGTTTATTGAGCCCCCACTACGCATCTTTGGGCTTCCCTTGTGGCTCAGCTGGTAAAGAATCCGCCTGCAAAGGGAAAGATGTGGGTTTGATCCCTGCATTGGGAAGATCCCCTGGAGAAGGAAAAGGCTACCCACTCTAATATTCTTGCCTGGAGAATTCCATGGACTGTATAGTCCTTGGGGTCGCAAAGAGTTGGACATGATTAAGCGACTTTTACTTTCACTTTCTTTTCATGCATCTTTAATGTGCATTATCTGAACCTTGTGAAATGGGCTGGATTAGCCCCTTTTGACTAGCTGAGAAAACAGAGGTCTTCAGAAAGGTTCAAAACCTGACCACAGCAGAGAAGCAAGTGATGAAGACAGACCCTCAATAAGGTCCATACTCCAAGGCTTCTGCTCTCTTAATTTTTTTTTTTTTTTTTTTTTGGCTGTGTCGCATGGCATGTGGGATCTTAGTTCCCCCACCAGGGATCCAACTTGTGCTCCCAGCAGTGGAAGCTCGGAGTCTTAACCACAGGACCACCAGGGAAGTCCCTCCAAGGCTTGTACTCTGCTCCTGCTTTCCCTCGGGCGCCTCAGCTCAGTTGCCCATTCCATTATACCATGAGCTTCCTGGAAGCAGGATCTGTGTCCTTTTCACATGTATATCAGAATATATAGACATATGTATTAAATAAATATATATTAACATAGAGCCCTTAATAAACGTACATTGAGCAAATGAAATTGTAAATCAGGCAAAATCATAATAAGTAATCTGGATCCTTGAAAGCAATCACACAGAAAAAGCACTCTAGTGAGTGAGTGAGTACTCAGTCACATCCAACACTTTTGTGAATACTGGAGTGGATTGTCATTCCCTTCTCCAGGGAACTTCCCAACCCAGGGATCAAAACTGTGTCTATGCATCTCCTGCATTGGCAGGTGGCTTCTTTACCACTGAGCTACCTGAAAAGCCCTAAGTGCTCTAGGGTCCTCTTATAACAACCTAAGAAGCTACTACAAGTAACTACCCAACTCCACAAAGTCCCTTAACCACCAAGAGCAGCTGGGACTGCTGGTTATAACTGCTAGTTATACTGGAGATCCCAAGAATATGCAAGGGGAAGGGTGGTCCCTTCAAAACCCTACTACCCATCATGCATTTTCTTAGGTTTGACCCTGGGCTCCCACTGTTAGCTGATAACTCTTGCTATGAAGCCTGGAGTGAAGTCTAATTGGTCCTACATCAGTAAGCTGAGTTCATGGATTCTAACAGCCAGAAATGTGATTTCTCCCTGCAGAACTTTCAGGGGGTTGGGCTGATCCCTAGCTGGTTGGGGTTTGGGGTTTTCCTGAGAGGCCAGCTGGGGGTAGATTCACATTTAAAATGGTTTGAAATGAAGAGACAAATATACAGAGGGTATGAGGGCAAATTATGTGAGTAACAGAGAAATCATTTGCCAAGATCCACATTATTTTGCCAATAAAGGTCTGTCTAGTCAAGGCTATGGTTTTTCCAGTAGTCACGTATGGATGTGAGAGTTGGACTAAAAAGAAAGCTGAACACAAAAGAAAGCTGAGCACCAAAGAATTGATGCTTTTGAATTGTGGTGTTGGAGAAGACTCTTGAGAGTCTCTTGGACTGCAAGGAGATCCAACCTATCCATCCTAAAGGACATCAGTCTTGAATGTTCAGTGGAAGGACTGATGTTGAAGCTGAAACTCCAATACTTTGGTTACCTGATGCGAAGAACTGACTAATTAGAAAAGACCCTGATGCTGGGAAAGATTGAAGGCAAGAAGAGAAGGGGACAACAGAGGATGAGATGATTGGATGGCATCACCGACTCAATGGACATGAGTTTGAGCAAACTGGGAGTTGGTGATGGACAGGGAGTCCTGGCGTGCTGCAGTCCATGGGGTTGTAAAGAGTCAGACATGACTGAGCGATTGAACTGAACTGAACTGATAGGAAGATGATAAACAAAAGCCAAACCTGAGAGTCAGGAGCCAGATCACACCCAGATCCATTGGAAGCTGAAAGGGACCAGTGAAGAGGGCCTGAGTCTATTGCTGTGAACAAGAGGGTCTGGGTCGATGGCTGTGAACTTGTAGTTCACTTTCATGAGCTAGGCAGCTGGGTTGGCCAGGAGACAAAAGGTATAGAAACTGTGAACCACTCTTGCCTCTATCGTAACAGAGCCAACCCCCTTGAGAACCTGAAAAGCATTCAAATGTCCTGGTCTTTGCAGATCCCACCCCCCAGCATGGCAGTGAAACATATCTGAGATGGTTCTGAAAGCTTCCTTCTTGGTGGGCAATGGCAGGGATGAAGATGAAGACTGTAAGTGAGCTGACCTTCCATGATCCATCTTCTCTATGTCACCAAGAACTCTACACTATGACTCTTCCCTTGCTTCTCGAATCTGCTGGGATTGATCCAGGGAAGAATGGGCCAAGAGTCTGATCTGGGTCCTTGTACTTAATTCAGTCCACAATCAGAACTGCACGTCCTAGAATCATTGCCATCCATGGAGAGAATCCCATGCAGCAATAACTCTGCTGACAGAATTTATGAATCCATCAGTAGCTCTTCAGAAACAATGAGGCTGTTTCTTGCCAGTACTCGGGGATGGAAGTATGTGCTGTGCATGCTGACAAACATCTTTTACAGTTTATAAATACCACAGCACGTGCTCCCTACTCCAATGGGAATAGATCCGGTTTGCCTGCTGTAGACAAGGCGCAATTTCATCAGATAATTGCTACTGGAAAAAGAGCTCTCTGCGCGCTTCATACATCTGGCCTTACAGCACCATGGAACTTTCACAACAAAATGTATACTCACATTGGTAGCTTGCAGGATTCATTTGAAAAGAAAGCTGTGTTCAAATAAAGCTGCGCAAAACTTCAGGAGCCATGTTCATTGACTTTTTTTTTTTTTTAATGAGGCAGTAAAGTCCATCATAGATAGACACACGTGTAGTTTCTTCTCTGTCTTACTTATAAAAAGGTCTCATGATAGCTTCTTACTATGCATTGTTTGTGGAACATGTGTGAAGCATTTTACATGTTTACAACTATGATCTTGTTCCCTTTTCATACATTAAGACACTGAGGCAAAAAAAAAAAAAAAGACACTGAGGCTTAGAGAGGTGAAGTGGCTTTCCAAGTCCATGTAGAAAGAAATCAGCAGATGTGGATGTAAACAAAAGGTATTCTGACTCCAGGTCCAGTGCCCTTTTCCATCTTCAAATTCATTACATCTCAGTGACATTTTCTGTTTTCCAAAAGCCCTTACTATCCACTTAAAAGTTGACCCAACATTAAGTGTGATTCCTCTGCTTTAGATTTATATTTCTTAATTTTATTTTAACTCCAGTGTCTTTTTACACAATATTACTTCAAATATAAACAAATTTTCTACTGACACCTGTAAGTTCTTACAGGTGTCAGTATAAATTATGTTTGATTTCATTAATGTACTACATCAGACAGAAAATACCAGGTCCTGCCTGGGTACCACTTGAGATAAATCAAAAGATGTCTTGCACTAAAATAACATGGAAGACCATTTACAGAGTATATCCTATATGCCAGGCACTACAGCAGATAGTTTATATTGACTAGCCAATTTAATCCTTATACTATCTCTCTGTGAAGATTGGTATTAACCCCATTCATAGATGAAAAGATGAGACTCAAGAGAGGTTAAACAGCTTGTCTATGATTACAGACCAGGCTAGGATTAGAGCGCAAGCTTATCAGATGCCAAAACTCATGTTCTTACCCAATGTTCCTTTCTTCCAACCAACAAGATTATTTATACTAGCATATGATTGAAATGAAGGCTTCTTGGACTTCTCTTGTGGCTCAGTAGATAACAAAGTCCACCTGCCAAGGCAGGGGATGTCTGTTCAATCCCTGATCCGGGAAGATTACACATGCTGTGGAGCAAATAAGCCTCTGCACCATAATAGCTGAGTCTGTGCTCCACAGCCCACCAGCTGCAACTACTGAAGTCCTTGTGCCCAGAGTCTGCTCCACAACAAGAAAAGCCACCACAATGAGAAGCCCATGCACCGCAAGGAAGAGTAGCCTCTGCTGGCCACAACTTGAGAAAGTCTGAGCAAAGAATCAAAGACCCAGCGCAGCCATAAATAAATAAATAAAACAAAAGCTTCTTAGTAACAGTGTAACTTTGGTATAGTAGTCTGAAATGGGCCCTGGAAGATATCCAGGGCCTCATTCCTGGCAGCTGGAACTGTTACCTTACAGGGAAAGGTACTTTCAGCTTTGGTTAAACTGGAGATCTTGACGTGGGGAGATTACCCTGAATTATCTGAGTGGAATCTAACTGCAATCACAAAGTAAAAGTCGCTTACCTGTGTCTGACTATTTGTGACCCCATGGATTCTATGGAATTCTCCAGGCCAGAATACCTGAGTGTGTAGCCTTTCCCTTCTCCAGGGGATCTTCCCAAACCAAGGATCGAACCCAGGTCTCCCGCATTGCAGGCAGATTCTTTACCAGCTGAGCCACAGGGGAAGTTCTGTAATCACAAGTGTCCTTATAAAAGGGAGGCAGAGAGAAGTGTGACACAGAAGAGGTGGCAATGTGATCACACTGGCAGAGACTGGAGTGGTGCATGCACAAGCTGAGGGATGCAGGTGGCCATCAGAGGCTGGAAGATGCATAGAACTGATCCCCACTTCCCCAAGCCTCCAGAAGGAAGCAGCTTTGCCAGCATCTCAATTTTAGCCTCTTTTAGACTCAGTTCAAATTTCTGGCCTCCAGAACTGGAACAGAATCAGTTTCTATTGTTTTAAGTCACCCAGTTGGTGATGATTTGTCACAGCAGCCTCAGGAAACGATCACTCTTGAGAAAGGCATTTAAGCTCTCTACTAAAATACCTTCCCTCATTTGACTGTTGTTCAAATTGAGTAACACCTAACAAATATTTTATCTTCTTCTCTTACCTTCCTGGAAAAAAACTGAGTTAAGTTTTCAAAACCGGGATTCTTTAGAGAACTCAAGATGAGTTTAGAGATTTTTAAGGAGACGAGAACTCAGGATGGAATCTGAATAGCTCAGACACAGACATTCCTTATTCAGGGGCCACTGTAGTTGGTTCCTCCTTTAGGGAGAGTGAAACAAGGATGAAAGAACTTGAAACTGCTGTTGGCAAGTGTTGAAAGTGTTAGTTGCTCACTCTTTTGTGACCCCGTGGACAGTAGCCTGCCAGGCTCCTCTGTCCATGGGATTTCCCAGGCAACAATACTAGAGCGGGTAGCCATGCCCCTCTCCAGAGGATTTTCCTAACCCAGGGATCAAGCTCAGGTCTCCTCCATTACTGGCAGATTCTTTACCATCCGAGCCGCCATGCTGGCAACATTGAACTGTAAGCTGTAACATTAAATGTAAGCTGTAAGGTGTGTTCGCTGAGCCTCTGGAGATTTTTAAATCTGGAGGAAATAGTTGTGTGTCTTGGATAATTTGCAGGTCTAAGCAGAAATCACTTCAATTACTTCTTGAGGCTCCTTGCTTTCCTGTGACTCTTTTAGCCATGATTTGTAGAAATTCTTACCTGAACTAGGTGTTCAAAGATGCCAGGTAACTGGAAAGTAATGGCTCTGCAATACCTTCTAAGACTGTATCATTCAGAGTACTGAGAAATTATTTTTAAGTTTTCTAATGGCACTGCAATTGTGTTTAGAAAAAGTTTAGTCTTTTAAACATATGGATTTAAATGTACGGATTTTAAATATATTCTTTTAAATATATGGATTCAATGACATGACTGGCAGTTACTTCAAAATAACCTGGGGAAGAGAGGAAGTGAGTTGAGGAAGAGAAAATGTTTCGATAATAGCAGAAGCTGAATAGTAGGCTCATAATGCAGGAGATCCAGGTTCGATTCCTGGGTCAGGAAGATCCCCTGGAGAAAGAAATGGCAACCTACTCCAGCATTCTTGCCTGGAGAATCCCATGGGCAGGCAACAGTCCATGGGGTCACAAGAGTTGGACACAACTTAGCGACTACACTACTACTGATGGGCTTCCCAGGTGACCGGGGCATGCACTCAGTCATATCTGACTCTTTGCACCCCATGGACTGTAGCCCACCAGGCTTCTCTGTCCACGGGATGCTCCAGACAAGAAAACTGGAGTATTCATGCCCTCCTCCAGGGGATCTTCCTGACCCAGGGATCGAACCCCTGTCTCCTGCATTGGCAGGCAGGTTCTTTATCACTAACACTCCCTGGGAAGCCCCCTCCTGATGCCTACTTCTTCCTTAAACTAAACATACAGATGGGACCAGCCACAGGGTTTGCCTAAGAACTTGAGAGATTCCTTTTTACTACCACAAGGCAAACCTTTAACCTTAAATTGAACCATATTGAAACTGCTATTACTCTAGGTCAAAATAATAGCATGAATCATCCCTTTCTGGACTTTAGAATACCTTCTTCAATAACATCAATCAATCTCTATAAAATAGAACAGGGGTCTCAGAGCATGGAAGTCCCAAGGCAATGGCCCATCTTAATCCTCTAGACGGGGACAATACCAAGTGCCCCCAAAACTCTTAGTTAAATATCAGATCAACACAGGAGGATGAGCTCAGGCACATACAAAAGCAACTGTGACCAAATATTGCTGGCAACAGCAAACAAACCAAAAAGAGGACAAGCAAGCAAAGACACAAAGTCAACCTATATGGGCATCGCTAAACCCCCCCACTAAAAGAAGGGGGATCATTACAACTAAAGGCAGAAGATCCTTTAACTAAAGAGGGGTGGTCAGCAGGGGTGGGGAAAGAAGCCCTGAAGGCAGAGATTGCCATGTCTGTGACTGGGACCTGTTCTCAATCACTAAAGTTTTTATCCCTAAGACTGAACTGAACTCACCATGATCTGAGACCAATGATCCCCAACAGAGGATGTCACCTTCTCCAGGAAGCCTTCCTTCTCTCTCCCTCTCTCTCTCTCTCTTTCTCTCTCTCTCTCTCTCTCTCTCACACACACACACACACAGAAGAAAGTCAATGGATTTATCCATCTCTCATCAGCCTTTTAAAGACTCCCTGAGGCCAATGACTGTGTCTCATTCTTGTATTCTCAGTGCCTGCCCTGAGCACACACCCCAGTAAGCACTCAGATCATGCTGAGTGGAGACACAAGAAACTAATAAAACTATTTCCAAAGGAGAATGACTGGCAGGGAGGAAACCATGCTGGTGGGATAGGTCCTTGGGTGCTCCAAGGACATTCCAAAGCAACATAGGAAATGCTGTTGAGAATGATACAACAAATCCAAGGAAATGGAGGAAGTGGTCACAGGGTAGGGACAGGAGTTTGAAAGAACGAGAAGACAAAATTTCACGAGGTGGTCTGATCCCACTAGAACGAATGAACCCCAGTCGCTGGGATTAATCAACTCAGGGACAGGCAGTCTGAAAGAACTAGAAGACCAAATTCTGCGAGGTTGTCTGGTCCCACTGGAACGAATGAACCCCAGTGGCTGGGACTGATCGAGCCATGCCGCTTAGGGCAGGTTGCCTGGCTTCCTCCTCTGCCCTCAGCACCCACTCCACCTCCAGAATCCCTATGCAGTAGGCATTCAGCCACTGACTCAGCTCCTCCCTCAAGAAGGAACCCCCTTCTCACCATGTGGGGATGACCAACAGGTGACCTGCGTGCATTGTGGGAAAGCGGGGAGAGGCATAAACACAAGAAGTCTGCAGCTCTGTGGCTAGAACCTTAACGACGTGGCACAAATTTCACCTGAAGAGCACGGCAGGGACTGAGGTGAGGCTCTGGGAGAGACAGTTCAGCTGGCAAAGCCCACCGCTCACTCCACAAGCCATCACGTGCTCTGGCCAGCCACTCCGAGGAATCAACGCATGATACCAGTGGAGATGGCTGGATAGTGTCACCGATGCAATGGACATGAACTTGAGCAAACTCCGGGAGATGGTAGGGGGCAGGGAGGCTTGGCAAGCTGCAGTCCATGGAGTCGCAGAGTCAGACATGACCAAGCGACTGAACAACAGGCAGAAACACAAGTCCTTTACAGCTTGTAAGAACTCAAGAGTAAAAGGATCCAGAAAGCTCTTCCTAAGGACCCACTAATTGGGAGATGCTCTGGATTCTTGTAGAACCATTAAGTTTCCCACTGCGTCCACCACTCAGGATCAGGGAAGGACCCTCAGAGGCTGCTCCAGCTTCTAGAAAATCCTGCTCTGTCAACAACTGTGTCAGCTTTGTGAGTCGGCAGGAGGAAGGTATATATGCCAGTATTTTCCCTTTCTACTCACGTAATGGAAAATCAACATCTGACAGAGTTTGCTGCTTTTTGCCTCCTCAGATGCACATGGCCCTGACGCATCCTTAAATCCACTCCTGAACCCAGCGCAGCAGGAGGCAGTGCAGTGCAGGGTTCAAGGGACAGGCTCCAGAATCTGGCTCCCAGGGTTCTGAGCCCAAATCTGTTACTTGCCATGAGAACTAGAGCCATTTTCCTATGACCTGTGTCCTCATTTTTTAATTGTGGTAAAAGTCTCATAACAGAAAATATACTATTTTAACCACATTTAACTGTACAGTAGCACTAAACACATTCACGTGGTTGTGTAATTGTCACCATCATCCATCTCCTGAACTTTTCCTACACTGAAATTCTGTCCCTATTAAAACACTCATTCCCTAACCCCTCCCTGCTCTCCCCCACCCCCCAGACCCAACATTAATCAAACCTTGCTGCTAGGGATGTTGTAAGGAAGAAATGAGATTATACAGGTAAAGCCTTTACATAGTAGCTTATTACTATTATTGCCATTGCTGTTTATTACCATTACTATTGCTATTACTATTGACTACTGCTATTACTTGGAGAAGGAAATGGCAACCCACTCCAGTATTCTTGCCTGGAAAATCCCATGGGCAGAGGAGCCTCTTAGGCTGCAATCCATGGGGTCGCAAAGAGTCAGACAAGACTGAACAACTTCACTTTCACTTTCCCTGCTATTACTATTACTATTTAAGCAGTCTTCAATTACTTCATTACTATTTGGGAAGTCTTAAATAAAACTAGGTTTCAAATCCTATTGCCATGCCTCAAAGTCAACATAATTATGCCAACATCAAAGGCATTTGGGGAAAAAGAAACATTTCTTCAAATGGGCAGGCCCCATGGACCCACCAGGCTCCTCTGTGCATGGAATTCTCCAGGCAAGAATACTGGAGTGAGTAGCCTTTCTTTTCTCCAGGGGATCTTCCCAACCCAGGGATCAAACCCAGGTCTTCTGCATTGCAGGTGGATTCTTTATCGATTAAGCCACCAGGGAAGTCCCAGGAGATGATACACATACATGTAATAAGCCTCCAGATTTAAAAGTGACTATAAACCCTGTTAGTTGTAACCATCTCAAAAGTGAAGGAAACAGCAGGAGTGGTGAGTCAAAAAAATTACCTTCATCAGATAACCTAGAGAGAACAACTTTCTTTCAACAAAACGCATCTGCAAACTGGAAAAGCTGGATCATAAATCCATGCAGCTCCTCCATTTAGAAGATCTCATGGAAAGAACCCAGTCTGACAGCATGAGTTAGAGTCGCCACTGGTGGTGCTTACTCACTCAGTTGTGTCTGACTTTGCAACCGCATGGACTGCAGCCCACCAGGCCCCTTTGTCCATGGGGATTCTCCAGGCAAGAATACTGGAGTGGGTTGCCATGCCCTCCTCCAGGGGATCTTCCCAACCCAGGGATCGAACCCAGGTCTCCCTCATTGCAGGCAGATTCTTTACCATCTGAGCCGCCAGGGAAGCCATACATCTCCAAAATTAAGATTTTAGCTACATTCACTCCACGTTGGATAGAACTGATGTCACTGCTATGGAAATGAGTATGTATTAATATGTCTTCTCCCATTAGGAAGGGTAGAAGCATAAGAGGTGGACATGACTGCCTCTCAGGCTATTTTTAAATGTTGGCTCATTTCACAGCTGCTGGCATAGCCATGTTCAGTGATTTAAGTCTCACTCCTCTGGCCACAGTGAGTCACATCTGTCAGTTTGTACAGCATTTCTCTTTCCTTCCAGTCACTGAATGTTATCTCTGTCTGTGAGTGTGTAAGTTTACTCTGCTCCATAATTTTCAGGTGATGAGGTTTTATTCTAGCAGTTAAAAATTAGAAAATAAATAAGGGAAACAGATCTGTAGGGGCACATGTTTCATGCACATATACCAATTTGAGTATGTCCTAAACGTGTACATGCATAATCAGGCTACACTGCAAAGTGTGGTTTAATCATGAACATGACCCTTCCACCTGCCAACCTCCACCAACTCTACTGAACAGAAGAAATAGCCCACTGATGATGTATAGCCAAAATTCAAAAATATACAGAAAGGGCTCTTGATGTGCTAAAAAGAGCATTTTCCCTCCCACGTCGATTGTGAATGTATTGAGATATGGTTACTTTACATAAAAACATACCACCAAGACATTCTCTGTACTGAATTAGGCAATTTATTAGGCTCCTATTGTCCATGTCTAGAACGTGAACATGGATTGACATGCATTGTCTCATTTTGTGGATCTTACATGCATGTAGCCTCCAGCTGGGCCTTTGATTCTACTTGTTAGTTAGCTCAATGTGAGTAAATGATAAACACAGAATGATACAGAAGCCGCAGCAAGAAATCCCACCCAATACCATATACCATAATATTTTTTTGCAAAATCAAAATCATATCACAACTCTCTTGTAAAAAATAAATTTCAGAGCAAGGCATTTCATTCGCCTCACTGAGAAAAATAAAGACGTTTCTATCATTTCAGAGCAATGAAATGTCCAACTATGGCTGAAGAGTACACCCTGAGAAGTAAATGATTTTAACAAACCCATTAAGGTTGATAAAGCTGTGTTAACCTAACATCGGGAAGGGACACAAGGTCCAGGCACAAAGGTCCCTGCTCATGTTGGGGGGCAATTCTCCAAGGATGCTGTGTTATAAACATCCTCGTTGTCTTCAATGCTTGAAGCGTCTGTGGAGTCAGGGTCGCTCACCACGATTCCCACCGAAGAGAGACTGGTGATGAAGGCGTGCATCCGCTGGGCATAAATGTCTCTAATGTTAAAGTAAGGGAGCTCCTGACACTTCTCTGGTGGGTCCTCACTACACTGGTCCACATCGATGTCCTTTTGCTTCTGGTAGTACTTGGAGAACTTGTTGAAGATAATGGTGATGGGAAGGGCCACCACCAAGATGCCACAGATGATGCATGTGCTGGCGATCAGCTTTCCCACCAAGGTGACCGGGTGGGTGTCTCCATAGCCCACGGTCGTCATGCTGATGGTGGCCCACCACCAGCAGACGGGGATGCTGGTGAGGCTGGAGGTGTGGTCGTCTTTCTCCACGGAGTAGATAAGCACAGAAAAGATAGAGATGCCCACCGACAGGAAGAGAAGCAGCAGGCCAACCTCATGGTAGCTATGCCTCAGTGTGGCACCGAGAGACCGAAGTCCCACTGAGTGCCGGGCAAGCTTGAGAATTCGGAAAATCCTCATGAGCCTGAGGATCTGGACCACTTTGCCCATGTTCTCTATGTCCTCACTCTCTTCCTCCTTGGTGTCTACAGCCAGTGTGGCATAAAAGGGAACGATGGACACGAAGTCAATTATGTTCAGAGGGTTCTTCCAGAATTTCTTCTGACAGGGAGCGGTAACCAGCCGGATGGCCAGCTCGCCCGTGAACCAGGCGATGCACGCGATCTCCACGCCTTCCAGCACGGGGTCGTCCACCTCCCCGTCCTCGTTCTGGAACTCCGACATGCTGTGGATGCACATGGCCACAATGGAGGCCAGCACCACGCTCAGGGAGGAGATGGCGATGAGCTTGGCCGACAGGCAGTAGGCTGGGTTCTCCATCCGGATCCAGATCTTCTTCCGGAGCTGGCCGAATCGCAGCTTGTCAAACTTCTCCAGCTCCTTCTCAAACAGAGACGACTCTTCGAAGGAGGAGTCGGTACTCACGTCATTGCTCTTCTGGTCCCAGTCCTTCTCGTGGTTCTCCTCCTTGCGCTCCTGGTAGCGATTACTGCAGCAGGAATCCAGGAAGAGCTCGTTGATGCCCCAGTACTCGATCTCCTGGCAGAATGAGAACACACACAGCTCCTCCATGACGTGCAGCTTCCCTGTGTAATAGAAGTTCAAGACGTATCTGAACAGCGAGGGGTTGCGATCAAAGTAGTACTCCTTATCGGCCACGCTGTAGTCATCGCACAGTTCCAGGATGGCCTCTTCTGAGTGGCAGCTGAGCAGCTTCCCAAGTCTGGTGTGAGGGAAGCGCAGGAGGGTGCTCTGGTCGACTGTCTGCTTAAAGCCCCCCACGTTCAAGTTGACAAGTTCCTCGTCTGGTCCAGGGCGATGGAAAAACTCACCAAACACCATGGTGGATCCAGGCGGTGGAGAGCTGGCTGGGAAGGGAGACGAGGGAGTTCACGCTGGCCCTGGAAGGAACACAAGACGGCATGAGCCCTGTTCCGAGCAGCCGTGCCAAGCTTATTTTTAATCTGCCCTTTCCAGGATGATGGGCTATGTTAAAAGCAAAAACAGAGGGACTTTCCTGGCGGTCCAGGGGTTGGGACACCACACCTCCAACTCAGGGGGTGTGGATTAGATCCCTGGTTGGGGAACTGAGATCCCACATGACTCAACCAGAAAAAATAAATAAATGAAACAGAAGTCATCTTATTAAAAAAGAAGGATTACATACCATCTAAAAGAAAAAGAAAGCAAAACAGAAAACAGAATAAAAAAGAATACACTATCCCCTTTTGACTAGAAGAAATTCAACATAAAATAGGTTTTGGGTTTTTTAAAAATGGATTTATATATCCATTTTTTGGAAAAGACTGCCATATAATTTTTATGAATTTCCAATTCCTATTTCTCTATTTTTGAAGCATTCATAATATCATGCCATACCCCAAAAGCAATGCATTTGAGATCACTTACGCAATACAAGCATCTCCAGCCTCAAGCACGAGGCTTCTTCATTTGGAAATGCTCAGTTCAGACATGGCAGGCTATTTGCTGCCTGGCTTGTAGCTCATCTCTCCTGGTCCCTAGGGCTTGGTCAAGCACCCTTAGGAACAGCTCTCTGCTCTGCACCTCGTACACAAGCCACACATCACTGGGGCTTTTGTAAGATCAGCTCTTACAAAAGATGCAGGTTTCCTCTCACGCTCCCATGTTTCACTCATTTTAGGGAAAGCTCTATTCCCCATATTTGGATGTGGGCAATCAAGAGGATATAATTACCTCCTTGTCCCATTAGTATCTTAAAGATACAGTTACACTTCATGGGATGGGGTTTCAGGTACATCCACGAAGGAAGAAAGTGACTTAGGGAAACCTTTTTAAGTTAATTGCAGTATCAGTTTCCTGATACAACTATGCTCCTCTGCCATCTCCTTCCTCCCTTCACAAACGGTCTCCTACACACTCCCAATCTTTGATACTCAAGTCTATACTGGCCCAGCATATACAGGCTATTTTAGTCTTGACTCTAACCAAGATGTACCAAAACTGTTTCTCAGAGAGAAAATAATAGGTTTTGACCATCATCCAATACAATGCTGATTCCTCAGAGCTGATGATGCAAATAAAAGAAAGGTAGGAGACTGTCGTGTACTGAATTCCAACCAAGTACTAATAAATTTTTGCATATATCATGTGATTTCATCCTTTCAGTACTACACAGTAGGCATATAGGAAAATAAACACTCAGAGAAATTAAGTCCAAGATCACAAGATAAGCGAATGGTAAAGCCATGATTTAAACACAGGTTGATAAACTCCAAAGCCCATGCTATGTACACTACACACATATCCCTCCCACCCCTTTCTGGTTTTTTTCCTTATTATAATCCAATAACCCAGTGTAGGTAGTATTATGACCGAAGTGAGTCAAGCATCCTTGGGTAACTGGGAAAACACCAATGACCTCTGTCTGGAGAAGCTTCATAGCAGAGGTTCTATTCAAGTAAATGTTAAAGGTTTAATCTGAGCTGAGCAATGAGAGCAAAGGACATTCCCAATGTTGGGCATCAAAAGGTGGGGATAAGTCAGACTGTGAGGAAAATTGTGAATCAATCTAAAGAGTCTAGACATGGGACTTCCCTGGTGGTCCAGTGACTAAGACTTCACCTTCTGATGCAGGTTGTGCAGGCTGGATCCCTGGTTGAGGAGCTAAGATCCCACATGCCTTGTGGCAAGAAAAAACAAAACATAAAAAAGAAGCAATACTGTAACAAAATTCACTTACTTTAAAAATGGTCCACATCAAAAAAATATATTTAAAAAAATAAAATAAAATAAAGAGTCTGGACTTGATCCTGTAGATAAGACTGCTAAATCACCTTAATCAATAAGTAGACATGGCTGTATTTGTGACTATAACTTAGAAAGACCCCACTGACAGCAAGATAGAAGACTGTTGGCAGAAATGACTGGGGCTAAGAAGGTAAGGTTACAACAGAACAGGTGAGAGGATGTAAACTTAGACAGCAGTGGTGTGTACAAAGAGGAGGTGATAAATTTAACAAGTTTATAACTGTGAAAGGGCTCCACTCAATATGCCAGCAAATTTGGAAAACTCAGCAGTGGCCACAGAACTGGAAAAAGGTCAGTTTTCATTCCAATCCCAAAGAAAGGCAATGCCAAAGAATGTTCAAATTACCATAGACTGCACTCATTTTACATGCTAGCAAGGTAATGCTCAAAATTCTCCAAGCTAGGCTTCAGCAGTATGTGAACATAGAACTTCCAGATGTTCAAGCAGAATTAGAAAAGGCAAGAGGAATCAGAGATCAAATTGCCAACATCCACTGGATCATAGAAAAAGCAAGGGAATCCCCCAAAAAATCTACTTCTGCTTCATTTACTATGCTAAAGCCTTTGACTGTGTGGATCACAACAAACTGTGGAAAATTCTTAAAGAGATGGGAATACCAGATCACCTTACCTGCCCTCCTGCGAAACCTGTATGCAGGACAAGAAGGAACAGTTAGAACTGGACAAGGAACAATGGACTAGTTCAAAATTGGGAAAGGAGCATATCAATGCTGTATATTGTCATTCTGCTTATTTAACTTGTATACAGAATGCATCATACAAGATGATAGGCTGGATGACTCACAAACTGGAATCAAAACTGCCAAGAGAAATATCAATAACCACAGACATGCAGATGATACCACTTTAATGGCAGAAAGTGAAGAGGAACTAAAGAGCCTCTTGATGAAGGTGAAGGAGGAGAGTAACAAAACTGACTTAAAGCTCAACATTCAAAAAACTAAGATCATAACATTCAGTCCCATCACTTCATGGCAAATAGAAAGGTAAAAAGTGGAAACAGTGACATTTTATTTTCCTAGGCTACAAAAATCACTGCAGATGGTGACCATAGCCACAAAATTAAAAGACACTTGCTTCTTTCAAGAAAAGCAATGATAAACCTAGACAGGGTATTAAGAAGCAGAGATATCACTTTGCCAACAAAGGGCCATATAGTCAAAGCTATGGTTTTTCCAGTAGTCATGTATGGATGTGAGAGCTGGACCATAAAGAAAGCTGATCGCCAAAGAATTGATGCTTTTGAACTGCGGTGCTGGAGAAGATTTGAGAGTCCCTTGGACAGCAAGGAGATCAAACCGGTCAATCTTAAAGGAAATCAAACCTGAATATTCATTGGAAGGACTGATGCTGAAGCTCCAATACTTTGGCAATCTGATGTGAAGGGCTGACTCATTGGAAAAGACCTTGATGATGAGAAAGACTGAAGGCAGGAGGAAAAGGGGGTGACAGAGGATGACATGGCTGGATGGCATCACTGACACAATGGATATGAGTTTGAGCAAGCTCCGGGAGATAGTGAAGGACAGGGAAGGCTGGTATGCTGAAGTTCATGGGGTTGCAAAGAGTCGAACACGACTTAGTGACTGGACAAAAAATAAAGTAGAATCAAGAGGACTTGGTCATTGATTGGAAGAAAAAGATAAGGAAGAAGAAAGTCAAAAGGAAGATGTGTTTTCAACTCTGCACAACCGGATGACACCATTAGAGGAAACATAAAGGTCAGGTAGGAATTTCTTGTCCTTATGTTTACAAAGAGACAAAGCTGTCAGCGAGACAAGAGATTCCACCTCTGAAAAGGACACTCCAGAGAACACAGTCTGAAAACTCAGCCCTCTGCCATCCACCCTAGGAGGAAGCTCACTGTGAGAGAGAATACAAGGCTATTTGCTCCATTTGCTCTGGATGCACCAGCACTGACAATGTTCCCGTGAAACCAGAGACCACAGCCTGGCATAGCAAAATACTTCACAGATGTGCTGACCTCTCTGAAAGACATGATTTTTTCCTGCCTCAGCTTTCTATTTTTAGTTAGAGATCTTCTTTGAAAGGCCTAAATCAGAGCTCATGGCGTGGTCCAAATATTTATGGAACCTCAGATCTCTGAAAGCAGGCTTATGTTCATGGCAAGTACAAGAGTAAAATGTTCCAAGGAACGAGTTTTAGCTAAGCTAGCATTAAAGGTTTCATGGACATTTTCTTCTGGTGGATTATTTTTTATCTCCTTGGCTTTCCCGGAACCCCACAATGGTTGAAAGCCACAGTCTCCCTTCATGATACAAACTGCTGAAGTCAGTCTCATAATCAGAGAGTGTGCCATCCATTTTCCAACTGTTCCAAAATCACTTTTCAAAAGAACATTGTTATCAACCATAATAGCTGTCTTCCTGTTCTGTGCTCCTTGCTTTGTATTCATCCTATGCCAATAAAAAGGAGCCTGTTCTGAGGTCCACGCATTCCACAAAAAGTGTTAGTCGCTCAGTCATGTCCAACTCTTTTTGACCCCATGGACTACAGCCTGCCAGGCTCCTCTGTCCATGGAATTCTCCAGGCAAGAATAGTGGAGTGGGTTGCCATTCCCTCCTCCAGGGGAATCTTCCCAACCCAGGGATCAAACCTGGGTCTCCTGCTTGGCAGGCAGATTCTTTACCACCTAAGCCACCAGGGAAGCCCCCATTCCACAAAGCCTAATCACAATAGCAACACTCATCATAAAACCAGGGATCTCTCATTATGGGACTTTTAGAGGAGAGAAAAAAGAAAGCATCTCTATATCAGATCAAATGCTTCAGCTCAGAGGACAAGATAAGATTCTCTACATCATGGCTGCCAGAGTACATTGTTGGTTTCCTTGGCTGCGTCTGGCCCACAGCAGCCTATGGAGAGCAGGGAAGAAGAAGACCTCACCTTTATAAACTGTAACAAGGTTCCCTTACATGAAGCTAGTCCCTGGCCAATTACAATCAGTCCTTGTATCATCTGCTCCTCACTATTACCTTGGGATTTTGCAGGTGAGGAAGCAGGATTAGAAGAGATGGGCATCACACAGCTATTAAGGGTTAGAGCAAAACTCAAGCCAGGGCTCCCTGCTCGGCAGTGTGCTGGTTCACCCACTCGAAGAGGTAAGTAAGGAAAGCAGATGATGAACATTTGCAAGACTGCTATATTCACACCAGCATTTAACAGCATTGTTCACCCCCATTCAGAAAATACTATGTGCCAAAGGTATATTTATACATCCATATATATATTTAATATATACTCATAGTATACCTTATATATAGTTATATATATTTTATACATGAAGCTATATGTAAATTTACCTATAAAGGAATGTATATAACATACATATAGCATGAACCATATTTAGAGAGAGAATTATACACATACTAAATAAAGATTTGGGTCAATTCCTCTATAAGTGAGACAAATCTCTTTAATTTTGACTAAAAATACAAAAAAAAAAGTTTTGATTATATAAAAGTAAAATTTTGGTATAGAAAACCATGCCATATGCAATGTTAAAAAAATATTTGCCACTTATATCACAGACAAGTGGTTAATATACCTAGCATATAAAAGGCTTTAGACAGAGAAAAGAGAAAAACAATATAGAAAAATGGGCCAGATATGAAGACAGTTTACCAAAAAAATGTCAATGGGTCTTAAAACAGGAAAACAATGTTCTACCTTGCTCATAGCAAGATAAATGCACATTAAAATTACGGAGCAGTATCATATCTAACAGGCTTCCCAGGTAGTTCAGTGGTAAAGAATTTACCTGCCAAGCAGGAGACGTGAGTTCAATCCCTGGGTCAGGAAGATCCCCTGAAGAATGCAATGGCAACCCATTCCAGTATTCTTGCCTGGGAAATCCCATGGACAGAGGAGCCTGGAGGGCTTCAGACCATGGGGTCACAAAGAGTCGAACATGACTTAGCGACTAATCAACACCAAATCATATCTAATACCAAAATGGGAAAAAAAATACAAAAATTGAGCTACATACTCTATTACTAAGTATGTGGGGAAGCAGTTACTTTTGCATACTGCAATCCGGAACACAAAATGGAGGGAAACTCTTATGAAGGGGAATTTGGAAATACTGAGCAAAACTGCCCACAAATTAGGAGAAAATGTTTGCAAGTTATTGGGCTTCACCGGGGCTCACTCAGATGGTAAAGAATCTGCCTCCAATGCAGGAGACACGAGTTCAATCCCTGGGTCAGGAAGATCCCCTGGAGAAGGGAATGGCAACCCACTCCAGAATTCTTAGCCTGGAGAATTCCATGGACAGAAGAGCCTGGTGGTCCAAGAGGTCGCAAAGAGTCAGACACAGCTGAGTGACTAACACTTGACTTGACTTGACAGATCTAATAGGAGTCTAGAATCCAGAATAGATTTAAAAAAATAAAAAAACTCTTAAAACAGTAAAAAGACAATGGGCAAAGGGTCTTACAGATATTTCTTCAAAGATATATAAATGGCAAAAAAAATACATGAAAAGATGTTCAACATCATTGTTCACTAGGAAACACAAGTCAGAATCACAGTGAGATACCATTTCACACAACTAGGATGGATATAATCAAAAAGTAATAATAATACAAGTCTTATGTTATAACACAGTAAGTGTTTGTGACGATGCAGAGAAATCAGAATCTTCAAGTATAATGAGTTGTACTGGAAAATGGTGTGACCAATTTGGAAAACAGTGAAGGAATGATAGAATTAAAATCTCACCATTGTGCAACTCAAAATAAAATAACAGATCTGCGTGTGCTCATAAACAGCTGCTAAAACCCAGTTAAAAACCGAATAGGGAACTCCACAATGGTTAGTTCAGAGGAACAATACCTGAACTCACTGCTCAAGCCAGTGTAACAAAAAGAGACAGGACAGAATGTGCCTCCTGATGCAAATGCATACACAATTCTAAACTATCCCAACCAAAAAATAAAATAAGACATAAATTTGATCTAGCTCTAGGTCTAACAGTTAAAATCAAATAGGATATTTCACAGGAACATGTTCAAAGACACTATAGGGATGCAATCAGCAAAAACCAGACTGTGGGAAATTATACAGGACAAATGATGGATCAAATAAATGACACATCAAATAGATTCAGTGTGTGGCTTTGTGTGGATACTGATTCAAGCTAGCCAAATGCTTTCAAAAACATATATATGAAAATCAGGAGTATCTGAACACTAAACTAGACACTTGATAATGTAAAACTATAATTGTTCAATTTTTCAGTGTGTTAATGGTATTGTAATTGTGCTCTAAAAATACCTTTATCTTTTGGAAATATATGCTAAGATTTTATGGATAAATTTTTACTGCACTGAGAATTTACTTCAAAATAATTCATTGGTATGGGGATGGGAGGAGAGGGAGGAGTCACTGATCGTACAGAATGGCTATGAATTAATAATTATGACAATTATTTTAGCTGAGTGACAGGTATAGAGGAATTTAACAAATTAGTCTCTCTTTTTTTGTACATATTAAAATTCTCCATCAAAAAAATGTTTTAAGAAAAATCTACTAAGTACCTTGTGTGGCTATGCACTGTGATACATGTTTTCAGATACATTATTGTGCACCCTTTAATTTCCAGCAACTCACGTAGTACCTCAGTATAAGCAATGAGTAATTATCATTGAATGAATGACTTCATTTACTTCTCCCGCAGTCCTAGCAGTAGATCTTATACCCCATGTCACAAATAGTGAAACCTGAGGCTCAGGATTTAGCCAACATTATACAGAGTTATAGGGCAAACTTTTTCCACTATGCTTCAAACATTTAACTTTTTTAACTGGAAGGAGGAAGGTCTTTAACTGATTGGTCTTCAATTTTATATATTTTATCAGTCAGCCTCAATAAAGAATGCTATATACTCTGGTAAGGGATTTGGTACTGGCATGTCAAGGATACATGCGGTCTCTGATCAGGCACATCTATGTGTACCAAAGGCATCTGGCCACGAGGTAGAAAACTCAAGTGCTATTTTCATTTTCTTCCTCAAGAGCTTCATTTCATTGCATCAATCCTCCTGTCTACTATCAACACAAATTACTCATGGTGATTGTAAGATTGAAAAGAAAGAAAAAAGATGTCGAAAATCCAAGATATTTTCTGGCAGCTTAAACTAAACACCACGTTGATCTACTTCTCTCCAAGTGGCATCTATAAAGCCTTTCCAAAGCCATTAACCTCTTACCACTCTCTCTGCTTCATGCTCTCAAACTCACTTTATAAATGCTCTCAAAACTGTGTCTTTTAAAGGTTGACACATGTCCATGCACAATGTGCATAGATGGCTTTGATAACACACTTGATTTGCTCAAAAAAGTAAGAAAGGCATAATAAATACAAGCCATTTCTACTTGCTTTATTGGGCAGAACCATTCTTTAAAATCAATTCCATAAAAGTAAACAAACAAACAAAAAAAAAAAACCCCTAGATTCTTCTGTCCTTCCCACTTGTCCAAAATCTACATTAGTTCTATCATCGAGGGAGAAGAGGGGGGCATTTTTCTGCATTAATAATGTCATCTTTATGGAATAATCATCTGGAAAAGCTGTATTTCATTCTATTAACTTTCAAAGAAAAATCATATATGTTTTTTAAAAGGATGCTGTGCTGTGCTTAGTCGATCAGTCATGTTCGACTCTGTGTGACCTCATGGACTCTAGCCCACCAGGTTCTTCCGTCCATGGGAATCCTCTAGGCAAGAATACTGGAGTGGGTTGCCATGCCCTCCTCCAGGGGATCTTCCCAACCCAGGGATCAAACCCTGGTCTCCTGCACTGTGGGCGGATTCTTTACCATCATGCTAAATTCTATTTCCAGCCATGCTGTGTGGGAATATTCCAAATAAAATGAAACAAATGTAAACAGAAGTGAAAACCTAAATTCCATCCACACCCAAGTATTGAGCATCCTCTCAGCAGGAGCCTTCCCTGGTGAGGACCTTCTCCCAGAGCAAGCTCCCCATGCACTGGGGTGGGTAGCGTGTAAGGAAAAGAAAATCAGAAGTCAGTGTTGGGTCACAGAGGAGCAGAAAGTATAATGAAATGTCAGAGGCATTGCATGGTCCACCTTGACTGTGGATTTGGAAATGGAGATGCTAGTGGTCCTTGATTCAGATCTTTGTGGATCAGAGTGTCTTTTAACAGCACAATCCTGAGAAAGAAATAACTCTTTAAGAGACACCTAGAAGGACATGCCCAGAGCCAACGTGCAGGCCATATAAAGCCTCAAAGAGCCTTCTAGATTTAAGTCTTTGTTTGCAGGGATCAGCATTTCCTGGGTTTCCTGAGGTTTCTAAGTGGAGCCAATCCCCCCAGTAGTCTTCCAAATGGTTCTTCCCAGCCCATGAGGAAGCCTGGATGTAAAGTCAGTCCCACTGGCCAAGCAGAGCAAGGAAACTCCCTCCTGGTCTCTTCCACATCCGTGTTCCAACAGCATTATGTGCAGCTGACAACACACCAGTGGCATAGGTCCCCGGTCACCCTAATTCAGAAGATTCATAACCCAAACCCAACTTTTAATTGTTGCACTGAAAGAAATCAACCCACCAGTTCCCCTTATCCAGGTCCCCTTATCCAGGCTGAACTATCAGAAGCATCTAAAGAAAAGAAGACAAGGTTAGGACTCTGAAAACTTGTACCTGAAGTGCCACTTCCCAGGTCTGTGACCTTGGATGGGAGGTTCTTGATCAATAAAAGATGATGTACACACTTTGATGATATGATAACAAACACAAAAGTCTTCTGAAAACACAAAGCATAAGATACATGTAAAACCTTATTTCAAAAATAAGAGAGTAAGATAAGAGTCCCCTGGAGATAGTAAAGTAATGCTCAAAATTCTCCAAGCCGTGCTTCAGCAATACATGAACCGAGAACTTCCAGATGTTCAAGCTGGTTTTAGAAAAGGCAGAGGAACCAGAGATCAAATTGCCAATATCCGCTGGATCATTCAAAAAGCAAGAGAGTTCCAGAAAAACATCTATTTCCGCTTTATTGACTACACCAGAGTCTTCGACTGTGTGGATCACAATAAACTGTGGAAAATTCTGAGAGAGATGGGAATACCAGACTACCTGACTTGCCTCTTGAGAAACCTGTATGCAGGTCGGGAAGCAACAGTTAGAACTGGACATGGAACAACAGACTGGTTCCAAATAGGAAAAGGAGTACGTCAAGGCTGTATATTGTCACCCTGCTTATTTAACTTATATGCAGAGTACATCATGAGAAACGCTGGGCTGGAAGAAGCACAAGCTGGAATCAAGATTGCCAGGAGAAATATCAATAACCTCAGATATGCAGATGACACCACCCTTATGGCAGAGAGTGAAGAGAAACTAAAAAGCCTCTTGAGCAAAGTGAAAGAGGAAAGTGAAAAAGTTGGCTTAAAGCTTAACATTCAGAAAACTAAGATCATGGCATCTGGTCCCATCACCTCATGGGAAATAGATGGGGAGACAGTAGAAACAGTGTCAGACTTTATTTTTTTGAGCTCCAAAATCACTGTGGATGGTGACTGCAGCCAGGAAATTAAAAGATGCTTACTCCTTGGAAGGAAAGTGATGACCAACCTAGATAGCATATTAAAAAGCAGAGACATTACTTTGCCAACAAAGGTCCATCTGGTCAAGGCTATGGTTTTTCCAGTGGTCATGTATGGATGTGAGAGTTGGACTGTGAAGAAAGCTGAGCACTGAAAAATTGATGCTTTTGAACTATGGTGTTGGAGAAGACTCTTGAGAGTCTCTTGGACTGCAAGGAGATCCACCCAGTCCATCCTAAAGGAGATCAGTCCTGGATGTTCATTGGAAGGACTGATGCTGAAGCTGAAACTCCAATACTTTGGCCACCTCATTCGAAGAGTTGACTCACTGGAAAAGACCCTGATGCTGGGAGGGATTGGGGGCAGGAGGAGAAGGGGATGACAGAGGATGAGATGTCTGGATGGAATCACCGACTCGATGGGCATGAGTTTGAGTAAACTGTAGGAGTTGGTGATAGACAGGGAGGCCTGGCGTGCTGCGATTCATGGGATCGCAAAGAGTCGGACACGACTGAGTGACTGAACTGAACTGAACTGAACTGAACTAGAGAAGGAAACGGCAACCCAATCCAGTATCCTTGCCTGGAAAATTCCATGGACAGAAGAGCCTGGTAGGACTGTAGTCCATGCAGTCACAAGACTGAGCACACACGCATTTTGAGGGGGATGGTGGGAGATGGGTTGGTAGCAATAAATAGGTAGAACTAAAAAAAAAAAAAGGTGAGTCCCCCTACCTCCTTGCTCCTGCCCCTACTTACTCCTTTCTCTCTCTTGCCACCTTCATCTGGACAGTCATACTAGAGAGGTGCTCATTTCCTCCGGATTCCTTTTAGAATGGCTGACTCCCTCTGCAAATTCCAGGGATCCCTGTAACTCACCCAGCTCATCTCCAAGCAGGAGAGCTGCTTTAGAAGCCTAATTCAGTGAACCCAAAAGCCAGAAATCTGTCCTATTTGTAAAAAGGAAAGAACCAGAGGTGAAAGATATTCAACCAGAAAGTGGAAAAATGTGGACTTTGCCACAAGACGGGAGACTTAACTCTCCAGTAGCTACCTCATCACATCTCCAACTGAGTGACATTACTTAGAGGAACCCTCATGAAGACAGTTGGCCACCTGATGTGAAGAGCCAACTGACTGGAGAAGACCCTAAAGACAGCTGTCAGGGTGACGTGATGAGGTCCAGAGGTGGAGTGCTGGAGCACTGAACGCATCTGCACCACAGGAATCATTCCCCCTGCCCTTAATTCCCAGCTCTGTTCCCCTTCTCCCAGAGCCTTTCAGGTGCATTTTTATCTGCACTGCCCCACCCCCAAGGGATTACAGTGCCTTTATAGATCTCTTTATCCTTAGTTATCTTTACATCCTTATAGTTATCTTTACCCTCTTTATCCTTCTCTTTATTGCCTTTATAGTTCTCTTTATCCTCCACAACTCTGACCATTACTGTCACCAGACTCCAAGCTTTTCCATGCAGGGGACCATGTCTTGTCATCGCCACAGCCCTAGCCCCTTATGCTAAGTACTGCCCATGGTCTAGTGAAAGATATTCATTTTGATCTGGAAGAATCAATAAAAACTATCACTTAACCACAAAAGAGGGTGCGCCACGTGGACAACAGGATCTTCCAAAGTTGACATGCTGTGTCTCCCAGCAACCCACTCCTTCCAGGCCTGCCCTCTCCCCTCCTTCCTCAGTCATCTACCCCAACTGCCCCATGGATTTTTACAAAACAGAAGAGTCTCCTGGATGTTTAACCCTCATTTCTGTCACTAGGTTTTTCTCCTCTTCCTTTGGTAAATGCTGGCATCAGAGAAAACACCAGACAGGCAGCTCTTACCCTTGTGGTGTTGATGTCACACACTCTGCCCTCATCCTGCCCAGCGGAATGTCCATCATCATCCAAGAAGCTCCGGCCTTCTCCCCTCACTGGCAAGTGTGGGGTACAGAGGCATTTAGCAGCCAAAAAGAATCCTGTTCTCTGGTTGCAACGGCCGAAGCAATCGCTGGGAAATCACTCTCACCTGCAGAAGAAAGTATCAGTCATGTTGTAACTCCAAGGAGAAAACACATCCAAGAAGTTTTATCTCAGACTCAATCCTCTGGGCATTTTACTAATTAGACTCCTATCGTAGAGCCCAGTCAAATTCCCAGGGACCCATCACTCCCCTTGGTCATATAGCTACAGAGACATCACAAAGTGATTCGCAAGAGCACTTTCAGGCTCCAGGACTCAGATCTTGACTGGAGTAGACACCTGGGGCATCTCCACTGACCCCAAGGCCAATAAAACATCGATAACATGAGGTCCTAAAATTAGGACAATTAGTCACTCACCTCCCACACTGTTTCTTCCAGGAGCATCATTTTCCTAGCTAATTCATCAAGGATATACTTATAAAAAGACCCTGATGTTGGGAAAGATTGAGGGCAGGAGAAGGGGGCGACAGGGGATGAGATGGTGGGAAGGTATCACCAACTCAGTGGACATGAGTTTGAGCAAACTCCAGGAGATAGTGAAGGACAAGGAAGCCTGGCTTGTTGCAGTTCATGGTGTCACAAAGAGTCAGACATGACTTGGCAACTGAACAACAACATATTTATAAACTTCTAATTGAATACCTTTAATCCATATTAGAGACCAAGTTTTGAGTGTGACTGCAGTAACAGAATGACTGCTTCTCTAATTTGAAATCAATAGGTTTCAAAGACTGGCCAAATTCAATGTTGCTTCATTGGTCACTGTCATCTTTTGCAGATCAGAAATGACTACACATGCTAGATCAAAGTTCTCTAGTTAATGCGTGTGTGTGTGTGTGTGTTATGTATGAGGAAGAGTTAATATGAAAATAAGAGGATAAATTTCATTTTTTCTCTCTGAATAAATTAAAGAAAGCCAAAAAAAACAACAAACTTTACTTACCAACAAGGTAAGCCTTGCCTCATGGTGGTGCTTTCCCATGGTAGTATCTAAGCATCTACCTATCGATTTTCATGTTTTCCAATCAATGCTAAGTTCAAAGGGGAAGTGGGGAAGATAAAGAAGAAAGGATTGATCCTGAGCTTCAGAAAGAAGTAAAAGACACGCTTCCAGCTGTGTCAGTCACTGCAAACTTTCATTATAGCCGAAGCGCTGCCTGATGTTATCCAGGCATTGGGATTACAGACAAGATGCAGCGCCTGCCCTCTCCCCCATCTCGGAGCCCACAGGACCCAAACCAAAGAACAAACACGTGGAGGTGTCCTACCAACATCCAGGGGGCAATGGGGTAGGAAGCAAAGCGGGAACCACAAGCCGGTCCCAACAAGGGCCAGAGCAACCCTGCAGCAAATTTCCACCTCTAATAGAGATGACAACGAGGAAGGATACAGAAAAAGTGCAGCTCTACCCACACTGAACTTCTGTGATTTGGACCCTTGGCAAAGAGGTAGAGAAATTTCAACACGGATAAATAAAATTCAGGAGCTAGCCTCCTCCTCCTTTCCTTCCGCCCTTCGCCTCCTCCCCCCCTCATCTCCCCCTCCACCTCCTCCTAATTCTCCCCCTCCTCCCCCTCACAGTCCTCCCCCTCCCCCTTCTCCTCCTTTCCCCCCTCCCCCCCTCCACCTTCTCCTCTTCCTTATTCTCCCCCTCCTCCCCCTTACCATCCTCCCCTTCCTCCTTCTCATCTTTCTCTTCCTCCTCCTCCTTCCGCTCCCTTCTCCTCTCCCCCTCTCCATCTCCCCCTGTACCTCCTCCTTATTCACCCCCTCCTCCTCCTACAGTCCTCTCCCTCCTCCTTATAGTCCTCCCCTTCCTCCTCATCTTCCTCTTCTTCCTCCTCCTTCCCCTCCCCCTTCCCCTCCCCCTCTCCATCTCTACCTCCTCCTCTTCCTTATTCTCTCCCTCTTCCCCCTTACCGTCCTCCCCCTCCTTCTCCTCTTCATCTTCCTCTTCCTCCTCCTCCTCCTCTTCCACGGCCTCCCAGCAGCACCTCAAAGGGTTAGCCTCAGATATTTGTGTTCCACATGAAATGTAGAAATGTCGTGCCTTTTTTAAAAGGTACAGCACACAAATATAGGCTTCCTTTCCCTACCAGACACCTTTCCAAAAGTAGCACATTTTAAAGGAAGGTAAGATTAATCTGGCTAGGAGATAATTAACTAACTACAAGCAGCTTTGATATGACTACATTAATTACTGAAAAAAAAAAAATCAACAAAGTCCTTAGGCTATTCAGCACTTCTGAGAAACCTCAGCACTGCTGGGCACTGGCTCATCACCTTCTCAGGATGGAGCTGGTCCAGAGACAGACTGTGACCTTACCCAAATGTATCATTTTTACAGAAACTGGTGCCCAGTGGGCATCAATGTCTGATGCATGAACAACATTCTAGGCTGTCTTTTTCTCTCTTCTTCCCCTGAAAATCAGAATTCTTGTACCTTGCCTCATTTCCCCTCACCATGATTTCTGTCCAAAAGACTAGGTTTTTGGAAAACACGTAAAATCAATCAATTCTTCTCTATATGAATTTATGTAAGTTCTGGCAGCTCTATGCTGGGGTTAATGGTGACCTCATCCAAGAGGACTTATTAGGACTTTCTGACCCACACCCAGAGCCCCTGTCCCTGCGGCAGACCACTGCCGACCCGTACCTTCACAGGAGATGCTCAAATATAGTTCTGTCTCAGTCTTATTTGAATGCAGAGTTCCAAAGAATAGCAAGGAGGGATAAGAAAGCCTTCCTCAGTGATCAGTGCAAAGAAATAGAAGAAAACAATAGAATGGGAAAGACTAGAAACCTCTTCAAGAAAATTAGAGATACCAAAGGAACATTTCATCCAGAGATGGGCTCAATAAAGAATAGAAATGGTATGGACCTAACAGAAGCAGAAGATATTAAGAAGAGGTGGCAAGAATACACAAAAGAACTATACAAAAAAGATCTTCACGATGATCTTCCCAGATAATCACGGTGGTGTGATCACTCACCTAGAGCCAGACATCCTGGAATGTGAAGTCAGGTGGGCCTTAGGAAGCATCACTATGAACAAAGCTAGAGGAGGTGACGGAATTCCAGTTGAGCTATTTCAAAGCCTAAAAGATGATGCTGTGAAAGTGCTGCACTCAACATGCCAGCAAATTTGGAAAACTCAGCAGTGGCCACAGGACCGGAAAAGGTCAGTTTTCATTCCAATCCCAAAGAAGGGCAATGCCAAAGAATGCTCAACTACTGCACAATTGCATTCATCTAGCAAAGTAATGCTCAAAATTCTCTAATCCAGGCTTCAGCAATACATGAACCGTGAACTTCCAGATGTTCAAGCTGGTTTTATAAAAGGCAGAGGAATTGCCAACATCTGGTGGATCATCAAAAAAGCAAAAGAGTTCCAGAAAAACATCTATTTCTGCTTTATTGACTATGCCAAAGCCTTTGACTGTATGGATCACAACAAGCTGTGGAAAACTCTGAAAGAGATAGGAATACCAGACCACCTGACCTGCCTCTTGAGAAATCTGTATGCAGTTCAGGAAGCAACAGTTAGAACTGGACATGGAACAACAGACTGGTTCCAAATAGGCAAAGGAGTACATCAAGGCTGTATATTGTCACCATGCTTATTTAACTTATAGGCAGAGGACATCATGAGAAACACTGAGCTGGATGAAGCACAAGTTGGAATCAAGATTGCTGGGAGAAATATCAATAACCTCAGATATGCAGATGACACCACCCTGATGGCAGAAAGTGAAGAAGAACTAAAGAGCCTCTTGAGCAAAGTGAAAGAGGAGAGTGAAAAAGTTGGCTTAAAGCTCAACATTCAGAAAACTAAGATCATGGCATCCAGTCCCATCACTTCATGGCAAATAGATGGGGAAACAGTGGAAACAGTGACAGATTTTATTTTCTTGGGCTCCAAAATCACTGCAGATGGTGACTGCAGCCATGAAATTAAAAAACACTTGCTCCTTGGAAGAAGAGTTATGACCAACCTAGAGGGCATGTTAAAAAGCAGAGACATTACTTTGCCAACAAAGGTTCATCTAGTCAAGGCTATGTTTTTTCCAATGGTCATATATGGATGTGAGAACTGGACACTGAAAGAAAGCTGAGTGCCAAAGAATTGATGCTTTTGAACTGTGGTGTTGGAGAAGACTTGAGAGTCCCTTGGACTGCAAGGAGATCCAACTAGTCAATCCTCAAGGAAATCAGTCCTGAATGTTCATTGGGAGGACTGATGTTGAAGCTGAAACTCCAATACATTGGCCACCTGATGCAAAGAACTGACTCACTGGAAAAGACCCTGATGCTGGGAAAGATTGAGGGCAGGAGGAGAAGGGGACGACAGGGGATGAGATGGTTGGATGGCATCACCGACTCAATGGACATGAGTTTGAGTAAACTCCGGGAGTTGGTGATGGACAGGGAGTCCTGGCGTGCTGCAGTCCATAGAGTCGCAAAGAGTCAGACACGACTGAGTGACTGACCTGAACTGAACTGATGTGAATTTATGTCAGTTCACCCCCTGCTTATGGCATTCATACACTAGGTGTGACCTCTCCATGTAAAATGATAACTAGCATTTTCCAAGTCCCTACAACACACCAGGAACCTTCCCATTTTACCGGTAGAACACTGAGGCTCAAAGACACTGTGTGCCCAAAGCTCCACACCTGTGAGTACCAGAGATGGGATTCAAGCTCAGGTAGGTCTGCCTGATTTCAATGAGTATAGAAAATCAAGATCCTCTTCTAGCCTTTAGAGAAAATTAAGGAAGGATTGGGAGAGAGGGCAGACATGGCCCAAACCAGCAGGTTTGAGGGGAAGAAAAATGTGTGCATCTGACACATTCCCCTCTTCCTGCTGAACAATCCCACCAAAGGTTCTGTTTCTATGTTCCCATCATCCCTATCTGTGTGCAGCTGTCCAAAAAAAAAGAAGACTGGAGCATTCGTGATTTTGCACTTATGCTGGTTTCTGACTTTGTTGAGTGATTCAGTAGGATCCTGGCAAAACACATCAAGCTCATTCAAGTATCTCCAGCCTCCGCAGAATTCCTCTCTTCACAGGATGAAGGGAGACCCTTAGTGGCATCCTTGGGCTCCCGTCCAGCCTGGCTGTATTTCCTGCTGGGTTGACTACAGCTTTCAAAAATGAACATGATGACCGCCTCCAATACTGAGAGGGGAAAGGTGAAGATTAAGTGGCAGATCTCACTCTTTCATCACCCGGAGGCCTGACATCCAATCTTGGAACAGAACGAGGAGCATCAAACGGATGAGCAGACGGTACACAAGACTGATAACAATGCCCTGCGTCATTCTCCCAGAGAATCACAGGAATAATGTTGCTCTCCCAAAATTAAACTTTAAAACCAGTGCCTGAGAACTTAAAGCAGGCACTCCAAGTGATATTGCAGCCTAGGTCTGTGTCCTCTGCGTTTGTAGAGAATGCTGAGAGCACCTGTCACTGCCCTGCTCACATTCTTCTGAAATGTTGTCACTTCAGCACCACCCACAAGATTGAGAAGCCTGCAGTTAGGGACAGTATCCTAATATCAATCTTCAAATTAATTGTCTCTGTTATACAATGACACCTGACAGGTTTTTGTTTTTGTTTTTAGCCAATTCCTCTCCCCCAAACCAACAAGACTAAAGAGTAAATTAATTAAAAGAATCAATATGGATAATGAAAGGCAGAGGATCAGCAATGGAAGCAGAGAAAGAAATTTTCAAAAATCAAAATTGGTTGCCAAGACCCATTCCAGGACTTTCTACAGGAGAAGAGTTTTATCCTGAAGACACAGCATCTCCAACACTGATATGCTATATCTTGAGTGGGGTTTTAAGTCTCCAGAGCTCAGAGTCTCAGATATCATTGAAAGTGAAAAAGTGAAAGTGAAATCGCTCAGACGTGTCCGATTCTTTGCGACCCCAGGGACTGTAGCCTACCAGGCTCCTCTGTCCATGGGATTCTCCAAACAATGATACTGGAGTGGGTTGCCATTTTACATACCCCCAAATCTCCCCTTGTTCTGACTCTCAGCTCCCTGAGGCACCTGCTGGTGATTTCAGTTCCCAGGTTACTTGTCAACACAGAGCAAATAAGCTATGCAGCTGACACAAGTGTCCACTCTGTCCACCACTTCTATTTAAAGAGTGGAACTTAGTAAAGCAAACAGAAGTTTGTTTACTCAGCTCTGGGACACCTGAGTTTCTGAAGTCGCAAGTCTGAGACAGCTGACTCCAATCCGTGATAAGGTTACCAGGTAAATGATACCCTGGAGCACCCTCCTAGCAACCCGCCAACTTCCCTGGACACATGCTGACCTTGCAAACTTCTATAGCAGGGACTCTTAGCCTCAGCACCACTGACATTTTTAGGCCAGATAATTCTTTTTTCCTGGGGGATGTCCTATGCACTACAGGACGTTTGGCAGCATCTCTGATCTCTACCCGAAGGCTTCCCAGGTGGCTCGGTCATAAAGAATGCACCTGCCAATGCAGGTAACACAGGTGTGATCCCTGGGTAGGGAAGATGCCCTGGAGGAGCAAGATCCTTCCTGGAGAAGGGAATGGAAACCCACTCCAGTATTCTTGCCTGGGAAATTCCATGGACAGAGGAGCCTGGTGGGCTACAGACCATGGGGTCACAGGAGTCAGGTATGACTGAGCGACTGAGTATGCACACAGGCACTGGACTCTACCTGCTAGATGCCAGCTGTATACCTCCTTCCTGCCCCCCAGGGTGTGACAATCACAATGTCTCCAGATGCTGCCAAATGTCCCCTTGAGAGCAAAATCAACAAGCAGAGTGAAAAATACCTCAGACTCCTACCTATATGGGAGCTGGAAGTTCAGAAAGGTCAGAACCACAGATTGTACTAATACTTCATCTGCTGACAGGGGCTGGGGAAATTTCTCCCAAACACTTATTCCTTTAGAATTCAGTCCTGGCATTTCTGGTGTCAGACAAGCAAAATTTTGCAAATGAGGAAAGATAAAAGCAAGGTTAACCTTTTGTTGAAAGTCAAAGCATGCGTCACACAACTTGAATCTTGAGTCTAGTGTAAAGATTAGTGATTTTCTCTGTGAGTCGGTCTTCTGTTTGCTAACATTTTCAGTGCTAGGATAACACCCAGGGCCGCACATTCATACAGTTTCAAAGATGTGGCCTACTTCCTGTGGGGGGGGGGGGGCGTGGAGGGCTGCTCCTGCTGGCCACACCCACTCCTAATCAGATCTGCCAAAATTGTGGAAACTCTGATCTTCCACAAAATCAGTTTGGTAGTCTTGCCCCTATTCATCATCTACAGACCAATTCCCAATAAAATATAAGAGTAATGATGCAACACGAGTACAAAGAAAAGGTAAAAGTTGACCCTACCTCTAACTTGCTTCATTAGTAAGAACTGTGGTCAAGGGTTTTGCTTAAATAAAGCTAAAATAAGGCAATCAGGCCACCATAGTAGAATTTAATGTGCCAGCAAAGTCATATTTAAATCCTATAATCCAAAGCAATCAGAATAATACAACCCTGTCTAGTTAATTCAGAAAGTAGTTTACTAAGAATATCTCCAAATGACTTATTTTTTCCAAATTATCAAATTTCAGTGGAGAATGAACATGTGGAAGGGAAGGGTGGGACAAACTGGGAGATTAGAACTGACATATATACACTATGATGTGTAAACCAGCTAGTGGGAAGCTGCTGAATAGCACAGGAAGCTCAGTTGGTGCTCTGTAATGAGCTGGAGGGGTGGGATAGGGGAAGCAAGAAGGAGGCTCAAGAGGGAAGGGATATATGTATCCACATAGATGACTCACTTTGTCATAAAACAGAAACTAATACAACATTATAAAGCAATTATACTTCAGTAATAAAATAATAAATAAATAAAATATGAAAGTGATAGTGAAAGTCGCTCAGTCGTGTCTGACTCTTTGTGACCCCACAGACTATACAGGCCATGGAATTCTCCAGGCCAGAATACTGGAGTGGGTAGCCTTTCCCTTCGCCAGGGGATCTTTCCAACCCAGAGATCAAAGCCAGGTCTCCCACATTGCAGGTGGCTACTTCACCACCTGAGCCACAAGGGAAGCCCAAAATATAAAATATAGAAGCCACTAAAAAAGAAATACCTTAAGTCAATAGGAAAAATCCTTAAATTAACAAAGTTTTGTTTTTTTTTTTTTCCTTCCTTTTGCTCTGTCTCAAGAAGAAAATGAAAGCTTCCCAGGGTCTAAAATATTCAGGAATTAAAAATAAATTGATAGGGATTCTGGTGTTCAGAGAGAAAACCAGTAAGTGCTTGCTAAAGTAAGGCCTCTAAATGATATTTGAAAGGTTAATACAAATTATACTTCTCTTGGCCATCCAGAATGAGTGAATGCAATTCCATCCCCAGAAACCCCAAGGGCTACAAGCGTGGTAACTGAACACCACTGTCCTCCCCCGGGGTTCTGTTCCTAGACGACCTCCCCTGGGGAGCAGTAAAAGGCAGCAGGCCGCTGCTGAGTCATCTTCAAACACAACCCACAGACAGGAAGGTAAGGAGGGTCCGTGGAAGGCTGTGCACCTCATAAGGAAAAGCAAAACCACACGGCCACTGACCCCAGTGCGGTCCTCCTCCACGACTGCCACCATTCCACTGGCCCCAGGGAGGAATGCCCTGGCTCCCTCCACTTTGCAGGAGTCCCCCAGCTTCATAGCTGACAAGCAGGGGTTCAGCCTGCAGCCAGGAAACAGGAAAATCATCCCACCTGGGGACTTTAGACTTGGTGTCAATTGATTAAAGGAAATCTTCTGGAGGACACTAGTAATGTATATCACAAAATCCCACAGTTTCACCTTTTGGAATGTATCCTGAGGAAATAAATCAGACACATTGTCCAAGGATGTAGATACAAGGATGTCACTGCATCACTAATTATTCATAAGAGTAAAAAGGCAACCTAAAAGTCCATCGATAGGGGAATGATGAAATAAGACTAGGAGCGGGCCATGGCAAAGAATACTCTGCGGCCATTAAAAATGCTGACATGATCGTAACAGCTCTGCATACCAGGTCAGGTTCCTCTCTAAGTGTTCTCACCTGAACCCATTTAATCCTCACAACACTTGGACTAGTGGTATTTCCATTGGGTTCATTTTACAGAGGGAGCAACTGGCAAACAGAAAAGTTAAACTAACTCTCCAGAGTCAGTAGCTCCTAAGTGATGGTTTGACGGTTTAAATTCAAACAGTAATACTCTAAAGCCCTATTCATCCACTGAACTCCACTGCCCAGAGATTCATGGAAAGTAAGTCACAAAATGGTAAGTAGGAGAAGAAAATAATTATAATACAACAGCGTCATGATCTGATCTTTATAAACTATGTCTGCCTTTATGAAATGGAAAAAAGAAAAAAAAACTATACAAATATGCCCCAATATGTTAAACACATTCTCTCTGAATGATGGAATTTGGGGTGATTTTTGCCTTCTATTCTGTACCTCTCAGTATTCTGTGAATTTCTTTAAAGTACTACAAAAACACTGAAGAAAACAATTATTTCTAGTTGGGAAAATAAAAGGTCATAAGCAGCCTTGGTCAGTATTTGGGAAGGAAGGAGAGACAGAAGGGCAGACATTAAGTTAACTCACAGGTCCGGGTGAGACAGAGCCCTCCGCCGACGTGCTCCGGCGTCATGTGTAGGATTAAAAGCTTCTGCTGTTCATGCTGTCTGCTTTAAGGAAGGCCTGTCCTGGAAATAATGGAAGACAAAACACAACATGATTCTTGCCCTCCGCGCTTAAGGAGCTTAGAAAATGTTGGAGGAGAGTAAATAGGTAAATAAACAACTGCAACTCAAGGCAGAATATCAACACAAGAGGAGATGCTGACAAGGTGCTGCAGTTGAGAGGAGGTTAAGGGTCCCCTGGGATGGGGAAGCAGGGACACTACCTGATCAGGTGTACCAGAGCTGAGCCCGAAGAGTTGGGTCAAATACGAACAAGTAAAGAACAGGGGATAGTAAGGCTGCTCTCCAAGTAGAGGAAAGAACTCGTGTAATATGCGGGGACTAAAACGCCTATAGTAGGTAGAGAGCAGAAAATGGCTGGACTCACCCAAGATGTAGCCATATGACCTAGACTTATTGATTTTACATTTTTTTTTTTTTTTTTTTGGCTGTGCCTTGCGACTTTTGGGATCTTAGTTCCCCAACCAGGGATTCCCCAGTAGTGGAAACTCAGAGTTCTAACCATTGGACTGCCAGGGAAGTTCCTAGACATATTTAAATAGATTCTTTCTTCTCAGAATATGAAGAAATTGTACTGTCCACATCTTGGTGAGCTGGGAGTTACCCAGGTGAGAGAAGTCTCTATGGAAGCAAAATGGATTGCATGTGGCCATACGGAGAATCTGCTGAAACATGAGACCACAACCCAGGTCTCCTGAAGTATTCAGCCACAAGGAATAGTCAGAGAAATTTAGTTTTCAGTTCAGTCACTTAGTCATGTCCGACTCTTTGTGACTGCAGAACGCCAGGCTTCCCTGTCCATCACCAACGCCTGGAGTTTGCTCAAACTCGTGTCCATTGAGTTGGTGATGCCATCCAACCATCCCATCCTCTGTCGTACCCTTCTGCTCCCGCCTTCAATCTTTCCCAGCATCAGGTCTTTGCAAATGAGTCAATTCTTTGAATCAGGTGGCCAAGGTTTGGAGTTTCAGCTTTAGCATCAGTCCTTCCAATGAATATTAAGGACTGATGTCCTTTAGGATGGACTGGTAGGATCTCAAGGGACTCTCAAGAGTCTTCTCCAACACCACAGTTCAAAAGCATCAATTTTTCAGCGCTCAGCTTTCTTTATAGTCCAACTCTCACATCCATAAGTGACTACTGGAAAAACCATAGCTTTGACTATGCCAAAGCCTTTGACTGTGTGGATCACAACAAGCTGTGGAAAATTGTTAAAGAGATAGGAATACCAGACCACCTTACCTGCCTCCTAAGAAATCTGTGTGCAGGTCAAGAAGCAACAGTTAGAACCAGACATGGAACAACAGACTGGATCCAAATAGGAAAAGGAGTACATCAAGGCTGTATATTGTCACCCTGTTTATTTAACTTATAGGCAGAGGACATCATGAGGATGGACGAAGCACAAGCTGGAATCAAGATTGCTGGGAGAAATATCAATAACCTCAGATATGCAGATGACACCACCCTTATGGTAGAAAGTGAAGAAGAACTAAAGAGCCTCTTGAGCAAAGTGAAAGAGGAGAGTGAAAAAGTTGGCTTAAAGCTCAACATTCAGAAAACTAAGATCATGGCATCCAGTCCCATCACTTCATGGCAAATAGATGGGGAAACAGTGGAAACAGTGACAGACTTTATTTTTGGGGGGCTCCAAAGTCACTGCAGATGGTGACTGCAGCCATGAAATTAAAAAATGCTTGCTCCTTGGAAATAACGTTAAGACCAACCTAGACAGCTTATTAAAAAGCAGAGACATTACTTTGCCAACAAAGGTCCGTCTAGTCAAAGCTATGATCAGAGAAATTAAAACAAAACAAAAAAACCTTTGGCATTATCACTGTTCTAGAATATCTGAAAAAATTAGAAGCTACCACTGGGTAGAAGAGTGCACCACGAATTGCAGTGATCCAAAATGGCTAGATCATCTTTAATGAATTAATAGAGAAGAACATATATTGCTAAGTTATAAATTGGTTTTAGTATTCTGGTAACTGTATTTCCATACAGTTGGATTGTTTTATATTCTGCGGCTTTTTTTTTTTTTTTTTTTTTGCATTTAAAAATGCTATTCTAAAAAGTGGTCCATAGATGTCCCAAGACTCCCAAAGGATTCCAGGGCACAAAAAAAGTTAAGAATGTAAAATTGTAAATCACTTCATGTTACTCCAGTAGTAACTTCCATCTTACTCAGACTAAAATTCCCCTTCCCTGACCTGACTTACCTGATTTCATCTCCTACCCCTCTCTCTCTCTTTCACTGCCATCTGGCACACTGGTCTCTGTTTGCGTGCTCACTCAGCTGTGTCCAACTCTGCGACCCATGGACTGTAGCCTGCCAGGCTCCTCTCTGAGTGGGATTTTCCAGGCAAGGATACTGAAGCGGGTTGATATTTCCTTCTCCAAGGGATCTTCCCAATGCAGGGACTGGTCTCTGCAACAGTCCTTAATCCTACCTCAGGACCTTTGCACTGGTTGATCTTTGTGCCTCAAATGCTCTGCGTTCAGGTGATTGAATCCCACATCCTTCTTCCTCACATCCTTCAGCTCTTTACTCAAATGACAGCTTCTCAATGACGCTTTCCTTGTTTACCCTATCTAAAATATCCCTCGATGAAACTCCCAGCTCCCATGCTTACTGTATTTTTTCTCCTTAGCATTTGTTAATCCCTAAAATGCATAGAGACATATGCTTTGTCTCTTTATCTTATTTATAGTTTGTTTCCCCACTTGGATATGAGCCCCATAAAGGCAGAAAGTTTTATCTTGTGCTTCACTGTATCCCCAGCACCTTGAACCTCACATGACACATATGAGGTTCTCAAAAATTACATACTGAATTGATTGATGAATCAATTAGTTGGTTGACATTTATCACATATCTTGGCTACTGGCTGCTTCCACACCGTGTCAAATTTGAAAGTCTCTGTTGCCCACTGGGAGGAAAGAAAAATCACACAAAATGTGCTTTTGAAACTGTGGTCACCACAGATGAAAAGGAGCTTACTTATCGGCCACTGCAGATGGGAGATACATTTTATTCCTTAAGAAAAAGAGTTTTACATCAAAGACAAAACAGATAAGTTCTAACACACACAAGTTATGGATCAAGTTATAGCATAACAAATACAGAAAAGTAAATAGAAAAATTGGCATGTGGCATACAACCAATAAAAGCACACTAACTCAGAATGTAGTAGAAGTGATGCTGGTTGATATGATCATCATACAGATTTCACCTGGCAAATGATTTTAAAAAGGAAATGGACAGCTTACAAAGGCATGAGTAAATACACGTAAGAAATCACTACATGAGTACTGCTTGACTTAACCTGCTGCTTTTAAAATGCAGAATTACCCATTTGAAGGCTTTGCTGCTTACCTATTAAAATAGCAAAGCTGCCTTTAATATTGATAAAGTCTGAAGCTCACAGCACTATCTTCATAGACATATAAAACACCTCACTCCATGCTACACACCAGGAGCATGTGGTTTTAATAAGAACAACCTTCTTCTGGTAGGATAATCTGCCAACCAGGCAAAGTAGGACTGGACTTCTTGTAATTATAAAAGGTTAAGTCAAGGACAAATAAAGGAAGTACTATTTTTTATCACATACATCCTTATACAGACATGCTCAAGTCACTCACATATTAAAAATTTACACAAAATAGGGACTTCCCTGGTGGTCCAGTGGGTAAGACTCCACACTCCCAAAGCAGGGGGCCCGGATTCAATCCCTGGTCAGGGAACTAGATCCCCTGTGACTAAGGCCAGGAGCAGTCAAATAAATAAATAAATAAAATACAAAAAAATCTTCCAAATTCCTCCTTGCAACACAGCTTCTAGAAAACAGTTTTTACACTCATCCTCCCTTCTCCTACAATACTTGCCCTAATGCTAAGTGTTTTGCTAAACACACCTCCAGACAACCAAAGCCGAAGTTCACGTCCCATCTCTGCGTGACTTGCTTGTTTAAGGCATTTGTCACTGCCCACCTCCCGGCCCTTGCAGTTCACTGATGCCACATCTCTGGCTACTTATTCTTGGTTTCCTATGAGACTCTGCTTCCTCTTCCCGAACTTTAAATCTGAGTTCACAAAATAAAATAGCTGCAGGGACTAGGTAAGATGAGAAAGGAGGTCATCTGGCCACTGTGACAACCTGGAGAGCACCAGTCCTGCCAGAAAAGGATCACTGCCCCTCATCTGTGAGCATCAGGTGGCCAGATGACCCCACACTGTCAAGGATCTCCATTAATCTTATTTTTACGGGAACTTTCCCAACTTTTTCAATGTCATCAATTTCATGGTTAATGTTTTAGTACCATAAGCCAAATCAACAGATCTGTAGCCTGGATACAGCCTATGGACCTCAAATTTGTGTCATTTCCCCCATCCTGTGGGTTTCTCATCTCGCTTCAGGTTCTTCTCCCTGAAAATTTAACTCGACTCAAGAGCCCAGGTGGGGATCTCCAGCCCAGAGCCCCCTCTACCTGGTGGATTCACGGAAATGCCTCCTGGATATATCCATTTGAATGTCCTAATGGGCCCTTGAAATAAAACACGTGTACACTTTCCCTTCATCCTCTGTTCCCAAACATCTCTCAAGTCCCTTTCCTTCCCCTCTCTCTCCTGCCTCCGCTTCAATTCAGACACACAGTGTTCCCCATGGTTTACTCAATGGACCTCTGACTGCCCTCCCCACCCCAGGCCTGCCCACATTCTCTACTCTCAAATTCATTCTCCCATCCAAGCTAAAGCCACCTTCTAAAAGGCACAGCCTTGTATAACACAGGGAACTCAGACTGGTGCTCTGTGACAAGCTAGAGGGGGTGAGATATGGGAGGGAGGGGAGGGAAGTTCAAGAGGGAGGGGACATATGTACACTTACAGCTGATTCACGTGTAGCAGAAACCAACACAACATCGTGAAGCAATTATCCTCCAATTTAAATTAAAAAAAAAAAAACAGGAAAAATGATAGTTAAATAAATAAAATGCACAACCTTAACACGCTCTGATGGCTCCCTTGGCCTTCAGGATAAACTCTGGATCCACACTGCTTGAGTCTGAATCTGCCCAAAACTTAATCTAAGACCAAGGCCATGCATGCTCAGTCATGTCTGACTCTTTCATGACCCCATGGGCTGCAGCCCACCAGGCACCTCTGTCCAGGGATTTTTCAGGCCAGAATACTGGAGTGGGCTGCCATTTCCTTCTCCAGGGGATCTTGCCCACCCAGGGATCAAACCCATATCTCCTGCATTGACAGGTGTATTCTTTACCATTGCACCACCTAAGAACAGCACTATATAAATACTTATTATTCTAGCATTAAGCATTACCAGAGCCCTGAGTGTCATCTGAGTAAGACCTGGAATTCTAAGTACACGGGGACTGACCCATCTCTTTGATACTACTTTGACCCCCACCCCAGGTAGACAGACCTGCATCAGGTTCACTCACAGCAACAATGAAAGATCAGCAAAACTCACCGGCAGGCCTTTAGTCTCCTGTGTCTCTTTCAGTACACCCCTCACTCACTTCCAGCCAACACCGTTCTTGCATTTGCCCTGTTCCCCTTTCAAAACCAGTAGGAAATGCTGTGAGGTTAGTCTTCGTGCTCAGGTATGAAGTGAGGCCTCTAGACACTTCTCACAACACCAAGGGCTCTTTGGATACAAACAACAACAACTGGGGTGGCTCACTAATAAATCCAATCTGTGTCCGTCAGAAGGCTCTCTGAAGCTCTCTGGGCCAAAGAGAAGCCTGAAGATCCACACGTGGCAACAGATAGGAGCCGGGGCACTTCTGAAGGACATGGAGACAGAAACAGCTGACAGAAGAGGTCTGGTCAGGGAGAGCAAGGAGTACACCAGTGGAATCCTCCACCCTTCAGTCCCTCCACTGACAAACGCCTGATAAGCTGGGCGAACTGTCTGTCCATCCCATGGCTGGACTGGGGCAGAAGGAATCTCAGGGGAATCCTTAACACCCACCATCCCACCAAGACAACAACCACACAAGGAGGAATAATTACCCAAAGGAAATTAGAGGGCTGCAGGAAGAGGAAAGTGATGTGTGGCTGAAAATTCCATTCAACTTTCCCCCAGAGTTCTCTATTCTTGACCTTAGAACATAAATATGAGGATGAAAAATGTTCAGGCTTCCCTGATGTCTCAGTGGTAAAGAAGCCACCTGCCAATGCAGGAGACTTGGGTTCAGTCCCTGGGGTGGGAAGATCCCCTGGAGAAGGAAATGACAACCCCCTCCAGTATTCTTGCCTGGGAAATCCCATGGACCGAGGAGCCTGGTGGGCTACAGTCTGTAGGGTCACAAAGAGTGGGACAGGACTGAGAGACTAAACAACAATGACATGAATACTGTAGAAGTCTAAGGGATTTCAGGTCTCAAGGAACAGGTCAGATTACCTCTGTGGGTGATTGAGGTCCCTCTCTAATGCCCCAAATTCCACTCGTAGTCAAGTGAGTGACATCATCTCTCCCCTACTTCTCACTAACACCCCTCCCCTCTCCACAGGCAGCCAGAGACTTTTCAAAACTAAGGGTCAGAACGTGTCTACACTTTCCATAAACCTACAGTAGCTCCTCAGTGTGATGTTCGGGACAGAGTTCAAACTCCTTTCCACAGATGTCAAAGCCAGAACATTCCCGCCTGTATCTCTGACCACTGTCTCTACCCATCTACTTCCAACCCTCTTCCTGGGCCAAGACATATTCCTTCTCATCCACAGCCATGCAGTATACTCTCTTTCCCAAATCTCACTCAAGTTACCCCCTTGGTTCCCTCCTTTTTCAGTTAATTCCTGTTTGGCCTTCCAGAAACGAGCTCCAGAGTCATCTCTTCAGGACACTCTCTTGTGAGGACTGCACACACGTGCACGTGCACACACATGCACGCACACATCTCTAGCTACACAGGCACCATGCTCGGGGCTTACAGGTCTGTACTTCTCAGCAATATCACCGAAACACAGTGATATCATCACCCAAAACACAGCAGGCAAGTGGGAGAAGTCTGGTGGGATCCTGACTAATGAATGTTCCACCTAACGGTAAAAAAAACAAGGATTTTCCTGCTCAAGAGTGGAGAAGCCTGCTTGGAGGGTGCCTTCACACCATACAGTCTTCCCTGGAGGCTCCAGGATATGGGATGAGAATGTTTGACCAAACTATCATTTCTGCCTAGTCTGTGCCCCTGATACTTCAAGGTCTTTCCAAAGTATTGTAGAAAAGCATCTATTGCTGCTAGGAGTCACAGATTTTGCATAAATCCTCAACATATTTACAACAAAACTCTCTGAGACAGCCAAATGTCTGTTGCTGTAGTAAGTTGTCACAGAGACTATTTATTTCATAGAGTGAAAAAAGAAGTTTCACTTAACATTTTAAATATGATGGTTTATGTAACATCTAATCCATTATTTGGAAGGGAGAAAAAATGTTTTTATGTTTCACAAATATCCATATCCAGCTCCTGGAAAGCAAGCTGGGAGGACTTTTTTTTTTTAACGCTTTGCCCAGAACTATCCACTATGACTCACTCCAAACTTTATCAATATAAAAAAATTATAAAATAATGAGATCCCCAGGGGATGCGAGTCAGAATCACGTGACTGAGTGGGAGCTGCGGCTGGCTCCCACTGCCCAACATCATGAGAAAGAACCTAATGGCATATCCTGAGCCTAGAAAAAAGACAGAATTCAAAATTCAAAGTATAGTTTCTATTGAGTGTGTATTGCTTTCACACCATCATCAAGTTGAAAAACAGTAAATCAAAATATCATGTCAGGACCATTTATAGATATAACCAAAAATGCACGGTCCTCAAATTCTAAAATACTACTATCTTGCCCTTCATAGAATATATTTGCCAACCCTTGAGTAAATACTTAACACTCAAATAACAAAAATGCCAACAACATAGAGATCCCCATATTTGATTATAAACTCTTCCCTTTGATCACATGTGTTCATGCTAAGTCGCTTCAGTCATGTCCAACTCTGTGTGACCCTATGGACTATAGCCTGCCGGACTCATCTGTCCACGGGATTCGCCAGGCAAGAATACTATAGTGGGTTGCCATTCTTGCTCCAGGGGAATGTCCCAACGCACTGATCAAATCTGCGTCTCTTACATCTCCTGCATTGGCACATGGGTTCTTTACCACTAGGGCCACCTGGGAAGCCCCAGTTTGGAATTCTCCAAGCAAGAATCCTGAAGAGGGCTGCCATTCCCTTCTCCAAGGGATCTTCCCAACCCAGGGATTGAAACTGGGTTTCCTACATTTCAGGCAGATTCTTTACTGTCTGAGTCACCAGGGAAGCCCTGTGATCATGTATACCTGTCGCAAATTCAAACTGGAGACTAGCATAGAAATTAAAAATTCCTAAAATGCCCTAGAATTTCTTTTGTCAGATATGGGTAGAGCAAATATTGTCTCCAATCCTGTGGTTGCTTTCATCAATTGTTATTGTTACTGTTGCATTAAAAAGTGAGTTAAAAAAGAGTTTTCAATTTGACTTATTAAAATTAATTTGCACACCTCTCCTTTCTCCAGTCTATATCCTAAGGGTGCTCATTTCTCTCTGAGTTTCAAAGTTTTCCATACAAGGAAGAACAAGGGGCGGGGAGGGGAGTAGAACAGGAAGGAAGAAAAGGAGAGACCCCAAGCCCTCCGGCAAGCACAGCAGTGATGTGGACAGAGCCCCAGAGATGGCTTTCGGCACCATCTCTGGACGAGTGCAGACTTTCTTCCTGACCTTCTAAGCAGAAGCCCTCACTCCACAGTAAATAGGGATGCACGCTTGAAAACAACGAATGATATGACACTTCTCTTTTTCAGGAGCCACCTAGTTTTTTCACTTGAAATCATAGATAAACAATACAGGGAATTGTGAAGGTTCTAAATCAGACAGTATGACACAAAAAGAAACAAAAACATATAACACAACCAAAAGTTAATTTGGCTGTGGATTTATTCTGTAGCAGTAGTTCTCAAGTGATTCCCCAATGGCTCAGTGGTAAAGAATCCACCTGCCAGTGCAGGAGATGTGAGTTCGATCCCCAGGTCAGGAAGGTCCTTGGAGGAGGAAATGGCAACTCACTCCACTATTCTTGCCTGGGAAATTCCATGGACAGAGGAGCCTGGCGGGCTATACAGTCCATGAGGTTGCAAAGAGTTGGTCATGACTGAGCATGCACGCAAGCCAGCCAAGTAGTTCTCAAAGTGTCGTCAGGGACCTCTGGGATTCCTAAGATTCTTTAAAGGGTTCATGAGGTCAAAACTATTTTCATAATAAACTAAGATGTTATTTTCCTATTTCCTTCTCATTCTCTCGCAAGTGTCCTACAGAATTTTTCATATGATATATGATATTTGAGAACATAACAGAGAAGCAAATCTAAGCATTCCATTGTGTTCTATTAACCTAGACAAATCAATTTGTAAAAGTGAAAGACAATGTCACTTATAATTTTGTTAATTAAAAAAGATAGTTATTTTTCATAAAAATATGCCATTTGTGTTAACATGTTATGAGATTATCATTAGTTTAAATGAATTAAAAATTAATTTGAAATGTATCTATTTTCATTTCTAATATAAACATTACCTGGTAGCTCAATTGGTAAAGAATCCACCTGCAACGCAGGAGACCCCAGTTCAACTCCTGGGTTGGGAAGCTCCGCTGGAGAAGGGAGGGGCTACCCACCCCAGTACTCTGGCCTGAAGAATTCCATGGACTACACAGTCCACGGGGTTGCAAAGAGTTCAACACTACTGAGCAACTTTCACATTAACAAAAGCTTAAAACAAAACCTTTTAAGCATATAAAGTTCCTGAGACCAAAACATTTGAAAATGCAATTTCACAGCAATGCAATCTCAATTTTTTTTCTCTGATTTTTTATTGTGGTAAAATATACATGACCTAAAATTTACCCTCTCAACCATTCTGAAGTATACAGCTCAACAGTATTAAAAGCATTCATAATACTGTGCAAACATCATTTGAAACTCCAGAACTCTTTTCATGCTTAAAACTGGAACTCTCTACCCAATACGGTACTTTTTGTGGATCTGTCTACTTTGTCCAATCAGCTAATCAGCCCACACTAATGGGACCCTTCCTCCTCTAGAGTGTGTAGGGTGTGTGTCTGTGTAGATTGATGTGTGGGGCAGGACCCTGTACCCTGGAGAGACAACTCCATCCCCTCCTGTTTACACCACACAGTCCCAGATGTCCACGGCTCAAAACCACCTCCAGTTTCACTCCTTATGATTTAACTCTGCCTTCATGGGGCATTCTGAACCTTAACCCCAACATCTAATAGCATTTCAGTTCAGTTCAGTTGCTCAGTTGTGTCCAACTCTTTGCGACTGCAGCATGCACGCCTGGCCTACAGGCAGGCATGGACTGAAGCATGCCAGGCCTCCCTGTCCATCACCAACCCCCAGAGTTTACTCAAACTCATGTCCATTGAGTCGGTGATGCCATCCAACCATCTCATCCTCTGTCATCCCCTTCTCCTCCCACCTTCAATCTTTCCCAGCATCAGGATCTTTTCAAATGAGTCAGTTCTTCACATTAGGTGGCCAAAGTATTGGAGCTTCAGCTTCAGCATCAGTCCTTCCAAAGAATATTCAGGACTGATTTCTTTTAGGATGGACTGGTTGGATCTCCTTGCAGTCCAAAGGACTCTCAAGAGTCTTCTCCAACACCACAGTTCAAAAGCATCAATTCTTTGGTGCTCAGCTTTCTTTATGGTCCAATTCTCACACCCATACATGAGTACTGGAAAAACCACAGCTTTGACTAGATGGACCTTTGTTGACAAAGTAATGTCTCTACTTTTTAATAAGCTGTCTAGGTTGGTCATAGCTTTTCTTCCAAGGAGCAAGCGTCTTTTAATTTCATGGCTGCAGTCACCATCTGCAGTGATTTGGGAGATCAAAAAAAAATAAAGTCTGTCATTGTTTCCACTGTTTTCCCATCTATTTGCCATGAAGTGATGGGACCAGATGCCATGATCTTAGTTTTCTGAATGTTGAGCTTTAAGCCAACTTTTTCACTCTCCTCTTTCACTTTCATCAAGAGGCTCTAGGGGCTTCCCGGCTGGCTCAGCAGTAAAGAATCTGCCTGTGATGCAGGAGCCTGAAGAGATCTGGATTCGATCCCTGAGTCAGGAAGATCCCCTGGAGCAGGGCATGGCAACCCACTCCAGTATTCTTGCCTGGAGAAGCTCATGGACAGAGGAGCCTAGTGGGCTACAGTCCATGGGGTCGCAAAGAGTCAGACGTGACAAGCAACTGAGCACCAGAGGCTCTTTAGTTCTTCACTTTCTGCCGTAAGGGTGGTGTTATCTGCTTATCTGAGTTTTTTTATATTTCTCCGGGCAATCTTGATTCCAGCTTCCACAGAGACTGAGACAGAACTGTTTTTTTTTTTGTTTGTTTGGGTGTCTCCTGAGGAGGTACAGGTCAGCAGTGGACTGCTGTGGGGGTAGGGGTTCTGGGTGCACTAGAGCTGGGTATGGCATAAGCCTTCTTGGAGGAGGTCACCATTAACTCACCATGGAGCCACTAGAACTTACACAGGCCTGGGGCAACAGACACTTGAAGGGCTCAAATAGAACCTTGAGGTCACCAGGACTCAGGAGAAAGGAGCGATGACCCCACAAGAGACTGACCCAGACTTGCCCGTGAGTGTCCAGGAGTCTCAGGCAGAGGCATGTGTCAGTGGTAGCCTAGTGCAGGGTCGGAGCGCTGAGTGTAGTAGTGCGTGCATGAAGGAGGTCGCCATTATCTTCGTTACCTCCACCATAGTTTACCCTCCGGTCAAATAACAGGGAGGGAACACAGCCCCACCCTGCAACAGAAATAGCATCTAAGTGGGGATTATTTCCAAGTTGCTGATACTAACTTACAAATGAAGGGTTTGCTGGTGAGCTCTTATCTGCTGATGTGGGTGAGAGAAGCAACTGGTAAAAAAGCAAGTAAAAGCTAACTCAGGAACTGTGAGGGTCACGTTACATAACTGTACATCCTACTGGACACTCTCTACTTCAAAGCCCCGAATAAAAGACATGAGATGAGAAGGCAAAGTGTGCTGCAGCTTCCACATTTTAAGTCTGGAGGAGCTGGAAGAAGGGAATTCAGGGCTCATCACCAAAAAGAGGCACCACGCTGACATTTGATTTCTAATTAGATCCAGAAGCTTGGGGAAACAGCTTAAAGGTAAAGCTCTCAGGCACCATATGAACTTTCATGAGATTCCTATTTTTGCATATCCGGAGCGCCTACACCATAGGATGTATGACTTAAGGAGGTGATGAGAAGGTATGAGGATACTGATACCTTTTTATACTTCCGCAAAGATAGAAAGATAAACACTCTTACATGATGACACTTTTTATTTACACATTTAGGGATGAGGAGACAAGTTTCACCAAGAAGCTTCAACCCTGAAACAGCCGAGGGGCTAAGTCTTAGCCAGGCAAGAGATCATCACCAAGAAGAGGAGGGTGGGCAGGGTCCTCATGAGCTGGTGCTATTGTTTAGTCGCTCAGCTGTGTCCTACTCTCTGCGACCCGTGAACTGTTGCCCACCAGGCTCCTGGGTCCATGAATTCTCCAGGCAAGAATACTGGAATGGGTTGCCATTTCCTTCTCCAGGGAATCTTCCCAACCCAGGGATCCACCCCACATCTCCTGCATTGGCAGGTAGATTCTCATGACACCCCCTCATGAGGGTACCACACTTAAAAACTGGGATCTTAAGAACCCACAAGAAAAACACTACCCAGAAGGTATGATTTATTGACCTCAAAGACCAAAACGCAGAAATACCCTTGCCAGAATCCAGGCATCTCTTCTCTGTCCAAATCTGCAAACTACAGTCTTTAACCCTGGAGTTCTCCCATCTCTTTAGCCAATAAACTTGTTATCTTAAGTAAACCATAAGTGTTAACTGTTAGTTACTCAGTTGTGTCTGACTCTTTGCGACCCCATGGACTGTAGTCCGCCAGGCTCCTCTGTCTATGGGAGAATACTGGAGTGGGTAGCCCCTCCCTTCTCCAGAGGATCTTCCCAACCCAGGAACTGAACTGGGGTCTCCTGCATTGCAGGCAGATTCTTTACCACCTGAGCCACCAGGAAAGCCCAAGCATGTGATTTTAGGTTCACCTTGGCAGGCCAATCAAGACTTAGGAAAGCCAAACCAGATGACAGAAGAATGAAAGCAAAAAAAAAAAAAAAAATGCAAACATGTTCAAGCCCAAAATGTTAGTCTGCGGGCATTCTTTCATCTGAACACACTAATGATTTGTCAGGATATAAGTCAGCACTACTGAAAGCAGCCTTCAAGAGGCAGATGCCTCTTCACTGATCTTTGGAGGAATTTTCAATTCCATGGTCCTGTTTATGCTGTCATTCCCTTCAATGATTGATTGGTCACTGGCAGTCCATCACTTCTTCAAGACTCCATCAGGCTCCCTGTGATGTTCCTTGTTGATCTTCAGGCCAGCATATTCTGCTACACGTGGGTTCCCAGATGATAGACCATATGCCACTCTCTTGCATCTTTTTACGGGATCCCCATGGGTACAGAGGAAGAGTCCCATGTGATGAGGAAGACCTGGTAAAGAAGGATTCCACTGAGATGCAAAAAGTTGGCTTCTAGCCATGCCTGACGCTCCCCATCGGGCCTCGCCCCCATACATCTTGGGAGAGGCTCCGCATCTCCCCGGCAGCACGCTGATCACGGATGTCTTTCCATTTAAGTCAATTTGAAAGCAGCTTGCTGGTGATCATCAAAGAGCAAATGCTTAGAATCTCACCACAAATGTTCCCACATACCCACTCACAGTTCTCCTAATTCAATTTATAAAAATGATCCAAATTAACACATCTAAATGACTCTATGGAAGAAGAATATTTGTAGAAAGATCATCTATTTTTTTAATCATAAAATTGCCAGGTTGTGGGGAGAAAAGCAGGGAAGGACAAGTAACACACTCAAACTTACTCAGTGACTGGAGACAAAGCCAGAGGAACATCTAATCTTCTAGAAGTGCTAAGTAAGTAAGTGAAGTTGCTCAGTCGTGTCCGACTGTTTGCAACCCTGTGGACTGTAGCCCACCAGGCTTCTCCGTCCATGGGATTCTTCAGGCAAGAATACTGGAGTGGGTTGCCATTTCCTTCTCCAGGGGATCTTCCCGACCCAGGGATCAAACCCAGGTCTCCCACATTGCAGGCAGACACTTTAACCTCTGAGCCACCAGAGAAGCTAGTATTGTATAACTCCCCATTCAGAGATGTGTGCGCGCTGGTTTACGGAGGAGCTGGATTCAGCTCCCTAACCTCAGCCACAGTCGCCTTCCACACAGACAGACATAGACGCCAGGCCTCCCCTGCCCTCACCCCGTGTCTGTTCCCTTTCATAACTGACCTACACCTGTACGATCTCTACTTCCTCACTCCCTATTCATTCTCGCTCAGTCCCAGCTGGCTTGAAGTCTCACCTCTCCAACATGCCTCTAACCAGCCTCCCAATGGCCATGCCATTGAACCTCTCCAGTCTCTTCATCTCTAATCTCATTTTCACAGCCTTCACAGGTGATCTTCTAGAACCATAAACTGGCTCCTGACACTCCCCTGCCACAAATCCATGAACTCCTCCCCAGAGCCCTGGTGATAAACTCTTAAGATCCTGAACTTGGCCCTAAGTGCACAGCGTGACCTGGCCCCTGCTTTCCTCTCTGAACCACGCCCCCAGCACCTTGGCTGATTCTCCTAGAGTACCTCCAACTGTCCAGGTTCATTCCTGTCTTAGAATCTCCACACCCTCCGCAGCCCGGAAATATCTCTCTCTGCCTTTTCAATGTGATAAAGTCCTCTTCACCTCTCAGAAAGAAAAGTCTCTTCCTCAGTAAGGTCTTCCCAGCTCCCCCACCTAAACTAGCGCCCGCACCCCCATCTCTGCTACTCTCCCAGATGCAATTCTTTAGAACTCTTGCCACTACTTAAGTCTTGCATTCATTTGTTAACACCTGTCTCCTCACCAGCCCCAGCCTAGTACATAACACAGGGTAGATACTCAAACACCTGTTGAATAAATGCTTGTGCAAATTTGTGTATGTAAAGAGGATAGATACACGACCACAGAAGCTAATCATTAAGTCAATGTGGGTGAGCATCTGCTGGGTGCTCAGTTGGGCTCAGGTGATCCGCTCAGGACATCAGCAGGATGCTTCATTTGTTGGGGACTTCAGCAAGCACACTGAAGCCAGCTGCTGTAACACTAACTGCTCATCTATAATGCTAAGTCGTGTCCAACTCTTTGGGATCCCACGGACTGTAGCCCGCCAGGCTGCTCTGTCCATGAGCTTCTCCAGGCAAGAATACTGAAGTGCATTGCTTATCTATAGTGTTACTGGCTAAAAGGAGGTCTTGGGTCATTATCATCCAACACGTGTGCAATTAAAGACAATTTTATAAGGTATCTACTCCAAACAAACCATGGTGCAGAAAGGAACTCTGCTCAATATTATGTAGCAACCTAAACGGGAAAAGAATTTAAAAAAAAAGAATAGATACATATATATGTATAACTGAATCACTTTGCTGTACACCTAAAACTAACACAACATTGTTAATCAACTATACAACAGTTAAAAAGCTTAATAATTATATTTAATTTTTTAATAAAAGGCTGCTTTCTTTCTCTGCCTCTTACACAATTCTGGCCAATAAGATATAAGCAGAAATGTGCTGGAAAAACTTTTGAAAGAAAAAACAAACATCAAGCAAGGCTCTGCAGGATCCCAAGGACAGCAAGACCCCCTTGTCTACAAACAAAAAAATACTACACACTAATCTAGGAACTACTTAGAGCTTAGCAAGAGGAGTTAACTTTTATAGCCCATAGATGTATGTTGCAAAGTTGCAAAGGCTGATCTTCAGAAATGATAAAGGAGGACAAGGATGGACGTTTTCTAAACCAGCTTCTACACTGGACTGCACACTCCAAATATTGTTGTTGTGTTCATCACAATTGTGATTTCTCTCCAAGTTTCACCTACAAGGTCACTGAAAGCAAAAATAAAACAACAACAGTAAAAGGTTCTTTCTTCTTCTCCCCTGCCCCAACTAAGCATTCTAGCTAGCCAAGAGTAACAGCCGAACTCCAGCTCCAGGATGAAATTCAAACTCCACCTCCTCCAAGACCCTCCCCACCCACTGTCCTCCTTATGAGACATAAAAATGATGGCCTAGAGTCAGAAGACTCCTGTGTGTGTTGCTAGCTCAGGCGTGTCCAATTCTTTGCAGCCCCATGGAGCCTGCCAGGCTCCTCTGTCCATGAGATTTCCCGGGCAAGAATACTGGACTGGGATGCCATTTCCTAGAAATGGCCAAATCCAAGTCTCACTCACTTTGCCTTATTTTTTTCATCTGTAAGTTGGACTTCCTAACCTTCCCTCAGCCTGTCACTTATTGCACTCGATTACTGTGAGAACTGAAATGAGATAACCGTGTGCTGCTGCTGCTGCTAAGTCGCTTCAGTCGTGTCCGACTGTGCGACGCCATAGACAGCAGCCCACCAGGCTCCTCTGTCCCTGGGATGCTCCAGGCAAGAATACTGGAGTGGGTTGCCATTTCCTTCTCCAGATAACCTTGTGAGGTTTCTGCAAACTGCAGTAGGCTAGACAAGATGACAAAGTCAATGTGATTTTTATCAGGACTCATATTTAGCATCTTGTGTGGTTCTGTCTTATGCGTGCTAATCTTGAGTCTCCAAGTCCGCTGTAAATTCAAGCTTGCAGAATATATCTTAGATTCTGTCCGTCCTTAGTGCCTGCAGTACTGGGCACAAGGTGGTTATTGTTGTTGTTGAGTCACTAAGTCATGTACTCAGTGATTCTTTGTGAAATAGACTGTAGCTCACCATGCTCCTCTGTCCTCCACCATCTCACAGAGAGTTTGCTCAAATTCACATCCACTGAGTCGGTGACGCTATCTCACCATCTCATCCTCTGCTGCTTGCTTCTCCTTTTGCCTTCAATCTTTTCCAGCATCAGGTAATCACACAATAACTTTTTGTGACTTGGTTACTGGCTGGCTTTTTTAATGGATTTGACAGAAAGTGCAATGTCCTGTGATTTTCCTGGATTTCTCACTGATAATCAACATCCTTTCTGGAAATAGCCATAATGTTTACCTACCCCATGACCTTTATGGTCTGTTTCCCTTTTTCCCTACCAGCTGGGCAGAGTTCCATTGGAGAGAGGATAACATTGGCTAAAGAAAAAAGGATATTTTTTCTAGCATAGTTTTCAAGTTTCTTTTCAAGGGGATATGGGGAGAAAGGGGAAGGGGAGATGGGGAGTTCAAGGGGAGAAGCAACCAAAAAGTTGCTTCGTAACAGCAAGCCACCTCTCAAGGTCACCATCCAACGAGCCCAGCCTGAGTCCTACTAAGCGCAGGGCACAGGGTCAGGGCTACAGTGATACACAAAAAGGAATAGAGCAGTGGCTCCAGCTCCACAGCCAGACTGCCAGGGACAGAATTCTAGCTTCCCATCATCCTCACTATGTGACTTTGCACATGATACTCAACTGTCTCTTTTTTCTCATCTACAATAGGGTGATTCACGGGGGCAGAGATCAGAGTTATGTAGCAATAAGCCAAGGGATGCCTAGAGCCACCCAAAACTGGACTAGGCCAAGAACAGATTCCCCACAGAGATTCTGGAAGAAGTATTGCCTGTGTGCAAACTTGATTTGGGACTGCTAGCCTCCAGAACTGTAGAAGATTTTTTTTTCTGTTGTTTAAGCCAATAAAATAAAAAATGGGGTGTTATAAGAGCCTATCTTGTAAGGTTGTCATCAGGATGAAATGAGTTAATGCATCAAGAGCTTTCAGCATAGTGCCTCATTCAGGGTAACAACAATGTCCAGCATCAAGATCCTCACAGCTAAATGAGAAGCAAAGTAAGTCTAGGAGCCATGAGCACGTAGAAATCAGGCTGGAGCCCAGGACCCCAGTCTTAGTAGGTTTTTCACACAAGTGGTACTTGGGCAGATCTACCTTTTTGACACCTGATCAGCAGGGACAGTAAGCACGCCCACCCTTCCCTCTGCCTCCAACCCCCCTGGGTAGCTGTCCTTGCCTGCTAGTGAGACCTCGGATCCAGCCCCATCCTGCAGTCTCCCATCAGCTCGGCACCCTGCAGGGGCTCCATCTATTGCTGGTTCCCACAGAAACACTGTGACCAAGAAGGGAAGCCACACTTCCCAATGGGAGTGTTTTGAGGATTAAATGAGATAATGCCTGGAAAAGTGCCAGGCAGAGTAGCTGGCATATGGTATCCAGCCAATAAATGCTATTGTTTATATAGATAGATATTGTGATGAAAAGTGAAAGTCGCTCAGTCGTGTCCGATTCTTTGCAACTCCATGGAATTCCTTGCGACTCCAGGGAATTCTCCAGGCCAGAATACTGGAGTGGGTAGTCTTTCCCTTTTTCAGGGGATCTTCCCAACCCAAGGATTAAACCCAGGTCTCCCACATTGCAGGTGGATAAAGAAGAGGACTTCTCTGGCAGTTCAGTGGTTAAGACTCCACATTCCACTGCAGCGGGCCTGGGTTCCCCCTTGTCTGGGGAACTGGAGAATGAAGATCCCACATGCCTCAAGGCATGGCTAAAAAAAAAAAGAGGAGGAGGAAAACCATTGTGATGCCTGCTCTCTTAGAGGTGACACACATCCCAGCCCCAAATGCCAGACACAGGGCAGATGGAGAACTCTGGTAGAACAGGGAGGCAGTCTCTGAAGGATGACAGTGAGAGGCAAAATTCACTGAACACAGAAGAGGTGGCTGAAGTGCCCACTCTTCGCTCCCTTTCTTTAAAATTATAAGGAAGAAGAAAAAACTTAGCCGGTGCTTTGCTGGCAAACTCAAGCGTCAGAGCATTGGCTTTTTAATATTTTAATATTTCTGAACAGAACGAAGATTGCTTCCAACCTCCCCATTTGCTCTCACATACTTGACCAGCAAAATCTTAGCTTTGCTGCATTCATTAAGGGCTTTTCTTGTTCAGGCTGATTTTCCAGGTAATGATGGCTCAGACACAAAACAGAGGCAAAACAGATTCTGCAAGTCTCCTTAAAATATTCACAGCAAGCTCTGGATTCTGAGTTTCTGAGTACTTCATGATCATCTTCTCCCTACCCCAATACTGATCATTCCTAGTTCTGAAATGACTAATTTAATATTAGAACAGGAGAAGAAAGGAATCTGATGAGAAATGAAAAAAAAAAAAAAAACAGGAGCAGAAACTTCACCTTACTGCATATGACCAAGGCCTGGCCCATCCGCCATGATCTGCTTGTAAACAGAGAATGAGTGAATCAATATCCTTAAGCAGTTTACCACCCGGGTAAAGAATGAGACCTACCTAGTACAGCAAGTTCAACCACTGAATCAATGCCACCCTCTCTCAGCCTGAGACATGTGCAGAAAGAAGGACTAGGGCATCTGCCTTTAGCAAGACGGCAGGTGCTCAGGAAAATGCTTGCATTCTGTTTACCTGGGCAGGTATTTGCAAGTAGTCAGAAAAGGGAGCAACAAGGGGTAACTTACCCAGTTCTAAGCGAATGCTTATGCAAATCCCTTAAGCAAATACTTGAAAAGGGATGGGAAGGTTTCTGATCTGGTTTTTCTCACCTGCCCTACTATGGAGGCGTGTGAGATGAAAGACAAAACTCAAGTCAGAGGGCGATGAGAAACACCCCCTCCACGCCCCAGCCTCAAACCAGGACTTCCAGGGTCATTCTGGCGGGTAGAGGTGCTTCTCCGTTGCCCTCCACCCCTGTCCTGGGTTGCCTGAGCTAGACTACCGTCTCAAGGTCCCTAGCCGAGACGCTCAGACACCAATGGCGCAAAGGGTGCTCCTTTCCCAAAAGAGACCACAAGAGGCAGAGCAGGAGAAGCCCGCGGGGGGGGGCGGGGGTGCGTGCGGGGGGTAGGTTGTTCGAAATTATCCCTGCAATGCGAAAGGCGCCCAGCCGGGCTCGCCGCGGCCCCTGCCAGCAGGTCTGGCTCGCTCGCCAGCCGATTCACCTCGAGAAGTCGGGCAGCCAACCAGCCGGGCGCGGGAAATGGAAGTTTGCGACCCCGAAGTACCCACTCCCATCACGACCGCTGATCCAGACGCACGACCGGCGGGCGACCTGACAAGGGCCCTGCCAGCCCCAAGCGGCTCCCAGCCGGAGCGTGCCAGCAGTCCCCGGGCGCAGCGCGGCACCGGAGCCAGCGCCCTGCGCCCAGGGTGCGCTCATCCCAGCAACTGTCGCGGGGCGCCCTGCACCGCTGCGGGGCAAAGGGGAGGGAAGAATGACAGGGAAGAAGGCGGAGCAGGCGGCCAGGGAAGCACTTACAGCCGTCCGGAAAGCGCCTCCTCCTCTTCTCTAGGAAGAGAAGGAACGGCTTCCCGGCTAAGGAAACGCCCCAGGGCTGCCCCTCCGCGAACTGCCGCCTTTACGCCGCTCCTGGATTCTCCAGCCTCCATCCGCCCCCCAACCCGGCGCCCAAGAATGGATTCTAGACACCCTCCCTGCGGCTTTCCGAGGGACCAGACACTGTCTCGGTTGCCGGCGGCTCGCGCAACAGGCGGATCCTTAGGGGTCCAGCGACGACGGGCTCTGGGGACCGGAGGATGGAGCGGGCCGGAGACAGGCGCACACCGCAGAACGCCAAGTTCCCTGCAGCTGTAGGTCTGCGGGGGTCGTGCACTCGTGACCTGGGCCACGGCGGGGCTGGGCAGCAGACGATGGGGAAAGTTGCGGGGTCGCACGGAGAAGTCTCCGGAGCGCGCGGGGAGGAGGGGACACGAGCATGTACCTGCAGGCGTCCGGGCGCCTTTGGCTGGTTCCGCTCCGCGCGGCCGCCCGCCCGCGCTGCAGCGATCAGGCGTCCCCGCGCGGCCCCGCGCCCGCCGCGCCGGCGGCGAGGAGAGCCCGGTGGCCCGCGTCGGTCGGTCTGTCCGTCCAGTCCGGCAGGAGCTAGGCGCCCGGGAGCCGCTGGCGGGGCGGGGCGGGGCGGGGCCCCCCTCTCGGCCGCCGCCCCATTGGTCGCAGCTCCGCCCGCCGCCTGGCTTCAGGCTCTCAGTCTGCGCTCCGGGCCGAGGGCGCGGCGCGGTGCCGCGGGCGATCGCCGGCTGCGGGACTCCGGCCGCGCGACGAGCGGACTGTTGGATAGACTGAGAGGCGGCCCCGCAGGGCGCGCGCCCCCGCCCGGACCCAAGTGCAGAGTCACCCCCGGGGCGGCGCGCCGGGTCCGGGCAGGAGCAGCAGGAGCGCGCCCCGCGCCTCCCACCTGCGCGCCCTCCGGGGATGGGTGCACCTTGATCCTGCGGGAGACGGATGACCTCCTCTACGGGCCCGGCGGCTCCCGCAACGCCTCGTCACCCCCAAGCACAGCTCTGCGAATTTGCCGGAATTTTATTCCCGAGGACGGGGGCCCCCAAGTTGTTTTAAAACAAAGTGCGAAGGAAGCAGCCCCAGATCCTGTCTGTTTACCACCAGCCCCGCTGCCTGAAGACTCGTGCACAGTGTCTTCAAGATTGTTTTATACGCTCCGTTTCTCCACTTACCAAGTCAGAAGAGCTGGCGGACGTGTGCACTGAGCGGAAGGAGGACGAGTCTGTCCCCTTCCCGAAGGATGGACGAGGGGTTCGGAGGGAGACGCCTCGGAACAAACCCAGAACCCCGGCGAGGGCGGGGTGTGGGCCAGAAGGCCTCGCCGGCCCGTCAGCACTGAGCTAGGACGCTCAGCTAACCGCCCGGAGGCGAAATGGGATGCTCGGGGACCCACCCCCGCGCTCCCCCTCCCGCCCCCAAACTGCAGATTTTTAAGTTGTGCAGACTTGCAATAATTCTTCGGAGCCAGCTGCTCCGAGCTGTAGGCGCCCAGTGTTCCTCGGATTCCCGCCCCATATCGCGCAGTCTGCCAACCGCCCCCAACCCAGCACCCTCTCTCCCATCACTTGTCCCAGACCAGCACCTAGCAAGACCACACACACATTGTTAAGTTCCAGGCCCAGAGCCAGGCCCTCGGGAGGGGATGGGGGCAAAGGGGTGTGAAGAAAGAGTGAAAGACACTTTCTCTGACCTCACCGAAGTACCCCATGGTGTCTTTGGGGGTTTTCTCAAGTTATTTTTGATTGATCAAAGCCCACAGTGGGAATCAGATAAGGGAGCAGTGCTTATAAAGTCTGGTAGGCTTCTAGAAGGAGGTCAAACCTGAACCTTACAGGGCGGTTTGGCTAGAGGAGAGGATGGTGGCCAGCAGGAATGGTGGAGGAGAAGAGAAAGTCGTCTGCCCTCAGCCTCCAGCATTTTCATTTGGCAAAGAAAGGATGCCGGATTCATGGAAGGCGAGATGGGCATGCAGATGACTAGAGAACAGCTGTTTTTTGGGGGAGCTCTCTGACCCTGATCCCATCACTCTTTGAACCCTCTAGGTTGCCCCATCTCTTGTGGAAGAGGATTCAAAGCATTTATCTACACTGCCTTAGCAAGTGGGCTGGAAAGGTAAATTTTCATGCACCATCTATCATCTATCATCAAAGCTAAGATTATTCTAAAAATATGTTTACTTTGTATCAGCACCTGAGAAGAATGCTTCCAGGTCTCTCCCAGCAGTTAGCCGTTTAATCACTATCGCCAAGTTTATCCCCGAAGTCCAGCATTGTTTACTTGAGAATGAAGTATGTTCCGTATCTCTAAGCACTGCAGAAGGCATCTGCAGTGCAGAAGAGTCTGAGTGAGGTCCTTCCCATGGGGTCTGGCTGGCACATGTGAACTGGAGGGATGGCACACACAGGGGGCTCAGAAAGAGCCCCTACTTGGCATCTGTGAGACCTGGGGACAGAAAGGACAGGCCTCCACTCTGGGCATATTTAGGGGGGAGGGGTAGCGTAAAAGGGGCACAGATTTGAGAGCCAGACTGAGTTCTCCACCTGCTGTATCCTGTGGGGAGCCCTGAGAGCATGTCACTTGGCTTTTCAGCCCTAGTTTATTCATCTATAAGGAAAGTTTCTCCCTCAAAGGGTGATCATGTGAAGCCAATGAAATAACAGGAAAGCTTTGTGTGGACCATAAAGAGTATGTCTATTTCCTATTCCAAGGTTGAGCCAGGCCAAGTGGTGAATGCACACACACACTGAGCCACACACACACAGCCACACTCTCACCACCACCCCCCATCTAAAGCCCCTTCCTCTGACCACAGTCTCCATCGCTGAAGTCCATGCTCTGATCTGTCTGACCCCTTCTTTCCTCCCACATGCCCACCTCCCACCCCACCAAAATGTCTTTTTGCCCCGTGATATGACAGCCCATTTTCTTTTCACTAACCCTGCCCACAGGGAAGCACCTGGACAAGCCGTGCATCAACCTGGAAGGGGTTAATCACCAGCTGATGCTAGTGCTCACCCCTCCATGGTTTCAGAGAAGATTCCCAGAGTTCGTGGAGGTGGGCCTCATGCAGCCTGTCTTCCAGGGCTCCATATCCTCCTTGCTCTTGATACCTCGCATTTTCAGGGTCTCCTTCTCTCACCCGCTCACCCACAAGTCTCTGTGATCTGTTCCCTCTCCCCGCCCAAAGCTGTCCTTGACCTTCCATTCTCAGGAAAGTACGAAGGACGGAAAACAGCTGGGTGGCATCCCTGGAGGCAAGAGCAGTACTCATTTGTTTTTAAATGGGGACACGTCTACAGGTGAAAAGGAAGAGGCTCTCATCTCTGGCAACAAGGTGGAGAGTGAGAGGGTATTAGTAATGATGGGCAACATTTACTCATTTGGGGGCTCTTATTTGCTAGTCTTTATCCAGTGCTATGAATGTCAATCCAGCCAATCTGAGCACATTGAACACTTACAATTCCTTAAACTCACCAGCCTTTATCATGTTGTCCCACCTTCACAGTGGCGCTTCCTCTCCTTAAACCCTCTACCAAATCCTTCTTTGCCCCACAAACTCCCCTTCTGTTAGCACACCATTCAACTGATAATCACTACCCTCTACAGGAAAACCACCCCTTTCTTGTCCTGAATGATATATCTCCTCTCTCTTTGGAAACAGTGGCAGACTTTGTTTTCTTCGGCTCCAAAATCATTGCAGATGGTGACTGCAGTCATGAAATTAAAAGACGCTTGCTCCTTGGAAGAAAAGCTATGACCAACCTAGACAGCATATTAAAAAGCAGAGACATTACATTGCCAACAAAGGTCCATCTAGTCCAAGCTATGGTTTTTCCAGTAGTCATATATGGGTGTGAGAGTTGGGCCATAAAGAAAGCTGAGCGCCGAAGAACTGGTGTGTTTGAATTGTGGTGTTGGAGAAGACTCTTGAGAGTCCCTTGGACAGCAAGGAGATCAAACCAGTCAATCCTAAAGGAAATCAGTCCTGAATACTCATTTGAAGGACTGATTTTGAAGCTGAAGCTCCAATACTTTGACTACCTGATGCAAAGAACTTACTCATTGGAGAAGACCCTGATACTGGGGAAAATGGAAGGCAGGAGGAGAAGGGGACAACAGAGAATGAGATGGTTGGATGGCATCACCAACTCGATGGACATGAGTTTGAGCAAGCTCTAGGAATTGGTGATGGACAGGGAAGCTTAGCGTGCTGCAGTCCATGGGGTGGCAAAGAGTCAGACACGGCTGAGTGACTGAATTGAAGTCTGGTGACTGATGACTGCAGTCACCACCTGCAGTGACTTTGGAGCCCAAGAAAATAGTCTCTCACTATTTCCATTGTTTCCCCATCTATTTGCCATGGAGTGATGGGACCAGATGCCTGCATAAGACAGGCATCCCAGTGCACCAGCCCTGAGCGCCCTGAGCACCCTGAGCACCCTGTCTTGTGCATCAAACCTGGACTGGTGATCTGTTTCACATATGATAAAATACATGTTTCAATGCTATTCTCTCAAATCATCCCACCCTAGCCTTCTCCCACAGAGTCCAAAAGACTGTTCTTTATATCTGTGTCTCTTTTGCTGTCTCCCATATAGGGTCATCATTACCATTTTTCTAATTCCATATATATGCATTAATATACTGTATTGGTGTTTTCCTTTCTGACTTACTTCACTCTGTATAATAGACTCCAGTTTCATCCACCTCATTAGAAGGATTCAAACGCATTCTTTTTAATAGCTGAGTAATATTCCATTGTGTATATGTACCACAGCTTTCTTATCCATTCATCTGCCAATGGACATCTAAGTTGCTTCCATGTCCTGGCTATTGTAAACAGTGCTGCGATAAACATTGTGGTACACATGTCTCTTTCAATTCTGGTTTCCTCGGTGTGTATGCCCAGCAGTGGGATTGCTGGGTCATATGGCAGTTCTATTTCCAGTTTTTTAAGGAATCTCCACACTGTTCTCCATAGTGGCTGTACCAGTTTACATTCCCACCAACAGTGTAAGAGGGTTCCCTTTTCTCTGCACCCTCTCCAGCATTTATTGTTTGTAGTCTTTTTGATAGCAGCCATTCTGACCCGTGTGAGATGGCACCTCATTGTGGTTTTGATTTGCATTTCTCTGATAATGAGTGATGTTGAGCATTTTTCATGTGTTTGTTAGCCATCTGTATGTCTTCTTTGGAGAAATGTCTGTTTAGTTCTTTGGCCCATTTTTTGATTGGGTCGTTTATTTTTCTGGGATTGAACTACAGGAGCTGCTTGTATATTTTTGAGATTAATTCTTTGTCAGTTGTTTTGTTTGCTATTATTTTCTCCCATTCTGAAGGCTGTCTTTTCACCTTGCTTATAGTTTCCTTCGTTATGCAAAAGCTTTTAAGTTTAATTAGGTCCCATTGTTTATTTTTGCTTTTATTTCTATTACTCTGGGAGGTGGGTCATAGAGGATCCTGCTGTGATTTATGTCAGAGAGTGTTTTGCCTATGTTTTCCTCTAGGAGTTTTATAGTTTCTGGTCTTATGTTTAGATCTTTAATCCATTTTGAGTTTATTTTTGTGTATAGTGTTAGAAAGTGTTCTAGTTTCAGTTTTTTGCAAGCAGTTGACCAGTTTTCCCAGCACCACTTCTTAAAGAGACTGTCTTTTCTTCATTGTATATTCTTGCCTCCTTTGTCAAAAATAAGTTTTAATTGTTTATGTACAACCAGGCAATGAGGGCCTTGAAGACTGAATTTCCACAATCTTCTCTAAGGTATGCATATTTGTGAAGTCATTTACAGTGGCTCTGTCATAGGATTGCTCAACTCAATCTGCTCCTAGTGGGAACTGACATTCTGTTTTTCCTCTATTACCTTTTATCAGGTTAAAAGAAACATATAAACTTTCACATTGATGTCTTTGCTTGGATGCCAGGCGGCTCAAGACTAAACCTTGTTAATTAGCTAGAATGCTTTTATTCCAGATTATTACTACAATTACTGCTTTTCTTTCAAAAAATCACTTGTATGCTTACTTTAAATGCCCTATGTTATATTAATTTTGAAAATGCCTTAAATATTTATAGCCTTAAAGTTCAAAGACTTGAATTCTAATCCACTTCTGCCTCTGAACAGGACAGTGATATCTCCTTTTCAGTTCTCTTTGGACTTGGATTAGATGATGTCCAAAGTCCTTGTGAGTTCTAAAAGCTTACCATTCTACAGATAAAGGGACACGGTTTATACTTTATTGAAGGAAAAAAGCGCTGTGACAGAATGTGACTTAAATCTCTAGGCACAAAGGAATGCTCTCCTAGATACTTGGACATTTCCTCTGAGAACCCCCAAGGTGAGTTCCATGAAACATCTGTGCCTTGGTCAAAGGCTTTGGGCAAATGCATACTGCATCCCACTTGTCAATACACACAGTGCAGTTTAGTACAGTGAAGGCTCTGTCAGAGAAGTTCAGGTCTATATAAGAATACTGCAAAGGATGGACTTCTCGATGGCCCGTAATCTGGCCAAGGCCTACCTTTTCAGCCAGCGTCAGTGGCACACTCTTTTGTCTGCCTTACCCAGTCCTACACATCTTCCCCGACTCCAACACACTCCTCACTCTTGCAATCCAGCCTCACACGTGAGCTCCATCCTTCCCCTGGGCTCTTCATGCGCTCTCTGAGCCTTCACTCTACCTACTCTATTTTGATAATGCCCTCTTCTCTATCTGGCAAATGCCAATTCAACCTCCAGTGTCATTATCACCCATTCTCTGAGGCTTTCCTTTAACCCACAAATCCAGTTTAGTTGTTCCTTCCCCTGGGTCCCGTTTTACTTTGTACAGTTATACTCCTGTACTTCTATTGCCTCCTTGGATTGAGTCTCCTCTGTTAAACTGTGAGCCCTTGAAGATTGACATTATGTGGTATTATTCAGCTCAATACCACAAAGCCTGGCCCATTATAGATGCTCTGTGACTGCTTTAAGAATAAAAGAATGAGATGGATGGATGGATGGATGGATGATGGATACAAGGATGGAATACAGGCTTTCAGGCTTCAGGGAGGGTTCAGGAAAGCAAATTCAGAGGCACCAAAGACCACCTCTGATGAGTGAACCTGGTGGGTTTTCCTTCGGGGGAATCCTGCACCTGTTTTAATAATCCTTCATTTGTATGATAGAACTTAGAGGTCTAGCCTTCTTTTCCAACCAGAAGAAGGAAGATTTTCTCTGTGATGGAGACTGCTAGGAACAACCTTGTGATCTTTTCTCTTCTGCTTCCTCAGTAGTAATATCCCCAATGGTTGCCCGGGTCATAAGGTAACCAACTCTTCCTGGTTTTCCTGGGACTGTCCCAGTTTTAAAACTGAAAGTCCAGTGTCCCAAGAACCTCCCTGGTCCAAGCAAACCAGGACAGTTGATCATCCTACAAGTTACACTGCTGGCCAGGGATAAAGTCTACATGTCCAAGCCTCTAGGACCACTAAGGGAGAGCATACAACTGAGGTCTTTCCAATGGGACGTCAGTGGAAGTGACCCATTCAGTCACTGTGCTTAGTTGCTCAGTCATGTCCGACTCTTCACCACGACATGGACTGGAGCCCACCAAGCTCTTCTGTCCATGAAATTTCCCAGGCAAGAATACTGGAGTGGATTGCCATTTCCTTCTCCAGGGGATCTTCCTGGCCCAGAGATCAAACCCACGTCCCTTGTGTCTCCTGCATTGCAGGCAGATTCTTTACCCACTGAGCCATTTGGGAAGCCACATTCAGCCACCACTGGGACAGGAGAAATTTTCTATAAAAATTTATTTTGAAAAAAAAAAAAAATCACAGCTTTTTACCATAATAATAAGGCAGTCCTACCCTAACAAGATATGGTGGTGCAAAGGAAACCAAAAGATCTTTTTGGATCTTTCAAATACACCCATGCTTCTTCTTTAAATTCAGCTGCAGTCAGCTATGAGCATTGGTCAGCTCGACTGACTAGTCATCTTTCTTTCCTCTTTCTTTTCTTCCCTTGGTTACAGAAAGCTAAATTACTCATACTCCTCAGTTACATCATATTATCATCATTAGCACGTAAGGCCTCTCTCCTGTTCTAATTGTTTATTTTGCCTTTATCCCCCTTCCACACTGCCACTGCCACCTGCTCTCGTAGGCTGCCATTCTAATGAGCTTATTGATCGCCTTCGTTTCCATGTGTCCTTGCAAAATATGTATGGCTGTTTTGAATGCATACATTTAAAATTTATGCAAATAGTCATTTGGCCTTTATCTCAATCTTCTCATGTGTTTCATTCCATATGGTGCTGTGGTTTTTACCTCCATCCCCATTGGTCTGTGTGTATCCCCATTTTATTACTGTGTACATTATCCACTCTCCCATGATGGGCACCCAGACTAGCAGAAATTCCCCATCACCATAAACATCACTGGGATGAAAAACCTCTCTCATGTCAACCTTAGGAACCCAGGAAAAATTAAGCATGGTAATATATTACCAGGGTTTCTGGTTGTAGAGTACAGAGAAGACAGATACAGAAATACTGAAATACTTCTATGCTGATTGGTAAGTAGTTCTGCCCCCAGGATCCCTGAATATCCTTCCTGTTCCCCCAGGAGCCCTTAGAAATTTCCACCATCTGCCAACTAAAGGGTTAATGCCTGGGCCAGTGAGAACTGACAGCCTCTCTAGCAATTGATAAGTATTTTGACTATCACCCCTGGATATACATATAGTTAATTTAATGGTCCCCAGCCATTATTCTTTCATAGGGCAACCAAAACAAATAAAAACTCCTTTACCTAAATGAAACCTGGGGCCCCTACCACTTCACGGAGCTATTATATCACTATCAACGGCTGCACTTCTTTTACCTGAGAGAAAAATAAATAATGTATTTGTATATCTATGTGTGTGTCTGTATTAATGCGACCAATTCTAATTGCAATTGAGACAACAAATATTTAGTATTAATAAATATTATACATAGTTACTATTTTGTTCAGTTCCTAAAGAACTGATGAGATTTTTTTAAAACATAAGACTCTTCAAAGATTCAAGAATTTATTTTAGCTTCTGAAATGCCAAGTTTCATGGTGGCATAGCATTGTATTGCAAGTATTTTCACAACCAGGAGAGCCAGATCAAGGTTTGGGTTCAGGTCATTTTAAGACTGAAAAATCTGGAAAATTCTGTCTACTGAATTAGGAGTAGATTTCTGGGACCACAAACCTGCTGTCCAGGACTTGGGGCCACAGGCACTGTCATCCACATGCCTATACGCTCACAGGCACACGCCTGCATGGGCACACACATATTCTCAGGAAATTGCTTACATGCATCACACACACTCAACAGCCACACACAGGTAACATCCTCATATCCACACCCAGTGACAGCTCTGGTGGTTCCCTGCGATTGTGAAAGCCCCAGATTTCTCCAGAACACTAAACTATTATATGAGTTAGTATTTTCAATAACCTGTATCCTGGGCTGGAAGTGGGATGCTGAGTCATAAAGAGGAAGAAAGCTCGAGACATCGGTCCTTGACCATGGAGGTGCACTCATGGTGCAGCAGCAAGAAGAGGGTCCCCTCCCTCACTCCATATCAGGTTCAGAAGGGAAATCCTGATGAGCCAGGGGCAATCTGGACTCCATGAAGCCTTACCTTCATGGAGGATACTTCCTTGAGCCTGTGAGTTAAGCTCCTACCTGACTCTCCATCCTTCTCTCTCCAGGGCTGTTCCTCTAAATGAGCATATCGACTGAGTCAACCCCAGCTTGTATATCTAAAGGCCACCCTCTCGCTCTGATCCCAGTCCTCTGAGAGCCTGCTCAGACCTGCACTTTGTGCGAAGGGCTTCGGGAAAACACAAGATGAAGAAACAGTAGCCCTTGCTCTCAAGAGGCGGACATTCTAGCCAATAGTCAACTGAGAAACGAATATGGAGAGCAGACTCCATAAAAATGGACGGGTAATTACAGACATTGACGTGAATCTAAAACACCTCTTAATACGTTTAGAAATGGGGCTTCCCTGGTGAGCTCAGACAGGCGCAGAATCTGCCTGCAATGTGGAAGAGCCGGTTTTGATCCATGCGTTGGGGAGCTCCCCTGGAGAAGGAAATGGCAATCCGCTCCAGCATCCTTGCCTGCAGAATTCCATGGACAGAGAAACATGGCAAGCTACAGTCCATGGGGTTGCAAAGAACTGGACACGACTGAGCGACTAACGCTTTTCACCTTTTTCCCCTTTAGAATCTTGAGAAATTCTTAAGTTTTCTCATCCACAACTTGGGGATAATTTCTGCCTTTAGAGACGTGTGAACTGAGTAACGCCCCATACAAATTATTTTGGGATTCCCCCACTGGTGCTCAGCAAATCTTTTATTCAACTCTAATTTTATCTTAATTGAAATATAGTTGATTTACAATACTGTGTCAGCTTCAAGTGTAACAGCAAAATGATTCAGTTAATTATATATATTCTTTTTCAGATTCTTTTCCATTATATAGGTTACTACAAAATATTGAATATAGTTCCCTGTGCTATTAATCCCAAACTCCTATTTATTTCCTCCTTTCCCCTTTGATAACTACAAGTTTGTTTTCAATATCTGTAAGGCTATTTCTGTTTTGTAAATAAGTTCGTTTGTATCATTTTTTTAAGATTCTATATATAAGTGATATCATAAAATATTTGTCTTTTACTTACTTCACTTAGTATGGTAATCTCTAGGTACATTCTGTTGCAGCAAATGGCATGATTTCATTCATTTTTATGGTTGAACAACATTCCATTGTATATATATACTGTCTTCTTTATCCAATCATCTGTCGATGGGCATTTAAGCTGCTTCCATGTATTGACTATTGCAAATTTAACTCTAATTTCAAGCAAATCTCATAGAACCCCCTCCAAATCTTCTCCAACCTAAGTCCTAGAATGTCTCAATCCCAACCCAATCTCTAGGTGTTACCCTTAGCATATGACCTGGCCACCTTAATTAATGAGAAGATAGAGGCCATGAAGTTGTGGTCCCTCAACTTCCATCTTGTCCACCTGGAAGTCTCTCTGAGGCTTCACGCATCTTCCCTTTCTCTCTTGCTTTCAGGAAGGATGCTTAGACCCAAATACTTTAGAGACAAAAGAATGATGACCAACAGATCCAAGATTACAGAGAAAGAGGGTTTTAATCATCACCAAGAAGTTAATTTACAAGCAGAGGATGTGCAACATAGTCGTGGAAACACTGGTTTCCTAAGTGTTTCCAGGCTCCACAAATTAACCACCTGCGCTGCCTTAAGCATATGACTCAACTTTCATTTATGAATTCCTTTAAGCAACATTTGAAGGTCTATTAAGTGCCAAGGTTACTCACCACAGCTATAATTTAACTATTATAAAATAGGGTGATAATAGTGCCAACTTCAAAGTGTATGGTGAGGCTTTAGAGCCCTCCAAGTACAAGAGGAAGTAATAAATGTGAATTATCTTCCACTTTCCCTCCTGGTCTTTAGTACCCATGCTTCTATTCTGTATAGAAGAGGAATTTCTCATAAACAAAATAAATTCTTAGTTGGATAAGGAGAAGAATCAATATAAATCCCACATAAACCTCAAAGCATACCATTCCATTCTCACAATAAAGTACTAGGTTGTATGTAACTAGTTGAGCTACATTCTCATTATATGCGATCCATCTCAGGGCAGAGTTTGTGAGTCCTGCCAAATGACAACAGGCGGGACCCTTTAGTCAAGAAGGCTGGCAGCATGTCTTCCAGGTGTGCTCTCCCTGACAATCAGAACAGCTGAATTTTTATTCCCTCATTTCCTAAGTCAACAAATGTTTTCTGAACACTTAGGTTGTACCAGGTTCAGGGCAAAGAACTAGGATTATGGGATGTGAATTTCAAGAGCTCAGATTCAGAGCTGCAAATTTTTTTTATTTTCTCTATTTCTCTATCATTGATTTAACTCTTGAGAATCCACTTCTGCCTGATAACAGAAAACAACCTTTGTAGTTCTGGGACAACCTGGTGATTCCCAGTTAAATTCTGTAAATTCAGGCTTCTCTCCCACCTTCCTTCCCTGTCCTCTGAGGCACCTGTAATCTCTGGAGGCTGTATATCTCCTCGCAGTGAGGGTAAGTGGAATAAAGACTCCACAATGGGCTTCCACTGGGATGGGCTTCCCACTGTTTAGTATTCCTCTTATATCACCACTCATCACTGATATCCACGTTCACTGGACCCTCTGTTTCTTGTTGAATCTACTCTGTTTCCCCATGGACCTGACCCAAGTGGTTTGGGGCCATCACCCCATTTATAACACTTCTGTGATACCTCCGTGGGGTTCAGAAACTCTCAGCCCCTTTTCCTGAACTACATGGAGTAAGTGAGGCATCCTGGAAGGTACCCTTGGCCCACATTCTCAGACAACTGACTGAGATGCACTACTTCTTGACTCGAAAGTCATGCTGGGAGGAGATATCGCCACGTGGTTTGCAAAAAATGAATACTGGTACCTTCTGATCTCAGATCCTTCCAGGCTAACCTGGGACGTCCATCTTCCTCCCCTTCTGAGGGTCTTTACTAGCCCTCTTAGATCTAAGTCCCAGAGGTCTTTCCACCATCTCATAGCTGGCAGTATCAACTCTGAGCAGGAAAATCATAATTCATCTACTCTCTTTCTCATCTACTGTTTATGCTAAAACCTTGACTCCTGAGCTTCTATAGTTAATTCCTTTCCCTGGAAATCATTGTTATGGGCTTTGAGAGCCTATTTTGCAAGTCAAAAGTGAAACTCTGACATTTCTTTCTCTTTGCATTCCTTTAACAACAATGCTAACCCTAGCCTCTGACTAAATAAGGGGAAGATTGTGTACACAAAATATAGAAGGAAAAAGCACTCTGACTAATATTTTAGAATATTATCTCGCTACATATGCATAACCATATATTGTCCTTGCCATTGAAAAATCTCACAGTCAATGGAAAACTTTCACCAAATGGCAAGTTAGGCCAATGACTAGATCCAAAATGAACTCCAAAGATTGGCTATGATGAGCAAAGCTGGTTGGTAAAGTAACCCATAGATTCAGCTCTACCCCTACCATTTGTGGGACAAGGACAAGACTGCATGGAGGCCCCCAGACACCCTTGCCCTCCCATTCTGCCCTCGAATCCTACAGAATAAGGAAATCTCAGGTTCACCCTAACGAACACACTAACTCACTCATCCAAAATGTCTGTAAGGCCTGCTGTCAGGGTACCTGCACGCTCAATCATTTCAGTTGTATCCAACTCTTTGCAACCCTGGGACTGTAGCCCACCAGGCTCCTCTGTTCATGGGATTCACCAGACAAGAATACTGGAGTGGGTTGTCATGCGCTCCTCAGGGGATCTTCCTGACGCAAGGATCAAACCTAGGTCTCTTATGTCTCCTGCATTGGCAAGCAGGTTCTTTAGCGCTAGCACCACCTGGGAAGCTTGTTGAATGGTATACAGCTATAAAATTCTCTGCACAGGTCAGTAATTTATTTCTCCCAATTCTAGAGACTGGAAAGTCTGAGATCAAGGTGCTGGCGGATTTGATATCTGGAGAGAGCTGGCTTGCTGGTTTATAGATGGCCGTCTTCTTGTTGTATCCTCATGTGATAGAAGGAAGCCAGGTAGTTGGTGTGTGTGTCAGATGCTCAGTTGTGTCTGACTCTTCGTGATCCCATGGGCTGTAGCCCACCAGGCTTCTCTATCCATGGAATTCTCCAGGCAAGAATACCGGAGTGGGTCACCATTGCCATCTCCAGAGAATCTTACGGACTCAGGGGTCAAATCTGGGTCTCCTGATTGCAAGCAGATTCTTAACCATCTGAGTCATCAAGGAAGGCAGTTGGTACCAGGATTGAATTGACCCAGTTGGTGTCTGCAGAGCACTGGAGAACGACTCAGAGTGGAAAACCCACACGTTTGGTGTCAGAAGTGTTAAGACAATGAAAAATAGTTCATAGAAAGAGCAGGGCAGGGGAGACAAGGGACTAACACCCCTGCCTTCTGGGGTTTGTTGTGTCAGGGATGTGGGGTCTCCGAGGAGGTCAAGCAGACACGACAGAACACAGCTTAGCCTGGGTGAACTTGCAAGTAACCCCCGCCACTGGGAGGGACCCCACCAGCAAGAAGCTCTGAACTGGGCACCGGTGGCAGGAGCCAAGGTGGAGGAAAAGTTCAATCTCCTGTGAGCAGGAGCTGAGCAGTGGGGAGCCCAGGGACCCACTAAAAACCCAGCCCACCAAAGACATCAGAGCCACTGGTGTCAGCCAGAATTGCCATGGGAGTCAGCAAAGAGCAGCCTGTACCTGCGCTCACTCAAGTGGAAACCAGCCCTCTATCCTTCACCCCGGGGTGTGCTCACTCCAGCTCACATCTCTTCCCAACTCCACGCGTAGTGACTCAACATCACTAACTTGAAATCAGCCAGGGCAGGGGGAGGTGGCAGAGGGCATTTACCCCATGGAAATGTGCAAACACTACAAATCAGGCAATATTTTCCAGGGAGCTGGTTGTCAAACAGTCACCAGCACACCACTGCCCCACTTCCGCCTCCTTGCCCAAACACTCTTGGATTCAAGACTGGAGCAGGCAGGAGAAGCAAAGGAAGAGAAAGAGGAGGCGGGAATGTGGGCTACTCCCCACTCAGCGCCCTTTGAACATGGCAATGGCCTAAAACAGGCAAGAAGAACAGTTTTGAATCACATATGAGATTGGTATCATGAACTGGACTGGACTAGTTTGAGTAAAAGGAAATAACCAGAGCCTATGAAATCTGCCCAAGAGGTGGGAAGGCAGAATGGGTCATATTCCCTTTGGGGAAGCCATTGTAAGAAACACTCAAGGGCACAAAACAGTCTGTATGTGTGCCCTTGAAAGAGAGGGTCCTCGGACCCTCCAGATGGTTCCATCTATCTGCCCATCATCCCTAGTAGGGCACTGAGCCACGGTCACTCTCCAAAGCACTTTCAGGTCACAGTGACCTGGTCCTCACCTGGCTGCAGGGCTGCTGATTAACTCGGGGTTAATTGCTTCTCTCTTGGGGCTCCAGGTTCTTACAGAGGTGACTGGAGATGTTTTCTCCTCTAACATATGATGCCCTCCATGAAACACACACACACACACACACACACACACACACACACACACACACACACACACATTGTAGTACCCAAGTTAGTCATCACTGAGGCTGACAATCCTGTCTCCTCTGGGGATTATACACCAACAGAGAGGACAGGAAGCCTGAAGCTGAGCCAAAATGCCTGAGGGAGGGGGTTGGGCAGCATCTCCCATGTGCTGGGAGTCTGCTAGCGGGGTGGGGAGGGGTAGTTGGGGGTTGAGGGGTTGGAATAAGAGTCTCTGGGAAGCTATAATGTCCTCTGCATTCTACTTCCCAACTTATGTGGTTTTTTAAGAGCAACTGTCTGCAGCTAATACCCAGGGCTATATTTATTGATCAACAGCACCTGATAACGGACCGTCTAGGACAGGGGCCTTAAGAGAAGGGTGGACTGTGTCCTGTCACTGCAGTGTACCCCTGAGCTGCCCCTCCCCGCTCTCCTCTCCTCGGTTCTGGGGGGCAGAGGGAAGAGCACTGCCCAGCCGGGGCTAAAGAAGGGAAAACTGAGGCCAGGAGGCTTTGTTGACCAGCCTCGACTGAAAACATAGTGCCCCTGAACTATGTAGTTGTGGTTAAAATAGTATGTTTTATATTATGTGACTTTTACCACAGTTTAAAAAAAAAATTAAGAAACCCTTTAATATATTTATCATTGTACCGAGTAGTTTTTCAAAGAATCGATCAGTTATCTTTGCCATTTCCATGTTAGCGGATTTGTTTCCGGTATTCCGGTGTGGAGCTATCCCGAACAACATTGGCATAAACATCTTGTAAAATATCTTTCATTTATAATTACTGCCCCAAAATAAACTTCCAAGAATAAAATTAAAAAAAAAAAAAAACTGAAGAGGATTTCTTTTCCAGTCACCAATTTCAACCTTGTCCTGTCAAGTGGCTCTTTTTGCCCTTACTGACACCTGGGCAGATGCCACCATCTGTCAGGTTGTTTGTTAAAAGTCCAGGGTAATTTGAAATAAAATTGCAAATGCCCTGTGTACAGCCTTCACTCCCCCAGGTCCCAGCAGGTCTTGAGGCTGAAGGGACCCAAGTCAGAGAGACCCCTGGGAGTGGAGAGAGGTGACTGCCCTCTCACAACACCCCATTTCTTCTCTGGGAGCAAGATCTCCCTATACTGGGGCAGGGAGGAGAGAAAGGGGCGGGGAAGCCAGCATTTTGTGGGGTGGGTGTGTCATTTGGGGTTTTCTCTTTGTTTTACTGAGCTGGCTCTGACTGCGGTCATCTCTCAGCGGTCCTGGCTCCCCTCGTTCCCACCGTGGGCGCTCCTGTGTGGCAGGTGGGTCCGGGGCGGGTTCCTCTGGTGTGGGGTGAGGGGCATGCACACCTCAGGGCCCCAACAGGCCCTTCCGCACATCCCACTGAGGCGGGAGCTTCCGGTTCTGACACAGCCTCTTCCTTCCCGCTCCCCGCCCCCTTCCGTTTGTAAGTAAGAGTCCCTCCCCCGTAGACCCTGTCTGCAGGGGCGAACATGGATGCCGCAGGGCCTCCACGGTATCCAGTAGGCCCCAGAAGTCTCTGGTTCTCACGTAGCCAACAAGGTGGAGAGAGACTGCTTCCCCCGACGCCTCTGCCCGGGCTCTTCGGGCTCAGGTGACGCAGGGCGGGTCTGCAGCATCTCCGCTCAGCCAGTGCGCAGTCTTCCCTTCACTGGTCTCCTCCCTGAATCTCCTGCTCTGACCCGTGTCCGGGGAGAGGTGGGGCACACTTGCCTCTGCTATGAGACTTTGCCTTTCACTTTGGTTCCTAGGGATGCGTGGGGGCCAGAGGAAAAGCCCTAATTGCCCCAGTAGTCCTGGATATTCATTGGAAGGGCTGATGCTGAAGCTGAAGCTCTAATACTTTGGCCACCTGTTGCGAAGAACTGAGTCATTGGAAAACACCCTGATCCTGGGAAAGATTGAAGGCAGGAGAAGAAGGGGACCACAGAGGTTGAGATGGTTGGATGGCTTCACCAACTGGATGGACACGAGTTTGAGCAAGCTCCGGGAGTTGGTGATGGACAGGGAAGCCTGGCGTGCTGCAGTCCATGGGTTCATAAAGAGTCAGACACGACTGAGCAACTGAACTGAACTGACCTGAGGGAGGCGGGTGGCTGGGTTTCTTGCCCCTGTCACACCCTTCAGGCTCGAGAATGCTTTTGTGAGTACCAGCCTCCTTTTGCACTTCACCCTCACGAAATGGGGTCGGCGAATGTTACAAAGGAGGGCTTAGGACAGGTTTTATGTCGGGTTGGTTGGTGGTGGGGGGGTGACTTTCCAGGAACTACGACTGTCCAGGTCTCACTCTGCTCATTCTGCACTCTGCGTTCGAGTTGTTCACTAGCACCTCCTCTGGGCCTCCGAAAGTTATCGGAGGGGCACAGGCTCCCCTCTGTGGCCGGATCTTAACATTGCATCTGTACAGAGTCACAGCCTCGGAAAATTCACGACTTTTAATCCTACAGGCAAAAATTCTCGCACTACCATTCTCTTGTATTTACTTCCAGTTATCTTCCCATGTGCATAGAAAGTATGAATATAAAGAAGTGAAAGTGTTAGTGGCTCAGTCGTGTCGGACTCTTTGCCATCCCATGGACTGTAGCCCACCAGATTCTTCTGTCCATGTAATTCTCCAGGCAAGAATACTGGAGTGGGTAGCCATTTCCTTCTCCAGGGGATCTGCCCAGCTCAGGGATAGAACCCAGGTCTCTTGCATTAGCAGACAGATTCTTTACCGTCTGAGCCACCAAGAGTATGAAGATATGCGTCTTTTTTTCCCCACTTAACTGCCCAAACAATAATATTGCTACTCTTCGGCATTTTTTAATGTAAAAAATTCATTGTGAAAAATAGTTAAAGAATTGTTAAAATACAGAGAGACGATCACATGTTTTACACTCAGTAGTTTTATCTCTCTCGCTCTCTTAGGGAATCTTCATTTTTCCAAGTAGAAGCCGGGGCAGAAGGAGAGGAGGGAGTTTCTTACATGCTTTCCTGAGTGTGTGTCCATACTTTCCCAGGCACTTTTACATGAGAACATTGTGACATGGTAAATATTTCACAGATTAAAAAGAAATCAGTTCAGAAGAGTTAAGTAACTGTCCCAGGGTCACACAGCTGGTGAGTATCAAGACCAGAAATGAAGTGTTTTCGTGACCACAAAGTCCAATTACCTTCGAGATACTAGACCTGCTAGGTTCCCTTCCGCAGGAAATCCTGTCATTGAGAGACATTAATTAGGACAGCATTCAGAGTGTTTTGGATCCGTTTTGCACATTCATCCAGAATGGCTCCAGCTCTCTCACAGGTTTCCCAGTGGGCACTCACCACCATGCCATCAGGGCAGAACATCCTCGCCCCCTCCCTGCCCCTGGAATGTACACTCTGCTCACCACGCCCACAGTGAGAATTCTTTCCAGGGATGCAGCCTTGACAGAGCCTTGTGTTGTTGAGAACCACCTGGATGATGTACATGACTGACACTGGTAAGGCCTCTGTATAAACTTTTAAGATTCTGGAGGACAGGCAAGGGGATCTACTTACATTGTAACTGCCCAAGACAAGCCTGGTATGTAAGTTTCCTTCATATTAAACCTGCCATCTATGGTCTGCAGAGGTGTGCTTTTTTCTTCTCTCCCTGCCCTCTGGGTACTGGGGCCAGTTTTAGCTCTCACACAACAGCCTGGGGGCTGGTTACCAGGGGAGATTAATTCACCCCCACATCCCTGTTCTCTAGCACTGTCTCTGATAAATAGTAAGTCTTCATTAAAAGGGTCTTACCCCATAACATATTCCTTCCATGGAAAGTTCTTATTCCCATAAGAAGAGAGGTGTTCTCGACATGTTCACGTATAGTCAGGTTCATTCATTCCCTGGCTGATTTCACTTAGTTTTGGCCAAACATCTCAAAGGCCTTTCCCTGGTAAATTTAATTTATTTAGTATAAGTTTAATTTATACATTGTGCCAAAAATGGCAGAAAAAAGAAAAAGATTTTCTGGAAAAGTAGGTAATTTTTCTCAGACTGGTTTTCTTTTCCTACTCAGCAAAACCAAGACCTTGCAATCAGGGCTCCAAGTTTAGCACATGAACATACAGAATACCTTGCTGAATTTGAATTGCAGATAAACGATGGATAATTTTTTACCATAAGTAAGTCTTAAGTATTAAAAATAATTTCAATATTCCCCAGATCACTGGAAATTCTAATTTAACAGGGCATCCTGTGTTTTATTGGCAGCCCTACTTGGGGACCTCTTCTGGCATGTTTGTGGAACATTCTGGGCCGAGCTGGAAAGGGAAGCCTTGGGAAGGAGTCTGGAGACGGTGGGGGCCTCCTTTCAGGGCAGCTGTTCTGAATCCTGCCTTCTTACTGGGAAGGTGAGGCAGGGCTGCTGTAGTGGATTCTCCCGGTGAGTGCAAGCCCAGCTGAGGCCAGGGCCGTGCTGACAGGCCGAGCAGCAGCAGGACAGGCTTGTCTGCAGAGATGAACGACCGAGAGGCTGAGCTGGGCTTCTACTTGTACCACGACTCTGCGTCCTGCTGTGAGGTGAGCGATTCCACCTTAGAGTATTAGTCACTAAGACCTAGACCTTGGCCATGGCATAATTGGTAGACTTCACATGTGAGTGGATTTACACTTATCAACACGCGCCTATGGTTTCCCTGGTGGCTCAGCAGTAAAGAATCAGTCTGTAATGCAGTAGATGGGGGTTCAGTCCCTAGGTCAGGAAGCTCTCCTGGAGGACATGGCAACCTACTCCCATATTGTTGCCTAGGAAATCCCCATGGACAGAGGAGCCTTGCAGGCTACAGTCCATGAAGTTGCAAAAGAACTGGACACAACTTAGTAACTATACAACAAACAACATTACCGATAAGCAATAGCTCTTTGAGGGTGGCCAGCACTTCGGAAATGAGCTGTGTGTCCTACAGAAGCCACAAAAGATCATGGAGAGAGCTAAGAATTGAGTTTAACTTCACCTCTGTTCTTCACAAGCTGTGTGACCTTGAAGGGTTCTTAACCTTGCGACCCTCAGTTTCCTGGGTGAAATACTGAAGCGTCCAGCGCAGCCCCTGCCACATTGCAGTAACGTATTCCTCAACAGCCATCACTGGGCATTTACAGTATACCAGGCACTTCCTGGAGGCTGGGGGAGATGGGGTCAGTGAGACAAACTACAAAAAATTCTGATTTTATTAAAAAAAAAAAAGAGTGCAGGCTTGAGTCAAGTTGCCTGAGTTTCAGGCTGGCCCCAACTCTCCTCAGCTCTGTAATTCAGGCAAATTTGTTTTCTGTAGAGTGGGGGCTGCTAGATTGGCACCTGGAGCTGAATGGGGAGAAGGGCACTTGGTAAGTCTCTGTTCAAACCAGTTTGGCTCAGAAAGAAAAATAGATGAGGTCCTGGCTGCCCAGCGTAGCTCCACCATCCTCTCGGGCCATGTGGGGAATGTGCAGCTGTGGGCATCTTCCCTGTGTATAGGTGCATCCCAGGCCCTCTGGGGGTGACTTCTTTCACTGGAGCACAGTTAGCCTTGGAAGTGGCTCTAGGCTTGGAGTTTAGGATCCTCCCCAGGTTACTGATAAATTGAGAGTCTTACCCTTGGCTTTCCCACACCCTTTCTTAGGCGAAAGGACATCAGCTGAGTTAGACCACTCAGTGCTGGAGTTGTATCCCTACCCATCAGGTCTTTGGGATAAAGGTTGAGATTTGGTGGTTCCATTTTAACTTTTTAGTCATCCTAAGACAGTTTAGTCAGCAACAGAAGCTGCTTTCTTCCCTGTCAGATTGTCGACATTATCTATATTTGAAAGAATTTATGGTCAAAACCGTTTAGCCAGAGGCTTTCATTGAGCCACTAGAAAGAAAACTATAGAGTTAGATACATAATATCGAAATACCACCTAGGCTCAGGTCAGCTCTAGCACCTAAGCTAAATAGTCAATTTTCTTGACATACACATATAGTCTAGACTCTGAATCCTATTGTATGTATATACTTGTAATACTTTTTAAAATTATTTATTTATTTTTATTTTAGGCTGTGCTGGGTCTTTACTGCTCTGCACCGACTTTCTCTAGTTGCGGTCAGCAGGGCTACTCTTCATTGTGGTGCACGGACTTCTTATTGTTGTGGCTTCTCTTGTGTGTGTGTGGCAGGTGGAATCTTCCTGGACCAGGGATCAAACCCATGTTCTATGCCCTGGCAGGCAGATTCCTATCCTCTGAATACTAAGGGCATCCTCTTGAATGTGTATTTTTGTTTGGAGTCAGAACTAACCCCACAGCCTACTGGCTCTTATTTGCTCACTTGCCCTTGAAACCAATTAGACAGCAACTGTGAAGACTTTAGAACATGTATAAGTGGGTAGGACAGGGGACACAATAACCATAATATAGAAAGTGATATTTAACCCCTCTCTTTCATTACTCATAGGAATGAGTTCCTAGGACATAAGTTCTTCCAGAATCACTGCTTCATTATAGTTAAATTTGAAAGACAGTCAAACCCTTGCTGATATGAAGATTTTTCTAAGATTTATCTCTTCTCTTCTGAAGAATTAATAGGTAAGTTTTTTTTAACCGTTGTAGCTTAAAGCTCCATGCTTGATATTCTAGATATATCACTCTGTGAATGAGGAAAAAAAACAAGGAACAATCGAAAAAAAATCTCTGGATGAAAGCTGATTATTAAATACATCATATTGTTGCATCCGGGGCTTCCCAGGTGGTGCTAGTGGTAAAAAAAAAAAAAAAAAAGTTCTCCTGCCAAGGCAGGAGATGTAAAAGATGCGGACTCTATTCCTGGGTCAGAAGATTCCCTAAAGAAGGGCATGGCCCACTCCAGTATTCTTACTTGAAGAGTCCCATGGACAGAGGAGTCCAGTGGGCTACGGTCCATAGGGTTGCAAAGAATCAGGCACAACTGAAGTGACTTTGCATTGCACACAGCACACATTTTTCACCTGTCTCATTCTTTGCCTAATTTCTCTGCTTACTTTACTTTGGGTGGTCAATTTGGAACAGTAAAAAATAGTTTAACCAGATTCACAAGCAGGAATAATCACTAAAATGTAAGAATGTGTTTGACTTAACATGTTATATCCCAGTAGAGTTATGCTCAAAATTATTAATACTCTTTGAATCTGAAGATGCCTGTCTTTTATCAGTTCTAGGATATTCTCATCCACTCTATCTTCAGATATTACTTTACCCATGCTCTTCTTTCAGAACATCTATCAGACATGTGTTAGACCTTTATTTTTCCATGTCTCATTTTGCTCAAATTTTTAATCTGTGTCTCTGTTACATTCTGAATAAATCCTTTAGATGTACTTACACATCTCAAATTCTCTACAGCTTTATTTAATCTTTTCCATTTTCTGTTGACTTTGATTTTAATAATGAGTTTTCATTTCTAGAACTACCTCAGTCTTTTTCATATGCACCTCTTACTTGATAATGTCATAGCCTTATGTTTAATAAGATTTATACAGCTTCTAAAATTGGCTTTGTAAATTATATCTTGGGCTTCCTTGGTGTCTCAGTGGTAGAGAATATGTCTGTCAATGCAGGAGACACAGGCTGGGTCCCTGCATCAGGAAGATCACCTGGAGAAGGAAATGGCAACCCACTCCAGTCCTCTTCCCTGGAAAATCCCATGGTCAGAGGAGCCTTGCTGGCTGCAATCCCTGGGGTCACAAAAGAGTTGGATACAACTTAGCGACTAAACAACAACAGCCAATTATATCTTAAATTCTGTTGTCTGAAATTCTAATCCTATCATTTCTTTGTGTGTTGTTTTACATTATATTATGAATTCACCTTGAGTAGGATTTTGGTTGTAGGAATCTATGTGAGAGCGTTTGAAAATGCATTTCTCCTAAGAGACTTTGTTGCTTCTACTAGATACCTCAGGGTTATTGTCTGCTGGAGAACATTCTTTTTTATAAAAAGTTCCCAGTTTGGTTTTCTACATCAAAGGAATTAGAAAACCTCAAACCCAAAATCATGTTATGAGGGCAGGCTTGGTATTATAAACTCTCAGGGGAGACTTCTCTACCTGACTTTCACCCCTAAGAACTCACTGATGGAGAAAGCTTCTTGTTATCTTTCCTTACCGCTCTGTGGAAACAAAGCTTTTCTAGCTTAACTTTTCAGTGATAGTATAATCCTTTCCAGGGGGAGGAAGTGGGTGAGACTTCATACAAGTGCCACATTTTAATTATTTATTTTGACTGTGCTGGCTCTTCGTGGCTGTACACGGGTTCAGTAGTTGCATTGTGTGGGCTTAGTTGGTGCATTTGGGATCTTCATTGCTCAACCAGGGACTGCACCCAGGGCCCCTGCATTGGGAATGTGGAGTCTTATCCATTGGATCACCAGGGACATCCCAATGGTCGCATTTTAAATCCAAGCCTTCTACAGGCCTGAGATTCTCCTGTCACCACACAGGTGTTAAAATACACATCATGGTTTATTGGGTTTCCCTGGTGGCTCAGATGATCAGGAATCTGCCTGCAGTGAGGGAGCCCCAGATTCAATCTCTGGGTTGGGAAGATCCCCTGGAGAGGGAATGGCAACCCACTCCAGTATTCTTGCCTGGAGAATTCCATGGACAGTAGAACTTAGCAGGTTACAGTCCATGAAGCTGCAAAAAGTCAGACACAACTGAGCAAAACTAACAGCATCATCTCCAGCCCGTACACCTATAGAGCAGCTGCAGTGTCCAGTCATTATTCATTTGTCCAAGTTCTGGCTACCTCTTCTTTTATGGTCTCAAAGATTTCACTGATGGTCTCTGCGAGCTTAACCATACTCCTAGATGGATTAACTATACCCTCTCAACATTTCTAGCTGTCATTCTGTTGTGGGGTTTTCACATTTCTCTGGTTCACAATGTTTCTGGAAAGGCGCCTCCTCACCTATGTCAGTGTCAGCAAGACTCCATGTCCAATGACACCATGGTAGTTAGTGCAATGAAGCTGGAAGGAGTTCCAGGTATGGATCTATCAGAATTCACTTTAGGACACAAATGTGGCCAACTTGTAGCTGTTATCAAAACAAGCATGACATTTATGTTCAGTGTGAACACTTGAAAAACCAGAAGAAAGATAAGAATTTTTTTTTACCACATCCTTGTGTTTTGCATATTTTCAGTGAAGATGATGTTATGTTCACAGTTCTCTTCCCTACGTAATTTGAAAATCACATCCTGACTTACGAGAACCCTGTCGTTTACTTCAGACCTGAAGCAGCTTATCCTGTGTTATGGGTAAGACGGTGTGCAGAGGAGGGGGAACTAAAGCCAGAAAGACATTGCTTCTGAAAGCTTTCTTTCTTGGGGTTCTGCTTCTATGCAAGTGAAAGATTTTGATATTCCACCTCCTTTTTCTCCCCATCTGGAGTTTTTTGAAAAGCAACAGAACAGGAGATGGAGGTGGGGGAACGCCATTCTAAGCTTTGCCGCTAATGATGCCTGATGATTCAGTGTATTGTGCCCTTTCTAAAGGGATCCTGTTGTATTTTTCTTAGACTGAGGTGCATCTGTTAATATCTTCTCCATGATATGAAGAAGACAAACCCACACCTTGGTTGAGCCAGGGCTTGGTCATGTTGCCCTGACCATGGAGTTGTCCAAAGGTGAGTTCTTCTCAGTTGTGTGGGAAGATAATCTATCTGATAACAACAATAACATGAAATAATTCAGCTGTGCCTTCTGTGACACTTCCTATCACTCTTGCCTATGTCTGTTTTCTCCTTTGTCCTTCAGGTACCATGAGAGGCAAGCAAGAATCACTCCAGTTTTACCTGTTTGGAAAGTAAGGTTTATCAAAAGTGAAACTGAATACTACAACAAATTACAGAAGAGAAATATTCTTAAAATGAACAGATCTTAAGAGTGAATGACTTACTGATGTCAAGTAGAGAGCTGGGGAAATGATACATACAAGGTACCAAAAACACACTGTAATTAGAGGGCAAAATTTATTGTTACAAATCTTACCAATAGAAGTGGGGAAAGTGGAAGCAGTGGCAGGTTTTTCTCTTCTTGGGCTCCAAAATCACTGTGGATGGTGACTGCAGCCATGAAATTAAAAGACGCTTGCTCCTTGGAAGGAAAGCTATGACAATCCTAGAGAGCATATTAAAAAGCAAAGATATCACTTTGTCAACAGAGGTCCATATAGTCAAAGCTATGAGCTTTCTGCTAGTCATGTACGAATGTGAGAGTTGGACCATGAGAAAGGCAGAGCACCAAAGAATTGATGCTTTTAAACTGTGGTGTTGGAGAAGACTTTTGAGGGTCCTTTGGACAGCAAGGAGATCAAACCAGTCAATCCTAAAGAAAATCAACCCTGAAAACTCATTGGAAGAACTGATGGTGAAGCTGAAGCTCCAATACTTTGGCCACCTGATGTGAACTGGTGACTCATTGGGAAAGACCCTGATGCTGGGGAAGATTGAAGGTGGGAGAAGGGGATGACAGGGGATGAGATGGTTGGATGGCATCACTGACTAAGTGAATGTGAACTTGGGCAAACTTCAGAAGATAGTGAGGGATAGAGAGGCCTGGCATGCTGCAATCCATGGGGTAGCAAAGATTTGGACACAACTTAGCGACTGAAAACAACCACCACCAACGTAAAGTAAAAGGAATAATTAGGAGATGCAGTATCTGAAAAAGGGTGAATACCAATTTCTTTGTTTTATATATCACAAAATCATAAGGCTAACTCTGGAATTTTAAAAAATGTAGTTTAGACAAAGAGGGAAGTTGATTGTACTTTGCATTTTCAGTTCATCCATACTATCTGAATTTTTTTTTTTTTTTTTTTTGCTGTGTAATTGAAACCGAATTTAATAACACTGTGACCTCTAGACAATTAAGGGCAACAGCTTCTTTCTGTAGTTGAGTTTGGGTCTCTACCTCCAGGCTGGATCATTTCTAGCCATCATGAGGCCACCTACTCCCCTGTCCACCCCACTGGAGGCAAGAAATTCACCACTTCTAACTCTTCTGTTGAGCTTGCTGATTTAACTTTTTGAGGGAAAAATAGACAATTTACCAGTGCCCCTGAACTTAAGGAGAAGGAAATGAGCGTTTGCTCTATCAAGAATCGTGCCGGCAATTCAATGCCATTGTCCCATTTTATTTTCTCCCCTGGCCGGTGAAGTAAGCTGTGCTCCCTCATTTTGCAGATTAAACACTTACCTGAAGTTTGTGAACCTTATGGCTTTGGAGACATGGTTAAGTAACTCCAGAATGGAGCGCTCTTCACTAAAGCACTGGGCTTCTCAGTTACCTGGAACAAGAAGCCAAGCTATTCTCTGCCTCAACACCAAGCCTGTTCAGAGCCTGGCTGGGGGGAGAAAAGTGACCTTCGTGTCCAGGACCACACACCATGCCTCTCGGGCCCCCGGGCGCAGGGTTGAGCATCGCTGAGCCTGGCATCCGCTCTGCTCTTCCATCTCCGAAGTCCAGGACCAGGTCTGCATGACTGCCTGCTTGCCAGGAAATACAGTTTTCTGAATGGATCTCTTGTTTTCCACCCACAGGGCCCCCCTAGCAGCGGAACAGTCTGCCCACACCCTTTGCAGCTGAGCCTGGCTGGCACTGAGCTCAGACCGCGGGGCACATGGCTTGCTGTCCCCTCACACCCAATTCAGACACCTGAGGGCACCTGGGTCTGGAAGCAGCAACCGGGTGCCTGAAACTGACAGCTGCTTTTTAGGAAAAACAACAACAATAACAGTAACAACAACCCTCTGTTCACAGGATGGACGGGGGCTTCCAAAAGTGGGGAGAATAGCCCCTGTATTGAGTTCATGCTTCCGCAAAGAGGCTTTGTTCTCCGGTAAAAGTCCTCAGCATTGTTGGATGTGCTCTGGGTTCCGGAATGGAAATTGTTGTTCCTTCCTGGTATTTAAAATACACACACCACACAAATGGAAAACAAGACCCTAGCGTTTCTCTGGCACCTCTTGCTCCTTTTAACTAGAGCCCTTTATGACGGAGCCGCCTGGTCCCGCCGGCCCCCCGGGGGTCCACTAATGGCACCTCCAGCCTTGTTAACAGGGTTAAAAGCTGGTTCCAGGGGCACCTCGCAGGCTAGCCTACTGGTGAGGAGGGGGTAAAGGAACCCCAGAACACCATGCCCTGAAAAGACCTCTTTTGCAACAATCATAGACCCCAGAGAAATGACTGCAGCATTTTATTTGGATGTACATACCTATTTAAACCCCTGGGACTTTTGAAAAGGTCATCCCCCTGAAAGATCAAAATCAAATAGACATTTTCATTTCCTTTAAATCAGCTGTAAAGTGAGAACTATATCTACCCCTCCCCCATTCCTAGAATTTATCATTTAAGAATTAATCACAGATAATGCTATGCTCTATATATGCTCTATGCTGTTTCTTTACGTGCTATAAAGAAAGCTGAGCGCCGAAGAATTGATGCTTTTGAACTGTGGTGTTGGAGAAGACTCTTGAGAATCCCTTGGACTGCAAGGAGATCCAACCAGTTCATCCTAAAGGAAATCAGTCCTGAATATTCATTGGAAGGACTGATGTTGAAGCTGAAACTCCAATACTTTGGCCACCTGATGCGAAGAGCTGACTTATTTGAAAAGACCCTGATGCTGGGAAAGATTGAAGGCTAGAGGAGAAGGGGATGACAGAGGATGAGATGGTTGGATGGCATCACCGACGTGAGTTTGAGTAAACTCTGGGAGTTGGTGATGGACAGGGAGGCCTGGCGTGCTGCAGTCCATGGGGTCACAAAGAATTGGACTCGACTGAGCAACTGAACTGAACTGAACTGAATGCTATGCTCAGAAACGTTCTGGGCAATCATTCTTTAGTTTCCACTTTCAGATTCTTTCGGAGAAAGAAATGGCAACCCACTCGAGTACTCTTGCCTGGGAAAGTCCAAGGACAGAGGAGCCTGGCAGACTACAGTCCTTGGGGGTCAGAGAGTCGGACATGACTGAGCAGCTGAATGACAATAGTGTTGTTGAGGCTTTTCAGGGAAGCTCTGGAGCCCATTAGCCCTTTACTGCCATCGGTCTAGAGATTTGCCTAACCTCTCTGAGCCTTGTTTTCTCATCTGTGAAATGGGGATAGCGGCCTCGACCTCTCGGCCTTGCTGGGAGTATTAGGATGTGGAGACCAGGGCTCAGCAGTGTTACTGACACTTACATGCTGAAGTGAACATTCAGGAGCAGCAGAATGCTCACGGACTGATCAGAGTTTGGAAATGTCTTTTCCACTGGCTTTTCCAGAGCTTTCCAAAGCTGGAGCCGTCTTTCCCTTCTCACCAGTTCTCCTGGCTCCTCATTCACCCTCCTCTCTAGTTCCACTGGGATGCTCTGCCTTCCACGTCCTTCCCACCCCTCCAGCCTCAGCTCTCTCATTTTGTAACCCCTCAGCCCCCTTCCTTCTGTGTTTCCAGTCCCCGGAGAGGGCCCCTCCAGCCCACAGTTCACAGCAGACTCGCTGTCTGAACCACATCCTCTTTAAACCATCATGGAATCTTATTCCTCCACCACTGGAGTGTAAATGTCCAGACGTCCCTCTTCCAGAAACCAGACACAGGCTAGGAAACATGCCACCAGCTCATCGATTCTTGTTCAGTGAATGAATTCATCATCTTCACAAATTCTTACAGAATGAGTCAAATAAAAAATATAAGTGTTTGCTAAGTCCTGCCCCGTAGCTTAGCATCTGAGCCTTTTATACTCTGTATCCAGACCCCCTGTTTCGCACTCTGACTCAGCCACGTGCCCTCATGCTGGGCCTCTCACTGATTTCTGCCTTTGGACCTTTGTCTTTCTCTGTTCTTTGTCTCTTGAATGACCCCTGTACTCGACCAAGGTCCCACTTACCGTCTAGGTTCAAATTCAGTGCCAGCTTACCTACAGAGTCAGCTGCCCCTTCAAATGGAATCCCTCTTTCCTTTCCTTATTCTCACTGATTTTAGACACACTTAAAAAATTTCTGACCATTTTTTTTTTGCCTGTATGTGCTTATTTATGTATGTCCCCCAACTCCATTTAAACTTCTTGAGGACAGAGACCATGTTTTGCCCTCACAAGGTTATAAAGAAGGTTAATGAGATAGCATAGGTTAGGAAACAGCGCAGTTACTTGTGTTAAATTTGTGGCATCTTGGGACTTCCCTGGTGGTCCAGTGGCTAAGACTCTATGCTCCCAGTGCAGGGGGCCCAGGTTCGATCCCTAGTCAGGGAACTAAAAGATCCTGCATGCCACAACTTAAGACCTGGTGGGGCCAAATAAATAAAATATACTTTTAAAAATTGTGGTATCTTGGTCACCCTCCACCCATTTGTTGCTCCAAGACCTAGTACTCAGCTAGATACACATATGCTTGATAATCTGTACTGCATAAATGATTAAAAAATAAATAAAAGGAGCCCTCTTGGAGGTCTGTGCTTGCAAGTAGGATACGAGGATCATTACCTGTATTTAGTGATGAAAGAAGGTTCTGGTTTCATCTGCTTCATTTTTCCCTTCCTCGCCCTATGAGAGCACCAGTGCTGGACTGGTGTGGTTAGAACAGAAGGAAGAGCAAGTACCAAAGTGTGGGACGGTGGGATAATTGGGGCAGGGGAAGAACAAGACTCATGTGGCTATAAGTGGGGAAGAAATTTTTTTCAAAAAATAAAATATGAATGAGATACAGAAAAAGCAGAAATGAAAAGACGATTTTTAGAAATATTGGTAAGGACTGGATTTCTTTGTGGATATATAAAGAAAAACGGACTTCCCAAGTGGCGCTTGTGGTAAAGAACCCACCTGCCAATGCAGCAGGAGACATAAGAGACTCAGGTTCAGTCCCTGGGTTGGGAAGATCCCCTGGAGGAGGGCACAGCAACCAACTCCAGTATTCTTGCCTGGAGAGTCCCATAGACAGAGGAGCCTGGCGGGCTACAACCCATAGGATTGCAGAGAGTCAGACATGACTGAAGCGACTTAGCATGCATGCACAGGCACATATAAAGAAAAACAACATAAGAAGGAAAACAAAAACTTGAGTATTTAGTAACTGAGCCAGTGGAGCACAATGGCAATCACTCACTGCAAGCGTGTGATGTTCTCTGCCAGATTGCTTTGATCAGGCCCCGGAGAAGTAATGACCTGAGGTAGCCTGTGAGCAGGAGAGGCTTCTCTCAGGTTGGGAGTCAGCTTCCCCACGGCTGGGAGGATGTTCAAGCACTCAGCCCTCCCAAGCCTGCTTTCCTGTGCATCTCACTTCCCTGCCCTTCAAACTCACTCTGTGCATTTCAACCAAAGTAGCCCATTTCTAATCCCCAACCAGCGCTTTCTCGGACCTCCATTCTTTAGCACATGCTGTTTGCTCTGATCAGGATGCCCTTAGCTCCCTAGAGGATGACTTCAAGAGCCTCCTCCTGTGTATCGCCTTCCCTGAGTCCCTCCAGGAGCATCGGGTCCTTTCATCTCTTTACTGGTCCTGCTTCACTCGCTAGGCTGCGTGAATCTCTCCTATGCATCTTCACTGAGGAGGGGCTGCTCCTGAAATCTGACGCCAGTCTCCTTCCCTGACCCTCATTTCTGGTCTCACAGTTCCCAGTATCCTTGCACGTCTCCCCTCTGTTTCATTGCCGGGGTCCTCAGCCCACCACCTAACTCTCAGCTGCCCCAGAATATCTCAGGCCTTTTGATGTGTGTTAGAATCCTGGAACTTAAATTACTTAAATGTCACCTGCTTTCTCTGCTAGGAAGTAATTGGATGTGCAGTAAAAACAGCAATGGGAGTCTCTTGGGAATGCAACTTCTTGAGGGATGAAGGGAAATAAAATTCTGTTCAAGGGTTTTGGCTTTCATTACTCTTCCCTATGCGCAGATGTGAACTATTTTGTGTGCACACTGATGAGATTCAAAGTCAGAATGCATCCATGCAAAAGCCGCCTTGAAGAAATGATGTATCGAAGAAATGTACACATTGTGTTGTTCTAGCTTTAGGAGGATGCCCTTGGGGGCAGAGGCTTTTGGGCACAACTCAGTTTTCCTTTGGAGACAGAGGAGTTTAGCCAGAAAGTGCCAGACCAGGAGTTTAAAACTTTGGACTCTCTGGCTTGCCCGGTGATCCACTTGCTAAGACTCCGAGCTCCCAATGCAGGGGGCCCGGGTTTGATGCCTGGTCGGAGAACTAGATCCCATATGCCACAACTAAAGATCCCACATGCCCCAATGACGACTGAAGATCCTGCATGTCACAACTAAGACTCGGAGCAGTCAATAAATAAGTAAATATTAAAGAAACTTGGATCCTGGTGCCAGCTCTGTCATTCATTCATAGTTATGATATTTTGTCATTATGAGCTTTAATATCCTCATCTCTAAACTGGACATAACAGTCCCTATTCAGTTTCATGTATAATCAAGTACAGGTAAGAGTGAAATAAGATAATGTATATGAAATGTAATCACCAGACCAATATAAGGACACAGCTGGTGTAAGTAGTAACGGCTTGGTGTGGAGCACAACTGCCAGGCTTTGATTCCTAGGGCTGCTGCTGCCAAGTTGCATGAACTTGGATAAGTGTTCCCCTCTCTGTGCCTCCGTTTTCTCATCTATAAAATGGGTAAATGTTTGTCCTTATGTCAAAAGTAGTAGCTTCTTCTTACTTCATAGGGATTAAAATACTTATTTCATGAAAAGTACTTAGAACAGTGCCTTACCCAGAGTAAGGACACAATAAATATTAGTTGTTGTGCCATTGTTAACATTATGATTGCCAATTTTCACCTGGTCATTTTGCACCCAAAAGAAATTGAAGGAAAACAATAAACTGTAGCCCCTGAAAACAGGTATTTCTAGAATCCAAACTGTGATACCCTTGGAGGCATACAAATGCCCCAAGGTGGTTACAAAACTCCCACACTTTTCTCAAATTCCAGTCTAGGAGAGAAAGAATGGTCATGCTCCATACCACGTGAGAGGAGAGTGGAAAATGGTGTTTTTCAGTCGCTCAGTCGTGTCCACCTCTTTCCGACCCCACGGACTACAGCATGCCGGGCTTCTCTGTCCTTCACTATCTCCCAGAGTTTGCTTAAGCTCATGTCTGTTGAGTCGGTGATGCCATCCAAAAGGCATCACAATTTAAAATATACCCTGATCTCTGTACATTCTAATAAGTTGCTTGCACAGTGCAAATGCAAATGTAAACCTTCTTCAAAGGAGAGTGTAGACTAGTGGGAGCCGCTCGAATGCAAAGACTTTGTTGTGACTTGTTTTGTTCTCGGCTGCGTTTCCAGCACTTGAAGCATAGTATTGTCAAAAGTATAAGTGGAGAAGCCCTGAGTGGAATCTTGGCGTGTTCAGTCGTGTCCGACTTTTTGCGACCCCATGGACTGTAGCCACCAGGCTCCTCTGTCCATGGGATTTTCCAGGCATGAATGCTGGATGAGTTGCCATTTCCTCCTCCAGGGGATTTTCCCAGCCCAGAGATCGAACCTGTGTCTCTTATGTATCCTACATTGGCAGGCAGGTTATCACTGGCGCCACCTGGGAATCCCATGGAATCCTGGGCCCTGTGCCAATTATGTGACCTTGGCTTCCCAGAGCCTGTTTCTTTGTTTGCAAAATGGGCTAATATTAGTGATCTTCTATAGCTGTTAAGAGTAAAAGAGAAAAGATATAGAGAGCCTTTGGCCCTGAGACTTGACACCTCACATGAAGAATCAACAGCTTGCCTTGGCTGGGCTGGGAACAGCCCATGCAGTGCCTGCGAACCTCTCCTGTCTCCTGCACAGACCTGAACTCCAGCCTTGCAGGGCTCCCCACTTAATGAAGAGAAACAGAAGTCAATAGCATTCCTATGAGAAAGAACTTAGTAGGAGACTCTGCTAAGGAAAGGAGAGTGAATAGTCCCAAACCCGAGAGACAAACAAATCATACGGTTTTCCCCAGCCTCCTCAGAAGTTTTTTGCTTTCTCCCTGTTCAGGGCTAGGGACTTTCTGGAACCAAAATATTAAGAGCAAGTCCTTCCAGATGCTCTAAGATGCACTGCTTAGTCTTCAGTATTTCATCATGAGGTAGAAGATATCTCAGGTTTCCAGCTGGTGGACCGGAGGCTTTGCCCAGCTCTGGTTGCTGTCAAGCCAGCATGGGCTGAGCCCACAGAGGTCAGGGCACAGGTCCAGGCTCCTTCCGGCAACTTGGAGTATACGGGGATCGGATGACGCCTCAGAGGAGTCACATAACATCCTAGGCTACTGTAATTGGAGCTCAAGGCAGTAGTGTGTGTATGCTAAGCCCTTTCAGTCACTTCTGACTCTGCACCCCGTGGACTGAAGCCCGCCAGGCTTCTCTGTCCATGGGGTTCTCCAGGCAGGAATACTAGAGTGGGTAGCCATTTCCTTCTCCAGGGGAGCATCCTGACCCAGTGATCGAACCCACATCTCTTGTGTCTCCTGCATTGGCAGATGGGTTCTTTACCACGGGTTCTTTACCACCCAGGAAGCCCCAAGGCAGAAGTACCAAAACTTATTTGCATATGCATCTTCTTTTGTTCTGTGTTTTTTTTTTTTCCCATTTATTCTTATTAGTTGGAGGCTAATTACTTTACAATATTGTAGTGGTTTTTGCCATACATTGACATGAATCAGCCATGGATTTACATGTGTTCCCCATCCCGATCCCCTCTCCCACCTCCCTCCCCATCCCATTCCTCTGGGTCTTCCCAGTGCACCAGCCCTGAGCACTTGTCTCATGCATCCAACCTGGGCTGGTGATCTGTGTCTCCCTTGATAGTATACTTGTTTCAATGCTATTCTCTCAGAACATCCCACCCTCGCCTTCTCCCACAGAGTCCAAAAGTCTGTTCTGTACATCTGTGTCTCTTTTTCTGTTTTGCATATAGGGTTATCGTTACCATCTTTGTAAATTCCATACATATGGGTTAGTATACTGTATTGGTCTTTAGCTTTCTGGCTTACTTCACTCTGTATAATGGGCTCCAGTTTTTTTTTTAAGACATCTGAAAGTAAAAGTAATATGTTGACCTGTCAGTCTGCAGAGGCTCTCCCCCACCCCAGCTCTGACCTCTCTCCCAATTAGCTAATGTGGCAGAAACTACAAGAACAAAGAAACCTCAGCCCGGTGTGAATTGTGGAACGTTTTATTGAACACAGATGAACAGCAGAAGTCAGGTTTCTCTGTGGATTAAGGACTCCAGGCGCCAGCAAGGAGGTGAAAGAATTTCAGAGGAAATGTTTGGGGCGGAGGGAGAAGTTCAAAGGGGAATAATTTAGAGGACAAGATGAATAGCCCCTTCAGAAATGTTTCAGACGGTAAAGCAAATGAGGGTCCTAGAGATGGGGAGGCAGAAACAAGGCTAAGAAGCCTAGGAGTGAGCATTCGCCGAGAAAGCTCTCTGCCTGTCCCGCCCAGGGCTCACAGAGCCAGCGGGGAAGGGTCTAAGCCTTGGAGTTAGAGCTGAATGAACTCGCTCACTAGCCAACCGTGTGCCACCAGCTGATCCGGTGGCTTTGCATCATGTAGCTGTCCTAAAGCTTAGTTTCCTCATCCTCAAAATGGGACTAACGATGCCCAACCCCAGAGCTGTTAGGCAGATTACATGAAATTCTGAGTGTGAAAACTTGGACCACAATATCCTAGATGCACACCTTATCCAAGGGCCAGAAATAACTTATTCCTAATCTTGAGCTATGCTCAAGCCAACTGCTTTTAAATGCTCTCTAGAGGAATCAGGGACACAGTCCAGCTATCCTCCGCACAAAGGAGGCGACTTCACTGGGGATTTTTGCTGGAATCAAATGCTGATGGTCAGCTGCCTGTCCTGATTAGGACCCACCTGGAGCTGCAGGTGATGTTAGGAAGACAAAACCCCTGGGTCTGAGACCCACTCCCAGGAAGTTATCATCTTCTCCAGGCTTTCCAGGGAAGACCTTAGGAGTCCTGAGAACAAGCCTACCTGGTAGTTGAATGGCTTTCTAGAATTTTTTGAAAGTCAGGACAGGACCTCCTAGCCCATCCATAGTGTTTGGTCCCTAGGGCAACCAAAATTACCCAAGCTATTTATAAAACATACTTAATGCTTGAGTTTGAAAAACCAAAAGCCAAGAGCATTTGGATTCTACTCTCTTTAAAATGGCAAGGAAAATACCAACTGATTCAAAGGCTGAACACTCCCTTTCCTAAAATATTATTTCTCTAATCCTCTTCCCCTGACACAGGAACCACCACACACATACATACGAACAAATACATGCACACACATACGTTCTCACATGAACACCTGTACATGGTAAAGTCCCTTGAAGAAAATCTTAATATTGTTCAGCATTTTCTAGTTTCTTCTTTAAAACATCATCAGGGAATATATGAGAAGTGGATGAAGGTTTGTTTACATAGGATGACCTTTTAGCATCTGTGTACTACCACCATCCACCACCTCCAAAGACAAGTTATACTTATTCTGCAGTTATAAAAAGCTGATCAGAAATTAAGTTAGATTCCTTCTTTGCACTATGGGCAAAAATAAATCACAGATATATTAAAGATCCATATATAAATATTAAAATATTTGAAAATCAAGGCTATTTGGATAGCCTTGGAACTGGGAGAAATTGAGCAGAGGGAAGAAACACATAAGCCAATTAAAAGAGAGAGAGAGAGATTTGATCATATAAAAATCAAAGCTTCAAAGAACATAAGATATTAGGATCAAAAGCACAAACAAAGATGATAACAAAGTGATAGATTGGAAAGAAACTTTTCAACACATAGAACACATGACGAGCTCTCCCAAATGATTAACAGGAAGATAAATAACCCAATGGAAAAATGGCAAAGACTATAAACTGGCAAGTTATAGAAGAGGGACCAAAATGAACAATAGTCACATAAAATTTTAAAAAACAAACCATTTCAAAGAGTACATAGGAAAATTAAAATTAACACAAGAACAACATGACTATTTTTTAATGCATTGAAAACTTCAGAAGACTGATAATATCCAGTGGCAACATGGACCAGCTGCTTCTGTCACCTCAAGCTGGTGGAGTGTAAATAACTACAAACCTTTGTACAAGTCACCTAATGGTATTTATTTAAAATTAAAATGTGCTTGCACACAACTCTGATTCAGGCCATTTCTGGAAATTTTTCACAAAAGCAGTGAATATTTGTCTGTGATGTTTGTTATAGCATTTTTGGTAATAAAAACTGAAAACAACCTAAACTTCGTATGAAAGGTGGTTCATTAGACAAATTATATTTAGCATCGCATACCTGGCTATGGAACACTGTTAGAACCTATTCTTTCCACTATATTTTTCACATTTGTGACTCAGTCTGCTTCAATTTCCTCATCTATAAAGTCAAGGTAAAAAGGGTACTTACAACATGGATTTATTTGTGTTAAACTGGAATGACTTTTACCATATGTTGCTAAGAAAAAAAAAGCAATTTGCAAAATTCAAGGTATTCATTAAAAATGTATATACACCTATATTTATTGGTATATGTTTGTATTAGCAAAGGAAAAAAAGTGGAGAAGTTATACATTCAATTGTGAACACATCTACTATCTTTGTAATTTGTTATTGAAAGCAAAAAAAAAAAAATCACCAATAGAAAAGAATGACAGGAGACATGAGCAGACAATTCAATTGCAGCTGGTTAATACTGATTGGAAGAGAAAAATTCAGCCCTAAAAAAGGCCACTAGTTTTCAAGAAACTCCTTAATTCAAAGCCCCCATTTCCATGCCATGTGCCAACAAATTAGCCAAGCTGAGAGTGCTACAGCCACCCACCCTAGGATGAGGCACTATGAAGAGAGGTGTGTGTTTGTGGTAGAAGGTGCACGTGAGGTGACTTGGGGATTGGTAGGAGGAGGAGATGTGGACAAAGAAATAAATCTCTTTGGAGGAGCTAGAATTGCACTCTAATCCTCACCCTTGCACTTATCTCTAAAGTCAAACAAATCCCCTTTTAGAGCTAATCTCTTCATTTGAGGGGCTTCCCAGGTGGCGCTCATGGCAAAGAATCTACCTTCTAATGCAAGAGACTCAAGAGATGCGGGTTCTATCCCTGGGTTGGGAAGATCCCCTAGAGTAGGAAGTGGCAACCCACTGCGGTATTTTTGCCCAGAAAATTCCATGGACAGAGGAGCTTAGTGGGCTACAGTCCATGGGGCCAAGAAGAGTCAGACATGACTGAGCGCTAGACTTTGTTTGACAAATGAGTAAGTGATGGGATTCATTGAGGTCATACTCACAGCAGGCCTGGCACCGAGAGAACCCACCCCTCATTCCATGCCCTCCCCAGCTCTGTTAAGACACCTGGCTATGAGGCTGAGTTTTCCTTCTCTTCCTCCCCGCCCAAGTCCTTCATTCTCTGGCCCCCAGCCTCCTTTTCCTTCCTTTGAGAGAAAAGGGAAGACTTTAAGCTTCACTTAAGAGAGGAGCAGCCTTTAAACCCTCCACTCTGTCTTAATATAACCTGTCTGCTTGTGAATTTCTATTTACCATGACACTTATTTCTTCTGCATTTAAGTGACTTTGGTCCCTGCAAAAGCAAAGACCTGATTTTAGTCACACACACACACACACACACAAGCACACAAACAAAATGAGACAGGAGCACTACAGCCCTTTACTTGATGCTCATCTTTCTAAATAAGAATCCAGGTGTCCCCCGGGATCCAGTACAAAATGCAGGTTTAGTTAGCAACAGGAAGCAAGCTCCCCACACCAAAATGCCAGGAGAGGGAGAGGATTAACGGTAACAATTTTACATGCTTGGAAAAAAAAAAAGCAATGCATTTGAAATCACTGACCCTTTAAAATACCTGGAACAGACAGAAAAGGGAAAAGCCATCTGTGTCTTTGCAAAGGGCAAGTCTCTTCAGAAATGGTGGCAAAACTGGAAGCCAAAAGTACCTGCTTGTCTGGCAGTTAAGTGTTCTGGATGTTTCTGACTAGTCCAATGGGAATTCCTTTAGACTTTTCCAGACAATAAGGTCACGCTTATTCTATGAAAATAATCAGATACTGTTGTTCCAAGAGCTAGTCCAGGTCTTTAAAGCTCCTCTGCCCCCCGCCTGGGGGAGCTGGGTGGTGAGTCTCCTGAGTTCCCGGGCTGAGCTCAAGCGCTTTGGGGCCGGGGCTCCCGGCCGCTGTTGAGAAGGTCTGTGAGCTCTCCGATATACTTGATGGTGTACTTCAGCGTCTGAATCTTGGTGAGCGGCTGGCCCCTCTGACTGTAGACCGGGGGCAGATAATTCCGGAGGGTGTGCAGGGCATCAGCCAAGGTCCTCATCCGAAGCTTCTCCCTCTCGCTGGCCTTCCGTCTCCGCTGGACGGACATCCTGACCTTGGTGCCCTTCTGGGCCTTGGTGCCGCTAGAGCCCTGCAGGTAGGCAGGTGGGAAAGCCAACATGTCGTAGTCCACCTCCACCAGGCCGCTGGTCCCAAGGCCGCTGCAGTCATCGCCGCCCCGACTGTTGGCACCTCCATGCCCACAGGCGAGCCCGGCCACAGCCGGACAGGGAGAGGAAGAATAGGACTCCAGGGACGGAGCCGGGGAGAGGCTCTGGGCGGGAGAGGCCTGGGTCAGCTCAAAGGACCCCGCCCTGTCTTTCCAGTCCCAGGAGGACAGCAGGCCAGGGCTGTCGGAGGAGCCCAAGCCGTCTTCCAGGCTGAGGAAGGTCTCTCGCAGGTTGTCCATGCCTGCGACACAGCTGCAGAGAGGATGAGGCCCTGGCAAGTGAGAAGGCAAGTTGTGCCGCCTGGCCAGGGCAGGGCTCTCTTTTATGATGGCCGGGGAGAAGTGATGAAGTGGGAAAGAGGGTCGGGTGGAAGGAGTTCAAAGGAGAAACCGAGGACCAAGATGGAGAATGAACTCTTCAGGTGTCACTTTCTCCTCATTGATAATTAGCATCTTCCAGCTAAAATGTCTTTAAACAGAAAGGCCTCTGAGAGAAGAAAAAAGGAATTATCTAGTTGTAACTAAACCAATTAAGGCTGCATAACTAGACTTAGCATTGTCCTGTGGAACTCATTAATGAGGGAGCCAAGAAAAACAAACCTGGGGCAATCTGCAGCAAGGAGGTGGTGGCCAGGGGCCTGCTGGAGAGGAACAGAGCCCCGCCCCCAGAGGGGCCGCGACCACCTAGCTATTTCAGAGCAGACGGGGTGCTCTGTGGGAGAATCAGGGTGGTTTGGGGACAAGGTAATCTGAGCTTGGACCCTATTGATTGTCAAATGCGGACAGTAGTTCTTACTTTGTGTGGCTGTTGTGGGAAAGGCACACAGGCACGCAGTGATTACCAGTTTTCTTCTCTCCATCCTTTTGCATGGTTCCTTGGGTTTTGCAGAGTACCGACAAGCCCCCAGAATGCTTACACTCAGGGTGACAAAAGCCAGCAGCTCCAGTAAGTCCAGAGCCTCAATGAGCAGGAAATATCCTTCAAGAAGCTTAAAGCCCTTGCTGTAACTGATCAGTTTGGGATTCTCCACAGCAAACAGATACCAGGAAATAGACTGCTCCTTTAAGACAGGACGTCTGCAGAATACCTGGCATGTAGCCTTCTGAGACTCTTTTTAAAATCCAGCTGCAGAGTCACACCTCGTTTTTTGAAATGTATAGAGGAAGTGTGAAATTAACTAGGGAGCCCGTTTTCCCCACCACAGCTCCAAATGCCGCCAAATGTGTTAAGTTGGATGGTCCTGCTAGGTTGCTTCACTTCCTAATGTTCTGAGAGATAGACCTGGTGTTTTGGAAAAGGAGTCTCAGATTCCCCATTTGTCCCAGGAACAAAATTTATTCTCCATGCAACTAATTCTACAAATTAGTATGAACGTCAGCATCACAGTGAGTTACATTTCATATGAATGTGTCCTTTAATATGGTTATTTAAGCCCCTTTGCAATTATTGAAAAGAAATGTCAATGGTATAATTAGTACATTGATGGTATTTTTTAATTAGCTTGGCTCAGGGGGAGAAAAAAAGCTCTAGCAGGTAATCTGTGGAAGAATGCTTTTAATTATGCCATTTGCTAAAGGACCCTAAGCCATATCTTGAAGAAGAAGAATATTAATGAAATTAATAAATGCAATAAATGGCTCTCTTTTCCCTTCTCCTCTTTCTCTTCCCTCAACTCTTATTGGAAAGTCTAGAATCTATTGATTCTACCCAAGAAACCTTACCTATTGGTATGAAAGAAACAAGTGAAAGTGTTAATCACTCACTTGTGTCAGACTCTTTGTGAACCCATGGACTGTAGCCTGCCAGGCTCCTCTGTCCATGGAATTCTCCAGGCAAGAATACTGGAATGGGTAGCCATTCCCTTCTCCAGGGGAACCTTCCTGGTTCAGGGACCAAACCTGGGTCTCCCACATTGCAGTTAGATTCTTTATTACTGGAGCCACCAGAAAAGTCCAAAAGTGAAAGTGTTAGTCCTAAAACCTGCCAGGCTCCTCTGTCCACAAATTCATTTGATTTCACCAGAGGGAGGTGACCTGAATGCCATTCAGAGAGAAGGGGATTCTCCATAGACCTGAGGTGGCTGTGCTGGTCCCTGCCACAGTTGGCTTTCAGGCCTCATGTTTTGGACTTTACAATTTTCCATGTAAAACTGTTTCTGCTTCCAGACTCCATAAATGTTTTTCCCTCTCTAAAGCTTCTGTCTGGGGTTTCCCTTGTGGCTCAGATGGTAAAGAATCTGCCTGCAATGTGGGAGATCCAGGTTTGATCCCTGAGTTGGGAAGATCCCCTGCAGAAGGGCATGGCAACCCATTCCAGTATTCTTGCCTGGAGAATTCCATGGCCAGAGGAGCCTGGTGGGCTATACAGTGCATGGGATCACAAAGATTCAGACACGACTGAGTGACCAACACACAAAGCTTCTTTCTAAAATTGATGATTTCTTAAACTTCTATTTTCAGAAATTTCATTTCCTAAATGAGACAATATCCGTCAAATCCTTGGTGTCCTATAGACCCTTAATAAATGTAGGATTTGTTCTTGCTGTTACTGTCTACTCATGGTCCAACTCATCAGTATCAGAACAGCCTACTGGATTCTGACTCCTCTCCCCTGACCCCGGTCACTCAGCATTGCTGGTCCTGGAAAACTTGCTCTTAGAACAAAGAAAATTACCTGGTTTCCATACTTGTTGATGTAGACTCTTTCACTCCTGTGAGAAACAAACCAGAACTAGACTTGTACCTATGCTTCTGGTCTCCAGGAAGCATTCTGGGCTCAGTCAGAGGAAACTGGAGATGCAGGACCACCTAACAGCCTTAGCATTTGAAGGCCTGGAGTTGGGTCCACACTAGTTGGTGTTTCATTTTTTTCAAATCTGCTTTGAAGACCAGGCCACAGAAACTGGACAAGACTAAACAGGACCCAATAAAGCCTAGCTGACAGGGTGACATAGCAAGAAGAAGAGCCAGAGTTTATCTCCTTTAGAGCAAATGACTCATCACCTCAGGACCGTAGTATTTTAATTTGTAAAAGAAGGATAATATCTGTTCTGCCTTCTTTGTGAAGAGCATCTGTAAAATGAAGCGTGTAGACCAGATCATTAAACCTCCTTCCAGCTCTAAAATGCAATGAAACACGTTACTGTGTGAACATGCCACTTGATCAAAAGACCAGCTGTCACACCCATGAAGGGACTTAGAGACTATTGAGCCCGCCCTTTTATCTGCATTCTGGAGACGACAATGACTTGCTCAGTGTCACACTAAAAGTCTGTGGCAGAGGTGGGAACCGAAAAGCCGAAGTTGCCTGACGCCCAGATCTGTCATTTTTCTTCCCTTGAAACTAACACAGATTAAGTGATAAGTAAGCTTTCATATCAGTCAGGATATATAGTTCCCACAATACTGTTATTGGGATAAATATTTTAATATGAATTGAAATGTCATTCACTCAAAATATTTATAAGATATTGTGACTATGAGTGTAACAAATTAAAAAAAGTCTCCACACAGAAGTAGAGAACAAATGTATGGATACCAAGGGGCACAGGGTGTATGGAGGGATATTGAGATTGGCATAGATACCTTACTATATATTAAATAAATACCTAATGAGGACTGACTGTATGGCGCAGGGAACTCTACCCAGTGCTCTGTGGTGACCTAGATGGGAAGGAAATTCAAACAAAGAGGGGATAGATGTAAATGTATGGCTGATTCACTTTGCTGTATAGCGGAAACAAACACAACATTATAAAGCAAATATAATCTGATATTTTTTTAAAAAAGTCTGCAACCCCAAGGCATACTACTAAGGTGACTTTTAAAATTTCCCGGTCCTGTTTTCCAAAGAATAGCATAAGGATACAGATTGTCTCAGCTTTCAAGTCCCAGGTCATTACAATAATCTTTTCACTGTAGAAAAGAACCCAGGATTTTGCTACACAGATTAATGAGTGGTCTGGTGTCTAGTTTTCAGAAAGACAAACAGTTGAGGGGATGACAGTCATGACCCCAATAACAGTCAGGACAGACGCATGGGCAACTGGGCACTTCGCACTAGCCAGAGGTGATTATAAACTCTGCACCTAAGGGCCAGGTAGAGCCACTTCCAGGAAATTGACAAACAGTGCCCAGAGAATCCACTGGAAATAAGAGGAGACAGGCTGCTTCAATGCTTGAGTGTGAATCCACCAGTGGTCCCACGTCACTGCTAGCCCATAAGGCACCTCTATGCAAGTTAGAAAACTGCCGAGCTTGGACCTATGTCAGCTGCACTCCTGACCTCTTCCAGTCACCTCTCTGCTGGGTATAGCCCCTGCAAATGGTGGTTCTTGTGACGTGTCTCTTTTGCTATATTAGCCTTTTCAGTACTAAATTGTTTGCTGTTCAGACACTGGTGGACACATGGAAAGTGGTAGTAGTATAATAATGCAGCCATTTAGAATTGGACAAATCTTACACTGGACCCTGAGTCATTATGACCTTGGACATGTTAATGCATCTGTCTTAGCTTCAGCTTTTGTCTGTACAATTGAAATACTAATACTGACCTCATAGAGGGAGGTCTACTTTTTCATCAGGTCTACACATGGTATGGTGTAAGTTTACTACAGACAAACCATGCTCAATCACTTCTTGATTGCCTGAGTCAAAAGAAGTTAGAGCCACAACACATGTAGTCCCAAATGCATCTCTTCCATTTTCTTTGACCTTAAGTCACCTCTGCTTAGAAATCAAAATTCCTTCCTTTCAAATGCAACCAGATAAATATTTTCAGTGAAACCAACTTAGACAGAGTTCTTTATCAAAGAGGGCTTCCCAGTGTGGCTCAGTGGGTAAAGAATCCTCCTGCAATGCAGGAGACACAGGTCCCATCCCTGGGTTGGGAAGATCACCTGGAGAAGGAAATAGCAACCCACTCCAGTACTCTTGCTGGGAGAATCCCATGGACAGAGGAGCCTGGCGAGCTACAGCCCGTGGGGTTGCAGAGACACAGCTTGACAACTGAGCATGCGCACGCTTTACCAAAGAACAGTGATTACCCAGGGTGAGTAGTTGGGAGTTATCTGCCTCCAGTGCAGACAATACAGGTATGCAGTACCTACAGATAATTAGAAACAGAGGTGAGATAATTTAGAAACAGTTGATCTGTGTTTTACTATTGCTATATAGTGTCGGTTGCAAACAATGACAATAATAAAATGACTACTCCTTGCTGGTGTGGCCCACGTCCACCACCACCCCATCCTTGGTGCCACCACTGCCAAAGAGAACTTTAAACAGCACAGCAGTTTGGAACCGTGACCCAGGACACCTGAGCCCTGGTTCCTCGTTCTGACTGTCCTTACTGTGGAACGTTGAGTGACTCATTCATTTATGGACCTTGCCTTTCCCATGTGAAAATTTAGACCATCCTATATTGTGGATCACAATAAACTGTGGAAAATTCTTCAAGAGATGGGAATACCAGACCACCTGACCTGCCTCTTGAGAAACCTATATGCAGGTCAGGAAACAACAGTTAGAACTGGACATGGAACAACAGACTGGTTCCAAATAGGAAAAGGAATACGTCAAGGCTGTATATTGTCACCCTGCTTATTTAACTTATATGCAGAGTACATCATGAGAAACGCTGGGCTGGAGGAAGCACAAGCTGGAATCAAGATTGCTGAGAGAAATATCAATACCTCAGATATGCAGATGACACCACCCTTATGGCAGAGAGTGAAGAGGAACTAAAAAGCCTCTTGATGCAAGTGAAAGAGGAGAGTGAAAAAGTTGGCTTAAAGCTCAACATTAAGAAAAGTAAGATCATGGTATCCAGTCCCATCACTTCATGGCAAATAGATGGATAAACAGTGGAACCAGTGGCAGACTTTATTTTCTTGGGCTCCAAAATCCCTGCAGATGGTGACTGCAGCCATGAAATTAAAAGACGCTTGCTCCTTGGAAGAAAAGTTATGACCAACCTAGATAGCATATTTAAAAGCAGAGACATTACTTTGCCAACAAAGGTCCACCTGGTCAAGGCTATGGTTTTTCCAGTAGTCATATATGAATGTGAGAGTTGGACTATAAAGAAAGCTGAGCACCGAAAAATTAATGCTTTTGAACTGTGGTGTTGGAGAAGACTCTTGAGAGTCCCTGGACCGCAAAGAGATCCAACCAGTCCATCCTAAAGGAGATCAATCGTGGGTGTTCATTGGAAGGACTGATGCTGAAGCTGAAACTCCAGTACTTTGGCCACCTCATTCGAAGAGTTGACTCATTGGAAAGACCCTGATGCTGGGAGGGATTGGGAGCAGGAGGAGAAGGGGACGACAGAGGATGAGATGGCTGGATGGCATCACCGACTCGAAGGACATGGGTTTGAGTAAACTCCAGGAGTTGGTGATGGACAGGGAAGCCTGGTGTGCTGCGATTCATGGGGTCACAAAGAGTCGGACATGACTGAGCGACTGAACTGAACTGATATACCTTTTTGAGGGCTTGCCAGGTGGCATTAGTTCCGCCAGCCAAAGCAGGAAAACATAAGATACGTGGGTTGGGAAGATCCTGGGTTGAGAAGATCCCCTGGAGGAGGGCACAACAACCCACTCCAGTATTATGGGCTGGAGAATCCTATAGACAGAGGAGACTGGCAGGTTATGGTCCATAGGGTAGCAAAGAGTCAGACACGGCTGAAGCAACTTAGCACAACACAGCACATATACCATGTTGCTAGAAAGTTAAGAAGACTGAAAACTGAAGCTTGCCTTTGGAAAGTATAAAAAGGCTATAGAGATATGATATTTCCAAAATTAACAAAAATAACCTCTTTAACAATAAAATCAATGTTGCCATGTTCCATTGTTGTTTAGTCTCTAAGTCATGTCTGACTCTTTTGGGACCCATGGACTGTAGCTCACCAGGCTCCTCTATCCACGGGATTTTCCAGACAAGAATACTGGAGTAGGGTGCCACTTCCTTCGCAGGGGATCTTTCTGACCCAGGAATCGATCTTACCTCTCATGCATGACAGGTGGATTCTTCACCGATGAACCACCAGAGAAGCTCATGTTCCCTAAGAGCATATAAGTGAGCATGGATGATGGTGATTTAAAGCCTGTCTCCTGAGAAACTGTGCTGTCACCAGACCTTTGAGGGGCATCTTGGATCTCTATACACATGGGGCAGTCTGTGTGGGCCATTTGCTCAAGGCAGGTTGGATGGATTGCAGTCCCTTCAGTATCAGTGTCTGTTCAGTTGCTCAGTCGTATCTGACTCTTTTCGACCCCATGGACTGTAGCATGCCAGGCTTCCCCCTCCTTCACCAACTCCTAGAGCCTGCTCAAACTCATGTCATCCAACCATCTCACCCTCTGTCATTCTTTTTTTCTCCTGCCTTCAATCTTTCCCAGCATCAGGGTCTTTTCCAATGAGTCAGTTCTTTGCATCAGGTGGCCAAAGTATTGGAGTTTCAGCTTCAGCATCAGTCCTTCCAGTGAATATTCAGGACTGATTACCTTTAAGATGGACTGGTTGGATCTCCTTGCAGTCCAATGGACTCTCAAAGTCTTCTCCAACACCACAGTTCAAGAGCATCAATTCTTCAGCACTCAGCTTTCTTTATGGTTCAACTCTCACATCCATATACGACTACTGGAAAAACCATAGCTTTGACTAGACAGACTTTTATTGGCAAAATAATGTCTCTGCTTTTTAATATGCTGTCTATGTTGGTCATAGCTTTTCTTCCAAGCTATGCAACCCCTTAGAATGCTGCAGAAAAGCCTTGACAGATAAGAATCTTATCAGTAACCAAAAAGTCTAAGCTGGAGTCTAATTAACATCAGAGTTACTCTTGAATTCCTGCTGTGTACAGAGAATCAGGCTCATCTATTTTATTTTTGTTTTAAGATTCACTGGTTCATCTTAATTTTCAGAGCAATTCTATAGGGTAGAGGTTATAAACCACACTCTAAAGATGAGGAAACCTGTGATCAGAAAGCGTGCTAAGTCTCTTTGCAACCCTATGGACTGTAGCCTGCCAGGATCCTCTGTCCATGGGATTTTCCAGGCAAAAATACTGAAGTAGGTAGCCATTTCCTCCTCCGGGGGATTTTCCTGACCCAGGGTTGGAACCTGCGTTTCTTATGTCTCGAGCAATGGCACTAGCGCCACCTGGGAAGCTAATGTTCAGAAACGGATTCAGCAAACATGAAAGATAGAAAAGGTAGGATGCAACCTGAGTACATGAATGTCAAGTCCCAGACTCCTTCCTCTACATACACTGCCTCCCAGAAGGAGTCGTCTGTGCAATGCAATCCCTGGGAACATCTACAAGATGCAAGCCTTGACTTGAGTCCCATTCCTGCCCAGAAGCTTCTCCCGTCTGTCTCAGTTCTTAGAATGTGTCCCTTCTCTGATGGACAGACAGTACAAAGCTTTGGCCCCAATTATTTGCTGCTAATACTTAACTGCCTGTTCTGGTTATCTAGTCACATGTCTGACTTACTACCCCAGTTATGTTTCGATTCCTTAGTAGGTCTTAGCATGGAATAGGAGCTAAGACGGGATCGCAGGGTTTTTGTTTGATACATACTACAGGCCAAGTACTGTGCTGGGTGCTGAGGATGTAAAGTGAAGTTTAAAAGCTTTTGTCTTTGTGTTGCTGAGAGTATTGAGGGTGGAGACAGAGAAGTAAAAATACTCATAAAGCCATGTGTAACACTGAGGAAACCAGAATTGAAAGAGACACGTGTACCCCAATGTTCATCACAGCACTGTTTACAATAGCCAGGACATGGAAGCAACCTAGATATCCGTTGGCAGACAAATAGATAAGAAAGCTGTGGTACATAAACACAATGCAATATCACTCAGCTATTAAAAAGAATGCATTTGAATCGGTTCTAATGAGGTGGATGAAACTGGAGCCTATTAAGCAAAGTGAAGTAAATCAGAAAGAAAAACACCAATACAGTATATTAATGCATATATATGGAATTTAGAAAGATGGTAATGATGACCGTATATGCAAGACAGCAAAAGAGACATAAAGAACAGACTTTTGGACTCTGTGGGAGAAGGTGAGGGTGGGATGATTTGAGAGAATAGCATTGAAACGTATATTCCCATATGTGAAATAAATGACCAGTCCGAGTTTGATGCATGAAACAGGGCATTCAAAGCTGATGCACTGGAACAACCCAGAGGGATGGAACAGGGAGGGAGGTGGGAGGGATTTCAGGACAGGGGGACACAAGTACACCTGTGGCCAATTCATGTCAATGTATGGCAAAAACCACCACAATATTGTAAAGTAATTAGCCTCCAATTATAGTAACTAAATTAATTTTTTAAAAAACACCATATGTAATCTCTATGATAAATTGAGCCATAGGGTACCACCTGCACAACTGTATGAAGCAGCCCTGGGACACTCTGTAATGTGTCCCCATTGCAGTATTAGCACATGTAGGATTTTAGATGGATGGTTAGAATGTGACATTACTGTCAATAGGAGAGCCATCAGAGCAGACGAAACCTGGGTCAAGTCTTAGAAACAGCTGCACACAGATGAGGGCTAAAATAAAGAATCTGGAGGGTTTTCTGTATGACATGATATTTTAAAGTAACATTACTGTGGGTTCTTAAAATGATGCTCCTTTAAAAGCAGAGCTTTTTTTCTTTATTTTTAACAAGGTGAAAGTTTGGAGGAGAGCGTTCTAGTCATTGCTTGGAGGTTAGATATAGCACAAATTGTGCAAGAAACTACCAGTCATTCCATGTTCCCAGGGCGTCAACCGGAGGTCGAAGCTGGAGAGGAGGACCTTGTCTGTAGTGATAAGGCACTTGGAGTTTATCTTGTAGATGATGGAAGCTTCTAGTCATCATGATGAGATTTAAGCAGAGGCTGGATTTGGCCAGCAGAACCCCAGAGCTATTATTCCAGCTGTTTGCAGAGGATGTGTTTGAGTGGAACATGCCTGGAGGCCAAGGTTGCACCAGGTTTTATTCTAGATTCTTAACAGAGGTTAACTCACTTTAATCCTTGAAACAGCCCTGTGAAGTATGTGCTATGATCATCACCAATCCTGTTTTACTAATATTAGAAAGGGAGACACAATTCGCAGCAACATGGATGGACCTAGAGATTATCATACTAAGCAAAGTAAGTCAGAAAGAAAAAAACAAATATCATATGGTATCACTTACCTGTGGAATCTAAAATATGGCACAAATGAACATACCTATGAAACAGAAATAGATTCACTGATGTAAAGAACAGATTCATGGTTGTCAAGGAGAAGACGGGCGGGGGAAGGAAGGATTGGGAGTTTGGGATCAGGACAAGCAAACTATTTATGTAGAATGGGTAATCAACAAGATCCTACTCTATACCAAGAAACTATATTCAATATCCTGTGATAAACCATGATGAAAAAGAATATGAAAAAGAGTATACATATATATATATATATGTTTAGGTATAACTGAATCACTTTGCTGTACAGAAGAAATTAAGGCATTGTAAATTTACATAAACATTGTAAATCAACTATATTTCAATTAAATATTTTTTAAAAAGAAACAGAAGTACAGAGGGGTTAAGCAATTTGCCCAAGACTCCACACCTAATGACTGGTAGCCCTAAGATTCGTACCTAGGCAGGCTACCTCAGGTCCAGACTTTTAATCACTGGCCAAATCAGGTGAGAAGGATTTAGGGGCATCAGTGTGATGGTCTTTATAGTGCTCTTGAAGCCAGAACTCAGTCTTGAACTTCAACTCAGTAAATACGAGAAAGCAGTTGACTGGTACCATTCAATCATATAAGCAGTACATACAAGGCTCCAGAGATTGGCCCAGGGTACTAGATGCTTTGGGCTTCCCTGGTGGCTCAGTGGTAAAGAATCCACCTGCCATTGCAGGACATCTTTCTATGTCCTTGAGCTGGTAAAGAGAAATAAAAGTAGCAATTTCCTAGTTGGTCACTGACACAGCCTCCTATGAAGCCCATGAGGGTTCCACTGAAGCCAGGAGTTGTTCTTCCCAGCATGGCTTCCACGTCACTCCCATCCCTCTCTCTACAAACTAGGGAAATAAGTAGTAAAAGGTTTTGTTTCTCCTGATTGAAGTTTGAGGCTTATTGAAAAGCTAAAGGGTAAAACTTTAAACTTTGGTTTTCATCTTCTTAAAAGTAAATGGCAAAGTACTGTGTCATCTACACATAAATGCTTTTCACCAGCTGAATATTTAAACTAGGACAAAATAGCAGGGAAAAAAAAAAAGAAGAAGAATGAAACCATTTGGTTTACTTCATAAAAGAGATGAGAGACAGAAGATAAATATGCTCAACTGTAGAAATGCTTTAGGACAGAAAGACAAAACCTTTGCAGACTTCTCAAGAAGTTCCTGAAGAGGATTTCCTGACCTGAATTTATGTTTACCTCCATCCCCTTGGCTAAGTGACATCATGGGAAAGAGTAGTATCCTCACTCCCAAATATCTCTAAGACTTCTCTTTCCTCAAGGACTTGGGCGACCTGAGTTCAAGGTCTTCATTCATTAACCCATTCCACAGCCAAGTGTTGGGTGAATTTTCTTTGCCGAATGAATGTAGATGGAGGCCAAGGCAGTGTGGCTTTCTCTAATTCTTGAGGCAAGAATACTGTAGTGGGTTGCCGTACACTCCTCCAGGGGATCTTTCCCACTCAGGGATCGAACCAGCATCTCTAATGTCTCCTGCATTGGTAGACAGGTTCTGTACCACTAGCACCACCTGGGAAGCCCTCTCTAAAAAGAATCCATTCCCAAACAGCCATGTCCCTGTGGGGTCCCTACAGTTTCTGACTATAAGCCACTTTCTCTTTTGAATATATGACTAAACGTGTTCATTTGGAGAAAAAAAAAATCCAACCACCACATCTGCACAAAATGAGCAGTTCGGTGGAAGACAGGAAGGTGGCAGAGAGGGGAATGTGATGTGTGGGGCGGAGGAACATCAGAGCAGGGGAAGAGGGTCATAAATAGAGGAAGTGAAGCTAATTCTCCCTTGAGAGCAACAGTGCAGAATGTGTCGATTTTTCTTACTGCAAGGGAATATGAGCAGTTCCTCTTGGTTCAAAATCTCATGTCACCCACAACTAACCTGAGGTTTTCCCCAGAAGGTAGGGGAAGCATCTTTGAGCACCCCTCCACTGATTCTTCAGCAACTGTCTAGCAAGATTCAAAAAAAAAAAAGAAAGAAAGAAAAAAAAAAAAAAATCTCATGTGTTACATTTACACCTACTCTCCCTTTTAAGTTGGATTCTTTATTACCACTGGTATTTGGGGTGGTATTTTAATACCCATGTCAAAAAAGTTGAAAGCAATTTGCACTGAGGCTATTCTCTAAGGCTGTCCTTCTGTTTTTATCAGCCTGAACAGCAGAAAAGTGCAAACTTTCTTCTTTAGTCATTGCCGGTACCCATAACTAAGATGCTGAAACTCCTAGGGTGAAATTAATACTCAGTGTGTTTTAGCAGGACATCTATCGAATGAGCTGCTCATTTCCAGAAACCCTGGCCCCGCCTTTGGACCATTTTTAATTCAGACTTCTATATTCGTGAGTTAATTGGTACCTAAAAGGCAGATATGAGGCAAAGAACAAATTTTGGAAAGTATTTCCCATAAATATGGGTCAAAGGGTATTGCTATGCAGATCACAAATAGATAAGAAAAACACAAGCTTGCCACTGGGGAGATGAACAAGGACATGAATAAACAGCTCTCAAAAGGAGAAGTACCAGCAGCTAACAAAAGTAGAAGAAAATGTTCACCTCGATAGTAATCAAAGGCATGCAAATGTAGTGACAAGCGAGGCCATTTTTCACCTCCCAAATGGGCAAAGTTGGCAAGAGGGTGAGGAAATGGTCTCTCCTACACATTGCTTGTGGGAGGGTAAGCTGGCGAGACTTTTAAAATATTTTAAAGTCTCTAGAATGCATTAAAGATTTAAAAGTCTCTTTGGCACATGAATCTTATTCTATAGAACTAAGCAAACCTGCAGTCAAATGCAGTCAAATGTTTATCAGCAAGAACATTCATCATAGTATTTTTTAAGATTTTTTTTTTAATGTGGACCATTTAAAAAAAAGTCTTTATTGAATTTGTTACAATATTATTTCTGTTTTACACTTTAATTTTTTGGTCATGACGCATGTGGGGACCTAGCTCCCCAACCAGGGATTGAACTCCTACCCCCTGCATTGAAAGGCAAAGTCTTAATCACTGGATTTCCAGGGAAGTCCTTCTTCGTAGTATTATGAGAATAAAAAATTAGAAACAACCTCAATGTCTAACAACAAAGCAGTGATTACATAAATTATGTCCTCTCCTTATGATGGCATACTGTATAGTGGATTAACACCATTTTTATGGAAAACAAATAATATAGGAAATATAATTTAGTATTAAATTATTATTTTAAGGCAAGATATATGAAATTAATACTTCAATACAATTAAATTTTTTTCATAGAAAAATGACTAAGTGTTTGAGTGGCTATTATAGGAATTGAAGGTAAATTTTCTTCATTCATCTTCCTTTTTTCTTGAGGGGTGGTCTAGTGTCACAGTTGGAAGTGTAGACTCTGTAGCCCGGCTTCCTAGGTCAAAACTTTGACTTGTCTGCTTTGGTAACTCTGTGATCCTAAGCAGGTAACAATCTCTCTGTGTCTCTGTTTCTCTATTTGTCATATGAAAATAATAACAGCAAATAACTTCAAAGGATCACTGTGAAGATTAATACATGTAGAGAAATTTCATTATGCCTGGCCTCAAATGCAGTCAGCATTCAATTATTAGTAGCTGCTATTATAAAGTAACTATCTTTTATAGTGGTCAGTATTTCCTAAATTTTAAAAAGCTATTAATTTAGTGCTTACTTCAGTCACACATATCTAAAAAGTTGTCAATTTAAAAATCGGGATTTTTCCCTTGCATTCCTATATACTAACAATGAAAAAACAGACAGAGAAATTAAGGAAACAATACCATTCACCATTGCAACAAAAAGAATAAAATACTTAGGAGTATATCTACCTAAAGAAACAAAGGACCTATACATAGAAAACTATAAAACACTGATGAAAGAAATCAAAGAGGACACAAACAGATGGAGAAACATACCGTGTTCATGGATTGGAAGAATTAATATTGTCAAAATGGCTATTCTACCCAAAGCAGTCTATAGATTCAATGCAATCCCTATCAAGCTACCAACGGTATTTTTCACAGAACTAGACCAAAGAATTTCACAATTTGTATGGAAATACAAAAAACCTCGAATAGCCAAAGTAATCTTGAGAAAGAAGAATGGAGCTGGAGGAATCAACCTGCCTGACTTCAGACTCTACTACAAAGCCACAGTCATCAAGACAGTATGGTACTGGCACAAAGACAGAAATATAGATCAATGGAACAGAATAGAAAGCCCAGAGATAAATCCACGAACCTATGGACACCTTATCTTTGACAAAGGAGGCAAGGATATACAATGGAAAAAAGACAACCTCTTTAACAAGTGGTGCTGGGAAAACTGGTCAACCACTTGTAAAAGAATGAAACTAGAACACTTTCTAACACCATACACAAAAATAAACTCAAAATGGATTAAAGATCTAAATGTAAGACCAGAAACTATAAAACTCCTAGAGGAGAACATAGGCAAAACACTCTCCGACATAAATCAAAGCAAGATCCTCTATGACCCACCTCCCAGAATATTGGAAATAAAAGCAAAACTAAACAAATGGGACCTAATGAAACTTAAAAGCTTTTGCACTACAAAGGAAACTATAAGTAAGGTGAAAAGACAGCCCTCAGATTGGGAGAAAATAATAGCAAATGAAGAAACAGACAAAGGATTAATCTCAAAAATATACAAGCAACTCCTGCAGCTCAATTCCAGAAAAATAAATGACCCAATCAAAAAATGGGCCAAAGAACTAAACAGACATTTCTCCAAAGAAGACATACAGATGGCTAACAAACACATGAAAAGATGCTCAACATCACTCATTATTAGAGAAATGCAAATCAAAACCACAATGAGGTACCATTACACGCCAGTCAGGATGGCTGCTATCCAAAAGTCTACAAGCAATAAATGCTGGAGAGGGTGTGGAGAAAAGGGAACCCTCTTACACTGTTGGTGGGAATGCAAACTAGTACAGCCGCTATGGAAAACAGTGTGGAGATTTCTTAAAAAACTGGAAATAGAACTGCCATATGACCCAGCAATCCCACTTCTGGGCATACACACTGAGGAAACCAGATCTGAAAGAGACACGTGCACCCCAATGTTCATCGCAGCACTGTTTATAATAGCCAGGACATGGAAGCAACCTAGATGCCCATCAGCAGATGAATGGATAAGGAGCTGTGGTACATATACACCATGGAATATTACTCAGCCAATAAAAAGAATTCATTTGAACCAGTCCTAATGAGATGGATGAAGCTGGAGCCCCTTATACAGAGTGAAGTAAGCCAGAAAGATAAAGAACATTACAGCATACTGACACATGTATATGGAATTTAGAAAGGTGATAACGATAACCCTATATGCAGAACAGAAAAAGAGACACAGAAATACAGAACAGACTTTTGAACTTTGTGGGAGAATGTGAGGGTGGGATATTTCAAAAGAACGGCATGTATACTATCTATGGTGAAACAGATCACCAGCCCAGGTGGGATGCATGAGACAAGTGCTCCGGCCTGGTGCACTGGGAAGACCCAGAGGAATCGGGTGGAGAGGGAGGTGGGAGGGGGGATCGGGATTGGGAATACCTGTAAATCCATGGCTGATTCATATCAATGTATGACAAAACCCACTGGAAAAAAAAATAATAATAATAATAAATAAATAAAAAATAAAAATCGGGATTTTCACAGCATTGGCTAGGCAAGCCTGGGCTGAGTAGGTCTTTATATAGAGGACGAAGACTTGGGGATCATAGTTGTCCTCAAGTTGAATCAAAGCATCTAGGTAGTTCACTTGTTTAAAAATAAAGGAGAAAAAATAAAAGATCAGAAAGTAGGAAGGAAAGAAGGAAGGGAGGGAGAGAGGAAGGGAGGGCAGGTTGCTGAGTCCTTGCTGGGCTTTGTGTTTAGCACTCAGGGCACATGATTCCCATCCACACCCCCCACAGTTCTATGATGACAAGAGTAACCTGGGGAGAGAAGAAGAATTATTTTTAAAAGGAAGATTCCCAGGCTCCTCTCCTGAAGCTTCTGATTTGATAAGTCTAGGTTGGAGCCAAGTGATCTCTTTTCATTTAATAAGCAGGGAAGCTGGGAATCACTGACGTTTCAAGAGAGAAGACCTCCAGGGCTCCAGGAGCTATTGAGCCTGGCGCCAAGGAAACCAAGAGCTTGTCCAGCTCAGGCCTTTTGTCTAGATTGTTAAACAGAGAGAAACCCTTGGAGGCAAGAAGGAGGCCTGGGTGACGTCCAGGACTTGATGTTTTCATGCTATGGAAATCTTTCCTGATAACTTTGCTGCCTGTCATTTAAGGCCATTCATGTTTCGGCCCATCTTGACCCTTCCAACTTTCCATCCCCCTGGTTCTCAGGCACATTCTCTGCCCCACTCCAGGAGGGCCCAACACAGTCCCTAGACCACGTTTTCTTTTCTCGGGCTCTGCCTGGGCTGTGTTCCTCACGTGACTCTCTTTCTCCTTTGACCTCTCAGATTCTCCCAGTTCCTCTAAGCTGGGGCCAAGTGTCTTCTCCAGAAAACTTCTGTGCTCCCTTTACTCCTCAGGGACACTTTATAGGGACAGCCCAATTCAGAAATGTTTTGTACTGACCTGTATTGTTTAATAATTTTTCCACTTGCTAAAATCAGAAACAAGGATTTTGGTAATGCCTAAATTTTGCCTTGTAACATGGAAAAGACGTCCATATCTATTATATCTTTGGAGTTTCACAAACAACCTCACGAGGTGAGTAATGTTATCACCAACAGAGAGCCAAGGAAGCTAAAGTTCAGAGAAGCTTTTTGTGCTTGCCTTTGGCAAGATGGCCAATACGTGGCAGAATTAAGAAACTGTAGCGCTAGTAAAAGGGAGAAGGGAGCGCCACCGCGCCTCCCCCTCTCCCCCTGCCATATGAAAACTTGAAATGTGGAGGGTTAACGAATGGCTCTCTTTGTTGTCTGGACCTGGGGGAGGGCTGAGACATCAGGCTTTAAAAAACAGCTGCACTCCTGGAGCTGAGCCTGTGTCATCTACAGGCTCAAACGCTGGGCTCATTACTGCAGCTGTTGCTGGCTTTAGGGAGCCAGACAGCTGTTACCAGGAGATGGAGTCAAAGAAAACAGAGGAAATGGAATCCTGCGAAATAATTGTGCCTGTATGTCTGCACTGTGTTCCCCCTTCTCGCAGCTCAAGGCATCCTAGCGATGTAATCTAATTACTCCCTGTAGGAAGACCGGGTTTGGCGAGTACTACTGAGAAAGCCAGGCAGAGAGAAGGTAAGTGTCTCAAAGTAGGCTTTCCCGGACATTCCTGAGATGGGAAAGCAGTCTTTGAAGTCACATGAACTTTTCGGTCATCAGCCTTTGTGACTGGCTCAGGTAGAGTTTGCCTGCAAAGCAGGAGACCCAAGTTCGATCCCTGGGTCGGGAAGATCTCCTGGAGAAGGAAATGGTAACTCACTCTAGTTTTCTGGCCTGGAAAATGTCATGGACAGAGGAGCCTGAAGGGCTATACTCCATGTATAGCCAATGGGTCACAAGCCACCACCTGCAGAAGAGTGTTGCTGGCAGACCTGGGGAGCCCTGGGCAGGCCTGGGCGGAGGGACAGACTGTGGGGTTGGAGATGAATTTCTCACCCTCCACCTCCCCTCCCCTCCCATCCCTTCCCCTCAGTGCAAGCTGTTGCCATCTTACGAATCCGAGCAACTTTCTCTGTTGCTTTGGGGACTGTGCCTGCTGAGGAGCTCTTGGTCTGTTTTCTCTTTTGATATTCTTACTACCCAGCTTACTTGTCACCAAGGCTTCCTATTGCCTCCTCACCACTTTCCTTCCTTCAGTCTGGATTTTCCTTCTTACTCTCCTTAGAAGACAGACCGCTCACCCCATTGACTGATGTACAATTTCCTGCCTGGGATGAGTGGTGTCATCTCTTTGCCTTTCTAGATCCTAATTGTTTTTTGTTTGTTTTTTCTTCCAGTCTACTCTGACTGGCCCTCAACCCCACGGTGCTGGTCACTTGTATTGTGTTTATAAGTGGGTGCTATACAGGCTAACACAAGGCTTTCCCCCTATGGTACAGTCCACTCAACTGGAATGTAAGTTGAGGACTAAGAGGACAGTCTTCCTGTCTTCTAATTTCCCTCAACTGCCCATCACTCATTGTGTGATGATATGTATTCAGTGCCCACTTGCTTGAAATATATATATTTCTCTTCTCTTTAAAGCTCATTTTTCTACTTTAAACTATCCTGTCTAATGTTGGCTTGAAACTTTTATGGAGCACTTTCCATGCATTTTGACTAGTACTTTATCTCCCGGTTTAATCAATACACTAAGTGGGTAAGGAGTGTTAGTACTCATAACACAGTGAAAAACCTGTGGTTGAAAGAGGTAAAATAACCTGCAGGAGGTCACATGCTAGTGACCCAAGGTCTTAACCATGTGTTACAGTGCTTTGCGTAAGACACCAAAAAGTCCATTCAAAGAAAGAATAGAAAGCGAAGTCACTCAGTCATGTCCAATTTGCAACCCCATGGACTGTAGCCTACCAGGTTCCTCCATCCATGGGATTCTCCAGGCAAGAATACTGGAGTGGGTTGCCATTTCCTTCTCCAGGGGATCTTCCCGACTCAGGGGTGAACTCCGGTCTCCCGCATTGTAGGCAGACGCTTTACAGTCTGAGCCACCAGGGGAGCAAAAGGGAAGTGTACAAACGAAGAGTTCTAATATAATAGATGTTCAGAATAAATGGGCAGGCTGGCATTTGGAAAATGGGGTGTTCCTCTACTAAGCCTGGGCTCTTGCTACTATAACCTGAGCCTCATCTAGGAACAATATGATTCAGCCAAGGGTCTGGTCCTCCTCAGATGCCTTCTTGTAACTTTACTACTCTGCTAATGAGAACCAACTGGCAGGGAGGTGTCCAGACTCCAGTCTCTGTACCTCTCTGTACATCAATTTTTTTACCTCAGAGGACCAAGGGAAAGAGACTTGAACTCTGACTTCCTCAGGAGATCTCTGTTGCCTGGAAAGCTGTGATCATATATCCATGGGCACTGCCTTGGAGGCAGTTCTTTTTTGACAAAAGTGGTAGCCCGTTCTCTTCACCGAACCAACTTTGGGTAAATTAAGAGGTAAGCCAGTGAACTTTCTTGGGAAGCCTGTGGCCAAGGTACAAACAAGTTCAACAAGTTTTCAGAAGTGATCTTTACTGAGAACACATTCTCGCTGCACCTCTTTGTTAAAGACAACTGATAACATTACACCTCGATCAAATCCTCTGGCATGCAGTATTCTTCAGGCTGTTTGAGATAACTTGCAGAAGAAGACCAACTACACAGTTCAGAGCCACCATCACCTGATGTCTGCTAGGTTGGATCCCACAGTGCAAGACAGAGAAGTTTCCCTGGTATCTACCTCCTGGACTCTGCTGCCTTTTCGGCTCCCTTTAATGAATGCTCCATGCCCCCGTATTTCTTCCAGTACTCACTCCTCTTTTATTGCATCTATCTATTTGGTTGCATTGGATCTTAATTGCTGCACACAAGATCTTCGTTTTGTCATGTTGCTCTCTTGTTGTTGGCTCTCTTGTGGTGCGTGGGCTCCAGAGCACAAGAGGTCAGTAGTTGGAGGTGTGCAAGCTAAGTTGCTCAGCGTGTGGGATCTTAGTTCCTCAACTAGCACCCCCCGCGCGTTGCAAGGTGGATTCTGAACCACTGGGCCACCGGGAAAGTTCCCCTCACTACCTAAATGAAACCTACTGTGGCTTGCTTTCCCCTTTCCTGAAACGGATGTACCCGTTATCCACTGTCAGCCACAGAGATGCTGTATCGTAAAACAAATACCAGGCCAAAGGATACTCTCCAGGAGGAATTTGCATTTATATTAACTCAAAACACCCTCCATGATCCTCTACTGGATTCAGGAAATGGCTCTACTTCTGAAGACCCAGAGGCAAGAGTCACAGCCTTGCCCTCAGAGACCCAGGACTGTGCTCCCCAGTAGGGCCTCCACGTGCCACATGTGGCCACACATAGCTCTTGAAATGTAACCAAAGCTGAGATGATCTCTAAGTATAAACCGCACAGCAAATTTCAAATGCTCAATGTGATTAAAATATTGTTGATGATTTTTATATTATCAATGTTGAAATAACATTGTGGACATACTGAGTTAAATCAAACTTGTAATTGAAATTATTTTATCTATTTATTTCCATTAAACAAAATATGACTACTAGAAAATTAAAGATCATACAAGTGACTGGTATTATTATTGCACAGTGCTGGAGGACAAATGTCATGTGAGGAAAGAAGTCACGCTATGAAGTGTTATAAAGACACCAGAGATGTGCCATCGAGGAGAGAGAAGAGGGAAATAAATATTAGCTGGACGACCCAGAGGGGCTTCCTGAAAAAAGTGACATCAGAACTGGGTCTTGAAATAAGATTACAGAGAAAAGGCCTGAAGGCATCCACACTTGGTTCTAGGATGGGAATAGTTGACCTTGGCTGGTCGGAGGACTGAAACAGATTTTGTGGTGCTAGAGTCCTCCTAGGGTTTCCAAATCCATTTGCCCATTTGATCACTCTGGACAGCATGTCATGTACTTTCAGAAGCTCTTATAGCTGCAGTAGATTAAAAGAAGGAGGTCAAATGAGATAAGGGCTTCCCAGCTGGCTCTAGTGCTAAAGAACCTGCCTGCCAATGCAGGAGACATAAGAGATGCAGGTTTGATCCCTGGGTCGGGAAGATCTCCTGGAGGAGGGCATGGCAATCCACTCTGGTATTCTTGCCCGGAAAATCCCATAGGGTTGCAAAGAGTTGGAGATGACTGAAGCGACTTAGCAGCAGCAGTAAGAGAGAGAGAGAGAGCTACAGAGAGATTCATTATTCTGACAGTGATATGGTGGCTGGATCTCTGCCCCCAAACAATATTATTGTCCTTCTTTTTCCTTCTTCATTTCTTATATCCCTCACTGATCTGTAGCTGTTTCTCTATGATTCAAAGGCCACCTAACTTGGAATCTATGGCAGTGGGGTCCAACAATATGTTTGCCTAACAGACTCTTCAGACAAGTCCTAAGAAAGCTGAATTTGAGAACAATTGGTCTAGAATTTTACACTCTCCAGAGCACTCACTGGTACCTCTGACAGTCCATACCGTCCCAAGGTGTTTTCCTGGTCAATGCTGCCAGCCTTGCTTGTCCTGCCCTCTCTCATCTCCACCTGAGTGCAACCCTTCAAGCTGTGCATAGCGTCACTCAAGGTCACTCCTCCCAGGCCAAAAGAGCAATGGCCTCCATCAAGGGGTATTACCGAGCCAGCATTGCTCTCACATACTCACTTCTAGATCAGTTAATTCATTCAACTTGCAACACACATTTGTATCCTTTATGTACCAGAAACTACACTATTCTCTGGAGACACACAAGGAACTGGACGAGGTCTCTGGACCAGGGTGCTCACTCTCTAGAACAGAGGTTAGCAGTGTGACAGAGGTCAGAAATGAGCTTCAAAAGGTGTCAAATACAACACACCATGATAATTGCTCTGTTCCCATGTAAACTTTTTTTGTTGCTTTAGTTGTTGTGCTGTGCTGTGCTTAGTCGCTCAGTCATGTCCAACTCTTTGGGACTCCATGGACTGTAGCCTGCCAGGCTCCTCTGTCCACGGGATTCCCCAGGCAAGAATACTGGGGTGGGTTGCCATTTTCTCCTCCAGGGGATCTTCCCAACCCAAGGACTGAACTCGCATCTCCTACATTGGCAGACTTTACCACTGAGCCAAAAGTTCACTAGTAGGTAAAATTTTCAAAAAGTTTTCAAGATTTTGCATAACTGAAAAAGGGCTAAGAGTTACTGGATGGACTGATAACAATGTTCATTGTTCTTTCTAAAACGAAAAAGTGTCATCATTGGCAAGCTAGCAAATGTCATCATTGCAAGCTAGCAAAAATGAAGCCAAGTCAGGATTATCAGTAACAATGCCATGAGGGGGTCAAGTCTTTGCTCCAGAATGGGTGACATCAAGATGCAGAAGAGTTTCCTTGTGTACTGAGGTCAAAGGTGTCCCTGGAAGCACCACTAAATGCCACTGATGACAGGCTATCCTCCTGATCATTATGTGTAGATATATTTCATTTCCGAAGAGAATGAAGGTTAGTCTGGATATGTGGCCAAGAAAAATGTTTGGGAGAAAGGGGTTGTGAGCTGTGCCTGAAGAGCAGTTGGGGTTGGGCCAGGGCTTGCTGGGTGAGATTTGAACCTGTTGGATCAGTGTCCTACCCAGGTTGTTCTGAACACTGGGGACCCATAACTGTACAGTTGGCAGGCGTCATTCAGGAAACAGCCTGCTTAGAAACAACCCAATCCATGGCATGTCTACCCTGGTGCTCAGGAGTGGGGATCTTTGCTTCTGTAGCCAAGTCTTCCTGGAGACGGACCTTCCCAAGAGCCTCTGCTGCAGAGCTGGTATCCGAGGATGCCGCACTCTGGCCCCTAACTCAGCACAACCCAGCGGCGCTTACAGGACTGCAGTGGGGGGAAGGGAAGGAGCCGCCTCTTTGGATCAGAGGTGGTTTGGGGAGGGAGGTGGAGAAGCTGCGGCTTGAGCTTTGAACCTGATCTCTCAACCTCAACGGGAAGACTCAGCACCAGCAACGACTTGCTTATGGCTCCCAATTTGGCACTTCTAAGGCTTCCTCTCTGAGAGTGGGGGGGATGGATTTTTCCAAGGAGGAAGGGAACTTGCAGAACCTTTTGCTCTGTAACAATCTCGGAAAGTCTGGGGAGAGGCTGCGGGTGGGTGAGTGGTCCTTGTTTCTGGGGGAGGCTTAACTTGTCAAAAGACCACCCAGGTGGTTGGTTGGTGAATGGCAGGTGATCTTCAATCAGACTTGACCTCTTAACGAAATCTATGAAATGACTGCATTCATCTCTTTGTCCTGTTGGCTCTTTGCTCTGAATTAAGCACAGCAGCACGTTTCACAGGCCGGTCACGGCAGCCAGAACACTGTACTCCTCAGCAAACCACACCTCCTGCCGTGGAAAGGAAAGCTCTGTGTCATTCTAAAATCGCATGGGTTCAGATCCCGAGTCCTCTAGTTACTTGCAGGGGAACCTTCAGTTAGTTGTTTCTCTGAACCAGGGCTCATCTAAAACACAAGGATAATCATTATTTGTACCTCACTGGATTGTAGTGGAGATTAAATATGACAAAGCACCCAGCATGTGGAGGTGTCCGTGTGATTTGTCTCTTTCATCTCTCACTTTTAACCTAGCAAACACTCAGCAGGCATTCTCATAAATCTGTTGCCAGATTTGCATGAGTCATTCTTGGAACCTCTGTTTCCTCGATGGCTTCTAGGATCCCTTCCAGCTGTGAAAGCATAAGGCTTCCTGAGATTCTGAGCTCGTTTCCAACAGGGTTTCTTTGGGGGCAGAGAGTGACTGTTCAGCAAACCCAATGGGGGCCACAGAGGGCAATTCCAGACCAAGTTGTGCAGCTGTCGGGCCTCCAGAGGCCTGTGTGAAAGAGGAGTAGAAGAAAAGGAAAAGCTCAGAGCCCGAGAAGATTTGCAAAGGAAGACAGCTGCAAGTTGGTCCCGAGTAAATCAAATTGTGACGTTTATTGGGCTATTTCCAGAATAACACCAGCAAGAAAACTGGAATGCGGGATCATCTTTTTCTAAGAAGGACCTCAGCTAAGTAGCCTGCAACAACCAGGCTTGGTGACTAGAGTCGGACTGACTTCGTAAAAAGGTCACAGGTTTGAAGATACACAGACCTAAGTTTTCACTGTGCCCCCATTATGTTTTATTTGTGATTTGGGGCAAGGTTACTTAACCTCCTGGAGCCTCATTTTCCTCCTCGCTTAACAATGACTAAAAAGTAAATAATGAAAATTGCAGTGAGCTTGTGGGAGTCAGAAATAAAGAAAGGTATTTGCTATAGAGTTGGTATTATAAATAGGAGCCGTATGACTGTGAGCATAGCACCCAAGGCACATATCCTAGAAACTTCTGGACCCAGAGCCATCATTTCTCAAGTCTGTACCTGGTACAACGTAGAAATATGGGAGCTGGGGAAGGAGGAGGCAGGCAAGACTGGGGGTGGGTGCGTAGAGTAGGGAAAGAAGATCAAAAGGCCTATAAATATCTGTCAAACTTTAAAATGCAAATTCCTTGCCTGTGGCCCTGTTGGGACCAAATCTTCCATTATCACCTTTCTGGGAAGAGCCTGAGAGGGAAAAAAAAAATGGTTAAGCTTAGTTTTCCCCTTCATGAAGTGTTTTGCTTTGGTTTGGTGTGATTTTTGTGGCCAAGCCAGGATTTCACTCAACTCTGAGCTTAAAGCATGAGTGGAGTTCAGACACTAACTCCATGTGGTTTTCTCTGTGGATCAACCACGAGTTTCTCAAGGAAACTGTCTAACCCTTACAATAGCTCCTGCAATTGGCATGGTGTAGAGTACCTGTTTGTTGAATGAATGAATGGAATGGATGGATGGCTGGATGAACAGATGTTAATTCCGAGCATTGTAAGCCATCTTCACCAGTTGATGACCTGGTTCTCTGGCATCTCCTTATCAACACTGGGTTGGGAGCCATGGTTGGAGGTGGAGAGAGTCCCCTCTGAGGGGCAGCTGTGTCCCCCTGAGAAACCCTTGGATGGCTGGTGTGTCTGCCAGTGGCCTGAGCTCTGTGCTGCCCCTTCCGGGACAGACATGATGCTACAGAGCAGCTCTGCCCTCTGTGTGCCCCAAAGAGGTGGCCTTCCCGCATGAGTCCCTGTTGGTGATTTATCTGTGGAGGAAGCATGGAATTCCAGGGGAATCTTATAGAGGAGACCTTCAGGGGTAAGAGAAGAAATCATATGTGACACCATATGCCAGGTCCAGGTTCCCCTTGCCCCTGCCCCCACCCCAACCACCACCCTAAGTCAGAAACAGGGTACCCCACTCCCTTTCCTCCTCTCTTCTTCCCTTGCTGGCCTTGTTTTTCTCGTGAGACTGTACTTATACATAATGGGTGACTGGGTTGTTTTTTTTACCCCAAAGACAAAGAATCTGATACATGTGTCCAATGTGGAAAGCCCTAAAACGCATGTCATTTATGAGACTCTTCGTGGACAAGCTCACCTGACTTCATCATATCCAAGAACCTGAGAACCTTCCTTCCCCATCCTTAAACTGCATCTGCCATTCGAGCCTTCTATCGAGTCCCTAAGCACTAGGGAGCCTCTGAGGGTCACCTGGGTCCTCACTGACCACTCTCTTTAGCCTTTTGATGCCCTCTGGTGCCATTCCCTTCACCTAGCATTTATTTATAGTATCTGTTATTTCAAGAGCAGATAAGTCTGGTATTATAGCTAAGTTATAAATATCTGGTATTACAGCTAAATTATAAAAGTGAAGAGAAGAAACAGGTATTATCCTGTGTGCTCTGCACCAGGCCTCACCTAGACTGAATCCATCTCAAGATGAATTCAACTTTTCAATGAAAAATTGCAGCATGTTGATCGTCAAAGCTTGAGCTTTGGCTTCAGGAAAATTTGGGTTCAAAGGTTACCTTCATCCACTCATTCATTCAGCCAGGATGTATTAAATGCACATTAGATGCTGCTGCAAGCTCTGGGAATATAACAAAAAACCAGACAAAGTTTTTTATCTTGTGTTGTTACTATAATGACACGAGACAAAATCCAATTATTTGTGAAGAAAATAGTGGGAGTTAGAGCCAGGAGACGAGGAGGCCACTCAGCTGGCGTGGTCACAGAAGTTCTAGATGAATGGTGTGAAGGAGCTTGCTATCTGGAGATCTGCCAGAAGTCCAGGCAGAGGGAACAGCAAGTTTAAGAGCTGGAATGTGGAATGAGTTCTGTGTGTTTAAGGAGGTGAAAGAAAGTCAGCCCCTCCGGAGCAAGGTGAGCAAGGGGGAAGAGGCAGGAGATACAGTTAGGCAGACAAGCAGGGCTCGGCCACAGAGAACCTCACTGGCTTTGTCCAGGACTTTGCAATTTAGACTGAGAGGGATGGGAAGTTTTTGCAGGGGGTGCTGTTAGAAAGTGATTTGCATTTGAATTATCTGGCTGATGTGTGCACAACGAAGGTCACAAGTGCTTTGAAACAAAGAGATCAGTTAGAAGTGCTTTGAAACAAAGAGATCAGTTAAAAGGTGCTCTTAGGAGTTCCTGCAAAAGATGCTTGTCCCTGCCCTTTGGAGGTAGCAATACAACTGGAAGATGTTTGTACTGATGGCGTGACCATGGGAGTGCTGCCTTGCTTCTTTGGGTTGCTTTCAAGATTAATGAACAATGTGCTTGACGAATTCAATTATTATGGGGCCTCTGGCTCATTGTGGGCACTCTGCAAAGATGATTCAAGTCAGATACGAAAGCTAAAAAGGAGACACAATACTCTACTGAGAAGTTGAGGACAAACTCGTTTTGAGGTCATCTGGCCCTTGTGGTTAGAACTTTGAAGAAAGGGGATGAACCTTTGGGATATTTTGTGTCCTGTCTGTCCATCACATCCTTTTCCTTACTCACAAACCAAAATCCCCAACCTCCCCAAGTGTTAACTGAATAATTTTTTAATTCTGAAAATTAAAGTAGCTTTGGTGATCATTTCTTGAATATTCACAATACAGCTTTTCTGGGACTCTACTCTGACTTAGTGGCCAGTTTCCTGTAAATAAAATTAGTTGAGGTCATTGTATCTCCCTGATGGGTAGTTTCTTTAAAAGTGCCACAAACCCAAGTAAATCTGGAGCATACAGAAGTCTTATATCTTGCCAAAGAAGCTCTGGAGTTATACTAGCTCTGAATTCAAATCCTGGTGTTGCTGTTTAATAGCTGTTGACCTTGGATAAATTCCTTAGCTCCTCTTAGCCTCATATATAAATGAAGGTAAAAATGCCTGCCTTTAAGTTTCCATGGAGTATATAGGAGGAATTGGAAGAATCAGTAAAGTGGGCAGACATAACAGTAAATGAACAGTATATGTCATTTCTCTTCTCCCAAGATTCACTAATACTTTGCATCACAGTGTGAACCTACTCTTTAATGCCCAATAAGCTTTGTCTCTCTTTCTTCGCATGAACACTAGAGCCAACTGCCTTCTCAAAAAAAAAAAAAAAGTTATGGTACAGATGAACCTATTTGCAGGGCAGGAATAGAGACACAGACATGGAGAACAAACAGGTGGACATGAGAACAGGCGGACAGGTGGGATGAACTGGGAGATTGGGATTGACGTATGTGTACTGCCAAGTATAAAACAGACTGAGGGAATGCTGAGGGAAGCTTCGGTGTAGTGTAGGGAGCTCAGCTCCGTGCTCTGTGGTGACCAAGAAGGGTGGGATGGAGAGTGGGGTGGGAGGGAGGGCCAAGAGGGAAGAGAGATATGTATACGTGTGGCTGATTCACTTCATTGTACAGCAGAAACTAACACAAAATTGTAAAGCAGCTAAACCCCAATTAAGAAAAAGGATGCCATGTGAAAATAAACTTTTAAAATGTATACAGGTTATGGGGGAACACATTTTAATGACATCCTTTGTGATTCATCAATATAGATTTAGCATTTCACAATTAGTAATGCTAAATCTATACATTAATATGTGTCTCTCAAAAGCCGTTTGTCCTGGGTGTGTCAGCGAGGGCCGAGCGAGGCCGCATCATTCCCACTTAGAAGAAGGAGAAGCGAGCTGAAGGTTGGAAAGGTTTGCCCCAGGCAGTCAGTCTCCTTCAGAGCCAGGACGACTACTCCAACCATGACGCAGGTTAAAGAAAGTGTCCTTCGGTCTGTGTCACAAGATGTCCACCTGGTTGTGCCAAGTCCTTTGACACCTCCCATTTAGAAGTATCCCAGCTGTGAAGTCGTGGCGCCTTCATGGGGCCCAGACGAGAGAGGTCTGTGTTTGGACACAACCCTAGAAAATAAGCCTTCTGACATCTGGCATCCACAGAGGCAGCATTCTCAGTTTAACAAAAATATAAATGATTTTAATCACAAGAATTCCTTTGGAGCAGTTACTGCAATCAGTATTGGTTTAAGACAAAACAAGACAAAAAGGCAAAGGATTTGTAGTCTACGTTCACATGGAATAAATCACTCATTCTCAAAGGACAGCCCTTTTCAGGCTCTACTCACAGCTGAAAGGCAGGTATCCGCTGAGTGGGAAATGAAGTTTTACGTTATGGTGATGCAAACATCAGGGAACTCATTCATTATGTCTTTGATCAGACAGTTCTAAATGTACCGGCATCTTTTGCCATTTGGGAGGTCAATGTCCCCCTTTTCAGGTCTTGGCAGAGAATAATGCTGAGGAAGTCCAGACACTTCATCCCTAGTAAAGAAATTCTGCTTTGATGCTTACGAAAAAAATTCTTCCAATATTAGCAAAATATTCAAAGTCATTCTGCCCACAGAAGGGTCAGCCTACTTTGCTGATGACCTTCCTCACCACTGCCAAACAGGCAATTTATTGAATTTATCTAGAACGGGGTTGGATAAGCTATTTATTCTGACAATCATCAGAAAAGTTTCCACATTTTTGGATTACTTCTGGGGCTGACTCTGCAGCATCTCAGTTGTGGCAATGTGGCAAGTCCTTGCAAGAGACTAATACGAGCTGTTAGCTGAGCCCGATAAAAGCTTCTCCTGGCTGAGAAGGTGATAAACGTTGCCACGTTGATCTGCAGATGAAAGGCGGTTGACTTCAGTAATATTATTTAAGCTGTTTTACCCTAAGTGCTACCAGCACAACAGGCACAGTCAGCAGGTGATTGAGCCCCTTCACCTTCAGAAAGCAAGACATCTCACCATGGCACCTTAAAATAACTAAAGCGGACTAGTGATCAAGGAACCATCCAAAGGGATTTGATCTTTCTCCAGAGAGTGGAAGAACTGAGATCCTGAATTCATTACCAGCAATCAGCACCCATTCACAGAATGCTTTCTGTGCCAGCCCCTCTGCTAGGTGCTACAGATTCAGAAATACAAGACGCTCACAGCTTGGTGCCTGAGACAAAAATGCAAGTCAATCGACACAAAACTACTTATAGCTAATATCGTAGATGTCTGTACGGACTAGCAGAGATCCATAAGAAGCTATATAGTTCCTTCTTAGAGAAACTATGTTTACACTGAGTCTTGATTGGTAAATAAGAATTAGTGAATCAAAGAATCAAACTCTGCAACATTCTGGGTTCACACAATATTGCAATACGGTCCTTACTGAGATGTTGAGAGGATAAAAACTCTTGTCAAGAATCTTCATTTGCATATGCATAGTAGGTACTCAAGAAATGTTAGTTTTCTCCCTAGCCCAGTGGTTTAAAATTCCTTCTCCTTGTTATGTGTGAATTGATGCACTCACACATAAACTTTCATATGTGGTTTGTATGTTCAGAATCCTTTAGCATCCAGGTCAGTTTCTTTGCTACATCTCTTTTTTCCCTTTGCCCTAAGATATCCTAGTTTGCTTTCTGCTCCAAATTCTTCACTACTTCTCTACAACTCCTGGTGATTCCTTTGCCTGCATACTGATTTATTCTATGGAGCCTGGAGTTTCAAAAAAGACTCCAGTGACTGTAGCCTGCCAGGCACCTCTGTTCATGGGAAGAATACTGGAATGTGTTGTCATTTCCTTCTCCAGGGATCAAACCTGTATCTCTTGCTTGGTGGGTGGATTCCGCCTCCCCCACCCCGCCCCATACCACCTGGGAAGTCCGTGTCAAGGTTTCCTTAAGTTATTCACTCATCCACTGAAATGTCCTCTGCTGGTAATACTGCTCCAGTTCTGTCAATCAAATTGCTGCCTACCCTTTATACAAGACACAAGGGTTAGTTGCTCAGTCGTTATCTGACTCTTTGCGACCCCATGGACTGTAGCCCACAAGGCTCCTCCATCCACAGGATTTTCCAGGCAAGAATACTAGAGTGGGTTGCCATTTCCTCCTCCAGGTGATCTTCCCAACTCATGGATTGAATCCAGGTCTTCTGTACTGCAGGCAGACTCTACCTTCTGAGCCACTAGGGAAACTACTCTTCAAAGCCCAGTCCAATCTTTCCGTTTGCTGAAGGAATCTTCCTTCCTCTGAGACTCCTATGATATTGATTGTCTATCTCATTCATTGAACAATTTTGTGCTTGCCAGTACAATTTATTCTTGGGTGTAATATGCCACATTGCGCTCCCTTGCTCTAGATTGTCAATTCCTTGAAAGTAAACAGTGGGTTTCACTCTACTTTGTCTCTCCTGGCAGTCCTTGGCATTTGATGTACTTATTTAATTGACCCTGAGTTAATGTCTCTGGATTGAATGATTATTCACTACCCAAATGACTTCACTTGGAACCAGGAATCAGTTACAGCAAGACTTGGAACTATATCCAGGGTTAGATATGTCAGGCACCTCGGAGCCTCAATCCGTACTCATCTCCAATGATGTCAGAAATTGGTTAAGTAAGCAGATCTATAGGTTAGGAGAGAAGCTTTGGCTAATGATCCATGTCTGAGTCATAAGCACATAAGCAGCTGAAGTCATGAGGGTAGAAAATATCTAGAGTGAATAAGAAAGAAAACTGAAGGAACACAAGTATTAATATTGAATAAGTATGAATATTTACGCCTATGAGGAGTTTAAAATGATAGCCAAGGAGGAGGAAGATAAACCAAGAAGCAGTGTTGACATGGAAAACAAAATAGAAGGTTTCAAGGAAAGTTCAGCTGTCCTTGATTCTGCAGAAAGGTAAATTTAAGACTATAAGTTGTTTATTAGCTTTAGTAATATGGTGGTCAATTGGTAACCTTGATAAGAAAATATAATGAACAAGGATAAATTGATTTCAAGATTTACTATAAATCTACAGTAATCAAGATGGCAGTGTTGGAGTGATGATAGGCAAACAGATCAATGGGAAGAATAGTTCAGCAAGACTCACACTTTTCATTGGCCATTGATTTTTCAACAAAGGAGTCAAGGTAATTCAATGAGGGAAAAGATCTTTCAACAAATTGTGATCGTGCAAGTGGATATCTGTATGCGAAAAAAATGTCCCTCAGTTCTTATCTCACATGATACACAAAAATTAACTTGAAATAAATCAGACTCAAATGTAAGAGGTAAACACCATTTAACTTGTAGGAGAAAACAGAAAAAACAGCTGGGACATTAGGTTAGACAAATATATCTTAAATAGGCCAGTGGAAACAAAAGTAATAGACATGAAAATTTTAATTATTTTGCTTTTTTAAAGACAGTTAAAATGAAAGACTCAGGGATATAATATTTGCAAAACACGTATCTGACAAAGAGCTTTTATCTAGAAAAAAATAACACTTACAATTGAATAATAAGACGACAAACTACCCGATTTAAAAATTGGCAAAAAGAATTGAAATTTCACAAGAGAAGACACACAAATCCCCAGTATGCACATGATACTTCTTCAATTATCAGGAAAAGACAAAGTCACAATGAGATCCACCATGCACCAGTTAGAATGACTAGAATGAAAATGACTGACATTAACTTTTTGTGACAATGTAGCATAATTAAAACCCCAATGTAGCTATTGGGAACATAATGGTTTTTTGGAAGACTGTGGTAGTATCTTAAAAAATTAAACATATGCTGATCATATGAACCAGCAATCTCATTCTTATTTATCTGAAGTGAAAATGTATGTCCACCTAAAGATCTCTTTCTGAATATTCATGGCCACACTATCCATAATAGCCAAAATGTGAAAAGAACTATTTTCCATCAACTGATGAAATAATAAAAAATTATTGTGTATTAATATTATGTCATTCAAAAAATGATATGGCATCTGGTCCCATCATTTCATGGCAAATAGATGGGGAAACAATGGAAACAGTGAGACACTATTTTCTTGGGCTTCGAAATCACTGCAGATGGTGACTGCAACCACAAAATTAAGACACTTGCTCCTTGGAAGAAAAGCTATGATAAGCCTAAACAGTGCATTAAAAAGACTGAGTGCTGAAGAATTGATGCTTCTGAACTGTGGTGCTGGAGAAGACTCTTCAGTCACTTGAACAGCAAGGAGATCCAACCAGTCAATCCTAAAGGAAATCAAGCCTGACTATTCATTGGAAGGACTGATGCTGAAGCTAGAACTCCAATACTTTGGCCATCTGATGTGAAGAGCCGACTTGATGTGAAGAGCCGACTCATCTGAAAAGACCCTGATGCTGGGAAAGACTGAAGGCAGGAGGAGAAGGGGACAACAGAGGACAAGATGGTTGGATGGTATCACTGACTTGACAGACATGAGTTTGGGCAAACTCTGAGTTGTTGATGGAAAGGGAAACCTGATGTGCTGCAGTCGATGGGGTCGCAAAGAGCTGGACACAACTAAACGACTGAACTGAATATTATATCACACTACTCTACAATTAAATTATGTCATACAATTATGTCATACTACTCTACACCACAAGATATTAATATATACGACATACATAAGTCTTAAAAAAGTACTAAGTAGAAAGTCAAAGACTATATATTGTATGGTCCTGTTTATAGAAATTCTAGAAAAAGCAAACCATAGTGAGAAAAGCATATCAGTTGTTGCCTGGGATCAAGGCTTGGGAGAGAGGATTAACTGCAAAGAAGCATAAAGAAACTTTAGGGTGATGGAAATCTTCCACATTTTGATTGCGGTGTAAGTTACACAAATGGACACAATTACCAAAATTCATCAAACTTACACTTAAAATGAGTGGATTTTATTGTACGTAAATTATACCACAATAAAAAAAAGTCGGTGAAAAAGGAGTCTTTAGGTATACGTCTGAGAACATAAATCTACTGGGCGTGGGGTCAGGTAAGCAGTTCAATACCAAATTAATTACTCCGAAGTAGAACTTCATCCTCATCCCCTTCAATGCACAGTACTGGGGTTTTGTGCAACTCTAACTTCAGAATGCAGTAATTAATGTTCAATTTATGCCAAAAGCATAAGTCCTTGAAAAATTTAAAAGTTATATTACACGTGCATTTAAAAAAACTGAGATTACTAAAAAATATGTGATACTAGTTCAAAACTGGCTAAACTCTAAAATGTGGTAAGTTTACCAAGGAAATAACACTCTTGGTAGTCACCATACTGTCAATTTTTCTAATGTCAGGTCTTCAAAGTAAACATTGTTTCCATATGGGATTCTCCAGGCAAGAATACTGGAGTGGGTTGTCATTTTTTCCTACAGAGATCTTCCTGACCCAGGGATGAAACCCATTTTCTCCTACGTCTCCTTGCTCGCAGATTCTTTACCATTGAGCCACCTGAGAAGCCCAAGGACATATTTTTGGACCCTCCCTTCTATCCCACTGATCTATACGTCTACCTTTATGGCACTCAACACGTTCATTACTGTAGTTTTGTAGTAAGTTTTGAAATAAGAATCAGAAGGGCAAGTATTACCTTGTCACTTTTCTGTAAAGATTATTTTGCCTATTCTGTGTCTTTTAAATTTCCATGTATATTTCAGAATTAGCTTATCAGTTTCTACAAAGAAATTAGCTGGAACTGGTGGGGATTGCACTGAATCTGCAAATTTGTTTGGGAAGTATTCTCATCTCAATATCAGGTCTCCTGATCCATGAACATGGATGTCTTTTCATTTATTTAGATTATCTTGAATTTCTTTCAGTGATATTTTATAGTTTTCAGAGTATATATTGTTTCTTTTGTTAAATTTAGTCCAAAGTATTTTTTTGTTGTTGTAATTTCATTTAGTATTATTTATTGCAGTTGTATAGATATACAACATGTTTGTATCTTGACCTTGTATCCTGCAACCTGTTGAACTCATTGATCAGTTCTAATAGTTTTCAGTGAATTCCTCAGAATTTCATAAACATGAGGTCTTACCATTGCAAGTAGCAATAGTTTTACTTTTTCCTGTCTAATCTGGTTCCCTTTAGAATTTTTGAGTGGTAGGTAAAGTAATGAATAACTTAATATTTGGAGGTATTGACGTATTATATATTGTTGTTTAGTTGCTAAGCCATGCCTGACTCTTGCCACCCCATGCTCCCAGAGTAGCCCGCCAGGCTCCTCTGTCCATGGGAATTTTCCAGGCGAGAATATTGGAGTGGGTTACCATTTCCTTGGGCTTCCCTGATAGCTCAGTTGGTAAAGAATCCTCCTGCAATGCAGGAGACCCTGGTTTGATTCCTGGGTTGGGAAGATCCACTGGAGAAGGGATAGGCTACCTAATCCGGTATTCTTGGGCTTCCCTTGTGGCTCAGCTGGTAAAGAATCCGCCTGCAACACGGGGGACCTGGGTTTGATCCCATTTCCTTCTCCAGGAGGATCTTCCTGACCCAGGAATCGAATCTGTGTTTCCTGCATTACAGGAGCATTCTTTACCCCTGAGCCATCCAGGAAGCCACAGATTCACTTTTTTTACAAAAAGGGAAAGAAAAAAGTGCTATAAAAAAGAAATCTGGTTCCCATACCACTATTAATTAGTTGCATGATCCTGAGCAAGTTTCTAATCCTCTTCTGGTTATACACTCTATTTTTCAAATCTTTGTCTACTTGGCATACCTGTGAACCTCTGGGGATATGTAAGAAGTAGCTTTCCAAATTTATTCAACTACTACAACCATGAGTTTCACTATATATAAAATTTTGTGAATTTTATTTCACAAAAAAGAATGAGATTACTGAAACTGGAAGAGCAGTTGAAAGTATCTTCACATTGAGAGTAAATATAACTCCCAGAAAGGCACAATAGAAGACATGAGAATGCAGGCAATGATAAAGAGTTATCCTCTGGGAAACAAGTTGTAATATCCAAAAATGCTTCAGAGGCTTGTGGAAGAAATGAGTAAAAATGAACAAATGGGTGCAGCACTTACTCTGTCTAGTGCTATGCTAACACTTTAAGGATATAACTAAAGCATAATCAATAAAGATATTTTTTTAAATGGAAAAAGTATGTTATAAAAATACACATTATCTGGAATTTTCACTACAGAGGATAGTGCTTTAAAACAGAAGTTTAAGGGAACATTTTAATTACAGTTTTGATTAAAATGGCAAGGGTCTCATAATATATAGAACCACATTAAATTTTTCTACTACACATTTAATCAGATACCTTCCTTCTGCTTCTGCTAATGCCAACAGTACCAGAATACTAAGTCATAGCTGAATATTTTAAATTTAAAGTGTTTTGGAACCTTAGTTTTAATCTCTGACTTAAAGGAAGAGGACTATCCAAACAGGTACCAGAGTCATCTTTATCCTTATGGTATCGTAGAAAACTCAGAGACTCATCTGGGAAACAGGCTTCTTCATTCCCAGCTGTTTCATAAGCCTGGACACACTGCTGAGTTTCTTTAATATATGCCTTAGGGTTACTCAACTTGGCATCATTTTTCTTGAACTGGGTTGGGCTATGCTTCTGAGAACTCTGCTTCATTTTTTGAGTTGTGGATTTAGCTTTCCCAAACTCTGGGACACTTTCTTCATCAGAGGAAGGTCTGTCAAGGCAAACGCTCTTTTTCATTACAGTTTTCTGAGCGATTTGAACGCCAGCTTTTCTACTATGATATAAAGCAGCATTTGGTGGCCCAGTTCTAACTTTGGAGGTCTTCGTTCCTGGGTTATTGACAGACAAAGGTACAGATGTATTTGATTTATTATTTTCTTGAAACAGCTGGCCTCCTTTTGGAATTTTACAGTTTCTAGATTCATTTTGCCAATGAATTCCTAGAAGATCCTTGGAAAGATGTGATGGACAATGAGAAGTATTATTAGCAACACACTGTTCTTTTACAGTAAGTAGGGACAAAGTTTTTAGGTCAACATCTGGTTCTACAGTATTCTGAGGATATGATTTTATAAGTATTCGTTCCTTTAAGGGTAAATCCTGAAGACGTAAATCACTAATGCCAGAAAGGAGGTCCTCCTCAGGATTAGTCTTCTGAAGATCCCAACAGGGGAGTTTATTAACACTGGTGGTATGCCGTTCTGATTCACAACACAACTGCTCTGGATTATTTTTAAAACTGTCAGGAATAGCTGTTTCAAGTTCCGATTTTAAACCATGAGTGAATGTGTTCCTGGGGATGGCCGGAGAATTACTAAAAGAAGTACCTTCCCAGTCAATGGTGCTCAAGTGCAGATCAGCAACTGCGGATATATTATGGGATGAGGTACTAGGTTGACTAGATTCTGCAGTTAGAGACTTAGTGATATCTTTAATTTGCTGCATAGCCAAAGGTCTTGGAGAAGATATTAACTGTTCTTGTGTAGTCAAACAGGCAGCATCTTCAGGTAAAAGCAAGACATTCAATGATGTGGAAATAAATTCCTCGGGTGATGTAGAATCAGGGGAAATTTCCAAGCTTAACTTGGATTTCTGCTTAGGAAAGATTTCCCATGTGGGTTTTAAAGTCATGAGTGATTGAACATTCATCATCTCATCTGATTCTGGCAAAATGTTTCCTTTAGACTTAATTTTCATGCCTGAAAAGAAACAAATATATAATACAATTAAAATCTATTTTAAATCTATTTTATTTTCTTTAACATGGGTAAATAAAAAGAGTTCAGATCAGAAATCTATATGATCAATTTTTGCCTCTTTTGGCTCAGTGCATTCCTGAAAACTGTTTTATACCTAATTATAACAAAATAATTATTAATAAAATATTATAAAATATTTTCTTTCAGAAATACTGTTATTACTGTCATGTTATAAAATAGTGTTAAAATTTCTTCATTGAGTTCTGGGAAATAAAGAAAATGTATTTATAATCCTAAATATGTTACACATGCTAGTTGCTCAATAAATGGTTAGTGTAATTACTATTATTAATACTCAGTTAAGTTAACAGACTCAGAGCAGAATGATTTTTTCCTGGTTTTTACATTTTAAGTATGTCAAGACAAAGGAGCAAGAGTATAATCCTTACTCTTGATTTTACAGAACTTTCAGCAAAATTTGGACAAGGTAGGTTCAAATAGGACAATTTATGTATGTTTCAGCATAAACAGTTATCAAATGTGATACATACTTTTTTGTTTCTTCTCTTTATTTTCTGACTTTTGTTTTTGGTAAATAGCAACAATCTCAGGATAAGCTGCTTCAAACAATGACTCCTCTTCTATTGTTTGTAGAGCCAATTCTCCATGTTTATTTTCTATGGCATAATGTTCTAAAGGATTAAAAATACAATAAAACAACCTTACTAACAGATCTGAAATACTCCATTTTCCCAGGTAACTCAGTTTACCAGGTCAACTAGGTCATTCACAAATGGGTAACTCATGCAAATCTTACTTTACAACATCTCTATTCTAATAATCTGTTGATATAGAAGTGAGCTTTTTCCACTTGGCAAGAGCTGGAAAGAAGTTCCACTTAAATTAGAACTTTAAATTTCTCTTATTTCAGAGATGGTAGGAACAGCTTGGAGAAAACTTTATTTATATAAGGTTAGTCAGTTTTGATTCAGTATAATAAGTGTAAAATTCCAGATAAAGAACGGAAACAGACAATTTCCTAAAACTTTAACATTGGCTTTCTTTAGTAGTAGCTTCTGAAAAGGACAGAATTGATAGGTCATCAAAAATATTACCATTTTCCAGATCGCGTTTCAAAGATTACCAGTCTCTTGAGGAAATACCCAGGCTTATTGGACTCACAAGAACTCAATAAACAAAAATGAGAATGCTAATGTGTACATTTACAATGAGATACATAAATAGTACACTGGATTCTTATGTTTATCCTATATGAGGGCAAAACTACATAAGAAGCCAAACTATCATGAAATGTAAGTTAATGTGTCTGAAGTAGAAACAATGGAAACAAGTGAACTTAAGAGTATTTCTTCAAGCAACCTGGGGCTCATTTTCTCCTTAAGGGATAACTCCAACAAGGATAAGTGAAAGTGGGCACCTAACCCTGAGTTCTAGACAGAAGAGATGCATGGCCAAACTGGGTTAATGCCATTGTCTTTCCTGAAAATACACTCTAGTAGGTGAAATTGTTTCTACATGGTTTTCAAAATTCATTAGCTACTTTCCTATTATTCCCTTGAACAGCTTATGTAATTCTTTATCCTTTATCAACTAGAACTTTTATTGACAAATCTACTCTCTCACTCAGTCACATGTAATTATACAATCTAATTTTACAGCCAAACAGAAATGAATTTGGGATTATTTTCCATTTTAAGTGCTCAGTACTTCCCCTGCCTTCAGTTTTGGAGCTAATTCAGAGTTCACTGTATTTCTGTCTACAGAAAATAAGAGTAATTTGACACTATAAATTCCCATGAAAACTAAATATAGTAAAGAAAGAAAAGGAAGGAAAGGAAAGGAAGAAAGGAACGGAAGCACCACAGGGGCTATCAGCAACCTTCATTTCTTGAGAACTGACTATACAGTGAAATCCAACGACCAGACTATTTGTAGTAGTATTTTCTTGAGAAATATATGTCAAAACCATTTCCATATTGCTTTTGTAAATATTATCTACAAAAGGAATATCAATTTAAGACATTTAAAATTTACTCTGAGTTACATATAGCACAGGTACACTGGTGTATGTGATCTATTTCTTTTTATATACACATGTTTTACACATGATATCTGCTAAACATACGTGACTAAATGTTATAAATTTTCCTTAAAGTATGTACATACCAGGCTTTTCCCATTCTATTTCAAAACAATGAACTCCATTTCTGATTCGGTTTTTAACGATTCTGAAAAAAAAAACACAAAAAAACACCACATCTAATGGGGTCTAATTGCATGAGTTATTTGGAAATCTTCAATTTGTTGACTGAATAACTCAATGCCCACTAGTTTTTATTGTTTTAATAATATTCTAAAGATTCTGTAAGGAACTTCTGTGTAGTTATTTCTGATTTGCTTATTTAAAAGATAGTGTTTACATGTAAATCCATGACTGATTCATGTCAATGTATGGCAAAAACCACTACAATATTGTAAAGTAATTAGCCTCCGACTAATAAAAACAAATGAAAAAAAAAAAAATAAAAGATAGTGTTTATAATTGTTAGATCTTATCAGATTTTCCTCTCATTATTATTCAGTGTTCCTCTTTTACATAATAACAACTTTTGTTTTAAAGTTTATTTTGCTTTTATTAACTTTGCTACATCACTTTGGTAAATTTTTGCCTTGGTAAATCTTTTAAGCTCTTTTATTTTCAAACTTAATATAGTTGTATTCTGCTTAATCCAGTTAAGTTTAATCTACTTACATTCATTAAGATTACTGACACAGTTGGATTCATTCATACATCTTATTTGTGGTTCTGGTTACCTCATCTCAAAGATCACCTTTGTTATTTTACCTTTCCACCTTCCTATATCTTTTGGTTGGAGTTTTACATTCCTATTTTATGTACTGGTTTTAAAGACAGAAGTTGTATTTCTCATGTTTTAATGGTTATCCTTAACTGTTTACATGCATACTTTGGGATGTCAGTTTATTATCATAAACACATATTAACTATCAAGCATTATAAAGATACGTATATACACATTTTTTCCATTCAGTTTATTAAATTAGCTAAATATATTTTATCAATTTCTATGGTTGACCGCTGTTTGTTATTATCCTCATCTTCCCCCAAGTTCATTTTCCTTCTTGCTGAAGTCAACTTTTAACAGTGCTTTTAATGAGGGTCTGTGAGTGGCAAACTTTTAATCTTCATACGTCTGCAAGTGTCTTGCCAACCAGTGAATAATTTTATTTTACTTTTTCCAACCAGTGAATAATTTTAATGATGTCTAGGTTGCCAATTATTTTTAGTCAAAGCTTTGAAATATTACTCCATCATTCTGACGACTACTATTGTCATCAAAGATGTATGCTAATGGATTGTGACTCCTTTGGAACTTATCTTTTTTCTTTAACACTTTCCCAAAACTTTTTATTTTGAAAATTTTCAAACTTTAAGAAAAGTTTCAAGAATAGTAAAATGAATAATCATATACCCTTCACTGAGAGTCACCAATTCTCAGTTTCAGCCCCTCCACTTACTTTACCACTTACTGTTCCCTTTCTGGTCCACTGAGGTAATTATCTAGTTAAGCCTAGCTACAACTTTTATAGGGGCCTCCCAGGTGGCACTAGTGGTAAAGGACCCGCCTGCCAATGCAAGTTAGACATAAGAGACGCATGTTCAATCCCTGGGTCGGGAAGATCCACAGCAGCCTACTTCAGTCTTCTTGCCTGGAGAATCCCTCGGACAGAAGAGCCTGGCGGGCTAAAGTCCTCAGTGCCGCACAGAGTCAGACGCAACTGGAGCAACTTAGCCCAGCACACTTTTTCTGTTTCTTTCTTGTAACAGCCTATCATTACTACATGTTTGAGGCTGAGAAGTGTCAGAGCATTAACTATGTTATCCTGACACTAACCCCTGAACTAACTGTTAATATTCCATCGGACCTTTCCTCCATTCTTCTAAAATAAAGAGATATATTGATATATCCTGCTATTAAAGATATTAAGAAGAATATTTTAGATCATAAGATGTTCCAAAGAAAACACAGGGATTTGTCCGTACAATTCTTTATATTACCGAATTGGCTGCAGCTGATCAGAGTTCCTTCGACCGAGCTTCCTTTCTGTCATGTCATAGTGGGTCAACAGTGTCAACAATTTCTCACATGCATAGTGATTGGGCCACTCCATTTTTTCAAGAGTAAATCTCTGTAAATGTAATAAAAAATATAATAAGACTTCATTATCTCTTGGTGAACAAATAGCACTCTCAGGTGATCTTATCTTTTCCGTAAGAGATAACTAATATTAAAGTTGTGTCAACAAGAAGATTCCCATAATGGGCAGTGAGCCTCCTAAGGAGGCAATATTGCATGATTTCAGCGTGAGGGTTCTGGGTCTGAATGCCAGCATATTTCCTAGATGTTGGGTAAATTACTTAACCTCTTTTAGCCTCAGGTTTTCTCACTGTAAAATACAATTCAGCACACTGATTATGAAGTTAGGGAAGATTACATGCAATGTGTTAAATATAATATCAAATTTTAAACATTCAATAAATGTTGGTTGCCATTATTATTACTGTGGTTGTAGAGCTAAGCAATAAGCAGTTACAATTTATTGAGTGACTGTTTCTCTACTTACTATACTAGGGGTTAACACAAATAGTCTCACTTAACCCTCAAAGTGACTTCACAAGATAGGTAATCTTATTTCTTTTTCTGAGGAAAACACATATCCAGGGTTACACGGTAAGTGACAGACTGTCCAAATTTAAATTTAGGTCATTGCACTTGTAAACTGTACTGTCTTCCATAACAATATACTTGATCTTCACATTCTCCAGTTATTAGCATCTCTCCCTCAACACAGTCCTCAACACAGCCCTGAAAACAACACATCTGCACATGGTCCTTAAGGAGTCTTGTAAAGAACAGCATAACTGTGATTTGTCTTACAGTCTGCAATATATAGCTATTATGTGATAAAGGAATGAAAAGTAGATATAAATATTTGTAAAACACACATGTACTCAATAGCTATCTACTTCAAACCTCCTTTCAGAGCAATCAAAGTGATTACCCCTTCTTGTCTTTTAGTATCCAACTTTACACTGTAAAGTAAGAGTTTATTTTCAGATACCTGAAACAATAATAAATCAGGTCTTTGGTACCTGACTGCCTTCACCAATTTATCCTTGTTCAGAAGGAATTCTTGAGTAACCTAGCAAGAGACAAGAAAGTAAGAATGGAGACTTCAAACTTTTATAAAAAGCTTCTGAGATAAATACATAGTTGAATTGTTACTCATTACCTCATGGAATGGGAATCCCTCACAACTGCAAGCTTTTCTGAAAATAAGTTATATACAGGTTATTAATATAATCAGGCAATTTTAGGTAGATTCTAAAATCATCACCTCTAATCTCATCTCCTTTATTGAAAAGTGTTCTTGCATAGTATACCAGTTATCAACCTTCTCACTGAAATATTATTAAATTACTATCTTCTAAGATGGCCAAATTTTTTAACAGAATCAAGAAAGGGATTTTGTGAAACATTATTAATCTACACATGAGGGGAAGTTATGTGGAAATAATTCAACCAAAGGTATATAAACAGGTCCCATGGCAGAAAACACTGAGTACAAAAATAAAACCTTACTTCTTAATATTGTATTCTACTACATTCAGTTGCCTCTCATGTTCTGTACGGTGCCATTCACAAGGACAACAGTATTCATAATCATGTGGTTCACAGTATCGATCAGTTTGACATAATTTGCATCCATTATGTTCATGATCCTTAGATGAACCTTTACGGAAACACAAAAAGTATAATTTTCACTGCCTTTTAGAATTATTTTCTATATACATTTTTTTCTTTGCCTTACCCAAATTTTTAAAAACAAATACTGCCTAGCATAACACCTAGCATATAGAAGGGTTTCAATACATTTAGGTTGAATAGAGTAATAAACACAACAGTAATTCTTAGGATAAACTAATTCCTTAGCTGTTAGCATCACTGGCATTATTTTAACTTTTTGTAAATTACTCTTCTATCTGAAAGTGTTAATTTGTAACATGACTGTACATTTAGAGTAATCAATGGAAGACTGTGGAGTAAGTGGTAGTTACACACAAGAAGGATATTGTTGGTAAAAAATTATAATAATCCTTAAAATTTTAAAAAATAAGAATATGAAAGGAATACAGCAGTTATTACCTCTGCTAGTGGCTAGCTCTCAGTTACCTATAGAGCTATTTTTAAACTAAGCTTGGAACATAAACAAATTCTGGTTGTGGCCTGGATGTTGGGCCCTAGTGACCATTAAAAGGAAAGCATGACTACCTTCAACACTGTCTTGAGAAGACATGAGAGCTTACATAAGTGATATGACCTAAAACCATAATTCATGAGGCATCAAAAAAAACCCCTGCAGAATGGCATCTTATCTATAAAAACATTTATTTCTTCCACGCTATCATCTATAATTCTTAAATGCCAATGAAAATATATTAAGAAAAATAGAGCAGAATTTCTTTTAAAAGATGAGCTAACATGATCTCCTAATCTCTCCTGAGAGCAAAAGGATTTTTTGACCCAGTACAAGTCAGAAACATCTTTTTTTTAAAAAAAGAAAAAATAAAAAGAATTCTTATATTACAAAGAGAGAGATGGGTTCTTTATCTATTTATTAGTTTCCTGATCAGGGATTGAACCCGTGCCTTTGGCACTGAAAGCATGGAGTACTAGCAACTGGACTGCCAGGGACTTTCCATGGACGTCATTTTTTAATCAAGACTATTTAATCAAGACTAATGAAGAGAATCCAAGCTATTTTCAGTAACAGTGAACATGTATTAGAAATTAATGTTAAGTCACTATCTTCACACACAATAAAAATATACCATATAAATATAAACAAATCACTGATATAAAAACAAGGGGCTTCACTTCCATTTTCCCCTAAGATTTATCAGCAGAATTTTTTCTTAAAATGGATTTCTACATTGAAAACATAATTTTAACACTGAAATAATTTGATAATGCAGTTTGAAACTACAGTTATCCTGTATCTATCATTGATACGACATTACTTCACTCAGTAAGTATTCACTGAGTGTCTACTGTGCGCATGCGACCCAACTCCTGACTGCGGTTCCCAATCTGCTAAAGAAGGGAGGTAAGTAAAAAGGACCACAGGAATAGATATGAAGCATAGGCACATACTAAACATAGGCAGCTAGACAGCAGTGTTACAGAGATACCACTCCTGATGTCTGCTCACCTGGATGGGAGCACACAGAGCAATGAGCCAGTTTGTTAACGAGTGCTGGTTGTGAATTAGAGTAACAAGACTTTTCACTCCACTGATTAAACCTTTAAAAGAAAATGGTTTAAAAAAAAAAAAAAACAATAAACAAATACTAAGGTCACCAAACTGCCATGTTCTCAAAGGTCAGGCTATTCTGCTCCTTTCCACTTGCCTACTTATTTTCCCTTTGGCAGTAAAGTTGCTATCCCAGCCTGGGAACATAAAAACATAAGATTTAAAACTCAGGGGAAGGTTAGTCTAAATTAATAAAAGTTAGAATGACAGATTATTATAAGAAAATATAACCTCATTATTTTCAACTGTGAAGACAAACATAAAATACTGCCAAAAGTTCACCTTTGCTGAAACTGTCTCAATAAGAAAGATTTATTGTTAGCCAAGAGCCATATTTGCTTGCTTTTCCTTTTTTATTTTACTCTTCACAATTCCCAAATCATTCCTTAACTCATCCCCATGCCAAAGTACACCATTGCTTTCCTGCTTTGGAAAACGGTAATTGCTGATATTAACAATGAGTTTATTAAAGTCTTAGATCTATCATTAGTCTTACAGTGGAAAGACAGGCATCTTAGGAAAGAGCACGAATATCTGAAATCTTTCTCATGGTCATCCCAATCTTCATTTCTACCACTTGATGCTTCTTTTCATTTATTCACTATCTCATACCTACTGGAGGCCAAGATTATTTTAACTGTCCCAGTGTCCTGGTTCCTTTCCTTCTATTCATTCTATACTTTATTATCACCAATATTCATTTTTTATAAAAATTGCCCTCATCAAGCAAATGATTGATAGATTCATTTTGAAAGCTCAAAACAAAACAGCACAGTTTGCAAACTTTAATATACTCTAATCTTAATTTTCCTGAATCCTCAAATGAAGTGAAAGTGTTAGTCGCTCAGTCACGTGTGACTCTTTGCAACCCCATTGACGGTAGCCTGCCAGGCTCCTCTGTCCATAGGATTCTCCAGGCAAGAATACTGCAGTGGGTTGCCATTTCCTTCTCCAGGAGAATCTTCCAGACCCAGGGATTGGATCTTGCTCTACCGCATCACAGGTAGATTCTTTACCTTCTGAGCTATCAGAGAAGTCTGAATCCTCAAATCATATAGTCTAAATTCATTGGAATTTGTGAATATAGAACAAAGGATAGTGAAGTAAAACTTTTGTTCAAGTGTTACTAATTAAATATTTGCAATATGTCAGGCATTTCATTTATAGAAAAATACAGTACTGAAGTATTTATATAAAAATAATTTGAAATATAAAATTAATTATGTTGGTTTATCTCTACTTGTTGATAAAATAGTCTAAGATAGCTTATAAATGTCCATGGTTATAAATGTCCATGGTTATAAATAAACCCATTTGACATCTTACTACTTGTGTTTGTATTGAGCTAATAATATTGATGATGCAAACCATGGCTTAGGACATGTTCTTTTCAACTTTCTTTGGAAAACATCAGAATAAATAAGTGATTGTCAATGAAAACATAGATCAGCTTAAGAAGACAAAACCCTTTTTTGGCAAGTCCAATACTTATTGTATACACTATTAAATTCAACAAGACTAGAAGACTAATGTCATAAGCAAAAATAATTTTTAGTTACCTCTGAAGTAAACTTTGCCCTTTCAAAATCTTTATCAGTTTTAATGCTTGCTCTTTTCCAACTCCAGGGACTCCCTTTCAGAAAGCAGGAAAAGAAATTCAAATGTTAATCATTAAGAACAGATAAAATGAAGGATGATGCATTCATTCAATGTAGGACTGTGCAGCTCAGAGAAGGAGGTAATTCTACGTGTGCAAGATGCATTGTTAGGTGTAAATGAAAACTGCAGAAGAGAATAAGGTGTGGCTTAGATTTGTAGGTTAAATAGCAATTACAGTGTTAACTTATGTAACCAAAAAAGCCAGAGTTACATACAAAAGCTCTTACAGTTTATTTTAGGAGAGGGAGGAACAGCATTTTAGATGAACAGCATTTCATTTTCTATGTTCATTATTTTGATAATATTTTAATTTAACCTAACTATGCAATATTTATAATCCAGAAAAGGCATGTTCTTTGACTATATGAAACATTTAATATTGAAAGATCCAGACATCCAATAGAGCAAAGGAGAATTCCAAGTAAATTCCTGAAATCAGTAACTTAAAATTAAAACAAGCATTTAATTTCCAACACATCTAGATATATCTAAATATATATAAATCTATATCTAGATATATATACATATATATCTAGATATATATAAATAAATCTAGATATATATAAATAAATAAATGTATATTCACATGACAATTTCTGGTTTAGAGTCTTCTACTTCCTGTAAAAGTTTATTAATATGCCTTTGTAAGCAATGCTGCTCTTTAGCCAATATGCATCAGGATAGACACACCAGTGTTAAAATACTTCCAAACTGGTTAGTAAACAGTCACTGCCCACATATCTTGAGCGCCTGCTGGCAAAGGGGTCTCCTCCCTAATCTGAGTTCCCTTCCCAACCCACCTACACTCAGGATTAGGGTAACACATGGCACAACAGAGGGTGCCAGAAACTTGTTCCATTTCTACAGCCTATGTCTTTAGTAAACCAGTTACTAGATATTTTGCATATGACCCTTCTTGTATCAGCATTTAGTTACATATTAAATTTTTTTCCAAAAATTTTTCCAGCAAATTATGTTATTATAGTAGTGTCTTAAAGATCATTAAGTACAGTGATATAAATAGCAGTTTTGGTTGCAAAGATACAAAAAAATCAAAACAGGCAAGGCTAGTCTATAACATAATAAATACCACTATAGCTGAAACTGGTTCTTGTGAGTTCAAGTTTGCAAATTTCTTCTTATGTTCAACACTGGGCTGTTTCCAGACTTTAATTATGATACAATTACATTTAGGAAATAGGAATCTTCTATTTCAGAATGAGAACTACAATAATTATTTTTTGTGTTATTTAACAGCTTTTTTTCCTCCTGTTTTCTTTTCTTGTTAAAAAAATTGTTGATTTCTCTATTTGGTCACTGGTGACATAGATTAGAAATCAGAATTAATAATTTCCTATCCTATTACTTATTCCCTCTCCTATACTCTAGTGAAAAAAAAATACATGTCATCCCTCTTTAGACTTCGCTTACAGATACAGTCTACAGTATAATGAAGGATTTAATAAGGATACAAAGATGATCAGCAGGGACATAATAACGGGACTATATAAAAACAGTAGGAGCTACAATATAAATCATTTTGTATTTTTAAATATCATATTTATGAATGGGGTTATCACTGTAATTCTTAATTCATCCCTCACCTATTATACCCATCTGTCACTGAGTATGTATTGTTATCTTAAGATATAAAATAAAAAGCCTTTCATGAGCAAAACTCAATGAAATGCTAACAGGCATAGAGGGATGAATGACTTAGCCCAATAATCATGTTACCTAGCAACAGTAACAATAACATGGAGCATGTGTACAGTTAGAAAGTTACTATAGAGATTCAAAACCAGAACACAGACAAACAGTGATAGAAACTAACACTGGCATGAGACGAGAAAAGAGTAGCTCCTATATTTCTCTAAAAGGAGAGTCAAATGTGAATGTGGATCTCTTAGAGTAATGGTATACTGAGATTCAAGCTGTAGTACCAGTTAGATTCTATTCTCATTTATAACATTCAGTGTCATAGTGCGCAAGCATTTTAATGCCACCTGAATGTTGATTATTTTAGTTACTGAATAGTTTATTACACCCATATCTAAATTAGGTCCTTAACTATATAATACCATATTATATTCATATTTATGTAGCATGTAAAGTATCAGAAAAAGCCACTATGAATAGTAAATAAATACAATTTCAGCATACCTTTGGAAGATAATCACAGCCAAGCAGTACTGCCAGCCCAACCAGAGCATCTCTATTCAAACCTAGTTTACTCGTGATGGATGACATTGCATAACAGTCAACATGTGGGTCCTAGAAGAAAGTACAGATTTAGTTTCATCTTCAGAAAACTAAACAAAATAAACATTGTAAAACATAATTTGCAAAGCTGCCTCTAAATATTTATTCTGAAAAGTTTAAAATTATCTTGATCACCAGAATCTTCATATAAGCTAACATTTTAACATCTGGAAATAAAATCAAGTTTCAAAAATAGCTTTAAAAAAATAACTATAGTAGTCATTTTTTTCTTCTTGTTTTTTGGTGTCTACAAAAGTAGATTTTCATCTTACATAATTAAACATAAAATGTATATTATAGAAAGTAAACATTCCCTGTAAATGAATCATCTGAAGTAACTATTATTGACAGCCATGCATAGTCCTCTAAGAAACTCTTTCTTTAACACATATATACAAATGCTTATTTAAAGTAAAAGTAGGATTATATAAAAATACTATTTTGCAATATTTCTTGCCCACTAATACATTTGGATATCTTAGTCGCTTCAGTCGTGTCTGACTCTTTGCAATCCTATGGACTGTAGCCCTCCAGGCTCCTCCCTCCATGGGATTCTCTTCAGGCAAGAATACTGGAGTGGGTTGCCGTGCCCTCCTCCAGGGTATCTTACTGACCCAGGGATTGAACCCTCATCTCTCATGTCTCCTGCACTGGCAGGTGAGTTCTTTACTACTAGAGCCACCTAGGCCTTAATGACTGCTTACTATTATATTAGATGGACTCCAAGATAGTTTTTCTTGATGGGGACACTGGAAGCATTTTCAGAAAGATAACAGAATTTTCTGGCAAATGGTTTAGTTTTTCTGGCTTCAATACATCAAATGTCCATAATCTCCCTTGCTCAACCTTGAACAGTTACAATGAATATGTCCCATGTAGTACCTGCCTCCATGAGAACCATGGCTGTATTTAGCCATTCCCTATCAGTGGGGATTTGGGTTGTTTGCCAAGTTTTTGCAAGTATTGACAATGCTGCAACTACTAATAACATCCTTGTATCTCTCTCTTTGCATACTTGGGGGTGTTTTCAGGCTTACTAACAGTGGAAATTCTGGTTCAAGGTAGTACATATCATATGACATTTTGTAATACATAATTGAAACTGATTTAGAGTTAAACCATGTGAAACAAATCCACATTTAAAAGAGAATGAACCATGCAGTAGTGATATTTTTAATATGAGTAAACATTTAATTTAGCAATTGCTATGTACCAAGAATTATGGTAAAGAATCCCCCTGCAATGCAGGGGATGCTGGTTCTATCCCTGGGCTGGGAAGATCCCCTGGAGAAGAAAATGGCAACCCACTCCAGTGTTCTTGCAAGGAGAATCCCATGGACAGAGGAGCCTAGCGGGCTATAGTCTGTAGGGTTGCAAAGAGTCAGATAAGACTTCACAACCACGTGCACACACACAAAAAACCACAAGCATTACGGTAAGCATTTTACAAGTTTTAGTTTATCTAATCCTCTAGTAATCCTCTTTAAAAAAAAAAAATAGTTTTTAAAACAAATGCTGAAAAAGAAAGAAAAAATACCTTGGTGTTCATAGTGAAATTCCTATAAACAGTCTGGGCCCCATAAAGGAAAGCGTCTCCATCATTGGTGAGGCAGCCATCCACATAACCACTGGCATTGAGGTAGGCACACATGGCTTCAGCTTCACCAGCAGCTTGGACCCAGGGAATTCCTAAGCATTCCAGCATATCAAGACACTGAGAAGAAAAAGCAGGTGCGACAAATCTAAGAACATTTGCATTACTGTTTTTTACGGTGTTTAACTTACGGCTATATTACAAATACTAATAGTACCTATTTAGGTGTGTTTTAAATTATGATATTTAAGAAATAATTGGAAATTTGAACACTGAATACTTTAGAGCATTAAGGAATGATTGCTGAACTTTTATGAACATTAATAAATACTGTATTGAGTCATATTTTTGTTTTTTAAGAGCTGTATCATTTAGAGAAAGGTACTGACCCATTAAGAGAAACAATACTATGTCTGGGATTTGCTTCTCTTGCTTGGAAAATCCCATGGATGAAGGAGCCTGGTAGGCTGCAGTCCATGGGGTCCCGAAGAGTCGGACACAACTGAGCGACTTCACTTTCACTTTTCACTTTCATGCATTGGAGAAGGAAATGGCAACCCACTCCAGTGTTCTTGCCTGGAGAATCCCAGGGACGGCGGAGCCTGGTGGGCTGCCGTCTATGGGGTCACACAGAGTCGGACACGACTGAAGCGACTTAGCAGCAGCAGCAGCAGCAGCAATGCAGAAGTAGGGAAGTGGGTGGGAATACAGGTGTAACAAAATTGCTCAAGTTGATAATTTTTAAAGATTGGTGATGGGTTACTTTTGTATTTATTTAAAATTTTCTGTAATGAAAAGCTAAAAATTTTGATGTCAATTAAAAAATAATCTGTATCCAGTTAAAAATCAATTTCAAATTTATATTTTTAAAGTAATGAATATTCAATTTTCACTGTTCAGTGTTATCTCAAGAGTTTGGCAATATCTTTAAATTATAATAATTAATCACACTAACATTTACATCCATAAAACTATAACAATCTTTTTCACATGATCACCATCCCAATATGAGCTCTTTCAAAGAAGTTCCAAGTACACAATTTTGGCTTGAGACCTTAAAGTTCAGTTTTTGTCACCTCCCCTGTATAATGAAACTCTCTTATTGTGGGAAACCACACAGGGGCTGGTTGTTGGAGTGCTCCAGGGAAGTCACAAGTCTGTGCAGGATGTTTATTATCAATCTGCTGATGTATAATCATCTGCTATAGCTTTCTTTGGGTTATGAATTTAACTCTGTTGGGTAGCTTATAGTTCAGCTTTACAGCTTAGTGCATTATTTTTTGTTATGTATCACACTCTCATTCTATCATTGGGGAATACTGGGTATGGTGAGGAAAAGTGGCTATTCACTTGTCTTTTCTCGAGGGACAGAATAAATCTCTCTTTTTTTTTTAACTGATTGTTTACATGCTATATTATGTAATAAAAAACCTCTGCCAGATGTTGCCCAAGGTGGACAAGGTTCAGAAAGACAAAGTACCATGTCAAAAAAAGGTACTCTTCAGGACTCCAGCTGGGCAACCTTATTAGAGAGATAGACTTGTTACAGGTGCTGCTCAACTGAAACATAGTTGTTTCTTCCTGCTAGTTAAAGTATCCTTTCAAAAAAAACAACAAGAGTTTAAATTATTCCAGATTCTTGTGTATGTCCTCCTAACTCTTTCCAAAAGCTGGCACAGAATTTGTGATGAGGTTGGCTGGAATTTTCCCTGCCCTAAGTCTCTATGATGTGGGGCAGAGGTTGTTTTGGAGGACTAATTTGTGCTTCTCACGCTTGCAACTAAAAATGGCAGTAGATTAGGAGAATGTAAGGCCTAGTAAAAGACTGGACGGAAATATGATAACGATTAATGGGCAGGCAACACTGAAACAACATAAAATGTCTAAGAACATCACAATTGGTGAAATAAAGAAATAAGAATAGAAGCATTTTCTCAAAAAGACAAACACCTGTTTGCTTTATACTGGGTGTTTAATGCCTTCAGTATGTGAACCATAGATATTTCTGGGAACTGATTATATAATAATTAGAATCCAGTAATTTTCTTCAATTATTGATAGTCATTAAGATGGAATAGTCACTAATTGAAAATTACTTTTTTTTAATCACATGAAAATAAAAAATAGAAAAAATAGACAAAACTTCTGGAGAAAAAAGCTTATTAATTTGTGCAATGTCTTTTAAAAGAAATTAAAATTTTAACCAACATTTAAGAAGAAAAACAGGGATATGAACTCAAAGCAAATATCATAAAAAGGTTTATATCCTTAGCCTATAAAGAAACTGAACAAAATAAAAAGTAAAACCTCAAAAAGGTTAAGTGGAAAAAGGATATGATGGTCATTACTTACAGAAGGACTAAAACTAACTTAATGTTTAACCTCATCATTAAAAGAATATGACATTTAAGTATGTATTATATGTATTCATATGTATTATATAAACCAAAAAATGTCTTTGACTTTGCATACTAAATAGTACAAAGATAAAACTCCTAATATCCAAAGATCTTGTGGATGCACTGAAATTGCTATCTCATACCTGTATTGGTAGGAAGTAGTTGGCAAGAGTTATAAAATCCTTCTTAAACTTAGGTCTATCAAGCCCACTTTGGGTAATTTTATTTTCAAATCACAAGAAAAAGCTATGTTCACAAAAAAATGTTTCTCACGATTTCATGTATAATAGAGAAGAACTGAAAGCAAACAATATACAATATACAATCATGGGGAATGATTTCAAGTACAACCATTACAAGTAATAATTCTGAATAGAATATGGTAACAAGAAAATACGAGTATGCTACATTAAGTGAAAAGTCCAAGATAAAAATTACCTGTGCATGATTATGGCAACTTTAAAAATTAAACACATTTAAAAAGATACAAAATAGTTATAGCTTCCTATTGTTTTACTTACATACTTTGTCTTGTTATAGACTTATCTTTGTTTTAAGATATATAATATTTTGTAACAGATAAATATACTAAAATAATAACTTTTTATAATTACAAAGCCCTGAGAGAAGCCAAATCAAATTATATCAACTACCATTAATCCTGAATGAGTAAAGTATGAATTAATGAGACTGCTATTCTGGGAATTTGTTAAGTGCTGAAGGTTTCATAAAACATTACATATTAAGTCCCAATTATGTACCAGTTGCTTTAGATATATGTATATTTTCTCTAATTTTCACTATAACCCTGTAAAGTATTACTACCCTCATTTTACAGAGTAGGAAATGAGGCAAAGATAGGTTAAAAATATTGCCCCTAGAGTTTCTAGATGCCAGAATAGGAACTTGAACACAGGTGAGTTTCACTCCAAAGCATAAACTCTGTTCTCTATTCACATTGGCCTTTTAGTGAAGACAGTTAAGTATTAAAGATACGGACCCACAAAGTTTATTACAGTAAAATCCACTCTCTAATTCAAATCAGAATTATTGAATCAGGCCCAAATGCTTACCTCCTTTAAGACTGTCTTAAAATGTGATCTCCCTGTTTTCTGAGACTGTGTTTTTCCAGAAGGTCCATACCGGATCTGATTCCTCTTACTAATGACATCAGCTTTCAGGTGCGGGGGTTCCCCTTCCATAACGAACACCAGCTTTACATCCATTAGCATTAAATATGAGATACGAAAAAACAGGTTTCTGAAATAGAAAAAGTTAACGATACTTTAATCATCATACATGAATAGCAGAAGTCAACATTGCAGAATGACATGGCAAAGACACTAGTATCAAAAATGTTACATGCAGTAATGTCTTACTTATTATGATTTTAAGTGGACTGAACTGAGAAACCACTGCTTGCTTTTTTAGCAAAGGAGATTTACGATTATTCTAATTGCTATGTGGAAAATGGTTTGGAGGAGGAGGAGGCCAAGAGAAGAAGGAGGGAAGCTAGTGAAAAACTTCATCTCAACAGGGCAGATAAGAGACGTTGCCATACACTGAGGTAGTGCTTCTGGAGAGAAGTTTGTGAATGTGACATATATTCTAGAAGGGGAACTGGCAAGACTTCAGATGGATTGGATATGGGGAGAGGTAAAGCAGGAGGAAAATGGCTCCCAAATTCCTGCCTTTTAGTCACTGAAACATCCTAGGGGATATGTTAAATAGGCAGGCAGGTATATGAGTCTGAAGCTTCAAGGGCATGAGATACAAATTTGTGAGTCACCTGTATGAGGTGACTCAGTGGTAAAGAATCTGTCTTTCAATGAAAGAGACAAGTGTTCAATCCCTAGGTCAGGAAGGTCTCCTGAAGGAGGAAATGGCAACCTACTGCAGTATTCTTGCCAGGAAAATCCCCTGGACAGAGAAGCCTGGTGGGCTACGGTCCACAGGGTTGCAAAGAATTGGACACAACTGACTGACTGAGCATGCATGCACACAACATGGAGACGGCAGATGTGGGCATGTTAATACATTTTAAAATCTCAAAATGCAAAACAGCAACAACAAAACAAATGAAGTGGAAACAAAACCAAGACAACCACGGCTTATGCGATCACATATCTATATTCTGAGAATGTTTACTCTACCTGAGGTGGGGCTTCATGACTGTCCCAATCATTTTTTTGACTGTCTGTGCTTCACACACCCAGAGACTCAGATCAACCGCAATGGTTTTCCCACTGAGACTGTGCAAGTGGACGTGTTGTTTAACAGGCTCCAGAATTTGCCACAAGCCATTTACTCCCATCCTGGTGGTTACCTGCTGTTATTTGAAACAAACTTTTCAAAAGATTGTTAAAAGACATAGAAGCTCAGAACAAAAATGTAGACAGTGTATCTTGAGCTAGTTAGGGGTGATTCATAAATAGTATTCTCATTTCTTTTACTGGTCAGCTCTTCAGGATGAATCAAGAATACCTGAAACATTAAAAATGGTGGTAATACACTCAGTGGCTACAAATTTAGCAGCTGATGTAGCAGCTGAAAAGTTATTAGCAGATTATAGCATGCTGAATTTGTCCTTAAAATCCACTCATGTCATCCAGTATGTTTCTCTGTATTACTGAAAAATAAAGTAACTTTAAAATTAAAAAAAAAAAAAAACAAAACTTTAAAATTTAAAGTCACCAAATGTCAATGGTTGTCCCTCTTCATTCTTTCTTCTTTTCCACGCTGCCTGTAGCAGTGGCTGAGAATAAAATTTTTCACATGGTCACATTAATACTGCATGAAATCTGGAAAATAAAGGAAAAGTTACCCTCATCCCAAAGGGTGGTAATTGTCTTTGCTCCAGTGAATAATAAGAGCTAACAAATGCAGAGAAAATCCAAGTATCTGGTAATGTGTATGTGTCTTCTTGAGAATTCACTCCTTGATTTACATACCTAAAGAGAGAATAGGACTAGTCCTCTATCATAATCAGGAAAAAACAAAAAGACAAAAACAAGGAAGAATGCAAACACATGAACAAAAGACAAAAACACAGGGTTAATGAAGGAAAACTGATGGAGAAGTGGCGGGGAGATAGAAAATGAAGAATTGAAGGAATACACAATTATTTTTTTAAAAAAGAGCATTGGCTTTTAAATTACAACATCACACATGTTCATTGTGGGAAAATAAAACATCTTTTAAAGAAAAATATTTTAAAATGACCTATTGTCCCATTTGGGCTTTCCTAGTGCCTTAGCAGTAAAGAATCCACCTGCAATGTAAGAGATGCAGGTTTGATTCCTGGGTCAGGACAATCCCCTGGAGGAGGGCATAACAACCACTCCAGTATTTTTGCCTGGGAAATCCCATGGACAGAAGAGCCTGTAGGGCGGGCTGCAGTCCACGGGGTTGCAAAGAATTGGACATGACTAAAGCGACTGAGTACAGTAGCACAGTTTCACTATTCAAAAAAAACTAATGTTAATCTGTTCTCTATGTACATGATATTTTAAAAACAAAATTGGCTTAAGCACTGCTATCGTAACCTGCTTTGGTATTTTCTATATGCAAGTTTTCCTTTATTAAACATCTATAGCTGTTTTTATTTTCCTTTATCATTATTTGATAAAAACTATTATGTAGCATTTGAAGATTCAGTCTGACTGTATAACAGATCAGTTCAGTCGCTCAGTCCTGTCCGACTCTTTGAGACCCCATGGACTGCAGCACACCAAAAGCTTCCCTGTCCATCACCAACTCCCAGAGCTCACTCAAATTCATGTCCACTGAGTTGGTGATGCCACCCAACCATCTCATCCTCTGTCATCCCCTTCTCCTCCTGCCTTCAATCTTTCCAAGCATCATCAGGGTCTTTTCCAACGAGTCAGTTCTTCACATCAGGTGGCCAAAATATGGGAGCTTCAACTTCAGCCTCAGTCCTTCCAATGAATATTCAGGACTGATTTCCTTTAGGATTGACTGGTTGGATCTCTTTGCAATCTAAGGGACTCTCAGGAGTCTTCTCCAACACCACAGTTCAAAAGCATCAATTCTTCGGCACTCAGCTTTCCTTATGGTCCAACTCTCACACCCATACATGACTACTGGAAAAACCATAGCTTGGATTAGACAGATATAGAACAGATATCCTCTGAGTAATGACCTTAATTCATTCTAAAAACACAAGAAAGGATACAAAAACGTATTAAGACAAAAACTCATCATAATGTAAAACCATTCTAAATAAAATGTAACTGTATTGTCTGCTCCTTTAACAGAGTCCATAGTAAAAGTAAATGTTCTCAAATTGTACATGACTGCAAAGAAAATAAATGCTGGAAGCATGGCTGTCCTTTTCTGAATCTTAATTTTAAATGTGGCCAGTGTTACAAGCAGTATTTTGTACACTCATTTTTATGAAGAGCTGCACAAACATTTGCTCATATGTCACTTTAGAAGGATTATAGATTTAAATAGAGAAGAAAGCATTAGCTAATGGTGGTTCCAGTGCTCATACTGTCTATTTCACAAGAAGGCCCACAGATTGAATGTGGGTGACATTGCAGCATATGCAGAATCAAGGTTGTCTTGCCTAAATATTAAGTAATGAAATATGGATGTAGTCATATTTCAATTAAATATGTGGTGAATAAAAAGCAATGTTCTATAACTTTATGAATGCATGAGTATCAAACATGACTTCAGTATGGCTTTTTTAGGGATGAGAGTCACACCTTCTGGTTTCTTGCAGAACACCTAAGAACAAGTCACGTGGTCTCAGGCAAGGCGCATCTTTTCCCCAGCCCTTCCAGATCTAAAGCTCACTCCTTGAAGTAAGCCAGAAAGAAAAACACCAATACAGTATACTAACGCATATATATGGAATTTAGAAAGATGGTAACGATAACCCCGTATGCGAGACAGCAAGAGAGACACAGATGTACTGAGCAGTCTTTTGGACTCTGGCAGAGGGTGAGGGCCGGATGATTTGGGAGAATGGCATTGAAACATGTAAATTATCATATGTGAAATGAATCACCAGTCCAGGTTTGATGCATGATACAGGATGCTCAGGGCTGGTGCACTAGGATGACCCAGAGGGATGGGATGGGGAGGGAGGTGGGAGGGGGGGTTCAAGATGGGGAACACACGTACACCCGTGGCAGATTCAAGTCAATGTATGGCAAAACCAATCCAATATTGTAAAGTAAAATAAATAAATTAATTAATTAAAAAAATAAAGCTAACTCCTTCCAACCACGGCTCTAACGTTTCACGACCTAGGTTGACTGCACATACATAAATGGATAGTAACGAATGAAGGATGTTGGGTGTCACACAGTGCAGTCTTGTCTGTCATGGTACATACACACACACATTTATGTGTAGGACTGATATGTAAACTGTACTCCTTCTCTGGTTAGGCTGCACAGGGATCTTAGTTCCCCAACACAAGCCCCTTGCAATGGAAGCCCACAGTCCTAACCACTGGACTGTCCAGGAATTCCTTTCTCCAAGTTATTGATAAAGGAAATCTAATCCCCTACTTTATCTTTACATGGATGCACACTATGGAGATGACTTTGAGCAGGCTCTGGGAGTTGGGGATGGACAGGGAAGCCTAACGTGCTGTAGTCCATGGGGTCACAGAATCGGAAACGACTAAGCAACTGAACTAAACTGACAATCAGCATCTAATTCTTGATTCCACCATCTCTCCTCAAAACTGTCTACCCTTGGTCATTCCCAAATACTCAGTTGCTTAGGCCAAAAACCTAGCTGTCATTCTTGATTGTTCTCTTTACTAAAAGCAACTTGATCAGCAAGTCCGTTGTTTCCAAAAACATACCCTAAATCCCCATTTCTAAAGAAAACTCCCTTAGTTCTTTCTGCAGTCTCCAATCTGGCCTCCCTGCTTCCACTTTTTTTACTTCCTACTCCTACACAATCATTAAAAGCTACACACAGAAGCCATTTCATTCTTTGTCCCTTTCTGGGCACCAGCTCTGCTTCTGAAGTGATATTAAGTAGCAATGGTAAGGCTGTAAAGCATTTAAAGTTCCAAAAAGGGACAGAATGTAACAATTTTTAAGATATCCAAGTACAACTACACTTAAAGATAGAACTGATGGTTCTTGCATGAGGTCATGATCAACCTGAAAAGGTTACTTGAAAATAGCTCAGCATTAGGTAAAATCTCAAAACACTGCACAGAGCACTCACCCTAAACTGTGTATAATTTTATGTTCCATTTTTACTTAAATAGCGTGAAATTAGAAATTTTTTGTGGTATAGGATTTGATGAGTCTCTACTCATATTTTATAATGTAATGACTTCATTGACATCAATCTGCTCATGCAATCAATGTATATTATTTATATAAAAAGAATCTCCTAAAATACTCATAATTCTTAAGAATTAATATGATGCAAGAACACTTATGTGAATAAGAGAAACTCATAGCAAATAATTTTATAGCCTTACTAGTGGCTTCAATTTATTTGCTTTAGTGAAAGAGCATTGGACTTGGGATAGAAAACCTAGAATTTTGATCTTGGATATACATTAACTATATGTGTAACCTTGGGAAAACATTTAACCCATCTACAAAATGAGAGGTGTTAAACCAGATGAATTACAAGATTCTGACATTATTTGAATCTCATAATCAATTTTGATAGCCTGGTATTTAAACTCTTATTTCAGATTATCACTTGGTAGAAAGAACACGGATTTCTAGTTTAAAGAAAGAGCTTAAGAATCCCCTTCAGATTAAAACAAAACCAAATCCTTTGATGTAACCATATGGTGCCCATAAATCAGTTTATGCTCCTAAAACTTCCTTAAAAGCTAATAAGCTTTTATTGGTTAATTATAAAACTGAATGAGGTGAGAAAAGCACAGAACCTTGCTAATTCCACTAATGAATCAAATTTAAAGAGCACAAAAAGAGGTCAATGGTTTTATTTATGCAAAAATATACATTTTATTAAACTAATTTTTCCAGTTTTATTTCAGGCATAAACATTAGAAATCTTTTTAATGATAAAGCAGGAAATACTTTTCCCAATTCTCATGTAGATAACTGTATTTTCATATAAAGTTTGGTAAACTGTGTAAAATTTATTTCAGTACAGGATTATACTGTATAGAATATACCACATAATTTCACTAATTAATGCTATGTTTATTATTTCTTGTTTTATTTTATCTGAATTTAGCCTAAACTTTGAAGCATAATATAACCCAGGTTTAACTTGCTAATAGTAAACACTTATTAAATGCTTATAATTTACCAGAACTCTTCTTGGTGCTGCAGATACAACAGTGAAAGATCAAGTCCTGTATTTAAGGACTGTGGTTAGGTGAGCTTAGAGATAAACAGGGAATTTCAACAATGAGACAAGTACAGGCACAGAGGTAAGGCTACAGAACTAAAGGAAAAGTAGTATATAGATCTGAAGAAGGCAGCTTATCTAGTGTAGGGCATCAAGGAAGGCTTCCTAAAGGAAGAGACAGCTAAGCAGAGTCCTTCCAACCATGTTTCCCATCTCTTACCAACAAGGACCACTTTGGCCGGAGGCTGTAGAGTTTTCATCTATTTTGACTATGTCACTATGCGTGTCACGGCAAGGGCTACAACAAGAGCATGTATTTGATTACCTTTAGAAATAAAGGGGAAGTGAAAAAGTTGGCTTAAAGCTCAACATTCAGAAAACTAAGATCATGGCATCTGGTCCCATCACTTCATGGCAAATAGATGGGGAAACTGGAAACAGTGGCAGACTTTATTATTTTGGGCTTCAAAATCACTGCAGATGGTGATTGCAGCCATGAAATCAAAAGACACTTTCTCCTTGGAAGGAAAGTTATGACCAACCTAGATAGCATATTAAAAAGCAGAGACATTACTTTGCCAACAAAGGTCCATCTAGTCAAGGTTATGGTTTTTCCAGTGGTCATGTATGGGTGTGAGAGTTGGGCTGTGAAGAAAGCTGAGCGCCGAAGAATTGATGCTTTTGAACTGTGGGGTTGGAGAAGACTCTTGAGAGTCCCTTGGACTGCAAGGAGATCCAACCAGTCCATCCTAAAGGAGATCAGTCCTGGGTGTTCATTGGAAGGACTGATGCTGAAGCTGAAACTCCAATACTTTGGTCACCTCATGCGAAGAGTTGACTCATTGGAAAAGACCCTGATGCTGGGAGGGATTGGGGGCAGGAGGAGACGGGGACGACAGAGGATAAGATGGCTGGATGGCATCACCAACTCGATGGACATGAGTATGAGTAAACTCCGGGAGTTTGTGATGGACAGGGAGGCCTGGCGTGCTGCTATTCATGGGGTCGTAAAGAGTCGGACACGACTGAGCAACTGAACTGAACTTAAGTATAGTTTGACATTAGTTTCTTTAGGGGTGTTCTGGGTTAGCGGTAAATATTTTTTCCATCTAGAAAGGAAGTGTTGGAGTATAGAAAGTGGATTACATAGCTAGATTAGCATGTCACGCGAAGAGTTGTGTAAAGACAGAAGTGGGAAGTAAAGCACCGAAACCTAAGCCAAGGATTTACACTTTCTTTAGTTCGGATGTTTATTGAGAGGGTAAACCAGGCACGAGCTGGTGGGGGTGGGGGCGGGAAAGAAAGTTTGTATATATAAACAACCACAAAGCCTTAAGGTAATTGCTACAAAGGAAGTTATTTTCAAACACAGAGTTAACACCGAAAAGGAGGAACACCTAAGTGTGCCCACAGGGTGATCGAGAAAGGCTCGCCCAAGATGGCCTTGCACCACCAGGCGTGGGACTTTGCCCCACCGGGCGCGGGCGAGACCATTCGGGACCCAGGGCCTCGGCTCTGCGCTTAGCGGCGGCGGACATCTCCCCCGCGGGGGCGAGCGCGCGCGGGGGGCGGGGAGACCCCGAGCTCGGAGAGCCGGGGCCCGGCCGGGAGTTCCGGGCCGCGGTCCTACTGGACCCAGAGAGAACCATGGGCGGTGTCCTGGGAGGAGGGGCGGGCGAAATAGGGACAAGAACATGGAGCTCGCCCCCAACCAGCTTGCAATCGCCCCCAGATTGCAAAGGGGCGGGTAGAGGGGTCTGGGCGGGGCCGTCTCTCTACAGATCCGCGCGGGACTTACCGGGACGAGCCTGCTTGCTTGGTTTTTGAAAGACGCCTTTCTGTCATTTATCAGTTTGGTATGAATTCTAACTACTGCTGCCTCCAAGTTTCTAAATGTTCCTCTACTCAAAAAAAAAGAAAACGAAAACTTGATTTTTCCCTCCCCAAACAAAGCCTAGACTTCTGAGGCTTAGCACTCAAGCCCAGAAGGCCCCCGGAAACCACTTGAATCCGGCGCCTCAGCCACCCGGCTCCGCCTCTTCCGGGAAGCGACTTCCGCCTTTCCGCGACCGCGGCCGCACACTCCGCGGCAGCGCCCAGCCAGTCGCTGTACGCATGCGCGGAACTGTAGCCGCCGTGGGGGTTCCAGGGTGTTTTTTTTTTTTTTTTTTTTTTATTCTCCCGGCTTTCAGTTAGGCAACTCACCCGCCCCGCCCCGCTCCACGCGTCCCACAGTCGCAGAGCCCCGGCGCCCCTCCCAGCATCCCCACTGTCCGCCCAAGGGGCACTTCCGGCCCCGCCTCCTAGAGTCCCGTGGCGCGAAAACTGCGCAGCGCGCACGCGCGGGCGGAGTCCCGGCGGGCGGAGGGGGGGGCGGGGCGCAGGCGCGGAGCGTCCCGAGGTGGGCGCCGGGGGCGGCGGGGCTCCTGCCTTCTCCCGCGGTGGGCGCGCGGTGTCTCGCGGACCAACGGCTGTCGGGTCGACTGCTAGAGTCCACCAACGTGGCTTTAGCGCCTTGTGCCGCGGCGGCAGCCCCGCCGATCGGGGGTTCCTTGGGGGAGACTTCGACTTGTTCGAGGTAGGCTGAGGGCGCGCTCCGTCGCTCTCTTGCTTCCCGTGGCCGGCGCCCTCCCTCAGTCCACCCGCTGGCGGCTCGGGTCGGTGGAGTCGCGGCGGTGCCCAGGGCGCGCGGGTCAACGGCCGCTGGTGATCTCCGCGCCCTCTCCTCGGGCGGCGCGGGTCCCTTCAGCCACAGGAAACTTGCTGGTGTCCGCGGGGCCCCTCCCTCGGACGGCTCTGGCGGCGGTGCTTGAAAAATCAGTCTCTCGCTAGCCCTAAGGGAACCCGGCGCCCGGCCCCGAACGGCCCCTTATTTAGGCTTTGATGAGTGGTTTGAGGGGGAGAAAGGTCAGGGGGATGAGTTTGGGCTCGGGAATTGGGTTATCACCCTCTCTGATGACCCCTTACAAGTAACAACTTAACTACGTTTAAGAGATATGTGTAAATATATCTGAAGGTGGCTTTGTTGCTAAATGCCAGTTTCAGGAGAACGCAAAACTGTTACCTAGAAAAATTTAAATTGTGAAGATCGGAGGCTTTATGATGACATGTCTTTCCCCCTCATTTTCTTGTGAAGATGAATTGGAGAAGAATCAGTACTGGGAATTCCAGAACACAGAGCTTAAGGGTGGAGGGGCATAAGAGGGTGCTGTGCTAATTCCTAGGGAAGCAGCTATTTGGTGTTTAAACCCTGAACACGGAACTTGTGTGAGTGCTTGCTACTCTGTATATGTCGTGAGATTGAAAGGGAGTGTTCTAAATACAAGCTATTCTGGAGTATACTCAAAAGAAGAAAAAGTCCAAATTTCCGGATTTTAGATGGCTGCTGGGTAGTCTTTTAAAATGCTCACTAGCTTATGCACTGGCTTGTAGATAGTTCCATGGGTGTATATGGGTGGTAAGGGAGCATGTTAGAAATACTTAGATTCACTTTATCTCCTTTTATTGTGAAAAATATGCAGAGTAATTATTTCCTGTAGAATTGTGTGTTTACAGTTTTCTGCTTTTTTCCCCCTTGAATGCCAGTAAGTACAAAGAAGTTTGGAGATTACCACAATATTGCTTTTTACATGTTTTTGTATAAGAACCAGTGTTGTGTGACCCTGAACAGGTTGGTACCACCTCTGTCAATTTCAGTTTCTATTTTGTAATTGGTCTTCCCCAGTGCGTCAGATAGTAAAGCATCAGCCTGCAATGCAGGCAACCTGGGTTCGGTCCCCCTGGGTCGGAAAGATCCCCTAGAGAAGGAAATGGCAACCCACTCCAGTATTCTTGCCTGGAGAATCCTGTGGACGGGGAGCCTGGTTTTTTTATTTTACTGAGTGTCTGGATGTAGAATTTTGTATAAAACCTGCCTAAATCTTGATGACCATTTTTAGACCTAAGTTAGGAAAATTAGTCAAAGCCATACTTGGTTTACTTTCAGGAATTGGTGGCTCAGCTGGTAAAGAACCCACCTGCCAATGCAGGAGACCTGAGACTTAGGTTCATTTCCTGCATCCTGAAGATCCCCTGGAGAAGGAAGTGGCAACCCACTCCAGTATTCTTGCCTGAAAAATTCCATAGACAAAGGAGCCTGGCGGGTCACAGGCCATGGGGTCGCAAAGAGTCACACAACTGAGTGCGCACACACGCAGATACTATGTTTAAGGCATAATTAAATGTTACAGTTATATATATATATATATATACATACGTCCAGATGACTGAGGGTCAAGTGTAGACACTTAATGTTAGTATTTTTTATTCACTAGTTAATGAGATACATCTTACTCACTAGTTTCCCTGGTGAACAAATTCAAAATAGTTTCTGTGACTTTCTTAGTGCCACTGCCAAATCTCTGTCTTTGTTATTGTCTCGACACTGAGTCTTGTCCTACTCCTTCGTGACTTCATGGACTAGCCCGCCAGGCATCTCTGTCCATGGGATTTTTCAGGCAAGAATACTGGAGTGGGTTGCCACTTCCTTCTCCGGGGGATCTTCCCAACCCAGGGATCAAACCTGAGTTGACTGCATTGGCAGGCGGATTCTTTACCACTGAGTCACCTGGGAAGTCTCTACTAGAATCTACCTGTATTATTTTGCTGCCTACTGGCCTATCCATCTCAATTTCCTAGAAACACTTCAAACTCAATGTTTTCAAGAAAAATGAATGAATCATTTATATTCCTTCCTTTCCAAACCTCAGTCTACTGATGATAGCATTTACTATTAAGAGTAAAGATTGTTTCTGAAAATTAAACACAAGATAAAATTTATACAGCAAGCCCAACATTAGAAGGACATATCACATTAGAATCCTTTTTGTAGTTTTATACATTACCAAAGGATGAACACGATGAACAGACAATTTCACTTCCTATAAACAGTCAAACTTGGTTAAACTCAGTTCATGCCAGAAGGAACCTGGACATTAAAGAAGTTTGATTTTGGGTTTTGAAAACCTGGGTTTGGATTTAGGCTCCGCTAAGATACAGCTACTTAAGTTTGGGTATCTTTTAAATGAGCCTCCCCTTTTGTAAAGTAAGGGATCACTTATAAGAATGTTGAGAATTAAAAGGTTTGTACCTCTTAATCCCCTTCACTTATTTCACTCCCCTGCTTCCCCCCCCTCCCCCTTTCTGGCAATTATCCATTTGTTCTCTGTATTGAAATCTGTTTTCATTTTGTTTGTTTCTTTTGATTTTTAGATTTGACATATAAGTGAGGTCATATGAGTACTTGTCTTCCTCTGTCTGAGTTATGTCATATAGCATAATACCCTTTGGGGCTTCCCAGGTGGCTCACTGGTAAAGAATCCAGCTGCCAATGCAGGAGGTTGGAGTTTGAACCCTGGGGTGGGGAGATCCTGTGGAGATGGAAATGGCTACCCACTCCGGTATTCTTGGCTGGGAAATCCTATGGTCAGAGGAGCCTGGTGGACTACAGTCCATGGGGTCAAAAAAGATTCAAACATGATTTAGTGACTAAACAACAACAGCAATACCTATGTTGTTGCAAATGGCAAGATTTCTTTTTAATAGTTGTATAATACTCCATTGTGTGTATGTGTTTTGTTGTTGTTCAGTCACTAAGTCCTGTCTGACTCTTTGCAGTCCTATGGTCTGCAGCACTCCAAGGGTGCAGGCTTCCCTGTCCTTCACCATCTCCTGGAGTCTGTTCAAACTCATGTCTGTTGAGTCAGTGATGCCATCCAACAATCTCATCCTCTGTTGCCCCCTTCTCCTGCTGCCCTCAGTCTTTGCCAGCATCAGGATCTTTTCCAGTGAGTCAGCTCTTTGCATCAGGTGACCAAAATATTGGAACTTCAGCTTTAGCATCACACCTTCCAGTGAATATTCAGGACTGATTTCCTTTAGGATTGACTGGTTTGATCTCCTTGCAGTCCAAGGGACTCTCAAGAGTCTTCTCTAGCACCACAGTTCCAAAGCATCAATTCTTCAGTGCTCAGCCTTCTTTACAGGACAGCTCTCACATCTGTACATGACTACTGGAAAAACCATAGCTCTGACTATATGGACCTTTGTCAGCAAATGCAGATGTCTCTGCATTTAACACGCTGTCTAGGTTTGTCATAGCTTTCCTTCCAACAAGCAATCATCTTTTAATTTCATGGCTGCAGTCACTATCCACAGTGATTTTGTAGCCCAGGATAATAAAATCTGCCACTGTTCTACTTTTTTCCCATGTATTTGCCATGAAGTGATGGGAGCAGATGCCATTTTTGAACTTTGAGTTTTAAGCCACCTTTTTCACTCTCCTCTTTCTTCCTTATTGAGAGGCTGTTTAATTCCTCTTTGCTTTCTGCTGTTAGAGTGGTATCATTTGCATATCTGAGGTTGTTGATATTTCTCCCAGCAGTCTTGATTCCAGCTTGTAATTCATCAAGTCTGGCATTTCATGTGGTGTACTCTGCCTATAAGTTAAATAAGCAGGGTGACAACATACAGCCTTGATATTCCTGTCTGTTGTTCCATGTTTGGTTCTAACTGTTGCTTCTTGACCTGCATACAGGTTTCTCAGGAGGCGGGTAAGGTGGTCCGGTATTCAATCTCTTTTAAGAATTTTCCACAGTTTGTTGTGGTCCACACAGTCAAAGGCTTTAGCGTAGTCAGTGAAGTAGAAGTGGATGTTTTTCTGGAATTCTCTTGCTTTTTGTATGATCGGTGGATGTTGGATGTATATATGTATGGTGTCTATCCATTTATCTGTTGATGGACATTTAGATTGCTCCCATATGTTGGCTGTTGCAATAATGCTGCAGTGAACATCGGCGTGCATGCCCCTGCATTGTTCAGCGCTGCTTGTTCTTTAGAGGCGGGTCTGTTTGCCTTTATGCTCACTCTCTTTCATTTGTGCTCTATATTGAGGCCACAGGGATTTTTTTAAAAACACAAAACTGAGTGTTCAGATTTTATTACCTGAGTTTTGCTCACCTATAATTGTTTGATGGGTAGACTAATGAATTTTTTCACTTACTTACATTATTTATTATCTGTTGCATCTCATATTTTTTCATGATATATTCCAAGCAGTGTGCTTATATTTCAGTACATTAAAAATGAGGTGGTTTAATGCAGAATGAATTTGTCTGTGGTGTGGTAGGAGCGGAATTGAGAATGAGGTCCATGGCAGATTCAGAAGCAGTAGCAATTTACCTTCTTTAAAAACCTCTGTTTTCTATTGATATTTCCAATTCTGTTATGACTGTTCTCACTACTGTTAGCCCCTACTTTGATATTAATGGGAAGTATGAATTACTAGGTACTCACATCAAAATAGAAAATTTAGAAATTTATAATCCTGTGTTAAAATGCTTTTGGTCTTTCAAATTTCCTGTGTATATGCTTGCTATAATTAACCCTTGGTGATTGATTTTTTTTTTCTCTTGAACTTATTTTTTCTTGATAATCATATTTGTTACTATTCCTGCTCTGATGGAGCTTGCTTTCTGCAAGGGAGAAGTAATATGCTCCTTAATTTTGATTTTTTTTTTTATTGTAAATAAATATTAAATACCATGAAGAGCTTTGTGAATGTATTGAAAATCCCAGAGGAGCTTCCTCCCCCCCATGTTTATGTTTTACAGGATATTAAAGGTATTTTTCTTTACACCTGTTTATATTATCTCTTTAGCATATTAGAAACAGTTCTACTGTTGTAACCTATATTTAAGTCTCAGGACATTCATGTGTGTTTTTAAAAGTCCATTATCATTAAATTATAGAATGATTCCTGTTTTTAAAGGTTGAATCCTTCAGTGTCTGTTAGATGCATGTTGCTGTGGCAACCTAACAGCAAACTGCAAATTCCAGGCTAAGTACAGCAAATAAAAAAACATTGTCGTCATGTAGCACACTGTATTCTGTCTTGTATAGGATCTCACATTGATTACGAGAAGCTAATCACACGTACCTTCGTTCCCTTTCCTCCCCCTGATTTTACTTGAAAAACGACCGTTTTCTAGTGGTAAAATACTAAGATCAATCAGCTGATGTCTGAGTGTCGGCTAACTGAAGATCATGTATTAAGCATTAATAAAAACTGTCTAAAAGGACATTTAATATTGGGAAAATGAAGAAGTAATGCTTCTTCTTTGCTCTTCTGCAATAAATAAATGACTGTAACTGAGTAAGAAACAGGTATGAGTGGGAGGAAAGGCAGTGTTGGGAAAATAATAGCCTGGTAGTGTTCTAGGGAATTTAAGTTAGCTGAAATTAATGTACATTAATTCTTGCTATTAAATAATTTGAAAATTATGTTTGATTTTCAAGTTCTGACTTGCATAAGAGATTCAAAATAAACACTAAGTTACTTGTCAGAAAGATGGTGAATATTATGTAATTGTGACTGTAATGCTAATACTCTCTCAAAAGGCGTTTGTTTAGGTTAGATGTCCTTTGGATGTTAACTAATATTCCCTTTAAATGGTATTTGATTTATCATGATACATTAGGTTCCTTGTTGCCTTCAGGACAGGATAAAGTCCTAAATATTTAATGTTGTTTACAACAATTCTTCTCAGACTTAATGTGCTTGTGAGTCACCCGAGACCTTGTTAAAATGAAGATTCAGATTCACTTGTTTTAAATTGAAGTCTGAGATTCTGGATATCTAGCATGTTCCTAGGAGATGTAGATGCTGCTTGCTGCTCCTTGAACCACACTTTGAATATCAAGTCTACCAGTCATTCTATGGCCGGCTTCTCTGCTGCCCTAACTTTATTACTGGTAGCTGTGTCTTGTCATTTATGGCACTGTGTCATGGGCACGCTTATAGTATTCCCTGCAGTAGCAGTTTGCCGAATGTAGTCCCAGGATCCATGAGACTGTTTCAGAGGGCCTAAAAGATCAAAATTGTTCTCATAACAATCATAAGATGTTATTTCCCTTTTTTACTTTCATTCACTTGTAACTACACTGAGGCGTTTTCTAGAGGTTATAGACATGTGATGATGTCATTGCTCTGATGACTGGTACAATGTGTACTTGTGGGTTGTTTTAAAATTTTTTCAGTTTTAATTTATAATATGGTAAATATTGATAGAAACAAAAGCCCTCTGAGGTCCTTGGTACTTTTAAGACACTACAACCTTTGAGAACTGCTGCCCTCTGGTTTTCTTAGGCCATGGACACAGAGACTCACATCTAGAACTTGACCAGCTCTTTCCATGGCTTGAGATGGCTGTTGGGCTGGGGTGGGCTCCTCGCTTCTCTAGGCAGTGGTAAAAGGCCTTCTCTGAAGCATTCAGTGGGGAGTGGGAGTAAGTATTATAGCATCCTGTTATACCCTCTTAGGGGTAGACCTCTAGGTTCTTCATCAGATGCCCCTATCATGCCTCCCTACTTGGTCTGCACAGCCTTGTCCGACACTGGCCCAAATGGGATGTTGAGATGCCTCCTTTTAGCATTACCAGAAGGAGGTCCACACTACCCACTTGACCTGTGCTGATGCAGGGGGTGGTGAGGAAGGGACAACAGTTCTTTTAATGGTATTTGACTAGAGTGATTATTGTCCGAAAGTCTTCTTGTTAAACTCCCTTTTCCTGGCCTTTTGTCTGGAGAGAACAGGCTTTCACTAAGCCTTTTGTTTCCCCCTCTTCCTCTTGGTGTTTCCCCTGTTGCTGGCTTCTCCAAGTCCACAGTAGTTGGGGGAAAACAAAAACTCAGTGAATCACTTTGATGTCTTCCCTTGGATTCTGAGGCTCCTACCCATCTACCTCGTTTTTCAGAGCTGTATCATGCTTGTTTTATAGTATATAATTTTCATGGATGTTTTACAAAGCAAGAGGAATAGGGAAAATACATCTGTTCCACCTTCCTAGAAGTGGAAGTCTCTGCTTTTTTCAACTTGCACTTTGGGTTAAAGAATTCTGAACTCCAGCCCCACTGCATATCTCTTATATTTGGTTATCTAAAAATATATGAGTAAGTATTAAAATATTTCTGTTAAAGAAAAACTAGATTTGGTAAACATAAATAGCTACTTTGGGGCAAAAAAAGATTAATTAAATAGAATTGACATGAAAGGAATCACGACCACAGTTGTGGATTGTACAAAACAAGGTAATTTTGTGTAATAAATTTGAAGCTTTAAATTATCAATGTTCTGATAATTATACTGAAAATAAAATTACAGGAGACTTGACCTAGGAATCTATAGTCAACCTGTAATAAATAACCAGTATACAAAAAAGAAATTGAAATGATTTCATAAAATTAAAATAGTCTCCACTATCTAATAGCTTTAAGCTTAGTTCTTTTTCACTTTCAAAAAACCTTTCAGTGCCATGCCATAGTGGTGATTGCAGAGCATTAAAAGATAAACTACCCAGTTCACTTAATGAAGCATGGATTGTCATAATAAAACTTGTCAGAGATAGTCCTCCAAAACAGTTCCAACAAAATATGTATAGATATTTGATATTTCTGCAAAATTGCTTCTGTCAGTATAAATTTGGAGGGCAGTGGATAAAAATTAAGCACTGTATGTATCTCTCCCCTGCCCTCCTCCTCTCTCTCATTTGTGCTTTAGAGTCCTTATTCTCCCATTTTCATTTAATTTCATGCTGTCTTTGAAACATACTCCACTGGCCCCCCAGCCTCCCAGCACACACCTACATGTCTGACTGGCTATCTTGCAATTCATACATCATCAAGTTGAAGCATCCTTTTTTCTACTGAGGACTGAGTTGAATCTTTCAGTCCGAGTTCATGAGAGAGAAAATCTCATTTAATCCCCTGCTGCCCAGATAGCTGGTACAAACCTGCTGTGATATAGTTCTGGGGGCACCTAAACGGAATAAAAGTAGAGCTATTTTTCATATTCTTGTATCTTAGAAATTTTTTGTTACCTATGCTGTGGATGTTTCTCGTTACTCAGCAAACAGTTATTAGGTACCTATCACTTTAGGGCTCTAAGAATTTTTAAGAGAAAAATGAAAGCAACAGTTCAAGTAATGATACCATTTCATTTCAATGAAAGACCATCAATTTGGACTTAAGATGCGGCATTTATGTTTAGAAAAGCTTGATGATGTTAATTTTCTAGGGACAAATTTTAAGGAATATTGGTAAAAACAAAAAAACTAGACAGTTAGCCTGGGTTATTGCTTAGAGAACAGTGACACTGTCCTCAGTGACACTACTCAGTGCAGTCGCTCAGTCGTGTCCGACTCTTTGCGACCCCATGGACTGCAGCACGGCACGCCTCCCTGTCCATCACCAACTCCTGGAGTTTACTCAAACTCCTGTCCATTGAGTCAGTGATGCCATCCAACCATCTCATCCTCTGTCATCCCCTTCTCCTCCTGCCTTCAGTCTTTCCCAGCATCAGGGTCTTTTCCAATGAGTCAGTTCTTCACATCAGGCACCCAAAGTATTGGAGTTTGAGCTTCAGCATCAGTCCTTCCAATGAATATTCAGAACAGATTTCCTTTAGGATGGACTTGATCTTTTTGCAGTCTGTGGGACTTTCAAGAGTCTTCTCCAACACCAGAGTTCAAAAGCATCAATTCTTCGGTGCTCAGCTTTCTTTACAGTCCAACTCTCACATCCATACATGACCATTGGAAAAACCAGAGCCTTGACTAGACGGATCTTTGTTGGCAAAGTAATATCTCTGCTTTTTAATATGCTGTCTAGGTTGGTCATAACTTTCCTTCCAAGGAGTAAGCGTCTTTTAATTTCATGGCAGCAGTCACCATCTGCAGTGATTTTGGAGCCCCCGAAAATAAAGTCTGTCACTGTTTCCATTGCTTCCCCATCTATTTGCCATGAAGTGATGGGACCAGATGCCATGATCTTAGTTTTCTGAATGTTGAGTTTTAAGCCAACTTTTTCACTCTCCTCTCTCACTTTCATCAAGAGGCTCTTTAGTTCTTCGCTTTCTGCCATAAGGTTGGTGTCATCTGCTTATCTGAGGTTACTGCTGTTTCTCCTGGCAATCTTGATTCCCGCTTGTGCTTCATCCAGCCCAGCGTTTCTCATGATGTACTCTGCATATAAGTTAAATAAGCATGGTGACAATATATAGCCTTGACATATTCCTTTCCTGATTTGGAACCAGTCTGTTCCATGTCCAGTTCTAACTGTTGCTTCTTGACTTGAATACAGATTCTCAGGAGGCAGGTCAGATGGTCTGGTATTCCCATCGCTTTAAAAATTTTCCACAGTTTGTTGAGATCCACACAGTCAAAGACTTTGGCATAGTCAAAAAGCAGAAGTAGATGTTTTTCTGGAACTCTTACTTTTTTGATGATCCAGCAGATGTTAGCAATTTGATCTCTGGTTCCTCTGCCTTTTCTAAAACCGGCTTGAACATCTGAAAGTTCACAGTTCACATATTGCCAAATCCTGGCTTGAAGAATTTTGAGCATTACTTTACTAGTGTGTGAGATGAGGACAATTGTGTGGTAGTTTGAGCATTCTTTGGCATTGCCTTTCTTTGAAATTGGAATGAAGACTGACCTTTTCCAGTCCTGTGGCCACTGCTGAGATTTCCAAATTTGCTGGCATATTGAGTGCAGCACTTTCACAGCATCATCTTTCAGGATTTGAAATAGCTCAGCTGGAATTCCGTCACCTCCACTAGCTTTGTTCGTAGTGATGCTTCCTAAGGCCCACTTGACTCCTATTCCAGGATGTCTGGCTCTAGGTGAGTGATCACACCATCGTGATTATCTGGGTCATGAAGATCTTTTTCATACAGTTCTTCTGTGTATTCTTGCCACCTCTTTTTAATATCTTCTGCTTCTGTTAGGTCCATACCATTTCTGTCCTTTATTGAGCCTATCTTTGCATGAAATGTTCTCTTAGTATCTCTAATTTTCTTGAAGAGATCTCTTGTCTTTCCCATTCTATTGTTTTCCTCTATTTTTTATATTGATCGCTGAGGAAGGCTTTCTTATCTCTCCTTGCTATTCTTTGGAACTCTGTATTCACAATGGGAATAGCTTTCCTTTTCTCCTTTGCCTTTCACTTTTCTTCTAGTGCTAGGCAAAAGTGAAAGTGAAAGTCACTGTTTCATGTCAGACTCTTTGAGACTCCATGGACTATACAGTCCACTACAAATATGCTTCTTTGGGGAAATAATGTTAGTTTTATACGATACTGTATTACTTTATAACTTATAAAAATTGGATGATTGCTCTGGAGTAAGTTGAGAAGGCATTATACCATCTCATCAATAGATCCACAGTTTCACAAATAAAACCGTTTACCTTTTGTGAGCTTAGGAGTTAAAATACTTAGATAGGTCCGTATCAATAAAAACCTCCATCATGAATCCCTCTGAAGTAAAATCAACTAGTGTAGCATATGCAGATTTTTTAAAACAGGAATTTATTATCTACTTCTGTAGTGAGAAGTCTGACATGTCTGCCTGGGCTAAAATCAAGAGAACAGGAGGGATATGTTCCTTTCCAGAGGTTCTTGAGTGTCTGTGTCCTTACCTTTCCACCTTCTTGTGACCACTCGCATTCTTTGGCTCATGGCCCCCTCCCTCCCCACAGATGGTAATTTTACTTAAAGTGAAAATGGATGGATATAGTACTAAAACTTAAGCTTTGTCTAATTTTGTTAAGTTTTATAATATATATATGGAACAGTTGTATGGATGCTTTACATGATTTTCTTCATTGTCACTGTAATATTTGTTTAGACCTGATGGCCAAAAGAAAGGAAGAAAATTTTTTCTCTCCTGAAAATGCCAAAAGACCAAGACAAGAAGAATTGGACGATTTTGATAAAGATGAATGTGACGAAGATGAATGTGCAGTTTCTTTCACTAATGGTACCTCTACTTTGGTGAGTGCAAAATTATAAAATTAATATCTTTTGATTGGCCTGTTTCTCCTGTCTGTTTTATATATCATATTCTTTATTCAGTATCCGAAGCTGGGTCTCTAGCTGCAGAGGAAAAGTCACATGAATTTTTAAAAGTGAGGTAAAAATCACCTAATTTTGAAGTTCATGTTAATTTTTAGAAAAAATTAGTAGAGAAAACAATAAAACAAAGAGGTATTTCTTTGGAAAGGTCAGTAAAACTTACAAACCTCTACTAAGATTGAGGAAAGGGAAAAATGAGAGAAAACACAAACTACCAATATCAGGAATGAAACAGTGGATTTGACCATAGACTCTGCAAACAACAAAAGGATAATATGGCGACTTCCCTCGTGGTCCAGTAGTTAAGAATCTGCCTTCCAGTGCTGAAGACGTGAGTTGGATCCCTGGTCTGGGAAGATCCCACATGTGGCGAGGCAGCTAAGCTTGTGTGCCACAGTTACTGAAACTTGCGCTCTCTGTAGAGCCCGTGCTCCACGACACGAGAAGCCATCTCAGTGAAAAGCCCTCACACCAGAGCTAGAGAGTAGCCCCCGGCTCACTGCAACTAAATAAAAGCCTGGTACAGCAGTGAAGACCCAGTGTGCCCAAAAGTGTATTTTAAAAGAAAGGACGATAAGGGAAGATCCCCTGGAGAAGGGATGGCTTACCCACTCCAGTATTCTTGGGCTTCCCCGGTGATTCAGACGCTAAAGAATCTGCCTGCAGTGTGAGAGACCTGGGTTTGATCCCTGGGTTGTGAAGATCCTCTGGAGGAGGGCATGGCAACCCACTCCGATATTCTTGCCTGGAGAATCCCCATGGACAGAAGAGCCTGGTGGGCTGCAGTGCATGGCGTCGCAAAGAGTCAGACGTGACAGAGTGACTAAGCATAGCACAGCACCACAGAGAAAAGATTTATTTTCTCCCAAAAATCTGTACATGAGTGTTCACAGCAGCTTTATTTATAATACTCAAAAACTGACAATCCAGATGTCATACAGTGAGTGAGTAGTTAAACCTGCTATAGTATGTCTCTACCCGGAGATACTATTTAGCAGTAGAAAACAGTGAACTGTGCACATAGACAACAAAAGACAGTTAAGCTGAGTGAAGGAAAAAAACGCTTCTTGAAAGGTTACATTCTGTCTGATTCCATGCATATAACATTCTTGAAATAACAGTGTCTCAGAAATGGAGAACAGACCAGTGGGCCAGGGTAAAGGAGGAGTGGGTAGGGAGGAATGAGGATGGGGCTCTAGAGGGACAATGTGATAGGTACTTGTGACGGGAATATTTTCTGCATCACTATCAAAATGAGCACCCTGGTGTGGTATTGTACCATAGTTTTCAAGATTTTACCTTTGGCAGAACCTGGGTAAAGGAGTCACAGGATTTCTCTGTATTATTTTTTATAACTACATCTAAGTCTTCAATTAAGACCAAAATAAACTGAAGACGTTTAAAAAGTCTTCAACCATGATTTCTACAGAATTCTGCTTGTTTTTGTTGCTACATCAAGTCTGACTCTTTGTGACCCCATGGCCTGTAGCTTGCTATGCTCCTCTGTCCATGGGATTTCCCAGGCAAGAACACTGGAGCGGGTTCCCATTTCCTTCTCCAGCAGATCTTCCCGACTCAGGGATCGAACTCATGTCTCCTGCATTGGGAGACAGGTTCTTTACCATTGAGCCACCTGGGAAGCCACTCATATAAGGATGTAAATTTTTCCTGCTTTTTAATAAGCTGCTGTTTAGTAATAGAGAGCCAGAGATTTTTATAATAAATAACTTAAAAGTTGGAGACATTAAATGTTCTTCAAAAACATTTGGAAGGTTTGGTAAAATATGGTTGATTTATTTTCATATTTTAACTACAAAGTGTGACCACTGTGTGTCAAACTCTTGGTTAAAACCTATGAACCGTCTCTAATTTAATTATGACATATTCACAGTATGGAAATTATAATTCTGTGCTCTCTCTGCAGTGGACACATTTAGCAATGTCTGAATATAATTTTTGGTTGTCACACCTGGGGTTGGAGGAGAGAGTGCTGGTGGGTAGTGGCTAGAGATGCTGTTAAATATCCCACAATGCTGAAGATAGCCTCTCTCCAACAGAAAGTGATCTGACTCAAGATGTTGGTTTTGTCCATATTAAAAAAGAACCCTGTGAAATACTTGTTAGAACCTATAAGGACTTAGAATGAACAGTTAATCATATGAATTAATGTCATTTGCTCATTGATTGAAGGCCTCCCTAGTGGCTCAGTGGTAAAGAACCTATCTGCCAATGCAGGAGATGCAGGTTCAATCCCTTGGTCAGGAAGATTCGGTGGAGAAGGAAATGGCAACCTACTCCAGTATTATTGCATGGACAGAAGAGCCTGGTGGGCTACAGTTCATGGGGTCTTAAAGAGTTGGACAGAACTTAGTGACTGAGCATGCACTTACTCATTGATTGAAATTAACATTTAAAATTATACTTTCTGTAACTTTTTTCATTCGTAGCACTGCTGATCTTTCTCCTGCTAACAAACAGTTGGATGATTGTAGTGATTGAATTAGATTGATTGTTTTCTCTCATTTTTTAAAATTCATAGACAGCAGCAGAAGTTGGAATAATTGAGAGTATTCAGCTCAAAAACTTCATGTGTCATTCGATGCTTGGACCCTTTAAGTTTGGTTCTAATGTCAACTTTGTTGTTGGCAATAATGGAAGTAAGTGTTTTTGCCTTCCTTCTTATTTGACTTTGAGCAGTACATTGAAGTCAGAATGCTTTAACTTTTTAAAATAGGTGCCTGTTAGTGCTGATACAGCTAAGTTTTAGATCACTGGTTTGTGGTCATGAATTTTTCAGTATTTGCTGCCAGTCTACACTTTAAGAAAATAATGAGTTAACTCTGGGTTCATTATGCAAGAGGTATAAACCTTTCCTTCATGTTGTTTTGCCACTTTATTTTTTTTTAATTGAAAGATAATTGCTGTGAAGAATTTTGTAGTTTTCAATCAAACATCAACAAGAATCAGCCATAGGTACACCCATGTCCCCTCCCCGCCCTCCCAAACCTCCCTTCCAACTCCCTCCCAATCCCACCCTTCTAGAATGCGTAGTGATTTGAATCTGTGTACCTTGGAATTCATACCATAGAAGAGTAGGCAAGCTATCCTCATTGCTGTTGAGGCAGTCCTGTGTCTTGTATCTATTAACTGTTGTTAACAGCATGAATGAAGTGCCATGGGAATCCAAACAAGAAAGAAATTAATTCTCACTCATGTGGCCAATGAAAGCTTTAAGAAGAGATCGGGTGGAGAGGGAGGTGGGAGGGGGGATCGGGATGGGGGAATACATGTAAATCCATGGCTGATTCATGTCAATGTATGACAAAAACCACTACAATATTGTAAAGTAATTAGCCTCCAAATAATAAAAATAAATGAAAAAAAAAAAGATGATATTTGTGGTGGTATTTGAATAAAAATGAAAGATCTTTTAGATGTTCGTGGGAAAGAAGTAGCTGAGACACAGAGGAAGACACTGGATTTGGAAAGACGAGTTAGGCAGCCTTTGTGGTGAACCTGCTGGGTATGACATGTTGGCTGCTTGACTGAGCCAGTGGAGAGGGAGAGGAACTTGCCAGGGTCCAGGGATGGTGGTTGTGCTAGAACATGAAACTAGTACAGATAGCTCTGTGGTCTGTTTAGTTGTTCTTTGTTTTCCCTCCTCTGTTAGTTCAAGAGAAAAGTGTTTTTAGAAGGAGAGAATAGACAAAGGACCAGAGCTATGGGAAGGTCAAACAGGACAAGTAGTAAAGACAGACTGGTAGGTTCTGCAGTTAGAGCTTAACATTCGAAATAGTGAAAGTATTAATCTAATGAAGGTGGTGGAAGCTGTGAATTTGGAAATGAAGAAAAAGGAGAAAGTTAGGATAGGAACTCGAAAGGCATCCCAGGAACTAAATTGGGTTAACTGTTGTATACTTGGTTTAATTTAGAGTATGTTGTGAAAGATGATGAGTTGATAAGAGTTGATCTCTTTGGTTGATTGTGGAGTTGAGAAACTGGTTATCATATTCTGGGTAACTGTTACAGATTTTGCTATGTTAGCTTGTGATATTTTTTGTCTGTTAAGAGTAAAAAAGTTTAAAGAGTGAGCAAATGAATAATACTCAAATTAGGAATAATAATTGTCAAAATATCACAAAATATAAAAACATCTGTCCATACGACTGGTAGTTTTTCATATTTAAACTCATTTATTCAGCAAATATGTGAGTGCCTATCATGGGCTGATATTGGAGATAGCCACTGAGTTAAGGTCCTGTCCCTGTGGAGCTTGCAATCAGGGTCAAAAATAGTTTCGGGCTTCTGAGAATTTATGGGAAAAGAAAAATCCTAATTTTAATTAAATTAGGATGTAAGAGACATTAGATGAGTTAAATATATTTGGGTTAATTAGAAAGATAAGTTCATTTAATAGCTGACAGGTCAAGATGATACTGTGAATTTTAGGTTGGAAAGTCATCAACCGCTTTTTTCCATTTATGGCAAAAATTTGATTCCTGAAATGTACTGATTTTTTTTTCTAATAGCAGCAGCTAAATATTTCATGATATATACAACTTTTTGTTTTTGGCACTGGAAGAAAACTATAATTGAAGTGTAACACTTCCTTTCAGGGTTAGACTATTTCACATCTCTGAGAAATATTTTTACATAAAATTGTAGGAATCAGACTTCTCCCTCTCTAATGCATGTGATTTCCTCAACACCTGTTCTTTAGGTGGCAAGAGTGCGGTGCTCACAGCTCTCATAGTTGGTCTTGGTGGAAAAGCTGTCACTACTAATCGAGGATCTTCTTTAAAAGGTTTTGTGAAGGATGGACAGAAGTAAGTGTTGGCTTTCTACATGTATCTTTCAGTTCTTTAATAAGAAGCAGCTTTAGATTCTCAATTCATGTAGACATTGTTGGAAATGAATTGGCTTCCCGGAAGTGGAGCCGAGGTGTCAGGTGTCATATCTTTTCATTGCTTTCTCTTCCCCATTGCTTTCTCTTGCTGGCATAGCCCACTGTTGCCTCTTTCTCTCTCCTGACAGAATGCTTGTGTCACTAAATGCCATGCACCTCCCCCCGACACTTGTTTCTTTTACCTTTCTGGAAGAATGAGCAATGATAAATTTGTATACTTCCATTTAAAGGTATATTTATGAACATGGGACTTTAAATTATTTTGGCCGCGTAGCATGCAGAACCTTACCGTGACCAGGGATCGAGCTGCTGCCCCCTGCAGGAAGTGCAGAGCCTTATCCGCTGGACCACCAGGACTTCTCTAGCTCTTGTCCCGAATCCAGCTTCAGCAAGTCCACGTTGATACCACATGAGCTAGAGCAGAGTTAGTAACCAGTCAAGGTGTCCCTAAACAGAATTCTGCCTCTCAGATCTTAAGAATTACAAAAAAGTATTCCATTCTGTCTCTCATTTTGTATGCTTTACTCAGGTGGTTCACCAGTGAATTTGGTGTGAGGACCACAATCACAAGCCCCTTTGTGGTTCATCCTGACCCTTGTGAATGGTTATATAACAACCATGTGTGACTTTATGTTTGTGTTTCTTTTTGTTACATTCACTGTCACCTAACTGTATATTAATTGCCTGGTTTGTGTCATCACAGACTTGTGGCCTTTTGTCCATTAGGAGCTCTTGTCAGGCTGATCTCCTTATTCTTTTTAGTTCAGTCTCAGAAAACCCTGAAGGGATCCTCATTTCTCCTATGATCTGGACGTCACAGACTCTGTCATCGCAGCTCCCACAGTGAGGCGGTTCCACTGCGTGTTTCTCCCTCACATACTCGGTGTCCAGGGACTTCTGGAACTTTGATACTTGACACTGATTGTCTTTTTTTCCCCCTTGTAACTGACTTTCCTTCTGCTCAGTGTTATATCCATTTAACTTCCCCCATTTTCCATTTGATTTCTAAAAAACAGAATGAGGACGTGATGTGGATCAGGATTGCAGGTTTCTTATGTATTTCTCAGAAACCTTAGGAATCTTACCCCTAAGCCAAGGTTCCAAGTGGACTTAGGAGGAGGGAGGAAAAGATGCACAGAGAATTGTTTCCCATGCTATATGGCCTTGGAAAGGAACTACTTGGTAACAATTCTCCAGATGTTTTCTGTCTTTCCTGACCTTATTTGGGCTCCAGTCTGGCAAGGTCTTCTCTCTCACAGTCTCCAAAGAAAGTTATGTCTGAAGTCAAAAGTTAGCTATTTGAACACTTCAAAGTTAATGGTCTCAACTCTGTTTCAGTTCAAGTTATCCAAGTATTTACCTAGTCTACCTAGCTGGATAACCCATTGATCTGTCAAATAGAAATCTTCAGGAAGAAATTTTTTATTCTATAACATTAAATGTTTTATGTCTCAAAGATTTAAAAATTTTTTTCCATGTGGGAAATACCTGGACCAAAGCAGAAGCTTCTTTCTGAGATTTGTCCTTGGAATGCCATTAAAAAAAGAAAGATGGATAAAGGCTAGCTTGCACAAATCACCACCATTGAAGGACACAGCTGCCTGTAGATAGGAACATTAAAATATTTTAAACAGAGGTAATAACAGCTAAAAGCTTTAACCTGAGCTCAGTCTGCTTTGTACTGACCTTGTCTGAAAAAGTAGCTACAAACAGCTTTTCCAAACCCATTCCTACTCCTCTTGTCTTCTTCCTCATTTAAAACACTTGGTGGCTATAAAATTTCTCTAATTTTATAATCTCTGATTCTGTCATCACTTTTTTTTTTTTTAAATAGAATTAGCTCACTGAGTATTTTCTTTTTGTTTTGTGTCTAAAATCTGTGTGGCTGTTTGATCTTTCCTGAGGGCGCCTGTCAGCCAGGCACAGGTTTAAGGTGGTCCTCAGGACTCCCCCTCCCCCCATCTGAAATGGCCCACTTGTGACACTTGAGCTCCAGGCTGCCTTTGTAGAGGGTTCCAACCCTCCTTAGAGACGCTTGCCCAAGATGGTTAGGAGAAGCCAGAGGACTGACTGTGCCTAGAGGCTCTTTACCTGGGGCTCCACCCTCTGATCATCCAGCAAGGCTTTGCTGTAGTATGGATGTGTCTCCTCCTCTCTGAGAGACCAAAGCCTCAGGCCCATAGCCCTTCACATTCTTCAGCAGGTTCAGGTCACTGTTCCCTCCCTCAGCCTCCCTAATCCTAGTCCTGGAATCTAGGCACCAGGCCAGTTTTTGACATCAGCTGTAGCATTGGGGGAGTGGGTTATGGAAGGATACTACACATGCCTGATTGATTTATTCAAGTTTACAGAACGTACTGCAGATTAGCTACCCACCCAAAGAAGGAACAGGTGCGTCCTTATTCTACATGGCTTTTTCCTTGTTCCTTGTGCCTCGTTTCCGTCAACAGGCAGTGCTGCAGTCACCTCTGTACAGATAAGGGTCTCCTGAAGCCGAGAAAGAAGCCACAGCCCCCTGGAGAAGGAAGTGGCAACCCACTCCTGTACTCTCCCCTGGGAAATCCCATGGACAGAGGAACCTGGCAGGCTATAGTCCATGGGGTCGCAAAAGACTTGGACACCACTTAGTGACTAAACAACCACCACCCTACATTCTCTGCACTTGAGTTGCGTTTTCCTTCGGGGACCTCCAATAGCACTTCCCTTTCCCACTGTAAGGGGCATTAGAGGGCCTGTGCTCTCTCTACGTCATCTCCCTTCACGGCCCACCTCCCTGGACATGGTAAGCCACACTTCCCAAGTCTGTAACCCTTATACATGCAGGTGTATAAGACAAGACATATATGTGGAGAAGCACACAAAAGTAAAAAAGAAAAAAAACTTCAGGTTTCCCTTCTTACCAGGACCAGAGATGTGTGCCATCTGTTGTTCTGGGTTTGAAAATGGTAGCCTCTTACATTTTTCCTCTTTCACAGTTATTCCTTTCTTTTTCTGTTTTAAGCCACTTGCACCTTTTCTTATCATTGGGGATTTTCTGTGACTTTTATTTATTAATTACTTTCACAGTCCCTCATTGCTACAGCATCAAGAGATAAATGTCTAATAAAGCTGTATTTCCCTTGTTCTCATATTTTACGGCCACATTGTGTCCCATTCTCTTCTACCCACTTTGATGTGGGCCTTCTCTCCTTCATCCCATGTATAGGACTTGCTCAGCTATTTTTTTAATTATTTTTATCCCGAGAAAGTTGCTCGATGCATAGCTATAGATTCAGTGTGTTGTAGAAGGTCAGTTTGGGATCCTGTCGCCATCTTGAACCGAAACCCCTAGAAATTCTAATTTTGACAGGAACGTCAATGACTTCTTTGTGGGAGTGACATCTTATATGAGAAAAAAGTTTTTGTCAAAAACAGCTTTATTGTAGCATTGTCATAAATTTCACTTGTCAAAAGTGTATAGTTTGAGTTTTAAATATGTAAAAATCTTCATGACGATAAATAAAGAGTATGTTTTGGATCCAAAAAAAAAGAAACCATAGCCTTAGGGCGGCACTGCGTATGCATGTGTGTGTGCATGTGCTGTCATTCTGGAGGAGCTCGGTGATCATTCCTCTTCTCACTGAAGGGTCTCTCTAGTGACAGACACTGGGCTCTATGTCTCTTGACCCAAATTCCACACCAGCCACGTTAGTAGGTGGGGAGACAGCAGTCAGTCCCAGAGCAGGTATCCTGTCTCCTTATATAGGTTTTCTCAGCAGTTGTTATGAGGGGTATTTTTTGTAAGCCTTAAATATTTTTAAATAATATGCCTTTCTTGTGAATTCATATGGTAGTAGGATATCAGTGTCTCCGAAGCTCTCACAATAGTAAAAATAGCTTTCAAATGCAAGGAGTGGCTCAGAAGGAAAATAAAGTTGGTGTCTGCAAATCAAAGGAGGTGTCACTTTATTTTTAAAAATGTTTTCATGAGGTACAAATATTTTTGGCTCCATGTTGTAAACCAGATCCCCTTCCCCTATCATAGACTTTAGCTGATAGTTTTCAACCTTGACTGTTCATTAGAATCACCGCAGAGAGCTTTAAAAGCTCATTAATTAGAACTTTTCAGGAGCATGTCCGTCTTAGTTAGATATTGCTATTTCTGATTAAAAACGTACACACCCCAAGCCACTCAGGGTATCTCGAGAAGAGATAGATCATAAAGATGCAGGGTATATATCTTGGAAGCTGCAGGGAGGAAGCATAATTGGATCAGGAGTGACTGGAACTGAGAGACTCAGAACCAAAGATCATCGCTCTCTGGGTCTTTCTGTTCTGTGTCTCTGGCTCTTTGTGTCTTTGTTTCTGGATCTGTGTCTTCCTTCCTTCGTCAGGCTTATGCTTACAGCTCTTCATTTCCACTACCTCCCTCCCTCTCCTCAGTGGCTGCACTTGTTTTTAAACGGTTTATTTTGTATTGATGTATAGCTGATTGACAATGCTATGGCAGTTTCAGGTGCACAGCAGAGTGACTCAGCCACACATATACATGTGTCCATTCTCCCCAGACTCCTCTGCCGTCCAGGTGGCCACGTCACATTGAGCAGAATTCCCCATGCTGTACCGCAGGTCCTTGCTGGTTATCCATTTAAATATAGCAGTGTGTACGTGTCCCTAACTATGCCTTTCCCCCACCCTCCCCCCGGCAACTATAAATTCGTTCTCTAAACCTTGGTATCTTTTCTTAACTGCTATGTGGAAAAAGTTCTAACTTATCCTTTCTGTGAGAGTGTAATCCTTTGTGGGGAGAGGAAGGGTCCAGACTTCAGACAGGTGTTGCATTTTAAATCCAAGCCTCTGCAAGCCAGACATTCACCTGTCACCGTACTTATGCATGTATCCATTCTCCCCAAACTCCCCTCCCATCCAGGCTGAGTGGCCTTCTCTTCTGTGCTGTGCTCTCCTGCCTTCCCTCTTCTGACAGGTGTGCAGTTGTGTGACTTTCTTTGCCGTTCTGTATCCTTGTTGAGGCATGTGTGTGGGGCTGCCCATGAAAGGACGTGCTCTTGAGTTCTCTATGTCTCTGATTCATGGCCAGTATCTATGATTCAGTGTCTCTCTCTGTCCGGGTGGTTTCCCAAGAGCTTAACTGTTGTATGTTCTGCTTTCCTCTGTAGTCTCTGCAGACTTTGTACTTGTCAGAACATAATGCCCCAAATTGATCTCTCTAGTCCCAGAGCCCTCAGAACTTTGTAGCTCCAAGGAATTACCGCCTTAACACTTGATTGAGTCTGAATTTGAGTTTGTTTTTAAAACTTGTGATTTTGAAATGATTTTAGATTTACACAAGTGTTGCAAAGCTAGTACAGTTTCCTTATAGCCTTTACCCAATTTTCTTTAATGTTGACATCTTAAATACCTGAGGTACTTTTATCAAAGTACTGTTTGGTTAACATTGGTATATTATTATTAACTAAACTACAGACTGTACTTGAGCTTTACTAATTTTTCTTAATTTGAATTTTAAACAAGAGTATCTGGCTCACTTATCATCCACTTTCTATATACTTCGCAAGTGGCGCAGTGGTAAAGAATCTTCCTGTCAATGCAAGAGACGTGAGTTCAATTCCTGGGTTGGGAATATCCCCTGAAAGAGGAAATGGCAACCCACTCCAGTATTCTTGCCTGGGAAATCCTATGAACAGAGGAGCCTGGCAGGCTACAGGCCATGGGGTCACAAAGAGTCAGACACGACTGAGCGACTGAATACACACACACATTAGCGGTGTCTTCTGTATTTAGCTCAGTCCCTGTGGGGAGGGTTGGGGGCTGCTGAGCCCTCTGTCTGTGAGAGCCCTTCCCTGCACACATGTACGGGGGAACAAGAACTGAGCTGCTTCAGGATGTCTACTAATTACCAGTTCACAGTGAAATTCATCTTGAGTATTTCTTACCTGTATTTCCTGCAAATGGAAGCAGTTTTGGAGTTTGACTATAAATTCATGAAAACAAGTTTGTTCTGTTTAATATAGCCTTTAATTACCAAAAGGAGATTTACATTAAAGGACTTGAGCATTTTGGGCAGATACTCATTTTAACCAGAGAAAATATTATCTGCTTTTATGTTTGAGGAAATTATATTTATTTATTAATGCCTTTCATTAACTTTTTAAAAAGTTTTCTCCCAAGCCTTATTTTAACAGAATTTAGAGTAGAAAAACAGAGATTGATTCTCTCCTCCCCCATAACATGTTAAAATATACATGGCTATAAATGCTTCATACTTCTTTTAAACTTTGAAAATAATTCTTTTGTAATACTAATAAAACCTTAGGAAATTTTGAGATTTAGTTTACATTTCTTGATATCAAATACTTTAGCCTTTTTTGTTGTTGTGTAAGTAATAGAAGAATCAAAATTGTTTCCTTTAATTCTCATCTTCTTAGAAAATATATTATTTCACCTTAATTCTTACTTCATCATTCTTAGACGCCTGCTGTCAGGATGATGCTTTATTATGTGATTTAGCATGATATTGATATGCAATATTATTATCCAGGCTGTATAATATTGATTATACATTGCAGATAGGAAAATGTGTAACTTATCTACATGACATGAAACAACCAAAACTTAAGTGGATTTTGTGAAAATGTATTTCTGTTATGGATAGCATAGTCAGTTACTTTGTTATAAAGTTTCTCTTCTCATCTTTGTTGTATGGTATCTTTAGTATTATATTCTGTAGTAGCCTCTCAGCCATCAACTACTGGTGTAAAGCTACTTTTCCAATGAATTAGCCAAATCACTGGAGGTTTTGAAAATTACTGTAAGTTGCTGTTACAGTTGCCCTGTACCTTCCTGTGACTTAGTTTAACCTTATTGCTTTAGCTCAGCAGATATCTCAATAACATTAAGAAACAGAGGGGATGATGCCTACAGAGGAAATGTGTACGGCGACTCTATAGTTGTGCAGCAGCACATCAGCATGGATGGAAGTCGATCTTACAAACTGAAGAGTGCAACAGGTTTGTTATGAATTTCTCTTTTATTTTGGAGAACTAGCAGTAAACATCCAATTAAAAAGAGGTCATTGATTGTGCTGGTATCACTGGAAGGCTACGTCTCATCTCTTGAAACTTCCTTCTTGTAAGAGGATTGGTTGGTTGCATATATGTGTATGTGCACATGGATGGATACATACGTATATACACGTATTACACATTGTTATATTACCACAAGGGATTCTACAGCAAAAGTGTGACTAGCAGAATTTGGGTCAGTTTGAAATAGTCTGTGATATGCCATTTTGACCTTCTTTCACCCCTATAGTTACTATCACATGTGGAAAGAGAAGATTAGTGAAAGGTGGAAAAGGGCATAAAGAAAGAGGAGGGGGGTATAAAGAGATAGATGAGAAGAAAAAAGCAAAGGTTCTGCTCTGAAAAGTAGAGAAACACTGTCACTACAACTTTGCTTCTGCCTCCTCTGTACTTGTGTCATGACATGTGTTGCCTCAGTTTGTTCAGATGTGTGTGTATTCAACGTACCTTTCTTAATGACATCAGGAAAAGTTTATAAATAATTGCTCATTTTTAAAAATGTATTGCTGCCCTGAAAACAGTCTGATCATTTTGTGTTTCTTATAACCAGGTGCCGTGGTTTCTACTAAGAAAGAAGAACTGATTGGAATTCTTGATCATTTTAACATTCAGGTAATTGCTAAATCTGTGTTTCAGATTAATAAATACAGCTAGCTACTTTTTTGTGTGATTTCATTTGTGGTATAGAAAGAATTTAAATGGCCTCATATGAGTAAATTGACCACAGGAAGAATATATTTAACTATTGTTAGTAAGCTTCCTTAAAACTTCCTAATTCATCAGAACCTTCAAGACATACATCTTTAATTTGACAGAACACATAAGAATATCTTGTCTATAGAAATATATGCTAAAATTTATGCTAATAAAATGTATATAAGAAAGTTTCTTGGCTTTCTGTTGTCCAAGTCAGAATAGCTTCATAGTTTCCTAAACTTGGTTGCTAAGTTTCTTTTGTAGAAATGAAATTTATTCTAGAAGATAAAGAAAACATTTCTTTATATATTTTGGAGATATTTCATCATAACCACAGGTGGTTAAGATTTGAGTCCACTCTGCTAAGATACTTTGAGCACTTGGAAACGGGGCTCAGATAGTCCAGTAACATTAGCCCTGGAATTGTCTTGGGGGGAGTATCTAATCCAGACCCTTTATTCTGTAGATGAGAAACTGGGAGCCAGCAAGGATAAATGTGCACTTACAGTTGTCTAGGCGTGGTTACTGGCAGAGCCTGTGATGAGCCCCAGATACTCTGTTCAGTTCTGATGCTCTACCCACTGTATCACCTCTCCTTACTCCAGGGTTAAGAACACCAAGATTAGACACCAAGGGGAAAAAGCAATTATGAGTCTGGGTCTCTTTCCCAGTTTGGTTTAGAACAAGTTGTCCAGAAAAACTTCCTGTAATGATAGAATGATAGATATTAGGTATTATTGATGTCTAGTGGGGTGGACACTAGCTGCGCGAGCGTCTGAAATGTGTGACTGAGAAATCAAGTTTTATTGTGTTTTACTTAAGCTGAGTGTAGCTAGCAGCTTGCATATTGGGCAGCACAGGTTCAGAAAAATAATTAATGAAATCTGAGGGGAAGCAGATACAGCGTAGAACACAGGCCAGTTTGTTAACCAAAGTCAGCAAAACCGAAAGTTAGAGTTTATGGAATCACAGGTGTTGGGAGAAGCTTGAAGGGCATCTAGTGTCATAACACACTGCATGCTCACATTGTGTGCAGTCTCCACCAGGTGTTCCTTCAGCAGGTGCCTGAGTGGGCAGTGATGGGAAAATGAGCTCTGCCTGAGGCTGCTGACCCCTGTAGTTGACTGTATTTATTAAAAAGTTGTTAATGGGAAAAGCTGAATCAAGTCTCTTTCTCTTAAGTGCCCACTTCCTTGGGGAATATAAAAACATGTTTCTTTTCTTCTGAAATATTTGAAAATATCATAACTGCTTTAGTCCTATTCTTACACAATTCAGTTAACTAAAGATTCAAGTTCATTGATCAAAAATGCGAAAGGTCTAGAGCTACACTGAATATCCAGTAACCACTAATCATGTGTGGATGGATATTGCGCACTCAGAATGTAGGTAGTCCAGATGGAGGGGTGCTGTAGTGTGAAATGATGCACGCTGGATGTTGAAGACTTAATGCAAAGGAGTAACTCAGTTTTCATACTGACTACATGTTGTGCTCAGTCTCGCTTAGTCGTGTCCGACTCTTCGTGGCCCCATAGACTGTAGCCTGCCAGGCTCCTCTGCCCATGGCATTTTCCAGGCAAGATTGAATGTTAAAATGACAGTATTTTAGATGCATTAGATTTAAAATATATTACAAACATTAGTTTCACCTCTTTCTATATTTTTAACTTAGCTACTAGAAAGCTTAATTGTATGTGTCGTTTACATTGTATTTCCATTAGACGCTGTGGCCTAGTATTGTCAGGAGGAAGGAGGCTGTTTAATGTCTTTAAGTATCCAGTTGCATTTGTCCATCATACCTCTTACTTTTTCTCTGAAGTTTACCTGTTTGTGCTTACCTTTTGCCTACTCCATGGTCTTGACATACAAGGCTGCCAGATTTTTAAATAATCTCTAGTATAAAAACTAGGAACCCCATTTCAGAGGATGTGGAAAAAAGAACATGAACTTTGGTGAAGCTGTTAATCCAAAGTTGGTGATAAAATGGCTGTCATTGAAGCTTAGTTTTAAGAAATTAGCTGCTGTGTGAAATTAAGATACCACATAGGCTATTGTCTTAGTTTTAAGAAATTAGATGCTGTGTGAAATTGAGATAACAACACAGGCCTTGTTTTTAAAAAAAAAAAAAAAAGGATGACAATCAGAGCCTGAGCTACCTATATAATGAGAAACATGTAATATGTAGGGATTTCTTTATAACCACATAAATCTTTTTTATCATCTTGAAAGGAAAGACCCAAAATCTTACTTGAAAGAAAGTATACTAAATAAAGTACAATCAGTATTTTACAGATGGTAAAATAAAGGAGTTACACATTTTTTCATTTCTGCTGGTCCTTCATATTCTGTGTATACAGACAAGATTATTTTCTTACATATACAAGATTTTGTTGGCAACCCACTCCAGTATTCTTGCCAGGGAAATCCCATGGACAAAGGAGCCAGGTGGCTACAGTCCATGGGGTTCACAAAAAAGTCAGACACGACTTAGTTACACAAATTAACACCAAAGATATAAATGGGAAATGACTGTGAATCTTTTTGAAACAAGTAGAAAAAAAAATTCTTAATTCCTCATGAAGAAATAACAGGAAATAAGAAATCTGAAGAACTGCTGTACAAAAAATAAACAATACTTGTCATTTTAGTTCTGATGAGAAGTAACGGAGTCGAACTTTTTGTATTTAGTTGGAGGGAACTAATTAACTTGCCTGAGATTACATAGAATGTTCAGACAGAGCCAAATAAGAGCCCACGTTAGCTACTTACCCGCTAGAGAACTTCCAACTTTGTAATCTGATGGTTAACCAGTAGCATAGGAGTGGTATCTATAAAACAGGTGGAAGGAATGAAACCTTTCTAATAAAAACACTTTTTTAGAAAGTTCTTATGCCTTTATATAATGGGAGAATATTTAATTTTGACTGTAGTATTTAATTGGAGGGTAATTGTTTTACAGTGTTGGTTTCTGCCATACATCAACATGAATCAGCCATAGGTGTAATATTTGTTTCACTACCATGAAATTTTGAAATATTTTCTTTTCATTAAAAGTTTCTAAGATTTTCTTTTTATGTATTTAATGCTCTAACCTCTGGCTAGTACCTAGCCTTCCTGATGGCAGTGTCTTGTAATGGATATCTTAGTTCAGTTCTCTTTAAGACATTAAAATGAAATATTTAAAGATAATCTTTTGTTTGTTTGTTTCAGGTAGATAATCCGGTTTCTGTTTTAACACAAGAGATGAGCAAGCAGTTCTTGCAATCTAAAAATGAGGGAGACAAGTACAAAGTAAGAAGCACCGAAATAAACATAAACCTACCCAAAAAAGAATACATTTATAAATTAAGCATATATACTGAACATTAATCTTGGTCATATAGTAAATATCAAGTTTTTTTTAAGCTACTATTTAAAGTAATATTGTATGACTAATGTAGAAAATTAAGTAAGGTGGAAGTATAATTTTACTGATAAATCCTTGCTGTAACGTTTTTGGCTTAATTCTGAAAGAGTGAATTCTAAAACTTATATTTGTAGAAATAGAAGGGAATGAGTGACCATACATACATAATAACTTTTGAACATTAGATTATTTTGCACTCTTTAAAAAGCCAACAAAATATATGACTACTACTATAGCTTGTAGTGTGACTTTTAAATGGTTTTGGTGTTTTCTATGCTAAAAAATTATGATGCATTGAGATCAAGGATACAGATGTTTTCTCTGTTTTCACATTTGCTTAAAGAATGGAAGAACAGTGAAAATGAGAAGTCAGAATGGTATTACCTTCACACCAGATGAGTTTTCTTTCACAAGGCTTTAAGAAATTTTGCAAGTAAACATGTATGTTTGAATATAGCACTTTAAGTAAATTTGGAGTTTAAAATAAAATGTATTCTTTTGTGTTTGTGTTTAGTTTTCAGAGACCAAATTCTTTTTTTTTCATAGTTACATGGAAGTTTACAAACTCCTAATTATGTTTTTCTTGTTTATTTAGTTCTTTATGAAAGCAACCCAACTTGAACAAATGAAGGAAGACTATTCATACATTATGGAAACAAAGGAAAGAACCAAAGAGCAGATAAATCAAGGAGAAGAGGTTTGTAACCACTTAATGCAGTTGTTTTTTGAAATCAGTCAAATTCTTATACCAGGTAAATGGTATTGTAAAATTATACACTCATGTATCTATATATGTGTACCTATATAAAAATAGTAACATTTTTGTGTGTTTTTTACCTTCAGGGTATTTATTAGCCTTTGCTTTTTTTGTTTTATAATAATGGGTATGTCCATGTCTTAATCATAGACTGGAGGGCAGTGCAGTATCTAACCTACTTATCCCTTGCTTTGTGTCTAGTTGCTTCCATAATAACGTGTCACTAATTCCCACTGGGCAGTAGTTTAAAAACTGTATTTCTTTTGATGGGAAAATAAGCAGGAGCCTCAAGCTGGTATTTAACATAATATGCATTTATAATTATAGATGACTCTTCATTACATTGGTTAAATGTGAGCATTCTTTAAGCGCCTTATGTTTCAGCTGTTTATCCAGTACTTTAAGTCCCAGCAGTTTTTCTGTGATTCTGTATCTTGTTCTTTTGTCATTTAATCAGTTTTATGCAGTCAGTTGCTTTCAGCAACTTCATAGTAAGTTCTTTTGAGACAGAATTTTATTAATGATTGACCCAAGTTAAATTTATTAGATGTTACGCTGACCTTTTTACTTCAAATTTTTGAGGAATACATATTTAAAATTGGGTTTATAGTTATATGGTTCACCAAGTGAAAACTGAAAAAAGTCAAGTGGAGTATATTTATTTTTATTCCTACATTACTGCTTCGAACCTGAGGTATGTGATACTGTGTGCAAGGAGGTGCTGTAAGCCTTAGAATTGATTTAGCACATGTTCTTTGAATATCAGTGTTATTACTGGGGAAAGGAAATGGATAGTCAGACAAATATGCATAGTATATATTAACATCTATTATTTTAAAAGCAATAGATCAGGACTTTGAAGAAATTTGTTTGCTTTAAATAGCTTGATGTTTAAATACCCACTTTTCTTCACGGTATACTTTGTCGTCAGCAATTGAAAATAATTTGTTTATGAAGTTTAAAAATTATGTCCCTGTATCATGTAGCTGAGTTTCTTATGTATAATATGCACTTTGTAAGAAGTTTTTTTCTGACTAATTAAATGTACTAGATTCTCGAAATAAACCCTGGATCAGCCTTTAAGTAGAATGTGACCTAATGCAACATTGTAAATCAACTATACTTCAATGAAAATTAAAATAAAAAAAAGCAATCAGGAAAGGATTCAGTGGGAGATACAAATAAAAATAAGTCAGAGAAAAGAAATAGAACATGAAGATTAGAAACTGAAAGTCATTCAGCCATCAAATACTGAGTTCCTACCGCATGCCTTCTAGCATTGTGCTTTGGCCGTGGCCATATAATGGTAAATACATAACAAGATTCTTGAGGTCATGTACCTAACTATGCAGCAGAAAGCACATGGTAAATAACTGAGTATGGTGAGTGCTCCTAGAGGAGTTAAAGATTAGTTTTAATAGGTTACTAGCAACAGGGGGCAAATCAGGGGCAGTGGGAGAGGTGTAGTTATTAAGTAAGTAATGCCTCAGGTAAAAAGTGAACGGTGAGTAATAACAGACAAAGGATGGTGAGAGTGAGGAATTGTGTTCCAGGAGATAAGCACAGATGGAGTTTTGGGCAAGAGAGCATGTGGTGTTTTTAAAAAGCTGAAGGAATTCTACGTTGTCTAGAGTGAAGAACACAAGAATGAGAGTTAAAAGGCCAGGTTGTGGAGCAGCTTTGAAACTTAAAAGGCAGTACAACACATGAAAGTGGATGGCTTGATTGAATATATATTTTCAGTAGATCACTCTGCTACAGAAGAGAGTGAACTGCTCTAAGGAGAGAATATACATAGATCAATAAAGAAGGTATTATTGTCCAAACAGATGATGACGATAAGGTAAGTTAGAGTAGTGGCCATGGTAATCTGGAAAAGAGCTTTGAAATGGTCACGGAGCATGGAGGGTAGTGATGAAAACAAAAGCCAGATTTGTGGGGCTGAAAAGCAGGTAGAATGGAGGAGCTGAAGATAATTTTCATGAAACTTAGATGTAAAGGGGAAACCACTTTTAGAGAAAAAGGTGGTGCCTTGGGGTGAATATTGCTGGGTTTGTTTGTAAATGGAAAAGATAAAGATTTAAATGTGATCCTGGAAAGGAGTCAATGAAAAGGAATAAGTGGAAAAAAGGTGAAAAGATGGGATAAAGACTCAACTAATTTAGACCTCCTGAGAAGGCAGATGAGGAAAACAATGGAAACAGTGAGAGACTTTATTTTTTGGACTCCAGAATCACTGCAGATGGTGACGGCAACCATGAAGTTAAAAGACGCTTGCTCCTTGGAAGAAAAGCTATGACCAACCTAGACAGCATATTAAAAAGCAGAGACATTACTTTACCAACAAAGTTCTGTCTAGTCAGAGCTATGGTTTTTCCAGTAGTCATGTATGGATGTGAAAGTTGGACTATAAAGAAAGCTGAGTGCTCAAGAATTGATGCTTTTGAACTGTGGTGCTGGAGAAGACTCTTGACAGTCCCTTGGACTTCAAGGAGATCCAACCAGTCCATCCTAAAGGAGATCAGTCCTAGGTGTTCATTGGAAGGACTGATGTTGAAGCTGAAACGCCAATCCTTTGGCCACCTGATGTGAAGAACCAACTCATTTGAAAAGACCCTGATGCTGGGAAAGATTGAAGGCAGGAGGAGAAGGGGACAACAGAGGATGAGATGGTTGAATGGCATCACCAACACGATGAACATGAGTTTGAGTAGGCTCCGGGAGTTGGTGATGGACAGGGAGGCCTGACGTAGTGCTGTCCATGGGGTCACAAAGAGTCAGACATGACTGAGCGACTGAACTGAACTGAGAAGGCAGAAGAGGGGGTGGTCAGGATCCAAATAAGAGGTGGGGACTGGGCTTACGTGTAATGAAGCTACCTTTTCTTTTTAGCTGGAGGAAAAGACTGCTTTTCAGTTTATATATCAGGTTGTTGAAAGCTGTAAGAACTTGCTTTCTACAGCTTCTGGATTCTATGAAAATAGGCATCAAGGAGGAGTGAGGGATTAGGGTGGTAGGTTTATGAGGTTTGAGGAGAGTGATAATGGATTGAAATAATCCTGAAGAATGGGAAAGTGACTTGGATAGAGAAACACCCTAAGATCCACAGCGAAGTCCCTATTTGAACACAGAAACTGTGAATGGAAAGGAGAGACTCTCTAGTCAGGTGTGCAGCTTTAGAAGCTGTTCATATACCACTGTAGTTAGTTTTTGCTTGATAATTTTATTGATTAATTATTGAGAGAAAACTTTGATGAGAAAAAATATAACATTTGGTTTTTAGAAATAAATTCCTTTTGACCCTTCCAGTAGCATTAAAATGGATCTAGTGGTATACTTCACCCAGTCTGTCTCTCAGATAGGGAATTGAGAGAAAATGAGAAAACTGAGTTTTTGTGTGACCTTGAAACATTTATTCCTTCATTCTTCCTCATTTGAAGACTACCCATTTTTAGAGTGCAGAAATTAACGAAACTATTGCATGCAGTAAAAGTATACCAAAGAAATGAAAATATTTTTATTTCTGCTCTAATTAAAGAAGTAATTGCCTAGCAGATCTTTTTCAGTACTTGTTTAGGCAATGCGTTCAAAAGAAATATATTGGCAGAAAGTCCGTCGTTTCAGTGTTAGTAAGAAATACATTCTTTTTTTTTTTAAAGCGACTTAGTGAACTAAAGCGCCAGTGTTTGGAGAAAGAAGAACGTTTTCAAAATATTGCTGGCTTAAGTACAATGAAGACCAACCTGGAATACCTGAAACATGAAATGGCTTGGGCAGTGGTAATTTCACCTAATTACTTATTCACACATATTTGTAATATGCAGAATATACTTGGTTATATTTAGTCTTATATGTGATTTGCTGTATAAATTCTTTTTAGGTCAATGAAATTGAAAAGCAATTGAATGCTATCAGAGATAACATCAAAATTGGAGAAGATCGTGCTGCTAGACTTGAGAGGAAAACGGAAGAGCAGCAGGTGATTCCACTTTTTTTATGCAGAGGTAGAAGTTGGTTGTGTGGTAAATAAAGGAGTGATTTTCTGTTGAGGGTCCACATGGACCTTTGGACCATGAACAGACCCACTTTTATATTTACCTTTCCATTCTCCCTCTCTTTTTAAAAGTTATGTTTACACAATTCTGGAGTTATTATTTATTTATTTATTTGGCTGCACTGGGTCTTAGTTGTGGCGCCAGGATCTTCGTTGAGCCGTGTGGGATCTTTTCCGCGCAGCACACGGACTCTCTCCTTGTGGCACCCAGGCTCAGTAGTGTGGCGCGCAGGCTTAGCTGTTCGTGACGTGTGGGATCTTAGTTCCCTGACCAGGGATCGAACTTGTGTCCCATGAATTGCAAGGCGGATTCTTTCCCACTGGCCACCGGGAAAGTCCCTTTCCATTCTCTTTTAACAGCTTTACTGAGATATAGTTCATATACTGTACAGTCTACCCATTTAAAATTTACAGTTCAGTGGGTTTTGTTTTGTTTTTTTGTATGTTCACAAGGTTTTATAGCCACCACTGTGGAATTCTCTGCTGTCTTGCCAGAGATAGATCTAACCTTTCTTTATAGGAGCTCCCATGTACTCAGGGTGACTGACTTACATATTACTATTTTACTCTACTTAGCTTATAAGCTTCTGGCTGCCAGGCTTGGTTGTACTACAGGGTGTAATCTTTCCCAGCTTGCTTTTTCCTGTCTACCCCTAAGATAAGCAGATAAGTGTTTTTCCTTTTAAGAGCTATAGCATTAATCCATGACAGGTAATAGAGGAATGTGTAAAAGTAGCAGAAATGGTGAAGGCAGGACATTTACTTAGTGATCTCTGGGCTGAATTTCTTATTCCCTCTTCAGTTAGTAAATGGGAAGTCAACCTCACCGACCTCTCTCACTTTACTTTTTTTCATTTCTGAGAGAATATTCTGAAGTTTTCACTCAATTTTTCTCAGCTTCGTTTCATAGCTTGTCATTGGGGAAGACCTTGTTGGTTTACTCTTTAGATATTTTCCCAGTCTAAAAGTGAAATCAGTTTTAGTAATAAATGCTCAGTGTTTTTTCAAATGAAGAAAGGTGAATCTTGAGGCTGGGTGATACTTAGTTCTGTAGGTATTTGCTCTACTTGAGTATTTAAGTATTATACTCTGTAGTAAGTGGTAAATTTCAGAAGAGTATGGATTGTCTTAATTTATATTTATATTCTTCCCACCATGTCTTACATAAAAACCTTTCGTATAGTATATACTTGTTTATAGATTATAGCATAATTATTGAAGAGAAGGCTTCTGAAAAAATAGTATCTAAAGCAGACTTTAAATTTGTACTCACCTAATTTAAAACTGAAAATAGATGGATTTTGTTTAGTTTGTATAACACCTGAACCGACTCAATTATTATTAAAAACATACAGATTGTACTGCTGATATCTTCATAATAAAAATACACTGTTATTCTATATAATGTTTCCTAAATGTCTTACATAGTGACAGTCCCTAATCTATATCTCCTATTCAGACTTTTATCCTGAGCACTTAATTCAAATATGTGTCTTCCCATCTTTACCTGCATGTTCCAGACACTTCAAACTTAGCATGTTTAGTTGAATAGCTATGACAGATACTTTACAGCCCACAAAGCCTAAAGGATATACTGTCTGGCTCTTTCTAGAAAAAATTTGCTACTTTCTGATCTGAAACATTTTGATTACTCTTTTAAGTTTCAGCTTAAATGCTGCTTTGAAAGCATTCCTGACTTTTTCTGACAGACCTGTAAGTTCTTCCTGTGTGCTTTCACCATTATACATACCCTACTGAAGCATTATTGCATCCAAACTGTATAATCCTCTTTCATGGTTGTTTCTCTGCTAAATTGTATGTCTCCCTTTACACTTACTAAATGTGAATTTAAAATTAAAATATATTTTAGAATAATAGAGAAATGCAAATCAAAACTATGACGTATTACCTCATGCTGGTCAGATTGGCCATCGTCAGAAAATCTACAAATAATAAGTGGTGGAAGAAGGTGTGGAGGAAAGGGAACCCCCCTGTTAACACTGCTGACAGGAATATAGATTCTTTCACTTGGAAGACAGTGAAGTTCCTTAAAAAACTAAAGATAGAGTTGCCATATGATCTAGGAATCCCACTCCTAGGCATATATCCAGAAAAGACAGATGCACCCCAGTATTCATAGCACTATTTATAATAGCCAAAATATGCAAGCAACCTAAGTGTTTATCAACAGGTGAATGGATAAAGAAGTGGTATGTATATACAGTGGAATATTACTCAGGCATAAAAAAGAATGAGATACTGCCATTTGCAGCAACATGGATGGACCTAGAGAATATCATACTGTAAGTGAACTAAGATAGACAAATGTTATATGATATCACTTATATGTGGAATCTTAAAAAAAGAAGCAATACAAATGAACTTAATTTACAAAACAGAAACACCTTGTAGATATAGAAGACATGGAAAACAAATTTATGATTATCAGAGGGGCAAGGGAGGGGCAAAAGTAAATTATGAGTGTGAGATTAACATATACATACCATATAAAATAGATAAGCAAGAAGGACTTACTATGTAGCATGTATGTGTGTGCTCACTCAGTTATGTCCGACGCAAGAATACTGGAGCATTTCCATTGCCATCTCCTACCTCAGGGGCTCTTCCCAACACAGGGATCAAACCTGTGTCTGTTATACCTCCTGCCTTGGCGGGAAGATTCTTTATTGCTGGGCCACCTGGGAAGCCCACTGTATAGCATAAGGAACCTATATTTAATATCTCATAATAACCTATAATGGAAAAAACTTGAGAATGAATATGTATATGTATAATTGAATCACTTTACACCTAAAACTAATGCAATATTGTAAATCAACTATACTTCAATAAAAATATATATGTTTTTTGGCATTTCATATAGGTTATCTAATTACTGTCTCGAGTTTAAAGCAAAATTAAGTTTATTTGAAATGTGAACCATATATAATTATTTTTTTAATTTTTCTGTTTATTGAAGAAAAATAAAATGTATTCCAACAATGTTAATTTTCTTAAAGGTCAGACTTAATGAAGCAGAAAAAAAATACAAAGACATTCAAGATAAACTCGAAAAGATTAGTCAAGAGACAAGTGCACGAGCGCCAGAATGTATGGCACTGAAAGCAGATCTTACTTCTAAGAAAAGGGCCTATAATGAAGCTGAGGTGAGAGAAAAGCTTTCACATCAAATGTAAATACTGCTCCTCTGTCCATGGAATTCTCCAAGTAAGGATACTGGAGTGGGTAGCCATTCCCTTCTCCAGGGGGTCTTCCCGACCCAGAGATTGAACCTGAGTCTCCTGCATTCCAGGTGGACTCTTTACTGAGCCACCAGGGAAGCCCATTAAAAACTTCATCATATCAAATATCAATACTGTTTGTTTATTTTTAAAAGTAGAGGTTTTGTAGTTATGTTGATTTTAGGCTTTAAAAAATGTTACGATTTCATGTGGCCGTATATGTACTTCATTTTAAGTATATATTTCTGTGTATATTCAACCTTTGGTTTGACCATTTGGCAAAAGTGGACTTGAATAGGGTATTTGTTTTTTCATTTTACTAAAGTGTGTCTGATTTTTTGTTAGGTTTTGTATAATCGTTCCCTAAATGAGTATAAAGCATTAAAGAAAGATGATGAGCAACTTTGCAAAAGAATTGAAGAACTGAGAAAAAGGTAAGATAGTTACTTTGCAATTTTCATTTTTACCTCATTTTGTAATGAAGTAATCCAAGTGAAATGGAGTATTTTATTTTCTGGTTTTTTTAAATTTTTTATTTCGTATTGGGATATAGTCAATTTGGGCTTTCCTGGTGGCTCAGACAGTAAAGAATCTGCCTGCAGTGCAGGAGACCTGGGTTTTATCCCCTGTTCAGGAAGATCCCCTGGAGAGGGGTTCGGCTACCTACTCCAGTATTCTTGCCTGGAGAACTCTATGGACACGGGAGCCTGACGGGCTGCAGTCCATGGAGTCACAAAGAGTCGGACACAACTGAGCAACTTCACACGCACACTTAGATACACACATGGTGCATTAACAGTTGTGATAGTTTCGTGTGAACAGTAAAGGGACTCAGCCATACATATACGTGCATGGCTTTCTTCCCTAAACTCCCCTCTCATCCAGGCTACCACATGACATTGAGCAGAGTTCCCGTGTACTGTACGGTAGGTCCTTGTTGGTTATCATTTTAAATATAACAGTGTGTACATGTCCTTCCAAAACTCCCTGTTTCTTCCCCCCAGCAGCCGTAAGTTTTCTGTACTACTGCTGGAGGAATTTTATTACGTTGCTTTATGTTTTTTAAAATGTTAGGTTTTTAACTTAACATTTCCACTGTGGACTATTTACTCTTAGTGCCGATCAGTCTTTGGAACCTGAACGGTTGGAAAGGCAAAAAAAAATATCTTGGTTAAAAGAGAGAGTAAAGGCCTTACAAGATCAAGAAAGTTCAGTCAATCAAGAGATTGAACAATTTCAGCAAGCCATAGAAAAAGACAAAGAAGAACATACCAGGATTAAGTAAGTGTCCACATCCTTGTATTTTTTCACTTATTTGAAAATCATGTAATTTTCCTCTTTATGAAAATAAAATACTTGATTTTTATTTTGTTCTTCCTCATAATAAAATATCTTTCAAAATCACTTTCCTAATAAAACTTCCTAATTAAACTTGTAGAATTGGACAATTTCTGGGTTTTCTTGTTTTTGTCATTGTTGCATTATTGTTATTTTCACACTAAGTTTTGAGGTCTTCTGACTTTTTTCTTGGTAACACAATTGTTTTCAAATAAAGAATCTGCCTTTAGTTCTTAGGGTAGCTGTGTCATTTATTGGTATGCAGGTATTAGGGGAAAAGTCCGGATATTTCTGTATAACCTGTTAATGTACCTGTTCTGTTTTTCCACGTGTATTTCTTAGGAGAGAAGAGTTAGATGTGAAGACTACACTGAACTTTAACCAGAGGCAACTGAAAGAATTGAAAGATAGTAAAACCGATCGACTCAAAAGATTTGGCCCTCACGTTCCAGCTCTTCTTGAAGCCATAGATGATGCCTACAGACGGGGGCTCTTTACCTATAAACCTGTAGGCCCATTAGGTATTTGTCACCAGTTAGTCAGGATATCATAAAAATTAGAAGTGTATTTTTATTTTCAGAAAGGAGTCTGTTGAATATAATTTACCATGTAGTTATGTGTAGACTTTGTATGCATTCTAAGAAATAATGATAAAATCACTTTAAGCTTTGTAACTTTCCTCTTATATCTTTTAAGCACAAAAGAATCAAAAGAGAACTTAGGAAAAGGAAAAGTAGCTATAGAGTTAATCTGGTTCTGATTTTTTTCCTGAATGAATGAATCAATGAACTAATTTGCATGTAATTGATTAGTAGGAAGTTTCTATTTAGGTTGGACAACATTATTTTTGAGTTCTCTTTCAAGTATAAATCTGGAGTTATTTAACTATCCTTATATGTACATGAGAAAAAAAAATCAATTGAGGGACTTGCCTGTTGGTCCAGTGGTTAAGACTTTACCTTCCAGTACAGGGCTGTGGGTTCAATCCCTGGGTGGGGAACTAAGATCACATATAAATCATGGCCAAAAAACCAAAACATAAAATAGAAGTAATGTTGTAATAAACTCAATAAAAATTTTAAAAATAGTCCACATCAAAAAAATCTTTATTAAAAAATACATTGAGTTTTGAGGAGTTATCTTTAATTCTGTACATCATTGGGTGAAAATGATGGTATAGATACATTTTTAGCACAGTATTATATACTGCATTAAGTATTGTAGTAATGTCTCTTCATTTAAATGATATGTGTGTACGTCTATACCAGGATCCATTTCAATAAGTGAGGTATTTTTTTCCCTCTCTAAATCTAAAATTTCAATATTAATCAGTTTTGCATTAAATAGTAGTGTCTATAACCCTTTTGGCTTGATTTTCAAAACCATTCGGAGGCTGAATTAGTATACACAAAGGAAAAACACTGTTGATTTACATTAGAGCAAGACAGCTTTTCATAGGATTCTGTGCTTCTTCCCCAGTGTATCCAGTGGCATGAGGGTATTTCCCATTGATTAAAATAATATCTGTAATATCATTTAAATTGCTTAGTATGAAAATATTTTAAAGTCATCTATGAACTATTATACAAAGATAATAGTTTCCCTGGTGGCTCTGTTGGTAAAGAGTCTGCCTGCCATGTGGGAGACCCGGGTTCAGTCCCTGGGTTGGGAAGATCCCCTGGAGAAGGAAATGGCAACCCACTTCAGTATTCTTACCTGGAGAATTGCATGGACAGAGAAGCTTGGCAGTCTACAATCCATGGGGTCACAAAGAGTTGGACATGACTGAGTGACTATCACTTCATACAAAGATAGTTACATTAATATGTCAAGTGTTTAATGGGCATTTTAATAACTTTCTCTCATTTTTAGGAGCTTGCATTCATCTTCGGGACCCTGAGCTTGCTTTGGCTATTGAATCTTGCTTAAAAGGACTTCTGCAAGCCTACTGTTGCCATAACCATGCCGATGAAAGAGTGCTTCAGGCACTGATGAAAAAGTTTTATTCACCAGGGACCTCACGGCCACAGATAATAGTTTCTGAGTTTCGGAATGAGATGTATGATGTAAGACACAGGTAAGGCATCAGTAATTATTTAAAAGCTGTTCTGGTTTTGCTTAGTCATGTACTAGCTCAGAAAGAATTAGAACATTTTTAATGTTAACCATGTCTACACTACTGATCTGTAAAAATTCCATCAGCCACATCTTTAATTTGAATCTAGGCATTGGAGATACATAGATCGATAAATGATAGACACTCCCTGCCTTTGAGGTCCTTACACGAGGTCTGTTGTGGGAGACATACCAGGATATAGACCTTGTGTGGCTTAGAAATTGTACTGAAGAGGGAAGTGGTGCATACCTGTCCACGTTAAAAAGGAGTGTGTACGGCAGAGCTGTGGCACATATTGCTCATAGTTCAACTCGAGGTGGTTTACAGAGTCCATAAAGAGCTGTGGTTGTTTTCTTTGATCTTTGACTGTTTTCTTTGACCCTAACAAACCTCAAGGGCACCATACCCAAACTGGCCTCTTTGTTAGTTGCTAGCTAGCTAACAATTTACTCTTTTACACACACACACACACACACACACACACATATATGATATATATGTAAGGTGTATCTTCCTACATATATATATATATATTCCTCTGTATATATATTTTCCTATTACTAGATTACATTTTTAAATTTTTTGTCCTTTCTCACTCCATTTTTTTCTTATGAATCTGATTTTTTCTTCTTTCGATTAAGTCTTCTTATATTTGGAGACATGAAAAATGCCCTTGTTTTTAAGCATGTTTTTTCCATATTTAATTTGATTGTGGTATTTTTCCTTTTATTAGGCTTTAGCAATCATGTTTTATTAAGATTTCTTCTAAGCTTAATTAGGATTATCAAAGCATTTTGTCCTGTAATTGCTCCTACCACTGAGGCTCATTGTGCTTGCCTGGAATTTGATGTGTGGTTTTTCCTTTGTCCCCATCCTCTTTAGGCTTCTCCATTTTGTTGTTGCGTGAGCCTGTTTCGTACTTGTCCTTTCCTTGTCTCATGAGTGACCTTTTATTGCTACTATTCCTTCCTACTTCTGGTTCTCCTATGCTGATTTTACCACATGTCAGCAGGCAACTGATTGTGATATAAACTAAATACAAAGTACATCTCAGGGCAGTAGAGCTCAAGTAAGGGGTGGCTGTGACTGAGAGCTTTAGAGCTGGTAGGAGCAGGCCCATCCAGCAATGGCACATGCCTCCTTGAAAATACTTGCTCCTCCCCAGCAGAGAACCTGTGCTCTCAGTGGACTGGCCAAAGTCTATGTTTTACTGCAGTCCCCTTCCACATCCCCTCCCTCTTAGACTCCTGCTCCCCACCCTCTCTGCCCTCCTTCCCTGCGTTGTTTCACTGACAATGTATGACATTTCTACAGCGCCCACCCTGTTCTATCTTTGTTTTTACTTCCGCTTGAGCTCTGTCTTAAGGTTACTCTCCTGTTTCTCTGCCTCATTTTACAGGAAAGACTCCTCAGAAGAGTTGTCTCTGTCACTCATTTCTGTCTTCCTCTTCCTTCTTGAACCTTACCAGTCAAGCTTATAGAACTTCATCACATCCCAGAACAGCTCTTGTCTAGGCACCAGCGAGCCTTGCTTGGCTTGGTCCTGGAGTCTTTCCTTCCTATTCACTGGCTTGACCTATCAGCAGTATTTGCTGAAGTGTGTTCTCATCCTCTTCAGGCCTCACTGCGACCTCTCGGGCTTACATGATCTGTCCTCTTGCCTTCTGTCCTGTCCTAGTGTCTAGACACACTTGCCACACTGCTTGTCCACTGCATACCAACCTCCTGGCTTCTCCAACAACCAAAGGAGCAAATGCTGCTCCTTTGGCATGAAATGCTCTTCAGGGTGCTAATGTGACTCCCATCCCCTTAGGTGTCTCCTCATTGTTATCCTAATAAGGCTTTTCCTGACCTTTTCTGTGTGAAAAAGGACTTTTTCTCGCTTTTCTCTCTCCCTTCAATAGACTGTAAGATTTATGGGGAGAAGGATATAGTCTGTTTTGTTCCTATCTCCTCATCCTCTGTACAGCATTTGGCACATAGTAGGTGCTCAGAAAGTACATCTTGAATTAATAACTAAGTGGAAAACATACATACGTACACACACACACACACACACACACACACACACACACACACACACACACACAAAGATATTTCGTTTTGGAATTCTATAGCTAAGCATTATGAATGCCATTGCCATTTCCCCATGTCTTTTAATTAATTGACTTTTATGTTTGTGTGGTAGCAGTGTAGGACTTAAGGAAATTGTAATAATTAGTTACAGTGGGCAATAGAATATAATGATTAAGAATCTGGGTTCTAGAGTTGAGCTGCCTGGTTTAAATCCTAGCCTGACTTCTAAGTTAGCTTTAGGACATCAGGGAACTTGCTAAACTCTTTGAAGCTTCCTCACTTGAAAAAAATGTAGAATAATATTACCTATCTCATTTGGTTGTTCTGAGAATTAAATAAGCCAGCACGGTCAGTCGTCCTTTGGTATCCACGGGGCATTGATTCCAGGGCACTCTGTTGGTACCAGAATCTGCAGATGCTCGTGTCCCATAGTCGGCCCTCTGTAGCCACAGTTCCTGATTCAGACAAACAGGGATACTGCAGGACCTACTGTATTCATTGAAAAAGAATCCACGTATAAGTGGGCACGTGTGGTTCAAACCTATGTTGTTCAAGGATCAGCTGTACTTAGAATATACTTAGAACATTGCCTAGTATTATATGAATGTTTGCTAATAAGATAAAATTAAGCCTATTACAGATGTTTGCAAATGTCTTCCATGTCTTGTTATTATCCATCATCTCCTCAACCTATTTAAAATATATATCTAATATATATAATATTAAAGTTGGGTAAGTTATTCCTTATATATTTTTGTCTCCTAGAGCTGCATATCATCCAGAGTTCCCAACAGTTCTGACAGCATTAGAAATAGATAATGCAGTTGTTGCAAATAGCCTGATTGACATGAGAAGCATCGAGACAGTGCTGCTAATCAAAGTAAGTCCAGATGCTTCCTGTGTTTTATATTATTTTTAAATTTCCTAAACTTAAATTGGTTATATCAGTTCAATTCAGTTCAGTCACTCAGTCATATCTGACTCTCTGTGACCCCATGAACGTCAGCACACCAGGCCTCCCTGTCCATCACCAACTCCCAGAGTCCACCCAAACCCATGTCCATTGAGTCGGTGATGCCATCCAACCATCTCATCCTCTGTCGTCCCCTGCTCCTCCTGCCCTCAATCTTGCCCAGGGTCAGGGTCTTTTCCAGTGAGTCAACTCTTTGCATCAGCTGGCCAAAGTATTGGAGTTTCAGTTTCAACATCAGTCCTTCCAATGAACACCCAGGACTGATCTCCTTTAGGATGGACTGGTTGGATCTCCTTGCAGTCCAAGGGACTCTCAAGAATCTTCTCCAACACCACAGTTCAAAAGCATCAATTCTTTAGTGCTCAGCTTTCTTCATAGTCCAACTCTCACATCCATACATGACCACTGGAAAAACCATAGCCTTGACCAGACGGACCTTGATGACAAAGTAATGTCTCTGCTTTTTAATATGCTGTCTAGGTTGGTCATAACTTTCCTTCCAAGGAATAAGCGTCTTTTAATTTCATGGCTGCAATAAACCTAATCCACCTTACTTCCTCTAGGAAGTAAAATATTAAAGATTTCCAGGTTTTCCCTACATAATTCAGTGTACTAATCTTTTCTTGGAATTTGCTCTTTGCTCATCTTTTCTAGGGTGTAAAAGACATTTACAAAAAAGTAAGATTTCATTTTTCTATGAAAAATAAGATTTCTAAGGTAAATTTATGTGAAAGGGTACTTAAGATTTTTTATTTTAATGGATAGCAGTATTAGAATTTAAAAATAAAATATGTCAGTTTGTCATAGAACATCGTTTCCTATGTTTTTAAGACTTAGTTTAATTCTTTGAATCTTGAAAGCTATTTTTTAAATTCTGTTTATCTTCATGGAATTATTTCATTTGAATGTTTAAACAAAAATACTTGAATCTTAAACTAGTGATAGGTAACATTTTGAAATTATATACAGTGGAAATGCTGTGGCATATTTTAAAAATGTATTTTCCCTCTTTTATTTTTAGAATAATTCTGTAGCTCGTGCAGTGATGCAATCCCAAAAACCACCCAAGAATTGTAGAGAAGCTTTTACTGCTGATGGTGATCAAGTTTTTGCAGGGCGTTATTATTCATCTGAATATACAAGACCTAAGTTTCTAAGCAGAGATGTGGATTCTGAAATAAGGTTGGTATGCAATGTAGCTTTATTGTATTATTCCCACCCTTTCTTTTTGATTTATTCATTTTTGGCTGTGCTGGGTCTTCTTTGCTACACATAAGCTTTCTGTAGTTGTGGCAAGAGAGAGCTACTTTCTAGCGGAGGGTGTGTGGGCTTCTCATTGCAGTGGCTTCTCTTGTTGCAGAGCACGGCTCTAGGGCGTATGGGCTTCAGTAGTTGTGGTCCACGGGCTTAGTTGCTCCACAGAAGGCAGGATCTTCCCAGATCAGGGATCAAACCCGTGTCTCCAGCGTTGGCAGGTGGACTCAACCATTGAGCCATCAGGGAAGCCTCTGAACTTTGTTGTTTTTTTATTTCTTTAAACTGTTTCTCACATTAATGAACTTTATTGATTGAAAATACAATGTTATGTGCTCGCTTCGGCAGCACATATACTAAAATTGAAAATACAATGTTATTATGATACTTTGACCTGAACAAGTATAGTAGTTGTCTGATATTTCGAAGTTTAAAAAAAATTCACTGGTGTTTTTTAAATACAGAAAAATATAAAGTAAAACAGAAGTATAATATAAAACATTATATAAAATATAAAGAAAAATAAATATAAATTAATAATAAATATATATATATAAATATAAAAATATAAAGAAAAACAAAAGTAACTCATAATCTGATTTCCCGACAGTCCCTATTGACATTTTAAAAATAATTAAACGTAACATATGCACATGGTGAGAAAATTCAAACAATCCAGAAATGTATGCATTGAAAAGTGAAGCTCTTTGCCCCCATCTCTCTTTCAAAAGTAAGGTAACAGTTTAACAGTTTCTTACATATGTTTCCAGAACGGTTTATATGCTTGTACTTTCTTATATTTATTTCCAGAGCGGTTTGAAATTGAGATATAATTCAAGGGTACAATTGAGCGATTGTTGTGCAGCCGTAACTTTTTTCTCATTCCCAAGCATTTTTGTCACACCATAAGGAAGACTCCTGCCGTGAGCAGTTGCTCCCACGTTCCTCCCCACCCTCAGCCTCTGGCAACCACTACTCTTTTTGGATTTGTCTTTATGGATTAGTTTACTCTGGATACTTCATATAAATGCAGTCATATAAAATGCATCCATTTGTGTCCAGCTTCTTCCACTTAGCATAATGTTTCAAAGTTCATCCATTTGTGCTGTGTATAAGTACGCATGTGGTTTCTATGTCTTGCTTTTTGTCTCTCAATATTATATCTTGGGCAGGGCTTCCCTGGTGGCTCAGTGGTCAAGAATCCCTGGTAGTGCAGGAGACAGGGGTTCAATCCCTAGGTTGGGAAGATCCCCTGGAGTCAGAAATGGCAACCCACTCCGGTATTCTTTCCTGGGAAATCCCATTGACGGAGGAGCCTGGCGCGCTATAGTCCATGGGGTCGCAAAAGAGTCAGACGTGAGTTAGTGACTAAACAACAACAATTATATCTTGGAGATTGTTCCATATCAGCACGTGTAAAGCTGCCCTGTGATATATGCTTGACCAGTTCCTGCTGATGGACAGAGACACTGTCTGCAGTTTTCTCTTACTATAGCAGCGCTGCAGTGAGGACGCACATGTGTGTCTTGGCATACTTTTGAAAGTATGTGCATAGCTTAAATTCTAAATAGTGAAATGCTGAGTCAAAGGATATGTGGATTTTAAAATAATTTAATAGTCATTGTCATTGTTTTATTAACATACAATTTATGGCCCAGTTTTAAATATTTAATAGCATTAAATACTATTATTTTTAGTACTTAATAATGTTAAATGAGCCTTAACATTTGTTAAAAGAAATAATTTAATATTTAAAATTTCTTTGATTTGCATAAATTGATCACTTAATAGCAGTTGCCAAATGACTACAGAATGATTGATTTCCCTAATGCCCTCTCATACTGTGAATATATGAAGAGTGCTTCTCTGTGCCCGCATCAACTCAGCACTGGCAGATTCCCATTGATGAAAGGTTGCCCTGAAAGAGATTTTGTGTCTGGCCCTGTTTTTACCAGAAATATACAAGTACTCTCCTCTTTCTCTCATTTTCTCATTTGTTTATCATTCATTCAACATTTACTGATTGTTTTTTTAATTTTGAAAGTTCTACAAGGTTGCATGGCTATAATAATAGTACATCAGATTTTAAATGCCCTGTTATTTTATATACGAGTATAAAAGAAAAATATTGCTAGTTGAACCATGGAATGGAAGATGGTTTTAGAATTCAGAGATGTTAAACTGCGGGAAAATATGCTCTTAGTGAAATCTGGCATACACTCTTTATCAGAGAAAAGCCCTTCTTAACTGCACAGGTGGTTCTCTTCCACCAGGCACACGGTTTTGGACAACAGGTACTTGGGTCAGTGAGGCAGGAAAAAAGATCACTTCTGAAGGCAGGTGCCTCTGCTGGTGTGGAGACCCTTCTGGCTTTGGTATCTGCTGACCTTATCCTCTACCTCTTTTCGTTGTGCTCGTCTCTTCCCCTTTCTCTCCCCACACATTCATTGTGTTTATTCACCACCACAAATGTGGGAATCTGTTTCTCACTTCGTGTATTTCTTTCCATCTTCTCCTCCAGTTGCTGCAGCTAGTGAAAACTTCAGAGAACACGCATCAGTTGTCTCTTGTCCCAGACTTGCTCTTACGTTCTCACAGTGCTGTGGGCATGCGGTGCAGTGTCCCGTTCACATTTCAGTGTTATCGTTTATCTCCTGACGTTTGGGCTTGTTGTTTGACCTCTTCATGCCTTAATTCTTTTTATACCTCTGCTATCACTGTGCACAGTGTCTGTCACAGGTGGATCATAAATACTTCTTAATGAAATAAGTAAAATTTAATTCCAGTTTAAAAGATGTTTTTTGAAATCTCCATGTTTCCATGTTGTGAATTACTTGTTAGGAATAGAAAACTCGTTTAACTGCATGAGGTTTAGCAAAACTCTGTTACAAGTAAGGCTTTCTTTGTAAAGATCTAAATATTTGTAATATTCAGAAGTAGATTTAAAGTATTTTTTTACTCACTCTTTTATATTAAGTGACTTGGAGAATGAAGTTGAAAATAAGAAAGCCCAGATATTAAGTCTTCTGCAACATCTCTCTACCCTTGAAAAGGATATTAAAGGCAATGAAGAACTTCTCAGAAGGTACCAACTGCATTATAAAGAGTTAAAGGTAAGAAAAGATCATTTTGTTTTCTCAGCTTAATGATTTGCAAGTTATTTTTAAGGTCTTAACCATGGATTTAGTTAGGTGAGTAGTTCTCAGATTTTTTGCCCTCAAGCCCCTTTATAGTCTTAAAAGAGCCCTCATCTGTGTAGGTATTATCAGTATTCCTATTATTAAAAATTAAAGCAAAATTTAAGAATATTTATTAACTAATTTAAAAATAATAAGTATATTATGTATTAACGTAAATAACATTTTTATGACAAATAGCTAGTTTCCAAAGCCAGAAAGATTTAGTAAAAAGATTGACATTTTTTATATTTTTCTAGATCTCTGATATTTGGCATAATAAAATTCACCTAAACTATCATATCAACTTCTATAATCAGTCTGTTGCAGTATTGTACATTATAGTTATAAACCTCCTGGACACTTAAAAGAAATCGGTAGTGAAAGTGATCTAAAAAATATAATGACTTAATGTTTTTATGAAAATAGTTTTTACCTAATGGCCCCTCTGAATGAGTCTCTTAGACTCCCAGGAGATACTGGGATTGGATTTTAAGAACAATTGGGATAATCTTTCTAGCACTTTAGACTGGATGTTTCAAGAAAACAGTGTCTCTGTGGACTCAACACTGTCATACTGTCTTCATTTTAAATGCTAAAATGGAATACTTCTATCTGCTTTGTATGAGAGTTGATTAGCAATAATGGTGATCGATACAGACTTTATATATAATTTTCTTTGGTTCTTTTAAAACTAATGTGTCTTTAACTGTGGATTCCTTCTGTAATATAAACCAGAGTAGAATTTTGTTGATTAATACATCCTTTCCAGGGTTTTTGTTTCTATTTTTCTTTTATTTTTATGTTACTAAAATCTAAATACCTTTTTTTTTTCTTCAAAAGATGAAAATAAGGAAAAGTATTTCTGAAATTCGGGAACTTGAGAATATAGAAGAACACCAGTCTGTAGATATTGCAACCTTGGTAAGATTCTTTTCCTCAACTTAAATATAATGTAAAAGACAAAACTATTACTTAGGTTAAGAGAATCTAGTCTCAGATTTTTAAAAATAACCTTTTTGAGGCTACTTTTTATAATTGCTAACTCCATTTACAAATAAGTTAGAAACTTCCTGGTGTTTGGCCTTTTAAGTTCCTTAATATTTTGTGCATATAACTTCCATGTATTGTAATTGGTTTTGTCTTCTACATGTAATAAAACTTTGTCAGAGCTTGTTTATCTGAACAGTAACTGTTCGAACTACCTAGCATAGTATTTTTCATAATTAGTATCAGTATCAGTGATATCATTTAGTCAGTTGCAGTTGGTCTCTTTGAACTGTTTTCCTTTTTCCAAGTTTAATGGTTTTTATTTACCACACATTAGTTCTCTTAGGCATCTTTTTATGACATTCAGCTTAATTCCCCAAGTTATGATAAGCAGTGAATTAAATATATAGCAGAGTCTTATTAAAATGAATCAGTATTTACCTGATTCATTCAGAGTAAATCAGTATTTACTCTGTACCAGGCATCTTGTTAAATGCTGAGGGACACAACAGTAAACAAAATAGATCAAGTCACTGCACTGATGGAGCTTTACTACAATAAGAATTTGTCTCCAGTTTGTATTAGTAATTTGGTTTTCCCCTTAATGTTTTTCTGCTTTCATTCCTATTGTTGATAGACTCAATTTCTTAAAGGTATATGTATTATTTATTTTTGTTCAGTCAGCATCTGATACATTGCCTGGCACAAGGTATATATTTATATATACTATATTTTGAAAGAAAAAGTAAGTAATAGAATAAAAGTTATCCCCTTTGATTATGACCTCAAGCACAATAAAATAGTTTGTCTTCTAAATGTAATCCTTTTCTAATTTTTAACCTATATTCTCCTACTTTCTAATTTACCAGTAAGAGTATGAAAATATCATAATGCTCTTTGTATTTGTCTTTAATCTGGTTTTCTTGTAGCTTATAGTTTCTCCTTTTCCAGAATTGTATTGTTTTCCTCTTGGATAACTTAAGTGTTTGAATTAATTCTATATGCTCTGTAAATGTTGCCAGGAAGATGAAGCTCAAGAAAATAAAATCAAGATGAAAATGGTTGAGAAAAATATGGAACAACAAAAAGAAAATATGGAACATCTTAAAAGCCTGAAAATAGAAGCAGAAAACAAATATGATACAATTAAACAGAAAATTAATCAGCTCTCAGAGCTAGCAGATCCACTTAAGGTATATATTGTTATTCTAATGTATATATATATATATATATATATATATATATAACTGCAGTATACCTGCTAGAAGGTCTTTCCTGGTAACTCGCTGGTAAAGAATCTACCAGCAATGCAGGAAACCCCAGTTCGATTCCTGGGTTGAGAAGATCCACTGGAGAAGGGAGAGGCTACCCACTCCAGTATTCTTGGGCTTCCCTGGTGGCTCAGCTGGTAAAGAATCTGCTGGCAATGTGGGAGACCTGGGTTCAATCCCTAGATTGGGAAAATCCCCTGGAGAAGGGAAAGGCTACCCACTCTAGTAATCTGGCCTGGAGAATTCCATTGATTATATAGTCTGTGGAGTTGCAGGGGGTGGGAAAGAGTCAGACACGAATGAGCGACTTTCACTTTCACACTTGCTAGGTAATATTCTAACAGAATTTATGACTAAATGTAAATAAAGCTGTATAAAACTGGGATGTACAGCAACTTTTCATCATTAGATCAATCAGAAGGAAATGGCAACCCACTCCAGTATTCTTGCCTGGAGAATCCCATGGACAGAGGAGCCTGGTAGGCTACAGTCCACCAGGTCGCAAAGAGTCAGACATGACCGAGCGACTTCACTTTGATTTTCACACCTTTACAGAAAATAAATTTCCAAATTATTCTCCCTCCCCAAGAAGGTTATATTTTGTGGGATATTTTCATCTTTTAGAATCAGAGACAGGGATATTTATCTGTCTATTCTGTCTCTGTGCTTATCTGTTCTCTTGTCCTACCTCTCGTCAGTAACTCTAGGGTTCAGTCCAGTTCAGTTGCTCAGTTGTGTCCGACTCTTTGTGACCCCACAGACTGCCGCATACCAGGCTTCCCTGTCCATCACCAACTCCCAGAGCTTACTCGAACTCATGTCCATTGAGTCAGTGATGCCATCCAACCATCTCATCCTCTGTTGTCCCCTTCTCCTCCTGCCCTCAGTCTTTCTCAGAATCTGGGTCTTTTCCAATGAATGAGTTCTTCGCATCAGGTCGCCAAAGTATTGGAAAGTATCAGCTTCAGCATCAGTCCTTCCAGTGAATATTCAGGACTGATTTCCTTTAGGGTGGACTGGTTGGATCTCCTTGCTGTCCAAGAGACTCAAGTCTTCTCCAACACCACAGTTCAAAAGCATCAGTTCTTCGGCACTCATCTTTTTTTGTAGTCCAACTCTCACATCCATACATGACTACTGGAAAAGCCATAGCTTTGACTAGATGGACCTTTGTTGGTAAAGTAATGTCTCTGCTTTTTAATGTGCTATCTAGGTTGGTCATAACTTTTCTTCCAAGGAGTAAGCGTCTTTTAATTTCATGGCTGCAGTCACCATCTGCAGTGATTTTGGAGCCCCCAAAAATAAAGTCTGTCACTGTTTCCACATCTGTTTTCCATGACTTGATGGGACTGGATGCCATGATCTTAGTTTTCTAAATGTTGGGTTTTAAGCCAACTTTTCCCTTTCCTCTTTCACTTTCATCAAGAGGCTCTTTAGTTTCTTTACTTTCTGCCATAAGATTGGTATCATCTGCATATCTGAGGTTATTGCTGTTTCTCCCGGCAGTCTTGATTCCAGCTTGTGCTTCATCCAGCCCAGCATTTCTCATGATGTACTCTGCATATAAGTTAAATAAGCAGGGTGTCAATATACAGCCTTGACATACTCCTTTCCCGATTTGGAACCAGTCTGTTATTCCATGTCCAGTTCTAACTGTTGTTTCTTGACCTGCATACAGATTTCTTAAGAGGCAGGTCAGATGGTCTGGTATTCCCATCTCTTTAAGAATTTTCCACAGTTTGTTGTGATCCACACAGTCAAAGGCTTTGGCATAGTCAATAAAGCAGAAATAGATGTTTTTGTGGAACTCTCTTGCTTTTTCGATAATCCAGTGGATGTTGGCAATTTGATCATTGCCAAGGAGTTTAATCTTTGAACTCTAGGATTAGTTCATGTAAAAGTCAGCTTGAAAAAAAGTGCTACCCACTTCCTACTTACTAACATATCTGCATTATATTCCAGCCAGAATTCAGTTGGCTTTTTTTGTTTGAAGACACATGCTTTTTGAAACCAAATTAGGGAAATAAAGTTTATTATCAGCAGCTTATTATCATTCTAATTGAACAGCTCAATTATTCTCAAAACTTTAGATTTTATTTATAAGACACAGAAGAATCAGTAGTATGTCTTAAGAGGGAAGAGGTATGTTGATGATATAACCTCTTTTTTGCAGGAAAATTATCTTCTTTGACTCAAAATATGTTTAAATATTTTAAAAGTTTAAAAGAACTTGCACGCATATGTGCTTTACTATAATTGTCTCCACTGACCGTTTTAGAAAGTGTAATTTATTAAAGAGAGTTAGAGGAGAAGCTGAATAGAAACAACTTTTCCCTGTTTGTGGTGACCTCTATATTGTTGCTTTCCATAGAGCTGTGATTTCTGGCTGCCTTGGTAATGCATGTTGGTTTTGTTTTTTTCTATTTGAGCTAAGAATTTTAAAAAATCTTAATGTGTGGAAGGAAAACATGTTAAGGATACTATTGAAAAAGACAAATAGCAAGTAGTTACTACAGGAAATTAGAATTAAAAAGACAAAAAGTCCAAGATAAATAAAGAAGACAAAATTAATTTTTAAAAGAAAATAGAATAAGAGAAAATAAAATAAGAATGGGAGAGACCGATTTCAAAACTCAGGGATTAGAGAAGTGAAGTTAAAACAAAGATGATTTCAAAGAAAATTTTAAATGGTGAAGGACTGAGCAGGACAAATTAAAATCGAAATGATAATTTATGCTAAAATAATATAGAAAAAGAAATAATTAGCACCTGAATTATCCCCATGGACTGTAGCCTGCCAGGCTCCTCTATCCATAGAATTTTCCAGGCAAGATTACTGGAATGGGTTGCCATTTCCTCCTCCAGGGGATCATCCCCACCCAGGGATCAAACCCACGTCTCCTACACTGGCAGGCAGATTCTTTAGCACTGCACCACCTGGGAAGCCCTGAATTATCCCAGATAACTTAAGCTGTGTTCTGTTCTTTTAGGGACCTGTAAGCTAAAGCAACTCCTAGAATTGGAAGTCCACAGATAAGTTCAGTAGCAGAATATACATGCAGAAAGCAGTAAGAATTCTTGATCTTAGCTCTTTGCCTTGGTTGCCAATAAGCCTTCAGTAACCTGCACACAGTAGTCAAGAGTCCAGTAGTCAAGAGGGTTTTTCTTTACAGTGTCACATCCCACTAGCCATCAGTAACAGGACCAAGAAGAGTTGGCTAACAAAGGAATTTAATTCCTCATAAGCTGTCATAATGTATTAGCAGCTTCTAGATAATCTGTTTTCTGTTAGGACATTTGTTCATTTTGTGTCAGAGGAGTGGCGAGAGGGTGGAAGATGCTGTTCAAATATATAGTCATTGAAATCCTGGCATAGGGAATATTTTTCTCACTTTGAACAGTTTATTTTGATTTATACTGCAAGCTTAATGCTTTAGTTACATATTAAATTTTTTGTATAGGGAGCATGATCTACATTAAGAATCATGGTCTGCATTATTAGAGTAGGTGGGCTTCTCGGTTTCTGATAGAGATAATGAGTATTTATTTCTATTGAGACTGACTATGCTTTTGAAAATTCCAAGATCTAATGATTGATAGCTTTCTAAAACCTCATAATTGATGTAATTATAGGAAGCAAGTGGTTATAATACATACTATAGTAATTTATCCAATGTTGTCAGCTAATTAAAATTTGTTATTTAGACATCAAGGAGAATAAAATTTTTCAATGATTCTGTCCCTTCTAGCATCTCAGCCTATTTTTCTTTTTTTTGAAAGGCTGAACTTTCTTAAAGGTTAGAAGCTCTACAGACGTAGGGCTACATCAGCATTTAGTTCTAGATCTAACCCATCCTAGCCCTCACCCCAAAACAAGGTGAGTGTCACTTAAGTGAATTTAATATCTTCAGGTCTCTGTTTCACCATCACCAAAATGAAAGGAAAGGAAATACTCTCTTGGTTCCTTTCTAAAGTTGTTAAATTTGTTGGTACCTAGGATATAATTTTATTAAATATTTGAAGACAAATCAAAAGCCACAATAAGAGAAAGAACCTTAAGTTCTTTTCATTCTGTTTTATAAGTCAAGTTTTTCCCTTTCTAAAGTTGCTCAGAAAAAATTAACCAGCACAGATCCATCCTGATATAACTGACCGCTTTGGCTCCGTAAAGCTGATTTGATCCCCTGAAGCAAACATGGACATATTTTGAAAGTTTCTACCAAAAATGATTAGAAAATTCAGTGTTGGCAACAACTCTGTTTCGTAAGCCATTCCAATTCCCAACTGCAGTATCTTCTACTATGAAAATTATACCCGTTTTCTTTTATTTTCTTCAAAGGAAAGGAGCAGCTTATCTCTAGCCTCCATATAATTTTTTATTTTTAATAGACCAGTGTTATAAAAACTGTATATTATTGTCTACCTTGGGTGGTAGTTATTTTTAGCAGTGTGAATGAATACCTTGCAGAAAATTGCATTCTTAGGTCAGGAAGTAGCCTATATCTACTTTTCTATATGAGGTGTAAATAACTTGGAATTTTTATTTTTTTATTTTTTATTTTATTTTTTTTTTTGCCTCTTCATCTCCTGTGACCTTTATTTTTTTTTTTTTTTTTTTTAATTTTTATTATTATTATTTTTTTTTTCCAGTGGGTTTTGTCATACATTGATATGAATCAGCCATGGATTTACATGTATTCCCAATCCCGATCCCCCCTCCCACCTCCCTCTCCACCCGATTCCTCTGGGTCTTCCCAGTGCACCAGGCCGGAGCACTTGTCTCGTGCATCCCACCTGGGCTGGTGATCTGTTTCACCATAGATAGTATACATGCTGTTCTTTTGAAATATCCCACCCTCACATTCTCCCACAAAGTTCAAAAGTCTGTTCTGTATTTCTGTGTCTCTTTTTCTGTTCTGCATATAGGGTTATCGTTATCACCTTTCTAAATTCCATATACATGTGTCATACACACTGAGGAAACCAGATCTGAAAGAGACACGTGCACCCCAATGTTCAACTTGGAATTTTTAGATACTTCACGTGTTCTTTTTCTTTTCAGGATATCTGTAAATCTTCTGTCTTCCTTGATGCTGTTGTTTTGGTTTGTGTTTGTTTCTTTTTCTGTTTGATTCCTGAAGGTAAACATCATCATCATAGTGTATATGTCCAGTGTTAGTGGTTCAGTTGTGTACGACTCTTTGTGACCCCATGGAGTGTAGCCCACCAGGCTCATCTGTCCATGGAATTCTCTAGGCAAGAATACTAGACTAGGCTCAAAAAATAGACAAACTCTGCAAAATTTAATTTGGTGATTCTTAAATCAAGAGCCGTTTTAAAAACCGAGGTGTAGGGATTCTCAGCCTACTAAAATAAAAACTCCAGAGGTGGAGTTTGAAAATCTGTGTTTTTTTAGAACATCAAAATTGATGATAAAGAAGGCAGTCTGTATATCAGTATTTAAGAAAGCTGCCATAATTTATGGCTTTGCACATATATCATCTCTAAATGCTAATAAAATCTTTTCACCTGCCTCTACCTCCTTTAAAGAAATTTGTATGTTGTATATACTCTAATGGAAGACAGATTCCCAGAACAATGGAAAATTCCAATAACAGAAGAAAATGTGTTTTGGGCATCATTCATGTATAAAATTATCAGGCAAAATAATCAAACTGTGTCCTTGACATTCAGTCTATTAATTTAATTATACATGAACATCACAGAATCACATATACGTTTAACATTTAGAAATACTGCTTTGTTTCCATTTACATTTCATGAATTAATTTTTTTAACCTTTCTCATGTGTCTTCAGCATTGGCATCTTTATTGTGGTTAGAGCTATATTTTGAGTAATAAGAATAGTTGAGTGAAGCATTTTTCCAACACTCACAGAAGGATATGAACTCTTAACACTGGCCTCTTCAAGCAGCATAGTCCTGTCCACTTTATTGCTTGTCAGTTTATACCTAGGCTGATAATTTTTTAAAACAATCTTTTCCTTATAGATTATTTTGGTCTTATTTAAACAGGATGAATTAAACCTTGCGGATTCTGAAGTGGATAACCAAAAACGAGGGAAACGGCATTATGAAGACAAGCAGAAAGAACACTTGGATACTTTAAATAAAAAGAAACGAGAACTAGATATGAAAGAAAAAGAGCTAGAGGTTATCCATGATTTTTTAAAACATTTTGTTTACAACCTTAGTCATGATTATTAAAATGGCACTTTCCTTAATGTCATATTTCCAAACAGAGACAAGTTGTCTAATGGATATCTGTTTTCTTTGGAGTAATAGCTGTTTCAGTGAATCAACAGAGGGAAAGACTTAGGGACTCTCAAAGTGTGGCGACTTCATAGACCAACACGAAGAGTACTTTAGGCAGGACTGCCACAGCCCCTTATCGTGCCTGCAAGTGATTTGGAAAGTGGCACTCCCTGCTCTGAAATAGTTCCTTAAATGCCCAACTTGGCAAGCGCATAGCAGCTTTATTTCAGAAAAAGACTCCCCTGCCTCTGAGTTAACTTGGGAGTGAGTTGGGCTACAGTCCAGCTCCTCCTTACTAATAACCCTGGTTGACGGTGGAGAGCGGAAGCCCTATTTTTAGAGGAAAGTAAGTTGAAGGCAACCATGGTTTAACCTAAAAGAGATGGATTCCAGCTTTGTTTTTACATGTCCTAGGAAAATGGTTTCAACTCTGAAACCCATTGCCTTATTTGTTTAAGACATAATATACGAATGTCATGAATGGAAGTACTATGTGTGCAAGTGCTTTGGGTTTTTAATATTTTACAAACACAAGGGTCTTTATGTTTTCAGTACCATTTGATATTTAGAATCCATCCTAAAATTCACAGAAAGCTATGTCTGACCTCAGCATCTGGGGTGCCAAACCTTCATAACTTCTAATTGAAATTTGTTTTTCTAGGAGGTTATGGAGCTCCTCTAAATCATTAAAGTTGTGTACACTAATGCAATTTTCTTTTGAAAATTTATGATGACTCTGAACTGTATTCTTAGTATAAAGCTTAGAAAAATAACATTGATATTAAGTGTAATTAAAATACATTTCTTAAATGTAAGTTCAGAATTCTACTTGGCATATTTTGGTACAAATAGTACAGTGAATTGTTGTATCAGAGACGTTTTAAAGTTAAACGTCTGTTATTTTAGGAGAAAATGTCACAAGCAAGACAAATCTGTCCAGAGCGGATAGAAGTGAAAAAATCTGCCTCAATTCTAGACAAAGAAATTAATAGATTAAGACAGAAGATACAGGCAGAACATGCTAGTTATGGAGATCGAGAGGAAATAATGAAGTAAGTGCTTGCTTTTCTACTTTATGACATTATCCATATATGTTAGTAAAACAAAAGATAGTTATATAAAATCTTAAGTTTGGGTAAAGTGTTTCTATGGCATATGGTTACAGCTTAACTAGCCTTTCATACATGTAATATTAACAATAAATAAATTTTTTCTTTGGAATTATAATAGAACTTATTAAATATATTTGAGATTTTATTTTATGTTTCATTGAATGGTATTTATTTGCTTAATTTTTTTTTTCATAAAATAGGCAGTATCAAGAGGCAAGAGAAAGCTATCTTGATTTGGATAGCAAAGTAAAAACTTTAAAAAGGTTTATTAAATTACTGGAAGAAATAATGATCCATAGATATAAAACATATCAACAATTTAGAAGGTAAGTGCATTAAAAAATATTACCACATATTATGCATTTTTATTTTTTCTTTGTTTTCAATTCTACCCTATAAACAATAAAATTAGATTAGAAGAACTTTCATGATTCAATTAGAAAAGATGTAGTAGTGCTTGGGACCCTATAATTTAATCAGAGAATTCTAGATTTGAAGGGACTTTTATAAATGAGCTTTTTTAACTTAAACTCCATTAGAGGTACCTTACTGGATAACTCATAGCTGGCTGTTCAGTCCCTGCTTAAATGGGCCATTTGGAAGCTCATTGGCTCTAAAACAGACTATTTCAGTCTTAGTGCATGTTCTAATGAGAGACAATTTTTTATGGGCTTTTTATGGGCCCTGTTGAGGCAGGTTCTCAGTTGATTACCTGGATCTCCTAGAACCATATAGCTCCTTGGATACAGAATCTCTGTTTTGTTCATAAATATATCCCCAGTGCCCACTGTGGTGCCTGAAATGTAGTAGAAAAGTGATGTATATTGTTTGAATGAATGAGTACAGGGTCAGCGACACTGAATCTCATTAGTATACCCAGAAATGTGCAGATTGTCAGGGATCAATTAACCCCAGCTAAAATCACAAACAACAGAAATAAACTAGAGGACAGTTGATAGGTAGACTTGGCTCTTGATATATTTGAATCCTAGGCAGCCCTAGTCTTTCCACCTGACCTATTTTCCCCATGGCATCCCCTCAGTAGCATGTTTCTTAACTCTATTTATACCAAGAACTATTAGAGAAGGAAATAGCAACCCACTCATGTACTCTTGCCTGGAAAATTCCATGGTCTTGGGATCCTGGTGGGCTGCAGTCCACGGGGTTGTGAAGAGTTGGAGGCAACTGACCATGCGTCCCCATACCAAGAGCTATAGTCTTAAGACTATAGAATTTTTTAAATTTTTGTAAATTTTAAGTTCCCCTAGTATCAGTTCAGTTCAGTCGCTCAGTTGTGTCTGATTCTTTGTGACCCCACGAACCGCAGCATGCCAGGCCTCCCTGTCCCATCACCAACTCCCAGAGTTTACCCAAACTCATGTCCATTGAGTCGGTGATGCCATTCAGCCATCTCATCCTCTGTCATCCCCTTCTCCTTCTGCCCTCAACCTTTCCCAGCATCAAGGTCTTTTCAAATGAGTCAGCTCTTCGCATCAGCTGGCCAAAGTATTGGAGTTTCAGCTTCCAACATCAGTCCTTCCAGTGAATACCCAGGACTGATCTCCTTTAGGATGGACTGGTTGGATCTCATTACAGTCTCAAGGACTCTCAAGAGTCTTCTCCAACACCACAGTTCAAAAGCATCAATTCTTTGGCGCTCAGCTTTCTTTATAGTCCAACTCTCACATCCATATATGACTACTGGAAAAACCATAGTCTTGACTAGATGGACCTTTGTTGTCAAAGTACTGTCTCTGCTTTTTAATATGCTGTCTAGGTTGGTCATAACTTTCCTTCCAAGGAGTAAGCGTCTTTTAATTTCATGGCTGCAATCACCATCTGCAGTGAGGGGAAATTCAAATAAAGCCATAATGAGAAATAGGCTTTGCGTGTTTGGCCATATTCCTTAACTAAACAATAGGTTAGTTTTTGAAATGTGTGTTTCAGTTTTATATGCATGTTATTAGGATTTGATTTAAAGAGTTTCCTATTTTATCCTTTTGAGGCAACTTTTAAGTTTTGTTAAGTAGGACCAGAGTAGTCTTCGATCAAGGACAATTTTTTTTTCTTACCTGTGAAGCCATGTTCTTCTGAGTCCTTGTTGATGCACTATGAGTTTACTCCACCCGTGCCTGTGGGAATGTGAACTATTCCTGACTCTGGGTGACCTCAGGGGTTGTTTCTGCTTCTTTTGGGTGTTTCTTTTGCCAACCTCAGGCAGTATCCCCACACCACCACTGATAAGAAGGGTGCTTAGCCTGAGGATCTCCCAGCCCCTCTGTGGTTCTCTAGAACTCTCTCAGTGCAGGTCTCTCTTCCCCACACCCTGCTTATTGAACCGGAGGGCCTGGGCCTCCCCAGACTCCTTAACAGGGCTTCTGGGCACCGCCTGGGTTTTCACTGCCCTTTTACTCTTGTTGTTGTTCAACCGCTATCATGTCAAACTCTTTGCAACCCCATGGACTGCAGCACACCAGGCTTCACTGTCCATCACCATCTCCCAGAGCTTGCTCAAACTCATGTCCATCGAGTTGGTGATGCCATCCAACCATCTCATCCTCTGTCGTCCCCTTCTCCTCCCACCTTCAATCGTTCCCAGCATCAGGGTTGGTCTTTTCTAATGAATTGGCTCTTCGAATCAAGTGCCCAAAGTATTGGGGCTTCAACTTCAGCATCAGTCCTTCCAATGAATATTCAGGACTGATTTCCTTTAGGATGAACTGGTTTGATCTCCTTGCAGTCCAAGGGACTCTCAAGAGTCTTCTCCAACACCACAGTTCAAAAGCATTAATTCTTTGGCACTCAGCCTTCATGGTCCAGCTCTCATATCCATCCATGACTGCTGGAAAACCATAGCTTTGACTATACGGACTTTTGTCGGCAAAGTAACGTCTCTGCTTTTTGATATGCTAAGTTGGTCATGGCCTTTTTTCCAAGGAGCAGGAGTCTTTTAAACATGGCCTTTTACTCTTAATGTGTAATTTGTGGCATCACTACATCTTTTCCAGAAACAGTAGGATTTGTTTTCTTATTGTTATCTAGGAAATTTGTATTTAAAGTGTTTTCTGTTAAAGTATTGGTCTTATAATTTATTATCTTAATATGTTTCTTCACCACTGACAAGCTTTACATTGTTTACCTAATCTTGAGAGGACAATAGAGATGGTTAAATTTTTTAAATTGTTTTATCTCTTTACACTGGAGAACCTTGTCACTTTATGAGGACAATCTTTTAGGCATCCCGTGAGTGGACACAATTGAAAAATGCATATCAGTATTTCAGAAGGAAAGCTAACAGAAAATTCTGAATACCAGCTAGCAATAGTTATTGTGGCAACAAAGGAAAGACTGAAGCTATCAGTATTTTCAAATGTGGGAATTTAATACAGTTTAGGAAGGGAATTGGGAGGGAAAAGAATAAAATACAGTTATTCTAAAGAAAGGAGCCTTAAGTTCTTTAGGAAAAACACTCCCCACCAAAAGGAATCAAGGCTCCTTGGAGAAGTGGTTAATAAAACGGAGCTGAGCAGGGAAGGTATAGATACCAGAAACGTAAGGAAGTGCTCCCCCAAAATGTAGAGTCATGATGAAAGGATATAGGCATCTTGAAAGAGGCTCCCACTGGCAAAATGTGGGACAATTTGAGGACCAAAATAAACAAGAACAGTAATAGATGGTGGGGCTTCCTTGGTGGCTCCATCGTAAAGAAGCCACCTGCCAGTGCAGGAGACTTGAGTTCGATCCCTGGATTAGGAAGATCCCCCAGAGGAGGAAATGGCAACCCACTCCAGTATTCTTGCCTGGGAAGTCCCATGAACAGAGGAGCCTGGCAGGCTACAGTCTACATGGTCACAAAAAGTTGGACACAACTTAGCAACAACAAATGAATTGTAACCCAGTGAATAAGATAGCAATCTGATTGCATCCTTATAAAAAGGGTGTAAATAAATAAGTAAATGAGGAAGAAGGGAAAGGTCTCCCTGACAGCAGGATGCCGTCTGATAAATAAGTGGAGTTTGTGTGGTGTGAGGCAGTGTGTAAGGTACTGCAGATACATGACTGAGAGATTGCCCTCGCCATTTTTGCTACTATAAAGTTAGGAGGAGACAAGCTAATGAATAGGCTGTTTACCACTATCTTAATACTGCTAAAGTTTAATCATCTCAAGGGCAAGATTTATGTCTTCTGTGTTAGGGTGATATCTTGTATAAATTAGTTGACTGATACATTCATATGGACTTGCTGTAATATAATGGATTTTATTCTGTGTGGGACATTTTTATTCATCTTATAGATGTTTGTTTATTATAAAATGAAATGAGTTGATAAAAATTTGGGGACATAAATGAAATATAAAGACAAAGACAGAAATCACCTAAAATTTTACCTATTTAAATAGGCACCAGTGTTAACACCCTGGCATATTTTCATCTGGTCTTACATGCTGGTTTAAAGCTCATGCTGAATCTACAGTTCTCTAACTTTATAATCTTTTTAATGTGCCCAATGTCTTTTTTCAAGGTGTTTGACTTTACGATGTAAATTGTACTTTGACAACTTATTATCTCAGCGGGCCTATTGTGGAAAAATGAATTTTGACCATAAGAATGAAACTCTTACTATATCAGTGAGTATCTTAACTCTTTGCATGTTAGTCATTAGGAGGATTACCTGCTTCATTTTTTTTTCTGGGGGCGGAGGGGGGTGGGGCTTCATTTCTTTTGATGATATGTTGATCTGTTGTCATTGGAAACAAAAGAACTTATTTTTAAGTTAAAGATGGTTTTTGCCAGTGTTGAAAATTAAATTCTACTGACTAAAGCTGCTGTTATAGCTCTTTCCCTTCCTCCCTGCCCTGTGGACAACCAAATTATCTTCTTATGGTGATAATTAGGAATTTTGTTTTCAGCAGTAAATGTTTACCGTCTCTTCTCACTCCACTGGCTCCTTTTTAAAATTCATACAACATTTAAAATTTTGTGGGATTGTCTGTAATTATTTCAAAAGCAGTTTAACCACTAGATGTCACTATAAATCAAGTAACAAAAGAGTATTTTGGCACTTAGAAATATTTGACAAAAAGAAACATGACAATCTGGTTAACAGCATCGAAAACAATAAAATACCTAGGAGTAAATTAACCAAAGAAGTGAAAGATCTGTGCAGTGAAAAGTATAAGACACTGAAGAAAGAAAGAAATTGAAAGAGACACAAATAAATGGGAAGATAACCGTTATACATGAATCAGAAGAGTTGATATTGTTAAAATGTCTATACCATCCAGAGCTGTCTATAGATTCAGTGCAGTCCCTGTCTAAATTCCAAAGGCATTGTTCACAAAAAGAAAAAACAGTCATAAAATTTGAATAGAACCAGATAAAATAGTAGCTAAAGCAATCTGGAGAAGAAAAAACAGTCTGAAAGCATCACATTTCCTGATTTCAGGTTGTGTTGCAAATATATAATAACCAAAACAGTAACCAAAATAGATATATAGACCAGTGGAACTGAATTGTATGTTCTTGAATTGTATATTCTTGGCTCCTTTATCAAATATTAGTTTTCTGTATTTGCATGGGTTTATTTCAGGGCTCTCAGTTCTATTCCATTGGTCAATGCGTCTATTTTTATGCCAGTACATATACTGTATGTATATTTGAAAGTTGCTCAGACAGTAGATCTCAAAAATTCCTACCGCTGAAAGAAAAAAGAAGAAAATGGCAACCGTGTGAGTTGATGGACATGTTCACCTTATTGTGGTGATAATCATTTTGCAATGTATATGTTTGTGTCATGTCCTAATACCTCAAAGTTATGCAATGTTAAATGTCATTTTTATCTCAATGAAACTGGGTGGAGGCTATAACAGTTTTCATTTGCAAATGTTTTCAATTAGATTTCTCATAGTAAAACAGAAGCCGCCGTTATACAGTTTATATTTTTATTTAAAATATTTTAAGTGGAATAGATGTCATTTCCAAGTCACTGACTGATTTTGTTGCTCATCTTCATTTTTACTATAAATTCATCCTTTTTAAAACGGTAGCCAACCACTTCTGTAAAGAAGTTAATCTGACTTTTTTCTGCATTTTGTTTTTTGTTACCTCCTTCAAGGTTCAGCCTGGAGAGGGAAACAAAGCTGCTTTCAATGACATGCGGGCCTTATCTGGCGGTGAACGTTCTTTTTCCACCGTTTGCTTCATTCTTTCTCTGTGGTCCATCGCTGAATCTCCTTTCAGATGCCTGGATGAGTTTGATGTCTACATGGTAGTGATAACTTTTAAATTCTCTAGTTTTTCTCTTTTTTTGGTGGTGGTTTGAAATGTACATTTTGAAAGGAAACTGTTGATTTGTTAGTTCTTCTCAACAGAAAAGATCCTGCTTTGACAGTTCAGTCTGTGATAAGTGGTAGGGAAGAGCTAAAGAATCCCAGTTCTTTCCCTCGCTAACACACCACACTGACAGGGCCTCCATCCTGGACTTGTGCTCTTTTCCCTCGCTTATTATGATAAGCAGTTCACACCCTTGGTGTGACCTTCGCACCACTGTTGTCTCCTTCCTGTTCAGCCACACTTTTCAAAAGAACAACTTCTGTAACATGAGAACAAGAACACTGGACTTTGAAGTTAAAAAACTTAACATCGAGGCCTGCCTCTGTCACCAGTTACCCAGGTGACTGTGGACTCGGTATCTGTCCTTTTCAGGCCTCAGTTTCTTCATCTCTAAGGTAAGATCCTTAGCCTTTCCTCCCTCATAAGGTTAGAGAGAGGCTCCAGTGAGGTCTGCCTCGCTGTGATTCAGGCACACAGTAAGCCTCTCATTTCAGCTGTCCATCCTTCATTCTTCACTAAACCCACTGCAATCTGGGTTTGGACTGCAGTACTACAGCAAAACTTGTTTAGCAAGGATCATAAATGAACGTTAATTCTTTGAAGTATTTGTACCACAGACTGAGCCTCCATCTCTTAAGGTGTGTCTTCTTACAGGTTTCCACACTCCTCTTTGTTCTCAACATGCCAGTCTGTCCCCACCACCCCAGTTCACATGCCCTTAAATGTTTAAGGTCTTCTTTGTTTTTTATAGTGATGTGAGTTTCCCTGGATATCATGTTCTGCCTACTCCCCCACCTGTCACACACACACACAGTCCACAGTCTGGTACCTGCATTTGCTGCTGCTGCTGCTGCTGCTAAGTCGCTTCAGTCGTGTCCGACTCTGTGCAACCCCATAGACGGCAGCCCACCAGGCTCCTCTGTCCCTGGGACTCTGCAGGCAAGAATACTGGAGTGGGTTGCCACTTCCTTCTCCAGTGCACGCATGCATGCTAAGTCACTTCAGTCGTGTCCGACTCTGTGCGACCCTATGGACAGCAGCCCACCAAGCTCCTCTGTCCACAGGATTCTCCTCCATTTGGATTCCTACCAAATCTAAGCGTCTCTTCCGACATCTCTCTTGCCCCCTGTGAGACCTCTAGTGAACAACCTACATCCCAAACTGAGCATGTCTGAGACTGAATTGGTTTTCCACTCAAAGCTTTTCTTTTCTTGAGTTCCTTTCCTTGATGATTCACAAATTGCCATTACCAATCCAACACCTGACTGCAGCACCAGTGATTTATCTGTGGTTCCTCTTTCCTTGTTAGGACCTGTCTCCTCCTCTTCTGTAATTTCTCCCTAGCCTCTGCTCCTTCTGTCACCTCTTCTGTCCTCAACTCTTGCTCATTGTCTTCGTTTCCTGTCCAGACTTCCAGACTTTAATCCTGTTCCTTCTCACTTTCTCCTCACCATCTTGCCAGGTTTCTGTTTCTAAAATAAATCTAATTTTGATCACTCCCTTGTTGAAAAGTCTTTGGTTTGATTCTATAGTGTGACTGAGACCCTTTATGATACTGTATCCACCTGCTTTTTCAGCTGGACTAAGCTGCTTGTGATTTTCCAAACACTGTGCCCTTCTTCCGTGTATGTCACACTCTGACTCATCTTTCAAGACTCGGTTTGGATGTCACCTTTATGTAGCCTCCACACCACCACGCTGCAGGCAGGGTTAGGGACTTCTCAGAGCTTCCTCAGCACCTCCTTATATCAACTCATGCAATTGTATTATTTTTATGTATGATAGTATATAATGTTCACCCATTATATATATAGTATATATATATATATATATATATATATATATATATATATAGTATATAGCACCCATGTGGTGCTAGTGGTAGAGAATCTGCCTGCCAATGTAGGAGACGCTAGCGACAGAGGTTTGATCCCTGGGTTGGGAGGATCCCCTGGAGTAAGAAATGGCACCTCACTACAGTATTCTTGCCTGGAAAATTCCATGGGCAAAAGAGCCTAGTGGACTATAGTCCATGGGATCACCAAAAATAAAACGAGACAGAACTGAGCACTACTACTATATGATATTCAGTGTATTATACACATTTTATTATTATGTATTATATTTATCTAGCTTTCATTTTGTTGCATTCCCCTATTTTCATGTATGAATCACTCACCAAATTATTTTTTAAGTTATCAACTATGTCTTAATCATATTTCTATCTCTAAATGCCTAATCCATAATTAGGATTTTAGAGAATGCTTATTTGCAAATCAGAATTCATATTCGCAAACCACTTCAGTGGGTTTTTTTCTATGCTGTCATTGCTGAAGATTAAGAAATTCCTTTGAGATTTGGATTCAAAGCTGATTCACAAATCATAGATGATGATTGCTCTTTCCATATAATATTTTTGTCCAAAATGCCATTATGCAGTCTTATCATGCATATTATTTTTCATATTTAATATGAATAATTTCTTTCCCATTCAGAAACTTAGAGGTTCTTAATCAGAATGACATTTTGCCTTGTTGAAATTATTCAGAAAAATGTACCCAAGTTCGGAGAACCAGTATAAAGGAAATGAATAAATACTTCTTGGTGCATTGGCAGCTTTGTTATTAAATGATAGACTTCCCTCCCGGCATTGTTATGAAAGGACAGTATTCAGTTTGGGCAAGCCCTGGTTACTTTTGTACCTTAAGTTAGACTACAGATACGCCCAATGGAAGAATTTCTAGAATAAGAGTCACTGAGCAGTGTGGCCAGGATGCTGGGCCCCTATCTGCCCTCCATAGTCCAGGTTCTTCACCACCATACTGTATGGCCGCATGTGGTTTCATTTGCTTGTGTTTTCACATTTCCGGAGTTTTCATGGAAGGGGAGTGATAACTTTTTTATCGTTTTTTTATTATTTAACTCAGAAGATGTAAACACAAAGTTTAATTCATTTAGTTTCACAACCTACTACGTATAAGCAGGCATTTTCCCCCTATGCACTGATGTGCTGTTTAACTTATTTTAAAGATTGAGTTGAGCAGTTAGTCTGTAAATTCGAACTTATTACTATTGTACAAATTGTAGAAGGTGATGAGGACAGAGTTTTTAAAACATCTTAATCATTGAGGGAAAATTTAAGAGATTTAATAAGTTTGAATCTGGTCACTTTTGATACCATTTTCCTAACTATTACTGTAGAAATTAGATTCACTTTGCAACAGCTAATTTTGACTATTTTCTGATTATTTTAATTGTTGACTATATTGGAGGCAAGGAGCTATACTTAAAAATACTTAGACTATAGAAATTCCTGAAAGATATATACATTCAGTTATTTTCCCCGAATAATTTAGATACTGGGTTTCACAGTATGTAAGAGTTGCTTGACATCGTAGATAAGATAATGGATGATCCTTGGATAAAATCCACGGGTGTGTACAACCCAAGGCTGCTTCCCCAAGATCATAGTTGACGCGCCAGCAGCTCTGACTTCCGCCTCTGTTCCCCAGGACATGGTTAACCGGAGGATCGCAATGGACATGATACTCAAGATGGCAGATTCCCAGCGCTTCAGACAGTTTATCCTGCTCACCCCTCAGAGCATGAGGTAATTTAAAAATTTCTTCTATGAATATGTATATGTGTATATATGTCAAGTGTATAAAAGGAAGTAAGAAATCCTTTATATTCTTAATTTTTTAAATGCAAATGCAAAAGTGACCAATAAAAAGAAAAACAAACCCCTAAACTCATTCCAGAGATTGAAGGTAGTTTTTCCTTAGATATTTAAAATACTGTGTGTGTTATCTTCCTTCCGTAATAGAGGAGGTTTTATTTGAATGTGAGTATTTACTTTTTAGTATTTCTGTCTTGAATCTGCTCTTCTCTGGTTATCAGGAACCAAATAATATAATTTTAGTAACTTACTTGGATGAAAGAAATAATTCATAGTCTCCCTAATCTTGAATCTTTTTCTGGTGACTTACAAGTCTTTATAAATAAAGAATGCTACTTTGCTGTCAGTCAGCATTTATTAGGTACTTGCATGGTGTCAGGCTCTGTGTCACTTAAAGTTGATATTCTTTCTCTAAAGTGGTCACTTGATCATTTGGGGCTTTAAGTTTATGACAGGAAATATTCAGGTGACTCCTTCCTGACTAGATAAGAAGAGTAAGAGAGTTAGATGTGGTTTTTTTTTTTTTTAGAGAGTTAGATGTTATATAAATCTCCTTCATTTTCTTTCTCCTCCAAAGTGAAAACTCATGGCATTAAGCAGGAAGTTAATTTTTGAAAATGAAAATTTATTTCCTTCTTGTAAATTATATTTCTAGAATTTCAGATATCAGACTTATATCCCCTCCCCCATTAGCAACCATTTGACTTGTATTTTCATGAGGTAATATTAGAATTTTTTTTAATGTGAAAAAGTTTACTTGGAAATTTGAGTAATTAATTTTGCTTCCTTTAGTTCACTTCCATCAAGTAAACTGATTAGAATTCTTCGAATGTCTGATCCTGAAAGAGGACAAACTACATTGCCTTTCCGACCTGTATCTCAAGAAGAAGAAGAAGACCGGAGTTGATTTGTGACTTAATATGCCATGTCCTTATGTTGAAAGACATGTAAAGGGAAGAAACATCCAGGACTATTTGAAATAAAATGAAACAAGGTAGTCTAAAATAAAAGAAACTCCTTTATGTATCTGACGTTATGTATTACAAAACATGTAAATAAGCCTAGAAGACCAGCCACAACCAGCGATTTAAAATTACAGTTATTTTACTTTGAGAAAACCCAATTTCATAGTACTGGTTTTAAATCTTTTTGTTTTTTATTTTAACCATCTACTTTTATAGATTCTTTTTCAGAAGTTTCAAATTTTGTACATATGTACATGTACATATCTGTTAAGTTTGGGTTCATTTCTATAGTATTTTGTAAGAATTAAAATAAACATTTGAGCATCTAGTTATATTTAGTTTTGCTTTTCCAGGATATTACGTTATTCTCATGGCAGGGAGTAGGGCAGTGCACAGGCGGGCTGTGGACAGGGACCAGCTTCCAAGAGGTTTATTGTCTGTTTTGTTCATATTAACGAGGAAAGACCTACACAGGACCTGAAAAAACTTGGTCACAACCTCCGCATAGGCCATTGTTAATCCTGGAGCTACGACTGCAGATCTGGACTATAGTTTTAATTACTGTGTTTCATCACATTTAAGATGCTGTTAAGGCACTTTCTCGGAGCACTGAAGCACTGCCAGCTCTCACCCAGTGCCTTTCCCTCAGTCCTTGACCGCCAGCCACCCAGCCGAGTGTCCGATCCTTGTCGGAACCAGGCTGCAGCCCACTTGTGCACCCTGCCCTGCAGTGTGCTTGCCTTCTTTAGAGTCCCTCGGTTTGCAGTCCAAAGCCTCTCCAGCTCTGGCTCAGCTGAGAGGATGCAGGTCAGAGGGACTCTGCAGACGCAGCTGAGAAGAAGGGCTGGGGAAACAACCGCAGGCAGCTCACCCTGGAGCAGAGAAGCCACTAAAAGTCAAAGGCCTGGCTGCTGGGGGCGGGGTGGGGTGGAGCGGATGTCAGTTGTGAGACACATCCTGATTTAGAGTTGTTAAGAAGTGTGCTGCTTAGAATGGTAAAATAACAGCCTGTTGTAAGTGATGGTGTTTATGAATGCCTTTTTTTTTTTTTTTTAAAGAAAACATGAGTAGAACTCCTGTTCATATTCTCTTATGTTTGATACTAGGGTTAGTGCTAACCTTTTTAAAAAGACGTGCATATCCAACAAGAATTCCCTCTATTGCTAGCAGTAAATATTTATGAAATTGAAAGGAAGTATTTTAAGAACAAGGCAGTATTTTCAAAGCAGTGGCACTTCTGTAGTTACTGAGAAAAACTGGATTTTGTTTTTGGTGAGGGGAGGGAGTCAAAATTTGGTCCTAAGTGGAGATCAATTGGTAAATGAGAAGTCCAAAACTGTGCTTTTGTAATCTAAGAATTTGCAGAAAGAGGAAACGTGCTGAATGTTTTAAACATCCCCCACTACCAAGACAAAGTCTGATTTTTTTAAAGTTACATTTATAATTCATTTGTATCAAAACTATTTTAACATACATGTGCTTTTTCAAATAAAAAAAAAAGTAGAATATACCAAATGCATAAACTTTTATCAACTACGCAGCTTCAGTGTCTGAGTTTTTGTGGTCATTTTTTAACGTTGTGGTTCTTAATATAGAATGGGAAAACTCCTCAGGTATCCAGGCATCTCTTGTTGAGCTGAAGATTTTTCATTGCTCTGGCCTCACAGGGTTTTGGTTTCAACTATCATAAGTCAAAATATTTTTCAATTAATATTCTAATTAATGGTAATATTGATTAGAATAAAAATAAATTGCCTTTTTAAAATATGTGTAACTTCTAAAAATAAAACTTTATATGTATTCAAAGTCATGTTTCTGTGAATTGGGGAAGATATAATTGACAAAATCAAGCCTCTTTGTGAATAGTGACTTGAACACCTCATAGAGATGACTCTTCCACCCCTGATTTATCATCCCGGCACCTATGACTGAACCGAGTCATAAAGTCTTGGGAAACAAGGAAGAAATGCTTCCTTGGGCTTTTAAATCCTACCTTCTCAGAATTTTGGGGTGAAAGTGAAAGTTGCTCAGTTGTATCCAACTCTGTGACGCCGTGGACTATACAGTCCATGGAATTGAGTTCTCCAAGCCAGAATACGAGAGTAGGTAACCTTTCCCTTCTCCAGGGGATCTTGCCAACCCAGGAATTGTACCCAGGTCACCCACATTGCAGTCGGATTCCTTACCAGCTGAGCCACAAGGGAAGCCCAAGAATACTGGAGTGGGTAACCTATCCCTTCTCCAGCAGATCTTCCCAACCCAGGAATCGAACCGTGGTCTCCTGCATTACAGGTGGATTCTTTACCAACTCAGCTATGATTAAAATCATTCTCAAGTAAACCAAGATGTAAATAATAGTGTTACTCATACTGATGATCAACCCTAGAGATTCAGGGATCACATTCTTCTTAAGTATTTTCCAAATTTTCCCTTCTCCCGTCTTCCCATCACCTGGTGCCTTTTTGCATGTCTTAAAAATCTCTGGGCTGTTTTATAGGAGATCTAAATTTTTATTTGGAGTTCTGCCTAAGAAACTATTGCCTGCAACTCAAAACCTGCATCAGAATTGTTGCTGACTGTGATGAACATCAAGTGATCCAGGGTGCCTGATTAGAAAAATTCCTGAATACGAATTAGATGTGGTACAAATTATGTCCTGAGTCAATAGTTACCTGGTTAGATTTTTTACTTTGTTCATCTACATAGAGGCCTGTACTTTACATCATTCAGATTTTCAGAATAGGTTTGAAACTTGTAGCTCTGAAAGTTACTGTTATTTCATGATTTTGAACTAAGTACCTGTGGGCTTGAAGGGATATCAAAATAATTTTTTGATATATCTTTAAGGAGTTTTGTTCTTTAAAGAGTGAATATGAATTAGTTGTTTCTTTGAGTCAGCAAATGAAATTTTCTTAATTTTATATAATATCAATACCATGTGCTAGGGACTATTTTAAGCTCTGGTAAGATTGCCGGGAAAAATATCAATAACCTCAGATATGCAGATGACACCACCCTTATGGCAGAAAGTGAAGAGGAACTAAAAAGCCTCTTGATGAAAGTGAAAGAGGAGAGTGAAAAAGCTGGCTTAAAGCTCAGCATTCAGAAAACTAAGATCATGGCATCTGGTCCCATCACTTTGTGGAAAATAGATGGGGAAACAGTGGAAACAGTGTCAGACTTTATTTTTTTAGGCTCCAAAATCACTGCAGATGGTGATTACAGCCACGAAAATAAAAGACGCTTACTCCTTGGAAGGAAAGTTATGACCAACCTAGACAGCATATTAAAAAGTAGAGACATTACTTTGACAACAAAAGTCTGTCTAGTCAAGGCTATGGTTTTTCCAATGGTCATGTATGGATGTGAGAGTTGGACTGTGAAGAAAGCTGAGCACCAAAGAATTGATGCTTTTGAACTGTGGTGTTGGAGAAGACTCTTGAGAGTCTCTTGGACTGCAAGGAGATCCAACCAGTCCATCCTAAAGGAGACCAGTCCTGGGTGTTCATTGGAAGGACTGATGTTGAAGCTGAAACTCCAATACTTTGGCCACCTCATGCGAAGAGTTGACTCATTGGGAAAGACCCTGATGCTGGGAGGGATTGGGGGCAGGAGGAGAAGGGCATGACAGAGGATGAGCTGGGTGGATGGCATCACCGACTCAACGGACATGAGTTTGGGTAAACTCTGGGAGTTGGTGATGGACAGGGAGGCCTGGCGTGCTGTGATTCATAGGGTCGCAAAGAATTGGACATGACTGAGCAATTGAACTGAACTGAATTGAATCCTACTGTAATACAAAATCTACCTTCATGGAGCTTAAAGTCTAGTTAGGGAAACAGTACCACATGTTATTTCAGGGTATGGTCATTGCTATGAATAATAATAGGGTAAGGAGTTGAGATGGAGAAGAGAGGTGTTTTGGATGGAGTGTTAGGACAAGACTTGGCAGAAGCTGATATTTAAGCAGAGGTCTGAAACAAGTAAGAGAAGAGCCATGGAAAGTTGGATGTAGGGTTGACACTTTGAGGCGGAGATGAGTGCAAAGCCCTTAGTGCGAGAATGAACTTCACGTTTCAAAATCTCAAGTCCAGAACTTAGTGAGTGTAAGGAATGAAGTTCATAGGCAGACAAAGAAGTGAGATGGTTTGAGGTCCTGGGCAGGTTTTCAGACCTAGTCTGGAGATCATTTTCAAAGAATCTCTCCAGCTATGAAAGGAGTTAGTTAGGAGGAGTTAGGAGTTTGGGCCAACATGTAAAGAGCAAACAATCTGGAGGCTTCTGCCATGATCCAGGTGAGAGGTCACAGGGGTGACTTGGACCAGATAATGAGGATAGAAGCATTCGGATTTGAAGCTCAGAGGCAGCGAGACTTGCTAATGAGAATACTGTTGACCCGTGAGCAACACGGGAGCTAGGGGCAGTCAAAAATCTGAGTTTATCATCAGTCCTCCACATGCGCATTTCTGCCCCTGGCATCATGGTTTGGAAAGCACTTGTTTAGTCACTCGTGTACGACTGCGTCGTCATGGACTGTAGCCCACCAGGCTCCTCTGTCCATGGGGTTTCCCAGGCAAGAACACTGGAGTGGGCTGCCATTTCCTTTTAGTATTTACTGTTGAAAAGATCCACCTCTAAGTGGGCCCACACAGTTCAGATCTGTACTGTTCAAGGGTCAGCTGTACCGTAGAGTTGTGAGAGGAACCGAGGATCGTTGGCCGGGAGCCTGGGGTCTGAAAACCTGGATGAGTGATGGTGTCATTCATAGAGCTAGGGGAGATGTGGGGTGGGGGAGAAAAATGGACAGCTGGCGGGGAGAGGTAGACTGGCTCTGATTTGAGCAGGCAGTGGCATTTGAGACAGTCATTCAGTTAATTGGGTATTTGACGGGTTACTTTACGTTGGTAAATGTAAGAACTTGGGAAATGATAGCATAAGGTAAGAGTCTAGAGATCTATAATTTGCTGCGAAATGCTGGGAAGAACCCAAATTGCGTGCCCAAGATATTTGGGAAACTGAATTGCTTACACAAAAGGCCCAATGGGAACTGTGTCATTTTATTTAGAAGCTCTAATTGACTATCATTTTCTCACTAAACCCCTACACATCCGGTGAGGTAAGGCTCTCTGAAGACGTCTGCTGAAGCGGGTGTTTTACTTCCTGACATGGTTTCCAACGGTGTGGAGGAAATAAGCATCTGGCTTCTTTAAGAATGTGATTCATATTATTCATCTAGAGACCGTGATCCTGAAGGAAGGAACTACAGGGAAGATGAAGCCTTAAAGTAGTATGAGTCCTTTTTAGCAATAGTTTTATAACTATTCAAGAAAAATGAAATAATACAAGAAGAAATAAGGAAACTTAGTATTTCAAAATGCAGAAAGAGTTCAAGTTAGCCTAAAAGTAAGACATTTGGAAGCATTTTCCTTTCAGGACAGCAGGAGTTAAAGAACCAGTTGACAGGGTAATCAAAATAACTGAGTGTAAGCTGAAACAGAGAACATAGGCCACTGAATGATGAGAGGATGCCCATAGCTTCTCCTTTCTCAAAGGACCTCTGAGGCTGGGAGGGACACAGCTTGCAGAGTATCCTTGTCACTGAGGTGTGTGTGTGTGCGCGTGCTGGGCAGGACACAGGTTCCTGAGCATCCTTGTCGCTGAGGGTGTGTGTGTGTGTTTATGTGTGTGGGGGTGTGCGTGCTGGGCGGGACACAGGTTCCTGAGCATCCTTGTCACTGAGTGTGTGTGTGTGTGTGTGTGTGTGTGTGTGCTGGGCAGGACACAGGTTCCTGAGCATCCTTGTCACTGAGGGTGTGTGTGGGGGGGGGGGGTTGCTGGGAGGGACACAGGTTCCTGAGCATCCTTGTCACTGAGGGTGTGTGTGTGTGTGTGTGTGTGTGTGTGTGTGTGTGTGCTGGGAGGGACACAGGTTCCTGAGCATCCTTGTCGCTGAGAGTGTGTGTGTGTGTGTGTGTGTGTGTGCTCGCGTGCTTAAATGGAACTTGATTCCAGAAATTGTCATGGTTCACCTTCAACTCTGGTCCATGCAATACTTATTTCCTTCTACCTCCTTTCTTCATTCCCTGTGGTAGATTGTACTTTTTAAAGATGGCCACACACAAGAGATCCCTTCTGTCTTTTTCCAAAACTTTGCTTTGTAGAGCCTAATTCCCTTCTTAAGCTAGACAGATTTGTATGTCACTTATAACCACTAGCATGACAGTAGGTAAAAATGTGTTAACTTCAATGGTTCAGTCAGAAAATGAAAAGAAAGAGAAGTGCCACCTTGGTCTCTAGAACATTCATGCCGGATCACAGTGCCTCCGTGGAAGCAGTCTGACTTCCGTGAGGCTGCCACTCCATGAGGCCACCTGAACAAGACTAGCCTGTATAGGAAAAGCACTTGGAGAAGCCCTGGGACTACATGAAGAGAAGAGCCCAGCCACCCTCAGCTGCTCCAACCCCACAAAGACCCCTGGCTCTGTCCATCTGCATGAGATTTCCAAGCCAGAACTACCCAACAGAGTCCTTCCTGACACCCTGGCCCAAACAACCATGGGAGATAATACAGGAATTATTGTGTCAAGCCATTAAGTTTTGGGGTGATTTGTCACATAGTAACAAACAGATTTTGGCATCTGAGAACAGGAATACCCAAATAAAAATGAATTTAAACCATATGGCACTGGTTGCAAGGACCTTGAAGTTTAGATTCACAAGGACATAAATTCAAAGGACCTTGAGGAAGGTACTCGTGGAAGCTTAAAAGGACCTTGGGGAGAGTGTTAGAAAATAAAGCATTTCAAGGATGCTGTTGGTGAGAGGTAAAAGAGGAAAATGCCATTGGAAGCAGGAGTAAGAAGGGGACCCTTGTGTAGTGATGGAAAGTTGGCATAGCTGATGCTGTGGTACTAATAACATGGAAATGTACCTAATCCACTGGTGATCTAGCCAAAAAGATGTGTAGGTAGACTATGAAAAGTTACTTCTGGTTTCTTGCTGCCTATGACAAAACATGAGAGGAGAGATGAACTAAAAAGTCGGCAGTTACATATAAGAGGCCAGGACTATTTTTTATTTCCACACTTTCCCAGATGACAACTAATTTTTACACTATGGAGAGGCTTCCGTGCAAAATCAAATCTAGAATAGAACACTGTAAGACCCTTGCTTAGGGCCTAAGAAAGAGTTAAGGCATGGCTTTTAGACCTTTTCAGACAGATAAAAGGCCTCTTTCTGAGGGTGTGACTTTTGGGTGCTCTTCATTAAACAATAGTCTAAGAGTATCAGGAGTGTTGTTCCCAAGCAATCACACAATGAGCCCCTTCTAATGGCATGGATTTTATAAGTTCATTTCAGCCACTTAGTCGTGTCCAACTCTTTGCGAGCCCATGGACTCCAGCACACCAGGCTTCCCTGTCCATCACCAACTCCCGAAGCCTACTCAAATTCATGTCCATCGCGTCAGTAATGTCATCCTCTGTCATCCCCTTCTCCTCCCACCTTCAGTCTTTCCTAGCATCAGGGTCTTTTCAAATGAGTTGGTTCTTCGAATCAGATGGCCAAAGTATTGGTTTCAGCATTAGCATCAGTCCTTCCAATGAGTATTCAGGACTGATTTCCTTTAGGATGGACTGGTTGGGTCTCCTTGCAGTCTAGGGGACTCAAGAGTCTTCTCCAACACCACAGTTCAAAAGCATCAATTCTTCGGTGCTCAGCTTTCTTTACAGTCCAACTCTCACATCCATACGTGACTACTGGAAAAACCATAGCTTTGACTAGATGGACCTTTGTTGGTAAAGTAATGTGTCTGTTTTTTAATATATTGTCTAGGTTGGTCATAACTTTTCTTCCAAGGAGCAAGTGTCTTTTAATTTCATGGCTGCAGTCACTATCTGCAGTGATTTTGGAGCCCCCCAAAATAAAGTCACTCACTGTTTCCATTGTTTCCCCATCTATTTGCCATGAAGTGATGGGACCAGATGCCATGATCTTAGTTTTCTGAATGTTGAGTTTTAAGCCAACTTTTTCACTCTCTTCTTTCACTTTCATCAAGAGGCTCTTTAGTTCTCCTTTGCTTTCTGACATAAGGGTGGTGTCAGCTGCATATCTGAGGTTATTGATATTTCTCCCAGCAATCTTGATTCCAGCTTGTGATTCGTCCAGCCTGGCATATCACATGAGGAACTCTGCATATAAGTTAAATTATCAGAGTGACAATATACAGACTTGACATACTCTTTTCCCGATTTGGAACCAGTCTTTTGTTTCATGTCCGGTTCTAACTGTTGCTTCTTGACCTGCATACAGATTTCTCAGGAGGCAGGTCAGTCTGGTATTCCCATCCCTTTAAGAATTTTCCACAGTTTATTGTGATCCACACAGTCAAAGGCTTTGGAGTAGTCAATAAAGCAAAAGTAAATGTTTTTTTCTGGAACTCTCTTGCTTTCCCATGATCCAGCAGATGTTGGCAATTTGATCTCTGGTTCTTCTGCCTTTTCTAAATCCAGCTTGAACATCTGGAAATTCATAGTTCATGTACTGTTGAAGCCTGGCTTGGAGAATTTTGAGCATTATTTTGCTAGTGTGTGAGATGAGTGCAATTGTGCAGTAGTTTGAGCATTCTTTGGCATTGCCTTTCTTTGGGGTTGGAATGAAAGCTGACCTTTTCCAGTCCTGTGGCCACTGCTGAGCTTTCCAGATTTGCTGGCATATTGAGTGCAGAACTTTCACAGTATCATCTTTTAGGATTTGAAATAGCTCAACTGGAATTCCATCACCTCCACTAGCTTTGTTGGTAGTGATGCTTCCTAAGGCCCACTTGACTTCACATTCCAGGATGTCTGGCTCTAGGCGAGTGATCACACCATCATGATTATCTGGGTCATGAAGATCTCTTTTGTACAGTTCTTCTGTGTATTCTTGCCACCTCTTCTTAATATCTTCTACTTCTGTTAGGTCCATACCATTTCTGTCCTTTATTGTGCTCATTTTTGCATGAAATGTTCCCTTGGTATCTCTAATTTTCTTGAAGAGATGTCTAGTCTTTCCCATTCTGTTGTTTTCCTCTATTGCTTTGCACTGATCGCTGAGGAAGGCTTTCTTATCTCTCCTTGCTATTCTTTGGAACTCTGCATTCAAATGGGTATATCTTTCCTTTTCTCCTTTGCCTTTAGCTTCTCTTCTTTTCACAGCTATTTGTAAGGCCTCATCAGACAACCATTTTGCCTTTTTGCATTTCTTTTTCTTGGGGATGATCTTGACCACTGCCTCCTGGACAATGTCACAAACCTCTGCCCATAGTTCTTCAGGTACTCTATCAGATCTAATCCCTTAAATCTATTTCTCACTTCCACTGTATAATCTTAAGGGATTTGATTTAGGTCATACCTGAATGGTCTAGTGCTTTTCCCTACTTTTTTCAATTTAAGTCTGAATTTGGCAATAAGGAGTTCATGATCTGAGCCACAGTCAGCTTCCGGTCTTGTTTTTACTGACTGTATAGAGCTTTTCCATCTTTGGCTGAAAAGAATATAATCAATCTAATTTCGGTATTAACCATCTGGTGATGGCCATGTGTAGTCTTCTCTTGTGTTGTTGGAAGTGGGTGTTTGCTATGACCAGTGTGTTCTCTTGGCAAAACTGTTTAACTTTGACCCGCTTCGTTTTGTATTCCAAGGCCAAATTTTCCTGTTACTCCAGGTATCTCTTAACTTCCTACTTTTGCATTCCAGTCCCGTCTCATAGGACTTAATAAACCAATCCATAAAAAAACCATAAGATTTTTCTTTAAAGAACTGTATCAGCTTAGACAGAGACAGCACAAAAATGAGAACAAGTTTTTGTACTACTGAAACCTTATGGGCAGGCAGTAGGCAGAGAAACCACTCAGCTACAAACAGGCTACTTTTTTTATGAAAAAGGAAGGCTAACTCAGAAGGTAGAAACAAGAACACAAAAGGCAGAGCCAAAAGCCCTGGAGAACAACCCGCAGAAAGTAGGACTGAGCCTTAATCAAGGAAATTACAAGATGTACTTAGCTGGATATTTGAATTGCTATGGAACAGAGATTACCTTAAACTTTCCAGTTTCCCCTTTTTTGAAAGTGTGTCTCTACTGTAGTTATGCTTCAGTTCAGTTCAATTGCTCAGTCGTGTCCAACTCTTTGCAACCCCATAGACTGCAGCACGCAAGGCTTCCCTATCCATCACCAACTCCTAGAGCTTATTCAAACTCATATCCATTGAATTGATGATGCCATCCAACCATCTCATCCTCTCTTGTCCCCTTCTCCTGCCTTCAATCTTTCCCAGCATCAGGGTCTTTTCAAATAAGTCAGTTCTTTCCATCAGGTGGCCAAAGTATTGGAGTTTCAGCTTCAGCATCAGTCCTTCCAATGAGTATTCAGGACTGATTTCCTTTAGGATGGACTGGTTGGATCTCCTTGCAGTCTAAGGGACTCTCAAGAATCTTTTCCAACACCACAGTTCAAAAGCATCGATTCTTTTGTGCTCAGCTTTCTTTATAGTCCAACTTTCACATATATACATGACTACTGGAAAAACCATAGCTTTGACTATGCTTCCCCATCCCAAACGTTCTTTGTTGTGTAAGGTGAGTGGGAAAGGGGGCAATTATTACCTATTGGTTATCCACAGGCCTTTGGATCAAAAAGAATGGTCTCAGTGTGCTATATTTGATGAACCAACTCTGAGGAACCTTTAGATAGTGGGATCTGGGGCTTCACGCCCGACTTTTGTTGTTACTTGGGAGCAGGTGAATGCATTTTGAAAGTGGAAGAGATGAATTGTGGCTACAGGGCAGACTGTGGCCAATGGTTTTCCAAAAAGGGTGGCAACAACATTGCTCCTGTTCCTCTAGAAACTTTTTAGAACCTATCAAGAAAGACATGGAGTCTAATTTCCTTCTTGACTATGGGCTAGGTTTGTGACTTTCCTGTAATCAATGGAATGCCGTGGAAGTGCTATTTCGTGACAATTGAGGCTAGGTCAGAAAAGACCATGAAACTTCCAGTTGCTTTCCAGGAATGCCTGTGCTGAAGATCTGAACCATCAGGTAAGTATTATGGCTGCTCTGAGGTTGCCATGAGGTGAGGAAGCACAAACTAGCCTGTGTGGAGACGCTCTGAGGCTGGAAGAGGAGGGATGCCCTTTCCACTCCAGGCTGCTCCAGGGACCTGTTTCAGCTCAAATTATCATGTGACTGCAACTGCATGAGAAACCCCCAACCAGAAACATTCAGGTGAACCTTCTCAAATTCCCAACCCACAGTAGCCGTGAGGAATATTAAGATGATGGCTTCTATTTTAAGCCATCACAGTTTGGAGAGGATAAAATGTTGTGGTACACCCCCCAACTCTAATGTGATATTTCCTTTTATTTTATGTGCCTTTGGCATTCTTTTGTGAGAATGTATACTTCATTTGTATGTATTATACTGTGCAACAGATTTCACTGTTGCTTTTTCTTCCTTTCAGCATTGTAAAAACCCGTGTGTGGACGTTGGCTCCCAGCTGAAGGTTAGTGGGTCATAGGGTAAATGTACCATGTCTTACTCACCTAGTCTTCTAGTCATGAACCACTAGTCACAAACCACTAGTCACCTCCTGTCTCCACACCAGAAAGAGAGTTGTCATGGACATGCTGGGACAAGTCCCCATACAGACCCCTGTGAGAGCATCTTGGGCAACATACCCAAGAATGGGGATGTTGGGTCAGAGGGCATATGTGCACTTATTCTAACCAATACTGACAAACTGCTCTCAGCACCCTGCACCAATCTATACTAGTAGAGCAGTGAGGACTAAAACAAATAATAAGATGTTCACTTGCTGGCCCAATTTCTACATTTTATTTATTTCTCAGTGAGTCTGCTGGGAAAACAGGTCATGGCATCCAGTCCCATCACTTCATGGCAAATAGATGGGAAAACAGTGGAAACAGTGGCTGACTTTATTTTTTTGGGCTCCAAAATCACTGCAGATGGTGATTGCAGCCATGAAATTAAAAGACACTTGCTCCTTGGAAGAAAAGTTATGACCAACCTAGACAGCATATTAAAAAGCAGAGACATTACTTTGCCAACAAAGGTTCATCTAGTCAAAGCTATGGTTTTTCCAGTAGTCACGTATGGATGTGAGAGTTGGACTTTAAAGAAAGCTGAGGGCCACAGTATTGATGCTTTTGAACTGTGGTATTGGAGAAGACTCTTGAGAGTCCCTTGGACTGCAAGGAGATCCAACCAGTCCATCCTAAAGGAGATCAGTCCTGGGTGTTCATTGGAAGGACTGATGCTGAAGCTGAAACTCCAATCCTTTGGCCCTCTGATGCAAAGAGCTGACTCATTTGAAAAGACCCTGATGCTGGGAAAGATTGAGGGCAGGAGGAGAAGGGGTTGACAGAGGATGAGATGGTTGGATGGCACCACTGGCTCAATGGACATGAGTTTGAGTAAACTCTGGGAGTTGGTGATGGACAGGGAGGCCTAATGTGCTGCAGTCCATGGGGTCACAGAGAGTCGGACATGACTGAGCGACTGAACTGAACTGAACTGAGTCTGCTGGAGGGTGTGTGATTTGTTTTTTTCTTGTTTGTTTGGCTGCACCAAGGGGCATGTGGGATCTTAGTTCCCTGAGCAGGGATCAAACCCATGCCCCTTGTGGTGGAAATGTGGAGTCTCAACTGCTAGACCACCAGAGAAGACCCTGGAGAGTTTGTTTTTCCTAAGTGCCCCCAAATACCGATGTGGCTCACTTCCTTCGCTTGGGTCTTACATCAGTGTCACCTAACCAGCTTAGAGCAAACACCACTGCTGCATCCCATCATTTTCCATCTGTCTTCACGTGTTGTGCTTTTCTTCAGAGTTCTTACAACTGGATGTTTGTGTGGGTGTGTGTGGTTACTGTCTTGTCTCTCCCCAGAAGAATGGTGTTGGGTGTGTTATAGGTGATCAGTCAAAATTTGCTAAGAATTCATTGACTCAAGCTTGATTTCACCAAGTGCCTTTCTAAGGTGTCTTCCCAGTTCCTCGACCCACCACCTCCACCCCACCCTCAATCAGAGGAGAGAGTACTGGGGGCTCTGAATGACCCCGTCTCCCCCTGCCTCCATTCTGGACTCACCAAGCCCAGGGTTAAGGGCACCCGGAAGTCCTATGAGCCCTTGGGACTGTTCTCTCTGGGGGCGGAAGTGTGGTCTGGCAGGGTTTCAGGTACCGCCGTTCTCCTGAGAGTTTGTGGGGAGTTTTGCTCACTCCCAGTTTCTTGCTGAATAGTTGAATGAAATCATCAGGCCCTGGTCTCTGGTCTCACTTAAGGATCCTAAGACAGACAAGGGATGAATATTTAGGAAAAAAGGCAGCCCATAAAAAGTGAATAGTTTAGCACTGTACTGTCTGATACGATGACAACTCGCTACATGGGGCAAATTAAATGTAAATTAATGAAAATAAAATGAAAAATGCAGTTTGCCAGTCATATTAGCTGAACTTGAAGTGCTCCAAAGTCACACGCAGCCAGTGCAGACGTGTTCACCATCCCAGCAAGTTCTACTGGATGGTCCTGGAGAAAGAAACCGGTCTCATCCATGCTTGCTCTGAAAACACAAACCCGCCCCTAGGGCTCTTCCTGGAATCTCTCTGCCTTCCTTCCTCAAGCTCAAAAGGGTCAGGATTTTGTTCCATCTTTAAAACCGTGAGTACGTTTATGATGTGGCAAGACAGAGGGCCCCTTTTCTGCCAGCATCTTTCAGAGGACACTTCTCACTCAGTGTGTTGTGTAAAATGTAACACAGTCACACTGAGATAGCATGTATTCTCATATAGTGAGCATTTTTTGAGAATGAGCAAGTTTTATGTTTTATTTAAACTTGACATGCCATATTAATTTTCCCTCTTCTGAGGGCCAGGATGAAATATCGAGAAGTTGCTTTTTCCCTGTTGGTTGTCACTATGTCTTCAAATTCCCAAGTTGTGTGTTCAAAGGGAAATTTAGTAAGTTTGTTGCTACTGACCCTGGATGATTATGAAACATCTGTTTCCAATTTGAAATTATGAAATAAGAACTGAAGGAAAAAGTCAAATGTTATAAATTTATTTGGGACATCTATTGCCACCTCTTTGGAAGCCTTTGAAAATTCAAGCAGAAATCAATACACATCCATCTTTTTTTTTTACTTTCAATAAATAATATCTTTGAGTATATGTATATTATAGATAGATATACTTATGAGTCATTTAGCAGAGTTTGTAAGGTTTATACTGCATTAATTCCAACACAGCTCTTTCCAGGTTGATAGGGTGCAAATGAGGTAAGAATTAAGGCAAACCTAAAAGGCATGCAAATGTCGTACATTTATATTCACTGATAATACAAGCTCTTGTGTGTGGACCACATAAAGGAGTCAAGATCTCCTCCGTGTGTCTGTCTAGTACTATTTTACAGGAGAATGGTGACACAGCTTAAAATTCAGTTACATTACCGTGGGGGTCTCAGTGCTACTAACATTATGTAATCAAGGAGACACAAGCAATAGCAAAACATGAACAAGAAATCATAGAACTCTTTGCAGCACGTTTCTGCCCAGGCTTTGGAGGAGGAAGGTTTTTTTATGAAATGATATTACACATATCACATTGTGGCAGGTTGTCTGTTTTATAATATATGCTTTTAAAATTCATTAGCAAATGACATTCTCATGCACACAAGTGTTTCAAACACAAGAAGCAAGTCCATTTATAGGTAGTCCAAGCGATATTTGTGTGTGTGTGTGTGTGTGTGTGTGTGTGTGAATAGCTGCAGACTGAATGGAACATTGATATTCTTGTGCAGTCCATAGCACTGAACTCCGCTCATTTCTGAATGTCGCACTGCAGAAGTAGTACAATGGAAGGGTCACTCTTGGCAGCTTCTTTGAATTCATCCAGTGTAATCTGGTCATCTTTGTTCTTATCCATCTTGCTGAAAATCTTGTCTACTCGTTGCTCGGGCGTGAGGCCATCCTCATTCATTTTCATCATGATCACCGTGCCCACCATTTTGTAGATAGCCTTGGGAAGACAAGAAATAGATCATAAAGTTTACCTAAGATGGGGTAAAGAATTTAAATTTACTTCAAAGAACTCCTTAAATGCTTTTAAATAAGAGAGTGGTGTAATCAAATTGGTGTGAGTCTCATGACTAATGGGATAGAGAAGAATTTCATGTGACTCCTAAATTTTCTGGCTGGAGGAAGTAAGTAAAAGGAGTTGTGGTGAGATCAAGAATAATGATCAGGGAGGTTTAGGGAGGAAAATGATGAGCTCAGTTTGAAAACTTCTGAGTTTAAGGTCAGATGGCAATCAACAAACTCTACTCCTTGGAGATCTAGGAAAAGATGAAGTGGTCCCAGATGAAAAAGACCGTAATCAGTGGTCCCAACTGCTAAGGGACTTAGAATCTGTCAAGAAAGCAAGCGAGGTGCACCAGTAAAATTAAGCCCTAAAAGAAGTTAGCTGAGGGGGATCTGCGAGTCAGGGACTCTCTTCATGAGTGAAAGAACACAGTAAGACAATTCCATTTTCCATTCAACTGCACATATGTAATTCTCAAAATGGAAATTAAAGGTAGAAATGAGTTTCATTCTTAGGAAAGTGCCTTAAAAAAGAAATGCTCATCTACACAAAGACTTGTAGGTGAACATATAGCAGCAATTTCAATAATAGCCCAAAAGTGAAACAGCACAAATACTCAACTGGCAAAGAGAGAAATAAAATATGACATATCTATACAACTGCATATGATTTTAGCAACAGAAAAGAATGAAACGCTGATAGATGCTACAACATAGATAAATGTCAGAAAAAGGTGCCATATATAAAAGGCCAAATGTATACTGTAGGATTCCATCTATATGAAATGCTAAGTGAGACAAATCCATAAAGAAAAAGTAGAAGGGTAGTTTCCAGAACCTGGGGATACCCATGAGCATAAGAGATCCTATTGGGAGAATAAAAATGTTCTACAATTGGATTATGATGATGGCGAATACCCTAGACCTTAAAGCCTAAAGAAAGATTTGGATGGGCCCAGAGCCCTGAAGGAAAAGGTGAAAAGCCCAGGTGAAAAGCATGGTAGAGGCCAAAGTGGCCAGCAGTGTGTGTTCAAGGGTGAGCAGCCCTGGAAGGACAGTGAGGCTGCAGCGGACATGCAAGCGAACGGATGTCAGCTGGACAGCCGAATCTGTGTGCACAGCTGTGCCTGGCATGAAGGCACAAAAGTCTGTAAAGACTTTGACCAAATGAATGAGCAGATCCTGAAGTACCGAGATGCTGTTAAGACTGTATCAATTACTGATGCCTTGGTTCTGAAAAGGCGACTCAGCAAAAAGGAACCTGGAGGCAAGAAAGGGTGCCAGGGTGCAAGTGCAGAGGGCTAGAAGCTGGAGAAAATACTGGAGGAGATAGAGAGCCACGTGCAGAGGGAGCATGAAGAAGGGGCACGGCTGATCAGAAGGAAAGGAGCCGAGAGTCGAGGTGAATGGTATTTCCAAGGGAGACAGAGCCTCGAGAGTGAACTGCTGTGTACTGAGCATTTCCTACATGACAGGAAGTATTGTTGTTTAGTCGCTCAGTCGTGTCCAACTCTTTGTGACCCCCGGACTGTAGCCCACCAGGCTCCTCTGTCCATGGGATTTCCCAGGCAAGAATACTGGAGTGGGTTGCCATTTCCTTCTCCAGCGGATCTTCCCGACCCTGGGATCGAACCTGCGTCTCCTGCCTTGGCAGGCAGATTCTTTAACCACCGAGTCATCAGGGAAGCCTGAGAGAAAGTGTTCCAGGTGCCTAATTATTACCACAGCCTTGAGCAGTAGGTTTATTATCATTTTTTCATTTTTTGATGGTTTGGTGCTCAACGCCCTATAGCCAACTCCATGCCTGAACCTTACTGGGTCTCCCAGTTTACTTGGGAAGGGAAGTGGGTACTAAAGGCAGAGGAGGGACTAAAGCTGCTGGGGCGGGTTGGGTAAGTGGAAGGCAGGGCTCCAGAGGCCAGCGCTGACTGCGCTGGGGAGCGGCCCCAGAGGGAGGAGAGTCAGCATAGCCTAGCGGGCATCTGGGGGTTTTGGTCACTTGGGTTTTGACTACTGTTTCTTGCCATCACCCCTTAGCTCTGCTTTGGGGATCCACCCCCACCCCCACTGCTCCCCAAATCTCAGCCCTGTGGTCTGGGCAGGGCCTTGCCCCAGCTCCAGGATGAGACACTTGGTCCTGCCTGTAGCGCACCTCCCTCTTTGGGTCACCTGGTCAGTGCAGAGGTGGACACACAAGCTAAGATCGTCAGTGAGGGAAGAGGCATTGACTCATTCATCAGTGGGTGAGTGCCCTGCAGGCTCCCGGACTGTTCCAGGCTGGAGGGATAGAGCGGTGAGAGAGTACGGCTCTCTCTTTACATGTAGCTTGTGTTCTACTGTATCAGGTTATTTAGGGCAGTGATAAAATCTGTGACCAAAAAAAAAACAATGTTGGTAAGGTATTAGATGGCCAGAGGTAGGGGGATGTGAGTTCAGAGAGGAAGGCCTGCCAAGATGTTGAGATGAGGCGGCAGCCCCGAGAGGAATGAGGGGACCTGGGGGGTGTCCCGGGCAGAGGGAGAAGATATCAAGGCCCTGATGTGAGGCTGTGTGTTCCAGGAAAACCAAGACCCAGGTATCTCATGCTCAGTGTGTAAGGAGCGGTGTTGAAGACTGAGGTCGCCGCAGTGGGCAGGGGGTCCTGGGGCATTTACTCAGGCAACTGAGGAGGATGCTTGTCCACGTGGAATGATGGGAAACTGGGGACCATGGGCAGCATCTTGTGCCCTCCGTGGGGAAGCTGGCTTGAGGAAGAGAGTGGCATCCAGCAGGGCAGAGCTAAGCCAGGGCCAGAGAAGCTGCGTCCTGATACCATCCTTCGCACCCTCTAGGCTCTTGTTGGTGGCTGTACAAGCGTGGCTGGTTGAAATGTGATTGACAGTCAGAGCCCAGCAGCTTGGAGCTGAGACATTATCCAGCATGGAGGGAGGGGACAGGACAGAGGATTCAAGGCCTGCCAGGGCTCCTGGTGGGGGAGAAGGGGACTACCATAGGCCTGTGTCCAGGGAGCCTCTTCCCAAGGTCTGCCTTCCTGCCAGCAGCAGTCCAGACCCTGAGAACACCCGGGGACCTCACCTCAATGATCTCTAGCATCTCCACTCGGGTGATCTTGCCGTCCCCGTCTAGGTCGTACATGTTGAAAGCCCAGTTCAGCTTCTGCTCAAAGCTGCCCCTGGAGGTGATGGACAGCGCACAGATGAACTCTCGGAAGTCGATGGTACCGTCCCCGTTCTTGTCAAAGGTGCGGAAGGCGTGCTGGGCAAACTTGGAGGCATCTCCATATGGGAAGAACTACAGAACAGAACACACAAGATCACCTGTCAGCAGGGGAAGAATTGCAGGCCCTGAAGTCAAAGGCCACCACCACACGCTGACCCGGGGCTCTCCCAGACCTCCAGGACGGCGAGGAGGGCGGGGGCAAGGGGGTCAGGCTCGCCCGCTTGGAAAAGGTTTGGCCCAACACGCAAGGCTAAGGACGGGCACAGGGAAGCGGTCTCCCCATATGTCCTCACTCCCAGGCTCCTCACTCTTTCCTGAGGGTGAGGCTGGAGACACTGGGCTTTGAGGTAGGTGGGACCTGCATCAGGGCTGCTAGAATTCCTCCTCTGTGACCTTTCTGGTCATTCTCCCTCAAGGTCTAGGACAGGGACAGCCAGCTGACTTCTCTCCTGCACAGGGTAATGTGACCTGGACCCCACATTTCTCTGGGTGTGATCATCCAGGTTCACGGCCCATGGGGCCTGAGCAAGGTGGCCCTGACCTCCCGCCAGTGACTCCCGGCCCCCAGCCCACCATGGTCCCCCTGGGTGTTGGGCCAGTGTCCAACTCCTTTTTCTAGAAACTTTTCTTTTGCAGGGCATTTAAGACCCACTAAAAATAGAACATGACTGGGCTTATTTCTGAGAGACATAAAGAAGTGTCTTCTCAGAGCTGGCAGGATGCTGCAGGAGACAGGAGAGGGACACAGGAGGAGGAGGGAGTGCAGACCCCCAAAGTGGGAAGACCACGGAGACTGTGGCAGTGGCCCCAGTCCTGGACACACGTCTGGGCCCACCACACACAGCAGGGAGCTCTGATACCTGACCCTCTGCCCCAGCAAAGCTAAAGGACATTCTCCATATATGTATGTACATATATGTATGGCCGATTCTCTTTGCTGTATAGTAGGAACTAACACAACATTGTAAAGCAACTATACTCTGATAAAAATATTTAAAAAAAGAAGGAAAGGACATTCTCCAGGTGGAGCATAGGAAACTAGCAAATAAACCTCATCCCACCCCCCAAACAAAAACAAACCACGTGCTGTTTTAAACCAGAGAAGGTGCATACGTGCTTCTGGATGAAGAAATCCACCAAATACAAAGTCCAAAGCAGATTCCTAAGGATGCTGTGGCATTCATATTCTGGTGTGGGTGTTGCCACTTGCTAAGTGGGTCAGGCTGGCCGCACACAGATGGCTGGCGTCATGCCCTCTCTGACTGCATCCTCTTTCTCACCATACATCCTGACCTGGACCCGCTGAGCCCTGCTACCCACTGCCCCTACACTGAGAAGCACATTGGATGGTAGGAAATCTCCCTCCAGAAACAAAAGACAAGCATTTCATGTAAGGGGCGAATACAGGAGGCCCAGGGATGATACAAGCATTCCCGGGGGCAGGGGTGGGGGATGGGGTGGAGGGTGGGGAGAGCTGGTTTCAATTTGCATTTCAGTAGCTCCCACTTCCAGACGCCAGGATCTGATCTGGTGCTTGCTCTTGTTGTGTAAGAAGCTACCCCTAAACCTGGTGGCGCGAAACAGAAACAATCATTTTATTAATCTTGGAAAATAAAATTTGACCATCTCTTCTTTTCTAATCAAACAACTCATTCTGTAACTATGAGCCTCATATACCCTGAACTGTTCATTATTCGTAACACTTATAACACCACATGTGGAGGGGAGGAGCTGGGGGGTGGTTCTATTTTTTTCTCCTCACAACCACCAATTTTCCAACTGGCTGTATCCCAACTGGGTGTTCTATAGGTCAATCCACTTCTGACCTTAATGGCCTGGAGTTACTGGGGGCTTCCCTCATAGCTCAGTTGGTAAAGAATCTGCCTGCAATTCAGGAGACCTGGGTTTGATTCCTGGGTGGGGAAGATCCTCTGGAGAAGGAAATTGCAACCCACTCCAGTATTCTCACCTGGAGAACCCCAGGGACAGAGGAGCCTGGCAGGCTACAATCCATGGGATCGAAAGAGTCAGACACGACTGAGTAACTAAACCACCACCACCACCACCAGAAGGGAGGATCAGTCCGGAAAGACTGCCCCCACCCTAGATGCCAGTCACAAGCCTCAGGCTGCCCCCTGTGCCTCCCAGAGACCTGCTATGAAGTGAAAGGGTTCCCACGGCCTCCTCCTCAGGTGGGAGAATTTGCTGACTCACAAAATTCTGAAAGGCGCTTTACTTACTAGTACCAGTTTCTTGGGGCTTCCCTGATAGCTCAGTTGGTAAAGAATCTGCCTGCAATGCAGGAAACCCCAGTTTGATTCCTGGGTGGGGAAGATCTGCTGGAGAAGGGATAGGCTACCCACTCCAGTATCCTTGGGCTTCCCTTGTGGCTCAGCTGGTAAAGAATCTGCCTGCAATGATGGAGGCCTGGGTTCGATCCCTGGGTTGGGAAGATCTCCTGGAGAAGGGATAGGCTATCCACTCCAGTATTCTGGTCTGGAGAATTCCATGAACTGCATAGTTCATGAGGTCGCAAAGAGCCGGACACAACTGAGCGACTTTCACTTCACTTCACCAGTTGGTTATAAAGGATACAACCCGACGGAGGAGATGCACAGAGTAATGCAAGCGGTGCATGAAGCTCCCAGTACAGGTTGCCCCACTCTCCCAGCCCTTGAATGCTTTCATCAGCCTGGAAGCTTCTGGAACCCCGTAGTTTAAGGGGTTTTTATGGCAGCTTCATTATGCAAGCATGATCGATTAAATCATTGGCCATTGGTGATTGAACTCAATCTCCAGACACCCTCTCTCCACTGGAGGTCTGGCTTGGGGCTGGAAGTTCCAGTTCCCTGATCTGCCCCTTGTCTTTCTGGGACCAGCCCCCCACCCAATCCTGCCCCACTCCTGAAGAGACGAGCACCCAACCACCACTCATCTTATTAACATCCAGTAGACACTAAAGAAGGAAATGCAACCCACTCCAGTATTCTTCCCAGGAAAATCCCGTGGACAGAGGAGCCTGGCAGGCTACAGTCCAGGGGGCTGCAAAGAGTTGGACACAACCGAACATGCATGTGGACAAATCACTCCAGAGATTCCTAGAGTCTTAGAAACTTCTGTACCAGGAACCCAGGACTAAGATCAAATATGTTTATTTCTTATTCTAAGTATCATATGTGCCCTCTGCCTCTTTCTCTAAGGGGGTGCTGTTTGCTAACATGCTGTCTGTGTTCAGGGGTCTTGAGCAGAACCTGTACCTGAGAAATATAATAACCTAAAAACAGAGCAGACCAAGCCCCCTGGTGCATTCCAAGGTCTCCCTAGGGACTTTTATCCCTCAGCCTTTCTGCACCCAGTGACATGAAGCCATTGGGTATAATTTTTCTCCATCCCTGTAGGTTTCTGGTGGTGCAATACTTCATCCATTTTATATCTCACAGCATCCTTTTAAGTTAAGGGCTATCTGATATTTTTATCTGAAAATAGCTGGGCATCTTAGGTCAGTGTATTAAAAATTAATTTAGATCTGAAAGGCCTTCAGAAAAAAAAATCAATGGTAAATTTTGAGCTATAAAAGTTGCATGTGCCTTGCTGAAGGTCTGTTTACTGACTTTTACAGCCAACATGTTTTCTCTGGAGGAACAGAGTGTGTGATGAAGAGCCCTCAGATATCTGGAGTGGTTGTTTCCTCTAGAAAATTCATCCTATGATTTTCTGAGTACTTCAAGTTTTTCAAATCAGGGGAATGATCCTTCTTTTGATGAAATAATTCAACTCTGGATGGGTCATAACAGAAAAAAATGAAGCCATACTCCCTTCAATTTCTAGGAAGAAATCAAGGTCTTGAACTCATATCCACTCCTCTCAAAGGAAAACACTGCCTAAGAAGTACAAGTATTTGGAGGGTATTATTACTTGAATTTTTAAAATTCAATGTATTTTGCATCAACTCCTGAATTAAATATTGATGTAGAAATAATTTTGTGTTATTAATAATCTAAATCTTTTAACATAATAAAAAACTTGGAAGTTGAAAATTTTAATATATATATTTATATATATAGTTTTAAATATTTCACTTGTGTCTTTGTGCGTGCATACTAAGTCACTTCAGTCATGTCTCTTTGCAACCCTACGGACTGTAGCCCACCAGGCTCTTCTGTCCACAGAATTCTCCAGGCAAGAATACTGGAGTGGTTTGCCATGACCTCCTCCAGAGGATCCTCATGACCCAGGGCTCAAAGCCGAGTTTCTTACGTCTCCTGTATTGCCAGGCAGCTTTTTTACCACTAGTGCCGTCTGGGAAGCCCTTAGGTTGCTATTAAAAAACTACCATGGATTGGGTAGCTAGTAAACAACACACATTTATTTCTCATAGTTCTGGAGGCTAGATGTTCAAGATCAAGATGCCAGCATGGTCAGGTGCTGGTAAGGGCCTTCCTCTGGATTGCAGTCTGCTGACTGTTTGCTGTGTCCTCACGTTCTGGAAGGTGCAAGGACACTCTATGAGGTTTCTTTTATAAGAGCACTAATCCTGTTCATGGGGCTTCCCGGGTAGCTCAAATAGTAAAGAATCTGCCTACAATGTGGGAGACCTGGGTTCGATCCCTGGGTTGGGAAGATCCCCTGGAGAAGGGAATGGCAACCCACTCCAGTATTCTTGCCTGGAGAGTTCCATGGACAGAGGAGCCTGGCGGGCTGCAGTCCATGGAGTTACAAAGAGTTGGACACAATTCAGCAACACTTTCACTTTCTTCAATCCTATTCATGAAGGTTCCACCCTCATGACCTAAGCACTTCCCTCCTAATACTATCATTTTGGGTATGAAGTTTCAACATAAGAATTTAGGATACACGGACATTCAGTCCATAGCAACTTGTTTAAAAGGAAATAAATTTTGTCATAAAAATTTTCAAAAACTATATTAGATAATCTAATATAGCTAACCTTCAATTAATTTCCATTGTCTCTTTTATGCCCATGTATACACACACAGTTCTATTTTTGGTCAAAATTTTAAAATCTAGTGTATCTTGTATTTCCATTAAAAGGAAAGTAAAAAAACAAAAACAAAAAAACGCCTCATCTAAGAAACAGATTGTTTACTTTTGTCTGACTAAACAACAGACTACACTGTATAGTCACCAGGTTGTGCCCGACTCTTTGCGGCCCCATGGACTGTAGCCCACCAGGCTCCTCTGTCCATGGGATTTCCCAGGGAAGAATGCTGGAGTGGGTTGCCATTCCTCCTCCAGGGGATCTTCCCAAGCCAGGGATCGAATCTACATCTGCCTCTCCTGCATTGGGAGGCAGATTCTTTACCCTGAGCCACCTGGGAAGCCAGGGAAGCAGCTGCAAATGGCCAGTTAATAACTCCTGCTTGATGGGAATCCAGGCTCCCAGCCAGGAATCCTTCTGACCCCAGAAGCTGTGTGGTGTGCTTCCCAGAGGCATCCTTTGGGGTTTGGCATCAGTGGAGCAGCCTGTCCTCCTGAGGATACCCAGGAGAAGGCTCCTTTTTGAAGAGCAGGGTTTGGGGTGGAGCAAGGTCTGCGCCAGGTTCAGGCCAGCAGAGCCCTAGGCTTAATTCTGGGGGGTCTGAACTGGCCAGTCCCCCAGGCTCCTTGGGCTGGGGGTGAGGCTGTCCTGGAGGCAGTCTTCTCTACAGCTCTCTTTTATCCTTGCCCCTGTGTAGCCCATAGTCCTTTGGTTCAAACACTTGGGGGCTCAGAGCTAGTAACAGAAGGTGGGACCACCAAGTAGCCCCTCTGTCCCTGGGTTCTCTGGGACCCCCAGCTATGGAGGGCTGAGTGTACTAGGCCAGCTTATACAAGGAATCTGAGCATCTGGGGATTTTGGTATTTGAGTCCTAGAACCAATTCCCATGGATGCTGAGGGACCGACTACTGTATAACAAACAGAAGGTAGAAAGTTAGGGGAAAAAAATTTATCTGCCTGATCTGCCTGGAAGAGTCTGATCATAAACTCTGCATCGTACTCTGAACACTGTGCCATCACAAACTCCTTGTGGACAAGCTTGAAATGTCAAGGCCTTTGCTCATGGTGCCTGGCTGGCTATGATAGAGGCAGGATTTGAACGTGTATCTGTCGGGTTATTTCTGCTACATCTTTCTGTTTCTTTTAATCAAGTATTGTGTGTGTGTGTTCAGTCTCTCAGTTGTGTTCGAGTGTTTGTGACCTCATGGACGGTAGCCTGCCAGGCTCCTGTGTCCATGGGATTTCCCAGGTAAGAATACTGGAGTGAGTTGCCATTTCCGTCTCCAGGGGATCTTCCCAATCCAGGGATTGACCCCACATCTCTTGCATCTCCTTCATTGGCAGGTGAATTCTTTATCGCTGAACCACCTGGGAAGCCCTAACCAAGTATTAGCTGAAGAAATAAAGCTAAATCCACATCTGATGAAACAAACGAATTTGTTGCATTATGTAATTCTTCGCTTTCATCCTGCTAATACTGTGTATTTATCGCCATCTCCTGGCAGGAAGTATGTACTACATGAAAATCACTAGAATGCTCCTGAGGGATATTTTTCATGATTCATTCATTCTTTAATGCAACAAATATTTACTGAGCAGTTACTACCTGTCAAGCACTGTGTTGAGTGGTGGCCAAAGTAGAAAAAATGTATTTTTATAATCGTGGGAGACCTAGACACTAATCATACAACTACATAAGTATAAAATTGCACTACGATATGGTAGCTCAGCTGGTAAAGAATCCACCTGCAATGTAGGAGACCCCAGTTCAATTCCTGGGTTGGGAAGATCCCCTGGAGAAGGGAATGGCAACCCACTCCAGTATTCTTGGGCTTCCTTGGTGGCTCAGCTGGTAATGAATCCACCTGCAGTGCGGGAGACTTGGGTTTGAAAGATCCCCTAGAGAAGGGCATGGCAACCCACTCCAGTATTCTTGCCTGGAGAATCCCATGGACAGAGGAGCCTGGTGGGCTACAGTCCCTGTGGTCACAAAGAGTCAGACAGGACTGAGTGACTGAAGCACAACACAAGTGCATAGAGCCACAAGCGAAAGTTATGGGAATGATCTTATGAGTTTGAAACTTAATGAAAACTTAGTGTGCGGCTCCCTTCCCCCACCCTGATATGCAGGTGGTGACAATTCACTGCTCTTCATCATAGCTTAAGAAATGTCTCAGAGTCCAAAACTTGGGGGATTACACAAATCTAGACTGTATCCCACTGTACTCCACATCCTTACTCAGAACTAACCAATGCGCAGAAGAGGAAAAAAACCAGGAAATGCTCAAGGACACTGCCTCTCCCCAGGGGGACAAAGGGAGACTTGGCACAAATTAATCAGCCTACTCCAAAGCCACAGCAGAGGTTTTCCTTACAGAGAGTGGACTGATGTTCCTACATTTCCATCTTTTCAATAATCTATGCAGTGGTGAATATTAAATGGGTTGTCTCCTTAAGAGATGGTGAGTGAACCCCAGATATCTCACACTGAATATGCCAATGTTCTCCCAACCCCCCACTACCCCAGTGCAACACAGGTGGCTGTGTCAAAAAAAAAAAAATGACGTCAAAACATAGTGCTTCCATCCCCGACTCCAGCCCTAGCTGCCGTCTGTGTGTCTACCTCACCCTTCTAGAAGTTGTACTGAGTTCCGAGAAAACATCGTAACATTTCCCATGAGAATCCTCTCTTCTCTCTCGGAGTCACTGGGGCCTGCCTCAGTTTGATGGAGGATTTGGGTCCCCTAGAAGCTCTCCGTCCAACCTTCAGGCGGAGCAGGTTTTCACAAGCAAGGCTTTGACCCACCGTGACAGCTGACTGCAGACCTGCAGTATCAGGAGGGAGTGGCCACAGGACACTGAGGAGGGCGGTCTCTCTCCAGCTCTGGGCTGCTGCTGGGCAGCCCTCAGACCTCAGAACAGATGTCTGCCCATTAGTCTGCCTGAAATAGCGCTCATGATGGGATCAAAGAACAGAGTATTCTTGGACCACTCTGCGGCTCACTGTCATGGACAGGCCTGCCATCCAGTCTCTCATCAGACACAGTCCCTTTGGAAAAGTCCTCACTCAGGTCAGTTCTGTTTTCCTTTGTTCTCAAATGTCAGAAGCCTATATTGTCTGGCTTATGAACCCACCAACACAATCCCCTCCCCAAGGATGGAGTGGTAGTAGGGAAGAACAAATCTGACTCCATACTGGATCTATTTTTTTTAAACTTTAACCTTTATATTCTATTGCTTTTGCTACAAGCTCATCACTAAAGGAATGTTGTTGTTAGTTGCTAAGTCGTGTCCCGCTCTTAGTGATCCCATGGACTGCAGCCTGACAGTCTCCTCTGTCCGTTGGATTTCCTAGCAGGAATACTGGAGTGGATTGGCATTTTCTTCTCCAGGGGATCCTCCAAACCCAGGAATTGAATCTGGATCTGCATCTCCTGCATTGGCAGGCAGATTTTTTTAAATTGCTGAGCCACCTTAAAGTATACATAATGTCCCACCTCCAGGAACCCTGCCTCCCATGCCTGAGAGTTAAGCTAAAATACCTTTGTTTAAGCTCACAGGAAACATCCTGACCAGGCCCACCTGTGAATGGATGCAGGAAAGAAGAAATTAACACATCCTCCCTGGAGTCTGGCTGGAACCAGGAAATATTTGCAACAACTTATTGCCTTTTTTTACTTTACCTTCTCACCTCCCCATCTTTGTTCTATAAAATAAGCTAACATTCAAACTGGGCAAGATGGTTCTTAGGGACAGGAGTCCACCATCTTCTGAGTCTGCTGCTCTCCAAATAAAGTCACTATTCCTTGTTTGAACAACTTCTCTCTCAATTTATTGGCCTGTTGAGTGATGAGTGGTACGACAGAGTCTTCTCTCTCGCACCCCTGAAATATGGCAGTTCTGCTTCTGAGGTCATCTCCCCTCCCCTCTGCTGGAATTAGCCAGAAGCGTCTCATGGATGACCTGGCTCAGAAATCAACCTCTCCAGGTCCTGCCAGTAGAAAAGTGGTTCGTGAGAGCCTATTGGGGAGTGAGGTCCTAGGCAGGTCCTTCTCATGTGCTGCCTCAACTGGTCTTTCAACACATTTAGGACTAGAGGGTCATCACTCTGCATTAAGTAACTGGCTCAAGGTTGTATCATTGGAAAAGACCCTGCGGCTGGGAAAGATTGAGGGCAAGAGGAGATGGGGGTGACAAAGGATGAGATGGTTGGATGGCATCACTGACTCAATGGACAAGAGTTTGAGCAAACTCAGGGAGACAGGGAAGGACAGGGAAGCCTGGCGTGCTGTAGTTCATGGGGCTGCAAAGAGTCGGACATGACTTAGTGACTGAACAACAACAATAAGGCTGTATCTCTAAGGAGGGGGAGGGCGCTGGGATCAAACCCAGATTGCTCAGTGGATGCTGCCTCTCCTACACTTGCTGGGTCTGCCTGGCCTTCTGCACCAAAGTGGAGCTGCAGCCCGCCTCCTCCACCAGGTTCTGGAAAGGATCTGCCCATCTGGCCCATGACTCTGCTGCTTCCTCCCCTCATACCGGGCTCACAGGAGCCTCAATTCTCGTCATCAAGGCTGGGCCAGGTCAGGGCAGGCTCACAGGGAGTGGGTACCCACTGTTAGGGACAAAGAGGGGGAAACACCTGTCCCTCACAGGGGACACCCCCTCCTCTCCAGGCAGCAGGAGAGGAGCTCTGGGCAGGTCGGCGGGGACCATAGCCCCTGGATCCAGGGCAGGTACTGTTGTGGAGGGAGAGAGGCCAACCAAGGACAGCACTCAGCCTCCGGGACCTCACTGTGGCCTAGCTCAGAGCAGATACTACATCTTGCTCCCAGAGCTGCAGGGGGTGGGGTCCTTGAGAGAAAGCAGGACCCACCCCAGGCTCACGAGAGGCAGAGGTGAGATGCGAGCCCAGTTCTGTCTTATTCTGTGATGTGGACGAAGTCATCTGAGCCTCAGTTTCCTCTTCCACAAAATAGGGCAATAATAATCAATACCTATGATGTAGAAGTGTTGTGAGATGTACTGGGGACAGAACATGTGGAAACTGTCTGAGGCTGTGAGGAGCCGGGCCTGGTCCCCTCCATGTTCCCCTCAAAGCTGCCCGGAAGCACCCCATCTCCTGATGTTTGTAGATGGCAGCTGGGTAAGCAGCTGGTTAGCGCTGGGCTCTCTCACACACATGCCCCGGGCTGCTGGTCAAGCTGGTGTCCTTGAGGATTCACTTGGTATTTGGTTTTGGTTTTAGGCTCACCATGCCCACAAGCCATCACAGGTCCAGAGGAAACTTTTCACACCCAAGTTTTCTCCCATCCACTTCCCATAACCGTCAATAGCATCTAACTGTTCTCAGGACAAGGAACAAAATTACCCCCAAGCCTCTGTATCCAGTTTTCGGTCCACTCCCCTGCCCTCTGGGATTCTTTCACTACCTGCTACCTGGGACCTTACTGAGCTCTCAGCCACAGCATGCGGCCTTTGCCATGTTTTTATCTTTGTCTGGAATGCTCCTTTTCTGCTCCAACCCAGTCAATGCCTGCTTCTTTTTCAGACCTTGAAGTCTTCTCCGAGTCAACGTCAGAAGCTCTCATTATACACACGCATATCACTGAGTCCCACCCTCGGTTACATTTATCATCATAGTGAAGAAATGTTCATGGCGTTGCTTGATTAAGGCCCATCTTCCTTAGTAGTTGTTGTTGTGGCTGTTTAGTCGCCAAGTCGTGTCCCACTCTCTTGTGACCCCATGCACTGCAGCCCGCCAAGCTCCTCTGTCCATGGGATTTCCCAGGCAAGAGTACTGGAGAGGGTTGTTATTTCCTTCTCCAGGGCATCTTGCTGACCCAGAAACTGAACCTGTGTCTCCTGCATTGACAGGCAGATTCTTTACCCCTGAACCACCAGGGAAGCCCCTCCCCTAGTAGACCATCAACTAAACGGAGGCAAGGAGTGGCCTGTTTTCGCCCACCACCGTGATCCCTGGCATCTAGCACAGGGCCAGGCACACAGGAGGTGTCAGATGAACATATGACTCAGCACAGCAGGTCTTTTTCGAGCCTGAGGAAACAGCAGCAAATCTACCCCATGACCAGGGAAGGCCTGAAATGTGTTCTGAAGGGTGTCTTAAGTCAGCTCAGCTAAAGAAGGCTCCCACTTGGCCTTAAATCGTGTCATTCCCATTACTGCTTCAGCCGATGATTCATGAGGACTGAATCATCATCAGAGCAGTACGTGCAATTGGTCATGTGCAGGGGAAAAGGAGAGAGATATTTCCCCTTAATCAGAAATGGTGCATCCCCAGACTGTTCTCTGCCAAGATGTTCATTCAACAGATACTCCCAAGAGCCAGGGGTGGTGCCAGGCCTCATGCTGAGCTCTGTGTGGGAGGGAGGGAGGGTGAGGGGCAGCGAAGAAGAATAAGAGTAAAATATAAGACCCGGTCCCTGCCCTCGAGCAGACATAACCAGTCAAATGTAGATACAGCCCAAAGTGTGAGCTGCCTTCCACATGTGGGCTCTCTGGAAAGAGATTAAAGACACAGCCCCTCTACCCTGCCCTCCATGGGGGGCACCCAGATCTGGAGGTCACTTTTCAGAACTGCCTCTTCACTTGTACTCTAGGTGACGATATCCATTTTTTACATTATGGGTCCCTCAGGACTCCAGGTTTTATTATGAGACAACCACTATTAGCTCATGGCTCTTGAGCTGCATCTATTTGAGAAGAAAATTAGTCCTGAATTAAATTCCTAGAGAAGGGGTTTTGCCCCTTGGGTCACGGAAGCAATTTTCACTTATGTCCTGGATCAGGTCCCTCCGGAGGCATATCGCCCCAAGAAGGTCATGAGGCCCAGGGAAGTTCTCTGACCTTCTTATAGAAAACAAGACACAAGCAGCAGAAATCCTGACTAATGTTCAGGTCTCCCTCATTTGAGAATCACACCATAGGTAAAGCCAGAATCACCTCTTCGTTAAAGGAAATACTATATGCTCTTAATTGCATCTTCACTGGTTTTAGACTAGGATCTGTTATCCTGCAGATGCTTGATAAATGCTTTATAAATGCTTAGAGTGGATAAAGAAAGCAACTCGCTGCAGAGGAGCCAATGCTGGGTTGTAACAGGGTATCTAAGTTGTGACTGAACTCAAGCCACTTTGGATATAAAATGACTGCATAAATCAGGTAAGCTTCAAAATTTCTTTTAGCTATCATATTTTATTTCTTTTTTTTCCTGATTCTAGAAGTGAAATCTTTAAAATAGAAAAAGGAGAAAAGAAAATGATTTTGGCAAATGGGTGATCCTTTCATGAATTTGGACTTATTAATTTACTGCCCCCTTGTGTGGCTGTTGTTTAGTTGCTAAGTCATGTCTGACTCTTTGTGACCCCATGGACTGCAGCACGCCAGGCTTCCCTGTCCTTCACCATCTCCCGGAGTTGGCTCAAACTCATATCCACTAAGTCAGTGATGCCATCCAATCATCTCAACCCCCGTCGCCCTTTCTCCTCCTGCCATTAGTCTTTCCTAGCATCAGGGTCTTTTCCAGTGAGTGTGGCCCCTTTCGCTGGTATAGTCTAATTACAGGATCAGACTTTGAGGGGTGAACATATCTATTGTTGTTGTTTAGTCACTAAGTCGTGTCTAACTTTTTTGTGACCCAATGCACCGTAGCCCTCCAGGCTCCTCTGTTCGTAGGATTTCCCAGGCAAGAATACTGGAGTGGATTGCCATTTCCTTCTCCAGAGGATCTTCCCAATCCAGGGATCAAACCTGGGTCTCCAGTGTTGGCAGGCAGATTCTCTACCACTGAGCCACCTGAGAAGCCCACTCACTGGTTACTCAGACTTCAAAAATAAACTCTTTCTCTCAATAAATAAATAAACAAACTCTCTCTACTTCTGCCCAAATACCCAATTCATATTACAAATTGGTTCAATGACATCTTGATTTGGGACAAGGGGTTTCCTGCAGAACTTCTCTTGTTGACTTATGTTGAACCACCAGGATAAAGCAGTCTACTGTTAGCATTTATTACAAAATAGGGGCCAACAGTAGTAAATTACACAACAGTAAATTGTCTTGTTTCCATTTAAAGTCAGTCTGCTCTATTAGAAAGAAGACAATTTTGTCAATTTAAAAAGAAACCCATCTTTGAAACTAAGGAAGGGGTGAGGCTCTCTGAAGATGCTTAGTGGAAAGCTGGTCGTGTAGGGGAAAACTGGAAAAGGATCCCTCATCTCACAGTCTCTTCAATTATTCCAACTGAAGTGGGTAGAGCAGCAGATTTTGCAGCAGGTCTGAAACTGCTTATTTAACTCACCTCCTGAACTCCTCCTAGAATAAAGCAGTCTCCTCAGGATCGATGACCATTTCACCCTAGGCCCAATTCATTTCACAACGTCATGGTGACCATGATGAGAATGCTCAGCCTGGCCGCATCTCAATTAAAACCTTCTATTAATATAATGTCGCAGGTCACCAAGGCTGCAACTCTGAAGAGAGAGCTGTACACCTCAGCTGGCAACAGGAACCGCAATGATTGCCTGAGATGGGGAGTTCTGTCTGTAGCAGCTGAACTCATTTGTAAGAAATGAACACATACAGGGTCACCACCTCAGGAGCTGTGCTCTCCCTTTCCCGGAAAGAGAAGTCTCCCTCCCAACTCTAAAATGTTTCCCTCGATTTTTTACTGTCCATCATTGCTGACATATCCATAACTTTTACCTAAATTGTTCAAGTGAAAGTGAAAGCGTTAGTTGCTCAGTCATGTCTGACTCTTTTTCGACCCCATGGACTGTGGCTCCCCAGGATTCTCTGTCCATGGGATTCTCCAGGTAAGAATCCTGGAGTGCATTGCCATTCCCTTTTCCAGGGGACCTTCCTGACCCAGGGATTGAACCCAGTTTCTCCTGCATTTCAGGCAGATTCTTTACCATCTGAGGCACAGGGGAGCCACAAATTGCTCCAGATGTAATGCCATCTCTGCCACCAGAGGTATAAGAAAAAGGTCTGACTGCAGACCAAGAAATGAACAAGAGAAACAGATCACATGGAGGAGGAAGGGTGGTATGCCATGATGGTAGGATCAGATGGGTCTGGGATCGAGTATCAGTTCTGCAGTTTCCTAAATGTGGGACCTTTGGCAAAGTGTTTTTAAAGCTTTTTCAAAGTCTTTGTTTATATGAAAACTGGGCAGGGGAAGAATTGGCTGCTGGGCTGGGATCTTTGGGATTTAAGGAGGAGGACACTAGAATCGAAAAAATGGAACGATTAGTCAATAATCGTCTACTAAATAGCACCCAGGTGCTAGTCTAACTGCCGAAAGGGATGCAGAAAAGCATAAACTGTGGCCAGATTTCGAGTTGAGGCAAAGAATTCTTGCAACAGGAGAAATTCTAAGAAGTGTAGGCTCTCCCTCGCCCCCCAGGGCAGCAATACACCCCACCTTCCCAACCCAGCTCTGGAGTGAAAGAGTGAAAAAACCAGAACAGACCATAGCAGTAGATTCCTGCTGCTACAGAAAAACCCCAAATCCCTATTTCCAGATCTCACTGGACTGCTGATTCCGGGACGGGCTCCTTTTCACCACAACCCAGAGTTCAGAACCTGCCGTGGGAAGGAGAAGGCTTTGTTTGAGAAGGGCCAGAAGAGGAACTGGGCTGGTGGCTCAGCTGGTAAAAAATCTGCCTGCAATGCAGGAGATCCAGGTTTGATCCCTGGGTTAGGAAGATCCCCTGGAGAAGGGAATGGCAACCCACTCCAGTATTCTTGCCTGGAGAACCCCATGCACAGAGGAGCCTGGTGGGCTACTGTCCATAAAATCGCAAAGCGTGGGACACAACTGAGTGACTATCACACGCAGAAGAGGCACCAAGAGTCAAGACTCAAGGTTACAAACAGCAGGAACATAAAACTCACGCAGACGCAGCCAGGCCGGGGCGTCAGACTCTCACCACTTCTCATCCTGCTGCAGAGCCAGCGTTGGACAGAGCTTCCTGGGACGGAGCCTGCCTCTGCAGCTTCTCCTGCCAAACCCAGACTCCTTGATCCTCCTCTCCATGGGGAGTAAGCCCAGCAAAGGCCATTTGATTCTTTTTTTTTTTTTTTTTTTTTTTTTTAATTTTTTTTTTTTTTAATTTTTATTATTATTTTTTTTTTCCAGTGGGTTTTGTCATACATTGCTATGAATCAGCCATGGATTTACATGTATTCCCAATCCTGATCCCCCCTCCCACCTCCCTCTCCACCCGATTCCTCTGGGTCTTCCCAGTGCACCAGGCCGGAGCACTTGTCTCGTGCATCCCACCTGGGCTGGTGATCTGTTTCACCATAGTTAGTATACATGCTGTTCTTTTGAAATATCCCACCCTCACATTCTCCCAGAGAGTTCACAAGTCTGTTCTGTATTTCTGTGTCTCTTTTTCTGTTCTGCATATAGGGTTATCGTTATCACCTTTCTAAATTCCATATACATGTGTCAGTATGCTATAATGTTCTTTATCTTTCTGGCTTACTTCACTCTGTATAATGGGCTCCAGCTTCATCCATCTCATTAGGACTGGTTCAAATGAATTCTTTTTAACGGCTGAGTAATATTCCATGGTGTATATGTACCACAGCTTCCTTATCCATTCATCTGCTGATGGGCATCTAGGTTGCTTCCATGTCCTGGCTATTATAAACAGTGCTGCGATGAACACTGGGGTGCACGTGTCTCTTTCAGATCTGGTTTCCTCAGTGTGTATGCCCAGAAGTGGGATTGCTGGGTCATATGGCAGTTCTATGTCCAGTTTTTTAAGAAATCTCCACACTGTTTTCCATAGCGGCTGTACTAGTTTGCATTCCCACCAACAGTGTAAGAGGGTTCCCTTTTCTCCACACCCTCTCCAGCATTTATTGCTTGTAGACTTTTGGATAGCAGCCATCCTGACTGGCGTGTAATGGTACCTCATTGTGGTTTTGATTTGCATTTCTCTAATAATGAGTGATGTTGAGCATCTTTTCATGTGTTTGTTAGCCATCTGTATGTCTTCTTTGGAGAAATGTCTGTTTAGTTCTTTGGCCCATTTTTTGATTGGGTCATTTATTTTTCTGGAATTGAGCTGCAGGAGTTGCTTGTATATTTTTGAGATTAATCCTTTGTCTGTTTCTTCATTTGCTATTATTTTCTCCCAATCTGAGGGCTGTCTTTTCACCTTACTTATAGTTTCCTTTGTAGTGCAAAAGCTTTTAAGTTTCATTAGGTCCCATTTGTTTAGTTTTGCTTTTATTTCCAATATTCTGGGAGGTGGGTCATAGAGGATCTTGCTTTGATTTATGTCGGAGAGTGTTTTGCCTATGTTCTCCTCTAGGAGTTTTATAGTTTCTGGTCTTACATTTAGATCTTTAATCCATTTTGAGTTTATTTTTGTGTATGGTGTTAGAAAGTGTTCTAGTTTCATTCTTTTACAAGTGGTTGACCAGTTTTCCCAGCACCACTTGTTAAAGAGGTTGTCTTTTTTCCATTGTATATCCTTGCCTCCTTTGTCAAAGATAAGGTGTCCATAGGTTCGTGGATTTATCTCTGGGCTTTCTATTCTGTTCCATTGATCTATATTTCTGTCTTTGTGCCAGTACCATACTGTCTTGATGACTGTGGCTTTGTAGTAGAGTCTGAAGTCAGGCAGGTTGATTCCTCCAGTTCCATTCTTCTTTCTCAAGATTACTTTGGCTATTCGAGGTTTTTTGTATTTCCATACAAATTGTGAAATTCTTTGGTCTAGTTCTGTGAAAAATACCGTTGGTAGCTTGATAGGGATTGCATTGAATCTATAGACTGCTTTGGGTAGAATAGCCATTTTGACAATATTAATTCTTCCAATCCATGAACACGGTATGTTTCTCCATCTGTTTGTGTCCTCTTTGATTTCTTTCATCAGTGTTTTATAGTTTTCTATGTATAGGTCCTTTGTTTCTTTAGGTAGATATACTCCTAAGTATTTTATTCTTTTTGTTGCAATGGTGAATGGTATTGTTTCCTTAATTTCTCTTTCTGTTTTTTCATTGTTAGTATATAGGAATGCAAGGGATTTCTGTGTGTTAATTTTATATCCTGCAACTTTACTATATTCATTGATTAGCTCTAGTAATTTTCTGGTAGAATCTTTAGGGTTTTCTATGTAGAGGATCATGTCATCTGCAAACAGTGAAAGTTTTACCTCTTCTTTTCCTATCTGGATTCCTTTTACTTCTTTTTCTGCTCTGATTGCTGTGGCCAGCACTTCCAACACTATGTTGAATAGTAGTGGTGAGAGTGGGCACCCTTGTCTTGTTCCTGATTTCAGGGGAAATGCCTTCAATTTTTCACCATTGAGGGTGATGCTTGCTGTGGGTTTGTCATATATAGCTTTTATTATGTTGAGGTATGTTCCTTCTATTCCTGCTTTTTGGAGAGTTTTAATCATAAATGAGTGTTGAATTTTGTCAAAGGCTTTCTCTGCATCTATTGAGATAATCATATGGTTTTTATCTTTCAATTTGTTAATGTGGTGTATTACATTGATTGATTTGCGGATATTAAAGAATCCTTGCATTCCTGGGATAAAGCCCACTTGGTCATGGTGTATGATTTTTTTAATATGTTGTTGGATTCTGTTTGCTAGAATTTTGTTAAGGATTTTTGCATCTATGTTCATCAGTGATATTGGCCTGTAGTTTTCTTTTTTTGTGGCATCTTTGTCTGGTTTTGGAATTAGGGTGATGGTAGGCCATTTGATTCTTGACTCGATTGTCTGAGTGAGTGAAGTGAGTGAAGTTGCTCAGTCGTGTCCGACTCTTTGCAACCCCATGGACTGTAGCCCACCAAGCTCCTCCATCCATGAAATTTTCTAGGCAAGAGTTCTGGAGTGGGTTGCCATTTCCTTCTCCAGGGGATCTTCCCGACCCAGGGATCGAACCCAGGTCTCCCACATCACAGCAGACACTTTACCGTCTGAGCCAGAGATTAGATCTCAGGGTGCAGGGGAAATCTCTGAAGAGTCTGCCAGTAGGGGGGCCAGGAGAGAACCCTCCCACTCTGATGTGGACAAAGGCAGGAGCCACTGGTGTTCTGGGTGCCAGATGGCAGAGGTTTTACTCTCTATCTCCGGCAGGGCAGGGCGTGACCCCAGAGCAGACAAGGGGCAGAGTCCAAGTTCTGAAGGAGACACTTATTGATGTCAGGGAAGGGTCTGAGCAATTGGGCCTGTTTCCTCTCCTGTAGAATGAGGGGATTGATTCTCCATCAGCCCGAGAGGGTCTATCAACCCCTGCAATTCTAAATCTGCATAACTGACAACATTGTACTTGACAAAAGATGCTGATTTAATTAACAACACTTTTATAGCACTTCCTACGTTCCAGGCATGTTTCAGCACACTGCCAATGTTTCCCCGTGGAATCCTCTAACAACCCTCTGACAGAGATACCACTCCCAACCCATTACAGAGACGAGTCAGCGGAGGCACAAGGGGTATTATGTTACTTTGCCCAAGATCACACACCTAGTTATTGGCAGAATTGAACTCGTTTCACTCTAGAAGCTACACTCTTACCAAGCTACTTGCCTCTGATCTAACACGTAGGAACACACATACCAGAAAGGGCAAAATCCCAATTCTGACTCTCAATCTCACCACAGTAGACCATCTGCGTCCATTCTAGTCTGATAGAGAAGCAGAGAAGCCCGGCGGGTGAGGTCAGCAGACCTTCTGAAGCTCCTGATGGGCTCGGTCGCTCAGAGATTGCATAGGATCGTGGGCTTTGGCCAGAGCCAAGGCTTCTTGACTTAACTGCTCAGCATCGCTGGTGGGGGGTGGGGTTGTTAGGGGGGGTTGAGGGTAGGGCCCGCAGGGGGTGCGGGGGGAGGGTGCAGCAATGGCGATGTGGGATGGCACCAGCACCTGTGAATGAGCTGCTTCAGCTGCATCAGTCTGCCTGGGTGATCCTGTCTGGGGGTGGGGGAAGGCTGGAGGGGGCGCTGAGCTGGGGTTGAGGACTGAGCCATTCAGCCTTAAAGAGCCAGAGCTACCTCCTCTGGCCCCGGGTGCTTAGGCATTAGATGAGGTGGTAGTTCTGACTCCTGATGGGGAAGTTCTCTCACATTTCCATATTTATCTCTCAGCAGGGAAAGCAGAGAGCAGACTTACCAAGGCTCCCGGCTCCTCCCTCCCACCCCCGCCCCCAGGCTCATGAATAAAGATGCAGAACCTCCCAAGGAGAGCCTTGCAGGCCTTCCCCTAGGGAGGGGAGGGGAGTCCACGCAGGGCAGAAGGTGCTGAAAAACACCCACCAGCAGCCTTAAGAGGGGACGTAGGAATGGGGGCCGGGGGCCAGGTGGAGAGTCTACAGGTGATCGTGGAGCACCAGAACCATTTCTGCTCTCAGCACCTCAGCTTCTCTGCTTATAAATGGGTTATTGTTTAGTTGCTCAGTCCTGTCCACCAGCTCTTTGTAGCTCTATGCACTGCAGTCCACCAGACTCTTCTATCCATGGAATTCTCCAATCTGGAATATCAGAGCAGGTTGCCATTTTCTTCTCTAGGGGAACTTCCTGACTCAGGGATCAAACCCGTGTCTCCTGCATTGGCAGGCAGATTTTTTTTACCACTTAGTCACCAGGGAAGACCTAGAAGGTGTTTTAATTACCTAGATTCTAGAAATAGGCTACTGCTTTAAGTGAACTTTGGGATGATGTATATGTTATAGCAGAAGCGTCCACTTAGTCAGGGAAGCAGGGGTGTGTGTGTTAACAAGGAAAGTTGTGCCTTCTCAAGCCCAGTCACTGGTTTTTCCTTCCCGCCCTCGGACACCCTTAGTCACGCCCTGGACATACCACCGCCCGCTGGTCTGGGCCTCTTGCTGATGTGTGGCGCTTTATTCCAGATCCAGTGTCTAAATGCCTTCTCACCTTGGTCACATCTCCCATTTCCTCAAAACCCGGGCTGGTATTTCCCCATCCTGGGTGCGGGCACATGCAGTGCCATGGTGCAAAGCCACTGGATTTGCACAGTTTTAAGCTGTCACTCTGGAGAGGCGCTGTCTCCAGTGACAAATCCTGACCCTCCGAGAGAGACCTGTGTTCGTTTTGCTTCTCAGAGAAGTAACAGGGGAGACAGCACCGCTGTCAGAGTCCCTCAGAGGGAAGCTCTGAAGCCACAGTGACCACATCAAACCCCAGTCCACCTCTGAAGTGGCTGTGTGACCTTGAGGGGGCACTTTGTTCTCAGCCTCAGTTTCAGGTGTGAAAAGACCAATCCCAGGAGTGGTTAAGGCACTAGCTTATGTAAAGCATTTTGGACCATGTGAGGTACATGGAAGACAGTAAAGAAAAATAAATAAATAACAGGTAGCTTACACCTCTTCCTCCTGCCCTCGGGATCATGCATGCCTATGTTTCAGAGTCTACATTACAGTTTGTGCCATCTCTGACCACAAACCATTTTTATGATCCACCTCTGTGAGCTGGACCTCAGTTTAGGTCCTTTTACCTGTGAAGAGCTGATTCATTGGAAAAGACCCTGATGTTGGGAAAGATTGAGAGCAGGGATGACCAAAGATGAGATGGTTGGATGGCATCACTGACTCAATGGACGTGAGTGTGAGCAAATTGGGAGACAGTGAAGGACAGGGAAGCCTGGTGTGCTGCAGTTCATGTGGTCACAAAGAGTCAGACACCACTGAATGACTGAACAATAACCTGCTTTAACTTAAGTCTCACAACGGTCCTATGAGGTAGTGCCCATAGATGAGAAATCTGAGGCACAGAGAGGTTAAGCAATTTTCTTAAGGTCACACAGTAAATGGCAGAGTGGAGGTATGAACCTGGGAAAGCTACCTGCCTGGGGGCCCTTTTTCCCCTGCTGCTGCACCAGACGCAGGACTCTTAGGGGAGAGAATTTTGACTTTAAGCACCAGAGGCAAGAGCTTTACAGGTGGTGCAATGGTAAAGAACCCATCTGCCAATGCAGGAGATGCAGGTTCAATCCCTGTATAGGGAAGATCCTTTGAGGAAGAAATGGCATCCCACTCCAGTATTCTTGCTTGGAAAATTCCATGGACAGAGGAGCCATGGAATGGAGTCCATGGGGTCACAAGAGTTGGACATGACTGAGCAGTCACTCAGGCACCAAAGGCAAGAACCACAAACCAGTGTGGAAGACTAATGACCTGAACCCAGGTCATCTTGCCAAGGCAAGTCCCATCAGCATATATTTATGAATTTGTACATTTTCCCTGCCACCTGTTATCAGCATCTGGGCTGCTTCCCCACTGCCCATGGCTTTCTGTCGGGATTCTATTTTCTGGACCATCATTCCAGCAGGTCCCTGAGAGTCCTGGCTCAGCACCAGTGTCTCAGTTGTCCTGTCTCTGCTGTCCTCCTGGCCGCCTCACAGCCTTGTCCTCAGCTAGAGTCCCTCCCAGGGACCCTCCTTCTCCCATGGGGCACCTGTGGTTACAGCAGCTAGAGAACCATTTAATTCCCAGTTCGGCCCAAGGGTGTGTTGCTAAGCAGCTGGTGCACGCTGAGATGTGTGGAAGGAACCCTCATGGTGACCAAAAACAAACCCTGATGTGCCCTGAGCCATGGGCATGAGTGTGTGTGTGTGTCCGTGTGTTTAAAGGAGCTGGGGGTGGGTAGCAGTGAGCTTCCCACCCACTCAGCTGGCAGCCAGCACTGGCTTTGGGACCAGTTCCCTGCAGCAGGACTGCAACACAGCATGGGTGCGGCAGGAACGCAGGGGGCCGGGGCGGGGGGCGGGGGGGGGGGGTTGGGGGCAGGAGGGGAGGGGGTGGGGCGGGTGCAGCTAAATGACCTAAAGCAGGGGAGGTAATCATTTTCTCTTCTTTAGTAGCTGTGCTCCTCCGGGAGGAAAAAGGAATACACAAAAATACCTGTCTTCCCCCCTCTCTTTCAGCGCCTACTGTGGACCTCATTTTTGCTGTCAGTTCAGTTGCTCAGTCGTGTCCAACTCTTTGTGACCCCATGGACTGCAGCACGCCAGGCCTCCCTGTCTATCACCAACTCCTGGAGTTTACTCAAACTCATGTCTATCGAGCCAGTGATGCCATCCAACCATCTCATCCTCTGTCGTCCCCTTCCCTCCCACCCTCAATCTTTCCCAGCATCAGGGTCTTTTTCAATGAGTCAGTTCTTCACATCAGGGGGCCAAAGGATTGGAGTTTCAGCATCAATATCAGTCCTTCCAATGAATATTCAGGACTGATCTCTTTTAGGATTGACTGGTTGGATCTCCTTGCAGTCCAAGGGACTCTCAAGAGTCTTCTCCAACACCACAGTTCAAAAGCATCAATTCTTCTGTGCTTAGCTTTCTTTATAGTCCGACTCTCACATCCATACATGATTACTGGAAAAACCATTGCTTTCACTAGACAGACCTTTGTTGGCAAAGTAATGTTTCTGCTTTTTAATATGCTGTCTAGGTTGATCATAGCTTTTCTTCCAAGGAGCAAGCATCTTTTAATTTCATGGTTGCAATCACCATCTGCAGTGATTTTGGAGCCCATTCTTTCTGGGCTGATCCTAGTTTCCACAAAGAGGAGAAATGAGGATGGCAGGACAGGAGAAGGAGGCCACAGTCAGTGAGCCTTGGACTCAAGTTTCTTACTCCTGCATTGCAGGGCACCTTCACGGGCCTGGGTAAGGCCACTCATAGCCCCCTGATTTAGCCCCCTGACATAGTCACTCCTGTCTTGTAAATGTGTTCAGAAGAACTTTAAATACAATAGCCAAGAGAGGGAGACACAGAAGCCAGGATGGCCTCCTACTCTGGTCCACTGAAACACGAAGCCTGCCTCTAGTCTTGGCAGGACCTTATACATCATTTGTGGGGCCCAGTAAAGAAACTGCCTGCAATACAGGAGACACACAGGAGATGCAGGTGCGATCCCTGGGTCAGAAAGGAGGAAATGGCAACCCATTCCAGTTTTCTTGCCTGGGAAATCCCATGGACAGAGGAGTCTGGTGGGCTATAGTTCATGGGGTCTCAGAGAATCAGACATGACTGAGCAACTGAGCATGCATGCATGAGCAAAATAAAAATGCGAGTCTCTTGTTCAACAGTGATTAAGGATTTCAAAATGACAACAGGAACATTAAAGCGAGTGCAGGCTCTTCTGAACATGTGGTCCTGAGCCGCCGTTCTCAGCAGACCCCGGGTCTCGCCTCTACACTGCTGTTGGAATGAACTAGTACATAAACAAATATAACCCTTTCACGTCTCTACTGAAAGCTCTTTGATGTTCTCACCACCACAGGATCCCACAGCCCCAGGGACAAAGTCACCCTTTGGGACCTGGGTCCAGCTGTCTTCCTGGTCTCATTTCCCAGGCCACTCCCTGGGCACTCCATGCCTGTATGATCCAATGGAAATCCTCCCAAAGTGTTCTTTCAAACTTCTCTCTCTCTCTGCAAGGAATATCCTTTTTCTCTCTCACTCCTGGCTACTTCCCATTAAGCCTATGCCACTCATCTTAAGGGTCACCTCCTCTGAGCTGTCTTCCCAGATCATCCTTCCCTTTCAAGCCCAGAGCCCACACTCTCCCCTCTTAAGCTTCACCTCTGAGGAGTGATGGAGCCCAGCCTATGTCACTGTGTACAGGACACTCACCACTCATCACTGTCCTGAGCTGTTATGTGCCTGCCTCCAACTCTACTATGAGGTCCTCAAGAGAAGTACTGTGCCTGACTCATTTATGTATCTCTAGCGCCTGGAACACAGTGGATATTCATTCTCTAGTTCTTCATCAATTTAATGGGTGAAGCCCTCCACCAGATCTGTCGTATACAGTTCTGCTGCAACTTTATATGAAGTAAGCCACGAGAAATTTTTCACATTCTCTGTTTCACATTTCTTTTAGAATTCTTCTCCATAGAGTGATCTGCTCAATATCTAACTGAAGGAGATTCGTTGTTGATTTTAAAGAAGCATTTCTATTTTCATTTAATGAAAATAGAAATTTTTCTGACTATAAAGTCCTGGGGTGCTGCAGTCCATGGGGTCGCAAAGAGTCAGATATGACTGAGCGACTGAACTGAACATAAAGATAAAACACCTTTATAAAGAAAAAAAATTAAAACACAGTCATTAAGGACTAGCTATCCAAAACTCTGCTGCTTAGAGAGAGATTATAATACATTTTAATACATGGTAAACATTCCTTTTACTCTTTTTTGGATTATTTTGAAAATATGTTCGTCAAGAGGAACTTGAAAATAATGAGGTCAAGGTCAAAAACAACTAAACAAAGCAAAACCCAATGGGATTTTGACTGAGGTTGCTCTGAGCTGCTACATTCATTCACAGAGAGCTGGCATCTCTGAGTCTCCCTATCCAAGAACTAAGAGCATTCATGTGCCGATTGATGTCTGCCCAACCATTTGGGCTCTTGGAGTGTGAACAGCCAGCTCCCCAGGCCTTGAAGACTGGAGGGGAGGCATTGAGCTCTTGAAATGAGTCCCCCAACCCAGAAGGACTCTGGGCTGACATTCCTGGGGTAGCTTGAACCCACTGCCAGGTAAGTCAATTCTATTGGACTCGGAGGTGCATACACAGGGAAGGAATTTAGAAAATCCTGCCCTGGGAATAAATATATCTTCTCTGGAGAACTGCCCTAGTCTAGATCTCAGTAGGGGTGACTCAAAAGGCCTTTTCTGAGCCAAGTGAAGTGGTGCTAATTCTGGCCCACCGCCTAAGGTAGGTGATTTATATAAGCATCTCACCACATCTTCTCACTGACCCTGGAGGTGGATGATGCTGCCCCATATAACAGCGATAGAGAGGAGGGTTTGGTGACCTGCCCAAGCCCTGGTAACTGAGGCTCTGGGATTGGTTCCTAGATCTGCCTGGCTCTAAGCCTTTCATTAAATCATTGTGATCATCAAGGGACCTAATAACAGCCTGAAAACCCAGCCTAAGGGAGGGAGGAGACTGAAGGAGGGGGCAGCTCTGGATCCCCAGGTTGAGTGCCTGGGAGGGGAGTCAGGTGGGTGGACACCCAAGAGAAATGCATGGATGGAGGAGGATGGGGCTTTGGCGCTGAGCCCCCGCGGAAGGCAGAGGTTCTGCTTGTCCATCGGGAGCCGGGATCTCTGAAGTTCAGACAAGAAAGAGCCAATGCTCTGTGAGTGTGGGGGAGGCAGAATCTGAACAGGTGGCACAGAGGAGAGAATGAGGATGTGAGTGGGGGGCTGTGTCCTCCAGCGCCTGGGGGGTGGTGGGCAGAGAGCCAGCTCCTCAGCCCTGGCCCCTCAAGACACTGATGAGGCCACAGACCAGGCAGAAGGCCGAGCTTCGTACCCAGCTCGGGGTCCACCTGCCAGGGTCCAAGAGCCTTCCCTGACCTTCCAAACTCAAGGACCTTGGATATTATGGGGTAACCTCCTTCACCCCCAGAGGTGGCTAGCCTGTTCCAGGGCTCCAGGACTTTGAGTTTCTCTTTTAAAACTGTGAACAAAAAATGAACAGAGTGTCACTCATCACCCAGTTATACAAAGGGTAAAGTCACAACCCAGAGACAGTGTACTGGAGGGGAATTGAGGATGGCAAAAACAGGACTGGACTCTCTTATCCTTTGGGAAAAGTTCCCATAGCTAGTTTGATGTATATCTCAGAAAGAATTTCAATAACCCTAGACTCTTGCATCTTCCTGAATATTCATTGAAAGGACTGATGCTGAAGCTCTAACTAATACTTTGGCCACCTGATGTGAAGAGCTGACTCACTGAAAAAGACCCTAATGCTGGGAAAGATTGAGGGCAGGAGAAGGGGACAACAGAGGATGAGATGGTTGGATGGCATCACCGACTCAATGGACATGAATTTGAGCAAACTCTGGCAGATGATGAAGGACAACATATTCAAAATGCACTAAAATCATTAACTTGAGATACATGTTCTTTGCGATTAGCGGTCATCTTTTATCAAGATGTACATTTGACCATATGGATTTCCTAACCACAATGACTCATATGTATACTGGCTCCTCCCCTGTGTCTTTGGAGCAATTTATCAGAGCCACTGAGAGACTGTCTCCTGAGTTACAGTCCTTGGTAAGACCCTGAATAAAACATAACTCACATCTCTTACGCTGTGCATTTTTCTTTCGGTTGACAACACCATTTAAAAGATGTACCAACAAACTGAAACCCACATTTGAAGGCTCAGATGACTGCAGCCCTCAAAAATCTCTTTCCCTCAAACAGAACTCCTTTGCCACACCTCCTGTCTTTAATTACCACCCAAGGGCAGTATTTTCAAAGCCACACGTTTCACAGCTTCTCATATCCCTTGAACATCTTTTCTGCCCCTTCTTGCCCAGAGGAAACAGTGCTGACTCCCATGCACAGCATCCCAAAGTCTTTGAAATGGGGGTACCAGATCTCTCTTCACAGTTTCTTCTCTCTCTGCTGGAACTCAGACGTGTTGAATTATTATTATCGTTTTTTTTTTTTTTCCAAATTCTCCATATGCCTCCAATGATAAGTTAACTTAACAAATGTTAGGTATCCAATATGTGTCAGACACAGTGCTAGACCCAGAAAAATAAAGAGAGAGAGAGAGAGAGAGACGATGCAAGGCTGTCCTCAGCTCACACTCTTGTGCCTTTGCTGATTCAGATTAGAATCCCTATCCTCGGGGACTTTCCTGATGGTCCAGTGGTTAAGACTCCACACTCCCAATGCAGGGGGCCCAGGTTTAATCCCTGGTCAGGGAACTAGATCTCACATGCCAGAGCTAAATGATATCATAAGCAGCAACTAAGACCCAGCACAGTCAAACAAATTTTTAAAAATATTAAAAAAAAAAAAAGAATCTCTATCCTGGATGTATGCTTTCTTAACCTTTTATTTATACTTTTCTAAGGGTTCCTATCCTATTGTATCTTATTTTACGGGTAGGTTGTCTGTTTCTAGGGGGAAACGGTCATTTCTATCTTTGTGTCCCTCAAGGCACAGGGCAGGGCACAAGATAGGTGCCCCACTGAAAGAATGAATAACTGAAGAAGCCCTGGACGCAAGTACAGTTTTGTCTGATGTGTGCTATGTATGAGTGTTTGAGGGGTGCTCCTCTAAGTTCTTCCAGTAACCTCAAGGCAGCCACACAGCAGTGGTGCAGTAGAAGGAAGCCAAGTCTGGAGATGCGCAGCCCTGGATTTTCATTCTAACCATTGAAGCTGTTTGGAGGCAGTGTTGTTGGAATGAGGTTGGAGATGCTAGGATAGGCCAGGAACAGTAGGTTTTGGACAAAAGAGCCCTTTATGGCTTTTTCTGCTTGGGTCTCACTCATCCTGAGTCTCTGTGAAGGCATGGGGGACCCAGCAGGCCCTGGCAATGGTCAGCTGGAAGTGGGGCTGGCATAGGAGTGCTGGAGTTCCTATCATGTGAATACATTAATGAATCTTCCTGGTACTTCTTCTTCTAAGCCAGTGAAGCTTCTAGCCAGTGACAATTTTTTCCTGGTGTCCTGGAATTGTGGCCTAAGGCCCAAAGTGGGAATTAGAGGCGCTAAGCACTTCTCATTCTAGCTTCAGAGAGCTGCTGGCAGTTGGGGTCAGCCATATGCTGAGGGGGGTTTAAGAGAAGGTGCTAATCCCAGAATGAGTCCTGCATCCAACCATGGTCTCCCGGGTAGCTGAGAGAGCCTGATCCCTTTTCCTGCCATGCCTCCCTTCCTCACCATCAAAGTGGGTGGCTCTATAAAAAAGAACGAAATAATGCCATTTGCAGCCAACATGGATGCAACTGGAAATGATTATATCAAGTGAAGTAAGTCAGAAAGACAAAGACAAATGCCACAGGCTATCACTTATATGTGGAATCAAAAATATGACACAAATGAACCTATCTATGAAACAGAAACAGAAAAAAAAAGAAGAAATAGAAACAGAACCATGGATAAGGAGAACAGATTGATGGTTGCCAAAAGGCAGGGGAGTAGGGAAGGGATGGAGTGGGAGGTTGGGGTTAACAGATGTAAACTTTTATATATGTATAAATTTATATATATAAATATATATATATAGAACAGATAAACAACAAAGTCCTACTGTACATCACAGAGAATGACATCCAATATCCTGTGATAAACCACAATGGAAAAGAATATTTAAAGAGAATATATGTAGAAGCATAACCGAATTACTTGGCTGTACAGCGGAAATGAACACAACTTGTAAATCAGCCATACTTCAGTAAAAAAGCGGATAAAGTTAAAAAAAAATCAGTTTTTGTTTTGAGAAAAAATAAAAACACACAAATTAACTTAATTAAAATAGCTCCAGGGGGATTACTATAAAAGAACAGCCTTTGCTTTACGCAAAGGCTGGCATCTTGTTCCCTGGATGAATGCCGTGTAGGCGGTTTGTTAGTGGCCCCCAGGCTTCTGACGGAGGAGCCCTGGAGACTCACAATGTGGTCAAAAAAAACTAGGCTGGAGGCTCCCCATTCAGGTCCCCCTTTCCAGTTCTTCGTTCCTAAGGGGGTTAGACAATGGATCTGGCAGGCACGCACTAGCCCGAGTGTTAGCCTGAGGGTGGCTGAGGGGGAACACAACCCAACTCCTCACAAAAAAGTGAAGTCGCTCAGTCCTGTCCAACTGTTTGTGCCCCATGGACTATAGCCTACCAGGCTCCTCTATCCATGGGATTTTCCAGGCAAGAGTACTGGAGTGGGGTGCCATTTCCTCCTCCAGGGGATCTTCTGGAGCCAGGGATCGAACCTGGGTCTCCTGCATTGCAGGCAGACGCTTGACCGTTTGAGCCACCCGGGAAACCCTGAACTCACAGAAAGCAGCATGAAATCCAAGGGCATGGGGGGTACCGCAGGGTCATAAGCTCTGCCCTTGCTGGGGGAGCCTACTGGAGTCACAGCCGTCCTTCAAGGAGCCTCGGCCATCCTTCAAGGAGCCTGCGACAATGGTTAGATTAGATCAGCCAAGGAGAGGATGTAACCAGCCCAGTTCAGTTAGGAGAGGACTCCCTTTTCTCTATGTTCTCCCTGCCCTAATGCACTGAAGTGGGAGAGGAGCTATAATCCTAGAGAAAAGAGGAGTGCTTTGCCAAGAGCTAATCATTGAAACTTCCCACTCCCGTCACGAGAAGCTGAGGCTACAGACAAGTCAGCCTACGCCGTGGAGCGGGGCAGAGGGAAGAGAACCAGACATGAGATGGAGATGGGATTTTTATTTTTTAATGAATAGGACTGAGTCCTAAATACCTGAAATGAGTCTATTCTAATAACCAAAAGTGACTGCAAATGTAGGGAATCTTGCCAAGATGCTGTCAAAGTAACTACTACAAAGGGTAGAGTAGCATGGTTGCTATGTGGGATTGTGAGGGAAAAAAAAACCCAAAACACTTCACGATTATAAGTCAAGGAGTCAAGACTCCTCAGGAAATCTGGTTACTGAGCCTTATTACAGCTGCTCTGTTAAGGCAAACAGTGCTTTCAATTGAGCATCTGGATGCCAATCACCATACTAGCATTTCACATAGGTGCTTTCATTGAAAATGTCTTAATCATGCACTGAAGTATTATTCGTTGCAGGCTTCCCAGATGGTGCAAATGGTAAAGAATCCACCTGCCAGTGCAGGAGACATGAGACGTGGGTTCGATCCTGGGTTGGGAAGACCCCCTGGAGGAAGGCATGGCAACCCACTCCAGTATTCTTGCCCGGAGAATCCCACGGTCAGGGGAGTTTGGGGGCCTATAGTACGTGGGATCACAAAGAGTCGGGCACCACTGAATCGAATTAGCATGCATACGTTATTTGTTGCATTGGTTTCCTCTTGGTGCTATAACAAATACCTCAAAGTTGTGGGCTAAAAACAAGGCAAATGTGTTATCTTACACTTCCGGAGGTCAGAAGTGTCCCATGGGTCTCCCTCAGTTAATAACCAGGTGTTGGTAGGGCTGCATTCCCATCTGGGGGCCCTTGTCATTGTTGCTGTTCAGTTGCTCCATCGTGTCCAACTTTGAGACTTTATGGACTGTAGCATGTCAGCTTCCCTGTCCTTCACTGTCTCCTGGAGTTTGCTCAGGTTCATAAACACTGAGTTGGTGATGCTCTCTAACCATTTCATCCACTGTCGCCCTCTTCTCCTTTTGCCTTCAATCTTTCCCAGCATCAGGATCTTTTCCAATGAGTCAGCTTTTCATATCAGGTGGCCAAAGTATTGGAGTTTCAGCTTCAGTATCAGTCCTTCCAATGAATATTCAGGACTGATCTCCTTTGGGATGGACTGGTTTGATTTCCTTGCAGTCCCAGGGACTCTCAAGAGTCTTCTCCAACACTATAATTCAAAAGCATCAATTCATTGGCACTCAGCTTTCTTTATGGTCCAACTCTCACACCTGTACCTATTAGTAAAACCATAGCTTTGACTATACACACCTTTGTCAGCAAAGTGATGTCTCTGCTTTTCAATACATTGTCTAGGTTTGTCAGAGCTTCCCTTACAAGGAGCAAGTGTCTTTTAATTTCATGGCGGCAGTTACCGACCACAGTGATTTTGGTGCCCTGGAAGCCCTAGAGGATAGTCCATTCCCATGCCCTTTTTTCCTTCTTCTCTAGGATGTCCTTTTCTAAGTCCAGGCAGAGGAATCAGAGATCAAATTGCCAACATCCGCTGGATCACAGAAAAAGCAAGAGAATTCCAGAAAAACATCTACTTCTGCTTTATTGACTGCTTTATTGACTAACCCTAACCCTAACCCTAATTTTGACCCTAGCCTTTGACTGTGTTGATCAAAATAAACTGTGGAAAATTCTTCAAGAGATGTGAATACCAGACCACCTGACCTGCCTCTTAAGAAATCTGTATGCATGTCAAGAAGCAACAGTTAGAATCAGACATGGAACAATGGACTGGTTCCAAATTGGAAAAGGAGTACATCAAGGCTTATATTGTCACCTGCTTATTTAACTTATATGCAGAGTACATCATGTGAAATGCTGGGCTGGAAGAAGCACAAGCTGGAATCAAGATGGTTGGGAGAAGTATCAATAATCTCAGATATGCAGATAACACCACCCTTATGGCAGAAGGTGAAGAGGAACTAAAGAGTGTGTTGATGAAAGTGAAAGAGGAGAGTGAAAAAGCTGACTTAAAACTCCACATTCAGGAAACTAAGATCATGGCATCCAATCCCATTACTTCATGGCAAATAGATGGGGAAACAATGGAAACAGTGCGTGACTTTATTTTTTTGGGCTCCAAAATCACTGCAGATGGTGAGTGCAGCTGTGAAATTAAAAGATGCTTGCTCCTTGGAAGAAAATTTATGACCAATCCAGCCAGCATATTAAAAAGCAGAGACATTACTTTGCTAACAAAGGTCCATCTAGTCAAAGTTATGGTTTCTCCAGTAGTCATGTATACATGTGAGAGCTGGACCATAAAAAAAAGCTGAGCACCGAAGAACTGATGCTTTTGAAATGTGGTGTTGGAGAGGACTCTTGAGAGTCCCTTGGACTGCAAGGAGATCCAACCAGTCCATCCTAAAGGAAATTAGTCTTTAATATTCACTGGAAGTATTGATGCTGAAGCTGAAACTTTAATACTTTGGCCACCTGATGGGAAGAACTGACTCACTGGAAAAGACCCTGATGCTGGGAAAGATTGAAGGCAGGAGGAGAAGGGGACGACAGAGGATAAGATGGGTGGATGGCACCACTGACTCGATGGACATGAGTTTGAGCAAGCTCTGGAGTTGGTGATGGACAGGGAGCACTGGTGTGCTGCAGTCCATAGAGTTGCAGAGTCAGACATGTCTGAGCAACTGAACTGAACTGAACTGAACTGAACGGATGTCCACCTTCCTTGGCTTGTGGCCCCTTCCTTCATCTTCAAAGACAGCAATGGGCAGTGGAATCCTCATATCACATATCTCTTCAGCTCCCTTCTTCCACTTCTGAGGACCCATTGTGATTACATTGGGCACCTGGATAATCCAAGGTTTCCCCCCTATTTTAAGGTGAGCCTATTAGTAATCTTAGTTCTACCTACTACCTCACTTCTCCTTTGCCACATAATGTAGCATATCCACAGGCTCTAGTGATGGTGCTGTGGACATCTTTGGAGAGCATTATTCTGCATCCCACACTTGTCATTTTCCATAGGAGACAAAAGCCACAGGGAGGCAGAGAGACTACTCCAACTTTACCTAGTAGGTAAATGCAGGCCAGTTGATCATCACACACTGCAGGTATCTGTCCACAGAGAGGCTTGGCTTCCCAAAAGCACTGGGTCTGACACGTATCAGTGAAATCAACACTGCTCTCCCAACCTCTGGCAGACTTGAGCACGTCTTTCTCAAAAGCTGCCTTGCAGAAATCGGTATTTTTGATCAACAACTTTAGTCCTTATTGTAACTCAGCACAAGATGCTGCTACAGCAGAATTGGTTTTTGGTCTTTAATTTAGCCTGGGGCCTTTCTGGATTGACAGTATCTTTAATTTATATATAGTCAAATTACATGTATGTAAACAAATTGAACATATATTTCCCATTACTTTTAGAAATCACCCTTCCTGCAGATAATTAACAGCCCCTTCTTTAGATGGTAAACAATCTGCCTGCAATATAGGAGACCTGGGTTTGATCCCTGAGTCAGGGAGATCCCCTGGAGAAGGGAATGGCAACCCACTCCAGTATTCTTGCCTGGAGAATCTCATAGTCAGAGAAGCCTGGAGGGCTACAGTCCATAGGGTCACAGAGTCAGACATGACTGAGCAACTAACACTTTTCTATTTCCTTATTTTCCTTATTACTTAATTTAAATAATCAGTTCTTTCATTTGCCTGAATTTATTTAATGCTGGATGGAAGGAGAGGATCTGAATTTCTTTTCTACTCTCTCCCCACAGAAAACGAAAAACTGACAAATATCCCAGCAGTCTTTAGTTGGTGATGGCATCTGAGCACATACGATGTTCTTATGTAGCGAGGCATTGTTTCCGACCTAACTGCCATTTTTTGTGTTGGAGACTGGTACCATACTGTTTTAATTACTGAAGTTATGAAATGTGTTCATATCTCAGAGAACAAGTATCCCACTTACTTAAGAGTTAACTGCTCTCAGCTATTTATTCTTCCAAGTTGACCCTAGAATCATCTAAAATTGACATTTAATTACAAGAAAATTGATATCTTTATAATATGTAATTTTGTTGTCCAGGAACATTGAGTTTCCCTCCATTTACTTCAGTCTTAAGGCCCTCATCACACAAGTCCTGCACATTTTTTTCAAAAGGTTGCTTCTAGGTGTTCTATTTTGTTGCTATTATAATTGCTACCTTTCTTCTAATATGTTTTCTGATTAATTATTGATGTATATAGGGAAGGTGAAGACTATTATATTTTTAACTTAGTTCATTTAAAATTAATCATTATTAATATAAATTTTCCTGTTGATACTCATGGAGTTGTTTTGGGGGGACATGGTCGCTTGATAATTATATCTCTTAACTTATGATACTAGTGCTGATATCCTATCTTATTAAATGGGGAGAATTTCCATAACAAAAATAAATAATAGCAGTCAAAGATCATGGATGTACCTTCATCAGTCTTGACTTTAATAAATGTTTATTATTAAAGATGATGATACCAATTAAGGTTTATAATAGTGAACCTTGCTCAAATTGAAGAATTTCCCTCAGTTATTTAGATGATGTTTTAAAAAATTTTTGGTGTAATTATATTATAAAGTATTTATAGTTTTTTATAATGCTAAACTATCCTTAAACTCTTGGGAGAAAACAAAAATTTAGGGGTAAATGATTCTTTTACTATGCATTAAATATGGATGTCTAAGGGGACTTCCCTGGTGGCTCAGTAGCTAAGATTCCACACTCCCAACGCAAGGAGCCCAGGTTCGATCCCTGGTCAGGGCACTAGATCCCATGTGCCACAACTAAAAGGTCTTACATGCTGCAACTAAGACTGGTATAGCTAAATAAATACATAGTTAAAAAAATATGGATGACCAGGATTCATGGAAGATTTTTCTATGTTTAGAGGTAAGATTCGTGCTGGATTAAGAGATGAGCTGGAAGAGATTGATGGTCTGGGATGCCTCTGGGTTTGATTTGTGTCATAAGTAGGGGGAAGAGGGAAGTAAGAAAGCAGAAAAAGTGAGGAGAATGAATGAGGACTTCACCTATTCAGGTTAGCCTCTTGCATTGTGACTTCTCCTGGTCTTCCCAGAAGAATCGAACTTAAGAACCAGTAGCCTCCCTGGAAACCACTGATTGTTTCAGGGCTATCTGTCAGCGAGAGATTCTCTATTGAGTGAGAGACTGGATATTGTTTTAAGAAAGCTATCCGTCATCAAGTTCATTCATGTATATGAAAATGACCAGACTGCTCCTGACTCACCATTATGTAACACAAGTCTATTATATTTTCATATTAACTTGCCTTATTCTACTCATCAGCATTTGATGACACAAATATTCTCTTGCCTTTAGATGTGAGAGGACTATAATTGTATTCCTTTGGAACCATGTAAAATTCAAAGAAGCCCTCCCCAGTGAGTTTAAATGGAGACTTTTCACTCTATGTTTTTCCTGAATTTATCAGGAGTTCCTCTCTGAGCTTTGTTTTTTTTTTTTTAATCACAAGCAAGGAAACATTGTATGATCTTGCTTTTTTTTTTTTTTTTTACTATACACCCTCTTTGATTTCTGAGGCTTTGAATCTATTTTGTAATGCTACTAGAAGAAAGACAATGGTGGGTGAGAAAATCTTTTTCTCAAAAGAGAATATCATGACTAACACATTACTCACTACCTCCTACCTGCCCACTTCTCCAGGAAAGCAGAGATGACTGCACTTTCCAGTGGCCCCTTGGTTTTAATTAATAGGATTGATCTGTGGGTGAGGGTGTATGCGTGCTCAGTTGCTCACTCATGTCTGACTCTTTGCAGCCCCACGGACTGTAGCCCACCAGGCTTCTCTGTCCGTGGGATTCTCCAGGCAAGAATACTGGAGAGGGTTGCCATGCCCTCCTCCAGGGGAGGGAGCCCACCCCAAAGCCAGAGACAGTCCTCCATCCTGAAACCTTCCCATGCAGGGCAATCCCCTGGGGGTTCAAGGATCATCCTAAGGGAAGAGGCAGGGCCCCGCCCTCCTCACACCTGGGTTACCTGGCCAGTGGCTCCTGACCTTGTTGCTCCAGCCCGCCCCTCTCATTTTGCCAATCCATTGTCCACACACACACTGCCACAACCAACTACTTAAAGGGGCTGTTCATATCTCTAGGGTTTATCCCATTCATACAGCGGTGCCCTACCTGCCTGATCAACACTTTCCACTCTAGTAAAATATACTTTTGTATCAATACTTCTCAATGTACCTCCCAATGTAGTTTCACACCTCCACGCTTCCCCCATTATATGGAAATCTTTCACTCTGATGCTTTCCTACCTCCTAGCATTTTCCTACACAACTTCCAGGACTCAAGTCACATAGGGGAGCCTGAACTCAAGCCAGGCAGAGTGCTCTGCCTCCCCACCCTCTTAAACCCCTGACAGGACCCAGCGTGGCACCAACCACATGCCAGAAAAGCCCAGTAACATCCCTGGGTTTCTGAAGAGTAGGGACTGCATCTAATTTTTATTTATTTATTTTTTGCATCTAATTTTTAATTAAAAAAAAAAAAAAGACTGACATTAGGGACTTTCCTGGTGGTCCAGAGGCTAAGACTCCGAGCTCCCAATGCAGGGGGCCCAGGTTCCATCCCTGGTCAGGGAACTAGATTCCACATGCTACAACTAAGAGTTTGCATGCTGTGACTAAAAAGATTCCTCATGCTCCAGCAAAGATGGAAGATCTTGCGTGCCACACCTAAGATCTGGTGCAGCCAAACAACTAAATACATATTTTAAAAAGACTGATATTAACTCATCTTTGAATCTCTGGTGTCTAGTACAGTTCCGGGTCATCACAGGTGCCCAATAAACCTTGACTCAGTGAATGAATGAGTCACTCCTCCTTTTTCAGGTGGGGAAGTGCAGCTGGTGAAGTAAAAGAAGCAGGAGATGGGAGTCAGGACAGGACAATTCTAATATTGTCAGTGACCCACTTACTCTGCCTAGAAGAGGCCTTTTCTAAAAAGCAAATATGAGACAATCGACCTGGTTGAGTACGTGGGGGGACGAGGCTCAGATTTGCCACCAGTGTACACTTCGAAGTAGAGAGTACCTGTGGCCTTGGCAGGCTCAGCAGCTGCTGTTTGAAGCTTCACATTTTACTTAGCATGTATTTATTTACTTCACATTTTATTTCCATGAAATTTGCATTATGCTCCCTAAAATGTCTCATTTTAAAAACTGAAACATGTAACTCAACTCTCCACTGACAGATGAATGGATAAAGAAAAATGAGGTATATAGATACAATGGAATATTATTGAGCCTTTACAAAAGGTAGAAATCCTTTCATATGCAGCAATGTAGATGGACCTGGAAGACACTGTACTAAGTGAAAGATGTCAGTCATCAAAGGACATGTGTTAAATGATTCCGTGGTTAAGAAGTATCTAAAACAGTCAGACTAATAAAAGCAGAAAATAGATGGAGTTTGCCAGGTATGGGGGAGGGGGCGATGGAAAGCTGCTCCATGGAGATAAAGTCACAGTTACAGAAAATGACTAAGTTCTAGAGATGGGCTTACACTTAGCGCCTGTGGTTAATGATACACTCTCATGCACTTAAACACTGGTTAAGGTGAGCACATCTCAAGCTAAGTGTTCTAACCACACATAAACACACACAAATCACAAAGGGACACAAAAAAGTTTTTGGAGGTGATGCATAGGTTCATTACTTGATTGTGGTGATGGTATAGTGGGTATATGTCTAGCCCAAACTCATCAAATTGTACACATTTTACACATTAAAGATGGGGCTTCCCAGGAGGCGATAGTGGTGAAGAATATACCTGCCAGTGCAGGAGATGCAAGAGACGCCTGTTCTATTTCTAGGTTGGAGAGATCCTCTGTCCATGGACAGAGGAGCCTGGTGGGCTGCAATCCATGGGTTTGCAAAGAGTCAGACATGACTGAAGTGACTTAACATGCACTCAATGTAATCAAAAAGGGTCCTTAAAAAAGTCAGAGGAGATGTGAGAAATAAGCAGAAGCAGACAGAGACTTGAAGATGCCATTCTTCTGTATTTAAAGATAGAGGAGGAACCATCAGTCAAGGAAAGCCAACAGCCCCTAGAAGGTAGAAAAAACAAGGAAGTGGATTCTCTATGAGTCTCCAGGACAAACACAACCCTGCAGACACTCTGATTTTAGCCTAGTGAAACCCATGTCACACATCTGACTGTTGGAACTACAAGAATATAAATCTGTGTTGTTTTAAGCCACTTAGTTTGTAGCAATTTGCTGTGGCAACAGTAGGAGACTGATACACCAGGTGACAACAATCTTGAACAATGACAGTAACAATGACCACCAAACTCTGCTCACTAGGTACCGTGGTGATAGCTGGTCCCCCTCACACGTCTCTCATCCCCTCTCCCCACATCCCCTTCCCAGGTAACTGATGCTGTCTGAGGCTGGGAAGGTGCTTCTATACCTGAAAAGGGCCACTGGGAATCAAAAGTGGTGTGTGTGTGTGTGTGTGTGTGTGTGTGTGTGTGTGTGTATGTAAACGAAGACATTTTCAAAACTGAAAAAATATTACACGGTGGGGCAAAAATTCAGCCCTGTTCTACTCCAGAATGCCTAACCTGGCAAGCCGAGGATGAAAGGCAGTTGCCATGGAAACAGCATCCCTTGGCTTCTGCTCGCTGCTTCCTTAGAACAGCTCTGCCGCTGTGCAATCCAGTTACCACCTAGGGCTCGGCAGTTCCTGGTCAAGACAGGGTCTGACTTACCACAAGGCTAGAGCACTTCTGCTACACTCCCGCTTTCTAAATTAACTGCAGATTCCAGAAGCCAGGAAATTGGATTGAGAACATGGTTCTCAATGGATAGGAGGCTGCAAGGAAGAGTGGGCAGAGCACTGGATTCAAGATCTCTTCATTAAGGCCTTTCCTGCTTAGCCTATTAACTCTTTGGTGTGATGAACAAGCGGTTGCCCAGGAGTGCCCCTGAGAGCCCCTCTAACAATTCTGAGATAAAGTTCACTGGGAGACAGTAAACTTTAAGTCAAGACTGAGCTGGAGCTAAAGAAATCAGATTGATGGCTATTTTTCAGTGTTCCCCAAAACCAACCTTTTCCCTGTGGCAGTGGGGAGAAGAGCCCCAGCAGACAACTGCCAAAAGATGCTACTCTCTGTGTTATTTCAAGTTCTCACTTTTCTCCAAGGAATGCCCCATCCCATGGTGGATGAGGTAGGAGAATATGTGATGTATCCACCCTCCAGTTGCCATCCATTAGAGGAGCCCCTGCTGTGAGACCAGAGAGCCTTGCTTCCTGTACTATTTATTCCTCAGAAACCATGGCATATTCTTAAGCCCCAACCCTGGCCAGGATGGACTCTGAGACCCAGTTAATACAAAGCAGGAGAAGCTCCTCCAACCAATCTGATCCACCAGGTAACTTTTCTAAGGATGCTCAACTAGCTCCTGACTTCCAGGAGATGTAGTCAAGCAAGTTGAGACATATACACAAGTAACTGTAATCCAGGGTTGACACGGAGCTCACCTTGACTAAGGTTGCATTTAGAAAGCAAATTCACTTCACTCTGTCAGCTCATGCCACCTAACACTGCACCACCCATCAGCAGCGGGTATTTGGACAAGTTTATTCTGTCCTTCCTCATCTTCGTGGGACTTGCTAGAGTGCTGCAGAGAGCATCCAGGAAGCTAGCAGCGTTCACGGGACAAGGCTACACAGTGCCATTTCATAACACTTCATAATAAATAAATAGGACTTCATTAATTAACCATGAGAGCCCAACAGGAACCACAGAGCTAGCTGCAGGGCCACCTGGAGTCAAGAATCAGTGTGTGGCAGCTGGGCTTCTCTCTGTGACAATGTTCACAGTATGTGAGGGCCTTGTTCCCTTCACCATGACCTCCCAAGGGAACCTGTCTTAGCCAAGAGAACTGTGGAGTACAGGGATGGAGGTGCCACGTAAAGGCTTGTTTGTTGACAGCAAGCTGTCTGTGTTAGCTGGTGCTTGGACCAACTCCATGAGAAAGACAAGTTACCAGGCCATCCAGCAGATAGTTTAAGTCACCTCCTGCTTGCTCTTCCCCGTGCTTGACTGCTAAGTCACTTCAGCGCTTCAGTCGTGTCTGACTCTGTTGTGACCCTATGGACTGTAGCCCGCCAGGCTCCTCTTATCCATGGGATTCTCTGGGCAAGAATACTGGAGCAGGTTGCTATGCCCTCCCCCAGGGGATCTTCCTGACCCGGGGATCTCACCCGCATCTCCTGCATTGGCAGGCGGGTTCTTTACCACTAGCACCACCTGGAAAACCCAAAGTCCTTGGGTCCGCTGTCTCACCAACAAGCAGGTTTGCATTTTTCCATTTTCCTTCGTAACTGCCCATGTGTTTCATGCTTCCAGATGCAAATATATCTGGATGGCTTTGATGGGACATAATGCAAAGTGAGCACCCAGGGAGCTTCCTCCTGGTGGGTTCTGCCACGAAGCAAAATGCTCTGAACCTGATCCTGAGGGTCAATGCCCCCTTGGGTGCTGGCCAAAGCTGAGTAAGTAAGGCAGGGACAAACTGGCATGGGTTTAGAAGAAAAGGACAAGATGAGAAAGCCACAGAAAGTGCTGTGGGGAGCCCATCAGATTGCTTTCCCTTCTGACTGTTAAGCAAAGCTCTTGGGAAAAGTGACAACTGGCAAAACTCATAGTGAGGGGTAATTATGCTGTCAGAGGCACTCTTTAGTGCTCAGGGCTGGCAAAATCTGCCAACGGGATTCATTGTGAATATGCAATTTGCTGAACATCGTTAAGCCAATGCTTCTCCCAAATGGGAAGTCTGACAACAGGAAATGCTGTTTCAGTGCCCTCTCTTCTGCTGCCACAAAAGCAAAGGTGGTGGGAGAGGCCTCAGATAGACTGCAGGGAGCTTTGCCCACATAAAAGGAATGCCTGTTGCAATGCCTTCCCCATTACAGTCCTGGGGAATTCTACCTTGGTTCAGAGCCTAGCTCTAATACGACCTCTTCCATGAGGTCTCTTCTGACGGCCCCTCCGCAGCATGTTTCCTTCCCAGCCTCCTTTCCAAACCTTTGTGACTTCCCTGTTGAAGGCAGCTGAGAATGTTTTGCTTTATAGAGTTAACAGTTCATCCCTGACACCTGGACCAGGAGCTCTTTATGGGGCGGGATCCTGTCTGGTGGATTTTTCTCTTGATCACCCTATAAAGAGCTATGTAACTTATGTTTTGGTGGAATAAATGAATGAATAACTGGTGGGAAAGATGTATCCTTTGCTTCTAAGCAACTGTATGAAAAGTGAGGTGAGCCAATGAGCTTTGGACCAGTAGCTCTGTCCAGCTCAGGGGAAAATGAGCATTCTCCGGCACATAGGGCCCCACCTTCTGCCTGGCTGGGGTGGAGGGCAACCATGAGCAGAGAAGGGAGTTTAATATGAAAGAAACATTGGGTGACTGTCCCAAGAAGGAGAGTCCTTAAAGGTTATTTAGTCCCGACACCTTTCATGAGGAGGGAATAAACCTAGAGATGAGGTTTGTCTGGTCTGGGATCTCATGACGGTCAGTTGGAGCCACCCCTGTTCTCTTCAGAATAATCTTCCAAACCTCATCCTAACCAGAAAAAATCTACCCTTTGGCCCAGGTCAAGCCCCACTTCCAGGATAAAGCCAATCCCAGAGCAGTCATACATGAGGGTTCCACTGTGTATTTGTCATAGGCATGGTTACCCTTCATTTTGTATCTATACGAGCTTCGTATCTCAACATAAATGACTGAGCTGGGCATGAAGCATTGCTGTGTCCATCAATGAGATGGAGAAACTGGGGCCCAGAGAGTTTGTGTAATTTGTCCATGGTCATTCAGTAAAGGCCAGAGCTGGGGGTTCCAAAGTTGAAATCTGTGTGCAGTTCAGGCGTTCAGCATTTGTGTGACCTTAGATATGTTACAGTTCTCTATTTGTGCTCAGCTGCCTCATCTGCAAGATGGAGACAGTAAAGGTACCCAGTGTAAAAGGCTGTTGTATGAATTAAGTGAATTAAGACATAGAACATACATAGTATAATGCCTGGCATATAATACATAAGTGTTTGCTATTATTATTGCTCTTGTTCTTGTTATTGTAACTATTCACTAACTTTCCAAGGAGATCCTGTCTCCCCGGTTTCTGTCATAGCATCTACTGGACACACAGTAGGAACTCGGTAACTATTAGCTCCTTTCCCCCTTTCTTTTCTCCTTCTGAAAACTGCCATCAGAAACAGAAAAGGGACATAATTGCTTGTTTAATAGAACAAAGATTTTCATGTTCCCCGGGAGAAAAAGCCAACAGAGGCACTACTGGATCAAAGCAAGCAAGGTTCAGGGCTTTGAGCTGTGCCCTTGCTTGGCTGGAGTTCAGAGGAAGATTCCTTGGAAACACACAGTGGAGACGGACAGCCAAGGCCCCATCACCCGGATGTTTCCAGTCCCCTATCACTGACACGTTGCAATCCAGCGTCATGTTTTTGGTCTTCGACAGGGCTCTTCTGATAAAAGGCTAACTAATGGGCAGGAAGGGGGACATTCTGCCAGCATGCTTGTTTCCATTAGATTATGGATGTATTTTTAGTGTGGCTGAGAAATATCTAAGATCTTGCCTTGCAAGATGATTGTGTGGACTAGGACTAGGAAGAAATAAATCTCAGCCAAAAAAAGAAAAGGATTGCAAATGCGTGCTGCTGTCAACAGATCCTTCTTTTCATTGCCAGTTGGCTCAATGTGTTAAGATATGGCTCAAGTTTTATTTCTTCTGGGAAGCCCCCTTCTTCTACCCCAAGTCTCTTCCTAGAACTACCTGCTTTTCACTGCTGCTACTTCATTTATCTCATTGTATCGTCAACGCCAGCTTCCCAGGTGGCTCAGTGGTAAAGAACCTGCCTGCCAATGCAGGAGACATGGGTTCAGTCCTTGGGTCGGGAAGATCCCTTGCAGAAGGTAATGGCAACTGACTCCAGTATTCTTGCCTGGACAAATCCCATGGACAGAGGAGTCTGGCGGGCTACAGTCCATGGGGTCGCAAAGAGTTGGACATGACTTAGCAACTAAACAACAACAAATATCAATGTCAGTTTACTTGACAATCTCTCCCATTGACTGAGCTCATTGAGGACAGGAACTCATAGATCATGGCTATTGATTCAATATCCCCAGCTCTTAATTCGGGACTTTTGTAGGGCATTTTAATGAATAAATGGATGGAGGGATAGATGGATGGATGGACAGATAGACAGATGGATGAATAGATAGATGGGTAGACGGGTACATGAATGGGTGAATGGACAGATGGGTGGATAGATGAATGGATAATTGATATACAGAAGGAATACAAAGACCAAACAGTCATTCTGCATCAATAACTCTCATAATGAATGTGATTACAGGCCCTGTGTCTCAGTATCTCTCATCCATTGTTAGGTGTTTGTTCCTCACGTGATGGTGCATTTGCCTAATGCCCCCAGAGGCCTGCTGTTCATGTGATATTCAAGTCACTGAGCAAATAAACACCTTTGCTATCAAACCAACACACAAGGAGAGAAATGCAAGCACTGAATCATGGTCCTCTAGTCCAGGGCTGCACCCTGCAGAGGCAGCCCTGTGGGGATTAAAGATTCAGAAAGCAGACACAGGAAAAGGGTAGAAGTGACAAGGACTTCTTGTGTTAGCAAATTATGGACAACAGTTTCTCATGCTTCAAAAATGAACGCCACTGCCTGCAGCATACGGAGTGACCACCATTGGTACATTTATGGCTGCATCAATTTGGATGAAGTTTCCATCAAGCCCCAGCACATCAGACAGAGCAAAACCTGGGAGAGGTAGGGAGGCCCAGTCCAGGCAGAATGGGTAACTTGGCATTGCACACTTTTGGTAAAACAAAAGTACACACAGAGTGAGTCCATTTCTGCTTGTCATGCCTCAAATCTCAACCACAGAGATGCTCAAACAACTGAATGTCTGTTTCAACTGAAGAGAGACTGGTGACAGGCTGCTAGAATTCCCCATCTTTAGTCTTCTCTCCTTCCAGGGTGAGTGACTTATAAGCTGGGCATGTTGCCATCCAAAATTAAGGCTACTTTCCCAGTGCCCTTTGTGGCTAGGTATTACGGTGAGACTAAGCTCTGCATATGTGCAATTTTGGGGTCTTACCTTTAAAAGGAAGGGTATGTTCCCCATCTTTTCTGACTTCTCCTTCCACTAGCTGGAATGTGATGCCATGGGGAGCCACTTGGGGTTGTTTGAATCAGAGCAACACCCCTGGAAGGGGCACCAGGAGAGAAGAGGACTGAGCCCCTGAGGGCTTGCTCAGCAGAGTGGCCAGGCCAGCTTGGACTTTGCACAAGAGAAAAATAACTTTCAGTCATGTTGAAACGAGACGAACCTCTGTCACACTCAGTTGAACTTTCATTTTAATTAAGGCACCCATATAACCAAATACATTTATATGTGTGTAAACTGGACATATAGACGTGTGTGTGTATGTATAAAATCTTTCTCTCTCTCTCTCTCACAAGACACCCATATAAACAAATCTATTTTTATGTGTATAAATTGAACATATATGTATGTGTATGTGCCTGCAATGCAGGAGACCCAGATTTGATTCCTGGGTTGGAAAGATCCCCTGGAGAAGGGAATGACAACCCATGTCAGTATTCTTGCCTGGAAAATTCCATGGATAGAGGAAATTTGCAGGCTACAGTTCATGGGGTTGCAGTCAGACAGGACTGAGCAACTAAAACAATGTATCTGGACAGTATGTGTCTGTGTATCAAATCTCTCTCTCTCTCTCTCACACACACAAACACACATACATACACTAAGCAGTATCTTATGTCTCCTCCATCAACAGTTACAAATTCAACTGAATCCTGGTCCTTCAAGTGAGTCATTCGTCCACTTGAACAATAAACACACATAAACACAAAGTAAGAGGGCATCTTCTTCAATCTCTCTGACATCTTAAAAGAAAACAGTGAGACTGATTCTTAGGGAAATGGTCATCCTTGCTTTTATGTTATGTTAATTCTCTATCCACTGGAATCCTCAGTTACCCAGAGCTTTCTTCATCAGTCTCTTCCCTAAGATATTCCATTTAGGTGGCCAAGCCAGGTGTCTAATGCTGTCCACTTCCAAGTGTCCCCACCTTGATCCATGTCCTCCTCCTGAAGGCAGAAGGAACTCTTTTCATCCTTTGACTCCAGGACTTCCCTTAGCTCTTCCCAGTGGGTCTTGTTTTATGTAATCTTTCCCAAAACCAGCCCCATCCTCATCCAGTGAGTTACCCTGGCAACCCAGCTGTGTCATCTTGAAAGATGTCTCCAAGTCCCTGCTTCTGAGTCTGCAAGAGACTTTACTGGCCTGATCTGTGAAGCCACAACATATTAGCTTTAAACAGTGTCATCATTTATCGTGCTCTCAGTAGGCACATCACATTTTTTAAAAGAACAGGGATAAAAGTAAGTCCTACCTTGACTATGCAGAGAGATTTACTTAAAAAGCAGGCAGTCATCTATTTTCAGAGACCATCTATGTTTTTAATGGTCTCCTTAGCATCTCTTCTAAAAGAAAATCCTTTCAGTTCTCACAGCTTTTTTTCTTTGACAATCTCATTACAAACGCAAACGTAAGCAGCCTAATTTTCAAGTCATTACATAGCTTTTTCATATAAGACATCTCGACTTTACATTTTACTCTTTCATTTCCTCTTTGGGAAAAATAGTACTTAAGGAAGCTCATGATGACTCTCTTTTGCTGGCAAATATTTGTAAGAAAATGAGCCACTTGACTCTGAGAATGGGGATGCTATGCTATCCTGTTACCTGATGTTGTATCCTGTTTACTTAAAAGTACTATATGCAAAGGTTCATTATGAATCTCTGTAGGTTTATTATCCTGGATTACACACTAGAAAATGTTTCATTCATTTATTTTTCAAACACTTCAGTTAACCTATAAGACAGAGTCCTTTATTCATTAATTAACTTGTTCTATTAACCAATTAATTTTTGTTACTGGGTGCTGGGGAGACAGTGATGAGTAAAGACAGTCCCTGCCCCTGAGGGCAGTTGGGCAGAAAAACTGCTATGATGCCAAGTGACATGCGGTACTGGGACATTTACATCTAGCAGAGATCTAGTGACAGCTCCACTTGGCTTCCAGAATCTTGGTATTGGAGAAGAAATTAAGAGGCCATATGGTTCTCCCCATCATTTTACACAGGTGGAAACTGAGGCTGTGCTTACCTCCTCTACCTCCCATCTTCCATCTCTGGTCCCTCCATCTCCTGTGCTCAGTCATGTTGAGCTCCTTTCTTCTGTCCATGGAACGTGGAGTTTGGCCCCATATTTGCCTTTTAAAATTCATTTTACCTATTCATTCTATTTCATTTCATTTATTCATTCATTTTTATCCATGCCCTATTTTATTCATTTCTGTTGGATAGACCAAAAAGTTCGTTAAAACCCAAAGGAACTTTCTGGCCAACCCAATATATCTTCAGAACAAAGTGGAAGGTGGGGCTAAAAAAGTTTCATGTGGTTTCACAAGTGTTCTGAGAAAGAGGTAGCCTCTTCAATAAATTAAGGGACTTTCCTGGCAGTCCAGTGGTTAAAACTAAATGTTTCCATTGTAGGGGGCATGAGTTTGATCCCTGGTCAAGGAACTAAAATCTCGTATGCTGCAAGGTGTGTCTGAAAAAGTAAAAAAGAAAAAAGAAAAAAAGTATAATATAAAAGTAAATAATGAAATAAATAAATCGAGACTATGCCTCGGAGACATTGGTAACTGGCCCAGAGTCACACAACTTCTTAGCAGTGGAGTCCTGACCAGAACCAACAGCTCCCGGCTCTTGGTTTCAATCTCCTATGATACTTTCTTCTTCAACGAACAGACCAACCAAAGATGGCCCACATTACAGAGGGTTAATTATCCCATACGACGCATGGTCCAGACACTGTTTTAGGATCAAGTCAGCAGCTCAGGGATATCAGCAAGGGCCCAGGCTCCTTCTGTCCTTCCATTCTGCCATGTTCAGCTTGGAATCAGCATCTTCCTTCATCTCTGAGGGTTAGCCGTAGCAATTCCAGAAATCACATGCAGGCACTTATACAAATATCACTACACTGGTCCTTTGAAAGTGAAGAAATCCTTTTCCAGTACCAGCCCCAGCTTCCAGCACAGCTTTTCTTAGATCCGTTTGGACCAGGACTGGGTGACATGCACACATTTCAAATGCAAGATGGACCTGGGTTTTTAGCCTCTGCCATGAGAGGTAGGCCATGTGCAGAGAAGAAATGGTGAGGCGAGGACCATGGCCCCCGGGTATACAACCCACGATGTCTACCACTCATTTAATCCAGCCACCCTCTGTGTCTCCTCCGGTCAGTGCCAGGCAGTAGGGGGCCTGGTCCCATAATCTGTAGTCATTAAGCCTTCTGAGAAGGAAGCTGCAATTCCTCGTAGTGAGTAGGCTTCTCCACCCTCATACACATAGTCAGCTCTCCTTGGTTTTCCACTGAGCCAACCCTAACACTGCTGGCGAGGAGCTCTCACACTGGAAATATAGGCACCATCAGACCTCTGCCTCGTTGGCCTTCACAGGGACCCTGGCCTTTTCCTTGTCTGGTGAAAAAACGTAGACTCGGAGAGTGAAGAACTTGACTCAGTCCAACAGACTCCTGGACTCCAGGCCCCATCACTCCTTCCACCTGTCTGCACTTGGGAACCACATCAGTTGTTTATTTGGATGTTTTAAATTAAAGACTATGGGAAGGTAAACTATACAAACTACTCTTTTTAGTAGGGATCAGGTCCTCTGAGATGTCTATTAGGATCCACCCACCCAGTAAAGAGAACCAGCAATGGGGTGTGAATGTCACGTGACCTTGGGAAAGTTATCAATCAGCTTCTGCCTCAGCTTCCTCATCTGTAAAGTGGGGGAATACCAATGTCTACTTCATATACCCTTGTGAGGACCAAATGAGTTAACATACACAAAATGCTATGTTTGGAACAGTACCTGACTCTTGATAAGCATTCAGTTAATGTTGCCTGTTGTCACCTATCCATCATTCATCTCCACACCTAGTAACAGTTTGATTTGTCCTAGAAAGGACCTCGAGGTACTCCCTTCCCAGTTTTGAAACAGTCCATGTCTGATTCTAACTGTTGCTTCTTGACCTGCACGCAGGTTTTGCAGGAGACTGGTAAGGTGGTCTGGTATTCCCATCTCTTGAAGAATTTTCCACAGTTTGTTGTGATCCACACAGTCAAAGGCTTTAGCGTAGTCAATGAAGCCAAAGTAGATGTTTTTTGGAATTCTCTTGCTTTTTCTATGATCCAATGGATGTTGGCAATTTGATCTCTGGTGCCTTTGCCTTTTCTAAATCCAGCTTGTACATCTAGAAGTTCTCGAGTCATGTACTGCTGAAGCCTAGCTTGAAGGATTTTGAGCATGACCTTGATAGCATGTGAAGTGAGTGCCATTGTCTGGTAGTTTGAACATTCTTTGGTATTGCCTTTCTTTGGGATTGGAGGTCAAATCAGTCAATCCAAAAGGAAATCAACCCTGAATATACATTGGAAGTATGGATGCTGAAGCTAAAGCTCCAATACTTGGGCCACCTGATGTGAAGAGCTGACTTACTAGAAAAGACTCTGATGCTGGGAAAGACTGAGGGCAAGAGAAGAAGAGGGTGGCAGAGGGTGAGATGGTTGGATGGCATCACTGACTCAGTGGACACAAGTCTGAGCAAACTCCGGGAGATGGTGAAGGACAGGGAAGCCTGGTGTGCCGCAGTTCATGGGATTGCAGAGTCGGACATGACTGAGTGACTGAAGAACAACACAACAGAAAGAACCTAAAGCGTGCGGTTTCTACTGTAGTTTTTGTTATAATGACAATCTGCCCCCTCTCTACTCGCCTCCAGGGTGTGACAGTGCCCTGGAGCAGACAGCATCTTTACAGATTGCACGAGGATAACAGGAACCTTCCCGGGCACCAACCTCCATCCCTAGTGTGAGGCTGCTTTGCCTCAAATGGGACCCTACTCCTCCCGTTCAGCCCTCCGAGGGGGCTGGACACGTGCCCCAAGTGCGCCACCTGGGCTCCCTGTCCAGGGGAGGTCACTTCCTCCCAAAGCTCTTCTCTGGAGTCAGGGTAACGCCTCCGAGGCTGTTACTGTCTGCAGTGGAGATGCACAGGGGGAGGGAGAATTTTCTGTCTGCTGGATTCCCTCCCCGACCACTGGGAGAATTCAGGCTGGCATCTGTGCCTGGAACAATCTCTTCTCTTCCCCTCTTTCCCCACAGGGGTGGGATGGCTGGTCCCGGGGAAGCCTGGCTCACAGGATGCAAGGCAAGACAGCTCTCCCCCGCAAAGAGGTGGACAAGGCTCTGGGGCAAAGGGTGACGTGAGGCTGTTGAGAGGCTGACAGAGACAGAAGGATCTCTCCCGCACTATGAGGCCAGCCTCCTCACCTCTGCACCCCTGTCATCAGTCCTCTGGGTCAAAGTGACCGGGGCATTAATTGAGCACCTTTAGCGGAAGCACTTGTAAGAGAGAGAGGGAGAAGCACTTAACGGCGGCAAAAGCGAAGATAAGAGAAGTGAAGGACCATGTTCAAGAACTAGCAGATCTTAGGGGCAGAACCTGGGTTCAAACTGTGGTGTCAGCTCCAGCGTTGTTCTTTATACACAAAAGAGGCTGCCTTTTCAGCTCTATCTTATTTAACACATATTCTGAGCTTCTCTCTGTGTCTCTGATAGAGGGATCCAAGCCCCAAATAATCTGAATAATATCCATTACTTTAGCTCCCATCATTGTGCCCTTTAGCAAAAAATATATACACAAAACAGGACTGTTTGACAAGGTACAGCTGCTAAAGGGAGGAGGCAGCGAGGCTGCCTGGGTGAATAGACAACGGGAAGGAACATTCCAAATGCCCCTGAGCATTCCAGAAGGCTCTGGCCACTCCAAGAAAGAGAAGAGGAACTGAAGAGCCTCTTGATGAAAGTGAAAGAGAAGAGTGAAAAAGCTGGCTTGAAACTCAACATTAAAAAAACTAAGATCATGGCATCTGGTCCCATCACTTCATGGCACATAGATGGGGAAACAGTGGAAATAGTGACAGACTTTATTTTTTTGGCTCCAAAATCACTGCAGATGGTGACTACAGCCATGAAATTAGAAGACACTTGCTCCTTGGAAGAAAAGCTATGACAAACCTGGACAGCATATCAAAAAGCAGAGACATTACTTTGCCAACAAAGGTCTGTCTAGTCCAAGCTATGGTTTTTCCAGTAGTCATGTATGGATGTGAGAACTGGACCATAAAGAAAGCTGAGTGCCGAAGAATTGATGTTTTTGAACTGTGGTGTTGGAGAGTCTTCTTGAGAGTCCCTTGGACTGCAAGGAGATCCAACCAGTCCATCCTAAAGGAAATCAATCCTGAATATTCATTGGAAGGACTGATGCTGAAGCTGAAACTCCAATACTTTGGCCACCTGATGTGAAGAACTGACTCACTGGAAAAGACCCTGATGCTGGGCAAGTTTGAAGGCAGGAGGAGAAGGGGATGACAAAAGATAAGACGGTTGGATGGCACCAATGACTCGATGGACATGAGTTTGAGCAAACTTTGGGAGTTGGTGATGGACAGGGAAGCCTGGTGTGCTGCAGTCCATGGGGTTGCAAAGAGTTGGACACAACTGAGTGACTGAACTGAACTGAACTGATTGAATTTGTTACAGTATTGCTTCTGTTTATCTTTTGGTTTTTCAGTTGTGAGGCACATGGGATCTTAGCTCCCCAACTGGAAATAGAACCCTCACCGCCTGCATTGGCAGGTGAAGTCTAAAACACTGGATAGCCAGGGAAGTCCTACTATTTCTCTTTCATTTCAAATCAGAACACACTGAGTTTGCTCCTTGTCTTCAGAGAGGAGGAATTTCATCTACAGAAGACAGGGGTGTGGGATCTGAAGGCATGGATGCTGCCTGTAACAGCCAGACCCAGAGGGTCTTTCTGGAACACCCAGAGTCACTGTCTTCACCCTGAAAGTTTTGACGAATTCACTTTCTTTCTCAGCAAGCAGAAGGCTTGGAGCAGGCAGCTCTGGCTGGGAACTAGGCCAGATTGACAGGACAGGACTAGTCTTGTGGGGTGGGGTCAGCCTTTACTGCTAAAGGGAGGAGACAGTGAGGCTGCCTGGGCAAACAGACAATGGGAAGGAACATTCCAAATGCCCCTGAGCATTCCAGAAGGCGCCGGCCATTCCAAGAGCAGGGCTTTATCCACCTACTGCTTACCACCTGTGCTGAGGAGGCAATATGCTTTTTCTCCACTTTGTCTCTTGCTTGGGACCCAGCCCCCAGCTTCTACACTGGCCCTGTACCCTCTGCCCAGGAAGCCTTACCAGTCCCTCCCTGGTCCTTTCTTTCCCTTCTCCTCACCTGAGCTCACAAATCTCCGACTGACCCATAACCTCACTGAGCTCTTAGATTGTCCCCGCACTTGTCTGTTTGGAAGGCATCATCTTCCGCAGATGGCCCAGTGCTTCCATGGGAGTCCTACCTCCAGCTCCCCTCAGGGTTTAGTGCGCACAGACAAGGGACAGCTGGTGTAGGTGATGAATAACTCCGTTAACGTTGACATAAGTCAAAGTTTGACGTAAGTCAAAGGCGTGCTGGAGGGCACGCCGCAAGCTCCTGCAGCCTCACCCACAGAGTCACTGCGGCCACTTACAAAGGAAATGAAAAATAATTCTTCCTTCCCGATCCCGTCATTATGCTGTTTTAAGAGGAAGACAACACCAGGTCACCAGTATTTCCATGGTCCTCAAACACATTCCAGCAGGAAGCTGTCTCTTTACCTCTCCCACAGCATTCAGGACGTCAGAGCTTTTTCTGGCAGTCTGAGCTCTCTGTGATTGAACCCCACTCACATCTCCAACCTCACTTTTCCCTGATATCTCTTTGGTGAGCCAATGTTTTAGCCAACACAGTGGCTTGCTGTTGTTTGCCACCCCACCCCCTGCTCCCCTGCACCCCTGCCTTATACCGCTGCTAATGTTGTCATCCTTGCAGCTGCCAATCTGACCTATATTTCAAGGTACCATGAAATCTTCAGTGAAGGGTTTTTTTTTTTTTTTTCCCCACACCATGTGGCAGGTGTGATCTTAGTTCCCCAACCAGGGATTGAACCCACGTCCCCTGCATTGGAAGCACGGAGTCTTAACCACTGTATCACCAGGCAAGTGAAAAGAATTATCTAGAAATTCACTATGCTAGAACATCTACACAGGTTTTGCACAGATATCACTTTCTCTATGATCTTTGCCCTCTCTACATGGATTGTTCTACTAGGCTGCAAGCTCTTTAAAGGAGTGAGGGAGTCTGGCTCAAACTGCATCCTCTCAAGGCTCTTGGTTACAGACTTGTTATACATATAACCCAGTAGTGCATGGCAAAGTGGGTGATTGGTAGAAACTGCTATGGGTGATTATCTACAAAAGGATTCCCCTAAGATAGTGAAGGATGCCTTTGGGCATTTCATAGATGGAGAGCCCTGTTTCATGGCTGAACCTCCCCCCTACCTTTCCTGCATTCTCTCCACAGTGATGATAGGAACACACTGATTGCAGACACAAGGGGAGAAGCTATCTTAGAGCTCAACTGCTTATGATACCCAGCAATACAAGCGCTGTCACAGGGAGGGGACCCCAATTTCCATCACAACCTCACACAGATGAGGGTCCAAGAACCATTTCAAGTGGAGACACAGAGGTACATAATCAATAAGTCAGACAGCTTTCTTCTAGCAGGTGCTGAACAGGCCACAGGAGGAGAGGAAATGATTTCCACAAAGATGGGTCAATGATATCAGATCTCAGCCCCTCTTACCCTTCCAAAGGGTCAGAAAAATCCAATGATGTAAAATGGCTTTACACCGAGAGATTCAAATATGATTTTTTTTTTCAGGTATGATTTTTTATATTCAAGTCCAACCCTGTAAAAGAAATGGGCTGTTTCTTCCTCTTTGGCTCTGTTTCCAATTAGAAATGTATTGTCCTTTTATAATTAACTGAGGAACCACAGATGAAATTGCCAACATCCATTGGATCATCAAAAAAGTGAGAGAGTTCCAGAAAAACATCTGCTTTATTGACTATGCCAAAGCCTTCGACTGTGTGGATCCCAATAAACTGTGGAAAATTCTGAAGGAGATGGGAGTACCAGACCACCTGACCTGCCTCTTGAGAAACCTGTATGCAGGTCAGGAAGCAACAGTTAGAACTGGACATGGAAAAACAGACTGGTTCCAAACAGGAAAAGGAGTATGTCAAGGCTGTATATTGTCACCCTGCTTATTTAACTTATATGCTGAATACATCATGAGAAATGCTGGGCTGGAGGAAGCACAAGCTGGAAGATGGCCGGGAGAAATATTAATAACCTCAGATATGCAGATGACATCACCCTTATGGCAGAGAGTGAAGAACTAAAGAGCGTCTTGATGAAAGTGAAAGAGGAGAGTGAAAAAGTTGGCTTAAAGCTCAACATTCAGAAAACAAAGATCATGGCATCCTGTTCCATCATTTCATGGCAAATAGATGGGGAAACAGTGGAAACAGTGGCTGACTTTATTTTTGGGGGCTTCCAAATCACTGCAGATGGTGATTGCAGGCATGAAATTAAAAGAGGCTTGCTCCTTGGAAGGAAAATTATGACAAACCTGGACAGCATATCAAAAAGCAGAGACATTACTTTGCCAACAAAGGTCCGTCTAGTCAAAGCTATGGTTTTTCCAGTAGTCATGTATGGATGTGAGAACTGGACCATAAAGAAAGCTGAGTGCCAAAGAATTGATGCTTTTGAACTGTGGTGCTGGAGAAGACTCTTTGAGAGTCCCTTGGACTGCAAGGAGATCCAACCAGTCCATCCTAAAGGAAATCAGTCCTGAATATTCATTGGAAGGACTGATGCTGAGGCTGAAACTTCAATACTTTGGCCATCTGATGTGAAGAACTGACTTATTTGAAAAGACCCTGATACTGGCAAGAATGAAGGCAGGAGAAGGGGATGACAGAGGATGAGATGGCTGGATGGCATCACTGACTCTATGGACATGAGTTTGGGTCAACTCTGGGAGTTGGTGATAAACAGGGAGGCATGGCGTGCTGCAGTCCATGGGGTTGCAAATGACTGAGCAACTGAACTGGATTAACTGAAGAGAGTAGCTAACAGGAGAGTTGGTTCTTCTGGCTTTAAACCCTCATACAGAGGCTGGAGTTGAGGCAAGTCCTTTTAGATGTTAATTGGAACCATTAGTAAACAGCTCCTTGGACAGCCCTCCCCCTACACCCCAGGGCATCTGTTTCCTCTTTTGTAAAATGGGGGAAGGGTGGACTCTTTCCAACCTTATCCTGAGGCTGCAGAAGTTGAGGTATTCTCTAAGAGCATTCCTTTGGATGGCATGGCTGCAATGAACATTGCTATCTCTCTAACTGACACCTATCCTATCATGGGAAAGCACAGTCCCAAGGTGTGGAAGCCATTCAACATAATTTCACACACTTTGAGACAGAAGAAGGTTATCACTTCCACTCTTCTGGGATAAATGCTCCCTGTAATGCAAGACATGCAGGAAATAGCGAACTATTCCCTGAGACAGTCTCACCATGATAAAGTATCTTTGCAGTCTTATATGGGACCTTGTTTTCCCAGAACTGTAACTTTATAGTCATCTCTTCCTTGAGATTTCAGACCCCAGCTCTTGTTTTCCACATTAATTCATGCTGAAGTGCAGCCTGGATCATGTTGGCAAACTTTCCAAGTGGAAATGGATTTCTAGGTTCTCACTAAAAATTACCATGTTCTCACCAGCCCAATCTGGATAACATTTTGTGTCTTATGTAATGTCTATTTCCCAAAGGAATTAAAATGCTTCTGTATATCACTCTGTCCAACAAATTTTTAATAAGGCCTGCTCCTAATTACCTCTATGAACAAGCAGAATCCCCAAAAACCGATTACCCAAAAATCTTTTCTTGAGCCAAGAATGTTATTTTCAAAATGGATTTGAATCAGGTGTTGAGAAGCAATGTTACATTTTATTTTGGTAAATATCTGATAGGGGAGCCAGCTCTTGATGCCACAGCCCCAAAGACTGGCTATTGGGCATCTGGAAGCCTTCCCATGCCCAGGTGCCTAAGATCAAGTCCTGATCAGTCTTACCTGGGCAAGGATAGTCACTGTTTACAAAGCACTTTAGTTGGCTCTCACATGATATAAGCAGGCCTCAGAGTAATTCTCCCCATCTGAAAGATGAGGAGTCTGAAGGTCAGAGTGGTTTGTTGACTTAGTTAACAACATTTAAGCATAAGACATTCCCAAGTTCACAAGACCAGCTGACGGAAGAGCCAGGTACACTTCTAGCCTTCTCATTAAATCACATCACATTTAAGTGTATTCTGGCAAAATACTGACAGCAGTATAGGCTCTGGAGAATGAAGAAGGCTTCTGTTTAGAGAGAAGGTGAAAAAAGCTTACAGAATTTTGTTGCAAAACCATAATGTCTTGAGCTGGATGCAGATGAATCAAAGTCAAAGGAACTCAGAGGAGAAAGAGATTCTTCTGGCTTTGAGGGTAAGGAGATCAAAGGAGGCTCTTCCAGGGCGAGACTGAAGGAGGAAACAGAATGGGTTCTATCTTGAAAGCAGGACTCCATCTTGGGCCAGACTGTGGACTTTGACATACCAACTGAAAAACCAGACCCCAGGAGGAAGAGCCCCAGGGCTCTCCATTGCCTAAAAGAATACCCTAATTATCTGTGTAACTGAATAGAATCACACATTCTATTATGCTTATTGGGGTATGACCACAAGCCTATTGATAATTGTCCACTGTTAAGTACCTAGGCTTAAGACAGAAGAATCAGGGGTTAACTTTGTATCTTTCTTTTTCCTTTGTTCAGACTAGTTTCAGGGAATTTTAGGGAGGTGGGTTTGGACACACACGCTTAGGGTATATAAGGTTTTCACAAAAAACTGGTCGGGGTCCTTGGCTAAGAGGAGACTCTGCCTTGGGCCTGCCGGTATAATAAACTGCACTCCACTAACTGCACTGTCCTTCTGAGTGAGTTTGTTTATGGGAACATGCGGCTACAACAAGATTTCTGAGCTGGTCTTAGAAGGATGGCTGGGTGTGGCACATATGGCTCACAGCAAAGTAGACAGAGCAACGCCAGGTGCTTGCTCCTGAATGTGACCCAGAGGACACAGGAAGCACAGCGAGGAGGGGAGAATGCTGCTTGCAAGGTGGCCCACGTGTCTGACTCTGCTGGCCCCGCTGCAGCCCTGGTCAGATCTCCTGACTTTCCAACTCCTATGGCTTCAAGTGAGGAAACACTATGTCCAAAGTCTGGCTCCTCGGTCATGGAGAATCAAGTGAGCTACCAGGCAGACTGAAGCACTTTAGAGTGATCACAAAGGAAGGGAAGAAAGGGAGGAAGGGAGAAGAGGGGAAGACACCAGAGAGAAGGCCTCTGGTGGAGTCCTAGTGGGTATGAGCTTTGTCTTCAACAGGTGGTTTTCCAGATTATCTCAGCAAGTTTCTGCCGAGAGGCTTTGGTGAGTGAGTTTGTTGTGTGTTGTTTCATTGTACTTTTGTTTCAACCTAATTTGCTCAATCAGATTGGGCCTCCTGCTAGCATTATGCAAAGGAGCTCTCAAATACAATAGTTTTTTTTTTTTTTTTTAATTTTAGCTTTTGTGATTCTGGTCACTGGGATTTTGGAGTTTCCAGATAGACTGGCAGCTCCTCATGTCCAAATCACTCTTCTTTTGAGGCTCAGCTTCAATATCTCCTTCCCACCAGCCCTCCCTGGGCCTTCATGTCCTTCCTTGTCTTTCATGGTCTTGATAACAATAGCCCCTGTACCATATGTGTATGTGTTTGTGTGTATATAAAAAACACATATATATATCACACACACACACACACTCATGTATGTATATATTCACCTACCCATTTATAGCGGTTTCCCGGGTGGTACTAACGGCAAAGATTCTGCCTGCCAATGCAGGAAACTCAAGAGATGAGGGTTTGACCCCTGGGTTAGGAGGATTCCCTGGAGAAGGAAATGGCAACCACTCTAGTATTCTTGCTTGGGAAATCCCATGGACAGAAGAGCCTGGCAGGCTACAGTCCATGGAGTGGCAAAGAGTCAGACATGATTGAGCAACTGAAAACACACACACACACACATCTCATACACTTGACCTGTAGACTTCTTGATAGGACCAGATCATAACCATTTGAGGTCAAGGATCTGTGATGTGTTCTGTAGACCCAGAGCCTACACAGCATCTGGCACATAGGTGCTTAGGAGAATGAATGGCAAGCAGATACATTTCATCCCCATGGGGCCTTCCCATTTTCATGGGGCTCTGGACAAAATATAGCTTAAATAGTGGGCCCTGAATGAATCAGGAAAGCATCCCCAACAAACTGAAAACAATTTCACAGAGTGCAGTCTAGAAACTTCTGTTCTTTTATTGCCTGCCAAGTTTATTTGAAAGTCTAGTATAGAAGGGAGATCTTCCCCATTTGTCTCATATCCATTGAGACCCCATAACTCTGCTGTTACGGAAATTAGAATGTTCAGCCTGTCAATGATACAAGTATCTTTGGTGATCCTTAACATTTTCAGACCCTGATGGAAAAGACCCTAATGCTGGGAAAGACTGAAGGCAGGAGGAGAAGGGGATGATGAAGGATGAGATGGTTGGATGGCATCACTGACTCAATGGACGTGAGTTTGAGCAAGCTCCAGAAGTTGGTGATGGACAGGGAAGCCTAGCATGCTGCAGTCCACGGGGTTGCAAAGAGTTGGGCATGACTGAGTGACTGAACGATGATGACAACATTTTGAGAGCTCACAAAGAACCCTTTATAAGTCTGAGGAAGGGACTTCTCTGGTGGCCCAGTGATTAAGAATCCACCCACCAATGTAGGGGACATGGGTTCGATCCCTGCTCTGAGAGGGTTCCACATGTCACAGAGCGACCAAGCCTGTGTGCCACCACAACTACTGAGCCTGCGAACCTAGAGTCCAGGAACCACGACGACAAAAGCCATTGAAATGAAAAGCCCACGGACTGCAACTAGGGAGTAGCCCCTGCTGGCTATAACTAAAGCCTGCAGATCAACGGGAGATCCAGCACAGCCAAAACTAACTAAATAAAATAAAACAAGTCTGAGGAAGTTATCCCGAGAGTGTAGATACAAAATTTTACATTACAGTGTGTATAGAATTTCAGGAGTCTATCTCAGGATACTCTCAGGTTAGGCTCTAGGCCAGTGTCTCTCAAAATATGGGTTTCCCTGTTAGGACTATCTTTGAGGTCATATTTCCTTCTAATAGTAGGTTTTTAAACATAAGAGCACAGTTTGAGAGTAAACTGCTAAAACCATAAAGCGAATTAGGTGTAATGTGTAATGTTAGTCAATTAGTTGTGTCTGACTCTTTGCGACTCCATAGACTCTGGCTCACTAGGCTTCTCTGTCCATGGAATTCTCTAGGCAAGAGTACTGGAGTGGGTTGCCATGCCCTTCTCCAGGAGATCTTCCCAACCCAGGGATCAAACCCAGGTCTCCTGCATTGCAGGCAGATTCTTTACCATTTGAGCTACCCAGGTAGCCCTTTAGCAAATTAGGTGATAATGCATTATTATCTGGAAAATCTCTCGTTCTATTAAAATGTCTTTATCATCAAATGTTTAGATGCTCCTGATTCTATGATAGCATTTTTTAACAAATTTTGTTTTAATCCTTTTCTCTGGGTAGTTATATCATCAGAATTTTGGGGTCAAGATTTGTATTTCTTAAGTTTTAGGCCCTGACAATTGCTCATTGAATGGAATTCCAATTATATTTTATTGTAAAATAAACATAGTTTTGTGACATGAAAAGCATTATACCAAAAAAAAAAAAAAAAAAATTCCAGCTCTACCAGGTCCTGAGATTACCAAAGGCAAGACCCAAGACAGAGAACATGTTACAGAAAGCATAAAGGAAATGGGCCTTGAATGACTAAATGAATAGATAAACCCACTCTTGAAGGATAAGCTGCAAGGGTATTTTCTAATAACCAAGTTACAGGAGCTCTTCAGGAAATGACCACTTGGCTGGACACATGGAATCACGAGGCAAGAACTCTTCTGTTATATGTAAATAAGTTTTACTAAAATTCAAACTGTTGGATTAGAGATGGTTCAAAGGCACTCTAGGGCCCTCCCACCTGCCTCAGTGCCTAACACTTAACACTCTTGAGGAGAAAATTTGGTGCAATGGTTTTTGCTTGGTGGAAAAGCAGTGGCTCAGGAGAATTGGGCTAGACCTCAGGTGGTACTAGTGGTAAAGAATTCGCATGCTAATGCAGGACATGCAAGAGATGCAGGTTCAATCCCCAGGTCAGGAAGATCAACTGGAGAAGGAATAGCACTTCATTCCAGTATTCTTGCCTGGAAAATTCCATGGACAGAGGAGCCTGGCCCGATACAGTCCATGAGATCACAAAGAGTTGGACATGACCGAGCAACTGAGCACAGAACAGAACCAGAGGAACAATCTTTGGCTATTTAGTTACCTCTGAGAATGCATCTCTTTCTCCATCTGCAAAATGATATGCAGTAGAGACTGAGCATGTAGGTGCCGGTGGAGGTGTGGGGGACAGGACACCGAGTGGTTGGCGGGACTGAATATAGAAGATCTGGAACACCACGCCTTATTCTGCCTGGTAGCAGGGAGCTAGGAGAGGCCACCGTGCTGGAGAAAACACAGAACTCAGTGGCTAAGAATCTCAGGGCTGGGGATGTGGCCTCGTGGTGGGTCCTGCTATTCTGGAAACATGGTAGACAACGCTATTTGATTCAGGCTCATTTTCTTATGGAACCTCCACAGAGCCTCACTGCCTCCTCTGTAGACTGTTCTATGCTGCCACTGCCTTTGGCACTGGACATAAAACCTATTTTCCATCTTGGTTCCCTGAGAATAAATGAGCGGATCATCTATCATGACGGCAAAAACATTTTGTTATAGGTTGCAAGTCATTTTCACTTCCTTTCTTTCCTTTGGGACTTCACCACTGTGGTGACAGGACGGGGCTTATTATTTTCATCATGTAGATAAGGAAACAGATTCAGAGAGGCAGAGATCTGGCAAATGTAGCACAGCTAGGATTGAATCTCAGGTCTGTCAGATTCTAAATCCCATGATTTTTTTAAACTTATTCTCTTTTTTTTTTTTTTAATTGGAGTATAGTTGCTTTATAATGTTGTGCTAGTTTCTGCTGAATAATGAAATGCATCAGTTATATGTCTGCATATATCTCTTCCCTCTTGGGCCTCCCTCTCAGCCCACGCCCTCTCCCATCCATCTATGTCGTCACAGAGCACTGTGCTGAGCTCCTTGTGCTATATAGCAGGTTTCCACTATCTGTTTTACACGTGGCAGTGCACATATGTCAAATACTGTGTATTAATGCATGTGAGAGCCAAAGAATTGATGCTTTTGAATTGTGCTGGAGAAGACTCTTGAGAGTCCCCTGAACTGCAAGGAGGTCAAACCACTCAATCCTAAAGGAAATCAATCATGAATATTCATTGCTGATATGACTGGTGTTGAAACTGAAGCTCCAAAACTTTGGCCACTGACGGGAAGAGCCGACTCATTGGAAAAGACCCTGATGCTGGGAAAGATTGAGGGCAGGAGGAGAAGGGGACGACAGAGGACGAGATGGTTAGACAGCATCACCAACTCAACGGACATGGATTTTGAGCAAACTCTGGGAGATGTTGGAGGATAGAGGAGCCTGGCGTGCTATATAGTCATGGGGTCGAAAAGAGATGACTTAGTGACTGAACAAGTGGAATCAAGAAAAATGGCACAGATAAAGCTATTTGCACTGCATTAATTAACTTCTTACTTTAATATGCCATCATGAAATTACATCTCCCTTCCGCTCATGCCCCAACAACATGCATCAATGTCATTCTACCTTGGCTTGTGGTTAACTGTGTCTCTACAATTAGCTTCTGAGTTCCTGCAGAGCCGGCAGGACTATCCTTTAGCCACTTCTCTATGCCTCCGCCACAAAGCTTCCCGAAAAGGAGATACACAGCCAGCGTTTATTATTTATAGGTCACTCACCAAACACTGATGCTTGCTCTGTGGCAGGCCCTGTGCTAGCCACCAGGTCTTATGTTAATGGAAGTGAGCTGACTGTCCCCTGTAACAGTGGTCCCCAACTCTTTTGGCACCAGTGATAGTTTCTGTGGAAGACAATTCTTCCATGGACTGGGGGGGAGGTGGTGTGGGGATTATTTCAGGACTATTTAAGTGCATTACATTTATTGCACACTTTATTTCTATTATCAATACTTTCTATTACTGTTACATCAGCTCCACCGCAGATCATCAGGCATTAAATCCTAGAGATTGGGGTCTCCTGCTCTACAGAACTGATGAATGAATCCTGCAAAACTGTGCCCCATAGGGTTAACAGAAATCCTTGACTTCTACAGAACAGCAGATAAGGGAACAGATTGTTAAACAACAACAACAACCCTGCTTGTAACCTGCCTTTACTGATTAAGCTTGATTTAGTGTTTGTTTGTTTTTTTTCTTTAATTGCATACCCTCCAAGTTTCACATAGCGAGGCAATATATCACAACACTACTTAACCACCCCTATAGATAACTCCTCTGATGTATGGGCCCAACAATGGGCACTTAAGCTGTTTTCCAGAAACCTGGCATCAGCTCTTGTCTAGTCAGGCTGACGAAAGCAGATAGAGACCATTGACCCTAAAACTGGGCCTGCACAGTTGTCTGATGGGTGACTTTTTGATGTCAGAAGGCCAAACTCTCCACCCTCAGATCTTGCTAAAGCACCTCCATTTTTGAACATGCATCCCATGAAGAAGCATGTAACCCAGACCCCTGCACAAATGCTGATAACTCATCTTTTCTCTACCGCCCATCACCTTGCCCCAGGCCTCAGACAACCTTGCTTCTTTATATATAAATATCTCACACCCTTTGCCTTCAAGGAAGTGGATCTGAGATTCCTTCTCCTATCTCCTTGCTTGGCTGTTTTGTGAATCAGCTCCTTGGTTGGCTGTCTTGAGTCAGCTCTTTCCCTGCCACAAACCTCAGCATCTCAGCGTTTGGCTTGCTGTGTGTCAGGCAAACGAGCCTGGTTCAGTTAACATGCGCCACAAACCAGGATGGACCATGCCCAGCCCTGTGTTTTTCAAATCCTATTCCAGCAGCTTGTTTGGTGGAGGGACTCGGAGGGAGGGTGATGAGAAGCTGCCAAGAGAATCCAAAATGACAGGCAGGGCCATGTGCAGCTGGGTGAGTCAGGGTACCCATCTTTAATGTCTGTCCTGACAGCCACTCTTCTTGTGACACTGGGAAAATTATCTACTTTTTCTGAACTTCAGTTTTGGACAGTTCTAAAGAGAGACTGGATGGAATTTCTTTATATTTTGCATACAAAGTCTTTTGAAGTTCAGGGTTTGTGGTTCCTGGCCTTGCAGGGGGCGGGTGGGGGGCCTCTCTGGTTACCTTGCTCCTCCCCATGTTCTCATCACAGCTACAGCAGTGAGGTGACTCTCCTGAAGCCTAAAAGGGGTCAGGTCAGTAACAGTAAATGTGCCAGGCTGACCTCACAGATAGGGGGCAGAGGCCACCGGCAGCTTTGCTCACTCAGCTGGATTCCAGGATTCAGCTGGAGACAGAAGCAACTATTGAAAAATGCCTGTTGACCAAGATAAAGACTGCCTTGGTGAACATTTGTACTTTTAAGCAGCATTAAGGGAAGAATTTTCTTCCCAGCCCTTCTCCTGGGCCTTCATTACATAAACCACATCTCCCTTCTAACCTATCAGACCTCTTTCTTTCTTTTCTTCTTTTTCCCTGTAGAAAGAAGTGGCATATTTCCTCTGTGATTCTTTTTTGTATTTTGCCCTTGGACAACGCTCAAAGGAGAGGAAGACTTTGCCTACTTTCTGACTATTTGATAACCAGAGCAGCGGCTGAGTTTAAATACAGTTGTTAAGAATCTGCCAAGAATCTAAACTCCATCTACCAGGATAAAACTTCACCTTCTTGGAAAAAAGTCTACTCTGGGGTGGACTGGGGGAGGTAGAAATGGGGGCTGATGTTGGTCCATATACATCAGTGGTACTATAAAACACTGAGGGATGTTTAATGTTTAACACGCTCCTGCCTTATCTTGAGGTGGATTTTATTTTCGGTGTGGAGTCCCTCCAGCATGTAAATAAAATACTTCATTTCCTGCATTTGAACTATTTCTTCAAAGGCAAAATTGCTCTCCCTGTAAACAAATAGTGAGAAACGAGGTACACAGAGCTCTCTTAAACACAGAGTGACAGACTGCATGACCTTTCCTGGTAGGAAAGTGGCTTTGACAAATCTCATTTATTTGTACTTTCCTTGGGGCTGAGGGAAGACAATGTGGAGGCACAGGCTCACTGCTGTAATAAAACGATAGAGGATGTGACTTTGAAAGCTATGGAGAGTGGGATAAAAATTTAGGAAAATGACCATCCCCTTTCTGTGCAAAAGCAATTTATGTCTACTTATGTCAATGATAAATGCATTTCTCAGTGTTTCCATATAGAAGATCTCTACACACTAAAACCAATGCCTCAGATCGTCTTAGAAATGTCACAGTGATCTTATAACATGCACACCTGCCACTTTTTGTCCTTTCTACACACATGCAAAGAGAGAATTTTATAGATGCCTCGCGCTCTCAGGGGGTCAGCACTGGATTCATGATACTCATGAATTCTTGACATTCACTAGTGGTCCGTGCTTATTGCATTAATAAAATTAATAATTTAATAAGCACCTACAAACCCAGCCCCCAAAGCTGTGTCTAAGACTCTGACACAATCTGTATCTAACCACGTGGCTAAACTTCCATCTCACCCCTTGCCTCTTATGCATGGGAGGTAACCGTCGGTTTTAATCCTGTCTTCATCATTCTCTCGCTTTCTTTTTTATGTGATTTCATTGCTTTTATTTGTAGTTCCATAAAATATATTTTTATCTTATCTGTGTTTAATTTAAAGTATTTTGAGACTGACTTTCAGCACTTAATGTTTCAGTGTTGCTGAAGTTCAACTGTTTGGGTGACTGTGTGAGAATACCACAGTTTATTTTCCACTCTCCTTTTGATGGGCATTCGGGTTGTTTCCTGGTTTTGCTATTGTGAACGGTGGAGCTATGAGCATTCTTATGTAGATCTTTTTTATATGCACAGGATGGTATTGCTGGAGCAAAGGCTATGTGAGATGTTCAACTTCAGGAGAGAATGACAATGTTTAATATTTTATATAATCATCCCAACACACATACATGCATGTGGATGGTTCATATTGCTCAAATTGGTATTCGCTGTATTTAAATGATAAGAGCACTATTATATATTGGTATTTTAGTGAGAAAAAATTAAAAGAAAAACAATGCGTTTCTTCCACAAACCTCAAATTATCCAAGTATAAATAAAACGGAATGTCTTAGATCATGCCAAATCTAGAACCAATACAACTGATAAACTCAGAAAAACCGAAACATCACCACTGCAGCACAAATACCTTTCATGGAATGGTTTTGTCTACTGTCCATGGCTTCTGTGGTGGCTCAGTGGTAAAGAATCTGCCTGCCAATGCAGGAGACAAGGGTTGGATCCCTGGGTTGGGAAGACCCCTGAGAGAAGGAAATGGCAACCCACTCCAGTATTCTTGCCTGGGAAATCCCAAGGACAGAGGAACCTGGCAGGCTCCAGTCCATGGGGTTGTAAAAGAGTTGGACCTGATTTAGTCACTAAACAACAACAGGGGAATTTTAACTTCTAAACAGAAAATGCTGGGAAGAATTCATATTTTAGAACTTGATAAAATGATAGAAGACCATCCATGCTGACTTTAATATACATCAGAACTCCCTACTTCCTTTTAAATTCAAAGCTTTGGGGATCTATATATTTTTCTTATCTGTAAATAAAGGAACCTTTGTTGCAAAAGCCCTCCCATGCACTTCCTCTTTAACTGAGGTGTGCTGTGCTGGGCTTAGTTGCTTAGTCATGTCTGACTCTTTGCGACCCCATGGACTTAGCCAGTCAGGCTCCTCTGTCCATGGGGATCCTCCAGGCAAGCATACTGGAGTGGGTTGCCATGCCCTCCTCCAGGGGATCTTCTGAACCCAGAAATCAAACCGGGGTCTCCTGCATTGCAAGCGGATTCTTTACCAGCTAAGCTACCAGGGAAGCTGGAGAAACGCGTAGATACCTTTAACAAGCCAAACAATGCAATTAGCTGCTTGTCCATAATCATCAGCAAACACTATTATCTGAGATTTTTATTCTTCTTTACCAGATGCTATCAAAGTCTGAATTATGTTTGGTGTTTTGATTGAACAATTACTCTTCTTGTTCAGAAATTGCTTGACTTATCTCTGGAACAAAACACATTCCTTTACATTTAAAAAAAGTGACCATTTTTCTTTTGGGGTGGAAAACCACCAGAGTTGAAACAAATAGGCTACTTGGAGTTTTAATTCCATGTGAAGCTATAGTTGATGAAGAGAAGGTTTTCTGGCCTGAACAATTTTTTAAGAAGGTTGAAAAACAACTTACCTTCACATAGAGCTGCTGAAATTCCTCGAGATTCAGTCTCCCGCTTGGACAGTCCTTGAGAAATCCTTTGTACCACTGCTTGAGTTCATGCTCATTAAACTCTGTGCTCTTCACCAGGTCCTCCATCACTTCGGGGGCCAGTTTGCTATTCTGTTTCCCCATTCTGCCTGAAGAAAAGCAAATTAATGCAATTAGTGCTGCGGCTGTGATCATTTCAAGCTTGATTAGGAGCCAAGCTAGAGTTCTGAGCAGTCCCTTGGTTGGATGTCCCTCCAGTGTGTCTGATCAGTCTACCCAAGTCTGTTTCCTTCTATTTGATATTCTAGAAAAGAGATGCATGAAAAATACTTCTCAAAAGGCTATTGACTTCATCTTCCTTCATCATGTGTCATCTTTTACACACATTGACTCCCACAAGGAAATCCAATCATCTCCTTTTATGCTATTCAGGTAAAGTATATGGAAACTGTTTATAATCTAATTTTATGAATTATGATTCCTTAGCACTTACTGCCCAGATACCTAATTCTGCATTTAGTTTGCAGGGTTACTAAGTGGGGCTATTGACAAGAGCAATAAGGCTTTGTAGGCAAATTATCAAAAAGTGGCTTTGAAAACATGATCAGCAATGGTGGTTGTTCTAATTCTAAAGTTTCTACTGTTTTTTCTTTTTCAAATGGAAACAGCTCATTTTTACTAGTCACATTAGCTCTCTATTTCCCTTCTCATTTTCAGAGTCTTCCTACAACATTGCCTTCAGTGTTGACAACCTCTGGGTGGCTTTTTTTTTTTAAGATTGGTTAGTGAATTTCAGTTGATATAGTTTCATTCTTTTATCATTACTGTTAGTAAGTAAAAATAATAGTGCATAAAATAAAATATAAAATATATCAATCACATGCCAGGTTGTGTGACCAACATCACTCTCAGGTGTAGGTAGGCAGAGCCTAGATTTAGAGTTATCCCTGATTTGGCCATTTATCTTGTGTGCTGCTTAGAGAAATATTAATTATCTGCTTTATCTTCAATTTCTTTCCCAATAAAGCACACATTTAAAAAAACAAAAAACTCTTTCAGATTTACTGTGATGACTAATTAAGAAATAAGTAGGTAAATAAAGACCAAAAATTACTCCAAAATTAGTGAAGGAAAATTAAAGATGATTTAAACTTTTTCCCTTTAATGTTGTTGTTTTGTAACAAAAAAGAATGAAAACAAAACAAATCAACCAGAGTGATTTAAAAATCAGGTTAGACTTGAAAATACGAGGGGCCACCAGAACAAGAAAAGTATCACAAGATCTTTAAAGTCCTTCCTGTTAGAGGAGATAGAGGTTTAGAAGAATTTACCCAAGCAGACCTAGCCCTTTTATGTGCTGGAGACAACTTCTCTACCAGGCCTTCAGCAGGTCTACACTTGCAATAGCCCAAGAGGTGTAATCTTACCACATACCTTGTTGTTATTATTATTTTACCTTCTTCTAAAACAGATTCCACACCCATTGTCAGTAGCCTGCCCTAACACTGCACAATTCTTTCATTGTAATGAAACCAAACCACTTCTGCTGCTTTCTGGAGAAGATTTCCTCTTGGGAAGAATAGGACACAGTAAAAAAATGCTGTTAAGATGGCTATTTGCTTTCAAATGCTTCTGTTTGAGAAAAGGCCCTGAGGATCAGCAACAATGACCTCCGAAATTTCTCTACTTATTTTTGCTCTTAATTTCAAGTTCCAAGTCTCTTATTAGCAACTGTCTCTTAATTATAAGTTTCTGTGGGATTCCACAGCTGGATATGGAAATCAAGTGGGTACTCAGGTGTCAGATTTAATTAATCTGGGTAAGAAAACTGTAATTCATGGTTTTCTTGATAATCAAAAGATGTATTACCCAAGCTTTCAGTATTTCTCTTTGCTCTTTTCAGTAGAGAAGTACAAATGGTCATTTTTGAACTAGAATCTCACCTAATAATAATAGCTATTGAGCCCTGACAGTGGCTGGGGGGTAGACAGTATGTTGAACACTTCATAAACTTGACCTCTAGCCCCATGACAACTGAGCAAGTGATTAGAGTGGCTTTCTTGCACAAGTCATACAACCAGAGCTAGAATTTGAACCTGGAACTGTAAGGAAGACATCAGTGCACAACTACTGAGAGATAGGTGGTTGGAAGATATTTCAGAAGAAGGAACAGGAGCAGAAGCAGGAAGGTTTGAATCAGTGTCCTTTGGCACTGAAAGAAGGGATGAGAGGGCAATCACTTTGCCAGGCTCTTGTTTGGAAAAGCCTGTTAGATTTGCCAAAACCACAATCTCAGAAGTGAGTTTATGTGAATGATGGGAAAATGGATTAACCGTTATTAAAAACCTCCTCTCCCAAGGGCCTTTAGAAGGTCATCAGTGTCAGCTGCTCTCTGGAGCAAGGAAACTTGGATTCTCCAAGGATCACTGTGATGCTTTAAACTGTTCAGTTGACCCAGGAGAGGATGGCCTCTTACACACAAGGGGAACACCATTAGCACCATGAATCACAGTTTTGCAGACTCAAATACATAACCTCATGCAACTTGGTTATGGGTCATGGTCAGTATCATCACTCAGGTGTGGCAGGAAATAAGTGAATCATATAGAAAATCAAGTTCTGGCCTGGATCTGAGCAGCTTGCCACTGCCCTTCTCAGGTTTTGCCTGGATTAGTAATCCTCACTGGGTTCTCTGACTGTAGCCTGCCTTCTGCATGGCTGCTTGACAACATTTCTGAAATGCAAACCTCAACATCTGATCTTCTTCCTAAAACCCTCAGCAGCCCTCCATTGTCTACAGGATTTAGCCCCAGCTTGCTAGCATGGCACAATCCTGCCTATTCATAAACTCATTTTCTACCATCCTGTCTTTTCATTTCACATGCCAGCAATAATCAACTGTTACAGGTCCCAGGACTTGCATGCTTCTACACATTCATGCTTGGCATGTGCTGTTTCTTTTCCTGGAATATCATCCTCCTTTGTCTGCTCAGCATACTTCTTTAAGTACTCAGTTTCACATACCACCTTGTCTGTGAAATCTTTGTGGACTTTCCAAGGCTTTCCAAAGGACTTTCCTTTGTCCTAGGCATCTCCCTTCCCTTATAAAAGCTTCCAAGATCATTATTTCTCTACTGGGTTGTTAGTTGCTTGAAAGGACTGCTTTTTTATTTAATCTTTGCAGCCTGGTACCTCATACTAGGGATGACAGAGGATGAGATGGCTGGATGGCATCTCCGACTTGATGGGCATGAGTTTGAGTAAACTCCGGGAGTTGGTTTTGGACAGGGAGGCCTGGTGTGCTGTAATTCATGGGGTCGCAAAGAGTCGGACACGACTGAGCGACTGAATTGAACTGAACTGAACTGAACCTCACACTAGATGCTCAACAAATATTTTTTGAGGGAGTGAATGAAGGATACATGGGCCACTATAAAGGAGCTGGTCACTGGTCTTCATTAAGTTATGGGATTTGGTATGTTTCTTTCTGGGAAAATCAGCCTCATAATAATCTATACATGAGGAAAGTTAGTGCAACCATAAGTATAAACATAGGGTGCAGATGGCAGATGGGAGGAATATTTCATTTAACTGTATAGAAAACAGCCTGCCCTTCTAAGAGATTGTTTCCTTGTCTGTCTTCATCATTACATTCTACATTGCTTGAAGCAGGGCCTGTGCCTTTGTCTTAGCATCCTCAGTATTCAGTACAAAGATGGTGCTTAGTTATACGGTTTTTCCAGTAGTCATGTTTGGATGTGAGAGTTGGACCATGAACAAGGCTAAGCACCAAAGAATTGATGCTTTCGAATTGTGGTGCTGGAGAAGAATCTTGAGAGTCTTTTAGACTGCAAGGAGATCCAACCAGTCAATCATAGAGGAAATCAATCCTGAATATTCATTGGAAGGACTGATGCTGAAGCTGAAGCTCTGATACTTTGGTCACCTGATGCAAAGAGCTGACTCACTGGGAAAGATCCTGATGCTGGGAAAGATTGAAGGCAAAAGGAGAACAGGGTGGCAGAGGATGAGATGGTTCGATAACATCACCAACTCAATGGGCATTAGTTTGAGCAAACTCCAGGAGATAGTGAGGACAGGGAAGCCTGGTGAGCTGCAGTTGACAGGGTCTGAAAGAGCTGGACATGACTTAGCCACTGAATAGCAACAACCATGCTGGAGTTGGAATGATGTGGGTCAAGTAGTCTCTTTCATTATGAGATTGGGATGAAAGGAAGGGTAAAAAGGATAGTAAAGCTTAACATGTTCCCTGAAGCTTCCATGACATAATGGGGAGTATTTATCCTCACTCTGTTTCTAGTTAAACCTGTGATGTTGGCCAAGATCCTTTCCTCCTCTGTTATTCAGTTTCTTCAACTGAAAAATGAATGAGTTGGACAAGATAATCTTTAAGGTCCTTTTAACCCCACTGTTCACTGATTGCAACATAAGTTTTTTAAGTATGAAAATACACAGAATTCCATCCGGCTTGTCTCTAAAGAGTCAAGGCATGTTGGCTGTGTGGATTCTTTACCTGAAAGCCAGTCAGTATTTGAGAGTCTGTTACCTAAGAAGCGAGGGAACAGAAACAGGAGTGTATTATTTTTAGGCTAGGGCTCCAGGCTATAAGATAAAGGGTAGCCCAGCCCCAAATCAAATCACTCCTCATGGTTTGAGTTATCACAGAGAGCGATTTGGCACTAGGCACAAATTGGGACTGGTGGAAGGGTTCTGATGGGCAAGAGAAGACCACCAGTAACAGACCCATGGGCGAGGCACCAAAGTGCAAATGATAACCAGAAAAGACCACGTTTTTATACCCTACAGCTTGCAAAAGGCTTTTGTGTAACAATATTTATCCACATAACAATACTGTTTCGAAGAGATAATTATCATCCCTTTTATCGGTGAGGAGTTTGAAGCTCCTTAGAAAGATGAAGTAATTCACCTTAGCTCCACAGCTAGTAAAAAGCATGAAAAGTGAAAGTCGCTCAGTCGTGTCCGACTCTTTGCAACCCCATGGACTGACTGTACAGGCCATGGAATTCTCCAGGCCAGAACACTGCCTTTCCCTTCTCCAGGAGATCTTCCCAACCCAGGGATCAAACCCAGGTCTCCCACATTGCAGGCGGATTCTTTACCAGCTGAGCTACAAGTACAGAGTAAATGGGTTGTCTCAAACTCCACTGGTTTCCAGATTGTCATCTCTTACCTGGATACTGCAACCACCTCTTAATTGGTCTTCCTGTCTTGCGATTGGCCACTTCTCATCCATTTCCTACCCTGTCTGGATAACAGGTTTCTAGCACAGGAGAGGTGAGACATGTAAGAATGCTCTAAGGAGAGAACTGGGAAACTTCCTGGAAGGGGGAAGAGACCCCTAGAAGGCCTGAGAAGCTCCCATGACCATCTTTCCTCCACAGACCCTTTTGGTCTTGAAGAGGATTCAAATTAAATATATTTTTGTGCGGTGTGTGTTTGTGTGTGCGTGTATTGCCCTGAACATGTCCCCTGCCTACTCTGACATCTAAGCCCAGCTTCTCAGGTCACACCAAGGCTTGCTGTGTGCATTGAGGCACCCAGAATAGCACACTTGGCTTCTCCCAGGAACCTGGCCATCAGCCTTGCTGAATCTCGGTGAGACTCATGTAAAGACTGGGGGGTTGAGATGGGGATGGGGCCACCTCACATGCAGGTGGACAGCAGGATGAGCACCATTGATAGGGAAATAGTCCTGGGAATAGAGTTCAGATCAGAGGATGAAAGATCTTTAGGGGCTCAGGTGGGAGGCCTAAGGAACATACAACAGTCCCCGGTATGGAAGGAATCTTGAATGGAGTTAAGGTGGTTCTAGTGTCAGGTTACTTGGGCCAGATCTGAATGAGTGAAAAGTGAGTGAGTTGCACAAGATAATCTTTAAGGTCCTTCCAACCCCACTGATCACTGATTTGCAATCTAAGTAAGTATGAAAATACAAGTTAAAGACTACCAATTGGCTTGCCTCCAACGGCTACATCCAGCTTTCTTTCTGGGGCTGTGGGATCCTTACCTGAACGTGGAAATAATTGGAGGAGCTTGGCTTTGCTCACGCTTAAACTTCTGCCTGGATTCCCCTTTCTTATTCTTATAGCCTGCTCAAATCTTACTCCTTCTGCAAGGCTCAGTTTCCAAACTGTCTTCTCTGTGGCACGTCTCTACAAATTCTCCTCTTCTTGTCCCTAAAGGCATGGATTTGTACCAATAATGACTGATGGTCTGGTTAACTGAGGAAGATAGAAACTCTCTGGGCAACTCAGTTCAGTGGACATTATAGTCATCGTCTGTGAAAAAGGCCCTGTGCTGGGCACAGTGGAATGTAAAAAAGAAGACATGGTTTCAGCCTTGAAGGGCTCAGAACTGGATGAAATTGACACCTCTTGGAATGTGGGGCTTGCTGAAATGAAGGGTCACAGCTGAAAGCCAGGGAGCACAAGGGACAGAGAGAGAAATTCCCATCAGGCAATTTTACCTATGACTGGTCCCCAGGTGAAAATTCTTAAGCAATGTGTCCCTAAGTTGCCTACCTTCAAGAATCATCCTTGGTTATTTTGTTACAAATACAGCTTCAAGAGACCCTCACTTAGAAGGAAGCTTGTACTTTGAACAAGCAACTCAGGTAAATATGATTCTCAGTCAATTTGGGAATCACTGATGAAAAACATGAACGAAAATCAAGGTAGAAAATGCCCACAGAAGCACAGACTGTCTCTAATCCCTCATGCCTTCCATCTGGCATCCTTGATGTGGTTTCAAGATCCAGGGACTAGCATTAAGGTTTTAAAAATCACACAACCAGGGAAGATCAAAGCTTGTAAAGACTTGCCTCTGGGTCGTTCTGTTTTAAGCCCCCTGGTTGTAGGTTGGTGTGTTTAAAGTTCCTCCAGGATCACACGGACAACTGATGGCACAGCCAGGATGAGAACCCTGATTCTCCCAACCTAACTGGACTCCCCCCACCCTCCCAGCCCCGCAGCACGCTGTCCTCATGCCAAACACGCACAGTCCGTCAGCCAGGAGGCATGTTTTTCTCCATGCCAGGATGTTGAAACAATCCCCATCACCACCCCTCTTGGATCCCATAAACAAATGACATTAGGTTGCTAGTTTCCAGAGACTGTTAAAACAACCCTGAAGACTAGGCCTCAAAGTTTCCCAGTACACTGTGTGGGGTTTTCTTTTCCAACAAAGGCAAATATGTGTCCTTCTGGCTTTTTCTGTTCTTCTCATCTTTATCTCCTGAAAGCCACATACTTACAAGTCCCCAGCAGCATTTCCCGGGGGGTAAGGAGAGTGCTGATCATAGGCTGGCATTTCACGCCACCTCTGGGGACCAGAGCAGCTTCAGAAAAGGGAGAGACAGGCTTTCTCGGGGCATTCTCTGATGACCGTACCTCGAACTGGGAACCTCCTGGGATGACAGTGGAAGTCCTAGCCCATAAGCATGAAACAGGCAGGGGGCAGAGATTATATCCTTGAGGACTCGAGATAAGGCAAGAGTACTTATTTGATTTGTCATAAATGAGGAAAAACATTTTGATGGCAGCGGCAGTGCACTGTTAGGGCAAGTGACAAGAGTTCTATTCCAGAAAGAATAATAAATGCGCGCACGAAGGTGAAAGCGCCAGAGGGCCCCAGGGATCCGCCGTCTGATTCCGGGGACTACAGAAGTTAGTAACAGGCTCTAGCAGCGCCCTGGCTACTGAGACTTGGCAATAAGATTTGAGGCTGCTGCAACGTCCAGGCCTGTGATCCTTGGGTGCTGAGATGGGCCAAGGGTTCTAGGCCCTGAAGGATTGGGAAGAGCCATCCCATGACCAAGGTGTGGAGAGTGGCCTCCTCCCCAGGCCCGTGTCTGCTGCCCCAGTCAAGTTACCACCTGAGTTGTCCTTCTACAACTGAGAGTCTGAGAGCTGCAGGGGCCCTGAAGAACCTGCTGGAAGGGACAGCCCGCCCTGACCCCAGGGCAGGAGCTGCCAATGGACGTTAGCCCTTGGATCTGACTAGGTGGTTCCACGCTGAACCCATCTGGTAACTAGGTGGCCAGGCGCTCAGGGACTCTGATCTGCGAGGAATCAAGTGGCCTTATAAGCCCTTAAGGGTCAGATTCAGCTGCCATCTTCCCCCTCGTGTTCTCCGCACAGAGAACACTTCCTGAACATCTGGAAATGCCATGCAGACAGAAGCCATACTCCGTGACCAGGTGCTCGGCTATGACCTTGGGAAAGTCTCTACTCAGACCCAGTTTCCCTTCAACCTCATTTTGTGGGCTCCCTACTCTTTCCATGATGCCACGTGCCTCTTTCATTTTGCACTTGGACTAAGTTTAGTGGTGGGGAGCGGGAACATGTGCTGGAATCAGACCTGGGATCAAATGAAGCTCCTGCTGCACACAAGGTGTGTGACTTTTGACAAGTTACTTGCCCACTGGGGCCTCGGTTTCCTCGTTTGTCAAATGGAAATGGTGACATTGGTTCACTGAGCTGTTATGAGAATTAATGAGCTAACACACTGAATTCCTTCCAACAGTGTCTTCCATGTACCAGGTGTTCAACAAACAGTAGCTATTATTACCCTCAGCATAGGACCCAGAAAACTGGGCTCTTCCAGAAGGGGCAGAGGCCAACATTTCAGGTTTCAGGTCTAGACACCAAGGTGTCATTCTAACCTTGACACCTACACCAGGCCTGGTGTGTGTAAACAGAAGTACGTGCGTGCATGCACGCATATGTGCTAAGTTTCTTTAGTCGTGTCTGACTCTTTGCGACCCTACGGACTGTAGCCCACAAGGCTCCTCTGTCCATGGGATTTCCCAGGTAAGTATACTGGAGTGGGTTGCCACCTCCTTCTCTAGAGGGTCTTCCTGACCCAGGGATTAAACCCACATCTTTTTAAGTCTCTTAAATTGGCAGGTGGGTTCTTGACCACAAGTGCCACCAAACGGAAGTACACACATAGTCACACACAGAGAATTTTACTGTGGTCCTATTTTCTCTGCTTCTTTCCTGTTAGTAAAAGTGCTTCATACCCAACCTGACAGAGGAAAGTCATCTGAGGATTCCACAGTCCTGACGAAGCCTCAACTGTTGAGTGAAGCTTCCATCCAATTCCTTGCTCACCCAGTGAACAGAATGTGAGCTGATTAATAGCTGGTAACCTTTCATCTGGGAGTTGTTCAAGCCACCGCCCACTTTTCTGAGTCTTATTTTTCACTTCCCCCTGGGTCTTGCCTCTGACCATGCTATGTGTTTCTGAACAGCGATTTCTGTGAAAGGAAATGGGCTGCCTCTGGCAGTGTCAGAGCCCCGCTTAGTCCTGTGAGGTCACAGAGGAAATGCTTTCATTAATAATTACCCCCTTCTGTCCAACAGATTGTGTTCCAGGTTGTGCTGCCAAGTCCCAGTGGGGAAGAACCATGGCCCTTATCTCCGAGTGGCAGGGAGCTTGTGAGAGAGAAGTACAGATCAGGGGCACTGATGTCACCCGCACATCCTTAGGCACAGGGCTAGGAGCAGACTGGAGCATCAGTGGTGCGAGCCCCTCCTTGCCTGAAGAGTAAGGAAATATCCCAAGGGGTGAGGGATGCATCCGAGTGTCTACCACTCATGGCAGAGACATGAAAGTTTTCTGACTCTTCAGCTGGTGGCCTATCCCCTCTGAGAAGCATTTGCTCTTACCATGTTCCTGAACTGTTATCTCTACAGTATTTTGAAAATTACTTTAACTCATGTTGGTGGGCCTTAAGTACAGAGAACTTGGAAATTCTCAAATAAACGTGACTTGATAGAAGTAAAATGCTCTATTTGAAGAATGCGTGCATGGGTGCTAACTCGATTTGGTCATGTCCAACTCTTTGTGACCCCATGGACTATAGCCCACCAGGCTCCTCTGTCCATGGGATCCTCCAAGCAAGAATACTGGAGTGGGTTGCCATGCCCTTCTCTAGGGGATCTTTCTGACCCAGGGATCAAATCCCCATCTCTTATTTTTCCTACATTGGCAGGCGGGCTCTTTGTCACTAGTGCCACCTGGAAGTCCATTTGAAGGATGTGCTCAGTCATGGTTGACTATTTGCGACCCCATAGACTGTAGCCCTCCAGGCTCCTTTGTCCATGGAATTTTCCAGGCAAGAATACTGGCTTGCCATTTCCTATTTCACATTTCAAGGATATATGATACTAAAATTTAATTTGTTCATTTATTTAACAAAGCTTTATTCAATATTAACATATATTAGAAAGGTAAACATGTTCAAGCTGGTTTTAGAAAAGGCAGAGGAACCAGAGATCAAATTGCCAACGTCCACTGGATCAATGAAAAAGCAAGAGAGTTTCAGAAAACATCTATTTCTGTTTTATTGACTATGCCAAAGGCTTTGACTGTGTGGATCACAATAAACTGTGGAAAATTCTGAAGAAGATGGGAATACCAGACCACCTGACCTGCCTCTTGAGAAACCTGTATGCAGGTCAGGAAGCAACAGTTAGAACTGGACATGGAACAACAGACTGGTTCCAAACAAGAAAAGGAGTATGTCAAGGCTGTATATTGTACCCTGCTTATTTAACTTACATGCTGAGTACATCATGAGAAATGCTGGGTTGGAGGAAGCACAGCTAGAAGATTGCTGGGAGAAATATTAATAACTTCAGATATGCAGATGACACCACCCTCACGGCAGAAAGTGAAGAACTAAAGAGCCTCTTGATGAAAGTGAAAGAGGAGAGTGAAAAAGTTGGCTTAAAGCTCAACATTCAGAAAACAAAGATCATGGCATCCTGTCCCATCACTTCATGGCAAATAGATGGGGAAACAGTGGAAACAGTGGCTGACTTTATTTTTTGGGGCTTCCAAATCACTGCAGATGGTGATTGCAGGCATGAAATTAAAAGATGCTTACTCCTTGGAAGGGAAGTTATGACCAACCTAGACAGGATATTAAAAAGCAGAGACATTACTTTGTCCACAAAGGTCCATCTAGCCAAGGCTATGGTTTTTCCAGTAGTCATGTATGGATGTGAGAGTTGGACTAAAAAGAAAGCTGAGCCCCGAAGAATTGATGCTTTTGAATTGTGGTGTTGGAGAAGACTCTTGAGAGTCCCTTGGACTGCAAGGAGATCCAACCAGTCCATCCTAAAGGAGATCAGTCCTGGGTGTTCACTGGAAGAACTGATGTTGAAGCTGAAACTTCAATCCTTTGGCCAGCTGATGCAAAGAGCTGACTCATTTGAGAAGACCCTGATGCTGGGAAAGATTGAGGGCAGGAGGAGAAGGGGACGACAGAGGATGAGATGGTTGGATGGCATCACTGACTCAATCAATGGACATGGGTTTGGGTAGACTCTGGCAGTTGGTGATGGACAGGGGGGCCTGGTGTGCTGTGGTTCATGGGGTCGCAAAGAGTTGGACATGACTGAGCGACTAAACTGGAACTGGAACTGATTTTCAAATCTTGTTCTGTGGTGAACCTTTCCTAAACATTAGAGAACATACCCTCTACCTGCTGGACATTTCTACCTTCGTCCTACAACCATATCAAACTCAACATATCTTCCTGTGCTTCTCACTGGGTAAATGGCCTCACCACCTGCCCAGGGTCTCTTCTGTAGCCTGGGAGTTACCCAGGACTCTGTCCTCTTCTTTGTAATCCTATATCTAGCCCATCATCCAGTTAAATAGTATGTAGACGCTACTTCCTAACTGCCTCTTAAATTCCATCTGCTTCTCTCTGCTGCGTCTACTTTAGTTCAGGACAGGATCATTTCTCATTTTGATTATAACAACAGCCTCTACTGAGATCCATCTGTGTTGCCCTCCTGAAACCCATCTTCCACACTACAGCCAGAATGACCTTTTCTCTAGAACATGAAATCCAATCACATCACTGCCCTGCCTCACCCCACAGTGGCCTCCCATTGTCCTTACTCTGAATCGATCCTCACCTGGACCTACTCTGGCCCCCACCCAGGAACCTTTCTGTCCACCCTTCCACCCTGTGCTCCAACTTTCTTTACTGTCTTGAACGTCTCTGGTTGTTCACTAGCTGTTTCTTTTGCTTTGAGGACAGTCCCATCAGGTCCACTTTGGTCTGCCAGTAAATTCCAATGTTTACTCCAGACACAGATGGGGATCTTCGTCAGTGACTTTGTTGTCTGGTTTCCTCTTTCTCACCTTGACTCTTGTACACACTGCTGTTACCACACCACCTGCCATGACGTGGTCACCATAAGGCATGTCTGCTGTCTCATCAGACCTGGGCTTCCTCAAGGGGAAAGTAGACTGTCATGTTCCCCTTGGCATCAGAGCTAGGCTCTGAACAGGTGCCCAGGAAATGTTGTCACATCAATTAATTATGATGTGATCTCTGTCGACAAGGAGCTAGAGCTTATCACCTGAATGATAAGCAAGAAACAGATCAAAGATGACTGCTTAGTGCCATTAGAGAGAGACCAGCAAAGTTTTGGGAGAAAGAGACAGAAAGAGAGAGAGGAAGAGGATGAGGGGTGGGGAACTTCTGGGAATCAGTAACAAAGCTACTTTAGGAGATGAAATGAAAAAACTGAATGAAGGATTTTTCCAAAGTGGTCCCACAAAACTATTGCAAGGAAATAATCACAATTCTGCAGAGACATATACAAAAGAATGTTTACCCCATCATTGTTTAAAACAATTTTAGAAAAAACTTAAAAAAAAATAACCTAACTAGCCATCAAAAAAAAAAACCCAACTGGTTAAATAGATTTTGGTAGAACTATACAATGGAAATGACAAAGCCATTACAAGTGGTAATGCAGATCTATGTTGATTGGGATGAATTAGTATTACATCAATGTCATTTATTTAAATTAAAACACACAAATATACAAGACAACTGTATATATGCAAGGATAAAAATTCACTGAGAAATGTATTAAATAAAATAGCATGGAAGAGGAGAATGGAAGTGAGTGCAGAAGATAAAAATATGTAATAAAACACAAGAGGGACTTTATAATATAGACAACGATGATTGCATGCCATGAACAGAGGAATATGATAATTCTAAGTGTGCTCTTGAGATCCAAAAAAAGAAAAAAAAAAAGGAGAGAAGACATTGCAATAAACTGTTAAGTAGAAAAGACAAGTCATAAAAGAGTGTATGTAGTATTGTCTTGCTTTTACTCTGTACGTGTTCAAGCTCAAGTTATTGTGCACTGAAAGTTGGAGCAGTACATAATTTATGATGAAGTCTTAACAGTGGTTATTGCTGCTGGCAGTATAATGGTAATATTTCACTCCTCAGAATCAATCTGGAATTTTTATAATGTGTACATATAACATTTATAGTCAGAGAAAAAGAACATAAATAATTTCAACTAACAAATGAAATGTCTTTTGTTAACAAAACAATCAGTCTCAGGAACTGTGGAAAGAGAACTTTTATGGTGGTTTCAGTTAAAGCCACTTTTTTCCCCAAACAATTAATTCACAGCAATATTTCAGGGTTCAGTCTGAACTGGATGCCAAGGAGAACATGATAAGCACTTTCCCCTTGAGGAAGCCCAGGTGAGGTGAGACAACAGACCTTTCGCTCTGAAGCCATGGTTAGCTCTGGGTGAAGTAATGAACATGGAAGAGAAGCTCAGGAGAACCCCGAGTCTGTCGCCTCCTCACCCACATTCACCCTGGAGAGGCAGTGATGGGGAGACACAGTGTTGGAAGGGGAACCCTCTGTGTCAGAGTCTCTGAGGTGAAGGGGAATAGAATTTGTCACCTCACAACATGTCTCTTTGGCATAAGGATTATTTTAGGCTGATTACTTTTAATAAACACCAAACATAGGAGAATCTCTGAAAACCGAGTAGAAGTTAGCCTTCTGAAAGAGACATTTACATTTATGGGGGAAATTTCTGTTTGTAAGGTGTCTCCCTCTCTAAGCAGAAGAGGATAATGACTAAATCTCCAGGAACTCTTATCAGTGGAGAAGGCAACTGACTTAAATCTGCATCACCATACCCTGTTTACTGAGATTTGCCCCCCACCATAGCGTCCCACATCTGGCTTTCCTTCCCATCAACATCTTCTTTATCCTTAGCTGGAGATGGTATTTAAGGGGACAGTTTGAATCATTTCAGAGAGTTCCTCATTTTTTTGGACATTTTGCTTGTATAAGGAGTTATACATGTTATTAAACTTCTGTTTTTCTCCAGTTAATCCATCTTAACCAAGGACCCATAGGGCAGAAAGAGAATTATTTTTCCTCTCTTACAAAGGTTTTGGAAATAGTGGTATCTCTGAATGTATCTGGGATGAAGCTTCCCTGCCATCTTCCTAGGAAATAAGGAAATGGTGATTTGCCTGAAGGTAAAGACCACCATGGGGCTTCCCCGGTGGCTCAGGGGTAAAGAACCCACCTGCAAATTCAAGAGACGTGGATTTGATCCCTGGGTCAGAAGATCCCCTAGAGAAGGAAACAGCAACCCACTCTAGTATTCTTGCCTGGCAAATTCCATGGACAGAGGAGACAGCCTGGAGGGCTACAGTTTATGGAGTCACGAAAGAGTCAGACATGACTAAGCAACTAAACAACAACAACAAAAGACCACCATCCAGGGTTCTCAATCTGGAACTTTTGGCCATGAAACCCATTGACATCCTCAGGAAAAGTTTCCCAGGGCCTCCCCAAAGACCTGTATGGATTTTCTGTGCTTTGATAGGTTAATGTGACCATGCCTTTTCTTAAAACACGAGAGCTGGGTTTTAACCCAACTCTGCCCATGTTTTCCTATGTGATGTTGGCAAAAGTTGGCTTCCTCTTTGAACTTCCGTTTTCTCATCTCCAAAAGTTCTATGAAAGAACTCACCTAATTCACTGGGACAAACCACAGAGGCAGTTTGCGAAATGGGCAAGTGTTTCTAGCTCTCAATGTAGGCATTTTCCAGGACACCTCAGGAGAGAAAATAAGACCCAGACATGTGGAAAGAAAGGAGTGGGCTTTATTAGGCAAGAATGAAGAGAGAGAGAGTGACTTGCAAGTCCAGCGAGAAGGAGCAAAGACACACGGGGATGAGCAGCCATCAGAAGCTTCATAGACAGCTAGAGAAGAGGAGGCAACCACACGGCCCGCCATGAGGCTTTGGAAGGGGAATGGAAAGAGCATATTAACCCAAAATTGCCAGCAGAGAGCTGACCCTCCCATTGAGGTTCCTATCTCTGATGTATTTCCAGCTCTGAATTATGCTCACCCCGTCCTTGCTGGGCCTTTGTGAAGCACCCGGTAAGGCTGGAACAAAGCACTTTTTTATGGTGCAGGAAAAATATCTTGGCTAAAAGGGACAATGCCAAGGCTGAGAGGGCTAAAATTAGACCTTCCGGTGCTGTTTGACTTGGCAGTTGTGTGCACAGGCTGCTAACGTGGCCCCATCTCCCCGCCTCCCTCCCGGCTCTGGGCCTTCTGAGAGCACAGGTAACGTGCTGAAGGAGTGGAAATGCTGCTTCCCCTGGCACCCTGTGGGGATGACAAATGCTTCTGGACCCATGTCACTGCCGCTTGGAGCTGCAGGTGGAGTAATACTTAGTTGGAAAAGAGTAGGTTTCCACATCAGCTAATTTGTAGATTAAGATCAAACTGTATCTCTGCTTCCTGTTAATCTAATGGCTTTTCATGTTGAAACCAAAAAGAAATCTCAAGATAATCATATATTTGAACCTTATATTTACCTAAGAATTTGCAGCTTCACTTATGTAACTGTCGCCAAACCCAAAGAACCAGTTCTCAGTATCTTACATCATGCCGTGCGGTAGTGTCATCTATGAGAAACAGCCCAGACCTTGGAGTTAGACACATCAGGTGAGATCTCCACCTCCAGCACTTCTATTAGTTGGTGCTTTTAGGAAAGTTATTTAGTCTTTCTTATCCCATTCATCCAACTTTAAATTAAATGTACCTTAATAATTATCTCAAAATGCTAAATGGCTCAGTGGTAAAGAATCTGCCTTGCTGATGCAGGAGACATGGGTTCGATCCCTGAGTCAAAGATCCCCTGGAGAAGGAAACAGCAACCCACTCCAGTATTCTTGCCTGGAAAATTCCATGGGCAGAGGAGCCTGGTGGGCTACAGTCCATGGGGTCGCAAACACTCGGACATGACTTAGCAACTAAACAACAACAGGAACAACAAAAACTAAATGAAACAATAAATCTATTTCACTGATATTTTAGCAGTAACAATCCTGGCTTATATTAGCAAGTACTTACCATGTGTTCATTCATGGATTAGGCACTTCGTCTTTACAATAATTTAAAGTAGATGCCATGTATATCTTCATTTTAGAGTCAAGGAAAATAAGGCTCAGAGAATTTAACAAACTTGTCTGAGGTCACACTACAAGAAAACAGTGGAATTTGAACCCTAGAAGGCTCTTACCCTCTGTTAGCTATTCTGCTTATTAAAGGAGATGAGAAACAAGAGAGTGCTTGCCAGGGCAAAAACTGTTATTTTAATGTAAGTGTTCATTATTCTCCTTTCTTGCCTGGGTGCTGCCTGACCTATGCACTTTTTACCTAAATAAGTCAACTTAAAGGTACTGGTAGTCCTAGTCAGTTACCTCCCAGTTGCTGGGCTTTGGCCCTCATGGGGTTGGGGGAGGGGTTGGTTGCTAAATACAAGGGCAGCAATTGAAGGAACTGGGAATGTTTAGGCTGGAGAAGCAAAGGCTCTAGAGAGGAAATTTGAGCTCTCCTCATATAAGTGAAGGATTTACTGGTACAAAAATAGACTTATAAATCAGCATAACAGAGCGGGGAGTCTAGAAATAGATCTGGCTATACATAATTACTTAATGTATGATCAAGGAAGCTTTTCAGAGCAAGGGGAAAAGAAAATGTAATTTTGTAAGGGATGCTATCATCATCACTTGCTAGCCATTTGGTCCAAAAAGGAAATAAGAACCATACCATGTACATCTTTTAACACATCATTACCATTTAAAATAAACACTTTCATATAAAATTAAATGAAAGAAAACTATTAGAAACTGAAAATATGCCAGACAAAATGCTAATAGCTATTATATATGTATGTGTGTGTGTGTGTATGTGTGTGTGTGTGTGTATGGCTCTGGGCTTCCCTCATAGCTCAGTTGGTAAAGAATTCGCCTGCAATGCAGGAGACCCAGGTTCGATTCCTGGGTTGGGAAGATCCCCTGGAGAAAGGGACAGCTTCCCACTCTCGTTTTCTGGCTTAGAGAATTTCATGAACTGTGTCCATGGGGTCTCAAAGAGTCTGTCACAACTGAGCTACTTTCACTTTCATATGGCGCTAGTGGTAAAGAACCCATCTGTCAATGAAGGAGACATAAGAGACGTGGGTTCAATCCCTGGGTCAGGAAGATACCCTGGAGGAGGGCATGGAAAGACACCCTAGAGGAGGACAGACACTCCAGTATCCTTGCCTGTAGAATCCTATGGACAGAGGAGATTTTCAGGCTACAGTCCAGGGGGTCGCAAAGAGTCAGACACAACTGAAGCAACTTATCATGCATGTACCAATTCCATTTGAAAATACAAACCTTAGAGAAACTCACACAAATACACAAGGGGACATGTGAAAAAGATGTACACTACAAATTTGTATTACCAAAGTAAAAAAAAAAAAAATGTGACAATAAGTTAAATGTTCATCAGATTTGTTGTTGTTTAGTTTCTAAGTCGTGTCTGATTCTTTGTGACTTCATGGACTGTAGCCCGCTAGGCTCTTCTGTCCATGGTGATTCTCCAGGCAAGAATACTGGAGAGGGTAACCATTTCCTTCTCCAGGGGATCTTCCTGGCCCAAGGATTCAACACACATCTCCTGCATTGCCAGGAAATTCTTTACCACTGAGCTACCAGGGAAATAGCAAATGAGTAATTAATTTGAAGTATAGTCACATGATGAAACACTATAGAGTAGTCAAAAAGAACAAAGATATTATATGAATAAAAATGGTGATCTAAAAATATTTTTGAGAGGAGTTGGAGAATGACACATGTATTATGATGTCATCTACTTAAACATCAAAGAGCCAAACTGATACTATAGAGATATACATAATTGGTCCAAAGAATAAGGTATTCAAGAAGAAAATGCATAGCAAATAACAGAATGATTTTTCTGAGGAAGAATGGAGGTGAGTGGGATTGAGAAGGAAAATGATGATAATTTCAAAACATGAGATGGCAATAGCATTTCTGAATTCTAGGTAGTAGGCCAATGGATATTTATCATACTATTTGCTAAATTTTTCTGGATGTTTGAAATTTTTCACAACAAAAATGTAATTTATTTTCCTTTATTCTGTAATTCAGATTTCTGTCAAATCCCAACTGATTTTTTCTTAGGTACACTCCATTGCGGAAGATTAACTAATCAAATGGCTTGGGTGCCATTATGATTTTGAATGATGATGTTTTCTTTCAGCTCTTATACAGAGTAATCACGTTCATTTCAAAGAAAACATGTGGCAGAAAACTGAGGAGAAAATTGTACCAGACTCTAAGAATTTTACTGAATACTTTAAAGCATGTCCATTTTAAGTCTAGGAAAAAAAGACATTTCTCTTATTCTCCATTGGTAATTCTCAAGTGGTTTCATTTTTGTGGTATGCAAATTGGTAGCACAAAGCAAAATGGAAATCAAGTTATTTTCCATAGTCTCATGACTCTTTTTTTGGTGCTACAATTGCATCTACAGTTAACACTTTCTAGGTAGTTTTTGTGCATTACAATTACTTGTTTCCTTGCCTGACTTGACGAGACTCTTGGAATGCTTTGAAGATGGAGACCCAATTTCGTTCATCAAATACCCTTATCACATGGGCATTCAGTGAGTGCTTTTAAAATGATTTTATAAAATTTCAATTCTCGTCTGTGCACGTGTGCTAAGTTGTTTCAGCCGTGTCTGACTCTTTGCAACCCTATGGACTGTAGCCCATAGGTTCCTCTGTCCATGGGGTTCATCAGGCAAGAATACTGGAGTGGGTTACCATGCTGTCCTCCAGGGGATCTTCCTGACTCAGGGATCGAACCCACATCTCTTATGTCTCCTTCATTGGCAGGAGGGTTCTTTACTACTAGTGCAACTTTCATCTGTGAATGGAGATATTAGATACAACAGTTTAATGAAACATTGGCAAGACATTCTGAGAGATTCTGACCTTTTGAGGTGCTGAATCAATAAAGTTGGAATGACAGCAATTCTTTGGGTCCATCTGGTTTCCTGCCATTGTACTAAACACATTAAATGAGTATGTAATTGCTTGTAGTTGCTGTTGTTGTTTTTTCAGAACTGTAAGCATGAGTATTGGGATAATTTTGTAAAGGTCACTCTGAATAGTCTCATGGAATGGTATAATAAAGTCCACTTAATGATAAATACGTGTTTCATTGCCAAAATGGAACATAATCCTTGGCCAACTATCTAGGCACAGTTTCTTTCAGCTTATAGGCTCTAGAAGCATATTTTGGGTCAGAGGACTCAAAGAAGGTAGAGAGGAGCTTGCCAGGTCACACAGAAAAACTTTCTGGTTTTCCTTTTTTGAAACCTTTCTTTTCTAATTAATTTTTTTTTTTTACTGTTTTATTTCACTGTATTTGATACATTTCCTAAACCTAACTGAAATCACTTCTGGAGTATGGAAGAAGACTAGATAAAAGAAAACAGAGAAGAGCATGACTCTAGAAAAATACGTGCTATCATTAGAAGAGTTTGTTTTAAAAAGGAATACTTAGAAGAAGGTAAATTTTATTTATATCACAACTATGTAAAAAAGTAAGCATATAGAAAAAAGATCAGAAAGAAAATGTCAAATAATCACAATAATTAACTTTGAATATTAAGATGATGATTTAAATTTCTTTCCATTTTAGAATTTTTCAGATTCTTATCAATGTCAAATATTATCTTTATAATGAAACCGAACATTCCTCTTAAAAGACTTACACATTTAGATAGCACACAGGCAATTCTCAAATGTCTAGCAATTATATATTTGCTTAATGTCTTTAGAGTTGTCTTGACTGACCTAAATTTAACCAAGTTGACTGATTAACAAGTGTTCTCCCCAGAATTAAACATATAATACTGACTAATGCCAGGGACAGCTAAACACTACAGGTTAGAAGGGGTCTGCAAAAAGTTCAAGTTCTGGAGTAAAAAAGGCCTGGGTCTGCTGGATGACCAAGCACATTGTTCATTCCCTCAAAGCTCCACTGTCCTCTTTGGTTAAATACAGAACTTTTATAAACCCTCTGGCTTTGTTCTGAAGATAATGTGTTCTGTTATGGATGCATGGGAAGTGCCTGAATTATTTTTGTCATGAAATAGTTCCCATCCCTCTGCATCTTCCCCTTCCTGGTTATTCTTCACTAGATATGTTACTATTATGTCCCATCTCTTCTTTAGCTGAGACAGTCTTATCTGATTTCATATTCAGGGAAGTATTGTTAAGGTGTTTTTAGGCAGAGATGACCTAAAAATCTAATCAAAGTTGGCACAGCACAGGTCAATCAATGACGTTGGATGGTGGGAAGGGCTGTGCAAATAGAGATAGAAGTCATCAGACTTACACTTTCAGGGATTTGGAATGGAAAGCAGATGGTACTGGATCCTTCGTCAATAGTGATTACAAAGCCAAACTGCAGAGAGAGAAGCTGAGATGCTATGTATAGAGAAAAGAACATCTTGGATTCCACAAGACCAAGAAAAGGAGACAACAGCAAGTCCTCAGAGTTCTGCTGGTTCCTGACGGCTCCTTAGGTCTAGTTCTGACGCTCATTCTTAAAATAAGTATTCTTTGTATAAATTCAATGTTCAGAGGCAGATAACACTGCTCTAATGCAATGTATGCCCTGACTGGAGAGAGCTTCTAGGTTCTAAATTTATGCCGCAGCTGAGAGAATACCTGCTTATGTAATCTCATGGCCCGGTCTGAATGCCACCGTGAGGGAGCAAAAATTGATTCTTTCCTGTTAACAGCAGCATTCTTTTATGTAAAACTAAAACTTTTTTTAATCATCAAAAGATACATTTTGGGCTGTGGACTTCTGGGTGAATTGTGGAAGCGAAGACATCCACTAAATCACTAAATTCACTAGGGGATCTGTGAACACATGTGAAAACTAAGCCTTGGAAATGACATAGTGTGTCTTTCATATATCATTGCATTATTTTCAAATATATGTCAATGCTACTGCTATTAATAGTACATGAATTTTAAGCATTACTGAATTTTATAGTAGCTATTTATCATTCTGTATTCTTTCAATTGACTAATAATGAAATCACAAAGATTAACTTTGAGACTTAAAAAAGAGCTAGCATTACAAAGAAGTCCTAGGAGTGTAAAGTAGTGCTGAAAAAAATTAGGAATGCTTGACAAACTGTAGACCTGATGAAAACCTCAATAAGTTTGAATTTATCCTCAATAGAATAGAATATTAATTCTGAAGGGTGGGGTACTGAAGAACCTGCTGGCTGGATTAGAGGGTTTGGTGTGAGTTACATTTTTTATTCTGTTGAGTAATGGCAACCCACTCCAGCATTCCTGCCTGGGAATCCCATGGATAGAGGAGCCTGGCAGGCTACAGTACACTGGGTCGTAAAGAGTTGAACACAATTTAGCAAAAACAACAACAAGCCATCTTTGGGGCTTCCCAGGTGACGCAGTGGTAAAGAATCTGCCTGCCAAGCAGGAGACATGGGTTCAATCCCTGAGTCTGGAAGATCCCCTGGAGAAGGAAACAGCAACCCACTCCTGTATTCTTGCCTGAAAAGTCCCATGGAGAGAGGAGTTTGGCAGGCTACAGTCCATGGGGTTGCAAGGAGTCGGATACGACTTAGTGACTAGACAACAACAAATACCTTTTTAGAACAACATAAAAGGAGTGCCAATTTCTCTATTAACTTCTGGGCTGTATAGTTAAGAGTTACAAAAAAGAACAGATATTCAACATTCATTCTCTATCTGGTGAATTATACCATCAACCCAATCTTCCATGAACACAATATCTTCCTTTCTCTCTTCACAAATACAGTCATGCTCCTATGTGATCTACCTCCTAAATATTTCCCAAGTTTGTACAAGTCTCTGAATCTGCACTGCACCATTTCAGCCCAAGCCAATATCACTTCTCACGTGGACGATTATAATTGTCTCCAAACAGGTTTGTTTACATTTAGCTCCTCCCTAATTCATTCTCCAGAAGGATCTTTTGCAAATGCAAGTCTGATCAAGTCACTTCCTTTCAAGAAGCTTCCATAATTTCCATTTTCTTCTTTGTTGTTGTTGTTCCGTTGCCTAGTCATATCTGACTCTTTGCAACCCCATGGACTGCAGCCCGCCAGGTTCCTCTGTCCATGGAATTTTCCAGGTAAGAATACTGGAGTGAGTTGCCATTTCCTTCTCCAGGGGGAATTTCCTGACCCAAGGATCAAACCTGTGTCTCCTGCATTGGTAGGCAGATTCTTTTATCACTGTGCCACGTGGGAAGTCTAAAGGCAAGGATTATAGCTGTTTTAGTTTACCCTGTGCATTTAGTACTAGGCAAATGATAGATGCCTTCAACAGGTATTTGTTGAAAGAATGAATGAACTGATGAAGCACAGGGATGGTACTTCATGTAAAAGTAACATAGTGAAGAGAAAAGCAACATAGTAAAGTAAGTGGAAAGAGCACAGATCTGTTTGGGTCTAAGAGCCATCAAATTTATGAATTTGTGTTAGTTAATCAATCCCTGTAAGTACTAATCTCTTCATCTAGAGTACAGATACTATTTCATTGAATTATTGTGAAAATGCGTGAGATAATATGTATGTAACAGTAAAGCGTCTACACAGTTCTTGGCACAGAGGGAGGGTAAGTGCCACAAGTGTTTGCAAACACTGCACACCTTTAAAAACAGCTCTTCCTCTTTTCCCCTTCGTTGCTCAATTAACTGTGGGGAGTTTCAGAACATTTGAACATCATAACGTGTAAGACTCTGTGACAAGTGGAAAGAACTCTGATGAGTAAACCCTGGGGAATGTGAGGTTCTTTTGCCCCTGAAATATCTTCCCCATATAACCAGAAATTTCCACTTCCCTATTCCATCTCTTAGACCTCTTAGGGTTCTTTGATTCATTCAATCCATATTTATTGAGCATCTAGCTGTATATGCTAATCACTGGATTTGGTTCTGAGAATACACTGGTGAATTACATAGAAGTTGAGTCTAAAAGCTTTGTTGTGCAAATAAGTCCTGGAAGAACCTAGGGACCTTAATGATTCACATTATTGCTGTAAACAATAGTGATAATAATTATCTGATATTGCACATTCCTTCTATCCCCAGCTCTGTCCTACGTATGCTTCATACATAAACTGATTTAATTTTTATGAGGACGATACAAGATAGACTTTCCATTTTCAGGCAAGGAAACAGAACATGCTGTAACTAGCCAGTGGTAATGCTGGGGTTTGACTTCAGGTCTATGTAACACTACTGACATGATTTTTCCACCTACTACCAATGTCTGCTTATCACTTTTAATGGTCTAACTGATTTAAGAAGTGATGAACTGGCATTAGTTTATAATTTACTTTATTTTATTAGGCTAGTCACTTTAATAAATATAGTTCTTATAATAACTGATATAAAAATATAGGTTCATAAAAGTTGAGCTTTCACACCACTTGCATTTGGTACAGCAATCTTAAAAAAACAAAACAAAAGAAACCTTAAAATGATAGCAAAAGTCAGGATCCAGGTGTTTTTCTTTTACACCAAGAGTGTCAAATTAATGAACCTTGAACCACAAAAGACCATGTATGTTCTTATGTTGGCCAGTTTACTCTACACTATGTTTTAAAAGTGGAAGCAGTGACAGATATTATTTTCTTGGGCTTCAAAATCAGGTTGGATGGTGACTGCAGCCAAGAAATTAAAAGACACTTGTTCCTTGGAAGGAAAGCTCTGACAAACCTAGACAGCATATTAAAAAGCAAAGACATAAAAAATAAATAAATAAAAAATAAAAGCAAAGACGTCACTGTGCCAACAAAGGTGTGTACAGTCAAAGCAATGGTTTGCCAGTATTCATGTATGGATGTGACAGTTGGACCATAAAGAAGGCTGTTCCTGCTGCTGCTGAGTTGCTTCAGTCGTGTCCGACTCTGTGCGACCCCACAGACCGCAGCCCACCAGGCTCCCCCATCCCTGGGATTCTCCAGGCAAGAACACTGGAGTGGGTTGCCATTTCCTTCTCCAATGCATGAAAGTGAAAAGTGAAAGTGAAGTCGCTCAGTCGTGTCTGACTCTTAGCGACCCCATGGACTGCAGCCAACCAGGCTCCTCCATCCATGGGATTTCCCAGGCAAGAGTACTGGAGTGGGTTGCCATTGCCTTCTCCGAAAGAAGGCTGAGCGCCAAAGAAATGATGCATTTGAATTGTGGTGCTGGAGAAAACTTTTGAGAGTCCCTTGGACTGCAAGGACATCAAACCAGTCAATCCTAAAGGAAATCAACCCTGAATATTCATTTGAAGGACTGATGCTGAAGCTGAAGCTCCAATCCTTTGGCTACCTGATGCGAAGAGTTGACTCATTGGAAAAGACCCTGATGCTGGGAAAGATTGAAGGCAAAAGGAGAAGAGGGTGGCAGAGGATGAGATGGTTAGATAGCATCACTGACTCAATGGACATGAATCTGAGCAAACTCCAGGGGATAGTGAAGGACAGGGAAACCTGGCGTGCTGCAGTCCATGGGGTCACAAAGAGTCAGACATGACTTAGCGACTAAACAACAACAACAACAACAATGTTTTAAAAGGTAGAGATTCTAGGCAAGTATTCTGTTTGATCAAAATATCATCATTTTAACACTCCTTTAACATATAGCCCACTTTATTTAACTACAGCTTTAGATCTTGAGCTTCTTGAAGACAGATATTTGTCTTAAAGATCTTTGTAGCCCTGGAATCAAACTGGATCTGTGGCATATGGTAAAAGCACAAGAGGTGCCTGCTGTTGAGTAAGAGAAATTCTGCCTATTATGAGCTCCTGGGAGTGTCAAAATGGGGCACAGGGCTGGCCTGGAACAGAACAAATTCTGAATGCAGGAAATGTTATTCACCACCTTCCGGGAGCCTAACAGTCTGCTATTTAGTTTATTCAAACAAAACTTGCTTTCAATAGAAAAACTCAGAAATTTATTTAAGCTAAAACATATAAGGGTAAATTCTGTTTTAAAGCCCCTAACTATGTCCCCTTAGGTGTATGGCCCTGTGAAAGATCCAAGGATTACTGAGGCCCTGTGTCTGCTTTCTAGGAATTCCCAGATGGGTTAGGAAGCATACTACTGGAAATGATGATGAAGAGGATGATGATGATAGTGGTAATAGCAGTAATAATGATAATAAAGGCAAAGCATGCTATTAAAAATGGTAATCAAACAATGTTCTGAGATCTTAGCCTAGAAATGACTCTCTCTCCTATTTCCTGCTCCAAAACAAAATGACAGGCATAATGACATTTCAGGAAGGTTTTGATCAGAAGAGGTTTTTCAGAACTTCCAAAAGGAATACAGCTATATGCTCATAAAGTAGTCTCCAAAAACTACAAACTAGTTTAGGTGAATTTTCCACAAAGTATTTAACATTATGACTCCTCAGGCCTACTGTTTCTCCAGAGTCCCATTCTCTGTCACTAAGCAGAAAAGCCTACATTCAAAGAAATTACTCATTCTGCTAGTGATGCCCGGAAATGTATACCAAGGACATTGTCTAGTCCATTCTTAAAAAGGCAGTGAAGTTTGTGCACAAAGATGCTCCCTTCAGTGGTCTTTAAAAAGTTAAAAGTGTAAGAATAAGAGAATACTGAAGCAAATCTTCCCTATGCATATGGTGGAGTGTAATGTCTTAAAATTACATCTGTGGGGCTTCCCTAGTGGCCTTGTGGTTAAGAATCTGACTGACAATGCAGAGGACACGGATTTGATCTCTGGTCCGGGAAAATCCCATATGCTACAGAGCAACTAAGCCCATGAGGGTCTAGAGCACAGGCTTTGCAACAAGAGAAGCCACTGCAATGAGAAGCCTGTGCACCGTACTAGAGAGTAGCCCCCACTTGCCGCAACTAGAGAAAGCCTGCAGGTAGCAACAAAGACCCAGCGCAGCCAAAAATAAATAAATAAATCTTTTTAAAAAATTACATTTGTGAGCAGTTTTAATTGCAAAGGTGGTGTTAAGGGGGAAAAAAGCAGAATACAAATTTTAAAGAAACAAGTCTCAATTAGAAAAAACATATTTATAAAGGAGGAAACTATAACCTATAAATGATAGATTGTAAGTGATTTTTATTCTTTCCTCTGATTTTTCTTTTCTTTTCTGATTCTGTTTTTTATGGATTTTGCTTTCTAAATTTTCTACAATGAGCAAGTATTATTCTTTTTACTCAGAAAAAGTACTTTAAAAGAGCAAAGTCCTGGCTTTCAATGAAGCTCATTTAAGAGCTGTCATATGAGTAGCAGCTTGAAGTGTGGTTATTTGTTTGGTGAGTTATCTGGAATGCTGACAGTAACCCTCTTTAGTTCTAGTTTTTGGAGTTTTGTCAAATGAATGTTTAAAATTAGATTTAAAAAGTCTTTTGAAAGAAAAAAGCAGTCTCTGTCTCCACTTAATTAAAAAAGAAAAATTCTGCACTCATATCTAATCTAAGACAACCACAAAACTGGAATATTCTCACTGTTATAATGATGCAAACTCAACCACCGTGATAACAATCAGTGGTGTCCAAATTAGGTTCAAATTCAGAGATATAATGTGATTTTGGCTATTGACCATAGAAATCAGTAACTACACTTCAGATAAACTAGCTGGAATGCTGTATGAATGTTTAGCTTTCCTTCTATCAGCATTACATCACCTCCTAGTGAGTTTCAATTCACAGATGTATAATCTTATAGACTTATTACAAAAATCTGAATACTCTTCACCAGCAACCTCTGGTTCTCACATGACACAGAAAAAACTGCTTACTTTATATTTTCTAAATAAGCAGGCATAAGCACTATAAGAACATTATGTTACTGTCACTGGGCTACAAGCTTTTAAAATACAGTGTTTTGAATTCAAACATCGTGTTCTAGATAAAGTACCTGTTAACTTCACAAATGGGCTTTAGATGGGCTTTGCTGCTGCTGCTGCTAAGTCACTTCAGTCGTGTCCGACTCTGTGTGACCCCATAGATGGCAGCCCACCAGGCTGGGATTCAGATGTACCCAATTCAGGAGACGGCCTTTCAGCTGTATTCAGTTCTATGCTTCTTGATTATGAATTCATTTAATTTTCTCAATTTAAATGAAAAACTCTTTGAGAACAGCAAATACTACTTTATCATTAAAAAACTGAGTGTCAATTAAATGCTTGGTTTCTGCTAGTCATTTAAAATGTACATATAACCTCTGGTTTTCACAACAATTTTGTGAGACAACTATAATTTACATTTAACAACTGAGAAGACTGAGGTTCAGAGAGATTAAATTATTTATTTGCCTAAGGCTACACAGTCATTAAATGGTAGAGTCAGAATTCAAATTTGGTTTTATTGCCCAATATTATTTCATTTTTCCCATGTTGCTGATGTCTGATCTTTAGATTATTTTGATTATCTTATTCAGAATTTCTATTTTATACCCTAGGAAACTGGGATCTCGAGGAATGAAGTGACTTGCCCAAGTTCATAAGAACAAAAAATAAATTCAAACCTGAATCATTTTAATTGTCCCTATTTGTTTTTTTTTAATTATGCTACTTACGCAAAGTTATGTTAACCTCTAACATGATATCATATTTTAATTTGTCCTATTCCTTTTAATTGACATGATAATAGCTTGTAACATTTCACTTTTTTCAACTTGAGATCATTTTAAACTCACAAATTTCCTTCCTCTTCATGTGGGAAACCACACGAAACATGCCAGTGAGGTGGATTCAGAGCTGTTAGTCATCAGCCATTATGGGACAACTGTGGTCAAATTTATACCCAGAAGCAAAACGGAAGTGATCACAAGGGTCAGTAGCCAAAGCACTCCAAGAAGTTTTCTCAAGTTTCTTGGCCTACTATACTATTTTTTTCTTTTAAACTTCTTTAAGGAAAGGAAACTAAAATTCACTAAAATATTTGTACATGCCAGAGATTGTTCTAAGCACTTTCATAGACATTATGCTATTAAACCTTGCAACTAATCTCAGGAACATAATTTTTACTTTTCAAAAGTTAGATAACTTGTTCGGAGCAATTAGGCTCATCTTTGAAGCCATGTCTCTTTTATCCATACCATATTTTCCTCTAGTGAGAAACATGTCTTATATAAATGTTATATATAAAACAGGCTGCTGTCTACTGGAGAAGGAAATGGCAACCCACTCCAGTATTCTTGCCTAGGTAATCCCGTGGACAGAGGAGCCTGGTGGGCTGCTGTCCATAGGGTCGCACAGAGTTGAACACGACTGAAGTGACTGAGCATGCATTGGAGAAGGACATGGCAACCCACTCCAGTATTCTTGCCTGGAGAATCCCAGAGACAAAGGATCCTGGTGGGTTGCCGTCTATGGGGTCGCACAGTATCAGGCATGACTGATGCGACTTAGCAGCAGCAGTGGCAGCTGTCTACTAACCAACTGGGATGTGCAGACCTTATCTAGATCTGGATTCAGATAAATTATAATAATACTTATGAGCTTTGAACACTGACTAGATTTTTGACGACATTAAATAATTTTGGGGGTATATAACAGTACTGTGGACATGTTTCAAAGATTCCTTACAGATATATATTTGAATATTTATAGATGCAATGACATAGTGTCATAATTTGTTCAACTAAACCATTGGAGGGGGAAGTATGGGTATAGAAGTGAAGCAAAGTGACTCTTAGTGGTTAAAATTGAGTGATGGGTACATAAGAGTCATTGTATCATTCTCTTCAAATGTGTATGCTTTCCATAATAAAAAGTTTAAAAAAACAAAGCAAAGAAAAAGCCTATGTAGATAGACAGGCTTTCCTGGGGGCTCAGCAGTAAAGAATCCGCCTACCAAAGGAGACATGGGTTTGATCACTGGGTCAGGAAGATCCCCTGGAGCAGGAAATGGCAACCCACCTCAGTATTCTTGCCTGGGAAATTCCATGGACAGTAACCTGGCAGGCTACAGTCCATGAGGTCGCAAAGACTTGGACACAACTTAGCAACTAAACATCTGCAAAAAGATAGATAGAGCCCTTGGTTTAAGTAACGCCTTTATTACTTAGTAGCTGTGTGACCTGGAAAAAATTACTTTCTGAGACACAGTTTCTTGGTCATAAAATGAAGCTTACCTTGCAGACCTGTAATGTGGATTCAATGAAGTAACGCGTAAATAGCCAACATAGTGTCCTATACACTTTAAATTCTTTACACCACTACTATTTAATGTTATTACCAAGTATAAATGATCTTTGCTTTCATTTCCTTGCTCTCCTGAAATTAGCTTAGAGAGATAACTTCCAATATTCAGATGAATCTGATCTTGGTTATGAGCCAAAGATGAATGATACAAGCGCTCTGTGTACTTGTATATCTACTGAGTGCCTCTTTGGAAGAACATCATTCTTTTCCAATTTCTCCTGTACCATTGGTGATCTGGATCCAGACAATTTTCTTCTGTCACTCCAGTTCACACCAGTTTCTTCTTTCTAACACCTATACCAGCAATTCTGGCCTATACCTCTTGCTTTATGAATGAACGATATGCCATTTTGTATTGTTTCTTTTATAACCAGCTTATCGAATGGGTTGGTTACATAGCTTTATTTTCTCATCTCTTCCTCAAATATGCTCTAACTGTGCCTTCCTTTCCCATTCCAGGATGATATATTGGGTTGATCTGTATCTTTCCAAGTAACTTTCAGGTATCAGAAAAGTAGGTATTAAAGTAGGTATTAAAAAGCTCTGTCTAATTTAAATGTAAATTTCCACTATATATCCAACCTAGTCTCTCCTTTCTCAGCTCAATTTTGAACTGAGCAGAAGAGAGGAGATTTTAATCTATTCTTTATTCTGCTTACTTCCCTCTTTCACTGTTTGCTCTGCTGCTCCAGGGAGGGGCCAAGAAAAGGAGGTTATATAGGAAATGGGCAGTCTCACTTATTCTTATAGGTACTGTGTAGCCTAGCCATCAACACCCTTTGTGAGTCAGAGGCCCAAATGCTGCTTCTCATAACCCCAGGTGTTTTCGGACTCTTTAAGAGTGCCTGACTGGTGAGTGCCACACTTTACGACTTATTAATGGGGCAAAGTACACTTGACATGCTACCACTCCTATTCAACTGCCCTCCAGTGGCACACCTCTCTAGAGGGGGCCTGAAAATTTATCAGACAGATTTCCTTTCAAGGAACTTCCAGTTCCCTATGAGAACTGGCACATATACAAGTGACTATGAGTTCAGATGTGGTAAAAAGCCTGAGAGAGAACTCTTGGCTAAGACGACCAGGGCAGGATTCTGAGGAAAGAATAAGATTTTGATAATCAGGGTTGTGGAGACTCATGAGAAATGATTTCCATTGTCCTTGAGGGGAAGTCGTTGCTCCTGCTGACCTGCACTGAGAGGCACAGACCTTGTTCAAAATGGATTCTCTTTGGACACAGACATATACGGGTCTCTTTTGTTTCTTCAGTCATTTCCCCCCGTCCTTGCATTGTTCATGTCTGCATACACATGCTGCATTCAAGGATGCAAGGCCCAGTGACTCTCACAGACCTGTTTATTCCATTAGGATAAACGTTTTATTGCCAAAGCCTGTCTGCTGGAACAAACACTTGGGCGTGGCCATGGTTGCCTCTCTTTCCACAAGAGTGTCTCTGAAAATTGGAACATGCTTACTCCACTGAAAAACACTGTGGGCTCAACTACATGAGAAATCCTGAGGAAAAAAACCAGAAGTTGATGTGTCTAAAATTTTAAATAATTTGATTTTCCCCTCCAGATTTATTTTATTTTAAAATCACCTTTTCAATTTTACTGTGTGAAAACCTAGTTATAGTTACCATATGTTTGCCATTTTATACTAGGAACTGAAGTAGGGGAGGATAGGGAGCAGGGGACTTCTATAATTATAGATTATATCTATAATCTCATTGCAATAATTTGCACCAGATCAGTACTCTGATTCTTAATTTATCTTTTTAAAATAAAAGATAAACTAAAATTCTAAAGTTGAATAATAATCGTAAGTCTCTTACCATTACTTGGCACAATCCAGTTTACAAAGTATGTTCAAAGTCATTTCAATCTCACAGTAAACTCCTAACTAGAGAAGGGAAGACAGAAAATCTCATATTTATTTTTAAATGGCAAAACTAAAACTCAGAAAAGTAAAGCAACTCTTGCAAGACTTAACACTTACAATACCTAAAACACAACTTTAATACCTAAAAGACACAATTCATGGCTCCTTGTCCTAAAGTACCTTTCACTATATACTTCAGCTTTTGTCCTTTTCCAACTGGGTTCTTCAGAACCACAGTGAGATGGTTAACAAGCGCATTTTAACATAACCGCACTGTGCAAAAAGGTTTGGAAACAAAAGGTTAAGCAAACGAAACATATGCTGGGTCTTCTCAACAGGACCACTCAGACTTACTATTAACATGAAAATGTGCACTGAAAAGAATTTAAGACTGGGATGTTGGAAACATTATTTACATCAAAAAGGGTTTCCACAAGACTCTTCGAGGGGAAATAACTATTAGTATTTTGGAAATATTTCTTTAAAGAAACAAAGTCTAAAATGTCCTTAATGTGTGAGTGCTTGGTTGTGTCTGACTGTTAGGATCCCATGGACTATAGCCCTCCAGACTCCTCTGCTCTTGGGATTTCCCAGGAGTGGGTTGCCATTTCCCACTCCAGGGGTTCTTCCTGACCCAGGGATTGAACCGAATCTCCTATCTGCATTGGCAGACAGCAGATAGCAGAACCGCTTCTGCATAGGCAGGCAGTTTCTTTACCACTGCACCACCTGGGAAGCCTTAAAACCTCCTTCACTTTCAAATCTGCTACTTCACCTAGAATGAGAAGACTTTCAACAAGGCCTTCCTTTTAATGCCATCTCAAAAAGTGTTGATTTATTATCCAGCTATTTGCTTTTAAATATTTTCCTTAAAATGTAAAACAACCTATGACAACATTCTGAGCTTATTGTGTGTCTATCATGCATGTAAGTATGTATGTATTTATGTATCTGTATGTAGGCGCACCTCTCCCTCACCCCTACTTGGAGAGCCGTCCTCCGCTCCTAGCTAATGTACATCAGTATACACTTCTACAAACGCCCAACAAACGAAGGCTCTGAGAGGCCAACCCTGCCATGAACATGCTTTGCAACATGTATTATGCACTCCACTGAGGGCTCCCTTTCTACCATTTATTTGATGTTATTTGATGGACATTAGTTGGACCAAAAATATAGAAGTGATAGTGCTGGACCTGAAACAAAGAAGTGAAGTAAGGATGTCATTAGAATGTTTAAAACACACTCAAGGTAGCTTGGAGGAAAAGGTAGGGGAGAGAGAGTATGAAGATTGAAAGATAATTAAAGGTTGGCAGATATCCTCTGACAAGATTTATGAAGAGCATTATAAATCAATGGAAACCGTGACAGACTTTATTTTCTTGGGCTCCAAAATCACTGCAGATGGTCACTGCAGCCATGAGATTAAAAGATGCTTGCTCCTTGGAAGAAAACCTATGACAAACCTAGACAGCATATTAAAAAGCAGAGACATTACTTTGCTGACAAACATTAATCTGCCGACAAAGGTCCATCTAGTCAAAGCTATGGTTTTTCCAGTAGTCATGTATGGATGTGAGAGATGGACCATAAAGAAAGCTAAGTGCTGAAGAATTGATGCTTTAGAACTGTTGTGTTGGAAAAGACTCTTGAGAGTCCCTTGGACTGCAAGGACATCAAACCAGTCCATCCTAAAGGAAATCAGTCCTGAATATTCATTGGAAGGACTGATGCTGAAGCTCCAATACTTTGGCCACCTGATGCGAAGCACTGACTCCTTGGAAAAGACCCTGATGCAGGCAAAGATTGAGGGCAGGAGGAGAAGGAGATGACAGAGAATGAGATGGTTGGATGGCATCACTGACTCGATGGACATGAATTTGAGCAAGCTCTGGGAGTTGGTGATGGACAGGGAAGCCTGGCATGCTGCAGTCCATAGGAATGCAAAGAGTTGGACACGACTGATCGACTGAACTAAACTTATAAATCATTGAATGGGGATGGATTATTCATCAACTGAACATAGTCAGTAGAAGCTTTGGGAACTTTAGTAGGAGGCATGTCTTAAATGAATGGAAGGCTTTTTCAAACAGATGTAGGAACACCGGTCTATGCTGAGACATTGGTTCAGTTAGGATGGCTTCTCTAGGACCACACTCACCATGCTACCTGGGATACGCATGTCCTAGCTATTATATTATTTAACCACCAGCAAATTAAGACAAATATACCTGAAAAGAACAGAACATTTTAGTGCTCTGCTAGAATAAATGGTGAAAAGGAGATGGGAAGGTGGAGGCTTGGAGGGAGAGGAAGAATTATTTACTATGTGCTAACCTCTTTTAAGTGGTGTGCATGGGTGCATGCATCAGTCGTGTCCCTCTCTTTGTGACCCTATGGTCTGTAGTCTCCCGGGCTCCTCTGTCCATGGGATTCTCCAGGCAAGAATACTGGACTGGGTTGCCATGCCCTCCTCCAAGGGATCTTCCCAACCAAGGGACTGAACCCACATCTCTTATGTCTCCTTCAGTGTCAGGTGTGTTCTTTAAGTGGTATACATATACACGTGATACACACACACACACACACACACATTAGTACCAAGGTAGATATATGACCCCATTTCAAAAATGAGAAAAAAGCCCCCAAATTAATTAGAATAAAAAATCCTACCTAATTCTGTGAATCATACAATACTCCTCTTATAGAAAAGAGTCTCAGAATTTAGGTGCAACTTTGTTACAGACTTCAAAAGGAGAAAAAGATGCTCCTCTTTAACTCCAGGTAAGAAATATACTTGAATTTTCCTAGTAAATGGGGCAGGAAATAGAGAATTGAGGAAAAAGCTGAGGAGAAGTGAAAAAGCTTTTAGAAGAGCTGAAGATAGTTAAGGCCATTTTGGATTTATGTTATGTATGTGTGGGCTTCCCTGGCAGGCTACAGTCCATGGGGTCACAAAGAGTCGGACATGACTGAGTGAATTTCACACGCGCACACACACACACACACACACACACGTGTGCGCATATGTGTGGCCTCCCTGGAGGCTCAGTAGTAAAGAATCCGCCTGCCAATGTGGCAGACACAGATTTGATCTCTGAGTCGGGAAGATTCCCTGGAGGAGGGCACGGCAACCACCTCTAGTATTCTTGCCTGGAGAATCCCCACAGACAGAGGAGCCTGGCAGGCTACAGACTCCATAGGGTCGCAAAGAGTCAGACATGACTGAGGTGACTTAGCACTTAGGACAGAGAGTATCAGATAGAAAGCTCTTTTTTGGAAGGTATTAAAGGATAGAAGTATCATTGTATAATATTTAAAACAAAGGCAAGGCTCTTGAAATGTTTTCACTGAGTTTCAATGACCCTCTGGAGGCTTGGGTGGGAGGCAAGGGCCACATTATTTAGCTACATTGTAAAATAATTAATAGATGACCTTAAAATGTATTCAATAAGGAAACAAGTTTAAAAATGTCTCCTTGGTTCCATATTCTGTTGTGTCCAATTATACGCTGGTCTTTTATGGTAGGGAGATAACGGCAAAGAAACAGTATAATGAAAGGAGATGCATTTAAGGAAAGAATGAAAGAAATAAGAATGAGAATAAGGTCTCAGTGTAGGCATTTCTTCTACAAATTATTTCCTTTATGCATCTATACCATGTTTTTGTTTCACTTGACTTACTGAACTGCGCTTACCTTCCTCATTAGGCATAAATTCTTTGAAGGCTGAGATTGCAACTTATTTAATATTGATTCCAGTGACTACACAGTGCTTGGCACACTTACTTAACGGATGTTTTTTTTACAAGTAGGTTAAGCACTGTTAACTGTTCATTGATCATAGCTCAATTTCTTATTCAGAGGTTCTATTATGAGTGGGATTAATATAACTCAGAGACTAAAGTGGTTTATGAACCATTAATTTCTAATAAAAGAAATGACAGTAATGATAATGATTATCATTAATTGCACATTTTTAATAATGAGGCATTATATTATATTCTTTAATACATAGTCTTCTATTTCTGTTCAAGAATCCAATTTTAAATGGAAACTGAGCTTGACAGGTTAAACAATATATTCAAGGTCATAGAACTAATAAACTGTGGAATTAGGGATTTTTATCTAAGTGTATTTAGCTTGAAAACTCGTTTTACACTTTTCATAATTTCTTTTGAGCCAATTGAAACTGCGAGAACTGAGGAACTTTTCCATTTACTAGTTAAAAATGGCAGAAGATTGCATGGATGGTTTTCACCTCACCTTGAGGAATAAATAGCTTTATAAACTCTTAAAAGAGAAACTAACAATTTTGTTTAGACTTTAAACTTATTTCACAATTTTTTTTTTAATTTTTCATAAAATTTTCCATATGAACAAGAAAGCAAACCATGCACCTTATGTATAAATTTCAGAAACACTTGAACTTCTGGAATAAACAAAATTGATAGTCTTTCATTTGCTCATAACATCAAAAGCCAAAAAACTCCAGAACAGAAGTTGCTAATTGAAAATCAAACCTGTACAGCACTATTCCACACATTAAAAATAAGATATTATATTAATAAGCATGTCAACTTTATTGATAATCCTTAATGGGCCTCCAATGGGAAATTTCACTCATAATTTAAGACTGGGTTTCAATAAGTTAAAAATAAATACACTAATCACAAATTAATAAAGCCAAGGCAAAATGTAAAACACCAGACTCCAATAGCATCAAAATCTACTATTCTGAGAAGCTTTCAACTGCAATAAATATTCTAAACTATGAAACAGCAGAAATATTAGGATCTAGTTGTTCACACTGGAAAAAATTTACCAAGGCTGCAAAGCACATTGAACACGTTAATAATTTGCAAAAAATCTATTTACATTCAGCTCTTCAAAAGTTCACAGTCTTTCAGAGCCTGAGAGATAATAAATAAGATCCAAAGAAAGGAGAAAAAAAATACATTTAAAGGGACATATTTCCTAGAAAAGTCCTTATATGAACAACAATAAACAAAAGTCATATTCATTCTATAGATATATAAAAATTGCAAGTAAATTTAGCTAATTTGTTAACATGTTGCCTTTTATGAGCAATGCTTCATAAAAATGAAATCTTTTTGAGAGTTTTATTTTCTGTACAAAGTTCTGCAATTATTGAATTAGATATAGTGAGCTTGAAGGTTGCTGGTGAATGAGAATATTCCAAATCTTAAATGTAATTTAGAACAAAAGGAAATATGTTGTTCACCTGAAAATACTCCAACAAATGGTTAGAAATGCAGGGTCTTTCTGTCTTTTTTAAAAAAACAATTGACGGCTACACAGCAGGTCATCTGTGTTAGAAATGCAGTTAAGGAAGGCAATGGAGAAATCCGTGAAACAAAAGAATCACAAACAAATTACCCAACTTGCATGCTTTAAGTTAGCTGATAAAGGTATAGAGCATCTTTAATGTATTCATAGACACCTTGTTATTAAAGTGTCAAACCTCTTTGAGGATTCTTCAGTAATTTTCTATTGCATTTCTAGTTCATTCATTAAGCAGTTTCTAAAGCACCCCCAAGATTCCATTTGTGGATTTGTCAATGAATGAAGCTGGAAGCAACTCAAATTATTTTGATTCACTTAAGAGAGCATAAGCTATCTTTAGAAACAAACTGTAAATGAGAAATCCAGTGTTATGGTCCCTTCACAGTGTGAACACATTAAAATAATTCCCTAGTTCAAGAGAATCATGATTTAAATACATGGTATACATATCTACCACAGTGTAGGTTTATACTCCCTTTTTGACATATTGACATCAATTCTTGTAAATACATAAAATAATTTGCATTTTTACCTATGACGAGATAAAAGGGAGTATATTCTTTAAGTACATTAAAAAGCATGCTTAAAATAAAAAGCATGCTTAAAGGTATTAGCATAGTGCTTTTATGTCCTTATTGAAAATAAATTATGAAATAACTTTTAGTTTAGATTTTCCTTTTAGTAACATAAAGATACTTAAAGCAATTCTAATTTTGCACATGCTTTTCACGGTGGTGGTGGTTTAGTCACTAAGTCATGTCCAACTCTTGCAATCCCATGGACTGTAGCTTGTCAGGCTCCTGTGTTCATGGGATTCTCCAGGCAAGAATACTGGAGTGAGTTGCCATTTCCTTCTCCAGGGGATCTTCCCAACCCAGGAATCAAACCCGGGTCTCCTGCCTTGCAAGCAGATGATTTACCAACTGAGCTATGAGGGAAGTCATGCTTTTAGTATACATGATTTAATTTCTTGATATAATTAATAAAATACATGTAACTGATTCTTATTAGAATATTTAATTGAGAAATATTACAGAGTATCTACTATAAAGGACATTGTATAGAGTATTTTGTGGAAATATGAAAAAGATCATTAAAATCTCTGCCCTTGTGAAATGTGTTTTCACATTGCAGATATGTCTTTAAGATAAAATGTTCCTTGTTCAGTTACTTCAGTTGTGTCCAACTCCTTGTGACCCTATGAATCGTAGCCTGCCAGGCTCCTCTGTCCATGGGATTCTCCAGGCAAGAATACTGGGGTGGTTTGCCATGCCCTCCTCCAGGAAAATGTTCCTTACTATACTATATTTTTTATGTATTGAAGGGATGGATTAGATAATTTATATGGATCCCATCCAGTTCACATACTCTATAAATTATGTGAATTAACCATCAGCATAGTAGAAATATCAACCGTTTTGTTCATTTATCTCTATGCCATTTGATATTTTAGAAAATGAATATATTTACATCTAATAATGCAACTGAGATGGACATTGTCGATTTCAACCTTAGATCAATGGCATGTGATCACCTCTATGAGAAGAGCCTTTCTATCTTTCTAAATAATTGCTAATCTTAGAAATATAAAAATCATTCAACACAAAGAAAAAGACCTTTGGAATGACATTAAACATATTTTGCTCTTGCACACTAGGAAACCACACATTTGATATTGATATACTGTCATTCTATGAAATTCCACCGAGAACTCCTCAGCAAGGTTTGGAATCCATATATACATGCAACCCAAATAGAAAACCTACCACTCCAGTATTCTTGCCTACAGAATCCCATGGACAGAGGAGCCTGGTGGGCCACAGTCCAGGGGGTCATAAAGAGTTGGACAAGACTTAGCAACTAAACAGAGTCATCAGGTAATTTAATTGTTTAATTTAATTTAATTGCTAGTAACCCGATCTTACAATGTTTTCCATATTACTCATTTTTCTTTGTCCCACTTGAGACAGAATCTCATCAAATCCAGACATCTGTCCTCAGGAGAGAATGACATAGGCCAAGGGGGTGGGCAGGGCTTAAAGAGAGAGCGGTTATTACACGGAACTCTCTATTTCGCTCTTGTTGTTTCGAAGTTAAGAGGCAAGATGATTGGCATTGGGATTCCTTCTCAGGATTACGTTAGCTGCCACATTAGTTAATATCAGAGCACTTTAATCTGAAGGATGATACTGTAACTTGATTGAACTAATTTGCTTTTAATTATCAATAGCTGTTTTATTTAAAACCCTCCTACATACAGTACTAGGGACCACTGTAAACCTCTCATATAACTTGTATTTTTGTAGTGCTATGAGATTTATTTACATCCCAATAAAGAGAACTGGACGTTCACTTGAAAAAAAAAAAAAGAAAAACTTATAGCTTGCTCAGGACATTTCTAATCATGCTGTCTTATTACAGAATGAGATTCACACCACAGCAAAGCAAAGCAGCACCTTTAGTAGCTACAAGTCTCTGACATCTGTACAAGGTATTTGGTGTATAGAATAGCTTGGACATGCCTGTTTTCAGAACAGAATAGCAAGACCAGGTGACATCTGACCCAAGAGTATGTGTTAGGGACAGACTCTCTCCAAGACAGAGATCATCCCAACTCAGTAAAAGTTTACCTTGAGGGAAATGGTTTAGTTAAATTGTTAATTGGGAAATGTGTTGAGAAACTCACTACCTTGCTTTCTGAGCTTCAACACTTGCCAAGTGTATTTAGCTTATCTCTCAAATGAGGAAGAGTCTCAGACTTTGTTTTTCTCAAGCCTCCCCCAACTTCTCAGCTTTTTCAGGTAAGAATTCCTGGCATTTCCCCAAAGGGGACATTTGTGATAGTTTCTGAGTGCCTGGGGAGAAGGGACAGGGATGATTGGATTATCTTTAAAAGGCCTAGAGCTTCATGGCACAGATACTCAAGAAATTTGTACGGAAGGGAGAATGTGAGGGAGAAATAGAGAAAGCAAATGATCGGAAAAGAGATTAAAAAAGAAGGAAAGAGAAGGGCCAACTAGGCAGGTATTATTATTGCCTGCTTTGCAGTCCCTGTCCAGCAAGACTGTGCTTTGAAAGCTCTAAAGGCTTCAAAAAGCTGCTCTGCTCTCTGCTATAGCGCCGACCCCAGGAAGGCACAAACAGTCAGGTGTCTTCCTTCAGTCTTCCCGCCCAGCCTTCAGTCCCTCTCTCCGCAGGTGGCTTCGTCTGGTGGATTTCCGTGAAGGCTGGAAACAGCTCGGCATCTTGGATTTGGGCTCTGCCTTCTAGGAGCCAGAGGCGAGCTGGCAGCGCCTGCTGTGTGTTAACGTTGCAACTTCCTCACTCTGCTAGGTCCCAGGGCCCGCGGCTGCAGCAGAGCTGAGGGAGGTGAGACAGGTAGAGCAGAAGGGAGATGCCTGCAGTGTCTCAGAAGGCTGGCTTCCCTGAAAGGTCCTGGGGAACAGAGCAGAGAGGGGTTGGCGATGGGCCTGGACAGTTTTCAAATGGGAGCTGAAGATTCCAATTGGTTTGTCAGTCCTCTCCAAAAACTCGAAGGATTCCAAACAAACTGATTGAGATGCCAGGAAGGCCAGACTAAACATCTAATGAAGTGGGTATATTAGAAGGGAGGGGCAACAGAAAAACGAGACAAAGACCTTACCAAAATAGCGAGGCAAAGAGAGGTGCAGTGGTGTAAAAAGGAACCTTCGGGACTCTCTTAAAAGATGTGTTGGGAGCAGGCAATTATTTATTTTAAGACCTCAGCGATGTCACTGAGGATGCTATAAGTGCAGAGAGAAGGGAACATTTCCCCTCAACATTACTCTTTAATTCTTTATTCCATAGACTCGAAGGTAATTGACTTTTCCCTAGCTTCATGGTTCTGGGCCTCAATTTTCTCATCTATAAAACAAGGGGTTTGGACTAGATGCTTTCAAAGGTCTCTGCCCAATGGGATTCTCTATAACTCAGTCTTATGAACCAGGGTATGGGAGAAAACATCTATGAGCTTTCACACCAGGTTTTCCCCTTCTTTCTCCTCCACCCATTTATCAATGCAGTGTTGCAGCTGCACCATTCAGAGAGCTGTTCCAACTTTCACTGATGACAAGGCGTAGGGCTCAGTTAGGACAAATGACTGGTCCTTCTGCCCTGGAGTAAAGAAAGGAGGGACCGAGAAGGCAGTATGATTTACACTTTAGGCTTCCAAGGAGAGGATATTCTCGAATTTTCTACTTCAAATTTCCTTAAATAAATTATAGATTCCTTCGAAAGGTTCCAAATAGTTGAACTGACTAAAGGGTCAAGAGTCTAAAATGGCTTGTCCTATTTGGAGTAAAATGTATTTCATTTCATCCTAGAAACTGGATCTGCGTTTTCTGTGGAAATTCAACACACACTGGCCATGCTCTTCCCCTGTCTGCCTGCCTCATGCTATTCTGCCAGCCTGCTTCAGTGCAGCATTTTCTGGGGTTAAACACTGAAGCTTAATGAGCGTGTACTCAAGAGTGGGGTGTTCAGTGATGCAGGACACCTCTACACCACCACCACCCCCCTCCCCTGCCCCTGGCCGCCTCCACCAAAGACAACAATAGCCAGTTTAAACGGTAGTGAGAAAAAAAATGTGTCTTCCCAAGAGTTTCATTTTTAATTTTTTCAATGTGAAATTCCTTTAAATTGAAAAAATCAATATGTAGAAATACAGCTCCCTGGGTCCTCTTGTCTCCAACTGAGATGTGACACATAGATAGTATACACTTTCTCTTCTACACCCACTAGCATTTCCACTTCATTTTAATCTCCAAGATATGGACAGGAGGGCAACTCTAGAAAAATGTATTCTCACTCTGGCATCTCCTTGCAGTGCTGAGCACCCACAGAGAGCGTCACCATTTCCTGCACCCTCCCCCAGTTCCCCAGACCCCCTGATTTGCACAGGGGGTTTGACCTTGCAAAGACCCTTCTTCAGTATCTGGGCAAGAAACAATCCATTTTAACTCAAAACACAGAACGACCTTTTCTCCTTTAAAGAAACACTACAAAAGGTAAAACATCTGGTTTTATATTTTTTCAACCCTGCATTCTGGAATGCAAATACAGCATGCAAAGGCAGGTAACTAGTTTGGATCTGACAGTCCCCATTCAAAGGCTCTGAGTCTCATACTCTGTTCAAAATAGACCGGGCTGACCAGGCGGTTGAACATCTTTCCTTTTTCTGCCCATTCACCATCGTGACGAAAAATCAAAACAGAAAAATTATCTTCTCATTTCTAAACACTAACGGAGAAATGAGCTGATTTTGCGCCTAGCCCCGTGGTTCTAAACATCCCACTTTGGAAACCAATCCTGGTCTCCACACCATCTCGTCCACTCAGTTTTACTTAACAAACACGTTCGCTCCTCTTCCACGGTGAGAAAAATGGTGCACCAGCCCTACGAATGACAGGTTGGTACTTGACTGCAACCGCTCAATAGTTTTATCAGCAACCGGAAAACTTCACAATCGGTCCATTAGCTACTTAAATCTGTGTAAGGAAATCTGCCTATGTATAGACAAACTTAAAAAGCACCTCGGTTTCACCTGTCTTAAATCTAGCCTAAGACAATTCCCCAAACACGCCGCATGTAAACACTCCCCCTTCCCCCACCCCCATTATTCCAAAAGGTCCCCCGTGGACTAACAGTATACGTTTAGATCACCAGCATTAACCAAAGCTATTGTCACACCATGCATTTAGACGTATCTATGCAAAACCAAGTAGGCGACAATAACCAAAGCATCTCCCAGACAATCGACTGCACTACACATGCACAAATGCAACGAAGATTGTATTTTCCACTTACAGTTATAGCGCTGCTCACGGTCACTTAGCGAAAATGATAAAACTCAACAGTTCTCTATAAATAAATGTATGTATATATATATATTTAATTCGGATAAAACGGTTAAGCCTTCTCTGGGTATGGTTCTCTCGCGCTCTTTTTCCTTTTTTTTTTTTCCAGTGGAGCTCTGGGCTGCTTAAATCCCTCCTGGATCGCGCCTTGCAAGCCCAGTCGCCGCCGCAACACGCTCCGGTAGGTCTCTGCTGCAGATTGGAAATCCCATAGAAAACCTAGGGTCCCTGGAGCCGGATGCGCAGGCGCGCGAGCCGCCGCCTCTCCAGGCACCCCCTCCCCTTTCCCCTCCTCCCTCCTCCTCTGGCTCCGCAGCCCAGCTCAGAGGGAGCTGGGGCCGGTGACCAAAAGCAGCCAGGCATTGGCGCATGCTCAGTTGGAGAGGCTCGGAGTTGCCGCGAGTGGATTCCACGTCTCCAGATTTTAGCAGAAACTCGGAAGGAAAGTAGATAGGAAAAGGGAGCCTAGCCAGTGGCACAGCCCTTCACCTGAACTGGCTGAGCGAGTTGGCCTCACCACGCCCCCGCGGTTAACCAGCCAAGTCTGGTGGTGAAGGCTGAGGCCAGAAATGGGACACGTGGAGCCAGCTTCCCGCCACCCTCAGGCCTGGAGGGTCCCCGGCCCACTCTTTGTCAGGCTAGTAAGGTGAAGGAGAACACTGCAGAAACCCCTTGCTCCGAAGGAAGCGTGCCCAGCAATCTGTGAGCTTGTCTCCACGGCTCACTCTGAAGAAAACCCTTATGGTTGGCACTTTGCGTGGGCCATTTCTTCCGAGGGTCTTATACTGAGAGCCCTGGGAGCCAGGCATTCTAAAAGCCTTCTTCTCAGGATGGTCGTGGTCCCCAACGGCCTTGGAGAAATTGTGTGTTGAAGGGAGGGGGGGCTGAAGCTCTCCTCCTGGTCCTGGGTGACCTTGGGCCAGTCATGCTAATCATCAACCAACATTTACCAATAAGCGTCTTCTTTGTGCACTAAATACATTTTATTGAATATTCTCTGGGTGGGGCTGCGGCGGGCAGTGAAGGGGAGGCAATGAGCCTTCATGGGAATCCAGGGTTGAGGGATTGGACTAAGCCGCCTTATAAAGCCCCCTTCTGTGTCTTTGAAGGACACGTACATTTGCCAGTCCTCCCCGGATCCTGACTGTCCTAGCCAAAGCCTAGAAGACTTGGCAAGGAATAGTGCCCAGTAAAGGTTTGTTCGCTTCTCTACCAGGAAAGCAAGGTGAAATCTCAAATGTTCTCAACCCAATCAATTTCCTAAAGTGTGTTGTTTGTACTTTTGCTTGCTGCTGCTGCTAAGTCGCTTCAGTCGTGTCCGACTCTCTGCGACTCCATAGACGGCAGCCCACCAGGCTCCCGGGTCCCTGGGATTCTCCAGTAAAGAGTACTGGAGTGGGTTGCCATTTCCTTCTCCAATGCATGAAAGTGAAAAGTGAAAGTGAAGTCGCTCAGTCGTGTCCGCCTCTTCAAGATCCCATGGACTGCAGCCTATCAGGCTCCTCCGTTCATGGGATTTTCCAGGCAAGAATACTGGAGTGGGTTGCCATTGCCTTCTCCAGTACTTTTGCTTATTTAACCATTATTCATTGACCACCTGCCCACTGACTTGAGGCATTTTTCAATGCCTTGGGGGTAAAGACAGCAAACAAAATCCCTCTGAGGTTTTGATTCAGACGGGAGTTTTCAAGAGAGGGAAATTCTGGAGGGGCAGTGAAGATGGGGACTTCCTCAATGGCTCAGTAGTAAAGAACCCATCTGCCATTGCAAGAAACGAAGGTTTAATCCCTGGGTGGGGAAGATCCCTGGGAAGAGGAAATGGCAACCCATTACAGTACTCTTGCTTGGAAGTTTCCATGGACAGAGAAGCCTGGTGGGCTATACAGTCCATGGGGTAACAAAGATACTGTTTGTTACACAGTGAAGATGGACTTTCTTCTTAAGCAGAGAATTTTACAGCTTGCAAAGTGCCTTCAAACACCTTATCACATCCAGGAAGCTGATTCACTTTGCGGTACAGCAACTTTTTTTTTTTTTTTTTAACCTGCAGTTAACCTTTCGGTTCTGAGGACACCAAGAGTATCTCTTTGGGCAAAAGAGCTGGAGATAGACAAATCTCCATTGCTAGGAGAGTGCTTACTCCTGACTGCTAGTAGGGGGCGCCCAGCTTGGAAGACCTTGAGACTACTTAAGCAAAGATCAAGTGAAACCCCTCAGGAACAAGCCTCTGGTTTTGGAAGGCCAGTGGTGGGTGAGGGCCCCAGGTGGTGACATCTAAGCCGGTGCCTCAAGCTCAAAGCCAACCTGGCCAGTCCAGAGCTCAGGAACGCGCTCTGCTGGGCCGGATGCCCCGGGCAGGCGGCGCAGAGCAGAGGAGCGCTCCCGGGACTCCCCGAACTAGGCTCGCCGAAGCGCCCTCCCCGCGGGGCTCTCCGCACGGCGGCGGAGACCGCGGAAACCCGGAGCGTGGATTGGCGCGGAGCAGGGCGCGCCGCTCCGGCGCGTTGCGGCAGCCGAGCAGGTTGTGGATCTGGCGGGCGCCAGCCCTGCGCTCCGGGGACGCAATGCGCACTGCGCAGCGGGGCTCGCCGGGTCGGATTCTTTCTGCTTCTCCGGATGGGTTGGGGGCAAAAGTCAGTTCCAGATGAGTCGCTTTGGTTGGCCAGGGACACAACCTCCAAAAGCTTTCAAAGTGATTCCTCGTCTTTTGTCGGTTTCCCTACTCAAACATTTTACGCTGTGCTCTCTGATTTCTCTCTCGAGAACAGTCTCCGCACTGCAATCTGCATCAACCGAAGGGGTCATGATGCCATTTCTTCGGAGAGATGTACCTATTCATTTCCCCTGGAGGTCTCTTTCGTGGCTGTGTTATGTTTTAGATGACTTAGGACAACTTGTGTGTAGGGTAAAGTGAACACTGAGACTTTAAACCGTGTTCTCTTGTAGGGGAGATTTGATTTAGAAGCGTGCGCTTTTGTGAAGCTGCTTTGTCTCATTGGGCAAGCAGATTTTGTTAGCTCCGTTTGCACTGAGGCGTTGTTTGGCGATATCTTTTTTAATCCTCAGTTATTGTGCACCTTTATCTTTTTTAGTGTTTGTTGTTAAAATGTTTTGTGTGATGCCTTTTATATATGTAACACTAAGTCACATGTAGTCACATAGGAAAGATGATTCTAAAAACATCGAAGGAATATTATCACTTAAATTACAGAAAGCAATTCCCTTCTATAGGATGGTAGAGTGAGCTCTAAAAAAGGGGTGTGGTAAGAACACTAAATACGGGAGCCCTGTGTTTCCTTCTTTCTTCGGTCATTTACACTTGTGATCACAGAGAGCAGAGATGCGCGGCCCTGGGACAGAGGTACTGGGCTGCTGCGCCGTGATGAGCGGAGAATGCCTTCGGCTGTAGCAGTTGCCCTATTACTTGAAGGCAAGTCCCCGACACTGCGGATCGCGGTGTCAGCTTTCACATCCTGGAGGTTTGGAAAGTGCTGCGTGCTAAGTCGCTTCAGTCTTTTCGGACTCTTTGCGACCGCGTGGACTGGAGCCCGCCAGGCTCCTCTGCCCAAGGGGATTCTCTAGGCAAGAATACTGGAGTGGGTTGCCATGCCCTCCTCCAGGGGATATTCCCGACCTAGGGATCGAGCCCGGCATCTCTGAAGTCTCCTGCATTAGCAGGCGGGTTCTTTACCACTAGCGCCACCTGGGAAGCCCGGAGGTTTGGGCGGGGCAGGGGGGCTGTGTAAGTAGGGGCTGGGGGAAGGGAGGGAGAAAGGTACTTTAAGGAGAGAATTGTTTGTTTGTTTGTTTGTTTTTTTCTGGAGGACCTGGTAGAACGCTCACTTGCCTGGAACCCCCTGAGAAGCCATTTTTCCCTTCCTCAGTTGCAAATAGCATTCTTTTCTGAAGTAACTTTACTTTCGCCTCTCTCCTTCCGAGATTCAAACAAAATAAACAAAACTAAGAACGATGTTCAGGTGTACATAACTGATTTAATACTTAGTAAATTCATTTAATATTTCCATCCACTTTATTTGTGACATAGACAAACTGAAAACTGAGAATGGCAGTAAAAGTGCAAATTGCCAGTGATATAACAGATCTCAGCTCATGGCAATATTATTTATCGGACATGCTCTGTATAAAATATATGAGCCAAGAAGGGCGGAACTGAAGGCATGGGCGCATTTAGGAAATTGGAAGAAAAAGTGTTCAGAAGATGACATTAGAAAATGAAAAGAGGTAGGAATTGGAAAAATGAATTTATACTCATTTAAATTCATAAAGAATAGTGATAGTAATTTTTTTTTTTGTATGGTGAAGTGTCTTTATTTAAAAAACTTAAGGGTATTAATCCTTACAGAGGGAAGATATTATGTAAAATAATTATGTTTAGGAAATGGCAATCCACCCCAGTATTCTTGCTTGGAAAATCCAATGGATAGAGGAGCCTGGCAGGCTACATACAGTCCATGGGATTGCACAGCTGGACACAACTGAGCAACTGAGCACACACACATCCTGATTTTTTAATGCTATTTTAAAAAATATATGGATAGATCAACAAAATAACTTCCCTAAAGAAAAACAGAAAGCTATCACCTACAATAAAACTGTACAGTAGTTTTTCTGATACATAAAGTGTTTCACTCTTTACCTCTATACTCCTTCTACATGCTTTTTTCCCCCCTAAAATAAGTGGAAAAATGTAAGATTACTCCCTGAAGGAGTAATTCCCATGCAATTAGAGGGAGTGTTCTATGCCTTCCTATATAGAAGAGGAATTAAAAGCCCTACTTTTTTATTGGACTCAGTTGGTAATTTCACCCACCCCACTACTGATTTGTCTCTGTAATCCAAGATCGAATCTAAATTCAGAAAGATCTTTCTTTGCTGTGTCACCAATTCCCCTTAAAATTTGAACAATCTGCAATGAAAATTTAAGTCCCTGCCTTGTGAATTATTGTCAACGTTTTGAGTTTCCAGAAGTTTCTTGGAGTGTTAGAACTAGTTTTAGCAAGTGCAGGTGATCTTCAGCCTTAAGAATATAAAATGCTTTATTCCATTCTTTCCCATTCATCCCATGTATTCTACATTTGGGCCTAACCTGTGGATTCATAGTGGTACACTTAAGCTGGAAAAATTCACTGCTTTTAGTGACAACACAAAAGCAATGATGATAGCAGAATTAGACTATATATGGCTTATATTCCTTTTCTTTAGTGGCTTTTTAGGTAGTCCTGTTTGCTAGGCTGTACACTTTTTTAGTTGTGTGACTAGCCACTACAAATATTATTGTGGCTTCATGTTCTGGAACTTTTGTACTTTGGATACCATCTGATCCTGAAAGATCTTCAAAAGCACTTCTTACTTGAAGCAGATCTTAATGATTTGTTTTTCCCTTCAATCTTTATTTTCCTTACTATAGTTCCTTTGAATTTTTTACTTGAACACAACAAAGAAACCTAAGGGAAAAATAAATATAATGAATTCTACATCCCTTCTAAGACAACCACCAGAAGCAAAGCCACATTCTTTACCAAAGGATTTTCACAGTGAAGTTTACATTTTTACCTACTGTCCGAAGGAGGAAAGAAACAGTTGGCACTCTCAGTTTTTTGTGTTCTTATCATATTCCCCCTTTAAAGTTCATGTTACCATCCTGAGAAGGTTCAAGAAGAGAAAGAGTGACCAATGATGACCGTTTTTTTCAGAATGTAGATTTAGCACTTGTACCATAGTCTCTAGGAGAGTGGATTGTTCTGATTGTTTAGAAGAAAGAAAATGCTTGAGTAACCCATGGTTGTGTTCAGTAATGCATGCAGGCTGAATTTCTTTTGATCTCATTCATCATTCATTTATCAAATACCTATTGAGCACCTACTTTGTGTCAGGCAGTGTGCTCAGCACTTTATGTGCAACATTGTATTTAGTAACAAAGCTATTTACCTGTGAGATAGGTGCTATTAAAACCTATTTTCAAATCCTATTTCAAATCCTAAAAGATGATGCTGTGAACGTGCTACACTCAATATGCCAACAAATTTGGAAAACTCAGCAGTGGCAACAGGACTGGAAAAGGTCAGTTTTCATTTCAATCCCAAAGAAAGGCGATGCCAAAGAATGCTCGAACTACTGCATAGTTGCACTCATCTAACACGCTAGCAATGTAATGCTCAAAATTCTCCAAGCCAGGCTTCAACAGTACATAAACCATGAACTTCTAGATGTTCAAGCTGGATTTAGAAAAGGCAGAGGAAACAGAGATCAAATTGCCAACATCCGCTGGATCACCAAAAAAGCAAGAGAGTTCCAGAAAAACATCTATTTCTACTTTATTGACTATGCCAAAGCCTTTGACTGTGTGGATCACAACAAACTGTGGAAAATTCTTCAAGAGATGGGAATATCAGACCACCTGACCTGCCTCCTGAGAAATCTGTATGCAAGTCAAGAAGCAGCGGTTAGAACTGGACATGGAACAACCAACTGGTTCCAAACTGGGAATGGAGTATGTCAAGGATACATATTGTCACCCTGCTTATATGACTTGTATGCAGAGTACATCATGAGAAATGCTGGACTGGATGAAGCACAAGCTGGAATCAAGATTGCTGGGAGAAATATCAATAACCTCAGATATGCAGATGACACCACGCTTATGGCAAAAAATGAAGAATTAAAAAAAGCCTCTTGAAAGTGAAAGAGAGTGAAAAAGTTGGCTTAAAACTCAATATTCAGAAAACTAAGATCATGGCCTCTTTGTCCCATCACTTCATGGCAAATAGATGGGAAAACAATGGAAACAGTGAGAGACTTTATTTTTTTGGGCTTCAAAATCACTGCAGATAGTGACTTCAGCCATGAAATTAAAAGACCCTTGCTCCTTGGAAGAAAAGTTATGACCAACCTAGACAGCATATTAAAAGGTAGAGACATTATTTTACCAACAAAGGTCTGTCTAGTCAAGGCTACGGTTTTTCTAGCAGTCATGTATGCATGTGAGAGTTGGACTTTAAAGAAAGCTGAACACCGAGGAATTGATGCTTTTGAACTATGGTGTTGGAGAAGACTCTTGGGAATCCCTTGGACTGCAAGGAGATCCAATCAGTCCATCCTAAAGGAGATCAGTCCTGGGTGTTCATTGGAAGGACTGATGCTGAAGCTGAAACTCAACTGTATTGACTCAAACTCAAAGTATTGACTTTGGCCACCTCATGCGAAGAACTGACTCACTGGAAAAGATCCTGATTCTGGGAAAGGTGGGAGGAGAAGAAGACAGAGGATGAGATGGTTGGATGGCATCACTGACTCAGTGAACATGAGTTTGAGGAAACTCTGGGTGTTGGTGATGGACAGGGAGGCCTGGCGTGCTTCAGTCCATGGGGTCACAAAGAGTTGGACATAACTGAGCAACTGAAGTGAACTGAACTGAAAACCCATTTTACAGATGAGGAGGAAACTGAGGCAACACATGTGTTAGTAGCATCTCCAGATACCTTCTTCAGTTGGCCTTCATTCCTCTTTATTCTTTACCCCATTCCAAATAATATTATGATTCTCCCTCTATAAATTACTATATTTTTATCCACCTAATATTCCTTTGCAAGATAAATATAGTAAATATTGTGATCATCTTATTTCTCTTCAATAATCTCCAGTTTCCTCCTGAGGAAATGTCAAATCCTAAGTCATGTATTCAGAATCTTCCACTACGTGGCAACCTTAATCACAGAGCATCTGGGTTTTTTCAGAGGGGTAAGCAGGAGGCAGGAAGGAAACAGGTTTAGATAAAGACTGCCTTTCCCAGCATTACTACCTTTTTTCTACGGCCTGAGGAAGAGAAACAGAAGGCTCCTCCATTTTTTTGCAGCCCTTACTGTATTTCTTCCTTAAGTTCATTTTACCATACTAAATAGGAAGTGTTCAAAAACAGAAAGAAGGACAACTGATGGTCTTAAACCCAGACAATACTCTCTAGTTCATTATTTATGATTGCCTACAGAACACCTTCATATGAATTTCTTACAGATACTTCAGGTTCAACATGTACAAAACACTTACCTCTCTGGCCCCTCACTACCTCCACCAACCTCCCTGTGCCCCTACCACTTTGAAGGTAACTTCTATCAGCCCAGTCCTATAAGGGGTAGCACCTTCAGCTCCCCCATCTTTCTCATTCCCCATCAATTCATCACTTAAGTCCGAAAAGTTCCATGTTTTGAAAGTCTCTCAAACTTATTCCTCACTGACACTGTATTAGTTAATCCTTTTATCATCCTTTTTGGACCCTTTCATCATCCAAGCATCATATATTTCCTTCTCATAACTATTGAAAAAAACTCAAATAAAATCACATCACTCTTTTGAATAAAACCGTTAAGTGGTTTCTCATTTTATATAGTAAAAAGAAAAGGGCACAGCATACAAACCCCTTTATTTTCTAGCTCTTGCATACCCCTTCAGCCTCACCTCCCGCTACATCTTTTCAGGCTTCTCTGTTCTGTCATACTGTGGAGCAGTACTTGTTTGTACTTTTGCATTTACTCCTTCTCTCTTCTTGAGAAACTCTTCTTTCTTTTGCCTGAAAGATTTCTGTTAATCTGTGAAAGAATAAAATTTTGTGTCTAAGCCACCCAATCTGTTGTATCTTGTTACAGCAGTCCTAGGAAATTAATATAGAGGATGAAAGTGAAAGTGAAGTCGCTCAGTCATGTCTGACTCTTTTTGACCCCATGGAATGTAGCCTACCAGGTTCCTCCATCCATGGGATTCTCCAGGCAAGAATACTGGAGTGGGTTGCCATTTCCTTCTCCAGGGGACCTTCCCAACCCGGTGATCAAACCCGGGTCTCCTGCACTGTAGGCAGATGCTTTACTGTCTGAGTCTCAATATAGAGGATAACTACATTAAGCAGATAGGTCTACAGTAAGAATATTCTGGCATTGAGATGATAGAAAGATAAAATTTTCTTTTCTACAAATAGACATTTCTCTTTCCCCCTCTTTTTTATATGAAAATTACTGGATGTTGAATTAAGAGATTTTGATTCAAGAGCCATCTTTGCTACTTATTAGATATGGTATTGGGAAAGTCAGCTAAGTTTCCCTCATGACTTGATTTACTCATTTATAAAAGTAAAACTCTATAGTTCAAAAATTCAAGATATTGGGCATCTACAAAATTCCAGATAGTAAGCTAACAGTGCTAATTTACATCTAAGATAATATTGAGCCAATTTCTTCCAATTGTAAAGCAAATTAAATTCATGGTTTTGAGTTCATTTAAAATAATTTCTTTAGAGACCTTGCATGTTGTTGCTTGTGAAAATTGGATTGGGACAGTGATCACAGCACCCCTACTAGATGTAATACAAGTGGGTTTAAGATTTCTTGGGCTAGTTTAGATGTTCTAATAAAATTAAGTATTAATAATACTGTAGTGTTAAACATTTTGAACTTAGGCTTACATAAATAACACTTTACCAGTATAATATCTTTTTAAAAAGACTATTTTTAGAGCAAAATTCATTGACCTTTTTGGTTCCGGTAGTATAGATTATAATATAGTTTTGGAAGTTCAAGCATGTTGATTTTGGATTGAATAAAAAATAAGACTAAATAGCAGACTAATTATATTGCTTATTGACTTTCCTGAAGGATATGTTCTAAAACCTTCCTGATTCCCTATTATATGAATATCACTCTAGGATAAAATTGCTTTGTTGGTCAAGTAAGCTATATTGCTTATTTATAGAATATTAAGTGAGATAATAAATTAAATAAGAACAACACAGCTATATTTAGATGCAGACATTAGGTGGTCATTTGATCAGATTTAATACCAATTTAGTTATCAGTTACAACTACCAGCTTCCTAGGTGTATAAGATTTATATTTGAGTTTTAGCAAATGACATATTACTGTCGTTATAACCTTCAGGGTCATTCATAAATAGATACAGTCTAGAGATTAAATCTATAAAGACCACATTCTATTAAAATCCTGCTACCTGGAAACATTAAAATGTTCATACATCATTGTACTACTTGAAAAATAAGTGATTGAGGCTTGAGATCATGGCCATTTTGAAAGTAATTTGAATTCAATGGATGAGGGTCAGGTTTGAAAAAGCTAAAATTTACTCTTCGATTTTAATAAATTCAGCATGCATTTTTACAATAGACCTTCCCAAATACTTCTAAATAGATTGAAGCTCTTTCTCCTTAGGAGTTAATAAATCTATTAATCTAAGAGAATGAACCATTAATGATACTATTTATGCTTGTACTCTTTCTGTCCTAAAAGCTGTGCAAACAATTTGTTACTTGGGCCAGGAGGAAAGAATACAGTAACCCAGCTCTATTTATGTCTTTGGGAAGCTACCAGTGTCCATCTGAGCAGTCCTGTATCTCTCCAGCAGATGTTAATATAACTTGAAGGGTCACCTTGAAACAAATTAAGAAAGCCTTATTCAGGAACATTAAGGCAGTTAAGACAAAATGTCCTTGTTGCTATTAGGTGAGTATGCTTTCTTCTTATTTCTCTGAATATTTCTTTACTCCTTCTCCCATAGAAAGGATCACATTCTTCCTTGGTGATGCATTTTATTAAAAAACAGTATGAATGAGTGGAAAGATGACAAAGATGAATCTCTTCAAATTTATGACCAAGTATTTTTCCTTCAGAGAGAAGAAAATTGTCCTCTTTGGTAGTTATGGTGATGCTCTGCTGTGAGGTGAACCAGAGCTGGGGCAAGTAACAGGTTGTGGTAGTAATTTCTGATCAGATCCTAGATCTGGAATTAGAATAGAATACAGTTTTCCATCAGGTCACAAAAAGTCAGACATGACTCAGTGAATGAACAACAACGGTTGTCTTGGTATCTACAGGGGACTAGTTCTAGGACTCCATTGGTATTGAAATTTATGGATGCTCAAGTCTCTTATATAAAATAGCTTATATATAGCCTATGCATATCTTCCCGTATACTTTAAATTGTCTCTAGATTACTTTTATTACTGAATGTAACATAAATACTGTGCAAATACTTGTAAATACAATGTAAATGCTGTGTGAAATTAAAAGGGTTAGTCGCTCAGTCATGTCTGACTCTTTGTGACCTCATGGACTGTAGCTCTCCAGGCTTCTCTGTTCATGGAGTTCTTCAGGCAAGAGTACTGGAGTGGGTTGCCATTCCCACCTCCAGGGGATCTTGGGAAATAGTTGTAAATGTAAGTGCTATGTAAGTAGTTGCCTGTTCAGCTTTTTGGAACTCTCTGGAATTTCTGCTCCAATATTTTCAATCCTTGGTTGGTTGAAGCTGTACACATAGAACCAGTAGATACCAAGGGCCCACCATAGCATCTTTTAAATGAGCCTGAGCAGGGTAAGATCTTCTCAAACAAATATTTCCCGACTCACCAATTTGTGCCCCAAGTGAGGAATTTTAGAATGGATTGGCAAGTTTCTACCAAAGAATCAGAGTACAGGACATGATTTGAATAGCAGTAACATTTCCTACTTATTCTTCAAGGTCTTGTTCAAGTACTGTGATGACTTCCCTGATTGTCTATTCCAAACTGATAGTTCTTTCTTTTCAGTTTCTATTGGACGTAAGATACTTGGAACAATCAATGAAATATCACCAAGACACATAGTTTTCCTTTTAGATTTTAATATCCAACTGTATTTTAAAGCTCCTTAGTACAGAATCTGTGTCTTATATTTCTACTTTAATTCACTCAAACTGCCAAGTTCTTGCTTCATAGTAGAGCTTAGTAATTATTTGGTGGATTAATTTCCTGTCTCTTTAGTGTTCATTTTCAGTGTGTTGTTTTATTGTAGATTTTACTACTTAGAAGATTTAAAATTCAGTTTAGAATTCTGATAATTGGAAAGATTATTTTTACAACTTATTAATGATTCTGTTTCATAATTGGTATTGTAAGTATGATACATAATTTCCTATTTATAGAACTCTAAACAATGAAAAGCAGTTGTTTTTATACTGATTTTAAAGAGAAAATATCTCCCATCAAGTGATTATATTTATTATTCTATATAGGTTTGTACCATGTGTAGTGAAATATATTATAGAAGAGTTTAAACAAGAAGTGATTTAATGCTTGAATTAATTTCCATGATGCCATGTGATTGAATTTATGAAAAAAAGAGGACTCTATATTTGACAAATGGGAGTTTCTAGATTTATTTGACTGGGCAACAGTGTTTGCAATTGGCATTAGACACTAGAACCAAACCATCTTTTGGCAACCAGTGTAATCATTTGTAAGCCAAGAAAATTTTTATATTCTTTATGTTGACATCTCTTCCTCCCCTCCCCCTTCCTTTCTCTTCTTCTCCTTGCTACTGACAAATGAAGGTTGTGCTAGATTATTTTTCCCCACTAAGTGTTCCTTGGACCTAATCATGGCTTTTCAAGGCCTTTGTAAAAGTTTAAATGGTTTTTCCTTTTAGAGTTTCTAAGGGAAACGTCATGCATCTCAATGTTTTGTGGGTGATTGTCTATATGTAGGTAACACTTTTTGATCTAAGACAAATAGACTGCCAGTTATTTCTCCAGCAAAGATGGGTTTATTCAAGTTCTGCAGAGAATTACAGTCACGGTCTGCAGCCTTGGCAAGCCATATGCAATTGCTTGCACAAGCAAGGGAAGGAGAACTTTTTTTACATAGGGGGAAAGTTGGGAGGACTACAGTAAGAAGAGCCCATCGCTTTTCATTGGCCAATTTGTTGCCAGGAAAGAAGAGGAGTCTTCCTTCTTCCTGTTGGGCTCTACTATTGCCTTACGGTGTAAGAATTCCCGCTTCTGGTCTCTTAACTCTATTTAAATATTTTGAGGTTCCTGACAAAGTTTGACCTTGTATCAATACTTCAAAGATGGATAATTATAGTTTGAGATAATTAGTTTATAAATAAAATCCAATAGAAAAGGTTTTTTCTTCAGTGGCCTGCATAAGTTAAAATATTGCCTTTTTGAAAAAATTATTTTATCAGAGAGGAGTTTGGAGAGTAAAAGTGGAAAAGATGATGCAGCTATTACACAACTGTGCAAGCAGAAGGCTATTCAACAGGGAGACACATATATAAGTCTGTACTTTTCAGAAGAGGATGGCATCTAATACAGCGTTGAGCACAGGCATGCATGCCTGCTAAGTCGCTTCAGTCATGTCTGACTCTGTGAGACTCTATGGACTGTAGCCCACCAGGCTCCTCTGTCCATGGGGTTCTCCAGGCAAGAATACTGGAGTGGGTTGCCGTGCCCTCCTCCAGGGGTATCTTCCTGACCCAGGGATTGAACCTGTGTCTCTTACGTCTCCTGCATTGGCAGGTGGGTTCTTTACCACTAGTGTCACCTGGGAAGCCCATTGAGTACATATTGTGTACTAAATATTGTATGAATTGAAATGAGGGTTTTTTTTTTTTTTTTTCGGTGTGTTTTCGTCCAGCAGAGATATTATAAGCAAAAAACAAAGAAAACCTCTATGCCTTTTTATGTAGTATTTTTAAAGATTAAATTACTACAAAACATGGATAGTCATAGATCATATTAAACTAAAATTCTATTTTTAATCCTTTGATTCTTTATATTATTTTTATAATGGAGAACATACATGTTTTTCCTTTATATTCTAATTAGGAGAGCTTGGAAATGTATGGTCACAGTGCTTCTGCTTCTCCTTCTCACATTTTAGTCTTTCTCGTATGAGAAAAAGGATCTTCATACCAACCATGATGGTTGTGGTTCTGTCTTTGCTTAGCTACCCATTATATACCAAGCCCAGCCTCTGTCCTGTTTCTCTATTTTCTGAAAGATGGCATTCTTTTATATATATATATATATATATATATATATGTTTTTCCAGGTTATTGTTCAAGATCTGAACTAGATAACTTTTAAGAGTCACCTCTAGAGTCCCTCTGAGTGGTCTCCAGATAGCATGGGTTTAGCTTTTGGAAGTTGATATATTACTGTAGTAAGTGAGTGATTACTATAGTTACATATGGGGGCTTCCCTGGTAGCTCAGTCAGTAAAGAATCCGCCTGCAATGTGGGAGACCCGGGTTTGATCCCTGGGTTGGGAAGATCCCCTGGAGAAGGGAGCAGCTTCCCACTCCAGTATCCTGGACTGGAGAATTCCATGGACTGAGCAGGACAAGACAGTGCAACTTTCACTTTCACTTTTCTAGTGGGTGATTAGCATGTCTGGCCTCAGGAAAACTGCAAAACACGTGACACTTCTAACCCTAACCCTAATCTATTCATGATTAAGTACTATGTATAACAAATATTATGTATGTAATGAATATGTGTCAGATAACTTTATGAAACTGAATATGTATTCTTGTGCTACTTTGTTTCTCATAGGGCATAGCTATCTATGAGAAACTTTTAAAAATTAAGGAAAGAGTTGCTGTTTAATAGAATTGTGTGACAACACACTACAGTGGGTAACTAATTGCCTCTCTGCCTGTCCTAAAGTTACATTTCCTTTCCACTTTCTATGATTCTTGGCTGTCTTTTTTCAAGACTCCCTCAAAAACCTCAAGAGAGTCATGGCCTGGGTCACATTTTTCTATCATTAACTCTTCTCTGATAAGATCCACTAATGTATAGAATGTGTGGGGTTCAGTTATGAAGAGTGTGCTCATCTCATTCATTATAATTAGGAATTCTGGGGCATATATTATTGATACATTCACAATAGATATGTAGTCTCTATGTAGATTTGGTTTTTAAAAATATCACTTTATTTCTTTCAGACTGTAGTTATTTTATGTCCTGACTAGGTAGCACTTTCTATAGCCAGACCCCTTTCCTAATTAGTTTATCCTTATTTTTCTCAGTCCAATGTTAGAGCTATTTCTACACTTCCTTTATTTCTGTGAAAGCAGAGTTCTATTTTTTTTTTTGTTATCTTAAATCCTTTTTGTTTTCTAGTTGAAACGACTCTCCTGAGGCTGTCTAGATCCTGTTTTTTCAAGACCCAGTTCAATTTCTCTCCTCTGTAAAGATTTCTCACCTTCCTATCTAAAACTTACTTCATTCTTCACTGAATTCCACAGAGAATGAGATGATTGGATGGCATCACTGACTCAATGGACATGAGTTTGAGCACACACCAGGAGACAGAGAAGGACAGGGAAGCCTAGCATGCTGCCCTCCATGGGTTTGCAAAGAGTTAGACATGCCTTAGTGACTAAACAATAACAATGATCAATTTCTTAATAGTGCTAATACTACTCAATTGGTATATAGTCAACCCAACAATTAAAAATTATTATTATCTATTATGTGGTAAGACCCATGCTATACACTAGAAATACAAAGGTAAACAAAGTAACTGTTTTAAGTGTCAAGGAGCTAATAATTTAGTAGAGGAGATAGTATATAACATTATGTAATTTTATAAGTATTGCAATAGATGTCTGAAATAATGGGGATATGGATAAAAACTGCTTAGTATGGAGAAGAGAACAAAGATATTTTACAGAAAATTATAGGCTCCTAAGCATGGAATGAATTAATGTATCCTTTAAGAATGAGCTTTTGGGCATCATTTCTTGCAAGGTATCTTCCCTAAACTTCCAGACGAGATTTCGTCTTGCCTCTTCAGTGCTTGGGTATTCCTCTGTTGTAGCACTTATACTATTATATGTCTGCATACTTTATATGCCTGTTTCTCCTATTATATTGTAAACCCCTTGAAAAAAGACCGTATTGATTTTGAATATCTAATACCTAACACTATTCCTGGAACATGAAAGTGGAAGTGTTAGTCATTCAGTTGTGTCTGACTCTTTGTGACCCCATGGATTGCAGCCCACCAGGCTCTTCTGTCCATGGAATTCTCCAGGCAAGAATACTGGAATGGGTTGCCATTTCCTTCTCCAGGGGATCTTTCACCCAGGGATTGAACCTGGGTCTCCCACATTGCAGGCGGACTCTACCAACTGAGCCATCAGGGAAGCCTGGAACATAATACTCAATAAATGTTTTGAGAACTGAGTAACAAGAAAACATGAGTGTTTGGGGAATCGAAAGCAACTTAGTGACGCAGAGTGTGAGAGGTGTGGGAGAAGGGAATGGATTAGTTGGAGATCAGGCTAGAAAACAGTCTAGGACAAAGTTGTGAATGGCCTGATTAACTGGGCTATGTAATGGGCAATGTATTAGTTGGAGATCAGGCTAGAAAACAGTCTAGGACAAAGTTGTGAATGGTCTGATTAACTGGGCTATGTAATGGGCAATGTAGTGTTAGTTTTATATCACCTTTATCCTTTTATATGCATATTTCTGGCTGGAAAGTATTTTTTAGAGATGAAGATTACATTTTATATGTCATAGTATTTACTTCAGTATGAGGCATAGCTTCTTGCAGATAACAGGTATTTCATTCAGCAAATTGAAGGATATTTAAATCAAGTCAGATGAGAGCATTCACTTAAAGTACTTTGAAAATTATGTTATTTAGTTGCCAGTGATTATTGATTGATAGTAAACAGTGACTACACTCTGCCCTAAATAGTGATAGAAGAAGCATTCTTTGATCCATTCCTTTCCTCTGAACTGAACCTATGGCCATTCTGAAATTATAGAACCATAGGCAAACTTAAAATATTGAGAGAGTTATACTTTTTTGTGTGTGGCAAATTTAGGATTCTTCACCCATAAAAATTATCTAATGAGATGAAAACAAACTAACATAGTTTTGTTTTGTTGTAACAAAGTTTTCACAATATGTCCTGGTACCAATATATAGTCTGTCGAATTGCCTCTCTGAGTTGGACATGACCTAGCAATTGCACACACATGCACGCATGCATGCACTACTTTAGCCAGACGAGACACAAAAACTCCCTGGCTTACCACAGCTACAATTCTGTACTGAGAATTGATTTACAGAGTAATGTATCTGAAGTATTGTAAAATAGAGTTTGATTCAATACTATGCTGGTAACTGTTTGACACCTGGCTTGTCTAGAACTTAAAAAAAAAACTCCCTAATTTGTAGTGTTTCTGATTTTGCCAATTTAAATAGAAATACTTCCATCAAGGCCTACTCTAAGCTACCCACAGAATATTACTGAAATGGAGGGTTGGATAGAGATGCTGACATTCATCAAACTGTAAGAACCAGTCTAACACTTTGCTAGTTCGATGTTAGTAATAACTATCATAACTTAAGAAATGTTTAATAAATATCTATTTACATGTCCAACTCTCTTCTAAATGCTTTATGTGATGTACTTCATTTAAATCACAATAGCCTAAGAAGTAAGTTCTATTACTACTTTACAATTCCCATTTACAGGGATCTGTCTCAGAAAGGTTAAGTTATTGGCTCAGATTACAAAACTAAGAAGAAGTAGACCAAAGATTTAAACACAGACAATTTAACTCCAGAGCCTACTCACCTTAGTGTTATTCTATATTGCTTTCAGGATAAAAAAATTACGTTCAGTGTAGTTTTTAATGTAAACTGTATTTTGTATTTAATGTAAATGTAAGTAATTCCTTCAAATTTTGAAGTAAATTATAGTTTTATGAATTTGCAATGCCCAGCTAAATATTTATGATGCAACCAACCATAACAAAATGACTAATCTCAGCAGAAAAATTGTACAAAAGGAGAAGGCAATCTAGGTAATTATAAGTTTGTATGGTAAAAATAATTATGGACATTTTGCCATCTCAAAATCTTGAAAAGATTCTTGTGAAAGGTTAATTGAAAAGAATTCACAATTGTTTTTTAAAAAAGGTGTTATTTACAATTGTATGAATTTCAAAATAATGCAGACTCTTGCTTTTATCTCAGCAGCAAAGAATCTTTTAATTGGTGCTGAAATTTATTAAACCATCAAAGGAATGTTGGAAATAGTTGAACATTTACCCTGGTTTTCCAACAGTCAGGGATTAGGAAAAAAAATTATCTTTGAATAGCTAACCATGCAAAAATATAATAGTACATTAATGAAATCATACGCAGAACTAAATAATGAGGAGCAGATGAAACTGTGGGTATCTAAACATACAACATAGCTGTAAACTGGAAGAAATTCAGAAGACTTTTAAGTAAAGCCTGACATCGTACTTACACAAATGAACCAGTATATGCCCAAGACTTGAAGTTGTGAAAGGGCTTTATATTTTTGAAGAATGGTGAAAAGCTTAGTGATGCAGGAAATCAAGTTGTGTTGTGTAATAAGATAAGAAGCAGCTGAAAAAACAGTTTGGAGAACTACAAAGAACTTTGCATATCAAATTAAAGAGTCTGTATTTTATTCTATGGGCATCAATGAGTCAAGAGAAGTCCTTGGTTAGGAAACAAGCAACAAAATGATTAATATTTTAGGAAGAAAAATCTCATGATAGTGGTGGGTGGAAGTCGAAGAGGAGACTAGTAAAAAGACCATTCTTTTTACTATTTTCAGCAGGAGGTGATGAGGGTCTAAAATAAAGCAGAAGCATTAGGGATAAAGAGTAGAGGAGTCATTCCTGGGTCATATTCAATATGGAATTAATAAGATTTGATGAATGTCTACATAGGGATTGGGTGATGGGAAAAGACTGTAAGAGAGAGAAAAAATTAAGGATAATGGTAAGAGTTTCTAGTTCAGGAGACTGGGTAGATATGATGTTATTAATGAAAATGGATAATAAGGAGATAGTTTAAAACAAAGTATTTGCATATACATTGTCTCATTTAAGACTTATAAGTTATTGTTGTCACTCAGTTGAAAGGTTAATTGCATATGTGGATATACAGAGCATCACAGTTTTCTTAAATATTTTCCCAATTAGAGCTTCTTAGTGACTTTATAAAGGATGCTTTTTGTGTTATTTATAGCCATATTTATTTTAAACATTTTTAGTAAATGGTGGTATTTTCTTCTTTAACCCCTGTATTTGTTTTAAATATTTTTGTTAGTTGTTCTTATTAAGTGTTTAAAATATATTTGATTACCTTGTTGGTCTGAAAGTTTTAGGTTGAGTGTATTTATTCATCATTTACATGCTTTACTAAAAGATATAAAAGAGAAAAACTGCCCTGTCAAATATCTGGTCTTACCATGAAACTTAAATGACATTAAAACCAGCAATATTTAAAGTCAGATTTTGGCTTTATGTTGATATGAGCTCAATCAACTCTCCATTTTAACACATAAAATCAAAACCAAAACCAGAAGCTTAAAATACACATAAGACACCACTAAATGAATCTGGATTAGTAAAAGTGTTGTTGTTATTTAATTATTTAATCATGTCCAACTCATGTGCGACCCCACCAGGCTCCTCTGTCCATAGGATTTCCCAGGCAAGAATTCTGGAGTGGGTTGCCATTTCCTGCTGCAGGGGATCTTCCTGATCCAAGGATTGAACCTGCATCTCCTGCAATGGCAGGTGGATTCTTTACCACTGAGCCCACCAGGGAAGCCCAATGGTAAAAGTATAGTAACAGCAATATTCCTACATTTTATTTCATTAATTGAAGTTAACTGTGGCACTGGGGGTGTAAAAATGAAAAGATCTTTGCTCTGATTGACAAGTCTAGTAGAGGGGATGTAAACAACTTAAGACAAAGTTATAAGTATTATAGTATGGTTGACAATAAACTTCTGTAGGAACAGAAATGAGGATCCAAGTAATATTTCCTAGGATTTGGATAGGGCAAGGATGCAATAAAGATGCTTCCTCAGTGGAGCTAACTTTTGGGTAGCACCCTTTTACACTGAAAAGGAATTTGTCTGATGGAGAAAGAGAAGCGCATTGAAAACATAAATGAAAAGACAAGAAAATAACAGTCTGATGTAGGCAGCACAGGGAAAATTATAAAAACAGATGAAGCCATAAAAGTTAAGGTATGATCTAGTTGTGAAGATCCGCTTCACTGAGCTAAGGACATTGGACTTCAGGCATCCTGGGGTACTGGGTGAACTTTTGACTTTAACAGGAACTAGTGTCATATTTTCAGTATGGTATTTATTTCATTCTTTCCTTCAGAGCTGCACTGTAATAGGACACAAAGCTGAAAGGAATGACTGGTGCTGGCCTTAAAGCTCAGTTTATTGTTATTAAAGGAGGTAGGATTTTTCAAAGGAAGGGCAGGTAAAGCGATACAGAAAAAAGGGACATTTAAAATGGGCTTTCAAGAGTAGGTAAGATTAGAAGTCTCATGTGTATTTTGATTAAAATGAGTTGAAGATACAATTTTTTTTTGCACTTATCACTTGTAACTAGTCTATTTTCAAGACAGCATTTTAAAACTCAAGGAAAATGCACATAGTAGTTTCAATAGACATTGATTAAAACGACAGTGGTCATTAATGTTGAAACAAGTAAGTTTGAGAAAAGATTTCTTTTTCTGACCTTATTGCTATAAATTTCTTCAAAACAGAAAAAAAAAAAAAACAAAAAACCATGCATTCCTATACACTTAACAGCATCTCAGACATAGTTCTCAAACAATTGTTGAATTAAATGGAAAACTGAGTTTTATTTGAATTATAGTCCTTAATGCAATTTTAAAATAATGGTGTGATGGAGATTTGAAAAACAGTGTGTTCTTGGGAAAACTAGCAAGTTGAAGAAAAAAACACCAAGTTACAGATCTATCTACAAAGCTGTAACAGTTACTATACTGATAGAAAGCTTATTTCTAATATTATGTCACTATACCAATTACATCCACTGAGAGTTGGACTATAAAGAAAGCTGAGAGCCGAAGAATTAATGCTTTTGAACTATGGCGTTGGAGAAGACTCTTGAGAGTCCCTTGGACTGCAAGGAGATCCAACCAGTCCATCCTAAAGGAGATCAGTCCTGGGTGTTCATTGGAAGGACTGATGTTGAAATTGAAACTCCAATACTTTGGCCACCTGATGCAAAGAGCTGACTCATTTGAAAAGACCCTGATGCTGGGAAAGATTGAAGGCAGGAGGAGAAGGGGACGACAGAGGATGAGATGGTTAAATGGCATCACCGACTCAATGGACATAGGTTTGGGTGAACTCCAGGAGTTGATGATGGACAGGGAGGCCTGGTGTGTTGTGGTTCATGGGGTCGCAAAGAGTTGGACACGACTGAGCGACTGAACTGAACTGGCTATGCAAGTCAGTCTATGGGTTGGTCAAAGCATACCACAGACTGCATTTGAATGAAGTGTAGAATTATGGAAAATCTGAGATTAAAAAAAAAATGCAACTAAAGATATATAGGAACAGCACTTTGAGAACTTGCTGATATATAACCTGAACCATTGCCACATTTATATTTATAGTGTTGATGAAGTGCTTATACTGTAAGGCTTTCTATAAATTTAAGTAAACATTTTTCTGGAGGAATTCACAAGCTAAAGTAACACCTAGAATTGGAATCATAATATATCTAAGAATATTTATGAGACAAGAGGCTGATGAAGTTTATTAACTAAAGCAGTATGCCAGTCATAGTTTGCCATTTATACACTTACAGTTTCTGAGATTTTATATATATGTATGTATCTGTGAATGTACAGCTTATCAACTTTGAAACTATCATCAAGGGGATAGAAGCTTTTGATTACTGAACAGTAATTACATATTTCTTAATGAACATGTATATAAGAATAATAGTAAACATTTTGAAAATAGCTTTCTTTAGAATTATGACATTCACAAAAATCAGAATTGATTGAAGAGAATAAATATATTGTTTTCAAACCAGAAGAAAAAGAAAAATAACATTTACAAAATTTATTATGTGAGTCAGAACTGTCTGATTACACTTACAATAAATAGAATAGTTGAAACACATAATTTTTAAGTAATTGTATTCACAACATTGGGAAAGAAAACTCCACAGTGCATTGAAAATTTTCTACAATCTTAAAGTATAGATTAATAGTTATCTGGATAATAATTTCCACACGACTTTTTTCCTGAAATATTCAGACTATTAAGTACCAGTGCTGCCTTCTCTCAAAACACTTCAAGACTGAAGTGGGAATATGATTTTAAACGCCACTGGCATCATTAAGAGCACTTTAGGAAGTTTTACCACACACAGGGAGATTTGGTCTGGTGTTTACAGAGCTACACAGTTTCAATGGACAAGATGGGTCCAGAGAAACTGTGGAGACGTTCTTCTGAGGAAAAAACAGAATTTTAGAATTTAAAAAGTACAGCTGTCTCCGTTCACAAATTAAAAAAAAGATTTTGACTTTTTTCTTTAATTCTAACCAGAGGGAAGAAAAAGTTTAGATCAGCTACAATTGTAACAATAGCAAGGGGCGCTAAAAATAGACAAAATAACGGTCACAGCCACTTGGTGTTTTTTGAGGTAGAGACTACGTGGGTGGGGCTCGCTGCAGGGGGTGGGTGGGGGCGTGGCCCTGGGGCGGGCACTGGGGGCGTGGCTGAGGCGTGACCGAGGCGGGGCTGGAGGGGGTGTGTTGGTTCAGAGCCGCCTGGTACCGGCTGAGACCCGAGTCTGCCTGGAACCTGTGACAGATTCCCTCAGTTCGCTGTCATGTCTCTCACGCAGCGCGACCCTCAGGTTTCCGAACTCGGGGAGCCTGTCTCCCCTTTACCACCTGCTGACGACCCTGATTCCCTACCACCCCGTAGAAAGAAACCCCGTCTTGAGGAGCCCGGTGGTGTTTCTGAGGTGGAGTGGAGGCTGCCTTTGGTGCCTTGCTTGTCTGAGGTGGAAAAAGTGTGGGAGTTGCCGCTCAGACCCGTCAAAGCGCCCATGATTTCAACTAAGGAGATTTTTGGTAACGCCACAGGCTCGTGTGCGAAGAAATCTGTCAGTGAGAAACAGATACATAATCCGGAATACCAAAATAGCAAAATTGAGATGAATAGTTGTTTGCCGTCTCTACCCTCACAAAATTTTGCTTCTGGTGTGAAGGCTTCTAGAACGTCTTGTGAACCAGAGCTGTATGACAGAGAGATTTTCGATGTGCATTGCAGTGATATATTTGAAACAGAGGCTGGTCAGCTGTCCCACGCCTCTGTACACGATGTATGTGTAATTAAAAACGAGGATGGAAAACAATATTTAGTCCAAGAGAGAGACAATAGTCAGGAAGACAATAATGACATAAAACTGACAGAAAATCCATTTTTAGATATTACCTTTTACAAGGACACTAAATCAACATTTCATGATATTAAGAACAGATGTAAAGCTGGTAGTGTTATGCCATCAAAGAAAAAAGAAAATAGCATTCCAGCATCTACTCTAAAAATATCAAAATCTCAAAACCAGCCCAGCATGGAAATTGCCAAACCTAGCTATTTTAGAGATAAGAGTACAACAAGTATCCCTGAGTTTCCAACTGATTTAAATAGCAAAATGTCCTCTGTCTATTTAAAGGAAATAGGGAAGAAAAATGGCAAAAATGAGGCATATGTTAGGGATTTCACAAACATTCACTGGTCCCAAAATAGACCTGATGTTAAGAAGCAAAAGTTACAGAATGATAAAAAAATTGTGGATGCAGAAAATATTTTTTCTGAGTGTTATGAAAGTAACCACCAGTCACTCAGCAACCAAAGTGTTTGTGTGAGAAAAAAAGACTTGATCGGTTTACACTACTATAATCACAGTAGTATCAAGTCTGATGCAATAGACTCTGCAAAGAATTTCACTATAAAACTAGAAAATGCAAATTGCAAGGAGACAGAAACAGGCCTGTACAGCTACATATTTACCAGATTGGAAAAACTGCAAAACTGGGACTGTAACATTATATATATTTTGAGAAAAAATAGGGAAAATAGTTGGACTGTGGATAGTTACAAGGTGAAATATGAAAATATGAAAAAAGCTGGAGAAATACTGAATTTGCAACAATTTTTAGAAATAGATCTAAGTAAAGGAAATTATCACAATATGAAAGTCATGAAAACACATGATGAAAAAGCAAAGCCTCTCATGACAGAAACACTGGGTAGTCAAAAAGTTTTAAAGCAAATTTTTTGCTTAAAATATAAAGGAGAAAATGATAATATGCTACACTTCAGATATTATACCACACAAAAAGATTTTCATTTAGGCAGTAGTTTTGAAAATTTAATTACAGAAATTTTTTATTTCCATGAAAGTATTTCAGGAAATCAAAAAGATAATATCTTAATCTGGTGTGGGATTTTGAAGTGTAAAAAGCAAATTGATGTTCAAAATCTAATAACTGAGACTATGAATGTCAATACAAATAATGATATTTCAAGCATATGTTTACAAAACAATGTTTTGGACCTTCTAAATATTATATTGAAAACCAGCATAACTTCTTTGCGCAATGACTTTGTCTCTTTTACAATTGTTGAAAATGATTCTAAATTAGAAGAGGGATGCATTTTCAAATGGATAATGTATTTGAATTATCCAAAAAATATCACAGTGGAAAATCATACTGTAGATCCAGTCAGGACTTTAACTTTTTCAAGACTGTTAGAAAATAATATGAAATCTATGTTAAAGAAAAGAATATTTAAAAGTGAACAAATTTTTGAAGAGTCTAAGAAAAAACTTACCAATTCCTTCAGTATGACAAGTAAAAACATATACTTTCCAATTTTTGAAACATATGAAAAAATTCCTCTTTTAATGGACTTTGATGACACTGATGAAATTTTTCTGACAAAAGAAATTAGTTACAAGAATCAGAATTGTCCTCAACAAATCATGAGTGTGGAAAATTGGGTTCACTGTAGCTCTAAAACTAATAAAACACATGTTAGGTCTTGTTCTCAATTTACACAGAACTGGAAATATATTAACAAAAAAACTTATGAAGTAAATGTGCAGAACCAAGATTTATATGCTGAAGGAAAGCAAAAGCATAATAAGATCAGTAGTTTTAATTTTAACTACATATTTAAAGATTTCTTCAATACTAGGCAACAGGCTTTACAGGCAAGCCATGACAAAAAGCATAGTGAACAAACCAATCCCATGACTGTAACTCAGGTGCTAGATTTTGGGAACTTGATAAATGAAATTGAATGTAAAAAATATGACTTAACTTTGAAGGAGGAAGAAAAAATCACAGCACAAAATTTAACAAACTTTTGCCAAGGTTATGAAGACATTAAGACAGAAAAAGAAGAGAAAAATAGTTTTTATTCAACGGATGACACGTTTATTGTGCAACCAGTTTCATTAATGACTAAATTAGATATGGAAGAGACTAAATATGTTAATCAAAGTAATGTAGTTGACAGAAATGAATATGAGAGTATTTTTCAAGAGAGTGAGTTAGCTGATTCAAAGCATTTTCATCCAAAGAATGACTCTTCAGAATGTTTTAATCATCAGTTTGAAACTCATTTGAGTGTAGGGAACAATGAATGTTTTCAGGACTTAACTGCCAAGTGTTTATCAACAGACATTCTGACAATAGCAAACAATTTTGAAATGAAGAGTAAATTTAATTTAGTGCTTGAAGAACTTCGTATGTTTCATGAAATTAGTAAAGAAAATGAAATTCTAAGCACTGTGGAAACCAACAATAGGCAAGAAAATTACTTTGTAGGAAGCAATGCTGTTGAGGAGGTAAAAATAGGGATAAAAAAAGGTTTGAAAATGGGTACAGAAAACAAATTATGTTCATCTTCTTTGCTTGGTGATATGATAGCAAGTCCTAATATGCATAAAAAACACCAAAGTTTATTTAAATGGAAAACAGTTCCCAAAAATGGTGAACAGGAAGTTCCTAATGATTGCTGTCTAAGAACACCAGAGGAAGAATCACTTTATTCTACTTCTAAGGAAGGTATGAAATTGATTTTAAAATGTACTTTCTGAGATAAAATATGGCATTTTTTCCTTTGTAGGTCAAATATATAATTTTGGCAAAAAAGAAAATAAGGTGTAAGACAATGTTTATTGATGTTATTATTTTTCTATTATATATAAGGAACCAATGGGAGGGAATATTTCTAAAAAAGTAATTTGTTTATAGTATTGACACTTCATATAAAAAGTTACTTTTTGTTATAACACATTGATCTTTATTTTCAGGTTGTGAAAATCCTTCACCTGAAAGACCAACGTTTTTCTCTGATGAATTTAAGGGAGAAAAATTTAATTATCTACTGAAGGCAGGTAGGAGTTTTGGTTATTTTCTTTAATACTTTCTAAGATGATTACTGCATTCTTGTATTTTTAGCATAAGGAAAATATGCTTAGGTTGTTAAAAAATAAATACAAAGATTTAATACTTTTGTAAACAGTAATAATTTATTGATACAAATTCCTACAGTTAAAAACTGGCTACAAATGAAAAAAATCGTTTAGAATGTAACTAGAAAATATACTCTATAAAACTGTTTAAATATCTTCAGTGATGTCTTGCAGTAGCTATATGATAAGACGGGTATTATATATATCTAATATGTACATCTAATGTATGTAACATTAATTAGCAAAAGCGAAAAAGGCATTTGTCTAAGTTAGATTTACATTGGTGTTACTCCCAATTATAAATTTATTATCATTGTTTTCTATCCTTTAAATATTATAGGGCTGTTTATATGAACATTTTATATGTAATTTGAAAGAAATTAGCACCATTTAGATATATTAACATCATTTAGTACTATGGCATTTAAATGTTTGATTATAAAAGAATCAAACTAAAGAAAAGTTAAACAGCTAACCTTATTCTTTGCCTAAGAGGTCTGTAATATCAGAATAAAGTACACTAAGTCTACCATCTGTTCTAACTTGTAGTACCAATGAGAGTGAGGTAGGGGTTGGATTGAAATTAGAGAATTATTTTCTAAATGACTACATTTTCATTTGATCTGAAATTGCTTGTTTTATACAAGACTAGATCTAGAAAGAATGATGATGTAGATGAAATATATTTATCAAAATATCTTCAGTCTTGCATCACTTCTCAAAGCATTTCTTCTGGCTTCTTATTAGGAGAAATTGCTGTCCCTGACACTTTTTATTCAGTCACTTCAAAACTGCATAATTTCTTTTTTCTTAGCTTTCAATGAAATACTCTTTTTAAGAGTATTAATTAATTAATTAATTAATTAATCCAAGCCCTTGGAAGATCAAAAGCCTGTGGGTTTACTCCCCTGAAAAAAGGAAACAATTTAAGGAACAATACTCTATGAGAATGAAAGTGGGGTAGTAGAATTAGCCTGAAAAGGATAGGGGTAGTTTCTTCTAGAACAGGAGGAAAGGAAGAAATTGGGTTTAGGAATGTATTCTCTGATAGAGGAAGATTATTAGAGAACACAAACTCATATTGTCATCTTGATGATAATTGTGTTAATGAAATGGATATTTAAGACAGATTAAAGTATGTGCCTAAATCGGAAAAGAAATGTTACATTTGTTGGAAATATCTGAACCCATAATACTCTATCGTGGCTTCACAAGGAAAGGTACCTCCTTGTCAAGAAATATGAAAAATAATGTTAGAGGTCAGCCAAAATTACTTAATACTATGTTAGGATCATTGTGAAGCCTCTTTCAAAGTGCTTAAAAATGGAATGATATACCTGGGATTTGTTAAAATCCATAGTGTGAGGGAAAAGTTGGGAAGTACTGGGGAAAATGGACAAATTATGGACTAAAAATGGACTAATTCTATCTAGGCAGACCAGATCCCTACTTATGCAGGGTGTTTTTTAAAGGTATCGAAAGACTTCTGATTGTGCAGAAATGTTTTTGATACCCACCCACTTGTCATCATGATGCCTCCAATTAAAGTTTCTGCTACCAACATTTCTAGTGCATCCTATCTCCCTTTCAGTCTCTCTCCTTTCTCTCTGGTATGGAGGAGGCAAATACTTTGAGTGTGTCAAATGCCAGCTAGCCAGTATGCCAGGAGCTTTATATATCATTTAGTATCAATACTTCTTAAGTTTTAATGTATATGTCAACCAAAGAATGTCACGAGTCACCTGATTCTACGAGTGAGTCATTAGGCACTGCTCTTGCTGACCTCTAGCATAGTCTGAAAGGAGTTCAGGGCAGAGATTAAGAATGAGGCATTCTGTGCTCTGGAAAAACTGGCAGAACAGGTCTTCAGATAGATATTTTCAAGAGAAAATTGTATGAACCTAATTTCTTACATCTTCCCATACTTAGAAAAGCACTGAAATAATTGACTAAAACATCTGTTACTCCTCACTGGCACTAAACTTCTACCAAGATGTGAGTCTGGTTGCATATACCTCTTCTCCAAAATCACATGTATGCGCACCTCCTCTTTAACCTGTCCAGAGCAGTTCTTTAGAGCTATCTGAGAGGCTGTATCTGCAGGGTACACTCCTCAGTATATCCCCAAACAAAACTGAAACTCACACCTCTCAGTTCAGTTCAGTTCAGTCACTTAGTCGTGTCTGACTCTTTGCAACCCCATGGACTGCAGCACGCCAGGCTTCCCTGTCCATCACCAACTTCCAGAGTTTACTCAAACTCATGTCCATTGAGTCGGTGATGCCATCCAACCACCTCATCCTGTCATCCCCTTCTCCTCCCCCCTTCAATCTTTCCCAGCATCAGGGTCTTTTCCAGTTGAGTCAGTTCTTCGCATCAGGTGGCCAAATTATTGGAGTTTCAGCTTCAGCATCAGTCCTTCCAATGAATATTCAGGACTGATTTCCTTTAGGATGGACTGGTTGGATCTCTTTGCAGTCCAAGAGACTCTCAGGAGTCTTCTCCAACACCACAGTTCAAAAGCATTAATTCTTCGGTGCTCAGCTTTCTTTATAGTCCAGCTGTCACATCCATACTCCACACATGACTACTGGAAAAACCGTAGTTTTGATTAGACGGAACTTTGTTGGAAAAGTAATGCCTCTGCTTTTTAATATGCTGTCTAGGTTGGTCATAACTTTTCTTCCAAGGAGCAAATGTCTTTTAATTTCATGGCTGCAGTCACCATCTGCAGTGATTTTAGAGCCCCCCAAAATAAAGTCTCACAGTTTTCACTGTTTCCCCATCTATTTTCCATGAATTGATGGGACCAGATGCCATGATCTTAGTTTTCTGAATGTTGAGTTTTAAGCCAACTTTTTCATTCTCCTTTTTCACTTCGATCAAGAGGTTCTTTAGTTCTTAGCTTTCTGCCATAAGGGTGGTGTCATCTGTATATCTGAGGTTATTGATGTTTCTCCCAGCAATCTTGATTCCAGCTTGTGCTTCATCCAGTCCAGCATTTTTCATGATGTCCTCTGCATATAAGTTAAATAAGCAACATGACAATTTACATCCTTGATGCGTACTCCTTTCCCGATTTGGAACCAGCCTGTTGTTCCATGTCCAGTTCTAACTGTTGCTTCCTGACCTGCATACAGATTTCTTAAGAGGCAGGTCAGGTGGTCTGGTATTCCCATCTCTTGAAGAATTTTCTGCAGTTTGTTGTGATTCACACAGTCAAAGGCTTTGGCATAATCAATAAAACAGAAGTAGATGTTTTTCTGGAATTCTCTTGCTTTTTGGATGATCCAGCAGATGTTGGCAATTTGATCTCTGGTTCCTCTGCCTTTTCTAAATCTCAGCTCTCACGTTGTGTGTTTCGATTTCATTTGACATGTACATCACCTGGGTGTTTTGTTAAATGATTCTGATTTTGTTGTGTGGTAGACTCTAAGATACTGCATTCCTTTTTTTTAAAATTTTGTTTTGTTTTATTTTTTTTCCTTTTTAAAAAATTAATTAATTTATTTATTTTACTTTACAACATTGTATTGGTTTCTGCATTCCTATCAAGCTTCTAGCAAATGGAGGTGCTGCTAGTGTTTGAGTTGAACTGGAAATTTGAGTTGTAAGGATTTAAAAAAGCAACTGAGTTGGTATTATTTTTAAAAGACCACTAACTAATAAACTTCATGAATTTTTTCTTTAACATTGATGTCTAAATGAGCAGTTGCTGGTATTATGCTTGGATGTATAGAATTGTTAAATAACACAAAGCAATAAATTAATCTAGTATCTAGTAATAGAAAAAGGGATTTACTTTTTACATAATTTTCTTCATGAAAAGGGAGGAAATCAAAGGAGGCAAAGAAGTATATCCTTATAGCCACTCATTAGTGACTGTTTAAGATTAGGTCCTTTGCCAGAGACCTGCTGTTGTTACAAATTTGTTCAGCGATTTCCCAGAAGATGCAAAATTACCAGAAATATCTATTGTATTAGAATATTAAAGGGGAAAGACATACTTTGGAAAGGTAATCAAATAGACTAATCATGACTTTGTTCTGAAACAATAATTTCATAATAAAGAAGTACACTTAGCATAAATTGCCAAGTTATCTAATTTATAACCAAATTGTGTGTAGTAGACATGAGCCAACAATTTTATTTTAATTAGATCATCTCTTTCTTAAGAAATGAAAAAATATAGGAATACATTTTTACAATTAACTTTATAATTTTAATGTTTAATAAAGTATATGAAACTGATTTATAGCTGTTTTATATTGTTTTCTCCCTATTTACATATAGCTAAATTTTATATTTTATTTCATTATTATTTGCATATATACATACACAATTTATATTTGATTCAACTTGGTATAAATTATGCTATTTACCTTTTTCCATATTTAGCATTAGGTTAATTACACTGTTTTTGGCATAATGTGCTATTATATTAAGGTCATACTAATTGATGAAAGTTTGATACCTTTTTAGCTTCAGATATTTACCCTACTGTTTATTTAAAAAATATTCAAAGAGCTATTTTGATAATAAGAGGTACTCGTTATCAAGAGTAGTTGATTCTACCTGTTTGGTTAACTGATTAGTAAGGTGTATTCAGTTCAGTTCAGTTCAGTCGCTCAGTTGTGTCCAACTCTTTGGGACCCCATGGACTGCAGCATGCCAGGCTTCCCTGTCCATTACCAACTCATGGAGCTTGCTCAAACTCATGTCCATCAAGTCAGTGATGCCATCCAACCATCTCATCCTCTGTTGTCCCCTTTTCTTCCCACCTTCAATCTTTCCTAGCATCAGGGTTTTTTCCAATGAGTTCTTTGCATCAGATAGCCAAATGTTTTGAACTTTTTACAAATGTTAGTGTCATATTAAATAAAACTTCAAAATTAGAGCTCTCCATTGATACATGATGATGAAATACATTTGTGCTGTATATAATAATATACAGTATATATATGCTGTATATATATATGCTGTATATATATAATATATATTATATATATAGTATATATAATAATCTCTATTAGAAGCCACATATACATATTAATGATATAGTCTAATAACTTCTAATAGAAAAATAACATAGTCTTTACAGCTACTACCTCATGTTAAGTTTAAACTCTGTATAGTTTTATTAATATTAAGCCAGATTGCATGACTGGAATGCTGATTTTATTTAGTTGCTATGTTATGTTATGTTGGGCAAGTTACTTAACTTTTGTGTGCTGAGTTTTCCACATTTAAAAAATGGAGATAAGAGTAAGTAAACTAATGCACTCAAAGCACTTAGCTCAGTGACTCAGTAAATGTTGTTAGTATCGTGATTTTAGAAGTTAGTAATCATTTTTAAGCATAGAAACTATGAGTGATTTTTACTCCCTTATGTACTTTTATTGTCTTACATTTTTAGGTAGCAGTTTTTCATATGGAATTTCAAGAGTACTACCTCTTAAGACATGCAGTCGACCAGTCAGGATTGGATTGTCAAGAAAGGCTAAGGTTAAACAACTTCATCCCTATCTGAAATGAATATGTTTCGAGAACTTAAAAGATTTTGGACTTTAATATTTCAAAACATTTCACATCTATAAATCTTTTGTTTCTTTCTTTGGATAAATGCTTTCTTCCAGCTTAGGAGTTTTGTGCTTACTTTATTATAAAGTTTGGAGAGGGTTTTATGTATGTGTGTATCTAATGTGTGTATCTACCTTTAAATTTTATAAAACATTTCATTAATGTTTTCATAGCATATTAATAAATATACACATGAAGACTTTTCATAGTCTTATAAAATATGTCAACTTATTTCCATGATACATGTATATAAAGTGTTTGTGGAGAGCATTGATAGTATTTATTGGTTTCTGAAAAGAATCTATGACTCCTAAAAATGTTACAAACTACCTATTCTAATCCACTCTCCCTATTTTTAAAGTGAGAAAACCAGAGGTACAAAGAGGATGGGTAAATTTTTCAAGACCGCTTAGGATTGAGGGGCTTCCCTGGTAGCGCAGTTGATAAAGAATCCGCCTGCAATGCAGTTTGACTTCTGGATCAGGAAGATCCCCTGGAGAAGGGACAGGCTACCCAATCCAGTATTCTTGGGCTTCTTGATGGCTCAGCTGGAAAGAATCCACCTGCAATGTGGGAGACCTGGGTTCGATCCCTGTGTTGGGAAGATCCCCTGGAGGAAGGGAACAGTTACCCACTTGGGCATTTGTCCATGGGGTTGCAAAGAGTCGTTCATGACTGAGTGACTTTCACTTTTCACTTTTGTCAGGATTGAAATAAAAGCACTCTCCTCTCCCTGTAGCAATTTTTTTCACCTTTCTCTGAATTCACTTTCTAGTTTTTGTTTTCCCCTCCAGCGTCTATCTTTGGCTAGAGCAGAATTATGATCATGTAGTTATCAATTAATTAATTTATAAAACTAACATATTTTGAAGGGTTACATCCTCAATGAAGGAGTGACAAAGAAAAATAATAAAGGACCTTTACTATCTTTTTTTTTTTCCCAGTGGGTTTTGTCATACATTGATATGAATCAGCTATTGTATTAGGCTCAGTAATAGAATGTATGAGAAGACATATATAAGACCTGCCTTAATGAGCTTACTTTTTATACACAGAGAAAATATATGATATACATAATTTAAAGATATAATTTAAAAGTCACCATTAGTAGAGCAATATTTTTCAAAACACTTGACAGAGAAATAGCAATAAAGTGGGCTGTTTAGCAAAAAGTAAGGAAAAAAGGAAGTGTCAAGAAAGGATAAAATCAGAAAAAGGAAGACTGATGTATCAGTTCACAAATAAATGTGACCGGATTAAATTATCCTGTTACAAGTCAAGGTTCTCAGACACACTAAATACCATTTCAAATTTAGCTCTATTCATTAATTTTCATCCCCCACCGTGTACTTCGTAACTTCAACATCCTGCTCTAATTTCTTATTTTTCCCCACAGAACTCACCACCTTCTCACACACTATGTAATTTATATCTTGCTAGAATGCAAGCCCCTTGAAGGCAGGTTTCTTTTCCCTCCCCCAGCTTATATATCCTAAGTGCCTAGAAGAGTACCTGCCCCTTGTAAGTACTCATAAAATATTTGCGTGTACAAGTGATTAAATTTCTACACCAGGTCACGATATCTATGTCTTTTGAATTCTCACAGAAGCTCCCTCCGATTGTCCTCAGGGCACTCAGGCCCGGACCCTACCCCAAGCAATGCCGCCTAAGACTCCCTTCCCGGGAGGGATCTCCGTCCTTAGCTCTTTTGTCTCACTTTTTATCTTTTATATTTTGTCCTACCTCCTTTCGAAGACAATGGGCTGCTTTTCTGGGTGCCTGATGACCTCAGCTAGCGATCAGAAGTTGTTTTGTGAAGTTTGCTCTGCATTCACTTATTCTTTTGATGAATTTGTAGGAGAGAAAGTGGTCTCCCCGTCCTACTCCTCCGCCATCTTGGCTCCTCCTCGTCTTTTGAATTCTTAATGGCTTTATGACCTTGGGAAAGTCTAAAAAGGGGATAAAAATATCTCATGGGATCATTATGATGTTAAATGAGCTAATGCATGTGATATATTCACAATAGCTCTGATATTAGTAGAAACTGCTCAGTAATGAAAAATAAAGTACTGATACACAGTAAATACTCAATAGCTAGTAACTAGAATGTTTTGACTTTTTCTTTTTTCCCTGTATTTTGAGTTAGATTATCTTTGGGAGTATGCCTATTCCTTTGAGTCTGTTGAAGATATTCCTTTAACTTTTTTTCTACATGGGGCCTCATCTTCCTTCTCCTTCTTTTTATTATTATTCTAAGCTCCATGTTGGATTTTTCTTTCATTTTATACATGGCAGATCTCATCACAATCAAAGTTTGCCTTCACAAACCTTGGTCCTTTTCCCTATTCTTTGTTGTTGTGTGTGAATATTGAATTCCCTTCTCATATCAATTTCTCTAGGACAAATTTTTATGCTCCCAGTCTTATTTTTAATTTCAGGAAGCTTTTATATATGCTTTCATTTTTCTCTAATAAATGGTGCATAAACTTAAAACCACTACGGGTTCTTTCACACTCTGAACTGCATAGTAAGTGTAAACTCCTAGCACATACCATTTCTATGCTGATACACCATTACTGGGCTTCCCTGGTGGCTCAGACAGTAAAGGATCCACCTACTATGCAGGAGACCTGGTTCAATCCCTGCGTCAGGAAGATCCCTTGGAAAAGGGAATGGCTACCCACTTCAGTATTCTTGCCTAGAGAATTCCATTGACAGAGAGCCTGGAGGGTTACTGTCCCTGGGGTCGCAAAGAGTCAGACACGACTGAGCGACTAACACTTCTTCACTTCACACCATTACTATTAATACTTTGATCTATAGAGGTTTTCTTATTAAAATTTTGAGGAAGATTGCACCTCCTCAAATTGAAGTTTGCTCATACTAGCGTCATTATTCAAGTTGTCCTTCCCTCAGTACTTCCTTCCCAAATACACGTATGGACACAAAAGCAGACACCACCTTCCTCCTTATGCCTAGTTTTGTGAATTCTTGTTTCCGGAATTAGAAAGTTGGAGGATAGGAGGCAGTAATGTTTTGGCCCTTTTGCTTTTGTCATCATAGCCAGGTTTGGAGAGTCAGCATTGAGAGCTATGATTGAAGATATTTAAAATTGAAATCCATCTTCCCTCCACCTTGTTCTTTTTATGTTTGTTCTTAAAATGTAAAAGTTGAATGCTTTCGGATTAGAAGAAAAATATTCAAAGGATGAAAAGCCACTTCAAAAAATACTTGCTTTTCTTCAACCTTAGAATAAATCTCTGTGTTATTTCAGTTTAAAGCAACAAGCTTTTGGATGCATTAACAGTGAGCACGAGAAGAGAAGCAGAACCTTCCATTAAATCAACTTGAAAAAGTTATGTTGATAGTCAGTGCCTTAAGTCAGTGCCTTAAACTTCTGAGTTAATGTTATCCATTTAACATTATTTAGTTAATCAAAATAGAAAATAAAATATTTAGTAAAGTTGATATCTAGTTCCATCTCAATGGCCACATGAAAGAATTTATAGAGTCAGCCATCAGTTTGGAAATTTTTCTAATAACACAAATATTACACATACTTACATAGACATATACTACTTTGTGACAGAATTTATACTACTAAAAATTATTTTGGGGGGCAACTTCCCAGGTGGTCCAGGGGTTAAGGGTCCATGCTCCCCATGCAGGGGGCATGGGTTTGATCCTTGGTCAGGGAACTAGATCTTGCATACCTCAATTATGACCTGGCGCAGCTAAATAAATAAAAAAGAAATTATCTTTTGGGCTAAAAGGATTAGGATATAAAGATATCAGAAAGGTTCCAAATTATATTTTTTCCACATAGCTGTAAAATATACCACTGTTTGAAGGTATCCCTCAGATATTCCCATTTTATGTTTTTGTTGCTGCTGTTTTTGCCCCCCCCCCTTTTTTTTTAAGCATAGGCACATGTTATAACAGCAAATTGAGAAGAAATAGTCATTAAACTATTTCACTTATCCAGGATATGGGCAAAAGAATAAACTCATGATATAAAAGTCTCTGTATTTATAATGTTTCTGTAGTTTAACAATTTTTATAATTTGGAACATGTGTAATTAAATAAAGAAGAAAAAAAAAAGTCTTGAGGACCTCTTCCCAGAACTTGACTCATAACTGTTTACTCAGCATCTCTACTATAATGTCTAATAAATATCACAAAAGTGACATGTCCTGAACTGAGTTCCTGATATTTCCCCTCAAATCCCTTCTCCTGTAGGATTTCTCATTTCAGTGAATGGTAACGTCATTCTCTCAGTTACTCAGGTTAGAGATCTTAGAGTCATTTTCATCACTATCTTCTCATGACCCACAGCTGGCCCAGTGTCAGATCCCACTGGCTTTGTTTCTCTTGCCAGCACTACTGCTGTAGAGTCCAAACTGGTCTCCCTACTTTTTAGTACTTGCTCCCCTTTAATCTATTTTGGACACTTTAGCCAGAATGATTCTTTAAAATATGTCATAGCATGTCACAACTCTGCTCAAAACTTTCCAAAGGCTTTCCATCTCACTTAGAGAAAAAGCTGTAATTCTTACTTTCATGTACAAGAATATATGATGACTTGATCCTCTTAATTCCCTAAACTCCTCTCTAGTATTTTCCTCTTCATCATTCTACTGAAACCATGCTGGCCTTGTTTGTTGGATTTGTTAGGAATGTCCCTGTCTCAGGGCTTCTTCACTTGCTTTCTTTTCCTGGGCAGCTTGTTCCTAAAATATCTGTATAATTTGCCCTGAACTGCCTTCCTTAGAACTTTACTTAAATGTCACTTTCTCAATGTGGCTTTTTCTTTCTGCTAACATTCACATATTCTTTCCATGCTTTTATTTTTTCCGCTTTAATACTTTGCTATCAACATACTGTGTATTTTACTTATTTATCTTGTTTATTGTCTGCCTTTTCCATTACATTTGAAAATCAGTAAGGGCAAAAGTTTTTCTTATTATATTTATTACTGTGTTTCCAGTGCCTAGAAATGGTACTTCACACAATAAGTATTCAATACATGTTAGCTGAATGCAAGAATCAACAACACAAGAGTAGTTATGTGTTAAAATGTATCATGCTGAAAATTTTCTTCTTGAGGCACATAGTTCTGTGTACTGTCCTTTAAAGTTCTCTCCCCTCTTCTTTGATATTCTTTGTTGCATTTTCTCCTGGAGCCAAAGATGTCAAAACAAAGCTTGAATCTAGATGGCTTACTGTGTATCTTTCTTCAAGAATTCAGGGGCTTGTCAGAATTTTAAATGTTTTTCTCTTTTTTATGAAGAGGAAAATAAGGTAGAACAAATAAAAGCATATATGATTTTTAAATACTTTTGAAAACTAAATTACAAAAATACTTCTCAAAATTCCATGCTCTCTTATCCCATTTAAAAAATATTCATAAAGTCTGTTTAATACATTTAAATTTTCTGATTATGTATTCTCTATGCATTAGTAAAAAAATAGCTATTAGATTATGTTTCTATTTATTTTTCCCTTCATGTTTCTCCTTAAGTAATCTTTCGAATTTTATTTGTTTGTTTTTGAAAAGTTAATATCTAGACACGGTACAAAATGCAAAGGATAAAGAAAAAAATAAACAGTGAATATAAGGCCCTCTCTTCCTTTTTGGCACTCAGCTATTCGAATTTTCTTTCTGGAAGAAACAACTGTTAACAGTTCCTTGCCTCTACATATTTCTATGAAATAATGACTTTTTATTATAAAGAAGCACATGGATTGTTTAGTTGTTGCCTATTCTATTACTATACTTTTAAAAAATATAATATTTAATAAATTCAATAATCTATGTGTTTCAACATCTTAAAAATTTGAAATTAAGAGGAGAAAAAATTAACACTAAGGAAACTGAAATGTAAGTCAAATGGGTTTAGTGAATCTGACATTTTGATTAAAATAACAATTTTTAAGACAACTTTAGGAATTCTGATTTAACTTTTAAAAATAGTCTTAATACCATTTTAACATAATATTCATATTTCAATAAATAGAATTTTATTGACATACTAATTACATAATCCATATGTCTCCTTCTTAAAAAATCTTTGTGATTGATTCTGTTGTCTGGTTAATTGCTGTTTCAGTTTCTTTCCTTTGTGTCATTGCTCTACATTCAGTAGCTCTAATTCCTACTCATTAATTTTGTACTCTTCCATCTTTATATACACATATCCCTTCTCTTCTCAGAGTCTTTTATTTCTTTCTGCCCTGCCCTGCCTCCTTTCACTAGAAAGAACACTCAAGAGTCATTGATGACTTTGGCTATTTTTCAGTTTGTCTTTTCTCTTATTTCTTTGCATTGCTAGCTGCCTTGCATCTTTGAAACATTCACTTTGTAATAATATACTACCTCTTATTTTCCTGACCAGACTATTTTCTTTAACTTTCTGATTTTTAGATATAAGTAAACTCTAAAGTTTAGCCCGTTGACTTATGCTTTTGACTTCTGTATTGCTGGGCTTCCCTGGTAGCTCAGATGGTTAAGAATCCACCTGCAATGTGGGAGATCTGGGTTAGACTCCTGGGTTAGGAAGATCTTCTGGAGAAGGGAATGGCTACCCACTCCAGTATTCTGGCCTGGAGAATTCCGTGGACATATAGTCCATGGGGTCACAAAGAATCAGACACAAATGAGTGACTTTCGTTTTCTGTATTGTATTCCTTAGAAATCTTATCAATCTGGTGGTATCATTTACTGTACCAAATCTATGGTTTTGGCACCAAATTGTATCTTTCTCAAATTCTGATTTCAACTGTATAACAATAATAAAGAAACCTAATATTCATTAGATGCATGCTATGAGTCAGGAGCTATTCTAAATTCTTTACATATATTAAATCATTTAATCCTTAAATAATCTCATAGTTAGATTTCTAGCCCTGTTTTACATTGTGAAGTTTAAATATCTTGCCAAAGGTCATAAAGTATTAATTGGCAAAATTAGAATTCAAACCCAGGCAGCCTGCTTCAGGGCCAAAGTGCCTAACGGTTACTATATACTGCTTTAATTTCCAAATCGCTACAGGTCAAGAACTTCAACTCATATCTAAAATTCTACAGTTATCATTCACTTTTCTACCTGGTATTTATTTTGTGCTATCAAATCCTGTTGCTTCCTTTTTCTGAGAAGTTCTCTGACTTATTCATCCTTTTCTATTCTTCCAATACCGTGACTTTGCTTAACTTTCTAGGTGACCACCCCACAACTTCCCTACAACTAAACTAGCTTGTTAACACTTCACTTTCTCCAACTATTATAATATTTTACCATTTTATTCATAGTCTTTCCTCTCCTAAAATACTCTCCTATTTAAATCTTATCTATCCTCATTTTATAATCTCTATAATGCTTTCTCCAACTACTTGAATGTGTTATGATTACAGTGTCCCTAAATAGCATTAGTAGTTTCTTTCGAAATTCACTCAAAAAACGTTTATGACACCTGTTTCAGTACTATTTATCTCTTCACCTATCTAAGCTTGTGCATATGCATCATTTTAGAAGTATTTTGGAATCTCTAATGCACTTTATCAATGTCTTATATTTAAAAATATTTATGGTTATATGTTGAACATTAATATGGCATTTATATCATGATTTTTATGCATGGCTTTGCATTTTTATTGATAAATCTACCATATTTATAGCTTTTTTGGTTTGTGGAAGAGAATAAACCTAAGTCCAATGGGACTTTGTGACACTTTTGTTTTTGCCTCTTATTTGTTTACCCTCAGTATTTAGGCCAGCTTCAAGGCAGAACCCAATGTTTTCTCATATAAATTCTTTTTAAAATGATTAACATCTACTTAAATTGATTTACACCCTCATTTTTTATTTTTGATGACATTTGTTTTCAACAAAAACTTTGTGAAATTTTATGTACTTTCACCTATATGCAAAAATGAATGTTTTATAAGATTATTCTTTTGTGTCTTTTAAAGTTTGTTTCATAGAATAATACCTTGCAAATTTAGCACTATTCTAACTGCTACACTTGGAATGATCATCCTCATCATTACTGTCATTTTCATTACTAGCCATCAAGTGCCATCAAGGACATATGAATAACCAAAATTTATTGGCAACTTATTGTAGCAGAGCAGAACAAAAAGTTGTTTCATAGCTTGTTGGATGTCAGAATCTTCTGGCTGTTACTTCATTTTCTAATCAGTAGCATTTTGCTCAGACATTTTATATATTTTTACAAAATTTCTCTACACATCTAAGTCTCCTCCTTTTTTGGGCATGACAAACTACAAATATATTGATAGAAAATTTTAATTTGCATGTTGCAGAGTATTATAGAAATTAGCTCAATATATAAGTTTGTGTACATACTGATTTATTTCTCTAGAAACAGACCTAACTCACATATATTTTTAATGGTTTATTTAATAACTAAAAATTTTTTTGACATAAAAAATTTCTTGAAATATTTTGATTAGAAAGCCACAAGTTGGACTTGGATCTAGGAATATTTTTGAAGATGTTGTATACAAAGAAAAATAAATTTGAAGGTGATCTCAGCTGGTAAAGAATCTGCCTGCAATTCAGGAGACCCCAGTTCGATTCCTGGGTCAGAAAATTCCCCTGCAGAAAGGATAGGCTCCCACTCCAGTATTCATGGGTTTCCCTGGTGGTTCAGAGAATAAAGAATCCACCTGCAATTCAGGAGATCTGGATTGGATCCCTGGGTTGGGAAGATCCTCTGGAGGAGGGCGTGGCAACCCACTCCAGTATTCTTGCCTGGAGAATCCCCATGGACAGAGGAGCCTGGTGGGCTACAGTCCACGGGGTTGGACTACAGTCCATGGGGTTGCAAAGAGTCAGACACGACTGAGCGACTAAGCGCAAGGAAGTGTAATAGCACCAACAATTTATAAATATATAATGTTATAGAAATATATAGAGCTGAGCATGTGTTTATCTAAAGAGATATAACACTCTCATGTTGGACTAAAACTCTCATTAAGAGAGAGCATAGTTTTATAATCATTAATGTTTTTATAATACTAACGTTACAAAATAAATAGACTTTCTCAAAGAAATTTCAGATTTACAAAAAAATTAAATAGAAAATACAGAGTTCTTGTATACTACTACTCACTTCTCTCCAGTTCCCCTGTAAAATCTTGTGTTACTATGGCACATATGTTAGAGCTGTTGAGCCAAAATCGATACATTATTTTTAACTAAAGTTTCCAGTTTACATTAGAGTTCATCAGAGTTCATTCTTTGTGTCAAATGCATAATGCCATGTATTCACTGTTATACCATATAGAATAGTTGCACTGCCCTAAAAATCCTCTCTGCACTACTTATCCATCCCTCTCCACTCCCCCATGCCCACGACTTCTGACAGCTACTCATCTTTTTATAGGTTTGCCTTTTTCACAATATTGGATAGTTGGAGTCATGTATGATGTATTTGCACACTGCCTTCTTTCACTTGACAATATTTATTTAAGCTTCCTATAGTCTTAACTTTTCTAGCAAGGCACCTTTTAGGAGAAGATCTAAGTCTCAAATACTTTAGGCCTTTAGCTTCTATTGTTACATTTTCTTTTAGGGAAAAAGAGAGTAATAGTTCATTTCAAATTGTGGTTGTGTTTACCTATCAACTTCCAACAGTCTTTCTTGTAGATTTTCTTAAGGGGGTTCTTTAAAGAAACTATACTGTCTCATGCATCCAACCTGGACTGGCGATCTGTTTCACACTTGATAATATACATGTTTTGATGCTGTTCTCTCAGATCATCCCACCCTCGCCTTCTCCCATAGAGTCCAAAAGCCTGTTCTATACATCTGTGTCTCTTTTTCTGTCTTGCATATAGGGTTATCGTTACCATCTTTCTAAATTCCATATATATGCGTTAGTATACTGTACTGGTGTTTATCTTTCTGGCTTACTTCACTCTGTATAATGGGCTCCAGTTTCATCCTGTGGGAGGGGGGTTCAGGATGGGGAACACATGTAAATCCATGGCTGATTCATGTCAATGTATGGCAAAAACCACTACAATATTGTAAAGTAATTAGCCTCCAAATAATAAAAATAAATGAGAAAAAAAAAACTATACTGTCAACATTGGCAAAAGCTTCTTTTTTTTTTTTTGAACTGAGACACTTCAAAGCATTTTAAGCCATGATAAAATGGCTCCAAAGGAAGTTTTATCTTCTTTTTGTTAGCAAGATCTGTACTTAGGAACCAAAATGCACAGAGACTAAATGGTCAACATTAAGATGGAGCTGTAAAAGTCAATGCTGGGCCTGAAAAGCTTCTACAAAATGGGAAATCAAGAACACTAACCACTATAAAGAACATTTTAATGTGTTACTTTTGTGATATTTTGTATACAGAATGCCCTATGGTATAGTGCATGAACAATCAAATACTATCAGTAATTCCCAATTCTGGGACCATATGAATACTAACAACCATCAAGTATGTATTTAGACATAGGAAATGTCCAGCAGTTTGTCAACTACTGCATGGATTATTCATATATATATACTATATATATATACATACACACACACACACACACACACACATATGTACAGATTAAGAGAGTATACACATTCAGCTGATAAAACCTAAGAGACATTATTTTGTAATGACTTTAAATAGAGTATAATCTATAAAAATACTGAATCACTGTGTTGTATACCTGAAACTATAATATTGTAAATCAACTATACTTCAATTTAAAAAAAAAGCAATACCTGCCACCCCTCCCAAAAAATCTAAGAGGCAAAACACATTAAACAAGTAAAAGAATAGTTAGGAGATTGGAGATTTCAGTCTGATTCTCTCTGCATGACCTTGAATATGTTTTGTAGCCTCATTTAGCTTCAAATGTTTCTTCATTTGTAATCACTAAAATAACTACTGATAGTCTGTTTTTCTGCAAATAAAACTCCCTGTGTGTTAGTTGTTCAATCGTGTCTGACTCTGTGACCCCAGGGACTGTAGCTGCCTCTGTCCATGGATTTCTCCAGGCAAGAATACTGAAGTGGGTAGCCATTCTCTTCTCCAGGGAATCTTTCCAATCCTGGGATGGAAGTCGGGTCTCCTGCATTGCAGGTAGATTCTTTACCATCTGAGCCACCAGGGAAGCCCCATGGAATAGCCTATGGATTACTAATTGGAAATAAAAGGAGAAATGCCAAGAGGGAAAAAATTATTAAATGTAGACAGCAAAGAACATGTAATATTTTTAGGTACTTTAGCAACTTTTATTTGCTATTAATGGATGATGAAAAGAAAAAGAAGAACGATTAGGGTAATGATTATCATTATCTCTCAGTATCTCAAATAGGAAGTATATGATCTGTTTCCTAACTCATTCATTTATGCTCTCAACAAACATTTATTGAGGGCATATCATGAGTCTGGAACAGAGTAAACAATCTCATTTCTATACATGCTAACATTTATAAAACTCAAATATGTTACTTATCATTCTTTCTCTACAGGAATCATTTTTTTTTTTTTTTTTTAAGGTAAACTATCCTTGGAATGGTTGGGCCTGACTGATTTGTAAGGAACTCTTTTAAATTCATTCCTATTCTATATCATGAGGATGATTGCTTGGATTTTTTGAAGTCCTTTATAAAGACAATATTAGGGAAGTGACCTGTTTTTCATACCTAAAAAACTATATATAAGTAGCTCTAATGTTTATGATTATGGGAACTAGGGGGGTGAAGTAGGGGCTATTTGATTAATTTTCACGTGATGTACATTAAAATAATATACATAATAAAATGTCTACCTGGTACATAATAAGCATATAATTATGAATAACTATTATTATTAATATTTTAGAAAGGAATTTTCTCATCCATTATAGATTGCTAAGAAAAAAATTACCAATAGGGTCTTCTGCCTTGAGGGAGCCTACCTATGAAGCATAGTGTGCTGTGCGCTTAGTTGCTCAGTCGTGTCTGATTCTGGGACCCCATGTACCGTAGCCCGCCAGACTCCTCTGTCCATGGGGATTCTCCAGGCAAGAATACTGGAGTGGGTTGCCATGCCTTCCTCCAGGGGATCTTCCCAACCCAGGGATTGTACCCAGGTCTCCCTCATGGCAGGCAAATTCTTTAACCATCTGAGCCACCAGGGAAGCCCATGAATACTGGAGTTGGTAGCCTACCCTTTCTCCAGGGGATCTTCCCGACCCAGGAATTGAACCAGGGTCTCTTGTGTTGCAGGCAGATTCTTTACCAGCTGAGCTACCAGGGAAGCTGAGCTACCATGAAACATAGGCTGAGGAATATTTACCTTTATGCTTTGAAGTCTGCTATATTTTTTGAATATTTACTTTTCAGGACACTTTATTAAGGCACATTTAAACCATTATACATGTTTGGCCAATTTACTTTAACGTGTAAATTCTGTGCCAGGTCCAATGGAAGTCCTTTTATTATAATAAAACAAATTTTAAAAAGAAACAGCAGTTTATTAATTACAGTAAAATACTGTTAATACCAATTTATCATTTTAATCATTTTTAGCTAATGTAGTCATTACCTAAAATCATTTAAGTAATGTAATTTAATCCTTTTACATTCCAGTGGCATATAGTTTGCCTAGTTTTCCTTTCTTATCACAAGAGTGACATCATAATTTCTTAACAACAGAAGGAAAAAAAAAATCTCACTTTTGCAACTCTTTCTAGTTTTTGACTTAAACTGATTTTATGGTAGAATTCTTAGCTATGGCTAACACATTTTTTGTGTCTTTGAAAACTGCTTGGGAATTTGTTAGAACTTGGATGTAAAGTTCCTTTGCTTAACAGCTTTTTCTTACAAAGACAGTACATCAAGGAGATAAGTTTTAAATTGAGGTAAAATTTTGAAAGTAATTGAGTTTATCCTTGAAATTAAATTTACAAAATACTTAGTAATCTTTAAGCACAGAAAAAGACTGCATATTGGTAAATTTGAAAGAAAGCATGAAATATTGTTATATTAAAATGGATAAAACACATTAGGTTGAAAAAACATTTCTTGAGGATTTGATATATACAAAGCACTGGACAGGGAGGCCTGGCCTGCTGCAGTCCATGGGGTCGCAAAGAGTCAGACACGACTGAGCAACTGAACTGAACTGAACTGGCAAGTACCGTAGTAATTATAATGATAGACAAGGTACAGAGTTTTAATCTAACTGAAGGTAAAAGCATATTGACAGATAACACAGAACAGAATGAACAGTCTTTGTACTGTAGAGGTGCAGAAATTTGAAAGACTGAATCTGGCTGGGGAGTGAGAATTTATAAGAACCAGGTAGAATTTAAACTAAACCCTAAGATTTTTAATAATTATAGATTAAGGTAGAACAGAGAAGATTCTAATCAGAATAGAATGAAGATGAGCACCTTAGTTTAGTTGGAGATTTATAAATTTGTTAATTATGTAATTTTCATTTTATTATTTTTATATAAAATCATGGGGATTATAGATTAAAAAGAAAATATATTGAAGGACTTAATCCTCTTCTTACAGTAAATTGTTCCTTATTTTATGCTTCAAAATTCCCTTTAATTTTAAGAAATTGATTTGTGCTCAATAAATCGGAAGATTAAAAGAGGTTTTCTGGAAGAGGAAGCAGGTACTGAAATTCCAAGATTTAGAACAAGTTAATTTTTAGTACTTCACACATTATAGCCTAAATAAGGAATAATGAATATTCTCATTTTTTTAGTGATTTGTATACCTTTGAAGAATTTTTTCTGTAAACCAGAACTGCAGAATTATAGCTAGTTTATCATTATCATCGTTACTTGTATTTGTATAGTTTTTGAAATGTTTACAGTGCATTTTATATCTTGCATTATTAAATCTTATCCAGCTAGTTTCATCTCCATTACAGATAATGAAACTAATATTTAAAGTAACTTTCCCGAGTAAGCCTATTATAAGACTAGATCCAAATACAGTACCTGTCATATACTAAATTCTATTGAACCTATTTGAATGCAGAGTTTCAAAGAATAGCAAGGAGAGATAAAAAAGCCTTTCTCAGCCATCAATGCAAAGAAATAGAGGAAAACAATAGAATGGGAAAATCTAGAGATCTCTTCAAGAAAATTAGAGATACCAAGGGACTATTTCATGCAAAGACGGGCACAATAAAGGACAGAAATGGTAGGGATCTAACAGAAGCAGATGATATTAAGAAGAGGTGGCAAGAAAACACAGAAGAACTATACAGAAAAGATCTTCACGACCCAGATAATCACGATGGTGTGATCACCAACCTAGAGCCAGACATCCTGGAATGCGGAGTCAAATGGGCCTTAGGAAGCATCACTACGAACAAAGCTAGTGGAGGTGATGGAATTCCAGCTGAGCTATTTCAAATCCTAAAAGATGATGCTGTGAAAATGTTGCACTCTATATGTCAGCAAATTTGGAAAACTCAGCAGTGGCCCCAGGACTGGAAAAGGTCAGTTTTCATTCCAATTCCAAAGAAAGGCAGTGCCAAAAATGCTCAAACTACCACACAATTGCACTCATCTCACACACTAGTAATGCTCAAAATTCTCCAAGCCAGGCTTCAACAGTACGTGAACTGTGCTGCAGTCCATGGGGTCACAAAGAGTCAGACACGACTGAGCGACTGAATGGAACTGAGCTGATTGAACTGAAATGAAGGCTTTTCCCATTAACTTCATAACTGCTATCTTCTTTAATGTTGTTTTTCTTCTTTCTTTCCTTTCATTCTCCTTTCCTTTTTTACTGAGTGCTACTGTATGCAAGACATCAGGATAACTTGTGGATATACAATGAATATCAAACTTGGTTACTCTCATGAGGCTGACAACCTGTCTGGGAAGATACAGGAGTCATACATTTAAAAGTTAAATAAAAATAAATTCTCTTTTTTCTTAAATTTCACAGACTAAGTAGAAAGAAAGAAATCCAAAAAAGTAGCATGATATATATCTAATCATAGGGCATGGTATCTTAATCTTTAAATGCTAAAACATTTCTTCATGCTTACAATTCTATTTAAAAGACTATATTTTGAATATTCATAATTTAGGGCATTGTGTGCACGTGTGCTCAGTCATGCCTGACTCTTTGCAACCCCATGGTCTGTAGCCCACTAGGCTCTTCTGTCCTCAGAACTCTCAGGCAAAAATACTAGAGTGGGTTGCCATTTCCTCCTCCAGGAGAATCTTCCCGACCCAGGGATTGAACGCGAATCTCCTGTGTCTCCTGCACTGTAGGAGGATTCTTTACCACTGAGCCACCTGGGAAACCCTAATTTAGGACATTGGCTTACATTTGAAAATTTTAATGGAAATGTTGAATTTAATTTCCTTGATTAAAAATATATTTTTATATTAAACATTAAAGGCATGGCATGACATTAAGTGATGTTAAGGTTTGTGGGCTCTTCATGAACTCTGAAATTTGTGTCTCCATTACTCATTAGTTAAATGTTAGCACCTTGCCATTGCTGTGTTTTCAAAATATGATTGTAAATAAATGAGACATTAATAAATCTGTCAGTACATGAATATTTTAACTCAGGCATATAAGATTATGTAGTAGCTTAAACATTGCACAAAGTAATCCATTTATGTTCATGTCCACATTTTTATCACTTTAAGTATATATGTATATATTTTAACCATAGCTTCACTTATGCTGAAGCCTAGCTCACCAAATTGATGGAAAAACTAAATTCATTGCAATGAACATATAATTAAAAAAAGCAAAACATGACCTTATCAAAAATTCTTTCAAGTTGTCACTGGACAAAACAGAATAATGTCATATTTGACAATGTTCATATAAGTGAGAAAAGATTTTGTTTAATATTAGTTAATCTCTAGAAATGAGTTTATGAGGAAATTATTACCTCATTCCATTCCTAATTGCAGACTGATAAGAGGTAAAATGTATTTAGTGATAGGAGTTAAAAAATCATTTAAAAATGATTGGGCAGATAGATTCGATAGTCTTCAAGTTTTTGAATTTTTAACATTCCTAGACCATCAACCATGAACATCTTTTAAATTTTGGAAATTAAAGGACTTGACAAAATATACCTGACTTAACTGTCTATTCTGAAGCAAAATAGAGAAAAATCTTTCTCCAAATAAGCATGTGCTAAGTTTCAGCTTCACTGATGAATAAGAGTCTGTGTTGAAAGTTCTTTCTGATCTACTATTTAGTTCTTTAAACATTTCCCTCTGATTTGAGTACTATGGGGATGTGGACTAGCACCTCTTTCTCTGACATATGGAGACTTAATCTGCAGATTGGGTTGTAGTTTTGTGGTAGAAAAGGAGTTGGGCAGGAGATGAAAATAAATGCATCGTTATGACTTTTGGTTACATCATACCCTGCATTTCCAAAAAGGGTGTGAAACAAATAAACTGTAAGCAGGAATAGCATATTGTAGAAGAAAGATCATGGGATTTTGAAGAAAGAGGGGTCTGTCTCTAACCCATTATAACTTCTTAGATTCTCTGTTTCTTCATCTCCAAATTATTGATAGTAAGGCCTAACTTTCAAGATTTTTATCAGAATTATAAAGTTTGTAAACCATCCGACAGAGAGCATGGTACATAGTTTCTGTTTAGTCGCTAAGTCGTGTCTGACTCTCTGCGACCCCATGAACTGCAGCACCCCAGTCTTCCCTGTCCTTCACTATTTCCTGGAGTTTGCTCAAACTCATGCCATTGAGTCAGTGATGACATCCAATCGTTTCGCCTTCTGTCACTCCCTTCTCTTTCCCTCAATCTTTCCCAGCATCAGAGTCTTTTTCAATGGTATATGGTGAGCATTTAATAAATGATAGCAATTAATATTGACTGAGGCAGTCATGAACAGTTGCTCAAATACTTATTATTATTCATTAATATAAGACTAGAATTTACTTATTAATTTATTCAAAAATACTTATTGGGCACTTGCTATGTATAAGGCACTGTTCTAGGCACTCCCACCTTCTATAGCAATAAAATGATTTTCTTTAGCAAATTTATCCTCTAGCACTAGCCATTTGATGTAACACTTGTGGGGCTGTAAATCACTATAATGTGCTTGTGATCACAGGCATGAGTATTTGATCTGTATGTGGCCAATCATAGTACAAGATCACCTGGAGCACAAAGATGTTTTCTTCAAGAGGTGTCTCAAGTCTGATCAGTCTTTCAAAGGATTTGCATATACTGGTGCAATTTTTATTTTTAATGAGTGAGATGATATAAAATCTGAGTAGCTTTAGCCTTGCTTTTTTCCCCACAATGTGGAGAAGTGATGTATTCAGTAGGAGAAGGAAAATGACGCCACAAGACGGTGGGGGGAGGGGTGGGGTGGTGGACGCAGGAAGAATGAGAAGAAGGAGAGGAGAAGAAGGAAAGAGGGAGAGAGGGTTAATGACAATAGTTAAAATTCTGGGCACAGTCACGTCTTCATGACTTTTTCTTCCCAGTTGTTTGAGCCAATAGAGTCCCTCTTCTGTTTAAACTTATTTGAATTAGATTTATTTCATTTGCACCAGAAGTAATCCTAACCAATGCAGGTAGAAAACGTTTGTAGTTCTTGCATGTTGAAAAACGTCTTTATTTTGTCCAGATACTTAAATGATAGTTCATCTGAGCAAATAATTTTACTTTTTTCCTTTAGACCCCTATAGGCATTTCTCCATTCCTCTCTAGTTTTATTTTTCTTCAAAGGCTTGTGAAAGTCTCTCAGTCATGTCCGACTCTGCGACCCCATGGATGAATTCTCCAGGGAGAATACTGGAGTGGGTAGCTGTTCCCTTCTCCAGGGGATCTTTCCAACTCAGGGATCAAACTCAGGTCTCCCACATTGCAGGAAGATTCTTCACCAGCTGAGCAACCAGGTCCAAAAGCTTATTGCTATCTTAAAAAGATTATTGCATTTACTTACTTATGTTTGTTGTGTAACTCTCCTCACTAGAATGTGAGTCCCATGAAGGTAGGGGTTTTTTCTATTTGCTGACTGCTGTACTCATCATATAAAATAATAACTGACATCTAACTGCGCACGAATTATTGAATGAATGCTTTGGAAATTCACTTCAGACTGTAGTTGTATAACTTAAATAGTTTAATGTATATCAATATGCCCATATTAACTGAAAAGTTATTTTTATTCTATTATGTGGATTTATTCTCAACCCTCTATTTCTGCTATTGTGAAGATTGGGTTAAAGAACTCTTCTATACATTATTTTTTTATTTTTTCATTTTTAATTGGAGGATAATTGCCTTACAATATTGTGTTGATTTCTGCCATATATCAACATGAATCAGTCATTGGCATACGTAGGTCCCCTCCCTCATGAACCTCCCTCCTACCTCCCACCCTATCCCATCCTTTTAGGTTGTCGTAGAACACTGAATTTGAGCTTCCTGAGTCAGAAAATTTTCACTGGTTATCTAATTTTACATATGGTAATACAAGTTATTACTGAATTTTAAGCTAAATAATAAAGTCAAGATTCTAATGCCTAGAGAGAACAAATCAAATAAATTGTCACCCTTTACAGATTTTTGCTTCAATAAGACATATCTACCTGGCTATATATGAAATAGTTTCACTTATTTATGTTTCACCAGCTAAGGTGATTTAAAATAGATATTTCCAAACCTATATTCAGATTTTAGCCCTGAATGCTTTATAAATATGTCACATTATTTCTTTGGGTTTTAAGACTTCAGACTTAGATCCAGTGTTTGAGAACCTTCGTGATACTGAATATAATAGGAAGATTATTTTGTAATTCTTAAATCCTATACTTTACTTATGAATATCAGTTGTGCTTGCTTTAAAAAACAACTCATCATTTGTTGATTCTTATTCAGTTTTTTGTCTTTTATGATTTCTTGGTCTTGTTCCATTATTCTCACACAGAGCTTGTTGTTTTCTATACACTAATCCACAACAAAAAATTGACACGATGGCTTTTGCTCTTCCAATATTAGCTAAGTGCTTCATAAGCCTGAGAAGCTATAACTCATTGATATAGAACGTTTTGATCTACCTCCTGGTACTTTGGTGAAAATTTAAGAAAAGAAAGCATAGTGAGTTCTCTTTCGATTTAGGGAATAGTATAATGTAATAGTGAAAGTGAAAATTTTGGTCGCTTCAGTCATGTCCAACTCTTTGCAGCCCTATGGACTGTAGCCCACCAGGCTCCTCCGTCCATGGAATTCTCCAGGCAAGAATACTGGAGTGTATAACCATTCACTTCTCTGGGGGATCTTCCCAACCCAGGGATTGAATCTGAGCCTCCTGCATTGCAGGCAGATTCTTTACCATCTGAGCCACCAGGGAAGCTCCAAATAAATGCAGTAAGGAAAAATGATATTTTAAATGAAGCTGTATCTTATTCCATTTAGCTCTTTGTAGCAAATAATTGAATTCATTTGTAGGAGATTCCTGATCCAAAATGTTTCATGCAATTGATGAAATATGCTATTAGACTTTGGGCTTTGGGAAGGATATTGTGAAGGGAGGGACCAGGACTTATGGATCTTAATTGCTTTTTTCTAATTACTAAGAAAAATAACTTCTTTGAATTGGCAGAGTAGGTCAATGTTACTTGAATACTCACTAGCTGTTAACAGTCATGGGCTTTTTTTTTAGCAGTAGGCTTCATGGTAGTCACAGGCCAGACCAGTGATATTGGCACATGAGTACATGAAAGAATCATGTAAACTTGTTGAAAATGGATAATTTTGAAACAACTCCAGAGATACTTGCTCATTAGGTTTGGTGTGTGTGTGTTTGTGTGTGTGTATATTTAGGTGTTTTTGACAAATATCTTAAGCAGTCTGATACTAGTTTTAAAAACACCAGTTTGAAACCTGGCTAGATGTTAGCACCAGGTGGATTTTCCCATGTACCCCAAAATCTGCCTGCCTGTAATAATGAGCTTCAAGACAATTCTGACTCCATTAGCTTCCACATTGTTCTACGAACTTTAACTCTTACCTCTGACACACCCAGACTTAGTGTTTCTATGTGCTTTTCCCAGAATTTGGATTTTTGCCTCTTTTCTAGTGACTGTGGCTAGCAATCTCAATGTCTTCTGTTCCAAGTACTTTGTACTTCACAGAACCAATGGCCACTGGCCACTGGGCTGGGCTTATAATGTCTTTATAAATTCTGGTGAGATTATGGACAATTATTATCTACTTTTTCACACTTGTACTTTGTTAATGAATGTGTGCTACTTCTATGAGAATTCTAAAATAACCAGGTGGCACTAGTAGTAAAGGACCCATCTCCTGTCAGTGCAGGAGATGCAAGAGACTTGGGTTTGTTCCCTGGGTCCTGAAGATCCCTTGGAGAAGGAAATGGCAACCTGTTCCAGTATTCTTTTCTGGAAAATTCCATGAACAAAGGAGCCTGGCAAACTACAGTCCATGGGGCTGCAAAGAGTTGGACACAACTGAGCAATTGAACACACACAGAGCAACAAAAAAAGGAGAAAAATATTCATAAACGTAAGAGGACTGTGTGAGACTTGTAACAGTTGTGGTACAATTGGTTAGGTCATTTTTTCAATGTAGCTTTTATTTTCTCAGCATTTTCAATCTTGCAGTGCCATATAAGATTTCACAGGGCACATCATGGACTCATTATAGTAGTTTATTGCTCCTTGTTTAATTTCTTATGACCTTTAAAGTGAGTCTCTCTCTCTCTCACTTATAAGTTCTCCTCTTGCATCCTAAGACCATAACATTGGCCTTTATATCTTATGCTATATTTTCTGAGATGCCAATTTGATTATGTCACTTTTCATCCCCACTTCCTCTTCCCATCCTCAAACTGTTTCAACGGCGTCTTCAATGGTGTCATTTTTCTTAGAGACTCAAGTCTTTAACATGGTCTTAAATGTGTATTCTCATCTTTATTTACTTCTCTAGTCTTAGTTTTACACTCAAAACCATTTTCTTCTCTCTCAGCAGAGATTGCACAAGCTCCTTCTTTTGCTTGAAACTTGGTCTCCCTCTCCTCCCTTCTTTGCTTATTGAATTCCTACTTATCTCTTCAGTTCTCATCACATCTTGGGCAAGTATCCCCTGACTTCTAAACAAGTAAAACCTTCCTATTTTAATTCTCATGTTAATCTGTATGCCTCCTTCCTGAAAGTATAGTTTTATACTTACTTGCGTGATTATTTTACTGTTGTCCACCAGTCTACCTAGAAGTTTACCATCCATGACTGTCTGCTCTTCTCAGTATTGAATCCCAGCTTCTAGGATCATGCTTGGTACACAGAAGGTACTCTTTTGTATTTGTTGAATGAATGATTATGCTTTCTGAATTAAAGAATTAAGTTGAATTAAAGAATATACACACCAATTATGAAAAACACATTAGCATGATTAGAGTAACATTAACAAAAGGGGTCGCTTACCTGACTCTGCTCCTGTAGGTACCAGCACTTGCTTGCTATGATTAGATAGACCATATATTTAACAATAACTAAAAAAATCTTTTTAAACTCAAACTTTATGAAGATGACCAGTTGATTTGTTTAGAATGTCAACCTGGAATTAACACTATTTACAGTTTACATATATGTAGTTAAGTAGGAATATCTGTCCACTAATTCTAGAATATGAAAATTATCACATCAATTTTTTTTTTTTTTAAATCAAGCTAAGGCCTTCTCACTGCTGTCTACTTTGGTTTGCAGGATGTCCAAATTTCAGTCAAGTTTGGACTGCATGCTCTTCCAGAGACCCTTGCCCTTGCTCTCAAGCTCCCCTGTGTCTTGTGATCTCCCCATTCCCATTGTCTTTTCTAAGCAGGCAAGTCTGGCTTGCACTTGGGAAAATAAGGTATTCCCATTTATCTCCTTAATCTCCTCCATTTGCTGTCTTCCTCCTTTCAGTACCTCCAGAAGCCTCTTTCTACCTTTATTCTGGGATCACTTTGCACACTTCCCTAAACAGACTATTGAAACATAAAACTCTGGTTTCTGCTGGAGGTGGGGCTTTCCTGATGGCTCAGACCTTAAGAATCTGCCTGCAATTCAGGAGACCATCTGCAATGCAGGAGACACAAGTTTGATCCTGGGTTGGGACAATCCCCTGGAGAAGGGAATGGCCACCCACTTCAGTATTCTTGCCTGGAGAATTCCACAGACAGAGGAGCCTGGTGGGCTACAGTCCGTGGGGTTGCAAAGAGCTGGCCACGACTGAGCGACTAATACTTTCTGCTGGAGGTGAGGAGGTAAGGATTACTTAGGATTTTAGAAACACAATCCTAAGCTTCTTTTCCCTTGCCTAGGAAGGAGAAAGCAGATATTAATACCACTTGCTTATTTTAGTAATAACTCATTTTGTACATGGGCCTCCCACGCAGCATAGTGGTAAAGAATCCACCTGCCAATGCAGGAGATACAAAAGACGCAGGTTCCATCTCTGGATTGGGAAAATCCCCTGGAGGAGGAAACGGCAACCCACTCCAGTATTCTTGCCTGGAAAATCCCATGGACAAAGGAGCCTGGCAGGCTACAGTCCATGGGGTTTTAAAGAGTTGGATGTGACTGAGCAATTGAGCATACACAATACTCATTTTGTGCATATGTGGATATATACTAACAAAGTTTCTGATCTCAATTCCTTTTTTTTGGATCACTAAGGTGATATGAACCAATTACGGTGGGTTCCTAGGGAGTAATTCTAATCTAGTCTGAGCCCTCCACTCGTTTTCTGTATTGTCATTTCCTGAATTGTGCTGGAATGTCTGTGTCTTGCTTCAGGCTTCTTAGTACTAACTCTGTGTTCCTACCTTTGCATTTACTCAAACTTAAGAACAGATTTGGTTTTAGCTGTTTGATTTCTATAGTGCTTTGATTCCTTTGAGACAGATTGCTGGGTTAGTTCTGAGATAGTTAAAGGGACGCTTTCTGTGCTTCAGATGAATTTTGGAGTCAGTCCTTTCTGGATTCAAAGTGCACTTACATTGCATGTTGCAATCCTGACTTTTGGCTTGGAGAAGGAAGTGGCAACCCACTCCAGTATTCTTGCCTGGAGAATGGATGGAGGAGCCTGGTGGGCTACAGTCCACAGGGTTGCAAAGAGTCGGACACGACTGAGCGACTGGTTCTTAAATAGGGGCGAGTTTTGCCTGTGAGGGGACACCCAGCAGGCATTCTGATTCTCATGACTCCAGGGGTGCTACTGGCATCTAGCGGGTAGAGACCAACGATGCTGTGAGACATCCTGCAGTGCTCAGGACGGCCGCCCCCCACCTCCAACAACAACAAAACATCCCTACCCAGAGCGTCCAAAGTATGAAGGCTGCGGAAGCTTGTCTTACGGAGTTTGCTTAACCTTTCTAGACTTAGTTTCCTCTTCTGTGAAACAAAGATAACAATATCTACTTACAGGTTTGTTGTGCAGCAAAACTTAGATAACACTATAAACAGAGTGAAACTAAATAGATGGAAGTTATAAATAGTGTTGTTGAATAATATTAGAGCTGGATGGATTTTGCAAGCATGTTGACCAGTGTTTCCAATGTACTTGGCTTTGCTTTTACACTGGTCACTTCTCAGGTGACCACTTCTGGGCAGCATTTGAACTGCCTCCCTTCAGTGCAACCTGAGAGCACTTTATTTCAGGCTTCTCTTCACACCTGCTCTCTGGTGTCCTGAACAGGGCTTCTCTGACAGCTCTGAGGGGACATGTGGGACCCTGTTCTGCACTATTGCATTTGTAAGCCTGAAATGTGGGGTCTTTAGCACCCTTAGGGCCACCCTAGATTGATGAGACAGTGAGCTGATGAGTAAATGTATCCCTCCGTTTGCAGTCCTCTTGATAGACTACTCTGAGATGGCTCATTTCCAGAAATTCCCAGCAGGTTCTGAGCACCAGTCACGCAAAGCTGTGGCCGACTTGACACCATACAGGTCCTTCTATTGGCTTTTCTCCTTTTCTTTTTCACTCCTCTTGCTCTCTAAGATCATTTCCTAAATAAACTGCTTGCATGTGGGCTTTGTTTTTTTCCTAGACTCTGTTTTCAGGAAACTACTGGTGACACTTCTCATACATGAGGTAGGGAAATGGAGGTTCAAAAGGTGAGGCAACTTATCAAAGGTGGTACAGTTAGTCCTAAAGTCAATATTAGAGACAACACACCCTGATACTTTTAGGGTGCCCTTGCCACCACATTATAATTTCTCTCCACATTATACTTTGGCTCAGCTTATCAATGCTATTTATGTGCTAACTGTTTTGGTTATTATTAGGGACTGTTAAAATATGACAGGGAGGCATATGCTAATGAAATGTGTGGGTTTCTAGAATGCCAGCAAAAACTGTTTATGCCATGGTTTAGAAAATTATTTAAAGATTTTTAGGTGTTCAACCATCTGGAATGCCTACAAAAATATAAAAATATACCTCAAGGTTACATGACACTTTAATCTACTTATACATATAATTATGTATGTATGAAGATTTTATGTGAATAAAAACTTCTATAAGATTTGCATAACAAGAGGAATTGTTAAAAACTTTCACCAAATATCTATGTTATTCAACCTTCCACAAAAGCTCCAGGTCATTTTAGGACATGAAAAAGGCACTGACTCTGGCAGAAACAAAATTAGGCTGAACAGTGCTAAAATTGTTAATCAACTGTGTTATTAAAAAAAAGGATCTAGAGGTAGTTCTTAAAACATCTATAATAAATCTGACAAGTTAAGAGAAGGCAAAAATATATCATTACTTTATGTGATATTTACCTTGGCTTGTCTGTAGCATTACATTTTCCAGAACTTGGTAAGAGCGTGGTGTTCTTCTGCATAGACAGATCTTCTGTCACAATCTAATTCGCAGTTGCTTTTCACAAACTGTAAATTCATGCCAAGTGGGAGTTGATGCATTAATCCGTGTTAGCATTTGTGAAAATGCATGTGAACACAGTGAGTGAGTCATCCTAGAGTCTGGATTACCGTGCTCAAGAACAAAAATTATCAGCAGGGTTTCTGCATGTGTGAGCTCAGAAAAGCATGAAGCCTCAACTTACCTACCTCAGGAAGTGCTGAATTTATACCAGTCACTCAGGATCAGGGCTGATCTTTCAGCAAACTGGTGGTTCTATTCCAAGGAGAGAAGAGAAAGAGAGCTGGTTTTGGAGACAGACAGTAGCATGGCTAGTTCTGAGGTATAGGTACTGGACTGCTGTATAGTAGAAAGCATTCCCATTTTCTACCCAAATAGCCCAAGCAGGACCAATTAATTGTATACTTTTGTTGTTTTTGTTTTGTTTATGGACTTGGATAGTTAAGAGATGCTTGGTTGAAAAGTTGCCTCAGAACAGAGATTTTCTTGGTGGTGCTGGCCCTTCCATCATCTCCAGGCTAGTTTCCTGGTCCTAAAGGCCTACTTGGGTTTCCCAGGTGGCACCATTGGTCAAGAAACTGCCTGTCAACCCATGCAAGAGATGTGGGTTGCATCCCTGAGTTGGGAAGATCCCCTGAAGTAGGAAGTGGCAACCCACGCCAGTATTCTTGCTTGGAAAATTCCATGGACAGAGGGGCCTATTGGGCTATAGTCCATGGGGCCGCAAAGAGTCCAACACAACTGAGCGACAGAGCAGACAAAGGCCCACTCAGCATGTGGCAAGAGGCTGTGTGTCATCCTAAGTAACTGAAGTCTGGCTTAGGAATACTGGCTAGACAATGGCAGTTTTATAGTAGGGGAATGGCTTCAGATGTGATCAGGAGTTGACGAAACTTGTGCTGGAAAGACAGTTTTTGATGTTATTGCTATAATATAGCTAAGAGATGAAGAACGATTTCACTTAGAAAGTGTAAATGGGAGTGGTGAGCACTCATTCAATTTGAGAGTAAGAAACAATTATTTACTTCACTTGTTGATTATATACTTTCACATGCATATTTTATGTATTCTTTCCATCACTATTGGGCTTTTCCTCAGATAGTTATTATACTTTTAACATTTATTGGCATTCATTCTTTCATTCACTTACCCAGCTATTTATGGGGCATGAAACACATGCTAGATTCTTTACATTGCAAGAGGAAAGGAACGTTTACAGGAAAATTGACCTGAGCTTAGTGACAGATCCAGAGCTTGATTCCTGATTAAAGGAAGCTATAATCTACTGGAGAGAGTCTAATCTTTGTTTTAAAAAATGGTTATAGTTATTGCCTCATAGAGAAAAATGAGCATTTAATAAAGAGCCAAGAGAAGTGAATTCTATTTTGCCACTAAATTTCTTAATCATCTAGATAAATCTTTTCTCTAGTTGTGAGTCCACTAATTTATAAAATAAAGAGCTTGCAACTTCAAAATGCTAAGAACTGTTCAACATCGTTAGTTCTTAGAGAAATGAATGTAAATCCAAGCTGCAAAGAGATACCACTTTACACCCACTAGAATGACTATAATAAATAAGGTAAGCAATAATAAATGTTAGTGAAGATGTGGAAAATGTGACTCCTTATACATTGCTGTGGGAATATGAAATGATGCAGTCACTTGGAAAATAATTTGGCAGCTTCTAGAAAAGTTAAACATAGAACTACCATATGATCCAGCAATCCCACTCGAGGTATTTACCTAAGAGAAGCAAAAACATATGTGCATACAAAGACTTGTGAGTGAATATTTGTAGCAACATTATTTTTATAGCCAAAAACTAGGAATAATCTTAATGTTCATCAAGTGAATGTGTAGACAAAATGTGATAGATCCATATCATGGAATACTATTCAGCAATAAGAAGGAATGAACTACTGACATATGCTTCATGAATGAATTTCAAAAACATCATTCAAAGTAAAAGCATCCAGACATGAGGTAGTACATATTGTATGATTCCATTTATATAGCACATCCAGAAAAGGCAACTTTATAGACAGAAAGGGGATTATTGGTTACTTGGGCCTATGGGTAGGACAAGAGTTTAAATGGGCATGAAGGATCTTGTGCAGGGAATGAAAAGCTCTAAAACTGACTTAAGATCATGGTTGTACCACTCAGCAAAGTTATTAAGAATCACTGAATTATAAACTCCAAAAGGATGAATTTTGTGATTTGTAAAATACACCTCAGTAAAGTTGTGTGAAATACGCTAAAAGCAATGCAGATGGCCTCTGATTCCAGTATTCTTTAAGAGACTTGCAGACAAGAGACCCAGTAGGGCCAGAGTCAGCACATTTTCTGAACACGATTTCTGTATTCTTGCATAGAACTATTTACTTTTTCTTCAGGTCATTTCATAATGTGATCTGATTTGTTTTGCCTCAGATTTTACTATTTCACACCCATCAAGCATTTGCCCAAGGACACCATGTCTTCTTTTGTTTCTTCGAAAGGATAAAGGCCATCTGGGGATATAAGAGTTGACCTGAAGTACATTATAGGGCTAACTCTATCTGGAACAAGAGCTTCACACCATTTAACAAAAGTTGACTGCTTAAATAGCTAAGGAAATTGCAAACAAAAAGAACTAGCACCTTCAGAGCCACCCAGGAATTTTGTGTACGTTGTCTTTAGATGCTATCCTCTGTAAACTGATTTGTAAGTTTCATTGATGTTTTCAACTTAATTTTGCTTTGCAATCACTTTTTCTTTTAAAGTTTTATCTTATTTTATTTTATTAAGTTCTCTTCATTTACTAACTGAATTACCTGTTAACTCTTTAGGTGTATTATTCTTTTCCATTTTATCTATTCTCTTTTGAATTTTTTTTTTTCTTTTTGAAATTCTTGATTCCTTTTCTTAACAGTAGTATTTGACTATGAAAATCCTTTCAAAATATAAACTCCACTAGGGGAAATTATTGGGTTGGTCAAAATGTTCATTTGGGTTTTTCCATATCTGAATGAACTTTTTGGCCAACTCAGTGTTATGAGGTGGAATAGAATCTCGGGAAACCAATTTACTTTTTTTCTCAAGTGCTTGTTGATATATGACTCAAGTAAAATCAAAACACTACAAAGATTTTAACAAATCGCTTCTTGAATGCATTTTCTTTGCAGATTATATGCTTGATTAAGGGAGATGATTAAACTTTTTACAGTGTGAAATCCCATTTAGTAATTCCTAATATCCTAGGACTCTAGGGCTTCTAACAGGCAATTCTCTTGGACTTACCCAAACTATTTTGCATTAGTTTGTCTCAGGCAAGTCTAGTATCATAATGAAAAGAATAACAAACTGGACTTTAAGGGAAACAAACCCATCCTATAAATAGTAGAGGCTTATTAAGGCATACCTGAGCAAAGTCTGACTTTTACTTGAGAGAACAAGCAAACTAGAGCCTTGATGATAAAAGCAAACATTTACTAATTGTGTATTATGTGCCAGAACATCAGATACTAACTCATTTGATTTTCTGAATATTGTAGATGTGGAAAATGAAGCAAAGAGGTGTAAAAAATTTGCCCAAGGGTTTCCCTTGTGGCTCAACTGCGAAAGAATCCTCCTGCAATGTGGGAGACCTGGGTTTGTTACCTGAGTTAGGAAGATCCCCTGCAGAAAGGAAAGGCTACCCACTCCAGTATTCTGGCCTGGAGAATTATATGAACTGTATAGTCCATGGGGTTGCAAAGAGTCAGATATGACTGAGCGACTTTCACTTTTTAACTTTTTTTTTTTTACATGCTATAAATGGGCAAAGCTGGGATTTGAACCCAGGCACCCCGGCTCCAGGTCTTTGTGCTTAACTGTAACACTATCCTGCCATGCTAAGCAGATGAGATTCTGCACATCATGCAGAGTAGCTGTTTAGGAGACACTTAAAGAATAACAAAACTAACCACCGTGTAATTTGGAAGTATGCTATTGCTACTGGAAGTGTTCTACTAGAAGTATAATTTTACAAACTGCAAAAGAGAACAATGCCTTCAATAATCTGATGAAAAATAATTTACCACTTAGAATCCTCTAACAAACCATACTTTTAATCAAATATGTTTACCATAAAAAATTTTGATATCAAATATTTAGAAAATTTACCTTGCATGCAGTTTTATTAGGAAACTATTGAGGTATAGATACTAAAAGAAGGATTATGGGATAGAGAAAATCATGGATCTATAATGCAGTTTTCAAGAAGTGATCAGGCTGAAGCGAAAAGGGAGACCTAAAGAACAGTTCTGTTCCAGGCTGAGAGAGCAACTAATCCAGAGCAGAGCAGGTGGGTTCTGGAGAGAAATTATTAGGAAAAAAGGAATTGGTATGTTGTGAAATTCTTGAACATTTGAAAATTGTTCAGTAAGTATATGGTATATTTAATGAGGCATTGAGATATAATGGGGCTTCCCAGGTGGCACTAGTGGTAAAGAACCCACCTGTCAATGTAGAAGACTGAGAGACAGGGGTTTGATCCCTGAGTGGGGAAGATCCCCTGGAGGAGAGCATGGCAACCCATGGCAGCATTCTTGCCTGGAGAATCCCATGGACAGAGGAGCCTGCCCATGAAGTTGCAGAAGAGTCAGACACAGCTGAAGCAAGTTAGCAGCATTAGATAAATTAAAGGAAAGTAATCAGAAAAGTAAGCAAGAGAGTAACTGACAGTTATTGAATCTATGTGGAAAAGGACCCATACACAAATAAAGGGACAAAATCTTGGTACACTGGTTAGTTTCATAATAAGTACAAAGAAAGAACAAAAGTGTTAGTCGCTCAGTCATGTCTGACTCTTTGTGACCCCATGGACTGTAGCCCACCAGGCTTCTCTGTCAATGGAATTCTCAAAGCAATACTGGAGCCGGTTGCCATTCCCTCCTCCAGGGGATCTTCCCGATCCAAGGATTGAACCTGGGTCTCCCACATAGCAGGCAGATTCTTAACCATCTGAGCCACTGGGGAAGTCCAATAAGTACAAAGTAATAGTAATTTAAGGGCTGACTATTAAATTAGCCAAAATTAAGATACAATTTTATTGTAAGGTGGGAAGAAGGGAAGGAAGCAGGTATAGGGGTAGCATTTTTAAGTATGTGAACTACTGATCTATCACACCTGAAAGTAAATAATTAATTTCTAAACTGACGGATCAAGAAATAGCAGTATAAGCATTTTATTCAGAAATGTGGATGAAAATATAACCAAAAAGAGATGAAATAGTTGGGAAAGTTAGCTGCTGGAACTAGGGAATAGGGAAAGGAACTTGCTTTAGTCTGCTGTAAAGAATTCCATAGACACGGTGGTTACTGCTCTTGCTTGTGTCTATCAAGGCATTTTTTTTTTTTCTTTTTTCCTTCAGCAGTCCTTATTTGACTAGTCACCTGACTTTCTCCTGTAAGAGGAAGTGATTCTCAGCATGTGGAAATGCACGTGTAATTGCTTGCCTTGGCAGTGGTGCAGTTCTGAACTAGAGCACTTAAATTAGTTCATGTGATGGATAACAGCATCTAACTTTGAGATTTTGTTTTGTTACTCATTATTCCATAAAGATTTTAGTTTCAAGATAAATATCCTTCATGGTTTGAGAATTTTGTTCTTTTTCCTCAGTCATCTTAGCTAAGTGTGCAGTCTTTGAAGATTATTTGCTAAAGCTGTCTCAATGAGACTAGACATAAGTATTCAAAGTTTTATTTATGAAAGGCCAGGCTAGTGTTTAATTTCCTATGATCTACAAATTGAAAACTTTGCATGAGTAAATCCAAGGCAGGATTATGTAGATGGTATATCTGATGGTCAGATTAAACACCTGCACATTTATTCCTCAGGTATTCAGAATCTCTGAACATCTTTTGAAATACTTTGAATTCCAGATGAAAAAGCATGTTAATACCTGCTCCCTAATAACTACCTTGTTTTGAGTGTGCTTGGAAAATGTCTCTTGCAAAAAATGTTTTTTGTGAAACTTTGAGAAAGAAGATTTGATAGAAGTATTTGGGATTGTCACAGGTTAAATAATCCAATTATTTTGGTTTGTAAATTTGGGTCATGGGGCAGGGACAGGCATTAGTGAGGAGATAAGCTTGGTCAGATAGATTGATATCATTAAGCTGGATATTGAATGCAGGCTCCTTGTAGCTTTGATGACAGCCCAAAAAGGCTGAGGAAAATCATCCTGGACATGTGATCTGACTTCTTTAATACTTAAAATTAAAAATTTAGTGAGTGCTGGTTAAAATGTGCTAAACTGAGCATTTGTGTGAATTGATGGAAAATGCAGGATTCGTATATTTATTTTCACAAAGAATTTATTTTACAAGGAACCAGAGGTACTAGTTTCTTATTTCTGGTTTTCCATTAATGGTCAGGAGGGTAAACCAAATCTGTTGTGACTTCTTCATGGGCTTCCCTGGTGGTTCAGTGGTAAAGAATCCACCTGCCAAAGCAGGAGTCTTGGATTCAATCCCTGTGTTGGGAAGATGCCCTGGAGAAGGAAATGACAACCCACTCCAGTAAGCTTGCCTGAGAAATCCCATGGGCAGAGGAGCCTGCCAATGGGGCTACAGTCAATGGGGTCACAAAAGAGTTGGCCATGACTTAGTGACCAAACAACACCCTTTGGTACTTAGTGCTTTTCTATGCTCAGCAGTAAATAAAATTAAAATTCCCTGTTTTCCTCATCCGGGAAGATAAAACATGTAAATATGGAAATATAGTAGTAATACAAAATGGAAAATGGTAAACGCTGATTGACTGATAGAAATGAAAAGCATATCAAAAGAAAGGTCAGAAATTATCATAGAACTACAAAACTGCAGAGGCTATAGATAAGATTAAAAATTCCTATATTCTAATTGGAAAGACACACACACATATATATATACTCAGATTAGTAATGTAAACTAGAGTGTGAAAAGTGACTGATCAGAGTAATATTAATTTAGGGTTGGAGCAGTTCAGATTAGGATGAGTATGTGGAAGGGTGGTATTGATGTTAAAATAGGTTTTTAAGCCAGATATTTGGTTTATATATACATATATATATATTTTGTACCTGTGTGTATCATTATATAATAAAAAGGTAATTAAAAGTGATTGGAAGAACAAATACAATGCTATAGCAGTTGGAATGAAGAAGTGAGAACCTCCCGCTCTGGTGGGTGGAAAGGTCTCCTGAAGGGGTGATCTTTGAGCTGTGATTTGCTTTGTACAATGAATAGGTTTCCTATAAGGTGAGACGTGAGTAGGTTTCTGGGTAGGGAGAAAGGAGTAAATAAAACCGCAGATTGGGGAAACCTGTAGTCTATTTAGAAAATGGTGGTAGTCCAAATATGATTTCTTGCAATTGCTATTCATGGAGCCGATGGAGCAGTGAAAGGCACAGGCTGGGAAGATAGATTCAGAGGATGGGAACACGTGTGCTTAGTCGTTCAGTCGTGTCTGACTCTTTGAGACCCCATGGACTGTGGCCCATCAGGCTCCTCTGTCCATGGGATCCTCCAGGCAAGACCACTGGAGTGGGTTGCCATGCCCTTTTCCAGGGGATCTTCTGGACCCAGGGATCAAATCCAGGTCTCCTGCATTGCTGGTGGATTCTTTACCATCTGAGCCACCAGGGAAGCCCACGGGGAACATAAGTAACAACTTATGGCATGTACTATATGTCTCCAACTCACAGTAGTCAAATCTTGTAAATACTTTTTGAATAAATACATTCTTGATTAGGTGGTATACCATTGACTTAGTGCCTAGACTGATCTGAATTTTCACCTTTGGCAAAGAATGCTGTCAAACATTTCAGCCCACCACTGATGCATAAGCAAGCACCTGCAGAAAAGAGAAAGGACAAAATTTAAAATCTATCAGTGGCTGTTTATGCAAAGGGCAGTAAAGACTGGGGAGCCTTCAAAATGGTACAGGTTAACTCCTCTGGTAAACTTTTTCTTAAATTTGAAATGTTTATATATTACATCAGAAGTCACGAAATGAGATGACTTGGAAATGGAGAAGAAAATCAGAGTATTGAAATTAGAAACACCTGGGTAAATAGAAAAAGTGACATTGGAATTAGTAAGTGATTGGCTGGGTGGGAAAGTGCACGTCACCTATATGGAAAATGAAAATATTTTTGAGTTAGACAGATTTTGGATTTTGGATCTTGGTCATCCAATGATTTGGATGAGACACTTAACCTTACTGAACTTCAGTTATATTTAGGGCATAAGGCTGTTGGATACAATGAGACGTTGGATGTAAAATATCTGGAAGTGTGTGCCTGTTATGTTCTCAGTAAGTAATGGTAACCTTTCACCATTCTTCCACTTTCTCTGCCCCCTCCCCATAATTACTTAGCATAATTACTTAGCTTCTATGCTAAAGTTTAGTTAGTAAAATGCAGAAAATTTCTATTCACAAAGTCAGATAGAATTTACTTGCTAGGTATCTACCCTGGTGCCTGAGTGTCTTTTTATATTTGATCTGAGTAGAGACCAAATTCCATCTGGAGTTTATAAAACATCTTTCACTTATAATTTTCAAACAGATTTTTTCTGCATGTGTCTGCTGGATGGTTTGAAAGCTGAAAGGGGGAATATAATGGTGTGAAAGAATTCTAGGGTAGTATGTAGATTTCCCCTTTGTAACTTTTTTTATTATTAAAATCACCAAAGTTTATACTTAAAATTACCAAATGAACTTTCCTTAAAGAAGTGAAAGTGAAAGTAGCCCACCAGGCTCTTCTGTCCATGGAATTCTCCAGGCAAGAATGCTGGAATGGGTTGCCATTTCCTACTCTAGGTCCTTAAAGAAGGAACAGTATATTTTTTTTACTAATACTCAGTTTTCTTACTGTTGTTGTTGTTCATTTGCTAAGTCACAGCTGATTCTTTTGTGACTCCATGGACAGAAGCTGGCCAGGATCCTCTGTCCATGGGATTTTCCAGGCAAGAATACTAGAGTGGGTTGCCATTCTCTCCTCCAGTGGATGTGCCTGACCCAGGGGTCAAACCTGCATCTCTGGCATTGCAGGTGGATCCTTTACCACTGAGTCACATGGGAAGTTCCTCCTTACTGTTGTTACTATTAACAGCAGAATAAACCCAAAGGTCTTAATGTGACAATTATGTCCCTCCATCACTGATTGAGACTTTTGCTTTAGTCTTACCATATATAATTTTCCAATTTTACTCTTTACAAACTGCTTTTTGTCTTCTCACCTAAATCTAATAACTGGCCACTACCCAACTATTTAAGTAGTATGGGTAGTGATTCACACAAGGTTTCTGTATGTCTCTTGTATTTTTTACTAAATGTACTTTTTCTGGTATATACTCTGTACCTTCCCATATCTATGCTTTCGTTCATAATATTCCCTCTGCCCAGAGGGCGCTTTTACTTGTTTGTTGTTCTATTTAAATTTCATGCTCAGATGACACCTTTCAGATGAAGCCTTTTCTGATGTTTGCAGTTGGAATTTTAGCTCCTTTTCCTGTGCTGCCAAAGTCTTATGGACCTTTATTATAACACGGTGCCTCCGTTTGTTCTATCAGAGTTCATTATTATGACAGCAATTCATTCCTATGAATATGCATTTTCTTTAATAATAAGTAGAACTTCCAGTGTTTAGCTGGAAGTACATAACTGTGACTTAGAGCAATACTCTCAGTCTCTCTTGTAGACAGGGATGCTCATGTGACTAAACTGTGGTTATCAGGATACAGGTGGGAGTGTCATGTATGTCCATTCAAGGGGTCCTTAGTGAGATGTGTTTGTCCTTTTTCACCCTTACTTCTGGCTGGAAATGTGCTTTTCCCCTCTAGAACTCTGACAGCCAAAGTGGGCCATGAATCAGGAACTATATACTGAGAAAGGAGGAGGAACAAGAGAGAAGCTCAGCTCCGTGATAACTTGAGACTATCTTGCCAGTTCTCGTCTACTGCTAGATTTCTTTTACAAGCGGGAAAACTTCTATTTATTTAATTCGCTGTTACTTTAGGGTTTCTATTATTTGAAATTGAATATGATTCTGCATATAATTGTTACTATTCCTCGACAACATCTTTTCTCTACCCCAACCTGCCTTCTCCTTCTCCTATCATGTTCAAGAACTGCTTGAGTTTAGGAGTCATGTTTCACTCATGTTTCACATTTGAATAAACATATGTTAGAGGGTTAGCTATTCTTTCAGTTATTCAACAAATACATTACAATATGTCAGGTACTTTGTTTGGTAGGAGCACTTCAAATATAGCTCCTGTGCTGACAAAGCTCAAAATCTAACTGGCAAGACAGACTCTTGAATAGTAATGTTAACAGTTAATTTTACCATTTGCTTTATATTATATTTACCTGAGAGATTTTAAAAATCACTGAGAACCATATCTCTTCTCCATCCCCTACCTGTTAAACCAGAATCTCGGGGTTTGGGTCTGGCTATGCACGTTTTAGGAACTTCCCAGTGATTTAAAAAGCAGAGCCATTACTTTGCTGACAAAGGTCTGTCTAGTCGAAGCTATAGTTTTTCCAGTAGTCATATACAGGTGTGAGAGTTGGGTCATAAAGAAGGCTGAACACTGGAGAATTGATGCTTTTGAACTGTGGTGTTGGAGAAGACTCTTGAGAGTCACTTGGACTGCAAGGAGATCAAACCAGTCCATCCTAAAGGAGATCAGTCCTGAATATTCATTGGAAGGACTGATGCTGAAGCTGAAGCTTCAATATTTTGGCCACCTGTTGTGAAGAACTGACTCTTTGGAAAAAACCCTGATGCTGGGAAAGATTGAAGGCAGGAGGAAAAGGGGATGACAGAGGATGAGATGGTTGGATGGCATCATTGACTCAATGCACATGAGTTTGAGCAAGCTCTGGGAAATGGTGAAGGACAGGGAAACCTGGCATGCTGCAGTCTATGGGGTCTCAAAGAGTTGGACACGTCTGAGCAACTGAACAACAACAGGTGATATAAATGTGCATTGAAGATGGAGAGCCATGTAATTAAACCAACAGGAAGACATATCAATGACTTTAACTTAAATATTATTAACTGTTATGTGAAAACTATAATAGTTTCCCATCACTACCATAATAAATTACCACAACAGGGTGGCTTGAAACAGAAAAAAAATCACTTGTAAAAAAAAATCACTTAAAAAAAAAAATCACTGAGGCCAGACTTATGAAATGAAGTATAGGAATCCCTCTGTTGGCTCTAGGGTAAAATCCTTCTTGACTTCTTCTAGCTTCCGGTGGCCTAAGGAATTCTTTGGTGTCCTTAGCTTGTGGCCACATCACTCCAATCTGTGACTCCATCTTCATATCTGTTCTTCTCTAAGGATACCTACCATTGAATTTAGGAGCCACCTAGACAATCTGGGATAAAATCTTCATCTCAAGATTCTTAACATAAATCTGCAAAGACCTTTTTTTCCAAATAAGATAACATTCTCAGGAATTAGGGCATGGACATGTCTTCTTAGGGGCCACAGTTCAACCCACTGCAAGAACCTGTTGTGTATCAGACACCAAAATAGCTTTGTTTGTTATTCTTATTTAATCCTGTTGCTGGATCCATGAGGTAACAATATCTAAATTTTACAGATATCAAAATGAAGACAACTTTGTCCTTTTGATAGAAGACAACCACTTTTTTTTTCTTTTTTTTTTTTTTTATAGAGTTACACGTAGTCCCCATCCCGATCCCCGCTCCCACCTCCCTCTCCACCCGATTCCTCTGGGTCTTCCCAGTGCACCAGGCCCGAGCACTTGTCTCATGCATCCCACCTGGGCTGGTGATCTGTTTCACCATAGATAGTATACATGCTGTTCTTTCGAAACATCCCACCCTCACCTTCTCCCACAGAGTTCAAAAGTCTGTTCTGTACTTCTGTGTCTCTTTTTCTGTTTTGCATATAGGGTTATCGTTACCATCTTTCTAAATTCCATGTATATGTGTTAGTATGCTGTAATGTTCTTTATCTTTCTGGCTTACTTCACTCTGTATAAGGGGCTCCAGTTTCATCCATCTCATTAGGACTGATTCAAATGAATTCTTTTTAACGGCTGAGTAATATTCCATGGTATATATGTACCACAGCTTCCTTATCCATTCATCTGCTGATGGGCATCTAGGTTGCTTCCATGTCCTGGCTATTATAAACAGTGCTGTGATGAACATTGGGGTGCACGTGTCTCTTTCAGATCTGGTTTCCTCAGTGTGTATGCCCAGAAGTGGGATTGCTGGGTCATATGGCAGTTCTATTTCCAGTTTTTTAAGAAATCTCCACACTGTTTTCCATAGCGGCTGTACTAGTTTGCATTCCCACCAACAGTGTAAAGAGGGTTCCCTTTTCTCCACACCCTCTCCAGCATTTATTGCTTGTAGACTTTTGGATAGCAGCCATCCTGACTGGTGTGTAATGGTACCTCATTGTGGTTTTGATTTGCATTTCTCTAATAATGAGTGATGTTGAGCATCTTTTCATGTGTTTGTTAGCCATCTGTATGTCTTCTTTGGAGAAATGTCTGTTTAGTTCCTTGGCCCATTTTTTTGATTGGGTCATTAATTTTTCTGGAATTGAGCTGCAGGAGTTGCTTGTATATTTTTGAGATTAATCCTTTGTCTGTTTCTTCATTTGCTATTATTTTCTCCCAATCTGAGGGCTGTCTTTTCACCTTACTTATAGTTTCCTTTGTAGTGCAAAAGCTTTTAAGTTTCATTAGGTCCCATTTGTTTAGTTTTGCTTTTATTTCCAATATTCTGGGAGGTGGGTCATAGAGGATCTTGCTGTGATTTATGTCGGAGAGTGTTTTGCCTATGTTCTCCTCTAGGAGTTTTATAGTTTCTGGTCTTACGTTTAGATCTTTAATCCGTTTTGAGTTTATTTTTGTGTATGGTGTTAGAAAGTGTTCTAGTTTCATTCTTTTACAAGTGGTTGACCAGTTTTCCCAGCACCACTTGTCTTTTTTCCATTGTATGTTCTTGCCTCCTTTGTCAAAGATAAGGTGTCTATAGGTATGTGGATTTATCTCTGGGCTTTCTATTCTGTTCCATTGATCTATATTTCTGTCTTTGTGCCAGTACCATACTGGAAGACAACCACTTTGATATTGTTCTTGGGTCCAATTTTTGGCTTTAAAGTTTCATCAACTATTAAAAACTCAAAAGTGTTATTCATGAAAGTGTAGTATAGCATAAGGAGCAAAGACCAGTCTAAAAAATGTTTTTTTTTCCTGGCATAGTGATAGGAACACACAAAGTGAGAAGTCTTGATGTATTCTTGGGGGAGGGACATGGGGGTTATTGATAATGTTTGAGATGGTTATGTAATTAATTTGCCTCTACTTATTGACATATTTTCAGTATTCCTCTTTTGATTAAGCCTATAGAAATATGTTTCTTTTTAGTTCATGACTATTTTTGCCTCTGAAAAAGCAAATGAAAAGAAGATCACTGCTTCATGTTTCTCTTATAGCTTGATAGAGTGAATGTTCCTATAGTTTCACAGTGCCTAGTCCCTTCAATATTTAAGACAGGTTGAAAAACATCTGTTTTCATGGTTTAATTAGTCTCATTAGGATTTCTTACCAACAACAAAACTGTTTATTTCATATTACTGTGCCCAAATGTGTAGAAACTTGTAGATATGGTATATTTTCATTTTACTTTCTAAATTTTAATTTCTAATGATGCTAGTTGATTTTTCAGAAAGAACATGATTTTTTGAATCAAATAAGTCTTATGTATATTTTAATTTCAGTCCAAGCACTTCCTAAAGAGGAGAAAATAATGCCTACCTTGTAGGAACACCATGAGATATAAGTGGGACAATATGCTCTAAACAAATTCTCCTGGTTATTATTAAAAAAAAAAATCCTAAACATTCATAATAATGGTGAAGATCTATGAAACTTTAACCCAAGCATTTATCCACAGGTAAAATACCTAGAAAAATGAATGATATTTTACTATGTTCACAAATTCAATTTTTTAGAAAATCTTTCTCTCTGAGAAAATTGTGCATATTTATCTACATACAATAGATGATGTGGGCTTATTATTTCAGAGAGAGATCAGAATGGGTGGAAACTAATTAAGAGTCAGGTCTTTAACATCATAAATACCCACCCATATCCAATAGCATACAAAAGACTGAAAACAAAATCTCAGTACCTAATTAAAACTCATACTATTTAATTAGGCTTTAAACAGAGCATAATTAAAACATGCATACATTTAGCAAGCTACTTTCTTAAAGTGCAATGTGTTTCAAATAGGAAGTAAAAACTTGTTGGGCTGTTTTACAAAAGAGACTGCACCAAGTCTAAAACTTTTTAGTAATTAGAGGTCAATTCAATTTGACTTTAAAACTACATATTGGAAAATATATATATCTATTTTAAAAATTTGTTATATATTTAATTATTATATTTATATAATAAATTTATATAATTTTATAAAAATATATTATTTATATACAAATATCATTTTCCTATTTTCTCTTATTTTCTTTTTGAGTATCATGCTATTCTCATGGATTTTTATTTATCCAATGTATTGCAATCAATTATAGTTGCAAATTTTGATGCCCAAGTTATCCTAAATGTAACCAATGGAAGCACATTTACACTGGCTCTAACCTCTATCTATTGGCTACATTTCTTTTCGTTTCTGGGTACTTTGCTTTCTCATACTGGGTGACCCATGTTCTACTTGTACTTTCCCTGGCCCAGACTTGGAATCAGCCAATTCTTTGAGAAGAACTGATCCCCTCCCAGTTTTTAACAACTGTCCATGGGTGATATTAAATAGTTGTATTCTTCTGTATCTAGACAAGTACAGAGTCTGTGGGTGTGGTCAGTGCAGTACTTTGGGACCCCTGTTCAGAAGAGCCCTGTGGTTGGAGTTGCCTCTGTGTTTAAATTCTTAACAAGTGTATCTTTGAATTTATGTTTTGTAAGAAGTCTGATGGAACTACTGAATATACACTGAGGTTTGCAGCCCTGCTTCATGCTGAGTCTTGCTTTCTGCTGCTGCTCTCAAATGAGATCTTAACTGCATACTTCAGGGACCCTGTTGTCCTGGCCACAGAAGCCCCTCTCAGTGTCCTTTTCTGGGACCCATAGTGTCCTCTGCTCACGGAAGTGGGGAGGGCTTGGTAGGGACACACGCTGGTTAGGGCCAGGTGAGCTTGCTCTGTAGCCTGGTGTGGTGAGTGTTCCTCCTGCCCTGGCTTGGAGCACCGTAATGCATCTGTTAGGCTGCCTGCTTGAAGCTTCATCTTTGTGGGGACAAGGTCTTTCAGGAGAACTATCCACAAATAGGACAGACTCTAAGAAAACGGCAAAATTATTAAACGGGGAGAAAAGTAGTTTCAGCAATCCAGTGGTGGTAAAAATGAATGAACCATACTTTCATCTTGAAAGTGTTTAATATTGCCATCATTTTCCTTTAGCCCCTCAATATTAGAGGTGTTGTTTGTAGACAAGCAGGATTGGCACCACCTAGAAACTTGTTGGAAATGCAAGTTTCACCCCTAGTCCTACTGAATCAGAATCTGCGTTTTTACAAGATGCCCAGGTGATTCCTATGCATATCAAAGTCTACTAAGCACTGATCTGGGCAGTCTAGTGCATTAATTTCTTTTCCAAATATACAGATATAGTTACTAGGAATGATTATGTGGCAATATAAACTCTAAATGATGTGGAAGCTTTGACGGGACAGATTTTCCTAGAGAAAATCACAGGCTTTTTAAATAAAACATTTGGATCCAAAGAATATTAGTGATAGAGTTTGAACTTAAATTTCTTTAAAATCCACACCTTATTAAGAGGCTAGAGAGAGAAATTCATTGCATGAAATATTTGCAGCCAGTAGAGAGTTTGGGATATGCCTGAAAAAGTTTATTCATCACTGAATTTTGTTTTGATGATGCTTTTGCCAGAAAATCAACAATATAAATTATAGCTTATTACATATTACATGTATGATGGCTCTAGAAAGAACACACATGAAGGGTTTTTATGGTGAAATTGTGTGTGAGGGAAGAACATTTCACATAAAAATTACAATGTTTTAATTTCAAAAGATATTCAGATAACATCTAGTTTAAATCCTTCATTTTAAAAATGAGGAAACTACACAGACAGGTTATATGATATACCATGTAAAAGAGCTACAACTAGACTCCCAGACTCCTCTCCCAATCTTGTTGTCTCTAGTTTACTTCCCATGTCAATGTAAGATAGTATTTAAGGAAAATGAGTGATCGGAGAAAATGAGTGATCGGAGAAGGCAATGGAAACCCACTCCAGGACTCTTGCCTGGAAAATTCCATGGGCACAGGAGCCTGATGGGCTGCAGTCCATGGGGTCGTGAAGAGTTGGACCCGACTGAAGTCACTTAGCAGCAGCAGCAGCTGAGTGGTGCAGATTGTCAAGTAGTGTTATACAGAGGTTCATAGGATGGAACAGTCACTAATAAGTTGGAGAAGCTGTGAAGAACTTCACTGGAAGCCAAGAGCTTGAGCTAGATCAATTGCACCCCTCCTTCTCTCCATGTACTCCCGGCAGCACTTATTCTGAACAACTTCCATAATCTTTGGCTTCTGAAATATAATTTATGTATTTATTAAATTTATGCTTTACTGCCTGTCTCTTCCTGACCTCACAAAAATATAAACTCCACTAGAGAAGGGATCTTTGATGTCATTTCATTGATGTATCCCCAGTGCCTAAAACTGTGCCCAAAACATAGTGAGGGCTTAATGAACATTTACTGAATGAATAAACCAATGAAGGACCAAGTGAGAAAAATAGTTTTAAAAATAGATTTAAAATCTTATTTATAAATTTGAGAGACAAGAGAGGCAGAAGAGACAGAAGTTGGAATTAGGAAAAGCTTACATATCCTATAAGCAGTGAATGCTATGAAGACAAAATTTTGTCATTGGCTCCATGAACACACATTTATCAAATAATTATCTGCTTATCTTGTTATGGGCTTCCCAGGTGGCTCAGACAGGAAAGAATCTGCCTCCACTGCAGAAGACCTGGGTTCAATCCCTGGGTCAGGAAGAGCCTCTGGAAAAGGAAATGGCTACCCGCTCCATTATTCTTGCCTGGAGAATTCCATGGACAGAGGAGCCTGGTGGCCTACAGTCCATGGGGTCACAAAGAATCAGACATGACTGAGAGACTAACACTATCTTATTAAAATGAATCCTTTCCTCTGAGGTTCCAGGTGATGTTGATATTTGTTTCAATCATAAGATATACTGGAGATATTAGTTTGCTGTATTGGACTGTTGGAATAGTAGAAAAATCTCTGGAAAAGAAGTTTGGTTTTGATTTTGTAGATGTATATGCACCCATTTGTAAATAGATATTATGCATTTTGATTTAAAAAGTATTTAAAGTCAAAACACTGAGTTCTGTCTTTATCTAGAATGTATTCTGCTCTCAGCAAATGTTTTCTTGTCCCAATAGGCCTTAGGCAACTCTAATTTGACAATTACAAATTGCCAAAATGTTTGAATAAGACTTTGTTGTTTTTGTGTTAGTCCCTCAGTTGTGTCTGCCTCTTTGTGACCCCATGGACTGTAGCACACCAGGCTCCTCTGTCCATAAAATTCTACAGGCAAGAATATTGGAGTGGGTTGCCATTCTCTTCTCCAGAGGATCTTCCTGACCGAGGGATCGAACCTGGGTTTTCTGCCTTGCAGGCGAATTCTTTACCATCTGAGCCACCAGAGAAGCCCTCAATAAGACTTTACCACACAGCAATTCATCTTAAAATTTTTTTTCTTAGTAAAGATTGTTTTCTGTTGCATTTGGATGCAGAAAGTTGTTTTATTGTGTGATAAAAGCAGTCAACAAGCAAATGCAAATACATGGGAACATTTGGAGAATTATAATTGTCTTTGAACCCACAGTCTCTTTTTTCCTCCATCTGGGAAACTGTTAATAGCCCTCTTTTAATTTAACCAGATCTAGAGGATCTTCCACAATAGTAAATTATAAAAGATTTTTGGCTGATCTTACATAGAACACAGATGCCAGAGTAGTATACATTTTAAAACAACCATTTCTGTTATTTTCTGAGACTTCTAAAACAATTATAACCAGTATGAAGAAGGGAGAAAGATCCATTTAAAAGACCAGTGGATAATTCATACTTTAAGTTCAGGATGGCCGACTGAACACATGTTTTCTTCCTCTAAGGTCTTGTTTTGTACAGTCTCATAAAAAGCAAAACCAGCATAATATGAATGGTGTCTCCTAGACTTAGCCAAGATGTTGATCCTATTCAGGTCCCTCCGAAGATCCAGCTCCCTTCTCAGATCTTCTGGTCCTGTTGAAATTGTGTGCACATGGCTATGTGTGCTCTATAACAATTTTGAAAAGCAAAGCAGTATTTCATGTATGGCAACCTGGCAATGCAGCCATCTAAAGATTCAGTGAGGCTAGTCGTCCCAAGACATTGTCTTCACTCACATGTCTACAACCTCAACTGGGATGTTGGGAACTTGGGCATGGCTGGGCATCTCACTCCCAAAATCTTAGTTTCTAACTGTGGGCTACTGCACATGGATGGCTCAGGCTTCCTTACAGAATGGCAGAGTGGTGGGACTTCTCACATGGCAGCTGGCTTCCCCCTGAGGGAGCATACTATGAAGGAGGATGAAGAAGCTGCCATTTCTCTTAAAGGCTAGATCCAGAACTGACATAATATGGTATCTGTCATATTCTATTGGTCAAAATAATCAGATTTGACTCAGCCCAGATTTAAGGGAGTAGAGAAATAGACCCTACCTCTCAGTAAGCAAGTGACAATGAATTTATGAAATCTTTAACCCACTACAGATGAATAGAAAGATGGGTGACTTAGCATTTGAGTTAACTCTGGAATGAGAGATTGATAATCATGACAGACAAAAGTAGAAAGGACATTTTAGGCACAAGAAATAGTAAAATTATATACAGGACAGATGACCTCCAGAATATTCTAGCTTTCGAAAGTGCAGTAAGTAGAAAGTGACTTGTTGAAACATAAAATCAGAAAGATAGGTTAAAGCCAGATAGTAGAGATTTTGAAAAGGAGTTTCCACTTGAGTCAGCAGGCAGTAACTATAAAAGAATGTACAGTTTAACTATCCAACTTCATTAAATCTTGATGAAAGAAGAGCTTACTACTTATTCCACAGCACATAGTTTTATAAGTAATTTTTTCTATTAACCTATTCACACAGCAAGGGATCATTTGGATGGTGTGGTAGAAAACACATCACCTTGAAGTCTTTTTTCACCCTTGCCTATTACCCCCAAACAAAATAATGCCTTCCTCCTCTACGTTCCTGCAGAATTTTTTTCAATTATACCACTACATCCAGTCACACTAGGTTGATAATCATGATTATTTCTATCTGTGTCTGTTTCAGCCCCTAGACACACTCCAGTCTTTCCTAATTTGTGTCTCATCCTAGTGAATGGATGATTTGACTCAATAAGGTCAAATTAGCATCTGAAAACACAATTGCTTTTTTTAAGTTGGCCAGACAATTGATTCCCTCATTCCTCTCCTTGATTACTTGAAGTATGGATTTGCCTTAGGGTTTTCCTTGGTGGCTCAGGTGGTAAAGAATCTGCTACAATGCGGGAGACCCTGGTTTGATCCCTGGGTCGGGAAGATCCCCTGGAGAAGGAAATGGCAGCCCACTCCAGTATTCTTGCCTGGGAAAACCCGTGGACAGAGGAGCCTGGTGGGGTACAGTCCATGGGGTCAACAAAGAGTTGGACACAACTGAGAGACTAACACTTTCACTTTAGCTAATCGTATCTTTCCCTTCCTCATTGTAGTTAATAGAAAGAAGAAATTAAAGTAACCCTTAATTACTTAATTAAAAAAATTTTTTTTCTTCTAGTTGGGGACTGAAGTGCTTTTCCTATGCTGCCTCCTTGTGTACATGCTCAGTCACTTCAAACTCTTTGCAACTCTATGGACTATAGAGCAAGGCTCCCCTCAGTCCATGGAATTCTCCAGACAAGAATATTGGAGTGGGTTGCCGTGTACTCCCCAGTGAGATCTTCCCTACCCAAGGATCGAACCCCAGTCTCTTACATCTCCTGCACTGGCAAGCAGGTTCTTTACCAGTAGCGGCACCTGGGAAGTCCTCTGTCTCCTTGTATATCTGTATTTTCTTCTAAATGTCATTTCATGAAAGCATCAAGAATGCTACATGGATAACAGAGTCTACTTTAAGGCAATTTATTTATAGAAATGTTATACTTAGCTAAAATCAAGATATTCTGTAAGGGGAGGAGAATGAATAATAATTTTGAGTATCAGTTCAGTTCACTTCAGTTGCTCAGTTGTGTCTGACTCTTTGTGACCCCATGTACTATAGCATGCCAGGCTTCCTTGTCCATCACCAACTCCTCGAGACTACTCAAACTCATGTCCATCGCATCAGTGATGCCATCCATCTCACTCTCTGTCATCCCCTTCTCCTCCTGTCTTCAGTCTTCAGGATCAGGGTCTTTTCCAATGAGTTGGTTCTTTGCATTAGGTGGCCAAAGTATTGGAGTTTCAGCTTCAGCATCAGTCCTTCCAGTGAATATTCAGGACGATTTCCTTTAGGCTTGACTGATTGGATCTCCAATAGTACAATATAAAATTATATGGCAGGAAGAGAAGATATAAATGAAAGAAACTTACTTTTTCTTCTCTTTAGCATGAACCCATACACATCTACTCAAATATTTTTCCTTTATACTGTTTGAAATAAGAAAAACGAAGTAAAATGATAGCTATGACGAGTGATCTAGAAAAAGACTCTTTATGAGTAATACAGGAAAGGATTTCTCTTCCATTTAACTGTGTCTATTTCTGTAACAGTTCAGATTTTTTTTCCCCTAGCGCTAGAATTGAGGCTAGAATTTATTTAATTACTAGATAATATCTCACATGGAATTAATTTTATTCCTTCAGAAGCATCTGCTGGTCCACACACTCAGAAATTAGTGCTTAACATTTTAATATCTTACTCTTTTTCTCCTTTGTGTGTGATTCTGACATTCTTACTTAACCCAGTTGTTCTCTAATTTGCTCATCTGTAAATCAGGAGATTCCAATGAGGGACTGGCATGTTATATTTGAACACGGTTTTGCAAATAGATACTGGAAATTCAAGTTAAAGGTAAGAGAGAAGTTCAAGATATACTCTATTTTTCAAACTCCAGGCTTCAAGGAAGATGCTAAGTATGTCTTCCCTAAATATGTTATTAACTAAAAATGATTTTCTTTCCTCTCCTTTAAAAAAAAACTATGTGGTCTCAAGGTTCTTATCTCTGTTACTGTGATTCAGAATGCCCCAGGATTTACTGGATTTAACTGAAATGAGACAAAGAGTTTTGAACCCTTTGAACGAAGAATTCAGCATTTTCATGGAGTTACTAGGATATTTATGTATAAAAGAAGAAGAAAGGGAATTCCAAAAGTGCTCTTCACAGTTCAGTTCAGTTTAGTTGCTCAGTCATGTCTGATTCTTTGTTACCCCATGGACTGCAGCACACCAGGCCTCTTTGTCTATCACCAACTTCTGGAGTTTACTCAAACTCATGTCCATTGAGTTGGTGATGCCATCCAACCATCTCATCCCCTGTCATCTCCTTCTCCTCCTGCCTTCAATCTTTCCCAGCATCAGGATCTTTTCAAATGAGTCAGCTCTTCACATCAGGTGGCCAAAGGATTGGAGTTTCAGCTTCAACATCAGTCCTTCCAATAAACACCCAGGACTGATCTCCTTTAGGATGAACTGGTTGGATCTCCTTGCAGTCCAAGGGACTCTCAAGAGTCTTCTCCAACACCACAGTTCAAAAGCATCAATTCTTTGGCGCTCAGCTTTCTTTATAGTCCAATTCTCACATCCATACATGACTACTGGAAAAACCATAGCCTTGACTAGATGGACCTTTGTTGACAAAGTAATGTCTCTGCTTTTTAATATGCTGTCTAGGTTGGTCATAGCTTTCCTTCCAAGGAGTAAGTGTCTTTTAATTTCATGGCTGCAGTCACCATCTGCAGTGATTTTGGAGCCCCCCAAAATAAAGTCTGTCATGGTTTCCACTGTTTCCCCATCTATGTGCCATGAAGTGATGGGACCAGATGCCATGGTCTTAGTTTTCTGAATGCAGAGTTTTAAGCCAACTTTTTCACTCTCCTCTTTCACTTTCATCAAGAGGCTCTTTAGTTCTTCTTTGCTTTCTGCCATAAGGGTGGTGTCATCTGCATATCTGAGGTTATTGATATTTCTCCCGGCAATCTTGATTCCAGCTTGTGCTTCATCCAGTCCAGCATTTCTCATGATGTACTCTGCATATAAGTTAAATTAGTAGGGTGACAATATGCAGCCTTGATGTACTCCTTTTCCTATTTGGAACCAGTCTGTTGTTCCATGTTCAGTTTTAACTGTTGTTTCCTGACCTGCATACAGATTTCTCAAGTGGCAGGTCAGGTGGTCTGGTATTCCCATCTCTTTCAGAATTTCCCACAGTTTATTGTGATCCACACAGTCTAAGGCTTTGGCATATTCAATAAAGCAGAAGTAGATGTTTTCCTGGAACTCTTTTCGATGATCCAATGGATGTTGGCAATTTGATCTCTGGTTCTTCTGCTTTTTCTAGATGCAACTTGAACATCTGGAAGTTCAAGGCTCATGTACTGTTGGAGCCTGACTTGGAGAATTTTGAGCATTACTTGACTAGCATGTGAGATAAGTGCAATTGTATGGTAGTTTGAACATTCTTTGGCATTGCTTTTCTTTGAGATTGGAATGAAAATTGACCTTTTCCAGTCCTCTGGCCACTGCTGAGTTTTCCAAATTTGCTGGCATATTGAGTGCAATATTTTCACAGCATCATCTTTTATATTTGAGATAGCTCAACTGTAGTTCCATCACCTCCACTAGCTTTGTTTGTAGTGATGCTTTCTAAGGCCTACTTGACTTCAAATACCAGGATGTCTGGCTCTAGGTTGGTGATCACAACATCGTTGTTATCTGGGTCATGAAGATCTTTTTTGTATAGTGCTTTTGTGTATTCTGTGTACCTCTTCTTAATATCTTCTGCTTCTGTTAGGTCCATACCATTTCTGTCCTTCATTTTGCCCATCTTTGCATGAAATATTCCCTTGGTATCTCTAATTTTCTTGAAGAGATCTCTAGACTTTCCCATTCTATTGTTTTCCTCTATTTCTTTGCACTGATCACTGAGGAAAGCTTTCTTATCTCTCCTTGCTATTCTTTGGAACTCTGCATTCAAATGGGTATATCTTTCCTTTTCTCTTTTTCCTTTTGCTTCTCTTCTATTCACAGCTATTTGTAAGGCCTTCGTAGACATTTGCATTTCTTTTCCTTGGGGATGATCTTGATCCCTGTCTCCTGTACAATGTCACGAACCTCCATCCATAGTTCTTCAGGCACTCTGTCTATCATATCTAATCCCTTGAATCTATTTGTCACTTCCAATGTATAATTGTAAGGGATTTGATTTACATCATACCTGAGTGGTCTAGTAGTTTTCCCTACTCTCTTCAATTTAAGTGTGAATTTTGCAATAAAGAGTTCATGTTCTGAGCCATAGTCAGCTCCCAGTCTTGTTTTTGCTGACTGTATAGAGCTTCTCCATCTTTGACTGCAAAGAATATAATCAATCTGATTTCAGAATTGACCATCTGGTGATGTCCATGTGTAGAGTCTTCTCTTGTGCTGTTGGAAGAGGGTGTTTATTATGACCAGTGCATTCTCTTGGCAAAACTCTATTAGCCTTTGCCCTGCTTCATTCCGTACTCCAAGGCCAAATTTGCCTGTTACTCCAGTTATTTCTTGACTTCCTACTTTTGCATTCCAGTCCCCTATAATGAAAAGGACATCTTTTTTGGGTGTTAGTTCTAGAAGGTCTTGTAGATCTTCATAGAACTGTTCAACTTCAGCTTCTTCAGCATTACGGGTTAGGGCATAGACTTGGATTGAAGTGATATTGAATGGTTTGCCCTGGAAATGAACAGAGATCATTCTGTCATTTTTGAGACTGCATTCAAGTACTGCATTTTGGACTCTTCTGTTGACTATGATGGCTACTCCATTTCTTCTAAGGGATTCTTGCCCACAGTAGTAGATATAATGGTCATCTTAATTAAATTCACCCATTCCAGTCCATTTTATTTCTCTGATTCCTAAAATGTCGGTGTTCACTCTTGACATCTCTTGTTTGACCACTTCGAATTTGCCTTGATTCATGGACCTAACATTTCAGGTTCCTATGCAATATTGCTCTTTACAGCATCGGACCTTGCTCAGCCACAAGTGAGTGTTGTTTTTGCTTTGGCTCCATCTCTGCATTCTTCCTGGAGTTATTTCTCCACTGCTCTCCAGTAGCATACTGGCCACCTACTGACCTGGGGAGTTCATCTTTCAGTGTCCTATCTTTTTGCCTTTTCATACTGTTCATGGGATTCTCAAGACAAGAATATTGAAGTGGTTTGCCATTCCCTTCTCCAATGGACCACATTTTGTCAGAACTCTCCACCATGACCCGTCCGTCTTGGGTGTCCCTACATGGCCTGGCTCATAGTTTCATTGAGTTAAGACAAGGCTGTGGTCCATGTAATCAGATTGGTTAGTTTCCTGTGATTGTGGTTTTCAGTCTGTCTTCCCTTTGATGGAGAAGGGTAAGAGGCTTATGGAAATTTCCTTCTGGGAGAGACTGACTGAGGGGGAAATTGGGCCTTGTTCTGATAGGGGCCATGTTCAGTAAATCTTTAATCCAATTTTCTGTTGATGTGTTGAGGGACTGTGTTCTCTCCCTGTTATTTACCTGGGGCCAAAGTATGGCGGAGGTAATGAAGATAATGGCAGCTTCCTTCAAAAGGTCTCATGCATGTGCCCCCAGCCCTGCAGCAGGCCACTGCCAACCCATGCCTCCACCGGAGACTCCTGGACAAGTCTGGGTCAGTCTCTTGTGGGGTCTCTGCTCCTTTTCTTGGGTCCTGGTGCACACAAGGTTCTGTTTGTGTCCGCCAAGAGTTTGTTTCCCAGTCCTGTATAAGTTCTGGTGGCTCCATAGTAGGGTTAATGGCAACCTCCTCCAAGAGGGCTTATGCCATATCCAGATCTGCTGCACCCAGAGCCGCTGCCCCTGCGGCAGTCCACTGCTGACCTGTACCTCCCCAGGAGACATTCAAACACAGTTCTGTCTCAGTCTCTGTGGGGTCTCTGGGTCCTGGTGCGTACAAGGTTTGTTTGAGCCCTCTGAGCATCTCTGGCGGAAATGGGGTTTGATTCTAAATGTGATTTCTCCCCTGCTACTGTCTTGCCGGGGTCTTCTCCTTTGTTCTTGTACATGGGTATCTCCTCACAGTTGCTCAAGAGTCAGGCAGCCGCCAATCTAGTGCCTACCATCTTGCTGGGGCTTCTCTGCCCTTGGATGTGGGGTATCTCCTCACAGTTGCCCCCGTGCCATGCAGCCTCACAGTGATTTATACCTTCAGGAAACAAGATGCCACTTTTTTTTTTTTCTGTTTTTTTGCGGCATGTGGTATCTTGGTTCCCAGACCAGGAATGGAACCGATGCCCCCTGCAGTGGAAGTGTGGAGTCTTAACCACTGGACCACCACAGAAGTCCCAGGGATGCCAATTTGAATATTATTACCAGGGCAAATACTCATTGAAATACTGACAATCAGAATCACAAACCTGGGTTTAACAGGTTAAATTTCTCAGGGCAGAGCAATAACCTTTAAAGTCCAGGTATCCCAAAAGACTTCTTTGTACAAATAACACTTCTAAGGACAGACAGTCTCAATAGCCTAACATACAACAGATTATACTTATTCACATATATTTGATAGATGTACAAGTTCGATACTTTTGTAGATGGTCTCCATTGACGATTTTATCAGAACTAACTGTATGAGGGAGAAAAATATTTTTTTCTGCATCTGTAGGGAGAAACATTTTCTCTTTCTTCTATTTTTGAGATTTCTAAAACCAGTATTTAGGAGCACATGCAATTGCAAATCTTAGCACTGCAATATCACTGTGATATCATTACCAAGCCCCAAGAGGGGAAAGAAAGAGGTGGCCTAACAAAATTGCCACTTAAAATGTGGAAGAGGCACAGAGAGTTTTTACAAAGAGAATCCTGAGTCATTGAATGTTGTACATTTATAATTTTTCTTTTTCATCTGCAGTCAACACTCCATTTTAGCTGTGGATCTGTGTAGTCTCCCTTAAATTTTTCATTGCAGTACAGTGCTTAACATCCCAGTGGGAAAGTTGTGATGCGTCCTTTCAAGGATACACATTGCTTAGCATTTCATAAACATTGCTTTTACATGTAAATCAGTATGGTCCTATTTATTTTATTATGTATTTTCTAAATTCCTGCAAGGCTATTAGCTGATATAAATAGGTTCTTATCCTCAGCATTATGTGACTTACCAAATTCCCTTCACATGGGGCTTGGTAAATCACAGATACACTTTAAATGGACAGGAATACAGTTGGAGGGATTCCTTCAAGGAATGAACATACACCCTTTTGATGCTTAAGGTGAAATTTCAAGTCACTCTCTCAGTGGAGGGGCTTCCCAGGTGGCACTAATGGTAAAGAACCCGCCAGCCAATGCAGAAGACATAAGAGACATGAGTTTGATCCCTGGGTTGGAAAGATCCTGCGGAGGAGGGCAAGGCAACCCACTCCAGTATTCTTTCCTGGAGAATTCCATGGACAGAGGGGGCTGGTGGGCTATAGTCCATGGGGTTGCAAAGAGTTATACACAACTGAGCTGACCCAGCATGCCTGTGCGTACTCTCAGTGGAGAACACGTTTAAAGAAGCAGTCCTGGCATTATTCTTTTGTTTTAAAAGGTTGGTTGGGTGCTGGAGCAACTAACCCCATGGGCTGGATATGCTATGCTCTGAAATCGTTTCACCTCAGGTACTTCACATGGAGGGTGGGAACTTTCCCTTGTGGGTCCTTGGTAGCTAATGCATTGCAAAGTCCTTAAAACTTCAAATTTTATAGAGAAACAGAGTTGTGATCTACTTTCCAGGGTCACATTTTTAGTGCAATGTTGGATATGGTTACTAATACTTCTTTTCTAAAACCATTTTATCACTCCTATGATAAAAAAATTTCAGAGATAACAGTCACTAAATATAGCTTAGGTACTCCCTTATTTCTCTGGGGCTATGTGAGAAACTACGAATTTTGCAAATATTAATTCTCACCAGTATCATACCCAGAATATTTAGGGAAGGAAATATTCCCCTGCAGGTGTTAGACTGTCACCTCAGGAGAAAGATGCTTATCACGGCAATTTCTCTTTCAGTACTATGTGCCATGGAGAGCAGGCCTAACATTTAGAAATATTTAAGGAATGTGTTGTCGCTGTCTCTTTGCCATAGAAAAGATTATAGTAGCAGTAACTAACTGCAGGTGTACAATTCTTGTGTGGTTTAGTTTCTATGCAGTCCTTAAGAATAAATTCTTTCCTTTTATACTTGACGCTCTGTGACCAAACCAGGGCAGCAGTTAGAATACTCACTGAAACACACTGATACTTTTGATTTTGGGGCATTTGTAGATCGAGTCTTTTACGTAAGTGATGGAAAAGAGTGGAATGATAATTCTGTTCATTTGTGTGACAGTTCTCAAGTGAGGATGTATTTTTCAATGCGAAAGTAGTCAGATCAGTTCCTGAAAGAAAAGGTTTATCAGAACAGTTGTTGGGATTTAAACATGTCTTCTGCTTCCTCTTTTTTTTTAAGCTTCTAGACAACAGAGAATTCCAGGGCAATATATGAAGGCAGGAACAGAACTAGATTTATGGAGCCCAGTCAGAATCTAATCAGAAAAAAATGTAGTTAGAAGCACGGTTTCCTGCTGACAAACATGTAGGTTGTTGAATGTTCCCTCCTTGGATAGTGTTGGTCTCACATGTGGACCAGCTCTGGAAGTTTGGGACAGCCTTTACACAGGATTGATTGTTTATTTTTAAGATTAGTTTAGGGTTGCCACATGTCTAAAGAGTCTCATACCTTTATAAGTAGCTTTCTATTGCTTGTCAGCATGGGTATGGACTCAAGAGAATAAAGTGGATCACAGATCCCTGTGTCTAGGGAGAAAATACAAATTAATAACAAGAAACCTATTATTATAGAAAGATTGAACTTAAGATAGTAGATCTTGACACTTTGCTATGTACTTATTAAAGCCAGCAGGGTAAAATGAAAATCTTTCATGGTGATATTTTCTTCAACTAAACCTCCAAGTGAGCTCTGTTATGTCTTAATGTCTTAGCATTGTTTGTCCAGAGCTACAATGTCCAGAGCTCCTTTTAGTTGTGAAAGGAATATGATCATGCAATTTGTTAGTGTTTTGCGAAAACAAAGCACAACATTATTTAGCACTGAAATGTTTTTCCAGTGAGTGATCACTGGGGAAGTAATCAGTAGCATCACAGACTGTTCATTAGCAGTTGATGTGGGAAGTTCCTACTCTTCTGTTTATTATAGATCTCATATTTTTAAGAACTTGGAGAAGAGCATCTGATCACTTCAGTTCTGTTCCTACACATACTTTGGTCATATTATGTTTTCAGGATTCATTTTAATACTCCATTACTAACTGATGAGGGGAATGGGAATAATTGATGAATTTATAGGGCTTTACACACATCCTTTACAGCTCAGTTCAGTCGCTCAGTCGTGTCTGACTCTTTGCAAACCCATGGACTGCAGCACGCCAGGCTTCCCTGTCCATCACCAACTCCCAGAGTTTACTCAAACTCATGTCCATCGAGTCAGTAATGACATCCAACCATCTCATCCTCTGTCATCTCCTTCTCCTCCTGCCTTCAATCTTTCCCAGCATCAGAGTCTTTTCCAGTGAATCAGTTCTTCACATCAGGTGGCCAAAGTATTGGAATTTCAGCTTCAGCATCAGTCCTTCCAATGAATATTCAGGATTGATTTCCTTTAGGGTGGACTGGTTGGATCTCCTTGTAGTCCAAGGGACTCTCAAGAGTCTTCTCCAACACCACAGTTCAAAAGCATCAATTCTTTGGTGCTCAGTTTTCTTTACAGTCCAACTCTCACATCCATACATGACTACTGGAAGAACAATAGCTTTGGCTAGATGGACCTTTGTTGGCAAAGTAATGTCTCTGTTTTTTAATATGCTGACTAGGTTGGTCATAACTTTTCTCCCAAGGAGCGAGTGTCTTTTAATTTCATGGCTGCAGTCACCATCTGCAGTGATTTTGGAGCTCAAAAAAATAAAGTCTGTCACTGTTTCCATTGTTTCCCCATCTATTTGCCATGAAGTGATGGGACCGGATACCATGATCTTAGTTTTCTGAATGCTGAGTTTGAAGCCAAGTTTTTCAATCTCCTCTTTCATTTTCATCAAGAGGATCTTTTGTTCTTCTTCGCTTTCTGCCTTAAGGGTGGTGTCATCTGCATATCCGAGGTTATTGATATTTCTCCCAGCAATCTTGATTCCAGCTTGTGCTTCATCCAGCCCGGCATTTCACATGATGTACTCTGCATATAAGTTAAATAAGCAGGGTGATAAAATACATCCTTGACATACTCCTTAACCAATTTGGAACCAGTCTGTTGTTCCATGTCCAGTTCTAACTGTTGCTTCTTGACCCGCATACAGATTTCTCAGGAAGCAGGTCAGGTGGTCTGGTATTCCCATCTCTTTAAGAATTTCCCACAGTTTGTTGTGATCCACACAGTCAAAGACTTTGGCATATTTAATAAAGCTGAAGTAGATGTTTTTCTGGAACTCTCTTGCTTTTTCGATGATCCAACAGATGTTGGCAATCTGATCTCTGGTTCCTCTGCTTTTTCTAAATCCAGTCTTGAACATCTGGAAGTTCACAGTTCACGTATTGTTGAAGCCTGGCTTGGAGAATTTTGAGCATTACTTTGCTAGTGTGTGTGATGAGTGCAATTGTGCAGTAGTTTGAACATTCTTTGGCATTACCTTTCTTTGGGATTGGAATGAAAAGTGACCTTTTCCAGTCCTGTTGCCACTGCTGAGTTTTCCGACTTTGTTGGCATATTGAGTGCAACACTTTAACAGCATCATCTGTTAGGATTTGAAATAGCTCAACTGGAGTTCAGTCACCTCCACTAGCTTTGTTCGTATTGATGCTTCCTAAGTCCCACTTGACCTCACATTCCAGGATGTCTGGCTCTAGGAGAGTGATCACACCATCGTGGTTATCTGGGTCATGAAAATCTTTTTTGTATAGTTCTGTGTATTCTTGACACCTCTTCTTAATATCTTCTGCTTCTGTTAGGTCCATACCATTTCTGTACTTTATTATATGTATCCCAATAATTTTTAATCACAAGTATTCCAACCATGAGAAAAAATCATTTGGGAGTGTTTTGCTGATAGTCATTATGTCAGCTCCTGAAAATGTACATATAATTACTAATTTTTATTCATGTGAACATTTAAAAATGTGGATAAAATCAGTGGCCCCAAGGGAATAGATACGACTGACTTTTTGTTTTTAGAGCTTTCTCACATTGAAGACCTGAAATATAGGACAGATTTTTATAATACCACTTAGAAATGCTGAAAAAATTTGAAGCATAATATTCATGCCAAGTATTCTCAACATTCTTCTTTGTTTTTGTGTCTGTACCATGAATTATAAGAAAGATGAGGGAGTTAATTTTTGGTATTACTAAGTGTCTATATGAGAAGTGCAATGATAATCTAAATATATGTAAAAGATACCATGAGTGCATAGATTCTGAAAATCAATGCTCTAAAGATTATATATATATATAGTACATATGATCATACATATATAAAACTATTAATGTAGATAATCTATATAAAGATAAAATATATCTTGAATTCTGTCTCTATGTCTTTCTCTCTCTTTATATGTAAAACATGTATATTCAAAGTAAGGGCCTGATATTGAAGGACAGCACCCAAATGAGTTGACACAATAGAATTGTTAGTTGTTAAAGTTGAAAGTTCCTAAAAATAAAAAATAGCCAGAGCTCTAGTTGCATACTTAGTCAGAGGAGACATTTTATGACAACCAATCAGAAGCAGATTTCTCTCTGAAGCTAATGAAGTTTAAGCATTAGGATCTCTCAACTTCACCATGTATGGAACATAAGTACCTTAAAACATTTCAGTTGCTCTAGAAGCAAGCAGTCCTCATTGTTTTTACAATAGCTCATAATTATGAGAGACCACCGATGCACAGTAAGGGTCAGCATGGAATGTTAAAAGAGCTTTGAGAGGTAAAAGACACAATCTGGTGAAGGTAAATGACTCTGCCAGCTAGGCAGAAGGGAGAGGAAATTTTACTAACTCATTTACTAGCATTTACTAACTCAGAGCCTGAGATCAATTTTATTTTCCTAGAGCTATTGGTTTTCTTTCTTATTACATAAAATACTTAAAATTAACTTTAGTGCATATATATATACACACAATAGTCCATGCTGTATTTAAATGATATTGTTTAATCTTTAACAAAATTGCTCTATCAAGTACCTTATAAGAAAACATTTATCATGCCTTGATTTTGCTGCCTTAACTTGGATGTTATGAAGTTTGAACTTCTTTGTATGTTGAAAAGAATACACATAGGTATTGTGTGGTGATTCTTTGTACTCCTTTTTCTCATGTTTACTTTTTGGTTCCTTTACCCTTGTATTCTTTTACTTTATTACTACTCTTTTCATTTTCTTTCTGATACCCATTTTTCTTTTAAATTATTGCATACAGGTACAGAAATGACATTGCAAGCACTAATTGTGAAATTACTGAAATTAATCAAATAAAACATGGCACGATTCATACTGAAAATTTGGATTGTTTTACATTATTTTTTAACTGTCAATGTATTTGACACATGTCAACCTATGTGTGTGTTGGCATTATAGTTCCTTTTCTGTCATGATAAATTTCAGGATTAAGTGTTGTTTTTCTTATTTATTATATTTACATCTGCTTACATCAAATTAGATACTAGATTTTATAATTCTCATAAAATAAAAGCTATATGATTACTAAAACTACACGCTGTAATTTATTAATCTTAAAGTAAAATTAAATTCTCCAAATGGTTAATAGTAAATTGTGAAGGTGGAAATTTTTTCCTTCTTTCCTTCTATATTCTTTTCCTGATCTAACAATTAAATTGACATAGGACAGATTAGGCTTCCCAGGTGGCGCTAGTGATGAAGAACCCACCTGCCAATGCAGGAGACATAAAAGATGCTGGTTCAATCTCTGGGTGGGAAAGATCCCCTGGCGGAGGGCATGGCAACCCACTCCAGTATTCTTGTCTGGCAAATCCCCAAAACAGAGGAGCCTGGTGGGCTACAATTCATGGGGTTGCAAAGAGTCGGACATAACTGAAGTGACTTAGCATGTGCACATAAGAGCTATTCATAATTTACAGATACTGAAAGCTTTCAAAACTTCTCTAGTATTTTATGCTTTCTCTTCTCTCCAGGAGACTTATTCTTTCTGAGTAAAAGGTTAAAGTGTAAGTTAATGAATTCAGACCCAAGGATTTGGATTTAGCAAGCTTGGGCTGGGGCCAGGGAACTACTCTTATTTTTATTTTTTCAGTAAGGTCCTTTGATTCTGATACAGTTGTTCTGCAGATCACACATTGTGAGACACTGCACTTTTTGTAATTTCTTTTTTATTATATAGGCAATACGGAACAGGCAAATTTTATCAGTCAGGGATGCAAACTCATCAATTTTAAGATTACTCTGGTAGTACTACAGAAAGAATGAACTAAAGTGGTTGAAAGAGTTGGTTAGAAGACTGGCAAGGAAGCTATTGATATAATCCTAATGGAAGATAAGAAAGAGAGTGTGTGATCACTGGATGTTTCTCAGGTAGAATCAACAAGATCCAGAGATGGAGTGATATTGGAGACGAGGGAGAAGAAAGGAGTCAGTGATGACTCTGAGAGTTAGTCTTTTTTGCATTTTAAAAAGTTTTTGACTCCAGAGGGATGAATTCGGTTCAGGGCTCAACTTTTCTATATTTAAAATTTTATATTTTCTTGGGCAATATTTCTTGAATGTGCAATTAAAATCACTCCATGACATTTTATAAAAGAATATAAAACACACACACGTAATAGGAAGATGCTTTATGCCCTATTGCCCTATGTATATGCTAAGCTTGATATTTAGAAGGTAAATGTTATGCAACATCACTATAAATGTTTTTCCTCCTTTTGGCATTTGGGAGAATCACAACAGACCTTTTTTTTAAAGCCAGAATTAGAAAAAGTAACATAAAACCAAATGTCATAGGGGATCAGAGCTTCTCAGAAATTCTATGACTCTGGTTCATAAGGTAAAGTTACAATAATTCTCTGACAATTTCCAAGATAGCTTAATGAAAGTTCCAAATACACTTAAGCAATAAGCAGCAAAACACAGGACAGTGGGTTGCTACACTTTTTGATCTAAACTTTACTCAGAGGGATGTTCAAAACCAATTGTACTTACGTAAACTATCATCTGGTCACCTTGGTGTAGGTAAGTATTCAAATATAATGATAAATTATGAAGGATGTGAACAATACAGGCGAGCTGTCACATCACACCCATGGTCTTCCTGGCTCTGAAAACCCACTGCAAGCATAATTGTAGATGTAATTAGGATCTCTTCTGGAGTTTACACTGCACACAAACTTGATGTACTGTTCTCTTCTTCACCTCCTATTCCTTGGAGTATAACCTTTCCATGAGGCTTTCCACAGCCACTCTACATTACATTAACTCACAAGTCCTAGGAGAGATAAGTTGTTTATGAGGGAGTTTTAAATGCCACCACGTTATGGAACATGTAATTCTCTAATTTTCATAGGAATTCATATTAAGTGAGTTTTGGGAACTTTAACAGAGAAGGAGAAAGCACAAAATTTTCAGTCTAACTTTTAAAGGTAAAAGAATTTTAACTGCTCAACAAGTAAATGTCAGCCTTAAAATTTCAGCATAGTTTCCTTTTGGGAAAATCAGAAATAAAAATGCTTTTAAAGTTTTCCTTAGGTATTTAACAAGTCTATTTATAGACTTCATTCTTTGAAAGACCCATAATTCTCTCTGATATACTTTCTTTCGCTTTGCTAACTCAGAAGACTCCTTGAATACTGAAGATCTAATGAGATTCTTCAACAATGACTATATGAAAAACAATTTTCATGAAGGACTAAGTTGTTACAAGAAGAGGACCTCACTTGGCAGTGATTTTATTCTGGGTGTAGATTTCTAACAAGTGAAAGTCCAGGACTGCATGCTGTTGAGTGGGGCTTTGGAGAGAGGCTTTGGTGTTACTAGTTGTAGGACCATATAACCTCTCTATGTCTCAGCTTGATCATCTTTAAAATGGAGAGTAAAATATAGCAGGAATTTCTCTGGAAAATTAAAGGAGATGGTATAAGTAAAGTTCTTAGTGAGCACTGACTTTCAACAATATATAGCTGCCATACATCAAGTACTTTTCATAGTGCAATCACAAAGCTTGTCAGAAAAAATGCTTACTCTGGTCTCTATGAAGTCTCTGATTAATGAGTAATCTCTCTATGAATAATCTCTGATTACTATGAGGGAATCTTGTTCAAAGGCAATATTGCACAGTTTTTAAAATCAAGATACTACTCACTCCATTGTTGTTCACTGTGCATTATTCCCTTGTGCAGGGCCAGTGGATTTAGAGTCAGTAGTCCCTTTCCAGAGTGACTCACGGTTGCTGGTTTCCATTAGATGCTTTTAATCTTGGAATCTCAGAGAAGTGAGGGGTTTAAGGATCATAGTTCTATTTACTACTTTTTTGAGTGTGTGTGATTTTTCACATGAGAATCCTCAAATACACATCGAGAAGAAAGCAAAATAGACTTGAAAGTCATATTTGAATTTGATTTCCAAGACTGTCATTAAGGCTTTTTCCCTTCTGGTTAAGAGCATCACTGGGTAAGTCACTTTATTTCTCTATCTAAAAAATAGGCAAATAGTTGTAAAGATTAAATCAGATGTCAAATATAAGAAGCCCAGCAGAGTGTCTGATGGTTTTGAGTTTATTTCCAGTCTCAAGAAACTTACCTGAGGTCACATGCTAGTAATATTAGAAAACTTTTGCCATAACCCAGATATCCCAACCCCAAGTCTAGTCTTGTGTCTATAGTCTTCAAGGAGAAACACTGTGGGCAAGGAGGTTAGTTTTGTAAAAAGGTACAGAAAGAGTTGTTAGATCACAGAGCAACGAATGTGATTGCTTCTGCCATATGAATGAGAATGCTTCTGCCATAAATAAACGTAAAGGGCAAATAATAGACAAGAATAGGATATTTTCAATCCCTATAATCAATAAAAGATTAGTATTCCTTCAAAAATGATTTCTAATAATTCAATGACTTCCCAGGTGGTGCAGTGGTAAATAATCCACCTACAATGGAGGAGACACAGCAGGTGCAGTTTTGATTCCTGTATTGGAAAGATCCCTTGGAGGAGGAAATGGCAACCCACTCCATATTCTTGCCTGGAAAATCCCATGGACAGAGGAGCCTGGTGGGCTGCAGCTCATGGGGTCACAGAGAGTAGGTCTGACTAGGACACTGAGCACACACAATAATTCAATAAGAGAAGGACAACTTGTTGGATAAATCAATGACGACTACAATTAGAACATTTACAAAGAAGGAAGCCTGGTAAAGTGAGATTTTCCAAAAGGGCTTTTGGAGTCAAAGTATACTGAATTTAGTGAGACAGCTCTTGTTTTCATTATCTGTTATAGCCTCAAACACTTCTGTTTGTCTCATTGCCAGTCAACAGAAGGATCTTGCACAATGTCTGGCAAGCAGTAACTCCTCAATAAATATTTGTTGAGTAAATGAATGAATGTTTTCCCACCTTTTACTGCCTGATGCCACTTTAGTGGGAATTCTGCCTCTCTCTACATCCTTGTTGCCCAGAGAGAGGTGGTTCTGCCAGTCCTTCCAGGTTCATTTCCCTGATAATGTGTTGGGGCTTGGCTTGTGAAAACTTCACTTCTGCTCCTACCCGTTCTGTGCTCATTCCCAACTTCCTGTCCCTTTCCCATGCATTTTGCAAAATGAGAGAGTACTCCTTCCTTCTGTATTATTTTTTTTAACTGCTTGGTTGGGGGCAGTGGAGTGAGTAGAATTCCTAAGCAGGATTGCCTGGTTCCCAAATTCTTCAGCAATTATCATGACAGCTCTTTCGTTGAACGTCTACAGTTCTGTTACTCTCCAGGAAGCACACTCCCAGCCTGTCTCTAAAACAACTGGCCTCGATAACAATTAACATGCTCTGCCTTGGTCTCCCTCTTCCTTCTGATCTTTATTCATTGTTTATGAGTCGGGTTTACTGCGACATATTCATTCTTTTCTTCCGGTGAATTTTCTTTCAGAAGCTTTCTAATATCCTCTGCAAATTTGTTCTGGCAACATTGGCCTCTGTCTGTCGGACACACTTTATATGTGTCCACACTAGTCAGGGTTCAAGACTTTTCCCTAAGGTCTCCACCTGTCTCCTGGGAGTGAGCATAATCAAATGGGCACACAGGTAAAGCTCCAGCATCACTCCATTCACTGAATATTTCTGAGTCTCAGCTCTAGATGCGGTAAAGTTACTACTGGCAGAGTTGTGAGGATTAATGAGATAACATAACACCAGACATATGGTAGGTAGGCTTCTCAGTAAATGGAAACCGTATTATCATCAGGGATTGTGAGCAGATTTTCTAGAACTAAATAGGGAATTCAGTGTTAGAAAAAAAAAATAGGATAATGGCAGACTATCAAGGCAAGGACCCAGGCACAGAGGAAAAAAAATACTGAGTTACAAACAAAGAGTGGAATATTATTGACAAGCAAAAGTAAAGCTGCTAGAATTTGGTTGCAAGACCAGTATAGGAGTTCTTAGACTAATTTAATGCTGAGTCTACTGAATACTGAGCTAGGGTTCTTTATCGTCTTGTACCAGAGACAATGTGTCCCACTTGCCAGCCAGGACATTGTCTTATTTTCCCACTTGATGGTAGGGGAGCTGACCCTGAATCCCTGTCATACCACTTGTTTTCTTGGATCGCTTCTAGTACCACTTTTGTTAATCTGGGATATCTGAGAAGAAAACTCCGAAACAGGATTAGACATGCAAATGATTTATTAGGGGAAGTGTCTGTGAGGAAAAATGAGAAGCTGGTGCAGGCTAGTAGAACCATTAGTCCATAATGAAATTCTGACCCTTGTAAAAGAAAGAAGTGTTAGATGAAAAAAATCTTCAATTATATGCAGTTAAAAAAAAAGCTTGAAAAGGTCAAGGCTGACTCCTTGAGCCAACTAGCAAAGTCATTTTTTACAAGAGTCCTATATCATCCAAGAATAGACCTACCTGCCTTGGTATCCTTATCTCATGTGATCACAACCTCTGTGCATATGCGGTAACGGATTTTTGAGTATGGAAGCTGGGACCTCCAGGCTATTAAGCTCCTCAAACTCAGTGGTCTGAGAGGTACGCTTCTATAGCCATCAAAATCAGGTATCAAACTGAGTCACATCCTTGTTTTATTTGTTGTTGTTGTTTAGTCGCTAAGTTGTGTCTGACTCTTTTTGACCTCATGGACTGTAGTCCTCCTGGTTCCTTTGTCCATGGGATTATCCAGGCAAGAGTACTGGACTGGGTAGCCATTTCCTTCTCTAGTGTATCTTCCTGACCCAGGGATCGAACCTGTGTCTTCGGCATTAGCAGGCAGTACTGAACCACCAAGGAAGCCCATTCGCTTTATTCAGAACAGGGTAAAGATATTTATTAACATTTGTGTTCATTGTGTGTACATGTTAATACATGTTAAAATGTTTTAGAATGACTGTTAACACGAAAAGGGGAAATAAAACCTGGAGAGATAACACAAAATATGGTGGCATTTTATCTTCAAATAAAAATGTATCTAAATACATCAGTAATTCAAATCAATGAAAATGGCCTAATTCTCCATTTGAAAGACAAAATCTATCAGATTGGTAAACTAACAGAAAGTGAGGCTATATGTTTCTACAAGTGTCATATCGAAAATGTTGTTTAGTTGCCAAGTCATGTCTGACTCTTTTGTGACCCTGTGAACTGTAGCCTATCAGGCTCCTCTGTCCATGAGATTATCCAGGCGAGAATACTGGAGTGGGTTGCCATTTCCTTCTCCAGGGGATCTTCCCTACCCATGGATTGAACCCATGTCTCGTGCATTGGCAGGTGAATTCTTTACCATTGAGCCCAATAGCTCACCTAAAGCTCACCTAAAACATTAAGATACAGAAAAATAACCAGTAAAAGAATGGAAAAGATATAAAGACAAAAACCAACCCAAAAGATACTGAGTTAGCTATATTAACATCAGAAAACTTCGAGGCAAAAACATCAAATGGTTCAATTCCTCAGAAAGGTATAATTCTAAACTTGTTTCCTTTAAGAAGATATAAATAAAAATTGATAGAATTCAAAGGAGAAATTGATTTTATTTATCTCAGTATATGATTTCAGACCAAAATATATCAGTAAGTATACATAAAATTTGAATATTACAAATAATAATCATGTCCTAATGAACATATGTGGAATATTGTGCCTAATAATTGGGAACTTCTTCAAATACATCTGGGATGTTTAGAAAAACTGACCACATACTAGGCCATAAGGCATGATTTAATAAATCTCAAATAAATCATATTATATTTGAAACCAGTAACTAAAAACATTAGGAAAAAATGTCAGGAAAAATGCACCCAGAAAAGAAAAAAATGGACTCTAAAGTGGCTAAAGAATTAAACATTATGAGCTAAGCATTCAACTTCAAAAATTGGGAAAACAGAATAAATCCAAAGAAAGCACAACAAAGGAACTGGTAATAATGAGGTAAAATTAATAAAAACTGAAGGTGACAATGTAGTAGAGAGAATCAATAAAGACAAAAGTCAGTTTTTGGACTAAAATAAAATTGACCACAAAAATGTCAATTTTGATCAATAGAGAGTTAAGGTACAAATAAATATCATTAGGGGTAAAACGTGGACATAATTATATGCTGTAGAAAGTAAACAAATAATATGATGATATAGTGAACAATTACATGTCAATATATTTAAAGCTTAGAAAGAATTAAAAAAATCCTAGACAAATTTACCTAGGAAGAAATTGAAAACCTGAATAGAATTGAAAAGAATAACAATAGAAAAACACCTAGCCAGGGTATCCCCTGGAGGTCCAGTGATTAAGACTCTGTGCTTCCACAGCAGGGGGCACGTGTTCCGTCCCTGGTCAAGGAACTAAGATCCCATATGCTTGTCATGCTGTGAGGCCAAAAAATGAAAAACACCAGGTCAAAATGGTTGTGTCAAGGAAATTCTGCCGATCATTGAAAGAAGAAATAATTCCAAAATTTCACAAACAGTTCCTCAAAATAGAAAACACAAAATAAAAGCAATAAAGGAATAGTTTGAAATCATTTCGTGAACTAAAAAGGATCTGATAACAGACATGAAATCAAGAAGCAAGAAAAGCAACTAGTAATACTTCCATGAGAGACACATGCAGGACATGGGTAAGATCAAACAAGTAAAGACCATGTATTCGTATTTTTGTAATTGTTGTTGTTAAGGAGAATATCATTGCATTTGTTTTTGGTTTTAAAGTAAATATGGGCTTATAAAGAATAAATGATCCCCCAATGTCTAATTCTAAACCCTCCAAAGTTAACTGTAAGAGCAATGCAATTCTCCTCAATGTAGGTGTTTTATCTTTCATACAATAGTCTTATTCTTAGGTCTCTTTGTGAATATCTACTTTTTAAATTAAATATCCTGGGGATAAATTAATAAAATAATTGATTTTTAATATTTCCAATAGTTAATGAATTAAATTTCAACTTAATTCTTTTGATGGAAATGTAGTCTCATCAGCCTTTGTAAACCATTAGCTTTTTCCAAGCGGACTCCCTGAGGGCTCAAATGATAAAGAATCTGCCAGCAATGCAGAAGGCCTGGGTTCAATCCCTGGGTCAGGAAGATCTCTTGGAGAAGGGAATGGCAACCCACTCCAGTATTCTTGCCTGGAGAATTCCATGGGCAGAGGAGCCTGGCGGGCTACAGTCCATGGGATTGTAAAGAGTTGGACACAACTGAGCAACTAACACACCCAGTTTTCCTCCATTCATTTAGATTCTTCTCTTTCAAAGCTCAGAGTGTGGCCTGAATCTCCAGAGTGGCCTCTCCAACTAATCTTATTTATGTGAATCTTGTCTTCCTTAAAATCACTGTTGCTTTTATTGTTTCTATCAAAGAGATAAGAATAATAATCTGAAATCCAATTTACTGCAGTTAATTCACCAGATAATCTGATTGCTCCTATTTGCTAGAGTTCCCCACAGAATTCTACTCGGCTGAATATCAATGTTTCATGGGATTCATACTGGAGAATGCAAAGGTGTCTCAGAATTCTAGGGTGCTTTTTCTTGAATACAGTTCTCAGTTTTTCAGACTTAAGTTCTGAACTTGCCTCTCAAAGTGAAATGGCTGTGAAAAACCAGTTTAAATTGCTTGGCAGTTTTTGATGAATTGGTCATTTAGCAAACTATCTTTGGAAAATTGATGTTTTGGCAAATTCACTTAGAGCCCTGATTTTTATGTTCCAGAGCACTTATCAGGAGAATGAACAGAAATGGTTTCTGTCTTTTGGGAAAAGACTTTTTCAGGTCTGTCCTCCCAGCACTTAATATACTATTTAGTATGTTGTTTGCAGGAAATAAATGTTTGTTGAATAAATGAATGAATGAGTGAAGGAAAAAATTTGGTGAGGTATGCAGGCCATAAATAATTAAAATGTAAAGTGGTATTTACGACAATAGATGTATGTTTAAGGCCACTGCAGATACATAAAGGCTGGTTGGAAGCAAGAATTGGAGGAACTTAACAGAGAAGATGTTTAAACAATGTCTTACAGGATGCTATATGTACTTTCAAAAATACATAAGAAGTAAATAAGGGAGAGAAGTCATTCCAAACAGAAAAATCCATTCGAACACGAGATGGGGACCAGGAAGTGTGCTCACAAGCATCTCGTTTTCTGTTACTGCCTAGGAGACAATTACTAGCTTGGCATCTTAATACAGCTGCTTTTATCATCTTACAGTTTCCATGGATCAGAATTGTGGGCGTGGCTAACCTGCGTCCTTTGCTCAGTATCTCAGAGCTGAAATCAAGGTGTCAGTTGGGCTACATTTCTTTTTTTTTTTTTTTAATTATTTATTTATTTTTCAGTGGGTTTTGTCATACATTGACATGAATCAGCAATAGATTTACATGTATTCCCCATCCCGATCCCCCCTCCCACCTCCCTCTCCACCCGATTCCTCTGGGTCTTCCCAGTGCACCAGGCCAGAGCACTTGTCTCATGCATCCCACCAGGGCTGGTGACCTGTTTCACCATAGATAATATACATGCTGTTCTTTCGCAACATCCCACCCTCACCTTCTCCCACAGCATTCAAAAGTCTCTTTTTCTGTTTTGCATATAGGGTTGTCATTACCATCTTTCTAAATTCCATATATATGTGTCAGTATGCTGTAATGTTCTTTATCTTTCTGGCTTACTTCACTCTGGATAATGGGCTCCAGTTTCATCCATCTCATTAGAACTGGTTCAAATGAATTCTTTTTAACGGCAGAGTAATATTCCATGGTGTATATGTACCACAGCTTCCTTATCCATTCATCTGCTGATGGGCATCTAGGTTGCTTCCATGTCCTGGCTATTATAAACAGTGCTGCGATGAACATTGGGGTGCACGTGTCTCTTTCAGATCTGGTTTCCTCAGTGTGTATGCCCAGAAGTGGGATTGCTGGGTCATATGGCAGTGCTATTTCCAGTTTTTAAAGAAATCTCCACACTGTTTTCCATAGCGGCTGTACTAGTTTGCATTTCCACCAACAGTGTAAGAGGGTTCCCTTTTCTCCACACCCTCTCCAGCATTGATTGCTTATAGACTTTTGGATAGCAGCCATCCTGACTGGCGTGTAATGGTACCTCATTGTGGTTTTGATTTGCATTTCTCTAATAATGAGTGATGTTGAGCATCTTTTCATGTGTTTGTTAGCCATCTGTATGTCTTCTTTGGAGAAATGTCTGTTTAGTTCTTTGGCCCATTTTTTGATTGGGTCATTTATTTTTCTGGAATTGAGCTTAAAGAGTTGCTTGTATATTTTTGAGATTAATCCTTTGTCTGTTTCTTCATTTGCTATTATTTTCTCGCAATCTGAGGGCTGCCTTTTCACCTTACTTATAGTTTCCTTTGTTGTGCAAAAGCTTTTAAGTTTCATTAGGTCCCATTTGTTTAGTTTTGCTTTTATTTCCAATATTCTGGGAGGTGTGTCATAGAGGATCTTGCTGTGGTTTATGTCGGACAGTGTTTTGCCTATGTTCTCCTCTAGGAGTTTTATAGTTTCTGGTCTTACATTTAGATCTTTGGCATCTTTATACAGCTGCTTTTATCATCTTACAGTTTCCATGGATCAGAATTGTGGGCGTGGCTAACCTGCGTCCTTTGCTCAGTATCTCAGAGCTGAAATCAAGGTGTCAGTTGGGCTATACTTCTTTCTGGAGCTCAGAATCCCCTTCCAAGTTTTGCTTATGGCCATAGGGTCAAAGGTCATAGGGTCAAAAGATCAAGGCCCTCAGAACCTAGAGGCCCTGCCATGTGGCCTTTTCTAGTCATATAACAACTTGCTTTTCTAGGCCTGCAAGAAAGGCTTTCTAGTGTATGCTAGCAAGACAGTGTGTGTGCATGTGTTGCGCTCAGTCATTTCCAACTCTTTGTGACCCTATGGACTGTTGCCCTCCATGCTCCTCTGTCTATGGGATTTCTCAGGCAAGGATACTGGAGTGGGTTGTTATTTCCTTCTCCAGGGGATGTTCCCAACCCAGGAATCGAACCCAAGTCTCCTGCAGCTCCTGTACTACCAGCAGATTCTTTACCTGTGAGCTGCGTGGGAAGCCCAAAAAGACAGGGTCATATACATTTCATAACCTAATCATGGGAGAAACAAATCTCACCTGCTTTGTAATACAATGTAACCTAGTCACAGGAATGACATCTAATTACCTCTGCAGCATTGTGTTGGGTAGAAGCAAGTCACAGGTCCTGTTCAAATGATGGGGTCACACAATAGTTTGAACATAAGGAGGTAGAAATCCTTGAGAGCCACTTTTGCTTTTAGAGCCACCACAATGAAGGGTCATGTCATAGAGGGAAAGTAGAAGAGGAAGCTACTATTTCCAAGGATGGCAGGAATTGAATCTTGAAAATACTTGGATGTCATGTATGAAATCTAAAAGAAATAGAATTAAAAATAAACTAAGGCAAAAACTCAAATTTATGCTTACATCCTTGGAAGGAAGCTTTCTTAGGAAAATTAATAGCATAAACTAGTTTACACAGAGAATATGTCAATGTGCCTTGGATTATAAAGAGTATTTGAAAGCATAGAACTGTTTTTTTTATTTTTTTTTTTAAATTTTATTTTTTTTTTAGAACTGTTTCTTTTAGAGAGAGAAAAAGTAATACATCATTTTAACTTTCTGCTCAGGTAGTTTAAATTGGTTCACTTCTAAAGTTTTGTTAAAAAAATGTATAAACTTTGTATAACCTTTCCTGTCTTTGAGTTATACAACATCAATTTATTTGGGGAAAGTTTTTCTAGTTGATCTGTTGGAGCATTAGAGAATCACAAAGATCTGACCTGCATGTTGACTTTTTTCTTTCATTTCTCTCTTAAAAAAAAAAAAAATAGCTGTAAGGCAAGGGTGTCTGCCACCCACTTGTTCTAGAGATACCTTTGCTTTGGGCTTCAAACAGTAAGGTTGAAAGGAACTGCAGTTATATTGGTCTCCTATGTGTACCACAGAAAAATGCAACACAAGAATGAGTGTTTTATTTTTTTGTAATTTGATGAATTTCTTCTTCCCCAATGAGAGACTGTCAATGACTCTAATTTAGATTAGAGTTTAAATATACTTTCCCCATTTTTTTAATGATGAGAAATGTTATACATGTATACAAAAGGATAAAGAATAGTTTAATGAATGTCCGTGTACCCAGCACCCAGCTTTCATAACTATTGACATAGTCAACATTGTTCATCTGTGCTCATATCTCTTCTTTCTGATAGCCACTCTTTAGATTATCTTAAAGCAAATTCCAGACTAACTGAATTTCATCTGTAATACACTCTCATATATGTCTCTAAAACAAGTACTTAAAAGAATACCATAATACCATGACTATACCAAAAATTAGTAATAATTCTTTATCATCATCAAATATTCAGTTTTGAGATTTTCTTAATTTTTTTGATAGTTGGGTTATTTGAATCCTAGTAAGATTCACACTTGTGTTTCATCAATAAACCTCAATTCTTTTCAATCTATAAGTATTCTCACCCTGCTTTAAAATTTCCTTACAAATTTGCTGTTGTTTTATTGTTGAGGAAATTGAGTGATTTTCACTATGGAGATTTTGCCAATTGTCTTACTATTAACATTCTTGGGCTTCCCTTGTGGCTCAGCTGGTAAAGAATCCTCTTGCAATGCGGGAGGCCTGGGTTCGATCCCTGGGTTGGGACTATCCCTTGGAGAAGGGAAAGTCTATCCACTCCAGTATTCTGGTCTGGAGAATTCCATGGACTACACAGTCCATGGGGTCGCAAAAGTCAGACATGACTGAATGACTTTCACTTTCACTAATGACATTCTTCCCTGTTCTCTCTATTCATTTGAATCAAGTGAAATTGTATTTTTGTAGTTCAAAATGGTCAAGTATTGGCCATTTTATATGGTTCAACTTAATGATTAAATCTGGAGGTATAATCAGATTTAGCTTCAAATTTTTGACACAGATACTTTGTAGCAGTGAGAACTTCATGTTTCATTACCTTGGGTGGAATATAATGGTTGATTTCTTTCTTTTTGTGATGTTAAGATTAATCAGCGGGCTCAGGTTCAACTTGACCCAGTCATTATAACTTTCCCTATCAGATTTTCACCCAGTGGCTTCAGAACCATTGATGATCATTACTTTTACCCTTCATTTCATAACAAGTTGCAAAGTGGTGGGTTCTTTAACAAATAACTAATTGTTTAAAGAGAAACTTCCCATTATCAACTAATAGATTACCCTGAGGTATATAGGTCAAAGAGGAAAGGCAGGACAAACGCTCTGAATTTAGTTAATGTTTTCAGAATTATGTGGAGAATCTTCTAACATCCTCCAGTGATATCAAATAAACTAATATTTAATTTTTAGAATTATTTAGAAAACATTTATAATGATTTTAAATATCATGACAATATTGAGTATACTGCTCAAGTTATCCTGTCTTTAGTTAGTTGAAGTTCCCTGAAGTTAGCTGTTGAATTCTCTTGATACAAATCCAGCAGACTTTGAAAACTTCCTAGATTTTTCAAATTAAAAAATATTGTACATTTACTGCTCCAGATGTAGAATCAGCAAGGTTGCTTAATTCTGTTTGGCATTCACATCAGCAATGTGTAACACTCTTTCGTAAATCCTTACCAAGAAGAATATATTGCTAAACTTTTGAATTTTTGATAGTCTGAGAGGTAAAAATGGTGTCTTTATAGTTTTGATCTGCAGCTCTCCTATTCTGAATGATGTTGAGCATATGTTCATCTTAAAGGGCCATTTGCATTTCTTTTTCTGTTAAATCTATATTATCTCTTGCTCATTTTTCAATAGGGTTATTGGAGTTTTTCTTCTGTATATTAGGTGATTATCTACTATCATCTTTCTATTTTAGGATTGCCAATCCTTATCTGGTAGCTCAGCTGGTAAAGAATTCACCTGCAATGAAGGAGACCCCGGTTCGACTCCTGGGTTGGGAAGATCTGCTGGAGAAGGGATAGGCTACTCGCTCCAATATTCTTGGACTTCCCTGGTGGCTCAGATGGTAAAGAATCTGCCTGCAATACGGGAGACCTGGGTTCTATTCCTGGGCTGGCAAGATTCCCTGGAGAAGGGAACAGCTACCCACTCCAGGATTCTTGCCTGCAGAATTCCACGGATAGAGGAGCCTGGCAGGCTACATACAGTCCATGGGGTCGCAGAGAGTCGGACATGACTGAGTGACTTTCACTTCACTTCATCTGTCTTGTATATTGCAAATATTTATCTGTGTATTGTCTTTTCCACTTTGCTTATGATTTTTTTCATAATTAAAAAATGCTTATCAAGTTGATTAATTTTTTCTTTTTGCTTCTTAAATTTGTCTTTTTCCAGGTTATAGAGAATTTACCAATGTTTTTTTCCTTAATGTCTTTACGTTTTCAATTTTTACATTTAAATGCCTTATCCCCTGTTAATTGTCCTAGTCTGTAGCATGAGAAACAATCTGTTTAATCCTTTTTTTTTAAGTGATATGATTAGTCAGTTACCCCAATATGACATATTAAACATTTTTCTTTCAATTATTTGCATATTAAATATACTAAAATATTAAATATTCACACAAGACAGGTCCTGTTTCTAGGTACTTAATTCTGCTTTATTAAGTCTTTCAATCCATATATAGCAAGAGCATATTGTTTTACTCTTAGAGGGTTTTTGTTTTACTATATGGTAGATCTAACCACCTCTTATCTCATCCTGTTGCTCTTCCTTTTCAGAGATATTCTACTAATATTGCATATTATGATTTTTTAATGATACACTTTCTAATCAACTTGTCTAGCTTTAGAAAAGATGGTATATTTTACTGGGATCACATTGTATTTATAATGTTACTTAGAATGCTTTTTGCATTGTCTTGCAAATCAAGAACATGATATGTATGCCCATTTGTATAAATCTACTTTTACGTCCTTCAAGAGTTTTATAGTTTCATTGTTTTGTTCAGTAGATTTTAAACATTTATTGGTAAGTGTTTGCCTCAGTTACTTATTTATTTATATTGTAGATGGGAAGTTTTCCCTTCTGTTATTTCTTCTTATTGAGGTTTTTGTTTCTGTGTGTGTGTATGTATGTATGTATGTACGTGTGTTTGTGCAGTAGAGCCTGAATCATAATCTGATTTTATTATTCCTATTTTATTTATTACACTTGTGCAAACAATTTTCCTCTCTAGCAAAATGGTTTACATTTGCCCCCAGGGAGCCTTATATTTTCCCCAGTACCACAGCATTGCTGAAGTATCCCTTCTACCTTGGGTTTTCTGTTTTCCTGCACTTTCATCTTTGCATAAACCCTTCAATGCCTTCTCTTCCACATATATTTCCTGAAGCATTTGAAACTCTATTTATTTATATGCTATACAGCATAAGTTGTTATTCAGTTACTTTCTAAGGGGGTGCTTGTTTATTATCTAAGGCAAGCTTATGAAATATAGAAATATAGGACCTGTGTTTCACACTTTTTCTTCTTAGTACTCACTGCTTTGTAAATACATACTATATGTTTAATAAAGTTTATCTATCAATCTTCATTAAATATTTAAAATTGTTTCTGTTGACCATTAATTTTCTTGAAAGAGTTTGCTTTCTTTCTTTTTTCCTTCCTTCCTTTCTTTCTTCGAGTGCTTGTGTTGACCTGATGGGGGATGAGGTTAGGAGCCAGCAGGCCCCAGAACAGGTGCTGACTTGCTAGTGGTTGGACTGCGTCTGCAGGCTGTGGGGCTGTCATTGTCCTGGGGCTGGTGTTCACCCACTAGTGGGTGAGGCTGGTCTTGAAGCTAAGGCAGGCTGATGGGTGGGGCCAAGGTTCAGCAGGTCCTGGGTCTGGTGCTGGCCTGCATGTAGGTAGGGTGGGTCTGCAGGCGTGGGGGCTGAGGGTATCCTGGGGTTGCTGTCTACCCACTGGTGGGTAAGGCTGGTCCCAATGCTACAGTGGGCTTGCTGGTGAGTGAGACCAGGGTCCAGGGGATTCCGGAGCTGGTGTCTACCCACTGGTAGGTGGAGCTGTGTCCCCAGTTTTCTGAATGCAGGACTCTGGGGTCCTGAACAGATCCAGAGCTTACACACTAGATGTGTATGTGGGGCTGGCTCTTGGGCTCTCTGGTGGCTGTGTCCAGGGATGGCTGTGGGCTCAGGGGCTCTTAAGGCAGTCTGTCTGCTAGTGGGTGGGGCTGTGTACACACCCCGTTAGTTGCTTGGTCTGAAGTATTCTAGTACTGGTGCCTACAGGTGTGGCAGGTGTGGGACTTGGTCCTGGGGCTAATAAACTGGAGGGAGGATCCCCATATGACCTTGCCAGCACAGTGTCCATGTGGTAGAACAAGCTCACTTGGATGGCTGACTCCAGTGTCTGTATCTCCAAGGTGAGGTCTAGTTGCCTCTTGCTTCTCCAGGAGCGTCTCCAAGGTTAGCAGGTGGATCTAATCCAGGCTCCTCTCAAATGACTGCTTCTGCCTTGAGTCATGGAGCATGTGAAATTTTGTGTGTGCCTTTAGTTGTGGAGTCTCTATTTCCCACAGTCCTCTGGGTCTCCTGAAAATAAGTCCTGCTGATCTTCAAAGCCAAATGTTCCGGAAGCTCCTCTTGATGCAGAAACCTTGGATGGGGAGCCCAATGTAGGACTCAGACACCTCACTCCTTAGGCAGAACCTTTGTAATTGTAATCTTTTTCCATTTGTGGATTGCTCACAAGTGGTATGGGACTTGATTATACCATGACTCTGCCCATCCTGCTGGTCTCATTTTGGTTTCTTCTTTATATCTTTAGGTGTAGAAGATCTTTTTTGATAGGTTCTGGATCAACTGGCTTCCTGACCCAGGGATTGAACCCAGGTCCCCTGCATTGTAGGCAGATTCTTAATCACCTGAGTCACCAGGGAAACCCCTATTTTCAATGTAAATAGTTGTAATTTTGGTGTGCCTGTGAGAGGAAGTGAGCTCAAGGTTTTCCATTCTGGCTGATCTGATTCCACTTGATTCTTTTTTAAAATATACGTTTCCTAATTTGCTTGGAACAGAATTTTCATTCTACTTCCAGGATACAGTCCATTGGAAGATTAAAGAACCTGTCCCATGGAAAGCCAGGTCTCAGGCTTGAAGTCAGTTCTTCTAAGAGTTCAGAGCTTTTTCCTACTGAATTCTTTATCCTCTTGCTGCTAAAAGGACTGAGTCAGAAGTTGTCCTACATAGCTCCCCAGAGCCTATTCTCCTTCTTGGAGAACAAGCTGATGTGGTTTGAGAAAGAAGAAGAGATTGGAGTCATTGTGGTTTCACTGGACCTACAACAACAGAGGTCTTGAACTTTTTGCCCAGTTTAAATATAAAAAATTAGTCTCTCTTCCTGACTATTGCTAATCTTGAAACAAGAGTGACAGAACTTCCTGCTTAGAAATAAATCACAACCCCCCAAAATAATAACTCTCCAAGCCTTTTTCAGGATCCTTGATCAATAGTAGTCCTAGAACAATAGTAGTCTCGTGCACGCGTGCACGCTAAGTCATTTCAGTCATGTCTGATTCTGTGCGACTCTATGGACTGCAGCCTGCCAGGCTCCTGTCCATAGGATTCTCCAGGCAAGAACCCTGGAGAGGGTTGCTGTCCCCTCCTCCAGGGGATCTTCCCAACCTAGGGATCGAACCTGCATCTCTTAGGTCTAACCTGCATTGGCAGGTGGGTTCTTTACCACTACCACCACCTGGGAAGCCCCAGTAGTCCCACCTGACCTGATCAATAGGTCTGTTTCAAAGTTACAAATAGATTCTGAGATCCCAAGGAAAAGAGAAATATTTGTTGTAAGAGGTAATTGAGAGGATGTGACCTCTCATTGACCTGGGGGCTGGACCTGGACAATTGCAAGTATCTCATCCCCTACCCCATCTTTGGAATGTACATTTCATCCACAGTTTCCAGAGTTATTTCAAGGATACTGCTTTAAGAGAGCAATGTGTTGTTGGAGATCATTGGATGGTATATGTGACTGAACCTAGGTAACTCCTGTATATAAACTTGAGATTCTGGTGTGTGGATGTGTGTGCCCAAGACAAGCAGTGAATGTCTGTTTCCTTGCTTATTAAACCTGCCCTACCAGCCTGGGTACCGAAGAATTGATGCTTTTGAATTGCGGTGTTGGAGAAGATTCTTGAGAGTCACTTGGACTGCAAGGAGATCCAACCAGTCCATCCTTAAGGAAATCAGTCCTGAGTATTCATTGGAAGGACTGATGTTGAAGCTGAACCTCCAATACTTTGGCCACTTGATGCGAAGAACTGACTCATTTAAAAAGACCCTGATGCTGGGAAAGGTTGAAGGCGGGAGGAGAAGGGGACAACAGAGGATGAAATGGTTGGATGGCATCACCAACTCAATGGACATGAGTTTAAGTAAATTCCAGGAGTTGGTGATGGACAGGGAGGCCTGGCGTGCTGCAGTTCATGGGGTCGCAAAGAGTCGGACATGACTGAATGACTGAACTGAACTGACCAGCCTGGAGAGGCTTGCTTCTTTCTTCAGCCTCTCCATGCCTTTTGGGCCCAGGGGCCAGTTTATGAACCAGCAGTACTGTAGTTCTTCCCATGGTCTTTCCATCCTATTAGATTCTACACATTGCTTTCATGTCTCTTCCTTTCCGAGGAGGCGTTCTGGCTCCATGAATTGAGGTACCAGCTTAAACCCAGAGAAACTTGATTTCTGTTTTTTCTTTCATCACTGTTTACTGGGCATGCAGCTTAATCTTTCTGGCTTCTTAAATTTTTCATCCTGCTGGGAAGGACGGTGAGGGAATTTTTACAGAGCCTTTTGTAAGCTGGAGATGAAGTGTGCTGTACAACCACTACCAAGTTGTCACTAATCACAACCAGGACTTAAGTCAGCTGTCAGGGTTGCAAGAAGGAGCAAGTCCACAGGGTTAAATGACAATCCCTTTCACGAGTTTTAACATGCACAGCTCTTGCTGACACTAATACTGCAGCTAGCCAAAGAGTGGGAAATCAAGGTAATAATTGCAGGGCGACAGCAGGATGTCTGCAGGCTTGGTATCAGAGAATAAACTCTTCATTCAGGAAAGACTGATCTGAAAGAATCTGAATAACTGGAAGCTGTTGTGATGGTGGAATCCTTCCTTTCTGGCCTTGTGAGAACCTGAACACCATCTACGGGTATGGACGTGTGATAGGAGAAAACAGTTACCGCAGAGTCTGCGGAAGGAGCTTCTTATGTCTTGACTCTGCTCACGCAGAAGCAAATTCTATCCTTAAAGAGTTTTGTGCCTGGAGCACCATAAACGCTCAGTAAATGTTACCAATAATTATTTGATATAGAAGTGGAAAAATGCTGTTCACATTGGTCTCCACGGGCTTAATGGTGAAGCACACAGCATTACTTCCACAAATAGGGGCTAAATGCAACACAGCGTGCCTATCTGTCTTTACCTGTGCTGATGAACAATACCTCCAACTCTATTTCCCCCCTGCCCCCAAAAAGCACTTGGAGGCTTTTGGAGCACACCCAATTTTATCCCTGGAAATAGACTTGATTCTAGGGTAGATTTTGTTTCCTGACCATTGCTTCCAGACGAAAAGTCATTACACAGCCTGGGTAGAACATTCGTTCCCTGAATCTTTTTATAGAATCCACTGGGGCAAAGGTTTTCCCTGTCAAACCAGGTGATTAGAATGAGCACAGTGAAGGTTGGAAACTTCTCCAGACTGTGGCTCTACACACACATCGGATTTTCACAGTGTGTATTATTCTTTGACTTTCCCCGACTTCCTCTCCCACCAGCTGTCTAGCTTGTTACTTAGACAGCTGGGCTTCAGCAGCTCAGACTTCCTCCTTCCTCTTCCTTAGTGTAGCTCCGTTTCTCTTTGTTTTGTGGGACTGACCTCCAGCTAGAAAATAATGCTTTAGCTCTCCCTAGGGAAGTAAGTAGAGGCGAGGGCATGCTAATCACCATCGTGGTAACTTAGTTCTTCTCATCACCCTGGGCCTCTTCCTTATTCCCAGTTTGAACTGAACTATTTTAGGGCATCTCTGGGGGCATCTTTGCCAGCAGAGTGACCACAGAGGATACAAACAACAGGTGTTGTTTGTTGGAAGTTTGGTCGCAGTCTGGTACTGTGGCAGGCATTTAGCATACACTATATTGTTTAAAGGACTCCCCTGGTGGCTGACTGGTAAAGAATCTGCATGGATGAGGGTGGCTCATGTTCTCACATTTGTGAGTTCAGTCTTCCTCCGAGCTCAGTTGTAAGTTGAGAACTATTTCTCCAAATAGGAGATTCGAGTTTGATCCCTGTGTCAGGAAGATCCCCTGGAGAAGGAAATGGCAACCCACTCCAGTATTCTTGCCTGGGAAATCCCATGGACAGAAGATCCTGGTGGGCTACAGTCCATGGTTGCAAAAGAGTTGGATAAGACTTAGCGACGAAGCAACACCACCACCACCAACAAATCTCATTTAAAACACAAGCCAATCCTGGAGTTCACAGACAGTAAGTAATTTCTCAGTGTTACAGAGTCAGGATGTCACCAGGATTTGTACCAAGGATAGTACATTCTGTAATTTTCTTAATTATGCTGTGTGCTATTAGTAATGTCAATTATAGCACCACTAGGGATCCTCAAGCTATATATATGTGTGTGCTTAGTCATTCAGACATGTCTAACTCTTTGTGACTCCATGGACTGCAGGCTACCAGGCTCCTCTGTCCATGGGATTTTCCAGGATTGGAAAATGGAGTGGACTGCCATTTCCTTCTCTAGGGGATCTTCCTAACCCAGAGACTGAACCTACATCTCCTGCACTGCAGGTGTCTTTATGTCAATTATTATACAACCAGGGATCCTTAGGCTATGAAGTTGGTCAGATTTTCCCCTTATCTTAGGCAGTGTATATAATTAAACGTTCAAGATTTTGAAACAAACCAACAAACAAATGGTTAAAACCAGATTATTGAGATGGCTGTGGATGCTGCATTTGCCACTTAACAATTTTATTTTAACCATATTACTTAGCTGCAATTGCTGGCAGGTTGAAATATGCCTGCTTGCTGGGGATATAATTTCTGGAGGGTATTCTTTGAAATGGAATTGAACTTGATGCCATTAAGGGCAATTATCATTAGCTCCTGCTTCTGCAGCATCATATTTAATAGGACTTCACAGGAATTGTCATAATGATATGAAATGGGGTTTTAATTTTAGTTTAACTCTAAAAAGAAAGTGTGCACTTTTAAAAATACACCAGAGTATTTAATAACAGTGATCTCATATCCAGTGAGCAAACAGTGTTGATTTTACGGAGACAATGCAGCCGCAGAGAACACACAATTGGAGGACAGGGGCTCAGGTTGGACAGGAGGAGAGCTGTGGCGTTGTTGCAGTTGACGGTAGGTACCCTGTAGTTTCCACAGAAAGCTGAACAGTAAGTTTAATGGCTTCTTATCTAAGCAACAGAGCAGAACCTAAAACTCAAGCCTAGACAATGAACAGGTATCTGGTTTTTCTATGTAACTCAGGTGAGAACAGGGTAGTCCTCCGTGATTGTGGTAGTCCTCCACAGAGTCACACCCTGTGATGATCCCATGTTCTGCTGAAATGTCTGAAAATTCATGGCTGAGGAAGGCTCTCACGGTTGTGAGTTCAGTCTTCCTCCAAGCTTAGTTGTAAGTTGAGAACTATTTTTCCAAAGAAGATTGATTACTAGTTGTAGAGCATATGCTTATTCTCCAAAATTGAAGGTACTTCAGGTCCTAAAAAATGTGCCGAGTTGTAAGGGCATATAATGGAGCTACCTGCTCTGAAGTCAGGACCAGTTTGAGTATTTTCTGTGTCTCTAGGCCCATCTAGAGTGGCCAGCTTTTTAAATTACTAGATGAAATGATCCAAGTAGAACACCAAGTGATGTAACTTGCTCTTTAACCCAACAGTGTTCACCAAACATTGCACTATTTTCTTGAACAATTTGCTACTTTGTTCCATCAATAAAATGTCTTTCTTCCTTTAAATTAAAAAAAAAATTATTGGAGTATAGTTGAAGTACAATGTTATGTAAGTTATAGGTGTTCAACATAGTGATTCATAATTTTACAGGTTATACTCTATAGTTATTATAAAATATTGGCTATATCACCCATATTATATGATATATCTTTGTAGCTTATTTTATACCTGATAGTTTATACCTCTTAATCCTCTACATACTATCTTGCTTCTCCTTTCCCCTTCCCTCACTCCACTGGTAACCACTAGTTTGTTCTCTATATCTGTGAGACTTCTTTTTTTTTACATTCACTACTTTGTTGTATTTATTAGATTCCACATACAAGTGATACCATATAGCATTTGTCTTTCTCTTTCTGACATTTCACTGAGCATAATACCCTCCAGGTCTATCCATATTATTGCAAATGGCAAAATTTCCTTCTTTTTATGGCTGACTATTATTCCACTGTATTTTTACACCACATCATTTTTATCCATTCATCTATTGTTGGACACAGGTTGCTTTCATATCTCGACTATTTTGAGTAATCTTGCTATGAACATTGGGGTACGTGGGTCTTTTCAAATTAGTTTTTCTTTTTCTTTTTTTGTTTTCTTTGGATGTATCCCCAGGAGTGGAATTTCTGGATCATTTTGTAGTTCTATTTTTAGTTTTTTGAGGAACCTCCCTACTGTTTTCCACAGTATTAATTTACATTTCTGCCAAAAGTGTACAAGGGTTCCCTTTTCTTCACATCCTCACCAGCATTTGTTATTTGTGTTCTTTTTGATGATGGCCATTCTGACAGGTGAGAGGTGATACCATGTTGTGGTTTTGATTTGTATTTATGTGATGATTGGTGATGTTGAGCATCTTTTAATATGCCTATTTGTCATCTGCACTTTCTGTTTGAAAAGTGAGCAGAAGAACTCAATGGATATTTTTCCAAAGAGGCAATATAATATCTTTAATGGACTGAACTGGCATGATATCCTACAGGACTGTGAGAGGTTCTGGAAAATAAGTTGTGGCACAGAACTCGGAAGTTGACAACTCAGGCTTGTCATTCCTAGGACACTAAATGTATACTTTTGTCTGACCAAGCAAACTACTTTTAGTGTTTTTTGTTTATGAGAATGGATAAGAATGCATTTGCTCTATCAATAACTGCAGACTAGGAGCAGATAACTCCAATAAGAAAACCAGTATGGCAAATGCCTGTAATAGGTATTATCATATTATCACCAATTTTCTAATCTCATCAATATTTTGCACTGGCCAAACTAGAGTTGAATGCTAAGAAGCATACCACATGCATCTTTCGGGTATTTTATGGTGGCATTCCTATGGTTCCTCAAGGGATAAAATCTTTCTTTTGAAGTATAGTTTGGTAAGGATGAGGGTAATATCAATGCTCTCATTTTCTTCTTCAAATCATGGTGTAGTTCTTTCTCCATGGGCTTCACTGGTGGCTCAGATGGTAAAGAATCCACCTGCAATGCAGGAGAACTGAGTTCGATCCCTGGGTTGGGAAGATCCCGTGAAAAAAGGAATGGCTACCCACTCCAGTATTCTTGTCTGGAGAATTCCATGAACAGAGTAGTCTGGCAGGCTATACAGTCCATGGGGTTGCAGAGAGCTGGAGATGACTGAGCAGCTAACACTTTTCTCCATGGGTCAAGGTTCACATGAGGATTTGGCAGATTGGAATTATATTGGAATTCTACAAATCATTGAAACTATTTATACAATTATACAATTAAGAACTGAGGTATTAACCATGAAATAGCCTCAGTAAAAGTCTATTTGGATAAGGATAAAGAGAAAATATAGTTATCACCATTATACCATAAAATATTAATATTGTATTATCTTATTGAATCATTATGATGATTAAAGATAATGGATGAGAAAGAGCTTTTTAAATATCACTTTTCTCTCCTGCCACAATGTTATAAATCTCTTGAAGACAGAAATCAGGCCTCATCTATCCTTGGGCTGCCAAATGTGTCTGGCATACAGCTTGGCTCATAGAGTAGGAAAGCAGTAAATGTATGTTAAACTGAATTGGATAGAATGAACTGCACATTGGATATCCAGATTCATCCTAGCATTGGAGAGTGGGGATCATGATATGAATGTGGTACTAGAACAAAAGGAACAAGATAAGCTTAGAAATATTTTTGTCAAAATTTGACATGTCCTCCAATATTTTATATAGAAAGAAGACAAGTTAGTGGAAAAATCATAGACAATGGGGACTGGAGAGAGCTCAGAATTTAATTTTTATAGTGGTTGTTATTTTAATAGACATCAGGCAATGTCCAATTTTGCACACCTATGACAGTGAGGATACTCCAGAGTGTGTAAGGCTGTGAGAGCTGTAAGGGGTTTTGAAATCTCTGAGCAAAGTATCCTCCTGCTCTAGTGAAGAAAGCCATGGCCATGAAGCCATAGTTACTTAATTGGGAGAGTTTAAGTCCCATCTGCCCAAGATCATAGAGCTAGTCACGGGCTGAGATCACTAACTCTGTGACTTTGAAACATCAATGAATGAATTCAAATCTCAGTTTCTTTGTTTGCTGGATTGTTGTAATAAGGTAGTAACCATAGCACTCAGGGTCTAATAATGCACCTGGCATAATAGATGACAAATTATAAATGGTGCTATTTTTGGTAAACTGTCCTAGGAGAGACCACTTCTACTTTTACTGGAATTATCAGGATTTGAGATTTTTCTGCCTCTACAAATTTGGCCAAATACTCACAGATTGCTCTCCAGAGCCTGTTAGGCCTCCATGCAGATCTCCTTTCTTCTCTTGATGTTCTTTCATCTAGTATGACAGTACCACTGAAAGATTATACCTGTCTCTTCTATTCATTTTTCACTGCCTTGATCATATCCCCTCAGTCTACCTCACAGATCTTCTGTGGGCAATTTTTCTCCTGCATTTCTTCATCGGAGGGTAATCTCTGGGGCTATGGTAGGCCTTCACTAGAACTGTGACTCAGTTCTCTCATCTGAGAATTAGATGAGGACTAAATATATTAATGTTATTCAAAACTCTCAAAGGAGTGCCAGGAGTTGCTATCATTCCATCTACAGTTATTAAAGAATCAGTAACTGGGAAGGTCAAAATCTTGCAACACAAATGCAAATGTAGAAGATTTTAAATAGTCCACTTAAGAAATGTACCTTCTATAGAGTCCTGGCCCACCTTTGCTGTGTTTGATGAGTGGCTCAAGTGAGAGACTACATATTGGTGTAAAATTGGGGTGGGTTTATGTGTCAAGCTTCTCTATTCACATGCAGAGAGCCCGTTGCATTATAAGCATTGGCCTGACGAAGTGCTAGACTCTTTTTAAGTGATTCAGCCAACCCATTCCCCCACTGCTGACAAAGCATCAATGCCCAGTCACTTCCCAACAGTGCTGCCATTATCTTCCATTTCAGGAAGATGGACAGCTTAGAGGGAGCAGTGTACAATTCTTTTCAGAAATGAGATGGCTGTATTTGAGTCTGAGAATCCAAAGTCATGGATAATACATGTCTCTCTCCTATCTCTATCTCTCTCTTGCACATAGAGCAAAGTATTACGGTTGTGAATTGAAACATTACTTACCAATGTGAAATTTATGAAGAGAATTTTAGTAAATATGTGGATATTTCAAGAGTCATGTATTGATGAAATCACAGAGCTGAATTGATTGAAACCATTTTGCACAGTTTGCTGTTTGACAGTGGGAAATTAACAGCGAAAATATGGAATGGTCTTAGTGTAAACATATTTTTAGTCATATTTTTTGGTTTACATCATGCTGATACAGTTATTAAAAAAAAAAAAACTTTGTCATCACAGAATATTGAATGTATCCAGAAAGTTTCATTTAGATGGTGAAAGACTTTTCCATGTATCATTGCAAAGGATTTCATTATTGGTAGAGATAGGATTTGCCCTATTTTTATGAACCCGTTACATATTTGTTTAAGGATTTGGAATTTTTTGTTTAGAGTCATTTTTTTGTTAAATTTATTTTATGGAGTATTTCTTCATTTAATGTTATGGTGAAATTCTTTTGTTTTAAGCTCAATAGCTGCTATTTCTAGTCCTTGAAGAATATTAGACCTTAGAGTCTTCTAGAGTTTCTCTTACTGCAACCATCTACTATTAACAGACTGAATTGTTGGTCTCATGGGATAGAACATGCAACTTTGTTACGTGCTATAGTTTAATATCCATCTCATAGAAACAGCTGAAAATCAATCTTCAATTTGCAGATACTTTGGATTTGAGCCATTGATTTGTGAGAAATCTGTATCACTTTTGGTGGTTCTCTTTCATACAATAATGGTAAATCAATATCAGTTGTTGTATTATTTTTTATTTCTTTAGAAATATTGGAGTAAAACATTGGTTGCCAAGTGTTGTGAGGTTTAGTCCTGATTGCTTTTAGCTTACTTTAGTAACTTAACCTCCATGTGCCGTGGTGTCTCCATCTATAAAATGAAGAGGAAGGCATCAGACTAGAGCATCTTAAAACTTCCTCTTCTCTTTTGCACTCTGATCTTACACGTGGTATATTTTGGACTACCCTGGGCAGACTCAGGCTGTTATGACATGATGGTTTGATTGAGGTTAGGAAAGAGGATGAATTAGAGGAAATGCCTCGGATCAGATGGGACCAGGAGAATTACACTGTTAATATAAGAAAGTGCCAGTAGAGACAACTCAGAGGGTTTACACATGGGCCAGAATGGCTTGACAAAATTAGATGTAGTCCAGTAACATGTCACTAACAGGACTTGAGTGGTGGGAAAGTGGGAACAAATTCCCAGAAGGGGCATTGCAGAGAAAAATCACAGTCACTAGGTAGTACTCAGAGCCAGGTGATACAGAAATATGGCTCTGGATAAATGGACACAGAAAGTGGAAAATTCAGTCACAGGGTGATAAGTTGGAACTCTGTGAGGTAGAAGATAGGAAACACGGCAACTGGAAATCTCTAGGACTGTCACAAGCTCATCCCTGTCATACTGACATAGAGTCTGCTGGCAGAAAAATAATAACTCTAAGCTCTACGAACTTTCGGTGTCATTGTGTCTAAAAGCAAGTGTATCTTCTTAGGGGTTATAAATGAAAAGGAGGGAAAGAGTAATCAGAACTACATGCCTTAGCCAGCTCTCCTTCTGCAAGACCTTATTAGTGCTGAAAAAAATTTGTTTCTTATTTCTACAGGCAGGAAGAGTCAGAGAAATGATGGAGGAGGAGGAGACGTTCTTATGGAAGGAGATTTTTTAAAACTGAAAGAACCTGTTTTAGTTGGAATGGAAAAGATGTTTCCTTGGTTACAGATCTTTATATGTGGCAGAATTATGGTGAAAACACTGTAAGGAAAATTGCTTGATTGCTGGGAGGTATCAGAGTTTTTCAACAAATATTTCACTGAATTGAAACAGAGTGAGCACCTGCTATGTACAAGGCTTGGAACCGAGTGCTCTGGGGAAGAGAAAAAATGTACTCCATTGTTCTTTCCTTGAAGGGGTTCATACTAGCAATGAGAGACAGAGTACACAAAACAGTTATTAAATGAGAAAGTGAGATTTAAGTATCTGTACAGAATGCTGTGTTGTCCAGAGGGATTTCCTCCCTTCTCCTTCGAGTTCTGGACCAGTCAAGAAACACACCAAATATAATGCATATTGGGCAATAAAGTAAATTTATTTAGATTAGATAAAGGCTAAACTGAGGTGCACACCGTTTAGCATAGATTCTAGTAGGTGACCTAAAATTAGAGATACTTACACTGAAGTCTAAAATTAGAGACACTTACACTCTTACCATGCAGCGTGTCTCTCCCCAGGGAACATAGAGGAACCACTCTTTGTAGAAGAGCTTATTTCCAAGAAGAAAAGAGAAGTGAGTCTATAATTATGAATTTATTCTTTGCTACTTTTCCCTGAGAAGTGAATAAGGGTAGAGAGACGTTAATATTTATGTTCTTTTTTGGAGGGGAAAGGCTTACCTTGAGTGGGGAAGAAGCATTTCCCTTAACAAATGATAACAGTATAAGAAATAAAGTACATGCAAAGTGTCAAAGAAGGGTCTTAGATTTAAGGTGTTGGAGATAGAAAGGAATCTTGGGCCAGCTGTACCAGGAGGGTTTTCTGGAATTTCAGAATAGATTTGAGCTAGCTTTTCAGTGATGATAACTTTAATTTTGCATGGAGAAGAACCTGATGATGGGAGTGGTGGGGATGCCATGGGCAAAGTATTGAGAATACAAGGAAGGATGTGAACGCCGAAGTGGTATGATGGCAGCGGGAACTGAGAAAGAGTGGAGAGGTAGGAAATGTTAATAAGGAGATGCCATTGAAGGGAGAAAATGCTGGGGAGGAGAAAAGAAGGAGCATGAACTTAAGGGCAGGGATCTCTGTTTTTATTCTCCTTTGGTGACTTCTCTAGGGCTGTCTCCTTTTCCTCATCTGTAGAATGGTGGGGGTGGGGTGGGTATTGGATAACTAGATTTCTCTGGACTTTGGTTAGTTATCTTGGCCTGCCCTGCTGGGAGGGGCTATTAAGACTGTCAGGTAGAACCAGAAAAGACCAGAAGTGATGTGTGGCATTATCCCCACACCTCTGAAAGGTACAGAGTTAAAGAAAGTTTTCAGTAGTCAGCAGAGCTCTCTGAGAATGAGGCTGTGTTGTTTCACTGGGAGTTGGTGACATCTATCATAGGGAATGGCCTCTAAAGTACACTATGCCGATTGATTGCAGAGGGTAAGGAAGTAGTTCAAGGCCCAGATCCAGGTAAGAAGCACGCAGTGTCAAGCCTGGCCCATCTCTGAAAAGACATGGCTGAGAGCTAGGAGGGAGACCAGTGGAAATCAGCCTCTCCCCAGGCCAGCCCACTCTAATGCAAACGTGTCTTGGGTGAAGGAGAGAATTTTCATTTGTTCATTGTCAAATATTTAGTGAGTCCCATTAGGTACTAAAGCTGTGTTAGGTGCTGAGGATTCATTAGTGAGCAAAACCATTGGAAATTTTGTCTTTCTGGAGTAGGTTTAGGATAGAGTAGAAACGGGGAGAGATGTATGAGCAAATCTTACAAATATATACAAAAACAAACCATGAGACTTGCTATAAAGGAAAAGTGCAGATGCTTCAGTAATTTTTAACTAACCCAACAACTGAGCTAGGGAATGTTTGAGCTAGGGACCTCCCTGTAGCTCAAATGGTAAAAAACCTGCCTCCGATGCAGGAGACCAGGGTTCGATCCCTGGGTTGGGAAGTTCCTCTGGAGAAAGAAATGACAATTTACTCCAGTATTCTTGCCTGGAGAACCACATGGACAGAGAAGCCTGGTGGGCTACAGTCTGTGGGGTTGCAAAGAGTGGGACATGACTGAGTGACTAACACACACACAACAATTGATTTCCCAGGCCAGGGAATGTAGATACCTGTGCACGCTGGGTTCCAACCTCCGCTGTGTCAGAGGACAGTTCAACCCTTGATCCCTCTTCTAGAACATCTTGCCTTCCCTCTCCCTCTTCTTCCTGATGAACGCCAGTCATTCCTATAGTTCCAGCTGAGTTGTCAGTGTCTTGTCAGGGCCAGATTGAGCCCCATGCTTTATTTCCAACTATTTCGTTAGTAACTGTGTTACTTTAGTTTGGGCTTCCCCGGTGGCTCAGTCAGTAAAGAATCTGCCTGCAATATAGGAGACTGCCTGCAGTGCAGGAGATGTGGGTTCGATCCCTGGGTCAGGAAGATCCCCCAGAGAAGGAAATGGCAACCTGTTACTCTTGCCTGGAAAATTCCATGGACAGAGGAGCATGGCTGGCTACAGTCCATGGGATTGCAAAGAGTTGGACACGGCTGAACAACTAAAACTTGACTCTGTGCTGACCTCTCCCTCTGCTCCCCTGCACACAGGCATCTTTGTCGGCCAGACCCAGTTTATCTAAAAGCTGCATTAGATTATTTAAGTATAAATTAAAAATGAGGGATGCGACTGCCTCAAGCCACTTACATGTGGAATTAACTGCCTCAGAGTTCTACTTCTTGGCACTCAGTTCTGAGTGAGTTTTCTGTTGCAGTGAACTTTCACCAAAGACTGGGGGTTGGGGTCTGACTTCCTATGCTTGAGAACTTCTGCACACCCCAAATTGTCATTTAAATCTGGTTTACAATGAACTCTTATTTTTACCTCCCTGTACTGAAACTGAGTTTATAGTTATCATATGTGCCCAATAAGTACCTACAAAACTAGAAGAAAAAAAATTAAATGGCTAATAAATGATTCAGGAAGAAAAGAAATTACATTCTAAGAAAAGCTAATAAATGGCCAGGAGCTATGTTGTCCTCAGGAGTAGGGCCTCCAATGCCCCATCATCAGGTAACAAGACATCAGGTAACAATACCAGCACCCAAAGCCTTCAGAAGGGATTCCCAGGTAAGGACAGACTCTAGCCTGCAGACCAAGTCTGGAGTTCCTTTCTCATAGGCTAGAGACTAATGTCCTGTGCTAAAGGATCAGGCTTGATACAATCAACTTTCTTAGGGCGTAGAGTGGGGGTAAGAACAGGGAAGTATGGGTTCTCAGCACCTTGCCTGACAAATGTGGATAGTATTCTGTAAAGACCAGTTTTATTCTGGGTGAGGAGAAGGGTATTAAGGTATCCTAAAGCAGGAAATGACTTGGGATGCCGAGGGGAGAAAGGGGAGGGATAGGTTGATAGAGGTAGTTTATAAACTGGCCCCCGGCTGCTAAGCTCCAGTTTTTCTGGGGTCTATTTTTCGTAGGATTTCAGATACAGCTCAGCTACATGGAAATGTGGTTTCAGTTTTCCCTGTGAGTGAGTAACCAAAATAACAAGGTTCCTCCAGACAACTGACTTGGAAACTTGTCGAAGTCTTGGAAACTTCTCACCAAACATTATGGCTTATGGTAAAGAACCTGCCTGCAATGCAGGAGACCCGGGTTTGATCCCTGGGTTGGGAGGATCCCCTGGAGAAGACAATAGCAACATACTCCTCCAGTATCCCTGCCTGGAGAATTCCATGGATACTGTCCATGGGGTCACAAAGAATCAGACAGGACTGAATGCCTAACACAGCAAACCTTACCCCTCTGTCTTTTGCTAAGTCCCTCTCTGCTTCCCCCTCTTTCTCCGTGCCCATTTTGCCTCTGTGTCTCTGTCTCTGATTACCATTGTCAGTGCAGCATCCTTAAACACCCTGGCTGTGAGCATCACGACTCGGCTACGGCACTCTTGGCACTAGTTCTTTCCTCAGGCCCTCAGCACTTTCTTCCACACCACTGAGATCTGAGCCATCCTTTTCTAGAGAGCGAGCAGGCTGAGTGCTGCATTGCAGTGGAACCATTTAAAGAAACTGCGAGAACCGTGAGTTTATGTCATTCCCTAGCCATTCACGTGGATGTGCTGTTCAGGGGCTATCTGGATATCAGCGAGCTCCATGTGCCGATATGGAGGAACTGGGGTTTCGCTTTTTGCTGTGTGCAGAACCAAACTATAGCTGTCTGCAGTTTGAAGACTACACAGGGAGACAGATAAGGTGCTTGATTGTTCACAGCCCACAGATAGGAAGGAGCAGCAGCTCAGAGATGGAGCCTTGACCCTTTGTGTTTAGTCATGTATTTAGCCAAGTAGAGGGCATATTCTGGTCTACCCAGGCAAGTACTGGGGTAAGGTTAGAAGTAGAATCACTTCAACATCTGGCCAAGATTGAACTCAGAACCAGTTTTTTTTTTTTTTTTTTTTTTATTAGCCAGTGTTTTTTTTTTTTTTTATTAGCCAGTGTTTATTAGGAACCCACTATGCATGAGATGCTACTCTGGACAATGCTGGGATGAAGCAGAGAAATTAAAATTGGTCTCTGTGGCTGTCCATTTGAGGAGGAATGTGGAGTAGGTTTTAATTAATGCTGTGAGTATGCATTATCCAGCATGGGGCACCTGAATCTGAAAGGATTTAGGAAGAAGAATGTGATTGAGAGGGCTTCCTGGAGCAGACGGACCTTGAATCAAACATTAGAGGGTGAGAAGGCTCAGGGGTCCCCCAGACCCAGAGCAGAGGTTGGCCCTGCAGGAAGAGCTTCATTACTCAGCCCCTTTAATTCAGAAATTTTATTAAAATAAGGCAATACTAACCCAAAGACTGGCCATGGGCTTTTGGTACAATTTAAGCCAGTTATTCATTAAAATTACATTTAGTGCAAAGGACATTTATTGAGCACAACCTCTGTGCAGAGTTGTGGAGAAGAAAGGGATGAATACTAACTCCTCAGCCCCTGTTCTCAAGAAAACCTTAGCAGAGACGCTTATGCGAAGGGGTGGAGAGGATGGGACCAACACTTGGGACTGTTTACTGAAAAGATGAGGGTCTGGAGATCCCGGTGGCTCAGATGGTAAAGTATCTGCCTGCAAATGCAGGAGGCTCAGGTTCAATCCCTGGGGGAAGATCCCCCAGAGACGTGAATGGCTACCTACTTCAGTATTCTTGCCTGGAGAATCCATGGACAGAGGAGCCTGGTGGGCTACACTATGGCGCTGCAAAGAGTTGGACACAACTGAGTGACTAAACACCCACGGAGGCAGCATTCTTAGCTTCTGGTCCTGCCCTCTCTCTTGATTATTTGGTCTTTGGTAAATCATTTAACCTCATGGACCTTTAGTTTCTTTGTGTCTAAAGTGAGATTAGTGATGTCTTTCTCTCTCTTGATATGATAGTTGGAGATTCCAAGGGGATAATGGGTCTAAAAGTGTTTTGTCAACTGTAAACTGATGCATGGATGTGCATTGTTACTATGCTTGTAAGTGGTGATAGTCTTAGTAGTGAAGACCTAGCATTACAATACCCATGGCTCATGATTAAACTGTGGTCGTCTCTGATGCGTGTGTCTGTGCTCGGTCGATTCACTTGTGTCCAACTCTTTGTGACCCTATGGATGCCCACCATGTTCCTCTGTCCATAGGATTCTCCAGGCACCTTTACTGGGGTGGGTTGCCATAACCTCCTCCAGGGGATCTTCCTGGCCCAGAGATCAAACCTGACTTTCCTGCATTGCAGGCAGATTCTTTACAACTGAGCCACTGGGGAAGACCCTGGTTGTCTCTAAAACCTAACTTTAAAGCATGTATCTCTTAGGGAGCATTTTAGTAGCCGGTTTTGAATTACCTATGTGTCTAAGCAGAACAAAACTGAATTACTTTAAAAAGATTCTACTATATATTTCAGTCATTTAAGATAATTTTTGCACATAATTAGTTTCAATTTATGTTGTGTTGTATTTTGTATATGCCAGAAAAAATAAACTTTTGTGTGCAACCATTTGATAGGTATTGGAGATGGGAGGAAGAGATGAAAGGCAGGGATGGTTTAAAAAAAGAAAAAAAAAAAAACCCCATGAAGAAAATTATAAATCTATAAGCAATAGCAGAGAAACCTAGTCTGTTTCAAGCGCTTGTTATTCCATCTCTTACTTTTCCTGGAACCTTTTTTTGGGTCTAAAATAACAAATGATAGGAGCAAAGATTTAACAATTGAATTCATAATTCGAAACTTAAAGGGAAAGATAATTTCAAACTTTAATAGAGAAAATTGTAATGTTTAATGTGGAACCTAGGCTGTTGGAGTCGGAGACTTTGAATTTCAGTCCAAGCTCCTGCAGTATCTTGGGTAATTTTCCATTAGTCATCGGCATTCTGAGCAGTCCTCCATTCAGAATGGATGTAATTATGACTTACTGAGTATGTCCCAGAAGAGCCTTGAGTTAATGCCTTTGAGACAGCCTGAGCTGCTCAGATGAAAGGTGGCCCAAGTGAATACACGGTTAGATGAGCCTGTTAGGAAGCTGCTGGGTTTCAAATGTTGTTTGAAAGAGTCAGGCTCGCAGACAGGGTGCCTGCACCAAATAGACTATGAAAGAGAAGATGTAAATATGGACTGGAAAGGGAAAGAGTAAGGAAATAACAATACAGAAAAAAATCATGAATTATCTTGTTGTTTCATGAACAAAATAATGGGAATATGTTGCAGTCAAATCAACATGTGATACTGTTGGCATTCTTAGCTAAGAATGTTTAAAATTTCTAAATGATAGAAATTTATAAAGCATCTAGTATTTTCATTGCTGAATAAATTTTGCTGCCTGACATCCCTTTTGTAAAAGTCTGGCTATTCTATTCTGTAAAAACTATGCTTCTGCTTTAATAGATTCATAGTCTACTGCCCAAAGCAAAATGGTTCAAGCAAAGATAGATGGAGATAACAGATGTTTATGGTGTCTTCCTGTCATGGTGGGTTATGAGTACTATTTTCTTTTATTAATTCAGAACCAGGTTTCAAAGATCCAGAAGAGAAAATATGGCTCCCTCCAATACCACCCTGTATAAGGGACAGTTTTAACAATCAAAAGCTAAGTGGTAAAATGCATAACTTATGTAAGCCCAACTCTCTGGCCATGAAACAAAACTGATATAATAACAGAAGTTAATAAAAAATTCCAGTCCACAATAATTATAAACTACACTGAAACAAAGCCAACTCTCCCAAATAACACTTGGCTAGAGAACGAATCAAAACTGAAACTAGGTACTGCTCAAAAATTAACAATAAGGCAAATGCAACATATATGAACATACAATAAGACCAGGGTTATACACAGAGAAAATAAATTGAATTTACTACATTTATTGGACTTCTCTGGTAGCTCAGATGGTAAAGAATCTGCCTGCAACGCATGAAATCTGGTTTCAGTTCCTAGGTCAGGAAGATCCCCTAGAGAAGGGAACGACTACCCACTCCAGTATTCTTGCCTGGGAAATCCCATGGACAGAGAAGCCTGGCAAAGAGTCAGACATGACTGAGTGACTAAGCATGAACCAATGACTACATTTATTAGGAAAGAAAAATAAAACCACCTAGAAACTAGTCATCAACTTTCTACTGACCAAAGACTGCAAAAGACTCATTGTAAGAAAACTACAAGTGATAAACACTTGTATGCCAAAGTTAAGAAGCTGTTAAGTGGTAAAGCTAAACTGTAGATCTTTATCCCTAGACACCATGCTTCTGCCAATACATCTCTCTGTCTCTCGTTAGGAATGGTTGAATATTCATCTAAACACTTTTATCCAGTTGGACTAAGTAGAGGAGAATATCTCTGTTTTCCATCTTTATATAGAGTTGTGTTGTTCAAGCTGCACCTCTGACATTATTGAGAGGAGGCATTTATGGAAAGCTAGGAGCTGTGATTGTCATAGTGGTGGTATGAGCATTTGTTACCATGTCTGCCTTATAATGGCTTCCAGCTCAGACAGTAAAGAATCTGCCTGAAATGCAGGAGACTTGGGTTCAACCCCTGGGTTGGGAAGATCCTCTGGAGAAGGGAATGGCTGTCTTACAAATATTTCTACAACTCCTGGGAAAGAGTGGCTACCTTGGCCTTGAGTCAGAGGAGTATTTTATCCTTTATTAATTTTCTTCATAAGCATTGTTTATCTAGGAAATTGATATTCAGGACACTGCTCCAGGCTAAGACAGCATGTGCTGGTTGGGAAGAGAGTTCCTACTCTTAGCCAGGTCCAGTTCTCTAGGGAGCACCAGGGCAAAGAGATAAAATAAAAGTGTTCTCTGTCTTAAGAAACTCACAATCCAGAAGGGAGCAAGATATGAACAGAAGACCATACTTCGGGGCAAGAAGTCATGAGTACTGAATAGATGTTCATCAGGGTTTTGGGAGGTGAAAGCAATCAGGCCTGACAATGAAATAAGGAAAGACTCACAAGGGAGTTGGCATCTTGAGTGGATCTTTACACCTAAGAAAGATTGGGTTAAGCAGATAAGCAAACCTGTGCAAAGGCTGTGGATGTGAACATAGAGGCCACAGTATATGAAAGGCAAGCTCATTGGTATTTCTGTCTCTTAAGGGTCAGGGTGACAAATGGAGAGGGATTTTAGGTTCAGAGGTCACTTTCCAGCACTAACTCTCAGTCTCCCCTGAGTGAGGTCCCTGAGAAGTGGATTCTATGTTTGCTATAATTAGCTTACATATCTATGTCAACAGTACCCTTGCTGGTCATTTGGGACTTCCCTGCTTTTCATTTAAGTTACATTGCTGAAAAATTACACTGCTTTAGGTTACACTGCTGAAAGTCTGTAAGTTATACTGCTGAAAAATTCCATCCCAATGATCTCCACTTGTAATGGTTCCCTGGGACCAGGTAGATAAACATTATCCAGGTTATCAAAGTGAAAGTTGCTAAGTCATGTCCAACTCTTTGCAACCCCACAGACTATACAGTCCATGGAATTCTCCAGGCCAGAATACTGGAATGGGTAGCCTCTCCCTTCTCCAGTGGATCTTCTTGACCCAGGAATCAAACTGGGGTCTCCTGCATTGCAGGCGGATTCTTTACCAACTGAGCTATGAGGGAAGCCCATGTCGGTTGTCAAAATTTAATCCATCCTGTGCTTCAAGATAACACAATGATAAGATATGTGTGGAGAAGACTGGGGTGGGTGTGGATTTTTAGATTTTTTTTTTTTTAGATTTTTAGATATTTTTAGATTTTTAGATATTCTTCTGCTGAAACTCCCACAGGTACTTAGTCCAACATGGATTGGATGCCTACCAGGCTGTGTGTAAGCCAGTGGTTGCTGACAAATGATTCAAGTGCATTGCTGTGAAATGGGCAGTGTGATTTCCTGAAGTATGATGGCCCTGTTTCATCAGCATGTTTGAAGGCCACACCTTGTGTGCCAGACAACTTATTTGGGTCTTTGTTGGTAGACAACCATTGTGCCACTCTGGCTCATCTCTAGTCGAAATCCCATAAGGGGAGTCCTCCATTGGTTGGTCTGAATATTCAGACAATCTATGTGAAGGAAAGGAGTTTGGCTCTGATGGAAACATCTGCTTATCCAGGCTACCTGGTTCAGTAAAGAGATCCTGGACTCCAACCATGGAGAACCTTGAATATTACAATAGGCAAAGGAATTCAGGTGTTCATTATATCATAGGCCCTGGAGAATTTACAGGTATGTAACATCATCAGGTTTAACATTAAGAATATTCTTTCATACAGGAAACATTCAATGAATTGCTACTAATATGCCGTGCCCTGTGATAAGCATGGAGGACACCAAGGAAAAGAAGACAGAGTTCCTGCCCTTGAGTTGTTCTCAGCCTAATTAGTAAGGCAGAAAAGTGGATCAGGGTTTACAGGATAGTGTGTTAGGTGTGGTTGAAAGTTAGTGAAAGTTAAGTTGCTCAGACGTGTCTGACTCTTTGCGACCCCATGGACTGTAGCCCTCTGTCCATGGGATTCTCCAGGCAAGAATACTGGAGTGGGTTGCCATTTCCTTCTCCAGGGGATCTTCCCGACCCAGAGATCGAACCCAGGTCTCCTGCATCATAGGCAGACGCTTTAACCTCTGAGCCACCAGGGAAGTGTGGTTAGAGACATGACTAAACCCAGGGACTGTCTGAACACAGAGAAGGGGCTTCTAAGACAGACTAAGGGATCAGAGAAATCTTCCTGGTTGAGATAACAACTGACCTGGTCTTTGAAAGATAAGTGGGAGTTAGCTTTGCTGAGCTCAAGAGGAGCAATGAGCAGTGAGTAGGTCACTGGAACACAAAGGGTCTGAGAGCCCTTTGACATCAGTGTGAGGCTAGAGCTGGAGGCAAAGGCGCTGCCTGGGAGGCGGCACTGAATCAGTCCCGATGCGGAGGGTCAGCACTAGAGCAGGTGCTGTGGAACGGCCAGGAGAGGCCAGGAGAGGCACGGTCAGCACCTTTCTCTTAGTATTGTGTTCGTCTCTATTTGATCTTACATTTTCTCTTTGCTCTTTTTTTTTCTTTTGTTCTATTGTCCTACCTCTCACTTTTGGCTAGTGAATGGATAATGTCCCCTGAAACTGTTCTAGAACTTTCCTGAACTACCCAATTTACAAAATTTTATAAATTCCTTTAGTATTTTTTTTTTTTATTCTTCTTATTTTTTCCTTTAGTATTTTTAAAAGCAATTTCTTCACCTAAAACTGTTCCAAGCCTCTTTGGCTGTTTTTCTATGGGTGGGATATACATGTGCACAGAGAGTTGTCTCCTCCATCCTCAGTTTTGGGGCAGGGGAAGCCATTTTCCCGTGTTTGCCCTGAACTTTTTTTCCTGAACTTCTTATGTTTCTGATGATATTCACCTCGGCTCCTCAGTCTTGAAGGGTCCTCATGCTCCATTCCCTGCCTGTTTTCTATCTAATCTCTAGTGAGGATCTAAAATATATGCACTCATACATGAACAGTACCAGCAGTGTTCCCTTTCTGTATTATTCAGAAATTTGATGGGGGCTTTTCAGGCATCAGAATGTGGATGGGAGATGAATCAGCCCCTCATGCAGATGGTTTCCTGATCTTCCTATGGATTTATTGACCAGGTCAACACCGCTGGGGGAAACATGGACCTCTGAGGCCCTGAGATACACTCTATCACTAATCCATGGTGTCACTGGATGGCTGAGTCTTCCCCATTCTGGAATTTGATTTTCTTATCTTTAAAATAAGAGGGCTGTGCAAATTTAGCTCACATCTTTGTGACATTCTATAATTTACCTTGTTTTCTTTTTAGCACAGCTAATATCTAGAACAGGATGTCCTGGCAAGTAACTTCTTTCTTCTCACATACATGATTTTATTTGACAAGTGATGTACAGACATGAAAATGGTGTATTAGTTACATCAGGCTTATTCTAAACTTATGCATCAATGGAGTGAGCACAGGCTAGGTAGGGCCTCCCCAATACTTCCTTGTCTGTTGATGAGTGAAAATGCTTTAAAAAGGAATAAAACTTTCACTTCATAGACTGGTAAATAGCTGAGGAGAGGAGAAAGTCTTCAGTATCTGCTCATGAAGTAACTCATATCTACTTAGGAGCATCTTTAACAGGGGAGGCTACCTGGGCAGTTCTAGAGCACCAGTATGTAGGAGACAGGCTTCTTGGGTGGCTCAGTGGTAAAGAATCTGTCTGCAATGCAGGAGATGCAGGTTCAACCCCTGGGTCGGGAAGATGCCCTGAAGCAGGGCACAGCAACACTTTAGTACCCTTGCCTTGAGAATCCCATGGACATGGGAGCCTGCAGGCTATAATTCATGGGGTTGCAAAGAGTTGGACACAACTTAGTGACTAAATAACAGCAATAAATATGAGACAGAGTGCTAAACATCACCAGTGCTAAATGGATTCCTACTCCCACCGACACTGAAAGTACTATCCAGTGGAAATTTATGCCACTTTTTAAGTGGGAGAAGGAATAATAGCTCCATTGATCATTGATTGTTCTGCACCATGATACATGCGTTCGTATTTGGCATTCAGAATCAGCTGAAATTTTGAGACCAAATAACGTAGGGTGTGCTTCTCTTTACTGGGAATGAATGATTTATTATGTTATCTAAATACCAAATTTTCAATATGCCTCTCAGGTTGTGTCTGGCTTGGAAAAATTATTGGACATATAACAACATAAATATAAGGACAATACAAGGACATAAATTATAGGAAAATGGGGAATTATTTTGGGCATTCTTTTTTTAAGACATTGACTCCCCTTCAGACATTGAAAGTGGATTAGTAATTAAATCTGTTTATGTATATAGTTCTTATAAATAAAAGGTTGCTTGATATCTTACTCCCACCAGAAAAAAATAGTGACATAATCTCTCAGGAATGTGGATTTGGAGGGGCTCCAGGGTCCCTACATGTCTCCATTTGCTTCTAACTTTTTGTGTCTGGAGAGCTGTGGCTGACAACAACAGAGACATCTTGACTTATAATCCTCCCCAGCTGAAATGCCCAGATAGCTAGTGTCCCTAGTTTCCACTTAGCCTCCTTGTCTTAGCTGCTACCCCTCAGGTCAGCATTTCATCTGAGATCATTCCAAGACTCAAGGAGAATTATTGCCCATCAGACTAATTTGTCTTTAAAGACTTACTGTTAGTCTATGTACTTTCATTAAGCAGATGTGTTCCATGGCCAACTCAGCATAAAGACCATGGGGGAAAAAACAATCAATAACACCAAATCACATCCACCCTAGGGATACCTACATTTCTTTCCTAAAATGGTAATGTAAAAGGTTTATCTAAGATTTGCATGTTTCCATCTGGCCATGAGAGTGTGTTTCTACAGTAATATCCGTTTTTGATCTTGAACTTGAATGGAAGACTCTTAGGGTCAGACCCGGTGCCAGGTGCTTGAGGAGTTTTTTGGGGGGAAATGAAGGGCTGGTTTGTTCTCAATAAAAATGTAATTCCTTAGAGTGTGGGAAGTTCTATGAGTCTGCATTCAAAGGGGCAGTGAAAACAACATAGAATCCAAAGAAGGAATGCCCTGGGCATTCAGAGTGGGAGAGATCAGGCTGCTGTGGAGAAAAATATACCCACCAGGGAGGCTTCATCAAACAAACGTCACCAGAGCCACATTGGCCATTTCTACAAGTTGGCTGGCATTTTGGCTAGTGGAGATGAGAGGGAAGTCACAGCAGGCAGAGGGAGAGAAATGAGGCAGGAAGATTCAGAGACTGTTGGGAAATGTTGAACAACCAAGTTTGGCCAAAGCACAGGGTCAGAGTAAGGGTATGGTTGGAGGTAAGGATAAAATTGTGGGTTTTAGCCTCATTGTACTGTGCTTTGGCTCTGAGGAATGGGAAATTAATTTGGTAGTTAATGAGAGTCATTAACGGCTTTTGTGCATAGAAGTGATAGGATTAGAATTGCACATTGAGATTAGTCCTGAAAGACTCCATAAGATATATTGATAGAGTAGAGAAAGAAGGAAAAAGGAGATTAGCTAAAAGGTTATTGCAGTTGTTCATTTCACATCAGAGGTAATGGATGAGGCAATAGGAACGCAACTGCAAAGGTGGTGATGAATTTAGGGACCATTTCCAAGAATGAAATACTTGGGAGTTTTCAGCTGATGATATGAGATGATGCGGGGAATAAAATGTAATTCCTAGTAATTCAAGCCTGGATAATTAGGGACTGAAGGTCACAGTGTCATTTATGTAGTGTCACTTTCTGCCTGGCTACTTCCTTTCCCATCCTCCTCTGCTCATTAACTGAGAAGATTTTTCTCTCTTCAGCATTTTCATTTATTTTCTTCATTGTTCTATTTCAATATTTTAACACTCTCTCCCCCCCCGCCCCACACTATATTTTATTTAGTGGCAATTCTAATTGTAAATCTCCATGATGGCATCCCCCAGATTTCCAACAACGTACTTTACATGTAGTAGGTCAGCATTTATTTTTGCCAGAAGATTATTTTAAGATGGTGGAAAGGTTGAGGAGAGAGTTCAGTTCAATACTAAGCTTACTGAGTATCAGTTATTGTGTTAGATATAGATTCAGAGATGGAATATAACATAGCCACTCCCTCAAGGAGCAATGCGGACAGCAGACATATAAGTAATTGCAATACACTGGGAAGGTATTGAAAAAGAGACTAGTATGAGGTTCTGTGGGAACACAGAAATGTGAAACACAACTCCTGGAGAGAAGGGAGACAATTCAAGGAAGGCTTCCTGGAGGAGTCAGTAACACTGGGTGTGGACTAACATTAAGAGGAGCTTTATGGTGAAGGAGAGATAAAGAATGTAAGTGATATTTTTGTTGTTCTTTGTGAGAACCACCCAGAGTAAAAAAAGAAACTGAAAATGAGAGAGGGAAGGAGGCAAGGTCACAAGGCATCATGATATTTTAGAACTGACTGCCTTTAATATTCTTTCCCTGAATACATTTCTAAGTGCCTTTCTACATTCAATCAGATGTATGAATGACAATCATTCTTACTCATTCAACCATACACAAAATGATGGATTTAACAGTGGATTTGTGGGAACTCATGTATGGATGAAAGATATATTGGTCCCTGAATTTTAAAGACAAACAGCTTCCTGGTCAACTTATGATTTTCTTGAGTCTGGAGAAGCTTAGAAGGAGAACTATGTGGTTTATCCTTTCAGTCTTTAGAATAATGATGTAATTGTTAACTTTAGAAATAATCAAGACATCATTATAGAGATACATGAGTCAAAAGGGAAACTAATCTTCACTTCAAGATGGTGCTCCTAAGAAGCAAATAGGAATGATTCAGCAGAATGAAACAGAAAATAGGAGATGTGCTTTGACTTTGGCTAAAGAGGTAGATATTTTGGAAAGCCGTTTACCTCTCATGGATTAAAGTGACGATTCTGTGTTAAGAAGGAAAGAATTCTTGTCTATTTTTGGGAAAGAATACAGAAAGATGTTCTGGATCACAAAATGTTGGTTGCTTTTCACTTGCTGAAAACACTCAGTTCCAGAAATGATTTTTCCACTAGCAATTTGGCAGTTAGAGCCTGCCCAACATAGAAAATAGCCTGATTCTGTGCTGTAAAGCATATTTAATTATAATCAATTAGACATTTATTTATCTTAAAAGCAGTAATAAAAAAGATTATTAAAAAAATCTGTTTCCATTGAGTTGGCAGTGAGATGAAATTGTTATTAATTTATGAAAGCTTTCATTGATTTTTTAAAATTGGTAACATAAAAAGGTAACTCATCAACAGAATAACGTATTTTAAAAATTCTTTAACAACTATATTTTTAAGTATCTGGAGATAAAGTTTCTTTTAATTAAGAAGATTATTGGAGGTTATGTCTCGGCATCTATATGAAGCTTTTCCTGTCTTGTTTTTTTTTTTTTTTTTCTTTTTTTCTTTTTTAATTTTTATTATTATTATTTTTTTTTCCCAGTGGGTTTTGTCATACATTGATATGAATCAGCCATGGATTTACATGTATTCCCAATCCCGATCCCCCCTCCCCTGTCTTGTTTTTTAATGCTGTCTACTCTTTGGATACATTTTTCTCTTCTTTTGTTGTTAAATATAACATTTGTAAAGAAAGTTCCTTAAATATATCTGTACAATTTAATAAATAATTACAAAGCCAATACTGGAATAATGACCACCTAAGTCAAGAAACAGTGCATTGTCAGCACCCGGGAAGACCTCCATGTGACTCCTCTTAACCGTAAACCCACATTTCACCCTCGAGGGAATAAGTATTCAACTCATGAGCTAACCTGTTTACTTGCTTTTATACTTTTATTGTCTGTGTTTGCAACTGTAAATGATACAGTACTTTCATTTTTCCTATTTTGGGACATTATACTCATGAAAGCATACCAAATATGTTGATATTATTTTTCTGAGCATCATTCGTATTTTTGAAGGAAGCTACAGCCTATTTTATTGCTATATGGTAGTCCGTGGTTCTACTCCAGTACTCTTGGGCTTCCCATGTGGCTCAGCTGGTAAAGAATCCTCCTACAATGTGGGAGACTTGGGTTGGAAAGATAACCTGCAGAAGGGAAAGGCTACCCACTCCAGTATTCTGTCCTGGAGAATTTCATGGACTGTATAGTCCATGGGGTTGCAAAGAGTCGGACATAACTAAGTGACTTTCACTTTCAATCTGTGGTACCATTTCATCACAACTTAAGCTTTCTTTTAATGGTAATGATTGGGTTGTCTCCAGTTAGGCACATTTTGAAAAATGCAGCTATGAATATCCTATGAATATGAGTATGTATCCTGGTGCACATATGCATGATTACTCTAATGCAGGGTTTCTCAAAGTGAGGTCTTTTCATCAGCAATATCATTATCTGGGAGTTCATTAGAAATGCAAATTCCCTGGTCACATCCCAGACCCTACTTAGTTGGAAACTCTGGAAGAGAGGCCTCGCAATGGGATTTAACTAGTCTTATGACAAACATTAAAGATTGAGAACCATCTTGAGTATCTACCCAGATATGGAAATGGATGATGTGCACCTTCTACTTGATGAACTCCAACTATCCTATCAAGTAGTGAAACCAATTTCCAGCATGATCAGCTTCATAGTTTATTAAAGCCATGATCTGATGGCATGAAAACATGGGTGCCCGCATGCATGTTCAGTTGTGTCCGACTCTGTGATCCCATGGACTGTAGCCCACCAGACTCTTCTGTCCATGGAATTTTCTAGGCAAGAATATTGGAGTGAGCTTCCATTCCTTCTCCAGGGAATGTTCCTGACCCAGGGATCGAACCAACAGCTCCTGCTGCACTCCTGCAGTACAGGCAGAATCTTTACCACAAAAATATAGGACCTTGTTATAAAATGCAAAATATTGAATTTCAAACATCCTTATAAAAATTTATATGCATTATTATTTACTCATGGGTACTAATGCATTCTTAGGTCATGCTAGTGGTAAAGAACCCACATCCCAATGCAGGAGACATAAGAGGTGCAGGTTCAATCCCTGGGTCAGGAAGAAATCCTGGAGGAGGGCATGGTAACCCACTCTAGTATTCCTGGAGAATCCCATGGACAGAGGATCCTGGCGGGCTACAGTCCATGGGGTTGCAAAGAGTTGGACGTGACTGAAGCTACTTAGCATGCATGTACTAATGCATTCTTATTTTTTTGACTGTGAAAAAGCAGATGTCAGACAGTTATTGCTTTTTACCCTGGACAAGGATTAGTTTCTTGAATCATTTTTACCTGCTATTTTATTTTCATTGATTAATTTGTGAATTGGTGATGCATGTAAAGTGTGCACATTTCAAAACTGAAGAATACACGTATACTGTGAAAGTAAGTCTCTCTAGTTCTATTTTTCAGTAGATAGTTCTCCTCCTAAGTCAACCACTGTGAGCAGTTTCCCAGTAAGGATTCAGAAATAGTTTCTCTGTGCTTGTTCTTTGTATCACTTAGGATTAGGGAGTCTTTCTCCTGTCCTCCCATAGCTCTGTGACTTGTCTTCATCATGGTGTTTACAGCACTAAATGGTTAATTGTTTACATTTCTGTCTCCCACTTTAAACTGGGATTTCTTTGGCTATGGAGACTGAGTTTTATTATACCCAGATCCAGCACAGGCAGTGCCTGGTGGAAAAGGCAATTAATAAAATTGTGACACCTAAATGAATTAAACCACTATTTCTTTTTCCATTTAGCTCTGTTGTTTTCTCAAGTTTGAATGTCTAGCTTTTTTTGGTTGGCTTTTCTTTCCCAGCCTGTCTCCATTTGGGTGAGGTTTGTAGAATGGCATCTTGTCTAGAATGTGGCTCTGTGGAGGTGGATAAATAACTAATAAACTTTGTTGTCCTTTAGAGCCTGGGGGCAAGAAGATGGGCATCTCTATCTTGTCTCTGCCCTCCTCTGTGAGGCTACAAAGGACAGTGCTGCTTTCCTGCATTGACAAGGCTTATGAATACTCTAGTTTACAGAATCCATTCATTATCGTTGATTAGGGAGCAATAGGACACCCATTTGATTAGGGGAAATGATTACTTAGGGTTTTGTACTTCTAGAAAAGCCAATGTTTGCTGAATAGGAGTTCTAATCTTTCTACCTAAATGAGGTTTCTTTTCTAGTAAAACTACTGAGTTGCATGTTTCTGAGCACTCTGGGATTTTATCTGCTTTTGTTTTTCTCATTGTATCTGGAACTCCACTCTTTGCATTCGACAAGGCAGCACTTTAAGGCCCTGATTGAGTTTGGGAAAAGAATGTTCTGTCACCTCTGGTTGCACTTGAATGTTGAGAAATAGTCTTTTAAAGTCTGAATCTGTCAAACTAACAGCTCAGAATTTTAGCTAGCAGATTTGTTCTATCTCTAGTGTGAAGAAGCCTTAATTTTTTCCTCTTGTTCTTTATTTTGAACTTGAGGATAGTTATCTTGAGCTGCAAGGTCTGAGGAAAAGGTACTTGAAGCTTGTGTTGCATTGACACAGCCAGAAAACAAGTTGTGTCTTTTGATTTTTGCTGTGAGTGTGAGAGAGAGAGGATATTGCCTGGCATCGTCCTGTTTCTTGTGTGCTACCTCATAAAAAACATGAATGAAAAATTTCCTTTGAAAAGGACTGGTCCCTGGGATGGTGAGATACTGATAAGTAGTGTTGTTAAAGTTAATTCTGTTGAAATTGATATTATGAACTTTTCTCAATTCAATTGCTAAATTTCTTAAGGGAGAGAGTTACTGCTATGGTGCAAAGGATGGTGGTTACCAAGAGACAGGAAAAATGAATCTTGTTTTGGATTCTTATGGAAATGATCTGTTATTAAATAGAATAAGATAGAGCTACATGTGCTGTTCTGGAAAGTTCTCCAAAAAGTACCTTGATATTCATACAAATATGGTGCAAAATATTATTCATTAACTAAACCAATTTATGTATTAAAAATGGTTAATATATACATTGATGTTAGGTGTCTACTTTTCCATAAACATTAGGCAAGGATGGTTACCTCCAGACAGTGGGGTCAAAGTTTGGGAAAGATGGAAGAATACTTACTTTATTGTTTTGTATTTGTCTTGGTGTTTGAGTATTTTACCATGAGCTAGTATAAGCGACTTAGCAGCAGCAGCAGCAGTATTACTTTTATGAAAAATAAAAGAAAAATTAAATAAATATATGAAAACATCAACTGTGACACTTCCTGTGTGGCACTTGATGGCTTGAATTTCAGTTTCTTTACCTGAAACAATCAGTGATAATTGCTTTAGTAATTACAGTCTGGAATATCCCTACTTCTTGGGTGCTGCATCATAAACAACATGAACGAAAAACCTTCCTTTGCAAAGGAATGGCCTGTGGCATAACTGGATACTGATAAAATATTGTTTTTCAAGTTACATCCTGTTGACATTGATATTATGACCTCTTTTCACTTCAGTTTTATGAAGCTGCTAAAGGGGAGAGTTACTTCTTGCTCATGAAGCTTTTTGAAGATGAAACAGAGAAGTTATTTTAGTAAAAGTTTTTAGAAAAGATTCTTTGCTTTAATTTGGTGAAAAATCCAGAGAAGCCTGCTCCCTTAAAGAATACAGCCTGGTAAGAAAGCAAAAATTCAAACACAAGAACTTTAAAAAGAATTCTTTTCCATTTCGTCTCTTCCCCTAGAGCTGAGCATATACAAATATTATTTCATGTCCTTAAATTCTAAGCAACCATTTTCTTTATGTATTCAATAGAGTTAATAAAGGCTGCCTGCTTACCTCTGCTGCTTTGTCCAAGAAGGAAATGACCAGAGAAATATGAAAGCTCTTCCTGTTAAGACTGTTACACAGAAGGAGGGAAATCGTGGCTTTTAAGGAAGAAATTAGATATTATCAATAGGCAGTTGTTGGATTCTGAACCCTTGAAAGCGGTCTGATTAATTAATCTTTATACCCCCGTGAAAAAGAAGAAAAGTGAAAGGTTGTGTTTCAGTCATGTCTGACTCTTTGTGACCCCAAGGACTATAGCCTGCCAGGCTCCTCTGTCTATGAAATACTTCAGGCAAGAATACCGGAGTGGGTTGTCATTCCTTTCTCCAGGGCATCTTCCCAACCCAAGGATGGAATCCAGGTCTCCTGTACTGCAGGTAGATTCTTTTGTCATCTCAGCCAATCAGTTCAGTTCAGTACAGTTGCTCAGTCGTGTCCAGCTCTTTGCGACCCCATGGATTGCAGTACGCCAGGTCTCCCTGTCCATCTCCAACTCCCAGAGCTTACTCAAGCTCATGTCCATTGAGTTGGTGATGCCATCCAACCATCTCATCCTCTGCCATCCCCTTCTCCTGCCTTCAATCTTTCCCAGCATCAGGGTCTTTTCCAATGAGTCAGTTCTTCGCAACAGGTGGCCAAAGTATTGGAGTTTCAGCTTCAGCATCAGTCCTTCCAATGAATATTCAGGACTGATTTCCTTTAGGATGGACTGGTTGGATCCAAGAGTCTTCTCCAACACGACAGTTCAAAAGCATCCATTCTTTGGCGCTCAGCTTTCTGTTTAGTCCAACTCTCACATCCATACATGACCACTGGAAAAACCATAGCCTTGACTAGATGGACCTTTGTTGGCAAAGTAATGTCCTTGCTTTTTAATGTGCTATCTAGGTTGGTAATAGCTTTTCTTCCAAGGAGCAAGCATCTTGGCTTGCAGTCACCATCTACAGTGATTTTGGCCACCCCCCCCCCCCCCAAAATAAAGTCTCTCACTGTTTCCACTGTTTCTCTGTCTATTTGCTGTGAAATGTTGGGACTGAATGCCATGACCTTAGTTTTCTGGATGTTGAGTTTTAAGCCAACATTTTTACTCTTCTCATTCACTTTCATCAAGAGGCTCTTTAGTTCTTCTTCGCTTTCTACCATAAAGGTGGTGTCATCTGCATATCTGAGGTTATTGATATTTCTCCTGGCAACCTTGATTCCAGCTTGTGCTTCTTCCAGCCCAGCGTTTCTCATGATGTACTCTGCATGTAAGTTAAATAAGCAGGGTGACAATATACAGCCTTGACATACTCCTTCTCCTATTTGGAACCAGTCTGTTGTTCCATGTCCAGTTCTAACTGTTGCTTTCCTGACCCGTATACAGATTTCTCAGGAGGCAGGTCAGGTGGTCTGGAATTTCCATCTCTTTAGGGATTTTCCACAGTTTGTTGTGATCCACACAGTCAAAGGCTTTGCTGTAGTCAATAAAGCAAAAGTAGATGTTTTTCTGGAACTCTCTCACTTTTTCTATGATCCAGTGGATGTTGGCAATTTGATGTCTGTTTTCCTCTGCCATTTCTAAATCAAGCTTGAACCTCTGGAAGTTCACAGTTCACGTACTGTCGAAGCCTGGCTTGGAGAATTTCGAGCATTACTTTGCAAGCGTGTGAAATGAGTTACAATTGTGCAGTAGTTTGAACATTCTTTGACATTGCCTTTCTTTGGGATTGGGATGAAAATCCACCTTTTCCAGTCCTGTGGCCACTGCTGAGTTTTCCAAATTTGCTGGCATATTGAGTGCAGCAGTTTCACAGCATCATCTTTCAGGATTTGAAATAGCTCAACTGGAATTCCATCAGTTCCACTAGCTTTGCTTCCTAAGGCCCACTTGACTTCGCATTCCAGGATGTCTGTCTCTAGGTCAGTAATCACAGCATTGTGATTATCTGGGTCATGAAGATCTTTTTTGTACAGTTCTTCTGTGTATTCTTGCCATCTCTTCTTAATATCTTCTGCTTCTGTTAGGTCCATACCATTTCTGTCCTTTATTGTGCCCATCTTTGAATGAAATGTTCCCTTGGTATCTCTAATGTTCTTGAGGAGATCGCTAGTCTTTCCCATTCTATTATTTTCCTGTATTTCTTTGTAAGACCAAGGTGTTGGCCAATTCAGTTCAAGGTGCAAGCTTTCTTCCTGACATGCATATAGCCACCTTCCTGTTGTCTTTACTTGGTAAGAAGAAAAACTGACCTATCTTTGTCTCTTCTTACAAGGACACTAGTCTCATCATGAGGACCTAACCCTCATGACTTTATCTACCACTGCTTATCTTCAAAGTCCCTGTGTCCAAATACCATCAGCTTGGAAATTAAACCTCAAGGTATGAATTGGGGAGAGACACAAATAACAAGAAAATCAAACATCCAATTTTCAAGAAAGTTAGAAAAAAGAAAACTCTGGGAGTTGGTGAAGGACAGGGAAGCCTGGTGTGCCACAGTCAATGGGGTCGCAAAGAGTCAGACATGACTGAGTGACTGAACTGAACTGAACTTGGTCTTGTACTTTCCAGCCTCCAGAATTATAAGAAATAAATTTTTGTTGTTTAAGCCACTGGTCTATGGTATATTATGGCAATTCAATCTGACTAATATGGATGGATAGGAAGTATATTAGTTTAATATCTAAGTGACAGTGAAGTTCTTTGCATAGATTATTTCATTTAATTCTCATATCTAGTGTGGAATATAAAATTAAATCTATGTATTCTATTTTACCTAAGAGGAAACTGAGGCAAAGAAAGAGATTGTGTAGTTGGTCAGTATGTGGTAGGGACAGGATTTGAATCAGAATCTGTCTGACTTGAAAATCCAGTTCTTACCAGTGTCCCACACTGCTAGAGAAAGTTGATTATTTCTCCCTAAGGTCAAGATGCTTCTACTTTTATTGTATTTTTGATCTTCATGTTTCAGTTAGATCCCTATGACATTAAAAACTACAGTATTCACAGGGCTATTATCACTGGATTTGCATTTTTTAACCAGAGGCATTGCCTTTGGAATCCTGGGCCATTGTTTTAAATCCAAATCAAATTTGTTTTTGAGGGTAAAATCAGATGAGAGGATATAACTTTATTTTTCTAACTGGTTAACTGAGTCCCACAGTACTTATTGAATAAATCTTCCTTTTCCATCTTATTTGAAATATAATCTTCACCATAGTACTTATTCTTTTATATACATTAAGTATTTATACTTCAGGGATGTTATTTTGCTCCCCTGAACTGTCATATATTTGAATGTCAGTGTCTCTTTTAAAATTTATGATTATCTGACCAATTTTAATACTTAATTCATAATTACACTCAATTGTTATGATTTTAGAAAAGTCTTTCATTCTTATGCAGCTACTCTTTAAATTGTTTTTAAATTTACAGAAATAAACAGGTGTATTTTAATAAAATTACCTTCATATATAAATTCATTTATATATGTGTGTGTGTGTGTATATATATATATATATATATATATATATATATATATATATATCTCGACTCAAAATATTCTGATCTAGGAAAAGTAATATTTACTCTATATTTCTTTTATTAACCTCTAGGAAGTCTGTGGTTTCCTTTATAGAGGTAATTATACATTTCTTATTGAATTAATCTAGAGTATTTCTTAGGTTCTTTTTTGATATATTTTCTCTTTATTATTATTAATATCAATAGATAGGAAAACACCAATTTCTGAACATTTTTTCATAATTCTCTATGTTAGCTTCTTTAAAATTCTATGGTCTTTTCAGTTCAGTTCAATCGCTCAGTCATATCCAATTCTTTGTGACTCCATGCACCACAGCACACCGGGCCTCCCCATCCATCACCAACTCCTGGAGTCCATCCAAACTCATGTCCACTGAGTCGGCGATGCCATCCAGCCATCTCACCCTCTGTTGTTCCCTTCTCCGCCTGCCCTTAATCTTTCCCAGCATCAGGGTCTTTTCAAATGAGTCAGCTCTTTGCATCAGGTGGCCAAAGTATTGGAGTTTCAGCTTCAACATCAGTCCTTCAAATGAACACCCAGGACTGATCTCCTTTAGGATGGACTGGTTGGATCTCCTTGCAGTCCAAGGGACTCTCAAGAGTCTTCTCCAACACCACAGTTCAAAAGCATCAATTCTTCGGTGCTCAGATTTCTTTATAGTTCAACTCTCACATCCATACATGACCATTGGAAAAACCAGAGCCTTGACTAGATGGACCTTTGTTGACAAAGTAATGACTCTGCTTTTTAATATGCTGTCTAGGTTGGTCATAACTTTCCTCCCAAGGAGTAAGTGTCTTTTAATTTCATGGCTGCAGTCACCATTTGCAGTGATTTTAGAGCCCAGAAAAATAAAGTCTGTCACAGTTTCCACTGTTTCCCCATCTATTTGCCATGAAGTGATGGGACCAGATACTATGATCTTAGTTTTTTGAATGTTGAGCTTTAAGCCAACTTTTTCACTCTCCTCTTTCACTTTCATCAAGAGGCTCTTTAGTTCTTCACTTTCTGCCATATGGGTGGTGTCATCTGCATATCTGAAGTTATTGATATTTCTCCCAGCAATCTTGATTTCAGCTTGTGATTCATCCAGCCCAGCATTTCTAATGATGTACTCTGCATCTAAGTTAAATAAGCAGGGTGACAATATACAGCCTTGATGTACTCCTTTCCTGATTTGGAACCAGTCTGTGGTTCCATGTCCAGTTTTAACTGTTGCTTCCTGACCTGCATACCGGTTTCTCAAGAGACAGGTCGGGTGGTGTGGTATTCCCATCTCTTGAAGAATTTTCCACAGATGTTTTTCTGGAACTCTCTTGCTTTTTTGATGATCCAGCGGATGTTGGCAATTTGATCTCTGGTTCCTCTGCCTTTTCTAAAACCAGTTTGAACATCTGGAAGTTCACGGTTCTCATATTGTTGAAGCCTGACTTGGAGAATTTTGAGCATTACTTTAGTAGTGTGTGAGATGAATGCAATTGTGTGGTAGTTTGAGCATCCTTTGGCATTTCCTTTCTTTGGGATTGGAATGAAATAGTTGATTCTTTTTGGTTTTTCAAGTAGGCAATCAAGTCATCATCAATAATGATGATCATATATATTTTGAATATTTGGGCCTTGTTTGTTAAAAAATAGTTGTGGTTGATTCATGTCGATGTATGGCAACAACCACCACAATATTGTAAAGTAATTATCCTCCAGTTAAAATAAATAAATTAATTTAAAAATAGTGATATGAATAGGAATCTTTATTTTTTATTGGAAAAGTAGATTTTAATAATTATATATAATCCTGTTGATGATTTAAAATAGAGATTACTTAAGAACTTTTTTCTGATTACAAAAGTACTTCACATTGATAATGCGTAGCATTATATAATTAATATAAATGTCTATGGTGAAGTCCCTCATTATGTCCATCCTTAGAGATAGCTTCTGTTGATAATTTAGTGTCTAATCTTACAGGCTTTATGTATAGCTTGATGAGATTTCAGTGCGTTTTTCCAGTTGCACAACCATCACTGTACTTCAGTTTTCAGACATTTCCGTTACCCTTAAAAGTTCCCTTCTGTCCACTTGAAGTCAATGCCCATGTCCACCCCAGTACCAGGCAACACTGGACTGCTTTCTGCCCCTATAGTTTTGCATTTTTCTTGTCTTTTTAAATGATTACATAATGTTCCGTTATGTGGCTACACCAACATTTATTTAGTCACTCTTCTATTGTAAATAATGTTACAATGATCATCAATGGCACAAATACCTTTGCACCCTTTTTGAGTATTTTACAGGTTAGGCATGCACATATTATATTATAATTCATATGGATACTGTCTTACAAAACTGTGTAATTTGAATTCACACTATCAGTACATGAGAGGTTTTTAATATTCTCATCATCACTGAGTACTAATCTTTGTTTTAAGCTTTGTTATTCAAGAAGTTGAAATATGATAAATTATTAGTTCAGTGTATAGTCTCAGGCAGTGGATGGCCAACACCTCAGTTTTTTTCTACCACGTACTTGAGAACTTGTGTGAGAAAACGTTGTATAGTTTTATTATATAAAATATCATGTTATTTTCATTTCTGCAGAGATCATCTGTTGAGATTTTAAATTAAAACTTACATAATCTTTTTCAGTGTTGTAATATTGAGATAGATGTAAATGTAAAAATATATTTAGAGATAGATACACTATGTATTATTGTAAACACTTTCCTGGTGGCTCAGATGGTAAAGATTCTGCCTACAATGCAGGAGACCCAGGTTTGATCCCTTGGTTGGGAAGATCCCCTAGAGAAGGGAATGGCTACCCACTCCAGTATTCTCGCCTGGAAAATCCCCATGACAGATGAGTCTGGCAGGCTACAGTCCATGGGGTTGCAAAGAGTTGAACTTAACTGAACGACTAACACTTGCACTTTTATTTTTTTATTTTTTTGATAGTGGAGTGCAGTTTATTACACCGGCGGGCCCAAGGCGGAGTCTCCTCTTAGCCAAGTACCCCGACCAGCATTTGTGAAAATCTTTTATACCCCATGTGTACGTGTCCAAACCCACTACCCCAATTCCCTTGAGACTTACATAAACAAAGGAAGGGTAAATACAACTACAATAACCCCATCATTCACGTGTTATGTGTTCAAACAGTCAATAATCAATAAGCCCGCAGTTACATTCCAAATAGTTAATAACTGATAAGCCTGTGCTTACATTTTGATAGATAGTGTCCGGAGGCAGGGGTGATTAGTGTCTGTTTTCTCTTCTTCAAGATTCCCCTGCCCAGAGTGGGGTCTTATCCTTCCATTGTCATTCCCACAGGCGCTAAGCACAGAGTTCAGAGTCCACTGGAGAGGTGGCCGTGCACGATCAGCACAGACAGGCCTGAGATGGAGTCCAGGCCCTATGAATTCCTTCTTCATTCCCCCCTCTTGATGCTCTTAGTTTCCATAACGAGCATCATTTATTGAGATATATTGTACCTTAGCCCTCCTGCCACCCACATGAGAGAATGCTATCAACCTCTGGGTTACAAAATTCACAAGGCATTGTAGGAAGCAGGGCCCACAAAGCAGTATGATCAAGATTACTATAACAACAGTTCACTAGACATGGCTTTCACTTGATTTTGCATATCCTCCAAGGCAGCAGATACATCTTCAGACAGGTCAGGGATGTACACACCATTCACCAAAGTCCCTCCTTGGGCTGCTGTGAGTATGTCTAATGCCATCCTATTCTGAATTACTACCTTCCTCATCTGAATCTGTTCTTTGTTCAAAGCTTGAATGGCTTTAGTACTGTCTAAGAGGGCCTGTTTAATGAAATTAGTTAAGGCCTCTACCTTAACCATGATATCCATTGTCCCTACAGAGGGTACAAACAAGGCAGCAAGATAGTCATACCATTGGAACACAGATCGTGTCCATCTTGCATGCAGATAAGGCAGGTTTACTGGAGGCTGGTGTAGGCTAGGCTTAATTCTGCCATGGGCGAAAGCAAATCCTAATGTGCAACGCCACACCCAGCCAACTGGTAACCATGACCATAAGTTAAGCCCACAGAGCCACTGGGTCCCATTGGGGGCTACCCAGCGGATTCCAGGATTATATTTCCAGTCAGAACCGGGCCACTGAGCAGACTGATTGGGGTGATAGGTAACTTCCAAGATTTGTTTACTTTGTTCAGGGGACAAATAACAATTCTTTTGGGTCTAGGGGATGGTCTCCAAATCCAACTTTCTGTTCTTTTTGTTCCCAGCAAATAGTAGCAGGGGCAATCAACTGTCCTTTCTCAGGAGTCATCCAGAAATATTCATCCCAGACCTGGTAGTATTGCTCAAGGCACCAGGAGGCCTGTCCCCCTTTTGTAAGGGAGCCCTTTTCCTCTTTAATTCTCATATATGAGGTATAAGCCTTTGTTATCTCCGTAAGGCTGGTGTTCATGTTAAATGTAACCCTATGTCCCTGGCCCATTGATGGCTTCTTCTAACACCAGAGGGCAAAGAAAGGTTATGGTTGGTGAGAGAGAGGAAAGTTCCTTTCTGTTGTTAAAGTCCCCATAACGGAGTGACGATACCCACCAGGGGAGTCTGTCTATTACTGACAGGGGCATAGCCCCACATACCCAAGTTCAGAATTGCATTGGTGAGGCTGAGCAGCAGGAGTCGTTTACCCAGCTCCATCCTGTAGAGGGCTCGTCTGGGACCTAGTTTTCTTCTTCCTCCTCAGAATGATCTTGGTTTCCCGTGGGTCGGTGGGGTCCTTCTGGGTGGTCCACTCGGCGTCCTCCGGGTCAGCGTGGTATGTCTTCTTTGCTCTGGTGTGATGGATCAAGGGACAATACCTGCAACTTTAACTGCAGTAGGGGTAGTTAGAATAACATAAGGGCCCTTTCACCAAAGGGCTAGCAAATCATGTTTCCAATCTTTGACCCATACTTGGTCACCAAGTGTAAACTCATGAATCTGTTCCCCAAGGGGGAACGGCACCCTTTCTTGTACAAACTTAGTTACCCAATTTATTACCTTACCCAGTTCCATCTGCTGTGAAATCCTATCCCCCCTTACCTGAGGCAAATTTGTTGACACCTGTTTTCTTATGGGAGAAGGCCTCCCATACACAATTTCGTGTGGAGAATAGCCTTGGGACTGTGGGATCATCCTGAGTCTGAGCAGAGCCATTGGGAGCAAGTCCACTCAGGAGCAGTCAGTCTCTCTGATCCACTTGGAGAGTCTCTTTAAGTGTCCGGTTGGTTCATTCCACCATCTCAGAACTCTGGGCCTCCTCTTTGTAGATCTGTGCCTTCTTCTTTGACACTCGGTAACCTGCTTCCATCAACAGCTGGAGCAGTGCATTTGTCCCTTTCCAGCATTTTTCCTTGGTCTCAGGCAGCCAGCAGCAGGTCATCCCCCTATTGTAGGAGCTGACATCCATACTCTTCCGGATGGAATGAGTCCAGATCAGAAGCCAAGGCTTCCCCAAAGATGGCTGGGAAGTTTTTAAACCCTTGTGGGGGAGTCCAGATGAGCTGTTGTTTGGTGCTCCCCACTGGATCGTCCCATTCAAAGGCAAAGATGGGCTGTGACGCTGGGGCGAGGCGTATGCAGAAGAAGGCATCCTTGAGATCTAGGCAAGTGTAAACTTTAGTCCTCGGTGGGAGGAGGCTAAGTAAGGTATAGGGGTTTGGAACAGTGGGATGTAAAGTCACAGTAGCCTGGTTGACTAGCCTGAGATCTTGTACAGGCCTATAGTCCTGTCCTCCTTCCCTTCTTTAAATTTTTAATCATGCACTCCAATACAGTTGCCTTAGATTCGCTTTCCCCCATCTTGCTTACCTTCTCGGACCTTCTTCTACTTTTCCTTTTCGTTCTGTCTACGAAGTTCTCAGTACCCTATGTACTTCTGATATTTCCACTCAGTGACACTTAAATTGCCATTCTGCCTCCTTCCTAATTGGGGCGAGAAGAGCCTTACCTGCCAGACCCCAGAGGGAGAAGGGGGATCGGCGTGTCTTCACCTGCCAGTCAGCATAGCTGAACCAGAACATCACATGGTCCAAGACGGTTTCTCCCTTAAAGTCCATTCTGCCTTGGTGGGCTTGATCAGGTGCGAATGAAAACACAGATGGGTTAAATATCCCATGTCCCAGGCCATCTCTGGAAAAGCCAATTCATACTCACTTCTGTATCCCCCTCCTTCTAGCCTAACAATTCCGAGGGGGTCAAGAATTTCACAGCAGACAGGACACCTCCTGGGGGAGGGCAGAATACGAGCATACAAGGACCAGTTTCCTATCCTAAGAATCCCCTGGCGATCGCTTGGTAATAATTTTCCCCAAGACGGCGTGGACACACCTCCTAAATGACCTTCACAAATTTCCTTCCTAAACCTTAGCATGCTCGCCGACCTGTGTACCAAGCAATCGCCGCCTGCCTATTCCAGGCTCCTGTGGGTCCCGCTCCTTCTAGTCCCTCCCAGGGGGGTGATCAGGCCCCCTCTTCCACCCTGCTGGGTGGGTTCCTCCTCACCTGAGCGCTCAGTTCCCCTGCTGCCGTCCACTACCTGCTGACGTGAAAGCTCCGGGCGTTGAGAAGCAGAATCCTTCCAGAGGGGTGAGGCGCCTTCCCCCCTCTAGGAGATCCAAGCTACAAAGCCTCGGGGTGGCCTCAAATGAGATCTGTCTCCTCAAAGTGAGGAGTTTCCCGGCCAATGCACCAAATGTTATAGGCACGCTTTCCGGGAAACAAACTCCCTCAGAAGGACAATGCAGATAGTGGAGTGCAGTTTATTACATTGGCGGGCCCAAGGCAGAGTCTCCTCTTAGCCAAGGACCTCACTTTTATTTATTTATTTATTTCGCTTTCACTTTTCTTTCAATTTCATTACTGTATTAAACTCTGAACAGGTGGTAAAGCTCTTCAACACTTTGTTTCACTCATTTGAGTTCTTGTTACCCCATTTTATGGGCTTTCCTGGTAGCTCAGCTGGTAAAGAATCCTCCTGCAATGCAGGAGACCCCGGTTCATTTCCTGGTTGGGAAGACCCACTGGAGAATGGATAGGCTACTTATTCCAGTATTTTGGGGCTTTCCTGGTGGCTCAGCAGGTAAAGAATCTGCCTGCAATGCAGGAGACCTGGGTTCAATTCCTGAGTTGGGAAGATCCCCTGCAGAAGGGAACGGCTACCCACTCCAGTATTCTGGCCTGGAGAATTCCAGGGGAGAGTCACATGGGCTATACAGTCCATGGGGTCACAAAGAGTCAGACACAACTGAGTGACTTTCACTTTCACGTACTCCCTTTTATGTGGTTAAACTCCCAAGGGCAGAGATATGCTTTCTTATCTTTAAATGTCCTGTGCTCACTTCATTTCCTGAATACAACAAGCACATTATATGTTTGATATCTTATTGATTGAATGAATGAATGAATACAACAAATAAAATAGAAAGTCTTTTGCTCCTTTTCAGATGAAACTGTGCAGATGACTGCTTGTTTTGTTTGACATTCACAGCAAAAGTTCATAGGAATATATATGAGCAATATCTCCAGCATTCTTTTGCCTACTATTGAAGGAAAAATAGTTAAAAATGTATTTAACTTCATTTTGGGGGATGTTTTAAAGGCCATTTCTATTTGTTTCAGGAAGAATGGATTATTGGCAGTGGTTTGCAATTTCCCTTCTCCCTGTGTGTGGCAAACAGTATAACTTCTTCACTATGATCTGGTTTGAAAGTTGATGGCACTGTTGTTTCTAGAGGCTTGACTATGCTGATGAGCCTCTGATCAGCATTTTTAGTTGAGAGTTAGATGAGGCTGTGTAAGAGACAGATAGGCTCATCAAACTTGCAGTTGACACAAATCTTTATATTGGAATGAAAGAGGAACACAAGAGGCCAGGATGCTGGTTTGAAACCAGCAAGTTTGACCTTTAAAAGGTGGAGAGTGAAGTACTGCTTTTAGGTTTAAATAGTCAACTGAACAAGCCAGAGACACAGCTTGGTAGCACTTCTGGCAAAAAGACCTTGCTTTTAATTGACCAAAAGATCAATTGAGCCCTAAGTAGCCCTGTTTATATACATGAACCCAAACTTAGCTTTACTAATTGGCCCATGGTGGGGGTGATACTTTTTTCTGCTAGGGTGAGATCAAACCTGAAGGCAACAAGCACATTATATATGCTTGATGTCTTATTGATTGAATGAATGAATAAAATATTAGGTTCAGTTCCTGATAGAAAATATTAGGAAGAACCTTAATCAACTGTATCTGTAGAGAAAAAACATCCCATGATTTTGAAGGAAGTTGGTACTATGTTTTCTTACTTTACAAGCTGTGGTTAAATAACTGAGCATATCCCAGAAAAGGGAATTTTTAGAAGTTCAATGTAGCTGTGGTATAACTGACAGAATGTTGTGTGAAACTGGGACAATTTTCACTCAATTCTGTTTGTCTCTAGAAGACAAGATAAAAAGAACAGAAATAAGTTACAAATCTTGGCTACAAGTAGAATATCAATAAAGATGAGAAACTATAAAACTTTATACAGTGTTATGTGGGTAGTATCACCATGGCCATTTCACACAGAAAGACTCCAAGATCCAGAGGATAAATACCTATGGCTAGTAGAGTTTGAGTCCAAGTCTTCTAACTGCAATTTCCATGTGCTTGTCACCAGTCATTCTTTAGATATGGAATTAGATGTCCTCTTAGGTAAAGTTTTTCTACTCATGAGACATGACCAAGCTGATTCTGAACCGAAAGTCCTATAGTCAGGAATGTTGAAGAGGGTATACATGTATATATATATATATATATATATATATATATATATATATATATATGTATATTTTTTTAATTGAGTGGTTTATAGGACCAGAAGGATTTCCCTGGTGGCTCAGATGGTAAAGCATCTGCCTACAATGCAGGAGACCCAGTTTCAATCCCTGGGTCGGGAAGATCCCCTGGAGAAGGAAATGGCAACCCACTCCAGTATTCTTGCTTGGAAAATCCCATGGACGGAGGAGCTTGGTAGGCTACAGTCCATGGAGTCGTCAAGAGTCAGACACGACTGAGCGACTTCACTTTCACTTTTCACTTTATAGGACCAGATAGTTTGGTAAGAAAACACTTGAAGGCAGTACTTTTTAGACCAATGTTATGTGAATCCTATTTTGCATGACCTTAAAGAAGCGCTCCATGAAAATAGGGTGATTTCATTGACGAAGCTTGGGAAATGCTGAGTTAAACCAAGATTAATAGGTTTTTTTTCACTGTAGGATTTTTAAAGCCCTTAATATCCTTATATGTATTGTGATCTCATAAACTTTTTTGACAAAGAGAACGCTTTTTTCTTGTAGTCTCCACTAATATTTCAGAACTACTTCGTTGTGGAACACAGCTCATAAAACACTGCTTTAATGTTTCTGTCATTTGTTAAGAGGCTGTGATAACAGAGAAGACAATCTAGACTGATTGAACAATAGCCACTGTTCTTAAAGATTGCTAACAGTGTGAACCACAGTCTGTAAACACAGACTGTGTTAAACTGTGATGAACTTACTCCCCTTGTATTGTTCACATTGTTGTTGTTGTTCAGGGGCTGTCATGTCGGACTCTGAGACCCCACGGAGTGCAGCATGCCAGACTTCCCTGTCCTTCACTGTCTCCCAGAATTTGTTCAAAGCCATGTCCATTGAGTCAGTGATGCCATCCAACCATCTCATCCTCTGTCATCCCCTTCTCCTCCTGCCTTCTATCTTTCCCAGCATCAGGATCTTTCCCAATGAGTCAGCTCTTTGCATCAAGTGGCCAAAGGTAATGGATATCTGGTAGACATCTCATTGCACTTTGTAAGGTACCTGGCTCTGGTTCTCTGTTTTCTTTTTGGAACCTCAATGGTCAGGAAACATCTTAGCAAGGTTCAGACAGATAAAATTATAGAAGCAGCTTTCCCAAAGTATGAAAGAGGTTACAGATTTCACAAACGAATCAAGTCTATAAATGTTTACTGTTTATGTTTACATAAACATTAAAAATGTTTACTTTTCTCCTTCTACTGTGCTTGCTCTGTCATACTCCAAGCCTCAGCTCCTTCCTGTTCTTCATCCTTTGGCCAACATTCCCAATCTGTTAGCCCTTCTTCTCAGCTTGGACAGCATCCACAGACACAGCAGAAGTGCTCTGTGAGAAGGGACCGTAGATTCCTCTGCCTCATGTCTTAGCTCACTCGCCCACCCTCCTCCAGTCCCCTTTGCCAACTCTCTTTGTGTAAGAGATTCACAGCAGAAAGCCAAATTTTCATGGCATTCTTTCTCTAGAGATCTCCTCCCATATTTGTTAGCATCCTTTAACTCAGTTGGCTGGGGAGTCTTGCTGAAAATAGGTATTCCGATTTCAATTAGATCAGATTTAAATTAAATTTTTCCATATCAATAACACTTATTCATCTAGCAGGAAGGAGTGGAAATGGAAGCAATAGGAATTCTCAAGGAGAGGATAAGGCAGTGCATATTGGCCTCTATCCTAAGAGGGGGTGTTTCACCATATCTGCCAGCAGAACCCTGGGCTGTAGGCTTCTTAGCAACCCACCTCCCTTCCTTCCACTTGATAAGGAGAAAACGTGAGTAACAAATAATTCTTTGCTAATGATAAAAATGTTGCTTTAAAGTTTGTCTTCTAATTGTAGAGACCGTTTTAATAATTACCATTTATTAGTGTCTACTGTGTGCCTGAAACTATTTCTTAATTCTTATTTAACCATCACAATAAAAACAATATCTAACATTTATTGACTCCCCATGTGCAAGACAAGAAACTAAGATCATGACATCTAGTCCTATCACTTCATGGCAAATTGATGGGGAAAATGTGGAAACAGTGTCAGATTTCATTTTCTTGGGCTCCAAAATCACTGTGGATGGTGACTGCAGCCATGAAATTGAAAGACTCTTTCTCCTTGAAAGAATAGCTATGTCAAACCAAAACAGTGTTTAAAAAAGCAGAGATACGACTTTGCTGACAAGAGTCCATATAGTCAAAGCTATGGTTTTTCCAGTAGCCATGTATGGATGTGAGAGTTGGACCATAAAGAAGGCAGAGTGCCGAAGAATTGACGCTTTTGAACTGTGGTGCTGAAGAAGACTCTTGAGAGTCTCTTGGACTGCAAGGAGATCCAACCAGTCAATCTTAAGGAAATCAGTCCTGAATATTCATTGGAAGGACTGATGCTGAAGCTGAAACTCCAATATTTTGGACATCTGATGTGAAGAGCCGACTCATTAGAAAAGACCCTGATGCTGGGAAAGATTGAAGGCAGAAGGAGAAGGAGACAACAGAGGATGAGATGGTTGGATGGCATCACCGATGCGATGGACATGAGTTTGAGTAGGCTCTGGGAGTGGTGATGGACAGGGAAGCCTGGCATACTGCAGTCCATGGGGTCGCAAAGAGGCGGACATGACTTAGTGACTGAACAACAATGACAAGTGTCTACTGTGTGCCTGAAACTGTCTCTTAATTCTTATTTAATCATCACAATAAAACAATATCTAACCTTTATTGACTCATCATGTGCAAGACATTGCTCTAAGTTTCATAGAAAAATATTTTTCATATTAACTTTTTAACATTGGGACCAGGTAATTGACATTTCTTCTCTTTTACAAGTTAGGAAATCACATTTAAAAAATTAAACAAGTGGACGGAGGATACTTACCTTGTAAGTGACAGAACTAAAACTCTAATCCTAGTTTTGCACAATTCGAAGTCCAGATTTCGTTCCATTGCTCGAGACCTACAATTACATGGAATAAAGGTTTTCTTAGGTTGTGTAGAAAAAAGGTGGTTTAGAGTGGGATGCTGGTAGAGTAGTTCTGGGGCTGAGAGGCTATTTAGGGACCAGGGGAGCTCTGAGACCCAGAAGTTCTCTCTTTTGTGGAATCTAAACTTCTTTGTATGGGAGTGCTTCATGCTTAGTTTGCTTCTGTCTGGCCAATCCTCTCTGGAGTTGCTAATCCAAAGGCAGGAGGTTGTTGTTCTCATTGGTCAGTATCTATCACCTGTACTGGCAGTGCCTTCAATGACAAACCCTCTCAAGGTTAGCTGGCCAGCCAGGGGAGTCCAGCCTCTGGGTCAGGAGCCAATGCCTTCAGTGAGTCACCAGTTCTGCCTAAGACCTGGCCTAGCACTTGTTCTGTGAGCCAAGGGTTGTGGCCTGAACAGTTCTAGTTAGAGGTACATGGTAGATAGATCCTGCTCTGCTTCTAGTTAGAGGTACATTGGTCATGATAGATCCTGCTCTGCTTAGGGCCTTTGAACTGTCTTATGTGAGTCACCAAGGAGGAGGGATATCAGCTGAGTTTGAGCCATGCTTGAAGCAAAATAATTTTCACTGTTACAGTGGATACATTGCTGTCCTCAATAGAAAACATGTCTAAGTCAAGTATCAGATAGAAACATGACTGATGTAGTCTTTCTCAGATCAATCTCGGATATATAACATTTATGTCTGGGCTAAATTCCCATGAAGTTGACTGTGAATCATAGAAGGCAGATTCTTTGGGAACTGTCTGTTATCATTAATTCTAAGATGAAACCACAAATCAGTTATTCATCAAAATCAAATAAAGCCCAATTAGATTTTGTACAAACAAATGCAGGTAAACCTACACAGAAGACTAAGTGGTGAAACTGAAATACAGATTGTCGTTGGTCCCACACTGTACAGATGAACAGATGGCAGAGTTCCCTCCTTGGAGCCCAGTAGGTAGGAGTTTCCAGTTGAGCTATTTCAAATCCTAAAAGATGATGCTGTGAAAGTGTTTCAGTTAATCTGCCAGCAAATCTGGAACACTTGGCAGTGGCCACAGGGCTGGAAAAGGTCAGTTTTAATTCCAATCCCAAAGAAAGGCAATGCCAAAGAGTGTTCAAACTACCGCACATTTGCACTCACCTCACACGCTAACATGGCACCCCACTCCAGTACTCTTGCCTGAAAAATCCCATGGATGGAGGAGCCTGGTAGGCTGCAGTCCATGGGGTCGCTAAGAGTCAGATACAACTGAGCGACTTGACTTTCACTTTTCACTTTCATGTACTGGAGAAGGAAATGACAACCCACTCCAGTGTTCTTGCCTGGAGAATCCCAGGGACAGAGGAGCCTGGTGGGCTACCGTCTCTGGGGTCATTCAGAGTCGGACACGACTGAAGTGACTTAGCAGCAGCAGCACACGCTAACAAGGTAATGCTCAAAATTCTCCGCCAGGCTTCAACAGTACGTGAACCGTGAACTTCCAGATGTTCTGGCTGGATTTAGAAAAGGCAAAGGAACCAGAGATCAAATTGCCAACATTTGTTGGGTCATTGAAAAAGCAAGAGAGTTCCAGAAAAATATCTACTTCTGCTTTATTGACTACAGCAAAGCCTTTGACTGTGTGGATCACAACAAACTGTGGAAAATCCCTAAAGAGATGGACATACCAGACCACTTGACTTGCCTCCTGAGAAATCTGTATGCAAGTCAAGAAGCAACAGTTAGAACTGGACATGGAACCACAGACTGGTTCCAAATCAGGAAAGGAGTACATCAAGGTTGTATATTGTCACCCTGCTTATTTAACTTATATGCATAGTACATCGTACAGAATGTCAGGTTGGATGAAACACAAGCTGCAATCAAGATTGCTGGGAGAAACATCAATAACCTTAGATATACAGATGACACCACCATTATGGCAGAAAGCAAAGAAGAACTCAAGATCCTCTTGATGAAAGTGAAAAAGGAGAGTGAAAAAGTTTGCTTAAAGCTCAACATTCAGAAAACTAAGATCATGGCATCTGGTCTCATTGCTTCATGGCAAATAGATGGGGAAACAGTGGAAATAGTAAGAGACTTTATTTTTGGGGGCTCTAAAATCACTGCAGATGGTGACTGCAGCCATGAAATTAAAAGATGCTTGCTCCTTGGAAGAAAAGCTATGACCAACCTAGATAGCACATTAAAAAGCAGAGACATTACTTTGCCAACACAGGTCCGTCTAGTCAAGGCTATGGTTTTTCCAGTAGTCATGTATGGATGTGAGAGTTGGATAAAGAAGCTGAGCACTGAAGAATTGATGCTTTTGAGCTGTAGTGTTGGAGAATACTCTTGAGAGTCCCTTGGACTGCAAGGAGATCCAACCAGTCCATCTTAAAGGAAATCAGTCCTGAATATTCCTTGGAAGGACTGATGTTGAAGCTGAAACTCCAATACTTTGGCCACCTGTTGCGAAGAACCAACTCATTTGAAAAGACTCTGATGCTGGGAAAGATTGGAGGCAGGAGGAGAAGGGAACGACAGAGGATGAGATGATTGGATGGTATTACTGACTCAGTGGACATGAGTTTGGGCAAACTCTGGGAGTTGGTGACAGACAGGGAGGCCTGACATGCTTTAGTCCATGGGGCCGCAAAGAAGCGGACACGACTGAGCAACTGAACTGAACTGAACTGAAGGTAGGAGTTTACAGGTGGCAGCAGCCCAGGTCAGAAGGTTTGGAGGAAGTCTAAAACTTGGAGCTTGAATTTCTGGGCCACTTGGATTCATGGGCACCCTTGATCTCTTTCTGCTCAGCTTCTGGAGGTCTCTAGGCTGTAGTTGTGAACCTTTACAAGGGCAATTAAAGGACTTGCATTTGATCTAGGAGAAAGATCATTTGTGAAATGTATGCTCATGGGCACAAAACAAAATTTCAGCCCTGACCCCGTGGCTTTTTTCTCTTGAATTTAGTAAAAGAAAAAATCAGTGAATTCTTAACATTGCTTCCTTTTCCACCCTATGGTCCTGAAATCCCAATGCTCACCATCCCCCAGCTTCTCTAATACCCACTTAGGCTTTCTCCACCAAAAGAAATATCCTCTTGAAATCATAAAATTAACTACTTACTAATTTCAAATGGTTATAATATAAAGGAAATATACAAATCAGATAAAGGGTTAAGAATTAAAATAATCTAGGTGACATTTAATGTTTTTGTTTGGTTTTGTTTTGACTTTTACTAAATTACAACTTTTAATTCTATCAAAGGCACACACACATTTTTATGCTGCTTCGGGACCAACTTTCTCATCAACAGCTTCTAACTGAAAGAAAGAGACTTTAAATCGCCTTCTATGCACTTCTAAATACCACTGAAGTGGCCTTTTATTGTTGTTGTTGCTTTCAACTGTGTCATCATTATTCCTTTTTAATGTGTGTAGCTTGCGTTCAGCTTGGATAGGGAGAGATTTCCGCCACACTTACATGCTATCTGCATCCCCTATGATGGTGTTTCTCCAACAGGATAATCTTGATTCCTTCTGATTCCTCTTTTGCCTCATTTGGCCAGAGGCCAGTGGTTCTCAATCCTGGTTACCCATTAGAATCTCTGGGGAGCATCTAAAGAATACCAATATCTAATTTCTTCCTGAAAGGTTTGGATTTAATAGTATTAGGTGGGGTTAAAGTTTCAGTATTCTAAAAAAGCATCCCAGGGAGTTTGCATGTGGGCTAGATGGTCTTTGGGGTCTCCTTCAGGGCTAACAATCTATAGGTCTACAAGATCCTGAGCTCATAGCCCACACACAACACAGGGAAGATGTAGCAATTTTTTTTTTTTTTTTTGCATTCAGAAAGTGAAAGTCGCTTAGTTGTGTCCGACTCTTTGTGACCCCATGGACCCTAGACTGCCATGCTCCTCTGTCCATGGAATTTTCCATGCAAGGACACTGGAATAAGTTGCCATTCCCTTCTCCAGGGGATCTTCCTGACCCAGGGATCAAACCCAGGTCTCCCTCATTGCAGGCAGATTCTTTACCATCTGAGCTACCAAGGAGACCCCTTGCATTCAGAGGGCTCCTGCTATTTTATCACTCTTGCTCTTCTGCCAAAGAATTGTTTTTAACTTTTAAAGAGGACAGACTCTTTCTCACAAGAACCTTATAAATGCATTTAAACATGGAGATGCAGAATGCTTTCTGAAAAGTGTTGTAGCTGCAAAGAAGTAGACAGTGTTTTTCTGGATATCTGCCATCTTACCAGGGGATTTCCATTCCAAAGCTTGCTCATTTATATCCTATTTTACCAAGTGGACAACTCTTACAAAGCATATGAGATGGATTTATCTGAGTTAAAGGAACAGCAATGTGATTAATCATGCTGTTCCTTGCTGCCAACTTTCTCTCCTCAACAACACGGTGATAGATCTGCTGGAGGGGATAACATTAGCTGTTTGACTGGCCCCAAATCTTCCTCTGCTCAAACAGAAGCTTTGCACATCTGATGGGAGAATTAACTCCATAGACGGAGAGAGAGAGATGTGTATTTGAGATTCAGTGAACTATTGATTGATGCTGTCCTCCTATGCATTGAAACTCTGCTTAGAGAATACTGAATAACAGTTTTATTTTGATATTTTGTTTTATTAAAACACTGACAGATAAGGAGAGAACATTATTCTAATTAAGTAATTGAATAAAATGGCGAACAGATGCACTCTGGCTGCTATGGACAGCATCCTCATTTACAATGGCGAACATAACAAAAGCCATCTGGACCTTTTTAAAAAATTTTTTTTATTTTTTCATCCAAATTGGTTTTTGTTTTAGAGATGTCACTCCAAGAATTTCTATACCATTAAAGCTTCTATTCCAGTAGGACAAGGATAGCATAGAGAATATTGTTCACAATATGATCAATGAAGTCCTCTTCCTGGACATTTCCTTCTGTTACCAGGTCACCACCTGACCAACACACTGGCTTGATACTAAGATATCTTTTTATATATACCATTCAACAAGATTCATTGTCAAAATCTAAACATCTTCTATGCCTGATTGCCCCAAAAAAGAAATGGAACAGATATTTATGTGATGAACTAGCTAGCATGAATTCTCTCACTGTTGAGGACAGCTCTGATATTGAGTGTGGTACCATCTGCTACAGTAACAGGATCAACCTAATCATTAGGATCAAGGCCTAATCATTGGTCTGATGGATTGTGACTTTGTTTATTTGTTTTTCCAAGCATGAAATACATCAGAAGGAATTTTAAAGTCCTTTGCCACCAGGCACACCGTATCTATCAGATGCTTACTTTTCCCTGGGCCAGGTTTTCTTTTGTGTGTGTGTAACATATTTCTCTTTCCCCTAGAATTTCTTTTGTGTAATATATTGTGCAATAAGAAGCTGTTTGAGTACTATACTGATTCAAAGAAGAGCTACAGCCTGTTCTGATTTTGTGGACTGCCAGGAAAACCTGACACCAGGAACAGAATGTCTTACACTAGACCAACCAGAGCTACTCTGAATTGTGTTAGGTCTCAGAACTTTGACTCAACATTATACACATAAATATTTACTTCAGATGTATATCTGAGTGATGAAGCTCAAGTATACTATGTGCAATGCATGAGTGTGTGTGTGTATGGGGGATGGTGGCTGGAAGGATATTTCATTTATTGTTTCTCTAAATCTCCAAGAAAGCAGAAGAATCTATAATACTCAAAATAAGATACCTTAGAAAGCAAATTTTACTCCAGAAAGTAGAAGACAATTTAAGAAACCCTTACTTAGATGCATTTAATAAAATGTAAGATGGCCTTTTCTCAATCTAAGGACAGGGAAGTCATAAGGAGAGACCAAATTGAAATGAAGGTAGAGATACAAATGGAACTGGTTGAAATAAAAGAATTTGAGAAAATAAAAATGCGATGTTGAAATAAAAATCTGCAATGGAAGGAAAATGGAGAAGTGAAAATTATGAAAAATGAAATCAAAAGTATATTTGAAAAAAATTTCTTCAAATGTAGAGAAAAGGACAAATTAAAGACATGAATAAAGAGATAACAAATATGTGGATCAGAAAGTATTCAACCCAAGAAAAATAGTCATTCTGAAGAAAAAATAAACAGAGCAATAGACTGTAGACAACAATGAACTATGTATCAGATACCTAATTTTGTGGAGCTGAAATGAACACTTGTTTGCAATTTGAAAAGGCTCACCATGTCTAGGTAACATTTAAAATAATAATTTCTAACTTTGTGATCTTGAGCAAGTTTCTTCACTTCTCTGTGCCTGTTTCCTAACTAATAAAATGGACATAATACTAGTATCTGTCTTGAAGAGTTGTTACAGCTATAAATAAATGTTTGTGAGGATTTTAAATGGTAATTGCAGCATAGAAAGTAGTATGAGGATTTTAAATAAAATAAATGAAAAACATAGATACTTATAGTTACACTTTGTTAAATCAGTAGCTCAACATCAAGTGACTGTCAGTGCCTAGGCTATTCTATTAATAACTTGTACCTTCAATCTGGCAACTGGGTTCTGTCTCTTCTGTAACTCCATCTTGCCTCATCCTCTGTGCTTTTGTTCTCTTGTTGGTACTTCTGTCCTTCTGCTCCCTCTTTGGCTTGTTGCCCATTCATAATTCCTTCCATGGCCATTGTATCCCAGGGCCTGTTATTGGGATGCAGTCATCTGCTGCTAGCCCTACTTAAAGTTCCCCCTTGATTAGACTCTACATAACACCTCTGTGAGTCTCCATTACACTTCATAGTGGTCATGTCACCTGTGTCCTGTTCCACATGCCACCTTGCTCTAGCAGCTTCATCTGGATCCTGGTTTAATCCCACCATCCCATGGGAGCCCAGCTTAGACCAGTGAGGACCCTGCATATAAGTTCCTTTAGACCCATTATCCATGAGAAGGGCATTCAGTTCAGTTCAGTTCAGTTTAGTCAATCAGCCATGTCTGACTCTTTGCAACCCCACAGAGTGCAGCACGCCAGGCTTTCCTGTCCATCACCCACTCCCGGAGCCGACTCAAACTCATGTCCGTTGAGTCGGTGATGCCATCCAACCATCTCATCCTCTGTCATCCCCTTCTTCTCCCACCTTCAAACTTTCCCAGCATCAATCTTGTCCCAATGATCAACTCTTCACATCAGGTGGCCAAAGAATTGGAGTTTCAGCTTCAGCTTCAGTCCTTCCAATGAATATTCAGGACTGATTTCCTTCAGGATGAACTGGTTGGATCTCCTTGTAGTCCAAGGGACTCTCAAGAGTCTTCTCCAACAACACAATTCAAAAGCATCCATTCTTCAGTGTTCAGCTTGCTTTATAGTCCAACTCTCACTATCGTCCAAGTCTCATCCATACATGACTACTGGAAAAACCATAGCTTTGACTAGACAGACCTTTGTTGGTAAATTAATGTCTCTGCTTTTTAATATGCTGTCTAGGGCATTAGGACCAAGTAGAAGGTCCCGAGGCTGTCTTGCCAAGGAGAATCACATAATGAGCTTCAGAGCTCCCTGTTCAATAATTGCTTTTGTTCAGCGCTGTGCCCAGGGACAGGTCAGGAAGGGCTGTACATCTCTGGGAGTCAAGGCAGAGCTGCAGTGAGTATTTACATGCTTCAAAAGTTTGTTTAACTCCAGCTAATTCCTTCATGCATAAAGCGATCAATATAAGCATGAGGCCAAAACCAAGGACTAAATGTCATATAAAGTTTGACTTGTGCAATATTGCATTGCTTTCAGCTCTTTAATTAGCTGGCCTTAAAATCCAAAAGAAAATCATTAGCAACATGGGGATTTTAAGACATACTTTTCATGGTTAACATCTAATTATGTCTAACCTTAAAAGGAAATGGCAACCCACTCCAGTATTCCTGCCTGGGAAATCCTATGGAGAGGAGCCTGGCAGGCTACAGTTCATGGGGTCGCAAAGAGTTGGACACGACTGAGCAACTGAGCAACCTTAAAGCATGTGCTTCTGCTACATTTTTTTACCCAGAAAGGTAGACAGGAGTTCAGGGATAGCATTGAGTTTAAAAAAAAAAAAAAAAAAGATTTGGAGGAATCATGAGAAATACTGCTGGATAAATCATGTTTTATGTTGTAGAGTTCATCAGTGATGAGCTTTAGCCCAGAGGAAGTTGATGGAAATGTTTTTTAGACTTAGAGAGTTTGAGGTATGTGGGTCTTTAATACAATATATATTTTGGGCAGCAGTTATATATAGTTATAAGCTCAATGACACTTGGATCTTAATAAAATAAAGCATAGAATAATGTTATACCAATGTAGTTCTGGGCTTTCCTGGTGGCTCAGATGGTAAAAAAGAAAAAATCTGCCTGTAATGCAGGAGACCTGGGTTTGATACTTGGGTCTCGAAGATACCTTGGAGAAGAGAATGGCTACCCATTCCAGTATTGCCTGGAGAATTCCGTGGACAGAGGAGCCTGGTGGGTTACAATCCATGGGATCGCAAAGAGGTGGACATGATGTTCCTGATGTTGTAGAAGGAACACATGCTTTGAAATTTAAAAAAATCTATGTGTAAAGCTAGATATACCTCTAAACTGCTGTATGACCTTGGGCAAGCTGCTTACCTAGGTTTTCCCAGAGGTTCTTCAGTTATAAACTGAGCATGTCTCACAGGGTTTTGGGAGAACTCATTGTAAACATGTGCTTATATGCTAAATGTGTGCCTGGACTAGGTGGATACTCAAGAAATGCTAGTCCTTTTCATCTTTGGTGAGTGCGATTGTGGGGGGTAGAGATTAAGATAGTGGTCCCTCACGGAAATCCCATCCCTTAAGGCCAGCAATCCTAAAGGACCATTCCACTGCAATCCATGGCATTTAAACAGGAAATCGGCTGAGCCACAGCAGGGAAGCTTAAGAATACTGCAGTGGGTAGCCTATCCCTTCTCCAGGGTATTGTCCCAACCCAGGAATTGAACCGGGGTCTCCTGCATTGCACGCTCATTCTTTACCAGCTTAGCTACCAGGGAAGCCCTGCAGAAGTGAACGTCTACCTGCTCTAGTATTCTGCCCTGGAGAATTCCATGGACTGTATGCAACCATGGGGTTGCAAAGAGTCAGATGCATCTGAGAGACTTTCACTTTCACTTAGTGGACATCAGGCTTTGTGTTTTGAACATCAGAATATATAAACATTAAAAAATAGCCTGAAAAAATTCTGAGACCAGCTTCCATCTCTGAAGTATTCTGCCCTTCGTCCAGGGTGATTTCACTACCCACCCCAGCACTGGACTCTTCTTCCCTCAGAAACTATAGCTCTTGGGGTCACTCTATGTAGCCCTTGGAAAGCTCTTACACAGCTTTAAAATATATATGTCCAAGAGGGAGGGGATATATGTATGCATATAGCTGATTTACTTCATTATACTGCAGAAAACAACACAACATTGTAAAGCAACTGTGTGTGTGTGTGTTAGTCGTTTAGTAGTGTCTGACTCTTTGCAACCCCATGGACTGTAGCCCACCAGGCTCCTCTGTCCATGAAATTCTCCAGGCAAGAATACTGGAGTGGGTAGCCATTCCCTTCTACTGGCAATCTTCCTGACCCAGGGATCGAATCCCAGTCTCCCAAATTACAGGCAGATTCTTTACCATCTGAGCCACCAGGGAAGCCCCTGAAGGGCAACTATACCCCAATAGGAAAAAGTATATGTGTATGACTCAGCCACTCACCTCACCTGGAAGCTCCTGAGTACCTGGGACCACGTGCTTTGTTCTTGGTTCTCTCTCTAGTTTTTAGTGGGAGAGGAGCTAAGGAGAGAGGAAAAGCCAGTTGCCCGGCTGTCTGAGACACTCAGGAGGGAGGTCTGCTCTCCTTTGGTCTGTTTCCCAGGACGAGCACCCCTTGCTCTAATTTGCATTAACATCTTGGATGCATGGTCACATAGTGAACCTCTGTATTTCCCTCCCCCCAACAAATGTCTTTGTTTGTTTATTTTTAAACATCAAACGCCTTTCCAGTTCTATGGGGAAAGCTCTGATTCCATGGAAAGCTGACTTCTTATTTGCACATATTTTTGCATACCAATCAATTTTACCAAAACCTACAAGTCATTATTATTGCAATGCATCAGCTTTGTGCCCCGCCTGCTCCTTATCAGATGAGGGGCTTGAACAATTCTTTTTTAACAAGTGTGTGATGTAATGGGAGAGGCATTGGCATAGAAGGTGGAGAAACACTGAAGGGTGAATGCTTGGCACATCATAAACACAAGATACCTTCCTGAAGTTAAGTGCTCACCAGGTTGCTCGGAGCTGAGCATCGTGTGTGGAGGGTTGATAGGAGAAGACATCCATGGAAAGAACATCATGAAGTGTGAATGCCAGGGTTATGCAAGACATCGCATGCACTTCCTTATGGCTAGAATGGAGTGGCATGAGGCCCAAGAGATGCAACATGAAAGATGAGATTGGAGGAGCAGAGGGACCAGGTCACAGATGGTGCTGAATATCATGCTAGAGAGTTTGGCCTGTATCCTAAAAGTGCTAGAAGGCCCCAGAACAATATTATTTTGGGCACTAATGTGGCCACTCTTGGCCCACTGTGGTCTCTGTACCATGGCTTCCTCTCCTCACTGCTGCCCTTCTGTGAAAGGATTAGGCTTTTGACTTATTATCTCAAATATTCCCACGTTGTCATACCTCATGCATTTGAGTTTGTCTCTATAGATTTACAGAAAGTTTTACTGTAAGTTATAATATTAAATTTGCTTGTACTTTAAAGCTGAGCTGTGAAAAGACATTTTGTGAGAGGGGGAAGTTGGGTTCCACTCCAGAGTTATGAAGAGAATGAGTGCATTCTGTTTCAACTGTCTGGTGCTCTGCTGGAAGAGTTAGAGAAACACTCCTATAGGCCCCAGGGAACCACTCAAGATCATTGAGCAGGGGATGGCAGTACAGGAGACATCTGAGCTCTGGACAAGTACCATCTTCTCTGGAATAAAAGTATTATGAAAGAAGGATTCTACACAAAGGTTAATTTCATGCTATGATAGATGGTGCAGAAATAAATGCTATCAGGACTCTAAAGACAGAGAAATCTCTGTGATGTGGAAGGATTGGAGAGGCTTGCCTGCAGAAGCTGGACATGAGTTTGAAAGGACAGAAGGATTTGGGATGGCAAAGAGGAAGGAAAAGAGAACAAATAGATAATATGCAAAGAATGTGGTGCCGTGTTCATGCAAATGTGTATTTTGTATGCAAGTGTGTGTGTAAGTATGGAAAGAAGATAGGAATCAATTTGACTTCAAAAGCTGACTTAGGGAGAGCATTCTTTTTCATTACAGTATCATGTATTTAAAGGGAGGATGAGGAGAAAGAGACAAGGGAGTTGGAGATAAGAGGACAAAAATGGGAGTAAAACAAGGAAAGGAAGACAGACAGACAGAGAGATAGGAAGAGAAGCACTGAGAAAGACAGAGGGAAGGAGACGGAAGAGAAGGGGAGAGCCAAGGTTGGAGGAAATAGCCTTTTTTCCTCTTTAACTCTTCATATCTGGGCTTCAGCCGTGAGAGCTCTTGTCTAAAATGGGATGAGAAATGAAGTTTTATATTGAGAGGTGGGAGCATCTGGGGTAAATGACAACATCCAGCAAAACCACATAAAATGGAAGATTTTCAGCCAGACCTATGAACTAGTTCAGTGGAGTGTGAAGTGTGCTTTGAGAGAAAGATAAAAATGAAGTATGAAACTTCCCATCAATGTTCGAAGTATTTTCATTTGGATTTTATTTTCAAAGCACACAGAACTCAGCTTTCTCAATTTATCATCCTACTCAGGCTTCTCATGTGTGCATTATATTTTGACAAAGTACTAGAAACTCCAGTGACAGGTTTAATAGAAAGAAAGAGGCAGTCATACCTTTCTGCAGGTTTAGCACAGAGGCTCCAGAAATGATTGACAGGGAGGGCAAAGGTGGAATGTCTCCCTACCAGGAGGACAGCTTCAGTCCCCTCTGGCTGGCTGACTTCTGAGCGCAGTCAGCAGCTATTCTAGAACCCATTTCCAGATGTCCTCAAGCACAGCAGAGTGCAGCTTCTCCTGAGACATTTTGCACAGCCTTCCTAACACTAGGGGCACTTCCCTGGTGGTTCAGTGGTAAAGAATCTGCCTGCAAGGCAGGAGGCACAAGTTCAATCCCTGGGACGGAAAGATCCCCTGGAGAAGGGAATGGCAACCCACTCCAGTATTCTTGCCTGGAGAATCCCATGGCTAGAGGAGCCTGGCGGGCTACAGTCCATGGGAGTCGCAGAGAGTCGGACACAACTGAGAGAGAAGACTTTTCTAACCCTAGTGAATTTCCCTTTGTGTGAATGCTTTCTGCACAGGATGATGAGTTCTTTGGGACAGGGGTAGCTCTTACGCAACTTTGGAGCCCTGACACAGAGGATGCTCAATGCATACACATGGAAAGAAATTTCCTTAGAGGGAGTTCAGAGAGTTACAAGTGGATTTTTACAGTAGGCTCAGATTTTCTCTCCTTTCTTAAGTGGTCTCCAGGAAGTGATCTGATTTGTACCCACAGGGTGCTGCTAGCTCTGTTACTGCCTCTAACTTTGGAGTCTACCTTGAGGGAGCACTTGGCATAATACCTAGCTCCTAGCTTGTGAGATCTACTTTCCACCCTGTAAGTAGCAGCATGCTCATTCTAGGTCTGACTGGCAGCCATTCATCTCTCTCTGGCTTGGTTTCCTGACTTAGGAAATTAGCAGTGTTCAGTTCAGTTGCTAAGTCATGTCTGACTCTCTGTGACCCCTGGACTACAGCACGCCAGGCGTCCCTGTCCATCACCAACTCCCAGAGCTTACTGAAACTCAAACAAGTTTATCATGGGTTTTGAATGCATGCAACCACACTTGGAAATATAAAGTGCTCCACACACATATTCTTTCTATTGTGCTCCTTCGAAGTATTCCTGCTGCAGCAGTCTAGATCTCATTTCCTCCTATTGGAATTGACAGAGTCTCAGTTAGGAAAAATAAGGATACCGTTGCCCTTGTCAGGCAGTTAAACTTTCATCTCAGTTTCTTCTTATGTCAACAACCAAAACATTCATCTTTTGGCTTATTGGAATTTTCCATGTTATGGTCTCAGTGCTCACATACCCTGGTAAATACAATGCAAAGAGACCACGTGGGGCTCTTTGGCATGATGGGTATGGATTATGTGGATGGTCAACAAGATCCTTTTCCCAGGAAGTGTTGGCGGTCTCAACTCAGCTTTCAGTGGGGTGAATGTTCATGAGCACACTACTTGTGAGCATGTTTTGAACAGTGAGCTCACATGAAACATGGAGATCCACAATGGAAAAGGGTGATGGAATAAATGAGGTAGTTTTCTCTAGGACCTCTTAAGAGACTGGCCACAAATTGGGGCATGAAATGGTTGTTAATTTACATGAATCAAGGAAAATCAGAGGACAGGGAGTGGGAGTGATAGCATAGAGTAGGAGGAGAACAGAAAGAATTTTATATTAAAGTGGCAGTGAGGAATGGCCAGCCACTGTAACTGGCTAGAGACGTAGATAGCTAGAGACTTTATGATAGCACATCCAATTGTTCTGCTCTAACTATTGGTGCTAAGAAATATTTGTCAGCTCTTAACTCTTGGAGATAAACCTTACGTGTCAGTTGTGTCCGGTTATCATCTTATCTACACTAATTGAATTTCTAGTAGAACACTGTGAGCCTTGACTCTCCATAAAGCTTTTCCTGTCTGTGTCATCTCTTGATACACATTCTTACATTGTCGTGGTCTTCAATCAAGTATTTCTCTTTTACCATACTTCCTCTGCTCTCTACCCCTGCTCAATTTGCACATGCAAACACACACACACTCACCTATAAATACTCTCTTCTTCCCTGCACAGGCCTAAAATCCATAGGAAGCACTTAATAAACACTGAGGGAAAGAACTGGGTTCCTACATATTCAAGTCTTTACTGCAGAAGGAACCCATAGCCATTACTGTTTCGTTTACAACGCCAATCTAAGTTTCCCTAGGTGTTGTCACCAGGGATGTCTTGCCCTGTTTGCTACCAGCTCTATTGGTGGTTGTAGCTTCTCTGAGATGAACATTTCCCAAAGTGGTTTCTTCAAAATATAGCTCTGAGATAGCACACATGCTGTACACGCCAGGGGGAAGTCTACAGTTCATGTCAGCATATTAATTGCTGTGAGGAGACCTGCAGTAAAGAAAGCCATTTGGCCATTTGTTAACAATATTTTCCAAATCTATTTGACTATAGAGCATCTTTTACGGACAGCCACACCTATTTTTTCCAGGGCAATGGTGTTTCCTGGAATGTGTGTGTGTGTGTGTGTGTGTGTGTGTGTGCGCGCGTGCGCACTCAGTGGCTCATTGTGTCCGACTCTTGGTGATACCATGGACTGTAGCCTGTAAGGCTCCTCTGTCCATGGAATTTTTCCGGGCAAGAATACTGGAGAGGGGTGCCATTTCCTCCTCCAGAGGATCTTCCCGTCCCTGGGACTGAACCCATGTCTCCTGCATCTCTTGCATTGGCAGACTGATTCTTTGCCACTGAACCATCTGGGAAGCCCATTTCCTAGGATATGTTTTGGCAAATAATGTCCTGCATATCCAGCTTCTATTCTCTGCCTTCCTAAGTCTTGAGCTTTCATTGTACTAGCTGCCTCCCCTTGCCTCAGACCCAGGGCTTAAGTTTTTGCTTAGGAGTAGGCAGAAACTTTGGGAGCCCACAGAAAGATGACTATCTGGGCTAACTTAATGTAGTTTGGGACTGGAAGGGACACTGAAAATTCATTCCCAAACCTTCATTACAGAATTAAGGAGAGACTTTCCTGGCAGTCCAGTGGTTAAGACTATGCCTTCCAATGTAGGGGGCATGGGTTGATCCCTGATCATGGAATTAAGATTCCCACATGCTTCACGGTCTTTTCCAAGAAAAAACTCTGATGCTGGGAAAGATTGAAAGCAGGAGAATAGGGCAACAGAGGATCAGATGGTTGGATGGCATCATCGATTCAATGGACATGAACTTGGGCAAACTCCGGGAGACAGTGAAGGACAGGGAGGCCTGATATGTTGCAGTCCTTGGGGAAGCAAAGAGTCGGAGATGACTTGTCGACTGAACAACAACAAATGCTGCATGGTGCAGCCATAAAATAGAACTGAAGAAATAGGTTCATGTGAGTAAAAGTCCACTGAACAATTAATTGCAAAACTGATACTAACATCCAGGTATCTGAATTCCAAGGCAAGGCTATTTCTCCTTTCTATTTTCCCTCTATTCATATAGCAAAACTTTCATAGAGAGTCAGCATTTGGGGCATGCTGACTTCATTGAAAATAGGCAGGCCCAGAGCCAGTAGGAAGGATTATAATTCCACCGGATTTAACTAGTGATTTTGAGGAGTTCAATGTGTGCCCTGGAAATGGAGCAGATTGGCAATTGGAGCCCATACTTTTGTCAAAGGATGAATGCTGCCTCTAAAATTTGGAAGAATATAGTCTATTATCTGTCCTACCTCTCACCTGAAAATAAAAATCTTCTGCCTCCCATGGGCTGAGCAAAGCAGGGAGGGAACAATTTGATTTTCAGATAAAGACCTTCTTTGAAAACCTTCCCAGGAGATTTGATTTGTGGGAGTATAACCCAGTGGTAAATGATAGTGTGGGGAGTAGATAAACATGGCCTTGTTTGATCATGGCCCCAAAGGCCTAGATCAATTTCCCGAGAGACGTAGAAATTTCAGAGGGATGAGCTATGGAAAACAGCTTTTACTACATGAGGTCAGGCTGCCTGCTTCCTTTGGAAAAGCCCATTGTAGGAAGGTTCATTCTAATAAATTGTTTGCTGGAAACTCCATGGTAAAGATGAGGCTAGAGGTGGAAAAGATAGTGGAGGTAATTGACAGCCATCTGGTAGTTAATAGATAAAACTCAGCTCTTTCCAAAGCATGGAAGTCTAGTCAGAACATCAAGCCCAGGGAGAATCTTTTAGAAAAAAAAATGTAGAGAAAATTTAAAGTTGGAAATAATAACAGTGGAAAGAAGGACTTTGGGGTGTTCTTCCAACTTCCTGTTAAATAGTTACTTATATGAGGCCTTGCAAGTCCTCAAGGCCTCAAGGTTGTTAATGACTACTGAGAGACAGTTCTGTGCTAATTGTCTGTATATCAAAAGTTATTTCTGTCCTAAGAAGATGAAGACAATGAATAAATTGTGTTCAAGGGTCTTGTGTCCCACTGTGCACTTTAGTATGGGAGCAGAGGATGGATCTGAATCCACAACATTTCCATGTTCACACTGGTACCCTAGGCCATTAGAGGCCAGTCATTGTTGGCCTCTGGGATGGACTTGTCCAGAGTTTCACCCCCGGGAAAGGAACTTTGTGTCTTTTAACATAGGGCATTCTCTGGAAGATTGTCTTATGACTACAATACAGGTTTCCTGACTCTGGGCATGTACAATAATACTTGGGGGCCAGATGGTCTGGCCCCATTCGCCTCTGCTCTGGCCAGTAGACCTCCACCTGCACAAGCACATGCATCTTCAAACTAGGAAAGAGTATCCAAAGTCCCTCAGCCTTGGATCTCACCCCTCGTTCCCTCTTTGGCCCTCAGGGTTGGGGGTTCTTGACTCAGAGTGAAAGAATCCACCCGTGTGTGTGTGTGTGTGTGTGTGTGTGTGTGTGTGTGAAAGTCACTCAGTCATGTCTGACTCTTTGTGACCCCATGGACTATACAGTCCATGGAATTCTCCAGGTCAGAATATTGGAGTGGGTAGCCTTTATCTTCTCCAGGGGATCTTCCTAACCGAGGGATCGAACCCAGGTCTCCCACATTGCAGGTGGGCTCTTTCCCAGCTGAGCCACAAGGGAAGCCCCTAGCAGAACATTAATCAGCCAGACCTTCTATGTGGGGGAAATGGAGTTGAGAGAAGGAAGGAGCTGTATTCTCTGTGCCTGCCCTCAAGGAGCCCTCACTATCATGTGGACGGGTCGGGCTGTGGGACATGAGATGCTCTGGCATATCCATTTTCAGCAAGGCTGTGTGGAGTTTTGGGCCTCTATGTGGGCAGAGAATGGAGAGTAGGTGTTCTGAAGTCGCATGGCCTTGACTGAGGCCTCTCAGGATTGTTCTGTACCTGGAACATTTAATAGAAATACAGGCCCCTCTCAGCTCACTCCAAACTGCAGGGAACCCAAAGAGCCAGCAGAACAGTTTTAAATAGGTGCTAAAAAGTGTCACAATTGCCGAGGCATCCTTGGCAAACAGATTTGCAGAGCATAAGCCTGGGCGTGGTAAGGAGAACTCTGTGCTGATGGTGCTCAGTGGTGAGAAGCCAGGTATTGCTGATTTTCAAGGATTGTGGGTTTAGTTCCTTGTCCAGGCAGAGAAGTCCTGAGTAGTTGAAAATGTGGGCCCACCTTCTCTATTGGTGTGTCCCCTGCCTCTTTTGGAGTTACTCTCTCACTGCTGTCTTTTCAAGACTGATACACAAATCCAGATTCACAAAGGGCTAAATTCAAGCCACACAGCTCTTCACTGAAAGTCAAGGTCCTAGATTGGATGTTTTTCTATCCATGCAGTCATCCATTCATGCATTAAAAGCAGAATGACCCTATGCTACCTGGTGAAAAGACACAATGGGGGGACCCCTCTTTCAGGCTGTCATTCCCAGGAAACATTTCTGTCATGCACTCTTGCTATGACAAGACCAGTAACTAGCATGGCCCCGTGGGCTTGTCTGGAACCTCAGAGCTGGAAGACACTTCAGAAGTCAGATGGTTTCTCTACCTAATGCAGAAAACACTTGACAGGAGGTTGAAAAGAAGAGAGGAGGTTGGAAGAAGGCAGGTAAAATGTGTTGAGTGATTACTTAACAAGTCCGAGTATTAGTGTCATGTGTGACTGTTATTATTACTGTGTGCCCCACACTGTTTTAAGCAAGTTGTTTACCAGATGATAATGGCCCTGTTTGGAGAGCTGGGACTGCAAGAGATAAAGTAACTTTCCCAAGGCCAGGCAGAGGGAGATGACAGAGCCAGGATTCAAACCCAGATCTGCCTGGCACTCAAGTCTGCATTCTTATGACCCCACTACATAACCTCTGACAGCAATGAAAATTTCCCTCTTGGATTTTCTTTTGCTGTGTTAAGCTGATATTTTGATGCTACCTCTTCCTGATTTATTGGACCATTTGACTTAGCAGAGACAGTAGTGTCCTGCAGGCTGGAAATTTCCCTGCCCTTCACGACAAGCCGCAGCAGCTCTGAAAATGTCCTCTTGATCACCTACAGGAGGTGTCCAAGCAGGCTATGGGTAAATATCACCTATTCCTTGAACAGAGAGGGAAATATTTACAGTTCTCTTTATAAAATATTTACCAGGCTCTTATGTAATTTGTTGATAACAAACAGATTTCAGCTAACTTTGAGGTGATGAGCAATTCTGTTAAACAGATGGGACCAAAAACAGAATCCCGATTAGACAAATGTTTTCTATAGAATAGTACTCATGCCATGTTAGGTTTGCCACTGGGGGAACATTTCCAAATAGAGAACTGGACCCAAGGTGAAAACATCTGTGGGTCTTTTATCATTTTTTTTTCTTTCTTTCTCCTGCAGGAGATTTCTCTTAAACTCCCCATCAAGGACTTGCAATAACTGTAAGCCCCACTGTCCAATTACTGATGAAAGTGTGTGGGGTTGAAGTCTGCCCTGTTCCACTTGCTTTCCCCCATATATCTGGCCCAAATGCACACAGCATTTTATTATCTAATCCTCTGCAGCAAACTGAGTTTCCCTTGGCTGATCTCCAGTTCAGTTTCTGAAATCTTGATATTGCTTTTTTTTTTTGCCTCCTCTGCAGTGAGCAGCGTGGTGATTTTTAAAAAAGATAACCGTTCGCAGGCAGCAGCAGCCTCCTCCTGCCAGTCGGTGCCTGCCGCACACCGGTCACGCCTCCCGCAGGCCGGTGTTACGTAACCTCTGCACTGGGCTTGGCAGCGCCAGGGGCTCTGTGAGCCCATCGGGGTTGCTGTCATCTCCTGCAGAAATGATTTCCTTCATGGTTCCCCACTTTCGATTCCACTCTCTTATTTGAAAAGAGCAGGGTCCATAACAATGGCAGACTTCAGTTTGAATCGAGGGTCTGTCTGGTAGCAGCTCATGACCTTGAGGACGTAACTGATGCTAGTGGCAAAGTTCTTGTCTGTAAAAGCAGGGCTGCTGTGAGTGGGTGAAGGGAGTGGGTCAGGAAAGACATCTAGCCCAATGCCTGGAAGCTGGCAGACGCTCAACAAACGGAGCTCTCAGTTTTATTATTGTCCAGCAGGATGGGCTGGACTATGTAACACTTTGGACTAAGACGGTTTCCTTTTAGCTTTGCTGCTTAAGGCGGTCTTTATCCTTAGGACCTGGCCCTCTATGTAAGACTTTGGACTAAGACGTTTTTCTTTTAGCTTTGCTGCTTAAGGCAGTCTTTATCCTTAGGACCTGGCCCTCTATGAAGAAGGAAGTGGCAGAAAGAGCCCCAAGTAGGGTAATCTTGGGTTCTTGTCCTCTTGCTCTTGTTGGGAAGAGGAAAATTTCCCTCTTTTCTTCTTAGTTCTTTTGGCTGGTTGAATAATTTAAATGACATGAGATAGATTAACAGGAGGAAAAAACTCTAAATGAAGAAAATGGCAACCCACTCCAGTATTCTTGCCTGGGAAATCCCATGGACAGAAGAGCCTGGTAGGCTATAGTCCATGGGATCACAAGAGTTGGACATGGCTTAGCTACTAAACCACCAAATAAATGTTTACAGGGCCATCCAGAAACATTGGGGCATAGAGAGGACTTTGATCAAACAGGTTCTGCTAGGTTCCACTCTCACACCTAATTGATCCTATACAGCCGACCCTCGGTATCCATGGGCATTGATTGTTTCCAGGAACCCCCCCCATAGACACCAAAATCTACAGATGCTCAAGTCCTTTATATAAATAGATGTAGAAATTCATTCTGGGTAGGTTGAGTCTGAGGATGCTGGCTATACGATACAGGATACAGAAGGTTGACTGTACAATAGTTATTCATGGTAGGCGTCCCCTTCCTGGAACATGTTCTCTTTCTGAGTTCATTAAGGCGTTAGGAGGAAGGTCAGAGGTTCTTCCTGAGTCGTTCGGGCCTTGATTGTTTTCAGCACATACAAATTTGTATGCCAGAGTTCTGCATCTTGGAGTAACTTGTTCTGAACCTCTACACGATTCCAAAACTATCATCGTGATGCTGGGCAGGACTGACTTTCATCTGCTACATGAAACCGTCATTTGAAATGACTCTCATGACCCCCTTCTGGCATCTGTGTTCTTTAGTGAAGAAGCTTAAAAATAACTACAGTGTGAACTGCAAACTATGCAATGATAGTTTAAGGCAATTCCCCCACCCTCATCATACCTTTTTTTTTTTTTTTTTTCCCCCCACTGGGTGCCCCCAAACACTCTTTAAGACAGGATCTTTCCTTCATTCACCAGATGAAACCTCTCTGTTGAAGTATCTTTCCTGTGTTCACCAGGAAGCTAAGGGCAGAGCTGGCATTCAAGTAGGTCAACTTTAAAGAGGACTCTCTTTCTGCTACTCTTTGCTGCCTTTCCTAGAGGCTTGTCCTTGAATTCAATTCCCTTGTCAACATTTGGGATCCAAGCCTTTCAAGGATGATTTAGTCACTCAGCAGTATTTTAATATTAATGATATTTAAAGTGGATTCTCTGCCATGCCCTAACATGGGGCAATTTTGGAGGAATTTGTCATGGAGAGGCACAGGGCCTAATTGAAACACTAGTTTCTAGTGCTTCTCTTGGTGCTCCTGGGGATTTCATAGTTCATATTTCCAGGTAGTAGTGGGTGTTTGAATAAAACATTAGCTCTAGAATTATCCTGAGCTAAGGAGAGGAGAAACATTCTATACACGGACTCAGTACCCATTGATTTGAAATCTGTAGTCACTCTTGCGCAATTTGTGAGGAACCAATTTGCTTACCAAATTAATAGCATACCAAATAGTCAGGATCTTTTCATCCACTCAAGGAAACTGACTTTTCAAACTTAGATCTTCTTTGTTGTGGTTCACTGAAGCAGAGCCACTAAGCAGCTTCATTTATGCAATTCTCTTAAGTTTTTGAAATTTAGCATAATTGAGATTTTCTACATTTAGGCTCTGTTTCTCCCTAATTAGTTTATAATATTGAGGCTTAGAAATACATTTCAATGCATTTTAAAATCTATGTGACTGCAGGAGAGGCTGTTTCATCTCGTCTTTTTATTTCCCACTATAGCCTCTCCAGTTCTCTCTTCCAGTCCCTCCCGGAAGCGCTGATAACCTGATTGCTCCCTTCCCAGCTCAACATCTCTTCTTTGTTACAAGCAAAGGATTGAAAGGCAGGAGTACCAAGCAGCACTGTGTCTCCGTCTGACCATGTGACAGGATGGGAAGCAAAGTCAAGTCCCCTTCTTGAGTTCTTCCGTCTCTCTTTTCGCAAACACCACTAAGCACATTGTTATTGTTTTGGTGCTGGTCAGAGGATCCTGAGAGGTGAAACTGAAAGTGGAAGTTGCTCAGTTGTGTCCGACTCTTTGCGACCTCGTGGACTGTATAGTCCATGGAATTCTCCAGGCCAGAATACTGGAGTGGGTAGCCTTTCCCTTCTTCAGGGTATCTTCCCAACCCAGGGATCGAACCCAGGTCTCCTGCACTGCGGATTCTTTACCAGCTGAGCCTGAGAGGTAAACTTCTAATTAAGGTATGTATGAGACGTCGTGTAATCTCTGCATCTAAGCCTTGTGCTCTGACCTTGCTTTTTTAGCAGTGTGAGGGACAGAAGGCAAGCCAGGGTGGCTGGAGCCCAGTGAATGAAGAGGAGAGTCCAGGGAGGTGAGGTGACAGTAGACTTGGACCAGATCTTGGGGCCCTGCTAGGCACAACTGACTGCACAATTTGTGGGTCCTGGTGCAAAATAAAAATGTGGGACCCTTTTATAAGAAATTATTAAGGATTTCAATACAAAGACAACAAAGTTTAAACTAAGGGCAGGTCCTTCTAACTGTGGGCTCTATATGGCTATGTGAGCCATGTGTCCATGAAGCATGCACTGCCATGATGAAGAGGTTGGATTTTGTGCTAATTGCTATTGGAAGCAATTCCAGTAAAAGCAGGAGGACCTAGAAATCATATAACTCAGTTAATTTGATGGAAAGTTGTATGAGGTAGCACAGAGAAGATGGTGACTAAATATCTTTGATATTTTTGCTGTTGTTCAGTCACTCAATCATGTCCAGCCCTTTGAGACCACATGGACCTCAGCACACCAGGCTTCCCTGTCCTTCACTATCCCCCAGAGCTTGCTCAAACTCATGTCCTTTGAGTCAGGGATCCCATCCAACCATGATTGTCCTCTGTTGTCCCCTTCTCCTCCTGCCCTCAATCTTTCCCAGAATTGGGGTCTTTTCTAATGAGTCGGCTCTTCACATCAGGTGCCCAAAGCATTGGAGCTTCAGCTTCAGCCTCAGTCCTTCCAATGAATATTCAGGACTGATTTTCTTTAGGATTGACTGGTTGGATCTCCTTGCAGTCCAAGGGTCTCTCAAGAGTCTTCTCCAATATCATAGTTCAGAAGCATCAATTCTTCGGCTCTCAGCCTTCTTTATGGTCCAACTCTCACATCTATACGTGACGACTGGAAAAACCATAGCTTTGACTATACAAGCCAAATATCTTTGGTATTAGGAGACTTGAATTCTTTTAGTCTACCTCTAGCTTGCCATGTGGTTTTGAACATGACAGAGTCTTATATGCTCCTCCGACCCCCATCTCCCCCAACTCTGGTGCCCTGAGAAAGCTTGATTCTAGAGCAGGGCCCTGGAATCTGCATTTTTAATGTTCTCTGGGTGATTCTACTGTGGAGTCAGGTTTAGAAATGATAACCCTGAAACATCTGTGACAAAACATACTTGCATATGTGACAGTCTTCTGTTTATCTGTTGGCCCAAGTTAGTCTTTGACATATAGCCTGAAATTGTCAAGGGTACTTTTTACTGCAACTAAGTTGACAGTGTGGTGACAGCCTGGTAGGAGTGGTGTTCACTGTGTAGACAGTGTATGTGCTGTGTAGACAGTGCTAAGAAACAAATTAAGGGCAGAATAATCTCAGGATCCTTCTCTGGACATGTTGCTCCTGCATCTTAAAAAGTTGACTCATTTACTGTGACAATTTATTTGACTCTTTGTATGATGAAATATTTGTTTCCCAGGTGGCACTAGTGGTAAAGAACCCTACAAATCTACCTGCCAATGCAGTGGGTTTTATCCCTGGGTCGGCAAGATCCCCTGGAGGAGGGCATGGCAACCCACTCCAGTATTCTTGCCTGGAGAATCCCCATGGACAGAGGAGCCTGGTGGGGTACAGTCCATAGGGTCGCAAAGAGTTGGACATGACTGAAGCAACTTAGCGTGCATGCAGGCATAGTGAAATAGTTATAATTTTACTTTGCCATATTTTTTTTTCCCACTGAGTTTAGCTCTTATTTTAAGAATAGGCAAAATGATAATTTCTTTTACTGTGTCTCAGGTTTATTGACATCTTCCCTTAGCTATGTCCCTACACAAGGTTGATGATGCTGAGGGCAAGATAGCAACATGCTAAGCATTTTCTAATCTACTCTGATCATAAATGAATCATTTCTAATCTTCTAAGGTTTCAGTTATATGGAATATTGGAAATCAAAAATTAGAAAAATAGTGAATTTGTATGCAAAAACTCTAAATATTTGTCAAATGTTAAAGGACCATTTTCAGACATTAATATGACCTTTGAAACATCTTATCTCAGTATTTAAAAAAGCTTCATACTGCATGTTTTATTTGAATTACTGTGTGGGAGGAGAATCAAAGAAAGTCATTGTGTGTTTGGAAAAGAAAGAAAAGTGAACTAATTCTACAGTGCGGAAATGGTTTCCTTTGAAAGGTGTCCTTCACTTGCCTTTGTTTGAGGTTAATTATATACTTTTAAAAGTACTTCCCCCAGGAATGATTTTTGACTCATGAGTTATTTTTGAATGTATATGTTACCCCATCAATTTGCCACATTGCTAAGAAAATAGTAGTTGAAAGCAACATTTCTTGGCTAGTAGCTGAAGGGCTTTCTCATTTTTTAATACAAGAACAATATAACAGTAAGACAGCTTTCCAAAAGAAAGAAATAAGGTCTTCAGTCCTATATAAATATTTTTGAAATTTCTTATTTTGTATGGGGGTAGAGATGATTAACAATGTTGTAACAGTTTCAGGTGAGCAGCAAAGGGACTCAGTCATACAAACACATGTGTCCATTCTCCCCCAAACCCTGCTCCCATCCAGACTGCCACATAACATTGAGCAGAGCTCCATGTGCTACATAAATTTTTATCTGTACTTTTCCTTTATTTAAGGTAATTTAGAATGATAGTCTCACATGATTGTATAGGGTATGTGACAGAAAATTTTTGTCAGAATATAGAATTAAATTTTGGGGCATCCTTTTTTCTTTTCCTTTCTGTAAGCACATTTGTCTTCCTTTTCAGGGTAACAAAGTAGATGATGGCAATACTAGTTTTATTCTAGAACTTGGGGATTATTTTCTTATAGAAACTAAATGCTCATATCCTTATACTCTGCAATATGTCTCTTTCCCTCGTTCATCTTTTCCCTTGCCCAGAATCACTGCCTCTTTTTCTTTCTATCCAGCTCTCTCTGGCCTGTGCATGTCACACAGGATTCCAGATGATAATCAGGGACCAAAAAGAATAGATGCTTCTCGACATTTATTGAAATATCATGTGATTCACTCATTTCAGTGAGGACATAGGACTATTATTTTATCTGAGTAAATATTGAGTCAACTTTAATCTGCAGAAAAGGTGGCAGGATTTAGCTGCAAGCATATCTTCCAAATTGTGTTAGTGATGTAATAGCATTGTCAGAGTTGGTATTCCTACTTCAACAAAATGATTCCCAAAAGACCAGAAAAAAAGGTGTTTGCTGCAGCTTCCTGGCAATAAGGGGAAAGTGTAAATCACACATAAGGGAACTGCTAAGCACATTAAGAACGTGAACAATTGTCTATGAGTGTTATTTCTGATACTACTTTCCATGCAGAACCATTAAGTCTGTGTGGCGGTAACTACGTATACAGGATCACATTTTCTGGTCACGACTCAAAGTCTCAGTTTTGACAGTAAAAATGCTTCATCGCTTACATTTTACAATTAATCTTTAACCTTTGCTTTGTTTCAGATTTTTGTTTATACTTTTATGTCCAGGGTAAAAATGTAATAGTCAACATAGGATTTTGAGAGCATAGTCAAGACAGTAAAATTAAAGATTGAATCCATTTAAACTTTCTTTTTTTAAAAGATGCTCTTGACAGTTTGAACTTGATTATTCCAATTTTGGGGCTTCCTTGGTGGCTCAGCAATACAGAATCCACCTGCAATGCAGGAGCCACAGGAGACACAGTTTTGATCTCTGGGTAAGGAAGAACCCCTGAAAGTGGGCACGGCAACCTACTTCAGTATTCTTGCTGGAGAATCCCTTGGGCAGAGAAGCCTGGAGGGCTACAGTCCATGGAGTCTCACAGTGTTGGACATGACTGAAGTGACAGAGCAGACCTGAAAGTATGCAAATTCCAATTTTTATTTATTTCCCCATCTTTTGCTTTCCCTCTCATATATTCATTCCTTCAGATAGTCCTCAAACATAACTAAACATCATTATGATCTTACTTTTATTTTAAGCAGTTTTACATGCAATATCTTTAACAGAACATGTATAGACAGGAAGCCTAAATCACCTTGTCTGTAATTATTCGGAATCTCAACCAGAAGTGATACTCTAATTGGTCTAGTCTTGGTGATACTTCAGTTTTCTTTCAGATTGTCCTAGGCCAACATTTCCAGTAATTACTGTTTCATAGAAATTAAAGAGTAAAGAAAATGTATAAAAGTCCAAAATGTAAGCTAATTTTAATGAAAACTGATAGAAAAACACTGTAAAAGGTATTTTCAGTGGTGGAAAGAAGGTACATCTTACCTAGAATCACAGACTCTGAACTAGAAGGATGCTATCCCCAAATACCCACCCTCAGCAGTCTTCAAAGTCACAGTCTCAGCTTGAATACTTCTATTGATACATTCTGTTGTAGATTTGGTACTGATATTGAACCATATTTGTCTTAGTTAGTTCAGACTGCTGTAAGTAACTGCCACAGACTGGGTGGCTTAAACAACAAATATTTATTTTGTGTAGTTATGGAGTCTGGACCAAGATCAAGGTACTGACAGATTTGGTGTCTGATGAGGACCTCCATCCTGGTTCATAGATTGTTGTCTTTCTGCTATGCACTCACATAGCAGAAGGGGCAGAGGAGCTTTCTGGGGTCTCTTATAAGGCCACTAATCCCTTTTAGGAGGGCTCCACCCTCATAACCTAATCATTTCCTAAAGCTTCCACCTTCTAATAGCTTCATTTTGGGGATTAGGTTTCAACATATGAACTTTAGAGGGACTAGTTCAGTCCATAACAATGCCAGTCTTTAGGATAACAGCCCTTAACTGAAGCCCTTAACTTCAAAATCAGCCTCCTTGAAGCTTTGGTTCACTTCAATGTAATACAGCAATTACTGAGTACTTATGAGCAATTACACCACCCTTATGACAGAAAGTGAAGAAGAACTAAAGAGCCTCTTGATGAAAGTGAAAGAGGAGAGTGAAAAAGTTGGCTTAAAGCTCAACACTCAGAAAACTAAGATATGGCCTCTGGTCTCATCACTTCAAGGCAAATAGATGGGGAAACAGTGGAAACAGTGGCTGACTTTATTTTTCTGGGCTCCAAAATTACTGCAGATGGTGATTGCAGCTGTGAAATTAAAAGACGCTTGCTCCTTGGAGGGAAAGTTATGACCAACTTAGATAGCATATTAAAAAGCAGAGACATTACTTTGTCAACAAAGGTACTTCTAGTCTAGGCTATGGTTTTTCCAGTAGTCATGTATGGATGTGAGAGTTGGACTATAAAGAATGCTGAGTGACGAAGAATTGATGCTTTTGAACTGTGGTGTTGGAGAAGACTCTTGAGAATCCCTTGGACTGCAAGGAAATCCAACCAGTCCATCCTAAAGGAGATCAGTCCTGGGTGTTCATTGGAAGGACTGATGCTGAAGCTGAAACTCCAATACTTTGGCCACCTCATGCGAAGAGTTGACTCATTTGAAAAGACCCTGATGCTGGGAAAGATTGAGGGCAGGAGGAGAATGGGATGACAGAGGGTGAGATGTTTGGATGGCATCACCGACTCAGTGGACATGAGTTTGGGTAAGCTCTGAGAGTTGGTGATGGCTAGGAAGGCCTGGTGTGCTGCAGTTCATGGGGTCGCAAAGAGTCGGATACGACTGAGTGACTGAATTGAACTGAACTGAATTTACTGAGTACTTACTATATCTTAAGGGCTCTGCTTGGCACTGGGTTATAAAAATGAGTAAGGAAGACACAGTTTATACTTAGTGATTACGGAAAGTGATGGTTAGGATTTTTTAGGATAAATAATAGAAACCCCCTCAAAGCACCTTAAACAAAAAAATAACTTATTGAAAAGATCCAGTGATTGGTCTAACATCATGTAAGGCGAATACTGGTATTCAAACCATGTCACAGAAATTCACCTCTTTAAACCTCTGAGCTCTTCTTTTTTCTCTGTTGTGCTCTGTCAAAGGGATGGAAAACGTGATCCTTGTTTGCTTCTGTCTTATGTGTGCCTTGGTGGGATTCTCAGGGAAATGAAAGTGCCCTTTGCCTGATGACACTAGCAAAAATCCAGTGGAAGCTCTGATCAGGTTAGGGTCATGTGACACCCCAAATAGGAGCTGGATATTGCTTAAAGTGGGGGAAGCTTACTACTTAGCCCTGCCTGCCTGATGTGGAATAGATTTCATTCCACATCAAAAGGCTTTCATTACTAGAAGACACAATGAAAGGACAGTGTGCTTGTAGTGAAAACTGTGTCTATCTATTAATACCACAGTACACTATGGTGAAGGATATGACCCAACTTCAATGTTTGATAAAAGCCACCCTGCTTCTTAATCCCTATCACAAACATGCTCACATGTCTGCACACACATACACAGCACACACTTTGCCTCTTTCCTAGTTTTCTTGTTTCTAACCCAACAAACATGGCCTTCCTTGAGTATTCCTGGGGCAAGATATCTAGACCCCTCTTGGTCACCAACCTGTGGCCACTCTCTAGTTTGTCAACATAAGTAGCTATCCATTTTCACAATTACCCATATATGGTCCAACTAGGCTAGATGTCCATGGTATTTTCACATTTATCTGAATTCTTCTGTGATTTTTCACCTACAATTAAATAGTGATTTAAATCACTGAGTAAATATTGTTGATTTAGACTGTGTATTGCAAACTAGTTGTTGGTGAATTATATCTTTCAATAGGCATTTATGTTTATGCCAAATATTAAAATAGTTTGCTTTGCAATATTTTAATGTGGGTAATTCCAAATAAAATTCTGAATTTCCACAAGACATTTACTCTATGAGAGAAGAATCCTTATTTGTCAGTCTACCTTTAGTGCTTGAAACATAAAGGCAACTCAGTATCTTTTAAATTGAGTTTCATGAGATTATTTGGAAGGTGTAGTCTATGTATCACATGAGCTGTTTAGTCTAATGCTGTATCATTAGAAAATATGATATGTCTTTTATCTTCATTCATGTCAGTTATAAAAATGTTGAGTGGGATGGGATTGTTGATGGAGCCTTGGAGCAACCTTCAAGATTCATTAGCATAAATTCTATGGTTTGATTACTCATCCATGCTGCGGAGCCTCTTGTCTGATATTTATTTCACTTAATAGTTACATCTTTTTCACAAGGTTATTAGGAAACATTTGGCAAGTATTTTATGGCAATTCTATTTAACATGGTTTCTAATAGACTAATAACACCATTACAAAAAAGAATGATGTTAATACAGCAGGAGATATTTTCTTTGTGAAGTGATGGGACCAGATGCCATCATCTTAGTTTTATGAATGTTGAGTTTTAAGCCAGCTTTTTCACTCTCCTCTTTCACCTTCATCAAGAGGCTCTTTATTTCAACAAAAAACATTAAGTTCAACAACAGCAACATCTTTTCTAGAGTCCATTTTGACTCTTGGTTATCATTTCCCAGGCTCCTCTGTCCATGGAATTCTCCAGGCAAGAATACTGGAGTGGGTGGTGGTGGTGGTTTAGTCGCTAAGTCGTGTCCGACTCTTGCGACCCCATGGACTGCAGCCTGTCAGGCGCCTCTGTCCCTGGGGTGCTCCAGGCAAGAATACTGGAGTGGGTTGCCATTTCCTTCTCCAGGGGATCTTCCTGACTCAGGAATTGAACCTGGGTCTCCTGCATTGCAGGCAGATTCTTTACCGACTGAGCTATGAGGGAAGCCCACTGGAGTGGGTAGTCACTCCCTACTTCAGGCCTTCCTTTCTATATGACTATAAATGGCCTATTTTATTGTTGTTGTTTTGTTGTTCAGTCACTAAGTTGTGTCTGACTCTTTGCAACCCTACAGACTGCAGCACGCCAGGCTTCCATGTCCTTCACAGTCTCCTGGAAATCACTCCAACTCACATCCATGAGATGGTGATGCCATCCAACCATCTCATTCTCGGCTGCCCGCTTCTCCCTGTGCCTTCAGTCTTTCTCAGCATCAGGGTCTTTTCCAATGAGCTGACTCTTCGCATCAGATGGCCAGAATACAGGAGCTTCAGCTTCAGCATCAGTCCTTCCAATGAATATTCAGGGTTGATTTCCTTTAGGATGGACTGGTTGGGTCTCCTTGTAGCCCAAGGGACTCTCAAGAGTCTTTTCTAACACCACAATTTGAAAGCATCAGTTCTTCAGCACTCAGCCTTCTTTATGGCCCAACTCTCACATCCATACATGACTACTGGAAAAGCCATAGCTTTGACTATATGGATCTTTGCAAAGTAATATCTCTGCTTTTTAATACACAGTCTACGTTTGTCATAGCTTTCCTTCCAAAGAGCAAGTGTATTTTAATTTCAGGGTTGCTGTCGTGGTCCACAGTGATTTTGGACCTTAAGAAAATAAAGTCTGTCACCATTTCCATTGTTTCCCCATCTATTTGCCATGAAGTGATGGGACCTGATGCCGTGTCTCATTAGTTTTCTGAGTGTTGAGTTTTAAGCCAGCTTATTCACATACCTCTTTCACCCTCATCAAGAGGCTCTTTAGTTTCTCTTCACTAAAGAGGTTCTTTAGTTCCATCTGTATATCTGAGGTTGTTGATGTTTCCTTATTGATTCCAGTTCGTGATTCATCAAGACTGGCATTTCAGATGATATACTCTGCATGTAAGTTAAATAAACAGGGTGACAATATATAGCCTTGTCGTATCCCTTTCCCAATTTTGAACCAGTCATTCCACCTAAGTTTCTAATTGTTGTTTTTTGACTCAGATACAGTTTTCTCAGGAAACAGGTAAGGTGTTCTGGTATCCCTATCTCTTTAAGAACTTTCCACAGTTCGTTGTGATCCACACAGTCAAAGGCTTTAGCGTAGTCAATGAAACAGAAGTAGATGTTTTTCTGGAATTCCTTTGCTTTCTCTATGCTGGTGATTTGATATCTGATTCCTCTGCCTTTTCTAAACCCACCTTGTACATCTGGAAGGTCTCGGTTCACATACTGTTGAAGCCTAGTGTGGAGGATTTTGAGCATAACCTTACTAGTGTGTGAAACAAGCACAATTGTACAGTACAGTTTTTGGCACTGACCTTATTTGGGATTGGAATGAAAAGTAACCTTTTCCAATACTGTGGCCACTGCTGAATTTTCCAAGTTTGCTGACATACTGAGTGCAACACTTTAACAGCATCATCTTTTAGGATTTGAAGTAGCTCAGCTGAAATTCCATCACCTCCACTAGCTTTCCTTGTGGTAATGCTTCCTAAGGCCCACTTGACTTCACACTCCAGAATGTCTGGCTCTAGATGAGTGCCACACCATCGTGGTTATCCTGGTCCTTAATACTTTTTTGTGTAGCTCTTCTGTGTAGTCTTGGCACCTCTTCTGCTTCTGTTAGATCCTAACCATTTCTGTCCTTTATCATGCCCATCCTTGCATGAAATAGTCCGTTAATATCTCCAATTTCCTTGAAGAGATCTCTAGTCTTTCCCACTCTATTGTTTTCCTCTACTTTGCATTGTTCATTTAGGAAGGCCTTATTATCTCTCCCTACTATTCTTTGGAATTCTTCATTCAGTTCAAAAATTTTAAGCAGAAATGACATGTTTATCAACAACAAATTCTAGAGGCCCACCAGCAGTAAGGATCTCTCCTATGGTCTGACACTCCTAGGACATGAAAGGTCGATTGCAGTGACTGTCTGTGGTCAGCAGAGGGCAGTGTGGAGAGGAGTGGCCCACAGAGGTCTTCAGAATGGTGAAGCTGAGTCTGCAGCTCCCATCTGACAGTCATCTTCTAAGCTATAATGGTGGCAGAGAGATGCTATAATTGCTACAAAAAATTATGTCTGTGAGACTCTCCTTGTCAGAGATAGAGGAACTACCCAAGACATAAGGTAAGGGAAGTATGCTTGTACTTGAGGGTAAAGGGATAACAGTAATAATAATGATGAATGATATTTATCGATTAGCTACCCACTGGAGAAGGCAATGGCAACCCACTCCAGTACTCTTGCCTGGAAAATCCCATGGATGGAGGAGCCTGGTGGGCTGCAGTCCATGGGGTCACTAAGAGTCGGACATGACTGAGCAGCTTCACTTTCACTTTTCACTTTCATTAATTGGAGAAGGAAATGGCAACCCATTCCAGTGTTCTTGCCTGGAGAATCCCAGGGACGGGGGAGCCTGGTGGGCTGCCGTCTATGGGGTCGCTCAGAGTCGGACACGACTTAAGTGACTTAGCAGCAGCAGCAGCAGCAGCTACCCACTGGCTCAGACAGTAAAGTATCCACTTGCAATGCAGAAGACTCAGGTTTGATCCCTGGGTAAGGAGGATCCCCCAAAGAAGGGAATGGCTACCCACTGCAGTATTCTTGCCTGGAGTAGTCCATGGACAGAGGAACTTGGTGGGCTATAGTCCATGGGGTCACAAAGAGTCAGACACGACTGAGCACTCCACTCCACTCCATTATTTGCCAAACACTGAACTAAATACCAAAGTTTTTTGCTCAATAAATCTTTACAACAAATGTGAGGGCAGAACTTGTATTCTCATTTTATAGATGAAGAAGCTGAGTTTTAGGAAGTTTGAAAAATGTAGCCAAGATCATACAGATACCATATGAAGGTGGGCTATTGGTCTCATGGCTGAGCCTGTGCTATTTCCACAGTGTCTTGTCACTTCACAAGAGGGAGCAAAAATTCTTTTTCCAGTAGTCCATGTGAAAGAGCAAGGAACAACAGAGATTCAGAATGCAGCCAAGATGTAGCCTCTGGCCCTTTTAGCCTGGCTGTCCCTGCCAGTTGACTAGCCTGAAGATATCAAGCTGTGGGTCTTCTGTCGATTAGGTCTATAATGTTTTCTTTTTGTGACTACATTTGCTCAATTCCAGTCTTTGGCATCTCTCTCATCCCCTTCTGTGCCTCAGAGACAGGAAGAGTCTGTGCTGTGTGTCAGGCTGTAGGGCAGGGATTTCAGCTGGGTGTTAACAGTGCCCGTGGGCTCGCATACAATTTCACTTTGTCTGGAGCTTTGTCTTCCCTTGACTTGAGTATCCTATCTTAGACTGTGATCCCTTTGAAGTAGAGAGATTGTGTGTGTTTCTGTGAATATCTAATATAGTAACTTGTACAAACATGTGATTAATTAATGTTTATTGAATGAGCAAGCTCTGACTTTCTTCATGAAGAACAGGAAGGCAAGTTAGGTTTGAGTATTATGCTTAATTCTATCCCCTCAGAATTACTCAACCTGAGTACTGGATCGAGCCATTTCTTGACCGTTGAACTCTTCAATACTCTCCTCGATTGTCTCTAGAAATTTTAGCAGTTTCTGGATTCCAGCCTTCCTTGGTAACATAAAAAGCATTCAGTATGACTCATTTGGTTGGTGAGATAATTAAAAGAAACATTTTTAACTCAACATATACAAAGTAGGAGAATCTAAAGACGGATTGCAGTAGCATCTCACCTACAAAATGGACCATTTTGAATGCTTTTTATGTTTTTCCCTTATGACCAGTTTCCCCTTGCAAACAAAGCAACTATTAATGGACTCTAGCCCTAAAGGGTGATTCATCTCATGAAACAAGAAAATAGGTCTGTTACTCTTTCTGGAACACTTCAGAGTACCCTGGGGAAGTTTAATTTAGTCCATGTTGTAGGTGGGGATCCTTCTGCTTCTTCTGACTGTAATTTGGTCAACAATCGATTTGTGTTTCCTTATCAAGTGAAAGTTGCTCAGTTGTGTCCGACCCCATGGACTATATAGTCCATAGAATTCTCCAGGCCAGAATACTAGAGTGGGTAGCCTTTCTCTTTTCCAGGGGATCTTCACAACCCAGGGTTTGAACCCAAGTCTCCGACATTGCAGGCAGATTCTTAACCAGCTGAGCCACAAGGGAAGCCCAAGATTACTGGAGTGGGTAGCCTATCCCTTCTCCAGTGGATCTTCCCAACCCAGGAATCACACTGGGGTCTCCTGCATTGCAGGTGGATTCTTTACCAACTGAGCTATCAGGGAAGCCCTGTTTTCTTATAAAGTTTCCCTGTCTCTGTGTCCATCTCTAGCACAATTGTAAACTTGCTCCAATTGTTCAAGGGAATAATTGACATCAGAAATGACTTTGCCTCCACTTTTGATAAGAACCAGTTTTGGATGGCTTCAACATCCCATGTCACAGAAGCAATGAAAACTGAAATGCCTAGTGACGTGTTGGCACCATTTATCTGGATGGTAAAGATTGCCAACATCTTACCAGAGAAGTCTTTCCTTGGGTGATTTCCAGAATCACAGTGTGATTATTACTTTTTCTGATGACCACAGTGTGGCCCTGGGCAGGGGAAGACGTGTCTAAGATCCAAAGGACCCAGACAAGAAAATGTTATTGGACATTTGCTTACTTTGTACCGTATCTTTTATTACTGTACCCTTTCTGGTGAAATTTAATAAATTCCTATTTTTTCGGAGGCAGCACAGAGGCTGGATTGTTATTTTTAATTTATTTTTATTTTTTGGCACTTAGGGTAGGTTCAAAATAAGAAATCAATAAATCAAATTTTACTTTATCAGTGGTTCTCAGTTCTGGTTGCTCTTCAAAATCACCTTGGGAGCTTTTAACAAGTACTGATGCCCAGACCAATTGCATCCAAGTCTTGGAGATGGGGCCTGGGAATCTGTATCTTTTCTGTATCACTCCATGTGATTCTAAAGCAAAGGTAGGTTGAGAAGCACTGTGGTAAAATCAGAATTTAATTTTCTGTCGCCTGGAAGATGGCAGGGAAGTAAAGCACTGAGAATTAGATGCCAGTCTCATCTCCTAGCCTGTGGAGCATTAATATTTAACCAGGTTACTACATGTTCTTAAAAGTTTCTGCTCTTAGCATCAGGAGAGTCTTAAAAATGGAATCTAATGGCATTCCTAGGAAGGATCACATCCTGTTCACTCTTACCTGTGCTTGTCCTGGCTTCTTTTGGGTCCACTGATGTAAATGCACATGAGGATATTTCATCATAAATAATTTTTCCAAGTAAAACAAGCAGTCCTTTAAAAAAATGTATTACATTATGGAATATTACTCAGCTAAAATGGAACACATTTGAGTCAGTTCTAATGAGGTGGATGAAACTGGAGCCTATTAAACAGAGTTAAGTAAGTCAGAAAGAAGAACACAAATACAGAACACAGATGCATATATATGGAATTTAGAAAGACAGTAATGATGAGCCTATATGCAAGGCAACAAGAGACAGATGTAAAGAGCAGACTTTTGGACTCTGTGGGAAAAGGTGAGGATGGAATGGTTTGAGAGAATAGCATTGAGACATGTCCATTACCATATGTAAAATAGATGACCAGTGCAAGTTCGAGGCATTAGGCTGGGCACTCAAAGCCGGTGCTCTGGGATAACCCAGAGGGATGGGGTGGGGAGGGAGGTGGGAGGAGGGTTCAGGATGGGGACACATGTGCACCCATGGCTGATTCATGTCGATGTATGGCTAAAACCACCACAATATTGTAAAGTATTATCCTTCAATTAAAATAAATAAATTAGTTAATTTTTTTAAAAAAGAAAACCATAAATGAACTTCTTGGACAACCTGCCCTTCCCCCCCCCCAAAAAAACCCCCAAAAACATATTATTGGCAATAACTATAGATATTCTTCTGCCCTGTGTTCTCAAGGAAATTGGATATATTTAAGCTCTACACTCTATATATACATAAGTGAAATGCAAGAAACACAATATGTGAAATATATGTCAATGATGCATACTTACTGAGTGACTACAATGTCTTGGTCTATGGTTTAAAGAAATAAAACCTTTTATTCTGAAGTAGTACTCAGTTTAGAGGGAAGATGTGAAATGTAAATAAGTAGCATTAGCAAATTAAAGTGCAGACTGTTGAACAAAGTAAACATCTGGAAAGAAGGGAGGCCTGGAGTTGGTCAGAGAAGTCTTCATAGAAGAAGGGTATGGAGCTGAGCCTTGGAGGAAGATGAGATTTGGGTATATGGTACTAGGGTAGCATTTTTCCAGGTGGATAACAAGTCCAATGAAAATGAGAAATTAGTACTATTGTCATTATTATTAATATTTTGTTGAAGGTTAGGAAGCAAGAGAAGATCTGAAAAGTCCTGAAAAGTCCTTGCTTTCAGTAAGAGAAGTAGTTTATTTTTCATTTTCATTATTTACAATCTAAAAATGTATGTTCTATTCTGTTTTCTCTTTAAGATAACCATCCTAGTGACAGTTAAGCTTTGTTTCCTTTTTTTTTTTAAATAAATAAAACCATCTTTCCCTGATGAATCATGACTCAGCACAATATTAAGTATTCAAGGTTAGGTATAGGAAGCTCCACAATGTGGAAAATGTAAATACAATTTCCCATCTTTTCTTGCTTAATTGCTTAGATAACAAGTCGCAGGCATTACTCAGAACCACAGAGGACGTGGGGAATCCTAAAATAGATTCTTTCGTCAGATCATAATTTGCAATGGCGAAGGGCATGGCCTGGCAGCCTGGCTGATCACTAATTTGTCCTAGTCGAGTCCAGTAATTTTCAGGTAAAAAAGACACCAAAGCACTATATAGCTCTGGGTCAAGGAGGAGAATCAATTCAACAAACAATTAAGAAGCACCTAGTTTAGCTTTGGGAGAAGGCAACGGCAACCCACTCCAGTGTTCTTGCCTGGAGAATCCCAGGGACGGGGGAGCCTGGTGGGCTGCCGTCTGTGGGGTTGCACAGAGTCGGACACGACTGACATGACTTAGCAGCAGCAGCAGTTTAGCTTTGGCTGTGTTAATGAGGAGGCACCAACATCTAAGGCGCATTCGCTTCTCTCAGGGTATTAAGCTGTATGTGAAGAGATGGAGCTTAGTACAAAGAAGGAGAAATTTTGAGGAGGAATATATGAACCTAGGATCTAGGTCAGATATGCCTATCTCAAATCTGCATTTTCTGCAAGCTTAAAAACCTGAGAAAATTACTGATATTCTCAGCCCCAGCTTCATCTGCTCATCTGAAATATGGGGTTAAAATCAAGTTTGTTACAAAGATCAAAAGAGATAATCTATGAAAATCCCTTAGTACAAGACACATTAAGAATTTGTTTTCCTTCCCCTGTCAGTCTTTTTCTTTCTTCTTTTTTTTTTTTTTTGTTGTTATTTTTAAAGTATGCACAGCATGAAGCAGGGCACTCAAAGTTGGTGCTCTGGGAAGACCCAGAGGGATGGGCTGGGGAGGGAGGTAGGAGGGGGGTTCAGGATGGGGACACATGTGCACCCGTGGCTGATTCATGTCGATGTATGGCAAAACCCACAATATTGTAAATTAATTAACCTCCAATTAGAATAAATTAATTAATTAAAAAAATAAAATCACTACAATAGCGAAGCAAAAAAAAAGTATACACAGCAAAATTTACCATCTCACCAATTTTTTTTAGATTGTTTTCTTAAATTTATTTATTTATTTTAATTGGAGGATAATTACTTCATAATATTGTGGTGATTTTTGCCGTACATTGACCTGAATCAGCCACGGGTGCACATGTGTCCCCCATCCTGAAGCCCCCTCTTACCTCCCTCCCCAGCACATCCCTCTGGGTCGTCCCAGAGCACCAACTTTGAGTGCTTTGCTTCAGTCATTGAACTTGCATTGGTCATCTATTTTCCATCTTAACATTTTTTAAGTGTAGATTTCAGTGGCATTAATTACATTCACATGTAATTCACGTATGGTAATTTTATTGCCATGTGTTAATATGATAATAAGTTAATATAAATCATATGGTAATTTTATTTTTAACTTTTTTGGGAATTGATACACTGTTTTCAGGTGGCTGTGCAATTTTACATTCCCACCCAAAATGCATAAGAATTTCAATTTCTCCACATCCCTATCAAGACATTGTTTTCTGTTTATGAAAAGCTAGCAACAAAAGCAATCAGAGATGGGACCATCTCTAAGATGGGCCCAAGGACAGTTTAGGGTCTGTATCTGAGACCCCTGCATATCCCCCGAGTGCCCTTTTATGCTGGTCCTGGTGCTTCTTACCAAGAAGGGGGTGAATTTCTAAAGAAAGCAGACTAGGTTTGGGACTCATTGTCCTCAGTAGACTGAATAGCAGTGGCGGGGCCAATACACTCACATTAATGTGGCAAGAATCTCTGGGAGATGGAGATGCACTTGGGGAAACTCAAGTCAGACATGTATATGGTGATGACTGGACATGCTTCACACAGACAGTCCCCCTGTTAAGACTTCAATTCCTAGTATCTCTGAGTCATGTCCCACTCTTCAAGAAGCTTTCCTGTGAGAAAGAGAAGATCATTGTTTCCCTGGCAACCATGGGGCGTCAGAAATTCAGCAGTATACTGAATTCAGCAGACATTCAAGGAGATGTTTGTTCTTACCCCCAAATTTTTTTTTAATGGGATAAAAAAAAATAGTAGAAGAGAGGTAAGAAATACTATAAATATAAGAGCACATTCTTTCTCCAAGAATTCTGTGACTGAGTGGAAGACAGCATTAGAGATGAAGAGTCACTACCAGGTGAATTGTGCTGAGTAGTCAGTGAAAGAAGAAACAATTACAAGGTCATTCAGAGTTGCATGCTCAAAGGAGACTTTCTGGAAGGAGGAGAGCTTTGAGCTGATCCTGAGAGAAGAAGCATAATGTGAAGAGAATGGATTTTAGTTAAACAGAATTTAAATCCTGGTTCTATCACTAGTTGTATATTTTGAATACACTGCTTAACTTTCTGATTCCTAGTGACTTAAGTGTGGGACTAGATGCACCCTATTAGATAATAATAAATGGCAGCCATTATCTTTATGGTTGGGGAGGAGTTGAAAAGGCATTCTAAGTCTCAGTGAGTTTAACCACAGCACAGAGAAGATGCTAGAAGCAGGTGAATAGCACTGTCTCCTGGAGTTGAGGATTTGTATTGAAGGCAGTGAGAAATTGAGTGGATTCAGGCTCACCATTTGGGCCCATATGCATTTGTCCTTACCAAGGAATTTCTGACATTTTCATAGGCCTGTTGACTTCATCAGTTCTTACATGTTAGATCTGACTATCCTCAGAATCCTAAGTGCTTAGTTGCTTAATCGTGTCTGACTCTTCGCAACACTTTGGACTGCAGTCCACCAAGCTCCTCTATCCATGGAATTCTTCAGGCGAGAATACTGTAGTGGGTTGCCATTTCCTCCTTCAGGGGATCTTCCCAACCCAGGGATCAAACCTGTGTCTCCTGCATTACAGGTGGATTCTTTACCCCCTGAGCCATCAGGGAAGCCCAAGGAAGTTAATAATCCTAGGAAGTTAATAAAATTTTGTCCAGAACTAGAAAAACCATCTGGCACTTGTCCACACCGTCATAAGGTAGTATATTCTTAATCCAGAGGTCATAGTGGTTACTAGATAGCAAATGGGTGTGACGTTTGGTCTGGCAGTTAGAAAGTTCACTGAAGAACCATCTAAAGCTTCCCTTTTTTTAACATATCGGGCAGCTTACATATATATGAATAATTACCAAAAGGCATCATTAATGTGGTAGTGAAGAGCCAAGTTAAACACTAGCGATGCAGTTCAAATCCTGAATTGTAGGGCAGAGACAACCAGTCAGCTGGACACTGGAGGTGTCATTCCTAAATGATTGATGAGGGCTGCTTCAGGATAGCAGGCAGTTAAACTAAACTCCTAGGCTCAGGAAGAAAGCAAGGAACAGAATTTAGGAAAGTTATCACTTGTCAAATCTCTCTGCTTTTTGGAGAAGATTTCTCATTTCTTCTTCAAAATTTTAATACTTTCACATTGGACTCAGTAAGTGTTTTATCTTCTTTGCACTTTTAAACAAAAAGAATAAATATGACTCAATAAATATTAATACCATTCTAGGAATATGATTTGATTCTATTATTAAATTAATGTATTAAATTTTATTAATGCACATTAATATTAAAACACATTTTAATAAATGTGACTTGATTGGGAAGTCAGATTAATAATAACTATTGTAATTTTACAAAAGAGTACATCAAAATTCAAGAATTCAAAAGACCTTACTGCAGGCCTGCAGCTATAAATAGTTGAAGTCCAAAGTGAATGCTCAGTTATTGACCTTGCTCAAAGGGTGATCCAGTGGGAAAAGCTCTACACAAGAAGACAGGAAATCTGAGTATTATTTCTAACATTACATTAATTAATGTTACTAAAGACAAATTTTGTGTCTGGACAAAATATAGAATCTCTTCTATAAAAGGCCAATAACATTTGCTTTTTTTTTTTTTTTTAACCTCTTAAGAATCTTGGAAAGATTATGTTAGAAAATGGATGTGGAAATATTTCACAAGCTAAGAAGCATTATGCAAATACATGCAAATATAGACAATGTTAATTACTAAATTATTCACAGACTCTTGTTTCATTAATACCCCTACTGCTTTCTACAGCTCTTTTGGGAATTTTACTGCCAGTTAGTGATGGCCAGGGCAATTGGGTGAGTTGCATCTGTCATTTGTTCGACTATGAAACTCGTACTGTGTCCTAGCCCTCAGACTCAACGCCAAGAATGCAAAGGTGAATAATATGTGACCCTTGCCATCTGGGACCTTACAGTCTTGTTGAGGGAGATAACACTTAGACTAAGATATGTGCGATACAACTTCTAATTGAGACGTTTAAGTGACATTTAATGAATAGTGATTAAGAGCTAAGCACTATGCTCTTTCCTAGAGATATAAAAATTAATAAGACATAGTCTTTGTACTTGATGATCTCATAGTCTAATGGGAGACTCAGAGAAGTCAGCAAACAGGGATAAAACCAAGCAGGGGGCCAAGTGGAGATGCACGAAATAAAGACTTCAAATTCAGGTAGAATATAAGTTCTAGATAAAATCAATTTTTCTATTTGAAAAATGGGGCTAAAATACTTTCTTAGCATGGTTGGGAATCTCTGTAGCTTTGGAATTAAAAAAAAAATAGGTTGCTGTTAGAAATTAAATAAGCTATCTACTGAGGCTTTCAACACAAAATAAGGACTAAAAAACAGTGGTATATTTCAAACAGTGACCCATTTGAAAGTGGCAGTGTGTCTGAGGGACCCTGGGCACCAGAGTGCATTTGGCTTATTGGTGGTTGATGGCATTTCCTGACACCCCTCCACAGCACTGATGCGTCAGCACAGTGCAGTGTTAGGTTCCCAGTGGGCTGAACTCCCAGGCGTGTATTCGGATCAGAGAATAGGATGTTTTATTAATGGGGCTTCCCATTAATAAATGGTGGCTCAGTGGGTAAAGAACCTGCCTGCAATGCAGGAGACGCCAGAGATATGAGTTCAGTTTCTGGGTTGCAAAGATCCCCTGGAGAAGGGCACGGCAAACCACTCCAGTATTCCTGCCTGGAGAATCCCATGGACAGAGGAGCCTGGCAGCTACAGTCCATAGGTGTCAAACAGTAGGGAGTGACTGAACACAGGATTTTGTATATGGCTTTTCTGAATTTTAGATAAAACTCTGGAATCTCCTTTGATCTTGAAAGGAAGATTGCAGATCTCCCCATCTTTATCCTTGGAGAATCTTTGGGCAGCGAAATGGGGACAGACTATTGTTGCTCCAGAAGCTGGCTTTAGAAAGAACAATCTATTAACTGCAAAGGTCCCCAGAGAACTACTGGGAACAAGGCTCTTAGAAGCTTCGTTTTTTAAACAATTGCTGGATGCCTACAAACAGAAAAAGCTGCAATGTGTTCATGCTTCTTCAGCTTCTCAGCAGTATTCTGGAGGCTTCATTAAGTTCATTCTTAAGTAATATTGTTTGGTTTCTGTTTTGCTATTGTGAATCTTTTTTATTTCAGTTGTCAATTGCTGGGTTATAAGTTACCTTGATATTTAATGGCTCAAAACAATTTTGTTTCATTTTGTCTTGCATTTCTGTGGCTAGACTTGGTTCAGCTGGGTAATTCTTCCTTGGAGTTGCTCATGAGGTTGCAGCCAAATAATGGCCAAAACTGGAATTATTTGAAGGTTCACCTGGGCTAGATGAATCACTCACACGGCTGGCAGTTGATACTAATAGTTCAGCTAGGACTGTGATCACATGTGACTTTTTTCATCCTCCAATTCAATCTAGAATAAATATGATGAGAATAGACATCATTGCCTTCTTTGTGATCTTGGGAGGAAAAGCATTCATTGTTTTGATCATTAGTAACGATACAGGTTTAAGATTTGTGTATGTGTTTTTCATCAGATTGAGGAACTTTTTCTCTTAGTTAGCTGAGAGCTTTTCTTATGAATGGATATTGAACTTTGTCAAAGCATTTTATTTGCATTGATCACAATTGCTATATGTTTTTTTTCTCCTTTACTCTGATAATTGTAAATTACATCGAATTTTGAATGCTAAGCCAGCATTGCATTCCTGGGATAAAATCCCTTTGGTCATTATATATTGAATACAATTTGCTAACATTTTGCTAAGGACTTTTGTATCCATGTTTATGAGAAATATTGAGATGGATTTAATTTTTTTATTCCTATTGTCTTTGCTTTTGTTCCCAATCAAAATAATACTCACAGAGTAAGTTAAGAAGTATTCCTTCCTTTTCTATTTTTTTAATATTCTGTATAAAATTGACATTATATTTTCCTTAAACGCTTAGCAAAATTTACAGGTGAAATCTGGAACTGATCTTTTTTTTGTGTGTGTGTGAAAGGGTTTATAAGTATAAATTAATTTAAAACTGATATGGAACTACCATCATCTATTTCTTCTTGGATGAGCTTTAATAATCTGTGCTTTTCACAGATTTGTCCATATGATTTAGTTTATGAAATTTACTGGCATGAACTTGTTAAAAATATTCCCTTAATTTATTCTAATTTTCATAGGATCTATTGTAATATCACACTTCTCATTTCTAGCATTGATAATTTTTCAATTATCCTAAAAAATAGCACTTTAATATCATAATTTGTATGTTATGTCAAAGTTTTAGGGGGTGTTTCAGAGTGAAATGCCTCTGAAGTCATTTCAAGAACTAACTCTGCGTAGGAGTCTCTTTCTGGTTGTGACAGATGTGTAGATGTTCCTTTCAGGGTCCCCTTTAAAAAAAAGACTCTTCACTTAGTTGTGGGGTGTGATCAGATGATAGCTTCTGACTATAGGATTGACTGCAAGGAGATCAAACCAGTCAATCCTAAAGGAAATCAACCCTGAGGACTTGATTGGACTGATGTTGGAAGGACTGATGTTGAAGCTGAAGCTCCAATATTTTGGCCAGCTGATTCGAAGAACCTACTCATTGGAAAAGACCCTGACGATGGGAAAGATTGCTGGCAACAGGAGAAGAGGGTGGCAGAGAATGAGATGGTTAGATAGCATCACTGACTCAATGTACATGAATCTGAGCAAACTCTGGGTGATAGAGAAGGACAGGGAAGCCTGATGTGCTGCAGTCCATGAGGTCACAAAGAGTCAGACATGACTTAGCCACTAAACAACTACAACATTAGCATTGTCAGGGTATGCCTCATTTCTAGCTATGGTCATGCTATTCTCAGGCTGGATTCTGGCCAGTACAGTGGTTGCAATGCAGTGGTACAAGGACCTGGCCATTTCTGTCCATTTCAAGATTTCTCTGATGGGCAGTTTTTGCTCTGGAGCCCCCTGTTGGGCTGGCAAAGCATCATTAGATTGGCATCTCCTTGGTAGCAGTCTCCTCTGTCTGATCCTGTTTCCTCCCTTTTCCTTTCAGATGCTGTTTGTCAAAAACCGTTTGCATTCTTAGCTCTGTATCAGGACCTACTGCCTTGAGAACTTGCAGTCGATGACACTGGCTATATAGAGTGTCAATAATCCCAGTGCACGGAGCAGGTATCAGGGTGCTGACAATCAGAAATGAAGTGTAGGGTCTCCGCTGGCGAGAGGAATAGCACAGATAGACTTGAGGCCGTCACTGGTCTGACTGTACTCCAGGCTGTGTTGGATTTCACACAACCCTGGAGCAGTGTGGAGAGTTGAGCCTAGAAAGGCAGTTTGAGGTCAGCCGTGGGTACCACGCTGAATAGTGCGGGTTTTATTTTGTAAGCAGTTACTGCACGGAAAGAAGGGCATGCTTAATGGACTTTGTGGGATTATCTGGTTTGGGCCCACACTGGGATTTGTGCAGTAAATCTATCTAAGCAGAAAGCTAATTAATAAGCAGGTCTTTTGTATTTGAGTTTACCTTGGAAATTTGATTTTTAAATATAGGATTAAATGGGAAGAGGAAGCGCATTTTGGGCTTTGAGGTCAGCTGAGCTGATACCCTTTGGTCCTCCTACACCCTGTCAGCTTCCTCCCCCGCACAAAACTCCCAGGTTCTTTGTGGATGACACACGGAGAATGCTGTCACCAGATGCATACTACATTCTAGGTGAGGCTGTCTCCTGAGTCCCTTCTGCTTCTTGACCTAAGGAATGTAGCTGACTAAATATCCAAAAGAAAACCTGAGATTACAATCGCCAGATTTAACAACAGCAACACACATTTCACACAGAATATTTATAAACATACATATACACTAATATACAGTAAAATATATTCATTGTTTATCTGAAACTCAAATTGAACTAGATATTTGACATTTTACCGGGCAATCCTGCTTGAGCCCTCTCTGCTCAGCTTTCACCTTAGGGGCCTGTGCTGTGCTGTGCTTAGTCACTCAGTCATGTCTGACTCTTTGGGACCCTTTGGACTGTAGCCCATCAGGTTCCTCTGTCCATGGGATTCTTCAGGCAAGAATACTGCAGTGGGTTGCCATCCCTCCTCCAGGGGGTCTTCCCAACCCAAGGATCGAACCCATGTCTGTTACATCTCCTGCATTGGCAGGCGGGGTAGAGGCCTAGGTCTAGTCTTAAAGAAAACCAGGTCTTAAAGCCTAACTTTTGGACTTCCTTCTGTTCCTAACTGATTCCCAGAGTTAGCACTGCTTCCCCATACCACTCAGCCCCCCGTCCCCAAAGGGCTCCACTGAAAGGTCTTCAGAAACCACTCCCCCCAACTCCAACTCCATACCACCGCTGCTCCCGCACTTCCCTCAGAGCAGAATGATAGCAGAGTGATTCAGAGCAGGGGGGCTGAGCTCCGCAGCCCTGTACTTGTACCAAGTTCTCTCCCTTCCTCTCTAAAGATCCTGGATCATCAGTAAGTGAAGCAAACTCTCTGATTGTGCATTAACTCACCTGTCCATTAGTTTCAATGTAATATCCGCCCGGATGTCCCCAAAGGGGTTAAATGTAATAGTACAACCCCTCGTACAGCCCTGGTGACAATGGTACTTAAGTCATGTGAGCTGCTTCTCCAATTACCCTGCTTGCTTATCAGCCTCAGAACGTGGCCTCACATATGGCACAAGCCTGGTGCCTCTTCATTGAATGAGTTAGTGAATGTATGTCTCTGGGGGTTTGCTGGGCCCTATTGAGGAAAATGGGTGGGGTCAGGAGAACTTGGGGGTCCAATAGGCTCAGAACATCCTGACTCAAGGGGTAGGCATGAGCACAGGGGCTGGAAAGGTCAGGGGGAATTACGATAAGAAAGTGAAAAGTGAAGTTGCTCAGTTGTGTCTGACTCTTTGTGACCCCATGGACTGTAGCCACCAGGTTCCCTCATCCATGGGATTTTCCAGGCAAGAATACTGTAGTGGGTTGCCATTTCCTTCTCCAGGAGATCTTCCTGACCCAGGGATTGAACCTGGGTCTCCTGCATTGTAGGCAGTTTCTTTACCATCTGAGCCAGCAGGGAAGTCAAGAAGAGAAGGACAAGAAGAGAAGCGGTACTATACCTATGAAGTCTACCGAGTGGCTAGGAGGGCCTGGATAGAAGAACTGGTATGGAAGAAAGTGCAGGAACTAGCAGTGGTGATGGTCAACGAGAAGCCAGGGCAGCTGTGGCCTCTAAAAGCACCCAAAAGGATCTGCCATTATTAAAATATTGAATTATTTGTATATTTGAAACTAGTATAATATTATATGTCAATTATATCTTAATAAAAATGAGTTATTTAAAGAGGATCTGCCATAGTCTCTTAAGTCAGTACAAGTTGTACAGATAAAGTGACCCGTCTACTCACAGGTTTTTAAAGGGCCATCTCTGGCCCCATAGCTTTCCCCAGGGTAAATTGTCCCTGCATAGGTCAATCACATAATTTGTTATCTAAACAGGACACTTACGAGAGTGAAAGGGGCACTGCCAATAGTGACGCTGAGATATTAGACTTAGACTGGTGCTCTCATGGGCTGCCTGGGAAGTATGGTCACCCTGTCTCTGGCAGGGTTATCTCTTTTTTTGCAGAGGAAAAAGGCTTTATTGTCCTTTTCAAAGAACAATTGAGACTTGAATGTTAATTTCTCAGACCCTCCCTTATGTAGTGAAGTACAGAGATTTCCAGAAGCAGGAAAGAGCTGTGGTGGACTGCCCAGGCATTTGGCTGGAAGAGGCTACTGGCTAGAGAACATAGGTCTCTAATGATGTTTGCTATCATCCTCCTCAAGTGTTTAGCAGCTATTGAGAGATTTCCCTGTGTATTGCAACTGCAAGAAATTATGAAATGCAGTTGTGTATGAAATAAGAGAAAGATAGCATTTACCAGATCTTTTAGCTCTAGTTAATCAGTTTCATTATCTGTAAGTCAGAGGCTCATACCATTTTTCATATCTGTATCCTCAGTGCCTAGCACAGAACCAGAAACACATCAGTAACTACTTCTTAACTGGATGAGTAAATTAAGAAATATAAAAATTATCATGTGAAAAATAAGGAAATAATAAAGTACTCTCTGGATAGTTTATTCATTCAACCAGTATTTTTGGCACACCTCTCTGTTGTTACACTTTCTTTTAGGCTCTGACGATACTATCCTCATGGCTCTCAGTAGACTTGAAATTGTCTGGGATTTTAAGAATAATTTCATTTCCAATGTAGTAACACCAGGTAATTTGTATGGGTGGGAAAAGACAAGCCTGGACTGGACTAAAGCAGACTTTATGATACTCCTGACTTGGGTTTTATGAATGACAAAGGAGGAAAAAGCAAGGAAGACTTGAACGTTAATTTCTCAGACCCTCCCTTACATAGTGAGGTACAGATGCAAGGTAATCTGAGATGAAAGGTAATATAAGGTATCTCAGAGGTGTGTAGGACGCTAAAGTGAGATCTGAGCGCACGCTGGTAAGTTGAGAATTTGGATTAGGAAAGTTGACTGGGGCAAGACTTTTAATGCCAGAAAAATCTGTGTTAGTTTGTTAGGATTGCAGTAACAAAATACCACAGACTAGGTGGCTTAAACAACAGAAATTTAATTTCTCAGTTCTGAAGCCTGAAAGTTTAAGATCAAGGTGTCAGTGGCTTTGATTCCTTCTGAAGCTTCTCTCCTTGACTTGCAGATGGCTGCTTTCCTGCTGTGTCCTCGCATGGTCTTTCCCATGTGCAACTGCACCCCTGTGTGTCCAAATCTCTTCTTATAAGGACAGTCAGGTTGTATTAGGGCCCACCCTAATTATCTCATTTTAATTTAATCACCTCTTTAAAGGCCTTATCTCCAAATACAGTCATATTTTGAGGCACATCTGGAAGTTATGACTTCAACATATGAATTTTGGGAAAGTATAACTGAGATCAAAACAATGTGGTAAGTCAGAGAAACCTATCAGGAATTCTTGAGCAGGGAATGAGAATATAAAAGTGAAATAAGTGTGATTACCTCTATAAGTCTTGTTAGTAGGAAGAGGGGGGACTACGTTAAATTAAAATTTCTAAGTTAGTAAAAATTTGCCTGCTGAATGCCAACGTGGGCTATCATTATCTGCACAGTTATTAAAAAAGAAAAATTGCCCTCTTTGACTTACTGCTAATCATGGCAAACTCTGACCATGCAAACTCTGACCATACGGTCATGGTTTAAACTGCCTTTGAAAATCAATGATTTTTGTCTTTTAGCCAGCGGTAGCTTAAATGAATATCCTCCCCAAAGTCTCAGCTAATATTTGTTGTTTCAGATTTCAGCAAGGAAGCCTCGTGATTAGACAGAAACAGAGGAAACTACAAATTTGAGAGCACCCGTGGCATAACTTGGTATCTTGGTGGCATCATGGCATGTGCTGCTACTATTCCATTGTTGTCTTTGATGGATGACTATTTAACTACATTCCACCAGCCAATTTCAAATATGGAATTAACTAGGCATTTCTGCAAATGACTGACTTTTATTAGATTTATTTCCTGTTTATTGGCACGGAGACTTATTTTTCATTCTAATTGAATGAAAACCCATATTGCCAAGTGGTACAAATAAAATGACCATATATTCTGTTCGTTAAAAGAAATGTCTGTTTCAAGAACTTGTTTTAGGTACTGTGACTGATGCTGAAGATGTAAAGATGATTAATAAATGCCACCCCTTTCAGAAATTCCTGATATGGTTTGCTACTGACACCTGCGATTATTATGCCCTCAGTATCCAGCTTTATTCTAGTCTTCCCAAAGATCTTTGATAATGACTTCAATGTGTTACAATCTACAAATTTTTTAGTCTTTATTTTAAAGTCTATTTCATTTTTGTGTATAAAAGTAGAAAGAAAAAAAAAAAAAAAAGAAAAGTAGAAAACGACACTCCCTCTTTTTAAATGCCAATCATTAATCTTTTGAAATTTCAGAACAAATTTTGAGAATTAACATGTTCTCACCATCACTAGTGACTCAGATGGTAAAGAATCTCCCTGTGATGTGGGAGACCCAGGTTTGATTCCTGGGTCAGGAAGATGCCCTGGAGATGGGAATGGCAACCCACTCCAATGTTCTGGCCTGGAGAATCCCATAGACAGAGGAGCCTGGTAGGCTACAGTCCGTGGGGTCGCAAAGAGGTAGACACAGACTGAGCAATGAACACTTTCACTTTTCACCATCACCACTATTTGTTTATTTAATCTGTGCTATGACTGCATAATTATTTTCAACAGTTTAACTTTCTATTATTTATTTACGACTTGGTTTTAAATTACTGAGTTTAACATGAGTTTTACACCATTGTCTTAGATGCTTTTCATCATAGACACTCCAAGAATTCCAATTTATGAAACTTTCCCCCCATTTCCAAGGCACTGCTTTCTTGAATTTTTGATGTATCTATTGCTAAAGCTAATGTGTAGGTGAATGAGGAGAGGAAATTAGTATTTTGGTTAAACTGAATTTTGGAAATTTAGAGGGCAGACAGAATGAAGTTTGGTGCAGTTGGATATGAGTTTTTCTGGATAGTTTAAAAGGAATCAAGTTTGAAGATTGATCTGAAAAGAAGAAGAATCTGTACATTTATTGATTAACACTTACCCACTTAACCGGTTGTGCTCACTTGATTTATTTGAACTTTAGCCTTTTTCTTTTGTCTTCTTGACAGTCATTAGTGTCCCAAGAAAAGGCGCAGAGAACTTACCTGATGCCCGTCAGGGAGTTGGGAATGACTGTTTTCACATATCTTGCACCTGATCAAGGCATGAAGTCTTAATATACAGACAATTACCATTCACAGTAGGACTACAAAAGAACTTCATTAATATATGTGCTAATTATTTTCCTTTGATGTGGTTATAGTCGTTAACCAGGCCACAGTAAATACATGTCAACCCTACTGGATCTCCGGTGGCCTCTCTCCACAGCAGCCTTGGCAGAACTGACAAGAAACTTGTGGCTGTGTACTTCTGGCCAGACTCCTTTTTGCCTCTCACTCCCATCCCAGCACTCACAGTCTTATCACCATGAAGATCACTCAGTATTGGTCTATCTACTGGCTACTCTCTAACTGAACCCCCCGAATCTCTGAGTTTGAACAGGACAGTGTTTACGTCTTTCCCACATATCAGTTAAATGCAGGTGGTTTCCTAAGTGGTTACTACGGGGTCCAGGCTGCTGCCGTCTGTGGTGTCCTCCTAGAGCAGGGGCTTGGGGTCCTCTATTGGATGTTCTGGGCCTGTACTCTGGGTGGGGGGGGGGGGGGCGGGGACAGAGAATGGAAGACTGGGAAGTTCATCTGGCTTCCTGGATGGAGTGCATGTTCATTTCCCACTGTTGCTGTAAAAATAACAACAAACTTATTGACTTTTTATTTGTTCATTTGTAATTCTGGAAGTCAGAAGTCCTAAAATGGAAGTGTCAGGAGGAGAAAAATTCCAAGCCATGCTGTCTGAACTCACTTTAATGATCTCAAATGGGTTTAATGTTATACCCAGTAATTCTACTGCATTTTCCTAGCCCAGTAATTCTCAACCGTTAGGAAGCATCAGAATCAGGCAGAGGGCTTTACATAGAACATATTGCTAAGTTTCTGATTCACTTAGTCTGGGTGGAGCTGGAGAATCTTCATTTCTAACAAGTTTCTTGGGTGATTCTGATGCTGTCGGTCTAATGACCACACATCAAGATCCACTACCATAGTCCATTCCTTCTTGCGTTTTTCTAATGATTTCACATCTCCTCTAGCCTCATGTTTGGCTTCCTGGTGGCTCAGACAGTAAAGAATCTGCCTGCAATGCAGGAGACCAGAGTTCGATCCTGGGGTTGGGAAGATCCCCTGGAGAAGACAGTGCCTACCCACTCCAGTATTTTCGCCCAAGAATTCCATGGACAGAGGAGCCTGGTGGGCTATAGTTCAGGGGGTTGCAAAGAGTCGGGCATGACTGAGCAACTAACACTTTCACTTTCACTAGCCTCATATTACCAAACATCTCTTCCATTAGCCACACTTTCAGCTGAGGGTGACCTTGAATTCTGCATCAGTGCTTCTCAAACTGTGAGTGGGAAAGGATTTTTCTTCTTTTTTTTAATTTCTAAAGTTTAAAAATTTTTGATCTGTTAACTTGTGAAATACTGTAAGCATTTATTTTGATGTGCAAAAAAAAAAAAAAAAAAGAGATGAAAACACGGGCAGATCAAAAAAGGAAACACATTTTTAATATTAGATTTGATAGACATAAAAACACTCTGACAAACTGCCAAAATACTTTCTAAACACATACTCTCAATTATGTCCAGTAGTCTACTGGCACTCCCTGAAAATAGTGTAGTCAGAAGAGAAATTTCTCATACCCATCACCACATATTTACCCATGCACCCTTCCCAAATATTCTGCCTTGCTACATATAAACTACCAATGCTTTTATAAAGGATTAAACACTCGTGTCTATTTCATGCAATTGTTCTAGCAATTATTTTTCCTTTTTCTCAAATTCTTTTTGTTTTCTTTACTATTAATACATTCCCACCAGAAAAACAGCAACAAAGAATCAGCAATACACTTTTGCTGTTAAAACCATAGACCTTCTAGACGTCATTTCACTCCAGATAGTTCTTTTGCAACAAAACTCTTCAAGATAGCACTTAGCCATAAAAACCCCAGTGTTGGATGCTGTTGTGAGAACTACAGATCTTTCAGCTTACCTGGAATGCTTGTCCAGAATTAAACAACCTTGTGTTGCTAGTGCTCACCTGTGGGTAGACAGGGGTGAGCACTGTCTCAGACAGTGAGCACCGTCCCGGTCCTAAGGGATGAGACAATCTGTCTTCACGAATGTGTCTTTCCCTAACTCCCTCACCCAATTCCCTCACCCCTCCACCACCCAGCTGATTAGTTGAGGGGTATAGATCAGTCATTGTGGCCACCTTCACCACACCATTATTGGAGATACAAACTAAGCTGGTCCCAGCACCCAGACTTAATATCATCTGACTGCTCATCTCCCAAGAGACTCAGTTAGTTGCCATTTCCCACTAAGTTTTTTTGTTTTGTTTTTTTGCAACTTCTGCCTTAATTTGAGACAGTTTCTGTTAGTATTTCAAGTGTGATTTCATTAGACAATGTCAAGCACCTGATACAAATCAAGATCTATTGTAATTACCATTTTCTACTCTTCTGTTTTGTAATTCCCATATTAAAAGTAGTCATTTGTCTGGCATGCTTTGTCTTTGCATACGCTTGATCTTCATTGTCTTCCAAACGTTTGTCTTCATGCATGCAGATTTTTCTTATTTTGAGTATAATTTGGCTAAGGTGGTTGTTGCCTTTGTCTTGTGAAAATTTACAGAATTGTCATCTCCTATCCTGACATTTTCCTTCATTCTTATCCAGTTTTCCCCATTTTCTCAAGATGCTGTATTTTCTTTGAAGTACTTTAATGCAATTTACTCTAGCTTCTTCACATTATCTATTTGTTTGATAAAGGAATCACCTCTCTGCTGCCTTCTCTGTCTCAACAAGAAATACTTTATTTTTGCCTTCCCAGGATCCACTTCCATTTCTGAGTCTATACAACCTGACTCTGTGAGGATAGGGGTGTGTGTGTGTGTGTGTGTGTGTGTGTGTGATTTCCACATACCATCCCCTCCAACTTTGCCTTCTGTAGAAATGGCAGTGGGAGATTGCAAAAAGTACTGCAAAAAGCACTTCATAGACTGGAAGACTCTATCATAATCTTGTTCTTTTTTTTTTCCTGAAAATTTGTCAGCAGACATACAAGAGGGTCCTAGCACTCTGCTCTCCCTGACAGAGAGTAAGGAGAGCAAAATCTCCCAGTCATGCTGGACAGGGAGGAATTTGCTTTTTTGAATATTGGCCTTGAACCTAACGCCTCAAGGATAAGTCTGAGATAACGGGGATAAGAGCTATTCATCAGCTTGCCTAAGTTGGGTACCCAAATTATTCTGATTTGCCTGGGCCTTATCTGATTTTAACTCTGAAAGTCCTGTCTCTTGGGAGACCCTCAGTCCCAGGTAAACCTGGACATCTGGTTACCATACATCATTTAGAATCCTCTTGTTCCCTGTCGGATGATCAATGATCTCTCCTGGCTTTCAGGAATGTGCTTTCAGGAATGTGTTTCTTCTTTGTCTAACTCAAGCTATACAGTCGTCCTTTTTGTTTGTGTATACCTAGATGGTAGTGGGTGTGGAATGGTGAGAGAGAGGATCAGAGGTTGGGAAGCAAGGACAGACAAAATGTCTTCAAAATATGAATGGTATAAGGATATGGGGACTTCTCTGTTCCCACCATCATTACAAATTTTGCATCAGGTCATTGCAAATCTTGCATGAGGGATTTGCTGTGTAATAAATCTGCGACAAGCCTCACTTATCATTTGCTATCAATGTTTATATGTGAAATTGCATAATTCCTTTGGCCTGGGTGAAACAGGGCTGGATGGGAATCCCTTCTTCTCTCCCCATGTTCATCCAACTCAGAGAAGTTCTAGGAAGGAAACCTCTCCCTCTTTCTCTACTATTTAGCAGCTCTTCCCCAAGGGAGAGCTGGTGGCTACTCTGGTTGTCGAAAAGATAATGTTTATCAGGCCATATTTTAAATTGAGAGTTACTAAGATGTTGATGGTCTCCATCATGTTTCTCTCTTTCACTGCCCTCCTCCTGAATTTTTAAGGAGGCCAAGGACTATCTTCAATGCCTCTCTGCAGGGGGGAAGCTTCTCTGCTTGCAAGTAGATAAGCAAACAGACAAGAAATCTACTCTTAGAGAAATTCTCCTCTTGGGTGGATTCTAAACTCTATATAAAATGGTGCAGTTATTGTAGTATTAAGTTCACATTATATTTTCTAGTCCAGCTTTTGCCAGAGAGTACACACATTGAGGGGTTTCTCAGGTGGCACGGGGTAAAGAATCCACCTACCAATGCAGGAGGTGCAAGAGATGTGGATTCAAGCCCTGGGTCAGGAAGATCCCCTGGAGTAGGAAATGGCAACCCACTACAGGATTCTTGCCTGGAAAATTCCATGGAGAGAGGAGCCTGGCGGGCTACAGTCCATGGGGTCACAAAGAGTCAGACATTACTGAGCAACTGAGCACATATGCATGCACACACACATGGACACACACATTGAGGTTGTTGAATGTTGAGGTCACTAATAGAATTGATCCTAGTTAAGCAGCAGTAACAAAGGGGCAGGTACTCTTAGCTAGGAGAAAAGGACAGATCCTTGGATAAAGGTTTCTCTTGCTACATTTTATCATTCATTCAATTTAGAGGCAAACTGATTTACCATTAATCCATTTACCATCTCTATGGTTTTGTCTTTTCTAGAATGTTGTATGATTGGAATCATACAGTATGTAGCCTTGTCAAATCAGCTTCTTTCTCTTAGCAATAAGCTCTTAAGATTCATCTATGTCTTTTCATGACTTCGAAGATCCTTTATTTTTATCATTGAATAATATTTTATTATAAGAATGTACCATATTTAGTTTTTCCATTTACCTACCTACCTCAGTTGCTTTTAGTTTTTGATTATCATGAATAAAACTACTATAAATATTTGCATACAAATTTTTATGTGGACATAGATTTTCAAATCAGTTATGTAAATACATAGCAGCATGATTACTTGATAGTAAGACTGTTTAGTTTTATAAAAAACTGAAAAATTGTCTTTCGAAAGAGTTGTTTCATCTTGCAGTAAATGACAGTTTCTGTTGCTTTGCATCCTGGTCCAGGAGTTAATATTGTCAGCTATTTGGGTTTTGGCCATTCAAATAAGCATATAATACAATTCTTATGAAAGAAAAATGCGTATACAGCTGTCAGTTCCCCAATGAAGCTTTGTTTTACATGCTTTTTAAAATAAAGACTTAACACTTTGTATCAGTCTGTCTAGCCATGAATACAAGCCAGGTTTGAGGAAGTCATTTCTAGGATTGGGCCAGGATCTCAATATAAACTGGAAAAATCCACCTTAGTTTATCCAGGCTGGAGGTTAAAAACTCAAATGCATATTGAAACCAGGAAGACATATTCTTCAATAAAGTAGGCCCTGTAGAAGACAATAATGGTGAATAGTGTGGCAAACTGGAAGAGGCATGTCTTGTTCGAATCTGGAGTAACTAATCTGTTCCAACCTCTTGTTGCCATAGGAAATCAGTCAGAGTGTGATCAAATCTTCTAATTTTCTAAGATACTTGGGAATCTGAATTTTATATAAAATCTCCTGCTTTTTAAATGGGAGGCTCTAATTAAAATCTTCTTGAAATACTCTTCAGGGGAAACAAACAGAGGTTCAAGCCTCTAGGCTGTCACCACAGACTGAAATATTTACAAATAAAGAATAGCTGATCCTAGAAAACATTTTATTTATTATTATTTTTTAATTGATTTTGTTTTGTATTTTTTTTTCATTTATTTTTATTAGTTGGAGGCTAATTACTTTACAATATTGTAGTGGTTTTTGTCATACATTGACATGAATCAGCCATGGATTTACATGTATTCCCCATCCCGATCCCCGCTCCCACCTCCCTCTCTACCCAATTCCTCTGGGTCTTCCCAGTGCACCAGGCCCCAGCACTTGTCTCATGCATCCCACCTGGGCTGGTGATCTGTTTCACCCTAAATAATATACATGTCTCAATGCTGTTCTCTCGAAACATCCCACTCTCACCTTCTCCCACAGAGTCCAAAAGTCTGTTCTGTACATCTGTGTCTCTCTTTCTGTTTTGCATATAGGGTTATCATTACCATCTTTCTAAATTCCTTATATATGTGTTAGTATACTGTAATGGTCTTTATCTTTCTGGCTTACTTCACTGTGCATAATGGGCTCCAGTTTCATCCATCTCATTAGAACTGATTCAAATGAATTCTTTTTAATGGCTGAGTAATATTCCATGGTGTATATATACACCACAGCTTCCTTATCCATTCTAGAAAACATTTTAAAAGGATTTTCAATCTTTGAAGTTTCATGGTCTGAATTATATATTGAAAAAGTACTCCTGAAAATGTCTTGGAGAAATGCTATAGGCAAGAGATTGTGCTGCTTAAGCTAGAGTTTTAGCAGTACAACTTGGAATTGGACAATTTGTGGGAAATTTGACAAGTAGATGCATTTGGTGATGGATTGGATAGAGATAGGTTAAAGGAGGAATATGGATCAAAATTCATTATACATGAGGAACAAGAGAAACTTTTATTTAAATGGAGGAAAGAACAGGTATGTGGTATTATAATCTCCATTTTATAAATAAGGAAACAGATTTTGAGAGATTAGGGAACTTGCCAAAAATCACACAGGAAAAAAAAAGTCAGACCAGGGCTTCCAATTCTTAATTCAGGATTACTATCTCTACCTCATGATCCCTAATGTGTTTTCATTGTTTTTACTTGAAGTAAATGATAGAAGGAGTTGCTGAGTGATTTTGTTTAGGTGTAGCCCTTGGTAAAAAAGGTAGTGCCCTAGTGATCTCTGATGGTTTCTAAACTTTCTGGAAATGGAATGAAGAATCACAAATACTTACCCACAGCCAAGGTTACAAAAGGAAATTATATTGATGGAGTGAAGAATTACAGGTGAAGAATGGAGTGAAGAATTACAAACCTACTCTTATGCTGTGAAAGAAAGGAAAGGTAGTGAAAAAAGTGGTAAGAAAATAATTACATGCGGTATTAAACTGCTAATGCAAGACAACGGCAAGTCATGTTTTTATTTATCTGTTCTAATTAAGGTCTAAGAAGTTTGAGTGATTAACACTAAGTTTCTTCTGTGCTGTCTGGCTTCTACATTTCTAAGTTATAACCAGTTAATTGCTCCCATGAGCTTCCCTGGTGGTTCAGTGGTAAAGAATCCACCCACCAATGCAAGAAACAATCCCGGGTTCTGAAAGATCCCCTGGAGAAGGAAATGGCAACCCACTCCAGGGTTCTTGCCTGAAAAATTCCATGGACAGAGGAGTTAAGAAGATTCCAAGCTAAGCATCTTGGAAACCATGGTCTCTGTATCCTTACTTTCTTTGTATTTATTGTTGCCTGGGAGGGCTTACAAGTTCTACAGCAAATATGATTGCTATTGATCAAACTACTGGGCAAGAATGTTTGGGTGAATGGATCCATATTGAGAGGCACAACATTAGCAAATCTAATTTGGCAGAGGCCATATGTAATGTGAAAGAGTGGGTTTTCTCACTCACAGGAGAGAAGGCTTGTAAACTGTGCATAGATACTGTACCATGGAGATGCTGCAATATTGCAGGATCTGTGAGGTGGGGAAGGAAAACCAACAGACACAAAACCCATGAAACTGTATACACAATCCATCTGCAACCTCGAAATGCCAAATATCTCTCTCAATGACTTTGGGCTACTTACTTATACTTGCATATTACTTGAAATCAGTAATATGGATAGACTCTACATAGACTCCATGGAAACAAGTTCTATCAGAAGGATGGTTAGAACTATCTGCATGTCAGCCTTTTTTTGAGACATAAACCAACTCACTGAAGACCTCTGAATGTGTTTTAAAAGTAGATAGGGAAGGAAGAGAATATGCGAGCAGGCTGGAACACTGAGTCGTCTGTTTCTCTGGTTGTGATCAAGCTCATTGCTAGAGCTTCCCATTTCTTTTCTGGAGGTAAAGACTCTGAGAGAGTAGGCAGCAACCCTCTATAGTAACATTTCTTCTTAGAGTTTGGGGGTCAGAATTTTAAGAAAAAAATCCTGACTTAAAGGATAAAGAGTAATGTTGAGAGATAAATCTGGGCTTCAACCCATTGTCCTGGACAAATGGAAAGATAAGAAACTTTCCCTGGGTATGAAGAGACCCAGTATGGAAAATCATCACCATAGAGTGGAGGGCAGGAAGACATGTCTCCAGCATCCAGTAAGAAAATGAGGATGGAAGTTTTCTAATTGCTCAAAGGTGGACAAGTCATTATCTGGGTGGAAAAATTCCCATAATTCCTGACATTATTTCATGTGGGAATATTTGAAGAGAAGATTGGTCCAGAGAAGCCTGTACATGCTCAGAGGGAACCCAAACTTCCTGGAGATATTGCAAAAATATGGAGTGACAATCACATGGAGAAGGTTGTTTGAGCCAGTTTCATTAGAAATGGAAAAAGACAGGATACCTTAGTTGACATTTGCCTTATGCAGTGTGGACTGTCCACTTGGTTGTTATGCGTTAGCTTGTAAGTGGCTTGAACGGGGCCTTTCCAAGTGGTGCTAGTGGTAAAGAACCTTCCTACCAATGCAGGAGACATAAGAGACATGGGTTCGATCCCTGGGTCAGGAAGATCCCCTGGAGGAGGACATGGCAACCCACTCCAGTATTCTTGCCTGGAAAATCCCATGGACAGAGGAGCCTGCCGGGCTACCGTCCATAGGATCACAAAGAATCATATAGGACTGAAGCGACTGAGTACACACACAGCTTGAAGGGAGGCCAGGCAAGAAAACCCAGGAGTAGAGAGAACAACCCAGAATACCACAGTGTGCCACCATCAGGGTCTTAAGACCCTTAATCTCCCTCCTCGAGAAGCGGTGTGCTGCTGTGGAGGCAGCTCAGGTATTGCAGGGTCAGACAGACTTGAGTTAGAATCCTGTTCCTGCCAGGCTGGTTACGTAACCTAGTCTAGTATTTGAGCCTTATCATGGCAAGTACTTCATTACTGCTTATTTTTATCATCTCACTTTGCCTTGGAGGGTTCTCTGCACATAAGGAGTTCAGTGTGATTTTGTATTAATGACATGTTATAGTCTTGAACGAGATACGTTTATCTTTGAGTGTGCACTTGCTTTGGCTTGTCTCTGAAGTCTGATCAATGCATCATTATCCTCAGGGGTCCTGCCATTTCTTCACTCTCCTCTTAGGGTAGTAAAGGGTAGTGGGTGAGAGTATAGCCTTGGGTGGTAGCCTACCTGGTTTTGGTTCCTAGGTCTTGCTTATAATTTGTCTGGTTTGGACAAGTATCTTAGCCTCTCTTTGTTTCATTTTCTTTATCTATAAAATGCAGACTATATCAATCCTGAGCAATCTGAAAGGATCAAATAGATATATGTGAAACGTTTAGAAGGGTAGTAAATACTCAGTAAATTTTAGCTGTTATTACTATAGGTTTTCTTCATACACTATTCATCTAAGAGATGTACTTCCTTTGACATCAAAACAGAGGAGGGCCAGGGAGGGGATAGACAGGTATATTCCTCTGACCCTGAAAAGCTACCAGACTGGACTTCTCTGGTGGTCCAGTGGTTAAGAATATGCCTGCCAAAGCAGGGAATGTGGGTTGGATTCATGGTCTGGGAAAATCCCACATTCCAATGGAGCAATTAAGCCCGATACACCACAAGTACTAAGCCAGTGCTCTAGAGTCCATGAGCTGCAACTACTGAGCCTGTGAGCTGGAGCCATTGAAGCCTGTGTGCCTAGAGGCTGTGCTCTACAACAAGAGAAGCTGCTGCAATGAGAAGCCTGTGCATCACAATGAAAAGCAGCCCCTGCTTGCTGCAACTAGAGAAACCCTGAGCATGGCAATGAAGACCCAGCACAGCAAAAATAAATAGATAAAATTTAAAAAATGCTTAAAAAAAGTCTACTGAATGAATCTGAGCCTGCCTCCCACTGACAGAGCTGTGGAATACACTGCGTATGAGATCCGCGCAAGGTCTGATGGAAGCCAAACCAAATTGGCTCATGGGAAGCCACCGTGCTCCTATTATTGTTCTTGTACTAAGACTTTCCCATTGGCGAGGGTCAAGCTTAAGTGTGTTGTCATTCTCCAGCATGCAGTACAGCTCATAGAATGATCATTCATTTACTCATTCATTCATTCATTGAATATTTATTGAAAACACCGCCCTTACCTGGCAGCAATTATGTAGGGGGTGAGTTTGAGAAGAGGATGGGAGGGGTCAAGTGGGAAGGAACAGATTCTCACTGTTGTCCTTGTTCATACAATGACAGTGAAGAGACTGGAGGTGGTTATAGGAAACACAGCGTCCTGGACAAACCCCCTGCAGACTCATAGGAGAATTCTGGGCTGCTGAGTTTCTGCCTGGCTGGGGGTCAGGGGTGGGTCATTGATGATGTCGCTTGAGGCTTACCTCCTTCTCACACAGACCACTTTGTCTTCTGTTTTATTTAAGATTGGATATATGCCAAGAGGGGAAGCGAGGTTTAAGTAAAGCTCAGAATAGAAAGTGAGATCTATACTTGGCTGAAGGCCACTCTTGCTGCTCTTCCTTTGGGCTCTGCTCTCATTGGCTGGGCTTCCTGCCTGCCAGGGTGGCTTCAAGGTTACAGGCCTCAGTTCCAGCACTTGCTTACTCTCTGAATGTTCAGTAGAGGAATTGAGTGTGTGTTCTCCTTCCATTCCACTGCCGCACATTTTGGTGTCCTCTAAGTTAATGATTTTGATGTTCTCCTCCTTTATTTTTAACTGTTTTTAAAAGTAGATTCTCAAAAAAAAAAAAAATAAATAAATAAATAAAAGTAGATTCTCTAAGGAAAAAGAAACAAAACAAAGAAACCAGTAATCCCATACCTGTATGTAGATTTTGCCAACTTTGTGATGAAGCACTCTCACACTCAATATTTTATTTATCCACACAACATCACTATAAGTCAGGTAGGGAATTTGCATCCATCCCATGGATCACTGCCATGTTCAAGCACTGTGCTGAATAGAAACATTCTTGTACACCTGTGATTGCATTATATTCAGAGATGAAAGTCCAATAAATGGTAAAGTCATAACTGGAAATCATATTTCATGCTTTCTACCCAGTTTTCTGACTACTACTCCAAGTGTTTACTAGAATTTTGTTAAAAGGAAGAGAGATGAATGCACACCTTCACTGGACCCATTGATTTAACAAGTGGTGGCTCAGTTGGTAAAGAATCTGCCTGCAGTGTGGGAGATTCAGGTTCAATCCATGGGTTGGGAAGGTCCCCTTGGAGAAGGAAATGGCTACCTGTTTTAGTATTCTTGCTTGGAAAACCCCATAGACAGAAGTGCCTGGCAGGCTACCGTCCATGGGGTTCAAAAATAGTCAGACACGATTGAGCGACTAACGTGCTTTAACAAGCTTTAAGAAAATAGCACCCTGAGGAGGTGTAGTCAGTCTTAGAAAATGTTTCTGTCACCTCCCAACTTAAGTACATCCCTTTCAAATTCTCTACTTATGTTACAGTACCAATGGTGGAACTTTTGCTTCTCCTGACTGAGGATAATCCATCTTAACATGTTTCTCAGCTTATTTTTCTCTGAACTCCTCATTGTCTCTTAATATTGATTCTTCTATATATAGAAGGAGATATTGATTATCTCCTCTCTCCCTCCTCTATATACAATAATATCCTCTCTATACAACTATTATCATCTGCACTTTTAATTGAAGTATAGTTGGTCTACAATTTTGTTTTAGTTTGTGCTGTAGAGCAAAGTAAATCAGTTATCAGATTGTTTTCCATTGTCAGATTGTTTTCCATTATAAGTTATTATAAGATATTGAATGTGGTTCCCTGGGCTATATAGTAGGACCTTATTGTTTATCTATTTTATACATAGTAATGTGTATCTGTTGATCCCAAACTCCAAATTTATCCTCTCCCCCTTCCCCTTTGGTAACCATAAGTTTATTTTCTGTGTCTGTGAGTCTGTTTCTGTTTTGTAAATAAGTATAAGTGATCTGTGATATTTGTCTTTTTCTGTTTGACTTGCTTCACTTACTATGATACTCACAAAGCTCATCCACGCTGCAGCAAATGGCATTATTTCAACCTTTTTGTGACCAAGTAATAGTCCATTTGGGCTTCCCCAGTGGCTCAGTGGCAAGGAATCTGCTTGTAATGCAGGAGACCTGGGTTTGATCCCTGGATCGGGAAGGCATAGCAACCCACTCCATTACTCTTTCCTGGAGAATCCCATGGACTGAGGAGCCTCGTGGGCTATATAGTCCATAGGGTCACAAAGAGTCAGACATGATTGAAGCGACTGAGCCTGCAATATTCCTTATACCACATCCCTACAGATCATTTGTCTTCACATCTCCATACAGTGCTTCATGTATGCTTATTAAGTTAATATATAGTTAGTAGTAAATGGCAGCTATGTGCCAGGTGCTATTTTTATAACCATGCATTCAGTCATATTTCAATATCTTGATCTTTAACAACAGGGTGAGCATGTATTGGGGTACTCATGAAAGTTCAAGTTCAAGAAGTAAAAAAATAAAAAAAATAAAACAAAAAGAAATATCAGCTGGATAATATAATAAAGCCAACATTTTTGTGACTGTTTTTGTTCATAGAAGCTGAAAATTTATGTGTTGGCAGTGAGAAACTTTCATGGTCTTTGTTATGAGAATAACATAGAGTCTAGTTAATCACCAAATGGAAGGTTCCTAATTTCACACCCTTTGCACTGCTTTCCAGATTTTTAGTTTGAATATTCATAAGCCCATTAAGCTGAATTATGTTGGAATGAGAACTGTCACTGTGTGACCCAGGATTATCAGAACCTTTAGACCAGAAAATAACTTGAAAATTTTGGGTAAGTTTTGGGTATCATACTCTCCTATTATTTGGGAGAAAATAAGAGATCTGAGGAAACTGCCTATTTATAAAGAACCATGTAGTTGTGAACTCCTTGTACTGTAAATTCAAAAAGCAGGTCACAAAACCTGCACCCCACTGAGAACTGAAGAATGTCAGATAATGGATTTTAGATGGTCTCTCATTCATTTTTATTAACTTGGAAATAGAAAAACTGAAACACAGATTTATGAAGTTATTTGCCAGATAGAGCACAAGTGATAGAACTGATCCTCAATGTTCAGCGTTACTCCATGAAGAGAGACTGGACCTTCAGACTAGATGCTCACACTCTGTCCTTCCATGGCAAGTGTCACACTGAATTCTAATGACTCACTTGCTTTCTAGTCTTCTCTTTAATAAATGGCCTCTGAAAGTAGACCTGTGTGTGATTTTTATCTGTACCCCAGGTATCTAGCACAATAAAGAGATCATTGTTGAGCACATGTACGTGGCATGATAGGTACGATATTGGATGCTTAGTGTACAATTTGCTAAAATAGACGCTCGTGCCCACAATATGTCATTTAATTAATTCCAAATATATTTTTTGAACACTTATTATAGGGCAAGCATTAGGTTAGGAGCTGGATGTTCAGTGGTGAGCAAACCAGAAATGATTTCTAGCTACAGGGAACTTAAGATGTGGTAAGAGAGAGACGGTAAATAAACACTAATAAAAAGAGAATTCTAACTAATAATACCTTCTTAGAAAGGAAAATGAAAATCACTCAGTCATGTCTATTTGCAACCCCATAGGCTATACAGTTCATGGAATTCTCCAGGCCAAAATACTGGAGTGGGTATCCTTTCCCTTCTCCAGGGGATCTTCCCAACCCAGGGATCAAACCCAGGTCTCTTGCATTGCAGGAAGATTCTTTACCAGCTGAGCCACAAGGGAAGCCCAAGAATACTAGAGTGGGTAGCCTCTCCCTTCTCCAGGGGATCTTCCCAACCCAGGAATTGAACCAGGGTCTCCTGCATTACAGGTGGATTCTTTATCAGCTGAGCCACCAGCGACGCCCTCTGAGAAAGGAAAGAGCATATAAAGTTATGAGAGAGAAGATAGCAGCGTGGAGGGCACATGCTGTGCTTTGGGGCTTCAAGACAGGCTTCTTTCTGAGGAAAGGATGCTTGAGCTGAGCCCTGAGTGATGAGGAAGACATGATAAAGGGTCATGAGAGGAACATCCCAGGAGGCTGTAACAATAAGTGTGGTGGCCCTGAAACAGGAATGTGATGTGAAGGAGTGATCTGCTAAAACTCATTGACTGCGAAGGAGTGGGTGGGGGCAAGGTGAAGTGGGAAGGGTGAGCAGGGGTCAGATCTTGATGGGAATGATAGGGATTTGGATTTTATTTTAAATGTAACCAATTTTTAAAAATAGTCTTATTTGAGAGCAGCTTTGATTTTGAGAATTATTGGGATGATAGTATGGTGTTTCCATATATATCACATCCAGCTTCCTTATTATTAACATCTTACATTTATATAGTACATTTGTCACAACTTTAAAGAATCAACATGGATGCTTTATTATTAACTAAAGTTCATATTTTATTGATTTACCCAGTTCTCCTCTAATGATCTTTTTTGGTTTCATTATCCTATTCAGGATACTACAATACGTTGAGTCTCCGTAGGCTCCTCTTGGTTGTGACAGTTTATCTGACCTGTGTCAGATTTATATTTCTATCCAATTATCTAGCACAGGATGCTAGGGCTCCATGGGTTTCTCAAGTATAGGAACACAGGCACTAATGTCTCTCTCATCTCTATCTTTACCTCTATCACCTCCATCCTACATATTACACAACATTAAAGTTGTCCTGCATAACTGTTCTTCATTAAATTGAGGCACTCTTAAGGGTAGTCCTGGACATAGATACAGAGCCACTTCTCTGTAGAGCTTATTTTGACCAGCTGCCAATGGCTGCCTTTAAGAGTCCCTCTTTAGAAACTTTCACTTATGTAAGTTTCATAAGACACATAAATAATAGTTTTTGAATTTTAGAAGAGCTCTATTTAGTTTCTGCCTGAGTTCCAGGAGTACTTTGGGTTCCATGACAAGCATATCATTTCAATCCCCTGGCATCTTGCTTTGGGTGGTATCTTTGTTTCTACATGCCTACCATTTCCTATTCACTCCCTGTGTTCTTTTTATTAGCAAGAACAGAGGATGAGTGGAGCCAACACCTCCTTTAACTTTGAACCATGATGAGTGACTACTTTTCAATATGCCTGGTTCTAGAAAACTAAGAAAGTGAAAGTGAAAGTCGCTCAGTCGTGTCCGACTCTTTGTGACCCCATGGACACAGTCCATGGAATTCTCCAGGCAAGAATCCTGAAGTGGATAGCCGTTCCCTTCTCCAGGGCATCTTCCCAACCCAGGGATCGAAGCCAGGTCTCCTACATTGCAGGCAGATTCTTCTCCACCTGAGCCATGAGGGAAGCCCAGAAAAGTAAGAACTTTCTACTATATTCCTGTTAAGAAGGAGATAGTGACCCTTGAGCAACATTGCCCCTTCCTCCCACATGACTCGCTCTAGCTTCTCAGCCATGTTGGCCAGAGAGGACAGTGCAGATAGATCACTTCTTGTTTTTTCAAGTCCTGCTTTACTTTCCACACCAAAAGGCTTAGGTTTTTTCCGAGCAACAAATTTTCCTTCAAAGAAGTCAATGCTGTTTGCCCAAATATACTTTTTGCTCACTCAAATTTTAATTATAAACATAGCCCCCCTTTGTTTCCTTCACCTCCAACTTCCTTAAAAAGGCTTTTCTTCATACCATGAAGAATAAGTGATTGTGAGCTTTGTGAGGGCAAGGCAGGATGGGGCCTTTTAATCATCCATGCCCCTGTTGAATTGCTAGAAACTGTAATCTGGGATTTGGTTTCCTAAAGCAAAATGGAAACAGAAAGTAGAAGGACATGTGCATTTTCCAGAAGCAGGCACATTGACAGCAACAGAGTGACAACTGATAATTTTAATTTTATATATGTCTTCTGACACAAATTAACAGAGTAAACACAAGTATGCGTAGGACCGGTTAGTTCAGGGCTGATCTTATCACATGCTTTCGAGACTTCAGGACAGATAGAAAGAACCATATTATATTCCTAATAAAAATCCTTAGTTGGTAGGAAAAGGCTAAATCATGAATAAGGAAAGGAGATGGAACAATGGATATATAAGGGAAGATGATTCTATCTCAGAGGGGGTAGTCAGTTCAAGGATGCTTGGGGAACAACGAGAAGGCTAGATTGATTGGGACAGAGCAGATGAAATGAAGAAAGTGATAAGAGAAGCAGTCTCAGTGTTACCTAGGATGCCTACTCAACTAGGGACTTAACCACCTTGGGAGGATTTTAAATAAATAAATAAAGATTTTTTTTTAAGTATTGAGCAGAGAATTCAGATGATCTCACCTAAAAGTATCACCCTTGCTGCTGTGTGTGGGGTTTGGACTGTCAGAGAACAAATGCGGAAGGACAGAGACAGGTAAACTATTCTACCAATCCAGGCAACTGGTAATGTTAGTTTGATTTGGATGACAAAAGTGGTCCACTTGTGGATATTATCTAAAGGTACAGTAATCAAATATTGAACTATTTAAGGAATATGAAAGGAAGCTATGATGTCAAGGGTGATTTCACTGGTTTCGGTCGTAGAGACCTACAGAGTATAATTGCCATTTATAAAAATAGGGACTCCTGGAGACTCCCAGGTTGGAGCAGGTGACATGCAAGCTATGGGCTTGGATATTTTGGGATATATATTAGGTGTTCAAATAGAGAGACTGTATTAATTTGATAGGGATGCTGTAGCAAAGTATCCTAAAATATGTGGGTTAATTGACAGAAATTTAACGTGTCACAGTTGCAAAGGCCAGATGTCCACAACTTCAGGGTCAGCTGGTTTACTGGCTGTGAGGGAAGGATCTGTTCCAGGTCTTTCTCCTTGGCTTACAGATGGCTGTCTTCTCCGCATGTCTCTTTTATATTTTCTTCCTCAACACACATCTGCATTCAAACTTCCTTTTCTTATAATCACACTGGATTAAGAGCCTCCCTACTAACTTCTTTTTAACTTGATGACCTCTATGAAGACCTTAATCTCCAAATAAGGTCACATTCTGAGGTAATGGGGGTTAAAGACTTAGAGACTTGGATGTTGGGATGGATGCACACAGCCTATAACAGATATCAAGCCCAGGGAAAAGCTTGGAGATGAAATGTATTTGCTATTTACTGCACATTTGTTGTTATTCGGTTGCCAAGTTGTGTCTAACTCTTTGTGACCCCATGGGCTGCAGCACACCAGGCCTGCCTGTCTCTCACCATCTCGTGGAGTTTGCCCACGTTTATATCCATTGAATCAGTGATGCCACATAATGCACATAAATAATATATAAAGCCATGGGACTGCATGAGGACACTGTCATAAATGGAGACAGAGATGTTTTCAGATGCTTTAACTATTAGCGGTGAGTTCCAGAAAAATGTCTACTTCTGCTTTATTGACTGTGCCAAAGCCTTTGACTGTGTGGATCACAGCAAACTCTGGAAAATTCTTAGAGATGGGAATACCAGACCACCTGACTTGCCTCCTGAGAAATCTGTATGCAGGTTAAGAAGCAACAGTTAGAGCTGGACATGTAACAACAGACTGCTTCCAAATCAGGAAAAGGAATATGTCAAGGCTGTATATTGTCACCCTGCTTATTTAACTTACATGCACAGCACATCATGAGAAATGCTGGACTGGATGAAGCAGAAGCTGGAATCAAGATTGCCGGGAGAAAGATCAATAACCTCCGATTCACAGATGACACCACCCTCACAGCAGAAAGTGAAGAAGAATTAAAGAGCCTCTTGATGAAAGGCAAGAGGAGAGTGAAAAAGTTGGCTTAGAATTCAACACTCAGAAAACTAAGATCATGGCATCTGGTCCCATCACTTCATGGCAAACAGATGAGGAAACAATGGAAACAGTGACAGACTTAACTTTTTTGGGCTCCAAAATCACTGTAGATGGTGACTGCAGCCATGAAATTAAAAACACTTGCTTCTTGGAAGAAAAGTTATGACCAACCTAGACAACATATTAAAAAGCAGAGGCATTACTTTGCCAACAAAGGTCTGTCTAGTCAAAGTTATGGTTTTTCCAGTGGTCATGTGTGGATGTGAGAGTTGTACTATAAAGAAAACTACGCACCAAAGAATTGATGCTTTTGAACTGTGGAGATGGAGAAGACTTGAGTCCCTTGGAGTGCAAGGAGATCCAACCAGTCCATCCTAAAGGAAATCAGTCCTGAATGTTCATTGGAAGGATTGATGCTGAAGCTGAAACTCCAATACTTTGGCCACCTGGTGCAAAGAACTGACTTGTTGGAAAAGACACTTATACTGGGAAAGATTGAGGGCAGGAGGAGAAGGGGAAGACACAGGATGAGATGGTTGGATGGCATCACTGACTCAATGGACATGAGTTTGAGTAAACTCTGGGAGTTGGTGATGGACAGGGAAGCCTGGCGTGCTGCCGTCTACGGGGTTGCAAAGAACCGGACACGACTGAACAACTGAACTGAACTGAACTGACCTGATCATCACTCAGACTCATTCTGAGTCTTCAGTTACATACATTTTCAAAATTATAATTCTGCCTAAATTCTGAGTTTGTGACTTTCTGGGACATTCGGGGTTCAATTCAATGGGCCTTGCTTTCAGAGAAGAAGGGCACATTGTAGGATAGTTAAGATTAAAGCAGAAACTTTGTATAGAGAGGGTGAAAGTTCTGATGGACTCTGATGCCAGTAGCTGTTATTTTCTTTAAAATGTTCACTTCTGGAAAGTATTTAGCATTGTCCTCGAGGAACTTTAAGTATATTAAGGAGCTCTGTCTTGACTGAATGATAGTTTGATAAAAATGGAAATAGGAGACCTATTTCAGGGGAGTAGCTCCCACAATGTCCTGGACATGAACTAACAACCACAGGCATTTTCCTTCAGTCTTTTGTTAGTTAGTGATATACAACAGATCATTTTGCTTATTTTGAGCTTTCAGAGTGACTACAAATCATGGTTTGGCCATGTTTCTGGAAAGGGGGTCTTCATTAATCTGGTTGTTGAACATTTGCTGAGTACTCTTAGCAAATCGTGACTCCGAGTGGGACACCACTCTGGCCTAAGGGGGAGAATGTGATGATGTTGCTTTCTGGGATGATTCTCCACACAGACAGCAAATTACAGAAGGAAAACCATGATGCAGAGGTGTGAATTCTCTTCCCAGCTCTGACTCCAATCTAGCGCTTGTCCAGGGACTAGTCACTTGTTCCTAGACTTAACCCAACAGAGTGGGTGTGGACTCGGTGACTTTTGAGATTTTTCCTAGATATAATGTTCTATAGTCTTATGACTCGAAATAATCTTTAATTTTTAAATGTTATCACTGTTTCCAAGGGGCATAGACAGACACACTTGGCCTAGTTTTGTGACTTGACATCAGCCCTGGTATGACATTCTGGATTGGAAGAATAAGAATGTTCCTGTTAACGAAATAGCAAGAATGTTTCAAAAGCAAGTCCCCAACACCCCAAACCTTGCCTCCGGTGTAACTTTTTTGCTTTTGCTCTCTTACACCCACCTTTTGTCTGTGACTCATGTTCCATTAAAATGTGTTTAGTGATATTTGTGAGTGTTAGACTTCAAAGTGTTCAACTTTCTTGAGAAATGTATTTTAAAATGTTATCTTTTGATCGCACTTACAGATTGTTACTTAGGGCTGTTTTTGTCTTATTTGGGTCCAGTTAAGGGGACTTCTTGTCACTGTGCTCTCAGATCAACACTCTAAAGTGTGATTGTGTGCATAAGAGGCTGCCTTTGGTGTATACTTGTCCACTATGTAACTATAAGGCCCAGGAATCTCACCTTCAGCTAAGATGACACCTTACAATAGGCACTCAGAATCTAAAGTTCTCCTTGAGTTTTGGCTACCCACCCACAATAATGGGCACATTTCCTGTCCAATATTGTTCTGAATTATCCACAAAGGAAACATAGGATTATGTCCCTTCAATGGCACAGAAATTACCCAGCTGATAGCAAACACAGAGGTTGCCTCTTTCTCCAAATACTGGATTCCATTTTCTTCACCCAGAGTCTTCATTGGCAGACTCTCTTCTCATGAGACTCTAACTTGTCATTTGCTCTTGAATTAATTAAATTAAAAATCTTAAAAGGCTAAAGCTAGACGTAAACTTGAAGATAATTAGACTCATGAGAAAACATGGTTAGCGGTAAAGCAGGTTGTTCAAGGTCACACTGAGACGAGGAGTGCCAGGACTAGAACACATTTGCAATTCTCGTGGAGCCCTAGGCATGAAAGTGCAGCCTGGGCTATATCCACACACCCTACATTGCCTCCCAGGGAGTCCAGGTTTTTTCCCCTAAATGAGACTCTTTATTTTTGATGAAATACAAAGTTCCATTTACCTAGAGGGGTGGGATGAGGGGTGGTGGGAGGGAGGTTCAAGAGGAAGGGGATATATGCATTGTTATTGTTCAGTTGCTAAGTCATGTCCGACTCTGTGATCCCATGAACTGCAGCACACCAGGCTCCCCTGTCCTTCACCATCTCCCTGAGTTTGCTCAAACTCATGTCCATTGAGTTGATGATGCCATCCAGCCATCTCATCCTCTGCCACTCCCTTCTCCTGCCCTCAATCATTCCCAGCATCAGGCTCTTTTCCAATGAGTCGACTCTTCACGTCAGGTGGCCAAAGTGTATACTTATGGCTGATTCATGTTGTTGTATGGGAGAAACCACCACAACATTGTAAAGCAATTATCCTCCAATTAAAAATAATTTAAACAGTTGAAAAAATCTGGACTTTTGATGTACATTTATAAACTTTGAGAACTAACTGCTACTTTAATGGGACTGGCACATTATGAATTTGGGGATGAAGGGTTTTGTGTGGAAGTAGAGATTTTTTTGTGCTCCTTTATTTTTTTGGAGGGATAAGGACCAGGCAACTTCTATAGATTATGTGAAAGTGAAAGAGTGAAAGTGAAAGTCGCTCAGTCGTCTCCGACTCTTTGCAACCCCATGGACTATACAGCCTGTGGAATTTTCTAGGTCAGAATACTGGAATGGGTAGCCTTTCCCTTCTGCAGGGGATCTTCCCAACCCAGGGATTAAACCCAGGTCTCCTGCATTGCAGGCAGATTCTTTACTAGCTAAGCCACAAGGGAAGTCCAAGAATACTGGAGTGGATAGCCTATCCCTTCTCCAGAGGATCTTCCCAACCCAGGAATTGAACCAGGGTATCTTGCATTGCAGGCCAATTCTTTACCAACTGAGCTATCAGGGAAGTCCATAGATTATGTAAGTTAGGTTATTTTCTAAAGGTAAGTGAAATCTAGTCAGAAATGGTAGGGGTGTAGATCTGCATCATCCTCAAAACTCCGTGCTCATAGATCTTTCTCTATAGGTGCCCACGTAACCATGGAGGATTAGGATCTATTTCAAGAGGACAAACCATAAAGGAGACCAACTTAAGCAGAACTCCTTTTCCTTTTTAAAGAATTCAGCTCAGAAGTCCATAAGAACCCTCCTCCCTTCTCTTCCACATTTCTAGATCATGAGACTCCACATCTTTCTGTGATTCCCTCCATTAAAGCACTTATCATGTGCTACAAATGTCTATTTATTTGCTTCCTCCCACTCAGCTTTTTGAAGTCGGGGACCAAGTCTCCTTTTTGTGCCCATACAGTATTTAGCAGAGTGCTTGAGACATCATACATATTGAAATAAATATTTCAATAAGTGAATAAATGAGCAAATATGCAGTTGTATATAGAAAATATTGGGCTAGTCAATAAGTCTGTTTGGGTTTTTTCAGATGATCTTATGGGAAAACCCAAATGAACTTTCTGGACAATCCAATGTTCTCCTGGGTTTTTTGAGAAGCAGCTGTCAAGACAGGATTAAGGGTGAAAATGCTTAATTATGGAAAACACCGGTGAGAGGAAGTAGAGAGGGAGCTGGGAAAAGTTGGAAGTGCATCAGACTTTTGGACATCTGCCCTGGAGTGAAGGAGAAGAAAGAAATGGGGTGGGCTTGGTAGAAGCATCCTAATGTGTGGAGCAGCCTAAGGAAAGTGGGGTGTAAAGACACGGGAGAGTCCTCAAGCCAATCCTAGCCACCCAAGGAGTTCTAAGTCTCCTTGGGACAGGCCTGTCTTGCTGTCTGCATAGCCTTGTGGGAAGTCAGGCAAAGGCTTCAGAGCATAGCAGCTGGGGAACCATTTATAATCGCTTTAACTGGAGGTCTGTGAGTGTCTTCCTAATAGTTGAGCCCCATATGGAGGATTTTTGCCTTGTTTCTGAGAGCTGCTTGGGGGGACAGAGGTTTTATGGGTTGCTGGAGAGCTTGACAGAGGTAAGGAAATGACTGAGCTCCCTGGACACTGATTCTGCTTGCTTTTCACTAGCTGAGGATGTGGCCTTACTGGTGCTATTTGTAAATATAAATGTAATGTGAAAGAGCACTGAATACTGTTGTAAGCTGCTCAGGGACAGAGATGTTTGCTTGTGTGTAAAAGGGCAGGAAGTGGCACGCTTGTCTTGTTCCTGATCTGGGAGGAAAGGCTTTCAGCTTTTACACCTCAACTTAATCAATAAATAAAATGAAAGGGCAAAGATGCAGCAAGACTGTGGCTTCTTTCTCAGTCCTGGGGCCACCTCATCTGCCACGAGAGGCAGATCTGTTGCAGACACCAGGTCAAGGAAAGTGAAAGTGAAAGTCACGAAGTCATGTCCCCTACTCTTTGTGACATCAGGGACTGTACAGTTCATGGAATTCTCCAGGCCAGAATACTAGAGTGGGTAGCCTTTGCCTTCTCCAGGGAATCTTCCCAACCCAGTGATTGAACCCAGGTATCCCACATTGCAGGCAGATTCTTTACCAGCTGAGCCACCAAGGAGACCTAAGAATACTCGAGTGGGTAGCCTATTCCCTTCTCCAATGGATCTTCCTGACCCAGGAATCAAACCAGGGTCTCCTGCATTGCAAGCAGACTCTACCAACTGAGCTATTAGGGAAGCAGGTCAAAGAAAGGCTGCAGACAAGCAAACGTCTGCTCTGTATAGTGCTATGGTGACCTTGCTTTGGTCCACACAGAGTTCCTGGCTAAGTAATGTGTGTGAGTGTGTCCAGTTGCTCAGTCGTGTCCCACTCTTTGTGACTCCATGGACTGTAGCCCGCCAGGCTCCTCTGCCGGTGGATAAGTAAACTGGGTAATAAAGCACATGCATGTTAGGAGGGCTCTTCCATCCACCCTTCCCACCTGAATGGTTGCCCTTCCTTTGGTGTAGTGTCTACTTTTTATGTTCATAGCATTCTGCTCACTCTTTCTGGTCCTTGTTTTCTTATCTTGTCTGACTTCTGCACATTTGCTATGCAGGTCTGGTTTTATAGTTTAACCTCACGTGAGCTCAGTGCCTGGCACATAAAAGATAACCCTCAGTGACAAAAACCACTTAATCATTTGTGAACTCATTCTGTTTCCTTAACTCACACTTCTGCATTCTTTGTTTCACTCCAAATATTCATACATATAGGCATGGTGAATAGTGGTTCTGTCGCTAAGTCGTGTCTGACTCTGGGGACCCCATGGACTGGAGCCTGCCAGGTTCCTCTGTCCATGATATTTCATGACAGGTGTAACTGTAATGTTTTTCCTTCCCAGTAGTTCAGTGGATACGGTGAGCTCTCTCTATGATTTCAGGCTTTAGTTTCAGTCAGGTGCATTGAGTGCCCTAGCCTCTGAGAGACAGGGGAGGAGTAATCAGGACATGCTTGGTGAAGAGGCAGCATTTGAACTGGTCTTGCACGGGGAAGTATGACCTGGATGGGGCTTCCCAGGTGGTTCATTGGTAAAGAATCCACGTACCAATTCAGGAGACATGGGTTTGATCCCTGGGTCAGGAAGATTCCCTGGAGAAGGAAATGGCAATCCACTCCAGCATTTTTGCCTGGAAAATCCCATGTACAGAGGAGCCTGGTGGGGCTACAGTCCATGGGGTCACAAAGAGTGGGACACGACTGAGATCTCACTCATGATCTGTATGCAAGATATGTTTGTCCCATGACTCAGAAGTGGTGGAGCTTGGATATTAATGCAGGTCTCATTGATTGAATTCCATGGTCTTTCAAGTATTGAAGTTTCTTCTCTTCTTTAGCCCCTTCTTAGATTTGCTCCTGAGGTTCAAGGCTGGCTTTTAACAGAAACATTTCTTTTCAGGGCCAGCTTCTTGAGACAAGCAATACTTAACTGGCTTGTTGCCTCAGTGTAGCATTTAGCAGTTCACTTAAAGTATCTTAAAGTAAGTAATAATAACCAAAAGTAACTGCCTGTGAACATTCTCAATTTCTCTGGGATCCTGAATTCTGGATTTTCTTCTATTCAGTAAGAGAAATGTATTGCCCCTTTATCTTCCCTTGTCTTCCTGAGTGTTTGTGCTGTCAGAATCTCTGCAGACCAGGACACTTCTCTAGAATGATCTTTTTTTATTTAACCTAAAAATGTGGTGGTGGTGATTTAGTTGCTAAGTCATGTCCAACCTATCAGGCTCCTCTGTCCATGGGATTCCCCCACGTAAGAATACTAGATTGGGTTGTCATTTCCTTCTCCCAGGGATGGATCTTCCCAACCCAGGGATCAAACCTGCATCTCCTAGGTTGGCAGGGGGATTCTTTCCTATTTGAGTCACCAGGGACTATCCTCAACCCAAAATGTATTATCCTGGAAATCCCAGGAGGTTCAAAATTACTTAAGTCATTTCCCTTTCCTCGAGGAGCCTGTTTAGTTATAGGAACCAGATGCATACATGTTATGCTCAACATGTTAAGTGACAGGCGCTCTTCTAACCAGTCAAGGTAAGAATGCCTCTAATTTCAGAAGGACCTAATAGCTAATGTTCTTACCATCTCAGTTTTATAGATTAGGAATCTGAGGTACAGAGATATTAAGTAACTTATCCAAGATCAGGTGGGTAGTAGAATAATAAAGAATTTAAATCCGAGAAGATTGATCTCAGAGCCCACACTCTTAACCCTGTCCATGGCTCTGCTGCCTCCCCTTAAGCAAGGCCACCCTGCATTCCAAAGTGAGAGCATAATAATTACAGTCTAATTAATGGTGTTGAAAATCTGATTTAGATGAGTTCAGAAGGTGGAAAGCTAAAAAAAATAATAATCCTTCCCACCTACAAAGGTTGACACGATATATAGGATTTCAACTTATTATCTCTTCGTTAATCTATTCCCAAATGAGAGCTATTTGAGAATTCCACATAATACTTCAAACTTCCCACCTGGCTTTCTGAGAAAATATGTAGCGATTCAGAGGTCTGTCATGGGAAGAACCAGGAGTCCAGGCAACTTTAGTTGAGTTTGAAGCACATTCAATTGTCTGAGTGTATGCCTTCACTCTGCCTTGAGTTCCTTCTTGGTAAAATAGACACAATACTGGGATACAGAGAAAGCAATTGGATCTATACAGGAAGAAACATTAATATTCTTTAATAGAAAATCTTAGAGATATATAAAATATGTTACCAATACCCATACTTTCAATAGTTTGCCCTCTTTGAATCTGGTGTATGAATAGCTTTAAAAGCCTATTCAAAATTTCTGAGCTCAATTTGTGAATTTTAAAAATTCGACCTCCAAAATGTATCTACTCTGCTGACCCATTCTTCCTTTCCTATTGGTACCTTATGTTAAAAAACTGAAGTACAGCTACGCTATTTTCTCTTTATTCTTAACAGAAGTTTATTCTAAGCCAACCTAAATGTATAGATCAAAATTCACCTTCTGAGTCCTCATGTATATTAAATATGTCATCCTTCATATAAAATATTTCAAAGAATTTAGACCAAACTCTATGGCTCATAAGACCTTGTGTTTTATGATCTCCTACATAAGAAGTCTCCTTCAGCTCTATTGAACTTTTTCCCCGTCTGAAAATGGATCCCATGTGTTTCATTCCATTTCTAGTCCCTGAAATTATATTACTCCATCTAGGCCCATTTAAAACTGTAACTTTCTTCAGAAGATTTTTATCATCCTTCCAAATTAGCATGATCTTTCCCTCCTTTAAGCATGCATGCCACATTTCATGTTTTGCTGTTTGCCACTTTTTAATTTCCCTTGTGTTAGAGTAATTTGTAATGATCTCATCGTCTAGATACTGCACTCCTGACCTCTTGTTCCTTTCTACTTTTTCCCACAGTACTTATCACAAATGAGTTGTCACCAGATTTCTGGTGAGATGCTCTCAATTTTCTTTTCTGAACTCTTTATGTTGACTTCTATTTGAGAGACAGTTTTAAGGCTTAAGATTGCCAGGATTTTTGCATCAAACAAGGGTTCAGATAGGAAACTCAAATTCCTCATTTACTGTTGTAATCCAATAGAAAAAAAAAGCATCTATGAAACTAATAAGGTTCCATGGGATGTGAAAGACAAAAAAGACATTGCAAGAAAGCTTGGAGTAATAAAAAAAAAAAAGTGAGGACTTTCGGCCTAGAACTTGAAGGGTAAGGTCGTAATATTAATATTGGGTCACTGTCGCTTCTGAAGAAAGAATACCTGCTTTAGCTGCAGACGGTGAGAACAGTACATAGCAAAATGTTTGTGGATGAGTAACATAAGAGATATGGACATTATTAATATAATAATACACCCCTAAAGTCTATTAGGTAAACTCAGTGCTTGCTTTCTGGAGCAAAATTCTGTCTTTATTTAAAAAAAATCAACCATTTGAAGCCTGTACTCTTTTACTGATTTTGCTCAAGAAGAGAACTTTAAAATAGCCTTCCTCTTAGACTCGTTGTATGGCAGCTGTGCAGTTCCTTGGTCCATTTCTGGATTAAGCTGTAGATCATGTGGAAGTGTTTTTTGAAAACCAGCTTGGGGGCAGCAGTAAACTACACCTCATCGTGCAGGCTTATAACTATGACTTTTTTTCTCCTATGCTGATCTGAATTGCTTTTGTCTTCCCAATTCTGTGGCAGAGTGAAGAATTGGAGCACAAAGGAATGCTTGAAATGCAGTTTGCTATTTGGGAAATAGAGTTGAACCTGACAAGGATTCTAGAAACAGGTAAATAAAAACTATAATCAACATGTGATCTTGTAAAAGACTTGCTATCTTATGAAGTCTCAGTTTTCACATTTTTTAGATGGGGATGTTAATAAAAATACCCACTCCATAGCATTGTGTTGAGGGCAAAATGAGATATGGTATAAAAGTTAGGTATGTTTTAACTGCATTATTTATTAAGCAAATTATGGAGACGGCAATGACACCCCACTCTAGTACTCTTGCCTGGAAAATCCCTTGTATAGAGGAGCCTGGTAGGCTGCAGTCCATGGGGTCGCGAAGAGTCAGACACGACTGAACGACTTTACTCTCACTTTTCACTTTCATGCATTGGAGAAGGAAATGGCAACCCACTTCAGTGTTCCTGCCTGGAGAATCCCAGGGTCAGGGGAGCTGGGTGGGCTGCCATCTATCGGTCACACAGAGTTGGACAAGACTGAAGTGACTTAGCAGCAGCAGGGCTTCCCTGATAGCTCAGTTTGTCAAGAATCCACCTGCAATGCAGGAGACCTGAGTTTGATCCCTGGGTTGGGAAGATCCTCTGGAGAAGGGAAATGCTACCCACTCCAGTATTCTGACCTAGAGAATTCCACGAACTGGGATCCATGGGGTTGCAAAGAGTCAGACATGACTGAGTGACTTTCACTTTCATTTTCATGGTAAATTTATATAGTAGCATGCCATGCAACATTTAAATAATACTATAGAATAATGACATAAAAAGCTATCAGTGAAAAAAGAAGTGACGACATTAACCCCAAACTCATCATTTGAGCTTGTGTGACTGGGTCTGTAGAAACCTTAATTTATTTTGATTTTTCAAGAAGCATCAACTCTCCACCCATTAACAAGAGACAGGGGAACTTGAAGACATATTCTGAACTTATATGACTCCAGATTCACTGACAGGTGTTTACACTCAGTACTGTTTCTTGCAATGTACAGGACTGTGGTTAAGACAGAAAGCTGTCCACCAAATACTTGTTCCCATTCCTGGACATTGTAGAACTAGGTCCCTACCAATTTCACAGCTCCGCAAACCTACTCCCACCTCCTTGTACAGACAAGTACCTGGCAAATAGGAGCAAAAATAATATGCCATTTCCAGACTTGACCTCTAAATACTCATGCTCCTTCGTGTTTTTTCCCTCTTCTGGCTGTCCACAGTGGATGAGGTGATTCTGAAAATCACATGTCCAAGATAATAAAGTTTCTGATAGCCTAGGTCTTTGAAGCAGTGCCTGGAGAGGAGCCATTCCACTGACCTTTATACTAGTCTAAGACCGGAAAAGGGTCTATTGTGCTTGACATGGTATTTACTTTAGGGCTTAGCTGTTATAGCAGTCTGCCTACCATAACTAATACACTGGAATTTGATAGTTTACCTTTTTGATATTTTCCAAGCCCTGAGCACAATGTTATATTTTATTTCCTGCTATGAAAGAAAGAAAAAAAAAATCCAATCTCATACTGAGTATTACTGAGACAATTTTCTAGCTATATTTGGTTATCTCTGACTCTTACTGGCTGCTCCCACAGAGGTTACTCAAGCAATTTTCTCGACTTGTTTTCATTTTATAAGATCTTCTGATCAAAGTTCTTAAATATATATTTAAAGTGCTTTCATGATAGATACAAATATAAATCTTTTCTAAGTAATTTTCCATCTCTCTCATTAAAAAAATTATATCAGGATGTGGGAAAGAGAGCACATAATCAAAAGGATAAAGTAAGAAATGACCTTGAATGCAAAGTTTACGTCTTTCATCAACCTTCTCCATGAGCTTTAGTGAGATATTTAATTTTACAAGGAACTGTTCTGTGCACTAAAGTGGAATGCATAATTTAAGTTCCCTAAGAAATTCTTTCAGCCTTTTTTTTTGTTTTGTTTTGTTTTAGTTCTTGGCAGACAGCCAAAACTTGAAATAAGAATTATAGATTCTGAACAGTATTAAGGGGGAAATTTAGGAATGTGCTATATTCCTACATTTTAGATTTCAATTTTTTAAAATAAAGTAAGGAAATGAGAATACCTCACCTTCTTCACTGAAAAGAAATGGGCACTGTGATCCTTTGAAGATGAGACATGAATCATTTATGGGGTCCTTGGAGATACTGGGTTATTTGCCAAGCTATTTCCTGGGCTTAATACTCTATTCTAACTTGAACCATTATAACATTTCAGTTTTTTGACATCTTCCAAATGTATTTATCTTTCAAAAAATGTCTGTTTCCCCCCTTTCCCTGCTGGAATAAAGTTGTCATGTTTGGTTGCTTTTGCCAAATGACCCCTCCTCATAAACGTGATGACTTTTTCTTTTTGGCCACTTAAAAGCATTCAACACTTTTTGTCTGTCTTTTTCTTTCCTTGAATTTTCTGACACTATTTAAATCTTGTTTTTTCATCTAGACCCCAGCTATTCAGAAGCCCTTCTATATTCTAGAGCTTAAAATAAGCCAAGAGCTGAGTGAGTGTGAGCTCTGGGGACAAATCAAGAAAGGAAATTTCCTCTAGTCCCTCCATCGCTGACTAAAAACCAGAAACTAAGCGTTATTGAAAGATTAGTTTCTCATGAAAAAATCCATTTATATGGGGGCATCTTAGTACATTTTAATATTGGTTTTATTCACTTTGGAATTTCTTTAAAATTCCATTTATACTGCATATGTCTGCTACAGGAGTGAAAAGACATCTCTCAGGCAAAAATGCCTTTCTTAAGGAGGTATTGTTTATGGAACCCCTCCTTTGTTGCGAGCCCTGGGGTCAGAGTTGCAGTCAGCGATGGACAGATGAATGTGAAGAGACAGAGGTAGTAATGCTAATGAAGTTCTCTGAGTTTTCAGAAAGCATACTATCTGTTAAAGATAGAACGATAATTACAATTACCCAGACACAAAGCAGGATTTTGATAAGTGACATAACAGAGTATCTAAGCTGTTATTTCTAAAGGGAGAAAAAGTTTATACCCAATTGAGATAGAAGTTTTCAGTAAGTAGTAGCGTCTGAGAGTAGCCTTGTAGGATGCAGGCACTAAAAGCAAAGCAAGAGGATTACATTTGATTCTGATTTGAAATTAGATGAGAAAAAACAACCCAGGGACATCTGTGATTATTCTGACTGACCACAATTAGAGTTAAAGTGAGGGAGAGGGATCTAATTAATTAAAATAGGTCCTAGGGATTTCCACTTTGCAAAGCTTTCAAAATCCGTTTAGGCATTGTTTCTTCTCAGGCGCCCTCCTTGTTGTTCTTTTTCCATCTTCAGTATCACGTGTTATGCTGTATCATTTCTGTTGGTACATTTGCCACTCCATTTGGGCATTTATTTTTTGGGGGTATTTAAAAAGCATTTATTCTTTTTATATTCTTTTTTTAAGATATATTTTTAATTGGAGAATAATGCTTTACAATTGTGTGTTGACTTCTGCCATATAACAACATGAATCAACCATAAATATACATATGTCCCCACCCTCTTGAACCTTCTCCCCACTTCTTACCCCATCCCACCCCTCTAGGCTGTCACAGACTACTGTGTTGAGCTTCCTGTGTTATATAGCAACTTCTTTTTAGCTATCTATTTTACATATGGTAATGTATGTTTCAATGGTACTCTCTCAATTCGTCCTACCCCTTCCTTCTCACACTGTGTCCAATGTCTGTTCTCTATGTCTGTGTCTCTATTCTTGCCCTCCAAATAGGTTTATCAGTACCATTTTTCTAGATTCAACTACCCAGCAATCCCACTACTGGGCATACCCTGAGAAAATCATAATTGAAAAAGACACATGTACCCCAGTGTTAATTGTAGCTCAATTTGCAATAGCTAGGACATGGAAGCATCCTAAGATGTCCCTTGACAGATGAATGGATAAAGAAGTTGTGGTACATATATACAACAGAATATTACTCAGCTGTATAAAGGAACATATTTAAGTCAGTTCTAGTGAGGTGGATGAACCTAGAGTCTGTTATACAGAGTGAAGTAAGTCAGAAAGAGAAACACAAATATTATATATTAATACATTTGAGAATATATTTGCTGACATTCTCTCAAGTAGACAGAAAGTTCATTGAGACAGAAGCAATATCTTATCTCTGTGTTTCTGGAAACAGGGTGAGTGCCTACTCTATAGGAAGGCAATAAATCTTTGTGGAAGTCAATTAAATTTAATCAAGAGATCTTTTGTCTAAATTTAGTCTTTTCCCAGGATACTGTTGAGTTAAATGTGATTAGATGCCTCATGAAGTTATTGAAAAGCCCCAATAAAATTTTTAAAATACATCTTCAGTTTTGGTGTGAACTTTAACTGTAGGCTTGATTCATAAATAAATCAACTGTATTAAGTAAAAAAAAATGTTTAATAATGGGCTATGATTTTACCAAGGACATAAGTGGGTAGCTGGAAGCCATTTCATAGCAGATTACCAGAAATATGGAATCTTCCCAAAGTCTAAAAGTTGCAGAATGATTCACCTAGAAACTATATAATTATTTCAGCTATTAAAATTTTTATCTAAGGCAATTTCTATTTACAGAGCAATGTATAGCAAAGACATTTGTGTGTCTGAGTGAAATGGATGCATAATTCCTCTAATTTAAATCACTTTAGATCATATCATTTAAGTCTATTTAGCTCAGAACAGAAAGGGTTGTATAATAATAAAAAAAACAAAACTGAAGGTTAAAAGAATTAATCACTTTTAAAACCTCAAAATTTTGTATTTGATGATTCATAAAGCTTTTTAAAGTAAATTTTAGGATAAATTATAAGAAATTGAACTTCGCAGTTAGACAGGCCATGGTTTTCTTCCCTGTCTTGTACCTTACTAGCTGTTTGGCCCTATATACTGAACCACACTGGATGTCAGTAACACATCTATGAAGTAGCTGCAATATATATCTGGCAGGATTGTTTTTGGAATTAAATAAGATTATGACTTCCCTGGTGGCTAAGACAGTGAAAAGTCTTTCAGCAATGCTGGAGACCCAGGTTCAATCCCTGGGTCAGGAAGGTCCCCTGGAGAAGGAAATGGCAACCCACTCCAGTATTCTTGCCTGGAGAATCCAATGGACAGAGGAGTCTGGTGGGCTACAGTCCATGGGGTCACAAAGAGTCAGACACGACTGAACAACTAACACTTTCACCTTTTTTCATGTGTGTGAAATGCCTAGATCCCTGGTCATCTGTTATCTGTGCTCAGAAAATATTGCCATCATTACAAAACATGCTTATAAAGGGATGATCCTGGACAATTATCAGGACAGATGACACTGACAAGAAGTGGGGTATATTTTTATTCAACCTTAGGGAAGAAAAACTGATGATAATGCGAGAGATATGTGGGGTTACTCTAATTACTGAGTGTTGACAATCTGTGTATGTCTCTGTACTGTTTTAATTTGTTCCTTGAAGACATCTCAATTCTTCTCCATGACATGTGAAGGAATTATCCTAACTTTAGATACAAAATCCAGAGGCAGATGCTGTTAACCATAAGCTCAGCTTTTCAAGGCATCAGTTTCTTTTTTTTTTTGGATTTTATTTATTTATTTATTTTTTATATGAATCAGCTATGGATTTACACATATTCCCCATCCCGATAAGGCATCAGTTTCATTGGAGACAGCTCTGTAAACTGACGCAAGAGTGAGCAAATGGTTTTAAGTTGCAGGATGACAAACTACTCTGGCTTGGCCAATACCGAGGGGATTTCTGGGAAATAAGATTTTCAGATGTTACAACCAGAAAAATCCCTGTGCAGGGCAAGGCACAAGGACAAACCTGGTCATCCACTGGGGATTCATAAAGCTCCTAGAACTTGCAGGCAGTGGGGGGTAAGCTGTGGGCTGTGTGGAAGGGGAATTCTGGCCCTTTAAACAGTATTCTGTAAGTTGGGTCGCAAGGGCTATTTACCTAGTTTCTCACCCTTTGGTTATCAGCATCTCTAAATGTGTGTGAATTTCTCTTTATTTCAATCTGCAATTACATGTTAAGTTCCAAGATTATTTTCCTTCTGTTTGAACATTTCTCTTTAGAAGATTTATTTTAGTTCAGGTTTGTTGGTGGGAGATTCTCTCTTTTTCTGTAAGTGTGGTTACTCCATCTTCATTTTTTAATGGCATTTTCACTGAGTATAGAATTTCATTTGGCATTTCTTTCTCTTTCATAATTTTAAATATATCTTTTCATTTTTGTTTCCATTATTTCTATCAAGAAGTCAGCAGTTTCATATCATCCTTTGTAGATAACACATCTGTATTTCTCCAGCTAGTTTTAAATGTTTCTCTTTTCCTATGTTTCCTACCAGTGTGTCTATCATGTATTCTGCTTCCATTTTCTTTGCGTATATTCTTTTCTAAAATCTTCAGGGATACTTGAATCTGTGAGATAGTATCTTTCATCAATATGGAAAAAAAAATTTCAGTCACTTTGTCGTCTCCATCCTTTTTATCTTATCCTTCTGGGTCTCTGAATGAATGAATGAATGTGTCAGTCACTCAGTTGTGTCTGACTCTTTGTGACCCCATGGACTGCAGCCCACCAGGCTCCTCTGTCCACAGAATTCTCCAGGCAAACATACTGGAGTGGTTGCCATTTCCTATTCCCAAGGGATGTATCTTCCTGACCCAGGGACTGAACCTGGGTGTCCTGCATTGCGGGCGGATTCTTTACCATCTAAGCCTATCCTTCTGAGCCTCTAGTTTACAATATTCATCTAACTTAATTTCAGATTTGGAAATTGTTAGTGCAAAACTTCCATTTTTTCCCTATATATTGTAATACTCTAGTAAATTCTCAACAATCATATCTATTTTCTCCTATTTTGAAATAGCTGTAATGTCTTCATTACCCATGTACCTATTTCTAATGATTTTTTCCCCTCATGGATTCCAGTCATATACTTTTTTCCTCTTGGCATATGTATTAATTCTTGACTGAATGACAAAGGTTGTATAAGGAAGCTATTTAGAGGTTATTTTTCCTCTAAATTAGCTCATTCTTTTTTTTAGTTAGTGATAGATTATTATTTTCATTCAATCAGAGGCTGTCTCAGTGTGAGTCCTAGAAAGGTTGGGCAGACCATTAAATCATTCCTGACCTTTCAGAGTTTTTAACTGAGAGCATAGAATAATCTATGTAGGGAGCTTGAGGGATTTGGGGCGAATCAAATTAAAAGGTATGACCACAATATCCTTGATTCAGTGGCACTTGGACAGGATGGCATGAAATGAGGAGCTCCTCACTGGATGAGACCTTCTAGACACTTATGTCATGGATGGCACTATTCAGAAGGGGAGGTGGTTACAGGAACTCCTAGGAGACAGAAGAATCAGAGAGGAGGCTTAGGAGCAGGGTGGGGAGTATCAAGGTCATTGTGCTCCAAAGGAGAACAGTGGTTTGGGGCCTTATGACTAGTAACTGCCCAGGGAGGTTTTATGGGATATACAAAGCAGGCAGGCTCTAAATGGCTAAAAATCTGCATGTTTGAGCTATTTTTAAAATATCAATAATTGGATCTGTAACAAGTTTGGAGCAGTCAGGTTTTTGAGCTAAGGGTCCCAGTCTGTAGTGAAGAAATAAACAAAATAAGGGCCAACACACAGAAGCCATCTTTGGCTCATTGATATAATAGTCTACAAGTTCCTTTTCTGGAAGAGGAAGTTGATGGAGGCAAATGATCCAGGGTCTATATGAAAAACAGTGATACCTGTGGCTGGTCAGAATGTGGAATACATGAAATGGAATAATGAGGACATAGCTGTTGTTGCTTAGTTGCTAAATCATGTCCTATTCTTGTGACCCCATGGACTATAACCCACCAGGCTCCTCTGTCCATGGAATTTCCCAGGCAAGAAAACTGGAGTGGATTGCCATTTCCTCCTTTAGGGGATATTCCCGACACAGGAATTGAACCTGGGTCTCCAGCTTGACAGGCAGATTCTTTACTACTGAGTTACCAGGGAAGCCCAGTGAGGATATAGTATGAATCAATCGATGCTTGAATTTAGACCACCACTGCTCATTATGCATACATAACAGACTTATCATATGGACCCAATACTGTTGTGATAACAGGCTTTCGCAGACTCTGATTTATTCTTTTTCCCAATTTTGTGTCCTCCTACTCCCTTTCTCTGAAGTTTATTTACACATTTCATAAGAAAACAGATGCTCCAACTAAATAAAATCATTCTGGCGAAAAATATTTCCCTTCTATTACTTGTGCCTTTAAAGAATAATGAGGTATTATTCTTTTCTCTTCCAAATTCTTAGTGGATTATTTATGTTTTCTTTTGAAAATTCTCACTCTTAATTGCTTCCCAAGATACTTCCAGAAGTTCATTTTGCTCATTAAGCCTCCTGTCCTGGATGAGGAACTTGGAAATAGTTTGTTTCAAAGTGAAGTATGTTTGCTATTTAAGTTTACATGGGGAGCAGAGCCAATGATAACCTTAGGGAATACTTGAGAACTTGGAATAACCTTGAGGACACAAAAAGATCATTCCCTAGGATAAAAAGTAGCATTCTGGCAACTTTAGTGTATTGTGGAGAGGCAGCAAGAAACCAGAGAGAAAGGAAAAAGAAAAACAAACAAAACCCTACTCTGTTTAAGAATCAAAATCTGTATGCTGAAACTGGCTGAGTCTTTGATTAGCTGTGTAATGACATGACGGGGGCTTCCCAGATGGCACTAGTGGTAAAGAACCCCCCTGCCAACGCAGGAGATGTAGGAGACGTGGATTTGATCCCTGGGTTGGGAAGATCCCCTGGAGGAGGGCAGGGCAACCCACTCCAGTATTCTTTCCTGGAGAATCCCATGGACAGAGGAGCCTACAATCCATAGGGCAAAGAGTTGGACCCAACTGAAATGACTTGCCATGAACACAAGATGTGGCAATTCCCCTCCTGAAAAACATACCATTACAGCGTGGGTGCATCTTTTCCTTCAAAGTAGGAGGATCTATATTGTATTATTTTATATTCTATTAGAACAATTCTATTTTCATTTGAAGGGTGTCTTTTGAGACTGTGAAGTGGAATCTATCATATTCTGGGATCATTGCTGGGTCACAGGACAAGCCTTAATTAAGGCTGCTAATGATATTCTGTTCTCTCTGGTCATCTAAATCTGGAGATATGACTTCAGAGCTGTGTTCTGACTATCGTGACATACAGCTCTATCCCTGGTGGTGGATAAGAGTATGTAGACAGAGAGGGGGATTGGGGAGGCGTGACTTTCAGAGCTCATGCTCTAAGAGCATCCATGGACTATATGTTCATCTTTACATCAACACATACATCAATTATTGTAGTTTTAAATCTCAATATCCACTAGAGTAAAATCTCATGCATTGTTCTTCAAGTTGTCTTAGCTATTCTCAACTGTTAAGAGTTTTGTGTAAATCTCAAAATCAACCCATCAATTTCTACAAAGAAACTTTTCTTTGATTTCAATCCTAATTCTTGTAATTTAATTTTCATTATTGAGGTGCAAGTACTATTTTGTCTTAATACAGAACATAGATAACACTTCTTAAAGGAGAAAAGAACATTTTATTCTCCCCAGCAGACTGTTAGAGCAAGGAAAGGAATAATATTAGGTAAATACAAATCTTTGAGGTTTTGAAACCACATTTAATTCATTATTTTCATGGCATTAGTATAATATTTTATGTTGCCTTTCTTAACAGTTGACTTTAATGTGGAAGTCCTTAAGTTATTATTTATCAGCTCACTCATGTCAGTCCAACTCTTTGAAGCCTATCAATTATGCTAGTTAATGTATCTAAATTAGTAACACACCTTATCAGGGACCTTTAAAACTCAACCCCAAAATTCAACCAAAACAATGCTTGAAGGTCCAAGTTTTTTTGTAAATAAGACATCTATTTTAATTTCTGTTTTAAAAATTATCCAATTAAGGTAAAAGAAAATCAAATAACTTGTCTAAGATTGCATACCTAATAAGTAAGTGGGAGCTAAAATGGAACTCTAGACTCCTTATCTCTGCAATCTGATGCATTTTAATATCACATTTTGCTTCTTCCAAGCCTTTCAGACTGTTGCCTTGGCCTTGTCATTCCTTCCAAAATGAATAGACTCTCATCCATCTTCATCCAGTGAGAGTCTGTTTACTTATGAACTTACAGCACCTGGACTGTCTTGCCTCAGAAACTGCTACAGATAACCTGAGTCAATAGTGGTCTTTCCTCATTGCATTCTCAGAACTCTTTGTAGGAAGACTGTGAACATCAGTATGACAGGGACTGATTATTATATATTCAGTATTCACACTGCAGAGGATAAGTACTCACTGCCTGTTTAATAAATGAATGAACTAATGAATTCAGTGACTAGAACAGTTGTCTTAATATATATATATATATAATACATATATATATGTGTAATATATAATATATATGTATAGTATAAATATATATGTATATACATATACATTTGGGATTATGGAGGTGATGGACAGAGAAAGTTAACTAGGAAAAAAAATCCAGGTAGTTGCTCTCATTTAGGAAAATGAGAAGAAAATTAGGATCGTTCACAAGGAAATTCTGTGTGTTGGTTGCTGATACATTTGCTGTTTTCCATCTAGTGACAACTGTCTCCCAGTGTGCTCTGCTGGGGCTGGAATGGCTGTCTCCAAGCTCTGGGGACAGTGTGTTCTTTACAGTTTTACAAACAGCAACATGGGCTGTTCTAAGTCCTATCAGATTTTGAATCAATGCTTTTAGCCTCTCCTTAAGATAAACCAGAAGTTCATTCTTTGTAGAAAAATGAGAATGTGCCTTGTTTGTTGTAAGGACATAGGTCATCCAAAAAGGCAAACAGTTTTCAAATTAAAGATGGTATCTTGTGTACTGGAGAAAACAGGAATGCGAAGGCTGCCCAGAGCTGTAGGAAGAACACGCCTCTCTCTGGTTGGGAGCTACTGCTGCCTTGCTGTCTTGGGAACTAGGACAAGTCACTTAATCTTTTAGGGCCTCAGTCTTTCAGCATCCAAGTGAGAGAGAATTTTCTTGTGTCAGGGTAAGGATTATATAAGAGATGACATATGCAGATGTGCTCTGTGAACTAGACAGCACTGGATAACGGTGAGGACTTGTTCATACTGGAAACAACCACTGATGTGGTCGATTAATGACTGAATTGCAGAGTTGAAGTCCTGAAGCTGAGATCTGAAAAGTTAAAAGTTGACTTTCTCTGGAGCTAAGCAGTGGAGGATGGGAAGGGGGCTGTGGCTCCTCTCATTTGACCTCTCTCCACCCAAGTCTCCATAGAATAATAGAGTTTGTAAGTCACCGTCTTATCTTATTCGAGTCTCGCTACTCACTTCTGTTTATTATTAATCCTGCTTTAGAAATCACAAACCTGAAACTTGTATGCCTTGCCCCGGGTCACACAATCAATAAGTAGGTCAGCTGAAACCTCTACACAGGTCATCTGATTTCAAATTACATGTTTCTAGGAGAGCGCGATGACTTTATTCATTGTGTGACAACAGCCAGGGAATAATAAACTATGCATTTACAAAAACTGACTCTAGGCTTTCAAAATGGAGAGGTAAGTGTGGTTATGAAAGTGTAAATCCTCTTGTGTTTGTAAACTTGTAAACACCGAGGGAGGAGGATGAATTATTTAACAATTTGTCATCTATCATTGCAAACTGAGGAAGACAGCATTTGCTGGTAGAATTTATGACTTTGACATCTTATTCTAGACTGTCCCTTTGACAGATCCAGGTGTGCTGAATTTATAAGATCTGCATCCACACAGTTCCATGAATGTAAACAAAATCTGTTCTAGAGGAAAAATTCCATTTTTACAGCAACTTATAGTAAATCTCAGAGTATTCTTATACTTCTCATTAAAATTTTAATTTGAAAGAAATCTTGAAAACCTTTTAGTTCAATATCTGTCTGATACTTAAACCCTCTCTTTGAAATCATTGGACTGTGTTTACTCAATCTCTGTTTACACCCATCCATAGTAAAAGAGCTGCGAGTCTGGGCCAGAGGCACAGTGCAATAAGGCCATGGGGACTGGAATCAGAGACATGAGCTGAAATTCCACTTCTGTCCCTTATGTTGTAATTAAGCTAGGAAAAAATTTTTTATTGATGCATAATCCTATTAACAGACATAAGCGACACAAATTTGATCCCTGGGTTGAGAAGATAGATCCCCTGGAGGAGGGCAGGACAACCCACTCCAGTATTCTTGCCTGGAGAATCCCATGGACAGAGGAACAGGGTGGGTTACGTCCATGGGGTCACAACAAGTCAGACACAACTGAAGAGACTTTGCACATAAAGAATATTAATAGAGTAAATAATATGGCTGCAGGGTTTACTTAACTTCCTTGGAAGCAAAAGCCCCTTTAGATACTTGACTCGTCACTTAATAGCTATGTTCATGCTTTCATTTATTCATTCATTTATTTACCCACAGATAACTGATTGAGCACCCACTCTATGTCAGGCCTTGTCCTAAGGACTGCAGACTCCATGTTAGATGAATCATTGCACTTGCCTTCACAGAGAATGAGGGAAAATAGAGATGATATGAGAAGATAATGGATTTAAAAGTACTTTTGCAATGGAAAAGTCTGATAGGATTTTAGGTATTATTTGTCAAGGTAGAACATTAGTTGTGATAGCATTAAAATCTGATTTCATAGCAAATGAAATTTTGGTTTAAATAAATGATGGGTTTAAATAAAAAAATAGGTCTGGGGAAAACAGGCTGCCCTGTGGGGGGGTGGGGTGCAAAGACAGAGGCATGATAGGAGTGTGTCACTGACCTGTCATCCCAGGGGAGCATTGTGCCGGGTAGAGAGAGTCCTGAACTGTAGTCCTGAGTTTAGAATGTTGTGAAATATGAAGAACCACGACAACATAAACAGATGACTATACAATGGGAGACGTCATCCAGTCTCTTAACCATCCAAATTTTCCTGATGTTACCAACTTCATAAATTCCTAAGAATGATGAGATTTCTTACAGAGAACTATAGAGGGCTATGTTTTGAGTGTTGGTTTTATGTGGGGCAGAATTCAGGCAATGTTCATTGAAGTGAATCAGAAAAGAATACGAAAGAGGAAGTAAGACACGAAAACTTGGAGAGGATTTTGAATTGCCCCAGCCCTGGGACTAGTATTGGGACCTTATTTAACCAGATTCAGGGGCTTCCCTGGTGGCTCAAACGGTGAAGAAGCAGACTGCAATGCAGGAGACCTAGGTTTGATCCCTGGGTCAGGAAGATCCCCTGGAGAAGGCAATGGCTATCCACTCCAGTATTCTTGCCTGGAGAATCCCACAGACAGAGGAGCCTGGCAGGTTACAGTCTGTGGGTCACAAAGAATCGGACACGATTGAGTGACTAACACACACACACACACACTCCCCATATCAATCCAATTTTGCTGAATAGTTTGCAAAGGCAATCTAGCCTGTGTTTCATACTGGGTGTGGGTCCACTAAAGTGGACAACAGGATTTCATTCTGTCATCTAAGCTGAGGAAGCAGCCCTTAAGTGGGACATGCTGTTCTTATGGCAAAAGAAAAAGAATTATATCATGGCTCTTAAAGCTTCTGCAAAGAAATGTTACATCTGCTCACGTTTCATTGGTCAAATAAGTCACACAGCCAGGCCTGATCTCAGTGTAGCCAAAACATTTGATCTTTTTTACAGAAAGGAGAAACGAATAATTTAGAACTACAACGAAGCTTCCAAAATATCTAAGGGCAGGGAGACACCAGCCAATACCAAGATCACATGAATGCACAAACAGGGCAGTCCACAGTAAGCTATGATTTATCCAGCCCTCAAAGTGGAAAAGACGATGGAGTGGAAGGGTGATGGAGTAACAATAAAGGAGTCAGATGAAAAAATAAATAAATAAAAGATTGGACAGGTTCTTTATGTCTTGAGTACCATGGGGAGAAGTATAAATTTTATTTTTAGAAAGTGAGTAGCTATTTATATTTATGTGGATCACTAATAATTTTAACACTTTTCTGGTGGCAGCATGAAGACTGAATTGCAGAGATGAGAAATGTAGATAAAAAAATTGGTGGGATATGAGTAAAAAAGTCCAGGAGAGTAATGATAGTGGCAAGTCAATGCAAATGAAAGAATAAGGAATAATCAAAAGTTTCAGAGATGTATTTGGTAGGACATGGCTGCAGATTTGTTGTCATTGAACTGGGAAAAATTTTTACTGTTGCAAAATCCTAATAAGATAAAATTTTCAAAGGATATTAATACAGTAAATAATATGATAGCAGGGCTTACTTAGCTTTCTTAGAAGCAGAAGCCATCTTAAAAGCATATTACAATCTCATTCAGTAATGGAGACCTTGAAGAGCAAATTAAATTCACAGGCAGAGGAAAAACTCTTCCCCAAACACAGAGTGGTTCTGGTCAAGTGTTCTTTCTCTTCCTGCTCTAGCACAAATATCTCTCTTTTTCCTTGGTACCAAGTCACTTCCCTGGTGGCTCAGATGGTAAATCTGCCTGCAATCAGGGAGACACGAGTTTGATCCCTGGGTTGGGAAGATACCCTGGAGAAGGGAATGGCAGCCCACTCCAGTATTCTTGCCTGGAGAATCCCATGGACAGAGAAGCCAAGTGGGCTACAGTCCATGGGGTCACAAAGAGTCAGATATGACTGAGCAACTAACACTTTCACTTTCAACTTTCTTCCACATTCATTGGGCTAAGATCTGACCTTCCATTTGCCAAGAATCCATGGATTTTACACAACATCATAAAGACTGCTTATAAACTTTGTTTATATCCAAGCACCTGGGTTAAAAAAATATATTTCTCTGTAATTTCCCAGAGTGAGAGGAACTTCCTTCCCATTGAGATTAGATTCATCTTGTCCTTATCGAGTTCTTCTCTGCACACACAGTCCTCTAACCTCATCGTTTTCTATATTACACACTGAATTAGTCTTGTTGCATGAATCATGTGCAGATAACATTTTAATCACATAGCACTTTTATCCACTAGTTAAATAAGACCCCCTAAGTATTCTTATTACCCAGTAGCTTTTTATTCTAACTTAAGTTGAATCTCATCATCTGCCTTTGGAATATCTATGCAGGTATCTTGTTCCCTGTCCATCTCTTATATGTTGATATTTCTCAGAACACTTACTTTCCCTAGTTCCTTCTATTTGATCTAAGTTCATCAACTCTTTATATGTGTTGAGGAAAACAGGACTTATCTTTCCGATTCTCATCAGAACACATGTAGACTGGCTCTTTCATTTTGTTGATGAGCAAAGAAACTAGTTTTAGTTTCTAGCATCTAGGGAAATTGAAAGACTTTTATGTAAGATAAAGAAACAACTGCTTCTCATCATGAATTTTCTGCTTGATGTAAAATTTCTTCTCCCTGTCATTTCCAAGTTTAGTTGGAAGTTTTCATGCTCATTTATGACATAGTCACTGAGGGCTGATATTGTGTGTGTTGTTTTACTTATATTCTTTGCTTTTTGGTGCTGTTTGTGGTCGCCTAGCAGAAATAGCACTACCTAAACTCCACTGACTAGTATCTGCATGAGTGATCCCAGTTCCGTAGAACAACAGCCCCCCAGTTCAGCAGATACAAATAACTGAATCTTGTAGAATACTTCCTTGACTATTTCTAGTTGGAAAACAGAATTATATGTTACCTGGCTTACAGAGAGTCAGCGTTGATTCTTTTCAGGGACTTTATTCCAGAAGTATTGCCACATGTAACTAAAAATGAATCTAAGGAGTCATTTGCAGCTGATCTAATAATTAGAGATCATTTGGGGATGTCTTTTCTAAAGCAATATTTGAATATTGTAGTATGTGTCAAATATTATATGTGTGTATATATATATATATATATATATATATAGTTATATGTTTAACAGTCTATGTGCTGTTAAACATAACACACCTTTCTTTAAGGTTAGAATTTGGAGAGGTCACAAAGGATTGTTAACTCATAGAATCTGAAAGGAAAGGAAATACTAATACTTTAGAATTAACCTCAATTCCTAATAACTGTAAGTTCTTCGTCTCCAGCATTTATACTCTACTGGACTGTCTATATAATATCAGATCACTGCTGGACCTTTTCTTTGACTGCTCCGTAGAACATTCTGACTCGTGCCATCTAAATTAACCCATCATATTTTCTCCCAATTTTCATTCTGTGTTGCATGTCTAAGTCTGTGAAGTCAGGAACAAGGGTGTAATCGTTAATACCTTCTTCTTTCTCACTTCTTAATTTCCAAGCTTAGTCCATATTTTCTTCAAACTTTTGAATTCATGTTCTTTTCACCTAAAGGTGCATTACAAGGAAGTTCATCTGAATTTGCCCAAATTACTCTAATAGTTGACAGTCTACTTTTAACTTTCAATCATGTTCTACTTTGTAATGATCTACATTGCATACACAGATCCTTTCTCTCCAAATAGATAAAACATTTTCCAAAGGTGAATATTACATTCCATATCCTCTGGTATTCCCTTCATGTTACTGCTGATGCTAGGGCTACATATAAATAGATTAGAAATTGAAATTCCTTGTAAGGAGTTCATAGCATTTTTCTTCTTCATACAAGACCTCATGCCCCAGCTGTCAAAGCTGAAATTGGTCCCCTTGGCTAATTGAACTTATGTAATCCTAAACCAGTCTGTTGTAGTGCTTCCATGCTTTCAGGGCTGGGAAATTTTCAGATGAGATCAGGAACAGCTAAGCTTCACTTTCCCTGAGTCTGCTGCCACTCCTGTGGGTATAATGTCTCTCTGTTCATCAAAAGACAATTTTTTTTTTCCTACTTAATGTACTTACCATGTGGTTTTATTAGAATGAATAGCTCTCTCCTTGTAAATGGATTTGGTTGGAAATCCAATTTCTTTCAGGGCCAGTGGGAGAGGTCTAAGGGCTATAAATATTCCTCCTCTAAACTGTTTATAAGTAAAATGGCATTGCTGCAAAAGCCAGACAAATGTCGCTCTATATCCTAAATTATGTGCAAATCCCTGGCAATCTTCTCTTTCTTTCTCTGATGATAACAGATTGCATCGTTGTCTCTCAGTCGTGAGTTATGCTAATGAATGCCTTAATGAATAACAATGTCTATGAGAATGGCAGAGCACCACCAGGGAATCAACCCCAACTCCTAGACTTTCTTTCTCCTAAAGTTGGGAAATAGAACTTTTCACCATGCCTCCCTCATTATTCTGTCTAGAGCTGGAATAAGAAGAAATCTGCCTCGATTTGTATGACTTTCAGTAAGGCTGGTAACCACCAATTTAATATTATTTTTCTTGCATTAAATGAAACTATTATCTTCTATGAATTCTTCACGTGATTGCTATAGATGCAGTTTTTACCCTATTTTCAAAATTAGCACTTAATCTGTTGCCTTAGATAATTAGTTTCAGGAAATTTCTGGATGGCATACGTGCATAACACACAAAGAGGTTTTATAATATTCTTGCATATATATTCTACTATGTAATTTTTCTCCTCAGAATGACTGGAGGAAAATAAGCAAAGTCTTGATATAATTTTCTTCATTTGAAAAGTGAGATTCAATAGGGATGACGTGAAAACTGCAATGGATAGGGTATGTACTATATGCCAGCCATTATGCTAGGTGCTTAATACGTAGACTGAATAGTCACAAACTGATTTCATTTACACTTACTCTTGGTTGGGTTGACTTCTACTCTGGGGTGGCTTTCTCCTCATGTTTCTATCATCCCCAGAGGTGTCTAAGACACCTTTTATGGAGACTTAATTTGGTCCTGTGTCATTGGAAGGTAGATCGACCTTACATAAGAACAGATTGGAATGTGAGTGGCAGCAACTTTGAAAAGCATATTTTCATCCCCCAAACTCTTGCAACTCAGAGATTTGTGGTGTTCTCCAGCTGGCAGCAAGAGGGAGAACTAAGTGCTACATGAATATAAATTAGGATGGCAATAAGGGAATTCTTTCTATTTCATTTTGGCCTAAGGATTACAAAGACTGAGAGTAATCAAAGCAAAGATGATATAGATCCGTTGGCTAATGAAATTCCTCACATTTGACTCTTCAATTTTGTGGTCTTAATATCTATATAAAGGTAAATTCAAATACTAAATTCTCTCTCTTGAGACTGGAGAGGTTAAATAAGCTTTATTTGGTTAAGAAAGCCTTTTTAAAAAAATTATTTTGAGAAAGTTGTTGATGTACTGTATATGCCAGCCATTCACTCTCTTACCCATACAGGTGGGAAGACCTTGTAAGGAACTTCAGAGAAATACTCAGACTCGCTGACCTGTTAGAGTTTTGAGGTAAAAGTACCAAGGCAAAGTTGGTACTCCTCTCTAGAGGAGAGCCTGGTAGAAACAACCAACCCATGTCAACAGTTGCAATGCTGAAAGCTAAACAGGCAGTGAAACATGTGTTTTCTCAGAAGGGAGCCAGTTGGGGCCATCTTAGATCCTTCTGAGATAACTGCCCAATGAAGCAAATAATCCCCAAAGAGGGACAAGGCTAACAGCTGTCCAGGGCACTGAGAAAGGAATTGGAAGTAACTAGCCAGACTGGAGATAATGAATGCATGGGGGGTGTTGCAGTTGGAGGTCTCCTGTAGATGCAACTATGAGAAACTTGCAAGAGTTCGCCACACATCCTCAAGAGAAAGAACTAGCTTTAAATACACTGCTGCCCAAGGAGGCTATACCCTTCCTGCTAATATCATTTTCCCTGTTCCTTACCCTGGAGGGTCTGAAACTACTGCCAGTCAGAATGGGGAGGCACTGGGGAGTTGGCAAGCAAGCTCATTAAAACCCTTTTCTCTCTACTGTGGGTGAAGTGAAGAAGTGAAGAGAAGTCGCTCATTCATGTCCAACTCTTTGCGACCCCATGGACTGTAGCCCACCAGACTCCTCAGCCCATGGGATTTTCCAGGCATGAATACTGGAGTGGGTAACCCTTCCTTCTCCAGGGGATCTTCCCGACTCAGGGATCAAACCCGGGTCTCCCTCACTGTAGGCAGATGCTTTACTGTCCAAGCTACTAGGGAAGCTCACCGTAGGGTAGGGTAAAGCTTTAAAGTGGATAAAAAGAGAGCGTCATATAATTTTGACACTGGGATGAGTGTTTCAGTTTTCAATCAAGGCTCTTATGTAGAAAATATTTGGAAGACTGTTAATTATCTGAGAGTGATCAGACAAAAAATATGAGACTTCCTCAAAATGTCAGGAGTCAGAGAAAGTATCAGAATATATGCACAGGCTGGGTTGTAATAAGCAAACAGGGAGAAAAGGCACTTATTTTCTGCAGGGTTCTTTTTTCCAAAAAGATCAGTTGAATTCTACATCTTCTTTGGTTCCTGTCATTTTTTCTTTCTATTCCTTTCTCTGTAGATTAGAATAATTTACCAAACTCTGAAAATATTTGCACTGCAAGCCCTGTGTATGAGAAAATATAAGGTGATCCTCACTCCATTGTTTCTTCCTGAGATGACTAAAACCATTTATATGGTTTTCTCATTTTTATTTCCAAAAAGAAGTACCAGGGCACAGGGACTTCTCCTAGTGATGAAAGCAATGAATAATTTCGTCTACCTGTGTGGACCTTATATAGCCCAAGGTCAATGGCAATTTATCCCACTGTCAAGACAAATGTATTGCTTTTCCAAATAAATCCAACAGGGAGTGAACTGTGTGTTTCCTCAGGAGGGAGCCGGTTGGGGCTATCTTAGATCTTCTGAGACAACTGGCCAATGAGGCAAATAATCCCTAAAGAGGGGCAGGACTAACAGCTGCCTGTGTTAGAGAGGAATTTGAAGGTCTCTATTGGTTTCACTTTTATAAAATCAATTTCACTGAAAATAATTTTTTTTCAGTTTTATTGAAGTATAATTACCATATAATATTGCATTAGTTTTAGTCTCACAACATAATGATTTGATTATGCAGCTATTCTGGAATGACTACTGCAGTACGTTTAGTCATTATAGATCACCTTCATTATAGTTCAATTCAGTCACTCAGTTGTATTCGATTCTTTGTGACCCTGTGGACTGCAGGCTTCCCTGTCCATCGCCAACTCACAGAGTTTACTCAAACTCATGTCCATCAAGTCAGTGATGCCAACCAACCATCTCATCTTCTGTCGTCCCCTTCTCCTCCTGCCTTCAATCTTTCCCAGCATCAGGGTCTTTTCAAATGAGTCAGTTCTTTGCATCAGGTGGCCAAAGTATTGGAGTTTCAGCTTCAGCATCGGTCCTTCCAAAGCATAATCAGGACTGATTTCCTTTAGGATGGACTGGTTTGATCTCCTTGCTGTCCAAGAGACTCTTAAGAGTCTTCTCCAGCACCACAGTTCAAAAGCATCGATACTTTGATGCTCAGCTTTCTTTATGGTCCAACTCTCACATCGATATATGACTCCTGGAAAAAGCATAACTTTGGCAAGATGGACCTTTGTCAGCACAGTGATATCTCTGCTTTTTAATATGCTATATTGGTTTGTCATAACTTTTCTTCCAAGGATCAAGCATCTTTTAATTTCATACACCTCACACAGTTACAAATTTCTTTTTCTTGTGTTGAAAAATGTTAAGATCTATACTCTTATCAGCTTTCTAGTATGCAATACAACATTGTCATCTTTAATCACCAGGCTGTACATTGCATCTCCAGAGCTTATTTTTCTTATAACCAGAAGTTTGTACCTTTTGACCATCTTTACCTGTCTTACCCACCCCATTCTCCCCACCAGTCGATTTGCTGTATCTATGGATACAGAGAGCCACCAGTCTGTTCTCTGTCCCTGTGAGTACAACATGTTTATTTTAATTTTTTTAAGTTTTCCCTATAAGTGAAATCATACAGTATTTGTCTTTCTCTGTCTGCTCTCACTTTGAGTAAGGGTCCTCTTTACAACATTTTTGAGAGCAGTCATTTAACTCACACTTGATCTTTTATACTAAGGAGGTCTCACTGCCTCCATTGAGGCTTTTCCTTATAAAGATATACACACAGTTTTTACCTGAAAACAGAAACACTGGATATAATCTTTCCAACCCATCTGTAGTTGATTCAGTTCCAACCTGCAATAAATGAGACAATTTATTTGTATAATAATTATAACTTTTAACACAGATTCCAATCCATCCTAGGGAATTAAGAGAGCATACCATTGTATATTTTGCTGTTATTGCTGTTCTTGTTCTTTATTTTCTACATTGCTGTTAAAGTCTGTCCTAGAAACATAAGTGGCCTTTCCAGCACGTAACATTTCAAATATCAAAGTGTGTAGTAAACATACAAATAAGGAGAAGATAAACTTCCTAGATACAATACCATAGATGCGTGGCTTACATCAACAGAAATTTATCTCTCACTGTAATGGAGCTGGGAAGTCCATAATTAAGTCTCTGGCAGATTTAGTGGCTGGTGAATCAGCTTGTATGTAAACTGAATCATATATAGCTGTTTTCCCATTGTGTCCTCACATGATAAAAATAAGAAGAAAGCTTCTTAGGATTTTACCTGGAGGTTGGTTTTTCTTCCCAATTTCATCTCACCCTTCCTCAGAAGTGACTTGCTGACCTCATGCATAATAACCACTCAATTAAATTGCATTAAGTCATGAAGAATTCCAAAGTAAGATAATCAATTAAATTGTAATGTGTGAAAGTGCTGCACTCAATATGCCAGCAAATTTGGAAAACTCAGCAATGGCCACAGGAGTGGAAAAGGTCAATTTTCATTCCAATCACAAAGAAAGTCAATGTCAAAGAATGCTGGAACTACCACACAATTGCACTCATCTCACATGCTAGTAAAGCAATGCTCAAAATTCTCCAAGCCAGGTTTCAGCAATACATGGACTGTGAACTTCTAGATGTTCAAGCTGGTTTTAGAAATGGCAGAGGAACCAGAGATCACATTGCCAACATCCATTGGATCATTGATAAAGCAAGAGAGTTCCAGAAAAACATCTATTTCTGCTTTTTTGAGTGTGGATCACAATAAACTGTGGAAAATTCTGAAAGAGATGGGAATACCAGACCACCTGACCTGCCTCTTGAGAAACCTGTATGCAAGTCAGGAAGCAACAGTTAGAACTGGACATGGAACAGCAGACTAGTTCCAAATAGGAAAAGGAGTACGTTAAGGCTGTATATTGTCACCCTACTTATTTAACTTACATACAGGGTACATCATGAGTAATGCTGGGCTGGAAGAAGCACAAGCTGGAATCAAGATTGCCGGGAGAAATATCAATAATCTCAGATATGCAGATGATACCACCCTTATGGCAGAAAGTGAAGAGGAACTAAAGAGCCTCTTGATGAAAGTGAAAGAGGAGGGTGAAAAAGTTGGCTTAAAGCCCAACATTCAGAAAACTAAGATCATGACATCTGGTCCCATCACTTCATGGGAAATAGATGGGGAAACAGTGGAAACAGGGTCAGACTTTATTTTTTTGGGCTCCAAAATCACTGCAGATGGTGATTGCAGCCATGAAATTAAAAGATGCTTACTCCCTGGAAGGAAAGTTATGACCAACCTAGACATCATATTAAGAAGCAGAGACATTACTTTGCCAACAAAGGTTTGTCTAGTCAAGGCTATGGTTTTTCCAGTGGTCATGCATGGATGTAGGAGTTGGACTATAAAGAAAGCTGAGCATCGAAGAATGGATACTTTTGAACTGTGGTATTGCAGAAGACTCTTGAGAGTCCCTTGGACTGCAAGGAGATCCAACCAGTCCATCCTAAAGGAGATCAGTCCTGTGTGTTCATTGGAAGGACTGATGTTGAAGCTGAAACTCCAGTACTTTGGCCACCTGTTCCTAAGAGTTGACTCATTGGAAAAGACCCTGTTGCTGGGAAAGTTTGAGGGCAGGAGGAGAAGGGGACGACAGAGGATGAGACGGTTGGATGGCATCACCGGCTCAATGGACATGGGTTTGGGTGAACTTCGGGAGTTGGTGATGGACAGGGAGGCCTGGTGTGCTGTGGTTCGTGGGGTTGCAAAGAGTCAGACATGACTGAGCAACTGAACTGAACTGAACTGAAATTGTAAATTTAGTGAGGCCTCATTCTACCTGACTTTGAATGTGCAAAGTGAGTATAAAACAGTACAAGAATACCAGCACACCTTTCTGAAATAGAAATCAGAATTTTGATGCTAATTGTGGAACCAAATGTGTAGAAAAAAGTAATTTATGGAAGAAAAATCTTCAAAGTGCAGGAATATTCTAGTAGTCAAATTTTTTGTACTTGGTTAATTATGTTACATTTTCTCTGTTAAATTGAGAGGTGTGGCTTTTAACTCCTGAATATACGTATATATGAGAGAAAGAGACACACACACAGAAACAGAGAGACAGAGAGAGAGAGAGAAATAGAGATGAGAGAAAATCAGTGAATGCCTGGTAGCATATCCTTGTCTGTTCAATTACTTTAGAGACCACAGCATGGTTATTTTTAGAGGTGAAGGTTCTTTATTTTGCATTTGAATAAAGGACCTTAGGCTTATATTGAAATATTAGTATTTGATAATTATTCCCATTGTATATCCAGTTTTATTTTATAAATGAAAAGGCAAATATATATATATATATATATGTATAAAATGGCTTCCAAATCCTGAAGTTCAGAAAGATTCATATCATTAAGAAAATCTAAGTTGGAATTACAAGTATCTGTGAAAAGAAGAGAAGTGAAAAGCAAAGGAGAAAAAGAAAGATATACCCATTTGAATGCAGAGTTCCAAAGAATAGCAAGGAGAGATAAGAAAGCCTTCCTCAGCGATCAATGCAAAGAAATAGAGGAAAACAACAGAACTGGAAAGACTAGAGATCTCTTCAAGAAAAGAGATACCAAGGGAACATTTTATGCAAAGATGGGATCGATAAAGGACAGAAACGGTATGGACCTAACAGAAGCAGAAGATATTAAGAAGAGGTGGCAAGAATACACAGAAGGACTGTACAAAAAAGATCTTCACGACCCAGATAATCACGATGGTGTGATCACTCACCTAGAGCCAGACATCCTGGAATGTGAAGTCAAGTGGGCCTTAGAAAACATCACTACGAACAAAGCTAGTGGATGTGATGGAATTCCAGTTGAGCTATTTCAAATCCTGAAAGATGATGCTGTGAAAGTGCTGCACTCATTATGCCAGCAAATTTGGAGAACTCAGCAGTGGCCACAGGACTGGAAAAGGTCAATTTTCATTCCAATCCCTAAGAAAGGCAATCCCAAAGAATGCTCAAACTACCACACAGTTGCACTGATCTCACATGCTAGTGAGTATGAAGTAATGCTCAAATTTCTCTAAGCCAGGCTTCAGCAATACGTGAACCGAGAACTTCCAGATGTTCAAGCTGGTTTTAGAAATGGCAGAGGAACCAGAGGAACCAGAGATCAAATTGCCAACATCCACTGGATCATCAAAAAAGCAAGAGAGTTCCAGAAAAGCATCTATTTCTGCTTTATTGACTAAGCCAAAGCCTTCAACTCTGTGGATCACAATAAACTGTGGAAAATTCTGAAAGAGATGGGAATACCAGACCACCTGACCTGCCTCTTGAGAAACCTGTATGCAGGTCAGGAAGCAACAGTTAGAACTGGACATGGAACAACAGACTGGTTCCAAATAGGAAAAGGAGTATGTCAAGGCTGTATATTGTCACCCTGCTTATTTAACTTACATGCAGAGTACATCTTGAGAAATGCTGGGCTGGAAGAAGCACAAGCAGGAATCAAGATTGCCGGGAGAAATGTCAATAACCTCAGATATGCAGATGACACCACTCTTATGGCAGAAAGTGAAGAGGAACTAAAGAGCCTCTTGATGAAAGTGAAAGAGGAGGGTGAAAAAGTTGGCTTAAAGCTCAACATTCAGAAAACTAAGATCATGACATTTGGTCCCATCACTTCATGGGAAATAGATGGGGAAACAGTGGAAGCAGTGTCAGACTTTATTTTTTTGGGCTCCAAAATCACTGCAGATGGTGATTGCAGCCATGAAATTAAAAGATGCTTACTCCCTGGAAGGAAAGTTATGACCAACCTAGACATCATATTAAGAAGCAGAGACATTACTTTGCCAACAAAGGTTTGTCTAGTCAAGGCTATGGTTTTTCCAGTGGTCATGTATGGATGTGAGAGCTGGAGTGTGAAGAAAGCTGAGCACCGAAAAATCAATGCTTTTGAACTGTGGTGTTGGAGAAGACTCTTGAGAGTCCCTTGGACTGCAAGGAGATCCAACCAGTCCATCCTAAAGGAGATCAGTCCTGTGTGTTCATTGGAAGGACTGATGTTGAAGCTGAAACTCCAATACTTTGGCCACCTCATGCAAAGAGTTGACTCATTGGAATAACCCTGATGCTAGGAGGGATTGGGGGCAGGAGGAGCGGGGATGACAGAGGATGAGATGGCTGGATGGCATCACCGACTCGATGGACAGGAGCTTGAGTAAACTCCAGGAGTTGGTGATGAATAGGGAGGCCTGGCGAGCTGTGATTCATGGGGTTGCAAAGAGTCAGGCACGACTGAGCGACTGAACTGAACTGAAGTTGGAATCAAGGCTTCATAGTTTAAGCCAATAGCTTATTGCTCCTTCATCTAATAGAGGGATCACATTTCAGTTAAATTACACTAGAATAAGTTTAGAAAGATAACCATAAATCACTATTAAATAACAATTACTTCATGAGCTTGCTTGAAATGTTCTAACTCCTTAATCTGGCATTCAAATGAATGACTGTAGTGACCTTTTCCCACTTTTCTAAGTCCTTTTATCACTATTCTTTTTTCTTTTAGTCCAAAACAAAATTTGGCTACCTGTCTCCCCATCTGTCTTCACCTCAAAACATACTTTATACTGTGCAAGCTTTGAGTTCCATGAAATCTGGAAATATCCTGTGGAGACTCTATAATGGTAGAATGTGAATTTCACAGTTTCCTAGTCTATGAAGAGAACCACTTTTTAAAATGGGGAAAACAATTGGGAAATGGTGTAAAATATTTTATATCAAACAGTCACGTTACAAAGTAAATCTCACTTGGCTCAGCTTTAGGATGTCCCTCTTGCTCACTGTGGTCCTGTCTTGGAAATATCCAGGACTCCCTGGAGATAAATGTGTGGCATATCTCAGAGTTTAGCCATTGACTCAAAGACACCATGATACCATGCCTATCTTTTATGACTTTTTGATATCTTTGTCTAAGGTTAGACCTACCTTTGCTGAAAAAAAATTAGTAACGTTCTAGTGATGTCACTAGACATCACTAGATTAATTTATTTATTAGTTGTTTGTTTCTTTATTTTTACTTGGTAGCCTGTTTACCAAGGTTAGTTTGAGCTCTCCCTTAGGATGGTGGTGGGAATGCATTATTGAGGAAATCACAGTATTTCTCCCCAGATTCTTTCATCATCATAATGGTGGATTGGCTAAGATACATAGTTGTGTCCAGTGTTATTTGGACTGAGAATGGAGATACACAAAATGGACTTTCCAAAGAATCAAGTTGACATCTGCCTTCTACTCAGCTTTCTAACCACAGTGCGAAAACATTAGTAGATAATCCTTCCTATTACTGGGATCAATTAAATCATTGAGTTCATTCATTTATATGTAAAAACATTTACTGAGTATCCATAGGGCTACAGGTCTTCTAAACACCAGAATACAATCACTATGGCTAAATTTTGAATCGGTCACATGTGAATTTGTCACATCATTTTTTTGTGCCTTAAATTAATAGGTGGCACCTTCAAAGAGTTTTTATTTATTTTTATTGATGTGGATTTGATTTAGAAAATTACATTAGTTTCAAGTGTATAACATAATGAGTCAACATTTTTATAGATTATACTCAATTTAAAGTTATAAATTATTTGCTATATTCCCTAGGCTATATAATATATCCTTGTAGCTTATTTATTTTACATATAATAGTTTGTGTCTCTTCATCCCCTACCCCTATCTTCAGCTGCTATGGACATTAGTGTACATTTATATTTTTTAAATCAATGCTTTTGTTTTTCTCAGATGTAAATGGAATTGCTGGATTGGTTCTATTGTTCTATTTTAATTTTTAAAAGAAATTCCATACTGTTTTTTTTTGTAGTGGCTGCACCAATTTTACATTCCCACCAACAGTATTCCCTTTTCTCCACATCTTCACCAATATATGTTATTTGTGGTCTTTTTGATGATAGCAATTCTGACAGGCGTGAGATAATATCATGGTTTTGATTTGCATTTTTCTGATGATTAACAAGGTTAAGTGTCTTTCCATGCACCTATTAGTCATCTCTATGTGTCAGGTCTTCCATCCATTTTTATAACCAGGTTGATCTTTTGATGTAGAATTGTATGAGGTGTTCATATATTTTGAATGTTAACTGCTTATTGGCTGTGTCATTTGCAAATATTTTCTCCCTATTTTGTTTCATTAATCTGTGTCTTTTTGTGCCAGTATCTTACTCATTTGAACACCATAGCTTTGTAATATAGTCTGACGTCAGGGAGCTTTCTCAAGATTGCTTTGTCTATTCAGGGTCTTTTATGTTTCCATACAAATTTTGTGATTATTTGTTCTAGTTATATAAAAAATCATATTATTTTGATAGGATTGCATTGCATCTGTAGATTATTTTAGGAAATATGGTCATTTTAACAGTATGGTTCTTCCAATTTATAAACATGGTATCTATTTCTATATGTACCATCTTCAACTTCTTTCATTAGGGCCTTAAAATTTTTTGAGTACAGGCCTTTAACCTTCTTAGATTTATTTCTAGGTATTTTACTTTTTAATGTGATTGTTTTCTGAATTTCTCTTTCTGATAGTTTGTTGTTAGTGTATAGAAATGCAACATATTTATGTATATTAATTTTGTACCTTGCAACTTTACTGAATTTGTTGATGAACTCTAGTAGTGTTTTTTGTGATGTCTTTAGGATTTTCTATGCATAGTATTATATCATCTACAAACAGTGGCATCACATACTTTTACAAATGACTCCCTTCCTCTTTATGTTTAGAGGAATATCATACTTATCTCTCCAATTTTTTGCCAGTCTTTTTCCTTTATACTGTTTAAAATCAGAGAAGTGTTTATATTTTCTTAATGTCACCATGTTCTCTTCCACACCTTTGCTTGTTCAACAACAGCTACTCAGATTGCCCTTGTCTGTCTTCTTGCCTGACCAACTGCTAGTTAATATCAGTGTAAACTGAGATTGAATTTTCCCTAAAATGTGTCCTGATTATATAGTTGTGGTTCTGCTCCTGTGCTTGACACTGTCATAACACTTACTTTATAATGAAATTATTGCTTGTACTTCCCCCTTCGGGCTTAGGTTCTGGGAACACAAGTGTGTGTGTGTGTGTGTGTGCATGTGTGTGTGTGTATTCTGTCATGTCTGACTCATTGTGACCCCATGGACTGTAGCCCACCAGGCTCTTCTGTCCATGGAGTTTTCTAGGCAAGGATAGTGGAACGGGTTACCATTTCCTACTCTGGGGGATCTTCCTGACCCAGGGAGAGAACGTGTATCTCTTGCATCCTCTGCATTGGCAGGTGGATTTTTCACCACTGTGCCACCTGGGAAACCTCCAGAACATAAAGAACTTGATTTATTTTGAATTTGTAATGACTAACACAATATGGAAGTGGGCTTCTGAGGTGGCGCTAGTGGTAAAGAACCTGCTTGCCAATGCAGGAGACATAAGAGACACAGGTTCATTGCCTGGGTCAGGCTGATACCCTGGAGGAGGAAATGGCAATCCACTCCAGTATTCTTGCCTGGAGAATCCCATGGACAGACGAGCCTGGTGGGCTAGCGCATAGGGTCGCAAGGAGTTGGAAACGACTGAAGTGACTTAGCATGCAAAACACAATATGGAAACAGATCACAAACTATTAAAAGTTTTGACTTACCTAAACTTCATAACACTGTTTCCTTTCTTGCTCAGAGGGGGAAAAAAAAAGTCTTCCAGTTTTTTTCCAAATAACTGGACCTATGCCCAGACTTCACTACTCTCTGCTCAGGTATCAGTTCACTCTCACCCAGGGAAAAATGCCTTATAGCCTTTGAACTCCAGAGTAGAAAGAAACCTCAGGATGCAAGTTCAATACCTTCCATTATTTGGATTTTAAAGTCATCTTGACACAGTGTATAGGATCCTGAATTTGTGAGAGAGTTTTGGGGTTCAAGATCTTTAATTCCCAGGGTTTATCAGGTACAGTGTCTGGCCCACAGAAAGTACTTTTTTGAATACTTGTTTTATTGAGGAGAATAGAAGTATCATATTTGGCAAATCATTTACCTACTCTGAGTTTTTTTCTCATTGTCATATAACCCAAATTATATCATAAAGTCAAAATAAGTTTGCCAAACCTCAGATTCCTGAAACCGTCTCCCAGTGATTTCTGAGAGTTCCCCATGGTGTGTTCTGAACAACTGGGGATTTTTTTTCCCTCCTTCAGCTCCCTCTGTAAGCTGCCACGTAGTTGCCTTTGCAAACTGCTGTGTTAACTGCAGCCCTGCAAGAGGAAACCTCGCCCTCCCATCTGGTATTCTATCACTTTTTCTCCCTGTTGGTCAGCAAAGACCTGGCTGTATCCTTTAATGAGATTTTATTTAAAACTCTCAGATAATGGAAGAGAAATGACACAAAGAATCATTTGCATCCCTGCAGCTTTCTCTAGCCAGTGGCAGAGTCAATATGCAAACACAAAGTGTTACTGATGTGGTCAGTAATGCAAATGCGCTGAAGCAGAAATGCAGGTGTTCTAGTCCAGACCAGATCTCCTCTCGGTACATTGACACTTGAGTCCAGACCACATTTTTGTCCTTTATCATCCGTTGTTAGTACCCATGTAAGACATTCTTTACAGGTCTCATCCCAGTGATTTTGGAATGTAGCTTCTGTCATTCTCAATCTTTCTGACATCTTTTCAAAGTTAAGTTAATGACCTCCTGCCAGGTATGGTTATAAATATCTTGATGTTATGAGACACACCTAACTACTGGTGCCTTAATTCTCATGCTCAAATACCTTCTTTTGTATAATGCTACAGTAGCCTGATTTACTTCTGTTTGTGTGTGTAGTACACAATACAAGGCATAATGTTATTAATAGATAAAGTGTGAGTGACTTTCTGGAAACTGATAAGTAAGTGGGACATACATAGGAAAACACCTAATATTCTTTAATTAAGGGTTCATATGTTAGAGGAGGGGCTTTCCCGGTGGCTCTAGTGGTAAAGAATCCATCTGCCAATGTAGGAGACATAAGAGACATGGGTTCAACCCCTGTGTCAAGAAGATCCCCTGGAGGAGGGCATGTCAACCTACTCCAGTATTTTTGCCTGGAAAATTCCATGGACAGAGGAGACTGGCAGGCTACATTCTATAGAGTCGCAAAGAGTCAGACATGACTGAGCAATGGAGAACACACACACACACATATTAGAGGAGGGAGAAGGGGGATTAATTTGAATGGGTGATATGGGGTCGGTAGTGCTTGAGTGAGGTCTTAAAGGAAGTGCTGGGAGAAGGAAAGGCTTGAGCAGAACCCCAAGGGCTGAAGAGTCAAGAGCATCTTTGGAGAATGTCAGGTAGACTGAGAGAGATGAACTGATAGATGGGAAGTGAGGGAGAAGAGAGTGTGATAAAGACGAAGCTAGAAGTTCATTTGGGGCCACGCTAAATGTGGAGAGCTTTGAATTTCAGGATTTGGAGTAAAAGCCCATTCAGCTGCTCTAAATAAGATTGAGTTATGTGCCAGGGACAGCAGTGACACCTTGGCAACGGTTGGCAGTTGTCAGAAAGCCTTTGTTTGATTTTTTTCCCTTCTCGCAGCCCTTGCAGGTTTAGAGCACAATAATGATCCTTGGGTAAATTTCAGAGGAGCGATGACTCTGTGCCTGATACCTTGAAGCCACAGGGATGATAAGAGTGAGGTGAACCAAACCCCAAAGCCAGGGACGATCAATGACTGTAAGTGACTACAGCCCCAAGCTGCAGATCACTCTGGTAGCTGATGCATTGATTTCAGCTCCAGCTTAATTGCTATAGCAGGCAAAACGAATGCTTCCCTCTTGAGTGTTTAGGGCTATAGATTTTCCTGGAGCATGAGCGAGAGCTCTTTTTGCTCCCAGTGCTTCTGTGTATTGCTCATTAGGGAATTTCGTTAAGTCATGACCTGTTTGAAATGTCTCTGTTTCATGGTTTTGTCTTATCTTCCAGGACACCATGTGGTTTTCAAGGACAGAGGCCATGGCTTAGATATGCTGGTGTGGTGTACAGGATTAATCAGATCTTTAGTTGAATAACCCTTGATAAACTGAATTAAATGCCAACTTATGCTGTGTTCATTATTAAAGCATTATTGCTATGATAGCAAAAGATATTCTTAATCAGAAAAAATAGCTTGTAATTTCACTTTTACAACATCATAACTGCTTCACTTTTCCAAGTTCTTTTCTAGTCTTTCTCATTTCCATACCCATCTTGACTTGGTTGCAATACATTAATTAATTTATCTAACACAGATTCATTCACTGAGGACTTATTAAATATGAAGCACTGGTGATCAGAATCACATAAGATGCAATAGGTATGAATCTGTAATGTTGAGGGTTTTATCCTCTTGGTGTTATATCAAAAGTTGTTGCCTATTTCATAATTTTCATAATAACTCATCAGGGTAGCAAACCTGGTAGCTTCCTTTGCTCAGAAGCAGAAGTGATATTTGGAGAGCTGGAGAAAAGTGCACACACATCATGCTATCATAAAGTGTGAATTCACAATCACCCTAATCAGCTCAAAGAGGTCAGGCAGCCAGGCCCATGGTGGGTGTTGATGATGTCTGGCACTCATGTAATCTGCCATGCTTGACAGAGGAGACAGTTCTTACCATGAGAAAGTGTTCGCTAACAAAGATTTACATAGAAGCTAAGGTCAGACTTTAACGCTTGGTGCTTGGAATTATCAGTGTCTGAGAAAATAAGTCATGGAGGGTTTTAACTACTGTGAACATAGGAGGTAACTACATCTCTTGTCCTTTCTACCCCTTACCCTAAACAGTCACTCTAATTGAATAAAGATGTTTCTGCTTAAGCAGGTCCCCTTCTTCCTGTGTTGGAGTATATAAGTTTTACCCCAAACCAGCTAAGCAGAATGAAACTAGAGAAGGCTATCTGTAATATTCCTTGCTGCTCTTTGAATACGGGTGACCAAGTTGAGCAACTGAGGAGGAAACATCCAAGTCTAGTTGCCTGAAGTTCAGTTTTCTCTTGTTTGTGAAAGTGCTGTTCTTTCTCCCTGGCTAATACATGGCCCACATGGGCTTGGACAGGCATGATTAAACAGCAATGCCCCGGGCAGTCATATTCCTCGTAATTGTCATGTCACTGTCCATAGCAAGATTTAATTTCCTCGGGATCCTGACAGAGATTGACTCTCGTAACAAAAAGGCGAGTTAGGCCTTTTTAACCCTGCATCTCAAAAGAGCAGAGTCTGATCACAATATTGAGAATACAGCTGACAAGAGGGGGCATAGCACTTGGGGAAGGGGGTGGAAAGTGCAGCATCACTCAGCCATCTCTGCACTTAACACTGAAAAGCAGCCAGGCAGTTTTATGGATGACATATATGGAGAAAAATATCACCTTTCATAGTAAAACTTCAACATGCTAAGTAATTTTGCTTAGCTTTATTTTTCACAGATTGTATACAAAAGATTAGGAATTTCTTTCAAAGCATAACATCAGAATATTGAATAAATTTTTGTAAAACACCCCTGGAGTTGCCCAAATATTTTTATATGAGCCCCTAAAAGGCTTATGTCCCTGTGCTTAACTTTAAGCATGCTTATTAGGTTCTTAGTGATGATGAATTTGAGAATAAACCTACAAAATGTGCACTTTTGTTGCACTGTGTAGTAAACTGACACAGTCTCATTCCAGAGGGTGTATATATAGTTTCATTTTCACTATTTTTATTTATTACATACTTTTGCAGGTTAAGGGATGTCTTCCAGTTATCATTATAGCTAAGTTGCCAGCTAAGTAAACTTAGATATAGGTAAATTAACAGACACTTAAGAGTAAATTAACCTGATCTGAGCCTTACACTCTGGATTCTTACACTAAAAACTAGTCACAGAAAGTGAGAAGGTCCCACTACAGAAGTCTCTTAAATAACCTTATTTTTTGCCTGTATGTTCAGAGTACTAAAAATAATTTATCTAAGACCTCTACACATTTTATTTCTTCTCATAATACAGCATAAACTCCTGTGTTTTCAAAGACACTGAAAGGAGTTTGAGATGAAAATATCCCAGGGTATTTTCACCCTTTGATCATGCATGTGTGTGCTCAGTCACCCGGTCAAATTTGACTCTTTGTGACCTCATGGACTGTAGCCTGCCAGGCTTCTCTGTCCCTGGGATTTCCTAGGCAAGAATACTGGAGTGGGTTGCCATTTCCTTCTCCGGGGTATCTTCCTGACCCAGGGAATCAAACCCAGGTCTCCTGCATCTCCTGCTTTGGCAGGCAGATTCTTTACTTCTGAGTAACCTGGGAAGCTCTTTGATCATTCATCCATTGCCACCATTTGATCTAAACTCCTATAGTGCTTTTTAGCATAGCTTTATAGCTTAGAACTATTCTTCATTAGCCATAATGAGGGTCTTCAGAAGATTTTACTGGTTTATGAAATTGTCCCTTTGTCTGGAATATATTGAATTAGAAGAGACCACCCAAATGCATCTAAGCCAGCTGGAATAGGGACTCAAAGATCCTAGCTGGTCATCTGGAATGAGCCTTTAAACTTCTGTAGCTGCAAGGCATTCATCTTCCTCCCTGCAGATTAAGTAGCATGGAAAGCTACAGAAAGAGATAGCAAGAAGTAGTTCCTTTTTGAGGCTTACCCGCACACCTGCCCTTGGGTCAGTGAGGCATGCCAGTATCCTGAGAGCTCTAAGTAATACATTCCTTTAATGTCAGCTTAGGAGCTAGGTCCTTACAAAAAGCAGATCTCTGTAGGCCTGGGAGATGGTGTGGGAAGCTAGTATATGTTGCTATTTGTAATATAAACTCATGCAGTCTTAAAACTGGACTGATCTTCAGAGAGCTTCTAATTCAACCTTATTTTGTAGCTGAGGACACTGAAGCCCAGGGAGAAGAAACGTATTTTGACCAAGCTTGGCAACCCACTCCAGTACCTTGCCTGGAAAATCCCATGGATAGAGGAGCCTGCTAGGCAGAGTCGGACATGACTGAGAGAATTTACTTACTTACTTAGGCCATTAGCAAGTTGTTAGTGACAGAGACAGAATTAGAATCTTAGTTCTACAAATTCCCACATATATATCATATGAATAAAATAATCTGAAAATGATACTGCAATGCCTGCCCCTCTTCAAGCAGTTTCATGGTTAAGTATTGCATATCCCATTACATACATTGATGTACTATGCCTTATGCAAAAACATGTTAGCGTTCTCTCTCTTTTCTTGGTGAAACATCTATTAACTAAAAGCACTATTTCCATTTACATGAGTTGTTTATATCACTTTGTCTCCCTTCAACTTATTCTGTGGATGAAAGATTCATTATCTTTTTCACTTCCTTGTACAAGCTGCTTAATCAGTTGTTTTGCTCTGAGCTCAGCGGGGCCTTCACAGTTGCTCAGTAATCTTTCTCTTATCTCTGTGGAAAATTTTTATTCTTCCTCAAGGTCCCTGCACACCTGTTTCTCATTGTTTACAAACAAACCTCTTTTTTTTTTTTCCTAGCATAAACAGTATGAAACTGATAAGGGATGAATTCCATCTACCTTCCCCACACATTAAGTAGTAAACATATCTTCCATTTTCTCTTTTTAAAAAATATTTATTTATTTTGTTTGGAGGATAATTACTTTGCAATAGTGTGATGGTTTTTTGCCATAGATCCACATGAATCAGCCATAAGTATGCATGCATCCCCCCAATCCTGAACCCCCATCCACCTCTCTTCCCACCGTATCCCTCTAGGTTGTCACAGAGCACCTGAGTCTCTCTTTTCCAAGGCTAAACTGGACCACTGTGGTTTTTTCACCATATGCTCCTGCATTCTCCTTGGTCAAAATGCATTGACTGCCCTCTTCAAAATATCGTCCCCCTTTCTCCAATTAATGGTACCAGGCTCCACATAGAAAAGTAGCTAGGACTTCGCCATTTGGTGAAAACTTGCCTTAAACTTTTTTCCATTAAGTTGTAGGGTTAAACTGGCATTCTTTCTCCATTTAAACTTCTACACTGGCTCCTCTTATTTCTTCCCCTTGCATTCATTTCTTAAATGTTCTGTTTGATGTCTGCCCCTGTTTGATGTTCTGTCCTAATCTGCTCAATTGTCTTGTGATGTTTCCAGGATTTTCTGATTGCAGAATCCAGCAGTCTTTTCTTATATTACATTTCTTTTTTCCTTTTGCAAATTTGACCACCTCTTTCTTCCAATAGCTTAGCACCCCTCTTTCCCCAGCATTCTGACCTGTTGTTAATCTGATGATGCCTTCCAAGAGCACTTAACTAGTGCTCTGGTTTCTACTCTGATTAAAGGTAGGCATTCCCTAAGGTTACAGTCTTGTCCTTTTCTTCTTCACTATCTGAGTGAGGCTAGTATAAAAGTTGAGCAGACTTGGGAGTACTGCACTTACCATTTATTTAACAGTGTGCTCTTTACTAGTTATTTAACCTCTCTATGACTTAACTTCCATTATCTGTAAAATGAAGTAAAAATAATTGCTCCTGTTTACTGAACACTTGCTATGTACCCGGAGTTGTTATAAATCCTTCATATGCATTAAGTCCCTTTGTATCATAGATTTAGGGATTATTATCCCCATTTCACAGATAAGAACACTGATGCATAGAGAAGTAAATAGTTTGTCCAAAATGACAGAGATAGTCAACAGGAGAGCCAGGATTTGAATATAGATAGTTCATTTCTGGATGTTAATTGTTACATTATTCTGGTCTGCATTAGTGATATTTTTTATTCATAGGATTCATATGCAGTTAAATAATATTATGCATGTAAAATTCTTAGCACAGCTGCTAGCATAAATTAAATGCCTAGCTCAGTGGGTAAAGAATTTGCTTGCAATGCAGGAGACACAGGAGATGTGGGTTTGATCCCTGGGTCAGGAAGATACTCCAGTATTCTTGCCTGAAAAATTCCATGGACAGAGGAGCCTGGTGGGCTACAGTCCAAAAGGTCATAAAGAGTCAGACACGATTGAGCCACTAAACACTCACACACAATGTTAACTGTTAATATTCCTCTTACTGTTATTAGTTTTTCCTAGGGGGATCTTATTTGGGCCTTGTGTTCACTCTTTTCAGTTGAACACCTAAACAGCTATCTCTAACCCATGCTACCTCCTAAAACACCTAACTGTATATCTTTGTCCAGTTACAAGTTATGAATCTAAAATCATTGTATAGAAAGTTGGATAAGTCCCACTGCTTCTCTTCCCTTCAACCTATGAACCTTATTTCAGTGAATAATATCACCATATTTCTAGGTCCTTGAGCTTAAACCTTGGACTCAACATTGTATGTCTACTTTGTACTTCATTATCTATATTCAACACGCAGACAGTTCCTGCTTGTTATAGTTCAGAATATTTCTTTCATTTTCCCATTTTCTACTGGTGTTGATTTCTCTAATTAATTGCTCACCAAATTGTAGCTAAATTGCTACAATATCTTCCTAAAATATAATTGCCTTCCCAGTTATCTTTCCAAATCTTTGGGTAGTAGATATTTTTGAAAATGGTGGATCTCTTTGTTCAAATCAAACCCTAAATGGAAGCCTTTTATGAAATGAGATACAAAGAAGAGCCACTCAGATTGAATTGGGGATATGAAATTTGAAAGCCAGTGCTCCTGTATTTTCTTCTGTCTGTACTCTATATTGTCCTATGAGAGATCTCTGTACTACCCAAGGGAATGGTTTGAAAATTTTGCTTTTAAACGGACTTGATCATAGTATTCTTTTGCATGAGTTTTTTGTTAATACGACATTCAAGATCCTTCATACTTTTGCCCAAAGTACACTTTCAGTCTCATCCACTGCTACTTGCCCCTCATAGTCACATTTGCTATTCAATATTCTTTGCTCATCCCGTTCATCCTCACATATCACTTCCTTTGATTATTGATTTGGACTTCCTGAAACTCTCTCTTCATTCTCTTTCTCATTTAGTGTAATTTATTTTTAAAGACTTGGCTTAAATGTCATCTCCTTTATATAACCTTTATAGAAAGTGAAGTTGCTCAGTCGTGTCCGACTCTTTGCGACCCCGTGGACTGTAGCTTATCAGGCTCCTCTGTCCATGGGATTTTCCAAGCAAGAATACTGGAGTGGATTGCCGTTTCCTTCTCCAGGAGATCTTCCTGACCCAGGGATTGAACCTGGGTCTCCTGCATTTTAGGCAGACGCTTTACCATCTGAGCCACCAGGAAAGTCCATGGTGAAAATTTAACTCATTCCTTCTTACTCGATAGATTTTGAGTTTGACTTATATTCAAGATTGAATCATTCCCTTATTTTATTAAAGTTACTTGTGCTTGTACTTAGTCTCTCAGTGTGTCCGACTCTTTGCAACCCCATGGGCTGTAGTCCGCCAGGCTCCTCAGTCGGTAGGATTTTTCAGGCAAGAATGCTGGAGTAGGTTGCTATTTCCTATTCCGGGTGATCTTCCTGACCCAAGGATCGAAACCGTGTCTCTTGCATCTCCTGCATTGGCAAGTGGATTCTTTACCACTGTGCCATATGGGAAGCCCCCAGAGTTACTAATATATGTATATGGACTTCAAAGATGGCTCAGTGGTAAAGAATCTGCCTGCCAATGCAGGAGATGCAAAAGACACATGTTTGATCCCTGGATTGGGAAGATCCCTCGGAAAAGGAAACAGCAACCCACTCCAGTATTCTTGCCTGAAAAACCGTATGGCGAGAGGAGCCTGGTGAACTATAGTCCATGGCATTGCAAAGAGCTGGAGCTGACTAAGAACTCACACACACACACGTGTGTGTGTGTGTGTGTGTGTGTGTGTGTATTATATGTATATATATAATATATACCCCCTCTTCTTTTCTCTTCTCCATATCAGTATGTCCTGAGCTCCTTGGTTCAAGGACTGTGTCTTTTTAAATTGTTATACCATCAACACTTACCTAACCTCCAAGCCTTGGACTAGTTGTTTACTTGATTATAATAGTTTGATCCATTTTCTGTAAGCATTTGGGCTTTTAGAGACAGGTAATGTTCTTTCTTTCCTTGCCTTTTAACCTTTTGTCTGTGGTCTGGCATCTCTTGCTTCAGATTCCTCGTTATCTGGTGTCATTAGTGGTATTCCTACCCCAGATATTCTGATACATGATCATTTCTTTATCTAAGCCAGTTTTATTATCATTAATGGTTTTTACTGTGTTATTCATTCATCCAAGCATTCACCCATCTTTCCATCCTCAGTTTACTTATTCTTAGAAGACTGACATCATTCATTTTCTTTAAATGATTTTCCCTAACCACACCCTTTTGAAAATACCTATAGTGCCATAGTCTCTGCTTCTCTTTTAAATCTCTTAAAATTTTTGTGTTTCTTTTTATTACATATATTTACATCAATTTTCTCTATCTAGAATCTAAATCCTATCAAAATTAAGACCATACATTTGCAATATCTTTTGTATCTCTCATAGAGCACAGTTCACATACAAGTTGTGACCCTCTTTTCTTGCTGTGTATCCCCTTTCCTCAGATGAGGTTCTAGCATGGAAATGAGTTTATATTTACAGTCAATGACTCTCCAACCTCACATGGTTTCCTGCTATTAGAAATAGTTTTCCTCTCCATTGGGAAGAATTTTATTTTAGATCTACATACTCTGAGCTATCCTCCCCCCACACAATATCCCCCCCTCTATTTTATGTTTTTTGTCAAAGGATTTTGCTATATCTTCTGGTGACTTCCTAACAGTAAATTCAGCACCTTTGCAAGAGGACAGCTCAAAGCCGGGTTCTGACTATGCTATCTAACTGCAAATTCTGTTTAAGTCTCTCTAAAGAAACTCTCAAATACTGCTTTAGAGGAGCATCTCCAAATTACATGTCATAGATATTATGCTAAAAGGTTTTCACAGTCAAATACATTTTGCAGGCCCTATCCTAAACAAAGATAAAAATATTACTTCACTGTAGCACATTTTAGAGTCTGCATTATGCTAATACACACTGAATATACCAATGGGGGAGAAAAAAAAAAAAGCATGCAACATTTTCTAAAATTATTTGACCATGGAATGCTAATTTTCAAAATTTCCCTCATGGATTAGAGTTGAGAAAAACACTTTGGGAAACACTGCAACAAGTATTTGAAAGTACCACACCAAAAATCTTAACAACTGGTTTATTTTGTAGAGGAAGGTATGGAGGTCCAGAGAAAATATGCTTTTTAAGGATCATATGACGGTCTATCAGCATAATTTTGATTAGAACACCTGCTTATTTTGTTGCTCATATCACTATGGCACCTCACGCTTAATAGGTCTCCTCTTCCTGAATCGCTACCTAGTTCTTCTGCTTCCCTGAGGCAGATTTAGTTGTGAAGGTCTCTCCTTACTCAAGGTAAACTTATATGAATTTTTTATGATTCTCTTGCTTGAGAATTATAGATTGTTTCTCCTTGACAACAGTTTCAAATATAACAAAATATGCTCCTTTCCATAGTGCAAAAATGTATCTGTACAAATGAAGTTTCCAGAATAGTATCATTCCCAGAAGCAAACTATAGTATCCAGGAGGGACTGGTTTTAGGACACATTGCAGATACCCTAACCCATGGATACTCAAGTCTTTTATCGAAAACAGTATAGTATTTACATATAACCTACACATCTTCCTGTATACTATAGACAATCTTTAGGTTAATTATAAAGTGTAATTAAATGAAATTCTATAGGAATAGTTGTCATTGCATGGCAAATTTGAGTTTTGTTTTATTGGAACTTTTTGGATTTTTTCTTCTAGACATTTTTGATCAGCATTTGGTTCACTTTGTGGGTGTGGAACCCACAGATAAGGAGGACCAACTGTAAGCCTTGGTTGTAACCTTAGATTATGTATTTATTATAGAACAATTGTTTTGTATTGTGGCTAATTGATTTTTAAATTATCTCTCAATAATAATTAATTAATGGCATCTATATTTTGGAGATTGTTGTCAAATACAGGAAGGTCTCTATCATATATCTTTCATGTATAAATTACAGGATTTGGAAGAATTCTGCAGACTGGCTTTCAGCTCTACACATTCCAAACCTCATCCCTCCTCCATTATCCACCTAATTCCAATACCAGGTGCTACAGAACACATTTATACCAGCATACAGCCTCTGTTCTATACTTTCATGGAGTCAGTTGGCATAGCTGGTGATAGTGGTGTCTGTGGCGGACATTTCCATGTATAACATCTGTCGATGACTTAGGGCTTACCAGATGGCACCAGTGGTAAAGAATCTTCCTGCCAACACTGGAGACACAAGAGATGTGGGTTTGATCCCTGGGTTGGGAAGATCTCCTGGGGTAAGAAATGGTACTCACTCCAGTATTCTTGTCTGGAAAATTACATAGGCAGAGGAGCCTAGTGGGCTATTGTCCATGGGGCCACAGAGAGTTGGACATGGCTGAATGACTGAGCACACATCAGTGACTTACTTATGCATGGAGGTGATTGCATACCGCATAAGTAATTTTCTTTAAAACCAAACTAAATGTATTCCAAACTCAACTGCCCTTTGACTAGATACCAAAAATACCTGCAGATACCTGAGAGAAGGGAAAGTATGACAGAAGTAAAGTGCAAAGTCAATGGTCTTAACTCTCTGCTGGTAAAGCACATTTATTCGGCAATTTTCATAAAACCACATAACTGATTGAACACACGTTGACCTCTTTCAGAGCCTTGAAGGGATCTGTGCAAATGAGAGCCTTGGAAGATTAAACTTCATGACAAATCTGCTTCTGAGGAGAAAGTCTTGTCATTGCGGAAAACAAAAACCTTTGAGGGCATGATCTGTAACTAGAGCAATGAGTCAGGTTTCTAACTGAAGAAGAGCAATATGTCTATTTTTAAATCGGAAATGCTCTCTAATGATCTCCCCCTGTAGAAAGTCAATTTAAGATGGGAATTTTTTTCCTGGAGCTTTAAGTGCTTAGAATAACAGTAATCACTATTTACTGACTACTTATATGTATGGAGGGCTTCCCTTGTGACTCATCTGGTAGAGAATCTGCCTGCATTACAGGAGACCTGGGTTCAACCCCTGGATTGGGAAGATCCTCTGGAGAAGGGAAAGGCAACCCACTCCAGTATTCTGGCCTGGAAAATTCCATGGACTGTATAGTCCATGTGGTGGCAAAGAGTTGGACATGACTGAGCGGCTTTCACACATTATATGTGCAGACACTTATCATATGCGATTTCTAATCTCACAAAACCCTATAGAATTGGGAAAGCAAAAACAGCAACAGGTCTCACCAGTGTTATCTTTGCTTTCTAGACTCCTGAGAGAAAGTAAAGACTCATAGAATGAAGCTCATGCATTTATACAGACTTGTTTCATTTGAATTTCAAAGGTAAGTTGGGTTCTGAAAACTAGGTAGACAAATCAATTTCTAGACATAAAACTGTGATTCAGAATAAGGAAAGCTCTTAAACGTGTCAAAATTTAGCAAGTTGTAGAGTTGAGATATTGGAGTAGATAGCCATTCCTTTCTCCAGGGGATCTTCCCGCCCCAGGGACTGAACCCAGGTCTCCTGTGTCGCAGGCAGATTCTTTACCACTGGAGTCACCAGTGAAGCCCAGAGTTGAGACACAATTCTATTTTTCTTTGAGAGTTAGCCAGATATTAACTGTGCTGGATTTATTGTGTGTGGTTCATATTGCATATGTTGTGCTTTTCTGCATCTTTATAGAAATGTTTAAGGACAATAAAAACCTATTAGCCTAACTCCTTACAAGAACGGGCTTCTTCCAATATTTCAGGTATAGTTTCATCTATTTTATAATCCTACTTAAGGCTTTCACTTGATTTTCAATTTGAAGCCTGCTAGAAAAATGTTTCTGTTCTTTTATACCTAAACAAAATATGTATTTCAACTATTTGCACTGTCTTCTAAATTAACGTAATGACCTTGTTCATCACACAAAAGAATCATAGGATAAGAAAGTGAGAATCTGCATTAGTAATCATCAAATAAGCTAAAGTGTACTGATATCTCTGTTTTCCCGTCTCAGGCCTCTCAGAAATAGATTATTCCATATAAATTAAAAAATGAGTAGATATCCATAAAAAAAAATATGCCATTTGCAACTATAGATTATCATGCAAAATGAACTAAGAAAGAGAAATACCATTTGATATCACTTATATGTGGAATCTAAAATGTGGTACAAATTAACCTTTTTTTAAAAAATATATAAATAAACTCACAGACATAGAGATTAGATTTGTGGTTGCCAAGGGGAAGGAAAGAAATGGACTGGGAATTTGGAGTTTGTATTTATAGATGCAGACTATGACATTTAGAATGGATAAGCAGCAAGGTCCTACTATATAGCACAGGAAACTATATCTGATCACCTGGGATAAACCATAATGTAAAAGTGTATATATATTCATAAAACCAAGTTCCTTTGTTGTACAGCAGAGAATGTCACAACATTGTAAATCAGCTATACCTCAATAAAAAAATGACAAAAAATACAAAACCCCACAACGTTTAATATTGATTGCATGTGAAGGCAGTAACATTTTGAATATAGTGGGCTAAATAGAATACATTACCTTAAAAAATGAGTAGAAACTAACACTTTGAGGAAGTAAGACTTTTTAATGTTTCTTTACAGAGGAAACTTTCTTTACGGAAGCTAAAGGCAAAGGAGAAAAGGTAAGATATACCCATTTGAACGCAGAGTTCCAAAGAACAGCAAAGAGAGATAAGAAAGCCTTCCTCTGAGATCAATGCAAAGAAATAGAGGAAAACAATAGAATGGGAAAGACTAGAGATCTCTTCAAGAAAATTAGAGATACCAAGGGAACATTTCATGCAAAGATAGGCACAATCGAGAACAGAAACAGTATGAACCTAACAGAAGCAGAAATATTAAGAAGAAATGGCAAGAATACACAGAAGAACTATACAAAAAAGATCTTCATGACCCAGATAACCATGATGGTGTGATCACTCACCTAGAACCAGACATCCTGGAATGAAAATTGGGCCTTAGGAAGCATCACTACGAACAAAGCTAGTGGAGGTGATGGAATTCCAGTTGAACTATTTCAAATTCTAAAAGATGATGCTGTGAAAGTGCTGCACTCAATATGCCAGCAAATTTGGAAAACTCAGCAGTGGCCACAGGACTGGAAAAGGTCAGCTTTCATTCAAATCCCAAAGAAGGGCAATGCTAAAAAATGCTCAAATTACCATACAATTGCACTCATTTCACCGGCTAGCAAAGCAATGCTCAAAATTCTCCAAGCCAGGCTTCAACAGTGTGTGAACTGTGAACTTCCAGATGTTCAAGCTGGGTTTAGAAAAGGCAGAGGAAGCACAGATCAAATTGCCAACATCCGTTGGATCATAGGAAAAGCAAGAGAATTCCAGAGAAACATCTATTTCTGCTTTATTGACTAAATAGCAGGACATGGAAATAGCCTAAATGTACTCTGGTAGCTAGACATGTTTTTATTTGAGGAGCAGAGAGCTAGAACAGTGATTACTAGATTTATGCATTTTTCTGATTACTTTTCTTATTCTCAGTTAATATTATTCTTTGATTAGGTTCTCAAAAGACAATTGAAATCTGAGTTTGTTAATAAACTTGATATCACAGGAAGATTTACCCTACCAGATGTGAAGATGGCGTCAGTATTTCACAAAGAAACTAAGAACATAGGCTTTGTCATCATTCACTCTGGTACAGAGGAGTACACATGGACATCACCAGATGGTGAACACCGAAATCAGAGTGATTATATTCTTTGCAGCCAAAGATGGAGAAGCTCTATACAGTCAGCAAAAACAAGACAAGGAGCTAACTCTGGCTCAGATCATGAACTCCTTATTGCCAAATTCAGACTTAAATTGAAGAAAGTAGGGAAAACCACTAGACCATTCAGGTACAACCTAAATCAAATCCCTTATGATTATACAGTGGAAGTGAGAAATAGATCTAAGGGACTAGATCTGATAGACAGTGCCTGATGAACTATGGACCGAGGTTCGTGACATTGTACAGGAGACAAGGATCAAGACCATCCCCATGGAAAAGAAAGGCAAAAAAGCAAAATGGTTGTCTGAGGAGGCCTTATAAATAGCTGTGAAAAGAAGAGAAGTAAAAAGCAAAGGAGAAAAGGAAAGATATACCCATTTGAATGCAGAGTTCCAAAAAATAGCAAGGAGAGATAAGAAAGCCGTCTTCAGCAATCAATGCAAAGAAATAGAGGAAAACAACAGAATGGGAAAGACTAGATATCTCTTCAAGAAAATTAGAGATACCAAGGGAACATTTTATGCAAAGATGGGATCACTAAAGGACAGAATTGGTATGGACTTAACAGAAACATAAGATACTAAAAAGAGGTGGCAAGAATACACAGAAGAACTGTACAAAAAAGATCTTCAAGACCCATATAATCACGATGGTGTGATCACTCACCTAGAACCAGACATCCTGGAATGTGAAGTCAAGTGGGCCTTAGGAAACACCACTATGAACAAAGCTAGTGGAGGTGATGGAATTCCAGTTTAGCTATTTCAAATCCTGAAAGATGATGCTTTGAAAGTGCTGCACTGAATACGCCAGCAAATTTGGAAAATTCAGCAGTGGCCACAGGACTGGAAAAGGTCAGTTTTCATTCCAGTCCCAAAGAAAGGCAATGCCAAAGAATGCTCAAACTACTGCACAATTGCACTCTTCTCACACGCTAGTAAAGTAATGCTCAAAATTCTCCAAGCCAGGCTTCAGCAATATGTGAACCATGAACTTCCAGATGTTCAAGCTGGTTTTAGAAAAGGCAGAGGAACCAGAGACCAAATTGCCAACAACCACTGGATCATCGAAAAAGCAAGAGAGTTCCAGAAAAACATCTATTTCTGTTTTATTGACTATGCCAAAGCCTTTGATTGTGTGGATCACAATAAACTGTGGAAATTTCTGAAAGATATGGGAATACCAGACCACCTGACCTGCCTCTTGAGAAACCTATATGTAGGTCAGGAAGTGACAGTTAGAACTGGACATGGGACAACAGACTGGTTCCAAATAGGAAAAGGAATACATCAAGGTGTATATTGTCACCCTGCTTATTTAACTTACATGCAGAGTACATCATGAGAAATGCTGTGCTGGAAGAAGCACAAGCTGGAATCAAGATTGCCAGGAAAAATATCAATAACCTCGGATATGCAGATGACACCATCCTTATGGCAGAAAGTGAAGAGGAACTAGAAAGCCTCTTGGTGAAAGTGAAAGAGGAGAGTGAAAAAGTTGGCTTAAAGCTCAACATTCAGAAAACTAAGATCATGGCATCTGGTTCCATCACTTCATGGGAAATAAATGGGGAGACAGTGGAAGCAGTGTCAGACTTTATTTTTTTGGGCTCCAAAATCACTGCAGATGGTGATTGCAGCCATGAAATTAAAAGACGCTTACTGCTTGGAAGGAAAGTTGTGACCAACCTAGATAGCATATTAAAAAGCAGAATCATTACTTTGTAAACAAAGGTCCATCTAGTCGAGGCTATGGTTTTTCCAGTGGTCATGTATGGATGTGAGAGTTATAGTGTGAAGAAAGCTGAGTGCCGAAGAATTGATGCTTTTGAACTGTGGTGTTGGAGAAGACTCTTGAGAGTCCCTTGGACTGCAAGGAGATCCAACCAGTCCATCCTGAAGGAGATCTGTCCTGGGTGTTCATTGGAAGGACTGATGTTGAAGCTGAAACTCCAATACTGTTGCCACCTCATGCGAAGAGTTGACTCATTGGAAAAGACCCTGATGCTGGGAGGGATTAGGGGCAGGAGGAGAAGGGGACCACAGAGGATGAGATGGCTGGATGGCATCACCGACTCGATGGACATGAGTTTGAGTAAACTCCGGGAGTTGGTGATGGACAGGGAGGCCTGGTGTGCTGCGATTCATGGGGTCACAAAGAGTCAGACACGACTGAGCGACTGAACTGAACTGAACTTTGTAGATCTGTGGCCCTATTTTGGATGATTCAGGCTTCCCTGGTGCCTTGGATGGTAAAGAATCTGCCTGCAATGCAGGAGATCTGGGTTTGATCCCTGGGTTGGGAAGATCTGGAGAAGAGAATGGCTACCCACTCCAGTATTCTTGTCTAGAGAATTCCACAGACAGAGGAACCTGGTGGGCTATAGTCTATGGGGTCGTGAAGAGTTGGACACGGCTGAACAACTCTCACTTTTTCTGGATGATAATGATTGCTAGACATTGGAGGCATTACTGGTTAGCACTTGAGGAATGTTGTAACTGCTCGTCTGAGTGATAAATAGCCTTTGCAGTCCCCTAACTTGCTCTATTTTTTTTTGCTCCATAATCACTGCAGATGGTGACTGCAGCCATGAAATTAAAAGATGCTTACTCCTTGGAAGGAAAGTTATGACCAACATAGATAGCATATTAAAAAGCAGAGACAATACTTTGCCAACAAAGGTCCATCTGGTAAGGCTATGGTTTTTCCAGTGGTCATGTATGGATGTGAGATTTGGATGGTGAAGAAAGCTGAGCACTGAAAAATTGATGCTTTTGAACTGTGGTGTTGGAGAAGACTCTTGAGAATCCTTGGACTGCAAGGAGATCCAACCAATCCATCCTAAAGGAGATCTGTCCTGGGTGTTCATTGGAAGGACTGATGCTGAAGCTGAAACTCCAATACTTTGGCCACCTCATGCAAAAAGTTGACTCATTGGAAAAGACCCTGATGCTGGGATGGATTGGGGGCAGGAGGATAAGAGGACCACGGAAGATGAGATGGCTGGATGGCATCACCGACTCGATGGACATGAGTTTGAGTAAATTCTGGGAGTTGGTGATGGACAGGGAGGCCTGGTGTGCTGCGATTCATGGGGTCACAAAGAGTCGGACATGACTGATCAGCTGAACTGAACTGAACTGATCTGAACTTGCTCTTTCATGACTGTATTTTCCACACAGTCCTCCTTTCGTTGTGAATGCTCTTGATTTTCAAGTGTACTGGAATCAAGCCGACTTATCCATTAGGACTTGTAGATCCTTTAATATCTCCTCCATCTATGCAGCCTTGCCTGGCACTGCCCTATTTTCCCAGGAATGTTTTTTTCTTGTAGTTTATTGAGCTTGTTCATTTTAAAGCTTACCACAATGTATACCTTCCTTCTTCACTAAGGAGTGAGATCTTTGAGGGCAGAAACTTTATTTTATTCATTTTTATATTTCTGCCTCTTGGTTTAATGCCTGTCACACAAAAGCCCTCAGTTAATACCCGTTAAATGAACTAGTCATTCATTGACTTGTTCATGCAATTAATACAACTTGAGAAATTGTTATCTGAAGCAAATAAATTACATTGGCAATCTCCTCAAACAATAAGTATTGGATTCAGGGTCTATTATTACTTATTAGTCAGGCTGAGCTCTGATTTCATCACAGTTCTTCTTTAGCTGCTTACCTTAAAAACTAGCTTCATATCCACACAGCTGCCTGTGTCCATGGCAACTGAGATGCATGGATACAGATTCTGAAACATAGTCTTTCTAGAAAGTCAGGGCCTCAATTAAAACTGTAGTTTACATCTATATCCTTCCTATGCAGGTATTATTTCAGGGTGCACAGGTGACTATTTCAGCTAAGCAGTGATGACTTTGTATAACATTGTGTCTACCAAGTTTTTTTCCCTTGCAGCACAGTGAGCTGTTGATAGATCTAGTGCAATGAGATCACAGAATCATCAGTTCCTGAGAGCACTGTCTGCAGGGAAGGTGTAGTCGACAGTATTTTATTTATGTGTTAGGTGACATCACCATCTCCTTGCCTCAGCTTAACAGCCCCATCCATTGATTTGCATAGATGTCTAGAGGCAGAGGGAGCATTGAATGTCCCATGTCTTTTTCTTTTTTCTTTTTTTTTAATTGAAGGATAATTGCTGTACAGAATTTTGTTGTTTTCTGTCAAACCTCAACATGAATCAGCCATAGGTACACATCTAACTCCTCCCTTCAAAAATTCTGTGTGAGAATGGTCCCTGTGCAGGCCTGCAGAAACAGAGACAGAAAAAGCCACTTGACAAGAGAAAGCATTGAATGCAGAGAAGTTAGGATTACGTTGTTAGCTCTTTAGATGAGTTTAACCCACCCTCTGGAGGAGGGCATGGCAACCCACTCCAGTACTCTTGCCTGGAAAATCCCGTGGACAGAGGAGCCTGGTGGACTACAGTCCATGGGGGTCACAAAGAGTCAGACACGACTGAGCGACTAAGCACAACCCACCCTGACCCAGAGGATCTCCTTTTAGATAGAAACCAGGAGCTGTAGAGATTTGTGTAGATTTTGGAATATTTCTTATATCTCCATGATGGTTAGTATGTAAGCATTTTTCTTTCTCTCCAGAGAGCTTATTGGTAATATCCTTATAATGTGAAGAGGATTTGGCCTTGTCTTAAGGTACAGTGAGGAAGTGGCGAGCAGAGGAGAGCAGGTTTGGTCTTTTATTTATCTTTTAAATTCTTTACGGAAGCATACAGGAGTATAAGTGCTTTACAGTGCTGTGTTTCTGCTCTACAATGAAGTGAATCAGCTGAATGCACACCATCCTACCCATCTAGGTCATCACAGAGCACTGAGCCGAGCTTCCTGCGCAATACGGCTGGTTCCCACTATCTATTCATGTGTGATATATGTATGTCGCTCTTAATCTCCCAATTCGTCTCACTCTCCCTCCCTCTGTGTCCACATGTCTGTCTTCTGTGTCTGTGTCTCTCTTCCTGCCCTAGAAATAGGTTCATCTGTACCATTTTTCTAGACTCCACGTATATGTGTTAATATACAATATTTGTTTTTCTCTTTCTGACATACTTCACTCTCTATGACAGACTTTAGGTTTATCCACATCTTTGCAAATGACCCAATGTTGCTCCTTTTATGGCTAATATTCCATTATATATAGGTACCACATCTCATTTATCCATTCATCTGTCATTGGACGTTTAGGCTGTTTCCATGTCCTGGCCATTGTAAATGTTCTTTAGCCTTTCTTGTGGAAAGAGTCATTTGGCCTGAATAGGTTGTTGTGGCTCAAAAGCTGTAGTTTGTTGAGTCCATGAGGACTTAAACCTTCAGTTTTTCCATCATGGAGGAAGTCTTTAGGTTTCATGAAATGGGATAGGGTAGATAGGGAGGCCAGGAGTGCCTAAGACTCAGAGCAGTGATGTGATGTTTATGCACCAAACTGGAAGAAAATTGCCTCAGTATTTTGACAACCAGTCAGCTATACCAGTGCATATTGACTTTCAGCCCGTATTGGTCTGCTAGGCGGCCGTAACAAGGTAGGGCAACGGGGTGGCTGAGAACAGCAGGACTTGGTCATCTCACTGTGCTAAATGCCAGAAGTGCGAATCAGTGTCAGTAGGGCCATGCTCCCTCTGAGGCACTGAGGAAGGGTCTGTGCCAGGGCTCTCTCTGAACGTCTGGTAACTGCTTGGCTTGTGGCATCATACTGTCAGTCTTTGCATAGTATTATCGCTGTGTGCATATCTGTCTCTTCACATGGCGTTCTTTTTGTAAGGATACCAGGCATGTTGGTCTAGGGGTCTGCTCTAGTCCAATGTGACCTCATCTTAACTAATAACATACGCAACTACCTTATTTCAAAATAAGGTCACATTCTTTGGTACCGGGGGGCTAGAATTTCAACATATTAATTGTGAGGGGGGACAATTCAGCAGTAGCTATGAACTTTCTTAGGTTAATTCCTGGTGTATATGCTCAAGATATTCTCTCTAGTAGATACCTAAGTGTGAATTGATGAATCAGTTATTTAATTCTAAAGAACTTGGGAAACCCAGTTGCAGTGATGGTGAGAGGTCTATGGGTTCATCTCCTGATACCAAGCAGCTACTTCCACTGGAGAAGAGAGTGAGAAGCCCACATCCAAAGATGAATCCCATATAGTATTGAAAGCTGGATAACTTATAAGGTAGTTGGTAACTGATCAGTCTACAAAGGGTGGATGGGTCTTCAGCAAGTGTTGGCTTAGGATGGTTCTGTTTCAGAAAACAGAACCAAGGAACACATGCTCTGGCTTCATGCTTCTGCTTCCCTTTTACCTCCTTCTAGTTGATTTCTTAATGGCTTTATGTTCTGAGGTGTCCTCAATTATTGCAATTCATTTCAGAAAATTATTTTTAAAAGTGCAGAATGCACTTATTTTTAAGGGAAAGAGGAAGCAAAGCAAATGCTTACTAAGTGATTCCTCTGAGTGAGGTGTATCCTAGGTTTTTCCTCACAGCATTTCTTCAGAGAAGGTGATTTTATTCTCCTTTTTAAAAGCAAGAAAATTAAAACGAATAGAGATCATATAACTTCCCCCAAAGCAAGCAGTAAGTAACTAAGATTTTAATTGTATTTTTTTTTCCATTCCAAACCATAACAATTTCATCAAAGACTCTTAAAATATTTATGCTCTGCAGGTTGGTTTGTTAAGGGGAAGGTAATAGTTTTGTGAATAGTATAAGTCCTGGTAAGATATCCTAAGGAGAAAATACACAAAAGAGAATCAATCCTTTATCAAGCACCTATATAATAGATGCTTTTAACCTGTAGTTTCTTTGGGTGTTTCTAAAAATTCTGTTCTTCAGAGTGTTAATCCAATCTTATGATGAAAAAATTAAGATTTAGAGAAATACAGTGACTTGTTCAATGTCATAAAATGGTAGAGATGTGGCTTGAACCATAACTTTTTCATGCAAAGTGCCATAATCATCCCTTTGCTCCATTTTTCTCCTGCTTATAATTTATTAGAACATAAATTTAATGATGCTGAGACTATGTATTAATTTTATATCCTGTGAAATAAAAATCTATTGCATGTTTGAATGAACAAGTTCACGTGTTTTATTATCAGAGCCGTTTAAGATAAGAATGGATGATTTCAGGATTTCAGAAGGCATCTTAGCTGCGGTTTGCAATTTATGGTGACATTAAATTTGTGCTACCCATAATCAATTGTGGATCCTATTTCAGAAAAATATCCCCAGCTCTCCAAAGTCAGATCCTTTGATCTCAAGGTGAAAAGCATGTCGTTTCGTAGCAATTTCCCGTATCTCCTCATAGAGAGATGCCTATCACAGTGGAGACACGAAGGACCACCAAGTGCAAGCAGAGAGCTCAGAGTGGGAAATCCGACGCCCTCTCTTAACCTGGGTCAAAGCTGAACTCTGTTCTTTGCGAATTTTACATTTCATAAACCCTGCTCTCAAATAAGAATTTTACATACAACTTTGTATATGACCATCCTACATATTTTTTAAGAAGAATTCCCCTTATTTGCTGTTCCCTTGCTTAATGTAGCTTTGCTCAATGCTTTCTGAAGAAAATGTGGCCTCTGAGTTGGGGTAGGTGAGCAGAAGGAAGCTTCTAGGTTGTTTATGGTGTCCCTGCCCCTTCATTCCTTATTTATAGTAAACTAGCTCAGACACCTATCTGTTGAGTTTTACTTCTGTTTTCCCCCCTAAGTTCCATTTTAAATAGCGAATCCATACAGGTAAAGAATATCCAGTGAGAAATCAATATCTTTATTTATTTTGTTCAGACATCCAATCCCTCTCACCAAAGAAAACATGTTAGAAGTTTTGGGTAACCAGTTACCAGAGATGCCTTGTGGGAATAAGGCAGGTTTTTATGATTGTCTTCACAGTCCTGAGAAATGAGCAGGTCCCCATTAAAGAAACAAGAGAGGGAGGTAGCATTCCAGGCAGTACAACATTGAAAATGAAGTAATATAGTTATTCAGTAGTCAATTTAATGCTTCACTATCCCTTGCTCTGAGCACATCTTTTCTTTCCTCTCTCTAGTTAGAGGGCAGCCTGCCTATTTGTATTGCCAATAACTAGATAATTTCAGTACCTGTAAGAATCTTATTCCAATGATCCCAGAAACTGATACTTCCATCAAATTCATGGATAAAAGTCTGCCTTTTACATAGTTCTCCTTAAATTGAAGACCAGTGGTAGTGCATAGGACCTCAGCAGCTGCACCATCTTCTTCCATGGGAAGAAGTTTCCTGATGTCTTTGTGGACCATCTGGCTATTGGGAGCTATACCTCTTCAGGCTCAGTGAAAGCCTTGGTTGGAGGTTGTGTATTACTGAATGAGATCCATGTCCAGATTACTCTCCTGTTTTTAGACTTACATATTCTCCCAAATACTTTTCACAGAGCATTTGTGCTGAGATTGGTTAAGAGAGAAAATGTGGTTGTATTTTTGGATTGGGTCCTGCAGCTTAAGCCCCTGATGGTGGTGACAGAAGAAGCTATCCCAAGGCCTGTCACTGAGAAAGATGAGTCTGCAGAGACCTCTGATCAAAGCATTTCCTGTGTTGTGTCCTCTGAGCCAAAGCCAGCAGCCTTTTTAGTATACCCAACTATTCTCCAAAATGCTTGTCACCCTCCTGGACAAATCAGATTCTCTCCTCACTTTCTATAATGGCAAATGCATGAAGAAAAGCAAGCTCAGCTAGCTTTCCAGCATGATAAAATATCTGGAGACACAAGCACCAAGGAGTTTATGCAAATGAAACCCCCAAAATACTGAAGTACAAAATGAGCTACTGTGTTATAAGAACTTAAAAGGTCATCTAGGATGGTTCAAGGATGGATCACAGAATTTAATTTCAGTATCCACAGAAATCAAACCCAACAAATATCGACTCAGTGTTCAGTCCTGTTGGAACATGTTAGCAGGGAGATGGGGTATGAATGAGAAGGTGAGTGAGATATAGACTCTGCCCTCAGGAAACTCACAGTCTAAGGTCTAGAGTGTGGGGAAGGTAGAATATGATAAAATACGGGGACAGAAAACTATCATGGTGAAAGCCCAGGTGCTGGGGTCAGACTGCCTGGGTTTGAGTCCTGGTTTCATCGCTTAGAGCTGAGAGATGTTGGGTAGGGTGAGTCTCCAAGCTCCAGTGTCATCACTGGTACATCTGAGTTTCTTGCTCTATCTATGTCAGAGTGTTATTTTGAAAATGAAATCCCATAACCTGTCTACAGCACTTATTTCATCAGTAATCACACAGCACCTGATAGATAGCAGCTATGGAATGTCAAAAAGGAATCACAAAGCAAGTAGGGAAGGTTTGACCCACGGGAGAGGTGAGAAAAGACTTCAATGAGTAAGCGGTATTTGGAAAAGAGAGACAAGGTATCAACTGATGGAAATTGGAGAGCAAGGCATTTAGCATATGGGCTTCCCTGGTGGCTCAAGTGTTAAAGAATCTGCCTGCAATGCAGGAGACCTGGGTTCAATCGGGAAGATTTCCCTAGAGAAGGGAATGGCTGCCTATTCCAGTATTCTTCCATGGAGAATTCCATGGGCAGAGGAGCCTGCCAGGTTACAGTCCATGGGGTCGCGAAGAGGCAGACATAACTGAGGGACTAGCATTTTTGCTTTCATGGTAGTTGCCTGTTAGGCTATGTAGTCTCTGAGGTGAGCGTTCATGCCTGTCACTTTCATCAACATATCCCCAGGTCCCAGCACCTGGAAAGGGACTCATTTATGAGTGAAGAATGAATGAATTCATGAATGGGTAAATAAAAGGGACACCATGAACTAGGAAGGCAAGTGAGCTAGGAAGGCTAGGGTACCATGTATAAGTAATTCTCCCGGTGAACCCCTAGCAGGTGAGGCTGATATCAAGTTGGAGCTAGACCATGAAGAGCTTTGAGTACAGGGCAAAGAGTCCTGTCTACAGGCAGTGAAATCATTGTGCTTGCATTTCTTTTCCTTTACATTTTGAAGAAAATTTAAAGCTGAGCTGTACTGCAGAGTCAGCTGAAATGTTATGGACTCATCGTTCATTTTCCTCCCATCAGTTATGTGCAAATTAGACATTCCCTTCTGCCTATAAATTGCTTAATCTAAGTTTGTGCTGCAAAGGACACCAATAGCTTTTGAAGTTGCACTTAAAGCTAACAGCTTGGTTGATAGATTCTGTGAGGGCTATTTTCTAGAGCAAGCAGAGTCTGCAGTAACCAAACCTGAAATGGTTGTTAGATAAAAACACTGCAGGGCTTCACTGGTCCCAGGGACTCCAGTGTCACGATTCTTTATAACCCCTAGTTCTTTCAGTTCAAACACGTCATGGGCTTCTTGTGAGGTAGGTCAGTGGTAGGAAATATTATGGTCATTTCCCAGCCTTTGTTTTGTCAGCCTTCAACTTTTCATATTAATGAAGGCTTTTACAAGTATTTTCCAAGTACAGCATATCATTTAGTTCTCAGGACAAAATTGTTCTGGGGGTTTTATCATCATGACAGAGAAGGATTCATTCAGAGCTCACTCAGGTCATCTGACCCCTAGTCTCAGGCTCTTGTTTCTCAGCCATATCGCTTCTGTGGACTGTCAGTGTTTTCGCCTAAACTCTCCAGAATTCTTCCGGCAGGTACTGCTTATGTGTGTGATGCTTCATCTTTAAGCTACAAAACTGGTTTTCTGCTTTTATGGCATCTCCTTGACAGATGCTTTATACGACTAGTCTTACTTCAATCACTTTATATTTTGAAATTTAGCTTTTATTTCTTAACTTAATCAGAAAATTACCAGAGAAAATAATTCAGTAATAAATTTGGTTCCCATTTATAATGCCTTTTGATCTGATAATAGTGGCAGGCGCAGCCAAAATTTACAAGATTCTAATAGAGACCTCAAAAGATATTTATCTAGATTTGTGGAAAGTTTAGGAGGAAGAAAGTAAATGTATGCCCAATACCTCATTAACAAGTGTGTTCCCACTTGAAGCTGAAAGAGGGACTGTGTTGTAAGGTAGAAAACACACATGCTTGGGAGTCAAATGTACTTGGGGGCACTGGTTCAGGCAATCTCAAGCTCTCAAAACTGGATCTTGACCTTGAGCTCAGATGCTGAACCTTGGTTTTCTCATTTGTAAAATAGATTTAATAATAGTTATATGGGTTTCCCAGGTGGTTCTAGTGGTAAAGAACCCTCCTGTCAATGCAGGAGACTTAAGAGACACACGAGTTTGATCCTTAGGTCAGGAAGATCCCCTGAAGGAGGGCATGGCCACCCATTCCAGTATCCTTGCCTGGAGAATCCCATGGATAGGGGAGCCTGGTGGGCTACAGTCCAATGGGTTGCAGAGTTGGATATGACTGAAGTGACCTAGCATGCATATGATATTCACTTATTTTAACTCATTCATGAATCCATAGATATTTATTGATTACTTATTAAGAGACAGGCATTGTGCTAGCTGCTGGGGATAGATCCATGGATAAAAATAAAACAAGAAACGATCACTATTTTTGTGGATTTAGTGTCCACTGGAGAAGACAGAAATTGCACAGATAATTGTGCAATCATGTAATTAAAATTGTGATAAAGTTTATGGAGAAATGGTGCAAGATATTTTGAGAGTATTCTAGTACTGTTTGGGGGATCCAAAAGCCCTAAAGTTGAGACTAAAATGATGACTAGGATGAATTGCCTTATAGAATTGTTGTGTGAACCATGGATTATGTTTATTGAAGTGTCCAGCACAGCACCTGGGACATAACAGTTATCAGTTGTCATAATGAGAATGATAATATTGGCCTGGATGACTGCTCACTTCTGGTATTTTAAGACATCAAGGAGAGGTTCCCCACCGTCATTCTTTTTCCTTCCCCTGCTCTCTTTTCTGGAAACACAGCCCTGTTTCCCAGGATTCAGTGGCAACACCTCAGAGATTTACTCTAAGTTACCCTGTTATTTTATGTTACTAATTGATGTAAAATCAGTCCTGAGAGTTACTCAGAGGCATGAGCTCTTACAGTCCATGCTAGGTTACTAATAACTGATATACCATCCCATCCCCAAAGCAGTTTTAGAAAACTTAAAAATGTTCTCTGAGAATGGAGGAGAGTCCTTGGAGTGTGAGTGTGTGGGAGAGAGAATGTCAAATGGAGAGGCTGGGGGCTCTTATACTCAAGTTAATAGAGAAAGGTCAGGAGGTTTGAAGACAGGCTGGCTTCCTGAGGAACTCTATCCTGGAAGCCTGCAGAATGTCTGTTTCCCAAAGGCAGACACGTTTCCTGTCACATTCACAGCCTATGAAACCTTTAAAGTAGTTATAATGATGGTGAGTCTTCACGTTTCCTGGGGGTTTCTGACTGACCATGCTCTTCCACCATCCCGATCTTCTTTGATCATCTCCCCAGGCCTGGGGAGGGCTGACTCTGCTGACTGCGCCAGTAAGCAGGGGTTGTTTCTGGACTGCTGGGGACTTCCAGGGCCTTCAAGAGACTGAGGCAAAAGTATTAATACCCATCTTTACATCTCTTATCTACATGGACTTTTTTTTGAGCACCTGTTAATTCTTGGCCCAGAGTTAGAAGTTGTGAACAAAGAATAAATCAAAAATAGTTTCTATCCTAAGGAGCATTTTTGATGAAACAAAGTAACAGGAGCTGTGGGAGCACAGATAAAGGAATGATTGGCATGGTGTTAAGGAATGAAAGGCCTCAGATCCGGGGACATACTTGGAAACGGGATGAAATGACATCTGCCCACTGGAGATGGGCGTGATGGGCATTCTAGGCAGTGAACTGCCTGTGAATGCACAGAGCAGAATGAAAAAGCATAGCGTGCTTACCAGATGATGTGGTCCGAATATATTTAAGAATCAGTGGTTTAAAAAGACAGGTTCTATTTTGAGACTTTTTGAGTGATGCAGATGATGGGGGGAGGGAGGGAGGCAGAAGATGGAGGCCAGGAGGAAAATAAGCAGAAAGGAAGGCAGGAAGGTGAGGAGGAGGAGGAGGGCAGAAAGTTGCTGAGTCATGATCACTCTCTCCGGTATTAAGTAGATGAGGGCGACACTCTGTATTAGTACCTTTGACTCATGAGTTCACAGGATAGAGCAAAAGATACTTGAATTCTTGTTAGCTTCATGCACTTAACCCAATTGTCAACCTCATTTCTCTTGTCACCATGGGTGATCTGACCTGGCAGCATATTTGTATTGCTTAGGATTCTTTTCCTGCCCTCTTAATTCTAAAAAGCAATGACTTTAGAATTTGATAACCTAAGATTTTTAACCCCAGTCCTTCCATTTGTTTTCTGCATGACCTTGAACAAGTTTCCTAACCTCACTGTCTCAGCTTCTTATGTAACATAGAGACATGGTGCCTCTCTTGTATTGTTGAAGGATCAGGTATGCTGCTGCTAAGTCGCTTCAGTCGTGTCCGACTCTGTGTGACCCCATAGACGGCAGCCCACCAGGCTCCCCCATCCCTGGGATTCTCCAGGCAAGAACACTGGAGTGGGTTGCCATTTCCGTCTCTGATGCATGAAAGTGAAAAGTGAAAGTGAAGTCGCTCAGTCGTGTCCGACTCTTAGCGACCCCATGGACTGCAGCCCACCAGGCTCCTCTGTCCATGGGAGTTTCCAGGCAAGAGTACTGGAGTGGGGTGCCATTGCCTTCTCTGAGGATCAGGTATATTTTCATATAAATATCTGGTATGGTCTTGGATTTATAGGCAGTGCTCAGTGAATTGTTGTTATTATTATTTCTGTCACTTTCATTTTCAATAGCAATGCTTTTCATATTATTTCACTTTTATGTTTCTATACTAGATTATAAAATCTGTGGAGAAACATGTTGGACCTCATTCTTCCCTAGGCACCTGCGTGATCCTGGTACTTAAAAAATGCTTGGTAACTGACTGATAGAAAATTCTGTGATAATTAAAATTGTGGCATTGGGAGACTAAATTCCTATTCATGTATCTAGTGTTAACTTTATCTAATGTTTATGTGCTATATAGAACTTACTGTAACTTCACATAATGGAAAGATAGAGTTCAGTAATAAAAGGGACAGGTAACCCCTGGATGTTTCAGAAATCCTATAAATATTGCCAGAAAATGGAGAGTGGGTTACATGTATATGGAGGAATAGGATATGGGGAAATCCTCTGGGTTATTCTGTTTAGTGTCTCCTGCATATAATTATTTGTCTTGACAAAGACCTCCTTCTCATTAATACAGCTTTGCATTAATGCTGTCTGGTTAGTAGACACTCAGAAAGATTCTCAAAAGTGAGGGAATAGGGATCATGTGGAGAACCTAGCAGACTGCAGAGTTCCAACTTCAGAGATCCTGATTCAGAACTCCAATTCTGTTTTGTCCAGGAGTGAATCCAGATACTGAAGTCCTACCGAGGCCACCACCCCATCCTGGGCTCTGCCCTGCCCAAGGCTGAGACATGGAAGTACTAGTGCTCAGAAAAGGGTGATTTCAGCTAATATTGTCACCTAATGATGCAGCCTTCTGAGCTAACAGATGATGGTCCTTTCATCAGCACTGCAAACAGAGCCATGGTTCAGGAATTTGCTGATTACTGTTCCCTGGTGACTAATTATCCACATCTATAGTATATGTGGGCTTGCCTAGTGGCTCAGTCAGTAAAGAATCTGCCTGCAATGCAGGAGACGTGGATTCGATCCCTGGGTCAGGATGATCCCCTGGAGAAGGGAATGGCAAACCCACTCCAGTATTCTTGCCTGGAGAATTCCATGGACAGAGAAGCCTGGTGGGTTACAGCCCATGGCATGGCAAAGAGTCAGACACGACTGAGCAACTAACACTTTCATTTTCTCACACTGTATATATATATACTTGGACACATAGTTTTTAAGTCAATTTAAATTCCAGGTCCACAGCCGTTTGTCTGAGTGGCTGCACAAGAAATACTTCTGTGCTACTAATACCCCTACTAGTACCTGTACCACTAAAGGCTGCCACCACTAATGATCACAGCTGCAGAAGCCGCTCTCGTCTGCTGATGTCTGCCAGGTCCCCAGAGCCTTTTGGAAGCTTTAACGCATCCCTTGGAGGTGTATTAGTCCCTTACTGGGATGCAGAATCCTTGGCTCAGAGCGATTAAGTATTAGGCTCAAGGTCACAGTGTTGGCAAACAGGAGAGCTGTGATCTAAGTTCAAACATGTCTGATTCCAACCTCCCTGCTACTTCCTCTAAAATTAAGGGAAGGAAATCAAGTATTTTCATTTCTTGTACCAGATCAGTATTAATTGTAACATTTTAAATCCCTGGATGAGAGACAAACCACTTTACCAAGTGAAGAATTTAGACTAAATTTTCAAATTGATTATCTTAGATTCTTCTTGTCCTTTCAGTGCAGAGATTCGACGTGAGATGGGATGATTCAAGGGTGGGCTGTGCTGTGCGAGGGGACATAAACATCCTCAGGCATAGCCTTGACTAAGGTCTCCAGATGCAGATATTTGAATACAAGAGATGACATTCAACCTTCTGAAGCCCTTGTCTCTCTGTTAATTGTTAAACCGAAGAAGTACTATTTGCTGCACTTATTTCTAGAGGCCTTAGAGATGGAACCGCGTCACCAGCAACTTCTCTGCGGAGGATTGCTTCAGAGTCCAGGGAGGATCGGAGGCCAGAAGCTGCTCAGTCACAGGAACCGTTTCGACTGCATTGCAGAGCCCAAGGAACCAGCGCGTGGAAAACAGCAGGCAGAGAGTGAGCCAGTGCTCTGCTCGCAGAGCGCTGAAGTGCAGCTGCAGGTTCAGACACACAGAGATGGTGTAAGCACAGAAATAATGTGGAGAGAACATTTGCATTTTTCTTAAAAGATGAGCAGAAAACAACCCTCGCCAGAAAAGGGTTGAGATGAAAGCTTCCTGATAGTGGAAAACAACCTGACAAGCATAATTTCCTGTATTGAGGAAGCCAGGACCTGAATGTGCACAGAAGATTGACCTTCTCGAGAAAATAGACCTAGAAGTCACTCAGCAATGGGTGCTGGATAGAATAAGATGCAAGGGAGGTGGGCACATGTGCAGTGAGATTTAGGGATGCTGAGGGCCAGGCTGCTGAAACTACTCACTGTCAGGGTTATTTCTCAGGTTGCAGATTTAGTGTTTACAGTCTATTCCTATTTGGTTTAGTTGCTAAGTCGTTGTGACCCCATGGACTGTAGCCTGCCAGGCTTCTCTGTCTATGGGATTTCCCAGGCAAGAATACTGGAATGTGTTGCCATTTCCTTCTTCAGGGAGACTTCCTGACCCAGGGATCAAACCCATGTCTCCTGCACTGCAGACAGCCTCCTTCATTGCAGATGATTCTTTACCAACTGAGCCACCAGGGAAGCCCAGAAAAAATTCCTATTATTGGGAAGCTATTCCAGTTAGGAGACCAGTCCAGTGAAGGGGTTATTCCAGTTAAGAGCCTATTTGGGAGACTCTTCCAGTTGGGAGGATATTCCATTTGGGAGGTTATTCCACTTGAGGGGCTACCCCAGTATTCAAGGTGAGAAATGCTGGTGGTTAGATGAGAAGAGTCTTGACAGAAGTAAATGCATCGGGTATATAGATCCAAAGTAGGCCTGGTAAGATTGACTAAAGAATTAGATGTGGGACCAGGGCCAGGGGAGGGGGGCGGGTGTGAGGGGCTGGAGAGGAATAAAAGGAAAACTGAAGGATTCTTCCCTGCCCAAACTTTTATGTGATATAGGAATATGTGCAACTTTATAAGTCAGATTTTCTATTTTTGGACAGCTAATTTGTAGGCATAATCTCCATATATTTAGCTTAAACCTGTTTCCTTGGAACTTCTCCACTGATCAGAGACCTAGCTTTTGGCATAAAGTCCAAGTCTACTGCCTTTTCCTTCCAACAACCCCAAGTATTTAAAGGCAGAGATTATAACCCCCCTTCCCTGCACACTAACCGGGAGAGCCCTCTCCTCCAAGAGAAACATGCTCTGTGTTCATGTGATCATTTTGTACTTGGCATGGCTTGACTTTGCTTCTAAAACAAACTTGCGATGTGAATTGGAATTTCTCTGTGGTTCATCCTTCCCACCATCTGGATGAAACTAGATGTGGGATTAGTGAGGTCTAGAGTCCTTAGTGGCTGTTTTATGAATGTGCTGCACACTGGAATCACTGAATAAATTTAAAAAGTGCCACCCCTGGAGAGTCTGATTTAGTTTGGATGGGTCCAATCCAGATACCCAGAGTTTCAGAAGCTCCCCAGTGGATTCAAATGTGCAGTATAATTTGAGGACTGCCCCTATTTTGAACTTTGTTGTTCTAAGTGAGGTCCTTAGACCGATAGCACTGGCATCTCCTGGGGCTTGTTCAAAATGTAGGATCTTAGCCCTCACCCATCTCCATCCTACCGAATCAAAATTTTCATTTTAGCATCATCCTCAGGTGATGTCTTTGTGCACTAAAGTTTGGAAGCATTTATTTAAGTCAATGGGCCTAAAACTTGGGTGTGCTTTGGAATCATATTGGGAATTAAAAAAATACTGCTTTCCAGTTCTGTGCTGAGAGATCTGGAGGTAATTGCTCTGGAGTAGGTGCCTGAATACTAGAATTTAAGAAAACCCTCGAGATTATTTAAATGCTCAGTCCAGTGAGAATCATTGCTTTAGATCTTACTGTGACAGTAATTTAGCTGGTGGCCTTGAGCAAGTTGGGTTTCCCTGGTGGCTCAGATGGTTAAGAATCTGCCTACATTGCTGCAGACCTGGGTTTGATCTCTGGTGGGGAAATTCCCTTGGAGAAGGAAATGGCAACCCACTCCAGTATTCTTGCCTGGGAAATCCCATGGACAAAGGAGCCTTGCGGGCTACAGTTTATGTGGTTACAAGAGTCAGACACAACTGAGTGACTAACTCTTTCTATTGAGCATTTAGAGAATACTGTCCAGCAAGGACAGTTTTACACCTAAATAATTAGGAGTTTATCCAGCAGAGAGATTCCAACAGTGAAAAGTAGGCTGATGAGGAAAGATGAAATCTGAGAAAGATCAGAAAAGTGAAGATTGGAGATGGGTTATAGAGTTTCATTTCCCAGCAAGGTAATGAAGTAGAAAACGTTGGACAGCTCTTCTCCTTTGCCACAGGAGGCACAGCCAAGACTGCAGTATGAGCCTTGCAGTCATGGTGCCCAGGATTATTTCCCGATCAGTTCTGAGCCAGGCAGTCATGTGCTGCCATCCTTAGAGTAGCTTATGTCAGGCACCGCAGGGGTGAGAAGGACTCTTCATATAACAATGAGGTTCTCCAAGGAATATAGGCTTGGTGGATCAGATCCTGGAAACGATGGTAGCTCAAGGGTATGGCAGAGGTTAGTTAATATTTGTAAAGAAATGTAGTCTTAGGAATATTGAATCTATCCTCTGAAGGTCCTGTGAAAAATCACCTTTTATTTGATGTCTATATGGTCAGGGTGGGTTTCCTCTGTGGCTCAGCTGGTAAAGAATCCACCTGCAATACTGGAGACCTGGGTTCAATCCCTGGGTTGGGAAGATCCCCTGGAGAAGGGAAAGGCTACCCACTCCAGTACTCTGGCCTGGAGAAATCCATGAACTGTATAGTTCATGGGGTCACAAAGAGTTGGACATGACTGAGCAACTTTCACTTCACTCATGTCAGGACACAGAAGGTTTTCTTGGACTCGAAGATCTGGGCAAAGAATAGGCTGTCCCTGCTGAGTTATAAAATAACAATTTACATCTGTATAGACCTTTACTTACAAAGTCCAATTTTTCATTTCCTCTGCTTATATATGCTGTTAAGATTGTATTATTCTCTTTCATGTACAAGAAAATTAAGACAGGAGGTGACGTGCTATGAACAGAGTACTAAGTGATGGTTCTGAAACTGGAACCCCAGTCTCCCAACACTGAGTCCAAGACACTTCTGAATACAAAGAAATTGACCTTATTTTATCCCTGAAATACTTTACCTTTCAGCATCCTAGGACTTTTAAAAAGAAGTGACCTGGAGCAGAAGGATGTAGCCCCCAAATTCATTCAAAATGATCCTGGTTCTGCCCTATTTGCTGATAAATCTGTAGGACTGCAGAGTGGTGAGACTAATTCCTGAGTGACCACAGGTATGATGAAGAAATGACTTAAAATCACACAGCAGTGGATACAAATCTTAGCCCAGGCAATTATTAGGAGATGACCTCAGGCAGATTGTTTAATTTTTCTAAGACAATATTTTTAGTTCTAAAAGGCAGAGGGTAATTCTTATCTTACAGGGTTATTGTGATGATGAAACGGGATCATATAAAAAAGTCTTTTATAGAATTTGGCACCAAGATGATGTTTAATAGATGGTAGATGTTGGCGGTGTTTTTGTTATTGTCACTGTGGCATTATCAGGAAAGTTCCAAGAAAATGCAAGATCAATGACTAATTTAATCAGAATTTCTTTTTCACAAGCACATCCTAGCAGAGACATGATTTCCTGACTGGAAAGGGCCCAAATTACAATTGTCAGAGTCATTCGTTACACAAAGGTCATCCCACACCCAATTGTGAAATTCCCTTGAATTATCAAGTTTCCAACTGGCTCTGCCATCTAAAGTAATGGCTTTAACAGGATTATCGGATGAGTCCCAAACATCATTCTATTTAGCCATGTGCTTTGAGAATGAACATTTAATAATAAAATTCTGTCCTTAAATCAGTATTTCCTTTATGCCAAGCAAGTGGTAGTTTCCTCGTATGGCAGTGATGAGCTTTTACCTGTGAGTATTGCCTTTCTTCCTAAATTTAGGAGCATACACTCAGCAGTTATGTTATATGTGCCTGCCTGCTTAGTTGCCTCAGTCATGTCTGACTCTTTGAAACCCAATGGACTGTAGCTCACCAGGCCCCAATGTTCATGGGATTCTTCAGGCAGGAATAATGGAGTGGGTTGACATTTCCTTCTCTGGGGGATCTTCTTGATTCAGGGATCAAACCAACATCTCTTAAGTCTCCTGCATTGACAGGTGGGTTCTTTACTGCTAGCGTGACCTGGGAGACCCTATATTTGCCTAATCCTTGCCTTTTGTTAGATAAAAATGGAGTAAATATACATCTATATTAAGGATATTTCCTTAAAGATCCATCTTTGCTCTTTTTTACAGATGGAGAAACAGCTAAGTCTACTGTCTGAGATCATGTGGCAGGAGTCAAGCCCAGGTCTGTTTGACTCCAAGGCCCATTGTATTCCTCCTCTTACTGCCTTACAGACAGAAATAAGGCTTAGAGACAAGAAAACAGACTTCCAGTCAGGGAAGGTTTAATAAAATAAGTTCTGCCAAAGAATCACTTATAAATAGCTCAGATAGGGAGTAATTATGCCCAGGGAGAATGGAGAAGTGCACACAGGGGAAATATATTTCTATATTAGCACCTATAAATCTAACTCTTTCTCTTAAGTTCATCATTAATTCATTTATTTATTCATGCTGTCATTTGTATAGTTATTGAATACTTACTCTGTGCTGGACACTGTGTTCTGTGAGCAGGAAGAAGCTAGCAATGCATAAGACAGATATGTAAATGCAATTGTACTCAGTTCATGAAGCCTTCCTTGAGTCCCAAGATGGAAATTCCTAAGATGCTTCATCCTCTGAAGCATCACACCACTTTTATCCAACTTCTATGGTACCGAGTGCTCTTGGCAATGGCACGCTAGAAAGATCAGAGCCTCCGACCACACCTCTACGTCCTCTGCCTCCAGGACGTCTTTCCTGCTGATGTCCCTCACTGCAGCCCACATTTCCTTCACTCTGCCCTGAAGCCCTGCGGTGCTGATATCTGGCCCTTTTCTCAAACCCAGACTTAGAGGATATGGGCTGTCTTAGGCGGGGATGAGGAAAGGATGGAGGAGCACAGACCAGGATGGGACCTTCTACATCAGTGCAGTGGGAAGAGCCTGTTGAAAAGCTCACTCATATACTGCAAACGAAAGGAACCGAAGCTCATGGATGGCCATAGAGATAGCCAAAGAAGCAGAGACAAACAAACAAGAAGGGACTTTAATCTGTCCGGTCAAGTAAGAGAAATATGCCTGCCCCCACCCTGTCCTTCCTCACCATGTGCGACATCTGAGAAACCATCATCTAGAAGAAGGACGAGTGAAAGGAAGTTTGTAAGCTAGGCTGACCCCCTACCACCCCACCCACTCCATCTGCCACGCTTTGAGCCCTTGTTCTATCCTGTGCTGAGGAAGGAGAAAGGAAGAGCTTTGGTCTGGACTGGGATTATCATTTAAAAGGAATTTTGTACCAGAATAAGACTCCCCCAATAATGTCAAAAGACTTAGAAGTCAAGAAATCAGACCAAGATCTCATTAAGGGAGACATTCGCCATCAGGAATGGGGAGTGACAAGCACAGCTAGAAAGTAGTTTGGAGGGGAAAATATCATGTTTATACTCAATGGAGCCTCTAGGTGGTGCTAGTGGTAAAGAACCTGCCTGCCAATGCAGACCGGCCTGAGACAAGGGTTCAGTTCCTGGGTTGGGAAGTTCCCCTAGAGGAAGGCATGGCAACCAATCCATTCCAGTATTCTTGCCTGGAGAATCCCATGGACAGTGGAGCCTGGCGGGCTACAGTCCACGGGGTCGAAGAGTCAGACACGACCAAAGTGACTTAGCACACAGGCATAACCAATGAGACACATCAGTCAATATCAACATTACTTTTCAAAAGTAGCATGAAAGTTAAATTGAAACTTTGAGAAAAGTAACACTGAAAGATGATTCATTTAGCTCGGATTCTCAGCAAATTTTATAGGGGACAAGTTTGGTTAAGAGGAGTTGTCTTGTTTCTAACACCTGGAGTATTAAAATAGCAAATAAACAACAGAAGAGGAAATTTGAGCTGAGAAGGTTCTGGGGCCATAGATGAATGGTTCATTACATCTACCATTTCAAAAAAAAAAATCACAATTTGCAGTCAATTTACCACCACAGAGAAAAACATTAGAGAAATGCTTAATGTTTCAGGCTTAACTGGAGCCAAAATTCAATTTCCCATTAATAATAATTTTACTTTCTGCCGTCAGCTTGGAGCAATTTGTGGCCACTCTTTCTCAGTCTCTCTTTGCAGATTCTGCTGAGTCTGGCTAGACTTGTTAAGAGATTGAGATTCTTAATTAAAAGTACCAGGAACCATAATATCTTCAGGGCAGCATTTGTGTAGATAGTGAATATGCATTGTTCAAAATGGATAAGGCAAGGTTTGACTTCTAGAGAAGCAGGGAATTTGTTTTGACCCCCACAGGCAGGGTCAAGAGGAAGTCTGTGTTGTGGTCAGTAAATCCAGGTATTCTAGCCTGCTTGCCTCAAACTTCTTCAGGGTTTGCGGTGGGGGGTGGGTGGGTGGGGGTGGGCGTGGGAGGTGGGGGTTGAGGCGGGGCGGAATCTGCTTCCTACAGGAGTATTCTGCAACTCCTCTAGGTGATGGGAGGACTGGAAGGAGGAAGAGAAAGAGGGCAAAGGGAACGACCAAAGACCCTATTCTAGGAGATGAATGTCCTGGATCCTCAAAGCACAGGAGGCAGAGGAAGTCATTAAACAGGGTATAAAGCAAGGAATCACAAGCTTAAATAGGAGGCAAATAGATGTGTGCTTGAGGTGTTCTTGTTATTGCAGCTAACTGCTCTAGGGGCAACCCACAATGCTTATTTCAGGCTTACATGCACAGACACACAGAGACACAATTACATACACAGTTCTGCACCTAGCACATGTACGCACACACACACACACACACACACACACACACACGCACAGATGTGAAGCTGTCATAAACAACAGGCATACATCCTCTTTTTTCATTATTTTAGTAAGAGATGGCCTTTTTTAGTCAGGAAAATGGTCCAAATAATCATTCCAAAGAACCAAGTAGGTAAGAGAACTAGAGACGTATGATCCTTTGTGATTTATATTATTCATTGATTATTTATATTACTTGGTGATTCTTTGTTTTTAATTCCCTTTTCTCTCTCATGTCTGCTGTGATGCCAAACAGTGTTGTGAGGTTAAGGGTCAGTAGCAACCTTTGTTTGCATTAATAGATGACTTCTCTAGATCTTCCTTGATTTTAGTGACTGGATGAGCAATTGCTATCACATTCCTGGGCCGACTGTTAAGTGAGGCAGCCTTACAAGTCTATGGAACCTGTAAAAATAGAGTGGCCAAGTCTGGAAGCGTAGATTTCTCTGTCATCTGACACCATAGCTCTTTCCTCTGAGTTTTCTTTCCTAGCTGCCCGATGGAGGCCAGGAACTAGATCTTCGATTATTATCAGGCGAGTCAAGAAGAGAGGAGTAAAAAAAAAAAAAGAAGAAGAAGAAGACAGGAGTATCAGCCCAAACCCTGACCTTCTAACATTTCCAGCTTTACGTGCACAGTAGACCTTTAGTAAAATGTGCCTTTTGGGTAAATATTATATTCTTCCTCTTGTTTAAAAGAGAGACCTTTAGATCTCAGTTGTACTTTCCGAAAACTCATAAATAGGAAAGATGGACTTACAAAGGAAGAAACAATTTTATTTAAATATGAAGAAGAAAGTAACAAGTCCAGTAAAAATAGGTAGACGATGGAAAAGGAAGTCCATGGTGTAGAGACAAATCTAGGGGTCCAGAATGGTACAGGCATTTGGACACATTGTGCATGCATGCTAAGTCACTTCAGTCATGTCCAACTCTTTGTGACCCCATGGACTGTGGTCCCCCAGACTCCTCTGTCCATCGAGTTTTCAAGGCAAGAATACTGGAGTAGGTTGCCATTTCCTTCTTCAGGGGATCTTCCTGACCCAGGGAGTGAACCTGTGTGTGTCTCTTATGTTTCCTGGATCAGCAAGTGGGTTCTTTACCACTAACGCCACCTGGTTGAACATATCAGTCTGGGTTAAATTGTCAGGGGCAGAATAGATGGCAACTCATGGAGCTGTGAGGGCCTCAAGAGACAGAAATACAGACAATAGGCATAGTGCCCAGCATACAGTCAAACTTCAAAGCCATTAGTAGTCTCCGCGACAGTGTAGCAGGGTTCTGGATTGTGGAATGATCCTTCTTCCTGAGTTCTCCTGGCTTTCTGTCAATAGCTTTATACCTGTCACCCTTGCCTTCTGGCCTTTTACTCCTGTAGGAATACCCTGTATCTCAGGCTGATCCAGCACCCCTCTTGCCCTTGCAACTCAGTTCCCCATGGTCCTGCATTCCTCCCTTCCATTTAGGAAAATAATAGTTCAAGGAAAAGAATGTTGCCAGTCTGGGAATTTCCAGGCATGCCCAAGACTTATCTAAAGAAGTCCCACCAGGAAATGACGTCCACATTTGGCTTGCTTCCCTGAGCTATTTATATTTCCTGGGAAATTAGGACTGCTAGATGGTTGGATTAACTCACTTTACTATGAGGTCTCTTGTACAAAAGAATCTCCTCTTCAATAGGTCAGTTTAAAAAAGCCCCAGCCTTCATAGCCACCCTGGGGTGAGATCAAACATGTTACACTTCAGATCCTAAAATCTGAATAAGAGAGTTGATCTGAACACTCTTTGAAGAGAGCAGATATGTATACATACCTGGCTCTCTATCTGGCAAGCTTTGAAGTTCTTGCTATTCCTAAAAGAATCCTAAAACTGTCTACTTTATCTCCTCTGAAGATCTCATTTTCTTTTTTTTAGCAGATTGATTCCATTTAATTAAACTTATTGGAGATAGCTAGCTTTATGTCCATTTTAATGAGGCCAGTATTAATCTAGGAATTGAAGACTGGTACGGATTTGTGGTTGTTTAGGTGCAGAGTTTTCTAAGTTTAAGAGAAAAAAATTCTAGAGTTTAGTCACATGAAAATAGTTTTTCTTAGAGAGTTTTTGGACTTTTATTAAAAAGCAGAGACATTCCTTTGCCAACAAAGATCCATCTAGTCAAGGCTATGGTTTTTCCAAAGGTCATGTGTGGATGTGAGAGTTAGACTATAACGAAAGTTAAGTGTTGAAGAATTGATGCTTTTGAACTGTGGTGTTGGAGAAGACTCTTGAGAGTCCCTTGGACTGCAAGGAGATAAAACCAGTCTATCCTAAAGGAGATCAGTCCTGAATATTCATTAGGACTGATGCTGAAGCTCCAATACTTTGGCCACCTGATGCAAAGAACTGACTCATTTGAAAAGACCTTGATGCTGGGAAAGATTGAAGGCAGGAGGAGAAGGGGACGACAGAGGATGAGATGGTTGGATGTCATCACCGACTCGATGGACATGAGTTAGAAAAAACTCTTGGAGTTGGTGATGGACAGGGAAGCCCCCATGGGGTCACAAAGAGTCAGACACAACTGAGTGACTGAACTGGACTGATTTCTGGAAAATCCCAATTCCTCAGTTAATTGTAGCTAACTAGAGTATTCCAAGTATGTGGTCACATTTTTACTCTAGAGTGGCAGATTTTACTTTCTCAATCTCACTGTTGAACCTTCATCCTTAAACTGACATTCTTGAAATATCATGCTGTTGGTTCTTGTTTCCCCTCTCCAGTGCTTATGTGTTTTAATATAAAATGTTCTGGTACTATAAGGGTGTGGCAGAAAGAGTACTGGACTTGAACCCAAGATAACTGAGCTTCTGTCCTACTCTGCCAGCAATTAACATTCCACTAGGTAAAGGTTTCACCTCCAGATGTCATGTTAAAAACTAACAATGGTAGAAAGTTCAGAAAACTGATCAAATTATTTCATGTCTGCAGGTAGAACATATTTATCCCAGCTTTCCTCTTTCTTAAGTATTTGGAATGTCTATGTAAATTCTTTCAATGTGAAGAGAGAGAATTTTTCTTGAATGAGCATGTAAATAATCATGAGTTTAGTTATATTTTGTCTGTTCTGATAGATGTAAAAAAGTGTCAAAGGAAAGTATCAATTTTCATTTATTTACCCTCAGTGGGCTTCCCTGGTGGTTCAGGTGGTGAAGAATCCTCGTGCAATGCAGGAGACCCAGGTTTGATCCCTGGGTTGAGAAGATCTCCTGGAGAAGGGAGTGGCTACACACTCTAGCATTTTTTCCTGGGGAGTCGCATGGGCAGAGGAGGCTGGCTCACTACAGTCCGTGGGGTGGAAAGAGTCAGACACATCCAAGCGACTAACACTTTCCTATGAGTTATGTGATCTGCAAATCATTTCACTCTTTTGGGCTTCGGTTTCTTTACCTGCACATTGGAAGACATAACTTACTGAATTCTCAATTTCATTTTGCCCAGCTGTATTATCCTGTGATTCTTGATTCTTTCAAAGCTCCTGTGACTCTCCACTGGTATTCTTGTTCTCATCCAATTGTCTGTTTATTCAGCAAATACAACTGAACGCCTGTGATGTACAAGAGCTGCGCTAGATTCTAGGAAATGGCTGTGAACAAGCGACATGCTTCCTACCCATCAGTTCAGTTCAGTTGCTCAGTCATGTCTGACTCTTTGCGACCCCATGAACCGCAGCACACCAGGCCTCCCTGTCCATCAGCAACTCCTGGAATCCACCCAAACCGATGTCCATGAGTCGGTGATGCCATCCCACCATCTCATCCTCTGTCATCCCCTTCTCCTCTTGTCTTCAATCTTTCCCAGCATCAGGGTCTTTTCAAATGAATCAGCTCTTCGCATCAGGTGACCAAAGTATTGGAGTTTCAGCTTTAAAATCAGTCCTTCCAATGAACACCCAGGACTGATCTCCTTTAGGATGGACTGGTTGGATCTCCTTGCAGTCCAAGGGACTCTCAAGAGTCTTCTCCAACACCACAGTTCAAAAGCATCAATTTTTCAGTGCTCAGCTTTCTTCACCATCCAACTCTCACATCCATACATGACCACTGGAAAAACCATAGCCTTGACTAGACAGAGCTTTGTTGGCAAAGCAATGTCTCTGCTTTTTAATATGCTGTCTAAGTTGGTCATAACTTTCCTTCCAAGCAGTAAGCGTTTTTTAATTTCATGGCTGCAACCACTATCCGCAGTGATTTTGGAGCCCAGAAAAATAAAGTCAGCCACTGTTTCCACTGTTTCTTCATCTGTTTGCCATGAAGTGATGGGACTGGATGCCATGATCTTAGTTTTCTGAATGTTGAGTTTTAAGCCAGCTTTTTCACTCTCCTCTTTCACTTTATCAAGAAGCTTTTTAGTTCATCTTCACTTTCTGCCATAAGTGTGGTGTCATCTGCATATCTGAGGTTATTGATTCCAGCTCGTGCTTCCTCTAGCCCAGCGTTTCTCATGATGTACTCTGCATATAAGTTAAATAAGCAGGGTGACAATATGCAGCCTTGATGTACTCCTTTTCCTATTTGGAACCAGTCTGTTGTTCCATGTCCAGTTCTAACTGATGCTTCCTAACCTGCATACAGGTTTCTCAAGAGGCAGGTCAGGTGGTCTGGTATTCCCATTTCTTTCAGAATTTTCCACAGTTTATTGTGATCCACATAGTCAAAGGTTCTGGCATAGTCAATAAAGCAGAAATAGATGCTCTTCTGGAACTCTCTTGCTTTTTTGATGATCCAGTGGATGTTGGCAATTTGATCTCTGTATCCTCTGCCTTTTCTAAAACCAGCTTGAACATCTGGAAGTTCACGGTTCACGTATTACTGGCTTAGACAATTTTAAGCATTACCTTACTAGCTTGTGAGATGAGTGCAATTGTGCAGTAGTTTGAGCATTCCTTGGCATTGCCTTTCTTTGGGATTGGAATGAAAACTGACATTTTCCAGTCCTGTGGCCACTGCTGGGTTTTCCAAATTTGCTGGCATATTGAGTGCAGCACTTTCACAGCATCATCTTTTAGGATTTGAAATAGCTCAACTGGAATTCCATCACCTCCACTAGCTTTGTTCATAGTGTTGTTTCCTAAGGCCTTGACTTCACTTTCCAGGATGTGATTCCTACCCATAGAGGTTATCATTTAATTTTGTTCTCCCTTTTCCTATTTTCCCCTGAGAACCTCCAGTATTCATTAAAAGATATACAGATGAATACAAATAAAAAGCACAAGGGACAAATAAAAATATTTTAATAAGTGATCATAATCCTGCAAAGGATGGGTTGAAAAGCAGAGGTCAGCAGAGAGTTCAAATTGTAAGTCAAATGTATAAATTATTTGTTTACAAGAACAGGGTGTGAGGAAAAGGGAATGCTCTTGCACTGTTGGGAATATAAATTGTTACAGCCACTATGGAATACAATATAGAGAATCCTTAAAAAACTAGGAATAAAACCACCATATGACCCAGCAATCCCACTCCTAGGCATATACCCTGAGGAAACCAAAATTGAAAGAGACACATAAATCCCATTGTTCATTGCAGCACTATTTACAATAGCTAGAACATGGAAGCAACCTAGATGTCAGTAAATAATATCACATGAAGCTAAATAAATTTAAATCTCAATTGTTATTCATCCAGCTATAGTAATTTAGAAAAACTTCCATTTCTTAATGAATTGTGCCTTAATTCTGTAGGAAATTTTAGTGGAACAAATAATCTACTGCTAATATATTTATCCTTCTCCGTCAAGATCTACTGATTAGTCTATAATGCAATCATTTCAACTTTATACTATATTTTAATATATTTTAAGATGATTTCTTTGCCATTTTCTTCAAAATACATATTTTAAATGAATTTTATAACTTCCAGTTATATTTTATACTTTTCCTTATTTAGGTCATACTTTATTCCATTAGGTTTAGTCATGAATGATCTCTTTTTGTTCTGCAAAAGGGTAGTAGAAAACAAAATCAGCTTGACAAGAAACACAGTTTCATAAATGTTTCAATTCTTTTCTCAGGGAACAAATTGAATGTTTTGATCATATTTGCCTGACTTGTTTAGTCCTAAATCATCCATTTAACATCTTGGCAGGTCTACCTTTTAAATTTGTTATATACATATATATATATATATATATATATATATATGGCAAGAAAATAAATTGCTTGACATTTCAAGATTTATTAGTAAATAATATTGTAAAAATGGGACCTGTTCTGATGGTCTTTGCCTTCTCTTGTGTGTGTGTGCAGGCCAAGTTGCTTCAGTCACGTCCAACTCTTTGCAGCACCCTGGACTGTAACCTGCCAGTCTCCTCTTTCCATGGAATTTTCCAGGCAAGAATACTGAAGTGGGTTGCTGTGCCCTCCTCCAGGGTATCTTCCCGACACAGGGAGTGAACTCTCATCTCTTTACATCTCCTGCATTGGCAAGTGGGTTCTTTACCACTAGTGCCATCTGGGAAACCCCCTGCCTTCTCATACTGGAAAGCAATTGCTTTTACTGTGCCTCAGCTGATATTAATGAAATAGCCTCAATGTGAGGAGAACAAATGCAAAGGTGTTTTAAATGGCTATATAATAATGATATTTTCTAGTCACAAGACATTTCGTACATCCTGGGATGGGCATTTCATATGCATTAAGTATTTTAATTCTCACAATATCTTAATAAAATAAATGTTAAGGCCTCATTTTACAGATGAGCATCATATCCAAATCATCTAGCCCCAAACCTGTCTTGTCCATCTCCAAAGCCCATGCTTGTATCCACTGTAAATACTGCCTCCTTTTAAGTAGAAAACTATTAATAAGTAGCCTAACTAGAAAAGTCTGAAGCAGCTACTAGACATTAGAAGATGTTGCTAGAATTTGATATCAGCACGAGGAAGCAGCTCCCAGCTCTTTCTAGACAAGAGATATCATGGCAATCAATAGCTTCACCATCTTTAGCATTACCATTTATCAATCAATAGCATCACCATTTATACCATATTTTCAAAATAATTTAAAAATTATCAAAAATGAAAATCTCCTCCTTCCCACATCTCTCATCACAGATCCACACACACACCTACACACGTCACACACACACATCACACATACACACACATACACACACACACATCACATTGCACGTCAGCTTTTAAAAAAAGGATGTTATATCCTTCCAAAGTGAGAAGAATAAAAATGTATTATTTTATTTAAAATTAAAATGAGTTTTTAGCATTCAGCTTTCTGAAATCAACAGATTGTGTTGATTTATTAAAGAATTCTCTTCAAAAAGCATTTTTTTCTTTTGTTAAAAAAATTTCCAAGAAGTAATAAGAATTCAAAGCCCTTTAAGGAGAGTATGAATGTAACTCACATAAGTATTCTAGTAAGGCACACCAAAGGGTGCCTTTGTTGAGAAAAATAATTATTGTTATCCACTTGAGTCAATGTGAGTGTTATATTCTTACAAAAAAAAAAAAAAATGGAAGTGCATTTGTGTATTTTTTTGCCATGGTAAAATAAAGATATTGGATCTGGTAATGGCTAAATATTTCCTTCCAGCCTTCTCTACTCAATTTATATTTCAGAAAGACATTTTTGATATCACATATTTCTATCATTAAACTTATTACATAGTATTATAATTACCTGTCCACTGTTCACAATATTGAAGACACAAGGGTATGAGGCCCTGTCTCTATCACTTGGGTCCAGAAGAGGTTCTCGTTCCTAACACAGATAAATCTTTTTCATGTGATAAAACTGTCATTCAGTTAAAAAGATCACTTAATCTCTGTTTAGTGATATTTGTCTGGAATATAGTATTAACTCAGAAATGAGTAAATTCAAGTACTAGAACTGCCAGGATTTTAAAAACATTATAGGGAGTTGAATAAATTAGTCAATCATATTCAACTCAAATAAGTTGGTCAACAAATGTATCCCATGCACTGAACTGATTTGAGTTTTTCCCTATATGAAACACTGAGAGGTCTCCTTTTTTTGATTTATACTTTTTAAATGAAGTACAATTAAAATGATAATATAGAAAATTGCCTTGGAAGATTTAAATAGCTATGTTTTAAATATGAATTCAATAGCAGTTACTCTTCTGTATGTTGTGTTTATCATTTTATTTACTTTTTAACTGGAGGACAATTGTTTTACAATATTGTGTTTGTTTATGCTGCACAATAGGGAGGTCTCCTTTTGAAGAAAAGGAGGATCTGCTCTAAGAAATGCTTTATTTGTTTGTTTTTTTTAAATTGTAGTTGATTTCCAACATTATATTAGTTCACGGATGTGAGAGTTGGACTATAAAGAAAGCTGAGTGCCAAAGAGTTGATGCTTTTTAGCTGTGGTGTTGGAGGAGACTCTTGAGAGTCCCTTGGACTGCAAGGAGATCTAACCAGTTCATCCTAAAGGAAACTGGTCCTGACTATTCACTGGAAGGGCTGATGCTGAAGCTGAAACTCCAGTACTTGTGGCCACCTGATGCAAAGACTCATTTGAAAAAACCCTGATACTGAGAAAGATTGAAGGCAGGAGGAGAAGGGGACAACAGAGGATGAGATGGTTGGATGACATCACCGACTCAATGGACATGAGTTTGAGTAAGCTCTGGGACTTGGTGATGGAAGGGAAGCTGGGTGTGCTGCAGTCCATGGGGTCTCATGGACATGACTGAGTGAGAATTGAACTGACTGGTAGTGCATTTAAAGTTATTATGAAATAACAGCTGTATTCTCTGTGCAGTGCGTTACATCCTTGTATCTTATGTGTTTTATGCCTAGTTGTTTGTACCTCTTAATCCCCTTGGCCTAGTTTGCCCTTTCCTTCATGTATTTTCACTTATATGTGGAATACAGAAAGAAAACAAACGAATGAGTGTATTAAAAACAAGAAATGATTTTGTTCTTTGGCAAGAGTAAAGCAAACAAATAAAACAACTTAAATATGTGAGCCCCTTTTTAGAGGAAAATATGTATTTGAGATATTAAATACACATATGTGTAAGTATGCATATATGAACTATGTATATATAGACATATTACATACACATATACAGACACAAACTTCATCTTTTAAGATGGGTACTATTTCGAATCAGTAGATTACTTTGCTAGCTGGAATTGCTAGGCTAAGAATATCAACTTCAAATCAGATTGCACTTTGCCTCATGCTGTATTTCCTTTCTTTAAGACTCAAAATATCAAAGCAGAAAAACATAAGATCTTTCCTTTTGACACTTTGCATTTCTCTTACAATAAAGACACATATTTTATAAACCAATGCTTAAAGTTATTCACATAAGGTTACTAACCAATGACTATAATAGAATAAAAAATGAAAGCAAATGTATAAATTGAATCAGTTGGTACAAATGAATCAGCAACCTCTTAACTTCCTGTCTGCTGGCCTTTGTTTTTAGAGTTATAAATATTTCTGTGTCACTAGCTGTGGACACACTAACTTGTTTTTCTTCCTGCTGCATTTGAATCTATTAACACAGACTGATTTCCTAGAACACCAAAGCTATGCTATTTTCTGAAAACAAATGATGTTAAAGATTGTGGCTGAGACTAATATTTGCATTCTCAATAGTCATTCTTCCTGTTTTTCTTATCTACAGAGCCCTAATGAAGGAGGAGCAACAATACAGTTAGTAAAATACACAGACACACACATAATATTTTAAATATATACATATATATGTGTATATATATATATATCCCATATACTTCCCTTGTATACAAGCAGAAGTTATAGGGTTGGCCGTTCAGAAAGGCTCCTTGAAAGAAAGGCAACCTGAGACGGTGCATGTCCCTTTTTCTCTTCTTTCTACCTAGGAGAAATCTCAGCTCAGCTCTCCTAATACAGTAGCAGCTATGGAACAACAGCAGCTCTCAACGCAGACTAAAAACATAAATGGTACTAGTGGTAAAGAATCTGCCTGCCAGTGCAGGAGCCATAAGAGACACTGGTTTGATCCCTGGGCCTGGAAGATCCCCTGGAGGAGGAAATGGCAACCCACTCCAGTGTTCTTGGTCTTCCCTGGAGGCTCCATTTCAGTAAAGAATCTACCCACAATTCAGGAGACCCAGGTTCAACCCCTGGCTTAGGAAGGTCCCCTGAAGAAGGAAATGGCAACCCAATCCAGTATTCTTGCCTGGGAAATCCCATGGACAGAGGAACCTGGTGGGCTACAATCCATGGGCTCACAAGAGTCAGACACAACTTAACAACTAAACCAGTATTCTTGCCAGAGGAATCCCATGGACAGAGGAGCCTGGAGTGTTGTAATCCATGCAGAAGCAAAGAGTCAGGTGTGACTGAGCTGAGCATTTGAGCACACACATACACAAAAAGATAAACAGAATCACAGAGACCTTGTTGAGGCTCTGAACCATAGATTTCTAGCAGACTTTATTTTGTGAGGAAAAAATGAGAACAAAACTACTTTACTTCTATTGCCATTATTTCTGTTGCCCTCTAAGCACAACTCCCAATTGACAAAATGTATCTTCAGAAAAAAATGCTTTCAGAAATCTGGAAAGACTGATGTCTAGAAACCAACAATGAGCAAACCAATATATTTTGGTCTTATAGTCATAATTGTTAGTAGGTACACATTTTTATTATACATTTTGGAAAGAAAGTCTTCAATTTTTATTGATTTTTTCTTTTGGTCCTGGATTGATTCATGGCTGGAAAACTTAATTAGCTTCAAGATCCCGAGTCTGTCTATTTGGGATATGCTAAAGTGGTAACACTTCTGCCAAAACAAAATGTCCTTGAGGTAGTGAATGTAAGACAGAGAGTGGTCCATAGTATCCATCCAGCATGCTGTGTGGACCTGCTCATCTTTGCATCTCTCCTTTTGCCCCCTTCCTTGGAGTTTGCATAAAGCTATCTTCACCCTCGGTATGCTGCTTTGTGATTTATCCTTATGGTTTCACCCTCATTGGTCTGTGAACTCATTGAGGGCAGGAAAATTGTTTTATCATTTTAGTCAGTTCAGTCGTTCAGTCGTGTCCAACACTTTGCGACCCCATGAACTGCAGCACGCCAGGCTTCCCTGTCCATCACCAAGTCCCAGAACTTGCTCAAACTCATGTCCATTGAGTCGGTGATGCTATCCAGCCATCTCATCTTCTGTTGCCCCTTCTCCTCCTACCTTCAATCTTTCCCAGCATCAGGGTCTTTTCAATAGTGAGTCAGTTCTTCACATCAGGTGGCCAAAGTACTGGAGTTTCAGCTTCAACATCAGTCCTTCCAATGAATATTCAGGACTGGTTTCCTTTAGGATGGACTGGTTGGATCTCCTTGCCATCCAAGGGACTCTCAAGAGTCTTGTCCAACACCACAGTTCAAAAGCATCAATTCTTCAGCGCTCAGCTTTCTTTATAATCCAACTCTCACATCCATACATGACTACTGGAAAAATCATAGCCTTGACTAGACGGATCTTTGTTGGCAAAGGAATGTCTCTGTTTTTTAATATTCTGTCTAGGTTGATCACAGCTTTCCTTCCAAGGAGCAGGTGTATTTTAATTTCATGGCTGCAGTCATCATCTGCAGTGATTTTGGAGCCCAATAAAACAAAGTCTGTCACTGTTTCCACTGTTTCCCCATCTATTTGCCATGTAGTGATGGGACCAGATGCCATGATCTTAGTTTTCTGAGTATTGAACTTTAAGCCAACTTTTTCACTCTCCTCTTTCAATTTCATCAGGAGGCTCTTTAATTCTTCTTCACTTTCTGCCATAAGCATGGTGTCATTCGTATATCTGAGGCTACTGACATTGCTCCTGGCAATCTTGATTCCGGTTTGTGTTTCATCCAGCCTGGCATTTCACATGATGTACTCTGCATATAAGTTAAATAAGCAGGTTGACAATATGCAACCTTGACGTACTCCTTTCCCAATTTGGAACCAGTCTGTTGTTCCATGTCCAGTTCTAACTGCTGCTTCTTGACCAGCATACAGATCTCTCAAGAGGCAGGTCAGGTAGTCTGTTATCCCCATCTCTTGAATAATTTTCCCTGGTTTGTTGTGGTCCACACAGTCAAAAGCTTTGGCGTAGTCAATAAATCAGAAGTCAATGTTTATATATTCTAAATGTTCATCATAGGATATAGTTCATAGATGGTACTCAGTAAATGCACATTGAGTGAATAAATGTATGAATGAAGACCATAATCAGGACACATTAATCCTCTTTCTGAAGGACTGAGCCCTTGCCAGCACTGGGAAGGTTCAGAAATCTCCGCTTTGTTCTGGCACACTTTGGGACAGGGATGAACTTCCAGAAATAGACATGGATCTGTTGTACTCACCTGAATTCTTGGGTCTGACCTCTGGTCACTGTGGCGCCATATATCATCAATTAATTAATATATACTAATATATTTATATGTCATATTAATATACCATGTAACTTCCCAGTCTCAGGGATATCTTTATTGTTCAAACCAGTAACTGTTTCTCCCAGTGGGTGGGGACTGAGAGCAGCCTGACTCAGAATCTAACATCAACTAGCTCCAACCTAAGACCTTGCACACCAAGGAGAGATGAAAAAGAAACCAGGTACCATTGTTTCCACAGACTCTTCCTTGATGATGCCCCTTTCTCTTGCCTCTCAAGCTATTTTAAAACAAGTGAATATAATTATTTCAGCAAGAATAGGCTTTTATTCTGACATTTCAAAAAGATGGATGCTCATGTTAATTATGGACCAACTCTTTCTTTCTCCACCAGCAGCTCTTTTATTTTATTTTAAATTAATTAATTAATTAATTTTACAATATTGTATTGGTTTTGCCATACATTGACTTGGATCCGCCATGGGCGTACATGTGTTTCCCATCCTGAACCCTCCTCCCACCTCCCTCCCCATCCCATCCCTCTGGGTCATCCCAATGCACCAGCCCCGAGCACCCTGTATCTTGCATCGAACCTGGACTGGCAATTCGTTTCACATATGATAATAGACATGTTTCAATGCCATTCTCCCATATCATCCCACCCTCGCCCTCTCCCACAGAGTCCAAAAGACTGTTCAATACATCTGTGTCTCTCTTGCTGTGTCGCATACAGGGTTATCGTTACCATCTTTCTAAATCCCATGTATATGCGTCAGTAGACTGTATTGGTGTTTTTCTTTCTGGCTTACTTCACTCTGTTTACTGTTGCAAACATCTTTATTCATTTAAACTCAGCTCCTCATCCAGTTTCTAGTCCTAGGAGGTTTCTGTAGACTGAGAGCAAATTTGGGGAACTGTAAAGACTACTGTTTAAAGTTTCCTGTAACTTTTCCCATTCAGATATAGCGACAATGCCATGGCACTCCCCTGTTGTCATATAACGTGCTGCTTAAATCCACAAACACAGGATGTTTGTAAATATGTATTTGCTTTTCTGCTTATCTCTTGGGAAGTAAATGCATCTTCCCAAGTTCCTTGTAAGAAGATGGGAATATAAATTTCTCCAGTTTTCTCTCTACTCCCCCTCTCCTTTCTGATTCTGTGCTCTAGTCAGTAACTCAGTTCTGAAGCTGGCCGTGTCTTCCTGTGTGCCCATGTACTCAAACAGATGTTCTGTCTACCTGTGACAACCTCAGCGCATCATTCCTCTTCCTTTCTTTGCTCCTAGTCATCCTGCCGTACTCGACTCTTCCCATTCCCACCCAAGCCATTGTTGAGTTATTTCCATGCTCACTCTAACGGCTGTTCCAAGCCTTGACCTTGTTGGGTCCATTTGTTCTTTATCTGTACCCCACTTCAGTCATGCCTTTCTGGAACTTGCAGCTCATGGGAACTACTCAGCTTCTAAGATCCTATGTTTAAACCTGCTACTCTCTAACTCGAATCTCTTCTCTTTCCCAGTGCCTCATCAAAGATTCTTACTGAGTAACTGAGTCTATGACCTTTGCAGATCTGTAGTCTGCAGATTCCCACCTTTGTTCCCTGTCTCTCAGCCTTCTCCAGTTTTTCATTCTGTCTGTACCTAGCTTATGTGTCATGGCCTTTTACTTCAGTTAGCCTTGATGATAGCCGCAAGGTTTTTGCTGCAGCTTTTCTCCTTATTCTTGCCACATTCACTTGAAAAACCATTTACATGAATCAAAGGTCCAAATTCTTTTGTTTTTTAGCTATGTTCATGAACACTGTGGAACCAGTATATCAATACATAGCCATGTAGTTTAATGCAACATATATGCAAGGTCACAGATATGAACTAGGGCCTCAAAGACTCCCAGCAAACATATGGTTTTAGTTAGCCATTCCATTTTTATTTTGTACAGTTAAGTTTAAAATTTCCAACTTTTGATGCATATTTCTCTTTCAAGATTATTATTAGGCAGCTTCATTTCTTATCATACACACACATACACAACACATGGAACGTGGCAGAAACTCCTTCAATTGTTGGCCTCCATACCTATTAATACAAAAGTGAAAAATGTCCCTTCTTCAAGATCTGTATAGTCAAAACTATGTTTTTTTTTTCCAGTAGTCATATATGGATGTGAGAGTTGGACCACAAAGAAGACTGAGTGCCCCAAAATTGATGCTTTCGAACTGTGGTGCTAGAGAAGAGGAAGAGATGGTTGGATGCAACATCAACTTCAATGCACGTGAGTTTGAGCAAACTCTGGAAACTGGTGAAGGACAGGGAGGCATGGTGTGCTGCAGTCCATAGGTTCATGAAGAGTTGGACACAATTTAGTGACTGAACAACAACAGCAACAAAGGCTAACAACCACTTTACCTATAATATGGATTTCATTTACTTCTTGTATTTCCCTCTCCCCTGCACACACATGCACATACACACTCAATAGGAAATCACTCTGTTGATTCTTCCTTTCCTCTTTGTAACAGTAATCTCTTCCTTTCTTCTGGCTTTCTTAGAAAATATTTAAGCACACTAAAGTCTCTTTCAGTTTAAAGAAACGAAAACCAAAAACCCTCTGTCCTTGACCTTTTGCTTTCCCCAATTACAGCCCTTTTCCTTCTATTCACAATTTACATTAAAAAATGTGTTCAAATTTTATATGACTTGTTCTCCTCCTATTCACTCTTCTAACTGTTGAAATTCATCTTCTGCCCCATCACTTGCTCCCAACGATGGAACAAAGGTCGTCTCATTATTTCACCATAGACTGCCTTCTTGCTCAAACTCATGTACACTTTTTATTGCTTCTTTTTCGACCATCTTGTAGCATAGGACAGGGTGGGGCAGTTTCTTCAATTTGGAATACACAGATTGATAGAAGACAGTCCACTCTTCACCCCTCCCACCCTCCACATCTAGAAATCAAGTTCTATCAAATCCCTCTCAAACCTTTTCTACTCATTTCTCTCTAGACCACCTGCTGCTGTTTATTCAGGCTGTGATTGATTATCTGCCATCTTCACTGTTGGGTTTGCTTACAGGTTTCTTCAAGTCCAGTTTGGATTCACCACAACCACGCCAACACACAATCTGTTCAGCACACATGCTAGAGAATTTCTAGTGCATCCATGTGTGCATGTGTGCTAAGTCACTCCAGTTGTGTCCGACTCTGTGACCCCATGGACTGTAGCCCCCCAGCTCTTCTGCCCATGGGATTCTCCAGGCAAGAACACTGGAGTGGATTGCCATGCCCTGCACTAGGGAGTCTTCCTGACCCAGGTACTGAATCCATGGTTTTTACATCTCCTGCATTGGCAGGCAAGTTCTTTACCACTGAGCTACATGGGAAGCCTCTGGTATATCTAGTCACTTCCTAATAAAAGCAAACAAAGTCCTTCACCATCTTCCTGTTGTCCTCAGAATAAAAGCTAACTCCCCAAACATAATTTTTAAAAACCAAATCCCTGTTTTTGTATCTAGTTTTATCTCTCATCTCTCTTTTCACCCACCACCACATCATTCTTACACTCTGCCCACAGTCATCCTGAAGGTCATTTCATCTCTACAATATATTCCATGTTTTTCTCTCCCTGGAGTTTTGCCTGTGTTGTTTTTTTCTGCCTGAAATATCTCTTCTGCACTTCAATCTTCTCCTGCCTCCATTTCTCAAACACCATTTCTATTTCTTCACCTGGTTAATTTCTCCTTAGTTCTAGGACTCTGTTTGGCTATCAATCCCTGAGTTAAGACAGACTTGTATAACCTCCAGTTGATGACCATAATATCCTCTATTTACCCCCTGCCAAGGACAACCTTTCTTACATTCAGCTGTCAATATAAATCACTAGATAGAAAATATTTTGTGGTCAGAGATCTGCTTAATTCTTTATTCCAAGGCCCTAGCTTAGTGATATAGTAGGTACGGATAAATGTTTATTGATTAAATAACTATAAACTCAAGTATGTAAATAGACTGTTCAGTAAAGGCAAATAAGTTTTAGTGTTTATATCCTTTAAACTATTTCCATATCTATTATAGTATTTGATTGTCATAACAATCTTGTATTGTATGGAGAGATTTCAATTTTTAGTGATATCAAATTTACTATTACTTAATTTTCCCCTTAGAGCCTTTTGTGTACTGTTTAATAAATCTTTACATAACCCAATCAAAATCTCCTACAGTTTCTTCTAGAAGTATTGCAGTATTAATTTGTATTTTTTACGTTTAGATATATACACCTCAAAGTAATTGCCATGCACAATGTTAGGGAGAAGTTGAAATATTTTTTCCCATGCATTTATCAAGTTGTTCCAGTAGAAGCTGTTGAGAAAGTGTTCATTTTCCAGTGGAATTACCCAAGCACTTTCATCTAAAATCATTTAATCATCTAGGTATGGGTCTTTTTGTGGACTCTGTTTTGTTCCATTGATGTATTTCTCTACTTTTTTTACCTATCTCACTTTATCTTGATAATATAACCTTATTATAACATTTTAAAATCAGGGAGTCCTTTAAATTCGTTCTTTTTAAATATTGTTTCATCTGGTATCAATGCTTTGCATTTTCATAGAATTTTTAGAATAGTCAATTTGTGCCAAAAAGCCACTTGAGATCTTGATTAGTATTTGTTGAATCTACAGACACATTAACAGTAAGCAATCTTCTAATGCATAAAAACAGCCTATTCCTCAACATACTCAGATCTCCTCTGGTTTCTTTTAGCAATATTTTGTAGTTTTCATTAGAGGTTTTGTGTGTCTTGTCTTAAATTTATTCTAAAGAATTTATGTCTTTTTGATGCTCTTATAAATTTTAAAATATTTATTCTTCCATTGATTCTTGAATATAAAAATGCACTATTTAATTGTTTTCTTTCCTTTGACCTTGCTAAATTTACTTATCAGATTGAAAGTTTTTTTGTATATTTCTTTGAGTATTTTCTTCCTTAAGTATTTGGGATTATGTCGTCTTTAAGTACTTGATAGAGTTTAACCAGTAAGACATCAGTGTCTTAATCTAATAGATAATGACCTAGTGGATGAAGACAGTCTTAATAGCTAAAGACCCAATGGTTGAAAAAAAGTAGCTTTAAACATGTTATTTTAAACTTTGAAATAATAATTAAATTAAATCATAATAATAATTATTTAAAATTAATTCCATAAATAATAAGGTTGAAGAGAAGAGGAATAATATTAAACTAATTTTTTTAATTTTTTACATAAGGAGTTGATATTTAAACAAAATGTATAACTACAGAAAAGGAGCTCTGAGTATATACTTTAGAATTGCAAGAACTACCAACTTTATTAAAACATACCAACAGTTAAAAGAGAGTTTAAGTGAAGAGTGAAACTGGGAGAGTAAGGAAGGAGGTGAAATATTTAAAATGCTCTTTAATCCTTCAATATAGACATTTTAACCATGCGAATATATTGATTTTATTATGCTAAAATATATAAAAAAATTTTCCAAGATACATCTTTATCATATCATTTTTTATCTCAGTTTTGCCAGTTTCTTTTCATTTTGGTTATAATAAATTTTTCTTAAAAATAATTTTGAACATCTGCAAGTTTATCTCTGCAAACACAAAGCCCCTACCAGATGTTTCTGTCTGGCTCTGGGCCCAGAGATATTAATGGAATTATAATGGAGAAGGTCTTGAGCAAATGTATTTGTCAATCTGCTTGTGCTCTCAGTCTTAAATTGTACTAAAATGGATGATAGGATGGCATTAAGTAAAACTGCTATGGGGTCTCAGCAGTTTATCTGAACATGTGGTTGATTCTATTCGCTTCTGTTCTCTACTTCAAAAGCCAAGTTTGTCCTTATATCATTTTTTGTAACCCAGGATTGAGATTGGTTTTGCAGAGAATTTTCAAACTCTTTATTTCCATCTGTACGTGAATGTGAACTATCCCTTGGACTCTTTTGACCTCACACAATTTCCTCATTTATATCTACTCACACCTCATGTTTAATACATTTTCCTCACCTTTGCATGGTCAAAGAAAAGTAGAAATTAGTTGCTGAAAATATGCTTAAATGCCATCAAAGAAGACCAAAGAGAATCAAGCAGTATCATTTTTCGAAACCTTTTTGGAGCCAGACTTAGTTATAAATTTCTTAATTTGCTTTGCAACATTTTGTATGGTCAGTTTTTATCATGATTTATTAAGACAGGACACCTGTAGTCAGCTGGTTCTGTGTTCCCTGTGTGTATGCTAAGTCACTTCAGCCATGTCTGATTCTCTGCGACCCCATGGACTGTAGCCCACCAGGCTCCTCTGGTCCATGGGATTCTCTAGGCAAGAATACTGGAGTGGGTTTCCATGCCCTGCTCCAGGGGACCTTCCTGACCCAGGGACTGAACCCTTGTCTCAGGCATCTCTAGGCAGGTGGATTCTTTACCAGTGGCATCATGTTTTTTGCCATGCCTACATACTTAGTCATGTATGACTCTTTGCAACCCTTTGGACTGTAGCCTGCCAGGCTCCTCTGTCCATGGGGTTTTCCAGGCAAGAATACTGGAGTGGGTTGCCTTTTCCTTCTCCAGGGTATCTTCCCAAGCCAGGAATCGAACCCATGTCTCCTATGTCGCCTGCATTGCAGGCGGATTCTTTACCCGCTGAGCCATCAGGGCAGCTTGTTCTTTAAAGCCATGTTCTTTAAGAACTCCTTAATGCCCCTCAGAGATGGCTGGCTGAGTTTCCATGAGGTCAGGATCCAAGCCACAGTCTTTTATAGCAGACAACTTACTTTATTATTACTGTTTAAAGGTGATAGAAGGGACTAACAGAAGGAATTCGACACTCGATTTTGTACTTTTCTCCTTATCATTCTAATTTCTCCCAGTAGATTATAAGCTTTTCAATAGCAAAATAGATTTTTGATTCTTCCATGCATTTTTAAAACTGCCATAAACATATTGCGATTTCTGTTTAAGAAACAATTTGTTACAACTAAGGTTCTTGTTGATTTCTCTAGATTGTATTGATATACATATACAAATATACATTGTTTTCATTGTGTTAAGAAATTAGTGAACTTCTGGCTTCCAGTTAGGATATGAAATGTTGGAAAGATTATTGCCCCCACCATAACAAAAAGAAATAGCTAGGTCATATAAAAGATCATAGTTGTTATCAATTCAAAAAGGTGAGGGTGCAGAGCAAGCAACTAAGCTGAAATCTAAGGAAAGACAGGCATATCCAAAGAGAGATGGAGCACAAGAAATGACTACCCAGTGCAAATTAGGAGAGGAAACCAGGTCCCCCATTTAAGTGGGAAAAAATTTCAGCTAAGGTGTTATAATGAATTGTTAAAGTTTGAGTGTGGGATAGTGTGAGGCTTCTGAAACCTCAGACAGAAAAGGAGTTTGCAACTAATCATGGGTTCTTCTCCATGAATCTCTAACAGGCAATCAGAAAATATTGATGGCATGGCAGGAGACCACTGAAACATACCTTGCAGTTCAGGCTTAGGAGATATGAACTCTCTACTGAATAGTAAAGCAGAACAAGAAATGTTCATATATTCAGGCATAAATGCTATTTACTTTGAATCAGTTCTAATGAGATGGCTGAAACTGGAGCCCATTATACAGAGTGAAGTAAGCCAGAAAGATAAAGACCAATACAGTACACTAACGCATATATATGGAATTTAGAAAGATGGTAATGATAACCCTACATGCAAAACAGAAAGAGACACGGATGTACAGAAGAGACTTTTGGACTCGGAGAAGGCGAGGGTGGAATGTTTCGAGAGAACAGCATTGAAACATGTATGTTATACAAGGGTGAAACAGATCACCAGCCCAGGATGGATGCATGAGACAAGTGCTCGGGGCTGGTGCACTGGGAAGACCCAAAGGAATGGGGTGGGGAGGGAGGCGGAGCGGGGATCGGGATGGGGAATACATGTAAATCCATGGCTGATTCATGTCAATGTATGGCAAAAACCACTACAATATTGTAAAGTAATTAGCCGCAAACTAATAAAAATAAGTAGAAAAAAAAATCTCTACTATCCTTTACATTATATCTGGCTTTCCAACAACATATATCTATCACACAGACAAAAATAAGGAAGCAAACAAACTCACTGTCAAGAGGCAAAAGAGTTAGCAGAATCAGACTAACATAAGAATCAGGCATTAAAACTGTGAGACAGGGGATTATAAATTATTGCAATTATTATGTTAAATAATCTCATGAGCACATTGGAAATCTCAGCAGGGAGATAAAAACTATTAGGAACGATCAAATTGGAAACTAAAATTAAACTATAGTAACAGAATTGAAGCATACTATTGACTAAATCATCAGGAGACTCAACAAACTTAGGGAATATAAATATTAGTGAATAGATCATTATAAATTATCCAAAATTCAACACAATGAGAATGATAGTGGAAAAATAAAAACAAATAAAACATCTAAGCACTGTAAGATAACATCAAAAGATATATATAATTTGAGTCCCAGAAGGAGAAAAGAAAGATAATAAAGAAAATGGATTGCTTAAATAAATAATGACTGATAATTTTCCAAAATACAAAAGACCTAAAAACCCACATTTCTAGAGAGCTCAGACAACACCAAGTGTGATAAAATCAACATATACATACCAACACACTCATTGTATTCAACTGCTGAAAACCAAAACCAAGAAGCAATATTTAGGGCAGCTTATTTTAAAAAAAGAGAAGAAGGAGCACATAATACACAGAAGAACAAAGATAAAAATATAACCTCATCAGAAACTATGCGAGTCAGAAGACAGTGGATATCTTCAGAGCACTGAGAGAAAAAAAAGATTGACATGCAATTTTACATCCCCTGAAAATAAATTTCAGCAGTGAAGCAGAAACAAAGACTTTCAAAAAAAGATATAATTCTGCATTAACAGACCTACACTAGAAAAAATATTAACAGAAATTCTTCAAGCAGAAGAACGTGATTAATACACAGGAACCTGGATGTAGAAAAAGAAACATAAGTCTCCAGAAATGATCAAAATGAAAAGAAATATTAAATACCAGGACAAAGCAAAAATGTTACTGGCTTCAATCCCATTTCCCTGTATACTTTCTCTACATACTACTTACTGGAATGTGGAAATGGTGGACTAAAGTAGCTTTAGGTATAGCTGTAATTAGACATAGAGTTAGATATACAAAAAATATGGAAGATGGATGTGTTTTTTTCCATTATGGCTTATCACAGGATATTGAACTTAGCTGCCTGTGCTATTCAGTAGGGCCATTCCATATATAATAGTTTGCATCTGCTAGTCCCAAACTCCCAATCCATGCCTCCCTCCTTCCTCCCTCCCCTTGCAACCACAGGTCCGTTCTCCATGTGTGAGTCTGTTTCTGCTTTGTAGAGAGGTTTATTCATGTCATATTTTAGATGCTCCATGTAAATGATAAGAAGATAGATGATTTGTGTTTAAATGACAGTTAGAACCCTAGGTAGCAGGACTATAGCCTTGGCTCAATTGGTTGGATAAGTTTTGGCTTGTGCAAGCCAGTCATAGTCATCTGAAGAAAGGAGAAAGACTAGGTTTGATGTGGAAGCTGGTAAGTTTAGTCATGGATATGACAAACATAGAATGTCCAATCAGCTATTGAATGAATGAAGCTTGATCTCAGCAGAGTAACCTGGGTTGGAGATACAGTTTTGGGGAACCATCACCATATGGATAGCATCTGTTATATTAGAAGGTGGTAATAACTTGCTTTTGAAAGGAAGTTTAAAAATTGCTGTGAGTCTTATGAGCTTGCTTCATCTTCACCTGTTGTAATAAGGGTCTTTTTTTTTTTTTGCCAGATCTTGTTGACATGATAAGTTTCTAAGGAAATTTTCTCTTTGCCTAGCAAGGTTAGTTATAAAGAATTTTAGGGTTTATATTTGTCATATCAAAATGGCATTTCTTTCAAGCACATAAATGGTCTTTACTGACAGGAAACCATGCAAATGTTCCCCTTTTACAATTTACTGAAATTGCTGGTTATTTTTAGAGGGAGTCAGGCATTAGCAAACCCAGTGCTGAAAACAAGTCTTTGATAAACTGACAGTTTAAAATTCAACATAAATTGCACCATTTCCAATACCAATAATTCCAGAAGACTTTTTTATATTGTGCATTATAATTTTCAATAACATTTAAAAAGTATCAAGAATCCTGAGGGTTACCAGGGCAACCATCATCCTGGTTTTGTAGATGAGTAAGCTGAGACGCCAGAGAGTGAAACTAACTTGCTTCAGGCTCCAGAGAAACGAACAAAGAGGCCAGCTCACTTGACTCTTATCAGCAATTTTCATTTCATCATTTTCAGTCCCCTTAACAATGATGAGAAAACTCTTATTATCGTAGTCAATGAGTAAATCAAGACACGACTGTAGTTTAATTTTAATAATTTATGATTCTTCATAAAGTTGCAAGCCTGTGCTCTAGAGAATATTATTTATAGATAAACTCTGCAAGTTTAGGTGATAGAGTTCTGTGCTAATAAGCTGATGAGAAATCAGGGTGCAGTGAATTAGAGGTAGAGAATTAGTCATCTCCTATTGATAATACAGTCTGGGACTTAGTAAATAATATCAGTGAATTTTACTTTTCTAGTGGCTTTTGAGTGATGCTACAAATTCCCAATACTTGTTGACTAAAATTAATTCATACATTTGCTTGAACTTCCTGTTGAGAACTTGACAGTCAAAAATTATTAGGCATAGCTACAGTCATAGATTACAAATGTTGTTTTAATAAAACAACCAGAGTTATTTTCAAGTCTATACTATATTGTTGGTCTTTTGAAGCCACATTAAAATGAGCCCTATGCTTATTAGAAAGGCACTTACGCTGAAAGAAACCACAACCACATATTTCTCTGCTAAAGATACAGGGAATAATGATGCAAAAAGGCCTCTCAAAGGGCGATTGTGGGAGCCAGGACAAGTTTTGTTGGTCTCCTTTGTGTTCAAGGATTGGATGGCTCAGTCCCTTCTGCACTTTTGAATACTGCTGAGAGCTGGGATAAACTTATCAAGCAAGGTACATACATCCGGTCTGAGAGCTGGTTGGGGGTAGAGCTGAGAATGAATGAACAGAATTAATGTGTGTGGACTGGCTATGGTGCATCTATTATTGTGTTACATGATCGATGTAGTCTATCTTGTTTCATCTTCACAACAGCCTTGTGACATAGGTCCCAGAACCTCCACATTACAGACGAAGAGGGTGAAGCTAAGACTATTTAAATAGTATATTCAGGATTATATAGTTACTGAATGATAGATTGGAATTCAATCTCTGGTATTAGGTCTGCAAAGCCCAGTTTTGTTTCCTTGCCTTCTTTCCTGAGAATATTATTTTCCAAACTTGGTTTTTGATATATGTGCCTCTCCTTTACCCCTTAACCCCTCCCAGATTTCTTTTTTTTTTTTTTTTCAAGAAAGAGAATTCTAAATTCCATATACATGTGTCAGTATGCTGTAATGTTCTTTATCTTTCTGGCTTACTTCACTCTGTATAAGGGGCTCCAGCTTCATCCATCTCATTAGGACTGGTTCAAATGAATTCTTTTTAATGGCTGAGTAATATTCCATGGTGTATATGTACCACAGCTTCCTTATCCATTCATCTGCTGATGGGCATCTAGGTTGCTTCCATGTCCTGGCTATTATAAACAGTGCTGCGATGAACATTGGGGTGCACGTGTCTCTTTCAGATCTGGTTTCCTCAGTGTGTGTGCTATATGCAGAACAGAAAAAGAGACACAGAAATACAGAACAGACTTTTGAACTTTGTGGGAGAATGTGAGGGTGGGATATTTCAAAAGAACAGCATGTATACTATCTATGGTGAAACAGATCACCAGCCCAGGTGGGATGCACGAGACAAGTGCTCCGGCCTGGTGCACTGGGAAGACCCAGAGGAATCGGGTGGAGACAGAGGTGGGAGGGGGGATCGGGATTGGGAATACATGTAAATCCATGGCTGATTCATATCAATGTATGACAAAACCCACTGGGAAAAAAAAATAATAATAATAAAAAAATTAAAAAAATTTAAAAAAAAAAAAGAAGCAGAGGAATCATTTATGCTTAAAAATGAATACTTCAAGTATTCCATTAATTAGATGTTCATTTTTGTAAATAAAGCTCTTTTTAAAATACAAAAAAAAAAAAAAGAAAGAGAATTCTTTCTGTGGGTAATGAAGGCAGTACTTCTCATGGGCTCTGGTGTTTCCTTTCAAAGTCACTTCTCAGCAGCTTCTTTTACCCCTTAAGGGTACTTCAGATAAACCTCCTGTCTTTCCTAATCTATAATGAACCTGGCTTTGTGAGCCCTTTGGAAAATTCTATACAAACCCTCCTTGGCCAATGGATCAAGGAGTCAGCATTTTGCTACATCAGAAAAATTCTTATTTAGACTGTGCCTCAGGTTTCCATCCAGCACAATTGACTCTAGGATCTATAAGTTGTACTCCACCTTCTCTCTCCTCAGTTCAGTTCAGTCACTCAGTCATGTCTGACTCTTTGCGATCCCATGGACTGCAGCATGTCAGGCTTCCCTGTCCATCACCAACTCCCAGAGCTTGTTCAAACTCATGTCCATTGAGTCAGTGATGCCATCCAACCATCTTATCCTCTGTCGTCCCCTTCTCCTGCCTTCAATCCTGGGCTCTCTTTCCTCAGAGCTCTGGGAACCATGTATGCTCCTGTATTGAACTTTTGATACCTCCTTTGGAGATTTTCTTCCTTTGGGGATTTTCTTAAGTAGAAAATCTCACCTGTGCCTTGTGGGTTTCCTGCTGTCCTATTTCAAGGTTGTATTCTAAAGACTTATCTCTCTCCAGATGAATAACCTTCAATATAGTGTCTAAGCTCTCAATGTGCCATTTAATGTTATTTGCAAACTGAATTCATCTTTTTCCAAACTGAATCTTTTAACACTGTTATTCTCTTCTGCTCTTTGGTTTAGCTCTCTAGACTTCAAACATAACAAAATACTCATCTCATGCTTTAAAAAACAACTTTCTGATCTCAGAAACGTTGTTCTCCCTCTTTAGGCTGCTCCTCTACCATTCTCTACTTGCAAAACTCTCACTTATCTTTAAAGCATCAACTCAAATATCATTTCCTCTCTGAAGTCTTTTTAAACTTCCCAATACAGATTTAGTGATTTTCCCCTTGGAATTTCACAGCAATGATGTTTGCTTTTGTTGCTGAAATCAACACATTCCCTCACAATCAGTTGTATTTTCTCTAGACAGTGAAATTTTAGAGGGCAGATATTCTGACTTATTTCTCTAGTCCTCCCTGCCTATAACACAGCCTCATTACTCCTTTCTAGTTGCTAAATTTAGACTTTTAGACTTGTGTTGACAGGTTTCAATCTTTTTTGCTTACATGTCTACCTTAACATTTAAAAAAGTGTTAACATGCACTGAACTCTTAGTACATAAGACCTTCTCAGGCTTTTGACATGCATTATCTTATTTGATTCTTAAATAATCCTACAAAGTAGAAATGGTTATCATCCTTATTTAGATAAGGTACTTGCAGCTCAGAGAATAAACATTTTATCCAAAATCACATAGATAGTAATCTGCAACAGACAGACTGTTTCCTGGGGCCCAGATTAGTGACCCTGAGCAAAGAAAATGTGTATCTAGGATAGCTACTTGAATTGTTCACATATAAACGTCCATATTTTCTAGGTATTAAAGATGTGGAAAGCAAAGGATCAAGCACAGTAGTATGGACATTAATGGAGTCAGTTTAGCCTTTCCCTTCCAGGTTGTAGCTTCACATGTTTGTAGTCTGTTTCTGTAAATTGCAGCTTAATCAATAACAGCTCCTGTGTTTTTTCTACTTGCATTACTTCTTTTTGAAGTGTTACCAAATAAACAGAAAAGCTTTCTTCTAGGAGGTTGATTTTCCTCCTCTGAGATGCATCCTGTGTGTTTTGTTTACTACCACTCCTCAGCCATTTCCAATTTCCCTCTTTCAGTCATTTCTCCCTAGTTTATAATGCCATCCAATTTAGAAGAGCAAACTTAATTAATGTGATTTATATTCCTTAAGATAAACAAAAATGAGAAGACCAAAGGCAATATTTAGCTTTCTGGAAGTTCATCCTAACTTTAAGTATTGATCAAATCACTTTGTGTTATTTTATTGTTCATAAGAGATTCTTTTGGATGCAAATAGCATTCTGATTAACTTTATTGATTATTATGGAGATAATATATTATTTGTAGGGTAAGGGGTTCAGTCTATCAGGATATAGGGTCAGTCCAGATACAGTTGAATCCTACTAGCAGCAAAAAGCATAATCTAGAGTTGAGGCCAAGTTACTAGGTTTACAGTTCAGTATAAAAGCAGTGAGGAGATATAGTATAAGGATGACAGATCAGAAATATAACCTCATTTCATATGTAGAGACTTGATTCTGGCCAACTTCACCACTCTGCCTTCTCCTGATTTTAATATATGCTAGGATCAGGACTTGGAGAAGGAAATGGCAATCCATTCTTGCCTGGAACAGCTCATGGACAGAGGAGCCTGGCGGGCTACAGTCCACGAGGTTGCAAAGAGTTGGACATGGCTTAATGACTGAGCGTGCACATCTAGCATGCACAGGATGGTGACTAGCCAATGGCCATCATTTTCTACCTTGAGCATCCCGCAATTATAAACAGTGTGCTTCTGTTGCCCTTTGGTATGATGTCAACCCATGAAACATGGCAACCAATTAAACTATGCATCAGTCTACCAAAAAAGCATGACTTTGAGCCTTCAGACATCATAAGATTTTGACAATGATGGCAGGACAAAGAGCTGGATATGAACTGCTAAAAAAGATCAAACTTCCTCCAGTATTCAGAAATCTCTAGAATGCCAATATCAGACTATGCAGTTAACATCCTAATGGGTTTAGATTTTCCTTAAGAGTCACATAACATAAACTTAGTTTGTAAGATCCTTTATGTAAATGATTTTGAATCTCAGAGACATACATGTGCATATGCCTTAACATGTTATGGGAGTGCAAGATAGACCTGCAAACCCAATGGTAGAATGCAATTGGATTTAAGGACAATTTGTCTATAGACTATAAAATAATCATTTAGAAGGCTTGGTCATGTTTAAATAACCCACATTTATTCAGATTTCTTACATTGAATGCATCCAAATATTTCCTCTTAAGGCAATTTAGATTAGAGGAGAAGCAAGGAATTTAAGCCAAAAAGAGTAGATTAGTTTTTCCCATTGCTCATGTTCACAGGATATTTTACAATTCACTGCATGTACCTACAGTTCAGTTCAGTCACTCAGTCATGTTCAACTCTTTGCTACCCCATGGACTGCAGCACCCCAGGCTTCCCTGTCCATCACCAACTCCCAGAGCTTACTCAAACTCATGTCCATTGAGTCAGTGATGCCATCCAACCATCTCATCCTCTGTCATCCCCATCTCCTCCTGCCTTCAATCTTTCCCAGCATCAGGGTCTTGTCCAATGAGTCAGTTCTTTGCACCAGGTGGCCAAAGTATTGGAGTCTCACCTTCAGCATTAGTCCTTCCAACGAATATTCAGGACTGATTTCCTTTAGGATTGACTGGTTTGATATCCTTGCAGTCCAAGGGACTCCCAAGAGTCTTCTCCAACACCACAGTTCAAAAGCATCAATTCTGTGATGCTCAGCTTTCTTTATAGTCCAACTCTCACATCCATACATGACTACTGGAAAATCCATAGCTTTCACTATTTGGAACTTTGCTGGCAAAGTATTGTCTCTGCTTTTTAATATTCTGTCTAGGCTGGTTATAGCTTTTCTTCCAAAGAACAAGTGTCTTTTAATTTCATGGCTGCAGTCACCATCTGCAGTGACTTCGGAGCCCCCCCCAGAATAAAGCTTCTCACTGTTTCCATTGTTTCCCCATCTATTTGCCATGAAGTGATGGGACCAGATGCCATGATCTTAGTTTTCTGAGTATTGAACTTTAAGCCAGGTTTTTCCTTCTCTTCTTTCACTTTCATCAAAAAACTCTTTAGTTCTTCACTTTCTGCCATAAGGGTGGTGTCATCTGCATATCTGAGGTTATTTCTCCTGGCAATCTTGATTCTAGTTTTTGCTTCCTCCAGCCTGGCATTTCGCATGATATACTCTGCATATAAGTTAAAAAAGCAGGGTGACAATATGCAGCCTTGACGTACTCCTTTCCCAGTTTGGAACCAGTCTGTTGTTCCATGTCCAGTTCTAACTGTTGCTTCCTGACCTGCATACAGGTTTCTCAGGTGGCAGGTCAGGTGGTCTGTTGTTCCCATCTCTTTCAGAATTTTCCACAGTTTATTGTGATCCACACAGTCAAAGGCTTTGGCATAGTCAATAAGGCAGAAATAGATGTTTTTCTGGAACTCTCTTGCTTTTTAGATGATTCATCAGATGTTGGCAATTTAATCTCTGGTTCCTCTGCCTTCTCTAAATCCAGCTTGAATATCTGGAAGTTCTTGATTTACGTATTGTCGAAGCCTGGCTTGGAGAATATTGAGCATTACCTTACTAGCTTGTGAGATGAGTGCAATTGTGTGGTAGTCTAAACATTCTTTGGCATTGCTGTTTTTAGGAACTGGAATGAAAACTGACGTTTTCCGGTCCTGTGCCACTGCTGAATTTTCCAAATTTGCTGGCGTATTCAGTGCAGCACTTTCACAGCATCATCTTTCAGGATTTGAAATAGCTCAACTGGAATTTCATCATCTCCATTGGCTTTGTTCGCAGTGATGCATCCTAAGGCCCACTTGACTTCATATTCCAGGATGTCCGGCTCTAGGTGAGCGATCACACCATGGTGATTATCTGGGTCATGAAGATCTTTTTTGTATAGTTATGTGTAGTCTTGCCACCTCTTCTTAATATCTTCTGCTAGATTCATACCATTTCAGTGCTTTGTTGTACCCATCTTTGCATGAAATGTTGAAATGTTCCATTGGTATCTCTAATTTTCTTGAAGAGATCTCTAGTCTTTCCCATTCTATTGTTTTCCTCTATTTCTTTGCACTGATCACTGAGGAAAGCTTTCTTATCTCTCCTTGCTATTCTTTGGAACTTTGCATTCAAGTAGGTATATCTTTCCTTTTCTCCTTTGCCTGTAGCTTCTCTTCTTTTTTCAGCTATTTGTAAGGCCTCCTCAGACAGCTATTTTGCCTTTTTGCATTTCTTTTTCTTGGGGATGCTCTTGATCACTGCCTCTTGTACGATATCATGAACCTCTGTCCATAGTTCTTCAGACACTCTATCAGATCTAATCCCTTGAATATATTTGTCACTCCCACCATATAAGCATGTACCTTGGTATTTCACATTTGGGGAATTTTACTTAAAATATGTACTTTAAAACAACTCCAGTTATTCAGATCAATGATTGGGATTTTATTTTATTGTCTACTGGTGCTAGTGAGGCTTAAGTGGAAGTTTAATCGTCTCCTTCAGGTTGTGTCAGTATTTTGACTTTCTAAGAGAGTGTGTTGCTGTGCTGAAGGTGGCATGGAGAAGGGATTGGGGGAGTTCACATGAGAAATATGATTGGCTCATTGTTGCCAGTCTCTACTACTTAGAGACAAAAATCTGCAACAATTTATCTCCATGATATGGTTCAAGTAATAGAGAAGCTGAATTTATAAGCCTATCATGACTAGAATGATTCTGTTTTTGCCATGTGTATTCAAAATGTATTAAGTATAATATTCTTAAGTTGGGAAAAGAGACCTGAGACTCACTACTCATTTAAATTCTCATTTCTGGAGGTATTTTTAGAGAATTAGAAAGCAGAAGACACATCCAATAAATTTCTTTTATTTTTTGAATGCTAAATGCAGGCTAAAAGACATTTGGAAGTATGCATTTCTCATTTTGTGGACTACTGAACTTCAGGAAACAATAGCAACTATATTGGTGGGAATCTATAAAAATATTTGATTATCCATTCTTTGGGTATATGTTTGGGAAAATGACTGAATCTACTCTAAAGACTTTTTGTTGGTGACCTATTTTGATTCATTAAATTATTTATGAAATCACAAACTTATGGGTATTGTGAAAATTATTCAATAAATTATGTTAAAATAATTGGATTTAGGGGAAAATTCTATATAACCTGTCAAACTTAATAATTCACCAAAAATAAATTTTAGATGTATAAGGTATTTAAGAAAAGTTAAATTATAAGCTATAAATTATATATTGTATATATAGCTAATTAATCTTGCAGAGCATGAAATTTTAAAGATATAAATAATAAGATCTAAGGCTGATTTATTTGATTACATTAAATTTAAAACTTTCATACATCAATAATATTTGTATCACATATGAGTTGATGTTTTTTTCTCTGTGAAACATTAATCAATAAGAAAAACACTAAAACTAAAAAAGTATGCAGAAAAAAATTTCTAAAAGGTGAAATACAAGTAGATAGTAAGCACAAATAAAACAAAATTATTAGTCATTACAGTTGATTTATTTACAGCAAATTTAAATGAAATACTATTTTAAATTATTAAATAAAAGAAAGAAAAAGAGGTCAATGAATTAAAAAGTATAACAGGGGAAATAATGTATTTAATTGCTGTAGCTATAAATAGTATAAACTTTTAATGATAGTATATAGTAATGTGAATTTTCCTGAAACATTCATATTTAAAAGAAATATCCATATTTGTTTTATCTGTAATCTTCACCCTAGGTATCATATTCAGAGTATTAATCAGAGATCCATAGAAAAATTAACCTACATGGAAATTTAAAAAGATATTCTAAACAACACAGCAATTCTTCAATAAGTGTGCAATAATATAATGGAATATTATGCAGATGTTACAAATATGTTTTCAAATAATGTTTACCACTAAAGGAATATTTTAATAATTTTTAAAAACTGAAGAGTAAGTAAGTACAATGTAATGTAGTAGAAAAGTAGAATGTACAGTAAGTAGAAGTAAATTTGATTGTAGAGTAGAAATTATATTTTTATAGTACAAAATTGAGAGAGAGATTAAAGAGACTGAATCAAAATACAGTAGAACTTCAGGACTGTATGCCTCTTTGTTATGCAGGGAGGAATTATGTTATGAATGAAAAATTTAATGAGCTCAGTTTAGCTGTGCAAGTTCTGTAACTTTGGGCATGAGACGGTATGTATGGAAACAACCTCTGGCAGACCTTGAGGTTTCTCTCTTTAGTTAAACATTGTGATAACTTTGGAATCAGTGTTTTGTGTGTTTTTGCATTTTAAACACTCATGTTTTCTGTGCTTAAATTGCAAAGCTATAGCTAAGTACAATTAGAGTGAAGACAGGAATAGTGTAGGAAATTTTAGAACCTGGTCAAGGATCTAATATCAAGATATCATGGGCAGGTAGCTGAGGAAGAAGCCTCAGTTCAAGGATTTCACCCAGGCTATATGCTGCTCAAATAGAAGCTATAAGTCTGAGCAGGAAATGTGGGGAAAGTTAGTTTGGTGTCAGTCTGAGACATAAGCCTGCAGCATTGAAGTATGGGGTCAAATGTAAGGTCTAGGATAACTAGTACTATGAGGTCCCTATGGGTAGTGACCTATTATTATAATAGTCCTTATTTTTTTTTTAAATGTTGATGTCTACACCTGATGCACAGTAGAAATGCAGATGATTGGAAATAACTCCTGAATTGAGCATTCAGAAAATGAACAGATTTGTTTATGTTGTCATTTAAATTATCAGCCTAATGCTTTGTTAAATGTTTTTATTAAGGTTTCTTAACAAGTAGAATTCATTTAAGGAATTCAAGCTGTGATAAAGGCAATACTCAGAGGAATGCACTAAAATGCATTCATCCAGTTCACAGAAATATTCAAAACATTCAAACAGAGAAGGGAAAGGAAAATAGCAACAAACCTTCACAGTATAAGGAAGAAATTAATAGGAATAAAAGAAAAGTACCATTAACAATAGCATAAAAATTATGAACTATTTAGATCCGAGTTGAATTATGGATTCATCTACTTAAGCCATTCAAAAAGACAGGACACTAAAAGATGAACTCCCCAGGTCGGTAGGTGCCCAGTATGTTACTGGAGGTCAGTGGAGAAATAACTCCAGAAAGAGTGAAGGGATGGAGCCAAAGCAAAAACAACACTCAGTTGTGGATGTGACTGGTATGGAAGTAAAGTCCAATGCTGTAAAGAGCAATATTGCATAAGAACCTGGAATGTTAAGTCCATGAATCAAGGCGAATTGGAAGTGGTCAAACAGGAGATGGCAAGAGTGAACACTGATATTTTAGGCATCAATGAACTAAAATGGACTGGAATGGGTGAATTTAACTCAGATGACCATTTTATCTACTACAGTGGGCAAGAATACCTTAGAAGAAATGGAGTAGCCATCATAGTCAACAAAAGAGTCCGAAATGCAGTACTTGGATGCAGTCTCAAAAATGACAGGATGATCTCTGTCATTTCCAAGGCAAACCATTCGCTATTATGGTAATCCAAGTCTATGCCCTGTCCAGTAATGCTGAAGAAGCTGAAGCTGAACGGATCTATGAAGACTTACAAGACCTTTTAGACCAACACCCCAAAAAGATGTCCTTTTCATCATAGCGGAATGGAATGCAAAAGTAGGAAGTCAAAAAACACCTGGAGTAACAGACAAATTTGGCCTCAGAGTACAGAATGAAGCAGGGTAAAGGCTCATAGAGTTTTGTCAAGAGAATGCATTGGTCATAGCAAACACCCTCTTCCAACAACACAAGAGAAGACTCTACACATGGACATCACCGGATGGTCAACACCAAAATCAGATTGATTATATTCTTTGCAGCCAAAGATGGAGAAGCTCTATACAGTCAGAAAAAACAAGACTGGGAGCTGACTGCGGCTCAGATCATGGACTCCTTATTGCCAAATTCAGACTGAAATTGAAGAAAGTAGGGAAAACCACTAGACCATTCAGGTATGACCTAAATCAAATCCCTTATGATTATACAGTGGAGGTGAGAAATAGATTCAAGGGATTAGATTTGATAGACAGAGTGCCTGATGAACTATGGATCGAGGTTCATAGGGACATTGTCCAGGAGACAAGGATCAAGATCATCCCCAAGAAAAAGAAATGCAAAAAGACAAAATGGTTGCTTGAGGAGGCCTTATAAACAATTGCAAAAAGAAGTAAAAAGCAAAGGAGGAAAGGAAAGATATACCTATTTGAATGTAGACTTCCAAAGAATAGCAAGGAGAGATAAGAAAGCATTCCTCAGTGATCAGTGCAAAGAAATAGAGGAAAACAATAGAATGGGAAAGACTAGAGATCACTTCAAGAAAATTAGAGATACCAAGGGAACATTTCATTCAAAAATGGGCTCAATAAAGGACAGAAATGATAGGGACCTAACAGAAGCAGAGGATATTAAGAAGAGGCGGCAAGAATACACAGAACTGTACAAAAAGGATCTTCATGACCCAGATAATCACGATGGTGTGATCACTCACCGAGATCCAGACATCCTGGAATGTGAAGTCAAGTGGGCCTTGGGAAGCATCACTATGAACAAAGCTAGAGGATGTGATGGAAATCCAGTTGAGCTATTTCAAATGCTAAAATGTGATGCTGTGAAAGTGCTGCACTCAATATGCCAGCAAATTTAGAAAACTTAGCAGTGGCCACAGGAGTGAAAAAGGTCAGTTTTCATTCCAATCCCAAAAAAAGGCAATGCCAAAGAATGCTCAAACTACCAAACAATTGCACTCTAGCTCAAAATTGGAGAAGGCTCAAAATTCTCCAAGCCAGGCTTCAACAGTATGTGAACCATGAGCTTCCAGATGTTCAAACTGGTTTTAGAAATGGCAGAGGAACCAGAGATCAAATTGCCAACATCCATTCGATCATCAAAAAAAGCAAGAGGTTCCAGAAAAACATCTACTTTTGCTTTATTGACTGTGTCAAAGCATTTGACTGTGTGGATCACAATAAACTGTGGAAAATTCTGAAAGAGATGGGAATACCAGACCACCTGACCTGCCACTTGAGTAATCAGGAAGCAACAGTTAGAACTGGACATAGAACAACAGACTGGTTCCAAATAGGAAAAGGATTATGTCGAGGCTGTATACTGTCACCCTGCTTATTTAAGTTATATGCAGAGTACATCCTGAGAATCTCTGGGCTGGATGAAGCACAAGCTGGAATCAAGATTGCCGGAAGAAATATCAATAACCTCAGATATGCAAATGACACCACCCTTATGGCAGAAAGTGAAGAACTGAAGAGCCTCTTGATGAAAGTGAAAGAGGAGAGTGAAAATGTTGGCTTAAAACTCAACATTCAGAAAACTAAGATCATGGCATCTGGTCCCATCACCTCATGGCAAATAGATGGGGATACAGTGACAGACTTTATTTTCTTGGGCTCCAAAATCACTGCAGATGGTGACTGCAGCCATAAAATTAAAAGATGCTTGCTCTGTGAAAGAAAAGCTATGACCAACCTAGACAGCATATTGAGAAGCAGAGACAGTACTTTGCCAACAAAGTTCCAAATAGTGAAAGCTATAGTTTTTCCAGTGGTCATGTATGGATGTGAGAGTTGGACTATAAAGAAAGCTGAGTGCTGAAGAATTGATGCTTTTGAACTGTGGTGTTGGAGAAGAGTCTTGAGAGTCCCTTGGACTGCAAGGGGATCAAACCAGTCAATCCTAAAGGAAATCAGTCCTGAATATTCATTGGAAGGACTGATGTTGAAGCTGAAACTCCAATACTTTGGCCACCTGATGGAAAGAACTGACTCATTGGACAAGACCCTGATGCTGGGAAAGATAGAATGTGAGACGAGAAGGGGACGACAGAGGATGATATGGTTGAAGGGCATCACCAACTCAATGGACGTGAGTTTGAGTAAACTCCAGAAGTTGGTAATGGTCAGGGAGGCCTGGCATGCTGTAATCCATGAGGTCACAAAGAGTTGGACATGACTGAGCGACTGATCTGAACTGAACTGACTTAAGCCATTAAAACTTTTACAGAATGAAGCAATTTAATGCATGATCAACTTAAAAATATCAACAGCTGTGTTACATATCAGAGCTGTGAATAATCAATTTATAAACTGTAATGAGAAAGTAAAAGATCTCGATTGTAATAGAAGCAAAAGTCTCAAAAACATTTAAGAATAAGAATAATTAGGAAAGTTTAGATGCTATAAGGAGAAAAATGCAAAACATCATTGTAGTAAATAAAATAAGATCTGAATAAATTCACTTGGCTCTGATATCCATTTTCTTCATTGGAAAATATTGTAAAGATGTGAATTCTTTCTAAATGAAACTCTAAATTCAATGTCCTCTCAAAGAGATGCTTTTGGAAATTAATAATTTGAAATTTACATGAAAAAGAAGTCCAAGAATAGCCAAAGAATTTTGAACATAAAGAACAACAGGTCATCTACCTTACTAGATAGTACAGTCCTATATAAATTTATGCTAACAATAATATTTGAATCATTAGAACATAATAAATAGTTCAGAGACAGAAACATGTAAATATGTCATGGTAGTACTTTATAGGAAAAATTCACATTTAAAATTAGTGGAAGAATTGTTATATATTACATAAATACTGTTCAAAATTAAATATCAAAACCAAAAAGTTTTGGTTTTAGAGATAGTGTATATTATTTTATAATTTTCTAGTTGGCTTATTCATCATCTATTATTAAACTTTAACTTGACATAAACCTATTAGAAGGCAATTTTATGCTAACTAATGATTTAAATGCTTATATTTTACCCTGTCATTTTTATTTTTAGAAATTTACTTTAAAAATGCTCAAATAAGCCCCTTGCATTAGGCTCTGTTCTAAGAGTTGGTTATAGTGAACAAAGCAAATATAATTCCTTGTCTAATCAACACTGCTTTTGTTGGGCAGACTGATAATTGAATAAGAAGCCAGAGAGCCAGAGTGTATACATGTGTGTATATATATATATATATATATATATATATGTATGTATGTATGTATATACAGAGTATATACAAACCATGATAGAATCCTATGAAAGAGCGTAATAAAGGAATCACACATACATATACATGCACTAACACAGCACATACACAGAGAAAACGCAAACAATTCCAACTGTGAGATGTTTGTCAACATTATGTTCATATATAATGAGATAGACTTAGGTTAGTAACATGAACATTTCTCTGAATAATAATTTCAGTAGAAAAAGTTTCCAAATAGTGTGTATAGTCTGTTCCTAATTGTTTATGTCATGTGATTCTTAGCTGTTTCTGCAGCATACAATCATTTCAGTATCTTCTCTAAAGATTCTTAACTTATCCTTTAAGCAAGTGTTTCAAACTGGGACCAGAAACTTCAAATACCATGATTAGTTTTTTGAACAGATTGCCCCACAATATTTGTCACTGTGCTTTGAAACCAAATGGGAAACCTGACGAGAAAAATACAGTGGTAGACAACGAGTAGCACATAGCTAGGGGCTATATCTAGCAGTTATTTATATGGGAGGAATGATGAGATACAAAGGGTGAAAGGAAGAGTTCTCTTGCTCTCAGGACTTCCTCTTGTTGTTGTTCAGTAGCTCAGTCATGTTCGACTATTTGTGACCCCATGGGCTGCAGGACGTCTGACTTCCCTGTCCTTCAACATCTCCTGGAGTTTGAGCAAACTCATGTCCATTGAGTTGATGATGCCATCCAACCATCTAATCCTCTGTTATCCCCTTCTCCTCCTGCCCTCAATCTTTCCCAGAATCAGGATCTTTCCCAATGGATTGACTCTTAGCATCAGGTGCCCAAAGTATTAGAGCTTCAGCTTCAGCATTAGTCCTTCCAATGAATATTCAGGATTGATTTCCTTTAGGATTGACCGATTTGATCTCTTTGCTGTCCAAGGGACTCTCAAGAGTTTTCTTCAGCACGGTGGTTCAAAAGAATCATTTCTTTGGTGCTCAGCCTCCTTTATGGTCCAACTCTCACATCTGTACATGACTACTGAAAAAAGCATAGTTTTGACTATATGTACCTTTGTTGACAAAGTGATGTCTCTAGACTTCTCAATATGCTGTCTAGGTTTGTCATAGCTTTTCTTCCAAGGATCAAGTGTCTTTTAATTTCATGGCTATAGTCACTCTGCAGTGATGTTCGAACCCAAGAAGATAAAGCCTGTCATTGTTTCCTATTTTTTTTTTTTTTCCCATCTATTTGCCATGAAGTGACGGGACCAGATGCCATGATCTTAGTTTTCTCAATGTTGAGTTTTAAGCCAGCTTTTACACTCTTCTCTTTCACTTTCATCAAGAGGCTCTTTAGTTCCTCTTTGCTGTCTCCCATCACCATGGAATCCTAGTCTGTAACTGGAAATTAGGATTAACGTGTACATCCCTTGGATGGGTGAGTGGGTGAGCATTTTCAATATACTTCTTAGCCTCCTAAATTAATTGTGGAGTATCTTGATGCTTTTTGCATTTTTATTCTGTGACAGAAATTGTATAAGAAGGTTAATGTCTACTTCTAATATTTAATAGAATTTATCATAATTTGCCTATATTTTTAGAGAACTGTTTGGAATTATATAGTGAATTAATTTCTTTGTTATTTATAGATCCATCTATTTTTCTGTATTTATTTTTGTGAATATTTTGAGGTATTATTTTTTCCACTTGGGAGTCTATGCAGTTCAATTTCATTTTCAAATTTTTGACTGCAAAATTGTTTAGAGTATCCCATTTTAAAAATATATTTCTGAACCTTAATTTTGTCTCTTTTTTATAAAACTATCTCTTATACCAAAAATTTTATTCTTAATAGCATTAAAACATTGTGTAATTTTCTGTATCTTGCAATATATATTGTTATTTCATGGGCAACTTTTATCTACATGACATAAACTAGTTTTAATATTAAAAATTTCTGATTTTTTACTAATAGAAATACATTGTTGTTCAGTTGCTCAGTTGTGTCTGACTCTTTTCGACCCCATGGACTACAGAATGCCAGGCTTCCCTGTCCTTCACCATCTTTCAGAGCTTGCTCAAACCGTGTCCACTGAGTCAGTGAAGCCATCTTTCAAAAGTGAAGAGAAACTAAAGAGCCTCTTGATGAAGGTGAAAGAGGAGAATGAAAAAGCTGGCTTAAAACTCAATGTTTAAAAAACTAAGATCATGACATCTGGTCCCATCATTTCATGGCAAATAGATGGGGAAACAATGGAAACGGAAATATAATTGCTGATTATTATTTAAGATTTTTAAGTTATCTTGCTCTGAAAATAATCCTACTGAGAATATACAGTATAGATTTTTTTTTTCAAAATTTCCCAAAATGCTTATTAGTGAGTTTTGTTAGTAGTTTATATATGATTCTATGATTCTATATATGATTCTATTCTATTCTAAACATTCTATATATGTTTAATTACATATTCCTTTCCATTTATTTTCATTTTTACGGCTTTATTTTCTTATTTTTGACTAAATTTTATTTTCTGTAATATATAAAACATTGATATCGTTCAAAAAGCAAACTTTGCCTAGTATCTAGAAATTCTAGTCTATGGAATTCCATTAATTCCCAGAATGAAAGCTCATATAATGTGTGCTTACTCTTTTGCTATCAATGTTATAACTTCTTGACAAGAGTAGATTTTTTTTTCCTTTTCTTATAACCTCATTCTTACTTTCACAAGAATATTTTTAATAGTACATTAGAAGTTTTACAGTTGTATTACAAGAGGCTTTCAGGATCTCTAAGCCATCAGATTGCCAGAACAGGATCTCTCAGGACTGTGTCTATTTCTAATCTCAGAATTTAGGACAAGTTTCTACTTCTTAGTTTCTTAATAAATGGCTATTGAATGACGACATAAATTGTCCATTTCTAAGCTATATATTTCTTATCACTAAAGAACAGGGTTTCTTAACAGTGATGTTACTGACATTTTGATTGGAATGATTCTTTGGTGTAAGTGCTGTCTTTTGCATTATACGATATTTGGCAGCATATCTGACCTCTGACTACTAGATGTCAATAGTCTCAGTCATGGCAATCAAATAATTCTCCGGACATTGTTAAATATCTCTTGAAGGAGAAATTATTCCCAGAAAAATTGATACTAGACTATGTAAGAATATGTTTTGTAATGTTGATAGTGACAATATTTTTATACTTTGAACATCAGAGTTTTGGTCAACATGGTTGATGTTTATGATGAGAAAGAAATTACACGCGGTTAATTTTTTTTTTTCCACGCGGTTGATTCTTGACTTGATCAAATCTCTCCATGACACTTCATTGAGGAGTATCTGTGCCAGAGAAAGGTATCCCTCTAAACCCCTTACAAGTGATAAAAACAGGCCGATGGGCTTCAGGAAACATACTTTCTGCCACATGACTGTGATCAAAACCAATTAATTTAGAGAGCCTTCCTGCCCAGCAGCTTGTTGCACTCTTCATTCTCTTCTGAGACAGTCACCATCGCACTTGCGCCTCCCAGCACAAGTCGACCACAGCACCGATTTCCTTAAGACACTTAGTGTCAGTTTTAAATAAGCAGTTGGACACAGTTATATGACAAGGATTTATTGGTTCTGGTGACAAAGGAAATGAAAACTCCTGCTGCAAAAAGTCTGATAAGCCCCATTAGTGAGGTTTGTACAGTCATTAATGCAGCTTTCATGTTTTGGCCAAAATATTCACTGTTTTCCTCCATCAGTGTATCACTGTTTCTACTGACTGATATTTTTAAACCCATCAATTATTTAAGAGTAAGGGAAGCATTATTAATGTGTCAGAAATAAACTCTTTTGGAGAAGGTATTCCTCTCAGAGGAGAGCTGGGGGCAAATACACACACAGAGTCAGGAACCTGTGACTCTTATTAGATTGCTTAGCAAAGCATAGTTTTTGTTTTAGCCAGCCAGCATCACTTGAGAGTAAATTTTGCACTTTGACATACCAAAGAGACACAGGGCATGTCTCACTAGTAGCTTGTCATTAGAATGGCAAAAGTAGGGCATTTTTGAGTGTGAGACGGACACATGAGTTCATATGTTCATTACTAGGACACTAGTAATAAATGCACTGGATAGCAGGCAAACCAAGATGAACTGGCTCCAAATTTTATAATAAAATGGGGGATATAAGTCATCTAATTGACCAGAATTTCTGGCCTTGCACTTAGAGGTAGAACAGACAAAATGTCTTGACTTATTTGGGGCAGGCAGGAGAAGGCTAACTTCCTGTGGGCTGGAGACAGGGTGGGAGGAGAGACCGTTTGTGGGAGATCTCAGAGTAACAGCTGGCCATTGTTTGAGGACTAGCTGTCTGTTATCCATGTGAAATAGAGCATGGCCCCAAACTGTGTCTTCTAGAGTTCTCATAACCTTCTAAGTAAAACAATGCTATACAAATCAAATGCTGTAACATGCTGTAACTTAGTGATGCATTGCTGATATTGTCATTAAGGCTAGATGAGTTCAGTTCAAAGTTAATTACTGAGCATGTCACATGTGTCAGGCGCCTTTTATCAGGACTCAAAGATAAAGAGACTGCTTCTCTTCATGAAGTGGACAATCTGTGGAAGGGGACTGCAGCATAGGGAGTTTACACTTTAGGGGAGCTGGGCTTCCTTGGTGGCTCAGATGGTAAAGAATCTGCCTGCAATGCAGGAAGATCCCCCAGAGAAGGAAATGGTTACCCACTCCAGTATTCTTGCCTGGAGAATTCCATGGGCAGAGACGCCTGGTGAGCTACAGTCCATGGGGTCGTAAAGTGTCAGACATGACTGAGCAGCTAACAACCCATACCATCATATCATGTGCACACATGAGTTCATATGTTCATCTGTTCGCTGTATGAATTACATCATCATTTTCTATTTTCTCCTTCTGTATTTTAAGGATAATAAAAATAATAATTATTTCAAAGACCTGTATCCACTATCATTGCTCCTTCCCAATCTATCCTTCCACTCCTGCTTCTACTACATAAATTGCCATACAGGTTTAGAAGAGTCCTGGAAGAGTCCTCAGAGAACATTTAGCTTAACTCTTTATTTCTTAGAGAGACACTGTGTTTCAGGATGATGGTAGCAGGGGCAGATGTGGGGAGGGTTTGTAGGAGAGCGATTGAGGTCACCTGCCTGCTTATTCGGAGAAGGCAATGGCACCCCACTCCAGTACTCTTGCCTGGAAAATCCCATGGACGGAGGAGCCTGGTGGGCTGCAGTCCATGGGATCGCTAAGTCGGACACGACTGAGCGACTTCACTTTCATTTTCACTTTCATGCACTGGAGAAGGAAATGGCAACCCACTCCAGTGTTCTTGCCTGGAGAATCCCAGGAACGGGGGAGCCTGGTGGGCTGCCGTCTATGGGGTCACACAGTCAGACACGACTGAAGCGACTTAGCAGCTGCAGCAGCAGCAGCCTGCTTATTACATAGCTGTTATTGACTTTCATCAAAATACTCTTCCCCTGCCCTCTCCCCCCATGTTTTTTCACATCTTGAGTTTTATTCATCCCCTTTGTTCTGGAGTGTTAGTGATTATGGTTACTGTCCTTAAAAAATCTGTGGTCCAGGATACTATGAATATTAGTCATTTATAGGAGAAATGGATGCTTGTCCATTTCCCTGGGCATGTACTGAAGAATTGATGCTTTTGAACTGTGGTGCTGGAGAAGACACTTGAGAGTCTCTTGGACAGCAAGGAGGTCAAACCAGTAAATCCTAAAGGAAATAAACCCTGAATATTCATTGGAAGGACAGATGCTGAAGTTCCAGTATTTTGGCCACCTGATGCAAAGAGCTGACTCATTGGAAAAGACCCCGATGTTGGGAAAGACCGAGGGCAGGAGGAAAAGGGGACAACAGAGGATGAGATGGTTGGATGACATCACCTATTCAATGGACATGAGTTTGAACAAACTTCAAGTAGTGAAGGACAGGGAATCCTGGCATGCTGCAGTCCATAGGGTCTCAAAGAGCTGGATATGACTTAGCAACTGAACAACAATTCCCTCAGAATCCCCTTTGCTTAGATGGTTGATGTGGGCCCTTTGCAGCCTCTGCCCTTGACCATCTCTTTTTATTAACTAGGATAGGTTTTTATGTTTCTAAGAAAAGTTGAGCTATCAATATTTATTAATTGTTGTAGATGAATTATTAATTCCCATGGAGCAATTGTGATTCATTTTAATGACAATCTCAGCTCTAAAGAAAAACTGGATGATGTTAATATTCTCATTGCTGAGCAATAGGCTATTTTCTTTTGAGTCTCTGACTAAAAAGTAAAATGCCATTTGGAATGGTTTTTTTTTTTTTTCTTAGAGCTGATTAATGCCATGGCCAAGATTTATTTCTTGGCTGAAGCTTCAGGGCAGATGGATCAGGCAAAGACATAGGGACTATTAAGCTACTCGTCATCCTTTTATCAAACTCGTTGACATATTTTTTGACTCAGGGAATATCCTCTTAAGTTCACACTTGGGTATGACAGGTTGGAGTTGACTAAAATATAAGTTCGCAAGCTCTCTTGGTATAACAGATGAGTCTACAGACTAGCTATTAGTAGGTACAAACTAAAGCAACATTTCATCAAGGTGGAGAGCATGTGCTCTGGCCCAAATTGAGTATGTGCCTGCTAAGTCGCTTCAGTCGTGTCTGACTCTTTGTGACCCTATGGACTATAGCCCCCCCAGGCTCCTCTGTCCATGGGATTCTCCAGGCAAGAATATAGAAGAGGGTTGCTATGCCCTCCTCCAGAAGATCCTCCCAGCCCAGGGATTGAACCCTCATCTCTTATGTCTCCTGCATTGGCAGACGGGTTCTTTACCGTTAGATGTCTGTGCTTAATTACTGATCCATTGTTCCAGCTACATAACCATAAAAAATAGTTATTTTTGCTGCCTCACCTGTAGAAGGGAGTTGATGACAGCATTTATTGAACAGGGCTTTATCAGGCTGTTCTGAGAGTTAAATTAGTGACTGCATAGGAAATGCTTAGAATGGTTTACTTAGAATAAACACTCGATCAGGGTTAGTTGTTATTAAATACCTAGTCTTGTCAAAGTTGTTCCAAGTCATCCTTTGCCACAGGCCTCTCTTGATTACTTTCTTTCATATCCTTTATTTTTCTCTGGTGCCATGGAAGGATTAGATGTTTAGAAGCTGACAACCCTGGCTCCAAATCCTGACAGTTATACTTGCTAACAAAGTGACTGGGGCAAGATACATAACTGCTTAAACCTTTGTTCAAAGTCTATAAAATTTAGACAAAGTAAACCAATCTTTGCCTTAGAGCAGAAGATCTCAAGCTGGATGGACCCTCAGTTCAGGCCACAGCCCATCTCATTGTAATGACTGACTGCTTCTCAGCTTTCAGACTTATATAGCTCTTCCTTGGAGAAGTTTTCTCTGCCACTCTGCCTACTTCCTATTGCTGAATTGGTTTTATTACCATCAGACCATGCATTACAGCCTGTAATTGTAGCATTGTTTGTTTCCTTATACTCCATATTCTATCAGAATATAAGGGCTGTAAGTGAAGAAATATTGTGCAGGATCTAGCATGTTATCTGGCAAACACTAGGTACAGTAAGTAAATATTAGTTGCATGAGTGACTTTTTCATTTTTTGCCTTTTTAAAAAGTTTTTGATTCGAAGATAATTGCTTTACAATATTGTGTTGGTTTCTGCCATATATCAACATGAATCAGCCATAGGTGTACATATGTCTCCTCCCCCTTGAATCTCCCTTCTACCACCCCTACCACCCCATCCCACCATTCTAGGTTTTCACAGAGCACCTGATTCAAGCTACTTGCTTCATACAGCCATTTACATATGGTAATTTATATATTTCCACGCTGCCCTCTCAACTCATCCCACCCGCTCCTTCCCCCCAGTGGGTCCACACGTCTGTTCCCCATGACTGCATCTCCATTGCTGCCCTGAAAATAGGCTCATCAGTACCATCATGCTAGATCCAATTATATGCGTTAATGTATTTTTTTTTCTCTTTATGACTTACTTCACTCTGTATAATCAGCTTCTAGGTTCATCCACTTCATTAGGATTGACTCAAATATGCTTTTTTATGGCTGAGTAATATTCCATTGTATATATGTACTGCAACTTTTTTTATCCAATTAATGACTTTTTCTTAAGGGTCAATGAAAGAAACAAATAATTGAGGAAAATACCAACCCCTTTAACAATAATAAGACTTAACTTGCGTGGCAGCCACACAGGAGTGGGGCAAATTGACAGGTACCTTGCCAGGGTTCCTCTCTTCCTTGTAGGGTCTTTGCCAGCTTACACACAGCTGGGGTCCCCTTGCTTCCTGCTTCTGGATGTTGTGGAATTTTTCCTTATCCAGGATAAAAGGCTCAGGTTAAAATCTTCTGATTTCTCTGTCTCCTTACTCTGCATTGGTTTCTGAACATCACACATGAACATTGTTGATCAATAAAGAATAGAACCTCCCATTTTCCAGAGCATCTTATTTTCCCTTCAGTGCTGGATATTCTTATTTTTCAAGACTCTACTCCCTCATCATATCAAACATGTTACAGTGAATTAAGATCCTGCATTTAATACAATACTCTTACTGTAAGATATATTAGAAGAAGTTTTTATGATTTGCTCTTGGAACTTTTGGCTCTGACTAACATTTCATTTTCATTAGCTTCTGAAAGAAAGAGAGACATGAGATCTATCAATATAAATAGACAGTTTTACAGTTATGAAGGAGGCAGAGTGAATAAATAATTACACAAGTACTCATTAAATCAGTGCTTTTAGAGTTACTGTTTTTGGATTTTACTTCAGAAATAAGTTTGGTAGGACATTTACCTTTAATTCTTAAAAGCCTATGGCTTTATTGTTTAGAGTTTCTAGATTTATTAAATAGTGTTTTTCAGTCACTAAGTTGAGTCTGAATCTTTGCATCTCCATGAACTGCAGCATGCCAGGCTTCCATGTTGTTGGAAGGCAGTGTATTGTGTCACTTAAAGAAATGAACTGCTTTATGAAGTAACAAGCTAGGCATTGCTAAGATTTGTGCTGGCTTTATGGAATGTTATTACCTCCTTGGATTTAGTGAACCATACAGTACATTGTCAGCTTTAACAATCCTGACCTGGAAAATATCCCCAAATACCCATTCTCCAAACTAATAAAATATGTATATTTGGCTGATACGTTGAGCTATGATGATAGTTTGACACGATTTTGACAACTGAGTCAGCTGATCTTTCTGGTTTACACTGCAAAGGTCCACTTCAGCTAAGCAAGGACCCTAATGTCTGTGCAGGAATTGCAAGTGGTTTTGAGTGTGAAAACACACACACACACACAAACACACATAATTGAAACTCCACAGAAGAGGTTTAGGCCCAAATTGAATTCTGCCCAAAAATCTGATGCAGTTTCATGGTCAAAATACATTCTGTCAAAACTGTTAAGGATTCATTTTCTCCTCAAAATGAAACTGCTTGGCTAATAAAGTCCTTTTTGCTTAATATTGTATCTAATGAGAGGGAATGAGTTTAAAGAAATTTCTGACGATTCTAAGGGAAACATGTACCAGTCATTGGGAAACACTGTGGGTGGCTGAGGAGAATTAGATGCACTAGCCCTGTATCTTCTGAGGCACTGTGATTGCTGGTAAAGTGTTGGTCACTCAATCGTGTCTGACTCTTTGCGACCCCATGGACTGTAGCCTGACTGGCTTCTCTGTCCGTGGAATTCTCTAGGCAAGAATACTGAAGTGGGTAACCTCCCTGCTCCAAAAGATCTTCCCAGCTCAGGGATCGAACCCAGGCCTCCTGTACTCCAGGAAGATTCTTTACCATCTGAACCACCAGGAATTGTTGGTTAAAAACCTGCTAAGTGCAAAATAAGACATGGTTCTCTGGAAGTAGGGAATGGAGTAAATGAAAGCTGAGGAGGACTCTTCCTATCTCTCATGCCTGCACCTCTTTTCTCTCCCTGCTGATTGGCTTTCCCTGTGACTCAGAAGAGCTGGCAGGAGGTGCCCGCCCCATAACTTTGAGGCTTACAGCTTCTCTATTCCAGATACCAGACCACACTGAGATTGAAATCTCTAGCCACAACTTCAAATTCCTAAAAAATGGACTGGGATCTACCCAGGTTGTGTTAGTTATCTACCCTCAGCCCAGGACAAGGATCTTCCATGTAACCTGACTGCAAGCAGCCCACTTACATGACTTGGGTAGACAGTTCCAAGGAAACACTGTGTCTTTGGCTTACAGCCTAGGAGAACTCCTTAAAAGATGTCCACTACTCTATCCATTTTAAGTTGCTATAAAAACAAATGAGATAGGAAATTTACATTCTAAAAAAGAAATTTCATTATATACTAATCTTGTGCAGAAACACAGGTAATGAAAGCAAAAGATAATGAAAACTCTCTGTATTTTGCCTCAACAGAAAATACAATTAAGCTACTTCCCAAAATAATAAACAGTCTGTCTTTATCTAATGCCTACCATTTGCATGCCTTCAAGCATTCTCATGATTAACTACGAAGTCAACGTGGGTGGACTTATTAATATTTTGCCACAGATAAGACTGTGAAGCTGGAATGATGCCCCGGAGAGACTTTCAGACAGAGGTGGCTATACGACTGCCCTAAACAATCACCTCTGATACATGGGACACACTCAGAACTCCCAAAGAGAAAGGGTGCAAACACATAAGTGCTGACCAAATTAATATTGGATGAAATTGTTTCTTAGTCTTTGGAGTTTAGATGAGGGGAAAGAATCTCAGTAAACTTGTCCCAGTGTGCTAAGTCCTGTAGCCACTTATTAACTCACCCCCCTCCCTTATTTGCTCCATAGGGGCTTCCCAGGTGGCCAGGTGGCATTAGTGGTGAAGAACTCACCAGCCAATGCAGGATACTAAGAGACTTGGGTTAGATCCCTGGGTTGGGAAGATCTCCTGGAGGAGGGCATGGCAATGCACTCCAGTATTCTTGCCTGGAGAATCCCAAGGACAGAGGAGCCTAGCGGGTGATGGTTCATAGGGATACAAAGAGTTGGGCACAACTGAAGTGATTTAGCATGCAAGCTTCAAATATTTCTAAAATCCCTGGCTGCTTCTTCATCTAAATAGACCTTATCATATCTTGGCAGATTTACTGAAAAACTAGTTTTTATAAATTATTCATTCTTTAATGAGCAAACATTCATAAAGCCCATTCAGTTTTGGTTACCCCTAGGAATGAGGAAATAGAGAAGACACACTTCCTGCTCAGGAGAGCCTCTACTGGACTATTTTCTGATTTAATTCGAACCAATTCTTATCATTATGATTGTCACTGATTTCTTGCTAAGGAAAGAGTTTTCAAGAGAGCTACAGGCTAAGGCTCAGCCTGACTGGAAGTTGCTTTGGTTCAGTTCAGTCGCTCAGTCGTGTCCAACTCTTTGTGACCGCATGGATTGCAGCATGCCAGGCCTCCCTGTCCATCACCAACTCCTGGAATTTATTCAAACTCATGTCCATTGAGTCGGTGATGCCATCCAACCACCTCATCCTCTGTTGTCCCCTTCTCCTCCTGCCTTCAATCTTTCCCAGCATCAGGGTCTTTTCCTGAGTCAGTTCTTTGCATCAGGTGGCCAAAGTATTGGAGTTTCAGCTTCAGCATTATTCCTTCCAATGAATATTCGGGACTGATTTCCTTTAGGATGGACTGGTTTGATCTCCTTGTAGTCCAAGGGACTCTCAAGAGTCTTCTCCCACACCACAGTTCAAAAACATCAATTCTTTGATGCTCAGCTTAGTCCAAATCTCACATCCATACATGACTACTGGAAAAACCATATCTTTGACTAGACAGACCTTTGTTGGCAAAGTAATGTCTCTGCTTTTTAACATTGGGTCAGACAATGGAATTTACCCTTCAGAGACCCTGTGACTTATATAGCTCTCAATTGTACCTTGGCTGGATTATAAAAGCCACAGTAAGCAGTCTCATTTCATTGATTCCAGTCTTTACCCTCATATCCATCCAATTTCACTGAAGCCCAGGTAATCTTCCAGAAACACAAATGTGGTGATGTCAGTTCCCTGTTTAAAATTCTTTGAAAGCTCTCAATCCTGCAGAGTGAAGTCTGTGCTCTTTAGCATGGTTCACACAGACTTAATCTTTTTGCTTATGTCTCCCACTTCACTTCCTATCAGCTCCTCACTCTTAGCTTCTCAGCTGCATGCTCTGTGGCTTGAGAAAAGCCAAATATTTTTTTAAACTTATCTCCATCATTTCAATCCATAAGAGCTTCATTTCCTCTTACAGATTTGCCAAAAGCAAAATAGCAAGTCTGATCCCTAGTAATATAATCAGCCAATCATTTGCCTCAGTATGAAAATGTCTCCGTTTCTGATGTCCCTGGTTATTTCAGCTTCTCTATTCTTGCCCCCATCGCCCGGAAGAGAGTCATTCAGAGACTGGAGCACTGACAGTGATGAAACAGGTAGGTTCTAGACCTGGAACCTAGCAGACCCACTCATTCATTCTTTTGTCTGATCCTGTTGTGTTGTTCTGTGGAACTTGAAAATTGGTTTCCTGGCTACTTGGTAATCAATCAGTCCAAGCTCATGGTGGTTACTCATTGATTAGCACAAGTATGTGTTAAGGTTTCAAAACAATGTTATTTTGCTTTTGCTAATCCCATGCATAGAATTTTCTCCCAATTCCAGGTTCTGTTTCCCCGGTTCAGCGCCTGGGGAACTCACTTTCTTCCGGACGCAGCTCACATGCCTTCTCCTTGGTTCCCCCTCCCTCACACTCCCTCTTCTCAATGACAGTTAATTACTTGCTCAAAGCTCACACAGTACCATGCACCTCCCTCTTGCATTGCAGTTAACACAGTGTGTGCTGAAGACCACACTGGGTTTCTGTTTCTCTCTCTGCACTTGAATGAATTCTTTATCATCAGTCTCTGAGTTTCCACCATCACTGTTTTCAGTGTCTAGTGTGGTGCCTGCCATGGAGTCATTGCTCAGTAAATGTCCATCAGAAGAAATTAAGGGACCTATGTGTCCTATGGACTTTCCTGGTGGCTCAGACGGTAAAGCGTCTGCCTACAATGTGGGAGACTCAGGTTTGATCTCTGGGTTGGGAAGATCTCCTGGAGAAGGAAATGGCAACCCACTCCAGTACTCTTGCCTGGAAAATTCCATGGACGGAGGAGACTGGTAGGCTACAGTCCATGGGGTCGCAAAGAGTTGGACACGACTGAGTGACTTCAATGTCAATGTCATGTATCCTATTGTCTAACTTCATTTACAGAGACATTTCAAATAGAATACAAGGCATTGGAATGGAACAGAACCTTTGAAATCACTCGAGAGCTGTGTTAAATGTTTCTTAACAAAAACCCTTAAACAAAGGTATGTGGATGAATGAAAGGAATATCTGGAAGATTCCACTGGAGCTATTTTGGTTTCCCAGGGTTGGCTGATCCCTGTAATGCAATTGTAGATTTGATAATGAGCCCTGAGTTGAACAGATTTGCTTTTTCTTTAAGCTCTTTGTACTAGGCTGCCCTGGACTCTTTAAGGAGAACTCTTAGGCTTGAGTGACAAGTATTTCCCCAGGCCACGGCAATGTGGGACTTTATTCAGTTTGTCTCCTCCCCCTCATGCTCCAAGTTGATTGATTTACTGGCACTATGGTTCTGTCAAAATCTCTCCCACAGATTCAGATGCAAGATGGTCTTAGGCAAGGCACTGCCCACTCTCTCCACGTGGCAGAAGTCTCCCTGAACCGCTCCCAGGCCCCAGGGCAAGGAGGTGATGGCCGACGACTCCGAGCAGGGCAGTCCCTGGCACCATGTGACTGCAGGACATGCCCCTCTCTGTAGTCCCCCCAACACACCTGCTCTTTCAGGATTTAATTTCTAGTGGTTAACGTTGGGGTTGGCTCTTTTACTAGTTTCAGTAGTTTGGGGACTGGACTCAGTTAGGGCTACTGAGAATTCTTGTCTCTCTTCTTTCCCACTTGGACAGTTATTTCCTACTTTTTATTGAAGATGAGATGTTTGGATGGCATCACCGACTCAATGGACATGAGTTTGAGTAAACTCCGGGAGTTGGTGATGGACAGGGAGGCCTGGTGTGCTGCAGTCCATGAGGTCAAAAAGAGTCGGACACGACTGAGTGTCTGAACTGAACTGATAAAGATTTCACTAGATTTTTATATTCAAGAGTCAAACAAGGTGTGTTTGTGTTTAAGCATCAGTATCCAGAGCAGAGACTTGCGTTCCCTTCTTCCCCTTCACTCAAGGCAGTGGCAGACCTTCCCACAAAGTTCCCAGCCAACCCCCTCCCTCCCTCCCTCTCATAACCCTGTTTCTAATTCCCTCTTCAGGTTCAACCAGTGAATGATCTCAAATTTTTGTGCTTCACTTTGGGATCCACAAAATGTTGGAATTTTTCAAAGGGGCTTTTTCTTTAAATTAATTAATTTATTTTAACTGGAGGCTAATTACTTTTCAATATTGTTGTGGTTTTTGCCATACATTGACATGAATCAACCATGGGTGTCCATGTGTCCCCCATCCTGGGGCCTCAAAAGCCTCCCCGCCCTCACCTAGTTCAGGCCCCAACACGCTTTGTTACCTCGTTTGCACTGCTGTCTGGAACATGACACAAAACTGCTTTCATCCTGCAGAGAGTGTGCATATTTTGAGAAAATTACTCAGCACTTAAATGTCAAGATAATCGAGCCCACAATCCCACAAATAATTACATAAAGGACAGAAATGAGGCATCACCACTGCCCATGCTGCACGGGACCTTCGGGTCCAGCCCACACCTTTCCCAGGTGGAGAGAGGAGAGGAGAGGACGAGAGCTGGACCACATGACTCCACGTGGCAGCTCCTGCTGGCCTTTCCTGAAGTCATGTCTGAGGCCAGTAAGCACTTGGACATGGCACCCTCTTAAAACCCTCAATTTCAACTTTTTGTATTTCCAAAATTATCTTACATCTCCCTCATGCTGAGATAAAAGAAGAAAGGAAATGGATGGTGAGTCTTGAGGAAATATTGTAATGCTCTTTGAGTCCTGACAAGGTAGACATCCTGATAGTGTCACCGGTGGGAAGTAACAAAAGACCGTGCAGTTGTGTGTTTGCTTGTTTTTTTTTTTAAGATTTTCTTTAATAATTAAATTTCCTTATTTTTGGTTGAAGGATAATTGTTTTACAATATTGTCTTGATTTCTGCCAAACAACAATATGGATCAGCCATGGGTATACCTATGTCCCCTCCTTCTTGAACCTCTCTCCCATCTCCCTTCTCATCCCCTCATGTTGTTACAGAGCCCCAGTTTGAGTTCCCTGAGTCATCAAATTTCCATTGATTGTCTGTTTTACATATGGTGATGTATGTGTTTCCATGTTACACACAGTTGTTTAGAACCCATCTTGGAGGTATATCCTGGTGACCAGCAGCCTTGGGCACTGTCTCCTCTGAAAACACCTTCACTGTGTTTCTGAGGAGCTGGGGCACCTGATTCAAACAATGGGACATTTTCCTGGTTTGTCTTTTCATTCAGCAGCAGCAGCAACTAGAGATATTTAAGGGGTGAGGCAACAGCGAGACGAGACCGTGGTATTTACACAGTGGCTGGGGGAATAGTCCAGCAGGAAGGGACAGAGCACTGGGATTAAGATAACTTGATACTCTGGGGTCATTTTGCATCGCAGAGGGATTCTCCCAATTAATTTCTTTTCAAATAAGCAGTTACCTTGTTCTTCAGCAGTAAAATCAAAACAACACTCATATGATTTTACTGTCATGGAAGGCAATATATATGAGATACATGCTAGGTGCCAAGCTCCATGCTGGGCTCAATGGGAGGACTAAGCTCCCACAGGCCCTGATTAAGAATCAGCAAAATAGGGTACACAGAGTCAGTAACATCTTAACATCAGGGACCCAGGCTGCTTCAGACAGTGAGAGAGTGAGGTCTGAGCCTGGTGATTAGCATAATCTTGGGCTTGAGTAGGTCTTCTATATTGTGGGACTTTACAACTTTGTATATGATGTTGCCTTCTCCTGGGGAGATTTTCATACTTCTATTGTCAAAATAATGAAGGTTCATATAACTCTTAGAACTCATAAATTACTCCTCTGGAAGAATGCAGTTTGGAACTGATCTGCTTGGTGGTAACCTTCTCTGAGCTTCCTAATCATCCTGTACATCTCCCCATTAGGTCATCAGTGACCAAGCTGCAAATTCTATAGATCATTTCTTGGGCCTCATCCTACTTTATTTATTAGCAGTATTTGACCTAGGGGACTATTTGCCTTCCAGGATACCATAGTCTCTTGGTTTGACTCATTCTATTTATCCTTCTATTTCAGAGTTCTCAGCAACCAGAACTCCAAAAGTTGTAATCTCTCAGTGTCCAGAACTCTTAGTTCTTAGAAAGAATTGATACCAGGGGGTTCATCCACAGTGGTATCTATTAATACATACTTGGTATTCCTGGAATTGTTCAGTGCCCTGCTATTCTGTATCCTGATCATAATGTGGACAGTGCTGGTCTACCAACAGTTACTAGTCTACAAAGAAATAAGAACAGAGATTAGGAGATCACACCTAAAAACCTGTAGAGCATTGCGACAGTGTTACTGCATCTATATCCGCAGTTGTTGGACTCGTCTCATTGTTCATAGTCTAAGCAGGTACAGTTTGGGCATCTTTAACTCATGTGATGAGTCACACCTATAGAAGCTAGATACCGGGCATATATAACCAGATCATGCTACCAAGTGTGGTATTTTAAGTGCAATTAGTCAACTGAAAAGTATATAACATTTGAATCCATTCTTTTCATTGAAAGATAGTTTAAATCAACTATAACATTATCAGATAAATTGTTGAAACTAACTACTTTTGAAGGATTGAAGATGAATATTGGAAAGAAATATGACTTCCTTTGTTTCATTTTGGATAAAAGTAAAAAATGAATATTCTGAGCCTGCAGAAATTGCTTTAAAATTTCTTCTGTTCTCATTAGCCTGCCTCTTCAGCCATGAGTGATATTGAAACAAAATGTAGCAACATTTCAGATGTACATTGCCCTCAGTGACTACTGCTGTCATCAATCCAACCTAGAGTAGATGCAAGAAGAAAGCTCATTTATCACTTTAAAAAATTATATATAGATATCCACGGTGTATGTTCAGAATGTATGTAGAGATTTTGAAAATGGAGAATCACAATTTCATTAATGTTTTGTTTTGATTAAAATTGTAAAACAATAAAAAGTTACAAGTGCAGTGTTCTTACTAATCACCAATATGCATAATTTCAATGTGATGCATCATTTTGGTTGTCTTTTCTCTGTTGTATTTTTTTCTGATTAGATTACTGAAATCGAGTCTTATATTTGCTAAATCTAATAAAAATGTGGTTTGATTTTGTCTGTCTTTATTTTTATTACCTTTTCTCCTTCCAATAATTTACTTTTGTTTTCTTTCACAAAAGTATCAGTTTGCAAGAGACTGAAGATATGTGAGGTGCAGTATATATCCAGAGTTAATGCAGTCCCTGGAGTTGGACAACTCTTTCTCTGTTCTGTGTATACCCACTCCTGTGCTGATATCAAGACTCATTCCTTAAAGTCCATTCAAATGCCAACCTGTTCTGAACATATCTCTTCAGCACAGACCTCTCCCCTGGACTCAGTCTTACTTGTCCAGTTGCCTACCTGACATTTCCACTAAGATGAGTGACAAGCCCAAAACTGAGCTACTGAACTTTACCCATCCCCACACAAGATGCTGTGTTCGCAAATTTCTTCATCTCAGTAAACAGAGATATCTTTCTACTAGCTCAGGCCAAACAGAGTCATCCTTCACTCTTTATCTCACATTCCACACCCACCTATATCATGTTGAAATCATGTTGATCCCACCTGTGAAATACATCCAGAATTTAACCATTATTTTTTACTACCTTCATTTCTATCAGTCAAACGCCAGCAATTACCCATCCTTACCTGGATTACTGCAATAATCTCCTAACAATCTCTCCTTTTTCTCTTGCTTTACAGTCTCTACTCAGCTCCTCTGCTGAATGAGCCTTTCAAAGCTAAGAACAAAACTTGCTACTCTTCTCCTCTGAAAGAGTGTTTGTTAGTTGCTTAGTCATGTCTGACTCTTTGCGACCCCATGGACTCTCAGGTTCCTCTGTCCATGGAATTCTCCAGGCAAGAATAGTGGAGTGGGTAACCATTCCCTTCTCCAGGGGAATCTTCTTGACCCCCTGGGGATCTTCTTGACCTCCTGGGGGTTGAACCAGGAATCGAACCAGGTCTCCTGCATTGCAGGCAAATTCTTTATCATCTGAAGCACCAGGCAAGCCCAATGAAGCCCCATTGGAGTTTAGTCTAGAGTCACTTATAAAGTCTAAAGTCACTTATAAAGACTGAAAGCTATACATGATCTGTTCTCTTCCTTTGCTCACTCTGATCCAACTGCAACTTCCTTGTTCCTCATTAAATGCACTAACCATGCTTCTGCCTCAGAGCCTTTACACTCATTGTTTCCTCTTCCCAGAGCCCCTTTCTCCTGCAGATCCCCTTAGCTTGCTCTCCCTTTAGATATTTGCTCTAATGTCATCAGCTCAATGAGATTCTTCCCAGTCCTTAAGTTTGCGTTCCTCTGATTTCTCCTATTCCTCTTCCTAATTTTTCCCCCATACAATGTAATACTTTTAAGTGGACTGTATAATTTGTATTATAAAGCTTTTCACTAGAATATAAACTCCAGGCAGCCCAGTGGGGATGTCATCTCTTATGTTCACAATCAACCCCCTAGCACCTAGTGCAGAACTTCACATATGCTTACCTTCTTTATCATAAGATCTGTTATTTGACTGTGAGCCCCTGGTAAAGAGAGAGGGTACCTTATAACATTTTTTATTATCTGTGCTTACCCTAGTACCTAGCAAAGGACAATGATCAATGTATATTCACTAACAAATGAATGAAAAGCTGTCTGGAGACCTGCAAATGATGAAGGTATACCACCAGACCTTGGGTTTTAGTACCTTAGCATGAAGGTGAGACAGCTACAGAGGAAAAACTTCTGAGGACTCACCTTGTCAGTAAGAAATCTCTACTCTCTCTTTACTTCTTCAAACAGTGACATCTAGAAGTAAAAGTTCTCACATAGTAGGGAGAGAACCATATCTTCAAAGTATTTGCCTTAAGACAACTAAGTGTTAGACTTGAGTTTCAGGAAACAGAATTCAGCCATTGTGTACATGGAAAAGATATATTCTTCTAGCTGTAAAAACAAAATTACAGCCTTTTTCTTCAAGAACAAGCAGGGGGCAATGATAGCTATATTTGGGGAAGGGCAGTGGTAGATGCATTATGGAAGCTCATAGAGGCTGCTTCCCTTTCCCTAGATCATAAAGAAATGTTATGACCAGTGTAGTCATTCACACTTTAGTATGAATAAGCTTATTTCTGTTTTTATTTTCTTTTCCTCAGAGAGATTCACTGTTGGCCTCCTCTCCTACAGTATGGATAGATTTAGGTGTCAACAATCAAGCAAGAATAAGGATACCTCTATTCAGTAAGTGAAAGTACTTCCATATTCCCCTTCAGATTTCCAAATTCCTGGTCATATTGAATGGTTCACTTTAATCCTAGGGATCAAATAAACATAAATGTTATTGTCAAGAGAGGTCTCTAACATTTGAGTATTTGATTTGCACTCTTATTGAATATCTTTAAATACAAATCAGTAAGAATAACTCATGAAAAAAAAGCTTTAATAATTTGTTGGTGTGTTGTACAACTCTTGCTTTTGCTGAACAGGGCCCGAGTCCAAGGTATGTGATATTCTACAATATAAGCTGGGGCCTTGCAGGATTAGAGTGTTGTGCTTCTTGGGATTCAGAAGTGCAGATCTATTCATCTTGCCTGGCATCTATTATCCAGACAGCTGTGAAAATACCAAAACACTGCTTATATTTCACCACTATCTTATTTGATATTCTTTTTGTTTCCACTAATGATTTACAAAAGGACATTTGCTATATGAAAAATTTGAATCCAATAAGTTTTGCCTTGTGAAAGGAAAAGAATCAACCTATGGGCATATCACATTTGGGAGTCTCATTTTTTTCTCATCTGTATAAAAAGATTTTAGTCAGAGAAACACATTGTCAGAGCCAAGAAATGAAGCATGGATTTCGAAACATGATGCCTATCTTGAGTGGAGAAACAATTTTGGAAATACACTATGGATTTTGAAATACTGACTGTGAGGAACAAGCTGCTGGTTTACAAGTACAGAGAACATAAGTGACATAGTATTTGAAATTAAGTCTATTTTTATGAGCCTAGGAGAGATAGTTAGAACAATGTGAAAACCCCACTAGATATAAGGATTTCTGACTATAAACAACACTCATAAACCTCCTAGAGATGTGCATAAGAGAGACATGGGTATATTGTAGGATCTAAATTTGTTTTGTTCAAACAGTAAACATTCCTTTGTGGCTAAGCTATGTCTTTGAACTTTCAGTTTACTTTTTTGGCTGAAAGAGAAAGAGGTGAGGGGAGCGGTGTGGGGGTGGGGGATAGAGAGAGGAAGGAAGGAAGAAAGAAAGGAAAAAAATTGTATTTTTTTGCAATATGAAATGCTTGCATATGATAGGTCATTTCTGGATCCTTTGACTTATCATAAAGGCTAACACAAAATATTTGTCATGTGCCAGAAGTTTTCAGATCATTTCATGCATACAAACTACACTAACATATTTGATCATTACAACAGTCTTATGGGATAGGTGTTATTATTGCCTGCATGCTTGATGGATAAGAAAACTGAGGCATAATTTGCCCAAGCTTAAACTGCTAATAGGGCTTCCCTCGTAGCTCAGTTGGTAAAGAATCTGTCAGCAATGTAGGAGACCTGGGTTCAATTCCTGGGTTGGGAAGATCCCCTGGAGAAGGAAATGACAACCCACTCCAGTATTCTTGCCTGGAGAATCCCATGGAAAGAGGACTCTGGCTGGCTACAGTCCATGGGGTTGCAAGAGTTGGACATGACTTAGTGACTAAACCACCACCAAACTGCTAATAAGAGGCAGGAGCAGGACACAAATACAGGCAGTCTGGTGCCAGCATCCGTTGCCTATACCATTATACCCAGCTGTCTCTTATTGGGAAGATCAAGGCTCCTTGAAAAGGTGTTTTTATTTTTTGCTGCTAATAATAGTTTAATTTTAGGTAAATTAAGTCTATGAGACTCTGTTTATGGAAATTCTACTTATTCTTTTATCTTCCTCCCATACTTCAGTATTTCTTCCCATTCATCAACACTTTAAATTGGATCTTTGAGAAAATTGATGAAGTTAATAAGCCTGTAGAGCTTGATAAGGAAAGGAAGATAGAAGACACAATTTACTAAAATTATGAATCAGAGAGATGAAATCATATAGACTTTATATTCTGCCTATTAAGACATTAAGAGAGTGAGCGAATTAGTTCTCAGTCGTGTCCAACTCTGTGACCCCATGGACTGTGCCCACCGGGCTCCTCTGTCCATGGAATTCTCCAGGCAAGAATAATGGGGTGGGTTGTCATGTCCTTCTCCAGGAGATCTTTCCAACCCAGGGATCAAACCTGGGTCTCCCACATTGCAGGCAGAATCTTTACCATCTGAGCCACCACGGGAAGCTGTATAGATATTAAAAGGAATGTTATTAAAGACAGCATGTCTATATGTTGAAAGCCAACATGAAATGGACAAATTCCTTGTAGAACACAAACTACAAAACTCACCAAAGAAAAAATAGATAAACTGAATTTATTTGAGAAGCTGAATTTTTAGTTAAAAATTTCATAAAGGAAATTTTATGATGGTTTCAGTAGTGAATTCTGCCACCCATAAAGAAGTATTATGTAAGTTCTACACAAATCATTTCAGAAAGATGAAAAAGAAGAAATGCTTCCTAATTTATTCTATGAGGCAAACCATGCAAAAATACTTGAGGAAATGTCCAAATAAAGACCAATATCTGTTGTGAACATAGAGGCAAATTCTCTAGATGAGATTTTAGCAATTTAAATCTAAAAAAAGTATAAAGCATATAACACATCATGATCAAGTGAGATTTACCTCAAAAATGCAGGGCTGACTTAACCAAAAAATGTAATTTATCAGATTAATAAAAGCAGGAAAATACCTGACAAAATCCAACATCTATTCTGGTTAGCTACTCTCAGTAAACTAAGAATATCAGAAAATATCCTCAGCCTAATAAAGGGCATCTATGAGAAGCCTAGAGAATTCCATGAACTGTATCGTCCCATGGGGTTGCAAAGAGTCAGACACAACTGAGTCACTTTCACTTCATGAGAAACCTATGGTGGATATTATACTTAAGGGTAAAAGAGCAAGTATTTTTCCCCCAAGTTCAGGAATCAGATAAGTTTGTCAACTTTTCATCATTCCTATTTAACATTACACTAGAGACTCTAAGAGTACAATTAGACCCTCTACATTGAAAGAAATAAAACAAACTGTCTTCATTTTTAAACTTCATCATCATCTATGTGGGAAATCTGATTGAATTTCAAAAAAAAACTAGAAAATTATTCAACTGAAATTTCAAAATGCAATTTACCATAGCATCAAACTGAGTGAAATAATTGCAGATATATCTGACAAAAGATATGAGATCTATGCATTTGAAAATATTAAATATTAAGAGAAAATAAAGACTAGAATATTCAGTATTGTTATCAACTATTTCCAAATTTATCCATAGATTCAAAATAATTGCAACTCTGGAAAGCTTTTTGTGGAAATTGACAAGTGAAAGTTAATTGCAATAAAAATTCTGGCATGCTTTTTGTGGAATCTGACAAGTTGGCTGTAAAATTCATATTGAAGTACAAAGACTAGCCAAGACATCTTTGGATATCTAAAATAAAATCAGAGAGTTAATGCTACTGGACTTCAAGTCATATTAAAGAAGCAGTCACCAGACAGTGTGATACTGGCATCAAGATAGAGAAGCTAATCAATGTAACAGAATAAAGAGCCCAGCAGTGGTCTCATGCATACGTGGATGAATGATTTTGACAAAGCTGCAAAGACAATTCAGGGAGAACTGATTATCTTTTCAATAAATGGTACTGGATGTTAAAATGAAAACAAAACTTCAATCCATTCCTCTCACCATATATTAAAGTTAGCTCAAAAATGAGTCATGGACCCATGCACCTAAGTGTAAAATCTAAAACTATGAAACTTCTGAGGAAAAAAAAAAGAGAAGAAAACATTTGTAAACTTGAGTCAGGCTAAGATTTTCCCCAAAAGTGTCATCCATGAGATGGAAAGTTGACAAATTGGACTTCATTAAAATATCTTCATTAAAACATCTTCTCCTCAAAGGAAATTATTAAAAGAATGAAAAGATAGTACACAAGTTGTGAACAAACCTATTTGAAAATTGTACATTTGATAAAGGACAGACACTTCACTAAAGAAGCAATAAGAATAGAAAATAAGCACATGATAAATGGACATGAGTTTGAGCAAACTCTGGAGACAGTGAAGGACAGGGAAGCCTGGCATGCTGCAGTCCACGGGGTCACAAACAATCAGACTTGACTTAGCAACTGAACAACAAAAAACTATCTGACAGCATTAGTCATTAGGGAATGTAGATGAAAAGCATGGTCTTCGTGGTGGCTCAGATGGTAAAGTATCTGCCTGCAATGCGGGAGACCTGGGTTCAGTCCCCACGTCAGGAATACCCCCTGGAGGAGGGCGTGGCACCCACCCCAATATTCTTGCCTGAAGAATCCCCATGGACAGAGGAGCCTGGCGGGCTGCAGCCTGTAGGGTCGCACAGAGTCACACACGACTGAAACAAGTCAGTAGCCGCAGCAGATTAAAAACACAGGATATGACTGCATTTCTAATAGAAGAGTCCAAAGTGAAGATAGACCATACCAAGTGTGAGCAGGATGTGGAATAACAGGAATTCTCATATCCTGCTGGTGGAAATCTAAAATGGTACAGCTTGTTCAGTAAACATTCTGGCAGCTTATTTAAAGAAAAGTTACACGTTTTCCTAACATATGATCCAGCCACTCCTATTTTCCATAATTACCCAAGAGAAAAGTAAGTGCATATCTATATAAAAACTTATGCACAGATATTCATATCAGCTTTATTCGTAAAAGGCAAAACCTGGATACATGCATGTGTATGGCTGAGTTCCTTTGCTGTACCTGAAACCATCACAACATTGTTAACTGGCTATACTTCAATATAAAATATAAAGTTAAAAACTATTGTGCATGAACTTTACCATTTATATTTTTGTAATTATCTCATATTATGTAAATGTCTCTAATATGAAGGATGTTGTTATAAATTTCACTGCTAAAGAAACAAGGCAAAAACTGGAAATAGCTCAAATGTCCATCAGCACACGAATGTCTAAACAAATTGTGGTATATCCATATAATGAAATACTATTCAGAAATAAAAATAAATAAACCAGATATTCGTGAGACAACACTAATGTTGCAATTCATCTGAGACACGATTATGCAAAGTAAAAGAATTCAGACAAAATAATACATATTATTTGATTCCATTTATAGAAAACTTTAGAAAAATTCAAACTACTCCATCTGATAGAAATTGGGTCAGGGACTCACCGTGAAGAAAGGGGCAAAGAGGAGAGTGATTATAAAAGATCTCAAGGAAACTTTGAGAGATGATGGATGTTTATCATTTTGATTGTGATGATGGTTTCGTGGCTGTATGTTTATGTCAAAATGTTTCAGACTGAACACTTTAAGTATATTCATTTTGTTGTAAATTATCCTTCAATGAAGGAGTAAATTAGATGAACAGAACAGAGCTCCTTATAATAAAAGCTACAAAATCAATTACTTTTAGCAGTGCCTTCATTTGAACTTATGTTTGATATGGTGAAATTCTGATAGAAGCAAAATATTTAGTCAGTCTGTGGGTTTGTTCTGGAAGCAGATTAACATGTATTTGGGGGACTAGTTGGCTTCTTGCTCAGCTGATTTAAATTCTGTACTGCAGAGGTGAAGTCATTTGTATGCAGCCTGTGTTCTTCACCAGCAAACACAGACTCTGTAAGTCTAAGAGTAAATCTGAGCAGGCATTCTGCTTGTTTTGTGAGCAACTCGAGTTTTGAATGACCTTGAGAATGAGCATATCTAACCTGCAGAGAAAATTGCATCATTTTTTTAATATTTAGGTTAAAAAGAATTGATTCATTTTCATCATACATAAGAAATATGTTAATAGTACATTAAAAAAATTTTTTTAACAGTATCAATTAATCCAGCAAATAAAAAATTCCCCTATCCTTGGGAAGGAGGGGACAATTTTTAGAGTTGATTTTTTAACATATGTTTAAATTCAGCCTAGGGGGTTAAACAAGAGTGGCAAATTCTTACCAATCTTTTTCACATTACTTTTAAAATCTCAAAATTGGGTAAAACTAGTATGTGTCTATATGTGTCTATGCTTTATGCACGATTTCCTAATTCTTCTAGTGTCTTATAGTAGGGAGGATTAGGCACTGCACTGATACTAACAGTGCCTGGCTTTGATGTCCCAGCTTTGCTACTTTTTAGCTTTAAATTCAGGCAAGTTATTTTGCATTGCTGAGACACAGATTACCTATGCGTAATATGAGAAACAAACACATGAGTTGCTAGACCCATCTAGTATGCGTGCCAAAAATGCAATGCAAACAGACCAGGGTCAAGCACATTGAAGTATGCAATATCACTAGTAGCTGGACTGCAGAAGTCTTGGGCTGCAAATGAAGCAGCGCAAATGCAATGCAGGAGCAAGGGTAGGAGTCAGCCTCCTGGAGAAAGACTGATGGATTCAAATCCCAGCTGCAACCTCCCAGCTGCGTGACCTTGGATAAGTCAGCTATGTGAATGAGCTGCCAGTTCTTTATTTGTAAGATTAAGGATGTGCATTGCTCAGTCACGTCTGACTCTTTCCATGGCCTGTAGCCCACCCGGCTCCTCTGTCCATGGCATTTTCCAGGTAAGAATATTGGAGTGGGTTGCCATTTCCTGCTCCAGGAGATCTTCCTGACTCAGGGATTGAATCCGAGTCTCCTGCATCTTTTGTATTGGCAGGTAGAGTCTTTCCCCACTGGGAAGCCCAAATATTAAGGATAACCTACCTTAATGCGTTGCTATGAGGCTTAAATAAAGCAATTTACGAGAATATTAAAGATTGCTCAATAGAAGTTAGCAATTATTATTATGACAAACTATCAATCAAATGAAATTTTTATGACCAGGAAAAATGCACTTTTGAAAGAAATGATTAAATTTCAGTTGGGTATAAACACTGCTGTCTGGATGGCCAAATTGTTGAACATTTAGAGGTAGATTGTGAAGCTTAAATGCATTCCTTTTAAATGAGAATTTTTGTTCCCTCATTATGTAGTAAGGCATTCTACTTCTGAGAAAAGATTGATATGCCATATACCAGTTTTAATGAATAATTTTGATATAATTGAGACAGTACACACTTTAGTCAAATGAATGTTAATCCATCATTTCAGGGTAAACATTATGTATCTAAAAATTGCATTGGGTAGTTTTACTGATGCCATGAAAGTTAGAGAAATGAGAAACGATAAAATCCTTAAGTTAATGTCAGTCAATTTTTCCCAGTACTTTGCCTGAGAAGATGTGGAATGTTTTCTCAAGTGATAGATCACTACTAAAGATAGAAAACAACAGCTATTATTGAACCAACCCTAGTACAACCAGATGTGCATCTGCAAGTTTACAGAGTTAAGAAAGGTGATGCTCTTTGGTTCAGAGTGCAGGAATGGAGGGCTTGCCAGGTGGCAACTACTAGTAAAGAACCCACCTGCCAATGTAAGAGATGTAAGAGACGCGGATTCGATCCCTGGGTCAGGAAGGTCCCCTGGAGGAGGGCATGGCAGTCCACTCCACCAGTATTCTTGCCTGGAGAATCTCATGGACAGAGGAGGCTGGTGGGCTACAGTCCGTGGATTCACAAAGAGCTGGACACGGGCTGCAGCGACTTAGCATGCATGCATGCAGGAATGGTAAGAAAGACACACAGGACAGTAAGCAATTAAAATAGGATGAAATGAACACAGAGTGAAGACATGTGAGGGGACAGAGGTGGCCCAGGACAAGGGAGTCTACTCTGTTTATGAAGTTCAAAGACAATTTCAGTGGGGAAATAACTTTCAAGGGTGTGTCTCAAAGAGTGAGTCAATGTTTTCCAGAGAAGCAATCAGGAAAAGGAACAGAGCGCGTATCTGTTGGGGAGACTGTAATCAGTAAAGATCAAAGCGGGGTGCAAGCGTGGAGCAGTGGGGTAATGGGATAGCCTGAGGACCAAACAGTGATGAGCCTTTTATATAAAATGTGAAGAATCTTCACTGCTTAGGGCTAAATGGTAATACCTGCTGGTGTCTGGTTCACTAACTATTTCGGCATCTAGGAGTCCTTCCTGTGGGTGGAGGTGTTAGTTACTTCAGGGAAATGCTACAGATGCAGAGAAAATCTTGAGGCCAAACAGCTGCTGAGCTTCTTCTGTAGTCCCGAATATTCCCAGATGTGTGGGGACTTGTGTATCTGCTTGGAACAGAGCATTGTCAATGGCACATAACCGTAACCAAGGAGCTGTGTGGGCAAGGCACCAATGGAAGAAACTCCTGGATCCCAGGCATCTTCTTTGCTAGGTCTCACAGATACAGAATGTCATAAGAATGTTCTAGTCCTCAGCTATGCTAGAAGCACAAAAACTGCCATCTGCATTATTGATGGGATAAAGGAGGCATTGAGGTCACTTGCATCTGACTGTCTCATTGTGGATTTTCAGAGAACATCTGTTGAGCAATTCCACCCAGGCTGTGGTTGTCATCTCCTCTGAAAGGCAGCATAACACAAATCCAGAAGGAGGTGGCTCTGAACAGAGCTCCCTGTAGATCAGAAAGTTTAACCAATCAGCATGGCTGAACACTTTATTCATTTCTTCCTTTAGGGTATCTGAGCCCTCCTTGATGTGCAGGACTCTGTAGGGATGCCAAAACTTGACCCCATCCTACTTCCTGGAGTCACCACATGTCTGAGGAGGAAGCTTCATGTGTAGACAACTGAAAAATAACCAGAGATGACTGCTTTGCTGAGTGTCCAAGGGAGGGGCAGATAATCTCCAGGCTGGTAGAACTCAGAAGGGGGAGAGGAAGAGCTCTGAGATACGCTGTGATTAGGGACAGTTTCTCAGAGGAGGTGGCCATAATCTGGACTTTGAAGCTCAGATAGTGCTTGAGTGGATTGAGAAGAGAGTGGATTCAAGTAAGAGAACAGACCTGAGCAAGGCCCAGAGGCACTGGCAGCAGTCTCTGCCCACCCAGCCACACCTCTCTCCTATCTGCCCACTTTTCCCTGATCATCTGGCTCAAATATTCTTGAGTTCTCTGCCTTCTGCTTTGCTGCTGGTGTCAGTATTCTTATTTGAGCTATTCTCAGTTTGGGGCAGTTTCACCCCTAATGCCCACACTCCCATCACTGGGTATTTTTGATTGTTGTCACTAGGGGAAAGTTACTGACATCTGGTGGGTTTTGGTCACACTGTAATGCACAGAATTGAAAATATTTTTTTTTTTTTTGCAAAAAATGCAAAGAATTATCCAGTCCAAATGTCAATTTTATCATCAAGGTTGAGAAAGCCTGAAAATATGTTAGTCACTCATTTGTGTCCGACTCTTTGCGACCACATGGACTGTAGTCCACCAGGCTCTTCTGTCCATGGAATTCTCCAGGCAAGAATACTGGAGTAGATAGTCATTTTCTCCTCCAGGGGATCTTCCCAGCCCAGGCATTGAACCCCAGTCTCTTGCATTGCAGGCAAATTCTTTACTGGCTGAGCCACCAGGGAAACCCTGAGAAAGTCTGGATTATTCTATTTGACTCTGTTCTCCCACTCTCACTGAAAAAGATGATTTTTCTTTCTTCAAACTCTGAAGTCACCTTCAGACATACTGGTAACATTTATTCTGGGACCTGAGCACTAAGGCACCATCTCTCAGAGGAACCTAATGGGCTACAGTCCATGGGGTCACAAACAGTTGGACCTGACCTAGCAACTGAGCACAGTATTGGATTAGGGTCCACATTAATGAGCTCATCTTAACAAATTACATATGCAGCCATCTTATTTCTAATAAGGTCACATTTTGATGTACTGGGGGTTAGCACTTCAACACATAAATTTGAGGGGGACACGATTCAGCCTATCACAATGTGCTAATAATCTTCTGTTCCTGTAAGTTTTCAGAGCACTTACTCTGTACTTTAGAACTATCATGGAGTCTATGTTATCTGCCTCCACACAGGAATTTATACCCTGAGATAATTCTTCTGTGGAGCTGTGAGCTTTCTGTGGGGAGAGGTTGAGGCAAATAAACATAGAGAGAGATTTTATGAAACTGAGCATAAAACAAATAGTTGAGTGCTTTGAAAATTTCAATTGTTGCAGTAATAAATGCTATTTTTTTAATTCTAAAATTTGTATGCTCACATATTAAAAAATCAATCATATCACTTTGTTGGCAGGTCCTGCCAAGATCCTCATATTTCTTCTTTCTTTGAGGAAAACAAAGCTGATACTTGAATTTGAGGTAATTGAATTACCTGTGTGGCCTGCATTTCACTTTTCCCTTTTTTATTATACTTAATTTTATTCCATTTAATATTCATCTACTGACAGAGTGGCAGTCTGCAGGAAGGCAATCCTTTTATGTAGATAAAAATCAGTGACTGATGGAATTTCTGGAGTGAGGACAAAGGGAAATGTAGATACACCAATAAATAGCAAACATCTTTTGAAATAATTTATCTAATCATTGTAAGATCTTAGTGACAGTTTTTAGACATATAACTTCATAATAGTCATTAGTTTCTTGATATTTCTCTGAGATACTTTGATCTGTCAATTCATTTCATTTCAGCTCCTTGCCTCTGATCTGTCTCACACAAGATGCTTTGCAGCTGCCAGAAGCTACAAACTTCTAGCACTTACTGTTTTTTCTTAATTAAATTATTTATTTTAATTGAAGGCTAATTAAGGAAAGATATTCCCTTTTGAATGCAGAGTTCCAAAGAATAGCAAGGACAGATAAGAAAGCCTTCCTCAGTGATCAATGCAAAGAAATAGAGGAAAACAACAGAATGGGAAAAACTAGAGATCTCTTCAAGAAAATTAGAGATACCAAGGGAATATTTCATGCAAAGATGGGTTTGATAAAGGACAGAAATGCTATGGACCTAACAGAAGCAGAAGATATTAAGAAGAGGTGGCAAGAATACACAGAACTGTACAAAAAAGATCTTGACAACCCATATAATCACGATGGTGTGATCACTCACCTGGAGCCAGACATCCTGGAATGTGAAGTCAAGTGGGCCTTAGGAAACATCACTACGAACAAAGCTAGTGGAGGTGATGGAGTTCCAGTTGAGCTATTTCAAATCCTGAAAGATGATGCTGTGAAAGTGCTTCCCTCAACATGCCAGCAAATTTGGGAAACTCAGCAATGGCCACAGGACTGGAAAAGGTCAGTTTTCATTCCAGTCCCAATGAAAGGCAATCCCAAAGAATGCTCAAACTATCACACAATTGCACTCATCTCACACGCTAGTAAAGTAATGCTCAAAATTCTCCAACCCAGGCTTCAGCAATACGTGAACGTGAACTTACAGATGTTCAAGCTGGTTTTAGAAAAGGCAGAAGAACCAGAGATCAAATTGCCAACATCCGTTGGATCATCGAAAAAGCAAGAGAGTGCCAGAAAAACATATATTTCTGCTTTATTGACTATGCTAAAGCCTTTGGCTGTGTGGATCACAATAAACTCTGGAAAATTCTGAAAGAGATGGGAATACCAGACCACCTGACCTGTCTCTTGAGAAACCTGTATGCAGGTCGGGAAGCAACAGTTAGAACTGGACATGGAACAACAGACTGGTTCCAAGGCTGGTTCCAAGGCTATACGTCAAGGCTGTATATTGTCACCCTGCTTATTTAACTTATATACAGAGTACATCATGAGAAACCCTGGGCTGGAAGAAGCACAAGCTGGAATCAAGATTACTGGGAGAAATATCAAAAACCTCAGATACGCAGATGACACCACCCTTATGGCAGAAAGTAAAGAGGAACTAAAAAGGCTCTTGAAGAAAGTGAAAGAGTAGAGTGAAAAAGTTGGCTTAAAGCTCAACATTCAGAAAAGCAAGATCATGGCATCTGGTCCCATCACTTTATGGGAAATAGATGGGGGAACAGTGGAAACAGTGGCTGACTTTATTTTTTTGGGCTCTAAAATCACTGCAGATGGTGATTGCAGCCACGAAATTAAAAGACGCTTACTCCTCAGAAGGCAAGTTATGACTAACCTAGATAGCATATTAAAAAGCAGAGACATTACTTTGCCAACAAAAGTCTGTCTAGTCAAGGCTATGGTTTTTCCAGTGGTCATGTATGGATGTGAGAGTTGGACTATAAAGAAAGTTGAGCGCCGAAGAATTGATACTTTTGAACTGTGGTGTTGGAGAAGACTCTTGAGAGTCCCTTAGACAGCAAGGAGATCCACCCAGTCCATCCTAAAGGAGATCAGCCCTGGATGTTCATTGGAAGGACTGATATTGAAGCTGAAACTCTAATACTTTGACCACCTGATGCAAAGAGCTGACTCATTTGAAAACACCCTGATGCTGGGAAAGATTGAGGGCAGGAGGAGAAGGGGACAGAGGATGAGATGGTTGGATGGCATCACCGACTGAATGGACACAAGTTTGAGTAAACTCTGGGGGTTGATGATTGACTGGGAGGCCTGGTGTGCTACGATCCATCTGACAAAGAGTCGGACGCGACTGAGTGACTGAACTGAACTGAACTGAATTACTTTACAATATTGTAGTGGTTTTTGCCATACATTGACATGAATCAGCCTCAGTTTTTACATTCAGCCTATACTTTGCATGTGATACTTAATAGTTGCTGAACTAACAAGTGACACATTAACTCTTGATGAAATAGATAAAGTCTATGATTTCTAGCTTAATAGTATTTGTGATTAATATAGATGATAATGATCATTTACATCCAATCCCAGACTCCAACTCATTAACTGTTTCCACTTAAAACATCCTTTCTTCTTAATCAAACTTTTCCACATTAAGGTCCAAGGGCCTTTTCTGTGTGTACGTCTGGCCAACAGCTGCCTGACTGCATGGTCCAGGCTAAGCTTTCTCTCAGATGAGTAAGGAGGTTCAGCAAGAGGAAGAAAATGGTTTTGTCCCATAGTTTGTTCCATCTAGCATATTGGATTTGGTGAAAGGATAACAGAAAAGGGAAAGAATAAGGCTGAAATAAGATGGAAACATGAAGTAGCCCTAACATCCAGAGAAGTTTTGTTCTGTCCCAACATGAGCTGGAGAAATAGCATCACTTACTTATATTGCTCTAATTATGAGCTTTTTTTTATACCTCTGAACCTTGTTACTCTCTAGCTCCATTTGATAGTCTGCTCAATGGCTAAAAAGAGTAAGGTAAAGGCAAATATTTTTTACCAGGATCCTTCTGGAAATGTCTGTATCCTCTTCTTGCTACTGCTGTTCAAACATAAGAGAACCCAGGGAGAAATTTCATATGTAAAATAAACCTCATGGTTTAATGGAGATATATATGGGTGATGGAAACCACAGATATGAAATTTTTTCTTTCATTCATTTATGTATAAATGACAAACCTCCTCTGATCTAGGTTCTACACTAGGCACTAAGATCCTTTATATATCTGTACCAAAATACAAAAGACAGGATCTCTGCTATCAAATAATTTTTCAGTACACTAAGGCAGCAGTCCCAATCTTTTTGGCACCAAGAACCAGTTTTGTGGAAGACAGTTTTTCCATGGACTTGGGTGGGATGGTTTCGAGATGATTCAAGAATGTTACATCTATTGTGATGTGTTATATCAACTCTATTTCAGATCATTGGACACTAGATCCTGCAGGCTGGGGACCCCTGCACTAGGAGAAACTGAAAACAAAAACATGTATTTATGGTGCAGTATGATAATTTAATAATATTTCTATCAGCACACTGGAAATGAGAACTCAAATCTGTTAGGGGTGTCAAAGAAAGTATGAGGAAAGGGATATATTTAAGCTGAGATTTGAAGGTTATATAGACATTTTCCAGTAAACAAGCCTGGAGAAGCATTTCCAGCTCAGGAATTCAGTGAACTATAAAGAGTTAAGATCACTTGAAATACAAACTATAAATATAGGGGGAAAAAAAAGCTGGATGTGAGTCTGAACACCCAGGCAAAAGTCAGATTCTAAAGGATCTTCTTTGCCAAGCCAGTCATTTTTAGATTTTTATTTTGTGGGAGATGGGAGGTTATTGGTGAATAATACATAGGGAAATAGCATGATAATGTTGGCATATTCAAATTATTTCTGTATCAGTGATGTAAGGTCTAATTGGAAGATGAATTTTAAAGACTGCTGATAATCTATAACATCAATAGGCTGAAAAATCTTATAATCATATTATTAATGCAGGAAAAGCAATTGGAAAAATCCAGTCTGCATTAATAACAAAAACCCACACTAAACTAGGAATAGAGGGGAACTTCCTCAACTTGATAAAGAATATTTACAAAAACCCTACAACAAAAATCAAACTTGAAACTTTCCTACTGAGCTCAAATTAAAGGAAAGGATATCCCTTCTTACCACCCCTTTTCAACCTCATTCTGGAAGTTTATCTAATACAATGAAACAAAAAAAGAAATAAAAACTATACAGTTTGGGAAAGACGAAATAAATTGTTTGTTTTTTTTTTTTTTCACAGATGGCATGATCATCTGTGTAGAACATTTGAAAGAACTGACAAAAAGACTATAGGAACTAACTATCGATTATATCAAGTTTGTAGAATAAAAAAGTTAATATAAAAAGTCAGTCACTCTCCTACCTGCTGGCAATTAACAAGTGGAATTTGACATTTAAAACACAATATCTTAAACAGTACACAAAAATATGAACTACTTTAGTATAATTCTAACAAAAATATGTACAAGAGCTACATGAGGGGGAAATTACAAAACGCTAATGAATAAAATCAAAGAAGAACTAAATAAATGGAGAAGCATTCCATGTTAATGAATGAGAAGACTCAATATCATCAATATGCCTGTTCTTTCCAACATAATCTATAGATGCAATAGGGCTCCAATCAAAATTCCAGAAAGATACTTTCTGTGTCAACAAAAATTACTGTAAATCTATAGAGAAAGGCAAAAGACCCAGAATAACATACACAATGCTGAAAGAGAAGAACAAATTTGAAGGATTGACACTAGCTGACTTCAAGACTTCCTATAAAGCCGCAATAATCAAGATAGTGTGGTGTTAGCAGAAGAAATAGGTAGATTAATGGAAAGCAATAGAGAGCCCAGAAATATAGATCCATATAAATGCATAGCCAACAAATCTGTGGTAAAGGAACACACGCAATTCAGTGGAACAAATATAGTGTTCTCAACAAATGGTGCTTGAACAATTGAATTCCACATGCCAATAAAAAGTATATATATATATGTAGAATCTACACACAGACCTTATGTCCTTCACAAAAATAACATAAAATGTATCATAGACCTAAAAATAAAATATAAAACAATAAAAATCCCAAAAGATAGCACAGAAAAGATCCTAGATGACCTTGGGCTTGAGCTTGGCAGTAATATTTTAGATATACCTACAAAGGTATGAACCATGAAAGAAATGATGAATAATCTGGAGTTTATTAAAATTAAAAAAAAAAAAAAAAACTTCTACTCAACCAGAAACAATGTCAAGAGAATGAGGACAAGCCACACATAGGGAGATTAATATGCAAAAGATACACCTCAAAAAGGACTGTCACTCAAAATATGCAAAGAATTTTTAAAACTCAATAATAAAATGGAAACCCGATTTAAGAAAAATAGTCAAAGACCTTAACAGATACAGCATCAAAAAATATACAGCTGGCAAATAATATATGAAAAGATGTTTCACGTCAGTGCCACTGAGGAAATGCAAATTGAAATAGCAATGAAATATCACTACACAACTATTGAAGTGAATAGAAGTGAAAGTTGCTCAGTCGCGTCTGACTCTTAGCGATCCCATGGACTGTAAACTGCCAGGCTTCTCTGTTCATGGAATTCTCCAGGCAAGATCACTGGAGTGGGCTGCCGTTCCCTTCTCCAGGGGAACTTCCTGACCCAGGGATCAAACATGGGTCTCCTACATTGCAGGCAGAACCTTTACCATCTGAGCCACCCAAATTCAGAACACTGACATAAAATTCTGGCAAGAATGTGGATCAACAGGAACTCTCATCCATTACTGGTTGGGATGCAAAATGGTATAGTTACTTTGGAAGAAAGTTTAGCAGTTTCTTACAAAATTAAGCATACTTTTATCAGTAATTGCACTGCTTGGTATTAAATATTTACACAAAGGAATTAAAAATTTACATACATACAAAAAACCTGCCCATGGATGTTTATGGCAGCCTTATTCATAATTGCCAAAGTTTGGAAGCAACCAAGATTTACTTTGGTAGGTGACTGGTTAAATAAACCCTGGTGCATCCAGACAACCGTATATTATTCAGTGCTAGAAGGAATGAGTAATCAAGTCATGGAGAGTCATGAAGGCATTTCAAATGTATAGTACTAAATGAGAGAATGATTCCAACCACATGATATTCTGGAAAAGTTAAGATTATGGAGGCAGTAAAAGTTGTCAAGAGTTGGGCAAGGAGGGATAAATAAACAAAGCGTAGAAGATTTTTATGGCATTGAAAGTACTTTGCATGGTACCATAATGATGAGTATGATATATGTTACTACACATTTGTCTAAACCCATCAAATATACAATACCAAAAGTGAATTGCAATGTGAATCATGGACTTTAGGTGATTACAATGTGTCAGTGTGGGTTCATCAGTTTTAACAAATGTCCTACTCTGGTGGGTTAGTTCGATAGTGTGGAATGCTATTTGTGTGTGAGGGAAGAGGTATATGGGACATCTCTGTACTTTCCTGTCAGTTTTGCTGTGAACCTAGACTGTGTCTAAATATGTAAAGCCTTAATAAAATCAATCAATCAATCAAGTCTTATTTTTTTTAATCACTTGATGAATGACGGGAATGTCTAGTATGGTTACTGAGCAAAGCTCTCATCTAGTGACTCCAGTATTTAGCTTTACATGGGAGGGAAAGAAAAAAAATCATGCTTGGAGGGAATGTCCTCTATGTGGTTAGACAACCTCGGCATTGAGAGCCATGGCCAAGTCTACTGGAAACTATGTAATTGATTCCCCCATCTGCTGTTCTTTTAAATTTCCTATGTGAAAAGATCAGAAATATAACTCTCTGGGCATCATAGCTAGCTCCTAGAGAAAGATTCCTTTCTGCAGGAAACCAGTTTAGCCACTAGCCTCTTCTGTCTTATCCTCCTATGACTTTTTAGCTCTAATCACAGTCTGTTTTCCAATAAATTAGTGTTGAGACAACTCAGCCCTGAACCTCAGCTTGAAAATGTTAGTGTCATGGGGAGAGAGCACTTAATCAGATGACTTGCAATTATTCAACAAAGAGATTTTCTCTGATTAAGACTGCCACCCTTTCTAAGGCACTTGGTCTTCTCTCTTAAAATCTTTGCTTGAGCAGGCTCTGCTGTGGCGAGTTAGCAGCTAGTACAGATGGTTTCCTGAAGGGAACAGAGAGGCTTGGCAATACGATGAAGAGAACTTTCATTGTCGTTTCATTGAAAAGGGTATTTTTAAGCAGTTCCCTACTGGCTATTAAAAGTCATTCTCTTGCATGGATGGACCTAGTGGCTTCCATACAGAGTGAATTCAGTTCAGTTCAGTTCAGTCGCTCAGTCGTGTCCGACTCTTTGTGACCCCATGAACTGCAGCACGCCAGGCCTGTGAAGTAAGTCCTAAAGAGAAAAACAAATATTGTATATTAATGCATATATGTAGAATCTAGAAAAATAGTATGGATAATCTTATTTGCAAAACACAAATAGAGGCACAGACATAAAGAACAAACATACACACCAAGGAGGGGAGGGGAGTAGGATAAATTGGGAGATTGGGATTGACATGTCTATATTATTGACTCTATGTATAAATAAATAACTAATGAGAACTGACTGTATAGCACAGGGAACTCTACTCAGAGCTCTGTGGTGATCTAAATGGGAAAGGAATCCAAAAAAGAGGGACTATATATATACATATACCTGATTCATTTTGCTGTATAGAAAGAACTAACACAACATTGTAAAGCAATGATACTCCAACAAAAACTAAACAAAAGCTAGTCTCTTACCATAGGATTGGTTAAATAATTTATTCAGCTATGTGAAATGGATTGCCTTGTCCGCATAAATTCTTCTGTCTGTAAAGATTATGCCAGACTTAATTGTGTTAAAGATGTTTGTTTTTATGTTTCCTTGATTTTGAAAATATCATATGAAAAGGAACATGATTTTGATGCATGGCATTGATAGTGAGTGAGCTTTTAGCCTCATCTCTCCTAGATGTTACAGAGGAGGCAGTTTAGGAGCAGTGGACCATGCTCTAGATACTTGGGACAGGCTGACTTCAGTAACAACTGAATTCTGGGCTCATGGTGTGATTTCAAGAAAGGTATTGAGCCCATCCTTTTATTGAGGGGGTTAATTCATACCCAGTAAAGGTCTTATGTAAAGGAGTTTGTGATGGACAGGGAGGCCTGGCCTGCCACAATTCATGGGGTTGCAAAGAGTTGGACATGACTGAGCGACTGAACTAACTAACTTAAAGTCTTATGATGATAATACGAAATAAAGTACCTAAAATACTTCTTGAAACAACTGTTAAGATAGGAAGCATTAGTTAATCACAGCTGAATTGTAGCTTAAATAGAAGCCAGAGGGGTTTGTCTCCAACCTCCCATAACCTCCTTTAAGTATTTCCTTTCTCACATGACTCTTTCTTACTAGGTTTCATGGACAAGGGAAAATGACAACAATAAGTTCTCTTAAAATTAGTTCAGTTCAGTCCAGTAGCTTAATCATGTCTGACTCTTTGTGACCCCATGGACTGCAGCACAACAGGCCTCCCTGTCCATCACCAACTCCTGGGCTTACTCAAAGTCATGTCAATCAAGTCGGTGATGCCATCCAACCAACTTGTCCTCTGTCATCCCCTTCTCCTTTTGCCTCAAATCTTTCCAAGAATCAGGGTCTTTTCCAATGAGTCAGTTCTTCGCATCAGGTGGCCAAAGTATTGGAGTTTCAGCTTCAGCATCAGTCCTTCCAATGAATATTCAGGACTGATTTCCTTTAGGATGGACCGGTTGGATCTCCTTGCAGTCTGAGGGACTCTCAAGAGTCTTCTCCAACACCACAGTTCAAAAGCATCAATTCTTCAGCGCTCAGCTTTCTTCATAGTCCAACTCTCACATCCTAATGACTATTGGAAAAAACCATAGTTTTGACTAGATGGACTTTGTTGGCAATGTAATGTCTCTGCTTTTTAATATACTGTCTAGTTTGGTCATAACTTTTCTTCCAAGGAGCAAGCATCTTTTAATTTCATGGCTGCAATCACCATCTGCAGGGATTTTGGAGCCCAAAAAAGTAAAGTCTGTCACTGTTTCCATTGTTTCCCCATCTGTTTGCCATGAAATGATGGGACCAGATGCCATGATCTTAGTTTTCTGAATGTTGAGCTTTAAGCCAACTTTTTCACTCTCCTCTTTCACTTTCATCAAGAGGTTCTTTAGTTCTTCTTCACTTTCTGCCATAAGGGTGGTGTCATCTGCACATCTGAGGTTATTGATATTTCTCCCAGCAATCTTGATTCCAGCTTGTGCTTCATCCAGCCCAGCATTCTCATGATGTACTCTGCATATAAGTTAAATAAGCAGGGTGACAATATGCAGCCTCGACGTACTCCTTTCCCGATTTGGAACCAGTCTGTTGTTCCATGTCCAGTTCTAACTGTTGCTTCCTGACCTGCATACAGATTTCTCAAGAGGCAGTTCAGGTGGTCTGGTATTCCCATCTCTTTAAGAATTTTCCATAGTTTGTGGTGATCCACACAGTCAAAGACTTTGGTACAGTCTATGAAGCAGAAATAGATGTTTTTCTGGAACTCTCTTGCTTTTTCGATGATCCAACGGATGTTGGCAATTTGATCTCTGGTTCCTCTGCCTTTTCTAAATCCAGCTTCAACATCTGGAAGATCATGGCTCACATATTGCTGAAGCCTGGCTTGGAGAATTTTGAGCATTACTTTACTAATGTGTGAGATGAGTACAATTGTGCGATAGTTTGAGCATTCTTTGGGATTGCCTTTCTTAGGGATTGCAATGAAAACTGACCTTTTCCAGTCCTGTGACCACTGCTGAGTTTTCCAAATTTGCTGGCATGTTGAGTGAAGCACTTTCACAGCATCATCTTTCAGGATTTGAAATAACTCAACTGGAATTCCATCACCTCCTCTAGCTTTGTTCGTAGTGATGCTTCCTGAGGTCCATTTGACTTCACATTCCAGGATGTCTGGCTCCAGGTGAGTGATCACACCATCGTGATTATCTGGGTCGTGAAGATCTTTTTTGCATAGTTCTTCTGCGTATTCTTGCCACCTTTTCTTGATATCTTCTGCTTCTATTAGGTCCATACCATTTCTGTCCTTTATTGAGTCCATCTTTGTATGAAATGTTCCCTTGGTATCTCTAATTTTCCTGAAGAGATCTCTAGTCTTTCCCATTCTATTGTTTTCCTCTATTTCTTTGCACTGATCACTGAGGAACACTTTATTATCTCTCCTTGCTATTCTTTGGAACTCTGCCTTCAAATGGTTATCTGAAGGCAAAAAAGCTATATATCTTTCCTTTTCTCCTTTGCTTTTCACTTCTCTTCATTTCACAGCTATTTGTAAGGCCTCCTCAGACAGCCGTTTTGCTTTTTTTGCATTTCTTTTTCTTGGGAAAGTTCTTGATCCCTGTCTCCTGTACAATGTCACAAACCTCTGTCCATAGTTCATCAGGCATTGTGTCTATCAGATCTAGTCCCTTCAATCTATTTCTCACCTCCACTGTATAATCATAAAGGATTTGATTTAGGTCATACCTGAATGGTCTAGTGGTTTTCCCTACTTTCTTCAATTTCAGTCTGAATTTGGCAATAATGAGTTCATGATCTGAGCCACAGTCAGCTCCCAGTCTTGTCTTTGCTGACTGTATAGAGCTTCTCCATTTTTGGCTGCAAAGAATATAATCAATCTGATTTCGGTATTGACCATCTGGTGATGTCCATGTGTAGAGTCTTCTCTTGTGTTGTTGGAAGAGGGTGTTTGCTATGACCAATGCATTCTCTTGGCAAAACTCTATAAGCCTTTGCCATACTTCATTCCGTACTCCAAGGCCAAATTTGCCTGTTATTCCAGGTGTTTCTTGACTTCTCTTAAAATAAAATATCTTTTTCATGTAGTGACTGTTCCTTACCACATTGCTTTGGGAGGCTTCCAATGACCCTCAAAGTGGTAGCTTGACTCACAGTTCAGATGATGCTTTTTTCCTTCTCCCCAGGAACTCTGCAGGGACTTATTGCAGGGAATGGAGTGTTGCCCAGAGCTCCAATGCTGATGGATACCTGTTGAAACAGATTATCTTTATCCATCAGGCATTGCCAGCCCTCTAGCTTATTAGCATTTCCATTCCTATATATTATTTCCAGATAATGAAACCTGAAATAGACTCCTCTAAAGCAAGTTCAAGCACATTACTTGCATTTGGTAAAATATTGATGATCTCTTCTCCCATATGGCCGCACTCCCAATTCATCAGAATGGGATGGAGGTAATAGAGAAGGATTATATCTTTCCCTATATACTCATATGCTGAGGGCACTTAAATTAAAGGGCTATTTTTAAGTCATCTAAGATTATCATGGACATATTGAGAAATAGAAGTAATGAGATACAATGATAATATTGGGGTTTCTGGAGCTGGGGAGATGTAATTTGCATTCCAGTTCTCATCCTTACTAGCTCAGTGACCTTAGACCATAAATTGACTCACAGTTTAAGTTTCATCATAAGCAAAATAGGGACAGTAGCTATGATCTGTAAAATTGATTGGAGAAAAAGAGATAATATGCAAAAGTGGGCAGCAAAGAACTTAACCCGTTGTGGGTGTGTTAAAATGAATGCTCTTATCTCTATATGTCACTGATTGAATAAGCAAGTGAACGTCTCTGTCACCCTAGACATCATGCCCACTCTTCCAGCACATTCTCAATGTACCATCTGGACTTTAACAAAATCCCCAGGAGATTCATATGCACATTGAAGTTTGAGATGTGCTGATGATGCCTACATGATGGGGTCATTGTGAGGATCAATGTGATCCCAGTGATACAAGTAAAGCAGTTGGAACCTGAAATAAATACTAAGTGATGAGTAAATATTAGCTATTATTTGCTTTCTTTTACATCAAGATATGTCTAAAACAACGACTTTTTTTTTCATTTATTTTTATTAGTTGGAGGCTAATTACTCTACAATAGTGTAGTGGTTTTTGTCATACATTGACATGAATCGGCCATGGATTTACATGTATTCCCCATCCTGATCCCTCCTCCCACCTCCCTCTCTACCCAATCCTTCTGGGTCTTCCCAGTGTGCCAGGCCCGAGCACTTGTCTCATGCACCCAACCTGGGCTGGTGATCTGTTTCACCATAAAACGACAACTTTCTTTTCAAACTTTCTGTAATCTTTCCATCATCCTCTTCTTATTTAATTGTTCCATTTGTTTGTGCTCCACAAAAATCTTCATAACTACTTTTAATAATTTTTTTTTTTTACTCTTCTCTATCAGGCTCTTTAAGGACAAAAGAGTGTCTTTTATCTCCCTATTCTCTGGGGCCAGGACAATGCAAGAATAGACCTTCAATAAATGTGAGCTGGATAAATGATATGCAAATGCATACACCTAACAACAACAATACATTGAGACAGTTCCAAGTGGATGATATGAAGAATACCTACCAGAAAGACTCATGGAATGCTAATGTGCTTTAAGAAAAGTCTTTAGTAAGGTGAGATTTAGGCTCTTGAACAACATAGATGTTTGAACAACATAGATGTTCAACAGTTTAAGAGGAAGAAGTGATGTAAATTCTACGTGCAGGTAGTGATGTGAGTGAAACTTAAAAATGGATTCCAAGTAACAGGTTCACAGGAGCAAGAATCAATATGTATTTCTGGAACAGAAAGTTCTTTGTGAGTTGTGAATTCACATACAGAAGAACCTTCGCTAAAAAACTGAAAGTAGAAAACTTCAGAAAGTTGTTGAGTTGGAAAGTAATGTGCTTTAGAAATCTTTTTAGAAAGAGAAATAAAAAGTGTGTAAACTGCATCTGCTTGTTAAGTATCTCTCAAGAGCAGGACTAATGCCCACCCAGACTCACATAAACATTCTATAAGAGGATGCATATGGTGGGGGGATAGGACAGCAATGACAGAACCATGTATACTAGCAAAGCAGAGGGTCACTTCACTGCTGATATGATGTCATTTGAATTTTTGCCAAATCTTCAAGAGGAACAAACAGCTATCAAGTCCCTGGGTTCACTCATGACTTGTTTCAAAGTTTTTCAGTTTTAAAGTTTTTAGTTGTCACAGGTGGTATTGTTTTCTGATTTGTAAATGCCCTGAAAGTTTATATTAATAATAATTTCCTGTACAAAGCTACAGTAAAGTATGACTGAGCAATCCAAGAACCATCTTTGGTCCTGAATTTGAGATGTTGTGAAACTACTGGATGAATGGTGCAAAAACTGTGTTGGGCTGATGTAAATGGTGTGTGGTCAGCTGGTCTTACTGGCTTGTCCGGTGATTCTCCTTCAGATTTATTTCAGCTTGCTACTTTGGTAAAATTTTCTAGCTTCTCCAGGCCATTGGTCAGTAGAGCATGCCAAAGAGTTTGTAAATATGCTAAGGGTATTTTTTCTGGATTTTTCAGGATGAAGTGAGGGCTTTACAATTTTTCCCTTGGAGCTGACTTTGCTAAGAAAGAAATTCTAAGAACAAATGATTTGTCCTTAATATCCTATGTTTCCTTTGTGCTATAGATGAAACAGGAAGAGTCAAAAGGATCAGAACTAAGTCAAGTCTCTTTTGAGTTATTCACCTAAACTGCTTAGTCCTTATCCTGTTGACTGACTGATTCTTTTCTAGATTATATGCCTTGAGTTTATATGTATGACCTCCCCGCTTCCCCCTGCCCCTTATTGTCCAAAAGATGTGCAGACTAGGCCTGAATATACACAAGGAGTTCAAAAATAACTTACTAAATAGTTGATGTTCAAAAATGTTAGTAAGCATCCATTTTATGGGGGTACTGGTAGTGCTCCTGGTTTTTATGAAAATGAAGCAAAGGAGTAGCCTGTATTCCATCTTGGACTTTGAGACCTTGAGGCTATAAATTTCCCTCCCAGATGCTCAATTTTGCCTATGGAGAGACAGTCTACAATTACAAGTTTCCTGAGAATGAACAGAGTGACTGAACCACAATGATGTGTCAAGGAGCCACGCTAGAGAGTGGTGGTGAGGGACTCTGGGGTAAAGAATAATAACACACATTATTTTTATCTATAATGCAATTGAATATATTCAAATTGAGAGCTATATCTATTGTGTACACATTGCACACCAGCCATTGTGTGGCAGTTCACTGGCATTTTTTCATTTATTATTGACAAAACTTTGATAAGTAGGTATTAATATCTTGCTCAATTTAATGTAGAAAGACCCTGAAGTAAGAGGTTATGCAATTCACTTGCATTCAAAGAGCTTAACAAAAATGAATTCTTATTTTAATTTGGATGATTTCTAGTGAATTTTCACAGGCATTCCCATGTACTTCTTAGACTTCTTTTTTTTCCTGATGAGTGACTTCTAGGGTGCTTCCACATATAGCATTTTATAATTAATGAAACATTTGCCCATAGGCTTTTCTGGATATTGATTTTTGAGAATGATAGTTCATTTGATAAGTCAAAATTGAACTGCAAAGTTCAAGGTGCTTTATCTACTACAGTTAAAGGCCAAAGATATAAGCCTTTGTCAGAGGCAGATCATATATAAAAGTCAGATCATACCTGGCTTTTTGATTGATATATACATATATATGTATATGTGTGTGTGTGTGTGTGTGTGTGTATATAATTCCAGGGAGAAGAGCTAATGGAGAAAAGAAGTGGGATTTTCTGTCAGTAGGGAGCAGTGGGTGTTTTAAAACCAAGAAGCAATTCACTTTATTGCTCTATCCTTTCAATGCGTACCCATGGATAGTCTACACAGGGGGTACGAATGTGGTGAGGAAGGAGACTTTGGCATATACTGTGAAATACGTGATTGAGAAGAGAAACTATGGAAGTGATTGTCAGAAATTTCTGGATTTATTCTGCTTTTGACAATCTTAAGAGCTTCAGATAAACCATTTAAATTTCCTGCAAAGTAGCTTTTGTCTTAGCAAACATGCCTTAAAACTATGAGCTATGACTAACCTTGGTTTAAAAGGAATATTATAACCAGCCCTCGAGTTGAAATAGAGAGGCAACGCATGACCTGATGGTGTTGATCTTTATTGAGTTCCCACAGGATGCACGGATTTTTAATCTACAATTTACATAGGGGGAACAGTGTCAATTTATTAAGTTCACTTACAAAGCAAATGATAACAGCGTCCATATGTTTCAAGTGAAGCATTTAATGTCAGTGTAGATCAGCTAGATGCCACCAAAATAGAATAGGAAACAGAGAATAGAAAATTTTTCCTTCTTCTGAAAAAGGTTTAGTACCAGAATAATCTAGCTTGTTTTTCTAAGCAGGGTAGATCAAAAAGACTGGAGAATCTGTTAGAAGCAGATGTGCTTAGAAATAATGATAGATGAAGACTTGTTTCCTCAAGCGAAGCAAAATACTGAAGAAAGCAATGCATTCAAAACTCATATAGGGAAATAACCTACAAAAATCATATTTGAAAATAATATGATGAAAGATGTACAGACCCTCTATACCATTGCTATTCAAAGTATGGTTCATGGAGCAGAGCCAGTTCATTATTTCCTCTTTTACTCCTTAGCAATGGATTTGATTTGTTTACAAGTATGTAAACCAGTTTGCTTATTGTTGAACTTAATTTGTAAGTCACATCTGGTGCAAACTATGACCTAGTCATGAATAGTAGTTATGCACATTTTAACCTGAAATCATTACAAAAAAAAAACTGGTTCTGCATCACAGACACAAAACCTACAGAACTTTACTGAATAAATTAAGAAAACATAAATAAGATCAGGGATAAACTATGGTCATGGATTGAAAGATTCAGTATTTTGAAGATATTAATTTCTCTCAGATTAGTATATACAATTAAGTAATTTCAAGTGGAAAAAATTTTAGCAGATTTTTTGTGTGTGTGGAAGTGGGGAGGGAGAGAAAATGACAAACTGAATCTTAGTTTATATGGGCTAAAAATAATGAATGCAATAAAAAGAAGAAAAAGAAAACTGGAAGATATAAACTACCAGTTATCAGTATCTAGTATAAAATATAGCAATTAATATAGTGTGATAACTTAGACAAAAAAAAAAAGACAATCTATTAATGGAACACAATAAGTACTCCAGAAACAGATTCCAGATTCCATACACACTATGGTACAGTGGGAAAAGAGTAATCTTTTCAATAAATGGTGCTGAATCAATTGCTTTCAAAGGAAAAAATAAAATTACCTTGACCCTTACCTCAAACCACACAAAAAATTAGTCCTAGATCTATAATAAATGTAAAAATAGATCTATAATAAATGTAAAAGTTACAACAGATGAAAACATAGGTGAACATCTTTATAAACTTGAGATGAACAAATATTTGTTAAACAGAACTCAGAATGTATTAATCACAAAAGAAAAACTTAAAGTTATCTATAATAAAATTGATGTAGACAGTTTTAGGTCTTCAAAACACACCATTAAAAGCAACTCATTCAGAATAGGATAAAACATTTACAGGACATATGTTTAACAAATAATTCATCTCCAGGATGCATTTTTTGGAAGTCCTAGATATCAATAAGAAAGTGACTGACAATCTAACTGAAAATGTGCAGATGATGAAAATGAATTTTCTGTAAACAATGATATCTAAATGGCCAATAAACTAATGAAAAAGTTCTTAACTTCATTATTCAGAATGAAAATGCAAATTAAAGGTGTAAAATGCCAAGTGTTGTCAAACACTTGGGTAACCTGGAACTTGCATCTAATTGCCAGTGAGAGGATGATGCTAGCAAAACTGTGTGGCTGCATCTGTATGTCTAAACATATGCATAACCCACGAACAAGGAAATTATTTATTTCAACAAACTAGACACTAGTAATCTAGGCTATTCAAAGCCCAAATAATGGTTACTTTCAGTTCGGTTTAGTCGCTCAGTCGTGTCCGACTCTTTGTGACCCCATGGACCACAGCACGCCAGGCCTCCCTGTCCATCACCAACTCCTGGAGTTTACTCAAACTCATGTCCATTGAGTCGGTGATGCCATCCAACCATCTCATCCTCTGTCGTCTCCTTCTCCTCTTTCCTTCAATCTTTCCCAGCATCAGGGTCTTTTCAAATGAATCAGCTCTTTGCATCAGGTGGCCAAAGTGGTTACTTTGGGGAGAAATAATGACATAAAAGGAGTACCAGGGAAACTTTGTAAAATTTTTATTTTTTATATTTTTCAAAAAGTTTGGTGACACTGGGTCTTGCTTCTGCGCACGGGCTTTTTCTAGCTGTGATGAGTGGAGGCTACGCTCTAGTTGCAATGCAGGTGCTTCTCATTGTGGCGGCGTCTCGTGTTGCAGAACAGACTCTGGGGCACTCAGGCTCAGTCGTCGCAGTGTGGAGACTCAGTATTTGTGGCACACGGGCTTAGCTGCCCCCTCAGCATGTGGAATCTTTCCAGACCAAAGATTTGAATCTGTGTCCCCTGCATTGACAGGCTGAGTGCCAACTGCTGGACCACCAGGGAAGTCCCCAGGGAAACTTTTAAGTGTTGGTAACTATGTATCTCGGGGCTTCCCTGGTAGCTCAGCTGGTAAAGAATCTGCCTGCAATGCAGGATTCTGGGTTCGATTCCTAGGTCGGGAAGATCCCCTGGAGAAGGGACAGGCTACCCATTCCAGCATTCGTGTGTTTCCCTGGTAACTCAGATGGTAAAGAATCGGCCTGCAATGCAGGAGACCTGGGTTCAATCCCTGGGTTGGGAAGATCCTCTGGAGGAGGACATGGCAACCCACTCCAGTACTCTTACCTGAAGAATCCCCATGACCAGAGGAACCTGGTGGGCTACAGTCCATGGGGCCGCAAAGAGTCAGACAGGACAGCAACTAAGCAGAGCAAAACTATGTATCTCGATCTGGTTACACAAGTTTCTTTTGAGAACATTCATCCATCTGTGCTGTCTTATCTTTGTATGTTTTAGAAGTCAGTCAATCTATTGATCAAACTCTGTATAAACATACATACAAGTAGAGAGAGAGAGAGAGAGAGAGAGAGAGAGACTGAAACTTCAAATGAAGAAATAGTTGCAGCTTGGAGGAAAAACTTGAGAAGGTAATAAGTTAGATTTTCAGTTCTAAGATTTCCTTGAAATTAAGCTAACTCTCTGAGTTCACTGAATGTGTTATAAGGGTCATACCCCTTTTAAAAAGAGAGGTTTGAGCTGATAGATTCTCCAATGTACCAACTGCATTTTCAAATATAAATTTGGTACATGTACCTAGCAATACAGAAGAAAAATCAGCAGGGACTCATGGTCAGATATATGAAACATAAAATGGTTCAGCAATTCTAGAATTCCCAGCTTGAATCTTTTTCATCCAAGAAAGTACACTGTGTTTCAAGCCAAGGAAACACTCCAGTTACCATTGTTGCTGGTTTATTACAAGCCAGGGGCAATAGACTCTAACAGGATCATTGAAAGCCTAAATTGAGGCTCCACTTGTGAAGCAAAATGCTCTAAAGCATGAGTTATTTTTAGTCTTGGCTTAAAATGAATATAATACTTAGCTTTCCAGCTGCAATAAATGGAAGGTGCAGAATAATGCTATTACCTTAAAGTAATAAGTATGTCAATTTAGTTTAGAATAGGTACCAGGATTATACTTCATCATGTCTAAAAATAAAAACCTTTAGAACCCTGTATAGAAAAATCCACGCATGGGCCAGGCTGATGGACACAGTCCTGTGGCTTCATAAATTGCAGAAGATGAAAAGGTGCCTTGCTCAGAGTTAGGAGGTGGGTGGAGGTAGTCTGCTGGAAGGCTTCTGCTTCCACTTCATACCTTCTGGAGTATCTCTTGATTAACCAAATTTAAAATGCTCTTGTTAGATATCAGCTTTCCCTGGGATAATGCTGTATATAAGCTATGCACTGTCATTGCAGATGGTGACTGCAGCCATGAAATTAAAAGACGCTTACTCCTCGGAAAGAAGGTTATGACCAACCTAGACAGCATATTAAAAAGCAGAGACATTACTTTGCCAACAAAGGTCCGTCTAGTCAAGGCTATGGTTTTTCCAGTGGCCATGTATGTATGTGAGAGTTGGGCTATAAAGAAAGCTGAGCACCGAAGAATTGATGCTTTTGAACTATGGTGTTGGAGAAGACTCTTGAGAGTCCCTTGGACTGCAAGGAGATCCAACAAGTCCATCCTAAAGGAGATCAGTCCTGGGTGTTCATTGGTAGGACTGATGTTGAAGCTGAAACTCCAATACTTTGGCCACCTGATGTGAAGAGATGACTCATTTGAAAAGACCCTGATGCTGGGAAAGACTGAGGGCAGGAGGAGAAGGGGACGACAGAGGATGAGATGGTTGGATGGCATCACCGACTCAATGGACATGGGTTTGGGTGGACTCCGGGAGTTGGTGATGGACAGGGAGGCCTGGCGTGCTGCAGTTCATGGGGTTGCGAAGAGTCAGACACGACTGACCAACTGAACTGAACTGAACTTTTTTTAAATGGATATGCATACCACCTTTTACATAAATTTTACAATCATTAATTCAGTTATTTGTTTATTAGTTTGATAATTTAGATATTTAGATATCTAATAATTAGATAATTTGATAATTAAATTGATGTTTACTAATTGCAACATATTAGGGGCTATGGAGATCCACAGATGTCTACAAAATAGCCCTGGCCTTCAAGGAGAACGAATACTAATAAAATTTTCATAAATATAAAAAAGCAATAGAATGCAGTAAGAAGAATTAAGACTGGTAAAGGAGACAGGAAAAGACCCTGATGTTGGGAAAAATTGAGGGTAGATGGAGAAGAGAGGGTACAGAGGATGAGATGGTTGTATGGCATCACCAACTCAAAAGATAGGAGTTTGGGCAAACCCTGGGAGACAGCGAAGTACAGAGAAGTCTGGCATGCTATAGCTCATGGGGTTGCGCAGAGTTGGACATGACTTAGTGACTGAACAACAACAAAAGAAGACAAAAGCTTCCTTTAGGAGAAATTAAGCAAGGATTTGCAGAAGTCGTTTGCAGAAGTTGACTTCCCTGGTAGCTCAGACAGTAAAGCGTCTGCCTACAATGTGGGAGACCTGGGATCAATCCCTGGGTCAGAAAGATCTCCTGGAGAAGGAAATGGCAACCCACTCCAGTATTCTTGCCTGGGAAATCCCATGGATGGAGGAGCCTGGTAGGCCACAGTCCAAGGGGTCACAAAGAGTCAGACACGACTGAGCGACTTCACTTTCACTTTGCAGAAGTTATGGTTCATGGCCACAAAAAGGAAAAAGTTTTGGACAAGCTAGTTGAAAAGAAGAAAGTCCTAATCAGAGGAAAAAAGAGAAAGAGAGAAAAAAGTAGGAGATGCAGAGAATTCACCAAAAAATATATTCTTACCTAGTTGGTGAAAAATGTAACCTATATATTCAGCATGGATTTTTTAAAATAGAGGAAACAGGATAAGTAATAAATTCCTGTATATGTACCATGATACTTCTTCCCTTTAGAAGACAGAATTTATGAATCTACACCAGAGTAATAAGAGAAGAATTACATGTCTCTAGGGACACAAGCAGGGTGACAACATACAGCCTTGATGTACTCCTTTTCCTATTTGGAACCAGTCTGTTGTTCCATGTCCAGTTCTAACTGTTGCTTCCTGACCTGCATATGGGTTTCTCAAGAGGCAGGTCAGTTGGTCTGGTATTCCCATCTCTTTCAGAATTTTCCACAGTTTATTGTGATCCACAGAGTTGAAGGCTTTGGCTTAGTCAATAAAGCAGAAATAGATGCTTTTCTGGAACTCTCTCGCTTTTTCGATGATGCAGTGGATATTGGCAATTTGATCTCTGGTTCCTCGGCCTTTTCTAAAACCAGCTTGAACATCTGGAAGTTCACGTTCACGTATTGCTGAAGCCTGGGTTGGAGAATTTTGAGCATTACTTTACTAGCGTGTGAGATGGGTGCAATTATGAGGTAGTTTGAGCATTCTTTGGGATTGCCTTTCTTTGGGACTGGAATGAAAACTGACCTTTTCCAGTCCTGTGGCCACTGCTGAGTTTTCCAAATTTGTTGGCATATTGAGTGTAGCACTTTCACAGCATCATCTTTCAGGATTTGAAATAGCTCAACTGGAATTCCATCACCTCCACTAGCTTTGTTCATAGTGATGCTTTCTAAGGTCCACTTGACTTCACATTCCAGGATGTCTGGCTCTAGGTGAGTGATCACTCCATTGTGATTATCTGGATTGTGAAGATCTTTTTTTTTTTTTTGAAGATCTTTTTTGTACAGTTCTTCTGTGTAGTCTTGCCACCTCTTCTTAATATCTTCTGATTCTGTTAGGTCCATACCATTTCTGTCCTTTATTGAGCCCATTTTTGCATGAAATGTTCCCTTGGTATTTCTAATTTTCTTGAAGAGATCTCTAGTCTTTCCCATTCTATTGTTTTCCTCTATTTCTTTGCATTGATCACTGAGGAAGGCTTTCTTATCTGTCCTTGCTATTCTTTGGAACTCTGCATTCAAATGGGAATATCTTTCCTTTTTCCCTTTGCTTTTCACTTCTCTTCTTTTCACAGCTATTTGTAAGGCCTCCTCAGACAACCATGGGCTGGAAGAAGCACAAGCTGGAATCAAGATTGCCGGGAGAAATATCAAACAACTCAGATATGCAGATGACACCACCCTTATGGCAGAAAGTGAAGAGGAACTAAAAAGCCTCTTGATGAAAGTGAATGAGGGAAAAAAAAAAAAATAATAATAATAAAAAAAAAATAAAAAAAAAAAAGAAAGAAAGTGAATGAGGAGAGTGAAAAAGTTGGCTTAAAGCTTAACATTCAGAAAACTAAGATCATGGCATCTGGTCCCATCACCTCATGGGAAATAGATGGGGAAATAGTGGAAACAGTGTCAGACTTTATTTTTGGGGGCTCCAAAATCACTGCAGATGGTGATTGCAGCCATGAAATTAAAAGACGCTTACTCCTTGGAAGGAAAGTTATGACCAAACTAGATAGCATATTAAAAAGCAGAGACATTACTTTGTCAACAAAGTCCATCTGGTCAAGGCTATGGTTTTTCCAGTGGTCATGTATGGATGTGAGAGTTGGACTGTGAAGAAAGCTGAGTGCCGAAGAATTGATGCTTTTGAACTGTGGTGTTGGAGAAGACTCTTGAGAATCCCTTGGACTGCAAGGAGATCCAACCAGTCCATCCTAAAGGAGATCAGTCCTGGGTGTTGATTGGAAGGACTGATGCTGAAACTGAGACTCCAGTACTTTGGCCACCTCATGTGAAGAGTTGAAAAGAGTTGCCCTTTTCCAGGGTCATTGGAAAAGACCCTGATGCTGGGAGGGATTGGGGGCAGGAGGAGAAGTGGGCGACAGAGGATGAGATGACTGGATGGCATCCCTGACTTGATGGGCATGAGTTTGAGTAAACTCCAGGAGTTGGTGATGGACAGGGAGGCCTGGCGTGCTGTGATTCATGGGTTCGCAAAGAGTCGGATACGACTGAGTGACTGAACTGAACTGAACTGAGGGACAGAAGAGTTGTGGGTTCAATCTCTAGGTCATGAAGACCCGCTGGAAAAGGAAATGGCAACCTACTCCGGTATGCTTGCCTGGAAAATCCCAGGGACAGAGCAGCCTGGAGGGCTACCGTCCGTGGGGTTGCAAAGAGTTGCCCACGACTGAGTGACTGAGCAAAGAAATACAATGGAATATTACTAGATACAGAATTGTATACAGGAAGTTAGTGGATTAATCTATTTATTCAGATACATCAGGCTGAGATAACAACTCTGCAGTTACGTATGGCAAAAGGCAGGAAGTTATTGTAAGGATTGAAGAGAGGTAGAGGCTGGTGGGAACATTTATAACTAGTCTCTCTCCCCTAAGTCCAAAGTCTTCAGGCTCCCCAGTCCTGCAGTCTCAATTCTCACCTTCTGTAAGGAACCTATACATTCCACTACCACCTCCTCCTTTGTTTCTGATTCATCACTCCCTTTATCACAGCCTGAATTCTAGGCAACCCGGGGAAATGTTGCTCCCAATATATACCCACACTTGCCCATTTCCATACATTTTCTCATCTTGTTTCCTACTCCTGCTTCTAATTAGTTGTTAAAGCTTGAGCAGGTCTCAGTCTTTAATAAAAATTACTTTTAATTCAGTTATCTATTGCCAGCCTGCTCACAAGGCACTCTTGCAGCTGCTGATACAAGAATGCCTGCCCTCCTCTATATCCTCTGGAGAAACGGTAGAATTAATATGCACGCGCTTGAGTTGTTGAAATGGCACTCTCTCGTTTCTGCCTTCCACCTTCTCACTAGTCAGGCCAGAGCTTGCCTCTCAGTGTCCTGATATTGTCTCATCCTCAGCCTCGTTTTCAGATGACATTCTGGCTGCAGAGGCCGCCCAGTTGGAGACGTCATCGCAGACAGGTGAAATGTCAGGCTGACACCATTATAGACAGGAAAGCTCACAGTTGCTTCTGAATGTTTTGCTGCCCTGGGAAACTGAATTCGTTATAAAAAATAATTTTGCTTCCTTCAAAATATCCTACATTGCCATCTTATTTGAGGACTCAGGGTTTCCTGAACACACAGCATGGTGATTCAGAAAGTTCCTTCCTGCCTGCCTTCCTGTCCACCAACAGTTCATTCTTCCCTTTCCTTCTCCATACTGTGTTGTTCAGATATTTGGAAATGACAATAACATGATGATTCTAAGCAGCACAATTTAAAATGTACCCAGTTTCAGCAAGAGTCATCTTTGATTAGCAAGATTATATAGTTCACAGATACTCAAAGTCACCTATGGGGGACACTCAGTTGTGACTAGTTAAAAAAAAAAAAAGTGTCTAAATGTGTCTCACTATGCTTTAATATCTTGGGGAAAGAATGAAAGTTTTAGTTGCTCAGTCATGTCCAACTCCTTTTGACCCCATGGACTATAGCCTGCCAGGCTTCTCTGTCCACGGGATTCTCCAGGCAAGAATACTGGAATGGGTTGCCATGCCCTCCTCCAGGGGATCTTCCCAACCCAGGGAATGAGTCCAGATGTTTAAATGATTTTGTCAGTGAAGTGAGTAGAGCTACATGGAAGGTAGGAGTACAGTCGTGAATACATCTTTCACACTTGGCTGTACCCAGCACCCAGAGTTTGATAAAATAAGGTGAAAGCATAGGAAGAAAAAAATCCAGGATATAAATTCTTAATTAACTTCCTCTGCCTTCCTTTCTTCCCTCCTGTCTCTTCCCCAATGTCTGCTCTCAGCTTTGTCTCCAGTATTGGCCCTATCCTCACTCATTATTTTCCTTTTCACAGTTTTTCATGCTTATCATTAAAGAGGCTTAAAAAATGCCTTTTGTTACTGCCAGCACTTAGCAGAGTCCCGCTGAGCAAGCCAGCTCCCAAGGGCCTGTCAGCACTTTCTGTCAGCAGCCAGCTTCCTTGCACATTGGCAGTCAGACACATGCTCATGAAATGCAACTCTTCCTTGGCTGAATCAGGACATAGAAATGAGGGAGCTGGACAGTGGGGCAGGTCCCTTGTAGGACTCTTAGTTAATAAGGTGGGCCTCTACAATTTGGATGGCTCTATGTCAGAGTGGAGCCTGTGAACAAATGGCGGATGAAGTACTGTTTAACTCCTTTGGACTGGTTGGTTAATTGGCAAAAAACCGAGACTGTGGGGGAAAAAGTAAGAAATATGGTTTAAAGATATTTTTGGAAAACTAAACTATTCTCAAGTTCAGAAAATACAGCTATAATTATGGTGCAATAGAACAGGAAACAATTTCTGAAATTAGCTTTTCCAGCTATTTTACAGACGGATATACTGAGGAATGCTGAAGGAGGGCATGGCAACCCACTCCAGTATTCTTGCAGGGAGAAGCCCTGGGGCAGAGGAGCCTGGCGTGCGACGTATGGTCCACAGAGTCACAAAGAGTCGGACATGACTGAAGCGACTTAAAATGCACAAATACTGAGGAAGAAAAAGAAGAAGGGGCTTTCCTAACACTATGCATTTTGTGGCTGAGGTCCTTAACCTGAAATTGTATAACACAGAAGTTTTCAGCCTCAGCACTTGATAATTCTTTGCCTTGGAAGGCTGTCTTGTGGACTAGGATATCCGCAGCATTTATGTCTTCTACCCTCTGAATGCCCAGAGTCATGCCCTTCAAAATCATGTTAAGCAAAAATGTCTCTGCTACTGTGTGCTCAGTCAATCAGTTGAGTTTGACTCTTTGCGACACTATGGACTATAGCCCACCAGACTCGTCTGTCCATGGGATTCTCCAGGCAAGAATACTGGAGTGGGTTGCCATGTCCTAATCCATCAGAACTTCCAGACCCATAGATTGAACCTGTGTCTCCTGGGTCTCCAGCATTGCAAGTGGATTCTTAACCAGCTAAGTCACCAGGGAAGCCCCCAAAATGTCTCTAGGTATTGCAAAAGGTTTTAGAAGAAAACAATCACCCCCAGTTGAGAACCACTGGTCTATAATAGGCTGATGCTGAACCTGTCCTTGAGTAAAGAGTTGATGCAGGGCTTCTGTACTTGGTACTGGTCAGGATGTGTCTAAAATTCTCAAAGAGTCTTTCAACTAGGAGGACTCCAAAGATAGATTATGATGGTGGTTGAAAAGAATGTTTGTCAAGTCACAATTGTTCATTTCACTTTTCTCTAAGGGCCAGGCTCTTCCCCCAAGAGGAAGCATGAGTGTGATGCCCTATGTAGAATCTGTCCTGTCTCTGCCAGTAACTCATGGACAGACTGACCTCAGAAATATAGGTTCAGGTTCCAAACTATCTTAATAAAGTGACTATCACAATAAAGTGAGGTAAACAAATTTTTTTTAAATTTCTTAGTGCACATAAAAGCTATGCTTACATTATACTGTAGAATATTAAGTATGAAACAGCATTATGTCTAAAAAAGAATGTACACAGACCTTAATTTTAAAAACTTAATTACTAATAAATACTAACCATCATCTGAATTTTAAGCAAATCAAAATCTTTTTGCAATAGTAACATCAAAGATCAGTGACTATAGATTGCCATAAGAGAAGGATCATGAGACTTCCCTGGTGGCTCAGAGGGTAAAGCGTCTGCCCGTAATGTGGGAGACCCGGGTTCGATCCCTGGGTCGGGAAGATCCTCTGGAGGAGGAAATGGCAACCCACTCCAGTACTCTTGCCTGGAAAATCCCATGGATGGAGGAGCATGGTAGGCTACAGTCCACGGGATCACAAAGAGTCAGACATGACTGAGCGACTTCACTTTCACGTTCAAGGATCATGAAACAGTTTGAAATATTGTATTACCAAAATGTGAGACAGAGACACAAAGTGAACAAATGCCGTTAGAAACATAGCACTGATAGACTTGCCCAATGCTGGGTTGCCACAAATCTTTAATTTGTAAAAAATGAAATATCTCTGAAACACAATAAAGCAAAGCACAATAACATGAGGCATGCATGTAAATGCCAAAAGCCAGTCCTCACCACTCTGGGTCCCAGTTTTCCTTTTGCTAAGCGAGAGTAACTGGGGAAAGCTTCCCACAACTCATCTATCTTTGATTACATCACACATTCATCTTCCAAAAGTGAGAAGTCCGCAGTGGCTTCCATATCAAGAGTGAACCTGTTCTCCATGCCCTTCTACATGTCAAGTCCTAAAGACTTTCCATCTCCGAATTGAGCATACTTTACTAAGCAAGTTTTAGATTTGGTTTCTGTCTAGGGGTCAGCTGAGCTGGAAAGAGAGCTGAGAGCTATTGGGTGTCCAAATCGTTCACTAAAGCAACAAGCCAAAAATAAAAGTACAAATCAAGTCTTTAATCACTTAATGTTTTCATTTTATTTTATACTGATTATTTAGCTTAATTTTCCTCGCAGGCTCTATTAGCTAGAAATACCAAAGCTGTGGACTGTAAGTGGTAATGTAGGAGATCCCTATCTTATTTCTGCTTTTAATGGAAGTAGCTTATTGCACTATTTATGCCAATATTCATTGCTAATGTTTGCAAATTGTCAGCCTGTGAGCTAACTTACTTAACATTTTTATTAGAAAGGGTTGCTGGATTATTTCAAGTCCCTTTTCAGTATCTATTGATATAATTTTATGGTTGTTCAATTTTATGTAAGGCATTATGTTTACAGCTTTTTCTGATGGTAAACCATGATTGCATTCTTGGAATAAACCCTCTTAGTTTGATATGTTATGCTTTAATATGTTGTTGGATTTCATTTTAAAATATTTTGTTTAGAATTGTTGCCCCTATACTAGTAAGTTAAACTGAACTGTAGTTTTTCTTCTTTGCACCATCTCTATTATGTTTTTATTATAAAGTTACACTATCATCACAAAGTGAATTTTGGAGTTCATCAGTTTTTCTGTGGTCTGGAATAGAATAATATTCAAGTTATTTATTCTTTATGATTTAAAGAAAAGTCGATATACAGTTTTATGTAATCTCTGTGTTTACTGTCCAAAGATATACCACAGAATTTTTATAAAGGTGTTATTGATTGTAAGAAGCCCCATTATTTCATATACTACTAAGAAAGGAAAAAGAATCTCATTATGTTAAGCTTTTTTATCATATATTGTTTTCATTTTACAATTATTGACATTTTTTAGTGATACAGAGAAAATTTTATCATATGTGAATTGTATGCATAGGTGAAAAGAATATAAATAATTTGCTAAAATTTATCCTAATCACCCTTCACATTCAGAGCTAACTCTTCTGAATCTTTATTTTTTATCTTGTATCATTCTTCTCTGTGTTGACTTATTAGTAGAGTTTCTTATATCCTTTCTCATTTCATTTCTATTTACTTATTTTTCCATTTTTAATTTGCTTGTTCTGTGTCATACTTGGGGCTTCTCAGGTGGTTCAGTAGTAAAGAATCTGCCTGACAATGTAAGAGACCCAAGAGATGACAGTTTGATCCCTGGGCCGGGAAGATCCCCTGAAGTAGGAAATGGCAACCAACTCCAGTAGTCTTGCCTGGGAAATCCCATGGACAGAGGAGCCTAGTGGGCTACAGTCCATGAGGTTGCAAAGAATCAGACACAACTGACCCCACACTCACACCCCCACACACGTGTGCACATGGTAGAATGCTTAGTAAAAGGGCATACTATGCTTGCTTCTTCTAAACTACAGGTTTCATCACCATTAATATTTCCTATTATACCTCTCTAACCTGCACTCAAAGATAATCTCTGATCAGCCATTTTTATTTCTCTATGATATTTGCGTAATGGTGTCTTCCTTGGAATTTGCCTTCAAGCTTAGATTCTCATGAAGACTTTATCCCTTAATAAGAGGATTTCCCGCTTTAGTCAAGAAGACTTTATTTGGGTGTTATCATCCAAAATCAGATAAATGGAACCCATTTATACTTCTCCTTTTCACCCATGATGATAGCCAGCATATCCCTGCTTTTTGGTCTTTCTTAGATTCAGGTTCTCACCAAGGAAAACTGAGCTGTCATATTGTCTGAAAAAGGGATCAAGGTTTCCATGAGTGAAGAGTGAATGAAGGCAGAATATTTCATCTCCAGAGACTTGGTGGATTCTGAGATGCATGATGGATTTTTCCAATCCAGGCTAAATCTTCTGTCTTCCTGAAAGGAGAAGCTGGGGGCACTGTTTTCTGGAATACATTTTCCTTCCTACCATCATAATTTGCTGTCTTTTGCCAGCTATCTGGAGTGTGGAGATCCTGCCCATATCATCATGCCATAAAACAGAGTTCTTTTTCTATTTGCCATCCTCCTTAAATTATGTTGATATCTGGAGATTATAAATTCAACAGTGGCAAGAAATAAATGGGCTTACCTGGTGGCTCAGCAGTAAAGAATGCACCAGCAGTGCAGGAGTTGGAGGAGATGTGAGTTCGATTATTGGGTTGGGAAGATTCCCTGGAGAAGGACATGGCAACCCACTCCAGTTTGCTTGCCTGGAAAATCCCACAGACAGAGGAGCTTGGTGGTCTCCTGTCCATAAGGTCACAAAACATTGGACATGACTGAAATGACTTAGCATGCATGCACTCATAAGAAATAAATAAGTCGAAGGTGACTATCATCAGAGCTCCTTCTACTCAGAAAAGAAATCTTTGGAGCCATCACTATTTTGGGGAATTGCAACATGTAGGGTGTGATGATATTCGGAGACTGCCCCACCCTACTCTTAGGATCAGTTTCCTATTTCCAGCAACCCCAAACTGGGGTTACCACTTTCACATACCTCCGAGGGAAAATGGCAGGAGTACTGCTTAACTTTCCTCACACTCAACTTCCTGAGAAAAGGAGGAAGGAAGAGTAATGGCCTGGGGAGGTCAGCAGAGGATGGTATTGGCTTATTCCTCAGGAATGTTTTCATGCTCAGAAGTGAGGGACCCGTATTTAAGCATCCAAACATGTCTGAAGTACATTTACCTCTCAAGACATACGGTGTCTGCTTGGCAAGTGAGTATGAGTCCTCTTTCCTCTTCTTATCCTAAAGTGCTTTATGTCTTCACGCCTCAGCTTCCTCCTGCAAACCAGGTCCAAATCTGTCAAATGAAACAACCGAGAGCTCTTAAGAAAATAGACCTCATAGAGAAAGGAGTGAAGAAATTCACCAAAGAACAAGAAAGTCTGACCCCATGTGAACTGTGAGTTCACACTAGTGCTTTGAATAAAAACCCAACACTATGAGCTTCCTTCTAACTTTCACCCTTTCCATCCATCTGTCGCTGAAAGTGAAAGTCGTTCAGTAGTGACCAACTCTTTGTGACCCCATAGACTATTCAGTCCATGGAATTCCCCAAGCCAGAATACTGGAGTGGGTAGACTTTCCTTTCTCCAAGGGATCTTCCTGACCCAGGGATCAAATCAGGGTATCCTGCTTTGCAGGTGGATTCTTTACCAACTGAGCTATCAGGAAAGCTCCATCTGTCATTATTCTCAATCTATTCACTTACTTGCTTTTTCTTTCTAAATGTAATCAGTCTTCTGAGTCCACTGGGTTTCTGCCTCAATGGCTGCCTCCACACTTGGTCCAAGCCCCACCTCCCCACTGTCTTGCCTGGTCATTTTCCCTTGGGGCCCTAAATTTCTTCTACTCGATTATCTGCTGGACAGGTCTTGGCCTCTGCTGGGACAAAGCATTGCTTCTTTCTCAGCCTAAGAGAACTTTTATCACCCCAAAGTCTTTGATACCAGAGAGCCAAGAAAGGGGCCAGTTCCTCTAAATGTTGGTTTGAGATTAAATAATATGATTTTTTTAAAGACTTATTCTTAAGATTTTGAAGAGATGAAGTTGTGATTTACTCTCCAATTTAATGCATATTCTATTTTATTACTACCATTTCTATAACGTGATTTTATATACACAAATATACATGTATATTTAAGACTTTAGCTAAAATCTATTTGGTTGTGCCAAGCTGGGAATTAGAATTTTCTCTCAATTTGTTCTTTAAATATCACTTAGTAGATCACCTTTCTTATCTTGTTTCAATAAGATATTTAGCTTTTAGAAAGTTATCCTATTGGATAGATTCTATTTATGGATTTTCTCTTCTGTTGCACCCATCTATATTTCTATTTTTATGCCCTTACCACATCTTGATTTGTGGTCTTTATCATACCATTTAGCTCTTTGACATTTCTTTTTCTAAATGTACTTTTATAATTATTTGTTAAGTATAAAAATTTCTACTCTGATGTTAATATAAAATTGGTATACTACTAAAGAAATATGCAGTAAAATAAATACTATAGTAATCATTTTCCCTATTCAGCAACAGGATTCTCTCTCCTTTTGTTCAGGTGGTCTTATAAATAGTATAACTCAAGACTATAGTTTTCCTCCTAAAGTTTACAGGTCTCTTTCTTTGAGTTTATTCCTAAGTATTTTATATTTTATTTCTTTGTTATCTTTTATTGAAAATGGAATCTCTTTTCCATGATTCCTTCCCATTTAAGTTCTAGTATTATTTAAGTTCATATTTAATTTTAATTTTAACTTAAGCTCTAACATGATTGACAAGGAGTTTGTTTCCTAAAGAAAAGGCAGCTTCTGGGCAAAAGCCCTAAGCAGTGCCTGTCCCATAAATAGCAAAGCTAAGGAGAGAACCCAAAGAGCTCACTGCAGCTTTGAACTGAGTCTTCGCACCTTAGTATTAGGATTTTAAGGTCCATCAAAGCAATGGTTTTTCCAGTAGTCATGTACGGATGTGAGAGTTGGACCATAAAGAAGACTGAGTGCTGAAGAATTGATGCTTTCGAATTGTGGTGCTGAAGAAGACTCTAGAGAGTCTACAGCAAGGAGATCAAACCAGCCAATCCTGAAGGAAATCAACCCTGAATATTCATTAGAAGGACTGATGGTGGAGGTGAAGAATCAGTGCTTTGGCCACCTGATGCGAAGAGCCAACTCATTGAAAAAGACTCTGGTGCTGGGAAAGATGGATGGAAGGAGGAGAAGGGAGAAACAGAGAATGAGATGGTTGGATGGTATCACAGGCTCAATGGACATGAGTTTGAGCAAATTCCAGGAAATAGTGAAGGACAGGGAAGCCTGGTGTGCTGCAGTCCGTGAGGTCACAAAGACTCAGATAGGACTGAGCAACTGAACAACAACGATCAGAATTCTAACCACCAAGTTCAGGTTTTACTTTTTATTATTTGCAAGTGGTTTGCTGCTAACATGCAGCAACTCCTCTCATGAACAATGCCAGGGACTGGGCACCACCCAGTCCTCTCAGCATGCTCATAGCCGGGTGGCACTGGTGACTCTTGAAGGTCCCACCCTCATGACCTCATTTAACCTCATTTACCTTGCAAAGGTCCCATCTCCAAACACCCTCACATTGGAGGAGAAGGCTTTGGAGAAGGTCCCCCTTTGGGGGACAGAAACATTCTGTTCACAACACCAGGGATACAGACTAGCAACAACCTCTCTCCACCATCCTCTGAATTTTTTTTTTTTTTTTTTTTTTATGTTCATGACTTTCCCAAGCCAGTCCATCACTCTGAAAGCACAACAATTCACTCTGCACAGTGATGATAAGTCCATGAAACAGTTACGATTGAAAAGACAGCAAACATGCAGAAGCCATCAAGTAAGGGCTTTGCCGAGGGACTTGCAAACAGAGACCAGTTTGAGCCTGTAAGGTTGTCTTTTCACTTCCCTCATGCTGCTTAGGACACAGTCTCAGATGCAGAGAAAGAGCTTGTTCCTCCCTCGAGCTGTGATAATTAATGTCCTGTCTGCTAATTACAGAATGAGGGCTTGGCTGGCCTCCCGCTCAGGAAAATTACCTGGCCACCTTCCAAGACTCTTCTAGCATCACCAAACTGAGGTCCACACGGTCCTGTAACTGAGGGCAAACCAAGCAAAGCAGGCTTCTACCTGATGGCTATTTGCAGGATGCCCACTCTTGGATGACTAACTCCTTCACCAAAAGGGCTGTGTCTTTCTCTTTAATATCAAGTTACAGTGAAACAAGCCCAGACTTTGATCTCAAACAGTTTGAACCCCCAACTCCAGCAATCAAAAGCTGTGCAATACTAGTCAATTTGATTTATATCTCTACATCCCAGTACTATATTCTGTAAAGTAGGAAAATTATATCTAACAAATGCAATGATTTATTTTAAGCATTTGGTACATATCAGCCAAACCACGGCATGGAAAAATGGTTGGAAGCTTCTTAATCCCTTTCTTTTCATCATTCTCATGTTATCTTGTAGAAAATGTGTGTGCATGTGTGCATGCTCAGTTGTGTCCAACTCTGCAACCCCATGGACTGTAGCCTGCTAGGCTCCTCTGCTCGTGAAATTTTCTAGACAAGAACACAGAGTAGGTTGTCATTTCCTACTCCAGGAGATCTTCACCATCCAGGGACTGAACCCAGATCTCTTGAGTCTCCTGCAGGTGATTTCTTTTCTGGGAAGAAAAAAGGTATATAGCAAATATTTGTTACTATATTTATATAGTAGGAACCATCACTGTGAACAAAACTGGTAGAGGTGCTGAAATTCCAGCTGAGCTGTTTCACATCCTAAAAGATGATGCTGTTGAAGGACTCTACTCAATATGCCAGAAAATTTGGGAAGCTCAGCAGTGGCCACAGGACTGGAAAAGGTCAGTTTTCATTCCAGTCGTCAAGAAAGGCAAGCAATGCCAAAGAATGTTCAAACTACTGCACAGTTGCTTTCATTTCACGTGCTAGCAAAGTAATGCCAAAATTCTCCAAGCTAGGCTTCAACAGTATGTGAACCGAGAACTTACAGATTTACAAGCTGAATTTAGAAAAGTCGAAGGAACCAGAGATCATATTGCCAACATCCATTGGATCATAGAAAAAGAGAATTCCAGAAAAACAACTACTTCTGCTTCATTGACTATGCTAAAGCCTTTGACAGTGTGGATCACAACAAACTGTGGACAATTTCTAAAGAGATGGGAATACCAGACCACCTTACCTGCCTCCCGAGAAACCTGTATGAAGGTCAAGAAGAAACAGAACTGGACATGGAACAGAGTCAGACAAAACTGAGGGACTCAACAACAAAATATTTATTGAATTATGAGAACGGAATTGGGACAGGAGGTAGGAATATAACAAAAACTAAGTAGAAACTCCAAGATCTCAGTTGTTAAAAACTGTCTTTACTTTTTTCCTATCCACATACTTTGGATACAAGTTAGTTCCCTTTTGGCTAGAAAGCAACATCTAAGAGGCTGTGCATCCCTTCTCTTCATTTTAAAACAAGAGATCTTTGGAAAGGATTCAAGATAATTCTGTTCCCTCTCTCACTATCACAGTTTCAAAGACACCAAAGGAACTTGTCAGAGAGACCTCATAACAGTACTGGACATGTTTCATGTTTCAGAGATGAAGGGATGCTGAAAGAAATGCAAACTATATTTGTGGAGGACATATTATCATGTTGCTCTCTCTGTTCTAGACATGGGGAATAAAAGATAAATAAGGCTTGGCTCCTGCTCTGTAGAATCTCACAGTTTGCAGGGAGATGGTTAAAAATATAAAATAAATGCAAAATAAAATGTGCAATGTGCTGTGACAGAGATACATATAAAGTTCAGGGGCAGCAGAGAGAAGAGAATTATAACAGCCTGGGGCTAGGAGGATCCATAGAGGATGCCTCACAGAAGAGACTGCCTGTGAGGTAAGCCTGGCAGGATGAAGAGGAACTTATCAGAGAGAGGCAAGTGTATACTTGGGCAAAGGTTCCTTTCATTTAAGAGGGTTTAGGGAATGAGGAAAGGTAGGAGGAGGGAGTTTTTTTGTTTGTTTGTTTGTTTTTTTAAGAGTAATGTTAACCTGACCAACTGTTATTGACCAAACAAAGTTCTATAGTCATTACAAAGGTGCTACTTAGAGTAGGTTTCACACACTATGCATGTTTTTAGTTTTCTGGATCTTCATGTAGCTCTTTGGCTTCAGAAGCTCTTTGGAACAAGTGGAGATGATTTCATCTCATGAGCTCTTTAAAATGTACCTTTCTAAAAGTGATTATATGAAAATAAAATCCATGACAAATATCAGTGATTCAACCAAGAAACACACTGTGAGACCTTGAACTAGTCCTTCAGCTTCTCTGTTCTTCCGGACCACAGGAGAATCTTAGTAAGACTTGCTAAGTCCTCTCCAAGTCTAAGATTCCATATGAATACATATAGAATGTGTATGAGGGATACATATGAGGGATACATATATTCCATATGAATACATATAGAATGTGTATGAGGGAGCTTCAGGAATTTGGACTCATTGAAGACAGAACATTTTTGAATTAGTGAAAGCAATAGGGAAAACACTTATAATAAAGTTTTATTGCTTTCAAGTACTCCAAGGAATTTCAAGAAGGCTAACTGTGTAAGCAAGTGCTTTCATCCAGAGAATAAGCCTGATTTTGAAGCTCAGTTATTTATATTAATACACTGAAAAATTGTCTGAATCTGCTTGGGATGTGTCAGATTCCTCAAGTAAATTAAATCTCTAACAACAACAACAAGTTCATCAACTGAGCTAACTCCATTTTTATAAAAGATTCAAAGAAAAGGTTTTCCCTAAATATTATGGATTTTAAATTAACAGGCTATTTTTGGATAGTTGTAGACAATTTTAGAAAATCTCACCCAAGAAGTACAGAACAACTGGTAGACTTAGTATCTTATGAAGAAGCTATTCTTGAAAACTCATGACCCCATCCTAAAGCAAAGCTAGGATTCAAGCTACTCTAAACACTCTTAATTAGCAGTGCATGTGATGACCATGCCTCAGGAACCATTGGTGTGTCCTGTCCTCGAATAGCCAAAGTAATCTTGAGAAAGAAGAATGGAAGTGGAGGAATCAACCTGCCTGACTTCAGACTCTACTACAAAGCCACAGTCATCAAGACAGTATGGTACTGGCACAAAGACAGAAATATAGATCAATGGAACAGAATAGAAAGCCCAGAGATAAATCCACGAACCTATGGACACCTTATCTTTGACAAAGGAGGCAAGGATATACAATGGAAAAAAGACAACCTCTTTAACAAGTGGTGCTGGGAAAACTGGTCAACCACTTGTAAAAGAATGAAACTAGAACACTTTCTAACACCATACACAAAAATAAACTCAAAATGGATTAAAGATCCAAATGTAAGACCAGAAACTATAAAACTCCTCGAGGAGAACATAGGCAAAACACTCTCCGACATAAATCACAGCAAGATCCTCTATGACCCACCTCCCAGAATATTGGAAATAAAAGCAAAACTAAACAAATGGGACCTAATGAAACTTAAAAGCTTTTGCACTACAAAGGAAACTATAAGTAAGGTGAAAAGACAGCCCTCAGATTGGGAGAAAATAATAGCAAATGAAGAAACAGACAAAGGATTAATCTCAAAAATATACAAGCAACTCCTGAAGCTCAATTCCAGAAAAATAAATGACCCAATCAAAAAAATGGGCCAAAGAACTAAACAGACATTTCTCCAAAGAAGACATACAGATGGCTAACAAACACATGAAAAGATGCTCAACATCACTCATTATTAGAGAAATGCAAATCCAAACCACAATGAGGTACCATTACACGCCAGTCAGGATGGCTGCTATCCAAAAGTCTACAAGCAATCAATGCTGGAGAGGGTGTGGAGAAAAGGGAACCCTCTTACACTGTTGGTGGGAATGCAAACTAGTACAGCCGCTATGGAAAACAGTGTGGAGATTTCTTAAAAAACTGGAAATAGAACTGCCATATGACCCAGCAATTCCACTTCTGGGCATACACACTGAGGAAACCAGATCTGAAAGAGACATGTGCACCCCAATGTTCATCGCAGCACTGTTTATACTAGCCAGGACATGGAAGCAACCTAGATGCCCATCAGCAGATGAATGGATAAGGAAGCTGTGGTACATATACACCATGGAATATTACTCAGCCGTTAAAAAGAATTCATTTGAACCAGTCCTAATGAGATGGATGAAGCTGGAGCCCCTTATACAGAGTGAAGTAAGCCAGAAAGATAAAGAACATTACAGCATACTAACACATATATATGGAATTTAGAAAGATGGTAACGATAACCCTATATGCAAAACAGAAAAAGAGACACAGAAATACAGAACAGACTTTTGAACTCTGTGGGAGAATGTGAGGGTGGGATATTTCAAAAGAACAGCATGTATACTATCTATGGTGAAACAGATCACCAGCCCAGGTGGGATGCATGAGACAAGTGCTCCAGCCTGGTGCACTGGGAAGACCCAGAGGAATCGGGTGGAGAGGGAGGTGGGAGGGGGGATCGGGATGGGGAATACGTGTAAATCCATGGCTGATTCATATCAATGTATGACAAAACCCACTGAAATGTTGTGAAGTAATTAGCCCCCAACTAATAAAAAAAAAATTTCAAAAAAAATAAAATAAAATAAAAAGAATGAAGCAATGGTTGCATGCTGAATACCATACCAGAAAGGAACAAGAGACTATTTGAGAGAAACATACAAGGGTGGGCATCAAATTACAGCCACCAGTTGTGGGTTCTGTTCCTGACTCTACCACACATTCACGGCAAGCCCTTGACAATTTTTCTCCTTCACTGGGTCTTAGTCTTCTCAGATACATGATGAAAGAAGTGGACTCCCACCTCTGCATTGATTCCCATAGCTTGTGGTCAAGCAAAATTGCACTGGATTCATTCTTGCCATTAAATTCCCAGAGGTAAAACTATTTGGCTTGTCTATGAGGAAATAATATAGAATAATTCATCCATATCCCTGAAGTCAACATTTCTGATAATAGAGATTTTCATGATCATTCCAATGTCACACAACAGGTTGTGGCCAGAGCAGAAATCCTGTTTCATTGCTCATTCACCTACAAGGTGGCCTGCTCAGGGATGTCAAGGTGATTGACTGGATCCCACAGAAACCACACTAGATGAGGCAAACCTTGCACAAAGTAGATAGATGACCAAATGATTTGGTTCTATTTCCTCAACTCTTAACTCTTTCTTCTTTTAGTTTTGTTCTGTACTTTTGACCTCTCTTGTCTCAATAAACCTAGCTGCAATGTAGACTCAATTATAGAAGTTTTCCAGAAATAACAATGATGGCTTCTTGATGTGACTGTCCACAGCTCCAGTGACCAAATATCTGCTTCCTTAGTCTTATCCAGGAAGTTATTGGTGGAAATATATACTATCCCTGATGGGTAAAGAACAGAGAGAGCTCTCATCTCATGAATTTGTGGGAGTTGTGAGCTTTTGGGGGCCATATGTTTTTCATGTTGTCGATTTGATTTCTCCCTCAAAAATGGAACATCAGCAGGAATAAGGGAAAAACAGGCTATATATTGCTATCAACAAAGAACACAGAGAAAACACAAAAACCCTAGTTTAAAAAGTATAGCACTATAGAACTAAGTCAGTTTCAAAGTTCTGGAGGTGCATTTATGTTGGATAAAAATAATGCAATAACCACCCCTACCCCAACTCAAATGGCAAGTCAAAAATATAAAACAGGATTTAGCTATAACAGTGAAAAGAGAGAAATATATAGGGAGAGACTGACATGAAAGAATTGATGGAATTTGGAACTAAATGAGGATGGCATCTGTGGGTATCTATGAAGATAATAATCAACTCCTTCACAATTCATAAAGCAAACTAATCCATTTAGTCATTCTTTAGTTATGCATTTACTACATGCCCACTGTGAGGCAAGTGCTCTTTTTCTTTCTAGCTCTGTGTACAAATGTATCAGTTCAAAAGATAGATAAAATCTGTGCTTTTGACCTAATGGTGGGTTGAAGACAGCTGTTAAGACAGCTATCAAATCCATAAACAAATAGATCAACAAGGTAATTTCTCATAGTGAAAAATGCAATGACACAGCTAAACTCAGAAAAGTGACAACATCAAATGCTGGCAAAGATATGGAGCATCAGATATTCTCATTCATTGCTGATGGAAATGTTCAAAGTGGTTCAGCCAATGTAGAAGACAGTTTGACAGTTTCTTAGAAAGCTAAACATAGTCTTACCATATGACCCAGCAATCACACTACTCGGTGTTACTCAAGTGAGTTGAAAACATATGTCCACATAAAAACCTGAACACAAGTGTTTATAGTGGTTTTATTCGTATCTGCTAAAAACTGGAAGCAACAAAGTGCCCTTCAATAGGTTAATGGATAAACAAACTCTGTTGCATTTGTATAATGGGATATTATTCAGAAATTTAAGGAAATAAACTACCAAGCTACGAAAAGATATAGAATAGCCTTAAATGCATATTACAAAGATTAAAAAAGCCAATCTGCAAAGGCTACATATCATATGACTTCAACTATATGATTTCTGAAAAGGAGAAACTATAGAAATAGTAAAAAGATCAGGGGTTACCAGGAGTTCCAGTGGATGGAGAGATGCACAGGTGGGACACAAAGAATTTTAAGGGCAGTGAAACCATTCTACATGATATTGTAATAAAGGATATATGGCATTATGCATTGGTCAACATGTACTGAACCGACATTATTTCATCAGTTGTCACAATGTTTGGACTCATTTAGCAGTGCTTATTAGTGAATAATATGTGGTGTAACTATTGATGATGATAAGTCTGTAAACCTTAATAAAAATTTCTGAAAGCACCCTAGAGTTTTGCTACTATCTGTGATTTTTATAGGGAAAGCAAGCCAGTGTGCATTAGAGGAGGAAATATTTAGCTAGGAATCAGGAGACAAAAACTCTTGCCCTGATTCTGACCCTGATTTGATGATTTTGAATAAGTCATTTTCCCAACCTCAACCCCAGTTCCTGAATCAATAAGACAACGGATTGGATCAGGTCATTTCAATGGTATTTTGCAGCTTTATCACTGAATATAAATCATCTATTTCACCACTGCTGAATGAAAATGAAGAGGTGATCAATAGACTCATGAATTTATTACACAGTGGAAATCAGCACACCCAAATGTTGTGACCTGTTCAAGGTTATGCAGTGACTTAGTGGCTGAATAGGGACAAGGGCCGAGGTTTCCTCAATCCTAGTGTTGTGTCACCCCCCACATCACACTCTTGGAAGATAGTCATTTAATATTCATCTAAGTAAAAACTGGTGGTGGTTTAGTTGCTAAGTGGTATCCAACTCCTGGGACCCATTGGACTGCAGCCCACCAGGAGGCAAGAATACTGGAGTAGATTGTCATTTCCTTCTCCAGGGGAACCTTCCCAACCCAGGGGTTGAACCTAGATGTCCTGTATTGCAGGAAGATTCTTTCCTGACTGAGCCACCAGGGAAGCCCAAGTAAGAAATGAAATTATCAAAATGTACTAGCCTCTGATGGATAATCTTCAGATTGGGGCATTTTGTAACTGCAGAAACACTTGGATTTCCACAGAAGAATAATACATAGAAATTTCTAGTAAAGAGTAAAATTTAAATGAGTGACATGTATTTGATCCTCTCAGCCAGGCATGATGGGAAATAAGGAGACAGAATGGGTGAGCACTGACTCTGGTGACAGTGTCACTTTCCCCCTCTGAGCTTCAGGTTTCCCACCCGACTAATGGAAATAATGATAATGTGTTTGGTGTCAGGTTCTGGGAAGTAAGGACTAGAACGTGGAAGGCCCTTAGCACAGTAGCCTGGCAAGATCATGCTTAGTAAGTATTAGCTATTAGTATGGGAGGGGTTGGGGGCAGGAGGAGAAGGGGACGACAGAGGATGAGATGGCTGGATGGCATCACCGACTCTATGGGCATGAGTTTGAGTAAACTCCGGGAGTTGGTGATGGACAGGGAGGCCTGGCGTGCTGCGATTCATGGGGTCGCAAAGAGTCGGACACGACTGAGCAACTGAACTGGACTGAACTGAACTGAACTGAACTCAAGTTTACACATGAGAAAACTGAGGCTCGCAGTGGGGCTATGAGTCCAGGAACTCTCAGTGAAGTAAATAGGAATTCTTTCTCTCCAGAACCTTCTACCCAGTCACAAAAGAACTAGGGTGTATGAAGAAAGCATGCAGTTTGGATCCAGAAGACCCAGGTATGAATCCCTTTTCTGCTCTGTCCTCAACTTGTAACATTGATCACATTACTTCAGGGCTCTGATCCTTGTTTGATTCATCTATAATAAGAGTTGATGGTGATACCTGTTTTACAAGCTGGCTGTGAGGATCAAACCGTAAGGTTTCTATTGCAGTGTCAGTTATTGCTGTCATCACTATTAACAGTCTAACTGGCTTATGGAGTCAGACTTGGTGAAGTGAGGGTGTCCCCTGACCTGGTGGCCATGCAGATGACTCAGTAGACTAGCCATGCCAGTGCCGCTGGGTTCAGAGGGTCCACAGTCACCCAGCACAGTCCCCAGTGTGAGAGCATCCTTCAAAGCACAGGGGAAGGACAGCTCTGTTCGGCAGGGAGAGACACTCACACAGACAGACAAGTTATAAGAGATCTTTCAGCGGCTTTAAAGTAGCTCAAACCACCCGGCCTTGATGAAAGACATCTGAGGCTTGTGTGATGGGGCCGCTGCATTCCTGGGGTAGATCCTTAAAGATCTATAGACAGTAGCAGGGTCTCCAGTTAGTTCTCTAAGATATAGAGTGATTTTTGTGTGAATTTGCCCAAACACCCCTTCATAGAACTCTTCAATGACATGTAGGGGCTCAAGGGATAAAGACAAAGCTCTTTCACAAGGAGTACACAACTGACTTTTCCAGCATGTTCGAGGTCTTGCCTACCTCTCCCCTTGATCTGGCATCTTCCTTCCCTCACACTCTCCAGACAGTCTGTCTTAGCATTTCCTCCTTCACAGCCCCTTTCATGTTCTGCTTTCTCTGAAATGCAACTCTTCTCTCCTGCTCCCTTCTTGGTTCACTCCTGCATAACCCTGACAACTCAGATGGATCATTACTTTGTCACTAAATGTTCATTTTTTTCTGAGTTATAGAATTGTGGATGGTTTGTGGCTTTCTTATTTTTACATTAATGTATTTATTTTTAAAAATAAATGATAATCATTTATTTATTCAATTTTATACAGTAAATATTCTTTATACATCTTCTATGGGACAGCATTATTCTAAAGAGTAAGTATAGAAAGTAAGTATAGAAAACAAATATTTGCTTTTATGACACTTACATCCTAGTGGAAGAAACAGACAGCAAACAGTTAAAGGAACTAAAATATCTGGGGGTGGGGATCAGGAATTTAAATATTAATTTATTACTGAAACTAGAATAGAAAGGCCACCGAACAACTAACACATTTTGGCTTCCCTGATAGCTCAGCTGGTAAAGAATCTGCCTGCAGTGCAGGAGATCCCCGCTTGATTCCTGAGTCAGGAAGATCCCCTGGAGAAGGCATAGGGTACACTCCAGTATTCTTGAGCTTCCCTGGAGGCTCAGATGATAAAGAATCTGCCTACAATGGAGGAGACCCAGGTTTGATCCCTGGTTTGGGAAGATCCCCTGGAAATGGAAAGGCTACCCACTCCAGTATTTTTGCCTTGAGATTCCATGGACAGAGGAGACTGGTGGGCTACAGTCCATGGGGTCACAAAGAGTCAGATATGACTGAAAGACTTTCACTTTCATAATACATTTAAAAGATGGTTGTACAAGACAGTTTACTTGAATTAAGAGTTTTTATAAAGCAGTTCAAAGATCTGAGAAGGTTTATCTTGCCAAAGAAGAAATATACTGTTGTTTAGTTGCTCAGTCACATCCAACTCTCTGCAGTCCCATGAACTATAGCCTGCCAGGTTCCTCTGTCCACAGAATTCTCCAGGCAAGAATACAGGAGTGGGTTGCTATTTTCTTCTGCAGGGGATCCTCCTGACCCAATACTAACTGAAGAGTCATCATTTGAAGTAGAAGCCTATCTTCACAAATCCAAAGAGCAGATTTCAAACCATGGCTTCCAAGTTGCAGGAAGACAATATTTGATTCACAATTTAAAACAGTACAGTGATTACAGCTGTTGGAATATATAACACTCTGCCTTAGTAATGGGGGAACTTAGTCATAAATGGAATCAACACTGGGGGCAAAGTGGTATAGGAACTCACCTGTCTTTTGGACACTCTCCTGGATAATACACCACACTTATTTTCATAAGAGTCTATCCTTTCATCAAGTAAATCCACATCTTGTCACATAAGAATTCATGGATGTGATGAGAAGAGAAAGACAGTGATTAGATATTCATAATGGTGCAAGTATTATTCTATAAGTGTTGCACATATACCTAGTATTTATGTGCATTTCTTTTAGAATTAACAGCAACAAATATGTATTTTTCTGTTTCAAATTGAATTAGATTAAAAATCCAGCCCACAGCTGAATTGCTTTTTGTTTTCCTATTAATCAAGGGGGTGTAGAACTACTTTGATTTTCACCAATAATTTAAATGATTTAGGGTTTGCTAAGAATTTTTTTCTTTTTTGATTTTAACTGTAGATTTCAAGGGAAAGGTTGTTTTTAATAATGAAAGTCACTTAATTATTAAAACAGTCTGCTCTTTGCCACAAGTAGAACTTCAGCCTTGGAAATGATTGCCTTTATTCTTTTTAGTCCTCCCAAAACAAACTCAGAGAAATGCCCTACAGATTATAGAGAATTCAGATTGTTGTATTCAGACCCAGTTATGCTTTTTTTTTAAACTAAATTTATTTATTTTTCGTTGGAGGATAACTTCTATACAATGTTGTGTTGGTTTCTGCCATACATCAACATGAATCAGCATAGGTGTACATATGTTCCCTCCTTCTTGAACCTCCCTCCCACCTCCCACCCCATCCCATCCCTCCACGTTGTCACAGGGCTCCAAGCTGAGCTCCAGGGGTTATATAGCAACTTACCAGTAGCTAGCTATTTTACACTTGGTAATGCATGTATTTCAGTGCTACTCTTTCAATTTGTCCATAATCGTGTTCTCCTACCCCTGCTGTGTCCACAAGTTTGTTCTCTATGCCCGAGTCTATTTCTGCCCTGCAGACAGGTTCATCAGTATCATTTTCCTAGATTCCATATCTAGGAAATGTTAATATACGATATTTGTTTTTCTCTTTCTGACTTACTTCATTCTGTGTGTCTGGCTCTGCTGACAGACATAGACTTATTCATTCTTGAAACAGGAGAAAAATAACTTTTAGCATTCCATCCTGTCCACCTGCTCACATATACTAAGTGGCGGGCTTAAGAGTTGGAGTCTTGCCACCTGGCTTCCTGGCTAGGATGTTGCCCATTTTACTTGGCCAAGAATTTTAAGGTAGCTAAAGGCTGTTGAGTTTAGAGGGCATGAGAGGAAGCTTTGGGATTTTCTCATGATCAGTGCTTGGAGGGTCAGCCTATAGCTCATCTTTTCTGTCCTCCAAGGAGCTAGCAGAGGGAGGGTACCATCAAGGAAAACTAGTAGGTATCAGAAACCATCTATACTAATGGTTGGTAATACAAGATAGCCCATAAATGTTTGGCTCTCTGGAAAAAGCTGAAGTGGAAAACAGGAGTTATCCTGGGATTGACGTGGATTCCCCTTCTGTACATTGGAACATGCAGTCCTTCATACAAGGGTAATGAGAGGTCCATCTGGGTCCAGAGCCCAAATGCAGTTCCCATATTGCTGCATGGACTAAGACAGAAGTTGGCTTCACACCAGTCATTGTCAGGGCAGAGGCAGGAGGAATGGTAACCTCATTCCAAAAAGAGCCACTGCCTGAGCTGTGGGCAAATGTGGTCAATGTCTGTGACCCTCCTCACCTTGAAAGGAGACTGTGAAAGGGAGGAAAACTTGAGTGTGTTATGTGAAATGAAATATTGTCTGCTCTACACTCTACCAGTAAACAAGTCTATTCCAAAAGCAAATTTCTGAGCCCAGGTGAAACAAAGCCAGCTATCTGGAAGTCATCAGCTATTTCCACCCCTTAAGTGCCAAGGAGCTGGGGGGATGTGAGAAGCTGCCATTCACCACATCTGTCATCTCTTATGGTGAATGAGAATAAAGCAAGCAGGATTGGCCCCAGATAGCTAGATGAAGGAAAGAATTTCAGTAAGCCTAGAGGCTTGCATCTTCGCATTCATAGAAGATCATTAAGTCTCTTCATGTGAGAGATTTAGTTTTCTTTCAATTAGCAGTCACAGTTTCATATTCAGATTACCTGCCCCTTGCGGCAAATTTGTGTATAGCCTAGCTCCTTCTCTGCCTCCCAGGAGTCAGCTTTCTTGGGGTCACCTGAGATACTGTCTCCTGGCCTCCAGTCCTAACATTCCCACTGAATAAAAACTAACCCTCAACTTTTAGGCTGCTTGTATTTTTCAGTGGTCAGGTAAGAGCAAACCTAGAGAGGGAAGGACTGACCCTTTCCTTCCATCACTGAATGGCTTATTGGTCTGAGAAATTATCTTTTGGGAAACTAAAAAAAATAAAAAAGAAATGTTAACTTTTCAGTAACAGACCTTTGAATCCCACCAAAGTGAAAAATTTCCATCTGAATAGATGCATTTAAAAAAAATGTTTTGTTCTGGCTGGACAAAAAAGCTTATACATCACAAAAAGATATACAAAGGAGTTTTAAAGGAATGGAGCTTTAAAAATATTTATTTGAATTTGCCTTTTTTGTCCCCTTGGCATTTTAAAAATAAGGAAACTGGTCTAGAAAGAAAGCAACCTGCCCAATGTAACCAGTCAATTAACATCAGAGCTGGATCTAGACCTGGGTTCTTTCTAGACAAAATTTGTAAGCTCTGGATGAAATCTTTTCATTAGAGAATACCTAAATCCACATTGATCCTGATGACACTGTCCTCTGCTTGTCGTTTTAAACCATGCTATTTTTATTCCACTGCGAAATTTCTCATTTTCAAAATAAATAATTTATTAACTAAGCAGAGTCAAAACAAAATCCTCCCCGATTTAAATGCTGGCATGACAGTGACCAGCAGATAGACTCGGTTTCCATTGAAGGATTGGGTTTCCATTGAAGGATTGGGTTTCCTTTTCCAACTATAAATTCCCCCTTTTCCCAGGACTATTTCATTGCTCAGTCCAGAAGTTCAGATGACAGAGTTTATAAGAAATATGGCTCTGAGGTGTAATCTAGTGAAGTTTTTTTCTCAAGGAGAACTGAAACCTGTTATTAAGCTGTGAGAAGACTTACGTTGAAAGGATTTACTTTTTCCCCTAATGAGATCAGGAGCTTCTGTTAGGGGCCCGAGTTTCCCCTAACATAAAACTTCAAAGGGATCAATTACTGATACTCAGAGCTTCTATCTCCTTTTTGTAGTTTCAGACTGAGTATTTTCAGCTTTTGGATGTCCTTTTTCTTTTCTTTTCCCTCTTCAAGCCATCAGAGAGTAGGGAATGGGAAGCCCCATCCCCACAGTAACCGCTGTAGACACATCAATCCTAGAGAGGGCTGCCTGGACTCTTTTCTACCATCATACCATTTTTTCTCCCAGGTTACTTGTGCCTCAGTTGTCAATCTTTACATTATGCAATGAAATTCAGCATTATGTGTTGAAAGTAAAAGAGATTGTCTATATTTTCCCATTTATTTTTGAATCCCAAGCATCTTTAAGACATTGATAATAATGAGGATGTTCAGAATCACAAAGAAAATGGCAACACAACTAACATTTGCATCCTTTTTATGTATCTGGGGACCAGGAAAAGGCTTTTATTCATTCATTTCATAGATGTGTGCTGAGGACTGGATGTGTGCCAGGCAGGGTCTAGGACTGAAAGTAAAGCAGCAAATAAAATGAAAAAGACCCTTCCTTTTGTGTGGCACTTATATTCCAGTGAAATCTGTAACATGTATGACCTTATTTATTTGAATGAATATACTCATTTAGGTAAAGAATCTGCCTGCAATGCAGGAGACCTAGGTTCCATCCCTGGGTCGGGAAGATGCCCTGGAGAAGAGAATGGCTACCCACTCCAGTATTCTAGCCTGGAGAATTCCATGGACAGAGGAGCCTGGTAGGCTTCAGTCTACGGGGTCACACAGAGTCGGACACGATTGAACAACTAACATTATCACTTTTTTTTTTTTCACACATCTAGTCCCTACTAGAAAGTTCAGGTGCAGGTATGACTGTTTCTTTGGTTTTATAGAAGAGCAAACTTAGACTCAAAGAAGTTAAATACTATGTCCAAGATTCCAAAGTTAAAATGAGATCAAGCTGAGATTTGAACCCAGAAATAGGATTTTACAGCCTATGCTTTGAATCACATTATCTCCTTGAATCCTCAGTATCATCTTCCCTGTGATTGCCTAATCACTACATTTTACATATGACAAAATGAGAGGTTACTATCCCAAAATACCACATCTGGGATTTGACTATTATAGATTTGTAGCACAGTCTAAAGTCAGGAAGTGTGATACCTCTAGTATTGTTCTTTTTTCTCAAGACTGCTTTGGCTATTCGGGGCCTTTTATGTTTCCATGTAAACTGCCGGATAATTTGTTCTCATTCTGTGAAAAATGTCACGAGCATTTTAATAGGGATTGCATTAAATCTGTAGATTGCTTTGTGTAGTATGGATGTTTTAGCAATATTAATTTCCCCAATCTATGAACACAAGGTATCTTTCTATTTCTTCATATTATCTTCAATTTCTTTTATCAATATTTTATAGTTTTCAAAGTATAGATCTTTAATCTCCTTAGTTAAGTTTATTCTTAGGTGTTTATTCTTTTTGATATGATTTTGAAGGGGATTTGTTTCTGTTGTTTTCTCTTTCCAATAGTTCATAATTAGTGGGGATTTGAATTTAGGACTTCCGTGGTTTAATCCACTCATTATTCCATCAGACATGTAGGCACACACATACACACAAACAGCTTCTACCTCTAGTATGCTTTTAACATATGAATGGTAGGGATCAGGAGGGACATAAATTCTTTGTGAAATGGCTCGGGTTATGATTTATATATGAAGAAAACAATCTCCCTCTCCCATTTTTCTTATCAGAGATGTCATTTCTGTGTGTTATATTATTTATTTGAAATACAGTAGGATTCATTTGCTTATGTTCACATTTTTAGATTTTTTCTTTTATTCCAACCTTGTTGATTTCACTGTATATATGTTTTAATCTATAGAGCATTAACGTGTTCTAAAAGTCAAAACTATGCAAAAAAATATATTCAGATAAACTCTTCCACTTGGTTTTTATTTCATTTCCTGCAGATAACAAATTTGGGTTTTTGTTTGTTTATTTGTTTGTTTATTCTTCCTACATCTCATCTTGCAACAGTAAGCAGATATGTGATCTTATTTTATTCTACTGCCTTTTTTACCCCAAAGTTATCACATTATACTTATGTTGTGCTTTTTCACTTAAGAATATATCCCAGAAGTCACTCCATATCAGTTCATAGATTCCTTCCTTACTCATCTTTATAGCTGTGTAGACTTCCATCCTGTTGATGGAGCAGTGTATTTAATCAGTATCCTATATATGAGAATTTAGGTTAATTCTAACATCTTGCAATTACCAAAGATATTGCCAATAATAGCCATGTGTGTGTGTGCTCAGTCCCTCAGTCATGCCTGCATCTTTGCAACCCCATGGACTGTAGCCCACCAGGTTTCTCTGTCCATGGGATTTTCCAGGTAAGAATACTGGAGTGGGTTGCCATTTCCTCTCTAGGTGATCTTCCTGACCCAGAGATCAAATCTGTGACTCCTACTTGGCAGATGGATTCATTTCCACTGAGCCACCAGGGAAGCCAAAATAATAGCCACATGCAAATTTATTTTCATAGTGTTGGACATTTATCTTCATTTAAATCCTTAGAAGATTTTTAGGATAAAAGGAAAATTCTTAGTGGATCTTGTGATAAAGAAGTAAATGAACATGTAGTTACATTAGATATTGCTAAATTTCTCTCCACTGTTACACCAAATTTTATTTTCATCAACATTGTATTGTCAATTTTTTTTCTACAATTTTTGAGAGTGGATTTTTATCAAGCTTTTGAATGTCTTGCCAATCTAATTGGTTAGAAATGATATTTTCATGTAGTTTTTAATTTGTATTTCCTATACTATGAAAGATATTGAATACTTTTTCATATGTTTCAGTTCAGTTCAGTTGCTCAGTCGTGTTTGACTCTTTGCAACCCCATGGATTGTGGCACGCCAGGCTTCCTTGTCCATCACCACTCCCGAAGCTTGCTCAAACTCATGTCCATCGAGTCAGTGATGCCATCCAACCATCTCATCCTCTGTTGTCCCCTTCTCCTCCTGCCTTCACTCTTTCCCAGCATCAGGCTCTTTTCTAATGAGTCAGTTCTTCACATCAGGTGGCCAAAGTGTTGGAACTTCAGCTTCAGCATCAGTCCTTCCAATGAATATTCAGGGTTGATTTCCTTTAGGATGGACTGGTTTGATCTTCTTGCAGTCCAAGGGACTCTCGAGTCTTCTCCAGCATCACAGTTCAAAAGAATCAGTTCTGTGGTGCTCAGCCTTCTTTATGGTCCAACTCTTACATCCATACATGTCTACTAGAAAAACCATAGTCTTGACTATACAGACCTTTGTTGGTAAAGTAATGTTTCTGCTTTTTAATATGCTGTCTATGTTTGTCACAGCTTTTCTTCCAAGAAGCAAGCATCTTTTAAAAGCCACTTAATATATTTTTGGGCTTTTTTAATGTATCTTGCAATTTTTGGTTTTTCACCTCACAATTTAAAATAAAGTCTTTATATGTAATGACTACATTAAAAAAGAAAAAAAGTCTTTATGTTTCAGTGTTACTAGTCATCTAGAATATACACTACAATTTTTTTCTCCCAATCCATTCATTTTCTTGTGACTTTATTTTATTTACCATGACTTTTCACATTTAAAAAATTTTAATGGCAAATTTATCTAAAAAAAACCAGTGATGGATTTAGTGTCATGGACAGCCTTTCCTTACACTCAGGTTATAAAAGAATTTTCTTCTAATACTTGGATAGTTGTATATTTGGTACATTTGTTTGTTCTAATAGGAATTTACTCTTACATATGATGTGAGAAGATGATATAATTTATTCTTTTCAAAAGGATATTAAGTTATTTTAAAACAATCTATTAAAAACTTCTTTCCCCATTAATATGAGATACTACCTTTTATATATTAAGTTTTCATGTATAATTCAATGTGTTTCTAGACTTGTTTCATTCCACTGGCACTCTGTCTATTCATACATTAGTATGTGTTAGTAAGCATGGCTGTATGTTTCAGTTGTCCCACGACTTCTTGATCCATTCATCTGTCAATGGACATCGAGGTTGCTTCCATGTCCTAGCTATTGTAAATAGCTGCTATGAACATTGGGGGTACATACGTCTTTTTCAATTATGGTTTTCTCAGCGTATATGCCCAATAGTGGGATTGCTGGGTCATGTGGTAGTTTTATTCCTAGTTCTTTAAGGAGTCTCCATACTTCTCTCCATAGAGGCTGTATCAATTTACAATACATGTAAATGATGGACTATTACTCAGACACAAAAAGGAAGACATTTGAGTCTTTTCTAGTGAGGTGCATAGAGCCAGTTATACAGAGTCAGAAAAAGAAAAGCAAATATCATATGTTAACACACACATATATGTGAGCGTATATATATATGTGTATATACATATATATAGATATATATATATGGAATCTAGAAAAAATGGTGCTAGTGAACCTATTGACAAGACAGAAATAGAGAGGCAGATATGGAGAGCAACTTTTCAACACAGTAGGGGGAGGGAGATGGTGGTATAAATTTAGAGAGTAGCATTGACACATATACATTACCATATATACAATAGATAGCTAGTGGGAATTGCCATCTATAATGGAAATTATAGGGAAGTGGCCCTATAATATAGGGAGCTCAAGCTGGTGCTCTGTTACAATCTAGAGGGGTAAGATTGGTTGGGTAGTGGGGGAGACGTTTAAGAAGGAGTAGACATATGTATACGTATGGCTGATTCACATTGTTGTATGGCAGAAGCCAACACAATATTGTAAGGCAATTATCCTCCAATTAAAAATAAAGTTAAAAAAGAAACTAAAAAAAAACTAGTTCTCCCTCCCCATGGTCTTTCTTTTACAATACTGTTATAACTATTACTATATGTTTACTTTCTCCATATAGATTTTAGTATGAACTTGCCCAGCTCTAGTAAAAGAAAAGAAAAAAGAAAAAAAGGTATAGTTGCTAGTTATGTCTGACTCTTTGCGATTCCATGGACTGTAGCCCACCAGGCTCCTCTGGGTTTTCATTCCCTTCTCCAGGGAATCTTCCCAACCCAGGGCTCAAACCCGGGTCTTCTGCATTGCAGGTAGATTCTTTACCATCTGAGCCACCAGGAAAACCCATAGTAAAAGAGTTTGTATCTTTATTGGAATAAATTAAAATTTCTCCCAGTCAATCTTTAGTTTCTTAGAGCCCATCCTTTATTTTATTTTATTTTTGGGGGGTGTTATTTAGCTCTGTAATGGTTTATTTCTTTTTTTAAAGATCTGAAGTAAGGATTTAAAAGCAAGCATTTGTTCATTTCGGGTGGCAGGCATATGAATTCTTTCAGGGTTTTTTTGTTGTTGTTTTTCCTTAGAAGTAAGCAGATCTGGAATCACCCTGCCTCATTCTCTTCTTCCAGGGCCTGGTTCTCCTGCAGCTTTTTTTTTTTTTTCATTTATTTTTATTAGTTGGAGGCTAATTACTTTACAATATTGTAGTGGTTTTTGTCATACACTGACATGAATCAGCCATGGATTTACATGTATTCCCCATCCTGATCCCCATTCCCACCTCCCTCTCTACCCGATCCCTCTGGGTCTTCCCAGTGCACCAGGCCTAAGCACTTGTCTCATGCACCCAACCTAGAGCCCATCCTTTAATATATTCCTCAGAAAGAGCTCAAGAATATGATATTCCTTGCGTTCTTATCAATACATGTTCAAAATCAGCCTTGTTACTTGAATAACGGCTTGTCCTATGTCCTTGAGTTACTTATAAAACTCCCACTGAAGCATTGCTTTATATTTGTTCTTGAGAAGTCTGAGGAATAGATATCGTAGACTTGTCCAAACCCACAGAATGTACAAACCAGGAGTGAACTATAATGTAAAGTGTGGGCTTTGGGTGATTATTTGTGTCAAAACAGATTCATTAATTGTAACAAATATACCACTCTGGTGAAAATGTTAGTGTTAGTTGCTCAGTTGTGTCTGACTCTTTGTGACCCCATGAACTGTAGCCCGCCAGTCCTCTGTCCATGGAATTCTCCAGGCAAGAATACTGGGGTGGGTAACTATTCCCTTCTCCAGTGGGTCTTCTCAACCCAGGGATAGAACCCAGATCTCCCACATTGCGGGCAGATTCTTTACCATCTGAGCCACAGGTGGGGGATGTTAATTATGGGAAAGGCTAGGCATGCATGGAGGTGGTGGTACATGGGAAATCTGTGTACCCTCCTCTAAATGTTGCTGTGAACCTAAAACTGCCCTAAACAAACAAAGTGTTAATCTAAAAAAATCACTCTAGTTACTAGAATTAGGGTGGAGGCAGATATTCCAGCAAGGATGCTGTTACTGTAGTAACCCAAGAGATGATGGGGGTTTAGACAAGTATGTAGTTAAGAATACAGTGAGAGGAATATTTTCAGATGCTTGATTTAGAAATCTGGCACATTCTATGCATTAAGCTTTTGAAACAACCATAAAATAAGTTACTGTTAGTCATCTGTCTCAGGGGGTACCTGTACTTTCATCTGTATTTAATTTTCAAGTAATATTTTGTATGAATTACATATCAGAGCTGGAGAGACTCTTAGTGGTTCAGACTTTATAACTGGAATCAGTCATCTTTAGTAGAACTTAGAGAGGAGAGGGACCTGGTAAAACTCTTCATGAATCTGAACAGTTCAGTCATAAGCTAATTATCAGGTTGCACAGAGCTTCTCGAAGAAGCAGCCTGACAGTTTCAGAACAAATTGTGCCTGTCTTGGAATTCTAATAGGGCTCTTACTTCCTCCAATTCTGCCTCCTTCATTCTAGATAAATGCCGGAACTCGCACTATCCAATATAGAATAATGCTTCATAAAATTTTGTCAAATCCCTACTTGGAGCTAGAGGGCTGGAATAACTAAGTTTGAAACTGTGTACAGTCTGTACAGGCTTGTCTTGGTGGAAAGAATTGAAAAATAAGATGCACTTTATGAGATTTTTTTTCTCTTCCTTGTTTTTAACCGGAGACTCAAATCATTCTCTAGAGTAATCACTTGTAGTGTAGTGTTCACCAGCAACTTTCGATTTTGCCCTGTTATTTGTAGGTATGTTTGATAAACAGACACAGTGAAGGGTTTTAATACTTAGAGATGTATGATGATGAGTAAGGGAAATAAAAGAAACTGAAAATATAATGTACAATATAAGAAAAGATATAATAAAACTGGAATATTCATGTATGTCCTGCCCATGATGTTGGACATTGGCAATTCATTCTAAAAGTCATGAAAATTGGTCCATATCCAGATGTACTCAGTAAATTTGTTTCTGGGACTTTATCCTAAGGAAATACTTAAAGCCAGAAAATAGAGGGAAAATAGTACTATAAGCCTGGGCAAATTTAATTATAAGCTTTTATGAAGGAAGTAACCCAAGCTCCATATTGTCCCAGTCAGACACGGATGTGTAGGGTATGGTGAAGGAAGGAAGCCATTCCTAGCACTTCATTTTTGTCTAATTATCAAGGACTCCTACTTAGGGCTTTTTTGTTTGATTTTTCTTGGTTTGTCCTACAATATAAATTTCATGTGTGCCATATTATGTTTAGAATTCTGTAGGGCTACAGTCCATAGGGTCACAAAGAGTCGAACATGACAAAAGTAAATTGCTTAGCAAGCATGCACACATACTCACCTTCAATAATTTAGTTTCCACCTGTCACCATATTGTCCACCCTTTTCCCTATTTACCCCACTCCCCTTCCCTTCTGGTCACAACTACTGTCTTCTCTTCATCTATGTGTTTGTTTTTATTTTTTTGGTTTGTTAATATATGATGTTTCTTTTATTTTCTATATTTCACTTATGAGTGAAATCATATGGCATTTGTCTCTCTCCATCTGACTTATTTCACTTAGCATAATACCCTCAAAGTCTATCTATGCTTAACAAGTGGCAAGATTTCATCTTTTATTATGGCTGAGTAGAGAAGGCAATGGCACCCCACTCCAGTACTCTTGCCTGGAAAATCCCATGGATGGAGGAGCCTGGTAGGCTGCAGTCCACAGGGTCTCGAAGAGTCGGACACGACTGAGCGACTTCACTTTCACTTTTCACTTTCATGCATTGGGGAAGGAAATGGCAACCCACTCCAGTGTTCTTGCCTGGAGAATCCCAGGGACGGCGGAGCCTGGTGGGCTGCCGTCTATGGGGTTGCGCAGAATCGGACAGGACTGAAGCGACTTAGCAGCAGCAGCAGTATTCAGATATATATATATATATATACACATATGTTTATCTATTCATAGATTGAGGGGCACATAAGTTGTTTCCATATCTTGGCTAATGTAAACAATGTTGCAGTAAACATAGGGGTGCATGTATATGAATACATATATATTTTATTTTAAACTTTTTATTTTATATTGGAATAGAACTGATTAACAATGTTCTGATGGTTTCAGGTGGACAGCAAAGGGACTCAGCCATACATGTACACGTATCTGCGTGCATGTGTGCTCAGTCATGTCTGACTCTTTGCAATCCTATGGACTGTAGCCCACCAGGCTCCTCTGTCCATGGGGATTCTCCAGGCAAGAATACTGGAATGGGTTCCCATGACATCCTCCAGGGGATCTTCCCAACCCAGGGATCTTCCTGACCCAGGGGTTGAACCTGCGTCTCCTATGTCGCCTGCATTGGCAGGTGGGTTCTTTACCACTAGCTCCACTTGGGAAACCCTTACACGTATCGATTCTCCCCCAAACTCTGCTCCCATTCAGTCTGCCATGTTTCACTGAGCAGAGTTTCATGTGCTATACAGTAGGTGTTTGTTAGTTATCCATTTTAAATATAGCACTGTGTAATTTAATCCCATACTCCCCAACCAACCCTTAGAGCCATCTTTCCACCCCAGTAACCATAAGTTTGTTCTCTAAGTCTGTGAGTCTGTTTTGGTTTTACAAATAAGTTCATTTGTATCACTTCATTTTAGATTCCATATATAAGCATGTCATGATATTTCTCCTTCTCTGTCTGACGTTACTCTAGGCCCATCCATGTTGCTGCAAATGGCATTATCTTATTCTTTTTAATTGCTGAATAATATTCCATTATATATATGTGCTACATCTCCTTTATCCACTCCTCTGTTGATGGACATTTAGGCTGCTTCCATGTCTTGGCTATTGTGAACAGTGCTACCATGAACACTGGGGTGTATGTGTTCTTTGGACCATATGTGTTCTTGACATATGCTCAGAAGTGGGAATGCAGGATCATATGGTAGCTTTATTTTTAATGTTTTAAGGAACCTCCATACTGTTCTCCATAGTGCCTGTACCAACTTACATTCGCACCAACAATGTAGGAGGGTTCCCTTCTCTCTACATCCTCTCCAGCATTTTATATTTTTGAATTAGTGTTTTCATATTCTTTGGATAAATACCCAGAAATGGAATAGCTTGGATCGTATAGTAGTTCTATTCTTGATTTTTTGAAAAATCTCCATACTGTTTTCCATATGATACAGTGGCTTTCTGTATGTGAAGTAGCTGCACAAATTTACATTCTCATCAACAGTGTATGAGAGTTCCCTTTTCTCCAGATACTCTCTGCCAATTATTATTTCTTGCCTTTTTGATAATATTCTAACAGGTGTGAGGCGATATCCCATTGTAGTTTTGATTTGCATTTCCCTAATTATTAGTTATGTTGGATATCTCTTCATAAGCCTTTGGTCATCTGTAAGTCATCTTTGGAAAAATGAATGTCTAACAGATCCTCTTTCCATTTTTTAATCAGGTTGTTTGCATGTTTGTTGCTGATTTGTATGAGTTCTTTATACACTTTGGATATGAGTCCCTCATTAGATATGTGATTTGTAGATATCTTCTCCCATTTAGCAGGTTGCCTTTTCATTTTGTTGATGGTTTTCTTTGCTGTGCAAAAGCTTTTAAGTTTGGCGCAGTCTCATTTGATTATTTTTTACTTTTGTTTCCCTTGCCTGAGGAGATGTATCCAGAAAGATATTGTTAAGACTCATGTCAAAGAGCACATACCTAAATTTTCTTCTAGGGGTCTTATGGTTTTAGATCTTACTTTCAAGTCTTCAATCAATTTTGAGTTGATTTTTGTTCATGATGTGAGATAGTGGTCTAGTTTTATTCTCTTACATGTGGCTGTCCAGTTTTCCCAACACCATTTATAGACAAGACTGTCCTCTCTCCGTGGGATGTTCTTTGCTCCTTTGTTGCAAATTAATTGTCTATATTTTGTGTGGGTTTGTTTCTGAGTTCTCAATTGTGTTTCGTAGATCTATGTTTTTCTGCCAATATTATGCTGTTTAGATTATCATAGTTTTTTGTATGATAATTAGAAATCAGTGAGTGTTATATCTCCTGCTTTGTTCTTTTTTTCTCAGACTTGCTTTGGCTATTTGGGGGTTTTTCGGTTCCATGTAAATTTTAAGGTTTTTCTAGTGTGAGTATTTGTTCACAGAGTCAGATATGACTTAGTAACTGAACAGCATCAGCAACATTTGCTCTAGGGTGGGTATTTGACCAAAGACCAGTGAGTCCACGGTTGAAGGTCAGTCTTTATGCAATGGCCTCATTCACATACATGAGCTAGATAAATTTCATGTTTCATGAAACTGAACTTAGAACTTTAAGAGAATTAGGCAGCTGATCCAGGAGGATGTGAGGCCAGAGACACCATGATGGGTGCAGTAAAACAAAGACTCTGTGAGCCAAAACCATAAGGACCCTGGGAACTTGTGTTTTTCTTTTTCTTTTATATGCTTAGATCTAGGAATGAAAAGGAATTATCTCACTCATTTTGTGCCTTCATGTAATCTTCAACTCTGGGAAGCAGACATGAGGAGTGTAATCAGGGAACTGAAGTTCAGAGGTTTTAATTTCTCCAAAGCTATACAAGCAGAGTGGAAACTTGACCCTCGCTCGTTTGGTTGAAGTGGCTTGGTTCCAGCAGTGCCCACACGCTGCCAGGTGAAATAACAGAATTACAAGAAAATGAGAGTGAAATGATATCTAGAGAACAGTAAACTTATCAAGTTAACAGAAAAGCTATTTTATTCTTTTGAAAAAACCTTAGGTTTCAGTAAGTTATTACTCATTACTAATTCACACTAATTGGAGGAAAAGCTGATTATAATTCATGGAAACAGAAGTTTGTCTCATTTTTACAGAAATGAAATTTTGTTAAATGTAGCACTTGAGGTAGCGGCAAATAGTGTATGTGTCCTTGGGCAATGTCTTTAGTGATTCAGTAGGAACAGTATGTGAGTGTATTTAAACATGATCTAGGATGCCTAGAACATTTATTTGATGAACTTAAAAATCATAAATGGTTTACATATTAATGCCATCTTGGTGTTGTTTGGATTTCAGAGTGTACATGTAATGGCAGTTTCCTGGCTTAAAATAAAAAACCTAATATTTAGGGGGATTTACTATATGCCAGAAACTGTACCAAGAATTTCATACATTTTTATGTTGCTCCTCATTTACTCCTTACAACAACTTTATGTGAAAACTGTTGCTGCCCTCCCCCTTCTTACACTTAAGGAAATTTAGGGTCAGAGAAATTAAGCAACATTTAGGAACACAGAGTTCCTAGAACTTGGATCTAAACACAAGTTTTCCTGACTCCAGGAGCTTTATTTGCTTTGATTAATCACCAGTTGATATCTCAGAGTAGTAAGTTTTTTTTCCCCTAATTTTACTGTTATCAGAGATAGCAACATTTTCTCACAAGTCACTGGAACTGTTTGCCCAACAGAGTGCTTTTACTGAGTGTAGGATGCTGGGTCATTGCGTCTTTTTTCCCTAGCCCAACTGTCTGTGTTCTAGTTCAATTTCTTTCTTTGAGAAAAGCAGCAGCCTCTTAACTGTTCTCTTTGCCCTCAATATCAAACTCTTCAATCCATTCTCCTTATACTATCCAGAATTATCTTCAACTACCCCAGCCTCTCTAATTTTTTTTTTTTCCTTTTCTTTTCAGGATAATTATCTAAGCATTCTTGTGTACGAGACACTTCATTCCCAGGCCTTGCTGACTTAGCTGAGAACATGCAGTCCATCTCTTTGTTCCATACTTGACATTTTCACAAGGCAGAACTTCTTATGTTTAGGAACATCTTTCCAATACTTTGGTCACCCAATGTGAAAAACTGATTCATTGGAAAAGACCCCAATGCTGGGAAAGATTGAAGGCAAAAGGAGAAGGGGGTGGCAGAAGATGAGATAGTTAGATAACATCACTAACTCAATGGACATGAGTTTGAGCAAACTTCCAGAGACAGTAGAAGACAGAGAAGCCTGGGATGCTGCAGTCCATGGGGTTGCAAAGGGTCGGACATGACTTAGCACTGAACAACAATAAACATCTTTCAGCACCCATTTTGTTCAATCTATTCCTTCTACCTAGCATTTCATCTCTCCAAATCCCCAAACTCTTGGAAATTCTAAAGACTTGGCTCAGGTGTCAACTTTCTCTAACCCAAAGGCTATCTTAAATATGCCTATTTGCTCACTTATTAACCTGTGCTACACATGAAGTTAGTTGCACAGTCTTGTCTGACTCTTTGCAATCCCATGAAGTGTAGCCTGCCCCGCTCCTCTGTCCATGGAATTCTCCAAGCAAGAGTACTGGAGTGGGTTGCCATTTCCTTCTCTAGGGGATCTTCCCAATCCAGAGATCAAACCCGGGTCTCCTGCAATTAGGCAGATTCTTTACCAACTGAGGCACTAGGGAAGGGCTACACATTATCCAGGCCTTATTTCCTAATTTTGCCTGCTAATTTGTCTTCCATCTCTTTATCTACCATGTTTAACTTAGTGCCTGACACAGAGTAAACTCTCAGTTAAGTTTTGCTTGACTGGCTCTGATATGAACCAAAAACCAAAGTCTCTAACCCGGCCACAGCGATTCAGTTTTCAGTATGCAGTTTGTTTAGAGGTGATTCCTCCTGGAGTTTCTACACATCTTCTATCAGCTTTTGTTCTGGAAGGTTCTTTCAAGGATGTCTGTGCAGCAAACAACTTTGAAAGAGAGTGGTAATGTCTCCTTCTAAGATTAAAAGGCAGATTTGTTTCCTGACTGAGTAGTCTTTCTCCCTCTGGGGAAAATGTTGGGGAGACTTGCTAAATAGGCTTGCAAGCAGCCTCTTACAACACTAGGGGCTTCCTAAGCTTGAGTCCTCAGCAGTGACCCAAACCCAATCTGTGCAGCATCTACTGGGGGCCCTTCACATCACCTTTGTAGGACTTGGAGAGCAAGAGGTACTGATACAACCATGAAACTCCTGAGCCTATTGTGCTGTGAACAGTAAAACTCTTTGTCTCTGACCCAGGAATCACATGTTTTCTGCCAAGAGGTGTGGAACAGTGGCAGGCTCACTTGTTGGCTTTCAAGTGGGATGAAATTTCAGATGCTCCACAGTTCTGTACAGGGTTGGTCTCTAATGTGTCAAATGGAAAAGTACTTCCCCTCCAGAGCCACAGACATCTTAGATCTGCCAAGATATTATTCCAACTCCTTCAATTTTATGGAGATCCAGAGAGGTGAAATGATTTTTCCAAGGTTACACAGCTTATTAACTGTTATGCAGAAGTTGAACAGTGTCTTGTAAAGAAGATGGACTCTGGGACCATTTCAGATCACAGTAATGTCACTTATTAGCTTCAGGTATTTATTTAACCTCTCTGAGCTGTGGCTTACTCATCTGTAAAATGGAGTTAATAGATCTCTGTCACAGGGTTCTTGAGAGCAAAGAATCAAATGTGATGAACTATGAAGCTGCCTAATGAAACAATCTAGGGTCTTAAGTCTTCTTTTCTTTCTTAGGTGTAAAAATAAAACTTAGCTCTAGTGAGGTCATCTGAAATTTCTGGGTCCTGCTTTTCTGTTGAAACTGAAACAAAGTCTTCATTCTCATTGATTGTAGTTCTATTCTACAGGCTCCCAATCATTCCTCAGAAGGAGCAGAAGGGATGCTTATCAAAACATCATAAATGAAGTTGTCTGAAATGGATTCTATGGGAGTAAGCCCTGTGTTTCATCCTGCAAAGAATCTCAGGTAAGGCTGACTTCTGGCCAAGTCTGTTTCTCTCAGATTCTATGACTCTGAGCCATTTAATTCCTCTGTCTTCAGTATAAATGGGATTGAAAGGACTAATTTGCCTAATAGATGTGTTAAATGCATTAATTAAAAGCTTTGATAATTCACAGGATTTCACTAAAGTTGGCTAAAATTCCAGTATGTGTGGGGCCCACACTGAGTTCCAGGTATGCCTTTTTCCTACACTTTTCTTTCTTCCTGTTCTGAACAGAGAGGCAATTCTTATCAGCTCTGAGGCATATCCTGCCATTTTCACCTGCTGAGAAACTCAGTCTTCATAAATTTTGAAAGCAGATTAGGTCTCTCTAATGGTGGATTTCATTGTCAGTTTTAAAGTTTGGAACAAGGTGGAACATGCTCCACTGTGATTTTCTTACATTTCACAGCATTAAGAAAAGCCATGACTCCCCCAAACTCCCAGACTTTCAAATCTGTTACCATTTGCTGTAGAATTTACTCCCTAGAAGCTGCAACTTTTGTTGGAATTTCCCCTAAAATTCTGAACACAGCCAGCCAGACTAAATAATAGATTTTTCCATGAAGGAGAGTGAGCTTTCTTCTTACTACCTTAGGAGGAATAATGACCAAAGTATGAAGTTTGACCTGGAGAAGGAAATGGCAACCTACTCCAGTATTCTTGCCTGGAGAATCCCATGGACAGAGGAGCCTGGCAGGCTATAGTCCATGGGGTCCACAAAGAGTCTGACATGACTGAGTGACTAACAGCAATAACAAATGAAGTTCAACCAATCATCCATTTGTGCCCTTTTCTGCACAAACCCCAGTGGCAAGTGTCCTTCACAAACCAAAGTTGTAGGCTGGTCCTTGGACCAACATGGAATAATTGAGAAAATCCCGGAGGGCCAACCCATCCAGGTCCTTGAAGTGAAAAAGAGAAGCTTTAAACTCAGTTCTTCTCCTGCATAAGCTTGCAGCCAAGGTTGTAGAAATATAAAATGGATGTAATAAATTGCAATATTCTACTGCTGCTGCTGCTAAGTCGCTTCAGTCGTGTCTGACTCTGTGCTACCCGATAGACAGCAGCCCGCCAGGCTCCTCTGTCCACTGGATTCTTTTAGGCAAGAATACTGGAGTGGGTTGCCATTTCCTTCTCCCGCAATACTCTATGGAAGGCTGCTAATTGCCAGTGGTTCTCTGGGACACTCCTCCATAGTGGCCCCAAAGATGAGAGAGTGATCCCAGGTGACATGGAAGAAAAGAGAAAGAAAATGTATTCCTCTCATTATAGGCAAAACCTATGCATCGTTTAATTCAAAAGATTTTTATAGCAACAATCACCATGTGTCTTTAGAAAGGCACCGGAGAATGTTTGCTTATTTAAATTGAAGGGAACTGAACTAAAACCATGATGCCTTTGTAGGTTATCTAAATGGAAGTGGAGATGTATATTCACTGCTTTACATAAATATAATTTTAAACATTTCTCAAGATAAATTTCTAGTGCATTTCTGGTCCCAGAATGAGGGAGCGGAAGGCAAGTGTGAGGTTGAATTATATGAGTTTTCAGGACTCCACCAACTAGAGGTGAGGAATTTGAATTTCTGTGCAGGTTGCCTCTACCTATGAAAGTCTCTGGCTATTTTTTACTGTTGGTGTTGTTTAGTTGCTGCGTTGTGTCCGACTCTTTTGTGACCCCGCAGATGTAGCCCTCCAGGCTCCTCTGTCCATGGGATTTCCCAGGCAAGAATACTGGTGTGGGTTGTCATTTCCATCTCCAGGGGATCTTCCTAGACCAGGGATTGAACCTGGGTCTCCTGCTTGGCAGGCAGATTCTTTATCACTGAGCCACCTGGGAAGATCTTAGCTATTTTTGCCTTCCTTTTCTCTGTGATTTTTGCTTTCATGGACCACAGAAACCAGTATCCTTCAGGAAGACAAAATGTCTCTCTCCTTTTGAAAGTTTGTGGCTTCAGACCATATACTGGGCCAACTCCAAATGCATAGTGAAGCCATACTTATGGGTAAAACTCTAAAACTGGTGAACTTGAGTTGCCTTTGAGTTGCCCAAGGATTTCACTGCCCTCTTCATCATTAGCCATGATACTCAATTAAGTTCCTTTTGACTTTTTTTTTCTTGATCATGAAATCATCCTATAGTAAAAGCTGCAAAATGACAACCCACAAAGTAAAACTACCCTGCAAATGTGTTCTATTTGGTCTTCATACATGTTTTTTAATGGAGTTATTTAAGATATTTATAAATCTAGAGATAATTAGATATTAGATATTTAGGTATTTAGAAGGAGAAGAGGGTATCAGAGGATAAGATGGCTGGATGGCATCACTGAGGCAATGGACATGAATTTTGGCAAATTTGGGGAGATGGTGAGGGACAGGGAGGCCTAGAGTGCTGCAGTCCATGAGGTCACAAAGAGTCTGATACAACTGGGCAGCTGAACAACAACAGCATAAATCTAGAGATATCACTTATGACTGTGAGCCTGGGACTTCTTAGAATATTAAAATGTAGCATCACACTAGACTTATCTTCCTTCAGGTAACTGTTGGCTGGTACTAAACAGAGGCATCTCCTTTGCATGAGATCTGTACTGTTCTAAAATCTCCAGAAATCCTTCCAATTCTTAATGTCCCCGTAGCAGGGTTGGATGTTGATTTTAATTTGTTGTAATGATGCCTGAAGAATCCCAGGGATGGGGGATCCTGGTGGGCTGCCGTCTGTGGGGTCACACAGAGTTGGACACGACTGAAGCCACTTAGCAGCAGCAGCAGCAATGATGCGTTGTTTTCTTCATGTAGTAGAGTTCAGTGGAAAGCAAAATAATTCTTTTATCTGTACTTCTACAGAAAGTGAGAAAAGAGAAGACAGGCTGTAAACAGCCTAGTACTTCCAAAGTAGTAGTGATTAATCCAAGTACATGGTGGCTAGCAGGGAGTGAAAGAAAAATATGCTTGTGGAACTGACATTCAAGTAGGGATTTAGACAACAGACAAGTAAACTGGTAATTAAGATAATTTGAAGGAACAGAAGAATGCTATAAAGAAAAGAAAATAGAATAATGTAGAATGAAAAAAAAAATGGGAAAAGTAGAGGGATTGATATCAGAAAGGGAAGTGGAAGAAGACAGAAAGCTCAAGAAGCAACTTGCCAGGACAGCGTTTGAATTATATTCAAAGTGTAGTGAGCAACTATTGTAAAATTTTAAAAAGTAGAAGCAACTGGACCTGATTTGTTCTTTGAAACATCACTGTGCTTGATATGATAGAAGGGACTCTCAAGGGGAAACAGAAGAGCTGATAGTCCAGAGAGACAAGGTGGTAGTTTGTGCTAATCTTGTAGATGGTGAGAAGTGGTCAGACCAGAGGTATGTTCTGGAGATACTACCAATAAAGCTTACTGTTGGACTGAACTCAGTGTATGTAAGAAAGAGAAAGATTAAGTAGTGACACTTTGGGCTTGAGCACCTGGATGAGCGAGATGGGAAATGCTAAAATGGGAGTGGCAGTGAGGCTGGATGGGACAGAAGGAAATCTGAGGACCAGTGAAAACACTGGCACCCTTGCAGCCAAATAGGCTAGAAATGGTTATTACACATCAAAGTGTGGATTTTGAGTGCACAGTAGGGTATTAGAACGTGAAACTCAAGGAAGAGGTTTGAGCTGAAGAAATTTAGGGTTTGGGGTTGAATGCGATTACTTAGGAAAGGGTGTAAAGAAAAAAGAAAAAAAATGTGGGTAGAGAAAATATTCTTGGGTCCTCCCAATGTTTAAAGTGGAAGATGAGGCTTGGAAGATTCACTGGGTTAGGACAACCATTTGAGGACAGCATTGGGGAAGAAGAGATTTTCTACCCTTCTAAGTTCTTCTGTGGAGAAGGCAATGGCAACCCACTCCAGTACTCTTGCCTGGAAAATCCCATGGATGGAGGAGCCTGGTAGGCTGCAGTCCATGGGGTTGCTAAGAGTCGGACACGACTGAGTGACTTCAGTTTCACTTTTCACTTTCATGCCTTGGAGAAGGAAATGGCAACCCACTCCAGTGTTCTTGCCTGGAGAATCCCAGGGACGGGGGAGCCTGGTGGGCTGCCGTCTATGGGGTCACACAGAGTCGGACACGACTGAAGTGACTCAGCCTTTTAGCAGCAAGTTCTTCTGGCTGGTCTAGGAATTAGATGGACATGAGATAGTGAGAGAGAGTTACAGGAGAAAATCAAACAAAAGGATAATAACATGTCTACCTGGGAGAAACTAGGAAAACTGAGTAACTTGACAAAATGGCCTAAATCCTTACTCTAAATACCATCTTCAGCTAAAGACAGAAGAGGATATTGGGGGTTGCTGGGATTTTAAAGGGAAGTAAAGCAATTCACATGAAGATGGAAAAGGTTTGGTAAACAAGCTTTTACCAGGCTATTCAGAGGCAATGGGACACAGATAACTCTGGAATAGCCATCATACATCTGGAGAAGAAAGACAGAGACTTTCAGAAACATTCAGTTTTATTGTTGAGTCAACCAACCCCAAAATAGCTTACCTCCGTGTTTCATTATATGAAATAATGTTCTTAGACTTTAAACAAACTGGGTTTTCTATATGTATGATTCCTAGCTGATACACTTTCCATGACCACCCTAGATACATTAGCCAAGTACCTGCCCCCACAACCCCAAGTTAATTTTTTCTTATTTGCTTGTAATGATCTGATATTCCTAGAGAAGAGAATGGCTATACACTCCAGTATTCTTGCCTGGAAAATCCCATGGACAGAGGAGCCTGGCAGGCTATAGTCCATAGGGTTACAAAAAGTCGGATATTTTCTGATATTACCGTGTTTGTTTAAGTGGTTTTGGTCCTGCTTCCTCTTATTGAAATGAAACTCCAAGAAGCAGATATCAGCCTGCTTTCTATATTCCTGAGACCTCCAGGCCTAGGATCTTACCTGCCCAGTGTATGGATGTGTGCAGAGGTAAAAAGGAACTGAGAATCAGAAGTTGAGACACATTCCCAGTCATGTCCATGCTTCCCAGTAGCTGCATGACACTGGGAAAGTCTCTGAACCTCTCAGAACTTAACTACCTCGTCCACACAGAGCTATAATGAGGGTCAGATGAAAGGTCTCAGGAGAGGGCTTTATAAATGGAACAGCAAAGTACCAACGCAAAAGAGTATTACTTTTCCTTTATGGCTAACACATGGTTTTCATCTCAAATAACTCAGTGCTATTATTGTTTAAGGTCATAAAAGAATGTCCCTTAAGAAAAACATTCAAATTGAACTTTCCAAATACATAATTGACATGAACTAGAAATACCATACCATTCTAGTGCTGTAAAGTTTGCTTTTCTGGAGTAATAAATGTAGATTTTTTTTCAGTTGTCTGGACACTATAATGAGTTTTTTCTCCTAAGGTATTCTGTAAGAAGTTTTCAAATTCCTGACAAAAAGGTCAGACTTGCCAAGGGCAGCAATAGATCTGAAGGGGGAAAGAAGGTTTCGTCATTCCTACTCTACTGGCAACAGAAATCTATTGTTTAAAAAAAAAAAAAAATCACATCTCGATGTCTTTCCTGTGATTTCTATTTTAAAAAATCAAATCCAGTCCTCATTAGGGTAATGGGGCAGGGAGAACAGAACATTTCTCCTAACATTTGCTTTTATTCACCAATTCACAGATCAGACTAACCCACACAAGGCCAAGTGGATATTTATTTTTATCAGTGACCCAGAGGGTGATAGTATCCCTGATCTAATAAGTGCCATGTAATCCCTCAACAAAGTAGATTAAAGAGGGAGAAAATAGCATCTTATGTATAGCTAATATAAGAACCAACTAAACCCACTTAGGAACAAGCCTTGTTGTAGTTTGGGGTTCTAGGTGTTCTCATTAGTGTGATCCCCCAGGTAGGCAACTTTTTATAAGGCTATTAGACTATTAGACTATTGCAAGTGACATGCTTATGAAGAAATTATTTTTATTTTTAATGCTAATATGCTTGTTAAAATTTAGCTAAATATTTCTCAGATACCAGATGGCAAGTTTAAAATACAACAATACATTTTTTTATCCAGATGTTTAATCTGGAACATAGCTGTGATCTGTGAAGTCCACACAGAAGCACATGCGCTTCGGTTATAGGAAAGATCATCAGAAACTTACTCTGAATTCATGCATTTGTACTCTAGAAATAGTTATAATAAGAAGAAGCTTTGTCCCTATGTGGAAAAATACCAGCAACTTCAGAATCTCTTCATTTAACTCTCCCTTTTATACTGAAGGAGAGTGAGGTAGATGTGTTCAGATGTATTTGTGACATTTGATGGAAATGAGACCAAAATTTAGGGCAAATACAGCCCTACAGCTCTTCTTTTAGAGATTCCAGATTGATCTCTGTGAAAACACAGTGAAAACAGCAGAAAATAAAATGAAAAAAAAAATAATAATAACCCTGCCTCCTTATTAGCTGTGTCAGTACTCACATGGTCTTTCTGAGACAGGGCACTGGTTTCCACCTTCCACGAGGGCTTGAGTCCAAGTGTTACCATTCTCTTCCTTCCTCACAGAATAAGGAAAATGGAGAGAGAAGGAGCTGATCATGCTGCAAGGGGACCCTCAAGTCTGTATGTGCCACTACTTAATGCACATTGGATCTCTTGACTAATAAAAGTGAAGTCGCTCTGTCGTGTCTGACTCTTTGTGACCCCGTGGACTGTAGCCCACCAGGCTCCTCCGCCCATGGGATTCTCCAGGCAAGAATACTGGAGTGGGTTGCCATTTCCTTCTCCAGGGGATCTTCCTGACCCAGGGATTGAACCCAGGTCTCCTGCATTGATGGCAGGCATTTTTCCCTCTGAGCCACCAGGGAAGCCCTCTCGACTAGTAATTGGGGCAGAATTAATACTCCAGCCTTTTTGCTATTTGATGGAAAGCTCTCCTCTCATGAGAGGTGAAGGAACCAGGGGTTGCGTGGGCAGACAGGAGGGATAAAGGATGTATGCTCTCTCCCTTCTACGGATGCCCCTGCTTTCATTGTGAAGATGAGAAAACAGAACCTCAGAGAGGGCACAGATTTTTTTCTCTAAGATTCACAGCAGGTAAGAGGCAGAGACAGAGTTTGAAGTCAGGTCTGCATGATTCTAATTGGCTCCAAATGGCGCTACTCGTCTTCTTCCCCGGCCCTGTGCTGTTTCCCCACATTACCCTTTATTTGGCTTCCTAATGTGCAGTGACTGAGGGACAAAAAATGACAGCTGGTGAAGGAATTGCTGCAGGCACGCACAGACAACTGCCCAGAGGGGCAGAAATGTCACACCAGATCCCTGTGAATGACTCACAGCTACCCATGGGATTTTATTTTTATAAACATTCAAAAGAACTACCCCCACCACCACGCACACATGTCACTACTTGGCATTTACTGTAGGAAGAAATGATTCTATATTCTTCCACAACATCTAAGGTCATCCATCATGTTACAATTCAAAATAATATCGATAACCAAAAATATATTGGCTACCAAGAGAAATTTTCAGCAGAGTTTATTTTAAAAGGCAAGAAAGGTTATAACAAAGAGATTCTATAAGCATATTTCATGACATACAAGTAATTCAAAATTGAATTTCTGAACAGAAGAGGGTTTACTGGCCAGATAAGGTTTTGAACTACTGCATTTTATGTAACCTTTTAGGTGATTCATACTGCATATTAGCATATGAAATAATAAATATGATAATAAATAAGCCTTTTTTATTTTTGCATTGCCCAAATTTGTTTGACCTTAAAAAACCTTTCATCACCCTCATAATACAAGTCACGGAACTAGATTTCAAGAGAATACACTGTGGAAAATGAAGTATAATAAATTATAGAAATATTTAACTCAGAATGTGTAAATCTAAAATTTCTCCTTTAAAATCTTTTCAGAAAGGAAAGTTCTGGTACTTAACAGGGTAAACTCCAGGAGCATTCTCTAGGTGACATGTCTGTTTCACCTCAAGGACCGTTCTCGTTCTTTTCCAGATAAAATAGTTACAGAGACTTTACATATTTACTCTAGAGGCTATTCCTCTCATTTTTAAAATACGTATGTTTAGCCTCAGTGCTCAGACCTGTCCCTCAGTCCATAAAAGGACTCACTGGCTTGACATGGTAATTATTGTACCAGAAAGATAAGAGAGAAAGAACATTACATTTAAATTGTAGTGAACATCAAGAAGAAAATGAATAAACACTATTTTCTGCATTTTAAGCAAATGCCACATCAAGGAATCTCATAGACCATCACAAAACCAGTAATCAAAGGCCAGGCACCTTTCCTTGGCTGTATTCAATGCTTTCTGCTGTGAATAAATGCAATGAAGCATTTGATGCTGCCAAGTGAACAACCCAGAAAATACATGAAATCTTTTTTTATCTCTCTCTACAGCAAATCAGTGACTGTGTTCCTCTCCTACACGTTGTCTGACAAGCAGCATTTTATATATATATATATAAAAGACAGTTGAACGGGTTAATGAATGTTGTACAGATGCAGTGTGAAACTGGGGAGAAGATGAGAGCTTAGCCTCTGAGTAACCCTTATCACTCCAACCAGAGGGTTTTGAAATGTAGTGATTTTTCATGTCTGATGACAGAAGGTCCCAGTGATTCTTTCTTGTTACCAGGGAGCAATAATCCCTTGAATCCACCAGGGTAACAACTCCCAAGCTCCTTGTCCCTGGAATATTTTATTTACAGGGCACTCCCAGCCTGCTAAGAAGTCCTATTTATGTCAGGGAAGTAGATGTCATTGTGGAGAGGCCAGAGTTAGTGTCCATCAGAAACTTGCCAGGGTGTTTGATGCTGCCATGAATGATCCCAGAACTGAATTCTCTTCTTATTTTTCCACGCCCTATTTTAGAAAAAATTTCTAGGACATCCTGGCTCTCTCTCTCTCTCGACACTCCCACCATCCTGAACTTCTAAAATTGTCATTGGTCTGTTATCTGGGAAGCCTTTGATTCTCCATACCTGGTCCAAGGCTGGACAGGATCTGACACATGGATGGTTAGATTTGCTGTCCATCCCTGGGGACTGCAGTTCTGTGCCTTTAGGAAATGTCACTAACTTCCTGTTGAGCTCCTCCTCCTCCCACCATGCTGCTGAATTGGTGCTGCACTGTAGAATATTCCAGTCTCCCATGGGAAGCTAGTGCAGAGAGCAGGGGAGGGTGGCAGAGAGAACAAGGCTGGGCACAGATCATGGTCCGGGACAGAAAACACTTCGGATACCATGCTCACAAGGAAGTGTCAAAGGTGGTGAAATCCTGGGATCTGGAACTGAGATAAGGCCCAAACCAAACTGATGTATGTAGGCTGTGAATAGACTAATGGCATTTTGGGGACCATATAGAAGAGCCCCATAGTGCCTTTTACTAGACAGTTAAAGTCACACTTGGGTGATACACTGGCTTAAAGATACAATGCCCAGAATAAACATACAAAATAAATTCCTAAAAGAGGGGATGGAAGTCTGTGAATCTCTGTTTTACAAGTTGATTTGTATCATTTCTTAGAAAATGAAATTATGATTGTTAGAGGGAAGGGATTGGGGGTGGACACGTGCACACTGCTATATTTAAAATGGATAATCAATAAAGATCTAGTGTATAGCACATGGAACTGCTCAATGTTATGTGGCAGCTTGGCTGGGAGGGGGCCTTGGGAGAGAATGGAAACGTGTATATGTATGGCTGAGTCCTTTTGACTTTAAACTGAAGCTGTCACAACGTTGCTAATTGGCTATACAACATAAAAAGTTCAAAAGAAAAAGAAAAGATGAGAACAGAATTCTGGGAAAGCAGTCTTTGAATGAAAGGATGATAGAGCAAAAAAGTTAGTATAGGCAGACCTCATTTTGTTGAACTTCACTTTATTGCTCTTCGCAGATATTGCATTTTTCTTTTTAAAAAATTGAAGATTTGTAGCAAACCTTCATTGAGCAAATCTATTGGACTCATTTTTTTCCAACAGCATTTTCTGATTTTGTTTCTCTGTGTAACAGTAATCCTCAGAATATTTCAGATTTTTTAATGATCATTTTATTTGTTTCAGTGATCAGTGATCTTTGACACCAGCTGTAATTGTTTTGGGACACCAAACATGTGATAGTGAGACAAATGGGTATGTGTTCTGACTGCTCCACCCACTAGCCATTCCTTGTCTCTCTCCCTCTTCTTGGGCCTCCTTATCCACTCAGACATAATTATATTGAAATTAGGCCAGCTAATAACAATGGTTTCTAAGTGTACAAGTGAAAAGAAGAGTCACGTGTCTCTTGATTTAAATCAAAAGCTGGAAGTGATTAAGCTTAGTGAGGAAGACATGTCAAAATGACAAAAAAAAAAATAATAATAATAATAAAAAAAAAAAAAAGAAAACAATGCAATGGACACACACACACAAAAAAAATCTATAAACAATAAATGCTGGAGAGGGTGTGGAGAAAAAGTAACCCTCTTGCACTGTTGGTGGGAATGTAAATTGAGAGAGCCACTGTGGAGTATAGTATGGAGATTCCTTAAAAAGACTAGGAATAAAATCACCATATGACCCACCAATCCCACTACTAGGCATATACCCTGATGAAACCAAAATTGAAAAACATACACGTGCCCCAAAGTTCATCGCAGCTCTATTTATAATAACTAGGATGTGGAAGCAGCCTAGATGTCCACTGACAGATTAATGGATAAAAATGCTGTGGTACATATATACAATAGAATATTCCTCAGCCATAAAAAGTAATGCATTTGAATCAGTCCTAATGATGTGGATGAACATAGTCCTATTATACAGAGTGAGGCAAGTCAGAAAGAGAAAAATAAATATCATACACTAACTCATATGTATGGAATCTATAAAGATGGTACTGATGAAACTATCTGTAGAGCATCAGTGGAGACAGAGACGTTGAGAACATACTTATGGACATAGCTGGCTGGGGGGAGGAAGGGGAGGGTGGGATGTATGAAGAAAGTAACATGAAATATACATTACCATATGCAAAATAGATAGCCAATGGGAATTTGTTGTATGACTCAGGGAACTCAAACTGGGGTTCAGTAACAACCTAGAGGGGTGGGATGGGGAAGGAGGTGGGAGGGATGCTCAAGTGGGAGGGGACATGGGTAAACCTATGATTGATTCACATTAATATTTGTGGGAAACCAATACAATACTGTAAAGCAATTATCTTTCAATTAAAAATAAAGAAAGAAAAGTTAAAAAAAAAAAAAAAAGACAAAGCTGTTTAAGATGGTTGTAGCCACTTGGCCTTTTCAGAAGCTTTCTTATTCTCTTCATCTGGTTTATTCCTCAGGCAAATTGGAAATAACCCACTGACCCAAGGTAATCAAAAAAATTTTAAAGTAGATCCCTGGGTTCCTTGTGCCCATGAATTAACTTTCCAGCTGTGCAAGATATATATTAAGAATGTAAGGGAAAGGAGACACTCACCCTGTGTGGAAGGCCTTCTTAATAACTTTGTCAAAAGGAGGTGTGGAAACCGTAATTCAGATGAAATTGCCAGGCAGAATGTGCAGCGCATACCTGAGTCTTAAGATTTCCATTTCCAGATTAGAAAACAATTCAAGTTAGCTGTTAGGTCTATCAATATAAACTAGATTTCAGAGACCTGATTTGATTTTAAAATATCAGACTCCAGAAACCAATTTATGGAGGGGAATTGGTGTGAATAACAAGCTCTAATCTTATAAGCTTGTGGATGAGGTATTCTTTCATCCGGTTCTTCTCACTGCTTTATATTAAAGCCTATTACAAAATACTTGCTATGTATTCATGTAGACAGATTTTACCTTGCTTTGGTAAGAATTATTTTGTATCTTATACAGATCTCTTCTTTATGAGAACTGCATCTTCTTAGGCACTAACATGATAGTCTGGGCCATCCAGATGTGATGTGGAAAGGGGCAACGTATGAACAGAGCAATGTTAATGAGTCTCTAGCTTCCTCATATAGAAACATCTGGAAGAACTGAGGCCACAGTTTTGCAGGCACTTTTAGGTATCATTGGTCTTTTTTTTAAAAAAAAAAACAAACAAAAAAAACAACTTTTGTTGTTTTTATATTGGATTATAGCCAATTAGCAATGTGATATTTTCAGGAAACTATCAAAACAGCAAAGGGATTCAGCCATACATATACATAGGACAGTGAAGATGTCTCAGGGCCCTGTGGTTTCAGAAAATACCCTGGATACTTTGTGTATTGTATGCAAGTGTTGCAAATTCTCTACCTCTGCTGTTCCACACATGATGGAATGACAGCAATGGGACCACCTTTCAGTGTATCAGCAGTGGTTGTGAAAACATCTCTTCCTTCCTGCAGCTCTAGCTTCTGACCTTCTTCCTAACCCTCTGCTCTCATCCTCCCCTGTTCCCAGTCACAAAGACTGTCACCTGGTTCTCAAAGCAGCTGCAACATCTCTCCCTCTCTGGTTTTCCCACACCTTTCCTGCCATCTCCATGATAGTCTTGAGTGTTTTCTTTCCAGGAACAGTATTTATATTCTGTGTTTCAACACTGCTAATGCTTTCCCACTCCTAGAGCCTCTCTGTCTGTTTAGTGTGAATGAACTGTCTTTTTCACTTTGTGGATATTTCCTTTGATTCTGAGTATGTGTTTGTAGTGCTAAAACCTCTTAATTCTAACCTACTGGGTTAGGCCCCTCCATTCTCTACTGCTGTGACCCCATGGATTGCAGCACTCCAGGCTTCTCCAATACATAGGGTTCACTATTGCCTGGAGTTGAAGTGACTTAGCAGCAGCAGAAGCAGCAGCAGCATGTCCATTGAGTTGATGGTGCCATCCAGCCATCTAATCCTGTTACTCCCTTCTCCTTCTGCCATCAATCTTCCCCAGCAACAGGTCCTTTCCAGTAAGTCAGCTTTTCACAACAGGTGTCCAAAGTTTTGGAGCTTCAGCTTCAGCATCAGTCCTTCCAATGAATATTAAGGATTGCTTTCCTTTTTTTTTTTTCCCCCATTTATTTTCATTAGTTGGAGGCTAATTACTTTACAATATTGTAGTGTTTTTTGTCATACATTGACATGAATCAGCCATGGATTTACATGTAGTCCCCATCCTGATCCCCCCTCCCACCTCCCTCTCCACCCGATTACACAGATGTACAGAACAGAATTTTGGACTCTGTGGGAGAAGGCGAGGGTGGGATGTTTCGAGAGAACAGCATCGAAACATGTATATTATCTAGGGTGAAACAGATCACTAGCCCAGGCTGGATGCATGAGACAAGTGCTCAGGCCTGGTGCACTGGGAAGACGGAGAGGAATCGGGTGGAGATTGCTTTCCTTTAGAATTGAGTGGTTTGATCTCGTTACTGTCCAAGGGACTCTTAAGAGTCTTCTCCAACACCACAGTTCAAAAGCATCAATTTTTTGGCCCTCAGCCTTCTTTATGGTCCAGCTCACATCCATCCATGACTACTGGAAGAACCGTAGCTTTGACTAAATAGACCTTTGTTGGCAAAGTGATGTCTCTACATTTTGATACACTGTCTAGGTTTGTTATAGCTTTTGTCTCAAGGAGCAAGTGTCTTTTCATTTTGTGGTTGCAGTCACCATCTGCAGTGATTTTGGAGCCCCCGTCCCCAAAATAAACTCTGTCACTGTTTCCACTTTCTCCGCATCTATTTGCAATGAAGTGATAGGACCAGATGTTATGATCTTAATTTTCTGAACATTGAGTTTTAAGCCAAGTTTTTCACTCTCCTCTTTCAATTTCATCAAGAGGCTCTTTAGCTCCTCTCCACTTTCTGTCATTACAATGGTATCATCTGCATATCTGAGGTTGTGGTAGATTGCTGGCATTCAGTTTTTCTTCCATATGGGAGTTGTGGTGAAACTAATAGCGTTGACTAATGAAAAGGGAATTGATGTGTTAATTTTCCATGCATCACTGGTGTATTTCTGAAAAAGTTCTATCACCTGATTATACCTTGCTTAGGCTAGCACTAAAATTTATGTTACATAATTAGGAAAGGCATGGTTGCCAAGAAACTGGATAAGATATGAAGACAAACTTCCTGGTGCTGAGGTTAGAATAGATAGGGGTGAACATGATGGAGAAGAATCTTTACTTGTTCTGTTATAGTGATATTGAGATTAGGTTTTCATTTCACTGATTCAGTGTTGGTTCCTATGTGGCAGGGACACGATGCTTTAGAGCCAAGACCAATCTCTACATCACGCATACCTGTGAATCTCTGAATTAATTCATGTTTTACTCAAGTGGTAGTTATACAGCATGACAAGTGAAAAGCTTGGAAGAGATTTTGTGATACAGAGTTCTCAGCCCAATAGCAGCCTCTCTCTGAAGGAAGAAATGCGTCTTAGGGATTGAACTCTCATCATGTAGCCTCCACATCTGTCAGGCATAGTGCCAAAGACATTCACACACATTTTATCATGGAAAATTCAGAAGTTTTTCAGAAGAGTCATTAGTGTTCCAGAGAAGGAAACTGAAGATCAGAAAATAGTACTTACATGAATCACACTGCTAGTTAATGGATAAACTCAGGATCCAAATTCAGGACTTTCTGTCAGAGTCTGCACTCTTTTCACTGCAAAAAGCTCCATGGAAATCTTAAGTATGTTAAGTCCTGCCTGATTTGTACAAGTGCTGTGTGAGTTCAAGGAAGTAAAATACCACTGGAGGATTCATGCACAAGAAAGCATGATTGTGATAGCAATATGAAGGGAAAAAAAGGGAGGACACTTAAGAAAAGGGATGGGCATCAAGAGAGCCATTTGATGAGTGACTTTTCAATACAATGTGACCAAAGAAGCTAGTTCTCTCTTCCCTCTTAGGACTCTTCTTCGAACTCAAGGCTTGTGTGCTCTGGCAGCAGCTGTCTCAGTCCTTTGATGCACCTCACTGGTCAAGTTGAGTTTCTTGATGTAATTTTCATTTGCCTTGTGGATAAATGGCATTTCATGACTGCTGGTCTGTTTCACTATAGTATTTCTTTCTTCATCTCATCCAGCCTTGGACATCATCCAGGAGCTTGTGGGCCCTGTGTCTCTCAGCTCTGTGGATAGGCAGAGAAGAATGAGACGTAGTCACATTCCCTCCTCAGTCATGTCTGACTCTTTGAGACCATATGTACTATAGCCTGCCAGGCTCCTCTGTCCATGGAATTCTCCAGGCCAGAATACTGGAGTGGGTACCCATTCCCTTCTCCAAAGGACCTTCCAAACCCAGGGATCGAACCCCAGTCTCCCTCATTGCAGGCAGATTCTTTACTATCTGAGCTACCAGGGAAGTCCAAGAATACTGGAGTGGGCAACCTATCCCTTCTCCAGCGGATCTTCCCAACCTAGGAATCGAACTGGGGTCTCCTGCATTGAAGGTGGATTCTTTACCAGATGAGCTACCAGGGAAGCCCCTATGGACAAAATTCATAACAAAACTGAGTAACAGATATTCCCACAATTCCCAGAATCCAACCCTGCAAGGACAATTCATCAACAGCTATAGACCAGAGTAGCATCAACATCTGTGTTGACATCAATAGGCAGAGACAACAGCAGAAAGAAGCAGCAAGGCTTCTGAAGGACCTGAGACTAGAGTCTCAAACTAGTCAAAAGGTATTTGCTTTAAAATGCTGTGAGCCAATTTGAGAACAGTAGCTGAGGCTGACATGGTACCACCCACTGTAGTAGCAGAATCTGTAGTAATGCCTAACAGAACTGTTCCATTTTGACTGCCATGAAAATTTAAAACCAAGCCACCACGGCACCCTTCCAGGATAAAGCACCATACCACTGAGATGATTCAGTGTTGAGCGGGTTAGAAATAAGAGGGGAAGGTGTAAAAACTCTAAATAAAGTACTAGGGGAAAATACCAAGAGGTCTCAGAAAGAAGGCTGCCATATCTTTGAACACTCATGAAAATATGAGAGGAGGGAGCGGTAAGTAATATTCTGAATGCCATCTCTTTCTAATATTTGAAGGAAAAGATCAAGTATTTATTCTAACTATATATGTATATATAGATATGTATCTATATATATGTATACATAGAATATATACCTATATATGTATATATATACATATACATATATATGTATATATGAGGAATGAGGATCAAGTATATATTCTAACTATATATGAACTATAACACTAAGTTTACAGAAAGTTTATGAGACATTTTCTCTTCATAAAAATATCCCAACTAATAAATGAAAAGAAAATGAAAGAAATAGAATATTATTCCTTAAGGCAATTCCCAATGAATTGATGGATATAGGTGTTGGCCATTAACATTTGCTGATATCATAGTAAGAGTGAAACCCAGGCATCATGTGCCTACTTATGAAAGAGTATCACACCACCTTTAGTCTTACCAAAGGTACTGAATATGAAACAAATCAAGCTTCTGAGTGCAGATGTTAATTTGCAAGAAGTACAGAGGACAGAAGTTGTTGAACTGCACCATAAGTATACAATCAGCAAAATATAGACTGTGGGAAACTGAAAGCGAAATGACTTGATTTTTTTCACCAGATTTAAGGAAATGGAAAGGATAGAGGGAGAAAACTGTAGACTAAAATAGACTGAAGGATATCACGTAGTTTTAGACTAAAAGATTAAGCTATAGATTATAAGGATGTGCAAGCTTCTGAGGTGGCTCAGTGGTAAAGAATCTGCCTGCAGGAGACACAGGTTCTATCTCGGGTCAAGAAGATCCCCTGGAGTAAGAAATGACAATCCACCCCAGTATTCTGGCCTGGGAAATCCCATGGACAGAGTGGGCTACAATCCATGGGGTTGCAGAGAGTTGAACATGACTTAGTGACTGAGCATGCATGCATAAGGATGTGCACTTGGATAATAGCATTAAAAGGAAGTGAGTATGAAAATCAAATCAGGGGAGAAGGTTTGGGTTATCATTGGAATGAGGGACAAGGTCTGGGTTAGCTGGTAAAGTTTTCTTTTCTTTCATGACTTAGATTGTCATTAGTGGGTGTGTGTGTGTGTGTGTGCGCCCGCGCACTCAGATGTGTCCCACTTATTGCAACTTCATGGACCATAGACTGCTAGCCTACCTTATAATAACTCATTAAGTGATACATTTTATGATTTTTTTGTGTTAATATATTTTATGTTACCAAAAAAACAAAATTTTTAAAATGTATTAATCAATGTTTTAGATTTCTGAGAAAAGGTGAGAACTATAGAAAGATTTCCAGAGACCAGCTGCTGCGATTTGATTCTTGGATACTGTAAACATTAGGGAGAAACTTGGGGTTCTCCTGAGTGAATAAATGACCATTGGAAGAGGCCAAAGCACTGCTGTGTCTTCATTCACTGTCTCCTTAGGGTCTTCAGGGCTGATATTGTATGATAAACATTTTGAGAGGGGTGAGGAAAGCTCTGCCTAAAAAGGATACTGGGGGCTAATCACTGTGCTTTTCCAAAGGAAAGTCTGCAGGTATTCAAAGGAAGAAGCCTGAGGAGGCTGAAGAAGGTGCTGAGTCACTGAGAAATGCAGCTAATTAGCGTGCCAGGCTCTCCACCAGGTCCCTTAGAAATGCAAACACTTGGGGCTGCTGTAATTTGTCGGTAAGACTCCAAGGGTCAGCTTCTCTTTTCCTGAAGCATAAACAAGTCACAGAGAAGACAGTTCTCTCTGAGAGTATAATTACCTAATTCTTCAGTGCTGGGGAGAAGAAAAGGTATAGGACAATGAGTAAACCAAACTTCTCTGAAGAATCTATTCTTTAATTAGTTGACTAGGACGATGCTGAACATACTCACTGGCCCAGACTCAGATGTAGCTTTGATCAATTCCATGAAATGGTGCCACCATTTCTCAACTTACGTCTCTGGACTCTCTTGCACTGAGGCGGATTCTTTACTGCTGAGCTACTGAGGAAGCCTCCTTATAGCAGCATAGTAAGACCAAAATCCTTGGAATCTGAGTTTAAATCTTAGCTTTGCCACTAGCTAGCTGGGTGACTTTGAGCAAGATAGTTAGCTTGTCTATTGCTAAATTTTCTTTTCTGTTAAATGGGACAAATAACTGTACCAACCATAATGGGTGATGGCAAATATCAATGACTAACACTTGGAAAGTGCTTCAAAAAGGCATTTACGTAGTAAGCATTCAACATAGTTACCAACATTCTTCAGAAGACGCAAGAAGATCTATGTTTTCATGTGATGTTGATATGGGACTCTGAGAGCTTTACGATTCTTTAGGAAGCTTGTGGCAATCTGTATCATGATCAAAAAATATTTTCACACTTTAACCTGCTCATTACTTCTGGGACTATTTCAAAGAGACATAAATATGAATGTGCTCACTGAGGTATTACTTCCAATAGCAAATAATTGGAACCATGATCAATATTTTAAAACACACCAAAATTAATAGCTGTCTAGTGGAATATTTTAATGTTTCTATTAAAAGTTATGCAGACTACATAAAAACATGAAAAAAAAACTCTGTAATAGGAAATAAAAATTCAAAATTTGTTTATTTTTTGCCAAACTTACAGATTTATTTATATACATATATATGTATATAAAAATTCAAGATTTAGTGAGGCAAAAATTACATAGATTTATGTAAGTTTGAAATGTATGAACTAGATTCATATTTGATGAGCAATACTTAGATAAAATGTTCAAGTACAGAAGATATGAATGTACACAGTATCTAATACTTATTAAATGCTCTATAAATATTGGATTGAAAATGATTGAACCAATGGTAATCCAGCATGTGATTACATAGCTATGACTACCAATGGGAACTATAGCTCAGCATTTAAACTTGCATTGTCCGGGATTTCTATGGTGGTCTAGTGATTAAGACTGTTCTTCCAGCGCAGGGGAAGTCTGAAAACTAAGATCCTGCTGACTACACAGCACAAACCCCCTCCCATCCCCAACAAAAATTGCATTGTAATGAAGCAGGGCTTCTCAACTGGGAGTGAATCCCCCCATTTCCTCACCCCTAGGAACATTTGGCACCATTTGGAGATGTTTCTGATTGTCAAAACTGGCATGCGTGCATGCTAAGTCACTTCGGTTGTGTCTGACTTTTTGAGACCCCTTTGACTGTAGCCTGCCAGGCTCCTTTGTCCATGGTATTCTCCAGGCAAGAATACTGGAGTGGGTTGCCATGCCATCCTCCAGGGGATTTTCCCAACCCAGGAATCCAACCTGTTGTCTCCTGCATTGCAGGTGGATTCTTTACTGCTGAACCACTGGGGAAGCCAGTGTGTTGCTACTGGCAACTAGCACCAATAGGTCAGAAATACTGTTAAACATCCATCAATTCACAGGAACATCCTCCACAACAAATAATCCATTTCCAAATATCCATATTCCTGCTGCTTAGAATCCATGCAATATGGGTACACCTCTATCTATCAGAATACCACAGGGATCAAGTTAGGGCTTCCCTGGTGGCTCAGACGGAAAAGAGACTGCCTGCAATGCTGGAGACCTGAGTTTGATTCCTGGGATCGGGAAGATCCCCTGGAGAAGGAAATGGCAACCCACTCCAGTGTTCTTGCCTGGAAAATTCCATGGACGGAGGAGCCTGGTGGGCTACAGTCCATGGAGTTGCAAAGAGTTGGGCATGACTGAGCAACTAACAAGTTATCACTGGAAGGAAAAGGCAATTCTGTTAAAGAGAAATTGAGTTCTTTGGGAAATGTTATAGACACTCAGGATTATTGAATTTATCTGATGGCTCAGGTGTAATTCCACTTGGGTATGTCACATTGGCATTGACATGGGGGTAATTCAGATTTTGAATCTCCCATTAATTTATCTCTTGATGAGACAGACCATAGACAAGACCACCCTGACCTATAGCAGCCACTGTGCTTAAGTCCTCCTGGGCTGAGAACTTCAGAGCTTTGGCCATACGTTCTCCCCCTTGACCTTGTTCTGCCCCAGCCTCAAGGACAGCCTGCCCAGAGGCAGAGAGTGGAGGAAAGAGGCTTTTTGTTTGTTGGTTTGTTTTTGTTTTAGTTTTTTTTTTTTTTCCATTTGAAGGATAACTGCTTTACAGAATTTTGTTGTTTTCAGTCAAACATCAATATGAAGCAGCCATTTATAAAAGAGAAATTATTGCACTTTGAAACTTTCCTCTAAGAGAATAAGCACCTCCTGTTTGTCTAGCTCCAGGTTGGAGGTCTTGCTCCAACCTCCTGTTCAGAGGCCACTTGTGGGATCCAGAGCAGGGACAAACGCCCCCTTTGTCTCTTCTCCTCCCCAGGTCAGTCCTCTTTGGATGCCTCCTGTCCTTTCTCTCTTGACACCCTCCCCCTCCACTAGCATTGATTGTGTGAGTACATATGTGTGTGTATGTGCACAGAAACATACTCATAAGGGACACAGACACACACAAAAGGCCATTTTTTTCAGTTGCAAATTTGTGAGTCATAAATATACGTGTTCTCGAGGAAATATGTGGAAAGAGATGTCCTTAGGTGTCCTGACACTTTTCACCTCTCTTCCAGTCTCCCCACCATGCAAGACACACACACACACACACACACACACACACACACAGAGTTGAGTAGTCATGGGCAAGTCATTTCTCCTTTCTTTGCCTCATTAATCTATGTAGAGAGTGGAGTACAGCTTTCCTGCAGGTCAATTCTTGCTTAATAAATGTGTGTGTGTGTGTGTGTGTGTGTGTGTGTGTGTGTGTCCATTGTTCTATAGGGCAGACTGTAACCATAGATACAGAATCTGTATCTCTGCAAGTCTCCTTTATTACACTTAATACCTAAATTGCTCACTGTGGAGAAATCCATCTTAATAAGATAAGATTATTGGCTCAACTTTATGGATCTTCCTTTGGCCTTTATATGTGAACAGGAATTAGTTATGACTGAGCTTCAGGAGCTCAGTAAAGGCCCTTAACCGATGGTACTCATTCAGAACTGGTATCTTCAGACTATATAGGGGAGCAGGGTCAATGCAAATTTCTCTCGTCAGGCAATGATAACCGAAAATGTTCTATCTTTATTTAAAATGCATTCCTTTGTGATAGGATATCACTTTGGAATGATAACGCATGTTCTCCTGTTTTAGAAAATAGAAACAAAATCATCTTTTTATATGCAGATTTTATAGATTTGTTATCACAAATTCAAAGGATATCATATAGTCAATAGTTGCTGCAGTCGTGGTTCTGCCACAAAAGGTGTTTGTTAGTTGCTCAATTGTGTCCCTGACTCTGTGGACCCTCCAAGCTTCTCTGTCCATGGGATTTTTCTAGGCAAGAATACTAGAGTGGGCTGCTATTTCCTTCTCCAGGGAATCTTCCTGACTCAGCGATCGAACCCGGGTCTCTTGCACTACAGGCAGTTTCTTTACAGTCTGGGCCATGAGGGAAGCATTCTGCCACAAAAGGGGTCTACAAATCAACTTGACCAAGACAAAAGCCATTGTTCATGAAAGCTGCGACCGACTTTTAACTATTATGTCGCTAATAACACACTGAAAGTTAATTGACCCAGTTATCATTAGGAATCTTTTGCAACTGCTAACATTGGTGTGTACGGCAGAGTGCTCAGTTTGTGGGTGTAGGACTCATACTTCTGAAGCTCAAGTCTTTGTTCACTTCTGAATGACTGTGCAAACTTGGGCAATACATTAACTCTCACTAAGCTACAATTTCCTTCTCTTCACAATAAGGATATTAATAACACATACCTCACAGAGTTGTGAGGATTAAATACGTTAATGATACAAGGCTATTACTGCAATGCTGAAAAGTTATCAGTTATTCTTATTGTGGTGCTCCAGCTGAGATCTTGCTTGGAGAGAACAGAAGTTTTAAAATCAGTGAATTGAAAAGCTCTTTGGAAACCTGGATTGTTTTGTTATGAATACAACAAATCAATGTTGAAGAAATCCTCTTATGTCCTCTCATCACCTTGAATTTGCTCCTAATCTATGGCCCTATCACTTTCCATTTGATTTTTACTTCTCTGTGATATTTGATGTCCTGTTAGACATTAATCCATGGAAAGAATGGATTCTTTTTCATTATTAGATCCCTACATTTCCTTGGGCAAAATCTCAAACATAATTAGTAAATATGTGTAGATCTGACTTTTCAGTATTATCACTAAGAACTTTATATTTATGTGTTTTATTTCAGCTATTATTGTTTGAGCTATCTTAAAATATTACTACATAGACCATGGTAACAATCAAAGCAAATTGCGTAGAATCCTCCTGCCTCTCTAATTATTGTGATTTAACTATCTTCAGTATAATATGTACTGCTTAGAAACAGTTTTCTTATACTGTGTGTTTTTGTTAAATATGGCATACTGATTAGTTGTGCTTGTCCTAGGCATGTTCAGATAAGGTCAGTCAGTCATACATCAGAGCACTGGTTCCCATATGGTATATGAACATACCACCCTCCAAACCTCTGATTCCTTAAGGATCAGGAAAGTTAGACTCTAACATTGCTCCACCACAGATTAGCTCTGTGACCTTGAGTATGTCACTTAAATTTTTGGAGCCTTGGATTTCTCATTGATGAAAGGGTATAGGATGGACACATTTCTCAATTATATTCTCACTTCAGTATATTTTGATTATTAATTATATGTGATGAAAACTTTAAAAGAATCATTTTCAGGGGTATATGTCAAATTGTGACATTTGAAAATAAAAAGGATTTCTTGTTGTTCAGTCTCTAAGCCATGTCTGATACTTTGCGACCCCATGGGCTGTAGCCTGCCAGGCTCCTCTGTCCTCCACTATCTCCCGGACTTGGCTCAAATTCATGTCCATTGAGTTGGTGATGCTATCTAACCATCTCATCCTCTGCTGCCCTCTTCTCCTTTTGCCTAAAGTCTCTTCCAGTATCAGGGTCTTTCCCAATGAGTCGGCTCTTCACATCAGGTGACCTAAGTATTGGATGGAGCTTCAGCTTCAGGATCAGTCCTCCCAATGAATATTCAGGATTGATTTCCTTTAGAATTGACTGGTTTGATCTCTTTGCTGTCCAAGGGAGTCTCAAGAGTCTTCTCTGGTACCTCAACTCGAAAGCATCAATTCTGTGCTCAGCCTTGTTTATGGCCCAGCTCTCACATCCGGACATGACTACCATCCGTACATGACTACTACGGAAAAAACCATAGCTTTGTCATAGCTTTCCTTCCAAGGAGCAAGTGTCTTTTAAATATAACTAATAGGCATACTATTTAGGTATGCTGGTGGTATTTTAGCTTTATAACCACCATATCTGAGTTTGAACTATTTTCAGGATAATTGGTCCCTATATAAATTTTAAACATGATATGATTTATATGGGAATTTTGATAGAATCTATGAAAATGAAAAAAGATGATTTATTGTTCTAAGTTTTCTAGGAACTCAAGCCTACAGCATATTAGGATTTCTAATATATGCCTTTCCCACCAAGATTTGTAGACGGAGATTTTGAAGGGAGAGGTCTTAGGTCATCTAAATGTGCTTGAGGCACATACCTTGCCAATGGTTAGATCTTCTGCATTTTCATTCCCCAATCAAGCAAAAGGAGCTGTAACCTGGCTATGCATGTGTGTACTTGTGCACATACAAAGTTTCATCAGTCATCCGTGCTTTGAATGCTAGTCCTTGAAAGAAACAGAATACAACATACAAATCAATAAAAGAAAATTTGATATTAAGCCTAAAGGATTTTTCTAAGAATTGTTTGTATCAGCAACAGAGGGAAATGTTAGTAACCTCAAACTATAACTCATTTAAAAACATTTTTCAAATATGAAGAAATTTTTCAACAAGCAGAAACCTCTTTTGTATGAAATTATGGAAAACTATAGAAGGAAAGATCATTAAGGGTAAGTTAAGTATCCCAAAATGTTTGTAAAACTTGCCTTAGACCAAAGGGTGAACAGAAGAGAAACATAAAGATGCAAAATGGTTAGTGATATAGTTGAAACAATTGTTATAGGACTTAATACTCACCTCTTGCCAGGAATCTGGTACCCTTCTGATGGAGGAGAAAAGCCATCTCCTTCAATTCCTTTCTTCTTCCTGATGTCTGTCCTGTATCAAGTGGGGAAAGTGAAATCAGAGATATCCTTCTTAGGAAGTTCTGTGATATCCTGTTTGTTTTGCTTATGTAAATAATGGCTTAGGAAAGATGTTGAGCCAAGTATTGTTGTAAACAATATACAGAGAGAACTATCCTGAAAAAATCTAATTGCCACTAATCAGAATCTTCTCATACACATTCTTTGAAGGTACCAGGAGCTGACTGTCAGTCACAGTCTAAATGTAGATGAGTTTAATCAAAAAGTTCCACTAGAAATGCTTTATTTCTTGTTGAAGTGAGCTTTTTATGTCCCAGACCCTGACCTGTAAGTTGAGGGAAGTATGCAGGATGAAGTTTTCTGTATATGAAGAAAGCACTCATGCTGGCTCTATCTCCATAAATTAACAAAATGACACTAGTCCATAGTTGTGTTATGACAGACCATTAACTTTGCCTCTCTAAGCCCCAATCTATTCTGTAAAAAATAAATGCCACCAACTTCAGAGGATAGTGTATTAGGTAGCTAAAAATGCCATAATAACACCCTAGACAAGGTGGCTTAAAACAACAGAAATGTAGGTTTTCACAGTTCTGGAAGTCCAAGATCAAGATATTGACAGGGCTGGTTTCTGGTGAGACTTCTTTTCCTGATTTGTGTTTAGACAGTTGCCTTCTCTCTGTGTCCTCACAGGCCCTTGTCTCTGAGTACACATGCACCTCTGAGTCTTTCCCTCTCCTTATAAGGACACCAGTCCTATAGGATTAGGGCCCCACCCTCATGACCTCATTTAACCTTAATTCCCTACTGAAAGGCCCTGTCTCTAAATATGGTCACAATGGGGATAAAGACCTTAACATATGAATTTTAGTGAGACATACATATTTCAGTTCATAACTGAGGTTATGTGGACTATAGAGAAAACATATGCAAAGTACCTAAAACAGTGACTCATGCATTATGGATTGACCCTCAATGATATTGACATTTTTATTTAAAAACTTGACAGCCCTAGTGAACAATTAAAACATGCAGGTCTAAGGGTCAGACTTTGGACAATAGTGACCCCGTGATAGCAAGGCCATACAATTTGTAGTTAAAATTATCCCTCATTTTATAGGGGTATAATTGGGTTGGTTAGTGGATTCCAGGGTTATAAGGTCACAGTCAGCTTCTGAGTCAATTAGATTCCAGGGTTATAAGGTCACAGTCAGCTTCTGAGTCAATTAGGCTCTTTCCAGAGCCCTGGATCTGTTAATTCCATCTCAGGCTTGAAGTACCATATTCAATTATCATTTTACCGTAGAGCCACCCATCCCAGGGGACAGCCCCTGCCATTTGTCTTCACTGAAGCTTGACCACACTTGAAGGAAGGTCTGCAGAGTGGTCATCTACCAGACAGAGAGCTTTGATAGAAAACTTTGGTCACAGACCTTGGTTCCATATCTGTGGGAACTGTTCCAACCATAGAGATATGTGGGCTGATTAAAAAAATTGTACTGAGCTCTGAAAATTGAAGATTGAAGATAGTACATATGAGAGCTAGGAATACCTAATTTGTCTTTAAATTTGATATGTCCTCTGATTTCAAAGTTCCTAGCATAAAACCACTTAACCGTGAAAAGCTAATATTCACAATCTCCGTCAGATGCTGACCAGAAAATGGTTGTTTTAGCCTCAGGCTTGGAGGGGCACACATGAAGCCTAGGAGGGCACACATTCCTTTGGCTCCCTGATTTGCTCTCTAGGGAAGATCAGACTGAACATTCAAGCAGAACCTGCATTGTCTGGACACTTCAAGGTAGTTAACTCCAGCCTCCTCATTCTTTACTGTTTTTTCTCATCTCAATTATACCTCAGAACATATAAATTATTGAGCCAAAGAACCTAAGGGCTAGAAGGGAAACTGGTGATAGTATGTTCAATATATCAAGAAGGAATAGAAACTCAGTAAGATGTGGTGCACTCTCTGAGAATGCCCGATATCTCAGCATGAAGCAGAGATGTGATTAAAAAGCACGTCTCCTGAGTCCCAGACCAGAACTCTGCTTTAGGCTGTGGTAATACACAGTGAGAACTAAGTTTAATTTATTCCATGCACCAAGCCTATTATAACTTGCATTATTAGGAGAAAAACTTTTTAAAAAACTATTCATGAGAATTAAATGGAGAAATGCACTGGATCATTGTACTTGTTTGAAAATTCTTTTCAAACAATAGTAGACATACCTCTCAGACAGTCCCCAAGATTCCCTCCCCATATAACTCTCCCTTTGAGTGTGGGCAGGACCTTTGACAATGATGGGGTATCACTCCCAAGAGTAGCCTGAAAAAAGTTTGCAAGGCAAAGCTTAAGGGATTTTGCAAATGTAATTAAGGTCTCTAATCAATTGATTCTGAGTCCATCAAAAGGGATACTATCCTCATTAAGCCTAACCTTGTCAGGTGAATTGTTAAGGAAGTCAAAGGGATCTGAAGGATGATTCTCTTGCTGGGCTTCAAAAAGCAGGCCACTCTAAGTTCTACAGATTCAAGAAGAATTCTTTCAACAATCATGTGAGATTAGAAGACAGCCTGAGTATCAGATGAGACCGTAGTCCTGCCTGACCCCTTGTGAGACCCTGAGGAGAGGACTGAGCTAAATCATGCTCAGACTCCTGACCCACAGAAACTGAGGGGTAATAAATGGATGCTGTTTTAGCTTCTAATTTTATGATAATGTGTTACACAGCAATTTACAGCTAAACCGGATTTTGGCACCTAGGAGTGGAGTGGTGTTGCAGCAAAAATCTAAAAAGACATGAGAGTGGCTTTGGAATTAGACAATGGATAGAAACTGGAAGAATTTTGAGGAGTGTAACAGAGAAAGCCTGAATTTTCTTGAACAGACTGTTGGAAGAATTATGAACTTTGAGGGTGTTCCTAGTGAGGGCTTAGACGGAAGTACATAATATGCTACCAAAAACTGGAGGAGGGCTGCTCCTTATTATGTAGCAGCAGAAAACTTAGTGAAATTGCCTTGGAGTTATGTGGAAAGCAAACTCACCAGTGTTATACCTGGTTACTCACAAAGGAAATTTCCAAGATGCAGCCTATTTTCTTCTTCTTGCTCATAGTAAAATATGAGAGGAGAGAGATAAATTGCGGGATGAACTGTTCAAAGGAGACTAAAATAAGACTGTGTGATTTTGAAAATTTGGCCTGAAACAGGTTCTGTTCAACTCTTGAGCTAGGAATGGTTTTTATATTTTTAAAGAACTGATTTTTTAAAAGAAAAAGAAAACAAAAAGAAAGAATATGCCAATCTAAAATAATTACCATCTAGCCCTTTACAGAAATTGTTGGCCATCTCTGCCCTAGAAGATGAAACTAAAACCTCTCAGAGTAAGGCAACATGTCTCTGGGATGCATCTATAGTCATAGCAGGGTGGAAATGAAAGGTAATGGATGATGTATTCTGAACAAAGAAGAGAGAACCAGAATTTTAACAGCCTCAACTCTAGTGATGGGAGGACATTTTAGGAAACTCTGCCCCATTTTCCTGCCTTTAGTTAAAGCTGTATCTAATCTACTTGGGTAAATTCTAGAACAAGGACAGCCTGTCACACAGCATCTTCTTGTGTCTGTCAATTTCCAGAACATAAATCCTACAGTGTTTAATCTGGAGACATTCTTGAGGATTCTATTCAAACCACTTCACTTAACTGATTAGAAATCTATGGACAAGGGTGGAGGAGACTAGCCTATTATTTTGGGTATATGCTCAGCTGCTGTAACAAAAAACTCAGCAATATAGAAATGGCTTAAATGAAACAATTATATTTCTCCATTTTATGGGAGTGTAAGACTGGGTAGCTCAGGGCCTGAGGAGCTACTCTTATTCTATTTTCCAACAAGATACTTCTGTCTGTAGTCTAGTCTGTCCCTAGATATTTGCTCTTGGCAGTGGTGGAAGGGGAAAGAGGGAGTGAAAAGTAAACAGCTTCTTCCTTAAGCAGCAACATTTCACCTTAATCACTCTGCAGCAACATTTCACACTTGCCAGATTATAATCACATAGCCACATGTAGTTGCAAAGGAGTCTGGGTATATAATGTCTATCTAGGAAACTTTGCTAAAACTTGGAAAGTTTTACTACTTAAGAAATAAAAGGGGAGTGGGTGCTAGGATGCATTTGATCTCTGTCACAAAACAAAATTCTGAAAGTAAAGGGTAAAGTTTAAGACTTTTTGTGCTCATTTCACATCTTTGGAAGTAGAATCTGAATTTCCTGAACCACAGAATAGAGGAACTTGAAGATTATTAAAGGTCATTTATATCAAGAGCCTCAACTTATGACTACATCTAAAAAATAAAAAATGACTTGATTGATATCCCACTGTCAGACAATGGTAGAGCTGATGGTTGTCTATAAGTATATGCCTCCACCATTGCACATATAGACCAAGGCACATAGCATAGGGCACTACTATAAATATTCAAAAAAAATTTATAAAGAAAAGATGGAGGAAAAATGAGCAAAATGGAAAGAAAAGGAAGAAGAGAAGGATAGAAAAAATAATGAGGGGAGGAGCCAAGATGGCGGAGGAGTAGGACGGGGAGACCACTTTCTCTCCTACAAATTCATCAAAAGAATAACTGAACGCAGAGCAAACTTCGCAAAACAACTTCTGATCGCTAGCTGAGGTCATCAGGCGCCCGGAAAAGCAGCCCATTGTCTTCGAAAGGAGGTAGGACAAAATATAAAAGATAAAAAGTGAGACAAAAGAGCTAAGGACGGAGATCCGTCCCGGGAGCTCTTAGGCGGCATTGCTTGGGGTAGGGTCCGGGCCTGAGTGCCCTGAGGACAATCGGAGGGAGCTTCTGTGAGTTGCCAACATGAACTGTGGGAGACCAAAAGAGACAGAGAGAAAATTAACCGACCCGAACACACTGCCGGCCGTTCGCAGAACAAAGAGACCGAGAGGGTCCAGAGAGGAGCTCGCAGGCTGCGGACCGGCCCAGCCCCGCCGGAGGCAGGAGGCAGGGAGGAGGGGAAGGTCGCGGCGAGACACAGGGCGCAGGCACCCGACCGGCGCGGGCGGGGACTGGGCCTGGGGACGCGAAGGGCAGAAGGCGCGCGCACCCGACTGGCGCCAGCGGAAACTGAGACTGGGTCCACAGAAGGGAGTGGGTGCGCCACACCTGGGGAGAGTGCGCCCACCAAGCCCCTGGCTGCCTGGACTGCTCTGACGGGGAAGGCACAGAGAGCAGGCGCAGCTTTTCCTTCCGCGCTTTTGTGGAACACCCGAGGGCTGGAACCTCGCGCAGCGCGGGGCGCGCTCCATATAGAACAGCCGGGAGCCTGAGCGGCACAGACGGAGAGGGCAGCGTCGGCCCCTCCCGGCAGCGCCAGCCCGTCCCCGCGGCGCAAGCCCGTCCCCGCAGCGCCAGCTCCTCCCCGCGGCGCCAGCCCCTCCCCGCAGAGCGACGGAACCAGCTACCTGAATAAGAGTCCACCTCCGCCCGCCTGTGTCAGGGCGGAAATGAGGCTCTGAAGAGACCGGCAAACAGAAGCCAAATAAACAAAGGGAACCGCTTCAAAAGGGACTGGTGCAACAGATTAAAATCCCTCTAGGAAACATTGACTACACCGGAGGAGCCTGTAGATATCGAGAAGCGTAAGCTGGAACGAGGAGCTATCTGAAACTGAGCCGAACCCACACTGACCGCAACAGCTCCAGAGAAACTCCTAGATATAATTTTACTCTTTTCTCTTTTTTTTTCTTTTTTTTATTATTTTTTATTTTTTTCTTTTTTTTCTTTTTTCTTTTTTATTTTTTCTCTTTTATTTTCCTTTAAAATCCCCTATTACTCCCCCATTACTCCTTAACTTTCATTTCAATAGACTTTTACGATTTTTTAATTAGGGGGGAAAAAATTTTTTTTTTTCTTTCTTTCTTTTTTTTTCTTCTTTTTTTTCTTTTTCTTTCTTTTTTTTCTTTTTTTTTTCTTTCCTTTTTCTCTTCTATTTTCTATTTTTCTTTTTCTCTTATTTCTTTTAAAGTCCTCTAGTACTCCTCTACTACTCCTTAATTTTCATTTTCAATACACTATAACCTTACAAAAAAAAAAAAAAAAAGAAGAGAAGCCCTATTTTTAAACCGAAGATTATTCTCTCCCAATCTTGACTCTCTGTTTTCTACCTCAGAACACCTCTATTTCCTGCTTTCCCCTTCTCTTCCCATTCCAATTCTGTGAATCTTTGTAGGTGACTGGGCTACGGAGAACACTCTGGGAACAGACAGCTGCGTAGATCTGTCTCTCTCCTCTTGAGTCCCCCTTTTTCTCCTTCTGTTCATCTCTATCTCCCTCCTCCCTCTCCTCTTCTTCATGTGACTCTGTGAACCTCTCTGGGTGTCCCTAACGGGGGAGAATCTTTTAGCCATTAACCTAGAAGTTTTCTTATCAGGGCTGTATAGTTGGAGAAGTCCTGAGACTACAGGAAGAATAAAACTGAAATCCAGAGGCAGGAGACTTAAGCCCAAAACCTGAGAACACCAGAAAACTCCTGACTACATGGAACTTTAAGTAATAAGTGACTGTCTAAAAGGCTTCATACCTACACTGAAACCAACCACCACCCAAGAGCCAATAAGTTTTAGAGCAAGACATACCACGCAAATTCTCCAGCAACGCAGGAACATAGCCCTGAACATCAACATACAGGCTGCCCAAGGTCACACCTAACACATAGACCCATCTCAAAACTCATTACTGGGCACTCCATTGCTCTCCAAAGAGAGAAATCAAGTTCCACGCACCAGAACACTGATGCAAGCTTCCCTAACCAGGAAATCTCGACAAGCCAATCGTCTAACCCCACCCACTGGGTTAATCCTCCACAACAAAAAGGAACCACAGACCTCCAGAATACAGAAAGCCCACTCCAGATACAGCAATCTAAACAAGATGAAAAGGCAAAGAAATACCCAACAGGTAAAGGAACATGAAAAATGCCCACCAAGTCAAACAAAAGAGGAGGAGATAGGGAATCTACCTGAAAAAGAATTTAGAATAATGATAATAAAAATGATCCAAAATCTTGAAAACAAAATGGAGTTACAGATAAATAGCCTGGAAACAAAGATTGAAAAGATTCAAGAACTGTTTAATAAAGACCTAGAAGAAATAAAAAAGAGTTAATTACAAATGAATAATGCAATGAATGAGATCAAAAACACTTTGGAGGGAACCAAGAGTAGAATAACGGAGGCAGAAGATAGGATAAGTGAGGTAGAAGATAAAATGGTGGAAATAAATGAAGCAGAGAGGAAAAAAGGATCAAAAGGAATGAGGACAACCTCAGGGACCTCTGGGACACTGTGAAACGCCCCAACATTCGAATCATAGGAGTTCCAGAAGAAGAAGACAAAAAGAAAGGCCATGAGAAAATACTCGAGGAGATAATAGCTGAAAACTTCCCTAAAATGGGGAAGGAAATAGCCACCCAAGTCCAAGAAACCCAGAGAGTCCCAAACAGGATAGACCCAAGGCAAAACACCCCAAGACACATATTAATCAAATTAACAAAGATCAAACACAAAGAACAAATATTAAAAGCAGCAAGGGAAAAACAACAAATAACACACAAAGGGATTCCCATAAGGATAACAGCTGATCTATCAATAGAAACCCTCCAGGCCAGAAGGGAATGGCAGGACGTACTGAAAGTAATGAAAGAGAATAACCTACAACCTAGATTACTGTATCCAGCAAGGATCTCATTCAGATATGAAGGAGAATTCAAAAGCTTTACAGATAAGCAAAAGCTGAGAGAATTCAGCACCACCAAACCAGCTCTTCAACAAATGCTAAAGGATCTTCTCTAGACAGGAAATGCAGAAAGGTTGTATAAACGTGAACCCAAAACAACAAAGTAAATGGCAATGGGACCACACCTATCAATAATTACCCTAAATGTAAATGGGTTGAATGCCCCAACCAAAAGACAAAGATTGGCTGAATGAATACAAAAACAAGACCCCTATATATGCTGTCTACAAGAGACCCACCTCAAAGCAAGAGACACATACAGACTAAAAGTGAAGGGCTGGAAAAAAATATTTCATGCAAACGGAGACCAAAAGAAAGCAGGAGTCGCAATACTCATATCAGATAAAATAGACTTTCAAATAAAGGAAGTGAAAAGAGACAAAGAAGGACACTACATAATGATCAAAGGATCAATCAAAAAAGAAGATATAACAATTATAAATATATATGCACCCAACATAGGAGCACCGCAATATGTACGGCAAATGCTAATGAGTATGAAAGAGGAAATTAATAGTAACACAATAATAGTGGGAGACTTTAATACCCCACTCACAACTATGGATAGATCAACTAAACAGAAAATTAACAAGGAAACACAAACCTTAAATGACACAATGGACCAGCTAGACCTAATTGATATCTATAGGACATTTCACCCCAAAACAATCAACTTCACCTTTTTCTCAAGTGCACACGGAACATTCTCCAGAATAGATCACATCCTGGGCCATAAATCTGGTCTTGGAAAATTCAAAAAAATTGAAATCATTCCAGTCATCTTTTCTGACCACAGTGCAGTAAGATTAGATCTCAATTACAGGGAAAAAATTGTTAAAACTTCAAACATATGGAGGCTAAATAACACGCTTCTGAATAACCAACAAATCATAGAAGAAATCAAAATATGTATAGAAATGAATGAAAATGAAAACACAACAACTCAAAACCTATGGGACACTGTAAAAGCAGTGCTAAGGGGAAGGTTCATAGCATTACAGGCTTACATCAAGAAACAAGAAAAAAACCAATTAAATAACCTAACTCTACACCTAAAGCAATTAGAGAAGGAAGAAATGAAGAACCCCAGAGTTAGCAGAAGGAAAGAAATCTTAAAAATCAGGGCAGAAATAAATGCAATAGAAACTAAAGAGACCATAGCAAAAATCAACAAAGCTAAAAGCTGGTTTTTTGAAAAAATAAACAAAATTGACAAACCATTAGCAAGACTCATTAAGAAACAAAGAGAGAAAAACCAAATTAACAAAATTAGAAATGAAAATGGAGAGATCACAACAGACAACACTGAAATACAAAGGATCATAAGAGACTACTACCAGCAGCTCTATGCCAATAAAATGGACAACTTGGATGAAATGGACAAATTCTTAGAAAAGTATAACTTTCCAAAACTGAACCAGGAAGAAATAGAAGATCTTAACAGACCCATCACAAGCAAGGAAATCGAAACTGTCATCAAAAATCTTCCAGCAAACAAAAGCCCAGGACCAGATGGCTTCACAGCTGAATTCTACCAAAAATTTAGAGAAGAGCTAACACCTATCTTACTCAAACTCTTCCAGAAAATTGCAGAAGAAGGTAAGCTTCCAAACTCATTCTATGAGGCCACCATCACCCTAATTCCAAAACCAGACAAAGATGCCACAAAAAAAGAAAACTACAGGCCAATATCACTGATGAACATAGATGCAAAAATCCTTAACAAAATTCTAGCAAACAGAATCCAACAACATATTAAAAAAATCATACACCATGACCAAGTGGGCTTTATCCCAGGAATGCAAGGATTCTTTAATATCCACAAATCAATCAATGTAATACACCACATTAACAAATTGAAAGATAAAAACCATATGATTATCTCAATAGATGCAGAGAAAGCCTTTGACAAAATTCAACACTCATTTATGATTAAAACTCTCCAAAAAGCAGGAATAGAAGGAACATACCTCAACATAATAAAAGCTATATATGACAAACCCACAGCAAGCATCACCCTCAATGGTGAAAAATTGAAGGCATTTCCCCTGAAATCAGGAACAAGACAAGGGTGCCCACTCTCACCACTACTATTCAACATAGTGTTGGAAGTTCTGGCCACAGCAATCAGAGCAGAAAAAGAAGTAAAAGGAATTCAGATAGGAAAAGAAGTAAAACTCTCACTGTTTGCAGATGACATGATCCTCTACATAGAAAACCCTAAAGACTCTACCAGAAAATTACTAGAGCTAATCAATGAATATAGTAAAGTTGCAGGATATAAAATTAACACACAGAAATCCCTTGCATTCCTATATACTAACAATGAAAAAACAGACAGAGAAATTAAGGAAACAATACCATTCACCATTGCAACAAAAAGAATAAAATACTTAGGAGTGTATCTACCTAAAGAAACAAAGGACCTATACATAGAAAACTATAAAACACTGATGCAAGAAATCAAAGAGGACACAAACAGATGGAGAAACATACCGTGTTCATGGATTGGAAGAATTAATATTGTCAAAATGGCTATTCTACCCAAAGCAGTCTATAGATTCAATGCAATCCCTATCAAGCTACCAACGGTATTTTTCACAGAACTAGACCAAAGAATTTCACAATTTGTATGGAAATACAAAAAACCTCGAATAGCCAAAGTAATCTTGAGAAAGAAGAATGGAGCTGGAGGAATCAACCTGCCTGACTTCAGACTCTACTACAAGGCCACAGTCATCAAGACAGTATGGTACTGGCACAAAGACAGAAATATAGATCAATGGAACAGAATAGAAAGCCCAGAGATAAATCCACGAACCTATGGACACCTTATCTTTGACAAAGGAGGCAAGGATATACAATGGAAAAAAGACAACCTCTTTAACAAGTGGTGCTGGGAAAACTGGTCAACCACTTGTAAAAGAATGAAACTAGAACACTTTCTAACACCATACACAAAAATAAACTCAAAATGGATTAAAGATCTAAATGTAAGACCAGAAACTATAAAACTCCTCGAGGAGAACATAGGCAAAACACTCTCCGACATAAATCACAGCAAGATCCTCTATGACCCACCTCCCAGAATATTGGAAATAAAAGCAAAACTAAACAAATGGGACCTAATGAAACTTAAAAGCTTTTGCACTACAAAGGAAACTATAAGTAAGGTGAAAAGACAGCCCTCAGATTGGGAGAAAATAATAGCAATTGAAGAAACAGACAAAGGATTAATCTCAAAAATATACAAGCAACTCCTGAAGCTCAATTCCAGAAAAATAAATGACCCAATCAAAAAAATGGGCCAAAGAACTAAACAGACATTTCTCCAAAGAAGACATACAGATGGCTAACAAACACATGAAAAGATGCTCAACATCACTCATTATTAGAGAAATGCAAATCCAAACCACAATGAGGTACCATTACACGCCAGTCAGGATGGCTGCTATCCAAAAGTCTACAAGCAATCAATGCTGGAGAGGGTGTGGAGAAAAGGGAACCCTCTTACACTGTTGGTGGGAATGCAAACTAGTACAGCCGCTATGGAAAACAGTGTGGAGATTCCTTAAAAAACTGGAAATAGAACTGCCATATGACCCAGCAATCCCACTTCTGGGCATACACACTGAGGAAACCAGATCTGAAAGAGACATGTGCACCCCAGTGTTCATCGCAGCACTGTTTATACTAGCCAGGACATGGAAGCAACCTAGATGCCCATCAACAGATGAATGGATAAGGAAGCTGTGGTACATATACACCATGGAATATTACTCAGCCATTAAAAAGAATTCATTTGAACCAGTCCTAATGAGATGGATGAAGCTGGAGCCCATTATACAGAGTGAAGTAAGCCAGAAAGATAAAGAACATTACAGCATACTGACACATGTATATGGAATCTAGAAAGGTGATAACGATAACCCTATATGCAGAACAGAAAAAGAGACACAGAAATACAGAACAGACTTTTTAACTTTGTGGGAGAATGTGAGGGTGGGATATTTCAAAAGAACAGCATGTATACTATCTATGGTGAAACAGATCACCAGCCCAGGTGGGATGCACGAGACAAGTGCTCCGGCCTGGTGCACTGGGAAGACCCAGAGGAATCGGGTGGAGAGGGAGGTGGGAGAGGGGATCGGGATTGGGAATACCTGTAAATCCATGGCTAATTCATATCAATGTATGACAAAACCCACTGGGAAAAAAAAAATAATAATAATAATAAAAAAAGAAAAAAGAAAAAAAAGAAAAAAAAATAATGAAAAGAATAAGTAGAAACACTGGCAGAGATGATATGCTTTTTGGAGACACACCTGTTTTTCCCTTTCCTGCTTGTCCAGTTTATCCTGAGCATGGCTGCACCACGGCATCAGGGTACCCCTAGGGCAAATTGTAGTCTGGTTTTCAGCTGACTAGATGAGGTGGCTTATCGTGTACCACAAAGGACTTACACGCAGGATGGATTAGTCCCAATCAATGATGCTACCAGATACGGCAGTGGACACTGGAATGTGGTGGCCATCATCCATGTGAGAGAACTCCATATGGCGGTAGACATTGGAATATGATGGGCACACTTTGTTCACATAAATCAGGGTGAGTAATCAAAACTCCTAAGACAAGGGAATAATGGGTATGAGGAAGGGCTAGCTCAGGAATTCAGGCAGCTCTGATTAATATTTCATCTTGAGATTGATCTGACCAATGAGGAAGCTGAACTAATGATAACCAGATAGCCTCAGAAAGAATCTTCTGGACTTAAAGGGGCCATGAGCTCCGAATGGACAAGATTTCTACTTAAAGCTAAAGCTCTCAGAAAGTTCAAGACATATAGAGATTCACTGGAGATAATTCATAACTCAAAAATCCATTCTTTCTTTCCATATCATTGCCCTGGGTCCTGGATTCTGAAGCATGAAGAATTTCGATCAGTGGAGAGGAGAAGAGAGGCAAATTTGGATTAAAAGGATAGAAGAAAGCACACGAGGAAGACTTGGGCATTTTTATCAGAGGAACTCTTTGTGACCCCAGGAGAGATCTAAACACTGAGACAGTCCTTCATCCTTCTGGAAACCACAGGGAGACCCCAGAGGTCGTGGTGAATCGTGGGTGCCAGATTCCAGACCAGAGTTCTCAGCATGCCGAAAGAGATCATATTCACATACATCCTAACAGGAACATTATGAGACAGCAGGAATATTTGATGAGAAAAAGTAATCAACCAAACTAAATGTCCCTCTAAGTCTCAATTGCTCTTAATAATAATTAGTATCAATTTCTTACCAATTGTAGTCCCTGTTCTAAGCACTTCACATGTACCACTTTGAAATAACCTTATTATCCCCATATTTTAAATGAAACTATTGCACAGTGGTTAAGTAAAAAGCCTAGGCTGGAGTTATTTGGTTATTAAGTAGTAGAGCTGGAATTTGAACCTACATGGCTCTACAACTTGCTTGCCAGGCCACTAAACTCTTCTGCTTGTCAGAACTGATAATATTTTTCTGTTTGGGGGTCTTTTCACCCATTGATCATTTTCTTTAGCCTGTTCTGTCCCCTTGGTAAAAGGTAAGCAGTTTAATGTCAGGGACTGTGTTCATTCCCCTCAGGCCTTTTACCTAGTGCCAATCATAGAGTCAGTATCTTGGAAATGCTTGATTGATGAATTATTGAAGTTAAACTTTCACAGTCTGGTTAAACATTCTCTGCACATTATTGTTCAAAGCAAATGTGAGCTCATTCTCACCAACTTCCTTTTCTACTTACCAGTAAATTGCCCAGGCATTATATTAAGAGCTAACAGCATCAGCTCCCATCCCATCTCTGTAGCTAAACAGGTCAGAGTAGCAGTCATCAATAATGAGGGCAATGCAATACCATTCTGACCTGAGCTGACACCAATGAGCCATCCTTGAAGAGTGAGTTTCTTTTTGGCTTCTTTTATTGGCAGCATTTCACCTTGTAGTCAGCTTCATCCTTTACTCTCTGGGATATTGCATTGCTGAGACCTAAGATTAGTTGCTCGTGAAAAAAAGAGTGGGTGTTTGCAGCAGGCTCTGTTAAAATCATTACCCATTCTCTTCCCAGCACTGCCTGGACCAAATGCTTAGATTCGTGACTGTGTTGAAAAAGCGGTGCTCAAATCCATTAATCCCATCCTTTAAAATAGATCTTTCCAGATGAAGAAGAAAAGTAGAAAACATTTTCTTTGCAGTTATTTTTGGAAAGTGATCTGAGAATATAAAGGGCACTCAATAACTCTTTGTTGAATAAATGTGTGAACGGAAAACCATTTGCAGAATTCGACATTACGAAGACCCCATTCCCAAAGGATTGGTCTTTTGCCAAAGATAATTCCCCCACGTCCGCCCACTTAATACCCTATCACCTTCCTCTTGTAAAATCTACCAACTCCAGCATGTATTTCTTCATTCATTCATTCATTCATGATTCACTTAGTAAAGGCTTTTATTGATCAAAACCTAATTGAAGTTGCAATGCAACTTGACATAGATAACGTTCTATTGCAATGCAATGTTGACATAGATAAGGTCCTAGTGCCCAAATTGATCTGTTGGCATCTATTCCTTGACTTCATGTTTCTGCATGAAATTGTTGATTTGCATGCATATTTTAGGAGACCTTGAAAATTCCTGAAGCTCCTTGCCCCTAATGGCAAAAGTGATCACGGGAAGAGCCCTTCTCATCTCAAGAACTTGACACCCTGGCCACAGTTTATCAGACTAAAGATGTGTGGCTGTTTATAGATTAGATTGTATCTTGTGCGAAATCTAGAGAGCGGGTTAGTCAGCAAAAATAAAAGTGGGTAGAAAAGCTATATAATTCGCTCACTCCACCAAAAAAAGAAAAAATGAGTAGGCATCTTTATTAGTCAGGAAAAGTTATGCTATTCTGTGATAACAAATAAGTCCAATATCTCAGGGTGACTTAACAAAGGTCTGTTTCCTATAAACACTTTTTATCTAGTTCTCTGGTGTATATAGCTGTGGATGGCTTTACCACCTTATAGCCACATCATCTAGAACATGCAGATGTGGCCACAAGGCTTGGCTATAGCCAAGGGAGCCTGTAGAATTATGCTTAGACTTTTTATTACTTCAAGCTGAAAGCAATATATGTCACTTCTACTCAGATTTTATTCCCTAGGACTAGGCAAATGAATCCACTTAATTGCATAAGGCTGAGAAATGTAAGGAACCAATATCTGGTGAGCATTACTCTCTCTGTCACATACAACAGATACTATATATTTATAACTTAGATGGCTACCATAATTTATAATATACATTATCAGAAAACCACTCAAAATTAAAATTTATAAGTGATGAGATTTTTTAAAATGTACAAGATGTTCTAGCACATTTTCTCCTTGTACCCTGTCTAGTCTTGCACATCCATTGGAGACCATGATTCCAGGGTTACTAACATATCATGATGTAGAGAGGGTCTCTGTAAGGCATGGCCATATCACTGTATCACAAAAAAAGAAGTTCTCTTTTTTTGCCTTTCCCTACTCTCCTTACAATGAATTGCATTTTTGGAGGTAATCTGAGTTTACTTTTGTTTCAGATGGCTTGAAAGAATTAAGCTAACAGAACTCTCCTCTGCCTAGCCTCTCTGGGACCCATTAGAACAATCTAATCTAGACACGCCATTTGCTGCTTTCTGACTCTAGAACAAAAGTGATGTTCTGGTTGCTTGTTCTTTCTTGAATGTTCCCCAAAATCCATGTGGATCCCTTACTCACATTTTTCTTGCCCTTCCCAGCACAGTGTCTGGCACATGTTTTTTATTCAAAGATAATTAATTGAGTCAATGGACACAAGTTTGCGCAAACTCTGGGAGATAGTGAAGGACAGGAAAGTCTGATGTGCTGCAGTTCATAGGGCCGCAAAGATTCTGATGCAACTTAATGACTGAACAACAAAAACAATCCGATGATGATCATTCAGCCTCAAGGCCAGGTTGATTCACAGGACAGTAGTTCTTCCCACTTGTTGCCCTTCACACATGGTATCATGGATTTTTTTTTCCAAGAAGAAAAGCACCTTGGATTTAATTCAGTACAAAACTTTTATCACCCAAATGAGGAAATTAGCAAATTGAGGCCCAGGTATGCTGAATGACTGGCCTAAGTTCAAACATTGATCTTAGTAGCAAAACCCATTATATAGTTGAGTTGTTTTATCTCTTAGAACTTGGCAGGGATGGTGAGGGAGGGAGCACATAAAAAAGAAACACAAAATGTAAGAACAAACCATAATTTTACTTAGTCTTTGTTTAGATCTTTGTCTTTTATGAAATTGACATCAAAGATACAATGCTAACTAGAACTTAGCATAAAAAGAAGGATAAGAGAATGTTTGATGGAAGACTGGAAAACAAAATACTGTTTGAAGCAACCCTTCCATCTGTTCCAGAGAAGTCCAACATAACAAGCCCACCAGCATCTTCCTGCCACATAATCTTAAATTAATCCAAGCAGTAAACTTCATATTTATAGTGCAGACTATAGGAAAGAGAGATTTCGTTTCCAAGGACTTTGCCAAAGTGAGGACTCGATTTTACAAACCATCTAATTTTTTGGAGGATTCTTGAAAATTTTCTGAGAATTTAATGATATTTATAAGTCTCATTAAATGTTTAGTTATACCTATATTTCATGGAATTCTAACATTCATTGAATGACCAGCTAAATTGAAATTTTATAATGAGTGACAGAATTTACTAATTCATTCACTCAACAAATATTCAATGGGAATTTATTCTGTGCAGACACTGTTTTAAGTGCTGTGGATAAAACAATGATTAAGGCAGATATGTGTCTGTCCTTATCAATCTTACAGTCTTAGTCCCTGGGGATCCAAGTTTTGATTTCTCTGGATCTCTGGAATCCATATGAGACCTCCATCCTGTGCCTCAGTAAATCTTCAAGGGCAAATTCTGCACTTAATATTATAGTCTAGCTTCCTGGTACAGAGTTTAGAAGAAATGGCTTTGAAGTGATAACATCTGGGTGTGAATCCTAGCTCTTCTACTTACTAGCTCTATTTCCTTAGTTACTTTGATTACATACAAACCCTATCAGTTAGCTATTGCTGCACGGGAAAGCAGCCCACAACTTAATGGTTTAGCAAAGCAGACATTGATTTTCTTCCTCAGGAGCTCATAGCTCAGTTGGGGCTCAACTGGGGCTCCACTGATCTGGGAACACCTGCTAGCCTGAGCAAGTTCTTCTCATGGAGATAGAAAAGTTTCAAGAGCTCCTAATCCGCAGGATTGGGTAAGAGGACGTGTATGTGCATCTTAGTCGCTCAGGCATGTCTGACTCTTTGTGACCCAGTGGACTGTAGCCTACCAAGCTCCTCTGTCCATGGGATTCTCCAGGCAAGAATACTGGAGTAGATTGCCATTTCCTTCTCCAGGGAATCTTCCCGAACCAGGGATCAAACCCAGGTCTCCTGCATTACAGGCAGACTCTTTACCATCTGAGCCACCAGGGAAGGCTTGATGTGTATGCTCACACCATATTCTCCACCACCGGCAGTTGTTGTTATACTTCAAGTTTCCCCTTTGACATTTGAACAATTTCCTTGAATGTTACCTTGGTCTACTGTTCACTGACTCTTCCCTGCCTCATACCTTTTTACTACTCTGTTGAAGCTCCCATTTCCTCTGATTAAACCAACTCCTGCCTCTTGGGAAGGGTCTGGACTTGGGATTTGTTATCACAGGACATTCTCTGAATCTCCTCTGGGGGAACCTCTTGCCCAAACTCCACATCTTCCTTTCTAGGGCTTTCTGTCTCAGCTTGAGCATGGATACAGTGACCAGTTGCCCTCCAGAAGCCAATCTGAGAGGCAAAATTCACAAACTGTGATGCTAAAGAGGGATAGGATCACTCCTGTTGTGAATGCATGGTATAGATTTTCAAAACTTATCTTCATAGCAGTGTGTAAGGTCATTTACTACTCCCATCCAATAGATGAAGAAATTATTGGCAGGTATTAACTTTGTGAACTTTAAATATTAAATTAGGATGAAATAATATTTTCTGAGTTTTATGGGAATTAAAAAAATAACATCCCTCTTTTCCCCTCCCATATTCTGTCTCAATGAGAGATAGAAGAAGAAGTCAGATGAATGGAGATCTAAACACTAGCTTTAAAACTGACAGATGTGGGAAGGTGGCTAATAAATTTAGCAATGGTTGTTTACTACTACTGATTCCTAAGCTTAGACTGCAATAAGCACTAGTAAAATCTATTGTGGAAAATATCAGGTCTCCTTCTCAGGGCAAGTTCTTCCACTTATGAGGAAGAGGGGACCAGAGATAAGCATATCATAGAAAGAGTGGGAGGAGTTTAGTTTGTGCAGCTTCTGTTTCCAAATTTGCCAGACAGTTGATTCCTCCTCCAGCAGAGAGGAATGAGAGGGGATCTGCAGAGATACAAGGAAGATTTTACCATAAAGTCTCTCTAGGTAGACCTGAAACAGAGAAAAGAAGTTGCCCCATAGCTCCTATTCCAACAGCCAAAGCAGATCAGAGCACTTTGGAATTCTCTTCATTTCCCATTGACTCTTGGGATTGTGAATATTTCCCTAACACAGAAGGTGTTTATGTTCCATCATCTCCATATTATCCCCCATTAGTCATTCCATTAATAAAAGAGACCTATCCTGTGGATATCCTTTTATGACCTGATAAGGAATTCATTTTCCATTTTATAAATACAATTTGGATAACTTACACTTTCATAGGCAAGGATGGTATTATTTTCCACCTCTACATTTCTGTGATTGTCAGAGGCACTGTTATTGTTACTGTTTTCAGTCTCTCAGTCGTGTCTGACACTTTGCAACCCCATGGACTATAGCATGCCAGACTCTGCTGTCCTTCACTATCTCCCAGAGTTTGCTCAAATTCATGTTCATTGAGTTGATGATGCTATCCAACCATCTCATCCTCTGTAGCCCTTTTCTCCTCTGCCCTCAATCTTTCCCAGTGTCAATGTCTTTTCCAATAATTCGACTCTTCACATCAGGTGGCCGAAGTAAGAAACATGGATACCATGAAATAATACATGAATATACAAAAGATAGGACTTCCCAGGTGGCTCCAGGGGTAAAGAATCAGCCTTCAATGCAGGAGACATGGGTTTGATCCCTGGGTTGGGAAGATTCCCTGGAGGAAGGCATGGTACCCACTCCAGCATTCTTGCCTGGAGAACCCCATGGACAAAGGAGCCTGGCGGGCTACAGTGCATAGGGTCACACAGAGTTGGACACGACTGAAGTGATTTAGCACACATATGAAAGGTAAACCTTTATGCCTACTCTCCTGCTGTACACTGAGGAAAGGGAATCCTTCTGATGCTCACATGAATCTGGGCCAAAACACAATGCCTTAAACATGCATTAATGGGGATCTTCTCCTCCTCCATGAAACCTCTTGAATTCACAAGGATAATGAAATGTCCCTTGAATTGTGCCCTGTTTGTGTCTGGGTGTTCATTAGAAGGACTGATGCTGAAGCTGAAACTCCAATACCTTGGCCACCTCATGCGAAGAGTTGACTCATTGGAAAAGACCCTGATGCTGGGAGGGATTGGGGGCAGGATAACGGGACAACAGAAGATGAGATGACTGGATGGCATCACCAACTCGATGGACATGTTTGAGAAAACTCCAGGAGTTGGTGATGGACAGGGAGGCCTGGCATGCTGCAATTCATGGGGTTGCAAAGAGTCGGACATGACTGAGTGACTGAACTGAACTGAACTGTGTCTTTGGTAACTAGGGGGCTCCCCTGGTAGCTCAGTTGGTAAAGAATCTGCCTGCACTGCAGGAGACCCCGATTCAATTCCTGGGTCGGGAAGATCTGCTGGAGAAGGGATAGGCTACCCAATCCAGTATTCTTGGGCTTTTCTAGTGGCTCAGCTGGTAAAGAATTTACCTGCAGTGGGAGACCTGGGTTCGATCCCTGGGTTGGGGAGATCCCCTGGAGAAGAGAACAGTGACCCACTCCAGTGTTCTGGTCTGGAGAATTCCATGGACTATATAGTCCATGGGATCGCAAAGAATTGGACATGACTGAGCAACTTTTACTTATGTCTTTGTCTTTTCTGAGTAATCATGTGACCCTTAAATAGCCATGACTTCTAGGGAGGAGAGTACTGGCCATATTAGCAGAGGAGGCTTACAGAGGTTATCTGACCTGCTCAATTTCACCATGGAAGTAAATTGCAAAGCTGGGATTTAAATCTACAGCAATCTGATTCCAAATGTGGTTCTTTTAACCAACAGCATATTTCAATAATTATTCTTCTTCACCAAAATCATCCAATTGTTGATGTTCTGAGGCAATAAATTATTTGGAAATGAAGATGGACATTTGGAGAATGAAACCCATAATGTGTATAAGATACACATGCCTCTCTTGCTTAACCGGTCCCCCTTCTAATGGCAGGGGATGGAAAGGACATTATTTAGCAATATCAGACAAACATCAGCTGAGCAACAGCTTTTTCTCCCTGCAAGCCCCAGTGTAAGTTTTCAAAGCAGGGGGCTGCAGTTTTCTTCACAGGCAGGTATTTTGTATCATCAGTTTCTCAGTTGTATCAGCTGGAATTGCTGGGGTGAGAAGTAAACATGGAAATTATTTGACCTCTTCATGACAGCCTGTCACTATGACCCAGACTGCTCAGAATGACCAGCACCCAACACACTAGGCAGAAGGGGATTATGGACACACTTTGCTGAGCACCTAATGTCAAACAAGCCTGGGCACTGCTATCTTGCAGTGACGGGACATGGGGACAGCAGGAAGCAGCCTTTCCAGTGTCTTCTCGGCCTTTCCTGGAAACATGCCTGTGAGCTTTTCTTATCTTCTCAACACAGTTGGTTTGAATTTGGAAGGCTAAGAGGTGAAGTGGTCTGCTCAAATTTGTCCCCCAAAGGAGTGGGTCTTCAGTGGCTTGATGCTGTGCAGAGGTATAAGCCCCTAGGACACACACAGACACACACAGACACACACACACACACACACACACACCCCTCTCTGTTCCTGGAAATACCTTCTTTGTATTTCTTTTTTTTTTTTAACTTTTTTTTTCCATTTATTTTTGTTAGTTGGAGGCTAATTACTTTACAATATTGTAGTGGTTTTTGCCATACATTTACATGAATCAGTCATGAATTTACATGTGTTCCCCATGCTGATCCCCCCTCCCACCTCCCTCTCTACGCGATCCCTCTGGGTCTTCCCAGTGCACCAGCCCCAAGCACTTCTCTCATGCATCCAACCTGGGATGGTGATCTGTTTCACCCTTGATAATACACATGTTTCGATGCTGTTCTCTCAAAACATCCCACCCTCGCCTTCTCCCACAGAGTCCAAAAGTCTGTTCTGTACATCTGTGTCTCTTTTTCTGTTTTGCATATAGGGTTACCGTTACCATCTTTCTAAATTCCATATATATGTGTTAGTATACTGTATTGGTCTTTATCTTTCTGGCTTACTTCACTCTGTATAATGGGCTCCAGTTTCATCCATTAGAACTGATTCAAATGAATTCTTTTTAATGGCTGAGTAATATTCCATGGTGTATATGTACCACAGCTTCCTTATCCATTCGTCTGCTGATGGGCATCTAGGTTGCTTCCATGTCCTGGCTATTATAAACAGTGCTGCGATGAACACTGGGGTGCACGTGTCTCTTTCAGTTCTGGTTTCCTCGGTGTGTATGCCCAGAAGTGGGATTGCTGGGTCATATGGCAGTTCTACTTCCAGTTTTTTTAAGAAATCTCCACACTGTTCTCCATAGCAGCTGTACTAGTTTGCATTCCCACCAACAGTGTAAGAGGGTTCCTTTATTGTGCTTTCTCTGAGGCTTACAAAGCTTAAGCACAGGCATGATCTTAACCATGAAGATGGTTAGCCTCTTGGATAGGCAAGGGGACCAAGTAGATCAGTACTCTCCTCCCTAGAATCCATGGCTGTTTAAGGACCACATGATTACTTAGAAAAGACAAAGACACAGACAGCTCAAGGAACATGTCATTATCTTTTGTTAAAGATCTGCACTTTGGCCTAGGGCAGTGCAGTGGTAAGTGACAGGAGTCTCAGAGGCTTGAGTTTTCACTCTTCAAATACTGTATGCTGGAGCTTCACCTGGGTTCTCCAGGGTAAAAAAACAAGCAAGTTTGGGATGACTTGTTTTAATGAATAGCCCTCCTTCTTTATAAAGACAGATTTCCTCAAGCCTCCAGAATGGATGCAGAAGAACATGTGCTCTGAAAGGAAGCCAGCTCATTGGGAAGTTTGACACACGACAGTGAGAAAGCTCTATTGGAATGCCTTACTCCAGAAAACCAGTAAACAAACAAAGTCATCACTGTTTCTTTTCTAAAAAGAGAACCCAAGATGAAAAAGATAAACCCAATTGGTAAGCCAGTGCTTTCTGCCCAACTTCCTCAGTCTGAGTTGACTATGGAGACTGCTTTCTTAATAAAACCTTGTTTGCCCTTCTAGAATCAAAATAATCTTGCCTTTGATTGTGGAAGAGAAAATAGGACACTTTGTTCAAACAGTCTTTCTTTCTGATGCTTCATAATACACTCTGTGACAGAGGACCAAACTGCTAATCTCCACCTGATTCCACTCTTCCTCCCTGCCTTGCTCCCAGGTTTCAACACCCAGGGACCCGGCTATGTGCTGTGCCTGATTCTACACAGGGCACCATGCCTTAGAGAAAATAGGCAGGTGGCTCTTTATAAAATCACTATGTCTTTATTTATGATCCTGTGTCCATCTAGAACCCTGCCCTCAAATCTTCATTGACAAGTTTCTTTTGATTATTCAAAGACCTCTCCCAATTCCACCTCATTGGGAAGGTTAGATGCTCAGTGCGTTGGCAAGAGAGTTTAGCCTTGTTGTGACCTGCAAGGAGCAGAAATGTAAAAGTGACACATAGGCAACAAATAGTCTGATAATGTACCTTGTTTGGAATATGGGTGGTGTGTATTTTCTCATTCAATTTATCAACTGACCAGTAAGAGCTATGAGAGGTGGTTAACATTATGGTCTGAGTTTTTATGAATAAGCAATAAGTCAGTTAGCATGATCGAGATAGAGAAAGAGCAGCTATGAATAATTTAGCTGCTTAGAGAAATCACATGTTCTAGATGAGGGACTATCTGAGGAAGGTGTTTGTGTGAGAATATGTTTCGATATCAAGTGACAAGACTAGAAACAGTGTCTCAAAGTGTGGGTCATAATGAAGTATGTGAGGTGCGCATATGCACACACATGCTGGCCTGAACAGGAGTGTGATGGGGTTCTTATACTCTCCATAATCAAAGTTCCACTTCTCATGCATTAAAATACAAGAACATACCTTCAAAACTCAATTTATTTAATTGTATTTTGCTTCATAAAGCAGTTGGTATTGCTCAATCTCAGCTTTACCTTCTAATCAGAGCTCTTTTATGGCTTTAGAGAGGAAGAGAAAAGACAAAGGATGCTGGATGTGGATAGATTCCAGGACAGCATGTAGGAACTGTGGTTTATGATGGGCTCCCAGCTCTCTTGATGTTTTCCCATTTCTTTCTTAAATAGAAGAGAAAAGACAAAACCCATATGCTTTCTGATCTTTTTTCTCTTGGATAAAAATGATCTGCCTTCAGACATTGCCAGTGATGGAGACAGATGGACCTTTCCATGTCGGAACTCACTTGGTCTATTCAATAACTCTGAAATAGGTATGAGCATTATTCCTATTTTACACAGGAGGGATCTGAGACATGCTGTTCAAATTAATTCACCAGAGCCTCACAGCTGCAAACAGCAAAGCTGGGACTCAAACCTGCCACATGGTGCTTTGGTTTGTTGCCATAACCATTACGCAGCACTGCCCTTCATCCTGAGTTCCAGCAACTAGCTGGCTGACCGTGTTCTTCTCCATGCCTGCACTGAGTAACAAACATCTCGTATGTTACTGCTGAGTAAGAGCTGGGAGAGCAGAGCCCCATGCCTAAAAGAACATTAGCTGCTTTCTTGTTTTGATAATTAACAGTCCCACTTTGATGCTATATTTACCTGTACATCTATGCCTGCCTGCTAAGTCGCTTCAGTCCTGTCCAACTCTTTGTGACCCCATGAACTGTAGCCCACCAGGCTCCTCTGTTCATCAGATTTCTCAGGCAAGAATAATGGAGTGGGTTTCCATGACCTCCTCCAAGGGATCTTACCGACTGAAAGATCAAACCCGTGTCTCTTACCCCTTCTGCACTGGCAAGTGGGTTCTTTATCACTAAGGCCACCTGGGGAGCCCTGTATAGCTATTTAGGTGGCTATATTTACCTATCCTTATCTATTAGCTATATAAGCATCTTTGACCATTTTTGGCTTGATTTGTACTGCAGTCCCATTTGTTGTTTTTCAGTCACTAAGTTATATCCAACTGTTTGTGACCCCATGGACTGTAGCACGCCAGCCTCCATGTCCCTCGCTATCACCCAGAGTTTGCCCAATTTCATATCCATTGAGGCCATGATGCCATCCAACCATCTCATCCTCTGCTGACCTATTTTCCTTTTGCCTTCAGTCTTTCCCAGCATCAGGGTCTTTCCCAGTGACTTGGCTCTTTGCATCAGGTGGTCAAAGTATTGGAGCTTCAGCTTCAGCTACAGTCCGTCCAGTGAATATTCAGGATTGATTTTCCTTTACAATTGACTAGTTTAGTCTCCTTGCTGTCCAAGGGACTCTCAAGAGTCTTCTCCAACACCACAATTCGATATCATCACCCCCATAGTATTCATGAAAACCATGGAATTGGTAAGCCAAAACTAAAAATAATTCTGAGAAAAGTTGAAAAGTATATATTGAGAAAATGTAGGGGATATTTGAACAGTAATACAACATGAATAGTACTGTCAATAATAATAAGATGTTTATTGTGCTGGAAACAAATATTCACATTTTCCAGATGCATAAAAATCACTTCGTATCACTGGATGAAGTTTTACAAATGAGAAACTTAAGAAACAAGGTAATATCTGGTCAGTAAAAAAAACTGACACAGACTCCAGTGTTCTGAATACCATTATATTCATTATTCTAATAAATACCATTCCTGCCCAGTATACTTAATCCTATAAGGAGTTAGCTGAATATCCAGAAGTGATTGTTCATGAAATAATTTTTTACTTTGAGGAATTCCTTTACAGGTTCTCTCAGGTAAAAATCTTATGAAGAGGATCTACTTTGCTTATTCCTTTTTTTTTTTTTTTTTTTTTCCTTACATATTTTAAATGTATTATTCCCATAAAAATAGAGATGCAGAAGACATGGGTTCGATCCTTGGGTGGGAAGATCCCCTGAAGAAGGGCAAACCATTCCAGTATTCTTGCCTGGTTAATTCTCTACACTGAGGAGCCTGATGGGCTACAGTCCATAGGATCAGAAAGAATCAGACACGACTGAAATGACTGAGCACACATGCACACAATCATAATTATCAACAGATAAATAATTTCAGACTGTTTGAGTAATTGTTAAATAGTTGTTAAAGTTTTCTGACTTCCTATTAATTTGACATGTGTTTCATCTTTAAATAGTCAAGAAATGCACTGTATTAACTTTAATAGTGGCAAAATAAACTAAAAGGCCAGGCTTTACATTATAGAAATTTTAATAACATTTTGTCACTACCCTCCAAAGAGAGCACTTTGAGGTAGCATTCATTAGCTTTCTAATTGACTCAGAGAGAACTCAGCTTCAAAATTTAAGGAATAAAGGAAGTAAGGAGGAGAAAAACTTGAAGAAGGGAAAGATGTAATGAATGTGTGTATGTGCATGTTTCTACACACACATATATGCTTTACTTTATTTACAATATATTTGTCTTTTTACAATTTAGGGATATTTGAGAAGTATATGAATGCATGACTTATTGTAAAACATTATGGAGTATTACAGTTGTAGTCACAATACTTGGTCTTTTATGAAACACAGATGAGGTATTTATGAACACAGCATAGAATTGGGGATTTGGAGACCTGGGACCTAGGACTAAAATTTGTCCAGATGTAAGTAGCTCTGTGGACTCAAGCAAGTTTCTTTTTTGCAATTTTTCTATACCTTATATCTTTTTTCTGTAGAAACTGGATAACTATGTATTTGTGGAGCTTCTCTGTGGCTCAAATGGTAAAGAATCTGCCCCTCCCCCCATCACCCCCACTCCAGTATTCTTGCCTGGAGAATCCCATGGACAGAGGAGCTGGGTGGGCTACAGTCCATGGAGTTGCTATGAATCAGACATGACTAAGTGATTAATACATGACTATGTATTTTTACCTTTGAATATCAAAATGGGTTAATATGAAAGAATACATTTTGAAAAGGAAAATACCTTTCCTACATTCAGAGGACCATTATTATGCATAATAATAATGCATTGAAATAATATGGCACAGAATACTCATCCCAGAGTGAATTCAAATACACAACATCACTTAATGTTCACACCGTGAACCTGTTCAACTTCAGAATATCCAGGGAGTTGCAATAGCCGTTTGCTGGTAGACCTCCATCTTTAAAGGAGAATCTAGAAAGAATCGGCTTTGTATTCACTCATATTTTGGCCTTAGGAAGGTATAAGAAATAAGTTGGCTCCTGGGGTCTGGCCAGCTGGGGGTAAGGAGTTTTTTGTTTGATTGATTGACTTTTGGTGAGGTTTAGTGTCACACTCCAAAGTAGTAAGTGAAGAAAAATAGAAGCATGACTACGGATCACTAGAAGTACGTGAAATTTATCTTTCAGAAAGTATGTACTTGGATGAAAGTAGAGATATAATTCTACTTTGCTAAAAAAAGATCAGTTTTCTATTTATACATTATGGCCAGTGAATAGATATTTCTGCAGGTTGAGATCTAAACTTATCTAAATATGTATACATGTGTTTGTTATTAGAACAAACTAGTTTTCTGAGGCATCTACATCATTAGAATGAGGAGGAGACTTTGAGTCCATATGTTCAAAACTGCTTACTACCCAGAAGAATAGCAGATGCATATCTTCACAATAAGTAAAATTCAATTTCTATTCATATAATCTCTATTACAGGCTTAATAAAGCATTTGCATACTGTTCAAAGAGAAATGAGAAAGACATTGAATAAGATGCTAGGAGGTTTAGCAAATCAGAGATAAATTTGAATACATTTGGAAAAGATATTTGTATAATTAGCCTTTTTTATCTGGTATCTATGGAAACAAACATATATTAATACCCAGAATAGATAATCATGTCTTCGTTAATTTAGGACAGAGCCCATCTCTTCCTGACACCACCACAGCTTTAGAAGCCAGAAGCTCAGGTCTCCTTTCCAAAGGTCAGCCTTGGACCTAAAGGAAGGTGACACAGTCTTGGTATTTGATCAATCTGCGCATGCTCTTTCAGACTGTGTGAGTCTAGGGTCCTGTTCGCAGATTTTCCAAAGGCTAAAATGCGAATTTCAATCAAAAGGACAATAAATTCCAACAGGAGTCTTATATCAGTGTGGGTAAGTGAAAGACTCAGTGGCAGGTTAGGTAAACTTGGGAGGTTTCTTTGATGATCCCTATTTCTTTAACCACACAGATGTTGGAGCTGCCAATCACGGCCCAGAGAACGGGTGGAAAGGGAATCAAAGATGGCGGTCCACTGGTGAGAGAGAGCTCCATCGACAGTTCCTGACCTCCAGCTTGTTGGCTGGTTAGTATGAGTTTTACCATTTCTCCAGCTCTGGAAGGCTTACATTCAAAGTAATATCTGACCACCTAACAACTGGTGAGTCAAAGCATGAGATAGAGATTTTCTCTTCCAGTCATTAGCATGCAAGGAAGGGCTGGTGAATTCAACCGAACTTCCGGCAGCAGGGAGGTTTTGAGGGTTTTTTGCTGCCAATATAACCTGGCTTGGACCTGTGCTGATAATTAGAGGTACCCTCAGGAATTTAAAATCTATGTATTATTCAAAGAAAGCAAAACACAGTATAGCTCATTTACCTAAGCATGTTGTTGAGGGCCTTTTCCATGGCTACAAGTGACCAGTCTAAGATGAGAGAGCAAGTTATTCTATGCCATCTTGGAGGTTCCTAATGATGATGAGAGCATGTGTGTGGGGGTGTATGTGTATGTGTGTGTGTGTGTGTGTGTGTGTGTGTGTGTGTGCACACGCACATGCATGTGGATGGTGGTAAGGGATACAGAGCACCAGATACTTACCTTTAGGGTTACTATAATTTATGATGATGCATTATTTTCCTCTTTTAAAAAATATTTTTTGAGTATCTACCAAATAGTAGCAGTCTTCTAAGCATTGAGGATACAGCAGTGATAGAAACAAGTACATTCTCTGCTCTTAGGAAGCTTGCATTCTAGAGGATATGCTGGGACAATAAACAATAAGTAAATAAATGGATGAGACAGGGGATGCTGGGCAGCACTATAAAGGAACAGAATGCTGGGCAAAGGGCAAGAGAATGACCAGAGTGTCTTTTGAATAGGGTGGCCAATGAAGTTGTCTCTAATTAGGCTCCATGTGAAGAGAGACCTGAATGAACTGAGGGAACCAGCCCCGTGAGCATCCCAGGGAAAATGTTTCCAGGCAGAGGGACCAGTAAGTGTGAAAGGATGTGAGGACACACTTGTGGGAGGGTTGTTATGAATCTGTCAGGTTCCAAGTAAGTTGTTTCAGGAAAGTCTGCTGTCTGATGAGGACTGGCAGTTTTGTAAGGGAGTTAGACCTGACTCAATATTCTTGCTCCAGGACACATAAAAGGTCTCATGTTCTGCCAGCTGGCAATGCATTCCCCACCCTTTACCTTCCACTCGCATTTCTAGATTTACATGGTCCAAACAAAGTGGAAACAGAGAAAGTATATAGATATCACGTGCACGAAGTGAGAGACTTCCTCTAAAAGGGATTGTGCAAATCAAAATTGAGGAATCATAGGCGATAAATAATATAAGTCATAGCATGCAGGAAGTAACAATGAAGATGGCTTTGCTCCTGTGACATCTGCATACGCATGATAGGATTCCTGAACCCTTCCCAGTACAGGGCTCTGTACTCTTCGCTGAGGGAGGGAAAGCAAAAGGAATGCATAATCTATGTCCCTGTGGAGTTAATGCCTGCTTGGAATGACAACAGCTCTGGTGTATCTTTAAGCTGTCTCTGAGAACAGCCATTGCAGTCTCTGAAGGCAGACAGAAAACAATTTAGGGCCCAATTCTACCATCTCTAACCTCTCAGGCCAAAAGTGAGTCTTCAACATGGCAGAAACTCAGAGTTCAGATAGTCCTTATACCTACCTCTCAGGCTTGTTAGAATACATTAGTTCATGTGCGTAAAGCAACTAGGACTGTGCTAGATGTTTCCTTCTGGAATGGGAAGGTTATTTATTATTGGGAAGCTGGGAATAGCCTTCAAAATAGACTTTACATAATGGGCAATTTATAGTGTCATGATTTAGTAGTCATCCAGACGCCTAGATATATCAATGCAGTACAATTGGAATGAATTTGGCATGACTCATAAACTTTATATATAACTATAATGTAATCATGTCTGTACTTGCAGACATTCATTAAATGTATCAATCCATTTCCACCTAGAATGCATGCTCATTATATCTTTCATTTGCCAAAGAAAACTCAGAACATATGGATATAATAAATTCTTACATCTGATCAATTAGCCATCTCACATATGTTAACTTAAATTTAGTGTATGCCAGATCCTGGACGTATAAAATCTGACTGGATCCTACTTTCCAGGAAAACACACTTTTGTCATGGGGCAGGAGATGTAAACAATATTTGCAACACGTTGTGATAATCACTGATACAGAAATACTCTCACTTAGGTTGGAAGCTAAGATAAGTGAGGAATTTGCTCCATTTAGGTGTTGGTGGTGCCTGAGGGAGTCTGAACTTTATAGAAAACATTTTATTGGAGCATAGTTGATTTACAATGTTGTGTTACTTTTAGATGCACAGCAAAATGAATCAGTTACACATTTACATATATCCACTTTTTTAGATTCTCTTCCCACATCAGTCATTACAGAGTATTGAGTAGAGTTCCCTGTGCTATACAGTAGGTCCTTGTTAGTTATCTACATATAGAGAGTAGTGTATATATGTCAGTCCTAGAGGTGAGAATGAAAATAGTATTTGGCAGTGCTTATAGGTAGATGAGATTAGTCTGGAAGGGTTTGTGGAGTAAATACGGAGAAAGAGGGGTGAGAAGAGAGGAAAGTTGTTGGAGGAACCTAAAGAGCAGGTAAAAATGAGGGGGAAAATGATGAGAGAAGAGAGAGAGATCCAATACAGAAAATCTTGGATCCATTTACCCACATTATTTCATTGAGGACCTTCTGAGCCTCTGACACAGCCTAATGCTGGAGACGGAGAACTGAATGTTGTATGACCACAGGAATGGATGTCACTGACCCCTATTTTGTTTTCCTTGAACACATTGTCACCACTGTTTAAGGGAAAGTCTTGCCAGACTTCCCTACTGCAGAACAAATCTTTATCTGTTAATATTTCACAAGGAAGAGCATATGAGGTGGAAACATTTGGAATCAGTGGTTCCAAAGTATTGTTAAAAACCAGAAAGTGGATGTTGCAAGATGCTATAAGTGAAGATGAGCTTTACAGTTGGCAAAGTGATACTTTGGGCATCCAAATAGGAAGATGGACCAACTAAGCCTCTCTCATCAGAGACACACAGGGTTCTCCAACTGAACAAACATGGTGTTTTATAGTATGGAGAGAAAGAAAGAGATTAATTTATTTTAAGACTGATGCAATTTGGGGGACATGAGTGACATTTGCAGGGTAGGCCAGCAGTCTGGAGATCTAGGGAAGAGTTGAATTCTCAGCTCAAGAATGAAGACAGTCTGGAGGCAGAATTCTTTTATCTGGAGGATGCTCAGTCTCTGCTCTTAATGCCTTCAGATGATTGGATGAGATCTACCCATGTTATGGAGGGTAATGTGTTTATTCAGAGTTCATGGATTTAAAAAAATATTTTCACAGCAGCATCTGGTATGGATTTGACCAAATGACTGGGCACCATACCCTTGCCAAGCTGACACATATAATTAACCCTCACAGATCTCAGTACAGTTTTAGCCCCTTAGAAGAACTTATGGGAATGATTCTCTAAACCAGTGCCAAATTTTAAGGCAATAGGTTCATTGGCTGCTAATGATGATGCAGATGATGCCAACCATTAGCAGTCACTTTAATTCCATTTATTCATTTATTCTTTTGATAAACATTTACTGAAAGCATCCTATTTGTCAAATCCTGTCATTAGAGAGAAATCAATATGCTGTCAACCTGTCCTAATAAGCCTAAAATTAGAAATAAATATCAAAGTTAGAATAACCCTTAGAAATAATTTAATCCAGAAAAATGGATGGGCGGGGGTATACTCTAACTCATGAGCATACAGTGTGTGAATTGTAGAGCTGGAGTCAGGATTCAGAAAGTCTAATTTCCACTTAGTGTTCTTTTCCTTGAATGAGAATTCAGACATTGCCCATATTCCTGGCTTCACTTCATGTACCAACCATGGTGTAAACGTCCTGAGAGTGTCTGGGTCTCATTGCACAGTCAAATGAGTCACATTAGAATGTTTACAAGTATGATCATGTGTAGAATGATCCAGGAAAGCAAGAAGACTTTTATCTGCTCCTTAGGTGGGCTTCTGAACAGCAGATCTTAAACACAAACAACAGATGGGTCTTTACTCTTCACGTCCCCACTGAGAAATAAGGAAGAGAAGTAAGAGCTAAAAGAGCAGCCATGTGACTCCAGAACAATGTTACAGGAATAAGGCAAAGCCCAACGAAGAGGGTCCTCTCGGGCAGGGGTGCCATCCTTCTATGTAAGTTGTCATGGCTGATATGAATCTTGTTTTCCATTCCTAACCAGGGAACCAGTCAGCTCAGGCTTTTGAAAGCATCTAACCCTGACTGCATGACTGAATAGCTCATTAAAATGAAACATAAATAAATAAATAACAAGCCCTCCATTTAGCATTTAGCTTCTTCTGAGAAACAGGAGACTTAATGAAACTAAATGAAAATGCACTGTTTTTCCAATTTGCTGCCTTGTTCTTATTAATCTATTTTTAAGGAGGTTTTATTTATCTCTAAGTAAGGCAGGAATAATTGTTGATGCTTTAGGAAGCAACCCAGGTGTGTTCTGCCCCACGGAAGTACTCACACACCGGTCTGTCTCAGTGGACAGTGAATTGGGCCAGTGAGGTCACCCTGTCTAGAGGAAGGCAACTTCTTATGCTAGCCAATCTTCTGTGCAGTGCCTTCATGAAAAACAGCCTCAAGCATAGTTGAAAGATAGAAATAGAAAGACACGATTTCACTGTTGTCTGTTCCAGAACTACTTGTTCAAGTAGCCATTATGCACCGTGATTCTCTCTTAATAAATAGAAAAGTGAGACGCAGATAATTCCAGCACACAGACTGATGGCTGCGCAGAATCTCTGGCCTGGCATTCAAGAACATCTTCTTAAACACAGCATATAAAAGCTAAGTGGAAACTTTATCCAGCTACATCCTGTCATAATCCTTTCCTAGTTGCAGTCACTCTCTACCATCATGTCAACTGAACACGTTATTAGTAGAAGTAATTGGCCTGCCTCTCTGACCTTATTCTCTGGGACTATTTCTTGTGAGTGATATTTTCCAATCTTTTAGAAATCTATTTGTGTCTTGTGACATTCATCGTGCTATCTTGGCATTTAGAGCTCTGCTTACATGCAATGTCAATAAATCAAGCTTCATAAAGAAGGGTGCCAATTGTGTTCTTGAAAAGCAATTAAAAGCTGAGCATGGAGAATTGGTGCTGTTTCAGAAGGAAAAAAACTACCATTACTATCCATTTGCTGCAATTAATCCACCATTTCCTCAACTCTCGTTTAGTAGCTAGAAAAACCAGATAAGTGTTGTGGTGTTTACAAGGAGACCACAACTTTTAAGTAAAGATAGATGTTAATTTGATTAGAAGATGGGGCTTCTTTGGGGCTTTATTAGATTTAGTCCTTTGTAAAAGCAAAATAGAAGAAAAAACTGAAGTCATGGGTTGCATCATACTTATCTTGCCCCTGGTGAACTCATCTCCCAGAAAAGGGCAGGAGAAATTTTTGAGATTCACAGAGATCTCGTCTTTAGTAGCTCAGTGAGAAGCAGGGATATGATATAATATCTGCCTATAGCTATAGAAGCAGAGATGAGTATGAGGTGATGGAAACCAGGACTGCTCTAAAGTCACACACTTTGAAAATAGGTTTCAAAATTGCTGTTGTTTGCTTTATTTTGCTTGTGTGTGCATACCTTAGCCACTCAGTCATGTCCGACTCTTTGTGACCCTATGGACCATGGCCCACCAGGCTCCTCTGTCCATTGGATTATCCCAGCAAGAATACTAGAGCAGATTACCATGCCTTCCTCCAGGGGATCTTCCTGACCCAGGGATCGAACTCCAGTCTCTTGCATTGCAAGGCAGATTCTTTACCACCTGAGCTGCCAGGGAAGCCCTTTATTTTGCTTGGTATACCTCAATCTGAGGAGCTCTTTTCCTGGAACACTGAAATAAGTTTGCTTGTTTCCTTGTAGTGTGTGTGTGTGTGTGTGTGTGTGTGTGTGTGTGTGTGTGTATGCTTATGTGCATATGAGTGTGTACACATGTACATGCTTACTTGCCCTTGCATAAATGTGTTTCTTGTAGGAAAGGAAGTCATTTTTCAAACTATACAATATGCAGAACAATTGTTAATAGAAAATGGAGAACCTAGCCATTGACTCCAAAAACCGTGGACTCTAAATCTCCTTTTCTCAGTAAAATGACTTCCAAGAAGTTGACTTCTGTGAACATCTCAAGTTTGTACTTTGTACAAGGATTTTGTCCCTGAACTTTAGTAAGGCCTTCCTTTACTCAAGCCTCCTTTGCTCCCCCGATTTAATTTCCATTTCATTATCCGGGTTCCCTTTGTGGACATCTAGTAATGCTCCTGAACCCACCAGTTCACTGATTACTCAGACAGGGTCAGATTCCCATTTCCTCACGTCCCCCTCCCCAGCCTTCCCCAGATTCACTGAGTGATGAGTTACACTGAATAAGGAACCATATGCAAATAAGAGACAGTCTATGTTCTTTATATATATATATACATATATATATACATATATATATATACATATATCTTATTTATTTTTATTTGGAGGATAATTGCTTCACAATTCTGTGTTGGTTTCTGTGGTATAACAACATGAATCAGCCATAACTATACATATAACCCCTCCTTTTTGAGCCTTCCTCCCACCCACTCCCCCTAACCCATCCCTCTATCTAGGTCATCACAGAATACCAGGCTGAGCTCCCTGTGTTTCACGGCAATTTTCCACTATCTATATATTTTTCACATGGCAATGTGTATATTTCAATGGCACTCTCCCAATTTGTCCCACCTTCTCCCTCCCCTGCTGAGGCCCCAAGTCCATTCTCTACATCTGCATGTCTATTTCTACCCTGCAAATAGATTCATCAGTACCATTTTCCTTTTTCTCTTTCTTACTATTCTTTGTAGAACAGATTCTAGGTTCATTTGTGTTCAGTCTATATTCTTTGACCTTCAATTCTAGGTTCCTGGCTAGGATAATTCAGAAAGGGTTCCATCCATAAGAAAGCCTGGTAGAATTTCATTTGCCATTAAAATAAATAGATTAAAACTAGAGTTGTGAGTAAGAATTAATCTCTATTTAAAGAAATACAACTCAGACCATAATGAAAACTTTGCCTAATGATTTGATGCGCACCTTATACCTTTGAGGAGAAGCATCCTAAAAGTCAGACATGACTTAGCAACTAAACAACAACAATTCTATCTCTTACCGAGCCACTTGTTTTAGTGAACAGCTCCTTTGGCGAAAGCCATGGGACCATATCAAGTGCAAGGGTGGCAGCTGACCACACAGGAGAAGTTTGCTAACTTTTAAAGCTTCTACAGTTTAGCAGGCCTGGGAAAACCAATCCATGTCACAGAGAGTCATGTTTAGATGGCACCAGAATGGATCGGATATCTACGCTGAGAGGTGTAGAGGACATTGTGCTGAATGAAACAAGCCAGGCACAGAAAGACAAATATTGCATAATCTTATTTACACTGCATGCATGCTATGTCACTTCAGTTGTATCCGACCCTTTGTGACACTCTGGACTATAGCCCATCAGGCTCTGTCCATGGAATTCTCCAGGCAAGAATACTGGAGTGGTTAGCCATTCCCTTCTCCAGGGGATCTTCCTGACCCAGAGATAGAACCTGGGTCTCCTGCATTGCAGGTGGATTCTTTACCATCTGAGCCAGCAGGGAAGCCCTTTAAGAGTGTATAAATGACTATGTGTGTGTGCTTAGTCATTCAGTCATGTCAGACACTTTGTGACCCCAGGGACTGTAGCCTACCAGTTTCCTCTGTCCATGATATTCTCCAGGCAAGAATACTGGAGTGGGTTGCCATGCCTTCCTCCAGGGTATCTTCCAGACCCAGGGACTGAACCTGAGTCTCCTGTGTCTCCTGCATTGGCAGGTAGGTTCTTTACCACTAGCGCCCCCTGGGATGGGAAGCCTGATCTTTCTTATATGTGGAATCTAAAAAAGTTGAACATGTAGAAGCAGAAAATTGAAGAGTGGTTACCAGGGGTGGGGAAGAGGGGGAAAATGCAAGGTATTGGTCAAAGGTCACAAAGTTGCAGTTATGTAAGAAGAATAAGCCTAGAGATCTTATGTACAGCAGGATGACTCTAGTTAACAGTACTGTATTGAAGACAGGAAATATGCTAAGAGCAGATTTCAGGGCTCTCATCACCCATACCAAGCCATAACTATATAAGAATATGACATGTTAACCACTTATTACTGTAGTAATCTTTTCACTCTGAGTATGTGTGCCATATCATCATGTTGTATTCAAGTTTATAGTTATTATTAAAATACAATACTTTAAAAATGTGGACCGAGAAGAATGTCAAAAACTTCCTTCAGGCAAGTCTTCCTTTCCTTCCTTCCTTCTTCCTTCCTTCCTTTCTTTCAATATGTCTACAGTATAAAAAGGTACCAGAGAGAAGACTTCAGGAGATTCAAGGAAGATAGATTCTAACCAAAGAAATATTATTTTCCAAAGAGAAGAGATTTGTCAAAGGAAAAGTACTATACTCTCCTTGTCTTTCACAAACATAAAAGTTCTGTAAATTATCAGTATATTTGTGGAAAGATACAAGAAAGAGTGAATAAAATTGATGGCTACTGTAGGTTGAAGAGGCCCAGAAGTGAGGAAGGGCGTGAACCACTGCGCTATGTTCCCTGGCCTCTGATGACAGTGGGAGGAAGCGTGTATGTAATAAGCTCTCCTGGTATAAGTTAAGCTAGTGCTTTGAAGAAGGAAAGTTTTGACAGTTTTTGTGAATCCATCATTGGGTTAAAGTGAAACTTTGTCTTTCAATTAAAATCTTTGATTTAGCTCTGCTTGTATTTCTCGCATTCCTGGGAGTTCTAGCAAAGAGGGCATTTGGGCATGCTGTCCTGGCCATAGGAAATTAAAATATAATCTTGGTAGATACATTGGAAATGGTGCCAAGACAGATCCTATAATTTTATGGTACATGGCCACTTTCTGGCATGCAGATCTCTCTGTAGGAGCCAGACAAATTCATTTAGAGGCAGTAACATTCTCTCAAGGGTAACATCCTGAATTGCTCTCAGGCTACAGAAATAAAAATATTTGATTCAGATACAGCACAGTTCACTCTTGAATTTAAAATTTTAATTTGAATGTTCTTCTTGCAATGAATAAGTGCCCCCAATCTAGCATGTGAAAGCATATGGTAATATCTCTCACACAAGCTTCTAGTCTCTCGCAGGCTGTCAGAATTAATCACAATAAAAATAACAGCTTGTTGGTGTTTGAATGGTTTACACAATTCCATCACGTGTGTCACCCCATTAGACTTTCATAACAAACTTATGTGGTAGGTAGTGGATAGGGATAAAATTATGCTGTTTTTATAGGTGTGGAAACCGAGACTCAGGTTAGTTAACCAGCAAGTCCCATGTCACATCATGAGTTGGTGAAGTGACATAGCCAGATGACAGGTCCTTATTGTAATTGTCTGTTCCAGTGTTGCAGTCAATTCCATGATAGTGCCATTAACACAGCTCTCTGATTCTGTGCCGCCCGAGAGAGTAAATTTAAAATTCTTCAAAGCCCAAAGACCATATACACTTACCTCTAGGAATAATATTAAACCAAGAGACTGAGGAAATGTATGCTCCAGCAGAGTCAGGCTTTATGGGCAGATGTAGTGGAAGCAGCTCTAAAGATAGAAGGAACGCTAGCTGGGGCCCTCTCCTGAGCCGGAGGGGGAAGGGCAGTGCTGGGTCTGCCTGAGTCACTAATTATCTGCAAACACTGAATTTAAAGACAGAGGAATGAGTCTTGCTGTTCTCGATTCTTTTGAAAATTGGTGAATAAATGGTTAAAGAAGGATCTGTAATCTTTATCAATCTTAGCCTCATGCCCTCTTCGCTCAGCCATGTGGCCAAAGTCTATTACCTTTTGCAGATTGGAGGTTGCTTCTACACTAGAAATAACTGCTGACCTCACAGAAGTGCCAACTTCCTTCCAAATGTCAATATGACATCTCTTTTTGGTGCCATGATCTTTTTGTTATCATCGTTCCTGTATTAGCAGTCTGAAGTACTTGGGTACTTGAAGCATTTAAAAATACTCAAGAACTAGGGTACTGAAGTTCTCTTACTTCTCTTAGCTACCACCCAGCAGGGGAGCCCACAGTCATAAGAGTGCTGAACTACCAAAATAATCATAAATAGCTACTATTTTTTCAACCAACATTTACTGAGTGCTACTAGGTTCCAAAAACTGTTCAAAAGACATCATCAGTATTTGTTAATCTTCACAATGACAATATGAGACTGAACTCACTTCAGTTCATGTGATTCCCCATTCTATACATGGAGAAACTGAAGTGCAGAGAAGTTAACTTGCCCAAGGTTATAAGCAGATGTTAGGGACCGCAGATTCCCAAACCAGGAACTCTGATTCCTAAGCAAAGCTAAGGTTCTAGAAAACAAATGGACATATAAACCCATCTTCAGGTGTTATTAAAGGGAAAGTACAAGAGTGTCCAATCTTCTGGGGTGGAAGAATTTCCCCACCTAGGGTGGTCAGATTTCCCCAATGAAAATACAGCATTCTCTGTTCAATTTTAACTTCAAGTAAACCCAACAATTCAACAATTTTTTAAAGGATAAGAATGAATTATACATACCTGGGACATACTTATCACCCCCCCCCCCAAAAAAAAAAACCTTTTTGTTGATCTGTAATTCAAATTTAACTGAGCACTCTGTATTTTATCTGGCAACCCCACCCACAACCCACCACCCACCACTGCCACCTGTTTGGTGAGTCAAGTTCTCCTTATTTAGACGCTCTTGCAGTTGGGCAGTTCTGCCTCTTCCTGCTTCCTGCATCATTTCTGTGGGATCTTTATCAATCAAAACAAGTAAGGCTAACTAAATTTAACCCTCAGGGTTTCTTCACAGGCCTTCCCAAGGAGTGCTTTGTATGTCTTCACACCTCCCCCCAGTCAGCTCCCAGACTGAGAGGTATGTCCTACCTTCACCCTCAGGCAAATAAATACAATGTTTTCTTCCCAAATGCTATTTTCCCAAAAATGGGATTTATCAAAGTCAGAATTTCAATGTATTGTGTCTCTTTTCCTATTTAGTAGCTAACCTTGTTTAGAATCTTCCTCTTTAGAGTTTGCTGTGAGGTACTGAAAGAAAGACTTCCCAGGTGGCTCAGACGGGAAAGCATCTGCCTACAAGGTGGAGATCTGGGTTCAATCCCTGAATTGGGAAGATCTCCTGGAGAAGGAAATGACTACCCACTCCAGTATTCTTGCCTGGAAAATCCCATGGATGGGGGAACCTAGTAGGCTACAGTCCATGGGGTCACAAAGAGTCAGACACGACTGAGTGACTTCACTTTCACTGAAAGAAAAGTGAAAGTGCTAGTTGCTCAAACTCTTTGCAACCCATGGACTATAAGCTGCCTCAGTCCATGGAATTCTCTAGCTAAGAATGCTGGAGTGAGGTGCCATTCCCTTCTCCAGGGAGTCTCCCGAACGCAGGGATCAAACTCAGGTTTCCTGCATTGCAGGCAGATTCTTTATCAACTGAACCACTCGAGAAGCCCATAAAATATGAAAACCTTAGCATTTACCCAAGCATCTGAGACTTCTTGGTCCTGTCCTTTCTGGAAAAATTCAGTGAGAACTGGCCTCTCCAAAATAAACTTCCTGCCACCCATGAAATTTTCCAGGAATTGAGACACTTCCTATTTTTAGCCTCTAAGCAGGTTGATGGGTTGTGCACTTCACTCTCCAAAGTGTACATCACCCTTGACACCAGGAGGTCTGACAAGCTGAATGTGAACAGAGACTTATGCCCCTTCTGGCATTTGAGTGAGAATTCAGTTTAGCAAAACTGGCTTTTCTGCCCTGTGTTTATAGTCCAAGGTCACCCAAGTTTCCCACACCAGGCATAAAGTTAGCATCCAGGAACACATAGAAAGAAGAAGGGAAGTAAGAGAAAGAGTGTTAGTCACTCAGTCGTGTCTGACTCTTTGCAACCCCATCGACTGTTCCCTACCAGGTTCCCCTCTTCAAGGGATTCTCCAGGCAAGAATATGGAGTGGGCTGACAGGAGAAAGAAAGAGACTATGAAATTGCAGAAATGAATATTAGTTTTCTAACACATCTAAAACCTTTCCAAGTTAGCTAATTAAATTATACCTTCCAACAGAGAATGCAAACACAATTTCAGGTTCTAATCTCTCAGTAATCAAGCATTCTATTATTAATGTCCTCTTCCTTTTTCTGGGCTTAATTGCTCATTGTCCTACATGTGGCATTGATTAGCAGTAGGAAGACTGTATTCTGTTTGGTTGGCTTGTGAGGAAACTGGCTATAAAAAGACATTGAATCAGAAAGCAAAGCAAGCTCTATCCAGCTGTGATGTGGTGACTGGGGGGTCTGTGTCTGAGGAAGCAAAGCCAGCCAGCTTGTTTAGTTTGAAATAACAGCATAAAGTTCCATATCTGCCTTGATCAAACTATTCTTGATCAAACATGACCGTAAATCGACAGAGAACTTTAACAACAATGATCTGTGCGGAGCTTTATAGTTTATAACATGCTGTTTTACAGGTATCATTTCAGTTAATTGGGACCATAAATCTGTGATTAAATATTCTCATCCAGACTTTGCAGATGAGAAGTCTGATGCTTAGCAACGTTAAGCCAAATCAAATAGTGTAATGAAGATAGAATTTAAACACAGACATTGCAAGTTCAAATCTTGTGCTCTTATAGGATACTGTCTCTCAGTAGTATTGAGTCAACTCAATGTACTTTAACAAACATTGGGCGAATACTACAATCCATAAAACAAGCAATGCACACCGAGAGAAAAAAAACATTGGTAGAGGCACACAACTCTGACAAGGCATGTGTTTGATGAGTTGTATTACAGATGCAACTAATCTGTGCAACTAATGTAATACCAGAATCAAGAGGGGAAAATGTACTCAGGAAGGAAAAATCTTTAAAGAGGAAGAGATATCTCAGTTGCTCTTTGAAAGATAAGACGTATTTTGACAACCACAAAAGGGGAAGAGAATAGAGAAAACATTTAGTGGAGAGATACGGTAAGAAAGATCTTATGTTATGAAAAATATAATTACCACAATTTATAAAATTGTAAATTACCTGAGAGACTGATTGAAATGCAAATTGAGCTCATGTGAAGGAAATTAACTTCATTGTGTAAACAATACAAAATTTGGAATATTTCTCCAGAAATATCACTAACACAAAGGGTTTCCAAATTGACTTTTTTCCCATAAATAATAAGAGTGCTATTACACACAAGTGTGCCACTTCTACAGCTTGTAACTAGTGGTGTGACAGTGTGCTTGGACGTAACCCCTCTAACAGGAATGTGCATTTTTACACATCGAGTCTCAGCAGCAAATGCACATTCACTTTGCCACTGGTACCTGGGGCTGCTGTTTTCTATTCTGGGTTGTTGTTCAGTTGCTAAGTTGTGTCCGCCTCTTTGCGACCTCATAGACTGTAGCACACCAGGCTTCCCTGTCCTTCACTATCTCCCAGAGTGTGCTCAAATTCATGTCCATTGAATCAGTGATGCCATCTAACCATCTCACCCCTGTCACTCTCTTCTCCTCTTGCCCTCGATCTTTCCCAGCTTCTGGGTCTTTTCTAATGAGTTGGCTCTTTGCATCAGGTGGCCAAAGTATTGAGGTGTCAGCTTCAGCATCAGTCCTTCCAATGAAGATTTAGGGTTGGTTTTCTTATTTCCTTATGGTAATCTCCATGGTTCCCTCCAACTCCAACATTTAGTTCTTTATTTCCATAACCTAGATCAGTTTTAGGAAGCCAAACTTAATGACTCGATTTGGTTTCTGACTGTAGAATAACTGCATAGAGTGCAGAGAGCAGAGAGGCATGAATGCCTTTCTGCATTGGAGGCAGAAAGGTATGAGGCAGATTTGTATGTCTTTGAGGAAATGTCGGGGATGTCCCACTAATGGCAGCTCCACTTGTATATATTCTTCCTGAATGACACCATGTGTGAATCTCTTTCAATGACTTACCTGGTATATTGAAAAGCACTTGGGATTTTCATGATTTGCAGTAGACGGTCAAGCTAATGGAGAACAACATCTTTTCCTAACTTTCCTTACCAAGCTCCTGTTCCTAATTGCATTGCTTCCACAGATGCAGATGAGACCTGCAGCTCTGGTCTGCAGGTCCCTGTTCCAAATATCATGAGTCATAAGGAAACTAGGAAGAGGGCTGAAAGCCAGAAACCTAGAGCTTCCACACTTGTTATCTTTCCTTCTGAACAGGATGGATCCTACAACTTCTGGTGTTGTTTCCTGGCTCAGTTATTGATTAAATGTTTCTTTCTTTGCCCTATGCATCCAGCTCTCTCCCAAGTACTGTGGGAGGTTATAGACAGTGAGAGAAAGCATTCAGTAGTGGTCAAATGCATATAATCCAGATCCAGACTGTGTTTAAGTGGTAATTCTCTCTGTGGCTTTCGCAAGAATCCTCAGCCTTTCTGTCCCTCAGTTTCCTCATCTGTGAAATGAAGTGGGTAATAGAATTACTTTCTCATATTTCTTAGGACTATCATTAGCAAATAAATTGAGATATACATATATGACTCAGAACTGTATTTGACACAGAAGAAAAGTTTCATACATTTTAGACATTGCTTATCATTATTAGGTTAGGCAATAAGACCAATAACCACACAAAAAAAAGACTAATAACCAGAATAAAAGACAGAAATGGCAATCATTACTGTAGGCTCAGTAAATAATGTGATAATTAAAATAGTTTGATGGAGAGAAATCAGAGAATTTACAAAGGAGGGAGTATTTGAATAGATGTTGAATGGATCTCTGGTCTAATCCCTTTCGTTTAAAAGTCCTGAGGATTCCTTCGATGTCCTGCTCTTTTATAGCATCTAATCCATAGAGAGTCAAGTTTTCACTAAGTGACATTTGAGAGCTCTGTTACTGTAGAAATAAGGGATCTGCTTATCATTCTTTTGTTATAGATGAAAGTTAGGAGTATTTTAATTGTTTCATGCGTGTGCTACTAAAATATAAAGACACCTTAAAGAGACCAGCATTTTTGTCTTTTCTAAGAGATGATGTATTTTTATATATCTTTTTTTAGAAAAGAGAATTCATTATCTTTGTCATGATTTTTAGACTTCTCCCATGTTAGCACTGATATAGTAGTACAAAGTTTTCATCCTAGCATACTATATCTTCCAATATTCATCACTACTGTGGAAACTCAGAATTTAAATTTTGACAGTCTTACTCTAACTAAAAACATCATCATCCTACACAATCCACATTAAACTTATTGCTAAACCCTGACTTACAAAGCTGTCTTCCTCTTTATCCTCCCTACCACTGCCTGGCATAGACTGCTATTATGTCTCATCTGAATAATTACAATAATTTTAAACTGACCTTTCACTTCATTTTTCATACTTGTATTATCTGTCTAATAATAATTATCTGGTTAAGTCACTCTCAAATTCTTTGGAAATTCTCTGTCTTCTTTAAGAATAGCTTCTAAACTGCTTAATATGGTACACAAAGTTCTTCCATTAAAAAAAAAAAGCTTTTATTTTGTATTGGGGTATAGTCAATTAACAATGTTGTGATAGTTTTAGGTGGACAGTAAAGGGACTCGGTCATATATATACACATATATCCATTCTCCCCCAAATTCCCCTCCCATCCAGACTGCCATGTAACATTGAGCAGAATTCCATGTGCTACAAATACAGTAAGTCCTTGTTGGTTATCAGTTTTAAATATAGCAATGTATACATGTTCATCCCAAACTCCCTGACTGCCCCATCCCCCTGTTCTTCCCCCTGGCAACCATAAGTTTGTTCTCTAAGACTGTGAGTCTCTTTTCTAGTTTGTAAGTGAGTTCATTTGTATAATTTCTTTTCAGAAAAAAAAATTCTTCCACTTTTGCTCCAACTTATCTCATTAGCTGAATGTTAGAATCTCCTACCATGGTAGCCTATACATACTGTATTTCAACTATATGTACATTTTTGCCTTTTCCAAATGCAACCAAGACATTTCAAGCCATGTTCATGTGCAATATATCTTAGCAACCTGATAAACTCCTCTTCATCTTTTAAAATATATCTCAAATATGATTTCAACAATTGGAAGTTTTTGAAATGCACTCAAGCATCGTTGCTATTTTCTTTGTAACATGTAGCACTTTAATATATACTGCCATGTTGCACTTATTATGCTGTATTGTTTTAATTTGCATGTCTTTAATGATGAGCAAGGACAAGCATATTTAATATGTTCTTCCATCGTTTATACTGTTAAATTAATAAATTGTGTAGTTCTTTTTGCCCACTATGCTGTTCTTTGGTTGGCCTTTTCCTTATTGATTGGAAAGAACTCTATACATTAAGAAAATCAGTCTTTGTAATAAGTTTTCATGCTGTTGCTCTTCAGTCGCTAAGTCATGTCCAACTCCTTGTGACTCCATGGACTGCAGCACTCCAGGCTTCCTTGTCCTTCACCATCTCCCGGAGTTTGCTCAAACTCATTTCCATAGAGTCACTGATGCCATCCAACCATCTCATCCTCTGCTGCTGTCCTCTTCTTTTGAGTTCAATCTTTTCCAGCATCAGGGTCTTTTCCAGTGAGTCAGCTCTTTGCATCAGGTGGCCAAAGCATTGGAGCTTCAGCTTCAGCATCAGTCCTTCCAATGCATATTCAGGATTGATTTCCTTTAAGATTGACTGATTTGATCTCCATTCAGTCCAAGGGACTCTCAAGAGTCTTCTCCAACACCACAATTCAAAAGCACTCAGTGCTCAGCCTTCTTTACTGTCCAGCTCTCACATCTGTACATTCCATGTAGTCATATGCTTTTTCTTTTCTCTTTTTCTTTTTTTTAAATTTAGGGTAATACTTGTATAATTATTTTTAAAAACAACATGGAGTTAAACATATCAAACTTATAACAAAATTAGGGTACCATGACAACTGGATCATCTGTTTACTAGTTTGCCTCATTTACTGTATAATGGACTTTTCTGACAGACACCATATTTACTATTCTTTTAACCTTAACACTTAACATTCTATATAAATAACAGATATATATAACTGTTATATATAGCAGTTATTTTTGTCAATTTTGAAATTCAATATGAATGTTGAATGAATGTGTTTAAAACATCACAGATTATCACTGAAAGAAAATAGATAAATAGTTTTGGCTTAAAATACAAAATAAATACAAATAAATACAAATAAAATACAAAATAAAAAATATTTGGCAACCATGACACGTTTAATTGCTTCTGCCACTTTCTTAGAAGATCACATTAAAGTTTGATCACATTAAAGATCACAATAAAACATGAATGCACTTTTTTCTGTTTGACTTTATTTTTTTTAATTTTTATTATAAAAGAAAACCCGGATACATAAGACCTCACAAATAAATATGTATTTCACTAAATTATTATAAGATAATATAATGACTATCTCATTAACCAGTTTAATAAATAGATCTTTGCCAGCCATCTCAGAATTTCCCTCCATTGCTTTACCCCAGTCTCTCCTCTCTTTCAAAATTAGCCACTATTCTAATGTTAATAGTAGCCACTACCTTGTATTTGTTTATAGGTATATCATACAAGTGTATATTACATATATACACACAAAAAATACCTTAATAGTGTTCATTTTACCTACGTGCCAAAAAGATTTTTCTTTACTCTTTAAAATCCAGTGTGCTTAGTACACTTCTGTTGGTTCTTCTCTATTCTATCCATCATGTTAAATATAGTGGGGGGAGATAGTTTTCATATTCCTTTCCAATCTGTATTCATTTGATTTATTTCTCTTGCCTTACTGCACTGAATAAGGCATCAAGTATAGTGTTAAACAGAAGTTATAGCAGAATTCTTGGTTTGTTCGCAACCTTCAATAAGAAACATTTGCCATATTGTCATTAAGGATGATTTTATTTAGCAGTAGGTTTTTGTAGGTACTCTTTCCTGGGGTTCAGAAAGATTTCTTCTATTCTTGCTCAGCTGAGAGTTTGTGTCAAGAGGGAGGGGATGTTAAAATACATCAGTGCTTTTCTCTGTTTATTGAGGTGAACATATAATTTTGGATTGGGCACCGGATATTGTGAATATGATGCTTCCAAGTGTCTGGATTTTGTTTCCTTCCTTTAAAGAGTATTAAATTTGCCGTTGGCAGGAAATTAATTTACTGAGAGATCAACTTCAAAAATTTCTCAAAATTCAATTTTTAGCTTTTCTAAAGTCTGTTGTAGGGCTGTTTTATTCCTACTTCTAAGGTATAATAAGATGTGATCTTTCTTGGAGATTGGAAGTTGAACACTTCCTAACCCTGTGTTAGCGCCAGTTTTGTTCAGCTTATTCCTCTCCAGTAGTTGCTCTTTCCCTTGTACTTGTTCTTTGCCTAGTCTCTTAGAGTCTCATCCTAAAGAAATGAAGCCTCTTATTCAGCCAAAGACTCAAGAGAATCCCAATATTCATTTCTGGAACTCTTTCTCTACGTTGTTCTCTTCCCTCTTGCTCTAAGCATCACTTCCACAGCAGTCTTCAGTGAAAACTAATTCATTGGTCACTCAACCTAGAAAAAAACAAAACAAAAACTGGTCTTATCTGGTTGGGTTCTTCTACATACACCTTGGTCCAGAAAGTCCCCCCCAAGCAGAAAGCTTTTAAAGTTTACTTTGCTGTTTTCCTCAATTAAGAATCACATGCTATACTACCTACTGTTCAATGTTTGAAAACAACTGCTTCATTTTTTTTTTCTATTTCCACCCGCCTCTAGAACTCTTCTGGTTCATAGAACTTCATCATCCCTAAACTGTGTACTCTTTCAAAGCAATATCAAACTTTTATTATTTTAGGAAGTTTTTCTTGAATTGTAGCTTATTTAATATGTGTTTTGTTGCTTTGGCTTTCTTTGTCAGGGACTCCTAGTATTCATGTGTTGGATTGCCTTTGCCTAAGTTTAATAACTGTCACTTTTCTCACATCTCTTTTGCTTTTCTTCTTCAGTTTTTGAAGTTTCCACAGGGTCAAAATTTGACATTTTATTTGTGTCAAAGTATTGTTTTTTCCTCTTTGTATTCCCTAGTTAGTTCACTATTCAAAAGCATCTGTCTTTAATTTTTCTGTGTTCCTGCAACAGCTGTTTCTCTGCCTGATTATTTTTCTGGAGCTAAGTCTAAATGAACAATTTATTCTTTATTTTAACTGTCACTGGCTGAATTTCACCCTATTTTCAACTTTGCCCATTTTGAAAACTTCTGCCTTCAGGATTTGTGACATTACTCTTAATTGATGTGCTTATATTTCTGGCCATTTCTTCTCAGACTCCTTCCTGAGCACTGCTTCCTCCATCTCACATTCAATTTGGGGAGTTCCATTCTTGCTTCACAGTTCTAATTACTCCACTGTGCCTCATGTGAGTTCAAATATTACTATGTATTTATCAATTCTGTATTTACTATTAACTGTGTGTTTCCTGCAAGAGCCCTCCTCCAATCACTCCATAGCGTCTTCACCAATCTTGTGGGTGTGTTTGTGTGTGTGTGTGTGTGCATGCAAACTTTGCCAGGTCTTCTAAGTGGTCTTTCCACTTCTAGTCTAGGTACCCTCAAATGAACTCTCCACATGAGTAGTTGATCTAAAATACAAATATAACCTTTTCACTGTCATCTATAAAAATCTTTGAGTTGCTCCCCATGTCCTTAATAATAGGATGTTGTTGTTTTGTCACTCAGTTGTGTCCGACTGCATAGACTGTAGCCTGCCAGGCTTCTCTGTCCATGGAATTTCCCGGTCAAAATACTGGAGTGGGTTGTCAGTTCCTTCCCCAGGGTATCTTCCTGACTCAGGGACCAAACCCACATCTCCTGCAAGTCTGCATTGCAGATCATTCTTTACTGCTGAGCCATCAGGAAAGCCCAATAATAGAACATAACATCGTCAAAAACAACCTGCCTCTCCAGCTTCTCCTACCTCTTACCACTTTCAGCCTTGTATTGAGAAATACTGGGCTACTTCTCATTTCCTGTTCACAGCATGCTTTTTCACGCTTTGTATGCTTCTCAAGCTGTTCCCTCTGCCAGTGTGCTCCGATCCCTCCTCTTTACACCTTGCTAACACACTTGAAAATTCAGCACAGGCATTATTTCTTCGGTGAAGCATCCTCCGGACACCCATCTCAGCGCCACCTCAGCGCTATCACCACATCCTATCCTTTTAGCTCTATGTCTGCAGTTGGGACACTTCCTGGAGTAATGGTTCCTTGGCAGTATTTCCCCTACATTGTACAGTCTTGCCAAGAACTGCTTTTAAATCTAAAGCCTATAACAATGTCTGATCCACGTTGCGTTCTCAGTAATGTTTATGAAGCAATGTACCTGAGTCATATGTCCTTATGAACATATAAGAAGACTAATGAATATGTAAGAAAACTAAGGATCAGTAAATACAGCCCTCTAATTTTACAGCTGATATATCCTGAACTGAAATCAGAATACTTTGGTTTTTAATCAGATAATATTTCCAGGTATACCATTCCGGATATTTTGGAAGTTATAAAATATTTTTCCTTCACATCCTTAATTTTAAAAATTCTAGTCAGGCTCTTTACAGGCTCTTTACAGCTTAATATTTAACATAACAGTGTCCTTTAATTTGATTCTTTAAGTTATATTCACTTGTATTTATAGCATTATATTTTATCCTATACTTGAAAATTATCCAAATTACAATGTAATTTTATCCTGAAACTATTGTTTTGATCTTTAACCAAAGCAATAATAAGTTGACTTTTTAAAAAATAATTGTACTGTTTGGCAAAATGTGATGGTTTCTCTATCATGTATCTTTTACAAATACTAAAGAGAGATTATTTGCCAAAAATATGTTTATTGTTTTTTCTAGTAAAGACACTGAGTCCCAACAGTAATGTTTCCATTTTCCTATTTTGAGAAATCAACTCTAACCCTAACCCTAATGCCAACTGTAATTTGACTTCCCAGGTAACACTAGTGGTAAGGAATCCTCCTGGCAATGCAGGATATGTGAGACACATGGGTTTGAGTCATTGGTTGGGAAGATCCCTTGGAGAAGGAAATGGCAACCCACACCAGTATTCTTGCCTGAAGAATCCCATGGATAGAGGAGCCTGGAGGATTATAGTCCATGGGGTTGCGAAGAGTTGAAAAAGACTGAGCGTGCATAGCACGCACACCCATGCAACTATAATCATGAGTTGATGTTGATTAGAATTTAGGAGTTAGAGTGTCTAGTCAGATAAAAAAGAATCCTAAACAGACCCATAGCAACAGAGAAAAAAATGGGTGGTTGCCAGAAGGGAAGGGCTTGAGGGGATGGGCCACACAGGTGAAGGGGATTAAGTGGTGCAGATAGCCAGTTATAAAATAAATAAGCCACAGAGAGGTGATATACAGCATAAGAAATATAGTCAATAATTATTGTTATAAGATCGTATGGGCACAGGCAATTACTAGGCATATCACAGTGATTATTTCATTAGGTACACTAATGTACTGTACCCTATATAGTATACCTGAAACCAACACAATATTGTACATCAAGGATGAAGGATGCTTCATTTAAAAAAGAATTCTAAGAAAATAAGCAAACAAACAAATAGATTTTTCTTTATTTTGAGTGTGTTAGGTATGGAATTTCAGCTTTCAATTAACTATTAGGAAACTATAGTTAGAAGAACTAATGAAAGGATTTGAAAATTCATCTGAGGAAGTAAGAATTCTAAATAACTCTCAGTTCTACTAAGCTCTGAGCTATAACAGACCAGCTGCTACCAAAGCAATGTATGTGTATTTTATTAGCTTAACTTCTTGAAAAAATACCCCCAATGAATTATGGCTCACTTAAAATTGCTTGAATATTACATTCTCATCTATAACATAAAATAATAATGTTCTCTCTCACAGGCACTGTCGTAAAATCTAAGTAAGGTGACACATGTGAAATTATTGTGTTAACTTTGGATGTATGTTTACTGTCTTAATTATGCTACAGGGAGTAGTAAGATGTGTATTATAAATCTTCCCAGTGTTTCTTCCTGTTTTTCACAGTTTAGAACTGTGATTGTTTATTTCAGTGGCTTAGCAAAAAAGAGAGAGAGAGAGAAAATAATTCTCCCTGAAATATAGTAATCATTTCACAGCTCCAGTGCAACTGGGGTTTTCTCTCCAGGCTGTGAAGTTTTGCACCATTTCTTCTGTAATTCACTGCTGACTTGGACAACAGGCCTATATTTTGGGGAGAGTTAACAAATGCTTTTCCCAAGAAGCATTTACTGGAGGAGAAATCACGTCTCTCACGTTTACTCTCCCTGGTAATCTTTTCAGATAGCCTTGTCTCAACATTTGGGGAGGGTTTCTGGGTGCTCTGGGATTATTTCCATTCTCACTTACAGAAAGATGATTTAAATTCTCTACTTTCAAAGCTGCAGTCACTGTGGGATTTCTCTGTATGGACAGAACCCCCGTGAGAAAGAGTTCTGTGATTCATTGTGCTTACACAATGAATTCATGGAGCTATGAAGCCATAAACCATCTTGAGGATAAACAGGAGGGTAAAGGTCTGCTCACCAAGAAATCTGTCCTGAGTAAGGCTCGAGAATCAGTCTTTTTCTCAGTCTAGCTCATCTCTCTCAATATATCTCCTTCTCTCCCTCCTTGCATCCTCCCCTCCCTTCCTTCCTCATAATAGTTAGATACATGTATGGTGGCGCTAATGATAAAGAACCCACCTGCCAATGCAGGAGATGTAAGAGATTCACGTTCAGTCCCTGGGTCAGGAAGATCCCTGGAAAAGGAAATGGCAACCTACTCCAATATTCTTGCCTGGGAAATCCCACAGACAGAGGAACCTGGCGGGCTATAATTCATAGAGCTGCAAAAAGTCAGACATGACTGAAGTGACTTAGAACACTCACATTAATTTTGAGACCTGTCCAAATTCTTTGAAAGACCTGTCCAAAAAACTTTTTTTTGTCATTTACCAGGATTGTCAATGTCACTATGTTTCCTGTAGGCATTTATCCTCAGTTCTACATGAAGAGTTATCGAGCAGAAAGGCAAGTACAACCTGCCCTAGAGGCTGAAATTATGTATGTCCCTGCTCGGAATTACCCAACAGGCTATTGGGAGGGATGGTGACTCTTAAAATATTGAAATAAAAATTTGTGGTGTGTGCGTGGGTTCAGTAGCAGCTCCACCACTTATGAGCTTTTTGACTTTGACTGAGATAGTTTTAATTGCCGTAAGCCCTGGTGGCTCAGACAGTGAAAGCGTCTGCCTGCAACGCTGGAGACCCTGGGTTCGATCCCTGGGTTAGGAAGATCCCCTGGAGAAGGAAATGGCAACCCACTCTACTCTTGCCTGGAAAATTCAGTGGATAGAGGAGCCTAGTGGGCTACAGTCCATGGGGTCACAAAGAGTCGGACATGACTGAGGGACCTCACTTTCATTTCAGTTGTCTTATATTTAGGAGGAAGTAACAATTTTGTGGGACAGGTAGGGTGGGGCTGAGCAATTGCAGTTACTTCCTAATAGAAAGCACTGCTGCTCCCAGATCTTTACCAAAGAACAGCTATATTTTCACAAGATGCTTTTGTGACTTTTCTCTATTTCACACCTTTTTGCAAGTGTTGACAATGAATTTTCCAGCTCAGTCATGAGATAGTCAGAGTTGATAGCTGGCTATTCCCTCAGCTTTTAACAGAAGCCTCTCATTATGTGTGTATAAATAAGGGTTCTCTCCTAATTCTTTTGGACACATGTCAACAGATTGGACCAGACAGCCTGTGTCTCTGTACTGTATTTTAACACCACATGGACAGATCAGTCTGTTTACACAGTGATCAGGCAAACTGTACTAGTAATCTAAAGAATTCTTAATAAAAGGGTATAATCTCTCAATAGCTCCTTTGAATCTGTTTGTTCTATACAACTCTTGCTCAGATAATTTCTTCCCTCTAGAAAGGAGTTCTCCAAATATGAAATAGTTAATGAGTAAATTTTAGAAATAATGTTATGAAAGAAGAAGCATTTTTCCTCCGTCCCTTCCTACTTCCTTCCTCCCTTCTTTCTTTCTTTTCTTCCTTCCTTTCTTCTTTCCTTACCTCTTTCTCCCCCCCCCCCCCCCTCTCTCTGTCATCTCCATTTCCCTTCAGAATGAGCTAACATCAAGGCTTGAGACAGCTGTGAGTCGCCAGCAATAAGCAAAATGGAGATCCTGCCTCAGTTAATAATGAGAAAAGGGATGGTAAGGAATTTTGGCCAATATAGTTAGGGTGTAGTTGATGCTTACTTAAATTATGGGTTTTATTATTTTGAAAAGTCAGATGCTATTAAAAGCCACAACCACTTGTGCAAGAAAAGTGAATGATAATTAGATGAAATTGTTTGTTGTAACAATTAAAAACAGATTGTGCAAGTTTGAAAGAAAAGCTCAGAAGGTTGAGACAAGTAAAAATGTTAGCTCAAGTTAAAAAACTATCAGTACAGACAAAGTTACCAAAAAATAAATATATCTTGACACTACCTCTAAGGTCAGTTTCAGAATTAACTTAGAAGTGAATTTGACATCAGAAGAAAAATATCATGATGTCATAGATATGCCTAAATCTATTTTAGATGAAAAAGAACTGTGCAGATTTAAAGCATCCATCAAGGACAGCTTGAAAAATAAAGTTTAATTTGCTTTATTGTGGGTCTAAAGTTAAGTTAGCAGAACAAATGTATGAACACTGATGATTTAGTAATTTTATTGAACTTGTTTATTTCATTTTTAATGATGTAATTTGCAAAACATACTAATCCTTAAAGTTCTTGTGGGCAAAAAATCAGTAAAGAAATTTAACACTTAACAAGATTTATGAGTTGTTTTTTTTTTTTTTCCCCCACTTTGAGACAAATCCAAGATAGAAAAAAAGTGGGATGTTTTCTGATTGGCCAGAAAACACAACATCATTCACTAAGGGCACCTCACCTCCATGAATTAGAGATTGTCTCTTTGAGTCTTAGAGTTCAATAGGCCATTATGAGCAACACAATTTCTTTAGAAAATATCATCTCTATTGATTCATTCTTAATGAAACAGAAACTGATTTTGAAAGCCAGCTATTTGTGAGATTTTCTGAACTCTGTATTGATTTTTTCTCAATAATAAAATTATCAAAAATAATAAAGTGGATTGATTCATTTTTAATTTTAGCAATAAGGAGGGGTTCCTAAAATTGGCTTTCTTTCAGTGTTGAACTATTTTAATCAATAATTCCAGAGCAAAATTATTAATGATTTTGCTGCTCATGAAAAGAGAGCTTCTATAAAAATGATACCTGCAACCAGATGGAGATACTGGATGGTGGAGGAGCATCTTGAAAAATTTAGGTCATTTACATGTGATTCAAATTAAGTATTAATGATAAGCATGGAAGTGATACAGTGAGACTTCACTTAAAATGTCTTTTTGTGAAGGTTTTCTTGTCATAGTAGAGAAAAGTGGCTCATAACTTAAAAAGAAACAGCACAGTTATATCACAATAGATCTGAATTTCAGTAAAAAGACACACTAATTGAAATTTCCATCCAAGGAGTATGAAAATATTGCATCATTACCCCTGCTCGGCAGCACTTAGAACTTCACTTCTCACTAATTCTAGGGCAGTTTAAAAAGATGTTATCAATATAACCACACATATATGTGACCCTGAATTTATGAAAATTGACTAATCACAAACTGGTACATGTTTTCTGCCCTCTTTGTAACTCTGTGTCATTCTTCCTGTTAATTCACAAAATTATGTATTAAACTTTTTCTATTCCAACAATCAATCTGAAAATTTTTTTCACATTGAAAAAAATCTTTCGTATCTATAGTCAAAAGCCCATAAAGTCATACACCAAATAGTTACTTTTGGAGGGAAGGACTATAAAAACTTACATTTTCTATTTTATGGACTCTTCTATTTGAAATATTTTGTCCAGAATATATGAAATTTATGGTGAAAATTTTAGTTTAAAATATATATTAGAAAAGCTGATTTTGAAAGTAAAACATGAATAGTAAAGTATAATAGAAAAGATACTTCCAGTTGCAAAATGATTATTTTGGATGTCCCTTTAGGCTCTGATGCTATTTCTTCCATTGAGTCTATTCTGTCTTTATATAAGAAACTTTATTGCACATTTTGAAATTACTTTCATATGCTTTATTGACTTAACTGAAAATTCATTAAAAGAGTTTATGACATATTGCAAGGGAGGGGTGGTCAATTTGTATCAGCATAAAAAATTCAGTTAATTTTCCTAAAACCCTCCTTATTGCCTTTTTACATTTTCTGCTGCCCCCTGAAATCCAACCAACATAACCCTCTTACTCCTAATCAGGGATACTTGTGCTCATTTAAGTCATGACTGTGGTCATTCTCTAAATGTCTAACCTTTAATCTTCACCTTTTCAATATATCTCGTTTCTTCTAGTGATATCTATCTTTAATTTAAAAGCCTTCTGTTGTTCAGAGACCATCAAGAGGGACATGCATTGCCTCATTGTCTATTAAAGGTAATTCAAAGGGAAGCTCCATAAAACCTCCATAAAACCTTTGCACACAGTCAATCACCAAGTATCTGGATTGTCCTGTACCTAATTTATCTAGTAAATACTGGTCTGCCACAGAACTATGTTCTGTGGCTGAAAAAGAAATGAAATGCACATTAATTCCTTTTCACCAAAGGCAGCTATTTGTCCCCCAGTATCCATCCCCCACTGCTTTCAGAGTAACAGAAACTGTATATCTTAGCAGGACATGTGGCCATCTAGAAGACTACATTTTTCATTTTTGTTTGGATTAATATGTGTCCGTATGACTAATTTATAGTCAATATGATATAAGGGGGAAGTGATATTTCCAACTCTTCCCTCTGTGCTGGCTCTAATCAAGATGGAATATCCCTCTTAGGTGAAGAATTGACCTTGGAAATGAAGTAGCCATCTTGGATGAAGACATAAACTTAACAATATCAGTCACATTGCAGAGCCATAAAACTGAAGAACTGGGGTCCTTAAAACAAAGGAGCACCAATTTATACCTGGATTACCTACCCAGAGAAATAAAATTATTTCTTATTTAAACCACAGTTATTTTTTAGTCTACCCATAGCCAAGCTTAATCCTCATTTAAATAGCCATTAAAATAATTTATATGAGATTGGTTTTCTAACAAATCTTATATAAAATATTTTGGATATAATACTTTTCAGTGCTTCTTTTTCTTTCACCAACAAGTTAAATGAAAACTTTTGCTAAAGCAGTATTTTAAATTTTTTGTTAACTGCCAATACGTTGGAGAACAGCTATAGCTATAATTCCAATTTTAGTGGGATTTAATCCTCAATCTGTTTCTATCCTATAATCTGGCTCATAGTTTCTTTAAATATTTCTCTCTACTTCAGTGAATCTCATCTTTCAGCACCGCAGAATTTAATAGAGAACACAGAGCTGGAAGTAGGTCAAGCAGAATTAGGTCCCTACCTTACTATTTGATGATATTCAGCAAGTTATTTTCTCTCTCTTGATTAGAAACAACTATTCTGCCTTCATGATAAAATCTTCATTAACTTGAAATGCATTCTCTATTTTACTGTAGCAAACTAGGCAGTACTATGCAGTCATGAGTTGTGTGTATCCTAGTCTTTTTATCCTTCTGCTCCAATTTTTATTAAAAATACTTTAAAGCATGGATATGTATGAATGAATGTATATAGTATATACATCAGTGGACTTCCCTGGTGGCTCAGTTGGTAAAGAATCTGCCTGCATTTCAGGAGGCCCAGGTTCAATTTGTGGGTGGGGAGAATCCCCTGGAGAAGGAGGTGAAAACCCACTCCAGTATTCTTCCCTGGAAAATCACATGAACAGAGGAGCCTGGTGGGCTACAGCCCATGGGGTCATAAAGAGTCGGACATGATTTAGCAACTAAATCAGTATATAGGTCACCTATGAACAAAGTGGGCTTCCCAGGTGGCACAATGGTAAACAATTCGTGTGCCAATGCAGGATACACAAGTGATGTGGGTTCAATCCCTGAGTCGAGAAGATTCCCTGGCATAAGAATGGGCAAACTGCTCCAGCATTCTTCCCTGGAAAATTCCACAGACATATGTGCCTGGTGGGCTACAGTCCATGGGGATGCAAACAATCAAACACAGCTGAGTGACTGATCACACACACATGAAGCAAAGAAATTTTAAAAACACTTATGAGCATATCATTATTAAAAGACAGAACATCACAAAATTCTAGAATCTACCTCTTTGTTTCTTCTCTATCCTAACCTACGCCTCTCCAGAAGAAATAGCTACTGTGATTTTTGTCTTTGTCATCCTCATGTTGTCTTTATAGTTCAAACAGTTTTAATATTTTTATGTATGCATATAAGAATATATTGTTTAGTTTTGGTTTATTTTGAACTCCTTATAAATGGATCATTGTACATATTTTTCTGTTTTCATTGATCATTGTTTCTAAAACTCATCTGTGCTATTGTGTGTGACTGCAGGGCATTAATTTTTTTTTTTTTGATGTATAATATGTACAAATAGACCACAAAGCATTCATTCTTCTTTTGATGAATTTATTGTTTTGGTTTTCTATTAAAAAACAGTCTGCTGTGAACATTCTTACGTATTCTCTAGTGCACATGTGTAGGAACTTCTCTAGAGTATATAATTCTAGAAATAGAATTGCTGTGCTGTAATTGCTTTCCAAAGTGCCTTACACTTTTTTGATCCTCAGAATTGTGTATAGTAGGAAACCTTTCTCACATTTGACCTAACAGATTTCTCAATTTCAACCAATATAATGGGAGGAAAATAATACCTCACTGTGGTTTTAACTTGAATTTCTCTGATTGATAACGATGCACATTATTCTGTTTTATTAATTTGTGTTTCCTATGGAAAGACTATTCATATCTTTTGCTCATGTTTTCTATTGCATTATTCATCTTTTCCTTGTTGATAAGTAGGATTTTTTTTTAAGTATTTAAGGTGTTTTTAATATTATCGTTTCTCATTATATTTCACAAAATATCTTTTTCAAATTGTAACTTGTCATCTAATTATTTTTTGGAGAACTTTAGTGGAATAAAAGTTGTTAATTTTAAAATAGCAACATTTGACAATCTTTCTTTAATGCTATCACTTTTTTGCTCTTATTTTAGTGACCCTCAATTTTTTTCAAGGAACCCTCAGATGATAAATAAAGGTATTCTTCTATATTGCTTTCTAAAAGTTTAAGCTGTTCCTTTCATATTTGAAGCCTTATTCACTTGGAATTGATTTGTACATTTGGTGAGATAAAAAATACAATTTCAGTTTTCTGTTATTTATTTAGATAATTGTTCAAGCACCATTCATTGAGAACTCCATATTTTTAAAATAATCAGCAACATTAACTCTGTTATATACCATGCTTCCCTAAATCTTTGGATGTGATTCTGAGCTCATTATCCTGTTTGTTTGGCAATTTATTATTGGATAAATGTCACTGTATTAATTTCTAGAGAAATACATTTTACTATTTGGTAGGGCAACGTTTATCTTGTCACAAGAACTGCTTTAGAACTTCTTGGGCTTGCTCTACCATACAAATTTTAAAATCAACTCTACCATGTTAATTTTAAGATCAACTTAGCATAACTAGCAACCAACAATAGCAATAAAAAATGTTAGTTGAAATTTTATTAAATATAAATATAAAATTTGTGGAGAATTGATAACTTCAGGTGAGCATCACTAAGGCTTTTTACTAACTTCTCAGTAGAAATAATGAAAACTAGACAACAATGTAAGGATATACTCAGAGTCCTGAGAGAAAATAACTGCCAAGACAGAGGCATACCGAGACCTCATCACCAGCAAGCACACACTCGAGGAAACATTAATGGGTATTCTTCTGACATAAGATAAATGATCCAAAGTGGAAATATGAAGATGGAAGAAGTGAAGAAAAATGAAATAAGTGACTATGTAGTGAACCTAAAATGAATTTGACTATACTATATTATGGAATTTAAAATAGACAGTATAAAGATAACTAGCTAAAAAGTTGAAGGAATATCAAAATACTAAACTCTGTATTTGCTAAGAAATATTAAAAGTTCTAATTTAAATTAGATCTTAAAAACCAAAAATATGTATTATAAGTCCTAGAGTTATCACAAAGAAAAAAGAGTAAGGAATATTCAGCCATCAAATCAATAGAGATGGAAATGGAATAATAAAGATAGAAGGTATAAAAGAGGGTAAAGTTCTAACATTCTCATACTGTTCAAGATGGGAGAGGGAGGCATAATATACCCATTATCTTCAGAATTTTTAATATATGCATGGTAAAAATCACAAAAGTAACGACTACACATAAGTTCTAATTTTTAGGGGGTAAGGTGAATGGAATAATGAAAAAAAAAACTATCAAAATGTGTAAAAGAAGACAAGTCACACAGAATCAGTAAGAAAACAGAAATGACTGAATAAGATTTTTAAATGTTCAGATACATCAATCACAATAGTTCAGATGAGTCAAATTAATAATCACAATAATTCAAATGAGCTGAACTGGCAAATTAGAGGAAGTTGCTGGATTAGATTTAAAATAGAAACAAACCTAGCTGTACAGTGCTTTAGGAGATACACATAGGCTTCTTCAGTGTCTAACCAGGCTCCCTTTAGTTCACTTGGAGAAGATGACTCAGCAAAGGGGTTTCTGCTGCTGGCTCTGGACTTGGGCTATGAAAGTTCTGGTGGGCATCTGCCCTCCTGGCAACACACCTTTGAACTTATTAGTATATAGCTCGCACTATCTGCACTAGTTCTGGCTTAGTGAATGCTTTTCTTTTTTTCTTTGTTTGGTTAAATAATTTCTCTTTTAACTTCGGAGATGTCCATTTCTTTCCAATGAGCTCAGTAATGCAGTTTATCTCTTGAAATACATCTGGGATATAGCTTTATTTGACTGGAGAGGTTATCAAATTATCAAACTTGTCATACTGAAAATTTTCATTCAGTTTCATTACAAAAAGAATTGGGTTGGCCAAAGGTTTGTTTGGATTTTTCTGTATCATCATACGAAATTTTTTGGCCAACCTAACATAATGTGTATCAAACATTTTGTTGGACAATACATTTTTAAGACAGGTGATTAATAGTTTTTCCCTTAAGGACTCCCCAGTAAGTGAAATACAAGCTTCATGAGAGCAGGATCTTCGTCTGTTTTGTTTAATGACTGGAGCATGACTCATGCTCACTAATGCTATGAATATTGGCTTGAATCCTTCGGGAGAGCCCTAGTTAAGGAATAATTTCAACTACTCAGTTTCTGAAGGGTAATACTGAGGAAGAAATTGAAATTCCCTATTACTGTTTGAATAGGACTTGAACCAAACATTGGTCTGCTAATTAGAAGCACAGCAAAGCCCATCTACTGACACAGAGTTGTGGTGAACGAAAGCACAGCACATATTGCAGGGTGCCAAGCAAGGAAGAAGGGCGGCTCATGTTCAGAACGCTCAGACAGCTTTCAGGGGAGGATTTTAAAGACAGTGTGTGGGAGAGGGTTTGGGATGTGATCAGCTCACGCACCATTCTCTGATTGGTGGGTGGGGTGTGACAAGATGATGTTTGCATACGTGCGTGCTAAGCTGCCTCAGTTGTGTCGGACTCTTTGTGACCCTATGGACTAGCCCACCAGGCGCCTCTGTCCATGGGATTCTCCAGCTGAGAATACTGGAGTGGGTTTCCATGCTCTCCTCCAGGGCATCTTCCCAGCCCAAGGATCAAACCGGTGTCTCCCACAGCTCCTGCACTGGAAGCAGATTCTTTACCACTGAGTCACAGGGGAAGTCCATGTTAATGTTTGGGGAATCTCAATGATCAGTTTTCTAGTCCCAACCAGTGTGCGGTTTATGTGCTAGGGGTTAGCATGCAGTTAACTTCTCCCACCTGGTGGGGCTTTTAGTAACTGCAAACAATTCGAGAAGACGGCTCAGGATAGTTATTGATAGCCCTGGAGAAGGAACTAAAGGTCATTGACTTTGATTTATGTCTAAACTATTATTATTTTGTCTTTCCTGACTGTTTTCATTTGTTTCTGCATTTTCTTTCTTCTATGATTAAATTTTCTCTTTGAAACTCAAGGAAGGTCTAGGAAGCTAAAGGTTTACTATAGACAAGAGGCAGATGGGGACACGAATGGGGAGGGCATTTGTCCACAGGAAGGCCCCACTGGGTCCTGATCAGTTTCACTTGTACTTAGATAAGACACCAAAGAGAATGAAAGAGAAAAATTCCCAAGGAGCTTCCTTTCACAGGGATGTACACCCAGGTAACCTTATGAGCTTATTTAATTATTTTTTCACCACAGTGGTCTCATACAGCTCATTCATTCCACCTCATTCCTAATGTCCAGCCTTTATAAGATGCTCCAAGGAGAATTCAATCTTTTCAAATATCCAGACTCAGAGCCTGCTGGTATGCAATGCAGAAGGGAGTCAGTTACAGGAAGATGAGGTTTTTGTGGCTTTCAAAATGTGCTTTAGTTTATCAATTGTCCGATGCCTATAGGTGAATTCAAAATGTGTCCTTTGTGAGTATTTAGCTGGTCATATATGAGGCAGGAAAATAGAGAAATGTCTCTCAAGCAAGGAAAAAAATAGAATTCTAATTTTTTTAAAGTGATGAATCCAGAAAGCAAATTGGCCTCTCTCTAGGTGATAAAATAGAAAGGTACTCATCCATGAAATAGAAATAGCTGAAGACTGCTGCTTCTGACATTTCATTTCTGTTTCTGCAGATAAATGTTTGTTACCGTGAAATCACTGAGGAAGAGATGAGTCTGGCATTTTAAGATTTGAAGAGTAACTGAAACAAGTGGCAGATCCTCAAATGAGATACACCTTTCTTTCCACACTTCTGTCTAGGCCAGAATCTACCTCATCCTTCAGGAGGTGGAATAAACAAAACTGAAACTGCTGGTAATCCAGTATCCTCATCTTTCCAGAAATGTAAGCATTTCCTTCCTTCAGAATAGAACCTACCTGCCAGCTTCCAAATGTAGAGGTCAATAAGAAAATAACCTCAGAATCTCTTATATATTGTGAGAAAAAAGTCAGGCTGATGAATTTAGTAGTAGGCTGTACAGAAAATCAAATCCTCATATTATCGCTAACCTAGACTATTGAAGTAGGCTCCCAAGTAGGGCAGGATCTACCTAGCTCCTGGCCACTAGGCTCCCCCTCTCTCCAAGCTTTTCCTAATCCCCCAAATAATCAGTTCCAGCTTCACAATCTGATTTTGGGATTGGCCAAAACATTCATTTGTGTATTTTTGTTTTTATTGTTTGGATTTTTTTTCCCCGTATAATGGCTCTAGTAGCCTTTAGTTGTCTTTAACTTCATTTGGAACAATTTTGTTAGAATGCATTGTGACAGCTGTCATATCAATGAGCTTCTAAATAAGAACTTACCAAAATTGGTAGCCATTTTTATTGAAGGTGGAAGACAAAAAGCAACATTTTTGACATATTATGCCTTATTTTTTTAAGAAGGGTAAAAACAACTGAAATGCAAAAAAAAAAAAAAAAAGATTTGTGCAATGTATGAAGAAGGTGCTGTAACTGATGGAACATGTCAAAAGTAGCTTGAGAAATTTCATACTGGAAATTTCTCAGTGGACAATGCTCCACAGTCAAACAGACTAGTTGAAGTTAATAGCAATCAGAGACATTAACTGAGAACAATCAACATTATGCTTCCCTGGTGGTTCAGCTGGTAAAGAATCCACCTGCAATGCAGGGGACCTGGGTTTGATCCCTGGGTTGGGAAGATCCCTAGGAGGATGGCATGGCAACCCACCCCACTATTGCTGCCTGAAGAATCCCCATGGACAGAGGAACCTGGCGGGCTACAGCCCATGGGATTGCAAAGAGTCAGACATGACTGAGTGACTAAGCACATAATAGCACACAACGTTATACCTCATGGGACAGAGCCGACATACTCAAATGACTTGAAAATCATTTATACCAGCTGAGTTATGTTAATTACTTTGATGTTTGGGTTCCACATAAGTTAAGCAAAAAAAAAAAACAACTTTCTTGACTATATTTCTGCATGTGATTTTCTAGTTAAACATAACAGAAGTGTTCCATTTTTAAAACAAATTGTGATGGCAATGAAGAGTGGATACTGGACAATAATGTGGAACTGAAGAGTTTATGGGGCAAGTGAAATGAAGCACCACCAATCACACCAAAGGCCAGTCTTCATCCAAAGAAGATGATGTTGTGTATAGGGTGGGATTGGAAGGGAGTTCTCTGTTATGATCTCTTTCTGGAAAATGAAATGATTAATTTCAACTAGCACTGTACCCATTTAGACCAACTGAAAGCAGCGCTCCACGAAAAGCATCCAGTATTAGTCAACAGAAAACGTATCATCTTCCACCAGGATAATGCAAGACCATATGTTTCTTTCATGACCAGGTAAAAACTTAACAGCTTAGCTGGAAGTTCTGATTCATACACTGTATTCACCAGACATTGCACCTTTGGATTTCCAGTTATTTTCAGTCTTTACAAAATAATCTTAATCTTAATGGAAAAAATGTCAATTCCCTGGAAGACTCAAAAGGTACCCAGAACAGTTCTTGCTTAAAAAGATAAAAAAAGTTTTGGAAAGATGGAATTATGAAGTTGCCTGATAAATGGCAGAAGGTAGTGGAATACAATGGTACATTCTTCAATAAAGTTCCTGGTGAAAATGAAAAATGTACTTTTAATTTTTACTTAAAAAAACCAAAGAAAATTTTTGGCTAGCCCCAAAATACATAACACTAAATACATACTTACTCTGTTCTTGACCTTGATCACAACTTGGTAACTGGTCTGCTACCGTACATAAGACCCAACTTGTACCAGGTATGGTGAGTGTTTCTGGTCTTTTCCTGGGTCCAAGTATTTTTCTTGATTAACCTACTTCATAAAATAGCTTATAGTGCAGTCTGAACTGGGGTTTCCCTTGTGGTTCAATGGTAAAGCATTCACCTGCCAATGGAGGAGACACAGTTTCAATCCCTGGTCCAGGACGATACCCCTGGGGAAGGAAATAGCAACCTATTCCACTATTCTTGCCTGGGAAATCCCATGGACAGAAAGCCTGGTGGGCTACTGTCCATGGGGTTACAAAGAGTTGGACATGATTTAGTGACTGGACAACAGCATCAACAGTCCACATTATCCTTGCAAACTTTTTCTCAAACCAGAGATTTGATCTGTGGAGTACAGATGCTAATTCAGAGACTGGGATCCTTCTCCCTACAGACAAACCATGCTGAGTCTTGCCACATGTCCAAATATGTGACCTGAGTTTGTTCCCTGAATCTTCACCAGCAGCATCTCGAGACCTGTTGTGTCCAGATGAGGTTAAGCAATTATTATTTCACACGGGATTGAACTGATATCCCCTCTACCATCAAAATCTGGGGACAATACCGTATATAAATCCAAGATCTTCCCTACTTTTCTCTCCCACTGTATTTAACTGACTAAGAATCCCTAGATATACAGCTCAGAGGAAATATTGCTATCCAAATTACATAGGGTTTAAAGGAGCTTTGTTTCTATTTATGTCTATTTCAGTATTATCTCTATTATTGTCAATTCAATAATGGATTGCATTTTCAATTAAAGTGATATTGACTTTGGTCACAATAGCTTGTGAAATAAGATTTAGCTTTAGAAGAATACATATAAAATCTACTTATTTTCAGGTAAATACTTAATGAATGTCATTTTGGTCTTATGAGAGAAGCTACGCTCTTGACCTGAATTTTGTTCTTCATTACATTAGATATTATAGAGATACCTTTAATATAAAAAATTTTACTTCACCAAAAATTCCCCCATGTCACAAGGGCAGAAATGATTGTATGCAGTTTGGTTTCTCTCAACAAAAAAGATATCAATATGAAATTTCTGCTCCAATGATTTTAAGACACTGAAGGGAGAACATGAGTTTTGATGTAAACAGAAAGGAAATTGATTTTTGCTCAAGAACTCAGCAGTATGGTTATTAGGGATAAATCAAACACCTAAAGAAATGTGTGCCTCCTCCATTTGCTCATCTTCTTTAGGAGTAGTGTGAGAATTACCTTAAGGATCATCAAGGGTGAGGCTGCTTGGCTGCCTTCACGCAACTAACATCCCCCTCACGTCTACTCCATGTCAGGCATTGCTGGACACTGATGCTGATGGGATTGCAGGATTAGTAGGACAAGGCCCTGGAGGAGAAGCTTTGCTTTCAGTACAGAGATGGGCCAGACTCCCACGGCTTCCCTCTTCTGCTACTACCACCCTACCCACTCTCCTCTCCAACCTGAGAGGCATTGTTATCCCCTAAGGCAAGCACACAATTCACATTCATTCCAGGCACTTTCCGCTTCGATGAGAAATTGAGAGGAGAATTAACAAAATACCAAAAAAAAAAAAAGGGAAAACAATAATGAAAGGCAGGAAGGAATGAAAGAAGGAAGGAGTGGAAGGAAGGAAGGGAGGGTCAAAGGGAAGGAGGGAGAAAAGAAAGAAAAAAGAGGGAAATAAACTTACTGCTATCTCGAAAATACTATCATTTTACATTGTTTTTTGCTGATGGAAAAGAATTTTTATTATTAATCTTTTATCCAGAAAACTGGCTGAAGATTCTTATTAAGTATAGTATTTTGTTCACAGAATCTTGAATTTGCTGGGTGCGTAAAAAATTGCTTCAGTCGTGTCCAACTCTTGCGACCCCATGGATCCAGTAGCCTACCAGGCTCCTAGGTCCATGGGATTCTCCAGGCAAGTATCCTGGAGTGGATGGCCATGACCTCCTCCAGGGAATCTTCCCTACCCAGGAATCAAATCCACACCTCCTGTGGCTACTGCATTGCAGGCGGATTCTTTACCACTGAGCAACCGGGAAGCCCCGAATTTTCTGGGAAGAAAGCAGTAATTGGCAAAAAACTGTAATTTTATCTTTTTACTTCCAGTTCTTATTCTCACTTCTGTCTCTCACACATAACAATGGTTATGACCTCTCAAACCTTGTTGAATAGTTGCAGTAAATATGGGCATATATTTTTCATAATTTTAGTGGAAATGTTTTTAAAGATTTTTCACTAAATATAACTTTCTGTGTATTTTTTTTGCAACCTTTTATCTGGTAATGGCAATATCCTTCTAGTTCTTTTTGACAAGTGAGACCATTTCTTAAATATAAATCATTTATAAGATGTTTTTCCATATATTGGGTTAAGTGTGTGTTATTTTTTTCTTAAAAAGAGATTCTGGTAATGGAGTCTTTTTGCATTTCAGTGATGCATTTGATCTTTCTGTCAACATATATACATTTTATATCTATATACTGACAAATGATTGCTCAATTTTTTTCTTGTTGCCTGTCAGGTGTTGATAGTAAACTTTTATAAAATACTTATTTAGTCTCAGGAGAGGAAAAAAGTGTGTAAGATATTAGTTTTTGAAGATTCAACAACATTGCCTCATAAATGTTTCATTGTTTTTAAGCGAGAGACATTTTGCTATTGTTTCAATTTGTTAAGTATTTACCGTGTGTGTGTGTGTGTGTGTGTGTGTGTGTGTGTGTGTGTGTGTGTGTTGGACAAGCACACTCAGTCGTGTCCAACTCTTTGCAACCCCATGGACTGTAGCCTTGCCAGATTTCTCTGTCCATGGGATTTTCCCAGGCAAGAATACTGAAGTGGGTTTTCATTTCCTTTTCCGGGGAATCTTCCCAACCCATGGATCAAACTCTTGTTTCCTGCATCTCCTGCTTTGCAGCCACTGGGGAAGCCCTTGGTCAATCTGTATTGTCTACCTCTTCTAAAGTCACCACTGATAAACTTAAAATGTTCAAGAAAATTCATTTTATCATGTATTCCTGTATTATTTTTAATCGCAAATTTACAACTTTACATACTTCTTTTGAATTCTGAATATTGCTTATTATTATCTTCTCTTTTTTTCCAAGTCAATTTTGACTCACCTTTGTCTCCTTTACTGTCTTCTTAAGAACCCAGCATTTTTTGTTTTGTAAATCACTTTTATATTTTCTCTGTTGACTTTTTGATTTTATCTTTATTAATTCCTGCCTTGTTTCTTATTTATCCCACTTGTTTTGCTTTTATTTCTCCTTATTTCTGTGTTCTTTTTGACTGATCATTTTATATAATTTTTTTGCAACTATTGATTTGGGTATTACGCATCCATTGGTATATTTCTGTTATTTAGTGGGTATGCTTTAAATTCTCAACATATATAAAATGTCCAACTAGGCAAATCATAGAGACGGAAAGTAAATTAATGGTTGCCTGAGGATGCTGGCAGTGTAGGTATCAGGATTGAGAAAAGGCTACTGATGGATGTGATTGAAATAGTCTAAAGTTATATAGTGGTGATAGATACATAACTCTGTGGAAAGACTGAACTGTTTAAACTGTGTAAAAAAAATAAAACACTGAACTGTATACTTCAAATGACTGATTTTCGTGATGTGTGAATTAATATCTCAGTAATTAGATATTTAAAAAGAGAGGGTTTCTTTGGGATATTGGTGACCTTTATGCATCACAGGCTACAGCTGTTTTGAAGCTCATCTGTGAAGCACAGGGCTTCTTCTTGAGAAGCTGCCTAAAGCCCTCCTTGTCTTCCTAGCAGCCTCTAGGATTGAATGGCTTTGTTTTTCTGGGAGGTCTATTTGAGAGCAGTGACTTCAGATTTCTGACAGATACAGCTATACGTGTCAGTTATCAGGTCTGACAATCTGATTTCCTTATGGGACAGATGAATGACAGGTTCACTAAGGGAACTCTTGTGAGTTGTCACTATGAATTAATGTGTAGGCCGACCCCAGTCTGCTCAGCCAAGACCAGCAATGGGGACTCATCATATAGTGGTGAGCTGTGGACCAATTTTGGGGGAATATTTTATATGAACATACAGTTGTGCATGTATTTATACAAATAGGCAAAGTGAGTGAGCTAAAACATGTGAATATATTTATGCAGGAATGGGATGACTTGTTGGGGAGCTGTTCTTGCTGCTCATGTATAAGTATTGAGAATAGGAATTAAGTTTAAATCCCATTTGGAGAAAAAATAAATCATTTATAAATCAGTCAACAGGATTTTTTTGATCAGACATAACTAGCTCGAGTGCAGAGATAAGCTTTAACACTGGATCTCAAATATTTAATTTATAGATAGAATTTTAGTCCCAAACAGATATTATTATTTATACTTTTTAAAACCAATGGAACTGACATATATACATTACTATGATAAAAGAAATACCTAATGAGAACCTCCTGTATAGCACAGGGAACTCTACTCAGCACTCTGTGGTGACCTAAATGGGGAGGAAATAAAAAAAGGAGGGGATGTATGCATACATACAGTTGATTTGCTTTGCTGTACCTCAGAAATTAACATAACATTGTAAAGTCACTGTACTCCAATAAAATTTTTTTAAAAAGTGATCAGAAAATAGAATTGCCATAAAAAAATCATGTTATGGAGTTCACAAAGGAAATAGTTTTTATGCTTGCAATTAAAATTTATAGGCTTCACGAGCCACACATTGAATACGGAAGGAAGAATTGGAGACGGAGTAAACCCACACCATCTCAACTCAGCTGCCAGGGCCACTGCTAGGGAGAGTCTGCTCCACTGCAGCTCAAGAGACAGGGATGCCCTAACCATGCATCCTGAGTGTGAGCCACAGTCCCCTGTTGACGTGGCTGAGCACCAAGCAGCCCCATCAGAGAGCTCGGCTACAGTGCCTGAGCGCTTGTCAGCTTTTCTGCTTCCTCGGCTTCCCATCAACACATAGAAACATAACCAGTTCATTATATCTGGTTGTGATTAGGTCTTCACTCCATTTTCAGATGGCAGAGAAGCCATATTTTACTTCACTACTTTTGAACGCCCTCATTTCCAACCAACCTCATTGTGCTAGGGATGGTATTCATGTAGAAGGTAGGTAATGTTGATTGATGGACTGAAGGTAGCATGGAGATGAAGTAGCGTAGGACAGTACAGGAAGGAAGGGGACAAAGAAATAGCATTAAAGTGCCAGATAGTTGTCATTCTTTATCTGCAAAACACAATGCCAGGCATCGTGAAAATTTTGCCCAAGCTCAGTCCTAATTCATTTCTAGAGGGATATCCCAAAATAACTCTATGTGATAATTAACTTCAAATGTGTCAAGAGACCAAGGGAGTGTCAGGAGCTTCCATCTGAGAGAGTCCTAGGTTTGAATCTAGCCTGGACATCTTATAAGTTAAGTGTCTTTGGGCTAATCCTTTCATAACCTCTCAGTCTTGGATTCTTTAACTGTAAGATGAAAATAATAATAGTTACCTCAAAGGATTAGGATCAAAATGATAGCATAGAGAAAGCAGTTTGAAAAGTATCAGGTATGTAGATGCTCAATAAAGCAACTATTATAATTATTGATAAGAGGAGATATACACCTACATGGAGTAAGGACCTCTCTCCCAACTTGCAATTAAAGGATGACTGAAGATAAAGAAGCTGGGAAGTAATAACAGAGACCACTAGGATGGACTGACCATCTAAGGTCACAAATGAGAGAAATTTCTACTAACTCTTGTGGGTTTTGGACAACATAGAGAAAAACCTACTTGAGTTTTATTTTATGATACAGAAATTACATAAAGAAAAACACATTTTCTTCTTCCATCAACTATTCCCAAGTTCAAAGATGTTCCGTATTTGAACCAAAACAAAAGCTGAGCAGCTGCCCGTCTGTTCCTTGGGTGTTGACTGGTGAGGGTGCACCCTCTGCTGTCTTTCTGCACCTGTCTGCAGCCCACTCCACAGGGAAAACTCTATGTGCAGCTGGAAAGAGCCCCCGGAAGCGGTGCCCACTGAAGATTATAGCCCCCACCCCACCTCACATCATCCAGGAACTCAGGGGGCAGTGCATCAGGTGTGGGAACAGGGAAGGCTATCAACTCCACAGAATACTCCTGTACCATAAGCAGGTGCAGATGGAAGCTGAGCACTGGAGAAAGAGGGGGCCCAGCCGCCGCTGGTAGGTAGGGGGAAGGACTCCGGGCAGAGCAGAGCCCAAGGCATCCATTCCCTCTACTTGTTGACAAACACTGAGGATGACAGTCCACCGGATCACTGCCTAAGAACACATAAAGAGGAGGAAAAAGGAAGTCTAGGAGAAAAAAGTGCTGCAATGCAGGGGAAAGACTGACAGCTGGAAACTTTGGGAAAAGACATGTGTTGGAGACTTAGTTCACAATGCAAGAGAAAAATTCAGAAAACTGTCATTTTCAATAAAGAATAAAAAGAAATAGGTACTGATGAACCTATTTGCAGGGCAGCAATAAAGACACAGACATAGAGAACAGACTTGTGGACACAGTGGTGGTGGGGGAGGGAGAGGGTGGGGCAAATTGAGGAAGTGGCATGGAAAATGCACATTACCATATGTAAAGTAGATAGCCAGTGGGAATTTGCTGTCTGACACAGGGAGATCAACCCAGTGCTCTGTGACAACCTAGATGGATGGGGTGGGTGGGAGTGGGAGGGAAGTTCAAGAGGGAGGGAACGTATGTTATGGCTGAATCTTGTTGATGTATGGCAGAAACCAACACAACATTGCAAAAGCCATTATCGTACAATTTTTTTTTAAAGTTACTTTATTTCCCTCTTCCATTAAGTTATGCTATTCTTTTGAAATATAGTTAGGATTATTTGTTAAAAGAAAGAAAGAAAGGAACAGGCTATATGAAATAGTAGCCTGAAGGTGAGAACAGGTTATAGGACAACATACAGGTAGGTAAGGCTCCTGTTTTGCTTGCTTTTTACTGTCAGTGCTTAGTACAATGGCAGGCAAGTAGTAGTCACATAATAAATATAAATGACACTCAGTAAATGTTAACTGCATTTATCTCTAGGTGGTAAAATGATCAGGGATATTTATTTTCTTCCTATTGTTTTATTGCATTGTCTAATATCTCTGCAATAAATATGGCATGCTTTTGAAGTGAGGAGAAAAGTGCATGTGAATTAAGTGACTCTCTCACTGGTGTTATCAACTGTGAACAAGGATGTTGCATAATGTACCAAGAGAATAACTCAAAGAGCGCCAAGATTAGGATGACAGCACATCTTCAAACACATCTGGTAAACTGGGCAGGAACAACCCAGTGGAACGAAATTTAAAAAAAAAAAAAAAAAAAAGATGTAGATCCTTATGGAGAGAATCTAACCTCATTTCAGTCAGTCAGTTCAGTCGCTCAGTCGTGTCTGACTCTTTGCGACGCCAGGAATCCCAGCACGCCAGGCCTCCCTATCCATCACAAACTCCCGGAGTTTACTCAAACTCATGCCCATCAAGTCGGTGATGCCATCCAGCCATCTCATCCTCTGTTGCCCCCTTCTCCTCCTGCCCCCAATCCCTCCCAGCATCAAGGTCTTTTCCAATGAGTCAACTCTTCGCCTGAGGTGGCCAAAGTATTGGAGTTTCAGCTTCAGCATCAGTCCTTCCAAGGAACACACAGGACTGATCTCCTTTAGGATGGACTGGTTGGATCTCCTTGCAGTCCAAGGGACTCTCAAGACTCTTCTCCAACACCACAGTTCAGAAGCATCAATTCTTCGGCACTCAGCTTTCTTCACAGTCCAACTCTCATATCCATACATGACCACTGGAAAAACCATAGCCTTGACCAGATGGACCTTTGTTGGCAAAGTAATGTCTCTTCTTTTTAATATGCTGTCTAAGTTGGTCATAACTTTCCCGCCAAGGAGTAAGCATCTTTTAATTTCATGGCTGCAGTCACCATCTGCAGTGATTTTGGAGCGCAAAAAAATAAAGTCTGACACTGTTTCCATTGTCTCCCCATCTATTTCCCATGAGGTAATGGGACCAGATGCCATGATCTTAGTTTTCTGAATGTTAAGCTTTAAGCCAACTTTTTCACTCTCCTCTTTCACTTTCATGAAGAGGCTTTTTAGTTCCTCTTCACTCTCTGCCCTAAGGGTGGTGGCATCTGCATATCTGAGGTTATTGATATTTCTCCTGGCAATCTTGATTCCAGCTTGTACTTCTTCCAGCCCTGCGTTTCTCATGATGTACTCTGCATATAAGTTAAATAAGCAGGGTGACAATATACAGCCTTGATGTACTCCTTTTCCTATTTGGAACCAGTCTTTTGTTCCATGTCCAGTTTTAACTGTTGCTTCCTGACCTGCATATAGGTTTCTCAAGAGGCAGGTCAGGTGGTCTGGTATTCCCATCTCTTTCAGAATTTTCCACAGTTTCTTGTGATCCACACAGTCAAAGGCTTTGGCTTAGTCAATAAAGCAGAAATAGATGTTTTTCTGGAACTCTTGCTTTTTTGATGATCCAGCGGATATTGGCAATTTGATCTCTGGTTCCTCTGCCTTTTCTAAAACCAGCTTGAACATCTGGAAGTTCTCGGTTCACGTATTGTTGAAGCCTGGGTTGGAGAATTTTGAGCATTATTTTACTAGCGTGAGATGAGTGCAATTGTGCAGTAGTTTGAACATTCTTTGGGATTGCCTTTCTTTGGGATTGGAATGAAAACGAACCTTTTCCAGTCCTGTGGCCACTGCTGAGTTTTCCAAATTTGCTGGCATGTTGAGTGAAGCACTTTCACAGCATCACCTTGTAGGATTTGAAATAGCTCAGCTGGAATTCCATCACCTCCACTAGCTTTGTTCGTAGTGATGTTTTCTAAGGCCCACTTGACTTCACATTCCAGGATGTCTGGCTCTAGGTGAGTGATCACACCACTGTGATTATCTGGGTCGTTATGATCTTTTTTGTACAGTTCTTCTGTGTATTCTTGCTGCCTCTTTTTAATATCTTCTGCTTCTGTTAGGTCCCTACCATTTCTGTCCCTTATTGAGCTCATTTTTGCCTGAAATGTTCCCTTGGTATCTCTAATTTTCCTGAAGAGATCTCTAGTCTTTCCCATTCTATTGTTTTCCTCTATTTCTTTGCATTGATCACTGAGGAAGGCTTTCTTATCTCTCCTTGCTATTCTTTGGAACTCTGCATTTGTATGGGAATATCTTTCTTTTTTTCCTTTGCTTTTCCCTTCTCTTCATTTCACAGCTATTTGTAAGGCCTCCTCAGACAACCATTTTGCCTTTTTGCATTTCTTTTCTATGGGGATTGTCTTAATCCCTGTCTCCTGTACAATGTCTTGAACCTCTGTCCATAGTTCATCAGGCTCTCTGTCTACCAGATCTAGTCCCTTAAATCTATTTCTCACTTCCACTGTATAGTCATAAGGGATTTGATTTAGGTCATACCTGAATGGTCTAGTGGTTATCCCTACTTTCTTCAGTTTAAGTCTGAATTTGGCAATAAGGAGTTCATGATCTGAGCCACAGTCAGCTCCCAGTCTTGTTTTAGCTGACTGTATAGAGCTTCTCCATCTTTGGCTGCAAAGAATATAATCAATTGATTTTGGTATTGACCATCTGGTGATGTCCACGTGTAGAGTCTTCTCTTGTGTTGTTGGCAGTGGGTGTTTGCTATGACCAGTGCGTTCTCTTGGCAAAACTCTATTAGCCTTTGCTCTCTTTCATTCTGTACTCCAAGGCCAAATTTGCCTGTTACTCCAGGTGTTTCTTGACTTCCTACTTTTGCATTCCAGTCCCCTATGATGATAAGGACATCTTTTTGGGGTGTTGGTCTAAAAGATCTTGTGTGTCTTCATAGAACCATTCAACTTCAGCTTCTTTAACATTACTGGTTGGGGCATAGGCTTGGATTACCATGATATTGAATGGCTTGCCTTGGAAACGAACAGAGATCACTCTGTCGTTTTTGAGATTGCATCTGAGTACTGCATTTTGAACTCTTTTCTTGACCATGATAGCTACTCCATTTCTTCTAAGGGATTCCTGCCCACAGTAGTAGATATAATGGCCATCTGAGTTAAATTCACCATTCCAGTCCATTTTAGTTCGCTGATTCCTAGAATGTCAACATTCACTCTTGCCATCTCCTGTTGACCACTTCCAATTTTCCTTGATTCATGGACCTAATATTCCAGGTTCCTATGCAATATTGCTCTTACAGCATTGGGCCTTGCTTCTATCACCAGTCCCATGCACAACTGGGTATTGTTTTTGCTTTGGCTCCATCCCTTCATTCTTCCTGGAGTTATTTCTCCACTGATCTCCAGTAGCATATTGGAATCTAACCGTGAAAGGAAGAAATCTGCTGTAATGAACCAGGTTTAGTAACACAGCCTGAAGATTAGGAGAGGAAAAATAGTACAGCATGATGGGTGTTACCTGAACCAGTCTAACTTCTCCCACCAACAGATCCTGCTGTGGGCCTCCCTAGGAGATTGTTGTTTAGTTGCTAAGTCGTGTCTGATTCTTTGCAGCCCCATGAACTGTAGCCCATCAGGCTCCTCTGTCCATGGGATTTCCCAGGCAACAATGCTGGAGTGGGGTTGTCATTTCCTTCTCCCGGGGATCTTCCTGATGCAGGGATCAAATCTGTGTTCCTTGCATCTCCTGCATTGGCAGGTGGATTCTTCACTACTAAGCCACCTGTGAAGCCCTCCCTAAGAAATTATAAGAACCTAAAGTAAGGCCATTGCCCTAATAGTGATGATATAGCTGAATCAATAGCAGTTGTCTCTCGGGTGTTGATTTGTCAGGGAGCAATGGATATAAGGGCTTCCCTTGTGGTTCTGTGGTAAAGAATGCACCTACCAATGCAGAAGATGTGAATTTGATCCCTGGATCAGGAAGATCCTCTGCAGGAGGAAATGCCAGCTCACTCCAGTATTTTTGCCTGGGAAATCCCATGGATGGAGGAGCCTGATAGGCTACAGACCTTGGAGTCACAAAGAGTCAGACACAACTTAGTGACTAAATAACAGCAACAACAAAAACTGGATGAAGATGCTACTTAGAGCTGGCATCCAGAGATGAGACTAGTCCAAAAAAAGTGGCAGGCGAGTGTTCTGGAGTGGGAAGGCACTAGAGAACAAAGGTGCCCAGAAGGAAATCAGAGAAGCCTTGGGGCAAGAAACAGTGGTGTGTGAGTATGGTCAAGAGCAAGAAGCGGCATCTCTGAGGCAAGCACTGTGAAGTCTGCGTCCCAACAGGGGCCACAGGCCATCAGAGGCTGTGCCCACAGTGAAGCAGAAAGCATTGGCTCAGGGCCAAGCGATGGCAGCAGCATAGGCCCTGGAACAGCTGCCAAGGGAGCAAATCGACCTAATTTGTAAGAGAATGTAACACCCTGAGGATGCCCTGGAGGGACTGGCATCCTGCTGTCAAACAGGAGGGACTGCTGAGTTCATGTAGCCTCCATGTTCACATTAAAATGACTCCAGCTCTGCCCACATTCAGGAGAGACCTCATAAAATGTATTTGAAGGGACAATTAAAGGAAAGAAAGCTACAGTGGCTCCCCACTCTCTATGCCTCACTGCCCAGTTCCCTTAATGTTGTCACTCGGGATATTCAGGGTTTGAACCCAACTCACTTCCCCATCTTCCTCTGGTGTGCTGAGATCAAACTGTACTGTTCAGAGAGTCCCACTCATTTGGGAACTCAATGCTGTCTGGGACATCCTCCCGGTTCCTTTATTACTTTGGCTCCCAAATTTGAGTGCTTGCTTTCTGTGAGTTTGCAAATATCATGCAGAGATGTCCTGAGCCTTCTGGATCCGAGGCTACACATGAGGGTCCTGGTTACTGAAGCCTGTGGTGCAGAGGAATGGCTCAGCACTTAGTACTTGGTAGACCCAACTGCACCCTTGATTCTACCACTCACTAACTGTGAGATTTGATGCTAACAGACTTGTTACTAATTCATTCAGAGCCTCCTCCAAGCCCACCATGTCTAAAGTTGTGAAAGTAGTATATACTTTATAGTCTACCATGAAGAATAAATGCTATAACACAGTGACATACCCAGGTGTTTTCATATCAGGCACATAGAAAAATATGAGCTCTTTAGGGCCTGATGTGTCTGGCCGACAGACACTGGCTGCCCTAGTCCTGTTCAAACACCTCAAAGGCAGAGAGTAGTTCCTTGCACTGCAAGGAGATCAAACCAGTCAATCCTAGAGAAAATCAACCCCAAATATTCACTTGTTCTGATGCTGAAGCTGAAGCTCCAAATCTTTGGCCACCTGATGGGAAGAGTTGACACATTGGAAAAGACCCTGATGCTGAGAAAGATTGAGGGCAGGAGAAGGGAGAAACAGAAGATTAAATGGTTGGATAGCATCACTGACTCAATGGACATGAATTTGAGCAAACTCTGGGAGATAGTGAAGGACAGGGAAGCCCACCATGTTGCAGTACATGAAGTCACAAAAAGTGACTAACTTAGAGACTTAGCAACTGAACAACGGTAATCAATACCTCGGCTCATCTTCAACTCTTTCATGGTGCCCAGGTTCCATCCCGCCCAAATAGAGAAGATCCAATAAAATGTACATAAAATGTACACTTACCATAAAGCCAAGGCTGTGCATTTTCTCAATAAATGTTAGTTTCCTACACCACACCTGAACAAACTATACTTTGTACATTTCTCTGGTCATGTGCAAGTAATATCAGGTTAGCATAAGCCCCAAGTGGGTTCCGATAGAGATAAGAGATTAAGAGAAGGGCAGCTAATAGCTCACTATGCCTAATAGTTTGTTCTAGATGTAAAGTTGAGGCTTAGTACAATTCTAGCACCTAAAATCTAAATCCTATGATCTATATAAAATGTTTATTCATTGGTACCGTGTCTATTTCCACAATTTTATCTCTGCAGCAGCCTGGACCCTGCCAAATTCAAGAACAAGAGTGAACCCAAGCTGCGAGGACAGATTGATACAGAGAATACTATTAGTGAAGGGCATCTCTGGTCTAACCAACTGGCACTAGTGATAAAGAACCCCCTGCCAATGCAAGAGATGTAAGAGACATGGGTTTGATCCCTGGGTTGGGAAGATCCCTTGGAGGAGTGCATGACAACCCACTCCAGTATTCTTCCCTGGAGAATCCCATAGACAGAGGGAGGAGACTGGCAGGCTACAGTGCATGAGGTCACACAGAACCTGACTATAGTGACTTAGCACCCAGGCATCCCTGGTCTGAACATCAAGAAGGTCAAGTTAGCATCCAGGCATCTTTTGAGAGTCAGGAAGGGAATCAAGTCTCCTGGCCTCACTCCTGGTGAGTAGGTTATCCTGTGCTTCCTTCCAAACCCCTCACAAAGCCCCCTTCTGTTATAGCCTCATGAGGGCAGTGACTTTTCTTCTGTGTTCACACAGCATGTTCTCTCAACCATATTTCTGGACCTTTTCATGCCCTCCTTGTAGTTTTTCAACAGACTATGATGAAACTTACAAGCATACAGAACATCTAGTGTAGTACAATGGACAGCTCCTCTCTCTTGGATACTAAGTTTCCACAGTTAACTCCACAAGCAGCTCCAATCTCATCTTCACATCTGTCCTCACTTGGGTGGGATCTTCTCCTTCTGGCTGTGAAACCTTGTGGGAACCATCTGTTTCACACCCAGGACCTGTGTCACACCTGTCACACCCAGGACCCTACCACACACCTTTCTTCCAAGTGTTCCCATGTGAGTCTCAACTCTGCAGCAGGAGCTGCAGAGGCAATCCACTAGTTTCTAAAGTTTAATTTCCCACTTACATATAAATTGAAGTTTTAGTATTTTTGTTCTCACAATCATGCTGCAGGCCTGGTCTAATTTGGAGTTTTACTGATTTTCCTTTCTATTTCTATGATTCTTGGAGGATGTGTGGAAAAAGTCTAATTTAGTGGGTTCCATGATTCTAATTGCTTTCTCTTTTAGCTGCTTATTCTTGTGCCTTATCACCATGACATTGTGGGGAGCAATAAGTTTGATCTTCCCACCCCCAAAGGATGCACCAGAGCTCCAGGGTAGAAAGTACAAAGAGGCAGACTTTGGCTCTGCATAGTTTTAATTGTGGGAGCTGCCCAGGGATGCAGGAATGCATATTAAAAACTTGCTCTATTCCCAACTTGTACTTAATGTTGAGGAGAGATCAATAAGTTTCCTGTTCTCAAAGGCCTCACAACTTAGTAAAGAGACAGGTACATCAAGAAATAAATGCAATCAAGGATTATAGCCATTAGGACAGGAGTACATACCTACCTAGGCTTCCCTGATGGTTCAGTGGTAAAGAATCTGCCTGCAAAGCAGGAGCTGCAAGAGACATGGGTTTGATCCCTGGGTGGGGAACATCCCCTGGAGGAGGGAATGGCAACCCACTCCAGTGTTCTTGTCTGGAGAATCCCATGGACAGAAGAGCCTGGCAGGCTACAGTCCATGGCATCACAAAGAGTCAGACACAACTGAAGAGACTTAACACACACGCATGTGTACCTACCTACAAGACATGCTGGGGTCACAAAGAAGGGGCAGTTAAACCGACTAGCAGGATACAACCCTCATATGAGAACACTGGTTGAATGTTTCCAAATGGGATTTCTTTCCACCCAGTGAGCTGCCTTTTATAATTTATTTTTGATGAAAATAATGCTGACACCTAAGACTCTTTCCCCAGTGGGCCATTATGTTTTGTTGGTTTTGAAATTTTCTCCAGACACAACTAATAAATGCATGGGAAGAATATTAGAGATGAGTTTATTAGAAGGCAATCAGAGCACACAATTGCTTAAAATAAACAACTGTCATTTCATAAGCTAAATGTAAAAAGATAAGAAAGCCTTGTCTCAGGCTTTAACCTCATACATGTTCTTCCCTAAAGAGAAGGCAGAGGCAGGAGACAAAGTCACTTCATTTAGACATCCAGCAAGAAAGAGATGACTTGTCACCTGTCACTCACCTGTCAGATTTCTAGATTAGCCAACATGAACTCAGGTCATGAACTAGAGAGTCAGGGAGATTGTTCCCTGTCATTGAAAATGTGAGGTTAGCATGACTAGGTCCCTGGACCCACAAATAAAGTTCAAGCAGTGAGGAATAAGTAAAGGAAATGTTGCTTGAAAAAGTAAAATCATGACTGTCATATAAACATAAAACTTAACATGAATCCAAGATGAATTAATTAATTCATTAATTAATAAAAGGAACAATAAAATGTTACAAACAGTTCAAAGGAGACTTTAAAATGTATACATATCCCTATGGACTGTAGTCTGCCAGGCTCTTCTGTCCATGGGAATTCTTGTCCAGGCAAGAATACTGGAGTGGGTTGCCATGCCCTCCTCCAGGGTATCTTCCTGATCCAGAGATTGAACCCCTGTCTAACTGTGTCTCCTGCATTAGCAGGAGGGTTCTTTACAACTACACCACCATATATAATGTTATATATAGAACATTGCATATAATATTAGATACATATGACAACTGTCTGCAAGGAGGTGGTGGTAGGATCAATTGTTCACTACTGGACAAAATATGTTTGCATGTCTGTGACTAAGAATCATTTTCATTGTTATCAGTCAGTTATCTATAATTTATTAATAACTCAAAGACAAAGGCACAAAAACTCAATGCAAACAGGTAAAATAAAAGAGTGTGCTAGACAATCCCTACTTTTCCCTTGATTCACTCTGTAATCTTTTTGGTCCATTCCAGAGTCTTTTACAGATCCTCCCCTAGGGATAACTCCCTGGTGCCTGGAGCCAGCTGCAGGCTACTGGCCTAAGGGATGGACTTATCTCTCTCTCATCCCCAGGATCAGAAACTTGAGCACCACGTCTTTGACCTTCCTACTCCCTCGCCTTCAAACGGCAGCTCTTCTGTTGATCTGACCCCAGAAATAAATCATCTGGATTTTGTCCCCTGGGTCCCATCTCCCCACAGCTGTTCTTCAAATTCTCATCATCTCCAACTTATATTGTTAACTATGTTCGAGTTCCAATTACTGTAAGTGTGTGTGAACCAAGCAGACATAAATCCATCTAGAGATTAATATGATAATCGTGTCTGGCATATTAAACGGCTGCTTCTTATTTCTATGGTTATTGTTTGTGTGTAGTCCTCTTTAACTGGAAACCTCAGAAAGCATATTTAGTGTTTCCATCTCTGTGCTCCAAAAGAACTTAATTTGCCCCCTTTTTATGGGCTCTAACTCAAATTTGCTCTAGATTTAGTGTTGTAGACACTTGTCTTTGTTAACTGTAAAAGGTGCGCCTGAAAATAAGAGTCATGTTTTTATCATCTTCATGCCTCTCCTTCCTCACTCAATTATTAGTGAAAGGTCAGACAGTGCAATTGAATTATAAAACAATTTACTGGACACCATCAAATAAGGTCTGGAGAGTTCAACTGAGGCACACTGCTCTACAGGGAAATCCAGAGTGGAAGCAGAGCTGTGCTCAAGATGGAATAAACAGAAATCAGTGTTTGAGGATCACCAACAGGTCAGAAAACCTCAGGGAGCAAATAATCTTTAAACCCCTTCAGTGGTTCCCCTGTTTCTGAGAGAACAAGATCATCTCGTGGGAACAAGCCCTCCCATGACTCATGCCCAGACCCACCTGTGTACCTATATAATCTCAGCTTTTTTTCACTTGCTACCCTATACTGGAAAAGATTCTGAGGCTGGGAAAGATTGAGGGAAGGAAGAGAAGGGAATGACAGAGGATGAGATGGTTGGATGGCATCATTGACTCAATGGGCTTGATTTTGAGCAAACTCCAGGAGATAGTGAAGGACAGTGACACTTGGCGTGCTGCAGTCCATGGGGTTGCAAAGAATTGGACGCAACTTAACAACTGAACAACAACACCCTATATTAACACAGAATATTTGTAATTTTCTAGATAATCCATGCCATTTCAAAATTCATGCCTTGTACATTCTTTCTGGAATCAATGCAGTACTATTTTAGGACTAGAGGTCAAATGTCATCTCCTTTATGAAACTTTCTCTGACCCCCTTTAATACAATTGACCATTCTCACTTCTCTGTTCTCCCCCATCTCCCTACCCAGAAATCAAATCCAATAAGACCCATAAAATCTCTGGACCTACTCTTCCAGATAATAAGATGGCTTCCCTCCCACCACAAAGAGAACACTCTAATGTAAGAAATTTGCCAAGTGGGCTCACACCTTCCCAGTTTTCTTTTCTTCTCTTTGGAAGGGGGTTACACAAATCTTAACTCTCCCAGTCTCTCATTTCCTTTAACCACTCAGCCCTCAGAGAAGAGGAATAACTTTACTCAACTATTGATTTGGTAAAAATAAACAGGAAATGAGAAATTAAGCCCCCTTTTCTCCTTGAAAACTCACTACCCTCAGTAAGTATATATTCACTTTTCTTCCTGGTACTATAAATTTAACAGTGTAGCACCCAATGAGAAGATTCCTATCTAGAGTTTTCCTTTAGTGTTCAATGGTTCATTATTATAGCATGCCTATGCTACATTAGTCCAGTACTGTAAAGAGCAATATTGCATAGGAACCTGGAATGTTAGGTCCATGGATCAAGGAAAGTTGGAAGTGGTCAAACAGGAGATGGCAAGAGTGAACATCAACATTTTAAGGATCAGTGAACTAAAATGGACTGGAATAGGTGAATTTAACTCAGATGACCCTTAACATCTACTACTGTTGGCAAGAATCCCTTAGAAGAAATGGAGTAACCATCATAGTCATTAAAAGAGTCCAAAATGCAGTACTTGGTTACAATCTCAAAAAATGACAGAATGATATCTGTTTGTTTCCAAGTCAAAACATTCAATATCACAGTAATCCAAGTCTATGCCCTGACCAATAATGCTGAAAAAGCTGAAGTTGAAATGTTCTAAGAAGGCCTACAAGACCTTCTAGAACTAACACCCCAAAAAGATGTCCTTTTCATTATAGGGGACTGGAATGCAAAAGTAAGAAATACCTGGAGTAACAGGCAAATTTGGCCTTGGAGTACAGAATGAAAGAGAGCAAAGGCTAATAGAGTTTTGCCAAGAGAATGCACTGGTCATAGCAAACACCCACTTCCAACAACACAAGAGAAGATTCTACACATGGACATCACCAGATGGTCAATACCAAAATCAATTGATTATATTCTTTGCAGCCAAAGATGGAGAAGCTCTATACAGTCAGCAAAAACAAGACTGGGAGCTGACTGTGGCTCAGATCATGAACTTCTTATTGCCAAACAGACTGAAATTGAGGAAAGTAGGGATAACCACTAGACCATTCAGGTATGACCTAAATCAAATCCCTTATGAATATACAGTGGAAGTGACAAATAGAATCAAGGGATTAGATCTGATGGACAGAGTGCCTGAAGAACTATGGACAGAGGTTCGTGACATTGTACAGGAGACAGGGAGCAAGACCATCCCCAAGAGAAAGAAATGCAAAAGAGCAAAATGCTTGTCTTAGGAGGCCTTACAAATTTCTGTGAAAAGAGAAGCAAAAGGCAAAGAGAAAAGGAAAGATATTCCCATTTGAATGCAGAATTCCAAAGAATAGGAAGGAGAGATAAGAAAGCCTTTCTCAGTGATCAGTGCAAGGAAATAGAGGAAAACAATAGAATGGGAAAGACTAGAGATCTCTTCAAGAAAATTAGAGATACCAAGGGAATATTTCATGTGAAGATGGGCTCAATAAAGGACAGAAATGGTATGGACCACACATGCACCCCCAATGTTCATCGCAGCACTGTTTATAATAGCCAGGACATGGAAGCAACCTAGATGCCCATCAGCAGATGAATGGATAAGGAAGCTGTGGTACATATACACCATGGAATATTACTCAGCCATTAAAAAGAATTCATTTGAATCAGTCCTAATGAGATGGATGAAACTGGAGCCCCTTATACAGAGTGAAGTAAGCCAGAAAGATAAAGAACATTACAGCATACTAACACATATATATGGAATTTAGAAAGATGGTAACAATAACCCTATATGCAAAACAGAAAAAGAGACACAGAAATACAGAACAGACTTTTGAACTCTGTGGGAGAAGGTGAGGGTGGGATGTTTTGAAAGAACAGCATGTATACTATCTATGGTGAAACAGATCACCAGCCCAGGTGGGATGCATGAGACAAGTGCTCGGGCCTGGTGCACTGGGAAGACCCAGAGGAATCGGGTGGAGAGGGAGGTGGGAGGGGGGATCGGGATGGGGAATATGTGTAAATCTATGGCTGATTCATATCAATGTATGACAAAACCCACTGAAATGTTGTGAAGTAATTAGCCTCCAACTAATAAAAATAAATAAATAAATAAATAAATAAATAAATAAATGGTATGGACCAAAGAGAAGCAGAAGATATTAAGAAGGGGTGGTAAGAATACACAGAAGAACTGTACAAAAAAGATCTTCACAACCCAGATAATCGTGATGGTGTGATCACTCACACTCAGCTAGAGCCAGAGATCCTGGAATGTAAAGTCAAGTGGGCCTTAGGAAGTATCACTACGAACAAAGGTAGTGGTGGTGATGGAATTCTAGTTGAGCTATTTCAAATCCTACAAGATGATGCTGTGAAAGTGCTGCACTCAATATGTCAGCAAATTTGGAAAACTCATCAGTGGCCACAGGACTGGAAAGGTTAAGTTTTCATTCCAATCCCTAAGAAAGGCAATGCCAAAGAATGCCTCAAACTACAGCACAATTACACTGATCTCACACACTAGCAAAGTAACGCTCAAAATCCTCCAAGCCAGGCTTCAGCAGTTTGTGAACTGAGAAATTCCAGATGTTGAAGCTGGATTTAGAAAAGGCAGAGGAACCAGAGATCAAATTGCCAACATCCCTTGGATCATTGACAAAGCAAGAGAGTTCCAGAAAAACATCTACTTCTGCTTTATTGACTACACCAAAGCTTTTGACTGTGTGGATCACAACAAACTGTGGAAAATTCTGAAAGAGATGGGAATACCAGACCACCTGACCTGTCTCCTGAGAAATCTGTATACAGGTCAAGAAGCAACAGTTAGAACTGTACATGGAACAACAGGCTGGTTCTAAATCAGGAAAGGAGTATGTCAAGGCTGTATATTGTCACCCTGCTATATGCAGTGTACATCATGAGAAATGCTGGACTGGATGAAGCACAAGCTAGAATCAAAATTGCTGGGAGAAATATTAACAACCTCAGATATGCATATGACATCACCCTTATGGAAGAAAGCGAAGAAAAGCTAAAGAGCCTCTTGATGAAAGTGAAAGAGGAGCGTGAAAAAGTTGGCTTAAAACTCAACATTCAGAAAACTAAGACCGTGGCATCTGGTCCCATTACTTCATGGCAAATAGATGGGGAAACAGTAGGAACAGTGACAGACCTGATTTTTGGGGCTCCAAAATCACTGTAGATGGTGACTGCAGCCATGAAATTAAAAGATGCTTGCTCCTTGGAAGAAAAGTTATAACCAACCTAGACAGCATAAAGCAGAGACATTACTTTGCCAACAAATGTCCATCTAGTTAAAGCTATGGTTTTTCTAGTGGTCATGTATGGATGTGAGAGTTGGACCATAAGGAAAGCTGAGTGCCAAAGAATTGATGCTTTTGAACTGTGGTGTTGGAGAAGACTCTTGAGAGTTCCTTGGATAGCAAGAAGATCCAATCAGTCAATCCCAAAGGAAATGGGTCCTAAATATTCATTGGAAGGACTGATGCTGAAGCTGAAACTCCAATACTTTGGCCACCTAATGCGAAAGACTGACTCATTTAAAAAGACCCTGATGCTGGGAAAGATTGAAGGTGGGAGGAGAAGGGGACGACAGAGGATGAGATGCTTGGATGGCATCACCGACTCAACGGACATGAGTTTGAGTAAACTCCAGGAGTTGGTAATGGACAGGGAAGCCTGGCATGCTGCAGTCCATGAGGTTGCGAAGAGTTGGACATGACTGAGTGACTGAACTGAGCTGATGCCACATTATCCAGCATCAGCTTAATTTAAATCATGAAAATAATATCTTGATCTCTGCCTTTCAGTGCTATTTCTTTTAGGTCCCTTAAACCCTCTGTCTCACTGATCTCCAATGCAGAAACCCATACTCTCAGCTCCCATATAATTCTTTGACTTTGTTTTGCACTGAGTTCCCTGGTGCTGGAGCAGCAACCATGAGAGACAAGGGCAGAGAGGACCTGGGAGGGGAGAGAATTAGGCAGAGACAGGTCATGTTCTTCAGCTGGTTCCAGGAAAGTTTCTCTTCCTCCATGGAAACTTACCTGGAGCACATAAATAACCATCATTTACAGTCTATTTCTGAAACTGCTCAGTGAAGGAAAACATTTTACTTTGCTGAGGATTTTTTTTTCTTTCCTTATCTAGACCATCCTCCATCACAGCTCACAAAAGCCTGCCATACAATTATTCCAATCTGACAGGCACTTCACAATTTCCCCGAGCACTTAAGTGGTTTTACTTCCTTTACCTCCTTCATTTTCTAAAGAGTAATTGGAATGAGTCAGTCTCTCCCCTTGCCTCCAATTTGCCAAGCATCCTCCTTGAGGGGGACTAAGGCAGGTACTATTTAGGACTTGTAATGTATTTGTAATCAGGACCAAAAAGACAAGCTTAACTTTGATGTTTCCAGTTTTAATTTTGAGGGATTTTGCCTTGTTAACTCAGAATCGACTTCAGAGTTTCATCAGATCATTCTGATGATCTAAGTTCTTCACTGTCCTTCCCATTTCATGCAGGATTGATTCCCAACTACTGTTCAAATTTAGCCTGATTTTCTTTTCCAAAGTTATTCCCCTGAATAACGAGACCTTCTTATTTAATCAATCTTATGTTTTCATTGTTGCTAAGATAACCTTGGAATTCTTCCCTCTGTACTTTGCTTATGTGCTTCCTTTAGGAAGGTTATTGCCCCTTTTTCTGCTGTTCCCAGTCTACCCTTCCAAACCCAATTCAACTCTTGCTTCTTACGATAAGATGTACATCTTGCCCTATATACCTCTATAATATTTAGATGAATCACTCATTTCTTTTTTATCTGCAAATACTGCTTCATGACCTATTTGGTTTTATTGGTTATCACTATTGTGGTCGGTCGCTCAGTTGTGTCCAATTCATTTGCAAACCCAAGGACTGTAGCCCACAGGGCTCCTCTGTCCATGGGATTTCTCAGGCAAGAAGACTGGAGTGGCTTGCCATTTCCTTTTTCAGGGGATTTTCCCAACCCAGGGATTGAACCCATGTATCCTGGGTCTCCTGCACTGGCAGGCCAATTCTTTACCACCATGCCACCCTAAGATTCTTGAACATCAGGAAGCTCTTAGAATTATCAGGGAAACAGAAAAACAATAGACAATTAACACTGTGGTAAGAATGTGTTGCTGGGAGATGTAAGTGTAGGAGCCTTGAGGTGATGGCTAACCACTCCAGGTTAAGGGGAAGGAAAGCCTTCCTGTGCTATGGAGGAGCTGGGTGGTGGTAATTAGGTAGCTTGTTTGTGCACTCCATCCAGATAGATCAGCAAGTGCAAAGACCTGGAAGAATGAGCAGGTCTGTCAAATCTAGAGATTTGCAAGAAGGAACAAACAGTCTGGGGGAGTCATTCGGCAGAGCTGGGATGAGCCAGCATTTGAATGGCTCCTTTACAGGCTCAGATGCTGAGCTTAACATACCCTTCAAGTGCTGGGGTACCATGAAAGAGTTTTCATTAGGCTATAATTCTCAGGACCAGAGACTCTGGAAAAAGGACTTTCAAAGTGTTGCATTGGATGACTCACGGGTGAACAGAAGTGATTTTTCTTGACTAGTGAGGATTTTTAAGATCCCCTGGAGGAGAGCATGTCAACCCACTCCAGTATTATTCCCTGGAGAATCCCATGGGCAGAGAAACCTGGTGGACTACAGTCCATGGGGTCACAGAGTAGGACAAAACTGAAGAGACTTGACATGCAATTAAAATTTTAACAAGAAGCCAGCCACAAAGTGAAGAAAGCACCAATTGCTTGAAGCCCTTGGCTATTTCATGAGGTGAATATGCCTGCTGAATCACTTCACTGAGTCCCACAAGCTCAAGAATCAGGTCTGATTTATTTCTGCTTCCTCTCATCCACTCGGATGTGCCCAGCAGAGTGGAGGTGCATGGCAGACACACAGTGAATACTGTCCTCTGAACTGCTTCATTCAAACAACACACCTCTTCTTCCTTCTTACTTTTCCAGCAGAGATAAGGTCCACATGGCAGATCTACCACAGATCCATGGATGTTCCTGAGTGAACTTTCCTGTCTTATTGGCACAGAAAAAACCACACTCCTAAATCCTGTGCTTTTCATTGTCCTGCTTTCCTTTAATCTCTATACACATTCTTGAACAATATATTCTTGAGTTTCACATATTTCTGAACTCTTTAATACCAGATTCATATTGCATGCATTCTTCTAAGACTGCTTTTTGTAGTTTGTTTCTGAGAGTCAGTCATATTGATTCACTCATTTTCCCTGCCCTATCCCATTAATTGGAATGATCACAGTGTATTTATCCATAACCCTAACAATAGACAGCTGGGCTCTTTTTGTGCACTGTGATATTGTTGTGGTGAACTTTCTTTTCTAGTGGATTTACCACTAGCTGATTCTGTGACTAGAATCAAAAATTAAAAGCTTCCAATTTTGACTAACCTTGTCATTGCCAATATAAGTGACAATTGTAGAGATAAGAAGCTTTTCACATGAATGGAAAAATAGAAAGACAGCTGATATTTGCTTTGTCCATAAGTAAAAAATAGGTGGCACTAATACAATGTTTACACTTCTGTGATCAAAAGAATACAGTAAACCAATAGCCCTCTTAGAAATTAGTCTGTTGGAGCAAAGGTCTTATGAAAATTAAATATTACCTCTGGTTATTTTGCTTACAAATCTTTATCTTATATTTACTGATATTATTAATGAGAAGAAGTAAGACCCTCAGAGATTTGTAACTGCCTGACTATAAAGCTTGCTTTTGCAACAATTAACCGCAAAGCTCAAGATAAAGTTTTCAAAACATGTGATAAGAAATTGTAATTATTCTCTCCAAAAATAAGAAGCAATTATTCTAGGAAACAGGATTGTCTTATTGAAGCTATAATTCACCATCTATGTGTTAACTCTATATGCTATTTTTTGCTGATCAAAGAGCATTTTGACTGGCTTTCATCTACAGCCATGGTCATGAGAGCTGACCATGCTGACTCTGATGCAAACAAAAGGTGAGGCTATTGTCTTTCTCAGTGATCTGGGCAAGGCAATCTGTCTGAGTCTCAGCTTTCTTTAAACTGGGTATGATAATCTCAACACTGCCTTCGCTAAATAGCTGAAAATGTCAAGTGATGCCAGGCATGCTGAAGTGCTGTGTGATTGGTAAGACTCTGGACAAATGTAATGGATAACGATGAGGAAAAGGAAGAGGAGGAAGAGAGCAAAGATAATGTTACTCTGGTGTCCAACTAGACGGGTAGCTAGAAAGACATGACGTTTCTTATTGAGATGGGGGTGAATAGTAGGGTTCAGCCTGGATCTTTGAATTTTATGGCATGCTAGATGTGTCGGTCTGTAAGTATTATGATGGACCAGAGTCTCTTCAAACTTCTTAAGTTGACATCCTAACCCCCAGTATCTCAGAATGTGACATTATTTGGAAATAAGGTCATTGCAAATGCAATCTGTTAATATAGGGTCATGCTATAGTAGAGTAGGCCCCTAATCCAATATGACAAGTGACCTTATAAAAAGGGAAACTTTGGCAATACATACACACACATTCACAGGAAAAATGCCATGTGAAGATGCACTCAGACTAGGGTGGTGGTTCTGTAAGCCAAGGAATGGATCTCCAAAGTTTGCCAGGAAACCACTAGAAACTAGAAGAGAAGCAAGTTTCTCTCCCTCACAGCCTTCAGAAAAAAACCAAGCTTGCTCTCACCTTAATTTCAGACTTCTGGCCTCTAGAACCATGAGATGACAAATTGCCTCTGCTGAGGTTTGTGGAACCTTGAGGTAAACAAGGTTTGTGGAACCTTGTTACAGAAACCTTAGCAAACTAATATGTATGCACCTCTGCTTACAATATCATATTATTAAGGGAAATCGTTGCAGTATTGGAACAGATTTATAAACACCTTTAACAGGGACAGAATTAATGATCAGCACTAATGTCAGGAGGCCTATTATCATATTTACACATAGAAAATATTCATTAGTGACTAATAATGAGCAGTTAATCTCATCAGTATGCAAATAATTTGAGAAAAAAAGTTTTTCAAAAAGCAAAGCAAATATTATTTGATATATTCCGTGCCTCTGAGGCCTCAATGGGATATATTTACATCCCATTTGATAAAAAGGAAGTTGGTAAAACTTTTCTTGAAATCAAGTTGGTAAAACATATTAAGTACCATTAAATACAATCTTCTTCAGATTCTGATAATCTGCCTTAAAAGAGTAGAGTATGAAATTCAGGTGTGGAATGATGGATATTTATTCCAGTGTTATATTTGTTCTTATAAGATAGAATAAAATGAAATACCCAAATAACATGGAAATGGTTACATCAATTATAGCAGAGCTTAATTTTTTAAATAATGTTTAAATATGCATTTGAGTGACAAACACAGAATATATATGTAGCAGGGAATTCTCAAAGTCTAGTGCAGAGACTGCTGGTGGTCTCCAAGACTCTTTTAAGTAGTCTGTGAAGTTATTAATAAAACTATTTTCTAAAAATGCTAAGATAGTATTTTCCATTTTGCTCTCTTCTTCTCATGAATGTAGAGTGGAGTTTTCCAGAGGCTATAGGACAATCACAATTATGTAAAAAAAAGTCTAGTAAAATACTCCTTCCTTTTCCAATTTCATATCTATACAGGGCTGGATTTTTTTGTATATTACAGCTGAAACAATATAACACAACAGGATGAATTCAGAAGCAGATGTGACAATCCAGCTGTTTTCAATCAAGCCAGACTTTTAAATGATTTATAGAATGAGGCCATTCTTTTCATAAATTAAAAAGAAAATTTATGGTAGGTCCTTTTTTGGTTACCTATTTTAAATATAGCTGTATGTACATGTCAAAACTTTTTATTTTGAAAAAATATAGTTAATTTTACTAATATATGTATTCTTTAACATGAACATCTTATTGCAATTTTAAACAAATAATTAAATACACATATTTAATTTGTTTCAAGTTTAAGATCCAACAGTACATATCAATAGCGAAACACATAAAATACTTTGGAATTTTCAATAATTTTTAAGATGTAAAATCTGACATCAAAGAATTTGAGAACCCCTATTTTAGAAAACATTATTTCAATTATATTAAAAAGAACTGGAAGGAATTTGCTAAATTTTGGGGACTATGTTGAATTGCTAAGATTATCTGTGGATGTTGGGTTTAAGGGTCATTGTTAGTTTATCATCTTTACTTTTCTAAGTTTCCAAAATGTTCTTCTTTAACATTTATTTCTTTTATACCAGATAAAGGGTAATATTTTTTTTTTTTTACTTGACCTTCCTGGTCTTCATCTTAAAAAAAAAAAATCTTTCTGCCTTCAAACCATCCTTTAGAACCTAAAATTGTAGAGTGTCTTTTAATTACACTTACACAGGGAGTCTTGGGCTTCCCTGGTGGCTCAGAGGGCAAAGAAGCCGCTTGCAGAAGATGGCAGAGGAATAGGACGGGGAGACCACTTTCTCCCCCACAAGTTCATTGAAAGATCATTTGAATGCTGAGCAACTTCTGATCGCTAGCAGAGGACATCAGACACCCAGAAAAGCAGCCCATTGTCTTTAAAAGGAGGTAAGACAAAATATAAAAGATAAAAAGAGAGACAATAGAGTTAGGGACGGAGATCCGTCCTGGGAAGGGAGTCGTAATAGAGGAAGTTTCCAAACATCAGGAAACCCTCTCACTGGCGGGTCTGTGGGAAGTTTTTGAATCTTGGAGGGCAACCTAACCGGGAGGAAAAATAAATAAAACCCACCGATTACATGCCTAAAAACAACTCCCAGCAGGAAAGTACCCCAGACGCTGGCATCCGCCACCAGCAAGTGGGGGCGGAACGGAGAGGAGCGGGCGGCATTGCTTAGGGTAAGGACCGGCCTGAATGCCCTGAGGGCAATCGGAGGGAGCTAACGTGAGATAGCAACTTAAACTGTGGGATCACAAGAGAGAGAGAGAATTAAGTTGGGAAAAGCCCTAAACTTGGGCACTACCCGCCCGTTCCCAGAATGAAGGACTGAGTGGAATACCAGAGAAGAGCGAGCCGGCTGCAGACCAGCCCATCCCCCACCAGAGGCAGGAGGCAGCGGGGAGAGGAAGGGGCAAACTTGGCCCCAGGGACGGCATCCCCTACCAAACTGCAAACAGGCTCCCAGCTTCTAACCAAAGACCTCCCGAGATTCTGGATGGTTGACATCAGCCGGGAGGGTCGCAGCTAGAGTCCAGCTTCCCAGAACAGACACAGGAAACTGAGGCTGGGACCGCGGAGGGGAGAAGGCACGCTGCACCTGGGGAGAGTGCTCCTGGCTGCCTGAGCTGCTCGGGTAGGGAAGGCTCAAAACGCAGGCCCAACCAAGTCTGCGTCTTTGTGGAGTACCGGAAAACCTGAATCTGAGTGGCCTAGGTCTGGGAAGTGCACGCAACCCAGGGCCCGCTCCCTGGAGAGCAGCCTGGAGCCTGAGCAGTGTAGACTGGGAAAGCACACACCGTGAGCAGGGGCAAACCCAGTGTGGCCAGAACACTGCGAGTGCTCCCCACACAGGCCGGTGACATTTGTCTGCAGCGCCCCTCCCTCCCCACAGCACGACTGAACAAGCGAACCTAAACAAGAGACCACCTCCGCCCGCTTGTGTCAGGGCAGAAATTAGACACTGAAGAGACCTGCAAACAGAAGCCAAAGAAACAAAGGGAACCGCTTCAGAAGTGACAGGTGCATCAGGTTAAAATCCCTGTAGTTAACACCGACTACACTGGAAGGGGCCAATAGATATCGAGAAGTGTAAGCTCGAACAAGGAGCTGTCTGAAATTGAACCGAACCCACACTGCCCACAACAGCTCCAGAGAAATTCCTGGATATATTTTTACTATTATTTTTTTTTTAATTAAAAAAAATTTTTTTTCCTCTTTCTTTTTTTCTTTTTTTTAAAGTTCTCTATTACTCCTTAATTTTCATTTTTATAACCCACTATAACCTGACCAAAAAAAAAAAAAAGGACCCTATTTTTAAAGTGAACTTCATATATATTTCTTAAATTTTTTGTGTTTTTGTGGTTTTTTAATATTGTATTTTTAAGAGTCTAACCTCTACTCTAGATTTTTAATCTTCATTTTTCAGTATTTGATATCAATTTTGGACATTTAAGAATCCAACCTTCAGTACCCATTTTTACTCAGGAGTGTGATTACTGGTTTGATCACTCTCTCCCCCTTTTGACTCTCCTTTTTCTCCCCCAGATCACCTCTATTTCCTCCCTCACTCTTCTCTTCTCAATCCAATTCTGTGAATCTCTGTGGGTGTTCGGGGCTATGGAGAACACTTAGGGAACAGAGTACAACCTAGATCTATCTCTCCTCTCTTGAATCCCCTTTTTTCTCCTCCTGCTTACCTCTATCTCCTTCCTCCCTCTCCTCTTCTTCATGAACCTCTCTGGGTATCCCTCATGGGGAGAATCCTTTCACCATTAACCTAGAAGTTTTATTATCAGTGCTGTATGGAGGGAGAAGTCTTGAGGCTACTGAAAGAATAAGACTGAAATCCAGAGGCAAGAGGCTTAAGCCCAAAACCTGAGAACACCAGAGAACTCCTGACTACATGGAACATTAATTAATAAGAGATCATCCAAAAGCCTCCATACCTACACTGAAACCAACCACCACCCAAGAGCCAATAAGTTCCAGAGCAAGACATACCATGCAAATTCTCCAGCAACGCAGGAACATGGCCCTGAGCGTCAATATACAGGCTGCCCAAAGTCACATCAAACCCATAGACCCATCTCAAAACTCACTACTGGACACTCCATTACACTCCAGAGAGAAGAAATCCAGCTCCACCCACCAGAACACCAACACAAGCTTCTCTAACCAGCAAACCTCGACAAGCCAAACATCCAGCCCCACCACTGGGAGAAACCTCCACAATAAAAAGGAACCACAGACTACCAGAATCCAAAAGGCCACCCCAAACCCAGCAATCTAAATAAGATGAAAAGGCAGAGAAATACCCAGCAGGTAAAGGAACATGAAAAATGCCCACCAAGCCAAACAAAAGAGGAGGAGATAGGGAATCTACCTGAGAAAGAATTTAGAATAATGATAATAAAAATGATTCAAAATCTTGAAAACAAAATGGAGTTACAGATAAATAACCTGGAGACAAGGATTGAGAAGATGCAAGAAATGTTTAACAAGGACCTAGAAGAAATAAAAAAGAGTCAATTAAAAATGAATGATGCAATAAATGAGATAAAAAACACTCTGGAGGGAACCAACAGTAGAATAACAGAGGCAGAAGATAGGATAAGTGAGGTAGAAGATAAAATGGTGGAAATAAATGAAGCAGAGAGGAAAAATGAAAAAAGAATTAAAAGAAATGAGGACAACCTCAGGGACCTCTGGGACAATGTGAAACACCCCAACATTCGAATCATAGGAGTCCCAGAAGAAGACAAAAAGAAAGGCCATGAGAAGATACTCGAGGAGATAATAGCTGAAAACTTCCCCAAAATGGGGAAGGAAATAGCCACCCAAGTCCAAGAAACCCAGAGAGTCCCAAACAGGATAAACCCAAGGCAAAACACCCCAAGACACATATTAGTCAAATTAACAAAGATCAAACACAAAGAACAAATATTAAAAGCAGCAAGGGACAAACAACAAATAACAAGGGGATTCCCATAAGGATAACAGCTGATCTTTCAACAGAAACTCTTCAGGCCAGAAGGGAATGGCAGGACATACTTAAAGTAATGAAAGAGAATAATCTACAACCCAGATTACTGTACCCAGCAAGGATCTCATTCAGATATGAAGGAGAATTCAAAAGCTTTACTGACAAGCAAAAGCTGAGAGAATTCAGCACCACCAAACCAGCTCTTCAACAAATGCTAAAGGATCTTCTCTAGACAGGAAATACAGAAAGGTTGTATGAATGTGAACCCAAAACAACAAACCAAATGGCAACGAGACCGTTCTTATCAATAATTACCTTAAATGTAAATGGGTTGAATGCCCCAACCAAAAGACAAAGACTGGCTGAATGGATACAAAAGCAAGACCCCTATATACAAGAGACCCACCTCAAAGCAAGGGACACATACAGACTGAAAGTGAAGGGCTGGAAAAAAATACTTCACACAAACGGAGACCAAAAGAAAGCAGGAGTCACAATACTTATATCAGATAAAAGAGACTCCAAAAATAAAGGCTGTGAAAAGAGACAAAGAAGGACACTACATAATGATCAAAGGATCAATCAAAGAAGAAGATATAACAATTATAAATATATATGCACCCAACATAGGAGCACCGCAATATGTAAAGCAAATGCTAAAAACAATGAAGGGGGAAATTAACAATAACACAGTAATAGTGGGAGACTTTAATACCCCACTCACACCTATGGACAGATCAACTAAACAGAAAATTAACAAGTAAACACAAACTTTAAATGACACAATGATCCAGCTAGACCTAATTGATATCTATAGGACATTTCACCCCAAAACAATCAATTTCACTTTTTTCTCACGTGCACATGGAACCTTCTCCAGAATAGATCACATCCTAGGCCATAAATCTAGCCCTGGTAAATTCAAAAAAATTGAAATCATTCCAGTCATCTTTTCTAACCACAATGCAGTAAGATTAGATCTCAATTACAGGAAAAAAAACTATTAAAAATTCCAACATATGGAGGCTAAATAACATGCTTCTGAATAACCAACAAATCATAGAAGAAATCAAAATATGCATAGAAACAAATCAAAATGAAAACACAACAACCAAAACCTATGGGACACTGTAAAAGCAGTGCTAAGGGGAAGGTTCATAGCATTACAGGCTTACCTCAAGAAACAAGAAAAAAGTCAAATAAATAACCTAACTCTACACCTAAAGCAACTAGAGAAGGAAGAAATGAAGAACCCCAGGGTTAGTAGAAGGAAAGAAATCTTAAAAATTAGGGTAGAAATAAATGCAAAAGAAACCAAAGAGACCATAGCAAAAATAAACAAAGCTAAAAGTTGGTTTTTTGAAAAGGTAAATAAAATTGACAAACCGTTAGCCAGACTCATCAAGAGACAAAGGGAGAAGAACCAAATGAACAAAATTAGAAATGAAAATGGAGAAATCACAACAGACAACACTGAAATACAAAGGATCATAAGAGACTACTACCAGCAGCTCTATGCCAATAAAATGGACAACTTGGATGAAATGGACAAATTCTTAGAAAAGTATAACTTTCCAAAACTGAACCAGGAAGAAATAGAAGATCTTAACAGACCCATCACAAGCAAGGAAATCAAAACTGTTATCAAAAATCTTCCAGCAAACAAAAGCCCAGGACCAGATGGCTTCACAGCTGAATTCTACCAAAAATTTAGAGAAGAGCTAACACCTATCTTACTCAAACTCTTCCAGAAAATTGCAGATGAAGGTAAGCTTCCAAACTCATTCTATGAGGCCACCATCACCCTAATTCCAAAACCAGACAAGGATGCCACAAAAAAAGAAAACTACAGGCCAATATCACTGATGAACATAGATGCAAAAATCCTTAACAAAATTCTAGCAAACAGAATCCAACAACATATTAAAAAGATCATACACCATGACCAAGTGGGCTTTATCCCAGGAATGCAAGGATTCTTTAATATCTGCAAATCAATCAATGTAATACACCACATTAACAAATTGAAAGATAAAAACCATATGATTATCTCAATAGATGCAGAGAAAGCCTTTGACAAAATTCAACACTCATTTATGATTAAAACTCTCCAAAAAGCAGGAATAGAAGGAACATACCTCAACATAATAAAAGCTATATATGACAAACCCACAGCAAGCATCACCCTCAATGGTGAAAAATTGAAAGCATTTCCCCTGAAATCAGGAACAAGACAAGGGTGCCCACTCTCACCACTACTATTCAACATAGTGTTGGAAGTTTTGGCCACAGCAATCAGAGCAGAAAAAGAAGTAAAGGGAATCCAGATAGGAAAAGAAGAAGTGAAACTCTCACTGTTTGCAGATGACATGATCCTCTACATAGAAAACCCTAAAGACTCTACCAGAAAATTACTAGAGCTAATCAATGAATATAGTAAAGTTGCAGGATATAAAATTAACACACAGAAATCCCTTGCATTCCTATATACTAACAATGAAAAAACAGAAAGAGAAATTAAGGAAACAATACCATTCACCATTGCAACAAAAAGAATAAAATACTTAGGAGTATATCTACCTAAAGAAACAAAAGACCTATACATAGAAAACTATAAAACACTGATGAAAGAAATCAAAGAGGACACAAACAGATGGAGAAACATACCGTGTTCACGGATTGGAAGAATCAATATTGTCAAAATGGCTATTCTACCCAAAGCAGTCTATAGATTCAATGCAATCCCTATCAAGCTACCAACGGTATTTTTCACAGAACTAGACCAAAGAATTTCACAATTTGTATGGAAATACAAAAAACCTCGAATAGCCAAAGTAATCTTGAGAAAGAAGAATGGAACTGGAGGAATCAACCTGCCTGACTTCAGACTCTACTACAAAGCCACAGTCATCAAGACAGTATGGTACTGGCACAAAGACAGAAATATAGATCAATGGAACAGAATAGAAAGCCCAGAGATAAATCCACGAACCTATGGACACCTTCTCTTTGACAAAGGAGGCAAGGATATACAATGGAAAAAGGACAACCTCTTTAACAAGTGGTGCTGGGAAAACTGGTCAACCACTTGTAAAAGAATGAAACTAGAACACTTTCTAACACCATACACAAAAATAAACTCAAAATGGATTAAAGATCTAAATGTAAGACCAGAAACTATAAAACTCCTCGAGGAGAACATAGGCAAAACACTCTCCGACATAAATCACAGCAAGATCCTCTATGACCCACCTCCCAGAATATTGGAAATAAAAGCAAAACTAAACAAATGGGACCTAATTAAACTTAAAAGCTTTTGCGCAACAAAGGAAACTATAAGCAAGGTGAAAAGACAGCCCTCAGAATGGGAGAAAATAATAGCAAATGAAGCAACAGACAAAGAATTAATCTCAAAAATATATAAGCAACTCCTGAAGCTCAATTCCAGAAAAGTAAATGACCCAATCAAAAAATGGGCCAAAGAACTAAACAGACATTTCTCCAAAGAAGACATACAGATGGCTAACAAACACATGAAAAGATGCTCAACATCACTCATTATTAGAGAAATGCAAATCAAAACCACAATGAGGTACCATCACATGCCAGTCAGAATGGCTGCTATCCAAAAGTCTACAAGCAATAAATGCTGGAGAGGGTGTGGAGAAAAGGGAACCCTCTTACACTGCTGGTGGGAATGCAAACTAGTACAGCTACTGTGGAGAACAGTGTGGAGATTCCTTAAAAAACTGGAAATAGAACTGCCATATGACCCAGCAATCCCACTTCTGGGCATACACACCGAGGAAACTAGATCTGAAAGAGACATGTGCACCCCAATGTTCATCGCAGCACTGTTTATAATAGCCAGGACATGGAAGCAACCTAGATGCCCATCAGCAGATGAATGGATAAGGAAGCTGTGGTACATATACACCATGGAATATTACTCAGCCATTAAAAAGAATTCATTTGAACCAGTCCTAATGAGATGGATGAAGCTGGAGCCCCTTATACAGAGTGAAGTAAGTCAGAAAGATAAAGACCAATACAGTATACTAACGCATATATATGGAATTTTAAAAGATGGTAGCAATAACCCTATATGCAAAACAGAAAAAGAGACACGGATGTACAGAACAGACTTTGGGACTCTGTGGGAGAAGGCGAGGGTGGGATGTTCTGAGAGAATAGCATTGAAACAAGTATACTATCAAGGGTGAAACAGATCACCAGCCCAGGTTGGATGCATGAGACAAGTGCTCAGGGCTGGTGCACTGGGAAGACCCAGAGGGATAGGATGGGGAGGCAGAAGTGGGGTTCAGGATGGGGAACACATGTAAATCCATGGCTGATTCATGTCAATGTATGGCAAAAACCACTACAATATTGTAAAGTAATTAGCTTTCAACTAATAAAAATCAATGAAAAAAAATAAAATTAAATTAAAAAATAAAAAATAAAAGTCTGTGCACTTAATGAAAAAAAAAGAAGAAGAAGAAGCCACTTGCACTGCAGGAGACCTGGGTTCAATCCCTGGGTTGGGAAGATCCCCTGGAGGAGAACACGGCAACCCACTTCAGTATTCTTGGAGAATCCTCATGGACAAAGGAGCCTGATGGAGTATAGTCCATGGGGTCGCAAAGAGTCAGAGACAACTGAGTGACTAAGCATACAGAGAGTCTTCAGATCACAAAATTTTGCCAGATGTAAGGTCTACCGGCAAATTAACCTCAAGTTACATGGAGATAGAATTTACAAATGCAATTTGAACTGCACAAGCTGTTTCCAGAGACATGGCCTTTGAAACACCAGTGAGCAGAGAAGATATCTTTCAGGGGATATTCATACAAAGACTGAGATAAAAATTCACTTTGAATTCATTTATTCATAGATTCTATTGCCATAAAACCTTGAAGTTGTCCATGATCTGAAAACTCTTATCCTTTTCAAAAGCTCACCAATACAGGAAGGTTTACAAGCCCCATCTGTGCTCCCAATAACCGAACATTTTGGGTAATACATTGTATTATTAAACAGTTCTGCTGTTTTATGGGGGTTTTTTTGTTTTGTTTTGTTTTGTTTGACCTGAGTTGTTATCCTCTTAATGTCTACAAATCAAAACTATGTGTGTGATCTATAGGCAAAACATGTTCTTAATGTGCCATAAGATTAATAATATATGTTCTCATAGAGTTGCTGTGAGGATTAGGTAACCTATGAAAGGAAACATAGTGCCTGACATAAATTGATGCACAATTTATGCACAATACGCAGTTAGTCTTGCATGCCCAAATACTTCCCAACTGGTATTGAGACCAGCCACGTTGGCCCTTCACTCTCTTAGGAACATTCTAGGATCTGCTTGCCTTTCCCTGGTCAATCCACTGCCCCATTTCCAGTTTTGTAATCCCCCATCAAACTTCCCTAGCCTATTTGGGATTTCGTCCTTGACTCCAAAACTTCTAGAACATATGTGACACTGGATACCTTCTGCTTCTTCTTGGCCTCTGTATCAAACTTGTCCTAACATCCTGGACAGTTTTCTGTTTCCTTTGTTTGCCCCCACTGGCTGCCTAGCTCAGCCTCTCTGGATTGATCGATTTCCAACACATCATCTCTCTCAGGGCTCAGTATTCCCCCTCTGGTATATTTTGGGGTTATTTTAGTCTCCTTGATTGTCTCTTATGGAATAATTATTTGACTAAATTAGATTCCTGTTCTCTCACTAAATCATTATGGATCCCATAATCCTAGGAGTAACATGAATTAGAACAGAAGTGTTTGTCGGGTTGAATCCTAAGAAATTTGATTAGCAATTTGCAAATTTCTCCATCCTTTGGGATTAGTCAACGTTCCAGAGCAATTCACACCCAGACAGGTTTTCATTAATATTTTATAAACTCCCAAATGCCAATAACTTCCCAAATCCCTTGTCATTAAATTCATCCTTCTCCCAACAAAAGACTATAACTACAGAGAACCAGAAGGAGACTAGAAAGACATAAGCATCTTATCAGGATAGACATGTTGCTATGATGGCCTTTTACCTAATTCTGAAAACCCGGAGATTTGCAGTAGGCCAAGACTTAGTTCCACACTATCCCAAGCCGAAACTCAAAATTTCTAAATATAAGACATGTAGGTATACTTTCCCTATGTTTCTTACCTCCAACTTTCTTAAAAGGGGGCTCTAAAAGAAGGCATGTTTGTTTCAAAAAAAGAAAAAGAAAATATTAAGCAGAACACTATAAATGCATCTTACCCATTTTGCACTGAAGAGTTTGGGAGGAGAACAGAAATTTGAAATTTGCTGAGTGGATACTGAATTCTATTTAAAATGAGAACTCTGTGTGAACACAGAAATGAGATCTCAGCAACATCATGAGATACAGCACATGAACATTTCTTGACCAGTTCCAGACACACAGTAGAATCAAGATGAAGGCTGCCATCCATTTTCACTCCCTCTCTTCTGCATGCTGTATAAAACCTGAAGTCTTTTCATAACTGCAGTTTATGGTAGAGAACATGACAATTTCTTTTCAATTTGGAAAAACATTTATTATACTCTCTGGAGCCCACCACTCTCTCAGATTTACTCATTAGAATGGGAGTAGAATGAGCGAGTGCAAGTCGCTCAGTTTTGTCCAACTGTTTGTGACCCCACGGACTATACAGTCCATGGAATTCTCCAGGCCAGGACACTGGAATGGGTAGCTTTTCCCTTCAGGGGATCTTCACAACTCAGGGATTGAATCCAGGTCTCCTGCATTGCAGACGGATTCTTTACCAGCTGAGCCACAAGGGAAGCCCAAGAATACTGGAGTAGGTAGCCTATCCCTTCTCCAGCAGATCTTCCCAACCCAGGAATTGAACTGGGGTCTCCTGCATTGCATTGATTGGAGTTGTAGGATGACAATCAAATGTGTTATTGCTTTTGCACAGTCTTCTTTTACTGGTAGCCAACTTTAATACTTTATAAAGTACTGAGCAGACTCTTTCTGAAAGTTTGATTTTCCAAAGTCCAGGTCTTACAAAACCAGGTCTCATAGATAGTGGTCATTAGCCTGCACTCTTCCATTATTTCTACAAGGCCTTCAACTTCTGTTGGCACAATGAGTTATCCACTAATATGGATACATAATATGGATATGGATACATAATACATAATACATAATTTATCCACTAATATGGATACATAATATGGAATACATACATATGGATACATAATACATAATTTATTCTCAAGCAGATTAATTCTTTAGCCAACATCAGATGAAGAAATTATCTCAAATTCTTTATATGAGCTTAACAAATCTTATATGAATCTGTTATATCCAAGGTTGCATTAGTCTTTTAATTTTTTTGAGTTAATCACAAAGTCATTACACAATTCCTTTTTTAATGTTAACTTCTCTGTCTTCTTTTACAACTTCAAAGTGCTATATTATGTATTTATGCTGTACTTGTAGTCCATGCTTACCTTCATATGTGTCCATTTGCATACATGTCACATGTGCATGTCTATATTTGTTTTTATAGGCATATATATATATGAGCTTTGTTTGCAATGTGTTTCACAACAATGTGTGAGTGTGTCCACATTGTGTGTCCACATGTGTATATATATACACATATATGTGTACATATACATGTATATATGTATATGTGTTATATATTTGTGTGCACATACTCTGCATATGCATTCATATGTTCCTGTGGGCTTACCACGTAAAAGTAAAGTGCTTGAGTTTCCTTCTCCTTGGAAACCATAGAGTTTGTCAGAATTCTCTTGTTATATACCCTGGATAAGTCAAAACTCAGGGGATTTATCCAGAAGAAATGGATTTTGCAATCTCACACTGTTATTTCTTCCTCACTGGCCAACAAATTTTACTGATGTCAGTTTCAGTGATGAATCAGAGTTCTAAGAATGGCAGTGACGCGAGGCTGTTTAATTGAAGTCACTTTGGAAAAAGTTGTTATATTTTTAAAATTTGCTTAGGATTATTGATAAAAGAGATATATTCTTAGTTTGTTCGCTCAGAGACTTGAGCGTATTTGGTCATGCTGACCAGATTTATCTATGGAAACTATTGAATTTCATGCATAGCTGAGTTCACACACAACAGCAACAACAAAAAAAGTGGGTATAGTTGTGCTGAGCTGGAAGGAAGCAAGGATGCTGGCAGGTTGCATGGTCTCCCAAGGCTCAGCAGCTGTCTGCCCTGGTTTTTGGTAGCAAAATCCAATTTCCACTCTCCCCACGTGGGCTGGGAGGCAGCAGGGGTCCACACTAGCTCACAGAATTTTGGCTTCCTCATTTGTGAAACGTGACCGAACATATTAATCTCAGTGGCAGGCAGGAGATTAGAAGAATATCAGATGGGAATGAACAAATTGAAATCATTGAACTGCCACAACGATGCCCCATCAGGATCAGAGACAGACCCTGGATTGAGGAACAAGAATGTAAACAAAATGAGGCTTCGAAGAAATGATAACCTACGCCTATACATACCTGGAAAACCTCCAAAGTATTTTTTGCTAGAAAAAATACACAACTCCTATTAATCAACTACACAGATAATGGCAGTAGCACTCTTCTCTGTGGCCCAGAGGATGAAATTAAAGCCTTTAGCCTGCTATTTAAGAGCCTTCATCATGAAACTTCAACTTCTCTTTGTAATGTGATTACCTTTGCTTGCTTTCTCAAGCCCTTGGTCAAATGACTCACCACTTTCCATGCTGGCCCAGGCCATCTAGGTCCCCTTAAATCTGCCTATAGAAAATACTTTATCAAATTTCTTTTCTGATTCCCTGGACTGAATCTCTCTCTCTTTCCTCTATAGTGTCTTATTGATATTTGTGCTCTTCTCATGCTACTTACTTCTTCCTTCTGCTTTGGATTACAATTGTATAGGCTTGCTCTTCCTTACCAAACTTTCATAAAAGGACAGGGGCTGCTTCCTTTGTGCATCTCACAGTACCTAACAGAGACCCTTGCATGAATATAATAAGCAAAAATTATTACTTGATAAATTAATAAGTGAGTAAATGAATGCAAGACATCCAGTGATTTTATTTCTAAATGCTACTTCTAATATTAACTTAATGTCGTGCTAAGTCACTTCAGTTGTGTCCGACTTTTTGTGATCCTGTGGACTTTAGCCCGCCAGACTCCTTTGTCCATGGCATTCTCCAGGCAAGAATACTGGAGTGGGTTGTCATGCCCTCCTCCAGGGGAATCTTCCCAACCCAGGGATCAAATCCATGTGTCTTTCATCTCCTGCACTAGCAGGCAAGTTCTTTAGCACTAGCACCACCTGGGAAGCTTAGTATCACAGAACTTCAAATCACTTACATCTACAATGAAAACTTAAAACAATCTTACTACATTAGAAGAATGATATAACTAAATACAGGTGTTCTGATAGGCAAATTCTACCAAACGCTAAAGGCCTAATCATTCCCATCTTACTCAGGGTGCTCCAGAGCAGGATTTCTCAACCTTGGCACTGTTCTCTGCTGTGTGGCCTGGCCTGAGCTGTGCTGGATGTTTACCAGGATTGCTGGGCTCTACCATTAGCTGCCAGTAGCACCTGCCCCTCAGGTCATGACAATAAAAATAGTCTCCAGATGCTACTAAAAGTCCCTTGGGAAATAAATGTCTTACAGTTGAGAGGCTAGAAAAGTGGTAATAATTCCAAATCTGACAGTGACAGCATATAAAAGGAAAATTACAGATGCAGATTTATTCATGCATACAGATGTAAAAATTTAAGCAAAACATTAGGAAACCAAGTTCGAAAGTATGTAGGCAAAATTACACCAAACCAGATTTTGCTCAAGAATGACTTAATTGCAACTAGGAATTAATAGAACAATCATGAACAATAGCAACAGTAACAATAGAAAACAATCATTTATAGAAATTATAAAATTAACGTTCTTAATTATGAAATTTAGGAGAAATGTAATTGTATTGATTTCCTCATTTTTCATTACAAAATGTCAACATATTGATAAAAAATAGATTTCTCAGGAAATACATATTTCTGTGTATTATTTATGATTATTATAGTAACTGAAGTAAACCTAAGAATATATTATAAACTCTCCAAATTTTCTGAAGGAAATGTACACATGCACACACACACACACGAACACATCAGCAGAGGCAACAGCAAAGAAAATGGAAATCATATGGTAAATCTCTTCTCTCTCTCTAGCTCCATATGTAAATATACCAATGCAGTTAGCTTTATTTATTTTTTAAAGATTTCCATTGATATGGACCATTTTTAAATTCCTTATTGAGTTTGTTACAATATTTTTCTGTTTCACATTTTGGGGTTTTTGGCCACAAGGCATGTGAGTCCTTAGTTCCCCAAAAAGGGGTCAAATCCATACCCCTTGCACTGGAAGGCAAAATCCTAACCATTGGCATGCCAGAGAACTCCCTCATTTATTTATTTTTTTAATTAATTTTATTAGAGTATAGTTGATTTGCAATGCTGTGTTACTATCCTTATCTCCAGTGCCTAGAACAAGGTGTTTCACAAAGTAGGTACTCACAAAAACCAGTGTTACATCGAAGGATATCAGGATCACTTCAAGCCCAAGAATCCCGTTGCCTGCACAATTTCATCCCAGGATGTCCCTGCTGCACCCCTGCCCACCCTGGCCTCTCCATTCTCTGAAATCTTGTGGCTTCTATTGTCTGTGATGTCAGCCTTTCAATACAATTCCAGCATCAAAGAAAAGACATGATTGGAAGGAATCTTCAAACATAGGAAAGCTACTTCTATCTAATTCAGTATCTTCCATGATAAGATGCCCTACTTTGCTCCTTTGCTATCTCTAGGGTACATGTCTTGCTTTCCTGCTAAACTCTATGTTCATAAAAAACTTGGACTCTGGTCTTAAAAAGCTTCTCTTTCCTATAATGTGTCAAGCACTATCTATTGCTCATAGGAAGGACTATTCAGGTAGTATTAAATGATAAAGGATTGAATGTTAGAAGGTTAATAACAGATTGTATATATTGAAGTTTTGCTGTTTGCCAAACCTTCTGCTAATCACTTCATGAGCATTTTCATAATTCAATCTTCTTAGCAATCCTATTTCTGTTTCGTGCTTGAACCAAAGTATAAAGAGAGCAATGAACATGCCCAAATCAGAATCTGAACAGAAGCATTCTGGCTTTGGCTTAATTACTAGGCTGCACAAAAGATCCAAAAGAGTAACATGTATTTTTCTGAATTGTCAATTGGCTCATAGCGTGCATTCAAAGATTTAGACTACATGGGTCACTTTATTCCTTCCAGCTGCTCCTGCACCAGGGAGTTCTCACCCTTTTGGCAGGTGAGGAGGAACCCCTGGGGTGGAGAGATGCTCAGTGAAGTGGGTAACCTACAATTTGAGGCTGGTTTGCAATCTCAGGCTTCACTCTTGCATAATAGCTCCTCGGAGAAGCAGGCCCACCTGGGCACAACTGAACAGGCAGAGGAACTGACCTTCCGCCAACCTGTTCTTCCCTTGCAGACAGCACGGGAACTGAGTGCTTCCTATTCACTCAACACAGGGAGGAGTCAGGGAGAGGACAGGGAGGAGTCAGGGAGAGGACTGGGAGAAGGAGGGCCTTGGGCTAAGCAGTCCAGGCAGTGGGTTTACCCTTAACTGTGGGTGTCTAACAGATGAATTGTGCCACTTGAGATCTCCTGAAGCTTTTGCAGTTCTAGGACAGAGTCATGACTAAAGAAATGTGTTTGTACAATTTTTAGTTTCATTTTCATTTAAATTAACCGCAATGTCACTCATCCATCATTGAATCTCCCTCAGTAGGTGACACACCATCATCAAGTTCTTTCTACTCTTGTGACAGCCTGAGCTGCCTGGACCTGTTGCAGCACTTACTATATTCTGGCACGTTCTTTGTTCTCTAGCTGTCTCTTGACTAGGTTGTGTGCTCTGGAGAGAGGGTATGATGTGTTACTCATCTCTGCATCCCCAGGGTCTGGAAGAACAGTGTTTGATACCAAGCAGACATCAATGCACCTGTAAAACAAGTCAAGAGTGATTCAGCAGTCCAATGAAAATAAAACTCTATCTAATGGAATTGAATCAAAAGGAACTTCTGAACTTTCTGGAAACTGGTTTCCTAAGCCGTGGCCAGGGGTTGATTTCCAAAGTGAAAGCCTCTAATTGACCCCAGTATTTATTCAAGTAGATTTTGAAGCACAAGGAGATTGTGGATTATTCTTTTTGGCATTCAAGTCAGCACTTTAATTAATATTCAAAATACTGGCCAAACATTATTTAATGAGTGGCACATAAAATTGTACAGCATAATTTTGTGTGTTGATTACATGTGTAAAATCACTTAAAAAATCTTTATCATTCAGGAATAATCACTTTGACATGTTGGGGTATTTCCTTCTTATTTTTTATTCTCATAAACATGTGTGTAAATAGCTAATTCTTTATCAACTGAGCTTTGAGGGAAGCTTCCCCTCATAGCTCAGTTGGTGAATCCACCTGCAATGCAGGAGACCCCAGTTCAATTCCTGGGTTGGGAAGATCCCCTGGAGAAGGGATAGGCTACCCTCTCCAGTATTCTTGAGCTTCTGACTCGGGTGGTAAAGAATCTGCCTGCAATTCAGAAGACCTGGGTTCGATCCCTGGGTTGGGAAGATCCTCTGGAGAAGGGAAAGGCTACCCACTCCAGTATTCTGCCGTGGAGAATTCCATGAACTGTATAGTCCATGGAGTCACAAACAGTTGGACATGACTGAGCGACTTTCACTTTCACTTTCAAATAGCTAATTAGATACCTAAAGATAGTCCCCAAAAGACATTCATGTTTGAAGTCCCCAGAAACAGTGACTATTATCTTACATGGACAAAGGGACTTTGCAGACCTAATGAAGAAGCTGATGTGGAAAGATTATCCTGAATTACATTTTATGGGCTCAGAGTCATCACAACAGTCCTCATATGAGGATCTGAGTCAGAGGAAGCCTCTGTCCATGAAATTTTCCAGGCAAGAAAACTGGAGTGGGTTGCCATTTCCTCCTCCAGGGGATCTTCCCGACCCAGGGATTGAAACTGTGTCTCCTGCTTGGCAGGTGGATTCTTTACCACTGAGCCACTTGGGAAGTCCCGTGATAGCGGAAGCAGAGATTGGAACGATGCAGTGGAAGTGACGCATTAAGGAATGAGGCAGCTGCTAGATGCTGGAAAAGACAAGGGGCAGACTCTCTCCTAAAGACTCCAGAAGAAAGAGTCCTGCTGATCCTTTGCACTTCAGACCTCCAGAGCTGTGATATAATAAACTTGTGCTATGTTAAGCCACTCAGTTCAGTTCAGTCACTCAGTCATGTCTGACTCTTTGCGACCCCATGAATCACAGCACGCCAGGCCTCCCTGTCCATCACCAACTCCGAGTTTACTCAAACTCATGCCCATAGAGTCGGTGGTGCCATCCAGCCATCTCATCCTCTGTCGCTCCCTTCTCCTTCTGCCCCCAATCTCTCCCAGCATCAGGGTCTTTTCCAATGAGTCAACTCTTCGCATGAGGTGGCCAAAGTACTGGAGTTTCAGCTTCATCATCAGTCCTTCCAATGAACACCCAGGACTGATCTCTTTTAGGATGGACTGGTTGGATCTCCTTGCAGTCCAAGGGACTCTCAAGAGTCTTCTCCAACACCACAGTTCAAAAGCATCGATTCTTCGGCGCTCAGCTTTCTTCACAGCCCAACTCTCACATCCATACATGACCACTGGAAAAACGATAGCTTTGACCAGATGGACCTTTGTTGGCAAAGTAACGTCTCTGCTTTTTAATATGCTATCTAGGTTGGTCATAACTTTCCTTCCAAGGAGTAGGCGTCTTTTAATTTCATGGCTGCAGTGATTTTGGAGCCCAAAAAAATGAAGTCTGACTCTGTTTCCACTGTCTCCCCATCTATTTCCCATGAGGTGATGGGACCAGATGCCATGATCTTAGTTTTCTGAATGTTAAGCTTTAAGCCAACTTTTTCACTCTCCTCTTTCACTTTCATCAAGAGGCTTTTTAGTTCCTCTTCACTCTCTACCCTAAGGATGGTGTTATCTGCATATCTGAGGTTATTGATCTTTCTCCCGGCAATCTTGATTCCAGCTTGTGCTTCTTCCAGACCAGCGTTTCTCATGATGTACTCTGCATATAAGTTCAATAAGCAGGGTGACAATATACAGCCTTGATGTACTCCTTTTCCTATTTGGAACCAGTCTGTTATTCCATGTCCAGTTCTAACTGTTGCTTCCTGACCTGCGTATAGGTTTCTCAAGAGGCAGGTCAGGTGGTCTGGTATTCCCATCTCTTTCAGAATTTTCCACAGTTTCTTGTGATCCACACAGTCGAAGGCTTTGGCTTAGTCAATAAAGCAGAAATAGATGTTTTTCTGGAACTCTCTTGCTTTTTTGATGATCCAGCAGATATTGGCAATTTGATCTCTGGTTCCTCTGCCTTTTCTAAAACAGCTTGAACATCTGGAAGTTCTCAGTTCACATATTGCTGAAGTCTGGGTTGGAGAATTTTGAGCATTATTTTACTAGCGTGTGAGATGAGTGCAATTGTGCGGTAGTTTGAGCATTCTTTGGGATTGCCTTTCTTAGGGATTGGAATGAAAACTGACCTTTTCCAGTCCTGTGGCCACTGCTGAGTTTTTCAAATTTGCTGGCATATTGAGTGCAGCACTTTCACAGCAACCTCTTTCAGGATTTGAAAGAGCTCAACTAGAATTCCATCACATCCACTAGCTTTGTTCGTAGTGATGCTTTCTAAGGCCCACTTGACTTCACAGTCCAGGATGTCTGGCTCTAGGTGAGTGATCACAGCATCGTGATTATCTGGGTCATGAAGATCGTTTTTGTACAATTCTTTTGTGTATTCTTGCCACCTCTTCTTAATATCTTCTGCTTCTGTTAGGTCCATACAATTTCTGTCCTTTATCGAACCTATCTTTGCCTGAAATATTCCATTGATATCTCTAATTTTCTTGAAGAGATCTCTAGTCTTTCCCATTCTGTTGTTTTCCTCTATTTTTTTGCATTGATCACTGAGGAAGGCTTTCTTATCTCTCCTGGCTATTCTTTGGAACTCTGCATTCAAATGGGAATATCTTTCCTTTTCTCCTTTGCTTTTCGCTTCTCTTCTCTTCACAGCTATTTGTAAGGCCTCCTCAGACAACCATTTTGCCTTTTTGCATTGCTTTTCCTTGGGGATGGTCTTGATCCCTGTCTCCTGTACAATGTCATGAACCTCTGTCCATAGTTCATCAGGCTCTCTGTCTATCAGATCTAGTCCCTTAAATCTATTTCCTACTTCCACTGTATAGTCATAAGGGATTTGATTTAGGTGGGTGGTAATTTATTATTTTCATTTGGTTGTTGTTTAGTTGCTGAGTCTTGCCCGACTCTTTGAGACATCATGGACTGTAGCCCACCATGCTCCTCTGTCCATGGGACTTCCCAGGCAAGAATACTGGAATGGCTTGCCATTTCCTTCTTCAGGGGATCTTCCCAGACCAGGGATCGAACATGCATCTCCTGCTTGGCAGGCATTCTTTACTGCCAATATAAAACTAATACAGATGGAAAGTATATTAGTATCCTGGGGCTGCTGCAAAAAAATGACATAAAGTAAATTGCTTAAAACAATGTGTTGTTTTAAACACATTGTAAAAGACATGTGTTCTTTGACAGCTCTGGAGGCTAGAAGTCCAAAATGAGACGTTGGCAGTGCCATGCTCTTCTCAAAATCTCTAGCAGAGGCTTTCTTTGCCTCTCCCTAGCTTCTGGTGGTGTCAGCAATTCTTGGCATTTTTTGACTTGTAGAGTCACCACTCCAATCTCTGCCTTTGTCATCACCTGGCAATGTCCTTTTGTGTATGTGTCTTCATGTGGCCTTCTTACAAGAACACCAGTCATTGGATTTAGGGCCCATTCTAATCCAGGATGACCTCAATGTAGATAATTACATCTTCAAAGACCCTCTTTCCAAATAAGACTGCATTCAGAGGTTCATGGTAAACATGAATTTTGGGTAGGTACTATTCAATTCAGTATAAATTGATAGGTTGTTAGGAAAATGGGCTTCCCAGGTGGCAGTACTGGTAAAGAGCCCTGTTGCCAGTGCAGGAGACATAAAGAGGCTCGGATTCCATCCTTGGATCAGGAAGATCCCCTGGAGGAGAGCATGGCAACCCACTCCAGTATCCTTGCCTGGAGAACCCCATGGACAGAGGAGCCTGGCAGGCTACAGTCCATTGGGTCACACAGAGTCGGACTTGACTGAAGTGTCTTAGCACTCGTGCACCCAGGTAGGAAGATAAATAAACAGAGAGATGACAATTGCATAAATAAGTATATAAGTAGACAGACAAAAAGGCACATAGATAGAAAAACATTTTTAATGTTTTTCATTGTTGCATAATATTTTGTTAAATGCTTATAGAAAATCACTGTATTTTTTCATTTTACCGTTAGCACAACATTATACTTACCAAAGCACTGATTATTTCACTGGAAGACCCACCCTCCTTTCTGAGTACCACTTTTCTGTATGGGATATTGACAAGCCAGAACTTACTCTGAGCAGGGCAAATCAGAACAGAGAATGGACTCAAAAATTACTTTTCATGAAGGACCATGGAAGGCACTGGAATGACTAATCAAGAAAAGAGAAGCCTCAGGACATACACGGAGATCTTCAAAGACTGGCCATACCACTCTGTCAAGGAGAAATTAATCTTTTCTCTTTCCAAGGTGCTGAACTAAGGCAGATGGATCAAAAACTCTTCCAAAGAAAAAAGTGCTATAAAACTGGTCTCACCTCTGGAATTTTCTTCCTTTCTCAGATCTTGGAATTGAAAGTTTTCAGTCTTAGTAGTACTCCAAAGACTTCAAGCAAATATTTTCTTAACATTCTTGGCAAGAACTATGAATGGTATGAGATATTTTAAAATGGTCAAGAAGTACTAAGGGTCTGAGATTTTGCCCTACTTGCAGATTAACAAGCCATCCTGTTATAATTTCATGGATGCTTTGCATGATATGAGACTCCCAGGTCAAATAAAAAGGCTGGTTTATTACTCACAGCAAGAGCGGTAGCCAGTGTCATAATTTTCTTGACCAGTTTCCAAGTCCTAATTTCTACAATGATGGGTATAAAGGGTCAAGCAATGTCTGCAGAGGCAGTGGTGTATCCACAGGGCCTAGGAAGCCCAATCTTTTATAATGATCTCTAAGCCAGCCTGCCTGACCTTTGCCCTAGAAAGCTGTATTATTGCTCTAGAAACAAACTTGAAAAGGTGGTCCACACCAAAAGTTGTCAGCATCATAGCTCACAAGGTACACAGAAATGCAAGAAAAACATAGATATTTGTCCCTTGACAAGATCCATTCCTCTTTCATATTTTACGATCTTGTTATTGTTCAGTCATTAAGGCATGTCCAACTCTTTGTGACCCCATGGACTGTAGCGTGCAAGGCTTCCCTGTTCTTCACTATACCCCTGAGTTTGCTCAGATTCATATCCATTGAGTCAATGATACTGAAAGAGGAAAGGAACAGGCCGAGCTGACTCCATCTTAAAAACGAAGGAAAGAAATTCTATCTTATGTTCCCAGTGAACTTGGACTATACTATACTTGCTTGCACTTTCAGTGAACTTTGGACTACGTGCCTGGTAGCCATGGGGAAAACATACCTATGGCCAAACTGGCCACCCAGACTGATAAACACCAGATTCCATACCAAGACTTCCCGTCACCAAAAAGAATGTAATAATCCCCTATGTAGTCAATCACCTTTGTAATCTTTATGGCACCTATTGGTGTTGGCTACAATGTATAACCAGCTGACCCTTCTGATTATGAATCATGGCTGTAACCTGATTTTATCTCCCTCTAACACTTTTTTTTAGCCATCATAGTCAACAAAAGAGTCCAAAATGCAGTACTTGGATGCAATCTCAAAAACAACAGAATGATCTCTGTTCGTTTCCATTGCAAACCATTCAATATTATGGTAATCCAAGCCTATGCCCCAAACAGTAACACTGAAGAAGCTGAAGTTGAATGGTTCTGTGAAGACCTACAAGACCTTTTAAAACTAACACCCAAAAAAGATGTCCTTTTCATTATAGGGGACTGGAATGCAAAAGTAGGAAGTTAAGAAACACCTGGAGTAACAGGCAAATTTGGCCTTGGAGTATGGAATGAAGCAGGGCAAAGACTAATAGAGTTTTGCCAAGAGAACGCATTGGTCATAGCAAACACCCACTGCCAACAACACAAGAGAAGACTCTACATATGGACATCACCAGATGGTCAACACCGAAATCAGACTGATTATATTCTTTGCAGCCAAAGATGGAGAAGCTCTATACAGTCAGCAAAAACAAGACTGGGAGCTGACTGTGGCTCAGATCATGAACTCCTTATTGCCAAATTCAGACTTAAACTGAAGAAGGTAGGGATAACCACTAGACCATTCAGGTATGACCTAAATCAAATCCCTTATGAATATACAGTGGAAGTAGGAAATAGATTTAAGGGACTAGATCTGATAGAGAGCCTGATGAACTATGGACAGAGGTTTGTGACATTGTACAGGAGACAGGGATCAGGACCATCCCCATGGAAAAGAAATGCAAAAAGGCAAAATGGCTGTCTGAGAAGGCCTTACAAATAGCTGTGAAATGAAGAGAAGCAAAAAGCAAAGGAGAAAAGGAAAGCTATTCCCATTTGATGCAGAGTTCCAAAGAATAGCCAGGAGAGATAAGAAAGCCTTCCTCAGTGATCAATGCAAAAAAATAGAGGAAAACAACAGAATGGGAAAGACTAGAGATCTCTTCAAGAAAATTAGAGATACCAAGGGAACATTTCATGCAAAAATGGGCTCAATAAAGGACAGAAATGGTAGGGACCTAACAGAAGCAGAAGATATTAAAAAGAGGTGGCAAGAATACACAAAAGAATTGTACAAAAAAAGATCTTCATGACCCAGATAATCACGATGCTGTGATCACTCACCTAGAGCCAGACATCCTGGACTGTGAAGTCAAGTGGGCCTTAGAAAGCATCACTACGAACAAAGCTAGTGGATGTGATGGAATTCTAGTTGAGCTCTTTCAAATCCTGAAAGAGGTTGCTGTGAAAGTGCTGCACTCAATATGCCAGCAAATTTGAAAAACTCAGCAGTGGCCACAGGACTGGAAAAGGTCAGTTTTCATTCCAATCCCTAAGAAAGGCAATCCCAAAGAATGCTCAAACTATTGCGCAATTGCACTCACCTCACACGCTAGTAAAGTAATGCTCAAAATTCTCCTACCCAGGCTTCAGCAATACATGAACCGAGAACTTCCAGATGTTCAAGCTGGTTTTAGAAAAGGCAGAGGAACCAGAAATCAAATTGCCAATATCTGCTGGATCATCAAAAAAGCAAGAGAGTTCCAGAAAAACATCTATTTCTGCTTTATTGACTAAGCCAAAGCCTTCGACTGTGTGGATCACAAGAAACTGTGGAAAATTCTGAAAGAGATGGGAATACCGGACCACCTGACCTGCCTCTTGAGAAACCTATATGCAGGGCAGGAAGCAACAGTTAGAACTGGACATGGAATAACAGACTGGTTCCAAATAGGAAAAGGAGTACATCAAGGCTGTATATTGTCACCCTGCTTATTGAACTTATATGCAGAGTACATCATGAGAAACGCTGGTCTGGAAGAAGCACAAGCTGGAATCAAGATTGCCGGGAGAAATATCAATAACCTCAGATATGCAGATGACACCACCCTTGTGGCAGAAAGTGAAGAGGAACTAAAAAGCTTCCTGATGAAAATGAAAGAGGAGAGTGAAAAAGTTGGCTTAAAGCTTAACATTCAGAAAACTAAGATCATGGCATCTGGTCCCATCACCTCATGGAAAATAGATGGGGAAATAGTGGAAACAGTGCCAGACTTTATTTTTGGGGGGCTCCAAAATCACTGCAGATGGTGACTGCAGCCATGAAATTAAAAGACGCCTACTCCTTGGAAGGAAAGTTATGACCAACCTAGATAGCATATTAAAAAGCAGAAACATTACTTTGCCAACAAAGGTCCATCTGGTCAAGGCTATGGTTTTTCAAGTGGCCGTGTATGGATGTGAGAGTTGGACTGTGAAGAAAACTGAGCGCCGAAAAATTGATGCTTTTCAACTGTAGTGTTGGAGAAGACTCTTGAGAGTCCCTTGGACTGCAAGGAAATCCAACCAGTCCATCCTGAAGGAGATCAGTCCTGGGTGTTCATTGGAAGGACTGATGCTGAAGCTGAAACTCCAATACTTTGGCCACTTCATGCAAAGAGTTGACTCACTGGAAAAGATCCTGATGCTGGGAGAGATTGGGGGCAGGAGGAGAAGGGGGCGACAGAGGATGAGATGGCTGGATGGCATCACCAACTCGATGGGCATGAGTTTGAGTAAATTCCGGGAGTTTGTGATAGACAGGGAGGCCTGGTGTGCTGTGATTCTTGGGGTCACAAAGAGTTGGACACGACTGAGAGACTGAACTGAACTGAACACTTTTCAGGCTAGGTTTAAGGAATTTGGGGATGTGGGCTTGAGCATTACACTTAAGGTATATAAGGTTCTCATGATAGTCGGTCGGGGTCCCTGGCTAAAGAGGAAACTCTGCCTCAGACCCACCAGTGTAATAAACTGCCCTCCACTATCCATGCTGTCCTTCTGAGTGAGTTTGTTTCCCGGAGCAATTGGCTATAACAATACTGTCTAACCATCTCATCCTCTGATGTCCTTTTTCTCCTGCCTTCAATCTTTCCCAGAATCAGGGTCTTTTCCAATGAGTTGGCTCTTTGCATCAGGTGGCCGAAGTAGTGTAGCTGCATCTTCAGCATTGGTCCATCTTAGTTTCCATCTTAGTTTCCTAGTTTATACCATCTTAGTGTCCAGTTAATTTTCCAATGAGTTCATCACTACTTCAGTCACTTTGATTAATCTGACCAACAAGGTCTGGGACCAACTCCATTCTGTTTTCTCATACAGGATTTAGTAAGACTGCTATTCATAGGGCTTCAAACAGCAAGATGAGATCAACCTGCAGGGTCAGCCTCATAAAGTGAAAAGCAGATTGCAGAGGAAGATGGAGTTGAAGAGGTAGGCAGGAGGCAGATCCCGTATGCTCTGTTTCTGGAGAAGGAAATGGCAACCTACTCCAGTATTCCTGCCTGGAGAATCCCATGGACAGAGGAGCTTGGCAGACTACTGTCCCTGGGGTCGCAAAGAGTCAGACAGGACTGAGCAACTAAACCACCAACCACCACCATGCTCTGTTTATGCTCAGACATTATTCTGCTGGTGATGAAGTATCAAAGTGTTTAATGGGAGAGTTAGACAACCGATTTGCATATAAAGTAATTCTCCAGGGTGGCCAAATGAATAACAACCTGGAGACAATGCTATTAGTCAAAGAGAGACTCCACTCAAATGTCATTTTAATGATGCATTTGGCAGACACTGAGGTTTGAAAGGAGTAGGTTTTAAACATACTTAAATGGGTAGAATTGAGAGGACGTTTAAATGGAGGGAATGAGACAGAAGGAAAACTCAAGCCTGACTGCCAGGGTCCAGCTTTGATAACAGTGTGGCTGGCAGTGCTGTTCCCTGAGAAAGGGAAAACAAAGGGAGTGTGGGAGTTTTGAAGGGGGTTGACAAGTTCAAGGCATTAAGTTCAAGCACTCTAAGCTCCAGTAAGCATCTATTGGTATGTCTATCAGTTACTGAAGATAAGGATTTGAGAGCGGGGTTAGGGGTGGGTGGAGGAGTGGAGTACTCCAGTGCTGAAAAAGTTTGGAATTTCTGAGCACTGATGATAAAACAGAGTTTCCCAGGTGACATGAGTGGTAAAGAACCTGCCTGCCAATGCAGGAGACCTAAGAGACTCAGGTTGGATCCCTGGGTCAGGAAGATCCCCTGGAGGAGGGCATGGCAAACCCTCTCCAAGTATTCTTGCCTGGAGAATCCCATGGACAGAGGAGTCTGGCAGGCTGCAGTCCGTAGAGTTGCAAAGAGTCAGACATGACTAAAGCGACTTAACATGCTCACACACATGATATAACAAGGGCTTCCCAGGTAAAACTTGGGGACTGGATGAGAATTTCAATAGAGGATGGCATTAGAAAGGTCTCAGGGAAGAACCTTGGGGCACATCAGCTCATGTAGGACTTGGGGAGGGGGCGGTGGAATCGGTTCATGTCTAGTGGACGTTGTTGAAAACCTAGGAGGAGATTCTGCCATGGAGTCCTGCATGAGAGTCACAGAGAAGGACATCATTAGCAGAGAGTATAACTATGAAGAGGGCTGAAAATGTGAACTGGATTCAGCAAGAGAAAGATCATGAAGGACAGGAAGGAGAGCAGTTCTGTGGAAAGATGGAAGGAGAAGGTAATCTTAGGGAACTGCCCACACCATCAACCAGCCCGTGCTAGGCAGTTCTTCAGACATTAGGAAAATTTCATTATAGAATGTCAAATGTCGATTCTCTCTAAGAATTAAAGGGAATTCATTTGTGCTGTGGCTTCCTGGGGCCTCTGACCTTGTTGAAGAAAAAGCAGGAGGTGTTTAAGTCCTTACTGTTGTCTGTGGCACGTGCAACACATTCAGTGGAAGCCATCCTCTAAAGTAGCTAGAAGATGATTTCTGGTAATGGAGGTGAAAGGGTGGTCAGCTCTTGATGCAAGGTTTGTCAAATTTTATTAAAGAAGAAAAAAAGAGATGGCTTAGAAGTCTACGATCGAGCAGACAATGGCCCACCTTATGTCAACACAGATGAGCTGGAATAATGAACACCTCCATCCATCTCTCATCTTCCCTTTTCTTTCATGTGTAAGCCCCAGGAAAAGATTTCAAAAAAGTGTGTCTGAAGGAAAATAGGAAATGTCACTGCTGCTGAGTTCCATTTGAAATGAGCAGGAGCAAAATACAGACTCAGGTAATTAGGCTTTTAGACTATAGCATCTGTTACCCTGCTGTCTTCCGGGTCTGATGTGTAGATCAGGTGTGCTGTAGGGGGAAGCAGGGGGTCCAGAGCTTTCTTTTCTGAAGCAGCTGAAAGCAGAGCAGGAGTAAGGGCTTTGGACTGACCCACAAATTCATTAGTTCTATACCATTTACACGTTAGGTAGACTCTCTGACCTTCATGGCTTTTGTTTATATTTTGTTTTTATTAGTTAAAAGAAGTTAACAGTACTTTATCAAAAGGTTACTGAACAGCTTAAAATAGCCTCTAAATATTTAAGCACATCTATGAAATACTTGGAATATCAGGCAATGTCTTGATTCCTTTTTTCTTTTCTTCCACCCTCCCTCCCTCCTTCCTTCAACCCTTCCTTCCTTCCCTCCCTCTTTTCTCCCCAGTGAATATCTGCTTCTTCAGGTAAAGAGTCTGACTTCTCAGGAATCCAGGTGCCACCCCCCAGACATTTCTATTAATTGCATAAAAAGGAGAACCTCCAGATAATCCATGTTCATTTGAAAGTGTCCCTGGAGGTCAGAAGGCCTTCAAAGACCTCACATTCCCCTAAGTGGATTCACCCTAACCAGTCACTTGATTACAACAGAACTCTTCCAAGCTATAAAATGACTCAGCTCCTGTGAATGCCATATGCACATTTTTCCATCTCATTAACAAAAAGCTTATCCCTCATAAACCTTTGAAGAAAGTAGCTTTTTCCCAAGAAAACAGTCTCATCTCACTCCAGTCTCTGAAATTGGTTTGAAGCTCATCATGCAACCTATAAACATCATTTTCCAGGGCAAATGACCCTCATCTCCAACCTGGCAGGACAGGCAGTGTCTCCTTTTGCTCTTCCAGCAAGCTGGTATCTTCCTGGATCGGGGTGTAAACTGTAATTTGCAGAGTCTCAGCTATTCAATTTTCAGAGGAGTGTTATCCAAAAATTTCAGAGAAGGGAAGCTAAATTGATCCCTGGCAAGTGAAAATATACATCAAAGTGTCCTATTCCACCCTGAAGGACCACTCAGTGCTGGGCTGAGGCGGGTCTGTTGCCTGAGTCTACATTTGAGTCTTTGTCACAACCTGGTTGTACTAGGGAGCCAAATCTAGCCCCACACCCATTTTAATATGGCTATAAGACAAAAAATGATTTTTAAATAGTTAAAAAATTTTAAATTATATTTTTGATACTTAAAAATCTATAAAAATTCAAATTTCAGCACCTGTGCTCATTCACTGAGCTTTTTTCCATCAGTTGTGCCATGACAATGTCATTGGCAGTTGCAACAAAAACTGTTGTTGTTTATTCACTAAGTTGTGTCTGACTCTTTTGAGACCCCATGAACTGTAGCCAATCAGGCTCCCCTGTCCATGGAATTCTCCAGGCAAGAATACTGGAGTGGGTTGCCATTTCCTTCTCCAGAGGATCTTCCCGACCCAGGGATCGAACCTGCTTCTCTGACACTGGCAGGTGAATTTTTACCACTGAGCCATCAGGGAAGCCAACAGAAACTGTGGAGTCTACAAAATATACAACATTTACTCTCTGACCCTTAACAGAAAAAGTTTATTAGAGACTATCTTTCCAGGTGTTCACTTAACTGTTTGTATATATTCTACTTTGAAGTGTCCGTCTGAGTCTCTTGTCTACTTTCAATTGCACTATCTTTTCATTTTTGAGTTGTTAAACTTCTCAATGTACTATAGAGATAATTTCTTTGTCAGGTATATGTGGGAAAAATATTTTATCCAAGTATTTGTTTTGACTTTACATTTTATTAAAAGATTTTTTTCAAAGAAAAAGACGTTTTAATTTTGATGGAAGTTCAATTTCCCAAATTTTATTCATTTATGATTAGAGTTTTATGTGTTCTGAGAAATCTTTACCGACCTCAAAGTTGCAAATAATTTATTTTCCTTTTTTTTTTTTTTTTTTGAAATTCTATACTTTTACCTTTACACTTAGGACTATGACTTATTTTCAATTGCTATTATTTTTTTGGCACACTGGTCAAGGTTTATTACTTTTTTTCCACATGAATATCCAGTTGGTTCTCAACTGTGTTGAAAAAAATGTTCCTTTCTTCATTGAATCAGACCTCTGTTGAAAATCAATTGACCATATCCTTTTGAATCTTTTAAATTATAAAATATAAATATGAGTGTGAACTCATATTTTCTTTTAACAAAAATAATACTTATTTCTTATCTCTGTCAACTGATAGGGCCTAAAATCAATTACTAACTTTGTAACAATGAATATGCGTGTGTGGTATGTTGCTTCAGTCATGGCCGACTCTTTGTGACCCCATGGACTGTAGCCCACTAGGCTCCTCTGTCCATGGAATTCTCCAGATAAGAATACTGGAGTGGGTTGCCATGCCCTTCTACAAGGGACCTTCCCAATCCAGTGATCGAACGCACTTCTTTTAAGCCTCCTGCATTGGCAGGCAGGTTCTTTACCTCTAGCGCCACCTGGGAAGCCCTTGTAAAATGAACACCACAATTCAAATGCTGATGTCTAAAAAACATTTTGCACCAAAAGAAACCAGAAAAAATCTGGAAGAAAAAAAAACAAAACAAAAAAAAACAAGATCTTGGAATATCTGTCATGCTAGAAAGTGAGTAAGCTAAAAGGGCTATTGGACTTGTGTCAAAATGAAAAAATAGCCAATTTCAAAAGGTCTGTCTGGCACCAGATGGACTATTTTGGCACCAAATTAATAGTAGATATGGCATTTTCAACACATCAAAATACATGAAAAAATTCATAAGCTTCTAACTGTGCAAAAAATAAACACACACACAATAGCACCATTTATATAAAAAGCATCTACCTTACAATAACAAAAAGCATATCAGTGGTCCTGTGGGGCTGGAACAAAGGAAGAGCTAATCTGCAGACAATCACAATGAATCACCCAGTGGCGGTGGAGATATTCTCTGTCTGACTGTGAAAGTGGTTTCACCCATATGAAATTACCAAAATGCCCCAAATTGTGTACTTTAAATGAATGGTTTGTGTAAGTGAAAGTCACTCAGTCGTGTCCAACTCTCTGAGACCCCATGGACTATACAGTTCAAGGAATTCTCCAGGCCAGAATACTGGAGTGGGTAACCTTTCCCTTCTCCAGGGGATCTTCCCAACCCAGGGATGGAACCCAGGTCTCCCGCATTGCAGGGGAATTTTTTACCGGCTGAGCCACAAAGAAAGCCCTTGTGTCAGTTATTTCTCAACTAAACTGCCAAGGAAAAATACAATTAGGTAAGTTTAGTTGAGAGTATTTTTCAGAATCTCTACATACCTACTGATTGTCCATTTGTTCTATCAATTACCGAGAAAGGAATGCTGAAATGTAAGATATAATCACGAGTTTGTCTATTTTTTATTTTAATTCTATAATTTTTGCATTCAGGAATTTTAAAGCTGTTTTTAGAGTCATACATATTTATGATTACTGTTTCTTCCAAGTGAATTGCTATTTGAATCAGTATGAAATACCCCTGCTTTATAATTTAAATATATATATATTTATTTATTTTGGGGTGTGCTGGGTCTTTGTTGCTGTGGGAGCTACTTTCTGGTTGAGGTTCGTGGGCTTCTCACTGTGGTAGTTTCTCTTATTGCAGAGCACAGGCTCTGGTGCACGTAGGCTTAAATAGTTGCAGCACATGGACTAAGTAGTTGCAGCTACTGGGCTCTACAGCACAGGCTTGAAAATTGTGGCGTGGATTTAGTTGCTCAGAAGCATGTGAGATCTTCCCAGATCAGGGATCAAACTCATGTCTCCTGCACCGGCAGTTAGATTTTTTTTCACTGAGTCACTAAGGAAGCCTTAACATTTTTTAATATTTTGTCTTAAAGTCTGCTTTGTTTCTGAAAATATAACCACTTTCTTATGCTTACAGTTTGCGTGTGATTAACTTTTGCATCATTTTACTTTTAACCTGTTTGGGGTTTTGGATTTAAAATTTATTTCCTATAGTTGAGAATTGTTTTTTAAATCCATTTGACAGTCTCTCTCTCTTTTTTTACAAGACTCTCTAGTATTTTACACATATGCAATTATTCTTATGGTTGATTTACATCTACACTTTGTTCTTTATCTGTTTCTCTATTGGTCTTTTTCCTCTCATGATAAACATCTTTTTCTTCTTCTTTTTTTAAAGATAATTTTATTTATTTATTTAATTTTTGACTGTGCTGGGTCTTCCTTACTGAGTGGGCTCTTCTCTAGTTGCAGTGTGAGGGCTTCTCATTGTGGTCACTTCTCTTGTTGCAGAGCTTGGACCCTAGAACACGGTATTCAGTAGCTGCAGCTCCTGGGCTCTAGACCACAGGCTTAATGATTGTGGCACGTGGGCTTAACTGCTCCACAGCATGTGGGATCTTCCTGGACCAGGGATGGAACCCGTGTCCCCTGCATTGACAAGCAGATTCTTTACCACTGAGTCAACAGGTAACTGGTGACTTTTTTTTCCTTTTTAGTATTCCATTATATTTTCTCCATTTACTTCTCATCTACCCTAGTCTCGCCCCTGGGCTAACAACACACATTGTTAATTTATCAGTCTGTGTAGCATCCATAGTGTACACTTCCCGCTTCACATTTCCATTTGGCATTTCATTTCCCAATTCCCACTTTTATCATCATACCTGATGCTTCCCATTCTCAATTCCTCCTCCCATCACCACAAATAGAATAATTTCAAAAAAAAAAAAAAGTACAATATCATTTACCACCCCCACAACTGTTTTTCTTGCAGTGCATAAAATTGTTATCAGTCCTTTGGGGAAATGAGAAGGATGAAACATCACATTTTATATATTGATCCTTTTAATTACCATGTTCTGTGCTCTTCATTCCCTCCTGAACATCCCAGTTAGCATGGAGAGAGGGAGAGAGGGAGGGAGGAAGAAAAAAGAGAAGAAAAGGAAAAAGGGGGGGGGGGGAATGAAAAACAAAAAAAAAAAAAGGAAAGAAAAATAAGTCCTTGTTCTGAAAGATATTACTGTTGAATAATTTGAGAACACCTAAATCGTAATGCCATGTGATAAGACTGATTATGGGGAGATAAATGAATTACTAAGGAAGTTTGAAGAAAAGCCACCATCTGCCTTATGAAGGAGAAGGCACACAGATAAAAGCAATATTTAAAAAGGTATTAATGCAATAGGTACAAATTTCACAGTTAAAATATCTCACTGGTAAAGGTATCACTAGCTTTATATCTAACTAAATCTATTTCAGAGACCACCATTCCACTTTGGTAGAAGACAATACAATTTTACTAATTCAAGGAACATTGAATCACTTCTGGCTTAATATTGAGTCTTAGGAAAAACCATTAAACCAATTCAAAGTTTTCCTCCTCTCTTCTCCTTTCCTGAGGGTGTGCCTCAGGGTGATTTAATTCCTAAGAATTTATTTTTCTTTGTCAGTTTGAGCTTGAGTGAGGGGGATCTTATTATCCAAGAACTAGGGAAAGATATTTGGCCCACAGCTTTCAGCATATCTCTGTTGACATCTTTTTTCATCTCTCACTGCACTGTTGACAGAAAATTCTGTTTGTTATTTGGTCACTATGTTCATGAAGGTCATTCTCGATCTTCCTTAATCCTACTCCTGTGTCTGCCTAGCTTTGCTGCCTCACCCTCAAAAATGTCTACCCTTCCAAGAGCACATGCATTGACGTTTGCCTGCCCCAGACTGATTACATAGTATGAGGCTGCCTTCAGTCTCATTCTGAAGTAGTGGAGTAGAGTGATTAAGAACATAGACACTGGAATCCTTCCTCCTGAATTTGGTTCCCAGCCCCACTGAACAACAGCTGTGTAATCCTGGTCACCTAACTTCTCTAGGTTTCATTTTGCTCATCTATAAAATGATGTTATTAGTATTCTTTATGTCAAAGAGGTTTTATTTTGATTATGAAAGAAGGTGATATTGATATATCCAATGTGCTTAGAACAGTTTGCAGTATTAGGTGAATGTTACTTATCCATTATTATTATTGTCATCATCATCATCACCATCTCCCTCCTCAGTATCAGTAGAATTCACTTAGTGATTTCTATTCAAGCACCAAGCTGAACCAGTATCTTAAATTACAAGGCTCGCAGCTTGTCTAGACCATATCAAGGGGAACTAAAAATAACAAAAATAGTTGGGTAAGCAAAAGTATTGATAGAAACCAGGCAGTGTTTCATTGTACCTGGGTTTATATTAACACCAGAGACTTTTTCAAGCACATGATGCTGCTGCTGCTGCTAAGTCACTTCAGTCGTGTCCGACTCTATGCGACCCCATAGATGGCAGCCCACCAGGCTCCCCCGCCCCTGGGGTTCTCCAGGCAAGAACACTGGAGTGGGTTGCCATTCCTCTCCAATGCATGAAAGTGAAAAGTGAAAGTGAAGTTGCTCAGCCATGTCCGACTCAGTGACCCCATGGACTGCAGCCCACCAGGCTCCTCCATCCATGGGATTTTCCAGGCAAGAGTACTGGAGTGGGGTGCCATTGCCTTCTCTGTTTCAAGCTCATAGCAGCCTTCAATTCTAGTTGTATTCTTCCAATTTGCCTTTTCCTATCATCTGTATTTGGGCTTCCCAGGTGGCGCTAGTAGTAAAGAACAGGCCTGCCAGTTCAGGAGATGTAAGAGACACTGGTTCCATCCATCCTTGGGTTGGGAAGATTCCCTCAAGGAGGGCATGGCAACCCACTCCAGTATTCTTGTCTGAAGAATCCCATGGTCAGAAGGACCTGGCAGGCTACAGTCAGTGTAGTCGCACAGTCGGACACAACTGAAGTGACTTAGCACACACAATACCATCTATTTTTAGAGTTATAAAATTTCTCTTGCAATAGTGTGTATTTTTCTTCAATTTAAACTTATGGGATAAATATATTCTGGGCCCTAGAGCACTTAGCCTTTGCCATTAAAAAAAAAAATTCACTTTCTCCTTTAAAAAATCCTGGCTATGGTAAACTTTGATTTTAAAGATTTGAATTTGCCTGTGAATTTAAAATCTATTTTTGTCACTCAAAAGTTGAATATCAACTACTTATTTTTGTTTGCAAATCTGCTGTACAAATCTATACTGAGATAAGGATGCTAGTGACCAAAGAGCCAGACTATCAGTATAAAGAAATGAAGAAAAGGTTTTTAAAAGATCACCTGAATTTTTGTCTACTTGACCTTCCAGATCTACGTTACAAATTTCTCTGTCCTGCTCTATATCTCAGGATGCTCAGTTTTATGGGCTACGTCAATAGGCCCCCTCACTCTCTGGATTCCACTTGAGTCTTGCCAATGCAAATGGCAGACATGTAGCTGGCTTCTCTCTGGCTGTTTTCTGCCCTTTGCTGAGGTCAAATCCTCTCCCACAAGGATAAATGCTCTCTCTGAATTTTGATATCTCCTCCCTCCCCTTTTCCTTTCTAGGTCGAAGTCTCAATAACTGTCTTTTCTTGCTAGCAACTAAATAATTCACCATTCCCATTGGTTGCCTTTTAACCTCCCCCCGATATTGTAAATAGTTTCTTCATTAAATGCTTCCAGCTACCCCATCAGAATGGACCCTCTGTTTCCTGCCAGGATATTGAGTGATCCAAAAGGAAATTGGAAGTGCCAGGAAACAAACAGATAAACAAACTGACTGAAAAGGAAATGTCATCATAGCACTCCACTTATTGGTTCAAAGACAACATTAATATATTTATAATTTCACATTTTGCATCAATTTTAGGTATCATTAAAGACTTCATAATGGTAGCAGAATGACAGGTAATATATTCAGCTGTGAAATTTTGAAAGTAAGGGTAATTCACCCAACAGTGAGAGGAAGAAGGAGAGGTAAGGGGAAGGGTAGACCTGCTAATATTCAAGCTTAATAGGTAAAGGGGACGAAGTCTGTGATGAATGGTAAATGGACTGGAAGTGTGTGCATTCATTATTTAAAGTTATCAAGATAACTAAAAATAGAATTAAAAATAGTGGACTAATGGTCTTGAGAGGTGGGAGGAGAGAGGTGGAAAGAGGTATAGGTGAGCTAAATCCTCGTTTCTCATAGCAGGAAATCAATAGCTCACAGCTAAATTTGACAAATCAAGAAGGAGAGGTTTGGCTCTATTATTTAGACACATGGAAACAGTGGTCAGAATAATGGCAAAAGGAAGCCATACGGAGCAGCTGCTTCTGGAGAGCAAGGCTGTGGCTCAGAAGGACAAGCGGGGAAGGCAGGTTCTGGCCTTTCATCTAAGCTCCTCTCCACTGTGAGGATCTGGTTTTTCAACCTTTACGCCTGCTGTGATAAGATAGTCACAATCCTGAGACGGTGGAGAGGGCCGGGCTTGTGAAGCACCTGCAGCTCTTAGGTCAGCGTTTCACCCTTGTATGTGAGTCGGGTGGAAAGGGGAGAGCAGAGACTTAAAGCAGGTCCACCCTTCAGCTCCCAGGGAAGGAGGGTGACTGACCTCCCATCCTGAGAAAGCTCATTTCTGTGGCTCCTGGTTGGTACCCTCCCTTTGTGCCTGAGTCCTAAAGCCTAGACAGAGGCCTTCACAGAGCTCTGTCTCACAGAGGAGCTCTCTAAGAGTCCGGAGAGGGCAAGACTCTTTTTCACCCATGATGGATGCCCGATGCTAGAGGACATGCATCTCTTTGGCTCTGATGTAATGACATCTTTTGTTTTTTGTCATTTTCATACCTGATTTAAAAAGTGTTTCTGAAAAGGAGGAGCCAAGATGGCGGAGGAGTAGGACGGGGAGACCACTTTCTCTCCTACAAATTCATCAAAAGAATAACTGAACACAGAGCAAACTTCACAAAACAACTTCTGATCGCTAGCTGAGGTCATCAGGCGCCCAGAAAAGCAGCCCATTGTCTTCGAAAGGAGGTAGGACAAAATAGAAAAGATAAAAAGTGAGATAAAAGAGCTAAGGACGGAGATCCGTCCCGGGAGCTCTTAGGCGGCATTGCTTGGGGTAGGGTCCGGGCCTGAGTGCCCTGAGGACAATCGGAGGGAGCTTCTGTGAGTTGCCAACTTGAACTGTGGGAGACCAAAAGAGAGAGAGTAAATTAACCGGCCCGAACACACTGCCGGCCGTTCGCAGAACAAAGAGACCGAGAAAATCCAGAGAAGAGCTCGCAGGCTGCGGACCAGCCCAGCCCCGCCGGAGGCAGGAGGCAGGAGGCAGGGGGGAGGGGAAGGTCGCGGCGAGACACAGGGCGCAGACACCCAACCGGCGCGGGCGGGGACTGGGGCTGGGGACGCGGAGGGCAGAAGGCCCAGGCACCCGACTGGCGCCAGCGGAAACTGAGACTGGGTCCGTGGAAGGGAGTGGGCGCACCACACCTGGGGAGAGTGCGCCCACCGAGCCCCTGGCTGCCTGGACTGCTCTGACGGGGAAGGCACAGAGAGCAGCGCAGCTTTTCCTTCCGCGCTTTTGTGGAACACCGGAGGGCTGGAACCTCGCGCAGCGCGGGGCGCGCTCCATATAGAACAGCCGGGAGCCGGAGCAGCGCAGACGGAGAGGGCAGCGTCGGCCCCTCCCTGCAGCACCAGCCCCTCCCCGCGGCGCCAGCCCCTCCCCGCAGCACCAGCCCCTCTCCGCAGAGCGACGGAACTAGCTACCTGCATAAGAGTCCACCTCCGCCCGCCTGTGTCAGGGCGGAAATGAGGCTCTGAAGAGACCGACAAACAGAAGCCAAATAAACAAAGGGAACTGCCTCAGAAGGGACTGGTGCAACAGATTAAAATCCCTCTAGAAAACACCGACTACACCGGAAGGGGCCTGTAGATATCGAGAAGTGTAAGCTGGAACGAGGAGCTATCTGAAACTGAGCCGAACCCACACTGACCACAACAGCTCCAGAGAAACTCCTAGATATAATTTTACTATTTTCTCTTTTTTTTTCTTGTTTTCTTTTTTCTTTTTTATTTTTTCTCTTTTATTTTCCTTTAAAATCCCCTATTACTCCCCCATTACTCCTTAACTTTCATTTCCATAGATTTTTACGATTTTTTTAATTAGGGGAAAAAAAAATTTTTTTTTCTTTCTTTTTTTTTTCTTCTTTTTCTTTCTTTTTTTTCTTTTTTTTCTTTCCTTTTTCTCTTCTATTTTCTATTTTTCTTTTTCTCTTATTTCTTTTAAAGTCCTCTAGTACTCCTCTACTACTCCTTAATTTTCATTTTCAATACACTATAACCTTACAAAAAAAAAAGAGAAGCCCTATTTTTAAACCGAAGATTATTCTTTCCCAATCTTGACTCTCTGTTTTCTACCACAGAACACCTCTATTTCCTCCTTTCCCCTTATCTTCCCAATCCAATTCTGTGAATCTTTGTAGGTGACTGGGCTACGGAGAACACTCTGTGAAGAGACAGCTGCGTAGATCTGTCTCTCTCCTCTAGAGTCCCCCTTTTTCTCCTCCTGCTCATCTCTATCTCCCTCCTCCCTCTCCTCTTCTTCATGTAACTCTGTGAACCTCTCTGGGTGTCCCTAACGGGGGAGAATCTTTTAGCCATTAACCTAGAAGTTTTCTTATCAGGGCTGTATAGTTGGAGAAGTCCTGAGACTACAGGAAGAATAAAACTGAAATCCAGAGGCAGGAGACTTAAGCCCAAAACCTGAGAACACCAGAAAACTCCTGACTACATGGAACTTTAAGTAATAAGTGACTGTCCAAAAGCCTTCATACCTACACTGAAACCAACCACCACCCAAGAGCCAATAAGTTTTAGAGCAAGACATACCACGCAAATTCTCCAGCAACGCAGGAACATAGCCCTGAACATCAACATACAGGTTGCCCAAGGTCACACCTAACACATAGACCCATCTCAAAACTCATTACTGGGCACTCCATTGCTCTCCAGAGAGAAGAAATCAAGTTCCACGCACCAGAACACTGATGCAAGCTTCCCTAACCAGGAAACCTTGACAAGCCAATCGTCTAACCCCACCCACTGGGTAAATCCTCCACAACAAAAAGGAACCACAGACCTCCAGAATACAGAAAGCCCACTCCAGATACAGCAATCTAAACAAGATGAAAAGGCAAAGAAATACCCAACAGGTAAAGGAACATGAAAAATGCCCACCAAGTCAAACAAAAGAGGAGGAGATAGGGAATCTACCTGAAAAAGAATTTAGAATAATGATAATAAAAATGATCCAAAATCTTGAAAACAAAATGGAGTTACAGATAAATAGCCTGGAGACAAGGATTGAAAAGATACAAGAAATGTTTAATAAAGACCTAGAAGAAATAAAAAAGAGTCAATTAAAAATGAATAATGCAATGAATGAGATCAAAAACACTTTGGAGGGAACCAAGAGTAGAATAACGGAGGCAGAAGATAGGATAAGTGAGGTAGAAGATAAAATGGTGGAAATAAATGAAGCAGAGAGGAAAAATGAAAAAAGGATCAAAAGAAATGAGGACAACCTCAGGGACCTCTGGGACACTGTGAAACGCCCCAACATTCGAATCATAGGAGTTCCAGAAGAAGAAGACAAAAAGAAAGGCCATGAGAAAATACTCGAGGAGATAATAGCTGAAAACTTCCCTAAAATGGGGAAGGAAATAGCCACCCAAGTCCAAGAAATCCAGAGAGTCCCAAACAGGATAAACCCAAGGCGAAACACCCCAAGACACATATTAATCAAATTAACAAAGATCAAACACAAAGAACAAATATTAAAAGCAGCAAGGGAGAAACAACAAATAACACACAAAGGGATTCCCATAAGGATAACAGCTGATCTATCAATAGAAACCCTCCAGGCCAGAAGGGAATGGCAGGACGTACTGAAAGTAATGAAAGAGAATAACCTACAACCTAGATTACTGTATCCAGCAAGGATCTCATTCAGATATGAAGGAGAATTCAAAAGCTTTACAGATAAGCAAAAGCTGAGAGAATTCAGCACCACCAAACCAGTTCTTCAACAAATGCTAAAGGATCTTCTCTAGACAGGAAATGCAGAAAGGTTGTATAAACGTGAACCCAAAACAACAAAGGAAATGGCAACGGGACCACACCTATCAATAATTACCCTAAATGTAAATGGGTTGAATGCCCCAACCAAAAGACAAAGATTGGCTGAATGGATACAAAAACAAGACCCCTATATATGCTGTCTACAAGAGACCCACCTCAAAGCAAGAGACACATACAGACTAAAAGTGAAGGGCTGGAAAAAAATATTTCACGCAAACGGAGACCAAAAGAAAGCAGGAGTCACAATACTCATATCAGATAAAATAGACTTTCAAATAAAGGATGTGAAAAGGGACAAAGAAGGACACTACATAATGATCAAAGGATCAATCAAAGAAGAAGATATAACAATTATAAATATATATGCACCCAACATAGGAGCACCGCAATATGTACAGCAAACACTAACGAGTATGAAAGAAGAAATTAATAGTAACACAATAATAGTGGGAGACTTTAATACCCCACTCACAACTATGGATAGATCAACTAAACAGAAAATTAACAAGGAAACAGAAACCTTAAATGACACAATGGACCAGCTAGACCTAATTGATATCTATAGGACATTTCACCCCAAAACAATCAACTTCACCTTTTTCTCAAGTGCACACGGAACCTTCTCCAGAATAGATCACATCCTGGGCCATAAATCTGGTCTTGGAAAATTCAAAAAAATTGAAATCATTCCAGTCATCTTTTCTGACCACAGTGCAGTAAGATTAGATCTCAATTACAGGAAAAAAATTGTTAAAAATTCAAACATATGGAGGCTAAATAACACGCTTCTGAATAACCAACAAATCATAGAAGAAATCAAAAAAGAAATCAAAATATGTATAGAAATGAATGAAAATGAAAACACAACAACCCAAAACCTATGGGACACTGTAAAAGCAGTGCTAAGGGGAAGGTTCATAGCATTACAGGCTTACATCAAGAAACAAGAAAAAAGTCAAATAAATAACCTAACTCTACACCTAAAGCAATTAGAGAAGGAAGAAATGAAGAACCCCAGGGTTAGCAGAAGGAAAGAAATCTTAAAAATCAGGGCAGAAATAAATGCAATAGAAACTAAAGAGACCATAGCAAAAATCAACAAAGCTAAAAGCTGGTTTTTTGAAAAGGTAAATAAAATTGACAAACCATTAGCAAGACTCATTAAGAAACAAAGAGAGAAGAACCAAATTAACAAAATTAGAGATGAAAATGGAGAGATCACAACAGACAACACTGAAATACAAAGGATCATAAGAGACTACTACCAGCAGCTCTATGCCAATAAAATGGACAACTTGGATGAAATGGACAAATTCTTAGAAAAGTATAACTTTCCAAAACTGAACCAGGAAGAAATAGAAGATCTTAACAGACCCATCACAAGCAAGGAAATCGAAACTGTCATCAAAAATCTTCCAACAAACAAAAGCCCAGGACCAGATGGCTTCAGAGCTGAATTCTACCAAAAATTTAGAGAAGAGCTAACACCTATCTTACTCAAACTCTTCCAGAAAATTGCAGAAGAAGGTAAGCTTCCAAACTCATTCTATGAGGCCACCATCACCCTAATTCCAAAACCAGACAAAGATGCCACAAAAAAAGAAAACTACAGGCCAATATCACTGATGAACATAGATGCAAAAATCCTTAACAAAATTCTAGCAAACAGAATCTAACAACATATTAAAAAGATCATACACCATGACCAAGTGGGCTTTATCCCAGGAATGCAAGGATTCTTTAATATCTGCAAATCAATCAATGTAATACACCACATTAACAAATTGAAAGATAAAAACCATATGATTATCTCAATAGATGCAGAGAAAGCCTTTGACAAAATTCAACACTCATTTATGATTAAAACTCTCCAAAAAGCAGGAATAGAAGGAACATACCTCAACATAATAAAAGCTATATATGACAAACCCACAGCAAGCATCACCCTCAATGGTGAAAAATTGAAAGCATTTCCCCTGAAATCAGGAACAAGACAAGGGTGCCCACTCTCACCACTACTATTCAACATAGTGTTGGAAGTTTTGGCCACAGCAATCAGAGCAGAAAAAGAAGTAAAAGGAATCCAGATAGGAAAAGAAGAAGTGAAACTCTCACTGTTTGCAGATGACATGATCCTCTACATAGAAAACCTAAAGACTCTACCAGAAAATTACTAGAGCTAATCAATGAATATAGTAAAGTTGCAGGATATAAAATTAACACACAGAAATCCCTTGCATTCCTATATACTAACAATGAAAAAACAGAAAGAGAAATTAAGGAAACAATACCATTCACCATTGCAACAAAAAGAATAAAATACTTAGGAGTATATCTACCTAAAGAAACAAAAGACCTATACATAGAAAACTATAAAACACTGATGAAAGAAATCAAAGAGGACACAAACAGATGGAGAAACATACCGTGTTCACGGATTGGAAGAATCAATATTGTCAAAATGGCTATTCTACCCAAAGCAGTCTATAGATTCAATGCAATCCCTATCAAGCTACCAACGGTATTTTTCACAGAACTAGACCAAAGAATTTCACAATTTGTATGGAAATACAAAAAACCTCGAATAGCCAAAGTAATCTTGAGAAAGAAGAATGGAACTGGAGGAATCAACCTGCCTGACTTCAGACTCTACTACAAAGCCACAGTCATCAAGACAGTATGGTACTGGCACAAAGACAGAAATATAGATCAACGGAACAGAATAGAAAGCCCAGAGATAAATCCACGAACCTATGGACACCTTCTCTTTGACAAAGGAGGCAAGGATATACAATGGAAAAAGGACAACCTCTTTAACAAGTGGTGCTGGGAAAACTGGTCAACCACTTGTAAAAGAATGAAACTAGAACACTTTCTAACACCATACACAAAAATAAACTCAAAATGGATTAAAGATCTAAATGTAAGACCAGAAACTATAAAACTCCTCGAGGAGAACATAGGCAAAACACTCTCCGACATAAATCACAGCAAGATCCTCTATGACCCACCTCCCAGAATATTGGAAATAAAAGCAAAACTAAACAAATGGGACCTAATGAAACTTAAAAGCTTTTTCACTACAAAGGAAACTATAAGTAAGGTGAAAAGACAGCCGTCATATTGGGAGAAAATAATAGCAAATGAAGAAACAGACAAAGAATTAATCTCAAAAATATACAAGCAACTCCTGCAGCTCAATTCCAGAAAAATAAATGACCCAATCAAAAAAATGGGCCAAAGAACTAAACAGACATTTCTCCAAAGAAGACATACAGATGGCTAACAAACACATGAAAAGATGCTCAACATCACTCATTATTAGAGAAATGCAAATCCAAACCACAATGAGGTACCATTACACGCCAGTCAGGATGGCTGCTATCCAAAAGTCTACAAGCAATCAATGCTGGAGAGGGTGTGGAGAAAAGGGAACCCTCTTACACTGTTGGTGGGAATGCAAAGCTGCTATGGAAAACAATGTGGAGATTTCTTAAAAAACTGGAAATAGAACTGCCATATGACCCAGTAATCCCACTTCTGGGCATACACACTGAGGAAACCAGATCTGAAAGAGACACGTGCACCCCAATGTTCATCGCAGCACTGTTTATACTAGCCAGGACATGGAAGCAACCTAGATGCCCATCAGCAGATGAATGGATAAGGAAGCTGTGGTACATATACACCATGGAATATTACTCAGCCATTAAAAAGAATTCATTTGAACCAGTCCTAATGAGATGGATGAAGCTGGAGCCCCTTATACAGAGTGAAGTAAGCCAGAAAGATAAAGAACATTACAGCATACTAACACATATATATGGAATTTAGAAAGATGGTAACGATAACCCTATATGCAAAACAGAAAAAGAGACACAGAGGTACAGAACAGACTTTTGAACTCTGTGGGAGAAGGTGAGGGTGGGATGTTTTGAAAGAACAGCATGTATATTATCTATGGTGAAACAGATCACCAGCCCAGGTGGGATGCATGAGACAAGTGCTCCGGCCTGGTGCACTGGGAAGACCCAGAGGAATCGGGTGGAGAGGGAGGTGGGAGGGGGGATCGGGATGGGGAATACGTGTAAATCCATGGCTGATTCATATCAATGTATGACAAAACCCACTGAAATGTTGTGAAGTAATTAGCCTCCAACTAATAAAAAAAATAATAATTAAAAAAAATAAAAAGTCAAAAAATAAAAAGTGTTTCTTTGGCAATCTCCCTCTCCCAATCTCTTTAGGAGAGCTGTTGTTTCAAAACCCAGGTGGCATTATTTAAAGTGTGTGGATTCTGGTAGGCAAACTCTAGAGGCACCTCATCCCTGTCTCCCATGGCCTTCAAGGTGGACTTCTAGAGAACAAAGAAACAGGGACCCTTGGGTTTCCAGTCCAGGCTTGGGATGAGAATATGTGTCTCAAATGAAGACCAGTAAAGACTCAGTGCTCTGGTTTCAAACTCACTGGAGTATAAGGGCTGCTGATTTTAGGTTGAGCCTTCCTTCTACAAAAGGGTGAGAGAGTTCATGTAACACACAGATACATCAGTGGCAACCCAAAGCCAGCCCTTGTTCAAATCTCCCTATTTTCCAATAGGAAACAATTTATCCTTAGTCCATCATTCAAGGTCACCAGTAATGTGGCCCTAGCCCTCATTTCACCCTCTGATCTTACATATTTAACTCCTTGCTTACAGAATACACTCCTTTTTCCCAACAAATGTCCCATGCTTTCTCAAATCCATGACTATGATTGTACCATTCATTTTATCTGCCATGTCTTTAGCTGAAATACATCCTCCTAGCCAGAAGTAGAACATGGGCCACTGACCATAGTGATGCTGAACTCTCTTTGTAATTTCATTCTTTCCCACATTATAGCTTGCAAGCTTATAATTTTGAACTGTGCTATGATACACACCTAGTTCCTGGACAATATGACTCTCTTCTTGAGTGCAACCAAGACCATTATATGACCCCAGTCTCATTCACAAGAAGACAGTATCTATAAATGCTAATTACTCTTTGGAAGATAAAGGTTAACTTTCCTCCACTGAAGGACATAAAGGGACAAGATGGTATGTGTATGGCAGGTCCTTCTTTACTCAAGGACCCCAGGCCAGTTCTGAGAACAGAAAAAAACATGCAACATCCTGGCATCCGATGAGTCTTTGAAAAATTAAAGTTCAAATAATATCAAGCCTCTAGGCTCAAATACAGATTTATGGAAAAGTGAGGAAACCGAGACCTATGTTAAGCAGACTGCACGGTAAAATGGACAAAGCTCAAACAATAGGAACCTCGATGGGACTAATGGCCTTATTTCATCAACAAATAAATATAAGGAGAAAAGTAGTGGTGAATAGTAAACCTACAGGTGTAAAAAAAAAAAAAAAAAAAAAAAACTAAACTAAAAAACTACATCAATTAACTGCAATGTGTCGGCCTTCTTTGAATCCTGATAAAGCAATCTGTAAACAAAGCAAAACATTTGTGACAATTATGAGACCATTAGAAATTTGGGGGTGTGGGAGGGAGAAGGGTGGGTATGTAAAGATGCTAAAAAGGTACAAAATTCTAGTTTTAAAATAAATAAGTCATAGTGTTGCAGCCACGCGTTCTGGGAGACAAACTCACCCAGAAGGACAATGCAGTTAGTGGAGAGCAGTTTATTACACCGTCGGGCCCAAGGTAGAGTCTCCTCTTAGCCAAGGACTCCGGCCAGTTTTTTGTGAAAACCTTATATACCCTAAGTGTATGTGCATAAACCCACCTCCCCAAATTCCTTGAAATTAGTCTTAACAAAGGAAAAAGAAAGATGATTCATATGCCTTAAGTAACTAGGTAGTTAACAGTGGACAATTATCAATAGGCCTGTGGTCATACCCAATAAGCATAATAGAATGTATGATTCTATTCAGTTACACAGATTATTAGGGTATTCTTTTAGGCAACAGGGGCCTGGTTTTCCAGTTGGCATGTCGTTTCCATAGATACTGGGCATATAGCTCAAAGTCCCCAGTCCAGCCCAGGATGGAGTCCTGCTTTCAAGATAGAGCCTGTTCTGTTTCCTCCTTCAGTAGTACACAGCATACTGACCAAAAGAAAACGGAATGTTGACTGAATATTTGATATTATGGAATTATTGTTAATTTTTTTAATGTGAAAATGGCACTTCATAGAAATCTGCCCTAAAACAAGCTCCTTCCCACCTCTGCATTCAGCATAATCTTTACTCAGAGCTGTATACAATCTCCTAAATGTTAACTGAAAGGTAGGCATTACTCATAAGGAGTAGATTCTGATATTCATCTTCCTGCTACAGATTAATTCATATTCAAATTTCCCATCCAAGGCCTCCCTCTGATGATTCAGAAAGTATGTGCCCTGAATAAGTACAAATACATATCTGGAGCTTTAATTTGACCATAGAATGTACCTCCTTCTGAATTTATCAGAATTTCTTTCTTCCTTACTGCTGGCAGAACTGGTGGTGATTCTGGCTCCTTGTCAGGTAGCACAGGCAACCAAGGGACATAATCATTCAACTCCTTCCCAGAGTCCTTAAGATCACAGTAAAAGTGAAAGTTGCTCAGTCATGTCTGATTCTTTGCAACCCCATGGACTATACAGTCCATGGAATTCTCCAGGCCAGAATACCGGAGTAGGTAGCCTTTCCCTTCTCCAGGGGATCTTCCCAACCCAGGGATCGAGCCCAGGTCTCCATTGCAGGCAGATTCTTTACCAGCTGAGTCGCAAGGGAAGCCAAGATCACAGGCATAATATCAATTGTTGTACTGACATACTCAGAAAAAACTTTGAACTTATACACAAGATAGAAAGCTTGCTCGTATCATCTGGGACCTCTTTTGTTCTGGGGAGGAGAACCTGGGATACCCCACCAGCACAGCAGGTACAACAGAGACAGCACCAGCTACAACTACACTTTCAGGAAGAGCTGAGTGTCCTGCATGGAACGGACAGACACGGAGCACATGCCCCAGGCTTCACTCTTCAGTAGATGAAGGGACACATGCACAAAGAAAAGCTTGCTTTTTGAAATAAAATAATATATAGGTGAAATAGAAAGCTACTTATCAAAGCAAAACAACCCATCAAACAACAACAACAAAAACTATATAGAAACAAGTGTGCTAGAAAGAGGTGAATAAATCAAAATGACTCTGAAGTTACTGTTCATGAAAATTAGACTCTGGAAAACTGCCTCCAGGACGAAAAATATCATAGTCTGATTCCCTCCAGAGGTAAATATATAAGGTTTGAGAGAGTTAGTTGCTCAGTTGTGTCCAACTCTTTGTGACCCCATGGACTGTAGCCCACCAGGTCCTCTGTCCATGGAATTCTCCAGGCAAGAATACTTGAGTGAGCTGCCATTCTCTTCTCCAGGGCTTCTTCCCAACCCAAGGATTGAACCCAGGATAGCCTTCATTGCAGACAGATTCTTTACCATCTGAGCCACCAGGGAAATCCCCATATGAAGTTCATTCTTAGCCTTTATATTATTTTATTTTATTTATTTTATTATTTTTATTGAAGTGTTAATTTACAAGATTGTGCTAGTTTTTGTCATTTTATTTTATTTGATCTGCATTTTAGTTCTACTTAGTTCATTTCTATAGAATAAATGCTGGATGGTTCTAGAGTTGACAGTTGTGGTATACTAGATTTTTGTACCAGATAACTATCTCCAAAACACATAGCACTAACACACACACACACACACACCCCCCAAAACAAACAAAAAATATTTATCTATGCAGGACAAAATGATAGATAAGAGCTAGTTTGAAAAGTCGAATTGATCTGTGTTTGCTTCCCAGCCCTTCATTTACTAGTCTCAGTGAAAGTAGACTTCTCATTTGCAAAATTGGAAACATGATATGTGTGTTACAAGAAAGTTATAAAGAAATATCCGTTTATTCATTCTACAAATACACACGAGGTGCATCCTTTGTACCAGGTATCATGCTAGAAACCTAGATACACACATAAGATTCCTGCTTATTGGAGATTACATTCCAGAGGGAAAGACACAAAATAAAAAGTTAACAAACAAATGATATAAATAATTACAGATTATGATTAGCACTCTGAACCAAATAAAACAAGGTGTTTGTTTTGATAGAAAGTATAGGAAGACTTAGGATTTCCTGGGTGGCTCAGTGGTAAAGAATCCATCTGCCAAGCAGAAGACATAGGTTTGATCACTGGGTGAGGAAGATCCCCTGGAGAAGGAAACGGCAACCTACTCCAGTATTCTTGCCTGGGAAATCCCATGGACAGAGAAGTCTGGCGGGTTAGTCCATGGGGTTGCAAAGCATCAAACATGAGCAAGAGACTGCACTCACATATAGGGAGACTTACAGGGCAATCGTAAAAAGTCTTTCTAAAGAGATGACATTGAACCTTAAATAGGAGAAGAAACTGCTGAGGGAAGAGAGATCCTTGAAGGAAGAATGGTGAAGACTAAGGCCCTGGGACTGGCCATTTCTTCGAAGGGGCAGAGAATTGAAGAGGGCATTCAAGCAGAGTTAAGAGGTGAGTTGAGAGGAGGATCAGAGTCAGATCATGCAGGTCCTGGTAGATCTGGAAGCGTTTAGATTTTGTTCTAAGTGCAGTGTTACTGGAAGCATCAAGTAAGACTGAACACATTTTTAAAAAATAATCTAGTTTCTGTCTGGAGTATGACTGTAAAGAAGTAAGAGTAGAAGTCAAAAGATAAGCTGGGAGGCAAATCAAACCAGATTAGCGAGAGAAGGTGGGGGCCTGAGCCAGGAAGCTGGCATTGGTGAAGAAGATAAATGCATGCACGTGTCATATATTTTGGGTACAGGATGGACAAGGGCTTGATGAAAGATTAATCTGGGTACATGCTGTGTTGTGCTAAGTCGCTCCAGTTGTGTCCAACTCTGTGCGACCCCATGGACTGTAGCCCATCAGGCCCCTCTGTCCTTGGGATTCTCCAGACAAAAATACTGGAGTGGGTTGCCATGCCCTTCTCCAGGGAATCTTCCCAACCCAGGGATCAAACCCTCCTGTCTTAAGTCTCCTTCATTGGCAGGCAGGTTCTTTACCACTAGTGCCACCTGGGAAGCAATCAGGGTAATGGGAAAGAGGTCATTCTGAGATGACCCCCAAGTTCTTGTTTATTGGATAAACAATAAATCATTTATGGAGGAGGAGAAAACCTGAGGAGGAAAGAATTATGAATCACAAATAAGATAATGCATACTTTGTATGAAGAACACTTAAAATTGTTCCTGACATACAATGCGCTTTCAACAGGTGTGACTGAAAGAAAATGCCTCTATTATCTGATAATTCAGGTCCATTAGTTTCCCTTGACAACCCATTACAATTTAAGTAAGATCTTCCCAAAGCATTTTCCATTTCGTGTCTCTGTGCTCTTATTGTTCCCTTTTCAATAACTTAATGTTTAAGGTCGATATATTCCTTATTTTCAGATCCGATGGGGTAATGAAGGCAAAAATCGCTCTTCCTCTATTCGTTTAAAACAAACACTGCAAGCCAAAATGATTACTCTGATTTGTTCTTCCCAACAATTCTTACCTTTCTGAGATGGACAGAAAACCTCTTTGGCCATCTGCAACAAAGGCACTGCCTGAGCTGACCACGAAAGACAGTCCTTCTAGTTCAACACCCGCAACTGGGAGGCACGGAAGTAGAACAATAAAAGTTGTTAACATACACAGGAGGTTGCTGCAGGCTGGACATGATGCCTCAAGCACTTTACAATGAGGGCAGTCCCTTGAAATGGACAGGTTGCTCATTGTCCTACAGATTTTGATAGTTATTATGGCAATTTTCCAGCAGAGGGCAGTAAAGGGTGTCTAAAGATGGGTAAACTTAGAAAAGTGCGTAACATTGCTTTGAGCTAGGACCGTGTCCCTACACCCAGGCCTACAGGGCAGAGGGTAAGAGGCTATGTTCTTCCAGTGCCAAACAGATGATCAAAACTAGATGCCACTTAGAATTGAAAGAGTCCATGAACTTGGATGGGGCTTCCCTGATAGCTCAGTGGTAAAGAATCCACCTGCAATGCAGGAGATGCGGTTTTGATCCCCGGGTTGGGAAGATCCCCTGGAGGAGGAAATGGCAACCCACTCTGGTATTCTTGCCTGGAGAATCCCATGGACAAAGGAGCCTGGCAGGCTACAGTCCACGGGGTCGCAGAGAATCAGACATAACTGAGCACAGGACTGGTTATGCAATCTCTCCTTGTTGAAGACTTATGTGCATGCTAAGTCGTGTCCAACTCTTTGTGCCCACTTGGACTTTGTGACCCCACCAGGCTCCTCTGTCCTTGGGATCCTCCAGGCAAGAATACTGGAGTGAGTTGCCATTCCCTTCTCCAGGGGATCTTCCTGAAAAAGGGATCAAACCCATGTCTCCTGAGGTTCCTGCATTACAAGCAGATTTCTTTACCACTGAGCCACAAGGGAAGCCCTTGATGACTTATAACCACCTGATAAAATAGGTTCTGTCATCACCTCCATGAGGTGATGCAGAAACTAAGGCTTATAGAAGAGTGACAAATTGCCCAAGGTCAACTAGAGAAAATGAGAGAGTTGGGATTTGAATCCACATCAAAATCCACCATTTCAATTCTATGCAGTTCAAATTCCCAAAAGATATTTCTGTTCCCTCAATGCATTTGTGGAACTTGAAAGGATACAAATATTCGCATCAAGAAAAGGGAGCCTTCTCTAGCCAGCCAAACCTGTCCCACAGTGAAGCAGACTGTTTTTTGAGATGACTTTTTCACCAAGGTGGAGACACGCCTGGGAGGCTTGGATGGCTGGCTGTGTCCAGGAGATTTCTGCCATGAAAAGAAGTTGAACTAAATGGCCCATGACACTGGGGTCTAGGGGAGGGAGGTAGGCAATGAACTCATTTTGACACTTCCTCTGTGACTCAGTATTTGGGTTTCATTTAGAGAAATGCTTTGGAGCCTATTTAAAAGCCACACAAGAAAAGTAGCTTCATTGTTTAAGTTATTTATTTCTTCCTGCTAGCTTTTCCTCAATTGATCGTCAGACTTGACTCTAAATAACATTCAGCTGTTTGTTAAATTTTAACATAAATCAATGTACGGCTTACAATCTACCTACTGATCACTCATACTCAAAAGACACATTTACTACAGACAAGTAGGATCATTGGACGAGTGCATAGCCTCCAGGGTAACACATTTGATTCAGACAGCAGTACGTTTTAATGCTTTTGTTATAATTTAGCCACCTCACTGTGTAGTTATGCAGTTCACTCCGGCACATCGCTGGTTTGAACAGTGTGGGTCCACTTCCATGAGATTTTTTTTTCAATAAAAAATATTTGTATTTTCATTTTACAGATCATTAACTAAGTGTGAGAAATTTGTGTTCTATGAGTCATTCCATTATGTGGAATCAAAAGAACTAGAGTTTCAGTGCTAATTCTATCCAAATTGCTTCTGCTTCTCATCCTTGGGTGAGTCATTTATCAATTCCTTTGTTTTTGAGGCAGAGAGAGCAGTACATGAATTTTCGACTTTGGGCATGGGAGTCAGTGCCCACAGTCTCCGCGTTGTTCAAGGATATTTCCTGCCTTTGTAATAATAGAAATCACCTAACATTTATCCAGTGTGTTTTAAGTTTTAAAGTCCAACAATGTACATCATATCATTTTGGTTCAATCCTCATAAAAACCTTGTGATTTACAACAGAGTTCGATATATCCATTTTCCAAATAAGAAAACTAACTGAGAAATAGGAAGTGACTTACCCATGATAAATGTCTAGGTCAAGGCATGAGCTCCTGAGCCCTGCAAAAGCACAATCTTGGTTTGGTGTTTAAGAGCTTAGATTTTATCAGCCTGTAGCCAGACTCACTTCTCAGCTTCTTACCACACAACACTGACTAGTCATTTAACTTCTCTCACCCATAGTTTCTTCACGCTTAGAATAGTGGTTATAAGAATATCCATCAGATAAAGTTGATGTGAAGATTATTGATGAACTCTAGGTACTGGCCAGGACAGGATAATACCCAACCAATTTTAGCTGTTATTATAATATTATACTCCACTGCATCTGACCTTCATGCATGTGTGCTGCTTATGTGAGGGCCACATACCAACCGCTGGTTCTGATATGCTGGAAGCAATAAAAACACTTCCCTGTGACCTGGCACTAGCTCTATGCTATATATACTCAGACTAGAAGAAACAGGTGCAGCAGCCAGGGTGACTCTTCCAAAATATAAGCCCAAATTGCAAGGTATTCCTAATAAAGGAAAGTTTATTTCCTGCTGTTCCTGTTGCTCAGTTGCTCAGCTGTGTCTGACTCTTTCCAACCCCGTGGACTGCAGCACACCAGGCTTCCGTGTCCTTCACCATATCCTGGAACTTGCTCAGACTCATGTCCATTGAGTCAGTGAAGCCATCCAACCATCTCATTCTCTGTTGTCCCCTTCTCCTCCTGCCTTCAATCTTTCCCAGCATCAGGGTCTTTTCTAATAAATTGGCTCTTCACATCAGGTGACCAAAGTATTGGCGCTTCAATTTCAGCATCAGTCCTTCTAATAAATATTCAGGACTGATTTCCTTTAGGATTAACAGGTTTGATCTTGCAGTCCAAGGGACTCTCAAGAATCTTCTCAACACCACAGCTCAAAAGCATCAATTCTTTGGTGCTCAGCCATCTTTATGGTCCAACTCTCACATCCATACATGACTACTGGAAAAACCATAGCTTTGGCTATACAGATCTTTGTCAGCAAAGTAATGTCTCTGCTTTATAATATGCTGTTTAGGTTTGTCATAGTTTTCCTTCCAAGGAGCAAGCATCTTTTAATTTGATGACTGCAGTCACCATCTTCAGTGATTTTGGAGCCCAAGAAAATAAAGGTTGTCACTGTTTCCATTGTTTCCCCATCTATTTGCCATGAAGTTATGGGACCAGATGCCATGATCTTCCTTTTCTGAATGCTGCATTTCAAGCCAGCCTTTTCACTCTCCTCTTTCACTTTCATCAAGAGGCTCTTCAGTTCCTCTTTGCTTTCTGCCATAAGGGTGGTGTCATCTGCATATCTGAGGTTATTGATATTTCTCCTGGCAATCTTGATTCCAGCTTGTGCTTCATCCAGCCCGGTATTTTGCATGATGTACTCTGCATATAAGTTAAATAAGCAGGGTGACAATATACAGCCTTGATGTACTCCTTTCCCAATTTGGAACCCGTCCATTGTTCCTTGTCCAGTTCTAACTATTGCTTCTTGTCCTGCATGCAGATTTCTCAGGAGGCAGGCAAGGTGGTCTGGTATTCCCGTTTCTTTAAGAATTTTCCACAGTTTGTTGTGATCCACACAGTCAAAGACTTTAGCATAATCTAAATACACAGTGTAGTCCAAAAGGATTGCTAAACACCAAAAGAACAAACTCCTTGGTGGCAAAGATGGATAATATGATCAAACTAAAATTCAGAACGTCTACATTTCAAACTATGCCATGATCAATGTGAAAAAAAATCTCAGTCTAGGAAAATATGTTCCATGCTTTATAATCTCTAGCATTTGATTTTTATCCAGAATATACAGAGAACTCTCAAATACTCATATTACTATTATTGTTTCCTTTGACAAATGCTGACTGAGCATCTACCAGGAAGTTTTCTGGGAACTGAAGGTAGAACTTACATTCTAGAGAAGGAAACAATATACACACGCAAAAAATCAAGTATGCAAATGCATATGTAATAAATAAAATCTTGATAGGTACTATGAAGAAAATACATTAAGATTGTTGGTGGCAAGCTCTTTTCCATGGGAAGATTGAGGAAGCCTTCTCCAAGCAGATAAGTGAATAGAAATCTGGATGAAATGAGAGATTCAGTCATTCAAACCTCTGGAGGAACAACATCCTATGAAGAGAGAACAAAAAAGTCTCAGGTCCCAGGAACATACATGATATACTTAAGGTGCAGCCAGGAGACCAATGGAGTGAGTGCTGGAAAAGTGTCAAGAGATGAACCTGGTAAGTTTAGACAAGTTTTGGGTCATATTGTGACTAGCAGGCCTTAGAAATGTATTTGGATTTTATTCTGAGTGTAATGTGAATCCATGGGAGGATTTTGAGCAGAGACTGCATGATCTGATTTCAATTTTAGAAGAATAATTTTGCCAAGGATGTGCAGAACTGATTCTCAGAGGTCAAGAAGGGAGCCACTCTAATAAGATTGTTAGAAGGTCACTGCAGAAACATAGACAAGAGAGGATGATGGATAGGACTTAAGAGGCAGCACTGAAAGAAAAGTCAGTGTTTATGGGATGTATTTGGAAATAAATGCAACAGTGCTTCCTTTTGGATGTGGGAGGTAAGGAATAGAAATCAAGGGTGATTCCAGGGATTTTAGCCCAAGGAATTGGTTAAATGGTGGTAGCACTTTCCGAGATGGGGAAATCTCAGAGAGAAACAGTGAGAGGGAGAGCTAGCAAGTGTTCTGTTTAGGCAAATTAAGTTTGAAATGCCCAACCTAAATCTAAGCAGAAATATCAAATAGGAAATTGAAGGCATGAGATTTTGAAAGAATGTGGGACTGGAGCTTGTGCAGATGAGCAGGCAAGGGATAGGAAAGGGAGAAATAGAAAGTAAGTAGAAGCAAGAAATAGAAGCTAGCAAAGGAAGAACACTATAACTGGGGTAAGATGGAAAATACTTACAAGAAGCTAGATTTTTTTCAAAAGTGGCAATGAAAAGAACATACCCACCCACCTCCTTCGTGGGACATGGACATAAGAGAAAAAATAGCACCCATTTGAGAGGGTAGGCATAAAATCCTTTGGATATATCCAGATTTCAGGTACAATAAGAGAGTGAGTAGTCCTGAGAGATATTTAGCATATAGGTGAATTTACTGATGACAGTGAATTCTCGGAGGGCAGAGAAAATTTTGGGGGAGTTTAGGAAAGGGTGAAAAATTGAATTAGATTACTGAACATGCAAACTATGTGGGATCATAATCTGTAAAATGATGGCTGATCTGGTGGCTTAATTTCTCCTCTGGGTGGGCAGTCATTTTGTATTACTTCTGGATGACCTTGTAGGGGAAGATGGGTAATCCATTTTAACAGCAGAGTTCATCTGGGGGTTTATCTTGAAGGCTGCCTATGAATTTTGCACATAGAAGCAGGTGACTGTGATTTGAGGATTCAGTCTAGTAGGTCTGGAATTAGCCTGAGATGTTTATTATTTACTTCACACTATGTAGCTTGTATGAATTAATTGTATTCCCTGTAAGCATGGGTCCAAGATGATCTTGGAACAGCTCCAACTGACTTATTAGCATTGCTTATTGATAATAGCAAAATAGAGAATATGCAGCTGGTTTTGGTGTGACCACCCTTGGTCTGTGATTTTAGGGCTGGTGAAATAGAAAAATGATGCCTACCAGGCTGAGGCCAAGACCACACTTTGGGCTCCCATGTTTCAAGGACCTCGTGCTCTCATCAGTGGTTCCTGATCTGAGAGTGAGCACCTTTGGTGTGGCTCTACAGAAAGAGGGCATTTGAAGTTTATTCTTGCCTTCTCCAGAGGCAGCTTCTGACTGTGGGACATGTTCTTACCTTAATGGCATTGCTCTAGTGCATCCACTTCCTGCAGTAATCCATAGATGCATTCAGTTCATTTCAGTTGCTCAGTCATGTCTGACTCTTTGCAACCCCATGGACTGTAGCACACCAGGCTTCCCTGTCCATCACCAACTCCTGGAGCTTGCTCAGACTCATGTCCATCAAATTGGTGATGCCATCCAACCATCTCATCCTCTATCATCCCCTTCTCCTCCTGACTTCAATATTTCCCAGCATCAGGGTCTTTTCCAAGGAGTTGTTCTTTGCATCAGGTGGCCAAAGAATTGGAGCTTCAGCCTCAGCCTCAGTCTTCCATTGGATATTCAGGAGTGACTTTCTTTAGGATTGACTGGTTTCATCTCTCTGCAGTCCAAGGGACTTAAGAGTTTTCTTCAACACCACAGTTTAAAAGCATCAATTCTTCAGCACTCAGCTTTCTTTATGATCCAAATCTCACATCTATACATGACTACTGGAAAAATCATAGCTTTGACTATAGGGACCAATGGTACCATAGACATGTACCCTTGTCATTTTCCATCCTGTGAATCCTCTTTGGCAGTTAATCCTATCATACTGTGACAATTAGTAGATGATGGTAAGCTGACAGAGATGTGTCAGCTTCCTAAAGTCCTCATGGGAGCAACGCCAACATGTGGTTGGCTGAAAAATGGTCCCCAAAGATATTCAGATCCTAAATCTGGAACCTGTGCACGTTACCTTATATGAAAAAAGAAACGTAGCAGATGTGATTAAGTTAAGGATTTTGAGATAGGGAGATTACCCTGGATTATCCAGGTGGGCCCAATGTAATCACAAGTGTCATTTTAAGAGAGATATGGGAGGAGATTTTACAACAGTAGAGGAAGACGGCAGTGTGACAGTAGAAGCAGAGAAAGGAAAGGCAGATGATATGATCCAAGGAAGCCTGTCCTTCACAAGCTGAAGTATGCAGGCAACTTCCTAATACTGGGGAAAGCAAGGACACAGGATCTCTTCCAGAGCTTCCAAAGGATCCAGCCCTGGAGATGACTTTCAGATTCATTTCAACCTTCTGGTTCCAACTGTGAGAAAATAAATGGGTATTACTTTAAGCCACTAAATGTGTGATACTTTGTGACAGCAGCTGAAGGAAACTAATACATAGCCGACCCCTCTTGAAACCTCAGAAGGGTAGAGTTGCAGATCAGGGAGGGGCAGCCTTCCCAGAGGACTTGGAGCTGAAAATCAACCTTAAGTCCTTCTGTGTGTTACTTTGCTCTCGCAACCACAGCCCTGCATTCTGCCTCTGTAAATTTGCCCATTTTTGGCAAAATTCATAGGAATTTTGCAGTATGTGTGATTGTATATCATTTGTACTATTTATTGTCTTTCACTTGCCAGAATGCTTTTGAAGTTTATCCACTTACAGCAGGTATGAGCAGTTTGTCCTTTTATATTTCCAAATAGCATTTCATTATGTGGGAATGCCACATTCAGTTTATCAATTCAAGTTTATCACTCTCTTATGAAACATGTTATAGTTATGTGCACAAAAATCTTTGGGTGGACACATTTTCATTCCTTTGGGGTAGATATCTAGGATTGGAATTGCTGCATCAGATTGCATGTGTGAATTCTATTTTTTTAAAAAACCATGAAGCTGCTTTTCAAGGTAGCTCTAGCATTTTACATTTCAGCCAGCAATATAAGAGAGATCTGCTTTTGTTATGTCCTTGCCCACACTGGATATTGTCAGTCTTTTCCATTCAGTTCAGTTCAGTCGCTCAGTTGTGTCTGACTCTTTCCAACCCCATGGACTGTGGCACACCAGGTTTCCCTGTCCTTCACCAACTCCCAGAGCTTGCTCAAACTCATGCTTATCAAGTCGGTGATGCCATCCAACCATCTCATCCTCTGTTGTCCCCTTCTCCTGCCTTCAGTTGTTCCCAGCATCAGGGTCTTTTCCAATGAGTCAGTTCTTCACATCAGATGGCCAAAGTATTGGAATTTCAGCTTAGCCTCAGTCCTTCCAATGAATATTCAGAACTGATTTCCTTTAGGATTGACAGGTTGGATCTCCTTGCAGTCCAAGGGACTCTCAAGCGTCTTCTCCAACACCATAGTTCAAAAGCATCGGTTCTTCAGCACTCAGCTTTCTTTATAGTCCAACTCTCACATCCATATATGACTACTGGAAAAACCATAGCTTTGACTAGACAGACCTTTGTTGGCAAAGTAATGTCTCTGCTTTTTAATATGCTATCTAGGTTGGTCATAGCTTTTCTTCCAAGGAGCAATCATCTTTTAATTTCATAGCTACAGTCACCGTCTGCAGTGGTCTTGGAACCCAAGAAAATAAAGTCTGACACTGTTTCCATCGTTTGCCCATCTATTTGCCATGGAGTGATGGGACCGGAAGCCACAATCTTCCTTTTTTGAATGTTGAGCTTCAGGTCAGCTTTTTCACTCTCCTCTTTCACTTTCATCAAGAGGTTCTTTATTTCCTCTTCATTTTCTGCCATAAAGGTGGTGTCATCTGCATATCTGAGGTTACTGATATTTCTCTTGGCAATCTTGACTCCAGCTTGTGCTTCATCCAGCCTGGCATTTCACATGATGTACTCTGCATATAAGTTAAAAAAGTAGGGTGACAAGATACACCTGGGGTGACATACTCCTTTCCAATTTGGAACCAATCTGTTGTTCCATGTGCAGTTCTAACTGTTGCTTCTTGACCTGCATACAGATTTCTCATGAGGCAGGTAAGGTGGTCTGGTATTCCCATCTCTTTAGGAATTTTCCACAGTTTCTTGTGATCTACACAGTCAAAAGCTTTGGTGTAGTCAATAATGCAGAAGTAGATGTTTTCTCTGGAACTCTCTTGCTTTTTCTATGATCCAACAGATGTTGGCAATTTGATCTCTGGTTCCTCTGTCTTTTCTAAATCCAGCTTGAACATCTGTAAGTTCTTGGTTCACGTACTATTGAAGCCTTGCTTGGAGAATTTTGAGCATTACTTTTCATTACATCTATTCTAATGATTCATTTCCTGTATCCTAACCACCTTATCTTTCAGTTTCTCATGACTCCCATACCTGTCATGCATGCCCACAAAATTGTACCTTTGTACATGTTTTTTCCTTTGCCTCTAATGCCATTCACAATCCCTAGGACTCCTTATCCTTGGAGACCTTAAGTTGAGATGGCTTCCTGGCTTACAAAGACACTTGGATGATCCTTATTCTATGCTCCTTGAGCACCTTGTCCATCCTAGCATGGTACTTATAGCCCTGCATTGTACATCAGGATTGGTCTGTCCGCCTTCTCCCAAATTATGCCAATTACTTGAGGGAAGGACACTCATTCCTTGTTGTATTCACGGTCAGTGTCTGGAATTCAGTAGAAATTTACTACATCCTTAATTAAGAAATTGGTGGATGAGTGAGTGGTTGAGTGAGGAATTAGGAGATTATAGAAATGGAAATATTTTAAAGAAAGGAGACCTTTGAGGCACCGCCAACCCTGCTTCTGCCTCCTGTCCAAAGGAACCTGATTACAAAGCTGATAGGAGAGAAATCTATTTATTAGACTAGATCAGGAGACATGCTGGCAATGAAAATGCATCAAGATGGAAAGATTGTGATGACAAGAGCTGAGAGATAGGGTTCTTTCATTAAGGACTTTTCACTTGACAGCCACAATTTTTATCATGATGTGTGCTGGCCCAGGAACACATCCAGGGGCTGTTTTTGTGAACATGTTTCCTTTCAGTTTGTAGCCCTTGACTTTTAAGCTCCTCTACTTTAATAAAAGAAACCCTGATACACTGGGGCCATTACATAATGCTTTCCTCTTTTAATGAAATTTTTAGTTCAAACTGTAAATGGCAATTCACTGAATTTCATAGTAAAACTAGATGAATCTCTCAGCTTCCTCTTCACCTGAGCTTCAGATGTCATTAAGTCTATTGCTTAAGACTTATTGAGACAAGTATGCAAGTCTGAGTTCCACTTCCTTTTAAAAGGAGTTTAGGGAATAACATTCCCTAAATATTATTAGGGAATGGGGGATAGGAGGTTCACAGCATGAGACAAATCTGAGAAGTAAACAAAAATCTGTAAGAACAGAATCCAGAACACAGAACCTCCAAGAGAAGGAGGAATGCTCCCAAAAATGATGAAGGATTTCCCATAAGACTTTGTGCTTTACATTAGCAGCAAGAAAGCAGTCAAATTTGGGGCAGAGCCATTGTTTGGTAGTGACAGCTGATATTGTTGAATCATGTATGCAAAGTAGAAGAGTGAAAGTGAAAGTCACTCAGTCGTGTCCAGCTCTTTGTGACCCCACGGACTGTGGCCTGTGAGGCTCCTCTGTCCATGAAATTCTCCAGGCCAGAATATTGGAGTGGGTAACCGCTCCCTTCTCTGGGGGAATCTTCCCAACACAGGAGTCAAACCCAGGTCTCCTGCGTTACAGGCAAATTCTTTACTGTCTGAGTCATCAGGGAAGCCCAGGCAAAGTAGAAAACTTGACTTCTATTTTGCAACTGTCTTTTTTAGTCAAGGAAAATGAACATTAGAGAAATGAATATGGAGGATGTGAGATCAAAGGTGGGTGGGACTTTGGTGATACCAGGGGTAATTTTCTAACACCAACTACCAATTTTCTATGGACACCAACTATATCTTGTGTATCTTACACAAGCCAACTGTACTCTTACATTAAATCCTGGGAAGTCAGCACACACCTGACAAGTTAGACTCGTTCCACAAGACTGCCTGACTTCAGATGTCAATCCCAAGACGTAGATCCATAGGTTACCCACACTTCTGAAACTTGGCTACAAATTGGCAGTCTTCATGACCCCCTCCTCATATTTGATAATTTTCTATAATAGATCACAGTACTCAGAAAGACCCTCTACTTAAGTATGAAAGTATTAGTCACCCAGTCATGTCTGACTCTTTCAACCCCATAAATTATAGCTCACCAGGTTCCTCTGTCCATAGAATTCTCCAAGCAAGAATACTGGAGTGAATAGCCATTCCCTTCTCCAGGAGATCTTCCCAGGCCAAGGACTGAACCCAGGTCTCCCACACTGCGGGAAGATTCTTTACCATCTGACCCACCAGGGAAGCCTTACTTAAGCTTTCTGGTCTATTATAAAGGATACAAATGAGCATTCAATGAAGTGGTGCAGAGGATGAGATCTAGAAGAGCCCCAGACACAGGTGCTTCTGTCCCCATGGAGCTGGGTGTGCCACCCCACCCCAGCACATGGTTGTTTCCCGATTCTGAACTTCATCAGACCTCACTGTGTTTATTGGCTTAATCACTAGCCACCATCCCCTACCCCTTCTCCTTCAATGGGAGGTGCTGAAAGTTCCAACCCTCTAGTCATTTAGTCCTTCTGGTGACCAACCACATCTTGAGGCTATCTAGGAGCCCCACCCTAAAATCACCTCACTAGCATAAACTCACATATGATCAAAAAAGGTTTACTACTTTTTAAAAAAAAACTATATTTTTTATAGTTGACTTATAATGTTGTCTTCATTCCAGGTGTATAGCACACTGATTCATGTATATAAATGTACATATACATATATATATACACATACACATATGCACGTACTTATATATATACATACATATATGTACATTTTCAGATCCTTTTCCCTTTAGGTTATTACAAACTATTGGGTATAGTTTCCTGTGCTGTACAGTAGGTCCTTGTTGGTTATCTATTTTTATATATAATAGAGTATATATGTTAACTCCAGTCTCCTAATTTATCCCTGCCCCCATCCTTCCCCTTTTGGTAACTGTAGTTTGTTTTCTATGTCTGTGGATCTATTTCTGTTTTGTAAATAAGTTCATTTGCATCTTTTCTTTTAGATTCCACGTATAAGTGATATCATATGATGTTTGTCTCTCTGTGTCTGGCTGACTTCACTCATTATGATGATCTCTAAAAGGGGTTTATTATGAATAACAAAACCATTCCTATCATTCAGGAAATCACAAGGGCTTTCGAATCTCTGTGTTAGGAACCAAGGACAAAGACCAAATGTATTTTATACTATGCCACAGCTCCTGAGTACCTTGAAAGATCTAAGGTTTCCCATGATACAGTGAGAAATGGTAAATGGAACAGCTAAATGGTTGTCTCTGAAGCTTTCAAGAAATGGACAGAGAGAAGATGAGTAACATTTTGCAGATACCTCGTCTGAGATTGGGGACTTCCCAGGTGGCACAGTGTGAAAAATCTGCCTGCCAATGCAGGTAACAGAGAGATGTGGGTTCAATCCCTGGGCTGGAAAGATCCCTTGGAGTAGGAAATGGCAACCCACTCCAGTATTCTTGCCAGGGAAATTCAATGGACAGGAGGAGCCTGGTGGGCTACAGTCCATGGGGTTGCAAAGAGTCAGATATGATTGAGAGACTGAGTTACAGCCTCTGAGATTATCCTTTGATACCAATTAAATGGTCAAATACCATCAAGAGGTTGAAAAAGGAGCAAGTTTAGGGTGTAAGTGTATTTTTATCATTTGATATCAGCTCAAGGTTCTACAGGTTGTTAAAGAGATGGTTTGTGAGCACCTTGAAGGTAAAACAGGGCTTCCCTTGTGACTCAGCTGGTAAAGAATCTGCCTGCAAGGCCGGAGACCTGGGTTGGATCCCTTGGTTGGGAAGATCCCCTGGACAAGGGAAAGGCTACCCACTCCAGTATTCTGACCTGGAGAATTCAGTCATGGGGTCACAAAGAGTCAGACATGACTGAGCGACTTTCACTTTCTCTCACTAGTAGGTAAAACAACCACTGGAAGTCATTGCAGGACCACTCATGACAAGTCACATAAATAGATTAGGGAACGAGAGCAGGTATGTGGGTCTGATCAACAGCCAAACCTATGGCAAGGTCTCCCATGAGATTCCTGAAGATGACAAAGATATCCGGGCAGAAACTGGTACAAACAAGAGACTTAACTGCTATCTCAATGACTGCTTTCAGAGGGTTGTTGCTGTTCAGTCACCAGTGTCCAACTCTTTGCAATCCTACGGACTATAGCATACCAGTTTCCCCTGTCCTCCACTATCTCCTGGAGTGTGCCCAAATTCTTGTCCATTGAGTTGATGATGCTATCTAACCATCTCATCCTCTTCTCCCCCCTTTCAAAAGGTACTGACTGATAAATTATTATCAGTTTTGAGCAAAGCAATAGTGTCAGGAAATAACTAGTATCAGGGGGGTTAAGTGAAGTGAAATTCGCTCAGTTGTGTCCCACTCTTAGCGATCCCATGGACTGTAGCCTGCTAAGCCCCTCTGTCCGTGGAATTCTCCAGGCCAGAATACTGGAGTGGGTAGCCTTTGCCTTCTCCAGGGGGTCTTCCCAACCCAGGGATCGAACCCAGGTCTCCCACATTGCAGGAGGATTCTTTGCCAGCTGAGCCACAAGGGAAGCCCCAGAACACAGAAGTGGGTAGCCTATCCCTTCTCCAGGGGATCCTCCCAACTCAGGGATTGAACCCAGGTCTCCTACATTGCAGGCGAATTCTTTCACTCTGAGCCACCAGGGTAGCATTAAGGGGGCTGGGCTATGCAAATTCTCTTCTGCATTTCAGTATTTAGATATTTGACATGTTAACTGGTTCGTATTTGAGTAACAGGCACAGAGTGATAACTTGATGACAATTTATGGGATACAGAACTAATAAAGCCAACAATTGTGGCATGCCCACCATCCTAGCCACCACGTACTGTGGAATAGCCATTTGATAGGGTTTTTTGCTTCACATTTATTTTGCTGGCTTAACTTACTCAGAAAGTTATAATGTTTTGTATACTCTATGAGGGCTTCCCTAGTGGCTCAGACAGTAAAGAATCTGCTGGTAATGCAGGAGACCCAGGTTCAACACCTGGGTCAGGAAGATCCCCTGGAGAAGGAAATGGCAACACATTCCAGTGTTCTTGCCTGAAATTATCAATATTAATTCCCCCCAATATGATATTCATACTCATTTTTCTATTTTGATGACTAATTCTATGAGGTAGGTAGTGATTATTGCTCCCATTTTACAGTTTAAGAAACTAAGGTTCAGACTGTTTACGCTACGCACAACCACAAGATTATACAATGAAAATGTGGTTGAGCTGGGATTTAAAACAAAATGTCTTTTTGTTTCTAAAAATGAGATTATTCTTACTGCTTACCATTAACTCAGCTTAAAAAGTTGAAAAGGCTATGACAGGCAGATGCTTTTTTATTTGATGGTATTCCTTCAAGAACTTCATAGAAAACAGATTTACACCATAAAGCACACCTAATCCTCCAGAGGTGATTTAATTCCCATTTTTATTCATGAGTTCATGTCACAGAAGGAGAAGCTTCGCTGAAGTTCAATCTTTGCCCCCAGGAAGTTACAATGAAGAAGTTGCTAGTTATTTAATATAACTAAGAAGCTTCAGAGAACTGCACAATTCTCACGAGACTGAGCACCAGCTGTTTGTCACTTCTTGGGTAGGAAGAGTCTTGGCACCTCTTCTGAAGTGGTTCTGGCACATTCTTCAAACTTGATTCTGTCTCTTTCTTTCAGGGAGCTTCATTCTCCATCAGTTAAAGGACATGGTTTTTCTAAGAAGCAAGGAGGAGGCAGGGGTTCTGGTGTCTGCTGGGATGGAGTGGAGTGGGGAATGCTTCAGATGGAAAAACAGGGGCTCTGGAATCAAAACAATTTGATATCAAATCCCCAATCCTTTCCTTACAGTTCTCTGACCTCACCTTTTTGAGGAACTGTTTTCTTTGTGTCCAGAATAAGGGTAAGAATAACATGGTAGAGAATAAGCAAGATAGTGTATTCAGAGTCAACAAGAGCATGAGGCAAAGTAGGCAGTTATTGGGCTAGACAAAAAGTTCGTTCAGGTTTTCAAAACATCTTACGGAAAAAAAAGTTTTTGGCCAACCCAATAATAAATGGCTAAAATTATAGATCCCAAAAGAGTAGGGGGACAGTTATATGGAAATATTTTCTTCAAAAAGACAAAATGCGTGGGAAAAGCCTGATTCTGCAGGCTGTGGAGGTTAGTTTCCAGCACTGAGGCTGGAGAGGAGATATTGTGACGTGGGGCCCAGGACATGCAAGGGCTCCATGAAGCCTGGGTCAGGAGAAAACAGGGTCAGGGACCACCCTCTTCCTCCCCCTCCATCCTCCCTCCCCCCACCACTCTCTCACCCCCACCATCCTCTCCCTCCCCAAGGACCACCCTCTTCCTCCCCTGCCCCACCCTCTCCTTAAGGAGACTATGAAAACCAAAATGCACCTTCTCTCAAGTTGAATAACTATTCAACAAACCCTCTGCCAACACTCTGAGACCTAAATCCTTTTCTAACAGATTTAAATTATAACGAGAGAAATGAAAATATTTAGGTCTATGATGCTGGGAAAGATTGAAGGCGGGAGGAGAAGGGGACGACAGAGGATGAGATGGTTAGATGGGATCACCGACTCATTGGACACGGGTTTGAGTAAACTCCAGGAGTTGGTGATGGACAGGAGGGAGGCCTGGTGTGCTGCAGTCCATGGGGTCACAAAGAGTCGGACACGACTGAGCGACTGAACTGAACTAAACTGAAAAGGGCAGTTAGAATGAACTCATCAAGCCCTCCCTCCCATGGATTCCATGCAGGGAAACTGAAGCCCACAGAGGAGACATGACCACTTCAGTCATGAAAAAAATTTAGTGTAACTGAAACTCTTCATTTTAACTGAAGGATCCATTACCCTAATTTTGCAGGGGCCACTTTTAGGGTTAGTTTTCTGGAACAAATGGGATTAAAAAATTAGAGGAAGGAAGGGAAGAAAGAAGAGGGAGGCAGAGGGATCAGGTAGGTTTAAGGAAAATTGCCAAGTGTAAGGAATTTTTAGAAGGCTTTTAGCGAAGGAGCTCCTGGAAGGTAAATGAGTCTGCAGAGCTGTGTCCTCTGGCCCTTATTGCTCTGATTTCATCTCCTGTAGGCACCCCATCCACCCTCTACTCCAGGGACCCCAGCCTCTGAGATCTCAAGCCTGATGATCTAGATGGAGCTGATGTAATAATAATAAAAATAAAGTGCACAATAAATGTAATGCACTTGAATCATCCCGAAATGACCCCTCCACCCCAGTCTTTGGAAATCTGTCTTCTGTGAAATCGATCCCTGGTGCTAAAAAGGTTGGGCACCATTCTACTCCATTGACAGACCCTAGGACAGACCCTGTCTCCTGGCCATTGCACATGCTGACCCCTCGCAGTGTTTACCTGGGTGATGATCAATGAGCCGTCTCTTCTCAGCTCAAACATCTCAGCCTCCCTATGTGCCCCCCAGGACTCACTCTGGCTTACAGCCTTGGCACTTGCCATCCTAAAGCACAATGGCCCATTTACTTGACTATTTCACTACTAGACTGTGAGCCCTTAAAGGGGGCTTATCATCTTGATTTCCCCAATGCAATGGCATAAAAAAAAAAATTTGCTTACTCAAATTAGTGAGTCTGTGTCAGCTTGAAGATATTTATTTCTGCAGTGTTCTTACTAAAGCTGTGTAGATACCTTCATAAATCCTTCATGCATAATGCAGTGCTTATTACATGATGAAGTCCTGTCCCCAGAGTGTCTCTCTCCCCAGATTATTCCATTAATAAACAGTATTTATAAGTGATGAGTAAACAATATTTATACATGAAAGAGATTGTTATTACAGACCTGCAACAGGGCCTATTGGGAAATAAGTGTGGCAGCGATAACTTCATTAGAGGACTCAGCCAGGCCACACAGGGACTCTACGGAGATCTCTCCCTCTCCACTGCCTTAGTCTCCCTTTTCTTCCCTTCCTTTCCTCTCCCTGTTCTCTCCCCACCATGGCTCAGTGGTTTTAAGAAAAAATGTCTGCCTGCTAATGCTGGAGGCACAGTTTCAGTCCCTGGGTAGGGAAGATTCCCTGAAGGAGGAAATGGAAACCTACTCCAGTATTACTTGCCTGGGAAATCCCATGGACAGAGGAGGCTGGTGGGCTAGAATCCATGGAGTTGCAAAGAGTCAGACACAACTGAGAGACTCAACAACTGTCCTCTCCCCACCTCGGTCTCTCTCCTTCCCATCTTGCCCCCTGCAGGCCAAGACTTCATCAGGAGCTGGAGCCCCAGGAAGGAGCTTCACCATGAGCAGCTCTGGTTCCGCTAGGGTTTGCTGAACTCTGGTATGAACCCTCAAAGGTTTATGCTCAGCCTGCCTGCTGGCTCTTCCTAAAGACACGTTCATGATTGAGCTGTGTTCTTAACTTTAGGACTCAGGAAGAGACAGGCCAAGCAGGAAGGATCTGCCCCACAGCCCAGAAGAGGTGTGGACTCACACCCGCACCCTCCAGGGTCTCTGAGGAAATCTGACATGGATGAAATGCTGTGAGGACATATCGTCCTCTGCCAACCAAACACAACAAGCATGCTTATTTTCCCATCATACTGTGGATGCCTTTCCAGGTAGGGATTCCAGTTTATTAATCTTCAGGTCATCAGGACTAGGCACAGCATCTGACTCAGAGTAAATCCTCAAATCATGCACTGAGTGAATGAATGAATCAGCGAGAGCATGAAAAATGGACAAGGAGCCTGAGTCAGAAGTAATCGGTGTGACTTAAGGGCAACCTAAACCCTCAGCCTGGCATCCAAGGCTTTTTAGGACTAGGAACTTCATGGGTGTGAGCCAGGCTGGTTAAGCTAGCCTGAGGATTTTTTTTTTTTTTAATTTATGAGTAAAAGATTTATAATCCAATATGGTGGGCTACAGTCTATAGGGCCGCAAAGAGTGGACAGGACTGAAGCATGCAATAATGCACGCATGGTAGTTAAATAAAGCAAAAATCAAAATTCACCAGAAGGGAGCATTAAAGAGTACTTTGTGCTCTTTTGTCCTGAAATACGGGTTTTCTAATGCAGGGTGTCCAAGATTTTAGCACTAACCTTCTCTGGCCTGCGGTGGCCACACGTGGCTGGTTTTGATGGGTTTGCCGGGGTAGCTGGGTGCAGCCCACTGGCTTGTGCTGTTTTGCTGGAGTGAGCTCAGGGATCTATTCCAGGAAAAGCAAAAACAGCAAGACAGAAGAGGCATGGATCTAACTTCCTGAGCTGGGTGGACAGGGGTCTGTGTTTAGCCACTCTGGAGCCAAGATCACAGATTAAGTAAGAAACTCCCTCCAGCTTTGTAGGAGTTGACAGCATTCTTGTACGGGGCTGGGTGCCCATGTCAGAGGACCATGTCCATGTCACACAACCTGGAAGTTGCTGAACAAGAGGGCAGAGGACTGCCTGGGTCTGACATTTCCAGGTCCAGGAGAATCAGGAACAAATCCTGCAGCCGGAATCTCCTGCCAACAGCATAGACACTCTCGACCCTTTGAGCAGCAGGGCACCAATTACAGGTTCTTTGCAAGCCTCCTTAGGCCACACTGTGTCTCTGCAGGCACTTGCATTTCATTTGATGACAATGACATTGATGAATAATAGTTTCTGCCCCCGCAAATGGTTACAGGTTCTATAACTGATATAATAGAGTTTCCTGTGAAAGTTAACACTTTACAGGAGGATTACTCTCTCCCTTATGTGCAGTGTTTACATGAGTGATCTTATACCTCATTTTTCCTTTTCCTTTATTAAGATATTGACTTTCAGGAGAAAGCTCTAAGGGACTTTGCTAAAAACTCCATTCGCTCTCTTTCAGTTTGGAATAGAGATTGGAAGCAATGCCTGAGGTTCAAAGAATGATGACTACCTGCCTAGCTCCCCACATTTAGTAAATCATCCAATCCTAGTGGCTCAGCTGGTAAAGAATCCGCCTGCAATGCAGGAGACCCAGGTTGATCCGTGGGTGGGGAAGATCCCCTAGAGAAGGGAATGGCAACCCACTTTAGTATTCTGGCCTGGAGAATTCCATGGACAGAGGAGCCTGGCTGGCTACAGTCTGTGGGAATCACAAAGAGTCGGACACGACTTAGCAACTGAACAACAAATTGTGAAATAATGGTTGCCCTGATAATCACACAGGGTTCTTATAAGGACCAAATAGTATATTTAATATAAAAGTACTTGCGGATGTCCTGGCCACCATAAAGAAAGTGAAAGTGAAGTTGGTCTATCATGTCTGACTCTTTGCAACCCCAAGCAGTGTAGCCTTCCAGGCTCCTCTGACTATGGAATTTTCTAGGCAAGAGTACTGGAGTGGGCTGCCATTTCCTTCTCCAGGGAATCTTCCCAACCCAGGGATCAAACCCAGGTCTCCTGCATTGCAGACAGATACTTTACCCTCTGAGCCACCAGGGAAGCTCAGGCCACCATATGTGAAAGTCAATTGAAGGGGTTTATATTGTTCATTTTGTACCCCCAAGCTGTCTGATACTTAGCAGTAGGAGACCTGTACCCATTAGAAAGAAGGTATTTAGTCAACTGGATGCATCTGCTATAATTTCTTTACTTTATTTAGTCTCTGAACCCTCAAAACAATGCAGCACAAGAAATATAGATAGTCCATAAAAGCTTGTCAATTTGGCTCATGTATGCTTTGATAGCCAAAGATTTTAGATTTTGTTCATTTTTAAAGAGTAGGCTTTCTTGTTTATGGAGCTCAGGTCTCCCACAAGCTCACCACCTTCAGGAAAGAAACAACCATGGTTGCTGAAGAAGTGCAATGTGCAAATTCCATGAACTTTACTTAGCATATTTTATTCTTAAGTGATCATTTGAGACTCATTAAATCTTATTTTATAACTAATGCTGTTTTGCTTTCCTATCATTGTATAACAAACTAGCCCAGTACTTGAGTATTTAAAACAATAATTGTTTAATGATATCCCATGAATTTTATGGGTCAGGCATCCTGATGGGATGTAACAGATCAATTCTTCTCTCTGTGGCCTCCACCAGTCTCACTGGGCAGTGCTCAGCTAGGAGCTACCCTGCATTGCAGATCCAGCATGGTCTCATTCTGCCTGGATTCTTGGTGGGCCTGCTGGCAGGCTGGGCTCAGCATGGGCCCTCTCCTCCTTTATGCAACCTCAAAGAATTTCCCAGTGTCCCTCCTGCAGGATAGGTGGACTTCTTGCCTGATGTCTCAGGGTTTCTAGAGAGAGTGCCCAAGCCACGGCGAGAAGATGTTGCCAGTCTACTAGGCCTGTTCCTGAAAAATGACAAAGCCAGCTACCACCAACAGAACATACCAAAAGCTACATTCTTTTGGTCTAAACAGTAACCAAGACCAACCAGATTTAAGGGGTGAAAATACAGAACCACCTCTTCTTGGGAATAAGGTCCAAGAATCTACAGTGTCCTTTAATGTGCCACCAAGGCTCACAAACTTGTGCTTTTCTACCCACAAGAGACAAGAAACAGAGAGAAAGGAAAACCTTCCTGTTGCAGGACACACTGTTAAATAGTTTCACTGTTACCCCTAGCAGACAAGCAAACTGAACAGAAATAAGGCATAACTGGGTCATGAGGGGAAAAGGGAGAAAAGCCATCAGATGGACACACAGTAATTATAAACTTGAATAAACTAACAAGTCTATAATTCAAAGGCCACCTGTATCACTCAGAGCTAACACATGCAAGTCAGCTAGCCAACATCCTGGACTGTCCTTGAGGGCACCGCTGGTCACAGCACAGAATGGTAGGGACACTCATCCATATATTCATTCATTCAACTTAACATTTACTGATACCTACTGGAAGCAAAGCACTGAGCTCGTCATTAAAGATCTAAAGATCAATTGGACATGATTTGCCTTCCAAAAGCTTAGAGAAGGAAGACATGGCAATCGTTAAGCACAACAGAATATGAAAATGCCTGAGAAATGTACCTTCAGTGACAACCTTGAATTAACAAAATTAGGCAGTTGGTGATGGACAGGGAGGCCTGGCGTGCTGCGATTCATGGGGTCGCAGAGTCAGACACGACTGAGCGACTGAACTGAACTGAACTGAACCCAAATTATTTAGGGAATACAAATAAGTGAATGAAAAGGCCAATTTTACATCTATTTAATTGTCAGTGCAGTTGCTTCTTAAATATGTCCATTCAAAGGAATGTGATTGCTGGAGTTCCTCAATATTCTGGAAAACTCAGATATTCGAAATTGCCTATTTTCAATGGATATTATTGTTTTTCAGCAGAGTTTCAAGACATCAAATATTAATGGAGTCTCTGGCACAGTGCTGGGAGCTCGTATTACAGAGACAAAATGGAACCAGTTTTGGAGAACTTCTCCTTCATTTGATGAGAGAAACAAGTCACTGACCCATTGGTCTGATGCCCACTCCGCACACACCATTTAGCCAAAGAGAGCCCTCTGTGTACTGTTCTGGGCAGCAACAGACAGGGCAGACTAAGCTCCTTCCCTCATGGAACTTTTAATCTCATGCAGAGGAAGACAATAAGTGAAAAGTGAAAGTGAAAGTTGCTCAGTCGAGTCTGACTCTTTGAGACTCTGTATAGCTCATGGAATTGTCTAGGCAAGAATACTGGAGTGGGTAGCCTTCCCCTTCTCCAGGGGATCTACCCAACCCAGGGATTGAACCCAGGTCTCCCACATTGCAGGAAGATTCTTTGCCAGCTGAGCCACAAGGGAAGCCCAAGAACACTGGAGTGGGTAGCCCATCCCTTCTTCAGGGGATCTTCCCGACCCAGGAATTGAACCAGGATCTCCTGCGTTGCAGGTGGATTATTTACCAACTGAGCTACCAGGGAAGCCTTGGATGACAATAAAGCACTAAATAAATGGGTGAATAAATTCAGAGGACCATAAATAATACAGAGAAAAAAGGCAGGGGACATGGCCAGCATGGCTTGGGCAGAGGAAGGTGGGAAAGGGGGTCGATTTCAGATGAGGCGGTCACTATTTAAAATTTTAAATAGCCATTAAAACATAGTACATGCTTAGCCTGGTGCCTGGAACACATTGTATACCTAATATTCTGATGTGTGACCATCAGCGTATCCCTGCTGGTACAGCAGTCGCTTGTATTCTTACCTCTTCATAGAGGAAAAGCACAATAGGGCACAGATCATGGCTAACTAACCAATAAATAATAAATATTAAACAGTTGGTGAAGAGTTGCAGCCAGCACCCCAGGAATGTCCCAAACTGCCTGAGAATTTTAACAAAGGAAGAGTCAAGAATCCTTTCATCTAAGACATTTTATGGATGCTTGGAGGATGTGGTGGGAGGGAACCCCAAATGGAAAAGAATTAGATTGTTCTCCTATCTGGTGGCTATTTTATTTATTTGCTGGTCTTAAGGATGGGATGTATTCATTGAACAGAGCACATATTAGTTTAGAAATTACAGGTCTGACTTATATACTTGTGTAAGTAATTAACTACCCAGAAACCAATCTAAGACTTAATTTGAGGAGGATTTGAAACTGGCTGGATTAGTCAGTTTGGTCAGTCAGTCAGTCAGTTCAGTCACTCAGTCATGTCTGACTCTTTGTGACTCCATGAATCACAGCACGCCAGGCCTCCCTGTCCATCACCAACTCCCGGAGTTCACTCAAACCCATGCCCTTCGAGTCGGTGATGCCATCCAGCCATCTCATCCTCTGTTGTCCCCTTCTCTGCCTGCCCCCAGTCCCTCCCAGCATCAGGGTCTTTTCCAATGAGTCAGCTCTTCCCATGAGGTGGCCAAAGTACTGGAGTTTCAGCTTCAGCATCAGTCCTTCCAATGAGCACCCAGGACTGATCTCCTTTAGGATGGACTGGTTGGATCTCCTTGCAGTCCAAGGGACTCTCAAGACTCTTCTCCAAAAGCATCAATTCAAAAGTTCAAAAGCATCAATTCTTCGGTGCTCAGCTTTCTTCACAGTCCAACTCTCGCATCCATACATGACCACTGGAAAAACCATAGCCTTGACCAGATAGACCTTTGTTGGCAAAGTAATGTCTCTGCTTTTTAATATACTGTCTAGGTTGGTCATAACTTTCCTTCCAAGGAGTAAGCATCTTTTAATTTCATGGCTGCAGTCACCATCTGCAGTAATTTTGGAGCCCCCAAAAATAAAGTCTGACTCTGTTTCCACTGTCTCCCCACCTATCTCCCATGAGGTGATGGAACCAGATGCCATGATCTTAGTTTTTCTGAATGTTAAGCTTTAAGCCAACTTTTTCACTCTCCTCTTTCACTTTCATCAAGAGGCTTTTTAGTTCCTCTTCACTCTCTGCCACAAAGGTGGTGTAATATGCATATCTGAGGTTATTGATCTTTCTCCCGGCAATCTTGATTCCAGCTTGTGCTTTGTCCAGCCCAGCGTTTCTCATGATGTACTCTGCATATAAGTTAAATAAGCAGGGTGACAATATACAGCCTTGACATACTCCTTTCTTGATTTGGAACCAGTCTGTTCTTTCATGTCCAGTTCTAACTGTTGCTTCCTGCCCTGCATATAGGTTTCTCAAGAGGCAGGTCAAGTGGTCTGGTATTCCCATCTCTTTCAGAATTTTCCATAGTTTATTGTGATCCACACAGTCGAAGGCTTTTTCATAGTCCATAAAGCAGAAATAGATGTTTTTCTGGAACTCTCTTGCTTTTTCGATGATCCAGTGGATGTTGGCAATTTGATCTCTGGTTCCTCTGCCTTTTCTAAAACCAGCTTGAACATCTGGAAGTTCTCGGTTCACATATTGCTGAAGCCTGGCTTGGAGAATTTTGAGCATTACTGTACTAGCTTGTGAGATGAGTGCAATTGTGCAGTAGTTTGAGCATTCTTTGGGATTGCCTTTCTTAGGGATTGGAGTGAAAACTGACCTTTTCCAGTCCTGTGACCACTGCTGAGTTTTTCAAATTTGCTGGCATATTGAGTGCAGCACTTTCACAGCAACCTCTTTCAGGATTTGAAAGAGCTCAACTGGAATTCCATCACATCCACTAGCTTTGTTCGTAGTGATGCTTTCTATGGCCCACTTGACTTCACATTCCAGGATGTCTGGCTCTAGGTGAGTGATCACACCACTGTGATTATCTGGGTCATGAAGATCTTTTTTGTACAGTTCTTCTGTGTATTCTTGCCACCTATTCCTAATATCCTCCGCCTCTGTTAGGTCCATACCATTTCTGTCCCTTATTGAACCCATTTTTGCATGAAATGTTCCCTTGGTATCTCTAATTTTCTTCAAGAGATCTCTAGTCTTTCCCATTCTGTTGTTTTCCTCTATTTCTTTGCATTGATCACTGAGGAGAGCTTTCTTATCTCTCCTGGCTATTCTTTGGAACTTTGCATTCAAATGGGAATATCTTTCCTTTTCTCCTTTGCTTTTTGCTTCTCTTCTTTTCACAGCTATTTGTAAGGCCTCCTCATTTGTAAGGCCTTTTTGCATTTCTTTTCCATGGGGATGGTCTTAATCCCTGTCTTCTGTACAATGTCATGAACCTCCGTCCATAGTTCTTCAGGCACTCTGTCTATCAGATCTAGTCCCTTAAATCTATTTCTCACTTCCACTGTATATTCATAAGGGATTTGATTTAGGTCATACCTGAATGGTCTAGTGGTTTTCCCTACTTTCTTCAATTTCACTCTGGGCAATAAGGAGTTCATGATCTGAGCCACAGTCAGCTCCTGGTCTTGTTTTTGCTGACTGTATAGAGCTTCTCCATCTTTTGCTACAAAGAATGTAATCAATCTGATTTTGGTATTGACCATCTGGTGATGTCCACGTGTAGAGTCTTCTCTTGTGTGGTTGGAAGAGGGTGTTTGCTATGACCAGTGCATTCTCTTGGCAAGACTCTATTAGCCTTTGCCCTGCTTCATTCTGTACTCCAAGGCCAAATCTGCCTGTTACTACAGGTGTTTCTTGACTTCCTATTTTTGCATTCCAGTCCCCTATAATGAAAAGGACATCTTTTTTGGATGTTAGTTCTAAAAGGTCTTGTAGGTCTTCATAGAACTGTTCAACTTCAGTTTCTTCAGTGTTACTGGTTCGGGCATAGGCTTGGATTACCGTGATATTGAATGGTTTGCCTTGGAAATGAACAGAGATCATTCTGTCGTTTTTGAGATTGCATCCAAGTACTGCATTTTGGACTCTTTTGTTGACCATGATGGCTACTCCATTTCTTCTAAGGGATTCCTGCCCACAGTAGTAGATATAATGGTCATCTGCGTTAAATTCACCCATTCCAGCCCATTTTAGTTCGCTGGTTCCTAGAATGTCAACATTCACTCTTGCCATCTCCTGTTTGGCCACTTCCAATTTGCCTTGATTCATGGACCTAACATTCCAGGTTCCTATGCAATATTGCTGTTTACAGCATCGGACCTTGCTTCTATCACCAGTCACATCCATAACTGGGTATTGTTTTTGCCTTGGCTCCATCCCTTCATTCTTTCTGGAGTTATTTCTCCACTGATCTCCAGTAGCATATTGGGCACCTACCAACCTGGGGAGTTCCTCTTCCAGTATCCTATCATTTTGCCTTCTCATACTGTTCATGGTGTTCTCAAGGCAAAAATACTGAAGTGGTTTGCCATTCCCTTCTCCAGTGGACCACATTCTGTCAGACCTCTCCACCATGACCTGACCGTCTTGGGTGGCCCCACACGGCATGGCTTAGTTTCATTGAGTTAGACAGGCTGTGGTCCTGTGATCAGACTGGCTAGTTTTCTGTGATTGTGGTCTCAGTGTGTCTGCCCTCTCATGTCCTCTCGCAACACCTACCGTCTTACTTGGGTTTCTCTTACCTTGGACGTGGAGTATCTCTTCACGGCTGGTCCAACAAAGCGAGCCACTGCTTCTTACCTTGGACGAGGGGTATCTTCTCATGGTCGCCCCTCCTGACCTTGAACGTGGAGTAGCTCCTCTCAGCCCCCCTGCGCCCCGCAGCAACCGCTCCTTGGAGGTGGGGTTGCTCCTCTTGGCCGCCGCCCCTGACCTCGGTGGTGGGGAAGCTCCTCTCGGCCGCCACTCCTGCGCTGTCGCAGCCTGGCGCTATCGGTCGCTACCCCTGACCTTGGGCGTGGGTAGCTCCTCGAGGCCACACTTCTGCGCGGTCCGTCGCAGCCGGCGCGCTTCAAGCAAATTTAAATAGCAAAGAAGTGCCCGTTCTGGGAAGACGAGAGACAGAGATGAAAACAGAGGCATTTACCTGGGGGAGGAGAGTCAGAGCTGCCTTTTCAAGTCCTAGACCAACCAAGAGGAATAACCAACCTATATCAAGTTCATCCTACGTGGGAGTCTGTATTAGTTGCTTTATGAACAGAATTCCATTAAATTCTTTCGACAACCCTGAAAGGCAGGTGCCATTATCTGAGGGACGAAGTAACTTGCTCAATGTTACACAGCTAGTGTATGACAGAACTCCCACTTCTGAATTAGGAAGTCCTCTTGACTAGAGAGCTTTTTTAATATTGTTATGCATTCGTGTGAAATTGCTTCCCTCGTGTCTGACTCTGTGCAACCCTATGAAGCCTATAGCCCAGCACGCTCCTCTGTCCATGGCATTCTCTAAGGAAGAGTACTGGATAGTGGGTTGCCATTCCCTCCTCCAGGGGATCTTCCCAACCCAGGGACTGAACCTGTGTCTCTTATGTCTCCTACATTGGCGACTAGGGAATCTTTACCACTATCTTCACCTGGTAAGCCCAATTATTATTATACCAGTGGCAAAAAAAAAAAGAATAGTTGTATAGTACTACTCACTTGACTGCTATTCTTTGAAAATTAGCAATCCATGGGTATTCAGTGAATTATTTTTCACTGCATGAAAAAAGCCCCCCCCTCAACTAAGTAGTTTAAAACAAGAACTTTTATTCATTGTATTATTCTGAATTCTTCATGTCTATGTCAGCTCAGCTGACCTCCCCTGGGCACTCTCGCATGCCTTGGTCAGCTGGCAAGTGGGAGCATCTGTTTCTTCTTTTTTAGCTCTTTCAGCATCCAGAATGACAGCTTGAGTCACTGCTATGATGGTCAGAGTTGCAAGGGCAACAGGAGAGGGAGGACCAGGCATGCTTAAGTCTTTGCTTGTGTCATGCTCACTATTACCCCTCTGGCCAAAGCAGATCAAATAGACAAGTCCAGTGTCAGTGTGGGGAAAACCACACAAGAGTGTGGCTCCAAGAAAGAAATTACTGTGGCCATTTTTTTTTTTTCATAGAATCTAACACATTGTTTGGAGCAGATTCTGTTCACTTGTTCATTCATTCAACTGCCTTCAATGAGCACTTTGGTAGCAAGGCTTATTCTGGACTGAAAACAAAGATGGAACAGACTTGATCTAGAGTTCCTGGTCTAGCAGGGGGAATTAGGACACACAAAGGCTGACAAAAGTAGTATTAATTGCCATATGAAGGAGATAAAAAAAATAGCTAAGTGATCTGGAGAGCCAAGAAGTTACAGTAAAAAAAAAAAAGGTTACAGTTCCATGAAGAAGAGATGTTTACACTGGATCTTGAAGGATGACTAAGCAGAGACGTCACTTTGCCCACAAAGGTCCATATAGTCAAAGCTATGGTTTTTCTAGTAGTCATGTACAGTTGTGAGAGTTGGACCATAAAGAAGGCTGAGCGCCAAAGACTTGCTGTTTTCAAATTCTGGTGCTGGAGAAGACTCTCGAAAGTCCCTTGGACAGCAAGAGGATCAAACCAGTCCATCCTAAAGGAAATCAACCCTGAATATTCATTGGAAGGACTGATGCTGAAGCTGAAGCTCCACCTGATGCAAAGAGTCAACTCATTGGAAAAGACCCTGATGCTGGGAAAGATTGAAGGCAAAAGGAGAAGGGGGTGACAGAGGATGAGATGGTTGGATGGCATCACTGACGAAAGGACAGGAGTTTGAGCAAGCTTCGGGAGTGGGCGATGGACAGGGAAGCCTGGTGTGCTGACTCTGGGATCATTGCATGGGCAATAGCACAGTAGTGGTGCCAGTGACAAGAGGGGAAAGTGAGGCACTGAGTCCTGTTTGGGGTTCGGTGAGCTTGAGGTCTCTGTGCAACACGCAGGAGGAAATGTTGAGTATGGTGCTGGGCGTTTAGATCTGGACCGTGGGAGAAAATTCAAAGCTGGAAAGGGAACTCATCAACAAGGGGCTAAGTGGTGAAATGATGGGTACCAGTGATATTATCAGCAGAGAATTTACCAAAAAGAAAAAAAAAAAAAAAAAACAAGAAAAGGGGAAATGTGGGATCTTTTAAGTAGCAGAGAAAGAAAGGGGGAGAATAAGCATTAAATCTAGTAATTAGCCATTCATCCATCCCCTTAGAATCTGTCAGAAAATTACATCAAAAGCTTGAGGGTTGAAGCACCATGGGTAATGAACTGTAGGCTCCCTGTGATTGCATTTTAATAATGACTTCCTATGTCACCGGTTTCAGAATATGTTCTGTTCTGAAGGGGAGCAGCAGCTTGATGGAATGATCAAGAACACTGGCTTAGAAACCAGAACTGTGGTTCAATTCCTGGCCGCACCTGATCAATGGCAGGATCTCAGGCGAGTCAGGAAAGTCCTCTTGGGTGTAACAGGCAGTAACTCCTGCCTTGAAGGATTGTTGGTGTTAATATAAGTTAAGTCTTGAGACCGGTGCCTGACACGGAGTATGTGATATGAAAGCATCAATATGGACAAATATTTACAGAAGCGTCTACCTTGATGAAAAGAAAATGATTGAAATGCACAACCTCAGGAGGAGCTCTGATTGCTCAGGATTGTAGATCTGACTGATGTTCCAATCTCCAGTCAGGAAGTCTGAAGTGTTGCTGGTGCTGGGAATGGTGAGTGACAAGGCTGAGGGACACAGTAATAGAGAGCTCGGCACAGTGCAGACACTCACATGCACGTGGCCTCGAGTGTGCGGGCTGGAGAACCGGCAGCCCTTGGGCAGACAGCGAGGGCAAGTGACCGAGGTTTGTCCTATGAACCAAACCCTAGAGTTGGAGGTGAAGATGATGAAATTAGTCACATAGGACAATGGAGACCCTGCGGCACAAGGGGCCTAAAGAAGGAGCAGAGAAAAAGAATTTTAAACATCATTCCATGTTCGGTATGTTTCTCTACTTTTGGGTGCCCCAGAAGGCTGGGTTACTTCTGCTTTTCCATCCAGGGTAAGTCCAAGAACATGCTCCAAAATTATGTTTATGTTGGTAAGAGTGTATGGAGACACAGTGCTTAACAAAGGCTGGAATAGATATGCAATGTTCTTAAATCTTTCTGAATACCTCTCCTTGGGAATTCACCAGACACACCCCCACCCACCCACACACATCTCTGTTAACACTTTCTTACCTTCCTTGCTTCCTTCTGCCCTTCTTTCCTTCCTTTGTTCTCTCTTTCCTTCCTTCTCTCCTTCCTTCTTTCCTTCCTAACCTGCACAACTGGTTCCACATTACCTGTAGAATAGAGTCTCCCTCCCTAGCATGGCATTCCAGGCTTTCTGGGATCTGGCTTCATTCAGTTTTGAGTCTTTATCTCCCATGATTCTCTCAACCCTCTCCTGCAGCTAAATGGACTGCATTTAATTTCTTGAGCAGGTAACAAATGATTACAATTTGTTGGCTTTTGTAATTCATTCATTTAGCAAATCTTCAGTAAGTCAGTTTCTCAGTTTCCTTTTTGATAAAAACTCTCTTGGCAGACTTTGTAAGGAAGAGTACTTTAAATATAGATAAATCACTTTTTCAAATTGCCAAGCATATTATAAGTACTTAACAAAAAAGCAGTTCTTTTATCATTATTATCTCTTCTGTTAACAAAACTTGTTTTACAAGAGATTTTGCTTATTATAAAGATTAGGAAAATATAGAGAAAAAATTAAAATACCCCCCTAATTTAATTCCATCTCTATGAAATATTTTCAGTCATATATGTAAAATAGCTACACAAAAATAGATGAAATGATGCTGCAAATAATTTTATTTCCTGATTTTTCCATGCAGCATTATATCACAAATATTTCCCCACATCACTAAAAAAAGTCTTGAAAATAAGATCTTTAGCTCTATATTATTCTACTTCATAGATTTATTTTCTTAAGTGATTCCCAATCCTTGATTCTATAGGCTATTTTGAAAATTTCTTATATAATTTGAAAATATGGAAAATCTATGGTTTCCACATTGTTAGAAAAATCTTCTTGAACTTTGGTTATTCTCTTAAGCTGATCCATAACAACTGAAGTAGTGGATTGACACATGTGGACATCTGAAGGCTATGAATACATATTGGAAAATCGCTTTCAGAGAAATGAGACTGGTTTTACAAGCACTTCCTACCTCTGTCAAGGGTTAAAGTTTCCCTTTCATCTCCTCTCCTTCAGCCCTGGGACTCTGGGAGGACACACAACTGCACTCAGAAATAGTAACAACAGACTTGTGTTTCTAGGGACCAGAGACGGGCCTTTCCAGCACCTGGAAGGTCTCTCACAGATCTGCCAGGGAACCTTTGTCTCCCACGACATCATGGAAGAGTGCAGGCTGTCCGCCAGGTCACTTATCAAAGGTCACATCACCTCTGCACCTCAGTCTCCTCATCTGTAAAATGGGAATAACATTGACACCTATCCTATAAAGATTGTGGCGAGGATATCGACAGCTAGGTTGAATGCAGAATGATTACCGCAGCTGCATCTTCTTGAGCTGCATCTTCTTTTATTGCTCCTGGAAACAACCACAACAGAGAGACTTTCTAAAGGCTGTGACATCCCCGTCACAGCAGCGGCACCAGGTAGAAGAATGTCATGAACAAAGCAAACACTGCAACTGATGGATGCAACAGGATGTGTGCTCCTGGGAGGAGAGGAAGCTGTAGCAGGTCTTTTGACAGGCCCAGTTCTAATGCCCTTTGTTCCCTGAAGCAATGCTCAGATTCTAAAATTAAATCCCACTTCCACTACCCCAAAGTGCCGTGTGCATTTGAGCGTCGCTGGTGTTAAGGAATGGTTTTCGTCCGCTCTCATTACCATGGTTACACCTCCAAGAGCAAAAAATATATGGCTGCTCCTTTTGTCAAATCAGGCCCGCTTTCCTGTGATTCGGGCCATTGCCATGAAGTGGCTGATGGCTGCTCTCCACAGGAGCCCGGGGTCGCCTCGGACTTGTAATAAGCCCTCCGATGTGGCAATCAGTCGGTGACACGGGCTGACAGAGTCATTTGGCAGCACCGGGGTGTCGACCCTGGGCCTCATGCGAGTCCATCAGTCCGGTGCAAAATGCCATCCCTGGCTGCAGGCACGGCGCCTGCCCCGAGTTCAACAAGGAGACAGAGACACAGAGGAAATGCATGGAGGAGACAGTAGAGGATTGGCTTTGGGGTTTCAAAAAGCACCCTCTGCCCTTCATCTCAGAACCTCTAAGATACAGATGGAAGAATGTAGCAGAGGCCAGACTATCACCTTGATTACTGATAAAGCCGTTGGGAGACTTTGCCTTTGATGGCTGGAAAGCAGACTCACTTCAGCTCTGACTTACCTCATCACTGTATCAGCTGGACCACAGCAGGCCATCCTCAGAGCAGAGATTCCCAACATGCACTCTGTTCTCAGAATATAGACTTCCTGCCAACAGGCAGAGGACCCAGGAGAAGGAGTAAAGAAGTTCAGTCAGCCTGGCTCTTTCTTCCAAACCACTATGAAGAGAACTTGTTCTTCTAATTCATCCGAAAAAGAGGGGATATATATATATATATATATAGCTCATTCACTTTGTTGCACAGTAGAATCTAACACAGGATTATAAGGCAACTATACTCCAATAAAAAAAAATTAAAAATAAAGAGAAGTGCCTGTTCTTCCCATAGGGCTCAGAAAGGGGACAGTAGGGTCACTTTAGTCCCAAGGTCTGCAGACTTTTTCTGTAAAGGGTCGAATAAGAAATATCCTAGGTTTTGAGGACCACCTTGGAACTGGTACATATTCTTTCTTTTCTTCACAGCCTTTTGGAAATGCAAAAATCATTCTTAGCTCTTGGACCATAAAAAAAAAAAAAAGTTATAGGCCAAGCTCTCCTCCAGCTCTTATGGTTCAGTGTGGTCTCAGAGCAGCATCACCCACAACCACCTGACTGGCCATTAGGATTCAGAATCCCAGGCCCCACACCAGGCCTACTGGAGCAGAGTCCGCCTCTTTAACAAGAGCCCGAATAAAGTGTGAGAAGCACTGTGGAGGGCTTTCCAGGTGGCACTGGTGGTAAAGAACCTGTCTGCCAATGCAGGGGACATGAGATGTGGGTTCGATCCCTGCGTCGGGAAGATCTCCTGGAGGCAGAAATGGCAATCCACTACAGAATTCTTGCTGGAAAACCCCATGGACAGAGGAGCCTGGCGGTCTACAGTCCTTGGGATCACCAAGAGTCGGACACGACTAAAGCAACTGAACATGCATCGTGGGAAGAAATCCCTCGTGAGTGGCTGGGAACAAGTGTTTCTAATTGCAAAACAATGCAGAAACCTGTGAGCGCTGAAGAAAGTCCCCCTTTGCAAATTCTTCATACTTTTGTGTCAAGGTTTATCACAATCTGCTTGTAATTGTGTGTGTGTGTGCGCGCGCGCGCGCACGCCCGCCCCTCTCTAGCTAGATGGTGAATTCTTGGAGGGCAGGGAATCAGATCTCACCCACCTCTGAGTTCTTAGTTCCTTGGACTCCCACGTGCAGAGGAAGAACTACAGAGATGTCCTGTCACTCCACCACTTTCTATTAATCATTTGAAGCTTTTGGTTCCTCCTTTGTAATATGCAGTTCTAAACCCCTTCCTCCCCTGTTGGGGGGGATTCAGCTAGGTAAGAAGGGGTCTCTCCCAGTCTGGCACATAACCTGCTCTTGTAAGCAGCAGCCATTGTAAAGAAGATGGTCTTGTCTGCAGGAGAGTCCGGGCATTGCACTGGGAAGAGGACTCCAATGGAAGACGGCTGAAGAGCAGTGGGGCTCTGAGGGGCCCCACGAGCACCCCCTGACCCTCCCAAGCCTCTGGCATTTTGGGCCAGTGCCCCAGGCCCTGGATACAGGGCAGCTGTCTGCCACGTCCTTCCCGATCCACCAGGAATTTCAGGGACAGGCTATCCAAGCACTAGCATGACTGTGTCTCGGGATGGTATCAGGGCCATTTTGATAACTCTCATACAAGCACCTAGAATAGGAGGTTCTCCGCGCTTGTGGGATTATCGGCGACTTGTTGGGAATGAGCGCCATCTCCTGGACACCGTTAGAAAGACATTAGAATGACCTCAAATTCATTACGTCCCGTGTGTCTAAGCCAGTGTTCATTAAACGTCTTTCTCCAGCCCTCCAAGAAGGAAAAAAACAAATGATTAGTATCTACCCCAACAGAAAGTGAATAAGAACTAAAGAGCCTCTTGATGAAAGTGAAAGAGGAGAGTGAAAAAGTTGGCTTAAAGCTCAACATTCAGAAAACTAAGATTATGGCATCCAGTCCTATCACTCCATGGCAAAGAGATGGGGAGAGAGTGGAAACAGTGGCAGACTTCATTTTTTTGGGCTCCAAAATCACTGCAGATGGTGACTGCAGCCATGAAATTAAAAGACGCTTACTCCTTGGAAGGATAGTTATGACCAACCTAGACAGCATATTAAAAAGCACAGACATTACTTTGTCAACAAAGGTCTGTCTAATCAAGGCTATGGCTTTCCAGTAGTCATGTATGGATGTGAAAGTTGGACTATAAAGAAAGCTGAATGCCAAAGTATTGATGCTTTTGAACTGTGGTGTTGGAGAAAACTCTTGAGAGTCCCTTGGACTGCAAGGAGATCCAACCAGTCCATCCTAAAGGAGATCAGGCCTGGGTGTTCATTGGAAGGACTGATGTAGAAGCTGAAACTCCAATCCTTTGGCCACCTGATGCAAAGAGCTGACTCATTTGAAAAGACCCTGATGCTGAGAAAGATTGAGGGCAGGAGGAGAAGGGGATGACAGAGGATGAGATGGTTGGATGCCTTCACCGACTCAATGAACATGGGTTTGGGTAGACTCCAGGAGCTGGTGATGGACAGGGAGGTCTGGCGTGCTGCGATTCATGGGGTCGCAAAGAGTCAGACACGACTGAGTGACTGAGCTGAACTGAACTGAACAACATATATCTGTTTATTGTTAAGCTATATACATTATAGCATCAGTATTTTTTATGCATCTTATGTAAAATACAGCTATTCATTCAATATTTTTAATAATGAGTATATTGAGTTCTTATGTGCCAGGCACTGTCCAGAGCATTTGGGATAATTCTATGAATAAAAAAGACAAAAGTACCTTCCTTCCCATAGTCAGATAATTGAAAAACTAAATCAGTAAGAAAATCATACAACATGCTAGAAGGTAATAAATGCTATGGGAGAAAGAAACAAATGTATAGGGGATTTGAGGGTGAGGCGTAACAGGGCAGGTTGAGAAGATGAGATTTAAACCAGAACTGAAGGAGGTGGGCCTGCTGGAAGTCTGGGTTTCAGGCACTCTGGTCAGAGGGAACAGCCAGTGCAAAGGCCCTGAGGTAGGGGTGAGCCTGAACCTTTGAGGGACAGAGGAACTCTGTGTGTCTGGAGTGGAGTAAGCCGTGGAGGGTTAGAGAAGAAATCAGAGAGGAAACTCACGATGGGCCTCAAGCACTTTGGCTTTGGTGAGATGGGAATTCATCAGAAATTTTTGAGAGGTGTGACTTGATCTGACATTTTGAAAGTATCATTCCGGCTGCTGAGAAGAGACTGGGACTGTGGGGCGGGGGGCAAGGGAGAGGCACAGTCTAAGAAAAGGGGCTATTGCGTTTTTCCAGGTGAAAGTCTAGAGTGGCTCAGAGTTAGGAGATCGCTGTGGTGACGCTGCACCATTTTTTAAAAGTAAGAGATAAAAGTAAACCATGTAATTAGAAGCTCTAGAATTTTGTTTCCACACCCCAGTGGGCCAAGAGGGCATGCTGTATTGGAGACTGCCCCCTAGGCAAGGTAATTCCTAAAGATCAGAGGTTACAGAAGAAATCTACAAAGAGTTACACAAGAAAGGGGTTTTGTGGAAGGGTATGTTTTTAATGTTGATGAGAATGGCTTGTTACACAAAGAGGGTGGCAAACAAACGTATGTAACACAGATGGTACCTGAGGTGTTGAAAACACTGTGATCTAAGGCTCACAGGACCCTAACCCCGTGTTTCCCCTTGGAACAGTCCTTCAGCATTCACTAATTCAGTGTTGGTCATGAGTGTATAGAATATACTTCTGCTGTGATTAACAAGAATCAACCATATGTTTTCCGAATGCAAACATGAATATGTTCATTCCATGTTTGGATGCTGTGATATATTGACTGGGGAATGGCCCTGATTTCCTCTTCTTTTATATTATGCTTTTGCATTTTCTTCTCTCTAGAAGTAGGTTCTAATTCCTCACCCCAGGAAGCTGTTCTGGGCTTTGTCTTGCTCTGGTCAACGCAGTGTTGGAGAAGTGGTCCTGTGTCATTGATGTACTTAGCCCCAAGAGGCCTTACAGCTTGTCCTCCTACACCCCACCCGTGTCTCTGAGATCACTGTGAGAACATGCTGGTGGAACATAGATGACTGGGCTGAGGCTGTCCTAGATGAACCAGCAATTTGCCAGCAACCTACCACCTCTAGAGTGAACCTTAATTCAAATCAGGCCTGTCCAATCGAGCTCACCAGGCTCAGCAGAACTAAACCACTCCACCAACCCATAGATTCCTGAGCAATAATAAGTGGGTGTCACTTTAAGATACTAACTTTTGGGCTGATTTGTTACACAGCATTATTGTGGCAATGGATTACTGACAGGCTGCTTCTGCTGCTGCTGCTAAGTCGCTTTAGTAGTGTCCGACTTTGTGCGACCCCATAGACGGCAGCCCACCAGGCTCCTCCATCCCTGGGATTCTCCAGGCAAGAATACTGGAGTGGGTTGCCATTTCCTTCTCCAATGCATACACATATGCTAAGTCACTTCAGTCGTGTCTGACTCTGTGTGACCCTATGGACAGCAGCCCACCGGGTTCCTCTGTCCACAGGATTCTCTAGACAAGAATACTGGAGTGGGTTGCCATTTCCTTCTCGGAGATTACTGACATAGATGCTGAAAAACTCTACTGGATTTTCTTGGTATCTTATGTCAGCTGTAACTTAAGACTACATTAGAGGGAGACCAGTGGGGGAGATTTCGGACAGAAGTGAGCATCAGTTCCCAGTTATTTTATGTCCCAAGGCTTTATACATGTCAGATCTAGCCTCCTGGAATGAGCCTTGATGCTCAGGCCTCTTTTACGACTAAGATCCAGATAAACTGCACTTTCCAGAGGCTTCATACTAGTGAATGGACAATCAACTACTTCATTTTGAGTTGGTAAACTGGTGTACATGGTTCCAGAGAAGGCTGATCATTTAGATCACTAACACCCAGGTTTTTTTAAACAGTAACACCTGTTCAACAACCCATATGTGTGCAATCCCAGGGCACTTTCACCACCAACAACAGTAAGCTGAAGGGGTCCAGTTTTATTGTATGAATATATGCTATGATTTTAACATTGAGTAATTATTCATGCTGATTTCCCTTCTGCCAGAAATCCTACAAATGCCCATTTTCATGATGTAATTTCAGTGAAGTTAGACTTGAGCATTTCAAAGTTGTATAATTAATTATATTCAGCTTCAATCAAAATCACAAATTCAAACCACCAACAGGACACCTGATGGTATCAGTTATACATCACAGGTGGCCTCATGGGGCCTAAGTGTGATACCTAATTAGATTTCCACCTTTTTTAAAAAAATTGAATTCTCTGTTTGGGTAGGGTCAGCAAGTTTACATTTAGGTCATCATTCATGTTTAGTCACTCAGTTATGTCCAACTCTTTGCAACCCTTTGGACCGTAGCCTGGCAGACTCCTCAGTCCATGGGATTCTCCAGGGAAGAATACTGGGGTGGATTGTCATTTCCTTCTCCAGGAGATCTTCCTGACCCAGGGATCGAACCCAGGTCTCTTGTGTCTCCTGCATTGCAGGCAGTGACTATTTAATGTCTCATTCCAAGTTAATATGCATTGAAAGCTTTTAGTTTTGTAAAACTAAATATAATTAAGAGTTGAAATGTGTTACATATACTTCCAAACTTTGGTAATAAGGAAAAATGGTCATTGCATGACCTTTTAATGTCATCTCAAAGCATTTTATGGCAAGCCTGCCTGAGGATCACCTCCCTCTTTTAGAAAGCATAGCTGCCTTGGACTCACACACTAGTCACAACTGACTGGGGTTCAGACATCAGACACAGTCAGAGGTTGACTCATAGACAGTTGATAAAATTAGGCTTGAATATGTGTTTGCTTCTGATGTCCCTGATGTTTGAAGGTCAGGCACCAGCGGGTAGGCTGAGCTGAAGAAAGACAACTTCATAGGGAACGTGGTGTTTTGGTATAGGAATAAAATTTGGAAGGTCAGAATGAAGATAGAAGGGACTTCCAAAGAGGAGGCAGGACCTGAGGTTACACAGGTATCAAGGATCTTCTGGAGGGTGTGAGATACATCCATGGGGGACTGGAGCATCCAGTGGAGAAATGGAGAGAGTCAGGGAGGTGGAGGTGAGTCCAAGTCAGAGAAGAAAAGCTTTGACTATCCGGCTTCGTCTGTCTCCATGTGAGTGATGAGGACTCTTTGAAGATGAGTTGTAAGGACTGAATGTTTTCATTTTGCAAAGATTCTTTCAGCAGCAATATGCAGGGTGACCCACAGAGGACTAGGTTTAAGACCAGGAAACTAGAGGTTCTCAAATAACAGAGGTGGCCACAGTGGCAGAGAGGAAGAAAGAAATTGTTTCAGTCTTTAGGTGATCAATCACTTGGGCTTATGTCCGTGACACATAAATGACTCCTTAACTCCAAGGCATAAGCAGAGAATGTCAGAACAGAATTTTGGATCCAGGCTACTAGAAGAGGGATTTATTTCCTTCCAAATGGTCCAGAATTCCACATATCCAAGATGATGCAGGTGTCAGCCTGAGTCTGCAAACTAAGTTAGCTGTATCATACCTGTGGCTCAGACGGTAAAGAAACCCCTGAATACAGGAGACCCAAGTTTGATCCCAGGACTGGGAAGATCCGCTGGAGAAGGGAACAGATACTCACTTCAGTATTCTGGCCTGGAGAATTCCATGGACGGTATTGTCCACGGGGTCACAAAGAGTCTGACAGGACTGAGCAACTTTCACTTTCACTCTCACTCACCGAGGGAATCAGAGAGAGGCAAGGTGGCCATGTCACGTGGCACACTGTGGCCTCAGAGATGGCCAGGCGGAGGGCCCTCACAGGTCACCAGTCCCTTCCTCCTATTAGGACATGAGGCCCCTCGGCAACCCTCTGACAATCAGTGCAGAGGACGCTGTTACCATTTTGCAGACGAACAGACTGAGGGGCTGAAAGACGACAGCGTGCTTTGTCTTATTCACTCGTGTTAGCTAAAGGAATAGTCAGATCAACAAACCATCTGTTTTTGCTTTTCTTCATTCTTATTTCTGCCAGCCAGGTCCTCCAGCCTCACTACCGGAACCTGATTGGACCCCCTCCTCTGAAATCACCCCACCCCACGAGCAAGGCTCACTGCTGCCAGAGGCCCTAAGAGATACTGGGCCCAACCTTCTTTGTGTGAGCCCTGAGAAAACACCCAGGAAGGAGGTCTATGATTTACAGAGTGGTTACTTGGCACCTGCCATTGATAGGTGGTATTTTACACATGGTTTAATTAGAACAATTCCATGCAGTATCTGCTATTATTCTCATTTTGCAGACAAAGAAACTGAGGTACAAGGCAGTGATTAACTCGCCTAAATCCAGGTTGCCACTCCGGAGAGAGGGAGTCTTTGCGCCCAGGCCACCTTCCGAATCTGGACTCCCTACTCCTGTCTCCCTCTGTCAGGAATTTACTTTCTAATAAAGGAGAAAGACATATCAGTCATTCATTCTAAACAAGGTGGGAAGCACAATGACAGTGACATGAAGATGTTAACACCTGAGCCCAGACAGGGAGGGGCATCTACTCCACCTTGGCAGGTGAGGAAGGGCTTCCTGCAAGTGGTGAGGCGATGTCAGAAGGGGAGTCCTCAGGGGCTCAGGCACAAGGGGGTTGCCTGTGCTGTAAATAAGACTTCAGCATGTTCTCCCTTAAATTCTCTCATGATTTCCATTGCGAGCAGTTTACAAACCCAACTCACCCTGAGATCTAGTCTTTACATACTCCCCTGGTCTCAGCTCTCTTTACTCTCTCCTTCTCTACTTATTTCTCCCTCTCTGGCCCACTCTGTGGTGGTACCGGCTAATATTATCCCAGGCTTGCAGATATTGTTTGCACTTACTGTTTCTTTTGCTTGAATTTTTCTTCCCTCCTCATCCTCCTTTGTATCCAAGCCCTCCCCAAAACACCTTTCTGCTCTCCCTTGCCAAAGCTGTCCACTCAAAGTTCTTCCTTATCATGTTGCTTTATATATCATCTTCAAAGCACTTACTAGTACCTGAAATCATTTATCCATCATCTATCTGTCTATATATCCACGTATCTATCTGTTAATCTACCTATCACCTATCTATGGGGGTTTCCCAGGTGGCTCAGTGGTAATGAATCTGCCTGATAACGCAAAGAGACACAGGTTCGATCCCTGGGTCAGCAAGACTTCCTGGAGGAGGAAATGGCAACCCACTCCAGTATTCTTGCCTGCAGAATCCTATGGACAGAGGAGCCTGGCAGGCTACAGTCCATAGGGTTGCAAAGAGTCAGATATGACTGAGCATGCTTGCATCTACATATAGCTTATCATCTATCCATCTATCGCCTGTCTCCCACACTGGAATGTAAGCTCCTCGAGCACAGGACTTTGTCTCATGAATACTTGATCCCAGTGTCTAGGTCAGGCCCTCTGTACATATGGGATGAGTGACTGGTTGCCTGTAGGACTTAAGAAAGAAGATTTCCAGCTGCTCAGGGAAGACTTCCTGGAGGAAGGAGGAATATGGTTGGACCCAATTGGTAGACATTTGGAAAAGAGGAAGAAGATTCGTATTAGAATGGAGGTTGACTTTTTTTTTTTTTTTCTGTAAAGTAGTAATTCAGAAAAATATCAGACATCACAGTTAGCTGCCCTAAAGTCCTAGAATGTATAACTGCCAGTCAAGGAGCCCGGAAACCTGGATTCTTGTCCTCACTCTTCAACTAATCTATCGCAAGATTCCCCCTCCTTGGACTTTGGTTTGCCCATTTGAGAAAGGAGTGGTTGGGACTTGACCTCTAAACCACCCTTCAGCTCTCAGATTCCAGGAGGATGAATTTTCAGCATCCTTGCCCAGTCACTGACCACCTGAGGCTCCAGGCTGCCCCTCCTAGCGTGGCCACACACACTCAGCCTTGCCCCCATTGGACAGATGACTCGGGGACAGCAGGGCTTATTCTGAGCCTCAGCCAGGGCCACAGAGACCCTGCTGTTGTTAACACAGCCTGTGTGCTGGGCGGTGAGCCCGGAACTCAAGCTTACTCTGGACGGAGAATTCGGATGTTCGCTCTCTGTGCCACCAGGTGGCGCTACTCCCCAAGACACAGTGCCTTCCTGCTAGAAGGTCGTTTGAATGCCCTTGGAGCTGAATGATATGCAAAAAATAGCCTAGGCTGATGGTTGGTAAATATGTTCTGGTGCTGGTGCAGGCTCCCAGGGGATGAGAAGAGGCTGACACATAACCGGATATGAGGAAAAGTGAAACGTGGGAAGGGAGCTGAGGAGAGCAGCCTCCTCTGAGAGACTGGCACAGCCAGTCGCAGCCGGGTTCTGGGCCGGGGATTGGGCCTGGGGCTCTCCCTTGTGGCTCACTCTGGCCAGTGGTCCCACAGCACCGCCCACAGGCCCCCGCCCCGGCCACTGCTCCAGGGCAGCTTCCTCCCCCAGCCCGGTGAACTCCAGGCCACCAGGATGTTGCAATCTTCATTTTTGGAGAGAACACAAGACAGTTGTTTCTCTGACCCAGGGGCTCTGGCCTGCGGGCCCTGCAGCTGTCTCCACAAGAGGCAAAGGCGGGCAGGGGCCAGGGAGAGCCCTGAGCCGACCATCTCATCTGAGGTCCACGCTTACTCTCTGACAAGTTCAACAGGAACCCACCGGACCCTGAATCCCCTGAATCTTTGCCACGGAGAAAGGACTGACCCAGGTTTCAGGAGGCGCCCACCAGCGGGCAGCCGTAGACAAGTGTGTAGATGGGGTGGCAGCACCCCACAGGAAGGGAGACGAGTGGTCTGCGCGGGGGAGAGTGTCCCGCTGTCATCCCGCTGGGGGCTGGGCTGGTCAGGAGAGTCTCACGAGGGGCGGGGTGAGGGGCTGCGGGGGCAGTGGAAGACGGAACCGGAAGTGAGGAAGGAGCCGGAGGTGACACAGGAACCGGAAGTGAGGAAGGAGCCGGAGGTGACACAGGAACCGGAAGTGAGGGGTGAGGAAGACAGGGTTCCAGCGGAGGGAGCTGTGGGAGCAGAAACCCCGGGTCTCACAGGAGAGCCTGGAGTCTGGGGGTGGAAGCATTTGGCAAAGCAGGGACTTTGGCGGTGAAGAGGCATCTAACACAGAGGTAGAACGCAGACTGGAGAGGCAGGAGGTAAAGCCTGTGGGCGCCGTGTTCAGGACCCCAGCGTTATTTGACAGCAATGGACGGTTGTTGAAGGCCTTGAAGCCCGAGAGACGTGGTTGGACCGTCTAGAGGGATGCACACGACTGTGCTATGGTGCTGGGTTGAACTAAAAGTGTGGGGCAGACCTGAGCTGGCCTGGCTGATGGGAGTTTTACAGCAAAACGATGAGGCCACGTGGCCAACGAGGCCACGAGGACAGAAAGGAGGCAGAGAAGGGGGCACCCAGGAAAAGGAGGGTCTCCACCTGGCAGCAATATCAGCCAAAGAAAAGCGAGCCCCCTTGGTTGGGCAGAAGTCATCATTTTGGTACAACTATGAAAGAGAAATCTTCTAGGTGAAATTTATGTGTAAATTAGCTTGCAATTTCCCCTGCTAACAGCGGGGGATATTGGAAGATCTTGTCATCCTCTGTTTTTGTTCACTGATTTTCTTTGATGAAATCATTTGAAAATCCCAAGTTTAATATGAGTTGAGATGGCCCAAACCTCAGCTGTATGCAGTGTAATTTCCCATTTCTCAGGAGTAACTGGTCTCAGTTACTCCATCAAAAACAAACAGATGAGATGGGGCCAGAATCAAGCGAAAGGAAAAAAAAAAAAAATGTGATGATGAAGCGCGTGGGTCAGGGAACTAGTTCCTTTACAGTTGTTTTTACTTACTGTTCGTGTCAGTCCTCCAGGTCTTGTCCATCGCCCCCTCTTCCATCCAGGATAGCCTGGACCAGAAGCAGCCTGGAGTCAGGGAGACATGCCAGCCACTGGATACTCGAGAAGGCCTCCTTCCGAGACCCATGACTCACATCTGCTGGATCCATCTGCTCCCTGAACTCTTTACAAGACCACTGCAGGGTCCTGGTGACTCTTCCTGCAACAGAATTCTGCAGGGAGGAAAGGTGGGGTCCAGCCTGAAGAATGGGTTTGCAGCACCCCCTTCTCTCTGCAGTGCCATCCTCTGTGGTCACATCCACAGCTCTGGAAGGGGCATGCCTGCTAAGTCAGCTCAGTCATATACATCTCTTTGTGACCCCATGGACTGTTACCCACCAGGCTCCTCTGTCCATGGAATTCTCCAGGCAAGAAATACTGGAGTGGGTTGCTATTTCCTACTCCAGGGGATCTTCCTAACCCAGGGATCGAATCCACATCTCTTATGTCTCCTGCATTGGTGGGGTCTTTACCACTAAGGCCATCTGAAGGGGTAGAGCAACCAAAGTACAAACCTGGCCCCTAATGTGGGGCTCTGTCATTGACAGGATCCCACTGGTGTTATCCATGGGCAACAAGCCACTGACAGAAGTCCCCAGAACACTAGGGACAAGTAAAGGAGAATATAGTCTTTGAAAGGCTCAACTGAGGAGTTAGTTTGGGGTATGGTTCTCGCTGTCACCCGCTAAAAGTCAGGACTGTCAGCTGATGATCCTGAATGTGTTGTCAACCAGCTATGCACACTTCAACCAAGTTGAACTTCAACTTGAAGTTACTTAAATTCTCTGAGCCCAACACTTATTTTTCCCCCAAAATGATAAATGAGAGGGTTTAACTGATGCCCTCTGCATTCCTTCCCGGCATCTCTGATTCCATCACAGTTCTCTTATTTACTGATTCAGTATGACTAATGGGCTAAGCAGAGACTATTCAAACCAAAACCAATCAGCCTCTGTACAGGTGCTTATGATCCAGGAGGGAGATCAATGTGCAGACAGTCGAAGGTGAGTCTGTGAGCTGTGAAGAATGCTATAAATCAGGGACAAGGGATGGGGGAAGTAGAGAAGGGTTGGGGAATGTGGTTAGAAGCAGTGGGCTGCCAGCCCTGTTTAAAAGGATGAGGAGCGTTCTGATGGAGCCCAGGGGAGACTGGACCCAGCTGGCTGACGACCAAGGTGTGCAAAGATTGGGACACATGGGCGGGTCCAGCCTGGGAGAACTGACAGATGATTCACTCAGACTAAGGAGAGGTGGAAATTGAATCTGAAGTTTTAGGCAGAGTCTCCTTCATGGAAAAGACCCTGATATTGGGGAAGATTGAGGGCAGGAGAAGAAGGGGGTGACAGAGGATAAGATGGTTGTATGGCATCACTGATTCAACAGACATGAGTTTGAGCAAGCTCCAGGAGATGGGGAAAGACAGGAAAGCCTGGCGTGCTGCAGTCCATGGGATTGCAAAGAGTCAGAGATGGCTTAGCCAGTGAACAACTACATGAAGACTTTGAATGCTGTACTTTGAAGGTCAGCATCAGCACCCAGCTCAGCAAGAAACAAGTAGAGGATGTGAATTTCAGGGGCCTATTTCCATGAGAGTGCAGCTCTGTGTGTAGGAGAAAACTTAGTGAGTAACTGAGCTGAGGCTTCATCTCATCTCAGAAGTTTGTTTTTCTAAGATGGGCAGCCATAACTCCAGGTTAGGTAGTGACTCAGAACAGCGGGGAACTTCTGAGGCTCCATCACAATAGCTGCTCCCATTCCTTCCAGGAAAGCCAAGGGGTAGAACCAAGGAACAGGGGAATGAGTTGAGGAGTGAGTTAACCAATGGTCATGTGACTGGGTTCCAGTATCCTGGAGAAAGTTTCAGAAAAAGCCAGGACTGCTTGATGCTCACCATGGCCAAAGGTGACCAGCCATTGGCAGTAGTCGCAGGTGGACCACAGGACAGAGCCAAGAGACCAGAACAGGGTGGAGTGCCAGGCAGCCTTGGTAAACTGTGTGTCCAGCAAATACCAGAAGCCAGAAAGGAAACACCATGGGCTGAGGGACATATACCTGGGTTTCTGTGCTAAGTGACCTGGAATGAGTCCTTCCACATCTCTTGGCCTCATTTTTCCTCTCTCTGAAATGGGGCCAGCAGTCCCTTCCTTGCAGAGTTCCAGCAAGAGTTAGTGGAACATTGGATGCGTGCAGAGCTGCTGACTGCCCCTGCTGGCCAGTGGCCACCCAGCTGGGGTGTACTTTCCAGCCTCTTTTATGTTCCCTCAGGGCCGTGACACAGAGTTCCAGCCTCAAAATAAGAATGGGAGCCAAGTCACACGTTGAACCTGGCCTGTAAAGCCCTCTCACACCCTGCTGTCTTCTGCCTTTTGCCACCTGCCAACCAGAGCTTTTAAAGATGGCAGAATGTTCATCAGCCTGAACATCCAGAATATGTGGTGGATCGCAGCTCCCTCACCCCGACCCCCATTCCCCCGTCAGTGACTTTCATAAAAGCAGAAAGTATGCTTGCCTTGCATGCAGGCGCTGAGGTTTCCACTGGGTGTGTTGTAGCAGAAACATTACCTTATCAATCCCCTGCTGAGGACCCAGCCGTGGGCCTGACATAGCGTATTCAATAAAAAATTATTTTAACAGGTTGTCACCAGGTGTCTCATACATGCCAGCTGGTGAGCTAGTTGTTAGAAAAGATATGTGAGTGAGAAGAACCCCATCTTCAAGGAGCTTAGAGTGTGGGAGCCCAGGCGATTCAAGGAGCCATCACTTCAGCATGGTCAGGAGGACAGCAAGGTGGGTTCAGAATGACCTGACCCATGGAGGGGGTCCTTGCCCCCTGAGGGGAAGTCAGGGGAGCCTGCTGGCCCAGCTTCACTTCTGCTTTATTTAGGGAGCCCTCCTTGGTCTTTCCCAATATGCATGGGAGGGAGAGCTAGGGGGAGATGATGGGCGAGAGGCCTGCAGGTGAGAGGGTGCTGTGCATGTCGCTGAGGGCTCACAGCATCTGGGGTACAGGACACAAGTGTAACAGATGATCCTGCAGAGAGAAGCAGCGACCAGATCACAAAGAGCCTGCACCCCACATGGGGAAGCGTGGAGCTTATCCTGAAACACTGGGGCTCAGCGGAAGAAGTCTAGGTGGGAGAGAAACAGGGAATTATTAGCTCTTCAGACCCATTTCTCCAGCTGAACTGTGGCCCACATGATGGTGTGGGGTTACCCAGAGAATGGGCAGGGGTCTGATTCTTTTTTTTTTTTTGAGGGGTCTGTCTGATTCTGACCTCTGTTCTAATCCGTAGATGGTGGCTGGTAGTTACAACAGCTCAGCATTTGACCACTTACTAGGCTAAAAGCACCAATGAAACTCTTTGACACATTTCACCTGTTTTAACCTCTTAACAACCTGTGCTGGTACAAATTATTACACCCAGATTAAAGGTGAAAAGTGAAGTGAAAGTGTTGGTAGCTCAGTAGTGTCCGACTCTTTGTGACCCCATGGGCTGTAGCCACCAGGCTCCTCTGTCCGTGAAATTCTCCAGGCAAGAATACTGGAGTGGGTTGCCATTCCCTTCTCCAGGGGACCTTCCTGACCCAGGGATTGAACCTGGATCTCCTGCATTGCAGGCAGTTTCTTTATCACTGAGTCACCAGGGAAGCCCTGTGATTAAAGGTGGGGAAACAAAACGTCACAACGTTCAGTAAATTGTGGAAGGTAACAAAGGCCATTCGTGATCTCTAACTCCAGAACCCGCATGGGGGTCTTCAAGCTTAGTACTCAGGGAGGGAACCAAGAGAGCCCAGAGGAAGAGAAGCAGTAAACGGAGAAAAAGCAAAAGCAGTTCCCACGAGAACTGCTGGAGCCTGAGTGGGACTCAAAACCACGGCCCCGGCAGCCAGGGTGGGAGGTGGCACCACCCACTGCCTTAGCTTCCTAGGCTGCCATAACAAATCACCACGACATGGGTAGCTTAAAATCGCAGAAATGTATTCTTACAGTTCCAGAGGCCAGTAGTCCAACATCAAGATGCTGTCAGGGCTGGTTCCTTCTGGAGCTTCTAAAAGGAGGGTCTGTTCACTGCCTCTGTCCTAAGTTTCAGTGGCTGCTGGCATCCCTTGGCATCCCTGCCTCATAGTTACTTTGCCCCAATCTCTGCCTTCATCTTCCAGTGACCTCCTCTTCCCTTCTCTAACAAGAACATTTGATTCTTGCAAGGACATTTGTTATTGGATGTCGCGAGCTGCTCAGTCATTCTCAGTCATGTCCAATTCTGTGTTCTCATGGACTGTAGCTGGCCAGGCTCCTCTGTCCATAGGATTCTACAGGCAAGAATACTGGAGTGGGTTGTCATTTCCTTCTCCAGGGGATCTTCCCAACTCAGGGTTTGAAACTACATCTCCACATTGGCAGGAAGATTCTTTATCACTGAGCCACTGGGAAGCCCTGTTGGACATAGGGCATACCCCAACCCAAGGTGATCTCATCTTGAAATTTTTAACTAATGACATCTGCAAAGACTTTTTTTTCCAAATAATTTCCCAGTCACAGGTCCAGAATGACATATCTTTGGGGAGAACACCATTCAACCCACCATGCCCATGAAGATTGGGAACCCAGGAGAAAAATGTCCTGGGTAAACTATGATGAGTTCTTTTGTTTATATGCTGGGATTGAGGGGTTTGTGGGTTCTGACTAGCAATATCTGGTAGGTGGGTGGATAGTGTTAGTCACTCAGTTGTGTCTGATTCTTTGAGACCCTATGGATTATAGCCCACCAGGCTCCTCTGTCCATGGAATTCTCCAGACAAGAATACTGGAGTGGGTTGCCATTTAGATGAATGGAAAACCCTATATGAGCCCATCCTGGGGACTCAGAAATCTTCAGTGAGGAGTTGGAAGCCATGGCCCGGGGAATAGACATTCCAACAAAAAGAAGAGGTTTGGGGCAACAGAAAGGGGAAATTTTGGGATCAGAGAAAATAAGGAGCTTGTATGAGAGCCAGAGTTGAAATAGCCCAAGTGGCTTGAGCATGGCTGGGGAGTCACAGAACAGAAGAGGGGGGTTGAGGAAGGAGGGGGTGGATGGGGGGGTAAAAGCCACAGAGATGTGACTGGAGGTCCTGTGAAGTGGTAGTAGGGTGAGCTTCATGGAGGTGTTTGGGGGCTTCAGGGAGCACAGCTTCAGATGAGGGCTAGGGGTAAACTCCAGATACATAGAGGACAAGACAGGACGGGCTTCAGAAGTGAACACAAGATGGAAGCAACTGCAGTGACAGAGGGAGATCCAGGGAGGGAGAGATGGAAAGGCCAGGAGGAAGTGCAAGAGCAAGGGAGTCAGAGCTGGGACAGGACAGAAGAGCAGGGCTTTCTTTTTGGCTGCAGAGAAGAGGTTTTTAAGGATGGCAATGGCTGTGCGCAGTCGGTAGGTGTGAAGCCAGGAAGTAGAGGAAGACAGTATTCTCGCTACCTATTTTCTCTGCAAAGTAGGAGATAAGGTTCTCTGCAGAGAAGGAGTGGGAAGTGGTGGGTGGGCAGTTTGAGAACCGTCATGAAGATTTTAAATAGCTAGGATGGGACACAAATTTGACTTGGGAACAGAAGGATTTCTTGGCAGCATCAGGTTGGAGACCATGAACATCCTCGGGCAGCAGTATACATGGTGGTGTGACTTTCCCCAGAGGTCCCCGTGAGTCTTAGACAGTTTCAAGGGTGCAGAGTTAGGGACGCCCAAGGAAAAGGCAACAACAGCAAAAATAACAGGACAAAGACTGAAGGGCATCAGCAAGAAAGGTTGAAGGGATGGGTCCTAAAGCCCATGTTGAAGAACAGGAAGGAAAAACAGAATGGATTCAACACAGAGAAGAGGGGCCAGGGCCCTGGCAGTTTTGATGGACAGGAGGATGCAGGGTAGCAGAGAAGCGGGCAGACAGAAGCACAGGAGTCTGTGAGTGGATAATTGTTATGTTGAAGAATCTGAGGGGCAGCAGGTTTAGAAGATGCAGTAGATGGTGTGACAGACATTGGCCTCTGGGAGCAGGGGGATACTGTCTTAGGTCAGGTTTCAGAGAAGCAGAGCCTGAGGCAGGGATTCCTGTGAAAGGGATTTATGGAGGGGGTGCTCTCAGGGCTAAGGGAGTGGGGGAAGCAAGATGAAGCTGGAAAGAAACCTAAGCTAGGATGCAGCCTTGCCTGGAGACTAACTCTGGCCAAGGGAACTCTGGGGCACAGATTGTCCCATTGAACTGGCGTCTAACATGAGATGGTTAGATAGCATCACCGTCTCCATGGACATAACTTGAGCAAATTCCAGGAGACAGTGGAGGACACAGAAGCCTGGATTGCTTGAGGTAGCAAACAACAGGACATGACTTAGCGACTGAACAGCAACAAAATAAGGCTGGGGCCAGCCTCTTGTGCCCCATGTCAGTTGGTTGTTGGCCGCCGGCACAAGGTAGCCCCGTTGGGGGCAGCTGTGAATGATTGGCGGCCCACACGTACAGCACTTAGGAGACTGATGATCTAGCGTGAATAAGGGGTCTAGACAAGGCACCTGGAGCATCCACACAGTGGCAACCCTGCCTCCGCAGCTGCCAGGGAAGGAAACGGCGGGGGTGGGGGGGAGGTGGGGGCGGGGAAACTGTGTCCTCCGGGGTTACTACGCTTTGACACTTTAGGACATGGAATATTTGACAAAGAGGATAAGTCCCTGTGTTTCCCCATATTCAAGAGCGTCACGGGTCAAGCTCTCCTGGTGGGCTTATGGATGTTCACCGCCCTCGCCCTCCCCTACCTCTGATACTGGGTTGGGGACAGGCAGCATGACCGACTGTCTTCTCTCCCAGGAACTGGAAATGATCGTCAGCAAACTGAAACTCTCTCCAAAGACATCTTTCCTGTCTATTCATCAACCTTCTTTTCTGCTAAGGACTGAAAAACACATTCTGCGATTTTGCAAATGCCCTGCATGGTTGTTTGTCACCTATTTTATTGGTGTCAGCGTCTGAGGGGTCTCGGCAGAAACTGACACCAAAAGTCTCAGTTTAGCATTCAAAGAGATTTTTTTTTCACGTAACTTCAAAGCCAACAGATGTCTTAAGAGCATCTCAGATATAAAACCCAGAGTCTCTGGGAAAATGCACTGACCCAAGGCTGCCCCCAGGGGGAGGGGCGTGGTGAGTAACTGAAACAGGCTTGCAGCCTTGATTTCATACCTCTAGGGCTCCATAATCACATTGAATCTAAATCGACATGATTCCAGACCCTTCTTTCCTTAAGTGAATGATACATTATTAAAAATTTATTCATGCAATCCGTTCAAATATGGTTAAAAAAAATGCCTCCAAGTCTGCATGGTACAGAAACCTTTTGTCTCCATTTCCCTAGGAATGCTACTGTCTAGAAGGATCTGACAGCAAAAGGAAGAGAGGGGAATAAATCATTTTTGAGGTCAAGGAGAAGAACTTGGCTCAGCAGCAAAAAATTGTGCCTTCTGGTGTGTCCCCAGCACTGCAGTTCATCCATCCCTGGGTTCAGAAGCTGTAACTTCTCCCCGCTCCCTCAGCCTTCTTCCTCCACTGCCCCCCCCCCCACACCCCGCCCTCATTCCCACACACCTCCCCCGGCATGAGGATGTTTAAATTCTGGAAGGAGAGCTCCCATCTGCTCATGTCTCCTCCTATCACCATGGTTACTGAGCCCAGAGTAGTCTCTGTGGAGACGGAGGCAGAACAGTAACTAGGGACAACTCCATTGCAAGAGGCTGTAAAAGTCAAAATTGTTCTTATTTACCTCCAGTTAGATGGGCGTGCCCATACTCATGTGATCTTGTTTTTAGGGGCATGTCAGATTTGAAAGGCCTTTGGTCCAGAATAAAAGATACAATATGATGATGGATCATTTGGGTGATTCCCTACCATTGCATCAAGAAAACAAAAAAACCCCCCACCTACAGGGTGTGCTATATCCACAATGCTGGGTGGAGTGGCGTGGACGGCGGGAAGGTGATGGCTGGATCTTGTCCTGTGAATAGTCCAGTGTCGAGGTCCAGGTGGGGACAGGGGGTGTGGGGGTGGGGGGCATGGGGGAAGGGTGAGCTACTAAGTCTAGCACTAAGGACAATGGGAAAAGCTGATATGCTTGCAATTCCTGGCTCCATTGATTGGATTCCTCCCCAGAGCAGCCTCTCTGCACTGACATCTCACATCCTATGCCCAGCTGTATTTTTTTTTCCCCCAACCAGGTGGGATTTGCTGTGTTCTGGGCTCAAAGGCCATGGAAAGATGGAGAATGATGATGCCAGAAGAGCTCAGGGAAGCTTCCCATTTAGTAAGGAAGAGAATGAGAATCAGAAAGGCTTCACTTCCAAGACAGGCTTTGCTACTCTCCAGGGACTCCCATCAGTCATTTCTTTTTCACTGAGATGGTGGCGCAGCCAGATGCTATCAGAGCAGAGAATCTTAGCCCTGGCCACACACAAGAACCACCTGGGAATGTGTCCCGAATGCTGACGTCTGGCCCAGCCTTTGGACCATTCAGTCAGAGTCCCTGAAAGTGGAGCTCAACAGTGTTTCAAAACCTTCCCAAATGACACTGATGGCAGGTCAATGGAAAGTCACTGGCCCAGAGGTGCTCCAAGATGCTCCCCTGGATTTACCTGTTTGGGTCACAACATGACCCCAGTAATCTCATTGTCTTGCTAAAGCACTTAGCTGTGTTCCATTCACATGTGGACAGGTCAGCTGTGACACTGCTGGCATCTCCTAGCTAAACTGGGATTGGCTGAAATCAGCCCTAGAAGATGGGTTGGGTTAAGGTCTGCCCAGCACGTCCACTCATTCTGGGACTGGAAGCTACCAGGCATTTTTCCCCTCATGGAAAAAAAGCAGAGGATGGAGTCACTGGCAGAGCCTTGCTCTGACCCTTAAAGCTTTGGATCAAAATAGGTGCCTGTCACCTCCACCCATCTTCCATTAACCAGTGCAAGTCATGTGACCAAGGTCGGGTCTGGGGAAAAGGCAACACTCTGCCAACAGGGAGGCGGAGGGAGTAAGAGTGGCCAGCAGATGACATCGGCTGCACCAGGTGAGGACAGGAGAGCTGAGTAGACATCAACCAGAAGCGTTTCTGCTCCGTTCACTCCCTGAGCAAGCCCAGCCTATATTCTGTCTCCTCCAGCCTCCTCCCAGGCTCCTCCAGGTTGCTCCTTTGAACCTTCTCCAGGCTTGACTTCTGTCCCTCCCACTCGCTATCTCCAGGCAAAATTCGGGAGCTCGGACGTGGGGTTTCCCTGGCTGCCCAGCACAGGTGGGAGCCTTGTAATTGTCACTACTGTACATTTGAATCCAAGTTGCTGCTAGATGAACAGATGAAGGAAGCTCCAGGTAACTTCCCAGGGTGGAGGGAGCAAGACCAGAGGCTTAGGGGGTCATCTGATTCTCCTTTTTTCAACCACCAAGAGCTGCCTGGAAACACGGCCATGGGTTGGGAAGAAAAAAGGTTTTGGAGTCAGAGAGACTTGAATTCAAATGACAGATGAAATTCACCAGTTCCATGACCTTGGACAAGTCACTTTGCCCTGCAGTGCCTGGCACTGCTTATCTGTAACTTGGGAATAATAGCAATTCTCAGGATGATTGTAATTTTTCAAACCTACTATCCACAATGTGCCTCAACACAATCGCCGTTCCCCACTTCATGTCACTTAGCTCTCTGCCAAGTACCATCTTGTCAGAGGCCTTCTTTCCTAGTGTTGGATAAGATACCAGACACTTGCTATTACCCGGCATCTCTTTGCCCTGTTTTCTTTCCTGTTGTGTTATTGACACTCAGTTTTGTTTGCTTGTATGCTTGATTATTGGAGAAGGAAATGGCAACCCTCTCCAGTATTCTTACCTGAGAGTCCCGTGAACAGGGCAGCCTGGCAGGCTACAGTCCATGGGGTTGCAAGAGTTGGACACAGTTTAGTGACTAAACCACCACCACCATGTTTGATTATAGTTTGTGTACTTTCCCAAACATAATGCAAGCTCAGTGGGGAACTGGACTTTTCTTGTTTTAACCATTTGAGTGATGCCTGTATCACCAGTGCCCATTCAGATGCCTGGAGGCAGTTTATGAAACGGTTCTGGAATGAAGGAACCGTGAGGACTGAAGGAGAGGGGTCATGTCTGCAAAGTCCTCACACTATGCCTGGGCATGGAGCCTGCACAGTACCTGGCAGCAGTGCCCATGTCCAGTCTGTCCCTGCCTGGCGCCCAGCCTGGGTCTCTCTGTTCCAGCTCCGGGGACACAGCCGGCCAGAGAGAGCAATGAACCTCTAGGACACCAGCCCACAGGCAGACTCAAGCACATACTTAAGAAAGTTCGAGCCATTTGTCCTCTGCCTCCATCCTCCGCAAACAGAAGAGCCTTGATCTTGAGGAGCTCAGAGTTTCCTCCATCATCTTTATTTCCTCTGAGGACCCGGGACTCATCATTACCCAGATTCACCCTTGAATCGCATGCTTTCAGCCCCTTCCTGAAGGTCCTTCTCTGTGTAAAGCAGAAGCATTCAAGCCGGAAAAAGGAACTCTAAACACACATGTGATTCCATTTTGTTCTGTAGTAAGGCCTCCCTAGTAGAATAATCAGAACAGATCAGGAGCCTGCAACTGTCTCAGACAAAAGTAAATAAATAACCCCCCGGTAGTGACTCTGGCCCCTATAGTCTAAGCCTTACAACCTCTAAAGAAGTGAGATGATGCTGTCAGAATGCGGAATGAAAGCAGAGGCAGTTCTGTAAAAGAGATTTCAGTAGTTTGACTTACAGTTCAAAAACCCTGCTTCATGGGTGTTTTTCAGATTTGAGATGTTTTTCTTAAAAATCAAGAATTGTGACTCCACCTAATTAAACTGAAGTGAGTTTCAAAGTTTCATGATTAAAAGGTCTATTGATCCAAGGTTAACCCAGCTCTTGTGTTCTGGGCAGTGATCCAAATGCTGGCATGCTTGCTAAGTCACTTCAATTGTGTCCAACTCTTTGCGACCCTATGGACCGTAGCCTGCCAGGCTTCTCTGTCTATGGGATTCTCCTAGCAAGAGTTCTGGAGAGGGTTGCCATGCGCCCCCTCCAGGGGATCTTCCTTGACCCAGAGATAGAACATATGTCTCTTAGGTCTCCTGCCTTAGCAGACAGGTTCTTTACCACTAGCACCACCTGGGAAGTCCTCAGACACAGGAGAGACACTCTGCCCTTCCTGGGGAGCCCCAGCTGTGTTCACACTTGAAGTACCCAGTGAGGGTGCTTTGATGAGGGAGACCATGCCTGATCCCAGCCCAGAGGAGGGTGGGAGAAACTGCAGGGGAGTGGGGGGGGGGGGCAGGAGACAGGGACAAGGAGCAGGAAACCTGCATGGGAGGCACTTGAACTTTGCATCTTAAATTCAGCAGGGGTTCAGCCAGCTGAGAAGGGGAGGGTGTGGAGGGCCACTTTGCCCCGTGGCTTGCATGAAGGCTCTTTGGGGCGAGAGGAGCTAAGCCAGCTTCAGAAACCAAGTGCCATTTCGTACGGCGGGAAAGAGAGGGCCTTGATGCGAGACTGTTCTCTCTCTGTCTCTACGGAGAACAGTACCAAACATTGTCACATATGATATCACAGGCTAAAAATGTTTAACTTTGTAATTTTTTTTTTCCCAAGAATTTTCAGAGACTGTACTGTGCAGCCTCTCATCCTAAAACTGACTTTGTCAGAGGCTATGCCTGTCAGACCAGTGGAACATCTTAGAAAGAAAGTCTGCCAGCCTTCAAAGAGGCCCCAGCAGAGTAGAATATACCCTCTGGCTGCTCCTGGAATGTGTGTGCACAGGCATGCACACACACACACACACATACACACACACCCCTCACTTCCTTGCCTACTTCAATTTGTACATGTACTTCCAAGTCCTTGCCATGTGAAATCAGGCTATTCTCATTGTGAAGTTCAACTGTTCACCTAGGACACAGTTCACGCTACTAAGTGGACCTATGAGATTTGTCACCGTGTGATCCCTTTGCTTCTCCAGCCCCAACTCTGACCACTGTTTGGTATCTTCTCCTCCAGTGGCTTCCAGCTTCCTGAGCATGTGTTCCCCTTTCTTACTTCTCCATCCCTTACATTGTCTATTCTTCCCCAAAACCTTCCTATGTCTCTCTTCCTGCTCAGTCTCAACATTCAACTTCACATTGAACTGTGCTGCCCTGGACAGGACTCATGCCTTGTTGAATTAGAAGGCCCCGCCCGGGGTTCCCAGGGAACAGTGGGCTTCCCATGGTGCTGCCCCTGTCCGCTAACCTGCCACCTTCTGTTACGAGCCCCTCTCCTCATGTCCAGGGCTGACTTTCCCATCAGAAGTGGTGCCTGCGTGTGTGCTCAGTCCGGTCCGACTCTTTGTGACCCCGTGTAGCCCTCCAGGCTCCTCTGTCCATTGGAATCTCTAGGCAAGAATGCTGGAGTGGGTTGCCATGCCCTCCTCCAGGGAATCTTCCCAACCCAGGGATCAAAATCATATGTCCCCTGCGTCTCCTGCATTGCAGGTGGATTTTTTACTGCTGAGCTACTGGGGAAGCCCAATGGTGCCTGGGGACTTGGAATTTTTAAGGGCAGATGATAATGTCTTAATTTCCTTAGAAATCAGGAGAAAAACTGAATCTACTAATAATGAACATGTAATAATGAATTCAGCCCAGACTGTGTTTGTCTTTATACCTATGTAGTCATAAAATTTAAAATATGTAACAGAGAAAGGAGCCCATGAAGCAAAAGTGACTGGGGCTTTGAAAGTGATAAAGCAGCCTGCCTGCCCCTCCCCACCAGGCTCTTAAGACCCTGTTCTTAAAAAAAAAAAAAAAGACCCTGTTCTTATGACTTCATTTCCCCTGGTGCCCACCTGAGCACCTGGGCATGTGCTTATTAAAGGTGTGTTGGAAAAACTGGACGACCTGGGATTGGGGAAGGCAGGAAGGCTTTTATCAGTGTGTCTGTGTGATAGCTGGGACCCTGAGTCGTAGGAAATCAATCCCTGTGACCCTAAAACTCTATTTTATGGGTGAGGGAAGGGGATTGAAGACTATGCAAAATACTGGTGGAGAGGCTAAATGTAACAGGTGCCAAGGCCTAGTCCATTCCTGAGTCTTGGAATCAATGAAGTGGTTCTGTATTGTGATTATCTGGAAGAATTAGTTCTGAGTGGGTCTCCAAAAACAATCATGTGAAGATGCAGGATTCCTAAGGCAAACCTCAAGATCAAAGGAAGTAGGCAGGCTTGAGAAATCCACAGGAAGCATGAGTAATGGGTGCTCTAGTTTCATTTTAATGTGACTTCAAATCTCTGTCTCCTAGAATACTGATCACCAGTAATGAAAGTGCTCCTCATGTCCATAGGAAAGTGAAAGTGTTAGTTGCTCAGTCTTTGTAACTCAGTCTGACTCTTTGTAACCCCGTGGACTGTAGCCCACCAGGCTCCTCTGTCCATGGGATTCTCCAGGCAAGAATACTGGAGTGGGTTACCATGCCTTCCTCCAGGGGATCTTCCTGACTCAGGGATCGAACCCGGGTCTCCCACACTGCAGGCAGATTCTTTACCATCTGAGGTAAGCCCATAGGCAAAGTACTTAATAACAGACTCTAAAAATGCACTTGCACTGTTTTTACTGGGAGACTGGGGATTCTGAAGGCCCTTGCTGGAAACAATTTTGCCCGTTTCCAAAAGAGGAGGTAAATTGTGACCTATAATAAAATCAGGAATTAAAAGTTTCTCAATCCCAGATTTCTAGACTCGGTAGGCAAGCAAAGCCCTTAAAGAGCATTCTGTGCTCTCCCCACTATATCGATGAGAAAACCGAGGTCCACAGTCAGGGAGTGATGGGTCCCAGCTGTCCTGAAAAGGAGTCCCAGCAGTGACAAGACTGTGAGGGAACAATGGCGTCAGTGCCTCATCCTCCAGCCAAACAATGGGAATAAGGGGAGGGGCCGTGCAAATATCAATTCCCCTTTGAAGTCTGAAGCTATTGAGATCTTCTGTTGAGGGCAGGGGCAGCTATTGAGTCTAGAGGGCTGTTTCTGATTATTACAGTTGTGAAATCACATGGAGGAGTTTCGCTTTGTGTTACACTGGGATTCTTTCATGTCCAGTAGTTCTTGGATGAATGCCACCAGAAAAGTCTCAGCCACAACTGCTTGACAATGGACAAATGAGCAGTGTCTGCCAGCTCGGAGTCTTCTGATGAGTCTGTGCAGAAGAGTTATATTTCTCACCTCTGGACAATGCTGGCAAGCGTGAGCAGGATACACAGGGCTCGGTTTGCTCTGACTTACTCCCAGAGCCCTCTCCTGGGAGGCTTCCTGCCCCTGTGAAAACCAGGTTGAAAGCAGCTGCTAAGCAGACATCCCCACCTGTCCACCTTGCTGCCTCTTGGGTCCACCCCTCCCACGCTTCCTGTCACAGTCCCGCAGAGGATTCGCTATTCGAGCTAATTAACTCTCAGCCTGGTTTCAGACCCCAGGAATCTGCTACTGGCTCAGAATTTCTGAGAAGACCATGATTGCTTTAAATATCTAAATTATAATCAATCAACCTGGAATGTCAGGGTAACCAAGTTTAAGAAGCTGATTGTTTGGTATCCGGAAATCTCTGGTTATTGCATTATTCATTTTAAAATGTATTATTTCATTCATTCAACCAGCTTTGGCTGAACCCCTACTTTGTGTCAGGCACTGGAATTAGACATGAAGACGTGAAGGTTTTGCCTTTAAGAAGCTCTTGGCAAAAGTCACAGAAATAAACTGACTGTGGCTATTGTTGTCGTCAGTGTTAAGACCGAAGAGTCTTCAGGATGAGGATCTCATTTCTGACATTATGATAAACTACATATTTGCTTTTAAAATCTTCAATAAGTAAATGCGGTTAAAATATTAAAAATCATTTTGAGGTGGGTGACTGAGGTAGGAAGAAAGGAAACTCTTCGGAAGCCAGAATACCTTATAAAGAAGCTCAGGTAGAGTGAGTCTGACTTTTCAGCAGTCCTAATGAAAAGCAGAACAGTATCTTCAGAGCTCTAGGAAGAAAATAACTGTCAGTCTAGAATTCTATATCCACTTCTTTCAGGATGAAGTACAATAATTCCAGAAGGCAAGTTGGAGAATAAAGATGGAATAGTAAACAAAGAAAATGCTAACACATGGGTAAATATAAAAATGTACTGCATGAAGCAACTATCATATGTGTACTTTGTGCAGTTAAATAAATAAGAAAGAGCTCAAATTTTGGAACAACAGTTGCATACTACTTATAATTGGGATGGTCATATTTAATGTTATGAAATTCTGGTATTATTTAGAAGTTAAAAATGTTGACTGAGTTTAGAATTTAAGCTAAATATGGTGAGTAGATATATATGTAAGTGCATGTACAGCTGCTACACCAGTTGAAGAAAATTGAAGTATGAGGGAGGGATATAAATCAATCCAAAAGAAGTCCAAAACGTTTAAGAGAAAGACAAAAAGAAAAAAAGAACCTGGACACTACAGATGGAACTGAAGGAAGGGCACATTGATACAATCTCCTTTGAATATAATTTTGAATTGCCCAGTGAACTGAAGTGTGCATATCCTTTGACACAACACTGCCATTTCTAAATATGTATTTTCAAGACACTTGCAATCTTTAGCCGGAAAAAATGTCTATGGGTCTTTCTTATAATAACAAAAAATATACTCTATCATCAGGAGAATAGATGCATATAGTGTGATGATTTATATAGTGGAAAAACTAGTAGACTTTAACATATGCATTAACACGGATGAATCTCAGAAATACAACGGCGAGTGGGAAAAGCAAGTCAAAAGAGTATGATTATTTGATTCAATTTTTATATAGTCAAATACAGGCAAAACTATGTAGTTTGTTGTTTAAGTGTACAAACAAATATGGTCAAACTCTACATAAATAAAAAAGATAATTTAAAAATTCGGGAAAGTGGTTCTTTCCGGAAAAGGAATAGAATTAGGAAAAGGTGCCTAAAAGTTTTCCATAAAGTTTAATCAAGCCAGATGATTGGTATCTGTATGTTCATTCTCTTTTTCTTCTTCAAAGTGTGTATGTATATTATGTACACTCATTTTTCAGTTGTGAAAAGGTTTTTGAATAATGAAACAAGAAAAATGGGGGAAAAATGAATATCAAGAATGCCAAAGAAGAAGGCCTCGAAAGCTCTCCTTTAAAACAGCCAAGTGCTGTGTAGATTTCTTGGGGAATGGGGTGCTGTTTTTGAAGGCTGAGTGGAAGACCCACAGATGAAGTGCAGAGCAGTGGATATGGGCTCAGAGGCCATTCCAAACACAGACAATGGAAAAGAACAAGTCCCTTTGTATCTGAAACATGGGGAGCCTGGAAAATGAGGCAGGTGCCAGGGCCTATTTGGAGCCTTGCTCGTGGTCTTGAGTCATGAGCAGGAAGGCATGTAGCAGGCTTGGAATTTCCTCTTGCTGATGGATGTACTTGCTGTGATGTACTATTTCATGTAGGTGACAGGGATGAGCTTCACTTCCAGTGAAGCACAAGTAGATCTTTATTCTGAGGAGCCCTGCAGCACTCTCCTCCTGCTAGAGGGTAGGATGTGAACCTCCACCCAGAGGGGATGGGAAGAGCCTCCCGCATAGGAAGGAGACTCATGTCTCAGTGGACACAGGCTGTCAACACTGCAGAAAAAACAAACATAGGAAACCCTTTCCCCTGTGGTTGGAAAATCATCACCGTAATATTAAATCCTTTCACTTGAGTTTTGCTTGCTGCTTTCCAGTACAGCATCTAGTAAGATTCCTTTAAATTCAGACAGAGAAATCATGGCTAAGAGAGAAAGAAATATAGCCCAGGATCACTCACAGTAAGTGACTGTCAGGGCAGTGATTAGAACCTAGGACTCTGAGAAGCTCGAAAAAGAGATGGTGAACCTGAAAAACGAAAGTCAAGAAATGTTGAGTAGGCATTAAGGCCAACCGTCTCCACACTGAGGTCTCAGGCAGAAACAGTTTCCATTCCGTGGTCACAGGTGCTTGTCAGATGCGATGTGAAGTCCACCTTCTGTAATGGAGGAGGAAAGAGAAAACAGTGCATTGAGAAGGGAGGATTGGGGGAGAGCATGCCCTGGCCAAAAGTCTTTCTGCAACCTCCTCCAGTTGGTCAGTCTTGCCAACCCCTGGTCAGCTCTCATCTGACAACTTAGTAATGAGCAAATAAATTTCAGTATTGAATGCTCCCTCACTCTAATAAGCAAATGAAAATGTAACACCTGTTTAATTTTCTTTTAGGCATTCTAGTGTAGGAATTATATTTACTTGTGTCCCTAACTCAGGATCTCTTGGGTCAAATTTCCCTCTCTTACTTGGGCCACAGGTGGCCCAAGTCCGCCTTTGATATTTATGGTTCACTGATGTTATGAGAAAGGTGGGTATGTGTGCAAAACAGATGCCGCTATGAAGAGCCCTCAAACTACAGTGAATATCTTTTGTGAATATTTTTTGGCTTAAAAAAAAAAAAAGGATGCCCCTATGATGTTGCAGGATGGTATTTATTATTGCATCATCCCCCCTCAGAGGTAACAGAGTCATAATAATGACCCTTGAAACAGAGAATCTACTCAGAATAAAATCATTATGAGACCCAATCAGGAATATGGAAGGAAGCCTGGACTCTGTGTACAGAAACAGGCTCTCCAAGATAAGTCAACACAAGAACACAGCTCACTGTTATCTCAGATGTCTCCAGATCATGTCAGGGAAGAACCTGCTTCTGAAGTTTAAGGAAAACTAACAAAACTTGAAGTTCTACAGGAAAGCTACCCGGATGCTCAGAGAAAGCATTTGCAGTTCTATGAAACACTTATGAGGTGTGAGGCTGACAGGAATGGCATGGTTTTGGTTTTGATGTCTTGTTTTCCCTGTTCCATGAGGGAAAATGATCAAAAGAAAACAGAAGCTTTGAGAGGGTGAAACAGGAAGTGCTTCCCCAAATCCCTGTACAAGGATGAAGGTGTACCTCTTCCAGCCTCCAATGGGAAAAGCATTTGTGAGTCAGGGAACAGAGAGCTGCTAAATCCCAAGAAAACCGTTAGTGAGACAGCCTTGATAGACATACAGATTTCAAAGATGGCTGAAATCTATGCTTTCCTCAGACTAAATATTTTCTTCTATAAATTTAATAACTTGCATTATCTTGAAAATCAATTTCATGTCGAAATGATTCTGAAAAAAAAAAAAAACATGCTGTGAGGCATTCCTATTCTTTTCTAAAAAAAAAAAAAATGGTTGGAGTTTAGCTGCTTTGCAATGCTTTGTTAGTTTCTGCTGTACAACAAAGTCAGTCAGTGATGCATGTACACATATCCCCTCTCTTTTGGGTTTCCTTCCCCTTTAGGTCACCACAGAGCACTGAGTAGAGATCCTCTGTCTGTAGGATTATCTGTAGATCCTCTGTCTGTGTGGTTCTCCAGGCAAGAACACTGAAGTGGGTTTCCTTGCCCTCCTCCAGGGATCTTCCCAACTCAGGAGCGACTGAGCAGCTAAGCACAGGTCATAAAGTACAATCCAATCTCCTCTCCCCATTGGTACAAACACTTCCCTCTCTTCTTAGTACCCTTCCTTATCTCCTGCATTGAGTGCTCTCCTAGGATCCATTTGTTGTATCTCTTGTGCTTTTAAATTATTGAGCAGGATTGACTTCTCCATCTTGGCCCCAATTATACTAATCACATGTGGTAACTCTAGGCCATTCTTACTTTCATATATAGTTCACCATCTTTCTCTCAGAAACAATTTCAACCTTCTGGATATCTCTTGTCATCTGCCCAGCAACTCTTTGTACTAATATTTTGGTTTTCCAACACTTTTTAGCTTTTTCTTCAGCAATATTGATATGAAACAATATCCAAACAAACAAATCCTAGTAAGTTTCTGCTGCTGCTGCTAAGTCACTTCAGTCGTGTCTGACTCTGTGCGACCCCATAGACAGCAGCCCCCCAGGCTCCTCCGTCCCTGGGATTCTCCAGGCAAGAGTACTGGAGTGGGTTGCCATTTCCTTCTCCAAGTAAGTCTCTAATTCCCAGAAAATGGCATGATGCACAACAGTCTGGGTGCATTTTTCATGATATTCAACCACCTGTGTGCATTTTTGCATCTTCCAAACTCCAGCTAACAATATTCACTGTTCTCTGCCTTCTTGAAAATTTAAACATCATCCTAAATTAGAGGTAACTTTCACTCGGTCGCCTAACAAATTAGAAGAACTCTTGCCGGTTGCCACACAGTGTTGCTAAGATCATGGGCATTTGACTACGGAATTTTGAGTCAATGTCCTCTGTTCATGTCGGATGTGATTTGAAAGGCTCCTCTAGGGTTGGTCAGGTTTTTTGGTCACTCCTGATGCCTTTCCTTCTCTATGCCAACTACTCTGTGTCCTCCATTCAGAACAAATGCCACTCATGCACTCGGATACTCACACACACATGCACACATGCATCACACCTTCTTCCCCCTTTGACCTTGCCACTGTCCTTCTCAAACATCAAGAGAAGCATCAGATAGGTGAGGGGGCTTCTTGGTGTCCCTTTTCTGCAGTTAATTGTGTCCCAACATCTTTCTGGCTTTCGGTGCTCCACTGAATTCAACCAATATTTGCTGGAAACTGTACTAAGTGTTGAGAATACAAATTTGAACAAAATATCGCCCCTCCTGCTGGTGGTTCACTATCTAGTAAGGGAGGCGATTGAATAAATAAATAATTGAGAAGCAACATGATCAATGAGAAAACTGAAAAGTTAATGACTTCTCTGAAGTCACAAAACCCATGACTAAGATGAGATGACCAGATGACAGGTTCTAGCCAGGTATGTGTTTTAGCCAGGGATTTTAGCAAACTCTTACAGAAAGAAAACTGTGCATTCAATGTCATCATGATAAAGCAAAGGATGACTTAGTGAATACATTTAATTACCTATACCTGGGATGAGCTTGAATGCTTCAAAGAACAGACAGGTGAGGAGGAGGAGGGTGGAGTAGCAAGGAGGAGATAAACCTTTAAAAAATAGAACACCATATATTCTAGCATTCTATTTTAAGAAGATGAATACCAAACAGTGCTTGCCAATCAATCTTGCTCCAAGCCTCTGAAGGAGGCTCCAAAGTCTGCTGGATCAGCCTGGCTTCCGGAATCCAACTGGGAAACGTGAGCCTTGAGAGGTCAGACGTTGGGCATCTCAGAAACAACAGAGCTTGTTGGATTTTCCTGTTTGGGAAGATGGGTCCTTTCAAAAGACTCAGAAGAGACAGGGGTCAGGCACCAAGAGAGAAACCCTGGACAAAGCCCAAGAGTCAGAAAGAAAATGGAACCTGATGAAAAAGATCAAATGTGATAAAGTGGAAAAACCCAAACTCTGGGTTGGTCATGGTCCCTGTCCTAACCCTACATCTGCCACCTGCTAACGGACAGCCTCAGTTGGGTCACTGCACTCCCCAGTCCCTCAGCTGCTGGTGCATGACAGAATAATGATGCTTCCCAGGACGGCAGCGAGCTGATGCTTAGATAAAGGATGTGACAGTTGGGGAAGCTGAAATGCTCTGTACACATGAGGAGTTACTGAAAAGTTACCATAGCATGTCCCACTCATGTGTGACTATGAACCTGTGGAGGTGGGAAGACTGTTTTATCCAACCTCTCAGAGGAATATGGGCCTGACGCCAAAGATGGAGGAGGCAGATGCAGCAGCTGTCCCCAAGGGGAGACTCCAGAGTAAGGGGCTGAGTCCAGGGCCCCCACTGAGGTCTGGAAAGGAATCAAGGCAGAGGGACTGAAGGTGGTAAGATGTGTGTTTTTCAAGGCATCCAACCAGTCATTTAATCTATAAGTTTTCACAATGGATCTACTCTGTGCCAAGCACTATGCTAGGTGCCAGGCTTCAGAGACCAATAAAACATGGCACCTGTTCTCTAAGAGCTCACCATCTAGGCGGGGATACAGACACTCAGAGAGTCAAATACTGGATGAAGAGCAAGAAAATAATAGTTTGGGATTAACAGATATACACTACCATATATGTATAATAGATAATCAACAAGGACCACGCACACATGCTCAGTTGCTCATTCGTGTCCACCTCTATGCAACTCCATGGGACTGTTGCCCACTAGGCCCCACTGTCCATGGAATTCTCCAGGCAAGAGTACTGGAGTGGGTTGCCATTTCAGGGAACTATACCCAATATCTTTCAATAAACTATATGGGAAAAGAATCTGAAAAAGAATTTATAATCACTTTGCTGTACACCTGAATCTAACACAACATTTTAAATTAACTACACTTCAATTTAAAAAATAACACATTGAAGAGATGACCTCAGCGGGGTGGGGCTGGGGTGACTTCTCGATTGTTCTAGAAGGACCTTGAACACTTATAAGGGTTGAGACTAGGTTTAGGGTTAGACTGACAGGGGGCAGGGCAGAAAATTCAGTTTGGGCAGATGGATGAGCCCAGACTGTACTTGAACTAGAAGCCCAGTCTGCATGGAGACCTGTTTCCTGGAGGCTCCATCAGAACCACCTGCAAGACTTTGATCTCTTTCTCCTAGTTTCTGACTCCAACTGATAAGGGACAGTGGGTCTTTCCATTCTCTCTCAGAGAAATTGGAGAAGTGTGAACAGACTCTTCATATACCCCTCAGGAGTGCTGGCATGGCAAAAATATTTTGAGAGCCACTGAGCTTAAGTGATTCCCATCTAAGACATCTGCAAATGTATTTCTGTCTGTGCTGTGAATGGTTCTATTTTTATTCACATACAAAATCAAGTAGCGTCATCACCCAAAACAAAAGAGCAGGAAAACTGTACAGTAATATATTGAAAAGCAAAGCATCAAATTCCACCCCAGGTTCTGAACACAGGCCATGTTTGTGATGATGGTGATAAAGGAAGGGCTTCTCGAATGGCTCACTTCCTAATCCCAGCGTCTTTATTCAGGGGCAGACCTGCAGTTTCCATGTTACATTATTGATGCTCTGGAGAGTCAGGGCCTCCATGAACCGCAAAGAATGGCTCAAGCAACAAGTAGGTCTGAAACCAAGCTGTGTACCAAGGCAAGAGCTTTATCCCCTACCTCTGCAGCCTCAGTGTCCTCTCCTGCTTCAGTCTCCTCTTCTCACGCCAAAACTCTGCTTGTGCCCTGAACACACACACACACACACACTCCCCACACATATGGCTTTAACGACTTTCACCATTTTGGGTCAGTTTCTCCAGCCTCCCCACCACCACAACCACCTGATCTCTGGCTGAGAGCCAGACCTTGCACTCCTCACACAACATCCTTCTCCTCTCTTGCTATCCAGAGCAGTATCCCCTCAAACCTTCATCTCCTTCTTCTATGCCCACCTTGTGTTGTGTTCTCCTGAAGGTCTCAGTGGGATAGCCTCTCATCCCCACCCAGTCCATCTCCCATCAGCGGCCACACTGACCTTCCTCAAACACAGACATCTTTTTTAAAAATATATATTTATTTATTTTAATCGGAGGATAATTTCTTTACAATATTGTGGTGGTTTTTGCCATACACTGACATAAATCACCCATGGGTGCACATGTGTCCCCCCAACCTGAACCCCCCTGCCACCTCCCTCTCCACCCCATCCCTCTGGGCTGTTCCAGAGCACCAAATTTGGGTTTCCTGCTTCGTGCATAGAACTTGCAATGGTCATCTATTTTACATATGGTAATATACATGATTCAATGCTATTCTATCAAATCATCCCACCCTTGCCTGCTCCCACAGAGTCGAAATGTCTGTTCTTTACATCTTTGTCTCTTTCGCTGCCTTGCATATAGGGTCATCATTACCATCTTTCTAAATTCCATATATATATGTCAATATACTGTATTGGTATTTCTCTTTCTGACTTACTTCACTCTGTATGATAGTCTCCAGTTTCATCCACCTCATTAGAACTGACTCAAATGCATTCTTTTTAACAGCTGAGTAATATTCCATTGTATATATGTACCACAACTTCCTTATCCATTGATCTGCTGATGGACACCTAGATTGCTTCCTTGTCCTCGCTATTGTAAACAGTGCTGTGATGAATGCTGGGGTATGCATGTCTCTTTCAGTTCTGGTTTCCTTGGTGTGTATGCCCAGCAGTGGGATTGCTGGGTCATATGGCAGTTCTATTTCCAGTTTTTTAAGGAATCTCCACACTGTTCTCCATAGGGCTGTACCAGTTTACATTCCCACCAACAGTGTAAGAGGGTTCCCTTTTCTCCACACCCTCTCCAGCATTTATTGCTTGTACACTTTTTGATGGTGGCCATTCTGACTGGCATGAGATGATACCTCATTGTGGTTTGGATTTGCATTTCTTTAATAATGAGTGATGTTGAGCATCTTTTCATGTGTTTATCAGTCATCTGTATGTCTTCTTTGGAGAAATGTCTGTTTAGTTCTTTGGCCCACTTTTTGGTTGGGTTGTTCATTTTTCTGGTATTGAGCTACATGAGCTGCTTGTATATTTTGGAGATCAATTCTTTGTCAGTTGGCTTGTTTGCTATTATTTTCTCCCATTCTGAAGGCTGCCTTCTCACCTTCCTTATAGTTTCCTTCTTTGTGAAAAAGCTGTTAAGTTTAATTAGGTCCCATTTGCTTATTTTTGTTTTTATTTCCATTACTCTGGGAGGTGGGTCATAGAGGATCTTGCTCTGATTTATGTCAGAGAGTGTTTTGCCTATGTTTTCCTGTAAGAGTTTTATAGTTTCTGGTCTTACATTTAGGTCTTTAATCCATTTTGAGTTTATTTTTTGTGTATGGTGTTAGAAAGTGTTCTAGTTTCATTCTTTTACACAAACACAGACATTTAATGTCCCTATATTTTCTAAAAAGTTCCTGGTTTCATGTGGTCGGATGTCAAATTCCACTGACTGGCATCCAGATTCTCCCCTAGTCCACTCCAGAACCAAGAGGCTGTTCTAGGAGATGGTCAGTGTCCTCATCTCTTTCAACCTCATATCTTGCTCATTCCCCACATGGTTCTTTTTTTAATTAATTACTTTTTGAAGATGCTCTGCTGGGTCTTCACTGCTTTTCTCTAGCTGCAGCAAGAGGTGGATATGCTCTAGTTGCATTGGGCAGGCTTCTCATTGTGGTGGCTTCTCTTGTTGCAGAGTATGGGCTCTAGAGTGTGGGTAGTTGCAGCTTTTGGTCTCTAGAGCTCAGGTTCAGTAGTTGCAGCGCACAGGCTTAGTTGCTCCTTGGCCTGTGGAGTCTTCCCAGACCAGGGATCGAATCCATGTCTCCTGCATTGGCAGGCGGATTCTTAACCACTGAGCCACCGGGGAAGCCCCTCCCATGTGGTTCTGAGTAGATGCGGCACAAATTTAGGATGTCCTCCTCCTGGCGTCAGAAATACTGTGTTCTATTCTTCCCCCAAGGCTCACATCCTTAAAGCATTGCCCCAGCTCATGGTGAACTGCCCTGCAGTATTAATTCCTGCTGGTTTGCGAAGTGACTGGCATTATTTCCTGGTTTAGATGTCAATTTTTTAGCAGGAAAATAAATTTCTCAAGGTTAGGAATAATAAATTCTAGGTGTGTCCCACTAAGCCTGGCACATAAAAGACATTTAGCAAATGTTTTTGAATCATGGAATTTTTATGACCACTAGCCTAAAATAGATTTTAAAATTTTTAAATGAAAAAAGGCATAAATATTATCCATCCTACAAAATATCTGATTTGGCTATTAAAATAATAATTAAAATTATAACAGATAATAATTAAAACAGATTCAAAATCTCTAGGCATTAAGACTTATGATCAGGAGCACTTTATATTAAAAATAAAAGAAGGACCAGAAAGAGATGAATGATTTCCAGGGTTATAATAAAGTATTTACAAGTCTGATGAAGAAGGAGGGTGGGGTGATTGTCTACATGTGTTGGTCAGAGAGGATTTCACAGAGGTGGTAATGACCAAACCCTAGAGAGTAGTCTCTGCAAAGGGAACAGAATGTGCAGACAATGGGGATCTGAGACAAGACTGCGTGTTTGGGAACAGCCAGGCGGCCCAGTGGTAAAGAATCTGCCTGCCAATGCAGGAGACCCAGGAGAGTAGGATTCAATCCCTGGGTGGGGAAGATCCCCTGGAGAAGGAAATGACAACCCACTCCAGTATTCTTGCCTGGGAAATCCCATGGACAAAGGAGCCTGGTGGGCTACAGTCCATGGGACACCTGCTCATGTCTCTGCTTTGTCCTATAAAGGAGAATCAAAAGGATGCACTTGTATCCCAAGAGGTTCTTAAGGTATTTCTGCCCAGGTCCAGGGAGAACGCTGCCCAGAGCCTTTCCTCCTGCCTACCACACGGGAAGCTGAGCTTTTACTGCTACGAGCTTTACCCTCATTTGGTTTCTTCTCATGCCTGTTATTTGTTGAGGGTGTGGGTATTTATGTTAAAGAGAAGAGTCCAGAATTTACAACCTGGTCAATCTACCAAGGAGAGGTTAGTTGTCTGTATCTTCAGATGAACAGTCTTTTTCTTTTTTTTTAAGATTTTTTTGATGTGGACCATTTTTGACAAGTCTTTATTTAATTTGCTACAATATTACTTCTATTTCTATGCTTTGGATTTTTGGCTGCAAGGCATGTGGGAGTTCAGTTCCCCGACCAGGGATCAAACCCACGTCTCCTGCACTGGAAGGTGAAGTCTTGACCTCCGCCAGAGAGGTCCCAAATGCACTATGGTTAAGGTACATGGCTGTGTGTGATGGGTGTGTTTTTCTTACTCATTGAGTGACCTCTTTGGGAAATCTGGGACCAGGTGTAGGAGCAGAAGATGCAGCTCAGGAAGGAGACTCGTGCAGAGTCCTTGCCATAGATGCCACACTAGCTGCCTGAATCCTGTAGGCTGGCTCTGTGGACTACCCTTCACACAGCAGTGATGTCGACCTCGAGCAGCGGTACCTCCCTCTCTGGGGGCACACGCTCCTCCCAGGAGTGTGCTGGTTGTGCATGGAGCAGACTGAAGGCTTGGTAAGTTCCTACCCCCAGAATCAAGCCTTCCCCAGCAAGGAACTAGCATTGGTGGGTGAATGCCTCAGGCATCTTGCTTTCATTGGACAGCCTGGAACCCAAATCCTATCTCAGGGTCTGCTTTGGGGGCAACCTAAGCTGACCCTGTAAACCACACTGAAGAGTTCAGATTCCACCTTGTGAAGCTAGGAAAATTAATGAAGTATTTTCATTAGGGAAGTGACATGCTGGCACACACACACACGTTTTTAAAATAAATATCATCAAGATAGTGAGAAAAGGAGGGACTGTAGAAGCAGAAGAGAAGAAGGAATCCCAGTTAAGGATTTGTGGCCAAAGTCAGGGGCAGGTTCAAGGTGGTCACCGCATGAAGCATCAAGTTACTGACCTTCTCTGGCCCCCAGCCATGGCATTACAGCTGCTCATTAAAGCCTCCTGGAAGTGATTTATATTTCCGAGTTGCTGCCCACCCACTTTTACTGGAACGTCTAATTGCAGAATTACACCCATGTTTTCCGAGGAGAAGATGCTGCCTCCCCACTGACTCATGTTCATTTATTGGATAACTGCTTATCCCTGGGCAGAACAAAATCTATTTTTGCCCTCTTTCCACTATTCTCATCCCAGAATTTATCTTGAGCCTCTCAAGGAGCATGCCATGTGAGGTATTGTGGTTTATTGAGAATATTCATCAGCTGGGATTGGGAGTGTTTCTTTCTGGTCCTGGCTCTGCCACTTGTCAGTCTTGGCTGAGTCTGTTTCCTCATAAGGAAAATGGGTATAAAAATTCTCACAAAGGCTCTGACATGAATGAGAAGGAGTTGTTCTGGGTGCTCCTTGTGGACATGACTCTAGTTAAATTGTGACACCCCTCTCCCCGCCGACATCCTCAGCTAAGCAATGAGCCAGTGAAGATTCCTCAGGCCTGGTAGTTCATTCATTAAGAGTTTTCCAAGATCCACAAGAGCTGGGACCATACTTGCTCATGTCTGAGTTCCCTCCACTGCCCACCGGGGGTTCAAAATGGGTCCACTCTTGTTGAATGTCCTAGATAAGCCTGTCAAGGAGGCTGGTGACAAGCTAAGGCTGAAGTCCCACCGGGCTCTTGGGAGAGGTGAGGGGGGGAGGGAGGTGTCTGTGTGCCTAGCCTGGAACAGCAAAACATCATGAGAGAGTTGTGCTGGGGTATCTGGGAGCTAGAGAGACTGAGGAGTGGCTCTGAAAGGGCTCGTGGGCTCCTGCAACTTAACTCGCCAGGCCAGTCGAACTAGATGCTTCTATGGAGAAAACACAGAAACAGGCATCTCTGGCCTCTCAGGGACCTGTCCCAGGGAGAGGAGGCATGGACCCACAGATGGGAGAAAGCCAGTGATTCCTGGATTGAGGGGTGTCCAAGAGACAGTTCTGGGATGAGGTGGGATTGAGGGGTGACTTCTGCCTCCTCTGCTCTCTCCCATGCCCCGTTTCCTGTGCTCCAGAGTCCAACTTTCCTCCAAGTAGCTGTCATCCTGGTCCTATTCCTACCCTTCTATCTCAGCTCCCTGTGTCTGGCCCTAGACTATGAACAGAGCATCCACTCAACCCAGACCATGCTTCAAACAGCTTGACGCCCAATGCTATACTCAATGGTTACGATAACCCACAAGACTGGCAGGATAACTGCTTATACGATCTCCGTTTTATAGCTGACTTAGATGTACAGAGAGATCTGAAAAGCCTGCCCAGGGTTATGCAGCTTATACCTGAGGACATTTGGACTTGGACTCCTGATTCCACCACCTATGATGGGATTTTCAAGTTGCTGATAGACTCCACAGTGAGATCAGATCAGATGAGGGCACAAGAGAGCCCGCTGACCCCTGTGTAGATTTCAGGTGGTAAATGAGGCAGCTGGATGCGCCTTGTCAGGGAGGTTGAGAGGGGAGTCCTGCTCCAAGAAAACCCTGGGAAGCATGATCTCAGAGCCCCGTGGTCTCTGGTCTATGGGCCACTTGAGCTCAGAGATGCCAGCTCAATTTTGTTCATGGGAATCCTGAACTGAGGATGAGAAGGCAGCATCTGCATCCTAATAATCTGGTGGTGCTTTTCTATGCCAGTTTTACACCCGAAAGGTTGATAAGCCCCCTCCTGCAGCCCCAGGGCATCCCTGTGTTGATGAAGGATTCGGAGCATTCTTGGCACTCAATCGTGGCACCCAATCGAAGACTCCTGAGGGTCCATTGGACAACAAAAAAGATCAAACCAGTCAATCCTAAAGGAAATCAACCCTGAATATTCACTAGAAGGACTGATGTTGAAGCTCCAATACTTTGGTCACCTGATGAGAAGAGCTGACTCATTAGAAATGACCTTGATGCTGGGAAAGATTGAGGGCAAGAAGAGAAGGGGATGACAGAGGATGAGACAGTTAGAGGGCATCATTGACTCAATGGGCGTGAGTTTTAGCAAACTCCAGGAGGTAGTGAAGGACAGGGAAGCCTGGTATGCTGCAATCCATGGAGTTGCAAAGACATAGCACGACTAAGTAGCTGAACAACAACTAGCTGGGGTCCCCCAGATGCTATGTTAACCGACTTGTCTAGGGAGCCCACAGCTTTTCAGGGCCACCACCTTCCACTTCAGAGATTGTTTTCTTTAACAGAGTATTACCTGAAAAAAGAAAAAAAAGAAAAAAATTACACACGCACCCCATCCTCTTAGGAGCACACTTGCTGTGTGGCAGACGGCTTCTATTTCTGTTCCTGAGAACACACGGCATAGTCAGCAAGGACAGGAGAGGCAGCAGCCCAGGGAGGGGAGGTGGGCTGTGTTTGCATCAGGAGCAAGTTTCAGGGAGGGGCTTGGAACCCCCAGGCTGCCAGTCATTTCTGATGAGCTGACACTTCACAAATGCTGTTTCTTGCTAATTCTGAGAAGCTTGTGTAGCTACACATGTCGCCATGGCAAGCTTAGAGTGTGGGAGGGAGTCTGGTTTTGTTAAAAATAGATCCATAGAGGGTCAGAACTGAAAGGCACTTTTCAGTTTATGATTTCGCAAAGGGTGACCCAGAGAGGGCAAGGCATTTGCCCAAAGACATGTGGAGAGCCCAGGAAACCCCTGGAAAGCGTGCACAGGCCCTGGCTCTGTCTAGAGTGCTCTCCCGCAGGCTCCAGCCTGCTCTCAGTTTTCTTGGTGAAACAAAAGTAAGTGCTTCTGTTGAGGAATTGTAACCTTGAAGGCCACATCCTCCCTGTAGCCCTCCTTATGAGATTTCTGACTGCAGATATAAAAAGGAAGAACTTTATAAAACAAAATTGTCCTTTATTTTCAAAGAGCATGACTTCTTCTTGTTTGTCTTTGTATAAATTCCATCTCTTTGCCATAGTCCTCCTCTTCTTTTTAACTTTCTTTTTTTTTGATTGAAGTATAGTTGGTTTAGTTAGTGTGTTAGTTTCAAGCATACAGCATAGTGATTCGGTATTTTTCTCAGATAATATTCCTTTGTAGATTATTACAAGATATTGAGTAAAATCCCCCCTATACAGTAAACCTTTGTTGCTTATCCATTTTATGTACAATAGTTTGTATCTACAGAAGGCAATGGGAACCCACTCCAGTACTCTTGCCTGGAAAATCCCACGGACAGAGGAGCCTGGTAGGCTGCAGTCCATGGGGTCTCTGAGAGTCGGACATGACTGAGCGACTTCACTTTCACTTTTCACTTTCATGCATTGGAGAAGGAAATGGCAACCCACTCCAGTGTTCTTGCCTGGAGAATCTCAGGGATGGGGGAGCCTGGTGGGCTGCCTTAAATGGTGTCGCACAGAGTCAGACATGACTGAAGCGACTTAGCAGCAGCAGGGGCAGCAGTTTGTATCTATTAACCCGACACCCCTAATTTTTCCCTCTCACCATCCCTCTCTCTTTTGGTAATTGTTTTCTACATTTGTGAGTCTGTTTCTGTTTTGTGTATGCATTCATTTGGATTCTTCTTTCAATTCCATGTATAAGTAATATCATACAGTATTTGTCTTTGATATTTTTCACTAAGCGTAATATTCTCTAAGTCCATCCACATTGATGCAAATGACATTATTTCATTCTTTTTATGACTGCATAATATTCCATTCCATTTATAGCATCACTGCTTCAATGGACATGAACTTGGGCAAACTTCAGGAGATGGTGAGGGACAGGGATGCCTGGCGTGCTGCAGTCCATGTGGTTGCAAATAGCAGACATGACTTAGTGTTTGAACAGCAACAACAAATAATCTACTGTATATACATACCACATATTCTTTATCCATTCATTTTTTGATCGACATTTGAGTTGCTTCCATGTCTTGGCTATTGTAAATAGTGCTTCTATGAACAATGGGGTGCAAGTATCTTTTTGAATTAGTGTTTTCATTTTTTCCAGATATATTCCCAGGGAGGGGGATTGCTAGAGTTTATCTGACTAGTCTTGTTCTGGAAGATCCTGCTTACTGATCTATTCAGTGATGAAGACTCTGGCTACAACTCAATCCTTGAGAGACCCTAGCAATTATGGGTGCTGCCCCCTCCCCTTCCAGCACAGAGCAAGACAGAAAAGACCTGTTTATGGAATTCCCAACCCACCAGGTAAACCCCTTCTCAGATGCCATCCACCCTGAAAAGCTCCGTTGGACTCCAGGAGAGGTGAGCCATTTTACAAATGCAATTTGTCTTCCCAAGCCAGCTTCCATAAAATGGAAGTAGGGGACAATCCATGGTCAATACCAGGCCCACGCTTGAGCCTGTCTGACCTCCCCAAGGTCACGTGCCAGCCAGATTGAGATGGTGCCGTCAGATTTGAGATTTGCCAGATTGAGATTGGCAAAGTTGGGAACATTGAGCCATTCCCAGCTTCTGCTCTGTCCTCTTCCAGAGCCTTCTCCATGTCAGGCTCCCACTCCTCTCCTCACTCATTTCCTCCCCATCACTGGCATGTCCAGCTCCAGGAAGGACCACATCTCTGGCCTGAACCCCAAAGTGACTATCAGACACCCCCTCGCTCTTTATCTTACTTAACAGTGTTCTCTATGTCTGCACTACCCGTGATAAAATACTGTTTTTCTACTGAGGGAAATTATTATCAACCAGCAGGGATTTCATGGCAAACGCTGGAGCATCTTTCTGAAGACCTGAGATTGCCCAAGTGTACAGTGAGACCTCCTCCTCCCACCTGTTGGCCTAGAAGGCAGCTACAGCAAGTGGCTGGATTGCCCTACTTGCAGTTCAGCCAAATTGGAGAGCCCAATTCCCTGATTAGAAAGTATGAACCACAGGCAGTGGGCGAGGATGGACTCTGGGGGAGGAAAGACCTTTCACATCAGACCTTTGGCATGACCCCTGGATCATGAGAGAAATCTGTCCAATGACAGAACATCTGGGGGCCAGGGGTCATGCCCCTGTGGCTTAGTTAATCAAGAGTCTGAATTCAGGAGTTCAGACCGAGTCCTAGTGAACTTGCCGCAGGGTGACCGCTGACCCTCTGCAGAGAATGGAGCCACTGTTCTTTAACAGGCCCCGGCCTCTTAGCATCTGTCTCTGAATCCCTCACTGCCCAAGCAGGCCCCCCTGCTGGCACCCTGAGAGGTCCCGGAGGACACAGGAGGCCTCAAACCTGCCAAACCCAAAGTTATTCCTCCTCCGGTGGAGGCTCTGCACTTATAAAGGTCAGACCAGTTTCTCAAGATTGGAGTTTGGGGCCCGGAGATGCTCTGAACACAGATACAGAGCAAAGCCAGGGCTGGATGCTGTTCTTTTCATCCCATTTTTGCATGGTGCTCAAGGCTGCTGGGAAATACAGAGTTCCCAACCTGAGAAACCAACGCAGACATAAGCCTTAGTAGATGGTGGTCTCACACACACACACACACAAGTACACACAGGCACCCCTGCCTGCACACACACACTGAGGCAATATCCAGAGGGCAGTCTCAGGAGGAAGGGGCAGAGCAGGCAACGGTGTCATTTATTTTTTGGCCACACTGCACAGAATGTGGGATCTTAGTTCCCTGACCATGGATTGAACCTGCACACCTTGCACTGAAAGCACAGAATCTTAACCACAGGACCTCGGGGGACGTCCCCTGAGAAGGCAGCAGTGTTTAAGAATCTAGGACAGCCAGGGAAGAAAAAAACCAAACATTCCAGGAGAAACCACTGGTAAGAGAACAGGGAAGTATGTTGCAGAGAAAAGTCAATTTCACAATTCCTTCCTTACTGTCCTGTGGAGTCACCCAGATCTCCCCCGGAGGGCTGAGTCACTCATTCCCCTGGCTGCTGGGAGTGGAGAACAGATGGCTCTGAGCTGAGTTCCTCTCCTTAAATCCCTGTAATGCCACTTCATTAAATGAAGCCACATTGCCCAAGGTCACACCCTTCCTAGAGGCAGCTCACCTCCAGTGATGGTTAGTAACAGGCTACAATGGCCTGCTCCTTTCTTCTACTGGAAACAACTCGAGGGCCATCCCAGCTCCTGAGCTGCCCATGGCATCAGCTCAGGCCTTTCTTGCAACCACACTGCTATGCAACCTCTTCCTTGCCTGGTCCTACATGCTTCCTTCTTCACAGGTTTTGATCATGAGGGACCTCTTCAATCAGCTTCCTGCACACCAGTCTCAGACCCTGGAGATCCAACTCCAGACACCAAGTCAGGATGGAGCTCAACAGCAAGGATGCCCTGCCCTGAGTAAGTCCTAGCCTGCGGGGCAGGCAGACTCCTAAAATGTGAACCACAATCAAGTCAAGATGACCTGGATTTGAACTTTTGCATCTGGTTTTGTCATCCACCAGCCTCCTTCTGAAGCCTCAATTTCTCCATCTTTATTGTATTTTCTTTTAATTGAAATTTAGTTGACTTGAAATATTATATCAGTTTTAGGCATACAACATATTGATATGATACTTCTCTAGACTACACATATAATAGAAATGTATTATAATATTATTGACTATATTCCTTGTGCTGTTACATCCCTGTGACTCATTGATTTTATGGCTGGAAGTTTGTACTTCTTAATCCCCTTCACCTCTTCTCTCCTCCCCTCCACCTTTGGCAACCACTAATTTGTTCTCTATATCTATGAGTCTGTGTCTATTTTATTGTATTTGTTCTTTTTTTTTTTTTTTTTTTTGCTTTTTAGATTTCACATATGAGTGAAATCATACAGTATTTGTATTTTTCCATCTGACTTATTTCACTTAGGGTAATATTCTCTAGGCCTATCCATGTTGTGGCTAACAGTAAAATTTCATTCCTTTTAATGGCAAAGTAATATTCCACTGTATATGTGTACCATATCTCTTCTTTATCCATTCATCTGGTTCTAATAACCCATCTCACTTAGGGTGCATGAAGATCACACAAGAGTAAGCATTGGTCCAAGGGCCTTGGGAGCTGTAAAGTACTGGAGGCTGTGGGATGGAATTAAACTTGAAGGGGTCCAGAACTCACAGGGCAGGGATCACTGAGCCCCAGAGCCACCCCTGGAGCATCCGTGGTCAGAGGACTTTGCCACTGCACTGCTCAAAGCAGACCAGCCAAGCCAATGTTTCTTCATCTCCGTTTGGCATGATTCCTCCATTGGCCGAACCCATGATCTCGCAGATTCCAAGTCTGGCTTGCTCATGCCCTAAGTGAATATTTCTTGAATGAACAAATAAGTGACGCCTAATCCTCAGCTGCTCCCTTCCTCCTACACAACAACATACGTACAGAAATACGTACAGAAATATGGCATACATTTACTAACACTGCATATGAACTAAAGACACACCCTATGAACTCACAGACCTCCATACATGCCCAGAGCCCTCATCCATAAGGTCACATGCACAGGTTCATGAACTTCGAGGCATAAATACACGTATACACAGGACCACCTGTGTTCATATCCAGACACACAGGCACCTAGAGATACTTCTATACATTTGCATTTTCACTCGTGAGCCCTCTGACTTAGTCCATGATTTATCCATGGATTTAACCAAGTGTGACCCTATGACTGAGTGAGTTGTGATGACGAATTGCAATGTAGTCACTCATGTAATCACTTACTCCAGCACACAACAGATAAACAAGTTTAAAGAGCAGCTGGCCATGGCAGTGGCAGGCAAAAGCCTGAGAAACTAGTGCTAGAGGAGCTTTAACTATTCAAACTGGACTGGTAAAACCCTATCTCACTCGTGTTTTTTGTTGCTTTGCTTTGGGTGGGAAATGATAATTTCTTGTTCTTCCACATAGAAAAACCTTTCCACACATGTCCATCTTTGAACTGCTCGGCACAAAAACACAAGCCAGGTATTAACTACAGAAGATGGGAGGGGCAGTCTTCAGAGAGACTCTACTCTTCCATCCTTGTTTTCACCCTATAAAGGAAACCTTGGTCCAAGTGAGCATCAGCAGTTTTATATGCCAAGTGTCACAGAGAGTTGTTGTTGTTCAGTCCCTAAGTTGTGTCTGACTCTTTGAGACCACATGGACTCTGGAACACTAGGCTTCCCTGTCCTTCAACATCTCCCAGAATTTGCTCAGATTCATGCCCATTGAATCAGCAATACTATTTAACCATCTCATCCTCTGCTGTCCCCTTCTCCTTTTGCCTTCAGTCTTTCCTAGTATCAGGATCTTTTCCAGTGAGTCAGCTCTTTGCATCAGGTGGCCAAAATATTTGGAGCTTTAGCATCAGGCCTTCCAATGACTATTTAAGGTTGGCTTCCTTTAGGATTGACTGGTTTGATCTCATTGCAGCCCAAGGAACTCTCAAGAATCTTCTCCAGCACCATGATTTCAAAACATCAATTCTTTGGTGCTTAACCTTCTTTATGGACCAACTCTCTTATCTGTATGTGACTACTGGAAAAACCGTAGCTTTGACTATATGGATCTTTGTCAGCAAAGTGATATCTCGGCTTTTTAATATGCTGGCTACATTTGTCATAGCTTTTGTTCCAAGGAGCAAGCTGCAGTCACCGTCCACAGTGATTTTGGAGCCCAAGAAAATGAAATCTGTCACTGCTTCCATTTTTTTCCGCTTCTATTTGCCGTGAAGTGATGGGACCAGATGTCATGATCTTAGATTTTTAATGTTGAGTTCCAAGCTGGCTTTTCACTCTCCTCTTTTACCCTCAAGAGGTTCTTTGATTTCTCTTCATTTTCTGCCATCATTATTATTACTCTCCATTCCTGAAGAACAGTGAAAGTGAAAGTTGCTCAGTCGTGTCCGACTCTTTGTGACCCCCATGGACTACACAGTCCATGGAAATCTCCAGGCCAGAATACTGGAGTGGGTAGCCTTTTCCTTCTCCAGGGGAATCTTCCCAACCCAGAGATCGAACCCAGGTCTCCCACAGTGCAGGTGGATTTTTTACCAACTGAGCTACAAGAAATAGCAAACTATAAAAGAATACCCTCAACCTGACTTCCCTCTTCCCTTTTTAAAGAAAGGAAATATTGAAATAGTATCCATTATTAAACACAACTGTATAAGGGAGGGGAAATAATAAAGTTAATAATGGCATCAATTTTATAGAAGACACTGACTGCCTGAGGGTAGTGACTTTCAATTGTTCAGAAGAAGCAAAAGCACATTTTTTAATTCTCCACTGAAATGTGACACCTAAACTCTTACCACACTGAGGTACAGATTCTGCCATACTTTAGGCCCTTTATAACAGGGAGGCAGTTAAATGTGACTTGAAAGAAAGCAAACAAGAAAAATCAGTGCTTTAAACTAATATCAATTCAGGTCATACTGATTAACACTAGGAACAGGAAATTAGAATCTTGCTGGGCTGGCAAGAGAGTTGGAGGCCTCAGACACATGAATTGGTCAGGTTGAATTCTGTCATCAGATTCTGGGTGTATCAGTGGTGCTTCATTTGCATTAAATGAAAAGAAGTCCAAAAATACACACTGTTGCTAAGGTTACATCTTCTGGATGCAAATGAAGATGTGTTTGTTCAGACCAGTCAAAAATATCTTGGCAGTAGTTAATTTTCCCATTGGCATAAAGGGAATTATCAGTAGTCTATTGAGCTAAGAGGTTAGATTTACCTTATTCAGCATCAGGGGTCTGGAAAGAGCGTTATTTCTGAGTGATATTTTTAGAACTTGAAGAAACTACTCTTTTTTATTCATTCAAGTTTGATTTTAATAGTTTTTTTTAAAAGAATATAAATATCACCCAATCATAGGACCTACTACTGCAAATATGTAGATGTTTCCCCAAGTTCTATAAGAGCCATCTGCATTGATATTTTTGGAATCTGGGAGGAAATGAGAACAAGCCGGCAAAAGATTTGCTATCCAGCGGGATAGGTAGAGAAGGAAAGCATAATTTTCACCTTGCTGAATCTTTTATGTACATTATTTTTCTTATTATTACTTTACCTAATTCTCATAACCATCCTGCAAAGCAGGTATTATCATTTTTCCAGGGGTGGGGTGTGGGGCGGGGCGGGGGAAACTCTGGCTCTGAGATATTCACCCACTCTGTAGTAAGTAGAGAAACTAAGAGTTGAACTTGGAATTGACTCCGAACGCATGATCTTTTCTCTATATCATTCTGCTTCTATTACTAAAGAAAAATTACCAAAGAAAACTGTAAACCTAAGTGGGACATATGAACCCAGACAAGCAGTTGAAGTTTTGACATTTGATATTATTCAAATTGGAGTGATTTTGGTATTTTATCCCCAATTCATAGCTTTCCCTGAATGTGCCCCAGTTTCTTACTGTGAAGCAAGTAGTAACAATTCTGCTTTCCCCACCTCTGGACATAGCCCACCCCAAACAGTGAGTCTCATTAGTTATCACGTCTGAAAATGTCAAAGTCAAAGGGAACTCGAAAGCCAACCCACAGCTGCTTCACAAGGCATGAATCTCTGGTAACACATTGAGAAAGGGAGGTTACCAATTCATCTGCTTGAAATCCTGAATATAGATTGCAATTCACATTCAGTGAGACTTCCTCACTATTGAGCAGGCAGCATGGTTCTAAGTACTTTACCTATTTTAGTTTGTGTAATCCTTATGACAACCCTACAAGGTTGGTATTCCTGCTCCCATTTTACAAATAAGGAAAATGACACATAAAAAGTTTAAGTGACTTGTCCAAGTTCACACAGCTTCTAAGTGGTGAAAATGGAATTAAATCCCACAAGATACTGATTTCTTAATCTCTGCCCTTTCCTTCCCCAAAGTAGCTCCCAACTTCACAAAATATTGTGCCATGCCATTGTGATTGTAGAAAGGTTATCACCTACATGGATGATATTTATTTGCTTTAGAATTCTTTGAAATCTGGAAAACTGACCAGCTATGGGAAGAAGAAGCCCAAAGGAGGGAGAAAAGAAAAGGATGAGAGAGAAATGATAGCTTACAAAATCTTGGGTGCAAATGACTGTAGGGATAAGTATCAACAATTCCTATTGTAGCGGAAAGGGGACCATGCTAATAATCATGTCAATGTATTAAGCATACATTTTTGGCTAGGTGTGCGAAGTGCATTGTTACCAAACTCCACCACAACCCTGCAAAGTAGTTGTCACACTACATCCCAGAGATGAGGAAAATGAAGCTCACAGGGGTTAGGTCACTTTCCCTAGTCACACAGCTCATCAGTGGCAGCACCAGGATTCAAACAAGAGTAGGGCAGCTACCAAATGCTTTCTTTTTTCATAATGAAACTTTTTAGAAACTCCCTTATACTTTTTTGGTGTGTTTTCCAGAATTAAGATCTGAGGCCAAGGTGTAAGAGTAATATGGAGTCAGAATTCATGTTGGTTGTGAGAAAGAATTTTTATAGCAATTGTAACTTCCTTCTGAAAATGTCAGCACACATCTCAGTTTTCTTCCTATTTCCAGGGTGTTTCCTTCCCAGTCCTTTATCCGGGTTCTTCTCCCACCTCTCCGTGTCCTCTAAGCCTTAGAATGCCCTGGGCTCTCTCAGAGGCAGATTTGTTCCTTTGGCCACATTTCCCTCCTGTTTAATCTTTCCTCCTCTAGTGGCTTTGTGTATCTAATATATAAATGTCAGCTCACACATTTATATGATCAGCCTTGAGTGCTGAGCCCACTTCTCCAACGGTCAACACCTTCACTTACTTGACTAACAAACACTTAAACTATAACCAATAAATAATATGTCCTGTGATTCTCCTCTTCCCACCAAACACCCTGTTATGCAATTCTAGTTCTCCCAGACTCCACTCTTTCCATCTGAGTCAACAACACTGCCATCCACCCAGTGGCCCTCAACCAAAACCTGCACATGCCCCTGGATTTCAGTCTTTCCCTTGGTTCCCATGTCTGATCTATCAGCAAGTCTTAATGACTGCACCCTTGAAAGACATCTTGAATGTCTCCATTCTTCTTCGTTTAAGTTATTAACACCCTGGCCCAAGTCAAGTTCATGAATTGCCAGGATAACTTTAAAGGCTCATCATTGTTCTCTTTCTGCTCTTGCTTTTTGGAGCAAGCAGAGTGAATTTTCTAAAATGTAAATCAAATAATGTCATTCCATTAAAAAAAGTAAAAGAAACTCTGGTAGCTTTCAACTGAGTTTAGAATACAATTGAAACTTCTTATTTCAGGATTTCTCACTTGTTTTTCTCTTTTACCTAATTTTGTATCACTTTCTGTGTCACCCAGCAGTCTTCTTCACACTGACTTCTGTTTCTTCTTGGAGCACTCCAAGAACTTTGCATTTTTTGGTATTTTTATTTATTTATTTAGCTGTGCTGGATCTTAGTTGTGGCTTGCAGGGTGTGTTTTTGTTGTTGTTGTTGTTGTTTTTAATTGGGGCCTGCAAACTTTTACTTGGGGCATGTGGGATATAGTTACCTGACCAGGGATCAAACCCAGGCTCCCTGTTGGAGTCTTAGCCACTAGACCACCAAGGAAGTTCTCTCTGAACACTCTTAGATGCTTTCTGTCTACAAAGCCTTTCCTCTTCTTTTCACATCTTTTCTTATGTCTTAGGCCTCAAGTCATCACTCAGTCTAAAGGAGTATTCTCTACAACACTCCATTTTACTTCTCTGAAAATATTTATCAAAATCTAAGACTGTATTTTTACTTACTTGCTATTTATTGTGTATTTATTATTGCTTCTAGTCACTAAGTCACTCTGATGAAGAACTGATGCTTTTGAACTGGAAAAGACCCTGATGTTGGGAAAGATTGAAGGCGGGAGGAGAAGGGGACAACAGAGGATGAGATGGTGGGATGGCATCACCGACTCAATGGACATGAGTTTGAGTAAGCTTTGGGAGTTGGTGATGGATTGGGAAGCCGGGTGTGGTGCAGTCCATGGGGTCTCAAAGAGTCAGACACAACTGAGAGACTGAACCGAACTGAACTGAAGTTGTGCCTGACTCCTTTGTGACCCCATGGAGTATAGCTCACCAGCCTCCTCTCTCCATGGGATTTTCCAGGCAAGAATATTGGACTGGGTTCTCATTCCCTTTTCCAGGGGATCTTCCTGACCCAGGGATTGAACCTGTGTCTCCTGCGTTGGCAGGCAGGTTCTTTACCACTGTGCCACCTGCGAAGTTTACTATCCATTACTGCTATCTAACGAATATGGATTGAATGTTTGTCCCCTCAAAGTGTAAGTTGAAGCCCTAATATCCAGGTGATGGTATTTGGAGATGAAGTCCTTGTGATGCCATGAGGTTTAGACAAAGTTATGAAGGTGGACACCCCATGATTGGAGGTGCCCTAATTAGAAGAGAAAGACACTCAAGAGCTCTTTTTCTTTCCAAGAGCATGTACCAAGGAAAGGCCACATGAGCACATAGCAATAAAGATGTTGTAAGCCAGAAAGTAGGTTTTCATGAGACACCCTCTATTGGCACCTTGATCTTAGACTAGCCTCCATATAGTAGCTCAATTTTTAGTTGTTTAAGGAAACTCCATACTGTTTTCCTTAGTGGCTCTATTAATTTACACTCCCACCAACAGTGGCTGAGGGGGACCAGTGTCCAGAATCATGAGAAATAAATGTCTATTGTTTAAGCCACTCAATATTTTGTTATGACAACTTGAACTGACTAAGACAAATATCCATCTCCTCCTCTAGAATGAAGTCTCCCTAAGTTCAGGTGTCTTGCTGTTGTCTGCACTGTTCTGGGCTTTGCCCCAGAATTCCTTCACTGCATGACACACAGAACTTGCTCAGTAAATATTTGTTTAAAGAACAAATGAATCAAGAGCACTATATGTTTGGAATCTTTAAAAGTAGATGATGAATGAGTGAACAAAGCTACAAAGTGTGGGAAGAGAGTGTTCCTGGATCATATGAGTTCTATGAACCTGGGCTTCCCAGGTGGTTCAGTGGTAAGAAACCACCTGCCAATGCAGGAGACGCAGAGATGTGGGTTTGATCCCTGGGTGGGGAAGATCTCCTGGAATAGGAAATGGCAACCCATTCCAGTATTCTTGCCTGGGAAATCACATGGACAGAGGAGCCTGATGGGCATATGTCCATGGGACTGCAAACAGTTGTACACATCTGAGCACGCACACACACATGTTAGCTTGTAATTCAATTCACTTTGTATTTTCACGAAGAAAATCAGAATAAGAGGATCTTGGTCATTTTCTCTCCATATCTGCTCCAGGAAAGGCTGTAACAGAGATCTATAGGTGCAGAGAGAAAAGGTGTGGGCCTAGAAGGCAGAGGCTTGAGCCACAGAAGATTTTTTTCCCAGCCTTGAAGCCTAATGGAATTTGCCTGCTGGACTTTGAAATTGTTTGAAACCAGTGATCCCTTCTTCCCTCCATGCCCTTTCTTTTGGAATGGAAATGTCTATAACTGTATGTCCACTCCAGAATGGATCATACATAAAGTCTCACCCATGCCTGAGTTAGGTAACTTTGGATTATAGATTATGCTTTAGTAGGATGAGATTTTTGGAGATGTTGGTTTGAGAAAAATATATTTTGCTTGTGGAATGGATATGAATCTTGGAGAGCCAGAATGTAGACTATAGCAACTGTGGTTGGTGACAAATTACCCCCAAACTTCATGGCACCGATCAATCATTTATGATGATCACTGGTTTTATAGGGTCAAGAATGTGGACATTTCCCAGCAGAGTTGGTCTCTGCTCAAAGAGGATGGGTCTTTGGCTGGAAGACTCAAAGGCTGGGGACTGCAGTCACCTGAAGGCTTCGCCACTCACATGTCTGGAGGTTGATACCGGCTGTTGGTTGGGGGCCTCAGCTACTCTTGATGTGGACAAGTTTAGGCTTTCTTACAGTATGGTAAATGGGTTCTAAAGCTGAGGATACTGAGAGACAGCAACAGAAAGAGAAAGTTCAAAGTCTGATTTTCCTTTTCTGAGCTAGTCTCAAAATTTGCGCAATGTCACTTCAACTGTATTCTCAGCAGTAGACGTGGCCAGAAAGTCCTGGCCAGATTCCAAAGGAGGGAAAACAGATTCTGCCTCTTAAAGGGGAGGGGCAAGGTTCTGGAGGAGCATCTGGAAACCCCAGGAGTTTTCAGGTGATTCCAGTCTTCTGCGCAGGTATCATGGAATAGGAACAAGTTGTCCCTAGTGTGGACCTAATGAATTCTTGACCGTCAGAATCAGTGAATGTATTTAATTTGGTGTTATTTTCAGTTACTGAGTGTTGTGGCAGTTTCTGAAACAGCTGGTAACCAGAACACTGTTTCCAGTCGAACTTGTTGTTGTTCAGTCACTAAGTCATGTCCGACTCTCTGCGACCCTATGAACTGCAGCTCACTAGGCTTCCTTGTCCTTCACTATCTCCCAGAGTTACCAGCTGCTACCAGCTGAACTATATCCCCCCAAATTCTTATGCTCAAGTCCTAACCTCCCAGTACCTCAGAATGTAACTGTTATTTATTGATAAGGCTTTAAAAGAGATAATTAAGTTAATGATGCCTTTAGGTTGGGCTCTGGCCAATACCACTGGTGTCCTAATAGGAGTAGGAGATTTGGACACAGACACAGGAGCACAGAGAAAAGGCCATGGAGATGTCTGTCACCGTCAACAAGCAAGGAGATCAACCAGGGAAGAAATCAGCCCTGCTGACACCTTGACCTTGGACTTCTGGCCTTCAGATCTGGTGAGAAAATAAATTTTTGTTATTTAAGTTCCTCAGTTTGTGGCATTTAAGTTAGCCCTAGCAAACTAAAACAGTATCCCAGAAAAAAAAAAAAAAAAAAACCACATAATTACCCAAAGAAATATGTATGTCCTTTGAAGCATTTTTTTTTTTTTTTTTGCCACAGTTGACATTTGGAAGCAGAGTTAATTTTTCCTCAAAAGGGAATGATTTACATAAACTGTGGGTGATACTGCTATACCATGGGATAAAAGTAGCATTTAAAAATATTTGGGTGTATCTATTTGTATCATGCTATGCTGTTCTAAGTTGCTTCCATCCTGTCTGACTCTTTGTGACTCTGTGGACCATAGACTTCCAGGTGCTTCTGTCCATGGGATTCTCCAGGCAAGAATATGGAGGTAGTTTGCCATTTCCTACTCTAGGAGATCTTCCCGACCCAGGGATCAAACTCATGTCTCTTGTGTCTCCTGCATTGGCAGGCGGGTTCTTTACCGCTGTGCCATGGTGTATTCAGTAATTGTATGTAAACACACAGCACAAGCTCTGGGAGGATGCCACAAAGAGTTAACCGTGGTTATTTGGAGTGAGCTGTGCACATTCATGAGTGTGTGTTGGCCTTTTAACTGTGTACTTCTATATTGTGGGAATTTCTGCACTTGCTGTGCATTCTTGTGCTAGCAATGTAAAAAATGATTTCTTAATTTCCTCACTAAATCTTAGTTAACTCATAACGTGAGTTTCCTGTTCCTCCTGGTTCAGTCTGTTCTGCACTGCCCACAGGATGCTCTGGTGCAACCTTTAATACCCTTCAGCTATGTGGGAAGAACAGCTCAGGTCTTATAAGTCTTAGTATGGGTGGAAACGCTGGGACAGCAGAAATTATGATGGAAATTTCATTAGTGAACTGCATTACTGCAACCAAGACTGTTGGGTTTGGAAACGTCCATGTTTCTGCCTGGGAACTAGGGGTGTAAGGTTGCCACCGTGGCTTGAAAAGCCATTTCCATCTTGGATACTGCTCAAGCCAAAGAAAAGACAAAGATGATCTTGAAAAACCAATTCTTTGAATCTGAGAAAATAGATATTTACCAAGTACCTACTCCACACCAGGCCTTATATTAGAAAATGGACATACACAAGCCCCTTTAAGGCTGGTAACACCAGGCAAAAGCATTATTATTGTTCCCATATTGCAAAAGAAGAACTGGCACGGAGATAGTTTGCTTGGCTGGAAGGATTCTGAGATCCTCGGACTAAGCACTGTATTCTCTTAGGAGACAGAAGAAAGTAAAATATATGCATATATATATGTGTGTGTGTGTGTGAATATATATATATATATACTACTCCCTTCATTTTTCCTGATACTAATTCGTACCTTCTGCTCTATGCCTTGTCCCACTACCCAATTCTCCCCAAAGTACAGCCTTATGAAGTAAGTCAGAAGTGGCTTGAGGCTCCATCCAGCTGTTTCTTCCATGAAGACTTCCAGTCATTCCCCACTGTCACCACTCTCAAGAGCCTGACTCTCTTGATGCAGAAACAAGAGAGGGAGCTACCGGGAGGGAGTCAGTCGAGGAAAACCCAGGGCTGCTCACCTCCCGGAGAATGTCACCCGGAGCAGATGTCAGAAACTCAACAGTCTGTTTCAGACAGAAAGAAAGACTCTGGAATGAAGTACAGCCTAGGGGAGGGGGAGCTGTTGGGAATCAGAGACAGAAATAGGAATATTGGTATACTGACTACATTTTCTGTGTGCTGGATGCTCTGGCATCTGGAGACTCACTGACTGGAGAGAGATTCCACTTCCACTGTCCCCCCAGGACCAGCTAATTCTTTGAGAGAGCAGAAGACTTGTCTGAAAGTGCATCTTTGTTGTGCAAACTCACCAATCCAGAGCTCACACCCCCAACCACCTCCTCCAGCTGGCTCCTACACTCCAGGGGGCAATAGCCACCCGCCCTATTCACCCTAAAGTCAGGTCTTGTACAACTAGGGACAGCCCCTCTGCCCCAGTACCTGCTGAAATTATTCATGCTAGTCGATCCTAAGTCTGCTCACCCTGCCTTATTGTGCCTTTCCTTCAGAAACCAAGATAAGGGCTCTGGGTCATGTTCTCCCCCTAGCTCCTTCCTCATCCTGGTGCTCCTCTTGGTTGCCCTGCCTGGCATGGCATGCCTCTTGTTTCTAGGGAACTTCGAGTAAAAGTGTCTTTAGCCAGTGGGAATTTGCTGTGTGGTGCAGGGAGCTCAAAACTGGTGCTCTGTGACAACCTGGAGGGGTGGGATAGGGTGGGAGGTGGGAGGAAGGTTCAAGAGGGAAGGGACCTATGTATACATGTGGCTGATTCATGCTGATGTATGGTAGAAACCAAAATAATATTGTAATCATCCTCTAATTAAAAATATATAAATTTATTTTAAAAACTTCTTTCATGACAATCATTTCTTTTTTCATTTTTATTTTATTTTTATGAGTATAGTTGCTTTATACTGCTGTCATTTTTAGAGACATGGATGAACCTAGCGATTGTCAAACAGAGTTAAGTCAGAAAGAGAGACATATTCATTCCTGTGACTATGTGTCTTACCATACCTGATTAAAATCAAAGCCAGAGTTATTTTAAAATAACTTGTCAGTGCAGAAAATAAACACTAAGATGCAGGCTAGCATAAGCCACATGGAACTATGAAGAATGAATGACCTGTAATTGCTCCATTCTGCCACAGGGCATTTGTCACTCAGAGCTCTGAGATTCTACCCCACTTCCCTTGATCAGAACTGGCTTAGAAGTCAGCATTCCCTCTCTGATCTTGATAGACATCCTAAGAATGTGGAAACTTTGTGCTCTAGGAGAGAATCTGGAGACTTTCAGCTAAGATAAGCAGGGATCTAGAAAACCCTGAATCCACATCCCGAGAGCACAATATCAACACAAGGCAGCTGTTGCTTTTAACTTGGTTTAGACAGTAAAGAATCTGCCTGCAATGCGAGAGACCTGGGTTCGATCCCTGGGTGGGGAAGATCCCCTGGAGAAGGGAATGGCAACCCACTCCAGTATTCTTGCCTGGAGAGTCCCATGGACAGAGGAGCCCGGCAAGCTACAGTCCATGGGCTTGCAAAGAGTTGGATACGACTGAGCGACTAACACTTTCACTTTCCCTGCAAGGTGAGGGGACAATTATGGGGTCCGTTTTGTTTCTCTGAGTGAGTGGTGAGAAGAGGAGGTGACTGAGACACAGAGAAGTCCACAGAAGTCCACTTCTGGTTGCCATTTTCCTTATCACGTTTCCAAAGTGAGATCTCCAGGTTGTTCTCTTTAAGAACAACCACATTTAGATGTTGGTCCCTTGCGACCTGTAATTCTTTTTGTCTCTTTTTCCTCGGGTTCCCCATCCACATGATGCAATTGATAAATACATTGATCTCTTGGGTCATTTCTAGTTGGAAGAGCCCGTGAAGTTCATCTAGAGCCTTTTGAGACAGACTAAGCCTTGAGTGCACCAGAGTATTAACTGGAATGAGAGTCCAGTTGGACCAAGCAGTTCTAATGTTATTGCAGATGCTGGTTCTCTCAATGGTACATGATTCCTGTGCATGTGCACACACACATATACACACAACACACATATGCACACGAGAAAGAAAAAGTCCAACTTACTGATTCTAGTTTGTCTACAGTGATACTTCAGAGTCCAGGCAGCTCTTCCTGGGTGCCTTCCAGATGGCCACCCAGACCCTGATTAGACTCACTTGTAAGGCAAGCCCTTCATCCTAAATAATGCCAGAAGCACAAGGGTATTCCATAGGGAAAAAAACCTTGGCCCCAGGATTTGTAACCCATACAGCTGCAAAATACATTTCAGAAGTGGATGCTAAGCGAAGAAAACTCTTTTTATACCTTCAATTTAAGGGATTTTTCTTGGAGCATTTAATTTTAAATATCAAGAACCATACAGAATCACCATTAATTTTCTCTTCAGGGGTCTTTTCTATGAGCTTTAACGGGACTTAGAAAAACATTGTTGGGTGTGAGTTTGTTTTTATTCCTTTTAATGCTGTTCATCTGATGTGCTTAATGCGCTAAGTACCTAATAAGCTATAAATTGAATAGAGAACAATTTCATTATCTTTTCAGGAACTACACTATCCATTAGCTCATTCATCAATTTCAAAATCAATAGTAAACATATTTTACAAATGGGATAAATATGTTTTAAAAATAACATTTATTAATTCGTACTCCTGACATTCAGGCAATATAATCAACCCCAACACACTTTCATGCTTTTCCCAACATAAGAAAGAAAAAAGAAAGAATTCAGGTTTTCACAGTTGTAAGAGTATGCATACATGCATGTTCAATTGCTCAGTTGTGTCCGACTCTTTGCAACCCCGTGGACTGTAACCCTCCAGGATCCTCTAGCCTTGCGGTTTCCCAGGCAAGAATGCTAGAGTGGGTTGCCATTCCTTTCTCCAGGGGATCTTCCCAACTCTGTTTGAAACTGTGTCTCCTGCATTGGCAGGTGGATTCTTTACCATGGAGCCATCTGAGAAACCCACAAGTAAGAGTATGTGTGTGCATGCTAAGTTGCTTCAGTTATGTCCAACTCTTTGTGACCTTGTGGACTGTAGCCTGCCAGGCTCCTCTGCCCATGGGATTCTCCAGTCAAGAGTACTGGTGTGGGTTGCCATGCCCTCCTCCAGGGAACCTTCCAGACCCAGGGTTCTAACCTGTGTCTCTCATGTTGTCTACGCTGGCAGACAGGTTCTTTACCACTAGCACCACCTGGAAGGCCCAAGTGAAGAGTATAAGCCAAACTAAATTTCTATGACTATTTGTATTGGACATATGATTTAGAAAGTAAGATTTAAATAACTTTTGGAGAAATAAAAAAGATATGGCTATATATTTGCAGGATATCTGGTCTCATAAAGCCCAGGGTCATACAAACTGTCCTTCCTATGGATTAAGGCTGGAAGTATTCTAACAATGGACAGGAAGCAGGATGACTTAATCAAGGAGGAGACAGAAGCAGAGTTGCCACAGAGAAATCAAAGCTCTTAGCTACAAAGGATACTATCATGAGGCCCTAAGAAACATTTTTAAGAAGATGCAAAAAGTCCTGAGTGGGGAAACTTGTGAGAAGTAATCTGATTCTGGTTAGTTCCACAGGACTCTGCATGACTTCCCCCACAAAACAATCCACACCAGGAGCCCGCCAAAAGGACCCCCACTGAGTATGAGAAACCATATGAAGAAACTGTCCTGTGATGTAATCAGCGATTGCAGCAAAAATAGGAATGTATTAAAGAGGAGAATTTACTAAAGACTGTTTAAAATGTCCTTAGAGACAAACTGAGGGAAAGAAAATGCCAACCAAGAGCAGAATGGAATGAAAATATAATTGGCAAATTTCAAAAAAATGAAGGTTTTAAAATCAGAGGGGGAAGGAAACTTAATGAATTGGCTCAATGGTTGAGTAACCAAAGCCAAGAAAGAAAATTCTCTAGAATGCAGAAGAGAAATGGAAAATAGGTAAAAGAATCTAAAAATAATGGAAGCTAGAATATAAAATTCCAATATGCATAGGGCAGGTGTTCATAGGATTGTCCCATATCTACTGTCTGGAACAAGCTGAAACCAATTTTGGTTTCAAGGTTGTAGCAGCTTCATAAAATGTGTTGGTCAGTTTTACTTCTTTTTCTAGTCTCTGGAATATTTTCTATAAATTATGGCTTATTTGCTCCTTGTTCCTTGACAGTTGGTAAATTGTCTATTTTTAGCCAAATGGGCATAGATAATATAGGAAATTGTAGGTGGTTGGGCATTTCAACTATAAATTAGATTTATTTGATGATAATTTTATAGAGTTTTGATTTCTTCTTTGCTTGATGGTTTTTAAAAAATATAATTAGCGTGCAATATATTAGATTCAATACACAATGAATCAAAGTTTACATATACAGATGTCCCTCAGCATCCTTGGGGGATTAGTTCCAGGAACCCTTGCAAAATACCAAAATCCAAGGATGTGCTAGTCCCTTATGTAAAATAGCATAGTATTTGCATATGAGATGGACACATATCCTTCTTCATGCTTTTTTCTTCATGCTAGATTGCTTATAATACTTAATACAATGTTAATGTTATGTAAATAGTTGCTGACTTGCAGCAAATTCAATTTTTGCTCTTTGGAAATTTCAATTTATTTTTTAAATATTTCAACCCACAATTGGTTAAATCCGTAAGTATAGAGGGCCAAATGTATTGTGAAATGATCACTGCAGTAAGATTAGTTGACACCCATCTTGGTACATAGTCACAAGATTTTTTTTTCTTCTGATGAAAACTTGCAAAATCTCTTAGCATCTTTCAAATATACAATGCAGCATTATTAACTGTACGGCAGGAGGAGGAGGAGATGACAAGAGGATGAGATGATTGGATGTCATCGCCAACTCAGTGGACATGAGTTTCAGCAACAGGAGTTGGTGATGGACAGGGAAGCCTGGAGTGCTGCAGTCCATGGGGTCACAAAGAGTCGGACATGACTGAGCAACTGAACTGAACTGATTGTGCTGTACATTTTATTCCCAAGACTTACTTATTTTATATTGTAAGTTTATATGTTTTAATCCCTATTTTTCTTCTTGAGTCAATTTTCATACTTACATTTTGCTTTAAAAGCTATATATTTTGGTTGTTGGCATAAAATTAATACATTTTAATGTACATTTGATAAAACTGAATACTCACTAATGATATTTTGCAAAGGGAGTAATTCACTTCTCTATGCATGGAATGTCCCAGGCAAGAATTCTGGAGTGGATAGCCATTCCCTTCTCCAGGGGATCTTCCCAACCCAGGAACTGAATCCCAGCCTCCTTCACGGCAGGCAGCTTCTTTGCCATCTGAACCACCAAGGAAGTCCCTTAGTCTGATAAAGGCATTCAGCTAAAATACACTAGCAAGCAACACATTTAATATAGAAATATAGAACAATTTCCCTAAACAGTTGGAATGAGACAAGGATGCCTACTAGTGTCAATTTATTTATCATAACATTGTTTAAGTTCCTGGCCAATATTTCTAAGCAAGGAAAATAGATAAATAATGAAAGTTTGAGAAAATAATTTTTTCTCATTATTTGCAGCTTATGAGAAAATACAGATAAAAAACAGTCAAAAGAATCTACATACAAACTAACAAAATTAGTAAATTGTTTTAGCTAGGTGGGTCTCTGGATAACTCAATAAACAAAAATTGTATTTTTATGTGCTAACAACAAAAGATTTGCAAATGAATTTAAAAATGAAATCCTTTATAAGAATATGAAAATATATTAAATTTTATATCCAAGGATATAAGTAAATCTACTTTATCCATAGGGAATGTGTCCCCAGTGGATACCAGAAATTGAGGATAATACTGAAGTTACTATATGATGTTTTTTCTATACATACATATCTATGATAAAGTTTAACTTATAATTTCATCACAGTAAGAGATTAACAACATAACAATAATAATATAACAATATACTGTAATAAAAATGTGAATATGCTATCTCAAATTTTTTTATTGTACAAATGTAATACCTTTTTCATCTTAACTAACACGTATCACACACTGTGGTCTTAATTTTGCAGTTGGAGGAGTGACAGCAAAACTAGTGTGAATTTTTCCTTTACAATTTCAAAGATCTAAGATTGTTGTTATGAGATCTTAGCAACCTCAGAATAAAATTGTTTCCTTTCTTCACTAAACAAATCTTTCACATTTACACATAAAGGAAGAACTTTACAGCTTCTCTCTGGTGTATCTCAATTGGCAGCATCACTACACTTGCACTTTGGGGCCATTAAATAAACTAAGGGTACCTTGAACATAAGCAATGAGATAGTATGCCAGTCTATTTGATAATCAAGACAGCTACTAAGTGAATAAGAGGTGGGACAGAGAAGAAGGGCATGAGATTTAATCATGCTACTCAGAAAGGCATGTGTTTTAAAACTTACAAATTGTTTATTTCTGGATTTTTTTCATTTTGTATATTCAAACTCTGGTTCACCCTTGTTGTTTAGTCACTAAGCCATGTCCAACACTTTTGTGACCCCATGGACTGTAGCCTAACAGGCTCCTCTGTCCATAAGATTTCCCAGGCTAGAATACTGGAGTGGATGATATTTCCTTCTTCAGGGAATCTTCCCAACCCAGGGATCGAACCTGAATCTCCTACATTCCAGGAGAATTCTTTACTGCTGAGCCACCAGGGAAGCCCTACTCAAAGACAGAACGTGTTTAAAGACTGTATCTCAGGCAGAGATTTCACCAAAATACCTAAGCTGCTCCCCTCAAAATATATTGGTAAGAAGAGGATTTGGTGGGGAGATGGGAGGTAAGGTAATGGTAAGAGATTATTTCCTTGATTGTGTACACAAGACAAAAAGGAAAAAAAAAATGAGAATATGGCTTCTATCACTGTTAAAAGATTTATATAAACAAGTTGCTACTTCAAAATATGTATTTACTTAACCCCCTAAACACATCCTAAGTTTCCTGCCCTCCATGACCTGGATATACCAGAAAGTCCTTAACCTTTTCTTTGTTCTCTTCTTCACTATCCACAATACTACTGAGCATGGCCTCGCCCATCAGAACAAGACCCAGTTTCCCATACAGTCAGTCTCTCCCATCAGGAAGCATCCATAAACCTCTTATCTTTATCCATCAGAGGGCAGACAGACTGAAAACCACAATCAAAGAAATCTAATCAAACTGATCACATGGACCACAGCCTTGTCTAACTCAATGAAATTATGAGCCATGCCGTGTAGGGCCACCCAAGATGGACGGATCATGGTGGAGAGTTCTGACAAAACCTGGTTCACTGGAGAAGGGAATCGCAAACCACTTCAGTATTCTTGCTTTGAGAACCCCGTGAACAGTATGAAAAGGCAAAAAGATGGGACACTGAAAGATGAACTCCCCAGGTTGGTAGGTGCTCAATATGCTGCTGGAGATCAGTGGAGAAATAACTCCAGAAAGAATGAAGAGACAGAACCAAAGTGAAGACAACTCCCAGCTGTGGATGTGACTGGTGATACAGGTAAAGTTCAATGCTGTAAAGATCAATATTGTATAAGAAAAGCTATGACAAACCTAGATAGCATATTAAAAAGCAGAGACATTACTTTGCCAGCTAAAGTCTATCTAGTCAAAGCTATGGTTTTTCCAGTAGTCATGTATGGATATTAATAAAGGATATAACATATCACCAACTGGAAGACCAAATATTATAAAAATGTCAACTATCCCCAATTTGATATTAAAATTTATTGTAGACAAAATCATAATACCAGAAGCAATTTTTGGATTCTTTTCTTTGTATTTTTTGGAGAAAACTGATGAACTGATACTAGAACAGACTTTTGGACTCTATGGGAGAAGGCGAGGGGGGGTTGACCTGAGAGAACAGCATCGAAACATGTATATTATCAAGTGTGAAACAGATCGCCAGTCCAGGATGGATGCATGAGACAAGTGCTAGGGGCTGGTGCACTGGGATGACCCAGAGGGATGGGATGGGGAGGGAGGTGGGAGGGGGGATCAGGATGGGGAACACATGTAAATCCATGGCTGATTCATGTCAATGCATGGCAAAAACCACTACAATATTGTAAAGTAATTAGCCTCCAACTAATAAAAATAATAAAAAATAATAATAAAATTAAAGTGGAAATGCAAAGGACCAAGAAAAGCCATAATAATCATGAAGAATAAAACATAATTAGAGAAACTGCACTGCTCAATATTAAGACTTACTAGAAAGTTGCATAATTAAGAGTGTACAGAATTGGCCTTGAGACAGACAAAAAAATTAGTGGAGCATAATAGAAAACTCAGGAACAAATTCACACGTATGTGAAAAATGTATTTATCTTAAAGTGGCTTTGCAAAGTCATGGGAAAAGGACAGTCTTTTCAATTATTTTTTTTATAGTTCAAATTGATTTTCATATTGGAAATTATAAATCTTTACCCTTGCTTTGAAACATCTATTTCATACAACAATCAGATTAATGTCACAGGAGTTAAGGAGTTGATAAAAAATACTTTAGTAAGTCTAAATTTTATTGATCATAAATAGTAAAACTTAAACTAAAGATAAAATGTATATGAAATTGGATATTATTAACATATTTTGACTAATTAATTATTAAGAACAAAATTTAAATTGGAATTATTGAAATATTTATAAATGAACAGAGCATCCCATGCCTTAAAATTGGGAGATATAGTCAGAGGTGCTTAGAAATATGAAACCAAATATACTAATTAGAAAACAAAAAAATTGAAAACAAATGAGGAAGGGCAAAATGACAACACAAAAAATCAAAGTAAAAAGAGCCTTAAATAAATGAACACATAAAACAGTAATAGAAATCAAGTAAACAAAATATTAGGAATGATAATTCTTTTCAAAGGTTTTTTACTCCAAAAGCCTAATGAAATATGGAAAATGCATCAAGTGAAAAGTAAAACTGAAGACTAAAGACCTTATTCGAAATAGCACAGACATATTGGAAATACTTTAGAGACTTTTAATTATAGGAACGCAGGAATGACTATGTACCACTAAGTTTGAATGCTTATAAATGAAAAACATTTTAGAAAAATATAAGTGATAAAAAGCAGACTCAGTAAGAATATTGTCAAGATCATTGAGCACTTTTAAATATACAATTGATTTTGCCTTGCTGTTATTGTAATCAGGAGTTTTAAACCTATAACTTAAAAGAGAAAGAGATTTCCTCTCTTGGTATTATCTCTGTAAGGTTTTCTTTTTAACCAGTCAGGATTATAAGAGCTTCATAAATTCTTAAAATACTTTCAGCATTCATCTCACTAATTTCTGGATGTCTTCTTTTAATCACCCCAGATAATCTGATGTCCATTCAGGTTGAAGAAGCACTGCCATGTAGAGTGACCTCTTCCCATTCCTTCTACACAAACCTCCCTCAGCCCAGCCCCCATCAACTTCAAAATCCCACAAGTTAAATAGGCATGTCTTTTCAAACATTTTATTCCTGTTGCCACTTGGAATTAAATACAACTGAATAATATTATCAGATATTTTATTAACTACACCATGCAATGTATTTCATGCTCTACATATTTTGTTTTTTCCTAAGAGAAGAAACAGGAAGATGTTGATTAAATAAAGCTCCAGGCCTGGGGCTCTTTGAAGACAAATCTGATTACCAGGTTGTGTGGAGGTTGACTTCCATTAAGTCCCAGGCATTTTCCTTTTCTTTTTAAATTCTTTTTTTATTATAAAAACTTTCAGACATTTACAGAGGTAGACACAATAGTATATTTAACACTTACAAATCCATTATCCAGCTTCAACATCAATCAGCTCATGGCCAATCTTGCTTCATCTACATACACTTGCTCCTATTCTTCTTCCCCATGCTGTTTTATATATAAATTTTAATTCTTTATTTTTAAACAATTTCCAGCTTTATAGATGTGTAATTGATGCATAACATTATTAAAGTGAACAATATGATAATTTCAGATACATGTTTTTGTGAAAGGATGATCACAGTAAGGTTAGTTAACACATTAATCACTTCACATAATTATGATTTCTGAGTGTTTGGTGTGAATATTTGAGTTCTACCCTCTTAGCAACTTTTAAGTATATGACACAATATTGTTGACTGTAGTCACCTTGCTCTGCATTATCCCCACAATTTATTCATCTTATAACTGGAAGTTTGTATCCTTTGAACATCACCTCCCCAATTCCCTCAACCCCCAGCCCCTGACCGCTACTATTCTACACTCAATTTCTGTGAATTTGGCTTTTTCAGATTCCACATATGAGATTTTATAGCATTTGTCTTTCATTACCTGACATTGAACTTAGCATAATTCCCTCCAAGTCCATCCATATTGCCACAAATAGCAGGATTTCCTTTTTTCTGTGGCTGAAAATATTACATTGAGTGTATGTATGCAGCATATTTTCTCCATTCATCCATCCACGGACTCTTGGGTTGTTTTTCTGTCGTGGTTATTGTGAATAATGTGAGTAGTGCTGTTGTGAATATAAGAGTGGGCTTCCCAGGTGGCTCGTGGTAAAGAATCTGCCTGCCAATGCAGGGGACAGAGGAGACATGGGTTCGATCCCTGGGTCAGAAGATTCCCCTGGAGGAGGAAATGGCAACCCATTCCAGCATTCTTGCCTGGGATAATCCCATGGACAGAGAAGCCTGGTGGGCTACAACACGTGTGGTGGCAAAGAGTTGGACACAACTTAGCAACTGAGCATGAACATAACAGTGCAGATACCTATTTGAAATAGTGATTTTATTTCCTTAAATATACTCAGAAGTGATAAGTTGGATTCTAAAAATATATGGAACCACAAAAGACCCTGAATAGTCAAAGCAATCCTGAGAAAGAGAAACAAAGCCACAGACATCATACTTTTCAATGTCAAACCATATCACAAAACTATAGTAATAAGAGCAACGTGTTACTGGAAGAAAAACATACGTAGACCACTGAAACAGAACTGAGAATCTAGAAATAAACTCGTGCATTTACAGTCGACTAATATCTTACAAGGGAAACAAAAATACTCAGTCATAGATCGTGTAGACAAAACTGGATATCCACATGCAAAGAAAGAAGTTGTACTCCTATCTCACACTGCTCACAAAAAATAACTAGAAATGGAATTGTTAAAAAACTCCTAGAAGAAAACATAGGGAAAAACCTCCTTACCATCAGTCTTGGCAATAATTCTCTTGGATAGAACAGCAGAAGCTCAATCAACAAAATCAAAAATAAACAAGTGAGACTACATTTAAACTAAAACTTTCTGCACAGCAAAAGTAGCAATTGACAAAATTAAAATGCTACCTAGGGAATAGGAAAATATTTGCAAACCATCTATATGATAAAGGGTTAATAGTCAAAATACATAAGAAATTCATACAATACAACTCAATAGAAAAAATACAAACAACCCAATTTAAAAAATGAGCAAAGTACTTGAATAGATATTTTTTCCAAAGAAGACACAAATGGCCAAGGAGTAAATGAAAAGATTCTCAACCTCACTAATCATCAGGAAAGTGCAAATGAAAACCACAATGACTTATCACTTCACACATACTTGAATAGCTTTTTTCAAAAGGATGAGATAAATGTGGAGAAAAGGAGTGTGGGAATGTAAATGGGTGCAGATACTATGGGAAACGTGGAATATCCTCAAATAATTAAAAATAGAACTGCCAGGCATTTTCAAAAGTGAGTTTGTCGGGTGAAAGTCCATGCAAAGCCTACGTCAAAGGGGAACTGTGGATGCAGTGCTCCATCTTTAGTAAAGCTGTCACTTTTTGCAACACCCAGACGTCTCCAGGGCTTCCTAGATGGCTCAGTGGTAAAGAACCACCTGTCAATGCAGGAGACTCAGGTTCAATCCTTGGGTGGAGAAGATCACCTGGAGAAGGAAATGGCAACCCACTCCAGTATTCTTGCCTGGGAAATCCCATGATCAGAGGAGCCTGGCAGGCTACATGGGATTTCAAAGTTCATGGGATTACATGGGATTACAAAGAGTCCAACATAACTAAGTGACTAACAACAACAGAATTATCCATGAGAAAGTGATGATGGTACGTGGCTGTCTAAAATCCCCAAATGATCTTCCAGAAGGAAAGACCCAGGGTGAGCATTTTCTGCACTGGATCCAGCATCCATCAGTCACAGAAAGGTGAGTTTTGCCCCTTTTTTAAATGACCACACTTGCCTCTGTTTATAGAAAAGAGAGATGGCTTGTGGTCATCAAGTGGACACATTGACAAAACAAAGGATGCCCAAGGGAACAATGAGTTCAGAAAATAAAAGCAAAATAAGGTTTCTGTGGCAGACATTAATGATTCTCCTCATTGATCCCCTTAGGTCCTCGGACTATTTTGGGGTGCCCATTTCTCCCTATTTCTTTGCTTTATAAGGTCTCACCTGAGACTGTTCCCTGGTTTTCTGGAGCTGCTTTGCCTGAAAGTATACAAGTCAAAGGACTTTAGGGTTTATGGTGGTAATCTGGAGAGAGGGGCACTCCTCACCTACCTTCACTACCAACTCCCTGAAGCCTGGAGCCAAGTGACTGGTGTGAGAGTATGAGATGCCAAGAAACTGAAAGGAGATCAACTACAACATATAATTTATACCCAAGATCCCCTCTGTGGACTGGAGTTTGACTTGTAAATATCATCTTGCTTGGGTTCTTCCTCCTTCCTTTTTCCTGTTCTGTTTCTGTCACTCCCTTACTGGTTTTTCTTAGTAACACATTCTACATGAATTGTTTGCATAAATTTTCCTCTCATAGTTTGCTTCTGGGGAGCTCAGTCTAGGAAGGTTTCTGACAGAAGCTTACACATGTATAAAAACTGATATAAATACAATAGTGTCAACTCATGTTCAGTCCACCGATAGTCAAAAGCCCTGTGCTCTGCATTATACAGAGTGGTGCTGACTCAATATCCCCTCAAGGAACTTTGACGGTGGTGATGAACACAGGACAGGAACACAGATCATTACAACATAAAGTACCAAGTAGGATTCCAGAGTCTTGATGGCCTGGATATTCCACGTCCTTCCACTTCCCCATTTCTCTTTCCAATTTCGCACTGATGTGAATCAGCTGGGGAATAAGATAATAATTACATAATAGCAATGGAAAATAGTGGAGATTCATACCACAGGACTGAAACTACAGATGACAGTGAAAGAGAGCAGCCATTTGCCACAAGCAAGGGTGCGTCCTTCTAGGCAGGACGGACATGGAGACAATTCCACACCCGTCCCTCCTAGCGTTTCACCAGGATCACAGGGTCTCGTGCTAATTTTCCAGGCTGGGAAACAAGGAGAGAAGAGGAACAAAGTCATGTAGCAAAACTCACCCGGACAAGGGTCTTCTCTCACATAGAACCAGGGACACAGGATGGCTTTGATCGACATTATGGACATGAAGAAGAATCTCTTCAGGGAAGGAATTACAAGACTCCTTCCACAGTCTCTGTGGGGATCCGTCTTCATTATCAACATCTAACACACTTGAACATCTAACATTGTCAGCATCTAATATCTCTGAAGTTGATAAGATAGAGAAATATCACTGGGTATATGATAACTTTCAGGCACAGGTACCCAAACTGAGCACTCGGAGCAAAGGGGACACAGGGAGACAGAATCTCTGAGAGGAAAAGGAGAACACACTTCAGAAGCAGAACCAAACAAGCAGAGTCCTTCCTTGCGTTCTGAAGGCTCAAGTTTTCGTCTTGCTTGGGTTGAAGGTGGTAAATATACACATACTGCTTCATTCTTGACATTAGTTGAGAAATACAGGTTTGCTTTTTAAAATAAAACAATCAGAAGAAGGCTTGAAATAGGATTAGTGAAAGTGAAAGTTTCTCAGTCATGTCCTACTCTTTGCAACCCCAAGGACTATACAGCACATGGAATTCTCCAGGCCAGAATACTGGAGTGGGTAGCCTTTCCATTCTCCAGGGGATCTTCCTAACCCAGGGGTCGAACCCAGGTCTCCCACATTGCAGGCGGATTCTTTAGCAGCTGAGCCGGCAGGGAAGCCCAAGAATACTGGAGTCGGTAGCCTATCCTTTCTCCAGTGGATCTTCCCAACCCAGGAATCAAACTCAGGTCTCCCACATTGCAGGCAGATTCTTTACCAGCTGAGCTACCAGCAAAATAAGATTAATCACGCCCAAAACAGTACAAAAGCCAGAAAGGAGATGATGCTGTGCTATGCTGTGCATAGTCACTCAATTGTGTCCGACTCTTTGCGATCCATGGACTGTAGCTCACCATGCTCCTCTGTCCATGGGATTTTCCAGGCAAGAAAACTGGAGTGGTTTGCCATTCCTTCTCTAAAATGAATGAATGAATGGGTAAAGATGTTGTATGTACATAAATGGAATACTATTCAGCCATAAAACAGAATGAAATAATGCCACTTGTAGCAAAATGGATAGATGGAGATTATCATATTAAATGAGGTAAGCCAGATGGACAAATATTATATCACTTAGAATCTAAAAATGATAATACAGATGCAACAAATAGAATCACAGACATAAAAAACACACATGGTTACCAAGGGGGAGAAGGGGCGGAGAGATAAATTAGGAGTTTGGTATTAACATACACATACTGCTCTATATATAAAATATATAACCAGCATATAAAATGGCATATAAATATAAAACTCAGCAAAAGAGATTTTCCTAAAGAGAGATTTATAGGCCATAGTCTATGGTAGCATAAGCATACTGCAACAAAGCAGAAGACCTACTGTATAGCATGAGAGACTACATTTGATATTTTGTAATAACCTATAAGGGAAAAGAATCTGAAAAACAATATATCCATATGTATAACCGAATCACTTTACTGTACACTTAAAACTAACTCAATATTGTAAAACCACAACATTTTATTTAAAAAAAAGTTCAGTCAACAAAGCTTAAAATAACACAGCAAGAATGAAGTCATTGCATCCATTATCCATAATACGTGTGAATGGGTTATGAAAACAAAACTATCAAAAGCTTAAGATAAAACAGCAGATTAGCTTATACCAGGAAAATGTAAGCAAAATGCAAGTTATAGTGGCCACATTATAATAATAAAGTGGAATTCAAGGTAAAAGGCAGAAAGTTGGGGCATTACAGAGTACTGAAAATACATCACAATGATGGTGAACTTATGAACTCTTACAAAGAATTTTAACAAAAGTCCCTCAGAATTTGCTGTGACAAGGAGATCATAAACAATAACTTAAGACTAAAGTGTATTAGATGGCATCATCGACTCAATGGACATGCGTCTGGGTAAACTCCGGGAGTTGAGCAAGGAGGCCTGGCATGCTGCGGTTCATGGGGTCGCAAAGAGTCTGACACGACTGAGCAACTGAACTGAACTGAAAGTGTATATCAAGTGAGTTTAATTACATATTTTTTCTACTGTACACAAAATATTGATTATGTGGTGATGGTGATTTAGTCACTCAGTCATGTCCAACTCTTTGCAACCCCATGGACTGTAGTCTGCCAGGCTCCTCTGTCCATGGGATTTCCCAGGTAAGAATACTGGAGTGGGTTGCCATTTTCTTCTCCAGGGGATCTTACCAAGCCAGGGATCAAACCCAGATCTCTTTCATTGCAGGCTGTCTCCTGCATAACAGGTGCATTCTTTACTGACTAAGCCACCAGGGAAGTTCACTGATTATCTAAAACTCAGCAAAAAAAGAGTTTCCTAAATAGAGATTTATAGGCCATAGTCATTAACCATGCTACAACAAAACAGGAAATTACCAGCAAAAAAAAAAACCAGCAATTAAAAAAAAAAAAATTGAAACATCACTCTTTCAAATAACTTCTGTTTCTAAGGGAAAATCAAATTTGAAGTAAAAATTATTAATAAATTCATAATTGACTACAATAAAAACACAGCATAGCAAAATCTATAATTTATATAGGTGAAGGAAATCCCTCATTTTAAAGGTCCTTCATTATTAAATAAGAAAGATTGAGAATAAATAAAATGTGTCAAGCTCAAAAAGTTAAATGAAGGAAAACAAAAACTAGGGATAAATTCGTAAACATAAAAACAATATATTGTGAGTTAGAAAACCACAAAAATTATTATATTTAGAAAGTTTTCAAAGCAGAATTAATGGAAGAAACCAGTAAAATGACAATTTTCTAGTAAATTATATCAGAGAAAAAAAAGAGAGAACAGAATTTAAAAGCCACTAAAAGCAGACCTTAAAGGATATCTCAAAATTATAAGACAACTCTATGCATGGCAGATGTTAAATAATTTTAAAGTCTCCTTGATTTTAATGAAAAACAAAATTTGAATGGACCAATAACTGAAAAACACTTAAAACTGGTCCCATTGGATGGCACTAGTGTAAAATATTTTTTTAAATAAACCTTTAAAGATTCAATAATTTTTATGCTATCACATTTTTAGAGCACAGAAAGATAAGGAGCATTTCCTGATTATTTTTATTGTTGAATACAAACATCAAAATATCATAAATGTACTGAAGATAAAACCACAGACCCAATAAATTTGTAAACAAGTGTGTATCTCAATAAATTACATATTAGCAAACCAAAGCCTATATTTCATGATTTTAAAAAAAATTGTGCCGTAAGGTCATATTTGTTTTCAATTCCATATAAATATTTGAATCCACCTGTTACATATTATTTTTAAAAAACCTTGTCTAAATAGGGCTTCATTTAACTTGTAAATTACCTGTGGCAAAGTGATTTTTAAAGATAATATTAGATCTATTCTACTCAGGTGGTCTTTGCATATTGCTCAGTAGTTTTCTACTTTACTTCACATGGGCTATGCAAATTTTTGTTAGAATTTTCCCCAGGTATTTTCAAGTTATTTTTGTATTTGTAATTCATTCATATTAATTCATTTTCCCTTATGATTCCCAAGTAATAGTTACTATTACTGAAATTTATTGAGGTTTTTATGTTGGTCTTAAGTTCAGCCACCTAACAAAATTTGTTATTCTTGTATGATAGTTTTGCCATCTAAATTAAGAACATACAAATATCTATTTTTGTTGTCTAATATTTATTCCTCTCATTCTTATTTCATTGAGTGAATTGTGTAACTATATAGATTCATTTTATGGGAGTAAGGATGTTTCCTTCTATTGTTAGCTTACTGAGCAGATTGTGTAAGTGTGTGTGTGTGATTAAAAATGTCTCTGGACTCTACTATAAAGATAATCCCTGTGGCTCTTATCCTTCTGTGTGCTAAACAGTGAATTTCATTGTTTTCCTGATGGGCAAAAATTATTATACAGCAAGGATAGTAAGGGAGAAGCGTTAGTTATCAGAATTCAGGATTCTTTTAATTCACAGCAACATTCAATTTTATAAGTGCACTGCTTCTGAGTTTTGCATATATTTTTGAGATTGGCCAAGATTGATGAATGTGTGTGTGCGTGTATGTGCAAGTGTGTGTGAGTGCTAGCCTAGTTCAGGCTTTTGTATCAATATATCATTAAGTTGGCTTTGAAGTATCCACTCTTTTCTGTGTTCCAGAGTAGTTTATACAACACAGGACTTACCTCATTTGTGAAAGCAACCTAGGCAAGAAGGACTCTTATAGGGTGAGAGCTTGACTACATTTTCCCATTTGTCTCATATTAATAGACAGGTGTGCAAACTTCTATTGATTTGATTTTTCTAAACCACATACTAATAGAAAAATTACTCATGTCTATCAGCTTTCCTCAAAGAAAATTAGTATTATTCCATAATTTTGATCATTTTAATTTTCTAATATCCACATTTGTTCCTTTTCATTTGTTCCTTTTTTGTTGCTGTTGTTTTTTGGATTAATTTGTCAGAGACTTTCTATTTTATTGATATTTTCAGAGAAGCATCACTTCATTTAATTTGTCTTTTTGGTCACTTTTTCTAATTTTTGTATTTTTGTTTTTATGCTTATTAAAATGTTCCATTTTATTTTTCTTTGTTTTGATGTTTTTCTCTCACTTTCCTTAGCTGTATGCTTGCTACATCGTTCTACATATTTCTTTTTTCTTTTATATGAAAATAAGATTATATATTTTCCTATGAATACTACCAAACCAATATTCTGCTGTTTTAAAATGTAATACTCTCAAATTTCAGAACAGGCATTTTTATTTTCTCTTTAATTCAAAACATTTAACATCTTTTAGGTAGTTTTTTATTAAAACATAACATTCACACAAAAAAGTACACAAGTTTCAGGATGGTATGTAAATTTTTTTAAATTTGAAATTGTATTTTTAAATTGAAATGTATTTTTAGCATAAGCCAACCTTTTTGTTTCCTAATTTTATTACATTATAGCCAGAGAATAAGGCATAAATGGATATTTCATTTTTATATTTTTTATTAAGATTTTCTTTGAGATGTAACACATTGTCAATTTTTGTTTTTATGTTTTTGGGAAAAAAAGAATGTGTCCTTCCTCTTTATTGGGCTTTGCTGGTGGCTCAGACTGCAATGCAGGAATTGTGGGTTTGATTCCTGGGTTGGGAAGATACCCTGGAGAAGTGAATGGCTACCCACTCCAATATTCTTGCCTGGAGAATCCCATGAACAGAGGAACCTGTCAGGCTGCAGTCCGCAGGGTCACAAAAGAGTCAGACACGACTGAGCAACTAACAGTTTCGCTTTCCTCTTTACTGATATAGTTTCACAGAAGTTATATGCAAATACATAGAATGCAAATATACATAAGATATACATGCATGTCTCACCATATCATGCATCAGATTCCAGTTAATTACACTGTCATTCCCAAACTGATTCAGATCAGAGCACCACTTACACAAAAATTTGCTCAGATGGCACCTTGAAAAAATGAAGAAAACTGACTGAAATCAGAGGTGACTGAGTGGAGGCTATAGCTGCCTCAGGTCCCAGCAGGCCCTCCATGCTGCAGGGATCAATATCCTAGCCCTTGAGTGACCCATCTGTGGCCCACGCTGTGGGGAGGGCTAGAAAACTGGCTTTCAATCGCTTTTTATGGTTTCTTCATCTGCTAATTTCAGAACAATGGGTATTAAAATGTCCTACAGGAATGTGAATTTCCTTTATCATTTGTCAGTTTTTCTTCACATATTTTGAAGCAAGATGTTAGAGAGCTAAAAATCCATGGTTCGCTAACTACTTAAGGATTATAATTTTTATTAAATATTTCATCTCTCTGTCATCTTGCTTAGAAATCTCCACTTTAAATTCTCTCGTGGTGGATTCATGTCACTGTATGGCAAAACCAATACAATATTGTCAAGTAATTAGCCTCCAATTAAAATAAACAAACTTATATTATAATAATAATAAACAAATAAATCCTCTCTTGCCTAAAATTAACATTTCTATTTTGGCATTTGTATCCCAACCCTGTGCCTGTTATAGATAAAAGAGTCGCTTTAAATTGTGTAGTTTGTTTGTTTCTTTTCATTTCAGGTGTGCTGCCTGCGAGCAGTTCAGAGCTGGCACCCTGTCTAAGGATTTCTTCATATTCATATTCTTTGAGATTATATCTGCTGGAATTATTTTTGCACACATATTTTCTATTCAATGTTTCTTTTTTATTTTTCTGTCCTCTTCTTATTTTAACCAACTGAGCTTTCTTTTTTCAGTTTGTTCTTTACTATGTTTTGTAATTGAAGTATATTTGACTTACAATATTACATTATTTTCAGATATACAACATAGTGTACAGAAATACATACAAAGTTATTATAAAATGTTCATTATATTCCTTTTGACTATTTTATAACTCTTAATTCCCTCTTTATTCCTCTTAATTTATAACTCTTATTTCCATCCACCCATTTCACCATTTCCCTAACCCCTCTGCCTCATCTCTGACCATGAATTAATTCTTTGCATCTATGAGTCTGCTTCAGTTTTATTATATTTGTTCATTTGTTTTGTTTCTGTCATATTTTAATACTTGTACTTCCTATTTACCTTTTGAGAGTGAAAACTCTTAAATCATTGCCTTATATATCAACTTCTGAGCTTGCTGGTGTCCATATACTTTACCTCAAAGATAAAAACCTCAGTAGAGTTTTGCTCTCCTCTTCTCTAACCCTATCTTCTTTCTAGTGTAAGATTCAGATTGGTGCTTAAATATTTTTAAAATATGCAAAAATAATCACTTCTACTCCAAGCTTCATTGGTTGCTGGTGTTTGTGTGGTATAGTTTTTTTTGTTTAGGTTATTTATTTGTTTGTTGCAAGGCCAACTTTTTAGAAACCTGTATCTTCTTCTTTTTTGAATTTATTACTTATTTTGCCAGAATCCATGCTGGAAGTTTCGCTGAGTGGTAAATTTTATGAAACCTTGCATTGCCCCAAACATCCTTACTTTGTTCTCTCATTTGAATTTAGTTTGAATCAGTTCTAGGATTCTAGTTTCAAAAAAATTTAGTCTCATAGCTTTGAAACACTGTGTTGTGTAATTTTTTGCATCCAACATTGCCAAGGAAAAGTTAGGTGATAATCTAATTTTCAAGTCGCTGAAGATGTACTGATAAATTTTTTTCTGTCTTTGGAATCTTAGAAGAATTTCTCTTTTCTTTTTCGTCTGAGATTTTACCATCATGGTTCTGGATGTCCATCATTATTTATTTATTTTTTAATTCATCCCAAGCAGCACCTTTTGGGTCTTTAGATTTAAAGATTCTGTCCTCCTTTAACTTCTAGGGAGTAAGATGTGAACTGTCTCTTTGACATTTCTACTGCCAACTGCTTAAAGAGCAGTGGTTTCTTAGGTAGTACCAGGTGCAACTCCAAGGAACAGAATAATACTAGAGCCCCCAGCCCTCCCAATGCCAGAGGCCATGTTAATTTCCCCCATCTGCCCGGGCTTTGTCCCAATGCAGAGGAGCATTGCAGGGGAGGGGGGAGATGGGGAGTTCCCCAAATAACTGAACAGTTTTTATCCAAGAGATTGAATAATGCCTCAAGAATGATTTAAGTTTTAAGATCAGACTAAGCTTTATACTAGACTGAAATTTAGGTCTGGATAGTTTTTGTTTTGTTCTATAAGGTGTGTGTATAAGGCATGTGTTTGACATGTGGGTGGGTGTGGCTTGTTTTTTTCTAACTAGCCAGGGTATAGAGATGGGGCAGCAAGGCTATTTAGTTACATGCAAATTTGTTTTAAAAAAATACAATTTTCTCTGCAAATCCAAGTTGCTTGTGCCTTCCTCCTATAGTACCCTTTCAAAATAAATTGTACTGAGGAGAAAAATGAGTAGGAAGAGGAGGAAACTGGTATAGAATCCTGGGAAATGACTTAAACTGACATTTATCTAACTTCCTGATCTGTCCAAGGGCTTCCCTGGTGGCTCAGTGGTAAAAAATCTGCAGGAGACTCGGGCTCGATCCCTGAGTTATGAAGGCCCCCTGGATAAGAAAATGGGAATCCACTCCAGTGTTCTTGCCTGGAAAATTCCATGGACAAAGGAGTCTGGTGGGCTACCGTCCATGGTGTCCCAAAGAGTCGAACGTGACTGAGAGCACACATACCAATGTCCCAACCTACCTTCAAGTATTGTCTCATTTTTCCTTTAATTGACCCAATCCTTTTCCAAGGGTATTTTGTTCTTCCAAAATTAGAGTCTCTCACAAGATGGAATACAGCTTCCTAACCAGGAAATAGCTCTTTTATTGGAAACAGGGGCCTCCCCCTCCTCCCATCTGTCCTAAAGCCTCTTCTCAGCCCGTTTGTCTTCCCCTCTTTGTTCTGAGTTCTTAGACCCAGAGTATTGAGAGCTGAGCCTCAGTGCGCAGAGAATGGGAACTGGAAATGGAGATGAGTAGAAACTGGGACATCCGCCTGGCAGAGACAGGAGATCAGATAAGAACCAGCAGGCAGAAAAAGCAAGAAGGGTCTCAATACAAGTGGCACACAATGGCCTTTGTGTAGAACCGTCATTACCTGGGGCTGAGGAAATAGCCCCCTGTGGGCCGTTTTCAGGAATTCCAGAACATTCCACCAATGGCCTCTGGCCTTGTTTGCTGGTCAACTTTCTCTGTCCGCAGGTGTCAGGCTCCAGGCTCATATGAACTGGGGCACTCGGCAACAGAGAGAAGAAAAAATCTGGTTATGAAGCAAATTTCTTTCTGAAAACAATTTGAGAAACTTCTAAATCTGCATTGAGTGTTGGCTGCTGTGTGTCCGGCACTGTGTGTGCTGGGAGAGTTGGCTGGAAGTCATCCTTGCCAGTGGGATTGTGTGTGGTGGGGCTGGAGTGCATTGACAGGCACAGATCAGAATAAACTGGTAATGACATTGGTACCACTGTGTGAACAGAAAATTCCTACCCAGAGATGAGTTTTCCTGAACTCTCTTTTGAATTATTATTTATTGTTGTTGTTGCTCAGTCATTAAGCTGTGCCTGACTCTTTGTGACCCCATGGACTGTAGCATGCCAGGTTCCCTGTCCTTCACCATCTCCTAGAGTTTGCTCAGGCTCATGTCCACTGAGTCAGTGATGCCATCCAACCATTTCACCCTCTGTCGCCCCCTTCTCCTCTTGCCCTCAATCATTTCCAACATCAGGGTCTCTTCCAGTGAGTCTGCTCTTCACATCAGGTGGCCAAAGTATTGGAGCTTTAGCTTCAGCTGATGCTGAAGCTATTCTTCCAGTGAATATTCAGGGTTTATTTCCTTTAGGATTGACTTTTTTGATCTTGCAGTGCAAGGGACTCTCAAGAGTCTTCTCCAGCACCCATTAAGGTGAGCCTATCTGGGCCAGTGCCTTGCTCAAACCAACCCCTCTGTCTCTCTCCTCTGTGCCCCTACAGAACCCCATTCCCCCATTCATTCCTCTCCTGTGTCTGTGCTATTTTGTCATGAGGATGACAAGGTAGTTCTTGAGACTCCTGAATATCAGTGTGGCTGCTCTAACACCGCTATTTTGAAAACTATCGACATTTAAGTTGTTTTCCTTATCAAGTAATAGCAGTAAATAGTAATTTTCATCCAATCCCCCAGTTTCATGTCTCCCAGATGATTACCTATCCTTGAGCCTCCAGGGAAATCTGAGGGTTGGCATTGGGATCAAGGCACAGATTTTAAGGCCTCCAAGTCTACAGAAAAGCTGTATCAGATGCATCGACATATCCTGCTTCCATCTTCGGTTTGGTCCTGTTCCTTGACTACCTCTGTGCCAGCTCTGAGTACATGGGCCGTCTCTCCTTAGAGGGTTGAGCTGTATGTGCCACAACTGGGTGGGCGGTGTCTGTGCCCTCCCCGTGATGCCCTGAACGGCTTTCTCAGCCCTCTGCAAAGATGCATGAAATTGGATCATAAACCAGAGGTTCCATCCCAGCGCCCAGTGAACTAGGCAGGGACAGAAACATTCGTTCATCTCGCCTGGGTTGTGTTTGCCCACGTGGAGTCTCTCCTCCCATTCCGGGAATGGCTCGGTCTTCTCCCTTCCCCTCCACAGTGAGTGCTCAGCCAACTGGCTCTGGCTTTCCATCAGAGCCTCATCAGCCTCCACCTTCCTCCATCCCTTCATCCCTGCTAGCCCAGGCCACTGCAGCCTTCTCTCAGACAACTTTGGCCCCCTGGATCCTCATGTTGCTGCCAATAGTAGATTTCCAGATCTGCGTTCAAGTTCAGGAGGACCCAAGTCCTCTCCCTACCAGCTCTCCCCACTCTCTGATGCTTTTGAGAACCCAGAGAATCTCAACGACAGAAGGAGCTGACCCAGTGTAGAACCTACCCACCGCTGCAACCTGACCCCAGCAGGCTTGCCAGGTGGCCAAGCAGCCCTGCCTGAATGTCTCCAGTGAAGGTGAAATTCCTGCCACACTAGCTATTCCTCTCTGATTTGTGCTGCTCTAGCAGAAAGTTCTTCCTCAGAATCAAAAGAGAAGTAAAAAGGACGTTGAAAAGTTCTTGGAATACACATCTATTGCGGTACACATGGGGCCAGAAAGCTACAAGAAGCTGCCCGGTCACTCAGCCAGTCAGTGCAACTTCAGGGCTGCTTTCCAAGCCCCAAGATCTGCCAAGATCTGACTACCTCTAATGTCACCTAGCCATGTTGCTGTCCTCTTGGCCACAGCAAGCCCAGCTTCCTTCCCTCCCTGATAGACCTTGCACAACTGTTCTTTATGGAAATTATTGTCATGGGTTCCTGGCGCCTTCTCTTCCCCAGGCTCAGCACCCTGTGGTTGATCCCTAAGCTGACAACAGTCCCACCAGGCTCTTATTCAGGCCTTCACCCAACCTGGATTCTTCTTTTTACTGGTTCATAGGCTGTCCTTCTTTTCAGATACAGTTCCCAGGACCTCCCTCTGGAAGCCCTGCCTGATAACTTCTCCAATTCCTACTCAATTCTGTAGCTGTTCAGTAACTCCAGACAGAAATCCTTCTAGTGTTGTCATTGTCTTGACCATGTCATTTCTGGTTTTTGTTTTTCTTGAATACACAGATATTCTTAGAGGCAGGAATTCATGGTGGGTATTGCCTATGTGTAAAGAAGCCAGGTATGACTTTTTCATTGGTGATTGTTGTTTAACTTCTGAATTTTGTCCAACTTCATGTGAAAGAGGTGAAGCCCAGGGGGGCTGGGTAATTCCCAGTTCTCTTGGCTGAGTGACATCAAAGCAGACTAAAACCCAGTTCTCCTGACTCTCATTCCAGAATTTTTTTAAGACATCCCCTGATCTATACAGAATTTCAACACATCAGGTCTTCACATAAACGATTTACCTGTTGAGGTTTCTGTATAATCTTTGAGTAACATGATCATCTCCTTTTAATAATAACAAGTTCATATATGATTGCCAATTAAGCCTTTATTTCCAGACTTTGTGAAAAACTCTGCATAGATGGCCACTTAATAATTATCTTTTTGATGACAATAGTGATTTTTACCAAAAGTCTGCATTTAGGATAAGTGGGCAAATTGAGAACAAGGCTACAGTTCTTAGTCACATTTCCACATGTACTATAAGCAACTTCAAAGGAGGTCTATAGTTGGAGCAGCACCCCTAATATTGCAATTTAAGTTTTTGCACTGAGTTTCCTGAAACCACACTCAAATTTTCAGTTCCCCAAATAGAAATGAACTGAATAGACATTAACAAAGTAATCTCTCCACTTCTTTGAAAATTGCAAACTCACAGAATTTTTCTCTTACAGTTGATCATAGCCATAATGAAACTAATCATAATTCCTTCTCCTCAGCCTCTGAAATACGTCGTTTGGAGAATCTTTCCTCATTGAGAAATAAAAGGAGTAGAAAAATCACATTAGAGACTAATAAACTCACATGGTGGTGTTTTCATTCCTCTGCAGCCTCAGGGAATGGATAATTTTCTTTAGATAAATTTTTTAAATGTGAACTAAAAGGTACATTTTTTTAGTTGAAGACATCAGACATCACACTAGAGTGATAACTTTTTCTTTTTAAAGTTTATGAATTTGGGGACAGAAAAAGTCTTCTTTTTCTTCAGATATCTTTAGCTTCCATCACATATTGTAACTAACGTCATTAAGCCCAGGGACTAATCCAGATTGAGAAACAAATGGGACATGTGTTCTAAAGGCATGAACATCTGGGACAGCTGGCTGCAGCTCAAAGGGGAGACATCACATCCCCCAGTGGGGACAGCCAGGGCTTCACAGGGGCCTAAACACACACATCAGGAGGAGGTATGGCCTTGGAGTCAAATAGGGTACCACACAGAGCAGGCATTTGTTGAATGCATCCTGGAGGGTCAGACATGGTCTTCAGTGAATTCAGAAGCCAAAAGAAAACTGTGTGGAAGTCTTGGCTGTAGCATCAATAAGGAAGTTGTTGTTAATTGTTAAGCTGTGTCCAACTCTTTGTGACCCCATGGACCATAACCCATTGGGCTCCTCTATCCCTGGGATTCACCAAGCAAGAATACTGGAGTGGTTTGCCATTTCCTTCTCCAGTGGTATTCCTGACCCAGGGTTCGAACCTGTGTCTCCTGCATGGGCAAGCGGGTTCTTTACCACCGAGCCACCAGGACTGACTCTTAGCTGAATAGGTGGCATGATTTGAGAGTCAAGAATAAGCCAACTTCAGACCAGAGTTTCCAGTGCATCTAGAGGTGGTCCAGCTGCCCCCAGGAGAGCCTTCCTCAAGGATCTGCTCAGAGATGTGGTGTATTCCTTTCAGAGGATATATGTCCCCCATCCTCTGACAAGGAGGGCAGGCTGAGCTGAAGAGGGAGACACTCCCTTACTTAAAATACGATAGAAATGTTGCTGTTAAGATGGAAAAATAAATTACCTAGTAATTGTAAATTCATAGCCTGAGACCAAAAGAGAAAAATTTCCGAACTGAAAAAGAAATTAAGAGAGGAATTCCCAAATGGGTAAGTGGCAGTTAAAACTGAAAAGTGTTATAGGGAACTTGGAACTCCTTGCATGCCTTAACAGCTGGGACTAGGGATTAATGCCCACACAGAGAGGGAAATTCATCCAGGAACCCCATGTGGGTGGGCAGCTGGAACTCAGGGGCCTGAATTGATTCTGCAGCCCTTAGCATTGCCGTTTGTAAGAAAATCACTGCCCGCCTAAGCCAAGAAAGAGGTAATAAAGCTCCCTACCCACCTAGGCCAATGGATGGAAACAGACACACCTGCAAGTAATCAGGATACAGGACAGGGTCCAAATTTAAGCCAACTAAGTAGTTCAGGACCCAAAAGGAATAAATCAGTGTAAACATTAGGCCAGTTCACTCAAATCCATAAAGTCCCAGCAAAATGCAAATGAGAAACTGTCACCAAAAGCAAGCCACAAGACTTGCCTATGTAAAATATCCTCACGGACAGCAAGATCATAGCCAAAATCGTCAACCATGTGAGAAGATGAATGACCCGGAAGAAGAGGCAAGAAGAACAATAATCCTATAGATAAAGGGGCAACTTTTAAGACTGTTTGCAGAAATAGAGAGGTCAATAGAAATCACACTGTAAATAAAAAATCAATATGAGAAAAGAAGAATAATAAATTCTAGAAATATAAGTCAATGAAAAGCTCATGACACCCCAAACATGGTTTCTCTGCACTCACTTTAGGTACATAAGAACTGTTTCTAAAAACTGACTATGCTGTGATTAAAAAATAATAATAATAAAAACAAAACTTTAAAATCTCAGTAGCATAAACAACAAGGATGTATTTACAACTCACACTGTATGTCTGCCATGCATTGTTGGTGGTGGCAGGGTAGCTTCTCAATGTCATTTTTATTCTAGGACTCAGGATAATGAACATTGTATTTTGCAACAGGAGGATACAAGTTGTTGAAAGGTCTCACGCTGTGTTAAATGTTCCAACCAAGAAGTGACATGTCTGCCCACAAACCACTGGCCAGAACTGGCAATATGGTGCTACAGGGGGAGCAGAGAAATGTTATCCTCCCGATGGCCAGAAAGAGAGAACCAGAAGTGATTTAGCTTTAAAAGTTTCTTTCACCTATGGGATTATAAAAATTTCCAGTTGATCATTAATATCCTACTGTTTAAAAAATTGAAGTGCTAATTACAAAATGCTAATATTCTGGGTGATGGGAACATGGCTATTTGTGACATTATTCTTTCTGTATATATTCTCTAGAATGGAGTAAGCATGTCTCCATCATGACTCTGATGTAACAGCACCCAGCACTTTTGGCAGCAGAGACAGGTTTCATGGAAGACAATTTTTCCACTGACAGGGAGAGGGTGGTTTCAGGATGATTCAAGCACATTACATTTATTGTGCACTTTATTTCTATTATTACTTCATCAGCTCCACTTCAGATCATTAGACATTAGACCCCAGAGGTTGGGGACCCCTGATAGAGTATCGATGCTTTGGATCAGGATAAAAGATAGGAAAGAAGAAATGGATGCATGCTAAAAGCAAACTTAAATGAAAATTTCCTGTTTGTTCACTTTCAACAACTGGTATAAGCTCCTTAGAATATAAGAAAATCTCTCTGTAATGACTACCATAGAAATCTAGTCTTGTTTCCCAGTCTACTGTCAAACCAAAGTATTCATAATGTTGATGATGCCATCCAGTCATCTCATCCTCTGCCAGCCCTTTCTCCTCCTGCCCTCAGTTGAATTCATCACAGTAGTGTTTCTGTTTTATGTTTTGGTTTTTTGATCACGAGTCATATGGGATCTTAGCCTCCTGACCAGGGATCGAACCCTGAGCGCTGGATAGCAAAGTCCTGTAGTATGTTTGCTATTACTAACTTTCCCTTTTCTTCCCCTGATCAGTACTACTCAGGGAAAAATACAATTTTTCCTGAAAGCCTTTCTCACAGACTAGGTTAAATGTTAGACCCTAAGCTCCTAAACATCCTTCTCATACTAAGAGGCAACTTCTTAGGGGTTTTTCATGTCTGCTTCCCCTATGGGCAGTGAGTTCACAAGAGTATCCTTGTATCATTGGCACCTACCAAAATGTCTAGTATGTAGTGCTAAATAAATCCTTAAATGTGTGAAAATGTAAAATTTGTACCAAACCTCAGTGATCCTTGGTAGGAGAAAAAGTAAAGGCCAAAGAAAACTTGACCACCTGCAGGAAATCAGCACCAAATTACCATGCATGCCACTTTGGCAATTAAAAAAAGCAAAATATTCTACCCTGCTTTCTGTTGCTACATGAGATAATGATGTTTCATTTAACTTTTCTCACAATCTTTTCATATCTGTCATTTCATTGGATTCTCTCAAAATTCCTCTCCGGTAGGCAGACCAGGGGTTTATTTTCCACGATGAACAAAATAAAACATTGAAGCAAGAGAAGTCTACTCACCTGCCCTAAATCATACAATAAATAAAGCAGAACTGTTTTTAGAAACTAGAATTTAGGACAACAAGCTCTTCCCACTAGATCACACTGTCTGGTTACAATGGCAGTTTCAGAGTCTTGTCTCCAGAATTGACTTGGGTCTCTCCCTAGACAGGGTTTCTGTGGTAGTTTAGCTGGTAAGGAATCTGCCTGCAATGCAGGAGACCCTGGTTTAATTCCTGGGTCAGGAAGATCCCCTGGAGAAGGGATAGGCTACTCACCTCAGCATTATTAGGCTTCCCTGGTAGCTCAGATGGTAAAGAATCTGCCTGCAGTGTGGAAGATCTGGGTTCAATCCCTGGGTCAGAAAGCTCCCCTGGAGGAGGGCACGACAACCCACTCCAGTATCCTTGCCTGGAGAATCCCCATGGAAAAAGGAGCCTGGTGGGCTGCAGTTCATGGGGTCTCATGGAGTCAGACATGACTGAAGCGACTAAGTATACACACACAGTCATTTATACACTCTTAAAAGGCTTCCCTGGTGGCTCAGATGATGAAGAATCCACCTGCAAAGCAGGAGACCCAGGTTTGATCTCTGGGTCAAGAAGATCCTCTGGAAAAGGGAATGGCAACACACTACAATATTCTTGCCTGGAAAATCCCATGCACAGAGGAGCCTTGTGGACTACCGTCAATGGGGTTGTAAGGAGTTGGACAGGACTGAGCGATTAACACTTTCACATTCCCCAGACAGATTCAGTCCTCCTGGGGGCAAGATCCAATGCAGGCCAGTAAAATAGTTTTGGGATTTATGAGAAACTGGATCATCTATATACAGGAGGCTAGCATCCTAGATATATGACCGAGTGAAAACTTCAGTGTTTAAATAAGCATTTGGGTGAAGATTTGTTCAGTTTCAGGGAGAGAAACCAGCCTGGAACCAGCACACTATATTTTAAATTATACCTCTTCAATTCATTTCCCATATGACCTTGGGAAATCACCTTTCCTCCCTGGATCTCCATTTCTCTAAGGCTCTTCTGCTCTGAGATTCTTTGAAGATCCTAAAATGTCTAAATATATGTTATAAAGGGTAATGTTCCTTTTATTCTAAAAAATATTAAATAGATTCAGGAATACCTGGGTATAGATGAAATGTGGAAATCAGAAAACCAATTGCCTTTATGTATAGCAACATAAAAATGACCATATTTTAAAAACACTTCCGTTTCTTCTCCCATTAACAGATGGGAAGCAGTTTGATGGAGTTTATTGGATGAAGCAGCTGCCATCTGAGCAGTCACACCACATGAGTGACACTAATGAGATGAGTGAAATATTCAAGAGTCCAAGACTCCCCCCCCCCAAGAAATCACTGCATCTCTATCAGGGTCATAGTGGGCATGTTTGTGAGTTAGTCCTTAGCTCTAAAAATAGGCTGTGTAAATAATAAGGCTTATAATGATGATGACTATTATTTATAGCTTGCCCCAGCCTCCCAGGCAAATGTCTGGGGAAGAACAAAAAGATGCTTAGTATAATTAAAACAAAGAAAATATAGAGGTGCAAGGATATAGGGAAATGAAGCATTTGAACATCAGAAGCTGAGAAGTATTTGTTGGATTTGATTAATAATCAGTAATGTGGATTTTATTTTAAGATCATTCAGCTAAAAAGGCAGATTGCAGGAGTTTTGTTTTATGCACAAAAAAGCACCCTGAAACTGACTTTTCTATTAAGAAGTTCCCTATGGCTAAACCTCTTCTGAGCTTGACTATATTTTTATACTTTACTTTTTCAGAAATAACTTGAAAGAGCAGTTTTTCTAATCTCTAAATCTTGAGGGATTCCATTTGAGATTAACTCAAGAGATACTTACTACTAAGTGTACATTAAATTTCAATCACTGAGAACACAGATATTTTATTATATTTGTCATTTATGAGCTATCTCATTTAATATGTGATATATTATATATCATATATATATATTGCATATAACATATATTAAATGAAATATCTCATAAATATGTACAATTCATAAATTCCAGGGGCTCAGGAAGTGATGGAAGAATTAAAATACTCTGAGATAAAGTGAGTTACAGGATCTGGGAATGTTGAGGATCAGAGTTCTGAAAAGACTTCAGTACAAAGTGATATTGATATTTCTCCCACCTGAAAGGATATCTTGGACTTCATCCATTTGACAAGGGAGAATGGGGCATTCCAGGAAGAAGAAATAGCAGGGACAAAGGAAGAGGGGAGTGATATAATACTTTAAGAGAAGAAAGAAATGCAGCAGATGGAACAACCAAAGTCGGATTACAAATGATCACATGAGTCATATGGTGTGACCATATGAGTTCTCCGAAGAATGTCTGACTGTCCTGGGGTGATGGGGAACCACTGGGGGATGTGAATAAAGGGGCTGCCATGATCATATGTATCTCTTAGAAAGATCACTGGACAGTGTATTAGATGATCTGAATATGAAGACAGAGAGACCAATCATAATGCTGTCAAAATAACTCAGGCAAGAGCTGATAAGGGGTTGATCTGGGCAGTAGTTCAAGGGAGGATTAAAAAAAGAAGACAAATATAAGACCTAAGTATATCAAAATTCCTGCTAGCATCACTACTCTAAGACATTTCTCAAGTGATTAAAGAGTCAAAAGGCAAACACAATAGGAGGAAAACCATTTAAAAAGGCCATTTTTTATAATTATTATATATAGTAGCTATGTGCATTTAAACATTAAACATTCATATACTGCTCTCAGGGCTTGTAAAGAAACTTCAGAGTCAACCATTCTGTTTGGTGGGAAGTTTCACATCATCCTAGGGGCCAGTGGGTTCTCAGCTCCCTACATTGGACACAATCTCTGATAACAAGAGCAAGTCCTGGTCTATGTCTGAATCAACCTGTTTGCTCACTGATAAAACAAAGAAACTATTTGTCCAGAAAATGAAGATCTGGTAGTCCAAGGATTTCAAGGCTTGGTCTTAAACTGTGATCCATGACACCTGTTTTATTTTTGTGACTGTGGTGAGGACTCAGTTGATGACTTGAACAAGTTACATCAAGCCTTAATTTCCCTGGCTATAAAGTGGGTATAGTCAGAAGTGATCCCTACTTAACTGTTTGTGAAGCTGCATAGATGACTGGGCTATGCCTATAAAATGCTCTCAGCCTTTGCTCAAAGGCCCTCTTACATGTGTCATTACTTTGTTGACAGTGACTGTGGAGTCCATGTGAGCTTTGTGGGTGGTGAGGCTGAGTCCCCTAGAGGGCCTGACTCATTTGGTCAAAGGTGCCAAAAGATGATGGAATCTGCAAAACCTGGACTTAGCTGGTCCATCAAAGATCGAGATCAACTGACCTATGAAAGAGTATCAAAGGGTTTAGAGAATGGTTAGAAGAGAATGGTTAGATGAGAACGGTTCAAAGAGAATGGTTCAAGTCATATATTCTTGCAAATCAGAGAAAGAAGTAACAGAGAATCAAAAGCAAAAATAAGTTTATAATGCAAATAACTAAAATCGATTTTAAAATTTGCCTAACTATGCACTGTAGCTTCACATTCAATATCTCACTCACGCTTCCAACTGATACACGGTTCAGTTCACTTCAGTTTAGTCGCTCAGTCATGTCCGACTCTTTGCGAACCCATGGACTGCCGCACACCAGGCCTCCCTGTCCATCACCAACTCCCAGAGTCTACCCAAACTCATGTCCATTGAATCAGTGATGCCATCCAACCATCTCATCCTCTGTTGTCCCCTTCTCCTCCTGCCTCAATCTTTCCCAGCATCAGGGTAATTTCAAATGAGTCAGCTCTCCACATCAGGTGGCCAAAGGATTGGAGTTTCAGCTTCAACATCAGTCCTTCCAATGAATACCCAGGCCTGATCTCCTTTAGGATGGGCTGATTGGATCTCCTTGCAGTCCAAGGGACTCTGAAGAGTCTTCTCCAACACCACAGTTCAAAAGCATCAATTCTCTGGTGATCGGCTTTCTTTACAGTCCAACTCTCACATCCATATATGACTACTGGAAAAACCATAGCTTTGACTAGATGGAACTTTGTTGCCAAAGTAATATCTCTGCTTTTTAATATGTTGTCTAGGTTGGTCATAACTTTACTTCCAAGGAGTAAGTGTCTTTTAATTTCATGGCTGCAGTCACCTTCTGCAGTGATTTTGGACCCCCCCAAAAATAAAGTCAGCCACTGTTTCCTCATCTATTTGCCATGAAGTGATGGGACCGGATGCCATGATCTTAGTTTTCTGAATGTTGAGTTTTAAGCCAGCTTTTTCACTCTCCTCTTTTGCTTTCTTTTTTGTGTGTGTGTGTGGGTTTTTTTTTTTTTTTCCCATTTATTTTTATTAGCTGGAGGCTAATTACTTTACAATATTGTAGTGGTTTTTGCCATACATTGACATGAATCAGCCATGGATTTACATGTGTTCCCCATCCCAATCCGCACTCCCGCCTCCCTCCCCATCCCATCCCTCTGGGTCTTCCCAGTGCACCAGCCCTGAGCACTTGTCTCATGCATCCAACCTGGGCTGGTGGTCTGTTTCACCCTTGATAGTATACTTGTTTCAGTGCTATCCTCTCAGAACATCCCACCCTCGCCTTCTTTTGCTTTCATCAAGAGGCTCTTAAGTTCTTCTTCACTTTCTGCCATAAGGGTGGTGTTATCTGCATATCTGAGGTTATTGATATTTCTCCTGGCAATCTTGATTCCAGCTTGTGCTTTATCCAGCCCAGCGTTTCTCATGATGTACTCTGCATAGAAGTTAAATAAGCAGGGTGACAATATACAGCCTTGATGTACTCCTTTTCCTATTTGGAACCAGTCTGATACACGGTAGACACCCAGTAAAGGTCAGTTGCATAAATGATCCTTTATGGTAAGTCCTATTGTCCCCATTTAATATATGTGAGAAACAAGGGAGAGGGAAGTTCTGCCCAAATTCATGGTGCCATAAGTGCAGAAGAGCCCAGATTTAAACCTGACCTCTGCAAAACTCCTACAAGGCCTCCAGGTCTCCCTGCCTCCAGATGTCACTTTCCTTTCCTATTACCACTGTGTGCTTCATCGCTAGTGCTGCCTTTCTATTTCTGAACTAGGTAATTTTTCTCCATTCTTGACCATCGTCTGACACTATTTCTCCAAAACCTGAGAATTTATTGTCCGCTCTTCTTTTCTGGGGGGACTGATGGATGGTGCTGTTTATAACCTTTTACCCATCTTGGAAGTCAATATCTGTATCACCCACACTTGCCACACAAGAGGGATCTACTTCATTTGGAATGTTCTTTACACTCAAAAGCAGGACTCTTCTCAGTAACTGACAGACATCTAATGAGATCCTCATTCATATGGGAGAAGATCTGAGACATTTTGCTCCTTTATTAACAGAAGTTTATAAATGGTTGGGAAAAATCTCCAAAGAAATACAAGACTGGATTGAAACTTCACTCACTCAATTGTCATTTATTGAGCATCACTTTTCTCATGTATCAGGAGTTCTTTGAGATTCTGAAAAGATACAAAGACCAATAAGACCGAGTTCCGGAGGCAGAGTTCATAGTCTCATCCGGCAGTGCATACAGTCTACGTTCATTATTTGTGGATTCTGTATTTGCGAATTTGCCTACTTGCTAACATCAAAATCACTATTACTTTCAGCGCTTTTGTGGTATTTGTCAACACGCACCAAGCAACAAAAACTTGAGCCAGCAATAAGCATGCTCCTAGTTAAGGCCAACTGAGAGAAAGCTCTACCTTTTTGATTCATGGTACACTGTAGACAAGTGCCATGTTTTGTTGTCTATGTATTAACAGTACCATGTTTTCACATTTTTGTATTTTTTTGTTGATGATTCCACTGTCTAAAATGGTCCTCAAGCATTGCGATGAAGTGCTGTCTGGTGTTCCTAAGTGCAAGAAGGTGGTGCTGTGCCTTAAGAAGAAAATGCATGTGTGTTAGACAAGCTTTGCTCAAGAATGAGTTACAGTGCTGTTGACTGTGAGTTCAATGTTAATGAATCAACAGTATATATTAAATGGGAATTTTTAAGCAGATTTTGGGTTCCAAAATCACTGCAGATGGTGACTGCAGCCATGAAATTAAAAGATGTGTCTTGGAAGGAAAGCTATGACAACCCTAAACAGAGTATTAAAAAGCAGAGACATCACTTTGCTGACAAAGGTCTGTCTAGTCAAAGCTATGGTTTTTCCAGTAGTCATGTATGGATGTGAGAGTTGGACCATAAAGAAGACTGAACACCAAAGAATTGATGCTTTCAAATCCTGGTGCTGGATAAGACTCTTGAGAGTTCATTGGACCACAAGGAGATCGAACCAGTCAATCCTAAAGGAAACCAACCCTGAATATTCATTGGAAAGACTAATGCTGAAACTGAAGCTCCAATACTTTGGCCATCTGATGTGAAGAGCCGACTCATTGGAAAAGACCCCAAAGCTGGGAAAGATTCAAGGCAAAAGGAGAAGGCAGAGGCCTAGGATGAGATGGTTAGATAGCATCACCGACTCAGTGGACATGAATTTGAGCAAACTATGGGAGTTAGTGAAGGATGAAAATGTTATCACCAGAAGCTCACAGGAACCTAATCTTGAATTTCTCCTAGAAGAAATGGTTCAATATTTGTTAGGTCAACGTTTGTGGTGACTTCATAGAACACAGTTACTGGGAATAACAAAAATCAACTACATATAAATATCAGATTCACACTGTTTTTTGAGTGATATGATAAAGGTATGAATGCAGTACTACGAACACTTGATTCGGCCCTGGAGAGTTGAAGGAAGCTTTTCAGATGGGTTGTTTTTGAACCAGGATGTTTAAAATGAATAGAAACTCAGTGAATGCAGCAGGCTGGAAGGTCATTTAAGGGAGAGAACCATGTGCAAAGAAGGGAACCCTGACACGCTGTGAATTAAAACATAATGATTTCAGCCGGCTTAAGTCATAGGCTCCAATTCAGCCACAGGCAATGATTTTCAGCCATTACCAAGTTTCTGTACATAGTTTAGGCTGTGATTTTTCTTTTTTTTTTTCCTGCAACAAGGAAGTGTGCAGCGTGTCAGCTGTGAAAATTGGCTCAATATTCATAATCAAATCTATTATGCTCCCTCTGAAGCCAGGGCCATGTTTCCGTAGAAACACTCAGTTACATAAAAGAACCCTGGCCTGTAATGGGGAAGAAACCCCACCACCCTTGGAGGCCATTATCGTCATACTAGAGGGAAGGCGCGATATAATTCCTGCGGAACTAAGTGAAGTGGGAGGGCAAAATAAAGATTCCTTCCTGTGAAGTAGCAAGCAGAGAGCGCTGCAGGGGTTTAGCCTCCATTCCAAGTTTTAATCTCTACGAATCAACACACCAAACACCAAGTCTGAAATGAGCACTTACCGAATGCCCAGTTATTCAACGCACCAGGAGGAAACACACACATACACACACAAAACTATTCTTTCTTTCACAGTTTCAGAGCTGACATCAGCTCTCCCATCTATTTGCTGAGATAAGTTTTATTATTCTAATTTTAGAGATGAGAAAACTGAAACTCCAAAGGATTAAGTAACATAGGTTCATACAGCCAGTGAATGACAGAATCAGAATGTATGCTCAGCTTTGACTCCAAATAAAGTGAAGGTTTTCTCTGTGTCTCAGATAAGATCCTTGTCCTCAAGAAACTTGCATATGTGATGAAGCAAAGAGTGAGTGACTCAGATTGTCAACTTCACAGGAATTTAGAAGAAAGAAGTATGAGCCTATAGTCCACCATTGTCCTGAAGGCATCATTAGCCTTGGAACCAGTGGTCTTTGACAGCTGGAGATGGAGGAGTAAGTCATTGGAGGTATGTATATATTTATACACACAAGCAAAGGTTCAGAGCAGAAATGTCTTTGGAAGCAACAAGGGGAGCTATGCTGAGAAGTAAAGTGAATTTAAAGTCGTTCAGTCGTGTCTGACTCTTTATGACCCCATGGACTTAGTCCATGGAATTCTCCAGGCCAGAATACCAGAGTGGGTAGCTTTTCCCTTCTCCAGGGGATCTTCCCAACTCAGGGACTGAACCCAGGTCTCCCACATTGCAGGTGGATTCTTTACCAGCTGAGCCACAAAGGAAGCCCAGGAATACTGGAGTGGGTAGCCTATCCCTTCTCCAGGGAATCTTCCCTACCCAGGAATCAAACCGGGGTCTCCTGTGTTGCAGGCAGGATTCTTTACCAACTGACTTATGAGGGAAGCCCATGCTGAGAAGGGGAAATCTTATGTGTCCAGGGATTTAGAAGGAATGTTCCACTTGCTCTATGATGAATCTCAGTGAATGGAGAGGAGCGCTGGGTGGGATCAGCTCTTGTTACTTGGTCTCCACAGGGGATCACTTGCACCCATCACTTGCGACCTTATTGCTCACTCAACAAATATTATTGGAGACCAGTTTGTGCCAAGTATTGCTCTCAGAACTGGGGATGCTTCAGAGAATGTGTTTCCAAGTGTCAGAGAGTAGAACTGGTCCATGGAGGGCAATGCAGAGCTCCTGGGTGATGACGGCACTTTTCTCCTAGTCTTTCTCATCACTGTCTCCTTCCTCCAAACTGCGATCAGCCTCCTTATTTGAGGTTCCAGTCAAGGCTGCTCAACCCATGGGAGTTCCCAGGATCAAGAGCAGCCTTCTCAGGTTGATGTTCAGGGTCTCCATTCTCTGCTGCACTTTGTCCAGCCCCTGATATTGCAACCACACCAGACCTCTTTGTCCCTCTACCTGGAGGGTCCTTGACCTCATTTCCTACTTCCTGAAGCCCAGTCATCCTTCAAGGTTCAGCTTAAAAGAATCTGAACCCAATTTTCCCCAATCACAATGAACTCCTTGTCCTCAGCCCACAGGAAAATACCTCTGTTTTAGCCTATTTTCTCTCTGCCTTGTCATAAACTGGGCTGGCAATCAGTCTGTCTACTCCTCAGGCCGGGGGCATGTGTCATGATACCACCATTTGTTTTAGCACAGTGCCTGGCCCTTTGTCAAAGCTCAAGGTATCTGTTTAAAAAAATACATACATGACAAGGATGTCCTTGAAATTAGAACAGTCTGGTTTAAATTTAATTTAATTAAGGTTCATTTTAGAAAATGTATATTTTGAAGAAAGACCACTGAAATTTCATCTCAACCTACCTGCCCCCTCACTGACAGCTTAATTTCACTGTAATCTTTATTATAGTAACCTCTAAACTTGTTATTAGTATTACTGACAAAGTTGAAAGACCATTTCATCTGATTATTGTGTCTTAGGAAACACATAATTATTAAATTCCACACTAATAATTAGAAACCCTATTATTTCACAATGGGCTAGGCAACACTACGCAGGTAGCCCTCAATTACTGAAACAGAAGCCCTCTTTAAGTGTGTGGAAGTGAAATTTCATACATCAAATAGTCTCTTCTCACCAACTTCAGCTGTGTTATTAGAGACAGACGAATGTAAAGTAAGGAGTCCTCCCGTGGTATGAAATGACGGTGTCGCGTGGGGTGAATGGTGTCTGTGGCTGGCTTGTCCTTGCCCTCCTCAGACCCTGACCAGGTTCACGGTGAATAGAATAAGTCAGAAACTTTGCTGTGTATGTGTAAGAAGGATTTTCCAGGAGAGCCATCCAAAGATAAAACAGGTCTTTGCAGGGACTGACAACATGATCTGGTTCAAGTACAGGCAACTTGACTGGCAAAAATAAAAAATGGGGACCTGTGCATTCTGATCCGAAGGACCCCTCCCAATGGGAAGACTATTTCATTCTAACTAGACTGTGCCTTCCTGGCCCCGGTCTGAATTCTTGCCAAAACTCAGAGCAGGAGCTCCGTGAAGAAGAAGAACTTGACCAAGGTCTCCTGAAGCTTTCTCCAGAACCAGGACTGCCTGATGCGCCCAAACCACACATTCCTGGAGCAACTGCTGCAGCCCCCAGCACGTGGCCTGATCCCTTGTAGGGGTTTAATAAAGTTTCACCCATGCTCTGGCTGATTGACTGGGAAAGGAAGCGGGAGAGGCCTGTGCCTGCAGGAGGGCCCCCCCAGCAGGAGCTCTGACTCACAACCTGTTTGGCACTGAGCAGCCCTCTTTGGTTTCCTGAATCTCTCTCTCTTAATGGCAGATGTTTTAAAACAATGATCGTGACAATGACACTGTAATCCCCTACTTTCCCTTGCATCATAGGGTTTTTTCAAGTGTTTTTACAGACTTGCTCTGAGGGGTAATAACATTTTTTGCACTAAGCATTTGCAAAGACTTTTGGGGGTCCCTTCAGATAAGGGCAGCACCCAGGGCTGGGAATCTGTTAACAGTCTGTGCCGGCAGGGGCAGGGAGGAGAACTGGATTCAAAATCGAGGGTAATTTGGAAGGGGGTGGTTGAGGCTGGGATGGTCTGGCTGGGTGCATGGGCACACATTTATTTGGAAGTGGGGCTAGGGAGTAATCAAAAGGCCTGTCCCCCTTCCTTTTATTTTTTTAAGAGAAATAGTGGGTATGGAGGAAGTCCGTGTGTAGAAGCATCAGGGGCAGATGCGGGCTTCCTCTTGGAGGGCAAAGCCAGAGGCCCAGGCCGAAAAAAAGAGCAGGCGTGACCGCGTGCGGAGGTGGTCAGCACCATGGGTCTGGGAAGGGGACCCGGCCGGATGACGGCGGGGGTGGGGCTCCCCGGGGGCCTGGGCCGGGCGGCCGCAGCGGGCGGGAGCTGGGGGCGGGGCTGCGGCGGGGCCGGGGCGGGGCCGGGGCGGGGCTGGGGCGGGGCTCGGGGCCGGCTCGCAGGCTGCGGCGGCCGCGGGAGAGGCGTCCACAGCGGCGGCGGCTGGGGCAGCGGCGGACCGGCGGCGGAGCAGGGCGGCGGCGACTCGGGGTGAGCGCGGCGCGGGCGTGGCGGGCGCGCGGCGGGGTTCGCGGCGAGGGCCCTGCAGGGACGTGGACTCCGGAGTCGCCCGGAGAACCCTGCCATCCTTCCCCAACTCCCGACGCAGCCTTCGCGGAAGGGCGGGCGGGAGGGCGAGCCGAGGACCCAGTCCTTTCAGCCCGTCTCCGGCGATCGCCGTCCAGATGTCCGGCTTGGAGCCCCTTTGCCCCTTTTTGCGGAGCACAGCCTCGTGATTGTGCCCCAGATCACCTCCCTCGTCTCTCAACCGCTCAACATCTTTCCCCTTCAACCCCAGCGCCAGGTAGCTTCGGCTCCAAAGCCAATTCTTCCAGAAGACCCCCAACTCTGCTTCCCCGTTCCCACCACCAGAGACCCGGCTCCCCACCACTCCCTACCGCCCCCAGAGGCAGGGACGACCCCCCGCTTCCTGGGGCCTGCCCACCTGGACGTTTGTGCTGCCACCTGCCAGGGAGATTCTTTGCCAGCCAGACAGCCCGCAGCTGTGCGGGGACCCAGACCGCCTTGCCACCACCCTCCCCCTCCCCCGCATAGAATCCCAGTCTGAAGAAAGGGACTTCACCGGATCCTTAGCTTTGGGAACAATTTGACCCACTTCCCAAAAGACTGGTCCCAAGCCAGCCAGGCTATTTGGTGGCAACACCTGTCATGCCTTCCAGCCGAAGGGCCGAAGAGCCTCTGTTATACCGGGCCAGAGGGTCCCTGGGTCCTTCTCCAAGCTGCCCTGATTTTGTGACCAGCGTTCCCAGAGACTGGGGCCAACAAGCTTTTGTCATTTGCCTACCCCACCCCGGGTTCTCCAGAATTCCCCTCCCCTGTAGGGTCCAGCACTGGTGGGTAACAGTACTGGCCCTGGCCTCCCCTCCTGTACCCCTGTTTCCCCCTCTGCTGCCCCCGGGGAACCTAGGGCAGAGTCCTAGAGCCTGTATGCAGGGCCTTGGTGTCCCCACCAGCCCTTTGGACCTTCTTCCCTTCCCTGTTAGAAACTTTCCCCCTCTCTCCAGTCACCATCACTCTGGTTGGGCCCCGGGCCATCTGCACAGTGCTGTGTCCCCAGGGCATGGAAAGCTGGGCTGGGCCCGGGGCCTGGGACGTGTGCTGGGCTAGCGCGAGGAGGGTGGCTGACAGCCAGGTCAGGCTGGGCATCTGGGCCCGGGGCTTGGTGTGTGTGGGCAGGAGGGAACGGGCAGGGTTTAGGGTGGGCCATTGGCTTTCCCTGAGCACTGAAGGAGGTCCAAGAGCTTGCTTTGCTGTGGAAAGAGAAGGCAGAGCAGGGGCTGTTTTTCCTGCGTGCTTCTGACTGTCTTGTGTTGCTATGGTGACAGTTTTGCCTCTCTTCCTTCTTCTGACTCTTCTGGGAGCTGGTTTTTATTGGTCTGTTGTCCTGTCTTTTATGGCTCTAATTTCTCCTTTCTATTTGCTCTGAAATAAACAATCATAAACCTGGGCCCCAGGCCGGGAGACTGGTAGAATCTCACCTCTTCCTGGCCCCCAGGCTCCAGTGAGGGGAGGGTAGAGGAGAGAGGTAGGGACAGACCTGGCCACACCATCTCCTGCCCCAAGCTCTGGGATAGGGGCGCGGCATCATAGCCTGGGGCTCACAGTGGCGCTAATAATAGACCCAAGTGTGATGCAGAAGCCCGGGAATATTATTTCCTTTCATCTTCAAGGCAGTTCTGTGGTGTAGGGGCCGTGTCTACCTTGCAGATGACAAGACTAAACTCAGAGTGAGCTATTTCCCTCGGGTCACTCTGCTTTCAGCACACAGTAGGCGCTGAGCTTTTGTTGAATGGATGGAAAAGTGATGGAGCTGGTGGGCAAACACCCAGCTCGCTCCCTGGCCACCCCGTGGGCTTCCAGGTACTGGTCCCAGGAGAGGGATAAGAGAACTCCCTAAACCCTCATGCTGGGAGACTCAAGTGGGAAGGGTGTTCCCTTTTCTCTGGTGGACCGCTGCAGAGGCCCCTGCCAGAGAGCGACCTGTCAGGTCCTTTGTGTACCCTTGACTCTTGAGGTTGGGGGAGCTGAAGTTGGGAGGAGAGTCAAGCCACTTGGGACTTCCTGTTTTTGCTCAGCACCCAGAAGCGTTCAGTTTGCTTTTACTCTCAGAGCCGGGTGAGTTGGGGACACGGAGAGCCCAGGAGATCTTCCCCAGCCAACTCTGAGCGAGGAGTTCAGAGCTGTCCAGGCCATGGGTCACCGACTGTCAGCTGTCAGTGACACTCTTCCAGAGAAGCTGTCCCCCCTTTTATTTTTCCCTTCACAACACACTCTCTTCTTCCCCACCCTGCCCCCCCCCCCTTTACTTTGTGGGTGCTCTTGGCCTGTTAGTAACGAGCTGGAAAAGCTTCATGGTGGCAGGAAAAAAACAGGGAGTCAGCAGCCCATTGTCAAATTCCAGCCCTGGGGCAGACACTCTTGCGGACCTCAGTTTTAACGTTTAAAATGGGGTTGATAGGATCTCTCCTCCTGGCCACAGTTGACTTGTTTTTGTAGGGTGGAATGCAGTAGCTTAGAGGGAGTGCTTTTTTTTTTTGCAAAGTTGAAAGCCTGAGGAGCCCATCATGTCCTCTTCCTGTTGGGAGATCTCCATGTTAAAGAGACCCCCAAACCACTGCTCAGAGATGAAGAATTTATTTAAGAATAATTAAGCTGTGAAATCTTAGGATCAGAGGCATTCTCCAGTCTGCAGGTCCAGACTCAATGCTGGATCAATCTGTTTCTTTAGTTATGCACCTTCTGTTAACTGAGCATCTACTCTGTACCAAATATAGTTTGGGGAACTGGGGATTTTAAAAAGTGAACACTATTTCTGTTTTCAAAGAATGTAGTCTGGGGGTAAAGACAGATGTGAAAGGAGAGCCTTGCAATGCCGCCAGAGAGGTTGGTGATCAAGGAAAAGGCGGGGTCATGGAGGCCCAGAGATGGTGACTTGACTTGGCCCCCATGTTAGGGTTGAATCATTCATCCTGTGCTTTTTGGCTGAAATACAATTCTCTTACCTCTGCCCACGTGGCAAGCCCTCGGTCCGGCCCTCTCAGCCAGAGGGGATGGTTGCTGAGTCCCTCATTCAGCTCTGTGAGCAGTGTCGGATTTGTGGCAGGGGCCAGTCCTGCCTTCCTTGCTGACTTTTGACTCATCTACTCATCATAGCCTCTGGCTCTGAGTTCATCTTCGTCAAAATCCTTTCTCCAAGGCTGCAGGAATTACTTGACAAGGCAGCATGATGACTGGAAAGAAAGTGGACTTTTGGAGTCAGCCATGAATTCAAACTCTTCTGCTGCTGTGTCCTAGGGGTGGGCTCCTGAAGAGCATCTGACCTCCCTGAGCGTTGGCTTTTGCACCTGTAAAACGGTAATAATGAGACTTGCCTTCTAGGAAGTGAACTATCTTATGCATTTATAGGGTCTGGCCTGGTTCCCACTTCACACTTGCTGTTATTTAGTTATATTGATTAGAAAGAAGTTCTCAGTTACTGGCCCTCTGGGTCCTCTGAAAACCATGGTGAGGAGCTTTTTGGTCTAATTCTGGCCTTCAGAGATTCATTATTGGGGAAAGTTAAAAATCGCCCACACTCCTGTTCTAAGCACTGCTGGTTAATCTTTGAGTTCTCTCTCACCAGATAAACTATGCTGAGCAACGTGGTGTTTGATGTCCTCAAAAGGGAACAAATTTGAAACGGCAACAAACATCCTGGGTTTAAGAAATGTGTCACTATGAGAATCATTTGATGTAGTTCCACTTGTTTCTTTTGCATTTGGTGTCAAGTCAAAAAAAAAAAAAAAAAAATCATTGCCATCGAGGAGATTACTGCGTATGTTTTTTTCTAGAAGTTTTATGGTTTTAGGTCTTACATTCAATCTGTTTTTTGAGTTACTTTTTGTGTGCAGTGTCAGATAGTGGTCCAGTTTGGCTCTTTTGCACGTGGCTGTCGTTTTCCCAACACGATTTATTGAAGAGACTGTCCTTTCTCCATTGTATACCCTGGCTCCTCTGTCAGATAATACTTTGAAATGAGTGCTTCACGTTTTTTGTTCTGGGCCTGTTTAGTTTCCTTTTATTTTCTTAAGTTACAATACCTGTGGAAAAACATTTTCTCAAATCATCACTGCAACTCTGTGATATTAGTATTTATCGTGCCCTTTGGACAGTGAAGGAAATTGGCAAAGGTCTCTGGCGCAGAGTCCAGCAACTAGTAAGTGGCAAGGCCAGAATTTAAAACTGGGTCCTACTTGCTCTTCATGCCAAGGTACACAGCATTGTCATCTCCTTGGCTGGTGTGTCAGTGACCTAAAATAATTGTGTTTGGAGCATGGGAGCAGATTTTAACAGGGGTGGGACCGGTTAGGGCTGTAACTCAGACTCAGACTCATAGTAAATATTTAGAGACTTTACTGGGGTTTTGCTCTCATCACAGCATTATCAAGGTTTTTGGCAGTTGACTGACGTGTCATTCCTAGAAGTGGTGAGGAGGAGAGGAGTTTGGCATGTACAAGTTCAGAGAAAATTTTGATGATGCTTGAAATAGCTTCCTTTGCTGGTTTGTCATTGACATAAATTGAACTGATTTTTGGACTGAACGTATGAATGGAAATCATGACAGGTGCATCCCAGGGATAAGGGGACAGAAGCAAGAAGGTCAGAAAACTTGGGTCAGTGGCCCAACAAATATAAGGGTGGTTGGGATTCAGTCTATCAGTATAACTCATGGCTGGGAGATGGAGGTAGGAAAGTGATTACAGAATGACCCCTTCCAGCATTTCTTTCCTGGGTGATTTAGAAGTCAAATTTCTCTGGTCCGAGGACCCCATTGTTCTGAAAACAGTGCCATGTTTGCTGGCAACATGCTTCCTGGTCCAGCTTAGCTCTGCTGACAGATCCGTTTCTATTTGCAATTATCTCAAGGCCCGAGTCTGGTGTCTGCTTGTTTAATGACTTCACTTTCTAATAAAAATTCTATACGGCATGGATAATTAGATCTTTAAAATGAAACTGGGGAAATGAGATGCCCCCAAAGAGTTGAATTGCAGTTTTATGATGGATCAAGCGTAAAAAATGAGATCATTCACTCATTCACTTAGCAAATGTGTATGAGACTGGTTCTTGCCCAGTGCTCTGCTAGACAGAACACAAGGATCAGGATGGTTTTGTCCCTGCCCGCAGGTAGTGCTCCCTCCAGGAGAGGCAGGGGAGGAAACGCACACCTGAAATGGAGCTTGGAGAATGTCATAAAGAAAAGCAGCGCAGCAGGGTGGGGAGTGGGGAAGTGTCATTGTTTCAACTCTTATTGCAACACAGTCCATTTTGCTCCCCAGGGGCGTTGCCTGCGGTACACCTCTATCACACCTGCCACACTGCAGGGAGAAACCTGGAAGAGAAAAGTTAAAGTCTGGATGGCGAAAGACTCAGCTCTATTCCTAGCTTCTTGCATTGGGGAGGGGGAGCGGTTCTCTGTAGGAGACCCCATAGCTACAGTTTCCAGCTTCCCAGGTGGCTGGCTCAGTGGTAAAGAACCCGCCTGCCAATGCAGAAGCCGCAGGAGAAGCGGGTTTGATCCCTGGGTCAGGAAGATCCCCTGGAGAAGGAAATAGCAAACCACTCCAGTATTCTTGCCTGGAGAATCCCATGGTCAGAGGAGCCTGGCAGACTCAGGCTGCAGTCCTTGGGGTCTCAGAGAGTCAGACGCGACAGAGTGACTGCCCTGGCAGGCACACAGCCATAGTTTCAGTTACCGATTCTCAACCTCAGTCTGAAAATATTTAAATGGAAAATTCCCAAACTAAGCAATTCATAAATTTTATGTTGTGCACCATTCTGAGGAGTGTGATGAAATCTAGCCCCTTCCCGCTCAGTCCTACCTGCAATGTGAATCATCCCTTTGTCCAGCGTATTCCTCCTATTAGTCTCTTAGTATCCATCTCAGTTACAGGATAGATTCTGGTGGTATCACGTTACTGTGGTTCAAAAAAGTCTTATTTTACTTAATAATGGCACTAATGTGCAAGAGTAGCGATGTTGGCAATTTGGATGTGCCAAAAAAGGAAGCTGTAAAGTGTTTCCTTTCAGTGAAAAGGTGAAAATTCTCAACATAATAAAGAAAGAAAAAAAAAATCTTTGCTGAGGTTGGTAAGATCTAGAGTAAGAAATTCATGCTAGTTTTGCTGTCACACCTCAAACTGCAAAAGTCACAGCTACATGAAGAGTGTTTAGTTAAGATGGAAAAGGCATTGAGTTTGTACAATAAGGTACTTTCAGAGAGAGGCCACGTTTCCATAACTTTTATTACATCAGATTGTTATAATGGATCTACTTTTTTATTAGTTATTGGTGTTCATCCCTGACTGTGACTAATTTATAAACTGTATCATTGGCACATGTGTTTGTGGTTTCCACTGGCAGGCTTGGAACAGATGGATCCTCTGAGGATAAAGGAGACCACCGTACTTTGGAAGGCTGATTTGGTGACTTAGAAGGGAGCTTCCACATCTAGCCAATGATTTGAGCTTCTGTCCCAAAGTGTCAGGTGAAGAAGCAAAGTCTGGCAGCCTTAGTTGGAAAGGTTTCAAAGAACACAGAAATCTTGCTCTCCCTCATAGAAAGGGGGCCAAGTCTGATTGAACATCCTGATACATAGTTGAAGGTCAAGGCTGATGACAAAAGGGAGACACAGAGGGCCCCAGGAGCTCAGTAGAGGTGGGAAGGACCCTTACCAGCTCACTCCCACGTTCCAGAGTGTCCACCAGCTGGAACGTGGAGGGTTGACCTCCACATTGTGACCACACTGAATGTGGTCTGTCCTCCATATTCCAGTCGGTAGAGGATGCTTTGGTTCCTGCAGAATGCTCTCTGTTTTAAGTTAATATCCATTTAAAAACCATTTGGTCTGATGATTTCTGGATTTTGGAATGCATTAAAATGCATAATTGCTGTGGGACCTCAGAAACAGTGACAAGCACACAACTACCTCAACACACCGTCAAACTCTGTCATTCCCAGTGTCATCCAAACTCAGGGTCTTCCAGTTGCAGTGATGAGGCCAGATCCCCTGCTCCTGGAATAAAGAAGCAGAGAAGATCCACTCAGAGTTGCCTGGGCTTTGGCAAGTTATTCCATCTCTCTTGAGTCTCGCGTTTCCTCCTATAAAACACAGGCAGCAGCAGTATCTTTTGAATAATGAGCATTTAATATCCATTTTTAGTAGTCCTCTAAAGAGCTTTAGAGGACTTCCCTGGTGACTCAAATGATAAAGAATCTGCCTGCAATGCAGGAGACCTGAGTTCAATCCCTGAGTTGGGAAGATCTCCTGGAGAAGGGAATGGCAACCCACTCCATTATTCTTGCCTGGAGAAGCCCATGGACAGAGGATCCTGGTGGGCTATGGTCCATGGGGTCACAGAGAGTGATGGTCCATGGGGTCACACAACTGAGCGACTGACACTTTCACACTTCCACAAAGAGCTTTAGAAGCAGATATACCCATTCTATGAATGGGAAGACTGAGGTCCGTGGGTGTTAGGAAACTTGCATAATGTCACATCATTCATTAGGAAGATTGCATAGCTGGTAGCTGAAACTGTGTCTGTGTGCTTTCAAAGTGTGGCCTGTCTCTACCTCTCACCCTAGAAATGAGATGATGCCAACACTTTGAGATCCAGAGAGGTGAAATGGGCACATGGAAATTATGTGCGAGCATCCCAGGGCTGCAGTGTGAGTGCGTCTGAAGTCCACAGACCTGGGTGGAATCCTGGCTTTTCCCATGGGACGATGCCTTAAGCTTATTGTTTTCCAAGTTTTGAACTAAAGTTAATAATATCTGTGGCCCAGAAATATTGCAAAGAATACAGGCATACCTTGTTTTACTGCACTTCCCAGATATTGCTTTTTTTTTTTAACAGATTGAAAGTTTGTGGCAACCCTCAGTTAATCAAGTCTGTGCTGTTTTTCCAGCAGCATTTGCTCACTTCCTGTGTCCCTGTTACATCTTTGCAATTATGGCAATATTTCAAGCTTTTTCATTATTATTGAATTTGTTCTGGTCCTCTGTGATCAGTGATCTTTGATGTGACTGTTTCAGCGGGCTGAAAGCTCAGATGATGGTTAGCATTTTTTAGCAATAAAATTTAAACTTTGCCAACTAAGATATGCACATTTTTTAGATATAGTACTTTTGCATACTTAATAGTCTACAGTTTAGTGTAAACATAACATTTATATGCACTGGGAACCCAAAAATTTCGGGTGACTCACTTTCTGAGGTGACCTGAAACCAAACCCACAGTATCTCTGAGGTGTGCCATAAATAAACATGTCAGTCTTCATTCTGCCTGATATTTTAAGAAAAATGTGTTTGAAAAGTTCATCTACCGCCTTACCTCCTTTTTGTTTGTTGTTTTTGGTTGGAAACAGCAGGTAACTTCTTTCTCTAAAAGATGCGTTCCTGATTTGCCTTGGCAAAGCCACCCAAGTCCACTCTGCCGGACCTATGTTTCTAGCTCATAAGCCTTTGTTTTATACTTGAAATGAACCTGACCATGTTCCTTACTGGAGTGTAACAAGGATAAGACTTCCAGTTGACATCCAGCATCACACTGACTGTATGATCAGTCTTGCATCCTGTCTTTCCTTGATTTTGCAAATGCATATGTATTTTTTCCTTAAAGTGTTGAGGCTTCAAATCTGTGCCCTTGAGCACCTTCAGAAGTAATCAATGGAGCTGTAAGCTGTTTTCTTACATTCCCTTATTTGCAAGTTGAAAATCCAAAATGCTCTGAAAATGCAAAGTTTTTATTTTTTTTCATAACTCACGTGGGTACAAAAACTGGCCTGATGGTACATGAGACTATTTTTAGTTTGTATTTATCCCACTCGGGATGAATACATTTTTCATCAGAAGAATGAATGCTCCAGACCCTGCTGGGGGTGCATGTAACATGGTATCTGTACTCTATTACCTTTCTAAAATCTGAAAAATTCTGAATTTGGCAACACATCTGAGCAAAGAGTTTCAAAGAAGCATTTATGAATCTCTCTTTCTGAAAGCCCAGAGGAACTCACAGGACCCTTGGTGTTGGGGAGACACCAGAGGGGTCCTCCAGCATCTGCCTTATTCCAGGTGCTGTAGTGACATGGTTCGTCGTGTGCTCATCAAAAGCCTTTGTGGCCAGTTTTCTATTTCCTCAATTTAAATAAGAGGATATAAATTAAATGACCAGGCCTGGCACAAAAACAAAACAAAATAAAAAAAACAATAACAAAACCTTTTAAAGCATGGGGTCCAAAGTTTCATGGGGACCAAGTATTTTTTTAAAAATTCCGTAGAACTAAAATTAAGCTGGGAATTTTTGATCTAGAGTGGCTTATAATTGTTTCGTCATTGGCCTTGGGGGGAAGATACGAGGGAATTTTTCAATCCTACTCATCCTTTTAGCCTTGTGAGGAGGAAGCAGGCCTTGGAGAGCAAGCAGGAGGAAGTCAAAAGGCCCGAGTAGGCGTGAGAAGGTCTCCATTCTTATCTTGGTTTTGCTCTTGATTTGTTGAGGGATTTGGGCTTCTTGCCTCCCTTCTCTGGGCCCTTGGAACTCCATTTCAAAGTCAACTAATTCTTTCTTTCTTCCTGAGAGTCTAGGAGTTGAAGCTGGGGCCCCCAAAGAGAGTGAAAAGCGTTGATCGCCTTCTTGACTTCATCCTCCCAGCTTCCATCTGGCTCAAGGTGGACCAGAAGAGGCAAAAGGCTCTGCTTTGGTCTCCTCTGGGCCTATCCTTTCCACTTCTCTCACAACATGATCCTTTGATGCTGTGGGCTGGCTTGTGTGGGACTCACCTTGACCCCTGCACTTCCCGTGATGCCTAGGGAGGGCTCGCAGGATGTTTAACCCAGCCGTGCAGGTGACGCTGCCCTGCTGGTGATGGCCAGCACCAGGGCTTGCTCTGCATCACTGGGCTGCGGTCGATGCCATGCCGGGCACAGTTGGGGGTGTAAGGAAGGAGGTAGGGAGTTCCCTGTTGCAGAACACAGGACCAGTGCAAGATCTGCCCAGGGAGACAGGGAGATGGAGTAGGTCCCTGCCATGGCCCGTGTGGGCAAGGGGTTGAAATGTAGAGCATTTAGGTAAAGGATGCTGGAGACCCATCTAATTCCCTGTCCTTCTCTCCTTTCTCCCTTTCTTTCTTCCCTTCTGCCTTCTCTTCCTTCTTTCTTTCTCTTTGGAGTTTACACTTAAAGTACCATCATTCTGACTTTTGCCAGGTTGAAAGTTTCCTCCAGAGTCTGACATGGTTTAAAAGCTTGATGTTTCTGTCTCTCAGAGGCTCCACCCTGCTCATCCAGGATTCTCACTTGGCAGTAACTCATATTAGGAACTGGGGCCTTGACCTTGCACAGGGGGCTTTCCCCAATGGAGAAGTGATCTTGACTTTGGGGATCCTGAAGTCCTTCAGTTCACACAGACTGTGGGAGCCACTGGGCAGCTGTAAAGATATTGACACCAGGGCATACTGAGAGGGGGGCAGTCCCGGAGTGGCTGGTCTTCGTAAATTAACAAGGCCTGGGCTCTGGTGGGTGAGTGTTAGTGTATGCCTGGTATGTGGGTGTGTGAGGGTGCATGGTGTGTCATTGTGTGTGTGGTATGTGGTGTGTATGTGAATGTGTGTAGATGTGTGTGTCAGTGTGAACAGGTGTGAGTGCACGGATTTGGAGGTCCTTTTGGATCCCTGGAGATGCTGCCAAGACCTGGGTCTAGCTCCTTTGGACCAGGCTCCCCCTCAGTCTGACTCCTGGCCTTTGTGTAGCTCACGAATGGAACTGACCTCCCGGAGGGTCCCTGGGGCTGAGGGACCTCTGATATTTCAGGGACCAGTGACCACCGACAAAAGCAATTCAGAGCTTAACTGGCAGGAAGCAACTAAATTATGTTTTCTTAGGGAGAAATATCTAATCTTTCAGCTTTGGAAACCCAGATCGCTGTCAAAGCTGAATTTTATACATGTTTGAAAAGACGCACATTATTTGAGGATGCAACTTTAAAAATAAGAGAAAAGCCTAATACGGGTTTTAAAAATGAAGGACTAGAGAAAATAGAAAGCAACATATCCAGTGTTATTTAGCAATTGGTTGGGGGAAGGTAGGAAAAGATTATGAAAGCGAAAAGGAAGAGAAGCAGAAAGAGAAACGGAAGAGAAACTGAGTTGCCTTTGCCCTGTGATGGGCGGTGGGCCCGTCTCCTGGTCCAGACCCTTCTGGGCCAAACCCAGGCTGAGCTGAGAGAATCAGGAGGCTAGAGGCGAAGGTGGGGGAGGAACACGGGGAGAAGAGGGTAGAGGATCCTTGCAGGGTTTGCTTCTACACTTCTGAGGATCAGGAAGACCTCTGGGGTGATGGAGAGTGCTCTATCCAGAGAGTCCCCTAGGGGCTGAGGTCTCCCACTGACGCAGCTAACCTTCTGGAACCATATGTCGCTCGCTGCCCCTCGGTTCCTCAGCCTGCAGCTGCTGAGAACGCTCTTCTCCATGGGTGCAAATTGTGGGCTTGCTCCCATGGGGCTGGGGCCGAGGGTGTCAGCACCTGCGGGTGGGGATGAGATGCTCTGTGCATCTCCCCCATTTTCCCTCCCTTTAAACCACCTGTCTGAAGGCCCCTTTCCCCCTGTCCACTCTGTAACCCACTAGTAAGGCTGTGGGCTGTGCAAATATATCTGTTCCACCTCAAATTCAGGAAATGATTTGAATACTTCATATCAGCTAAAATAGCAGCAGTGAGCTTGCTATTTCATAGTATATATGCATGAGTTACTTTTTCTACATAGTTATTTACAGGTTATATACCGACATGGGCCTAATGTTTCAAAGTCTACCACATTTTAAGTTATATTTGTAACAGTGAGTTGTGATCTTTAGCATGCCTTTAATACCCATCAATTCCGTTTTGCTAGTCTGTCTGTATACATTCCTCACCCTACAGACAACCTTGCAAGGTAGATATATTTCTTTCTCTTTTACAGATAAAGACTGAAACTAAGACAGTTTTATAAACTTGCTTTAAGACATAGGATTGAAAGTGGGGCACCAGGATTTGGATTCAAGACTGTCTGGCTCTCAGAGTCCTACACTTTCCCACACCACATACTTCATACTGCTTCCAGGCCACAATTTTATTTTTTTCTTAGGAAAATCAATTTTTTTTTTTTTTTTCCTGACATGGTTCTACTTAAGCCTCAGAAAATGCAATCGTAGCTGGAGTTCTTTGTCTTCTTCCAGTGGAGTCCCACGGTGCCCCCTACCTTAATGTAAACTTCCTGCAAATAATATATTTCCATATAACAAACTTTTGCCATGCATGTGTCAAGTTCTAGAAACTTTCCTGTGTCATTTAATGGGAGAAGATGTTGTGACTTTATTTTACAGAGGAAAAAACTAAGTCTCAGAGAGATGTAGTTATTTATTTTATTATTTATTTTGTGGCTTGCTTTGTGAGTTAACATTTTGGAGTATGGCTTTGCAGGGGGCTTGGGATTTTTAACTTTGGCCAAGGACCAAAATACCCCTTGCTGAATCATGAAATGGAGCCCCAACTGATCCACCCATCTCTCAGCCTTGTTGTCTCTGCCTGCTGCGGTCAGAACCCAGTCTGGTGGTTGTGAAGAAAGACATGGTTCCTCTTGTCTTTCCCCCTCTTGCATCAGCCTGCACCATCCTTGGCCATTTGAGCTGCCCCCAACTCCTGTTCTAGTTTCATGGCTCATCACTGACTTGCCAATATTATGCATTAGCTTCATATTATGGAAGGGATCATGGTGATATGTTTACCCAAGATTGCACATGAGTTGCATATACTCTTTCCTTTCCTGAACAGATTCTCTGAGATTCACTTCTGGTGTTACATTCACCTAAAACCCTCCCCAACTACCCAAAAAATTCATCCACCCATCCATCACCCATCCATCCATCATCGATCCACTTATTCAACAAAAACTTATTGAGCACCCACAATGAGTCAGGTACTTCTTTGGGTCAGTATCTGGAGAGTCAACAGTGAACCAAACAGCCAAACCCCCTGTTTCATTGAGCTTAGAATCAATCGGGGAAAAATGGACCATAAATAATATAAGCAAGTAAAACGGAGATGATGTTAAATGGCTGCAAGTTGATGAAGGAACATGAAGCAGAGATGGGTATACACAGTGAGGGGTCGGTGGGGAGAGTTTGAGGGGAAAGCATTGCTATTTCAACTTAGACGGTCAAGGAACATCTCAGAGAGGGTGATGCTGCACGGAAGGGCTGCAGAGAATGAGAGGGTGAACCACATAGCTCACTTGGAGAAGCACGTTCCGGGAGGAGAGTCAAAATCTCAGAACACGGGGCAAGTGCAGGACTTTAAAACCTGGAGTTGGTGATGCCGGCTTGGCGATGGAACAGCAAAGAGGCCAGGGCTGTGGTTGAGTGGACAAGAGGCAGGTGGGGAGGTTGGGGAGACTGCCATGGGCTGGCCAGCAACTTCAGAGCTTCTCTTTCCAACTGAGAACCTTTGCTATATTTTTACAGCCTGCTTTTGCACTGGTCTGTCCCCACCCTGGCCTGTGCATCCTGGAGGGAAGGCACCTAGCCCCAGGCCTGGGGTGGAAGGAGAGTGCAGCATTGATGATAACTGTGCTCATTTTTTTCTCTTGGTCTTTTTTTTTTTCAGTTTTAACTTTTTCATTGACATATAGTTGAGTACAATGTTGTATTACTTTCTGCTGTACCGCAAAGTGATTCAGTCATACACATATATGCATTCTTTTTATATATTCCTTTCCTTTTTCTAAAAGCCAAGAATGCTAATGAAAAGTTTATTTGCAGTTCTTTGGGTAACATGGGAATTTTGAAGGCATGCCACTTCTGAACTCCCAATTAGTGAGTTCCTTTTTGGACAACCATCAAAGAGTTGCCCGGGAAAGAAAGAAGGGGCAGGAAAAAGCTAGAAGAGGAAACTGTGGCGAGGAGAGTGTTAACTGGAGTCAAGAGGAAGAGAACTTCACCAGAAAGCCCCGGGATTAGTGGGACTGCCCGGATCTCTGCTGGGGACCAGTGTTTACAGAGAGTGACCGCAGGCTGAGCAAGGAGCTCTTGAGAAAGCCTCAGAGTGAAACCCTCAGAGCGTGTCGGGATTCCAGCCAGGACTTTCCACTCACCACTTTGCTGACTCAGAGGGACCTGGAAGGCCTTGTCTCTGGAGACCTTTCAGGAAAGAAAAGAGCATTCTCCCTGGTAGGGAGTTTCCCTTGCAGAGCTCCACGCTGGTCTCTGAGGGGCCTGAACTGCTTCTGAGGCAGAGAAAGAACACCTAGGAAATCAGCTAAAACAGGGGCGAGAAGAGGGCTGAGCAGAAGCCTTGGGTCTCCCATGGCATGTCAAGGTCAGGGACCTCCTTCCTGCTGGCAGCTCCTACCTTTATGCGTGTGTGTGTATGCTAAGTCATTTCAGTTGTGTCCAACTCTTAGCGATCCTATGGACTGTAGCCCGCCAGGCTCCTCTGTCCATGGGATTCTCCAGGCAAGAATACTGGAGTGGGTGGTCATGCCCTCCTCCAGGGGATCTTACTGACCCAAGGATTGAACCCGCATCTCTTAGATCTCCTGCATTGGCAGGTGCGTTCTTTACCACTAGCACCACCTGGGAAGCCTTCCTACCTTCATATCTGCTCCCAATTTGAATCTTCCATCCTCAGGATCCTTGTAGGACAAAGTTGTCCCAACTCAGAACAGTTGGTCCAAGTCACTCACTAGGGTTGGATCCTTGGGGGAGAGGGTTGCAATTCGTGGATATTGAGGCTGGAGGATGTTCTGAAATCATTTGGAAGCTGTTAGGGCCTTTCAACAAGGCAGTGATGAAACGGGGTTTCCAGCCAGATGTGTTTGTGTGTCCAGGTGTGTATGACATAGTTGGAAATGATTGAGTGTTCATTCACGAGAGATGCTGGGGGGAGTGGCTTTTCCCCCACTGATGTGTCAGGGGATGGGTTGGTTTAAAAATTAAAAAAAAAGAAAAAGCAAAGATTTTTCTTGTTATTTGGATGTCTTGTTGTTATTTAGCAACTCTTTTTGGACATTGGGCTATGCTCAGGCATCAAACCAGGTGCTTGTGTAGACACAGCACATCAACATATTCCTTATGAGCCTTGCTAGAGAAACCGTACTTCAAAACACATGGGATAAGACCCCTTGAATGACCTGGCTTCAAATGCATGTTGCAGAGATATAAATGTGGAGAAATAAAAAGTCACCATATCTGATATTAAAGGTCTGGGGGTTTACTTCTGTACCTGCCAATGATCTGTGTAAAACGAGTGACAGCCTTTCAGAGCCTTCATCTCTTCACCCACTGGTGGACTTGATCTTCAGCTTTCCCTCCCAGGGATATTAGGAACATAACAAGCTTTGCCAACAAATGAAAAGTTCTGTACAAATTGCAAGGTGTTACTCACAGGGCTGCGAGAGACCTCTGTTAGCAATCAGGTACCTGGTGAGAGGTTTGGATCAAGTCTAACATTCGTTCACAACTTAATTTTTCTAAACTTTCCTGCTCCTGCTATGTCTCTGACTGCCTGTTTGGGCTTTCTTCCAGCTTTCAGAATTGCTTTTCCTGACTTTTTATTAGCGTCTGGTTTTTGCAATTCAGTGCAGTGCTTTAGAAGTGTACACATGTATGTATTTACCTAAACACTGTGGGGCTGATTGTTTTTTTTTGACCAATATTATACGAATGGAAGAAAAAGGTCAGGATTGTTGCTCAGAATATGAAAGGACTTGGGTTTTGTATGAAAACAGCACCGGTGGATAAGTAGGGAGGTGTCAGAAGTCAACCTTGCTCCGGTCAGGGTAAGAAACCAACAGTGTGAATTATTATCTTGTCAAAGCTTGTAGGATGCCAGCTCTGTCAGATCTCCCCAGAAATAGCTGTTGAAAATGAAGCTTTCTGGTGAAAAGATCAGTTGCTGCAGAATCTAGAATGCTTTCCTTATATGTCAGCGAGCTGGGACAGAGCGTTGAGCCAGCCTGAAATGTGTCTAAATAAATGATTAAGGTGACTCACTCATTCCCCATTGAAAAGAGTTTTTTTGAAAAAGGGAAAGTAAGAGGGAAAGAAGAGAATCAAGCAGAGGCAAAGAACAATAGGATTTGAATTTTAAACAATAGGAAAAAGAAAACTTAATTAGTCACTCGTGTCAGATCCTGTGAGCCTCTGTTCTGGATGACTACCGCCCTGTGAAGGTTTTAAGGTCAGGGTCTCCTGATGTTTGAATTTCCTGGTGAAATAGCACACCATTCCCCGGGCTGGTCCAGGGTCTGTGATGGGCATTCTGGGGATATTTGTCATGTAAGCCACTGCAGGGCTACACTGTCCAGTCCAGAAAGCCTTCCCTTAGCCAGAGAACAGTCTCTCAGCCTTGGGCAGAAGGTCTGAGGCTTGTAGCCAGTTCAATTCAATAGAGATGGAAGCCTTGTCCTTCGGTTCTGCATTTCTTTTATTGTGTATATCATGTTCTTTGACTACATCATACCTGATACTAGGAACTGACCCAGAGACCAGTCAGATCTTTATAATTGGCTAGTGTTTGAATTGATCTGCAGTTTGCAAAAGAGATTTTTATACTAAAGGTGAGCCAGTCTTGTTTTTAATCATATGCAGCAGTGATAAAACATACAGTTTTGTTCCCTTGACTTACATCTCTTTGCTGTTTAATTCTGGGCCATCACTTAATCACTCTTAAGTCTTTGGGACCTCAGTCATAGAATGGACCTGATTCCTTCTTTGCTGACCTCAACATAATTCCTGTGAGTATGAAATGACTTGATATGCCATCAGGTGGTGTATTAGTCAGTTTTGTTGCAGTAAGAAATAACCCCCGAGTTTCAGTGGCTGGTAGCAACAAGACTTTCACTTGCATCACGCATCAGGGGCTGCTGTTTGGGTTTCGTGGCGCTGACCCACAGTTCTCATTCTGAGACGGAGTCTGACCGGACAGCTGCTTCTTGGACAACGTCCTCCTCTTGACAAGGAAGAGAGTGAGCAAGGTGGCAGAGACCTGAGATACTTCTTGAAGCTTCTGTTGCTCACATTCCTTTTCCTAAAAGGGCAAATGGCCATGTCCTGTATCGACTATGTCCCCCTGCCATGGGAGGGAAGGTGGTATTAATACATGAAGCCATATGGCAGCCAGAAAGGCTTTCTTTCTACAACCCCAGACACTGTAAACCTATTAAACCGGATGTGAATGTTATGTTCTTAGTAAAATAATAATTGATGGCATAGTAGGAACTGAGCTCATATCTGGTGTTGATATTTATGTCAACTGGACTAGACTGTGCCAGGACATTCAAATGTAGTCTCTCCAGGAGAAGGTAATTGGGGTCATTTACTCCCATCTGCTAGGGGTAAAGCCTAGCAGTGTGCCTGGGAAATAGTACGTACTGGGTACAGACTAGCTGCTCTGAACAATTCCACAGAGTCACAGCTACTCCAGTACTCTGGAGCCAAAGAATCAAGTAGGATTAAGGTTTCCAGCCCATTTAAGATGAGAACATTTGGCAATGCATGAATTTTAACTCTATGCTAGATCAACAGGTTTATCAATTTAGTTCTTCAATTAAAATATAATCACATTTCTTTTTTTTTATTTACTTTTATTAGTTGGAGGCTAATTGCTTTACAATATTGTAGTGGTTTCTGCCATACATTGACATGAATCAGCCATGGATTTACATGTGTTCCCCATCCTGATCCCCCCTCCCGCCTCCCTCCCCATCCCATCCCTCTGGGTCTTCCCAGTGCACCAGCCCCAAGCACTTGTCTCATGCATCCAAGCTGGACTGGCGATCTGTTTCACACTTGATAATATACATGTTTCGATGCTGTTCTCTCAGATCATCCCAACCTCGCCTTCTCCCATAGAGTCCAAAAGTCTATTCTATACATTTGTGTCTCTTTTTCTGTCTTGCATATATATAAACACCAATACAGTATACTAACGCATATATATGGAATTCAGAAAGATAATCACATTTCTGAAGCCTTGTTGCCCCTTACACTGGAACTCATATCTTGACATCAAAGAAGGTTCAGAGTGCAAACATGACCCAATGTCCCCAGCATTGTTCATGATCAGTGTCCTTGTGAGGGACATTAATAACCACACTTTTGACCGTTGTTGTGTCTCTCTTTGGGGCTTTCCAAAACACTATTATTCTTCCTATCTTGTTGTTTTACTGTCTCTGTCTTGCTGGAAGCAATGGTAGCCTCTTAAATTTAAAGAAATAAAAACCAAAGCCCAAAAATGTGAGGGCGGGACCAAAGGCCAAGCAGGAGGCATGGACACCAATCCTCCCCTCCCCAGGTGTGTGGACCTTGGGCTAATGACTTGGCCTCTCTGTGCCTCATTGTTCACATCTGCAAGATATGAGTGGCAATCCCTGCGTCTTCCTCCTGGGGGTGCTGTGGCGGGGCTGTACTCATGATTCATTTTAGGTTTTAGCTCCGGATACAGGAGAGAGAGTGGTAGGCAGAGTAGCACAGCGGTCTGGTCCTCCATGTGACTGGTCTAGTGATGAAGCATTTGAGGCTGGGGTGTGGGACTTCATGAACGGAGAGGAAGGAAGGGATGAGGCCACGCTCCTGTCCAAACAGCCCCCTGACGTGGTGCAGAGACTGGAAGATCCCTCAAGGTCCTCGCCTGGGCTGAACCTGAGCCTGAGGGGTCTGGGGCCTGCTGGGCTTCCTGTTTGGGCAGAACTTCTAGTCAGTTCCGGTTGAGCCGGAACTGACTAGAAGCCCTGCCATAGCAGACAGGAGGGATGTTCACAAGGACGCTTGCTCTGGGCCCCTGGTCGTGTCTTGCTGACAGCCCAGGTCAGGCTGTGTCCGACCAGCTTGTCCAAGGCGTGAGGCCTCTACGTGTGAAATGGAGCTCAAGAAACATGCTCAGAGCCAACCTCAGGCAGGAAGGCTCGGGAGACCCCCGGGGGCCGGTTCAAAGGCAGGTGAGCGCCCTGCAACCCTCTGGGGGTCCTTGTAAATAAACATCACCCTCTATTTCCCCGTCAGACCTTGAGTAGACAACTTCTAAGAGGCCAGTGTAAATTGCATTTTTAACCTGCAAATTATGAAACATTGTTTTGCTTTTTATTCTGTAATTGAGGGTTACCTTTTCTCTAACACCTTTAATTTAAATAATTTCATCCTGAGCGTCCAGGAATTTCAAAATCCACTTTAACATCTAAGCCTTTTGTCACTAGCACTAACAGGTTTTTGCAAGACACGGCAGCTCATTTAGAATGCTGTGTTTTATTAATAGCTGGGAAAATACAGGCCTTATTTACATCTTTATCACTTTCCATTCTGTTGGCTAGTGGGGGAAGACATTCTGTAGCGGCTCTGATGTAGCATTCAAGTTCAAGGACACAGATTTTCAGGAGGATTCCCACCTGCATTGTCTTCTTTCCTCTTCCCAACAATCCTGGACATCACGCTTTATGACTTATGCACATTTTATAGAAGAGGAAACTAAGGAACACTTGACCCAGGTTATGGTAGCTGCTAAATGGAGCAGCCACATGAGACTTGAGCTCACTGGCCAGGGCTGTGCCCAGAACCCTAGCTCCCTGTGCATGGACCAGCTTCTCTGGATTTCTGAGACTCTGCTTTTAGACAATTCAAGACCTCTCCATTTTCAGGGCCACACTCAACCTCTGCTTGATAGGTTGACCAAACAGGCAGGATTCTTTGAGATCATCTAGACCAGGGATTTTCAATGTTAGATGTCATAGCCACTTGGGAAACAGTAATGTGGATACAGCACACAGAGGAAATGGTGTGCTTGTGGTGAAGCTGCTTGTGGTCATAAGGGAGTGGCCTGGCCACCCTGACCTCATCAGCTGTCCTCCTAGACTAAGGACATCTTTGCCACACACGGTTGGGTCTGTTTTACAGATGGTAATACTGACACTAGAAACACTAGAGCTACCTGGTGGTACCTGCGATTACATTCCATGGCTTGCCTTAACATTTTAGTCACTCCAAATTTATGAATTATTCATCAGCCATTTGTTACAAATTGTCAGGGACAGCTGACTTGTCTGTGTGTATATGTATATTCACATGATATCTTCCCAGTTGGGTTATACATTATCAAGGGACAAGGTCTTGGTCATGTTCCCTTTCTTTTCTTACTGCCCCACCCCCCAAAAAATTGCAAAGCATAATGCTTGGGCTTTTCTGTGTATTAAAGTATAAATAAACTATCATCCGTCCTTTTCCTTTAAAAAAAAACTGTGGCATCCTCCTACGTCAAGTATCTCTTCTTCCGGAACACATTCCCAAATGCCCCTGGCTGTAAATAATTTCTGCCTTGTCTCACCCTCCAGCACATTTTCTTGGTGACATCTTAGAGCTTTTACTAGTTTTTACGTTTTGTTAGAGTTGTTGGTGAATGTATTCCATCTCCTTTTCCAGTAATACGACCACTTTGAAATCAGGTTCTGTTAAGTGTGGTTCACGTAACAGAGTGGCATTTATTTAACAGGCATTCAGTTCAGATTCAGTGTTTTTGCGAGCCTCTCACATATCAGACGCTGCACCAGGGCTGTAATATGGGAGCTCATTTAAATTTTAGCAGCCATGTGAGATGGGTGGCGTATATTAGCTTCATTTTATACGGTAAGGAAACTGAGACTGCAAGAGAGGAAGTGCCTACTTAAGGCTGTTTAAGTTGAAGCCAGGACCCTGCACTCCAAATTCCACACCCTTAGCTTCTTGTCTTGCTCACAACTAATGTTTGCTGAGTTGAAATACAAGCCAAGAAGACGGGACTTCATTAGTTTAGAGGCTGATAAAGGCCGGGCATAAGGCTTGTGTGATTTTTGTTACTGGCCGGAAGAGTACCCTCGTGTTGGGAAAAAAATGAAAAGAATGTTGGTTCTTATGAATGTGTTCTGCTTGCCTGCCAGTTGTCCCCAGAACATCTGCAAGTTCAGATGAAATATGACTTTCAGATGAAAGAATGTTCTAACTGACCCAAGTCTTTCTCCCCTGCAATGAAAACAATGGGAATTTATATGTTTTCGTTTTGCTGTTAATTGGATTCCTTGAGAATCAGTTTCCTTGATAGATGAGGTAAATCTAATCAGCTACTGATCTCCAGGAGACCAAATGGTTGTGTCTTTGTGTGTGTGTGTGTGTGTGTGTGTGTGTGTGTTTATGTGTGCAGCAGAGCTATGAAAATCCTGCTTTATTTTTCTGCTCTACTTTCCCCTTATTTCCCATGGCAATCACTGACCCCATTCCAAGTTAAAGATCATACCCCCAAAGGTAGCAGAAAACATGCACAGTGATGCTGGAGTCATCCTCCATGTGATTATCTAAGTGTGGCCTCCACAAAGTCATTTCTCCAGCCCAGTTAGTTCCTGACTCTAATCAGAGCCCCAAAGCCCCTAATCAGGCTTCTGAGTTTGGTGATGGCAAGTGTCTTCATGACCATCTGCAAAGAAAACATGCCAAGAGGAGGCTTCTGCTGGATGACAGTGGTTAAGCCACAGCACCTGCTGGACAGATGCATGTTGAATAGCGGGATAAGCCCAAGTTCCCTGGGGAACATGGCAGACAGTGCCCAGAGGAGAAATGGTCATCCATGGCTAGAACTCAGTGAGTCTAGTTTTCCAAGGGGTTACCAGTCCTCTTGTGGCCCCCTGGTATGATAATTCCCATTTTAGAGATGCATACACTGAGGCGTCTCTGACTCAACCCTTCAACTACAAGGACTGACTGTAGAGTAGAGTCTTGCTAGTTCCAGTCCTAACCTCCTTTTATGGCAGGGTGGACACCACGACTAAGCGGTTCACACCAACTCTCTACCTCAGATCAAATCCCAGCAACAGAGTAGAGATGCTGAGATGCTGGCAGAGGGTCATGAAGATGGATGTGCCCTGGTGCCCTTGCCTGCTTCCAGGTCTGCATGTAGATGAATTTGACTTCTAGGCACTAGATCTTTCCAGTGTAAGGTACTGGGCGGAAATGAAGGGTGATGTATATTCTGCTTTGAAGACACGTCTCAAGGAGCGTTTTTTCTTAGAGTATATTCTTACATCGAGGAACTGGTCCTGGCAGGCAGTTCCAGGCAGATCAGAAGGCATTCATTCATTTCCTTATTCATTGAACAAATCATTTTAAAACACTATGCCTGGGTGGGCCCCAAAGGTATGACAGGGAGCAGGGCTGACACAGGCTAGATTCTGAACCTGCACTTACAGGATGTCTAATTCTGCGTGAATATGGAGAGAACTGGGCTTCCCTGGGGGCTCAGAAGGTAAAGAACCTGTCTGCAGTACCGGAGATACAAGAAACCCGGGTTTGATCCCTGGATTGGGAAGATCCCCTGGAGAAGGGAATGGCAACCCACTCCAGTATTCTTGCCTGGAGAAGTCCATGGATAGAAGAGCATGGCGTGCTACAGTCCATGGGGTCGCAAAGAGTTGAACACGACTGACTGACTAAGCTCATATCACAGCATGAATAGAACTAGGGATAAAGTCTTTGTAGGGAAAAAGATGTGTACTGTAAATAAAATTGTACAGGGGATGTTTCTACACAATTATTTACCAACTTTTGTATGTCTTATTTCATTTTGATTATATGTCTTTTTAACAAAAAAAAGCATGCTGTCCATTGAAGTCCCTTGAAAATGTCCTTGGCTGGTCCGGATAAGCTGGAAACTGCTCAAGTATGCTTCTTTCATGGTTTTGTATCATGCAGGCAGGCTTGCGACACTGTCAAATCCTAAGATGTTGGTGAAGATTCTATCTCTAGGCCCTGGCTTTTTCATTCCCCCTGCCTACACATGCCTTTTGGCTGTGGCTGCCTTTCTCTGGGGCTAAATGCTATTTATTTTTTAAGCTACAGTTCACAGATGATCAGCTAAAATCATTCATTCATGCATTTGATAAATATTAATTGAATGCCTACTTTGTGCCATGCAGAGTTCCATGTACTGGGCCTATGAGACATTAGTGAGAAAAAGTAGATAATAAAGTTAGTATCACTCAGGCAAAGGTAATAAAATAATGTTTATTGCCTTCTAGCTTATTGGAAGGTCAAAAGAGCATGGGGCAATGTGGAGTAAGGGGATACATTTGGATCTGTGCTGGATGTACTTTAAAGGTAAAGCCAAAAGAACTTCCTGGAAGGTTGGATGTGGGATGTGAAATAAAGAGGATGCTAGGATGACTCAATGTTTTGTGCTAAGAAACTGGATGGATGGAAATGTCATTAGCTGAGATGAGAAAGACTGGATGAAGTAGGCTAGGGAGCAGGGAGGAGTTCAGTGTGGGGCCACATTAAGTTTGAGTTCAGCATCCAGGTATGGATTTTGAACAGACTGTGGTTAGTGCCAGCAAGGAAGAGGTCAAAGATGGAAAAACGCATTTGAGATTTATCAAAATATAGACAACTTGAAAGCCGTGAAACCGGGTGAAATTACTAAAGGCGTGAGTCCTGATAAGGAAGAGAGGGACTAAAGGTCTGAGTCCTAGGGAATGCCAATGTCAAGAGTTCTGGAAAAAAAGAAAGGGAACCAACCAAGGAGACAGGGAGGTAACAGAGATTAACCAGGAGGAAAAATAAGAGACTGTGATCTCCTAAGACTTTCTAGAAGGAATGATGACTCAATTGTGCAGAATTGCTGATGGTCTAGTAAAGATGCAGACTGAGAATTGACCATTGGATTTATCATCAAGGAGGTCATTAGCGTCATCCACCTCTGACCCCAGCCCACCCAGCTTGCTTCCTCTGCATACCGCACTGTCCTTTCATGATGCGCCTCTAGACTGTACTCATTTGATCTCTTTAAATAGCTGTGCCTACATAAAATAGCTGCATGTCTGCAGTCTTGCAGACATCTTCACAAGGGTGATTCACTTATGTAACATAAATGAGCACCTACTGTGTGCAGGGCTGATTGAGATTGAATAGAGCTGCTAAGTCAATTGCGTTCTCCTCTGCCCTCTTCTTATAGCCTAAGGAGTACAGCAACACTTATACAGAATCTGTTATCACAAAAGAATGTGATTGATACAGTAAAATTACGGGAGCTCAGAGGACAGAGATTTTCCCTGGGGGTCAGTGTTGAAACCATGAGGAAGTAGCTTTTGAGTTTGGTCTTAAAGGATTAATAGGATTTGGATTTCAGGAGATGGAGTAGAGAGAAGACTGTTTTAGATAGAGGGAAATATAAGAACAAGGGCATGCAGGTGGGACAGCTGGAAAGGTGATACTGAGCCAGACGGCAGGGTACAGGAAAGAGAGAAAAGAAGGTGAGGCTAGAATTTTGGCTGGGGCCTGGTGAAGAGAACCTTAAAAATTAGAAGCTGGGCTTTTATTTTTTAGCCCATGGAGAAATCATTAAAGGTCTCTGAGCCATGGAGTGGCGTAATCATAGCTCTGCTGCTTCAGGAAGAGTCATCTGGCTGCCTGTGCAAAACCATCCAGGAGAAAGATAATAAAGACCTAAATTAGGGCAGCTGCTGTGGGAGGAGGGGGAGGGGCCATGTGAGAATCCACAGAAGCGGAATCCCCAGGACCTGGCGTTGGAGAGTGTGGGCTGCCTGGATTATAGCTGGGGCTCTGGGCCCTCCCTGAAGACCACATGCATGCATGCATGCTTGCTGAGTCGCTTCAGTCGTATCCCTATAGACTGCAGCCCACCAGGCTCCTCTGTCCATGGGATTCTCCAGGCAAGAATACTGGAGTGGGTTGCCATGCGCTCCTCCAGGAGATCTTCCCGACACTGGGATCGAACTTGTGTCTCTTATGTTCCCTGCGTTAGCAGGCAATTCTTCATATTAGCGACACCTGGGAAGCCCCCTTCTTCAAGTGCCAGGTGGCCTTGGCGACTGCATTTGCTTATCACCTCCACCCCCATCCTCTTCCAAACTGTGGGTGCTCAACCTTCACCTCATTAATGAAATGAAGCTGGCTTATTTTTGGAACTCTATGATGCCCATGGTCACTGAATTTAAGAAACAAATTAATGCTGTGCTTTTCAGGACTCTCCACCTGCATGGTGCCCACTCAAAAGAGGTAATTGTGGAGATGTGAGCAATGTGCGCTCTGGCAAGGGCTCCTCTAGGTCACCTCCAACCTCCAATCTCTGATCTCTTTCATCTGATCTGATCAGTTGCATACAGCGTTTTCAGGAATAGTTGAGCAAAAGCAGTCCTCAAAGCCTCAAGAGGGTAATCTGCAGTGCCACCCCCACCAGCAGTGCCCTAGGAAATGCCAAGTGACCCAGATGGGGCCCAGGCAGCCTGCCTGATTATTCTAGCCCTGAAAATCCAGCCTCAAGAGTGTAGCCTTTGTACCAGAGGATAGAAACCCCCCTTCTGCCCGGCGATTCTTTCAGCATCAGCTAGAGTGGGCTGAGACACGGCAGGTAATGGTGCCCAGGGGATCATTACTGAGTTCGGCATCCAGAATGGAACCCCAGGCTGTGGGGGGAAGGGCCTGGCCTGCAGCCAGTCCCAGGATCCCAGTGCGTGTGGCAGCAGCTTTGGGGGAGCAGCCTTTGGGGCGAGGCTGGCTTCCTCCTGAATCTGCCATAAAAGGATAAAAGTGCTGCTATCTCATCTGCATTGGGTAGCATTGCTGGATAATTTTTTTAAAAGTGTGAATTTTTCTCCCTTTTTGCAATGAGTGTGTGTGTGCGAGTGCATGCATGTGCGTGTGTGTGTTTATGCGCATGCATGCTTTCACACAGTTTGCAGCCTATATGTGTTAACAGATGGATTCAGCCTCATCTTTATCTAGTGTTACAGAAGATAAAACTGAAACCGGGTGATATGCTGCCTTTTCAATTTAAGAGGAAAAACATTTTTTTAAGTGCCTTTAAGGGAAGCCCTTCTGGTGGAAAAGAACGGTCCAAAATATGGTCTGGCTTTACCCACAAGGCGGAGCACACCAGAACCATTTAAAAGTGATTTTTCTCCTTCTCCCTGCCTTCCACCTGACTTTTCCAAAATATATGATCCCTGTGTCATAAGTAGGCCAAGCTTTAAGGCTATCATGAATTATTTATCAAGAGACATCCTTACCCAGGAGTCTTGAACGAATGCCCCGTGGTTTAAATTTTATAGACTACCTCACCTCCCCCACAGTAGCAGCAATTTCTGTTGCTGCATTCTTCCTGAGATGGAAATAGAAAGTGTTTTACAAAAGGCAGGACAAAACGTTATGCTAATAAAGGTAATTGTGCAAGGCTTGGAAACGCTCCCCTGTGAAGGCAGCTTTAAGCCCTCTGCTCCAGGTGACCATCCTGCCACAGTTTTTGTCTTGCCTGATTTCAACAGGAGTCAGACATCCCCCCGGGGTTTTCCTGGGTTTTACCGCTCAGACTGTAAAAGAATCTGCCTGCAATGCAGGAGACCTGGGTTCGATCCCTGGGTCTGGGAATATCCCTTGGAGAAGGAAATGGCAACCCACTCCAGTATTTTTGCCTGGAGAATCCCAAGAACAAAGGAGCCTGGTGGGCTACAGTCCATGGGGGTCCCAAGAAGTTAGACACAACTGGTGACTAATACAACTGCCACTCCCAGAAGCAGGACTGGTGGAGAGGAGAAACAGACCGACTGAGCAGGTCTCTCTGCCCACATTTTCTGGCAAGGACTTGCCATTTCATCTGAATAGCAAGTATGTTTTACCTACCTATGTGTTCTGTAAGATTCAAGTTGAGATTTGTGAAAATAATTATTTTATCTGAAACTGGGGACATTAACTAGATAAACAAAAGAAGCTGAGTGTTTGGTGTTTGATTTTTTTTGCCTCCTTATTGCTGACCCGTGAATCAGAAAGTGAGTCCTGAACACAGGTGCCCGGGGCAAGACGCTCCCTGGGTACAGAATCCGAGAGGGCCTTCCAGAGAAGAAGGCCTGGGGCTGCGGGTTTTGGTCTCCTCTGCTCTGAGCACCATGATCTACTTTCAGTCCATTCTTCTGGCGAGTGTATTTTCATATTTGATAGCCTTGAGATAAGGTAGGGGTCATTCTTCATAGAGGCTTCTCATTTTTTTTTTAATCTTTAATAAACCTTTTATTAAATATCTCATTTCATTCCTGTAACATGTTGGGGATATGGAGCACACAATGTGTTTTCCTCATTTTAGAGATGAAATAATTGACAGCCAGGATGGAATAGTGTGTACACACATATGTGCTCATGCACACACACACACACACACACACACACAGAAGCATGATGTAAAATGTAAACCTGACCATGTCACCCTGTCCCTGACAAACAGTGAAAGGTGAACAGTATGATCCAGCTCCCATGTGAAGGGTAGATTCCTTTACAAAACTCTGCTGGCCCCTGTGGTCCGGCTTCCATTTCAGCCCAGGTTTCCCTCCTGCCTGACACATTATTGTCTTATAGTCCAGCCATACGACAGAGGCTGAGATGGTTGGATGGCATTACCAACATGATGGACATGGGTTTGAGTAGACTCCAGGAGTTGGTGATGGATAGGGAGGTCTGGCATGCTGCAGTCCATGGGGTCACAAAGAGTCAGACACGACTGAGCGACTGAACTGAACTGAACCAGCCATACCCAACTCACTTAGTTCCTTACATCAGGAGTTTCATCACCTCCATTCATTTTTATTGCCTTGTGACCTCTGTCCTCTTTCCCTCCTCTCCTTCTCAACTCCCCCTGTTGGCCTGGCTAAGTCCTGTGTGGGTTCCAGACTTAGCTCAGACATTGACCCCTCCACGAAGCCTTGACTGATTGGATTCCCACCGTGTGGATGGAGTTCGGGGCCCCGCATTAGTGTTCCCACACCAGCCTCTGCTTCCCCCTTACAGCAACCACCAAATTGTACTTTAATTCTTGTTTCTTGTCTTTATCTTCCCTGGTAGCTCCTGAGTTCCCAGTAAACACAGGTGAGGGGGCCATACTTTGTTCTCAGAATCTTTATCCCTAAATGGAAGAAACACTGGAAGCTAGTGGCAGGTTGCAGGGCAGACCTCAGTGGGATTCCTCCTCCTTATTGCTATACTTCTGTCTGGATGCACCCCCATTCAAGGGTTCAGCCCACTAGGCAGGGTTTTATACCGTCTCCTGTGTTGTTCAGTTGCATAGCTGCTTTCAGATTCCAAGAAGAGGTCCCGAGAGGCATCTTATTTATCCCCTCCACTGACCCAGGCCCTTGGGACCACATCTAGAAATATTGACCATTTTTGTAGGAATTTTTTCATAGGGAAAAAAGTCAAGCTTGCCATCAGGTAATTCTGAAGATTATCAATAATGAAGCAAAATTATTTTTTATTTTGTAAAATAAAATTCCAGCATAACTGAAGACATTATTGTACTGTTTCTTTCAACATAAGGACTCTAAATGAAAAAGAAAATTATTTATTTAAGGCAAGAGCACCAGAATCAAAGGGATTCACTAGTTTGAGTGCCTTCCTTTGGGCTTTAGTGCCTTTCTTTACTTCTCTTAGCCTGGGTCATGACTTGTTGCTGGGTCATGGACGTGAGAAATGAATGAGAGATGAGGATGGAAGGGGCCAAGTTCAGCCAAGAATGGAGCCAAGTTCTCACCAAGTGGTGGCCACTTTGTAAATTTCTTTCCCTGAAACTGCCCTGCTTCCATCATGTGGCCCCAAGTCCTACCTGAACCGTAACTAGCTTATGCCTATGCGCCAAGAAGACTCTTGAGAGTCCATTGGATTTCAAGGAGATCCAACCAGTCCATCCTAAAGGAAATCAGTCCTGAATATTCATTGGAAGGACTGATGCTGAAGCTGAAACTGCAGTACTTTGGCCACCTGATGTGAAGAACTGACTCATTGGAAAATACCCTGATATTGGGAAAGATTGAAGATGGGAGGAGAAGGGGACGACAGAGGATGAGATTGTTGGATGGCATCACCGACGCAATGGACATAATTTTGAGTAAGCTCCGGGAGTTGGTGATGGACAGGGAAGCCTGGCATGCTGCGTGTGCAGTCCATGGGGTCGCAAAGAGTCGGACACGACTGAGCGACTGAACTGAACTGAATGCTCCATGTAGGGTTCACCATTTAGAGTTCAGAGACCTGAACAAAAAGACTCACTGAGCAGTCACAAAAGTGCTCTCGACTAAGAGTCAATGAGAAACCCCACAGCAGGCCTGGGGCAGTCCACCCCTCCTCTGGGCCAGGGGCCCCTCATTCTCAAAGGTGAGTGGGGGAGGGGAGCAGGTACTCAGGTGGCTTCCAGCCCTGGCATCCTGCGAGCCTAATTGGTAGCTGAGTGAGCTGAGACATCAGTAGACCAGGAGAAACCAATTGACCCTCATCATTCTGCTGGCAGCTCTGGTGCCTGAGAAGCCGTTGGGTCCAGCTACATCTAGAACTAGCTGTGAACCCTTGGGATTTTAATTAAAGGGCTTTGTGAGTCAGATGGCTCATGGTCAGGGAGACACTGAGGGGGGTCCCGTCCTGTCATCTGCTTCCTGAGAAATGGGCCGCCTCTCCCTGTCCAGCCCAGGGACGCAGAACCAAGAGGCTCGCCGGGGGTCTTCCAGGAAAGACTTGTGGCAAAGCTTCGCCCCACAGCCCTGCTGACTCCAGGCCCCAGAGGAGTTGGGGCAGTTGGTATGTGGCATGTCATCAGTTTTCTCTTGTGAGCATCTGGGCCATGCCAGCCCGCTACCCCTGGTGCTTGGAGGGTTTCTTAACCAACGTCGTTTCTGCTTCGGGTGGTTTGTGCTAAATGCATTTGCAGTCCCAAGTAGTACAAGGGATAAAAGGATTGTCTTAAAAAAAAAAAAAGTGGTTTGTGAATGTGTGGAAAGCAAGACCGCTTGCTGTGTGTTTTTGACAATCGCCTCCCCAGAGAGGGTTCAAAACCTCACCTTTCAAGACGCTTCAACTCCTATTAGAAAGTGACTTAAATAATATTGCTCTTCTGACCACGGATGGCTGCTGTGACTGTCAGGCTGGCGATTATTTGTCTAAGCCGAGTCCCCGGGGCTGGGATGTCACACCATTTCCTCCCATCTCCCTCCCAGAGGAGGTGAAATCCCTTTTGCCAGTTTCTTCTAGCTGGTGTCCCTGTGATGGAGGGTGCGCACACACGAGTGAGTCTACTAGAGAGACTACACTGTGGGTTCAGCTAGACTCGTTGCCTTTCCCACAGATGGTTGCTGAGCACCTACTGTGTGCAGGCACTGTGCTGGTGCAGAAACTGTCGCATCCTCGGGCTGTCGCCCTGTAGCGCGCATCATGCTCTTCTGCACCCACTGCCCTTCCAGTTCCTTGAACTGACCCGAGTTGCCTTTATTTTCCTCCTGGATGCTGATGTGTTCAGGGAACTTGAACAGGCCACATGTTTAAGCATCTTTAGTTCAGGGCTTCTCAAGTTTGGCACTACTGACATTTGGGGCAAAATAAGTCTTTGCTGTGGGCAGTATCCTGTGTGTTGCAGGCTGTGGAGCAGTATCTCTGGCCTCCACACACGAGACACCAGTAGCACTGCGCGCACTCCAGCTGTGACAACCGGAAATGCCTGCAGACATTGCCAAATACATCCTCACAACTTTGAAAGTGAAAGTCTCTCAGTCGTGTCTGACTCTTTGCGACCCCATGGACTTCTCCAGGCCATGGAATTCACCAGTCCATGGAATTCTCCAGGCCAGAATACTGGAGTGGGTAGCCTTTCCCTTCTCCGGGAGATCTTCCCAACCCAGGGATCGAACTCAGGTCTCCCGCATTGCAGGCGGATTCTTTACCAGCTGAGCCACAAGGGAAGCCCAAGAATACTGGAGTGGGTAGCCTATCCCATCTCCCCGAGATCTTCCCAACCCAGGAATCGAACTGGGGCCTCCTGTGTTGCAGGCAGATTCTTTACCAACCGAGCTATCTTTACATTTACTAAAATGCACTTAGGTCCGCTGTCCTACCTTATACAGTCGCGTGTCAGGAAAGCAAGGATTCTTTGCTCCCAGTCTACAGTTAAAGTCATTGAGGATCAAGAAGGAGAGAAACGTGCTCAGGTCAAACAGTGAGTTGGGGGCACAGCTGTGGCTACAGTTTAAATCCATCATCCTAACTCAATGACTTCTGATGGATCCATTGAGTGGTGCCTGGTTAATGTTTAATAACTGACCCTCTAGGGAAAAACATAAACAAACCTGTCTAGGAGTATTTGCCAATTTCCACGGTGTAAGTATTCCCACATGGCAGGTTTCTAATTATAAGACCTTACTGAATATGAAGTTGGAAAGACATACATATAATTGGCTCTGGTGATCTGGTGCCATATGTGCTTCTGTCCACACAGTGGTCTTTCTGTCTTCCGAACCTTGTTCTTCTACCCTTTCTACGATAAACACACACCCTTATGACTGTGAGGTATGATTGGGGGTACATTTAGGCTAGTCAGGGTTTCTGATCACCTCTGGATAACTATAGAACAGTTAGAGTGGAATTTTCTCCCTTTTCTTTTAGATGAACATCCAGTTTCACAATCTTTCCATCTAAGGAGTTACACTGGGAGGGTCTCCTGGACAGAATGAACTCTTAGGCAGGAACTAAGTGTCTTTGTTCAGCATCAGAAAAGTTAAATGGGAGGTACTTAGAGGTACAAGATAGTGATGGCCACTGAGCTGCAGTGTTCCATATACCATTCCAGAATATCTAGGTATGATCTTGGCTGGAGTTTTAGTTCAGGCATGAGCTCAGCTTCTGTACGCCTCAATTTCCATGGCTGTGAACATTGCCTCATCACTGTGGTTGTAAAGAACAAATGAACTGTCTTATGTCCCAGTGTCAGATGCCTACTCTTCCACTTGGTTGGTCAATGGATTGGCTGAAGACTATAGTGCTGTAAACTTATTAAAAGCAAGAGCCTGGTGGGCTACAGTTTATGGGGTTGCAAAGAGTCAGACATGACTGAGCACTTGATTGGCCTTGACTCTTTTTACCTTGGCCACAGTTCAATGCCATTTACTCCTAGCCATCTTCTCTGTGGTCCAGCATTTGACCTGGGGAGGGGAGCTTGAAACTGTGGGAGGAGTTCTCAACTGAGTTCTTATCCCACTCTTGGTACCACCTCAATATATAACCTCAGGAATACTTTGGTGTCACTGGAGCATGGGCAGCCTCAGGGGAGGGGCAGGAGTATGCTGTGGCATTTGAATTTGACCTTAGAAGTTGTAGGAAGTGCTGGCAGAGTTTTAAACAAGGAACACACATCATCTGATATGCTTTAGAAAGCTCTTTCTGCAGAACATGGGTCTGAGTCCAGGCAGGATGAAACCAGTTGGGAGGCTGGTATAAGAGAACAGTCAAAAAGTGATGAAGCAAAAATGCTGACTGGTGCAGGCTGAAAGTGCTATGAGAGTTCAGACAAAACAGAGGTCCATGTGGACTGGGTATCAGAAAAGTATCAGAGAAGACTTCTTGGAGGGGGTGAGACTGCTGCTGGCCTGGATGGATGGTAAAAAGAATGGAGGTGTGTGGAGAGGTAAGTCTAGGCTGCAGAACAGGGCGGAAGAACACTGGACTTAAATTGAGACTTATATAAGGGTGGTTTTCTTTCAATAAGAACCTGATCATGGAGAGATTTGAACACTAGTCTTAGGAATATGGGTTTTGTTAGAAATTAGTGGGTCTCAGAAAGACGATGCATTTTTCTATAATCGGTCTGATCTCATCCCAGGCATATTTTATGTCCACGGTTCCCCCTTCTCGCTTCCCCAGGGCCAGGTGTAGGGTGTCTGGGGCCCTGCTTGCCCAGGACCAGGTGTAGGGTGTCCGGGACCCTGATGGGGAGGTGTGTGTGTTTGCCGCCTACATCCCTGTGCTATTGAGAAAGGCAGAAGCCCTGTGCATCTTGAGGATGAATGCCGATTAAACAATTCCTAATTTGCCTCGCAGCAGAGGGGGGCCCAGGAACTGGAGCAGCTGTGCTATTGTCTGAGGGTCCCCAGTATTTGTCTGCCTGGGCCAGGGTGACCGGCATCTTGTCATCAGCTCAGATAAGCCGGCTCCCAGCTGTCACTGCAGGCCGTTCTCATCCCTCCTGCCGCTGTTGACCGGGACCCTCTCCTCTTCCTGAGCGTAATGGACGGCCCCTCCTTTCTCCCATCCCTGCTTTGTGAAGGTGTGTCTGGCTCTGTCTGGGAGGGTGGAGCCTGACTAGCCTTGTCACGTCGGAGAGAAAGGAGATTTGTACTTTCTATGAAGTTTCAGAAAACAGAGTTTTGCTGGGAAATGACGTGAGCCGAATGCCATTACCGCTGAGTCTCACATGAAGAAAACTGAGGCTCAGAGGGGTAAAGCGACTCATGCAGGGTTGCACAGCAAGAGTCAGTGGGGTGAGAACTAGAACCTGTTGGATTTGGCCTGAGGTGTCTGCTGGAGGACTTCCACTTTCACAGTGTTTTCAGCAGAGGCCTGGCTTGTCAGAAAACCACTCTCTCCAAGGGCAGTATATATATATATCCCAGGCTAAGCTCTTTTAGAAACACTCCACTGAAGGGCTGTCTTAGGCCTTGAGAGCCCTAAGTTCCAAAGACCTCTCCATTCATGATGCAGATAGTGCTGAGTGATGTACTTGGGCTCTAAGAGAGATTTAGGATCAGAGCAGAAACTGGAGCCCAGATCTCTCACTTCTCAACCCCCTGTGCTTTGCCGCCCCACACCCCCAAGCCCACCCTACCTAGCCTCGTGGCGTAAGCAAGGCCTCTGTAGAACACGCAACCCAAACCACTTCAGAGGTGCCCTGTGTCAATGACCAGGGGCTGCTGGGAGTTCACAGGTGGTTTGTGGTCCTTGGGTGGTACTTGCCCCGTGAGACCCTTGTGGCTTTGGGGTGCAGGAGTGCGGCCAGGCTTTGCACGAGGTGCTGGAGTGCAACAGGGTCGTTGGGAGCTTGGACAACCGATGCCTCCAGCCAGACTGGCTCTCATGCTGTGCTCAGTCCAGTCTGGCCGTGGTACCATTTCTTAGTTACCTCCAGGCAGCACTGACTTCGAACTTCCGTAACAATCATTGCCTCTGAGAGTCCAGGTCAGTTTTTGCTCCACTTATTTAGGAGGCAGTTGTATTTGCTGAATTTGAGGGCTTCCCTTATGGCTCAGATGGTAAAGAATCTGCCTGCAATGCGGGAGACCTGGGTTCGATTCCTGGGTTGGGAAGATCCCCTGGAGAAGGAAATGACAACCCACTCCAATATCCTTGCGTGGGAAGTCCCGTGGACAGAGGAGCCTGGTGGGCTACAGCCTGTGGGGTCACAAGAAGTTGAACATGACTGAGCACACATGCACTGCACTGGCCACTTTGTTTTTTTCCTTTTTGGACTGGCCACTTTTTATGTTGGGTCGCCCAGATGCCTGAAAGAGATCATTCCCATTAAACAGACAGGGCAGCCAGGTGTCCGGGTGTCCAAACGTTACAGCTCATGACTGTTGGGCACGAGACCCCAGGCTCTTTCCACAGCTCCGTCCTCCCACGAGCACAAAGACATCTGATAGACGAGCTCACTATTTGGCCACACAGAAAGCATGGGCGTGTGTGGAGTCCTCCACCACCTGACGCCAGCCTCTTTCTCCCTCTCCAGCCACCCTGAGCCATTTACTGCCCCCAGGGAGGCTGAATTTTACAAACTCGGCCATCAGTGTTTGTCATTTGTGCAGGACTTTGAGCTCATTGTGATAGCTTGTGAAAATCAGGAAGACGTGGGCCCCTCCTCTCAAGGCGCTTTCCCTCAGTGGCAGAGAGAGCGTATGAACATAAATAGCTGTGGTGCTTTCGAGGCTCATTTGATCTTCAGAGTAGCCCAGAGAGTCTTGCTTGTGTATGTGGCTGTAAGTCTGCACTGAGCAGACTTTGCATCTGAAGATCAGAGAGAGGTAGTGAGGGACCAAAGGTCACGCAGCCCAAGCAAGACCAAGTTCAGGGTACACCAAGGTTTCCTGGCTCCACCACGAAGCATTCAAGGTGTCCAGGCTTGCACCACCACTGATGGCCAGGCGTGCAAGCCTGTTAAGTTGTGCCCTTGTCCTTCCAGAAAGGGGACGTTCTTGGAGTTGTAGCCTTGGAAAGGGAGGCGGGAACATGAAGGAGCCCCAGAGATTTGCGATTTGACTGTGCTGGTGCTTAGGCTTGTCAGGGCGAGGAGGCTGATCTCGCTGCATCTCTAAGGTGTCTCCCACTCTCTGACCCCAGGAGATGACCTGATAGAGTGAACCTCGTGACTGTCACACATGAGGCAGTCATGGGATGTGCACCCGATGTCCAGCACCGAGTGAAGAAGAGTGATGGTTGTGTCACCCTTGTCCCCCGTTGCTGTCTGATGGTCTGGGATGGCCTGAGCCCAGGCTCTGTCACTGTCTGTCTATGGGCTGTTTCCTGCCCCAGTCTGGGCTCCTTGCCCTTCGTCCCTAGCTCGAGGGGTCACATGCTGAGATAGAAAAAGTAGGAGTCAGTCAGGAGAACTGTGTGCTGGTCCTGGTTTTGCCGCCTACTTGCTGGGTTCCATCAACCAAGTCCCTTCCCTCCCCAAGATTTCAGGCATCCCCTAAATGGCATGACCAATAATATTAATAATAGTAATATCAATAACTTGATAGCAGTAGTGGGTTGAATTGTGGTTTAGTCTCTCAGTCATATCGCACATATCCATGTGCGACCCCATGGACCGTGGCCTGCCAGGCTCCTCTGTTCATCAGATTTTACAGCCAGGAATAATGGAGTGGGTTGCCATTTCCTACTCCAGGGTATCTTCCCAACCCAGGGATTGAACCCACATCTCGGTGTCTCCTGCTTTGGCAGGCAGGGAACCCCGGCCACCAGGGAACCTCAGAGGGTTGAATAAGATAAGTGGTCCCCAAAAGATAAGTCCATGCCCTAAACCCCAATGGCATATGAATGTGACCTAATTTGAAAAAAAAAAAAGGTCTTCCTCTTAATCAAAAATCATCACTGGCAGACACTTCTATGCAAAACAAGAGGCTGGCTGTGTATTATTGCAGGGCCCTGCGGCCTGTGTCTTCACCAGTCCCTCCAGGGGTCTCTGGGCTCCCCAGCACCACTGACCTTTCCTGAGCTGTCAGAAAATCGCTGGACCAGAGGTCCCGGGATGCCCCTGATTAAATAACTGCAGGAAACAGCTCTTCAGAGAATGGACTAATAGTGCCTGTTGCTGTCTTGTTAGCATTTCACTTGTACTGATGTGTGAGATTGATTTAACACTGATTTCCTGGTTTCAAAAGAACAGCAGATTCTTTTTTCCTCTTGATCAGAGATTCTTAAGAAGGCGGAAAAGAAACAAAAAGCTTAAGAAACAAAAAACAAGCTTTAAGTGCAGCCTCCCTCCTCCCCAGGCTTGTAGAGTCAGAGGAGAGATCCCTGGACAGGTGGGTACAACCCCACCCCCTCCAGGGGTTGGGGGATCTGTGCCTGCTGGCAATGGAGACAGGACGCCTGTCCCAGCCAGGCGCCCCCTTCCAAGGAAGCAGGGTCTTGGGTCCTGTCAGTGGGTGGCGGTTTCTCCAGCAGGATGCAGCAGCTTCTGTTTGCAGTGTCCTGTCCCGTTGCCTGTGCCACCAGAGGTGAGAGAGACGCCAAGCCCTCTGGTCTGGGGGACTGGCTGGTTATCAGAACACCTGCCTGTTGAGGTTCTGGGGGTGAGGGCACCAGGCGCCCAGCAGTGCTTTCAAAATCTACTGCTGAACAAGTCACACCCTTGCTTCCCAAATTGTAGGGTATCCGCTTTATCATCAGCTTGCCTGTTTTATACGTAAGGCCCACGAGGCCAACAGATGTAGAAGACTTTCTGGTAAGCAAAGGGAGAGTGGATTGCTGCACAGGAGTGTATGGGTAAATTAGAAAGCAGGAGATCATGCATTCTCCACTGGATCAGTAAGGCTTAAAAGAACCCACCCCAGGGCCTGTGGTTATAGCAGGGTGACAAAACGTCTTTGTGTGCCTGGGACAGGACTGGTTAATGTCTGTTGTCCCAGCGTCATTATTATTATTTTTATTTTTTCCTGTTTTCTGATTCATTGATTTCTGTTGCAGTCCCTCAGTTTATTTTTTATTTATCTTTTTGGCTGCACCATGCAGCACGTGGGATCTTAGTTCCTTGATCAGCTATCAAACTCACACCCCCTGCATTAGAAGAGTGGGGTCTTAACTGCTGAACCACCAGGGAAGTTCCCCAGCAGCATATAAATAGGCCTCTTTCACTCTGGCAAGAACCTGTTTGGATCATGAGTCGCTTGATTACCTTAATTGTATGTAACCACATAGGTGGATACATAGTATGGATAAAGTGTGGATAATATGTCTAAGTTTAAAGACCTGTACCTTTGTGCTTTAACAGTTCAAAAGTTGGTTGTGGGTTAGCACCATCAGTCATGGGCAGGGCCTGTCACCATTTCATGACATGTGTAGCTTAGAGGTCAGATCGTGGACCAAAATGTCAGACAACAGTTCAGATCCTTGCTCCTAAGCAACTAGCTACTTGACCTTTAGGATATGATTTAGCTTATCTCAACTATAAATTAAGAATAATCATACGGCCTTCTTAGAGTTGATGTTATCACCGTGTAACCTATATAAAGCATCTAGTTCATTTCTGATAAATGACAGGTGTCAATAAATGGTGGCTGCCATGATGATGATGATGACGTCATGACTGTTGTTATTTTGGCTCTAGTCTCCCCGTCTGTGAAATGATGAGTGATGTTCTCTGTCCTGCCCTGCTCCCCAGATCTTCCTGAGTCTGAATTCACCCAGCACCCGCAGAACCCAGTTCCCTCACTGCTCTGGGTGGGGACTTTTGGCAGAGTCTTGCTCACCGGCTCCGCAGTGGGTCCCTTCCTCTGTGACATGGGCGCTGAGTTCTCAAGAACACCGTCCCTTCCACCCACCCTGGTGACTCTCCCATCTTGGGTCCTCCCTTCAGCCCTCCGCAGCCCACCCCACTTCCTCTTCCCACGAGTGGTGCTGTGTCAATACTGAAGCCAGGAAGTCTTTTACTGGTGCTGGCTGACACCGAGGGGGTGGGGTTGGGGCTGCCACCCAGGAAGGACTGGGGACCAGAATCCTGGTCCTGCCTGCTCAGCACCTTTCAATCACTATTTCCCGCCCTGGAGAGTTTCCTCCTTTCCTCCGCCTTTGGCATGAAGGTAGTGTCTGCTTCTAGTGCGTCTCCTTTGTGCCCTGTCTCTTAACACTAACTGACTGTCCTGTGTGCCTCTCCCTTTCTTTCCTTTTTCTTTTCTGTTTTTTTAATGTAACTGCTTTGCGATGGAGTATGTGTGTGCTAAGTCACTTCATTCAAGTCTGACTCTTTGAGACCCGATGGACTGTAGCCCCCACCAAGCTCCTCTGTCCATGGGATTTTCCAGGCAAGAATACCGGAGTGGGCTGCCATGCCCTTCTCCAGGGGATCTTCCCGACTCAGGGGTCGAACCCACATCTCTTAAGTCTCCTGTATTGGCAGACAGGTTCTTTACCACCAGCGCCACCTGGGGAGATGGAATATTAACAGCATAGTAGTTAAGAGCAGGAATGGAGCCAGACTGCAGGAATTCAGACCTTGTCTCTACCTCTCGAAAGCCAAGTCCCTTGGACAAGGCCTCAGTTTCCCCATCTGTAAAAGCAGCTGGAAGAACACCTGTCTGGCCAGTGGGTCAGGGGGTCACCAGGCCTCCAGTGTTCAGTGATGTCTGATGCACTGTAGGGGCCTGACGAGCACGAGTCGTATTTATTATCCACGCACCTACCCGTTTGTCATTCTTTACATTGACCGGGGCTCCTGCCCCTGGGGGAGAGAGCATTCTGAGCTTCCCTGACCCAGGGTGTAGGCCCCGCCGCTGGTTTACTTGTGGCTGGAACAAGTAGGCTTCTGCTCTGCTCTGCATTCTGAGTCCGCTCAGCTTGGAGAGCAGGCAGGTGGTCTTCCAGGCTCTCCAGTTCCCTCACTGTCTGTAGGTATCACCTTCTCTCTGTCCAGCGATTCCACTTTCAGAACCATTCAAAAATGGAAGATACACAGGCGTCCTAAGCTATTTCTCAGCCGCTCCCCTGAATGGGGGAGGCAGGGTTGGGGGGGGGGGGGGGGGGACAGGAGGTAGTGAAAAGGTCCCAGATCACGAGACTGGAGAAGGTGAGGAGCTGCCCGTTCTAGTTTCGGTTCTGTCATGTGAACCCGGAGACGTCATTTTATGTCTCTGGGTTTCAGCTTCCCCATTTTTAACAAAGGCTAATAACACCATGCTTTGTCCCTCTCTTAACACGTTATTGATCCGGGAGTTTTTGCAGAAACTGACGTCTGTGACCAGCGATTTGTAATATAAGTGAGTATTGGAACACTCCAGTCAATAATGTTCGGGTAACAAAAGATGTATTAATACGTCTCTGATCAAAAAGCTGTTAAAATGACCAAAGTGGACAAGATATTGACAAGAGAGGTTTCCCTGGTGGCTCAGGTGATAAAGAAGCCGCCTGTAACGCAGGAGACACGGGTTTGATCCCTGGGTCAGGAAGATCCCCTGGAGGAGGATGTGGCAACCCACTCCAGTACTCTTGCCTGGAGAATCCCATGGACAGAGGCGCCTGGCGGGCCAGTCAGACAGCACTGAGCACGAGCACTCAGGTGCTGCCACAGCGCCGCCTACTGATGGTCTCGGGCGGTGCCGGTTTCCTCCCTGGGGCTCCGGTCACTCGTAACCGTGGCAACAGGAGCGGACCCGTGCTGATGCTGTGTGAGGTTGGGCTGCTGGTGGGGACCAGAGGCGGAAGTTGTCAGTGTCTTTCTTCACTTGACGCTGTGCTCCCTGACGGACCTCTGGCCTGTGGGTGACTCAAACAGGAAACCGCCAGCCATCCCTTCAAAGAGCTTGGATTCCTTTCAAAGATACGCTTGCTTTTCATTGCTCTGTGTTTATCTGGATGGTGGGGGAGTAGTTTACAGAATCAAGGTCAGAACCCTGGAGCAGGCTTCTCCTTGGGAGGGTCTCCATGATTGAATGGACAAGATGCAAGGAGGTGGGACCCTGTGAGGGCTGGGTGAGGATCCAAGCTGTCTAAATGCTGGTCCGTGGGCCAGAGCCAGTGATGACATAGATCTCTCCAGAAGCTTGGCCCCTACTGCAGGTTGGGCTGTACTTTTTTTTTTTTTTTTTTTAGCTTCTCTAGATGCACAACGAGTTTGGGGAACTGCTGGAGTGGGTAGGACTGGTATCGAGGACTTGCCTGTTGGGGGGGCTCTGTGTTCCCTGCCTACCCTCTAGTACCCATTCAGATCCTGTAAAGTATTATTAGTATTGATATTACAGAGTGATTAGGTTATTAGTCTAGCTTTCTATTTGTGTGGTTGCAGCTTACCAGGTAACTGCCAGCCTCAATGGTGCCCATTGGGAGTTGGGGGACTTTTGTTGTGTCTGTAATTAAGTAAAGTGAACAAAATGATAGGAAAAGATTCTGGAAGTACTTAGAGTCATGGTCTGGAGGAGACCCAGCATTCTGCTAGCCTTGACTCTCATAGTCTTGCGATAGAAGAAAGTGTGATTCTTGCTGGACCCCACTGGGGGAGATCAAGTCCTAACCAAACATGTGAAAATGGTTCTAATTTTGAGAACATTTGATCAGGATGGGGGTGGGGACGGAATCACACCCCCTGATACTGATTGCCTCGAAAGTTTCCAGGTCCTTTTGTGACACATCTGGCCTCAGCCACAACCAAGAGGTGAGAGAGGTGTCTCCCCTGGATTCTTCTTTAGAAAGCCACCTTCTCCAGGTCTATAGTCAGGTGCCCCTGGGACACAGCACCTGCGGCGGGCACCCTTTTTCTTGGCCTGTGCTCTGCTGGGAATTCATGGGCACGACCCCAAATGTGGAGGAAACTAACTTCTCGCCATGGCCCATCCCTGATCCCCCCACTCCCCACCCCGCTACCACCGTGACCTGGTTTCCCAAAATGCAGGGCTCAGAAATCCCTTTCTCATCAGGCAGGAGTTGCTGTGTTTTCTCTATCATTTCCTTCCCTTCCCCCGCCACTTCCTGTTTTTTCTTCCCCTTTCTCCACCCCCCACCATCTCTCCAGCCTGTCCCTTGTCCAGGAACAGAGGCTGGCCGTTGATAATCATGATTTCCTGACGGGCCCTCTGGCTGCTCGGGGCCAGGGCCAGCCCAGCGTTTCTGGAGCACGTGAGCCCTGGTTGGCAGCACACAGGAAGCCAGGGCCCTTGGAGCCTCCTGTCTTAAGGAGAATCTAAGAGAATAACCCTTCATGTCCTGACAGCATGAACAGCTGCCAGAGAACTTTCGCCTGTCTTCAAGCTAACATACTGGAAAATAAGACAGCTCCTAGTGTTTTTTGGCCTAATAACTGCAGTCCAGTTAAGATGAACAAAACACGGATTTCGGAGTCAGGGATGAGTCCATACCTAATTCTGCACCGAATTTTCTTTATGACTCTGCAGGGCATTCTAGTTCTCTCCAACTCGGCTCTAGGTCTAACCTTTTGGGAAAATGGAGCTCATGGTACCTTTAGGGGACATTTTTGAGGATAAATTAGGAAACTATATCTATAGGATTCACATGATGTGAATGCTTTGCTTCATAAATGTGGGATCCCTTATTTGGTTTTGATGTTTTGCACAGAGAAGTGGCTGTTCAAATGTACAGTGTTCAGAAAAATCACATAATAAAACAACAAGGTCCTGCTCTGTAGCAGAGACATTACTTTGCTGACAAAGGTCCATCTAGTCAAAGCTATGGTTTTTCCAGTAGTCAAGTATGGATGTGAGAGTTGAACTATAAAAAAGCTGAGCACTGAAGAATTGAGGCTTTTGAACTGTGGTGTTGGAAAAGACTCTTGAGAGTCCCTTGGACTGCAAGGAGATACAACCAGTCAATCCTAAAGGAAGTCAGTCCTGAATATTCATTGGAAGGACTGATGTTGAAGCTGAAACTCCAATGCTTTGGCCATCTGATGCGAAGAGCTGACTCATTGGAAAAGACCCTGATGCTGGAAAAGATTGACGGCGGGAGAAGGGGATGACAGAGGATTAGATTGTTGGATGGCATTACCAACTTGATGGACATGAGTTTAAGCAAGCTCTGGGAGTTGGTAATGGACCAGGAGGCCTGATGTGCTGCAGTCCTTGGGGTCACAAAGAGTCAGACACGACTGAGCGACTGAACTGAACTGAACTGAACTGTGTAGCACAGGGATTTATGTTCAACATGCAGTAAGAAACCATAATGGATATACTCACATATATGTATATATGTATAACTGAATCAGCTTCTCTGGTAGCTCAGTTGGTAAAGAATCTGCCTGCAATACAGGAGATGTGGGTTTAATCCCTGAGTCAGGAAAATCCCCTAGAGGAGGAAATGGCACCCATTCCAGTATTCTTGTCTGGGAAATCCCATGGACAGAGGAACCTGGCAGGCTACAGTCCATGGGGTCACAAGAGTTGAACACAACTGAGTGACTAAACCACCACCATAACTGAATAACTGCTGTATACCAGAAACTAACACAATATTGTAAATCAATTACAGTTTAATTAAAAAAAAAAGGGGGAAAATCATATAATGGATGATACTCATGGGAGGAGAGTCCATGTGTATTTCTGTGTTTTCCTGAAACATGTAGTGACAGATAGACAAAAAGAGAGAGACAGAGACAGATCAGCAGACCTAGGGGCTGGTATACAGACGACTCTCATTAAAAAACCAAGTCCACCCACCACTGTGCTCATGGGTCCCTCTCTTCCATAACAGTATTTTTCTAATGGGAAACAGGGAGAACCATCCCAACCACATGCCTGAGGTGGACTGTTTTACTCATTCAGCTCCCAGAGGGTAATACTACAGAAAACTACAAAAACAACATTCTGGAAAAAGTGCCACCTCTCTTTTGGAAAATCTGTTTTAAAAAAGAAAAAGAAAAACAGAGAGTTCCATCAAGGTCAATGACCACTTGTTTGAGAAATCGGATGGGTCATGTGGCTGCTTTTTAAAAATTTGTTTTAAAATTCCAGCGGCCAAAGAGTCAGAGACACGTTCTGATCTGGAGTCTCCCTCCAAGTGGCAGGACCCTTGAGTGAGGCTCTTTTTTTCTCTGAGCCTCAGTTTCCCCAACTACATGTGACAAGGTTGTTGCATTTCTTCCGTCCCTGGTAATCGGTGATTCTGGGGCTCTCTCTGCTCTGTGTAAACGAATGTGTTATGGCCAGAGTAGAAGAGGAAATGGCCTCTCCTAGTAACATGACTTGTGTTCCCTTTCTGCAGATTATCACTCACCAGGGACAGAGAAACCACAGGACTCTCAGGGGCCACAGCCCTGATCTGGGGAGCCAGACTTGTCTTGGCGGAACAGCTGCTCATCTGGTTCATTCCATCAGCCTGGATTGGTGACTCCGAGTCTCGGGAGAGATCTCCAGGTAAGAAACAACTGTCTTTGCTTTTAGCCGACAGCATGGTGATGACCAGCATTTTCAGTGCAGAGAATCTGTGATATTCGGGCTCCCGGAATACCTGGAAGTCTCAAGTATGGTCCTTCCGCCAGATTTCTCATCTCTGATTGGAAGTCATGCTTCCTTACACCACATACATGTACAAGGAGAAAAAAGGAAAAAGCAAGGATATAATGAAGAACTGATGTGTATTTCAAAGTAGCTGTCATTCTGAAGTGGTGAACTGTCCCCAGGTTCTGTAACTGCATATTGAGTGGGAGCATTTGCTACATGAGTCTTCTGAGTGTTTAGGCAAGAAACAGAGGAGCTTGAAAGGTGGAGGGGGAACAGCTCAGAGCTATCCTTGTAGGTTGCTCTGTCCCTGCAGAATCCATCTGAGGGTTTCTTTCTGCCCATCCTGGCCATCCGGATTGAGACCAGCAAGGAGAGAAGTAGCTGACCTGGCATGAATTTAAGTCTCATGCCGGAGGCCTGGCTGGTGTCTCACTTGGTATAACATTTTGAGAGGTAAAATCAGCTGAATTTCGAGGTAAATTTGGCACCGCGGTGCACCACTACAGAGTACTGTGTGCCTCTTCCCTCATCACCAGCACCTTGGTTTTTTTCTCCTCCACTGCCTCCCAGTCAGTTTTGGATACTTTTCTTCTTACCTGGAAGGGGAGAGGGTCACACCTACTTGAACTTATTTGAACATGGACCTGACACAGCTGATATTCTTCCCAGGTGACTTAAGATCTGCTGATTTTGTCTGCTGGGACTTTGGGGTATTAGTGCATCTCCTTTAAGCTGGCCCAGGGCACCCACACATCCAAGGTCAGCAGTCATGAAGGAGGTGGCAGTACGCCGTGATGACCACACACCCGTTTGTTACTCTTTCAGTGGCTGCCGCTGTTACTTTCTGCTGTCTTCTCCTAAAGCTCTTCTTTTTCATTTACATATTTTGATTTTTCCCTGAAAAGCAAAATCAGAAGCATTTCATAAAGCTTGACAGACAGAAGGTAAGACCAGGTGATTTCTCAGGTATTTTCCAGTTCTGAGGTCCTGGGGTTATTTTGTCCCAGACTTGTTCCTTATACCAGATTCTCATTCTTAGGGGAACTGATTTGTCTTGTGCTCCTTGCCTTTCTTCCTCTTATGGTTTCTTTCCCCTGAGGGGTCCCTGAGTTGTAGCATAATTCAGAGGAAGGAGAAGAACTTTTGAAATTAGACAGACTTGATTTCACATCTCAGTTCTGCTATTTTTTGCTTGAGTGATTTTTGCTTAGATCATCGTAAATTCCTGAGCTTCAGTTTCCCCACTGTAAGATGGGGACAGTCCCTGCTGCGTTGAAGGCGTGTGCTTAGGCTCCAAGGAGACGATAATGCATTGGTGTGGGTTCTTGCTGATGGTAAACACTCAAAAAAAATGTCAGCTTCTTTCCCTGATCAACCTTATTGTATTTGTATTTCAATACAGCTTTGAGCCCCCATTGGGCTCCCTTTGAACCTGTGGCCAAAACCCTAGGGAAGGTTAGTCTACACACACAAGTAAAGAAGAGAAGAACTGCAAACAGCTCTCTATTTCAGCATTCCTCTTCAGTAGCAACCTTCCCTCTTCTGGCTTTGACAGACCACCATCTGCGGTTCAACTATTTGAAGGTTTGCTCTGTTACCACCCTCCCAGCCTCCTGAGTACATCCTTTGTCCCATCAGATAGTAGCTGAGAACTAACTCACCGCCAGCAGCTTTCCCGCTTCAGACCAGCATACTTCCAACATCCAGACAAATGTCCTTAACAGCTGGGATCAGCTGCTTTGGGGGCAGGTTTCCTGACCCCTCAGCGAGACAGTTAGGTTTCAAGCACGTGTTTGTCCAGGCCCACAGCGTTGGTTTTCTTCCTTAACTGTTAGCTCTTATGGGGCATTCATTTATCCAGCCATCCATGCATTCCACAAACATGAATGGAGCATGTCTACACAGCAGGGGCTTTCTCGGGGTTAGGGATCTGTACAAAACAAGGCAAAATTCCTGTTCCCTTTGAGCTTGCATTCTGATGGGATCAAGGGCGTGTCAGTAAATAAACAAGCATATATTATCCCAGGTAGTATTAAGTGTTATGGAAAAAATAAAGCAAAAAAATAATGACCATAAAGCCAATTCAGACTGATAGCAGTGCCCGTATGCCTGTATCCCCCAGCCTCCTGTTTTCGGCAGGATACCAGGGAAGCCCGCCTGACTAGGTGTCACTGGAGCAGGATCTGAACAAAGTTGGGGATGGAGGCTTGAAGGAAAGTGGGAACAAAGGCTGTGAAGTGGGGATGTGCTTGGGCTACAGGAAACTGCAAGTGGCCAATAGGATTGGAGCAGAAGGAACGAGGGACAGTGGAAGGAGGTAAGGACAGGAGGAGTGGGCAGGTGGTGCTGGCCTTGTGAGCCACTGTGAAGACTTGGGCTTTTATGTTCTGGTTGACTTTTCCAGAGCCTCCTCTATCCTTCCTCCCTCTTCCCCAGAATATCTCAAGGGCCTCATCCCTGAAACATCCTGAAATAGAAATAAAGATGGATGTTCTTGCCCAATAGAGTACTCACCATTCATTCCCAAACCTGTATTGGGCACTCGATAGTGAGACTCTGGGGATAAATGAGACTTGGCCCCACTCTAGGAGCCTGTGGCCAGGCACTCGTTCAAGGCTGCTTGGAGAATATGCATCAATAAATCAGGTCCAAGTGAGCAGTTGTCCTAATTTGGTTACTTTGGAAGCAATTTGCCAGAGTGGGAATTTTCTGCTGGTACCTCCCACAAGTTGCTGGTACCAATTCTCCTGGAATTCATTCACCTAGACTGTTGCCAAGCCTGGCCTTTTGGGTTGAGTGAGGACCAATCCATTCAGCAAACCTGTGAGTGCCTATTCTGCGTTGTTACCAGTGCAAGACACCTGGGGAAAAGATGCTGAGACCCAACCCCTGCCCTCGGGTGGTTTATGGCTTTCCTGAGAAGCCTGCTAGTAATTAGACAGCACACCACTTATCAGAGGAGAGTGGGTGTGAGGGAGCCAAGAGATGGAGCATTTGAGGTGGTGAGCTCCCTGTCCCTGGGATAATGTAAGCAGAATGAGGGGCATAGCTGAGGAAGCTTCCTAGGGACACGCTGTCTCCACTGAGACCTGGAAGTAAGGGGAGTAGTCTGCCAGGTGAATAGCAGGGAGGGCGGGAAACTTCAGGGAAAGTTTGGGCATTTCCAGGTAAAAGACAGGCGTACACAAGGGCTGCCTCTCGGAGGACCTGTGGCTGTGAAGTTGAGGTGAGTCTGAGCAAGAAAGACTCATTCAGAGACAGAAGGTGGGAGGACTAACCAGGGGCCTTGAATGTCAGGCCGAGAGGGTTGGGTGAATCCTGAGGACAGCTCAGAGCTGGTAACAGAGCCTTAAGTGAAGACGGATGGACCTGATGAGGTAGTTTTACAAAGCAAAGGGTCAACTTTTATTTGACCCCCTGTTCTGTAAAGTGCTGATTTTACGTCTACTCCTTCTGATAGTATATGATCATACCTCAGCTGTAAAACAGGTTCATACAGATAACTGAGTGAGATGCTTGTGAGGGTATGGTACCCAACCTTTCCACTACGAGGTCCCTGGGAATAGTGAATGCTGATGGCGCTGTACCTGCTTCTTGGTGCACAAATTACTGGTAAATGGTTAGAACACGAGTCTTGTCTCTGATGGGAGAGAGTGGCTGGCAACAGTCCATGCTATTCTAGTAGAAATAATGGAATGTAGATCTCGATCTGTTTTTTCTAGTCAGCAAGCAAGTGGTGATACCCATTTCTGAACCCTCGCTGTCTGTTGAACACTAAACTAAGAGTGTTCTCTTTAGAATCATTGTTGTCATTGTTGCTCAGTCGCTCAGTTCTGTCCGACTCTATGCAATCCCATGGACTACAGCACACAAGGCTTCCCTGTCCTTCACCGTCTCCTGGAGCTTGCTCAAACTCATGTTCATTGAATCAGTGGTGCCATCCAACCATCTCATCCTCTATCGACCCCTTCTCCTGTCTTCAGTCTTTCCCAGCAGGTGAATGGAATTGTACACATGCATTAAACAGACACTACCTGAATCCTCACGATGCACCAGCCACCATGCTAGGTCTGGGAGCATCCAGATAAATCAAGCCCGGTCAGCCTTTAAAGTAATTCATAGCTCGTGACAACGACAGAGAAACCAGCAGTAACAGGAGCAGATGGTGGGCAAGAGCCTCAGCATAAACAAAGTGATGTGGGTGCAGAGAGGGAGCCTGCCCTCTGCTCAGGCAAGTCAGGGAATTCTTCCAAGAGGGGCCATGTGAGCTAGGTTTTGAAGGATGAGTAGGAGTTGGGGGCTGGTTGAAAGTACAAAACAGCACTCTCATAAATAAGGGCGAACACTCAGTCCTCCGTGATGACGCTGGGGAGGAAGTAGCGCAGATAATGCCTCAGCTCTGCTTTGAAAAAAAAACATTAATCGCTACCTCCTCATCCTCCCACCTCATTCCCTAGAGAAACTAAAAATAATCGTTGACTAATTTGAGTTCATCCCTTCTCTGACCGCTTGGAGATTGTTAGTGATCAGAATCGGATAAAGAGGACCAAGAAAAGAAGTAGAAAGGAGGAGGCAGGAGATTTTTGAAACTGTATCTGTCCTATGTTTCTCTTAGGAAAAAAAATCTAGATATAGATGTTACGTATATGCACATTCTCATGTGTAAATGGGTCTGATATATATGAAAGTGCATATATATACATGTATGTGTGTGCATGCATAGTCCCTCAGTTGTGTCCAACTCTCTGCAGCCCCATGAACTGTAGCCCGCCAAGCTCCTCTCTCCATGGAATTTTGCAGCAAGAATACTGGAGTGGGTTGCCATTTCCTACTCCAGGGAATCTTCCCAGCCCAGGGATCGAACCTGCATCTCTTGGGTCCTCCACTGGCAGGCAGATTCTTTTCCACTGTGTCACCTGGGAAGCCAGCATACAAGTGTGCACACATTCATGTTAACCGAGCAGAGAGCCTGGTGCCCATGACCTTCAGGCACGCTTGCTGTCTGGAGATGGATGCGGGTGAGAATTGGCCTTGCTGATGTGCACGCATCCCCGATGTGCCAAGGTCGCTGAAGGTCATGGTACTGTACGTTCAGAAGCACAACAGGAGGGAGTCTGGGTACTGGCCGTGGCAGAGGAGCCTGCAGCTCAGGAAGACGAAGCATCTCGCCCGAGGCCCACAGCTCTGAGGTGGTCAGGATTCAGGCCCTCTTCTGACTGCCCCTCTTCCACAGCCCCACGCTGCGTGTCACCCTATCTATGAATAGGGGAAAGTGTGCATGCGTGCTGAGTCGTGTCCGACTCTTTGTGACTCCATGGGCTGTTGCCCACCAGGCTCCTCTGTCCGTGGGATTTTCCAGGCAAGAAATACTGGAGTGGGTTGCCATTTCCTGGATCTTCGAAACCCAGGGATCAAACCCACGTCTCCTGTATCTCCTGCATTGGCCGGTGAGTTCTTTACCACTGCGCTACCGGGGAAGCCTATAAATAGGGCTTCAGACTGCAGCAGCTCATCATGGAGTCAGGGGTTCATGTGCCTGGAAATCCTCTGTAGATCCCTCTGGTGCTGGCAGCACACTATACCTTGCTGTGCAGGGGAGGAAGAAGGAAGGAGGGAAGGGAGGGAGGGAGAAGGAGAAGGAGGAAGAGGGAGAAAGGGAAGGAGGGATAGAATGAAGGACAGACATCAGGGTGCACTTGGGTTCTAGTCCAGGCCTGGCATGGACACACTTTTGACTCTGGACACCCCTTCCCTCCTCCATCATCACTAGGAGGTATTGGGCTTGATTGTCCAACTCCTGTTTCTGAACTTTTCCCCAAGGAGGGTCCTTGAATTCCCCTGTAGTCCCACAGGACCCCTGTGTAGGACTTGATTTGCATCATCACCACCAGAAAGCTATAGAAGGTGAGAAACAAGAGCCCCCACCTCCTCGTGGAGGGCCTCCCACAGCCCTGGAACCAGAACAGCTGAGCCAGTATAGAGTACATGGAGGGCTCAGCTGCACCCCGTCCTCCCAGCCTTCTGCCGGGAGCCTCAGTGTAGCTGTTCCCTTGTTCTGTCCCCCATTCCAGACCCCCCAGCCTCCTTGCAGCTGAGTCTTCCAGCCCGGAGAAGTTCAAGTGCTGGGCTTGGCCCTGACGGCAGGCTTCCTTTCTTCCCTGGGGACTTGTAAGCTGCCAGCCCAGAAGTCCTGGGAGGGAGCCTGCAACTGACCTGGAAAGCAGGAAGGAAGCCTGGGGCAGGAGCAGGCTGCAAACTGGCGGAGAGAGGAGTCCTGTGGAGTGGTCCATGTGGGCGCGGCTTTGGCCATCAGCGCCCTGCGGGCTTCCCTTCCTGCCAGTCAGCTCTCTCTGCCCTGACCCTGCTGCTAGCCAGGGTTCTGGGGCAATTTGTCGTTCAGTCGCTCAGTCGTGTCCGACTCTTTGCGATCCCATGGACTGCAGCACACAGGCTTTCTTGTGCTTCACCATCTCCTGGAATTTGCTCAAACTCATGTCTATTGAGTCGATGATGCCACCCGACCATCTCATCCTCTGTCACTCCCTTCTCCTTCTACCCTCAATCTTTCCCAGCATCAGGGTCTCTTCCAAGGAGTCAGCTCTTCACATCAGGTGGGCAAAATATTGGAGCTTCAGCTTCAGCATCCGTCCTTCCAAATGAATATTGAGGGTTGATTTCCCCTAGGACTGTCTGGTTTGATCTCCTTGCTAAAACCTCACTTCAGTACTCAACTCCATTTCTGGGATGAGCTGTGGGTTCAGTCATTTAATGGCCGTTTATTAGGCGTCTCCTGCATGCAGAACTTGTCCTGTGAAAAAGTGAAAATGAAAGTCACTCAGTCATGTCTGAATCTTTGTGACCCCATGGATTCTATAGCCTGCCAGGCTCCTCTGTCCATGGAATTCTCCAGGCAAGAATACTGGAGTGGGTTGTCATTCCCTTCTTCAAGGGATCTTCCCCACCAAGGAATCAAACTGGGGTCTCCTACATTGCAGGCAGATTCTTGCAATGTCTGAGCCACCAGGGGAAATCCACACCCCCGCCCCCACCACCCCCAAGCAGAACTTTTCCTAGATGATGACGTTTCAAAGCTGAAGTCAGCAACATGATAAACACAGTGAGACGTCACAAGTGTGGGACACCTCCTTCTGTCTAATGAAACAAGTGAAGCCTCGTCGGAGACCAGAGGCTGGAGAGTTCCTTGAGCCAGGTGGCTTCTCAGAGGAGCCGGGAGTCTGGAGAGGAGGGGGTAGCAAGGAGGAGATGGAGGCGGGAGCCTGGGTCGGGGGAGTGGAAAGTAGGCGGAGAGAAGGATGGAGGAGCTGACTAAGGATGAATAGGGAAGGGGTTACCGTGCTGAGTGGGAGGAACAGCTTAGAGGGTGGATTTCTTGTGGGTGGTTCTCTGGCATGAGTGTGGGTAGAACCTCTGCTTTAAGCCCTTTTGGTGTGAAATACCTGCTTGCCAAGTGGAAATCCGTTCACTATGCTCAGCTCCAATGTCAGGTGAGGAAGAGGGCTCTGGATGCCCCGGTGAAGGGCCACCAGGCTCCAGGCAGGGCAAGCACAGGCCCCTCTGTGTGCGGCCAGAGAGCCCGGACTGGGCCTCCTCCTTGAACGGCCTGACAAAGACTTGCTTGTTTTCCCCTGACATCAGACCTCACCCTCAGGATTTCTCTGTTCTTCTGGGGCAAGATCTCACACAGTGATAATAGAGTGAAAGGGAAGGGAGGAATTGAGTGAAGAATGTCTCAGGCGTCACCATGCCAACTGGCTCCCCAGGCAGAGGGTAGGAAGGGGGCGCTGGCCGTGTGCGCCCTGGGCATCTTTTGGGTCACACCCTGGCAGGGACGGTTGGAGATGAACGGGAGCTGCTGGTGTTGGTTCTGAGAGATGCTAGTGGCCTAGTGGTCAGTGTAGTGAGTTACGGTGATTAATTGCTGCATACAGTGGGTTGCTTGTTTTCTGTCTGTGTGTGTGTGTTTTATCTTAAGTAAGTGTTGCATTTAAACACCTGGGTTTTCTATTTTAACAAAGACTTATTGAGAGAGCTCTGCCTTGGAAATTTCATAAAAGTTGTCTTTAGAGGGTTCTGTGAGATCACTCGGTCTTGCTTCTGTCTGATCTTTTTTTCCGATGAGTACATCGAGGCCAGGACAGTGGGAGGCGTTGTGGAAAGTGGCAGCAGTAAAGATGGTGTAGCCTTCTTGTCCCAGGCCCCAGGGTGCAGATCCTGCATGACAAGCCCTCAGCCTAAGACCTGGTCTGACGTGGGGGGCTTACTGAATGCCATCCCTGCTTACTTTTTGTGCTGTGATTTGTGCCAGGTGGCGGGTGCTGGGGGCGGGAAGGGGGCTGTCAATAAATGAACTCACCCTTAAAACAAAATGAATATGAAACTAGTACAAGGGGAAACCCCTGGTTTCATTTATCTTAAGACAATCAGTCCTGAAACAACCATTTACTTGTGATACACAGGATGAAAGGGAGATCTGACACTGGAACTTCACATCCTTAATCTAGTGTGTGCGTGCATGCGTGCTTAGTCACTTCAGGTGTGTCCAACTCTGTGTGACCCCAGGGACTGTAGCCCTCCAGGCGCCTCTGTCCATGGGATTCTCCAGATGAGAATACTAGAGTGGGTTGCCATGCCCTCCTCCAGGGGATCTTCTCGACCCAGGGATTGAAGCTGTGTCTCTTATGTCTCCTACATCGGGAGACGGGTTCTTTACCACCTGGGTCAGATTCACGGCCAAGGCCATAGGCTAGTAAGTGAAAGGGGAGCCAGTGTCTCCGCAGTCTCTTCACTGTGTTTCCCACATTCCGCCCTCTACTCCACCAAATGACCTGGGATTGCTTTGTTGAGCTGGGTTCTCAGCTGCTAGGAACTGCGGAGCAGCAGCCCCTGACCTGGTGCTTGAGTTAACAATTTGCTATCTTCAAGTGGAATTTAGGAGTAGCCTAAACAATACTTGATCTGTCTGTGAGAGCTGGCCGCCCTGGAGCATATGCAGGGCACAACTTTCAAATTTAGTCATTTGTGGCCACAGACACCAGCCTGGGAACCCCGGCTGCAGGGTCAAGTTTAAACCAGGATAGTGCATGGTTGAGTCATCAAGAGCAGGGCTGGGCTTAAACAGAAATCTGGAGATAAACTTGGTGAGCTTGTGTGTTTGGTTTAATTGTGGTCTTGCTGGATCAGCCCAAACAGGGAAGTTCCACAGTCACTCTGCTAACCCCTCTGTGTATGTTGAGTTTCCTGCCAGAGCATCCTTTGTGAAAACAACACTCTACTTCTGCACACCTCCTGCCTCTGTTTATATGTACAGGGTGGGGTCCTGATCACTAACGGAGGATCTCCTGCTTTCCCGGTTTACACTTCCAGAGAATTTTCCAGATCCGCAATATAATTTTAAGCGGATGTTGCATGAAAATGAGCAGTCAGAATTCATTCTGATCAGCTTGAATAGGATTTCAGCCCTTCCTTCCTTCTTTTCTTTCTTTCTTCCTTTCTTTCTCTCTTTCCCTTTTGCAACTGGAGTCAAGTTGATTCAGCCACCAGACACATTTCCCTGAGTGGAAAAGGTAATTTGAGAAATTTAGGGGAAGAGGCTGGGAAGGAGGATGCTTACTAAGCCAAACGGGTGAATCTATTCATTTTTCTTTCCCACCAAATGTCACGGCTCCATTTCCAGCAAAGTGGTCAAGACCAATGCTTTTGAAGTGACCGAGAACAGGAGTGAAGTCAGTTAATGTGTTCAGTGAGTACTGAGCGCCACAGCTGTGAATGTGAGCCCGTTTTACTACCAAGAGGAGCAACGTTTAGAATGTATTCAGGGCGTTGAAACTGATCCCTCTGCTTTGTCCGTTTTGTGAAAAGGACAAACTTCTTTTGTGAAAAGTGTTAGTCTCTTAGTAGTGACTCTGTGACACCATGGACTGTATACTGCCAGGCTCCTCTGTCCACAAAATTCTCCAGGCAAGAATACTGGAGTAGATAGCCATTCCCTTCTCTAGGGGATCTTCTAAACCCAGGAATAGAACCTGAGTCTCATGTCTCCTGCATCGGCAGGCAGGTTCTTTATCATCTGAGCTACCAGGGAAGCCTGACCGGCACTTTTAACGGGAGATGAGCCCGCCCCTTAGTGGAGAAAGTACTTAACTGCAAGCTCTTACATTTGCCCAAAGAAAAGCTCTTGGTTGTGGCAGAAATACATAGATTTAGTATCTCTGAAAGCCAACTACTTATCTACATTGGAGAGTTATTGTGAGAATTAAGTGAGATTATTTGTGGGCAGCGCTTAAAATGGCATTGAGTGCAGCATTGAGGGTCAGCAGCTGCTAAATAATCCTGTTTATCGGAGGATGAGGATTGGGAAGCCAGGGGTTGAGTGACGTCATTTTGGGAGTCTTCAGGGTCCTCTGTGCCCGCACTGATACCTATCAGGAAAGATGAATGAAGAGTAGTGGACAGGACTTACCTGGGACGGGACCCACTGCCAGCCCACCTGCTCCGAGGCCAAAAGCAGTGAGGACCACTTCAGAATGCAGGCCTTCTTGCCTTGCCAGGGCTTTTATTTCACAGAGCATCCCACAGTGCAATTCCAGCCCCACTTGGTGAGGAGACACTATTCCTTTGCCACATCTGTCCTTGACCTTGGACTTCGCCCAGCTCAGCTTCACAGTAATGCTGAGACAGCTCCACAAGTCTCCTTTTGTGAAAGTGACTCACTGGCCAACTCCTCCTAGCTGCGGGAGGAGATGTCTTTTTCAGAAGTTAATTTGGGCATCACTGAGGCTGTATTTGGCTCTTCTGATGACTCAGGTTTTCTTTCTTTTAATTGTCAGACCTAAGATGAGACCCCCAGGAGTCTGAATCCAGTTACATCTTTATTAGACTAGATGTGAAAGTGGGGGGAACGATTTTCCCTCCCTCTCCCCTTCCTTTCTTCTTTCTTTTCTCCCCTCTTCCCTTTCTTCCTTTCATTCATTCCTCCTTCTCGCTCACATTTCCCCCCTCCCCCACTGGCCCCTCCTCTTTCCTTCCCTCTTGCTCTAAGGTGATGGCCGGCACTCCGGTGAGAGGTCCTTGGATACAGACTTTGGCATCCACACCTTCTTCCATACACTCAGTTTTCCATGTATTCGGAAATACGTATTCCCTGAACGGCCTGTTTTGGATTCAAACATGAGTCAGTCCCGGTCCCTGTGCTGTAAGGATTCATCCTTTAGGAAGACAGGCAGACAGGTGGACAAGAATGGCAAGTCTGAGGGAAGGTGCTGGAAGAGGGTTCCCAGAGGGGCAGAGGAGCAGAGGGCAGGCCCCTGCCCCGGACCAGCCCCAGACCGGCCTCAGACCGGCACCAGCAGCAGCACCGGCCCCAGGCTGGTGGTGGACGTAAGTTTGCTTGGCAGAGAACCATCTTTGTAGCAGCTTTAAATGCCACCTAGGAAGACTGGTCCCACCACTTCATCATAACCCAAGGATGGATGTGCCAACAGGTCTCATGGCCGGGCCTCTGCACAGCGGTCACTCCAAAGGCCTCTCTTCTCTACCCACAGAGAATGTCATTTCAGCCACGGGGGACTTGGGGCTTCCCATCCTTCCAACCCCAGACCTCCGCAGCCATCAAAGGCCCACTGACAATTGAGTGAGCAATTGTCCTCCCACTCCACAGCCCCCTCCTGCAGGAAGCCCTCCCAGGTCCTTCCAGCCAGAGGAGTCCTCTCCTCTTTTCCACCCTCTTCCTAGATACCGGTCATCACTAGAACCTTCCAGCCTTTGTAGCCCCCTCTCTGTCTTGGCTGCACGGGGTCTTCGTTGCACACGTGGGTGTCTCCTATTGTGCAGCACGGGTTCCAGGAGGCTCAGGCTCTCCAGCTGCAGTATGCAGGCCTCACGGCATGTGGGATAGCTTCTCGACCAGGGATTGAACCTGCACCCCCCGCATCGGAAGGTGAATTCTTAACCCCTGGACCACCAGGGGAAGCCCTTTATAGCCACCTTTACACGTGGCTGCTCTCTGCTGCCAGCCCACTGCAGGGACCATGGCCTGTGGAGCTCTAGTCTCTAAGAAGAGCAAATGTTTGTGCCTTTACTTCCCTGACCATGTGCCAACTTTCCTGTCCTCTATTAAGGACTGTGCTGGGTATGGAGGCTGGACCACTGATTAACACCTGCCTTCAGGAAGCTCAGGAGACACATAGGAGTATTATATTTTGATAGAAATATTTACAGGATATACAGAGTGTATATATTAGGACCATAACAAGGAAGAGGTCAGGTCTAACTTGGGAGCTTGTGACAAAGGAGAAGAGGGATGTTGGATTGGGTGGAGGTGGGTATCAGCTGAATCAAGTCACATGTGAAGTGAAAAGTAGGTGGAGAGATCACTCAACAGAATCAACAGAGTTTTGCCAACGACACAGAATCTTCATTGTTACTGGTAATTTCTAGAAATGTTGAAATAATTCATTACTTGTTTCAACTGCCATTTCCTGGGCAAAGTAAGTAGACTTCCAGAGTCTTGGCAGTTAGCAGCATCATTTCACCATCTCTTGGAATTTTTTGAAAGTCAGTGGACATAGCTTTGGTGTTTTCAAATTATCCTCTACCTACTCCCTTCATGTTACAATTTTACTATTATCGTCATTGCAGTGAGACATGATTGGGGCTTCAAGGGCTGGCAGGTTGTCAGTTGCTTCTGGAATTTCAAAGGAAAAAGTTTGAATTAAACTTTTAAACTTTTTAACATTAGACCTTTGAATACACGTGATAGATGAAACCCAGCTGCCTAAGCATTTCCTTATTAGGTACTTTGGGAGCCACTTTATCTATGTATGAAAATTAGTTGTTGTTTAGTCACTAAGTCGTGTACAAGACTCTTTTATGACCCCATGGACTGTAGCCCACCAGGCTCCTCTGTCCATGTGATTTCCCAGGCAACGATACTGGAGTGGGTTGCCATTTCCTTCTCCAGGGCATCTTCCCAACCCAGGGATCAAACTTGCATCTCCTGCATTGGCAGGCGAATTCTTTACCACCAAGCTACTAGGGAAGCCCCTCGTTGTAGTTAGTGCATTTGCATATATCATGTTGTCTGATGCTTCAGAAATATACAAAGACTTGAGAAGAATTTCTCTTGGGTCATTTAGGCATTCTACCTGATTTCTGAATTACTGCTTTTTCTCAGAGGTAAACTCTAGAAGCACTCTGTCTGAAGCAGTGGCCAAATTCCAGATAGCATGTGGCATTCTCCAGTGTTGGGAAGCTGTCTCCACCATCCTTCCCAAACAGCTGGAAATCCAAAGGGCTCCATGGACCAAGACCAGGGAGGCTTTGTGGAAGAACAGTCAGCACGCAGTTCTTTTTCTTAAATGGAAGTCTCATCCCGTCTCTAATTAACTTAGCTCCTGGTGGGACTTTAGGTTGCCTGAATACATTTTTAGAAATTGTTGGACATTCTCATTGCATTAAAACATCAGGATGCTGGAGCAAGGAGGAGTTTTCCAGGTCATCTAGCCAGTCCTAGAGGGCTGTAGACCATGAGGAAGAGACTCAGAGCTAGAGCTGGGGAGTGGGGGCAGTGGGAAGGGGATGGCGACCCTCCCCACTGCCCCCACTCCCCAGCTCTAGCTCTGAGTCTCGTGGCGAACAAGTGGCTGAAAAGAGATTAGGATGAGAGGCAGTGACTCCCTGTATCACTCCAGTGGGTGGGCTACCCACTCCAGTATTCTGGCCTGGAGAATTCCATGGATGGTATAGTCCATGGGGTCAGAAAGAGTCAGACACAACTGAGTGACTTTCACTTTCACAGTCACGGTAGCTTCCATGGCCTTCAGGCCCTGGGTTACACAGTAACCGTCTAACCCACTCAAGGCATCAAGCTGCATTTCTTCCCAGGAGTGTCCTTGCTTCTGCTTTGTGGATTCAGAGTTCCTGTGTAATCAGTCCTCAGCAGATTCTCCTGACTGTCTCTTCCTCTACTTTTCCCCAAAAACACAGTTTCTGTTTTAGAGGTTCATACTGTTCCTCACTGGAACCAGGCTCACTGACCATGCACTTTCCCATCCCCCGGAATGACTACTTCTCCCTTTTTGTTATCCAAATAAGAGACCTAATGTACACACTCCTGTAGTTAAAACAGAAAACAACAAGGACTTACTGCGCAGCACAGGGAACTCTGCTCAATGTTGTGTGTGGCAGCCTGGGCGGGAAGGGAGTCTGGGAGAGAATGGATACCTGTGTATGTATGGCTGGCTCCCTTCGCCATTCACCTGTTGAGACTATCGCAACACTCTTGCTTGGGTAGCTTTTCCCTTTTCCAGGGGATCTTCCCAACCCAGGGATCAAACCCAGATCTCCTGTATTGCAGGCAGATTCTTTACCAGCTGAGCCACAAGGAAAGTCCAAGAATACTAGAGTGGGTAGCCTCTCCCTTCTCCAGTGGATCTTCCTGACCCAGGAATCGAACCGGGATCTCCGACATTACAGGCAGATTCTTTACCAACTAAGCTATCAGGGAAGCCCTAATTGGGGTTCAGACACAAAATGAAAAGTTCAAAAAACAAACAACAGAAAAGACTGTCTGACTGAAATAACAGATGACCTGAGAGCCTCTCCTTCCATGAGCCTAGCAGAAGAAACGTTTGTTCTATGGGAGGAGAAGCTCCAAGGGGTCATGGGACTTGTGTTTCTGAACCGATGACTTCATTCATTCACTCTCGGTATGGAGTTCCTATTGTGTGTCAGGCCCTCGTCTAGGAGCTGGAGGGTATATGTCAGTGGTGATAGAAATTAAAAAGAAAAATAAAAACAGTGAGTGGGGAGTCGGGTGAAGTACGATGTTGGAGAGGTTGATTAGATTGAGCTCCACTGAAAAGTAAGCCCTGAACAGAGGCCTAAAGAAAAACCATGCAGACATATTGGGGGAAAGCATCCTAGGCCTAAAGATTAGCAAAGCTCCTATGTCAGAAATGCATGTGATAAGTTCAAGAGTGGAAAGCGAAGAGGCGAGAAGCAGTGAGTAGCCAGCAATGGAATGAAGAATTGCAAGCAATGAACTACCCTGTGGAAATGTCACCTCAGGCCTTGGTGACTATGATGAGAATTGTGTCTTTTATTCTAAGTGAAACAGGAAGCCATTGAAGGGACTTTACCAGTGGAGTAACATGCTGAAACTTAAAAAAATTATTATTTTTTAAAAATTTTTAATGGGAGGATAATTGCTTTACAATATTGTGTTAGCCTCTGCCATACATCCACCCCTGTAGGTTTTCACAGACCACTGGGTAAAGCTCCCTCTATCACACAGCAAATTCCCACTTGCTATCTATTTTATGAGTGGTTAGAAGCTGGGAAATCTTTCAAGAAGTGAGTATGATACTCCTGGCAAGAGATGGGATGGCTTGTGGGCTGGTCTAAGACTCTGATAACACCTTCATGTCTGAGAGATGTTCAAATTCAAGCTGTATCCTAAAAAGAAAGCTGATGGGATTTATTAGCTTAGATATGGGGTGTGAAAAGTCAAGGATGACACGGATGTTTTTAGCATGAATGTCTGAAAACATGGAAATGCCATTTACTGAGAGAAGAAGGACTGGAGAGGGGGCAGATTCCTAGGGGAAAAATAAAAACTTGAATTTTGGATGTGTGACATGTGAGGTGTCTGTTAGAAGTCAAGCAGTTAATCAGATCAATGAGTCTGGAGTTCAGGCAAGGGGATCAAGGTCAAGGTGACAGTTATAAATTTGGAAGTCATCAGCATACATCTTCTAACATGGTATTTTAAGCCATCAGATATTAATAGTTGTGTCAGAAAGGGAAACTCTTCTTCATGGCCAGGAGGGCAGCACTAAGACCAGTGACTAAAACAAGAAAAATAACAATAGTAATAGTATTATGTTCTCAGTCACTTCAGTTGTGTCCGGCTCTTTGCGACCCCATGGACTGTAGATCACCAGGCTCCTCTGTACATGGGATTTCTCAGGCAAGGACACTGGAGTGGGTTCCTATTTCCTTCTCCAGGTTATCTTCCTGACCCAGGCATCAAACCCAAGTCTCCTATGGCTTCTGCATTGTAGGTGGAATCTTTAGCACTGAGGGCCCCCCCCCCCCCCCCGGGGAATTATGGCAACTACCATTTATGCATCTGGCCATTTATATATGTTGTGTCATTATTTCTAAAAACCAGCCCTGAAGAGGTTGAAATCATCTCTGTTTTACTCATATTGAAGCTCTGATTCTGGGAGGGTAAATCAATGTTGTTAAATACATTGATTAAGACCACCCAGCCAATAAATAGTTGAGCTGGGGTTCAAACTCAAGTTCATATTCTTGTTGCTATGCTCAACATCACAGCTCAGTTTAAGAAGTCTTTTATCTTTGGGAAAGACAACTTAGCTCAGAATTTCTGCCAGCTTGCCCCCCACCTTCGAGAAACCTGTCTGGAAGATGGGGCCTTTCAGATGCTGGGTAAAATAGTGCATGTCGGGGCTGTCCTTGCCAACACGGAACACACACTGTAAAGCAAGGAAGGGAGAACAATTTGGAAAAAGAGACGACACATCAGGAAGATAAGTCACATGCTCTGAACACATCTGAACACTGGCCACAGTTTAAGGCAAGACGTTACCCTTGATTTCCTTTCCTAGTTCCAGAGATCAGATGACAGTACCCATCCTACTGGAGACAGGTGGAGAAGGGGAATACAGGTATTTCTTTCACACTGGGTGAGTGTATCTGTCATATCCTTTCAAGCTTGCCACAGCCAAATGGGGCTTCGCAGGTGGCGCTAGTGGTAAAGAATCCGCCGGCTAATGCAGGAGATGCAGCAGATACAGGTTTGATCCCCTGGAGGTGGAAAGGGCAACCTACTCCAGTATTCTTACTTGGAAAATCCCATGGACAGAGGAGCTTGGCGGGCTACCGTCCATGGAGTCACAGAGATGCAGACACGGCTGAGTGACTGAGCACGCATAGCCAAGTAAGAGCTGAATTTTCCACCTAGGAAAATAAGACCTGAGGGGTGACAGGGCTCGTCCAAGGACCTGCAGGCAGCGCAGATGCTGGGTCAAATACTGCATGTCGGGGCTGTTCTTGCCAACACTGAACACGGACCTGCAGGCAGAGGCTTTCCAGACCCCAAAGTTCATGCCCGGTGCACCGCTGTCCTTAAGAAGGGAAAGGAGAGAAGAGGCTGAATGGAATGCGGAGAATGGCTTGCGTTATCCTCCGCCCCTCCGCGGCTGCAGTTCCGAGGACGGCCGGCAGAGGGCGCCACGCCCCCAGCTCTTGCAGCCGGCAGCCCGAAGCCATGTTGAATGAGCAAACGTCTGCAGCCGCCTCCGCGAGATGGAAATGTCTCCTTGGCAGGAAATCCGCGAGGAGCACCGCGGGGTTGTGCAAACAGCCTCACAATGTCCGCTTGTGTGTGTGCACTCGGCTTCGCCCGCGTCGCCCACAATGCTCTGGATTTTTTTTTTTTTTTTTGGCTGATGGGCCTCTGTGGACCCACAGGCCTTGTCATGCAAAGGGAGTGACCTGTGTTTGTCATAAATGGGCTCTTGTATGATTAATCGCCACGCGAGCGCGCCCGCAGCCGCCGCGCAGCGCCCGCCTCACCTCCTTGCCGAGGCGGTGGTCTCAGGCGCTTTCTTCCCTTGCTCCAAAGCAGCCGTGCAGAATTTATGGCTAAAAGGGAAATGACTTGTTTGCATTGTGGTTGCAGTTTTTTTTCGTATGCTAGACAGGAGGTGCAGAAAACGACCATTTGTTGCTGGAGGCTAGCTGCAGGCCGGATGCTTTCCTCGTTGCTTTCTGTACATTATGTAACTCAATAACGGCACTGTTTGGGAACTATTGCGATGTGCATTTTACAGGTGAGAAAAGCTCAGATTCAAAAGAGTCGAAGACCTAGGACTTCCTTGGTGGTCCAGTGGCTAAGACTCTACGCTCCCAATGCAGGGGGGCCCAGGTTCAATCCCTTGGTTAGGGGAACTAGAGCACTCATGCGGCACTGAAGACCTGGTGCAGCCTAAATAAACACATATTTTAAAAATAAGCAGACAAAAGAGATCCCCCCCAAAACAGAAGAGTACAAGACTTGCCCAAAGTCTCCACAGTCTGTGCGGTTGCCACTAAAGGACTCTTTTTCAGCATGGTCCACTGTCCATGCACTTGGAACTGTCTGGCTGCCTAGAGGATGGAATCAGCGATTTAAAAATAAATAAGAGATTTCTACTCTTGAGTGTCAGTATGTGTGTTGTACTTCCTGGAATCATGTGAAAAAACAAGTAGGTCTGAGCACAGGTGCATTTTTCTAAGAAGGCTGCTTTTCATCAGATTCTTGAAGTCATCTGTGATCATAAAACAACAGAGTCAAGCCCCCCATAATATCTCTGTTTTGGGAAATGCTTATTTTCTCCTGCCTATTCCTCTGTTAGTCACCTAGTCTTGTCCGACCCTTTGCGACCCCGTGGACCTTATGGACTGAAGCCTGCCAGGCTCCTCAGTCCAAGGGATTCTCTAGGCAAGAATACTGGAGTGGGTTGCCATTTCCTTCTCCAGGGGATCTTCCTGACCCAGGGGTTGAACCCAGGTCTCCTGCATTGTAGACAGATCCTTTACTGTTTGAGAAAGGGATGACAGAGGATGAGATGGTTGGATGGCATCATTGACTCAACGGACTTCAGTTTGAGAAAGCTCCAGGAAATTGAAGGACAGGGAAGCCTGGCATGCTGCTGCAGTCCGTGGGGTCAGAAAGAGTCAGACACGGCTGAGCGACTGAACAATAATTCCTCTGTTGGTCTCGTGTGCAGCTGACAATCATATGGTTGTAGACATGCAGTGACTCCTTACGGAAACTCCCATTCTGTTTCAATAGCCATCAGTGCAGAGGCTGTGTGCCCGACCCCTGCTTGGAGTTTGGGTGGGGAGGGGTGAAGGGGGAGAGGAGTGGACTGGGAAGAGTAGGGTAACATTCTGAAGATGAAGAAGACACAGTCCTTGAAAGAATTCACAGCAAGGCCAGAAGGTCAGGGAGGAGGTTTCTGGGAGGAAATGTTTGATTTGGGCCTTGAAAGATAGGACCTCCACAGGCCGAGGGGAGGGGAAGACTGTTAATAGGCAAAGGAAGCAACATGAGCCAAAAAACAGAAGCAAGAACGAGGCCAGAGCTGTGGGCACCGTCTATGTTCTGATGTGACAAATAGAATGTTCTGAGGAGCTGAAACTTGAAAGAGCTTTTCAGATCAGGTTTCAGTACCAGGTGAAAAGTTGCACCCATCTAACTCTGACAGTCACCTCGGGAAATGCTTACACCAAAAGTGCTTTTCTCCTTTCACCGGCTACCCGGTATCCCTCCAGGCCAGGGTATCACCCTGAGAAGCAGCTCCCTGTAGGAGAGGGTCTGTCTTGGGGAACTCAGCACACCCCACTCCTACCCCACCCCACCTTTCCAGTCCCAGCTTATAGTGATGGTCTTCACCCCTTGCTTGGGGTTCAAACGAAGGATTTTATTTTAAAACTTTACTTTGGTTTGCAGTGAAGGGTACTGCGAAATCAAGGCACTTGCTCCTTTCAGAAACTGGAGACCAAAGCAGAGCCCCTCTAGCCTCTGAGATTTCAAAGGAAGTTTTCCGCCTTTAGGATGAGCTTGAGATGTGATGGATCCCACCAGCCCTTCCCTGGCTTCCAATTCTTCAGGTTTTCAGTATATGAAATGACTTTTGTTGACTTCTTGGCACTTCTGTAATTTTTGACATCCTCTCCCCCCAACTCTGGGCTTCCCTGATGGTTCAGTGAATAGTGAATAGCAACGCAGGAGACACAGGAGACCTGGGTTCGATCTCTGGGGAGATCCCCTGGAGAAGGAAATGGCAACCCACCCCAATATTCTTGCTTGGAAAATCCCATGGGCAGAGGAGCCTGGTGGGCTATAGTCCATGGGGTGGCAAAGAGTTGGACATGACTGAGCAACACTATAAGCTATAAAAACCACCTAATAAATTTGAACTGGGAGGTAATACCCCTAATGCTTTGACATTCGAGTCAACTCCAAAGTCTCCTTTGGTGCACAGGTCAACCTCCACTTAAAAAGTTCAGAGTCTGAAACCCTAGACTTAGGAATCAAGTCAGTCCCTGACTCTGGGAGGGGTGGGACTCTTCGGGGGCTTTCACTTCCCAGAGGGACCCCCATCTATGAGCACCGTGCCTGACGGTGCCCTGATCTGAGAGGCCATGTTTTACTACCTGACAGTGAAGTATGGAGGCAAAGAGATCTCTGGCACAACTGTGTGGACCAGCTGCCTACGGAGTGAGAGCCAGCCAGACTGGGACTGGGGGGAAAGCCTTTTTTTTTTAGGCTAGGTTGTGAGATTGCAGAAATAGAAGAGATTTAGTTCAGCCGTGTGCATTTTACACAGGACATTTCCTGTAATGGGCACAGAGTCTGCTGTGTAATCCGAGGTGCTTGGGGTATCCCGTGTTGGGTTGGGGGAAGACAAGAGAGAGCCTGAGATAGTGACCAAAGATGATGGAGAGAGATTGCACCAGGAGAAGGGCTTAGAGAAGCGTCAGGGCTCAGGTCAATGTGGAAAGTACCTGGATAGAGTTTGCTGAGAGACTGGGTTTAAGGCAGGCAGAGGATGCAGAAATCTCGGGGACACTCGGTTGTTGGCTCATAATTTGTTAGGCAATGAGGTCTTTCTTTGAACAAGGAAGGAGGATGACATTTGGGAAGAGCAGAACTTAAGGATATCAGGGCCTTCCCCAAATTGCTATGCTTGCAGGAAATTCCCTTAGAGTCACCAGCCTGGAGTTGAGGAGGGAGGTCCAGCTTGGGGCTACAGGTTGAGAAGTCTTCTGCTTATGAATGAAAATCACAGTCCAGGGGGTCTCACCTGGGAGCAGGAGAAAAGGTGTGAAGAACGATCGTTGGAGACAGACACGGAAAGGTTAGATGGAGCAAGTGGAGACTGCAGAAGGACTACTCAGAGATGAGGGGGCGCAAGGAGGTCCTCCAGCATCTCAGGGAGGAGGGCTTGGCCAACAGCGCGCAGGGCAAGACTTGTCCTCAGCCCCAGCTGTGAGCAGCAGGAGCCTGGCTTCTGTCGGTTTAAGTACCCGAGAAGCAATTCTGGGAAAAGGAGATCTGTAATCCAAGAGAAACTCAAGTCTGTTTAATCTAAATCATTTGCCCATTAGAGCAGCCCAAACTTTGGGCAACTTCCCTGAGTTCCCTTTTGGGTTCTAGAACTGAAGCGAAGCCATCTGAGAAAGGGAATAAATAGCTTTCCCAACACCACTCAGTCCATGGAAGGCATTTCCAAGACTGGAGCTCAGGGCCCTGGGCTGCTGCAGGGGTCACTCTCCCTTTGAAATTGGGAAGTGACCTGGGTGGGCTTCCCTGGTGATTTAGATGGTAACGAATCTGCCTGCAATCCAGGAGACCCACATTCGATCCCTGGATCAGGAAGATCCCCTAGAGAAGGAAATGGCAACCCCCTCCAGTATTCTTGCCTGGAGAATCCAGTGGACAGGGAAGCCTGGCGGGCTACAGTCTTTGGGGCTGCAAAGAGTCGGACACAACTAAACGACTATCACCACTACTACTAGCTCATCAAGCGCCCTCCCCATCACCAGGTTCTTGATTTCACAAGTGGAAGGGAACAAATTCACTAATGACGCCCCAGCGGTGGCCGGTCCATAATGAAGCAGGTTGATTGTTTCCATATTCACTAGTACTGGAAATTGGGGCAGAGGGGAACACATTGACTTTCATTCCCTAAAAAAGAATCTAATTTTGCCCTCATTTCTTGGAGACGTTTTGCTGCTGTAATATTGATGTTTATGGGGAAATTAGCTCTGATGAGGTAATAGTCTATTTTAGAGAACTGAACTCAGATATTGAAAGGACTATTTTAAACCTGCACTTAATCGTTCAGCTCCGTAATGGTCTCTGGGTATTTTTTTGGAGAATTCCCATGGATTGCCTTTCAACTCAACTCTAGCAGCTTATATTCTGCTGGGAATGCCCAGCCCTTTTGAGGGACACCATGGTATTAATGATGGATGAGAATATTCAAGGCATTTTCCCATTTGAGTGCCATTACTTGTGGTGTTAAAACGTTTCAAAAACACATTTTAGCCATTAACTCATTTTTATTGTCAGATGAAAGTGCTTAATAGACTCACTCTAGTTTCCCTCCTTCATCTCGGAATGAAATCATCTGTTGGATTCTTGGCACCACATTCGGGAATGGAACAGAGAACGTTACGAATTCATTGCAGAAGTGGCAGCTGGGGCGGGGAATTCCAGCCCAGCCCAGCTATCTAAAATCACTAACCTGGTTTAGCAGATTCAGGCTCCTGGAATTTATAGGCTGAACTACTTCCATGCATTCCATTGGTACATTTTTCCCTCCCAGAAAAACAGGTGCTTCTAACATTTGGGAAATGTACCTTTCCCTTGGTTGAGAAGTAGTTTTTCAAGCCACTTATTTTGTATCTGATATAGTATAGGCTGATGGTCAACCAGTTTTGCTTATCATTCAAAATAGTCAAGGAGTATAAATGGTGTGTGATGGGGTTGTGTGATCACTAGGAGAAAGTATCCTGGAGTTGTGTGAATAGTTGATGTATCGGGGTTGTGCTCTCCTCTCCCAGAAGGCTCCCTGGATGGTTCACGGGAGACAAGCCAGAGGGGTCACTCGCTTCTGGGGGGTGGTGTGGGGAGCCTGCAGACCTCTTCTGTTGCTGGCATCAACTGCCACCCTGGCTGTTGTGAAGATTTCGCCAACTGTGAACCTCATTGATCAGGTTGAAGAGCAGATTGTCTTAATAGCCCTCCTAAAATCACATCCAGTTACCAGAAACACTCCGAAAGCCAGAACTGGACTTCTTTCCACCACGCTGGTGGGGAAATCTTGGGGCTCCGTTGGAGTTAGGAGGTCAGACTTCTGGTAAAACTAAGTAAGTCAGGTCGCAAGATGCCTCTGGAGGTACTAGCCTCAGAGCAGAGACCAGCAGCTCAGCTCCCCAGCTGGGCCAAGTAATTGACCAAGTAATTGACCAGGTTAACGACCTCTAGTCTTTAGAATTTCATAAACCTGTAAAATTTCAAAATAAACATCGGGGATTTAGGATGTAACTATCTCTATCATCTTATAAAGTAAATTAAAACACAGTAGCCTAGAGTTGTTTGCATAACTTCAGCTTTCTGCAAGATTCATGCCATAGCCTTTATTCCTCATTTTGCTTTGGAATCACTGGACAGGACAATCTTAAGGATTTCTTTGCCAGTGATAACTGTGTGATGATCCCTGGTGCTAAGTGCTGGACATACAAAGAGGTGTAAAACCAGCCCTGCCCAAGCAGGCCTTACATTCAGAGCTGGGGAGAAAGTATGTAATTACCATCCACACTGTAGGCCATGTGACAGTAAAAACAGCATGTTAGGTGAGCAAAGAGAAGGAGAGCTCACCCAAGGGAGTGGGTTTTGTTTCCTTTGAGCTGGAGTCGAAGAGGAGGGAAGACTTAGGGGGTTCCTTCTGAAGGCCCTAATTTCCAAACTCATACTTGAAAGGAAATTCCGGGGAGGCAGTGGTTGAGGGCCAGTGCTTAGAGGTCAGATGAAATTGGAGTCCACACTCAGCTCTATGACTTTGGGGCTTGAGAAACTTTTTAAATCTCCAAGATTATTTCTGTATCTCTAATGTTGGGATAGCAACAGTTGCTTCCTCATATGGTGGTTGTGAAAATTAAAATATGATAATACATGAAAAGCTCTCATTGCTATGGCCTGCAGATCATTTAAAAATGTTAGCTGTCATTCTAATTGTAAACAGAAGGAGCAATGTGGGCAAGGGCCCTGAGGCGACAAAAGCAGGCTGCTTTTGAGAAGTGCAGGGTGTGATGAGTGCTGGGCCCGCTGGCCCAGAGGAAGAGAGGAGACAGGGGAGCCGGCAGAGGCTGGGGGCCAGGTTTTCTGACCCAGTGCACCCATTTGCATGCCTTGTATCCCGCGGGTCCTGCAGAGTCTTGGGAGTATATTAAGCAAGGAAGGAACATTGTCAGATTTGTGTTTAGAAAGCTGGAAATGAATGGACGAGAGACAAGACTGGAATTAAGAGGATCAGTCTGGGGGCTCTCTGTAGGAGGCAGACAAGCTCTGCTGGGGGTCTGAATTAGGATAATCTAGACAAGGAAGGAGAGAAGTATGTCCAATGCAATGAATCACCAGTGAGAATGTCCTCGTTTAGTAGCTGTTTAGCATGTTCTGGGGAGACCCTACTGCCATGGAGCAGAAACTCTCCAGGGGCAGTGACACACTGCACCTTATATTTCAATGTCTTTCAAAAAATGAACTTGATGTCCCATTTACTTTTTGCATTAGTGGACAGAGCAAGAGATTGACAGTCAGGACACCTCTCTTCTGAACCCTTCTTTGAACTAATTTCCTGGGGCAAGTGCTGTTTCGTAAAACAAGAGCTTTAAAAAGATGGCCCCAGTTCTAATGTGGAATGTGTTCTGATGACATTTGGGACTTCCATCTGGATGACTTTGAAAAGGACATTGATTGTACCTGATCCACAAGTTCTCATCTGTAAAATGGGTACAATATCACCTTCCCTGCCTTAGACACATGCTAATGTTGAGGATAAATGAGTCCAGAAACATCTTTGACAAAGATATGATATTATATAAATACATGTCATTGTGTATTCATGATTTGTCTGGGGCTTGTAGTAGTTCAGACTGGTAAAGAATCTGCCTATAATGCAGGAGACTTGGGTTTTATCCCCGGGTTGGGAAGATCCCCTGGAGGAGGACAAAAAGAATCCCATGGAGAGAGGCACGTGGTGGCCTACAGGTCATGGGGTCACAAAGAGTCAGAGATGACTGAGCAACTAACACTTTCACTTTCACTATATGCTAATAACTATGTTACAGAAAAATATTAGGCTCAGCAGAACTTCTTAATCTCCAAAATACAGAGTTATAGATAAAAGAATCTAAGTCTTTGAGTTCTTAAATTTTTGTACCAGGGATGCTAAAAATTTGTAGATGCTGGAAGGTATTGGCTCACTCAAAATGCTAAGAAAACCCATCCCTCTAGTAGAGGCATTGAGTCTTTACCATCTTAAACCTTAAGAAAAATACTAGCAAATAAACCATGTAGGGCTGTTGCTCTATTTTTTCTCACTTTCTGTTCTTTGTTGATGAAAGGTGGTATTGGCTTAGAAATTCTCCTTTGCAATAGTTGTAGCTACAAAAGAAATTTTCTGAGTGCTTGTTCTTTAATCATGAAAATTGGGCATTGAAATGTTGGTGCACACAGGCAAAGGTCAGAATTCGCTATGCCCATGCCCTGCACTTGAGTTCTGCTATGTCTTACTTCTAGTAAACAAATTTCGTCACCACAGATGGCCTCATTTTTTAAAAATCACCTCTGGTTGATTTTATTTGGTTTTACACTCTGGGAATACAGCTAATCCTATTGTTTATTTATTATTTTCTTCTAAACAAGAGCAGAGTTATAAATAGGACAAAAAAATAATTGCACACGTATGTATGTGTGTGTGTGTGTGGTGTCTGTGTGCGTGTTTTGCTTCTCTTCTCATTTTTGGATCTCAAGTGTTAGCAGAAAACGACTTCTTTAGGAAAGTCATCATTTTCTACTGAGCAGCCTGTGAGCCAACTCCCATGGAAGTGGTTTTGAGCTGAGAGCCAAGAAAGTAGTCACAGAAAACACCAGTATACATCCCAAATCATCACCACGGAGACAGGAGAGCCTCCCTTGGCAGAGACATGCGGGCTGTCTTTACAGACAATGTTAACACTCCTACCAAGACTAGAGAAATGCCCTCCTTTAATTTGCGGAAAAAAAAGTGTAAAGATCCATTTCAAAATTGTATTAAATAAATAAACCTTGAGGAATAAGCCTTCTGTTTGGGGAAGACTTCAGCAGTACTTGTGTCTGCTGTTCCCTTCTCACCCCTCATCCTGCAGCTGGGGACCTCCTCTCTGCCATTACAGATTCCCAGTCTCCTTCATGCCTGGGTGGACTTCACTTCTTCTATGAAGCCAACTTTTCTGGAAGACTCTACCCCGCCCCCCATGGTTTCCTAAAGAAAGCATGGATTCCTCAAGAAGTATGTTTTTCCCTGTACATGGAGCATTACTAGTGAGAAACAGGCTGCTTTGGAATCTTAACAGAAACTGTAGACTGTCCCCAGAAAAAGGATCGTAGGCCTACAGTACTGTATTATCCTGCAGACACTTTCTGCAGACCATGGACTCTCAGCGTTCTCATCCAGGGACCTCCTAGGGGTCTGAAGCCCCAGGTTCCTTCTTGTGGGGAAAAGAATGTGGACTTTGGGTTCCCAGACCCTCAAGTTCAAATGTGACTCCATCTTTTATTCTCCTATCATCTTTAGAAATATACTTAACCATCTGAACCTCTTTTTCTTCCAATAAATGAAGACAGTTGTAGCTACCCAAAGAGTTGGTATAAGGTTTTAGTGAATTTAAGTGTGTGAAAGCTCCAAGCACAGTGCCAGGCATACCATAGGCATTTAATAAAATGTGCATATTCTTGTCCCCTTGGAGGGGAGCAATTTTTTTTTTTTTTTTTGCCATGAAGGAGATGAACTATTTCTTTATCTATTCAAGAAGGTTGTATTGAAATGCATGTTTTCTAGGTTCCATAACGCTATATAAGTTCCCACAATTTTATCATTCCAGACAGTTCCTGTTTGGGGTGTCAACATCTAGAAATCTAGAATAGTTCCAGTTAATTGACCCTGGCTGTTGTTAGGATCACGTCTCAGGATATTTGACCACATCAGCCAACCAGACTAAGTAACCTTCTGAACAGATAGCACTCTGCAGCCGGCTAATATTTGGATGTATTTCCATGCGTGTTTTAGTCTGTTACTAATTTTAAAGGCTTAACGCATTTCCCACCCAGGAACTCTGACAGTAAAATCCTACACAAGGCAGACTTTTAGGAGGAAGCTAAACTCGTTCAGGTCTCTTGTGACATGTTAATAGCACAAAACTAGGGAAATTAAGAATATTTAACTTCCATTAAGGCATTTTATATGAAAGTTGGGGTTGCTACTAAACAGTAGAATCATCTTCCTGCAAGATTTGCCTTGGGGTCTGAGTTGGAATTGTTCATTAAATTGGAAACACATTGTTTCCTGGAGACCCAGGAGGGTTTGTGAATATTGCCCAGTGACAAGGATGGACTACACTAGTTGTGAATTTTAATTTGGCAGAACCTGTCTCACACAGGGCTTTGCTCAAAAAATATCTTAAAAGGAAACACGAATCAAGGCAAGGGAGGAAAAAAAAATGATGGAAAGAATATGAAAGAGGGAAGATTCTTTTGGACAAGAGGAGCATGGTGTTTGCCTCAAATTGTGTGTCTGTGTACTTGTGCACACATGCCCAGGTGGCACTAGTGATAATGCAAGAGACACAAGTTCGATCCCTGGGTCGGGAAGATCCCACGGAGGAGGACATGGCAACCCACTCCAGTATTCTTGCCTGGAGAATCCCATGGACAGAGGAGCCTGTGGGTTATAGTCCACAGGGCTGCACAGAGACGGACATAACTGAAGCGACTTAGCACACACGCACGCATGCCCAAATATTCATATACTTCAAGATCGGCAAGGTCAAAGAAGTATATATCCCGATCTTCTGCCCAACTCATTTTCACAATATTTTTAATTTCTACTTCACCACTACCAGTGACAGGAAACTCACTATTTCACAGGGCAAATCACCCAATAGTCTGACAACCCTAGTGGTGAGAAATGTTTTCACGACATTGAATGAAGATCTTCCTCGTTATTCCCTCATTGGTTCTAGTTCTCTTCCCTAGAGCCACATAACACCTCTCTGATTTGTCTTCCATAGAATTCTGAGTAAGTATTTGAAGGCGATAAGATAATCATCATAATGATGACAGTGGTAATTATCACATATTGTTTCTTGAGCACTTCTTAGAAGTACTGTGCTAGGCATTTTATATCTTTAATCTCATTAATATCCATGAATTGATGAAATAGATACATTTCAAAAACTCTTTTTATAGATGAGAAAACAGGCTTAGAGAGTTAGTGCCTTGCCTTAGATAACAGAGCTAACAGGAAACAGAGGTAGGATTGCAAGCAGTCCTCCCTAAGTTCTTCTAGCTTCACATTAGTGACATGGGTGACCTTGGGTGATATCTGTAAGTGGATGTGAGTATTTTCTCAGAGGGAGGATTATGGAGACTATATTATACCACCTGCTGCACCCAAGAGAACTGCTTGTTATGTATTTGTATGCATAACATCCTTTTTGTTTATTTTTCATTCACCACATCTTTCTTACAGTGGCATTTTTTAAAAAATTCCTACAGCAACGTAACACTATCAGGAGCCATGTGCATAGAAAATTACAGCCCTGAGCTCCATTATCCTCATCCAGTGATTTTTGAAGTTGACCCCTCACAAGCTGAGGTGTCTGAGTCACGAGTTAAAGGAATGGCTTCAGCACCCAGCATCAGATCGCGGCTCCATAAATACGTGTAGAATGAATGAAGGCACAGTGGCCTCCTGAAGAAGGAGAAGGTTTACCGCCTAGAACTGAGAGTACTAGACATGTTGCTATTTATTTAAATCAGTTAAGGTTAGTTGCTAAGTCATGTCTGACTCTGTGACCCCATGGACTACAGCACGCCAGGCTTCCCTGTCCTTCACCATCTCCCGGAGTTTGCTCACACTCATGTCCATTGAGTCAATGATGCCGTCCAACCCTCTCAACCTCTGTCATCAATAATAACTACACTTTCCCTATTCTTTCAGGTTGGGGTTGCAGATATGTCACAGATTTGTATTTCTCTGTAGGTTGGATTCACTGTTGCAAATGCTTCAGGCTGCAGTTTCATTGAGAATAACTTTTTGGATGTTACACCTTTTCATTTTTAAACTTCATGAAGTACAAATCTCATAACTATTGAAATGTTAAATCACAGGAACCTATGACTTACCTGGGAAACAGGACCTCTTGTATAGGCTAAAAGGGATTCCTGGGAGTGTAAATCTGTTTTCTAAACTCTTTTCCTTGGGAGCTTTGAGAAATTTACCTTTCTGGGTAAGTAATTTAATAATGCCCTCACTGTTCTGCTTGTCCATTGACATGGTATGTGCCCACACCAATGGAACAGAAATAAAGCAAGGATAAAATATTAACTGTAAGGATTCTGGGGATTAGTGAACGGGAAAGGGGAAAAAAGATTTCTAGAATACACCTGAACTCTGCCTCCTATGACCATTACGCAATTCTTTGAACAATAACTAATTGCTAACTTATCACTTGTCACCTGGTATAAAAATACTTTCTGTTAGGTCTTCTGATGTAGTTATAGGGGTTCAGTGGTATGTATGCAAATCATTAAAAAATATCTAACCTTTTAAGAAGTATGTGTTTTATACTGCTAATGGTGTTTGGTTTTGTGTTTCCTCTTTTAGGCTTGCTGGGATGGGAAACCTGCTCAAAGTCCTTACCAGGGAAATTGAAAACTACCCACATTTTTTCCTGGATTTTGAAAGTAAGTTCCCAAAATTAAAAGATTATGATGAGAAGTCTTCACTTTCTTTATAGTTTGTTGATAGGGGAGTTATAAAGATTGTTAGGTAATGCTTAAACCACATCCAAATGTCTCTCTGCATTTCTCTGAGTCTTCAAAGACCACTTCCTTCTTTGTCTTCATATATTATTTTTTTAAACTGTGGTGGATTCAAGTCAATGTATGGCAAAACCAATACAATATTGTAAAGTAAAATTAATTAATTAATTAATTAAAATAATAAAAATTTTTTTAAAAGAACATCTAATATGCTCATGCTTTTCTTTGATTTTAGAAGCAATCAGTTATTGTAGGCCTAATATCAATCATCATCATGTATTTTCCTAATAATTTTCATGAATTATTATGTCATAATCCAAAGAAAATGGTATACATAGGAATTTACACAGATTAATATAAAACAAATATCACTAGATGTAAAAGAAAATTGATAGATACCAGACATGAGACTTAGAGATTTTGTAGTTTTGAGTAATCTCTGTCTGTTCTTTGTGTATTATTTGATAATATAGAACTGTTTCAGAATTTTGAGATGCAGCTTTCATTTGAAAGGTTTTTTTTAAATCAAAAACTTTAAATTAGGGAAAACGGCTTATGAATCATGACTGAATACATACAGAGATTCTTTCTTATATTGTTCATTGTTTGACTATGTTTATTAATGAGTGACACATTCATTTTAAGCAAATGATCTCATGTGTCTATACTTATTCTTGTGTTCTCCTCCTTTTGAATTGCAATTCCACAATACCAAGCATGCTTAAATGTCCTTTGTCCCAGTAGTCACCATCTGTTGCAAACCTTAATCTGCTTTAAAGTATAGTTTAAACTATAGTTTAAAGTATTTTATTCATATTAAAAATAAGTTGAAACTTCCTTACATATATATTAAACCTTCTAATAGAGATTTTCTAAGTAAATGTTAGAATAACTTTCTAAGATACAGTAAACCAAACGACGAAAGCTCTCTGGAGCTTTTTTAAAATCTTTGTTATGCCTAAATACCTACTTAAAAAGGAAAAGTATTCCCAAAACTCATACATTCTGAAAAAAATTTTTAATGCAAATTATATTCAATTAAAGAGATCTCACTTGTGATTTAACTCAGTTTGTTATTCTTGCTATTTTGCTAAGTTTGGCTGGATTTGATTGGGTGTGGTTGGTTTTGGTTGAGTTTAGCTGGGTTTGTCTGGGTTTGGTTGTATTTGGCTGAGCTTGTCTGGGTTTGGTGGAATTTGATTGGGTTTGGCTGAACTTAATTTGGTTTGGCTGGATTTGTTTGGGCTTGGTTAAATTTGGTTGGATTTAGTTGGTTTTGGCTGGGTTTGTTTGGGTTTGGTTGAGCTATGCTGGGTTTAGTTCGGTTTAGTATGGAGGGCAGCTGGGAACTCAAAGAATGGGTTTCCTTTTTTTTTTTTTTTTAACTGGTGTGACTTTTGCTACTCTTCTATAATATACATATCTTTATTATTACAGGAAGATTTATTAATAATTTTAAAAATTGTTGCAGAACGAACTACCTATTATTCCAACACCCTAATTTTACTACTTGCATCTTTAATTGGTCCTTTCCACTTCTTGTCATATGTATTTTACACTGTTTCATTCAGCATGCACAAAGGCCAAAATAGTGGTAAAACAGCGTTCACCTACAACTCATGAAAGGGAGTTTCATGCTTTACTCTTTTGGAAGTTCTAAATTCCACATGCATGTGTGCATGCTTCTCACAATGTCACCCAGAATTCAGTGGCCCCATTTGCCTATGTAGCTGTTCTTGAACTTCGGCCTTCCCATGCTTCCACAAAGAATAATATTGAGTTCTTTGTCAAGTCTAATATGAAAACTTTAAAGGGATAAAAGTAAAATCTACAGGAATTTAAAGCAGTAGTTTTCAGCTGGTGTTCTCCGAAGCAAGATCTCAGGGCATCCCCTTCCCCACCAACATAGCAACAGGGCCTCTCTTCCTCTCTCCTACAACCCAAGGACTCTGACCTACTCAGTCTTGTACTTTGGCCATTTTCTTAATATGGTATTTAAAGAAAGATCATGGTGGCCAAAGAAAACATTTAAATATTTTCAATTTTGGTAATGACATGTAGTATCAAAACTCCATTTATAGATATGCTATAATTTCTTCAGGAAGGGGAAGTATAGACTGGATTTGCATGTCTGGTGGCCTATTACTAGAACTAGAGTATTTAAGGAAAGTATAAAACTATAAATTTATAGACATGTATAAAATCCTGTTTATATCCCCCTTACTACCAAAGAGAAGATTAACATTATTTCACTGAGTCTGAGAAGATGAGTCACTGGGCTGAAGTCACACAGGGAATGATTGGAGAATTGAAGTGGGAGTACAGTTGTCTTTGGCCTTCTTCCTTTTGCTTCGATTTCCTTAAGTCCTCTTCATAGGCAGCTTCCAGGAAGTAATACGGCCATCATTTTCTGCCTTATTAGAGAGGGAGATGAGATGTCTCATGAAAAAAAAATTATTTTCATTTGTTGATTCTTCAAATCTTATTTCCTAAAGCTGGCTTTCAAGAAAGAAGGATGACAGACTGGAAGGGTGGGGAAGATGGGCTGAGGTCATGGTTTTTCCTTGAGTGTATAGATTTCAGCTCATTATGGCAATGGTATGTTGAGTATGGTCATGAGCATCCATGTACGCCTGGTGACATCAGGGAGATGGAACTAAACAAGAGCAGCCATTGCCTAATGAAGCCCCAGGCTGGTGTGGAGGACAATATAGGCAGACAGTTCAAAGACAAAATAAAATAAGGGGCTTAGAAGAGGCATAGTGCGACCTGGGAATAGAGGGAGAAGCTTCTAGTTTCAAGAAATGGATGACCTCAGGAGGAATTAGAGAAGTTTTCTTGCAAAGGTGGCATTTGGAATGGACTTAATGTGTATTTTTTTCCGAAGACCTAGAAGACCTGGGTTCGTTCTCTGGATTGGGAAGGTCCCCTGGAGAAGGGAAAGGCTACCCACTCCAGCATTCTTGCCTGGGGAATTCCATGGACAGAGATGCCTAGTGGGCTACATATAGTCCATGGGCTCCCAAAAATCGGACATCAATGAGCAACTAACACCTTCACTTTCAGAAGACTTTTCCAAAGAGAATAGTTGAAATCCCCGAAGGAAAACTACAGAAGACAAGAGCTGAGTGGATGACAACTTCAGGCATGCTTGTGTTTAAAGGGAGCTTGAGTAGGAGAGAGGCTACATTGAGGGAGAAGCAGGGCAACTTAATTGAGATTCCTGATGGCAGGGCTTGGGCCCCACCCAGTGTGGTGACCCAGCCATCAGCTTGTGTTGAGCTAAGAGACCAAATGAGCCCAAGTAACAGATGCTGGCCATGTGAAGAAACAGAATAGAACAGGCTAGATCAGGCAGCCAGAAGACACAGACTTTTAAGAAGGAGGGAATGTAAATAGATTCAGATGCTGAGAGTAGTCAAGAAGGCTTGAAAAGGGGATGATGAGTTGGGCAGTTAGCTGCCTAACAGATTCAGGATTTATTGCTTTAAATACAGAGGTTGGATTGCAAAGAGTTAAGGGGGGGAGTCAGCAGTGAAGGGAGGAAGGCAGGCTGAACAGCCTGTAGCAACAGCTTAAATGCATGTGGCACCTCTGCTTCGAGTGCTGGATATTCTTTTTGAAGTCAGTGATGGAATATAATTGAACTGGGTCAAATAGATATAATTAAGCTGGGTCAAAATTTAATACAAAATTAGACACATCTGTCCTTAGATTTTCCAGTTGTGTAGATCTGATTTAAATTTGTTTGACCTTTGTAGTGGGTTCTACAGTCTATGCTCGTATTTCTACACAGTCACTTACCGTCTTTTTATTATTGTTTTTTCATCCCATGACTATTTTCTTTCTGTGAACAGAAAAGTTATAATTTGATGAAGTGTGATTCATCATTTTCTTCCTTTTTCTCTAAGTGCATTCTGTATCTTCTTTAAGAAATCATACCTATTCCATGGTCATAAACATACTCAATGACATTTCCCTATGAAAGCTTTAGAATTTTAAGCTTTACATTTAAGTCAATGATCAATCTTAGCAAGTTTTTGCATATGTTGTGAAAGAGGTATTGGATTTATTTCTTTTTTCATGTGATACAAAATTATTTTAGCACAGGCGGATTGCTTTAATGCTCAATCATAAATTTGTTATTTATAATATATGTGGGTCTACTTAGGGACCTTTTATTCTCTCTCATTGCTTCTTGATCCATTTCACCAATTAATACCAAAACATAGCAACTAATAAGTTATGAAATCAGGAAAAGCAAGTGTTTCAACTTTGTTCTTTCTCAAGATATTCTGACTATTCTAGCACCTTTACTTTTCTATATAATTTTATGTATCCTTCAAAACTAGCTTTTAATGTCGAAAAAATCTTGCTGGGATACTGATTATAATTATGTAAATCAATAAATCAGTTTGGAGGTAATTGACTTCTAGGCAATATTAATTTGTCCCACCTATGCATATAGTCTATCTTTCTGTTTGTTTAGATATTCTTTAACTTCACTCAGAAATGTTTTATAGTTTTTAGAAATCTGGCATGTCTTTTGTTAAATCTACCTTTAATCATGTCATATTTTGACCATAACAGTTTTCTTACCCTTAGTATTTGCAGCAGTATGTATTTCCCTATTTTGTCTACCTTTCTTTATAGCGTGTTTCTTATAAACAATATGTAGTTGCCCCAAGCTTTTTTATCCAAGCTGATAATATCAACCTTTTAATTGGTATGTCTAGTCCATTTACTTTTAATTACTGTATGTGCCTTTAATTAACATTTGTATTTGTGTATCTTGGTGTCATTTCCATTCGTTATTTTTTTCCTCTTAGTTTCTCAGTGTCTTTCTGTCTTTTAAGTAAGCCAAATAATTTTTAGTACTCTTTTGTGTCCTTTCTGCTGACTTTTTAGTTGTGCTTCTTGGTTCTTACGTTAGAGATTATTATATACATCTTTAACTTACTGCCATCTGTCTTCAAAATGCATTGTTCACTTCATGAAGAATTTAAGAAACTTGTCACAGTAGACTTCCAATCACCACCTTTCCACTCACTCTTTGTGCTATAGTTACATGTTTTACTTCTGTGTACATATGTTATATGTATATGTTATAAACTCATTGCAATGTCTTTTTTTTAAACTTTAAACTCTCAAATAGTCTCTGTGTGTTTATATTTGTAATCTTACTGACATATTTTTCAGTGTTCTCCATTCCTTCTGACATAGCTAGGTCTCTTTGGTATAATTTCACTTTAGCCTAAAGAACTTCTCTGTGGAAAAGATTTAGATGGCACCTTATGCTTATGTCATGTGTGACCTATTCAGCATCTGACATAGAGCTGGGCATGAAGCATAAGCTTAGGAACCTTGGCTTCTTCATTGATGCTAATTCAGTAACTATCTGCAGAGCATCTTCTGTATCCTAGCAGGACCAGCAGAAGTGGGGGTGGGGTCTTAGTGGAGCAGAGGGGCATGAGGGTGAATCACATAAGGTACATAAATACAGGAGCACAAACTCTTTTTCAAGGAGTATGTAACTGTTGGGGAGATCAGATGTAAAAACAATGAAGAGACAATAGTACAGGTAGCAGAGAAGAAATCTAATAGCTAGAACAAAGAGAAAGTGATGGACTAGCATAAAGAAGTACAGGTTCTAGGCTGGGATGAAGATACATTTCTTTGGCTATAGTAACAGAAAAGTGATTTTCTTATAAGAAAAATCCACCCTTATGAGCATAATAGGAATGCCAAAAACCATAAAAGTGGTTGATGGGGTTAGTCAAGAGGGAAATTCTAAAGCTCCCAAGCCATGGTACTTCCAGAAAGGCTCTGCGTATTTTGACGTGTTACAATTACAGTCTCCTACTCTTTAAAGCAAGGGTGTGGGTGCATGTCAGATTAGGCAATCAGCTGGAATTTCTTTGGGGGATGCAGAATACTTCTTGCTGCTACTGATCTCTGCTTTCGTCTCCCCCTCCCTGTTACTCTCACATCTGCTGCAGTTGTGCATAGGGGGCTAGATAATCTTGGAAAGGGAAAGGAGGAAAATAAAGGATGTTTTGGTTACTTTACAAATGAAACTAAAACAAACAAAAAGCCAAGGAACAGAACAGACCTGGGAAGCAATTTGTTTACGTCAAGGCAGGGATTCATTCGGAAAGATTCTTTCAGTTTCTAGCACTTTCGCTTTTTAAGTGCTTTTCAGCTGTCAACATCCTCTTTATGATTCTACACGTCACAGACCCCCACAGGACCATATAGGGAGGAGACGCGGCTCTTGCTAGCTCCCCTCCCTCTACCAAGAATTCATCTGAGACCAAGAGAGATTAATTGGCTTGCCCTGAGGTCTCATATTTAGTGAGTGAAAACTTATGATAGGATATGGTTCTTCAAAAATTACATCCCTGGAGCTCTCTCTTCCCCCCATGACTTCACAGGGATGCCTCAGCATGTGAAATAAACAAGCCTTCAAGTGTCTTAAACCTCCCTGCTTTTTGCAGTCCCTCATCTGACTGTCCCTTGGGAAAGGGCTGTGGCATAGGAAGACTGATGTTCCTGTACAAATAAATAATGTCAGTCCCATCACACTTACATCTTCTGACAGACCTTTGCAATTGTAGATTGTTTTTTTGTAAGCGGTTAGTATCATGCTATAAATCGTTTCCATTTTCACATCCCCCAGTGTTCATATCAGGGCTTCCCTGGTGGCTCAGATGGGAAAGAATCTGCCTGCAATGCAGGAGACCCAGGTTCGATCCCTGGGTCAGAAAAATCCCCTGGAGAAGGGAATGGCAACCCACATCAGTGTTCTTGCCTGGAGAATCCCGTGCACAGAGGAACCTGGTGGGTTACAGTCCACAGGGTCTTAAAGCGTTGACCTGACTGAAAGACTAACACACACACACGTATATTGTTAATATTAGATAGTTATTACGCTGCTTAGTTTATCCTGAAGGGGTGAAGGGTGAAATAAGTAAGTGGGTGGAGAAGAAGAGCTAGAGTTTTAATTTATGGTTTGGCGAACCCTTCCTGCTCTGCCTTTCTTTGGTGTTTATACAACAGCTGGTGGGTGCAGAGATAGGGAGGTATCCTACTGATGAAATGCCAGGGCTTCCTTCAAAGCCAAAGACATCTCCAAATAAATCGTCTCCCATTCACATTTTCTTCAGTTAATTTGTTTGATTCTCTGTCAGCTTTTCCACACAGTCTTGAATAGGTCTTTAGGGGTAGGTGTGTGTGTGTTCCCCGGGCTTGTGGAGACAGAGTGCATCCTTGGCTGATTTACAAAGATAAGAACTCTTTGATTTGACAGCCTTGCTCAGGGTTGAGCCCTGCCGCCTGTGCCCTGGGGTATGTTCACCGAAGGTGTTTGTTTCTGACAAAGCTGGTGGCCACCTTGCTTTGCATCGGCACAGTGGAATGCCGAGAATTCCGCTCTCAGTAAATATCACAGTCCTTCAGCATGAAACCGCCCCCTGACCCCGGTGACTCTAAAATGCTGACAGTTAATATCCACTGTCACTGGGAAATTGAGTCAAAGGAGGATAAATAGGTCCCCTATAAACAAAATGAATACTGTTGAACTTTCTTAATTGATAAGATGGTGCTTTTTCCATTAAATATTCTAGGCACTTGGAATTCAGCAAATTCTTGACAATAAATGTATGTATTCAAGGTCACAGGGCACATGATACATTTTCATTCTTTCCACAACAGCAAATCTAGAATAGGGGTTTAAATCATCGCCTGGAGAAAGGCCTGGAGAGGCTTGTTCCCGGGCTCCTAGAAGTGTTGGTTTCTGAAATTGCCTGTGTAAATCACAGGCACTTTTAACAGCTTCATTGTTAGACAGGAACAGTCCAGCTTTCTGTAACCATTTTCCTCAATTTCATCGAACATCAACTGGTGATGATTAGGAATTTAGAATGTGATTCTTAGAAGAAACGTCACTAAACAATTCACTGGCCACAACTGGAAACAGGGACCCATTTCCATCATCATCATTATTTTTAGTGTGTGTATGTACCTTTGACTTAAGATCAATCTTTGTGTTAAAAATAGAAAAACAGAAGCCTTCATTCAGAGTTCCTGTTCACTCAGCAAATGCTCTAGGAGGTAGCTGATAGGTTAAATAGTAACCTTTCCAATCACTAATTCTTCTGGGTCTTTTTCAAGATGTCTCTCCTTGACATCTGAAGACACAATACATTTTAAAAGCATGGTGACCAACTGAATCTCAATTTGGAGAATGCCAAAAGTGCAGACCCCAAAGTCTCTCAAAGGACTATTCCAGAAAGTAAAATAACAGCTTTAGAATTAGGAGAGTAACATTAATGCAGTTTTGCACTAATCAAATATTCTATTAGGATGTTAACCACACTGAGGAAGCATTGAGACCATAGATAAATGATGGAGGATTTAAAAACACGTTAACTAAAGTGTGAATAGCCAGTCTGATTGTAGGTCAATGCATATTATCTTCATGATGATAGTGAGACATGCAACAGTGGTAAAGCCATTTCAGGAGACAAGACAGAGGAGAGGATCTGGAAGTAGTAAGATCTTTATTTTTTCACCACTTCTCAACACCCACGTTCTCCGTCATATGGTCAGTTTCATCATTTATCCATTGAGACATGACACGTTTAGTAAGTTTCTCCAATGGGTAGGGCATATGGGAGCACTGAGGACAAGAATACAGGCCCTGTCTTCAGATAGCTTGGTATTCAAAGACAAGCAGGAAAACCATCACAAAACAATATGAATTGCTGTTCAGTTGCTGTGTCTGAGTTTTTGCAACCCCGTGGACTGCAGCAAGCCAGGCTTCCGTGTCCTTCCCTATCTTCCAGAGTTTGCTCAAAGTCATGTCCACTGAGTCAGTGATGCTATCACACCATCTCATCCTCTATCGCCCCTTCTCCTTTTGCCTTCAGTCTTTCCCATCATCAGGATCTTTGCATCAGATAGCTGAAGTATTGCTGCTTCAGCTTTAGTGTCAGTCCTTCCAATGAATATTTAGGTTTGATTTTTCTTTAGGATTAACTGGTTTGATCTTCTTGCACTCCAAGGGGCTCTCAGGGTCTTCTCCACACCACGGTTTGAAAGTCTCAGTTCTTTGACACTCAACCTGCTTTATGGCCCAACTCTCACATCCGTACATGACTACTGGAAAAGCCATAGCTCTGACTCTGTTTCAATCATTCAGCCCATTTTTCTACTGCCATTACTGGGTGCCAGGCACTGTGTTAGATCCTGGAGATACAGTGTCAAATGAGACAAATAAGGTCTGAGTCTTACAGTCTTCTGGATCAGATTCTCACTTGTTAGTCCTGTCTCTTGTTTTAGCTGGGGGATCAAAGTGGGGTGAATTATGAACTTAGGGATACGGGCCAAGACCACATGTCACTTAGGGTTACATGGTCTTTTTCCCATTTGAAAACTGAGACAGACAGATTAGGGCTTCTCCCAGCTGGTACTTTCTGTCTCAGAAGTTTATGCCATTTGTGATTTGAGTCCTCTAGACTCTTGAAGCAACCTGACCCAGAAGCCAGGGACTGTGCAGCCAACACCAAGGGCTTAATTAATAGCTGGAAGAAAAGGTGATTCAGTTCCCTGACAGAGAAAAGCGGAAAAGCCTAGGACTTGCAATAAGCCTAGCCAATTATGGAAGAAAATGAGCCTGTAATGCAGGAGATGTGAGTTTGAATCTTGCTTCGGAAGAGCCCCTGGAGGAGGGCATGGCAGCCCACTCCAGGACTGGGCTGGAGAATCCCATAGACAGAGGAGCCTGGAGGGCTACAGTCCATAGGGTTGCGAAGAGTGGGACACGACTGAAGTGACTGAGGATGCATGCAGGTACCCTTTCATCAGTGAAGTCTGCTGGGAGAACTCGGTCCCTTAGGACTTGGATTTTTGAAAACAGATTTTAGGAGATGACATCTGTCCTCTTTCTGTATTAGCAATGCCCTTGTTTTATATGGAGATTAACTTCCTAACTATTCCAGGCAAAAAACCTATTTTATAGTCATTGTGAAATAAATAAAACCCTATCTTTACCACTACTCAACTTCCACCCACCAGCCCTCACAAAATACTCCTGCAGGCAAGAACATACATTGGCTCCTGGAATGTAAACAAGTCAAAATTCATTGAGGAACTAAGTGGATGTCTCTGTGACTGTTAGAATTTGTTCTTCAGTATTTAAGTTTAAATGCATTACTTATTTTTGTGGATAAGTTTCATGGTTAAGACCAAAGATGAACAGTACAGGAGTCTTTAAAATGAACTCTCTGCACTTCTTGAGCTCATGTTCAAAAAGGAACTCCATTGCTTTCTACACAGATCATTGTGTTCTGCAAAGATATATCTATGCCATAGCTCTGAAAGATTAATTATGGAAAATCTTAAGTTTTTTTTTAGTATGGAAATATAAGGGGGACTACTTTCCCATCTAGACTCAGATTCATAGATTTTCAGTCACAATAGCTTCTATTAAATATTAGAATTGGATCCCAAAAGGTAATGTTTATTCTTCCTATCACCCAGTGTACCACTTGGCACATAGTATATGTGCAAAAAAAAAAAAAAAGTGATCTATACAAATAAAGGGGTACCTACAATGATTCCATGGGCTTCTTAGATGGCTCAGTGGTAAAGAATCCGCCTGCATTGCAGGAGACATGGGCTTGATCTCTGGGTCAGGAAGATCCCCTGGAGAAGGAAATGGCAAGCCATTCTAGTATGCTTGCCTGGGAAATCACATGGACAGAGGAGCCTGGTGGGCTACAGTCCATGAGGTCTCAAAGAATCAGATACAACCGAGCGACTGCGCATGCACAATGATTCCAACATGCTTTGTTAAATGTGAGTGAAATATTTGTAACTATTTTGAACTGAGTAATGGCCAGAAGTTCTGTTAGTTTTCATTGCTTAACACCTTATTATGTTAAAGAGGAAATACCATGCCTGCCAGAGTCACATAGGATTGTCTAGTGGGTAGAATTGAATGCCGAGCCTCTTCCCAGGCTGTTTATAAACACAAGCCTCTGTGTCTCTTGGTTTCCTGTCTGCCTAGATGCCCAGCCCACAGAAGGAGAGAGGGAAATATGGAACCAGATCAGCGCCGTGCTCCAGGATTCCGAGAGCATCCTTGCAGACCTGCAGGCGTACAAGGGCGCGGGGCCAGAGATCCGAGATGTATGCCAACAATAACACTAAGCTGACAACGCCCTTGGTGGAGAAGGGAAACCCACACACGCACACACACACAGCAAGATTAAGTACTGGCCCTAGTTTTTCCTACCGTACCAGGAAACAAGGAGGGTAATGTGTCCTTCAAAAATGTATGAATGGTCCCTTTTATTCGAATCCACTGATCTGAGCACATAGTGCTGTGGACCATGTAAAGTGCAAGCCATTCTCTCCTCTGACGTACGTTTGAAATTGCAGGACTCACATTTAAACAATAATTTGTCAATATGTTGCTTCGTATAAGAGAAACATACATATGAAATCTGTGAGCGGTAGTTGAAATATGAGTCATGAGGTCTGGGTGTATGTGAACTTTCCAACATTTTGTAATGATTTTTGGCAGGTTTCATGACTATCACAAACAAAAGACATAAACAACCTCCCTTAAGGAGCCTGCTCGTCTGTCATCCTGAAATGACGTGTAAGATCAAAATAATAAGTGCAGGAAAAAGAAAACAGTGACCAAAACAGAAAAAAATTGGCAGTGTGGCTTTTGAGAGTTTGTCATGCCTTCAAGGCAAGAAACCTCACACTCCTTTTGTTTGAATTAGTTTTGCGGAAGTATCAGCACACACACACATTGCCATCACCATTTTCTGGGAAAAAAAAAAAAAAACACAAGACGTAGCAACAACAATAAAATGCCGCTAGCATCATAATCCCCAAACTGCTGAAACCCAGGCAAAACAGCCTTTCACAGAAAGTAGCAGCCTATTAAGAGGTTATTTTTCTACTTAAGGGTCACCATTTAATTTAGGTAATTTAGGTACTATCTCAGACTGTCAGGAATGTAATACATACTATAGAGAAAGGAAAACATCTACAGAATCTGTACTTCATAATGAGCACTAGCTCTACTTTAGAAGAATCAAATGGTCATGGAGGAGATCTGAATTGCTTCCAATTAGACATGCATTTTTTTTTTTTTTGCATTGACAATATGAGAAGCAAGTCAAATGACATGGTGTCTAATTGTTGAGCCATTTGCATTATATTCAAGTGCTAAAATCACCATCCTAATTGAGCATCTTGGACAACACTTCCATGATGAACTGATTGAGGCAGTACACATTAGCAAAAGACAGCAGGAATTTTTTTTTTTTAACTCAAATTCTTTCTCAATCTTAAGTCATTTTGACATGGAGCCTACCGCTTCCTTTTAAGCAGACAATTCCATCATGTTTTGGCAGGCCATCCAAAATCCCAATGACATTCAGCTTCAGGAAAAAGCTTGGAATGCAGTATGTCCTTTGGTCGTGAGACTGAAGAGATTTTATGAGTTTTCCATCAGGCTAGGTGAGTATGTATTTGTGCTTTTCATGTCCCTCTTGTAAAGTTCTGTGATGGTGTTTCAGAAAGTAGTAGGAAAAGCTCGGGGGATTGGAAACTGCCCCACATCCACTCTTGTGCATCATCAGAGGCCACTCAGATACAAAAACAGTGGTCATGTCAATTTCTGACAGCATGCCTCAGAGTTTCTTCCCCTGCATTTATTGGCATGTTTCAAGTGTCTTTACTAGTGGGTCTCCCTTTGGTTTTGTTCTCAGCTAAGTCCTACTCTTAACAGTATTACCCTGTCTGATCACATTTCCAAAGGACAGAGAAGTTGGAAAACCCATGTTACCTGCTAACCCATGAAGAAGTTGGTTGGCTGAAATCATGTGTTAAATGTATTTGGTTGGCCAAAAAAAGTTAATTTGGATTTTCCAGATGACAGCACAGAAAAACCCAAACAAACTTTTTGGCCAACCCAATAATATAGCAAAATACAAGAAAGACAAATATAATGTTCTGTTCTTAAGCTTAAAAAAAAAACAACAACTCTGTGCAGGTACAGGATGGCTTTGCAGAGGTCAGAGTAAAATCAAGTCTGGTTGACAGTAGGCTCCCTGTGACCACCGATATGATATAACCCCTCCCCCAACAGTAAAGCTATCTGAGTTTTCACTGGTTAAAACGTATGATATGTCTAGAATGAGGAAGGGGGTTTCATTGTTGTTCAGTCATTCAGTCATGTCCGAGTCTCTGCCACCCCATGGACTGCAGCACACCAGGCTTCCCTGTCCTTCACTGTCTCCTGCAGTTTGCTCAAACTCATGTCCATTGAGTTGGTGATGCCATTCACCTATTTTATCCTCTGTCATCCCCTTCTCCTGCCTTCAACCTTTCCCAGCATCAGGGTCTTTTCCAAGGAGTCGGCTCTTTGCATCAGATGGCCAAAGTATTGGAGCTTCAGCTTCAGCATCAGTCCTTCCAATGAGTATTCAGGGTTGATTTCCTTTAGGAAGTGTGTGGTCATGTTTTATTCTACTTCTGCCCATAAGTGAGTACCACATTTTGAGAATTAAACAGAGATATTGAAGTACCCTGGGGGAATAATAGCCATGATGTTGAGAGAACTTGAAACTGAGACTCCAAGGGAATAGTTCGATGAACTGAACCAGTTTTTCAAGAAGAGCTCCCGAAGACTCTCAGGTTGAAGAGGGATCGACTTCTTAGTTTCCTCAAAGTGTGTGTCTAGACCCCTTGAACTGAAATCACAAGGAGTCAAGTGTCAGCTCAGCAGATGGAAAAAGATCCACCAAGGTCAAGTGGGCTGCCTCAGAAGACAGTGTGTTTCTGTAGATAGAAAATGCTAGTGATGTCCTCAGAAAGAAGCTGTAAAAGGCCTCTAGGGATGACAAAGTCAGCACTAGTGAACCCTTCTATAAAGAGCCAGATAATAAATATTTTAGGCTTGTGGGCTATCCTATTGTTACAGCCACTCAACCCTGCCATTGTGGCACAGAATGAAAATATTAATGAAGCATGGCTGTGTTTAATAAAACTTTATTTTCAAAAAAAAGTGACTGTGGACCAGATTTAGCCTGTGGGCCATAGTTTGCCTACCTTTTCTCTAGAGGATTGATAAAATGACTTGATACCAAGAAAAATATATTGAAGAAAAAGCAGGAAGGAAGGTTTAGAAACAGACAGGTGAGAGTAATGAGATTGTTTTCAGGATAGTAATGGAGGTAGATATGGCAGCAGGTTTGTAGAAAAATATTCCTGGGATTTGCTAAGAGTGTCATTGCAGAGAAGGGCTAGTGTGGACCGCAAGTCTCTCCCTGCAAAGCAAGCAATTTAACCCATGCATTCAGGGCCACCTCATCTCATCCTAGGTCATAGATCGCTGTCTCATGCACATGATCCTATTTGTGGTTTTCTACAGTGTTAGGATTTGGGACAACAGAACATGGGAGGGTCCAGGTGAGCTTTGGGGTGATGGGTCAGTTCTGCAGTGGAGGCAGCCTTCTCAGGCATGGAGGGCAGGGGGGTTCCTTTTCCTCCTTATCCACACACATCACATTTCACACTGTTCTGGAGGGGAAAGGTGGAGAGGAAAGACTCACACAGGTTATCTCAGAATGTCAACTGGGGCTGCAAATTGGCCTTTTTAAAAAATCTCTGTGGTCCACCTCAAATATGTATGTATCCCTTTGACTTTTAGAAAAAGCTCTTCAGAGTTTATTGGAATCTCTGACCTGTCCACCCTACACACCAACCCAGCACCTGGAGCGGGAGCAGGCCCTGGCCAAGGAATTTGCGGAAATTCTGCATTTCACCCTTCGATTCGATGAGCTGAAGGTTAGGCCATGTGTGCTTGGACAATTTAACAGATTCGTACTGAGCACCTGTATGTCCAGGTGCTTTGCAGGGCTGTGGGGTGGGGGAAAAAGATGAGGGAAGTAGCTCTTTTCCTCGAGAGACCTGTGATGTGGTGAGAATTCACACTCCTTGTGGTCAAAGTGATTTACAATGGTGGTTTGTACGTGGAAATTCAAAATCTGCCAAATGCAACCAGAGAAAACATCTCAAGTGTCTATTCCTCTTTGGAAGCAAGTGTGCTTTCCCTAAAATCTAGCCTAGGGTAAAAATAGGGCATATTCTTAAATAATGAAGCTCTGAGTCTATTTTTAACCCAAAGTTATTTTGACTCTTGGGTAACAAAGAGAAGTCCTGGTATCTGTGCAAAATATAGGTCCTGGACTTCGGGTGCATAACCCCCCTCTGATGCTGAGAAATGACCTTCTTTCCTCTTTTCTGAACTTCAGATGAGGAACCCAGCTATTCAGAATGACTTCAGCTACTACAGAAGGACCATCAGTCGCAATCGCATTAACAACATGCATGTGAGTCCCTGGATCTCCTGGGTCGACAGCCCCAGGTTCCAAATCTCTTTTAATTTCTGCATCAGGAGGGGCACAGGGAGAAGACAGAGCCTTTGTGATTCATTTTCCGGAGATGTTGACCATCTCTTTATCAATGGCATCTTCTCATCTTCTTTTCATCAGCTAGACATTGAGAATGAAGTCAACAATGAGATGGCAAATCGAATGTCCCTGTTCTATGCAGAAGCCACGCCGATGCTGAAAACCCTCAGCAACGCCACCATGCACTTTGTCTCCGAAGTAAGTGATGTTGACCAACAGAGTGCCTTCTGCCCGGTTGTGCATAAAAGCTGCTAACAGGCTGACACCCTTTGTGTCTCCCATTTAGAACAAAACCCTGCCAATAGAGAACACCACAGACTGCCTCAGTACGATGACAAGTGTTTGTAAAGTCATGCTGGAAACTCCGTAAGTTAAATCAGAGGTGTAGCCATGTCAAAAATTCACATATCTCTGTAACAATGATGATGGTGGTGATGATAACTTCTAACGTGTGGGTCAGCACGTCAACATTTCCTTATATATTAATACTGAATTAATTTCATAAAGAGCTCTGGCTCTAGGTGTAGTTATCTCCGTCTTAAAGCTAAAGAAGACGAGGCAGAAATTGGTTAACTGAGATCTTCCCAAAGATCACATGGCTTGTTCGATGGCAGAATCAAAACTTGAATCAAAGATGCAGGAGAAGTTGTATGCAGATAAAATGGTGGATTAAGTTAAATGACTGGGTAATTGTTATAAGTATGTTGGAGAAAAGATTTGAGAGAATATTTAAAACCAAGAGTAGAAGAGGTAAGACTATTGTAAAAATGATAATGAAAATCTCTCTTTCATGCATGTGGCAGTTTCTCTGTACTTAAATTAGTTGCTAGATTTAAAAAATGGTTGAGTTGTTGAGGTGAGGCAGTATGGTAATGAGGAAATCTTCACTCCAGTGTCAGGGTTCCCCTTATTCTATTTATTTTGTAGCCCCTTCTGTGCCCATTGACAAGTGGTCTGACCTGTCTGGACCTTGGTTTCCTTATCTGATGAGATCATCATAATGCCATCTACGAGGCAGAAAGTTTGGGAGTGCCAAAGGCATCAAGAATGTCTTCTAAAATTTGATGTTCTGTTCAAATGTAAGATGGCATTCCTTTCAGATATTTCATTTATATTTAAGTTAATATTTATTCCAAGATGGAAATAGTAATCATCATCATTGTGGGGCCAAGTCAGAATGAAGTTGATGTTAAGAAAGCCTCTAGAATTGGCCTGAATTATCTGAATCATCAATGACCCTGTCAAGGTAAGTGAACAGAATTCAAGCTCCACAAATACTCTCAACCCAATCAGTGGTGTGCAATCTCTTTTAGGTATCTTTGCCAATCTAATTCAATCTGCAGCCTGTATCTTAACAAAGGAAGTTACCCTGACTGGCGACGCAGTAGCTGCTCTATAGAAATGAGCTTGATTCGTTTTCTCCATAATAAAGCCATTATTCTCTATAATCTAGGACAGCCAGAGAGACCTGCTATAAAATATTCATGATTGATGGGCGGGGGAGTTATGTACGTGATGAGCTGGCTTGCTGAGGGCAGAAGAGAAAAGAATTTACTGCCCTCCAATTTACCTTGTTTTCACACTGGTTGGATAGATTCAAGGAGAATTATCATCGCCAGTTTCTTTAAGAGCTTATTAACCTGGTTCTTGCAGGTCTAGGATTGTTCTCAAGAGAGGATTGCAGGAGGCTAAACTAGCCAGTTGTGGAGCCAAAAACAAACACACTCTGTCATGGAAGTAACACCTCTGCCATTTCTCGTCTCTTCCAGGGAATACAGGAGTAGGTTTACCAGTGAAGAAACGCTGATGTTCTGCATGAGGGTCATGGTGGGGGTCATCATCCTCTACGACCACGTGCACCCCGTGGGAGCTTTCTGCAAGACATCCAAGATCGATGTAAGAACAGTCATGATAGGTGATTTCCCAATAGGGTCTCGTGAATGTCACCAAACAGACCTTGCTTCCCTCTCTCCCTCCCCTCCATCCACCCCCCACCAACTGCCCATGAGTGAGTTCTGCCGGTTGCAAATCCATCAAGGCAGCTCTCCTCTTAGCAAGAAGTCCAGTCCTGTTCACGGGCTTACAGCAAATGCATTCAACCTCAAAGGCACAGAAGAAGAGTGGAGATGCTGATTCCCTCAGCCTGTAGAGGGGCTGGGGGTGAACAGTCACTTAGCTGCTAGCTGCCCCTTCAGTTTACCCATGTGCCATATACATGTTTATTTGTATATATGTGTCTCAATGTGAAAAGCATCAGGAGATAACTGGATTACAAAACACCATGGTCAAATCCCAAACAACATTCCGACTTCCTGTCCCATAGCCCGGCAGATGGTACTACCTGATTCTCATGCTTTTTCTTGTCCTCGGACAATGCTTGAGCCCTACTCAGAGTGCCTGCCCTCTTCTCCACTGGGGGAGGGTTTCTTTAAGACACTCCTCACATGTCCCCTCGTGTGGAGCATGTGTCCCACTCCCTGCATGGAGCAGAGCCTTGCTTCTCTTCCGGCCCCAAAGTTCCCACCATTTTGGATTTTCTGACAGACTCTGGGGCTTCCCTGGTGGCTCAGCAGTAAAGCATCTGCCTGCAATGCAGGAGACACAGGTTCAATCCCTGGGTAGGGAAGATCCCCTGGAGAAGGAAATGGCAACCCACTCCAGTATTCTTGCCGGGGAAATCCCATGGACAGGAAGCCTGGTGGGCCGTAGTCCAGGGGGTCACAAACAGTTGGACACGACTTGGCGACTAAACAACAAACACAGATTCTGAGTTTGTTGGCAAGAGCAGAGACCAGGATCTATACACCTGATGCCCACCCCATTGCCTGACAGTGTCCTTGGTCCATAGTCCAAGTCAGTAGATGCTCCATAAAATTTTTGCTGAGTGAATGAATAGGATTGGAAAACAAATGATAGTTGGTGTGCAAGTGATTTCCTGTTGATTGTGGGATAAAGACACTCCTCTCAGCCCAGTGTTTTCCTGCAGCAGCACCAGTAGTGTATCCCTGTATTAATTTAAAGCCTTCTAAGCACACAATAGGACCTTTGGTACTAACTTATTCTAACAGAGCTAAGTAGGGGCATGCACACTCTAGACTCATTCATGCATACACAAGAGCATCTCTGATGCTTTAGTTCTGTGCAGACAGAAGGTCCAGATGCCCATAGGGGCTGTGAGTCTGAAGAGTGTAAGAAAATATATCAATTCATAATGCAACTCGGTTTACTTATTTTGAGGTTCTGGCTTCCTAGCATAGCTAGCCATGGTTCTCCATAGAGTCTTTCTTATTTTTAATATAATTGTTTTTATTTCTCAAGAAAATAAATATTTATATAAAAATTTGGGGAAAATAAAGGAAATCAATATACAGAAAATTAAACATATCTGGGTAACCTCACCATGGACAGGTGACCACCATCAATAAGTCACATGTGTTTGTCCCTTCATTTTATATAGATGTTTGGGTGTCTGTGTGTATGCAGTAATACTTAACAGATTAGAACCCTGCTATAATTGCTATTTAAAAACGTATTTAATTTGCATAACAGTATATTACCAAGTTTTTTCCATACCAATAAATATTTCATTGTATTCTTCGTGAGGCTTTAACATTTTCATGCTATAGATTGAGCATAAATAGCTCTATTAATAACCCATGAATATCATTTGAATATGGATTGAATTTATTACCCAGTACTCATAGGACATTCTCATTTACCACAGCCATTTGTTAACTTGTCAGAGAGTCAATAATTAAAAATACACTGAGTACCATTATGTCTTGTAGCCTTAACCTTTAAAAAAAGCTTGTCCTTGCTTGTCACTCACTGACTCTTTCTGCAGAGGATGTAAACATTATACGATGTTCGTTCTAACCCTCCCCAGGCCTGATGAAGTCTGTTTGCTCATGTCGGTCTCACTAAGAACGGCTTGCTTGTATTGAAGCTCACCCATGTCTCTAAGAAAGTTTCAGATTTATAGAGCACAGTATGTATACTATATAAGGGGCTGTTTTTCTCTGATGACATAAAGGCTCTCCTTCCAGATATCAGTCTGCTTCGAAGTCAGCAGTTACAGGCACGGGGTTTATAAACCCTCAGGGTATCAGCATCAACCATGAAGAAGCAGATAATGGACTAGATCCTGTCCCCTGCACTTACAGAGAACATGTTCTGGAGCCCAAAATGGAAGTGCTGAGCTCTAGACACCCAGATGAGGGAGAAATTCCTTCTGTAGAGAGGCAGAGAAAGAGGGCGATGTTTCAGGTGGATCTGGGGGATCTTACCAAGTGGATGGAGAGAAGGAAGAGCACTCCAGGCAGAGGATTCATCCCAGCAGAGTCATCACGGCCCAGAGGGATGTTCGTCATTTAGAGAACAGATGCTATAAATGGGTGTCAGGGATGCAGGCTGGAGTGAGGTGGCGTTTTCAATTGATTTCCTTAAAACTACATGGAGCGATCCAATACAGTCACTCTTTAAGCCCAGTCCCGAGCCCACACCTCACCCAGAATCCCAGACCCCCACCTCCTCTGGACACCTGAGGTATGGCCGGCCTCAAATCATAGGTTCTCACTTTCACACAGACCTGCTCCTCCTCCTGGGCTCCTGTCTCAGGTATTTCACCTCTCTTCACCCTGGGGTCAAAGCCAAACCTGGGGTTCTTCCACAGAACCTAAGAATAATCTTGTTCGCTCTTCACCGTCACACCTCCTCAGACACTGAGTCCTGTGGCCTGGACCTCAGCGCATCCTCTCATCTCTCCCTGACCCTCTGTGTCTGCTGCTGCTCTCACACGCTCACTCACACCGTCACTCACACGCTCACTCACACCCTCCCTCACACGCTCACTCACACGCTCACTCACACCCTCCCTCACACCCTCACTCACATGCTCACTCACACTGTCACTCACATGCTCACTCACACCCTCCCTCACATGCTCACTCACACGCTCACTCACACTGTCACTCACATGCTCACTCACACCGTCCCTCACACGCTCACTCACACCCTCCCTCACACCCTCACTCACACGCTCACTCACACTGTCACTCACATGCTCACTCACACCGTCACTCACACACTCACTCACACCCTCCCTCACACGCTCACTCACACGCTCACTCACACTGTCACTCACATGCTCACTCACACCCTCCCTCACACGCTCACTCACACGCTCACTCACACTGTCACTCACATGCTCACTCACACCGTCACTCACATACTCACTCACACCCTCCCTCACACACTCACTCACATGCTCACTCACACCCTCCCTCACACCCTCACTCACACGCTCACTCACACTGTCACTCACATGCTCACTCACACCGTCACTCACACACTCACTCACACCCTCCCTCACACGCTCACTCACACGCTCACTCACACTGTCACTCACATGCTCACTCACACCGTCACTCACACACTCACTCACACCCTCCCTCACACGCTCACTCACACGCTCACTCACACTGTCACTCACATGCTCACTCACACCGTCCCTCACACGCTCACTCACACCCTCCCTCACACCCTCACTCACACGCTCACTCACACTGTCACTCACATGCTCACTCACACCGTCACTCACACACTCACTCACACCCTCCCTCACACACTCACTCGCTCACTCACACGCTTACTCACACACTCACTCACACCCTCCCTCACACCCTCACTCACACGCTCACTCACACGCTCACTCACATGCTCACTCACACCGTCACTCACACACTCACTCACACCCTCCCTCACACGCTCACTCACACGCTCACTCACACTGTCACTCACATGCTCACTCACACCGTCCCTCACACGCTCACTCACACCCTCCCTCACACCGTCCCTCGCACGCTAACTCACACCCTCCCTCACACGCTCACTCACACCCTCCCTCACACACTCACTCGCTCACTCACACGCTCACTCACACACTCACTCACACCCTCCCTCACACCGTCACTCACATCCTCCCTCTCAGGGGCTCCCACTGGCCCTCCCATCTCCAGCTCTGCCTCCTCAGATCCCTTTCAGTATTAATCACATTATTAGATTGTTGAACACCTATCAAGAATATTTTCCACAGGTCAAGGCCTCGAGTCCTGAATATGTTGTTAAATGCACATCGAATCTGGTCCCGACTGCATCTCTGACTGTGTCTTGTAATTCACGCCCCAGGCTTTCATCAGCCTGAGATCGAACTAGAAATTCCCATAGAGTGTCCACCACACTCCTGCCTCTTTTCTAATCTGCGTCCCCATTTCTCCCCGGGCACTTTTTACAAGAACACATATCAGAGGATGATAAGGAGCTGTTTGTCTCTCTTCTCCCACGGGACTCTGAGCTCTTGGGAGAGGGACTGAATCTCTTCATCCTGTGCTTGTCCTCGTCCTGCACCTGTGACAGGCGTCTCTGATTTACCACAACATTCTTTTTGGATGAGTCTAAACATACCCCCAAATGATTCTCAGCCCTGTGCTTCTGGCTGCCCCCATCAATCCAACAAGCTTTATCAGGTTTTTAGGAAAAAGCTTTCAACCTGCAAGAACATTTTCTAAGTGACCATTGTGAGAGAGGTCCTTAGTACTGTATACTGTCAGTGCATGAATATCTGTGAGTTTAAAATGACTGACTATATTCTTTCCAGAGGATTCTTCCTTTGCGGAAAAAATTCCCATATATGAATAACATAATGTGATCTATTAAGATGCAGATTTAGCTTTCGTGTATTTCCCAAATGATGAATAAATTATATTGCAAGTACACAAAAAGCTAAGAAACTTGCCCAAGTTTATGAAGATGCTAAACAAAGAAGGATGGATGAAACCCAGGCATTCTGCCTCCATGTGTTTCGTATTCCTAACTATTGTCCTTTACTGGCCCTCTCCTGGCCTAGGGAGGAAGACAAATTAATCTGAGCACTAAAATCTCTAAGGTTCTCTGAGAAATGTCAGTGTACTATCAGGGATACAAATACTTCTACCTGGTGAAGGTAATGAGATCAGAGGAAGTTTCCTGGTGTTGGTGAGCTCTAGCTGAGTCCTAAAAAAATTTTTAGAGAGATTACCAGTCAAACAACTAAAGGAGGAAATGCATTCTGGGCAGAAGGGTGGTATAAAATGATCACGTTTGCAGTTCATTTGGTCAGCCTCCCCTGAGCACAGATTGGAGAAGCTCTGCTCTTGGCTCTGGTGTCCAAGATAAGAAAATCAGTCTCAAGTCTTTGTCCCCAAAGGCCAGACACAGAAGACATTCAATTGTGGTATAATATGAAAACTGACATAGACACTTCTAGAAACCCACAGAAGCAACTCCCTGGCCCGACAGAGGAGGAAGGTTTGTTGGTCATTTCAATGTTTGGTTTCTGTGAGCACAAACAATGTGGTATTATTACAGGTAGATGTTGTTATGGACAGATACCATGATGGGCAGAATTGCTAAGATATTAACCAAATCTTGTTCTTTCTCTTCCTAGATGAAAGGCTGCATAAAGGTTTTGAAGGAACAGGCCCCAGACAGTGTGGAGGGGCTGCTGAATGCCCTCAGGTGAGCCTCAGCCCTGTGGCGCAGCAATCCTTCAGATCCACTGCTGATTTAGATGCTGCCAGGGGCCGAGGGCTAAAAACACCAAGCTTAACCTCTTACGTCTGTTAACACATGTTGAGGTCAGCCCCATTTTTATCATCCCCTTTTCACAGATGGAAGAAGCTGAAATTTAGAGAAGTCAACTCACTTGGCGAAAGTTTTCACGACAGATGGCTGAGTCGAGATTAAACCCAGGTCTGGGTGACCCTGCAAGTCAAAGACCAGATCCTGGCCACACTGCTTTGTGGTTGGTGGGGACTTGTCAGGAGAAGAAACCTCCTGGGTCTCACTTCCCCCTCCACCCCTGCTACCCAGACGTGGCTGCACATGAGAATTATGTGCATAGCTTTTGCCAACACAGGTGCTTGGGTCCAACCCAGGCCAGATGAATTTTAATCACTGGGGTAGGGGCTCAGGAATCCATTTTGGGTTTGTGGGTTTGTTCTGAAGGTCCCTGCATGAGGCATCTGTGCAGTTGCCAATACTGAGAACCCTACTCCCCTGTCTAGATGCCCTTGTTTCTGGCCAGTGCTCCTGACAGCTCCTCTCTGCTCCCGAGCCATGCTAAAGCATGCTCTTCCCAAGGACACATGCACTTAATCCACTGCAGGGGCAGGCTTCTTATTTGTTTAGCTGTGACACATCTATATAGTTTGTTGAATCATGCCAATCGGATTGCCATCTGGAAAAGTTTATGGTCCCTGCTGTCTTACTTGTTGTTGATTTCCCTCTGTTCCTCTCAATACCATTCATGTAGTGAACGTTCAATAAGTGGGATGGAGCAATGATCCTCTCTGATGTACAACATGTATGTTTCATGCTCTCATTTAATCATCACAAGTCAGAGTGGTAAGATCTATTATACCCATCTAATAAAGGAAGAAACTCAGATGCACATGACACAAATAAGTTATACACTGAGGCTGATCCTTTTTGGTGCAGCTGCTAAGTCACCATTCTTCAGAACAGATGTGGATTAACCTAAGAGTCTTTCAAATCCTGTGGGCAAACCAAGGTTTTTCTCCATTGGTGCTCATTTCATAGAAGGCAGACTTTCCACACTCACTAAGAAATCTTTTGGCTTCTGGTTTTTCTTTTAAGATTTTTTTTTTGTTGCAGACCATGTTAAGTCTTTGTTAAATTCATGACGATATTGCTTCTGTTTTATGTTTTGGTTTTTTGGCCATGAGGTGTGTGGGAATCTCGACTACCCGACCAGGGATCGAACCCACGCCTCTTGCATTGAAAGGTTGACCACTGGACCATCAGGGAAGTCCAGTGTCATTCAGTTAAGCAAGGCTTGGAGACCAGGGCGCTGTGGTAGACTGCAAGTTCCATCGGGTTCTTGGCATTTTGTGTCTCCTTTAGGCACTGTGATGAAGTCAGAGGGTACAGACTTTTGAGGCAGCCAGACCTAGATCCACATCAGAAACCACAAATTGTTCATAAATCATGCATTGTTATATTTGTCATCTGGAATGGGTCATTTAACTTCTCTAAATCTCAGTTTGCTCATCTGTAAAATGGAAGTAATAACCTGTCCTGCAAAGAGTTAGTGTGAGTGTGAGTGAAATAAAAACTTCCACAGAGTGCCTAGAACATGGTCAAGATTTTATTACACGTTCATTCTCCTTCCCTTCCTTTTCATGACCTATTTCTACACCAGTTAATGTGAGGATACACATTACACCACGTACACATTACACCACTTTTGTTTCCTATATGGATCTGCCTTAGTGCCCCCTTGTGGTGGTAATGAGGATAAGCACTCTCACAAAAGGAGAAAACAGTAACCAGAGAGTTGGATAATGTTGTTATGGTGACTCAGTGGTTAAGAATCCTCCTGCCAGCGCAGGAGATGTGGGTTCGATCCCTGGTGGAGGAAATGGCAGCCCATTCCAGTATCCTTGCCTGGGGAATCCCATGGACAGAGGAGCCTGTGAGCTATAGTCCATAGGGTGCCAAAAGAGTCACACACGATTTAGCAACTAAGCAACAACAACAGTGTTGTTATAGGCAAACCGACCTTTTAATATCTGTGACTCAGGAGCTGTGCCCTAGATGGCCAACAGCCTGCACTCAAGCACGTGAAATCTGTCTCCCTGGAAACCGAGATTGCTTGTATCTCTTCCATGTAATTATTTGATTAGGTAGAAGATCTATTTGTTTAATAACCAAAATATAAACTTCTTTAGAAGGAAGGATTGAATATTAAATCTGAGACTAAGTTGGGCACTGAAGTGTGACTCTTTGTGTAAAGAACAGATGCCAAGTTTGATTTCTAAATATGAGCTGTGCCTCCCAAGCTAAAGATGAGCTGACAACTCCGATGGAAGCTGTCTCAGAGCTCACTGTTTGCACACTGTTTGCACACTGACTGCCGTCATTTTCTCTCCACCCAGGTTCACTACAAAGCACTTGAATGATGAATCGACTTCCAAACAGATTCGAGCGATGCTTCAGTAAAGCCTTGCTCAGTGAAGAGGATCTTTGAACTGACCTCAGAAGATGTATATGTTTACATAATTTAATACAGATTGATGTTAATACTTGTGTATTTACATAACCGTTCCCTTCTTGTCACTGAAATATATGGACCTTAATTTGTATCCTGACTGACTCAACCCAGAGATCATAAATTGACTGGAGAGCCTTACCTTCGATGTCTAAAACAAAAACCCCTTCTCCAAAAGGCAGAATTTGGAGACGTTGATCTTTGCTACTGGAGTTCCTTACGCCTGTAACAATCAGAACTTCCCAACAGCTTGTGGTCATGTTTTAATTCTAGATGTGTGGTCTCTATGGGAAGTATAGTTAGAGAAACATGAAGAGTTTGATTTCCTGGGTCAGCCCAGCTACAAGAAACACAACTGTTATCCTGACAGAGAGAGAGGGGGAATCCCAGAAAAGAAAAATGCACGTGGAGATACAAATCCCAGTGTCTGGAATTCAGCACACCCCCTCTCTTTCCTCAGATGGCACAGCACCCTTGCAACTTTTCTGTTTGCACCTATTTTATTTATCAGCATTTTCTCTTCCTGTTTTGATTTATACCCTGTAACATTCCCTTTCCATTTTTCAAGAGGAAAAAATCAGCGTGTTTGCATCAATTTGTGGAGGAGAAGGGAGAATAGAGAGATGTGCTCTTGTGGCTGGGCTGGTGACTGTTGTGGAAGTGGGGACAGGTGGGGAAGAAGGGCATCCAAGCAACGACAGTCATCTCTCTACTTCAACCCTCTGTCTCCAGGATCAGGGAAGTGGAGCTCTGGCTAAAATTGTGGGTGAGGTTGCTAATATTCCAGTTGTCTGTGGAGCGCTAGGCACACAACTCCTCCTAATAGGAGCCATGGCCTCTGGGGACCATTCATGTGGCAGCAGAGATCTAGCTAGACCTTAACTAGTTATCAGAAAGCTTGGGGAATTTAGAGGGGAGATTTTTATTTTCTGGTTATCTGATATTTAAAAGACAGCTCCTCCAGGACCTAACTACCAGCTTGTTACAATGTATGAACTCGGGCCTGAGTACTGGGATTAAATCCTAGACTTGTTGATTCAGAGTGAACTTGGAAAATTCACTTAAATTCTATGTGTCTCACTGTCCTCATCTATAAAATGGGCAAATAAAATAGATAACCTCCAATACTCCTATAAGACCATGAGCCAATAAGAAGACTGACTCTCACATCCTTCGTTTGTAAATAGAGTCCGGTAAGCATCACCCCACCTTGCCTTGATGATTAGCGATATGACAAGGGTTATTCTGTCTGCAGATCAGAGTTTAGAGTGGAATCTTGGAAATCTTCTATTCTGGTCTCCAGTGAGGATGAAGTCAAACAGCATCACCCCTCTGTAGGACTAGAACCCAGGATGCCTCATTCCTGATTCCATGTCCTTTTCTTTTCACCACGTGGCCTATGCATACATACTATAGGGTGATATTGGACACTTTTAAATAAACCTTCAACCTGGCCTGTATAATTGCTTGCCTATTTCTGATGGAAGCAGAGAGTTGCCCAGGGAATGATAATTCCAGAAGTTGGGTTTGAGTATATCAGAGTTTGATGTCATTGTCCCAAGGAATGAGCTGTCACACCATTACTTTCTGGATTTTGGTGGCCAGGTGGTAGTCCCTTGAGTCCTCTTAAGAATAGGAGAGACATACTTAGGTTTTGTTTATTTTTACTAAATCCATTCAGTGGCAGAATGGATTCCCTGGTCTATATCTAAATGTCAGTCAGTCAATAAAGAGAGGAAAAGCCCTTTTCCTTAGAGCTTTTCAAGCTGAACAAGTACAGATGGTTGGATGAGGGTTCTGTCATCATAACAGAAACGCACTAAATGGCTTTCAAAGACCTTTCCAAACCTAGGGATTCTTAAACCCTAGAGGAATCCAGAAGTTGGGATAACACTGGGTGAACAAATTCGTTAGATACTCAGCTTCTTTTACTTGGAAGCCACATGTCTTTGGGCAACAACTTTCAAGACTAGAAATGTAAAAGTACTCAATATTTATTGTAATGGGGTCTATTTTCCTCCCATATCAGAGAAAGGACTTGCAGAGTAAATGGTTGAGCACATTTATAATTTTTAATTCGACTTTCTCTCAAGTAGGACCAAACATATGGGGAGAGAGCTGCTGGCCTGCCCCAATTTAGCCAGGCCACCTTGTTTCAAAGCCAAGATTCACCAGTACATGGATTCTCAAAAGCCCAGGGCCTAAACTATTGCTTCTGGTTAGCAGCAGGACAGGTTAACTGAATGTCTGTGATCACTAACAGGTGATGGGCCTTGGGTCCACTCCAGAGCTATAGTGGGAGACAAATTCTTTTAACAGACTGTCCTTCAGGTGTCCTTGAACAGTCACATTTTTGTGTGCTGCATGCACGTGTGTCCAGGACCCATGAACTGGGCAGGGGAAAGTGCTAGCCACGGTATCCATGATCCCATGTCAATGTTAGCTATATTTCATATTTGCAGTCTCATAGTTTTCAAATAAAAGTGTACTCCATTACTCAGATATTTATTTTTGGGCAAGTGACAAGGTGAAAATTACATTTCTTAGATGCACTGCTACTTTGGCATTATAATTTTGTTCTCAGAAACCTTTTATGTGCCACTAGGCATTAGTTAAAAAAAAGAAAGTGACAATGTTTTGAATTGTGGTGACCCATTGGGGCTGGAGTTTTAATTAAGAACCAGAAAGAAACTCCTGGATACTATCCTTTAACTATTAGTTAATATCATGCTTCATCGGTCTTTGCTCCTAGTCATCACCATTGTATCAAGATATTAATGGTAAACTGAGGTTTTTAATACATTATCACATTTAAGTAACAGTAATTTCATGCTTCCTCAAAAGAAAAATGAAGCTTACTCAGTCTTGGGATCTAACTGCAGTAGACATCAGAGACTTCTCATTCAATCTTGTATCCCAGACAGCTACAAATTTTTGTAGATGTTAATAATAAACATTGGAATTTTGTCTTAAGGAAACAAAAACTTTGGAACCCAATGTTCCCACTACATCTATAAAGGCTGTTGCATACACAAAGCTGTTTAAAAAGTGTCATATGTTGTTTGCTGAAGTCATTGTAATTTTTTTGCCTGCTCTGCCTCTTTTTGTACAGAAGTTTTGAGTGTGAAATGAAAATTAAAGTTTGGTACATATATTTAAAAATATACTTCTTTTATATGATGTTCAAGGTTGAGTGGGTAGTAATCACACAGTCATAAGTACTTGTTGTGCTAAGTGTTAGTCACTCAGTTGTGGCTGACTCTTTGCAACCCATGGACTGTAGCCCACCGGGCTCCTCTGTCCATGCAATTCTCCAGGCAAGAATACTGGAGTGGGTAGCATTCCCTTCTCCAGGGGATCTTCCCAACCCAGGGATCAAACCCAGGTCTCCTGCATTGCCAGTAGATTCTTTACCATCTGAGACACCAGGGAAGCTCTAGATGCTTGCTGCATGTAAATATTTGCTAAATGTCTGCTCTGGGGATCCGGAAATCACACCAATTGCCTTCACCTCTCTAAGCCTCCATTTCTTCATATATCCAAAATCTGAAACAGCCAAAATGAACTCCTCTTGGTACCAGCTGTATTTATGCACTTCAGTGACGACCCCCATTATTTAAAAAGGCATAAACTACAGAGATGCATGACATATTTAGAGATGCATGAGACCTACTTATTCAAGGAGGCTAAGAAGTAAAAGAGCATTTATTTGCTCTTTTATTTTTTCTCTTGAGTGTAGTGGCACTTTCTGGGTTTGGCAAAATTAATAATAACCTATTGCATAAAAGCACATTTTTCAGGCAATTTAAACTTGAAAGCAACTCTCCTAATGATTAAACACTGAAACTTTTCTAGAGCACTACTTTTAATCCCTGAACCTCTTAAGCTGATCACCTAAGACCTAATTGTGTGTTTTCAGTGGGTCAGAGTCCCCAAGAGAGACTTTCCATGAGTCTATATACAAAACACAAAGGGAAATGAATAATTTTTCTGTAAATTGACACACAGACAAGTTATAATGGACAAAAGCTGGAAAGAAGGTAAAAGAAAGGGGCCTTTGAGAGTGAAGAAAAGGAGAGAGAGAAATCCTAATTAAATAAATGCTGAGAGTCAAAAGACATGAAAAAAATGAGTAAGCATATGTGTGATTGTCAAAAGGAACACAACTGGTGAGGAATTGCACATGTTTATACCAACCAGAAATTTGGTTGTTAATCAGAGTTCTCCTGGAAGGATGGTAAAGGAGAGCTCAGCTGATACATTCCTGAAACCTAGTGAGCATTTGCAATCAGTAGTCCATACCTGATTTTGTGCTTTATCAGTTACCAGTTGTTCAGTCTCTGAGTCGTGTCCAACTCTTTGCAACCTCATGGACTGCAATATGCCAGGCTTCCCTGTCCTTCACCATTTCCTAGAGTTTGCTCAAATTGATGCCCATTGAGTCAGTGATGCCATCCAACTATCTCATCTTCTATCATCTCCTTCTCCTCCTACCTTCAATCTTCCCCAGCATCAGGGTCTTTTTCAGTGAGTTGGCTCTTCGCATCAGGTAGCTAAATTATTGGAGTTTCAGTTTCAGCATCAGTCCTTCCAGTGAATATTCAGGGTTGATTTCCCTTAGGATTGACTTGTTTGATCTCCTTGCAGTCCAAGGGACTTTCAAGAGTCTTCTCCAGCACCACAGTTCAAAAACATCAATTCTTTAGTGCTCAGCTTTCTTTATGGTCCAACTCTCATATCCATACACGACCACTAGAAAAACCATAGCTTTGACTATATGGACCTTTGTTGGCAAAGTGATGATGCCGCTCCATTATCAGTAAGCAGACAGAACTTCTAGATGTTTTCTATTTGAAAGGTCTATAAGGGTAATTAGTCATCACAATGTAAATTACCAATTAAATAATACTGTATAATATTGATTGATTTATTTAAACTATTTATATTAAGTACATTAACATATCCAATACCAAAATCCTGGTCACTGCTGGTTACCTCCACCCTGACTGAGTACACCTACATATACCTCTTACTCAGTAAATAGAAAGGTCTTGACCATTCTGTCTGCTCCAGCTCAAAGGTCAAATTCCAAAGAGAGAATTTTTCTTCCTAGGTCTCATCAAGTTCCTAGGGCTGTATTTTTACCACTCTAGCTCGTCCCTTGACTGATGTCCCAGAATTTCCTCTAAAGGGTGTCTTTTTGGCTGAAAGTTCTTGTAAACTCAAGATAGTCTTTTCTGTATAAAATGTTCCAGTTTTTGCTATCAAATTGCACATTTCCAGACTCCTCTTTCTCTCTGCCTACAATTTTAAATTGTCCTTGTTTGCCCCACAACAGGCTTTTTCTCAAGTCATGAGCTATATTTTATTAACATCCCTAAGCCATCCAAGAGCTAAAGTCTTCAGTATTGTGATTTGAGAACTGGTAGTTCTAAAAGGCTTCTTAGACTTTGAAGAAGCTTATCTCTAGAAATTATCAAAAGCACTTGGAGGAGGCCATAAAATTCTTTCCTTCCAAATTTAAATAGATTTAAAAGGATTTTTTAATTCCTTTTATGTGACAGAAATAATGCAATCTTTATAGGGAGAAGTTATAAAGGTGGTGGGGCTACATGTGAATATGAGTGGGAAGGATGCTAAACCTCTCTTTTTCGGTTCTTAATGGATTTAATGTATTTGATGCTAAATATAGGCCACTGCACAGCAATTTAAACTATGTGTTTGCTAGAACACTTTCTAACACCTTACACAAAAATAAACTCAAAATGGATTAAAGATCTAAAGGTAAGACCAGAAACTATAAAACTCTTACAGAAAAACATAGGCAGAACATGCTCAGACATAAATCACAGCAAGATCCTCTATGATCCACCCACCAAAGTAATGGAAATAAAAACAAAAGTAAACAAATATGACCTAACTAAACTTAAAAGCTTTTGTACAATGAAGGAAACTATAAGCAAGGTGAAAAGGCAGCCTTCAGAATGGGAAAAAATAATAGCAAACAAAACAACCGACAAAATATACAAAGCAGCTCAGCAGCTCAATACCAGAAAAACAAACAACCCAATCAAAAAGTGGGTCAAAGAACTAAACAGACATTTCTCCAAAGAAAACATACGGGTAGCTAATAAACACATGAAAAGATGCTCAGCATCACTCATTATTAGAGAAATGCAAATCAAAACCACAATGAGGTATCATCTCATGCCAGTCAGAATGGCCACCATCAAAAAGTCTACAGACAATAAATGTTGGAGAGGGTGTGGAGAAAAGGGAAACCTCTTACACTGCTGGTGGCAATGCAAACTGGTGCAGCCACTATGGAGAACAATGGGGAGATGCCTTAAACTGGAAATAGAACTGCCATAGGACCCAGCAATGCCACTGCTGGCCATACACACCGATGAAGCCAGAATTGAAAGAGACACATGTACCCCAATGATGTTCATTGCAACACTGTTTACAATAGCTAGGACATGGAAGCAACCAAGATGTCCATCAGCAGACAAATGGATAAGGAATTTGCAGTACATATACATAATGGAATATTACTCAGCTATAAAAAAGAACACATTTGAGTCAGTTCTAATGAGGTGGATGAAACTGGAGCCTATTTTACAAAGTGAAGTGAGTCAGAAAAAGAAACACTAATACAGTATATTAACACATATATATGGAATTTTGAAAGATGGTAACAATGATCCTATATGCAAGGCAGCAAAAGAGACACAGATGTAAAGAACAGACTTTTGGGCTATGTGGGAGAAGGGGAGGGTGGGATGATTTGAGAGAATAGTATTGAAACATGTATATTACCATATGTAAAGTAGATGACCAGTGCTAGTTTGATGCATGAAGCAGGGCACTTAAAGCCGGTGGTCTGGGACAACCCAGAGGGATGGGAGGGGAGAAAGATGGGAGAGGGGTTCAGGTTGGGGGGACATATGTGCGCCCATGGGTCATTCATGTCGATATATGGCAGAAAACCACCACCATATTGTAAAGAAATTATCCTCCAATTGAAATAAATGAATCAATTTTTTAAAAAAATAAAATATGTGTTTTATTTGTCCATTAGAAATTTAAGTTCCTGTGGGCAGAAAGGTGTCCTAAAGAGTGTGAAGCTCAACTTAGTTCAATAACCAGTAGAAGATGTCTGCAAAGGGGAAACTCCAGGGTCCTGAAGGCTGAGTGTGCTGAAATGAGAACTTGAGAATTAATTTCTACAGTTCACAGCCATCCACAACCACAAATTACTGGACCCTCTGGCTGGTCAGCTTTATTCCTGGAGGAAATTTTTGCCTACTTGTCAGGGTATTTTTACCCTATGTAAACACAGAGCCTGCAGATTGCCGCAGATATGCCAGGAGTCCAGCTGAGAAATCAAGCTGTTGTCTTGATCAAAAGTCAGAGTCATCTAGTTCTGACAAAGGCAAGCATACTAGTCGGATTAAGTCTTGCTCAGTCTGGAGCTAGGCTGTTACTCCATCAGAGAGTTGAGCTTGAGGCAGAGGCAGAAAGGCAAGAGAAGCAGTTTTCAGTAGCGAGACAGATCGGTTCAGCACCTTGGATAGCAGCCCATGCTTGTTGCCCTGGCTGTCTGCAGCCATGGATCTTGGAATCTATAAGCCCTATTCGTTGGTTCAACTTTATTTTTAGAACTCTGCTTATCAAAGACAATATGTTATTCATAAAATTAAAGTTTTTTGGCAGTTGGAAAATAATTTTTCCATAATAGGGAATTCTGAATATTACATAAGAAAATAGTTTTGGAAAGGTCCATACATCATCTTGCCTTTTCATATACACAATACTTTTAGATTCAGATCAGACTCACACTAATAAATCTTTCTTCTTCTTTGTCCCCACTCCTCAAGCTGATAATTAAGAGCTAACAAGTACCCTTTTTAAAGAAAAGATCTGTCAAATTCTCCTCACTTCATTTAGCTTTGTTTACACCATCTCTTCTTTAGAAGGTCACTAAGTCTTTACATTTTCCTTCCTTCAACTCATTTTGCATACAGCTAACATTCATATTTCTGTGACATAAATTTGACAATGTCTGTGCCATATTATTGCCTTTATCATGTTCCTTGAAATATCTTCTTGCAGATGCTAATTGATATTCCATGGAAAGAAAATCAATTTTCAAGTACTTGTGGAACAAGTTTAAACAAATTATTCTATCTACTTATTCTTTTTACTACTAGAATTTTTTGTTCACTGTAGATCTCCACAGGAAGGTAAGGCACATGATATGTAGCAATTCTCAAGTGTATTTGTCTACAGAACTCATATGCCACAGAACATCTATGATTTCTCATGGACATTAGCATTCTGCAGAAACACTGTTTAAGCAAACCCAAGAGCTTAATTTTTCCATCTCACTTACCTTCTATCAAACATGCATCTCATTTCCCAATGCTATAAAAAACATTCATAATTTTCTGACATATGTATTTTTTTCATACTTATAACACTGATAATAATGTTGTTCCTTCTGCCTGAAACTCTATTTCCCCTACTTTGTCTTGTGAAATCCTGTTTGTGCATTTAAGGCATTGCTTCAGTGACTCTTAGTCTTTGACTATTTCCATGCCTTCCCCAAGCAGAGTTAGTTGCTCTTTCCTACATGTTCCCCTGTTCCATTTCCATTACTCCAGTTTCAGATTTAGGTACTACTAGAGAGATCAGTGGTGAGCACCTGTGCTTAGGTCTCATTTTTTTCTCTTACTCCAGTAAGTCACTAAAATAATAACCCATATCTGAGACTTCTTTAAAAGACTCAAATTTTTTCAATCAACTCTATGCTTTAAAAAAATATGTATTATTTTAGAGATCTGAAACTAGTCACTTAAGAAACCATCTCAGCTGACATTTTTAGGCAGATATTTTCAGTAAAGTCTTAATATTTTCAGTATTTGTGAGGCATGTTAGTATAGTCTATATATTTCATTTGATTTTTAGTAACTTGCATTTTCATAGAAAATGGTACATTTTATCCACTTTAAAAAGTATTTAACAAGACCTTCTACAAATTATTCACTATTTTATTATTTTATCTTTATCTGTGGTTGTTTCTACTTTCTTAGAATAAACATTTTTGAATTTACAAATTATAAAATATGGCAAATATTCATGGTTTACGAAAGGGAGGGTCACTCAAAGTCCAAAAAACACACTAGGTTTTCATTCAGATTACATGACTTACTAAATGTATAATCTTGGTGAACTTTATTTGTGCCTCAATTTTATCATCTGTGGATTTATGTTAATTATAAAAACATGACAAAGAGCCTTTCATGTAGTAACCAATCAATAATTGTTACTTATACTTATTATATCATTGAAAAAGCAAGAGAGTTCCAGAAAAACATCTATTTCTGCTTTATTGACTGTGCCAAAGTCTTTGACTCTGTGAATCACAACAAACTGTGGAAAATTCTTAAATGGATGAAAATACCAGATCACCTGACCTGCCTCTTGAGGAATCTGTTATGCAGGTCAGGAGGCAACAGTTAGAACTGGACATGGAACAACAGACTGGTTCCAAATAGGGAAAGGAGTACATCAAGGTTATATATTGTCACCCTGCATATTTAACTTATATGCAGAGTACATCATGAGAAACGCTGGGCTGGATCAAGCACAAGCTGGAATCAAGACTGTCAGGAGAAATATCAATAAACTCAGATATGCATATGACACCACCCTTAGGGCAGAAAGCAAAGAAGAACTAAAGAGCCTCTTGATGAAAGTGAAAGAGGAGCGTGAAAAAGTTGGTTTAAAAACTCAATATTCAGAAAACTAAGATGATGGCATCTGGTCCCATCACTTCATGGCAAATAGATGGGGAGACAATGGAAACAGTGACAGACTTTATTTTGGGGGGCTACAAAATCACTGCAGATGGTGACTGCAACCATGAAATTAAAAGACGCTTTCTCCTTGGAAGAAAAGTTATGACCAACCTAGACAGCATATTAAAAAACAGAGACATTACTTTGCCAAGAAAGGTCTGTCTAGTCAAAGCTATGGTTTTTCCAGTGGTCATGTAGGGATGTGAGAGTTGGATTATAAAGAAAGCTGGGTGCTGAAGAATTGATGCTTTTGAACTGTGGTTTTGGAGAAGATTCTTGAGAATCCCTTGGACTGCAAGGAGATCCAACTAGTCCATCCTAAAGGAGATCAGTCCTAGGTGTTCATTGGAAGGACTGATGTTGAAGCTGAAACTCCAATACTTTGGCCACCTGATGCGAAGAACTGACTCATTGAACAAACCCTGATGCTGGGAAAGATTGAAGGCAAGAGGAGAAGGGGATGACAGAGGATGAGATAGTTGGATGGCATCACTGACTCAATGGACACGAGTCTGAGTAAACTCTGGGAGTTGGTGATGGACAGGGAGGCCTGGCGTGCTGCGGTTCATGGGGTTGGAAAGAGTAGAATATGAGTGAGCAACTGAACTGAACTGATACTTATTATCTATTGTAGCAATTTTTATCTCCATTATTTCCCACTTTCTTAGTTAAAGCTCCTTATTTTACTTTTTAATTTCTTCATTTCTTATTTTTACAATGTCTTTCATGGAATATTTAATGGTTTTTTTCTCTGTTCATGAAAAAACTCATTCAGGAAGTGCATTTTTCTATGATAATACCTTTAGCTTCACTTCATTACCATTTTTACTAGATTACTTTATACTCTGAGTGTAAGTTTTCATCCATTTGTGCATAATTTAGGAGTGATTTTAAGTATATTAAGAGTTGAGGGTTTTGTTGAGTTTTGCACTCTAATTTTTGTCATTAATGTTAGTATCATCATATCATGATTAGAATGTGTGATTTATACTATTGCTATCATGGCTATGTTTTTTCCAGTAGTCATGTATGAATGTGAGAGTTGGACTATAAAGAAAGCTGAGTAACCAAAGAATTGATGCTTTTGAACTATGGTGTTGGAGAAGACTCTTGAGAGTCCCTTGGACTGCAAGGAGATCCAACCAGTCCATCCTAAAGATCAGTCCTGAGTGTTCATTGGAAGGACTGATGCTGGAGCTGAAATTCCAATACTTTGGCCACCTGATGTGAAGAGCTGACTCATTTGAAAAGACCCTGATGCTGGGAAAGAGTGAAGGCAGGGGCAGAAGGGGACGACAGAAGATGAGATGGTTGGATGGCATCACAGACTCAATGTACATGGGTTTGAGTAAGCTCCAGGAGTTGGTGATAGACAGGGAGGCCTGGTGTGCAGCAGTCCATGGGGTCGTGGATTCAGACATGACTGAGCGACTGAACTGAACTGAACTGATCATTTTGGAATTAACCAAGGTTTTCTTTGTAGCCTAATATCTAAGTCTGAATTCCCCCCAAAAGCAGATCCTAATGCTAAGACTCAGGCACAGGTAGTTTATTTAGGAGATGAACCCAGGAAGCAGGGGCCAGGAGACAGACAGAAAGAGATGAGGCAGGAGGAGGATGTAATAGCAGAAGCTTCACTGAGAAACTTACTTCTGAGGACAAGTGGAGCCCAGTCATTCTGAACACTCTAGGGAACTATACAGAAACTCCCAAATATTGTCTCCCTGAGGGACTGAATACTGCAGCTGCATCTATGCATGGACTGAGCAACCTTTCTTCGTTTCAGAGAAAGTCAGGAAATAGAAAGTCAGAGAGAGAGAATTCAATCCCCGGCAGGCCACCCACTATGTGCTTACAAATTGCCCGCTGCAGCCACCACTGACATTTTGGACAGGCCTAAGCGATCTGGTATGGGAATCCATCTTGTAGGTTACACATAAAATCATCTCCATTTTTAAAGTGTGCCAATGGTAAGGATTTTTTTTTTTTTTTTTGCTTTTTTTTAAAGATGCTTGGAGTATAATTTCCAGTCTTTGCTTCTAAATTTGTATCAAGGAGAAGCTCAATACTTCACAACGCAGACAGCTCTATTCAGGAATATATGATTGTATTGCCATTACAAAAGACAGAGGTGCAGAGGGGTAGAACCTTCTTATTTATCAAATGGTAAATAATTAATCAAATTTATTTGGCTAAGAGTTTCTTTATGTCAAAATGTAACTTGAATAGTAAATAACTCTCTTATACTGATTATGAACAGATGGAATAGATACAATCTGAAATCATCAGCAATAATAATTAACTGGAAGTGTGTTTTCCCTATTATTACAAATAATAGCAGATTTTATAGAGTAACTTATCTAGATAGAAATAATAACCCCATAAGAAATTATATTTGTAATATTTTATGATTGGAAGAGAAAACTTGAATGTCTCTTTTTACTTAAGAGACTTGGAATTTTTTCTTTGGTGTCAATATAACTCATTATATTATACCCTATACTACTTCTGAAAAATCATCCCAAAGGGTTTTGGATTGTCCCATGATATGATAAAGTCAGCTTAAAATTAATTGTGGCAAGTTAAGAATGTGCATTTATAAAAACAGAAAGGGGAGCTAAGTAGAATATATAAAGAATATCTAAAAAATATTTAGGACAGATGATGGATTAACACTGCTACTGGTAATTGGGGATCTTGTGTAACATAAGATGTTACAGATGGTAGGAATTACGGATATGAAAGGTCTCACTCTGACAGCCTTTGCCAGTGTTTTTAATAAATGTCCCCTTCTAACCTTAGACAGAGTTGAGCTGTTTGAGAAGCAGCCATGCATGGTATGCTGACTTAAACTACCTGTTATTAACTCATCTTGTAACCTCAAGATAGCTAGACCATACCTGTGGAATTGTAGTTTTCCATGTATTATGCAACTTTTTCAAAGGGTTGTCAAATTAGCATCTCAGGATTCTTGTGGTGATAAGTGAAGACTGCTGACCCCTGGATAAAAGGGAGGAGGTTCTCAGTGAAAACATCCTTCATTTCTCACCCAGAATTCAGTCACTTATTTCTCACTGCTCACTTACTGAGTTATTTACACTGAGTATAAACCCCATGTGCTAATTGCCAAGGATATGGTTATGAACGTCAGAGAATTAGCAGTCTAGTGAGGGGACATAAATATGATTCAATTTGATAATTATTATGATAGAGATAAATGGAAAGTTATATGTTAGGAAGGACATGGGAAACCTAACCTAGCCTAATTGGTTTGGATGGAGTCAAGAAAGTTACTCTTGGCAAAGGCAGCTGAGGTTTGAAAACTAGAGGGAGACCTCCAGAAGGACTAGGGTTAAAGGGAGATTGTTTCAGATAGGAATAGCATCACGTGCAAAAGTAAGAGACCATAATACCAGCAGGGGCTTTGTATGGATGGAGCACATGCTTTTGTTCTCCCCTCTCCCTGGGGGGTGAGAGATAAAAGATGAGAACCCAATGAGAGGGGAGGCCAAACTTCTTAGTGAAAGGTTAAGAGAGTGATAGGAAGATATGGAAAGACTTTGAGAAGTGACATGGTCAAATTTATGCCTTACAGAGATTACTCTGACTTCTGTGTGGGAGGATGATCTGGAAAATATAGACTGAAGAGAGGAAACCAACAATTAGTAAGGGTACAAATAAGTATAAATGCTTATAATAGCACATACCAGGAGCTAGACTCAGTGAATTATGCATATTAACCTCTCTACACAATCCCTACTGCTTAATAAATCCCATTTTTACAATGGAGAAAATTGAGGCCCATAGAGGTAAAGTGAATGATCCAGGGTCTCAGAGCTGTGAGTGGCAGGTCTGGGATTCTAAACCAGGCAGCTGAGTTCCAGAGTTCATGCTCTTAATCTCCCTGCTATGGAAATTTGCCTGTTTATGGGCTGTCACTGTGTGTAGGCAGTGGTCCAGCACTTAGCATACTTTATTACTCTTCCCAGCAATGGCGCTGAGTAGGTGATAGTATTATCCCCATTTTACAGATGAGGGAAGTGAAGCACAGAGAAGTTGGAAAAGTTTCCCAAGGGCACACAGCTTAAAAAGGTCAGACTGAGGATGGGGACCCAGGCTGTCTCATTCCCGAGCCTGTTCTTTTAATTACTGTGATCTCCCCATCAACAAGTGGTTGCTGGAATTTCAGAGAGATTCTAACTATTGAAGCAGAAACTTACCTGATATAAAGCCCTCATCCATGTTAGAAATTGAAGGATTCAGAAAGAATTAAAATCATCTGGCAAGACTGGAATCTTTATTTCTTTTGACATGACCGGACTTGCTGATTTCCCTGACTAGAATCTTCCTATCTAGGTTTTTGAGGGAAAAGCTTTTTGAGGAAAGGGACCCTAAATTATTTATCCATGTATTCCAGATACATATTAAATAGGACTTAAGAAAGTTAATTAAGGCAACCCAACCCAAAAGTGTTTCAGCATAGGCAAAGAAGTCTTTGAATAAAAAAAGTGTCTGACTGTTTAGGATGCTACAGCCACTAACCACATGTGACTTTGTTGTTTTTCAGTCATTCAGTCATGTAGAACTCTTTGCACCCCATGGACTGCAGCATGCCAGGCTTCCCTGTCCTTCACTATCTCTCAGAGTTTGTTCAAAATCATGTCCATTAAGTTGGTGATGCCAGCCAACTACCTCATCCTCTGTGGTCCTCTTCTCCTCCTGCCTTCAATCTTTTCTAGCATCAGGGTCTTTTCCAACGAGTCGGCTCTTTGCATCAGGTGGCCAAAGTATTGGAGCTTCAGCTTTAGCCTCAGTCCTTTCAAATCAGATAAAATTAAGTAAATTTTAAAATTTAATTCTTCAGTCCTGCTAGCCATACTTCAAATGCTCAGTAGTCACATATAATAACTAATGTGGTGATACACAGAGAGAGCATTTCCATCATGGCAGAAAGTTCTATTGAAGACGAACTACATGGCCAAAAGTTCTGTGGAAGAAAGCTTGTATATTACCCAGGTATTGAAATGTCACTGACAAAACCTCCTGGACAATTTTCCACAAAGCGGTTTTCTGGGTTCTATCCCAGACCTACTGAATCAGAATTTCTTTGCAAGAAGTCAAGGAATCCTTATTTTCCATATGTGTCTATATGGTTTATTTTAAGAAACACTGGCTTAGATCTTTGGACTTCCATATTGTTGCCTAAAAGCCCCTTTATTCAAATAAAAGCTTAACTAGAGTGCCAGCAGGTAGAACAAACACAAGTAGGGCTGCTTGACTCGGAGAGGAGGATGGGTCTGGATAACTACTTGCCCACTGCCTGATCTCCATGGAACACTGAAGAACAATGACATTGAACTTCATGTTTGAAAACTACTCATCCAGAGATTATAGGAGCTTTCCAGGAACTCCAGGGTGTTGACTCCGCAGAGAATGGGACTTCCCTGGTAGCTCAGCTGGTAAAAGTATCCACCTGCAATGCAGGAAACCCTGGTTGTATTCCTGGATCGGGAAGATCACCTGGAGAAGGGATAGGCTACCCACTCCAATATTCTTGGGCTTCCCTGGTGGCTCAGATGGTAAAGAATCTGCCTGCAATACGGGAGACCTGGGTTTGATTCCTGGGTTGGGAAGATCTCCTGGAGGAGGAAATGGCAACCCACTCCAGTATTCTTGCCTGGAGAACTCCGTGGACAGAGGAGCCTGGCGGGCTGCAGTCCATGGGGTCACGAAGAGTCAGACATGACTGAGCCACACGTGGCCCTAAGTAAACTCAAAATTGAATCTTGAGCCTTGGGGACTCCACAGTCTAGGGACTAAGCTTCATGAGGGGGCGAGCAGGTATGAATGGATGGTTGGGAAATGATGATGTCAGGTAATCTCTGAAGACTTGACCTAGATCCAGAATAGATTTCAACTCAGGTGTTGTGCTCAACTGTCACCCAGTCAAAGCAGAGGCACTCATGAAAGGGGAAAGGGAACCCTTTACCAAGGGGGTCTGGACACAATAATGCCTCCTGCTGGGTTCTTGAGGGTGGCCCACTTTTCCACAGGAGTCAATGTTATTTCATTCACCTGCAGTAAGTCTTGTGCTTACACTTTTATCTGTTAATGGAGTTTCCAAACTCACTTTCCCATCTGTAAGAGATGAGGGCCATGCAACTGTGGGAGAGACAGGCATCTAGGCATTCTTATTCTTTTACCCAAAGTTCAACCTAATGCAGTCATTAGCATCTATGTGGAACACTTTACCCAGTGATGTCAGATCATGTCTGTAATGCTGCCATTAAAGCAAAATCCTTGTAGATGACATTTTTTATCCTTTAATAAGTTGCATGTGCTTTTGGCCCCAAGTGTTTCTTCCTCTGTGTGAGCCATGGTTGAGCACTGGTATTGAAGATCAACCATGCATAGAGATATGTTTACTGAGACTCATCCATTGTCTTGGGTCCTTTTAGCTCTGACATTTGATAGCATGTGTGTTGCAGTAATGATGGTGAGGGCATGGAATGAACGAATGAACAAAACACAGACAGAGGGCTATTCTTTTGAATGGTTTTTATTTTCAGGGTTTCATTTGTAAACTACAGAGCATACCGTATTTATTTAACTTAATCTATCAGGATGACACTTCATTAAATTAAGAAATTTTAATTAACTAATGAAGATTTCATTGTCTATTCTTTTTATGTTCACATTAGGGTAGGCCATTTTGATGACAACATTTATAGCTGTAATTAAATATTTCTAATAGGTTTAGTTAAAATTTGCAAATAATAAGGCATATTTCATCTTTATTTTATTATTCATGGCATATCCAATTTAGCCTTGTGGCAGTCACCCAGCTTTATGTGTCTTCTCTTATTTCTTCTCACAAGTCTGTGCTTTACTTCAGACAAAAGTTTAAAGTACTGATAAATCAGGGTTATAACAACGATGAAATTTATCAATGGATCCATGAGCAAAGGAAACCCTCCTTTTCCTGCTGTGGTCTGTGGGGCAAGGCCACCCCAAGGGACCACCCCACATACGTAACTCACAGCTTGATTAGCATAAATCCAGTGGGTGATAGCTTGGCATGTATCCCTGAGTGTAACACCATGCAGAAATGCCCTTTCATGGCATTCCTAAGGGAGGGTCATTCTGCTAATGTCTGCATACCCCAGTGGTGAGGAGCTTATTATTCCAAAGGAACATTGGTCAATCAGCTATTTGACATTGATTTTTAATGTAGTCCTCATATTCAACTAAAACACATCTTATTTTTACCTTACCTTCACTTATTTCTGGATTTACTTTTGGGGTCTTCATTCATCATTCAAGTATTTATTTAATCTCCATTAAATTCCACTGGAAGGAACAGAATGCTTATAAACTGAAGCCAAACAAAGTGAGTTTCTTCCCAGATCCCAGAGGTCCAAGGACACTGACTAGGCCCTTAACATGTTTCTCTTCTTCCCCTCTTTCCCTCAGCTCTCCTTCCTGTGGCCATTGTCCAGCTCCTTCACCTCCTGTCTTTTTCCTTTGTGATGGTGACCAACCTACTGCTGAAGGCCAGACCCCTGCCTGTTTTCTGCTGTCTCTAACACAACAGGCCTCTATCAGGAGCTCCTTTTATTACCAAAGATATAAATCAGATCATCCAAGACAAGAATGGAAGAGAATCTTCCCCTTGCAAGGTCAGCTAGACTTTTCGGCCCCCACTGTCCCACTGAGTCACTCACCCATAGCACTGATTCCACTGTCTCCAGTTGAAGAGCAGCTCAGCTTCTGGAGGGAGGATCCAACATCAGAGGGTGACAGATTGTAATGCACCCTGACCTGGAGCCAGATACAGTGCATCTCCTCCTCTCTGCCATGCTCCTTGCCCTGAAAGGATTATTGTTCTTTAGTGGCATTTTTGACTAATCAACTGTGACAAATGCTCAGAAGACTAAAGCAAGACAATAGTATGAACATCAGTGTCCAAAAGGCAGAATAAAGAGAGTATCCACTGCTTTTTCTTTCCACGCTGATGATAATTGAGTGACCTCTTCTAAGAGGTCTACTGTGTCTTGTCATAGTCCTGTTGCTGTGATGGTCAGACTTTGGTATGAGTGTTAGCAAAACTTTCAGGGTAGGAGCAGCATTTCTCTTAAAAAGAACAGGCCATTTCCACCCAGCCACCTGGGGAAAGAGGTCTGTTCCTCAAAACTAGTATCAATGAGGAGGTTAACGTGCAGCTGTAGTGATTCCTACTGTTTATAGGCTGAATGCTCTTCGATCCAGACCCTGCTGATGGTAAGTGCTGGATGTGTTGGGCTCCTGGGAGTAAAATGTGAAGTTCAGGCCTCCATGTGTTAGGATCTGGAAAGGAGGTATGACAGCCCTGGGCATAGACTGAAGATGCTGAGGTCATAGGGTGTACTTTACACATTGGGAGTCAGTGCCTTGTTGGGATCTTGAGTTGCCCTAGGCATCTGTGGGATATTTGACAAGCTCCACAGATATCTTGATCCCTGTTTTGCGGCCACACTTAGAGTCTGGATCTAAAAACCTGCCTCTCCCATTCATTGACCTCTATTGTCTTGACCTCCTCAAACCCAGGCATCTCCAGCTCCAAAATAGCGCTTTTCTTCCTTCAAAGAAACAGTTCCTGACTCATCCAGTCCATGAAAGTTTCTCTCTCCTGAGCACCACTGTTCTGACTGTTTGTGCTACTTGTTTTCCTATTGTTTAAAAGAGGCTGCCTTCCTGACAGACTGTTTTTGATTTGCTTTCACATGGATTTATGTGGTTTTTCTCCCCACCAGAGTTACAGTCCTTTGGAGGGTGAGATGAGACCAGAAATCCTCTGTATCTCTTCATTGTACAAATTCTACCTCTCTGTCTGGCAAACAGTTTCATAATAAACTGTTAGAACTACCCACAATGCATGATCTAATGCTTTCTCTGGAACACCTAGTAAAACCAATGAATTTGACCCAATCTATTGTTATAGTCTTCCTGGAGAAGGAAATGGCAACCCACTCCAGTATTCTTGCCTGGAAAATCCCATGGATGGAGAAGCCTGGTAGGCTACAGTCCATGGGGTTGCAAACAACATGACTGAGCAACTTCACTTTATTGCTATAGTCTACCCTCCTTGGTTGAACACCCATAAAATCCATTCCTACTCATGTTCCCCAAGTTTCTACCAATATAGTAGCACAGTTTTCATTCTTCTTGGTGTAAACTGTTTCCACCTGGGCCTCAATATGGCGCTAGTAGTAAAGAACCTGCCTGCCAATGCAGGAGACGTAAGAGACTCGGGTTCGATTCCTGGGTGGGGAAGATCCCCTGGAGGAGGGCACAGCAACCCACTCCAGTATTCTTGCCTGGAGAATTCCATGGACAGAGGAGCCTGACGGGCTACAGTCCACAGGGTTGTAAAGAGTTGGACATGACTGAACTATGTGTCTGTTGGCAACAGAAGGTGATGGTGGTAGATTTTAAAGAGAGAGATCGTCCACTATTGAAGCATCTACCCCAGGTAAGATTAAGTAATAAGATTTTCAGGTACAGGAATGTAAGTCTGACTTCTGTGTACAAGAGAACTAGGTAATTTCAGTGTCAAGAGAAATCCAGAGTGACTTGGCGGCTCAAGATTGTCAGTTGCACCCGGGGCCTACCAGATATTCTCAATCCGAGTTTTAGTCTCCTAATCTTTCCGATTGAGTGTCTTCACTCTCACATGAGAAACTTGGCAAGACTCTGAGTTCACCTGTTACTGTAATTCAGCAACTTGCATAATACATTTTTTTGTTGATTTTTTTCACAATATCAGCCCTGCAGCTATAAGAAACAAGAACATATTTTAGAACCATCTTGTAAGCTCTTTGCTCCTCAATCTGTGACTTGAGCTGACAGTTACAGGGCTAGAGTTTGTCACTTTCTTTCTATAATTGCTCGAGTGCACTCTGAAGAGTCATCCCACACCATAGTCCCCATTGTCATCATTACTGTCACATAGGTCACATCTTCAATTGGCACTTTAACACATTCAACCACAGGCGACAGCTGGACTAATGGCAATGCCATTGCATGCCATGAATTGCTAGCATCTCATTTTCTATTAGCAAAAAAATACAGCACTGCCCTCAAGTTCAAAGACACTACCGAACAACCCTGAATCTCAACTTTGTATATCTATCTCCTGAAACCATTCTCAGTTAGGGTTGAATCATGAGACAGAGAACAAACAGCTATTTGAACAGAAAAAAAAATATATATATAAGGAATTATTTACTATAACAGTTACAGTTACTTTGTAAAGGAGTAAACACTACTCTGGACTTGCTAGGTAGCGCTAGTGATAAAGAACCTGCCTGCCAATGCTGGAGACATGAGATATGGGTTCAATTCCTGGGTGGGGAAGAACCCCTGGAGGAGAGCATGGCAATCCACTCCAGTATTCTTGCCTGGAGAATTCCATGAACGGAGGAGCCTGTCGGGTTACAGTCCAAGGGGTTGCGAAGAGTTGGACACAACTGAAGCAACTTAGCATGCACACACACGAAGACTACTCTAAAGAACTTCCTAAGGTTGATAAAAATCCTCTAAGGAAGAAATCAACTTGAAAGCCTGGGGCCCTCTCTCGGCATGGAGCTCACCTCATTGAAGAAGATGCGGTTTGTACCCCGCTGGTTGGCAGTGAAGTTCATTGTGTTGCTGAAAGAGCTGGTCCACAGATACCAGGCTGAGGCTGGTGGGCTGCAACTGAAAGTGGCCAACAGGAAATACTCCATCTAGGAACTGGTAGATTGAAACAGATGGGCAGGGACCCACAGCCATGGCTGGCAAGCTGGAAACCTACCATGTGCGGGCCTGACAGGGAAGCCAGTCATTGGAATGCCTGTGGGACACACTGGCGATCTGCCCATAGATGTACCCCACAAATCAAAGGGAAACTGTCTATAGAAGAACCCCCAAAAGGTGTGGGGGCTAACCCCAGTGAATGTTCCCAAATGTGATGCTGGCAGCAGAAAGACTGGAGCAATAAGCAGCAGAATCAAGAGGAGGAGTTTCTTCCTGCTGATTTCTTTCTTCAGTGCCCTCTACTGAGAGAACTAAACATTGTGTGAATGGGCAAAGAAAATACAGAGTCCCTCTCCATTAGCACAGAGCCCGCAATGAAAGGTGGTTGGGGGCTGATAGACGATAAATTGATACCTGGCACAAAAGCATCAATTACTATGAAAATAATTAACATTTTATATAGTCTTTACATGTTGTTACATAATCTTTATATTTATGACCTTATTGCATCCTTCCAATTATTAACTTCACCTAAAGGATAAGAAGTTTGAAGTTCAAAGACACTGACTTATCCAGAGTCCCACAACTAGTAAACAGAAGAGTTGGAGTTCAAACGAGATTTTACATGCAGCATGAATTCTTCCTATTGAACATCTCACCTTCCCCTGGGAGGAGCTAGAAGGAAGGAAGGGTCCGTTGATAATTTCAGGACAGCAATATTTACTGAGCATCCACTACATACAAGGCACTGAGTTGGGTACTAGATACGTGGAGCAGATAAAAGAGACATTATCTCTGCTCTAATGGTGCTCACAGTCTTGAACACATTGGCAAGTTTCATTTATTTAAAAAATAAATAGACATACAAATATTTCAGGGATGTCCCTGGTGTTCCAGTGGTTCAGAGTCTGCCTTGCAATGCAGGGGACATGGGTTTGATCCCTGGTTGAGGACTAAGAGCTCACATGCTGCAGAGCAACTAGGCCCGTGAGCTTCATCTAAGACCCAACACAGCCTAAACATAATAAATAAATATTTTAAAAAATATTTCAGGTTTTGCAAGGTATAGAAGCAAAATCAGAGATACTATGTAGGTGCTTACATAGCCATTTACAATGCAACAACCTTTTTTTTAGCTCATAGGCCATGTGGGTTATAACAAAAAGTTCATGAGAGTAATGGAGAGCTTGTAGATACCTGGTCTCAATAAAGAGACATATTTAAAAAATACACGTATGAGTGCAAAGGGTAAGGAGAGCACAAAGGAAAAGAAATGGTTCTATGAGGGAAGTGAGGAGAGATTCGGGGGAGATTAATTAAGATGGAGGATCAAGGGAGTTGCGTCTGAGGAAGTCCATTTGGAGCAGATGGGAAGGGTGAGTTGTTAGCTGGGCAAAGAGTGGGGTGGTGGAACATTCTGGGCAGAGGTAGCAGCCCCTAGGGGGGTGAGAACTTGATGCATTCATACACACACACACACACACACACACACAGCAGTAGAGCTGGAACCCAGAGGGTGAGAGGGAGAGAAACACGGAGATTAAAGAAGTGGGGAACCAGTCGTCAGATCATCCACACATCCAGGGGTTTATGAAGAGGCGAGCCGGGAGGCAGTCAGGCCTGGGAGCAATCAGACGTTGAAGAGAAGGAGGAAGAGGGGAGGGGAGCAAATTCAAGGGCAGAGCCTCAGTCAGCAGCCACAGGGGGGCTCACCTGGCCCCCCAGTCTCACCCGTGAAATGCTGTTATGTGTGTCGGCCTTCAGGAAAGGCCCGCCTCCTGACCCCACCCCCCACCCCCGACCCTCACTGGCACACATTCCTTTCAGGTCTGCACTTTGATGCACACAAAGAGAATTCAAACCATCTTTCCATGTCATCATTTAATCTGTTGCTCCAGGCCCGACAGAAAGGGCATGAAAGCAGCCTGACCGTCTCTCCCTCCAGAAGCTGAGGCCGTTCAGGGTCCTGGAAAAGGATGCGGTGCAGGAAGCAGGAGCGCTGGTCTCATTATGCCTCAGCCTGGATCTCACCTTTCACCTTCACATCTGGGCTCCGAGGGAACAGGTCACAGACACCGGTTGGTTCTAGTCAGGCGCGCAGGCTCTGGCGTGGGACACCCTAGGTTCAAATTGAGCCTCTATGTCCTCCAAAGACGTAACCCTGGTCATGTAACTAAACTCTGAGCCTCACTCAGCTGCCTCATTCCCAGGGATGGACACTGTTCTGGTATCTAACTGATGCAATTGCTCTGAGTGGTAAGCGGGTTGAGTAAAGGCTCAGAACAGGGCAGAGCACATAGAAAGCACTCGGTCAATATTTGCTATACTCGCTGGGTCTTCTTTGCATCCTCCTGTTTCACAGACATGGCAGAAATCACTATCCCATTTTACAGCTGGTAGCTGAAGCTGAAGCTCCAATATTTTGGCCATCTGAGGTGAAGAACTAACTTGTTGGAAAAGATCCTGATGCTGGGAAAGATTGAGGGCAGGAGGAGAAGGGGGTGACAGAAGATGAGATGGTTGGATGACATCACTGACTCAATGGACATGAATCTGAGCAAACTCTGGAAGACACTGGAAGACAGAGGAGCCTGGCGTGCTGCAGTCCATGGGGTCGCAAAGAGTCGGGCATGACAGAGCGACTGCCCAGCAACAACAGACGATGGACTGGAGGCACCATAAAATCAAGTCTCTCGCCTGAGAACATGCGGCAGAATTGGTCCTCAAGCTCAGGCCATCTGAGCTTCAGTCTGAGACCAAGCCGGTTGACACCAGACGTCCGTGAAGTTACCGTGGGCAAGTCGCTGCCATCTTGTGGGTCTCAGTCGATGCCATAGTAAGACAAGAGGGATAGCGCTGTGCGGTCTCTAAGTTCTCTTCCTGATCTGACCACTGCTGTGCCTACAATCCAATCTGGGGGCTTTGCTACGGTGGAAGTACCTCAGGTCCTGTCTGTGTGCTGTTCGTGGTTGGCCCGGGCGTGGGGAGCACAGGCCAGGATCACACCCCGCCTTCTAAGCACCGCCGCTTCCCCAGGCAGCGCGTATGTCAGCTGCCAGCCCCTGCTCTGTGCTCTGAAGTTTCCCTTGTCACATAAAATTCTCCTTCTGACACTGTTTCCCTTTAGAAAGAAAGTAAATCATAACTTTTCACTTAAGTATTTCTGCTTCTAGTCAGACCTGCTTTAGCCTGAAGTTGAAAAAGCATATATTTGGTTGGCTCACATTTCAACTCAGTCTAATAGATATTTGCTTAAGGGGGAAAAGGGTTGAAGAAAAAAGGGAAATGTCAAAACGGAATAATAAAATGGTCCATAAACAGAAGCAGGTTTTCTGCGATATGTTACCCCGATAAACCCGATAATGGTTCCCAAATGCACTGTCCTGGGTGGATGCCAGGCGGGGCGGTGGGGGGTTCTGGGTTATTTTTAATTTTACTGTAGCCAAACCATGACTTCATCCCGAAGGAATTCTCTCCCACCAAAGAGCTGTATCGAGTTATTTGTCGGCCGAAATTCATTTGAATGTGGATTCATCGGAAACATGTGTGACCACAGAAGCGGCTGAGAGGGAAATCTGGGGAAAAGTGGGATTTTCAAGGAAACCCTTCCCTTTGTTTTAATGAAACAAGCTGGTTCTTCTGGGGCCTTGGGCCTTTGATACTGTCATCCCTGGGACTGCTGCTCTCTCTGACCGCGCGGTGCCCTCAGCAGACCCCCTCCCATGTTCCCAACTGTCCACCACCCACCAGGCAGGCCCTGGGGCAGCCCACCCCCACCCGCTAGAAGGACTCAGGGCTTGGGCAGATGCTTTGGCCAATGCACACATAACTTAAATACAGTCAGTGCATAATACAGGCCTCGAATAATAATAACAATCCCCACTGAAAACTATACCCTACACCCACCTTTTATCAAATACCTACTATGGGCATTGCACTCAGTGCTTAGTATGTACCATTCTCTCATCCTCTTAACAAATGTAGAAAGCTTGAGGATTTCCCATTTCATGGATTAAAAAACAAAACAGGCTTAGAGATACTAGCTCCCCAAGAACACTTGGTTATTTAGTGGCTTAATCAAACTTCCAGCCCATGCTTGGTTTATCTCAAGCTTCTTCTCTAGTTACAATGCAGTGCTTCTGCAAACAGTACCTGATACACAGCGAGGTTAACAAACTGAGACATAGGAGTATGGAGTCCAGAAAATGTTACTGCAGGGCTAAGCAAGGAGAATGGATGGGCCATTCTCTACAAAATCGCAAACTCCTCAGTGCTTTTCAGGGAGAGGGTTATATAGGCAAATTTCGGGGTGAGGGTTGCAGGGTGTATGACTTTCTTCTGATTAGTTGGTGGTAAGGTAATAGGGCAGTGCCCTAGGGATCTTGGGCTCAGCCTGAAGTTGCCATCCTCCACCTGGGCGGGGGCCTTTGTTCCCGCAAAAAAACTCAAAGGTATTATGAATATTCCTTGAAAAGGAACCCAGCTCCTGCTTTAATCACTACTCTATTGTTTCTTGATTATTTCTCCTTTGTTTCTGCATTTCCTCCCTTCCCTGATTAGCACTGTTAGAATCTACTCTTTGGAATTCAAGGGAGGTCAGGGAGCTTGAAGGCATTATCCTGCAATTAAGAAATGGCACCCAAAAAGGTTTTAGTACCTAGGAGAGCCCCACAGGGTTCTGCTTGATTCCAAGGTCTTCAAGAGACTTGGAGAAGAGAAAGATGCCCTCAGATTGGAAGATCAGAGAAGGCTTCATGTAGGAAGTAGCATTTGGGCCAGTTGTGAAGGACAGGCAGCATTTGGACAAAGGGAGGTACATTTCAGACAGGACGGAAGTCAAGAAGAAAGGGGAAAGCATCAGGAAATGTGAACTGAATCTTGCGGGGCGGGGGCGGGGCGGGGGGGTATAGAATCTGCTTTGACTCCCAAAGGAGAAGAGGGAGAAATGAGATGGAAACACCCCATGGGGCTGCATTGAGGAGGTCACTTGGTTTTCAGATGTCTGGGCAGACTTGACCCAGAAGTCAATGGAAAAATTATTGACAAGTTTTTTAAAAGGAAATTTTCATGAGTTGTCATCTAGAAGAGATGGCGTGGGGAAGTCAGGGGCATTACAAGAAACAGCTGGGTGGAGGCAGGGCTCACAACCTGGGAAAGGAGAACCAGAAAAAGAATCAAGAGGATTTAAGATCACTTTGTGGGGGGAAGAGAGAGGGAAAAGTCCAGGATGAACGCCAGGTCTCTGGTATGAGTGAGTGGATCAGGGGCCAGAATCATTTACAAAATAAGAATGAATTTGAAGGCAAACAAGTGCATTTTGCTTTTGAACATGTTCAGCCTGAGTTATGTTAGTTCTGTCACCCCAGCTCCCACGTGGTGGGACTCAGTCACATCCCTCTCTATTTCCCCCAAGCTCTTAGCACAAGCCTCAGTGAGTATAATGCTCTCAGGGGAAAGCATTGACGTGATCGATGGGTCCTATCACCCCCCTTTCCCTGTGGCCGAACAGCCTTGACAAATCAACAGAGCTGGGTTTGACCACAAGCAACATCCAGACTGGGCAGACAGTCGAAGCATCATGTCAGCAGCTAAAACCAGTCTCTAAATCTAGACAGAACCAGAGAAGCATCTTTCTGAGATGCTACATGACAGCACTGGGGGTAAGAAAAGAACTGGTGTGAGCATAGGAACCTGCGGTTTGCCATTCTCTGCATAGAGATGGACCCGCTTGCAAGAAGCAGTCCTGGCCAAAGATTCCCAAGGCCTTAGGAAGATAAGCCTGCTCAGAGCAGTTGGTGTTGTTCAGTGGCTCAGTCATGTCCAACTCTTTGTGACCTCAAGGACTGCCAGGCTTCCCTGTCCTTCACCACCTTCCAGAGTTTTCTCAAATTTCTGTCCATTGAGTCAGTGATGCCAGCCAACTATTTCATCCTCTGTTGTCCCCTTCTCCTCGTGCCTTCAATCTTTCCCAGCATCAGGGTCTTTTCTAATAAATCGACTCTTCGCATCAGGTGGCCAAAGTATTGGAGCTTCAGCTTCAGCATCAGTCCTTCCAATGAATATTCACGATTGATTTCCTTCAGGATCGACTGGTTGGATCTCTTTGCAGTCCAATGGGGTTTTCAAGAGTCTTCTTCAACACCACAGTTCAAAAGCATCAATTCTTTGGCACTCAGCCTTCTCTATGGTCCAACTCTCCCATCCATCCATGACTACTGGAAGAACCACAGCTTTGACTATATGGACCCTTGCCGGTAAAGTAATGTCTATGCTTTTTAATACACTATCTAGGTTTGTCATAGCTTTTCTTCCAAGGAGCAAGCATCTTTTAATTTCATAGCTAAAATCATCATCTGCAATGATTTGGAGCCCAAAGAATAAAGTCTGTCACTGTTTCCATTGTTTCCCCATTTATTTGCCATGAAGTGATGGGACCAGATGCCATGATCTTAGTTTTCTGAATTTTGAGTTTTAAGCCATCTTTTTCACTCCTCTTTCACCTTCATCAAGAGGCTTTTTAGTTCCTCTTTACTCTCTGCCATAAGGGTGGTGTCATCTGCATATCTGAGGTTATTGATATTTCTCTTGGCAATTTTGATTCTAGCTTCTGCTTTATCCAGCCTGGTATTTCACATGATGTACTCTGCATATAAGTTAAATAAGTAGGGTGACAATACACAGCTTTGACATACTCCTTTGTCAATTTTGAATCAGTCTGTTGTTCCATGTCCTGTTCTAACTGTTGCTTCTTTAACTGCAAACAGGTTTCTCAGGAGGTTGCTAAGGTGGTCTGGTATTCCCATCTCTTGAAGAATTTTCCACAGTGAATGAGGTCAAACCATCAGCTTAGGTTTTCAATCAAGTTCTTTTTCCTATGGAAAGCGACTCTGTAGGAATTAACTATTCTGTTGCCTTCTCAGCAATAGAGACTCTGATACTAGGGAGGATGGTTTCTTGCAAGACCAAAGAACAATAGTCTGTGTGTCTGGGCACATCATGATTTTTTCTAGTGTCTCTAGAAACAGTCCAGAGACTGAGCCAGAACTGTGTTTGAGTGTCTCCTGCAAAGATACAGATCAGCAGTGGCCTGCCACAGGGGCAGGGGCCCTGGGTACAGCAGACCTGGGTATGGCATAAACCGTCTTGGAGGAGGTCACCATTAACCCAACTATAGAGCTGCCAGAACTTACAAAGGACTGGGGAAACAGATTCTTGGAGGGCACAAACATAACATTATGCACACCAGGACCCAGGAGAAAGGAGCAGTGACCCCACAAGAGACTGACCCAGACTTGCCTGTGAGTGTCCAGGAGTCTCTGGCAGAGGCATGGGTCAACGGTAGCCTGCTGCAGGGTCGGGGGCACTGAGTGTGGCAATGGGTGCATGGGACCTTTTGAAGGAGGTTGCCGTTATCTTCATTACCTCCACCATAGTTTGGCCTCAGGTCACACAACAGGGAGGGAACACAGCCCTGCCCATCAACAGAAAGTTGGAGTAAAGATTTACTGAGCATGGCCCCGCCAATCAGAACAAGACCCAGTTTCTCCCTCAGTCAGTCTCTCCTGTCACGAAGCTTCCATAAGCCTCTTATCCTTATCCATTAGAGGGAAGACAGACCGAAAACCACAATCACAGAAAACTAACCAAATGGATCACATGGACCACAGACTTCTCTAACTCAATGAAACTATGAGCCATGCTGTGTAGGGCCACCCAAGACGGATGGGTCATGGTGGAGAGTTCTGACTAAACGTGGTCCACTGGAGAGGGAATGGCAAACCACTTCAGTATTCTTGCCTTGAGAACCCCATGAACAGTGTGAAAAGGCAAAAAGATAGGACACTGAAAATTGAACTCCCCAGGTTGGTAGGTGCCCTATATGCTACAGGAGATCAGTGGAGAAATAACTCCAAAAAGAATCAAGAGATGGAGCCCAAAGTAAAATCAACACCCAGTTGTGAATGTGACTGGTGATGGAAGCAAGGCCCGATGCTATAAAGAGTAATATTGCATAGGAACCTGAAATGTTAGGTCCACAAATCAAGGCAAATTGGAAGTGGTCAAACAGGAGATGGCAAGAGTGAACATTGACATTTTAGGAATCAGTGAGCCAAAATGGATTGGAATCAGTGAATTTAAGTCAGGTGACTATTATATCTACTACTGTGGGAAAGATTCCCTTAGAAGAAAGGGAGTAGCCATCATAGTAAACTAACCAGTCAGAAATGCAGTACTTGGATGCAATCTCAAAAATGACAGAATGATCTCTCTTCATTTCCAAGGCAAACCATTCAATGTCATAGTAATCCAAGTCTTTGCCCCGACCAGTAATGCTGAAGAAGCTGAAGTTGAATGGTTCTATGAAGACCTACAAGGCCTTCTAGAACTAACACCCAAAAAAGATGTCCTTTTCATTATAGGGAACTGGAATGCAAAAGTAGGAGTAACATGCAAATTTGGCCTTGAAGTACAAAAAGAAGCAGGTCAAAGTCTAACAAAGTTTTGCCAAGAGAACACACTGGTCATAGCAAACACCCTCTTTCAACAACACAAGAGAAGACTCTACACATGGACATCACCAGATGGTCAATACCGAAATCAGATTGATTAATATCTTTACAGCCAAAGATGGAGAAGCTTAAGCAGTCAGCAGAAACAACACTGGGAGCTGACTATGGCTCAGATCATGAACTCCTTATTGCCAAATCCATACTTAAATTGAAGAAAGTAGGGAAAACCACTAGACTATTCAAGCATGACCTAAATCAAATCCCTTACGATTATACAATGTAAGTGGCAAATAGAGTCAAGGGATTAGATCTGATAGACAGAATGCCTGAAGAATTGTGGACAGAGGTTCGTGACATTGTACAAGAGGCAGTGAACAAGACTGTCCCCAAGAAAAAGAAATACAAAAAGGCTAAATGGTTGCCGAGTAGGCCTTACAAATGGCTGAGAAAAGAAGAGAAGCTAAAGGCAAAGGAGAAAAGGAAAGATATACCCATTTGAATGCAGAGTTCCAAAGAGTAGCAAGGAGAGATAAGAAAGACTTCCTCAGTGATCAGTGCAAAGAAATAGAGGAAATTAATAGAATGGGAAAGACTAGAGATCTCTTCAAGAAAATTAGAGATACCAGGGGAACATTTCATGCAAAGATGGGCACAATGAAGGACAGAAAGAGTATGGACATAACAGAAGCAGAAGATATTAAGAAGAGGTGGCAAGAGTACACAGAAGAATTATACAAAAAATATCTTCATGACCCAGATAACCATGATGGTATGATCATTCACCTAGAGCCAGTCATCCTGGAATGTGAAGTTAAGTGGGCCTTAGGAAGCATCACTACAAACAAAGCTGGTGGAGGTGATGGAATTCCAGTTGAGTTATTTTAAATCCTAAAAGATGATGCTGTGAAAGTGCTGCACTCAATATGCCAGCAAATCTGGAAAACTCAGCAGTGGCCACAGGACTGGATTAGTTTTCATTCCAATCCCAAAGAAAGGCAATGCCAAAGAATGCTCAAACTACCGCACAATTGCACTCATCTCACACGCTAGCAAAGTAATGCTCAAGATTCTCCAAGTGAGGCTTCAGCAGTACATGGACTGTGAACTTCCAGATATTCAAGCTGGATTTAGAAAAGGCAGAACTAGAGGTCAAATTGCCAATATCTGTTCGAGCATTGAAAAAGAAAGAGAGTTTCAGATAAACATCTACTTCTACTTTATTGACTATGCCAAAGCCTTTGACTGTGTGGATCACAATAAACTGTGGAAAATTCTGAAAGAGATGGGAATACCAGACCATCTGACCTGCCTCCTGAGAAATCTGTATGCAGGTCAAGAAGTAACAGTTAGAACTGGACATGGACCAACAGACTGGTTCGAAATAGGAAAAGAAGTACATCAAGGTTGTATATTGTCACCCTGCTTATTTAACTTATATATATTTAACTTATTTAACTATATTTAGCCTATTTAACTTATATATGCAGAGTATGTCATATGCAATGCTGGACTGGATGAAGCACAGCTGGAATCAAGATTGCTGGGAGAAATATCAGTAAACTCAGATACACAGATGACACCACCCTTATGGCAGAAACTGAAGAGGAACTAAAGAGCCTCTTGATGAAGGTGAAAGAGGAGAGTGAAAAAGTTGGCTTAAAACTCAACATTCAGAAAACTAAGATGATGGCATCTGGTCCCATCACTTCATGGCTAATAGATGGGGAAACAATGGAAACAGTGACAGACTTTATTTTTTGGGCTCCAAAATCACTGCCAATGGTGGCTGCAGCCATAAAATTAAAAGACACTTGCTCCTTGAAAGAAAAGCTATGGACAAGCTAAACAGGATATTAAAAAGCAGAGGTCCATCTAGTCAAAGTATGGTTTTTCCAGTAGTTATATATGGACATGAGAGGTGGACTATAAAGAAGGCTGAGTGCTGAATAATTGATGCTTTTGAACTGTAATGTTGGAGAAGACTCTTGAGAGTCCCTTGGACTGCAAGGAGATCCAACCATTCCATCCTAAAGGAAATCAGTCCTGAATATTCATTGGAAGGACTAATGTTGAAGCTGAAACTCCAATACTTTGGCCACCTGATGCGAAGAACTGACTCACTGAAAAAGACCCTGATACTACGAAAATTGAAGGCAGGAGGAGGAAGGGACAACAGAAGATAAGATGGTTGGATGGCATCACCAACTTGATGGACATGGGTTTGAGTAAGCTCTGGGAGTTGGTGATGGACAGGGACACGACTGAGTGACTGGACTGATAAATAGCACATTGTTCATCAACTACACTCTGATATAAAATAAAAAGTTAAAATAAAATTGTGCAGGTATCACGGAAGACCTGGAAAACGAAGGAAGGAAGGAGCACCCAAGGTGTCCGGTATCTACCCATGGCAGCCTGATGCATGTCCCCAAATGTCCTCTGTGCCCCATGGACCCTGCTGAGAGAAAGCCCAAGGGCTTGGCACTTTGTGCCCACAGGTGCCGCACCTGTCTTCCCATATCCTTCGTCCCAGCTCTCCAGGGTCCTTCTGGCCCTTCCCCATCTTCCCTTCAGGTCCAGCTCCCTGGCGAGGGTCTAGAGAAAGCACCACACTGGAGTGCGAAAGATGGTCCACCCCGAAGTGTCCAGGGAGGGGACATGCATTCCCTTCTGTTGGTCTGGGTAGGACCCCTACATAAGCAAGGAGAACATGGTGAAGTAGACAGTGTGGCAGAGCTTGGTCTGATGAGAGCTGGCCGCAGACAGACAAAAGTGGCCAGTGTACTCACAGTCGAGAAGACTTCTCCAGGAAAGTGGGGGCAATTATGCTACATCTTAAGTGATGAGTAAATGTCTCTCCCGTAGGGAGAGCAGGGGAAGGATCTACTTTCAAAAGAGGCAAAGCTCCTATATTTGATTAGCCCATGGGCTAAACTGTATTTTTAAAGACAGAGAATTTTTAAATTACATACACACCCCCTATTTGCTGTTAAGGATGGTACTCCCCATATGCCATGACCTCAAATCCTTTTCCATACTGTCCACCCCAGCCTTGGACAACTCAAAGGTGTTCCCCCCATTCTACAGAGGAAACAACTGAACTTTGGGCTGAGTTTCATTGCCTTGACAGACTGCAACTTCAAACATTGCAGTTGGAACATCCAGTTCATCAGTGATGATGGCCTCTGATTTGTCTGCCGGGGGTCCCTCCATGAAGCAGCCACTGGATCCAGATCAGGCATCTTCACAGAACATTTTTAGCCTTGGGTAGAATTATTACCTGTGACCTTAGCTAGCCTGCCAGTTCCTTCATGGTGGGACTCATTCATCTCTCTATCGAAAAGATTAAAAAAAAAAAGCAAAAAGCTGGTGTAAACAAGTGTTTGTTGAATTTAAAGTAACTGAACCTTAACCCAAGGGTAAAGAGTGAAACTGCAATAGTCTCCAGATGATCTGTGTTCTGTCGGCATGTGAAGAACACCCAGATACACGGTCTGGCTTTTGCATATTCCATCCAGATGTTTGGCTTCAGGTAGAAGCAGACTAGGAAATTCTTAATGAACAGACTAGTGTTTCTGAACATGTCCAAACTCCAGACCGCCCTGCTGTCTGTCGCGCTGAGGCGGCAGGGAATTCAACATTTGGGAATAGACTGCACATCAAGGGCGCTGAATTGAGACTGTAAGAAAGCACCGCATCCCGAGACTTACCCCCGCGGTGATGGAGGGTGAGCGAGGAGCATCGTGGCTGCAGTAGGAGGCGGCCAGAAAGCTAAGAGCCATCTTGGGGGCAGGGCAAGATCTTGTGACCTTGAAGGTTATAGTGAGGATTTGGGTTTCCACTCTGAGCGAAATGGGTAATCGGTGTACAATTTTGAAGAGAGAAGCTACATATTACAAATTGCATTTTACAAAGGACACACTGAAACAAACAATATTGCAAATTAACTATAATTCCCTTTTTAAAAATGGCTTAAGAAAAATAAAAGAGCGCTCTGACTTCCTTCCTGAGACTGGCCTGTGAGGTAGGCAGAAGAAAAGAGACGTGGAGAGAGGAGTTAGCAGTCTACCGCCATCATTCAGAGAAGAAATAGCAGTGGCTGGTGGTGGGAGTGCTGAGAAATGGTCAGATTCTGGTTTTATGTTTCCGTCCACTTCCCAAATGCCTGACCTCTGACTTCAGCAAAGTGTCTGCCCAAGAATGCAGCCCTATGGACAGTAAGGTCACGACAGTTTTAATTCTCAGTAAAGAAATGAATGAATAAACAAACAACAAAGAAATGAAGTCGATCAGGAGGGTCTAGCTACTGGTTCTCAGAAAAGTCCTTCCAGGTACTTCACACTGGCCTTCACCCACACCTGTGATGGACACAGAAGCTAAAGAGCAGAAGCTGTGAATCATACCCCTCATTGTGGTTTGGGACCAGAGATCTATTTTAGAAGTGGGAAAAAGAGCTGGTTAATTGGTGGATTTCCTTTTTTTTTTTTCTGATGCTTTTTTCCAATTTGTACAAAAGAAATCACCAAAGGAAATGAAATGGGAATGGTGATCCCCTGAATGGCATGTGAAAGAGAGGCCAGTATCTCTAAGGGACACAGATGGTGATAAAGGACCAGGAGGGCTGGCCGATCAGCACAGAGACCACCAGAGGGAGGCTCTGACTTGGTCAGGATCCTGGAGGGGACGGGCAGGCACAGGGTCTCACAGGCAGTGGGCGTTAGGGCTTGATCTCAGTAAAGCTCCCCAAGTCAGCTCAGTCTGTCTGTCCCCTTCCCAGTCTGGTGCATATGAAACTCTCTTTCCCCTCCCCGACACAGCAGACTTCTGGTGGATGTGGGTACTTCAACTGGTCCAGGGCATACATAGCATGGCTTCATCCCCAATCTCTGCTTCAAACTTGGCAGCTCCCTAGTAAGGTAGGAGTTATTATCTTCATTTTACAAAAGAAATGGAGACCCAGAGTCTAGAAGTGACATGTACATGATCGGTCAGCAAGTTAGAGACCCAGTCTGCTTGTCACATTGGAACTGTCTCTCTTCAAAATTATCTGGACCTCCCAGCAGGGCCAGCAGACTCATCTGGGTGAGGGGTTGAAAATGGTTGGATGTGACTATGATGCAGTGAGAAGGTCCCTTAGCTCCTGGAGTACCAGGACAAATAGTGATTTCATATCACAGGAGTCCTGTAGAAACAGGTGGCCTGCTTTTTTGCCTGCCTCTCTTTCTGAAGATTATGAGCTAGAGTGATTTTAACCAGCCATTTTGATGACTAGAAAACTTCTAGAAGAATGACTCTTAACCTTGGCTGCACAGAGAGAATCACTAGTGCAACTTGAACACATTCCACAATGTGTGTGTGTGAGTTAGTCACTCAGTCGTATCTGACTCTTTGCGACCCCATTAACTGTAGCTTGCCAGGATCCTCTGTCCATGGGATTCTCCAAGCAAGAATGCTGGAGTGGGTAGGCCTTCCCTTCTCCAGGGAATCTTCCCAACCAGTAATTGAACTTGGGTCTCCCACATTGCAGGCAGATTCTTTACTGCCCGAGCCATCAGGGAAGCCCCATGAAGGAGGAGGAGAGTGATTTTTAACAAGCCATTTTGATGACTAGAAAACTTCTAGAAGAATGACTCTTAACCTGGCTGTACAATGAGAATAACTAGTGCAACTTGAGAAAAATCCTGTCTGGATTTATCCCTCCAGTTTCTCATTTAATTGGTCTGGGTCATTTCAGTGGGGAGTTACACTGAAAAAGCATTTCTCTCGTAAGCCATCTTTTAGGATGGGCACACCATGTTGTCTGAGCAAATGTTAAGATAACTGAAATTCTTAATTATGCACATTTTCATTAAGCTATTATAAATAATATAATGTTGACATCTAAAAATATAACAATTTTTCTGTTCTCTTGGATCCGTGAATTTCCAAGAAGAGAATTAGCTGATTGAATTAGGATCAGCTAACTGAAAAGGAAGAACAATTTTAAAACTCCTGATACTTGATAATTTATCCTTAATATAAGGATAAAGCTTCTTGACACTTGGTAATTTTAAAACTCCTAATACTACCTGATACTTCCACAATTAGAAAGGGCATATTAATTTGTGTTCCTTTATCTTTTTATAGAAATTCCTATGTCCTGTGTTGAATCATGTTGTATACCTAACAGTAACACAATGTCAATATATCTCAATTAAAAAAGAAAGAAATGCCTATATCCAACTTCTAAATCACCCACATTTTTCAATCATGGAATCCGCTTCCTTGGGAAATAGTGAGGTTCTTGTTACTGGAGGTGTTCAAGTCTATCTAAAGAGCTCTTCTACTGAGCGTGAACTGATAGGCAGTCACCTGCTGGGTTTGGGGAGAAACTGCAGGACACAGAAAGCATCTGTCCTCTCCTGCCTGATGTTGACTTTGTTGTTCAGTCACTCAATTGTGTCTGACTCTTTGTGACCCCATGGACTGTAGCCCTCCAGGCTCCTCTGTTAATGGGATTTTGCAGCAAGAATACTGGAGTGGGCTGCCATTTCCTTCTCCAGGGGATCTTCCCGACCCAAGGATCGAACCCGTGTCTCCTGAATTGGCAGGCAGCTTCCTTACTGCTAGGCCACCAGGGAAACTCATCTCTTTTGTGATCCTGGCTAATTATGACTGCAGGGAGATCCTGGAACTGCAGGACCCCCTTCAAGCAATCTTCAAACCCCCTTCAAACAGATCTAGGGTGGGAAGGTAGGTTTACCATGAAAGATACTTACAAGTATCTGGAGCAGAGACTGTGTACAGGAAACGTTCACAGAACAAAGCTGAGACAAGGCATGTGAGAACAACAACAATCAAGACAACGAGGGTGATAAAATGCTTCCAAGGGACTTCCAAGGGTGAACTTGAGCTTCCAAGGGACTTCTCTAGGCTTGTGTTGTCCTTCAGAGAGGAGGCGCAGCCCATATTTCTGGATGGCTTTACAGTTGGAATACATTTAACGGGGAAAAAATTAAAACCTGAAATAATGCATTGTCCATCTCTTCAAAATGGGTGGCATGGGATGGCAGAAAGAGTAAGGTGTATAGAGTCACACAGACCTGGTTTTGAACCAACATTCCTCCAAACAGATCCTGCGGACTATCTAGAAAGATGCCTGACTTCCTCTGGTCTCAGTAAAATGATGCTCGCAATTTTGTTGTCTCCGAGTCCCTGACATAACTAAAATATTAATTTGTATGCAAAGCACCTAGTATAGGACTTGGCACAGAGTTTACAATCAATAAGAGGTATCCATTATTACATTATTAATGAAAACATACTTATGCCCTTCACTTTACACGGAGGTAATTAAATGGTGCGAATGATGGAGATCACGATAATTATAATAACAATTAGAAGAGCAACCACCTATTAAGGACTGACATGCTAGACACTGTATAAATATAACCCCTATATTTACCTGGCACTATATAGTTGTCTAAGCAGCTTTACCTTCATCAAAAACAAAGCAAATTAAACAAAGTTTATAGAGTCTACATTCTAAATACAAAGTAGATGGATTACGTACTATAAACGAAGAATCAAGACATTCTAATGATTTTTCTGAGGCCATTGAGAGATAAAATATTGATTTTAGTCAGATTAAGTAAACTGAATCCCACTCTAGTTCCCATCATTCAAAGTATTCTTATAACAAATGCTTTGGGGATTTATTTTCATCCCTTCTCTATCATCATTTTAAGCATTTAAGATTACTTGAATTTTTAAAAATAAGGCTCATCTATTCCTGTTTTAATGCCATCTTCCCAATTCTTAGGATAGGCTGTGATGATGAAGACACTGTCAGAGTTCTCAGCGTGTCTGGTTTCTGGGTCTTCCCCCTGTGTTCCAGGAAGTTTCCTTATTGACTCCAGACCCAAGCAAATCCCCAGAACCCAGGCGTTTTTACATGCCTGTGGTAGGGAAAGACAAAGAGCCAGCTTCCCAGGCCAGGTTCTGTTTACACTTCCTTGATCAGGGATAATGATGTGTTTACTTGAGACATTCCGTCTTCATTAAACTCACTTCTGGGCAATCAATAGAGAGATTAAGATGACAGGCACATGTCCATCTATGGCTCACACATCCTGCCTTGCCCAAGAGCGATCAGGGCTCAGCCAAGACTTTCTCATACTGACAACATAGGATTAAGACATCAAGCTTTCTGCCTGAATTAAGGAAAGATGACCCTTTCCCAAAGAACCATGAATACAGGCGCAAGAAATGAATTATCAGTTATTCTTCCCTGATCCCTGATACTCAGCCTGGGACGGGCGCTGCCTTGTGTATTTTATACACGGTTGAATCTGCCTTTCATCCCCTTTAAAAATCATAATTGAAGATATTTAGTAAACAAGCTAGTGACATTGCTGTAATTAACTTAGGTGCTTATCTTTGCAAGTTCAATATAAAGCAACAGCCAGGAACCTTAATTGCTTGATAGGCTTTATAAACTATATAGGCTCTTGCTGTAATTCGAGATTTAGAGCAGAACAAAAGAATTTACACTTGTCCTTCCTTTAAATAAAAGTGAAGTGGTTTTAATTAGTTAAATATAACGTTTTGAAAGCCTCTGATGTTTGAAGATACTTTAAAGTGCAAGGTTAAAAAAGTTACGTACAGTGCAGTTCATTTATGAGTAATCACTAGTTCTCATTAACTTCTTTGTTTCACTTCACTTTCTGCAAGCTATATTTCTTCCTTCTCATTTGCCTTAAATCTCTTTCTTGTCTGCATAATGCATAAGCTCAACCCTTGCACTGGTGAAGGCCTGAAAAACAAAGTTTAAAGAAAGATGTCCGGAGTAAGAGTAACCAACATTGAGTGAACAAGCAGTGTCTGCCCCTCAACCTCACTTGGGTATAGCCTCCAGGTAGGTTGCAGTATACAAGGCCCCAAAGGTCAGAGGCCATGACTGCAACCATGGAGAGATGGTAGCCTTTATTGATGAGCAATCATCTTAAGCTTGGACCAAAAATGCTGTCTTACAGGGAATAACTAATATAGCTCTTTAGATTTGGCTATTAACAAAGGCCTGGTTCACTCATTGGCAACCAGGACTAAGAGACTCCTATCCCCAGTGAAACACAGAACAATGCTAACCAGGGTTTTGTGCCTGTGGGGCCTAAAGCTTCCAGAGGAAGACCCCTTGGGGGTTTGCTACAAACCCCCAGGCCAAGACACAGATATTGAAATTTCATCTCACGGACATGGACACTGCAACTGGCATTGAGCAGTAAAGGTTAAGAAACACAGATGTTTATTAGCTTCTGGGAACCGGGAATGATACTCTGGTTTGAAGAATGGGAGCCAAGATCACTCGAGTGGTAAGAAATAGAGTCAGGATTTTCATTTCAGTCTTTAGGTCACCAACCCTGAGTGCTTTTGCCCTTGCCACACTCTGTAGTCAAAGGCAAGTGGGTATGGGCTGTGGGGAGACCTGGGTTCTTACTGAGCCAATGCTTAGAAGTTTTGTATCCTTTGAAATGGTGCCAATATGTCACTTTTCTTCCTCCACAAAGAAAGAGTTGGCCTTGAGAGGGAGATAGAGACCTTCCCACTAAATTGGGCTAATGGGACTCGGACGATTAACTGGGAAAATGAGAAATGTGTGAATGTATCCAATCCTAGGCTGGTGAACTGGTTCTATGTATAACTGGGTTAATGAATCTACCTGGACAGATGTGTCAGGGGAATTTGCCAGTGTGTCAACTACATCCAGCCATTTCAGTCCAGTTCAGTCACTCAGTCGTGTCTGACTCTTTGCAACCCCATGGACTGCAGCACACCAGGATTCCTTGTCCATCACCAACTCTTGAAGCTTGCTCAGACTCATGTCCATTTGAGTTGGTGATGCATCCAACCAACTCATCCTCTGTCGCCCCTTCTCCTCCCACCTTCCATCTTTCCCAGCATCAGGGTCTTTTCCAGTGAGTCAGTTCTTTGCATCAGGTGGTCAAAGTATTGGAGTTTCAGCTGCAGCATCAGTCCTTCCAATGAATATTCAGGACGGATTTCCTTTAGAATGAACTGGTTGGATCTCCTTGCAGTCCAAGATACTCTCAAGAGTCTTCTCCAACACCACAGTTCAAAAGCACCAATTCTTCTGTATTCAGCTTTCTTTATAGTCCAACTCTCACATCCATACATGACTACTGGTAAAACCATAGCTTTGACAGATGGATGGACCTTAGTTGGCAAAGTAATGTCTCTGCTTTTTAATATGCTGTCTAGCTTGGTCATAGCTTTTCTTCCAAGGAGCAAGTGTCTTAATTGCATAGCTAAAATCACCATCTGCAATGATTTTGGAGCCCCCCAAAATAAAGTCTCTTACTGTTTCCATTGTTTCCCCATTTATTTGCCATGAAGTGATGGGACCAGATGCCATCATCTTAGTTTTCCAAATGTTGAGCTTTAAGCCAACTTTTTCACTCTCCTCTTTCACTTTCATCAAGAGGCTTTTTAGTTCCTCTTCACTTTCTGCCATAAGGGTGGTGTCATCTACATATCTGAGGTTATTAATATTTCTCCTGGCAATCTTGATTCCAGCTTATGCTTCTTCCAGCCGAGTGTTTCTCATGATGTCCTCAGCATATAAGTTAAATAAGCAGGGTGACAATATACAGCCTTGATGCACCCTTTTCTTATTTGGAACCAGTCTGTTCCATGTCCGGTTCCAACTGTTGCTTCCTGACCTGCATATAGGTTTCTCAAGAGGCAGGTCAGGTGGTCTGGTATTCCCATCTCTTTAAGAATTTTCCACAGTTTGTTGTGATCTACACAGTCAAAGATTCTGGGGTAGTCAATAAAGGGATCCAGCCAAGTGCCTGCTATAAAGCAGGTCCTCAGCCAACATCTGTGGCAGGAAGCCCCCAGAAGCAACTGTGGTTTGTAGGAAGGAGTAAAGTACTATCACTTCAACAGTGTTTCCAGAAAATTCTCTCTCATCATCAGCACTGTGCTGGAGTAGGAGTGGGGAAAACAGGGCAGAAAATGAATAGTCCAGAACTCCCAGAGGTCTCAGTGCCTGGGGAACAAGCCTCACAGCCAGGCCACCGCTACAAGAAAGGGCGGATGACTGGGGACCGCATTCATCAGACAGTTGAGTTGTAAGAGATATACATTCTGGTCACCTGAAGTGATGGAGATTGTTCAGAACTGATGGGAATTGGTAAGCCTGTACAAATGACGGGAGGCCTGGCTACACTGCACATCAAAACAAACCTACCCTTGCAGGGGAGGCGGCAGAGTCCTCTTCACCAGTCTTACACCTGGTCTTGGCAGCCCCAGGCTATAGTCTGGACACTTTTGAGAGTAAGGTCAATGGGATGTCAGAGGAGCCAGGAGTAGTGGGCTGTGGCCTCAGGGAGACGGGATGGACTCCAGGATGCTCCGGGGAGAAGGTTACCCCATAGGCCGCAGACAAGAGCTCCCTCTGTCTCAACTTCTGCTCCCTGCCTCGCTAAATAAAACCTGACCACTTCACCCTGCACCTCCTGCACCCCGCCTCTGCCTCATTCCTCTGCTTCCTCATCCCTGTGTCAGCCCTCCTGCTATGTAGAGACAGTCTTCAGCTCCGTGCCCCTCTGGGTCTTCTCTTTTCCAGCCCGAACCCTCCCACATCCTTCCTTCTGCTGCCAGCATCCTCAGGGCGCTGCCCTGAAAGTGAGGGGGTGAGGGGCTCTGTGCTTCCAGACCTTCTCAGAGTCCCCAGAAAGGCTCCAGCCTGGAAGAGGGAGGCCGGGTGGCCACGGCCCTGACCTCAGTCTTGGCTCTCCTGGGACCGAAAGGTTGAGAAAAATGTCTCCAGTTACCTGTGCCTCGATTTTCCCAGCTGTAAAATGGAGATAATGACACGGGTTGCCCGCCTCAAAGCCGGGGCCAAAAGAGGTTTTACCTCTGGCATAGTGTTCTGCACCACCCAGTTCTTGGGAATAGTAATTTGACAGTTTATGGAGCCAGCTCTTTTTTTTTTTTTTTCCCCCTGAGGTCCTTTCTTCTTGATCCTCGCCATGACTCACAGCTTCTGATTTACCTTCTTGGAGTGAATTCTGACTTAGAGATCTTCCCATGGTTGACACACTCATCCTCCCCAAAAGAAGGTTTTGGGATGATCCCTAAGGCTGAGTGGCACCATTAAGGCTCAGAGAGGTCAGGCTTCCGGGTCAAGATCACACAGCAAGACAAAGTTCCCATAGCTGTAGGTATCAGGGGAACCGCCCTCCCCTGGGCAGTGCAATAGAGGGGCGTATATAGTGCACACGTTTGCGGACTTTGATTCTTGGTTCCGCTCAGACCTGCGGTGCCCTTTGGGGTTACTCAACCCCTGGGGGAACTCAGTTGTTGGGACGATCAAACACGACCATGGGAGTGAAGTGGCCTCACAACTTTAGGAGGGCCCATACCTCTACCCTAATTAAGGCTGGGGCTGCGGCGGCCAATTGCCCGAGGTGCGCGGTGATGCTCCGAGGCCCGCGGACCTCTCTCCCCGCTTACGCGGGCGCCACCCCCGCCACCCGGATCGCCCCTAGATGGTGCTGGTGCACCGGGCGGCGCGCGGCCGCCCCGCCTGCAGCCGAGCTCCGCGGCTGCCGCAGACGCGCCGGGACAAAGGAAGGACCGGCGGGGGCGCGGCGACCCCGGCCCGCAGGGACCCCTGCAATGCGGAGCTGCGGCTTCCCGGCCGAGGGAGAGACGGAGAGGGCGGGACTGGCAGAGCGGGGAGGGGTGGGGTGGGGTGGGGTGGGGAATCGGGGCGCTCCTGTCCCCTCCCCAGGTCCTCCTTGTCGTTCACCCACCCCTGCAGGGAAGTAGATGAACTGCACTGTCCTGGACGGTCTTTGAAGAGCAGTGACAGTGAATCCCTTCTTCCTGCGAAGCCCTGGCTGTGGTTACATTTTGGAAAGCCCCCCACTTCGTGCCACTAGCCATCCTTCATGCCTCTGGCTGCCCCCACCCCCTTTCATTGATTATTGATCCCCAGATCCTGGCCTGCAAAGGGCATGACAGCCACGGGGCCTGGCTACATCCCTTCCACGCCATGGACTTCAGTCTCTTCATAGGAAAAAATAGGGGTGTAGATGTCTGTCACCCCACACCCTTGGCCGATTCTGCATTCAGCAAATCTTACCCTGTTCTCCTGCGCATGGGCAGTGCTGGACTCCGGGACCTCCCATGAGTGAGACAGCCCTGCTCCAGGAGATGCCTGCGGATGCCCAAACAAGGACAGAAGACTTGATCTCAGAGCTCCAGAGGATTGTGAGAGGAGGGACTCCAGGGAAAATAAAGCTGGTGGGAATGCCTGGTGTAAATATTACCTCTAAAGAAGGGCCATTGAGCTTGGATTTAAAGCCCCATTTCAAGACATATTGCTTCCCTTATTTTACTTTGAGTTTATAGGGTTGGTATCTCAGCTCTTCGCTCCATACCACTTATCTAGGGCAAAGTGGGGGCTGGTTAAAAAAACAGCTCTGAGTCAGAACACCAGGTCTACTCTACTTTCTAACTGGGTGACCTTGAGCAGGCTAGTTCATTTCCCAGGACTCCATCCGCCAATCTGTGAAAGTGGAGGTTCTGCAAAATCCATGTGGCTGGAGTATTTTATATGCAGCCTTATAGTACTGTAGTTTACCTATGGTTAATCTGTGCTTAGCCGCCAGGCTAAATGGTACAGCAGAGAGACCTGGGAATCAGGAAACAAATTCTAATCTTGTTGAGGGGTCTTGGGGAAGTCTCTTCTCCTAACAGTTTGGTTTACCCATCTATGCAAGCAGGACAGAAAGGGTATGGGACCACCTGGTGGCTGTGTTCCCCCTCTCCCCCATCCCACAGTCTGTTTCTCATCAGCCGTCTCTCCTGGTCCATAAAGGGCTATGTAGCGTGATGGTCAACAGCACAAATGCTGGAGCCAGACTGCCTGGGTTTAGATTCTGGCTTTACCACGGTCTAGCTGTGTGACTTGATGTGTGACCTTGGGCAAGTGACCTGTACTTTAGTTTCCTCATCTGTGTAATGGAGATGATAATAAGAGTATAAAGTTTCATTAGAATAAACGAGGTGGTGGTAACAAAGACACTCACATTTGCCATAGCTCAACATAAAAGAGGTTTATTTCTCATTCACAAGAATAGTCTAGAGAAGTTTCAGATGAGCAGGGAATTTTTTTCCAGTAATTCAGGGGACTCAAGCTGAGGGTAGTTTTACCAACTGTAGTGTTTGGTTTCCAAAGACAGAGAAAAACATGGTGGGGGTGTGGGGCGAACCCATGCGAGCCCCTTGGCCTGGCCTGGAAAAGGCCCTAGTCCCTGCCACTCACACACCATTGACCAACGTAGGGGGTTGCCACACCTGACCCAGGGGACGCTGGGAGTTCATGCTTAGCCGTTGCCTGGGAAGAAGAGAATGGATCCGAACCAGCAGACTGAGACAACCTGTGTTGTAAGGTATCCTGAGGAGGAAATTGATTTAGTATCTTAATTAATAATATCTTTAATATCTTAATATCTTAAGCACTTAGAACAGTGCCAGGCACCTGGTCAGTGCCATATAAATCTTTATTTTTATTCTCTAAATTTTTTTCTTGCCCCTCAGAGAGTTCCCTGGAGATACAAACTGGGAGGCACCCCTAGTCTTTCCAGTCAGCCCTGCACTGGATTGTTTAGGAGCCCAGCAAATTCAGGCACGTCGTGGTCACACGAGCTTCTCAGAGCTTTTGTTTCTGTGCAGACAGGGAAGCTTCCTGAAAAACAGTTCTTCCCAGAGCTTCTCTAAGTCATTCTGATACTTTGAGAAGAGTCTCTAGGGGTGTCAGCTCTGTTCTTCACTTTCACGTGCAGTCCAGAGGGCGTGGGCACTCAGGTATAGTCTTCCTTCCCGGTGCAACAGCACTCACCCCCTACCTCCGTCATGACAGTGCAGGGCAAAAGGCATTTCAGAATCTGCCTGGAAATAAAGACCAGCTAATAAGTGATCTGCCAAATATGAGCTAAAATGTAACATCCTTGCCCCTCAGTTTACTTATCTGTAAAATGGAGTCAGATAATACTAGCTGCAGACAGCTATTTAAAGGTGAAAGTGAATGGCAATGAAGCACCTAGCACTGAGTAAGACACAAAACATACTTTTAATAAATAATCACTACTTTGGTTGATGTATCTTGTGTTGACTCATGGCGGAGCCTGCATTTATAAAGCGCCTAGAGTATACCCAGGTAAAGGTAAAATAGGTTTGTGCAAGTGGGTGGCCAAGAGGCTAGGCTTTAAAAATGTCACTGCATGTTCTGGAATGAAATCTCATTCTTGGGACACCAAGCTTTCAAGGGAGAGAGCTCCTAGTCTGCCCGCTCTCTCTGAGCTTCATCCCAGCTCCAACCACCTGCAATGTTTCTATCCTGCTGAGAGTCCTCAGTGTCAAAGACTTCTGTCAGAAATTTTTATTTGGAGATAAGGAGTGAATGACTATGCTAGGAAGTCACTAGAAAGCATTGGAAATAAAAATGATAGAGTACTTTAATATGATATAATAATATTATGGAACCTTGATAGTCTCCAAGTAGCTTAACCAGAGTATCTACCCTGGGCCTAATGCTGTCTGAACCCAATGTCACAAACACTGCCATTTAATATAAACTTCCATTTTCCTGTCAGTCAAATGACGACCCCAAGAGTCAGTAGCTAGTGGGTATTTATCAACCAGCTCTCTGGGGGGAAATTATATAATGTATATGTTGCAAATAGATTTGTACACAGTGGATTATACATTTTACTAATATAAAGTATGTGTCATACACAGTTTACAAATGTTTATAATAAACTATAAATACACTCTTTATTGTAAATTCCATATAGCCAATTGATTCTCACAGAATGCTTCATTGATTTTTGCCAAACTCAAGCATCTGTTGCCAACCTAAAATGCTATTGATTAACAATGCGTGTGGTTTAGACATGAATGTTAGTTGGTATTTTCACTTTAGTTAACAAGGAAGATGAAAGTGAAATAATAAAGATGAGTGCTGGAATCTCACTTGTCGATGACATGAGTAACTTCTTTTCTGACTCAGATAATTTTTTTTGAAAGCTAAAATAGTATCTTTGTATGTTATTCACAATATTTGTATGTTATTCACAATTTAATGGCTACAGAAATCACATAGTTTTAGGTTAAGTTACAGTATTAACATTTTATCCGTCACTCTCTTATGTCAAGGCAATCAACAAATCAATAAATCAAGCCTTGATCTGTGATGTTTGCAGATTTCCATGGTGTAAATAAGTCCAACCATGACCATTTTCTAGCTACCATGATAAACTTATTGGATACTGAATTGCAAAAATATGTGTACACCATTGTATAGTATTTTCAGGGCATAGACTTGATGGAAAGTAAAGAACCTCAAGAGCATAAATAAAGATAAAATGTAATAAAATAATTAGGCAGTGTTAATTTTGAGTATTTATTGCTGTTTTCACTATAATTTATTTAATAAGTTCTATAATTTAATTTTTAATAATGGCTATGTTTAATACTCAACTCACAAATTTTTAAAAAATTGAACCATCAGCTTATGAGCTGACTTGAGCACACCACTGAGAAGAATCTAACATATTTCCATCAGAAATTGGATTTAAAAACGTACTTGTGGGGATGTTATTCTGTTAAGTATACGAAAAGAGAAACAGGGAAAGTGGGTAGGAGGAAACTGAGTTTACGGAGAAGTTCAGTTTCAACTGAACAGACATCGTTCGTGCCAACAGAAACTATCAGTGTGGGCACCAAACCCTTTGAAAGTCCTGCCTGAACAGAAGTCCATTCTCTGTCCCAATTTTGCCTTTGCCCAGACGTGTATAATAGCTGAGCCTCTGGCTATGGCAGGGTGTTCAACTTTCCCAGTCACCCACATGGGGTGATGGCTGGAAGCACAGAGTCAGTTGGGAGAATGGTGTACTTTCTCTGTATCCATCTCCGCTCTAGCCCCATCTCCAGGCTCTTTCATTTCCCAACCTAGTGCTGAGAGCAGGGGGCCAGGCTGTGGGCATTCTATCTTCTACAGCTTTGCCTCTCTCTCTTCAGATAAAGTGAATGCAGCCTTCTATCCTCCAGACCCCAGGGAAATGGGAATGAGGTTATGAACCCCAGAGAAAAAGACCTAGTCTAGGGTTGCTACTTTGTTTCCCCCCTGAGATTCCTCACAGACACCCAAAACCCCTTCTGATTCTGTGTCTCACACTCTAGGAGATGAACTGGAAAGCAGTGGAGGAAATATCTCATGGAGGAGTAAAAAATACCAAGAAAAGGCCAACTGAGCCCTCCCTCCCCTGTCGACTTTTCATTGTTCATCAGCCACTGGAATTCAGTTTCTCCACCACCAGTGTAGAGATGAAAGGAACTTTGGAGAACACTTAGTCTGAAACTTCTGGATGATGGGAAAACCCAGACCAGCAGAGGGAAGGTCAGTTGCTCAACATCGTGGTGGAACCAGGAGCCCTACCCTCACCCCAATCCTTGGAGGCACAACCGAGAGCACTTCCCAAATGGCCTCTGAGTCTTCTAACGGAGCTGGAGGCAACAAAGACCTTCCGAGTCAGCAGCATAAATATCTTGGGATTTTCCTTCTCCTCCAACTCGTGTTCCATTTCTGGAGGCTCTGGGCATGCCTCCATTGCAATTTTCCATCCTGCCTGTCCTCTACCTCCCCCTCACAAGACTGACCCCAATAATAACACAGGCCACGTCCTCCTTGTCATCTCTGTAGCAGAGATGAGAGAGCCAGGCTTAGAATCCATACACCTGCATTTTAACACCAGCTCAGCTTAGCTGTGTGGCTTGAGCAAGTTGTTTACTGTCTCTGAGCTCTGATTTCTGTGACTATAGAATGAGAATGACAGTATCTGTTTATAGGAACCTTCTGAACATTACATGCCGTGATGTACATAGACTTCTTAATACTGTGTCTGGCTCCTGGGAGGACAAAGCAATGCAGTTTATCCTGATGCCCATTTCCTTATATTTCTAGGAAATGCTGCGGAGCCTGGCAGTGAGAGCTCAGCAAAAGGAACTAAAGGAATGAAATGATTAAGTAACAAAAACGTATCACCAAATCCCTTCTATGTATTTTCCTTCTCAATGTGCCTTGTGTTTTCTCCTTTGCAACCCCTGCTGTGACCATCATGTGTTTATTTCCATACAATTTCTCACCTGAACTACTACAGACATCTCCTGCTTAATGTCCCTGCCTTCAGTGTAGCAAGCCAGGTTAACATCTATCTTATCTAAGTTTGTCTTCCTACCTTCTAGCTTAAGGTCAAGGTTTGTGTCTCACACAGCATCTTGATGATGTTTAAAAACATCTGTTCAGTAAACACCTGATCAGTTAAATATACAAATTATATTTAACTTTTGGATGAAATAAGTGATATATATTTTTATTCTCTCCTCTCCATTTCCTTCTATCCCTCTTGTGTGTGTGTGTGTGCTCAGTCATGTCCAATTCCTTGCGACACCATGGTCTGTAACCCACCAGACTCCTCTGTCCATGGCAGTTTCCAGGAAATACTGGAGTGGGTTGTCATCTATTCCTCTAGGTTCTATTCCCACTTACATACCATCTTCAGCATTAATAAAAGTTTAGTAGGTTTATGAGGATTCCAGAAATTGGGCACCTGCACCCACACCAATACCATCAAACTATTTGTGACCATGTAGTAGCAACTAGGCTAGTTAATTTCCCTACTCACAAGTCAGCACTTTACTTCTGGATCCAAGTTCCTCTGGCCAGCTGTCAATGGTCCCCATAACCTACCACACCATGCAAGACATTGTCCTAACTGCTACTCCACTGACCCTCTCAATTTCATTTCTTGCCAGACCCACCCTAGGGCCTTTTCTGGAGTGGTCTTCATCAGCAAGAGTACCTTCTTTTCTTTCTCTTTACTAATATCCATCCTCCTCAGCATGTACACTGTAGCCCAAACCTCACTCTCCCTTCCTCACGTCTTCCGGGTTACCAGGACTCCTGACCTTTCCTCTTCCAATGAGAACCTAAACCCTCACAGACTTGGCCACTCAGTTGTGTGCTAGCTTCTTACTGATCATTTTAGCTGAATTGTATAATGCTGAGTACTTGATACCATTTAATCAGATCATGTTGGTTTATGGCTTGATGGGCTTCCCTGGTGACTCAGATGGTAAAGAATCTGCCTGCAGTGTGGGAGACTGAGATTCGATCCCTGGATTGGGACGATCCCCTGGAGAAGAGAATGTCTACCCACTCCAGTATTCTTGCCCGGAGAATTCCATGGACAGAGGAGCCTGGCAGGGGCTACACTCCACAGGGTCACAAAGAGTTGGACATGACTGAGTGACTAACACTTTTACTTTTCACTTATGACTTGGTAAAGTCCCGTTCCTCTGCTTGGCCTTTTCCAGATAACTGAAGTCGAACCTGTCAAACACCAAGCAAGTACAGTAAGCTCTTGTTAACAGACATCTTTCTGAAAGGTAGTTGACATTTCCAGAAATTCTGAATTCCCATCTGCCATACAGAACTCTGTAATTTCAAAATCACTCAGAGATGTCATTCTAAAGACCAATTAGCATCCCAAGCCATTTCGAGGTTCTGCATCTGCTTTGAGATCTTTCTGTCTCCTCCCTCAATGTCATGCAGTGTCACCTATTATTCTGCTTAGGAATCATGTATCTGTCTCTCCAAAGCATTCTCTTTTGGATTACTGGGTTTCTTTCACTAAGGTTCAGGGGATGGCATCACTGGAAGTCTCTAGAAAGCACTATTTGCACACTTACTCTCTGCCAGACTCCATCCTAGGGAATGGGGCAAATAAAACACAGTAGTGACCTCAACAAGTCTAAAGGCTCAACAAGCATGACAATGACCCAGAATGGCCAGGCTGTTGGGAAGGGATACACAAGTCAGAAAGAGAGCATGGACGGTACCGCATTCCACTCTGTGGGCAGTAGGAGGCTGTAGTAGTGTCTTAGAACAGTGAGAATTTGAGATTAGCTTGAAAAACACATAGGGATTCATCAGCAAGTATGGACAGGGAAGACAAGTTCCAGGAGAGGAAATAGCACCCTTGAGTCATTGATGGAAAACAGGAATCTAGACCCTGTAATGCTTTGATAGAGGGGATGAGAAGCAATGTACATGGTCTTTAACGCTGAGGCTTTCTGCCAGCTCATCTGGGCACCCAGGGGACTCTTTTGATGAGTTCAGGATCAAAAGGGCCTGAATGAGTCAGATTGCTGGGAAATGGACCTGTGGATAAATGGGGCCTCATTGTGGCTTGGCATGTTGGCTCCTTGAAAGGACCTCGGCTATCGCTATGGTAAAGAACAAATTTCTTGAAGGCCTGCAAATGTGGTGGTACTACTAAAATCAATTAACACCAGCCAGTTGCAAGAAGAAAATAACCTAAGAGAATATTTTATGACATTCTAGGATGTCAGAGTTGGAAGGTTTCTTAGAACAAATCTGTTTTTATCCCTTTTATTAATTATTGGTGATTAATTGAATATGGCTATTGCATAAGAAGCGTGTCTAAACTAATACAGCTATTGGTTGAGCAAGGACCAGGCTTCTAGGTTCCCTGAGCTTATTCTACTACAAAAATGTGCCTTTTAAATCAGTGCTTGTATTCACTACTTAGTTTAACAAATATTTGTTGAGTATATGGCTCTCAGCGAATATTTGAGTTGAACTAGGAAAATGGAGACCAGAGGCAAAGAAACAAACCTGTCTTTTGTAAGATGAAGTTCTGAATTGAGTTTCCAGTGGTTGAGGGGTGTGTTTTGCCATTTGAACTCTCAACTGATTCCCCTCTTCAACTGCACTGAATAATTTCAAAGGTGTTGTTTAATTAGTCTTTCAGAAAGATTTATTTGCACCCACTAGATTCTGGGTGTATGATAGTGAACAAACTCACAAAGTCCTCATTTTCATGGAAGTTATATTTATTGGAAATAAATATACATGAAATGTACATGCATGCACACATAATATGCATATTTTGAAAACTTCTATGTCAGGATACTGGTAAATACTGTGAAGAAAACTAAATCAGAGAAATGAGTGATAAAGAGTCTTATTTTAGATAAAATGATCAGAGACAGGCTCCCTGAGGAGGTGGATTGACACCTAGGTGAAGTGAGCTGGTGGTTCGAGCAGCTGTGAGGGAGACCGTGTGCCTGGCAGAATGACGGGCAGTGCAAAGGCTGCTGGGTGTGTCTCAGGGACAGTCAGGTGTCTGCCATGTGGCCAAGCAGAATGAGCAGGGGATGGGGAACTCCAGAAGACAGCATCCGTCGGGAGCTGGACCAGGCCATAAAGAACCGCAACCCACAACAGAAAAGTAAAGGAAAAAAAAAATGCCTGGACCAGGGAACTAAAGCTTCAGATTCTAGTATTTTCTCTGCTCTTGACTTCCTGAATGACTCTGAACTTCTAATTTCTGCTCCCGGCCTCAAGAATCCCTATCTATATGATGAGGGATTTGAAAGTGATGACTAAGGGCCTCTGTGGTCTGTGGACCTTGCATATGCCTTTTGGATTTATCCATGGGCCAGAAAGTGGACCACTTGGATGGACACACAGCCTTCAGAGTGCATTTGTGAGTTTGAGCTATCCACGCTCCTGAACTTTCTGGTTGTCTCTTTATAAGCAGTCAGAGGTGGCTGAAGTTTTAGGCATTTCCAGAATTCTTTCTGTCCATAGAACTTTAACAGTTCGAGGGGGACTTGCAATGAATCTCATCTATAAACTGAAGCCATGGGAAAGATACGATACACAAGCAAACACAACTCATTTATTGGTGGGAATTTACTGTACATCTCCTTTCTAAGGGATGAAATCACATCTTTTGCAAATTGTGCATCATCCAAGAAGACTTTCTTCTTCTAATGATTGGCTGTCACTCTGTCTTTGTAAAGTGGGTAATGGAATTATTTTTAAAGCTTTTACTTAACAGCCTCGCTCTTTGTAAAGAACCGCTTGAGGAATGCAAGCATCTTTAGATAGTGAAGTGACAACTGTCTCTGACATTAAATGGATCTCTTTCTTACCTGTCCTGTTAACATATGAAGTATCAAACTCATGTTCCATATGACAGTGGTTTAGATTTATGCTATATGTCGTGGAGAGCACAGCTGGTGAACACACTGGGAGGTACATAGAGCCAGATCAGGGTTATGTTTAAGGGCTTTTTAACAGCACTGTCTCAAGATAAAAATGCTGCCTCTGGAGGTTGCAGTTTTCTCATTACTGGAGATGATCAAGAAAAGACCGTGAGGCAGGATATTACAGACAGAAAGCACATGTCAATCGGTGAGCTGAACAAGCCATCTTCAAAAATCCCTTCCCACTCTAAGATCTTCTCCCTCATTAGCATAATCTTTCCTTAATCTGAATTTTCTATTATTCAAAGCAGATCAGAACACCGTCAATGCCATTTTAATCACCGTGTGCCCTTGCCAATAAGGTAGGGCTAGCAGGGTCTGATGACAAATTTGTGCAGCCAAAGAAATGGATTTGAAGTTATGTACAGTGGTTTAGAGTCCCATCACCCATAGGGAGAGAAGTATGTGTGTGTGTGTGTGCGTGTGCATGTGCGTGTGCGTGTGTGCATGCATACTAAGTCACTTCAGTCATGTCCAATTCTTTGCAACTCTATGAACTATAGCCTGCCAGTCTCCTCTGTCCATGGGAGTCTCTAGGCAAGAAAGACTACCGGAGTGTATTGCCATGCCCTCCTCCAGGAGATCTTCCTGACCCAAAGATTGAACCCATATCTCTTACGCTTCCTGCATTGTCAAACAGGTTCTTTAACATTTTACATATGTTGGTTCTTTGTATTCTAGGTCTTATTTTTTTTTTCTTGTTGTTAAATCACAGGTTTTAATTGGTCTTAGTAGTTCATATTCATAAATGGTTTTAGGATTGCAAGGAGATCCAACCAGTCCATCCTAAAGGAGATCAGTCCTGGGTGTTCATTGGAAGGACTGATGCTGAAGCTGAAACTCCAATACTTTGGCCATCTCATGCGAAGAGTTGACTCACTGGAAAAGACCCTGATGCTGGGAGGGATTGGGGGCAGGAGGAGAAGGGGACGACAGAGGATGAGATGGCTGGATGGCATCACCGACTTGATGGAAGTGAGTTTGAGTAAATTCCGGGAGTTGGTGATGGACAGGGAGGCCTGGTGTGCTGCAATTCATGGTCGCAAAGAGTCGGACATGACTGAGCTCATGACTGAGCGACTGAACTGAACTGAACTGAACTGAAGACACTTTAGGTCTTGTTCAAGTACAGTATTATTTTAGAATTAAATAACATAATCCGTATTCAAAATTTTTCTTTACTCATGATCAACCAACTAGAGGCCTCTGAGAAAATGCCTCAAGCTGTATGTAATCCCTTCAAAAATTTACAGGATTTTTTAAAAATGGTTGTGAGTTTCTGATGCATGATGAAGAACTGAACATACCTATTTACCTCCTCTTCTTTCCTGATTTTTACTGAAATAACAGAAAAATAACCAGAAGAAAATAAAATCATAGAAATGTAGAGAATAGAGATAGGGATGCCGGTATACCAAGAACTTTAACAAATTTCTGAAAGATGGCGGGTAGATTAAATCAGATGAAGTGGTTAGTCACTCAGTTGTCTCCAACTCTTTGTGACCCCATGAACTGTAGCCGGCATAGCTCACCATCAGTCCTCTCATTCAAAAGAAAGGCTTGCTGGCCAAACAGGCCAACATTGTAATGGAAGAAACTCATGACAGCTTTTCATCTAGTCAAGTCACCAAGGAAGCCCTAAATCAAATGAAAGGCTCACTCAAAGGAGAGCAAGTGGATAGCCAGAATGGAAGAGGAGCAAGTTGCTACAGAGATGGAACTGTTCTAAATAACAAAATCCTAAACAAGATTAACTGTTTTAATTAACAAAATCCTAAACAGACTCCAAATTTGAAGTCTGTAGCCCTGGAAAGCCAAAAATTAAGGAGTAGCATCTATGCTATTTAGTTAAAAAAAAAAAAAAAAAAAAAAACTCCATGAAATTATCTGAACTACTTGACTTTTCTCTCTAAACAGAGCAACCTGAAGCTACTTGGCTTTAGATAGAGAACACCCCATTCTACACTTGCTGGCAGGAAAATCTTAGGTGCCAGTATTAGAGTCCACCTTGGAATGGCACCCTTCCTCTGGCAGGCTGGTGGTGGGTAGAAGGTACAGGCAAGGCACTCTGCTCACCAAATATAATTTAAACCCTGCCAGTCTGCACAAACCCATACACACAGCTCACCATCAGTTCCCTCATTCAGGAGAAAGGCTTGCTGGGCAAACATGCCAACATTATAATGGAAGAAACTCATGACAGCTTTTCATCTAGTCAAGCGACTCTTCATTCATAAAAGTGAATGGGCACCTAAGATTTGCCCTACATTTGAATGGGGAGAAAAAACAAGACAAGTGAAAAAAATTCATATCCTAAGGAAGAAATAGAGTTAATCCAGGGAAAAATAGAATTGGAAAAGTATAAGGGTGATTTCTGGAGAGAGTTTAAGTGAAGTGAAATGAAAGTCTCTTAGTCTTGACCAACTCTTTGCATGGAACATACGGTCTATGGAATTCTCCAGGCCAGAATATTGGAGTGGGTAGCCTTTCCCTTCTCCAGGGGATCTTCCCAACCCAGGGACTGAACCCAGGTCTCCCTCATTGCAGGCAGATTCTTTACCAGCTGAACTACAAGGGAAGTCCAAGAATACTGGAGTGGGTAGTCTATCCCTTCTCCAGGGGATCTTCTCAACCCAGGAATCAAACCGAAGTCTCCTACATTGCAGGCGGATTCTTTACCATCTGAGCTATGAGGAGAGAGTTTAGGTGATAAGATTATTTTTGAAATAGGAATTGCTAAAAGAACATCGGAAAATAAGAACAAAATGATTTGAAATCTATTAAAATCATTTGTTCTTATTTTCCGATGTTCTTTTAAAAAAATCAATAAAAAGTATGAAAGATAAAAACAGGGATATCTCCCAGAAAGAAGAAAATTTTTAAAAAGGCAAAAGAAAGAAAAAAAATTAAAAGATAAGGAAGATCAATTCAGGATATTCATAATCCAACTGATACTTCAAAAAAGTGAAAAAGAGAAAATCAAAAGCAAAATGACCAACTAAGTAACAGAATAAAAATTTCCAGGGCTGAAGACCACTCATCCGTAAATTGCAAGAATCACCAGAGGTCAAGAAACAGAATGAATGAAACACGATCCACATTTTAAGGCACATATCCTTGTGAAATTTCAGTTTGTTGAAAAAGAAGACAATCTTAGGTGTTTTGAGACAGAGAGAGAAAACTAAGCAAAAAAAAGAAAGAAAATGTTAAAGTGAAAAAAGGTAATCAGATTGTCAACAAGATGGTCATCAGCAACAGTAATGCAAATGGAGAAGTTCTTAAACACTATGGAATAAAGGCATTTTCATGTATACAAGAGTTCAGAAAGTTACTTTTCTTCTACTATGTCTGTGGGTAAAATACTTGAGGATATATTGCACAATATAATAAATACATAGACACTAAAAGGAAGACATGAGATTCAAGAAACAGTGAAACTCATCCAAAAGTAAATGAAAATTTGAAAAAATCTCATTCAGACAGCAAAGCAACAGGTTGGGAAAGTAATCAGTCCAAATGAGATTAGTGGACAATTAATATGATTGATTAAAATTATAAATATTGTTACAGATATTGTAAAGAAAGTATATGTTTTTTTGATAACCAAAAAAATCAATTAAGAATACCAAGAGAAATATAAAACTGTACTACTAATTTAAGAATCAAACATAAAGCAAGCTAAAATATGGGATGATTTGGAGTACTTGATGAAGTAGAAGAAAAAAGAATCACTCTGTTCATATTGCTTGGATCTCTTTAATCACAGTATAATGGCAAAAAAGTCCTACTTCCTTTCTGCTGATACAAACACACTAGTTGGTCTACAGTGAATAATATTTATGTGATCAAATATTTAAAGTTCTGTTAGTTTCCATGTTTGATTCTGTATAGAATCAACATAAAGATAAGCAAGGAAAGACTTAATCATGATACAGGTAGAATGTAATGACTTTGTAAACTTCAACAGTGTGAGAGTCACCATATAGCTGCCATATTTGACCCTGAAAAGTGTTAAATGGATGAGGGACAGAGGGTGACAATTTTCTTGTCTTATCACGTGAGAGAAAAGACTCTGCCAACAGTTGGTAGAATAAGAAATAAAGCTTTATCATCTAAAATAACCAAGTGGATAAATAAAAGAACAGAACTATCACCATAATATTTAGAATTATGGCACTAACTCCATGAATGACAGAAGTTAGAAAAGGTTATAAACAACTACCCCTGGGGAATGGACTTGGGGGTAGAATTGCCTTTACCTTCCATAAAATTTCTGCACATTTAAAAAAGTGTTTAACCATGTACATGAGTTAATTTTGTCATAATAAGAATATTTAAAAAATAGCCCTTTCAGGAGAAACATAATATTTGTTGAACCTCTGACATATGGGCATGACACACATTTCATCTTTCTCATCATAACATGAATACGATGCGGTCATTACATTCTCGGAGCCTGGTTTTCCTTAATGATAAAATACTAAGGATGAGTTGGTCTGGCGGTTGAAAAGTGTCCATGCAGCCTTGCCATGTACTCTTTCCCCAGCTGCGCCTTGCTTCCTTAGTGGGGGCTCCACGCAGACCATTGTGCTGAAACTGAAGAGACTTAGATTCCAACCTTGCTTCTATTGCCAGCTTGGTTTATGACTTTGAGCTCCTCGTTTTTCACCTTGATTTTCTTCTTTTCTGTATTGAATGAACTTGAACAGACAAATGTCTAGGATTTTTAAAGAATGTAGTCTCTGTTTCATCCATACCATCCCACCTCCCTAACACACACACACACACACACACACACACACACACACACACACACATACACACACATGCACACACATACACACTCTCCCAGAAAAATACAGACCTTAGAATTAGACTTACTACCTTTATAACTTTGGGTTGGCTACTTAACCTCTGTAAGCCTCTTTCTCCATCTCTAAAGTGACAAAGTGTTAGTTGCTCAGTTGTGTCCAACTCTTTGTGACTCCATGGACTGTAGCCCACCAGGCTCCTCTGTCCATGAGATTCTCCAGGCAAGTATACTGGAGTGGGTAGCCATTCCCTTCTCCTAGGGATCTTCCCAATGCAGGGATTGAACCCGGATCTCCTGCATGGCAGGCAGATTCTTTCCCATCTCTAAAGAAAAATCAATAAATATACTCTGATTTATCATTATTTTCATCTGTTTCTTCTGTCTGGCCAGCTGGGGGCGTTGCCTCCCTTGGCATTGGTCATCCAATAATTGCAAGTGGCGCACTGCCTGGCATCTGGGAGAGGAGAAACTGTTATCACAGGTCCTAATTCAAGAGCAGAATCCTCTCCTGGGTAATGGAATTGTAATGTGAACTGTGCATTTAACTTCTTGTTCAAGTGCAGAGAAAGACTGTGCTTCCCGGAAACAGATGATTTCATAGTTCAGTGAGGTTAAAATGAAAATAATGCAAAAAAAAAAAAAAAGAAAGAAGGAAAGAAAGAAAAGAATACAATACAGTTCTCAAACTGAGGAACGAACCAAAATAGTGATCTTCTCTCACAGATGGAAAAGCTTCAGAGATGTTATTCCAATTGTGCTGAAGGTTCCAATTTCATCCCTGGCCTTGTGTTACCAAACTGGTATCAGAACTTCCAGATCTGTGGTTGATGAGGTTGATACTCCAAAAGATGCTTAAATCGGTCCTGTGAGTTTCCTCTTACACTACACAAGGGATTCTTTTACCTATAGGCAGAGGGGTTGTATTCGCACTTGCGCCCATGGATTTTCTCAAGGAGAGATGAACAGAGCCCCTCTACTTGAAATCTTTGTAGCTGTGCTTGTTTAAAATGTTTCAAATTTTTTAAAAAGAAGCTTTGAATTTGTAAAAGGTTTTTAGTTAACTTCAGGGCAAAATATACACATGGTTACTGAATTCCATACCCCTGGAACTGAAGGAAACTTTGGTATTATCTGATCATACTGACTCATTTTAAAGGAGCTGACATGATTTGCCCAAGTCCATAAATCCTGTATGAATTGGGAAAGGCTTCAGTCTACTCACTTATCCATGTACTTAATTCAGCAATGCATGTTTATTGAACACCTAGTCAGTCCTAGGGATTACATCATCCTGTGAGAAAACAGATATGGATATGCAATAGTCTTCTGCCTTTCAAGAGCTTCCGGTCTGGAGCGGAGGCAGGCATGTGTCAGTCCCAGGGTAACATAACAAGGTTTACCAGAGAGGTGGTAGCCATGTGTTCTGGGGAGCACAGCGAAGAATTCTAATTCTTTGGAGGGGCTGGGAAAGACTTCACAAAGGGCAACTTATTTGAGTAGAGTCTTGCAGGATGAGAAAAAGAGGAAAAGACACATTCCAGGTGGAAGAAAGCGTATCTGCAGGATTTTGTAGGTTGAAGCAATTCAAAAGTGTGATTGCCAAGGGGCATACTGAAAGGCATTAATATCCATGGAGGAGGAGAGGGGCTTTGGACTCCAAATTGTCCAGAATAAAACACATTATATATAAATGGAAAACTTGGATGTGGGCCAGCATGGGTTTCCAACCATTTCATCATGTGGTGAGAACTCAGAGCAAGTCTTGAATGTACTGAGAAGAGAGCATTTCAGGGATCCAGGTTCAAGGAGAAGTCTGCCTGCTGCTCCTCTGAATCTCTAACATTGGAACCCAAACATTCAAAATCACAACTCCTTAAAGATAAGGGTAAAAAGGTAAATATCCTGGAGGGAAGAAACCCAGGGCATACAACTCCTCACAAGAAAGTATACCAATTAATACTTAGAACATTTTGATATTCAATATTTCAAGCGGCAAAGTTCTGAAATCCTTCCTTTTTCTTACCCTCAATGGAAGGCATCTTGGTTTACAAAGAAATTGATGCCTTTAATGTATAAAAAAGACTGCCATCTTTTGTTCCCCTGGAATATTGGGGGAAAGAACTTTATCACTGAGGTATATAATCACAACTCCACACATAGTTGGGAAATGGTAGCATATGGTGATTAAAGGGAGGGTCTCTGGAGCCAGACTGCTTTGGTTTAAATGCTGACTTGGCCATTTATTAGTTAGGTGAATTTAAACAAGTTACATAACCTCTCTGTGTTTCAGGTATAATAATAATATTTATCTTGTAAAAGACTTTGAGGGTCTTATGAGCTCATTTGTACAAGCCTGGTACATGGTATTACTCAATATTTTTTTCTGACATTATTATTTTTATTATTAATATTACTGTTTTTTGTAAAGCAGGGCAATGAGGACTGGTCTTTCTTCCCAGGTCTCAGTTATGGTTAAATGGATTGAACAGTCAATGTCCAGAAAATTTTATTTACATTTTATATTAGAGACTTGGAGGAAGAATAGGACACAGTCTTTGCCTCAAGGAATTTATAGTCTGATTAAGTATATTTACTGTTGTTCTTTCATTTTTTAAAGGTAATATAAATGTAGAAAATATGGATCTTAATGCCTTAAATCTGCCTCAAATATTCATTCTCCTTCCTCTATGCTTTACCTAAATTCTAGGGCTCCATGAAATTGCTAGATGTAGTAGTTAGGACCCAGTAAGTAAAGCAAAACCACATAGTAATTTGAACATGAACCGTCTAATATAAAGAATTATTAACTGTAACAGAAGATTGTGCTAGTGAGAGATTGACTAATAAAGAGTGAAGAGTGTACCAAAGATTAGAGGAATAACAAATACAGGAAGCAGTGACTCTGCCCAGGACTGAAACAGCATGGCTGAGGACAGGGTTCCCCAGAGCCAAGATCTGAATCTCAGTGGAGAGTCCAGGGCTTGCAGGATGGAAGAGAAGCTGCCATGGAGCCATAATAATGGAACTGGCTAGAGATCTGCCCTCTAGATTCCAGGACAAGCTATTCCTGGGGAGATATTTCACTGGAGGCACCTTGCTATAAAACCACCCAAGGCCTGGAGTGCCGTGGGAGGCCAACCATTAGGTGCAGCTGGCCTCCGTGCACCGCTGAATCTATGCATGTTGCAAAGGCCTTAGCATGATACTAAGGAAGCTACCAGAAGGAAGTTTCAAGAGTTCATTGCTGGGAAAGTTGAAAACGCACACAGGAGGCTGGTCACCTCCACTGTAAGAAACGGGTAAGCAAATGCATTGGAACCTGGAAGCAAAAACTTTCTTCCTGCAGTGTCTCTCCACTGCTCTCTAATGACAAAGCTGAACACCCATTTCCTTCCCTAGTTAGCATATGGAAAATATTTAAACAGCTAAGCTTCATTTTCAAAGAACAGGCAAAAAGAGAGAATTTGGAACTAAGAAGCAATTTAATAACTGGCACAGTCCACCTCTTTGACCATTGAGCTTCCATATGCAATTCTTTGTATCAAGCTGATGTCTGTTTGACTATATTTCCACCAATGTGGTCTAGGGTGTACCTCCTGGATTATTTAGAACACAGTCTATACAACATGTAAACCATGATATATGTTCTTCTTGAGGACCAGAGAAGTGAGTAGGACTACCGACACTTTCCTTAGCATGGATACTTCTTTGGTCCTGATACATGGTATCATGGCTTGGACTTTGGTTGCCAAGCCACATCGGTGGCTTTTATTAAACTTACTTCCAATTAAACTTTGAGTAATGCTGTTTTATCATCTATGCTGCAACCTTTTGCTTTTAAAGATTTGGAACAGTTTTTAAAGTCTTTATTGAATTTGTTACATATTGATTCTGTTTTACATTTTGGTTTTCAGGCCATGAGGCCTGTGGATCTTAGCTCCCTGACCAGGGATCCAACCTATACCCTCTGCTAGGAAAGTGAAGTCTTAACCGCAGTGCCACCAGGGAGGTGCCTATACTGTGCTCTTTTGTGTCATTTACTTAGTTTGCATGTTTATCTAGTCAATCAATTAATATATATTGAACATCTATTCTATGATGGGTGAAAAGGGCCACTGCCTCTTACTCCATAGAGCGGCAGCATTGGCTGGGTCCTTGGGTCTCTGCCAACCACTCCTGGGCCTTTTCTGAGCCTTGCAAACATACCTCCTACCCTTTGTAAGAAATTACATCTTTATCACTATGGGAAATGAAAAATTTTCCTTTTCTACAACCTACTTAATCCTTGAAACTCCTCTGAGTAATTATAAGATAGTGTTGTTTCCAATTTCAAATCCAATGAGATTTACCCTCACATGGGAAAAAGTGTAAGAGAGGTTGGCATAAATTATACATGTCTGTGCCAATGCATGCTTTTTCCATTACTACAAAGTAGTGTAGAGATTTCTGGGTGTTCTCACCTGTTCTCTAGGTGAGCCAGAGATTTCTCGCCCCGAAGTCAACATTGACAAAAGGCCTCAAATTAGGATCTTTAGCGCTGGGGCAAATACATTTTCACTCCATTCTTTCGCTGGAGTGGGATTTCAGGAGAGCCAGAACTGTCCAGAATTCAGGGAAGAGCAAAGATGTTTCCAGGTAACGGGGCAGAGTGGGAAAAGTCAGAGGGAAGACAGGTGATGGTTAAGGAATGGGAATGGGAAGACATGCAGACCACATCGGAGAAAAGGCTTTCATACTCAGTTGAAAGAGACAGAAAGTCTAGCATCCAGGGAATGTCTTCAGGGAACCTCATCCCTGCTATTTCTCTAACACTGCCTATCCTGCGAAGTGTGAATGTGTGTAGGTGTTTGTCTGAATAGCAAAATTCCAACACTCTTTTATTTTGTTTTTTTTTTTTTCTTTTTTTGGAAATTCAAACTGTTTCCTGGAGGGAGAGAGGTGTCTCTCTTTTTCTATGTAGCAGCAACTGCACGAGTAGCAGGACACATTTCCTGGTTTCAGGTTGTTGATTCTCAAAGGGCCCACATTCACCTCCTAGACCTGGAGTTCACAGATAATGTCTCTGGGGCCCTGGTTGCACCAGCGTGAGTGTCATCCCAGGCTTGTCATTTCAGCTGTGTCTACAAATTTTCAGTTATTCCCAGTTTCCTGCCCAGCTCTCTAAGATAGGAGTGAACGTTTGTGGTAATTAAAACAGTGTGAAATTTGCACTGTCAGGAAACACAGCTATTTTTTTTTTTCTTCTGCCAGCCATCATGCTATTTATAGCAATATGCTTCACCATTTATTTGCTGGGCAATGACATCAAGAAACAGATATTAAGCAAGGAAGCCAATTTATTCCACAAAAACATCCATTATCTTTATCACCAACAGAGACTGGAAAATAATCAATTAGAATGCTTCACTTGGGAGTGACTAATTGACTTGTTAAAAATATACAGTATTGGGAAAGTTATCCTGAGATCCTAAATATTAATTCTCATAAGAGGCAAGACCTACTCTATAGAAAATTGGTACCACTTTATACATCAGGATTGAGTGCATCAATGGACTCAAGTTACAAATCAAAATCCTTCCTTGTGAATCTACTGGATCTGAATTTCATTTTATTCCATAGGAAGTGTCACACTTGCTAGTAACATAAACTCCTATTTTCTAAGCACCCTACCATAAGACTATCTCCCAGAAGGTAATGCCCATAATCAACCCAGACTAGGATATGCAGTTACACAGGTGCACGTGTACACACGCTAATACACTATTCTCAGTATAGTAAATAGATATTTTGAATATCTATTTAAAAATGAGATGCCATGTTCTCGTAAGAGAACTTGAGACACATGTAGAATGGTTTAGCCAAAGATCCATCCCAGAGAACAAAAAAAATTATTTTCCTTTGTTTATCTTATTCATTCTTTCCTTCATTTTGTTAAATGTGTATTAGATGCCTATGACCACTTAATGTTCTTAGGATACATAGATGTGGAATAGACAGTTCCTGGTTTCAAGGAGTTCATACTTTAGTGAGAAAGACAAGCTGAGAGATCAATCATTACAATACATATTGACAAATATAGGGCTCTGTCTTGGTCGCCTTGGGATAACGGAGAGCACTTCACTGACATTTCAGATGAGTCTGACAGTGAACTTAAGTCAAATATGTGGAAGAAAGGCATTCTAGCTAGAAGCAGTACCTCTTTCAAAGAGGCACTGGCATATTTGGAGAATATGTTATATGCAAAGTGTAGAATTTGAGGCGACATGTGGAGAAACTGAGAAACCAAAGAAGGGTTTTGCTTGCTGTACTAAGAGGCTTGATCTTTCTTTTGAAAACACTTGGAAGCCTCTGAACTGTATGAAGCAGGGTGTGATCTGATTATTTTTTTTTTTTCCAGGAGATCCTCCTGGTGCTAATGTGAATGATGTGAGGAAGAGTGAGGGCAGGACAGAGAATGGGCAAGGGAAGTGGGAGAGAGCCTGGACAAGGAAAACAACTAGGAAACATTTGCAAAAGTATAAATGAAGAGTCATGCAGACCAGAACTGGGTGACCAGAAGTCAGGGACAAGCAGAGATTGGGGAGGGAGATTTGACAAGTCACAGGGGTGTAAGGAGGAGGCAGGCACCCGGGTTTCTGGGTTGAGTAAAGAAGCACTTCATCAAGCTGTCAACTGAGATTCGTCACAAGAGAAGAAGCCATCCTCGAAGAGGTCAGCTTCGGACATGTTAAATTTGGGGTGTCTGTGGGGTGATGGATGAGAGATGGGGTGGATAAATGTGTATCAGAATCAAACACTAGACAAGAAGGAGGCTCCTGTGTGGCTTTCCTGGAGACTTCGGAGAGCCTGAAAGGATCTTCCCTGTGTCCAGACTCTCACTTCCCATAAAATCCTCTGCTTGGTGGTGGGTAGAGGAAGTGGGGAGGGTGCTCTCCTCCTCTGCTCCCTCCTTAGTTAGACCAAAGATGCTCAGTCTGAGAGAGGTTACCATCTACCTCTTTCCTTCTGCGAATCCAGGGTGAAGTGCTAACTCTTCCCTTCAAAGAGCCCACTTTTAGAATAAAGAGACTCTCATGAAGAGGATTGTGTAGGCAAATTAAGATACATTGATACATCACCTCAAGACTCCACTTATGTGTGTGTGTGTTAGTTGCCCGGTTGTGTCTGACTCTTTGGGATCCCTTAGACTGTAGCCCACCAGGCCCCTCTGTCCTTGGGATTCTCCAGGCAAGAATACTGGAGTGGGTAGCCATTCCCTTCTCCATGGGATCTTCCTGACCCAGGGATTGAATCCAGGTCTCCTGCATGGCAGGCAGATTCTTTATCATCTGAGCCACCAGGGAAGCCAAGGATCCAGCTACTTTTCATTAAATTAAAAAATTTCATTATGAGGTTCTTAATTTTATAATTCAGAGAATTTAGAGAACAACCTTCTCTCTTTCATTTTATTCCAACTCTTATCTTCCTCCTTCTTCCTCCCTCAATAACCAGGGCCATGAACTGCTCTGGGGTGACGTGGAAGAGCTCCCGAGCCACTCGTATCGAAGGTCCTTGGTAGAGATGTACCAGTCTCTGCAGCCTCCTTGCCAAGCACCATTCTTTTTTTTCCTTCCTAAGCGAAATGACCTTCAACAGAAATCACTATTTTATAATGCAAGGCAAGGACAGTCTGTCTGTATTTTGCATCTGTGCATAGCTAGCTCAGTTATAGAAAAATAAGATTCCTTTTTCTAGGAAACCGGACTATGTGGGATAGGTCTGGATTTTATTTTGTTAGGGGTTTCCATCCTCCCAAAGCACTGGAAAAACACAACCATTCAAAGATGACTCTGAGTCTGGGGTCCCACCATCTCCAATTTCATTGCTTGTTTTTCCAGAGAAAGATTTAAAGTTCTCACCCTCTCCCATCAAGAAAACACACTTTATAAGTGAGAGGGAGAGCCTGGCTTTGAATCCAATTTCAGTGTTTTCTGTTTTTTCTTGAAATTGAGAAGAAGGCAAAGGCAAACATTAACATAGCCATGAAGTAAATTAGGCCGGAATGATGGAATTTGGAGACTCCTCCTCAGATCTCTGCTAAGCAGACACCTTTGTTTACAGCCTTCCCTTTAAATATACATTTAAAAGCCAAGCCAAGGTAGGAATTCACAATCATAAAGTGCATATACACTTTTGCCCTACCAATTGCAATTCTGGAATTATATCTTTAGGAAATACCACAAATGTAAGAAAGACTTTGTACACAAATACATTCATTACACTGTCGTTTGTTATTGCTCAGTTGCTCAATCATGTCCGACTCTGTGACCCCATGGACTGCAGCATGCCAGGCTTCCCTGTCTTTCACTCTCTCCCAGAGTTTGCTCAAACTCATGCCCATTGAGTCAACGAAGCCAGCCAACCATCTCATCCATCCTCTGTCATCCCTGTCTCCTCCTGCCTTTGATCATTCCCAGCATCAGATTCTTTTTCAACGAGTCAGCTCTTCGCATCAGGTAGCCCAAGTATTGGAGTTTCAGCCCTTCCAATGAATATTCAGGGTTGATTTCCTTTAGGATTAACTGGTTTGATCTCTTTGTTGTCCAAATGACTCTCAAGAGTCTTCTCCAGAACCACAATTCAAAAGCATCAATTCTTTAACACTCAGGCTTTCCTATGGTCCAACTTTCACATATGTACGTGACTAATGGAAAAAATCATAGCTTTGATTATGTGGTATGGTAGCAGAAAAGACAACTAGTAAAACATTCCTGGAAAATATTGCTCACAGGAAAAATATGGTACAATATCAAGTAAAGAAAGCAAGATAAAAAATATTTATTTTCTATGCAATTTCTGAACTATAGATATTAGTTAATATTAAAAAAAATTTAAGTACACAGATCAAAATATGAACAGCTGTTGTTTCAGGCTGATGGTTTTACAACTTCCAAATCTATGAGGGGAAAAAAAAAAAAAGAAAAAAAAATGAATTAAAATGCTATGAGAAATTTTTTATATGTTAAACATTGGAAAATTGGCATCAAGTTTGAAAAGAGACTTATTAAAAATAAGATGTGTGTATTGTGAAGATTGGCAGTTTCTTCTGCTTTCAAAGAGGTTGCCAAAGGGGTGGAACATACTGTAACAGTCTAGAACTATAGGTGATGCTCAGTAAACATATACCTTTTACCCCAAGCTGAACTAGGTACTAGGATCTTCAGAGGGAGATGAGGGAATTCAGTGATGACTGATTCACAGTCTAAAATTTTGGTCTCTCAGTCAGGAATACAAAGGACCATCTTGCAGATGTTTATGAGAGAAATGCAACCTAAATACTTCAAGAAGAGCCCATAGTCCACACGTTTCGATGGATGGAAAAGGCTTGGTTTGAAATATAGATGATAAGAAGGAGAGTTGAAAAATTATACTCAGCAAATTTCTACACCTTGGCCAATACTTGGTGCAGAGTGATCCATGTTTGCCGAACGGCTGACCAGTCCTTAGAGCTCTTTTGAGTTTGGCCCAACTGTGGACATCCAGGATGACAATTTGTATTCTGTTGGCCATGAACACCCACGGAAAGTGTTTGAGCAGAGGGAGTACAAGGTAAGAGCTTTGTTTTAAGAAAACTTAGCTGGTTGTAACAAGCAGATGGAATGGGAAGGAAAGAATGAAGGCAGATGTAGAGGGTGGTGGGGAAAAGACTGAGAGTAAGAGAGAGAGAGAGAAAGAGGTGCTAGCGCAGTAGCAGAATTAATTATTAAGCGGGTTGTGAGACTATATAGGAGGCTTCCCAGGTGGGGGCAGTGGTCAAGAATCCATCTGCCAAGGTGGGAGACTCAGAAGATCTGGATTTGATGCCTGGGTTGGGAAGATTCCCTAGAGTAGGAAACGGCAACCTACTCCAGTACTCTTGCCTGGAAAACTTCATGGATAGAGGAACTTGGTGGGCTATAGTCTATGGGGTCAGACATGACTCAGCACACACCAGACTATCTAGACAGAATGGCAGGACTAGCCGTGTGCCTGAGGCCCAGGCAAAGGGGAGTAAGGAGTCCAAAATGGTGATTTGGGTGCCAAAGAATACTTCATAACCTCTGTTGTTGAACTAGAGTCACCTACATAAGCCCCAGGTTTCACAACCATCACGCTTTCTGGAGTCTGGCATTGATGAGGACGTGTGCATGCAGGAGGAAAGCTCGCAAAGCCAAGTCATTGCCAAACAGGTGAGTCTCCTCAGGAAATCAGCAAGGGGTCTCTATCTGTTTCCACTCACACCTACCCTCCACCTGGGTTCCTGTCACTCACTGCCAGAGCTTTGGCAGAGGGATCTCAGCGAGCTTTGATCCTTTTACGAGGCAGCGCGTCCAGACTTGCGTCTCCCGCCTTCTCCTCTCCTGGGCTCCCACATTTCGTTCTCAGTTACCCTGATGCTGCCTTCGGAATCCATCACAGACCACATATAGGTCACCTCTGGCCCAGGTGGTCTTTCAAGGTCCACACAAACCTGGCATCTCCCTGAGTAAAATCACTCTTCGACCCTGCGAATGTGTGGGGGACATTTTTAGTGGCCTATCCAGATTGCATTTCTCTCTTCATCTCTGACTTTTATTCAGACAGTCACACATTCTCCATCCATTTCTGGGCTATCAAGAACGCTGACTGCACTCCCAATTCCAGGAATGGGTCTGATTTGTTAGAGTAATTCTACTGATTGGTTCAGGAGGTGTAAGGCTACAACTTGGTCCAGTGAGACCTAAGAGATATCTTCTGCTGCTTCTGCAAAAGTAAAGAGTTGGTGGGGCAAGAATGATGGTTTTCATCCTCTCCCTCTCTCTCTCACACACACACACATATACACTTATATCCCACACCATTCATTCTCTTTGTCTAGAATGCACACACAGTACACACTGCCCCCTTGTTCCAGTAAACTGAACAAGGTCGTATGTGGCAGTCCCCCAAGGCTGGCTCAGAGGTGTTCCTGCCGCCAGGTGAAGATGCGTCCTCCAGAGCAGAGCAGTCCTGAGAAGCTGAAATGAAGGCAGCCAACCACTGAGCATGTGAGGCTTATGTTCCAGTGAAGGAGTGCTTTCTTTTAACAAAAGCAAATGGGATTAATAATGAGCGTGTCACTTCGTCATTAAACTTAGATTCTTAAATAAACAACTCAATATGTATAAATGAAAGATTTAGAATGGAAATTAAAATAATAAATATTTCTGTCAATTCATTTTGACCATATGGTTTAATAGGATTTTTTTTGAGCCCAGGGAAGAAGTTGGAAATAAGACACAAAGAAATTCCAGCCTCCTGACTCCAGTTTACTTTCTGGTTAGGGACTTTACATGTGGGATGCTTTGCGGCCAATGTCTTTATAAGTTCATGGAGGAAGCAAAGTGAATAAACTTGAAATTCAAGGGGAAGAATGGCCCTATTGAAGGACTGACTCACTTTCAATTTACTCAGAGAAAGAGCGTGAGCTAACATTGCATTGCTGATTAGAGACACTGCAGTACATAGGAAGAAGCATCGGTGGGGTCCACAGGCAGATTTGAGACTTGACATAACCCCTGCTCCATCTAGTAGTAGGAGAGTCTGGGCTTAATATGAGCTTCAATGTCTTCATCTGTAAAATATAGCTAACAACGTTTACCTTGTGGACTTCCATGAGGATAAATAGAAAGCAATTCAAAACAAAGCACCTAGTGGAATATCCTAACATACAATAGGCACTCAAAATAATAGCTATATTACTATCACTATAGTGATGATATTATTATTGTCTTCATCATTTTTATGTGGAACTCTCCTGAGGTCTGGGTCCTGGCTTCACAGGTGAGATCCTCTGGCAGCTCCCTGCTCTAACACTTTGGATTTCCCCAGCATCTATAGGCTGGACTTCCCCCATGGCGCTAGTGGTAAAGAATCTGCTGCTGAGGCAGGAGATGTAAGAGACAGGGGTTCAATCCCTGGGTTGGGAAGATCCCCTGGAGGAGGAAAGGGCTACCCACTCCAGGATTCTTGCCTGAAAAAATTCCCATGGACAGAGGAGTCCTGGAAGACTCCTCTGGAGTCACAGAGTCTGACACGACTGAGCATCTCAGCACATGCACATAGGCAGACCACACTCAAGTCACCTTGCAAGTTTTATATCATTTGGTGTTAGGGCCAGCTGCTTTATTACACTGTATCCTACTTAAGGAAAGGGACACTCCATCTTCTGTTTCTCTTGGAGTACTGGGAGTGTCAGTGCATGTACCTAGTCAAGATTTCAAGGACGGTGTTGTGGGTAGAAATTTGGACTTGAAGCCAGAAACCTGAGCTTGTTGGCCGATGCTCTTTCTTCCACATCACACTACATCTCTGGATCCACATCACACTACATCACCAACAGTGATGTTTAGAAACATCCTCTGAGCCTTAGGGGTGTTTAGCATAGGCCTCACAGAGCCAGAGAGAAGAGAGCCTTTGGAAATGAGCCTTAGCTACAGGTGACTTTCCCCAACCTGCACTCAACCTACATCCCACAGGTACAAGATGTCCTGACTCCAAGCCCTTGAACAAGAAGACAGTCAGATGTGTTATAGTAAGAAAATCTAGATTAGGTTGAAGGTTCTAGTGAGCAGAGGAGTATGGCATGGGAAGGGAAGGTTCAGGAGAAGTAAGGAAGTAAAGAAGGGGTCAAGAGGAGATGAGGGAGGACTTCTCTGGTGGTCCAGTGGTCAAGACTTTGGCTTCCAGTGCAGGGGGTGGGGGTTCAATCCCTGGTCGGGGAACTAAGATTCCCACCTGCCTCACAGCCAAAAAACATAAATCAGAAGTAATATCATAACAAATTCAATATAGACTTTAAAAATGGTCCACGTCAAAAAAATCTTAAAAAAAAAAAAAAAAAATGGAGCTGAGGGAAGAAGATGGAGGATGGGCTTCATCTTAAGCCCTTTGAACGGCCCTAAGCCACCAAGCAGCCCATTACAGGGCACCAGGAAGAGCTCAGTCATGCTGCAGTGCACCCTGTCTTTGCCAGTCACCCAGAGAGCCTCCTCCATGGGTTCCCTCCTACTGTGACTTTTGCTCATTTTCAGTCTCTCCCACACTCTGACTCTGTTATCTGATTCCTCCCATAAGCCTCAGGCCCTCCTTGTTTTGTCAGCCCACTTGAACCTTTTCTCCAGTTTAATTATGCACAGATCTCAACTTGCAAACCCAAACACCTCCCTTCTGCAACCGTGGTAAGAATGTTCCCCCTACTTGCCTCACCCACTAGGACCATGATGTTTGCTCAGCCTTCTTGACAATGTTGGGGAGTTGTCAGGGGAAATGTGGAGGGATAGAGATGGGAGGAGGGGATAGCTGACTTAATTCAGGTGTCACCTGCCATCAGAAGTTCTTATAGTGTCTTGCCAATTTAAAGATTAGAGCTGATACTGGTTAATAACTGTATGTCAAAATGTTCAAGCTCCTGACTCTTTCTGGAATCCTTGAGATTTTGTTTAGTCCTCTTAAGCAAGAGAACATGATGAAAATTATTTCTTAACACTCTTGTTCTTTGCCCAGGTTTTATGGCCTGACCTATGAAACATCACAGAGAAAATACCCCATTTTTAGGGGCAGATAGCCTGATAAACACCACAAAGCAAATTTGTAAATTCCACAATAATTTGTGAAAAGGCCAGGTGGTTGCCAATGTATTTTTGCCAAGACATGCAAAAATGTTTAAAGAGAGGCTAAAAGTGCAATTGGAGTTAGTCATAGTAGGTTCAAACCATGTACAATGAGGTAGAGTCTGGCAGTCACAAAACTGAAAATCCATTACAGCAGATCATGAAGCTGCATCAGCTCTTCCTGAGAAACAAAAGAGGACTGCCTTGGAGGTTACATTCTTAGCTTGAACAGAACTAGTCTGGTTTGAAAGTGGAGATTTTTTTTTTTTTTCCTAGAAGTTTTATTGACTGTGTTGACATCTACTTTTAGCACTATTTCAACTATTTTCCCCCCACACTTTATTTTCAGCAAGACCTTTGTTCTTCTTGCCAGCTAAGGAGTTTCAGCCTCAGTGTTTTTTTCAAACAGCACTTCCCATTGTTGGCGAGAGATGAGGGATTTTTGTATCTGTTTCCTCCTTAGCATCAGACTTGTGTTTTAGTTGAGATCCAATTAGGCCAAACGAGCCAACCAATTAGGTTTCCTACCTGAGCCATAGAGTAGATACTGCATAAACAAGTAAGATTAAACAAAAATAAATAGGGGTATATTTGCTTTACAATATTGTGCTAGTTTCTGCTGTACAAAGAAGTGAATGAGCTATATATATATACATATATCCCCTTCTGCTTGGACCTCCCTCCCACCCCCACCTATCTTATCCATCTAGGTCATCACAGAGCACTAAGCTGAGCTCCCTGTGCTATATAGCAGGTTCCCGCTAACTGTTTTATATATGGTAGCATATATATGTCATCCCAAACTCTGAACTCATCACACTCTGCTCCATTAAAAGGAACAAAATTGGGTCATTTGTAGGCACGTGGATGGATCCAGAGACTGTCATACAGAGTGAAGTAAGTCAGAAAGAGAAAAGCAAGTATCATATATTAACACAGGGGCTTCTCCACTGGCTCAGCAGTAAAGAATTTGTCTTCAATGCCGGAGACGCGGGTTTGATCCATGGGTCAGGGAGATCTCCTGGAGGAGGTCATAGCAACCCACTTCAGTATTCTTACCTGGAGAATCCATTGGAAAGAGGAGCCTGGTGGGCTACAGTCCATAGGGTGGCAAGGAGTTGGACAGTGTCTGAAGTGATTGAGCATGCATGTGGAAGCGAGTTAGATTTTTTAACACATTAAAATAAAGCACAACTTTTAATACAGATATGCTAATATTTCTTTTAATTTTCCCATCTAATTCTACAAAATAATTTGTGATGATGATTGTTGTTTTTATATGTATCATTAAGAGATGCTATAATTTAAAGCATAATGTCAGATTTCCATGTGGTGACAAAAATGTATTCATTCATTTGGTCAACAAATTATTATTAAATGTAGTTTTTCAAGCACTGGAGACACTCTGGTGATCTTTGATACAGTTTCTCAAAGAGCTCAAAGAATATGAAAACTAAAGACGAAGAATTTCAAGGCTGGCAGTAATTTAAGTACAATAGCCTAGTCATTCTCCTGTTTATCTTGACAGATTTCCACGGCCATTACCCTGAACAGTGACTTGGCCAAATAAAAGGTAGGAAATTGTATAAGGATTAGCGTTGTGGTGACTTAGAACATCAAAGACCCTTGGAAACCATCTCTTTCCAAAAGTTGCTCCTGAGGCAGAGAGATGGAGACTGACTTGTCTAAGGTCATAGATCAAGAAATGGAGATTGCTTGGCATCCGATCTCTTTGATCATTGGGGAGGAATAAGTAAGATTCTCCTTCCCCTGGTTTCTGAGCAAGTGCAAATCTAGGTAAAACCATGTGGTGACATCAAAGTCACCACCAATTGGTGTGATCCAGCTGGCTTCCCTCAAGCTTCTTCTGAACAACATGCTTTCTCTTCCAAGAATGATCTCCCATTGTTGACTTCAAAACAGGACAGACCTGTTTTTGTGCTGCCTTTGAGTTTTATTTTCTGCTTTTTGTTCATAATTTTATTTATGTATTGACTTATTGGCTGTGGTGGGTCTTCATTGCTGCATGCGGGCTTTCCCCAGGTGCAGCCAGTGGGAGCTACTCTCTAGTTGTGATTCCTGGGCTCTCATTGTGGTGCCCCTCTTGTTGCAGAGCATGGGCTCGAGGGCACTCAGGCTTCAGGAGTTGCAGTTTCTGGGCTCTAGAGCCCAGGCTCAGTAGTTGTGGACATCAGCTTAGCTGCTCTGAGTCATGTGGGATCTTCCTGGACTGGGGATCGAACCAGTGTCTCATCTCCCATTTGGCAGGAGGATTACCGCTGAGCCACCAGGGAAGCCCTGTTTTCTGGTTTTGTGGTGATTCTTTTGTTATTATTGTTGCTGATTTCTTTATTCAATATCAATATGTTATTAAAGAATTAAAATTCCGAACTCTAAAAATAAGAAAAGGTCTATAGAGAATTTTCTGAATTTCCACCTAGGCTCTATGACCTGACCAATGAAACATGGCAGAGAGAGAACATCCCAATGAAGGGTAGGTAGCCCAGTGACCACAGTAAAGTGGGTCTCCAAGTTCCAGAAAAATCTGTGAAAAGGCCAGGTGATGACAGATGCATTTCGGTAAAACTTGCAAAAATAAAGGGAGACTGTATGGTTTCTTGTATCCTCTTCTAACTGGCCCCCAGTTCTGTCAGTAAACCAAGATGCCAAAGTTATTTCTCAAACCAGGTCATCTTGCCTGGCCACCTGTCACTCCAGACAGAATTTTCAAGGCAAATATATCTTTTCCAGAAAGGCAGAATCTCTTTATCAGAGGGGAAACAGAAAACAAGTAGGACAACCATACCACTGTTTAAACCAGGACACGCTTCTGCAGGTGAAAGAGGCACTACTACTAATTACTCCTAGACAAAGATATTAATTAGAACTTTCCAGGGAAACTGGGATATGTCATCACCCTAGGCATAGGGAAAGAGCTTTAGATTTGAGGTCAGATCTACTGAAATGGAGTCTGCACCCTTCCCCTCACAAGGGGAAGGTATTCGCCTGAGTTGGTATTCCCCTGTGTAAGGCAGGCATTGCAATATAGCATGCTCTGCAACGTGTGGCTTGGGATTAGCTGGGTGTAGATGTAAAAGCTCTGGTACTTGGTGGGCTTTCAAGCTAACATGGCTTCTTAAGTGGCTCAGTGATAAAGAATCCGCTTACCAATGCAGGATATGGTGATTTGATCTCTGGGTCAGGAAGATCCCCTGGAGGAGGGCATGGCAACCCACTCCAGTATTCTTGCCTGGAGAAACTCCCTGGTCAGAGGAACCTGGAGGGCTACAGTCCATGGAATCGCAAAGAGTCAGACATAACTGGGTGACTAAGCACACACACATGCATAGCTAACGTAGCATCTCTGTGAGATGGGTATTATTATTACCCAATTAAAACATTAAGGAAATCAAGGAAGTAGCTAGGTGAGTCATCCAAGACCCCAAAGCTGGTAAGTGGTGGTGTTGAGAAGCTGCCCCCACCGCGGGCAGTCTGGCTTCATCACCTCACTCCCAGGTTCTCCTCCACCTCGCCTCAATGTGTTCCCTGTATAATCAAACCTATCTATATGCAAGGTGGATGCTCAGTCAACAGGTAATGTGAAGGGCGGTAGTTTGGGGAGGTGAGGAGGTGGAATGAGGGAGGAGAGGCCCAGGAGCACGTGACCACATGATGATGCGAACTTCCCAGGATCAGGCTGGTGACCTTGGCACATGGCCTCCTTTCTCTTTGCAATGCAAAGTTAAATGCCCAGAACTAACTTGCTGAGTCATCGTAAAAGGTCTGGGATCAGTTTTCTTACCTATAAAGCGAGAGTGTTGGAAGGAAAGATGCCTTTAGCTTGCCTGTCTGCTCTCTGGGACAAAGATTTTTCCATTTGCTTTCGGTTCTCAAGTCAACTTCCGGCTATGACTCTGAGGTCCTGGAAAACCTAGAAAGGCCCTGAAACAGCCCAATCTCTCAGGAGGGGGTGAGCTCACCTTCTCCTCAGACTGCCCGCAGGCGAGACCGGGCATCCTGGGCTGTGTGGGCAAGGAGCGGGTTCCCACACACCCACACCTCGGCCAGCCAGAGAGGCTGGCCACCCATGCTCGCGCCGGTCCTGGCCACATCAGACGGCAGCCTGGGTGGCCTCGCTGTCACTGCAGGCAGAGCTGTCCACCAGGATTAGCGGGACTAGCCGCAATGGCTCTTGCCTAGCTCCTTGTTTCTGTGGCTCCAGTGCAAGACGTCCAGCTCCCTGTCCTTCTGGCAGCTCCTCAGAATGGAGTTCACTGTGAAAAGCAATAAAATCTCCATAAGGGGGAAGAAAATCTGTTCTGGCAACATGTTCTGAGCATGCATGTGAATCAGACATCTGAAATAGCACAAGTAGAAAGTCCCACAGAGATACCTGAATTCAGTTTCATCCATCGTTTCATTCATTCACTCAGGTATTTAACACAGTAAACCCTTCTGTGACATCTATGTGCTGGACACAACGCTAGATGTTAGGGATTAAAAGATGACTCAGACACAATCTTAATCTTAAAAATAAAATAAAACCTCATAGTAAATGGAAGAGCAACCAAGAAAACAAGTTATTTCTTTATAAGTCGAGATGTAGCCTTGATATTCACAGATTACAGGACCCCAGAGGTGAAAAAATGATCAAAACCACTTAGAAAGGATGGGGATGAGGGAGTCATACATAGGTGGTTTCTTAGGGAAAGAGGTTCACAATGTACATCTTAGGCTAGGAGTCGGCAGCATGAAAAGGGGCTGAGAAGAGGTAGTACAGGCAGAAAAAAGCATCTGTGCACCCTCCCTGTTGACAGGTCTGTGGCATAGATCATGGAAGAAGGAGGAACAAGAAATGAAGCGGGAGAAACAGGCAAGGGCTAGTCACAGAAGACCCTATAAACCAGACTAAGAATCATGGTTTTCATCCTTATTGAGGGTCAGGAAGGCACTGAAGTGTGTCAGGTCAGCAGGTGCAGTGATGTGAGTTACAGAAAGGCCATTCTGGCAATGTGTCCACACAGTAGCTCTAGAGGAGGCTTGAAAGCAGAAACCTGAGTGAGGAACCCACGTTGTAACCCACGGAGAGACAGTGAACCTATCCCTGAGTGCAGGGACTGCCTGAAAGGCACGTCTTCCCTGAGGTCACACTGTGGGTTTGCAACCTTGGATGGCAAGGAGATCAAACCAGTCAATCCTAAAGGAAATCAGTCTTGAATGTTCGTTGAAAGGACTGATGCTGAAGTTGAAACCCCAATACTTTGGCCTCCTGATGCAAAGTGTTGACCCATTGGAAAAGGCCCTGATGCTGGGAAACCTTGAGGGCAGGAAGAGAAGGGGGTGACAGAGATGGGTGAATGACATCCCTGACTTGATGGACATGAATTTGAGCAAACTCTGGGAGATAGTGAAAGACAGAGAAGCCTGGTGTGCTGCAGTCCATGGGATCGCAAAGAGGCAGACACTACTTGGTGATTGAACAACACAAGAGGCAAAGTCGATAATCAGCTCCCTGGGTCAACATCCATGATGACACAGGTCTCAGAGGGAAAGGAGAGCGCTAAGGGGCAGAGCACAAGACCAGCTCAAGGTGGGCTCTGCTGGTTCTGTAACACTTCCCCATCAGCTTAGTATTTGGAGGCTCAGCTTCCTCATCTGAAAAGTGGGAACATTCCTTTCACTTGATTTTGTCCCAGATCTGGAGTGTCAGGGGAAGAAAGCAGAAAAGGTCTTATAGTGTGCGATGCAGAGTTCAGGTTTCTTATTTTATTCACAAAAAATCCCTGTGACAGATGATTGGAAAAAAAAATACCTTGAACACATTTGTTTTAGACAAATCTCTTCAGGGATTTGATCACCTAGATTTGGGTATCCCCTTTCTAATCAATTTCTTTTTCTTTTCTAGGTTTTTCTTTATATATATATATATATTGGAGAAGGGAATGGCAATCCACTCCAGTATTCTTGTCTGGAGAATTCTATGAACAGAGACGCCTGGCTCCAGTATTCTTGCCTGGAGGATTCCATGGACAGAGACGTCTGCTGGGCTACAGTTCATGGAGTCGCAAAGAGTTGGACACAACTGAGTGACTCACACACACACACACACACACACATATACAATTTTTTTTTGGCTGTACTTGGTCGTCATTGCTTAGTGCAGTCTTTCTCTAATGAGTGAGGCTACTCTTTATTGCAGTGCATGGGCTTCTCCTTATGGTGGCTTCTCTTGGGGACCATGAGTTCTAAGTGCACAGAATTCAGTATTTGTGGCACATGGGCTTAGTTGCTCTGAGGCATGTGGGATCTTCTTGGACCAGGGATCAAATCCACGTCCCCTGTATTGGCAGGCGGGTTCTTAATCACTGACCCACCAAGGAAATCCTCCCCTCAATTTCTTAATTCTTTGCTTCACATTGGTTGGCCATGACAGCCTGACTACAGTGTAAGCTGGTTCAGTTTTCTATCATCAGAAAAAAGAGAAGACATTATACTCAGCACTATCAAAGACAAACTTCCTTGAAATATATAATACTATACATATGTGTATATACATTATATACATATTATATTATATCACATATATAGCATATATTGTATATATACACCTATTATATATTAATACACATCTTTATTAACTTTATTTACATTATAGAATTGAAAGCTGTACATACTACCAGTTCTTTAATATGTTGAAAGCATGGTTCCATTTATTTAGAAGTACAACTTATATTTGTATTCAGCAACAGATCTGCAAAATTAATACATTCTGCACTTTCCCCTCAATTTTCAAATGCAGGTTTGGCACCTAACAAGACCAGTAGGAAGCTGCCCCCACACTTTCTTCCTTACCTCTCAGCCTGACTTCGCCTTTTAGAGAAAACCGTTGGCCCAAGCCCCAGAGAGCCCTTGACACTGAGCTAAAGTGTCCCTCCATTTGCTCTCCCATCCCTGGCTCCCTCTATCTTTTATGACCTGGTTGATGGTCTCTGTCACTTGTTCTTTTGACTTGGGTGGCACTTGGGGCTCTCTAGAGTCATGGACATGCATTTACCTGGAGGTTTGTTTACACGCTTGGTTTCAGATTAACCTTCTCCTTTTAAAGTGAGAAATAGACTATTTCTTTTGATATCCTGAAGGAGAAGATTGTGACCTCTGTGGATGTAGTAGGTGTTCTGCTCCATGTCTGCATAGATGACACGTAACCAGACCTACATTTTAGCTGAGCTCACATCTGGCCAAATGAGCCAACTGCGTAGGTTGCTTTGCTTCCAACATGGTTCACCTTGAAAATGTTTTTCTCAGTTGGGCATTGTACCCAGAAGGCATTGCCTGATCCTGCAACTGGGTTGCAAGTGAAGTGACAGGCAGTTACAGTAGCTCCCCAGTGCATAAGCACAGACTGACTTGGTTAGGTAAACTGTCTGTGTGCACATGTCTGCATGTTCATTTTGGTAAGCAATTCTCTCTATATAGCAACCATTAATAATGTCCCCAAATCATGCTGTTCATCATTGTCTAATTACTAAGTTTTAGGACATTCTATCATGTATAATTATTAGTTGGCTTATTAGATAATTGCCATGATCTGAAGTCTATTAGCTATTCCCACAATAACTTTGAGTTATGTTTACAAACAACCAATTTTAGAAGAATGTATCCACACCACGGCAAAATGAAGTGTGCTGTTTTTCGAAACTTCAGCTAATCGAATGAGTTAGATGATAGAAATACAAATCTTCCCAGCGTAGCCCCTGCCCCAGAAGCCTTTCTTTCCACACTAGCTCTCCCATGAGACAGGCTGCTCTCCTCACTTCAACTTGAACCTGTCTTTTGCACAGTCATTTGCACCAAGAACGCCCTCTGCATTTAAGATCACTACCTAAATCCCAAGTTCAGCTCAGATCTACTGAAGGCAAGAGCTGTGATATGAAATAAGGCCATCTGACCTGCCTCTGCCTCCCTACATTCCTTGCATATCTCTATCTGTCCTTCTGAAGATTTGAAAAAGGCATGGATGAACTGGGCTCTGAAACAGAAAAAGAGTAGAATTATTCAAATCTTTGCAGGCAGATTACCGTCTAAGCTACCAGGGAAGCCCTAAGAATCCTGGAGTGGGTTGCCATTCCTTTCTCCATCTTCCCCACTCAGAAATCAAACCCAGGTCTCCTGCATTGCAGGCAGATTCCATCTGAGCACCAAGGAAGCTAGAGCGTCTCAGAGGATTTTAAATACAGGCAGCTCCTATAATGATCATTGAGGACAATCCACTTTTCTTAACTGGTAATAGTTGCTTCTACAACATGCCTGCCAATGTCATCACAACTTGGTTGGACCACACATTCCTACAAGGTAGCAAGTGTAGTTCATTTGTCTCTGTTTTGCTGTTGCCAAGCATAGTAAAAGCACAGAAGCAGTGCTCAGTGACTGTTATGTAATTATTAACGCATTCCTGTTGAATAAATGCATAAGGGAGTTGGCCAGCCCTGCCTCATGTACATTCAGTGACTAGGAGCACTCTTTCTTATAAGACATTTGAATAGCTTTTGTGATGAGAAATTTCTTCCTTACATTGGATCTAAATCTATCCCAATATAATTTCCATCCATCTATCAGCCCCGACTCTGCTCCCCAGAGGTGCACGGAACAAATGGGCTCCTTCTGTGGAGGTTTATAGGCAGTTACATGTTCCCTTGAGACATTTCTTCCCCATGTTGATTGACTGATGTTGAGTCTTTGCTTGGGATCCTCTATATATAAGTAAAAATCTTTCAGCTGGAATGCACCTCATGGAAGTCCCCTCAATGTCCCAGCATTTCAGCATTAATAGAGGCTTGTTTTAGAGATTAAAGGGTCTGAGAAAGTGCATCTTTGGAGGAGAAATTTGGGTGGACCCCCGAGAGGGGCAAGTCCTTGTGGCTCCGTGTTTCTGCAGAGTAACTTCTCCTGCTCCATCCATTGTCTTTAAGGTACACTGTGTTCTTCTATGGCCTTGAACCTCAGTTGACTCAGGTACCATTATAACTGTTGGGTAAATGTTAGGGACTCAGCACGTGTCATGGCTCTTTACCTTGTACAGTAACAAACCCGGCTGTGCTTTTCTTGAAACAGTTTCAATTTTTTTCTTCTTTGCTTAGAATCATCAAGTTCTGGAAAGCCAGGAAGTCCCAGATTCGTATATTTTGCAATTGTTAAAATTAATTTTCTTTGTCTTTGCTTAGAATGATCATGTTCTAAAATATCAGCACTGAGTCTTTCAATATCATTCTGCTTCATCCTGTGACATTGGAACTCTATCAGTTATAGATTTAAGGCTATACAAAAACTTTAGGCTCATAATATAATAATAATAATAGTGCTTAATCACCACCATCATAGGGCTTAATAATAATAATAATAGGACTTCCCTGGTGGCTCAGTTGGTAAAGAATCTTCTTGCAATGCAGGAGACCCGGCTTTGATCCCTGAGTCGGGAAGAACCCCTGGAGGAGGGCATGGCAACCCACTCCAGTATTCTTGTCTGGAGAATCCGATGGACAGAGGAGCCTGGTGGGTTACAGTCCATACAGTCTCACAGAGTCGAACACAACTGAAGTGACTTAGCATGCACAAGCAATGTTTCACAAGTAAGGTTGCCACAAGTAATAAATGTAGATCGTTGTACTGCATGAATATTCCATTTAATGCTCTGTCAAATTTGAGTGCTGTCTGTCCTTCTTCATCTTTCTTTAGGCGTTTTCTTTTAGGGCGCTACAATAATGTAGTAGACTTGGGGACAGACTGGCATTAGATAAAATTCTTTATATCATGTAGAAATAATCTTTTCCTTTTACATAAGACTTTAAGATTTATAAAAGGATTTCACAGTTTTTCTTTGTTTTTTCATTTGATTCTCAAAATGACCCTTGACTGTACCTTCATTTGATAAAACAGTGAAACTGAAGCACAAAAAGTGATTTGCTCAATTTCAGCAATTAAGTGGTGATAGAGTGTGGACTTAAACCCACGTCTGTCTGACTCAAAATGTGAGCTTCTTCCCGTGTTACCAGTTGATAGAAGGTGCTGAACTAAGAATCTATAAAAAGGATGGTCCTTTGCAGGAAGGAAAAGCCTAGGTAGGTGAAAGTGCCCACCTAGTGAATAACAAGAATTTTTGAGGAAATCAACACTGTGTCTCAGGGAAGCTACAAATTCCAAAGCAGTTCTAGGAACGGTCATCATGAATGCTTGTAAATGTTATTGCAGAGGACTCTGGGCATCTTTCATACCAACTGGAGTCAGGAGAACATGCATATTCTGTTCTGTGAAGAAAGGAAAGCATTTCAGTCTGTGCTGCTTTGAACCCAGGAGCACAACATACTGAAATAAAAGTGTTATTTTGATTATTAACGTGAACATTTAAACTGTGGTGTTGGAGAAGACTCTTGAGAGTCCCTTGAACTGCAAGGAGATCCACCCAGTCCATCCTAAAGAAAATCAGTCCTGAATATTCATTGGAAGGACTGATGCTGAAGGTGAAACTCCAATACTTTGGCCACCTGATGTGAAGAACTGAGTCGTTTGAAAAGACCTTGATGCTGGGAAAGATTGAAGGCGGGAGGAGAAGGGGACAACAGAGGATAAGACAGTTGGATGGCATCACCAACTCAATGGACATGAGTTTGAATAAACTCCAGGAGTTTACCCAGAGTAAACTCCAGGTGATGGACAGAGAAGCCTGGCATACTGCAGTCTATGGGACTGCAAAGAGTCAACATGACTGAGTGACTGAACTGAACTGAACTGAACCTTCATAGTTGCTGATTATGCTTGAAGCCGTGATAAATGATGGCCAAAGCCCACTGAAGGACAGCGTGCCCTCTGTATCCATGGGTTCTGCTTCAATGGATTCAACCGACTTTGGATTGAAAATATTCAGAAAAAATATTCCAGAAAGTTCCAGAAAGCAAAACTTGAATTTGCCACATGCTGACAACTACTAACATAGTATTTACATTGTATTAGATATTATATGTAATCTAGAGATGATTTGAAGTATATGGGATGCTGTGTAGGTTATAAGCAAATGGTATGCCATTTTATGTAAGATACTATAGCATTTGCAGATTTTGGTGTCTGCTGTGCTCAGGAGGGTTCCCTGGAATCAATCTCCCATGGATACTAAGGACACCTGAGAAAGCAAATATCAGTTAACTTTTAGCATCCTTTATCTGGCGATGTTACATATCAGGCATGGGCTTGGTGAGAGGATTCCCAGTAGAAAAGGACTTATTAAACTCTTTACCTTCTTGTCTCTCTCCTAACCTTCCAAATCTTTATTCAATTGCTATACATAGGCTAACCTTTCATCTTTTAATATCAATTCAGAGAAGTCAGGTTACTAGACTAAAAGTTTACCTTAAAGTGTGGTTGATATCTTTATCAATAAAGAAAGCATTTCTTGAAGTCTGTAAAATAATTGAAATGTTTGGTTCTAAGGGACTTGAGTCTGTTTGCCTGGTGTCTCAGTGATGCAATGACTTCATTAGTTAAATGGCAGTGGCTTCTTCCTGAAGGCCGGGAACTGGTCCAACCCATGGTTGGCAGGTTCTTGGTGTTCTGAAGACTGTGATGCTGGGACATCTGGCCTGGGTACCCAGCTAGCCTAATGTTACCTGAGCCTGTGCTGTATAAACTCTTACTCCTCTGAGTCCATTTCTGTGTGGAGACTCCCAAGATGCAAAACAATTGCATAAGCCACTGCTAGTTAGCTTAATTGGCACATTCAAGTTAGTCATATAAACCAGATTCTTTTTATATTTTGCCAATCTTTCATAGTGTAACAGGACTGTTCCCATGTTAAGAATTTCAAATAAGTGTTTCCTGGAGTGATTAGCATCTGACTAGACTGTGCTCAGCAATTACCCACAAACATGTTGATGCCCGTGCCTGATGGTGGATAAAGGGAGTTCTGAAGGCATCTCCATGTTATCCTTCAGTACCTCCTTGGAGGAAGAGAGGGAGCAGCTGTGCTAAGCAGAGGCTCCAAGAAACACTTCTGGGAAGAGGTTTGGGGGCTCTAAATCTATGGCCTCAGCGACTGCAATAGACTTTAACTCATTGGTCTCAAATACACGTGCATAGTATGGCCTTTTGGACATGCAAATCTGAAAATCTCCTTTATTTTTCCCCCCAGTCCTTTATTAGATGGTTCTCCACTCCCTAGAGAATGGACATTAAAGAAAGTGGTAGTGGTTATGGTTTAGATGTTAAGTCGTGTCCAACTCTTGTGACCCCATGGACTGTAGCCTGCAAGTCTCCTCTGTCCATGGGATTCTCCAGGCAAGAATACTGGAGTGGGTTGCCATTTCCTTCTCTAGGGGATCTTCCTGACCCAGGAATCGAACCTGTATATCCTGCGTTGCAGGTAGATTCTTTACCAACTGAGCTACAAGGGAAGCCCCATTGAAGAAGGTACAAAGTCCTTTTCCTGGCCTGGGCCCCATCTACTTGTCAAATCTCATTTCTCTCCATTGCCACCTTTCCCCTTCAACTCCAGGAAAGCCTGATCCCATTTGGGAGGCAAGGAGCCACGAAGTTCAATCTCTCCCGGAAGACATTTCTGACATCTGCTGGTCCTCAGGCAACTGTCAGGTAGAGTTGCATTGTGGGACATAGACAGGGTTTACTTCTGGCAATCCCACGAGGTTCTCATGGTGAAAAGCCAAGAAAGATCGCCTCCAGCTCTGGCAGGAGGAGGGGGAAAGTGCTTATTTAAAAACAGTCCATTCTTTTTGTCTTCTTCTTCTGGGACTCCTATGATTTGAATGTTGGGGCATTTCACATTGTCCCCGAGGTCCCTGAAGTTGTCCTCATTTCTTTTGATTCTTTTTTCTTTTTTCCTCTCTGCTTCGTTTATTTCCACCATTTTATCTTCTACCTCACTTATCCTATCTTCTGCCTCCATTATTCGACTGTTGGTTCCCTCCAGAGTGTTTTTGATCTCATTTATTGCATTATTCATTTTTAATTGACTCTTTTTTATTTCTTCTAGGTCCTTGCTAAACATTTCTTTCGTCTTCTCAATCCTTGTCTCCAGGCTATTTATCTGTAACTCCATTTTGTTTTAAAGATTTTGGATCATTTTAATCATCATTATTCTAAATTCTTTTTTCAGGTAGATTCCCTATCTCCTCCTCTTTTGTTTGGCTTGGTGGGCATTTTTCATGTTCCTTTGCCTGTTGGGTATTTCTCTGCCTTTTCATCTTGTTTAGATTGCTATGTTTGGAGTGGCCTTTCTGTATTCTGATGGCATACACATCGAGGAAATCAGATCTGAAAGAGACACGTGTACCCCAATGTTCATCACAGCACTGTTTATAATAGCCAGGACATGGAAGCAACCTAGATGCCCATCAGCAGACGAATGGATAAGGAAGCTGTGGTATGTATACATTATGGAATATTACTCAGCCATTAAAGAGAATTCATTTGAATCAGTTCTAATGAGATGGATGAAACTGGAGCCCATTATACAGAGTGAAGTAAGCCAGAAAGATAAAGACCAATACAGTATTGGTGAAACAGATCACCAGCCCAGGTTGGATGCATGAGACTAGTGCTCAGGGCTGGTGCACTGGGAAGACCCAGAGGGATGGGATGGGGAGGGAGGTGGGGGGGGTGGGGGTGGATAGGGATGGGGAACACATGTAAATCCATGGCTGATTCATGTCAATGTATGGCAAAAACCACTACAATATTGTAATTAGCCTCCAGCTAATAAAAATAAATGGAAAAAAAAAAGTAATAAAAACAGTCCAGAGGCCTTGTCTCTAGGAGACAAACTTCCTTTTTTAAACTGAGATACAGTTGACATAAACTATTACGTAAGTTTGAGGTGCACAATGTGTTGTAAATGTGTGCAATGCAATATAATCACTGCAACAGCAAGAGTTTACCACAGTCTTGTCTCACCTGGGGGAAGGATATTTCTCCCACTGCAGCTCCTCTGGCCTTCCTGCATCACTTAAAGGAAGGAGGCAAAGTAAGAAAACAAAGTCAGCTGGGAAACTCATGTGAATTCCAAGCAGTCTGGGAGTCTGAAGGCTTTAGAGGAGAACCCAGAAGAGAACTGAACTCATCTGCAGGACCAAACCTGGGCTGACCTGCAGGGGTTAGAATCCTCCTGACCTCCGGGTGACCTCAGTCTTTCGTCAGACCTTTGTGCAGTTCACTGAAGAGTAAGGCAGCCCTGTCTGAAAGTGGGGCTTCCCGGATGGCGCCTGTGTGAAAGAACCCACCTGCCAGAGCAAGAGACACAAGAGACATGTGTTTGATCCTTGGATCGGGACGATCCCCTGGGGGAGGAAATGGCAACCCACTCCAGTAGTCTTGCCTGGAAAATTCCATGGATCGAGGAGCCTGGCGGGCTATAGACCACGAGATCACAGAGGAGTCAGACTGAGCGCGTGTCGCGTGTTCTGAGGGTGGGAGTGGGTCCAGCAAGAAATGCACCGGTAACAGCTCCTCCCACAGCAATGCCACTTCCCAGGTGACCACCAGGAAGCCTGGAATGACCTTCCTGGTCCCCACATTCAGAGATGGCACTGAAGGGTCAGTGTATGGTTGGGGTCACTAACCAGGGGCCCAAGATAAGGAATTTGTATGCAAACCTGGAGCATATGTAGACACATGCAGTTTTCTGAGATCATGGGATTCATATTCTATCAGATTTCTGAGAGCCTGTTAACCAGAAAGGAAAGTACCACTAACCAGAAGCCTTTTCTTTACAGTGAGCCCAGAAATGGATGTTCCTAAAGAAAGCTATTGAAAACAAAATAAACCCATCTACTAAGCCAGAGGAGAGCAGCTCTCACAAGATGGAATGAAACCCAGAAAACATAATGGAAGCAACCGCTATGTGGGTTACATGTAAAATTAGAAGCATCTTCATGGCATATCTGTGACCTCTCCCTCACCTGCCTCCACATCACAACCACCATAAATAAGGTGAAAACACTCTCAATCTACTGGAAAAACATTTTCAATGTAAATGACAAACATATAAACGTACACCTATAAGGAAAAAGCAAATCTCTCAACAATAATAACAAAAGAGCTTAAAAATTATAAACAAGTTAGTTTATTTAAAAATGCAAATGACCAGTAAATATGAAAAGCCAATCAGTGTCACAAAAGGCTGTGAAAAATATGTATTGTTTTTCTTCTAAAGAATTGACAAGAATTTAAAAAATAATTAAAATTGATATTGATGAGTGTCTAAGCACTGATTCTCAACTCCAGCTGCACAGTGGAATAACCCAGAGAACTTTTTAAAATACTGATGCCAACATCTGCTTCTGACCATGAAGGATTAACTGCTATGGGAATTGTGCTTCCACCATAAACAGCTGGAAAACCAGACAAATATATGAAACAACTGGTTTCAGATACTGGACAACAAGCAGAGCAGGACTGTTATCCCTGAGGGAAGAGAAACAAAAGAGATGAGCCCCACAGCTGTCCAGTTTGCTGCCTGGAGGCAGTTTCCAGGACACAGGGCAGAACAGGGAACCCGAATCGAACCAAAATGAGCTGAAAGCAGCCATCAGAGTTCCAGGAAGCAAATTTGCAGGACTAGAATTTGCAAGGCAGAATGCTGAAAAGGAGGAGGTTGCAGAAAGAGCTCTAGAGATCTGCAAAGAACCCCCTCAAATCTTGGACTGATTAGTGAGGTCCACATGCATGGGGAAATCTCCATGAGATGAGTAGGTAAGAAGAGAGAGGGGCAACAAAAACAGTAGGCTGACCATCCTGGGAGCTCATAGGACTGTTAACAGTGGATAAAGTCATCCACAAGGTATTGACTTAGTAATGGGACTAAATTAGCCCTAGACTAAGTTACTGTAGGTTTTCTCTGCCAAAGCATAAAAGCAATTCTACAGAGGCTCAGACTGGTGCTAAACAACTTAACTGCATGCCAGAATAAAAAAAGTTGCCTGCTAATTAAAGGATTACAACAAAATCCAAAATCCAACAGCATACAATGCACAATGCAGAGCATCCAATAAAAAATCAACAGCAAATAAAGAAGCTGGAAAATATGATCCACTAAACAGACACTGAAATAATAGATATTATGACATCATCAGACAGGACACTGAAACAGGTATTGTAAGTACACTCTGGCAATTCACTAATGTAAAGGAAAACATCAACATGATGGGAAGTTAAATGGAAGATATAAAAGACCCAAGTGGAACTTTAAGAGATGAAAAAATGCATTGTTCAGCAACAAAAAAAATACCAAAAACACGTTAGACATGCAGAAGAAATCGTCAATGAACATGGAAACATAGCAATAGAAATGAACCAAAATGAAATATAGAAAGAATGCTGATGCTGAAACTGATGCTGGATTAATTAATTAATTAATCAGTGCTTATGAAACATCAAAAGACTTCCCTGGTGGCGCAGATGGTAAAGCGTCTGCCTACAACGTGGGAGACCCCGGTTTAATCCCTGGGTCAGGACGATCTCCTGGAGAAGGAAATGGCAACCCACGTCAGTATTCTTGCCTGGAAAATCCCATGGACAGAGGAGTCTGGTAGGCTGTAGTCAGTCCGTGGGGTCGCAAAGAGTTGGACACGACTGAGCGACTTCACTTTCACTTTCTTTCTTTCACTTATGAAACATCATAAGCATCAGTCCTTATGAAACAATATCAAATCCCAAGAAAGATGAGATAAATACGGGAGGGAATAATGGCTGAAGAATTTTCCAAATGTGATGAAAATTACAAACACAGATCCAAAAAGCTCCATGAATCTAAACAGAAGAAACAAAGAAAATGACCTCAAAGTACAACACAGTGAAATTTCTGAAAACCAATGATAAAACTTTTTGAAGCAGATAGGAAAAAGAATTCACAGTAAACAGAGGAACAAACAAATCATAGCAGACTTTTCACAGAAGTTATGCAAAACAAAAGATAATGAGCGATTTTTTTAAATAACGAAAGAAAGAAGTGTAAATGTAGAATTTATTATCTAATGAATTAAAAAAATAAAGATGGAATAAAGACTTTGCAAACAAAAGACAAAGGAATACGCTTGCCTCAGAGGTGTGTTATTAAAAAAAAATGTTAAAGGAAATTCTTTAAGCCAAAAAAAAAGATATGAGGTAGAAATTTGGATCTATATAAAGGAATGAAGATTATGGAAACTGTTGAATATGCAGGTAATTAGAAAAGATATTCTCTTCCTTTTTTTAGCTTTCTTAAGTTAAACAGTTGTTTAAATAAAAAAGTAACAACTATGTAATAGGTTTATAACACATAAAGCTGTATGATAATAGTACAAAGGCTAAAAGGGGAGATGTAAGTAATTAAAAACAAAAGAAATTGTAGACAAAATGAAATCATTTTGTAATAATCGTAATAAACATAATAATCATATAAAAAAATACTGGTGAAGAGGGGAAAAGTTCAAAAACAGATAAGTAGAAAATTGATAACAAGCTAGTAGGTATTAAACTTAATTATAACAATAGCTATATTAAATTAAAGTATTTACCAGTCTAATTAATATGCAGAATGATTATTAGATTGGCTAAGAAAAGTAAAACCCTACTGATTTAAGGATGTGCTTGCCACAAGAAACCCAGTATAAATATAAATATATGATATATTAAAAGTAAAGAATAGAAAAATATACACTATGCTAACACTAATCCATAGGAAGATGGCACACCTATTGATATCAAAGTAATTTCAGAACAAAAAATATTACCAGAGATATAAAAGGATTTCCATAAAGGTAATAAAATAATCAGAAAGATGTAACAGTCCTAAATTCATATAAACGAAATAACAGAAATTTAAAAAGCATTAAACTATAACTGATAGAACTGCAAGAAGAAACATACAAATCCACAATTATATTGGGATATCCCAACACTTCTCTCTCAGGAATTGAAAAATAAATGGAAAAATAAGTATAAGAGGAGAACTGATCCACATCTAAATCAATTTGACTAAATTGATACATATGGAAAACATAATTCAAAAGTAGAACACAAATTAAGTTCAAGTGTACATAAAATATCCACTTCAGTTCAGTTCAGTTCAGTCACTCAGTTGTGTCTGACTCTTTGCGACCCCATGAACCGCAGCACGCCAGGCCTCCCTGTCCATCACCAATTCCCAAGTCCACCCAAACCCATATCTATTGAGTCTGTGATGCCATCTCATCCTCTGTTGTCCCCTTCTCCTCCTGCCTCAATCTCTCCCAGCATCAGGGTCTTTTCAAATGAGTCAGCTCTTCGCATCAGGTGGTCAAAGTATTGGAGTTTCAGCTTCAACATCAGTCCTACCAATGAACACCCAGGACTGATCTTTAGGATGGACAGGTTGGATCTCCTTGCAGTCCAAGGGACTCTGAAGAGTCTTCTCCAACACCACAGTTCAAAAGCATCAATTCTTCAGCACTCAGCTCTCTTTATAGTCCAACTCTCACATCCATACATGACCACTGGAAAAACCATAGCTTTGACTAGATGGACCTTTGTTGGCACATCATATTGTGGGTTATAAAACATCTTAAAATATTTAAGCAAAGTGAAATCATAAAGCATGTGCTTTCTGACCATAGCAGAGTCAGACTAGAAATCAATAACAAAATCATATCTGAAAAATCACCCAAATATTTAAAGATGTAAAGATAATAACCTCTGTTTAAGAAAAGCCACAATTAAAGTTGTAAAATATTCTTGAACTAAATGAAAAATATTAAAAAAAAAAGTATCAGTATTTGAAAGATGCTGTTAAAGAAACAGTTAGCTAAACCATGGTACATCCAAATGACACAATAATCTGATTTTTTTTAATATTGCAATGTTCAGATCTGTAATTTTTGGTTGGAAAAGTTATCCATGAGATGTTGTTGAGTGAAAAAGTAGATTATGGAAAACACGTTTCATATTTCTTTTGTATAACATTTTTATGGAAGAAGGGTATGTTTATCATGAATGTGTAAACTGATGGTCATCAAAATGCTTACACAAGGTTACTTCTTAGTGGAAGAATATCAGATCACTTTTTCTTTCTTTTTTACTTTTTAAGCATGTGTGAAATTCATAAAGCAGAGTATATTTATTGTCAGAAAAAATAATAAACTATATCTTAAATGATAAAAAGTGAAAAATCATTCACATACTCAATACATGTGCCAATTGAACCCTACGTGTCAGGACTTTTCTAGACAGTGGGGATAAAGATTATCCCCATTATTTAAGTTCACCTCTCCTATTTTCCCCTTCTTAGCAATCACATTGTAAGAACAGAGCTGACTGTTCTATGTCTCCATTTCCTCATCTGTTAAGGTGGGTAGAATAAGTCTACACCTAAAGCGTCCACCTCTGTGAAAACAGAGTGATCCCAGCCCAGTTCCAAGGACAAATGGGCACCTTCAATCAGAGAAGGGTCCCCGTTTTCCTGAGACAGGCTTAGTTCCTCTGCTGGAGAACATGGCAGAGATTCAGAAAGGTCTGCATGGTCAAAAGGAAGACCTTGGAGGCTCAGGCAGCAAGAAAGTTCTCAGAGCCCTGGTCAGGCCAATTTTTTAATTTACCAAAAAACAGCATTAAAAAAAAAAAAAAAAGACTACCAGTAACATTATCTCATGAAACAAAGAGTTTCAAAAAAGTCAGACAGATATTAACCTTAGAATAACACTGTTTTTAATAGGTTGAATAAGCTTTATTTGCCATGTTGCCCTTTGTTTGTCTCATTTAGCCATGAACCAATGAAAACACCACAGTATGGACCAGCTCTGGTCCCTTGGACCATGCTTGGAAACCACTGATATATACTATCTTGTGAAACCTGAAAGTGATGGAGAGTTTTAAAGGATTTTAAGAAGAAGAAGAAGAACACCCAGGACAAATTCAAATTTGTAATTTAGACAGTTCATTTTGGCCTCAATATTCAGGAGGGATTGTATGTAGGGGATTTGGAGGCAGGGAGATCAATTAAGAAGTGCTTTTAATTGTCTAAGCAGAAGGAACATCTTATGTTAAAGAAGAGGATTGAGCGGTATTACCTTACACCAGTCAGAATGGCCATTATCAAAAAATCTACAAACAGTAAATGCTTGAGAGAGTCTGGGAAAAAGGGAACCCTCCTACATTGTTGAGTGGGAATGTAAATTGTCATAGCCACTATGGAGAATGGTATGGAGGTTTCTTCAAAAACTAAAAATAGAACTACCATATGACCTAGAAATTCCTCCACTGGGCCTATATCCAAGAAAAGTCATAATTTGAAAAGATACATACACAGCAATGTTCACAGCATCTCTATTTACAATACCAAAGACATGTAAGCAATCTAAGTGTCTATTAATCAATGAAAGTATAAAGAAGATGTGGTACATATACACAATGGAATATTATTCAGCCATAAAAAAAACAAACTAATGCCATTTGCAGCAACTTGGATGAACCTAGAGATTGACATGCTGAGGGAAGTCAGAAAAAAGACAAATATGATATCACCTTACATGTACAATCTAAAAAATTGGTACAAATAAACTTATAATATTTACAAAATAGAAATAGAGTACAGGTATAGAAAACAAACTTATGATTACCAAGGGGGAAAGAATAAATCAAGAGGTTGGAATTGACATAAATGTGCTCTATATGTAAAACAGATAACTAGTGAGAACGTTTTATATAGCACAGGGAACCCTACTCTATTCTCTGTAATGACCTATATGGGAAAAGAATCTAAAAAAGAATGGATATGTGTATGTGTATAAGTGATTCACTTTGTTGTGCAGCAGAAACTAGCACAACACTGTAAATAAACTGCATTACAATAAAATTAAAAAAATAAGACCATTGAGTATTCCTCTAATGTGACAACTATTTTGACATTTTTTCTCCCTTTCAACTGAAATTTTAAGTCACCAATAAAAGCCTAAGTTAGTTCATTGGTCTTCATACTTTGGGTAATTGCTAACAATGTTTTGTGTAACTGAGGCTAATACTAGGCAAATGTTTCTATCTATGCATTCTTTAGGTATTTCTTTGGACCTCTGCAGGATATCTTAAGGCTTTCCTTATACTCAATCTTTGAGATTAGTTTTTCAATCTTCTTTTTATTGGTTGGGAGTTAAGACAAATTGCTATATCTTATAGGCAGTGTTGCTCTGGCCTATATATGTCACTATATATCAGACTTGATTTACATTGTTGAAAAAATTAATATAGTATTATAGTTGGTATTTTGTTAGAATATGAGAATGCATTTTAAGGACATTTTCTAAACTAATTTTATTCTTTTCTGAACAAAATGAGTTAGGATTAAGAGTGTCTTTAGACATGAATTTTTTTTCTCTTTTGTGTAAATGAGAATCTTGGTAATGAAAATTGAAATTATCTTGAAAATAATATTTTTAAAATCAAAATTATTTTCAAAATAACTTTTATCCATGCACTTCAGTTTCTACTTTGTATATGAAGTGTTTTCCAGTGGTCATGCATGGATGTGAGAGTTGGACTGAGAAGAAAGCTGAGCGCCAGAGAATTGATGCTTTTGAACTGTGGTGTTGGAGAAGACTCTTGAGAGAGTCCCTTGGACTGCAAGGAGATCCAACCAGTCCATCCTAAAGGAGATCAGTCCTGGGTGTTCATTGGTAGGACTGATGCTGAAGCTGAAATTCCAATAGTTTGGCCACCTCACGCGAAGAGTTGACTCATTGGAACAGGCTGGAAGGGACTGGGGGCAGGAGGAGAAGGGGGCGACAGAGGATGAGATGGCTGGATGGCATCACTGACTTGATGGACATGAGTTTGAGTAAACTCCGGGAGTTGGTGATGGACAGGGAGGCCTGGCGTGCTGCGATTCCTGGGGTCGCAAAGAGTCAGACACGACTGAGCGACTGAACTGAATTGAACTGAAAACCACTTGAGTATTTTAACAGTCATTGGATTGGCCAAAAAGTTCATTCAGGTTAAACTTTTTGGCCAATCCAATACAAAAGAAAGTGTTCCTGGAAAACAATGAGAAGATGAATTATCACCATCTATTACTATCTATGGGGTCACACAGAGTCGGACATGACTGAAGTGACTTAGCAGCGGCAGCATTACTATTTGTGAAGGAAAAGTGAGCAGTAGCACTGGAGCAGATATGATTGTTTTTTGTTTTAAAATTATTCCCTTAATTCGTTGGTGCTCAATGACTGGGAAATAAATAGTGGTTCCTCCTGTAGCTCTGGTTTTGTAGAATGGAGATGTTTAATTTTGAAAGAATATCTTTGATTGAATGGCTTTAATTTCAGCAAACATTTGTAGAGTATTTACTACGCACTAGGCCTGAAATATATGGGCTTCCCAGGTGGCACAGTGGTAAAAAATCTGCCTGCAAATGCAGGAGACACAAGAGACGCAGGTTCGATCCCTGGGCCGGGAAGATCCCTTGGAGAAGGGAATGGCAACCAACTCCAGTATTCTGGTCTAGGAAATCCCATGGATGAGGAGCCTGGCAGGCTGTAGTCCATGGGGTCTCAGAGAGTCATACACGACTGAGCCCACATGTACATCCACAGGAAAGAACTATTTGCTGTGAAGAGGAAGAGAACTAGAGGTAAATTCAACATGGTTTCTACTAGCAAAGAACTCACTGTCTGGTGATGGGGCCAAGCATGCAACAGGACTATCTGTTACAAGGTAGAACCAACTGAGGATTACACTTAATAATAACTGTGGATCGTATTTTCCTAGAGACAAGGTTATCTCTCATTTACAGTGCTTTCCAAAGACGTGTCATGAAAGGAAAGACAAGTTACTGACAATGAGTATTAAAGATTCTGGATTGTAAATTCCATGACAATAAGGGTTAGTTTTTACGGGTACAGGCTTCCCTGGTGTCTCAGATGGTAAAGAATCTGCCTGGAATGCAGGAGACCCTGGGTTCCATCCCTGGGTTGGGAAGATCCCCTGAAGAAGGGAACGGCAACCCACTTCAGTATTCTTGCCTGGAGAATTCCATGGACAGTGTAACCTGGCAGGCTACAATACATAGGGTCGCAGAGTTGGATATGACTGAGCAACTAACACTTTCACTTTCATTCTCAGTACCTAATACAGACCAGGCACCAAGTAACTGCTCAATAAGACTCAATAAGAGTTAAATTAATGAACTCTGAGTTAACGAACGAGTAATTAAATGCTGAGGAACATTGTGGAACTCACAGTTCAACATAACTGAAATAATTCAATGCAATGAGAGAAGTCTTCAATAATCATGTCGCCAGAATGAGGAAGAGAGGAAAGAGAGAATTACATGAAGGTGGTCAAAAGGAGTAAGCTTCCAGTAACAAATAATTACTAGCAGTGTAATTCCTAAGGCCCACTTGACTTCACATTCCAGGATGTCTGGTTCTAGGTGAGTGATCACACCATCATGATTATCTGGGTCCTGAAGATCTTTATTGTACAGTTAGTTCTTCTGTGTACTCTTGTCACCTCTTCTTAATATCTTCTGCTTCTGTTAGGTCCATACCATTTCTGTCCTTTATTGAGTCCATCTTTGCATGAAATGTTCCCTTGGTATCTCTAATTTTCCTGAAGAGATCTCTAATCTTTTCCACTCTATTGTTTTCCTCTATTTCTTTGCACTGATCACTGATGAAGGCTTTCTTATCTCTCCTTGCTCTTCTTTGGAACTCTGCATTCAAATGGGCATATCTTTCTTTTTCTCCTTTGCTTCTCACTTCCCTTCTTTTCACAGCTATTTGTAAGGCCTCCTTGGACAGCCATTTTGCTTTTTTGCATTTCTTTTTCTTGGGGATGATCTTGATCCCTGTCTCCTGTACAGTGTCACGAACCTCCATCCATAATTCATCAGGCACTCTGTCTATCAGATCTAGTCCCTTAAATCTATTTCTCACTTCCACTGTATAATCCTAAGGGATTTGATTTTTGTCATACCTGAATTGTCTAGTGGTTTTCCCTACTTTCTTCAATTTAAGTCTGAATTTGGCAATAAGGAGTTCATAATCTGAGCCACAGTCAGCTCCCAGTCTTGTTTTTGCTGACTGTATAGGGCTTCTCCATCTTTGGCTGCAAAGAATATAATCAGTCTGACTTCGGTGTTGACCATCTGGTGATGTCCATGTGTAGAGTCTTTTCTTGTGCTGTTGGAGGATGGTGTTCGCTGTGATCAGTGTGTTCTCTTGGCAAAACTTTGTTAGCCTTTGCCCTGCTTCATTCTGTACTCCAAGGCTAAATTTCCCTGTGACTCCAGGTGTTTCTTGACTTCCTACTTTTGCATTCCAGTCTCCTATAATGAAAAGGACATCTTTTTTGGGTGTTAGTTCTAAAAGGTCTTGTAGGTCTTCATAGAACCATTCAACTTCAGCTTCTTCAGCATGACTGGTTGGGGCATAGACTTGGATTACTATGATATTGAATAGTTTGTCTTGGAGATGAACAGAGATCATTCTCTCGTTTTTGAGATTGCATCCAAGTACTGCATTTCAAACTCGTTTGTTGACTATGATGGCTACTCCATTTCTTCTAAGGGATTCTTGCCCACAGTAGTAGATATAATGGTCATCTGAATTAAATTTACCCATTCCAGTCCATTTTAGTTTGCGGATTCCTAAAATGTTGACTTTCACTCTTCCCGTCTCCTGTTTGACCACTTCCAATTTGCCTTGATTCATGGACCTAACATTCCAGGTTCCTATGCAATATTGCTCTTTACAGCATCGGACCTTGCTTCTATCACCAGTCACATCCACAACTGGGTGTTGTTTTTGCTTTGACTCTGTCCCTTCATTCTTTCAGGAGTTATTTCTCCACTGATATCCAGTAGCATATTGGGCACCTATTGACCTAAGGAGTTCCTCTTTCAGTGTCCTATCTTTTTGCCTTTTCATACTGTTCATGGGATTCTCAAGGCAAGAATACTGAAGAGGTTTGCCATTCCCTTCTCCAGTGGACCACATTTGGGGGTGGGGGGGACTGAAAAATCACTGCAGATGGTGACTGAAGCCATGAAATTAAAAGATGCTTGCTCATTGGGAGGAAAGTTATAACCAACCTAGACAGCATATTAAAAAGCAGAGACATTACTTTGTCAACAAAGGTCCATCTAGTCAAAGCTATGGTTTTTCCAGTAGTCATGGATGAATGTGAGAGTTGGACTATAAAGAAAGCTGAGCACCTAAAAATTGATGCTTTTGAACTGTGGTGTTGGAGAAGACTCTTCAGAGTCCCTTGACTGAAAGGAGATCCAACCAGTCCATCCTAAAGGAAATCAGTCCTGAATGTTCATTGGAAGGACTGATGCTGAAGCTGAAACTCCAATACTTTGGCCCCCTGATGCAAAGAACTGAGTCATTTGAAAAGACCCTGATCCTGAGAAAGATTGAGGGCAGGAGAAGAAGTGGACGACAGAGGATGAGATGGTTGGATGGCATCACTGACTCAGGGGACATGAGTTTGAGTAAACTCTGGGAGTTGGTGATGGACAGGGGAGGCCTGGCAACTGAACTGAACCAAACTGATCAATGTAATGTAAACATGGTATATGATTGACATCACTGTATGTTATAGGTGAAGGTTGTTCAGAGAGTAAATTCTAAGTGTTCTCAACAAAAGAAAAAAAATTGTTTATCTTTAATTTTGTGTCTGTATGAAATGATGAATATTCTCTAACTTTTTGGGGTAGTCATTTCATGATGTAAGTCAAATCATTATGCTATACACCTTAAATTTACACAGTGCTGTATGTCAATTATATCTCAATAAAACTGGAAGAAAAAAAACCAATCAATTGACCTTTGAGGTAGGGCTTGAAAAATAAACCCAGTACTAATGTTTTTGCATACTCAAAAGAGACCTCAAAAAAAATAAATAAATAAAGAAAGAAAAATCAGGGCCTATGAATAAATTAACCAAACAGAATGATTTCATATTCAGCCTGGCCAGATAAAAATCCTGAGAATTACTTACTAAGCCTAACAGTCTGAAGTTGCTTTGTAATCAAATAAAGCCCCTCATAGGTGGTTTTAGTCTTCCTTTGTTCAACAATGTCCACCCACCACTGCAGCCAGGCTGGTCTCTTCTCTGCCACAGAGTTGGGTCATTCTTCATTCTGCCACCAGTCACATATGTACACGTACCTGCGTGCATGCCCAGTCATGTACAACTCTTTGCAATCCCATGGATTGTAGCCCTCCAGGCTCCTCTGTCCATGCGATTTACCAGACAAGAATACTGGAGTGGGTTGCCATTTCCTTCTTCAGGGGATCTTCCCAACCCAGGGATTGAACCTGCATCTCCTGTGTCTCCTGCATTGGCAGGCATATTCTTTACCACTCAGTCACCTGGGAAGCCCAGTCACAAGTAAGGCACCCTAAATGAACTTCACTAATGAGCAATGAGGGACTACAGAATTTTCCGGAGGAGGGGACTAACATGATCTAATTTGTGTTTTAGAGCACAATAAAGATAAGTTTCTGTAATGAAATGTAAATCTAAGTGCTTTAACAAAGAGCAAAATAAAAGTGACTAAAGTAAAATAACTTTATTCTTTTTCTTGCATGTGAAAGTCTGAAGTGGTAGATGGTGCCTGAGGCATAGGAAACACAGTCACCCAGTGACCGAGACTCCTTCCATCTTGGTGTCCCATCTTCCACTGAGGTGTTGCCTTTATTTACAGAGAAAAATCTACTCACCACCATTGTGTACACATTCTTACTCATAGGAGACAAGAAAAAGGAAGTAGAGGGCAAGTGGAATGGTGTAGAAATTACACATATCATCTCTTCTACCCACATCTCTTCAGACAGTATCCAGTCACATGGCACACCTCACTGCAAGCAAGGTCACCTCTAGCTAAACAATCCTGCCACCAACTAGAACTTGGAATTCTATTACAAAAAGATGGAATACTAGGGAACATTTAGCTGTCTCTAATATGCTTTCTGAACAGCTGACTCGTTGGAAAAGACCCTGATGCTGGGAAAGACTGAAGGCAAAAAGAGAAGAGGGTAGCAGAGGATGAGATGGTTGGATGGCATCACCTACTCAATGGACATGAGTTTGAGCAAACTCTGGGAGAGAGTGAGGGACAGGGAGCCCTGGCGTGCTGCAATCCATGGGGTTGCAAAGGATCGGACACGGCTTAGTGACTGAACAACAACAATATACTTTCCTTCCTATCCCCTCTGAACTGCCATAAGCTATATTGTTTCAGCCATGACAACTTCGACCTACTAATATGTGAATACAGAATCAGAGCCTTGCAAAAAGCAATGTATGTTGGGAGTGTGTATGTGTATTGTGAGTATGTTGGGGGGGGGGGGGTGTTACTATTTTTTATGCACCCATAGAGAATATGCCCATGCCATGAAAAGTGGTTTACTGTGTGCTTAATTGCTCAGTTGTGTCTTACTTTTTGATACCAATGGATTATAGTCTGCCAGACTCCTCTGTCCATGGGATTCTCCAGTTAAGAATACTGGAGCGGGTAGCCATTCCCTTCTCCAGGGGATCTTCTTGACCCAGGGATCCAACCCAGGTCTCCTGCATTGCATGTGGGTTCTTTACCATCTGAGCTACTCCAGGAAGCCCAAGTGCTTTACACACCCTAGTAAAACCAGCTCTCAAAATAACAATAAAAGGTAGGTATTAATTACTATCTCCAATATAGCTGAGGAATCAAGGTTTGAAAAATATATGGTCACAAAACTGCTACGTAATAGAAACTGGATTTGCTCTCAGATATATTTAACTCCAATTTTCTTTCCCTACAGTGTTTTCTTCTGAAAGTCTTTTTCTGAACTGATGATAAATTTAAGACTCCTTTTTCCTTTCTGGCATATGCAAATCAAATTATTTTTTCCTGATCCTTAATAATTATCCATGACTACAGGGAAACTCAATCCATACATTGTCTAATTTCTTGTCCTTGAATAACCTGAAATTGAGTATAATTTGGTGTTTCATGACTAACCAATATCTGAGAAACTGTGGTAATTTTAGCAAATACTAGATTTCCCATTCCAGGGACCACACAAGGAAAGCCAAGTCTTCTTTTCTGTTTGGCTTTTTTTTTTTTTTTTTTTAATCTTCATTTTATTAAAAAAAAAAAAATCAACTGAGAAAACATTCTGTTTGGTTCCAAATGTCCAACTATCTTTCTAGCATTCTAAAACTCCACACATGTTCTTGATGATGCATGAGAATTCCTATCTACATTTCATAAACAGCATTGAATGTCCTCCACTGCATCAGACAAAGAGGATCCTGATCTATGAAACAGGTCCCAGGATCACTCTTTCCATGGGGCCAGGATGCAATTTGCTAGCAAATTGGAGTCAGAATTGGATTTTTAAAGAGAACCTTCCCACAGTTATAAACATCCTTAATTTTTACAGCAACACATTGACTTCAAACCGGACTCCTAATTATTGCAATATTTCCTTTAAAAGCCTGCATTGTAGATTCAGCAAGGTCCAGACATCTGCTTCAAATCCAGAAATTTCTTTCCTTTCTCAAAAAGGTTGCTCTCCTCCAATTAGCCTCACCAGAACGGCGGGAGCAAGTGAAGCTCTGCGGATGGGGTTTCGTATTTACTGGGCACATTCCAGTCTCACCAGCCTTCTCCCACAAGGAACCATAATAACCACTTTGCCTGCTGGACCCAAGACCAAATGGCTTTTGAAGCACAACACAGATATGTCTTAAGCCTTTTTAAAATATCCCCTTGCAAACCTTGGGTTTTTCATAAGTAAATGCAATTTCCTTAAGACAACACATTCTTTGACATTTCTATTGGCTGTAAATTTTAAGTATTGGTGGGAGAAAACTCTTGATGTTGTTGTTGTTGTTGTTGTTGTTGAGGCCTACCTTTACACACCTGAAGCCAAAATTCTGGAGGCTGCTTGCCTGGAATTGGTGGTTCGAGGCAGTAACTGCTACCCAAAATCCAGAGAGCTGCGGTCATGATGAATATTTCAACTAATACTTAAACTTGTCTTTTATCCTCCACGATTCTAAAGCTCCCAATGAATGTCCTTAAGATAAATGCCAATATGGTTAAATGACTTATTGTAACTTAAGTCTACCTTCTTTAAGAGTCTTATGCTGAAAAAGTATAGATCTGGGCTTCATAAAAATGTAGGTTTAGAGCACAACTATACTACTTATTAGAAATGGCCTTATCTGAGACTTTTACCTTCTGGGCTCAGTCAACCCCAGGTCTCATTTTTCCCCATCTGTGGAACGGAGGAGATTGGGAATTTTAAGAGTCAGTGTGAATCATGTATCTCTCACCAGTTTATCTCCAAGCTGAGAGCTGATTATTCACAGATTCAAGGAAAAAAAGAAATTAGTTTCTCTTGACAAAGTGAGTTTAGGGAATGAGGTTTGAGTATGGCACATTCAACTAGAGTTGTCCATGGAGAAGGGAATGGCTACCCACTCTGGTATACTTGCCTGGAAAATTCCATGAACAGAGGAGCCTGGCGATCTATAGTCCATGGGGTCACAGAGTCAAACACGAATGAGGAACTACATTGGTTGATTAGAGGTGTGACTCTGGGGTTTAGAGGAGAAACCTGGGCTGGAGGTAAGATCACTTGTGGAAATCATTAGTTTACATCCTGTAATTGAAGCCATGAGAAAAGATGAGATCACACAGAGTTTGTTCAGACTGAGAAAAGAAAAGGTAGAGATTCAGATGGGCAGAGCAGAAGGATCTGGGCAGGGGTCTGAGTAACATCCAGGCCAAGAATATACTCCATAATGGACATATTTTGGCTCGGAGATGCTTTCCATGCTCAGCTTATTGGAGACTTTCCTTAGATCCAGGGGCAAGACCAGTAACTCTGCCTGGCTTGGTTAGAGGGTAGAGGTCTGGTTTGTGGTATCCTTGTAGCCACACATTTCATGCAGTGGTGGATCCTTGCTATCAATTAGCTTCAACACTCCAAAAATACTGAGTAATAACTATCTGTAGTCCATGTTACCCCCAAAATTCCAATGCACCAACAACTTTCTTTAAATTGTCTTGTTTGTTGGATTTTGTTATGCACACCAATATCAGTTTGTGGAATCTCCCAGGAAAAGTCTTTTGTCAAACATAGGTCTCAGTTTTCATTTTAGAAGAAAATGTCCTCAGAGTTTATGTGTATCCTTTCTAACCAGAAAGTAAGTTCATCTAACTAAACCAAGGAAGTTAGGTTACCAAAGGTCCAGTATTGCTCTGGCATAGCTGAAGCTCTCTGTGGGCAAGGGTACTCCTCACTTATGTAGTTCTTGCACCACTCAACTCTGGGGCTTCCACTTACAATAGATTTTATGTGATTATCGTCACATAGCATTTGAGCAAAGGTCATCTCCTAAAGTTGAGCAGAACATAGTCTACACAACCATATACAGCAGTCCTAAATCCACCCAAGATTCTTTTCTTGCTTTCAATACAGCCAACCAGACACCAGGGCTCAGCCAACATTCCAGCTGCAGACAGCTTATTAGCTTCAGAAGACAAGCATCATCCCTCCAGTCCATGGATGAGGCCACAGAGATCTGGTCAGAGGGAAGGAAGGAATTATGCAGGGTTCTCCCACCCATTGAGTTATAGCTGGGGCCAAGGAGTCCTTGGCAGCAGCTGGGACTGATTTCTCAGAGTACTGGTCAATCCCTTGTCCTCACTGATAAAGTTTCTGAAAGCCTTACAATCAAGTCTAAGCGTGAGAATTAGCCAGCTAAGTGGGCTCCCCTTTCATGGCCTTAGTTTCTTCCTCCTCTAGCTCCATCTCTCTCCCATCATCTGGACTTAATGCTAAAAACCAATATAGAGGAACTGACACACCTTTGAGGGCTGAGTGACCAAGAGGCAGCAAGAAAGAGTACATGAGAGAATCTAAAAAGAAGTAGCTGGAGTAGGAAAACCATTCTAACCACCTTATCCTGATGATGATCAGCGGATGCCCCTAAATCAGACAGCTCCTCTCTAGCTGTCTCCTCCCAAATACCTTTTGGAGTTTCATTCCAAATAACTTTGCTCTTAGATCCACAGAATGAGGAAAGTTCTGAAATGCATCTCCATATTGCTGCCTTCCGTTTCCCTTTCCCATATGTACCAGCTGATTCCAACAGTGTTTGCTATTCCCACATATACCTGGGGAGGGGGGCTTGCCTGGTGGCTCAGATAGTAAAGAATCTGCCTGCAACACAGGAGACATGGTTTTGATCCCTGGGTTGGGAAGATCCCCTGGATGAGGGCATGGCAGCCCACTCCAGTATTCTTGCCTGGACAGAGGAGCCTGGTGGGCTACAGTCCATGGGATTGCAAAAAGTCAGACATGACTGACTAAGAACAGCACAGCATCTGGTGTTTGGTTGGTGTTAAGGATAGAGAACAGGTGTTTATCTTTCAGCCCAAGTGCGAAGGAGTGGTACTGGTTCTCTGGAGTGCTACTTTGACCAGAATTTTGATGCTTTATCTAGGGGGCTTTGTTTCCGGATTCTAAAGCAATGTGCGTTTCTCAACCCTTAATGAAGCTATGTTGGCAGTGAGCGAGTTATGTTTGGATCCAATAAGAGCCATTACCTGTCTGAGTGCCCTTAAACTTCCCAGTGAGGGTCATGCCATGGCTCATGGGTCATGACCTGCAGTGGAGGAAGGAATTTGGCTGAGTTATGGGGGTGCTCAGTACTGTATGGAGCTGCTGGAGTGGAAAGTGTAATGATAGGATCTGGCACCTGATCCTCAAGGAGCTTCTAGTCTATTAAAGGATATATATATATATATATACACACATATATATATATATATGTATATATATATATGTAAATATATAGCAACAGAAGCTTGGTAATAGCTATGGCACTTTATGCTCACAAGAAAGGCTGTATTCAGTTCTTCCTATGGTCACAAAGATAATATAGAACAAGACTTGGAAGCACTAGAAAGATTATGCATTAGAGAAGGACAAGGAAGAGTGCATGGGCATTTTGAAGAAAGGTCTAGAAACAAGTTAATGACATGGTGTACAGCTGGAATATAGGTAGCATGGCAGAGAACAAATGGAACTCAGGCTTTGGGCCAGAAGGTAGAGGGCATAATCACCAAGTCAGGGAATGAGGGACTGATGTGGGACATTTCAACAACAGGAGTAACTGGATCATGTTTATGCTCTAGAAAGTGTACTCTGTAGCATGGAGATTGAATAGTGAGTTGAGAAGCAGGGAGTAAGGTTAGAATGCTTTCCTCTAGGCAATAAATGATGGTGGACTGACTGGGTGGTAAGATCAGACCAGCTGAAGCAGAGGAGGCAACAGACAGAATATTTAGAAGTGAGGCAACAGAGGACATTTTGATGATCTGCAGATATGTGGATACTAAGGGTAAAGGAGCAAGAGAACCCTAGGCTGACCCCAAGAGTTTGCATAATGCATCAATTCTCTGAATGAAGGATAAGAGGAAAGAGGAGCACACAGCCCGGAGAAGAGCTTGAGGTCTCTACCTCAACCCACTCCTACCACTCCCTTCTCTGCTTTAAACTGTGAGCAGTATAGAGGGACTTTGTTGGAAGAATGTGGGAAGCATCCAAGCATTGCTGGACCTTCACTATACAGAAAAATTCTTAGAAATAATGTTCTAGACACAACTTCTCAGATACTCTAAAAAAGAAAAGAACAGCTAGAACTCTGAATCTCCAATACTTTGGCCACCTGATTTGAAGAGCCAACTCACTGGAAAAGACCCTGATGCTGGGAAAGATTGAGGGCAGGAGGAAAACAGGGCGACAGAGGATGAGATGGTTGGATGGCATCATCAACTCAATGGATATGAGTTTGAACACACTCGGGGAGATGATGAAGGACAGGGAAGCCAGGTATGTTGCAGTCAGTGAGGCTGCAGAGAGTCGGACATGACTGAGTCACTGAACAATAACAAAGAGTGCTGCTACTAATAACAGCTAAATAATTAAAAATGGTAATATCTAATGACAATTTAAATGTCTATACAATGGATTTGTTTATTTAATGTTGCTACTGTTACTATACGTGAGTGTTTTGTCACTTCAGTCATGTCTGACTCTTTGCGACCCTATGGACTGTAACCTGCCAAGCTCCTCTGTCCCTGGGATTCTCCAGGCAAGAATACTGGAGTAGGTTGCCATGCCTTCCTCCAGGGGATCTTCCTGATATCAAATAACATATTTTCCTTCTGCATCCTTTTTGCCCCTTCCCTAGGGTCAGACACAAATGCAGTGTTTTAATCTTTCCAATGGTCCCTTTGCAAAAGAAGCTTGTCTTGAAGCTCTTATAATAATATACATTTATCTGTTTCAGATGGGGCTTCCATGATAGCTCTGTTGGTAAAGAATCCACCTAAAAAAAAAAAAAAGAATCCACCTACAATGCAGGAGACTCCAGTTCAATTCCTGGGTCGGGAAGATCCTTTGGAGAAGGGATAGGCTACCCACTCCAGTATTCTTTGGCTTCCTTTGTGGCTCAGCTGATAAGAATCTGTCTTCAATGCGGGAGACCTGGGTTCAATACCTGGGTTGGGAAGAGCCCTTGGAGAAGGGATAGGCTACCCACTTCAGTATTCTGGCCTGGAGAATGCCATGGACTATATAGTCCATGGGGTCACAAAGAGTTGGACATGACTGAGTGAATTTCACTTTCACTTTCTATCTGTTTAAAATACTTTTGGATTAGGTGCTTGTATTTTCATTTGTGTATTCACATATACATTTATATGTATATATATTAGTATATTCCTTTTAAAACTAACACTCTTATCTGTCCTCTTAATTTGTCATATTATAAGCCACATATCAAATAAAAATTTAAGGAAGAAAAATAGACATTCTAATAATTTCCCATATTCTTAAAGACCATTTTGTATAATCTCTAAGGGTGCCTACTACATAAGATCTCAAATAAATATCCATCTAGTCAATTTGTCTAGTAGAATTAATACAAAAAAATATGCTTGTGTGGGTAAGGATTCTCTTTCACTGTGAAGTGGTTAAGCTAGGAGGAGGCTGAGGCAATAGCAGGAAGGTGAGTAAGGTGATCTCTGGGGCCCGCTTGGTTCTGCTGCTCTCAGAGTGCATGTCCATTTCAGTCCAGAAGGACCAGGAAAACCCTGACCTGTGAGGGGAACATGGCGTCCTGGTGTGTGTTGGGGGGCTCTCCCTGGGACTTGCCATGCTTGGTTGGGAAGGAAGAGTGGCTGGAAAGTCAGTCTTGGGTCACTTTTTCCCCTAGTTTGGGGGGAAACAAAGAATATTCTTCATCACCACACTCAAAAGTTCTCCTTGCCTCGTGAAGGTGTCACCTCGAGGGACAAAGCTCTCCATGTGGAGCCCCAACACATAGACATTTCTGTTTCTTAACCCAAAAACCTTTATACTTTTGATTTAGAGGAAACTGCAAATTTGCCTGAATGCTACACAAAAAACACATGTGCTATCTATTTTCTTTTCTCTGAGGCCTGGTTCACATATTAAAATAGACAGAGACATTTGGGGGACGGTCTAAGTATATTCCTATGCATCAGACAGTCCTGGTTTAAATCCTGCTCTGTCACTATCCGTGTTAAGAAATTTGCTTGACTCTTTGAACCTGCTTCTAAAAATAGCAAGCACCACTCTCCTGGTGGGGCTTGGGAGGGGTTAATAGAACAATAAACGCGAGCATCTAAGACAGTTCTCTGGCACAGCATAGGTGTTCAATAGTCAACTCCAAGTCGTAGTGGCTTTTGCAATACCACACAAGACTGCCCCCAGAAAGGGGACTGTTTTACATGTTGTATGCCTAGCATATATTTATGAACCTTGGTAAACACAGTTATGTGAGACATGGAGAAAGGCTGGGGAGTAGTTTGAGGTGACGCTTCCATGCTGAAAGGCAGTTGGGAAACCTATACAAAGGATGTTCCTGAAGTCACCACAAGGCCAGGGTGTCACAGCTCCCATGCCTGGCAGTCCCTTGATAACCTGGCTGTTTTATCAGTGTGGGCTCAGTTTTTCCTTTGGTTAAACTTCCCCTTTACCACACTGAAAAAAGCCATTGTCCTCACAAGGAAGAGTTATGTGGTGGGGAAACCACTTCTTCAGGGGAGTTGATTGTGGCCAGTCTATTCCTGGGCTCAGAGCAGAGCCAAAGGGTCCTTCTGAAGAAAGCAATAGTTCTCATGAATCATGTTTTCAGCAAGTCGAGGGCAGTTGACTGAGGGGAGATGTCTGTTCCCTGCTCTACAGGATGCTGGAACTCATAACTCTTTCTGAGGCTGCAGGATCTGTCTTGTGGGGCAAACATAGGGAGAACAGTGAGGCCTCAGCCCTGTGGTGTGTGGCCTTTGTCTGGAATGATTACACTTTGGATAAGCTCAAAGACGGGACTAATAAACCTCAGGGCTCAGGGGCCCCTCCTGTTCTATCAATTTCCTTAACCAACTCAGAGCTTTGGGCAGTAGGGAGAAAGTCCTGTTTTATCTATTGCCCTTTCATGCTTGGTACTCTGGGAGAAGGCTTAGAGTGAAATCCTTGTTCATTTTGGTGGCCTTTGCCTGAAGCCTTGGGACTAGAGGTTGTACTATATGAACCCAGACTCCCTCTTACCTTGTGGGGTGGACCCAGGGCAAAGATTGAGCTGGTTTGAAATTCTGAGTGGAAGTGAGTGTTCAGGACCTTCAAAACATCATGATTTCCCTGAAAATGGGACTCAATGTATCTTAGTGGCAGAGAGTATAAACTTGTGATTCCAACAGACCATGGTTCAGTCTCCAAGTATCATGGATCAGTCTCTGGCCAGATGGTAGGTATTTTTATAAGAAGCTTCATTTCTCCTACTCCAGATTTCTTCATAAATAAAGTAGAAACAATATTAGGATCTTTGGTTGTTGTTCAGTTGCTAAGTTATGCGGCTCTTTGTGACCTCATGGACAGCAGCAGGCCAGGCTCCTCTGTCAGCTCCTAAAATTATAATAAGCATTTCATGGAATAAGTGCTTGAGAAACAGCACAATTTGGGGCACATAATGAGCCTTGGGAAGTTGGTTTGTACATTATCCTTGAGCCCCACATCCAGGGAATAAAGTTCAGTCTTACATGTGTGATAAACTGAATGGTGTCCATAGGGCAGACTCCAGACTGGAAGGTTACCTCAAGCCAGTCCCTTGATGAAGAAAAATGGGTTCCTGCAGCTTATGTAAGACTCCGGGAAGCCCAAGGGCAACCGTGTTATCCAACTAGGAAAGATCTGAATCAACTCAGGGATCCCCACCCTTTCATTGGGACATTTTCTCCAACTTCCTGAGCCAAGCGTCTCTCACCTAGGATTCACAGTCTCTGAATGTCTCTCTTCCAGAGGGCTTTCTGCGTCACAATCATCTTCATGTTTGTCATGTTGGTTTGACTCTCCATCAACCCACCTTTCCTAGACTCAGCTCTGTGAGTACAGGGACCAAGCCTTAAACATATGTATCCCCTAGCACAGACTCATAACAGAGTGACAGATCAATTGTTGGAGCCAATGTTGAGTTATGATGACCAATTACAATGGGTGAAATAATGTTTTTTTGTTTTTTTTTTCCCCACGCACACACCACTAAGCAAAGCTTGGGACACCAGCTGGGGGTCCTAAAATTCAACTCAATTCTGTCGACCTGGAGAGAGCATTAGACTCCACAGATCTAAGGGTTCAGTCCTACAAGCCCCCTTCTCCCCAACTTCAGATGTGAGTCCCAAGCTCAGGTTATCAACTATGTTTCTGACTTACCAACTATGGATTGGAGGTGCCCACAACCCCTTCCTTGGGTTTGATTAACTTGCTAGAGCAACTCACAGGACTCAGAAAGATTGCACTTACTAATAACAGTTTAGTGGGGTATTATAAAAGAGTACAACTCATGAAGAGACATGTAGGTGAAGGTATGGAAAAAGGGCAGAGGGTTTCCCTTCCCTTTCTGTAGGTTCAACTCTGTCCAAATCTCCAAGTGTTCACCAACCCATAAGTTTTCTGAACCCTGCCTTGTTGAGTCTTTATGGAGGCTTCATTATATAGACATGACTTTTTTTTTTGCTGCACTGGGTCTTTGTTGCTGCGTGAGGGTTTTCTCTAGTTGCAGTGAGTGAGGGCTACTGTTCCTTATGATCTGCGGGCTTCTCACTGCGGTGGCTTCTCTTGTTACAGAGCGCAGGCTCTATGATGTGAAGGTTTCAGTAGTTGTGGTACATGGGCTCAGTAGTTGTGGCTCACAAGTTTTAGAAACAGGCTCAGTAGTTGTGGCTCACAGGCTTAGTTGCTCTGTGGCATGTGGGATCTTCCAGAGTCAGGGATTGAACCTGTGTTTCCTGCATTTGCAGGAGGATTCTTTATCACTGAGCCACCAGGGAATCTCTACATAGACAAAGTTGATTAAATCATTGGCCATTGATGATTGAATTCAATCTCCAACTCCTCCCTTCTCCCTAGAGTTCAATAAGTAGGGCTGAAAGTTCTAGCACTCCATTTAATGCTGGTTTCCTGGCAACCAGTCCTCAATATTATGTGCTTTCCATAAGTCACTTCATTTACATAAACCCTCTTGTGTTGGGAAAGGGCTTATTGTGAATAACAAGACACCTATTCCATCTTTAAGGCTCTGAAGCAATTTTTTAAGAACTGAGGATAAGAGAACAAATATTATACCAAAAAATATTCTTATCACTTAGGAGATTTCAAGGGTCTTGGGAACTGTGAACCAGGTACCATGGATAAAGACAAAAAATATATGAGAAATATATTTTGGTCATCTGAATGACCAAATATATATTTCTTATAAATCACAATATTTCATACACCATAATTTCTGAATAGGTCTATTATGAACTCAATTCAGTTCAGTCGCACAGTCGTGTCCGACTCTTCGTAATCCCATGGACTGCAGTGAACCAGGATCCCCTGTCCATCACCAACTCCTGGCGCTTGCTCAAACTCATGTCCATTGCTTCAGTGATGCCACCCAACCATCTTGTCCTCTGTCATCCCCTTCTCCTCCTGCCTTCAACCTTTCCCAGCATCAGGGTCTTTTCCAATGAGTCAGTTCTTTGCATCAGGTAGCCAAAGTATTGGAGCTTCAGCTTCAGCATCAGTCCTTCCAGTGAATATTCAGGATTGATTTCCTCTAGGATTGATTGGTTGAACTCCTTGCAGTCAAGGGACTCTCAAGAGTCTTCTCCAACACCACAGTTCAAAAGCATCAATGCTTCAGTACTCAGCTTTCTTTATTGTCCAATTCTTACATCTATACATGACACTGGAAAAATCATAGCCTTGACTAGACTGACCTTTGTTGGCAAAGTAATGTCTCTGCTTTTTAATATGTGTGTCTAGGTTGATCATAGCTTTTCTTCCAAGGAGCAAGTGTCTCTTAATTTCATGGCTTCAGTCACCATCTGCAGTGATTTTGGAGCCCAAGAACTATTTCCTACCAAATCACTCCTTAGACTTATAGATTTGTCTTCCTTGAAATATGAGCAGCCACTTTTCCTTCCTGCCATTCAAAAGGTATTCATCCTTCAGTTACATGTCCTCCAGATTTCAAGTTCCTTAAGATTTCACATTGACCTTTGCATTCACAGTGACTAGCACTGCTGTTCTGTGCTTGTTTTTAAGTAAATGGATGACTATATCTGCAAGGACAAAATGGAAAAAAATAATAACTATAATTCAGAAGAAAAAAGATGCAAATTTAAGACAGAAACCACCCTATTTCCCCTTGCCCCCACATCCCAGCATAGGACGTACTCAGCTGTTTCTGGTTCTAGTCCCCACCGAGTTCCAGCTCAGGCTGGAACACTTGACCTCTCTCCTTCAGCCCCCAAATCCACTTTGCCCCATGACACAGGATAAATAGCTCAAAGTAAATATGAGAAGTCACTTTTCCCTTTCCCAGTCTATAGACTTTATTTCTAGTTGGAGACAGTTTAGAACCAGAAGCATTGAAATAACAACAGCAACAAAAAACCCTCAGTTTAATCAGGAGCTATTATTAAAAATCATCATTTTGGGTCTATTCCTGCTGCTGGTTGCTTCATGGGAGCCTCTGACTCATTTCCTGTTCATGCTTAGGCTGATCAAGAACAATGATCTTAGTTTCATGTGCTCTCCATATTCTTTTCCGTCTGCCATCTTTTTTCTATGGTGTATGGCTATGTGAACCCCAAGATGACATGACTCCTAGAAGAAATTACTCAAAATGGCATATTTATTTAAAAGAATGGCTTTTTATTTGGGCCTATCAATACTGGGCAATATTTAAGGGAAACAGGACTGTTCTCAGTGGTTGGTTATGCTGATCTGGATATATAAACTGCCATATTCCAAAGGCAAAGCTCCAAGTGAGAAGTTGATGAGAAGAAGCCCTGGGAGATCCAGGGCCCAGAACTGTGGTCTTGCCCCAGAAGCCAGGAAAGCTCAGACCTTAGGCCAGAGCCAACTCTCTCCCTGGAGAAGTAATCTATTATCCATAAGATGGAAAATTCAATATCACCTGGAGCTCAGATCAAAATGTATGTTAGAGACACAACTTGAAAATTACAGGTTTTGATGAAGTTATTGAAATCATGGAGGTAGGCAAGATAATCTAGGGGGAAAGTATAGAGTAAGAAGATAAATGAGATGAGAACTAAGTCCTAAGTGCTTTCAAACCATAAAGACACACAGAGGAAGAAGAGCCAGCAAGAGGGTCATGGGAGTCAAGTTGGAATCCCTTGAGTGTCTTCCACTCTCAGAGCTGTCTGAGGCTGCTTCCTGACCCTGACTTCATAGTGGCTAGGTTCCTGGCTGCTAGAGCTACAGAAGTCCACAGCCTATCTGCCTAAAGGGACCTCCTCCGGGGACCTGCACATTTCTGCCTTATAATCTCTTGCCTTGGCTTGTCGTTCTCCCCCGTATCCCAAGCAGGGCACGAGACCCCCACAACCCCCCCACCCCACCCACCGTCTAGACTCCCAGCCCACCCATAGAACAACAAGCCTAAACAAGCCTCCTGGGCAGGCTCCCCAGGCCCTTCAGTCCCCCATTGAATGCTGAGACTCTCTGGCCCAGATTTCTCAGCCCGTCACATCTGCTGGTTTGAGAATCCTGGTCCTTTATATTAATATCAAAGTCTTGAGGAAAAAAGAGGCATGAAATAGGGACACCTGGGATTACCCTGCAAGCCCTGGAAATACCAGGACTTAAGATAAGCGCCTCTCAGGGTTTTAGAGATCCTGCTTTTTGCTGTGGGGAGGGAATACAGGGAAACCTTTTGCCTGGGAGGTAATCCAGTCAGGAAACGTCAGCAGTTTCCAGAGATGTAGATGTATTCGTGGAGGAGAGACTGGCTGGGGTCAATGAGACAAGATTTGAAAATGAGGAATAATCCTGATCCTTAAGGGAAGGACTGGTGTGCAAAGTGCTATCAATTTGCAATGAGATGAGCACAGAAATTGAAAGTAAGCGTCTAGAAGATTGTACAGCAAATGATAGTGCTGTGATCTCAAAGTGTATGATCATTTTCCTAGTAAGTCATTCTATTATATTTTATAAAATCATCAGGTTATAATGGAATTTTTTTTTTAAATTTAGTCTTTCATCACAGAGAATTTGAGAAGCACAGTTATAGTCTGAGGCCCATCAGAAGTTAACCCTTGTGTAGAAGGAACACAGAAATGATTGGCCCTAGGGTCTGAGGATGGGGGATGGTTAGGAGGAGCTAGTAGGGATTCTGCTAGTTTTATAATCCAAACCCTAAGAGTTTCTTTGGCTAGAGTTCAGCTTCAGTTTTGTGACAAACTGATTCATTGTGTATGGTAACCCTCATTACATGTGTTTTTTAGTAGAAGAAGAAAATAAATGTACTCTCTGCACAGTGTTTCAGAAGGAAGAACCCATCACCGTTTCTACTCTTTATTGAGTGGCAGAGCCAGAATGTGCAAGGTGGCTGCCTCAGGCCCTTCGCACATGTTGCTTCTTCTACCTGGCAAGTGCTTCCTCAACTGTGTCCTGTCCCCATTGTGATTTCAAGTTTCCTCCAGAGTAGAGCTCATGCACTTAACTTCTTCAGGTGCCTCTCCTGCTGCTCACCTCCCCTCACCGAGTTCACTGCTTCTTATGCTTATCCTGCATGGCAACAGTAACAGCATTAATTGTGCAATCAGTTGTTCAATCTCTATCTTTCCAAAAGATGTGAGTTTCCAGAGGGGAAAAACCTAATCCAGGGAGCCCAGCCTCCAGAATCTAATGCCTCATGATCTGAGGTGGAACTGATATAATAACAATAGAAATAAAGAGTACAACAAATGTAATGTGCTTGAATCATTCTGAAACCATCTCCCCCCAACCCTTCACTCTCCATTTTGTGAAAAAACTGTTTCCCATGAAACTGGTCCCTGGGGCCAAAAGGCTGGAGACCGCTGACCTAATTTACCCTCTTCACTATTATATCCTTGTAGCCTAATACTGCTTGATACATAGCAGGTGTTTGATACAAATGTAGAGTAAATAAACACAAAAATGAATGGATGGATCCATATATTGTCAACCTCTTCCCCATAATTAGAAAACTGGTCGCTTCTCCCACTTTGCTGTCTCTTCCACCCACAAGTCCTGGCTTTGCCAACACTGACGATAAGCAATTAAGAGTCTCAAGATTCTAATTCCTTTGTAGTGTGCTGACACAGAAACCCTGGCTTGGCTCTGGCACCCCTAGCCCCGTGTTTTCCCCTCTAGAGCTTTCCCTAGAGGGCGAGCAACAGTCATAATCATTTGCTATCGAAAAGTAAATTTGTAAACCTTTGTAATGTATCAATCCAATTTCCTTTGAAAAGCAGTCTACCCAGATAGTCTTTAAATCCTGAACACTTTTTTGTTTCATTCTGCAGATATTTACAACACGTGAAGCAGGAACGGTTCACAACAGAAGGGCCAGAGTGGCCTCCTGTGTAAAGCCCAGAGCGCTGTACTCCTGCGTGCCTGCATTCACTGCCGTTACTGATAATAGGAGTCAGGTGTATAATAGCTGTTCCTGTAAATCTTTCCAGAGCATAATATACCCCTTCATTTAAGATAGCTGATAAAGTGTGAATAACGGCCTCTCATCTTTACCACTTCTCATTTCTATTAAGAAAGGAATCACACAGTGTTTTAGGGCTCTAAACTAATTAACTGTACATATGGAGCTGGAGGGCTGAGGCTTTGTGCAGAATGGGTTATTCCTGAACCTACATTCAGAGGAGGCTGGAGTTCTGGGACTAGGAACCCTGGGCGTGATTGAACTTCAAGGTGCTGGCTCTGATTGGAAGAGGTGGTCTGCTTACCTCTTGGCAAAGGAGAGGAATTGCTAAGTCAGCGGTGAAGAGGGAAGAATTGAGGACTAAGGCAAATAAGGGAACTAGAGAGAAAGAGATTAAATCCTTTGAAAGACTTCAAGTGTCTGCCGCATTGCCTTCAAACCTGACCGCATGCTGGGCACCCTGAAACTTGCCCATAGCAGTGATTCTGCCCAAAGCAGATTTCTCAGAGGTCCTTGATATGAAAACCTATGTTTGGAGAGCAGAAATGGGCAAAATAAGAGCACAAGGAGTTTTGATTTAATTTAAACATATTGAAGGTATACATGCTTTCCACTTGCTATATTATTTTTATTTATTATTCACCTAGTTCTTGATGCTTGCCAGACCCTTCTGGCTAATGTCGACATTAACTGATGTTTGGTCTTTAGCTGTGACATATGTAATTAACAAACGAGATAAATATATGTTTTGCCACTCTGATAGAAGCAGTGTAATTAAATATTTTTCTGTACATTCCTTCCTTCGGGAGATATTCACAATCAGCAAGAGGATAATTAAAACAACAAACCGATACGTTTCTAGAATACAACAAAAGAGGCAATTTCTATGAAAGCCACTAATTCAAAACTCAAGAAATTATTTGATATGAACCCTTAGTAAGCACTCAATGAAGACATGTTCCATTAAATTGAACTGAGCTAAAAATTCAAAGAAATCATTCATATGCAATTCAAAGCAGTGCTTTTCAAATGTCAGGAAGTTGGAAGCTACTCTTTTATTCACAATTTCCGTGTATTTTGAGGGAAAAAAAAAGTATTTGTCTTCTGTTATTCCTTCTTCTCCCTTCTGTAATTAGATGAAGGTTATATAGTCTTGTTAAGACAGTCTCTTTTGACTTTTCAAATTACACGAACAATATAAAGCAGATAGATGTTTTCCAAGAGAGGAATAGGGGCAAAAAGAAAAGAAAAAAAGACCTCACAGAATCTTTGCATTTCCAGCAGGGCCATGAGTGACAAAGCCGGCTTCAAGGACAGCCCATACCCTCATCACTCAAGGGGGAGTTATCTAATTTCTGCTGTTTAGTGATTTCATTTCTGTGATGTTTTCTTCTCCTCCTCTACTCCAAATCTCCAACCCACTCTGTTTGTTTGTTTGTCTTCCCAGATGTTCCCTGGACACTACTTGATTTTAAAGCAAATGCAGTAAATGTGGACTATTTCCAGCTTGAAGGTGACTTGCTCCACCCCTGCTACATAACTCAGGGGCTTGGCTGCTCAAAGTTGGGGTTAAGTGACACGTGACTCTGAGGCACGTCTGTAAAAATGCCCATGAAGCAAGAAAGAGACTCATAATACTGCTTTTTCAAAGTGCAATCAAACACCCGAATCTACCAAGAGCTAGTGGGCCCTTGCACATGACAATTAAACATTAACAGGCCCCAGGGCCCTGGGAGCAGGGCCCAGCAAGCCTTTGAAAGCCTGTTTGCCAATTAAACAGCGGCTGACATGAGCGTCAAGGTGGCAGGGATCCAAAGCAGAGATAGATAGGAACGTCAAGCACTTCAGGGGCATTCATTAGCTCCCAGACATTCCTGGCCGTGGCCTGTTTCTTTACTGTTGCCGAATCCACACCCTGCTCGGGAACTTGGGGGCTCTGAGAACGTTTACTCAGATAAGCTTATTATGGAAATAGCACTTTGTCACCGTTTACGACTCACTCCTTGTTCAATTATCTTTTATCTGTGTAGAGTATTTGCCAGCTCTCTCAAGGTTCCCTCTGGGATGAAGGCAGTGGACAGAAAGCCCCCGCCGGGGCTGTGGTGGGGGAAGGCAAGGTACCACTCTGTGCTTGCCTCTGGTCTGGGAATGCTGGCCTCTCTCCGGAGCTTTGCAAACTACAGGGAGAACACAAGAAAAAGATCCCGTGTTTTCTGATCTTGGGGAATCTACCTCCGCTGGAGACAGAGACCTAGGTGCTCTGTGGCCACACAGCTTGCAGAAATAAGCATGTGGTGTCCTTTTGCAGGCAGCCTCCAGCACAATGTCATTCTGGTCCTTCTTCTTTATACAGGAATACAAACTGTTTTTAGCAAGTCACCCCATCCCAAGCACGGGCTTCTCTGGTGACTCAGACAGTAAAGAATCTGCCTGCAATGCAAGAGACCAGTGTTCGATCCCTGGGTAGGAAAGATCCCCTGGAGGAGGGCATGACAACCCACTCTAGTACTCTGGCCTGGAAAATTTCATGGACAGAGGAGCCTGGCAGGCTACAATCCATGATATCACAAAGAGTTGGATAAGACTGAGCAACTGACACACAGCCCCCCTCCCAAGCCTACCCATCCTCAAATCCAAGAGCAAATCTTAATTGGTACAAGCATTCCCTGATTCTGGGAAAGATTGTGGGCAGGAGGAGAAGGGGACAACAGAGGATGAGATGGTTGGATGACATCATTGACTCGATGGACACGAGTCATGAACAAACTCCGGGAGATGCTGAAGGACAAGGAAGCCTGGAGGGCTACAGTCCATGGGGGTCACAGAGAGTCAGACATGTGTGACTGAGTGACTGAAGAACAACAACAATCGGGGTAGTCTCCCTCTTTTTGCCAGGGATTGATTTGGTTTTGGACCTGTGATGCAATTCTGGTCAATGCATCTGGTCAATGTATAAGGGAAAATCTGCTGGAGGAATTCTGGGAATGTTTTCCTTGCCCCTAAGAAAGAGGCAGAGAAACAGAAGCCCATGTTCTCCCTTTGGGTTTTTTCGTCCCGCCTTGATTTGGCTCCTGGAATGACTGTGGCATCCTGCTACTGCTATCCAAATCTTGGAGGAGGGCACCGTTGAGAGTCACTGAAGAGAAGCAGAGCTGGAATCCTGGTACCGAGATGCCATGAGCCTGCTCTTCTGATGCATCTTTATTATAGGGGATGATGGCTTTGCTGTCAAAACCAATTTGTGTCAGGAGGTCGTGCTCCAGACAAACCAGGCCTCAGGGCCAGAAAACTCCATTTCCTCCATGATGCCCTCATACATGCACTCACTCTTCAAAGCCCTTCTCTTCTTAGAGTTCCAGTGCCACTGTTCAGGTTGGCAGTCCACTGGTGATTGCTGAACTCACAAGCCATCATTCAGTGGATTATACCTTCACCCCCTGTTGCCATTCACCACCCTGAGAGGCTTAAGGAGACTGTTGCTGTTCAGTCACTAAATCATGTCCAACTCTTTGCAACCCCATGGACCGCAGCACACCAGGCCTCCCTGTCCATCACCAACTCCCAGAGTTTGCTCAGACTCCCATCCACTGAGTCGGTGATGCCATCCAACCATCTTGTCCTGTCATCCCCTTCTCCTCCTGCTTTCAATCTTCCCCAGCATGAGGGTCTTTTCCAATGAGTCAGCTCTTCGCATTAGGTGGCCAAGTATTAAAACTTCAGCTTCAGCATCAGTCCTTCCAAATGAATATACAGGGTTGATTTCCTTTAGGAGACTATGTAGATTTTGCCAATATGTGTATTCCAGTAGCCACCCTGCCAGTGGATAGGTTTAATCAAACCTCATAGATTCTGCTGCACTGTCTCCTGAGCCAACAGAATCATTACAGTTCTGTGACTTAGGAAGGCACATCAGTGATTCCTCACGTAATATGTAACAATTGTCCTAAGATGTTGCCATCTCTGCCTATTTAGAGACACTGTAAGCATCAACGACCTTATTATAAATGGGTGGATCTGGTGGATAAAGCCACTATTGGTTATTTTTTCTTAAAAATGTGAATTGGAAATTATGAAACCTAGCTCAAATGTGGTGTGAACTGAATGAAATAATGCATGTACAACCCTAACATAGTGCATGACATATAGGTAGAGATCAATGAATAGCTGGAGTTTTCTAGAATGCATGATCTCTGGATAGCACACACAAGGCCAGATCTAGTCAAATCACTTGAAAGGGAGAACCCATTCAGAGGAATTCCTACTATGCAATGAACTATCCAGGTCTTTGCTAGGAAGAGAGATTCATGTGGAGAGGAGTCACTAAAGCTTTTTTTAGACAACATGAAAAGCTGACATATGTCATTGTCCTGGTTCTTTAGAGCTCCAAGTGAAGGTGCTATCCTATAATGATAAGGTGAGGCAATAAAATGCCTGTAACTCGAAAATCAAATTTTCTCTTCCATATCAGGCCAGAAGGGAATATGTCATTGTTTTCCTTCATTGAGTGCTAGTCTGTGCTCTTCATTCTTTCTAGTAGACATTTTCTTGAGCAAGGACAATGGATAGAATGGGCTCAGATGGATGAAACGCATCAGTATTAACCATAAATGATGCCCTTTCCCAGTCAAGAGTGTCAAGAGTGGGAACTCTTGGAAAGTTTCCTTTATTCTTATACTAAAATTAGAAATGAACACTGGGTTCAGTTTTGTGACCAGAGTTTCCAACTTCCTTCCCTCCCTGGCACCAAAAGCAAGATATAATTACCCAATCTAAAACTGGAAAGAATTGTGTCTATGGATTATGGTGCCAGAGAGCAAGCCTGGAGTTTAGGTTTGATGCCCACAAGAGATCTTGTCATTTCTCATGAAAGAAATGTTTTGGCTTCAAGTTGAAGAAGTAACCCCAAAGGCTAAGAGAACTATGGGTCACATTGGACAAGGGAATTGGGCCAGAATATGTCAGCTCATGTCGCCCTTGACTGTGGTTCTTCACAGTCGGTGACGTCTTAGGAGGAAGAAACAAGCCCCCCAGCCTCATATCTGCCTCTACACTCAGACTGCCCGACCATACGGCCTCAGGAAACTCTCCTGAATTAAATGGTTGTAGCTCTGATCTGCATTTCCCCTTCATGAGGCCAATGTGATATTCTGTGTTTAATCATTTACTTTAATAAATTTAGAAATGGTAGATCTCATAGGAAATTGAAACAAAATGAGAAAGGTTCTGAAATATGCATAAGCTTTTGATGTTTCTCTTTAGCGATATTACTCCGAATGTTTTACGGGAGTGAATTAGTCACTGCAGGCGGAGAGAGGAGAGAGAAAATGTGTAGTGTTTCTTCCCATTGAGTAACATTTAAATACACTGAAGATCCCCAAATATGTGTATGTGCCAGCAGACTTCTGAACCAGTTGTTCGGGGGACCACTTAAAAAAAATCTAAAGAATAAAAAACAATTAAGAACATACTGGACAAAAATATTGGGGGACTCTGCGGAGATAAAGTATGTATTCAATTTATAGATTCATCACACTTTATAACCAAATTGGGTAAAGCCTACAGCTGGGAAGGAATATTACAAACCCTTTGTATTATGGTGTTTCTTATCTTCTATTTGCAGAGAGAAATCTTGGAGTAAGACTTAAAGTTTATTATGGATAACAGTTCGTGAAAGAGTTCCATAAGTGTGAGTCTCTAGTGCAAAATTCAGAACTTAGAAACTTCGCAAATATTTTTTTCTTACCGTGATAATTTCTATCAGCCATCATACCTCAAAACCAGTCTCCTACGGGAGTCTTTTTCTAAAGCTATAATGTTAAATCCAACCCCATTTGTTACATATACCACCCCTTCCCATGGGTTTGTGATGCTACTTTTATTGTGTGCTGCCATCTGCTTTTAGGGTACAGCTCCTTCTTTCCGTTAAAGTGCTGGTTGAGTCTTACATCAGCAACACATGTTTAATTTTTTTAATGACTGTAGTTTTAAAAGATTTCCTACCTGGAAGTTAAATTCCTCTACATTCTTTTATTTTAAAAAAAATTAAACAAAAAAGTTAAATTATTTGTCTGCTTATTTTCCAGACAGTTTATCAATTTATTGACATTTTAATCAAGATTTTTGAAGTCTTTATGGGCTATTTGAGATTGTTATTATAGTCACTCTATAAGTCATTTGATATCTTTACAATATGTACTCTTCCTGTTAAAGCAGGACATTAGAATATGCAACTGGATATTAGCATTTCTCTTCTAATTTGGCAAGCTGTATTGTGTTAGCAGAAGTGCTTTTAATGGTGTTTCATTTTTTAATCGTGTTCTATTATTTGCCTATTTGTACCACAGAGCTTTTGAAAAGGGGTTGGATGTAAGTAATAAGTGAGTTTACCATCTGAGCTCTAGGGAAGTCCTGGTTAAGAATCATCACATTGGTAGCCCTCCACAGTACAGCCTCGACTATAACTGGAGTTCAGTCGATGCCCAGAAACAACTTATAAAAAAAGAGCTGGAACAACCAAAATCACACAGGCTCATAGCTGCCCAGCTTTGCCTCAACACCCACCTCCACCCAGGGGGTGCTTCCTTGCTGCTTCCCTGATATCCAGCTCAGAGTTTGAAGACTGCAGCTGATTTGCTTAATGAGTGTGTATGAAGAGTAGAGAGCTATGCCTGATGTTAGCAGTAAGGTCTTGATACATTCTGAAAACAAACACGTGCTCTCCACATCAGATCTCGGGCTGCACAGCCCGTCCCTTCAGAAGGAAAGCAGCAGCCAGCTCTCCAGGCTGAGCAGATGGGTGTGCTAGGACTCTCAGTCCAGTAGAGATTTGGCAGTTCTTTCTACAAAATTCTTTTTTACAGGATACATAATTCAAATTTTATCATTCAAATCTCCATGAAAATAAAACCAAGGGGGAAAACTGTTTTTAGCGACTATTCTCTTGTCTTTGTTTAGCCAGAAATACGATAATGTGTTCCTTTGGCTTTAGGTCATGCTCACGGTCTCTCTGTGGTGTGAGCACCATGCACAGACATTGACCCACAAGTGTTCATGAGCAGGAAGCCTGCCTAAGAACACCACTCTCTTCTGCCATCAGTGAATAAAACTTATGAGAGTCCTATTATTTATTCATTGGACCAAGATTTGTTGACTACCTTCTGTATTCCCCTCTGTGTGCCAGCTCATGTATTCTAAGTTATAAATACAAGTTTAGAAAAGACCGTCCATGTGCTTGTATTTTCCCTCATTTTGTCTTTTGAGACCCTATGCATTTTAAAGGAATCAATTGTAGTTATTAAGACATGCTTGCAAATAGAATCTATGCATACAAAGGTGTTGAATTTAATAGTAAAAAGGTGTTGAAAACCAGGAGCAAGCCTGGGAGATACATTCTTCTGTTCCATGGTGTATTAGTCATGGGAACTACGTTCACTGCTATAGAATTAGACAAAAACATGGGTTAGCTCAACATAGTCATTGAATTAAGCCCCAACAGATATTGTCTTAACAAAGTGAAAAGCTGGGAAAGTTAAAGGGGTTTCTCTCTTTCACTTGGTCACCTCGGGGTCTAGAACTCCTTCCAAATTGTTGCTCTGCCATTCCTGGAGCCTTATCATCATTTGTGTTTAGCCGACAGAGGAAGTGCCTCAAGCCAGCAGATTGTGGGTGCCAGACCCAGCAGGGAGACATAGCCATTTGCTCATGTTGCTCAGCTCTCACTCCAGCACACATCCCCAGGAGCAATGGGGATGGGAAATGGAGTTTAACTGTGGTCCAGGCAGAGGAGAATAAAGATTTTGATGAACAGCTATCAATCTCTGTGCACAAAAAGCACAACTAGTTGTGGTGGGTGGAAATGAAAGGAAGATGCATTTGAGTTCAGTAAAAGGCAAACCCACTTCATTTTAAATGTCTGACAGTGCAGCATTTTGCAACATGAGAAGTTTCACATCACTCATCAAGCCAAGACAACATGTCTGCATGGCAGAGCTGCTATGAAGATCATTTCATCCTTGTGTACAGAGTGTATTCACAAAATCAAAGGGCCAGCATTGGGCTCATAATCCCTCATGGTGTAAAGAGCATTTTTTCTTTTTTCTTTTTGCAAAATAGCACTTTATTCAGATCTCCACTCAAATGTTCCCTTCTCATGCAGGCTTTCCCTACAATCATTCCTTACAAAGAAACTCCATCACCCTCTGACATCTTACTTGAATTTATCAATACCTGACTTTATATTGTGGGCTGTGCATGCTTGCTTATGGTCTATATCTCCTTCTGATTCTGGAACGTAAGCCTCTTGAGGATCAAGACTTTGATTCCACTGTTGATGCTATCCGTCAATTCCTAGGACAGTACCTGGGCACAAATATTTAGAATGAATAAACAAATTCAAGGAAGATAAAAGTAGAAACTTAAAGACGGTAAAAAGTATTAACCTGCAGCCCTTTCTTTCTATAAATTTAAGATCAAAGAGTTAGAAGAACCCAGAGTTCTTTGATTTCAACATTCTCATTCTTTCATTCTTTTGTTTGTACTCAGTCCAAACACTGTTGACTAAGTACCTAGGCCCCTTGTGAAGCAGTAGAAATACAAAGATGAATAGAACTCTATCCTAATTGGGGAACATTTCTCCAGGTCAGAGTACATATCATGCTTTTTTACTGCTTGTTTTTTTGTCTGTATTTTTCTTCAGCTATAAGCTCCATGGGCAGAGCAAGTGTATTGTGTTTTAACATCTTGCTTGCACCATGTGGGTGTGCAACCCTGTTTTGTGAAAAGATGATAGAAAGAAGAGGGCCAGGCAGAGAGCAGGGGCAAAGGAAAGAAGGAGGGGAAGCAAGAGGGAGATACAGCCCTCCAGTTAAGAAGTCCGCAAGCTAATCATTTCCATTTTCGGATGAGAAGAGTTGCTGACAGTGTGTACCACAACCTCTTGGTGGCAGAGCTGGGTCTTGTCTCCTGCTCCAATGCACTCATACTTCTCAAGGTGACAATGAAACACGAGCCATTTCTCACATGTGCATGCATGAAGCTGAGTGTGCACTCAGATAACCACACGCTAGCAAACACATTTCCTGCCAAGTGGTCTTACTTGACTTCTGAACAAAAGTTGTTATTCTCTACAAAATGAGAGAGGTGATTGACCGGAAGTGGCCCCAAATGACACCGAGAGACTTCCTTGGTTCCACCCCTTCATGGTTGCTCTAACAAAGTACCAGAAATTGGGTTGCTTGTAAGTGACAGACATTTACTTCCCATAATTCTGGAGGCTGGAAGTCTGAGATCAAGTCTGAGATCAGCAGGTCACGTCTGTTGAGGACCCTTTGCTGGGTTATAAATGGCCATTTTCTTCTTGGGTCCTCATATGACAGAGAGGAGAGCACCCCTGGGGTCCCTTTCCTAAGGACACTAATCCCATTCATGAAGGATCTACTTTCATGATTTAATTATCTCCCCAAAGTGCCATCTCCTATTCTCATCACATCAGCAACTGAGATTTCAACATGCAAACTTCGGAAGGATACCAGCTATTCAGTCCACGACAGCAGACATTATCTTCATAGAAATAAGTACGTGCCTGTGTGGAGTTCCACAGTCTTCCTTTGAAAGAAGGATGCATGCCATACGTGACATCAGTGCACTATGGCAGAATCACAAGACTTGAAATCAGAAAAATTCAGAGCTTGATTTTGCCACTTGCTAATTACAGAATATTGGAAAAGTCAATTTACCTATCGGAGTTCCTCATTTTGAAAACTAAATCTATAAATACTTCCTCACATACTCTATTGGGCTTCCCTGGTGGTTCAGATGGTAAAGAATCTGCCCGCAATGCAGGAGACCCAGGTTCAATCCCTGGGTCGAGAAGATCCCCTTAAGAAGGAAATGGCAGCTCACTCCAGTATTCTTGTCTAGAGAATTCCATGTCCAGAGGAGCCTGGGGGGCTACACTCCACAGGTCACAAAGAGTCAGGCATGACTGAGTGACTAACTCCTTTGCCTTTCAGTTATTGTAATTCATGAAATAATTGATCTGAGAAGGGCTGGAAGGTAATGTCAATACATCTCTGTTGACCTGAGTAAGATAGCAACACAATGTAGATGAGCTTAGGAATCTCAGGACCTGCTGCCTGGCCTTGCTCCTTGTCTGCCTCTTTGCACAAGGCTGGTTTCTCCTCAAGGGTGATGACCTTGCTCCAGACCTTCTAACCTCACAATGCTGAACACATTTGTTGTTGCTGTTCAGTCACTAAATCGTGTTCTGACTCTTTGCGACCCTAAGGACGGCAGCATGCCAGGCTCCTCTGTCCTCCACTATCTCCTGGAGTTTGTTCAAACGCATGTCCATTGAGTCAGTGATGCTATCTAAGCATCTCATCTTCTGCTGCTGTCTTTTCCTCTTGCCTTCAATCTTTCCCAGCATCAGGGTCTTTTCAAATGAGTCAGCTCTTTGCATCAGGTAGCCAAAGTATTGGAAATTTAGCTTCAGCATCAGTTCTTCCAATGAATATTCAGAGTTGACTTCCTTTGGGATTAACTGGTTTGATCTTCTTGCAATCCAAGGGACTCTCAAGAGTCTTCAACACCACAATTCAAAAGCATCAATCAAATATTGTGTTGTGTATCATCATGTTATTATATGTGATCATAAAAGTGAGCAGTAAATGTTTTTTAGTTAATTTGAAGTTTACTAATTAAATAATTTTTTATAAGTTTGCATGAGGGATCCATCCATTCTGTTTTTACACATAATCATAGGAACTACCTTAGACTGGTCTTTAAACTGATAAAAGTATGCATGTGTGTTGTTTCATTTGGTCCTAAGCTCAATCTTGAAAGAGTAAGTACATTTATCCCCACTGTACAAAAAAGGAAACCAAGAATTCCCAGGGGTTAACTAGTTTTCCCAACCTGGAAGACTTGACAAATAATAAAGACATAATTCAAAATCCTTTCTCCAAATCTGTACTTTTTTCCCCACTCTAGGGGAGCTTTCAAATCCACTCATAGGTCATGGAATGTGGTGAGTGTACAAGGAAATCTTTCCTGGCCAGAAACAGCCTACAAATTCCTTCCTCAGGCTTCCAAACATTGTCTGGGAATGAGGTCTCCCCAGGATGAACAGCATAACTTGCCAGCCTCCCTGAGATGGTACATGTTTCAGACCTTGACATCACGTCTGTAGGATTATCTGTCCCTCTGTTATGTAAAAATAGTTCTTGTGCTCATTATAGCCAGTGCCACGGCACATGATACCCCCTTATCTGGGACGTGCAGGCCTTTCGTGCAGGGAGCCACACTCAGCCACATGCCCTGTGACCCTCTGACCGCTGGTCAGCTGCACGGAAGCCAAAACATCCTGGGTTGCTCTGAGGCTGCCTCTTCCTGACAGTTTCCCAAGTCTATCTCTGGCTGCCAGTGTTTTCTTTTTAGGAGCTGAGAATATTATTAATCATCTGAATTGATCGCCACCTCATAGTCAGTGATTCATCCCTTGAACAAATATTTGTTGAGTGCCTGTCCTGAGTCAGGCTGTGTTCATGGCACGTGGGATAAATCAGTGAAAGGAAGAGGTCCTAATCCTCGTTCTAGCATAGCTCCACCCTGGTAAAGGGAAACAGACAGTCAACAACAAGAGCAAGTAAAGGAAGAACAGAGCATATAAGAAAGGGACGAGTGCTATAGGGAAAAAAAAAAAAAAACAGAGGAAAAAGCCTGGAGGGGCAGCTTGCAATTTTAAATAATTGTAGTTGGAGTAGACCTCAGTGATGGGTGATATCCAGGCCAAGATACATATTTAAGGGGAAGGGAATTCTGGGCAGAGGAGACAGCCAGGGCAAGAACCCTGCAATATCAGAATGCCTGACATATTCAAGGCATTAAAAAAGAGTGGTGTGGCTGGAATAGAGTTTGAAGGGCATGGAGGAGTTAGAAATGGGTCAGAGCAGATGGGCTAAATCGTGTAGGAATGGGTCACATAGAATCTACAGAACTTCTTAAGGACTTTTTTTTTCTTTTCTTTTTACTCTCAGTGAAATAGGGAGCCCTTGTAGAGGTCTAAGGAAGGAAGAGTATAATCCTACTTATTTTTAAAGAAAGAGCTGACTCTTCTGTCAAGAATAGAGTGAAGACATGACAGGAGACAAAAGCAGAGGCGGAGAGACAGGTTAGGAAATTCACATAGAAATCTAGAGGAGATACAATGCCTGGTATCCCAGCAGGGGGAAGTGAAAAGGATAAGATAATAGAACTGGTATCATCTCCCAACAGATGGGATAGGATCTGTGGAAAAGGGGTCATGGAAGACTCTGAAGACTGAGGCTTAAGCAACTGGAAGAATGGCAGTGTCTCAACTGTAGGGATGGGAGGGGGTTTTATTTAGACTTCCTTTTTGCTTATGCTGATTTTGGGATGCCTGAGTCATGCATAGATGTCAAGTAGATGGTGAAGTGCAAGTCTTGAAGACAAGAGAAAGGTCTGGGGATGAAGATAAAAATCTGCAAGGCTGGGAGTTGGCATAGAGATTGCATTTGAAACCATGAGATTGATTAGAGTACCAAAGGAATGTGTGAAAAGAGAACAGAAGATTATCAAAGACTTAACTCTGAAGTCGGAATGATAAGACTGTGAGAGAAATAGAGAAATTGACAGAAGGAGAGATGTGAAAATACCATGTTCTGGAAGTCAGGTGATGGATATGAGTAAGAAAGAGGAGGTGATTGAATGCATCAAATTCTTCTGGGAGGTCAAGTAAGATGAAGACCAAGTACTGACCATTGGTGGCAAACTGGACATCACTGATGACCTGAACAAGAACAATTTGGGCGTTAGAATAAGTTTAAGGGAGAATGACAGAAGCTGAACTAGTTGACAAGTCTTTTGGAAAGTTGCCCTGCAAAGAATCACATACTAAGAAATGGGCAGTACCTTGTGGAATCAGGAGTAGGTTTTGTTAGGTTCTGTTTTCTAAGATGAAAGAAATGACAGCATGTTTGTATCCTGATGGAATGATCCAGTAGATGTGTAATATTTCTTTTTCAGATCATTTTTATCTCCGCATGCACAGTGGTTTGAAATTATTATTACTTCATAATGAAGATATAATATAAATACAAATATAAGTAACTCATAACCCTGAACTCCCTATTTTGTTTTACTAAAGTACAGTTGATTTCAGTAAGAGTGTAATATTGATGAAGGGAAAATTACTAGAGTGATGTCCTTGAATAGACAAGAGTGAATGAGATGTAGGGCATAGTAGAAGGCATGACTTTATTGGTTTTTTTAATTTTTTATTTCATATTAGAGTATAGCCGATTAACAATGTTGTGATAGTTTCAAGTGGACAACAAAGGAACTCAGCTACACATATACATGCATCCATATTCCCCCAAGTGCCCCTTCCATCCAGGCTGCCATATAACATTGAGCAGAGTTCACTGTGCTATACAGTAAGCCATTATTGGTTATCCATTTTAAATATAGCAGTGTGTACATGTCCATCCCAAACAGAGGGCAAGGCTTTAGATGAGACACAATACTTCATCTATAAGAAAAGGTTGTAAAGCAGAACTTAGGGCAGATGTAATTATTACTTCATAATGAAGATATAATATAAATACAAATATAAATAACTCATAACCCTGTTGGCTTCCCTGGTAGCTCAGTTGGCAAAGAATCTGTCTGCAGTGCAGGAGACCTGGGTTCGATCCCTGAGTCAGGAAGATACCCTGGAGAAGGAAATGGCAAGCCACTCCAGTATTCTTGCCTCGAGAATCCCATGGACAGAGGAGCCTGGTGGGCTGCAGTCCCTGGGATTGTAAGAGTCAGACACAACTTAGCAACTAAACCATCACCATAACCCTGAAATTCCTATTTTGTTTTATTAAAATATAGTTGATTTCAGTATGAGTGTAATAATTGCATTATTACATATGAAGTAATTTTTTTCTCCACTAGGTCAGATAGTTACTATTTTATGCTATGCTGGTCATGTGTTTTCTGTTACAACTACTCAACTCTGCTGATTGTGGTTGGAGCATTCAAGTGGGCAGGGACTATATGTAAAGGAGTGGGCATGGCTATATCCCAATACAATTTATTTTTAAATACAGGTAGTTTGGTATGGGCTGTATTTGCTAAGCCTTGGTCTAGGCTATACTCATGGGACAGTATACTCATATCTGTTTTCTACACCTAAATTCAAACTGATGATGTGTTAGAAGATGGAGTTTACACTGAAATAGCAGGCTTCTTAAATTTGGGAGTTGAAATCAAAACCAAGGATTCACTTCTACACAGATTGAAGGAAGTATAGCATTAACCAGACTGTAGACCCTGACAGTAGGAAATGGCACTTATATTACCCAACCATTCTAGCCTCAGGCCAGCACCCTATGGTAGGTGCTTGGTGGTTCTTCTCTAACAGAGCAAATGACCAATTCTCACCCTCCCGAACTCATTTTCTCGTCACTTCTCATATAAAATTAAGTCATCTCTGCAGTCCCTTGTGAGGGCGCAAAGAGATCTATAAACAAAATGAATGTAGATCCTTTTTGATACTGCATCACTACCTTTTGTTATTGAATAAAAGTATTGGTTAGGAAGTGAGTGGGAGTTTGTGCATGAATTTGTACAAACTCAGTTATCCTAGAGATAAAACCGAGAAGAGAGATGTTGATTACGGCTGGACAGTGGGACCATCCTTAGGATACAGATGATGATGGTGGTGCTGCTGCTGATGGTGGTGATGATGATGGTGGAGGAGCTGGATGAGGGGAACATAGCCCCAGCAACTCTCCCAGGCATTGCTTCCTTCTTGTTAAGAGGTCGTGTTGTTTAGGAGAGCAAGGATCAGAAGGTTTGGATTTGAATTCTAACCCTGCAACATATAGGGGCCTCCCCAGTGGCTCAGATGATAAAGAATCTGCCTGTGATGTAGGAGTCCTGGGTTTGATCCCTCTGTCAGGAAGAGTCCCTGAGAAGGGAATGGCAACCTACTCTAGTATTCTTGCCTGGAGAATCCCTGGGCACAGAAGCCTGGCGGGCTACAGCTCATGGGATTGCAAAGAGTTGGATCACTGAGCGACTAACACTTTCACTTTCCTGAAATGTATTAGCTGCTCCTCTGTGAACTAATCACTTAGGGTTTCCTGAAAGATCCTAGATTCCTCAGTAATAGAATGGGGGGAAAAAAAGAAAGATAACTTAATCCCTATATACCTAACAGATTGTTGGTGAGGAACAAATTAGCTCAGGGTGAAAATAAGAACACAACATGTGTCAGAATCACAGTTACTGTTAAATGTCTTCTCTATGAGACTTTCATTGTGTCCTTGTAGAATCTTATTCTTCTTCTAGATGTGTATCTTCGAAAAAGAGAAGCTGAACAAAAATCACTGCATTAAAATAAAGCGGGAGGAATTGTTATCAGTTTAGGTTTCACTGTATAGGAGCAAATTATGTATTTTGTCTATCCCAGGTTGCTCTAGGTCCTTTTAGCAATTAGCATAAATATCTGCTTGCCAGAACCTCCGCCCATTCTGACCTTGATGACCTTTTGGTTGTTATTATTCAATCACTAAGTCATGTCCTACTCTTTGCGACCTCATGGACTGCAGCACGCCAGGACTTCCTGTCCTCCACTGTCTCCTGGAGTTTGCTTAACCATTCTCAAGCAATCTGGAAATATTCCACTGCTCCTCTAGTTGATGTCCACTGGGGTGAATTTAATCACCATGGCACCTGCTCTGACCCAAGGCTATAGCCTCCCTGTTTTACTCTCGATGTACATCACTAACCCATCTGTTTACCCAGCCTTCCAAACAGCTGGTGTCACTTCTCTCCAGTTTCTGCTGGCAACTGAATCCTAGCTCTGAACCCGAGGCTAATTAGCGGGGGGACTCACCCCTATTCTAAGCTCTGACACCCCTTCCCCAGAGTCCCTTCCATGAGTGGTGATGGACCTTCCTGATCTATGTTTAACACAGAAATCCTCACCTGATGCTGAAAAACCCATGCATCTCCCAGCCCCAAAAACCAGCTCACTGGTACTGCCCCAGGCTAAGCTTGCCATGCTTTTTGGAGCATATACACTCTTCCTGAGGGACCAACCTCATGTCCTGGGCTGCTCTATACAGGAACCTAGATCCCCAAACCCTCATCTCATCCCCCTTTCCCCCTGGGAACACCCACGATTCTGTGGGTACAGAGCCAAAATACCATCTCTGATGTTACCTAGAGCAAGACAGTTTCTACTCAGCAAATATGTCATGTTTCCTTGCATTTCCCAGAGTTCTTTGCAATTAGAGTGAGACCATAGTAACAGCTCAGGTCAGAATGAGCAAAAGTAACCATTTGTAATACTTCTGGAATGAAGATCCTTTGAATTCACTTGCCTCTCTGTCCCTTTCTTCCCAGGCTGTGAAAACTTGGATGCAATGGTCCTCACAGCACAGCCACAAGATGCAAGGTGGATGCCCACCCTCATCTGACATCACCTGAGTGAGAAATAACCCTTATGGTGTTAAGCCATTACAACTTCAGAGTTTGATTCTTGGAATGGCTAATAATAATTATCCTAACTGATCCCTTCTCCATCTTAGACTCATAGAGAAGCATGTCTCTAAATACGTTCTCCTTATTTTTATGGGCTCCGAAATCACTGCAGATGGTGATTGCAGCCACGAAATTAAAAGATGCTTACTTCTTAGAAGGAAAGTTATGACCAACCTAGATAGCATATTAAAAAGCAGAGACATCACTTTAACAAAGGTCCCTCTAGTCAAGGCTATGGTTTTTCCAGTAGTCATGTATGGATGTGAGAGTTGAATGGATGCTTTTGAACTGTGGTGTTGGAGAAGACTCTTGAGAGTCCCTTGGACTGCAAGGAGATCCAACCAGTCCATCTTAATGGAGATCAATCCTGGGTGTTCATTGGAAGGACTGATATTGAAGCTGAAACTCCAATACTTTGGCCACCTCATGCAAAGAGCTGACTCATTGGAAAAGACCCTGATGCTGGGAAAGATTGAGGGCAGGAGGAGAAGGGGACAACAGAGGATGAGATGGCATCACAGACTCAATAGACGTGGGTTTGGGTGGACTCTGGGAGTTGGTGATGGACAGGGAGGCCTGGCATGCTGCGGTTCACGGGGTCACAAAGAGTCGGACATGGCTGAGCAATTGAACCGAACTGAACTGAACCATGTATGTAAATACTTTAAGGAAATGCTCCTTTGCAAAGAAATTTTAGGATATTTTTGCAAATATTCTTTGCAAAGAAATTTAAGTTGTCTGCTTCTGTGAACAAGAGTGACTGAGAGAATACTTTCACATCTTTTATAAATCAAAGTTTCAAGCTCCTCGGTTGCAGCTGTAACAACAAATGTCACAAATTAAATTGGATTTTTGATCCCCCAGCATGACACAACATATACTGGTGAGATCTTGTTAAGTTCCTTTTGCAAAGCTAAATACCAATGATGATAAAGAATCTGCCTGCAATGCCGGAGACCTGGGTTCAATCCTTGGGTCAGGAAGATCCCCAGAGAAGGAAATGGCTACCCACTCTAGTATTCTTGCCTGGAGAATTCCATGAACAGGGGAGCCTGGTGGGCTACTGTCCATGGGGTCACAAAGAGTTGGGCACAACTGAGATACTAATACTTTCAAATACCAATGACCAAAATATAAATGTCACTTTCCGGCGTCAGATACGCTATATGGAAATAACGATATTGCTGAGTCACATCATCTATGCCTTATTTCCTTTGTCCTGGAAAGCGTCCTGTGATGTCTCTTCTGTTGATGTACATCCCCAGCATCTTTGCTGCAGGAATGTCCTCATTCTTTCTTAGATCCACTGGCTTAGCAAGCACTGTGAAAGGATTCTGGGCAAATGCTAAGTAACAAAATGGAGGGTGGAGGTAATCTTGGCAGCCCCTTGCCAGAAATGACATTAATGAAAGCCATATCCCAAGAGCACCCTCAGCAGCCACAGCAAACATTTATTTAGCACCTACTGTGTGTCAGGGACTTCTGTAGGAGGTTCTTTCTTAACCTCTGGAGAAACTCTACCAACCCGGCAAGCTACTGCAATTGTAAGAGAAAGAACCCTGAATCCCAGAGAGGCTTAAACACTGAGACCTGTCACTCTCCAAAGCCATGCTTTTTCCATGACATCATGGGCCCTTCATTCAGATGCCTTTGCCACTAGCCAGATGCCTTCAAGACATTTGGCCGTTGGCCAGTCTAAGAAGAGAAGCAGGGCGGGGACAGGAGCTGGCCTCTTGAGCACCTACTAAGCGCCAGGCTCTGTGCTAAGGCTTTTCCCAGCTCATCCCAACCTTTCACCTGGGCATCAGATCCCTCAGGCCCCCTTCCAGGTCACACGTGCCTCCTTTATTAAAGTGATCGCTGCCACTGAACCCCTTTTTAAAGAAATATTTTGGATCACTCCATCAGTTGTTTGGGTCCAATGAGAAATTGATGCCTTTTTATTCAGAGCTCTGTCAGAAGCTTGGAAACATCACGCTGCTTTGAAAAATGAGGGTTTTTTTTTTTTTTTTTTAAGATTAAGGGGGGAAAAAAAAGCCCCAATGATTTGAGAACTTCCCTGGTTGCCAGTTGGCCCCGATCCTTCCTGGGGAACCTGGCGCCACAGGCCAATCAGGAGCCACCATTGCCATAAAAGCTCCCCCTCCCCCTCCACGGTGGCTTTCAAGAGTGATTAACTGAGAGGGATTCATAAGCCTTGGTTTTGTGTTGTTTTGTTTTGGAGGGTTTCTTTTTTTTTTTTCTTGCACTTGGAGAATAAGTTAATTATGATTGGTTAAAATTTGTGTGTTTTTGCTTTTATCCCTGAACCACAATTAGAGCTCCTGACAGCCTTCTGGCCCTCAGAAATTCCAGCTGGTATAATAATTGATAACCGTGGTTATGAATAGATTGGACACAAGGCTGTGAAAGAATGCCCAGCCACTTCAGAGGGTCATTTATAGCGTGCTGAAGGGAAAAGAGAATTTCAGGCCTGGAAAGCTTAGAAACAGAACGAGTTTTTATCAGTTTCCTTGACACTGGCAGATCAAAGCCCGGGTTGCACTCTCTGAGGCTTACAGATAATGGGGTGGCCGCTAATTCATTCTGCGGCTGGAGCTGAGGCCTATTCAGAAGGGTAAACCGGGGAGTTTTCATGTTGCTGCTTTGTAGTCTTTATCATGCTACCAATGCAAGAATCACCTTTTTATTTTAATGAGACATTTGAAAAGTATTTGATTCCCTCTGGCTAGGGGCTCCTTCCCCGGCTGAGACAGTGAGAAAGGGTCGCCCAATGGAGCCTCATTTTCTGAAAGCAATAGTATCTGCATTCCACCCACCCTACCCCCTTGTCAGTTTAATAATTTCAGTGCAAGTGAAAGCTGGGCGAGTGGGAAAGGAACAGAATACACTTACTATTAAATCCGAACCATTTGCACTTGCCTTTTTTTTTTTTTTTTTTAATGGCTGAGAATGAGGTTGACTGCAAAGATGCAAGTTCGAATCTCCATTCTCTCCATGTGTGCAACTTTGGGAATACCTTCATGTCCTTTCCTCCTCTTCCTCTTCTGTGAGATGGAAATGATCATCACTACCATGTCACACTGCTAATGATGCTTATTGCTATGTTGTATCTAAGTCCTCAGAGATAGTTAACATAGAGGGATACAGTAAACATTCTTTGATAGGATAAATGAATGAGTTGTTTTCACTGAGCCTCACAAAACTGCTTTAACTGTGTTAGGAGATACTATTAATACCATAAATACTTGTTAGACATGGTTATGGGCTGAACTAAAGTAACGCTCAAAATTCTCCAAGCCAGCCTTCAATAGTACATGAACCATGAACTTTTAGATGCTTAAGCTGGATTTAGAAAAGGCAGAGGAACCAGAGATCAAATTGTCAACAACCGCTGGATCATAGAAAAAGGAAGAGAGTTCCAGAAAAGCATCTACTTCTGCTTTATTGACTACACCAAAGCCTTTGACTGTGTGGATCACAACAAAACTGTGGAAAATTCTTAAAGAGATGGGAATACCAGACCTCATTACCTGCGTTTGTGAAACCTGTATGCAGGTTAAGAAGCAAAAGTTAGAACTGGCATGGAACAATGGACTGGTTGCAAATAGAAGAGTACGTCAAGGCTGTATATTGTCACCCTGCTTATTTAACTTATATGCAGAGTACATCATGAGAAACGCTGGGATGTATGAAGCACAAGCTGGAATCAAGGTTGCTGGGAGAAATATCAATAACCTCAGATATGCAGATGACACCACCATATGCAGATGGCAGAAAATGAAGAAGAACTAAAGAGCCTCTTGATGAAAGTGAGAGAGGAGAGTGAAAAAGTTGGCTTTAGCTCAACATTCAGAAAACTAAGATCATGGTATCCAGTCCCATCACTTCATGGCAAGTAGATGGGGAAACAGTGGAAACAGTGACAGACTTTATTTCAGGGGCTCCAAAATCACTGCAGATGGTGACTACAGCCATGAAATTAAAAGACGCTTGCTCCTTAGAAGAAGAGCTATGACCAATCTAGACAGCATATTAAAAAGCAGAAACATTACTTTGCTAACAAAAGTCCATCTAATCACTGATGGGAAGAGCCAACTCATTGGGAAAGACCCTGATGCTGGGAAAGATTGAAGGCAGGAGAAGGGGATGACAGAGGATGAGATGGTTGGATGGCATCACTGACTCGACGGATATGAGCCTGAGCAAGCTCTGGGAATTGGTGATAGACAGGGAAGCCTGGCGTATTGCAGTCCACGGAGTTGCAGAGAGTCGGACACGGCTGAGCGACTGAACTGAACTGAACTGAGTGAAGTGAAAATCACTCAGTTGCGTCTGACTCTTTGCAACCCCATGGACTGTAGCCCCTCAGGCTCTTCTGTCCATGGGATTCTCCAGGCAAGAATACTGGAGTGGATAGCCATTCCCTTCTCTAGAGGACCTTCCTGACCCAGGGATCGAACCTAGGTTTTCTGCAGGTGACACGGGGGTGGGGCCAACAGGTCACCCACGTCTCCCACCTCCATACCTACAGCTTCTCATCTCAACGCACCTCATTGTACTTAGGTTGCAAAGCTTGTTACTGTTCGAGAACAGCTTCAAGTAAGGCCCACCTAGAACTTCTGTCTGCTCAGGTTTCAAGAAAGAGAAAAAGCTTAGGAGGATTCTGAAACCTCTAGGATCCTGGTGATCAATTATTGCTTCTGGACCAGTCAATGATGGGTCTTACCTTACTCTGGCCGGACCTGGGCACCTGCTGTGCCCCATGAGTGACCCCTTCTACCACTAGAAGAATCATCATCTGGCATCTGATGGTGATGGCACCATCTCCATGTGGCTGTGATCCAGTCAGTCATAAATGGACACATGTCTCTGCCCCAACAGTTCTGGGATGGTCCACCAAGATGTGGCTCCCAGCAGTCAGAACCCAGATGCTGGTTCTATAAAAAGATCTGTCTCAGGAATGAATCCCAGGTCTACCAAAGAATCTCATCCCCAAGACTCTTCCTCCCAGAAGCCCCTTTCCCCCCAAAGCCCCTGTCCCCCACCCCTCTCTGCCTCAGACTTAACCGCAGGTTGCCTGGTTCTTTGCAGGCCAAGGACCTTGTCAGTTCCTCCAGAGGCCAGCAGGAAGACAAGTGCCCTGCATTATGGATCAGTCCTGGCTTTCTCCCTTCCATAAAATGAGATGTAACCTAAAGAAGGAAAAAAACCATAGGAAAAAGCCTATGCTGTTTCTTTATTATCAACAGGAGCCTGGCACTATGCTGTGTGGGGAATCTGCTCTCCATCAATATTTGTGAGTGGAGTTTAATTTCTCGTAAGTTTGCATACACATGTGAAACAGCTTTTTGGCATCTTCGCTTTGATTGGCAGAACTGGCAAAACACACAAAGTAGTTTATGAGTGTGGACATACTCCTAGTGATTCAGAAGCAAATCTGACCTCATGTATAAAGAGCATCCCAGAAGCCTCAGAGAGTTTCATTCTGCTTCAAAGATTAGAAACTAATTATCCTGGACCTATGCAACAGACCTCAACTGGATTCTGTGTCTCCAGGCTCCAGTGCATTTTTTTCTACTGCTCCTGGGATGATCATGCAAAAATACAAATCTGATCACATCATTCTCTCTGCTTCATGCCTCTACTTCCCCAGGAGAAAAGCCAAAGTCCTTAATGAGGCACTGCAAATTTCCACAATACCAAGCCAGTCCACATTTCTATCCTCATCTGCTAACTCTTAGAGCTTCTACTTCCTCCTCAGGCGCATCTCTCTGAACATGCCTTGCCCTTGACCTCCATGCAGTGGTTCACGTGTCCCCCAGCCTGGAGTGCAGTACATTCTCTGCCTGTGCCTGTCAAAATCATACTCACGTTCGAGGCTCAGCTCAAATTCCGCTTCCCATCTACATCTATTTTAATCTTGTCAAGAGTTTGTGCCTCCTCCTCCACTTGTCTGAATGACTTCATCCACCCTGGCATCGGTTGTGTCTTGATGAACCAGGAGAGAAGGCACATGTGGAAGGAAATGAAGATGTAGGTATGATGTAGCTGAAATGTTTTCTAGGTGGGCTACCTGGTTCCTGGCAGAACTCCTTAAGGACAGTACCTCAATTGAATGCTTTTGTCCCAGAGTTTTAATCTTGGTCTGTTGGGTCCTTAGTCTTGAACCTGGAAACTTAGTGACAAAGTTAAATTAACCAAAAGTACAAAAGATGGATAAATAAATTAGAATGCTAACCTCTCCATTGATAATTGAGAATATCCAGCTGCAGGTGTGAAAGTACTTGTAAACTCTATTCGCAGTACTCCACTCTCTGCCTCATCCTGGAATTCTGGTATTTTGGAATTAAAATCATTTCCACAAGGGTTGTTTGGTTAGTCTGACTCAGTAGACTGACTTGGGGAAACTGTTGCACCTAAACTTGAGGAGGTAAGACATGTCAGTCCTGAGAAGGGCAGCCACCATAAGGAATCAGTGATTGAGTGGAGAAGATGGCAGAGGAGTAAGACAGGGAGATCGCCTGCCTCCCCACAAACACATCAAAAACTCATCAGAACATGGAACAACTTCTACAGAGCAACTTTTAAACGACAGCAAAGGATCTCAAGCCTCCAAAAAAGAATCAGTGATTGAGGGCCCAGATGCATACCAATGTTTGATGGATTCTAGTATGTGTCTCTTGTAATCTTGCTTTTCTACACTCATGGTCCTTCTCCTGGTACCTTTTTCTTTGATGTATTAGTGCTATGTGGAATCATAGGTCCTGTTGGCCTGGAAACATTCTGCTCCATACTGTGTATTCATTTACTCACTCTCAGAATTCTAGGTGGCCTCAGTAGAGTAGCCTCTGGTATGAGAGTTATTTGCTAGTAAATGATGTCGCCCAACCTTGACTGAGAGCTCTGTGAAGAAAGGGTTTGTTTTCTATTATCTCTATTCCATTCATCAGTCAGCTCCATGGCTGGCATAAAACATGTGGTAAATAAACTTTTGAATGAATACATGTCATAATAGATGGATGTGTTCATGGTTGTTTGGATGGATGAGTAGATCGATGAATAGATGGATGAGAGAATAAATGTTACTGGAATCCTGCTTCAATCCTTGCTTTAGAAAGAGATTCAATAAAAAAACAAACAAACAAACAAAAAGTTTTGACATACAGCCATGATGGATGTTGGAGAATTTCCGACAGTGATAAAGTGGATGGTTGAGAAAAATCCAGTTAAGGCTCTTTGCTGCATACCACCTAAAATTACCATGCAATTTGCAAAATATTTGCTCTCTTAGCTTGGCTGGGGAACAGGGTTTCTTACTGACCCAATACATTTGTTCACTGAGAGCTGTTATGAAAGCTGTATCAGAATTACTGGTGTTCAAGGCATCCACACATGAGAACACATGTAGCCCTTGAATTATACAAAGCACGACTAAACCTGTCTTTGGAAATTCAGAGGGCTTTTCAGTCTCCTTCATGATCTGAAATTTGAAGCCAGAAAATCAGCATTTGAATTCTGACTCTGCTGCTTAGCTGTGTGACCTCTGGCCCAGCTTTCCCTCCTTGACATCAGTTTCCTCATCTGTCAAGTGAGCATAATCATTTCTGTCCGGCAAAGCTGATGGGGTTAGTTCGAGTAGGGTACTATCCGTAAAAGCCCATTGTATGCGGTAGAATATTAAAGGAATGATCATTTGTAGTGGACATGTATTGTTCACCCATCATGGTCCCCTTCTGGGAAACACTGCTCTCCCACCCTGAGTGGTCCAGCAGAGCTTCATCTTACAGATTCGGCTTCATTCTCCATCTTGGGCAGACTCAGGGGTGGACACGTGACCCAAACTGGACCAGTGAGTGCCTTTTCCAAGGAGTTTTAAAAACTGAGATGAAAGAAAGACAGACAGGCTCATTCCCTCTCTGCAAATAACAGAGTGACGTGAGGCCTAAGACGAGCAGTTGGCATATTGGCAAAATGGAAAAAGCCAGCATAAGCAGATGGGATCCCATTCATCAAGGGAGTCCAAAATGAGAAGAGAGGAAAGTGCAGTCTGGCTTGGCAATGCCTGAATCCCTAGCTCCCAAGGTACCTAAGGACAGGCCACTGTTTGTCTCTGGCTAAATAGGCAAGACAATATGAGTCCCCATCCAGGTGGAAGTCAACCTGAGTTCCCTCCACCTACAAACAAAACATCTCCCCAGGAAAGGAGGGTCATTAAGAATTCATCTCTATCATTTCATTGTCAGCTACAGGAAGTTAGGGACATTTGTAAATTATGTAACTTCTGTCTTCCCTACAATTGCTCATAGTGTATGCGTGCATGCTCAGTCTTGTCCCACACTTTGCGATCCCATGGACTGTAGCCAACCAAGCTTCTCTGTCCATCAAATTTTCCAGGCAAGAATACCAGAGTGGGTTGCCATTTCCTCTTCCAGGGGATCTTCCTGACACAGGGATTGAACCTGCATCATTTGCATCTCCAGTACACAATAAACATAGGTTGGATACATCATTATGTTATTATGAGTATAATATGCATTGATATATAGATAGCTCTAATCATTAGCAAGCAGAATTAGGTAGCTTATTGGGAACAGCAATATCCTTCTCGAAACCTTCCATTTTTCACATAAAACACATACATTTTCAAAATTTGATATAGTGTCAGTTAAAAGCAAAAAATTCAGAACAACATTAGCAGGAGAATGGCAGAGGTCCATAATTTAAACTTGATCTGTCTGCAGCTGAAGTTGTATGTTTCCTGATAGCCATGGTAGAAACAGTGGGCACTGGAGTCAGAAGGCCCAGGACTGAAACCCAGTTTTGCATTTGGCACATTAAATTCTCAAATCCTCAGTTCCCACATCCATAAAATGGATTTGCTATTGATATTATAATTTTAGCGAAGATTGATTGAAATAATAAATATTAAAGGCCTGGCACATATTGGATACTCAAGATAGAAACTCTGTTCTTTGTATCTTAGACATTAGATATGCAGATATAAGTATATATGCATTTATAATGTGTAGTATATATTTAAAAAAATTTTTACAAGGTTGTGTTTGTTTCTGCCATACAACAATATGAATCACCATAATTGTACATATACCACCTTCCTCTTGAGCCTCCCTCCCCTCCCCACATCTCACCTCTCTAGGTCATCACAGAGCGCCAGACTGGGCTTCCTGTGTTATACAGCAACTTCCCACCAGCTATCCATTTTATAATGTGTAGTATACGTGTGCATGCTAAGTCGCTTTAGTCATGTCTGACTCTTTGTGACCCTATGGACCATGGTCTGCCAGGCTCCTCTGTCTATGGAATTCTCCAGGCAAGAATACTGGAGTAGGTTGCCAGGCCCTCCTACCGGGGCTCTTCCCAACCCAGGGGTTGAACCCACGTCTCTTATGTCTCCTGCACTGGCAGGCGTGTTCTTTACCACTAGAGCCATTTGGAAAGCGCTATAATGTGTAGTTGTTGGTGTTGTTCAGTCACTCAGTCATGGCCAATTCTCTGTGATCCAATGGACTGCAGCACACCAGGCTTCCCTGTCCTTCACCATCTCCCTGAGCTTGCTCAAACTCATGTCCATCGAATCAGTGATGCTGTCCGACCATTTAATCCTCTGTCGTCCCTTTCTCCTTCCACCTTCAGTCTTTCCCAGCATCAGGGTCTTTTCCAATGAGTCAGTTCTTTGCATCAGGTAACCAAAGTACTGGTGCTTTGGCTTCAGCATCAGTCCTTCCAATGAATATTTAGGATTGATTTCCCAATTTAGAATTGACTGGTTTGATTTCCTCGCAGTCCAAGGGACTCTCAAGAGTCTTCTCCAACTCCATAGATCAAAAGCATCAGTTCTTTGGTGCTCAGTCTTCTTTATGGTCCACCTCTCACATCCACACATGACTACTGGAAAAATCATAGCTTTGACTATACAGACCTTTGCTAGCAAAGAAATGTCTCTTGTTTTTAATACATCACCTAGGTTTGCCATAGCTTTTCTTCCAAGGAGCAAGCATCTTTTAATAATGATTTTATATTAGCTTAAATGCCAGTGGGCAGAAATGTCTTCCAAATGAGTTCTCAAGTGTATATTGGATTCTACCCTCAACCCCATGCTCATCTTTCCAAACCAAAAGTGGACTTTGGAAAACTTCTCAAGCCAACTAAAATGGACTTTCTTCAGTGCAATTTGCTTCCCAGAAAGCAACTTCATAGACTCATGTCTTATACATCTCAGCCTACCCTGAGGGTCCCCAGCAAAGTTATCACTCTGAAGTGCCTTTTTATCCCCTGAAGTCATGGTTTCAGCCTTGCCCCATCCCTGTGATGGTCCCCAGATGGATCAGCACAGCAGCTTCCCCAGCCCTCTTCTCTAAAGTGCTGGGAAAACCCTCTGCAGACTTATCAAGGACCTGGCCCACTTTGAAGAGCTGGCGGTTATCTTTATGGCTTCTGCTGGGCTGAGCCTAAGTGTAAGAAAGGTCGTGACCTGCTCTTCTAGGCTCCAGGAGGAGAGAAGGAAAGGAAATGGCCAGGAATTACAGAAAGAGAGATTTTAAGTCGATAAGTGAAGTAAGTTCCCAGCCACACTGAGTGGATTTCCAGTTGCTTGTATAGAGTTGTCCTCTGGGGTCAAGTGATTCTCACCCTCAGGGTTACAGGACCTAATCGTGCTCTGACAAACCACAGCCCTGCTGTGGATCAACTGCAAGTGAGGCAATTTAGGCCTCTGGTGCTCTGGCACCTTCATTTAAGCTTCTCTATGGGACTCCATGTCACTGCCCCTGAGGGTAGCTCATGTCTGCTCAGACCCTGAAATTGTGATGAGGGCAAGTATTTTAGTTTGTGTTTCCTACAGTGGACTCCCCTAAGACATGGGCACCTGAAAATAATTTGACCTGGAATAAACACATTTTCATATTTTGTAACCACATATATCCATATATTTTATGCATATTTATCAATGTCTCTATATCATGTTTTATATTATATTAAATACAATCAACAACAGACAGCAAGTTGGCATACAAGGCAAATAACCACTAGCTAAGTCTAATTTGCTATGACCAGTGTGTTCTCTTGGCAACAGCCTCTTCCAACAACACAAGAGATGACTCTACACACAGACATCACCAGATGGTCAATACCGAAATCAGATTGATTATATTCTTTGCTGCCGAAGAAGGAGAAACTCTATACAGTCAGAAAAACAAGACCCGGAGCTGACTGACTCAGATCATAAATTGCTTATTGCAAAATTCAGACTTAAATTTAAGAAAGTAGGGAAAACCACTAGACTATTCAAGTAAGACCTAAATCAAATCCCTATGATCATACAGTGGAAGTCACAAATAGATTCAAGGGATTAGATCTGATAGATAGAATGCCTGAAGAACTACGGACGGAGGTGTAGAACACTGTACAGGAAGCAGTGATCAAAATCATCTGCAAGAAGAAGAAATGCAAAAAGGCAAAATGGTTGTCTGAGGAGGTCTTGCAAATAGCTGAGAAAAGAAGAGAAGCTAAAGGCGAAGGAGAAAGGAAAGATATACTCATCTTAATGCAGAGTCCCAAAGAACAGCAAGGAGAGATAGCCTTCCTTAGTGATCAGTGCAAAGAAATAGAGGACAATAATAGAATGGGAGAGACTAGAGATCTCTTCAAGAAAATTAGAGATACTGAGGGAACATTTCATGCAAAGATGGACTCAGTAAAGGACAGAAATGGCATAGACACAACCGAAGCAGAAGATATTAAGAAGAGGTGGCAAGAGCACACAGAAGAACTATACAAAAAAGATCTTCATGACCCAGATAACTACGATGGTGTGATCACTCACCCAAAGCCAGACATCCTGGAATGTGAAGTCAAGTGGGCCTTAGGAAGCAGCGCTATGAACAAAGCTAGAGAAGGTGATGGAATTCCAGTTGAGCTATTTCAAATCCTCAAAGAGGATGCTGTGAAAGTGCTGCACTCATTATGCCAGCAAATTTGGAAAACTCAGCAGTGGCCACAGGACTGGAAAAGGTCAGGTTTCATTTGAATCCCGAAGAAAGGCAATGCCAAAGAATGTTTAAACTACTGCACAATTGCACTCATTTCACATGCTGGCAAAGCAATGCTCAAATTTCTCCAAGCCAGGCTTCAACAGTACTTGAACCGTGAACTTCAGAGGAGCCTGTTGGGCTACCGTCCATGGGATTGCAAAAGAGGCAGACACAACTTGGTGACTAAATAGTAACAAAACAATTAGCAACGTTGAGTATCATTTCATGTGCATTTTGGACACCTGCATGTCTTATTTGGAGAAATAACTTTTTCAGTCCTCTACTCATTTTTCAATTGGGTTGTTTCTTTTTTTAAATATTGAGCTATTGTATATTCTGAAGATTAATTCCTTGTCAGGTTCATCATCTTCCACCACACCATCCACCACTTCCCAGTCATAAACTGGAGGCGGAATACTGGCTGCTGTTCCCCTGTTGCCCACTGTGGCCCGGTCTGCCTCCCCAAGGCCATCTGCCAGCAGGAGGACAGCAATCTGCTTTCAACCCTCACCCAAATAAAAAGAGCAAGCTTCCTCTGTTGCTAAGGGAGTGCACATCTGGATACGAAAGTCTGTTTCCAAAACTCTACTTCCTCAAGCAACTTCCAAGCAGAGGTCTCAGCCCCCTCACTGGAACAGCTGAGGACTGGAATAGGGAATCTGAAAACAGTCACCATCCATCTGGGGAGCCCTTTGCCACCAGCTCCAGCTAGCCCACCACAGCCTGTCTCCTCATTCAGTCCTTAGCAAGTCCTCTCTGGGGACCTACTACCTGATGCAGGCCAGGCATAACAGGAAATGAAGCTGATTTGTACCAGCTGAGCCACAAGGGAAGACCAAGTATACTGGAGTGGGTGGCCTATCCCTTCTCCAGAGGATCTTCCCGACCTAGGAATCAAACCAGGGTCTCCTGCATTGCAGGCAGATTCTTTACCAACTAAGCTACCAGGGAACCCCTGGCTGGTCACGGGAGCTCACAATCTTGAGGGAAAGACAGACACAGAGGTGGGTACCTGAGCATCACTATGGCATGGGGAGAGCCATCATGGGGCTGGTGCTGTGTGGACTTCCAAGAGGCATCTGTTGACTCTGCTTAGGAATAAAATGGTCCTAAGTAAAAGCAGCCAGCAGCCCTGCCGTGAGCCCGTCTCCTTGACAAGGGAAAATGGAGAGGGTCTATGCAGGCCCGTGAGTTGCCCGCAGGAACTCTATGCATAGCAGTGACAAGTTCTGAAGGATCCAAAATGGAACAGGTACCACTTCCTGGGGTGGAAGACAGCAAGCAAACTGTCCCATTCATCCTGCATGACCCAGCCCAAGAGTAGGTCTTCTTTCACAAGACTTCCCTCCCCTAGAACTCCATAGCCCTCTTCTAGCACATCTCTCTTGTGACATATGGCATTAACTCAGCTTCCTCGTGGCATTTCCTTTGCCCACAGAGTTTCCAGCCAGTGAGCAAAACAGGAAATACATTTCAGCTTACCGATTTCAGTATAGTTCAGTTCAGTCACTCAGTCATGTCCGACTCTTTGCAACCCCATGGACTGTAGCACGCCAGGCCTCCCTGTCCATCATCAACTCCCAGAGTTTGCTCAAACTCATGTCCATCAAGTCGGTGATGCCATCCAATCATCTGATCTGCTGTCAACCTCTTATCCTCCTGCCTTCAATCTTTCCCAGTATCAGGGTCTTTTCAAATGAGTCAGTTCTTTGCACCAGATGGCCAAAGTGTTGGAGTTTCAGCTTAAGCATCAGTCCTTACCAATTTAGCAAACCTTTACTGCATACACGGGTGCCATGGAAAGAGCTGATTCTGTGACAGGGCAGGCACCTCACCAGCCGCCAGCACCCAAAAGCACCCCCTGTGCATTCAGAGTCTGGCCCCCCAAACCGCCCACCCAGCTGCATCTCCCTTGTTTCCTCCACTCTTCATCTTACCCCTTACTCAGGGACCCCAGTGAATCCAGAAAATGAAAATAGATTACCCTGAAAACACTGTAGAAAAAAATCACATCCCTGCAGGAAAAAAGAGGAGGCCAGAGCCCTGGACTTGCTTATTCCAGCTCAGACAAGAAGCTGCCACGAAAATAACAAAGACAGTGACATCACAGCTGTGATGCTCTCAAGGACCCTTACCTCCCTGTCCTCTGTCTGCTTTTCACATTAGCTCCATTTTACAGATAGGAACTTTGAGGTTTGCAACTGGGAGATTCTTGTTCATGGCCACAGAGATAGGCAGCAGGGGGCCTGAGCTAAGACCCACCCTGCAGGCAGCATGACCTTCTTCCATCTCCAGCCTCAGCACCCCTGCCCATCCACAGGAGGGAAGTTCACTTTCCAATCCGGGGCTGCCACCTGCTGTCCTATGATCTCCAGGGTCTGAGACATCCCACTCTGACACCCTCTGCCTCTCTTGTTGAGCCCAGCAGGTACAGGCCTGCCCTTCTCTCTTCCAGGTCTGAGCCATTCCAGAAATACTTCTGACACAAGCTGGCTTGGGGGATCCATGTGGGTTTACATTTCTGGGTGTGTGCCAGTAAGTGCCTGTGATTTGTCTATTCATGGGGGCCCCCGGGGGAGTGTGTGAATGGTCAGGTGTGTCTGTGTGTCCACGTTTATGTGTATAATCAGGTGCTGGGGTGTTTCCTCTCTGTGTGGGAGATGGTGCAGGTGCGTGTGTGCATGTGCACGCCCCTGTATTGTGCATGGTGTGTGATGTCTCTGAGATATATGTGCAGGTATCCTTGTTGTGCACCAGTACTGTGTATATTTGCATAGATATCCCTATGGTGTGAGTGTGTGGCATGTGAGTGTGGAGATGTCCTCACGGCATGGGTTTGCTGCTGCTGCTGCTTCGTTGCTTCAGTTGTGCCCAACTCTTTGTGACCATGGACTGTAGCCCGCCAGGCTCCTCTGCCCAAGGAATTCTCGACAAGAATACTGGAGTGGGTTTGCTATGCCTTCCTCCAGCAGACCTTCCCAACCCAGGAGTCAAACCCAGGTCTCCTGCATTGCAGGCAGACTCTTTACCACTGAGCCACCAGGGAAGCCTGGCATGGGTTTATGTGTGTGTAAATGTCTATGGGTGTGTGTGTATAGATGAATGGATGAACGGGTGGATGTCTCTGGGATACACGTGAATATAGATGTTTCTGGGGTGCATATGTGTACATTGTGTGTACCTCTGTGTTGTGTGTGTGTATCTATGTTGAGTGTGTATCTGGTGTGCTGTGTATATCTTGTGTGCGTCCGGTATGACGTGTGGGTGCATGTGTGTGGTTTGTGTGTGTATGCAGGTGTGTGCCTCTCTGTGGAGTGTGTGTGTGTGTGTGTGTGTGCACGCACACGTGTGCTCCCGTGCAGATGACTGCTGACTTGGCTTTTCCATGAGCCGCAGCTGACACAGAAAAATGCTGAGAGCAGCTCAGAGGAAGTTGCAGAGAGCTGTCCTCACCCACCCAGGGAGATCAGTGGGGGGCTGCCCTGTGTTCCCCAGTCTGCAGAGGTTCCCTGTGCCCCAGAGCAAGCCACTGAGAGAGCAGGGCCAGGGAGAGCTCCAGAAAGGGGGCGCTGGAGTCATCTCGAGGGGTCCATATCTAAGATGGGGCTGGGCTGAGAGATCTGAAAAAGTGAGATTTGCCCTGGAAGACAGAAGAAGGGCAAGTAGTGAGGTACAGTGGAGGGAATGAGGGGGGAGCGCTTGACTGAGTTTCAGCTGGAGGGGACTGGAGATCCCAGAGACTGCGCGGTTAGGGCTTGAAGTAGCGGGGGTGTGTGAGGGTGTGGGCATGCACATACAAGTGGGGTTTGCGTGTGTGATGTACGCATGCCTGTGGCAGGTGTACGAACATCTATAGAGTATATGTGTATGCATACGTATGTGTACTGTGTGCATGTATGGTGTGGTGTGTGTGTGTACAGGTGGTATGTGTGGGTGTGTGCACACTTAGGCACAGGTCCACACACCCTCAGCTCTCTCTCACTCACTTCTGGCTCTCTCAGCGGAGCAAGCAGTCAACATCCCGCAGGGTGAGCAATAGTCAGCCCTACCCCGCTTCTTTCTGGGGACCCTGCCCAGAAGATGGCACCCTGAAATTTCACAGGTGCTGGGTGCCTCTGCCCGGTGCTGGGTAGCACACGGAGGCCTGGAACTGTCAGAAACCACACCGTTTCTTCAGGCAGACAGGCCTTTGTTCCCAGCCTCTTATAGTGCTTTTATCTGTAGGTCTGCCTTGAACAAAATCCTGTTCAAATGGTCCAAACCTGACGATAAACCCAACCTTTCAGATTACAGTTTCGACTCGACTGCCACACTAGGGAGGTGAAAAAGCAGAATTCCTGTGCTTGCAGAAAACCTCTCTGAATAATCCCTTGAGCCTCCCCACAGCGCTCCAGCCCCTAATGGATGCTTTGATGACAGCAGATAAAGGCCAAAGGTACTTTTATTCTCTCAGAAATTGCTCCAAATAAACAACCTTGATGATTAAAGCCATAGAAATCCCCGGAAGATTGATGGCTTGGAAAATGCTGCTGAGTGAATGAATAACTTCCCCCCCTTTATTTCCAAGAGCTAATATTTGTCCACATTTGCTGCCTTGTAGAAAAAAGTGCCACCTTTTTTGTGCCGAGTGTTGGCCAGAGACAAACAGTCACCATCCAGTTATCACTTGAACTTTAAGCCCCATCTGTGAGCGACTGAGGCCTCTGTCAGAATCCACCCACCAACCAGGCCCAGGCCTGGGGTCTGTGTACAGAGAAGCCATACCTGGGGATGGACTTCCAGGGTGGGGCCAGGCAGTGGAACTCCTTTTGAAGGCCTTGAAATGCTCCATCTCATTTTCTGCTGCCCAGTGTCTCCAGTAACAAGTCCCCAGCATGTTTTCAACGGCCAGGCTCATTCTGTGTCTAAACCAAACCTCCCTTGAAGGTCAAGTAGTAGCCTTTGGTGAGCCATCCTGTCCCTCCACCCTGGTCAAATAGGGGACAGTGATTCCCAATCACACAAGACTCTGTTGAGGGCTCCCTGGATGGATGGATGAAGGCTTCATGGGCTGTGCCTGGACAGTGGGTGATGTGATCAGCCCAAGTTAAAATGAAAGTTGCTCAGTTGTGTCTGACTCTTTGCAACCCCATGGATTGTATAGTCCGTGGAATTCTCCAGGCCAGAATACTGGAGTAGGCAGCTGTTCCCTTCTCTAGCACCAGCGCAATCAGGGGCTACGGAAAGAATCTGGTTCATCCAGCACCGCAAGAAACGTGAAGATTGGCACACAGCTAAGGTAACGAAGGGCTGAGGCATAGCCCCCATCAAATACACACAGGCTCATCTTGTCCTTGGGTGATAAATAGTGACTTTCCCGAACCAGCTGTTCAGCTTCCCGAACAATCTCCTTCCCCCGTAGATCCTGACTCCCAAATCTCACGGTTTCTCTCCACCCCTATTGCAGCTCTTATCCTGAATGACCTCAGCTACACATGACCTTTCGGTTCCTTGATCAGCCCACTTCCTGTCACCTTTCCTCCTATCCCAGTTCAGCCATCCATTCTCTTGATGTCACCTGGAAGCCCTCTGTTACCTGGAACTGTGCCAGCTCTGAAACTGTGAATGCAGATGGCCCGTCTCTGTCCACTGTCTCCTAAATCCTTTCAGCTTTTTCTCGGTTCCTTCCCCTACTTCATCGGCTCACTTATCTGGTTTCACTGAGAGCTCTTATTTCTTAACCCCTTTAGTTTCCCCTTATCCATCATCTTGTCCCGAGTTCAGTTGTTCTTTCTTCAGATTCTCCTGGAAACCTCAAAACCCTGACTCCAGCTGGCCAGCCACAGTCTTGGCACCCATACCCAGGAGGCACTGCCAGAGTACAGAAAATGCAGGTTGCCCTCACTGCCAACTGTAGCCTCCTTCTGGTAGTCTGCGATGCTGGCAGAAGTCCTTGCACACTTCCAGTGCCTGGCTGGTGCCTCTCTCCAGAGTCCGTGTTAAATGCCCCTCACTATCCCAGACCCACCACCACATAAGCTTGTCCCGGCTATTTGCATAGGTCACTCATGGCGCCAAATACAAATTAGAAACCACCAGAAAGAAAATAATACAATGTCTTGTCAGGTTGTCTACTCGCTTACCAACCTCTCTAGGCCTTCCAGTCTCCCTCAGGCCCTTATGAGATGTTGAACTCTCTTGGCAAAGGCAAAGCCTTTCAGCGTTATTACTTCTTTGAATTGGCTCTTGCTGGAGTCACCAGGAATATTTTGTTGCGTCCATTGGATGTGTTTCATCATCTTCCCTTCCTTGAATGTGTTCAAAACTCCTGACCTTCTTGCTTCTGTTCCTATATTCCCATAATCTCCAGTTCCCCATCTCTCACCCATGTGATGACCCTTCTTGTGCCTCCTCCTCTATTTGTGCTTGTTCAGATGGCAGTGTTTTGGGGAGTTCACATAACCTTTTTAAATACGCTCTTTCTGAGCTTTAGTATCCATTCTGGGGCATCACTGATCATCTTTGTGCTAAGGACTGCAACGATTTGTTTCTAACTGCAGTTTCTCCTTGGAATTTGGGTGCATTGTTCTGCTTGCACACTCAGCATCTCTACCTGGATGCGCCACAGACTCCTCACATCCTATGGTCAGAACTGAGCTGACATAGTCCCTACACTAAGCCTGTTTCTGTCCCTGAATGATCCCATCATCTTCCCAGTTTCCAAAGCCAGTAGCCTGCACACAATCCTTGCCCTCTTTCTCTCCCATATTCATTAGAACCAACCCGGCTCCTCTGTTCTTGCCTGTGCCCATGTCCTCTTCTGTTCTCTGAGGACCATGAGAGCAAGGACACCTCTGAGTCACCTGAGCACATCCTAGGCTCTCAATAAATGTTGAATTAATGAGCAGTAAATTCTTTGAGGCAAGTGTTTTCATCATGTTACAGATGATGGAGGCTCAGAAAAGCTAAACAATTTAACAGGCATTCAGTGAGCAAAGGGAGCCAAAGTCTGAACCTAGATCTGTCTAAATCCAGAATCTGAGCATTTACATGTTTGTGCTATGTCAGATTTGGGGAGGTGGCATTTTTCTGTGCCAACATCCTGCCCACATTTATGGAAAGATGAAAGCTAAGCATAGAAGATATTTGCATTGTGAATTGAACTTGGAAACACACTTTCACTTTGTCTCTTAGGCTTTGAAATTCCATTTGGTCTCTGTGATGATGTCTGACAGATAGGGTCCAAGGCCCTTCATGTCTTTGGGAAAGTTCTCTTAATCGTCTCTGCCTGATGGCTGGCTCAGACTGCCCCTCAGCACCCTCTCCCCCAGTCTTTCCTTTCTCTCTACGTGGCTACATGCCATTTGGCAGTCATAATCAAGGTCCCTTTGTGACAAGTGTGCTCCATCTCTAACAGAAGTCAGCAGAGCCCAGAGCTTCCCCTCACATACACACACAGACAGAGACATACACAGACACACAGACACAGACACAGACACACACACACACACACACACACACACACACACACACACACGCTATCTTGTTGGAGTCAGGGCTTCTGTGCCCCAGGCTTTTCTACAAAGTGAGGAGCTGGCTGCAGCTTTAGTGAGGTCAGCCTCAGTGTGAGCACCTCTGACATGCCCTGTCCACATGTCTGGCTCAAAGCAGGTCTTGGTTGCAAGAAAAACATGAGATTTATTGAGCATGTAGATGGCAACTGAGAGGATGAGGATGTAGGAGGTCACCAGGGGGTGGGGGGACATGAAGAGTGAGATGAGAAAGAGGACAAAGTTCTACTCCTAGGAAACTTCAATCTTTGGAAAAAGAGAAGAAAGGCCTGTGGGGGGGGAGGGGGGAAGAAAAGTCAGAGGATGATGGGTAACACAATATGATATCATGTAATTTATGAGTTAAAGCTGAGTACCAAGTAATTGATGCTTTTGAACTGTGGTGTTGGAGAAGACTCTTCAGAGTCCCTTGGACTGCAAGGAGATCCAACCAGTCATCCTAAAAGAAATCAGTCCTGAATATTCATTGGAAGGACTGATGTTGAAGCTGAAACTCTTAACACTTTGGCCACCTGATGCAAAGAACTAACTCATTGGAAAAGACCTTGATGCTGGGAAAGATTGAAGGTGGGAGAAGGGGACAAAAGAGGATGAGATGGTTGGATGGCATCACTGACTCAATGGACGTGGGTTTGGGTGAACTCCGGGAGTTGGTGATAGACAGGGAGGCCTGGCGTTCATGGGGTCACAAAGAGTCGGACATGACTGAGTGACTGAACTGAACTGAACAACAATAATAATGAGAAGGAGGAGAAAGGGAATCATTAATTACATGCTTATTCTGTGCCAAGCTGTGTATCAAGCAGTAGTTCCTATACAGTTATACATTAATTCTTAAAATGACCTTGTGAAATAAATATCTCTTGTCTTACAAATGAAGAAAAATATTCACTGGATTTGGCCAAAAGTGAATCACTGTTAACGTTAGTAAAATGAAGTTTACTGAAGGAAAGTGACTAGAAGTGAGACTCAGATGGGTTGAGTAGTTATTCAGTTGAGTTCAGTTCAGTTCAGTCACTCAGTCATGTCCCACTCTTTGTGACCCCATGGACTGCAGCACGCCAGGCCTCCCTGTCCATCACCAACTCCCGGAGTCTACCAAAACCCAAGTCCATCGACCATCCAACCATCTTATCCTCTGTCGTCCCCTTCTCCTCCTGCCCTCAATCTTTCCCAGCATCAGGGTCTTTTCAAATGAGTCAGCTCTTCACATCAGGTGGTCAAAGTACTGGAGTGTCAGCTTCAACATCAGTCCTTCCAATGAATATTCAGGACTGATTTCCTTTAGGATGGACTGGTTGGATCTCCTTGCAGTCCAGGGGACTCTCAAGAGTCTTCTCCAATACCACAGTTCAAAAGCATCAATTCTTCGGTGCTCAGCTTTCTTCATAGCTCAACTCTCACATCCATACATGACCACTGGAAAAACCATAGCCTTGACCAGATGGACCTTTGTTGGCCATGTAATGTCTCTGCTTTTTAATATGCTATCTAGGTTGGTCATAACTTTCCTTCCAAGGAGTAAACGTCTTTTAATTTCATGGCTGTAGTCACCATCTGCAGTGATTTTGGACCCCTCAAAGATAAAGTCAGCCACAGTTTCCCCATCTATTTGCCATGAAGTGATGGGACCAGATGCCATGGTCTTAGTTTTCTGAATGTTGAGCTTTAAGCCAACTTTTTCACTCTCCTCTTTCACTTTCATCAAGAGACTCTTTAGTTCTTCTTCACTTTCTGCCATAAGGGTGGTGTCATCTGCATATCTGAGGTTATTGATATTTCTCCCAGCAGTCTTTTTTCCAGCTTGTGCTTCATCCATCCCAGTGTTTCTCATGATGTCCTCTGCATATAAGTTAAATAAGGAGGGTGACAAGAGGCAGGAATGGAGAGAGAATGGACTGTTCTTTCAAGAAATTTGTTTGGGAGGTGAAGAAACAAGACTGCATAGTGAATAGAAGGGGGAAAGAGTATCAAGAGAGGTTATGTTTTAGTACAGAAGAGGCTTGAACATTTTGAAAATCTGAGAAGGCAGAGATGTAAAGATGGTTGAAGACACAGATGGGAGCAATGGAAAATTAACAAACCAACATGGTGAGAAGACACAAGTCAAAGGCTGAGAGGGAGACGTCCTTACATAGCAGTAAAGGGGGCCCATTCTCAGAGACAAGAGAAGAGGACTTGGAGAGGGGATGGGTGTAGACAAATCCGTGACTGGCGGATGGGAAGTTGAGGGAGGTTGTGACTTATGTTGACAGTTTTCTTAAAGAAGAAATGGAATGAAGAATAGAAATACAGCTGGATTTTTTTTTTTTTTAATTTGAGAGTGAAAGGCTGGAGTAATATAAGGAGCTTGAAGACAGAGGTAGTCATTAAAGTACTCCCTGAAGTGTGGGAGAGGAAGTCATCCCCAAAGCTAAATGATTGCAAGGTGATTCTTACAACCCCACCATAATGGAACACAGAAAGTGCAGTGGCTCCAGTCTCCTTGCTTTTACTTTTTATTACGTCAGCCAGCAGGTGCTAGAGCAGAGAGGTACGTTAGTGCATTGATCCCAAGTCAGGATACATCTAAATGCCTTAAGTGGGAGGATTCCAACATACTGTGAACACTAAATGAGGTCACTGAGGTTGATGCCAGCACAGCACTGATGCAGACTGTGTGCCCAGTGAACACTGACTGCTCCTGTTTATAGATTTTCTCAGCAGTAAACTGAGGACAGTAAACCTAGACAGCATATTAAAAAGCAGAGACATTACTTTGCCAATAAATGTCCATCTAGTCAAGGCTATAGTTTTTCCAGTGGTCATCTATGGATGTGAGAGTTGGACCATAAAGAAACTTGAGTGTCAAAGAATTGACGCTTCTGGACTGTGGAGTTGGAGAAGACTCTTGAGAGTGCCTTGGACTACAAAGAGATCCAGCCAGCCCATCCTAAAGGAGATCAGTCCTGAATATTCATTGGAAGGACTGATGTTGAAGCTGAAACTCCAATACTTTGGCCACCTGATGTGAAGAACTGACTCATTGGAAAAGACCTTGATGCTGGGAAAGATTGAAGGCAGGAGGAGAAGGGGACAACAGAGGATGAGATGGTTGGATGGCATCACCGACTCACTGGACATGAGTTAGAGTAAACTCCGGGAGTTGGTGATGGACAGAAAGGCCTGGTGTGCTGCAGTCCATGGGGTCTCAAAGAGTTGGACACGACTGAACAACTGAACTGAACTGAAACTGAGGACATTGTATTAGAGATGTAGCTCTGACATTTGGGTTCATGTGGCCATTTCAGAGAAGTCTAAATTCAGTGATTCTCAAAGTGTAGCCCACTTCTAACAGAACACTCTGAAGAGTTTCTTGGAAAGTCAGATTCCAGGGCCATTGCCTAGAGGGTGGGAAGGACAGAGTCTCTGCATTTTAATAAGCTCCACAGCGAGACCCTGTACTTGACCTGTATCTTGTACTTCTGTGGGTCTCTCCCCATCTGATTTATGCAGAAGCATGATATGAGGCCAGACTATGGCACAAGTTGTGAACTTAAAACAAGAGACGCCAAGACCATTAAATTGTGGATAATTGAGGCTCTTGGGTGGCATTTAACAGGAACTCTTTTACCAGAACTTTCCTGGTGAAACTAGGGGTAGACTGCTAGTTTTCAGCCCACTGTGTCCTGGCTTTAACCCCACCTGCCTTCATTGTGACATCTGTCAATATACCCTTTGGCCCAACTGTTGTTTAGGGTTTTAGTTGCAGAAAACAGGTCTTATCCTTGTTTCTCTTCTTCAAGATGTCTGGCTATTGGGAAAATAACTTAGGAAAAGATAACAAATGCTTCATTATGATTATCATTCATTACATCTGCATGGCTCTTTAAAGTTTACAGAGTAATTCTATACACATTCTCCTTTTATCCCATACAGCTGAGATTTATAGAAAGATAACTTCTATTGAGAATTACATTGACTAAGGTTCAGAGTGATTAGGCAGCATACACATTGTCATAAAATAGGGTGATGACAGAACTAGAGGCCACCCTATGTGTCACAGTCCTTCCAGTTGCTCTAACTAGACACCACAGATTGAGTGGCTTATAAACAACAGCAATTTAATTCTCATAGCCTGGAGGTCAGAAGTCTGAGATCAGAGGGTCAGCTGAGGGTCCTCTTCTGGGTTGCAGACTTCTGGTCGCATCCTCACAGGGTGGAAGGTGCTAGGGAGCTCTGTGAGGTCTCTTCAGTTCAGTTCAGTTCAGTCGCTCAGTCGTGTCCGACTCTTTGCGACCCATATATTGCAGCACGCCAGGCCTCCCTGTCCATCACCAACTCCCAGAGTTTACTCAAACACATGTCCATTGAGTCAGTGATGCCATCCAGCCATCTCATCCTCTGTCATCCCCTTATCTTCCTGCCCCCAATCCCTCCCAGCATCAGGGTCTTTTCCAATGAGTCAACTATTCGCATGAGATGGCCAAAGTACTGGAGTTTCAGCTTCAGCATCAGTCCTTCCAATGAACACCCAGGACTGATCTCCTTTAAGATGGACTGGTTGGATCTCCTTGCAGTCCAAGGGACTCTCAAGAGTCTTCTCCAACACCACAGTTCAAAAGCATCAATTCTTCAGCACTCAGCTTTCTTCACAGTCCAACTTTCACATCTATACATGACCACTGGAAAAACCATAGCCTTGACTAGATGGACCTTTGTTGGCAAAGTAATGTCTCTGCTTTTTAATATGCTATCTAGTTTGATCATAACTTTCCTTCCAAGGAGTAAGCGTCTTTTAATTTCATGGCTGCAATCATCATCTGCAGTGATTTTGGAGACCCCCAAAATAAAGTCTGACACTGTTTCCACTGTTTCCCCATCCACTTCCCATGAAGTGATGGGTGGGGTCTCTTAGAAGGGCACTAATCCCATTCATAAGGACTCCACCCTCATAACCTAATCACCTTCCCAGGTTCCAACTACTAATACCACTTTTCTGGGTAGAATTTCAACATAAAAATTTCTGGGAACACAAATATTTATACTAAGGCCCCATGATCTATCTTCAAGCCTAGAGTGCTTCTAAGTAATTGAAATCAAAACAAGACCTTCTGACTCTCCCTTTTCTGCAACTAGACTGTATAAGCACCTACATTTTCTTAAGCCACATCCTTAACTCCAGCCTCTTTGTCAAACCCTCACCAAGATGCTTGTTAGTCTCCAGCCTGGGATCACTTCAATGAAGCTGAGTTCTGGTCTAGATAGGGTTTCTGATGAACATTTCAGTGCATCAGATAAAACTGCTCTCCAGCATTAGGAACCAGGGTCTTTACTGGGTCCTCACGTCCTCCTTGACCTTCCCAGGTAGTGCTAGTGGTAAACAACCTGTCTGCCAATGCAGGAGATGGAAGAGACACGGGCTCAGTCCCTGGGTTCGGAAGATCCCCTGGAGGAAGAAAGGGCAACTGGCTTCAGTATTCTCACCTGGAAAATTCCATGGACAAAAGAGCCTGGCAGGCTACTATTAGGGAGTTGCAAAGGGTCAGACACTACTGAAGCAACTTAGCATGCATGCCCACACAGCCTCATCTTCTGTCTCCTAGAACACTGAGGCCTCTCCTGGCACATATTTCCAGCTACTGCAGAGATCAACGAGAACATCAAGGGTGAAAGTACCAAGGCAGAAGCCCCCGATGGAGGCAGAGGAAAGCCCCATAGAGGCATGTGTCCTGATATTGAGTACTTTTTCATCCCAGCAGTTGACTAAAATGTGTTGGGTATTTAAATGGTTGCTAACTTCATGACTAAAGTGTCAAACCTAATTTTTTAAAACTTTAGAAAATATATTTGAAAAGCTCTTTAAATGGAAATTTTTTTTTCTGCCAAGTTTCACCATAGTGCACATTTTTACAGCTCTTATAATTCCTTGAAAAAACTCAGCATATAATAGAAGTGCTGACAGATGCTGGACCATAGCAGCCGGTCTAACAGCTCAGCTGTATTTATTTTTCATTACACTTGACTCTAATTGGTACTGGTTTAACTGTGGCTCATACCAGCAAGAACCTTTTAACTCAACATCAGTCCAGAGAAACTTTTTTCTCCCCATATCTTGGCTCTTAATATTAGAGACTCCCTATATTTCTCCTCCTTCAAACTATCTTTCTGTTTATGGAGAAGCAGTTAGATTCATTTTTTAGGAGCATGGAATTTGAAATAAAAAAGGCCTAAATTTTAATCTGGGCTCCTCTGTCAAGTTGACTTTTGGAGTCATTTAACCTCTGTGAACCTGATTTCCCATCTATAGATGGGGCATGTAATTTTTACCTTGCAGAGTAGTGATATGTATCTTGTAGAAGGTCAATATCAGGTAGGTAATGCATCTAGCAGAGTCCTTGGAACACATTTAAGAGTTTGATGCGTGCATGCTAAGTCTCTTCAGTCGTGTCTAACTATGGACTGTAGCCTTCCAGACTTCTCTGTTCATGGGATTCTCCAGGCAAGAATACTGGAGTAGGTTGTCATGCCCTCCTCTGGGGAATCTTTCAGACCCATGTTTCGAACCTGCATCTCTTCTGTCTCCTGAGTCCTTTACCACTAGTGCCACGGTACTTGATATTATTTTCCACATATTCTATATTCATCAATATTATAACTAGTGATGACAATGCTTTACGCAGAAAAAGAACCTCCTATCCAATTAGTCTGTGTGGGATTTTCTACTACTTTGATTAGTTGCAAGGCCACTAACCCATATATGAAAAAAGCCATTTGATAATTCCACAGAGACCAGGCCCGTTTTCATTAAAAAGCAAGAAATCTGGGGAAAGACATGGCCATGAATTCCAAGGCTGCCTGGATCTTCCCAGTTGCTCTGGGATGCTCCTGAGTGTGGGAATTCTTCAAATGACTTTCAAGTGGCCTCCTTAGAGATGCTGACAGGTCCAATCAAACTCTCTTCTACTGGGCCCTGAGATGAAAGGAAGTGGCAGAGGTGTCTGAGAAATAAAAAAGGTGACTGCATAGTCCTGAGGAAAGTACCTCACGACAGAGCAACACACAGCCCTAGCTCTTGAATTCTCTGCAGTGTACATCCTCAAAGAAGGCAACGTTAATAAGAAGAGTGTCTGCTCATCTAGATAAAGCCACTCTGGAATTCTGGCTGGAAGCCCTTCAGCGGTAGCAAAGACTCTGTTGAGGGAACTCAATGTGGACTTACTCTGTAAACCCACCTGGATTTATAATGGGAACTGGAAGGAAAGAATGTTCTCACTGATTAACTGATATGGGAAAGGGGCTTTACCTAGGTGACAGAAACTCATGGTGACCCTTCGAAACCAGGATGGTTATTGCTCTTTTGTAACTAAGGATGTGAGACTTGGAAAGGCAAAATGACTTGCTAAGGCCACCCTGGGCCGAAGAGACCAGTATTTGAGCCTGGGTTCTTAGGAACTCTTGACCACAGACTCAACTATGGGGGAACCAAAAGAATCAAGGAACTCATGCTAAATCTTGTTTCACGGCCCCAAACATTTTAATAACAAAAAGAAAAATTTTAAAAGGAAAAACAAAACTACACAGAGTCCTACGACCTTATCAAGCTACTTCTTTTTACTTTTCCATGCTATCTTCATCCTGGGAAGAGGCAGAACCATAACTAAGCAGGTTAAGATTTTAGAGAAGATGTATGAGACACCTGCTGTATGCAGTAGCTCCTAGGTGTCTATTACTTGATAGTTTGAATCACTTATAAGCTGTTGTAACGGTTGAGACGATACTGGGCTTCCTTTTGTGGTTGTTGCTCTGTCACTCAGTCGTGGCTGACTGTTTGCAACCCCATAGACAGCAGCACTCCAGGCTTCCCTGTCCTTCACCATCTCCCGAAGTTTGCTCAAACTCATGTCCACTGAGTTGGTGATGCCATCCTACTATCTCATCCTCTATCGTCCCCTTCTTCTCCTGCCCTCAGTCTTTCTCATCATCAGGGTCTTTTCCAATGAGTTCGCTCTTCTCGTCTGGTGGCCAGAGTTGGAGCCTCAACTTTAGCATCAATCCTTCCAATGAATATTTGGAATGAATGAAGGATTTCCTTCCAATGAAGGACTTCCAGGAAATCAACCCTGGGCTTCCTTAACAGGGCAGATGAGCTGCTGGTCATGCAGCATATAGATGCACAGAGTGTGAACAAAAAGGAGGGCCAGTGTGGGCCGTCACCATGAGAATGAAGGTCCTAGGGGGCTGAGGGCCATCCCATCCAACTGGCAACATCACTTGAGTCTGGGAGTCTCTAGATTTGGGCACAGAAAGGAGAGACACATAGAAGTGTATTCTCAAGCTGCCTCCTCAAGCTAAGCCCAATTCAATGGATGAATTTTATTTTATACTTGTCATGGATTTCTGCTAATTAGTATTATGCATATCCATTATTTTAAAACTTTAAAGCTTATAAAAGTTTCTCTTTAGCAATTTAACAACTCATAGCAACACCATCCAGAGAATAGTACTTATTGTTTTCCCTTAGTTCCTTTGTTCTTTTTATATGCCTATTTTACTTATTTGATATTAAGTATATATATAGTGTAAAAATCTTATTTTTTCAGTTAACATTATAATGTTAGAATTCTCAAATGCTATTACATTTATCTCAAAAATGTAACTTTGAAAGGCTACATAAAATCCATACTATGAAAGTAATATAATTTAGTTAGCCATGTTAACTATGTTGACTATTTAGGCTGTTTGAAAATGTTTACTATTAAAATTAATGCTGGCTTCCAGTCAAGATGGGGTTTTGACTTCCCAAATAAGCCACCTCATCCCTTTCTTGCACTCCAGACACTTATCCCAGTAGATCAATAATTTTAAATATATAAAAAAAAGCAGTCAATTTCATGAGCCATAAACGGTGGAGACACATCACTAGAGAGCTGAACTGTAATCTGATTGAGCTCCAGAACCAGAAACTTGCAGGAGCAGCCAAGAACTACTGGCTTTCAGGGTAAATGTGGAAGTCCAGGACAAGCATGACTACCATGTGTGGTGGGGTGAGTAGCACACTGTCCAGCTCCTAAAGATGCCATTCTCAGAATAGTATAAATGAATGGTTCCCATCTCCATTACCCAATCCCTGACGTTGTGCTGAGGAAGATTACTTATGTGAAAAACACAGAGATGGAATCCCCTGCCTGGGAATAGGGAATACAAAGAGCTACAAACCTTACCCTATACTACGGTTAATAATAAATTGTTACCAGGTAATTTAGATGGAGCAGAGAGATCTGCTTGGTCAGGACATGGACCTAGTCACCTATTGTTTCTGAAAAGTGCTTTGTATATATTGACTATTATTTTGAGTATGCAGTTACTGTTCTAAGTTGTTGAATCTTTTAGTAACAGTTTTGCTTGAAACTATAAGACAAGGTAGTATCCAGATTGTAAATGAGCGGGAGTAGCTGATTCTTAACAAAAGGTGATTGCCAAATTTTCAGTAGGGTGTTGCAAGGTGGCTCATGGCAGCAGCGGCAGCTGGGTAGGTAAGAGGTCTACTGTGGGTCACCGTGTGGCCCCAGTGACCCCCTTGCTTTTATGGGTCTTTGGTTCAGCACAGTAAGTGGGCTGTTAGTGGACCCCCAGATAACTCCTTCCCTTCTGACATTTTATAACTTAATCTTCTTCTGAAATAGGCAAGATTGGAGGAGTGAAAGTCAACATGATATAGCTAAAGACCGTACTCAGAAGCTGCAGTGGTCTCCCTGACCTGCGAGTGATGACAAAGATTTGATTTCTTTGTGTGGTCAGAGTGGTAAGGCCTTTTCTCATTGGTCTGGGTCCCCGGGAGAGCTGAACTTTATTCCTGACAAAACAAATGTCCCCACAGGGAAGAGTATTTTGGGGAAATTAGTAGAGGTGAAAAGTAGGTTAAGAGCAGGCAAGGGAGAAAAAACAACTGTTACTAAGGAATTACCTGACATGTGTTGATCACTATGCCAGATAGTTAGTAGATATTTCTAGTTCTGATGATAGTCATTCGAGGTGGATTTATTTTCCCTAGTTTGCAGTTGTAGCACTTAAAGCTCAGAGAAGGAAAGAAAGTTTGCAAGTATGCTGTGCTCAGTCGTGTCTGACTCTTTGTAATCCCATGGACTGTAGCCTGCCAGGCTCCTCTGTCCATGGGATTTTCCAGGCAAGAATACCAGAATGAGTTGCCATTTCCTCCTCCAGGGGATCTTCCCAACCCAGGGATCAAAGCCACGTCTCCTGCATTGGCAGGTGGATTCTTTACCACTGTGCTACCTGGGAAGCCCCTTGCAAGTATATTCAACAAGTAAAACAGCAAAACCAGAATAAGACTGCAATCTTTCTGGATGCTATTCTTTTATTCCAGTATGTTGCCACATGCTCCTCCTTACTCCCTCTCTCAATCAATAACAGTAAGACTCGGTGGTATGTGACCCAACCCCCCCAGTTGGTACATGGCAGAATGAGTCTGTGGCCCAAAGCCCATTATTTGAATGCCAAAAACAATGCTTACATATTTCATGTTCACGCTGTGTTCCAAAATCTGTCTTCCATCTAGAAGAAAAGCCTACATTATATTATATAATTATTCTTACATTGATCTTACTCCCACTCCAATTCTTAAAGTTGTGAATTAATTTAATTTGGGTGATTTAGGGAAACAATATAGTATAAGAGAAAGAACACAGAATTTGGCTTCATATTCTGGCTTCCACCACTTCCAAACTGATTCAGATTAAGTAAATCACACCATCTTCCTGAACTTTAGTTTCCTCATATGTGATGTTTGGATAATGATGTATAAATCGGAGAACGTTGCCAAGATTAAACCATAAAATGCAAGTAAGTTCCCCACTACAATGCTTGATTGATTTTTAATAGTTGTAAATGCCCCTTTTGCATCAGCTACTAGTATTTCATCCTTGTGACTCTAAATTTTATATAGAAAATAAGGTCCGTAAAAGGGATAAACTGAAAGCGCAGAAACAGATCCACTTACATATAGATTGCTCACAGATGATGAAACAATCAGAGTGGAAAGGAGGAAAATGGGTCTGAAATTTTATTTTTTACCCAGAAAAATTAAATGGATTCTACTTCACAAGATATAAAAATATCGACTGCTTTTGGACCCAAATGTCAACAACAAAATTGTACAATTTTTGGAAGAAACTATAAGAGAAAACATATTTGACCTTGGCATAGATAAAAATTTCTTAAACAAGACAATACAAAGTTAGCTATAAAATAAGATGGATTAATTTGACTACACTAAAATATAAAAATTTTGTTTACAGAAATCTTTTATTTTTTCAGAAATCATCCTATTTGGGGGATAAAATGTCAAAGGAAGGTTTTCTATTATTTACCCCCTACTTCCCTGCCCAACCAAAGAACAGCAATTTAGACAATCACTTATGAACAATAGTGCCTTTGTGGAAATCCGGGAGTCCAGTGGAGAAGTTCCAGCACATCACTGGAGAAAATTAAAATTCTGAGATGTGACACACTGAAGTGGGTAAGAAAGTTTCCCTTCACCTGAATCAATCAACACCGCCCCCAACCAAGGTAGCCTACCTCAGTGCCAAAAGAGATTTTCCTGGCTCATGATTTCCCCCACAGAGGAAAGTGAGAGTGTGAGTGACTGTCCAGCTTCCCAAGCTGTGTGGGATGTCCCCAAAGTGACCACTTTTTTCTAACCCCACCCAAAATACTGAGGTAAGTTGTGTGACTGGGGTCAGGAAAGTGTCTGGGAGAATAGTAGCCAGAACTCTCAGAAGACATCAGTGGGATGAAGACCCAACTAACTGCTTCACAGAGTCCACCAGAAAGCCTACCCATGAGCTGCTGCAGTTGCCTCATCTCTGGATTCCCCCAGTTGACTAATGTGGGGAATTAATATTGTTAAAAACGTCCATATCACCAAAGCCGTACTTAAAATCAATGCAATTTCTATCAAAAGTCTAATGTCATTTTCCCAGAAACAGAAAAAAGCAGTCCTAATATTTGAACAACACCACACAATACCTTGAAGAGCCAAGGCAATAATGACAAAGAACAAAGCTGTAGGCTGTACACTTCCTGTTTTCAAACTATATTACAAAGCTATAGTAATAAAAATAATATGTACTGGCACAAAAATAAACACAGGGACCAATGAAACAGAATTGAGAACCTAGATATAAACTTATGCATACAGAGTTAATTAATATTTGACAAGGGATCCAAGAATACTCAGTGAGGAAAAGATAACCCTTTTAATAAATAGTATTGGGAAATCTGGATATCCACACACAAAAGAATGAAATTGAATTCCTATTTCACTCCACCTACAAAAATCAACTGAAAGGATTAAAGACTTAAATGTGATGTCTGAGGCCATAAACTCCAAAAAGAAAATATAAGGAAACATTCCTTACATTAGTCTTGGCAAAGATTTTTTTTTATGATGATACCAAAAGCAAAAATAAACAAGTAAAACTACATCAAACTAAAGAGCTTCTGCATAGCAAAAGAAACAACAAATAAAATGAAGATGCAGCCTAAGAAAACATGTACAAATCATATACATGATATATAAGGGACTTATACAACTCAATACCAAGAAAAAAAAAACCCCACAAATAATCCACTTGAAAATGGGCAGAGGACCTAAATAGACATTTTTCCAAAGACCACAGATGATCAACAGGTACATGAAAGCGTTCTCAACGTCACTGATCATCAGGGAAATGCAAATCAAAACCACAGTGAAATCACCTCACACCAGTTCAGAATGGCTTTAATAAAGCCAGAAAAGAGAACAAGTATTGGTGAAACTACAGAGAAAATGCTATATATTGTCACACTGTTTATTTAACTTATATTTAGAGTATATCATGTGAAATGCCATGCTGGATGAAGCACAAGCTAGAATCAAGATTGTCAGGAGAAATATTAATAATCTTAGATATGCAGATGACACCACACTTATGACAGAAAGAGAAGAGGAACTAAAGAGCTTCTTAATGAAAGTGAGAGGGGAGTGAAAAAGCTGGCTTAAAACTCAACATTCAAAAAACTAAGATCATGGTATCCAGTCTCATCACTTCATGGTGAATACATGGGGAAACAATGGAAATAGTGGCAGACTTTATTTTCTTGGGCTCCAGAATCCCTGCAGATGGTGACTACAGCTAAGAAATTAAAAGACACTTGCTCCTTGGAAGAAAAGCTATGACAAACCTAGACAGCATATTAAAAAGCAGAAACATTACTTTACCAACAAAATTTCAACTAGTCAAAGCTATGGCTTTTCCAGTAGTTACATATGGATGTGAGAGTTGGACCTTAAAGAAAGTTGAGTGCCAACGAATTGATGCTTTTGAACTGTGGTATTGGAGAAGACTCTTGAGATTCCCTTGGACTGCAAGGAGATCCAACCAGTTAATCCTAAAGGAAATCAGTCCTGAATATTCATTGGAAGGACTGAGGTTGAAGCTGAAGCTGTAATACTTTGGCCACCTAATGCGAAGAACTGACTCCTTGGAAAAGACCCTGAAGCTGGGAAAGACTGAAGGCAGGAGAAGTGGATGACAGAGGATAAGATGGTTGGATGGCATCACTAACTCAATGGACAAGTTTGAGCAAGCTCCAGGAGTTGGTGAAAGACAGGAAATGCTGGTGTGCAGCAGTCCATGGGGTCGCAGAGAGTTGGACATGACTGAGGGACTGAACTGAACTGAAAGAGAAAACAAATCCTTGTGTATTGTGGGTGGGGTTACAAACTGGCACAGCCACTATGGAAAACAGTATGGAAGTTGCTAAAAAAAAGTGAGAATAGAACGAGGACAATATCCAATAATCACATTTTGCAAAGAAATGAAACCACTGTCTCAAAGTGATATCCACACTCCTATGTTCATAGCAGTATTATTCACAATAAAGAAGTTCCAAAAATCAAAGTATAAAAATATGAACAACTCAATAGAAAAATAAGCAAAGACTTAGGTATCTCACTTGCCTTACCCTAATCTCAGTCCTGTTTAAGGATTAAATGAAATAAGGTGAATGAAGTACTTAAACAGTGTCCAGCACATAGGAAGATCTTAGGAAATGATATTTATAATTATGATTCTGACTTTCTCTTAAGGTTATTTATTTTTGTTATTGTTATCATCAACCTGACTTAATCTCTTACCTCTTGCATTTCTGTTCATTAAACTGAAAATACAATGAAAATCCCTTTGGAGAGAAAATATTCTTGTGAAAATACAATGGATTCAATTTCGCTATTCTCTCATCCATGTATTCATTTGGCAACATTTATAGACTGCCTGGGATATGCCTGAGTTAGGTTGTTTACCAGAGATAGAGAATAAATAAGGCACAGTCTGTGTTCTCAAAGAGCTCATGTCTGGGGGCCAAAGGAGAGAACAAATTCAGGTAATGATAGCAATATGGCAACAGATATAACAGAGGGATACGTTGGGTCTAGGGTAGCCCAGAGGAGAAATCACCTATGTCTAGCAAGATGAAAGAAATCTTCCAGATGGCAGTGATAGTGGATACAAGTCATGAAAAATGAAAGGCACTTCAGAAGCCTGCCAAAATATAATGGGTTCTTTCCCCTGTTAGGGTATTCCTCCATACAGTGAAAATGCATAACACATAGAGAAGAATCACACTTCTCTGAGGTGAACTAGACTGCAGAGATCATCGAACGCCAAAGGTAATCAGCTAGAGGAAGTCCCAGCCCTCTGGAGGGATATTCCAATAGCACTGAGTTACTTTTAGCTGCTGTAATAACTGGGGTGTGGTCACTAGCATTCTGTGGGCAGACAGCTGGAGATAGTAAACACCTTGCAATACACAGAACAGTCAGCACATGGAAGAGCTGTATTTACATGCCAACAATGCTTCCTTTGAGAAGCACTGAAGACAGCCCATTGTTTATAGACACATGAGATCAAAAGAGGTTTCCCAGGTGGCCATAGCAGTAAAGAACTGACCTACCAATGCAGGAAACATAAGAGATGCAGGTTCGATCCCTGGGTCGGGAAGATCCCCTGGAGAAGGGAATGGCAATCCACTCCAGTATTCTTGCCTGGAGAATCCCATGGACAGAGGAGCCTGATGGTTTACAGTCCATAGAGTCCCGAAGAGTCGGATACAACTGAAGTGACTTAGCACCTATGAGATCACAAAAGGTGAGACAAAAAGGCCAAAGACTTTAGGGCAATTATGTGCACCCTGTCTGGCCCAGGTCTTTCTAGAGCAAGGCTCAACTTCTAAGTTTTTTGCAGTTTGTGAATCACAAACATTCCCTGAGGCAGCGTCAAGTGTGAATTATGTATAAGCTGGGCCATGGCCCTTTTTCCTCTATAAATATTGCCCTTATTGACACTACACCACCAACTGGACATCCCAAACAATGTGAACCAGAAAGTTTACCTTGTAACTTACAAAAACATCTTGTGGTCTATCAGTTAAGTGTCCCTGATCTTTTTCTTCTTCCAGAGGAGTCTTTCGAATGCTTGAAGAAATACCTTTTTCCTTTCTATCAGTATTCTATCAATAAATATCCATCCCTCCTCAGAGATCTACACAGATGATGATCTCTGTATTTAAAATGAAACTTAAAAAAAAAAATATTTGTTTCTTACTGAAATGCACACATTAAGCCATCTCTTAAACCAGAAAGCATTGGTTTTTACTGTTGTTTTTAACATGTTCTACTTAATAAAGAGTTTTCAGCTCACCAGGAAATTTCACTGAACTGAGGAATTTTTCTTACACTGAAGTATGATGAAAGAAAAAAATTGACCTAGAAAACTGTGGAAACTTTACTTGACAGTATTAAATAGTATTTCTTATTAATGATAATCTTAATAATATTGAACATTTTCCTTAAAAGTTTTATATTATAAAAACAACTCCTGATGGAAAACTCAGTGCATTCAATATGATTTCTGATTTATTTCATGAATAAAATAAATAAAGCAATTTTTAAAAAATTGCTGCCATAAGATAGGATGGTAAATTTTTAACAATATTTGCTAATAAGGAATCCACCTAAAATGAAGGAGACCCAGGTTTGATCCCTTTGTTGATATCTTGGAGAAGAAACGACAACCCACTCCAGTATTCTTGCTGGGAGAATCCCATGGATAGAGGAGCCTGGCGTGCTATAGTCCATGGGGTCGCAAAGAGTCATATACCACTGAGTGACTAACACTTTATATATTTTACCACTTTACTATACCTTGGAATGGCAAACACTGGTGTGATGGTTAGCATCAAGTCAGCAGATGTTATTATATGTTTTAGATTTAATATTAAAGACTCAGGTGTATAATCATTGCATAAGATCATATTTGACATTCCTAGAAAAGGAGAAGTCAAAGTAGTTCAGGACCAGAAGGCGCAACTTGGGGCAGAGGCTGATTACTTGGACTTTCTTATAGCTTATCATAAATATTTTGCCTGACCATAGTATTAGAGAACTACAGGAGACTCAGCTTCCCTCCAACTGGGAAAATTTATCAGAGCTAGAAGGGACCATAAAAATTTACAAAATAATTACCTTATATGGAAGAAACAGAGACTGTACACAAACTCACATGATGACATAATGGGGAAGCCAGAATTGAAAGTCAGACTGGTCTCATAGAGTTATAAAGTCAGCATTAGAAAGGCCTTTGGGATCACTTAGTAACCACCCCACTTCCCTTCACTAGGTATCCTCTGTTTTCTGATTCCCAGTCCAGAGTTGTATCAATGTTCCATGACTGTACACCAATCCACACTGATGATGATACCATACACAAATTTAAGAGAACTTTAAAAATCATTTTCCTTTATGGAAATGCACAAATTAAGTTCTTTATTGATTATGTCAGGAAGAAGCAAGGAAGTCTCTGAGCAAGCAAAATTTTTCATTAAATCCACACTCATTACTTACTGGAAATACTCCAGATTCCCACATGGAACCTTTTAGTACCTTCTTTGTATACGCTTTGTACACACAAGGTCCTCCAAGGAGAAGCAGAACATTAGAAGCAAGAGTTGACCACAGGGACTGAGACAGGAAAACTAAAAGGGCAAAAATGAATTGAAGAAGTTTAACTACGGCCATTTAATAGTAGAGGTACTCACAGCCAATGTGTTTTCAAGGTGGGGGAAGAAAAGGTCTTAATTATCTGAATCTTAAGTGATTAGCATAGATACCACTCAAGATTCTTTTCAGAGAGTTTATCCCCATTTTGCTGATCCTACTTAGAAAAACATGTTTGCCCAATGGAGACTCAGATCATTGAAAACAAATAGCTATGACAAACCTAGACAGCATTTTACAAAGTAGAAACATCACTTTGCCCACAAAAGTCTATATAGTCAAAACTATGTTGTTTCCAATAATCATATAGATGAGACAGTTGGACCATAAAGAAGGCTGAAAGTTCGTCTCACAGTTGTGTCTGATTCTTTGAGATACCATGGACTGTAGCCAGCTCAGCTCCTCTGTCCATGGAATTCTCCAGGCAAGAATAATGGAATGGGTTGCCATTCCCTTCTCCAGAGGATCTTCCCAACCCAGGGATCAAACCTGGGTCTCCTGCATCTCAAGCAGATTCTTTTCCAAATGAGCCACTAGGGAAGCCAGTAAGAAGGCTGAGTACCAAAGAATTGATGCTTTTGGTTACTAAGTGACCCCAAAGGCTTTTCTAATGCTGACTTTATAACTCTATAAGACCAGTCTAACTTGATGCTGTGGTGCTGGAGAAGACTCTTGAGAGTCCTTTGGACTGCAAGAAGATCAAACCAGTCAATCCTAAAGGAAATCAACACTTAATATTCATTGGAAGGACTGATGCTGAAGCTGAAGCTTCATTGCTTTGGCCACCTGATGCAAAGAGCCAACTCATTGGAAAAGATTCTAATACTGGCAAAGACTGAGGGCAGGAGGAGAAGGGGGTGACAGAGAATGAAATGGTTGGATGGCAACACTGACTCAGTGGACATGAGTTTGAGCAAACTCTGGGAGCTAGTGAAGGACAGGGAAGCCTGGCATGCTGTAGTTCATGGGGTTGCAAAGAGGTGGACATGGCTTAGTGACTGAAGAACAACAGTGAAGGTACATTTCTCAGAATTAGGAAAAAAAAAGATGAAAAGCTTCGAGTTGAAGAGGAGAGATGAGGGGTGGGAATGATATCTGGATATACCATAATGAGATTCAAAACGAAAATTCTGAAACTTCCAAAGGAAAAATACAGATCATATAAGATTTTATTTTCCAGCAGTAACACTGATGCAAGGAGATAATGAAGTAACATCAATTATTGAAGAAAAGGAATTTAGAATTCAAAATATAATTTCTAGCCAAACTGTCATTCATATGTGAAGGCATGTTAAAAATATTCCCTGGCATCCAATACTTCAGAAATTTTTCCTCACAAAGGCACACACTGAAAAGGGATCAAACACCTTGGTAAAATTTGTAGTTGCCTAAAAAATAAGTCTTTCCTGCAATGTGGGAGACCTGGGTTCAATCCTTGGGTTGGGAAGATCCGCTGGAGTAGGAAATGGCTACTCACTCCAGTATTTTGGCCTGGAGAATTCCATGGACTGTATCGTCCATTGAGTCTCAAAGAGTCAGACACAGCTGAGCAACTTTCACTTTCACTTTCAAAAAAATAAGTTAGGGCTTAAAAAATAGGAATTTAACTATAATAGTCCATAGTTTATCCAGAGATTTAAAGTTTAAACAACATCAATATGGTGGGTATGGATGGAGAGCTAAGGAATGTGAGAGGCTGCTAAGTTCTTACCCTCTGTAAATTGATCTGGGTACTGATTTTTAAAATATAATAAAAGATTTTTTAAATAAATAATGGGACATGCTAATATAATCTACCAAAATGTCAGAAACTAGCTTATGTATGTGTATAATTCAAGTAAACATAAATGGATGAAATTCATCAAGGAAAAGACAAAATTAGATTAGATTTTATTAATCAATGTATATGCTATTTACAAAAGACACAGTACAAGGTTGAAAGTAAAATGATGGGGAAAATATGACAAATATTAAGTAAGAAAAAGCTTGGTTAGCTACATTAATAAGGTAAAATAGAGAGGTTCACGTGATAAAATGTAAGTTTAGAAATCATAGCAACTTCAGTTGTTTTTAAACTTTAAGCCACAACACATGTGGAGCAAAATATATCAAGATAAGTAGAAAAATCCTCCATCCTATTTGAAGACCTCAGCACATCCCTCCTGGTTATTGATATTACAAGTAGAAAATAATTAGAAAGGGGATAAAAGATATGAAAAACTTAGTTAAGAATCTTGACCAATGAACAAGTACAGAGTTCCTCCAATAATTAGAGAAGAGACACTCTTTTAAACTATACCTAGGTCATTTAGAAAAGATTGACCAGGTATTAAGGCTTCCCTTGTGGCTCAGCTGGTAAAGAATCCACCTGCAATGTGGGAGACCTGGGTTCGATCCCTGGCTTGGGAAGATCCCCTGGAGAAGGGAAAGGCTACCCACACTCCTATATTCTAGCCTAGAGAATTCCATGGACTGTATAGTCCGTGAGGTCACAAAGAGTCGGACACAACTGAGCAACTTTCACTTTCACTTAAGGAAAAAGGAAGCCTTGAAAAATTAAATTTCAAAAAAAATTATACAGGCTATCACCTCTGATCACAAAATAATTTTATTCTAAGTTTTAAAATGCTTCAACATTTCATTTGGAAACTTTAATATGAATGCTAAAAAGCTCACATCTTAAAGAAGAAGTTATAATTAATATTTTAAATATTTAGAACTCAATAACGAAAACAAAATATGTCAAAACTTGTGTGATATGCAGTAGCATATTTTCTAATATAAGCCATTAATTACATATATATAAAAGGAAACCTCAAAATTAAGAAGTGTCTATCTTAAGAAATGAGAAAAACAAAATAAAACCATAGAAAGCAGAAGGAGGTATTAAAATTAACAGCAGAAATCAACAAAATAAAATACAAAGATATAGCATAAAAGATTAATAAAGTCAAAAGTTGGGACAAAAACAAAAAAATCAAACTTCTAACAAGATTGAACAGAGAAGGCAAAATTAAATAATAAATGAAAAGTGTGAGAAAATTTGGGCCATTAACACAGATAAAGAAAATTTTAGAAAAGATGGGAAAATAATATAACAATATTTGCTGGTAACTTTGAAAACGTAGGTGAAATGAATAAATACTGTACTTAGAAAAATATTAGAACTAAATTTAAAAAATAATCAGTTGAATAGTCTTGTATGAATAGATATAGCAATTAAAACTGACCCAGAAAGAAAACATCAGGCCAGATGATTTTCTCAGTTCAGTTCAGTTCAGTTGCTCAGTCATGTCTGACTCTTTGCAATGCAGTGGACTGCAGCTCTCCAGGCTACCCTGTCCATCACCAACTCCCAGAGCTTGCTCAAGCTCATGTCTGTTGAGTTGGTGATGCCATCCAACCATCTCATCCTCTGTCATTCCCATCTTCTCTCACCTTCAATCTTTCTCAGCATCAGGGTCTTTTCCTAGGAGTCAGTTCTTCGCATCTGGGGACCAAAGTATTGGAGCTTCAGCTTCAGCATCAGTCCTTCCAATGAATATTCAGGACTGATTTCCTTTAGATTGACTGGTTCGATCTCCTTGCAGCCCAAGGGAATCATCAAGAGTCTTCTCCAATACCATAGTTCAAAAGCATCAATTCTTCAGTGCTCAGCTTTCTTTATGATCCAACTCTCACATCCATACATGACTACTAGAAAAACCGTAGCTTTGACTAGTCAGATATTTGTTGGCAAAGTAATGTCTCTGCTTTTTAACATGGTGTCTAGGTTGGTCATAGCTTTTCTTCCATGGAGCAAGAGTCTTTTAATTTCATGGCTACAGTCATCATCTACAGGGATTTTGGAGCCCAAGTAAATAAAGTCTGTCACTGTTTCCATTGTTTCCCCATCTATTAGCCATGAAGTGATGGACTGAATGCCATGATCTTAGTCTAAGCAAGTACTATCTAACTTTCGAGGAATGTGTTATTTTCCTTTTAGATAGCAGAAAAGGAGAGAATATGCCTCAAATAACCCTATTTATTCTATAATGCCAGTATAACCCTAATGCTGAAATTAGCATAAGGCAGGATTACTGGACCATGTCATTCATTAACATACAATCAAAACTACTAAACAAAGTATTAGCAAATATAATTATTATATGCACCCAAGTTGAGTTTTTCCCAAGCATACAAGAATGGTTTAATATTAGAACACTTCAGAATATAATTCATCACATTCACTGATTAAAACTGAACAAAAGAGGTAAGCTATATATGACCATTTTGACAGATGCAGAAAAACATTTGGTAACATTCAGCACCCATTCGTGCTAAGACTTTTACTAAATTAGGAAATAGAAGTAAATTTCCTTTATTCAGTAAATGAAGTTATTAAGAATTTAATACAGGCACCTTTCTATAGAAATAGGAAACTGTTAGAAGCATTCTCTTTAAAGTTAAGAATGAGAGAAAAATTTATTCTCTCCTCACATCTAAGCAACCTTGAACTGATGAGTGCAGCCAGTGTAATGAGATCAGGAAAAAAAAAAATGAATAGATTTAGGAAAATTTAGAAAGTTTTGAATAAAACTGTCATATATCAGTAAATGATTAGAAGCAGTAAGAGTTTAGCAAGGTGACTGCACACAGTTCAGTTCAGTTCAGTTCAGTTCATTTCAGTTCAGTCGCTCAGTCGTGTCCGATTCTTTGCGACCCCATGAATCGCAGCACGCCAGGCCTCCCTGTCCATCACCAACTCCCGGAGTTTACTCAAACTCATGCCCATCAAGTTGGTGATGCCATCCAGACATCTCATCCTCTGTCGTCCCCTTCTCCTCCTGCCCCCAATCCCTCCCAGCATCAGGGTCTTTTCCAATGGGTCAACTCTTCGCATGAGGTGGCCAAAGCATTGGAGTTTCAGCTTCAGCATCAGTACACACGCAAGATCCATACAAAAATTTCAACTGCTATTGTAAATATAAACTGAAACATACTGAAAACAAAGAGAAGACACTATGTAAGCTGCAACTGTCAAAAGAAGTTCAAGCCACCTATAAAGAAAATGTTAAACATTTATGAAGAGATAATATTATAAAATAAACATATAAATGAATAAATATAATCATGCATAGGTATCTTTAATATTATCAGTTTTCCCCAGTCAATTCATGTAGTTAATCAAAACCCCAACTGAGATGTTTTTAAGTGAATTATAGGAAACTGATATATATGATAGAGTTAAAGGCTGAAAGTAGCCAGGATATTTCTGAAGAAAAGAACCAGGATAAGGAACTTATTTTACTAAATAGCAGGAACTCAAATGGGTCACTGTAAGGACAGCCCCAAGTTGATGAGCCTTGCCTCCCTTGTACACATATAACAGCCGCCAAACCATCTCTTCATGCCCCATTCTTAGGTTTAAATGGACAGCCTGAGTGTCACCACCATCTTGTATATTTCACCTTTGATGAATTTTTAACATTCTCATCAGGGCTTCCCCGGTGGCTCAGTGGTAAAGGATTTGCCTGCAATGCGGGAGCTGCAGTAGTTGCACGTTCAGTCCTTGGGTCAGGAAGATCCCCTGGAGGACGGCATGGGAACCCACTCCAGTATTCTTGCCTGGAGAGTCCCAAGGACAAAGGAACCCGGCAAGCTACAGTCCATAAGGTCGCAAAGAGTCGGACACAACTGAAGCAACTTAGCACGTGTGCTCGCACAACATTCTAATTAGCTTACCTCCTAGCCTAACCATACTTACATAGAAACAAGCATTTAAACTACCAACTAATACGGCACATACAGGTCGGGTGGGAGTGCAACAAAGTCAGGAGGCAAGAACCATTTTTGCATTTGACATCACACTTAAGACTCTGCATCTTAATGATGAATGAGACTGGTGGTCTGTGGTACTGTAGAGAATTGTCATTCAGAGGTTGTGCCTTTGTGCAATCTCTAAAGGAAAGACTGAGGAGGACCTAGGGATTTGTGTGAATACTTAATATTAGGAGGAACTTCATAATTTGTAAAACAACTGTAGACTACTGGAAGCAGGAATAATGAAGAGAACTACCCCACAAACTGCCTCTTGCTCATCACAGTCAGTCCCTATGCACGAATTCCTTTGAGCCTGTTGATCACAGGCTCTCTAGTGCTTGTGTCTATGTCTAGTGTATGTTGTGAGCAGTCCTGGAGTGATGATCAACTCCTATTGCTACTCCAGCCTCTGTGTAGCTCCATTACAGGGGGAAACCAGAGTTGTCTGGAAGAGATTGGGAAAGCAGACAGGAGCACAGGTTAAGCTGTCACTGATCTCCTATTCCACTCCACCCACCCTCTTTGCCCTAGAGTAGACACAGGTAGTCTCTCTTCTTCCTTCCTCTTGTGCTTTCCCCAAATAACCAACAAGACTCAAGTCACAGTCTACAAATGCCCTTACTGGAGCTCTTTCTTAGAGGAGGCTTGGGGTGGACTCCAAGGGTGGAGAGTGTGCAATAGACCTCAGATACATTTCATGAGCTCAACAGAGCTCAAGCTTTTGAAGTGTTGTGACTCCAGAGGGCATTAGGGATGTAAAAGGATTTTCTTTGTTTGGCTTCTGTAAAATTATAATCCGACCCTAATGCTGGGAGGGATTGGGGGCAGGAGGAGAAGGGGATGATAGAGGATGAGATGGCTGGATGGCATCCCCGACTCGATGGACATGAGTTTGGGTAAACTCCGGGAGTTGGTGATGGACAGGGAGGCCTGGCGTGCTGCGATTCATGAGGTCACAAAGAGTCGGACACGACTGAGTGACTGAACTGAACTGAAGTATGTCAAGTCAACATACCTCTGCAGGAAGAATATGAGTTAGAAGACAGAACACCTCCTCCCCACGTGATACCAGGGAGTTAGTGTGTGTGTGGGCTCAGGTAAGTCCCACCCCATTTAGATTTCAGTTTCCTCATCTGTGGCATGGGAGTATCTTGAAATCTCATCTCTTTCTAGTGTTCTGTGATTCTAAGGAGGATCCTTGAGAAGATGGAGATCCGCACAGAATGGCCACCAGGAAGGCAGGCCAGAAGGTGTCTGCCTGATGACCCTGTGGAAATTGGCAACAATGCCTTTCTCCTTTTATACTTTCCAAGGATTCTAATGGACCATCAAGTATCAAATCAGGACCATTGGAACGTCCCTAAATGAGTTATCTTTAATCTTCCTCCATTCTTAAGTCTTGCTCATTTCAGTTTGGTTGAAATTGCATCCTACCCTGTGGTTTGCAGAAAAAGTCCACAGTGGTTTTGTCTCCTGGTTTCAATTTAGGGTCCACTCTCCTCTAATCACTAGAAGCCAGTATGTTTTCTAATAATTCCTGTTTTGCCAAGTTTTGAGTTAACGGGCTTCCTCCGCCCCAGGTCTGAAGCCCCACCACATGAGTGGTAGCTGAGACACTTCAGCCTTCATTATGAGCTATGTTCCTAAGCCACGAATAAAACCAAAATAACAATTAGCTTCATGTAAATATTGAGCCACAGCATTTCCTTCTCATGTTCTAGAGAAAGCCTGAGCCTGTCCTGGTGAAATGTCTGGGTGTGATGGATTTAATCCCTTGTGAATGTTTGAATCTTACATCCTAACCAGAGTTCTGAGGACAGTTTTCTGGGACTCTCATGGGCTTATGAAGGGTCAGTTTAGTGGCTGGTCTGCCTGCACCATTTGTATTGGGCAGTAGTTCTTTCTCTAGTACAATACCACTCCTGCTCATCAACCTGCCTAGTGATGCTTATGCAATATAGCCCCACAGTCTACGTCCACATCTACTTCAACAGTTTGCCATTGGGTCTTCAGGCTCAATTCCATCTTGGAGATCCAATGCCATCTAAGGGGAAACAGAATTTGTCTGTCTGTTTCTGAAAACACAAACACCCAGGCTACTTTTCAGCCCTGGATGGGCCTTTGGGCTTATCTGAATACGCTGAGAGATGATCGTCTGTGCTATCTAAATTAATCCTCTTGTGTCTCCAGAGGCTTCCGTGTAACCCCTGAGGGCTAAGGCTCCTGCCCATCCAGTCTGATCTGAACAGAGGTGCAGCCACAAAAAACGAAGGTTCTTACTGCTGAAGGGGAGCTAAGGTCACCCATTCAGGTCCCTAGCTCAAGCCTTCATGTTCCTTGGAGTCCAAGCAGAACAAACTATTCCCCACTTTTACCAACATTCCTGAAGTTCAACACAAGGACTCCTTTATTATACAGGATCATTTTTGCTAACTGTTGCTAATCTCCACAGAAAACAGACAGAGCAAAAACATAACAAAGTAGAGTGTCCCAGGCTGTGTAACCCAGAAGCGGATGCTGAGAGGGAGTTTAGCAAAATGTCTATGGGATGGATGCCCATGAAGGGAAAGAGAGACTGCAGGATTGGGTGGAGGGAGAGAAGTTGAAGTTGTGATGCAAGCTGGGCAAAGCCTTCACCATCCAGTAGGGGATCTCTGGAGAGAGGATGTCCCTCAGAGGTCCCACTTGGGAGGGGACACAGCTAGAACTCTGTGCTCCTTTTGCCTGACCAATGACCTGATACAAGGTGCCCCCAGAATGCGTGGTCTTGCATGGGGCAGTCCCCTGAACATGTTGTGTCTGTTGGCCTCAATCCCAATGGCTGGGGCACCAGGTTCCTTCTTGAAGGGGGTCTGCCTTCAGTAGGGCTGTGCACTTGCACTGCTAAGTACCCTGGCCCCTGGGTTATGACTCTTGATTCCACTAGAACCTCAACTAGTCATCCAGGAATGGAGTGCAGCAAATCTTGCCTCTCCCTGACTAGGCTCAAACCTGATGGAGGCCTGCCAGAATGACACTCCCTCCCTGGATGATGTCTCCAGTGTGTGGGTTGCATCTGCAAACATAATAAACTGGTTCACGGGTCCATCACCTGGACCTCTGGTCACTCCCAGAACAAGGATCTTGCAGTATCTACACTCAGCACGTTGGTGCATCCATCTCTTCTTTCAGCTCAAGTCTCTTTGCCTGTAACAGCCATTGCAATGATCTTATAAAGAGGCGAACTTCTCTGCTTTAATTAGACATGACTCTTAGGAGCACGTTTTCAGTGTCTACCAGTAGGCATTGTGTGATATGAAACGGATGACATTTGCTTTCCTCAGACCCCTGCAAAAGTGTTTATTTTTACAAAGAGAGTCCATCAAACTGCAAATTAGCACCCAGGCATCCTTTCCTGTGTTCCCCTCCCATCTGGCTTCCTCGCAGAAATTACATTCTTCTCAGCTTTCCCAAACTGTTAGCACACAACTCTGCTCCCATTTGCTTGGTGTCAGTTTAATATTGCATTAATTAGACAATTAGAGGAGGGCCCAAGAAGATTCCCAGCTAACGTGCTTTCGGGGGGAGTCAGGTTGATTGGAAGTGGCTCTTTTTCATTTTTAAATTGTGTTTGGTTTTGCCTTAGCACAAAAATGTTACTTGATTAAAATCGCAGAAGCTGAATTGATTCTGCATGATTAAAGTATTGCCATGGAATCAGAACTCCAAGTACCTGACCCTTCAAGGTACTCTGTGCCATCTTGAAAAAAGTACCTTGTAGCTTTGTTGATAGCATGCAAACAGCTGAATGAAAAGTGAAAACTTCAGTCCAATATGGGTGAAAAGGCAAACACCCACCTGGCTTTAGTTGAGGCATGGGGGGCTTGGGAATGGGTCCGTGCACATGGTACAGTGGTCCAGATTCTGGGGCCCAGTCCTGCAGTGTACCGCTGTGACCCTGGGAACTGACTGCTTTCCTCCCTGGCCTTGATCTCCTCATCTGGGAAAAAATGATTGTTAGGCCAACTTGGCCAGATAAAGACAAGGAACTCGCAGAGAGGTGAGGGTGTACTGACATGTACTATTCAGATGAAACCAAATAATCTGCAAATGACATGGAACTTTATAAACAAGACTCCGGCGATGAAGCCTTTTCCTGCTGTTTTTATTCAAATACTTGGCAACATGGGGGCTATTATATTTAGTAATGATAATTAAACTATTCCGTGTGTTCTGGTACTCACAGAATATCATGAAACATTCACTCTGGAACAGATCTTAAAGCTAATCTGGTCTAGTAGCATCCTTTTCTAAATGCTCAAAGGGTTTAAGAAACTAAAAACCTCATATTTGGTCTTTGAGGACACTAGCCTGGGCCCGGAGTCCACAGTCAGGGTTCTGGCCTCTGTGCTAAGCCAGCTCCAAGCCTGTCTATGTCCAGACAAGCCTCACTAATCAGAGTTTCACTCAGGGAATTTCTTCATGGAAGTGACATGGAATTATCAAAGCTGAACACAGGTCAGACGAACGATCTCTTGGATGATTTGGGACTTGCTCCCTGGTCAAGGCCCTCATGCTGCCTGCCTGGGGACACTCGACCTTCTCTGGCTGCTTCTCAAGCCCTTAGTCTGTTGAGGTTTCAGAAACAAATGCTGCAGAATTCAGCTCTCAACTCCTGAGTTTTCCAAAGTGGGTTGATTTGAGGGCTTTCCTGGTGTGAGTTGACACTGAGCTTAGCCTATTTTAGAGTCAGCTCATTACACTGCCTGTACCTGGAGTGGGGTCAGATGCATGACTGACTACCTGAGTCCCAAGACCAGTGAGTGGCCCACCTGGTGAACGGGAGCAAGGATGGCATCAGAAAAGGAAACCACCTTCAGGCAGGTGGAGGCAGGCAGGCGTGCACAGTATCCATCAGAAGGTCCCTGCTGGAGATAACAACCCTGCTTTTCCACTTGGATTCCCACTCTTCCTTTTTTTCTCTCGAGATATTTTTCTCAAGATAAATCCTTTATTTCTTCATAGACCCTTCCATGCCACAGTCACACATGCAGGACTATTTCTCTTGGAGACCAAATACCCAAAGTCCCTCTATAAAAGCAAAGAATAGCAACACTTCCCTTTCTCTGTGATGGAGACATTAATGATATAAAAACACACCAGAGAGAAAATGGACTAGATTTCTGACCAGGGTCTTACCAATACCCAGTGTCTGGTAGGCGGCGCTAGTGGTAAAGAATCCACCTGCCAATGCAGGAGATATAACAGATGCAGATTTGATCCCGCAGTAGGGAAGATCCCCTGGAGTAAGAGAAGGCAAGCCACTTCAGTATTCATGCCTGAAAAATTCCATGGACAGAGGAGCCTGGTGATCTATATAGTCCATGGAGTCGCAGAGAGTTGGGCATGACTGAGGGACTGAGCAGAGAGAGTCAAAAAAGACTTGGGAATTGACCTTCTTTGGTATTTGTTAGGTATTCTATACTTTCTTCCACATAACAATGGCCCTTATAGGGGCCCCCAAGAGCACCAGGAGGCAGGAATTTTGCTGTTCTCCCTCTCAACCACAAAGAATGTTAGAAACTCACAGGAAAACTAACACACAAGATCCCCTGCGTCAGTCCACGGTAGACGTGGCTGCCCCTCCACTTGCATGTGCATCCTGGGACCAGCACCCTGGTTCAGGGGATGCTGGTCTGTGGGGCCTGCAAAGTCCTGGGAGGTCTGTGCCTCCCAGATGGGGGAAGCCCCCTCATCGCCCCCACCCCTCACCTTACTCATCCTGAAGAAGCCAATCGGCTTCGGATTGCCAGACCAAGGAATGCCCCATGCTTCTGAGCCCCATGTATCCAACCTGCATGCCCCCCCCAACCTCCCCATGTGGCCCATTCCTGATCACAAACTCTCTCTCTCTGCAGACAGCACTCTCTCCCCTCCTCTGTGTCTCCCCTCCCTTTTCCCTGGTCTTCTCTTTGGCATAGCCACCGGGCTGGGGGCTCTCTGAGCAGGCGTGGTCAGCTCACAACTAAGGACATGAAAGCCCCACCTCCCTTTTGCCCCCAGGCCCCTCAGAGTCTGCCTACTGATATGGCTTCATTGGGATTCCCGACTCCAGGTATAGTTACTCCATTATAAATCAATTCAGTTTCTCAAATTCAACTGTGCTATTCATTGCCTTCTCTCTCTTCTTTTTAAACAACTTTTTATTTTGTGTTGGGCATAGCCAATGAGCACTGTTGTGATAGCTTCAGGTAAACAGCAAAGGGACTCAACCGTACATACACGTGGATCCATTCTCCCCCAGACTCCCCTCCCCGCCAGGCTGCCACGGAACATCGAGCAGAGTTCCATGTGCTACTCAGTAAGTCCTTGTTGGTTACCCATTTTAAATAGAGCAGTGTCCATCCCAAACTCCCTAACTATCCCTTCCCCCTCTTCTTCCCCCACCCCCCGCAGCCATAAGATAATTCTCTTTAAGTGTGTGAGTCTGTTTCTGTTTTGGAAGTAAGTTCATTTGTATCGTTTCTTTTTAGATTCCACATAGACTGGATGTCCTATGATACTTCTTCTCTGACTTACTTCACTCAGTGTGACACTCTCGGAGTCCATCCCTGTTGCTGCAAATGGCATTAATTCATTCTTTCTAATCATTGCCTTCTTTAAAAAAAATGATTTTTAATGGAAGGATAATTGCTTTACAATATTGTGTTGGTTTCTGCCATAAATCCACGTGAATCAGCCATCGGTATACACATGTCCCCTCCCTCTCGAAACTCCCTCCCACCTCCCGCCCCATCCCACCCCTCCACGTTGTCACAGGGCCTTCTTTTCTGGAAGAAGAACACAGAGGTCTAGTTGCATCCGACTGTCCTTGGGGGTACAAAGCCCTGGGTTAGGAGCTGATTTTGCCAGGAGCTCCCTGAAATGGACCCTGGGCCAATCCCTCTCCCTTTCTCTGGGCTTGGTCTCCGGCTCTTACATGAGAAGGTGAGACTAAAGGGTTACTAGAAGTCTCTCGAAGTCTCTTCTGACTCCAAGGCTCGCTGGGATTCAGAGTGAGGGGGGTGGGGGAGCAGCATTCCTGGGGAGTGACACAATTCCGAACTGGGAGATCAAAGGGGCTCCTTGAGGGAGGCCCCAACCAGGAGCTCCCGGGCCTGCGTCTGGGGTCGGTAATTAGCTCCTGCCGCCACCTTCCTCTCTGCGGCTCGAGGGGCGGGTGGGCGAGCTCTGCAGGCCCAGCAGCAGAGTCCCCCGCCCCGCCAGAGCAGAGGCAGGAGGGTGAGGGTGGTGGGAGGAAGGGTGATGCCGAAGGGAAGGGTGTCTAGCACCACCAGGAACTGTGTGACATCTGTATGGAACTTTATGTTAGACAGATGCAAAGTTTAAACATCTTAACAAAAAGCAGTCCACTCCGGGCTTTCTCAGCACCAGTGTGAGAACCGCGCTGTGTGGATACCTCTTAAAGTATTTGATGAGAGGCTGAAAGCCTGACAGGCTAACACTTCACTTCCTTCCAATTAGGGGCCTTTAACATCAAAGGCCCAGGCCCCCACTCAGCCCGGCTCACTTGAATGAATTAGGGGAGAGAATGAACCCAGGAGTTGCTTCCTTCTCTCCCTCGCAGTAGACACGGGGCTCTGGGGGCTTTAATAAGATGTTGGAGGTCACCCGGGTCAGGCTCTGACGGGGGGGCGGGGGGGCACCGGGAAACCACCAGAGTGTTTCAATATGTATGGTGTTTGTCGGGCAATCAGGCCCCCACGAAGCCTCCCCCGGTGGGGCTGTCTTGCGGGGGCCCCTCCAGCGGTGGGGCACTCAGGCAGGCGGGGGGTGCCCTGGTCCCACTCAGGTGGGTGTTCGAGGCTTGGGTGCAGGGGGCGCCAGGGCTATTGGTTTAACAGCAGCTTTTTCTGACATTGTTTTGGTGACATAGCTGGGAACATACCCACATCAGGGGCCTGTCCATCAGTCTCAGAGTTTATTGTGGAGACACGAGGCAGGAGCCGTTCTCAGCTACCTGGCTAGCTGGCTACTGGCATCAGTCAGAGAGAGAATGCGACTCTGTAAGCAGTCAGAGCCAGAGGAGAGAAGAGAGCTTTTCTTTTGATTTTGTTTACCTTTGCTTGAAAGAGACCCAAATCTCCTCTACAGCAGCTCTGACCAGTCGTTTTCAATGCCTGCCTGTGCATGTCAGTGTCCGGCAGCTCTCCATCCTAAAAGGTTACATTCACTCCGTGGTGAGCAGCTCTCAAGTTAGGAAGAGCATCCTTCTGTCGAGTTTGAGGATGCCTTTTTGTAACGCACTCAGCCAACTCTGTCTCACTTCACGCAGTTGAACCAACAGTAAGATCTCTGGAGCCAGGCGAGCCTGGATTACAAGCATGACTCCACCCTTCCACTGTCTGCAAACAGGGGAGTTACTCTGACTTTAAGCTTCTGCTTCCTTTTTGGCAAAAGGGGATTTTCACAGTCTAGGTAAATGTTTATAAAGCACCTATTACTATCTATGTAACTACATAGTCAGTACTTAATGAGAGGTTCTTATTATCTATTACCTCTTAAGCCCCATAGGACTTCTCTTCTTCTTAACATCCGCTGTTCTATCCTGACTCCATTGCCGGATGAGAAGTGCTTGGTGGCATCCACAAAGACAGGTCTCTGGTGACAGAGGGATAAAGGTGACCTTGTACACTGAGGATGGATTGAGCTGGCTCCAAGTTCAGGTATAGTCTAGTCAAATGGGGAAGCTCATGGTACAGAGAGGACTGACAACATCACAGAAGAGCAGTCTGAAACACGAGAGATGTCTAGAAGGCAATAGGGTAGTGCCATTTGCTGGAACGTTGGATAAGAGACAGAGAAGACTGTAGACCTGGGGCAGCGCTTTCAGGGGCAGGCTTTGAGAATCATTCTAAGTCATTTCAGAAAGAATTACTCTACCTATAAGCTGGGCTTTTGCAATAAGCCTATGATCACTTTTGCTTCTCACAAGAAAGCTAAGTATTGTTATACCAATTTTTCAGATGCAGATACTGAGGCTAAGAGAGCTTCAGTGACTCACCCAAGAATTCTCTAGAACCAAGGTGGTCTTCTAACATCACATGCAGATTAATGAAATGACTATGGTCTTGCTGAAAACATAAAAGCAGCATCAACAGGCAAGAAAATGGAGCCAAGGACAGCTCAGGGTGGGCTGGAGCAGTAAGAGAGACTTCCTGAAAAATGTGGGCCTGACTTTGCATCTTCTCCACTTTGGACTCCAGCAGCTCTTTAACATCCTGCAACTAAGCCATCAACTGTCTAGGTCTAAGGAGAGACAGCTAGTCATATATTTAGATCCAGAGTCTGTCTTCACAAATATTTGAGGGACCCATAAAATCCTGAAAATAGTATCATGTATGTGTTGGCGATGATGATGACTTTGGAGGATGGACTCACGTATATTAAGCACCTGCTGTTTGCTAGGAGCATTTTCAAAAGCTCTCTGTGTTCATCTTCACCCGACACTGTGTGGCAGGCATTTTAATCTCAGTTTTCCAGATGAGGCAACTGAAATGACAAAGGTTAAGTGACCTGCCCAAGGTCAACCTTAGTCTAAGAAACGGGTCTTCCTGGCTCCAAATCATGGACTCTTTCCACTCTATTTATTTTACTTCTAAACTAAATACTGATGCTCTATCTGGGGTCACAGTTCTGTGCCCAGTGATCTCGAGGCCTCAGAGTCACAGATGGAAGAAGGAGGGTCTATACCTGTCTTTCTAACACCTAGAGCAGAAGCTGACAGCCCAGCTCCAGCTAATCAACCATGCTCATTTCTAATTTGTGTTTTGAGAGAAAAAGGTCCTGAGGACTTCTCCAGGATCTCTGTTATAATTCACCATTAATGAGCTGGGTCATTATTTTTTAAGGCTCCATCAATACCTCCCTGTGGCAAAGTCAGCTTTAAGCCACAGATATTTATGTACAAATTGCAATGCATCCCTACACCTTAGTCACTTCCCCTGACAACTGATCATTCTTCTTAGCCCCCTTCTGCAGCAGCAATGAAAGAGAACTTCAACCAGAGTGTATGGAGAGTGCAGCAAGTCAGGATGCTGGGGTCCATGGGGGAGACAGGCTGACATTCCAGCCCCTCAAAGGGCCGTAGGTCTAACTGAAGTGGCAGTGATCAGAATGGGAAGCAGAAAACAGAAGAGGACACGACGCAAATGGTTTCCTGTGTTCAGTTCAGTTCAGTTCAGTCGCTCAGTCGTGTCTGACTCTTTGTGACCCCATTAACTGCAGCACGCCAGGCCTCCCTGTCCATCACCAACTCCCGGAGTCCACCCACACCCATGTGCATTGAGTTGGTGATGCCATCCAACCATCTCATCCTCTGTAATCCCCTTTTCCTCCTGCCCTCAATCTTTCCAGCATCAGGGTCTTTTCAAATGAGTCAGCTCTTCACATTAGGTGGCCAAAGTATTGGAGTTTCAGCTTCAACATCAGTCCTTCCAATGAACACCCATGACTGATCTCCTTTAGGATGGACTGGTTGGATCTCCTTGCAGGTACTAGCAAAACTCCATGAAGTCACTGTTGCTTGAATAAGCTGGAGCTTCCATTCCTGAGGCCCCACTAGATTGGAGAAATCAGACCAAGGGAAGGAGTGATTCTATGACTTTGCAGTCAACATAAAGCACGTTGCAATAATATCACACTACAGAGTTGAGATGCAGTCAGCTTTCCTCTTCCTTTTTTCTGGTCTTCGAAGCAGCATCCACAGATCTAGACCTTGTGTTCTATGCATGAAGATAGCAGAGAGTGCACATTTAGAAAACAAGAATGAGACTTCCCTGGTGGTCCAGTGGTTAAGAAGCCACGTACCAATGCAGGGGACAGAGGCTTGATGACTGGTTGGGAAGATTCCACATACTGTGGGGCAACAAAGCCCGTGTACCACAACTACTGAGTCCATGCGCCTAGAACTCAAGCTCCTCAACAAGAGACGCCACCACAGTGAGAAGGCCGCACATCACAACTAGAGAGTAGCCCCTTCTCACCGCAACTAGAGAAAGCCTGAGCAGCAAGGAAGATCCAGCACAGCCAAAAATAAATAAATAAAGTCAGAAAATGAAAATGGTGAGAAGTCATAAGAGATGAAAGCAGTTTCTATATAAATTATATGTCATGTATAAATTGGTATATGTTATTATTACAAATTCAGTTCAGTTCAGTTGCTCAGTCATGTCTGACTCTTTGAGACCCCATGGACTGCAGCATGCCAGGCCTCCCTGTCCATTACCAACTCCCGGAGTTTACCCAGGCTCATGTCCATTGAGTCAATGATGCCATCCAACCGTCTCATTCTCTGTCATCCCCTTCTTCTCCTGCCCTCAATCTTTCCCAGCATCAGGGTCTTTTCAAATGAGTCAGCTCTTTGCATCAGGTGGCCAAAGGATTGGAGTTTCAGCTTCAACATCAGTCCTTCCAATGAACACTCAGGACTGATCTTTAGGATGGATTGGTTGGATCTGCTTGCAGTTCAAGGGACTCTCAAGAGTCTTCTCCAACACCACAGTTCAAAAGGGAAGAAGCTGTTTGGACTTGGTCATTGATTGTAGTGGAGGTCTCAGAGATTTGAAAAATCCAGATGGACTTCCTAGAGGCATTGGAGCTTGGATTAGGCCCTGAACATGACACAGGATTCACCAGGCCATGGGAAGGAAGAAGGGTGAGAGGAGATGGTGTCTAAAGACACAGAAGACGGAATGAGATGCCTTGTGTGAGTGATGAGATCTGGTCATGGAGCCCAGCAACAGAAGTGTCTGCAGGGAGAGGAATTGGGACCTGATGGTGACCTGCCTCTTGGCATGAGGAAGTGGAGGAAACATGTGTTTCTCAGGGGTGCATCTGGGAGCGCCCCATAGAGGTGATTTTCTGAGGCCCTGAAGTTCTGTGTGTATTACTGCAGGCCCAAGAGCCCTGTTCCTGCCAGGAGACTGTGGAAACTTGGGCTCTAACCAAGAAAACGCATCTCTGGCCCCAGGACCCCACAGGTGCCTGCTGTCCATGCCCGTGTCACTCTCCTGCCTGCTTGTCACACCCCTCGCCTGCCCCTCTAAGCTTGCCCAATGCCCTGTCACCTCTCCAAGGCCGGTTCAAGGCATACCCTCTCCACCTAGCCTCACAGTATCCCCTTTACCTCAGCAAATCTCCATGTCTTCATCAGTGAGATGGGAGGCATGCTCGTCCTCTTCTCTGTGAGAGCTGTTCTGCACATGAGAAGAGACGGCTCATGCCCTGGCAGGTCCTGGGCAAAGGAGTAGCCGAGTCAAGGAAAGAACTGGAACTTTCCAGAACTCCAGAACTCGGACTGGAGTTTGAACTCTGCCTCTTCCCTGAAGGGTCCTGGGGAAGGAAGTGGGCTCTTCAAGGCCCATGTCCATCTTCTGGTGGGAGGTGCCCTGGTGGCACCTTCAGGAGCTACCGGTTGGTGAGGAGAGGTGAACAGGGAACTGGCATAGCCATGTTCCAGGCACATCAGAGGTCCCATTCTGGGTGTGTTGGTTTGCTCCCATCTTCTCCTTTGCTCTTCCTTGCCTTTACTCCTCAAGAACTGAGCCAGCCATTGCCAGGTCCCCTGCCCCAGATGGTGACCATGTTGTTTCACAGATTACAGAGTTGGTCCTACAGACAGCGGCAGCTCTCACTTTTCCCCAAACTCTGGGTGCTGATGAATGATTCACTGGGACATCAGGCTCATTACAAGATGTTGCTGAGTCTCTCTGTCCCACTCCCCATCCCCCTGCCCCCTCCCCACCTACCCAGCGAGGATGTGCTGGCCTCTGGGGTAACCAGCCATCACTGGTGAGCTCCTACAGTGGGCTCATCTTCCCGGGAACTGGACAGCTCCTGGGGCCATACTGCAAATGTCTGACCTCCAGGTATGTCTAGGTCATGGGGATTTATTAGTTGGACTCTGCGGTTCAGCAGATGACATTTTTAAAGGTGTTTTATTGCTTTGTGACCTGTGTACATCACAGGGTAATTCTGAGGCTTTGGGTCTGAGTGATCGTCTAAGGTACAACAGCTGCTCCCACGTCACAGCCCTGTCTGCTCAGCACAGGAAATCCAGGTATGGCCACTCTCACCCCATCCTCAGACCCAGTGTCCAAAATCTCAGGCTCTCCTCTTATCCCAAGCTGCATCTTGATGTCCAGTCCAGCAAGGGAGGTTTTCTATGAAAAGATTTTAATCAAATTTCCCCAAAGGCTATCGATGTCCAACTATGCTATGTATCCAGGGAAACTGAGGCTCAGAGAGGTGAGGGAGACTTAATCCAAGCTGGACAAAGTGAACACTGGAAGTCTGGGGTAGGACCCATCATCATTCCACTCCACAAGCTGCATCTGCAAGATGCTTCCCTTTGCTCTAAGAGCAATGATCCACCGAGCATGCCTCGAAGGGTGATTCCTGGATCAGCATCACCAATGATGTGCTGCAGAGACCGGTCTGGAGACCAGGCTCTTAAAGAAGCCCAGAAGCCACTGGAAGACATGCACCTCTCTCTGCATTCATGGGGCAGCCTGGACTGTCTATAGCATCTCAGAATAGCCGTGGAACTCAGTACATGGCCCGCTTCTTAGCAACCCTTTGAAAATAAGTGTAGGAGCCCTTCCTCCAGAACAGTGTCTGACTTGGAGGCTTCCAGTCGCCTCTTGGTGTTGATCATAGCACCAACACCAATACAGGCAGACCTCGGAGATGGTGCGGGTTTAGTTCCAGACCACTGCAATCAGGCAAACAGTGCAAGTAAAGCAAGTCACACAAATTTCTTGGCTTCTCAGTGCATATAAAAGATATGTTTATGCCATACTCTAGTCTATTAAGTGTGTTCCAGCATAATGTCCAAAAAAAGCCATGTACATACCTGAACTAGAAATACTCTGTTGCTGGAAAATGTTAACCATCATCTGAACCTAATCTTCTTGCTGGTGGAGGGTCTTGTCTCGGTGTTGATGGCTGCTGACTGATCAGGGTGGTGGCTGCTGAAGGGTGGCTTCTTTCTTTCTATTCTTTCTTTTCTTTTTGGCCGCGGCATGTGGGATTTTCCATGTGGCATGTCCCCTGTCCAGAGATCAAACCCACACCCCCTGCTTTGGAAGCATGGAGTCTTAACTGACAATTTCTTAAAATAAGAAAACAATGGAGTTTGCTACCTCGATTGACTCTTCCTCTCACGAATGATTTTTCTGTAGCATGTAAAGCTCTTTGATGGCATTTTGTCCACTGTAGAGCTTCCTTTAAAATTGGAATGCATCCTCTCAAACCCTGTCTCTGCTTTATCAATGGTGTTTACATGATATTCGCAATCTTTTGTTGTCATTTCAACAGTTTCACAGTATCTTTTCCAGAAGCAGATTCCATCTCAAGAAGACATTTTCATTGTTCATCTGTAAGAAGCTACTCCCCATCCATTTCAAGTTGTATCACAGATTGCAGTGATTTAGTCACATCTCCAGGCTCTACTTCTAATTCTGGTTCTCTTGCTGTTTCCACCATATCTGTAGTTGCCAACAGCATCAAAGATCACTGATCATAGGTCACCATACAAATATAATCATGGTCAAAAAGGCTGAAATATTGTGAGAATTATGAAAATGTGACATAGAGACTCAAAGTGAGTAGATATTTTGGAAAAAGGTACTTTAGAAAAAGACTTGCTCTATGCAGGGTGGCCACAAACCTTCAATTTGTAAAAAAAACAAGAAACAAAAATGAAAACACCAGCCCTCAATATTTACAAAGCACAATAAGGTGAAGTTATGTCTCTATTATAATTATCTACACTATCTTCCAACCTGGCACCTAAACCATGAACTTCTACGGACAGAGACCAGGATGACTCAGTCCTGTCTCCCCAGGACCTTCCCCATTGCCTGGCTCAAAGTAGCAGCTCATTATATGTTAATTTTATTAAGTTAATCTCCAAACCTGCCACCCACCCCTGGGGGGAAACAGAGGACCCAGTCTCTTCCTCTCAGCATTCCTCTGATGAGTAATGCAAGCCTAACAAATATGCTTCCAGCTCCAGGACTGGTATTAAGGCATGTAATGCAAATGTTGCAAAGTTCAGCCCATTCTAGGTTGGGTGAGGTTTGGATGATAAAAGTCACACAAACACACACACACACACTGCTATTTTGTCAAACACCAGCCTCCTAGGAGCAGAGATGTGTGAAACCCTTTTATCGGTTTCTTATGCAAGATCAATGAAACACATAGTTGAGTCTGAAATGATGAGGATCTTTACCCCAGACTGCTAGCTATTCCTGTTTCCCTGAGCCAACTCAGTCTTGGCTCAGTTTGACAGACTTGTATTGAGTGTCTACTCTGAGCCAATAACCGAGTGAGACATTTTGCTGTTGTTCAGTCACTCAGTTGTGTCTGACTCTTTGCGACCCCATGGACTGCAACACACCAGGCTTGAGATGTTAGTACAACAAAAATGAACAAGTTGTAGTGCCTCCTCTCAAAAGTCCATCATCTGCCAGAGGGGGAAGATGGGAAATCAGATTATTAGGGTACAAAATGATGTGTGCCGTGTAAGATGCCTACAGGGTATGGAACGGTAGAAGTAGGCTCATGAGCTTGGGTGACACATGAGGTCCACATCCATTGGAGGTAATAGCTGGGCTGTGAATTAGACAGTAAGTGGAAGTGGTGGTATGAGAGACAAGCAGGACCTCACAGGCAGAGCACAGAGAATGAGCAAACATGTGAGCTGAGAAAGGGTCTGAGGACCACAGGAAACTTCATACTACTCAGAAGAAGATTTGAAGCTATGGAATGGCAGATTTGGGGAAGTTAGGGCCCCATCACAGAGATTCTGTTTGCCAGCTTAGGGAGATTTGACTCTATGCTGTGGGCAACACAGTGAGTTAGTAAAGACCTTGGGTATGGGAGTAAAGTGACTTCCCTGGTGGTCCAGTGGTTAAGACTTCACCTTCCAGTGCAGCAGGTGCAGGTTCGATCCCTCCTTGGGGAGCTGAGATCCTATATGCCTCTCAGTCAACAGAACATAAACAACAGAAGCAATATTGTAACAAATTCTATAAAGACTTAAAAAAAAAAAACAGTGATGGAAAAGACCTCTCCTCCGCCAAATACTTTAAAAAAAAGTGTAGTAATAAAGACCTATTTGCTTTAAGGAGATCCCTTTGGTGACCATGCACAGGGTGAATTGATGTTACAGTTGGTGGATAAAAGGATATTATTTACAAAATGACTATAAGTAAACATCCTAGAGGGAAGATGGTAAGTCTTAGTTGAGGGCAGAGAAAAGGGAATGGAAAGAAAGGAATGCTTCATGAGATTCAAGGGATGTAGGACACCCAGGCTTAGATAAGCAATTAGATATGTAGAACCTAGTCTTCCTCGTTGGAGCTGCCACTCTAGGACCATCAGCTTATCCAAGCCTGAGGGGTACTAGGGGCCAATAGGTGGGCTCACGACCTTAGCAGAGAACCAGGTGGAACTCTGCCCTTGTCCTTTGGGTTGACTGGGCAGAACATGGCCATCAAGAAATGAGAGAAAGTGGCCAACGTCTTGGGAGAAGACCTGCAGGATCATAAAGCACATATGCTGGGTCTTCTACCTCTAAAACTGCTTGGCTTTCCAAAGGTACACTGTGCTTACAGGAATGGCAGGACTCGTTTAATTGGTAGCCTTTGAAATGTTTTATTCCCCCCCCCCCCCAATCTTCATTAAAACGAAATGAGGGCTGCAGTGGCTAGGGGAGACACCGGGCCTTTCATGAACCTCGTTAATATCAGTAGCACATGTCCAGGCTACCCTGCCTGACTGACCTGAGTGCCAGGGGAGACAGTGAGGACAGGCAAGGGGAAGACTCTGGCAGGTGGCTGATATAATTTGCCAATATCAGCAATGATCAACAGGCCTGGTGTAAGACAATAAGATAGGTGAGCACATGCACTTGAGTTTGGAGGGAGGGCAACACCGAAGTCCTGTGTAAAACCCCGCCTCTCTCCTGACCTGTCCACTCATCTCCTTACATGAGGATATCAGTGCCTACTTCCTAGGTTTTCAGTGACAATCCAGTAAGTAGCAGTAAAGAACAATGGTTAAGAAAAAACATAAGTTTGGCATGAATGGCCCCACTCAAACCCCTGTTCCATCAACTACAAGCAGTGAACCTTGGACATGTCCCCTCAGCTCTCTGCATGTATCTATCCTTCTAAAAGAGAAACAATGGTACTCACATCATAGGATGATGTTAAGATGAAAGATGATACACGTGATGTTGGCACCTAAAAGGAGTCCATTAAATGGGAGCATGCTTCTGATAGAAGTGAACTGGGTCCTTTATCCAAAGACCAAGGTTTAGGGTACCCTGGACATGAATAGAGCAGGAGGGGTGATAATTAACCTCTGATTCGGTGGCAAGCACCTTCTAAGTACGTGTCATTTCGGTCATTTCTGTAGGCCCAACTCCATCACTTATGATTTCCATTTTACAGACAAGATTGGAGGTCCAAAGAAAGTTAGTGACTTGCCCAATGTCTCACTCACTGGGATTTAAACCCTGTATCACTCTTCTATGGGTTAAAATCCCTGCTCTACATGGCATGCCTGTTCCTATCGTGGTGGCCAGTGGCTCCTTCATGGAACTGTCTTTCCAATGGCCTGGCATTTATTGAGGACCTACTGTAGGCCAGGCCTGTGCCAGGCACTTGACACAATCTCATTGCATCGCCATAACCCTATGAGCTGCCTACTATTGCCCCCACTTCACAGGCTAGGTGACAAGCCTGAGAGATCCTCCCGCACTTCCTCAGGCTGCAAGCTTATTTGATTTGTGCTCTCACCCTAACCCCACTGTGTTCCAGCCATTGGAAAGAGATAAAACAGAAGGATGAGGGTGGCCATCTCTACCTTGCATCTTATTCAAGGCCCTTTCACAGACCTTTTCTCTTCTCCTCAAAGCAGGTATTGTCATCCCAATCATACACAGGGAACTTGAGGGTGAAATAGTCAGCAACTTTCCCAAGGTCATGAGCAAGCCAGCAGCATCTAGCTCATCGTCTTCCCATCAGACCACATGGAGGGAGTGGTACTTCACTTGCATCTTGTTTCCAAAAAATGAAGACATTTTTCTGGGTCAGATTCTAGACAACCAGCCCTCATTTCAGAATTTGGAGAAAGGCTTCAGGATAGGCAGGCCTCACATTCCCCCAACCCCACCACCAGCCACTAGGATCTGCACACAGGGCCCCTACCTATGGGCTAGCAGCATTGGATGCTGCTTTAATTAGATCGCCATGGTAACAAGCTACAGGAGAACAATAGACAGTTGTGTACTTGCGAAAATCATCAGTCGCAGACAAGGCCCCGCTAAACTGTAATTATACTGGAGCAGAAGCAGATCTTCATTTCAGTGGGAGAAATAAACTGCCATCCTCGCCTCGTTACCTTCAGATGTTATTTGAACATCGGGGGCTGGGATTCCAAACAGGTTTATTGTTTGAATTTATATTTTGGAAATGTTAAAACCCCAAATAAAGATGGTCGTCTTTACATCCTGGGCTTTGGGTTGCGCATTCCCAGAGGGGAGCTGAGAGCAAGGTAAAGAAGGTAATAATAATCACATAGGTGGCATTTACTGAGTCCAGAGGTGCCCAAAGTTTTCTTCAGTCCCCCCCCCCCCCCCTTCATCACTCTAAGTGTCTGCTGGGGGGTGTGTTGAGCGCCACTTTATAAGCAGGAAGCCAGCCAGGGATCCTCACTGGGGTCTTGACCCCTGAGGGTTTGGCTCCGAGGCCCAGAAGCCTTCTTCCAGCCAGGTTGATGTTCAAGGACAAAAGGAGGGAGTCTCTGATCCAGCTGCACTTCTGAGCCCCCTCTGAAGCCTCCTTTTGATGAAATGAGTGGGTTTCCTTTTAATCCGGTTAGTTTTGCTAGTCTGATAAGACGCAGCTCACCCTGATCATCAGAGTCACCGAGAACCATAAATAAAGGAAAGATCATTTAAAAATAAATTACAGACTGAAAGCTGGGAAAGCGCAATCCTTGGCTTGTTGCTCTCCAGGCCCTCCATAAATCTGTTGTCTTTTCGGCTCTGCAGTGACCAGGGTCACAGACCGTAAAGAGCTTCCACAGAGAAATCTGAAAAATCCCAACAAGATGGGGCATGTGGGAGTCATCGGAAAGGCATTTGTATTCTCCACCATCAGCCCGGGTGGAAGGAGGCGGCCCTCAGTCTGGCTGGGCAGGATGGGTGGATGCAGAGGCAGAAAAGCCAGCTGCTGCCCTATCTGCTGGGACTTTGGGCACCACGAAGAGACCCCAGCCCCCAAAATGCCTGGTGTCTGACCTACTTTCACAAAAAGGAATGACTTTTCCAGTCTCACTGCAGCATGAAGCTACAGTCCCTTTGGAGAGGGGACCCAGTGACCTCAATTCATCAGACTGAGAATGAGTCTGATTTTAGATCTTGTTTTCCCAGAGAGATCACAGCTGTGTTGGGAGAGAGGGGAGCTAGAATCGGTCCCAAGGGAGAGCACAGGCCAGGGCTGAGGAGCAGCCATGGGTGGAGGGTAGCCATGGAAGGTGAACGGGACAAGCTCCCCAGGCCCTGCGGCTGCCCCTGGGTCTAGCCAGGACATCGGGGTGAGGTGTGGCTTCAGGGAGCCTTTGCAACATAGACAAAGTGGTGTCAACGGCTGTTCCCCCCGCCTCCGCCCTCTGTCTCCTCTGGTGGTTGTGGTACTCCAGTAGAAGAGTGTCCTCCAACCTCCAGCTCAGAGAAGGTCACGGGGGTGGGCATTTTCTTGGTACCTGAGCTTGGCACAGCTCCAGGGGAATAGCCCAATTCTGCCTCCAGGACTGACTCAGGACACCCTCCTCTTCTTCACTCACTTGTCACAGGCAGCAAGAAAATTCTAAGAATTTATGACTCCCTGGAGAGGCACAGTGACATCAGATGATGGCCATTTCAGTTGCAAGTACATTTCGAGATGGTCCGGATAATAGCTTTAAACTCAGGGGTTCCTCACGTCTCAGAGAATGTGGTGAGAGCCAAGGACTCTGTCCTGTGAGAGGAATGAATATGGTGACATTCATCCAACCATTTGTGAACAACCTCAAAGGCTCTGCAGTCCTGATACCCATCCATGGACACCCCCTTGAGGGCTCATACCAAAGCTGAGGAATCCTTGTTCTGTTCTAACCACCTCATTTCACAGATGGTTGACCGGGAAGATGGGATGACTACCTCCAGGTTTCAAAGTGAGTGATTTTACATGAAGGCCCATTCCTGTCTCCTTTCTAACTAGCTTTCTACTTCCACTTAGCCTATCTTACGCATTCTCTACACCCCAATAAAATACCCCTTTTTCAAATACAAATCATATTAAGAAGCTCGGCTGCTTAAAATCCTTTAATGATTCTCCATTACCCTGAGATAAGACCCAACACCTTGCACGTGACTGACTAGCCAGGGCACCACATGACATCTCAAGAAGAGAGGCAGATTATGTTGTGACACCTCTTTGGGGAGGCCCACACCCCGCCTGCAAGACCCTCACAATCTGGCCTTCAGCCCTTCCAGCCTCATCAGGTTCCAGGCTAACTCCATCTATGCTGGTCTTCTTTCAAATGACTCCAGCAATCCAGGGCCTTTACACATGCTTTCCCTTCCTCTGACAAGTTCCTCCTTCCTCTCTTTACCCATCTACCTTGTATTCCTTCTCCTCTTCTCTACTTTGTCACTTTTCAAGAAGGTCTTCCCTGAGTTTAGCTTCCCTGAATCAGTCAGGGTCTAGCCAGAACCTGGAAACCATGATGTGTGTGTGTGTGTGTGTGTGTTAGTTGCTCAGTTGTGTCTGACTCTTTGCGACCCCATGGACCATAGCCTGCCAGGCTCCTCTTTCCATGGAATTCTCCAGGCAAGAATACTGGAGTGAGTAGCCATTCCCTTCTCCAGCAGATCTCAACCCATGAATCAAACCTGAGACTCCTACATTGCAGGTGGATTCTTTACCATCTGAGCCACCAGGGAAGCCTGGAAATCATAAAAGTTTATTTCAAAGAGAGGATATTTAATCCAGGGGATATGTTACACAGGTAATAAAAGGTTGAAATGGTTTTAAATAATTGACATTGAGTTAATTCTCCTATTGCCAGAACCTACTAGGAAGCCAGCTGGCAAGGGAGTTTGGGAAACATGGCCCACAGACTTCCAGCTCCAGCATCACTGAACAGATGATGGAACAATTTTGATGGAGAGACCAAAGTAAATACCAGGTGCAAACCCACAGCACATGGTTTATCCATTGACCTCTGCATTCAACTAGAGGCCCTGTGAAGGTTGGCCCAAGCATCTCCATCCCAGGGCTGGCATAGAGTCTGAGCAATCAGCACTCAATAAGATCTTTCTGAGCCCAGCTTCCACAGCAGCAAAGTGGAGCTAAATCCCTCTCCAAAGAATTGTCGTGATGACTGCTAGGATGAGGGACGTGACAGGATGGGATCTGTTCAGAGTCAGGTCATGACCAAACATGAGAGCCCTCCATGGACAGTGTCTGGCTTCACCAGGAGCCGTCTTCTGAGCTTGTTTTTTTTTTTTTTTTTTTTTTAACAGCGTGTGAGGATGCTGAGGAAAGAGTGTGAAGTCCACTTACTGCCTATCTTCCCCTAAAGAATTTCTAAAGTTCCTTCTGCCTATTTTTGTCCTGCGGTGCTTGAGTGGTTATGTGGGTTATCACCTGTGACAAACATTTTTATATAAGTGTTGACATTTCTGGTGTTTCCTGATGGGACAACATCACGTAGGGAGCCCTGTGTAAAGAAGTCAGCAAACATTCTGACCGCGGGGTGTTAGGGGTGGGTACGGCGGGCAGTGAGAGGATGATCTGGGCCCAGCATTCTTAGCTGGTGTCCAGAAAGCTGTGAACACAGTGAATTCCTTCTGCAAAGGCCACCGGGCAACTTGTGTCACAAAATATTTCAGAGATGAGAGCGTTTTGCAAGCACCAAGACACCTGATCAAAGCTGTGTCTGAACATTCCCCGTGGGTATCGAATTCCTCAGGAGTCAGTTCGAGAGGCTGGCTGTCACCTTGTCATCTTTCTTGAGGAAAGGCCCTGGACCAGGGAGTTTGGAGACTTGAGTCTTGGTCTCTTCTTACTTGCTGCCTCCAGGAGTTTGCCTCCTCCTGCCTTGGTCTTGATTGGTTCTCATCTGAACTGTACATGTGAATCATCAGGGTCACTTACTTCTAGAGATCTGATGAAATTGCTTGGGGAATGGGTCCTCCTGGACATTATTCAACTTTCAGAACATTTGTGCTTCTGGGGATGAGAACCACTGTTCCAAGACATTTCAGAGTTCATCAGAATCACCTGGAAGATCTGTCAAGCACAAGCTGCTCAGCTCCACTCCCTGAGTTTCTGATTCAGTGGATCTGGGTGAAGTCTGAGAATCTACCTCCTTAACAAGTTTCCAGGTACTACTGATGCTGTCCATCAAGGGTCACATTTTGAGAAATCCTGCTGTAGCCCAAGGTGGTACAGGGGTAAAGAATCCACCTGCCAATGCAGGAGACTCAAGAGAGGCAAGTTCAATCCTTGGGCTGGAAAGATCCCTGGGGAAGGAAATGGCAACCCACTCCAGTATTCTTGCCTGGAAAATTCCATGGACAGAGGAGCCTGGCAAGCTACTGTCCATGGGGCCACAAGAGTCAGACACAACGCAGCACACATACACATACACACATGCATTCTAGTCCAGCAGTCTCTATGGTGGGGAGATTTTTACCTCCCAGAGAACATTTGAAAGATGTCTGGAAACATGTTTAGTTTTCACAATTGAAAAGTAATGCTACTGGGACATGCTGGGCAGAGGCCAGGGATGCTGCTAAATGTTCTACAAAGCACAGGGCATCTCCCCCGAACAGAGAATTATCCAGTATAAAATGTCAACAGCATTAAAACATCTGCAATATTAATGTGCCTATGAATTACCTGGAGATTGTGTTGGATTGCAGATTCTGATAGAGTCAGTCTAGGGAATGGCCCAAGATTTAGCATTCTATAAACTCCTAGGTAAGTGATGCCCAAATGGCCGATCTTCCAAAACTCAGGTACTTCCACCTCTATAGAGGTAACTTCCCACAGCCTAGAATATACAGATAACTCTGCTATTCACTTCTCTGCCCTTTCAGGCTACAATACGATGAGTACTGATGTAGGAAACTCTCAAAAAGTATCAGAAAGACTTAAGACATTCACCATGCATAAGCTGAGCTGTCTTCCCCCATATACTGCCATCTTGGTCAGGAAGTTCTTGAGAATTAGAATCTTGGAAAGTCCTTTCATATTTTCCCCAAAGCTGGACACAGAGCTTGGCACTGGTTAGGAACTCTGTATATGTCTGTTGTACAAAATTAGATGGACGCCGTAAGAGCTAGCATTCTCAGAATGGCAGATTGTCATTTTCCTAGCTACTGCTGTTGATCTCTCCTTCCGAACAAACCCTTTTCCAGGGCTCAGTGCTTGTCATTTGCCAAATGTTTCACTAGTATGATTTTGCCTAACCTTTTTCACAAAGTTGTGAGAAGAGCAGTGTCCATCCCCACTTTACAGACGGGAAAAATGAAGTGAAGAAAGGTGTGGAACCTAAGCTGGAGGAAGAGCTCCTGTCCATGCCAGCCCATTCCGGATCACTCAGGCAGTTCTTGGTTCCTGTCCTCCTCCACACCCCCAAGACCTGCCCTTCTCTTCATCATGGTCACACCTTCTCTCCTTTCTTGTCCCATCTCCTCTGCCTCACTGGCTTTCTTTCCAACCTCTTTGTCTGGGACTGTCCGAGACAACTGAGGGCTTCCTAAAATGACAGCCTGAGGCATAGAACATCTTCAACTAATGAGAGAAGATCAAGGTCCAGCCTTACTTGCTGCCCCTTTCCCATCCTGTTCCACCAGTCACTTTGGGTGTCGCCGCTGGAGAGCCAAAGGTTTCTAATCCCCAATGCTTCCCCCTTAATATGGTGCTGGAAAGGAAGTTCATATTCAAAGATTTCCATCGGATCCCTGACACTTGGTCTTCCAGCCAGTAGGGGCTCCTTCTGTCTCTTTTGCCGGTTTATCATACTTTCTTCTGATTGCTGGATGCTGAAGGGCTCCCGGGCTCCATCCTCTGCTGTCCTCTTTTCCATCTGCACTCATTTGACAGATGATCTCATCCTGTCCCCACTGATGATCAACCAGTTTATAGTGAAAGCAACATCCTCTTTGTGAACTCCAGCCTGATATAGCCAAGAATTCCTTAACCTCGATGTCCAACAGGGAAAAAATATGTGTCTATATACAAAACTGAAATCTTCACTGCTCCCCATTTCCCCCTCCCACAGTTATTCTCATCTCAAACACCTCCCATAGTTATTCTCATCTCTGTTAATTTCAAATTCCTTCTATCTTTGTAGAAATCCCTGTCTCCTCTCCTTTTCTCACAAGTCTAGTTCAAACTTTGCTCTGTGTTTGAAATATGAGCGTCTACTTCTGTCACCTCTACTTGGCCATCCTGGCTCAAGCCATAGCATCTCTTACTTGGATAATTCCATGTACATCCTATATGGTCTTCCCACCTTCATCCTTGTCTTCCTACAAACTATTCTCCAGAAACAGAGAGTGTGATTTGCTTATCATGTGTAGTGACTTCATGGTCACCCTCCGAAAGATATGTCTATGTCTTAATAAGATCTGGATTTTATGAATATAATGTTATTTGGGAAAGGGGTCTTTGCAGATGAAATTAAGTTAAAGATCTTAAAATGAGATCACCCTGGACTAACCCAAGTGGCCCTACATCCAGTGACAAGTGTCCTTAAAAGACAAAGAATTGAAGACACAGACGCACAGAGGAGAGGTGATATAGAGACAGAGGCAGAGATGAGAATGATGAGGCTACAAGCCAAGGAACACCTGAAGCCCCTGGAAGCTGAGAGAGGCAAGGAAAGATTCTCCCCTAGAGCCACTGGAGGGCGCGAGGCCCTACTGATGCATGCTTTCGTTTTGGACTTCGGGACTCCAAAACTGGGAGAGAATATATTTCTGCTGCTTTAAGCCACCAAGTTTGGCAACTCTCAGAATGTCATATATTGCATAAGTCAGACCACATTCAATGTCTGATCAGAATCCTCCAACATTATTCCATTTTATTTTGAGTAAAATCGGATTCTCTATATGAGTTGAACCTCACTGATCTTCTGACCGCATCTCCTGCTGCACTTCCTCTTGGCTACCTGCAGCAGCAACACAGACTCTCTGCTGCATCTTGATGGCTCCGTGTAGGTCCCCACCTCAGAGACACTGTGCTTCTTGTCTCCTCTCCCTTGAATAGCTTTTCTCAGACGTCCATGGCTCACTACGTCACTTCCCTCTGCTGTCTCTTAGAGTTGCCTTCTCCCATCACCCGCTGCCCCATTCCTCATCACTTGCTTTATCCACCTTGTGCCCTTCATAGTACAAGGCACCATTTAATACAATACTTATCAGTTTGATTGACTATCTGTCTCTTCCCACTAGAAAGAAAGAGGCATGACAATAAGGGATTTGTTTTTCTTCGTTTGTGTCCACAATGCAAGCAAGTATCTGGCATATACAAGGCACTGAGCAAACGTCTGCTAAACGGACACCTCTCACCATGTAATTCACTCATCCTTTCTCAAGCCTTACTGACAGAAACAGGACCTGGCAGGGGGAAAAAAAAACGAAAGCATATACAAAAGCACAACTCCATTAGATCCTGCGGCGTCTCGGAAACAGCACAGAGCTCCCTGTACCTGGAGCAAAGAGTACAAATCATGAACAAAGGGGCAGAGATGAGCAGAAGGGATTGGCAGAAGTAGGGCCAGAGAGGAAGCTTAGGCAGGTTCTGAGTATGTTATGATTCATGTCAAGGACTTTGAATTCCCTCATTATCTTTGAAAAATATTTTCCAGGAAAAAAAAATCACTTTATTTATTTATTTTTTTAAAAAGCAAGGGAACCATATATTTCTTCAAAATGTCAAGGTTATAGAGAACCCTTCTGAATATCTTGGGCTCCAGGTCTACTTTCTCAGTTTGCAGATTTGAATTTTGAAGCCCCAAGAGAAAAGGATCTTTATGCAAAATCAAGCAGAAAGCTTCTGAATGAGGTGCTATCTGCTGATTCCTGCTCCAAGATTCCTTCTTGTTCTAGGTAAGCATCCCTAAAAAGCAAGAAATATCCAGCACAAGAAAGGCAAGAAAAATTGTCTGCTGATGGTCGTTCCCAGAGCTAGGATAGGAGGGCCCTTCTTAAAAGTCACCTAAGTGCTTGGACTCTAGGCTGAAAAGACTCACAGTTGGGACCTGGGTTTGAACCCTCTGTCTTCTGAGTTCTCAGAACCTATTCAGAACTGTGGTCCAGTGTAGACACCTCCCTGTCTGCACCTGCTCATCTCTTGATTTTAATCTCCTGTACTGAGATACAATTATGTACAATAAACCTCTAATAGGTAACGGGTACAGTTCAATTACTCTGGCTGTTGGATGACTTTGGCTTTGCACCTGTGAAGAACATCTCCATTAACCCTCAAAATTTCCTCCTGGCTCTTTGTGATCTATCCTTTCCTTCCCCTGAGGCCCGAGAAAACCACTGATGGACTTTTTGTCAGTTTTAATCATGTAGATTAATTTACATTTTCTAGAAAGTTGTATAAATGGCATTATCCAAAATATGTTTCCTTGTTTTGCCTGACAGTTTTTACTCAGCGTATCATTTTGAAATTCATCTGAACAGTTTCGTGTATCAGTAGTTTATTCCTTGTCATTGTGGAAGAAGCATTCTATTGTAAGGATGTGCAGAGTTTGTTTCTCATTCACTCATCAGTGGACATTTGGGATATTTCCAGTTTTAAACTATTACAAACAAATCTGCCTTGAACATCTGAATATAAGTCTTTGTAAACATGTTTTTATTTCTCTGAGGGAAATAACTAGAAATGGATGTTATGACATACATTTAACTTGAAAAAAAAAAAAAAAAACCTGTTAATCTGTTTTCCAAATGTGGATAAATTTCACATTCCCATCAGTGATGTCAGAGTATTCCAGTTACTCCTCACCGTCATCAACAGCTGTTATTGTGAGTCTGGTTCATTTTAGCCAATATAGAGTGTGTATGGTGGTGCTGGTTTAGTCGCTAAGTCACATCCGACTCTTGCGACCCCATGGACTGTAGCCCACAGGATTTTCCAGGCAAGAATACTGGAGTCGGTTGCCATTTCCTTCTCCAAGAATGTGTGTAGTGGTACCTTATTGTTTTTAATTCGCAGTTTCCTTATGCCCAGTGATGTAGAACATCTTGGCTTTTGTTTTTAGTGAAGTTTCTTTTCTTCTTTTGTAAAGTGGCTTTTCAAACCTTTTGTCTATGAGTTGTTCGCCCTCTTCATTTTTAATTATAAGAGTTTGTTACATATTCTGGATTCAAGTCCTTTGTCAAATACAGGTTTGCAAACTTTTTCCCAAGCTGTGGCTTAAATTTTAACTTACCATTCTAGATTTTGAACAGTTCCTAATTCACAGGTGTTCAATAAAATGTACTGAATGGGGTGAGAAATCCAGATGATGCTGTCTAAAATCAGTGTGAATCCTTTTCATTGTCCAATGTTCATAGCAGCACTATTTACAATAGCCAAAACATGGAAACATCCTAAGTGTCCACTGACAGATGACTGGATAAAGAAGATATGTATATATATATATATATATATATATATATATATATACGCTATGGTGGTGCTATGCATATATATATATATATATGCAATGGACTATTACTCAGCCATAAAAAAATTATATAATGCCATTTGCAGCAACATGGATGGATCTAAAGGTTTTCATACTAAGTGAAGCAAGTCAGACAGAGAAAGACAAATCATATCACCTTTAAGTGGAATCTAAAAAAAAATGATACAAATGAACTTATTTACAAAACAGAAATAGACTCACAGACATAGAAGAAGAAAAAAAACTATAGTTACCAAAGAGGAAATATGGGAGAGACAAATTAGAAATTGGGGATTAAAATATACATCTCCTACATATAAAGTAGATAATCAACAAGGACTAACTGTATAGAACAGAGAAGTATACTCAATATCTATAATGGAAAAGAATATAAAATAGTGTATATGTAAAGATATATATATATTTGTGTGTGTGTGTGTGTGTGTAATTGAATCAATTTGCTGCATACCTGAAAGCAACACAACATTGTAAATTACTATATTTCAATAAAAGTTTTAGAAAAGAAGGTAAGAATCCCTCTCTACCCCACTACTGATGACATCAGATCTGAAAGCCGACAGACCCAAACTTAAATCTCAGTGTCGCACTTCTTAGCTGCATGACCTTGGACTTTATGTCCTTGAACCTCAATTTCTTCTCCTGGATAATGGAGATAAAAACACGTGTATCATAGGGTGATATCAAGATCACAATATAATAATAAATATAAAGTGCTTCTGGAAATGAACAGAGCAAATAGCTGACCACAAAAGTAGGGAGGCTCTCCAACACTCTATAAGATATGAGGGTTTCATGTGCATTGTTTTCTTTAGTATATAACTACTTAGCACAATGTAGGTGGTCAAAAAACTAGTTGCTGTTCATCAACATTAAAATAAGACAAAAAACAGTGTGCACCTCCATGGACGTGACAGAAGAGGACAATGTCCTGAGACTGCGAGTGGGAATTTGAACTTTGATTTCAATGAAAGAGTACTCTCGGTTTGCTTGCTTGTCTTGGTTCAAAGACCCAACCAGTCAACAGCTCTGTAAGGGGACTGGAGTGAAGCTTTCTACCAAGGCTTTTTTAAGCTTAAAAAAAACCTGATGGCATCTGTTGTCAAGTTCCCGAATGCATACCCCAGTCCACATACACTGCCTCAAGGACTCTGAGTCAAAGAGGGCAGGATTCAAAGCAGGGTCAAGGGTCAGGGAGAAGCCATGGATGGTTTTGCACCTGTGAGAATCAAACATACCAAGCTTCTCTCTTTCTGCTGCTGTTCTATAAACCAGAGAAGATTTCAACAGCTCTGCTGTGATTCTGCCGTTTTCAGAGCTAAGACCAATTTAAATAAAATGAACTAAGGAAACAGTACATGAAATTTGTCTTCATCCTTTCATTTACCCATCCTCTAATTCATTTCTGTTTCTCATGTTAGTTGCTACTCGCTTCCATCCTTCCATCCATTCCTTCCTTCCATTGATCGTTTATCTAGTTAACATGTACTGAACACTTGTTACTGTCTAGACAATGTGAATACAGAGATGCACAAGCTCAAATCCTTGAGCTGAAAGAATTTCTCATCACACTAAAACAGCAAATACTAATTTACTTTTTATAAAATAATTATTGAGAACCAATTCTGCTCCAGGTTCGGCATTAGTCTCTGGAATACAACATCAATTATGATAAGCCTGGAACTTGACCTCATGGAAATAACACCTTAGTGAGGGAAAGAGTATTCAAAAACATAAACAAAAAAGTAATAATACTAGTTTGTTCATCTCCATACACAAACTGATGATGCTATGGAAAACAAAAGAAAACAGACCTTGATCTGATAAGGTCCCCAGATGTAACCATTGATGTACAGGTAATATGGCTTCCCTGGTGGCTCAGATGGTAAAGAATCTGCCTGTGATGCAGGAGACCCAGGTTTGATCCCTGGGTCAGGAAGATCCCCTGGAGAAGGGAATGGCTACCCACTCCAGTATCCTTGCCTGGGAAATTCCATGGACAGAGGAGCCAGGCAGGCCATGGTCTATGAGGTCACAAACAGTCAGACACAACTGAGCAACTACCTCACACTTTCATTTTCAATATGGAGTCAGGAGCATAGAAACAGGTCAAACAATAGCACAAAGACATAAAACAGCAAAATATAACATGTGGTACAAACCATTCAGTTTCTTCAACAAAGACATTGCAAGGAAAAACAACAGAAGAAAAGGGAACTGAAAAATTAAGACTTAAGAGGCCTGTGAACCTAATGAAATGTGTGGATTTTGTTTGAATTCATATTGAACAAATCTAACATAAAGACTAGTTATGAGATAACCAGAATTTTGAACACTGACAAAACACTTCATGATATTAAAGAATTGTGATTTTTTAATATGGTAATAGTATTGTGACTATATATAAATTTGATCTCCTTTAAAGATGTACACTGACATAATTATGGAAGAAATGAGATGAATAATATGATGTTTTGAATTTGCTTCTAAAGAATCCAGTGGGGGAGGGATTGCAAAGAATAGTTAAAACAAGGTTGGCCAAGAATTGAGAATTATTGAAGCTCCATGGGAGTTCATTATTTTCTTCCATTCTTGTATTGGTTAGAAATTTCCCATAATGACAAGTTTTTTTTTTTTTTTAAAGAAATAAACATTATGCTTCCAGAAATAAAATTTCCGAGTATGAGTGTTTCCAAGGCACTTAAAATGTATTGTCAAATTGCTTTCCACAAAAGCTGTAGTAATTTATGGCCCCACATGAGAGTGCTGAGGATATTATATTTTTCTGAGAATATATCATTGCTTAGATAAATGCAGGAACATATATTTCTCATTTGCCATGTATTTAGAAAGGCTAATGGCCTATTATGGGATATTTTGGCCTAGCTATGACCACACACCCCAAGGACTTGTACCTGAACATCAGGGGAAAAAAAATCAAGGAGTCAGTCAAGTTCAGCATGACAGTCTTACAAACTCAGATGTAAACAAACCCACATTCTCCTAATGGGGAGCTTCTGCTATTCCTGACAGTATTGCAGAAGATCTCTTGGAATGTCCATTGAGATATTTGTTTAATGGGAAAATCTGCAATTGTTTCTTCTTGGTGAAATCTGGTTACCTTCAAGAGATTTCTTCACATAAAGATGAAAAAAAGAAAAATCAATGCCTAGGTTTTCCTGTCTAGCATGAAAGAGTGTTCTGCTATAGGGTAATTTTGAGCTCCTATAATCTTCCAATCATGTTTGATTGCAGTGCCTCTTTCCTGTCTCAGTATTAAGAGGATGGTCAGTGCTTTTTTGCAACCAAAACCAACTTTCAGATGAAGCAGCCACTTATTTCAATGTCTTGTTTATAAGCACTGGCTCTTGGGCATGTGAAACACCCCTGCCTTCAAGGAGGAGCCCTCCTCAGGACTTCTGCCTGACCATTAGTCAGCCAACACGTAGCTGGTATCCATGACCTGCCATGTGTAGGTGATCCTTCAGCCCCTGTGCAGGGACATCAAGAAGAGTGAGTGGTGATATCTGCCCTCTAGGACATCACCATGCTAGTGGGACAGTTACATGTATATGAGTGAAAAATCACAACATCATGATTGAGCCACTCATTCATTCTCCAGTTGCTAAATGTCAGATATTCTACTAGACACTCAGTGGTAGAGAGATGAATAAATCAGAATCCTAAAGGGAGGCATATGAGCAAAAAATTAAAATACCACTTGGGGAATGTAGTGCTAGAGAAATCTACCACGACAATTTATGGCACAAAGGAGAGGTGAACTCTGACTAGTTCAAGGATACAACCTGGAGGATAAGAAGGTTGGGCTGCTTTAAGGTTTAAAAGGTAAACAAGGAGGGGAGGGACTTCCAAGCAGAAAGAAGAGTATTTGGAAAGAGATAGAGACTTGAAAGAATATAGAGGTTCGAGTGCAAGGTTAATTCATTGGTTTGGATCAAAGATAGTGTGTGGGTAGGGAACTGGGTGAAAATGAGAGTGGGGAGGTGGAGATGAGAGCTAATAGAGGGTCTTGTCTGCATGCAGAGGTGTGAGCTTAGTCGAACAAGTGATACTAAGCCATTGTGAGAGGTGTTGTGGAGCTAGATAACTGGGCATAATGGAAGGGCAGAGATGCCCAGGGTCAGCTGCTGGAATGGAATGAAGTATCTTGATTGAATCAGGCGGGATGTCAAAGTAAGAATATCCTGGAACATGGCAAACCAGGAGGTGGAGGCACAGATCTGTATAGGAGAATTAACTGATACAAATCACTGATGTAACCCCTCCATTCTGCTGTACTCCAAAGAGGACAGTATGGGAAGAGGGAGTGGTGAAAATGTAACCTTAAAATTGAGAAACGTGAAAAACACTAACTCAAAGTGATCAAAGTCAATGTCAACAAGGATGAGTCAGGTCAATAGCATGTAACCCCTGATATGATGTGATGAAAAATGGGATTTTTCCTCTGTGGTCTTCCTCCTGTTAGCTCATGACCAGTAACAGCTCCATCATGAGAAAAAAAAAAAAAAAAAAAACATCAAACAAATTCCACTACGGGGACCTTCTACAAAACAGCTGACCAATGTTTCCAAAACTGCCAAGATCATCGAAAACAATGGCGTCAGAAACTATCACAGCCAAGAAGAGTCTGAGGAGATGAGACAACTAAATGCAATGTGGTATCCAGGATGGCATTCTTGGATAAGGAAAGTCATTAGGTAACAACAAAGGAAGTCTGAATAAATTATAGACTTTAGTTAACAATAATGTAACAATAAAAATGTGCCCAGCATTTTGCATGATGTACTCTGTATGTATGCTCATCTTCTCCTGTGAGAACTCCAAAATTACAACTCGTTGCTGAACAACCATCAACAGGAGAATGTTGGATCCTACAAAGGAAAGATATCCCACATCTAAGGGCAAAGGAAAAGCCCCAGAAATGTGGTAGGCAGGGCAAAATCACATTTAGAATCAAACCCCATACCCGCCAGAGATGCTCAGAGGGCTCAAACAAACCTTGTGTGCACCAGGACCCAGAGACTCCACAGAGACTGAGCCAGAATGTGTTTGAGTGTCTCCTGTGGAGGTATGGGTCAGCAGTGGCCTGCCACAAGGGCAGGGACTCTGGCTGCAGGAGACCTGAGTATGGCCTAGGCCCCCTTGGGGGAGGTCGCCATTAACCCCACCATAGTGCCTCCAGAACTTACACAGGACTGAGGAAATAGACTCTTGGAGGGCACAAACAAAAGACTGTGCACACCAGGACCCAGGAGAAAGGAGCAGTGACCCCACAAGAGACTGACCCAGATTTGCCTGTGAGTGTCCAAGAGTCTCTGGTGGAGGTGTGGGTGTGTGGTGGCCTGCTGCAGGGTCGGGGTACTGAGTGCAGCAGTGCATGCATGGGACCTTTTGAAGGAGGTCGCCATTGTCTTCATTACCTCTACCATATTGGCCTCAGGTCAATCAACAGGGAAGGAACACAGCCCTGCCCATCAACAGAAAATTGGATGAAAGATTTACTGAGCATGGCCCCGCCCATCAAAACAAAGCCCAGTTCCCCCTCCTCCCCCCAGGTCAGTCTCTCCCATCAGGAAGCTTCCATAAGCCTCTTATCATTCTCCATCAGAGGGCAGACAGACTGAAAACCACAATCACAGAAAACTAACCAATCTGATCACATGGACCACAGCCTTGTCTAACTCAATGAAACTATGAGCCATGCCATGTAGGGCCACCCAAGACAGACGAGTCACAGTGGAGAGTTCTGACAAAACGTGGTCCACTGGACATGGGAATGGCAAAACACTTCAGTATTCTTGCCTTGAGAACTGCATGAACAGTATGAAAAGGCAAAAAATAGGACACTGAAAGATAAACACCCCAGTTTGGTAGATGCCCAATATTTTACTGAAGATCAGTGGAGAAATAACTCCAGAAAGAATGAAGAGAGACAGAGCTAAAGCAAAAACAACACCCAGTTGTGGATGTCACTAGTGATAGAAATAAAGTTCGACTCTGTAAAGAGCAATATTGCATAGGAACCTGGAATGTTAGGTCCATGAATCAAGGCAAATTGGAAGTGGTCAAACAGGAGACAGCAAGGCGAACATTGACATTTTCAGTTCAGTCGCTCAGTTGTGTCCGACTCTTTGTGGCCCCATGAGTTGCAGCACGCCAGGCGTCCCTGTCCATCACCAACTCCTGGAGTCTACCCAAACCCATGTCCATCAAGTTGGTGATGCCATCCAGCCATCTCATCCTCTGTCATCCCCTTCTCCTCCTGCCCCCAATCCTTCCCAGCATTAGGATCTTTTCCAATGAGTCAGCACTTCACATCAGGTGGCCAAACTATTGGAGTTTCAGCTTCAACATCAGTCCTTCCAATGAACACCCAGGACTGATCTCCTTTAGGATGGACTGGTTGGATCTTCTTGCAGTCCAAGGGACTCTCAAGAGTCTTCTCCAACACCACAGTTCAAAAGCATCAATTCTTCGGTGCTCAGCTTCTTTATAGTCCAACTCCCACATCCATGCATGACCACTGGAAAAACCATAGCCTTGACTAGATGGACCTTTGTTGGCAAAGTAATGTCTCTGCTTTTAAATATGCTATCTAGGCTGGTCATAACTTTCCTTCCAAGGAGTAAGCATCTTTTAATTTCATAGTTGCAATCACCATCTGCAGTGATTAAAGTCTGACACTGTTTCCACTGTTTCCCCATCTATTTCCCATGAAGTGATGGGACCAGATGCCATGATCTTAGTTTTCTGAATGTTGAGCTTTAAGCCAACTTTTTTCACTCTCCTCCTTCACTTTCATCAAGAGGCTCTTTATTTCTTCCACACTTTCTGCCATAAGGGTGGTATCGTCTGCATATTTGAGGTTATTGGTATTTCTCCCAGCAATCTTCATTCCAGCTTGTGCTTCTTCCAGCCCAGCGTTTCTCATGATGTACTCTGCATATAAGATATGTAAGCATGGGGACAATATACAGCCTTGACATACTCCTTTTCCTATTTGGAACCAGTCTGTTGGTCCATGTCCAGTTCTAACTGTTGCTTCCTGACCTGCATACAGGTTTCTCAAGAGACAGCTCAGATGGTCTGGTATTCCCATCTCTTTAAGAATTTTCCACAGTTTATTGTGATCCACACAGTCAAAGGCTTTGGCATAGTCAATAAGGCAAAAATAGATGTTTTTTTGGAACTCTCTTGCTTTTTGATGATCCAGCAGATGTTGGCAATTCGATCTCTGGTTCCTCTGCCTCTTCTAAAACCAGCTTGAACAAAAAAAAGATGTCCTTTTCATTATAGGGGACTGGAATGCAAAAGTAGGAAGTCAAGAAACACCTGGAGTAACAGGCAAATTTGGCCTTGGAGTACAGAATGAAGCAGGGCAAAGGCTAATAGAGTTTTGCCAAGAGAATGCACTGGTCATAGCAAATACCCTCTTCAACAACACAAGAGAAGACTCTACACATGGACATCACCAGATGGTCAACACCGAGATCAGATTGATTATATTCTTTGTAGCCAAAGATGGAGAAGCTCTATACAGTCAGCAAAAACAAGACTGGGAGCTGACTGTGGCTCAGATCATGAACTCCTTATTGCCAAATTCAGACTTAAACTGAAGAAAGTAGGGAAAACCACTAGACCATTCAGGTATGATGAAAATCAAATCCCTCATGACTATACAGTGGAAGTGAGAAATAGATTTAAGGGACTAGATCTGATAGAGTGCCTGATGAACTATGGATGGAGGTTCTTGACATTGTACAGGAGACAGGGATTAAGACCATTCCCCTGGAAAAGAAATGCAAAAAAACAAAATGGCTGTTTGAGGAGGCCTTACAAATAGCTGTGAAAGAAGAGAACTGAAAAGTAAAGGAGAAAAGGAAAGATATACCCATTTGAATGCAGAGTTCCCAAGAATAGCAAGGAGAGATAAGAAAGCCTTCCTCAGCGATCAATGCAAAGAAATAGAGGAAAACAACAGAATGGGAAAGAGTAGAGATCTCTTCAAGAAAATTAGAGATACCAAGGGAACATTTCATGCAAAGATGGGCACAATAAAGGACAGAAGTGGTATGGACCTAAGAGAAGCAGAAGATATTAAGAAGAGGTGGCAAGAATACACAGAAGAACTGTACAAAAAAGATCTTCATGACCCAGATAGTCACAATGGTATGATCACTCACCTTGAGCCAGATATCCTGGAATTCAAAGTCAAGTAGGCCTTAGGAAGCATCACTAAGAACAAAGCTAGTGGAGGTGACAGAATTCCAGTTGAACTATTTCAAATCCTGAAACATGATGCTGCAAAAGTGCTTCACTCAATATGTCAGCAAATTTGGAAAACTCAACAGTGGCCACAGGACTGGAAAAGATCAGTTTTCATTCCAATCCCAAAGAAAGGCAATGCCAAATTGACATTTTAGGAATCAGCAAACTAAAATGGACTAGAATGGGTGAATTTACTCAGAAGACCATTATATCTACCACTGTGGGCAAGAATCCCTTAGAAGAAATGAAGTAGCCACCATAGTCAACAAGAGTCTGAAATGCAGTACTTGGATGCAATCTCAAAAATGACAGAATGATCTCTATTTGTTTTCAAGGCAAACCATTCAATATCACAGTAATCCAACTCTATGCCCCGAATACTAATGCTGAAGAAGCTGAAGTTGAATGGTTCTATGAAGGCCTACAAGACTTTCTAGAATTAACACCCCAAAAAAAGATGTCCTTTACATTATAGGGGACTGGAATGCAAAAGTAGGAAGCCAAGAAATACCTGGAGTAACAGGCAAATGTGGCCTTGGAGTACAGAATGAAGCAGGTCAAAGGCTAACAGAGTTTTGCCAAGAGAATGCACTGGCCATAGCAAACACCCTCTTCCAACAACACAAGAGAAGACTCTACACGTGGACATCACCAGATGGTCACTACTGAAATCAGATTGATTATATTCTTTGCAGTCAAAGATGGAGAAGCTCTATACAGTCAGCAAAATCAAGACAGATCACGAACTCCTAATTGCCAAATTCAGACTGAAACTGAAGAAAGTAGGGAAAACTACTACACCATTCAGATATGACCTAAATCAAATTCCTTATGATTATACAGTGGAAGTGACAAACAGATTCAAGGGGTTAGATCTGACAGACAGACTGCCTGAAGAACTATGGATGAAGGTTCATGACACTATACAAGAGGTAATGATCAAGTCCATCTCCAAGAAAAAAAAAAAAAATGCAAAAAGGCAAAATGGTTGTCTGAGGAGGCCTTACAAACAACTGAGAAAAGAAGAGAAGCTAAAGGCAAACAAGAAAAGGAAAGATATACCCATTTGAATGCAGAATTCCAAAGAATAGCAAGGAGAGATTAAAAAAAAGTCTTCCTTAGTGATCAAAGCAAAGAAATAGAGGAAAACAATAGAATAAGGAAGACTAGAGATCTCTTCAAGAAAATTAGAGATACCAAGGGAACATTTCATGCAAAGATGGGCACAATAAAGGACAGAAGTGGTATGGACCTAACAGAAGCAGAAGATATTAAGAAGAGGTGGCAAGAATACACAGAAGAACTGTACAAAAAAGATCTTCACAACCCAGATGATCACGATGGTGTGATCACTCACCTAGAGCCAGACATCCTGGAATGTGAAGTCAAGTGGGCCTTAGGAAGCATCACTATGAGCAAAGATCATGGAAGAGATGGAATTCCAGTTGAGCTATTTCAAATCCTGAAAGATGATGCTGTGAAAGTGCTTCACTGAATATGCCAGCAAATTTGGAAAACTCAACAGTGGCCACAGGACTGGAAAAGGTCAGTTTTCATTCTGATCCCAAAGAAAGGCAATCCCAAAGAATGCTCAAACTACCACACAATTGCCCACATCTCACATGCTAGCAAAGTAATGCTCAAAATTCTCCAAGCCAGGCTTCAATACAGGAACCATGAACTTCCAGATGTTCAAGCTGGATTTAGAAAAGCCAGAGGAACCAGAGATCAAATTGCCAACATTTGTTGGATCATCAAAAAAGCAAGAGAATACCAGAAAAACATCTACTTTTCTTTATTAATTATGCCAAAGCCTTTGACTGTGTGGATCACTATAAACTGTGGAAAATTCTTAAAGAGATAGCAATACCAGACCACCTGACTTGCCTCCTGAGAAATCTGTATGCAGGAACAACAGACTGGTTCCAAATCAGGAAAGGAGCATGTCAAAGTTGTATACTGTCACCCTGCTTATTTAACTTATATGCATAGTGCATCATGCAAAACACTGGGCTGGATGAATCACAAGCTGGAATCAAGGTTGCTGGGAGAAATATCAATAACCTCAGATATGCAGATGACACCACCGTTATGGCAGAAAGTGAAGAAAAACTGAAGAGCCTCTTGATGTAGGTGAAAGAGGAGAGTGAAAAAGCTGACTTAAAGCTCAACATTCAGAAAACTAAGACCATGGCATCCGGTCCCATCACTTCATGGCAAATAGATGGGGAAATAATGGAAAGAGTGAGAGACTTTATTTTAGGGGGTTCCAAAATCACTGCAGGTGGTGACTGCAGCCATGAAATTAGAAGACGCTTGTTCCTTGGAAGAAAAGCTATAACCAACCTAGACAGCATATTAAAAAGCAGAAACATTACTTTGCCAACAAAGGTCCATCTAGTCAAGGCTATAGTTTTTCTAGTAGTAATGTATGGATGTGAGAGTTGGACTATAAAGAAAGCTGAGGGCCAAAGAATTGATGCTTTTAAACTGTGGTGGTGTGAAGACTCTTGAGAGTCGCTTAGACTGCAAGGAGATCCAACCAGTCCATCCTAAAGGAAACCATTCCTGAATATTCATTGGAAGGACTGATGCTGAAGCTGAAACTTCAATACTTTGGCCACCTGAGGTGAAGAGCTGACTCATTTGAAAAGATCTGATGCTGGGAAGGATTGGGGGCAGGAGGAGAAGCAGATGACAGAGGATGAGATGGTTGGATGGCATCACCAACTCAATGGGAATGAGTTTGAGTAAACTCTGGGAGTTGGTGATGGACAGGGAAGCCTGGTGTGCTGCAGTCCATGGAGTCACAAATAGTCATACACAACTGAGTGACTAAACTGAACTGAATGTACCAATATTTGTGCATTAATCATAACCAATATCCCTTATTATTACAAGATGTTAATGGTAAGAGGAAACTGTGTGCAGGTATATGGAAATTCCTGAAAATTTTTTAGCACCATTCAGACTGTTTTTAAAAGTGACATATGCTAGTTAAAAAAAGAAAGTCAGAAGACATAGTGAGGTCAATCCATGAACTTGATCCTGTGTGGGCTTATAGAGAGGAGCAGCAAGTTAATAGAAAGACACAGTGTGAGTTTGCTGCCTAGAGACAAGAGTTTGCCAGAATGGAAGAGGCACAGATTCAAGACCTCTGAAGAGGGGAGGGTCCAGGGTCAAGGATAGGTTGAAGGTTATTAGGGATGGAAGGAGTAGTGAAAGTCAAAGTCACTCAGTCATGTCCAACTCTTTGCGACCCCAAGGACTGTATAGTCCATGGAATTCTCTAGGCCAGAATACTGGAGTGGGTAGCCTTTCCATTCTCCAGGAGATCTTCACAACCCAGGGATTGAACCCAGGTCTCCCACATTGCAGGTGGATTCTTTACCAACTGAGCCACAAGGGAAGCCCAAGAATACTGGAGTGGGTAGCCTATCCCTTCTCCAGGGAATCTTCCCAACCCAGGAATTGAACTGGGGTCTCCTGCATTGCAGGCAGATTCTTTACTGACTGAGCTATCACAAAATCCCAAAGTACTGATACTGTGAGCAGGAAGAAGTGGTACTTTCCTTAAAGCATGGAAAGAATTTGGGTAGTTAAAGGTGGAGGCAGTCTATCTAGAAACTTTGAAAAATACTGATGATATAAAGTGTTGAAAGGAGTGTTCCATTGACTGGAAGGATCCCTACTTTTCCTATATTCTATGGGGCTGTCTTATGCTGAATTGAGCTCGGAAAAAACATTTTGGGGTACAAGGATGCAAAAAGGAGAAGGAGGTGGAATAGCAGAAGGAGGAGACATCGTTCCACAAAAGTTTTCAACACACTCAGGACCTAGTTTTAAAATACTAATATTGTGGAAGAGATAATTACTAAGAGCATATTAATGGGAGGAAATGAATTCTAAACTCTCTCACAGGGATTTCTGAACTCATATTACCTTTTTTTTTTTTTCTTACTGGTGAAGTTTGAGAGATAGTCAATCATCCCTGGAAGAGGAAAAATCATCTTGACATATAGAGGTCAAGTATCACTCTAGAATTTTATAAGTAGAAACTGTTTGTTGTATGAATTAATGAAATGATAGCAATTGTCAGAAGTCCTAAGTGCAACTGTCCATTATAGAGGCTTTGCAATCAAACCTCAAAACTGATCTACTTTCTTCATTTATAAAAATCTGGTTCCAAAAGCTTGGTACATTGAACTATCTTATTAAAGGCAGTAAAGGAACTATTTCATTAAAATGATGCTATTATGTCTTTTTGCTAAGAGAAATAATTTTTGTTAAAAGAGAGCAATTACCATAGAAAACAACGTGAATAATATGATCAAATTAGTGGTTTGCTTGTTTTTTCACCACATAGTCCACCATAGTTATTCCAGCCAAGACTTCACCCCTCCTGACATCACTGCAATTGGATCTTTAAATGAATCTCAAAGTTCAACAGGCATTATCCACAAATGCAACTCTTTCGTTTAAGTTCTAGGCTTTGTACGAACACTTATACATGAAGGCAGACAGAGTGGGGGCCAGTGATTGCTATTCAGAACTGAATGATGCTTCCAACAATCTAGAACTTCAAACTGTTTATATTCAAATCTGCAATGATTAGCTCTAAGCGGTTCTGACATCTACTGGGTGGTTATGAAAAGAAAGAAAAATCGGTCATGACTAAAAGGCCCGTTTCTGTAGAAGTTACCACTTATTGCACCCCTGTTGGCACCCCTGTTCTCCCCCCACCTCGGAGGAGAGGAGAAAAGAGGAGGCTGGTAACACAGCGGCCACTGGGTGATCAAACCAGGCGGAGGGCTGCCGGCGCTGAGCTGGTGTCCAGATAAACGTGGCATTGATGCTAGCCATCTGTCCACAGGTCAGTGGGGACAGAAACTCAAAATCATCATCTCTAATGAATGAACATACAATGACAGTCTTGTGTGTGGCCGAGGATCATCGCATAGGACCGTGGTGCGGGAAATCAGGCACTGGGCTAAGTAGTGCTAATCTTGAAAGAGAGAAGAGCAGTTGTGTGTGTTTTTCTTGATACTCCCTAATATCTGAGATAAGCTCCCAAGCATGGTGTTTCCACTGGGCACCCTTGCCTTTTCCTTACCCAGAAAAGTGCTGGTATTTTGCAGACATGGTTTGGGGTGAGAGGTTTCTTAATGACACACTTTTCCTCCTCCAGCACGCCTGTCCATCTTCTTGCCTCATTTTGGGTCTTGCTCTTGTAGGGCAGGAAGCTGTTTCACTTCCTCCTCTTTCTCTGCACGGTGACACACATATTTTAAAAATCTGAGCCTGTAATGCTAGATATAGCATGCCTCTAACTGAAATAGCAACTCCTTTTTCTGCATTCATGTCTTTTGCTTTCCTCAGTGAATCATAAATGATGCACATATAAATCATATATAAAAACACATCACAGAAATTCCAGTTCCACTAACCAGGTATTTACTGAACACATACATAGTCTAAACCAAGAATGGAAAGGAATCAGGAGATGAGGAAAATGTTTCCTGATCTAAGTTGGAGCCAATACAGAAATCAAAACTCACTTGAGGAATCAGAAAAAAGAAGAAGTGGAAGGGGTGGGGGGATGCATTAGGCAGCTTATCTGTGCAAAGAACTTGACCTAAAGATGACACCCATGGCCTTGATTTTTGACAACTTCATTCCTAGGTAGGAATCATTGCCCTCTTTTGCAGATGGGAAAGTTAAACCACAAAAGGGTGAAGTGAGAAACACAAGGTCACATGGAAAGGAAGAGGTAGATCTGGGATCTGAACTCAGGTTTCTCTGACTTCAAAACCCAGGCTGGTGGGAAGAGAGGTTCCGCAGAAGGTGCCTTTAGCTGGGAGAGTCAGCAAAGGCACATTTGTTCCAGAAGGAGGAGCCAGATGATTTGGGAGGCAAGGTCTGGACATCTGAAGGTACAGCACGCTCGATGGAGAATCAAGGTTGGGGGTGCTGGGCATAGGCCCAGCGGCACGAAGCCAGGGGACTAGATTCCACTCATGATAGATGCCTGGAATGCAACACTGAAGATTCTGGACCCTATTCTGTGAGCCCTGGGGACCCACTGGAGTGAATCTGAGTCCAGGACTCAGTGAGGTCCTTGTTGCAAAGTGGGTCACATCCAGAGATACCTGGGCAGTAGATGGAGTAGACTCAGAAGGGTTTATTTGCAGATAGGAATAAAGACCCTGAATGACAATGAAACTCTTGGTGGCTGACCCCTGAGCTATGACCCTGAGAGCACAGACCACCCGAGCTAGTCCTGTAGCAGTGGATGGGCTGGAGAAGGAGACATCCCTGGTGGCAGGTGCTGCAGACACATAACTCAGATGGAGAAAACACTTAGGATTAGAAGGAAGGACTGTGAAGTGCATCACAAAATTCTTACATTTAGTGTTCCTTCTGGTCCAGACCCCTAGGCTAAAATTAGCCTTGGAGAGAAAACTGTGAGGAAGGCCAGTGGCCTTCAACACCCGGAGCACCAGAGTCATAGACAGTCATAGAGTCAGTTTTCATCAAAGTTTGTTGATTTCTACTAAGCCTATCTGAACATTTCAGAACAAATTGAATAAAATGCTTTCCTATAGGCAATCAATGAACTGTATCACTAAATGCAGAATATTTTTTTTAAGTATGAAAACCAAAGGAGCATCATTCAAAGTTAAATATTCAGGGGACAAAAACAGGTATAATGACACAGTTGCCAAGGAGCTTGTCAAACCACCCACAAAGTTAATGACAAATACTCTGAGAGAGAGAGAGAGAGAGAAAGCAGCAAACCTACTTTAGGGGCTAATACTGATGGACGATAGATAGTATCAGTAGCTTGCAATAGGAAAGAACAATTCTTATCACCATAGAGAGGGAGGTAATGCATGAGCTCTTAGCAAACATATAGCACAGCAACAAAGTGACCTGTGATTTCTTGTGTTTTTTGCTGAAAACTATGCTACAGGCAAATGATTTTTTTTTTTTTTTCATCTTGGGTCTTTTCCTGTTGCTGTGATGTAAATATCAAGCTGGCAAAGGACTGACCCTGGGTGCCACAAGAAAGGGCATGAAAGTTTACACCTGGCCACCCTGCCGTTGTTTATCCACAGCCGGAGGTCAGTGGTCTGCTGACCTGGATTCAGGATTTAAGGAAAGAGTGAAAACTGGTCATTCTGCTTTTTCATATGTGATAAGAATCTGGTTGTGTAGGGAAGAGGTACTCATTCAAGATTTGAATAAGTGATTTGATTAAAATGGTTCTTCAAAATATAGACAGTACAATTAAGGCCATTTCCATTATTTCAAATAGCTCACTCTGTTGAATTATATCTTGAAAATATTATACGATCCTTAATCTGTAACTTCAGGGGCTGAATATCACAGGTGTGTGTGTATGTGTATGTGCTCATATTGAGAATAAGATACCAAGATTTCTCATAAAGCTGAATTTTGATGTAGCTTTGGATGATTTCCTAAAGATTTTCTTTATTTGTCTGAAAAAAGAGATCAGTGCTATGATATTTTAAAACTATATCTTAAACAAGGACTTACCATATAGCACAGGGAACTATTCTCAATATCTTGGAATAACTTATAAGGAAAAAGAATCTGAAAAAAGTAGGTTACATAGGTATGCATAAGTGAATTTACTGTACTCCTGAAACTAACACAACTTTGTAAATCAACTATACTTCAACAAAATAAAAAATAAAACTATATCTTAACACAATTCAGTGGAATGACTACCTTTCAAAGCCAAATACTATCAAAGAGTTGTTGAGAAATCTTTCTGCAAGTTTCAACACTGAGCCTACCAGAAACATCGATCTAACTGGTATGAAAAGGAACCAGGTACAAAATTACTGTTTATCATTGTTTCTTGTTCTACCTTGAGACCAGTTGCCAGGGAAACACCTGTTAGAGAAGGCTGTTCTGTAGCCTCTACGCTCCACTGAGTGCTTGGTATACAATAGTCACTCAGAAACGCATCATTAAATACACAAGTGAATGGACCAGCCAGAGGATCAGCTCTAATATTCTGTGATAACAAGATCATAAAATAAAATACTCTCCATCTTTATTTCTAGTGGCCAGGTCCTATTTAAAATCTCTCTGCTACCCTCCCTTCTCTCTGACTTCCTAGGCTCACTTCCAAAGCAAGATTATCCAGTATCTTTCAGGTACCTAAGAGGGGCAAGCAAAGAATTCCTCGCCTCTCCTGCCACTGGAGAAACTTCCTGGTAATTGGTGGCTTCTGAGGAGCACTCCTGACATCTCCCAGAAGTGGCATTTATTCCATGCCTAACAAATGACAGGCTCACAATAGATATTCCTTTGTTTGTTCTTGCTATTGCAAGCTAAGGAGATGGAGTCTTTGAATTTTTATCCCTAGATCTAATCTCTGTTGAGTTTTAGGGATAGAAAGGCCAATCTTATTCTTGAGGAATTGGTGAATGAATACTTGAAATTATTGAACTCTTCTCAAAATAGTCACAACCTGCTTTGTAACCTACTCTAGAATTCAGCAAATCAACACCAGTCTCTTCCATCTATAGTTCACAGAATTATTGATTTGAAATGAAATGAAAAATAGACCATTTCCCAGTATTTAGCTAGACCTACAGCGCTTGGAAATTTTGGACAGATTACAATATGGGCTCCAGAATAAAGTCTCTAGCATCTTTAAAACCTCTAGTAAAGAAGGAACTTGGTCTCAGATTCTTTAAATCATTAGCAGTGTTTGTGAGTGTTTATCTCAGGGCCCACTCCGGGAACCTGAGCTAGAATAAGGCATGGGCCTCTTTAGTCTGGAGATGCCAGGGGTCTAAGGGAGAAGTCCATTCACGACACAAGGTGTTCACCGGAGGAGCACTATGAAATGTGCTAGTCTCGAGAGAAAGGAGAATCTATCACAGTGATAACATTTGCCTAGGGAAACCCTCATTGTTTCATCTGGAATTCTAATTAGACTTCAGTTCTGTTCCTTTGCATTCAACTTTGATAGGTCCACACGACTTTAGAAAGCGCAGACTGATCATTTTAATCCTTATTTAAAGTGTTTTGATGGCTTGTTGTGCATGCAGGCTAAGTCGCTTCTTTAGTATCTGACTCTTTGCGACCTTATGGACCATGGTCCACTAGGCTCCTCTGTCCATGGGATTCTCCAGGCAAGAATTCTGAACTGGGTTGCCGTGCCCTCCTCCAGGGGATCTTCCCAATCCGGGGATCAAACCTGCATCTCTTATGTCTCCTGCATTGGCAGATGGGTTCTTTATTATTAACACCACCTGGGAAAGCGCTCACCTGGCATAAAGCATCCTCCATGATTGGACAGCGGCTTTCCTCTCCAGAGTCCCAGGCTCGTGCCTCATGTTCTCTTATGCAGAACCACTCACGCCTTTGTGTGTTTGTTTCTATGATTGCCTTGGTCCTTACCGACAGTTATCTGGCTGTGATATTTCAAAACTGAACAGGTGGGTCTTTCCACCAGGGGGAGTGGTCTTCTTTGCCTCACCCATCTTGGTGAGACAGCTTCCTCTGGGTTCCCCGGGGCACCTGTGCTCACCTGGACAGCAGAGCCAGACATGCCCAAGGACTAGATCTGAGACCACCACAACCTCCCAAATCTGTAACTATCATTGCAGCATATCAGTTTCCCCCCAAAACGCAGTGAAGTGACTCTGCAGTTGTTACCACATGCTTGATGACATGTGGGGCTGTACCACTTAGTGACACATGATGTTTGAAGCTGATCTGGCCCCTAGCTAGCCTGGTGACATATCTTCTCACCATTCTCATATTTAGAATTCAGACTGAGCCCTGGAGTAGGTTCTTTGTGCTGCTGTAACAAATTAATACAAACTCTGTGGCTTAGCATGACAGAAATTTATTAGCTTTCGGTTTTGGAGGTCAGAAGTCTGAAATGAGTCTTACCGGACTAAAATCAAGGTATTGGCAGGTCCATGTTCCCTGTGCAGGCTCCAGGAGAAAAACCTATTTTCTTGTCTTTTCCAGCTTCTAGAAGCTTCCTGCATGATGTGGTTCATGGCCCTACATGACTCTGACTCCTGTTCTACCATCACGTCTCCTTTTCTGACTTTGACCATCTTCCCTTCCTCTTTCACTTGTAAGGACCCTTGTGATAACACTGAGCCAACTCAGATAATCCAGAATAATCTCTCTGTCGGAAGATCTTTAGCTTAAATACATATGCAAAGTCCCTTTGGCAGTGTAAGGTAACATATTCACAGGATTTGGTATTAGTAGGTGTGAATCTTTAGAGAGCCTTTATTCTGCTTAGCACAGGTCCCAAAAGTTACAAGAAAGTACATATCATGAAGCTTTGGCTTTTCTTAAAAAAATTTTAAAACTTAGGAAGAGTCACCTCTTGCCTGTTTGTCCTTCTCAATTATGAGCTCCCTGGGGGCAAGGCCCATTCCTGGCACATAGTCATCTGCTCCATGGACATACGCTGAACTGAAGTGCTGGCTTTTACGGAGAACAAGAGCAGGGAAACCCTGCAAAAGCTGGGCTAAGAAATGACCTGTCTGATCTTTTCCCAAACACATGACACAATTAAAGATAGTTTAATATCTCCTACCATATTCAGCACTCTCTCCTTCATTCTGATCAGGCCAGAATCTCTATTCCAGTTGCTTAAGAGGACCATGTTTCAAGTCTTCAGCTTTGTTCCTGGACAGAGCAAGAGATCCACATGGTCATTAAAAATAACAGCCTCAGTGGAGGACTTGGAACCACTCTGAAATGCCGGCCACCTGGAGTTGTCTTGGACTTGGAATGAAGGCTGCCTCACTGTGGCTTGGTCAGAACCAGCCCATCTCTCCTCAGTGCCTGCCGCCTCAGTGCCCTTTACCTGCAGTTGTCAACTTGAAAAATACACGCAACCTAAAAGTCGAGAGTTAGCCTTTATTCACTTGGCATGTTAGGACTCGAGCCTGGGAGACAGTGTCTCAGGTGACCCCAAGAGAGCTGACTTGGGGGAGGCAGAGGACAGGCCGGGCTATAATACAAGTTTGCAGCAAGGGGCAGGTAATCTGAATATGAAAAGATTACTGTTAATTAAGAGAAAACTAAATCTCTTACATGAAGAGATTTAGCGATCTTCTATGTATGGGAGGATGCAAGTGTCTGGACTTGCTAAAATCATTTCTTTCATATGCATCTAGCAATATGGGACCAATCCTACTTTCTTTATTGTTCACATTTATTAACTGTAAGAGCTGGCAAATGTGGTGGATGGCCGCCTCTCACATCAGCTCCTTTTCACTTTCCAGGGAGGAAGTAGCTCTTGGCTTCCAAATAGCTGGCTTTGCTTCACCTGGGTTCAGAAATTTGCATTTGGAAAAGACTTGCTTACTAGCAGAGCAGACAGCAGAAAATATTTCATTTCACAAGGGAAATCGGGCCACACATCCTGGCTAGGCTCGCTGTCGGGTGTCTAAAGGACCACCTGGTTTGAGGAGATGCTCAGCAAGTCTGCCACCGTGCTTTTGAACTCTCAGTTTAGTTAGCCCCTCATCACAGAGATGTGGAGCTCTCTGCAGGGAGGAAGGCACCAAGAATCGCATCTCCCACAGACTCCAGTGGCTCCAGGGAGGATGTGAACTGTGCTAGGCCTGCCTTCTCTCCACAGTCCTGGACCCTTTCTCATTTAGGCCAGTGTACCCAGCATCACCTCCTTTGTGTCTGCTTTGTAAGCATTAGCCCCTCTGCTGCTTTATTTATCAGCATCTCTCCTCCATGGTGGGGGCTTTCCTAGTAGCTCAGCTGGTAAAGAATCCTCCTGCAATGTAGGAGATCCCAGTTCAATTCCTGGGTCAGGAAGATCTCCTGGAGAAGGGATAGGCCACCCACCCCAGTATTCTTGGGCTTTCCTGGTGCTCAGACAGTAAAGAATCCACCTGCAATGTGGGAGACCTGGGTTCGATCCCTGGGTTGGGAAGATCCCCTGGAGGAGGGAATGGCAACCCACGCCAGTATTTTTGCCTGGAGAATCCCCATGGATAGAGGAGCCTGGCAGGCTACAGTCCATGGGGTCACAAAGAGTCGGACACAGCTAAGCACGCACACACACTCCTTCACAGGGGCCAGAACAGGGCATATGAATGCCAGAGCGTGATCTGACCTGCCTATAGACTGGATGGATCATCACCATCTGAGGACCCACAGTTGCATCTCAGACACTTATTTGCCTTAACAGCGAAATGGAGACAATAAGGCCTTGAAAGGACCAGGGCACAGGATAAATAAAATAGCAGAAATAAACAACCTCGCATATCACTTAAGACATAGCAGGTGGTTGATACACAGTAGATTTTATTGTTATCACTGTCACTGATATCATTCCTATCAGCATCATTTTATTCCAGTGTGTCTTTGGGAGCTAGAAGTCTGAAGCTTCAGGAATTAACTACAAGGCAGGTCCCTCCACCATCTCCTCCCAGGCAGCATTCTGGCAACAGCTGCCACTTTCTTCACTTATTACTCGTCAGAGCTAATCTCTGGAAGAGTGGGATTAGCTGCGCCTATGCCCTCTCACCGCTGGGCCATATGCTCTTGAACGACAGCTGTTTGATCGCTTATGCTGGGAGAACACAGTCTTTTCAACCCAAATTTGATAAACATACATTTCTTCTGTCTGTCCTACTTTGGGCCATCTGTCAGCATGGCATGGTGCCTTCGTTGGACTGGCAAGATGCTGAAATCAGACCACCAAGGAAGGTTCAAGGACAATGCCGTCATCAGAGAGGGTTGGGTTTGGGGGCGGGGTCCTCAGAATCTGAGATAACCAGGGCTCAGGCTGCCCAACCCTCCCCTGCAGGTACAAGAACCTTGTTCTTAAAGCAAGAACCTGGCCTCCTCAGCTAGGTCAGTCCCCAGATGGAGCCCTCTTGAACAGAAGAGATTATCACCAAGTGTTATAAAGCGATGCTTTTTAGTCACGTGCGAACTTCCGAATTGCCTGGAGATCCTGTTCAAAAGCAGATTCCAATTCAGTGGGTCTGGGCTGGGGCCCGAGTTTCTGCATCCAGAATAAGCTCCTAGGTGATGCTGAAGCTGTTGGTCTGAGGACCACAGGGGCAATGTTACAAAGCACACCTGATTCAGAGTCAACAGTCCTGAGTCCTCCAGATAGTGTCCTGCCAAGAGGATGCTTTGTGAATGAGATTCCATAATGAGGGAGATAACCAGGAGACCAAGAGGCCAAGCTCACAAAGAGCCTCCTGCGTGAGATTGCCCACACTCCTCGAACTGTCCCTACCGTGGGTAGAAACACTGCTAAATCAACCAGCTGAAAACAAAGAGCCTAATGGCTATATTCTCTTTGATAGCATCAAATACCAGCTCAGAAGAGGCACATAAACTGCAGGAAGTTAGTAGAATGATAAGATGCAACAATACCCCTATCTGCTCAATGCCTGCAGATGTAAAGGGGTGATTGGGGTGGGGGTGTCATGCTGGATCGTGACAGCAGGAGCAGGAGGGACCACATGTTACAAAGCGGAGGACTCAGAACACTGAAGACAGAATTTACACACATGCCCATCTAGCCCCAGGGTCTGGAGGAGTCAAGCGGGAGGCTACCCAGAAGTGCTTCCTTTCAGGCCTTTGGAAAGTGTATGCACTTGCCTAGAAGCAGCATAATGGGAATAATTTCCCCAATCGACCTTGGCAGTCCAGAATTCCGGCAGAGAAGTCAGACAGTGACATCAATCCACATAAATTGCTTTTGAAGATGGAATGCCCAAGATCTCATAATTCTTCTCTAATTGTTAAGGAACTAATTAAACCTGTAGCATCTCTGTTAACTGAGTTTTACGATGTTAATTTCACTACTGGACAAGCTAAGTCAGGCATCTGTGGACTCCACCGTGGGCTTCTGGCTCCTGACAAAAGGCGTTAATGATATTTTCAATGAGCACTGCAGAATCCCAAGTGATTTACCAACCGTCTCTTGCCAGTTCCCACAGGGCCAGGACCTGGCAGCTGGGCATCACCTTCCTGGCCTGGTTCAGGGCAGCCCTTCCCATGGAGCACAGAACACACATGTGTGCCTGGGCAGGTACACACGCGTGCCTCATGGCATAAAACACAGACCACCAGCCTGGCAGGAGATAACCTGCTATTTGGAATCCTGTTTAGATGTCTCTTTAAATTGTTGATGATTCCTTTATTTTAATTGAGATCTGAGCCTTCATTATGGCCTTTAGTGACTCGGCTCCTGATCATATCCATCCCGTTGGGCGTGTCTGCCTGCCCTGTGTTTCCCCAGAAGGGCGGAGGCCCAGGCACCCACTTCATCCACACCAAGGATGCTTTGTCCAGCATCGCACAACCCCCAGCCCCGAAAGCAGGGAGTCTATTTGGAGGGAGTGAATTAAGGTTCCCTCTCACCCCAGCTCCCTGCCCCGCACCTCTGCACAAAGGCTCTGTGATGACACTCTCTAAATTCACAAGCACCTTAAGAAAGTTACCTGGCTTATAGGGAAGAGCAGGGTCAGAAAAAACTCCTATCGCTTAGCTCCTAGGATCCTAGAATAATGGGATGGGATGGAGCATGGGACCCTGGAAAATTTTCACTCCCTACTCTTTCCTTACAGAAGAAACCATAGTCGGCAGACAGGAAGTACTTGCTTAAGAACCCATAAAGCAGCTAATTCCTGGTGACTCTGGAATCCGGTGGCCTCCCTGCCAGTCCAGAATTTGTTCAGCAAATATCCCCAAATAAATACTAAGGCAAGTGCACTTCCAGGAATGTAAAGCCACCCCTAGTCTGGCGGGTTTAGGGGCAGTTGGATTTCTCCCAGCTAGAAATGAGCCCAAACCCTGTCCTCACTGAGAGTGACCCAGAGGTCTTGGGGTATGACCCCCCCACCAATGGGGGTGAGGTGAGTGAGGGTGGCTCCTGAGATCCACTCAGGGGACTGGCCTCAGAGAGACAAAGGCCATGTAGAGAAACCTTCTGTATTTCCCTCAGGGAGAAAAAAAAAACCCTGAACACATACTCCTTCTCACGTCATTTTTTTTTTTTTTTTTTTTTTGCTTTTTTCAACCCAAATAAAGCCCCCCAGAGTAGCTAAAACTCTTAGAGCCTCTGAAACTTGACCACCTGTTTGTTTTCTGAAGCCTGCTTCTTTGCCTCAAAAATAAAAACAATAACAAAAAGAAGGAGAGGAAAGAGGAAAATGTGGCCTGGACCTCATCTGTTCACGCCGGTGCTTTCTGAAGGTCCCTCAGGAATTAGGTACTTTCAGAGGCTGCCACCCACGGCCCTCCGGTCTCTGAGCCACAGTGGCCAGTCCCCAGCCTCCCGATGTGATCTTGGCTCTGGAAAAGGACCAGCCCCATTCTAAGGCAAGGAGGCTGAGTCCAGCCACATCCACCCCTGACTCTGCCTGCAGCTTTGCAGAGCTATGCCCACACCCAGGGGGACTTGGACAAGTCATCAGCTGTTTAGTCTAGGAGAAGAGAGGAACCAAGCCAAGAATCCACATTGGCCCAAGGGAAAGAAAAAAAAAAAAAAAAATGGAGTAAACACATTGCCAGAAGGTGGCGCTACACCTTAAGACAGGCCAGCCAGAAGGGATGACGACGCCTCCGGAGACGGTAGGATTTCACAGGTGGGAGGGTGTCCAGAGATGAAATGCAGTGAAATGAAATAAAGTCAGAGCTGGAAAGACCCTGAAAGATCATTCTGGGATAATCCCATGTCACGGATGGGGAAACCGAGGCCCCCTGAGATAGCCCAGTTTTACACACCAGGAGGTGGAACTCGCAATTCTATCACTGTGTGCCGCCTGTTCTTTGGCAAATCTGAGATCAGAGACTAAAACACAAGGATTGGCTGGCCATAGAGGAGCCAGGCTTTTGGAACTGAGGCTCCGACAAGGGGAAAGGACCCCACAGTCCCTTCCTGGGGAACAACCATGGCACCCTCCCAGAGCAGACGGCAGGGGGTTGGCGGGGGTGGTGGGGGGAGCTTGTCTCAGTGGCCCTCACAGCATCCCTGTGTGAGTCTTGACAGGATAACAAAAGAAGCGGGCTCCACCACTCACTAGCTATGCCCTGTGGACGCTTCACTCAACCTCTCTGAGCCTTAATAGCTTCGTCAACAAGAAGGCATAAAAATATCTCCCACTCAAGAATTTGCTGGATGACGCAGGGAGCTCAAACCCGGTGCTCTGTGACAATCTAGAGGCGTGGGGTGGAGTGGGAGGTGGGAGAGAGGTTCAAGAGGGAGGGGACATATATATTCCTATGGCTGATTCACGTTGTACAGCAGAAACCAACACATCATGGTAAAGCAATTATCCTCCAATTAAAAATAAATTTTCAAAAGTCGCCCATTCAAAATCACATCTGAGAATTAAAGGTTGTAATGTCAAGTGAGCAGCGCAGCACCTAGTCCATAGTGTGGACTATGTTCTCATGATAGGGATCTTTCTTCTCTTTATGATGGCTCCTCTAGCAGTCTTCTCCTGTAGATATCCAAAACTTGGATCGGAAACGCACACCCGAAGTGCACTGCTATGGAAGACCTTGCTCTTGTGATGGGCTCATCCCCAAGAGCCCCAGACAAGGAAGGGTGTGGGTCACAGAATGGACGGCGGAAAGAGGAGGGAGAGGAGCAGAGAGAAACAGGCAAAATTGTCAAGCCTCCCTGTCTCTGTTCAAAGGCCGTTTGTAGAGAAATTCCCTGTCTACAGATAACCTGCATGCACGTGCATGCACACACGAGTCCAGAGCTGCTAAGGAGGACACGGTGCAGTGGCCCGAGGGCAGGGTCAGCACAGCCAGGCTTTCACGGCAGCTCCGGTCCAGCAGGGAGCCACGTTGCCACCGCCTTCCCACCGGAGGGCTGCCTGCCTCTTTTCAATCCCTGACTCACATTCAGGGCCCCCAGGAGCCAGGCTGCATTATCCACGTCCTCTTCACAGACAAAAGGCCCAGGCCTTGAAAGGGCTTCCTTGGGACCACACAGCAAGGCGTAGGTGAAGCCCACCGCCAGGGGACGGCGCCCAGGCCCCGCCCGGCTTCTCTTCCTGGTTCCAGAAAGGCTCCCCCCACAGCATCTGAGCCTCAGTTCCCTGTGGAGAGGTGAGAGGACGGGAGGGGGACCCCGCTGAGGTCCCTCCCAGCCCTAATATCCTCTGACCTGGGGTCCCCAGTCCCACTAGCCTCTCGCCTCTCCCAAGGAAAGTCACCCTCCACCTGGCCAAAGGGCCTGTCTAATCTAGATCACATGTTTTCAGAGAGGCAGGACTTTCCAGGCCACCTTTTAGGGACACCAGGTGAGGGAGAGACAAGGCCACCTACCTGAGGGGGAGGAAACTGCCTCCTGTCCCTCCCCACACACATCCAAGGACTCCTTGCTTCTGTCACACCACTGTGAGTGGACCCGAGCTCCATGCGCCCACTGTGATAATCAGCTGATAAACAGCGCCCCACTCATGACGCTCCCAGCCTTGCCCCAGTTATGTCGTCAGAGAAACAGCGGCTCCCTGGGGATGAGCCTGTGTGCGCTGTGGGTCTGTACTCGGGTGTTCCACAGGGTGGTGGTGAGGTGGACAAATCTGGATTCGAGTCCGGTTTTACCAATGTGTGCTGTGTCAACACAGGCAGGCGATTCTACCCCCTGGGACTTTGGTTTTCTCCACAGCAAACTGAGGGTAAAGATAGACGTAACCGCTATCTTGTAGACACGTGACCCGTGCGAAATGCTTGTAGTGACTCGTTGGCAGTGAGAGCTTCTTAGGCGCTAACGAAGATTAGCAGTGTTTCTGGCCCACGCTCCCTTGACATGTATGGCGTGTCTACTGTGTGCAGGCTCTGTGGAGATTCTTCAGCCTGAGGGGTGGAGCTGTGGCCCCCATGGGCTGGGAGGCTGAGGAGGATGGGAGGCTGGCCGCTAGAAGCTAAGCAAAGGCAGCCAGCGGTCTCTCCTCCCTCATCCCTGTCGAGAATGTTCCCCAGATCTGCAGACACCACAGGCGGGGAAGCTTTGTGAGGTCTCCGTAGTTTGTCCCTGGGATTCTCCAAACTCTCCTCTCTATGCCCACTGTCTCTTCCGTTCCTAGAGGTACAGACTCCTCCTGAAGCCTCTTGAGACCCATTCTGGTTCTATGTTCTGGGAGAATCCTCCTCTTGATCTGTGCTTCCAAACATCTTTGACAGGATTCCTGAGGCATGACAATAGCATGGCAGACGTTGGAGGAGGAATAGAGATGACGATAGACACATGACCCCTGATCTTGAAAAGCCCTCATCCCTCTCTACATTCATTCTCTCACAATGTATTTTTGGGCATTTACTAGGTGCCGGGCATGTGATCAAGATGGCTGACGTGGCTTTCCCCTCAGAGCTTACAGTCAACAGGGAGAAAGCAAGTAAGCAAGACGTGACGGTTGCAACAAGAAGAGAGTGCCAAGCTTCATGCGAAAGCAGATGAGATGACAGATAATAACAACTAAGGGAGAGAAAGGTTAGAGAGGGAAGCGAGGAGGCTGCTGGAACACACAGGAAGAGGCCAACTCTTCTGGGGGTGGGGTGCAGGAAAGGTTCACAGACAAGAGGAACAACAGAACATCGATGTTCATCGATGAAACCACAGGTTCTAGAGTCACGCATCTGGCTTCAAAATCCAGCTCTGACAAACATAGTTAACTTGGACAAGAACTCAGTCTTTTTAAGCTTCTGTTTTCCTGTCTGCTAAAATGGGCACAGGGCATCCCAGGTGGCTCAGTCGTAAAGAATCCACAGGTTTGATTCCTGGTCCTGGAAGATATCCTGGAGAAGGAAATGACAACACACTCCAGTATTCTTGCCTGGAAATTCCCGTGGAAAGAGGAGCCTGGTAGGCTACAGTCCATGGGATTGCAGAGTTGGACGTGACTCAGCAACTGAACAGCAATGAAATGGATGCGATATCAGTCCTTGATGTAGAATGTTGATCCAGGGACTAAATGAGATGGTTCATGGGAAATGGATGGGTCTGTGCCTGCTGGTATAGAAAACCACCCAATGTAGTCATCTTCATCACAATTATTGAGTAAGATGCAAGCTGACATAAAGCTTTGCCAACAAGTGATATGCAGAAAGGCATCCCCGGCTCTGAGTGGGACCTCTGGTCTCGAGCAAGTCATTTCTTTCCCCCGAACCTCATTTTCCCATCTATGAAATAAGTGGGATTGTTACTGATACTTGAGGTCTCTTTCTGCAATCAAATGCTGTAACTGGGATGAGCGCTGGCCCTTTGAAGTCCATGACCACACAAAATGATCCCTCTTACATGGCTGCTCACTTCTTACATTCATGCAGACTGTAGCCAAACCATATCCTTAGTAACAGCAAAGTTGTCCGTGTCAGAGATCTGAAACCATGTCGGGAGGGTGCCGTAATCCACATAAACCAGTACCCCACGTGGGTGTGCTACCGGAACACTCCTGTCTGTGTTCAGTCTCAGGCTGAATCTTCACAACCAGTTCATGCTGCACGAAACACACAGGTGCCCGACAGAAGTGATGACAGAGCCATCATAACATGCATTCAGATCCATGGGGCATGTGGTTTCAATATGCCCCGTTGTGCTCATGACATTGTGGTTGATATTTTATTGTCTGCCTTTCAACAGAATCCTTTCTCTCAAGGTCGGGCCAAGTGGCCAAAATCATACAAATTCAACTACATGTTGAATGTTTGTCCTCTGGCTTCTTTTTGGCTCCAGGAAAAAGGCTCTCACCTTGTTTTCTGTCTTGTGAAGTAGCATTAACACCCACCTAGGACAGAAGCTGGGAGCCACCCCAGACTCCTTGTCCTCATGTCCAATGATTAATTGGTGGCCACGCACTATAAATTCGACCTCCTTGACATTTTTCAGATGAGTCCAATGTGCTTTAGCCCCGTTGCCACATCCTGGCTCATTCACTTACCAGGCCCCTGCTCAGCATTTTGCAATCAACTTGGTTTACTGTCCTCCACTGGTTCCAATGTCTCTCCTGTTTCAGGCTGCTGCTGCTGCTGCTGCTAAGCTGCTTCAGTCGTGTCCGACCCTGTGAGACCCCGTAGACGGCAGCCCACCAGGCTCCCCTGTCCCTGGGATTCTCCAGGCAAGAACACCAGAGTGAGTTGCCATTTCCTTCTCCAATGCGTGAAAATGAAAAGTGAAAGTGAATTCGCTCAGTCGTGTCCGACTCTTAGCGACCCCATGGACTGCAGCCTACCAGGCTCCTCTATCCATGGGATTTTCCTGTCTCAGGCTAGCCTGTTCTGAAAACACAACTATGAATATGTTTTTCTACAGCCTGACACTTTTAAATTAGTTCTTCATTCCCATACCAGTGGTTCTCAAACTTGACCATGCATCTGAGTCATCTGGAAGAGTTTCAAAAACACACATTAATGAGCCTGTGCCCAGTTTCTGATACAATAGATCTAGGATCCAACAAGTCCATCCTAAAGGAAATCAGTCCTGAATATTCATTGGAAGGACTGATGCTGAAGCTGAAACTCCAATACTTTGGCCACCTGATGCGAAGAACTGATTCATTTGAAAAGACCGTGATGCTGGGAAAGATTGAAGGTGGGAGGAGAAGGGGTGACAGAGGATGAGGTGGTTGGATGGCATCACTGACTCAATGGACATGAGTTTGAGTAAACTCTGGGAGTTGGTGATGGACAGGGAGGCCTGGCGTGCTGCAGTCCATGGTGTTGCAAAGAGCTGGACACGACTGAGTGACTGAACTGAACTGAACTGAGGTGTAGGATGGAGTCTTGGAACTTGCATTGGTAGCAATTTCTAGGTAATTCTGATGCTGCTATTCTAGGAACCACATCTTAAGTACCACTGGGGCTTCTGAGGTGGCGCAGTAGTAAAGAATCCACCAGCCAAGGCAGGAGGTGTAGGAGATGTGGCTTCGATCTCTGAGTCGGGAAGATCCCCTGGAGTAGGAAACCACTCCAGTTTTCTTGCCTGGAAAATTCCATGGACAGAGGAGTGTGGTAGGCTACAGTCCATGGGGTTGCAAAGAGTCAGATACGACTGAGCTGCTGAGCATGCACACATACACAACCTACACTCGAAGGTGTAAACCACTTACCCAGGCTCTCAAGAGTCTCCACAGTCTGTACCCTGTATGGGTCTTTCATATTATTTCAAGTGATTCCATGCACACACATAGCCCCTATATTTGGGACCACCAAGGCCAAATATCCTTGTCAGACAGAGACTCTCTAGTTTGGGCAGACAATCCAGGCTGTAGGTCGGAAGCTCACACCCTTACAAAGCAAGTGGTAGAAATGAGGCAGGATTCAATGGAGAACCAAGGCTCAGCCACCCGGCAGGTGCTGACAAGCATTGACACCCAGGCTTTGTAGCTGGGCTTCGGCGTGGATGCATCCCAAATGCTGTCTACTCCTGATGCCTTTAAGCCATGTGGCAAAATAAACAGTGCAGCCAAATCATCATTTAAGCCAAATATAAACAAGATCTAAAACAGAATAGAATGGACATGAGCCAAATGGAAAGGTAGTTTAAGGTTATGAAATCTGGCTTGGAAATCACATGTTGTCTGAACTTGTAAACATCAAAGAGCCAGACTGGAAAACTGTAATAATGCAATAATAATTAATAATAATAAAATCATGCCTTCCCCACTGTTACCCCAGGATATAAAATCATAAAAAGAAATTAAGATGTGATAGGGCCTATTAAGTCATTGACTCTCTGTCTCTCGAGAGGGGAGAAAAGCATGATTTACAGAGTTGGAAAAACCTTGTCTTCCAAGGAGGACTCACAAGTGCCTCAAGAATAGAGGGAGCTTCACAAGAGGCAAGATTGGGAAAATCCTGCTTACGAGCCATATAGCAGCCTCTATGTCTCCCGCCTTAGGAGTTCTGGGTTGCTGATGATGGAAACAGGCCTATTCTCACTTCCTTGGAAGGAAAAGGGAAGCCCTAGCCTCCCACCTAGAAAAGGAAATGGCAACACACTCCAATATCCTTGCCTGGAAAACCCCAGGGACACACAAGTCTGGTAGGCTACCGTCCATGGAGTTGCAGAGAGTTGGACACAGCTTAGTGACTATATGACGACAAATTCCCCACCCCTTCTCCCATCAGCATCTCTCACTGGGTCATCTCCAGCTGCCACACCCAGGAGACTCATTTGACAAGACAGTGGCTGTGACCTTGAGTCCCACACAAGGAGTGTGTCTTGGGCAGCCCCACACCCTACCCCACCCCCCTCAAACACGGAGTTACTCACCTTGAATAGCACCAGAGAACTAGCTAGAATTTACTTTCAATATTTGGTGGATGTGCGTACATTTGCCTGTTTCTTTCAGAATTCAAGATCAAGACAATTTGACAATTCAGAGTTAAGCGTGTAACAAAGTATTCTCTTGTAACGTGATGACAGTACTCAAATCATTCTTTTTAGATGAATTCCACCCCCTCCCCCAAATGGAGTAAACATTATCTTTATCTGTCTTAGGAATTGTTTCCTCCTCACACCCAAAACAACAGCAACAAGAAAGGTCCCCACTGAGCAGATGGAATCACCTAATAGGCCTTTGAAATAAAACTGTTTGATGGAATTTATTTGGGATAAATATCTATCTTTTCCACTGTCATAACATTTTTTCTTATATTGTCTCAGCCATCATAAAGCGAACCCACTTGACTGAATGGGTGCTTTGCTGATCTGTGAGAGGTATTTCTGCCATGTTGTAGATTTGAATAGGTCTTGAGGAAAGGTATGTATAGTATTTAAGATTCTCTAGGAGCATCATAATCTCTGTTTAGAGAGGTGCCATTCACTATGGTAGTGACTGTGTGAGGCTGTACTCAGTGGCCTCAGACGTGTCCGACTCTTTGAGACCCCTTGGACTGTGGCCGCCAGGCTCCTCTGTCCATGGGATTCTCCAGGCAAGAATACTGAAGTGGGTTGCCATGCCCTCCTCCAGGGCATCTTCCTGACCCAGGGATCAAACTTGTGTCTCCTGAATTTTCTGTATCACAGGTGGATTCTTAACCACTGAGTCTCTGTGGAAGCCCATGGTAGTGACTAGCCACACTTAACAATTTAAGCTTAAATTTAAAATTACTAAAATTAAGTCAAGTTGAATGCAGTCCAAAATTTCAGTAAAATAGGTGGTTAATTCACACAAACCACATATTAAATATTTCATAGGCATACATAGGTAGTGGCTACCATATTGGATTAACAGATACAGAAACTTTCTATTTTCATAGAAAGCTCTATTCCACAGCCTTATTTTAGAAGTTTAACTTCTCCTGAAGCCTTTGTTATAAAGGTTTATTCATGATCCTGACCTCTCTCATCCCCCAATCCTGCTGTCAGAATCAACCTCCATTACATTTTCTCATCCTCTGCTCAGCAAACAAGCTATGTCCCACGTGGGCTCATAGACTCTGGCCTGTCCAGCCCTGAGAACTGGCCTTCATCCTGGCAGAAAATAAAGAATAGATTCCTACTCAGGGTAATTAAAAATTCAGAACCAGTCTCAGATTCCAACAGTCTAATTATAGGTGTCTGATCCCATTAGTGGTTGTGGAAGTCAAATCTCTTTTGTGCTCAGATACATTCCTGTCCCTTACCTAAATGTCCATCATCCTGTCAGCTCTGACCTCAGATAACTCCAAGCTGCAATTGATTGAAAATGACTCCACCTTTAGGCATACTCTTGGTGCCTTTGGCCTATGACTGGTCATGGACTCAGTGTCACATGGGAAAGTTGGGATTAGCTATGAGCATCCATTAGTTTTTCTCTCAACAGCCCTAAAAAGTGAAAGCGTTAGTTGTTCAGTCATTATCAGGCTCTTTGTGACTCATGGACTGTTGCCTGCCAGTCTCCTCTGTCCATGGAATTCTCCAGGTTAGAACGCTGGAGTGGGTAGCCATTCCCTTTTCCAGGGGACCTTCCCAATCCAGGGATTGAACACAGGTCTCTTGCATTGCAGGCAGATTCTCTACCATCTGAGCCACCAGGGAAGCCCCTCAACAGCCCTGTATCTGCTCAAAGTAGAACATGGTACAGTGGAAAGGACACTCCCAGTCATAGAATTCTGGATCCATGTTTCCTCTGACTCTGGGAACTTGGTCAAACTATAGAGCATCTCTGAGCCTCCCTGTCCTCACTTATGAGAATAATAATAACACAATCATGAGTTTGTGGTGAGGTTTATATGGCATAAGGATATTAAACAGTTAGTTCAGTGGTGAGTTTATAGATATTCAGACACTCAGGGCAATCATTCCCTTTCGATGTTTTTCTTTAGAAATTTTTGAATTAGTGGTAATAAAATAATGAAGACAGTCACTTTTTTTTTAAAGCCATTAAAAGACTACAGCTCTTTAAAGTAGCTATTTAATTAACTCTTGCTTTTGTTTATATTACTACAAATAATCTGTGTTATCCATGCTCTGCAAAGTTAATTGTTCAGAACAAATGGGTGTCACTTGAAATCTTACAGGGAAAGCGATCCCTTAAAAGGCCAGCACTTTCAGTGCTAACTTTAAATTAGAGACACGTTTTCTCTGCCCAAGTGAGATTTCCAATCACTAAGTTATTCTTGTTCCAAACTTACCCACAAGTACAATAGCAAGGTCAGGTAGCAAAGCATGGTGGGTAAAGAGCGTTGGCTCTGGAGCCAACTGCCTGAAACAGAATCTTGACTTGGATTCATCCTAGCTGAGGAGTCAATGAACTAATACCATGGAACAGTATCTGGCCCATGACAAGGGCTTTCTCTCTAAGTCTATGTATCAATAAGAAATTATCTTAAGATTCCAAAGACCCTGGCACACTCACCTGAAATATTATGATCATTGGGAAAAGTATGGGAATTCTAGCAATTCCACTAGTAGTGGTAAGATGTATTGATCACTCACCTTGGCCAGACCCTGTGCTAAGTACTTTGAAGTGAAAACAAGTAAGAGTGTTAGTCGCTCAGTCGTGTCTCACTCTTTGTGACCCCAGGGACTGTAGCCCATCAGGTTTCTCTGTCCATGGAATTCTGCAGGCAAGAATACTGGAGTAGGTAGCCATTCCCTTCTCTTGGGGATCTTCCCATCCCAGGGATTGAACCGGGGTCTTCTGCATTGCAGGCAGATTCTTTACCGTCTCATACGTCATTTCATTTCATTATTTATTTTTCAATCTATGAGCCCTTGGGCAAAACCAGAATTCAGTAGAGGAAAATTTAACTCCCAAACCCAGACTCTTCACTCCAGTGTGTTTCTACCTCTCCAGATAAGCAGGCTGTGAAGAGCGAGGTCTGCTGGTTTCAACCTGACATACTGGGCTCAAGTCCTCGGTCCACAGCTCTAGTTTAAGACCCACAAAGGCAGGAACCCTGTGTTACTCAAAGAAGGAAAGAAGGAAAGCTGGCGGGCTTGAAAAGGCCTTCTTGGCCCCTCCTGGCATCAGGTGTTTTGGAGTGTGTACCTTCCAGGCTCACCTAGCACTACATGCCAGATTAGGGTTTCCAACTGAACCTGCTCAATCTGGATTCTTTTATTTTACTTGTGCACATAGAGCTTTCTGTCTTTTGAAACAAAGCCTCTGGTAAACAACTGGCATCACTTATCAAGCATCCAAATTCCTGGCCAGTTGCCCAGGTGAAGTAAGACCCCCAGTTCAGAAGGGGACCCTCAGCATCCTGACATGCAGTGGTCACAAGACTCCTGCACCCAACATTTTATGAGCAGTGGGGTTCTCAAAATCCAGGTCTTTAAAGTGTGCAGGTACCCCAGAACACCCTTGTTGATCAGCCTCTACTGTGACTTCCCTGACATGGTAGCCTTATACTTGTTTGTTTCAGTAAGAGTAGACTCTACTCTCTCCCACTCTAATCCTTTGCGTTTACAATTTATCTCCAAAAATGACTATAGCTTAAGCCATCTCACCAACTTTCTGCTTCTCACTATCTCTAGAACAAATGTTTGGAATCCTTGTCATGTGGAGAATAATAAAGGCTGCCTGGTATAGTGAAAGAAAAGTGAAAGTGAAACTAGCTCAGTCATCTCTGACTCTGCAACCCCACTGACTATACAGTCCATGGAATTCTCTAGGCCAGAATACTGGAGTGGCTAGCCTTTCCCTTCTCCAGGGGATCTTCCCAACCCAAGAATTGGACCCAGTTCTCCAACATTGCAGGCAGATTCTTTACCAGCTGAGCCACAAGGGAAGCCCATTATTAATGCAACATCAGTCAGACCTGAGGTTGCATTCCAGCTCCAGTGGTTATTGGACAAATAACTCAGTGGCTCTAAGAGTCAGCTTCCTTCCATGTTACATAGGAGGGCAAAAGTGTTCATAACATCCTCTGGACAAACCTTAACTGACAAAAGTAACAAATAAGAAGACTTGCAAAGACAAGAATCTGAGAGTCTCCTTGTGATTGCTGATCATAGATATGATGCTGACTATCTACATGGCTGTGAATGAACCTCTAGGTGGCCCTATCTTTGTAGATCCTGACCCTTGAGTCTCATCAAGTCACCCCATCCTCAATCCCTTACCATTCTACAGGGATGCAGACCTTCGTTATCCAGAAAGCTGCCCCTTTCTAGCACATAAACCTAAAACCACTAAAGCATTATATGTTTATACATATACATCGCATTTAACAAGCTTACATGTGATTTCTCAATAATATCCAGGTCTGTAATAAGTTTTAATGGATCAGAGGTTAAAAGCTGCATAATGTTTCACTCAGTCATGTCCAACTGTTTTCAACCCCATGGACTATAGCCTGCCATGCCCCCCCATCCACGGGATTTTCCAGGCAAGAATACTGGAGTGGGTTGCCATTTCCTTCTCCAGGGGATCTTCGCAACCCAGGGATTAAACCCAGGTCTCCTGCACTGCAGGCAGACTCTTTACCATTTGAACCACCAGGGAAGACCATTTATAGACAAGGCAAAAGGAAATCTACATAACCACCAAGAAGTGGTAGACAACATTCAAAAAGGAGGCAGAGGAAACACCAACAAAAGAGACAACATTGTGGGATCGTAAGTGCCAGGGCAGGAGGTAGGCAGATCTCACAACTGCCCTGCACACACTACCCACCTCCATTCCTACTCTGACCAAGATGAAAATATGCAGCGGCCCAGTGAAACAATGTGTAGTGTGACCACTGCCAGGCAGATACAACACATGGTATGTTCAGGTTATAAGGGTCCTGCGAGTTTCTTAGGTCCAAACTCTCATAGTTCAGATGGACAAAATAAGACAGAAGAAGGTCCACAAACTCTTTTCCTCCCTCCAAAGTAAAATCTCTTAGAACTGGGCAAATTCAGTTCAATACCTTCTGCTAGCTGTGTATAATGAAGATGGTGGTGAGCTATCTAGCATGTGTTAAGTGCTTGTGAACGGTCAGGCTCTGTTCTACGTCTTAACTCATTTACAATTCAAAACCTCTCTTGGAGGTAAAGACAATTCAGTCCTATTTTCCTGAGAAGGAAAGTGTTGTAGTCTGTCAGTTCAGTCACTCAGTTGTGTCCGACTCTCTGTGACCCCATGGACTGCAGCACACCAGGCTTCCCTGTCCATCATCAACTCCCAGAGCTTACTCAAACTCATGTCCATCACGTTGGTGATGCCATCTAACCATCTCATCCTCTGACATCCCCTTCTCCCACCTTCAATCTCTCCCAGCATCAGGGTCTTTTCCAATGAGTTGGTTCTTCATATCAGGTGGCCAAAATATTGTAGTTTCAGCTTCAGCATCAATCCTTCCAATGAATATTCAGGACTGCTTGCCTTTAGGATGGACTGGTTGGATCTCCTTGCAGTCCAAGGGACTCTCAAGAGTCTTCTCCAACACCACAGTTCAAAAGCATCAATTCTTTGGCACTCAGCTTAACTCACCATGGTAATAGAGCTGAGAAGTGATGGAACTTGGAGAGGATGTGTGTCAATTGTTAGGCTGACTTCCATCAAAAATTTTAGAACAGTGATGATATTCCCACTTTTGTTATCTGGATACATTTCTATGACATATCTGGTTCCCTAAAGATAATAGATAAATGACAGGTCAATGTATTATCTTCTAGTACCTTGCACTGATAATTCCTCTCATCAAGCCAAACATTGGTGTCGCTTCTCTCCAGGGGTGAATTGTTGACTTTGCCCAATGCCACTGGAGCAGCAACAATTCAGTTCAATCTGAAACTATTGCTTTCCTGTTTAATTCAATAGCCATTAATTCTCAGACTTTACTCCTTAATCCCTGAACATCTGTTTCTTCAAATGCCTGTGTTCAGCTCATTGGTGGGTTTGGTGACTTCTGTTAAGCCTCTACTTCTCGTATTCTGTGTTAATGCTAAAATCTTTTGAAACAAATGATAACCAGAGTTTTTACCTGAATTTTTTTCTTTTTAAACATTTTTATTTACTTTTTAATAAAATTATGCATATTTAAAGCATATAATGCAGTTACACATTTACATACATATGTAGTGATTTATATATATATGTAATATATAGTGTAACAATTACACTGTAAGGTGATTACTAGAGTCAAGCTAGTTATTTCCAAATGGCATACTTACCATTTCGGTGTGTGTGGTTAAGAGCACCTGATTTCACTCTCTTAGTGAATTTCTAGTATAATTGTAAAATTTGATAATCTGCAAGGTTGGCAGGGTTAAGTGTGACTATTTACACTCATATTCTGATAACATTATACATTTTAGAAAATTATATTACAGCATGTTGCAAGAGTCATCAAAGTAATCATGTCCTTATGTTACTTTTTCTTTTCTAAAAAGGCTTATTAAAGATATAATTTAGTAAAAACTTTATTTAAATTTTAAATAAACAAACAAATAAACATACAAAAGATGCTGCTCAGTCATGTCCGACTCTCTGTGACCAAATGGACTGTAGCCCACCAGGTTCCTCTGTCCAAGGGAGTCTCCAGGCAAGAACACTGGAATGGGTAGATATTCCCTTCTCCACGGGATCTTCCCAACCCAGGGATTGAACCTGGGTCTCCTGAATTGTTGGCAGATTCTTTTGCCATCTGAGCCACCAGGAAAGCCCAAACAGAAGATGGCCATCCATATATTTGAATATTATGCAGTCATCAAAAATAGTAATTATGACAACCTTAAAATATTTCTCGTATGACATTAACAAAAAAAATCAAGACAGTAAATTCATCTTTTACCATGGCTAGAGTTCTGTAAACGTAATATGTAAGCATCCAAGAGATGAACACTTTCACAGAAAAATAATTTTTAAAATTGTGCTAGAGAATGAGATGAGTTTCTTTCAATTTAAACATTTCAATTTCTTTAAATGTCTTTTATATTTTTAACTTATTTAACCCAAAGGTCAGTTATCCCTATATGATGCTGCTGTGGACTCTTTCCTGGGTCTCCAGAAGGATTCCAAGCTTCCCTCCAGGAGTTGCTGTCTAAGAAGCCGAGGATCAGGGTTTCATACGCATGAGCCCAGTATGCCTCGCTGGACCACCCATCTCACTGGACCACACCTAGGTAACTTTCTGATCATTTTTAAAGCAAATCCCAAAGATTGCAGCAGGTCAGGCTGCAAGGTAAGTGTTATTTTGGACTTCTTAAAATTAAAAAAGTCCCAAATTATCTTACTTTAGATTGCCTCAGTACTCGAGGTAGAAGGCACTGATTCATTACATGTCCTCTGGAAGACAACACACTCATTCAACATTTTGGCACCAGCAAAACTGATTTGGGCCACCTCAGAGCATGATGTCAGCCATCACTGCAGATGATTCAGACTTGGGGATGGAGCTCTGGCTACTCTTTGACCCAAGAACAATAAATAGCAATTAATTGAGGCAATTGATTTGCTAGTCATTGGACCAACTGGAAACTGGGATCCAGCAGAATAATTCGGTACGTATTTCAGTGTAAGTTAAACTCTCAGAGGTGTCTGCTCTCGCCTAGCTGATAACTCACGCTCTTTGAAATTCAACCGCATGGGTAACTTTCCAAGCATAGAACCTCCCCCTGGACTCTTATTCACTAGCTTGTCAATCAGATGTTCAACCTTCCTTTAAAGTTTAAGCCTTATTAACCTACACACTGGATTTGACTGGTGATAGGCCACTCCAGACAATGGAAACCCCTCCCAGGTTCCAAATCCTCTCGTCCTGGTTCAGCTCCCCACAAATTCCCTGGAAAGGATGAAAGAATCACTCACATGTCTGGTCCATCGAATACAGGCAGTGAGAGGATCGTGTGTGTGTGTGTGTGTGTGTGTGTTTTTTAAGAGATCATAAAGGCCCTGCTGATTGAGACATCTTGGAGGAAAACCAGCTCTGCTCCAAACCAAACTCTGCCTGGAGCAGGCAAGAGTGCCCAGTTCGGCCTTCAGGGTCTCTGCTGGGGTCTTGCTGTGCGCGCCATATGCAAGATCCCAACCAAACATAGAGTTGGCAAAGGTCCCCATTTCAGAGACAGGCATGCCAGGGTTGCCCAGATACTGGTAGAATGTCAGCTCCAGAATTGGGAATGCCTAGCTGAGAAGATTCTAGCTGGAAAGTCAGTGACATTATTAGTGGAGGCAGCTTGGATGTCAAAAATATGGTCTTTACGACTGAGGCAGGGCAAGGGGCAATCCCAGGCCTCCAGGAATCCCACCGTCCTTTGATTTCTTTCTTTTGTTCCATCACAGCAGAACATCACCTTGTTCTGAACAGGTTTTTTTCCGTGAGTTTCCCAGAGTCTTGGCACCTCTGTCACTTTCCCCAAATGCCAGCTTAAAAATAAAATAATGTACACACCCCTGATGAGTGGAAACTGACTGGAAGAAACTGGGAATCATGGTGTCACAGACATGAAATAGACAAAGGAGGGTCCATGTTTCTTTCCCAGAGCAGTGCTGCTTTTCAGAGCAAGGTGCAGATGGTGGAGAGGAAGGGAGTTTGGAGATTCACTGAATTGTCCCGACATTTACTGGTTTTTTAAAAACACCAGAATCTTCTGCTCAGACCTCCAGTTCCCCCAGCTCCCCCAGCTGAGGCCCTGCCTGTCCCTCTGTCCATATGACAGAGGTCCCTACGCCTTGGGGAGAAGCTTATGTACTTCCTAACTAGAAAACCTCCACAACTGCTGGTAACTGAGTCAAGAATTACACAGTAAATCCTTGTTTAACACTGTTCCCCAAAAGTCACGGGGTTGAGTAAATACTCAAAAATCTACATTTTTATCAGTCAAAAAAAGCTGGTTTTATTCTCTGAATCTCTACTAAAGGCACCATAGTGATTTATGTTTTAAGAGAAAACCAGCAAAAAATGTTATATTTTCTGTTTCAAGAAACGTTTCAGAGAGGCTATTGTTAGTTTCTCTATGTTAGCTCCTTTTACTTCCTCAGGGAAATGGTGAAAATAAATCAGAATAACATGAAGACTGTTATTCATTTAGTGTATACTGCAGGTACAACAGCTATTACAGACTTTTTCAAAAAGAAGATTATGAAGAGAGGAAGAAAAAAATTCCAAGTCTGCCCATGTTGTTAGTTTATTATATAATTTCATACGGATGATTGGGAAACCTTTAGAGGAAAATGAATATCAAAGACTTTAAGTTGTATCGGGGCTTCCCTGATAGGTCAGTTGGTGAAGAATCCGCCTGCAATGTGGGAGATCCCAGTTTGATTCCTGGGTCGGGAAAATGCCCTGGAAAAGGGATAGGCTACCCACTCCAGTACTCTTGGGCTTCCCTTGCAGCTCAGCTGGTAAAGAATCTGCCTGCAATGCGGGAGACCTGGGAAATCCTTGCTCTCTTCCCTACTCAATTTCCTTTCTAGTGCCCAAGCCCAAAGAGCATGAAGACCAAACAATGTCCTTTATGGAACTCAGGCATTGCAAGAAATCATTGCCTACCACTGCAGCTCCTTCTCCCCCACACCGGGAGGTTGACATGGTGGTTGGACATGCAGGCTGGGAGGGCAGTGGGAGAACATGTCAGTACTGCACAAAGCATCTGAAGGTCAAGGCTGCGGCTGTCCTTCCACTCTACAGGTTCCATGTTATCAGAGTAACTTACGAGCAGGTGAAATTTCTGACTCTCATCAGAGGCTAGCCACGTTCTTTCAAGGACATGCTTACAGGAAAGTGTACTGACTTCTGAGAACTCAGGATCTACACAGGGAGCTGCTGACATGGCAGAGATGAGTAGAGGAGATTAGATGTGATTTTCCAGGATTAGCTTTTAGTCTCTCTGATCAGGAATCTACCCCCAAAAGTGTGACCTCTCACCTCTGCGTGTATGTAGACCAATGGCTCAATAAAGCTGACTCAAGTAATTCAGAATAGTGTTGGATAAAGGAGGCAGCCTGATTTAGCAGAAAGAACATGGAGTTTTGAAGTCAAATACAAAATCTTACTCATGAGCTGTCTGACTCTATGAATCTCATTTTCCTTACCTGTAAAGGGGGGTAAAACCTCCATAACTGAAGAGCTATATAACCCTGAAAATGGAGAAAGTCTTTCTAAACACAAAGTCAAAGCATAGAGACATAAATGGAAGAGCAAAGTGACTGTCTGGTCTTTAAAAATGATAAAGAAATTAAGAGAAAATATCAAATTTGCAACTTTATATGTGCACACAGATTAATATTCTTAATATAAAGAATAGTTGTAAGCCAATAGTAATGATCAACCACAAAACTTTAAGTGGGCAACAGACATAAGAAAGATACATAAATGATCAATAAACATATGAAAAAAATCAACTTCACTAAGTATCAAAGGATTATAAATTATTCCAAAACAAAATTCTATATCTATCAAATTAGAGTAGACTTTTTAAAAACACCAAAGATTGGATGAGATAAAAGAAAATGTGTGTTGTCCAATATTGCAGGTGAGAAGGCAAACTGGCATAACCTTTTTAGAGATGATCCAAAACTTTTAAATATGGTCATACTCTTTAACCAAACAATTCCACTCTTGAGGATTGATCTTAAGGAAATAGTCACAGATGTGTTAATCATTTAACTAAGAGGATGTTTGCTCCAGTGCTGTTTGTAACAGCAAATATTTAGAAACACAACCTAACTATTCAGCATTCTTTCAAGTAAGTCATTCAACAAATATTTACTAAGCACTTAGTAAGCTTGGGCCTTGGACACAGTAGACCAAGTAAATCAAGGCAGTGCAATGTAACGCAATACTCCGCAGCATTAAAATGAGATAGAATCTTTAATGACAGAGAGTCATCACATCATTAACTGGAAAAAAAAAAAAAAAAAAGCATGTTAAAAACAAGATGTGTAATATAATCCCATTTGAGGAAAAATATGCATATTTTCATGAAATTTTGGAATCATGCAATAGATTTTCAAACTGGCGATTGCTGGGTGATGAGAAATGATTATTTAAACCTCCTTCCTTTTTCTTTCTCTATATTACAACTTTTTCTCCACTAATATAAATCTTTTTCTTTTTGATTTTTTTGTCACTCATTAATTTATTAAAACCACCAGCACTGTGTTTTGAAGATAAAATAAGTAAAATGCCTGGTATATAATAAATGTCCCAAACATTCCATTTGTCTTTCTATTTATAAATTATCCCTACACTTTCAGTGGTCAGTTTTCTGAAAACCTAAGTAAGTCACCTGAGTGCTAGTTCAAGCTTCTGGTTAGGAGCTAGATTTTGGGAATGATATCCTTCATCACAGAGCACTTGGGGTCATCAAAGCAGATCATGAAAATGCCAGCTTTCTCCTCATTTGGGAAAGATCGTCCTACCTTACTGTCTTTTTTACTCCAGTACTTTTGTTCCTGCCAATGTTCTTCTGTCACTGCAATAGTTTTACTTTCTCTCTGTTTCTTTCTGGAGCTCTGCCAGCTTGTTTTTGATCTCCTTGTATTGATTTCCATCCACTCTTTGAAACTTTAAGTTTCTTCCTTGAGTTTTTTGGAGTTTTTTTCTTTTTAAGTGATAATAAAGTTTTTGAAACTTTAGAGACCTACTTGAGGTCTTGTTTCCTTAGGTAATGTATGTTTTCCTTCTGCTTTCTCTGGTGTTCCTTCCCTCCTTTTTCTTTGCCATATCTGTGCATAGACTGGATGTTGGGTTCTTCTTCATAGTTCTGACCTTTCGATGTGTCCAGATACTTATCAAATAAGAGTTTGTGGAAGTGCCAAGGAAGAGAGTTAATGAAATGAGCAATTTTGTATTAGATTACTACCTGTACAGATTACTACCTGTAAGTCTGTTCAAGCTTCCCTGATAGCTCAGTTGGTAAAGAATCTGCCTGCAATGCAGGAGACCCTAGTTTCATTCCTGGGTCAGAAAGATCCCCTGGAGAAGGAAGAGGCTACCCACACCAGTATTCTTGGGCTTCCCTGGTGGCTCAGCTGGTAAAGAATCCACCTGCAGTGTGGGAGACCTGGGTTGGGAAGATCCCCTGGAGAAGGGATCAGCTACCCACTCCAGTATTCTGGCCTGGAGAATTCCATGAACTGTATGGTCCATGGGGTTGCAAAGAGCTGGACACAACTGAGATACTTTCACTTTCATAGGTCTGTTCACAAGATCGGTTATTTCCTTTATTTTAGGAAGGAAAACACATTCCCATACCTTTGATGTTTTAAGAAGTTGGTTCGGCCCTTTAGGACAGCGCTTCTCAAAGTTTAAAGTACACAGAAGTCGCCTGGAGACCTTGTTAAGATGCAAATTCTGATTCACTGGTAAGGTTTGGCCTGCTCGAGTGTGCCAAGTTGTGTCCGACTCTTTGCAGCATTATGGACTGGAGATCACCAGGCTCCTCTGTCCATAGAATTTTCCAGGCGAGAATACTGGAGTGGGTTGCCATTTCCTCCTCCAGGGGATCTTCCTGACCCAAGGATTGAACCTGTGTCTCCTGCATCTCTGTGCACTGGCAGGCACATTTTTTTTTTTTTTTAACCACTAAGCCACCTGGGAAGCCTCCCAAAATAAGCCTCTGAATCTTTAAAAGGAAATTCAGCCTTGCAATTTTTGGTGAATTTCTTTAGGTAATCAGTTTCAGGGAATGGTGCCTGAGGGTAGTGCTGGAGGAATCGGTGAAATCTGGGCAGTCTCCTACCTCCCCTGGACTCTCAGCTAGACCTGCCAATCCTGTCCCTCTGCCCTCCCAGCCACATACACACACACACACACACACACACACCCCACACACACACAAACACACATCCTTCTCAGCAATTTTTCCAATAAGGTTGCTCTCCTCGGATCTCCTGCTTCTTCTCAGAATAAGACTTCAACTTCTATTTCAAGTAGAACACTTAGCTTCCCCTCCTTGAGGCCCTTAACTTTTGTTCCCCTTTTCTACAAACTTAATTACCACCTTTACTATTTGAGGGCTCTGTATTTGCCGATTTTCCTACTCACTGAAATTTATTTGCAACCCACAAATGCACCCCCAAATCAGTATTCTTAGGGCCTCTTGTGATCACTCATGGACATGCACAGAGTGGGGAAAAGCCAAGCCCTCCTCTCAATCCCCCTGCTGACACTCACGTTCCCAGCAAAAGTCACTAACACTATTTCTTGTTCCAGCTCTCAGACCATAAATAAGTTTGTTTTTGCTATTTCATCCCATTTTTCACATTTTCATGCTTCTCACTGGTGATTTCTCCATTTAAAATGGCCCCAACTGTAGGGCTCTGATGGGCCCCCTGGAGATGTGCGTTAGGCAAGGTTCTTTCACATTACAGAGCCAATAGCTGTGAGCGCAACATGAGTGAATCAGCAAGATACATTACATGCAGTGTCTTCAAACAAAAAGCACAGAAAACATATTTACCGCAAACAATAAGAATCGCCTTTGATCATTGTCACATCCTTTCCTCTGGTGCCATGACTCAGGGCCATCCTCGCCACTGTGTTCTCTTCTCTATCCCTTCTTTGGGGCCTTGGTACCATCACTGAGCTCCCGGGCTCTGTATTTTTGATTTCTCTTTCCCCTGGCTGTTTTCATCACTCTACACTCACTTTGAGGGCTTCCCAGGTGGCTCAGTGCTAAAGAATCTGCCTGCAATGCAGGAAATCCGGGTTCAATCCCCAGGTTGGGAAGATCCCCTGGAGGAGAAGATAGCAATCCACTCCAGTATTCTTGCCTGGGAAATCCCATGGACAGAGGAGCCTGACAGGCTACATACAGTCCATGGGGTCGCAAGAGAGTCAGAGTCAGACTCAGTGACTAAACAGCAACACATACTTTAAAGTTTCTCCTATCATGAAAAATACAGTCTTGACCAACTCCTATTGACTGTGTTCTCTCCTGTGACACTGAACTTTCAAGCTTTACGTGCATGATTTCCTTGACCCCTCAGACCAACTCTATAAAGGAGGTATTATCTCCATGTTACAGATAAGGAAGCTAAAGTGCAAGGACTTTAAGTAATTGGTCCAAGGTCACACAGCTAATAAGTACTGAAGGACACATCCTCCTCTCCCAAACATCCAGATTTTCCTGTTCTTCTACAAACTGCATCAAAATAAGATAGAATTCATGAGTAGTTACTCCTGACTCTGCTGCAGCCAAACCTGTGCCCTCACCAACCCCCTGGTGCAGCTCTCATCAATGACCTTGAACAATCATATCCACCAGGGCTGCCAGCCCTTGTCTTCCCAGATTGTGCCCTTGCATTTGAGCTGACTGGTCAGAGCACCACCTTGAAGCTATTTCCTTGACTCTGAGGACAGTAGTTTTGTCCTTCTTTATGCTGATCATTTCCTCTGTCACCAAAATGTCCCAGTATGTCACCCATACATCACCCTTGTGCATTAGGGTTTGCTCTTCTTTTCACTGAATTCCCCTTTACCTGGTGCTGTCCTCTAGGCCCTAGAAAAGGGAAGGTTGAGAGCTCCAGGCTCCATCTGCTGACAAGGAATTTGCAATCTGGCTGAAAATTCAAGACCCTGGAGGCAGAAAGTACACTTCCCAAGCCCATGTCAGTTTCAGCCCTGACTTTACCTGCTACAGGAAACCAGGGCAAGGAGACATCCCTGAAAATGAGAGCAACTGGAGAAGGCGTTCTAGAAGAGGTGTCATGGGCCCTGAAGCTCAAAGAGAATTTGGCTATGAAGACACAAGAGGAGAGATTTTCCAGAAGAAAAAAAAAGAGCAGAAAAGTCCTAATACCTTCACCAACACTCTTTCCTCCCAACTCCAACAAGTCCCAGAGGAATCACTCCACCTCCTGACCATCACAGGGCTGGTGGCCTGGGCCCCTGTTGACATGGTGACCCCACTCCGTCTTGTGCTTCTATAGCCTGGCACCTGTGGCCTGTTCTGGTGTGGCGTGCTCCCCTGGGGGGCACTCAGCAGAGCTGGTGTGTGATTGGCACAACTTAGATGGTTCAAGCCATGAAGAATCCACCTGCAATGCAGGAGACGAAGGAGACAAGGGTTCGGTCCCTGGATCAGGAAGATTCCCCTAGAGAAGGAACTGGCAACCTACTCCAGTATTCTTGCCTGGAAAATTCCATGGCCAGGGAAACCTGATGGGCTACAGTCAGACACAATTGAGCAGCTGAGCATGAGGAAGTCCCATTGGCCTGGCTTGGAATTCCAGGTTGATCACTCACCATTATGAGACCAGGCGCTGGTTGTCACCCTCAGCTTCCAGGTCCTCGTCTGCTTAAAGGTAGCCTATTCTGGGTTCTTTTGAGGACTGACTCAGGCAAAGCTGGCTGAGCACAGTGGCTGGTTCAAAAGTAAATGCTGGACAGACATGTATCCTCATTCTTCCTCTCTGGATCCGCCCTCCCTGTGCACTGCACCGGGGCCAAGCACATTGAATGTCACGTTCCTTTCATCTGAGTCTTGGCTCTCCCCAATCAGATTGCATCTCCCACGGACCAGGTCACACATTCACCTCCAGACTCCTTACCACGTTAGCATGGAGTCTTTCAGAGAGTAAGAGAGACGGGGAATAATCAGAGAAATGAGAAAATTTTGCACAGACTGGATCTGGGAAGAAAAATGGTCTACATCTGTTTCACAAAAGTATTCAGGACTCAAGAAATCTCCTCCCAGAAGAGAGGGCTCAAAGGAACACAGGTAAACTCAATGCATGGTGGGGTTTTTCCAGCAGCAAGATGGGGCCCTGGTGGGCTCCCAGGGCCTCGGACCAGAGCCACCTGGGCCTCTGAGAGACCTCATCCCCTGCTCTGAGAACAACTTGGATGCTATTGGCCACGAGGGCTCAGAGAAGAGAGGCACCACATTTCAATCCCAGTGGCTTGCAACCCAGACTCATTCCTGGGATTTCTGGGAATATGGGGGCCCTGCCATGACTATTAGCCCGTATGAAAATGGAAAAAGAAGAAAGAAAAGACCTCCTTAAGAAGAAGTTGCCCCCGGAGTATTTTTCAATCTGGTTCTCTCCAGATGTGTTTTCCCGGTGGGGTGACCCTCCGTGGCGGTGCTGGCTGTGCCGGCAAGCAGCCTTCCCAGGGCCCGGGACACAAAGCTGGTGTTGTTGAAACGAGAGCCGTGTAATCAGCTAAAGAATTCCTGAGCAGAACCAAGGGCAGCAGATACTCAAACCTTGAACTTTTTTACCTCCCTCCATTTTTCAAGGGCTTCCTGGAGAAAGGAGCACCTAGGGGCTTGCATCTTCTTCTTAGCTAATTAGAGACATGCAGGAACCAAGTGGATGCTGACAATGGTCTCCAGAGGCCCAGGGCTCCGACCATCCCCACGCTAAGGGAGCTACATTCTAGGTGGCATGTTTGTTTCCCAAGACCCGGCAGATTTTTCCAGGGTCCTGACACAGATGACATGGGGAAGGCAATAGCAGCCCACTCCAGCACTCTTGCCTGGAAAATCCCATGGATGGAGGAGCCTGGTGGGCTGCAGTCTATGGGGTCGCTAAGAGTCAGACACGACTGAACGATTTCACTTTCACTTTTCACTTTCATGCATTGGAGAAGGAAATGGCAACCCACTCCAGTGTTCTTGCCTGGAGAATCCCAGGGATGGAGGAGCCTGGTGGGCTGCCATCTCTGGGGTCACACAGAATCGGACACGACTGAAGCGACTTAGCAGCAGCAGCAGCAGACACAGATGACAAGGAAGTGACATCTCCTTCCGTAGTGGGTGATCTCATGGTCCTCTCCAGATGGCCCCCACTGGAAGGCTCAGAGCAGAGGCTCACAGCAGGGCTGGAACCCTCGCGGCCCACAGAAAGAAATAAAGAGCTGGGAACTAGCATTTGCTCTTCAGCATCAACCAGGTGCCAGGCCCCGGCAAGGTGGTGAGGGCACAGAGAGGCTATGAGCACAGGCTCTGATGCAAGACTGCCCAATGAGTCTGCCTCCTGGCTCTGCTACTTCCTAGCTGTGTGGCTTGGACAGGCCAAGTAGCCCATCCAGGTGGCAGATTCCTCACTTGTAAAATAGAGTCACAGTAACCAACTGGTAGAATTGAGATGATAAGTAAATCAAATGCTGCATCTAAAGAGCTTAGAAAAGCACCTAACAGTTAGAAAATGCCTGGAGAAGGAGAACCATTATTATTAGGAACACTTGTCTTGGCTCTGATAAGTATGGTGGCACAGTCTTCACAAGGGAGGAACCCAAGAGGCAGGATGCTGAAGAAATGGGTCCACAGTCGCACAGGAAATAGCCAATGATGCAAGTGTTTGACGCTCTCAGGCTCTGCTGTAAAACAGGACCCCTTGGACCTGCCGGGGAAGCAAGCTTCCGTTCCATTCAATAAAGGTTGCACGATGCAACCTCAGCCTGTGCAGACAGGTGCAGACGGGAGGGGCTGGGACCAGACCCAGTCCCTGTCCTCCAGGCGGATGTGTCCATGGTGACAACGAGGGAAGCAGCCGATAAGCTATGAGGTAGCAAAGGAACCCAGAGGAAAGCCTGAGCAGCTCATCACCCCTGATTCTCAGCCTTTGTGGAGATGAAGCAGAAGGATTAGAAAGCACCTCTTTTCCTCCATTTATGAATAAGAACTGCTACTTAGCAGGTTGTCCGGGACTTCCCTGATGGCCCAGGGGTTAAGACTGTGTGCTCCCAACGCAGAGAGCATGAGTTCAATCCCTGATCAGGGGACTAAGATCCTGCACGTGGTGGAGCTTTCAAGAAAAACAGGTTGTCCAATACACAGGTATTGAGTTTGTTTCCACTGTGTTCTGTTTTCCACGGCTGCCATTCTCTGGCCGTGTGCTCATCCCCTGTAAGGCCTCCCCCAGCATCCCAGCCACTGAGGGGCAGTCCTGGAAGACCCTGGGGTCTGGACCAGCCTGACTGTGGCTCTGCTCTCTGCCTGTCCCTCCCTGCCTGCTCCCAGCACCCCTGTCTCAGCGTGTCTGTGCCAAGCTTCCCAGAGAGGCTCCTTGATGTCCTGCAGGCTTTTGATGGGGAGTCGTCATAGAAAGCTCGTGATAAAGCCTTCCATTGAATTGCACAGACCCAAAGGTGATCGAATTCAAGCACTTTTGGGAATCCCTCGAGATCACTAGCTCCACCTCTGAAATATTACAGAGGGAACAAATGGGATCTGAGTGGGAAAGAGAAACTTCTCCAAAGCGGATCTAAATGAGGGCACAGCAGAGCTGGAACCTAAGCACAGGGGTTCCTGACCCCATCTGCTGCTCTTGTCTCTGCCCCGGGCTGGCCCTCGTGGCTGCCCTGAGATCACGGGGCCTGTCACACTGACTCTTGCCCACTACCACCTGGCAGCCTGCTCCTCGAGGCTCCCCCCACCCCCACCCCCGGCTCCAGCTCAGCAGTGAGTGTCAGATTCTGCCCCTGTGTGCAACTGTGGGCTAGGGAGCCCTGAGCAGGCAAGGGTAGGGCCAAGATGGAGCTGTGGCTGGAGGAGATGACCTCTGCCACCTCCACAACAGCCGACAGCTGAGGTGCCCAGGAGGGCTGGTCAAGACCCTGAGGTCTGGCACCGCTGGGAGACAACAGACTGAGTGACCCCGATGCCTCGATTTCTCCGTCCACAAAAAATGAGCAGTCTTGCCTAGCTGCTCTGAGTCCTGTCCCAGCTGGGCACAGCTGGAATCCACCCCCTTCCCTCAACCGCCCCCCACCCGTCACAACAAGGCACCCCTCCTCCAAGGTGGATGAGGCAGGGAATATGCAAACATGCCTAATTAAAGCTGGGAGTCAAAACAGCATTTCCCCCTCTGTGATTCAGCCAATCCCCACAACACTGCCGAAAGTGGGGCAAAGTCAAGCTTTCATCGCGTGCCAGATGGAAGCGTGGGCAGCCGAGGCAACAGAACAATTTTCTCTTGTTCCAAACACGTTTTTGGGGGGTGCCACATACCACTGTCAGCCTGCCTAGCCGTCTCCCTCTCCATCTCCAGGCACTTGATTACCCCCTGCCCCCAGAAGCATTCAGTCTTGAACTTTCTAATCATGGCCTGCCTTTGTTTGGGCACTTGGGATCATATGGCACCAATTGAAAGCGTAACCCGACTCAGGTTTGGTGTTTAACATACCTGCTGCAGAGGAAGTGTCTTTGAAGGAGAGGCCATGTGTGGTGGCCCTCGACCCTCCTTCCCCACAACCCAACCCTTCACCTCTTAATCAGGCTCCCAACTAACCACGGAGGTCTCACAATGGAAGGGCAATTACCAGGGCGAGGAGATGAAAGAGGCAGGCCCAATGGTCCGAAAGGTTCTTTTGCTTTTAAATTATCCATGATTTACCTGCATAAAAGGAGAGGAAGTGCCTGAAGATTATTCTAATTGAGCCAGACTTTTCAAATCATGGAAATACCAGCATTTCCAAGGGGAAATCCAATCCGTTCAAATTGCCCCCGTGAGTAACTCATACAAACAGAAGGAAAGAGGAGGCTTTCATTTGCCAATGTGGGTCTGATCAGTGTAAATTGGATAAATGGCAGGGCCAGGAGGGCATGAAGCTCCCAGAGTCCTCTGCCCGTGTTTTCTTAGCCAGGTTTGTAGAAGGGAGCCTTCGGAGCAGAGGAACGTTGGAGGAAATGCCTGCATTTCGGCACCAAGTCTCCTCCTCGGGTTATTGGAAACAGGCGGGAGTGTGTTTTCTCTGATGTATGTCCTTCCAACATCTCTGCCACAAAGCTCTGCAGATAATGGGCATCTTTAAAGGGTGTACATGGATTGTCTCGGACGAATGCTGGGTGTGACTGCCTGGCCTCCCTCCTGGGAGAGGGTGAGAGCCTTTGTATGAATGGACACTCTGTCACCGGACGAGTCCTGAGGGAGGAATTGGGGGTGGAGATATTAAGTGCCTTCCATAAGGTCAGAGTTTGAGTCCCTGGAAAAGCTGGGGCAAGACCTTCCTGCCTTTGGGTTCCCCGCTGTGCCTCTCAGAGACAATGGGCCTTTTCTTTGGGGCATGCCAAGTCATACATGGGGAGGAACATTTGTCTAAAAACCCCATGTGTGTTCCCAGGGGGTGCCTACCTATTGGAAAGTTTGGATCAACAAGGCTAAAAATAAGTGCCATTTTTAAAAATATGTATATTTTCCATGTTGGTCCTCAATATACAAAAAGAACACACATTTAAGAACACACAGAAATGCAGTGTGTGTATTTTATGTATAAAGCCATATCTACCACACATGTACACCCCTACATCACACTGACCACAATTTAAAGTAAATTCCAGGTAACACTTGAAAATCCAAACCAATGCCATCTACTCGGGCTCACAATTCTATTTGTTAATCAAAGAATAGAATCTATTTTGGCTAAGCCGTGATGTTCTTTTTGTCATTTTCTAAAAGGATAACCTTGGTTTTGCTAGACCTAGGAAATAGACTTTTGTTTAACAAAGAGGTGCCATGCGTGGCATGTTATAGGATATATTCACACACCTGGTTCAGAGCTGTAACCCTCAAGACAGTGGTGGAAGGAAGGGAGGGTGGTGTTTCATCCTATCCCCACTCCCTTTCGTAGAAGAGGGAATAAAGCCAGAGAATCGAACAGTGAAATTTCCTCAAGATGACCCAGAATCCCACAGCCTTTCTGCCCAGAAAGAAAAACGAGGCTGTAAGCACCATTACTTCACCACCCCCATCCACATTCCCCGCCATGAGGGGTTGGCTATAAACTGAACGAGAGTCAGGCAAAACATCAGCTGATACTCCTGTACTTAAGTATAAGAAGCTGAGGTCAGGGATTCTTGGAAATATTTCCCACAATGTAAGAGCATCAAGAAGGGGTTCTACAAAGACACGCAGGAGCACTGACATTCAGTGCTTGTGAAAGTCTACAGACCCAGCGTTTATTTCAAACAGCAGCAGTGAGTGGTAACCACAGCTCGGATGTTAGAATATTTATGGGACACAAATAAATTCCGTCTCCAAGAACAATGATAGAGCTGCTCGTGCCTTTTAGCCCATTCGTGGAGGGAACACATGGCACCGGAGAATCAGAATTTAGAACACAGAGCTGGGGCTCCTATTTTTTTTTTTTTATTTTCTGCAAGTTCATTCTGACTGAACCCCCCTTTCTATGCAAACAAAAGCTATTTCACATTTAAGACATTGCTTTCGCCAAGGCTTTGAGACACGGAGATGAGTCGCAAAGAAGACTGACGTGGCTGTCAGAAGTGTGGCCTTTTTTTTTCCCAACTTTACCTCCCTGGGGCACGGTGGTCTTGGGCCACTCACTTCTCCTTAAGCCTCAGTGTCCATTCCTTCAAGTGAGGGTAATCCTCTCCCAGGCTGTCTTTTGCGGCTGCTGCTGAAATCCAAAGACAGAGCACAGGGTGAGCTGCTTGTAAGTCCCACGCACTGATTAGGGGCGGCTACTGCAGGCTTCTGGGGGGCTCCCAGAGGCAGGCTATCACCGGTTCTCCCTCCCAGTGCCTCTGGAGAGTCGGGGCGCAAGGAACCCCTGTGAAGCAACCTCTGTGCTCCTGTGAGAGAAGTCCTAAAACCCGACTGATTATAGTCAATCCTCACCGCTCGCTTCCCTGGTGGCTCAGACGGTAAAGCGTCTGCCTACAATGAGGGAGACCCGGGCTCGATCCCTGGGTCAGGAAGATCCCCTGGAGAAGGAAATGGCAACCCACTCCAGTACTCTTGCCTGGAAAATCCCATGAACTGAGGAGCCTGGTAGGCTACAGTCCACGGGGTTGCAAAGAGTCGGACACGACTGAGCGACTTCACTTTCTTTTCACTTTCACCATTCGCAGATTCTATAAAGGTGAACTCGCTTACTCACTAAATTTACACTACAGCACTTTCCTGGTCGCTTGTGGACACGCGCAGAGCAGCAAAACAAAACATTTGGCTCACCCGATGCTGTGTTCTGATGCTGTCAACAAGGGTCCTTTTTGTGATTTATTTACGTGCCCAGTAGCTTTAGTTGTTTCCAACTCTGGGACCCTATGGACTGGATCCCACCAGGCTCCTCTGTCCATGGGATTCTCTAGAAAAGAACACTGGAGTGGGTTGTCATGCACTCCTCCAGGGGATCTTTCTGACCCAGTGATCCAACCCACGTCTCCTGCACTTAAGGCAGATTCTTTACCACTGAACCACCAGGGAAGGCCCACAGTTTATTTAGTGGCAGGTTTTTCATGTTTTTATTGGTGATGGCACTGTTTAAAACAGCCCTCAGACTTATTCCTGAGTGCTGTCTAGTGTTCATAGGTGAGGGAAAGCTATGATAGGTCTTACGGAGAAAGTGCCTGTGTTAGATGAGCTCCCTTCATGCATGACTTACATAAAGCACTGGTGGCTGTGAGTTCTATGTTAATAAAACAGTAGTGTCTATTAAACAAGATGTCTTTAAACAGAAACATACAAAGAACAAGATTCTGTATTGATTGGTTGAAGAACATATTGTGACCAGAGGCTCAAAGGGACCCATTCCTGTGTTTCCACAAGAAATGATGGTCTCAAAGGTTTTATAATAATTCCACGTTTGCAATAACTTCAGAGAAGACAGCTGCCATGAATAATGATAACCAGCTGCACTTACCTAACACCTCACTCCTCATGAGCAAGGTACAAATCCCCAGGGAGGCAGGCAGGCGGGACTTTGTTGACCTAGTCCATGGTCCATGCTACCATTCGCCCAGCGTGCCAGCCTCGGGTGCCAGACGCTGACCTGCACGTGGCTCCCTACTCCTCCCACAGAGCCACCTTCCCAGACTCTCCAGCTTCCAGACCCAGCGCATGGTACCCTCTCCAAACTTCTCCCAGCCTCTTCAGCCTACTCAACGTCTCTCATCTCTGAGCTCCGGTGTATCTACAAGGCACCCATCACGAGGATCGCACGGGTCCTCAGAAAGCAGGAGAGTGGAGTGGGAAGTGATGGTAACAAATGGACTCACCCACTAAGAGTACTGTAAGAACAAGAGGGTGTAAGACCGGCTTGACATGGAGAACAGTGCCTGGCCGAGCTCTTTACCTCCTTCCAAAGACTCTGGGATTCCTGAACATAAGGATTTATTTCTCTTTTTGACCTTTCTCTCCCCAGCGGGGAAGTGTCAGAGAGTGAACAGACATGGTGTCTTCACTGTGACCATTAAGAACATAGAAATTTCAAAAAAAAATCTGCTTTTCTGCTCTGAAGACACTGTCCCAAATACACTGCCCCATTCAGGAGTCAAACACTGCAGATTGGGGGTTGCCGGGATAGGGGGCAGGGGTGGCAAGAAATGGAGAGGGAAGGAACGAAAGTGTCTCTGGCAGAGGTGACAGAGTTGAGGGAATCTTGTCTTTTTCTGGGACCCCTCTGGCTGGGAAGGTGGTGAGGAAGGAAGAGGTGCACCTGGCTGTGATGACCAATAAGCCACAGAAGGTTCCAGAAGGCTGAGGTGGAAGAGAGTGAAGAAGACTCAGAGACATAGATGTGAGGATGAGGGGAGCAGGACTGGAGGGGTCTGATGTGATGTTCAGTTTGCCTGTTTGAACTGTGACCTATAAGCAACTGGTTCCCACCTCAGGCCATGGTTCCCACCTAGAAGATCGAGATCATAGTTCACACCTAGGACATCGAGAACAGTGGAAACAGTGGCAGACTTTATTTTCTTGGGCTCCAAAATCACTGCAGATGGTGACTGCGGCCATGAAATTAAAAGACGCTTATTCCTTGGAAGAAAAGTTATGACCAACCTAGACAGCATGTTAAAAAGCAGAGTCATTACTTTGCCAACAAAGGTTTGTCTAGTCAAGGCTATGGTTTTTCCAGTAGTCATGTATGGATGTGAGAGTTGGACTATAAAGAAAGCTGAGCACCAAAGAATTGATGCTTTTGAACTGTGGTTTTGGAGAGGATTCTTGAGAGTGCCTTGAACTGCAAGGAGATCAAACTAGTCCATCCTAAAGGAAATCAGTCCTAAATATTCATTGGAAGGACTGATGTTGAAGCTGAAACTCCAATACTTTGGCCACCTAATGCGAAGAACTGACTGATTTGAAAAGACCCTGATGCTGAGAAAGATTGAAGGCGGGAGAAGGGGACAACAGAGGATGAGATGGTTGGATGGCGTCACTGACTCAATGGACATGAGTTTGGGTAAACTCCGGGAGTTGGTGATGAACAGGGAGGCCTGGCATGCTGCAGTCCATGGGGTTGCAAAGAGTCGGACACGACTGAGTGACTGAACTGAACTGAGGACGTTGAGGTCATTATTCACACCTGCAACATCGAGGTCAGAGTTCCCACCTCAGAGTGTGGTGTCTGCATCCCATCAGATCAGTAACATTAGGGGCCCTGGAGGTCTCAGTGCAGTAGCAGGTTAACATCAGTTTCCTCCCTTTCACAGGCTCCCCAGTGGCGCGAAGAAAGGGTCACTGTCCTTCCCCCACAGCCACCTTTCTGGGGGCACTCCATAGGATGAAAGCGTTCCCTCCAACCAGAGGGAACAGGCCTTCCAAATCTCTGAGCCCCAGGGATGTGGGGCCACCCCAGCAGGCAGACAGGCAGCCCAAAGCCCGGCCTGGTCCCTCCAGCACAACCTCAGGCCCTCTGACTTCCTTAAGGCCTTGGGAGGACTGGGGCAGTTGGACACCCCCAAGGCTCTGGAGGCTGATCGCTCACCTCCCTGTCCCAGGGACCTTATGGTGTCCACAGTAGTAATAACAGCCTCTGGTTTTATAGCAGCTTTCCCAAAGTAGCTCAAAGCCGAGAGAAGACACGACCTCATTACCCCTCATTCTGGTGGGGAGAAGGCAGTCAGTTTCAGCAAGTGTGGTCCATGGTGGGGAAGATGAGGCCCCATGAGTCACCGGTGGGGCTGGACACAGGTTTCTCTGGACCAGAACCCCCAAGGCTTCTCCACTTCCTTGGTGTGCTCTCCCACCAGGCCCGCCGGGACCCATCACCCACGATCCTGCAGCTCTGAGCCTGCCCGGCCCGATCCTGGGGCTTCTGACGGCACCCGCTCCACCCCTGGCTCTGAGCCGACTCTGTGCGGATTCACAACTCTCCTCATCTACGTCTGGCCTGGTTCTGTCAGAATCAATGCCGTTCTCACCGTCAAAGTGGACAGCTTGTTCTAGACAGCCTCGCTTATCCTGGGCCTACAGTGAAAGCCAACGTAAGAGCTATTTATTACCTGGGTGCTAAAGAAGATGTTAGGAATCAATACAGACTGGAGGCCTGTTCCCAAATAACGCAGGCCCTCATGATGGACTTGTTTCCATACTTAGGTTCTGAAGGCGGATTTTCTCAGGACACATACATTACACACAGGCCCATACCACATAGACAACATATGTTCCTCTTATATGAACATTGACCTGGAAAGACAAGCACGTGTGCAGACACCCATGATTTCCTCCACACAGGCATGTACACAAGAGCCCACAGCACCTGGTCACACCTGTGTGCTCCATGCCCATGTGGATACACTCTGATGCTCTGTAAAGACACACAGAGGACACACACCCTTTTTTTTTTTTTTAAGTATAGTTGATTTACAACTTGTGTTAGTTTCAGTTACACAGCAAAGTGATTCAGTTATACATTTATCTGTGCATATATCTCTACTCTTTTTTCTATTCTGCTTTAATTTACTATAAGAAATAGAATACAGCTCCCTGTGCTATACAATAAATGTTTTTTTATCTACTACGCTCTTTTTATGCTTTTTCTTGGGACTTCCAGGTTGGCACAAGGGTAAAGAATCTACCTGCCAAGGCAGGAGACGCAAGAGACACAGGTTCAATCCCTGGGTCAAGGTCCCCTGGAGTGGGAAATGGCAAACCACTCCAATATTCTTGCTTGAAAAATCTCATGGACAGAGGAGCCTGGTGGGCTACAGTCCATGTGGCCGCAAAGAGTCAGACATGACTGAGTATACACACACACTTTTGCTTATTTAAGCTGTATCGCCACTCTTCCACTAGATAATATTTACTGCTCCAAAATCTGACTACAAGGGTGGTTCTGACTGGATTGACAGTCTATTTCCTCAACCCAAGACACCATTCTCCTTCCCTCATGTGAGGACCTGGAAGCTTTTCTGACTCAGAGCCCAGGATTCCCCGTCAGGACCTCACAGCCTCTTTTCTGTCCAGGTGGGCACCTCCTGTAAGAGGCAGCTATCATGTGGGGCCTGTGGCATCTCCCAGGGTGGGCATCCAGCCAGGGTGGCTCTTGACCAGGAGATACCATGGACAGCAGAGGGTTCTGGGGCTCCCTGGAGCTAAGCCCAGGGTCCTACCAGCAGAGAAGCCCACTGTGCTAAAGAGATAAATCAGAAAAGAGAGCCAGTCAGTGGCGTCAAAGACTGGAATGACAGAGCTAGGCCTAGCATGAGAGGCAGAGACCCCAGCCCCAGGTCTGAGGCTCCCCCACACCACTGCTGAAAACTCTGTCTTGTCTTTTATCTCTTTGGACTATTTTATTTTTACTGTCTGAGCCACCAGGGAAACCCCTTCTTATCTCTAAGACAATGAAAATGACAGCTACCTAAGAGATGTCTGTGCTGACTAGACAGAGTCATGGATGGAGAACCTTTAGCGCCTGGTGTAGTACGTAAGAAATGCTCCATAAATACTATCCTTTTTCTTTCCTGCCACTGTGGTGGGATCTTTTCATCTTAGACAGTGAAGTTAGGAAGGTTAGAACTCCCAGCGCATCTTGTCCCACCCTGTCCTCTTGCAGATGGAAAATGAGAGAAGAAAGGGAGTGACATATCCAAGATCTCATAGATGTGACATGACAGCTTGCAGCTGAGATCCCAAGCTCAGAAGGGATCTAGAAACCGTTAGATCAGAGGTGACAAGAGTGTTTAGAAAGCCCAGCTTTCCTTTGAGAAAGGGCCACCCATGGGGGCCAAGAGAAGGCCTAGCACAGACCTTCATCCCAATCAACTGTCACTCTTTCCATCAGATAATGCAAAACTGCCAGCATCCTCTATGGTGCACTCATTTGAAGGTAAATAAGCCAAAGCTCCAGTAAAAGAAAAGGGTGGACTCATCTCAAACCTGGGCCCTTTCTCCACGCTGTTGCTTCATATTAAATAGAACAGTACTGTTACCATGCTCCTTGGGTTCAGGATCAAGGAAGCTTGATTAAAGCTTTGTGAACAGAGTAGCATGTCTCTAATCATAAGGCAACACACCCAGATTCCTCTATTCCCAGTTTGCTCCTGATAATCGATTTTGAGAATGCAGTTTGCACACCACTTCCCCCAGGAAACCTTTTTTCTTTCTTTCTTTCTATTTTTAATCGGTGCACCCTCTGTACGTGTCCTGTTCTCTTTTCTTAATTTACTTTTTATTCTGTTTATTTGTTTGGCTGTGTTGAGTCTTAGCGGTGCACCTGGAATCTTCGTTGCAGTGCGTGGGCTCTCTAGTTGCGGCACCTTGGGCTCCAAACTGCGTGAGCTCAGTAGTCATGGTGCTTGGACCTAGTTGCCCCACAGCATGTGGGATTTTAGCTTCCTGACCAGGAATCAAACCCTTGTCCCTTACTTTGCAAGGTGAATTCTTATCCACTAGACCACCAGGGAAGTTCCAACCTCCCCACTAGGAAGCCCTTTCTAACCATCCCCTGCCAGGGAACTTAATGCTTCCTCCATTGTGCCTCACCCTCACACCCAACTCCCCCACACAGATATTTTCCAGGGTGCTCATAACTCTGCTTTGCACTGATTGGCTTGCATACTATCTTCTCCACTAGCATCTTATTGATCTTCATTCCCTGAGAAGAGGAGGGTCAGAGAATCTGGAATAGAATGGATGCTGAGTCGGTGTTTGAATGAGTGAATCAATCAATTAAACAATGAATGATCTGCTCCCCTGTGTACAATCCCCAAAGCTGATCTCTGTCCGTAGTATCTTCTCATCGCTCAGCAGCTAAGCACAGGGAATGCAGTCCCTGTTCAGGGACACTCAGTGCCAGCCAGTCCCAAAAGAAACCAGTGCCAAGCTGGGCACTAGAGCCCGTGAGCATGGACTCTCTGCCCCAGGGTATCCCATGGAAGCTCAATGCCACCCACACTGTATGAAGAGGGTACAAGTGCTTTGCCCCCGTTAATAATGGGCCCATTTCTCATCTGACTTCAGAGCCTGTGAAGCTGATCCAGGCACCAAGACTTCAAAGGGAGCTTGGCGCTGGAATTGGCCCCAGAGGGCACAGAGCAAGACAAAACACAGGCTACAGTTTTTATACTGTGGATGGTATATAGGAAGTCATTGTTACCAAGAGCTGGCCCTGCCAAGCCGACCAGACTGAAGGAGCTGAGTAGCCTGCATCTCTGTGTAACTTACTAGTTAGTGCACAAACCATTTTGGCTCCAAGGCACATCAGACTTAAATGCAAATTGCAACATGTTTTCTTCCCCCCCCCCCCCGCCCCACCTTATAGAAAACTCCACTCACTCCTAAAAGAACACCATCTTTAAAAAATCAAATCTATCCAACATGACCTTACAAGCAAAATAGTGAACCAGAGGTATTTAAAATGAAGAGGAAAAACTTCTATCTTAACTGATCTCTGAGGGGACCCCTCCTCTCCCTAGACCTTTGTCACCCCCATGACCTCATAGTCTCCTCCAAGCCTCGATTTCAGCCTTGACCTTGCCAGATGGGAACTCTGGGATTGAATGACTCTCCCCACTAGACTGTAAACAATGTGAAGAAAGTTACCTTTTTTGTCTCTGAACCACTTGTTATCTTGACAAGGAATGAAATGATCTTTCTTACTTACTTGTTTCCTTGTCTATTACTTTTCTTCCCTACCACTAGACTTTAAGTACCATGACATAAGAGATGTCCTATTTTGCTTGCTGCTACAACCCCAAAGGCCAGAGAAGAGGTGGTCGTGTAGTAGGCAATTAGTAAACATTTGTCGAGTGACCACTGGGTACTGGCATGTGTATGCACTAATGGATAGATGGATGAAGGAACAAATAAGGTGTCCATCCACGTGGAAGTTACCAGTAATGAGAGAAGGGAGAACAAAGCCAGCTTATTCAAGAAATAGTTGAAGGAGGTGAGGTTAGTTTAACAAGAAACCAAGAACGGAGGGAACATGTTCCATATCCTGTGGGGCTCCCAGGGTCCAGAGCAGGACTCCTAGTTGCAGGTAACAGGGAGGCAGAGGAAAGGACAGAAGTGATGACCACATGGTTCCTGGGGTAGAATGGGCTGCCCCAGGAGCAGTCTGATGCGACCATCCCTCAGGAGGGTCCTTAATGTAACTATGGCATCAGGGGTCCATTGGCAGTGCCCTCACTGGTCTACAGGGGGCTTTCATGCAAATGAGAAAAGGGTACTCCCTCTGCGTGATCACAGCCCATCAGCTAGCTCTCACCAGCTGACAATCATCCAAAGAAAAAGCTCTCCTTGTTCTAGCGCTCAGGCTGGATTTCATCCCCCACGTACTTCCTTAGATGTGTGCAGAGCTGGAATGACACAGAGATTGGTGGCTGTCCTGTCAGATAGACCAGCAGCTCCAGAGGTGCCCAGATAAGCTGCTGCAGAAACATCTGGGGATGTTGTTCATGAACAGAGTCCCAGGCCCTCATTCAAAGATTCTGGTCCATTGGTTCTGCTATTTGTCCATTGTTCTGTCCATTTCTGAAGCCCCTGCATGATTCTGCTGGTGGATCAAATCTCAGAGCTGCTGGGCTGGAAGGTTTCTGGAAACTCTTTCAAGATCTTGGTCATTGAGGACCCAGAGTGGGGACCTTACAACTCTTCCAAAGGAGCATTTCATTTAGAATCCAACGTGTCACTTCTTCTTGGAGAAAAAGTCAATAAAAGCTTTTCAAAGGAAAATTCCCCAAAGCAAGCCAATTTGAGAGGCAAGAAAAGAGATCATTGATTTAGTCCAGCTTGGAATCTCTGCAAAGAGCAGCTCAGGGCAAATCGAATCGATTGTTGACTGAATGAAGCCAAATACTCAAATTTTTAGGGTCATCTAAACAAAAAGGAAAAGCAAAGATGTCACTTAGCCATTTAGCAACTTTGTTTGATAGATGTAAGAGTCCAATAGATAAGGAAACATCTAGAAGAATGGCTGCTTTCTTTCTGCCCACTCTTCAGAGGTGTGGGGTCAGAACAGGCAAGCCTCGCCGGGGACTGTTATGATCTGCCAAACCAAAACACAGTCTGGCTGCTGATCATTGTTTGAAGCCAGCCTTTGTTCAAGGCCAGTTTCCAGGACCGTGGCTGTGTCCCCACAAGAAAGGAGGCAAGATCCAAGTTCCTAGAAGGTCTGTCGTTGTCCCACGTTGTTCCTGGCGGCTACAGACTCCACCGCAAATTGCACTCCCTCACCTTTAGGGACTGGATCTCTCCCCTCCTTCACCTTCTTCTGTTCCGGTCACCCCAAGCCTCTGGCTCACTGCCCCGGTCCCACACCATGCCCTCCTGCTCCCACCAGTGGCCCTTGTTTATAAAGGGCCTGAGAGGTTTAAATCCTACCTCTATCATTTATTAACTCCATCAACTTGGACTGAAATTTTCCTTATTTGTGTAATAGGAGTCATAAAGACACCTACTTCAAAGTGAGATAATAAATGTGAGAGCTAAACGAATTAATGCCTTTAAAGCTCCTAGAAAAGTGGTGAGTACACAGCGTGACAGGAGTGATGGCTCTGGTTACTTGATTTTATTGAAGTGCAGCTGATTTTCAATGTCATGTTAGTTTCAGGTGTATAGCACAGTGATTCAGATAGATAGATATTCTTTTTCAAGTTCTTTTCCCTTCTAGGCTATTAAAAACATTGAGTATAGTCCCTGTGTTATGCAGTAGGTCCTTTATGGTTATCTATTTTCTATGTAGTAGCACATCACCGACTTGATGGGCATGAGTTTGAGTAAACTCCGGGAGCTGGTGATGGACAGGGAGGCCTGGCGTGCTGCGATTCATGGGGTTGCAAAGAGTCAGGCACGACTGAGCAACTGAACTGAGCCGAACTAAAGTGTGTCGATGTTAATTCCTGCTCTAGTTACCCTAAGTCACATGGTACTCATATTTGAACCCCCTCTCCCCATGTTCTCATGGCACCTTGTGTTGCTTCTCCTGTTGTATGCCTCACATATCTGGTAATAATTCCGTGACTGTTACCCACTCTATCCTCCATGTGGGAAGGATCAACTTTAAACCCGGTGCCCGCATGAACACAGCCTAGCTCACAAAGTAGGCTCTTAGGAAGTAGATGACTCAACAGAACATCAGTAGCTGTAAGGCGTTGATTTAAATTTAAACATTTATTTGAACCTTCAGCTTCCCTGGTGGCTCAGCTGTAAAGAATCTGCCTGCCAATGCATGAGAGGTGGATTCGACCCCTGGGTCCAGAAGATCCCCCGGAGGAGGAAATGGCAACCCACTCCAGTATTCTTGCCTGAAAAATCCCGCAGACAGAGGAACTGAGTGGGCTACCGTCCATGGGGTCACAAAGAGTTGGACATGACTTAGCAACTAAACAACAGCAACGATAAGCTACTCTGTGAGATGAAATGAGCCATTTTTATTATTCTCCTTTTATAGTTTTAGAAACTGAGGCCTAGAGAGATTGAGTGATTTGTTCAAGGTCCCATGGGCAGTGAAGAGAAAAAAAGATCTCTGTCCATCTGTCTGACTCCACAAGATCCTTTGTGGATCTATATGACTCCACCTCCTTGCTCATGAGAGATGTAGATGGTTTCAGAAAGAAGTGCTTCAGCAAGGTCTGAAGAATGGTGAAGCATTTTCTCAATAGAAAACAAGAAGAATGACATTCTAGGTGGAAGACTCTGCCTGGTCAGAGGCAATGGGCAGCATGTTGGGGGGATGAGAGCAGTTTTTTTTTTTCTACCAGATTATAAGTTCCCCAGAGTCAGGGGCTGTGCTATTCACCAGAGTAGTCCTACCACAGAGCTCAAATGTGTGGCACCGAACAAGCAAGCAGTTAACCATGGAAAGAAGGTGTAAATGGATAGATGGATGGGTAGCTGGATGGACGATGGAAAACTAGAGAAAAAGAGGTTCCTCTTCTTACAAATGCTGGGAAAAATTGAGGGCAGGAAGAGAAGGCAGTGACAGAGGATGAGATGTTTGGATGGCGTCACCGACTCAATGAACATGAATTTGAGCAAACTCTAGGAGATGCTGAAGAACAGGGAAGCCTGACAAACTGCAGTCTGTGGGGTTGCAAAGAACCAGACATGACTTAGCAATTGAACTACAACCACTTATAGAAAAGTTAGTTCCAAGAGTCTTAAGTGCCTTTGTTCTGAAGCCCAACGTGATGTTTTACAAGTGCCTGATAACACTCTCTGGTGGTGGTAGGAAGAGTTGAGGCCTTGGATTCTAATGCCTGCTTTTGCTTCTGTTTTAATTTGAGAGTGCAAATAGAAAGAAATCTCATCCTTGAAAGTGAAGCAAGAAAGAAACATGGGTGTCTGCTTTTCGAGGGCTAGATACTATTGTACCTGGAGATAATTTCTGCAGGCAGTGAGACCCCAGGGCATAGGAAGTAAGGTTCTTCCCTGTCTGTGCTTCTGTTTCAGAAAGATCTCCCAGGCTGCAGCAAAAAGGGTGGAGTGTCAGAAGACAGACTAGAGACAGGAGCCCAGGTCAGAAACAACTGTCATGGAGCAAGGCATGAATGAAATTGGGCCCTAATATCTCTCTGACTCTCCAGGACACCTCGTCCACAATCCACACTACCACTCTTTCTACAAAGATGTTATCAAGTACAGATGCACTGAGGCCTTTAGTACCTCTGATGAGCATTCTCAAGAGCCCTGAGAGGACTTACTCACATACAACTCCCTTCAAGTCATTTTTATTTCCATCAACCCCAAAGGATGGGAGTAGGACAGCAAAAGAGATTTCAAACCATTAGAGTTTTCAAAATTGGCAAAGCCCATGTTTTGCAAGTTTAGCAATTCCCCAATAGGCAATGCTATGGTTCATTTAATACTTTAGAGCAATTTACCTAATGGCAAGTTCATGTAGGAAGATTGGAAGTGGATTTTTATGCAAAAATATCTGGGATGATTTGCCTTTGACCTATGACACCCCAGTAATATCCTCTACCTCCCCACCCCAAAGACGGCTTGTAGATTTATTTTTGGTGAAACCAATCAATCTGCTTCTACAGGTTTCTTTTATTTTCCTGAGAATTGAAAGAATGTACCGTTGAATTTGTGAACAGAAAATCTTCCCAGTGGAGAGACACTGAGAGGAAAGAGGGCATAGTTTCAGGACCTCTGAGGGTTTCTCAAGGGCTCTCTCACAAGCAGTCTTGAAATGTCCGTGATTTCACACTAACAGGTCAGTGGCACTTTGCTCAGAACCCGCTATTCATTAAAAATGGCTTTCAGAGTAGCAGAGGTACAACTCAAAACCTACTCAGCTATATATGCATAGGAAGACCATATCATTTATTGTCCAAACCAGAACAACATTGAGAAAGGAAGCACAAATAATCACTTTGTTGGGACAAAAGGAGTAAACTTGAACTGTCCCCTACAAACAAGAAAATACGATCATCACAAATGAAAGTATCTGCAAAACAAACAGATTCAAAGACGTAGAAAACAGACTTCTGGGGAGAAAGGAGGGGGAGGACAGGGATCGCTATTCAATATCCTGTGACAAGCCATAAGGGAAGAGAATATTTTTTAAAAAGAATGAATTACATATGTATAACTGAATCACTTCTCTGTATAGCAGAAACTAACACAACACTGTAAAACAACTATATGTCAAAAATTCTTTAATATTTTTAAAATTTTAAAAAAAGAAAATATGATCATCATTTTACATGGCTATGTCATAAAATGGGGCCCTCTGTAAAGATGAATTTCTAGATAACTGAAATTTACCTTATATAAGCTGTTTTTTGCTTTAGTTTTTGCTATTCTTAATGAAAACATCTCTATAGAAGTAGACTACCAATCCACACATTTTCCCTTTCCTTTAATGGTTTAGAATCATCTTTTTTGCCTGATCCATAGTCACCTTGCAGAGTAGTTGAAAACTTTATAAGCAATTACTGTAATGTGCTGTAGAATTAACTGTGATCACCCATGGGGTAATCTGTGTAAGTTATTTTGTCTCTCTGGGTCTGATTTATTCAGACCTAAATTAGGGTCTAAAACTAAAGGATTTTTCAGATCTCTTCAAGTTCTAATATTTGTTCTATGTCTAAATTTATTAATTCGCTCCCAGGAGTGATTGCCATCTTAATAAAGCTATCTGTTAAAAAAAAAAAAAAAAATTAAGAGAGAAAAGAAGAAAAATCATGCAATTTATAAGGAACCCAAATGGCCTCTGTAGTTTTCTACTTGGAAGGGCCTTTGCTGTTTCATTATACCTAAAGTAGTGACTTAACAACAAAGATAGACAGCCTTTCTCACCTTTTTGGATTCTTTCCTCCATCATTCATCCAGCAGGGCATTTCTGCTCACCTGCTCCCTGAGGAGAAATAAGTGTGACTCATTGAGTCTCAGAGCTCCAGCAGGTCATTCTAGCAACAGAAAATGGGTATGGATACAAACAGCTTTGGGGTTTTCCTGGTGGCGCAGATGGTAAAGAATCTGCCTGCAATGTGGAAGACCTAGTCTTGATCCCTGGGTTGGGAAGATCTCCTGGAAGAGAGCATGGCAACCCACTCCAGCATTCTTGCCTGGAGAATCCCCTTGGACAGAGGAGCCTGGTGGGTTACAGTCCATGGTGTTGCAAAGAGTCGGACGGGACTGAGTGACTAAGCACACAAATAGCATTAAACTAAGACAGGAATAATAGGCTCATGAGAGGTCAAAAGATCCCAGTGGAAATTCAGAGGAAGTTCTATCAATTCCAGCGTGGCAGAGTGGGACAAGGGATCAGGGGTGGCTTCATGGAGGAGGCATCAGTGTGGCCTTGTACACAGAATAAAAGTTGAATGTTGAGAAATGTAGAGAGGGCCTTCCACATGGAGACCATAATGTGCACAAAAGCACAAGGGTATGAAAATATTTTGGCAAGAACAAGCAATCAGATTTGCCTGAGATGTACAGAGCTCAAAGATAGTGTCTGTGTCTTATATATTTTTGTGTCTCCAAAACTTAGGATATAATAAATGCTCAATGCTAACTAACTGTATGAATGAATAAATGGATAGCAACAAAAGATGAATTTGAAATGGTCATATTTCACTTGGTAGAGTGCCTGCTTGACATATAGTAGGCACTCAATATTTATTGAGTACATATGGAACAAATGGATGGGTGGATGATGGATAGATGAATGAATAGATGGATGATGGATGGATAGATGGTGGCTGGAAGGATGCAAGCATAAGATTTTGGCAGACTTTAGATGCCATACTAGAAAGCCTAGAGTCAATCTATTGGTAATGAGATCTCCTGAAGATTTCTAACAGAAGACTGTCCAGATGATAACTAGATTCGAGAAGGCAAATCAGCCAGCATGGAAGATATACCAAAGGGGGAAACTGGCAGTAGGAAACAATTTTTTGACTCTTGCGAGACAAATCTTCATTGTATTTCTCAGAAGCATGCTGTGATAATGAACTGAAAATGATGTACAAAGAGAGAATTTAGGGACCTCATGAGTGGTTATAATTTTTTTTGCCTGGGATACCATAGATGTCTCCAATTTTCTGTTCTGCATCAGGAAATTTGTTGTGGTCAACCCACGGCGTCTTGAACCACAAGTGACTGGGGCCAACTGCTCGTAGGGGAGGAGGATGAATCAGGAGGAGGAGCAGGAGGCCAGCTGATGAGGCAGAAACTGAGAGTGGCTGAGGCGCGTCACACGCCTCTTCCCATCCAGCCCCCAGGACAGCTCTCTGCCCACTGCGTCCCCATTGGGCCCCTTCTCTAGGGCATCACAGGCTGCGTTGACCAGGGATTTATTTATAGGGGAGACTCACCAGATTACCAGATGAACGGGGCACATATCTTGACTGCCACTCATGGCATGAGTCTCGACAAGCTCCTTGACATCCACTGGTGTATGGGAGCCAGCTCCTTGGCCAACTGCATGGCTCTTCCCAACTCTGCGTACAATGATGTCACATGCATAGCTTGAAATTGAGCATGGCGGGCATATGGACATCACTGCTGTTGTCCAGTCACTCAGTCAGGTCTGATTCTTTGTGACCGCATGAACTGCAGTATGCCAGGCTTCCCTGTCCTTCACCATCTCCTGGAGCTTGCTCAAACTCAAGTCCATTGAGTCAGTGAGGCCATCCAACCGTCTCATCCCCTGTCATCCCCTTCTCTTCTTGCCTTCAATCTTTCCCAGCATCTTGGAAATGGGTAAATGCTGCACATGGGTGTTGGTTTTTATTTTTGTTTTCCAGAGCTCAGTTGTTAACAACCTAAAACCTACCACTGTCTGTGTTTTATGTGTTCCCATCTTCAAAGCGGAGATAAAATCATAACAATACTACTGATCCCAAGGGACTCTTATGGTGATTAAATGAGCTGATGTGAATAATGAGATTATAATAGCACCTGGCATCTAGTAAGTGCTCAATGAATATTTGTTATTATTCTCTCAGTTTTTTGTCTGTCTGTCCTTGAGAGCAAGTAGGGAGGGCCTCTTTCATGCATGGTTGTTCCCTCCACCCCGCCAGCCAACCCCCGGCCCAATGCCTTGCATCCAGTGTGTGTTCAAGGAGTGTGGACAGAATTGAAATTATCCTCAGGGGAGTTCGAGAAGCTCCAGCAATCCTTGCCGGCATCGGCCTCGCTCCCGTAATTAACAAACCCGGTATAACTTTTACTCCACGGCCTCGCCCTCTCCTGCCTCTCCTTCTTTCTTTAGCTGCCGTTCTTTAACAAATCCCTCTTTTCAGGAACGGGAAGCTGAGCTGTTTTGGGGACATGCCAGGGGAGCGGTGCACGTTGGCACCACCAACTGCTGTCACTCTAAGGAGACAATCGGGTCCAAGCGCCAAGCAGGAGAGCTCTCCACCCCACGTTTCCCTGCTTAATCCGCTCTTGTGGCTGCTACCAGGTCAGCGGAGGAAAGCAACCAAATTCCCCGGGCGGCTTTGGCAGGCGGCGCCCCTGTCAGCAGGCCAGAAGTTAATTCCCTCATCTTCCCCCGTGCCACCAACTCAGGGGGCAGGTCTGGCCAGGCTGGCTTTCTGTGTGAGTCTGTCAGGTGGCGTGAAGAGCAGAGAACAGGCGAGCAGGGGGTGGTCCCTGCACCAGGGCAGCCACACAGGCAGACGGACAGACAGATGTCCTGTTCTAGTGCTGCACGCACAGACACCCCTACTGCTATCCCCCCCAGGCCTCAGCACCAGGCTCTGTCTGATGCTCGAGGGAGGAAGGATGGATAGCACCCCAGTCCTCTGTGTCCCCAGTCCCCTTGTGGCAGTGGTGAGAATTTTAACCACGGGGAGACCAGGGTACAAGGCCCTCTGATAGAGTCCAGAGCCTGGTACCCCGAGAAGCTGCCATGTGGGTGGAGGCCGGCCACACTACTAGTGGAGCAAAGAGAGAGACTGGAGCTTGCTCTGCTCCATCATGACACCCCCTCCTCCCCCTAGTAGTCTGGGTCAGGGAAGGGGCCAGGGAACGAGCACTTAGTAAGCCTTCTTTGCACACCAGTCACACTGCAAACGTTTTATCTCACGTAACCCTCACTCACCCAGGGGCTGGGAGCGGCCATCCGAACCCAGTTCTGCCTGAGCCAAGGATGAGTCTAATTCAGAGACCGAAACACCACAGCAGAAATTTAAACATTTTCAAACCCAGACAATAAAAAATATACATGTTATATCAGATCCCACTATAGATCTAGATTCACACCAGTTTATGGCAATTATGTGGTCCTTACTGTGTGACATGCACTCTATTTTCTATTCTATGGACACCATTCTAGATTTTGAAATGCAGATCTACCAGATGACCTACCAAATGGACATCAGGATCCACTAACGAGTCACCGATACTGTTTGACGAGTACTGTGCCCTCTGCCCCGGATACATCCTCTGCTGGGGGTGGAGGTCTTCCTCCTGGCAAGAGCCCCCAGGACCCACTCAGCTTCCAGAACTCCAACCTGGTTTCCACCTCGCAGGCAGAAGGAGAGCACCATTTGCAATGTCACCGGGGCGACAACTTACAGATTTGTTTCCAGGCCCTCGTTAGCACCTACAAATCTTTTCTCCCTCCTTCCCACGGCTTCTCAAGGCCACGTGGTGGTCTCCAGCTATCTCCATTACCCCTCCCCCATCAATTCTGATTTCACAAGGAATTTGCAGTCCTGACTGCACACACATACACACACATGAGAGCGGGCACACACATGACCCTCCAGGGTCCCGGTCTGTCCAGATCATTAATGGAGTCTAGGGATGTATTGTCTGGGGTTCCATCATATGCCCCACTTGGCTCTTTCACTCTGAATGCCAGGCTATGGCTCCCCGGTAAAGCCACCGAGCTTTATACATTTAAAGGGGACCCTTCACATAGGATCCCCTGGGGGACAACCGAGGTAGAATGCAGTGGGGAACTGTGGTGGGCATGCAGTCACCCTGAGTAAGGAATGGTGAGATCACCTGGGCTCCCAGAGAGGTCAGGGCAGGATTGGGAGCAACTGCAAGAGCCCCAGAAGTTCGCTTCAGGGCCGCAAGGATTCCGGAGCAGCAGAGGGCTGACCCTGAACTACACAGTCTATGCAGCCCCCTGGGCCCAGCATGCTGCCATCCTCCGGAGTTGGGGTGGGGGGTGGGGCAGCAGGGACAAGACACCAGCATACTCTGATTCCCTTTTTATTCTCACGCTCCCAATTAATATTCTGATGTAACTGATGCATGCATACTCAGTCCCTTCAGTCGTGTCCAGCTCTTTTCGACCCTGTGGACTATAGACCACCAGGCTCCTCTGTCCATCAGATTTTCCAGGTAAGAACATTGGAGTGCATTGCCATGGACGTGACAACCCACTCCAGCATTTTGAGGCCCAGGTTAAATGAGTCTCCAAGATCACCAAGCATGTGAGTAGCAGAGCAGGGATTTGAAACCAGGACGTTTAGTTCTAGAGCCTCGGCCTCCCCGGCTCGGCTATACGGCCTCTTGGGATGTGTCTGTCTGTGTCAGAGCCCGTGTTCTGCATCTCCCTCCTGCCCTGGACTTTAAAAATCCTAAGGACAGAGTCTTATTCATCTTCAAAAGAAGAGCACTAGGAGTAGTGCAGAGCGTGGTGCACAAGAGGGGCAAACAGCCTGTGTTAAATGACACCGAATTCTTCATGTGCCACCAAATGGCTCATTCAAAGGAATCATTGTTACGTCCAGAGATATGCCATCTCTTACCCAGTGCCCTGGAACTGCCACACTCTGAAGAGGTCTCTGGGTTTCAGGGACAGACAGCTTCACTGGGTCGCTATGGTTTCCAGGTCCAAGCACACTTCCTCAAGAAGCACAGTCCTCGCTGTGTGGGCACCTGATTCAGCTACATCACTGCACCCTTCACCTATCAGAAAATGACTTTTCTTCAAACATCTCTGGTGGTCCAGTGGTGAAGACTTAACCTTCCAATGCAGGGGGTGCAGGTTCAATCCCTGTTCAGGGAGCTAAGATCTCACAGGCCTTGAAGTAAAAGAAAAAAAAAGCAGAAGCAATATTGTAACATGTTCAATAAAGACTTGGACAATGGCTCATATCAAAAAAAGAAAGAAAGAAAGAAAGAAAATGACCTTTCCCACCAGAAAGCCCTCCCCGAGCATCCTGGTCCATGCCCAGGCCCTCTCTGGCCCCTGGAGTGCTGGCATCTCCTTGACTCTCAGAGTATAGACTTCCCTTGAACGCACCACTGCAGGCCAGCATGTCCCCCGGGAGGATGGCTCTGCTGGGCCAGAGAGTGAGCTGCCGACAACAGGGTTGTGACCTGTACCATCTCAAATATCTAGACCATCCGGCCTCCTGGAGCGGTCGCATCTGGGGTCTGCCCCCAGCTTTTCACTCTTGTTCTGTGGCCTCTGCCGTCAGGCGGGCAAGCGGGATGATGGGCGAGTCCTCTGTTCAGACCCCGGGCCCCCATCTCTTCCCTAAGGGGTGGCTGACTCTGGCAAGCCCGCCCCCAAACACAAACCTTCTTTCAGCAGCGCGGAGGCTCTAAGCTTCTCTCCCTCAGCCAAGAGCCATTGTATCAGCTGTGATTTATGTAAAAGCTTTTGTGGGGCTCCTGGTTTTGACAGTCCCTGTGTTGTCGAATGGTAATAATTACGGGTCCTTTCATCCTTTATTTACGGGATCGCTCTGGGGGGAGAGAGGCCTGGGGTAGGGGGAGGGCTGCTGGGGGGAGGGTGGACTTGCTTTTCTGAGCCTCAGTACAGAACCAAAGAAGTAGGGTCCTTTGGAAGTTATAAATAGCAGTTCCTGAGAATAAAGAAGTCACCTCTACAGGCTTTGGGAGCTCGCAGAGGACAAAGGACGCTACGAGCTGGGAACACCAAGCTTCTTCGGGGCTGACAGGCTAAACGGAGTTTCCAGGGCCTGGCCCCTTGTTTTCAAAAAGCTGTTTTTTGTCTGAACTCAAGTCTCTAGCAGAGGTGAGGGAAGCAGGTTGATTTCCGTCAGCTAACCAGTTCTAAGCCTCTCGAGTCAGGGAGCCTTCTTGTTTCATCTCAAACTGTCTGATTGTTAGGAAGTTCTCCCCTGAAACTGAGCTGAAGTCCACCTCTCTAAGCCCACATCAGAGGGGTTTCCAGCCCCTTGAGGTCCCATATGCTGGTATTTCCCAGCCTCCCTTGCAGCAGAGCTGGGACTCATAGCTGGGTTTGGACCACAGTGGATGGAAGGGACACTCACCACTCCAAGGCTGATCCTTAACATTATCCTGTATGATCACTGGAAAGGAAGGACACCGTGTGCCCCTGATGGCACAGCCACGGGCAAGGAGCCTCAGTCCCCCAGGCAAGGCTGAAAGGAATGCGGCAGAGAGAGCTGTGCGTCCAACACTAAATGTTACTGTGAACGAGGTAGCCCACAGGCTGTGCTAAGACACTGAGATTTCAGGGTTTATCTATTCCTGCAGCATTGCTGGCCCTAGCCACACCATTGGTCAGAGAATAGACTGGACATGTGCCCTCAGAGAGCTCATGATCTGATGAAGGAGACAGTCACAGGATACCATCCCAGGGTTTGCACAAGTCCTTGCCTGTAACAGCACAGAGAAAGCATCTTGTACCAGACTTGGGGTGCCAAGAGAGAGGGGGCATGTGAAGTGACCTAGAGGATGGAGCAGGATGTGGCTGGTGGAGCAGGTGTGAAAGAGATTTCTGATGAAGAGCAGGGCGGGAGAGGCCTGGAAAGGAGACATGCCAAGCTCACAAGAGAACTGCTTGAGGCTGGACTTCATCAGTCTCTCACGTGACCAGGTCAAATCCATCCACAAGTGTCCACAAGGCTTCTGTTTAGGAGAAGAGTGGCTACATGTCTGCTGGGACTGGAGCAGGCTTCTGTGCAGAGCTTGAACTTGGTCTGCGACTGCAGCACAGGGAAGAAGACGTTCACGTCCAGATGTTGGCTCACAGGGAGAGCGTGGATCTCGCGGGAGGATGTGAATTAGGGTGAAGACCTACAAGATATGACAGGGGCAGACTGAGTTGGCATTGGCCCCAGGAAACTGAGATCTTTCTAACGTGGATCCAAGGACTTCATCCAGGATGACAAATGATAAGTAAATCATAAGGTGTGCCTTAGATCAGGGAGTAAAACTTTTCAACCCATCACTGTTCGGGTCCTCTGTCCCTTCCTCGCTTTTACCTAAGAAAGCCAGTTTGACGTCACCGGAGAGCAGAGTCTGGAGAAAAGCCAGACTGGACCAAGTTCCAGGCTCACCTGCCATGAGCATTTGGGCTTCTGGTTAGCCCCTCACCCTTCATGGTGGAAGCTCCAAGTCTTAATCTGCAAAATGGAGTTAATAAGATCTCCTGTGAAGCTGACTGCAAGCTCCTTGAGGCCATTCTCTCCAACCTTGCAGATAGTGACAAGCTTCATGCCACACCTGGCACATGGTAAGCTTCAGTATTTGTTAGCTATTATTATCACTTCAGTATTCTTGCCTGGAGAATTCCACAGACAGAGGAGCCTGGCAGGCTACAATCCAGGGGGTCGCAAAGAGTCGGACATGACCACGGGACTAACACACATACACATTATCACTTCACCTTTGTTACTATCGAATACCCAACTCATAGAACAGATAGGCTCTACAGAATAAAAGGAATTGTCCAGAAGATGTTCTCTGACGATGCAGCCTTACACCATAGACCGCCTCCACCAGCAAACCAGTGGCTATGTTTAGCTACATCACCCTTGACAAGCTGAGTTCCTGAGACCCCAGGGTCCTGCTGGGTGAGACAGAAGATCTGAGGGGCTGCAAAGAGGAAGCTGCCCTGGAAGAAGGTTCTCCCTGGAAGCTTGAGGACCTTCCCAGGACACAGGAGCGTTGGTCAGTAGGATACAGTCATCCCTCTGCGCCCGAGGGAGAGTGGTTCTAGGACAACCACCCCCCACACACAGATACCCAAAGGTGTCAAGATGCTCAAGTCTTTTACATAAAATGGTGTAGTGCTTGCATATAACCTACACACATCCTCCTATGCATTTTACATCATCTCTAGATTACTTATAAAACCTAATACAATGCAAGTACCCTATAAATAGTTGTAAATACAGAGTCAATGCTATGTAACTTGTTGCCAGCTCAGGGCAAATTCAAGTTTTGATTTTGGAACTTTCTGGATTCTTTTTTCTGAATATTTTGATCCTCAGTTGGTTGACTCTGAGGATATGGAATCCACAGATATGAAGGACCAGCTGTATTTACAACCCTGTGTGTTCTGCAGAGCAGACGTCAAGCCTCTGGGCAGAATGGAGAAGGGACTATCTGTTATGTGCCACGCCCCCACACTCAGATGATCGACTTTGCTCCTCACAGCAAATCTGTGAGAGAGCTGTCATCAACCCGTCTTACCGCTGGGGAAACTCAGGCTCCGAGAGGGTAAATAACTTGTCCAGGATCACATAGCTGGCGTGAATTGAAACTCCCACTTTACCATGCCTCTGGGACTCCTGCAAGACCTCTTCAGGGCTCTGAAGAGATAGAACAAATGTGGGTTCCAGACTCTGAATGTGGTCCTGGGGGACCCCACTTTGCATATGCGAAACTGAATATGGTAAGTACAGGGTGAGAACCCAGACACACTTGGCCTTGCACTTTACAATAACAATGAGGAGGAGGAGGGGGAGATGGAGAGGAGGCCACAGTGGGAGAAGAGGGAAGGGGAGGAGCAGGGGGGAGGAGGACCAGGGAGCCGGGGCTCTTCCTCAGCACCTACTGATGCCACCTGTCCAGCTAGCTCACCTGGTAGCACCTGCTCAGCTGTTTGCCTGCATCCGTTCATTCAGTCCTCACCACAGCCCCATCCAGGAAGGATTCTCATCACCTCTCCTTTATAGACAAGGAAACTGAGGCTCAGGGAGGTTAAGCAAGTTTTCCCAGTTTAACTTCTAACTAAGTAACAAAGCTGGATTTTGAGCCAGTAATCTGCCTGACACCAGAATTCCAGCTTTTATCCATCCCTAGCTCTCATCTGCTGGGGCAAAAGGCCAAGTACACCCGCCAAATCTAGTGGGTATCCCAGGGGAGCCAAGCAGGGAAAACGGCTGGTGCAGGACACTTTGTAGAGGTCACAGGGCCTCCCAGGGGCTCCCTGCTGGCTGGACTGTTAGAGAAAGGATGGGGAAAGATTTAGACCAAAATAGGCTGAGAGAACCCAGCAGCTAAGCCCTATGGCCATCCTCAGATCCATGAAATACTCACTGAGTTCCTAACACAATGCCAGAGGTTGAGAAGACTAGATTCCTCACTCCCTGCAACTTTGTGAAGCCCAAGTGCAAAGTATTATTTCTCAGCATTAAAGACAGGACACTGAGACCCCTAATTATTTAAATGGCTTTGCATCACTTAGGTGCTTTGTCTCCTCTGTTCTGACAGCTCCCTGTAGACATCTCTGCCCAATCATTTATCTCCCATTTTTATTGGCTTTATTTATTATTATTTTTTAATGGTTGCAATGAGTCTTCGTTGCTGCCCTGGCTTTCTCTAGTTGCAGTGAGAGGGGGCTACTCTCTAGTTGTGGTGTGTCGGCTTCTCCTTGCAGTACTTTCTCTTGTTGGAGAACATGGGCTCTAGACAGAGGGTTCAGTAGTTGCGGCACATGTGTTGAGTTGACCCTTGGCATGTGGAATCTTCCCAGACCAGGATCGAACCCATGTCCCCTGCATTGGCAGGATTCTTAACCACTGGAGCACCAGGGAAGTTTCTGTGATGTGTCTGTTTTCTCTAGAAGACTGTGAGCCCCTCACAGCTCCCATCTCTAAATCCCGAGCTCGAGACTCAGAGCTGGAAACAGTGGATGAGCAATGGAAGGTTGGAGGGAGGATGGTGCTATGGTCCTCCCTCCTCAACTGGCCTCCTCCCTGCCCTTCTGTGGGGGATAAAACATGCAGTTTTTACTCCCAGAAACAAACAAGCAAAGCAATATGCTTTTATGAGATGTTAATAAGCAGTATCTAGGGTTCACACCTCCCTGCCTTCTCATTTTCCATATGGGGCAGCTGGGGCTTGGAGAGACGAAGGGCTTTGTCTTCAGTGTCAGCATCTACTTGGCGCGGAGGGACACCCTCTGACCGTGCCTCTCAGGCGCTGTGTGACCCTGTGCCTGCTGCCCATGGTAGCTTGAGGGCAAACTTTTTGCCTGCAGAGCAGTTGTAAGGTGTAAAGGAGGTGATTTATGGGCAGAACCTTGCTGTTGTTGTTTTTCTAATTTTTTTTTTTTTTTGCTGACTGGGTCTTAGTTGAGTCACATGTGATCAAACCCAGGCCCCCTCCATTGGGAGTGTGGAGTCTTAGCCACTGCACCAGCAGGGAAGTCCTAAACCTTGTGGATTTCCTGGTAAGACCCTGGCTCTGGGCAGACCCCACCCCCTGAATCCCACTGACTCCCTTTCTGGGTGGGAACCTCACTTCTCCTGCACAACAACACCAAGAAGATGATGACATGGTCCCAGGATGGAGACCTGTGGGATCTCTAACTGAAGGACGAAGACGCATGCTCATTTCTTCCAGTTCATCCTTCTTTCCTTGAAATTCAAATGATGATCTTCCTCTCGGCTTTTTCTCAGAGACAACGGGGTGATTGGGCTGCGTATGCGGATTTGCTAAGATGTGTAAGATTTCGCATAAAAACCTACAAGCGTTTGAGATACTGTCGTCTGGCAAAAAGTAAAATGGCTCATTTCCTTCTGTCCTGAATGGGACCAGAGGGTTTTATAGCTCTCCAGGTAAAAAGCTAACACTTCTCCAGAAAGACTAGGGTGAGTCACAGATGAAACAGACATCTCCGATGAATTTGCTAAAAAAAAAAAAAAAGGGAAAAAACAATGATCCATCTTGAAGCAGTGAAGGCATCATTGGAATGCATCCCTGATTCTCAGGCTGCAGCGATTCTTCCTGCCTCGTGTGTGAGCACAGTTGTCCCTGATCAGACAGCCTCTGCCTGTGAGATCAGAATTCATTAAACTGTGCTTAGTTCATGCTTTTCGTGCCATTAGAGTCGGAGGGCTGTTTGAAATAGGATTCCTGCTGATGAATGGGCCTGTACAATTATCGATGACAATGCGGGACAGCCCTGCCACACCGGGCTGAGTGGGCAGGCTCCTCCCAGCAGAGGGGCAGGAGCCAGGGCTCAGATGGGAGCCTGGCCGCCGAGAACCAGTGTTCTCCCCAAAGATGTCTCGGTTGCTTCCTAGTGACAAGCCCTTCGCTTTTCAAGAGCAGGAGAAATGGTTGCAGCTTTCTGGTGGTATAAATGGCACTGCATCAGTGTTTCTGAGAAATTTCACTTGAACCCGTCAGGTCTCAGAGTCTGTCTTTTCTGAGTATGCAGCTCTGATACACCCCACTACCTTCTGAGCCTCAGTTTCCTTTTCTGTAAAATGAGGGTAACGACATCTACAGTGCAGGCTATCACGGGACTAAAGATTGCACTGGAGAAGCATCTAGCTTCAGCCTGAGGCTTGTGGAGCTCAGGCAGGCCCCCTGGCTTGTTTTGATATCTCTGATCTGGAGTTGCCAAGGTCTGAGTGTCTGCTCCTCGACATCAGGCTACAGAAGCAGTTCGGGGACCTCCCTTCCTGCTTAATGAATGAAGACAGATTCTAACAGCTGGGGCCAGACAAAGAAACATGTGTCAGGCTCCGGAAGCCAGTTTCCCAAAGAGCCCGGGGAGCAGGGAAGAAATCTGGGTGAAGGGCAGGGCGGAGCGGCCGATCTATGGCTCAATGCTGCCTGCTTCCGTTTCCCAGAATACCTACAGCCCTGTCCCTTCTGCCCAAGTCCTCCCTCTCTGAGGGCAGTTGAGAACCAAAATAGAAGAATGTACAAAGCTTCCTTTTCCAAGTGGAAAAAGAGACTCCCGCTTTCATGAATAACTTTCTTCATTATGTATCTCCATCACTTGAAGGGCTATATTCTCCTTCAGATTTCCCAGTCCAAGAGGGTTGAAACTCTTGACATGACAGTCAGGCTAACCAATGCAGCAGAGATGTTCAGAGTATCAATAGGAATGGGAATGAGAGCCTTCTGAGATATTCAAAAGATGATTAAAGGAGTCCAAAATACCCATGGCTCTCCAACAGAGAGAATTGGAAGTCCAAAGAGGCAACATCAGAAAGATGGTGCTAAAGCCAGACAAGAATTTGCCTTACTCACTAGCAGTATGATTTTGCAAAAAATTATTAGCTTCTTTGGGCCACATTTGCATATCAAAAATGAGCTCTAGGTATTCATAGAGCTCATTTTATCATTTAGTATTTGATAAAATACTTTACTTGATAAAATAAATTATCAAATAAAAATTTATTATTTGATAAAATAAATAAGTAAAATGAACAGTATTCTCTCTGATATGGTGTTTTCTTAAAGTGCTTCTAGTGACAGAATTCAACCTCACCACCACCACCAACAACAAAAATTTGCTGTGTTTATGAATAAGGCGGTGGGTGTGGTGGGGGCAGTGGTTGCAATTCTGTTAGGTAAAACAGGTAAAATTGAACCAAACAAAGAGATCGATCGTCCCTGTTGGCTCAGATGGTAAAGAATCTGCCTGCATTGCAGGAGACCCAGGTTCAGTCCCCGGATCAGGAAATCTAGAGAAGGGAATGGCTACCCACTCCAGTATTCTTGCCTGGAGAATTCCATGGACAGAGGAGACTAGTGGGCTACTGTCCATGGTGTCACAAAGAGTCAGACACAACTGAGTAACTAACACAGAGAAATAGAGAGGGATAATAAAAGATAAGAGTGGTGTCCACACAAGTCTGGATGGGCTGTTTGTCTAGTGAATTTCTGGAGTTGACTGCATTGTAAGTATTTGTTTTTCTGTAATCAAGGGCTGCAGTCCATGGAGTGGCAGAGAGTTGGACATGACTTGACAATTAGACAACTGCAAATCAAAATAAATAACCCAGTCTGTCGGCCAGTAGTATACAAAGATGGCCAAGTGCTGTTGCTGTCTTTGCTGCTTGCTGTCTAAACACACCACAGCCAAGGCTGGCCACATCCTTTTCAGGACCCACTGCTTAACGAAATTGTGAGACCCTTGTTCAAATGAAAGAATTTCAAGATGGCAACAAGAGAGCACTAAGCAAAAAGCACAGGGCCCTTCTGAGTTCATGCAAATAGGCACTTGAAAAGATAATCCACATCATTAGCCATTAAAGAAATGCAAATTCAAACCATGAAGAGGTATCATCACATACTAATAAGGCTAAAATACAAAATTCTGACTATATTAAGTGTCAATAAGGATGTGGAACAAATTACTCTCTCATCCATTGCTAATAGGAATGTAAAATAATGCAGATATTCCAGAAAAAGTCTTACAGTTTCTTATAGTCAAATGTATACTTTATTTTTATATAGTAAAACCAGAAATCTATTCTTAGATATTCACTTTAAGAAAAGAAAAACTTAAATTGACATTAAAATCTTTGCATGAGTATTTTAGTAGCTCTATTCGTAATCACCAAATCTGAAAACAACTCAAATGGCCTTCAACATTTGAATGGAAAGCTCAACTGTGATGCAGTCATGCAATGAAATATTACTGGGGAATGAAAAGGAATGACCTATTGGTTCACACAACCACATGGATGAATGTTAAAAGCATTTTCCTGAGTAAAAGAAGTCGGTCTCCAAAAATTATATACCATATGATTCCATTACATGACATTTTCAAAAGACAAAACTTCTGTGACAGAGAAAAGATTGGTGATGGCCAGGTAGGTCAGGCCGTAGGGAGGGTGTGGCTATAATGAGATAGCACAAGGAAGTTCTTCAGGGTGAAGGAACCATGTTGGACCCATTTGCTCATGGTTGCATAAATCTAAACACATGTTAAAATTCTTTAAACTTTATACTCCCCAAAAGATCAAATTTACTTTATGTTAATTCAAAAACAAAATCAAAAATAAAAAAGATAATTTATTTTTCTCCCATATAAAGAAAATCCAGATACAGGCATCCAGGGCTGGTATTAAATAACACAATTATAAAAGATGTAGACTTTCTCCATCTTCCTCCTTTACCCTCTAAAATATATACCTCATATCTTCCTAAACCAAAATGGCTGCTAGAGCCCCAACCATCACAGATAGTTTTCAAATATGAGGCTAGAGGAAGGGTAAAGATAGTGAACCATCTTCTCTTTAAGGATCATTCTCTGTAATTATGTTTCAATGACCAACACAGCCACGCCTAGGTACAAGGGAACCTGAGGGGTGCCAGCTCTAATCTGAGTGGAGTTCTTATTACTATGAATTAAGAGAAATGAATATTGAAAAGCAAACTGCCTTCCCTGCTACAGGGCCCTTTTTCTTTTCTCCAGCTCAGGCCCTGTTCTTAAGCTTCTAGCATACATATTTAACTGCCTACCTGACGTTTCCCCTTGGATAGCCAGTAGGCATCTCAAATGAAACATGCTCCTAAACCAGAAGTATTTATGGCTTCTTCTTCCATCACCAAACCTGCTCTTATTCCAATCTCTCCCATTTTAATCAACACACCCCTGTCCCATGAAGGGGAAGAGAAAGTTTTCTTTGACCCTCTTAGAGTCCTTAGCTGAGTCTGAAAATTAAACTAACAAAGACAGATTAACAGGAGAAAAGCACATACGTTTATTTAATGTTTAATGTGACACAGGAGGCTTCATAAGGAACTAGAGACCTGGTTAGACCTGAGAGTTTTTATGCTTTATTCAATAAAAAGTGGACCATCATGGAGGAATGTGATAGGTTAAGGTGTATGATAGGTTTAGTAAACTGGGGGAAACTTGACACATCCTGTTTGTTAAGATTCTTCTTGGTATTCCTTTGTCTTTGGAGATAAGGATGCTCCTTTCCTCCAGGGAGAGGGAAGCCTCCCCTCTTATGGGGGTTTTATGAGTTGCTTCAAGGGAGAATGGTCAAAATCAGCATGACTCTCCCGCTTCTGCTATTTTCCCAACTACCTTCAGCCTAAAATAGTCCATATCCCAACGTGCTGTATTGTGGGGAAGCATGTCCAGAACCCCATCACCACCAAACTGCTCCAGCCAAAAGGTCAGTCATCCTGATCCTTCCTCTTCCCTCATCTCCACTTCCATCCTTCAGCAAATCTTCTCAGCTCTGATACCAAGACACCTCAGGCCTGTCTGTTTGTCTAGCCCCCCACGTCTTAGCTGGGTCACTGTAACAGCTCAGCTGTCCCGTAGGGAACCTGACTCTACTTGCCCCAAAGGAGTTGAATCCTTTTAAAATATCAGTTACAGGAAATCCCCCAGTGGTCCAGTGGTTAAGACTCCATGCTTCCACTTAAGGGGCACTGGTTTGGTCTGGTCAGGAAACTAAGATCCCACATGACATGTGGCCCAAAAGAATTTTCAAAATAAAATATCAGTTCCATTCTCAAAACCCTCCAATAACTGTGTGCTACATTTAAAATTAAAATCCAAACTCATTCCATTGGCCTCCAAAGCCCCATCTGGTCAAGTCCCTTCCTGCTTCTCCACCTTGATCTCATCCTTCTCAGCTCCTTACCTCCTTCCCTGAGCTCTTCTTCCGGGGTTCACTTCAAAGGTCTCCTTCTCAGAGTCGCCTTTATGGATGGTCTGTTGTTTGGAGCAGGTCTCTGTCCCATAAGTCCCCGCATGTCCCTGTATTGCATAGCAGTCTGGGTATTTTTTAAAGGACTCCTAGCCTATTTTCCATCCATCTTTCATCTCTAGAACTGAAGTCCATGAGGCTGGCACCATGGCATCTCTGCTCTCTTCTGTAGGGTCTCAGTAGCTGTTTCTGGGAAAGATTGAAGGCAGGAAGAGAAGGGGACAACAGAGTATGAGATGGCTGGATGGCATCACTGACTCAATGGACATGAGTTTGAGTAAACTCCGGGAGTTGGTGATGGACAGGGAGGCCTGGTGTGCTGCAGTCCATGGGGTCACAAAGAGTCGGACACGACTGAGTGACCGAATTGAACTGAACTGAGCTGTTTCTTGAATAAATGAATCGACGATTAAGCCATGTCTCCTTTCTAAGACTGAGTTTTCCTTGATGGGCAGAGGTTCAGGGTCCTCCAAGCCCTGTGCGTGCTAAGTTGCTTCAGTCATGTCCAACTCTTTGCAACCCTATGAACTGTAGAGTGCCAGGCTTCTCTGTCCATGGGGATTATCTAGACAAATATACTAGAGTGGGTTGCCATTTCCTCCTCCAGAGGATCTCCCCAACCCAGGGATCAAACCCACATCTCTTACATCTCCTTCATTGGCAGGCGGGTTCTTTACCACTAGCTCCACCTTCTAAACATCAAAGAGTAATCCCAGAGAGTCCCTTAGATCCACTTGATCAGAAGACCAGCAAGGCTCAGAACTTTTCCCTGAGCTGTCTCTACCCACATAGGCCCCAGAAGGAGGTATTCCAGGAGTCCCCCTTCCAGGCTCAGATGCTTCCTAGGAACTGGTAGGCCTAGGACAATCTGAATTTCTTCTGGAAACTAATTAATATTCCATTACAATTTATCATGGACCCAAACTTCCTTGCTTATAACAAATCAACAAATCAGAAAACAGTGGGCATCTAAAAGGCACTCTGCCCTAGGTAAGAAACAGTGAGGAAAAGAGCAGGAGAGGAGACCCTGGAGGTCCCTCCAGGACCTGTCCCTGGAACTTAGAGCTGGGTGGCAGCAAAAGGATACAGCAGATGAGAGAAGCAGTGAAGTCAGCCAAGAACTGTGTAGACCAACAGTGTCAGGCCACCAGGACAATATCAAGGTCATGATATAAGCAAGATAACTTCACATTCGCAGCCCAATTCAAACAGCAACCGATGAAACTATCCTACAGTCAAATACTCTACCCCTGAGCTTTACCCACTGATAAAACTGTTCTAAAGTTTTCAGGTCCAACCTTCTGATCACGTTCACAATGCAGCTGGAAGAGAAACATAAATCACACAACCAAATAAAATCAATCACATTGTGAGGCTCATTGAGCATCCATTATGAGCCAGGCTGTCTGGTAGATCCTTAGAAGGGCAGGGTGAGGGGGGGTGGAGATTTAATAAAATTAAATAATAAAATTAAAGCCCCTGCCCTCAGGGAACATCATAAGATCTGAATTGGGTGAGCCAGGTGATGAAATGGTCCGGCAAAAAGGAAGTAGAACCAGGATCAAGGAGGAAGGAAGCAACTGCTGTCAGGCAGGTATGCATAACTGGTAGAAGGAGATTTCAGGCAAGAGGTCAGAAAGGGAAGCCACTGGAGGATCCTGAACATGAAGGTGAACTGTTTGACTTTTTCTATTTAGGTTAAGTTCACAAACTCACTGTCTCCTGCAGGCTGAATTGCATCCACAGCAACTATCTGATATCCAAGTGCTTAAAAAAAAAAAAAAAAGTGAATGTGAATGCCTTCAGGGCATTTTTAGTAGACTCCTCCCCTCACTGTTGTCCTAGGGGCCACTTCATATCTTTGTGCTGGCTGCCTGCCTTCCCTGACTGCATTTGAGTTCATGACCTCTATAGGCAATTTCTTGGTACTTCTAGCCAAATTGGAGCATACATATGTTAGTTGCTCAGTCGTGTCTGACTCTGCGACCCCATGGACTGTAGCCAGCCGGGCTCCTCTATCCATGGGATTCTCCAGGCAAGAACAGTGGACTGGGTTGCCATTTTCTTCTCCAGGGGATCTCCCCGAACTAGGGATCAAACCCACATCTCCTGCGTTGCAGGCAGATTCTTTACCATCTGAGACACCAGGGGAGCAAATTGGAGAGTAGCTGCAAATAGGTGGGCTTCCCAGGGGGCTCAGTGATAAAGAATCCGCCTGCAGTGCAGGTGATCCAGATTCAATCCCTGGGTCAGGAAGATCCCCTGGAGAAGGGAATGGCTACCCACTCCAGTACTGCTGCCTAGAAAATCTCATGGACAGAGGAGCCTGGCGACCTACAGTCCATGGAGTCACAAAGAGCTGGATACGACTTAGCGACTGAGCAGGCACATGTGTATAGATGAACTTCAAGAGTAATAATCCAGCCACCTGTGCAAAACTGGTACAGGAAAGAAGAAGTCTTCAGTGGGGCCTTGTACTTACACAATGAGGAATGTCTTGGACAGATCTATGGGAATGAGAGGCTCAGAAGACCCCGGGCCTAGGTTCCATGACAGATGTGATGACAGGGCCACAGAATCATACATCTGGCCACTGCCACTTCTTTCCCAGGCCTGATCAGCAAGCCTAGGTGGTGGGGAGAATGGGGGTTACCACACATATCCAGGTTCAAGCCATTCAGCCAACTGAAATGGAAAGCAAGCAACCCCAACTCAGTCAAGGGCATCACAGTGTTAGACTCACAACTAATTTGTGGGTATTTTCAAACACCGAGCCATGGGTTCTTGACACGAAATGACCAGGAAGAAGGCAAGGCTGTGGGTTTGCTGCCAACCAGGAGTGAGCTCCCAGGCCCGGCTCCTTCTGAGACTGGACGGATCGACTGAGGTGGCCCTCCTGACGACATCTTCTTTTGAAGGAAATGTGTGTCTCTTTTGCAGCATACGATGTGGGCCTTATTTAAACAGGAATGGGTTGCGTTTCAAACAAAAATTACTCCATTCAGAGAATATGCGTGGCTTCTAAGAGGCGGCAACAGCTGAGAAACCCACACCAGGGCCCGGATGAAATTCAATCCGGGCCAACCTAATCGCCATGACGCGGACTTTGGAATGAATCTGAAATGCCTCCCCAGGGTTGGACAAACAGCTCTCCCTCCTTCCCAAGCCGGCCGGGCGTTCCCCGTGAAAGCCCTTTGATAAGAAGAAGCAGGCTCCTGGGAGGCGAGCCACCCACTACTTTCTGAGGCCCTATTGTCCCCAGAGAGGGGACTGTGATGTGGGCTCGAGTCTGCGAGCTGCCCCGTCAGGTCCACGGGGCGGCAGCTACACAATGCGGCACGTCCTGCCATGGGCCATTCATGGCGGCCTCAAGGTTCCCTGATGGGAGCCCATTGACCCCAGGATAATAGATGAAAGTGTTTTCTCACTTGCCTTCGCCTCCTGACCCCTTGCCACCATTTTTCATGCACTGTCTCCTCCAGCCAGACGGAGGAATTCTTCCTCTGATGATAAAGGCCCGATGACCCTCTCCTGGATCCCGTGAGCTGGCTGCTTGGCTGGAGGGTCGACCGAAGGTGGGGGTCCCTGCATAAGGCACCCTAGCCAGGCGAAGGTCATTTCCTCCCCACCTCCACTCCTTCACTCACACACACAAATATACCAAATCATGGGAGCCCTTGTCCTTTCACAAAACTTTAAAGCAGTTATTTATTCATTTGCTTGCTTCCTTGCTTGTCTGTCCATTTTCTTGTGTTTGACTTTTAGGGGTGAATCCATACTCCAGCTCATCTGGTAAGGAATCTGCCTACAATGCAGGGGACCTCGGTTCGATTCCTGGGTTGGGAAGTTCCCCTGGAGAAGGGATAGGTTACCCATTGTGGTATTCTTGGGTTTCCCTGGTAGCTCAGATGGTAAAAAAAAAAAAAAATCCACCTGCAATGCAGGAGGCCTGGGTTCTATCCCTGGGTTAGGAAGATCCCCTGGAGGAAGGCATGGCAACCTATTCCATTATTCTTGCCTGGAGAACCTCCATGGACAGAAGAGCCTGTCGGGCTACAATCCATGGGGTTGCAAAGAGTTGGGCACAACTGAACAACTAAGCACAACCCTACACTCTGCCCTCCTGCAAGAAGAGTTCCAAGTTCAAAGCCCAAAGTCTTCATTTTGCTGTCCTCTCAGAAGGGTCAAGTGACCAAGCACACGGGGACAGCAGAGCAAGCCACAAAGCCCAGCCCTGGACGCTACCACTGGAGCAACCTCAAACCATCCAGCAAAGGCCAGGCACCTTGCTGAAGCCCTGGGGTCCCCTGACCAGGGGTGGGCAACAACGGCCCTAGAGTAGGACCCAGTTCTCCAGACTCCATTCCACTCCACTCCAGCAAGCCTCTGAGGAAGGGATGTTCTCGTTGTAGTAACAGGCAAGCAACCCTCGGACCTGGGCAAGGGTGTTCACTAGAGCTCAAAATCACTGGAGCCACATGTCCTTCTTTGTGTGGCCCTCAAAATAGAGAAGATGGCACTCAGAAAGAGGCAGACCGACCGGAACTCTGATGAAGAAACAAAAGTCATGGCCAGGCCTACGGTTCTTCAACTCATTGATAGCTCCTTGGGTGAGCTTTCTCCCTGCTCTGCCCCTTGCTGCTTTATCTGCTCACATGGTGAGAGCCGTGGGCCACGGGAGATACAGAAGACAAGCCCAGAAACCCTGACCTTTCACTATCGGGGGAAGGCGCACAAAGATTTGGAGGCAGAAGAGACAGCCATGCAGCCAGTCTGCATGCTGGGGCCTCGTCCCCACAGTCTGAGCTGGGAGAAGCCTGGGGATCGTCTGGGCCACCCCCTCACCATGTTCTGGAGGGAAAGCTGAGGGCCGAAGTGCACACAGCTCACGGGGAGGATTTTACAGTGTATATAATGACCCTCAAGCACTGGATCCCTTCTCTTACACAGGATCCTTCTAGCATCCTTTTATAACTCAAGGTTCTCTGGAGAAATAAAAGCAACAGTGTATGTGTGTAGGATAGAGGCAGAGAGATGCATTTCAAGAAATTGGATCACATGATTATGGAGGCTTGGAAAATACAAAACCTGCAGGGTAGACCAGCAGGCTAGAGACCCCAAAGAGGGTTGCAATTTGAGACTGAAGGCCATCTGCCAGCAGAATTCCTTCTTCCTCCAGAGAGACCAGTCTTTTTTCTATTCAGACCCTCTATTGCTTGAATGAGGCCCACTCACTGTATGGAGGGCAATCTGCTTTATTGAAAATCCACAATTTAAATGTTAATCTCATTAAAAAAGAAAAAAAAAAACAAAACTTCATAGGAACATCTAGAGTCATGCTTGACCAAATACATGGGCACCAGGACCCAACCAAGTTGATATAGAAAATGAACCTACTGCTCTGCTACCTAATGAAGCATTTATCATTTTTATCCTTTTTAAGAAAAATCTCCCCAAATTATAAAAGCTTCAGGTCCCACAACACCTAATCACGCAGCAATGTAGACAGCTTGCTAGATTTGAACCTAGGCTCCTGCCTGTCTAAGTGGATCCCTGTCTAGGAATTCATGGGAGAAGCCCCAGCCTCCCAGGGTAAAGAGATGCCCAAAGAAAGCCTTGGCTGATCAGGGAGGTTGACGCCTCTCATCCAGTTTCCTACAAAGGAAAGTATGTTAGAGTCCCTGTCATCACCCAGAATATTTCTAAGTGAACAGTCTGAAGCCCAAAGAGGGAGGTTTGCGGTAGAGTAATCCAAGACTCTTTGGTTTTCCTAGTCCCTGCCTCAGGGAAGCTGGGACATCTGCTTCTGGGAACAGAAATCCCCAGCAGGGCAAACCGCTCTGAGAGGGCACCCGTGCTGTGACAGCTGCAGGGCTGGTCACAAGGCTGCAAGGCTGCAAGGAGCAGGCTTCACTGGGCAGATCTGGAAGGACAAGCATGCACAAGGGCTCAGCTCCTTGCACAAGACACTCTCACAGGCAGGGGAGCTGGGGGTTGCCTTATGCAGCCAGTTTCTGAAGCCAGAGAGCTCTTGACTGGCTGGTGTGATGGGGACAAGCAGGTAAAAGTATTTCAGAAAGTCATACCTAGAAAGTGTAGTGCTGGCAAAATTCAGTTCAGTTCAGTTCAGGTCGCTCAGTCGTGTCCGACTCTTTGTGACCCCATGGACTGCAACACGCAAGGCCTCCCTGTCCATTGTCAACTCCCAGAGTTTACTCAAACTCCTGTCCATTGAGTTGGTGATGCCATCCAACCATCTTGTCCTCTGTTATCCCCTTCTCCTCCCGCCTTCAATCTCTCCCAGCATCAGGGTCTTTTCCAGTGAGTCAGTTCTTCGCATGAGGTGGCCAAAATATTGGAGTTTCAGCTTCAGCATCAGTCCTTCCAATGAATATTCAGGACTGATTTCCTTTAGGATGGACTGGTTGGATCTCCTTGCAGTCCATACCCCCACAAAACGTGAGGCCCATAGCGACCATCGGGCCCAGATCGAGGACCAGAGAGGGAAAGTGATGAGCTGTGCTCAGAGTCAGTGGCTGGGGCAGACAGTGTAGGTTACCTCCTCAATAATCATCACCTCCAGTACCACTCTGCCAGGAGCCTAACTCCATTCAGGGTTCAGGGAAAGACGGTCCTGATCCAGGGGCTGAATCACCATTGGACTAGTCTATCACAAAAGACTTTATTCTCCTTTCCCAGGGATTGTTCCGGGCTGGACATCGGACTCAGCTTTGGCCCATGTGACATACAGGGTATCACCTGAGAATTCTGCAGGAACGTTGCTTCCTTGATGTAACGTAAAAGGAGTAAGACAGCTGTCCCCTTGTTCAGCAAGGGTTCATTCTCCTGTCTCCCTCCACCTTAGGGCAGGGCTTACATGCAAGCATCACTGGTCCAGACTTCATCAGATTCCTTGTGTTTGCCAATGTGATGTGAACAGACATGAGGGAGAGACTTTCAATGTTCATATAGTTGGATTTACCTCCTGCACCCCTGTGATTTGCTGTGAGATGAATATGGCAGGGTGGCTGGTAGGTACAAGAAAATGAGCATGCTTGTGAAATAGACCTGAACCTGACTTGAAGCCTCAGAACCAAGTCCAGCCTTGCCTTAGCCTGAAGCAGAATGGCACTGGCTGACCCAGACAACCCTACAAAAGAAGAACAAACTCTTACTTGTATCATCATTTGCCAGTCACTGAGTTCAGGGCTGTTTGTTACACAATGTTACCGTGACAATAGCTACCCACTTTCGGGATCATGACAGCCAAACATGTCTTCTGAGGTTGCCAGACGTCCCTAGGGAGGCAAAATCGCCCTATGGTAAGAACTCATAGATGAAAAGAAATTCAAGCAAAATGAAGCTGAACTTATATTCTTCTACAAGACTTAATGTATACCTGAGGTTGATGCATGCTGATGTATAGCAAAAATCATCACAATATTGTAAAGTAATTATCCTCGAATTAAATAAATTTTAAAAATAATAAATCAGAAAAAAGAAATTAAACAATTTAGTTTAAGAAAAAGATCCTATTTAAAAAATTAGATGCAGTGAAAACGAGTGCAACCTAGATGGCCAGTAAAATGTTACTATTCATAAAATTTAGAAAAAAAGAAGACTTAATGTAAAGGTAGCCTTTTTTTCCTGTAAAGCCTTCCCTAATTCTAAGATCAGAATAGCTATTTCCTCCTCTGCTCTTATCTCTATCATAAGATTTATCCTGTTAAATTATTAAAGTTCTTGCTTTTTTTATCTTACACAACTAATCTGTAGGCCAAAGGCAGGACCGTGAATTTTTTCGCTTTGGCATCCCTAACACATGAGACAGAACCTGGCTCGTAAAGGAGGCATTAGTGAATGGGTTAATTCTACACCCACAAGCCCTTCAGGAAGCTGGACCCAGTGATACTTCTGGTTCCATCATCCCCTCCAGTCCACGTGGAAGGCCAACGATCCCCGCCATATGCTCCAGCCTTTCCCAAACTTTGTTTAGTGGACACTGTCCTCCTCCTGAAATGTCCTTCATACCCACCTTGCCCCTGTCCGCCTACTGAAATCCTAGCCTCCTTTAAGGCCTATCACAAATGTTTCTTCCCCTAGGAAAACTTTTCCAAACCTTCTAATTAAAAATAATCAACCACCCACGCCTCCCCTATTACCCCAGCCACTGCTCCCAAAGTGCTTTTTAATTCTGTTAGAACCGTTTCCGGATACAGCCTGTGTCCCTTACTAGACAGCCAACTCCCCACAGGCAGGAACTGTCATGATTTATTTCCATATCTTCCTCTGAGTCGAGCAGAGGCCTGGCATACAGCGAACATCGCTCAAAGTTAATTCACGTCTCAGAAAGGAGACTGGCCAGCATAGACAATGAACGTGTGACAGGCTGATTTTTTTACCCCTCAGTGCCGCCAAGATAAAGATCATAATATTTTGAAAACATGGTTGATAATACTGCTTGTAAAGGGAAACTGCTCTACAAAATTATTATTCCTAATGAAAAACGGGTCTGCTTTCTTCAGCCACAATTTTTATCAATCCTGGGCAGGTAGAATGTCGAAAAGAGCTCTTCAAGGCCTTTGAGACCCATTGCCACACAGGACCAGAAATGTCAGGAAATACTCAAGCCTTTGGTTCTTAAAGAACTTTAAGAGTTTTGTGGTCTTCTCCGACAGTCGGCCCACTCTAGCCTTCTGCCACACGCAATAAGGTAGTAAATGTTGGCAAGTACACCTGTAGTTTAGAACTTGTCATTGGACATTTTGCTAATAATCTGGGCTGTTATTTTGGTGGTTCTTCTAAAAGAGGATAAAGTGGCTGGTAACAAATAATGGTGCTCATTTTTGCACTGGGCTTTAAAAAGGATAACGCATTCACACACCTAGTGACTTCTCTGTCTCCTCTTTACAGCCCAGGAAGAAAGGCAGACAGAAGAGGGAGGCTCGTTCTATCCAGGCCACCCAGAAGTGACCAGGGATGCCCTGGCAGATCCACCAGGCACCAATGCTTTCTGGACGAGGTCACTGCTCCTGGCGCCTCGGGTGAGTGGGCAGGAAGAAGGAGGTCCATCCACATCACAACCATCACGGCAGCTGTTGGGAAGGTGGGGTCCAGACTTGGTGGAAAAGAGGACTGGAAGGGACAAAGACTGACCTTCTTTATTCAGATGAATGGGCTCCAGAGCATCCTGAGGCTACAGGAAAAGAGTCTCTGAACTGAGAGGTTGGGAGTGAGGTTCAGGGGCTCCGAGGCTATGGGTCCTCCTGGAGTGAGGGTGAGGGTTAGGACCCAGGAAACAGCAGCCAAAAGTCACGTTCCCCTCTCCTCCCTAAAGGAAATAAGTCAGAATATCTTAAACATGCCGCTGTGGTTCTCAGTCGTGTCTGACTCTTTGCGAGCCCATGGACTGTAGCCCTCCAGGCTCCTCTGTATGTGGGACTTCCCAAGCAAGAATACTGGGGTGGGTTGCCATTTCCTCCTCCAGGGGATCCTCCTGACCCAGGAATTGCACTTGAGTTTCTTGCAGCTCCTGCATTGGCAGGCAGATTCTTTACCACTAGCCCCACTCAGGAAGCCCATTTACAGGAAGCCCATCTTAATCATTGCCAACATTATTTCAGACTAAGATGACAGCTGCCCGCCTGCTAAAGGGAACCCCACACACAATTCACAGAGTCCCTGAATTACACTTTCCACATGCACAGCGTTTCAGAGTTTGCACATTGCTTTGATTTTCATCACTTGTTTCAATTCTCCCAACACCATCTCCAGGCAGAGCAGGTAGGATTTATCATCTCTGTTTTACAGAATAAGAACCTGAGGCTCACAGAGGAAACACCGTAAGCTCAAATTCCCTTGACCAGAGCCCAGGCTGGTGTCCTGATTTCTCAGTCCAGTGCCCTTTCTCCTCTCTCTTCTTGACTGCACAGATACTTTCATGAGACTATGATATGTGTTTATGAACAGTTTTCACTGACACATGAAGGATTTCAGAGGGAGTCCTGGAGCAATTTGTGTTTCTTTTTCCTATGCCATTTTCAATCCTCTCAGCGGCTGCAATGTGAAGATCAACCTCAAATGAAGTGTAAACCTCCAATCAAGCCAAAGGCAGCGCATGTCTGTTTCCCCCTCATGGAAACTGTATCCTGAGCTCAGAGTGAGAGAATTCACATCCACTGGGATGCACTATAATGGGCACAGGCTTTGGAGTAAGGGCTTCCCTGGTAGCTCAGCTGGTGAAGAATACACCTGCAATGTGGGAGACCCCAGTTCAGTTCCTGGGTCAGGAAGATCCCCTGGAGAGGGGAGAGGCTACCCACCCCAGTATTCTTGGGTTTCCTTGGTGGCTCAGCTGGTAAAGAATCTGCCTGTAATGTGGGAGACCTGGGTTCGATCCCTGGGTTGGGAAGATCCCCTGGAGGAGGGAAAGGTGATCCACTCCAGTATTCTGGCTTGGAGAATTCCATGGACTGTGTAGTTCATGGGGTCACAGAGAGTCAGACATATCACTTTCACTTTCACTTGGCATAAGACCAACAGGCTACAAGAGTAGCTTCATGGCTTCACAGCTCTCAGACCTTGGGCAAGTTGCTTTCCCTCTCTGAGCCTCAAACCCTCTCCCATTGTGAGAAGAATGACAACACCTACCCTACAAGGGGTCTCTGGAGCAGGAAATGACAACCCACTCCAGTATTTTTGCCTGGAGAATCCCATGGGCAGAGGAGCCTGGCGGGCTGCATCCTACGAGGTTGCAGAGTTGGAAACAATGGAACAGCAGAGCATGCAGGCACCCTGCAAGGGGTGGGGGATGAAGTGAGATGTTACAAGGCAAGTGCTGGCCCCTTGCAAACCCAGGCAAGTTGCAAATGGAAATGCCCAGTGGAAAACTGAACAGTACACAAGAGACCATGCCTGTCAAGGCTCAGATGTGGAGACTATCTATCTACCACCACCAGCTGGGGGGTTATCCATGCCTCTCCTGAAGACCCCATATCCTCAGTCTGGTCCTACCACTCCCACTCCAAAGCATTCATTTCCAACAATCCCTTTGCCAAGGATTAAAAGATGTTTTTTTGTAGCAGGAAGTGCAAGAAATACCTGTACTTCTCATTTCAGTGAGAGGTGAGGGGAAGGAGGGCTGTCTTTAGCACACGCACACACACACACACACACACACATACACACACAGGTATGCACGCATGCATGAGGCCAATTACCTTCCCCCCTTTCTGCCTTAAGAGTGAAGTCCGCAGCCCACAGAACTAGCAATCAAGGACCACCTGGGATTCAGAGTGGCTGGCACAGAATTGCCCACTGGATTCTCCAACCTCCTCCTAAAAGTTGAAGGATCAACGGTGGGCATTTTCTTACAGGTAACCTTGATGTTCTCTTCCCTTAAAGAAACCAATGCTTAAAGATGTCTTTTCTAGTCCCAGGGGCAAGATCTTCATGGATTCATGAACCACACATGTGTCTTCCTACATTCTGACCTATAGTCGGTATTTCAGAAAAACAAAACCTCGAGTCAGAACAGACAGAACCAACCACGGCTGTCATTTATCAAGTGGGTCCTACAAGCTGGGCTCCACACCACGTGTTCCATTTTGGCAGTCTCAATGGAGCCTCACGACCCTGTGAGATTGCAAAGGAAACCCATTTCACAGGAGAGAAACTGAAATTTCAAGAAAGGGACGCTTCTCTCAGAGTCACGGGACTAACAAGGGGCAGAGTCTCTTTCAAGCTCCGTGCTCCTTGTGGTCCTGACCGCGCTTTGGCATTCAGTTGGGGAAATGGAGGCTCTGCAGCTACCCAAAGAAAGGGGTCTGGACTTTGTTGGACCTGCTGTGTGTGATGTTGGCTCTGGGTCCTTCTGACGGCTTCTCACTCCATCCTGCGGGGTGATGCTGGGTCCCTGCCTGCCCGGAGCTGCAGCAGAAAACCCTGCTGGCACAGGGCAGCTCCCATCATGGCTGCTTTGCTGCCCTTTCTGTCTCACTTGGAGTTGGCTCACTTGGGCTGCACTCATCAGGGTCCTTCTTCCCAAATTTAGGTCTGGGAGGGGAGGGGACACCCTGCAACAAGGCAAACAGAGCCTCTGTCCCAGAGCAAGAGATAGCCATGACTTCTCTCAGCCACCTGTGCATTTATTGAACACCTACTGTATACCCCGGGTTTCCCTGGTGGTTCAGTGGTAAAGAATCCTCCTGCCTAGCAGGAGATGAAGGTTAGGTCCTTGGGTCAAGAAGATCCTGTAGAGTAGGAAATGGCTACCCACTCCAGTATTCTTGTCTGGAGAATCCCATGGACAGGGGAGCCTGGAGGGCTACAATCCATGGGGTCACCAAGAGAAGGACACAACTGAGTGACTAAATAACAACATCAGGGCAGCCAAGAAACCTCCCATCCCTCGGTTGGCTGAGCCTGTCTGACACAGATGAGGAGCACAGTCAAGGTGAGGAGATGGAGGCAGGGAGATGAAGGGGGAGACTGCTCACCTGTTCACCTAATGGTCCTCTGAGCAGTTTTGCTACTTACTTGCCAGCAGAGGAGCTAAGTGGAGGGACATGGAGACCAGAGATGGGTACAGTTACTGCCAATGCCAGACCAGATAAGACAAGATGGGTTCAGAAAACATTTCAAGGGAGAATCACCGGAACTTGGAGGTCTACTGGATACAGAGCTGAGAGGAAGGCGTGTCAGACATCTGGACTCCCAAGTCAGGTGACCAGGAAGCTCTGACCTCAGGTCCTTCCTTCTCTCACCTCCTCCAGTGACCTCACGTTCCCACCTGGCAGCACCCCCGGGAGCATTTTCCTTCCCATTTATGTGAGGCCCAGACTCAATGAAGGAATGGAAGAGCTAAGTTAGAATACCTGCTATATTTAAGGTATCATTGCAGGCTCTTTGCGCATACTGCATTGAATTAATCTTTTTAACAATATTGAAATGACTATTGTCATTTTATAGAGAGATGATAAGTTGTAGGGGCAAAATGCTAGGTTCCCAGCTTATCTTCAGATAGTTTAGCAAAGAGAAAATGTATATATATAAAAGCATGCACACACATCATCTATACATATATATATATATATATATATATATATATATATATATACACACACACATACATACATACATACATATACATTCATAGCTTCTCTGGTAGCTCAGACAGTAAAGAATCTGTCTGCAATGCAGGAGACCCGGGCTTGATCCCTGGGTTGGGATGATCCCCTGGAGAAGGAAACGGCTACCCATTCCAATATTCTTGCCTGCAGAATGCTATGGACATAGCAGCCTGGCAGGACCCAGTCCATGGGATCGCAGAGTCAGACACGACCGAGCAGCTTTCACATATAAACCTATACATACATGTATATATAGAGAGATTGAGAAATAAATATGGGAAAATGTTAACAGCTGCTGAATTTAGCTATAAGGTATGCAATTTTCATTGTATATTCTTGCCACTTTTATGTGGTATGAAATTTTTAAAAATAAAAAATTGGGGAGGAAAAGACCCAATGTGAACAAAAATCTCGTTGGGCCCCTTGCCTCCCCAGGCCCCCTAGTCTGTATGAGCTCTCTGCCTCTGAGCAGCTGTTCTCTCCACTAAAAGATTTTCCCTTCTTGTCCAGCCAAGGAACCCAGCCCTCAGCTCTGCTCCGTCACTACCTCTTCCAGGAAGCCCCTCTGCCTTGACCCCGAGCTCCACAGCTGTCCTCACTTAACTCACTGTGTTGCCTGGGTTGTCTCTGTAATTCTTGCTCCAGATTAACATTCTGAGAGCTGAGGCCACATCATTTGTCTCTGCATCCTCCCTCCCCTGAATCCAACACTCTAGAAGGCCCCCCAAAAAGACTGATCAACAAGGGACTTAGCAAATTCTACGTTTGATCCACCCACCCCACAACCTTTCTCACAGGCTGCTCTTTGTGACCCCATGGACTGTATAGTCCATGGAATTCTCCAGGCCAGAATACTAGAGTGGGTAGCCTTTGCTTCTCCAGGGGATCTTCCCAACCTGGGGATTGAACCCAGGTCTCTCCCATGGCAGGCGGATTCTTTACCAGCTGAGCCACCAGAGAAACTCCTCTTACAAGCAAGTGCAGTGATTCAGCCTCGTCATCCCAGCTCCAAGTCTGGACAAGAGGAGGTGGACAGGCAGCACCCTCCCACTAGCTCCTGAGGTAGAATGAAAAAGCCCCACGGTCATGGGTTCAAATCCTTGTCCCACCACTTGCTGGCTCAGGGTAAATCAGTGCCTGTCACTGAATGTCACCGTACGTCTGTCTCTCCTCACCAAAAAAGGAGATAACACGCTCTTGATCTGCATACATTATGAACTTAAATGATGATGCAGGTGAAGTGCTAGGCACACAGTCACGCTCAGAGCATAGCATTGTTGGTGTCATCAGACAGAAGAGATGAAGATGATTGGGGGGCATTGCTTAGGCCCCCCTGTGGGAGCTTCCAGGAGCACTGGCCTGTGTGTGGGACTGCTGGGCCCTCCCAGGAGCCCTGACATGGTCCCAAGGAGGGGCTGAGGACAAGGACAATTCACAAATGTGCATGCATGTGCGTGTGTCTGTGTTCACGCCTGTGCCTGTGTGTGCACATGTGTGCATGTGTAAGGAGCAGAGAGGAGCCTCTGTCTTTCACTGACAAGCTGTGGAAGGTCAACAGGATCAACCCAACCTACCCCAACCACCAGACAGAAGGCCTGCCGGCTCCCAATAGGGTTATAAATCATTTATATCATTACGCATTTGAGGAGCTCTTGCGTGTTTGAAGTGGAATTTGAAGCAGAAAGAAACGGGCAGATTAATGGAGCTTGAAGAAAGCTAAGTATCACTTGCGTCTTCTGCCAGAGCACACAGTCAGCTGGCAGCCAAGCCACATTTGAAAAACACGGCCCTCAATTAAAAAGCATTTTCTCGCTTGGGCTTCATTCTGGGGCTCACTTGAATTCATCGCGGGGACATCTGAATCCACCCACCAGTGTTCCATCTTGCAGAGCGGACCCGGATGTCCAGGCCTCTCCCAGTGCGGATCCAAATGCTTCCAACGGCATCCAAGACCCACCGACTGGTCCTGCCCATCCCCTTTCAGTCCCACCCCCACCAGCCACACAGAACCACTGAACACACAGCACTCTTCTGTGCCTCTTGCCTCTGGTCCGTTCCCTCTGCCTGGAATCCCACACTTCCCTACTCTACCTAGAAATATTCTGCTCAGCTCTGCTCTGTGAATCTGTCCCCACACCCCCTGGGGGTGAGTCCGCTCCCCTTGTGGCAGGTGTTACCCCCGCACTCTGCTCCCATCTAAACTCTGAGTTCCAGGAGAGAAGGGGCTGCATCATCCGTGTACCCTGCAAATGATGCCAGTTCATAAATGTTTCTTGATTGCCTGAGTGAGAAACAGAGATGTTTGGTCTCCAGGCTGACAAGTTTAAAGACGCTAAATACGTTTTGTCCAAAGTTTTCCAAGCCTGAGAAACACTGGTAAAATATACCTTTCTTACCTCTCTCCCTAAACTGTCTTGTCTGGATTTCTAAGCCCTGCCCCTAGTCCATTGCAGAGCTACCCTGACACAGTTTTCACTTCTCGTCTACACTTTTTGTCTGAATCCCAAGCTTCCAAAAACATGTCTGGTAAACGTTCAGCTTTCTCCATTCCTCCTCCAATACAGACCCCGGCTCGGCCCCCTCCAGAAGGAAGTGAGGCCAGACCAGGGTGGGACTGGAAAGCCAAACTCAGAGCCTCAGACATGCTCAGAGGAGAGCAAGGCTGCTGGGTTAGTGCTGAGGACTACGAGGATGAGGCTGCCTGTGAGGACTGGACATGCGTTAGAGAAGAGGAGGCTCAGAGTCGGCCAGACATCAGTCTCCAAACGTCAGAAGGGCTGATGTGGACTCTGAGGCCACCCTAGTACCCAGGATACAGGTTGTTGTTTGAGGGTGTGCATCCCTGTTTTGCAGAAACCGGCTCAGTTTATAACTGTCTATAACGTAATTATTACAAGAGACCCTGTTCACTCAATAGCATCCTGGTTTGGCCAATAACCATATGATCATGTTAGTTATGAGGATATCTTCTCCAGCGCAGTTAAGACAGAGTATTCTAAAAAAAAAAAAAAAAGACAGAGTATTCTAGCAACTAGAGCTGCTCAAGGACCTCACAGTTTGGACTCTGGTCTGCCAGGCGTTCAGCAGAAGGAACTATGATGTATCCATCTCTATGGCCCAGCACTGAGCAAAGCCAGGCACTCAGATGGGGCCTGTCCATGTTTGTCAAATGACTGAATGACTGATCTTCCTCAAAGGGTTGGAATTCCCCATCACCAGGAATGTCTTAACCAAGCTGGACAATCACGAGTCAGACAGGCTAGATGAAGATTTGAGCATCACAAAGGAAGTTTGACCAGAACTTTCAGGCTCTCCTTCGGGACCCAGAGGTTGTATGTAAGTCAAGGTCAGGGATTAAGAACACAGAACTTTGGAATCAGACAGCTTGGGCTGGAATACATGATCCATCACTTATCAGCTATAGAACCTTGAGTGAGTCACTTAACCTATCTGTGCCTCAGTTTCCTGATCAGTAAAGTGGGTATACCAGCTCCAGAGTGTTTGAAAGAAATTTTTTTTAATATACATGAAATGTTTGGCCCACAGTAAGTACTTTGTAGCTTTGTTGTTGCTGTTGTTTGGTCACTAAGTTGTGTCCAACTCTGTGACTTCGTGGACTGTAGCCCACCAGGCTCCTCTGTCCATAGAATTTCCCAGGCAAGAGTACTGGAATGGGTTGGTCTCCAGGGAATCTTCCCCACCCAGAGATTGAACCTATGTTTCCTGCATTAGAAGGCAGGTTCTTTACCACTGAGTCACCAAGGAAGTCCACTTTATAAATATTTTCTATTATATCGATGATGGTAGTGTAGGTGCTGACCTTGAACTTCATCCTGTAAACAAGAGGGAAGTGATAAGAATGTTGGATAGAGAACCACACCATCACAGTGGTGCCCAGGGATGCGTCATCAGATGGCCAGCCCAGTCACCAAGAAAAGGAAAAAGAAAATCCCTCCAACCCTCTTTGAATTTCAGTTATGTGTATGTTTCCTTTGAACGAGTTATTCAACTCTTTCTCTTGGAAAGAGAAGAAAGTAAGTGATGTGGAAATCAAATCTCATTTACGACTTAATTTTAAAACAGAGGAGATTTGCAATATTGGAAATGCAAGGGAGCAGGAAATAAACTTTAGAGTAATTGCTCCATCGTCTTTTAAACAGAAGGCGTTGCACTGCTATTTTTGTTGATGGTATTCAAATGAGAGGATGCCACAGCTGTGGGGGATCTAAGGGATCGTTGGTGGCAGGGCATTCGCTTGGCTGAGGAAGAAACCACAGGACTGAGAGGAGAGGCTCTGTCTCCTGCCCGCAGAATCAGGCCACAGGTCCCCAGGCCCACCAGAGGCCTTTGCAGAATGCAAAGAAGCACAGGAGTCAAATAAAAGTCTGAAACAGCAGCCTCACTACCCCTACTGAAAAAGAAGAGATGGGGAGATGATCTTTGAGCATTTACTAAAACCTGAAGACATCACTCAAGAATCACCCCTTAATGAAAGGCCATCACCTTCCCAAGTGTGATGGCACAGGCCTGGACCTAGCCACTGTATCCTGGGTCTTGAAGGTGATGAACCTGGAAGACCACATAGAATTTTTATGTCCATTATTTGAACAAGTAAATTGAGGCAGGGAAATACCCTCTGTTTCCAACCTCACAAATTCAGCACTCATTTCTGCAGGCAGGGGAACATGTGGATGGGAAAGCTGGGTGGTCCTTAGACATACAACGCCAGACAGCCCAGGTACCAGCCACGAATCTGAGGCTCCGTGGAGGGGCTCTAAGGCCCTGACTTTTAAACAGCTCCAGCCAAATCAAAGATGGGGCAAAGAGACAGCTGCCCCAACCCAACTCAGACTTTTATCAAAGTGGCTCCACTATAACCCGATTTGTATTTTGGGGATTTGGTTTAAGAATTTTATGGCAGCAAGGCATTCTAATGTTTTCAAAACCTGTGCCTGAGAGTTCACATGATGTATCCACCGGATCTTTCATCCCTGCCTGTTCACTGAGGTGTGATGGCTTCTACAAAGCCTGGCTGCAAGTTATACGGGGTCTTTCAAAAGGTCGCTTCTGCACACACATTCCCCCCGACCCCACAACCTGGTGCTCCCACCTGCACTTGTACCCGCCATAGGGCAGCCCGTGGTTCAGGAGAGCTGAAAAAACAGACACCCGAACGTGGACAGAGATGAGGCCCATGAGCTTCCGATGGACCCCAGGGACCAACACTGGTGGGAATAGGGCCCATTTGAAGGCTCTGTCCAGTTTGCTCACCCAGCGGCTGCTGCCAGGGCCATTCCGATTAATCCTTCACAGCCACTCCACTTGGGCCATGCATGTGCTCTGTTCTTTTTGCTGATTTAATTAACATAATATAATGGAAATAAAATAATTGAAGGGGCTGCCACTTCAGAAAAAGATCATCGTGGGGCCGCTCAGAAGGCATTGTTGTGTGGTTTCCAGGCAACGGTGGGAGGCCCCAGTGGGGCTGGCGGTCCCCGAGGCAGCCAGCTGGCCCGGCCTCACCCGGCAGCCCCTGCCAAGGCCGCCCAGGCCCGGATACGTGGGCCTGCGGGCACAAGAAGTCTTCCTCCAGGCCTCCCTTCTTCACATCTAGGTGCCTTGGAGTCTCAAAGTACAGCCCCACAGCTTGGAATAATGGAGAATAATCAAATAGAGGCAATCAACATATCAGAAATTCAACCACACACACCGCATTTAAAAATTAATAATAGTTATCGGTAAGCCTGGATCAGTCTTGCTTTCTGAAGTTGATCTTCAACCAAAAATTGGGATTATGTGGACATTGCTGCCAATGGAAGCTCCAAGCACTTATTTCCTTTTCTAAATATTTTTTTGGTTTTCAAATTACAAAAGTACCATAACACATTTACAAGAGACTTGGAAAAGACAGGACAAAGTTACCTATAGTGTCACTATATGCAACAATTATTTTTTAAGTAGATAAATTCAGATTTTTAGTTATAGTTTCAATGTCAAACTCTCAAAAATTTATAGAATGAATAGGCAGAGAAGTATAAGGGTACAATAGACCTGAAAAGCACTATGAAACAATTCAGCATAATTAAGATTTATACAATTTTCACACAACAGCAAGGTACAAATTCTACTCTAGTTCCCAAAGACTATAAACCAGGAGACAATGGAATATATCCAGGGACATTAAAAAACAGGCACAAAAACTTCATGGTCTAAAGGTATTGAAATCATTCAGAGTCTTTTCTCATATCACTGTGGAATTATGTTAGAAATCAATATCAAAAGATATTTGTAAATAATTTGCCTATTTCCAAGGCTGGATGCATTATCAAGCAATAGTTTGGAGTTGGAGGAAGGCTGAGTTCTTCCCAAGGATCTGTCCTAATTGCTCAGGCACCTTGGAGTGGTCCCTTTCCTCTCTGTATCTCTGCCAGGAGGTTCAACACCAGTGGGGAGGAGACAAGGAGGAGAAACAGCAGGTGGACTTTATCAGATGACACAGGCAAGCAGCGAATCTCAGGTTCTGATCCCCTCTGCATGAAAGTCTATGCTGGGCACTGCACCTCCATGTGACATAGCAACTGCAGAGTGTCACCTGCAAGGTCAGTGCGGCCTGGGGTTCCCACCCTGGGTTCCCCAAGTGCAGTTCCAGCGCAAGCAGCCACCTCTGGAGAAGGGGGAGATGGCAGGACAGCAGGATGACAAATAGACTGGCATTCGCTTGGCAAACTGCATAGACACCTTGCTGGCTCCACCGCACAAGGCTGCAACTCCTCCAACACAAATACCTTTAAAAAGAATCCAGCCCCAAGGAAAACCCATTATGGCATGACTGAGCTGGAGGAGGAAGCATTTCTATGCCGTTGATGCCCAGTGATGGGTATGCTGTAAAATAAAATGCTATGGTTTTATCCAGTTTTGTCAAGTCACAAAGAAACATACAGAAGCTCTGCTCTCACAGGAAGAGTTTGGGGGCGTGTTGGCTGTGGTAGTGCTGGTTTTTCTCCTTCCGTGATAAAAAAGCAAGGCAATGGGAACTAATTGTGGAGGGTTTTAATTGCTCTGTACCTTGTTAATGTTCCTACCATATTGATTCCTATTAATTAATCCACTGTAATGGAAAAGTCAATTATGCTATATTAATGCCACTTGTAGAGAAGACTAAATTAATGAATGCAAATGGAGAGCAGATCCGTTACGACAAACATTTGATGGGTTCCTGTGTCTGCCTCCAAGATTAATTTGGCTCGAGGTGTCCAAAATACAGTCCATCTCCCTTGGGGAAAAGAAAGGCCAATTACAGATTGGAAAAGAGCGAGATGATCAGATGTTTATTTAAAAAGTACAGTCAGGTTGAAAAATCTGATACTTCATCAATTTGACCACCTCAAACATTGCCCCCGAACCCCACCCCATGACCACCAGATCCACTTGATGCTCAGCAAGGAGCACTGGGCTAGGAGTCAGGAGCCTGAGGCTCTAATTCCCATCCTATCACAAACTCTGAGCCTGTGTCTCCTCCCAGAGCTCTGTTGGGCTCCAAACTGAGTTATCTGTTCATTCTTTCAGCAAACTTTCCTAGGTATGAGGTTCAGACCTTATCCCCAACTCCTTCTCTGATATCCCAAGCTGGGCGTACCACAGGTGGAGCCCACGAAATCCATCACACCCTCTGTCTTCCTGAGCTCCCTGGACCATCTGAGATCTCCAGCATCTGTCTCCCCAGTGGCCAAGTGAGAAACCTACAAGCCATCCGTCCCCAGACTCCCTTACTCCTCCAACCTGCAGCCATGAAGTCCTATTAGTGTCAGCATCTAGATGTTAAATCATCAATACAACACTCCTGAAAGGAGAAAAAAATAGGATATATAAAACTGCAAAAAAATTTAAAACAACCATAAAGAGCTTTGCATGCTTAATACCTGAAGTTTTTTTTCTAAGTAACAAAGGAAAATAATCCCATAGAACTGGGCAAAGGAAATGAACAATGTCAGCAGAAATACAAAAGGCAAATAAATATTTGAATTTTTTTCTTCAGATATCAAAGAAAATCCAGGAATGAAGCTAACCATGTTTTTCTCTCTCAAAACATCAAATTTTTTTGAATGATCATTCTAATTGTCTATGAGGGTTGTGAGACAGGATGTTTTAGGGAAGCAATTCAACAAATCTCAAGAGCTTTAAAAATGTCCATAACTTTTCATCCAGGAATTTCACTAAGGATCAATTCTATGGAAATAATTAGAGATATAAACTGTAGACATATGCATAGGGCATTTATTACCACTTGATTTTTAGGATTAAAAATGAAAACAACCTAAACATCCAAAAATAAGGAAACTGTACACATACTTTGATGTGTCTATTGGATGGGCTCTTCTATGGTCACCGAAATGTTCATGAAGGATTTGTTGATGTGAAAATGCTCATGATGTAAGGTTGAAGGGAAAAGAGGCTAGGAAAGTAAATCCAGCAAGATCCTAACTTTGGTTTTGTTTTTGAAATTTGTACTTGATATACAAGTTCATATCAGAAAAAAAAAATGACCTTTAGGGTGTCCCACTGACATCTGAACTTAATACACAAGACCCCAGGGGAAGCCCAGCCCGGTTACCACGGCAGACTGCATCCTCTCCACATTCTCGGCCTGCCGCCTCATGGATTTCAGGTGCTCCCTAATATGTGACTCTCCCTCACCACGCCTTGCTGCTTGATCCTCCATGGTGGGTGCAGAATGGTGGGTACACAGTGATTCCTGGGGGCACCTGAGCTGCCATCACCTCCCCCTGCTGACAGCCATCCAGACATCCGCTGACACTCAGGACTCAGTCCACGTGTCTCAGCCCCCGCAAGGCTTCTTGCAGCTGGACTGGGCTTTCTGCTTTGAGATCCCAAGGCACCCAGAGACTGCCCCCAGCATCATTCTCTTTGCTCCCTCAGCCCTCCCAACGGGAGCTCCCATCCCTGCTGGTCCCACCCGTGGGTATCCCCTGGCCTGAATTCTATCCCACCCCAGACACCCAGTGGCTTCACTCTCTCTTCACTCTGCTTTTCAGCTGCAGTGTGGGGGTGAAGCCTGAAGGGTCCCTCTTCATCCAGAACATGAACCCAGTCCTCTAGGTCAAGCCATACCTGTCTTCCCTGCCCTGGACAGCCTTGTGGGAAAACAAGGGCATCACAGACCCTTACACCTGGGAGCCAAGTCCAGTGACCTCTCACTCACAGACCATGATAACAGCAATGGGGGGCACCCTAGGTTCAACCCCAGTTGCAGAACCCCTCTCTGCACTCAGCCCTGGGCTCTTATAACTGAGTTGCCCCAGGAAGCTCAAAGTTTAGCAGGAGTGACAAGGAGTAGAAGGAAGCAAATAGGTTCCTGTGCAGCCAGCCCTATGGAGCCCACGGGTCCGCTATACTGCTTGCAAGTCTCTGCGAAAACTTTCATGAAGGAAGTTATTTATTCCAAGAATCCTTTAGGGAAAGAAGGCAGAGGAGGACTATAAGCAGAAGAAACAGAGTATGTAAGGACCAGAAACACCCAAGAAAGGAAGCAGGATGCTCCATATCCTGGTTCCTCCTCTTTGGAATCCCAGTGGAGAATCAGAGCCCAGACTCACAGTGGAAGAGCCCGAGATAGGCTCAGTTCCACCACCCGCCAATCCTATGGCAGGAGCCAGTTCTCTTCACCCATCCTCATCACTCGATTCAGCACCTTCTTCCTTCAGGCAGACTTCTTGGGTCTGAAGTTGCTTAAGAATAATTCTCCAAAAAATGTACCAGAAATGCTGAACCAAAGCATTTAACAATTATTTTTGGTCTTGCACCTCAATCACATTGGAAAGGGCTCAGCCCACATCTGGGGCTTGACAAATGTTTCTAGAGCATCTTGTTTCCCAACAAGAGAGCAAGTCAGGGGCCGTAAGTATTCCTTTTGGCTCCTCAAATGTTCTGCAGGTGCTCATAGTAGGTGCTCATGGAGGCCCCATGAACACTGATGGCTTTGTCTTTCTTGTCTGTGTGCTTAGTCACTCAGTTGTGTCCAATTCTTTGCTACCCCATGAACTGTAGTCTGCCAGGTTCCTCTGTCTATAGAATTCTCCAAACAAGAATACTAAAATGGGTTGCCATTTCCTTTTCCAGGGGAACTTTCTGACCCAGGGGTCAAACCCATGTCTCCTGCATCTCCTGCATTGGCAGGTGGATTCTTTACCACTGAGCCCCCCAGGGAAGCCCATGTTCTTATCTCATCTCACACCAAAGCTTACCCTTTAACAACTGTGGTTCTATAAGGCAATTTTCAAGGTTCAAAGGCTTCTGCAGTTCTGAGGAAGGTGCTGTGCATAACAGGGAGGGTGAACCTAAACCATAACCAGTCACTCAGGGAGCATCTGAAAGATTCCTTGGAGATACAGGTTTGTTGCATTTTAATCCCCAAGAGAAGGCTTGTTCCCAGGCTGTGGGAACAGTTGCACAGCAATGTAAATGTATGAAATGCCACTGAACTGTCCACTTTCAAATTGTTAAAATACTATGTTACGTGAATATCATCTCAATTTTTAAAAGAAAGGGAAGAAAAAGGAGTAGTGGCCAGTGCTGAGGGCCAAGAAATGTTCCAGTGTGGAACCTCTTGGGGTAACCAGGAAGGACCTCAGGGGGCCAGAGCCCACCAGCCATTGCTTCTGGTCTGCAAAGCCCGGTCCAGATCCCCAAGGTCAAGAGATGTGATCATTTTCCTTGTGAGTCAAGATTTGGGGGTCACTGTGGACTTCCCTGGTGGTCCAGTGGCTAGGAATCTGCCTGCCAATGCAGGAGATACGGTTCGATCCCTGGCCCGGGAAGATCCCACATACCGTGGGGTGACTAACTCTATGCTCTGCAATAAGAAAATAGCCCCCACTTGCTGAAACTAGAGAAGGCTCAGTGCACCCAAAAATAAATAAATTAATTAAAAAAAAAAAAAAAAAAAGATGTGAGATTGCCGAGAGACACTGTTGTTCGTTTCACCGTGCTTCCGCTGGGATTTGCCCTGGTTGCCAGGCACAGAGGAGGTTCCGAGCAAAATGCTTTCCACGGGGATCTGACATCTGTGGTGGCCAGCAGGGTCCTGACAACCCAGGCAGTACTGCAGAGACCATGGGAGCCACAGAGGGTCCCCTGATGGCCTTGATACTCTGCTGGTGCCGATGCTGGGAGCCCTGTGCCAGGCAGTGGTAACACTGCCAGGGAAGCTTAGCACTGAAATTGAGGTGGGGGGTGGTGGCAACTTTTAGTCATGGAGAAGTTTTTAATGCTTAAAATTTTGTATTACTCTGCAAGGAGAGACAAACTGACAATTGGAGTGTCTGTCTTTTGGGAGGCAAGACATCTGCCTTGCATTGGCAGGCAGATTCCTAACCACTGGACCACCAGGGAAATCCACAGTGAACGCACATCTTGACTCATAGAGTAACTGATCATATCTCATGATCTTGGGGATATTCATCAGGCTTTGCAGACCAGAGGCAGTGGCTGGTGGCCTCTGGCCCCCTGAGGTCCTTCCTGGCTACCCTAGTTTTGAGAGGTTTAGCCACATAGGAAGAGAATACAGAGACCTTAAATCAACTCTCTTGGAAGTCAGACCCAAGAACGAACTGTCAGAAATAGCAAATGGGAACACCATGAACAATGAACTAGAAAACAACAATTCACTACTTGGTCTCAGAATAGATCCTTATAGAAAAGCATGAAAAGAAGATAAATTCCAATGTTTACAGCAAGTTTGGCTGATGGTCGACATTCTGAGCAAGTCTCAGTCCTGAAAAGACCAACTAAGCAAATCCAGTAAGTGGCTGCAACCAAAACATCCTTCAAAACCCACCAGAAGGATGAAGAATAACTTCAAGGGCAATGATAAAGGTTTCGCAGGAAAATTTCAACCTCCCTAGAAACATAAAGCTGCTTCCATAAGGATCTGAAAGATGGAAGGGAAGAGTGGACACACTTGTTAAACAGAAATGAAATCTCAGAAAACCCTCATCTGCCTGTGGAGCTAGTTCCTAACTGTGAAGAGAATTGGATCGAACCTCCATGTGGACACTTGCTCAGTTCAGTTCAGTTCAGTTGCTCAGTCGTGTCTGACTTGTTGTGACCCCATGGCCTGCAGCACACCAGGCTGCCCTGTCCATCACCATTTCCCGGAGCTTGCTCAAACTCCTGTCCATGGAGTGGTACTGTCATCCAACCAGCTGTGTCATCCCCTTCTCTTCCTGCCGTCAATCTTTCCCAGCATCAGGGTCTTTTCCAGTGAGTCAATTCTTCCCATCAGGTGGCCAAAGTATTGAAATTTCAGCTTCAGCATCAATACTTCCAATAAATATTCAGGACTGATTTCCTTTAGGATTGACTGATTTGATCTCCTTGTTGTGCAAGGGACTCTCAAGAGTCTTCTCCAACACCATAGTTCAAAAGCATCAATTCTTCAGTGCTCAGCTGGTAAACAATCCACCTATAATGCGGGAAACCTGGGTTCAATCCCTGAGTTGGGAAGATCCCCTGGAGAAGGGAAAGGCTACCCACTCCAGTACTCTGGCCTGGAGAATTCCATGGACTGTAATAGTCCATGGGGTCACAAAGAGTTGGAGAAGACTGAGTTGCTTTCACTTTCACACCTTTCTTTATGGTCCAACTCTCACATCTGTATATGACTACTGGAAAAATCAAAGCTTTGACAATACAGACCTTTTTTGGCAAAGTAATGTCTCTGCAAATGAGAAAAAGAAAGATATATCCATTTGAATGCAGAATTCCAAAGAATAGCAAAGAGAGATAAAAAAGCCTTCCTCAGTGATCAATGTAAAAAAACAGAGGAAAACAATAGAATGAGAAAGACTAGAGATTGCATCAAGAAAATTAGAGATGCCAAGGAAAACTTTCATGCAAAAATGGGCACAATAAAAGACAGAAATGGTCCTTTATTGGACCTAACAGAAGCAGAAGATATTAAGAAGAGGTGGCAAGAATACACAGAAAAAAAAAAAAGCTTCACGACTCAGTTAATCACAATGGTGTGAACACTCACCTAGAGTCAGATATCCTGGAATGCAAAGTCAAGTGGGCCTTAGGAAGCATCACTAAGAACAAAGCTAGTGGAGATGAAGGAATTCCAATTGAGCTATTTCAAATCCTAAAAGATGATGCTATGAAAGTGCTGCACTCAATATGTCAGCAAATTTGGAAAACTCAGCAGTGGCCACAGGACTGGAAAAAGTCAGTTTTCATTCCAATCCCAAAGAAAGGCAATGCCAAAAAAATGCTCAAATTACCGCACAATTGCACTCATCTCACACGCCGGTAAAGTAATGCTCAAAAGTCTCCAAGCCAGGCTTGAACAATAGATGAACCGTGAATTTCCAGATGTTCAAGCTGGTTTTAGAAAAGGCAGAGGAGCCAGAGATCAAATTGCCTACTTCTGTTGGATCATCAAAAAGCAACAAGAGAATTCCAGAAAAAACATCTATTTCTGCTTTATTGTCTATGCCAAAGCCTTTGACTGTGTGAATCACAACAAACTGTGAGAAATTCTGAAAGAGATGGGAGTATCAGACCACCTGACCTGCCTCTTGAGAAACCTGTATGCAGGTCAAGAAGCAACAGTTAGAACTGGACATGGAACAACAAACTGGTTCCAAATAGGAAAAGGAGTATGTCAAGGCTGTACACTGTCACCCTGATTATTTAACTTACATGCGGAGTACATCATGAGAAATGCTGGGCTGGATGAAGCACAAGCTGGAATCAAGATTGCCGGGAGAAATACTAATAACCTCAGATATGCAGATGATACCACCCTTATGGCAGAAAGTAAAGAAGAACTAAAGAGACTCTTGATGAAAGTGAAAGAGGAGTGTGAAAAAAAGCTGGCTTAAAACTCAACATTCAAAAAACTAAGATCATGGCATCCGGTCCCATCACTTCATGGCAGGTAGATGGGGAAACAGTGGAATCAGTGGCAGGCTTAACTTTGGGGGGCTCCAAAATCACTGCGGATGGTGATTGCAGCCATGAAATTAAAAGATGCTTGCTCCTTGAAAGAAAAATTATGACCAACATAGACAGCATATTCGAAAGTAGAGACATTACTTTGTCAACAAAGGTTCGTCTAGTAAAAGCTATGGTTTTTCCAGGAGTCATGTATGGATGTGAGAGTTGGACTATAAAGAAAGTTGAGCACCGAAGAATTGATGCTTTTGAACTGTGGTGTTGGTGAAGACTCTTGAGAGTCCCTTGGACTGCAAGGAGATCAAACCAGTCCATCCTAAAGGAAATCAGTCCTGAATAATCATTGGAAGGACTGATGCTAAAGCTGAAACTCCAATTCTTTGGCCATCTGATGTGAAGAACTGACTGATTTGCAAAGACCCTGATGCTGGGAAAGATTGAAGGTGGAAGGAGAAGGGGACAACAGAGGATGAGATGGTTGGATGGCATCACTGACTCAGTGGACACGAATTTGAGTAAACTCTGGGAGTTGGTGATGGACATGGAGTCCTGTCATGCTGCAGTGCATGGTGTTGCAAAGAGTCAGACGTGACTGAGCTACTGAACTGAACTGAACTGAATGTCTCTGCTTTTTAATACTTTGTCTAGGTTTGTCATAGCTTTTCTTCCAAGGAGCAAATGTCTTTAATTTCATGGCTGCTGTCACTATCTGCAATGATTTGGAGCTCACTCCCCTAGAAGTCTCTCACTGTTTCTATTGTTTCCCATCTATTTGCCATGAAGTGATGGGACCAGATGCCACGATCTTAGTTTTTTGAATGTTGAGTTTTGAGCCAGCTTTTTCACACTTTCACTTTCATCAAGAGGCTCTTTAGTTCTTCTTTGCTTTCTGCCATAAGAGTGGTATCATCTGCATATCTGAGGTTATTGATATTTCTCCCAGCAATCTTGATTCCAGCTTGTGCTTCCTCCAGCCTGGCATTTCACATGATGTAGTCTGCATGTAAGTTAAATAAGCAGGTGACAATATACAGCCTTGACATACTCCATTTCCTATTTGGAACCAGTCTGTTGTTCCATGTCCGTTTCTAACTGTGGCTTCTTGACCTACATGTAGATTTCTCAGGAGGCAGGTCAGGTGGTCTGGTATTACCATCTCTTTAAGAATTTTCCACAGTTTGTTGTGATTCACACAGTCAAAGGCTTTGGCATAGTCAAAAAGCAGAAGTAGATATTTTTCTGGAACTCTCTTCCTTTTTCGATGATCCAATGGATGTTGGCAACTTGATCTCTGGTTCCTCTGCCTTTTCTAAATCCAGCTTGAACATCTGGAACTTCTCTGTTCACGTACTGTTGAAGCCTCGCTTGGAGAATTTTGAGCATTACTTTGCTAGTGTGTGAGATGAGTGCAATTGTGCATTAGTTTGAGCATTTTTTTGGCATTGCCTTTCTTTGGGATTGGAATGAAAACTGCCCTTTTCCAATCCTGTGGCCACTGCTGAGTTTTCCAAATTTGCTGGCATATTGAATGCAGCACTTTCATGCATCATTATAACAAATCACAGTTATGATTTGAAATAACTCAGCTGGGATTCCATCACCTCCATTAGCTTTGTTCATAGTAATGTTTCCTAAGGCCCACTTGACTTTTCCCTCCAGGATGTCTGGCTCTAGGTGAGTAGTCACACCATTGTGGTTATCTGGGTCATTAAGATATACTTGCTAAAGATGAGGAGCTTTACCAAGGAGCTGCTGTTGGTGGCAGCTAATGAGGAGGATGAGAACTTGGAATTGAGGTATCTCATGGAGTGCTCTAAGAAAATGAATCAAAGGAGTTGGGAAGAAAACAATTTATATAGCAAAGTTATTAAAAAACTCATCAAGAAGAAGAAGCCCAATGAATGAGAAATTAAAGAAGTCAGAATAATTGATACACTTAAAGATCACATGGAAAGTCTCTGAACCAAAAAGTTTCACTGCAACAAGAAAACAAGAGTCAGAAAGAGGCAAACAAAGGCTCCCACAGAAACAGAGAGTCCTTCCTGGTCCACATCAATAAAAATCCTTTTTCATCCATATCCGATATACAGAGAATGACACTGTAAAGATAGAGGAGACTCTTTGCAGTGTAGATGGAAACATCAGCAATACATGCAAAGAGTGATATACCTATAACAATCAGGCCAAAATTATTGTAGAAATTTCAGAAGAATCACTGGATATTATCAAAGCCACCTTCTTTCCCAAGAAAGAAAAGTTCACAATATTGGAATGAGAATTCTATTGAGTGAGAGAAGCCTCAATAGTGTAGCAAAATGGATAAACCACACAAATTGATTGAAGAAGAATGTAAAGGTGGCAAAAAGTATTCTACTGTCTTTAATGTTCCAAATGAGGCATTTGGCAGAGGCCACAGAACACAGCTAGGAACCCCACTCCTTAAAAACCAGATCCCCAAGGAAGGAAAAGCATCAGGCTGTGACAGTCAGGCATTCATGAACCTTTGCCCAGAATTGACCTGTTTCCATATGCGGGGTCCCTCTTGTCTGGCCAACTCCATCCTGAGTCAGCAGGATACGTTCTCCTCTATGAGAAGACAGAGCTTGTCTTCTCTTCCCTTTGATCCATAGGACAGGGAAGCATCAGGTCCAGGCTCTGGTCCTTCTCTTCGTCCTCCCACCAGAAGTCAGATGCTGATGACATGTCCCGGGAGGAGGCTCATCACACAAGGACACCCTGTGCTTCCCCCTATTCTGGGAACACAGAGAAGCTCCCCAAGAGTCCCACCAAGGGTCCTTCCTGACCCAGTACTGGTCTCCCGTGGCAGCAAGGAACATCTCACCACCACAAGATGCATTCTTCTCCCCACATAACTCGGATCTCCTTGAAGATCTCAAATAACAGCAAGATATTTTGGGATCTCAAAATATTTTTGATATGTCTCTTTTAGCATTATTCTATGGAGGGATTATGTAATGACTCAAAGGAAACATGATAGGTTACAATTGTTAGTATAATGTGTGAAGATTGTGTAGCCTATAATGTCAGCCTTACAAAGTAGCTGCTTTCATTTTATTCCACGATTCAATCTTATTCCATTTTATCCCATAGGTACCATATTTAGAATATTTTTGTTACTGTTAAATAAAATAATCCAGAAACACAGGATTAACTCATTTTAACTTAGATGACCACTATATCTACTACTGTGGCCAAGAATCCTTTAGAAGAAATGGAGTAGCCATCATAGTCAACAAGAGTCCAAAATGCAGTACTTGGATGCAACCTCAAAAACAACGGAACGGTCTCTATTTGTTTTCAAGGCAAACCATTCAATATCACAGTAATCCAAGTCTATGCCCCAAATACTAATGCTGAAGAAGCTGAAGTTGAATGGTTCTGTGAAGACCTACAAGACCTTCTAGAACTAACACCCAAAAAAGATATCCTTTTCATTAAAGGGGACTGGAATGAAAGAGTGGGAAATCAAAAGATACCTGGAATAAACGGCATATTTGGCCTTAGAGTACAAAACAAAGCAAGTCAAAGGCTAACAGAGATTTGCCAAGAGAATGCACTGGCCATAGCAAACACCTTCTTCCAAAAACACAAGAGAAGACTACACATGGATATCACCAGATGGTTGATACCAAAATCAGATGGATTATATTCTTTGTAGCCAAAGATGGAGACGCTCTATACAGGCAGCAAAAACAGGACCAGGAGCTGACTATGGCTCAGATCATGGACTCTTTATTGCCAAATTCAGACTGAAATTGAAGAAAGTAAGTAAAACCTCTAGACCATTCAGGTATGACCTAAATCAAATCCTTTACAATTATACAGTGAAAGTGACAAATAGATTCAAGGGATTAGATCTGATAGACAGAGTGCCTGAAGAGCTATGGACAGAGGTTCGTGACATTGTACAAGAGGCAGTGATCAAGACCATCCGCAAGAAAAAGAAATGCAAAAAGGCAAAACGGTTGTCTGAGAAGGCCTTACAAATAGCTGAGAAAAGAAGAGAAGCTAAAAGCAAAGGAGAAAAGGAAAGATACACCCATTTGAATGCAAAAAATAGCCAGAAGAGATTAGAAAGCCTTCCTCAGTGATCAAAGCAAAGAAATAGAGGAAAACAATAGAACGAGAAAGACTAGAGATCTCTTCAAGAAAATTAGAGATACCAAGGGAACGCTTCATGCAAAGATGGGCACAATAAAGGACAGAAATGGTCCTTTATTGGACCTAACAGAAACAGAAGATATTAAGAAGAGGTGGCAAGAATACACAGAAGAACTATACAAAAAAGATCTTCATGACACAGATAACTACAATGGTGTGATCACTCACCTAGAGCCAGACATCTTGGAATGAAAAGTCAAGTGGGCCTTAGGAAGCATCACTATGAGCAAAGATAGTGGAGGAGACAGAATTCCAGTTGAGCTATTTCAAATCCTCAAAGTTGATACTGTGTAAGTGCTGCACTCATTATGCCAGCAAATTTGGAAAACTCAGCAGTGGCCACAGGATTGGAAAAGGGCAGTTTTCATTCCAATCCCAAAGAAAGGCAATCCCAAGGAGTGCTCAAACTACCGCACAATTGCACTCATCTCACACACTAGCAAAGTAATGCTCAAAATTCTCCAAGCGAGGCTTCAACAGTACGTGAACTGAGAACTTCCAGATGTTCAAGCTGGATTTAGAAAAGGCAGAGGAACCAGAGATCAAGTTGCCAACATCCATTGGATCATCGAAAAAGCAAGAGAGTTCCAGAAAAATATCTACTTCTGCTTTTTGACTATGCCAAAGCCTTTGACTGTGTGGATCACCACAAACTGTGGAAAATTCTTAAAGAGATGGTAATACCAGACCACCTGACCTGCCTCCTGAGAAATCTACATGTAGGTCAAGAAGCCACAGTTAGAAACGGACATGGAAAAACAGACTGGTTCCAAATAGGAAATGGAGTATGTCAAGGCTGTATATTGTCACCTGCTTATTTACAAGCAGAGTACATCATGAGAAATGCTGGGCTGGATGAAGCACAAGCTGGAATCAAGATTGCCGGGAGAAATATCAATAACCTCAGATATGCAGATGACACCACACTTATGGCAGAGTTAAGTAGAACTAGAGCCTCTTGACGAAAGTGAAAGAAGAGAGTGAAAAAGTTGGCTTAAAACTCAACTTTCAGAAAACCAAGATCACGGCATCCAGTCCCATCACTTCATGGGAAATAGATGGGGAAACAGTGGAAAAAGTGACAGACTTTATTTTCTTGGGCTCCAAAATCACTGCAAATGGTGACTGCAGCCATGAAATTAAAAGATGCTTGCTCCTTGGAAGAAAAGCTATGACCAACCTAGACAGCATGTTGAAAAGCAGAGACATTACTTTGCCAACAAAGGTCCATCTTGTCAAAGCTATGGTTTTTCCAGGAGTTGTGTATGGATGTGAGTGTTGGACATAAAGAAAGCTGAGCACCGAAGAATTGACGCTTTTGAACTGTAGTGTTGGAGAAGACGCTTGAGAGTCCCTTGGACTGCAAGGAGACAAACCATTCCATCCTAAGGAAATCAGCCCTGAATATTCATTGGAAGGACTGATGCTGAAGCTGAAACTCCAATTCTTTGGCCATCTGATGTGAAGAACTGACTCATTTGAAAAGACCCTGATGCTGGGAAAGATTGAAGGTGGGAGGAGAAGGGGTTGACTGAGGATGAGGTGGTTGGATGGCATCACCGACTCAATGGACATGAGTTTGAGTAAACTCTGAGAGTTGGTGATGGACAGGGGGAGTTGGTGTGCTGCAGTGCATGGGGTCGCAAAGAGTCAGACACGACTGAGCGACTGAACTGAACTGAACTGAACATAACATCGAATGTTAGTTCCTGCTATTTAACATGTGCTCCCATAATATCAACTGTGATAAAAGTTTTACAGAAGTTTAACCAGTGGAAATATTTGAAACCCAACATTTATTTCTATATGACAAGTACTCAATAACCTCTGGTTATAAGACTAATATTATTTATTATTATAAATTTCCTGGTGGCTCAGCTGGTAAAACTTCTACTTGCAATGCAGGAGACCTGGATTCCATCCCTGGGTTGGGTAGATCCCCTAGAGAAGGGATTGGCTACCCACTCCAGTACTCTGGCCTGGAGAATTCCATGGAACATACAATCCATGGGGTTGCAAAGAGTCGAACAAGACAATGACTTTCACTTTCATAACTTTTAGTTAATCAAAAAGCTTTAAAAAAATAAAAAAGACATAGAGCAAAGCAGGACTCTGGTAAACTTGTTGTCAAGGGCAGATCGAGTCAATAAGTTTGAGCCGGTACAGGCCACTGGGATTTGAAGAAGGGGGTGTTTGTCTCCAATGTGTTATGTAGGGTAAGCCAACAACCACGTGGGCTTCCCAGTGGCTCAGCAGTAAAGCATCCTCCTATAACGCAGGAGATGCAGGAGTGAGTGAGTGAAGTCACTCAGTCATGTCTGACGCTTTGTGACCCTGTGGGCTGTAGCCCGCCAGGCTCCTCTGTCCATGGGATTTTCCAGGCAAGAGTACTAGAGTGGTTTGCCATTTCCTTCTCCAGGGGATCTTCCCGACTCAGAGATTGAACCCAGGTCTCCCGTACTGAAGCAGACATTTTACCATCTGAGCCACCAGGGAAGATCAGGAAGATGCAGGAACTTGGGTTCAATCCCTGGGTCAGGAAGATGCCCTGGAGAAGGAAAGGGCAACCCACTCCAGTATCCTTGCTGGGAAAATCCCATGGAGAGAGGAGACTGGCAGGCTGTAGTCCATGCAGTGGCAAAGAGTTGGACACAGCTAAGCACCCACACATGCAACAGCCACAGCATGCTCCACAGCACACGGAAGGAAATTCTCATGACTACCATACTGACTGCAGCCATGAAATTAAAAGACGCTTATTCCTTGGAAGGAAAGTTATGCCCAACCTAGACAGCATATTAAAAAGCAGAGACATTACTTTGCCAACAAAGGTCCGTCTGGTCAAGGCTATGGTTTTTCCAGTGGTCATGTATGGATGTGAGAGTTGGACTGTGAAGAAAGCTGAGTGCCGAAAAATTGATGCTTTTGAACTGTGGTGTTGGAGAAGACTCTTGTGAGTCCCTTGGACTGCAAGGAGATCCAACCAGTCCATCCTAAAGGAGATCAGTCCTGGGTGTTCATTGGAAGGACTGATGCTGAAGCTGAAACTCCAATCCTTTGGCCACCTCATGCGAAGAGTTGACTCATTGGAAAAGACCCTGATGCTGGGAGGGATTGGGGGCAGGAGGAGAAGGGGACGACAGAGGATGAGATGGCTGGATGGCATCACCAACTCGATGGACATGAGTTTGAGTAAACTCTGGGAGTTGGTGATGGACAGGGAGGCCTGGAGTGCTGCGATTCATGGGGTCGCAAAGAGTCGGACATGACTGAGCGACTGAACTGAACTGAACTGAACCATACTGAGACTTATTTTTTATTGAAGTATAGTTGATTTACAATGCTGTGTTAGTTTCAGGTGTACAAAAATGTGATTTAGCTATGCATATATATATATTCTTTTTCATTATAGATTATTAGAAGATTTATCTGTTTCACATAGAGTAGTGTGTCTGTTAATCCCAAACTCCTAATTTATCCATTGCCCCTGACTCTTCGCTTTGGTAACTATAAATTTGTTTTCTAAATCTGTGAGTCTGTTTCTGTTTTGCAAGTAAGTTCGTTTGTATCTTTTTTTTTTTTTAGATTCCATGTATGAGTGATATCATACAATATTTGTCTTTCTCTGTCTAATTTAGTTCACTTAGTATGATAATCTCTAGGACCATGCTCATTGCTGCAAAGGGCATCGATTCATTCTTTCTTATGGCTGAATAATATTCCATTGTATATATGAACTACATCTTCTTTATGCATTCATCTGTTGACAAACATTTAGGTTGCTTCCATGTCTTGGCTAATGTGAACAGTGCCGCAATGAACACTGGAATGCATGTATCTTTTTGAATTAGAGTTTTCTCTGGATAGATACCCAGGAGTGGGATTGCTGGATCATATGGAAGCTCTACTTTCTGTTTTTAAAGAAACCTCTGTACTGTTTTGTGAGTCCGTTTTAAATGTTAAGGATAATGACCTTCTTGTTCCCATCCCAACACTCCTATAGCCCAGTCATACCACGTCTTTACCAGGAATGGGCACAAAATCTTTCTCTAGTGAGTGACTCTGCCTGTAATCCCAGATGGCAAGGGTTCAGGTCAGGGGAGGGCAAGCTGGGGCAGAAAGTCAGATACTCAGCTTCCCCTCACCTCATGACTGGAGAACCTCTCAAACAATTGTTTCCTGGAGTAAGTCTTCAGGAGAAGTGAGCAGAAGTGAGAACACTGTAACTTTTCCAGCTAATCTTCTCTCTTGGATATTGTGCTTTCCCCCACTTCCCTCAAAGTTCTGAGATCCTTCCACGTTACCTCTAAATCCTTACAGAAATTTGTGAAGAAGCTTCCACTTTACAGATGCGTCATCCATGGCACAGGAGACCCTGTACCTCACAGGTGATTCAGCCTCCTCTGGACCACCTTGCCTAAGCTGTTGTCAGCCGCTCCCAGTTCACACACTCCCCTCACTTACACTGAGTACCACACGGAGTTTCAGTGACACCCACCTGTCTTACCTCACAAGAGCTCTGGTACACTGGTGTTATTCTCTTAGGAAACCAAACCCCAGCCTCAGTTCAATGGCTCATTTGAGGGTCCATGGCCCGAAGAGGGTGTAGCAGGGTGTCAATGGAAGGTGTGCCTTATGCCAAAGCCCACCCTTTCCATTAGTAATGGCTTCCTGTTTAAGGTTAATATCTGTCCCTGAGTTCATCCAAGGTGTATCCAGGGCCAAATGAAGCATCAGTGAGCAGGGAAGCTCCTCTTCTCCATTTGGGAAGGAAAGACATTCTTAACAAGGTGACCCTTGGTGTAGGTGTGATGCTTCATGCCAGTGTGTTCACATTCCAAGAAGGAAGGATTCCGAGGTGACATAAGCATCCTTTCCCCACTGTAGGTAACAAATTCCCTTTCCATTGTGACCTTAAATTCTGATAGGCGGGCCAAGTCTTGTAGTTCACATGTATACACAGAAAGGAAAAACCAAGTGTGAAAAGATAGCTTAAAACCAGACATAAAAAGCTAGGGACTTCCCTGGTGGTCCAGTGGTTAAGACTCTACCTTACAAGGCAGGGGGCCTGGGTTCAATCCTTAGTCAGGGAACTAAGATCTTGCGTATCGTGGCCAATAAATAAATAAATAAATAAAATTTAAAAGGCTAATATGACTCCAGTGCACATGAGGTACCAAATGACCAGACACTGATGTAGGATCTAGAAGGAATGAAGATTCACTGAGTTCATTATTTGGGCTTCTGTTACATTTCTGACTTCAATACCCGTCACATGCTTCTTTTTAACACAGTTTGAGGTTTGAAAGCCATCAGTGACTCTATGTACATGAAAACAATTTTGAAGTTAATTAAGCTGAATATCATACAGGGACTTGGGCTCTATAACTGCTTATTACTACTAAATGTTTTTTTGGATGATTGATTTTCACAAGGAAAGAACAGAAAAATAATGATCATGCTTCACATTTGTAAAATGTAGTGTCAAAACCAAGCTTGCAATGACCATCTTAGTTGGTTCTTCTCAGAGAAGGAAGCAGGATACAGCCCTAATCACCCACACAGGTGTTTACAAAGCATCCACTGGGTACATCTGCCCTGGAGTGAAACCCTGTGAAATCTACTACCTGCCTTATCCAAACAGCAGACTTCTTAGACCATTGCAGGTGAGAACTGAAACTCTGAGAAGCCAAGGGACTCTTACAACACTGTCGGCAAGTTGGTGACAGACTCGATCCCAGATCTCCTGACTTGCGGTTGAGTTTGTATTTTTTTTTTTTTTCACCCCTGTACCTCTGTCATGGCACTTCCTAAATGAATATACAGGGCAGCTACTGGGAGGTGGGTTAGGACAGTGTATATTTCAAAAGTGAATCATGTGCCCAGGAACTGAGCAAATTAGATCTCTTTCTCCTTCACAGACCACACTTTCAACACCTACTTAGAAACAGGCTCTTCTCAAGTGACGAACAGTGCCACTAGCATCCCTAATCTTCCTCCCCATGGATAGCTTAAAAAAAAAAAAAAAAAACTTGTAAAAAGATGAAGGTTACCTATGTTCAAACATTCCCAAACTCAAACTCCTGATTTATCCCATGTGTTTGGACCAGCGACAGATACTCGGCAGTCCGAGCGCTCGTCATTCCAATCTGAGAATGCAGGGTGAGTTTATTGGGTTAAAATCGGCTTTGTTTGGGTCTGCACTGCCCTTGTTCCCCGGGGGCCCCACATGGGGCGCCAACATGGCCTGGAAGAGGGACATGTCAAGTGTCCCCCATCAAGCATTGTCACTGCGCAGTGAACTGGAGTCTCAGAGGGGAAGGGAAAAAAAAGTAATTCCTCATTTTCATCCTGACCAGGGGAACCCTTTTCTTTGCCGGCTCGGAGCCGCGGTAATCCGCATTCAAGGCGCCCAGCCCCAGGTTCCTCTCGGAGTTCTCTCCCGTTCCCTGTCATTGTCTTCCTATCTGGGCCCACTTCTTCCAATAGTGCTCCTTGAAAGCTCTTTCTCCGACAAAAAAGGACCAGCTCTATAATAGGCAACTTGGGCCCTTTCTTCTCCCTCTCTCTCACTCTTTTTTTTTTTTTTTTAAGCTTTCCGACCGAGCTGGGCTATTTAATCTTCTTGAGGCGTTCAAGATGTCACTTACCTCTGATGGTGGAGACAATGGAGAAATCTTTGCAGCCTGAATGCCAGGCCTTGCTGAATGCCTCTAGCCGCTTTGAAGACGGTTCTTGGAAGTCTCTGTTTCAGCCGCTGTGCCGGTGGCCCAAGTGCAGGTCTTTCTGTGTGATTGCATGCCTGCCTCCAGGCCAGTCTCAGCAGAGGTGGCTTAACATAAAGGAGAGCGGAAAGGCTTACTCATCAGAAAGACCCTGGTTCAAATCCCAGCTCAGACCAGAGCACCTCGTTTATCTAATCCTCTGGGCCTCAGTTTTCCTACCTGCGAAATTCAAGTGATGACGTTCCCATGTGAGCTTGGGGTGGGTGGAAAGAACTGACTTTTTACATTAAAAAATAAAATAAAGGACACTTCTGTGTCCTGTCTGAAAATATACATGTGTGCAATTAATTGATCGATTGACTTTATAAGTTCCTGGCCACTGAGCTAGTGTGGCCTCTTGGATGGAAAGCAATAAGAAGGGTGTCATTAATGAATGAATTGGAGCAGAGAGAGCCAAAAGCTTACAACCTTTGTCACCTTTGACCTCTCACCCTGCATGCAAGCCCTGATGATCTGCTTTCTGCAGGCCACTCCTGCCCCATTGCAGCACCCCAGGCAGGACTGCGTCCTCAGAGACTCTTCCCAGTCAGGTGGCATTCCCTTGCTCCAGAACATTCCATCACTCCCACTGCCTATGGGGTAAAAGGCAAATTCCCCCTTTGCTTTCAAGGCTGTTGATGATCAGCCTGCTTTTCCTGGCTTCACCTCAGCCTTTCCTTTCCCAGAATCCCTCACTCCAGCCACCAGCCATACTCAGCCCCTCTCCCCAGCCTCTGCCAGGGCTGTGTCTGCACCTTGGAATGAGGTCTTTCTCCTTCCAATTACTTCTCGAATCCCATCACCCCCGGAGGCCCAGTTCAAATGCTTCATCCTCTTTGGGCCACGTCCCTCTCCCATAGTACTGGGCTCACTTCAGGCTTAACAAGCATAGTGGAACTCCCACTCTGGGCTGAGAAACTGGAAACTAAAAGGAAAAGAAGCAACAGCCCAACCGACCTCTCTGAGGTCACCGAGTGGGGATTTTCGGAGGCCTCAGACGGAGGAGGGATATTTGGTCAGAGACTGGATCCCATAGGAGGTTGATCAGCCGCACTCAGCTGCTCCCGTCCCTGCCCTGACCTGCGGCGCGCAGGCCACTCCTGCCGCGGGTATGAAATATACATTCTGCACCTTCTCCGAGGCCCTGCGTGCGGTGAGGGCCCACAGCGCCTTTCCCGAGCCGTGTACAACTTTTCATTTCCCATATCAATCATGAGAACAAGTTGAAGTTCAGATAATGGCAGCTTGGTTTCCCCTAATTGTTCGGGATTTAGACTGACTGTTTGCACTGCAGACTGCGGCCACTGGGTTCCCGGCGGGGGGCTGTGGCCCGCGCTTTCTCTAACAAACCCGTGTTCATGCGTCCATTCAGATCCATCACCCTGAGATAAACTGTGAATATTGCCCTTTGTCGCCGCTGCATTCTTCCCGGCATTGTGGGGGCACTATTTACGGATTTAAAGGTTCATTTGCACAATTCTTTTGTCAGCAGCCCAGGCGCAGAATGGCAAAGTGCGGGCTGCCGCCTCTTTCTGGGTTACTGCCCCCGAGCTCTCCCGGAGCAGAATGGACATGCCTGCCCCCGGGCTTAGCATGAAGAATGTCAATGCGAAAATTACATTTTTTAAATGACCTGTCTGCTTCCGTGGCCAGGGAGGTCACCAGTTCACAGGGGGCGGGATTACGTGTTGCCACCCACCCCTTGGGCGGTGTTCAGAAGTGCAGCTTTGAAAATCAGCCCGGGGTGAGCACAATAGGAAAGAGGCATTGAGCTCCTCCTGCATGTGCCCTCCCGCTCAGGCCTCACACTCCCAGGTAAGCGTTGTTGTATAGTCCCCAAGTCATGTCTGACTCTTTCGAAACCCTATGGACTGTAACTCACCAGGCTCCTCTGTCTATGGGATTCTCTAGGCAAGAGTACTGGAGTGGGTTGCCATTTCCTTCTCCAGGGGATCTTCCAGACCCAGGGATCGAACCTGCATCTCCTGCATTGGCAGGCGAATTCTTTACCACTGAGCCACCAGGGAAGCCCCTCAGGTAGTGGTTATGGGTACCATTTTACAGAGGATGAAACTGAGGCTCTATGAGATTCCAGGAAATGTTTGAGGCTAGCAAAGCTGAACTTGTCACCCAGGGCTCTCGGACTCCTAGTCCGGGGCTCCTTTGAGTCTTCTCTGCAACTTTCTGAAGTTTTGCTCTGAAGACCCTGGGTTGGACTTCTGAATGAGGGGCTGAGAATTTATGTTTGAACTGATGCAGCCCAGGGGCACACATGACAGATGTCAGAGAACCCGACTGCTCTTCTTTGTCTGGGGATCCCCACCATCTGGGGACCTCCCCCCTTCCCCATGCCACTCCTCCAAGATCTCACCCTGATTTCCTCTGCCCTGGGCAGCTTTCTATCCCATTTGTCTCCATTATAAGACTCTCTGCTTCTCACTAGATTGCAGGCTCCCTGAGGGCATGACTGGTCTTTCTCATTCGTGTCTCAGCGCCCAGATTGGATCCTGGTAAATTACCTACACATATGAAACGTTCTTGAAAGAATGGATGGATGGATGACTTTTGTACAATGTGAAGGACACAGCTTTCAGAAATCTTTCTGAGAAAAATAATTCCTCTGCACACACCCATGCAGTCCCTCAGCTCCACCTGGAGAATATCAGAGTGAACTAGGGACAAAGATGACAAGGCCCACTTGCTGGGGAGGACAAGGAAAAACTACAAAAAAAATGAAAGCTCTTATTCAGTCTCAGATTCAGAGCCCCACAGAGTGCTAATCTGTTCTATAGGAAAGATCTGATTTTGTCTTTTTTTTTTTTTTTTGAGAAATTAGCCCAAACATTGTGTCAGTCAGAATACAGCCTGTGCCCTCAGAAGTCCATGTTGTTGTCACAAGAGATGGAAGAAAAGGAAAGGGTAAAAGGAAAAGTTAAAGAGGTGGAGTGAGAGAATTTGGAGGTTTGGAAGTGATGAGTATGATGAGGAAGATTAGAAAAGAAAGACAAGGATATAGGAACAACATTTTAGCATTATTATAAAGGATAGCTACATCATCCAAAGATCCCAGTACATCTCAAAATGAATAATTCCAGGTTTATGTAATCTGGTAATGAACATGATCCTTCCCAACTATAGGGAATGTCTTCAGAATATCACTGTCGCTGCTGGTTTTAGTCACTAAGTCATGTCTGACTCTTTTTGAGACTCCATGGACTGTAGCCTGCCAGGCTCCTCTGTCCATGAGATTTCCCAGGCAAGAATACTGGAGTAAGTTGCCATTTCCTTCTCCAGGGAATCTTCCCAACCCAGGGATCCAACCTGAATCTCTTGCTTGGCAGGCAGAGTCTTCACCACTGAGTCACCTGGGAAGCCCTATTATTACTACTGGACAAAGGTTAAATATATACATTATATATTATGTCTTATATATACTATACACTATATAGTATAAGATATGAGTCTTTTCTTGAAGGTCAGTTTCACTTCATTTAACAAATAGATGTTACGGCCATATTTTAACCAAAACCACAGTTTTGTTGCCTAGATTCAAGCACCAGTAGCATGGCTAGCATTTGCAGAAAAACTTTAAAATTCATCATGTCCTTTGTTCCTTGAAATCCTTTTCCAAGAATATGCCCAGTCTGTAAGACAGACAGGTTTATATGCATAAGCATGTTTATCAGAGTGCCACTTATAAGGAAAAAGTAGATAAATGATACATTAATTGAAAATAGAAATTGCATAGATCCTTTAGTATGGAAATGGTTCCATAAATATAAAAGTACATATGCTATGTAAACCTGGTCGTATATATTCATAGAAAAAAAGACTGGAAGAAAATTAGGAAAATGGTTGGCTTTGGCTTAGTGATTTGGATAACTTGGAGGCATGATAGAGACAAAAGCCACACTGGAGCAACTAGACAAGCAAGTGTAGAAGTGGACCGTATCAAACATGAAAAACTACAGGGGCTTCCATGGTGGCTCCTGGTAAAGGATGAGTCTGCCAATGCAGGGGACATGCGTTTGATCCCTGATCCCAGAAGATTCCACATGCTGCAACTAAGCCTGCCCTCCTCAACTACTGAGCCTCTGCTCTTGAGACCGGCAATGGCAACCACTGAAGCCCGCATGCCCGAGAGCTCATGCTCTCCGACAAGAAAAGCCAGCACAACTAGAGAGTAGCCCTCGCTTGCCAAAAAAAAAAAAAGAGAAAAGCCTGAGCAACAATGAAGACACAGCACAGCCAAAAATAAATAAATAAGCAAAATTATTTTTAAAAAAAGAAAGAAAAACTACACATAGAGGTCTGCAATTTGGCCACACTAAAGGGAGATGGTAAAACCATTCTGGGCCCAAAGTCCAGTGAGCCGGCACCAGTGAGTATGGCTCCTGCAGACGGCTGTGTTACACTCTTCACGGTTTTCCAAATCTAGCAGTGTTGCACAGGAATAACTCCTCTTTGAGCACACCAGATATGAGATTGGCACACAATGGACCGTTCCTTTCTTGTCTCCCTTTTCTCTTGTTCATTTATTTCGTGTGAATTACCTGGGTTGCCTAGAAGAATCAGAGTAGCCAGTGGTGACATTTCTCCCAGGACTTTGATTTCCAGGTGTATTCGTTTCTGAGGGCTACCATAATATATTATTGCAAACTGTGTGGTTTAAAACAACAGAAACTCACTGCTTCAGATTTCTAGAGGCCCCGGTGGGGCCACACTTCCTCCAAGGCCTCCGGGAGAGGATCCGCTGTTTCCACTTCCAGCCCCAGGTGTAGCCACAGGTGTTCCTTGGTCTGTGGCAGCATCGCTCACATCTCTGTCTGTGTCTTCCCACGGCGGTCTTCCCTGTGTGTTTCCAGGTCTGAATGTCCCTCTTCTTAGAAGGATACCAGTCATATGGGATTATAGAGCTAGCCTACTCCAGGGTGACCTCGTGTTATCCTAACTAATCATATCTGCGATGACCTTATTTACAAATAAGGTTGTATTTCGAGGTACTGGGACTAGGCCATCAACACATCTAGGCCAGTGAGAGGAGCAAAATTTAATCTATAACACTGGGTATGAATTCTTATGAAATCTTATTCTTATGGCTTATTTGCACGAATTATGCATCCTTGGCCATCCTCCTACAAATAACAAATAACATTTCCCCTTTACACATACACTATTAACGAGTTCTAACCACTACATGCTACTGAGGGGTGGAGGCACCTGATGCCTGGCTACCTTGTACATTAGAAATGATGCTGAGGACTTCCCTAGTGGTCCAGTGGTTAAAACTCTGAACTTCCTCTACAGGGAGAGAGGGTTCAACACCTGGCCTGGGCAACTAAGAAGATCCTGCATGCCAAAAACAAAGAAAAAAAAAACCAGGACAAAACAAATGCTGCTGTATGGTGCAGTGGAAGAGCCACGAGCTTTGGGGTGTCACTTGCCTCAATATTTCTTCCTAGGGGTTAGTTAATAATTGCACATCTTTAAACACGTTAGTAAGTTTCTCTGAGACTGTTTATTCCTCTGTGCCCAGCGAGCTGTATTACCTAGTATTATTGGAGGATGAAAGATTAAAAAGGTGAAAGAGACCCCACAGACAAGTCATGGATAGAGACCTCACAGACAGGAGAGGCTTGACAACATGCTCCATCTTTGTTCTTACCTTTGTCCGAGTTTCACTGGGTCACAGACGTTGATTGAACACCTGCCCTATGCTAGCTTCTGTTTTAGGCACTGGGGATCCCAAAGTGAATTTAAAAAGCCATTTTCCTGCTTTCTTGGTGCCTACATTCCAGTGGGAAGACAAAGACAATGAAGAAGGTATTTTCAAGAGAGGGTAAGTGCTCTGCAGAGAGAAAGGACAGGGTAGTCTGATAAGTGTGCCTGGAACAAGGTGTGATGTGGGGTTGCTCCCAACAGTGTGATCAGAGAAGGCCACTCTAAGAAGGTCACAGAGGTCTGCATGGTCAGGAGGACCTAGCCCAGCAGTGATCTAAGGACAGTTCATGGAAGGCCAGAGCAAGCCTGGAGTAGGAATGAGATGGCCACACTCCAGGAGTTGTGAGCGGTGCTGGGGGTTCAAGAGGAGGGAGGTGAGGATGTCAGATGGACAGAGGCTAGGTCACGGGGAACTTCCCAGGCCTCAGCAAGGGTTTGGGTTTTCTTGTGAATGTAATAGGAGGCCGTTGCTAGATGTTAAACAAGAGGGTGACTTGGAAGATGGCTTTGGCTGATACGTGGAGAATGGCTTGACTGAGCCCAGTGGGAGCAGGTGGACTCCTGGGGAGGCTGTTTTCAATTCCCTGGACAAGAAATGATGGAGACTTGGGCCAGCTGAGTTCAATGAGAAGCAGGTAGATATGAAGATGCTTTGGAGGTGAATTTGAGGAGGTATGAAGAATTCACATTAAATGCCCAGACATCCTCTTTCACATGTCCAGGAATGACACTCTTTAGCAAGTTAATAACACTTATCCAAGTGTATTGAGAACTTGAAAGCCACTGGTAACTATGATCATGGTAGAAAAACAGCATAGATAAATAAATACAGCTAAGATGAATTCAGTACTTTATAGTATCAGAGTCATCTTCATCTGCTTCATTTCAGATAAATAAAAATCACACAACAGTGGACTTACAGCTGTTTCTCTCTCTTGATAAAACATAACCCAGTCTACATTCCTTACACAGTCTGGGATTCCTGTTATTGAAATGTAGTCCACCCCTTTTTATTTTCCATATTCCTACAACATGTTGTCTACACATTTGCTGTTTAATACTAATGAGCAATAAGTTTCTTCTGTGAAGAAAAAGATGTCTTTAAACTTTTTAACTGGTGTTGAGCATCAGGACATCGGTAGATGAAACGGGACCAGAGGCTCTCCAAAGCATCTATAAATATCCTGTGGAAGTAGAATGCAGTCCACTGATTATGTTAAAAAAAAAAGTTCTAAGCCAGTATTTTATATTTTCACCAAGAAAGGGATGCAGTTTTAGACCGAAGGAATTGACACACCTTTTGGAATGAGCTACAGACTAGGAAGCAGGGCACTCTTGAGTCCCAGTTCTGCCACTGACTGTGTGTTTTCAGGCATGTCACTTCACTTCTCTCGTCTTCCCTCTGCCCGTTCGGTAATAATGGCATTTGTCTGCGCATTAGACAGCCTTGTTGTAACAATCAAGCGAGCTTTCAAGTTTGTAAGTGCTTTGAAAACAGTGACATGCTAAGTTCAAGGCAGGGGTTGTTTACTGTCCTGTCTTCTGGAGCCACTGTCTGACAACACTCACTCTGGGCCATGACTTCACGCTGATGAGCAGCGCCCATGTCTTCCTGCCAGCATCCTCTCTGGAAATGATGCCCACTGGACTGGATGATGAACCCTGCCATATGTAAGAGCAACCAACAGGAGCACCAAGCCGCAACCCACGTCCAAGGTTTTGTGATTAAGAAGTTTGGAGACCATGTGAGTGCGAAAAGTTAGCACCTTCATTGTTGAAAACCCCCAAAGAGTCCAAACTTGTAAATCATGAAAGGCCACTGTTTAGCAGACTGGAATGCTTTTGAAAAAGGCCAGCGATCAGAGATTGGCCTCGTTAATAACCACAGTAAAACCAGCTCTTGAAGCTCAAAGACGCAGCTAATTAGGGCAGAAAAATTCAACCTCAAATTAAGAGTGTGTGCTTGTGTGTGTGTGTGTGTGTGCATTTCTGAAGTGTAAAAGCTTTTCTCCTGGAGAAGTATGTCTAAGTATATTTTGGACATGTTCCAAGATCCACTGTATGACAAAGCCAGTACTACAAAAATGTCAGGGCAGGGTTAATGAACTCCCAGGAGCATCTGTGTGCCCATCTGTCCAGTAAAAAGGGAAAATCAACTTCCTTACCTAGAAGACTGACTGATCCTAAACTTTCAAAAGAGTGAGACTCAAAAAAATTGAGATTCTCTGAGGATGTGTTAGAATGCTTTCCTGGGTTTTTTCAAAGTAACAATTTAGGTACATGGCCCAGCACAATTGGTACTTGAGCTTGTATTGAATCTGTCTACATGTTCTAGATCATGGAGAGTTAGATGTAAATATCAGCTGGTGTTTGCCCCCCACCCCGAGAAGCTTGTGTCTGCTGCAGACCAGAGCCTGGGCCAGGGAAGTCATTCCACATACATCTAAGTGTTACATTTTTGGAGAAGAGATTTTTCCCTAAGTAGAGGTCAGCTGCAACTGCCTCAAAATTTGCCAGTGATGAAGATTATATGACCGCTTACAGCCCACTACCTGTTTGTCAGCTGTCTGATCAATTAAAACTTAAGAGTAGCCAAAAAACCCAAAAGCACAGCCTTAACAGTATTAGTGTAAGATTATATCAGCCAAATAACTGTTCCCCCAGAAATGTAGAATTAAGATATTCAGGGCAGCAGTGCACCCCAATGTCCACTTTCTCACCACAGATAACTACCTACACTGGAGAAGAGATCCATGAAAAAACAATAAACAAATTCAGAGGCACTGTGAGCCCAACCCCATGTGAGCCAAGCCCAGGGAGGAGCCTTTGTGATCCCAGGTCACTTTAGTGCAAGGAGCTATTCCTGGTGCTTCAGAAGGGAGCAGGTCCCCGGGGAAGTCGTTCAGTGAGAAGAGGCACTTCCACCAGGAGACGTCAGGGAGTCTTCCTGGGTCATCAGGCTGTGTTTTAAAGGGTGTTTGGGGTTCTGAGGGCTTCCCTGATAGGTCAGTTGGTAAAGAATCCGCCTGCAATGCTGGAAACCCTGGTTCGATTCCTGGGTTGGGAAGATCCCCTGGAGAAGGGAACAGCTACCCACTCCAGTATTCTGGTCTGGAGAATTGCATAGACTGTATAGTCCATGGGGTCATAAAGAGTTGGAAGAGATTGAGCCACTTTCACTTTTGGGGTTCTGAAGTATGGAAACGGGACAGAATGGCTCTTATGACTCAAAGTGTGTTCTGTGGAATAGCTGGGCATTCCCTAGAAGCCTGTTAGAAATGCAGAATCTCATGGTGTATATATAAGTACATGCATATATTTATATATGCATACACACACACATACTGGAATACTGAAGTGAAGTGAAGTGAAGTCGCTCAGTCATGTCCGACTCTTTGCGACCCCGTGGATTGTAGCCTACCAGGCTCCTCCGTCCATGGGATTCTCCAGGCAAGAATACTGGACTGGGTTGCCATTTCCTTCTCCAGAGGATCTTCCCAACCCAGGGATCAAACCTGGGTCTCCCGCATTGGAGGCAGACGCTTTAACCTCTGAGCCACCAGGGAAGCCCTTACTCAACTTTAAAAAAATAATGAAATAATATCATTTGCAGCAACATGGATGGATGTAGAGATTATCATACTAAGTGAATTAAGTCAGATGGAGAAAATCAAATATATGATAATTGTTTCTATGTGGAATTTAAAACGATAATGCAAATGAACTTATTAACAAAAGAGAAATAGACTCATAGAAATAGGAAACAAGCTTATGGTTGTTTCCCAAAGGGGAAAGGAGGAGGAGGGATAAATTAGGAGTTTGGGATTAACAAATACACCCTACTATATATAAAATAGATAAACAGCAAGGACCTTTTGTATAGTACAGGGAACTAGGTTCAATAGCTTGTAATAGCCTAAAATGGAAAAGAACTTGAAAATAAATATATGTAAAATTGATTTATATATTACGTATGTTTCTTTACATATATATATACATATATTATATACATACAGAACTGAGCTGCTTTACTGCATACCTGATATATTGCAAATCAACTTACGCTTCAATTTAAAAAAATTAATTATTTTTAGAAAGGAAAGAAATGGCAGAATCTTAGGAACTACCCCAGACCTATAGAATCAGAATTGGCAAGTGAGTAAGATCCCTAGGTGGTTTGCATGTGAAAGCATCGCTGTAGACCATGGTTTTATTGAGCAGAACGTAATCTAGGGACAGCCACAGAAGAGGGGTAGAGAGGAAAAGTCAGAAAACCCTCACTCCTCTAGTTGCAACTCTGAGACGGTAGGAAAAGCGGTTTCCATCTCTGAATCTTAGTGTCTTCGTCTGTAAAACTGGTCTATAAGCTCCATCCTGCCTACTTCATGAGTCTGTTTTTGGCTTGTGTGTTTTCAAAGTGATGGAATGATTTTAATTTATTTTAAAAACTTTGTTATTGGAGTACAGTTGCTTTACAAAGTTGTGTTAGTTTCTGGTATACAGCAAAGTGCATCAGCTATATGTATGCATATATCCCCCTTTTTTGGATTTTCTTTCCAATTAATGTCACCACAGAGCATTGAGTAGAGTTCCCGGTGCTATGCAGTAGGTTCTCATTAGCTGTATTTTATACACAGTATCAATAGTGTATATGTATCAGTCCCAGTCTCCCAATTCATCCCATCCTCCCTCTTTCCCCCTCAGTATCCTTACATTTGTTCTCTATGTCTGTGTCTCTACTTTTGCTGTGTAAACTAGATTGTCTATAGCAGTTTTGTCAGACTCCACTGTTATGCGTTAATATTTGTTTTTCTCTTTCAGACCACACAGAGAAAAGTGAGATAACACATGTGAAAGCACATCAGTTCTGAGTACCCAGTTCTGCTGACCAACAACCAGCACGTTTCTCTCTCCAAGTGCCCTTGTTGAAAATGAGGCTGTTCCTCATTCCTCCATCCACAGCTCCCCAACAATGGGTCTGCTAGGCTCTGTCCAGAGTTGCATGGTACATGCAAGCTAAGTCGCTTTAGTCATGTTCAACTCTGTGCAACCCTATGGACTATAACCCACCAGGCTCCTCTGTCCATGGGGACTCTCCAGGCAAAAATACTGGAGTGGATTGCCATGCCCCTCCCCAGGGGATCTTTCCAACCCAGGGATCGAACCTGCGATTCCTGCATTGGCTTGTGGGTTCTTTACCACTAGCGCCACCTGGGAAGCCCCAGCAAAGCTTCCAGAGAATAGTCTCCCTCAAAGGAACTGACTCCAATGGAGGGAGGGGGTCACAGGCAGAAGGGAACCAAGGAAGGAATGTGCTAAGAGCGGGGGACCAGTTCCTCTTAACAATATCTGGATGTCAAGGGGGTGCAGGGACTAAGAAAGCATCAGGTCTGTTCTCTAGGAGCTCACAGTCTAGCAGAAATTAGGACTTGTTCTGTAGTAGGCCTTGAAGAGATGTTCTAAAGTATAGGCCCAACTTGCAGAGCTTCTTCTTATGGTTGACTGGACCACCCCAAAGTGATCTGCTTTGGTTTGGGAAAGAGGAAGAAGACCTGGGTTCAAACCCCAGCCCCAGGTCTTACTAAGTGGAATTTTAGGTAACCCCATCACCTCCCTGAGACTTGACGTCCTCATATCAAAAATAGGACACTGGTAATAACACTGTCCCCAGGAGTTATTGTGAAGAAAATTGAATTGGAAGCAAACAAACCATTTTTAAAATATTTGTTCATTTTCTATCTTTCTCACTGAAATGTAAAAAATCTCTGAAATCAGGAACTTGAATGTGTTGCTCCTCATGGAATTTTCAGCACCTAGAACAGTGACTGGCACAAATGCCATGCTTCATAAGAGCATCTTGAATGAAGGGAGAAATATTAATGTTCCTTATGCCCAGATACAAATCTTTCTGGAGTGAATTTGCATTTTTATGCTTGCAATTAAAGTTCCAACCCCCAGTGCTGCCTCCTGGTATTGATATCTTATGCTTTGAATCAAGGTTGATCTGCGTGACCAGTAGACTACGGCAAAAGTGATGGCATCTCACTTTCAAGATTAGGTTGTGAGACACTACAGTTTCCATTCCTCTTGCTCTATGGCTCTGTTGTCCTCTTACTTCTGTATTTCTTGCTCTTAAGAAAGCCAGGTGATGAGTAGCCCCAAGCTGAGATTCATATGGTAAAGACTGGATTCTCCTGCCAACAGCCATGAAAGTGAGCTTGCAAGTCATTTCTCAGACCCATCTTCTAAGCAAGGTCTGGCCAGTGTATAAAGGTGGACTCCAACAGATGAACGGATAAAGAAGATGTGGTGTGTATATATATAACGGGATATTACTTGGCCATAAAAAAGAATGAAATAATGCCACTTGCAGCAACATGGATGGACTTGGAGGGCATTATGCTAAGTGAAATAAGCCAGAGAGAGAAACACAAATACGGTATGATATCACTTAAATGTGGAATTTTAAAAATACAGGAAACTAGTGAATAAAACACAAAAGCAAGTTCACAAATATAGAGAAAACAAACTAGTGGTTATATGTGGGGAGAGTGGAGGGACAACACAGTGGTAGGGGATAAAAAGGGGGGAGTTTTTAGGAGATTATATGAAATCATGTGTGTGAAGCTTCTGAAAATTATAAAGCACTATAGAATTCAAAGAAATTTTCATTCAGTAAAAAAATGAAAAATAAATAAAGCTGGGCTCTCATTTCCTTTAAAGTTCTCACTGTAATTCTACTGTTACAACCCAAGTTACACACACTTATTTGGAAATTACATCACCCTGTTGGTTTACAATAATCTCATGGTAAAAATAAAACAAAACCGCTCTGGCTCTTTTTCATATAAACTACTGTTAGTCCATGTACCACCACCAGACTTTAAAAAACTTACACTGGAGAACTGGTTCAGGACCATATATTCATCTGTGTCAACTTTCACTTCATTGGTTCTAGCCCATAATCTCAGTCTCAAGAAATATTTTAATAAAATATTCCAGACATATAAACAAATATAGATGATAGTGCAATGGCCACCCATCTCCTCACACTCCTGCTTTGGAAAGAAAATCATTTAAATCTGATTGAACAATCTGTATACCCTTCCCCCACTCCATTTCCTCAAAGGAAGCCACTGTTTTGAACACCCTCCTTATCATTGCAACACATTTCTTTACATTTTTACTACATCATACAGTTTGTCTTTTTAAATTTCATAGGAAAATTTATATATCCCTCTGAAAAATCCTTTTTTTTTTCCACTCTAAATTCTACTTTTGATATTTGTGGTGGTGGTTTAGTCGCTAAGTCATGTCCAACTCTTACGACCCCATGGACTGTAGCCCTCCAGGCTCATCTGTCCGTGGGGATTCCCCAGGCAATAATATTGGAGTGGGTTGCCATTTCCTTCTCCAGGGGATCTTCCCAACTCAGGAATTGAACCTGCCTCTTCTGCACTGCAGGTGGATTCTTCACTGCTGAGCCACCAGGGAAGCCTTTAAGATACTTAATTATGTTAAATATGTAGCTGTAATTTACCCATTGGACCAGGATCTGGAGAAGTGATGTAATGGTTCTCAAGATGATGGTCACTGGGATTTGTCTCCAACTTCCTCTGTTACAAAAATGCTGCTATAAACATTATCATACATTTTTCTCTCCATATGTATACAAGAGGACCTCTAAGTATTTGCCAAAGGGGAGAATTGCTAGATGATGGATCATGTGTATCTTCTATGCTACCAGATGTTGCTAACTTGTTCCCAGGAATGATGGAGCAAGTTAGATCTCCATGTACCCTGGACATGTGGGAGAGGTCCTGAGACTCCACACTTTCATCAAAGGTCAGTGTATATCAGCCTTGATTATTAGCCAGTCAGATGAGTGTGGAAAGTTTCTAATTATTCTTTTACTTTTATCTCACTAACATTGACTCTACCTCCACTGTTCACATGGTACATTAATTAGGATGCTCCTGCCTTTGAGTAACAAAACATTCAAGTAAAAGCAGCTTGAACTGAAGTGAAGTGTTAGTTGCTCAGTTATGTTCGACTCTTTGCAACCCCAAGGACTGTAGCCCGCCAGGCTTCTCTGTCCATGGAATTCTCCAGGCAAGAATATTGGAGTGGGTTGCCATTCCCTTCTCCAGGGCATCTTCCCGACTCATGGATTAAACTCGGGGTCAGGCAGATTCTTTACCATCTGAGACACCAATATATAGTAAAATAACAAAAGCAGCTTAAACATATCATAAGAAGCTTAATGATAAAATGCTTCCAGATTTGGTCACCTTAGTGGTCCTAGGGCCTGGGGCTTCCATTTTTCTTCCCTTTAGTCTTTAGCTTTGGTCTTTATCTTCTCATTATGATGGCAAGATCTCTACCCCTGAATATCATACAACAGCATGCAAAGGCAAGCAGGTTGCTCTTCATCCTATGTCTTTTTTCATCACTGAGCAATATTTTTCGCAGAAGCCCCTTGACCAGCTGCCCCAATTTCCCTTCATACCATATTGATTAGGATTACTTTTCATACCTGTGACTGAAGCAGTGACAAGAAGGGGGAATAAAATTTCAATGTGCAGTTTAGACAGTCACCCTTGGGGATAGAATGGTCCCCCTCCTCTAAGCACATGAGAGAGTGAAACCCCAAATGAATTCAGAGGTCTTCTAACAATAAAGAAGAATGGAGGTGATAGCTTTGGGGTGGCAGAAACAAAATTCCTTAAGGCTAAATTCTAGAAAGAGCTTTCATTCTGGTGTCCATTTTTAGCATATGGACACCAGTAGTTTCCTTGAGTTCCAATTCAAGAAGCTTTTACTATCTTTACTTTTTATTATTTTTTTTTATCTTTACTTTTTAAACATGGAGTTCCATGAATTCGTACAACCTCGATTTTTTCCTGCTTTAAGCACCGACTGTTCATATTCAAAATTTTTCTTGTTCCTTAGAATTTCTTTGCACATAATACTCCAGATGACCACTGAAAAGATAAAGGCTTCCAATTTCCTACCCTCAGCTGCATTTTTGTGCCTCTAAAGCTATTTCTTCCTCATACACAGCACTTGTATTTTCTTAAGATTTCTAAACTGATATAAGTACTATCACTTTAGACAATTCTTCTCAAACTAGCATTATTTCCAACTTGCTTATGGTCTTTGTGGATGAGATTCTCTGATCCAGAGCCTCAAATTGGTACTGAAGCCATTTTCTGAGCCCTTAAAAATATTAAACTTGGTGTAGAAATAGACTTGCCTCTGGTCCCTCTGTCCTCTGAAACCAGAACCAAAGATTCTTTAAAACTGGTACAAGAAACCAAAAGTTTTCCGGATGCTGATTCATTGCTCATCAGTCACATCAGTGATTAAATATTTAAGTGCCAAGGAGTCTGTGATAAAATATTAATCTCCAGCCAGTCTACTATAAAATATTTAAGGACTGGTGAGTCTGGAGTGTGCAGCTTTCAGCTTAGAGCAAGAAGAGCCCCATCCAAGGCCGGATGCTGGATGATGGAGCAGATGCACAAAGATGAGTTGATGGGAAAAAAATGTCAGATCAAGTGCACCCAGATGCCCTGGCTACACAGCACCAAGACTGTGGCTGGTCATGTCGGGCTGGTCTGTTTGTGAGCAACAACTCACCCCCATGAGGAATGCCAACCTGAACTTTTTATGTGCTTTTCAGAAATGTAAAAACAGAGATTCAGAGAGGTAGAGGTAATTGCTTCTGGTTTCAGCAAGGAGCAACATTAACTAAGCTTTTCACGTTTGTGCTCAGTCGTATACGACTCTTTCCCGCCTCATGGACTGTAGCCCACCAGGATCCTCTGCCCGTGGAATTTTCCAGGCAAGAATACTGGAGTGGGTTGCCATTTCCTCCTCCAGGGAATCTTCCCAACCCAGGGATCAAACCTGTATCACCTGCGTCTCCTGCATTGGCAGGCAGATTCTTTACCACTAGCACCAACTGGGAAGCCCTTTTCACATTTAAGCAGGAATTATTTCCTTTCCAGCCCCAGTAGAACCATGAACAAAAATTCTTGCACAGTCTTTGTATTGGTTAAAAAAAAAAATCATTTTCTCTGGTGTTTCAAGCAGAGGAAATTTAATATGGGAAATTGACTACAAAGGAGCTAGAAGGGCTGGAAGACCAAATAAGAGAAAGAAGGGAAACTAAAAAGAGGGAGTTCAGTTCAGTTCAGTTCAGTCATTCATTCATGTCCGACTCTTTGTGACCCCATGGACTGCAGCACACCAGGCCTCCCTGTCCATCACCAACTCCCAGAGTTTAATCAAACTCATGTCCATTGAGTCAGTGATGCCATCCAGCCATCTCATCCTCTGTCGTCCCCTTCTCCTCCTGCCCCCAATCCCTCCCAGCATCAGGGTCTTTGCATTCAGTCAGTTCTTCACATGAGGTGGCCAAAGTATTGGAGTTTCAGCTTCAGCATCAGTCCTCCCAATGAATATTCAGACCTGATCTCCTTTAGGATGGACTGGTTGGATCTCCTTGCAGTCCAAGGGACTCTCAAGAGTCTTCTCCAACACCACAATTCAAAAGCATCAATACTTCAGCACTCAGCTTTCTTTATAGTCCAACTTTCACATCCATACATGACCACTGGAAAAACCATAGCCTTGACTAGATGGACCTTTGTTGACAAAGTAATGTCTCTGTTTTTTAATGTGCTATCTAGGTTGGTCATAACTTTTCTTCCAAGGAGTAAGCGTCTTTTAATTTCATGGCTGCAGTCACCATCTGCAGTGATTTTGCAACCCAAAAATATAAAGTCTGTCACTGTTTACACTGTTTCCCCATCTATTTCCCATGAAGTGGTGGGACCAGATGCCATCATCTTAGTTTTCTGAATGTTGAGCTTTAAGCCAACTTTTTCACTCTCCTCTTTCACTTTCATAGTGGAACTGAAAAGAATAGGGAGGAACATTTAGATGGGCAGTGCTGCTCACCCATCCCCAGACCAAGGCTTGGAAGTCTATTCCTGCAGCTGAGTTCTTGCAGATCCTGTCTCAGTTGGTTCTGAGTCCACCGGAGAAGTGTCTTCTCAACCAGAGCTGCAGCTTCTTGAGAAAGGATGCTTATTCCTGCCAGCCAGCTGGAACTCAAAATCGGCTCCACTCCCATTGCCACTACAAGAGCCAGTAGCAGCTGCCACCTTGTTGGAGCCACCGCACCTTCTTGTCAGGCTCCCTCCAGTGCCTCCTACTGGCAGAAGCGGACAGAACTTCCCCCTACCAGGGAAACTAACACATGTAGTTTGCAGGCTTCCAACAGGAGGGTACTGAACTAGGAAACAGCATGTAAATAGCAGGCACAGCCCCATTGCTACTTGACAGAAAGAACTCCACAGTAATATGAGTCAAGCTTGGCTTCCCCATCTTTTTCTGCTGTCCCACCATGAAATGAGACACCTCACGAGTCCAGGAGTTTCTCCAGGGTTGGTCTTAAATATGGGTAGTCAACTACTTCTGTTTGCTTAATCAATTCTAAAAACAAAAGAATGTTTAAGTGAGTTGATAGTTGCAGATTCCTTTCCTGTTGAGAGTTCTCAAATTATACCAAACTAGTGTGATTATAAAATGTGCAAAACAACCTGGAAAGAGGCCCATCCAAGTAGGATCCTAGAAGCTTGAGCTGTAAAGCTGCTGAGCCATCAATAAGATACTTCCACCTGTTGGTTTGCTGACAGGAAGACCGGATGCCAGAAAGGGCCTGGTGATGGTCTCCAAAAACCGCAGCCTGCTCTGATAACTCGGGCCAGTATTCCTCTGCACTGCACACTGGCTGTGACTGGCAAGCTTGTCCCTTGATAAAGATGGTCTTAGCTTTGTTGCTTATCATTTTTTACACGTCCTATTTTTTACACGTCCTACTCATCTCCCCAGTGAAGAAATACAAGGAGAATACTTCGTTTCCTGTATGGTAGAGTTTTATAAGGCATTTTAACATCCATTACCTCCACGCATCTCAAAGAGAACCCTGTAGACTAAAATCCAGGACACTTATTCTCATCTCTGCATGTGTGATGCACAGCAAGGTGAGGTGACTAACTCAAGAGGATACAGCGGAGGACTTGCTGTTCACAGCCTGCTGTAACAAACAGCCTGCTATAACAGGCTATCCAAATGCTGAATAAGTTAGCAAATGAAAATCTGAATGCACCCTGGTCATCATTCATAAAAACTGGGGCTAGAAGAAGTACTCATTCAACAAGAGGAAGAGTTTGTTAGGAGAAAAAAAGAGAGGGTGTGAGGAGATGGAACTTGGGAGGAAAATGTTACTTTCTATGAGTGGGGAGGTGGAAGAAAGGGGATTCCTAGAACCCACAGACCCCTGAAATCAGCCTATTCTAAGAAAGCACAGGAGGAAGATTCTGATTACATGTGTATGTGTTAGTTGCTCAGACGTGTCCGCCTCTCTGCTACCCCATGGATTGTAGCCCGCCAGGCTTCTCTGTCCATGGGATTCTCCAGGCGAGAATACTGGAGTGGATTGCTGTTCCCTCCTCCAGAGGATCTTCCCAACCCAGGGATTGAACCCTGATCTCCTTCTTTTCAGGCAGATTCTTTACCGTTTGAGCTACAGGGAAGAACTGCTAATTACAGAAGGCCCCTAAAAGCCAGCTGTTGCATCTAGAATCCCCACTTCCTGTCACTGCCCTGTACAGTCGTGAACTCTTCTAGGTCTGAGAATATCAGGCTCAGTCCAAAGGCTCAGGATCCCTCCAGGTTTCCTGACTGTCCAGGGTCCACTGCCCTTGTCACCCCCATTTCCTACCCTCACCAACCTGCCCTTCCTCACCCCTGAGTCGCCTGGCTTCTACCCTCTCCAGGCTCCCCACCCCCCACAGTTACAAAAACAGAGGGAGCCTCCCGGCCATACTTCCCCCATCCCTAAATCCAGGGTGACATTCCATGCAAACCACCGCGTCGGTCCCTTTCTGTCGCTGTTTAGGGCCCGCTTTATGCGGACTCCATTGCACTTGTTCTGAGACAAATGAGGAAGATGTGCAGTCTATTACCCTTATAAACCAGCTCCTTTCTTCCTCTCTCTGCCGTTTAAAAGGGCCTTTCTATTTGACTGAACAAGAAAAGGAACTCTAAGAGGGGAATTAACATTGTCCCCATTATATTGTCCAATTAACACTTGTCCCGTCAAAGGCTGAGTAGGAAGCCGGGAGCCTTGGTCAATGAGAACTTTTAATCCCTCAGGTAAATGCAAAGTCGCATTGAACACGATCAAAGGGCAGATCTCAATATATTCTCCCTCCAAGCCCGGTCCCTCCCCCCTCATGCATAGGACTGTATGAGGCTGCTAAGTTCTGGTTTGAATGAGTCTCAACCTCCCTTTGTGGCCATGTTGGGTGAAAGTGTGGGGGATGGTGGATCAGACATTTAAAAACTCACAGCAAGGCTCTTAATTACGCTCAAGACAAAGACACCAACGCAGACATGGTGAAGTAATGACGACCCAACCATCTTCTTTTTTAAAAATCGATTTCCTCTCTGTAGGTACTAGGTCCAACACCATTATGAACAAAGTAAATTATGCAAATAATTAAGCCTTTAGAGTGATGGAATTTGGGGGTCAGTTTCTTGGATCTATAGAATACCGGCATTCACTGAGATCTGACCCATGAGAAACTGATGGGCAAATAGAATCCGGACTTGAGCTGGAGGGCAAGTACTCTGAAACACTTGTTTTTCAGTTCCCTCCATCCCCCATGATCCTAACATGCTTCTTTTCTTTTTTAAAAAAGGTTTTTATTGGGGTGCAATTGATTTACAATATTTATTAGTTTCAAGTGTGTAGCAAAGTGAATCAGTTACAAAAATACATATATTCACTTTTATAGACTCTTTCCCCAGATAGGCCATTTACAGAGTATTGAGTAGAATTCCCTGTGCTATACAGTAGATCCTTGTCAGGTATCTATTTTCTGTATAGAGTAGTGTGTATGTGTTAATCCCAATCTTTCCATTTATCCCTCACTCTGCTTTCTCCTTGCTAACCATAGCTTATTTTCTACATCTGTAACTATATTTCATTTTTGCAGATAAATTCATTTGTAGCTTTTTTCTTTAGATTCCACATACAAGAAATATCATATGATATTTGTCTTTCTCTGTCTGACTTGCTTCAGTCAGTATAATAATCTCTAGGTCCATCCAAGTTTCTGCAAATGGCAGTATTTTGTTCTGGTTTATGGCTGAGTAATATTACATGGTATATACGTACCACATCTTTATCTATTCCTGTTGATGGATATTGAAGTTGCTTCCATGCTTCTTTTCACTTGGTAGGTGCTTAAAATGTATTTATACATGATGGTGTCTTAAAAACTGATTTGCTTAGGTATTAAGCCCTTCGCTTCTCCGGGAGATCTTCCCGACCCAGGAATCGAACCCAGGTCTGCTACATTGCAGGCAGATTCTTTACCATCTGAGCCCCCAGGGAAGCCCAATTTAAGACCCAGGTCACTTCAAAAAGATTCCTACTGGTTTACTAAGATGAAAAATGAATACAGGAGAAAGGAAGAGTAGAATGATAAACTGATGCCTGGAGTGAGTTAATTCATAGGCGTGTGTGTTGATCATTCCTGCCCAGTTACTACTGATGCCCCCTGGGGCTGGAGTGAGCTTCCTGGCTGCCAGTACAAAAAAGGAAACACAATCAGTGGCAAAATCTATATTGTCCAGAGAATATCTACTTAAATAAACTGAAGAATGCAATATAATTTTGATAGCCTGGAGCAAGCAGGTAATATGGGACTTCTTTCCTCAACTTCTGAACATACATTCTGAAATGGCTTTATGAAATTATACTGAATGGTATCAAGGGAAGAGGTCATCATCCTGAGATCTAACTTGGCTAAGCTCTGTGGAGCGAGCTGAGCTCCTGAATGATGCCATGCAGCCCTGAGGAAGGTTGGCACATGAATGGCTGTCTGTAAACGTAGCTCTTCAGATCATTTAGGAACCCCAGTAAGCTCACAGCAAAAGTTTGGCACCCTGGTCCCACTGGCAAGGCTAGAGGTAGGCTGTCCTAGGAAGCTTTAACCCAGAGCCACTATGACCAAGAAAACCAGATTAATGTGTAACCCAACCAATCAACATCCACCAAGGCCATCAAGATGTGAGCACCTGTGCAGGCCAGGCTTGGGGAAGACAGTGAAAAATGGCCCTTGGTACTCCTAATCCGTGGGCACTCTGGCTGGCGCTGACATCAACCACATAGACGTCCTTGCTGTTCCTTCCTTCTTAGGGCTTTTACACATGTGATTCCATTGACTTGGAATGCTTTTTCCCCACCTGGGTTACTCTCTGTATTTCACAAAGTGCATGTGTGCTCAGTTCTACAGTCGTATCTGGCTCTGCAACCCCATGGACTGTAGCCTGCCAGCCTCCTCTTGCCTTGAACTTTTCAGACAAGAATACTGGAATGGATTGCTATTTCCTACTCTTGAGGATCTTCCTGACCCAGGGATGGAATTCACGTCTTCTGCATTGGCAGTTGTATCCTTCACCACTAAGCCACCTAGGAAGCCCTTTCACAAAGACCTTTGTTCAAACATCATCTTATTACAGGATGGTCTGTCCACCCTGTGAAATACTGGACACACATTTTCCCATCATTTTCCCCCTCCACCCAAGCCCAGCTCTGCTACGTTCACAGTCTTCTGTCCATGGAATTCTCCAGGCAAGAATACTGGAGTGGGAAGCCATTCCCTTCTCTGGGGGAATCTTCCCAACCCAGGAATCAAACCCACGTCTCCTGCATTGGCAGGCAAATTCTTTACCGTCTGAGCCACCAGAGAAGCCCTTTCAACGTTAGGAAACATCATAAATCTCTGTATAAAGACTTGTCTATCTGCTTTGGCTCCTCCTCTTTCCCCTGTCTTTCATACTCTCTATTTCATTGTAGGTAGGCGGGAAATACTTAACAAGTGAACAACGTGTGGGGAAAGACTAGCAATGCACATGGCTGGGTCAGACATCTAAACATTCTGATAGTTAGTTGCCTGGAAGAGGAGATCAGCTGCGGTGAGCATGGCAGGAGGGCCTCCTATCAGCTCAGCACTGAGGATCCAGAAGTCTCTGATCATGATCATGGTAATTAGGGTGACCATGTAATTGATTGCCCCAAATTGGACACTCTGGGAATGAAAGGAGAGCTATTAATAATTACACCAGGGCAACAGGCATAAAATAGGACTGTCCCAGGCAAGCCAGATTTATGGTCACCCTGGTGATGGTTAACTAGTTAAAGGGGGAACCTCCTATTTGAAAGTGGACTTGACTGGGTTGTATTCTGAGGATTACCCTGCAGGGGTCTCTAAGGTCATTTCCTCATGGATAGAAAGGGTCTCTGATGAAAGGGGTGGACACCCCCATGTCATCCTAGGAAGAGGTGGGCCTCACACAGGACACTCCAACACAGAATGAGTCTTGAATGCAAAGCAGAGGGAATTGCTTTCCATGAAGCTCTAAGTCCTCCAGGGTGTGCTTTCTCAGGCCATTTGGAGTGGAAAGAGCCCCTGGGCAGGCACTGAAACAGTGTCCAGGAGGAAGGAAGGAAACTTCTAGTACTGGGGAATGAGCTTTGTCCCCTGTACCAAGCTACCTCAATACAAATTTTTAATGTTTATTCCAGAGACATTTAGGAAAGTGTCTGACTATGACAACCTGGTCCCCTGATGGCTTGGGGAAAATGTCATTTGTCCTCAATAGGTCAGATGAATGAAGAGCAAATGGGCTACCTGTAGGCCAAGAGGCGTCCTCGGAAGAAATCAGGAAGGTATCTCTTAAGACTGGAGAAGGAAATGGCAACCCACTCCAGTACTCTTGCCTGGAAAATTCCATGGATGGAGGAGCCTGGTAGGCTGCAGCCCATGGGGTCACAAAGAGTCAGACACGACCAAGTGACTTCATTTTCTTTCTTTCTATAGTTCCTTTTGGAGAAGGAAATGGCAACCCACTCCAGTCTTCTTGCCTGGAGAATCCCATGGACAGAGGGGCCTGGTGGGCTACAGTCTTTGGGGTTGCAAAGAGTCAGACATGACTAAGCAACTAACTAACACACATCTCTTAAGACAGCAATTTTCTTAGCACAGGAATAAGTAAATTAACTGTTCTGAATTCATATGGATAAAACTTGATAAAATGGAAGGAATAGGTTTCTGTCAGGACCTCAAAGTTTTACCTTCTCTTCCTCTTTCATCTCCTCCCCACTAAGCATCTCATGGAATCACTAAGTGGTGCTCCCCTGAGCAAGGCTTAAAGACCCCAACCCTGCAGAGGTGACTGGTCTGCACACAGCCCAGGCTGCCTTTGCAGGAGACTGCCAGGGCCAAGTGTGGCTTGGGTATTTCATTTCATTTTATTTTATTTCTCTTTAGTTGGAGACCCTTCCATGATATCCTGACCTGGGTTGGATTCCTGGGTCGGAAAGATCCCCTGGAGAAGGAAATGGCAACCCACTCCAGTATTCTTGCCTAGAGAATCCCATGGACAGAGAAGCCAGGCAGGTTACAGTCCATGGAATCTCAAGAGTTGGATACGACTTAGCAACTAGATCATCACCATGATATCCTGCTATGTATGAGAGTGAATGCAAGTATAACATCACCAGGAAGAATTATTGGCCAATCTAGACACACCGAGACCAGAGTCTCATAGACAGTGTCCTGTCCACTGAGTCACCTTACAGTCCACACAGAGACAACCTTTGTTTCTCATCCCTTCTGTCTTCCCTGGCAGAGTACACCCTCCCAGAATTCTTTGAAATTAAAGCCGCAAAGATCTTCAGTGTTGGGAGGAAACCGTGCCTCTAATAACCAGTGGTGCTAAAACCCAGGGACTAGAGGGAGGCCAGAAAGCATGTAGGATGCAAAATTCAAGAAGACATCACACTTAGGTGGAGCCAGTTCCTAAGAGTGCTCTAGGCATCTCACTTGTCTCCCCCCTGTTTTCACCCGGCTTTCATCTGCCCTGAAAACTGACTCCCACCTTCCAAATCTTTGCAAGTGAAGCATCTAGAATTAATTTTCTTGCCAATATGGACCCTGTCTCATTGAATCACTGTGATAAGTTACCATCTAAACAACCTTTTCCCATCATGGAAAGTAGAGTAAGTAACCTCACCCCATCATGGGTGAGTAGAGTAAGCCATCAAGCGAGGAACAGAACACCGAATCCTGTTACACTTTTAGTAAGAAAGGCACACCCACGTACATGTGAGTTGATGACAGACCACCACATGCACACAGCATCCTGAAGCAATGTGGTCACTACTGTGTCTCGTCACATTCTCTCCCCTTTTCTCTGGGTCTTTAAACGCCCCTTGGGACAGGCCAGGTTACCATAGACATTAAACTTGGTGATCTATCCATTTCAAAAGCAGTACAGTTTCCCTTAAGTGGTAAAGAAATACTTCAGCATGAAAGATGGTTTAAGAGAAGACAGAACATGATTTTGAAACTCAGGCCACTACCCATGCCTTGTAGGGGGGAGGCCATGCTTTTCTAAAATGCGCTCTATCTTCACAGAAAAATTCAGCAGCAGTGGCATAAAAGCAATCAAATCTATGATTCTCACTGCGCTCGGGGTCTCGCACCCTTTGTCACCTTTCAACCCCCACACCTTAAAAGCTAGGTGACACAGTGCTATGGGCAGCCAGACTGCCCAGTCTGAATCCCAGATCCACCCCTGGCTACTGTGTGTGAAGTAAGCAACCTTTTCATGCCTTGGTTTCCTTATTTCTAAGATGGAAATGTGATAGCTCTGAATTCATTGAGTTGTTGGGAGGATTAAATGAATATATACCCATACATACATGCAGTTGCTGCGTATAGATAGAATGTGTGGCCATAACACTTAAAGTGGTGGCTATTACCTTTATCACGTCCATTTTACAGCTGAGGTCAATAAGATCCTGAGTCACCCTGTTGGTGAATGGTGGAACCAAGAGTAGATCTGAGGCCCCTCTGATACTGCATGGCCACCCTCAGTCAGACATGTGTGTAGTCAGTGTCCATATCTGGTTTTCTCTTTAACCCTGTACAAGCCCATGAGGTAGGCAGGGCGCTCACCATAATTCCATTTTACAGACGGGAGAACTGATGCACAGGATGCTCTCACTGGGCACCATGGGCCTCAGCTCCTCTGAGCCCCCTCCACCAGGGCATGCATGTTTGTCCAGCTGCTTTCCCGCAGGCATGCTGCGGGATATGCCTGCCTCTGAGTGCCTGGCCCTCCCCCTTCCCAGGCACACTCAGCATCTCATGCTACTAGAGCCTTCCAGCGGAAGCGTGAGGGCCACAGGGCCAGGAGCCGTTGGCCCCATTTTGCAGATATAGAAACTGAGGCTAAGCCAGTTAAGGATTCCTGGCCGCTCAGGTCCCCAGGCCCCACACTCCAGCACTTCTCCATCTCTGAGGCCCACTCTCCTCGTACAAACAACCTCCTTCCAGGTCAGATAGTGGTCGTCATTTGCAGGGATGCAAAGCACCCCCACGCCCTCACGAGACCTCAAAAAACTATGAGGATGCAGACTCTGAAAACAGTCCACCTACCCCTCCCCACCTCTTTTAGAGATGAGACTCCTCTCAGGTAGCCCTGGAAGGACAAGACCAGATCTAGGTAACACTGAGGTATGTATGTGTGTGTGGCGGGGGGGGGGGGGGGGGGGGGGGGGGAGTGGCGGGGGAGTGAAAGTGAAAGTTGCTCAGTCGTGTCTGATTCTTGGCAACCCCACGGACCATACAGTGCATGGAATTCTCCAGGCCTGAAGACTGGAGTGGGTAGCTATTCCCTTCTCCAGGGGATCTTCCCGACCCAGGGATCAAACCCAGGTGTCCCACATTGCAGGTGATTCTTTCCCAGCTGAGCCACCAGGGAAGCCCGTGGGGTGGTGTTGGTGGTGGGTGTGGTCTCTCACCAGAGCCTTTGCCTCCCAGATTTGAGCTGTCCCTGCAAACAGTGCTCTCTCCCTCCCGGACTCCAGGGCTCCCCAGATTCTTTCTCATCCCTCTGTCTCCCCTCACCTTATAAACTAGATTCCCTATCTCAGAAGAATGCATGTGTTCCCTCTTCTTGAGGGAATGTGAAGATCTAATCCAATCTCTTGCATCTATTTGGCTGAGTATTAGCTATATTGTTGTTGTTTAGTCACTAAGTTGGGTCCAACTCTGCGACCCACTGGAACTGTAACCCGCCAGGCTTACAGGATTGTAGAAAACCCCATGGGATTCCCCAAGCAAGAATAGTGGAGTATTCTTCTTCAGGGGATCTTCTCAACCCAGGGACTGAACTCACAGCTACTGCTTGGAAGGAGGTTTCTTTACCACTGAGCCAACCCTTTGAGCGATTACTTAACTTCACTGAGCTTATCATCTATAGAAAGGGTACCCTATATTCTACTTTGTCTTGAGAATTAGATGCAAAAGTGTATGCAGAACATTTCATAGGTAGTTAGAAAATAACAGCTGCTCTCTCCCTTTCCTATAATTGTTGATAATAAGTTATAGAATGGAAAGGCCAGCAGGGGCCATGAGAGAAGCTTCAAGCACCCCCCACTCAGAAGTGTGTTCCTGGTCAATTAGAAGCAGAGCAGGGCTCCTGCAGGAGGCTGGGAGGGTCACACTGTGGCTTGGGAGGCACCTTCTGGAGGCCAGGTGGTGGGGATGCTGGGGAGACATGAAACCAATTTGCAAGTGACAGCTGACAAAGTCCTGATGCAGGGCAGGGGAGAGGCATCAGAGAGGCAAGATACAGGCACGCATGTGCCCAAACCCAGCATCAACCAGAGAGAATGTGGTGGAGGCCCCCATGAGAACAAGACTGCAAAATGGGACAGACCCCAATGCTTCCTCCCCAACTTGCCTCCATCGCTACTCATGGGACTTTGGGCAAAAGCTCTGAGCCCAAGAGTTGTCAGCTGTTGTGAGGGCTAAATGGCACTTTTTATTGACATATACACACTACTATATATAAAAGAGATACCCAAAGAGAACCTATTGTATAGTGCAGGGAACTCTGCGCCATGGTCCGTGGTGATCCAAATGGGAATCCAAAAAAAGAGGATGCCTGGAGCTGGTTCACTTTGCTGTACAAGCAGAAACTAACACAACATTGTAAAGCAACCATACTTCAGCTTTTAAAAAAGGAATGATCAATAAATACATGAAATTTTGTATTTCACTCAGAACAGTGCCCATGTCAGCAAGTACCTTTCCCTCTTTTCACAAATGGGGAAAACTAGGAAGGGAATATCTTTGCCCAGGAATCTACAGCTAGACGTGTTCATGGGTTCTATCTTCATGTTTCCAATCCTCGATGACATGCCTTCTGTTGCATACCAAATGCAGATTCTCACTAGCAAATCTCAAAAAGAATGAAAGAATCTATTAGTCACTTAAGTTCAGAATTTACTCCTATTAGATCTTGTAGCAGAAAGGAAATCCAAGATATGTTAGAAACAAATCTACTCTGGGTTGAAGAGGCTTATGGACTGTGTGAGGGACCGTGGCTTGAATGTGTTTTTGTCACTGTAGCTGGCTGCCCTGGCATGATGCAGGAAGCTAGCTAGACATTTCCAGATAGCCCTTATCCAGACAAAGGGCAGCCGACCAAGTCCCACGAGCTCCTTGTTACCACCCAGGGAATCGACATGTCCTTTGTAGGACCCCAAGTGAGTCTCTGCATTTGTCAGGAAAGAGCTCTCTTTTGTCAACCAGGCTTACAAAATAATAGGGCAGCCCCTCTACCCAGGAAAGTGTGCACAATACCAGCTGGTTGTCAAAGAGCAATGGTGGTCCCTGACTTGGAAGACCAAGGGCTGGCCTTGAATGTAAATGGCCAGAACCTGGGTGGATGGGAACCTTAGCTCCTCAGTCTCTTAATAGCATAATCTTGAGTAGGTTGTACTAGATGGCCGAGCCTCAGTCTCTTCATCTGCAAAATGGGCATGATAGTACTTACTTGAGGGATGTTTGGAAGATTAAAGGAAATAGTAGATGCAAAAGTGCTTTGGAAATTAGAAAATGTTGCTCCCATAAGAGACATTACCTTGATAACAATTGGTTCCTTGGAGCATTAGCCTTTTAGTAGAGGTTCCCGTATCCCCCGCTAAGCTTCCCTCAAGCCTGACACATCAAGGGAGAGGAGCGATTCCATCAGTCCTGGCCCCACATTGCCATCCAGGCGTTCCATGTCTCTCCCAGTTCCCCAGATAGTGATCGTGAGTAAGTTACTTCACCTCTTTGAGTATCCCTCTCCCCATCTCTGTGAAAGGGCCCACGATGTCTGCTCTGTCCACCAGGGAGGTTGTGGCCATGACCTTTCAGGAGATCACACATCCTTAGCACGCATCACCTGCTACAATATAACCCCTACCCCAGCCTTACTTATGAACCATGTGAACTCAGGCAAGGGATGCGATCATTCTGAGCCTCTGTTTCATATTCCCATAAATGGACATTAGAGGTACTCAATACTTGGGGCCACATAAGAAACAAATCAATAAACCAAGGGCTCAGGCTATCTCTGGAGCATGTTTATTAAGCACACTCTACCCACCTACCAAGAGTAGGTGTTTATTAAGCGGTGACTTCTTTCTCTCTTCCATCTCAATCCTATCCCCTACTCTGCCCTCAAGATTCTTTAGATGCTTAAATTGCTCCCCCAAATCCTTAGTAAACTATGTCAATCTGACAAACTTCTTCAATCTCCTTCAGCCAGGATATAGTCCTGCCCCAACTGGTAAAAGCTATGCCTAGAACCTCTATTTTCCTGCTCCTCTAAAAATGCCAGAAACACCCAGCTGGTAAGGGACTTGACAAGGATCTTTGTACTATCACCACCTCGGAGGTAAGACCACAGAAGTCACCACTGGGCCATAAGTCCTCAGGCTTAGGAGGCCAGAAAAAATATCAGGACATCTAAAACCTCAATAATTACTGGATAAAAGGAAATCCTCACCTCGTGTATAACCCAGCTGTATTTTAGGAAGTAGAAACTGGTTCGTCCTTCCATGGGGATGGATAGTGGTGTGAAAAGTTGAGTGACTCACCCAAGATAAAGATTTGCTGAGATCCACACTGCCCCAGCTGAGCACGTGGGATGTCGTGGAGGAGAACACAGTGATTGCTGTCCTCAAGGAGAAGACTGGAAATGACGTCACAAGAACCAGTGTGACAAATGTCAGGGAAAGCAAGGTCTAGGAGCACCTTGACCTAAGCTCATCTCAGGATATTTGAAGGCATTTGCTGAATATGAAGGATGAGAGTGGGGGTGGGGAGAGGACTAGAAAGGAGGGAGGTGCTTCCACCAGATGGGCAACCAACTGCATTCAGAACCTGGGCTTACCCAGTACCAGGAGCCACCAGTGGGGAGTCCAGGGGATCCCTGGGGGCTAGCCAAGATGGCTGGTACTTCTCCATGCTGTGCATGTTTGGAGTCCCCCAGACACCTGAAAGAACTTGTTGCATGCACCATGTACCTACCTGCACCCCTAAGGTCAAGAATAATTCCCTCAGATATTTGCAAACATCCCAGGCTGGGTTACTGTCCCTCACTGTCCCCAGGTGAGTAGACAGGCCACTCCAGCCTCTCCCTCGTAGGGGGAGCTGCTAACTGCCCTGCTCTCGGGTTCTTCTACCCCTCCCGTGAACACTCAGCGAAGCCTGCTCACCAAGCCTGGCTCAGGCAGAGGCTGTGTGCAGGGCAAGCGTGGGGGGAGACGGGGGTGTCCGAGGAGTTAGAGCAAGGTCACTAATGGGGCTGAGTCTTTCTCACCAGAACCCTCCTCTAAGAGCTCATCGATTATTCATGGCCATTTAGAGGTCTAACTTCCTTCCAAGGGAGGGAGCGCGATGGCCAGACCCGGAGAGGAAGCCTGGGGACAGAACCCCAGACGAAGTCCCCATCATCGAGGACTCCACAGGCTGAGGGCGGCCTCCAGGGAGTGGGGAGTGGGCAGCTGCCCGGGCCAGGCCACCTCGCAGCCTCCCCAGTGGACATACCCCGAGGCCGGCCCTCCTCCTGCTGGCAGATGTGTTCATCCACTAAATAATTTACACGCTCCAGGAAATGGACCGCGGAGATGCCAAAGCCATTAGAGGCCCCGCTGATGGGGGACGGGGACACGGGAGTGGAGGAAACACGAAGGGGCCGCCATCCCCAGCTTCTGAAGGCTCCGGAGTTGCCAGGCGCGATCAAACCCGCTTCTCATTGAGTTCACCACAGCCCCTGCAGGCAGTTCACAGCGACCTGCATTTTCCTGGTGAGTAAAACGAGGCTCAGAGAGGGTGAGGGACTCATTACAAGGCCTCACTATATGATGACATTCAAGCCCGATCTTCTGGTCATTGAGTACATCCTTTAAGCAGAGGGATTTCACTAAGAAACCAAGAGCCTGTTTCCTCTTTTTCAATTATTATTATTATCCTCAGGTTGGCTCCTGGTGAGACCAGATCCTTCATTTCTACCTTCTTGCAGCTGTCTATACCTGGGCCCAGGAACTCCTGCCCTTTCTGGGCCCACTGGAGGGGCTGTAGTCCTTTGGGACCCAGTCATTAAAACACTAAGAGTGCACATGCTTGTGCGTGCTAAGTCACTTCAGTTGTGTCCAACTCTCTGACCCATGAACTGTAGCCCAAGAGGCTCCTCTGTCTGTGGAATTCTCCCGGCCAGCCTACCGGAGTCAGTTGCCATCCCCTTCACCAGGAGATCTTCCCAACCCAGGTATTGAACCCAGATCTCCTGCATTACAGGCAGATTCTTCACCATCTGAACCACCAAGGAAGCCCAAGAATGCACAAGTTATGACCAACTGTGTCCATGGAGAGCCTGAGCTCTGGAGAAACAGAGAACCTGCCCAGGATCTCAGGGAAAGAAAGAGAGGGGAATCCAGCAGCCAGGACTTCAAATTCCAGCTCGCTTTCTTTTTTGGATGCTGCCTCTGACATCAGACTCTAGGTGTGGCCTCCATTCTGCTGTCTAAAACACCCAATGTGGAAAGACAGCCAGTTGTGTTTCTGCCCAAAGGGGCAACGGCTAGGACCTCTGTGTCTCCAAGGAGCCCAAGAATATCACCTCCTCCCAGTGCCCCACGCAAAACCAGTGCAGCAGGGGCAGTCCTTAGTTGGATGATAAAAATAATGCTCCAGCTGAAAAGCAAGCTCTCTGTCTGACCCACACAAGGGAAACTAAACACAACTCCACGGTGGATGCAGGCCAACACAGGCTGCGGAGACACGCCACAGGTTCATCAATCATTTCTCAGAAACTAGATCAGTGCTGGAGAAGAATGGTGAGGTGTGCACTTACGTGGGCTGCCCCTGTCCACTGCCTCTGGAGGCTCAGCTATCCCAAAGTTTATGTGTTAGTTTCTAGGGCTGTTTAGCCAAGGACCACAAACTCAAGGCCTGAAAAAAACAAAAGTTTCTCATCTCACAGTTCTGAAGACAGGAAGTTCGAAATCACTCACTCCGAAGATTTCGAAGATCTTTTCCTGGCCCCAGCTTCTGGTAGCCCCCAGGGCATTCCTCCATCTATGGCAGCAAAACTCCAATCACTCCCTCCTCTTCCCGTGGCCGTCTTCCCTGTGTCTCAGTGTTTAAATCTCCCTCTTCTGATAAGGGCATCACATATGGATGAGGGGTGTATTCCCTGGTGGCTCAGATGGTAAAGAGTCTGCCTGAGATGCAGGAGACCCAGCTTCAGTCCCTGGGTCAGGAAGATCCCCTGGAGAAGGGAATGGCTACCCACTCCAATATTCTTGCCTGGAGAATTCCATGGACAGAAGAATGTGGTGGGCTACAGCCCATGGGGTTGCAGAGGAGTCAGACATGTCTGAGCAACTAAGCACCTTAGCACCCAGCTACTCCTGAGTGACCTTGACTCAGCTAATGACATCAGCAAGGACTTTGCTTCCAAATTCAGCCACTACTCAAAAGGAGTGGAGGTTTGGGCTAGACTGTATCTTTCTGAGCAAAATAATTTAGACCATAACACCACACCAGGTGGAAGAATGTTGATTTTAAGGGTTGTGCAAGAATCAGTTAACCCAGGTCTCCTTTTCACTCTGCCAGGGGCCATGGTACCCTGTTTGTAGCAGCAGCCTTCCAGCTAAGGGGTGCAAAGAATGAAAGAACAGCAGGCAGAGTCTAGAGCAACCACAGGATCAAAGCTATCTCATCATCAGCTGCTTCTAAGAACTCTGTTGGCACATATCTTACTCATGCAAAGTTTTATAAGGCTTTTCTTGTCCTCAGAATCCAAATGATGACCTTCTTTCAATTCAATAAATATTTACTGAGAAACTACTCTGTGACAGCCCCTTGGGGGTGGGGTGGGAGTGGTGAGGGCTGGAAATTCAGGAATTATTTAGTTATTCCCCACCCTCATGCAGAGCTTCAACTCTGGTGGCAGAGCATTTGAGTCAATGGGCAATTATCCTATTGGTTGATAAATGCTGTAATAAATGGTGACCCAGATGCAACAGGGTAGAAAACAGCAACAAGCTGATCTCCAGGTTATCTTCATCACTCACCTTACCAAGCTCTCCATCCACCCAAAATAGATGTCTTGCCTCCAGTAAATACACACAAATCCGGGTTTTCTTTTGACAATAACAGGTGGCCCACTAAGGAATCGTATGGTACCCCGGATGGGTAATGAGGCTTGAAAGCTCTCCATCAGAGTCTTCAGCATTTCACACCATGGAGCCAGAGATGAAAGAGGAGAGTTCAAGCCAAGTGGCCTATGTGGCCATAAAAACCACCCAAGCAACACAACCTTATGGTGTTCTCTTCCCTCTTGGTCGCAGCAGGTTCTGGTACCACTAAGAAATTGGAAGCTCTGAAAATGCTTCTATTATTTAGAGCAAACCACCCCCAGGGCACAAGAGGACAGGACCCTAGAGGTGACTCTATAAAATGGAGCCTCGGCTTTGCGATTCCACGTCATCGTGTAGGGAAGGACCGCGTACGGCAGAGCCCTGGCAATGCCGCCCAGGTGGCAGCTGCAGCCATGGTCGTGTGCGGCAGCCCATCCTATAGGCATTCTGATAGGAGATGACAGCTTTCCTACCACACAGCCTGTATCCCATGGGAGGCGAGGAGCAGCTGGTCAACCACAAGAGGACTTTGATGTCAATATCAATTCTCTAGACCATGAACAGTCATTTCACCAAAAGGGAAACAAAGAGCCAGTAAACGCATGGTAAATGTCCAATCTATCTCAAACTCAAGGAAATGTGATTTAAAATAGCGATGGGTTATTAATTTGTATTTATTGAAATAGCAAAAAAATACGACGATACTCAGTGCAAAATGATGCAATGGAATGAGTTGTATCATTCATTTATGAGAGAGAAAAACTTAGAACACTCATTCTGGCAAAAGAGGAAATTTGACAACATGTACCCAAACTCTTCAAAAATGTAAAGCTTCATCTCACCTCTCACAAGTGATCTTAAAGAAATAATATAGAAAAGTGGTACTCGTAGAGTAACTTAGAACAAAATAGGGAAAAACATAAACATACAACAACATGGGAAGCAATAAATAAATAATGGTACCTTCAGAAGATGAAATATAAAGCCATTGAAAATTATATTTTGAGACAGTCTTTTTTTTAAGAGTAGGTTTTAAATTTTTGTTATTATTTTTGGTTGTGCTGGGTCTTCATTGCTGTGCATGGGCTTTCTCTTTGTGGCATCCAGTGAGCAGGGTCTACTTTTCATTGTGGCGCAAAGGCGTCTCATTGTGATGGCTTTTCTTGTTTCACAACACAGGCTCTAGGGTGTGTGAGGTCTTCAGTAGTTGCGGCACATGGGCTTCATTGCTCCCCAGCAAATGGAATCTTCCCGGAGCAGGGACTGAATCCTTGTTCACCAAAAGGGAAACAAAGAGCCAGTAAGTGCATGGAAAATGTTCACTCTATCTCAAACTCAAGGAAATGTGATTTAAAGTGGCAATGGGTTATTAACTTGTATTTATTGAAATAGCAAAAAAGTACGGTGATACTCATTGGCAGATGGATTCTTATCCATTGTTCCACCAGGGAAGTCCGAGACAGTTTATAAGTGAGAAAATATTTATGTTAAAAGAGAAAGTAGAAAGAACAACACAAAATTATATGTCCCATTTAATATTAGCTATGTAAATATGGATTTTTTAAAGACTGGAAAGAAATATATTAAAACAGTAGCAGTGACTGTGTCTGTGGGTTGGATTGTACATTAGATGAAATTTTTTCTGTTTTATAATTTCCAAATTTTTATTAATAATTATAGATTATTGTTCCAGTTAGCAAAAAATAGTCATTTAACTTGTTTTTAAAAAAATGTGCTCAGTCACTCGGACATGTCTGATTCTTTGTGACTCCATGGATTGTAGTTCACCAGGCTCCTCTGTCCATGGAATTTTCCAGGCAAGCATATTGGAGTGAGCTGTCATTGCCTTCTCCAGGGGATCTTCTCAACCTGTGTCTCCTGCATTGTCAGGTGAATTCTTTACCCCTGCACCACCTGGAAAGCCTCACTTAACATATATACATGTATGTTAATATGCTTAAATACTCTGACAGGACTGTGTTAGAAGCCAAATAAAGAATATTTATGTAGGTAGAAGAGAAGCCAGTTGTTATTCTTTTAAGTTTGCACTCAATATACCAGACTTCTTTGTATTAAATTATTGATTGGCATCACCATTTTTCTAAATGTTGCTGAATCAGGATCAACCAAAATATTGCTTATTTTTCAAGGCCCAGCTCAAGTTTCACCTCTTACTGGAAGATGCCAGGAGAACTCGGTCCACAGAACCTTCGTCCTCCTTGCGGACATTGTGGATGTGACCTTCCATACAATTCAATGAGGCCCTGTCATCTGTGTCTCCATTCCGTGTGTCTCCATGCAGGCTTCCTCCCTATGCTAGATTTTGTACTCTTGGGAACAGATAGCTATATCAGTTAGCTATAGCTGCATAATAAACCACTCTAAAACTTGGTGACTCAAAATCACAAATACATGAAGTTCTTGGGATGCTAGAGTTAGTTGTTCTTGGCTGAGTTCACTCATGCATCCACGGTTAGCACCAGGTTAATTAACTGATCTAGAGGGGCCTGAGTTGTTACATCTTGTCTCTCCTCCATGTCACCTCTTAATCTCCAACAGGTTAACCTGGGCATTTGCTCATGGAGGAACTAAGATTCAGAGATAGCACACGGAAATACACAGGCCGTTTTGAGGCCTGGGCTCAGAACTGGCATACTATCACTTCTGCTATACTTTATTGGCTAAAGCAAATCACAAGGCAGGCCTAGATTCAAGAGGTGGGGAAATAGGCCCCACTTCTTAATGAGAAGAGCTGGGAAGTTACGTTACTTGGATGTAGGGAGGAAATCATTGGGGCCACTGTTACCATAGAGATTTCTTTCTTTTTTTTTTTTCAATTTTATATTGTGCCTAGTGACTTATCTCATGTGTAACATGTGCAATAACCATTTTCCAACCCCCCTTTTTTTTGTTTTGTTTTTTGGTTATTTTTTTTTTTTTTTTTGCTCTGTTCTGAATCACAGGAGGTTGGAAGCCTGGAAACTCTATGCAAGCCCAGATTCCCTTGCCAGATGGCTACAGATTCAGTCCTGCCAATGGGAGACACTGCCAGGAGATTGAAAGGCAGGATGAAGAGAGAAACCATTATGGTTTTCTTACTTTTGCTTTTAGTGGCAGCAAGAGAAGCATCAGGGGTACAGGGGTTCTGGTCAGATAACACAGCTCCATGAAGGGAGGAGAAGGGGATGACAGACAACGAGATGGTTGGATGGCATCACCGACTCGACATGAGTTTGAGCAAGCTCCGAGACAGTGAAGGACAGGGAAGCCTGGTGTGCTGCAGTCCATGGGGTCTCAAAGAGCTGGATACGACCGAGCAAATGCACAGCAAATTGGTCATTACAGGTGGTGGGGGATGGGCCAGCAGCTAGACAGTGGTCTCTGCAGTATGGCACCTGAGGGTTCTGACCCTGGAGAAGTCAGTTCTGTTCTGACTCAGAACAGAAGCAGCTGATGGTGGTCTCCAAGGTCCAAAGGCAGTAGGCTCCTGGCTTCTGCTTTAGAGGCAGTGGTCACTCCAGCAGTTCAGCGTGAATTGTCATGGGCTCTGGGCAGCTAGCTCTCAAAATCAGCAACCTAGAACATGATGAATAGATGTGTAGGGACAAAACAGTTATTTAAGTTGTTTCCTCAGTTGTCTGTGATGAGAGCTCAGAGATGAAGCTGTTGGAGGCACTGGAAATAACGATTATAACATTTTGCAACATATGTATAGCAAGTCATGATCAACTTAGTGCTGTGTGTCAGTTATATTACAATAAAACTGAAAAATCATTTTTAATTAAAAAATAGTGAAGTTGGTGGAAGAAAAGGGAAGGAGAGAGGGGAGAGGAAGGATGGAAGGCAGGAAGGAGGAAAAGAAAGATTAGAAAAGTTGAATGGATGGGAATATGCTATTTCTGACTCTATTCAAGAGTTTATGTGATGAAAGAAGAATGGAACTGGAGGAATCAACCTGCCTGACTTCAGACTCTACTACAAAGCCACAGTCATCAAGACAGTATGGTACTGGCACAAAGACAGAAATATAGATCAATGGAACAGAATAGAAAGCCCAGAGATAAATCCACGAACCTATGGACACCTTATCTTTGACAAAGGAGGCAAGGATTACAATGGAAAAAAGACAACCTCTTTAACAAGTGGTGCTGGGAAAACTGGTCAACCACTTGTAAAAGAATGAAACTAGAACACTTTCTAACACCATACACAAAAATAAACTCAAAATGGATTAAAGATCTAAATGTAAGACCAGAAACTATAAAACTCCTAGAGGAGAACATAGGCAAAACACTCTCCAACATAAATCACAGCAAGATCCTCTATGACCCACCTCCCAGAATATTGGAAATAAAAGCAAAACTAAACAAATGGGACCTAGTGAAACTTAAAAGCTTTTGCACTACAAAGGAAACTATAAGTAAGGTGAAAAGACAGCCCTCAGATTGGGAGAAAATAATAGCAAATGAAGAAACAGACAAAGGATTAATCTCAAAAATATACAAGCAACTCCTGAAGCTCAATTCCAGAAAAATAAATGACCCAATCAAAAAATGGGCCAAAGAACTAAACAGACATTTCTCCAAAGAAGACATACAGATGGCTAACAAACACATGAAAATATGCTCAACATCATTCATTATTAGAGAAATGCAAATCAAAACCACAATGAGGTACCATTACACGCCAGTCAGGATGGCTGCTATCCAAAAGTCTACAAGCAATAAATGCTGGAGAGGGTGTGGAGAAAAGGGAACCCTCTTACACTGTTGGTGGGAATGCAAACTAGTACAGCCGCTATGGAAAACAGTGTGGAGATTTCTTAAAAAACTGGAAATAGAACTGCCATATGACCCAGCACTCCCACTTCTGGGCATACACACTGAGGAAACCAGATCTGAAAGAGACACGTGCACCCCAATGTTCATCGCAGCACTGTTTGTAATAGCCAGGACATGGAAGCAACCTAGATGCCCATCAGCAGATGAATGGATAAGGAAGCTGTGGTACATATACACCATGGAATATTACTCAGCTGTTAAAAAGAATTCATTTGAATCAGTCCTAATGAGATGGATGAAACTGGAGCCCATTATCCAGAGTGAAGTAAGCCAGAAAGATAAAGAACATTATAGCATACTAACACATATATATGGAATTTAGAAAGATGGTAACGATAACCCTATATGCAAAACGGAAAAAGAGACACAGAAATACAGAACAGACTTTTGGACTCTGTGGGAGAAGGTGAGGGTGGGATGTTTTGAAAGAACAGCATGTATATTATCTATGGTGAAACAGATCACCAGCCCAGGTGGGATGCATGAGACAAGTGCTCCGGCCTGGTGCACTGGGAAGACCCAGAGGAATCGGGTGGAGAGGGAGGTGGGAGGGGGGATCGGGATGGGGAATACGTGTAAATCTATGGCTGATTCATATCAATGTATGACAAAACCCACTGAAATGTGAAGTAATTAGCCTCCAACTAATTAAAAAAAAAAAAAAAGCATTCAGCTAATTTAAATATATGATAAAATTTAATAAAGCAACTTAGATGACAATAAAAACAAACAAACAAAAAAAAAGAGTTTATGTGATAACGACAAGATCATACTTAAATACTTAGCTCAAGACACAACCTGAAAACCAAAAAGCTTCTGTGTCAGCCCTAAAAGAATCTCCAATTTATGACATACTCAGGGTAAGGATATAAGACACAGATGAAAATCAGACCCAAAATTTAATCCTACAATTTGCAGAATTACAATATAAATGGAATTCAAAGCCTTGCCAGGTATATGACATTGATTGGGAAAGAGTGAAATTCTGAATGTTAGAACAAGTAAATTTAGATGGCTTTAGATAAATGTGAGAATCTATATTCAGTGAATACTCTTGGGACTTTTTTCTTTTTTTTTTGGTATAAGCACCCTGTCCTTCCATCTGTGAGCAAACCTTATAATACAAAATAACTATCAAGAGATAATACACAAAATAATTATGAAGTGATAGATTCAGATCTTCACAAGAAAAGACTCCAAGAAATTGTGCAAAGGGTAGACAGCCATAAATAAGTCATTGAATCTGCTTAAGCTCCAATACTTTGGCCACCTGATATGAAGAACTGACTCATTAGAAAAGACCCTGATGCGGGGAAAGATTGAAGGCAGGAGGAGAAGGGGACGACGACAGAGGATGAGATGGTTGGATGACCTCATCGACTCAGTGGACATGAGTTTGAGCAAACTCTGGGAGATGGTGAAGGATAGGGAAGCCTGGTGTGATGCAGTCCATGGGGTTGCAAAGATTTGGACACGACTGAGCGACTGAACAATCTAACCTCCTTAGTTACAGTTATGTAAACTGAGTCGCACAGAAGCTGTGATTAGAATTCTGACCCCTTCCCATCATATTCTCCAAATGAAGGGAAGCTGAGTATTTGCCGGTTCAAGTTGAAGTTTACTAGGTCCCCTCAAGAAACGTTCTCTGATGTTCATTTGGTAGAGTTCTCGCCTAACAAATATTCCTTAGGAATATGACCTTAGCTTGTCAAAAGTCAAGCTGTAGATTGTAACTGCTACAATCTATTAACATATATTCCTATCTGGATTTCTAAAGATTATTCAAAGTTTACAAATTCTGATATAGAGAATTCCTGGTGGTCCAGTGGTTAGTACTCCATGCTTCCACTGCACAGGGGGGCACTGGTTCTAACTCTGGTTAGGGAACTAAGATCCTACAAGCCACATGGCACAACAAAAAAAGGAAGATAAATTCTGATATACGCCGTTAGAGGGTGGATAATCGCTCTCTGTGGAGAATTACATCACTCAAATTAAACTTTCACAGGGAAAGTTGGCCTTGACCATGCAGATGCTTCAGGAACTGTTATCTGGGTAAAAGCATATATTTTCTCAACTATCTCCCTGGCACGCCATCCTCCACATGATGCTAAATGTTCACTTTTTGTTTTTATTTTCTCAGACTCTGGATATTATCCATGGCAATATGAGGTAGTAATCTTAGCCAGTGCTGAACTTGACACCACTCACTTAACTAACAATCTTCCTGTACCAAGAGGCTGCTGGCATTTCATACCTCCGTATCAAAGCATGGAGGTTCGTAGAGCCACATTCCATGTGTGGTGTATTGTGTAACAGTTTCCAGATTCACACTATTTAAGTATGAAGACAACTTGCGGCCAGTCTTAAAAACCTGTTGCTCTAGCCTGAGTCCCAGAGTACCAAGATATTTTTGCCTTATCCTTCAGAAAATTAACACCCAGTGGAATTTCATTTACCCTAGGCCGTCAGTGACTTACTTGAAGTATTAAGTCTATGTTAGGTCTGGGAGGAAGCTTAGAAATGAAGTATCGCCACAGCCATGAAATACACCCACTTGCCACTAAACAGGGCTAGGTACTATCCCCTGGGCTTCTAAGGGTCTTTTACAGCATTGTGAAATTAACCTTCTGAGTGAAGAAAGTATGAGCTTTATGGTCAAGGATCGATATTCAGATCTGGTTTAGACCATTTGTTAACCCTGTGGCCACAATCTACTTATAGAATCTCAGTTTCCTTGGAAGGATGGTAATGTCTGCTTGAAGGGCTGTGGTGAAGAAGAAATAGTGTAGATAAGAACCTACTAGAAGGCTACCGCTTTAACAACTACACAAATGGTCAGAAGTGACATATACACTACTATATATAAAATAGATAGCTAGTGAGAAGCTACTGTATAGCCCAGGGAGCTCTACTCAATGCTCTGTGACAACCTAAATGAGAAGGAAATCCAAAAGAGAGGGCATGTATGTAAACATATGGCTGATTCACTTTGCTGTAGAGCAGAAAATAACACATTATAAAGCAACTGTACTCCAATAAAAACTTTTTTTAAAACGTATTATTTTATTTTGCAAAGACTATCAATGTATGTCTGTCACAGCTTGTCTCCAAAAATGAAGGACATGACCCTAATGGACCACTCTCTCCTACATTAGAACACTTATAGGCCTGGCCACAGAGAATGTAGATTGACTCTGTGGATTACTTTAGGTTACAAAATATTCCAAAATGACCCTGCAAGATTCTGCTTTTATGCTCTTGGAAGTCTTAAGAAGCCTAATTGCTCTCCTGAAGAAAACGGCCATGTTGAGAGGTTCTTGAGGATGAGATGCTACATGGAGAGAGAGGCGACATGAGGATAGACCACTAAGGTGTGCAGAAGAAAGAAGCCATCTTGGATACTTCATTCCAGTAAAGTTCCAAGCAGATCCTACTGCTGGATACAATCTTATTACAATCTCATGAGAGACCCAAAGTGAAAGTGAAAGTTTAGTCGCTCAGTCATGTCCGACTCTTTGCGACCCCATGGACTGTAGTCCACCAGGCTCCTCCATCCACGGGATTTTCCAGGCAGGAGTACTGGAGTAGGTTGCCATTTCCTTTCCCAGAGGATCTTCCCAACCCAGGGATCAAACCTGTGTCTCCCACATTGTAGGCAGACGCTTTACCATCTGAGCCACCAGGTAAGTCCTAAGAGACCCAAAGCGGTCAGCAAAAGACTGACCCAATTTATACAGAGCTGCCCATAACATCAGAAGAGATTATGTGCATCCTTAGTCACCTCAGTTGTGTCTGACTCTTTGTGACCCCGTGGACTGTAACCCTCCAGACTCCTCTGCCCATGGGATTCTCCAGGCAAGAGTACTAGAGTGGGTTGCCATGCCCTCCTCTGGAGGATCTTCCCAACCCAGGTTCTTTACCACTAGCGCCCCCTGGGAAAATGCTAAATTTGGGGTCAGTTCTTCACACACGATAACAAGCGTGATCTCTGATCCTTCCATTCTACTGTACACTTCCTAGAAACAGGGATTATGTTCTTTAACATCTTTAGATTCCAGCACATGGCATAGGAACTGACCAAAAGTAAGTATGAAATAAATGTATGCTGAGTAAGTTAGTAATGGAATGAAATTAATCTCATCAACCCTTTCCTTTTTCAGAGAGTGGAACAGCCCAGAAGGAAGTATTAGTAACTCTCCAATAACTAGATTCCTAAAAATACCTCTTTATGATGTCTCCTCATCTCTAATTCCTCTGTCACTCCAATCAGCATCACTTCCCTCCTGAAGGGTTATTCGTACCATCTCTTAACTCTGAGTCTAAAGCCTTCTTCCCACAAACACCCTCCAGGCGGGCTCTAGAGTAAGTTTTCCCAAGTGTCAGTCTGACTAGCTCCTTGAGACAGTGGCTGTCAAAGTTCTGCAGGGTGAATTCCAAACAATGTAGCCTACAGACAAGTCTGCTCACTTTACTCCTGATACCACACCCCAAATACCCCTAAGTTCCAGCGGGGCCAAATGGCTTGGCATTCCCTGAATCTACCAGGTCGCACATAAACTTCTCCTCACACCGTTTTCTCACTGCTACCCTCACTCAGGCCCCCACGAATCCACTTATACCTGGCTTTCTCCAATTTCCACATCAAGACTCAGCTTGCTCAGTGTCCCAATTCCTCAGAAGCATTTCTGACACCTTCTAGTCTTTCATGTTCTGAAAAGCTTAGGTATAATCTAAACGCCTGGAGAAGGAAATGGCAACCCACTCCAGTGTTCTTGCCTGGATAATTCCATGGATGGAGGAAGACGGTGGGCTACAGTCCATGGAGTTGCAAAGAGTCAGACATGACTGAGCTTGTACACCTGCATACATTCTAAACCCTATCACAATATAGTGTACTTGTTTATTTACCTCAATCTCTCTCCCACAAGGTGTGTGCACCCTTGTATAATCTCTGTCTCCTTCCACAAAGTCTGACACTTAGCTAGTACTCAATACTATTAAATGCATGGGTGGATACATGGATAGATGGATGGCTGACTAACTATAGTTTTCTTTTACTGAAACAGAATTACTTCTTACCCACCCCATCCTCCCGCCAGACTAGATTTTTTTTCTCAATCCTGCAAATTAGAAGCTATTATTTCTTCTATCAGCCATAGTTTCAGAAATGTAAAGATTAATACTCACGATGAGCAGCAAATGTTTCATCCTTAAGGTGCCACAGGAATAACATTTGTTAATTCATATTTGCATTTGAAATTGAAACACAAATTGGCACAAGAACTATTACACATCCCGGCTAATTAATGTTCTAAAAATGAATTATGCAAATCAACCTCAACAGGCCTCAGAAGCTCTTTCCATGTATAATGAACGACGCAGAACATGAACCTTGTTTAGGGGCTGATTCTGGTGAGACTGTAGAGTGGAAAAAAGCCTGGCGTGGGAATCAGACTTAGCTCATTCTGTCATTCATCGCAAGGTAGCAATCTCCCTGGCCCTCAGTTTCTTTATCTGTTAATTGGGAATGAGGATGCCTACCTGAAGGGATGAAAGAAGGCTCTCTTCCAAGGTTCTTGACCCCAGGCAGCTACCTGTAGACAGTGGTTTTCTTGGTTCTTTGGCTTTGTGATGCTGCATCCTAAATCAACCCTGAAGGACTGATGCTGAAACCGAAGCTCCAATACTTTAGCTACCTGATGTGAAGAGCTGACTCATTGGAAAAGACCTTGACACTGGGAAAGATTGAAGGCAAGAGGAGAAGGGGCCCACAGAAGATGAGATAGTTAGATGGCATCACCGACTCAATGGACATGAGTTTGAGCAAACTCTGGGAGATGGTGAAGGACAGGGAAGCCTGGTGTGCTGCAGCCCATGGGATCACAAAGAGTCGGACACAATTTGGTGACTAAACAATGAACAACGCCCTCCTCTCACATGGCCCCCTGCCTGCCTCCTTTGCAAACATGGAGTCTCACTGCAAATGTGACTCTGCTCTGTTCATCCTTGAAATGGAGGCCACCACGCCATGCGTATGTCTCTATCTCCCTCACTAGGAGTCTGCTGGACGGACAATGTAACGTCTAGTCTGACCACGGGGCAGTCCTCAGACCTTGAGAACGGAATGTCACAGCAGCTGGGGGAGGTCACGGTGACTGATTACGTAGCAAGGCGGACAGCAGCGAGATTCTGGACAGCTGTCTGTGTGGTCTGCGGCAATGCTCTGATAACCTATCATCCTGACCATTTGGGGTCTCCTGATTTGGCTGGGCCTAGACCAGCACCAGCAAACCCGCCTGCTGGGTATGATGCCACAGTGTGGGCTGGCACCGCTTTGCCAGTAATAATTGTGGGTATTAACTAGAGTCCCTCTGTAGCCCACTGCAGGCAGTGCCAGTGGTTATGTGATGATTCAAAGTCATACTGTGATGGGTCTCCAGGAGCCCAGTGAGGAGGGCATTGAAAGCTGAAGGCTGAAACAAACAGGACCCAACGTGACCGTTAGGGCAAAACAAGGGCTGACCAGGAAGACTGGCTGGTCAGCGTACTGCCAAGGTCATCAGCATGTTAATATTTCCCTCATGTTTCCACTGTACACAAAGCGGGAGGTGCCTGATTCAGGCCGGCTCTCTTCTAAAGCCATTATTGCAACACCCGATGACCAGACTGACCTGGACAAATAGAACCCCCAGGAGAAGGTGGCACCCACAGAAAAATCACCCTAACAGTTCCTCCAGCCAGCACCCCTCTTCTAAGCTAGAAAGATTTCCCAATCCCCTAGCAATTAAAATAAGCATCACGTACCAGGGACACATTGCAGGTAGCTGGGTCTCTCTATGGACGCTATGCTATGTATGCTCAGTTGTGTCCAATTCTTTGTGAGCCCCATGGACTGTAGCCCACCAGGCTCTTCAGTCCATGGGATTCTCCAGGCAAGAATACTGGAGATATGGGTTGCCATATCTCCATAAAAATGGGTTGCCATTTCCTACTCCAAGGAATCTTCCTGACCCAGGGAACAAATCCACATCTCTTACATCTACTGCATTGGCAAGCAGATTCTTTAACACTAGCGCCACCTGGGTCTTCCTAGGGACCCTGATATAAACAGGTGCCAGCATCTTCATCTCTCAAGTGGAGAGGATTAATTCCTTTCTATTTATTCTATTGATTGAAAAGTCCAAGTGATAAGACCTCATTCAGGCATTATTTGAATAGTAGTAACAGAACCAACAGAAACAGTATTTTTTTGGGGCTCCAAAATCACTGCAGATGGTGACTGCAGCCATGAAATTAAAAGATGCTTGCTCCTTGGAAGAAATGCTATGACCAACCCAGCAGCATATTAAAAAGCAGAGACATTACTTTGCCAACAAAGATCCATCTAGTCAAAACTATGGTTTTTCCAGGAGTCGTGTATGTATGTAAGAGTTGGAGTATAAAGAAAGCTGAGCGCTAAAGAATTGATGCTTTTGAACTGCAGTGTTGGAAAAGACTCTTGAGAGTCCCCTGGACTGCAAGGAGATCCAACCAGTCAATCCTAAAGGAAATCAGTCCTGAATAATCATTGGAAGAACTGATGTTGAAACTGAAACTCCAATACTTTGGCCACCTGATGCGAAGAACTGACTCATTGGAAAAGACCCTGACACTGGGAAAGATTGAAGGCAGGAGATGGAAACGACAAAGGATGAGATGGTTGGATGGCATCACCGACTCAATGGACATGAGTTTGAGCAAACTCCAGGAGACAGTGATGGACAGGGAAGCCTGACGTGCTTCAGTCACGCTGCAGTCGGGAAGAGTCAGACATGACTGAGTGACTGAGCTGAACAGACTGAACAGAATCAAGATAAAATCCATGTGTTCTTGATCTCAGGGATGGTCCCATCTGATGGAGAGGACTGACCTCCCCCCCTCACCCCACCGCCCCAACTCACTCTGGTTCCATGTCTCAGACACACAAAGGATAGAAAAGCCTTGGGGTTTTCTGTACTATAGAGTGGGAACTAGCTCTGAGCTGAAGTATTTACTTACAGCAGAGATTGTAAAGGAAAATAAGAAAATTTTCTAAATTTGTCCCTAAAACATTTATAGTCACTGCCATGTTGTTTCACACATCAATTTAGATGTAGTTTAATGAAGCAACAAGACCATCTGCTTCCAAGCCAGACATCCCAGCTTGTGTGACCTTGGACTAGTCCTTTTATCAATCATTAAGTGTCCATTTCCTCAACCGCAAAATGAGATTTATACCTAGAGCAGAGGGCTGTGTGTTGATCAGAAAGGCATCCAGAGTAGCTGCTAAAAGTGGAAGATCTGAAGGCATATTACCAGGATTTGGATCCACAGTTCAGCTCTCTCCAGCTGGGCGACTTAAGCAAGTCATTTCACAGTGTTTCAGTCGCCTTCACAGAAAACAGAGTAATAATCGTACCACCTCCTAGGATCAGGGAGAGTATTAAGTGAATCTGCCAGGGTCTGAATGTCTGTGTCCCCCCTACATTCACATGTTGAAATCCTAACCCCCAAAGTCAATGGTATTTGTAGTTGGGGCCTTTGGGAGGTGCTTAAGCCAATGAGGGTGGATGGAGCCTTCATGAAGGGGATCTGTGCCCTTTTAAAAGAGATGCCCCACCCCTTCCCCAGAGTTCCCTTACCCCTTTTGCCACGTAAGGACACAGTCAGAAATCAACTGTCTGCAACCTGGAAAAGAGACCTCACCTGACCATGCTGGCACCCTGATTTCCAACTTTCAATCTCCAGAACTGTGAGTGATTCATTTCTGTTATTTATAAGCCACCCAGTCTGTGGCAGTTATTATAGCCGTGAGGATGGACGAAGACACAGCTAATACCTGGAAATAGCGCCTGGTGCATGGGAGGCTCTCACATGTTGCTGTTGGGATCCTTGATGTCTTCAGTCACTCATTAGCATTTTTTCTGTGCCGGGTCTTTCCAGAGGCACTCTAACACAGAGGGGAATTGATCACCATCCCCAAGGGGCTCACTGTCCACCAGACAAGAAGGTCAAATACACAAGCAATTGCAGCAGTGTGACAGGCTCTAGAAGATGCCTGATCCAGCCTAGAGAATTCCAGAAAAGGCATCACCTGTGGAGAGTCTTGAAGGATAGCAAAAAACGTCCAGTGGGATGAAAGTGAATCCAGGGTGTGGGACCTCAGCATGCAAGGACACGGAGGTGAGAAACTGGATGTAGCATTTGCAGAGAGCAGAGTATGTCAGTGGGACAGGTGGAGGGGGGCAATGTGGGGTCCGGCTCTAAGAAGGCTTTGTCCCAGGTGACAGCGAGTTAAGACTTCGGTTTTTAAAAAATCTCCTGAGGACCAGCTCTGAGAATTTAGATTAATTTCCCAATTTGTAAAATTAGAGTATTACAGGAGATGCTGGCTGAGATCCCTCTGAGCTCTGAAGCAATTTAATTCTCACCAGATTGCAACCTCCCTGGAGGCAAAGTGTGTGTTCTGTTCTTCTGCCTCCCCTGGTCCACCTCAGCGGGGGCCAGGTTTATGCCCAAGAAGCAACTTTTCTGCTGTCTGAATGTTCTAGTCTTTTCTAGCTCTGAAATCTCTCATTTTAATCCTTCACAAACAGATTCCAGAAGGCATGTATTTACAAAACTTAGCCGCCCTGGATCTTTATTTTATTTGTTTCTGCATTAAGACAAAACAACAGTGTCTGTATACAGGATGTCAAGGATTTTAAAATTTGCAACCAAATGTGACCATCACCTGAATTGTCTCATTCAGAGGATGCTAGGGTCTAGGAGCCTCTGGGAGGAAGAAAACCCAGGACTCTCCAGGGTAGACGATCAGGGAACAGGAGAGACGGGCATCCAGCCCTGGCTTCTGAGCCTGAGAAAATTAGCTGAAAAAATGATCTCCATGGTAACAGGAAATTTGTTTCTTAAAGAAGGTTAGAAATAATGCCTTTGGAAGAAACTCCACGGCAGATAGAATATTCTCAGATTACGCAGAAATGGTGTCTATGCCAACAAAATGACGGGCCAGGTGGCTCCATTATCTGGATAATTTAGGCCTGAACCAGTGATTTGTAAAAGAATAGGAGGCTTTAAGACCTGAAGAATGGAATGTGGCAGGTATGGCCAAAGCACAGGTGAGCTGTCTCTCCAGAGTTTTCTCTGCTGATCTGGGACCCAGAACAGGACTCGCAGGTCCAGGCTGTGAGCATCTGCCAGGTACTTCCCAAGACGGAATGAAAAGTGTGTGGAATTGTTAGATGCATCGCCAGGAAGTCACGAGCAGTGGCGGTGCCCCAGGCAGAGAGAAACCAGAATCTTAGGTGAATCAGGGACTGGGCCAATTCTAGCAAAAGTGCCCAAACACCCTCTTTTATTTATTTATTTATTTATTTATTTGCCCAAATAGAAAGAGAGCCAAGATCGCAAAATCCTCCTGCCCTATTTCCCTCCAACATTTCTCCTTTTTCTACACATTAACCTTCTTTCCTCTCTACCACCTTTATTTCATCCCTGCTGGGAAGATGGAGAGCCATTTGGGAACTTGAAACCCATTTCGCTTGGGTCAGTTTTTCAGAGGAGACAGCAAAGCGTGGACCGATGCTGGAGACAGGCTGCGCAGATTCCAATTCCTCATCTGTAAAAAGGGCATGAATATATATAGGTGACTTCCTATACTGGCATTGGGGTGAGGATCAAATGAGTCAACATTTGTAAACATGACACGTGGTAAGAGCTACATAGGCATGTGATAAACCCCCGAAGGATTTTAAAATACTGAAGCCACAGCAAAAATCAGACTAGACTCTCAGACGCAGAGGCACCCTGGTAATTCCTGGGTTGAGGAATCCCTTTCACTGGGGATCATTAAAGAATTACAGATGATGGGCAATGTCGCATGTCATCCTGTTTCCCTGTTACACAGACGAGAAACTGATGACCAGAGATGGAAGGCAGTATGGCATCCCAGGCAGCCCCAAGGGTTTTGGGAAAGAGATTTGCCATCTTCCAGGCAATGCCAAAGGGATGCTGGGGCCACTGCTTGCGGGAGGGCAGGGAAGGCCTCCTAGGAAGCCTGTGTCCCCATCTTTTCCCTGCTAAGGAGACTCCCCAGACTTCTGCCCAGGATTAATGCACATTAATAGGTAGTTCCTGAAAAAGTAGATTAGAAGGCTTTCCTAGTCATCTGCACTTGGGGCACTGCAGAGGCTGGCTCAGCCCCAATGGAGTCTCCAGTTCAGAGAGCTCAGGGAAAATCCTGCAGGAACAAAGTCATTGTGTGAGTTACAAAATTTGTTCCAAATTTATCTGAACTCAAAGTCCCTCAGAGTCATGCATCTTATGAAACTAATGTTTTGCAACACACAACACTGAGGACTGTCCACTTCCCACAGTCAGTGAATAGCAAACACTGACCCCAGGGAGGTGGGAGGTGAAGGGCCGTGTGGTGGAGTCGGGGACCATGGGGGTCCCTGGATCTCCTGGCTCAGGCCCACCCAGCAAGGACTCTGGAAATGTTTGCCTGATATCTTGTCTCCTTTTGGTTTGTGTTTGTTTATTTACCTGCTTGGTGGCTGCATAATGAATGAAGGTATTCCTCCTGACAAGATAAGGATTCTCATGGCCGCAGTGTTTTTAGGACCTCAGCGTGTAAATTATGTGGCAAAAGAATTCTTTGGTAGTTATATCTGATGATAAATTCCTAGACCACCTAGTTGAGGTGGAGGAGGTAGTTCATGCATCACCCCTTCTGGTGTCTCATCAGCTCCTGAACCTGGCAGAATCCAGGGCAGCCTGGAATCCTTTAACAACCAAGTGAATCAAGGCTGTGACACTTGGTAGCTTTGTGAATTGGCCAAGTTATTTAACGACACTGAGCCAGGTCCTCCATCCTGATGTCTAATAATATTCAACATATATCGAACACTTACTGTTTCCCAATAACTGTGTTCACAGCTTTACCCACATTATCTCATTTAAGTCTCATCATTTGAGAGGAGAAAACGGGACACAGGAGTTATTTGCAGCAGAGTAAATAACATGCCCACGAAACGTGCAAATCTACCTGTTCTTTAATGAGACAGCACTTGGGCAGTTATCCTAGGGCCCTGCTGGTTGTTGTGAGAAGCCAGCTTTATGATGTATTGGATCAAAGTGGGGACCAGCAAATGTCCCTTCTTTCCTCTGGGTTCCCACTCCTAGCCTGAGTCCAGTGGAAAAATAACTTTATTTCCCTCCCACCTTTCCTTGTTCCCTTCACTCCCTATTTTATTCATTCATCAAACCTTTACTGAAAGCATTCTCCATGTTCCAGACCAGATTTTTTATTAGCAACTGAGCAAATAAAGCTGAGCCAGACAGGGCTGTCCCTGCTCTGAGGCAGCTGGGAGTCTTGTCTTGGTTTTGCCGTGTTAGCTAATTCCATGGGAACATACACACAAAAAGAGCCCAGGTCCCACACTTCCATTTTGTTTTGCTGTCATTTGAAGAGAAAACGATTGCTCACTTCCTTTCCTTTTTTAAAAAATATTTTTATTTATTTATTTGGCTCCACTGGGTCTTCACTGAGGCACATGGGATCTTCGATCTTTGTTGTGGCACACAGGCTCTTTCAGTTGCGGCATGCGAGATCTAGATCTCTGACCAAGGATTGAACCCTGGCCCCCTGAATGGGGAGCTCAGAGTCTTAGCCACTGGACCACCAGGGAAGCCCAAGATCTCTCACTTCTTGAGCACATCAAAAGCCAAGTCATTCTCCTTTCTCTCGCTGAATCATTGCGGCCACCCTTAGAAGGGCATCACTATGTCTACTTTTATATAAAAGCAGATCTGACACCTGAGTGGCTCAGGGGCTCATCTCTTGGCCCCATAAGCAGCCAACTCTAACTCCCCCACCCCACCACTTTTTTTTGTGGACCTGCGCTTCTTCTTGGTGTCCATTTCTCGGGGCTGACTTTGCATGTGATGACTCAAAGATTTCTGCAATTTTTTTTCTCCTTTTGGGGAGTTGGGAGAGAATATTTAGTCATTATGTCCATAATCAGCCCCCATCTCATGAATGGTCACAACCCAAGTCCCGCAGTACAGCTGGGAGGCAGGGGTCATGGGGTCCCTGGCACCGCCTTGTCCCCCACCCCCACCGCCCACCCCCACCCGGGGACGCCAGGCATGGTTGGCCGGCTGCCACTTCACTGCGGGCTCACACAGCTGTTTCCAGCCAAGGTGAGGGCTTCCTCTTAATGGTGTCGTTTACAAGTCCATAAATCGGAATGGAGCCGTTTCCGCCACTGGTCCCACCTCCCTGGGCTCTGGGGTCTCACCCTGCAGACTGGGGCCTCATTCCTGCCCTAAGAGCCCTCCTCTCTCACCAGCCCTGGAGCAGCCCGGTCATAAAGGCCCCCTCCCCTCCGAGGGCAGAGTTCAAAGCTTAGGCTTCCCAGGATCCCGTCCTAAACTGTCAGTCCCGCCCCGCTTTATGGCCCCTGCTCCCCCATCCATCGCTCAGCACGAGAGCCAAGCCCTGGGGTCTTATCTCCCAGCCGTGGAGATAAAGGCCACAGGGGCTCTGAAAAGCCGCCCACCCGAAGGTGCCTTGGCCCAGGACTCCCGCTGCTCCCTGGGGTGAGTATAATGAGTTTGAGGAAAAATGGCCTTTTTCAAACCAACAGGGAAGACAGTCCCCCTTAGGCGCTGGGATATTCCTCCATCTGACCTTCCCGGAACAACACTTCTGGCAGGAACGCAGAGGGGACAACCCTGGACCCCCAGGGGCTCAGGCCTCCCTGGGTACCCCAGGCCAAGGTGATAATGAGGTGAGAGAAGATGGCGGCTTAATGGGCCTGTGCCCGTGGGGAAGGGAAGGAGGGCTTCCCCGGCCAGGCCCTGCAAGCTGCAGCCCCACAGGAAAGGAGAGCAGGCCAAGGTCACAAAGAACCTGTGAGAACCCCTCAGGCGGGCACTTACCTGTTTGTTCAAAACACAGAAGCAGAGAACCTTCGGCGCGCAGGCCTGTGCTGTGGGCTCAGTTCAGCGGCGCATTGCTCACCCTCGGGGGTCTGGATGCGTGCACTCGAGCGAGGCAGGCGAGTCCTGAAGAGCAAATAGGAGTCTGCAGGGCTAAGAAAGGGCTTCCTTGGTAGCTCAGTGGTAAAGAATCCGTCTGCAGTGCAGGAGACATGGGAGAAGCAGGTTTGATCCCTGAGTCAGGGAGATCCCCTGGTGGAGGAAAAAAAATGGCAACCCACTCCAGTGCTCTTGCCAGAAAAATCTCATGGACAGAGCAGCCTCATGGGCTGCAGTCCATAGGGTCACAAAGACAGCCTCATGGGCTGCAGTCCATAGGGTCACAAAGAGTTGGACATGACTGAGCAACTACATCCACACACAGGGCTGAGAAAGGGAGTGAAGACAGCTGTAAGAGGGAAGACCCTGTAGGAAAGGCAGGATGCCTCTAGGGGCTGCCAGTCATGCAGGTGAGAGCGGAGGCCAAAGGCAGGGCCAGGGCAGACTCTCTCTTGACAACCTCATACTCTGAGGGGAAAAGGGTCCATGGGCTGCTGCATCGCTGCCTCCTGGCCTATGCTGAAACCAGAGACACTGCTCATGGAGCCCTTTCTGGAAGCCAGGTGGGGAAGATCTGGTCTCCCGTGCCCTCCCCAACACGGTCCAGGCCAGGCAACTTGCCGTCACCGACACCAGCCTTGGTACTGGAATGACCAGGAGGAAGCACCAGGGACCCAGGGAGGGAAGAGTCTAGGGCGCGGGTCACCTCGCACCCTGCCAGGACCCAAGCATCTGGTGGTCAACCGTGCCTCTGCACACAGCCCTGTGGAGACCACCCTGCTCTCAGGGAGCTTCCAGGGATGGCGACAGTGGGAGTCCCGCTTCTCAAGATAAAAACCGAGGCCCAGAAATGTGACAGCGATAACAGCTAATGTCAGGTCAGCGCTGGTCTATCTGGGGAAGTAGAGACGGCTTCCCTGCAGGGGCAGATGCAGTCTTCGGAACCTCAGCATCCAAGCCTTTGTGCAAAGGAGAGGAAGCCCCTCCCCCTGGGCAGAGGTGGAGGTTCCCCCCCGCTCCCTGGGTGCACAGACCATTGAGGAAAGCATGCTGGACTGCAGCCACCTTGCTTGGGCATCCTTGGGCACCTTGAATTAGTGAGAGAAGTAGAGAGGCCTGAGGAGGCTGCAGTCAGGCAGAGGCATCCATCAGTCCCACTATGGCGACCCAGCTTACTGCCGCGCCATCCCTTTATCTGTAGGCTAAGCCTGATAACACCTATGCACTGGGTTTAAAGGTCCCAGAGTAGACGGCACGTCTTATTATTCCAGGGCCTCCAGAACAGAAGATGAAGGCGCCCAGAGCCCTGGATGTTTTCCTTCCTTCCTCACTCAGAGACAGGTCTTGGTTATTTGCTTCCTGTCTCCGTGTAATTACAGTACAAGGGCCTCATCCTCCAGGCCTGTTTTAGCGAAGGAGGAAGGAAGTCACAGGCCTTTTCGCGGGTAACTCCCCGCTCAGAGACGCCAGCTGGGAATTTGACTAATCTGTGATTGCAGCCAATAACCCCCGCGTGTTCCAGATCAAGGTCCTGCTCAGGCCAGTCAGGACCGCCCCCGTGGCCATCAATCAGCCACTGTTCTCAGGCGCGACCTCCGGGGCACCCGTCCTCTCCTGCAGCCTGGAGAGGACATGGCTGGAGAGAGAGGGAAGTCCCTCCAAGCACATCGTGGAGCACCAGGGCCAGGCCAGACACTGGCCTCTCTCACCAGCAGCTGGACTGTGAATACGTCCATGTGTGTGTCCCTTCTGGAGGGCCCAGGCAAGTGTGCACCGGGAAACGCCCTTAATTCTGGCAGAGCTAGGAATCATCAGACAAGGATGCTTCTTCAGGTCCCAGCGTAGAGGCCCAGTGGATTCAGAAAGGACTGCGGGCTTTCTCCAGAGATATGCTGGAAGAAAAGTCATTTCCACTGAGTTGAAAGAACTAGACAGAACTCCAAAACTGGCTCTATTTTATGCCCTCAAACAAGTTCCTTCTTACTAGGCAGCAAACTCTTCTCTAGAAAAGGAGAGTAAGAATTTAAAACCCCCAAGGGCCCTTCCAGAGCTGACAGCCTAGGGCACTGTGGTTCTGGGAATTACAAAGGATCCTGGCCTAGTTGGTGGTATGGATTAAAAGAGAATATTTATTTGTGAAAACTCAGCTCTAATGAAAAAAGGGAGACTTTCTTTTCAGGAAGCTGGCAGCAGGGTCCATTAAGCTTTCACAGAAAGAGTTATATAGTTGTCTTGCAAACCAAGTTGGTCTTAATGAAGTATCTTGTACCTCAAAGAAGGAACTCCTGGTCAGTGTAGAAGAGTTTGAATCTTTGAAAAGAAACCACCTTTATAGGTGAAAGTGGCAACAAGCAGGAAGATCCCAGTGAAGGTCCACAAGCATTAAAAAGGATGATGTAGGGCTTCCCTGGTGGCTCAGAGATAAAGAATCCACCTGCCATAGCTCAGCCCGGAGCTCTGTGATGACCTAGAGGAGTAGGGTGGGGTGGGAGGTGGGAAGGAGGTTCAAAAGGGAAGGGACATGTGTATACCCATGGCTGATTCATGTTGATGTATGGCAGACACCAGTGCAATATTGTAAAGCAATTATTCTTCAATCAAAAATAAATAAATTTTAAAAAATACTCATCTGCCAATGTAGGACCCACAGGAGACACGGGTTCAATCCCTAATGCGGGAAGATCCCAAAAGCCAAGGAGGAACTGGGCCCGAGTGCCACTTAAGCAACAAGAGAAGCCACCACAAGGAGAGGTCTGTGCACAGCAACGGGAAAGTAGCTGCCACTTGCCACAACTAGAGAAAAGCCTACGCGGCAACAAAAACCCAGCACAGTCAAAAATTTAAAAAAAAAAAAAAATTTTTTTTTTTAAAGAAGGATTGTGTTTCAGCTAGAATTTAAGAAATCTATGGCCTTATTCATCCCACACTCACAAAGTGCCTGCCTGCTCTGTGTCAGGCCTTATGCTGAACATGGAGAAATAAGACCCCACTCTTGCCCTCAACCGGGGTCCACTCTAGAAGTCATAGGGATGAGTCCCCACACAAGAATCTTCAGAAACATCACAGGCCGGGGAGATGGGCTGAGCAAGAATCATCACCTCCATCTTACAAAACAAAGGCTCAGAGAGGTGCACTCATTTGTCTAAGGCCTCGCAGACAGAGAACGGAAGAGGAGTTTGCAGATTCTACTCTTCTGACTCCCAGGTCAGAGCTCTTTTCCACCCCTTCTGTATCTATCTGTGACAGAGGACCCAAGACCAAGACATTAGGGACATACAGGGACCTCCTGTATGGGGTTGATACTCCATGAGTACTGTTGACTTGACCAACTGGGTTCTTGCCTCTATGACTCTAGACAAAGGCTGGATTGCCTCTTTCTAAGCCCTTGATTTACTTCTCTCCAGGTCTTTCATGCTGAGTGTTTGTTAGAGGATTGTGGTTTCTGCAAACGGAAAAATCCAAAAAGCTACTGCTCTTATAATTCCCTTAATCCCGCTGGTATTCCAAGCACAAACCTCAAAACATGCTGCTCATTTCCTCCAAAAATTGCAAACACTTCTATCCATCACCATGGCAGGAAGACAAAGAAGAGCCTGGGATTTAGGCAGACCCCAGGCTCCTGTCCCTGCATCATTTTGAGCGAACATTGGCCTTTTGGAGCCCCATTGGTCCCATCGGTAACATGGGAAGAATATCTTGAAAAGATGTTGGAGGATCACATGAAATGAAACAGAGATTTTACCACACTGCGGCTTGGCTTTTTAGCAAAATAAGTTTCGTTCTTTACCTCCACTCCATTCCATGATAGAACTTAGGCAAATCCCTCCAATGGTCAATTTTCTTGCTGCAAAAGTTTTTCTATCCTCAGATTCTCTTTCCCACTGTCATTCCAGATCCATGTGAGCTGATCATCAGAACTGATCCACCTGAACTGACGATGGAGAATTCAGATTCTCCAGAATTCTTTGTATAGCTTCCTGGCCCAGCTTGATCCGCTAGAGCAGCATGAGTGCACACATTTGATCCCAAGGAGAACTCGTGGTGAGGAACGATTTCTCTTGCTAGCTTCAACTTGAAATACACAACCATAGGGACTCTGGGGGCTCTTTTCATTGGGAAAGAACTAGCCTCATCACAACCAGAATCATCTCCTCTGTCAGGGCCCATAGCTGCAGGATCTGGCTTCTAAGTTTTTCAGGGTCCTACCAAATATCTGAAAGTGTTTAAAAAAACAATTTTATGCTCTCAAACACAATTCAAAAACTGCAAAATCAAAGTGGATGTTTAATTAAATATCTTAAAAAATGTAGCCTTATGTCATCTGCCACTTCTTTAATCATTAAATTTATCACTCATGAAATTTTCATTACTTTAGAAAACAATGCATAGTTTATAGTTTCTGGCTTTGCATGAGTTTCCACACAGGCTAAGAAAAAATTGAACTTACTATAAATTAACAATGCTACCGATAGTTAAATAATTTCAAAGACAAAATTGTGGGAGTTCATATGAATTTTTATAGCAGAAGACTAAACAAAAACCCTCTGACATGAAATGTAGATGTAACATATAGGGCAGAGTCTCCAAATATAAGGGTATAAGGGCCTTCAGTGGTCCTTCCAGAGTCCACATCATTGACTGATTGGTTTCGATATTTTCACCAAGAGGTAGGCACCACCGCCTTCACCCCCCAGACTGCCCAGCAAGTTTCAAGAGCTATCAGATATTTGCTCAGCCAAGAATTGGGTGCCATCTTCAAATGCTGGACTGGACAACTCACCCTTTCCTCTAGCCCCTTCTGCCAAGCATTCCTCCAGCTAATAAAACCCTGGTCATCCAGCACTGGGTTAATATTTACTCAGTATAAACCATTCTAAAGACTGAAGGCCACACTAAAGTTAAAACATTAAAAAGGAAGTCTTACCTCCTGGGTCAGTGTTACAATTTTCTGGGAGAGGACTTTGATCACAAGTGGTGTTATCTGGAGGAGAAGACAGACCTTCAGGACAGAAGAAGGATACTTAGGTCCATCTAGATATTCCAGATCCATCAGGGGCTGACACTGCAGAAATGTTTTTTTTATTCCCTTATAGACTTCAGTTTCCATGAGGGTGATGACCTCCAAGAGAATATTGTGAGCAACCAGTGAAATGGGTTTCTGCTCAGATTTCAGAAACCTGAAACACATTGTCTGATGTGACATGGTTATGTATCATTTGGTCAAGAATTTTTTTTTTTTTTTTTTACTTTAGTGTGACGATAAAGACTTCTGATGGAAAAAACTGTCACCTCATTTAACAATAGACACTGAGATCATTCTGAATGGTCATTTTTTTAAAGATGGTCATGTGAGTGCATCTCCATCCCATGTACTCCTTCTACCCCGGGATGATAACCTTCCTCCATGGAGCAGTGGAGTCCACGTTATCCACAATCAAACCCAGGTGGAGTTTTGCAACTGCCCCCAGCAGTGGAATCTGGAGGAAATGAGGCCAACTGACTTTCAAGGCAAGCTAACAAGAGATAATAAAGTTTCCACCTGACTGTCTCTTGGGACTTGGAACTTTGGAATCCTGAGCTGCCGTGTAAGCAGCCAGCCTGCCCTGAAGTCACAGTGCTGGGAGGAGACAGAGAAGATACCCAGTGAGCCTAAGACACTAGTGCTCAATACCTCTCAGTAATAGAAAAATCATTTGACTCATTTATTTTATCTGTTTTAGTTATCTGTGTTTATAACATTTCTGTTGTTGTTGTTCTGCCACTAAGTCATGTCCAATTTGACCCAAGGACTGCAGAACGCCAGGCTTCCCTTGTCCTTCACTATCTCCAGGAGTATGCTCCAAGACATGTCCATTGACTCAGTGATGCTATTCAACCATCTCATCCTCTGTCACTCCCTTCTCCTCCTGTCCTCGATCTTTCCCAGCATCAGAATCTTTTCCAATGAGTTTCCAACATTTCAGTAGCAAACATATATTGTTTTTTTCAAAATAAGTTAGTTTTTTAAAAATTCCACTCATGCCCCCACCTTCTCAAAGCATCATCAGGCCGTAGCTAATATCCACACTGAATTCCAGCCACTGACTCTTTGCATAATTCAACATAATAACTGCTTGCTCCAGGATCCCAACAAGTTTTGACTGGTGGCCAGATGCTAGAAATCCCCATGCATGTCAGTCTAGATGAGTGGATCCAATGTGTGTGTTTACCACAGTTAGATCCACCAGCCCAGCTGCCCTAGAGGTGGAGCAAGCTTTCCTGAGGCCGGAGCATCTGTTTGTTGTTGTTACTGTTGTAGTTTATTTTACTATGGGAAACTAAAACTTTTTACTCACGCATTCATTAAATATTAAGTAAGCCCTGCTATGTGGTGTGCCCAGCACAGGTTTGGGTGCTAGACATCCATGTGTGAGTTGATGCAAGGTTTTTATCTTCAGTGAAAAATACAGATGAAGCAAATGATCTGAATGTGGCATAAGTGCTGTGAGAAGGGATGCCCTGGAAACAAAAACAAAGGGCACACCTGGCCCAGATATGGAGATTCAGGAAGGTTGCTCAGATAAAAGGGCTTCCCTGGTGGCTCAAATGGTAAAGAATCTACCTGCAATGCATGCAGGAGACCTGGGTTTGATCCCTGAGTCAGTAAGATCCCTTGGAGAAAGGAATGGCTACTCACTCCACTCTTCTTGCCTGGAGAATTCCATGGACCGAGGAGCTTGGTGGGCTATAGTCCATGGGGTTGCAAAGAGTCAGACCAAATACTGGCATATAATAATGGGACAATAAGCAATCCCAGTGTCACATGGTATTGTGAGGTTTGACATAGATCAAATATTTATGTCCTCCCAATAGCCTTATGTGGAAATTCTAATACCCCCACTCCCACCCAGTGTGATGGTATAGTGCCTTTGGGGTGATGAAGTCATGAGGGTGGAGCCCTCATGAATGGAATTAGTGCCCTTGCAAAGCACACCCCAGAGAGCTCCCTTCCTTTTTCTTGCCATGTAGGGACACAGCAAAAAGACAACTGGCCTAGCTGTCTGTGAACAAGGAACCAAGCTCTCTCCAGACACCAAATCTGCCATCCTTACATCCTTTTCTCCAGGCCTGAGAAAAATGAATGTTTGCTGTTCAATTTCTCCATGTCTCTTTTTATTATAGCAGCTGAAGCGGGCTAAGAAAGCAAATGAGATCATCCTTGCGAGCACACTTAGCAAAATAGAAACACAAGATGTGGTGGGCCGTCCCCACCCCCACTGCCTCTGGCTGTTTCTGTAAAACAGCCGTGATTCTGACTGAGCGTGAAGCTTCTGTTTTCCATGTTGGTGAGCACAGAAAACCTCGAACCATGACCCTGACCTGGGTCTTTGTTTGCCGTCGTCTCTTGTACTGTTGTGTACTACTCACGAAAAGTCAGGCCAAGAGACCCTTTCTTGCTCCAAGGCCAGTGGCCAAGGTCCAGTGTGCTGCTGGGGACATGTCCCTCCTGCCAGCCTGGCTTGACTGTGCTCCTGGCCAGGTGGGGCTTGTGAGACCAGTGCCCTTAATTTGTTCTGACGTCCAGCCCAGGGGAGCACCAGTCCTCCGGGAAGCCGGGAGAGCCTGTCATGTCCCCCCAGTCTTCACTGGAACTGAGGGTCGAGGGCCAGCGCGCTGCCCTTTTCTTGCAGCAACTGCCTTGAGTGAGTTGCTCAGAATCCTGGCTCTCGTCTCCAGCCCATATGTGTCCCCCACCCCCACCCCCATGTCGCAAGACATCATCATTGGAGGCTGTTTCTATCTGGAAAGTCCTGCCATCCCCCCGAGGGTCCCTAGACAAAAAAAAAAAAAAAACCAAACTGGCCAGCCGGGTCGGCTATCTCCTGCTTCTTCCTCACCAGCTGCCTCTCTCCCCGCCATTTGTTCCACCCAAAACCAATTCGGACCATTTGCTCCAGCCAGCCAGGCCCCAAATGGGACCTCAGACCTTTCCCTTCATGTAACTTCTGCCAATTCTTTACATCTCTGTTGAAGTGTCACTTCCTCCAAGAAGCCTATCCAGAACTGCCAGCCTTGTGTCCCTGCGGAGACCCCACAGACACGCATCACGTATCTGTCACACTCTATTGTGAGTGCTGGGACCTGAGGGGTCAACGGCATTTCTGCTCCTCCCCACTTCCATCCACGTCCACTCACCCAGGTGCACGGGGGAGTCTTTGGTAAAACAGAGACCAAGGTTTGCTGGCAGAGATGTTATCCTGAACGAGCAGTCCGTGCTGGCCACAGAGGTTTGTCTCTCTCAAATACTAAGCTCCGAAGGCCCAGTACGATCTCTCCTGGGGGAAGACTGAAACCGGGTCAGAACCTCCGGGTGGTCTCACTGAGCAGAGCCCTTGGGAAATGATCGTCTGTGCCAAATTGGCCAGCTTTCTTTTCTGCACACTCCTCTCAGGAGCTCTCAGGAGGTGGGTGCTTTGCAAATTTTGAAGACTGGAATGAGTGTGAATACTAACCATGCTTCTCCAAGCCACTGTGACGGTTTTTGAGGAACACCTGTTGATATCTTAATGCCTCCCACCATCACTGTTTCATAGAACACAATTTGGCAAATACTACCCTAAAAGTATTTATGAATTTGAGTCCCAAAAGGGCCAGATATCAATATATATCTCACTCTTTGGGAAGATTTTATTGGTATTTTTCAATACATCATACAAAGCCTTCTTTGTCAATGGCAGCTTTGTTTCTTTCTCTCTCTCTCTCTTTTTTTTTTTTTTTTAGTATTTATTTATTTATTTGACTGTACCAGGTCCGATCTGCAGCTCTCAAGATCTTCAATCATCATTGCAGCATGCAGGTGCTTGTTTTTGTGGCATGTGGTATCTAGTTCCATGACTAGGGATTGAAACCAGGCTCCCTGCATTGAGAGTGTGGAGTCTTAGCCTCTGGATCAAAGGAAGTCCCAAGGCAGCTTTGTTTCTTGCTGATGCAGGGAACCATGTTTGTGAGTCTTTCCCTTATTACTATGGCTACTAGGAAGCTCAGAATTGAGTCCTGGCCCACATCCGGCTACTGCTCAGGCTTTCCAAGGGCAAATTCTGTCTTCTAACGTTTTCTCTGTTACCATCTTATTCCTTCTATCTTTATTTAGTCTTAGCCATTGATTCTTTTATTGGTTGCAAACCTGTTTTACTGGTATGCCAAAATCCATCTGAATATGAGGCAAGGTGTATAGATATAAAAGCATGTGTGCATGCCTGTATGCTCAGTCGTGTCCAACTCTGCAACCCTGTGGACTGCAGCCCACCAGGCTCTTCTGTCCATGGGACTTCCCAGGCATGAATACTGGAATGGGTTGCAGTTTCCTCCTCCAGGGGATCTTCCTGACCCAAGGACAGAACCCAAGTCTCCAGTGGCTCCTGCATTGGCAGGTTGATTCTTTATCACTGAGCCACCTGGGAAACCCCGTATATAAAAGTAAACAAGTAAGATATTGTCAACAATGATGATAGCAAAACACTTTCATGCCAAATCCCATAGTTATAAAATAAGCACCAGCTCTTTTCCAACAAGGAGAAGAGGACCCAAGATGGATTTCCTCCTGGGCTGAATTTTCACGTTTAACCCTTTCACTCTACTCTTCAAAGTCATAAGAAATACCCCCCTCTCTTCCCCCACACGCCTTGAGAGACTGAAACAAAACCACCCTCAAGATCAAATAGATTACGTTAATGACACAGAGAAGACAGGATGGTCTGTGTCCATTCTCTGAGCTCCCAAACAACAGGCTTTTGTGCTCAGGGGAGAGGTGGGGGGCTGGGGACACTTGATAAGTTATATCTACTGTGGGGCGGGGGTGGGTTGCCAGGCTCACACTCCAGCCCTCAAGTTTCCACAAGTTGGGTAGACAGAGGGCCTCTGATTCTTAGCCACTATCCCACCAGTGAGGACCCCTGCCTGCCCAATACCAAACAGCCTTCTGAGGACCCATGGGGAACTTGAGGCTCCAGACGGCCCTAGCCTATTGGAACCTTCTTCCTCCAGCCAAACTCTTGAATCCTCTTGCCTTCTGACAACTTGACAGTGAAGAGACTCACACGGAGTAGCAACCCTTCTGTCTGCCTCTCCTCCCTGCAGGGAGCTAGATGCCATCACCCCTCGTCCTTCTCTCTGGACAGCCGCCGTGTTCTCACGCTCAGCGTATCCTTGTCCAGGAGCAGACCCGGGGCTGTTGTCTGCATCCTGTTCTGGTTCTTCTCGGAGACCATGAGCCCTGGGGAGGTCAGGGTACAGAGTACCTCTCTCTTCTCTGTGTTTACACCTCTCCCTCAAACAGCTGAAGGACCCTCTTTTGCAAGAAGAGCAATGGTCTAAATAAAGCAGCAGAGAGGCCTGATGCTGGAGAAGCTGTCGCCTTCATGTCGCCCTAGATGTGAAGGGACAGTGCAAACCACCAGAGGTACACTTTCCCATCATTAGTTCTCTTGTCTGCCCCAGCTGGTGTGAGCCCTGGAGGACTGGAACCCCATAAATTCCAACACTGAATCCCAGTATCTCCACTAGTGCTGACCTCTGAGTATGCTGTCAACAAATTAAGGGGAGAGAAAAAGGGTAGAAAAGGGACTAAAAAGGGGAAGGAAGTTTATATCTCAATTAAAAAATAATAACTCGGACTTCCCTGGTGGTACAGTGGATAGGAACCCTGTGAGTGCAGGGGACACCAATTCAACCCCTGGTCCAGGAAGATTCCAATGCCATGGAGCAACTAAGTCTGGGCAACTACTGAGCCTGCACATCTAGAGCCTGTGCTCCGCAACAAAAGAAGCCATCACAATAAGAAGCCTGTAACTAGAGAAAACCCATGTGCAACAACAAAGACCCAGTGCCACCAAAAATAAATAATAATAATAATAACTGAAAACAAAGTAGAGAAAGACACTAGAATTGAGAGTGGAACCTTGAGGGCTGAGATGCCAGATGCTTTATTCCTCATCTCCCAGAGTCTTCGCATGACCATAAGAGTTTGGATGTTCTCCTGAACCTCATCTCAGAGACAAGGATACAGCCTCAGGTAGGAAGCAACTAGTCAAGGTTTGGACCCAGTTCCAGTTACCTCTTCTGCTCCACCCAGGCCAGCCCAGGATGCAGTGTGATAATGTGTGTGGAAGTTACGGGCAACACCACTGCTCTTGTTTTATTATTATCACAGACCTGGAGGCCAGGTCTATCAATTGTAGCTCAATTTCTTGCTGTGAAATCTTGGGCAAGTTCCTTCTCTCTCAACCTCAAAGTATACATCTGTAAAACAAAGAATGTGAAGACTAGATGTTCTTTGCCAGTGTGCCTTAAATTGTACTTACCAAGGGTCCCCTGGTGATCCAGTGGTTAAGAATCCTCCTTGCAATGCAAGGGACACCGATTCGGGAAGATCCCACATGCCTTGGGGCAACTAAGCCCGTGAGCCACAGTTACTGAGCCTGAGCTCTGGAGCCCACAATTCGCAACTATAGAGGCCACATGCAGCAATTACTGAAGCCCGAAAACCCTAGAGCCCATGCTCCACAACAAGAGAAGCTACCGCAATGAGAAGCCAGCACACCACAACTAGAGAGTAGCCCTGGCTTGCGGCAACTAGAAAAAGCCCCAAATGAAGACCCATAGCAGCCAAAAATAAAAGTAAATAAAATATTTAAAAAATAAACTGCATTTAAAAAAAAAAAAACAGTAGTTACCAGTCTATCAGGGGATAAGGAGCTTGCATGTGAATATCCATCAATATCCTGCTTCTTTCACTGAGAAAGTCTTAATATGCTGGGGCGGGGGGTGCGGGCGGGGTGTGGTGGACAGGAACCAGTTAAACTAAACAATACACTGAGTGAGTAGCAGCACTGATTGTGTTAGACCTTCCATGAATAAACGCTATGATTCCAATGGCTTCTTTATCTGACTTGCAAGATAAACAGGAATAGGAAATGGACTTCATTCAGAATTATTGATCTCCAGATGGGGCCACCATCTCTTCTAATCAGTCAAGAAAGGTCCTTCACAGAGGACCTACTATTGATATAACCCAGCAAAGCCCCAAGTCCCCAGATTTGCACTGTGATCTCTGGCCAGAAACTTCCAAACTTGATGGGGTGATGACACAAGAGCAAGGGACTCGTCAAGAAGTGACCAGACCCAGCGAGGAGGGCTGGGCACTGAGCAGTCCTACAGAGAGCAGTCTGCAGAGGAGCCGTGGAGGGACAGGGCAAATGGAAACAGCTTTCTAGAGGAGGCGGCATTTGCACCGGGTTCTTCAAGTTAACCGACATTAAGTGAAATCGAGAGCGGTCCAGGAGCACAGTGCGAGCTTTATGTACGTTATCCTGGTGCTCAGTTTTTTGGAAACCTTGAAGTATATTTTGGGCTCATTTATGGAATATGGGCCAACTCTCTCGGCTAGATTCCTGTTAACACCTTGATTGCTGTTGTTTAGTCCCTCAAGTCATGTCCAACTTTTTGACCCCATGGACTGTAGCCCGCCAGTCTCCTCTATTCATGGGATTTTCCAGGCCAGAATACTGGAGTGGGTTGCCATTTCCTCCTCCTGGGCACCTTCCCTACCCAGGGATCAAACTTGGGTCTCCTGCATTGGCAGGTGGATTCTTTACCACTGAGCCACGTTTGTATAATGTATCTATACAATATATACAACAGCATCTATGCAAGGAGAACTCAACTGCTTTTTTAAAATAATGCTTCAGCTAGGCATCAGACCTGCTCTTAAAATGCAAACCTGCTCTCATATGTTGTCAACTGTCCTCTTTGCATCCAGTTTGCTTTGACAACTGGAAAAGTAGGCAGATCACAGTTGGGCCCTTCATTCATTTTCCATGCTTCACTGTAAAGAAGAAATTGTTGCTGAAAATATATAGGTATAGATGCTGGGAAACTCTCTTGTCCCCTCCAGTCCCAAATCTTGCATTCGGGGATGTTTGTTATATTTTAAATCAGCTGTCCGTGATCTGCTAGAGCTGTTCTGTCTAGATGGAATTCTTTTCTTCCTCTGACTTCAGGCATGAACTCTCTCTGTGAATTTCTTTCCATCTATTTTTTACATTTCTGTCTGTCTCTTTGGTGGACTTTCTTTTTTTCTTTCTACCTTTACTGTTTTTCTGCATATTCTGTAGGCCATGTGATTGTTCAAATTTAACTTCCAACTTTCAAATTATTGTGTGTGGATTGCTTTTTCTTTCTCCCTCTCTGTCTAGAAAGGAAATATTCCCATGGGAAAAGATAAGTGTGAAACAAGGGTGGCTAAGGTCCTATCTTTGAGGTGTCCAGACTCATACAAAGAACTTTTTAATGAATTGTTTTTTCCTCAAAAAAGGAAGACATGTATAGTGTCTCCCCCAGAGGGTTCTGAATTCTTGGCTGAGGAGGCTAGAAAAAGAATGCTTCCAACCCCTCCCCCTGCAAATCCTAAGTCTTTGAAAGCCATCCCCGGATAAAGAAATGTTTTCTTGTCAATTTTATAATCAGAATTCTGGTCCTCTTGCGTATAAGGCAGTCTGAGCTTACCAAGAGAGTGAATGGTCTTGGGTTTTGGGGGGCCACTCTAGAATCCTGGGGAAGGGCTCCCTTTATTCCTGGCCCGCCTTTGATGACACATGACCTCTGACCCTGATCAATGCATCCTCCTCCCAGAGCCGCAGAAAGGAGAGCTACTCTCTCAGCGCCCAGAGGAAGAGCGGGCAGGGAGGCCCTGACCTCCCGCCCTGCCCCTAACCTCACTGATAATTGAGTTTTCCATCCGTGCTCACCAGCAGGCTCTGAACACAAAGAAACAAGCCCCTCCTGACTCTGTCTTTGCCCAGATGAAACCACGAGCCGAATCTGTTCAGCTCACGCCTGCAGCCGGCACCAGAACACACACGAGAGTCTCGCATCGTATCTGAGAGTCCAGCTCCCCCCATCCATGCTCCATCCAGGGCCTCCCAGCACCTCCCACGTCCCTACGGGCCGTGTGGCTACAAAGCTGTCAGTCCCTCTTAACACAGCACTGTGGGGGGAGGACCAGGTTCCCCGAAATGTGTTCAACCCAAGCAGCAGCTTAGAAAACGCAGCCCCTCACACACCCTTCTGCAAAAATCATGTTTCCCACCCTTCCTTTAAATGCTAAAGACAGAAGGTAAGAGAATTTAAAAGAAACTTTCCCCAGTTCATCTTCAGTTATGAAATTCTAATGTTAGAATAAAGTTTTTTTAATTTAATAAGAATAAGAATAAAGTAGGTGACAAAAGGAGCCCCTTCCAAGCATTTCTACCCCAGGTTTCCCCTCCTCCTGGAAGCAGCACATGGCCAGGATCATGACCACAGCCAGCTGCTGAAGAAGCAGGGGTGCTGGACGAGGAAGCAAGTCCACTGCCAGGCAGTCGCTCAGGGCTCACTGGGGACTGAGGTCCACAAGAAGCCTGAGGAGATGCCCACCAGCCCTCAATGAACGCTCCCTCTGTTGTATTATGAATAATAATAACCTTGCTCTTGCGATGCCCTGCCCCCGTAATTTATACCATCTCCTCTGCCCTTCACAACCCCTACCAAGGTAACTATATTTCGTCCCAAGACATCAAAGGGCAAAAGACTCGTCCAAGGTCACCCAAGCTCAGAAGAGATGGAGTTGAGACCCAGAGCCAAGCTTTCAGACTGGCACATTTTTGAAGCAATCTGTTAGCTTTAGGAAGAACACTCCCAGCGTGCAGACGGAAGGAGGAGGCCTCCAAGGTTTGATAAACACCAAGAAAAAATAAAAGCATAAGTGCCAGAGGGAGTGGTAGACTTCACAGGGTGGAGGCGGAGCGGCTGCAGCATTTCAGGGGCATGGGGGCTTCCTTGGAGGGGAAAGGCCTCATCGGAGTTTTAAGGATGGAGCAGCAAAAAGAGACAGGTAGCGGGAGAGAGGAAAGGTGTTTCAGCAGAAGGACCTGTTGGAGAAGCTCAGAGTGTTTAGTCTGCTCAGAGACAGTGGCAAGGCTGGTCCACAGATACTAGCAGAGCAGGAGCCCTGAATGGGGGGAGAGCTTGGAGAGAGAGCAAGGGGGAAATCGTGTAGGGCTTTTATGTCTGGGTAGGAGTTCAGGCTTTCTTCCGGAGTCTCCTAGGGATGTAATATGCATGCAGCTTTTAACAACTGGGACAGTTTCCCATTTGGAGACAGAACAGTAGAAGGGAAAATCTCAGCCCAAACAGGGCCTGTGGCCTGGGATTGTTGGCATTGTCTCCCCAAATCTAAAATCCATAGGCAGACAACACACCTTGCTTCTGGAATTCTAGTACTTTTAAATAATCTCTCTGACAATGTCAACTAAAACTAGGGGTGAAATGGCAACAATTAGCTGTAAACTGGCTCTTTTGAAGAACAAAATATTCTGTTTCCTTGGGAAAAAGAAAAAAATAAATAAATAAACCTAATTGAAATAATGAGCTACTGGATCCATCAGGTTACTTTGTTGTTATGGATGCTTCAGTTTTTCAAAATAAAGAAAACAAAATGTGCTACTAAAAAAATTTAAATTAAAATGAAACTCACCCTGCCATTCATTGCTGTTTGCTGTTTCTTCAGTGGCCTGAAGCTCCGAGGTCCTTGATCAGCCTCCAACCTGTCTGTTGGAGGTTGGACAGGCCCCTCTCCTGTCCATTCAGGTGCAGAAAGTCTGGAAGGGCTGTGAGAATCTAGATTTGTACCAGATGCCTTCATTATCATAGACAAGTCTGAAAAGAAGCACAACCATAAAAATCACCCAGGACACTGGGAAATAACAGAGCTCCTTCTCTAGAAAGACGGAGTCAATAAATCTGGAGGGTGGACACCAGAAATCTGGGTTTTTAACAAAAGCAAGGCTGAAATTAGGATGAAGTGAATGAGATGCATCATTTTCATTTCAAGTTGGCTGTGTTGCTCGGCACAGATATTTTTGCCATGATCTCTGGTATGATCCCAAAGGAAATCAGTCCTGAATATTCATTGGAAGGACTGATGTTGAAACTGAAGCTCCAATACTTTGGCCACCTGATGCGAAGAGCTGACTTATTGGAAAAGACCCTGATGCTGGGAAAAATTGAAGACGGGAGAAGGGAACGACAGAGGATGAAATGGTTGGATGGCATGCATCATCACATCCATGGACATGAGTTTGAGCAAACTCCAGGAGATAATGAAGGACAGGGAAGCCTGGTATGCCATGCTCCGTGGGGTTGCCAAGAGTCGAACATAGCTGAGTGACTGAATAGCAACTGGTAAAGGATTGTGGTGACTGAGTTTTTCAGCTTTCCTTTAAACTTTGCATCCAAGGTGAACACCTCACTCTTCTCACCCTCATCCTGCCCGAACAAAAGCCCTGGATGCAGTCTGAGTCCAAGTCACTCAGCCTCAACTTCCAAGCTCTTGCCTGCATTTTCTGCCTCTTCCCTCTAGACTTTTCCTACTTCCAGAAACCTTCTCAGCCACAGACACATGCTCTGTACCCCCAACCTACCCCCCAGTGACCGGCTAGCCTTTGAAAGTGCTTTTCCTTCCCCTGCCACATACTTGTACCCTCTAGGACCCCCACTCCACCTGCTCAGAGCCTCTTCATTGCACAGAGCCAGGAGCTCTGACACGCACTTTCCTACTTTAATCACCCATCCCATATACCTATTCCAGGGAGAGCAATTTCTTACACTTCTGGGTTTATCTTGTCCAGGACTGTTGTACCATCCATTATTGCTCTGAGTCTCTGAGTTTCTTGGAAAAAAAAAGAAAATGTCTTGGGATTTCCCTGGTGGCTCAGTGGTAAAGAATCTCTCTGCCAATGAAGGAGACAGCGGTTCGATCCCTGATTCAGGATGATCCCACTTCCCACATAGCAAATAAGCCCACATGCCACAGTTATTAGGCCTGTGCTCTAGAGCCTGGGAACCACAACTACTGAAGTCAGCACACCTAGAGTCTGTGCTTTGCAATAAAAGGAGGCACCACAATGAGTAGCCCACCCCCACAACTAAAGAGTAGACCCCACTCGGCACAACTAGAGAAAAGCCCCTGTAGCAGGGAAGACCCAGCACAGACAAAAATAAATAAATAAATAAAATTATTTCTTTAAGAAAAGAAAGTGTCTTAATCTAGATTGTCCCACACCTAGAATATACCCTGGCACCAAGGCAGATTTGATGACTGGATGAATGAATGAATGAGTAACACTCAGCCAGGGCCCAGTGGAATGAGATAGGCTTTGGTTTCAAATCACAAACCCAAGCTTGAATTCAGCATCCCTGCCCATCTCCAGGTGCTCCAGACAGTGACTCGGCATCCCTAGAAGGTTTTTATCTATAACATGGGGTTGATAGGGTCTCTATTGCAGGATTGCTGTGAAAATTAAAAGCAGTTTATCAAGTGCCTGGGACACAGTAACAGATGTTCCATAAATTTAAGAAAAACAGCAGGGCTCCTGTGATAGATGTCTAGGCTTCTCTAGTGGCTCACAGGGTAAAGAATTTGCCTGCGATGAAGGAGACCTGTGTTGGATTCCTGGGTCAGGAAGATCCCCTGGAGAAGGGCACGGCAACCCACTCCAGTATTCTTGCCTGGAGAATCACATAGACAGAGGAGCCTGGCAGGCTATAGGTCCATAGGGTCGCAAAGAGTTGGACACGACTGATGGGTTACTTTACCTTTTTTTTTTTTTTAATGATAGAATCTCCATCCCCTCTGAGTCACCTTCTGGCACTCTCTGCTCTGGGGAGTGTGCACTCAAGCGGGCTGCAATGATTCTTGCAGTGAAACTAAGCTTACTTTGATAGACGGTTAGTAATGATCAAGGCTTAGGGGGCAATTGGTCCTCAGATCTACTAGTAGCCTGATCCGGACAAACTCAAATTCCTACTGGAGGCTGTGTAGCCCTGTTCCCACCTTTGATCCCCAGGGAACCAAGACTACACACAGAAGTCAGTCTTACTGTTATGTGGGAAATTTGAAATCAGGAAAAGCACCCCACCCCCAACTTTTGAGCACAGATGCAATATTCTTGCCTGAAAAATCCCATTGACAGAGTAGCCTGGCAAGCTATAGTCCATCCAGTCACAAAAAGTTGGACACGACCAAGTGACTGAGCACAATATGCCACTTCCTCCACCCATCTTCAACCTCTAGGCACTGTTCCAGGGGCTTTATGTAAATCCATCTGTGGGATCCTCACAACAGCCCATTTTATGGATGTAGAACGTGAGTGAAAAGTGGAAATGGCTCAATTGTGTCCAACTCTTTGCGACTCCATGGACTATACAGCCCATGCAATTCTCCAGGCCAGAATACTGGAGTGGGTAGTGTTTCCATTCTCCAGGGGCTCTTCCCAACCCAGGGATTAAACCCAGGTTTCCCACAAAACATCCACTTGCAATGCAGGAGACCCTGGTTCAATTCCTGGGTCAAGAAGATCCGCTGGAGAAGGGATAGGCTAGCCACTCCAGTATTCTTGGACTTCTCTTGTGGCTCAGCTGGTAAACAACCTGCCTGCAATGCGGGAGATCTGTGTTCAGTCCCTGGGTTGGGAAATTCCCCTGGAGAAGGGAAAGGCTTCCCACTCCAGTATTCTGACCTGGAGAATTCCATGGACTATACAGAGTCAGACATGACTGGGAGACTTTCACTTTCACTTTAGGCTTCCCTGATAGTTCAGTTGGTAAAGAAGGTGAGGCCCAGAGAAATCAAGTCCTCAGCCCTGGGTCGTCCATCTCTGAGCAGCAGAGCCAGACTCACTTCCTGGCAGGCTGGTGACGGAGCTGAGACCCTGACCATTACTCTACACTCCTCTCCCTCGTACTGGTGTTGGAATTTCACAGTTGACCTCCAGGTTCTCATGGCTCCTTGTAGTGCCCTGTAGAGGGGCAGACAGGGAGGGGATTCTTCTGCCCATGCCGAGGTGGGAAATGGAAGAAGCCCACTACTTTAGATAGCATTCTGGGCTTCTCTCCTGCCTTTAACCCCAAACCTTGGCACAGTGCATCCTTGCTAAGAGGCCAGACACTCCATTCAGGAAACACCAACCCCACATGAGGCCAGACCAAGTCCTGAACTGGGCAGCCAGAAGACAGGAGTGGACCAGAGCTGCAGAAGGTGCTGTGCCTGAGGATGGGGGAGCTTGGATACTTGTCTGTAACCATGGGGAAGGAAATATGCAGAGTAAATCCTCAAGGTGGCCATTTCCTTCTGGGTTATCAGGGAGCCTCCTTGGAGCAGAGTGTGCACCTGCCATGTTCCTGAGCTGAGCCCCACATTCCCACACTTCCCACCTGGGAGCCAATAAGAAGGTATCTTGAGCCTCCTCCGCCTATTGAAGGAGGCCTTCTCCCTAGCCCTGTTTCTGATTCAGCCTTGACTCCCTTTCTCAGCTCTACCAGGTCTGTACAGAATTTCTCCACAACAGCTCTGTCCCTTTTCCAGCCCCTGGACCTCTCTGAACCAGGCCCCTCAAATCTGACCCTCAGGACCATGCAGGGTCCCCACTGGAATTCACTGACTCTTCCTTCTCAGGCCTGGGAGCTGGCTCCAGCCATGGAGAGATTGGAAAGGACAGAACTAAGGACTAGGAGGTGCCCCCAGACCCCCCTGGGCTTCCTGCCTCTCCCAGAAGTTGATGGCCCCTTTGCCCAACGTGTATTGTTTTGTTTTTCTCAGTTCTTGTGGCTATCATCTCAAAGGAACCTTTGGGGATCGTGCTTATAAGAACCGATGACTTTTGGGTGATTTTCACTTGAACAAATCTCCTTGACTTCCCAACATGGGAGGTGTCTGTGCACGATACCCAGGGAATAGAGAGGTACATTGATAAAGAAGAGAACTGATTTCCTTGACACAGATAATGAACCTCAAGCCTTCAAGAGAAAATGAGGAAAGACTGGAAGATGGAAACTTCTCTCCCAAATGTCCCAGGATCCCAAAGTGTTTGCAGGTGAGATCCTAGAATTGCACCTTCACTGGGTTCCCAGAGAGAACTCCCGAGGATGGTCCTGGGGAGAGTCCAACCAAACTGCGAGTCAGCAATTTTGCTTCTCCTCCCTTCTGCCCAGCCATTTGTGAGAAGACTCCCATCTCTGAGCCCCTCTCTTCCTTATGATGCCGCCATGGTTTTTAAGAGAGCTGAGTAATCAGCCACAATAGTTAGGCCCCTCTCCTAGGCATCATCTCAGAACCCCCCCTCCATATTGCATATTTCTGCCTGCTGCCCCTGGATTCAGACTCTGGGTCCTCTGATCTTGGCCTCTGCACACCAGCTCCCACCACCTGTCTGGGCCTCTTTTGTACCCATTTAGCTGATGAACTGGCCTCTGCCTACCGTCCAAGACTCTTGACTTCATAAATCCTCAGTCTGTGCAGACTGGGCAGCCTGTTTTGCCTCTGACCAGGAAGACCTTCAGCTAACCAAGGCCCTGATGTTAGCTGTGACCAGCCAGCCCACAGCCCAAGCTGCCACAGACCCACGGCAGCCTGTATGACAGTACCACCTGCCCAGAAGTCCCGAGCCTCCTTAGACTCCTTCCTCTCCTCTCCAAGCTTGAGTTTTGGGGCCGGACAGTCGAGCAGAGAGGAGTGAGCATTAGGGAATGTATCTTTGCTTCCCAGGTGGTGCTAGTGGTAAAGCACCTGCTGCCAATGCAGGAGATGTAAGAGACATGGTTTGATCCCTGGGTCGGGAAGATACCCTGAAGGAAGGCATGGTAACTCATTCCAATATTCTTGCCTGGAGAACCCCACATGGACAGAGAAGCCTGGCAGAATGTGGTCCATAGGGTCACAAAGAGTCAGACATGACAGAAGTGACCTAGCATAGCATAAGACAACGTATCTTCACTTATCCTTGTAGTTACCCAGGCATTCACCCATGTATTATTCAGTCAACAACATTTACTGAGCACCTACTTTATGCTGAGGCCGTATCTTAGTCTTTAGGCGTATAGTGATAAATAAGACCCAGTCCCAGTCCCAATCCTCAGGGCTCCAACTGTGATGATGGAAAATGCAGAAGGCAGAGAAAGTTTAGAGGAGAAACATCCTTCCCTGCTTCAGGAGATCCCGGAATGCATCACAGAAGACAAGTGTTTTAATTTGGGCTTTGAAGAATGAATAGCAATTCTTTGGGGCAGAAAAGCATGTCAGTCGTGAACATGTTCCATCCTCACTGATGAAGTCTCAGGGACAGTGGTGATGCCTGGATGGAGAAGATGCTCAGAAACAATCACATCATATAAGATACAGAGTCAGTTCTCTAGGGAGAGGGGAAACGGAGTCATTCTTGGTCCTCTACCACAAACCTGTAAATCAGTTGGAATCCCTTGGGAGGTCTTGAAAAAGACCAAAGCTTCTGTCCCACCCTCCAGAGATCCTGATGTTCTTGGCCTGGAATGCTGTCTAGTCATTGGAATCTTTAAATCCTCCCCAGGTGATGCCAACACACAGCTATGTTTGAGAACCTCTGATTTAGAACAATGCTTCACAAACTCCACGTGTTAGTCCAGCCAAGAGATCCTGTTGAAATGCAGCTTCAGATGCAGCAGGTCTGGGGCAGGAACTTAGATTCTGCATTTCTAATGAGTTCCTGGTGATTCCAGTCTGTTGGTCCGGGGACCACACTTTGAGCAGCAAGCATCTCTGAGGCTGAATGCCCAAATCAATTCAATAAGTCTCAGCATCACGCCTGCATCTGAGGGTGATGACTCTGCTCTCCCAGGCACTAACCTCTGGATTGAGAGGATGCTGAGGGCAGGGCTGGGCAGTCAAGGCCCGTGGGGGGCAGGGGGGCGGGGGGGGGGGGTTGAGAGGAGGGGAACTTCACTATTTACCCACGTTTTTAAGAGCTGGCACAGCATACCTGTCCCCGCCAGCTGCCTGTCCACCCAGCTGCACTCAAGGCCAAGGGGCAGCCAAAGGGGCCTGGCGAGCCAGCTGACAGCCCAGCGCGGAGGGTGGCGGCCGCTGTCTTGGCAGGAGCTGCCTTCTGGGTAAACATTGTTCCGCGTTTTTTTCTTTTTTTTTTTTTCTCTTCAAACAAGCCCTTCCCAGCGCTGGCCACATAACCCTAGACAAGGCCTCTCAGTGCTGTTGACACAAAGGCACAAATGGTGTCATTCCAGCCCAGAGATAAAACTCTGATCCTCCCATAATGGGGGGCATTTCCTCTTGGGAAGAACACCAGCCCGTCGGGCAATTCAACAAGCCCAAGCTAAGCCCTGCCCTCCGGCGAGGCTCCGGTTTGCTGTTGTTTGCGGTGGATTTCTTTCTCCCCAAAGCTCGGCTTGTCTCCTGTGCCTCCGTCAGCAAATATGTCAGCCTCAGACAATAGCCTCTTTCTGCAGACAATGGTCAGTGCGAGGAATGTCGCAGGAGGGCAGGACTTGAGAAGGGACAATCAGCTTTCAGAATCCAGCGGCTGAGTGGGTGCTGCAGGGAGGGTCCTGCTGTCACCAGGGCAGCCTGCTCAAAGGCACCATTTAGAGGACATGCAGCCCCAGGAAAACTGTATGCCTTGGGCAGAGATGGAATCAGAGGGTCCTTAGCCTGTCGGCCGCTGCTGCGGGCTGATTCCTGTTACCTGCAAATGGGCTTTCCGGAGGCTCCTGCAGCCACAGTCCCTGCCCTGCAGGCTTTGTTTAATGAGAAAACAAACAGTCACCCCCAAATCAGACCGCTGCTGGCAGCTCCCCGCACCGCCCCGCCTGCAGTACCCAGCCTGGGCCTCCATTGGTCAGCTCTCCAGAAAAGAAAAGGCTTATTCATCTCCCTAAGGTGGAAACGCGCTTTCTCTGGGGTGGGGGGGTGGTGGAAATTGTGTAACCGTTTTGTAGTGGAATCGCCTGTAGTCCTCAAGGTCCTTTGGAAAAAGAAAAACAGATAAGGGGGGCGGAGGTTGGAGTCAGCGCTGGCAGCCTGCTTGTTAGATTTGTTCACTGCGGGACGACTTTTCTGACACAGGCCACAGGCTTCAACGTCATGTCAGCTGGTCCCTGGATTCCAAGGCCCCTCGCTGCCGCTGGAAAATGAGAGACACTTGGGGGCAGAGAGTGAATCATGCATTCATTCATTCATTCCACTAGGAACCATGCCTGACATATAGTAGGCGCTTAGGGACCAGTTATGGAATGAATGAAATGCTTCTTAATATTGGATTCTCTCTCTCTGCTTAAAAAAACCTTCAATAGCTCCCCATTGCCTCTAGTATAAATTTAACTTTTTTATCATTGCCTGCATCTTGTCACTTGGCCCCCTCAAATACCTCTCCAATCTCACAGTTCACTCTTTTCTCCTCCACATGCCCCACCAACACACCCATCCACCCACCCACCCACACACACACACACACACAGGCTACTACTGTTTCCTGAACGAGAACGCACTGTAAGAGCCTCCAGGCCTTGGTCCCTCCAGTCCCAAGACCTTGCCCCAGCTTCCTATACAGATTTGGAGAGCTCCTTCCCTTCAGACTCACCTCCAGGGTTTGCCCCTCCTCCTAAGTGCCATCATGGTGCTTCTGACCCCATGATCTTGCTCTTGTCCGTGGCCCTATCGTAGTGACATTTACCATAACGTTATAGTATCTGTCCCAACCATATGTGGAGTCCTTGAGAGCAGGGCCTGAATCTGACTTCACCTGCTATGTGGAGTGGGGTCCCAGGGCCTGGTCCATCATGGTTCTCAGGAAGTAGGGGACCAGCTAGCCCTGATGTGCCCAAGACAGCCCCGGAAGTCCTACATCCCAGGAAACAGCCCAGTCCTGGGCCAACCAGGACTACTTGTCCCCTTGTTAGTGTAGTAACAAATGTAGTAACAAGTGTAGTGAATAAATGCCCAAGTCACTATTCATTCATTCATTCATTCAACACATGTATTCTAAGACTCTGTGAGCCTGGCCCCATGCTCATCCCTTTGCAGAAATGTCCTATTTCTAGCAAACATCTAGCAAACATCCAGCATCTCTTTCAAACAACCCCATTGCTCAGCACTGCAAAGGGATGAATCTTTGCTGCTGAATGAGCTTTAAGTGCATTAGGCACCTTTCCTTGGCCCTTGTTTATCTTCCCCGGCTATCCCAGCAAGAAGCCACATTGTTTATAATGCATCTGTTGACATCTGTCTTATCTCCCCGGATTTGCCCCTGGTCTCCCCGGGTCTGCTGACCTCCAGAAGGATGAGCCCTCTAGCCCCAAGAGTTGAATTCTTTTCTAAGGTTTTATAAGTCAAAAGGTCCACACTAGAGCTTTGGTGTTCCCAACACAGCCCCCAGCACCAGGCCTTCAGAACAGGAGTGATCACAGCCTGGCCCCATTTGTCTGTTCAGTCTCTCTCAGACCCTCGGGCAGCTTGGACCCATCTGTTTCCCAGTTCTAGGTCAAATCAAGCTGAGAAAGGATCAGGCTTCATCTGACCTGAGATGGCTGTGGCATCTGGCTGGCTCCTCCATCCCACCTCCTCCCCATCCTGGCCAAATGAGCTGAAATCCCCCACCCCCTCTGGTGGGCTACAGGGGCGCCATCTCTCCTAGAGGGTGATTTCAGAGCTTCTGGGAAGTGTGACCATGTAGAAGTCACAAAGATAGACACATCTGGCTTGAATCGCAGCTCAGCTATTTAGCTGGGTGATTTCAGGTAAGTTACTTAACCTCTCTATGCAGCCTCATCTTAACAGGGAAGTTTATACTGTCCACTCTGCAACGTGATTATAAAGATGATAGGAAATTGACAAGGCATCCAAGGCATCCAGCTCATACAGTAGCTGCTCCAGAAGCTACTCCTTCCGTTTGCAACACAAAGGGGATAAATAACCAGTCAGAGTGAATCTATTTAGGATCTTGGAGCCAGGCCTATACTGCTCAGCATCTCACTCTGCTGACTTGAGATGGGACAGGTCACTGGGCTGGGATTTCCAAGTTTTGCCCCTCCTAAAATGTCCTTTCCTCTAGAAGAAGGGCCAAAATGCAGTAGTTGCACCAAGATGGATAGCAGTTGTTCATTTAAATTGGAACATTCCATAGAGGGCTTCCCAGGTGGCATAGTGGTAAAGAATCCACCTGTCAATGCAGGATACGCAGGAGACATGGGTTCGATCCCTGTGTCAGGAAGATCCCTGGAGTAGGAAATGGCAACCTGCCCCAGTATTCTTGCCTGGAAAATTCCATGGACAGTGGAGCCTGGCAGGCCACAATTCATGGGGTTACAAAAGAGTCAGACACAACTGAGTGACTGAGTAAGAATACACATTCCATAGAATCTTTGGTTAACAAAGGACAAGAAAAATAAATATCAACAGATGGACTTCTTTTTAATCTTTTCCCCCCAAATTCACAATAGAAATGTTAAAATTTGCCAAAAATTGATTTTAAAGCATGGCTTGAAGCCAAATGTAAGGCATCTTGATGTTAATATTCGGAGGTCACACTTGGAAGAAGCAGTGGTCCTCTCATTGCCCGTGTAAAATAATAATAATAATAATTTCTTTTCATCTAGAAGTGACCCCCTGACTCTCCAGAAGGCCAAGGCTGTGTGTTGTTGTATGCATGACCACTTACCCTTTAAAAACGCATGCATTTAACTAGCCTGATCCTTTCACATTGCCCACACTGCTTTAATCTGTCATTCCAACAATTCCTAGTTCACCTCTCAGCTTCTTCCTCTCCATATAATTTGAATGCCCCTATTTATTCCTGGCTTGCTTCTGTGAACACGCTTGACTTTTTATGAAACCAAAATTAATAGCTTTACACCCTAAGAATTCAGGAATGAGCTGCAAAACTATACCTTTGGAAAGTCCTTCTAAGATTTTTCCCAAATTAACTGCTTGAGGGAAATCTTTCTGTTAGGACATGCATGTCTGTGTCTGGACTCACATATGCTTAAGACTGCGTCATGTGTACGAGAGCAGTACAGGACCAGAAGAGATGAATATCGACACGGTCAGGACATTGTGCAGCAGATAGAACACAAAGGAACTCTGTCAACAGCAGGGGCTTTCGATCACATTCTGTGGTATTATAAGTCAGGTTGGAGAAAAACTGGGAATTAACTGGAACAGCCACGAAGACAACTTGTGACACATCATGTCTCATGTGGTACTCATTTTTTCCCAATTAGTCTTTTGAAATACTTGCATTTGTTCCTCACTAATTTCTGGGTAATTGTCTACTTTGGAACTCTCACAAAGTCGGTAGGCATTTGAGAACCATGATGACCTGTGACCTTCGACCCAAGGTGATCTTTACTTGAGGGGAATCCATGAAAGATTGATTTGAGCAGAGCTGAGTTAGACAAACAAGCCATTCACATAACTCCAAATCCAGAGGCAAATCAGGTAAAAATGTTAGCAACCTTTGTGGCTTGGAATTTCCTGTCTCCATAGGCTGGAATTAGAATAATACTGTCCTAGCCTCTGCCAGAGTGGATGAAGAAGTTTCTGGATCTTCAAATAGCCCCCTAGAATCATCCAAAGACACATCCTAGGTTCCACCAATGGGTGAACTGGCTTCTTGGCAAATTCTTTTTCAAAGGAAACTAAAGGGTGCCTTTTACATAATTTCAAGCAAAAACTTTACATGCTTTCATTACAGATACATCTTTTTTTTTTTTCAACCTTTCCTCCAAAGAACTCAATTTTGGGGAAGATTTTTTTCTTTAAAAAAAAAAAAAAAGAAAGGCTTCACCATTTTAATGAATTCATTTATCCCAGTCATGAAAACACAGGAAAATTGATGTTGGAGCTTCTGACCGGACTGAGGTCTGGGAAACTACCACACAGAATGAACACAATGACAACCAGAGAAAAACTGGTTGCTGCTGTGTGCCCCAGGGAGGGGTCCCCGAGTCAGGAAGTGACTGCCTCCACATTGAGAAAGAGTTTTAAGTCTTCCTGGCTCCTGTTAATGCCATATCAGAAACCTTGGTAGTCATGGAGGAGCCCAGGTTAGGAAACCACTGAGCCCTAAGCATCACTCCCACCACCTCTGAGCCCACTGATCAAGCCGTGGGAGCAAGTTAGGAAGGAAGGGATGTGTAGAAGACCACACACAAGCTCATGTTATTTTCCTGGAGGTGTAATTATTATAAGATGAAGAAGAAGAAAAAGAAGAAAAAAACCTTGATGACATGGATGAAAATTTTAAAATGGGAAATTGCTGATCATAATTCTACTACCACTGTTTTTATTTTCTTCTCCATCATCTTCAGTCTTTATCCACACGTACATATACATTATCTGTGGATTTCTTATTTGCAATACTGGGTGCCCTCACTGAAATATATTTGAAACCCTTAAATGAATGCTCATGGCACTTTACTTGCACAAATTAGTGGAAACATTATGTTGCCCACATTCACCTCCCCAGCCCAGGGTGAAGGTGATGACACCCTGCCTTCTTGTTTCAACTGTCATACTGTACACACCCTGTCTATTTAGTGCCATGGTTTTCACATTTTGGTGCTCTCTGTTGATGATTTCACTGTTTAAAATGATCGCCAGCTGTAGCACTGCCTAGTGTTCCTACACGTGAAAAGGCTGTGACATCCTTTACAGAAAAAGTATGTGTTAGAAAAGCTCTCTTTGGGCATGGGCTCTAGCGCTATTGCCATGAGTTCCATATTAAAGAACCAACAATATATATAAATAAAACATCTTTAAACAGAAGCACAAATAGAACAAGGTTATGAATTGATCAGCTGATGAAAACATTGTACCCAGAGGCTCCGAGGAACCTCTGTATTTCTCTTAGTAGCCATGGTTGCTGTTCACTAATTCAATGTGCACTGTGACTTTGTGATGAACCTAACAACTGCCAATACTGAAAATCAGCTATACTTACGATTTATTTTCTGCTTCTTTGTGACTTCATAAGCACTTGTCAATGTAACTATATTAATAACTCTCCTTTATGTGGGCAAACCACCATCCCCTTAACCACTTCCTTATTGTTGGGCCTTCCCATTTTTTTCAATATTAATATTTAAACCTTATAGACAAAGTCGCAGAGAGTGTATGGCGTGTGAGCTCCCTGAGGACACTTGCCGTGTTCTCTGTATTCTCAGGACGATCTCACAGCATGACATATACTGTTCTCAAGTGAATGTTTGTTGAGTGAACTAATGACTAAACGATAGTCAGGCACATCAGTCCATCATGGAAGTTGCTTAGCAGATGCTCAATAAATACCTGTTGTTTGGCATATTAACATCTACTAATTCTCCTATGCTGTTAGTGTTAAGTGTAAATTAGTGCAACCACTATGGAGAGTAAGATGAAATTTCCTTAAAAAACTAAAAATAGGGTTACCATATGATCTAGCAATCCCATTCCTGGGCATATATCCAGAAAAGACAAAAGCTATAATTCAAAAAGATACACACACTTCCATGTCCATAGTAGCACTATTACAAGAGCCAAGCAAACTAAATGTCCATCAACAGATGAATGGATAAATAAGATCTGATATATGTATGCATATATATGTGTATATATATATATATATATATATATATATATATATAATGTGGGATGGAATGTGGAGTGGAATATTATTCAACCTTAAAAAGAAATTGCTGCAAATGTTGTTTGCAGCAACATGGATGGACCTAGAGATCATCATATTAAGCAAAGTAAGTCAGACAAATATCATATTATATCACTCATATGTGGAGTTTTTTTAAAATGATACAAATGAACTGATTTACAAAACAGAAACAGATTCAGACAGAAGAGAAAATCTTATAGTTACCAAATGGAAAAGGTAGGGAAGGAATAAATTAGGAGTTTGGGATTAACGGAAATAAACTACTATATATGAAATAGATAAGCAACAGGACATACTGTCTAGCACAGGGAACTAAATTCAGTATCTTGTAAAAACCTATGTTATTGCATACATAATATGTGTATGTATAACTGAATCACTTTGATGTTCACCAGAAAGGAACACAACATTGTAAATCAGCTATACTCCAATTTTAAAAGAAAAAAAAATCTGCTAACCACTTGCTGTGTGCTATGTAGCCAACCCTAGACCAGCATCTTATTTTCATTGAATTGTTAAATCTGCATTACCTTCAGAGGTTCCTTCTAACAGGTAACTTCTATTAACCTCATTTCACCAGTAAAGAAGTTGAGACTTAAAAAGTGATATGTTCAAAGCCCATCAAGCCACCACCTTGCTTCAGCCCAGGTCTCGGTGACATCCAACACCCTGCTCTTTCTACCCCCCAGGCACAGCCCCTGCCGTCACTGGATCAGGGCCAGCAGGATCCGTCCGCCTCCAGCCTCGGGCAGGACTCACAGGTCACGTGATCCCTCAGGCTCCGCTTTGTCCACCCCTTCCCACAAGGCTCCCTCCTGAACTCCCCTTTCACCTGTCATCACACAAGCCTGACATGCTGGCTGCTTCCACCCTCTCACGCCAGCCCCTCCTTTATAGAGACAATTGGTGGGCACTCAGCCTTCCACCTAATCCCAGGTAAGCTGAAACCCACAGCTGACTCGACTGTGTTGTGGAAATGGACATGATGACGCAAGTGGGGCAGAGGCTACGGGGCTCCAGAGCTTTTCAAGGTGGGGGTCTTGATCTCTGTTTAGTTAGGGGTAATGGTAAGGGGGATACTGGGCCTTTTCTCGACATGAATGAAAGATGAGGCAAAGATGGAAATGAAGTTTGCTACATTCAATCTGCATTTCAAAAATGGGAGAAAACTTCTGTAATCAATCATAATGGAAAAAATTATATATATATATATATATATATACATGTTTGTGTGTGTCTAAATCATTCTTCTATATACCAGAAACTAACACATATAAATCGACTATAAGCTATGTTTTTTTTTCCAGTAGTCATGTATATTAGGATGTGAGAGTTGGACTATAAAGAAAGCTGAGCACGAAACAATTGATGCTTTTGAATTGTAGTGCTGGAGTGTATTCTTGAGAGTCCCTTGAACAGCAAGACCACACCAGTCAATCCTAAAGGAAATCGACCTGAATATTCACTGGAAGGACTGATTGATGCTGAAGCTGAAGCTCCAATACTGTGGCCATCTGATGAGAAAAGCTGACTCACTGGAAAAGTCCCTGATGCTGAGAAAGATTGAAGGTGGGAGAAGAAGGGGATGACAGAGGATAAGATGGATGGATGACATCACCAACTCAATGGACATGAGTTTGAGCAAACTCCGGGAGGTAATGAAGGACAGAGAAGCCTGGTATGCTCCAGTCCATGGGGTCGCAGAGAGTGGGACATGACTTAGCACCTGAAATACATCTCTGCAGATATCCCCACTGATGGTAAGCTGGTGGAAATCACCCTAACCTTCTGTAGACTCTGCCTTCCTCATCTGCCTTCCTACCAAGGGCCCTGAGATTCCAGAAAATGGAATAACAGCAGCAATCATGGTTTGCCAATAGCAGTGTTCATTGGAGCAGCCAGTGTTTATTGAGCACTTAAATGCCTCATTTTATCTTCACATCAACCCAATAAATGGCACAATTATTGTCTTCATTTTATGGACAGGACATTTGAGGCCCAGAGAGGTGAAATAACTAGCTCAAGGTCACACGGTTAGTCAATTGCAGAGCTGGGGTCGGAACCCAGGAAATCCTGCTCCAGAACCTACCTCCTGACTACACACCCTGCTGCCCAGTAGGGATGACAGCGTGACACTTAGGATGCCCAGTGGACATAGATTACCCACCCGTGGGGACCATCCTGTGACATACGCAAGCAAAGGTCCCCATCTGACAGGTGAAACACCATCCCACCACCTCCATAGAGTAAGCGCCACAGATACCATAACTTGGCTAGACCCACACTGAGCGTACCACCTTATACGTGTGGAGAACATGGCTCAGAAAGTTCTTTTTCTCACCATGTAGCTAATGCCATTTCTGGGACTTCCCTGGTGGTCCAGTGGCTAAGACTCTGTGCTCCCAATGCAGGGGACCTAGGTTCGATCCCTGTTCAGAGAACTCGATCTCGTGTGCTACAACTAAGACCTGGCACAGCCAAATAAATAAATATTAAAAAGAAAAGAGAGGAAGAAATGCTATTTCAACAAATTTGTTTGGGACCTGTTGATAAACACCAAGAATGTCCATGAAATCTCTTTTCTCTCTGGAGACCAGAGAAGAGCTCTAAGAACCTCTCCTCAGCAGCAGCCCTTTACATCCTATTCTCAACTCCAGAGGGCAAACCGTGCAATTCAGAACACCCCTTCCCAGACACTCTAGCAATGAGGGCTTTCACTCAACTTTCGGACAGAGGAGGGAGGTGGTGGTGGACATCAGTATCTCAAAATTTCACAAGTAAGGGATGATGGTACCTACCTCCCAGCCTTCCCGCTTAACACTCTTTCCCAGCTGCCCTCAGAGAAGTTGTCCAAAGAACTCTGGTGGAGGGAGGTGGGGAAGTGGGTGGGTCCCCTTGACACTCAGCCATGTGGTTAGTTTAAGCTTGAAACTCACTGGGAAAGCAGGTGGCGCCGGCTGCCCCCTGACAACCACCTCACCTGGTTTAGGGCCCGAAACCCAGGCTTCTGAAGCCTCAACGCCATCAGGAGAATCTTCTCAGAGTCACTCATGGTTGGGGTTGCCCACACAGCTCACATTAGCCCCACTGCCAGGTTCTACACAGTTGTTAGGACACCCCGTGTACCCCTGGCCCAGGGCAACCAGGGCCAAGAGCCACGTGACTTTCAACCCCACAGCTTCAGGCAAACTGAAGCTAAAGAGGCTGCCCCTCCTTGCAGTCCAAAAACGAAAGCCGTGAACCCTCCCCGACAGGAACAGATGAGCAGGGAAGACTCTGGGGCTCTCACCTCCCTGAAGAAGGAGGACAATTTCCTTTCAGCCCTTCTGGGGCCAGCCGGCCCAGCTGGTGTGATCCGCCACCTTCCCGAGGGTGACCTTGAATGCTCAGGCCGGCTGGCCTGCCACACCCAGAACTGGAGATCCAGCTCTTCTGTAGGTTTGATGGGATGAGGCAACACAGGGCAAAATGTCCCAGCTCAGCAGCCTGCCTCATCGTCAGCTGGGTCCTGAGGTGTAAGCTCAGGGCAGGGGTGTGAGGAGGCCAGACTACAGCCAGGCTGAGCTCCACAAGTCGACTTCATCGGTAGGAAGGCCAGGGTTTGAAACTCCATCAGTCCTCGCTGTGTCTGCTTCCCAATCAACCCCAACTCAGAGAAACGCAGGTGTATAGACAGCACCCCTCAACATCACTGCTTCTATTTCAGCACCGGGAACAATGTGTGCATGTGTACTCAATCGTGTCTGACTCTTCGTAACCTCATGGACAGTAGCCTGCCAGGCTTCTCTGTCCATGGAATTTTCCAGGCAAGAATACTGGAGTGGGTTGCCATTTCCTTCTCCAGGGGATCTTCCCAATCCAGAAATCGAATCTGCATCTCCTGCATTGGTAGGTGGATTCTTACCACTGTGCCAACTGGGAAGCCCATTGGAAAGAATGGCCAGGCCTAAATTTACCCACCCACACCCCAAACTCTAGCACTCTCTCCACCGAGGAGAGCCCTGGCTTAGAATGCACGCCCTGCTCCTACTTCAGAAGAGGGGACCCAGACAACAGACAATCATCCGACCTAAAAAGATGGTTCCAGCTTTAGCCTTACAACTTCCCCTGTCAGCGCTTCAATCTGCTCATCCAAGAAAACAAGTGTGAAAATCGCAGATCTGATGAAACAACTTGCAAATTGTATCGTGAAGAATGTTTCCCACCCTTGGAGGGGCTAGGTTTGAGAGCACTGGGCCTGGCCAGGCCTTCGTCAGACCCTCCACTGTGAACCCTGGAGGCCGGGGCAGATACGTTGCTGTACAGACAACGGGGGCTCGTGCATTTGTTGAGGGCCAAGTGCAGAGAAGACTTGATTCCATAATGAACCAATGGGTCTCACTGTGACCTGTTACATTTATCTGCTTGACAAGCCTGGCCAAGATGTGTTTAGAATTCAGCAGGTCCCAGGGTATGAGTGAAATATTAAACCTATGAGACAGGGGACCCCCATTTTCCATTTAGAAGAGCTTATGTGAAGGGAACAGAGAAGTCAACCCAGCTTCTTCACGGCTACAACTGCTCCCAGAGGGGAGAGTTTCCGGGGACCAGGAGGGGAGGTTATCAGAGCCCAGGTAAGCAGGTGTCAGCGATGATGCTCAGCCAGGGGAGGAAATAGAACCAGAGGACCGTGGAGGGGGCTGGGGGCTTTGAATCACAGAATTGGCAATTGTCTGTTGCCCCACTCCCCAATTCATGCGGCAGGCAGAGATAAATTAACAGCGATCAACAATGAAACTTCAAGTTTCTAATGAACTTGGTGGAGTGCGCCTTCTATTTTTAACTGGCCCAATTTCTCTGTCATATCACATGACTCCTATTGTCTTGGCTGAGAATTATAAGAAGCTGAGAGAGAGCAAGAGGCAAAGAAAGAGAGAGAAGGAGAAACTGGGCCGTAATTCTAGATCAGGAAGGTAGACCCTTTTAATGCATGCCTATTTTCTCTCTCATTTGAAATTGATTAAGTAAGTTTAGAGAAAAATGACTTCTTACCACCTCATTGCTAAGGAGAAATGAAGAGCTATAAAATGACCTTACTGGGGTCATATAGAAAGTTCTGAACTAAATAAGAAGTGGCCTTGGAGAATATGTTAATGTCTTAGGTTCATTTGGCCTCAGGAGCCTCAGAAACTCTTTTGGTTGAGAAATGGGGTGGGTTCACCTTAATTTTTTTGCTGTTCATGTAAGATTTCACCATATGCTGGACAGTCCTACAGGATGGAAAGAACACTACTTTGAGCTTGGAACGAAGTGACGCTGAGCCTTCTCCACCAGCACAGCCTCACTTGGATGAGTCTCATCAGATAGATATACACCCACCCCCTGTTCTATGCCATCCCCTCAATCTCTGTATATGATATTTTCCAGGGCAATTGTCAATGTCTTAAAAGCAACATGCAATTCATAGCTCACCACCCCTAAGAGAAGGGAAAGAAACTATTTCTCACCTGTTACGTATGAAAGCAAGCCAAAGCGGTTTCCTAAAATTCATCAGTTTGGACAAATCAACTAAACCAGAATTACACAGAATCAGTATAACCCCAAAATTTAAAATCTGAATGCCCTTGCAGGAAGCTGAATATCTGCTAAGAAACTATAACTTTGGTGTGTTAATCAGGCTCTAATTCTGGATCTACAATGTTGAAGCTCATGATTCCCAAACCGTGGGCCGAGGTACCCAGAGGCCCACAACAAATTCTTAGGAGCAGGGAAAAGCATTTTACATTTCAGAGCAGTTCCTGACATCTGTTTGTCAACACACAAAACATGGGCTTAAGGTTGTTCGGTGTTTCAGCAGTATATTGTTCTCCCTTCCTTTAAAAGACCCTAGATCCTTGCAAAGCTGGGTTTGGAGTAGTTTCAGTGATAACAACCCCTTGTGGTTCAGCTGGTAAAGAATCTGCCTGCAATGCAGGAGCCTGGGTTCACTCTCTGGGTTGGGAAGATCCCCAGGAGAAGAGAAAGGCTACCCACTCCAGTAATCTGGCATAGAGAATTCCTTACAGTCCATGAAGTCTCAAAGAGTCCGACACGACTGAGCAACTTTCACTTCACTTCTTCACTTCAGTGATAATAAACAGTGAGAAAATCAACATGGAACAGAAAGTAAGGGTGCTTGTGTCCAATCAGAGTCCAAGACCTGAGAAGTTGTGTGGTACCCCACACATCCCGCTTGTTGCCATTAGATAAGAATGAAATTAAAACAAAACTTGTCTTTCACTTGATGGGGATTATTCAAAAGGCAACTAAATTGTGGGGAGATAAATAATTGTTAGTTGTTGGATATAACCACTTAATAAACAGAACTGAGGCATTTCTTTTGGCCTAGAAGCACCATGAACCAGATTGGTCTGGGAGATCTCTGGTTTAATTCTACAAGCTTATCAGGTGGTCTCCCAGCTTCTTCATTGTAAAGTTATATTAGAACATGGTGGTAATGATTATGAATGTGGTGGCAGATTACATTTCCTGCCCCCTAAAGAACACAGCAGTATTTCTGCCCCCCATTTGTTTTTTCTAGAGTCTTACCTCTACTCTTGTCAAAATGTTGAGTTAAATTTCCCTTCTCTGACCACAAATTGGGCTCAGTGACTCGTTTCTAACTAACGCTATGAAACACAAAATGTACGAGTGGTGGTGTTGTGTGACTCTCAAGACCAAGCCAAAAAGATGATGCAACTTCAGGCTGACTCTTGAATGCTCACCCTGGCAACCTAGCCACCATGCTGTGAGGGAGCCCAAGCAGCCCACAAGGAGAGTCCATATGGGGACGCCCATGTGAAGAGAAACTGAGCCCCCCTCTTCAGCCAACAGCCAGCATCAACTGCCCATTACATGACCAAACAAGCCTTCAAGATGATTCCAGCCCCAGTCTTTGAGTCAGGCGGCCAAGGCCCCAGACATAGCAGAGCAAAAACAAGTTATCCCCTCTGTGCTCTGCTAGAATTCTTTACCTAAAGAATCAGAGAGCATAATAGATGATTGTTATAAACCTCTGAGTCATGGGGCATTTTTTTATGCAGCTTTAGACAATCAGAACGAGTACAATGGATACTTATGAGATGCCTACCCAGCCCAGGAACTACCAACTTCCTTACCTCTTTTCTAGAACTCCCTCTGCATAACCATAGGACAAACTCCACCACCCCACCCCCATATCTTCCTTATACAAGGTAACTCTATCCCTTGGACCATAGATAGTAATAGGACTAATAACCTAACCAGATTGGGCCAATCCTTGTCCCATCTCATGGGTTTCCCAGGTGGGCAGTGATCAAGAATCCAGTTGCCAATGCAGAAGATGCAAAAGACGCAGGATTGATCCCTGGGTTGGGAAGACGCCCTGGAGAAGGAAATGGCAGCCCACTTTAGTATTCTTGCCAGGGAAATCTCATGGACAGAGGAACCTGGCGGGCTTCAGTTCATAGGGTCACAAAGAGTCTGACACGTCTGAGCGACTGAGCACATACACACTCGCATGCACAAATATCCTAACTCAGGAATTTGGAATTGAGAGAGAAAAACAAAGAAAGATGGACTCTCCTGCTGTGACTGGATCTTGTGACACGTAAATTCAGATTTGGGGCTTCTATGCTGTAGAGACTGGCAAACCGAGAAAGAGAAAGAAGCAGATGCACAGGGAAGAGCAAATACAAAGGACCGAGAAGCCTGCCTGGATTTCACAAGGTCTTGCAGTCCTGGATTCCAGTTCTTCCTGAGGCCACCCACCACCCACACCCTGCCCTTTCTCACTCTTCTTTTTTTTTTTTTTTTGAATATTTGTTTGATGTGGACCATTTTTAAAGTTGTTATTGAATTTGCCACAATATTGCTTCTGTTGTATGTTTTGGTTTTTTGGCCACAAGGCATGTGGAATCTCAGTTCCCCAACCACATCCCCTACATAGGATGGTGAAGTTTTAACCACTGGACCACCAGAGAAATCCCTGAGCCCTCTCTTTAAAATAATTTCCCCATTTTGCTTAAGTTAGCTCAAATTGGCTTCTGCAGCCCTAGGGGAATTGTTCACATCTACCCAGCACTTTACAGTCCACTGAGCCTGTTTACATGCATGATCTCATATGAGCCTGACCATAACTCTGTAAGATGTATGTTATCACTTCCTTTACAAAGAAGAAAATACAGAGGTCCGGGAAAGTGACACCATCAAGGGTTCACAGAAGCAGAGATTAAACCATCCCGTGTCTCCAAATGCCAAGGTCCATTCGGGAGACATTTCTTCCTCCTGCTCTATGGAAGTGAGCAGTGATACCCAGTTTGTCCTCAGAAACCAACTGAGCATTCAGTTAACCTGTTGCTGGGTAGGACTTAGATGTCCAGGATCCAAGCCAGTCCTCAGGGAGACCAGACCCACGGCCAAGGAAACAGAGTGCCCTGCCCCAGTAGGCTCAGTCCTCCAGGGAGAAACTTGCCAGGTTCCTGTGGTGGACGCTCCTGACAAGAGACTCTGCAGGCCTGAGATGGCAGGAAAAACTGCCCGAAAGAGAGAGAGCCGAAAGGATGAGACTTGGACAAGCAGGAGGTGAAAGAGGGTGCTCTGAAATTCTGAAATTATCTCCAAGAATCTTTCCCTCAGATTCTTTGGGAACAAGTTATCTGAACTTTTCAAGTCTCACAATTCTCCTGGAGAAAGTTCACTGAAGGAAGCATCTAGTCCAGCCTCCGTGGATGCATGATTCACCCTCCATACAGGAATTCCCTCCAGAGGATCCCAGCAATGCTCACGGGGCAAGGAGTGTGGGGTGAGGAGGTGGTGGGGGGAAGCGGGGGCAGTGAGGGCTGTGGAAAGCATGTGAGCACAAAATGATCTGGGTTCAAATCCTGATTCTGCCACAGATTCACTTTGGTTCCCCAAACCAGTCTCATACGATGTCTAACACTCGGCTTTCTTTTCTCTCCTCTTCCACTGAGATGCTGCGGAGCTCAGAGAAACAGTAGATGAAGGGCCCAACAGAGGCCTGAAACAGAGTGGGTGCTTAATAGAGTCTAACAAGCGATCGCATCTGACAGCGTCCATCTCTGCTCCATTCTACTCCCTAGAAATGCCTTCTTCTCTGCAGATGAGCTGAATTCTGCCAGCCCAGCGTGCCCACCGCTGACGCTGACCCAGTGTTTCCCTCGGGGGTCCAGAGGAGCAGGACGGGGCTGCAGACACCCCTGCTACCCGCCTCCACCCTCAGACAAGTCCCCTTCCTGCTCCCCATGGTGAGATTTCTGAGGCTATTCCTGGGGAGACTGCACACATTGAAAGCTTTGTGTGCACGGTTAACTCCTCTTTGAGTCGGTTCAGCTGCTTCCGTCAATACAGCCCTCAGATAAGATGCTGGAACTCAGAATGTTTGGCTCGAGAGCAATCTGCTACAGCTGAATCATACGTCCAGGATCCCGCAGGGAACGAGCTCCAAAAGGCAACATTAAAGCTCCTCCAGACCTCCATACCCCTCCCCCGCCCCCCAGGCCGGGCCTCACCACTGCACAAACAGAAGCCAAAGGGAAAGGTCCAATTATTCCATGGAGATTTAGCTACTGTATTGACAAAACTCAGCATTAATTCCCAGAAAGCATTCGAGCCCAGAGGTGGGGGCGGTGGTAGAGGGAGGGGAGGACTCGCTGGATAACTGGGTGAGAATCATAGCCGCTTTTCAGCGGAATCTGACCTAGTTTAATGAAATCAGGTCATCTGTGAGCTCTTCATTACCCTCAGACTAAACAGGACCCAAAGAGCAGCCAGTGTCCCTGGCCTTTCTGAATCCTGCTCATTCGTATTATGACATTTTGATGTTGGGTCTTCATGCATGTTGACTTAGTTGCTGGGCCCCTCCAAAGGTAGTAAACAGCCTGGGTGAAGGCCGGAAAGTAAACAAGAGGGCTGATTTTTAAAAGCACACACACACAAAGGCAGTGTAAATACCCCAGGTCCCCAGCCTGCATCCTCAGGGAAACCAGCAGACAAAAGGCGACGCGAGTGTCTGTGACTATTATTGCTGACTGATGGATGGAACTCACCTATTATCCTGCCGCCTTCTCAGATGGAACTCATGGTTTCAGCAGATCTTTGAGGCAGGGGTGTGGGCTGGGAGTGAAATGAAATTGTCAATTTAGGAATGGTATGTTGGATTCCAAGGCAAACTGCTCCCCAGCAGCAATTGTAGAGGACAGCCACCCATCTTGAGACTGTCCTAGGGGCTGGTGATGGCTCTATTTCATCTGCATCTTCCTGAAACTGAAAGCCCATGGCCAGAGGCTGGAAATGAGCCTTCTTCTCTCAGTGGATGATCGTTAATTGAATGGCTATTTACAGAAGACAGTGATACGTGTGAGCTCCCTGTCCTTATTAGAAGTGCTACAGACAGTCAGGCTCAAAAAAGAGCAGGGGGCCCTCTCTATCAGGAATAAACACAACAGAGGTGGCCCAAGGACAAAGTGTTTGGGGTGTGATGGTATTTTTAACTCAAGATAAACAGCAACAGGGACAGACTGGGGTGGGCTAAGAGCCAGGGGCTGCTGCTGCTGCTGCTGTCGCTTCAGTCGTGTCCGACTCTGTGCGACCCCATAGACGGCAGCCCACCAGGCTCCTCCATCCCTGGGATTCTCCAGGCAGGAACACTGGAGTGGGTTGCCATTTCCTTCTCCAAAGCATGAAAGTGAAAAGTGAAGGTAAAGTTGCTGAGTCGAGCCCGACTCTTAGCAACCCCGTGGACTGCAGCCTACCAGGCTCCTCCATCCATGGGATTTTCCAGGCGAGAGTACTGGAGTGGGGTGCCATTGCCTTCTCTGAAGAGCCAGAAGAGATAGGAAGAAATCCCACATATATTGCATACTCTATGAAGCCCCTTGTCCTTCCTGGGTAGGGTCCAGTGCTTCACATGGTGATGAACTTAGTCTGGGTTTGGCTTCCTTAGTCTGGGTTTGGGACGCTGGCTTCTGTGGGTGGAGCAAAGACCCACATCTGAAAATTCCCATCCCTTCACCATTCTTCCTCAAGGTCACCCCTCCAGAACACACTCCTTGTCTGTTACCTGAATGAAGTGCCTCATCACTGTTCAGAGATGCCGAAGGACTCACACACGCAGATGGGGAGAGATGAAGTACTGATTTGTGGGTGACCCTGGACAAAGGGTGTCCCTTCTCTGAGCTCTAATTTTGCCATGTATCCAGTGAGAAGTTTCCATCACATTTTTTCCATGTGGACCATCTTTAAAGTCTTTGTTGAATTTCTTACAATATTGCTTCTGCTTTACGTTTTAGTTTTTTGACCACAAGGCATGTGGGATCGTAGCTCCCCACCCAGGGATCAAACCTGCTCCCTTTGTGCTGGAAGGTGAAGTCTTAACCACTGGACTGCCAAGGAAGTCCCCCAATACATAATCTTGACGGGCTTTCTAGAAAGATCATTCTGATTTCCCAGAATCCTAAATCCATTTTCTGGCTCGGTCCCCCAAGTCAACAGGCTTTTTTTCAGAGCAGGTGTGCCCTGGAGAAGCCATCTCTCTGTCCCTCTGGGATACACCGCTGACCTTGGCTTCCTTAAACCCAGGCTCCGATCTGTTCACTCCCAGCTCTGCCATTTAACAGTAGTGTTTGGCCTAAATCTAATGTTTGCTTTCATGATGAATGAATATGGTTGAAGAAAACAGAAAATGATTCCTTCCCAAAAGGGATTGAAAGCTGGTCTAGTCTGTGACCCTCCAGAGCCAAGGGGGTGGATGGAGTTGGGCGCCTCTGTTCTCAGCCCGACAACCAGAGTTCAACTTCGCAAAGAGAAGCCAGACCCTACCGTCACAGAATGACGGCTAAGCGATTCTGGCTTTAACCCATCTGTACTATCTAATCGGGGAAATAGCAGGATCAAGTTTCCTGTTTTATTGGCATTCGATAATATATATTGAGTGACCATGTCTGCAGTGAGGCAATTGGTTTAAAAGGGGGTTATAAGGATTGACTTGTATTTAAGTGCTTAGAATTCCAGAATGGTAATTATCTCAATGTGTATCCTAATTTATAGGAACTCCGGTGAGCTTGACAGCATATAAATTTGAGCCTGTCTAAGGGAGTCCCTGAGAGAACGTCTCTAATCAGAGAAACAGAAAAGCCACGAGAAAACCCGGGGAAGTCTAGCCCAGTGGTTCTCAAATATTTAGCCACAGAATCTCGTTTTTGCAGTAAAAGCTTACTTGAAAGCAAATGCAGAAGGCAAATCCAAGTCCAACTGCTCAGGCTGAAGTAGAGTGAAGGATTTCCCTGGCAGTCCAGAGGTTAAGACTCCACACTTCCAATGTAGAGGGTACAGGTTCAATCCCTGGTTAGGGAACTAAGATCACACATGCTGCTCAGCACAGTCAAAAGATTGAAAATAAAAAAGTAAAGGGAAGGCTCAGAATCCTGCTTCCCCTTCCCTGTTTCAGCCCCCTCCCCAAGCCACGGAGGCCCAAGACCCTATAGAACTCCTGGGGCCCAGAAGAATATAATTTGAAAAGTAATGAATGACCCCAAGATCTTCAGTATGTAGATGAAGACTCCAAAGTCTAGAGAGTTAAAATGACTTGCTAAAATCAGAGTGTAAGTCAGAGGCAGGAGAGAAACTGAACTTACATGTCCCTGAGTGATGGTTATTTACCATTACATTAAATCCCCAGTCTTTAATGCTGCCCCAGCCCATCTTCAGTGCTCACTTCCATTCAGAAACTAATTTAAAATATACTTTAGTTTAAGTTAGAATTGAGACAAGCTTTTAGTCGTGATCAAAGGAAGAGGCAGAATATGGTGATGAAAAAGCTGCTGACTGGATGTAAGAAGTGATGCTGCTTCATTACTTTGGAAAAGTCCTTTTCCTTTCTGGGAATCATCATCTTCCTCTGTTGAACTGGAGGTGGGACTGGTGATGGAAGACACTAAACTCAGTGACTTCAGGATTCATACAAATTTGAAAGCTAAGTAGAGTGGGTTTGGAGGGAAAGATAAATTAGGAGCAAGAGATTAACAGATACACACTACTATATATAAAACAGATAAATGAGGTCCCACTATATAGCACAGAAAGCTATATTCCAAATCTTATAATAAACTATAATGAAAAGAATCTGAAATACATATATATATATATATATATATATAACTTTGTTATACATCAGAAACTAACACAACACCGTAAATAGAAGGAAAAAATATTGTAGATTTAGATCCCCAAATTCATCTTCTCTATATTCTCCCATAAAATATTCCTTTGAATAATTTTAAATTAGCAAAAATAGAAAACTCAATAAAAAGATTAGAAAATACAAATAATCTTCTAAATTTTCCTTAATAGGAAAGAGTTTGAAAATTGAACAGGAAAGGTGAAATACCAGGGTCAACCCAGAATATTTAACATCTAACTAATATTATTTGCAGAAAGAGAAAAGAGAGGGAAGAAAATTATTAAAGGGATCTTAAAAATATTTCCTTAAAAAAAAAAAAAATCCTAGGAGGAAAGGACATGCGTTTCAGGATTCAAAAAAGAAAAAAAAGAATGAAAATAAATCCATAGTAAGTTCCATCAGGGTAAAGTTCCAAAACACTGAGACAAGAAAAGATCTAAAAGCTTCCAAGGAAGAAAATTTAAATTCTATCCAAAGGAATGTCATCAGACTTTTCAATTGTAACACAGAATATTAGAAAAAAAAAAAAGACAGTGCTTTCAATTTCAGAAAGAAGGTGACTGTCCATATAAATCTTTATACCCAGCCAAAGTAGCTAAATGACGTAGAAATAGAATAAAGAATAAAAAATTATGCAAGAACTCAAAAATTTTACATCTCATACCCATTTTTTAAGAAGCTAGCATGCATTACCTGCCATCAAAATGAGAGATTAAATGATTAGAGATAGATAGATAAAGTGGGTGGGTAGGTGAATAGGTAGATCAAAGGAATAAGCAAATTAAGAACAACAGAAAGGCAGTATTTTTTTAATTAATTTATTTTAATTGGAGGCTAATTACTTTACGATATTGAGTGGTTTTTGCCATATATTCACATGAATCAGCCCTGGGTGTACATGTGTTCCCCATCCTGAACCCCCCTCTCTCCTCCCTCCCCATCCCATCCCTCAGGGTCATCCCAGTGCACCAGCCCTGAGCACCCTGTCTCATGCATCGAGCCTGGACTGGCGATCTATCTCACATACAGTAAAATACATGTTTCAATGCTATTCTCTCAAATCATCCCACCCTTGCCTTATCCCACAGAGTCCAAAAGTTTGTTCTTTACAACTGTGTCTCTTTTGCTGTCTCACATATAGGGTCATATTACCATCTTTCTAAATTCCACATATATGCATTAATATACTGTATTGGTGTTTTTCTTTCTGACTTACTTCACTCTGTATGATAGGCTCCAGTTTCATCCACCTCATTAGAACTGATTCAAATGCATTCTTTTTAACAGCTGAGTAATATTTCATTGTGTATAAGTACCACAGCTCTCTTATCCATTCGTCTGCCAATGGACATCTTGGCTGCTTCCATGTCCTAGCTATTGTAAACAGTACTGCAGTGAACATTGGGGTACACGTGTCTCTTTCAATTCTGGTTTCCTCGGTGTGTGTGCCCAGCAGTGGGATTGCTGGGTCATATGGGAGTTCTATTTCCAGTTTTTTAAGAAATCTCTACACTGTCCTCCATAGTGGCTGTACTAGTTTGCATTCCCACCAACAGTGTAAGAGGGTTCCCTTTTCTCCACACCCTCTCCAGCATTTATTGTTTGTAGACTTTTTAATAGCAGAGAAAGGCAGTATCGATAAGTCACATGTCTCAGACAAAACAAGCTAGGTTACACGCTGGGACTTACAAAGGTTTATTTCTTGCTACACATCTACTGTGGGTTGGCTATGGCTCTGTTCCATGTCGTCCTTACTCCAGATTTAACTCAATGGAGCATCTTTTATCTTAAAGGTTGACAGCCATCATGGCAGAGGATAAAAGAAATCATGGCAAACCATACTCTGGCTCTAAAATTTCTTCTCAGAAGTGATACATACACATGCCACTTCTACTCATTGTTTCCTTGGCAAGTTACAAGACCAAGCCTGATATCAACAGGAGTCAGAAATGGAATCCTCATCCAGGAAAGGATAGTGAATATGTTTTAACACATAGTCGACTATGTCCCAGGATCACTCTGTGTATCAGGCTTAAAAAGCAATCCAGGCTGAAGCAGAAGAGAGAGCTATGGGATGGAGTTCTACAGGTGGGAAAATGCAATTGATGATGTAAGCCCTTGCAAAAAAAATAATAAGCTTTTGATATAACTTCAAGATTAAAAAAGTTAAGAATATATACAAAGTCCTACATAAAGAATTATGAACTCTAGAAGACACCTAAATATTATATTATAAAAGGAAAGTTTTCTTAATACAGTACTTGTCTTGTAAGTGAACAATGTTTTCACAGTAAAACTGTAAACACTAACCATCGATTTAACTACAAATTGTGAAGTAATTAAATTGGGAGGATAGGAAGAGAAGACGTGAAGGATGTAGTTACAAGAGATTAAAATCCTCAAGGTGACAAAAGTAAAGTAAGATGACTAAAGTTACATAACCTGAAGCTTAAGGATATTTTTTTCTTGATTTCTGCTCGTGTAATAACTTATGCTCCATCTAGAATCAGCGCATGTGTGCGTGTTCAGTTGTGCCCAGCTCTTTGCGTCTCATGGACTATAGCCTGCCAGGCTCCTCTGTCTGTGGGATTATCCAGGCAAGGATACAGGAGTGGAGTGCCATTTCCTCCTCCAAGAACCAGTAACACATGGTAATCAACCAGAGCTGCACCAGCAGTCGATGTGGATAATGCCCAGAAATAATAAATTTAAAAATACTAATACAAGCCCACAGAAAATAAAAATAAATGTTATAAAAACCACCTTAAAGTGCTGAAACTGGTTGCCTTTAAAGAGCAAAAATTCAGAAGGTGAATGTGGTAGAGCAGGAGATTGTTGCCATTGCTGCCCAAACAATGGACATTTTACGTTAACAAAAATACAAAAAAATAAATAAATAAATTATATATACATATATATATGTATATGTATATGTATATAGCATGCTATTTCTGATTCATGTTTGAAGTAAGAAGGGTATAGATCATAAATAAATAATAAAATTCTTATATTTAAATGATCAATTTTAAAGGCATCCAGACATAATAAATTGAACCTGACATTATAACCATCCTGGCGGTAATGCAATCTTTCTTTGATGATTCAGAAAGCACTTTAAGGACCTGGCAATGACCTGAGGTCATTTCTCTGAACATCCTTCCTCATTCTTTCCTAATTTGTTAGTCTTGTAGAAATTGATTTCATGTTGCCATTGTAAAATCTCAAAGAATCTCTCTCTTTGGTAAATGTGAACCCCCTTCAGGGGCTTTACTCACCACGCTGTAAAAGTCCATTGCCTTCCCTTTGCTCCTCAGCAGACTGGGAAGAAAAGCGGAGGGCTTCTCGTACAGTCAGAGAGCCAAGTCGTGCAAATCAAGATGCGGAAATGAAGCTGAGATGAGACATCCTCCCATCCTCAGAGGCAGAAAGCATCAAATTCACGGAAGCCACTCTGGGGAATGTGAAACTCAGGGTCCATTGTGCCCACATATCACCTGTGGGGAGGATAGCCAAGCTCTTCAAGCTAGAAATTTCTCTGAGGTCGTTTTTCCTGCCCTCAAATGGTTAGGCTGACACACATGTTTTTAAAGAGATTTTACCTGGAAAAGAAAAAAAAAAAAGCCAATCTTTCAGGTAGGTTCATTATGTGATATATCCATACGATAGTTTATGCAAATGTTAAAAAACACAGAGGAATTTCCTAATGTCATGGAAAAATATTTCTAACCTAATGTTAAAATACTTATAACATGTATTTTTAAGATAAAAAAGCAGAAATCTATTTATAATCTATAAACTGTATATGTATATATGTATGTGAGTGTTTTGTATGCCAACAGTACCTATCTCTGGATAGTGAAAATGGTTGTCAGTCATGTCTGATTCTTTGCGACCCCATGGTCCGTAGCACTCCAGGCTCCTCTGTCCATGGAATTCTCCAGGCAAGAACACTGGAGTGGGTTGCCATTCCCTTCTTTGAAATTGACCAATTTTTAGTGAATTTTATGAAACTGAAAAGCCTTTTTGTAATTTTTAAAAATCATGAAATCACTGTAGATAGAAAAGCAGGTGGAAGATCCAGAAGTTAGTCCTGGTTCACCAACCGATCAACTGGATGACAACTGATAAAGTATTCATCTCTTTGGCCTCGGTTTTCCCATATGTGAAATAAAGCAGCTGAATCAGAAAAGTGATGTACATCTCTTCACGAAGCCTGGCACCAATACCTGGGGGCTTCAGATCCTCCAAATGAACTCTACCCTTTCATCTAAATCCACAACTACTTAATCTCCAGAGTCATTACTGATCATGTTTGTATGTGATTTTGACATGGACAGTCGTACAATTCAGCCAACACATCTTGCCTTGAGATCAAAATGCTCATAGCTAAAAACATTGTTCACATGCAGTTACTATATTACCCCAATTATTGGTAATATTTTTCTATATTCCCTACATAATAGAGTCACGTCTTCAATTGCTTTCTCATGTGTTAATGGTTTTGTTTCATTGCCATGAATACTACAAGTTCTCAACAATATTTTTGGAAAAGCAGAGTTTTAATGAAAATGTTTAAGTGACTTTAAGTCAGAACTGACTTTCCAACCACCAACCATGGGCTTCCCTGGTGTCTCAAAGGGTAAAGAATCTGCCTGCAATGCAGGATTCAGTCCCTGAGTCGGGAAGATCCCCTGGAGTGGAGAATGGCAATCCACTCCAGTATTCTTGCCTGGAGAATTCCATGGACAGAGGAGCCTGGCGGGCTATAGTCCAAAGTGTCACGAACAGTCAGACAGAGCTGAGTGACTAATACTAACACTATGGAAACTATTAAAAGAGCAAAATTCTGGAAATAATCTGTAGAAAACAGATATCTTTTATTTATCAGGCATCTAAATGTCTTATGAAAGAAACAATCTGAAGTTCTTTTAACATAGGATTCCACTTAGGTCTATTGGGGTCTGTGTTATTTACTTTTCTCAACCAAAGAATAAATGCAAGCTTCTCTTCCAAGAATTAAGGACCATACATACAAGAGGCTTTTCTCATTGATGTACTAGATTAGAAATGAAGCTGTTTAACTTGTCTTCCCATCAACAAGAGGGAGACCCCCTGAGTTAAAATAAAAGCTGTTTCACGTTATCATCGGATTCTGGTTTTTCAGTGTCTATGCTGGGTGAATTCACTAGAAACAGCAGCAAACGTTATCCACTGGGTGCTCACAAATACATATATCAGTCGGAGTTAAAAAAAAAAAAAAAAAAAAAACTGACCAGGGCAGAGGGTCACCAGAGAGCAGAAATGGGCCCTATTCTTTCACCAAATTGCCTTGGTTGTAGTCTGGGCTGGAATTCCATGGAAAGGATTTACCAACCTCTAGTCACCTAGGGCAGCTCTTCAGTGGGTCTCAAGGAGCTAGGACTGCAGACTGCTATCCTCAAGGAATACCGATCCTCTTCTTCCCAAGCTCAGCCAGAGTTTCTACATGGCTTGGAAGTTTGCTGCCCAAGGGCTCAGCATGCTACTGAATTTTGGCTCCACTGTCCACCAGCTCATTGACACTGCCTTCATCAAGCTTGCCTACCACCATATTGCCTAACCCAATGTCTTTATCAGTCTTTTCCTTTCCAGACTTTCCTGCTATGTTAGACACTCTGATCATCATCTCCTTCCTGAAATCTATTTTCTGTCATTGAGAGACATTCCTCCTATATCTCTGGATGAAGATCCCCTGGAGAAGGGAAAAGCTACCCACTCCAGTATTCTGGCCTGAAGAATTCCATGGACTGTATAGGCCATGGGGTCACAAAGAGTTGGACACGACTGAGCGACTTTCACTTTCACCTTCATGTGTCCCCCTTCTCCCCATCCCTTCCATGTTGATGCTCCTCAGGGCTCTGTCTTCACTACTCTTCTTCTCTCAGAGCATGTACCCCTCGCTGACATTTCTTTCTGTGGCTTTAACAATCAGCCTTGCCTCTGACCTCCCTTCAGCGCTTCCCTTCAAATGCATCTGCCCACTGAACATCTCCACATAGATGGCTTATCTGTCAAATTGACATATTCAAACCTGAACTCATCTTCTTTCCTCCCAGACCTCCCTCATCTCCTGTGGTCTCTCTGCTTGTGAATGGCACTGCCAACCAGGAGGGCTGAGTCACGAATCTGGAAGTCAGTCTAAGTCCTCCCTTTTCCACCTGCCTTCAGCCTATCCCCGAGTCACATCAGTTCTTGTGCCAAAGTGTTTCTCACATCTTCCTTCTCTTATTCCCTGGCTACTGTCCTGCTCATTGAAGCCCAGGTCATCTCTCACCTGCATAGGTGTGTAAGTCTTCCCCTGGCCTCTTGCCACCAGACTCTTCCTGTCCTGTGGACCCTGCATGTTCTGTCACATGCTCACATGATGAAGGGCTGGCCATATTCTTCTTAGCTGAAATGTATTCTTCCTTTATAGTCAAACTCAATTACCACTTCCCCTGGGAAGACTTCCTATCAGAGATCACCTCGCCTCCTTTCTCTTCCCAACTTATCTTACATAACTTTGCCTCCAGCACAGTCTCCCAGAAAGACTCTTAGCCCTGTATAGCACAGAGATCTACATTCAATATCTTGTATTTATTCATCTATGATGGAAAAAATCTGAAAAAATATATATATGATATGTATAAGAATGCGTGCATGCCAAGTCTCTTCAGTCATGTTTGACTCTTTGCAACCCCATGGGCTGTAGCCTACCACACTCCTCTGTCCCTCGGATTCTCCAGGCAAGAATACTGCAGTGGGTTGCCATGCCCTCCTCCAGGGGATCTTCCTGACCCAGGGATCAATGCCATATCTCCTGCAGCTCCTGCATTGCAGGTAGATTCTTTACTGCTGTATATATATTCTTTTCCAGATTCTTTCATATATGTATAACTGAATCACTTTGCTATACATTTGAAACTAACACATTATAAATTAACTATATTTAATTTTTAAAAATTAAAACAAAATAAAATACTTCTTGCCAGAAATTTTAGCTATAAAAAAAGAAAAAGACTCTTAGCTCCTCTGACTTGGGGACTGGAGTTTCATCTTTTTATTCCTTTACACAATTCTTGGCCTGGTCCTCGATATGTCAATACAAGGTAAGGAAAAAGACAGATATGAACTGTGGATACCTCCCCTCCACCAGCCCTGCCATTAATCTGCTGTAAGACCTGGAAAGGGTCATTTTAATTCTCTGAGTCTCAGTTTACCCATCTGCCAAAGGAGTGCTTTCATTTATTGAAGACAAATATGGTTTGAGCACCTACTTTGATGCCGAGCACAATGCTCCGTGCGGTGCCTGTCATAAATGTAAACAGGTCCTTTCCTTTTCTAGGACCTTGTGGTCACAATCACATTTTCATGGGTCTGTTCAGCAGCAGGAACAGATGGCTCACTTCGAATGCATTTGCCAGAGCTTGTTCATTATTTATGTTCCCCCTGCATACCTCTCCCGGGTCTCCCAAGCTCGGAGGAAAGTGTGTTTCTAATCCCACTAGGTTCTCTTTCACACAGCATCACCAGGGATAGAAAGCTGGAGAATGTACACTCTCCTAACACGCAGCTTTTCTAGAGATTCCCTGCCTGGTGGAAGACCTCATATGGTTTTGGAGTCTATGAGCACCAGGCATTTTTTACATGAATACGTTCAGCTCTAAACTCCACATTTGCCACAATTCCCTTGGCTCAGAGTGTGTGGGCTCCATATTCGGTTTCTTGTCCACTTTCCCTTGTGTGTACGTGCCTGGTGAGTCGCTTCGATCAAGTCTGACTCTTTGCAACTCTATGGGCTGTAATCCACCAGGCTCCTCTATCCATGGGCTTCTCCAGGCGAGAATACTGGAGTGGGTTGCTATTTCCTCCTCCAGGGGATCTTCCCGACCCAAAGACGGAACCCATATCTCTTATGTCTCCTGCATTGGCAGGTGGATTCTTTACCATTGGGAGCCCACACTTTTCCTCATCCCGATCCCAAGTTGTGACATAAGGGAAGAAGGCAATGTCAATAGATGTTGAGAAGAGGAACGGTCACAAAAGAGCTTAAATCTTCATCTTCCCTAGTGTGAAGCCAGTAGAGAATTCCTCAAACTGTCACAGCAAAAAACAATATGTCACTGAAAGATGAAGAGGAAAACAACATGAGTCAACCAAGAGAGTTAAAAACCATCGCCTCTGGGGAAAGGAAACAAGGCGTGGTTTTAGGGGGAGAAGATGGGGAAACTTGCTTTTTCTAAGAAACCTTGTGGAATTTCTCAAGTCAAACACCTGTATAACTTTGATAAGAAATTGAAAACTGAATTAAAGAAAATGAAGTCTTCACTGGACTCTAGTAACAGCCTGTGTAGTAGTGCCAATCATCTGAACCATTGACCATGGCAGTCTCCGAGGATGAAACCGCAGCTTTGACAGTCTCTTCCTGCCCCACCCCTCTGTCTTCCCATCCCAATGAGCCCACCCCCTGCCTCTGTTTACTCTCCCCTCCAAGATTTCACAGCACCTACAGTGGGGTTCCTTCTGAGAGGCCCCGGTAACCTGCGTCTTTGGCGACACTGCGGACCACAGATGAGACCCGGATCCGCCCAGTTCAGACCTAACTCAAGCCCAGAACATGCCCTTTCAGTGTTTCTCCATGGAGAAACATGGAGAGTCGTTGTTAACTTTCTCATTGGATCAGTCCCACCTCCTCATCAGCTTCCAGGAATCCAAACAAATAAATGTCCCCCCTGTTGGGAGCAGCAAATCTTCATTCGTGGGTGAAATCAGCCCAACCCAACAGCAGAGGACAATTCCTCTCATGACACCAGCTCCTCCAGCGCTGGCCGGTGGCAGCTGCTGCCCCATTAGGAACACATTCTCCACGGTGCAAACCCGCTGGGCTACAGAAAACTTCCGAGCTGCTGCCGGAACAGCTGGAATGGGTCATTCAAATCCATGGGCTGGGGTGCCTGAGAAACATGAGTCCCCCGGATAGAATGTCTCCTTCTTCCCAAGCGAACAGTAGACAGAGAATGATGCTCGGGTGATGTCGGTGGCTGTGTAGCAGTGACTGCAATCACTGAGCACTCAACAAACTTAAATTTTCACACACACACACACATCCACACAAATATATACAGCCAGCATCCCTGAAGACAAGCTGGAGGGCTCAGTGGGCCCTAGGCAGAGCCCAACCTCGTGTTCGGATATATCCATGGAAAGCTCTGCAGTTAGCCACGATACCCATGGACCAAGGGAAAACACACACTGAGCATGCTGTAGGTTCATGCCTCACTTTTACCCATAAATGGGAAGAAAAAAAAAAGTTTTTTTCTTAAATGTCACATGTAGGGCAAGGACAGGCTTCTCTGGTGGCTAAGATGGTAAAGAATCCACCCACAATGCAGGAGACCCGGGTTTGATCTCTGGGTCCGGAAGATTCCCCTGGAGGAGGGCATGGCAACCCACTCCAGTATTTTTGCCTGGAGAATCCCTATGGACAAAGGAGCTGGGCAGGTCACAGTCCATAGGGTCACAAAGAGTAGGACATGACTGAAGCGACTTATCACACACACACACACACACACACACACATGCACGCCAGTATTCTTGTCTGGAGAATCATCCCGTAGACAGAGAAGTTTGGCATGCTACAGTCCATAGGGTAGCAAAGAGTTGGGCATGACTGAGCCACAAGAAGAGGTGAGGGCACGGAAGGAAAAGGAGAGATGGGGAGGACAGAGTCATCTTATTTTACAAATGTTCTCCCTTTACTCCCACCAGCATCACTCCTGGAAAACCTGCTGCTCCTAATAAGCTCACTTGAATTTGGGTCAAAGATACTAAATACTAGACTTGACCATCCCAGTCCTCAGTGGACGGCTGGTCCTTGCCCCGGCAGACAGCCCGCCAGACTCGGAGTGCTCAACTGCATTTTTAAAATCCCCCGGAAAGCTCCAGGCATTGTGAGCCAGTCCTGCTGACCAGGCTGATGTTTTACAGCCGAGCTCTCCAACAATGCCATTTACTGCACACGAAAGATCACAGCCCGCAGATGTGGGCGGCCTTGCCCTGGCCTCTTGAAATTGCATCTGTTTTGAAATGCGACTCGACTTCAATCCGAAGCTGACCATAACATCCACGGCACGGACGGGAGGTGTTTACTAGATAAGCTTTTGATATTTGATGTTTGCTAATCATATTAAAGGCTTGAAACAAAATCCCAGCTACAATAAATCCTCACAATTGTCCACATGAGGCAGGAAACGCCACGGAGCTCTGTCCCGGGGTGTGATCTGAGGCTGGGTGACACACAGAGGGGAACGTGGGTCTGGAGGTCAAGGAAACAAAGACTTAGGGACTCAGCCTGATTTTTTTTCTGCGGCTAGTGGTGGACAAGGCACTTTCCCCTCTAAGCCTTAGTTTCTCCATCTTAGAATTGTGACTTGGACATGCGGGGTGGGGGGAGGGTGGTGCCTGGACAGATGAGGAGTCTTCAGATCACAGCATCACATGTGGGTGTCTGAACAGTCGTGGGGTAATTAATTCGACTCTGCAGCAGTTCTCCATTCTCTTTCCTCAGTCCTTCCTGACTCTGTGACAGCCTAGACTTTGGCATTGAGACATCAGAAGCAGCGTCTCCATGGCAGAGGGCGAAGCCCGCCTTTGCTGACAGACAGGGTGAAGGATCGGGACCTGGACCACAATTTCACTCTCCTGCCATCCCTGGACTGCTTCCCAGGAGTTGAATTCTAAGAAGGCAAACTATTTGGGGCTGAAAGTGGCTCTGGATATCAGCTCAGCCACACACACACACACACACACACACACACACCATTTCCCATGCATTATGCCTTCATGCCTCCCAGCTCCCTGACCCCACTCCATACCTCCCATCTCTCATTCCAGATGACTTCCTCAGCTTTCTCCCACCTTAATCATAATCTTGCTTTAGGTCTTAACTTACATTCTGTTTAAAAGTGGGTGAAACCTAAAACCCCAGGGAGTCAGAGGACGCTGGTCTGCAGTGCCTCCCCTACTATTCTGCCCTACTTCTCAGAACCTAGCCAGCACCCTTTCCTGACGTGTCCCTCTCAACCTAACCTATCAGCAGTGACTAATAATGGCACACCATCTGACCTTCCCAAGACAGTCTACCTTCAAGAAAGGGAAGCGTAAAGACAAAGCCCCTTCTAGGCTCCGTGCAGTTGGAGCTGTCGTGATGGAATGGCAGGTATTAATTAGGTTGGTCTTTCTAGACACGCAGCCTCCCTCGTAACCTCGCAAATCCTCGCCATCTAAGCCTCCAGATTATTGGGTCATCTTGGGGCTCCCAGAGCCTCTCGGAGCCATCTGGTCAGAAAATATGTATCATCGGCCTTTGTGAAATCCCCCTTCGGCAACAATAGGGAGACTCCACTTCTGTCCAAGGAATCTAAAACTATGCCCTGAGCGATGCCAGCGATGCCCTGAGCAGAAGGGCACAGAAGCTCACCCTCCCAGGAACTGTGCAAGTCACAGGAAAACCTGATTTTGCCTCCAGATCGAAGATTTTGTGAAACCATCCACTGGTTGAATGCAGCGGTTGGCCATTGGCTTTGCCTTGCGGGGAGGGGGACCTTCTCATGGGTGTCGGGGCTGGATGTCAGCAGAGCACTCTCCTGTGCGGGACTAATTTAGTGCTTGCTCGCACAATGAGGCCTGCCTGCTAGGCCATGTCATTAACCAAACTGGACAATTTAAAACTGGGATGGTCACAGCAAGAGCTCACCACCAGACACACATTTCTCACCAACAAAACAGGGAGCAGCGCCAGTCAGTTAAGAAGAAACCTCCAAATGTGAGCTACCTCGAGCAGACACCCTTCTCGAAGTCGGGCACTTTGCTGACAGTTCCTCACAGAAATCTCTGTGCCTATGTCTGTGTTGTAATTCCCTTTCTGATGGACAAAAGCCGAGATTGCAAAAGGAATTAGAAGCAGAAGTAGGATTTGAGCTTGCTGACCCCTAGTCTAGGCTCTGCTGTGAAAACTCAGCCTCCACTATTTCCGAGGAAGTTGAAGGAAAGGACGTCAGGCCATGCTAACATTTCACAAAACCCTGGGGAGACAGAATTTCACAACTTTCTTCGAGTCAGAATTGGGTACTGCAGGTCCTAACAGATGCCCAGGGCTCAATGTTACCCCCAGGTTCCTCCTGCAGAGCCTCTGAGGAGTTGATTTCACCCAGAAACCTGCCCTTTGGGCTGGGATCCAACGCCCACCAACCACCACTGTCTCAGCTGCTTCCTAGCACAGTTGCTGTGGGGCAAGCACGCTCCTGACACCTGGAGCTGCCATTTTCCAGGTCACGGGGCCAAGTGTAACCACCAAGAGCCAGAAAAGGAATCGGAACCATCTGGCCCTGGCACTGGAGGTTTTGTTGTTCTTTTTGTTGCCATTGTTTATGTTTTCATTTTTAAAACATATTAATAATATTTATCACTCCTATGAGAAAAGTCACATTAATTTTTTAAGCCCCTAGAGTTCCATCAGTCAAAGAAGGCCACCATGAATGCTTCTTTCTAAATTTTTTTCTATGCGTAATTGGGTGTCTGCTGCCCTATGAGATGGTGTTTTTTCATAATTATGGCTAAATGCACAATAATATATCCCTCAGTGTTACACTATGACCATTTCCCTCTGTTTTTATAGAATCTTCATAAGCATGCCTTTAATAACTGTGTAAAAAATCTATTGTTTTTATTATAAAAACAATATAAAACTAGAAAAAGTATAAAAGAACTGTGTTCATAGTGAATCCCCTCCTGTTGGATCTCTAGGTTATTCCCAATTTGTCTCTGTTATAAACAACACTGTAATAAACATGCTTGTTTGTAGATTGCCTTTAGAAAGATGTAATGAAGTGGAATCACTTGATCAAAGGGTACAAAAGGGTCAAGATCCTCAGTAGATGTGTCCCAACAGTGTTATAAATATTTAAACATATTTTAAAAATTGATGCACAGTCAAAATAGGAAGGAAGATTTAAAATCACCCGATTCAACCCCTTCCTTTCCCATATGAGAGATGGCCATGGGTCTACAAGATCATGGTCAGAAGTCATCACTCACTCAACAAGATGGCGCCTACCCTCTATTTTTCTCACTTCTGGTGATGTGTACATTGGCCTTTGCTCAACTCTTCTCCTCCTTGGAAGATCCTCACTTTGTCTCCTGGCCTGTTCCTCCTTGTGGAGAAAACCATGCAGACTTCAAGGCCTGTGGAGTTTTCCCTCCCTGTCAGTGGGTCACCGTTTTCCTGGGAGTGGATGGGCCTACAGGGGAAGGAAGGCCCACTGCTGAGACCTCTCACTCTGAGGACCACACCCAGGACCGCACCCTCCCTGACTGCCCCTACCCATGAACACACAGCAAGTGTTAGTCACACTGAGCATTTCCCTCCCTCCCTGGCCCAGCCCCAGGCCAGCCCTCAACTCCAGCTCACAGTTAGCCTGGCCAGGCCACACTGAGACACAGGGTCCTCCTCCCCTTCCTGGCCACCCTGCCTGGGGCCTCCAGCATGAAGTCAACACCTAACAGTGAGGCCGTCCTGGGGGAAAAAGCAAGCTTTCCAATCAGAGGCGTGGCTTCGAATCTCAACTCTTAACTTTCTTTTTTTTTTTTTTCTTTTTTTTAATTCATTTGGCTGTGCTGGGTCTTAGCTGCAGCATGAGGATTCTAGTTCCCTGACCAGGAATCAAACCCTGGTCGCCTGCGTTGGGAGCTCTGAGTCCTAACCACCAGACCACCAGAGGTGTCCTTCAACTCTTAACTCTTACAGGCAGAGACCCCGAGCAAGTGACAGGCCTCCCTGAGCGCCACAACTTGCCTGCCGAACCCCCTATAATTCCCTTAGCAGGTTACTGTGAGGACCAAAACACCTGGAAGGCACCACCTTCCGCTTCCTATTACTCAAGCACCTAACTCCATTCACTTGCCTTAAAGGGTCATCTGTCAGAGGCAGGCTACAGTGTGGGGAAGACAGAAAGAACCAGAAATGATTGCTCCCTCCTCCAAATGGCTACAGGCTAACCAGGACGTTTCTGTCAGGAAGCGATGTGTACAGAGACATGAAGCCTAACTGTGTAATTATGCTGGGATTCCTTCTAGTAATTAGCTTTTCCTTATGAGAAAGACAAATAATTATCTTTCTTCCTCAGATCCAGACAGCGTGTTCAGAGGCATCTATCCGCATATCCGGTGGGGGCAGGTTTGGAGGAGGATGCCACCCAACAGAATACAGAATTGTTTTAAGCCAATAAATGTTCTCAGAAATTATCTGCACAGACAATGCAACAATTTGGAGGATGGTGAGGCTTTTGCACATTGCTAAGATGTTTTACAAATGACAGAGGTAAGTCCTGTATGAAAGTGGCATGCATAGAGGTGGTACCCAGAGCACAGCAGGCAACCTGTCAGGAGGTAATGGTCAGAGCTGGATCCATTCCTGGGACACAGTGAGAGGTTCCAGCAGAGGGACCACACCGACTGGTCCTTGTGCCCTTGGGGCACTTCAGAAACAAGGGCCAGAGCCCAGCCCAAGCTCCCCTGGGTTCCTGTTCCAACACCCTCACTGTTTCTAGGGTCTTCCTCATTAATCCAGCTTCCTTCTGACCTCAGGGCTTCCCAGTAGCGCAGTGGTAAAGAATCCACTTGCCAATGAAGGAGACTGAAGAGATGTGGATTCGATTCCTGGGTCATGAAGATCCCTTGAGGTAGTAAATGGCAACCCACTCCAGTAATCTTGCCTGGAGAATCCCATAGACAGAGGTGCCTGGCAGGCTGCAGTCCATGGGGTTGCAGACTCAAACACAAATGAGCACACACTCACTCACTCATTCACTCACTCTTCTGACCTCAAACACCATTCTCCACCCCCCAACCTTTTCCTCCCCTGGCTAATTCCTTAGCAGTCAAGAACGGCTCAAGTGGGATCTTGTGCTTCCCTGGTGGTTCAATGGTTAAAAAAAAAATCTGCCTGCAATGCAGGAGACGCAGGAGATGATCCTGGATCATGAAGATTCCCTGGAGGAGGAAATGGCAACCCATTCCACGATTCTTGCCTGCAGAATCCCATGGACAGAGGAGCCCAGCCGGCTACAGACCATAGAGTCGTCAAGAGTTGGACACAACTGAAGCGACTGAGCCTGCAGGCAATCTTGGCTAGCAAAGCTTTGCCTGCCTTGAATACTCCCAGACAGAGGTCCCCTAATACATGGTGTTTCCTTCATCACAGCATTTCCCTGGTGACATTGCAAGAGACAATCACTAAAATAGTGTTCTTGAAGGCAGACATCACCGTGCATTCATTTTGCATCTCCTGAAGATATAATAACACAGTTCCAGGCACATAGTAAAGCATCTGTGGAATGAATAAATGAAAATGACTTGACTGACACAGAATAGATTCTTGACTGGATAGCAATGAATGAATAAATGGGAGTATTAATGAAAGAACCTAAGTTTGCCTTCTGAACAGTATCAAATCTGGGCTGAAAAGGACTGGTTAATGACTAAGCACAGACTGCCTGGCTGTGGAAGGGACTGCAGGTAGATTCCTAAGGAGCTGGCACAGAGGAGAGGCAGTTGTGGCAGACTGCCTATGGGCAAGCCCAGATTTCCTGCAGAGGCACAGACACAAATGTCAACAAAGGGCACCCGGCTGTCTAGAGGTGGGCGGACAGAAAAGGCTGTATTTAACTTGCTGTTTGATGCTTCAATGTAGTTTCCTCAAAGCCATTAATTGGAATTTAAATTGAGATTATTCACTTTGGAGGAAATAGATGAATTCTTCCAGGCTGTCCAATATCACCTACTAAATTTATTATTGTGAACATTTTACATCTCTCTCAAGTGCTTTTACCTTCTCTTAAATGGTCAGCTCCTCCTGTCTCCCTGTAGAATTCAACATGACTAGGAGTCCACCTGTCATCACACCTGTGATGGGTCATGCTGTCCTCCTTGTGTACCTGTCACCACCGCCAGACTGGGAGCCCATTGAAGACTGGAGCTAAGACTGTTTTCCTTTCTGCATTCTCAGGGCTAAGGGCCACTTAATATTTACCCAGAGAAGGTGCTTGATTCCTCTTTGTAGGAATTAAAGGAGCATATGATTTGATCCTTCTGTTGTTTTAAAAAACTCACCAAAACCCTTCTGAAATACCTTGACCACCTCTCAACCATATAACCTGATTCAGAAGAGTTTGGTCCCTAAGCCAAACTCTCTATTGTATAAAACTGCTTCAGAAAAGACTGGAACTCATCCCACACCTGTGTTGAAGTCCCTAAACATTACAAGGTCATTGTTCCAGGCCCCTGCTGGAGGTATGTGGTGGAAGAAGGGATCTATCAGGGAAGAAAACATGGTGCCCCCATCCAAGGAGCTTAGTCATGGAGGACCTAGTGTGAGGGGAAGGGGCTGCCCCTGCTTGTGCTCCAGGGGTGTGAAGAGCTCCATCACTGCAGAGGCTACAGAGAACTTGTGGAAGATCCCAGCAGCCAGGACATTCGGGGTTGTTGTTCAGTCGCTCTGTCGTATCTGACTCTTTGTGAACCCACAGCCTGCAGCATGCCAGACTTCCGTGTCCTTCACTCTCTCCCGGAGTTTGCTCAAACTCATGTCCATTGAGTTGGTGATGCCATCCAACCATCTCATCCTCTGTCACCCCCTGCTCCCCCTGCCCTCAATCTTTCCCAGCATCACGGTCTTTTCCAGTGAGTCAGCTCTTAGCATCAGGTGGTCAAAGTACTGGAGCTTCAGTTTCAGTACTTCCAATGAATGTGCAAGGTTGATTTCCTTTAGGATTGACTGGTTTGATCTCCTTGCTGTCCAAAGGTTCCATTAGTGCAGAGATTGCAGAGAACTTGTGGCAGATCCGGGAGGCCAGGACATTCAGGGGACAACAAGCAAACAGAGAATTCTGGGAGTGACCTGAGAACAAGGGTAGGAGATCAGTCAGCCAGTCAGCAGGGGTGGGACTGTAGAGGACTAGCGGCTTTAGATTCAGACAACATTCAGAAAACTAAGATCGTGGCATCCAGTTCCATCAGTTCACAGCAAATTGATGGGGAAACAATGGAAACAGTAAGAGACTTAATTTTGGGAGGCTCCAAAATCACTGTAGATGGTGACTGCAGCTCTGAAAATAAAAGACGCTTGCTCCTTAGAAGAAAAGCTATGACCGACCTAGACAGCATATTAAAAAGCAGAAACATTGCCAACAAAGGTCCATCTTGTCATAGCTATGGTTTTTCCATAGTCCTTAGTCCATGGTTCCATTTTTCCATAGTCATGTATGGATGTGAGAGTTGGACTGTAAAGAAAGCTGAACACCAAAGAATTGATGCTTTTGAACTGTGGTGTTGGAGAAGACTCTTGAGAGTCCCTCAGACTGCAAGGAGATCCAATCAGTCCATCCTAAAGGAAATCAGTCCTGAATATTCATCGAAAAGATCGATGCTAAAGCTGAAGCTCCAAAACTTTGGCCACCTGATGCCAGGAACTGACTCATTGGAAAAGACCCTCTTGCTGGGGAAGATTGAAGGCAGGAGGAGAAGGGGACGACAAAGGATGAGATGGTTGGATGGCATCACCGACTTAATGGACCTGAGTCTGAGTAAACTCTGGGAGCTGGTGATGGACAGGGAAGCCTGGCATGCTGCAGTCCACGGGGTCGCAAAGAGTCGGACACGACTGAGTGACTGAACTGAACTGAACTGAGAAGTTTTAGATAGAGCCCCACTCCCTTCTTCCTGGAAGAAGACTCCACCCCCTCAGGCTTTTCATTTCTGAGAAGAGAGGGCTGTGGTGAAAAGAAAGTATCTCCCACGAGAACCCACTCTACAAACTGAAAGTTGCTCAGTTGTGTCTGACTCTGCGACCCCAGGGACTATACAGTCCATGGAATTCTCCAGGCCAGAATACTGGAGTGGGTAGCTGTTCCCTTCTCCAGGGGATCTTCTCAACCCAGGGATCAAATCCAGTCCTCCCTCATTGCAGGCGAATTCTTTACCAGCTGAGCCACAAGGAAGGCCTAAGAATATTGGAGTGGGTAGCCTATCCCTTCTCCAGAGGACCTTCCTGACCCAGGAGTTGAACTGAGGTCTCCTGCATTGCAGGCAGATTCTTTATCAACCGAGCTATCAGGGAAGCCACTCCACACTGGTCTCCAAATCCCAGCCCCCCAACCAGTTAGCTAAGGGCCTCCACGCCTGGGGCCCAGTCACTCAATGGGCACACCCTCCGGGTGGGGGGTCAGGCCCCTGATGGCAGCTGGGGAGCCAGGCTCTAGGTGGGCAAGATCAAAAGGCCTGGATAACCTCCGGGGTCACAGTGACAAAATGCTTATGGGCTGGAAGAGGATGGAGCCATTAGAGTGAGGAAATGAACGCTGGCTTTTTCCCCCTCAGTGGGCACAATGGGAGCCGATGGGGAGGGAACAATGCAGGCCCACTTGGGTGGGAGGCTGGTGGTGGGGAGCGGGCCCTGTTCTCTGGCCCGGGAGTTAATGTCGGCCGGCGGGACAATAGGAGCGGTGACCCGGCTGCGGCTTTAGAGTGAGAACACTGCCGGGGTCAGAGCCGCCTGACCCCCAGCGAGGTTAACCAGATCAAAGCCTCCGCCGATGGCCCAGCCCACTGTGCCCCTAATGACTGTAAAATTGGAGTTTCCACCAGCGTTGGCCTAGCTACCTCTTCAGGTAGCCGGAGATCAGGGGTAGGAGCCACCAAGGAGGGGACGCCCCCCAGGACATCATCTTCCCTGGTGACCTCACCCCTTTTCCTGAACTGTTCAGCTGGACACCCCCACCCATCCCACCCACTCTTCCCAAACACATCCATTACCCCTCCTGACTTTCTGGTTCTGTTTTAAGTAATATAACACTCAGCTTTTCACTTGTTAAAATGTTGAGTCAGTAGATAAAGTAGAACCATGACTATCCTTCATATAACGTTTGTTTTGTGTCATAAAAGTAAGGCTCACCCATTTTACAAAATAGAGAAAAACCAAAGAAGACAACAACCATCCCAGAGAGGAGCTCTGGCTGACAGCCTGAGTATATTTCTTGCCAGGCTTCTCCCTGTGCATTTATATACAGCTAGGGTCATTTTGTGCTTATAATTTCATAGCCCACATATTTTTATATCCTAAGCATATTCTCATGTGATTCAGAACTCCCCACAACCATGGTGTTTAACATCTACATCAGGCTTAAAGGCAATCATACCTAGAATAGCACAGAATATGTGTGATTAAACATTCACCTTAGGCTGGTTCTCATGCTTTATTGATATGAATACTTTCATGATGAACATCTGTGGCAGAAGGCTGCATCCACATTCCTGATGATTTCTTTGCAGTAAATTCTCAGTGACACATGGTGGAATCATCTCATCAAAGGGTATAAATGTTTTGGAAGGAAACTTATTTCAGTTTTTAAAAGAGATGTAAGAGCTGGATGTCCCTGGCAGTTCAGTGGTTAAGACTCCACACTTCCAATACCTGGGGCATGGGTTCAATCCCTGGACAGGGAAGTTATGAATTCAGTGTGATAAAGTAAAAAAAAAAAAAAAATTATTAAGAGCCTATCCATGTAGTCATCACTGAAGATATAGAGGCCAGACTACACAGATCTAGTCTCTACTCTCTGAGAACTCAGATACCACAAGCACACACACCACCCCGGTTCCCATGCAAATGGGCCACTATTCTCATTCTGCATGGAAATGGTTTAATAAAAAAATACAAAAAAATACAAAAAAAAAAAAAAAAAAACCAACGAGGAGTTTGGGGGAGCGGGAATTTCCCCATAATCCTTGGCCTGCCCTATAATGTAGAACTTGAAAGTTCTTTTGCCATTTGAGAGTCATTTTCACAGCATGCTCAATCAAGGACTCCCACTCTTCTTGCAGTCAAGAAGCCTATGGAAGATGAATGATTTGAGACAAATGGGCACTGCCACCTCCTCTGCCAGGCTGGTTCCTGCCTCTGGGTACTTTGTTCGGGTCATCCCCTGCCTGGAATGCCTCTTCCCAGAGAAGTTCTTAATCAGCCAGATTAAGGCCAGATCTAATCCCATCCCAGAAGCCTCCTAGGCCTCCCCCGTCCACACTGAATTCCTTCCCTACCCACTGTCATGATCACAAAGATCAGCCTTTTAAAGAAACATGAGTTCCTTGAGGACAGGAATCTTGTCTTACTCATCTCATGAAACTTGGCATATCATTGAAACTTAATAGATGCTTAATGAATCAATCAAAAGACATATACCACTTGTTAAAGGATAACAAGGCATATGACAATCTTGTAGCATTTATTTGAGCAAAAGCTGATTCCCGTCAGATAGTACCAAATCAGAAGTCATCAGAATGACAGGAGCCAGGGTCAAGACTTTTATAGAGAAGACAAAGAAGCAAAACAAGAAAATTATTTGATTGGTTATAATTTATTTGCCTCATTCGGGAGAGTCTAGTTGGCTATTTACGTTTGGTTATCTTTGAGTTTGGATTTCTTAATCTTGAGGCAATATAGGTTTAGCTTTGGTTTTGCTTCCTAGGCTACTTAGGAACTACCCTAGTTGATCAGATGGTAAATCATCCACCTACCATGCAGGAGACCTGGGTTCGATCCCTGGATTGGGAAGATCCCCTGAAGATGGAAATGACAACCTACTCCAGTATTCTTGCCTGGAGAATCCCACAGACAGAGGAGCCTGGTGGGCTACAGTCCCTGGGGTCTCAAAGAGTTGGACACGACTAAGCAACTGACACATGCACCTAGGCTACTTAAGACATTAGAACCATCTCAATCTAATGGCACCCTTGTTAAATTAATTAACATACTCTTTGCTATTGACTAATTATTTCCTTTGTGTTAATCATATCTCTTCAAATTGACTATGTGATATAATGCTGAAGAGTTTGGAAGACAAGTGAAGATCAAATCCCAACTCTGCCTTATAACCTTCGGCAATCCTGAGTTTTCAGTTCAGTTCAGTTCAGTCGCTCAGTCATGTCTGACTCTTTGTGACCCCATGGACTGCAGCATGCCAAGCTTCCCTGTCCATCATCAACTCCCAGAGCTTGCTCAGACTCATGTCCATCAAGTTGGTGATGCCATCCAACCATCTCATCTTCTGTCATCCCCTTCTCCTCCCACCTTCAATCTCTCCCAGCGTCAGGGTCTTTTCTAATGAGTCAGTTCTTTGCATCAGGTGGCCAAAGTATTGGAGCTTCAGCTTCAGTGTCAGTCTTTCCAGTGAATATTCAGGACTGATTTCCTTTAGGATGGACTGGTTGGATCTCCTTGCAGTCCAAGGGACTCTCAAGAGTCTTCTCCAACACCATAGTTCAAAAGCATCAATTCTTCAGCGCTCAGATTTCTTTATAGTCTAATTCTCACATCCATACATGACTACTGGAAAAACCATAGCTTTGACTAGATGGACCTTTGTTGGCAAAGTAATGTCTCTGCTATTTAATATGCTGTCTGGGTTTGTCATAGCTTTTCTCCCAAGGAGCAAGCATCTTTTAATTTCATGGATGCAGTCACCATCTGCAATGATTTTGGAACCCCCCAAAAAATAAATAAATTTCTCACTGTTTCCATTGTTTCCCCTTCTATTTGCCATGAACTGATGGGACCAGATGCCATGATCTTCGTTTTTTGAATATTGAATTTTAAGCCAACTCTTTCACTCTCCTCTTTCACTTTCATCAAGAGACTCTTTAGTTCTTTGCTTTCTGCCATAAGAGTGGTGTCATCTGCATATTTGAGTTTATTGATATTTCTCCCAGCAATCTTTATTCCAGCCTGTGCTTCAACCAGCCCAAAATTTTGCATCATGTACTCTGCATGTAAGTTAAATAAGCAGGATGACAATATACAGCTTTGGCATACTCCTTTCCCAACTTGGAACCAGTCTGTTGTTCCATGTCCAGTTCTAGCTGTTGCTTCTTGACCTGCATACAGATTTCTCAGGAGTCAGGTAAGGTGGTCTGGTATTCCCATCTCTTTAAGAATTGTCCACAGCAAGAATTCCACAGCAAGGACTGTAGCAAGAATGAAACAATGTTGTAACAGAGAGCAAAGTGAAAGTGAGCTAGTTGCTCAGTAGTGTCTGACTCTCTATGACTCCAAGGACTGTAGACCACCATGTGCCTCAGTCCATGGAAATCTCCAGGCAAGATTATTGGACTGGGGAGTCATTCCCTTCTCTAGGGGATCTTCTCAACCTGGGTCTCAAGCACTGCAGGCAGATTCTTTACCTACAAGGAAGCTTACAAAGATTGCTGGTGTGGTGCCAAAAGACTTACAGGAGCCAATCTGAAGGACTGTCCCTAATCAAAAATGACACAATTTTAGGATGAAAACCAAAAATAACTGAAAGGAAGGAAATTTGAAATCAATACATATACAAAAATCTATGAGTTCATAAACATTTTTAAAATGTCATCATTCACTTTGGAAGTTGCTTGGGCACAAAGTCATTCTGAAAATTAATTAAAAAAAAAAAAAAAAGGAGGAATCCAACATCTTAAATGAGAATTAAGTGATATAGTTCCTTTATCTCATATTAACTTATGTTAGTGGAGGGTAAGGGCTCAATCTGGGCTTCCCAGTCAGCTCACTGGTAAAGAATCTGCCTGTCAATACAGGAGATGCAAGTAACATGGATTTGATCCCTGGAGAAGGAAATGGCAATCCACTCCAGTATTCCTGCCTAGGATATCCTATAGACAGAGGAACCTGATGGGCTCAGAGGGGTCTCAAAAGAGCCAGACATGACTAAGTGACCAAACAACCATAAAGGTTCAGTAAAATTATGCTTTACTGGACAATGAGAATGTTTCTTTAGACAAGAAAATGAATCACCTTTTTCTTTTTAAATTCCTTGCTTCCTTCTTTTGATTCCTTGTCTCTAGTTCACCAGCGACCAGCTTAGGCTCAGGTTCTGAGTAGGTGCTCAAGGAGGCCTGATCAATTCCCATGTCAGAATCCACACAAGTCTTTCAATATCACATTCTTCCGCCTTTGACTTTGTAAAAGGCAGGATGAGAAAGTCCCACTGGCAGAAAGCGAGGGCTCTGGGAGCGCACACTTTGATGCAGGCAGGGACTCTGCCCTTCTCTCTCTGCCTCTTTAATAGGAGCCAAGGACAGAATCTGCCTTAAGAAACCAGATCATTAGCGCTCAAAGAGACCCTTGAGAATACCCCATCCAACCCCCTCGTCTGCAGATGAAGGAACTGGGGCTCTGAGGGGTTAAGTGACTCACCCAAGATCACAAAGCCAGGCTGCCAGGCTCCAGCCTGGGGCTCTTTTCACTGTGCTGCTTCAAGGAAGTCTCTGGAAAAGAAATTCAAAGTTCAGCTTTAAGCTATCTGAGATGGATTTGCTGAGGTAACCGAGCTCAGCTCTGCTTCTAAAGAAAGGGAGCGGGGGTGGAAAAAATGGTTTAAACCACTCTGAATGGTAAGTTTCCCAGGGACTCTTCTGCACAGCATTTGGAATGTCACTGTGGACATCTCATGGATGTTCGGAGGTGGAATCACAGTTTCTTCCAAATGTTCCTAGACCAAAGGGCCGCGGAACAGACTCTGAATGAGCCTGGGATTCCCGTATCAGCACAGAAGCAAAGAACCCTGCCCCTCCCTCCAGTCCAGCCACTGGTAAAAACTCCAAGACATCCAAACCATACTCTCCCTAAATATTCTTCTCACTGTCTTCCCCATCTAGTACTGGCACCATCCACTCAAATGCTCAGGTCCACCATCTGGGAGTCATTTTGATCCTGCTTTTTTTTTTTTTTTTCTGTATCCTTTACATCGCATCCGTTGACAAGTCCCACTGGGTCTTTCACAAAAGCACATCTGGGGTACGGGCAATAGAGTAGGCGTGTGGGGGTACAAAGTGTCAAATGTAAGATAGGCTAAAGTATGTGTTGTAGAATACAGCCAATATTTTGTAATAATTGTAAATTGAAAGCAACCTTTAATTGTATTTAAATATTGTACAATATTTAATTGTATAAATATTAAAATTTTTTAAAAAGCACATCTAGAATTTGATGACTGCCATCCTTCTTCACTGCTATCTCCTTGCCCAAACCACAAGCCCACCAGCATGGGCTGCACCTGTGCCTCCTACCCATTCTCCCTACTGTCACTGTTCATCCTTAACCCTCCACATTCCACCCAACAGGGATCATGTTTGAAATATGGAATCCAGGTTACATCTCTCCCCCTGCAGCAAAACCTCCAGACACTTCCTATCACACTTCAAAGGAAATCCTCAACATCTCCAAAAGGCCCTGTTAGCCCAGGCCCCTGCCTCTCCACCTGGAGAAAGAAATGGCAACCCACTCTAGTACTCTTGCCTGGAAAATTCCATGGATGGAGGAGCCTGGTAGGCTACAGTCAATGGGATCGCAGAGTCGGACACGACTGAGCAACTTCACTTCACTGCCTCTCCAGGCTCCTGTCCGGGCCCCTTCTACCACTACTGTACCCCATGTTCATGGACTTTTTATCCCTCAACACATGAAGTTGTGGTCTCCACCTGGGATAGTCCTTTTAGGACAGACACCATGTCCTTCTTCTGGGCTCAGTTCCATGTCAGCTTAGCAGAAAGCCCTCTGGACCAACCCTACCCCAGTCACTTTCTGCTGGTGCTCCTCTCTTTTGTGGCTCTGAAAACTATCATTCTCAGCATGACTCATTCTCTTACATGTGTGTCTGTCTGTTACTGTTATCTGCCTACCAAAGCAGGAGACACAAGAGATTCCGGTTCAATCCCTGATACAGGAAGATGCCCCGGAGAAGGAAATAGCAACCCAGTCCAATATTCTTGCCTTGGAAATCTCATGAGTAACCTGGCAGGTTACAGTCCATGGGGTCACAAAGAGTCAGACACGACTGAGCCTAGCACATAAGCGATCTGTTACCCTTTCTAGGGTAAGCCCCAAGATGACAGGACTTAACCTGGCTTGCTCAAGGATACAGGCTCTGTGCCTTGCACACCACAGGTGCCAATAGCAATTTGTCAAAGGTGTGAATGCAGCTTCCGAGGTGGAGTGAGCTGAGGGGACAGCCTCTAGGAGTCAACAAAAAGAAGATTAATATCAAAAAACCTTCCCTGGCACTTTCCCGATGGTACAGGGGATGAGAATCTCCCTGCCAATGTGGGAGCACAGGTTCGATCTCTGGTTGGTGAAGATTCCACATGTCTTGGAGCAACTGAGCCCATGTGCCACAGCTACCGAAGGCCAAACGCCCAGAGCCCATGGTCCACAATAAGAGACACCACCGCAGTGAGGAGCCTGTGCACTACATGGAAGACCAGCCCCCACTCACCACCACTCGAGAAAGCCCACTAAAAATAAAAACAATTAAATAAATAAACAAAAATTATTTTTTTAAAAAAAGGAAGACATTTTCCCTGGCCCCTTCCAGGATCCCATTGGAACCCAGATATACTACTGTTTCTCCCACTTGACCGAATGTTGGAATCACAACGGAGAGTTTTGAAAACACTGATGCCTGAGTTCCATCCACATCCAATGTGATTGCATTGATCTAAAGTGTCCTTGGGTTGGGACTATTTAAGCTTCACCCTAGTGATTCTCATGTGCTGCCCAGTTTGGGAACCGTGGTTTGCACCTCATCTGCAGCAGTAGGCAGAAAATGCTCCTGGTGCTGTACTTTGAAAGGAAGGACAAGAGCAGAGGAAGAAAGAAACAACATTAATTGAATATCTTCCATATGCAAGATATTCCTCCTATACTAGGTCATGTGACTTCCCAGATGGCCCAAGTGGTAAAGAATCCATCTGCCAACACAGGAGACTCAGGAGACGTGGGTTCAATCCCTGGATCAGGAAGATCCCCTGGAGGAGGAAATGGCAGTCCACTCCAGTATTCTTGCCTGGGAAACCCCATGAACAGAGGAGCCTGGTGGGCTATAAGAGGGATGGCCAAGAGTCGGACATGACTGAGTGGCAGAGCGCACACACACACACACTAGATAATGCACATGCTCCTTCATTTAGCTTTGAAAGATATACTGTGACGATGGCCATTATTTATTTCACTAACTCAACAAACCCTTAGTATTTACCATTTTTCAGTCATTGTTCTAGTCTCTTTACACTATTAATTCGCTAAATCTTCGTAGCAAGCTCTTGAAGCAGGAACTGTTATCACCCTCATTGGAGGTCCAGTGACACAGCCAAGGTCTAGTAAGTGTCAGCACCACCATCAGAACCCAGTCTGTTTCAGTCCAAGTCCTTAACCTCTATTGTTATTCTGCCTCTATTACTACCTCTATTTGATGAAGAACTTGCAGTTTGAATACATAAAATAACTTGTTCCAAGTGACAGAGCAGATGTTTATAGCAGCTTCATTCATAATGGCCAGAATGCAGAAGCAACAAAAAAGACATCCTCCAGATAAACTATGGTATATCCAAACAATGGAATATTTGTTGTTGTTGTTGTTGTTTAGTCACTAAGTCATGTCTGACTCTTTTGCGATCCCATGGATTGCCCACCAGGCTCCTTGGTTCATGGGGTCTTCCAGACAAGAATACTGGAGTGGATTGCCATTTCCTTCCCCAGCGGATCTTCCTGACCAGGGATCAAACCCACATCTCCTGCATTGACAGGATTCTTTCCCACTGAGCCACCAGGTAATACATCCATGTAATGAAATATTATCCAGCACTAAAGAGAAAGGAGCGTTCACACCATGGAAGGACATGGAGGAAACTTGAAGGTGTATTAATTACTAAGTGAAAGGAGTCAATCGAAAAAGGCTACACACTATATGGTTCCAACTACAGGACATTCTGAAAAAGGCAAATGATGGAGGCAGTATAAAGATCAGTGTTTCCAGGGACCAAGGGGAGGGAGGGATGAATAGGTGGAATGCAAAGTATCACAGAGCAGTGGAAATGATGCTGCAGTGTATAATGCTGCAATGATGGGTACATGTCATTATCCGTCTAAACGCATGGAATGCCCAACACCAGAAGTGAACCCTAATGTAATCTATGGACTTTGGGCAATAATGATGCTTCAGTGTAGATTCATTGACTGTAACAAATGTACTGTCCTGGGCAGGGGTGTGGGGGAATGTTGATCACAGGAGAGACCGTGCATGTTAGGCAATAGGGCTATTGGTGGGAAATCTCTTTATCTTCCTCTCAGTATTGTTATGAACCCAAACCTGCTGTAAATATATGTGAAAGTGAAAATAAAAGTCATTCAGTCGTGTCTGACTCTTTGTGACCCCATGCACTGTATAGTTCATGGAATTCTCTAGGCCAGAATACTGGAGTGGGTAGCCTTTCCCTTCTCCAGGGGATCTTCCCAACCGAGGGATCAAACCCAGGTCTCCTGCATTGCAGGTGGATTCTTTACCAGCTAAGCCACAAGGGAACCTCCCCCCACTCCATAAATATATATATATAGTCTATTTCTTTAAAAAAAAAAAAAGTTGCATGATGATTCATCCAATTTCAAATCCTACTCCCTATATTTTTTATGTGGTACATCATCTAGCTTCATTTAGATTCTAAGAGCTTCGAGATCAGGGACCTCAAGTTTTACTGTTTCTTATTCTCCCAAAAACCTCGCAATAGTCCACAGTAGATGCTTAATAAACAGTTGTTTGAAGTGGAAATTGTAGGAGTGTTCTAAGAAATAGAGTCAGATCAACTTCAAGTTATTTAACCTCCCTGGGATTCGATGTGCTCATCTATAAAATGGGGGTAGTAATGTTACATTCCTTATGAGGATTTTATGACCATTAATTGAAATGATGTATTTGAAAAGCTTAGAAAACCTCTAGACATATAAAAGTTCAACAGATATTAGTCACTGTGGTATTATTATTATTGCACTCTTACCCTTGTCCAGATGTGTGTGTTTTATGGTTTAATCAGCGTGTAGAGACCATCTCAGGGTGTGTTCTTTTCACGAGTCTTGTCTCAGTCATTTTCCCATGGTTCTCTATATGCTCCTTAATTCCCATTTTAGCTATGATGCTTTCTGTGCTGTGCTTAGCTGCTCAGTCGTGTCCAGCTCTTTGCGACCCTATGGATTATAGCCCACCAGTCACCTCTGTCCATGGGGATTCTCCAAGCAAGAATACTAGAGTGGGTTGCCATGCCCTTTTCCAGGGCACTTTCCCAACCCAGGGATAGAACCCAGGTCTCCTGCATTGAAAGTGGATTCTTGACCATCTGAGCCACCAGGAAACAGGTTATCAAGGTGGTAACCCCCTGGGTGATGGGTTTTCCATGCAACAAACATTTCCTGAATACTTGCTCTGTGCCAATTCTGTGCTAGGGTCTTCAGAAGATACAAAGAAATATTGGTAAGGTATGTTCTCTACCCTCACTCTCAAGAAAATCACGTCTGCTATAATTAAATCTAAGGAAATTTCCTTACTAGCCTAGGGGAAGAAGAAATCAATCCAAGCCAAGGGGAGATTTGGATTTTGAAAATGGGCACTCTTTCTAAAAAGATCTTCTGGTGAAAATGAACTAGAATTCTAAATGAATGGCAGGCACCTTGAAATCATCAGGTTTATAGCTGGGGAAGTAGAGGCCCAGAGAAGGCAGGAGAGTTGCCCAAGGCCACACAGCACTATGATGCCCTGAGTGGGAAGAACGTAAGTTAGTGTACACTGACTGCTCTTCTGGGTCACGGGAAGAAGAAACCAAGAACACAGAATTTGAAATTCAGAAGAACTATTCTGCCATGGCTGTGGGCTTCCCCAGTGGCCCAGCTGGTAAAGAACCCATCTGCCAATGCAGGAGACACAAGAGATGCAGATTCGATCCTTTTGTATGAAGGATTCCCTGGAGAAGGAAATGACAACCCACTCCAATATTTTTGTCTGAAAAATCCCATGGACATAGGAGTCGGGCAGGCTATACAGTCCACGGGGTCCAGAGAATCAGAAACAACTGAATGCAAACGCATGTGTGAACCATGGCTATAAAGACTTGGATGCTTATTAACCCTGTCTGATCCTCAGCTGCCTTCCCCCACCTATTACATAAGCATTTTGAACCCCATAAAACATTACTAATTCAGGTTGGGGTCATTTAGAAATTTTTTTAAGCCCAGTTTGTCAGCCTCTAAAAATTAGCCTACGTAAATGAAAGTATGATTAACCTTATCCTCTGCAAAGTATTTTCATATTTATCTTATTCGAGCAAAGGCTTTTCCTTTAACACAACCAAAAGTGATGAGGAAACAGGTTCAGAGAGTTCAGGTGACTTATCTGAAAACATCCTCCTGGAAAGAAAGCCACTTTGGCCAAGTCCATACCTTTGCCTATTGCACTTTGCGGGAAGTGACTTGGGTTTTGTTATCATTGTTTTAACAGACACACAATATCCCAGGTTTCACATCTGTGCTGTGAATACTGGAAATATGAATGAGTTGACTGAAATACTCTCTTATATATTTATGAGCACGTACAAGTCACTCGTCTATTTCATCCATTCATTATTAGTAACTGGAGAGACACCCAGAGGTCCGTCTGCCATCTGTGTACTTGGGAATCCAGCACAACTCAGCTCCAGAAGCTTTCAGCACAGTTCCAACGTACTTCACAGCTAAAACTAACAAACATTCATTGCAAACATTTATTTACCATCCTGGGCACTGTCTCTGCGCTGCAGGAAAAGTCAGCCAGGTCTGAGCCCTTTCAAGAGTGGGGCGAAGGTGTCAGGAGGCTGAAGGCAAGTTTTCCAAACTCCTCACAGTGGCGGGAGTCCTGAGTTAGAGAAGATGCTTGGACCTCTGGGACTGCTTTGAAAAGCTTTGGGGAAGGAGGCCCTGTGGGAAATGCCTGGAACTCTCTCAAATTGGCTCCATTTCAGACCCCCAAGACCAAGAAAGCATTCAAAGGGGAGTCCTGAAGGAACCATTTATATGGAGATCTTCTCGGGAAGCTGTTCACAGGGGCTTGGATGCAGGCCACGGCTAACAGGGCTATTTCTGTTCCAACTAGAAGACGCCTATCTCTGGCTTCTAACCAGTTATAATGGCTAAATACACCCACTTTAAAAAGAAAGAGGGAAAGAAAGAAAAAGAGAGACGGGTGGGGGAAGACAGAAAAAAAAAAAAAAGAAACCAAGAAAGACAGAGAGAATATCTCGTCAAGAAAAACAAGGAGCTATGTTTTTTCCTTTAATTTCATGGTACTGAGAAGAGACCTCTCATCTCAGTCCATCCAGATGTTTGAAGTTACAGGATCTTGATTTCCATCCAACAGAAATCCACGGAACAGTGAGAGATGGTCAGTGGTCTGAATGGCCCATACTAGAAATCACCATATGTGCTCCCTCCTGAGCTAGACTTCCAGTGGATCTGGGAGCCTGGTGATGCTATCCAGGGCCCCCCATCATAGACAAGGTCTCCCTTCTCCTTCTTCCACATCCTCCTCCTCCCTTAATCTGCAGAGAGCAGGGAGAGCAGAACTCAGGAACTGGAGAATGTTGTGCATAAATCCAAGTTTCACTGACTGTGTTTTCATTGTGCATAAAATGAAGATGAGATGATGACATACATCTAGGAAAATCCTTGTGGGAAAATGACATAAGTCAATTGCTGTAAAACACCCAGGAAGTGCCAGCCACAAAGGAGGTGCCCTCCGGGAGTCATAAACACCTTTCCCCACTACATCAAGACTTTCCATGGAGTCCCATGGAGGATGTAAGTCACTGAGCACTTTAAGGGGGAAAATTCCCTTTCCAGTCCTTAGCATCCATGCGTTCTCTTACCCCAAACTAAGTGAGAGTCACACTGAGATCAGGGTCACACTGAGAAGGGGGCCACTGACCTAAGTCTTAAAGGATAAGGACCCCATTGAGTGTTAAATTGAGAAGAGAAGGGAGGAGAAAGGTTTGCAAGCAGAGGGAACCACTTGATGAAAGATAAGAAAACCTGAAAATACCTGGGCAGTCAATGGGCTCACCTCTGATTTATCTCGTAACAGTAAAAATGTCAGGGTGCTTCTAGGTGTAGTTAGTCCAGCCATCAATAAGTGCCAGTGGACCCAATGATTAACTAATTGATAACAAAGAGTTCCTAAGTGGTGTCTCCTCATGAGAAGCCTTTGTGACGTTGAGTGAGCTCATTAGGGTCTTGGAAAGGAGTTAGTCTCAGGTAAGACAACAGGTATGCCTGGGTTTTCCCCCAAGGAGCGCCTGAACCACTGGCTCCAGAAGTGATAGGACGACTGGGGAGGGAACCACTCAGTGGCTGCAGGTGGCTGTCCATCACTCCAATCTTTTGCAGAAGCCTGGTACTTTCCAGCCTTTCTTGAGTGAAGGCACTTCTTCTTTCTCTCCTTCTCTTACAGCCTCTAATTCTGACATCATGCCAAGCAACCCCAACACACCAAAGGTGTGTGCAGAACTTCCTGTCCAGGGCTGGTTAACTTCCTTGCTATCAATTTTTCCTCTTTACCACCAAGGCCTGTAAACCAAGGCTTCTCCAACTATGATGTGTCTATAAAGTCAAAAATCAAGTCGCTCAGTCGTGTCCGACTCTTTGCGACCCCATGGACTGTAGCCTATCAGGTTCCTCGATCCACGGGATTTTCCAGGCAAGAATACTGGAGTGGGTTGCCATTTCCTTCTCCAGGAGATCTTCCTGACTCAGGGATTTAACGTGGGTCTCCTGCATTGTAGGCAGATGCTTTACCATCTGAGCCATGAGGGAAGTCCAGATGTGTCTATGACTCACAGGTATTTTGCTAAAATGCAGGTTCTGATTGGGTAGATGTGGGATGGGGAGCCCAGTCATGCATGTCTAGCAAGCTCCCCAGTGATGCCAATGCTGCTGGTCCATCCATGGTTCACATTTTGAGTAGAGAGGCTTCAGACTGGAATGGCAATTGTCCCCCACATGCTTATTGTTGCTGTTTAGTTGCTAAGTCATGTCAGACTCCTTCACAACCCCATGGACTGTAGCCCTCCAGTCTCCTCTGTCCATGGGATTTCCTAGGCAAGAATACAGAAGTGGGTTGCCATTTTCTTCTCCAGGAGATCTTCCCAACCCAGGGATTGAACCCATATCTCTTGTGTCTCCTGCACTGGCAGGCAGATTCTTTACCACTGAGCCAACTGGGAAGGCCAATGATCACAAAAGCTCCTGGCCAGAGGAATACAGAACTCAGAGAACTCAGTAATTGACAGGATTTTCTCTGTGCCTTCCTTTTTGGGGAGCTGATAGCAATCTCTAGCACTGGTTCAGCAACTTACTATTTACAGAGCCATTTCCTGTCTGTCATGTCAGTTCTCTTCCACCCACCATGTGAAGTAGTTCAAGGAAGGATTTTCTCCCCAATTTGTCAAAGGAAGAAAGTGAGGCTGGGGGAGGTCTTCACTCTCCAAGCAGTTCAAGTCTGTGTGGCACTGAGCTCATCTCCCCCAGGCCCGTTCTCACCGCTCAAACCCACGATTGGGATGGCCTCTGGTCTAGAACAGAGAGAAGAGGCAATGGGGTGCGTCCTAGAGAGAGGACACCTTGCCACGCCCATCGGTGATGGATGTCATCTCTGCTAGGTCTCCACTGTCCATCATCAAGTCTTCTTGGAGGCTCAGCCATCCCTCCACACTTTAAAAGAGCTTGCAGTGATCTTGTGCTCTCAATGCTAGGCATCCTGCATATGTACCTCTCCTCTCCTCTTTACAACAGCCCTGAAAGATCAGATTTGTTCTTCTCCGGTTTACAGTTGAGGAAAGAAAAGAAACTACAAGATATTCAAGATCACAGGAAGTTACAGGATTCAGGGTCAGGGGCATCAGATACCTAAGTCTGTTCCTATAGTAATCGGCTTACATTTCTTAAGTGTATCACTTATGCTCTCACCTCTAAGGTCCCCACATCGTAGTGTCTTGCTAATCTAGAAATGTCTGCTGTGTTCTAGAAACATCTACAGAATAGAATGAAATTGAATTGAACTGAATGATGCTTTCTAACACATTATACTTCAATAGTTTATTGCCTCCTGAAGTGACTGGGAAACAGGGACACAGTGCTTCATACTCTGGATACTCAGTCAACTTTAACCTTCTGAAATTGCTTCAGAAAAAATGTTATAAACGGACGTACAGTTATAAACAGGGCAGCTTAGGCACAATAATAATTTGTTTCTGTTTTCCACTTTCAGGTAGGTAAAAGAGACAATCTTTTGTCTCTTTTAAATCTGTGCATAGATTTATTTCACCTTTTAAAATTGTATTCCTGGACTTCCCTGGTGATACAATGGATAAGAATCTGCCTGCCATTTCAGGGGACATGGGTTCGACCCCTGGTCTGGGAAGATTCCATATGCCATGGAACAACTAAGCCCATGTGCCACAACTACTGTGTCTGGGCTCTAGAATGGGTGAACTGCAACTATTTAAGCCAGTGCACTTAGAGTCTATGCTCAAAACAAGAGAAACCACCACAGTGAGAAGCCCATGCACTGCAGTGAAGAGTAGTCCCTGCTCACCACAACTAGAGAAAGCCTGCACACACCAACAAAGACCCAGCATAACCAAAACGAAAATAGATTGTAAAAAGAAAATAAATAAATAAAATTGTTTTCTTAGCAATAATGTTAGTAATAATTACTCATTTTTAGTACCTATTACTTCCCAGATACTGTATCAGTTAGACATTATGTCACCTAATCCTTACAAAAAGCCTAGAAAGTAAGTGTTAGTATCTCTGAAACTATGGAAAATGATGCTCAACAAGCTTAAGTGCCTCTCCCCAAACCACAGCCATAGTAACAGGGTTTTCAGAGTTCCTCCGACTTTGTCTCACCTCTTCATTTTTGCCACAAAATATCCTTCCAGTAGTGACGTCAAGTTAGTTTGAAAATGACACCAAGTCGACTCATGTAGATGCTTTGAAGTCACCGACTCAATGGACATGAGTTTGAGCAAACTCCGGGAGATGGTGAAGGACAGGAAAGCCTAGCGTGCTGCAGTCCATGGGATCGCAGAATCAGACACAACTGAGAGACTAAACAATTCCACCACCACCACCATTTAGGTTGTTTTTTCATATTTATGACTTTATTCTCCACTCCCCCGACCTTCACACCCCACCCTTGAAATAGATATACCATTTGCTAGGTTACAGAACAACCAGCTGAAGCCCAGAGAATAGTTGTCATTACCAAAAGCCACCCAGATTCAGCTCCAAAAGCAATCATTTTACTCAGTGGTCTGTTCCCAGTGATACTTATTTAGCTACAGCACATTATCCCATTTCTGGTGAGACCAGCCTATATCCCTTTTTCATTTATTTATTTTTCTCGGGGGTTGTGCCATGTGGCTTTCAGGACCTTAGTTCCTTGACCAAAGTCCTGGTGGTGAAGGCACCAAGTCCTAACCACTGGATCATCAGGGAAATCCCAGACTATATTCCTTTCAGCCAATGTCCTTGCAAGACTTGCAAAAAGAGGTAAATTAAGAGGTTGAGATTAAGGCACACACACTGTTATGTATAATAGATAACCAACAGTATCTGTATAAGTGAAGTCACTCAGTTCTGTCCAACTCTTTGCAACCCTATGAACTGTAGCCCACTAGGCTCCTCTGTCCATGGGATTTTCCAAGCAAGGATACTGGAGTGGGTTACCATTTCCTTCTCCAGGGGATCTTCTGGACCCAGGGATCAAATTCTGGTCGATCCAAATTGTAGGCAGACTCTTAACCGTCTGAGCCACCAGGTAATCCCCAACAGTATCTGTATAGCACAATACAAAATACTCAATATTTTGTAATAACCTATACTGGAAAAGAATCTGAAAAAAGTATATGTATATTAATATTTACATGCATAACTGAATCACTGTTCTGTATCCCCTGAAATGAACATGATATTGTAAATCAATTATACTTCAAAAAAAAAGAAAAGACTTGCAGAAAGTCTCTGCAAGAACAGAGTCTCATTCAGAGAGAGTCATCAAGAAGGAATAAGTTTCCAAGCATGAAAACATTAACATTTCGGAGCTAATTTCATTTAAAAAAAAACAAAAAACAATTACCCAAATACCTCACTCACAATCTCATTCATTCAACCTAAATACTTGTTGAAAGAATAAAAATACAGCATCAAAAATACAACATCTAAAGTGCGTTTTGCTCTGACATTTCAAGTGGTGAAAGCAAAAAAAGAGATCATAAAAGCTATGCTCATGTCTGGCTCAAATTGTCAGTAATTTCCCTTTTATAGAATTGATCCTCCATGAATGACTTCCCCTGAGTTTCTGGCATAGTTTCAAACATAAAAAGCATGATAAAAAAACATTGAGGAAGAGCCTTCAGTTTAGTGATGAGACAGTCTCGAGTTTATCACTATCTGTCGCTGATAGAAAAACACTCGTCATCTGGAAACATGGGGCTGGAAAACTACAGTCTCAGCTCGGGATGGGAGATCTGGTACTTTAGGAACCTCTTCTAGATGCTTTATGGTACCCAAGGAATCTGCCTGCAACGCAGGAGACCCAAGTTCAATTCCTGGGTTGGGAAGATCCCCTGGAGAAGGAAATGGCAATGTACCCCAGTATTCTTGCCTGGAGAATCCTATGGACAGAAAAGCCTGGCAGGCTACATACAGTCCATGGGGTCGCAAGAGTCGGACACAACTTAGCAATTAAACCACCACCACCAGAGGAACCTCCTCCAGATGCTTTATGGTACCCAGGTAAAAGATGGGAAGAAGACACAAGTGTTTCTCACCATCCCTTTATCCTTAGCACCTGATGCTTGGCATAGGGTTGGCACCAATGACTTGTTTGTTGGCAGGATGGAAGGAGGAAGAGAGGTGGGCAGAGGAAGGAAGGAGCCTACATCCTGCTCATCAGGATTGGAGAGGGCTCGCCAAGAACTGAAGTCACTTGGGCAAAGGGGCAGGGGCGGGAAACAGGAAACAGCCTCAGCTAGAATGGAATCCTCATGTAAGGTGTAGGGGTGGGGACAGGCGAGGGCTGGAGCGGGTAGGAACCTCAGGTTTCCACACCAAGCTAAAGCGCCAGGCTTTATTCTCCAGAGGACGATCATGGGTCAATGAGCGGTTTTAAGGAAGACAAGAGAGAAAACAGGAATTGGGTTTTAGAAGCAGCACTGTCACTGCTGTTGAGGAATATGGGTTGGTGGGGGGAAGGAGGAGGCTTTAAGGGGTACAGAAAGCAAGGTCTAGGTGCCTGCTTGTGTTCCAGGGGTGGGGTTGGGGGGATAAAGGCTGACTCCCAGATTCCTCATGCAGAAGTGACCCAGGGGGACCAGCAGGTTTAACACGTCCAGTGAAAAACACGAGAAATAGCCCTTCTCTGTTGCTTTTCTGTTTCCCTTTCATTTAGTTTGGACAAGAGAGGCAACAGGAGTTCAATGACGCCTTTCTTTTTTGCAGCCCTACCGGTGATTCACCGAGGAGGTGGGGAGGGGAGCTGCGTGGAGGGCGAGGGCGAGAGGTATTTAGCAAACATGGAGCGAAAGCTGCCGCCGGGTTGCTAAACAGAGCCCTGAAAGTCGCCGGCCAACACCTGCCACATGTGGACATCCAGCGTCACCTTGTCCCCATGTCCCTGGAGGTGGGGGGGGGGGGGGCGGCTGCCCACCCCTGGGGCTGTGCTTCCAAACCCACCGAAGGAGCCAGAGAAAAAGAGCCGAGCCCAGGCCCCAGTGGCCCCTTTAGGGACTGGCTTTCGAGATGGTTCTGCCCGCTTAACCTTTAGCGGTTAGTTTTCATTGCAGAGATCTTCCACATGCAATCTCCAGCATGGGGGTCTTGTTGTTTGTTGCAAAACAGCTGCAACCTGCCTGTGCCATTCCCCAGTGCCTCTTCCCCTCCGCGGGCCCTCTCTCCTTGCTTCCTGCGCATCCGGGACCCTAGACCATCCGGAGCCGAGGAAGGCCGCAAGTCGCAAGTCGGAGCCAGTCTCCCCAGAGATCTCCCCGCATTCCTGGAGGCGCCTCTCATTCTGAAAGCCCAGGCTCCCTTCCCACTGAACTCTGCCTCACCAAGAGACTGGCTTTTCTTCTGTCCTCCATCGTTTCTGTCTCTCTCAGCCTCCCTGTCTCTGTCCCTCTCAGCCTCCCTGTCTCTGTCTCTGTCTCCCTCAGCCTCCCTGTCTCTGTCTCTGTCTCCCTCAGCCTCCCTGTCTCTGTCTCTGTCTCCCTCAGCCTCCCTGTCTCTGTCTCTGTCTCCCTCAGCCTCCCTGTCTCTGTCTCCCTCAGCCTCCCTGTCTCTGTCTCTGTCTCCCTCAGCCTCCCTGTCTCTGTCTCTGTCCCTCTCAGTCTCCCTATCTCTATCTCTGTCTCCCTCAGCCTCCCTGTCTCTGTCTCCCTCAGTCTCCCTGTCTCTGTCTCTGTCTCCCTCAGCCTCCCTGTCTCTGTCTCCATCTCCCTATCCCTCTCTGTCTGTCTCGGTGTCCCTGTCCCTGTCTCTCTCAGCCTCCCAGTCTCTATCTCTGCCTCCCTCCCTGTCCCCCGCCCCGCCCCCACTCCACCTCTCTCTCCCTCAGTCTGTTTCAGCCTCTCCGTTTCTCTGTCTCTGTCCCTCTCAGCCTCCCTGTCTCTGTCTCCCTCAGCCTCCCTGTCTCTGTCTCCCTCAGCCTCCCTGTCTCTGTCTCTGTCTCCCTCAGCCTCCCTGTCTCTGTCTCTGTCTCCCTCAGCCTCCCTGTCTCTGTCTCCCTCAGCCTCCCTGTCTCAGTCTCTGTCCCTGTCTCCCTCAGCCTCCCTCCCTGTCTCTGTCTCTGTCTCTCCCAGCCTCCCTGTCTCTGTCTCTGCCTCCCTCAGCCTCCCTGTCTCTGTCTCTGTCTCCCTCAGCCTCCCTGTCTCTGTCTCCCTCAGCCTCCCTGTCTCTGTCTCTGTCTCTCCCAGCCTCCCTGTCTCTGTCTCTGTCTCCCTCAGCCTCCCTGTCTCTGTCTCTGTCTCCCTCAGCCTCCCTGTCTCTGTCTCCCTCAGCCTCCCTGTCTCTGTCTCTGTCTCCCTCAGCCTCCCTGTCTCTATCTCTGTCTCCCTCAGCCTCCCTGTCTCTGTCTCCCTCAGCCTCCCTGTCTCTGTCTCTGTCTCCCTCAGCCTCCCTGTCTCTGTCTCTGTCTCCCTCAGCCTCCCTGTCTCTGTCTCCCTCAGCCTCCCTGTCTCTGTCTCTGTCTCTCCCAGCCTCCCTGTCTCTGTCTCTGTCTCCCTCAGCCTCCCTGTCTCTGTCTCTGTCTCCCTCAGCCTCCCTGTCTCTGTCTCCCTCAGCCTCCCTGTCTCTGTCTCTGTCTCCCTCAGCCTCCCTGTCTCTATCTCTGTCTCCCTCAGCCTCCCTGTCTCTGTCTCCCTCAGCCTCCCTGTCTCTGTCTCTGTCTCCCTCAGCCTCCCTGTCTCTGTCTCTGTCTCCCTCAGCCTCCCTGTCTCTGTCTCTGTCTCCCTCAGCCTCCCTGTCTCTGTCTCCCTCAGCCTCCCTGTCTCTGTCTCTGTCTCCCTCAGCCTCCCTGTCTCTGTCTCCCTCAGCCTCCCTGTCTCTGTCTCTGTCTCCCTCAGCCTCCCTGTCTCTATCTCTGTCTCCCTCAGCCTCCCTGTCTCTGTCTCCCTCAGCCTCCCTGTCTCTGTCTCTGTCTCCCTCAGCCTCCCTGTCTCTGTCTCCCTCAGCCTCCCTGTCTCAGTCTCTGTCCCTGTCTCCCTCAGCCTCCCTCCCTGTCTCTGTCTCTGTCTCTCCCAGCCTCCCTGTCTCTGTCTCCGTCTCCCTGTCCGTCCCTGTCCCTATCTCTCGGCCTCCCCGTCTCGTCTCCGCCTCCCTCCCCGTCCCCCCCTCACTCCGCCTCTCTCTCTCCCTCAGTCTGTTTCAGCCTCTCCGTTTCTCTGTCTCTGTCTTTTCCTCTGTCTGCCTTTCTCAATCTCTGTCTGCCTCTCTGTTTCTCGGTCTCTCTCTCTCTTTCCTTCTCTCTCTTTTCAAATTTCAAAGCGTCCCCTTGAAAGGCTGACTATTCAGGGCGGGCAGAATGCAGCCTCTCCCGGGCTGGGCTGCAGTCAAAGCCGCGCGCACTTCTGAGGCGGCTGGGCCGGTCCACCCGGGGCGGCGGCGGCGGCGGCCCCGCGGCCCGACGGGCCATCTGTATGCAAATCTCCCTCCGCCGCCGCCGCCGCGGACTCGCCGCGGCCCGGCCGGCCGGCGGGCTGCGCGCTCGGCAATTACCCGCGCACGTCGGGCCTTTGTGCCCGCGCGGGCTTTGTGGGTGCCGAGGCTGCCAGCACCTGCCCCGCGGAGGTGGCAGATGGCAGGACTTGGCAGCAATATGGAAGTTCGCCTGAATGTGGCCGAGCCGCGAAGGGACATCTTTTATTCTTTCCTGGGGGTGGGGAGCTGAAGAGAGGGGATTAATGCTGGATTTACCATCCATTCTTCCACTGGGCAAATATTTATTGAGGGCCTACTATGTGCCCCTCGCCCAGCAGTGTGAGAAGGAGACTCACAGAGGGAGATGAGGTGTAGGCATTTTACTGGGAGGAAAGAGAAACAAACAAACAAACCGGGGGGGAAAAAAAAAAAAACAAACAGGGAAGGGGCCATTGACATTCAAAATTGCCCCACTGACAGTGGTTGCACAGTCTCTTTTTCGTTCCCAGGGGTGTGGATGTTGCTGGTCCCCAGGATTCCTTTTTCCCAGCCCACCCAGCCACGCACATCTTGGGTCTGGACTACCCACACTCGGGGGAGGGGCTGGAGAGCCACCATGAGTGCTTTCTACCCACAGGATTGAGATGTCCTGAACCCCAGCTGTGAAGACAGAACAGTGCTGTTTCTTTGTGGATCTGCCCTCGCAGTGAGGAGCCACTGTGGAGACAGCCTGTGGTCCGTGCTGCTGGAGGGAGGCCCCTGTGTTCATTCCACCTTCTGCTGAGTCGTGGGGCCTTTGCTGAATTTCAAACCCTGCCCATCACCATTAGGAATGGCTCGGGAATTCCCTCACCCATTCTGTTAGTAGGTGTTATCTCCACTTGATGGAGGAGGATGCTGAAGGTTAGTGAAGGGTGGCCTGGGAGGGGAGGCCAGACTCAAGGCCGGGTCTCCTGCCCCCAGGGTGGAGCTCTGGGGATGGCAGCATGGGTCTCTCCTTCAAAGCGAGTTGGTCTGTGTTTACCATAATCATATCAGTGCCAGACTTTTTAGAGAAAATATTTGGACATGCATGCGTGCATGCTGAATCACTTCAGTCATGTCCGACTCTTTTGTGACTCCATGGACTGTAGCCCTTCAGGCTCCTCTGTCCATGGGATTCTTCAGGCAAGAATACTAGAGTGGGTTGCCATGGGCTCCTCCAGGGGATGTTTCCCACCCAGGGATTGAACCCTGTCTCTTATGTCTCCTGCATTGGCAGGCAGGTCCTTTACCTCTAGTGCCACATTTGGACAGGGCCTAAAAATCCTTTTTTATTTCCAAATATCTTGTATGCCTGATGTTGGCACTCCACGCCTGAGCCTCACTTTGTTCCTGACCCTCTGCCCAGTCTCCCAGCCCCACCCAACCCTGGTCCTCATCCATCACACATTCCTTCATTGGTCGCCAGCTCCTTGCTTAGATGTACTTGCCATGAGCTACCTCTTGTGGGAGCCGAGGGCTTTGGAGCCATACCTGCAAATCTCCTCTGATTTATGGAATGAATTGTGTGAAAAAAATAGATGAAAGCATACTGGGAGAACTTCTACAGTCCTTACATTTCCCATCCATAAGAATCATGAGCCACATTCCCTGCTGGTTAATGAAAACAGAACTACCAAGCAAATCTGAATTCCATGTCAACACGTGTAAGGGATGAAGGCAAGGCTGGGATGAAATGAGAGACTGGGATGGGCAAGGCAGAGCTGGGGTTTGGACCATCAGCTGAGGGAGGAAAGAATGGGGACAAGGACAGGATGCCTTCATAGGCATTGATCAGAATGAACATGGTTTATGCAGTTAAATAGCACACAGTCAAAATGTCCACTGTGGTGGTTGGTCCTGGGCCTGGCTTCTAGTAGTAGCAGTTTAGTCGCTAAGTTGTGTCTGACTCTTGCGACCCCACAGACTGTGGCCTGCCAGGCTCCTCTGTCCATGGGATTCTCCAGGCAAGAATACTGGAGTGGGTTGTCATTTCCTTCTATTACATAGGAACTACAGACCCCTGGGAACTCACCCCAAGGATGGGGTCCTTGCCTGCCCAACACTACCACCCAGAAGTAGCTCTCAGCCCCTCATGCCAAGGCCAGGGCTGCACTTAATGCCCAGGATTCCTAAAAGTGCCTTGATATCTGGAAAAGTGCCTTCTGTGCCTTTCTTTTAGGAAGAGAGGCTTAGGCCATCCCAGGGTCAGATTCAATCTAACATATTTGTACTGTGCCAAGAAGTCAACCACAGTGGGATGAGTCATTTTAAATGGGGTGAAGAAAGACCCAGAAATGGGGGAAAATGCAAGGGTGCTCAGGGAATAGTGGGTTCCTTAATTTAACTAAGATAAAAGATAGTGAAAACAAAATACTGAGATGAAGTCAGTAAAAGTAGATCCTGTAAGCTCTCAACCATAGGAGTAAAGAAATGGAACTTGGCCCCTGGTCGGGGCGAACCCTGTGAACTGTGGGCCCAGAGGCGACCTTCGCAGGTCTGTGTCTTAGCTCACAGGGGAGGGACTGTGGGGAGGGACTGGTCAGAGATGTGAAGAGGGCAGGGAGATAGGCGAAGCAAAGGGAGTCAGCATTTTGAAGATAAGGAGATGTTTCTTCCTTGATATGGGATGAGGCGGCCTGGAATGGGGTAAGAGGAGAAGAATTTTGTCGCTTGGACTCAAATCTCTCTTATCTGTATAGTTAGGATACTATTACCTACCTAACAGAATTGCTGTCATTAAACAAGGAATGTATGTGAACATGCCAGACACCTAGTAGGGACTCAAAAGCTATTTGATAAGTGATTGGATCAATGAAGCTGAAACTCCAATACTTTGGCCCCCTGATGCGAAGAGCTGACTCATTTGAAAAGACTCTGATGCTGGGAAAGATTGAAGGTGGGAGGAGAAGGAGACGACAGAGGATGAGGTGGGTGGTTGGCATCACCAACTCAGTGGACATGAGTTTGAGTGAACTCTGGGAGTTGGTGATGGACAGGGAGGCCTGGCGTGCTGCAGTCCATGGGGTCACAAAGAGTCGGACATGACTGAGTGACTGAACTGAGCTGAACTGGATCAATGAATGAAAGAAAGAATGGAAGCATGGATGGACAGGTGAATGAATGGTACATGGAGAGAGGGAGGGAGGAAGGGAGTGCAAATGAACAGTTGCTGAATCTATTCTGTTTGTTTTTTTCCTCCTTTCCTTCTTCTTTTCTTTCTTTTTTTTTTTTTTTTTTTTGCCGTGCAACACAGCCTGCAGGATCTTAGTTCCCCAGCTAGCAATGGAACCCAGGCCTTCGGCAGTGAAAGCACAGATTCCCATTCCTAACCCCTAGACCTCCAGGGAATTCCCTATCCTTCAAGATCTTGTTTAAACTCTGTGTCCTCCAAGAAGCCTCCCGGGACCTTCACTTATATAATAGTAATCCCTACCCCCATGTGACCCCTCTTACTACTCCCTCAGTAACAAAGGAATTTCTTCCCCTCTTGAGCTGTTATGGAGGACAAGGCTTGATCTTCTCAGTGGCCACTTACCCAGGCAACAGAGATTGGAAATAAGCATAAGAGAATCCTATTCAACATTCTAGAGGAATCCTTGGATTCATTATGTGGATATTGTTTTGTCTTGTTTGTTTTTGGTTTGGATACTAAACCATAACTTTTTCTGAAAAGTTACCCTGATTCAATGTTGGAACTAGAAACATAGAAAAAAATCATTAAGTCCAATCTCTCTGCTGGTGCAAGAAGACAGCCCAGCCGCGTTCATGCACACACACACACACGCACACACATGCACACATCCTTGCCACCTAGTCTCCTGAACTTGTCAGCAAGAGAGAGATGGTTGCCGCCCAAGTTGTCTGCAATCCTACTGGACGGTTCTGAATATTACAGAGTTCTGCCTCGGATTAGCACCCAGTCCTACACCCCACCCCCACCCCGGAGCCTTCTGACCCTAGGGGAATTTCTTCTGAATTTCCTGCCAGTGACATTCATTTGGACTCTAATAAAGGTAGCTGCTCTGTTAACTGACTTTCCATGTACAAAGTCATGTACATGTGGCTCCCCCTCTGAATTAGATGATGGACTTTTAGAGGGAAGGACCATATCTTATTCCTCTCCATCCCCCACTGTCCTTGCCCAGAGCCTGGCAAGAAGGAGGTGCTTCTTCACTCTTTGAGCGAACATCTACTGAATTCCTAACAAGTACCAGGCACCAGTGACACAAAGATGAATAAAGCACTATGACTTTCTTCCAGAATCTCTGTTTACTTTTGAAACATTTGTTGGTGGAGTGATTAAGTTAAAATCAGTAAGACTACCTTCCTTGGGGACACTTCCAGCTGCTTGAATAGTGACAGAAAGACAGGTGACCCCCTCCACCTGCTCTGAGCTCCTCAAAGACCACAAAAAGGACCACACAAGAAGGCAGTGCCCTGGCAGATGCCTGGGGGACCAGAAAGACTGGAGGTGATATCACAAAGTCACAGCCCTGTTTGTCTTTCACTGTGAAGAGACCCATCTGATGTCTCTAGAAGCCCTGCTTCTGGGCCAGGGAAGAGAAACTAGGGTGGTTTCAATGGAAATACAGGGACGTGGGTTTCACATCTGTGGGCAGATGACTTAATCTCTCTGAGCCTCAGTTTCCTGACTTTGAAAGAGGGATTAAGTACCGCCCTCTGCGGACTGTTGAGGATCAAATGAGATAATATGTGCCTCGGGTAGAGCTCATCAAAAGTGCTCAGAACACAGCGGTGGTTAGTAACCTCGTTGACAAAACCTGTGTTCAAAGAAACAGTTGAAAGGATGGCTCCTGTTTTTTCAGGAAGATGCAGTTGTCTGCGTGGGCCTGGCCTCAGGGACATTGTGAGGCCCAAACAGGAGGCAGGAAGACGATGCTGGGCCCTGTAAAACCCTCCAGGGCTGAGCTGAGCTGGTAGCCTGGGGAATTCAGGCCCGGCCATGGCACATCAAGTCCCATTAGTCACAGGGAGCAGAAGGGATCTTCGGTGTGCAGAGTAAGTAATGTGTTAGTCACTCAGTCGTGCCCGACTCTTTGCGACCCCATGGACTACAGCCCACCAGGCTCCTGTGTCCATGAGATTTTCCAGGCAAGGATACTGGAGTGGGTTGCCATTTCCTTCTCTAGGGGATCTTCCCAATCGAGGGATCGAACCCGGATCTCTTGTAAGGCAGGCAGATTCTTGACCAACTGAGCCACGCAGAGTAGGCAGCAAGTCATCATGTTCCAGAGATGTGTCTCCTCTCCTGCTTCCAGAACAATCCACCTTGGCCAGGCTGGCCTCCAGGGATGCTGGGTCTGGACTGCCTGCCCCCCTTCACCTCCCATGAATGCATCTCTCCCCAACCTCCCACTGTCCCCACTCTCCAGACCATGACACCCCCATGAACGGACACTCTTCCTTCAGATTCCATCCTGATCCACTGGCTTTGACCCACCCCACACATGTCATCCTGCTTCAGACTCCACAGTCCCCAAGACCACTAACTGTGTCCCCACTCTAGGGGACAATGCAACATCTGTCACCTTGACCTTTGCCATTCTGACTCCCCTCCCGGCTCCACTCAGGTTACCCCAGATAAGTCCCCTCGGGTCAGCCTGTCCCCAGATCTTCCTACTCCAAGACTGCCATGTCGGGCTCCCTGGCCTCTTAGGCAACACTAGCAACCATTTATATGGCAATTGCAGAAACATGGATGCAGCTAGAGACTGTCATACTAAGTGAAGTAAGTCAGAAAGAGAAAGACAAATACCATATGAAATCATTTATATGTGGAATCTAAAATATGGCACAAATGAATCTATCTACGAAACAGAGTCACAGGCGGAGAAAACAGACTGGTAGTCACCAAAGGGGAGGGAACTAAGAGAGGGATGGAGTGGGAGGCTTGGTTTAGCAGATGTAAGCTTGTATATATAGAATGGATAAACAGGATCCTACTGTATAGCACGGAGAACTATGTTCAATATCCTATGACAAACCGTAATGGAAAAGAATATTTTAAAAAAAGATTGTATATATACATATAACTGAATCACTTTGCTGTACAGCAGAAATTAACACCACACTGTAAATCAACTATACTCTAATTAAAGAAAAGAAAAAGAACAGAAACATTTATATGGCAGTTAGCTGTGCCTGGCACTGTTTTGATGATATTGAGAATATTAACTCATTTCAACTTCACAACAATCCTAAAAGAGAGGCTATAATTATCTACATTTTGCAGCTGAGAAACTGAGGCACAGAGGAGTTATTCGCCCAAGGTGATCCAGCTAGAAAGAGGCAGTTGGCTTCATACTATTGGCCACGACCCTCTGTAGCTTCTCAGAAGCTAGGCACTCCCCAACTCAGGACCACACCCCCACACAACACGCACTCATAGACACAGCACACTCCCTCATACCTCTTGAGGACATCCATAGAAAATATAACACCTCATATCACAGACACAGATTGAGTGCCTAAAATTCTACCTTCTCCCTCTTCAAGTCCTTCCAAGGCCCCATCTATTGACCTCCTCCAAGAATCCTTGGCCAGTCCCCCTGCTGTCAGTCACTGCCCTCTCTGCAACTTCTTCAGCACTTTTTTCATTCCCCTGCCCTTGGCGCTTAAGTCCTATGACGTGATCCCCAACATGTTGGCTCCTGGTGGGAGGCATCATGCACCCATCTTGGGATCAAGTCAGGGCCAAGAAGTCTGCTTTGGACGTTCCAGTCTTGAAAACATAAATGAGTGAAGAGGCAATGGTATCTATCATTGAGCACTCTGCTTTCACACTCACCCCGACCAGCTCCCCAAATGAGAACAACAAAAGGATTTCAGTTGGTTCCTTATAGTTGATTCCTAGGAAGACTGTGTTCTGCTGACATATTGTCAGTTTAATTTTCTGTTTACAGTCAATCCTCACTAACTGGGATTCAGTATTTTTGAATTCATCTGAGTGCATGCTAAATCACTTCAGTCGTATCCGACTCTTTGTGACACTATGAACTGTAGCCCGCCAGGCTCCTCTGTCCTTGGGATTCTCCAGGCAAGAATGCTGGAGTAGGAAGCCATTCCCTTCTTCAGGTGATCTTCCTATCAACCAGCAGGATCATTTAAAGTCATTTGCAAACATTTAGAAAACTACTTTATCTTTGTGTGTGTGTGTGCAGTATGAACAGGAGAAGGCAATGGCACCCCACTCCAGTACTCTTGCCTGGAAAATCCCATGGATGGAGGAGCCTGGTAGGCTGCAGTCCATGGGGTCCCTAGGAGTTGGACACGACTGAGTGACTTCACTTTCACTTTTCACTTTCATGCTTTGGAGAAGGAAAAGGCAACCCACTCCAGTGTTCTTGCCTGGAGAATCCCAGGGATGGGGGAGCCTGGTGGGCTGCCATCTATGGGGTCGCACAGAGTCGGACACAACCGAAGCGATGCAGCAGCAGCAGCAGTATGAACAAGAAAACAGTGATTACATCCAAAGACCTATCTCCTGAGTTTCTTTTTTTTTTTTTTTTCGGCTGCTCTGTGTCTTCACTGATGCTTGCGGCTTTCTCTACTTGTGGTGAGCGGAGGCTGCTGTCTAGTTGTGGTGCTCAGGCATCTCATTGCAGTGGCAGAGCACAGTTTCCAGACATGCGGGCTTCAATAGTTGTGGCACACGGACTTAGTTGCTCAGGGGCATGTGGAGTCTTCCTGGACCAGGGATTGAACCAGCGTCGCCTGCATTTGCAGGCAGATTCTTAAACAGATAATTTAAGAGAAGAAGAACTTAAATAAAGAACTTAAGCATTTCTTCTTAAACAAAGAATTTAAGAGAAGAAGAACTTCTCTGGACCACCAGAGAAGTCCCCACCTCCCAACTTTTGAGCTTTATAATCTCCTTTGAAGCTGAAGAGTACTGAGCCAACTTTAAAGCATAGGAAGCCTGAGCCTGTGAAAGACCCCAGGACAGGATGTTCTCAGCAGAGTCCTTGCATGATCTGCTTAGGGCTGCCAGCCAGGTTCCCTTCCTTAGAAAACTCCTCCGGTACCAACTGATGGCATCGCTAGGAAACATTCCTAGTCAGGGAAAGTGAAGTCAGTCAGTCGTGTCCAACTCTTGGCGACCCCACGGACTGTAGCCTGCCAGACTCCTCCGTCCATGGGATTTTCCAGGCAAGAGTACTGGAGTGGTTTGCCATTTCCTTCTCCAGGGGATCTTCCGATCCCAGGGATCAAACCCGGGTTTCCCTCATTGCAGGCAGATGCTTTACCTTCTAAGCCACGAGGGAAGTCCCTGGTCAGGGAATGGCAGAAAAATTCCATGGAGAAGCCCATGTTACCTGATTCATGTCCCAGCAGAACTCCAGTCTACACTGTTCTGAAAACATGAGTCTGAAGTTAGCAAAATTATAGTTGAAGCCATTTTCTGACTGTACCTAAATAATCCTTTGTAGATGACCCTCCCTGCTACCAGAGCACTCCTGGACAGCCCACCTTAGTCCTTGCTGCTACAATTTCATCCCTTCCTGCCTAATCCGTTCTCAGCCCACAAAGACAAAGCTGGGCTCCCTTCTGAATGACACCCATTCACATCCCCAGCACTGTGATTAGACCCCCCTTGGGCGGCCTTCTTTAGTTAAATGATCCTCATTCATTGAACTTTTCCTCCTCTGACCCATATTGCTGCCCTTATATCAATTTCCTGGCTCCTTTTTGGTCTCTAGGTGAAGAATGTGAAAAATGCTTCCCCTCAGCTAAGGTCTTAGAACATCCCTCTCTTTTAATTTCACCCTGGGAAGTCAGGCATACACCAGACCCTCTTTTCTGAAGAAAAGGAACCATCGCCCTGTTCACTTTTTTAATTTGGCTTCACCACGCTTAATTCATGATACATTCTAAGGCTCAGAAGAAGCTCTGTTGTTGCTATTAAGCATGTACTGAAGTTACATTAGGATAATGTATTCAGTTCTAGAAACCCCAGGTAAAGAGAGTGCTAACGATTATCCGTATTATTCCTATTTTTAAGACATCGGCACTCAGAAACTGTCACAATAAAGGGGGGGACTAAGCTACTTTCCATTCCTAATTAATATATTAGATACTGTCTTTCCCCATCTCCGTCTCTCTCCTCCACTTCCAAGACACATGTATGGGTGTTGAGTTCTCTTCGATTAATTCATGGCATTTGGAGGCATCATTGTTCTCTCTTCCACGTGTAATTTACTGTAATCACCTTGGAAAATGAAAGCCATTTTCCTGAAGCCAGGGAGGAGGCAGATACTCATCTGCATCCCACATTTCAAGCCCTAAATTACTCTCTGGTTCCCTAGAGGTCAAGCTAGAGCGGTGGTTGTCACTGCTGCTATTTCCGGCCTGCTCCCTCCACATGCATGCTGGTGGCTGCCCCGGCAAAGGAAAGTATTTGGTCCTAGCTCTCTCTCCAGACCTGGGATTGATGAAAACATCCGTGGCTTGGCCACTGTCTGACAAATTAAAGTCAACAACACAAGTACTGAATGTGTAATATCACTGCAGTACGGCAAAAGGACCAAAATCTGGTACAGGGGCAAAAACAGTTGAAGGTCTGGGCTGTTTTGTCTGGAGAAGAGAACATTTGGGTCTGCATGAAAACTGCCTTCACATGCCTAGGGGCTGTCATTTGGAAGAAGGGTTAGTCTTAGGCCTCCTGGTCTCCAGTGAAAGAACAAGAAAGCCATGAATGGAAGCAGAGAGATAAAGAGGATAGCACAACATAGCATAGACTTTCCAAAGTGGATGGAAAATGCACTTGTCGCTGGATTCCTACTATGTGTCAGGCATCCCGCTGGTTACTGGGCATATCATTTCCCTTCATCCTCAAGAGAACTCCTCGAGGTAAAGGTAATGATACCCATCTCTGAGCTCCAGAAGCTGAAGCTTACAAGATTATGGGATCCTGCGCCCAGGAAGGAGGAAAGTCAAGAGGTGAATTCAGACCTACCTGATTCCAAAGCTCTGTACGAGAGGAGGGGCTTCAGGAGGTCACGTGGCCCTGCCTTGAAAGATACACAAAAAATTCAGGGTGATGCTGCAACAGGGGTGGATGTAAGAATCGATCTCTTTGAGCAACACTTTCTGTCCTGAACCTACCACTCGGATGCCACCAACAGCAAATCAAGAAAGACAGGGTATGGAGCTTCTGTGTGTGTGTGTGTACTGAAATCATAATGGGAGTGACTATGTCTGAGGTGTCTGTGTTAACGACATTGCTCATGGTTCAAATAAATACACTTGCTTCAAAGAGGCCAAGTGACTTGGCAACACCCCACACAGCTCAGCACTGGCAGAGAGCTCCAAATCCACCAGAATTCTGAGAAATGGCCTGCATCTATGAGCAGAAGTGAATATTTATACCAAGGGGGAGTAGAATAGTGTTCTAAGTAAGTGGTTAGACTCCGAGCAAGACCTATGTTCTGACCACTCACTGCTGTGTGACCTTTGGGAAGTTGGTTGACCCCTCTGTGCTTCAGCTTCCTCATCCGTGAGATGGAGGTTGTAAGGATGAACTGAGTTAAAGCATTTAGATCTCTGACTGGTCTTGGAATGATGGCAAGGGCTGTACAAGTGTTGGTGATTATAATTCATTTGTATCTGGGTGGATTACACTGCTCAGAAGTAAAAATGGGGCGTGTGATAAGAGGGGTCCCCCACTTCCTCAGGTTGTTCACTAAGGCTGACCATCATTTGTTCCATCTCTGCTGGAGATGGAACTAGAAGGCTGCTCTGCACCCAGAGAAGGGGGAGCTTCCCTCAGCACCTGGGTGCCTCACAAACTTTCCTCTGCTGGAACTTCTCAGAGTGTAACTGCTGGTCCAACACATATGTTTTCATAAGCAGCTGGCAATGCCTACCCATTCACTGAAGCAAAGAGGCAACCTGGGCTTTCTCCACAGAAGGGGCGCCTTCTAGGTATGAAAGCAGGCAAAGCTTCACCTCCTTGGTGCCAAGCAGGAGGGGCAGATCAGCTGCCCAGTTTAGCACAGAAATCATCCCAGCAGAAAGACTATGATGAGTTTAAAAAAGATGATGTCGTTCACTAAAACACTAAGCAAGCACTGACCATCTGTCTGTTGTTGCTCCATCCTAAGTCTTCCTCATGCTTGAGTGGGTCAAAGGGCAAGATTCAGGAAGAAGTTTCGAGCATAGGATCAGATTGGGAGGGCTGGAAAAAGAAAGACAGTAGAAAGTGTTAGTTTCTCAGTCGTGTCTGATTCCTTGTGACCCCATGAACTGTACCCCGCTAGGCTCCTCTGTTCATGGGATTCTCCAGGCAAGAATAGTGGAGTGGGTAGCCATTCCACCCTCCAGGGGATCTTCCTGACCCAGGGGTCTAACACAGGTCTCCTACACTGCAGGCAGATTCTCTATCATCTGAACCACCAAGGCAGGTTGGAAGGGGGGAGCAGATGCTAACGGAACCCCGCTTTGTGCTGGACAGTCAGCACATATCATCCTTGGCAGTCATGTCAGGATGGAGATAAGGACCAATCAGATCAGACCACCTGGGTCCCACTTTCTACATCACACAGACCCTTGATGGGGGGACCAGAGCTTGCATCTGGATCTGTTCAGTTTCCAGTCCCACCTTCATCTCATGCACTTCACTGTATGTATGCAAACATCTCCTTTTTAATAAGGCCTGTTTGGGGCTTCCTTGGGGCTTCAGACGGTAAAAAACCTGCCTGCAATGGGGGAGACCCGGATTCAATCCCTGGGTTGGGAAGATCCCCTGGAGAAGGGAATGGCAACCTACTCCAGTATTCTTGCCTGGAGAATCCCAAGGACAGAGGAGCCTGGAGGGCTACATTCCTTGGAGTTGCAAAGAGTTGGACAGGACTGAACGACTAACACTTTCACTTTGCTTGGGAAAACACCAAAGGTGGTTTGGGGCTCATGCTAAGCTTCCAATGACATAAAGTCCTACGTGCTCTTTCACAGGTGCTGCTGTGGAGACAGGGACCCCCCTGTGTGCCAGGGTCAGTGCTCTCACAGAACCGGCTGACTTCAGGAGAGTACTGAGGCCCGGTAGGATCACAGGTTTGCAGAGACGAAGGGTGGAAGGCCCCACCTCCGTTCCACCTCCCGAGTCCTGGGGGCTCCAGCTGACTCTCTCAGGAGCAGGCAGCCACTTCAGCTGGGTCCACAGTCGCAGACAGCTGTGCTGAGGAAAGGCAATCCCCATCCTGGGGAGAATAAAGCAAGGCCTATACTGTAATCCACCGCTCGGCAGAAACCAATCAGTCCTCCTCATTAGTGAGCAAAGAAATGCCTCTCAGGGCTCCTTTCCCTCCTCGCAAACAAAATAAAACAAATCCTTCCTATGGATTTCATTTGCCATTTAATGCAACCTAATGATTTCCAATTGAAACCATATTTGTATTTGTATTGACTTATTAATAGCACATCCATTTTCCACGCAATAAAGCCCGAACGTGAACTGGTGACTTTGACTGAAATGCATTAGGTAGCATTAAAGATTAAATAAACACGGTTTCTATGAATAATGTTTAACGTCTTCTATTTGCCAGTCTATTGAAAATGGATCTCTGGGTATTTCAAGCTGGGGTTCCAAGGAGTGCATTTTGAACACATTATGAGTAATGAGGACGCATTAAGAATGGCTTCCAGGCGATCACTAGAGCTTGTTACAATCCAGTGTATCCCGGTCTGTTGGCATAAACCATCCCGTTGTTGATGGCAAAAGCGAAGCACCATGAGGACCAAACTGAAACACGTGTCAAATTCCAGAAAGCAACTTAGAAACAACTTAAAAGAAAACTGAGGAAACCCTTCCTTTTTCCTTCCTCTGGGCACACTGGTCATATTCATTCATTTTTTAAAAATATTTATTTATTTACATGGCTGTGCCATGGCTGTGCCTGGCTGTGCCAGGAAAGATCAGGGATCTTGCCCTGATCAGGGGACAAACCCGGGTCCCCTGCATTGAGAGCACAGAGTCTTAGCCACTGGACCACCAGAAGAGTCCCATATTTGTACATTTTAATTGTCATTGATCTTTGCTTTTCTCCTTATATGTTGGTGGACTGAGTCTTACACTGAAGCTCAGATTTGAGCCCGCTGCTGACTCTGCCACTAGAGGAGGGGGGACCTTGGATGGAGGTGGCCCTGGCCGCTGCTCTCTGGGTCCCAAGTCTCCACCTAGAAGAGGACACAGTGGAGTCAGATGATCTGAGGGTCCCAAACATTCTGGCCTTTCCTTCACTTTGTGATTTCACTACATATAAGTGTTCTCTTTGAACTGGTGTCCCCAGGGTCCAGAGCAGGGTCTGACACCAAGGTCTGCAGAAAGGAGGGCCAGACTTACAGAAACTTGGGCCAAGTTTAGGAGTCAGATTTTTTACCTACCTTCAATAGGTCAATATTAATAATAAAGAGAATACTATAATTACAACTTTGTTGTTGTTCAGTTGCTCTGTCATGTCTGACTCTTTGCGACCCCATGGAATGCAACACACCAGGCTTCCCTGTCCATCACCAACTCCCAGAGAGTTTGCTCAAACTCATGTCCATTGAATCAGTGATGCAATCCAGCCATCTTGTCCTCTATCATCCTCTTCTCCTCCTGCCTTCATTCTTTCCCAGCATCAAGGTTTTTTCTATTACGTCAGTTTTTCGAATCAGGTGGCCAAAAGATTGGAGCTTCAACTTCAGCATCAGTCCTTTCAATGAATATTCAGGACTGATTTCCTTTAGGATTGACTGGTTGGATCTCCTTGCAGTCCAAGGGACTCTCAAGACTCTTCTCCAACACCAGAATTCAAAAGCATCACTTCTTTGGTGCTCAAAGAACTCTCGCATGAGAGTTCATGTATGTCTCACATGGCATACTCCAACTGTCGCATCCATACATGACTACTGGAAAAACCAGCTTTGACTATATGGACCTTTGTTGGCAATGTAATGTCTCTGGTTTTTTTTTTTTTTTTTTTTGTCTCTGTTTTTTAATATGCTATTAATGATTCCCTGGTGGCTCAGATGGTAAAGAGTCTTCCTGCATTGTGGGAGATGCGGGTTCTATCCCTGGGTCAGGAAGATCTTCTGGAGAAGGAAATAGCAACCCATACCAGTATTCTTGCCTGGAAAACCCCATGGATGGAGGAGCTTGGCAGGTTAAAGTCCATGGGGTTGCAAAGAGTCGGACATGACTGAGTGACTTCACTTTCACTTTTTCTTACTTTCTAGGTTTGTCATAGCCTTTCTTCCAAGGATAGCTACAACTAGTTATCTAATAATGTTAACTACCACCCTATATATTATATATAGTTATATAGCACCTACTGTGGACAGGCAGGCAACCAGGTAGTTTACAGACGTGACCTCTGATTGTCTCAGCAATCTCCCAGAGAAGTTACCACCATGGCATACACTGGATGATATCCTTCATTTGTGGTAATTGACATTATCCCCAAGATTATTATTAGGTGGTACAATATTTTCACATAACTCTTTTTCTATTCCTGAGCCCTGGTGGCTTAGGTGGTTAAGAATCAGCCTGCAATGCGGGAGATCTGGGTTCAATCCCTGGGTCAGGAAGATCCTCTGGCAAAGGGAATGGCAACACACTCCAGTATTCTTGCGTGGGAAATCTCATGGACAGAGGAGCCTGGTGGACCACAGTCCATGGGGTTGCAAAGAGTCAGATATGACTGAGCAACTAACACTTTGACACTATGGAGATAGTAGGCAAGACAGTTTTATACCCATTTCACAGATGTGAAAGTGAGGCCCAGACCAACAAAATGACAGATGGGCTCTTGCCCAGTCTCCTCTTGTCTTTCCCTTTCCTGATTTCTTTCCTTCTCTTCCTTCCTTGCCGTGGTTCCCTCCTATGGTCTCCCAGCCATTCTCTACACTCCACCGTCAATCTCTTTCAGGTTTTATTACTTCATTCCTCTTGCTTCTGTGTAATGAGAAGGAGTCTTCAGAAGCTGGCGTTTGCAAGAGATCTTTTGGCCAAAGTTTTAAATATAAGCCAACTGGCTAAGGTTGAAGTCTTTTGTCTTCAAATCTTAGCATGGTGGATCTGGAAAGAACTTCAGTCTCAAACCAGCCTACCTCCTAAATTTTAGAGATGGGGAAACTGAGGCTTAGGGTGAAAGGATTCTCCTCGGAACACTCTGCCAGGTGTCCTCATTCATCATGGCCAGCTTTTTCACGTAAGTAAGGTTGATACCTCTCCTGTTCCTACCAGTTCTGCTAGCTTCTGTCCTTCTTCCAACCTGGACCACGGAGCAGACAGGGCTGGTTCCGCCTCCCACAGAGCATCCCCTGTATTGCAGAACCAGCTGTCACAGGGCAGGGGCGGCGCCTTCCCAAACAATCGGCAGATTGTTGGTTACAGTTGTGCTGGGACAGCTGTGTTAGTGCCCCTCACGCCATATGGCCGGGGAAGCGAGCAGCTCTGAGCCCGACCCGGGAGTCTGCGCTTCACCTGTTTGCTGCATCTCAGGACCGGCTCTGTCCTCACTCAGGCGGCAGCTGGAATCCCCCTGGAGACACCTCTTATAAACCATCCTCACTTAATGTTTTCAAATTGCCCAGGCTTAGCCTCTAAAAATTCTGTATTACTCACTTTACTCATCTCCCTGCCAAGTAAAGGACCCCGTTAAATTTGGGCACAACCGTTAACCCCGGAACTGTGCCTTAAAAACCAGCAGAGTAGTGGAGTCTTCTGCTGCCCAGGTGCCTATTGAAATTTGTAAGGAATTCCAGAGGACACTTGAGTGTGGGCAGGTCTGTGGACAGTATAGTGATCTGGAAGGCCCAGAGACCCTTTCAGGTATCCTATGAGGTGAAAATTTGTCATAATGATCCTAAGATATTGGCTTTTTTTTTTTTAACCATTCTCAAGTAAATCGTGGTTTTTCTAACAAGTAGAAAGCAGATGCTCATGAGATTCCACATGTCTTAATAAAGATCCATGTCAGTTTCTAATGTATTCATGAATTATAATTAAGATGACTGTATACATTAAAAAAAAATAAAATAAAACCATCTTTAATCATTCTAGCTGCTGCTAAGCGGTCCTGCACAGGGATTGGGACCTCAACAGCTGTAGTCAAAGTGATTATCTACATTTTAGTAGAAAAAAAACTGAGACTCGGATTGAACTGCTTAGGATTGCATAGTGGGTGAGTGTCAGGGCTGAGATGCAAACACAGATCAGGCTAATTCCACCGCTGAGGGAGAGCCTTGTGTCTTTTTCTCCAGGTCTCTGGGGACTCCAGGTCTTGGCTTCATTCCAAATCACTCTTGGTTCTGCTAACCCACTCTGAGCACTTTCTACACTGCACACAGGGCAGAGGCTAAAAGAGGACAAGTGAGACACGGACACCACCCTCCAAGGGCTTGTGTAGTGTTAGTCACTCCGTGTGTGACTCTTTACAACGCTATGGACTGTAGCCAGGCTCCTCTGTCCATGGGATTCTCCAGCTAAGAATACTGGGATGGGTTGCCATGCCCTTTTCCAGGGGATCTTCCCAACCCAGGGATCAAACCCAGATCTCCCACATTGCAGGCAGATTCTTAACCATCTGAGCCACCAGGGAAGCCCTAATAAAAATAATAACCTTTGACTACATGTCCCATGAATACCATGGGTCAGACACTATTCTGTCTTACATTTGCTTTTATTCTAATTTCCATCACAGTCTTGTTAGGTTTAGTCAGGTCTGACTCTTTGCGACCCCATGGACTATATAGCCTGACAGGCTCCTCTGTCCATGGAATTCCTCTGGCAAAAATACTGGAGTGGATAGCCATTCCTTTCTCCAGGGGATCATCTCGACCCAGGAACTGAACCTGGGTATAACAACCTTGGGGCTTTATTATTGCAATCCTCATTTTATAAATGAAGAAACTAAGGCAAAGAAATGTTGAACTAAGTGGTCCATGGTCACATAGCTTTTAAGTAAAAAAGATGGCATTCAAAACTATGGTCATAGGAATCCCCTGGTGGTCCAGTGGTTAGGACTCTGAGTTCACACTGCCAAGGATCGAGGTTCAATCTTTGGCTGGGAACTAAGATCCTACATACCTCATGGTGTGGCCAAAAATTAAAAAAAAACGAACAAACAAATAAATAAAAACTATGGTCATTTCCTTCCCACCAGAAAACAGGAGAAAGGTAACATGTACATAAGCCATGTGAACACCTGGCAGGTGGAGTGAGGTGAGCAAGGGCATAGACAAACATGGCATCTGAGTCCAGAAAAGTGACAAGACCCAGAACCGGGGCCCACCGAGGGTGGGAGGTGCAGAGAGCACTAAGGTCAGCGTGAGAGCCATGGGGGTGGGCAAGGGGCCCAGAACATTTCTTTCACACCAATGTGCCAGGCCAGTGCTTGCTGGTTTGCACACGTTATCTAATTCCATCCTTTCTTCAGCATCCCCCCATGGAAGACATTCCTCCTTCATTTCTCAGATGACAGATAGAGCATTGCAGAAGTCAAGTAAGTCACCCAGATCGTCCAGAGCCAAATCATGGGCCCCTTCTGACCTCTCCTCTGTCTCCCAAGATGTTGTGTGATAAGAAAAAAATCAGTCCCTTGAACTGAAGGTCCTTGAGATCGTGCCCTTCATCCTAAGTGGCTTTGACTCCTTCTCAGATATCGCTCAGGCCTGGGCCACAGGAGGCCCTGGCACAGGCATTGACTTCATGTGGATTTCCTCACAGCCTCATCCTTTGGTCTACAAAGCCCTCAGAGCATCTGTTTATCATGTGGAAACTGAGAGGACACGCTTAGCTGGTCCTCTCCCACCAGCATTCATGGGGGGACAACAGGACTCTATCTATAAGTCACGAGCCTGGTATTAAAGGTAAGATAGCAGGTGCAGAGCAGGGTGCTCGAACCCACGAGTTCCGGCCCTCATTCTGCACACACAGACAGGGACCTTGGAGAAGTTGTTTCACCTCTCTTTCTCTCAGGTTTTCCATCTGGAAATTGGATTTTAAAAAATATATATACTTTAGAGGGAACTCCCTGGCAATCCAATGGTTAAGACTCTCCATTTTCATCACCAGCATATGCTTTCATCCCTGGTCAGGGAATTAAGATCCTATAAACCATGTGGCCTGGGCTTTCCTGGTGGCTCAGTGGCAAAGAACTCACCTGCCAATGCAGGAGACCCAGGTTAGATCCCTGGGTCAGGAAGATCCCCTGGAGAAGGGAATGGCTACCCTCTCCAGTACTCTTGCCAGAAAAATCCCATGGACAGAGGAGCCTGCTGGCCTGGCGTGCTCCAGTCCATGGGGTTGCAAGGAGTCAGACACAATTTAGTGATTGTAGAACAACAAAAAACCAAGTGGTGAGGCCAAAAATAAATACACAAATAAAGTAAATTAATACTTTTTATTATTATACTTTTATTTTTATACCTTATTATACTTTTATAATGTATATATTTATATTATACTTTTATTTTATATTATTATACTTTTATTATAGAAAAATAAATAATACTTTTAAAAAAAGATGTGAGGAAAATTACAAAATGACATCTGTCTGTTGATAGGGGCTAGCGTGACAAAACGCCTGGTCCTAAGAAGAGATGCCTAGGAACAGTGGGAGACCATAGGGAGCCACGAAGCCTGCAGAAGAACAGTCACTCTCCAGTTTGCCCAGGCACATGCTGAAACCAAAGCAAACCTGCAGCTCAAAGCATAAAGAAAGGAACATTTGCTTCCCACCCTGTTTTCCTTCACACAGCCATTCCCATCCTCCTGGCCTGCACCAGACCCCTCCCACTTAGGATCTCCCCACACTGTCCCTCTGACCTATTCTATTGTGTCCCCAGAAAACAATCTGCCTCATCCCAAAGAGGTGACACCCCAGCCCTGGGTCCTCTTTTCACAAGGAACTTGCACTCTAAGCCTCCTCTCTGAAGAGGGAAGCTGGGCCTCTGTCTCCCATGGAAGATGCCAGGGACCGTCCACTGTGTGCCTCGTTCAGCAGAGGCGAGACAGTGCCACACTTGAGTTGTCAGTGCCCTGAGTCCAGCCCCAGGCTCTGGCTCTCCCCACTCCTGTCTGAGCCTTTGTTTCCTCATTTATGAATCACAGCTTGGATGATTTCTAAGTCTCTTTCCAGTTCACAAACTCTTGTTGCTACTAGCATGAAGTTCAGAGAACCTGCTGGAATTGGTTGTTAAGGTAAGAGGCTTCAGAGAATGTGGCTCAACCGGTATCTTGGGCACGTTCAGACCCTCCCAATGCTCTGGAAAAAAAAAGAAAAGTCCTTGGTGAACTTTCCTCGAAGAATTCCTACCCAAGGCTTCCTGGGCACAAGAAGAATCAAGCCCACAGAACTCTCCCTACTAAACCCACAGCTACTCAACTAAACATGGTTTCTTTATAATTTCAAGTATATACCTGATTAAAAGGGAAGAAAATGATTCTTTTATATAAACTTTCTTTTTTTAAGTTGGAAAAAAAATCCTATTTTCTTACTTTTGTGTTTCAAGGGAAAATCTTTGCAAGGCACAAGAAAGATTTTTTTTTTTTTAACTCAAAAGATTTTACTTCAAGGTGAGTTAAACAGTATTTTCCCATAAATAAGCATGAACGCTGAATCTCTTGGGCTGATTCCTTTCAGTTGATACACTCACTACAATGACACCCAATTCTACACAGGATGCCACTTCTCTTTGAATAATAACAGCTGAAATATATAATACCAGTGCTTTAAAACACATGCATACACACAGAGAGAATTGGGTAAGCTTAGCCCTGCACTATTACAGTATTTTGAAATGATTTCCAACATTTCTTGATTTCACACATCTTTGTCTAAATTATAGGTTATTGTCAAGCTGTATGATTCTGTTGATCATTTTGGTTTGTATATCAGAGTGCAAATTATTTGTTTTAATTTAATCTTCTTTTCTATTGAAAACATTCCAGTTATGCCTCTTGCATTTCAGTCACAATAGGGATGAATTATGAGTTCCAAGAAAGAAAGGCTAACACTTTTGCATACAGAAGGCCTCTTAGAGAAGGGCTAGACCTACTCAGAAGAGGAAACTGAGGCCCAGAGAGATAAATGGTTTGTCTGAGGTCACCAGCCAAATGGTGACAAACGTTGACTAGAATACATTGATATCCTATCTTCCATGGGAATGCTATTTCTTCTACAGAAGCGTTCTCAAATTCTTAATCAAAAAATACCAAATGCCCTATGAGTCTTCTCTCAGGAGGCCATTTGTCCAGTCCTTATAAAGCCTTTCTTCCTTAAGTGGATATTTGGAGCCTTTTTCAAATTATCTTTGCAACCCTTTCCAGTATTCTTGCCTGGAGAATTCCACGGACAGAGGCGCCTGGCTGGTCACAGTCCACGCGGTCCTCAGAGAGTCGGACATGACTGAGCGACTAACACTGTTTTGTCCTTAAAGCTTGAGAATTGTGTTTCGTGGAAGTCATCAGTGTCAAAAGCCAAAGAGTCCCTGCTCTGGCTCTTGGTTTACCCAATCATGGGGTCAGAAACGGTCCTCAGTACTTGAAATGGAACAAAATTCCAGTTTTGGTTAGGGACATATGGTATACCACATATTTCAGCTTTTAAGTTTCCTTCATCACCATTAGGCAAGTTGGTCAGTACTTCTAGAAAGAAATTGAACAGATTCAGATTCAGTTTAGTTGTCACTTCTTAAAAGACAACCTCCCAAACTATCTCTCCTCCCCCTACCCTGGTAAAGCACCTCCCCCTCTATGAACACAACCACTGCCATGATGTCCTTTTGTGAAAGACATGTCAAGGGGAGCAAGGTGGAAAAGAGGGCTTGGGACATAGTGATATAAAGCTGCAAAGACACTAAATGGAGTTCTGTTTGACTGAAGCACAGACTGTGTCCAGGCATGGGGAGGTGGGAGTCAGAGAAACAGGCAGGAAAGGAGACAGATTATGAAAAGCTTTGCAAACCATGTCAAGTTTGGATGGTATCCCAGGAGCAATGGGGAGTGATTGAAGAATTTTAAGTAACAAGGGATACAAGCAGATTTAGGTCTTTTAAATTTTATTTAGCATTTGTTAACTAGCTAAAGTAATGTGTGTGTGTGTGTGTGTGTGTGTGTGTGAGCACTATAACAAGTGAAACAAAAGGAAAATAAATTAATAGTAAGAGAAAGCCTATCTTTTGCCTTCAACCTCCCCATTCCTCCCGCCAACCTCAGATAACTGCTATTAGCAACCTATTATATATCCCTTCATGCTTCTTTTTTTAATTCAACATTTACAACATACACACACATACATGGGGGTTGGCTGACTTTTTCAGTTGAAAAGAAGCCTGGTTTACCTAACTATGTATCAATGGCATTCCATGACAACGCACATAGATCTAAATCTCAATCAGACTCTCTCTCTATTTCTTTGGACATAAATGCACCTACATATGTAATTGCACAAAAGTGTGTGACATAGCAAATGCACTGGGTTATTATTTTTAATATGTTCTTTCTGTTTTAAGAATTTGCATTTTAGAATCTTTCCTTCTGTCAATTACATAAGAAATAAAGTAGAGGCAGGCAAAAATGGAGACTTGGAGACAGGAGGCTGCTATTGGGTTCTGGGAAAAAGATGGGGAGTCCTGACTCTGAGAGTGGCTGTGGGGTTGAGGTACCAACAGTATCTCATTGGGTTCTCCAGTGGCAAAATGGCTCTGGGCATCCTGGTTTAGAAGAGACACTCACTAATCTTCTAAGATTGGATGACTCAGAAAAGAAAACTGAGTTTTTCAGTGGAAGAGAACTGGGTTCTGACCTATGGCTGGGCTTCCTGGGAGAGTCACTTAAACTGTCTGAGCCTCATTTTCCTTTCTACAAAACTGGGATGGGAATTCTCTAGTGGTTCAGTGGTTGACTCTGCACTTCCAATGCAGGGGACAAACGTTCGATCCCTGGCCAGAGAACTAAGATCCTGCCATGCAGCATGGCCATGCAGCATGGCCAAAACCAGGGTGACCATTTCTACACCTTAGGATCTGTGTGAGGATTAAATGAAAGGGCATGTGTGGAAGACATTGAAACCCAGGCCTGGTGTGCAGTAAACAGTGAGCAAATGGTGAAGCAATACAGAGGGCAGGGGGCAGAATTCGGTCAGGAAACAGGCTCAGCTAGACAAAAAGAATTCTTGGGCCAGGCTGGGCCCTCACGGCCTATATCCTGATTCCTGGTACCTGCGCTGGGAGAGGTCTGTCATAGATGCTTATGTGAATAGGGGACCAGAAGTGAGTTGACTCGTGACTTGGATGTGCATTCACCAAGCATTCCTAAGGAAGTAATGGTGAGAGATTCCGCAGTGTGGCCAAGTCACAGAGTGGAGACGTGTGTAGTCAGAGGGCGGTGGGCTCTCAGGAGAGCACATAGAGACATAGCTCTCCTCTAGGTCGTGTGAGGGTCAGGCTGGAGGAGGAGCCCGGGGTGTGGTGGGGAGACGAGCTGGATGAAGGTCAGAGCCTTCTGGACCTTGATTCTGATGCTTCAGACTCTGTTTTTGGTAACTTGTCAATCAGCCACCTCACGCTGTTCTGGATGCTGAGGGAAAGATCAGAGAAAGATCTTTCCCTCCCCAAAGGCCACACACACTCACACACTCATACACTCATGGCACACAAACATTCACACACACACACAGATACACGCTCATGGGACACACAAATACATACACTCACACATACACACTCATGGCACACACACACACTCATGGCACACACTCTCACAAACACATGTACATACACACTCGTGGCACACACACACATTCACACACACTCATGGCACACAAACACATGCACTCACACATATACACACTTGTGGCACACACACATTCACACATACACACACACACACACACTCATGGCACACACTCTCACAAACACATACACATACTCACACACTCTCACACTCATGGCACACACTCACACATGCTCACACACTCACACACACTCGCAGCATACACGCAGTCACACACTCACAGCACACAAAGCCTAGGCTCCTCTAGAGAACCAGAAAGAGGGCACCAGGGAGACAGACCAAGAGAAGGTAAGGAGATGGAGAGTGAGAAAAAGGGTGGAGGCAAGAGGAGGAGGAAAGGCCCACCGCTTCAGGGATCTCCGGCCAAGGCCAAGGCCAAGGCCAGTCTTAGTGAAAGTTGCTCAGTCATGTCCAACTCTTTGCGACCCCATGGACAGGAGTCCATGGAATTCTTCAGGCCAGAAAGTAGCCATCCCTTCTCCAGGGGATCTTCCCAACCCAGGGATGGAACCCCGGTCTCCCACATTGCAGATGGATTCTTTACTAACTGAGCCAACAGGGAATCCCGAGGCCCGTCTTGAGAAGGGTCAAATAGAAAAGCATAGTGCCAGGGCACTGCCTGGTGGTAGGATTTGCTCTGTGATTTCAGCAAGTCTTCCCACCACCTCTACCTCCCACCCCCGCCCTCATTGTCTCCATCTAGACATTGGGACCACTGGACTAGACATCTCCGAGGTCACTTTCAGTTCTTGATGTCCATGACTGCTTTGGTCATTAATGGCTCCATGAGTGAAGGCAGTAACAAGACTTCTAAAAGCAGAGCTGTCTTGGGGAAGGGAAGCCTTCTGCGAAACTTGTGGGGAAAAGGGGGCACCCCGGCCAGGAATGGTCAGGAGTTTCTGGGAAGGCACTGTAGGCTGGGTAAGAGACTTCAGAGAGGGCCTTGCTAGGGCCTCTCTGAGTGCCTGAGGCTCTGCCATGAGGCCGGGAGCCCTCGCCTGGGCGCTGACGGGCCAGGGCAGCAGCAGGCCAGGGAGCGTTTTCCCGCGGCTGCAGACAGCCTGGCTCCAGGCCCACCTCCCGGTGCCCTCGGCCTGACATCTTCTGGGCAGAGCCGCGGAGCACAGGGAGCCGTGTGGATGGTGTTAGTAAACACGCTTTCTTGCGCCCAGCCTGGCAGGGCCTGTGGGCAGCGGGAGGGCGAAGAGCTGGCAGCTCCCACGGCTGGGCAGGCGGACGGGCGGACAGACAGGCGGGCGGGCCGCCCCACTCAGCCAAGCCAAGGCCCAGAATGGAGCAGCTGCTCCCGTCACCATGGAGACGGAGACCGAACAATGAGCAGACAGAGATGCAGCATGGCTGCCTTGCACGGGGGGCCCCATGCTCCCACCCGGCCTTTACACACATATGCACACACACGCACCCGTGCGCACACGCTCACACACGCGGCCTAGGCCTCCCCGCTGGAGAAGAGGCAGAAAGTGAGGCCGGGGCGGGAGGAAAGGAGAGGAGCAATAGCAAAGGAGGGACAGGGTAAGGCTGGCAGGCGGCAAGGATTACAGCTCCAGGGCTGCAAAGTTGAGCAGGAGTCTCACCCTTTGACTCCAGCTAAAGACACATTTTACAAAATGAGCCAGTTTTTCAGAGGGTCATGTGGTGGTGCCCTGGATTCTCATGTAACAGAAGTAAAGGGGTTTCTAATTAGCCCAAAGCATCTGGAACCAAAGCACCTTAGAGACAGGTCACTAAAAGCCCGACGCAGCTGTAAGTCTCAGGAAATTAGAAGAATGCTTTCTTCAATGGACCTGAATCCCATGTAATTTCTCCTTGGGATAATGTGAAGCGGAAGTCGAATGGTTTGGCCACAAAAGGGGAAAGGGGAACCTGAAGAAGTCCCAGTTAAGGCCCTCAGGAAGGCAGAGGGAAACCGTGTCCAGAGACTCAGGGAGACATGGGAGGACGTGGGGGAGCTGGGTAGGCTCTGGCTGTGGCACTCATAGGGTGTCCCTGGGTACCTCCTTTGTGAATATGGACCAAGAGGAGTGAACCAGTCAACCCCAGTCTTCCAAGAGACTCCTAGGACCCCAGGGAAAGATGGCGGGGTCCACCACAAGTCACCTCCATCTTTTACACCAAGGGGTCACTTCCCTGTGTACAGACCCTCCCTACCCACCAACTCACCAGCAGGTCCTCCTTCAACCCCTATCCTGTTCCTACAATGAAAACCCAGTCCTGGGAGCCTTTGAGCCTTGCTGAACCACTGTCCAAGGACTGACAGTTCCATCAAGTGGCAAGAACCGCCTCGCTTGAGTTCTGGTGGTTTTGCCTGATTCCGAGCAGATCCTTAGTGATTCTGCTAGATCCTTAGTGACAAAGACAGGAGCACTTGCTAGTTGGTATAATCAAGGGTGAGAGCTGAAAGGACACTTTAGAGAGGATGGTGCCCCTCAACACACTCAAGTCAGAAAGAACACACTTTAAGGATCACAGCGAGTGAAGGCTAGAGCTAGGAGGGGAAACATCACATGGGACATGCCAGCCGTGCATGGAGATCAGCAGGGGAGAGGGAGGGGACAGGAGAAAGAGGATGAGGCAGTGACCTCTTCTCTGGGGCCAGAGTTTAGAACGACACGGATTGAGGAGACAAGAGAAATAGAACACCTTGGAAAGGGGGAAGGGAGCTTGGAAAGAAAAGGCAAGCCTGGGTGCCTCCCCACCGTAAATCTCATCCATGGAGTCAGGTTCTATCAGGTTCCGGTAACTGCCTGAAAGCCCAGCTGAGAAATCCTGAAGGACTCACCCTTGGCTTCTGGCATCAAAAACTACAGGCACCACCAGAGAGAAAACACAGCCAACAGTCAAAGGAGGGAATGAGCACTAGGACCAAGCCAGACCCTCCCGGCTCCCCACCGCCCCCTCCCCTCGCAGGAAGGTTCTGGGAGCTCTAGGAAGCCATCTGCGCTGGCTCAGAAGTGGCGGAGGGGGAATTAAAACCACAAAAGGAAGGATCAGAGAGAGACGCTCTCCCCCTCAAGAGCCACTTTAATAGATGAAAAAAGCCAGGCGATTTTTAATCATCACAAATTGTTTGAGCCTCTGATTCCATCCTCTGAAACCCAGGCAGCCTCCCCTGGTTGCTCCATGATGCTCCTGGGTCAACGTTGGTCTCAGCTCTCCCACCAGCCAGGAGCCCACCTACAATCTCCCTCCCCACTTCCTGGGACCCTCCGCGGGTCCTCTGGGACTGACCCAACGAGGCCGAGCAAGCCGACAACCCCCCCATCCCTCCCCACCCCACTTATCTAAGGAGATCTGACAAAACTCTGGGCCCTCAGGGGTATGGCCGCTGGCAAAACATATGGTGCATCGTAAATAGGACTTCCTTTTAGGAAATGAGCCGCTGTAATTAAATCCTCATTCATTTTTTGTAACATACACACAGAGACAAATAGATCTTTATCCTTGGTAGGCACAGAAGAGAAATGGCTTGTGGGGAACAGAGATTCTCTGGTGTCAACTCTTATATAAAAGGCTTCCTAGAACCTGGTGAAGGGAGAACGTGGAATTCTGAAACCCAGCCACTGGTCCGAGAAGGGGAGAGGCTCCCTTTTCTGCCTGGGGAGCATTTGGGAATGGAAGTAGGTATTTGCCTAGAATTTGGACAGAGGAAGTGCTCCCTCTTCGCATCCTGCAGTGGCACAGCAGAGTCTACTGGGGAACAAAGGTTAAATTAGATTTATTTCAATTGGGTTTAATTTGATTCTGCTCCACCCAAATGAACACCGGCTGTGAGCTGTACCCTGGGAGATGCCCCGCAGAGGGATACAGAGAAGAAAAACCATGGGGCTCAGGTCCACCAGGAGAGGCTAGACGGTGAGGGTTTGTTAGGAGGAGTCTGGGATTTCTCCCCCAGAAACTGGAGTGAGAGCTCTTCTCAGGGACAAGGACAGGGGTGGAGGCAGGAAATGAGGCAGCGTGCTGAGATCTGTCCACTCTTAGAGTCTAAGGACTCCTGGGTCATAAGGCTGAAGGGAAAAAAAAAAAAAGAAGAAACCAGACATCCCGCCTGTCTTTTAGAACCAAGACACAATATTGGATTTCCTCGGCAAAGAAATTTGCTCTCATGAAATCATCCAACATCTGTAGTCCTGCACACGTGAAGGCTAAAAAAGTAAACAAACCCAGACCTGAACTGAAGTGTTTCTCAAGCTAAACCGAGGGCGAGAGGCAGGAGCTGGGTGGTGGAGGATTCCCAGGGGTCAGCCTCGAGCCATTTGCAAACCCTCAAAATTGCAAATACCCTGGGGCCCTTCCCTGTAGTGACAGCTTTGAAATTGGTGCAAAACCACAAAGCTTCTTTGAGATGCAAATATGGTGCGGTGGGCTGGGCTCCGCACAGCATCTTTCGTTATCTCCACTCCAATTCACGCCTGGCTTTCTGTGGGGCTCCTGGCTGGTTGATCCCAAGGAACCTAAATCCTGACTACCGAGGCACGCTACAAGGTAGGAAGGGCCAAGGGCCATTTGAAATGACCCCCTAAGTGCCGGAGAAAAGCATCTTTAAGTCCCAGGAAGAGGAGAGGCTACATCCCGAAGAGCTCCAGATTCCTGGCCTGCCTGGTCGGAATCCTGACTCCAGAGCTAATTGCTGTGTGACTTTCAGCCCTCACCTCTCTGTGGTCCAATTCCCTCTCTGTAAAAATAGTGCAATATTCCTTCCTAGGGTTACGGTAACAGTCCTTGAACCAGGAAAACAAAACACCTGAGATAGTGTAGGATAGGTAGCAAGTACCTTAAGTGTTATTATTGTTATTGAATGAACAGTTTAGGTAAATAAGTAGGGACTCTCTGGTAGGGTTATGAAAAAAAAAAGTTCACTTTTCACTTTTTCACTGAGGTAGGGTTATAAGGAAGTCATTTTAGATGAAGAAAGTTCTGTTCATTCTTGGCAGCAGGGCAGATTTCAAAAGTGAAAACTAGTGTTCCTTGCAGTCCTTGTTGTTCAAAGCTGAATGGACCATCTCGTGAAGGTGCATCCATGTTTCGAATGACAGGGGCACCATACGAGGATGACTTGCACACTGGCAGTTGCCCTAGATGACCTTTGAGGTCCCTTCTAGTCCTGAAATTCTGCAACGCTTCTTCAGGCACACACACAGGTGAGTCTTCTGACAGTGTTCCCTAGGCCATGAAAAGAGAAGCGAGAGCACAGTGACTGAGACACTCCGACATGTCCTGCCAGAGAGGTCCTCCTGGGCTTCCTGCCCCCTACCGGGGCAACACTGTGTCTGTGCCACTCGTAAGTTCTGGTCCCTGTGATGTGGCCTTGCTCTTAATAAGGAAGGAGTCAGCAGCAGTTAGGAAGATTTTGTTTCTCTTTCAACATCACTTTTTCGTGTGCTGGCATCTTGCCCCAAACCATATACAGCTGCTCACTGGCTGAGCCCCAAATGAATCCCATCCTCCCTGATCTCGGTCACCTCCATGAGCTGTTCCATGGTTTGCAAAGGGCCCATTAAGTAGCTGATTCCCATCTGACTTAGAGCAGGTATCAGGGGACCCACTTTACAAAGGAGGAAACTAAAGCACAGACAGAGGTAAAGAGCCTTGGCCACACGTGTGCATTCAGTATCCAGGCAAGAATACTGGAGTGGGTTGCCATGCCCTCCTCCAGGGGATCGTCCCAACCCAGGGATCGAACCCACATCTCCCTCATTGCAGGCGGATTCTTTGCCAGCTGAGCTACCAGGGAAGCCCCAGTGTATAGTAGAGCCGGGATTAAACACTCTTCTTCCTGTACCCCACCCATCCAGCACCCTCTCCCACTCCCCGCCCCCCATGCTCACGGCTCCCCTCCTATCCCAGCCTTCTTACCACTGCTGTTCCCTTCAGCCAAGCACCTCAATTCCAAAGTGTCTACCCCCAGACAATCCTTCATCTCCAGGACCAGTTCCATGTCGAGGAAACTGCTCTATCTACAAACTGAACACTTTCTTTAGGAGCACTTTTTCACACTTTCCACTGCTTTTTTCCCTATTTTACTTTGAACTAATCGGCAGTTTTCACATGGATAATTACACTTTGCATTCGCTTAGCACTTTCAGCTTCTCACAGCACTTTCCCATGTATTGTCTTGTTTTCTCCTAATAAACCCATGAGACTGACAACTTTCTCCCGGTGCACAAATTCAGAAAAGGCGGGGCACAGAGAAATGATTGAGTGCCTGCTTCCCGGGGCACCCAGGGAATGGACGGTGGCGTGAGGACAGAACCTAGTGCATTTCCAGCTCTACACTTTTTTCACTCAACCTCACTACATTCCTCTCTTACCACGAATTGTGTTTTTCTCAAATGTATATCATGAGTCACTTTAAAGAAGGGGAAACTCATTTTGAGTTTCAGAAATGTCTAATAGGGACTTCACACTGCAAGGGGTGCAGTTTCGATCCCCGGTCAGGGAGCTAAGATCTCACGTGCTTTGTGGACAAAAAGAACCAAAATATAAAACAGAAGCAATACTGTAACAAATTCAATAAAGACATTAAAGATGGTCCACATTTTTAAGTCTTTTTCAAAATGTCAAATTAACCAGTTGTTGCAGGAGGAGAAATTGTGACTGAGTGTCATGAGTGGACATTCAGTTTTGTTATTTACTCCGTGTGTGACCTTGGGCAAGTCATTTCTCACCAAACCTAATTTCCTTCACTACATAGTGATGGGATTGGGACTTCCCTGGTAGTCCAGTGGTTAAGAATCCACCTGCCAATGCAGGGTACATGGGTTTGATCCCTGGTCTGAGAAGATTCCACATGTCATGGGGCAATCAACCCGGTGCATCACAGCTATGGAGCCTGCCTTCTAGAGCCTGTGCTGTGGAACAAGAGACGCCACCACGATGAGAATAGCCCCCTCTGAAACTAGAGAAAGCCCTCCCACAGCAACAAAGACCCAGAGCAACCAAAAATAAATAAATGTAATTTTTTTTAAAAAAATGATGGGACTGGACCACACCCTTTGGAGGTCCCTTCCAGCTTCCAGAGTCTATATGCCTCAATTCAGAACTGACTGGTAGAAAATGTACAATTTTCCTTGACTCTACACCTGGGAGAGACACAAGAAGGTACAGAGAGGCAAAGAGTACTTGGAGGAAACGAGAGTCTGTCCCTAATCTTCTGGTTTTCGATGAAACGGTCTCAACTGGAATGCCAGGTAAATGATTAAAACGTGAGTGGGCATTGTTCTGGCTTTTTTCATGATCCAGTCATTTAATCCCAACACCGCTGTGTGAAACGTATTCCTGTTTGCTTGGGGGAGGCCCAAAGGTTTTTAATTCTTCAGTGGGAAACAAAGGCCCTCATTCACTAAACAGTAACTCAAGAGGGTCGTTTCTGCTCTTACCAGTCAAAAAATGTTGTCTGGCCACGAGATCTCATCATCGAACTCAAGAGGCAAAAGAAAGCTCTTTTTACACTGGGTCCCTTTCATACGTGGTTAAAGTCCATGTTTGCATTTTCCCCTGTATGAATAAGGTCTCAGGTTTATTTTATAGAGAAATACATCAAGCCAGAGGTTTTAATGACAAGATAATGAGCAGAGGATGACTCTATTTGCTGCCAAAGGATTTGTGTTACAGAAAACAAAGTGACTTTGCCATTTGTTTTTGGAAGAAAGACTGGGCAACTCCCTTCAATGGCTAGCTGAGAAGTGATTTCACACATCCATTGGACAAATTTCTATCTCATTTGCAAAAGTTCCCAGAGAACACTCCCTTCATCCCCAGAGGAGCACCCAGAAGACATCTAATTTATGGCCCAAGAGTTGCGATACAAATTTATTCATGGAAGACAAATATGTCATTTTCTAATGGCTCCTGAAATATACACGATAGAATTACATTCCCAGCGAGGACCATAACACAGAAGGCCGTCTGTCTTCCTGTCTCATCCATCCTTTCAGACACCTATTTGGTTAGGGCTGATTAGTTTGCAAAGCACTGAGGGGGGCTGTGGAGGAGGGTAGGACGGCATCAGTACACCCAGATCCATGAGCCTTCTACCAAAACTTCAACCCTGTCCTCCACTGGCTTGCAATTTTGTCAAGAAATCAACTGACTCCGTATTTGCCTGAAATACAATGAAGAATTTGACAAGACCTCGAAAGAGGTCAAGACAAATAATGACAAAATTCCAAGGAGGGAGTAATCACAGCTGATTGGAGCTTCAAGGAATGTTCTTTAAAAATTAAATAAGTGGGCCTAGAAGGACCAGAAGTGACCAGGTCCACAGAATCTTCTTTACATTATAGCACAGCTCTGAACAGTATGGTAATCACAAGGCATGTGTGGCTGTTGAGTATTTGAAATGTAGCTAGTGTGACTGAGGAACTGCATTTTATCTTAAATATTTTTTTTAAGTTAAAAAATACTTCATATGTTTTTATTGTGGCAAAATACAGATAACATAAAATCAAGCACTTTCACCATTTTTGAAGATCCAATTCAGTGGCATTAAGTCTATTCACATCATTGTGCAACCATCCCCACCATCCGTTTCCAGAAATTTTCCATTATCTCCAAATGAAACTTGGTACCCATGAAACAGTAACTCTTCATTCTCCCTCGCCCACCCCCATCCAGCCCCCCGAGAAGCTCTATCCTATCTTCTGTCTGTAAGAATTGCCTAGTGCTCTGTGACAACCTAGAGGGGTAGGATAGGGTGGGAGATGGGATGAGGGTTCAAGAGGAAGAGGACATGGGTATACCTCTGGCTGATTCGTGGTGATGTATGACAGAAACCTACACAACATTGTAAAGCGATCATCCTCCAATTAAAAATAAGTAATGTTTTTAAAAAAGAATTGCCTATTCTAAGCACCTCAGATAAATGAAATCAGACAATGTTTGTCCTTTTGTGTTTGTCTTCTTTCACTCAGCATGTTTTCAAGGTTCATCCATGCTGTAACCTGTGTCAGAATCGCTTTCCTTTTCAAGGTTGAATAATTGATATAAAACACAGTTTGTTTAGTCATTCATCTGTTGATACTTTACGCAACTAATGATTTTTTTTTTTTTTTTTAGTTTTGGTTGTGCTGGGTCTTCATTGTTGCATGCAGGCTTTTCTAGTTGCAATGAGCAACTTCACTGCAATTGCACTCATTGCAGCAACTGCTCTTCATTGCAGTGCTCAGGCTTCTCATTGCAGTGACTTCTCTAGTTGTGGATCACAGGCTGTAGGGCACAGGCTTCAGGAGTTGAGCTCAGTTGTTGTGGCTCCCAGGCTCTAGAGTATGGGCTCGGTAGTTGTTGTGCATGAGTTTAGTTCCTCAGCATGTGGAGTCTTCCCAGATCAGGAATCAAACACGTGTCTCCTGCACTGGCAAGGCAGATTCTTTATCATTAGACCACCAGGGAAGCCCCTTTGCTTTGCTTTGCTTAGTCACTCAGTTGTGTCAACTCTTTGTGACCCCACGTACTGTAGCTTGCCAGGCTCCTCTGTCCATGGGGATCCTCTAGGCAAGAATACTGGAGTGGGCAGCCTACCCCTTCGCCAGGAGATCTTCCCAAGCCAGGAATCGAACCAAGGTCTCCTGCATTACAGGCGGATTCTTTACCAGCTGAGCTACCAGGGAAGTCCCTGAAACCAACTTAAAATGAGATAACCACCCATGGCTGGCAGCTTCTATGTGGGAGACAGCAGATCTGAAGGATTAGGGCACATCTGTGGGTATGGGTAAGAGGACATGTGAGTGAGATGGTGCTTGAGTGCACCCGTGTTCTCGAACACACCAGGCTGAAGAAGTAGCATTGGAATGAGGAGTATTCAAAGGGAAGGGATCTCAGTGAGCACAGAGCTCTGAGAGGGATGAAGATAAAATCTTTTGGAAGAGAGCAAAGTGGGACTTCCCTGGTGCTCCCAAGGCAGGGGGCCAGGGTTCAGCCCCTGGTTGGGTAACTAGATCCCACTTGCTACAACTAAGAGCTCATATGCCACAACGAAAGATTCTGCATGCTGCAACCAAGGCCTGGTGCAGCCGAATAAATAAATATTAAGGAAAAGAAACAAGGAAAGTGCTGCTGGCTGAAGCATATGGCAAAACAAGAAAGGGGAAAAAAAAAAATAAGACTAGAAAGAGAGCCAGAGCATGAATGGTCTTGGATATCAAGCTAAAAATTTAGAATAATTTCACAATGAACCATTTTGATTTGTACAATTGCAATGTTACATCCATCTTCAAGGCTTTCCAATCATCCTTCTTGCTATTATTTTATAAAGAATCAGCATCAAAAGCTGGACAAATACCCAAGGACTCCACTTGAGAAAAAAATGTTATGTCTAAAAATTCTGGTCTAGAAAGCAGGTAAATTAGACAGAAATTGTTAAAGTTGCAGGAAAAAAGTCTTCACAAAAGGATTCCCTGGAGAATTTCTTTATAGAGTGTGCTCCCTTATGGCACCAAAAATAAGATTTGAATTACTAAAAAATGCATTTACAAGTTTTCCAGGTTCATGGTGATAGCACCAAGCAAAGTCTCCCTTCAGAACCAATGCTTCTTGTAGGGCCTAAAACACAATATTAGGTCCGTTTTTCTCCAGGTTGTTGGAAACAGCAAGAAGTAATGAAAAAAAAACTCAGGTCTTGAAGTCCATGATATCTTCCTCAAGAAAATGAACTTATCAAAAATGTGTTTTCTTCATCTGTCCAACAGAGAAATTCACAGCAGCCTTTTAGGTCTCTAGGTGAATTACCTTGCCCAACATCTAGAAAGTGGTAAGAACACCAAAAAGTGGGGGGCAGAGGAAGTGGGAGTCTTTGACATTATATTGTTTACAAAAGAACCAAATTCAGACCAAAATGGGCAAACAGTCCAGATTCAGGAACATCTTATGGGGTGTGACTTAATGGTCGACAAGAGATAAGAGATCAGGATAAAAATCACATTACTTCACTGAATCTGCAAGGGAGTGATCATATCATCCGTTTGTTTTTGAAGACATGGAAATCAAGGTTCAGAGATAGAAAGTGACTCAGCAAATCGCTGGCAAAATGGAGACTCAATTCCCACCCCCATGGTCTCCCTGGACCACAGGGAGAGGCAGAGGTTTCTTCTCTTTACCTCCCCTGGGAACTGTCCTTGGTGTCTCTACCTTAGTTGATCCTTCGAAGGCCAATTATGTTCAATAAGAGCACCGCAAGGGTTCCTCCAGGAAACACTTACCCTTCACTCACGTTTCCAGGACGTCCCTGACTTGATGTTGGGAAAACAACACGAGACCCCATCTGGATTATGATAGCGGAGGAGGCACATTAGCTAAAACACAGCACATTCCTGAAATTAACCCAGAAGAAGCATGGGGAAATACACAAACTAAAGAGTTTACAGGAATAACAACATCCTGCTAATACCACCAGTAGATGCACAATTGTGTGTGTGTGTGTCTGTGTCTTGACCATCAGGAATTGCATTTACAATCAATGTTTTATCAATGTTAAAGCATTCTCATACTCGTTCTATGATGTATTCTATAAAATGGGTTGATATCCATGGGATTTCTAATATCCCTTTTTTTATATAGCTCAGCCCCAAATTAGTTCCATTTCTCGTCATCCTCTGCCTCCGTATAAACTGCAGTTCCCATGCAAACTGAGTTCCTCAGTATTGATATCTCCAAGCCTCTGTTTGTTCTTTTCTTGCTTTCTGGAATGTCTTCCTTCAGTATTGTTTTTCCCTGAGTATCTCCTTCTTATCTGTCAGATAAGTGTTGCTTCCTCCCGGTCCAGACGCCCAGCTTTTCAGGGTAAAGATTCCACTGGATTCATGTCTGCTTTCCCATGCCTGGCGTAGGGACTAGCCCCCCCACGGGATTGTGGGTGCTGGGGAGTGTTAGTCATATACAACTCTGCAACCCTGTAGACTGTAGCCTGCTAGGATCTTCTGTCCATGGAATTCTGCAGGCAAGAGTACTGGAGTGGGTAGCTGTTCCCTTCTCCAGGGGATCTTCCCAACCCAGGGATTGAACCCGGGTCTCCCACATTGCAGGCGGATTCTTTGTTATCTGAGCCACCAGGGAAGAGTGAGATTCACAGAGGCCTGGTCATCCATCAGCTCAGCCTCAGACAGTATATTCAGCAAGATTTGGATTAAGACCTGTAGATCTGCCTCCCATTCCAAGGCAGCAGCCAAGTGGCTTCTGCCCGGAGACAGAGGATTGCCGTTTGGAAGCCAGGTCCAGTTTTTTTCTGCAGCTGGAGGGCTCTGGACAGGGAATCCTGCCTCCTTCTTGACCCTACCGGACCCTGAGCCCTCCCACAGCCCCTTCTGCCGCGGGGCCCCCAGCACACAGGGTCGTGTTTCCTCTCCTCTCTCCCTCATCCGAGGAACAGCCTTAAAGGAATCTGGAAGCTCCTAAGTGACCGTGTCTTTCCTGCTGTATCAGTTTCTAATTGGGCAGGGAAAGGTCACTAAGGAAGTCTGGGGTACGCTTTCATCCTGGACTTGAGTTTTATTTCGTTTCCTTCCTCATTCCCCCTAGCTCTTCCAGTCCTCTGTCATAAAGTTGCAGGACTGTCAGAATTATTTCTAATCTCATTTTAAGGTGAAGTGAAAGAAAGCCTAAGAAAGACTCAGCGGAGACAATGAGGGAGAAAATGGAAAGAACTAGCAAGGGGAAAGGGAAAGTGTGTATTTATTTCTTTGGCTGAGTCGGGTCTTTCGTGCGGCACTCAGGATCCTCGTTGGGGTCCGTGGGCTGCTTGTGACGTGCGGGCTCCAGGGCGCATGGACTCAGGAGCTGTGGGATCTTAGTTCCTTGACCAGAGACCGAACTCGCGTCCCTTGCATTGGAAGGCAGATTCTTAACCACTGGACCACCAGGGAAATTCCCAAGGGGAAGCATTCCAAGGTTAGTGAGTGAGAACAGAAAGACAACCTTCTGTCCTCTCCTTTGTCCCACAAAGTGGAATAGCAAGGGTGGGAAAGACAGTCGCTGATTGTCCCTCAAACAGAAGTGGATTTTTTGTAAAATTAATGAAACCGAAGCTTCAGGACCCTCGATTCGCAGACTGCTTCCAGAGCCTTTGAAATAGCCTCACCTGGTTTTATAAAACTTACAAGAGTCAGTTCTTTTGCAATGAATGATTTAGAATACTGCCCTTCTCACTCCAGCTTGCTCTTGCTCACCTTTGATTCTGATGGCAGTGCAGTGGTCACAGGCATTTTTACAATCCAGCTCAGGGGAAATTGATATGAAATACTGACCACAAACATAGTCTCAAACTTAACCCCACACCATCACACCAGGGTGTTGATGAGAATCTTGTTAATGAAACTTGTCAATTCAAAGAATATCTAAGATTTGTTCTTGCACAGGGCTGGGCTTCCCTGATGTCTCAGAATCTGCCTAAAGTGCAGGAGACCCAGGCTTGTTCCCTGGGTTGGGAAGATCCCCTGGAGAAGGGGTGGCTACCAGCTCCAGAATCCTATGGACAGAGGAGTCTGGCGGGCAACAGTCACGAGAGTCAGACGTGACTGAGAGACTGACGCTTGCACAGGGCTACCTTGAGATCTCACAGGTCATCTACGAAAGATATATGATGGAAGTCTTTTCAAAACTGACAACTATGAAATGGATACTTTCCTAAAGTACAAATAATTTTTTTTTTTAATAATTAGCCATTCTATGCTAGACAAATGACTGAATTGTCTTTTCATTCTCTCTGTAGAGAATGCTCCTACAAAACTGTTTTCAGATGAAGAGGCAGCCAAAAAAATGTAGGAAACAGTATTCCAGAGGTAAGCATAGAATGAGCATTTCTTCCTTCCCGGTTCTCGATCAGGGGCTGAAAATTCAGAAAGGAATAAAACAGGGCCCTACCCTGGGAGAGCACACATTCTAACCAGGCAAACTTTCGAATGAGAAGGTCATTAGCTTTAGCACCATGAGATGATGACTTTGGAATCCAGATCGCCTGGCTCTAGAACCGAGACCATGCAGTGTTCATGATGAAAAACTCAACAGAGGGCAACCTAAGTTATCTGCTAGCTTCCTACTGAGTCAGAGAAGAGTGGTTATGGGCCCATCACCTGGCTCTCCACTGTTGGATTTTCAAAGTTCTTCATGACATTAGGAACTTAAAAAAAAAACAAACACACACACACGCACACATTATATGGGACTTCCTAGATGCCAAAAATCACCTCCAGGAAATCTGTGTGTATTAACTGATGTAATCTTCATAATAATCCTAGAGGTAGGTGGTATTAGTCCCCCTTATAGATGAAGAAACAGAAACATGGAGAGGTTAAGGAACTTGGCTGTGATCAAAGAGCCAGGGAGAGGCAGAGTGGGCCCCATCCAGGCTGAAATCAGAGCCTCTGATTCACCCAGGCTACCTGCCAGCTCCATTCTAGAGAAGCCTAGCTGGACTGTCTCCATCCCAACCAGAATTCATGAGGGTCAGCCAAAGCTGGGCAGCCAGATTATGTGAAAGGTAGGTGCGGGGTGGGGGCTGATTCGTTGAGGAGATTTCAGCACAGGTGAAAGATCCCCAGGTGTGGAGGTGGAAGCCTCCCTGCGAATCTGGGCTGAAAGTCACATGACCTACCTTGACTTCCTCACTGGAAAATGGGAACAAAGTTTCATCCTGCCAGCCAGGAAGTGCCTGGGTGAGAATCCATGCTGCACCATCTTTGAAAGGTATTTGCAAGGGTGGGGAAAGCAGGAAAAAAAAAAAAAGAAGATGCAAAACTTTAGCCAAGAGACACTCCCAGGGGTATTTGATGGCTGCCTCAATTAAACACATTTTGGGGTAAAATGGTTTGTGTTTTCGATTTTGCAGTGATGGATCTGCAGTCTCATTGAACAACTCCTGGAGTAGACCGAGCCAAGCCCACGGTCACCTGGTTCCTCTGTGGGAAGATGCCAAAGATGAGCAGGTCAAGAGCGCCAGCCATGGATTGTTCTGGTCCCAGGCCTTGGGTGGCCCTTGTGCTCCGCTCTGTCCCCAGGGACCCCATTCCCACCACCCCTCCAAGTCCACACTCTGTTTCCAGGTATAGGTAGCACTCAGTTTCACACTGCGTGAGTCATGATCCACAAGTCCCAAAAAAGAATCAAAAGGATTCACGAAAACAGTTAAAAACATCACATCCAGTTCCTGGAGTGTTGGTTTTTCTTTCACACCTGGAGATCCAGGGACAGAGGGGCAAGGAAAGCATCACACAGGTGCCTACTGACCGTTCTTCCTGGGGTATGGGCTGGAGGGCAGGTGGTTGGGGCAGTTGGAAAAGGAAGGAGATGTTAGAGAAAGATGCTCCCTGACCCACATCAGCTGTTAGAAACCTCCCTCGCCCCCAGGACTTCTGAGGTTTTCCTGAGTCTGTTGGCAGATTTGATCTCACACAGTATTCTTGGAATCTGAAAAATGCATCTTTCCCATTCTTGTCCCTCCTGAGTCACCGGGCTCTCCTCAGCAGGATGTCACTCCCTTCAGAAAGACTCCCCTCTCTTGTCACCAGGAGGGATGGTGGACACCTTTATGAGATCCCTCGATCCCTTGTCACCTTGTTTCCAATCCGTTCCTGGGATTGCTCAAACTGTAATTTTTTTTTTAATTGAGGTAAAGTTTCTGTACAATATTATACAAGTTACAGGTGTACAATGCAGTAATTCACAATTTTTAAAGGTTATAATCCATTTATTATAAAATATTGGCTCTATTCCTGGTGCTGTGTAATATATCCTTACAGCTTATTTTATACAAAATACTTCGTACCTCTTAATCCCCTACACCTATATTGCTTCTCCTGCTCCACTGGTAACCACTAGTTTGTTCTAGACATCTGTGAGTCTGTTTCTTTTTTGTTATATTCACTAGCATTTTGAATTTTTTAGATTCCACATATAAGTGATATGACACAGTAATTGTCTTTCTCTGCCTGACTTATTTCACATATCATAATGCCCTCCAAGTCCATTTATTTGCTGCAAATGGCAAAATTTCATTCTCTTTTATAGTTGAGTAGTATTCCATCTATATATACCAAATCTTCTTTATCCATTCATCTGTTGATGGAAAGTTTGCTCCCATGCCTTGGCTATTATAAATAATGCAGCGATGAGCACTGAATGCATGGGTCTTTTCAAATTAGTGTTTTGGGGTTTTTTGGATATATACACAGGAGTGGAATTGCTGGGTCATGAGGTAGTTTTATTTTTAGCTTTTTAAGAAAACTCAGTGCTAGTTTCCACAGTGGCTGCACAGTTTACGTCCCCGCCGGCTGGTCTCATACTGTATTATAGCAGCTTTTCCTCCCTTGTCTCTTACAAGAGGGTGTAAGTTTCCTAAGTTTCTTACAGGAGGCTGTAAGTTTCCTGAGGGCAAAGACTGTCTTGTGCATCCCTATGGCCCCCAAGCAGGCACACGGCCTAGCACTGAGCAGATGGTAAATAGAAGCTCAGTGACCTGCGCCCGCCTGTTCCCGGGTTGATGTGTGCCCCCCCCACCCCCCCGCCCGCAGGAGGTATGTTGAACCCTTAAGCCCCAGAACCTCATAATGTGACCTTATTTGGAAATAGGATTATTGCAGAGGTGATTAGTTAAGATGAGGCCACACCAAAGTAGACGGATTCCCTAATCCGATATGACTGGTGTCCTTATAAGGGGAAGGAAAATTGGCCACAGACACGGAGGGGAGATGGCCATGCGGAGACGCGGAGATTCAGAGAGAAGGCCAAGTAAAGATGCCTACAGGCAATGAATGCAGAGGATTGTTAACCATCAGCAGAGGTGGGAGTGAGGCCTGGACAGTCCCTCCCCAGAGAACAGGAGAGAGCAAGGCTGCGCCGACACCTTGACTTCAGACGTCTGGTCTCCAGAGTGTGAGAAAGAAGTTTCTGTTGCTTTCAGCCACCCAGCCTCTGGTACTTTGTTGTGGCAGACCTTGGAAACGGTTGCCCTCCCCTCCACCCACCTCCTCTCCAAACCTGTTCTTCCCCTGAAGCACAGCGTGGTCTTTGAAAGACTTCACTTCTTAACCCTTGTCTGCTCCTTGGGGACTATTCCTCAGCCCTTCCTGTTCCCTAATCTGGGCTGAGAAAAAAGCAAAGGAAATTGGTACCCATTGAGCACTGTTTCATACAAATGCTGGTTTGGTTTCTAACATACAGCCTTCCAAGTGGCCTTGAGAATGCTATCAGAAATCTCACAAGAAGTTTTTTCCAAAGACCTAAGAATCTGCGTGCCAGTGCGGGAGACACAAGTTTGATCCCTGGGTCGGGAAGATCCCCTGGTTGAGGGCATGGCAACCCACTCCAGTATTCTTGCCTGGGAAATCCCATGGACAGAGGCGCCTGAGGGACTACAGACCATGGGGCTGCAAAGAGTGAGACACAGCTGAGCAACTAAACAACACAACAAGAGAAGTGTTTGGTGTCCAGCAGCAGGAGCCAGTGTGCGTGTCTGAGCACTGGGACCCGGGGGCCAGGTCCTCCCTCTTCACCTCCCAGGAGCATGTCCCAGTCTCCCAGGGCACATTGGCGCCAGGGAGCCAGAGCCCCCAGTGCTGAGATGACAGGAAGCCGGGTGGCAGAATCTGTCCTCCACCCCACAAAAGACAGGAAATCCAGAGCTGAAGGTTGAAAATCTGACCTCAGCTCACCCCTGCATTGTGTTGGCCCGGAATGAAAGAATGGGCTGCACAAAGGCCTCTAAAGAAAGTGATTAGAGCCTGGCCCCCGTGGCGAGGCAGAGAGAGACACCGGCCCAGCCCCACCGCCCTAGCTCACAGGCCGGGTGGACCAGCTCACAGCTGCCAGGACGAGGACAGACTCTGAGTCCCTGCGAAGGGGTACACCCAAGGCTCCCCCAGAGAGTGAATGCCTGGGGCTGCTTCTAACCAACCAGACTCCTGGAGCACAAAGGCCAGTGTTTAAAAAAAGTGTTAGTGTCTGCTCAATTGTGTCCGATTCTTTGCAACCCCATGGACTATAGCCCACCAGGCTCCTCTGTCCATGGGATTTCGAAGGCAAGAATATCAGAGTGGGTAGCCATTCCCTTCTCCAGAGGACCTTCCCAACCCAGGGATCGAAACCAGGTCTGCCACATTGTAGGCGGCTTTTTTTTACCATCTGAACCACCAGGGAAGCCTCAAACCCCAGCGGAGCGGGACTCGGTGACTGCCAGAGGGGCTGGAGACCTGCATCTTCTCCCCAGCTCTGCCAGCACTTTTCGTGGGCTTGACCTCAGTTTCTCCACCTGTCATGTCAAATTGGAATCACCTCCACCCAGCACAGAGGTGATTAGGCAAATCAAGTGAGCCGTACTTAGTCGCTCAGTCATGTCCAACTCTTTGCAAACCCATGGACTGTAGCCCTCCAGACTCCTTTGTCCATGGGGATTCTCCAGGCAAGAATACTGAAGTGGGTGGTCATGCCCTCCTCCAGGGGATCTTCCCAAGTCAGAGATCAAACCCAGGGCTTCTGCATTGCAGGTGGAATCTTTACCATCCGAGCCATGAACAGGCTTCCCTGGAGTGGGTAGCTTATCCCTTCTCCAGGGGATCTTTCCAACTCAGGACTCGAACTGGGGTCTCCTGCATTGCAGGCCGATTCTTTATCATTTGAGCTGAGCTATTGGGTGACAATAACCTCTTCTGTCCCTGTGATGCTTTGCATCACCCTGAGATCCTTTATTTCATTTAAACCTCCTTGCAATCTGTAGGATTAGAACGATCACTGCCTGTTACAGATGAGGTCATAACTCCTAAGAGCTTAAATGACCCCCAGTTCAGAGGAGAGGAAGAAAAAGCTAAAAGCATCCTCCCCGCATGCACACATGCACACACATACACACACACACACACACACACACACACACACACACGTGCCCCAGAGGCTCCAAGCTTGGTGCCAAGATGGAAGGCAGACCTGGACCAGAGGAGGACTGGGTGGGTGAGGGGTGGCGAGGGAATCAGTCCCTCAGGACTGGACATGTCTGTTCGGGGTTTTCCTGGAGTCTCTTACCTAAATGGACTAGATGGTTTTTTTTCTTTTTTAATGATTAAAAAAATCATTCTTCACCATCATTAAATATTTATTATGGGCCTTTTCACTGTATTAACTCATTTAGTGAAGGTGAAAGTCATTCAGTTGTTTGACTCTTTGCGATCCCATGGACTATAACCCACCAGGCTCCTCTGTCTGTGGAATTCTCCAGGCAAGAATACTGGAGTGGGTAGCCATTCCTTTCTCCAGGGCCCCTTCCCAACCCAGGGATCGAATCCCAGTCTCCTGCATTGCAGGCAGCTTTTTTTTTTCACCATCTGAGCCACTAGGGAAGCCTCAGACTCCAGCGGAGCAGGGCTCAGTGAGAGCCAGAGGGGCTGGAAACCTGCCTCCTCTCCCCACCTCTGCCAGCACCTTTCCTGGGCTTGACCTCAGTTTCTCCACCTATCCTATGAGAATCACCTCCACCCAGCTCAGAGGTGATTAGATTCCTCTGTCTGTGGAATTCTCTAAGCAAGAATACTGGAGTGGGTAGCCCTTCCCTTCTTCAGGGCATCTTCCTGACCCAGGGATCGAACCCCCGTCTCTTGAATCTCCTGTACTACACCACTGTGCCACCTGGGAAGTCCCATATTAATTCATTTACTCCTCACAAGAAAACCAAAGTGTTAAATACTGTTTTTATTTCTAATTTCCCAGAGTGGAAACTGAGGCTCACAGAGATGAATAATAGGCTCAGCGTTAAAAAGGAATCCAGAAAACACACCCAGGTGCTCTCACCCAAGAACCTATGCTCTCAACCCGAGACTTTAAACTGGCCCTCACATGGAGGATGGGGTCCGAGTCGCGTCTTTTCATTATAGCTCTAAATGCTATTGCACCCAGAGCCACACAGCAGAAGGAACATGGGCAAAACTTGGAAAGAACAATGTTTCATTTCTGTCCCGCAAAGAACAGTCACTACAATATGTTTCCTGAGCTTCAGAAGCTCACAGTCCATTGGGGAGGAGACGGTGTGAACAGAATGACAAAGCTGGCATTCTCTGATGGGGGCCTGAGTGATCACAGAGCCAGGAAAAGGGCAGGCTGCCTGAAGGAGTTGCAAGGGGCAGAGCAGCAAGGAAACTTGTGAGCCAAGCGTCCAGGAGAGCTGATGACCAGCAAGGGGGCTGATGGAGGTGGAGGAGGGCCTCCACAGAGAAGCCCTGGCACCTCCCTGGAGGCCCCGGCCATGGATGAGATGACCAGCCTTGCAGTGAAAAGTAAAAGTGAAAAACTTGCTCAATTGTGTCTGACTCTTTGTGACCCCATGGACTATACAGTCCATGGAATTCTCCAGGCCAGAATACTGGAGTGGGTAGCCTTTCCCTTCTCCAGGAGATCTTCCCAACCCAGGGATCAAACCCAGGCCTCCTGCCTGCCATTGCAGGCAGATTCATTACCAACTGAGGCACAGTGGAAGCATGAGCTGTCTATGGGCTCCGTGTGAGAGATCAGACAGCTGATTAAAGGTTCCTAAGTACTTGGTCTGAGCCCCCTCCACCTGGTGCCCCCTTCAGATCCAGGCACTTGGCCCTACCCTAGTCACACTCCTCCTCACAGGGCCCAAGGGGACATGCCCACTAGATGCAGGAAAAAGCTGGAGAGGAGAGGTAAAAAGGGCAAGCTAAGATAGGGCCCCCATTTGTGCTGTTGGTCAAGCCTGACAAATGCCTCATTTTCCTGGATGGCACTGTAACACATTCGAGCAGACAGGAGAAAGCAATTCGTTTTCCCAAGGTTATGGCCCAGGTCTCTATCAATTTCTCCTTTTAAGTCTGCTAACATTTGCCTTATTATATTGAGGTGCTCCTTCGTTGGGTGCATATATTTTTTATAATTATTATATCTTTTTTAATTGATCCCTTGATCATTATGTACTGTCCTTCTTTGTCTCTTGTAACAGGCTTTATTTTAAAATCTGTTTTGTCTGATATGAGTTTTGCTACCCTAGTTTTTTATTTCTTATTTGGCTTAGCTGCATGGCTTGCAGGATCTGAATTCCCCAGCTAGGGACTGCACCCAGGCCCCACAGTGAAAGTGCCCAGTGCTAAGTACTGGACTGTCAGGGAATCCCCCTACTCCAGCTTTCTTTTGATCTCCATTTGCACGGAATACCTTTTTCGACCTCCTTACTTTCAGTCTGTGTGTGCCTCTAGATCTGAAATGGAAAGAGAGGGCTCTGCCCTCAGCAGTCCCCAGAACCACTGGGAGATACTGCACAATCACTGGAGCCTCTGATGGTTCATGATTGAGGCTCTAGGCTGCTCTGTCTGTGTCCCCGTGTTCAGCCCCCCAGCTCTGCTCTAGTGAACAGGCCCGTGTTTCCTACCGTGAAGCCTAGGCTCTATCATGTTACTGTGGTTCTCATTCTTTGGTGGACGTTAGAAATACCTGGGAAGCCTTTGAAAATCTTCAGCATCAGGAGTTCCTTGGCAATCCAGTGGTTAGGACTCCACACTTTCACTGCAGATGGTGCATGCTCGATCCTTGATCAGGGAACTAATCATGCAAGCCAAGTGGCGTGACTAAAATATATATAGATATATAAAATATATATATAATCCTTAGCATCATGTGGATTTAGTGAATCCAGAGATCAAAAAAGACTGTGACTCTTCTCTAGGAGTTTCACAGATAGCAAAAGATACATATTTTCATTGGGATATTCATAGTACTTATTGAGGAACTTGGAAGATGTAGTCTATTATCTCTATTTTAATGATGATGAACTTGAGGCCCAGCAGGGTGCCTGGCCACTATGTAAACAAATCACAAAACACCCAACGTGAAACATGAGATGCACACAGCAGAAGAGGGTGGAGTGTTGTAAGGGAGCACAGAAGAGGTTTCGAGGAATTCCAACAACACGGGTCACAGAGGGCTTTGTGGAAGAGACAGCCTATGAGCTGAGCCTTGAGGAATGGTGGTGTTGAGAACGGGGGGACAGGGTAGCCTCCAGATAGAGGGATCACCAGGAGGAGATGCACAGAGTGTCTTTACCCTGTGATAAATTTTATTGCTATGTGAGCCCACAAATGCTATGGTTTCTGTCATTTACAGCTTATTTCTCTTTGTTTAAACAAAAATCCTGAACAAAAATGTAAAACATTTAACTGGTATATTCAATTCTTTGAGGTACCCTGCACCAGGGCTGCTGGTAGAATTGTTCACGTTGTGCCCTACCCAAGAGGTGCCCTCCTGGGGCCAGGGGTGGGCCTGGGGTAGGGAGTTGATATCCAGCTGCATTCTGTTCACCAAGCCATGCAGCCAATGTGGTCTGCATCTGCCTAGAGAGGATAGGAAAGTGAAAGTGTTAGTCACTCAGTTGTATCCAACTCTTTGAGACCCCATGGAAGTATGGCCCTCCAGGCTCCTCTGTCCATGGAATTCACCAGACAAGAATACCGAAGTGGATTGTCACTCCTTCTCCAGGAGTATTTCCTGACACAGGGATTGAACCTGAGTCTCCCACATTGCAGGCAGCTTCTTTCTGTCTGAGCTACCAGGGAAGAGGAGAAGAAGCCTTTCTCTAATTCATGCAAAGGTGCCATGTAGGATATTGGTAGGTAGTGTGCAGATCAGAAGAAATAAGAAATCCATAGCATTCAAAGCAATTTGTTTTTGGACTTCCCTGGTGGTGTGGTAGATAGGAATCTGCCTGCCAAAGCAGGAGACACGGTCCAATCCTTGGTCCAGGAAGATCCTACATGTTTCAGAGCAACAAAGCCCATGCGCCAAAAGTACTGAGCCTGTACTCTAGAATCTGAGAACTGCAGCAAGAGAAACCACTGCAATGAGAAGTCCATATACAGCAACGAAAGTAGCCCCTGCTCACTAGACCTAGAAAAAGCCCATGTACAGCAAAACACCCAGCACAATGACCTCCCCCATCCCCCGCCTCTGCCAAAATTTGTTTTTGTCAGAGTCTAAGTGTCTGCTGATATCCCAAAATCTGTCATTTTAGGTAAGACCAAAAAAAAAAGAGAGAAGTGTCCCCACCAATCCAGGTGGTTTTTAGATTTTGTATGGACACAGTGTGAATGCATGTAGTCATTGTTTGATCTCCTTTTAGTCTGGGGACATAATAATGTTAGTGCTAAAAAGAACATACCCAGCAACCAGACTTTAAGAAGATTCTTTCATCCACCACAGACACAGAAGGACTAGAAATCTACAGATTATGGGAACAAGAATGACTTTAGACATAACAATCTAAAACCTTCATTTTACAGAAAGATACAGTATAGAGAGGAGTTTCCCAGGTGGCTCAGTAGTAAAAGAATCTGCCTGCCAGTGCAGATTGGCAGGAGGTACAGAAGACACTGGTTCTATCCCTGGGTCAGGAAGATACCCTGGATGGAGGAAATGGCAACCCATTCCAGTATTCTTGCCTGGGGAATCCCATGAACAGAGGATCTGGTGGGCTTCAGTCCATGGGGCCACAAAAAGTCAGACACAACCAAGTGACTGAGCATGCATGCACACACAGTACAGAAAGACATGTTCAATCATTCATTCATCACTTACTGCTTGCCTACTATGTGCAAAATTCATTCTAGAATACAGAACAAAAGCCAGAGAGCCCCTTACCCCTAGTAAGAGAGACAAGACCCAAATACATAATAAAAAAATAATCCATGACCTAAAAATGATACAAAACAAGCAGGCATATTCATATGTATTTGTGTGTTTATGGAAAAATCTAGAAAGATGTACACCAGCATTTTAATAGTTGTTCTCTCTGAAGGGTGGGTTACTAGTGATATTTTTGTTTCTCTTTTATACTTCATTGGCTAATTTTTTTCATAGTGACCATAGTTGGGAGGAAGGGAGTTACCTTCATTTCCCAAACCCAAAGTAATACGGGAAAAGCACCGGGTGAGGTTAGAGGCTGGGAAGACAAGTCTGCAGTGTGAAGTTTTGTGAAGGAGAGACCTTAAAGCTGGTTCCTGAAAGATGTATAGGCTTTGGGTGTGGGAAGATGAGTGGAGGGAAGAGAGAAAACACAGGATCAACAAGGCTTGACGTAGAAGAAACTGTGAGCAGTGGCCTCGCTGAGCCAATTCTGAGGCTCTCAAAGGTCTGTGCTCCTCCCACAAAGTTCAGGAGTGCTGGGGAGCCCCCCAAGAGAAGCAAGCACAATGATTACTAGTTATTGAAGCTGACAAGCACCATCCAGGGTAATTTTGTATGGCTTAAATATATGCCAACAAAGGTTTGTCTAGTCAAACTATGGTTTTTCCAGTAGTCATGTATGGATGTGAGAGTTGGACTACAAAGAAAGCTGAATGCAGAAGAACTGATGCTTTTGAACTGTGGTGTTGGAGAAGACTCTTGAGAGTCCCTTGGACTGCAAGGAGATCCAACAAGTCCATCCTAAAGGAAATCAGTCCTGAATGTTCATTGGAAGGACTGATGCTCAAGTTGAAGCTCCGATACTTTGGCCACGTGACGTGAAAAACTGACTCTTTAGAAAAGACCCTGATGCTGGGAAAGATTGAAGGTGGGAGGAGAAGGGAATGACAGAGGATGAGATGGTTGGATGGCATCACCGACTTGATGGACATGAGTTTGAGCAAGCTCCAGGAGTTGGTGATGGACAGGGAGGCCTGGTGCGCTGCAGTCCAAGGGGTCACAAAGAGTCGGACACAACTGAGTGACTGAAATGCATTGAACTAAATATGCTCATATGTTCTTCCAGATTCAGGTAAGACCCAATTGAGTCCCTCTCCTCAGACCCCATGGCAGTTTCCCCATTGCATGGAGGTGGTCCTTAGACTTCACACATCCATCTCACCAGCTGCCCCAGGATGCACTTGTACCCTAAACACACTCCATTCATCTCTCCATGCAGCCCCACTCAGGCTGCCCCTCAACCCAAAATGGTCTTCCTGCCTTTCCCCTTCATGCCAATCACCCATCTTTAAGGCTACCTTGCATACCATCTCCTTTATGGGAAGGCTCTCTTGTGCATCCAGCAACCCCAAGTCTCTGAAAACTGTCTGCATTCACATCTCACCTTCCTTCCCAGGTGATGGTCAGAGTCCTCTGCAGCCATGACTGTTCTCCCCACCAGCCCTTCATCTCCTTCACCTGCCCACAGGTCCCATCCCTGAAAGGGTTGAATAGAATGGCATTGAATGCTTTACATTTTGCTATGGAGCCCTAGTACAGGAAGGCAAATGTTACGTGGCTCAGGAGACTTGGGGAGCCTGGCATTCTGTAATCCCCTGACTCCAAGGAATCAAAGCAACATTGTATTTCAACTTCAGAACACATTCTGTGATCAGGCATCGCAGTAGCATTTTACAGAGGAGGTCGGGATGTGGAGAGGGAACCCCCGCACTGCAGCCATTCTGCACTTAAGGGCTGACTCTCCCAGGGCCCTCCAGGATCAGATTTATAATAAGGGTACCATCTGCATATTGAAGAGTCCCCAGATCAACTCTCATTCCCAAGCTCCAGGCGCTTTGTCCCCTCTCTTAATAATATGCACATGTCATTAACATGACAGACCCTTTCCCCTTCAGGGGGCCTGGGAAGGGAGGATCTTCAGCTGGGCACTTGTGCCCCTTGAATAAGGATTTTCAGAATGTGAAAACTATTGATCCCTGGGAGTTAACTGAGGGTGACTCCCCAAAGCTAAATATATGTAAACATCTCTTTTAAAGGTGCCTAAAGTCTTCCCTGGTGGCTCAGATAGTAAAGAATCTGCCTGCAATGGGGAGACCTGAGTTCGATCCCTGGGTTGAGAAGATCCCCTGGAGGAGAGCATGACAACCCACTCCAGTATTGCTGCCTGGAGCATCCCACGGACAGAGGCGCCTGGCAGGCTACAGTCCATGGGGTCGCAAAAAGTCGACACGACTTAGTGACTAACACTTTCACTTTCAAAAGGTCTATTTGACTTGCCCTCTCGTTCATTCTGTGAAAGAACCCACCTTCAAATCCTCAGGAATGCCATCCTCTCTCCACCCACCTCCCACCCCCCCGCCCAACAGACTTCTTCAAAATGGTTTCACAACTGTCAATAAAAAGGAAAGTCCAGCCCGGCAGTCGTGAATCTCACAGATGACGGTAACAGCAATTTCATCACAGGGTCTTCAACCCAGGGAATGAAGCCCCAAGCCCTGTCTAGGTGCCTGAACTGCAGCTTCTCTGATGAAACAGAGAGCGCCTCCCCACTGGGTCTTGGGGAGGATTTTACGCCCTGTGTCCTGGGCCATCTCTGGGACCAGTCCATCCCCAGACGGCTTCAGGAAGGCCATCCCTTCACAGCTTGAAATTACTTGGTGACTTAAAAATTGCTCCTTTGGCTCCTTGCAAAGACCTGAGGAATAAAGGGGATGCAAGAGGGCCAGACTAGAAGACGGAAGCCAGCATCATGGGCACGCCTCCACAGCATTTTTATTATCTTCACTATTATTAGTGTTCTCGTTATCATTATCTTGAAGGAGACCCAGAGGCTGAGAGAAGTAGAGGAGGCCAGCCAGCCGGATGTGGGTCCCCGGCCTTTGTTACCCTCCCATCTTCCCATTCCTGGTTGACAGCATCTCCAAAGGAAAAGAGAGATTTCTCCTCCTTCCACAACCTCAGGATGACTCACTCCAGGTCACCTAGCAGAGGTTCCAGAGCTCAAATCCCAGTGCTTGGACACCAGAGCAATACTCTTTCCAGCCCATCTTTGCTTGCCAGGCCCTTGAACTCTGCAGGGCTGCTTGAGCCCTCAGGGTGTGTGCAGTGGGGGTCCCAACTTCAGCCTCCAGGCCTACCCAGCTAGGCTGGCCAAGCTGGTCCCAACCTGCAGTGAGGGCACAGCAAGCACTGAGGGCGTGTGGGTTAGGGTTAGCGCTGGGAACTCTCCATTCCGGTGTGCCCAGAGACTGAGTGTTTACTGGGACACAGGACTTTCAGCTTTAAAACTGGGACAGTCATGGGCCAACTGGGACCAGTCAATCACGCTAGGTAAAGGCGGGGGTAGGGGAAGATAGCACATCCCTGCAAAAGGGCTCAGTTCAGTTCAGTTCAGTTCAGTCACTCAGTCGTGTCCGACTCTTTGAGACCCCATGGGCTGCAGCACGCCAGGCTTTCCTGTCTATCACCAACTCCTGGAGTTCACTCAAACTTATGTCCATTGAGTCAGTGAGGCCATCCAACCATCTCATCCTCTGTTGTCCCCTTCTCCTCCCGCCTTCAATCTTTGCCAGCATCTGGGTCTTTTCAAATGAGACAATTCTTCGCATCAGATGGCCAAAGTATTGGAGTTTCGGCTTCAGCATCAGTCCTTCCAATGAATATTCAGGGCTGATTTCCTTTAGGATGGACTGGTTGGATCTCCTCGCAGTCCAGGGGGCTCTCAAGAGTCCTTCTCCAACATCATAGTTCAAAAGCATTAATTCTTCAGTGCTCAGCTTTCTTTATAAGCCAACTCTCAAAAAAAAAAAGGACTTCTCCTTCTTAAATGAAAACACTGTGGAGACAGCATGTGAATGGCAGTGAGCACCACAGTAAGCCTTCCATAGTGGGTTCTACTCCAATTACCCAGCCCTCAGCATCCATGCCTCCAATGAACTGGGGGCTTAATTTGCACTCGAGCTAAATGCTGCTTCTTTGCTCCAACATGTTCATGTTGTGGTTCGTCGCAGTGGACAAGAAAAAAGTCCTCCTGGGATTGCCCAACCAGCGGCCTCCACACACACACAGCCAACGGTAACAGAGGCTCAGACCTCAGTGACTAAATGACATGCGCACTTATATTACCCAGAGGAATTTCCAAAGAGGAGAAGTGATTTCCCAGAACTGTCAAATGAAATGCCTTCACAGTCACCCCGGAAGTTTACAAGACAACAACCCGGAAGACATGGAGAAAACCTCCAACTTTGTTATTTTAATTATTTTAATGAGATGTTTGGGGAACAGGGTTTCTAGCAGAAAGATGTTTCTCCCTCAAGAGAGACTATAACATATTAGTTCAGGGAATTCAGAAGAAGGACCAATTTAGGATTAGAAAGATCTACTTTCATATCCAAATGCAAACCAACCATTTACAATAGTAAACTTTGCTCTCAACCCTGCCCTCCTTGTCAACAAAGATGCCTCTTAACTATAGTTTGAGCATCTTCAGATCTCTAGTATCTGTATAAATTCTCTGTTCTTCTTGGCTTTATGCCAAAGAAAAGTGGCTACAGCAACCCAAGCGAATATTCAAGGTATTAGCTGTCTGTTATCATATTCTGCTTTCATTTGAGCAACCCAATTAAGAATTGGATTTATCATCATTTCCTATAGTTCCAGATGAGACAAGCCTGTGTATCCAGTTGCACAAATTGAGAATCTCTAGCTGGCTGTGAACAATGAGTCAAGTCTTTTCGCTGGTAATAATTATTGAATATTATGGGACAGTTACTTGTTAAAGGTACCATGGAGCAGAGCAATCAGAGATGTGCCTATTGCCTTTAAAGGTGTATCCTAGCTGGGGGAAACCTACTTAGAGATGAATCCAGAAAGCAAACAATGAAGTAAGAAGCACATGCTGAACAAGAGCTGACTGTGGCAATAGGAACTCATAGAAGACCCAGCTTCCACAGTGCTGTCCCATTCTTCATATACTGTATGGCATTCCCTATTAGAACCTTAGGGGTGATAATTACTATTGTTGTTTGAGAGTTACAGAAAATGAGAGGCAGAGGGAGGTGACTTACCCTCAGCCACAGACTGAGTAAATGGTAGAGCCTAGTCCTGCTTCTCACCCAGAGCTTCCTGGAGACTGGAGAAGGTTCCCAAGCACTGCAGATATTTGTAGCAATTCAAGGCTTCAGGCACTCCCAAGATTCAATGACTCTCCTTAGAACTGAAAGAAGGACTTCCCTGGCAGTCTAGAGGTTAAGACCCCTCTTTCCCAAAGCAACGATCACAGGTTTGATCCCTGGTAGGGGAAGATCTTTGTGCATGGTACTGCTAAAAAGAAAAGGAAAAAAAAAAGCAAAATACAAAATTATCAAAAGATTAGAAAAACAGAAGAAGAACTGAAATGGAGCCTTGGAAATCACCAACTGCAACCCCTTTCACTTCCAGACAAGACAATAGAGAACCAATCACTTACCTCCTGTGCCAAGACTGCAAATAGCGAATAACTGAGCTAAGATCCAAACCCAAAACGAGTAGTTTTATTTCCAAGAGCTGCCTCCCAGCCCACAGGTAACATCATTCTGTGGGGTGAAAAGACTGCTTTCATGGTCCCCTTCAGGAAAATAGTGGACGGTAACATAAGATCCAAAATTCAATGGGTAACAAGCTATGGATTTGTGAAAAACTAGACTTATCTCTTGCACACCACCTCCCCAAAGCCTGCTGAAATTCTTGGGGCTGCTGAAAGGCAAAAGAAAGTTGATTTCATCTTGCCTCTTTAGGCCACATCTCACAGCACCCCAACTGTGTTTAACACAGGGATATGTGCTGTGTGTGTTCTCCCGATATGCATTGTACCATAGGTTTGTCTGCTTCAGCCATAAAAAGGCTCTGTTACTTCTCCTGGTCAAAGGTTTCAAGATGAATGTCTTGTAGCAGGATACGCCAATATCAAAAGAGATCAGGTAACTCTGGTCAGTGGCCTATGAAGAGATTTCCTTTACAAGTAAGGAAAACTAATAAACCATTGTAGAAGGCGTCGATGTTCTGCCACACTCAAATTCCTAGGCTTCGTCTTAAAATAGGCTTCAAAGCTCACATTCATTTGTTTCCAAGGTACCCGTTTTCAGGTTTTGTAAGGCCTCTATTGAGGAACAAAAGTCTGCAAAGTTCTTGTTAAGCGCAGGCTTGTGAATTTGTTCTACCAGCAAAGGTTTTTGTTTTTTGTTTTTTTTTTAAATAGATTCTTTGCCCTAGTAACATACTAGGAAAATGGAGAAAGGAAGGTTTCTGTTAACAAGAAATCAGATTATTGAATAGACGTACATCGTTCCCAGCATGCACCAGGCACTATTCCACATGCCATGTGTTAGCTGATTTCTGAAATCCCCCAGAAGCCCAGGCGAAGTACATGGTGCCTTCAACCCTAAAGTGCCTGTGGGGAAACTACACAGCCCAGAACTTTTCTGTGGGAGTCAGATTCAAACCGGACGCTTTAACTCTAGAGCACACTCAACTACGGCCTTCTCTTGCTTCCCTTTGGGGTTGGAAAGAAGACATTGTTGGGGCAACTTTGCAGACATCCAGAGGAAGACGCAGAAGGAAGAGCCTTGAACTGGGAAGACTGAGGCCACAGCTGTGCCCCGGGCTGCTCTCCGCAGGCCCTGCCCCTCAGCTCCTGGGAAACTTCCAGATCATTCTACTCTAAACTGCAACTTTCTTCCCTCCTGCTGTGGCACCTTAGAATTCCTCCATCCTGTTCTACTTTCACAGCATTCATCACCTTATTCAATGCTATTTAATTTAGTTGATTATTTTCTTTCTTTCTTTTTTTACTGTTGTCACTCTCTCCGATAATATAAGCTCCCTAAATCATGGATTTGGGAGAGTTTTGTCTCTTGTTCACTGATGTCTCCCAAGCTCCTGGATCTGTGCTTGGTGGGTGTGAAGTAAATGTTTGCTATGAAAGAGAGAAGGAAGAAAAGGAAGGGAGGAGGATGGGAGGGAGAGAAAGGAAGAAAGGATAAAGAAAAGTGAGCAGACTACTTTCTTATCCAGTGTTCCACCTCTGAAATGGGACACCGAACTTAATGGCTTCTAGTGTTAGTCACTCAGTCGTCTCTGACTTTGTGACCCATGGACTGTAGCCCACCAGGCTCCTCTGTCCATGGAATTCTCCAGGCAAGGATCCTGGAGTGGGATGTCATTTCCTTCTCCAGGGGATCTTCCCGACCCAGGGACTGAACCTGGGTCTCCTGCACTGCAGGCAGATTCTTTACCATCTGAGCCATCAAGTAAGCTGCTTCCAAATATAATAACCTCTGACTCTAAAGACAATCCAAACCCAACCCAAATTAGGATTTTCAAAAGACAGCCATCATGGGGATGAAAGAGTCAAACCCAAAAGACCCAGTTCCCAGCACTCCTGGAGAATTGTGAGACTCAGGTATAAAAACTTGGGTGATCTCTCAGATGCTGCACAGAGGTGGGAGGATTGGAACCATTGTCATTACAGCACAGGGGACCTGTGGCCTCAGACGAGTGTAAAGACTTCTTAGGCCCACGGTAAACCAGCAAACCAGCTCCCTCCAATAGCAAGCTCCATACCAGGAGCCTGGAGGAACCGGATTCAGCCACAGGACCCCTCACAGACTTTCGATCAACCATATATACTTCCCACCAAGGACTTGATTCCAGACTGCGGGCTCCCTGAAGACAAGCCTCCGTGTGTGTTTTATCGTCACTTCCAGCAGTCAGTTTCCAATGTTCACTGATGCCCAGTGGGTCTGCTTCCCTGACAGGAGTTAGCCGAAGAGCTTGGGAACCCAGTTGGCAGGAGGCACTCCATGTTTCTCACTGCGTTCCTTCCTCTGCTGCCTACTCAGCCATCAGCCCTTCTACCAGCTTCTGCCAAGGCCCTGTCATCTGTCAGCCACCTGGTCAGGGCTGAAGAATCAGAGGAGGGCAGAATGCTATACTTGCTTTAAGGGAGGTAGCTCAGCTGGTAAAGAATCTGCCTGCAATGTAGGAGACCCTGGTTTGATCCCTGAGTTGGGAAGATCCCCTGGAGAAGGGATCAGCTACCTACTCCAGTATTCTGGTCTGGAGAATTCCATGGATTGTATAGACCATGGAGTCACAAACAGTCAGACACGACTGAGCAACTTTCACTACAGAGGTCCGGGAGGGTGATGAGGACAGCTCTTCTCTCTTCAGAGGTAATGAGGGATTAGGAGCTGAACACCCACCCCCCACCCTCCACCTCGGATATGAGAAATGCTCCTTGAAGGGGGTGACGTTTCATTTGCCATTCAAGGTTGAAAAATATTTCAATAAACAGAAACTGGGTAACCCAAGAGGAAGGAATATAGTGGGACAAGTCAGAGGTGAGAGACTATGAGCATGTGGTTGGAAGGAGTGGTATCTGTGGAGGGGGAGGGGTGATGGAGCTGGTGTCCAGGGTGGAAGCAGCCTCATGAGCTGGGTTGAAGATTTGGACTTAATCAGTCAGTGATCCCCAACCTCCAGGCCTTGGACTGGTACCTCCTGCCAGGTCAGGGGCAGCATTATGTTAGAAATAAAATGCACAATAAATGTAATGCACTTGAATCATCCTGAAACCATCCCTCCCAATCTCAGTCAGTGGAAAAATTGTCTTCTATGAAATCCATCCCTGGTGCCAAAAAAGGTTGGGGACCACTGCTGTAAGTGGTGGGGAAGCATTGGAAGTTTTTGTGCAGGGTGAGCTAGCTAGGACTAATATGGAAACACTCTGTAGATGGATCGGTGAGCCAAGAGGTAAGGAAGCCACCATGTAAGTGTGGGGAAAGCCAGTAGCATGGGAAGAACATGGGGTTGATTATCAGCAAACTCCAGTCCCAGGATATGCCACTAATTTGATGTGGGATCCCATGACCCCATTCCATAAAATGAAGTAATACAACAAGATGACCTCCACGATCCCTCCAAGTCCTATGATTTATTGATCTAACCAGTACAGAGTGGTTTCTCAAACAGTCTCAAAACTGCTCTTGGAATGCAAAGAGGGTCTCTCATGTTATTGAAAGGAGTGGTTCAATTCTTCTGTGACTACAGCAATTACTTTTTAGATAATTGCAGAGCTAAATTGGGTGGCACTATCCCAATGGCAAACAAGAGGTATTTTATTTTAGTTTTAATATTTTAATACATATTTATGATCCACCTAAAGCAAAAAGTTCTCTTTAAGGTAACATAAAGAACATTATTAAAAAGGTTGTTAAACTAACAATGAAAAATAGATCATAAACATTTAGAAGAGAGAATGGGCACTAAGTGTGTAAAATTTGGCTCTGAATGGGAGGGAATTTGGCTCTGAGATTCCCAGCAGCCAGAGCAAAAATGAAACCTGGTAGGAATGCCAGTCTAGGGCCTCATTCATCTCAACGGTTTAACCTCCTCCAGGGCTGGAGTTCCAGCTCATCTGAAACACTTCCGTATGCACCTTATGGGATGGCAACAAACAGAAATTAGGATGACTGAGTTGAGTTTCAAGAATCTGAGGTCTCTTGGCTCATGGGTACAGACAAAATACAGAGACTGCAGGGAGATTTGGGGCCAGTAAAGTGCAAATAGATGGGAAGTCTTTTCGAATGACAATTCAAAAAGGACTTTCAAAGGGTGTTACTTTCTAGTGTGGGGATGGGGGCGAGGAGGGACATTAAGGAGTAAAAAGATTTCAACGTGGTCTGACCATTGGCAATACCACCAGCCTCTTAGGAAATGTGGCTGAAAGCCAGCAGGGGCAGGGGAGGACCTCAAATTTTAAACTGCACGGGACTTTGTAAAATGGCCAAAGCAGTTGGAGACCTACATGGCCTAGGCAAGCAAAGCCCTTTCTCATTCCTGGACCCATTTTCTTCTGAGCAGAGGTCTTTTTAGTACAAAGCTCTTATCTGAGACGAATGAAACCTTGAATAGCACCATCATGTATTTGTAGGCTCTATTCTGAGAAGCTGGACGCCTCCCCAACAAGGACATCACCTCCCATGAGGGAAACTGTGAAATTGCCTCCTAGCCCTTCATTGCCATCCCCATTCCCCAGACTCCAGAACCTGCAAAGGTTAATGCTGCTTCCACAGGCTAGTCCAAACTATCAGGAGTGTCAAGCAGACAGAGCTACACTCATACCCCAGTGCCTCTCCTGAAGGGATGGGGCACTTGATCGGGGCCACACAGTTGTCACACCACACATCAGTTAGCTTTTTGAGGGGAGGGACCAACTCCATCCTTATTTGGCTACAATGCCTTAGCTTAGTAAATTTTGACCAGAGCTTTCTTCTTGGAGACCAACTACATATACTCTATGCCAAAATATAAAGCCATCAGCTCACAGGACAAAGGTTAACAACACTAAGCACAACCAATTTGCAGAACTCGGGGCCTTAATTATACTTCTCATTCTAAAGAATCTGATGTCCCAGCTGTTTAGTTAAAAGCACCCTGATGCTGGGAAAGACTGAAGGCAAAAAGAGCAGAGGGTGGCATAGGATGAGATGGTTAGATAGCATCACTGACTCAATGGACAAGAATTTGAGCAAACTCCAGGAGACAGTGAAGGAGAGGGAAGCCTGTCGTGCTGTAGTCCATGAGGTTGCAGAGTCAGTTACGACCTAGTGACTAAACAACAAGATAGGAAAGTGTTTTGTAAACTATGCGATGCTATTGCTAGCACATATAATCACCAATAATATACCGATATTGTGTAATTTGGGAGAAAGCTCATAACCTTCCTAAGCTCAGTATCCTCCCAAAGGGGAACAACGGCCCCTCCTCAGCCAGGACTGTACAGGTATAAAATGACTTATCTGTGGAAACCAAGTTCCCTCTCTAGATTATGTGCTCTTTACAATTGCTGCTTAAGAGGTAAGTTTTAACCACTTTAAGAGGTAAGAGTTTAACCACTGCTATTAAGGAAGGAAAAAAGTTGCATCATTTAATTGCTATTTATTTTCATAAACATGAGGTATTTCAAAGTGCTATAAGATGCAGCACTAAATATATACATTTTGAAGAAATTAAACACAGAACTTTGCATTTACCCAGTTCTATGCACCAAACATGAACAAATACATTAACAGGAAGAAACAGGCTAGGAAAAAGGCATATATATATAGTAAATTTCTTTACAAAAGTTTCTTAGTTCAAAAAGTGATAAAGTAATATCTACTCAAAACTTTCACAACTCATTTTCATACGAAAATATAAGTATCAAATTTAGTTATGTATCAGCATCATACTAAAGTATACAGGCAGTGTAAGAATTAGTACAGTACATAACAGAGATTAACAATATATTTGTATACAAAACATGCTCCTCAAACATTGAGGTATTACAGTACTTAGGTGTGAACTTCCAGTCTAATACTGGCCGCAAAAGCCACCTCTCATTACCCAGGACGTATACAAAAAGGCAGGTGTGTCCATGGTATTTACAGAAATGTTCCCCAGGGGTATCAGTGGCAAACCCCTACGTGGCATCAGCTGGAACTTAAGCACCATTTTAAAAAGAAGGAATGACTTTCTGTCTGGAAACTTGGAACAAACAAGGTGACTTCAACAGCCCCAGAAGGCTCCCAACGGTCCCAGGCTTCAACCGCTGTCTCAGAAGTGACGCACAGGAAAAGCCGCCAGGGTCACCAGCATCCCATCAATGCAGGTCGTGGTAGGACCCCTCGTGTCCTGCTCCCCACCCCAGATCCGAACTTGACGGGGGAACGATTTGAAAGTAAACCAACATTCTTAATGTCAACACAAGGTTTGTTTTAAAAAAAAAAAATCAAAATGTGCAAAGTGGCAGTGACTGTCCAGTTCTGAGATGCGTTCAGCAAGTCCGAGCGTGCTCAATTTTCTTTAGCAACTGCTGCTGTCTGGCCTGCAGCTTCTCCTTCTCCAGCAGAAGCTGGTGCTCCTCAGCCTGGAGGGAGTGGACGTACTCGGTGGCCTTTTTCAAGATGACCACTTTGGCGGCCTTCTCGTTCTTCACCAGCTCTGGCACGTGGTCCCTGAGCGTGAGAAAGCTGGACCGCAGGTCGTTGCGGCGCTGGCGCTCCAGGATGTTGTGGTTCCGACGGCGCTCGCTGTCCTCCGAGTCAGAGTTGCGGGGGCTCAAGCTCTTAGCCTTGGGTGGGGGGACGCTCTTGAGGGGCCGTGGGGAAGCTTCGCTCTTGATCTTCTTCTGGGGGGGCGCCTCCTCGCTCTCCACGTAGGGCGACGGGGCAGCGTAGTTGTGCTGCTGGTGGATGGGGACACAGCGTTTGAGGATCAGCTCCCCTGACGCAGCCCTCCCAGGGCCCAGGGCTGCGCTCTTGGGACGCACGGTGATGGTGAAGGTGGTGACAGCCTTGCTGCTGGAGGACGATCGCCGCTTCTCCACGGTCACCACGTCGATCTCCTCCTCTTCCTCTTCCTCTTCCTCATCTTCATCATCTTTGAGAACAAGATGAGAGTTATTCTCACGGTGAGGCACATAGGAATGAAATATATACAGTCTCACAAGGTAGGCCCCAGCACGCGGTCTGCTATTACTGATCCATCAGCGTCAGTCTCTGAACAGAGATGTATATACTTTTTCCCTCCCCACCCTCATCCTCCATTCAAGCTTCAGTGGGTGGCAGAAACAGAAAGAACCTTGGCTTTGGAGTCAAGACAGAATCCTGGCTTCATCACAGTTTCCCCGGCAATGAAATGGGGAATGACACCATAGGTTGAGTTGAATGGATAATGTATAGACAGAAGTTCAATAACAGTAAGCTTTCATCATCGTCGCTAGTCTGCCCTGTAAACTTATTTATATTTCCATCTCCATGCTTAACTGACAATTCTCATTTTAGGAGCCTCAGTTAGCCACAACTTACACATGATGGAGTTTGATTTTTAAGTCAAATAAACTTAAAGAACAATTTAATTAACTAAGGAAGAAAAATACCTTGTCTTCCATGAACATGAGTTCTATACAGTAAGCAGTTTTTCAACTAACAAAGATTAAACCTTAACAGCAAAGTTGTAAACCACCGGAGCTCTAAACCCAAATAGCGGGGCACCTCTTCTCATAGTCACCACCAACAACAGCCACAAGAATGTGTAGCATCATGTGTCCATTTCCCACCCCCCCTTTTCATTTACTACCAGGCTCGGATAGAAAATTATTGTTTAAAATGCAAGCATGAAAATCAAAACACATCTTCGGCTTGATCTGAAGGGGACCGGAAAGCTGAACAATTGTGGGATTTGTTCTAAAGCCGAAATGTGAGGCTGTTCCAGTCTGTGGGTCCCTTTAAGCCAATGTTTTGGTTTTCTGCCAAGAAGACAGCTGTTGGAAGGAAGTGCTTCCTCACCGAAAGCTGTCAAGGCACAGACATTAAAGGGACAGACCCGTTCAAACTGGAGGCTTATCACCAAGTTTCCTTCCAGGAGCCTGGGACCAATCTGTCCTTAGCCCCAAAGGAAATTTAGGCTTTTTATGCATCTGTATTCTGAAAACACTGGATTTCAAGGTCCAAGGCTCCCAGCTCCAGGGACAAGAGCTATTCCAGTATTTGGGTAGAGTGCTTAAGTTCCAGGCAAAATCTTGGTTTTAACCCTACCCTTCAGTTTCAGCAGCAGGCACACAATAGAACTAATCAATGAATGCTCCAGGGTGTGTGCATTCCTAGACAGCCCGCTAACCGCCCGCCCTCACCTTTGAAGGGCACTGGGTTACAGAAAACAACTCGGATCTGAAATTAGTCCTAGAATTCTGGCTAGAAGACAAAACCCGGCCGGTTTTCACTGCGCACTGTGAAGAGGCCGCCCCTTGAGAATGCCCACAACCGCTGTGGTGCTTGCCGCCAGCTGCTCAATGAAGAGAAAGGGGGGGGTGGCCCCACCACCCCCAGCCTTTCCGATCCTCGCCCGCCTGCCGGCCAGCATATCGCCGCCTGCTGGCGACCGACCAGGAGCAAATAGCCCACCACCCAGAGAGAGGGAAGGTGGGGAAGAGTACGGAGGTTTGAAAACATAAAAGCGAAAATCGGTACTCGCGATTTGTGCAGTGCCCCTTAACTTCCTACACCCTTAATAGGATTTTGCACAGGCTTGCCCTTTATGGGGCGTCTCTCCACTCCTGAGCTGTGTCTCAGTCCTTTTTCACCCCTTGGGCTAACAGATTTCTGTCCAAGCAATGCAGCCCGCGGCCCCCTGAAACCCAACTCGGCTTTAACCACTCAACTTTTCCTAATTTTTAGCCCCCTGGGAGGGCAGGCTGCCGAGAGAGATGCAGGACCGGGTGGGGGCCAGTGATGGAGTCAGGCTCCCGGAGGGAGCTGAAGGAACTTCAGTTAAGGTGAGGCTGGAGAACACAGCTTTCACTCACCCTTCCCCTCCAAACCCTGGGGATCGGCTTGGGAAAAACCTAACCTCTCAGCCATCAGCACTGTCTCTAAAATACTCTCTCCCAAAGCCAGAACTCATGAACCACAAACGGGGGGGGGGGGGGGGGCACCCCAGCCCCAGCACCCCAAGGAGGCAGCCGGACCCTGGCTCCCGCTTTACCTGAGTCGCTCAGGGTGTCCTCTCCGGAGGTGCTGAGGGCCTTGTGGTCGCTGGCGCTGGCCAGGCGGCCGCCGGTGCGCGGAAGGGCGACTACCGGGGCCGCCACCGGGGCTGCAGCGCCCGCCCCCGAAGCGATCGCGGCGCCTGCCGCCGGGGCACCGGCCGGGGAGGCGGGCACGGGCGCGGGTTCGCGCTTGTTCACCGGGAACGGGAAGACCACGGCGGGATCCACGCACTCGGCGGCAGGGTGGGCGAGGTCGGCGGGCAGGGCGGCCCCGGGGCGGCCCGGCCCCGAAGCTGCGGCGCCATGCCCGCGACCTGGGGGGCTGGGGGCGCCCGGGGCCGGGGCGGCGGGCCCCGCGGCGGGCGGCCGGCCGTGCTGAAGCTTCTCGCTCACGGCGCGCTCCAGCTTCTCGCGGGCCGAGAAGCCGCTCCACATGCAGTCCTGGAGGATGACCGGGTTGGGGGTGAGACCGCCCAGACCCCCCAGGCCGAACGCGTCCTCCTCGGCCGGGTTGCCCCACAGGTCGGCCTCGGGCAGCAGCATCTCGGTGGCCCAGTTCGGGGGCTCGGGGCTGTGGTCCGGGAAGGCACGGCTGGGCGACAGCGGGGGCGTGGGCAACAGCTCAAACTTCTTCCAGATGTCCTCCCCCGGGGGGGTCGAGTCGGGGCCGCCGAAGTAGAAGTCATCTTCGTCCGGGTAGAAGCAGGGCTGCAGCGAGTCAAACTCGAGGTCTGGGTTCTTGCAGATCATGCCCGGCATGGTGGACGCGGTGCAGCTCGGCATCGGCTCGCCTCCTGGCCCCCGAATGAGGGCTTCTTTCCGCTCCGCTCTTTTTAGTTCGGGGGGTGCTTCCTTCCCGTGGGGGGCGTGGAGGGCGGGGGCCCGCGCCAACCTCCAACACTGCAACCGACAGACACACCAGGAGAGGGTTGGCAAGCGGAGCCGGATACGGGGTGGGGGGGTTGGGGGGGGACAGGCAGCGGTCACCCCCTCTTCCTCGGTTCCTCAATCTCCCCTCCAAGCCCCCCACTCCGCCCAGCGCTCCCGAAGGTGGAGGAAGTTGTGTCTCTCGCTCTCTCCCTCCCTGCTTTTGTGTACAAGCTGTCTACGACAGGGGTGGGAGGGGGCATGCAGATGCGGGGGGTGGTGGCCTGGCTCTGCAACTTTGGAAACTGCCATTTCATTCACACCAGGCACTGCCTGGGGGAAGGGGCTGTTCAAGGCTGCAGAATTCTAGCTCCCACCAGCTCGCAGACGGCCCCGGTGGCACCTAAGTAGGGCCAGCTGCTCAGAGGAAGCCCAGGCCTCCAACCCAGACACTGGGTATAGGATTTAGAGTACCCTCAATTTCTCCTTTGTAAAATTGCCACCTCCGGACTGCAGGCAATAGCGGGGGAAAGGGTGGGGGGGATTCAGGCAACTTTGCAAATGGGAAAAATCCTTTCTCTAGACCGAGAGTAACAACAGGCACCCCAATCCTGAATCCAGCCCCCCCCAAAAAAATTTTATGAGACGCCCCCAGCAGTCACTGGCTGCAGGCAGAGTACTGCCAATAGCTGATTCCGAACCTCTCTAACCCCACCCCCGCTGCTCCAAACCCCCAAGTACGCCCTCTTCCTGAGACAGGCTGAACCCCAGTTCCTGGGAACGGCTCAGGGGCACCAGCGCAGGGAGGGTCTCGCGGAGAGCCGCTGTCTCCTCCGAGCTGGAGCAGCCGTGACCCAGATTACCACCGCGACGGCCTCGCCCTACTGAACCCCCTTCGTCTTCCTCTGGGGGCACCCTTTGGGGACGAACCCAGTTTCGGGGTGGGGACGCACCGGCTCCCCGTCAGCTCAGATGCAGACAAACGTTCTAGAGAAGGGTGAATGTCCTTTCGATGAAGCCATTACACCCCCCTGGCAAGGGCAGTAGAGGGATTAGGGCGGGTCTCTCCAGTCCTGGAGCCTTGGGGACTGGAACTGGCTTTTCAGGGAAAACCCCGAGATGGTTTTGTTTCGGAAGCAGTCCCCCGGGCATATTCGGGCCCCCGGTGCGTCAGCCGCGATCCCCGTCCAGGGCTCGCCTTCCCGCCGCGCTCGCCGCTCCCGGGGCGCCGGTCCTTACCTCCCGCCGACTGCCGGGGATCCGGAGGCGATTCTGTGCGGGGGTCCCCGGGTGGCCAGGAGCGGGGGGTGGTCCTCGGGTGGCTGCAGTCCGTGCGCGCTTGCGCCTGTCTAGCGCGAGCTCGGCTCCAACCCAGTTCCCAGGAGCCCCCCGCATCCACCCAGCGCGTCCAGACAGATGACTGTCACTGGCTGCGCTTTGAAGCTCGGGGGATATTATTAACTGAAAAATCTGACACACCCGGGGGGCGGGGAGAGAAGGGGGCTGCGGCACAGACAAGGGGGAGGGAGAAAGGCAGAAGAGAGCGGCTTTACCCCGCCCTCTTGATTTCCATAAAAATCAGGGGAGGCGCCAAGGCTTTCGCGCCAAAAGCCACTTGCTTTTCTTCTTTGCAGAACGGAGGCTGCAAAGCTGGGAAGCCCGGGGCGTGCTCCTCCCGCCCTTTTAGACCCCCGGGCTTGCACCGGGTGCACTCGCGGACCAGCTGCGGGTCGAGCAGTGCAATGCCGCACCCAACCCGCGGGCCCGGCCATGGCTCGACATTGGAAAAAAAAAAAAAAAATTTTTTTCCGAAGGGCTCCGGGGGTGTTGGTTGAGGTTGCGGGGTTGGAGCGGGAGGTGGTGGGGGACAGTTCAGAGGCTCCTAACCCAGCCCCCGCTTCGACGGCGCGTGTGTTCAGCTGAGCGCGAGGCCAACGTCCAGCCGGGCAGTGAGGGGAGGGGGGAGGGGGGCGGGGAGGGCGGGGAAGTGGGTGGTTGCTCGTGGGTGATCTCGGAAGGGAGGCGGGAGCCAGGGTGCAAAGTGGGAGGGAAAGGACGCGCCCATTTAGGAACGAGACCGCCGGAGGTTTTTCTAGTTTTAAATTGAAAGGAGAGGGGCGCCCCCTTGTTTGAAAATAAATAAATAAATAACTGCGGGCGACGAGGGTGGCGCAGTGGTGGTTTCTTCGGCCGAAGGCGACACCTCGCGGAGACCGCGCAGAAAGCGGAGCTGCTGGGCCTGGTCCCGGGGGGGTCGGAGCGGGGCCACGGGCTCCCTCCCGCCGTCCTGTCAACCTGTCCCCACCACCGCGAGGGGGGAGAGGGTGGCGGCTCGGCCCCGCTTCCGCAGGGAATGGACGGGAGGCTCCCCAAAACGTCCCCAAGGGCTCCCGAGTCAGCCTTTCAAAAACCAGAGATTTCCCGAATTCTGGGGAGGCGGATGAGTTGTGATCCACAACTCCGGCAGCCCAAACCCTGGTTCGGAAATCTTGGCTCCTGGTTGTCGGAGGCAAAAGGATAAGCGGCTGTGTCACTACTCAAGACTCGTTGTGCCTTGGTTTCAATTGCCAAATGGAGTTAGTAATGGTGCTTACCTCATAGGGCTGTTATTGAGAAATAATTTTGAAAGCGCTGAGAACGGTGCCCAGCAGCGCAGGGTGAGTGTTGAGTGTCAGCTACTGTTAATTAGCAGACCCTGATAGATTCTTCCCGGGAAATGAACACCCTCACCTCGGCTCTCCCAACCCACCACCACTATGAAATCTTCAGTTCGCTCTAATCAAGCTTTCCTGCAGGTGTGTTGGGAGGCAGGGTAGACAGGGTTAAAGATTCTAGTACCCACATTCCCCAGAACAACCCCAGTCTCCCGGGCAGCCCTCTGAATAACCAAATGCACAACAAAGTGGGATTTCCCCTGGAAGAATTCCTCTTCGGATGATTTGGAGCAGGGAAACCTGCCCTCCTCCACCCCCCCGCCCTGCCCCAGGTTTGGGGATGGGGGTGGGAAAGCTTCTCCACCTTTTTCCCAAACTGGAAATGCCATCCTCTCCGTTCATCTCCACATTCAAACTAGTTGCGGGTGAGGATGCGGAGGGGCAGGGGGCAGCCTGTAAAATGCTCACCTATTAGCATTTGTGAAGACTCCCCAGTCCTTATCCTGGATACCTACATAATTCAAGGGGAGGCGGCAGGTTCCTCGAGTCCTAGGAAGTGACCCATGAATGAGGATGAGCCCTTCCAAACACTTTCATTATTATTATTTTCTTCCCATATGTAAAGCTCTAAACCTTTGCAAAAGCCTTTCATACCCCCTACTTCTGCTTTTCCCTAACTCCCTAATCTAAACCAAGCCCTCCTGCTGTTTTCTCCCCAAGCATCCCAGATTTTCCTTCAGAACACTTGCCTTCATTTGCAATGATATCTGACTGGGAGAATTTGTTTAAGGTCAGCTTCCCCCTAGACAAGGAGAGGAAACTGGCTCTGTCTTCCTCACCCTACCTGTGTCCGTCTTGCTCCAGGGGGCATCCACCTCGCAAAGCAGAGACCTGTCTCTATTGTACTACATCATAGTATTGTTCAAGGCAGAGGTCCCTTAATGAGTCCTTCTGAAGCAGCCAGCTTTTCGGAGAGAGTTTCTGTTTGTCAGCAACAGAGGGTAAGAGGAATGATGACCACATCTTCAAGGCAGCAGCCCCAGGAAGGGATCTCAGAATTGCCTGACCCACCTTTTTACCGACACGGCAGGGGAAGTGTCAACAGGTCAGGTTGGCCCCTGTCACTGCAGGGTCCTGCCTTGTCCTTTCTCACCCGACCTGTGCCCTTCACCACAGCATTTGTCCTTTGTCAAGGGCCAAACTGCAACCGAAAATGAGAAGACAAGAGACCCGGTTGCTCTGCGTGCCTCCAAGCAAATTGTGTATTCTTCCTGGACCTCAATCCCTAATCTCATCCTTTTAATGCTAACCAGTAATTACTGACAAGTCTGAATTTGAAGTTTAACAGAGTGATAAAATTTTACAAGTATTTATTGGTACTTTCATTTGCAAATGGAAAGATAAAAGACATTGTCTGTGGAGAAGTCTTGCTACTGCTGGTTCCTCATCTGCTTGTAGGGAAACCTTCAAATTCTTCTTTAAAAGGTTGAAATGCTCTCAGACTATATGGACACACATGAAATAAATCTTTAGAGGACTTGGAAGACCAGTTCAGCCAGCATCCACTCAGAACAGGGATGAGTGAAGACACAGCCTCAGTGAGCTCATCACGGGCTGAGGGAGACACATCTAAAATGGAACAACAGACAGGATGGAGTTGTCCACAGGATTCGGTTTATAAGTAAGGAGATTTTTGAGGGAGAACAATGTTTTCGTCTACAAATCCCCTTCTTTAAAAAACAGCTAAATCACGCATACACACGCACATTCAAAGGAGTCCAACCGATGATTGGCTAGGCGATCACAAACCTCTAGATGTTTTTCCCAGATTGTGAGTTAAAGATCTGGATCCAGCTTCAGGGATCTCAGTTTCTCCTAGAAAACTTAATGGGTCCTTTCCTGCCCACCTCACCCCTCCACCACCAAAGTGTACATTTTTGCTGATTAAATACTTTTAAAATTCCTGACGCTTCGTTTAGAATAAAGCTAGCTGCCTGACTTATCCAGTTACTAATGAATTAATTAAGCAACTTAATGAATGAATGAAACTTAAATTGAAGTTTTAAATTGGAAAAAGTAAGATAATAAAGTTAAAGGAAATATAGAGTGGCATTCTAAGACAGATAGCCCAGAAACACAGACGGGAAATTTGAACATATTTGACAACAAAGAAAATTTTCGGTTATACTGAAAACACATCCAAAGTCAAAAGATAACAGTGTGATAGAAAAATATTTGCCTCATCTATAAGAGACAAAGAGCATATCCTATGTCTACAAAGAGCTCTTACACATCAAATAGAAAAGCAACCCGATAGAAACACGGGTCCAGGATAAGAGTAGATAATTTACTGAAAAGGAAATGCAAATTGTCCATAAACATATGAAAAGATGCTCAGCTTCACTAGTAGTCAAGGAAATGCAAATTAAATCTCAAGGAGATTAACATTTTTTGGTCTAGCAGATTGGCCCAAGTGTTGGCAAGGCTGGGGAGGGGGGATGGGGACCCTCCTTACACTGTTGGCATTCCAGCATGAAGAATAAAGGCAATCCCAGTCTACCAAATCCACCCTATTGTTACAAGAAATATTAAAATAAATATGTCAAAATGCATAAACAAGAAGCTGTGTTACAACCTTTTCCTCAGTAACTAAAATGCTGTTAATAATCTAAATCCATTCCATAGGAACATGGTTGCATCTATTATAATACATGTAAGCAGTGGAATAATGTGCAGCCTCTGAAAATAATGTGTTAGATCTACGGTACTGACTTGGAGGTATCCGTGAGTATAAAGGGAAATATACAAGGTCTTGGGCAGCAGTCTGCCACTTTGGATATCTGTGCATTTAGACATGTCTGCATAAACCGAGCAACAAATTGGGTGTAACATGCAACAACTGATTATTAGTGGTTCACTTTGAGGAAAGGAATCAGATGGAGGGAGATTTCCTCTTCATGCAATATTTTTGAAGCAGAGGAATCATTTTTTTGTTTTCCTTATTTTTCAAAACAATGTTTTTATTACTTCCCAGGAAAGGTCGTGATTAAGCTGACCAGTTGGGACAAGTAGAATATCCTTTCGTGAAGCCTAATATGATCCCCAAAGTTCTCTTTTGTCTCCCAGGCTAGTTGGCATTCTTTCAAACCAAACTAGTGCTGAACTGAGTCAGCTGAGAGTGGGTTCAAAGAAACAAAATGGCACTGGTTTAATTAGGATTAGAAGCAAGCCAAACAAAGCTATTTGAGTATATGATGTTGGATGTGCCCAAGACTAGACAAAGACACACACACACACACACACACACATATATATATATATACACACACACACATATATATATATATACTTCTGAGGCTGCAGAAAAATTTAAGATACAACATTGAGAGAGTTTTGGGGGTGAGAAATTTTATTGGTAATGGCACAATAATATATAAAATAAAAATTATCTTCATTGAATGCCAGTAATTTAATTATAGATTTAGCAAATCAGAAGTATCCAACAGGTTCAGTACTCCCCTCAAAGACAGATTTCGCATCCTTTGAGGCAGCTCAGAGATCCCCCTTCCACGAGGAAGCCTTCTTTCAGGCTTAGTATGTTACAGAGACCTAGGGAAATCATGAAGACGGGGTGAGTAAAAATGGTTTGCAAGCTCCGAAGAGCTTCAGGGATGGTAGTGGCCATAGAGCTGGAATTCCTGTTTACCCGTTTTACTTGATGCTTAAAGCGAGATGGGAAAACTGTCCAGGGAGACAGGCAAGTGGCTCAGGGCCGGGCCTGGAGGGGTGGGGGAGGCAAAGAAGCTTCCACTCTGTAGACTACAAACTTCATTTATCAGCATCAGAGCTTTTGCATGGAGGGGAACCCAGTCTCAGTGTGAACCCATAAGAACCACAAGGAATTCTGACTCCAGATCTGGTCTTCAAGTCCGTTTGGCACCACCCCTTAGAAACAGCAGCAGTTCCTTCAGTTCAGTTCAGTCACTCAGTCGTGTCTGACTCTTTGTGAATCCATGAATCGCAGCACGCCAGGCCTCCCTGTCCATCACCAACTCCCAGAGTTTACCCAAACTCATGCCCATCGAGTCAGTGATGCCATCCAGCCATTTCATCCTCTGTCGTCCCCTTCTCCTCCTGCCCCCAATCCCTCAAAGCATCAGGGTCTTTTCCAAAGAGTCAACTCTTCACAAGAGGTGGCCAAAGTATTGGAGTTTCAGCTTCAGCATCAGTCCTTCCAGTTAACACCCAGGACAGATCTCCTTTAGGATGGACTGGTTGGATCTCCTTGCAGTCCAAGGGACTCTCAAGAGTCTTCTCCAACACCACAGTTCAAAAGCATCAATTCTTCGGCTCTCAGCTTTCTTCACAGTCCAACTCTCACATCCATACATGACCACTGGAAAAACCATAGCCTTGACTAGATGGACCTTGATGACAAAGTAATGTTTCTGCTTTTTAATATGCTATCTAGATTGGTCATAACTTTCCTTCCAGGAGTAAGCGTCTTTTAATTTCATGGCTGCAATCACCATCTGCAGTGATTTTGGAGCCCAAAAAAATAAAGTCTGACACTGCTTCCACTGTTTCCCCATCTATTTCCCATGAAGTGATGGGACCAGATGCCATGATTTTAGTTTTCTGAATGTTGAGCTTTAAGCCAACTTTTCACTCTCCTCTTTCACTTTCATCAAGAGGCTGTTTAGTTCCTCTTCACGTTCTGCCTTAAGGGTGGTCTCATCTGCATATCTGAGGTTATTGATATTTCTCCCAGCAATCTTGATTCCAGCTTGTGCTTCTTCCAGCCCAGTGTTTCTCATGATGTACTCTGCATATAAATTAAATAAGCAGGGTGACAATATACAGCCTTGACGTACTCCTTTTCCTATTTGGAACCAGTCTGTTGGTCCATGTCCAGTTCTAACTGTTGCTTCCTGACCTGCATATAGGTTTCTCAAGAGGTGGATCAGGTGGTCTGGTATGCCCATCTCTTTCAGAATTTTCCACAGTTTATTGTGATCCACACAGTCAAAGGCTTTGGCATAGTCAATAAATAAGAAATAGATACTTTTCTGGAACTCTCTTGCTTTTTTGATGATCCAGTGGATGTTGACAATTTGGTCTCTGGTTCTTCTGTCTTTTCTAAAACCAGCTTGAACATCTGGAAGTTCACGGTTCATGTATTGCTGAAGCCTGGCTTGGAGAATTTTGAGCATTACTTTGGTAGTGTGTGAGATGAGTGCAATTGTGCAGTAGTTTGAGCATTCTTTGGGATTGCCTTTCTTAGGATTTGGAATGAAAACTGACCTTTTCCAGTCCTGTGGCCACTGCTGAGTTTTCCAAATTTGGTGACATATTGAGTGCAGCACTTTCATAGCATCATCTTTCAGGATTTGAAATAGCTCAACTGGAATTCCATCACCTCCTCTAGCTTTGTTTGTAGTGATGCTTTCTAAGGCCCACCTGACTTCACATTCCAGGATGTTTGGCTCTAGGTGAGTGATCACACCATTGTGATTATCTGGGTCATAAAGATCTTTTTTGTATAGTTCTTCTGTGTATTCTTGCCACATCTTCTTAATATCTTCTGCTTCTGTTAGGCCCATACCATTTCTGTCCTTTATCGAACCCATCTTTGCATGAAATGTTCCCTTGGTATCTCTAATTTTCTTGAAAAGATCTCCAGTCTTTCCCATTCTGTTGTTTTCCTCTATTTCTTTGCATTGATCGCTGAGGAAGGCTTTCTTATCTTGCCTTGCTATTCTTTGGAACTCTGTATTCAAATGGGAATATCTTTCCTTTTCTCCTTTGCTTTTTGCTTCTCTTCTTTTCACAGCTATTTGTAAGGACTCCTCAGACAACCATTTTGCCTTTTTGCATTTCTTTTCCACGGGGATGGTCTTGATCCCTGTCTCCTATACAGTGTCATGAACCTCCATCCATAGTTTATCAAGCACTCTGTCTATCAGATCTAGCCCCTTAAATCTATTTCTCACTTCCACTGTATAATCATAAGGGATTTGATTTAGGTCATACCTGAATGGTTTAGTGGCTTTCCCTACTTTCTTCAATTTCAGTCTGAATTTGGCAATAAGGAGCTCATAATCTGAGCCACAGTCAGCTCCCAGTCTTGTTTTTGCTGACTGTATAGAGCTTCTCCATCTTTGGCTGCAAAGGATATAATCAATCTGATTTTGGTGTTGACCATCTGGTGATGTCCATGTGTAGAGTCTTCTCTTGTGTTGTTGGAAGAGGGTGTTTGCTATGACCAGTGTGTTCTCTTGGCAAAACTCTATTAGCCTTTGCCCTGCTTCATTCCGTACTCCAAGGCCAAATTTGCCTGTTACTCCAGGTATTTCTTGACTTCCTACTTTTGCATTCCAGTCCCCTATAATGAAAAAGACATCTTTTTTGGGTGTTAGTTCTAAAAAGTCTTGTAGGTCTTCATAGAACTGTTCAACCTCAGCTTCTTCAGCATTACTGGTTGGGACATAGGCTTGGATTACCGTGATATTGAATGGTTTGCCTTGGAAATGAACAGAGATCATTCTGTCATTTTTGAGATTGCATCCAAGTACTGCATTTTGGACTCTTTTGTTGACCAAGATGGCTACTCCATTTCTTCTAAGGGATTCCTGCCCACAGTAGTAGATATAATGGTCATCTGAGTTAAATTCACCCATTCCAATCCATTTTAGTTCACTAATTCCTAGAATGTTGACATTCACTCTTGCCATCTACTGTTTGACAACTTCCAATTTGCCTTGATTCATGGACCTAACATTCCAGGTTCCTATGCAATATTGCTCTTTACAGCATCAGACCTTGCTTCTATCACCAGTCACATCCACAACTGACAGAATGTGGTCCACTGGAGAAGGGAACGGCAAACCACTTCAGTATTCTTGCCTTGAGAAACCCATGAACAGTATCAAAAGGCAAAGTGATAGGATACTGAAAGAGGAACTCCCCAGGTCAGTAGGTGCCCAATATGCTACTGGAGATCAGTGGAGAAATAACTCCAGAAAGAATGAAGGGATGGAACCAAAGCAAAAACAATACCCAGTTGTGGATATGACTGGTGATAGAAGCACTTCCTATGTCCCATCTTTTTTTCCTGGGACTACTTTTCAATCTCACTGATTTAGTTTGGTGGGGTGTGTCCAGATTTCGTCAGCTAAAGTTTTCAGACCTCTTGTGGTGGTTACATAACTGATGGTTGATTTGCCCACTCATTGATTCTTGTTAATCTCAGTTTCCTAGGATGCTGGAGAAATTCCCTACAGCCCATGTGTGCATGAGTGCTAAGTTGCTTCAGTCATGTCCAACTCTTTGCGACCCCATGTACTGTAGCCCACCAGGCTCCTCTGTCCATGAGATTCTTCAGGCAAGAATACTGGAGTGGGTTGCTATGTCCTTCTCCAGGGAATCTTCCCGACCCAGGGATCGAACCCATATCTCAACGTCTCCTGCTTTGGCAGTCGGGTTCTTTACCATTAGCACCACCTGGGAAGCCCTATAGCCCAGACCCACCTTAATATCTGCCTGGGGATAGGAAGGGGTGAGGGGTTTCTTTGTATTTAGACAGTGATGAGTGACAGGTCCCACTGCTACTTCTTGCCTAGAAAGTCTTTTTCTTTTTTGATTCAAATTCTCAAAAATCAGCTAAAGACTCTCTAAGAAGGGATGCTGATGTTCTTAGCCCCAGTCCCACTGTTGATTGCCAGCTAGCATAATCCAGCTGTGCTCTATGTCAGGTCCTTGTGTGGGTGTGGCTCCTCTAACAAGATTACCAGTAGAGTAGAAGGAGCCATTCCCACGCAGACAGGCCAGCTGGGCTCTGCTGGATGAGCCAATCCAGACAGCCACGCCCAGACTTAATTTCAAGTCTTTAAATTAGCATTCCCTGAGGATTAAGTTACTTTGCCATTACTTTGCCAACAAAGGTCCACCTTGTCCAAGGCTATAGTTTTTCCAGTAGTCATGTATGGATGTGAGAGTTGGACCATAAAGAAAGCTGAGTGCTGAAGGATTGATACTTTTGAACTGTGGTGTTGCAGAAGGACTCTTGAGAGCCCCTTGGACTGCAAGGAGATCCAACCAGTCCATCCTAAAGGAAACCAGTCCCTAATAGTCATTGGAAGGACTGATGTCGAAACTCCAATACTTTGGCCACCTGATTCGAAGAGCTGACTCATTGGAAAAGACCCTGGTGCTGGGAGAGATTGAAGGCAAGAGGGGGGACGACAGAGGATGAGATGGTTGGATGGCGTCACCGACTCGATGGATATGAGTTTGGGTAAACTCCGCGAGTTGGTGATGGACAGGGAGGCCTGGCGTGCTGCAGTCCATGGGATCGCAAATAGTTGGACACGACTGAGTGACTGAACTGAACTGAACTGAGGATTAAGTGGTAGTGGTGGTGGGTGGGGTGGGGGGGAAATCCCTAAAGTGCCTGATTTATAATGGAAACACAGCATGATTTGGTGCTCTGTTGTCCTGGCTCCAACCTGCCTATAGGAGCTCAGCACATCTGACATCGACAAATTATAGTATTGGGTTCCAGGATGAGCCTTCTCAAGTTGGTGGTGGTTCAGTCACTAAGTAGTGTCCGACCCCTGTGACCCCGTGGACTGTAGCCCGCCAGGCTCCTCTGTCCGTGGGATTTTCCAGGCAAGAATACAGAGTGAGTTGCCATTTCCTTCTCCAGGGGATCTTCCCGACCCAGAGATTGAAGCCAGGTCTCCTGCACTGTAGGCAGATTCTTTACCAACTGAGCTACCATTTTCTGGGTGGGTCTAGTTAATAATCTTGTCTCTTTCTCCTCTAATAATCTCTTTCCCTTGTTAGGGGATCCCCGGTGTCTCAGCTCCCTGAGTGGCTTCCCCTCCCTCTTAGCTTGTCCATAACCCAAGTAACTTTGGCCTTGGAAGAAGATCATGCAAAATCAAGGTAGTGTAAGATAGTAAGAATGAAAGCACAAGACCATGGGGAGAGGATTGGTGTCCTTCAGGATTGGAGGTGGTGGTTTAGTCCTTAACTTGTGTCCAACTCTCTGTGGTCCCATGGACTGTAGCCCACCAGGCTTCTCTGTCTATGGAATTCTCCAGGCAAGAATACTGGAGTGGGTTTTCATTTCCTTCTCCAGGGGATCTTCCCAATCTGGGGGGTCAACCATCATCTCCTGCATTACAGGCAGTCTCCTGCACTGTAGGCAGATTCTTTACCAAATGTGCCATCAGGGAAGCCTAAAGTCGTGAATTAAGTGTTGAAGCATTTTGCACTGGTCATTTAACTTCTTTTGACCTCAGTTTCTTTGGTTCACTAAATGGAATAATGAACTCTACTCCTGCTTCTATTCCACGAGGTGGAAATGGTATCCATAGAGCAGAAATTAAGTTTAATGTCCTCATAGTATGTTGTTTCATATCTGAGACAAGTTCACTTCCAGAGCGTCAGTTTTCTCATCTGCAAATAGGGATAATAATATCCTTTTTACTGCAAGGGGACAGATATGAGATTTGGAATTGAAATAAGTCCATACCTTACATTATGTGATAAACTCCTAGAAAATGTGAAGGTGAAATTGTGCCAGAAAAATGGTAAAACCTCTCCACAAGAATAGTAGAGATCCTCTGTGAAGTTATTAAAACAGGGCTGCTTGGGATGGGCACTTTAGAATAATCTTACAATGATGGTCAGATTTCCTGGTAAGTGGTACCAAGTCCAAAAACCTGTCAAAGGGACAGATGGCATTCTTAGCACAAAAGAGGAAACCAATTAGAAGTTAAAATACAGAAAATGGGAACTTGTAAATGCTAACAAATTGTTTCAGCATGGAAGACTGCTCTATATTCCGTGACACTTGCTGCAGAGGGTTTCTGTCTGGCTCATCAGTGCTCACAGGACATTGGCTATTAGAGTCTACAGAAACCTCCCAAACCTTTTTTTCTAACCTCCTTGATTTCAAACCTAACCCGAATTGTCAGGCAGACGCTGACAATTGCACTTTGTCGCTTACACAGTAACAGATTGTTTCTTTGCAGCTCAGAAATGAGCAATAAACACTAGGCTTTAAGAATCAATTTCCAAACACTATACTTGCATTCATTCAGTCTATCAGGAAATACATACATGTAACTTCTGCTCTCAAGGTATATACAAACCAGTGGGGATGACAGACAAAGACCCAGAGAGTCCAGTTAAACTTATTTCATGTTATAATATACTGTACACACAGAAGAAAGATCCTTCACCTCCATCTAGGGGAGTGGGCCATGACTTACTGGGAGACATTTAAGCTACAGGATGAGATACTGGAGTTTGCCCACAATCTCAGAGTAGATGAATTATATTAGAATGGATGAGGTTATGCTGTAGTAACAAACAAACCCTAAATCTCAGTGGCTTAATATAACAAAGGCTTCTGGGGTTTTGGTTTTCACTCTTTACATAGCATCCTTATTAGAGAAGCAGACCCTCATGAAAAGAAAAAGAAGGCAAGAAACAGATGAGTGCAGCTGCTATACCCTTTGTTAAAACCTCTGATTGGATTAAGGTGACTCCCCAGTTGGACAAAATGGCTTGGGAAAAAGAAACTAAAACATGGCTACCCCCCAAAGATGTTACATCGGTTGAAGACACTGGACGAAGTCTAGAAGGAGAGATGTCCTGAAGAGAACTGTGTCCTTGGCTATAGCTCTTAGGAGTCAGATCACACAAGGGTAAAAACCCAGACCTGCCTCCCAGCCCATACTCTTTCTGATCCTCTGAACCATCTGCCATGGCCTGTAACCTGTACCATTTAGCACTACACAACCTCCTTAAGGGCTGGGGTAGAGGACAGGGCACATTTATTAGACCTTTTTAATTTTTCATGAGGCATAGTTTTACCTGACACAAAGGAAGTGTTTAATAAATGTTAGTGGAATGAGTGAATGAATTTCTCTGTTCTCCTAAAACGAAACTGGGCTCTATATATGTGTAGAATGTCAGGACCAGCACCTCATAGAAAAGTGAGACTACAAACCTGTGATTTTCAAATATGGTTTTAGCATCAAAACTAGTCAGTCAGCCAGTCAGTCAGTTAGTTATGACTGTGCCTTGCAACATGCAGGATTTTAGTTCTCCAACCAGGATCGAACCCCCACCCTCTGCAGTGGAAGCTTGGAGTCTTAACCAATGGACCACCTTAACCAATTTGGGTCTTCCTTGTTGCATGGCCTTTCTCTAGCTGCATGGAGCTGGGGCTCCTCTGTGGTTGCTATGCTCAGGCTTCTCATTGTGATGGCTTCTCTTGTTGCAGAGCATGAGCTCCAGACATGCAGGCTTCAGTAGTTGTGGCTCCCAGGCTCTTGAGCACAGTTTCAAGAGCTATGGCATTTGGACTTGGGCTTAGTTCCTCTGTAGCACGTGGGATCTTCTCAGATCAGGGAAGAACTTGTGATGAGTTCTCCTACATGAACTTGTGCTTCATGTATTGGCATGTGAATTATTTACCACGGAACCACCAGGGAAGCCCCCAAAACTATTTTTAAAAAATAATCCAAAAAAATCAAATAACTTTTACCCTAAGCCCAGATATTTTTTAAAAAATGAGACATAAATGGAATAGGTCTGATTGGTATGAAAATAAGGGACCCTGAACCCCACTTTCTCATTTCTCTTTTGGCCCCCTCCAAAGAACCTCTGGACATCTTTGAGATTTTCAAACTCAGATTGAAAGTCAAGCATTTAGATAAATCATAACTCACAAATAAGTAACCCTGGTACTCTCTCACCAAACCAGCAGAAGTTTCTGGCTTTTATCTCCTCCTGCTGTGATGGGTTTAGAGGTAGTGCATTTAGTTTTGTGAGGAAGGAATGAAATGTTCAGATATGAGTGTGAGGTGGGCAGTTCTCACGAGTGGAGGGCTGAGAGGAGCCACTGACTCCAGGACCCTCATAAAGGCTCACCCTGCAGCTTCCAGGGCTGGGACTCCTGCAGAGAACAGATTAAGTTAAGCAAGGTTCCCAGAGCCTCCTGAAGATGGGAACCCAAGCATGTGTCACTTTTTCTGCAGTCTGCTTATGTTCCCAAGGAATATTGTCTTTCTCTCTATCTGATGCTCATTTCTCACACTCCAAAGTTTTGGGAAGGCTGGGGAGAAAGAAAAAGAAGCTTTGCCAGTTCCCTCCTCCTGTTTGGCTCACTGAAGACTCCCCACCCACCATACTGCCAGACGAGAGCCCTAATCCCCTCTGTGAGTGGCCCAGAGAATACCTGGGTCTTCTCGTCTCATCGTTGCTAATCAGAGCCAAGGAGAGCCAGACCCTAGGACACGGATGCTGTCCTAGAGCAAAGTGTACCTGTTTTCTACCCACAGCATCTCGCCTAACTTCCACTGAGAAGACAGGGCTACATAGCTTGGCAAACTTTCCAAGCATCATCATTGAGTGCCAGATGGGGTCTCTGGTTCTCTTTGTCTTCATTCTGCTCCATTAAAACCCAAAGTCAATCTTAGATAATTCTGGGCTCTTCATTCACCTTCAAAACCATGAGGATGAATGCAGGAGATTTTCACTGATTGAACCTGGGAGCGAACAAGGTCCCTTCTCCCTTCTCCATCCTCACGGAGGCCCCAAGGACACCAGTTCCAAGCCAAGAAGAGCTCCTCTAGTCCAAGCCACTCCTCAGGCATCTGGAGTGACAGCATCCTGAGAGGACTGAACACACCTAGGTTGGGACTGAAGCCAGGATGTCAGCCCAGTGCAGGTTCCACTATCCTGCATTCGGTGATTTTCAACATGGGGCAAGCACTTCAGAGGTGCTCACCAAATACTGTGAACCATTTAAAACTATGTTTAGACAAAAAGGAACCCAGCCCTTAAGCCAGAGGTCCCAAAACAGCACTCCCCCAAAATTGAGGAAGTAGCCTCAGTTCTGCATGACCCATGAGGGCAGATAACAAGGGGTGCTCCTTTGTAGGTTCATCTGCTAGCTGAGGACTTGGATAAGTCAGCTCAGGGAGAAGTAGGTTTGTTAAGCAGTCCAACACAACCCCTTTCCTCACCCTCAACTTCTGGTCTCCCAGCTGCATGGACACTGCTTTGAACCTCAGTCTTCTCAGGCTTAAAATGGGAGTAATTATTCCCTCCATCCTTGCAGGATTGCTGTCATTACCAACTGTGACATAAATGACAAAGTGCCATGTAACTGTAGGGGTGATCAACAATATTACAAAAATAATCCCCACTCATTCAGAATTCCCTGATTATCTAGATTCTTTCCCCACTTGCTGTCTGAATTTCTGCCATATTTTAGAGATGAAATAGTCAGATATTAACCTGAGTTTTTTCTGCTTTCATCCAACTCCTTAGAATCATGGACTCAAAACATAACATTTCCCTGGCATTATTTCTGGTGAAACCCTTCTTTAAAAATCCATCAGAGTAGTATATGGCTAAGAATAATGTATAACTTCTTTCCAAACCCATCAGAATCATACATGCCTCTAGTGATAGATGAAAAAGGAAGTTGTAAAACAACATGCAGCATGACCTCCTCTTTGAAGGAAAAACATCATATGTTCTTATTTATGCATATCTGAAGGTTGTACATCAAACTGTTTAGTGGAATTGTTGGGAGTGGGATTTAAGGATTGAGGGGGCGGATGGTAAACGAACTTTCATTTATTTTTCTGTTGTTTGAATTTTTAAAAGAAGTTGTCCATATTTTATTTTGTTTTTAATATTTACATATTTATTTATTTTTTTGGCTGCATTGGGTCTTAGTTGCAGCACATGGGACCTTTGTTGCAGCCTACAGGCTTCACTCTAGCACATTTGTTTATAAAAGTGCCTCTCTACAGGTTCCCTGATGCGATCTTCAAGATTGCATTAAAAGTCATGGACAGAAGTTTTAAATTTGTAATCAATATACACTTATACATACGATTTGATTTTCAGTTCAGTTCAGTCACTCAGTCTTGTCTGACTCTTTGCGACCCCATGGACTGCAGCACACCAGACTTCCCTGTCCATCACCAACTCCCGGAGAGCTTGCTCAAACTCATGTCCATTGAGTCGGTGATGCCATCTAACCATCTCATCTTCTGTCATCCCCTTCTCCTCCTGCCTTCAATCTTTCCCAGCATCAGGGTCTTTTCCAATGAGTCAGTTCTTCACATCAGGTGGCCAAAGTATTGGAGTTTCAGCTTCAGCATCAGTCCTTTCAATGAATATTCAGGACTGATTTCCTTTAGGATTGACTGGTTGGATTTCCTTGCTGTCCAAGAGACTCTCAAGAGTCTTCTCCAACACCACAGTTCAAAAGCATCAATTCTTCAGTCCTCAACTTTCTTTATAGTCCAATTCTCACATCCATATATGACTGTTGGAAAAACCACAGCTTTGACTAGACGGACCTTTGTTTGGTCAATTTGATTTTAACATACTCAATATAGCATGTTATCTCTCTTTTTCCAATGCTGACCCCCATCACCCCCAAATGATAATGGCCTAGGTAGATCTTAGGGTGCACTGTCCTTTACGTAAATGACATCTGAATGAAACTGCAGCAACTTAAGAATCTGTTCTAAACTCTTTCTCAAAGATTTATCAAATCCTGAAATTCTGTAGACTTATACCACCACCATGAAACATGAAGTCCACTGACATGGGTTCAATCCCTGGGTTGATAAGATCCTCTGGAGGAGGGCATGGTAACCCACTCCAGTATTCTTGCTTGGAGCATCTCATGGACAGAGGACCCTGGCGGGCTATAGTCCGTGGGGGTCACAAAGAGTCAGATACACTGAAGCGACTTAGCATGCTCAGACTCCCAAGAGCCTCACCCTGACATATCACTAGGGACCAAAGGATAGCATCTAGTGAGTCTGTTTGTTTCCCCAGGACTCTGTTCTCAAAGGAGTCTTCAGACTGGAAACGGAAGGTTTCCATGTTGCTCCAGAGAGTGAAACTTACAAGTGACAGGAGGCAGTGTCTGGGAATGGAATTCCCAGTCTTAACAATAGGAGAAAGAATTTGGTAACTAAAACTAGAATTTGATAACTAGAACTGACAATGGATGGGGCTGTCTTAGTAGTAAGTACTGAGATGACTGTCACAGGATTCAGGCAGAGGTGAGTGGAGCATCAGATTTGCTATAGAAGGAATTTTTGTATAAAAATAAATTTTGTGATTCTTAATTGTATATCTTTACTTATTATTGGTAAGATTAACATGTGGCTTTAGGGGAAAACATCCTTAAAGTGATAAACTTTGTGATCTCAATTCACTGTGTATTTATAGTGTTGGGTTCAGAAACTGGTTAGTTTCTGAAAGCCTGGATTTTAAAGACCATCAATCAATTGTTTGGTCTTAATTAATTTTCCTTGAGAATGTCTGACAATGTTAACAGAAGTAACAATTAAAATTGAATGGTGGTGTAATCACCATCTCAAATATTTAAACAATGTGATTGTATAATATCTATCAACACAGTGGAAAAAAATACTCTCAGGGAAATAGATGTGAACAGAAAAGAAGTATTGCTTCAGGGTTTAGAAAATGTTATTTCTTCTCCTTATGCCTCCCAGATCTTCAAGCTACAAGACAACTAGACAAGCTCTTGCTGGCCCCTCATGCTGACTTCTGACAGCAGTAAGCCCCCACAGGCCCCACACCTTGGGTAGCTGGAGCTAAAATATGCCCTCCAGTTGTCTGTTTCGATCATAATCAGACAAAAGATGTTCTGTGTTTCCCCTTTAAGTCAGTCTGTGTGGGCTCACTCTAATCAGCCAATGAGCCTGGGGCAGAAGTGTTGGTGTGAGGGGTTCTTATTCAGCCCAGGACTGATTTATTGAGGTCCTACTATGTGCCAACTTAACCTTCCAGATTGCCATTTGCATCTTCACCTTATTTCCTAAAAACCTATACCTATCTATTCAATGCTTGCAGACACCTCTTCCTAGAAATTCCAGAGATTCTTCACATGTATGGTATCCCAAACTGAACTCAATGTCTTCCTTTCAAGCTACTCCTCCTGCCAAATTCTCTCTTCCGGTGATGTTCCTATCACCTGTTACCCGGATCAGAAACCTGGGATTCAGGCTTCATTTATTTGTTTTTGGCTCTGCTGGGTCTTTGTTGCTGCATGCGGACTTTCTTTAGTTGCTGTGAGTGAGGGCTGCTCTTCATGGCAGTGCTCTGGTTTCTCACTGCGGTGGCTTCTCGTGTTGCAGAGCACAGGCTCTAGGGCGAGGACTCAGTAGTTGAGGTGCACGGGCTTAGCTGCCCTGCCACATGTGGAATCCCACTTCCCAGACCAGGGATCAAACCCGTGTCCCCTGCATTGGCAGGCAAATTCTTAAGCACTGGACCACCAGATGAGCCCACGCCTCCTCCTTTTGAGTCGTCTGGCATCTTTGCAGTGAGCTGATCTCGTTATTTCTACCTCCATTCAAGGCTTATAGAAGGCACCAGCATGTCCACACCCATTTTTCAAAGATGGAAACCCTTCCAGTTCAAGTGGTAAAGAGCCTCAGAGCCACACTCCCCAAGTGTCCCTCTGTCGACTATAGCAGCTCCTCCCTCCAGAGCCTGTAGTCCTTCCCACAATCCAGCCAACCAAGGGGTGAGGTCTGGCACAGTGGAAGGCTGAGGAGCCTTCAGGAGCTTGCTCTGGTTTTGATTGTATGGTAGCTGGGTGGGACTAATCATTACTATCTGACCACCCTGTTCACAGTCCATGACTGTCTTATCAGTTACAGCCCAGTAAATGTCATGCCTGGGGCCCCCCAAAAGGCTTAAATTAATTTTTTTTTAATCAGAAGAAAAAGAATGAATATAATAATGACTGTCTAATGATGAATCATGCCTGGATTTACACTGATAATCACACAGCCAGAAAGTTTAATTTTGCAGTATTTTTCATGGATGAACCCTACAAGCCAACCCAGAATGCAGTTCCATTCCCCACTTCCTCATCCTTCTCTTATTGCCAGAATTCCAGATGATATTTCCTCAGATCTTCCTTCATCCACTGCCTTCCTCTTTTACTCCTCATTTGTGGACCACCTACTGGGTACCAGTGGCTTCTATGGCAGCTCAGCTGGTAAAGAATCTACCTGCAATGCAGAGACCCGGGTTTGATCCCTTGGTCAGGAAGATCCCCTGGAGAAGGAAATGGCAAATCACACCAGTATCCTTGCCTAGAAAAATCTCAGGGACAGAGGAGCCTGGTGGGCTGCATTCCATGGCGTCCCAAAGAGTCAGGCATGACTGAGAGAATATCACTTTCACTGTCAACTTACCAGGTACCAGTTCTGAGCATCTGGAAATGAACAAGCCACATTGCCGGCCCTCAAGTTGTTCACAGTCCAGAGATGATGAAGATGAAGAAACCCCCAACTGGAGTACCATGCGGTAGATGGTCCAGCAGGAGACCCAGAGCTCAGAGAGAGAGAGGCTTCTCCACTCAGGCGAGTTGGGACAGACCTGATGCTTGAGCTCTGAGGAATTTCCCTCTCACCTCAGAAAGGAGGGCATAGAACAAGGACCATCTGGGGGTTTGAATGTCTCTCCCAGCTGCTGCCAGGGCTTACGACCCTCGTCCCAGTGCCTGTCCACGATGGTCCCATGCAGACTAAGCTTTCAGAGGGTTGGCGAGGCTATGCTTGTGGCTTATCAGCCTGGGCTGTGGACAGTGTTGGGTCTGGATGGAGTCCAGCACTACAATGAGTCATCGCTCTAGAGAACCACCACCACCCACCTTGGAGGAGGGATTCCACGCCTCTGATGTAAGGCTGGTCTCCTAGGGGGAGTGGGGTGGGTGCAGCCAGCTGACCAGGGGAGCCAGCGGTGGTGGTGTGTTCCTTGTCTGTGGGGCCAAGTCATCTACCTCGATCTTGGCTGCCCTCACCTCTTCCCAGGCATTTCCTGCACTGGCATTTGGACCTTGGTCAGAGGGAAGGCTGGGATACAAGTGGCTGGCCAGGCATGATGGTGGTGCTTCCTGAGATCACCTTCCTGACCTGTCCCCCACCCCTCAGGGCAGCCCCAAAGGCTAGTCCTTCTCCAGGCCTTCTCTATGCTTCCACACCTCTCACCCACCCTTTCTCTAGCTCTAAAGCCTCACGTGGCCATCAAAATCCTGGAAGCTCTACAGTGAAAATTCAATTTCACTCCTCCAGTTGGAACTTCTCCCTGTGTTCCCAAAATATATGGCAAACTCGTAAAGGGGCGTAACAGTCCTTAGAAGCTTTGGCAGGACTTGAAGTTCATTGCACGCGTGTGTCTTACTCACTAGCTGCACCTCTTTGAGAGCCGTGATCAAGCGTGATCTTCGAGCCCACAGAGGCCAGCACAAGCCCATCAGTGACCCTTGTCTCAGCAGATGCTTGTGAATGACCCGCTCCCACTGGGACTCGGAAGTGCCATGGCTCCTGGATTAAGCTACTTACTCCTCATTGGCTAGGTCTGCCTGTATTTTGGCTGTTCTTCCTTAGAACAAACCAGAAGATCAGACGTATGACTGAACCACAGGTATCTGGGACAAGTGTGTCCTTCTCATAATATCCCATAATTTAATCAAAGGAAAGCTAGTTTGGAGGAGACCTCACAGGCTGTAGGGAAGAATAGCATGTCTCCATCAGAAGCAGGTGAACGAGGAAGCTTGCTCTCCCCTCCATTGGGTGTGCTAAGTCGCTTCAGTCATATCTGACTCTATGAAATCCTATGGACTGTAGCCTGCCAGGCTCTTCTGTCCATGGGATTCTCCAGGCAAGAATACTGGAGTGGGTTACCAAGCCCTCCTCCAGGAGATCTTGCCGACCCAGGGATCAAACCCACATCTCCTATAGCTCTTGCATTGCAGGCGATTCTTTACTGCTGAGCCCCTGGGGGAAGCCCTTCCCCTCCATCATGGCCTGACAATGATGCCCCTCCCAAGATGCCCATCACTTTCCTGCTGAGAAATTTCTGTTCTCTGGAAGATCCATTGCAGACCTCAGCTCCTCTCTGCAGCCATCTCCAGCTTTCTGAGAAAGAATCCATTGTTGCTTCCTCGGGGGTCCCATGATACCACCCTCTCACCTCTGTTAAGCTATTTGGCACATTTATTGAAACTAGCCCCTGGCCGATTTGGCTTTTTTCACTGAGCCAAATACTCACGGTGGTTAATTCTGGGAGCAGTCATTTAAAAGGAGACAGATTACAAAATACCCAGAAGAGAGCAGAACAAAGGGCCTGGAAATCTGTGCCCCATGAGGTAACCCCACAGAGAGGTCAGCCTGGGAGACTCAGAGTTTAGCCTGTCTTCTCTGTGCAGTCGTTATTAATAGCAACCACTCACTCCCAAAACTGTCCTGGTTTGGTCCACAAAATATTTATCGAGTCACCCTATTTGAGGAATAAGTAAAGAAAACAAAGGTGTTCAGTTCGAGGGAGGCTTGAGGAAGCACAGTGCGGTCCTCAGATATCTGAAGAGCCCCCTTTGGGGTGGGCTAGGGTGTTCTGTGTGGCTCCGGGGGAAACCTGGGACCCGTGGGCCAGGAGCATGCCATGTCAGCCTTCCCACTAGCTGTTTTGTTTACTGCTGGGCACCAGGACTTGGCAGTGTTCCTGGACTCTATGAATCCCTTGATAAATATTTGTGGGAGGGAGGCAGGAGAGGGAATTTCCAGCAGGAGCGCTGGAGTGCCCATCAGAGGCTGAAAGGCCCTTTGTTAGGGAGGCGGGAAAGGTGTTATAGGCTGAATTGTGCCCCACCTCCTGCAATAAAAAGGGTGTGTGGGTGCTCAAACCCGCAGAGTGTGACCTTACCTGGAGGCAGGGCTGTTGCTGATGTCACCAGAGTTAAAACTCCAGTTACTCATGCTGGAGTAGAGGGGCCCCCGCAGCCAAAAAGACCAGAGTCCTTAGAAGAAAGAAGCCAGGTGAAGGCAGAGTCACACGAGAATGACACGTGACCTCAAAGGCAAAGGTTGGAACCATGGGGCTGCAAACCAAGGAATCCTCAAAATTGCCAAGGAAGCCCCAGAAGCTCGAAGAGACAAGACGTCTTCTCCCCACCGCCTTCGGAGGGAGTGTGGCCTCGTCACTGCATGATTTCAGAGTTCCAGACTCCAGAACCAGCAGAGAATATGTTTCTGTTGTTTGAAGTCACGCTGTTTGCGGTACCATGATAGCGGCCTCGGGAAACTAAGACAGAAGGAGCTGTGCGCTGAGAGAGAGGATGAGTGTGATCTGCAGTCTGCAGGGTCTCTCAGAGGGTCCAGCTGGACGTCCCTCCAGCTCAGCCAGGCTGGCCGTGATGAGTTGGCCTGATCTCACTCCGAGTCCCGCCGTGTGTCCACCTAGCTCTGGACAGGCGGTCTGCACCAGGGAGCAATCTCCTCCGGGCTGACCGCAGCGTCTGTGCCCTCACACCTCCTCTCTCTGTCTAGCTGGCCACGGGAGCCAAGATCTTTGATTCCTAGAAGGTCAGAACTTGAGGACATTCAGAAAGGCAATCAAATCCACCACCACTGGCAGCAGGCATTCTAGACCCCGCAAGGAGTGGGGGTGTGTGGACCCCTATCCCCTTCTCTCTTCACACACATCAAGTTTATCCCCACTGAGGGTTTTGTACTCAAGTTTGTTCCACCCTGATGCCTCCTACTTTCGTCCCTTTCTACCCCTGCCCCTCCTCTGAACACGTATTTCCAGAGTGTCACCATGCCTGGCTGCTCCTGATTCTCTGCCCTGCTCTCCTGTTCTGAGAACTCATTGGTAACAGCAGTTCTGTTCATGAGTGCTTGTTTCTTGACTGTCTCCCTGCTGGAATGTCACAGCACACTGTTTCGGTGTAGTGAGCACTCAGTCAGCCCTGAATGGATGAAAAAATGAGTGAATGAAATGACCAGGTGAGTCAGCCTGATGGAGAATGTTCCTGACAGAAGGAAGAGCGTTGAAAATGCTCAGAGATAGGACTGCATTGTCAAGAAAAAATTGGAGGGAAAAGGTGAGAACGGGTCCTGGAGAGGAAAGCAGAGCTCCTGCAGGCCAGGTGCAGCTTGGTCCTCAGCCTGGGTCGGTGCCTGTTAAAGCAAGGATTTGTACTTCTGTTTCCTGCATCTTGGAGATGACATACCCACCTCCAATGACACCTGAAGAACAAGGATTAAAGGAGACAGAATTCTTCTACTTTAGGCTCATTGCTGTATCAGCTGCCTCAAAATATTCTTTGAATAAGACGGGCAAATATAAACATACAATAGTCACACAATGATGCAGGAATAATTGTACATCTTTGAGAAGGAGAAGAGAGACATAAGATTTATTTCAACAGCAAGGGCCAGCTTCTCTATTGCTGCAATATCCTTTAATCCTCAGAACAATCTCTTTGATGCAAGGCATACTCAGTCCATTTTACAGAGGGTAACACTGAGGCCAGAAGGAGCCAAGCAACTCTCCCAAGGTCACTGAGCTAGTGACCACGATTCAAACCCAGCTCTTCTGCCTCCAAAGCCTGTCTTCCATCTACTAGAATACACTATCCCTCCCTCTCAGATTTCTGGCTGAGAGGCCACGGAGGTGGGGGACAAAAAGAGCAATGGACTTGAAGGAGGCCTTCACCTTGGTGCTTGAGGGTGATCCTAAGCAAGTCAGTAGCTTTTCTAACGTCTTTTATCTGACTTCTTTTATCTAAAATGGGACTGGTGAATCCAGTCCTGCCAACTTTACTAGCAGGAAAAATGTCTCTGAAAAAGCTTTGAGGACTAAGTGAATACATCTAGGATTTGACATCAAACTGTGCCCAAAACAAAGATGGTGTTTTTTCCCTGCACTTCTTTGTTTGTCTCAAAATCCTGCAATGCAGGTGGCTCTGGGACCCTCCCTTCTGCCCCATCCTATCCTATCCTTGGCATCATCCCAATCCTAAAGGAAATCCCCTGAGGGCAGGGCTGGAAGAACTCAGAGCCAGTTCTGAGAAGATGGGAAACGCACCAGCTGAGCACAGCTTTCCTGCAACGGAGAGCAGAGGGCTCAGGGCCAAGAGGCAGCCCTTTCCTGGGCCCGGACTGCCTGTCCTGCCAGTAGAGGTTCTGCCAGGGTCTGGGCTGCTGTGGCAGTTCTAGAATGTTCTAAAGTTCTTGGAGGGTGCAGGACCTTCCTAAGAAGCCAATCCAGGTGTCACAGTGTAGACAAGACAGATTGTTGAAGCAGGCAGAGGCCGGCAGAGAATGGCTGCCTCGCCTGCACCCCATGGATCATCTAGTGACTCAGTTATTTCTTCAACAAGTGTGTGTCAAGCTTCTTCACTTCGTTAGACTCCATGATAGATGGAAAACCCTTGAACATGAAAATTGAAGGCCCTTCTGCCTGGCTTGGTTCTACCACCATCTTGATAGGGTAGCTTAACCTAACTGAGCCTCCGTCTCCCCTTCTAGACAACTGGGGTAATTTTAGCATCCTTCTACCTGCTGCAGATGTAACAAGAATGTAATGTCTGCACAGGGCCTGGCCCCAAATAGGCAGTGAAGGGTGGTCATTACCATTCATAATTACCACCCTATGGGCCACTTTGTAGGTACTCAATAGAAATGTAAGGAATGAAAAATAAACTCCTAGTACTCCCTTCAGTTCCCTTTTGAATTCCACCCAGAGCCGGGGGTGGGAAGAAATCCAGCAGATCGTGGTGGTTAGAAACGTGACATCCAAAAATGTCTGTTTTCAAGTCACATTTCTTTCTTTCCTGCAGCTGTCAGAGGCTAGAATTACTTTAGAAACTGTGGCCAGCTTTTTGGGAGGTGGGTCTGTGTAGGAGAGAGATCTGCTCAGATGAAGAAAAGATAACACACCACACAAGAGGCCCCGGCCAGTGATGATGTCATTTAGCCTGGCAGCCTGAGTGAGGAGGAATTTCCCTTGTACCTGACAATAACATTTTTTTCAAAATAAAATATGTTGAGGTTGAGAAGTTTATCTTGGCGGAGCATTGTACCATTAGCTCAAGATTAAACGCATCCTGTCCAAATTCTTTTGCTACTTGTAAGGGGCCTCAGGCTCTCAGCCTCCAGATGTTGATTGCACGGAGACCTCAGGGAAGGAAGCTAATTGTTCTTTGCATTAGAAGTGTCCAAAGTGGCCTGGGGTGGCTGTCCCCACATACTCCCCAGAACCCCCTTGGGGACCCAAGCCCTCATGCTCCCAGCTACTGACGATGTTGCCTACTGATAGCTCCCAGCTGAGTCCCTCCTGGACGCGACCCTTGGCTGAAGGCCATTGCTACTTGCAAAGTTATGGCCCCCATCCCACGAGGCAGCTCAATCTGATTTGTTGATATAGAGGTACAAACCCACCAGCCCCCTGCTTCAACCTGGGACAAGTCTGAAGAGCCACCCTCTTTCCAGATCACCCTGTGAAACTGGCTGAGGTTTGTTACAAAGATATTAGAGTTCAGCTCCTTCTGGCTAATTGTACTTCCTTCACTGTCCCTCGGGGGTTGATTCAGAGAGCTGTACCCAATATATTTACCTTACCCATGTCTCCCGCTCAGAGATTCTGCTGCCAGGGTTGGTTTGAGGAAGCCGATCGTCTCTCCTTGAGACTTTGGAGTTCAATCACTCACTGGCCACTTGGCCAAGAGGACCCCATCACTTGTAGTGGAGCCCTGATTGCCGCAAGGCATGCTGTGAATTTTGTTGAGTTCCGTAATGAACTTGGATGGAATACTGTATCCATGGAAAGGAATACACTGGTTTGCATGCTAAGTCACCTCAGTCTTGTCTGACTCCTTGTGACCCCATGGACTGTAGCCCACAAGACGCTTCTGTCCATGGGATTCTCCAGGCAAGAATACTGGAGTGGATTGCCATGCCCTCCTCCAGCGGATCTTCCTGACCCAGGGATCGAAGCCTCATCTCTTATGTCTCCTGCATTGGCAGGTAGATTCTTTATCAATGGTGCCACCCAGAAAGCCCACACTGGTGGGTACAGTATCTCAGATATTTGAGAGTCTGACAGAGAGGTGGAACAATGGAGTAGGGAGGCTATTACTGAGAATCACTGATGTGTTTGAGAAAGATGTGGGAGGCTGTGGATGATGGATCAAAAAGGTCAAGTGTGAAAGCCAGAGGACCTTTCTGATAGCATGTAAGGAGATCACCTGCAACCCGAAGGCAGAAGAAGCTGAGTGTCAGGTCTGGGACTTAATTAGGGTTGTGGAGCTCCAGAGATGGCTGAATCCTCAAGCCTGGCAAGTCTGCTATGCTAAGGTCAGAGTTCTTGTGCAAAGTAACCTGAGGCTGAAACACAGTTCAGTTCTTCCCTCTGACCAGTCCTACTGCCTTCACTTTTCACACGAGTTGTTCCCAAGAGCCCTCCGCAACAATGGTCCTAGACTTTAATCTCACTTTCAGAGTCAGCTTCCCAGGGAGCCCACACTCCGATAAAGAGTGTTCAGATCCCTGCTGGTGGGGTTTACCATGCTATTTGGAGTTAGATGACTTTTCTCCACCTTCATCTTATGGTCTTTGCCCTTCCTCTTCTCTGTACCTGAAACACTCTGCTCCTCTATCTTTCTCCACCTTATCATTCAGGGCTCAGCCCAAACCTTGATTCCTAGAGGTCTTCCCCGCCCACTTACTCTAAAACCCCCACCCCACGCTCACCCAGTTACAACTGCTTCACCGTGTTTTATTTGTGTCACAGCCCTAGTAAATATCTGCAACTGCTCTGTTCACTTATTTATTCTAGATCTGCCACTAGAATGTAAGTTCCATGAAGACCCAGACAGTAGTGTCATGCCTGGGTGCCATATAAATACTTTTGGAAGGAAAAAAAATGATGAAGGAAGGCTGGAAGGGAGACAGGGGCAAGGAAGAATGGAGGCATCTGCTTTCTAACCCTGACTTTGGGAACTTGGAAAGATTCTTTGACTTCTCTCAGCTTTTGATTCCTTTTCTGTCAAAAAGGGGATATAAATTATTGTTTGGAATTCAATGAGATCATTAGTGCAAAGGACCCATTTTTCTATTTTTTTCCCCTGGAAACTTTAGGAAGTTCTCTTTAAAATAGCACTCAGCCACTTCTCACTTCCCTTCTCACTCACGTTGTCCCTCTTTAACCTCTCACTTCCCCTCTAAAGGAGAGAGGTCTGGACATTGGCCTTTCCAAGTGGGAGATGTTGTTGAGTTTAGGTTGTAGGCATGGGAAGGCAGCCCGTTAGTGATGGCAGGATTCTTTTAGAGTCTTTGATGGTGTATGTGTGTGTGTGACAGTGGTGGTGGTGGGGTGTAGTTGTTTGATGTGTAATATTTTTGGTGGTGGTGGTGTGTGTTGGTGATTGTGTTGCTGCTGATAGTACTGTATGTGAGGGTTGTATGTGGTGTGTGTGTGCTGGTGGTGTGTGTGTGTGGTGGTACATGTGTATGTTGATGTAATGGGGTATGTGTGGTGGTGGATGTGATGTGTGTGTGCTGGTGGTGTGTGTGTTGGTAGTATGTGTGTGTGTGGTGGGGTGTGTGTGTGTGGTGGGATGTGTGTGTTGGTATGATGGGGTGTGTGTGGTAGTGTGTGCATGTATGTGTGCTGGTGGTATATGTATATTGTTGATATGTGTGTGTGTGGTGGGGTGTGTATGATGTGTGTGTGGTGGGGTGTGTGTGTGTAGTGGGATGTGTGTGTAGTGGGATGTGTGTGGTGGGGGTGGGGGTGTGCTGGTGGTGGTGTGTGCATGTGGTGGGCTGTATGTGATGGGGTGTGTGTGTGCTGGTGGGGCATGTGTGTGTGTGTAGTGAGGTGTGCGTGTGTGGTGGGGTGTGTATATTTGCTGGTGGTGTGTGTGTGTGTGTGTGTGAGCACTGCTGGTGGGGTGTGTGTGTGTGTTGGTGGTGGGGTGTGTGTGCGTGGTGGGGGGGTGTGGTGGTGTGTGTGTGTGTGGTGGGGTGTATATATTTGCTGGTGGTGGGGTGTTTGTGTGCGTGGTAGGATGTGTGTGGTGGGGTGTGTGTGTGTGTGGTGGGGGTGTGTGGTGGTGTGTGTGTGTGTATGTGTGCTGGTGGTGGGGTGTGTGCTGCTGGTGGGGGGTGTGTGTGTGTGTGAGCACTGCTGGTGGGGTGTGTGTGTGTGTTGGTGGTGGGGTGTGTGTGCGTGGTGGGGGGGTGTGGTGGTGTGTGTGTGTGTGGTGGGGTGTATATATTTGCTGGTGGTGGGGTGTTTGTGTGCGTGGTAGGATGTGTGTGGTGGGGTGTGTGTGTGTGTGGTGGGGGTGTGTGGTGGTGTGTGTGTGTGTATGTGGTGGGGGTGTGTGGTGATGTGTGTGTGTGTATGTGTGCTGGTGGTGGGGTGTGTGCTGCTGGTGGGGGGTGTGTGTGTGTGGTGGCAGGTGTGTGGTGGGACGTGTGTGTGTGTGGTGGGGTGTGTATATTTGCTGGTGGTGTGGTGTTTGTGTGTGTGTGTTGTGGGGGGTGTGTGGTGGTGTATGTGTGTGTGTGTGTTGTGGGGGGTGTGTGGTGGGGTGTGTGTATTTGCTGGTGGTGGTGGTGTGTGTGTGTGTGTGGTGGGGTGTGTGGTGGTGTGTGTGGTGTGTGTGTGTGTGTGTGGTGTGTGTGTGTGTGTGGTGGGGGTGTGTGTGTGTGTGGTGGGGGGTGTGATGGTGTGTGTGTGTGTGTGTGTGGTGGGGTGTGTGGTGGGGTGTGTGGTGTGTGTGTGTGTGTGTGGTGTGTGTGTGTGTGGTGGGGTGTGTGTGTGTGTGGTGGGGGGTGTGATGGTGTGTGTGTGTGTGTGTGTGTGTGTGTGTGTGTGTGGTGGGGTGTGTGGTGGTGTGTGGTGTGTGTGTGTGTGTGTGTGTGGTGTGTGTGTGTGTGTGGTGTTGCTGGTAGGCTGTGTGGATGTGAAGTGTGTGTGGATGCCTCAGAGGTCTAACCCTCACAGTAGTCAGCAGCAAGCGTCAGGCTCTCAGGAAGCCCGACTTCCATCCTGGAACGATCCCATGGTGATTTCCCCGGGAAGGCTGCTCCTGGGCACTGCTAATCAGGAGCATTGCCAGCTGCTCTGATTCTGGGATTTTCCATCTCAATTTCTACTTTCTTTTCAAAGTTTTTTTCTTTACCTTATTGAGCATTGTAAACAGGATGGGCTTTTTGTTCACTTGCATTTATTGACTCACTTATTTTATTCTTTTATGATAGCAATAAATAGGCTTGGGAAAACTCTGGGCAAGTATAAACAAGCAGAAGAAAATAAAGAGTCAAACCCACTGTATTCATAGTTATTGATATTCTCCCAACATTCTTTCCATACATCGTCTTAAATTTTATTTGGTCACAGAGAGATCTTTATATACAGCTTTAAAAGACAGAGAATATTGTTGAGTTTTGATAACAATCAGCAGTCTACTGCCTCAGTCTTCTTCCCTACCCTGGTTCCTACTCCATAGAGGTAACTATTTTTATTTTCCCCAGCTTAAGTCTCTGCTATTTACCCCCACCTGTCTACAAAAAAATGCTACTATTACTATTTTTTCCCAGCTTTATTGAAATATAACTGGCATATAACATTGTATAAGTTTTAAGTTCTAAAATGTGATGATTTGACCAGGTATATATTGCAAAATGGTGGCCGCAAGTAAGCTAGTTAACACCTTCATCATTTCACCAAATTATATTCTTTGTTGATGCTTTTAGATTTTTGTCTTTTAACTTCTTGGCAGAGGAGTTGGGATTCTAGCCCTCTCACACACTCTCTCCCCAGCCACTCAGCTACATACCAATCCTACCCCTCTCCGTCCATGTCTCCCACTACCATATATGAATCTGGCTGAATAAATAATCTTTACTTCCATGTTTATGCCACTATAAATATGTTTGGGACATCGATACTTTCTGTACCATCAGTACATTTCCCATGATGTACAACGTTTTTCAATTCTTTGGAATTAATAATGGCCTCATTTTGTTTGCTCAGCTTTCTATGCATCTATCTCTAACTCACTCCAAACTCTTCAATAGAACGGAATTTCCTTAGTATTTTAACAGGTGCATTCAAACACACCACATAAGCTCTGTCCTTAATTTTTGCTCGTTGGAAACATCCTTTCTGGGGCTTTCCATCTTCTTGCTCCAATCTGGATAGACAGTTCTCTCATGTCATGTGTCCTATGTCTTCTCTTACCAATTCCCTGGGCTTTCCCATCCCTTGTCTCTCGCATTGGATCTGCAAAGTCCAATATACCCTGTATTTTTCTAAGGGCTTTAAAATTTTTTAACAGCTTTATTGAGGTACAATTAATAAACAGTAAACTTCACATTAAAATGTACAACTTAATACGTGTTGACCTATGTATGCATTTACAAAACGATCACCACAATTGAAATGATGAAAATATCATATATCCATCATCCCCTAAAATGTCCTTGTGTCTCTTTGTAATCTCTGTCTTCTGTCCTTACCCCATCCACCTGCAACCACTGATCTGCTTTCTGTCCTATAGAGTGATTGGCACTTTTTAGAATCTTATACAAATGGCTTCATCTAGTATGCACATGTTTTTGTCTGACTTCATTTGTTCGGCATAATTATTTTGAGATTTATCTATGCTTTTTCCTGTATCAATAGTTCATTACTTTTGTTGGCTGAGTAGTATCTCACTATATAGTTGTTCCACAATTGTTCACCCATTCTCCTATTGAGAACATTTAGGTTATTTCTATTCTTTGGTTATCAAAGAGAACACTCTTACAAACATTCATGTTGACAAGTACAGACATGTGCTTTTATTTCTCTTGGGTAAAGAACTAAGAGAGGAATGACTGGGTCATACAGAGGTAGGTTTATTGCTGTTCTTGTTGTTTAGTAAACTGCCAAACTGTTTTCTAAAATGTTAGTACCACATTACCTTCCCATCAGCTGTGAATAACAGCTTTAGTTGCCCCACATTCTGGCCAATACCTAGTAGAATCAGTCTTTTCAACTATAGACATTCTATCGAATGTTTAGTAGTATCTCTCTGTGGTTTTAATTTCTTATAGTTAAGCTAGAGTTGGGTCTTTTTTTAACTCACTCTGACAATACCTGTCTTTAATTGATACATTTAGACCATTGATATTCAAAGTGATTAATGATATGGATGGATTAAAATCTTGGATATATAACACCAGAACAGCTGGAACTATATTTAATGCTATATTCTATCTGTTACCTTTCTTTTTTCCTTTTCTTTTTTTTTTGTCTTCCATTATTTTTCTGCCTCCTGGGGCTAAAAAAAGCATTTTATATGATTGCATGTTCTCTTCTTGTATAGGATATAAGTTATACTTTCTTTTTTTACTTAAGTCATTGCCCTAGAAATTGCAATATACCTTTACAACTAATCCAAATTTACTTTCAAATAACACTAGTCCACTTCATGTGTAGTGTGATACTTTATAATAACCAAATAATCTTAGTTGTTGTCTCCAGTCCTTGTATCATTATACATAAATTTATATATGATTTATATATAAATCATTTATATGTGGTTTATATATAAATCATTTATATATAAATGATTTATGTATATAAATTTATATATAAATATATAAATGATTTTATATAAATCATTCCATTTATATATAAGCAAGCATCCATATATATACACATAAGCATATATAATCAAATACTGTTGCTATTATTATTATGAATAACTTGTTATCTGTTAAGTCAATCAATAATAAGAAAAAATAACATTTTTATTTTACCTTCACTCATTACTTCTTTGGTGAGACCCTTTCTCTATACAGATCTGAGTTTTAATCTTTTTTATTTTCATACCAGTTTTAGAATCTGCATGTCAATTCCTACAGGAAAAAACCTTGCTGAGATTCTTATTGGAAGTTTGTTGAGTCTGGAGAGATTTAGTGAGGTTTAGTGAAAGATTTAGTAGAGATTCTTAAAATGTCTCTTAAGAGTACAGAGTCACTGGATCCGTGAACCTGTGCCTCTCCGCGCATTTAAGTCTTCCTCTCAGCAAGGTTTTGTATTTTAAATTTAAAAGTCTTGCATATCTTTTGTCAGATTTGTCCTTAAGTAGTTAATATTTTCAGTGCTACTATAAATTATATTTTTCAACTTCAGTTTCTGATTCTTTGTTTCCTGTCTATAGAAATACAATTATTTTTTTTTTTTACAATTGATTTTTGTATATTGATCTTGTGTCTTACAACTTTGCTAGTCTCCTTTAATAGTTCAGAGGTTAAAGTGTCTGCCTGCGTCTGCCTGCAATGCAGGAGACCTGGGTTCGATCCCTGGGTTGAGAACATCCCCTGGAGAAGGAAATGGCAACTCACTCCAGTATTCTTGCCTGGAGAATCCCATGGATGGAGGAGGTCCATGGGGTCACAAAGAGTTGGACTCGACTGAGCGACTTCACTTTCACTTTTTCACTTTCTTTAATAGTTCTAGAAGCTTTTCTGTGTATTCAAAAGAATTTTCTTTGTAGACCATCATGGAGACAGTTTTACTTCTTCTTTTGGTCCAGACGCCCTTCAATTCTTTTTCTTGCCTTTATGGAGTAGCTACCGCCTCCAGTGCAATGTTGCATAGAAATGACTAGAGAAGGCATCATTGCCTTGAACCTCCTCTTAGGAAGAAAGCATTTGGTCTTTGTGCAATGTTAATTTTAGGAGTTTTGTAGATGCTACTTATCTGATTGAAGAAGTTTCCCTTTATTTCTAGTTGGCTGAGAGTTCTTATCAGTAATAGATATTAGGTTTTGCAAATGCTTTTTTCCCCTCACCTATTAGAAGTAATCATATCTGTTTTCTTGGTCTCATTTTGGACTTAGTCTGTTAATAGGGTAAATTATGTTATTTGATTTTCCAATATAAAGCCAACTTTGTATTTCTGGGATAAACAGCATTGAGTCTTGATGTATTATTTTTCTTTATATATTGTTGAGTGTAATTTGCTAAAATTTTATTAACAATTGTTGCACTTATGCTCATGAGGAATATTGGTCTAGTTTACTTGTAATACCTTTATCTGGTTTGGGTATCAGTATAATACCAGTCTCATAGAATCTGTTGAGAAATACTATTTCCTTTTCAGCATAGAATCAGAATAGTTTCTTCCTTAAATGTTTACTAGATTTCATCATTAAAGCCACCTGGGCCAGGCATTTCCTTTGTGGTAAAGTTTTTTATTTATTTAAAAGACATAAGGTTATTCAGGTTATCCATTTCTTCTTGAGGAAACTTTGGTAATTTGTCTTTCTAGGAATTTGTCCATTCATCAATTTGTCAAATTTATTGTCTAGAGTAGTTAGAAATATTTATTGTACCTTTCATAACTGAGAATCTGAAATGATTTTATCACTACCTCACTCATTGCTGAAATTGGCTCTTTCTGGTTTTATCTATTTTTTCAGTCTGACTTGAAGTTTATCAGTTTAATTGATCTTAAAGAGGCAGCAATTGATTTCACTGATTGTTTATATATTTTCTCTTTTATTAATTACCTTTTATGTTCCTTTCTTCTACTTTCTTTGTTTCATTTGCTCTTTTCTTTTGAACTTCTTATGGTAGAGAATTAGGTCCTTGATACATTTCTTCTGTTTTCTGATACAGTCATTTAGCACTGCAGATTTCCAAATAGTATCTTGGATGATATGTTGTGTTTTCATTTCTCTTTAGTGGAAAATAGTTTTAGGCTTGCCTTGAGACTTTTTCTTTGAACCACAAATAATTCAGACTTGTGTTATTTAGGATTCAAATATTTTGAATTTTCTAAATCTCTTCCTACTATTGATCTCTAAGTTTATTTCATTGTGGTCAAAGAACATACTTTGGAAGACTTGACTCCTTTTAAATTTATGGAGTTGCTTATCTTAGGGCCTAAGCTATATAGTCTCTTGGTAAATGTTTTGTGTGTCCTTGAGAAGAATGTATATTATGCTATTGGTAGTAATCTATAAATGTCTATTAAGTAGGTTAATAATGTTGTTCAAGCCCTCTGTAGCCTCACTAGTCTTGTGTTTTCTTGTTTTATAGTTTTTGAGAGAGGGTTGTTGACATCTCAGACTACAATTGTGGATTTGTCTGTTTCTCCTTGCAGTTTTATTAATTGTTGCTTCATTTATTGTAAAGTTCAGTTATTAAGCATATGATGTTTAAGATACTGTGTCTTTTTGATGCATTGACCTGCTTTATCCCTGATAATGTTCTTTGCTTGAAATAGCTTAATATAGCCATTCTAGCTCTCTTTTGATCGCATCAGCATAGCATATCTACCTCCCTCTTTTTGCTTTTAACCTATTTGTATCTATATATTTAGGGCTGGTTTCTTGTAAGCAGCATATAATTAGGTCTTGCTTTCCCCCCCACCCCCACTTTTTAGATTGTGGCAAAATATGCATAGGATAAAATTTATCATTTTAGCCATTTTTTTCTCCATTATGTAAGTAGCTTTTTCTTTCTTTTTTTTGTTGAAACTTAGTTGATTTACAATATTGTGTTAATTTCAGGTATTCAGCAAAGTGATTCAGTTATACATATACATATATATATATATATATATATATATTTTTTTTTATTCACTCCCATTAATGTTTATTGTAAGACTTTGAATATAGTTTCCTATGCTATACAGTAAATCCTTGCTCTTTATCTTACCATTTTAACCATTTTAAAGTGTACAGTTCAGGGGCATCAAGTACATTTCCAACGTTGTGCAATCGTCACTGCTGTCCATTTCCAGAACTTATTCATCATTCCAAACAGAAATTCTGTACTCATTTAAACAATAAGTCCCATCCCCAGTCACTGGTAACTCCTATTCTACTTTTTGCTTCTATCAACCTGTCTACTCTAGGTAGTTTGTATAAGTGGAATCTCACATTTTTTTTCCTTTTGTGTCTGACTTCTTTTATTTAGCATATCTTCAAGGTTTATCCATGCTGTTATGTATATCAGAATTTCATTCCTGTTAAAGGCTGAATAATATTTTACTAAGTGTATATACCTAATTTTGTTAATCCATTCACCCATCAATGAACATTTGGGTTGTTTCTATCTTTTGGCTATTGTGAATAATGCTGCTAGGAACACTGGTGTGTAAGAATTTGAGTCCCTGCTCTCAGTTCTCTCAGGTATATACCCGGGAATGGAATTAATAGTTATTCTACTTTTACCTCCTTGAGAAACCACCATACTATTTTCACAATGGTTATTCCATTTTATATTACCACTCAGAAATGCATCAGAGTTCTAATGTCTTGCTATTCTTGCCAACACTTGTTGTTTTCTATTTGTTATTGTTTTGTTTTTAAAATAATGGCCACCCTAATGGATGTGAAGTGCTGGATCTAATTTTTTTTTTTTTTGACCATCCCAAGTGGCATGCAGTTTCTTCATTCCCCAACCAGGGATTGAACCCATGCTCCCTGCAGTGGAGGCATGGAGTCTTAACCACTGGACTGCCAGAGAAGTCCTGGGTCTTGTTTTTTTTTAATCCAAACTAACAATAAGTTTTTTTTGTTTTTTAATTAGAATCTGTGTTTGTTTTATACCACTGTGTAACAAATTGTGCCCAAACTCAACAGTTTAAAGCACCAAACATTTTCTATCTCACCAGCTTCTGAGGGTCAGAAAGCCTCAGATAGCTTAGCTGGGCAGTTTTGACTCAGCATCTCTCAGGGGGCAGCAGCAAAAGCAGTAGTCCCTGGAGACTGAGACTGAAGACTTCACTTTCAAGCTCACTCAGGAGGCTGCAGTTTGTCAGCATGTAGACCCCACTGTAGGACTGCTCATATCATAGTCTTCCCCATAGGGAAGTGGGGAAGTCTTCCCCACTGGAAAATCAGTGGGAAAACCTTACGATGGGAATAGCGGAAGTTGTGTCTCAGTGTTAGCCATCATGGAGATGGTCTAAACATCTCAAGGTTCACTTCAGTTCAGTTCTGTTGCTCAGTTGTGTCCGACTCTTTGCGACCCCATGACTGCAGCACACCAGGCCTCCCTGTCCATCACCAACTCCCAGAGTTTACTCAAATTCACGTCCATTGAGTCGGTGATGCCATCCAACCATCTCATCCCCTGTCGTCCCCTTCTCCTCTCACTTTCAATCTTTCCCAGCATCAGGGTCTTTCCCAATGAGTCAGCTCTTTGCATCAGGTGGCCAAAGTATTGGAGTTTCAGCTTCAGCATCAGTCCTTCCAGTGAACACCCAGGACTGATCTTTAGGATGGACTGGTTGGATCTCCTTGCAGTCCAAGGGACTCTCAAGAGTCTTCTCCAACACCACAGTTCAAAAGCATCAATTCTGCACTCAACTTTCTTTATAGCCCAACTCTCACATCCATACATGACTACTGGAAAAATTGGACCTTTGTTGGCAAAGTAGTGTCTCTGCTTTCTAATATGCTCTGTAGGTTGGTCATCACTTCTTCCAAGGAGTAAGTGTCTTTCAATTTCATGGCTGCAATCACCATCTGCAGTGACTTTAGAGCCCCCAAAAATAAAGTCTGTCACTGTTTCCACTCTTCCCCCATCTATTTGCCATGAAGTGATGGGACCAGATGCTGTGATCTTAGTTTTTTGAATGTTGACTTTTAAGCCAACTTTTTCACTCTCCTCCTTCACTTTCATCAAGAGGCTCTTTAGTTCTTCTTTACTTTCTGCCATAAGAGTGGTGTCATCGGTATATCTGAGGTTATTGATATTTCTCCTGGCAATCTTGATTCCAGCTTGGGTTTCTTCCAGCCCAGTGTTTCTCATGATGTACTCTGAATATAAGTTAATTAAGTAAGGTGACAATATACAGCCTTGATGTACTCCTTTTCCTATTTGGAACCAGTCTGTTGTTCCATGCCCAGTTCTAACTGTTGCTTCCCAACCTGCATACAGGTTTCTCAAGAGGCAGGTCAGGTGGTCTGGTATTCCCATCTCTTTCAGAATTTTCCACAGTTTATTGTGATCCACACAGTCAAAGGCTTTGGCATAGTCGATAAAGCAGAAATAGATGTTTTTCTGGAACTCTCTCATTTTTTCGATGACCCAGCAGATGTTGGCAATTTGATCCCTGGTTCTTCTGCCTTTTCTAAATCCAGCTTGAACATCTGGAAGTTCATGGTTCACGAACTGTTGAAGCCTGGCTTGAAGAATTTTGAGCATTTCTTTACTAGCTTGTGAGATGAGTGCAATTGTGTGGTAGTTTGAACATTCTTTGACATTGCCTTTCTTCGGGATTGGAATAAAAACTGACCTTTTCCAGTCCTGTGGCCACTGCTGAGTTTTCCAAATTTGCTGGCATATTGAGTGCAGCACTTTCATAGCACCATCTTTTAGGATTTGAAATAGCTCAACTGGAATTCCATCACCTCCACTAGCTTTGTTCGCAGTGATGCTTCCTAAGGCCCACTTGACTTCGCATTCCAGGATGTCTGGCTCGAGGTGAATGATAATACCATTGTGGTCATCTGGGTCATAAAGCTCTTTTTGGTAAAGTTCTTCTGTGTATGCTTGCCACCTCTTCTTAATATCTTCTGCTCTGTTAGGTCCATACCATTTCTGTCCATTATTGTGCCCATCTTTGTATGAAATGTTCCCTTGGTATCTAATTTTCTTGAAGAGATCTCTAGTCTTTCCCATTCTATTGTTTTCCTCTATTTCTTTGCATTGATCATTGAGGAAGACTTTCTTATCTCACCTTGCTTTTCTTTGGAATTCTGCATTAGACCATTTCTATTTAATGCAATTATTCATGTCTTTGGGTTCAAATCTATCATCTTGCTATTTGTTTTCTATTTTTCCCATGTGTTCTTTGTTCTACATTACCCCCTTTCTGCATTCTTCTGAATTCACTGGAACTTTTTTTTTTTTTTAGAATTCCATTTTAATCCCTTTGTTGATTTATTAGCTACAATTCTTTGTTACGTTACTTTAGTGGCTGATTTATAGTCTGTAGTGTACATGTTTAAGTTTCTACAGCTACCTTCAAGTAATATTATACTATTTCATATATAAAAATCTTACAACAATATAGTTTTGGGAGTAACCTTTCAGCATTTTGCCAAAATGGATGTCTGGGATATAGTAGAGTACCTGGAGGTCTAACTGCCCTGTATGAAGACTTTGGGCTAATTCTCCAGGTTTTAGCCTCATTCTCAATCCTCTCCTTCAGAGAAATCTAGGGATCCCGAATGAACTTTTCCTTAGTTCTAGGGTTCATATCTGTTTCTTTCTAGTCTACTGAAGAAAGGTTAAATTCCCTTCTCTTCCTTGTCAGTTGGATACCATTATTCCATTTTTATGCTTTTAGAACTTTGTCAACATCTCTTGCTTGCTACTGTCTCCTCTCTAGTTCACTTAACCTACTGGAGAAAGTTAAAAGATCCATCTCTCTGCCAAGTTAGTTACTACAAGTCCATCTGTTTTCCAGCTTCTGTACTTCTGTTTGCTGTCGCCTCCTCTCCTCTCCCCTTGTCCTTGTGGCCCATGCCTTTTGCATTCCTTTACTATCACTTTAGTGGGATTCCAGGAGGCAGTGGAGATAACGTGTATCCAAGGGGCATTCACTGGAAAGAGAAGTCAGGGGTCCAGGCAACCAAACAGCCGAGTATGGAAAACAGTGGTGATTGGACAGATCAGAATCCACTCCCCGCTTGCCAGGGCTTGCTGACCTCCACTGACCTGTCAGGACTCATTCCAGGAGAAGCAAGGGACCGCAAACGTCCCACTGAAACACTGGATTATATGTCGTCTTAGACCCAGCTGTAGGGATTCCTTCAGTTCATTCCAGATGCCTAAATTGGCAGCTCCTTCATGCCAGTCCAGGCCAGCTGACTCTGAGCCCTTGATCTAAATCTATTTGATTTTCTCTAGGTCAAGAGAGATCAGAGAAGCCACTTTACCTGATACCTGTCCTTTTGAGATGTTACAGTGATTTCTCTCTTTGAGCTGCTCAAGCCCAGTGGCCAAAGCCTCTGCATCCTGCCCGCATTAACAGAGGTTTGATATTAAGATTGATGGCGGCGGAACTACTGGCTAATCTAGGTTTTCTGGTGGTGACTCTAGGTGAACAATGGTCCTTTGATCTTCGGAAGCAGGCAATACAGTCCTGCCTGCTCGGGGCCTGGCACAGGCTGTGGAGGTCAGTCAGAGGCCCTAGAGAATCTAGTTTCTCCGGCTGCAGATTGGAGTGATTTGCATTTCAAAGGCTCCAGATAAACTGCAAAGAAGTACATTGGGGAAAGATTACTTCTAATTCCTAAAGATATTGAAAGGCTTGGTCATCGCTGACCACCTAACTGAAGTCTGTCCAAGAGTGAGTTTTCAAGTGAAAGAAAGATGCAATCAAGCCCAGGGATGATGTCAGAGACATAGGGAAGGTGGAAACAAGGGGGAAGGGAAGCACTGAAATCTACAATCAGTGAGAAGGACATTGATAGCGGTCCACCTGCATTTCTCTCCGCTTCTTTCATTTCCTATGTAAGAGTAGGAAGGACCTTTCAGAACTATCTGGTTGACCCCCAGTTTCATGAGTGGAGGGATTCAGGTGCAGAAGGCCAGATATATTGTTTATTGCCCAAATGGGTGAGGGGTGAGTCAGGATTAGAAGCCTCATGTCCAGCCTCCCAGTCCTGTATCCTTTCCTCAAACAGGCTTGGCCAGTGTTGGCCTGGAACCCATTGCTTTGAGACACAGAGGAAGTGTACTACGGGGAAGAAATCTAGAACTGTATGATTGTCCCTTTAATTTCTCTCTTTGTGTTTACTTTGGAAGCTTTAGGATATTCACAGTGACTGTGATTGCAACACCTATCAACAGCCTTAACACTGTATATCTTTCTTTCTTATTTTTTTTTAATTTTTTGTTTTGTATTAGGGTAAAGTCAATTAACAACGTTGTGATAGTTTCGGGTGGACGACAAAGGGGCTCAGTCATACATATACAGGTACCCATTCTCCCCCAAACTCCCCTCTGGTTTAGGCTACCATATAATGTTGAGTAGAGTTCTATGTGCCACACAGTAGGTCCTTGTTGGTTATCCACTTTAACATAGCAGTGTGTACATGTCCATCCCAAACTCTGCAACTATCCCTTCCCCCACCCTTGTCCCACAGCAACTGTAAGTTCGTTCTCTAACTCTATGAGTCTCTTTCTGTTTTGTAAGTTCATTTGTATTATTTCTCTTTAGATTTCACGTATAAGGGATGCCATACAATGTTTATCCTTCTCTGTCTGACTTACTTCACTTGGTATGATAATCTCTAGGTCCCTCCATGGTGCTCTAAATGGCATTATTTCATTCTTTTTAATGACTGAGTAATATTCCATCGTATATATGTACCACATCATCTTTATCCATTCCTCTGTAGAGAGAAATTTAGGCTGCTTCCATGTCATGGCTATTGTAAACAGTGCTGCAGTAAACACTGGGGTCCATGCCTCCTTTCAAATCATGTTTTTCTCCAGATATATGCCCAGTAACACTGTATATCCTTTAACCTAATAAATACATTTCCAGAAATCTTGTCTCCAAAAAATAATTTAGCTATGCACCAAAAGAATAATTATCTCAATCCTTTTAGTTTTTTTACAGCAAAAAATAGGAAAGAAACATCCCACCATAGGAGTACAGTTAAGTAAATTCTGACACCTCCATATGAAGGACTACCATATAGTTATTAAAGCAGTTGTACGGACTGTATTTAATGAAACAGAAACTTTGACATATCAACAGATAAAAAGTGTTACAGAAGAAAATGTACCATGTGTGCTGTTTTGAGGTAAATAATATATACATGAATACAAACATAATTAGAAGTATATATCAAATTTTAGTAGTAGGTCTCTTTGAGTGGGATTATTGTCGTTTTGTATTTGAGGTTTTTTTTCACATTTTCTAGAATTAACATGTATTAGTTTTTGATGAAATTTTTTAAAAACTTTTATCTTTTACAGAGTCACAATAAGTTACTAACGAATAGAACAAGTCAATTTTTGACTTACTCTGCTAGTACAAAAGTGTGGTTCTTCTAAGGATCAACCCATAAATATCTCATAATAATTACTCCTTTTACCCATCCTGCCAGGTCAGCCATTTTGCTTGTGTTGGTCCTACACTTAGACTTTTTTTGTTTTTAATTATTGAACTGAGTTGCTGCTTTTTTTTTTTTTTTTAATTACAGGATAATACCTATCAGACCACAGATAAAAGAGCTTCTTTAAGCTTTGAAGCAGAAACAAACAAACCATTAGAGATCTGGGCTTGCAAATTTTAAGCAAAGATGCTTATAACTGTCCCCACTGAGTGACTTCAGAACAAAGCCTGCCATATCAATCTTGACAACCTTCAGATGGTTTTACCTTGTAGGTTTCAAACCAAACAGTAATAAGAATTTACAAGAGGCAGTTCTGACTGTGAGGTCCGAAGTCAACTGTTGTCAAAACAAAACCTGGTTAGTGCATTTGTAGGGTGAGCATATCATCCAAACCACGGCACTTCTGAAAGTTTAAGGGGTACAGCTGTCATTCCATGGGGCACCAGGCAGGAACTGGGGTGGTCTGGGGCAAAATGAGACTTACAGACCTATGGAAGTAGCTTCTTTTTAGACAGCTCTGTTTGAGGGTCTATGCAAGGTAATAGAATGTGGGACTTAGAAGAGCCCTTGGAAGCTAGCCACAGGATAGCCTGATGGGGAAGCTGAGGTGCAGACTGAGGAGGAACTAACCCCAGGCCAGAGGCAGCTCCTAACTAATGATCCAAGGCTAAATGCCTTTTGCTGATTTCTGTAAAAGGAACAAAATCCTTTTATCTAAGGCCATGCAGAGGGCGCTGAGGCATTCAAAGGAAAAGAGGCAGCACAAAGAAATAAAGACCTGCCAGAAAGATCTGGCTTTAGATCCCACTCTTCTGGCTTTATCACTTTGGGGGCATTCACAGGGCCACTCTGAACCTCAGTTTCTTCATCTAATAAAATTGGAAGGATAACAACTACTTCTTATGGCTGTACTGAATACCTATTAGGTGTTCAAAAAAATGTTCCTTATTATTTGGGTTTTACCTTGCCTGTGTTATTTATTTATTTTTTTTTTAATTATGATGATGATGATGATTTTTGGCTGTGCTGGGTCTTCACTGTGCACCGGCTTCTCTAGTTGTGGCGTGCAGGCTGAGTAGCTGCAGATTTTGTGTTTTAATTGTGGTAAAAGTATATGTAACATAAAATGCAAATGTAATTTACCATTGAACCATTTTAAACTGTACAACTCAGTGGCATTGAAGGTGTTCACATTGTTGTATAACCATCACCACCATCCATCTCCAAAACTTTGTCATCATCACAAAATTCATACCTATTAAACATAATTCCTCCTTTCCACCTCTGCCCCCAGCCCCAGGCAACCACCATTCTATTTTCAATCGGAATGAATTTGGCGACTTTAGGTACGTCATGTAAGTGTAATCATACAATTTGAATCCTTTGGAGTCTGGCCTATTTCATTTAGCATAATGTCTTCAAGGTTTATCAAAGTTGTAGCATGTGTGAGAGTTTCTTTCCTTTTTGTAAAGCTGAATGATACGTATGTAAATACCACATTTTGTTTATCCATTCATACCTCGATAGCTATTTGGGTTGTTTCCCCCTTTTGATTATTGAGAAGGATGCAGCTATGAACTTTGATTACAAGTACCTGCTCAAGTCCCTGCTTTCAATTCTTTTGTGGGTATGCCCCAAAGTGGGATTACTGAACCATATGGTTGTATTTATACATCACTATAAAGTGATACTTGTATATATAACCTTGGACTAAAAAAAAAAAGTTACTAAACCTTTTGAACCTCACTGGAAATAATAACTTTCTCTCAGGCACTGCCATAAATGTAAGTTACCATAGGCATAGTGATGATACACAGTAATGCAGATTTTAAAAAATGTAGTTCGTTGCTCCGGGGCTGTGAACAGGTTGGGGTGACCCAAGGCATTTGTCCTCCTCAGGAGGCCTCCCTGAGAGCCTCCTGCATTTGCAAATTCCTTTAGTTCCAGAGATTTTACTTCCAGCCCAAACTGCCCCTTTCTTCCCTTCAGCAGATTTTGATCCTGGAAAGTTGTGTTTAGTAATATTTTAACCACTCATTATTCAAGGAACCCTGGGGTGGTTCCTTCTGGAAAAGCCAGACTCCGTCGGTGGAGGAAATAACAAGCTCTAAATTACTGGTAATAAATTAGAGCTTTGATGTAAAGAGTTCGGACCTGTGTGGAGGACTTCACAGTTTACAGGAGGCTCTCACCTCTGCTAGTCTGAGTCATCTGGTGTTTATGGGGTGGAGCCATGTAGGGAGTCTTTTACACTGAGGAATTGAATATTGGGTTGAATATTGCCACAGAAGACAAGACTTTGGAAGCCAGCATTTCTGCCTTCAGACTCCATCTCTGCCACCAACTCTGCCACCTGAACTAAGTTACTTCTCTCTGGATTTCAGTTTTCCTGGCTGGAGAATGGAAATGATACCTATCCCCTGGGATTGTTGAAGAGATTAAATAAGATAATGGATTTAACATTCAGTAGGGGCTATGTGTGTGTGTGCTCAGTCGAGTCCAACTCTTTGCCAACCCGTGGACTATAGTCCATCTGGCCGGCTCCTCTGTCTGTGGGATTTCCCAGGCAAGAATACTGGAGTGGGTTGCCATTTCCTTTCCTTCTCCAGAGGATCTTCCCTACCCAGGGATCAAACCCACATTTCATGTGTCTCCTGCTTCGGAAGGCAAATTCTTTGCCACTGTGCTACCGGGGTGTGCTGTGCTGTGCCTAGTCACTCAGTCGTGTCTGACTCTTTGTGACCCCAGGGACTGTAGCCCGCCAAGCTCCTCTGTCCATGGAGATTCTCCAGGCAAGAATACTGGAGTAGGTTGCCATGCCCTCCTCCAAGGGATCTTCCCAAGCCAGAGATCAAACCCAGGTCTCCTGCATTGCAGGCAGATTCTTTACCATCTGAACCATCAGAGAAACCCAAGAATGCTGGAGTGGGTAGCCTATCCCTTTTCCAGGGGATCTTCCTGACCCGGGAATCAAACCAGGGTCTCCCGCATTGCTGGCAGATTCTTTACCAGTTGAGCTACCCGGAAAGCCCACCACTTGGGTATACTTCAATTAAAAGAACCCAGTGGTTTCAAAAATCAAAAGAAAAAAAAAATCATGTTCTAAAAGTGACTGTTTTCATGAGGGCCTCAGCAAATAAACTTACTTTTCCTGCAGAAACGTTAGTAATAAAGGTCTTTTCACAATGCATTTATAGCTTTCAAACCACCTCACTTAAGCAATCCCTGTGCCCAATGACATTCAGCTCTCACTAATCAGCTAGTGACCTCATTTTTCTCTCTCCATGGTGTGTCCTTATGCCTTTATCACCTGCTCTTTGGAACAAGAAAGCCAAGCAACAAGATTTTTAAAAAAGGGAAGCTGTGATCAGCATAATGCAATTTGTGTTCCATAAGCAAAGGCTAAATATATGATCCCCAAGATAAAAACCAGAAGTGGTTTTCTATAGCAGGAGCTGTACCTGCCCCAACCAGTGCAAAGACAACCTCCTTTTCATCTGTTTGGTGCTTATGTAACCTTTACATTCTCGAGATTCCCCCCAGCCCACCAGATAGGCAGTATCCTACCATTGTCCCCATTTAGTCCAAAAACCCGAGTTCCAGAGAGGTGAGGTCAGTCACTCCAGGAGACTCAGCTGATAGGTGAATAAGACAGTGTCTCTTCTCTCCACACTACTTCTGTGGGCCACAGAGCTGGGGGTGTCCCTACCAGCTTCAGGTGGTGATGGGCTGAGGGTGGAGGGACCCCTCCAGAGGGCTGGAGGCTAAGGGATGGACAGGGGGGTCTTTTCTTAAGAGACCTGTTGGTGGAACCAAGCAGATCCTGAGCAAGTAATAACTTCTGGATGTTTCAGGGCCAATTGTACAGTGCCCGAGGAGGTAGTCAGCCTGCCTGTAAGTCTGAATGGAATTCCTTGGCTTATGAAATAGCCTAGAGATCAAAGCACCCTTATCTCTGGTGAGACAGCTAAGATTCCTAGGGCTCTGGCCCCTTTCTCTGGACTTGGCTTGCCCTGCCCCTCTGGGGGTCACCATCTGAGCACAGAAGCCTGGAAGGGGCAGGCTCATAAACCAGTTGGTCCCCAAACCTGACACATACTTGGTATCCCCTCAACACAAGTTGATAAAAAAAAAGCAGGTTTTCCTCCAAGCCTCAGTGTTTTCCATCTATGAAATGTGGATATTAACAATACTTAGCTCTACTGTGTGTATCGAGTGAGAAATCGGCAAGCAGCCTAGGAATATGAAGGACATTCAGCAGGTTAGTAGCTATCATTATTTGGTCTGTGGTTAGTGGAGGAGAGAAACCTCCATCTTTTGAGGGTACCAAGAAGGCCTCCTGCTTCAGTGAACCTGGGACTGAGCCTCCAAGGAAGATGGTCTAAGAGGAAACAACAGCATCCCAGATAGGGGAAACCATGGAGGCAAAGGCAGAGTAGATAGTGGGGCTGGGACTTCCTTGGCGATCTAATGGTTAAGACTCTGAGCTTCCAATGCAGGAGGCGTGGGTTTGATCCCTGGTCAGGGAACGAAGATCCCACATGCCGCAAGGCCAAAAAAATAAAAACAAAGTGGGGCCAGAGGAGGGGGCAGGGGCAGAGCTGGCCATGGGTGCTGGGCTCCTGCTGGTTCCCTATTCAGAGCAGGAGGGCTCAGCCCCCAGCCCAGCTCCTTCGGAGGCCCAGTTCTCATCACAGAAGTGAAAGTGTACCCGCTCCTCTTGTCCTCTGCAAACTTCCTGTGACAGAGAGGCCAGGACAGGAGTCAGAGCTGCATGCCCCATGCTCACCTGCTGTGTCCCAGGCTCTGGAAAAGATGCTGCAGGTCTGGGGTGGGCCTGAGAGTCTGCAGATCTCACAGCTCCCGTGGGTGCCCAGACTTCTGGTCCAGCTTCGAGGACCACACTTTGAGTAGCTGGGCTGGGGAGGCCCCTGGTGAGATTCCTGGAGCTCCTGGTTCCCTCCCCGAAGGACCCACAGCTGGGGGGACAGTGATTCAGCTGCCTTGTGTCTGTAAGCCCAGCTCTCGTGTGTGTGTGTGTGTGTGTGTGTGTGTGTGTGTGTGTGTGTGTGTTGGGGGGGGTGTGCGTGCATGGGTGTGTGCGTGTGCACGCATGCACGTTCCAGTCCACATCTATGTATTTAACTCCACTCCTGCTTGTCCGAGTGTCTGACTCTCTGGCGCCATCCCTGGGGGTCTCTCACCTGAGTCTCCACCTGACTGCAGGGTGCTCAGGTCTAGAATGCTCCATGTCCGTGCGTCCGCCTGTCAGAGAGCTCTGCTGGACTCCGGGTGGCGGGGGGAAGGGAGGGGGGATGGTGGAAGCTGTCACGTGGCAGGGACAGGGCCCCGAGTGCTAACAACTGGCTGACAGCTGGGCACAGCTGGGGACAGCTTGGGCAGGCCTGGGCGTGGGAAAACACACTTCAGGCCGCAACAGCTGGGAGGGGACCACACTCAGAAGACGGGCCCACAGTGCCACACAGTGTGCGAAGGGCAGGGCCCGAGGCCTTGGGCCTGCCAGCCCGGCCACTGTCCTGAGGAACGAGGCCAGCACACAGGATGGCCGACGTTCCCCGCAGGCCCGGTCACGCGGGCTGTCCTGTCGGGGCCTCGCGCAGCTGCTCTGAATCCTGCTCACGCTGAATGTGGACTTTATTTGGTGGGTTCGTGAGGGTGAAGAAGGAAACATCTGTGCATCTCCACCAGGATGCTTTCTTGGAAGGTCTGAGTGTGCAGCCTCCAGGGGTGGCTGTGCTGGGGGCAGGGTGATTGCGACGATAACCGACACTTCTAGAAGGCTCAGGGCCTATTGTGACAATCAAATAGGTGAATACAGGGCTGGCAAAAGGGAAAGAGCATGAAATATCAAGGCTGCTTATTATCATCATTATTGTTATTGCCGCTTTAAGCATGAACATGTTATTCTATTCATTTTGAACAGAAACTGTCCTAAAATATGCTACAAAGCCCTGGTTTTCTTAATCCAGGGACACGGAGCTGATTAAGCCAAGAGCAGGCAGGAGGAGGAGGAGACGTCAGGGCTGCTGGCTCCACCGCCCTGCTTGAAGTTCCCTGCGGTCCCCCCTTATTCCAGGCTGTCGGTCTAGACTGCCTGTGGCCTCCCCCCAGTCACCCCTTCTTAGCTTGCTGCTTACAGCTCAGCAAGCAGATGATCAGAATTGCCAGACCTGGGTGCAAAGTGAGAGGTAGACAGTAACCAGGCCTAGGAGGCTTTGGGGACAATAAAGGTTGTGGCAACTGGATGTCCACATGGTGACCTTGACTTTGATTTTTCAGAAGCTCCTTATTTCTTACTCACCTTCCTCTGGCTGATACCATGTGTGTGTGTGTGAGAGAGACAGACAGACAGAGAGACAGGGATGTTGGCAGAGAAAGATCACTCCCAGTAACTAATAGCATCATGATACCTGTACCTGTAAACCCAGCCTGATGCTGGAGTTTATTTCCCAGACAGAGGCTGCCCAGTATGAGACATGACTTAGCATCTTCAGAGATGTATCATCTAATGCCTGCCAAGGACCTGGGAACGTATGTGCTCACACCAGCGCCCCCCTCCTCCCCACCCCGCCCCCCACCCCGCCCGGCAACCATGCTCTCCTCTCTCAGGCATAGCTGCAAACGGAGACCAAGGAGGTATTAGGCAAACTCTGGAGAATTATCCTGATGTGCTTAAACCCCTGAGGGCTCCCTACAGCTTTGAGAGGGAAATGCAAACAGCTTTCTGTGGCCTGCCCCTTCTCACTTCAGCTCCCAACTCTGCCTGCCCTGGCAAACTAGACCCAGGCACACTGGTCATCTTCCATTTCCCCGAACATTCCAAGCTCTTTCCACTCACGGGCCTTGGAATTTGTAGTGCCAGCAGCTGGAATGTTCAACCCCTGGCCCCACCCCTCCCAAGGCCGACCCATTTCTGTGTCACTTCCTCAGAGAGGGCTTTGCTAACTGTCCTTCTCAAGTAGGTCTCCCGCTGCTGTTCGCCGCCTCCACTGGATGTATCGCCTTCCATAGTGTTTGTTTATCACGATGGGGAATAACTTTGCATCCTTTTTTATTTGTAATCTGCTTCCGTTCACTCCCAACTAAACTGTAAGCACCATGAGGGCAGTGGTCTGGTCTGACTGGCCCACTATTTCATCTCATCTCCAGCCCCTCTGACCCACTAGGCATTTAATAAATGCTTGTTGACAGATGAATGATTAAAAAAACCTTGCACATCTCAGGGGTGCTGAGCTCAAAGCGCATAGAGGCATTCCAAAATGCCTGCAAGAGGGATTGTGTCCCCCAAAAAACACTGTGGAGTGCCCTGCTCAGCTTGCTAAGGACAAGCCTTCCCCTTCAAGGGATCTACCTTCCCAGGTGGTGCTAGTGATAAAGGACCCACCTGCCAATGCAGGAGACTCAAGAGGCTTGGGTTCGATCCCTGGATTGGGAAGATCTCCTGGAGGAGGGCATGGCAACCCATTCCAGTATTCATGCCCAGAGAATCCCATAGACAGAGGAGCCTGGTGGGCTACAGTCCTAGGGATTGCAAAGAGTCAGACACGACTGAGCAACTAACACCTTACTTTTACAGTGTGGTGGGGGAATGTCCCTGCCCCTGTGGATGTATCAGATGGTACCCCAAAACTTAGTGGCATAAAGCAACCATCCACTGTGCTCACTGGTTCTGTGGGCTGGGAATCTAGAGAGGACACAGTGGGGCTGCCTTGCCTCTGCTCTGGGGTGTCAACTGGGAGGCTCAATGTATGGGCACTGAGATGATTGAAAGGTTGGTTCCCTTGCAAGTCTGATGTGTGATGCTGGTTCTGGCCAGGGGTGGGGAGCTCAGTTCCTCTCCCTGGGCTTCTCCATGTGGACTCTGCTTGTGGTCTAGTCTGGGCTCCCTCACAACATGGCGGCTGATTTCAAAGACAAGCATCCCCAGAGAGTCTGGGAGACTCTGAATTGCCCCTGTGAACTCACCTCAGGAATCATGCAACATCTTTGCCACTATATTCTGGTCAACAGGGGATCACAGTGCCCCATCCACAGTCCACTGTATTCCATTCAATAAGGCGGTCACAGTGCCCCATCCATGGTCAAGGAGATATCAATCCTTCCTCTTGATAGGGAGTGGCAAGATTCTGAAAGACCATGTGGAACTGAAAATACGGTGTGCCTTTTTTGGAAAATACAGTTGTCCACCAGAAGATAATATTAGTAATATAGGCTGAGAAAGCACACTAATCCCTCTAAGACTTCACATCATGAGGGTGGGCTTGGGATGAAATAATAATCATGGTAGGAATAACAGGGAGCCAGGGGAAGAAAGTTTAGGTTGACCACTTACTTACATGGGGCTTCTCTCTTAGCTCAGTCGGTAAAGAATCTGGCTGCAATGCAGGAGACCCAGGTCCAATACCTGGGTCCGAAAGACCCCCTGGAGAAGGAAATGGCAACCCACTCCAGTATTCTTGCCTGGAAAATCCCATGGACAGAGAAGCCTGGTGGGCTACAGTCCATGGGGTCGCAGAGAGTTGGACATGACTTAGTGACTAAACCACCACCATCACCTACTTACATTACAGGCCCTGGGTGGATATTTAACATGGATTATATGCTCAGAAGCTCAGTTGTGTCTGACCATTTGCAACCGCGTGGACTGCATGCAGCCCACCAAGCTCCTTTGTCCATGGGATTTCCCAGGCAAGAATCCTGGAGTGGGTTGCCACTTCCTTCTCCATTACATGTATTATCTCACTTAGTGAGATCACATTCGGTGAGCTTTTCACAGCATATAAATCATTTTCACACACGATATTGTAAAAGCTTCAGTGCAAACCTCCCAGCCGGGAAGTCTCAGTTCTACCCATGAGAAAACTGAAGCTCAGAGCAAGCAAGGGGGCACTGCCTTCGTTCCCAAAGCCTGGAAACAGAAGATTCTGCGCCACGGCCCTCCAGTCCCACGGCAGATCTAATGACAGACTCAGATAGGATTTCACATCCTTTAGAGCAGGGGAATGGAGTTGACAATCTAATATCATTTTGCACTTTGCAGCTGGTGTGAAAACGGACATTCTGCCCTGGGAGTTTTCTGTGATTTCTTCCCACAGTCACCCTGTGGTCCCCCAAGCGGCCTCTCCTCTGCCTGTGGGTGATGCAACCATTCCAGATCAATCCCCAGATCGAATCACGATGAAGCCCTGTCCCAGCCAGAGAGGCAGCCTCACGTTCTCACGCATTGTGGTGTCCAGAAGCCACACGCCAAGTGCTGGGGTGCCTGTGAGCATGTTGGAGTCAGCACAACTCTGCCGCTCTCTGGTCAAGTGAAAACAGTGAGGACAAGTCCCTTTGCCCGCATGAGTTTCATGCTTCTGCTCTGTGGAGAGGGAACAAGGCCATCTACACTGCTTGCCCGCACCCCACCCCAGTTAACGGAAGAGTTAAGTGAAGAGGTAGGAGAAATGGTGGGGTCTGAACCATCAAGTCCCGTGCACATTGTCTGGGGCTGGCTGATGCAGGAACCCAGCAGGAAAACCCACTCTCTTCTCTTGGGGTTCAAGTTTTGAATGTGTCTCTGTTGGAAAACCTGCACCTATGACTTAGGGTAAAGCTAGGTACTCTAAAAAAATAACGCCAAACAAGGTACAGTGCCTCAAATCAAGTAGAAGTGCTTGAGAGACCTTGTTCTCATCCTTGGATGGGAAGGACCAGCCAACACTTCTCTACCTCCATCTGCAAATGGAGGGGGACCTTGTGGAAATGCTTTACCCAGCCTTCATCCCCCAAAGGAATAAACACATCTTAAGAGTAATTTGGCTTTGGATTCTGGACTGCTGTTGCATAATTTCACATCATGTGGCTACACAATAATCTACACAACCCTCTCTGAGGTTGATTCTGTTTCTGTTGTCTTTGATGTCATTTTAAATGACAAGTTATGCTATGAATATGATTTTTAAAGGCATTTTATGTTATTTTAGTGAGATCTTGAGATGGAGAGGATTTAAACATGTGTGACTAGTCTGAGTTTTGACCCAGAGCTCTGCAGGTTTCTTTATATACCTTTTTGCTATAGAAAACTTGAAACTTGGCCACTCCATCGTAAAAACCCAGTGTCAACATTATCAACATTTTACTAATCTGTCATCTCTCTAGACTTTTTTTAAAAAAATTATTGAAGTATAATTGAATTACAATGTTGTATTAATTTCTGTGACTCGTTATACATACGTATTTCTTCTTTTCCATATTCTTTTCCTTTATGTTTTATCACAGGATATTGAGTATAGTTCCCTCTGCTTTACAGTAGGACCTTGTTGTTTATCCATTCTATATATAATAGTTTGCATCTGCTGTCTAGACTTTTATTTTCTAACTTGCTAGAGGGTTTTGAAGTAAGTTATAAACATCATTTACTTCGACATGAATAAAGCAATGTTAAAAACTTGACAGTTTAGAATCAGATACTTTATTTCCTCGACTTAAAGTGTAAATTTTTCACCTACTTAGTTCTTTTCTCAGAGGCAATCAATGTTATCTGGCTCTTGCATATCCCATTCAGAATATATTATGCATCTTCTTACTTTTTGTACCCAAATGGCAGGATGTTATAAGTACTGTTCTGAACCTCTTTTTTTTTTTCCCCATCAAATAGCATACCAATGATTTTCCCATGTGTCTCATGCAGAGCTCCCTCACTCTTTTTAAATGACTGTAAACTATTCTATCAAAGGACTATACTGTAATTTATTTAATCAGTTTCTTCTTATACCATTTCCCTTCTCTTGCTGTTACAAGCAACACCAAAGTATACTCTATTGTCTTTATCACTTGTTCCATTATTTTCAAAGTCCCCTGCATACCCATCCACAATCTCACCCCTTTTCTTTCCACCACAGAGTTTTCTACTACCTTATGTTTAAGTTTCATTATTTTCTTGTTTTTCTTTAGAGCTCTGCCACATATGTTTGTATCCTTACACAATACCTTGCTTAGATTTCTATGATTTTGAACTTCATGTAAGCAGAAATATACTCTATGTATTCTTCTGCAATTTGCTTCATTTTTTCAACATTAAGTTCTTGAAATTTATCTGTGGTGGGAGCAGAGAGATAAATTGGGAATTGGGGATTAAGAGATATATGCTGCTATATATAAAATAGACAAACAGCAAAGACCTATTGCACCGCACAGGGAACTATATTCAACATCTTGTAATAGCCTACAATGAAAAAGAATCAAAAGAATATGTACACATATAACTGAATCACTTTGCTGTACACCTGAATAATTGTAAATCAGCTGTATTTCAATTTAAAAAAATGTATCCATGATCTTTCATGTAGCTGCAATGCATTTATTTTCCTTTCTGTATGCTATTCTGTTGTACTAGTATATCATAAATTTAAGTATTCATTATTGGTGGGCTTTTGGACTGTTTCCAGTTTTGCTATTATAAATGTACTAACTTGACAATTTTTAAAGCATCTCTTCATAAGCACAGGTGGAAGAGTTTTTCTAGGGTATTCACTAAGAAGTATAATTGTCAGATTCCATACAAATATTTATCATAGGATGCCCAATTATTTTCCAAAGGGATTATATCAATTCATACTCCCATCATCAGTGTATAAATATTCTGGTTGCGCCAACCTCACCAAAAGTTTATATTTTCAGACTTTTTCATTGTCACCACTATGACAGATATTAAAATATATTTCTTTAAGATTTAAAATTGCATTTTCCTAATTGGTAATTAAGTTGAACATCTTATCACATGCTTTTTGATCATAAAAGACTCTTGCTACATAAAGTGTTTTTTCAAATCTTTCACCAAGTTTTCCATGAAGTTTGTTTTGTCATATGAGTAATAATTAATGCTTTGTCCACTACATATATTAGAAATAAATTCTCCAACCTTACGGGCATTTTCATCCCCAGTCTTTGCAAGTCTTTGCATTCTCTTTATGGTATCCTTTGAATAAGAATGTTACATTTTAATGAAGTCAACTTTACCTTTTTCTTTATGATTTGGGCACTTTGTTATTTGTACATCTTGTGACTTGTTCAAGAAATTCTTTCTTTCTTGAGGCCAAAAACAGTCTTTTATGCTTCATTTTAAGTCTTTCATAGTCTTATTACTTCTGTTTACATCTTTAATTCACTTGGAATTGGTTTTCGTGTATGGTGTGATGGTGGTGGTGGTTTAGTCACTAAGTCGTGTCCAACTCTTGAAACCCCATGGACTGTAGCCCTCCAGGCTCCTCTGTCCATGGGATTCTCCAGGCAAGAATACTGGAGTGGGTTGCCAATTCCTTCTCCAGGGGATCTTCCCGACCCAGGAATCGAACCCAGGTCTCCTGCATGGGAGGCAGATTCTCTACCGACTGAGCTACAAGGGAAGCCACCGTACGGTGTAAGGTAGAAGTCAAATATCACATTTGCCATACAGATAACCAATTGCGCCAACACCACTGATTAAAATTCCATCCTTTTCCCTCTGATTTGCAATGCCTGCTCAATCATAAATCCAGTTCCATGTGTGTGGAAGTCTGGTCCAGGCTCACCAGTCAGCTCTTGTTTATCCGCCCAACAGTTAAACTGATTATCTCTGAACTGATGCTGAATTGTCTTCATTATTATAGTTTTACAACACTTCTTGATGCCTGATTAAGATCTGCAAAATTCCTCACTTTGTTCGTCATCTTTGAAACACTGTTCTTCAAAGTGCTATTTTGGCCTATGCTTTTGTATATACATTTTCAACATGCATTTGTTTACTTTTGGCTGTTTTGGATTTTCGCTGCTGTGCAGGCTTTCTCTAGTTGCAGCGAGCAGAGGCTACCCTTTAGGTGCCGTGCCATGGGCTTCTCAATACAGTGGCTTCTCTTGTTGTGGGTCATGGGCTCTAGAGCCCCCAGCCTTTAGTAGTTGCATCATGTGGGTTCAACAGTTATGGTACAAGGGCTTAGTTGCCCGCAGCATGTGGAATCTTCCCAGACCAGGGATCGAACTGGTGTCCCTTGCATTGGCAGGCAGATTCTTAACCACTAGACCATCAGGGAAGTCCCTGGTATATTCATTTCAGAGTCAAATATTGCTCTAAAATGAGTGCAGTTTTTACTTCTAGTGATGTGTGAGGATTTAATCAAATGATATATGGAAAGCATCTACCATAATTAATAGGTGCTTGGTAAATGATTGGGAAAACAAGCTGGCAGAGTAACCTTAGGAAAGTATTCTTGGTGTTGGGGTCTGCTGCCCGTAGTGATGTCAGTGGTAGGTGACGTGGTGTGACAGTCTCACTCTGCCCAGCGTATCACAGAACTGATGTAGGAGTGGGAATGAGAGAAGAGATGTGAGAACACTGCCAACTGCAAGTTGTCTGCTACTTTGTATTCCTTCTACGGGGATTATCATCTGGCTATTGATATGATTGCAAAGTCCTTGGATGGATGATAATTGACTCCAACGGTGTCACCAAAAACCATGCAAGCTTGTGGAATTTTAACAGTCTCATTCCTTTTCAGAAACACTTTCTAGTTTCACTGATACCATGAAGGTCTTTACAGGGATGTGTTTTTTATTCTGATGGTACACATGTGCTTATCTCTCCAAAGGGGTTTTGCCAAGGGGTTTTTCTCAGGTGCTCAGCTATGACAAATGAAACTTTGGTATCAGAAAAATTATATATTATGGTACGGTTGACTTTGCTTCTATAGGGGAAGATAAATTTGCCTCTGTTCTCTTAGGTTCTGTGACTGGGTCTTAGAATGAAATGGCCATAAGACAGCTTAGCAGGAGAAAAGTTTACAAATTTTATTTCAGATTTGCACAATTACACAGAAGTCTTCAAAAGGAAAATGAAGGCCTGAAGAGGTTGTTAAGACGAAAAGCTTATATACTTTTTACACAAAGGACAATAAATTGTGGGGATGTGACAGGACAAAAAGGCTTGGGCTAGGGGGAAGTAAATTGTGCGACAGTGACCAGGAAATATATGTGGAAAACTAATAGACCACGTGGGCTATTTCAGAAGGTTTGTTTGTACAGGTCCATTCTGGTGTTGACAAGTCTCCAGCGATAAGAATGCTCTTCTCTTTCTGGTACAGGGGAGGCACCTTTCTCAAGGGAAATTTTAGATCCTGCTTTTAGGGAGAGAGGGGAAGGTCAGAGAGCCTACCTAACTCCTGCTTCCCAAGTGCCTTCATGCCAAAGCCCCATATTCTGGGTGGCACGTTAGGGTCCCTTCACTCCCCAACTCCCAGATGCCCTTAAAGTGTTTCCAAGCCTGAGCAGCAGCATGTGAGCCCATTACTCATCACGAGGCACCTGCCTGGCCCTCGGGCAACAGCCTGGACTCTGCCCCTGGCCTGCAGAGCCCCTGAGGACATGGCCGGGCTCACAACAGCCCAGGCAGACCTGAGACAACTCCGGATGAAGAATGTGGGGCTGCCAACCTGGATTCACGACCTGTACTGACCCCTCCTGGGTTCTGTGACTCGGGGCCTATGATGTCCACCCCTTGCAATTTCCCTAATGAAATGTGGGCATCACATCACTTACCTCTGGGAGAATGAGTGTAGGACACTGAGCACCCAGTGGGCACTAACTAGGTGGTCACTTTGGCCATGTGCATACTCAGTCCTTCAGTCGGGTCGGACTTTTGCGACCCCATGAACTATAGCCCTCCAGGATCCTGTGTCCAAGAGTTTCCCAGGCAAGAATCCTTGAGTGGGTTGCCATTTCCTCCTCCAGGGGATCTTCCCGAGCCAGGGATTGAACCTGCATCTCCTGCTTTGCAGGCAGATTCTTTATCGCTTAGCTGCCTGGGAAGCCCACAGATCAGTAAATGCTGATTGGAGAACTGGGGGAGCAGAATATGGGGGGTATAACAATGGTGGAGTGACATAATGGTTCACTGGTGGAGTGAACACTGGGGATGTTGTGTATAAGGGGGGTAGGGGATTAAGCAGGAAAGGAATATTGGTGTCAAATCGGGAGATCCGAATGTTCAGGCTTAAACATTTAAGATTTATCCTGTGGTGCTGGACTCAATTTAACTAACACTTTGCCACCACTTTGCTTCTTGCAGGTGTCTGCAACCTGGTCCAAGGATCTCAAGTCTGTCTGCCACTCCTGGACCTTCCATTTTCTCCTGGAGTTTTACTAGTTCTTATCTTATTGAAGGGGTTCCCTGGTGGCTCAGACGGTAAAGCGTCTGCCCGCAATGCGGGAGACCCGGATTCGATCCCCGGATTGGAACGATCCCCTGGAGAAGGAAATGGCAGCCCACTCCAGCACTCTTGCCTAGAAAACTCCATGGATGGAGGAGCCTGGTGGGCTACAGTCCACGGGGTCGCAAAGGTTCGGACACAACTGAGTGACTTCACTTTCACTTATCTTATTGAAAGTGAAAGTGTTAGTTGCTCAGTCATGTCCAACTCTGTGACCCCATGGACTATAGCCCGTCGGTCTCCTCTGTCCAAGGAATTCTCCAGGCGAGAATACCAGAGTGGGTAGCCATTCCCTTCTCTGGGAATCTTCCAGACCCAGGAATCAAACCCAGGTCTCCTCATTGCAGGCAGCTTCTTTACCATCTGAGCCACGAGGGAAATCTTGCTTCCTATAAGTGCCTGCAACCTGGTTCAAGGATCTTAAGAGTCTGTCTGCCACTCCTGGCTCTCCCAGCTTCTCCTGGAGTTTTACCAGTTCCTATATTAGTGCTTTCCATGTAGAGATCCTTCTAGTAAACTCCCCATTGCCGGTTCTGCCTGGCTTTCCATTTCCATCCCCCTTGAGTTATTCTCTCAGGGCTTATCAGCAAAGCAAGGGGCATGCTGTGCTTTCTCCAAGTCCACTCTGTCACCTGGGTCCCAGCTGCCCAAGAGCTGAGGCTCCGTTCCTGTTTGGGAGGGTAGGTGGTGCATTGGCACTGGGGAGCTGATGGAGAATTCTCAGATAGGTAATTATCCAGTCAGACCAGGGACATCACCTGGGGGAATCAGAGTGAACAGTCTACCCAGGCTTCTAGGAAGAAATCAATCAGTTGAACTGATTGGTATGGGGGAGGGGAGGTAGCTCTGGAGAAGGTGTGTGTCACATGTAGCATTATAGGCTAAATACCATAGTCATCAAGCACGGTGGGAGAGGAATGACTTGTCTAGCCTGGCCCTCTAATTACTAGAATCTTCACTGCTATTGTCCAGGGGTGCACCTGGCCCCAATATCTTAACATCTGGAGATAGAGGCCTTGGAGGAGGTATGACAAGGGCTAGACTCTGGACTTATAGTTCACGGTACAATATATCCGTCTCTACCTAGAGAGGTTCTTCAAATCAGAAGTTTGTAAAAACAACCAAGAATGACTTGGCTATGCTCTTGAATGAAATTAACCTGGAGAGACTAATACCTAGTTGAAAGGTATTGGGCAGGACACTGGAAAGAGTAAGAGGTAAAATAACACAAGCATTGATGGAGAGGGCTCGGGATTAACTAATACATTATTAGTTAACCAGCTAGTTAACACAGAGACTCTGTGGCATAGAGGTTAAGAGGTTTTGGTGTGAGACTGTCCTGTATAAATTTGCGCGGAACTAGTTCTTTGACCCTGAGAAAACTGCTGAAAGTTTCTCTCAATGTTGTTAACAAACACGAAGAGAGGCAGAGACAAAAAGAAGTCTCTTGATGTATAGCAAAATAAATATGTTTAGAGTGAACACCTGTATACCCATCATTTCCCAGGTCAAGGACTAGACTCATCACCCTAGCCTCGTCCCTGCCCCCAACCCCACGTTCCCTCCTAGCTCACACTCCCTTCCCTAGTTCCTAAACATAACTACTCTTCTGAATTTTACAGTAGACACTTGGCTGTTTTTCTTCACAGTTTCACCACCTATGTGTGTATCTCTAAACAATGTGATTTAGCTCTGTCTGGTTTTGAACATTCTATTAATGGACTCATACTCTCTACACACTTTCTTCTCTCACTCAATATGCTTTTAAGATGGATCTATGATCTAGCATTTAGCAATATTTCATTAATTTTCATTGTGACATAGTCATACATTAGATGAAGACCTACTCGTTATTTATCCATTCTACTGTTTATGGATATTCTCGTCTTCCCATTTTCTTCCCCCACAAACAATGCAGCCATGAACGTCCTTACCCTGAGTCTTTGTATACCTGCAAGTGTTTTTTGTTCGTTTTACCTTTTATTTATTATTGGAATATAGCTTCCTTTTTTTAAATTCCAGGAATAGAATTTCCCAGCTACACCTCATGTATGGGTTTCAACTGTCACTTATTATGCTAAATTGTTTTCCCAAGTGGTTACATGTATTAGCATTCCCATCAGCTCTATATGAGAGTTCTTCTTACCACATGCCCTCACTAAGATCTGTTGTCGGAAATTTTTTTTTTTCCTGATGGAAAAGTAATATCATGATTTCATTTTCTCGATGATGAGTAAGATTGAAATCTGTTTCTGCAATTGTGTTTTTCCCCCTATGAAATATGTAATAGTCTTTTCATCATTTTTCTATGCTATTGACAATCTTTCTTATTGATGTGTTAGAGTTTTTTTAAAAAAAAAAATATTTTGGATAAAAGCCCTTTATGGGTTATATATGTTGCCAATCTTCCCTCATCCTTTGACTTGTGTTTTTCACATTCTTAATGATGCCTTTTACCCAAGCTGCTTTAACTTTAACAAAATCATATTTATATTTTTTTCTTTACAGATGACATTTTTTAATCTACCTGAGTGATTTTTCTCTACCCAGAAGCCATAAAATATTCACTTACATAATTTCAACTTGAGATCGTAAGCTTCTTAGCACATTTTATTATTTATCTTAGCACGATTTTAATCCTCTGTCCTTTGTTTGGTTTTGCTGTTGCTGTTGTGAAGACAGGTGCCAATTTCATTTTCTCTCTCTTGAAGGTAATCTCTTTTTTTTTCTGGTCTGTGTGTGTCTATGTGTGTGTGTGTGTCTGTGTGTGTGAACATTTTTAAATATTTAGAAAAGTTAAAAGAACAGAGCAATGAACATCATACACCTATCCCAAGGTTCAACCACTGTTAATATTTTTTCTGGCTGCTATTAAGACCTTCTGTTTGTCTTTGATGTTCTGACTTTCACTGTGATGTGTTTTGTTTTGAATTTCTTTCATTTTTTTTCTGCTTGGGATTCACTGGACTTCTGGAATCTTTGGACTGGTGTCTACCATCAGTTCTGGAAGTTTCCTATTTCAGTTTTCTATTGATGCATAATCATTTAGTGGTTTAAAACAATCACACCCATTTATTTTGTTCACATGTGTAGGAGCCAGAGTGGGAAAGCTTGTGTTTACTCGACATGGTGTCACTGGGGGCAGCTCAAGAAATCATTTCCAAGATAACTCTCTCACTTGGCTGACAGATACATGTTGATGCTGAGTACAGCCTGCTTTATCACAACAGAAACTCAGAGATCCAAAAGATCATTTTTATTTTGTCCTGTCTCTGTCTTGCAGTCCAAAGTGATATAATTTCTTCAAAAACATTGCGGTTTCTTATTAATCTATTTACGTATTCACCACATTAGACAAAAGCCACACCCAGCTATTTCTTGGAGATAAGCTTTTCTCCACATGGGACCTTTTGTGAGATTATTAATTTTTATTTATTTTTTAAAAATAAAACCTGCCATGTAATGGTTTATTTTTAAATTTTATTATGTATTTATTATTTTATTTTGGGTTGCGCTGGGTTTTTGTTGCTGGGCACAGGTCTCTAGTTGCAGTGAGCAGGGACTCTTCATTGTGGTTCATGGTGGTGGATTAGTCACTAAGTCTTATCTGACTCTTGCGACCCCATAAACTGTAGCCCACTGGGTTTCTCAGTCCATGGGATTCTCCAGGCAAGAACACTGGCATGGGTTGCCATTTCTTTCTCCAGGTCATTGTCGTTCAAGGGATTCTCATTGTGGTGGTTTCTCTTGTTATGGAGCACAGGCTCTAGGGCTCGAGGGCTTCAGTAGTTGCAGCTCACAGTCTTGGTAGTTGCAGCTAAAGGGCCCAGTAGGTGAGGCAAACAGACTTAGTTGCCCTGAGGCATGCGAGATCTTCCCTGACCAGGGATCAAACCCATATCCCTTTCATCAGCAGACAGATTCTTAACCACTGGACCACCAGGGAAGTCCCCCTTTGTGAGATTTTTAGAAGCTCAATTGTCCTAGACTAGAGAATGTCTATAAGCATTATTGACTCAATGAACATGAATCTGAGCAAACTCTAGGAGACAGTGAAGGACAGAGGAGCCTGGTGTGCTGCAGTCCATGGGGTGGCAAAGAGCCAGACATGACTCAGCGACTGAACAACAACATAAGGTGCTCCATGAAAGCGGTTTGAAGGCCTTTATTGCGTTTGAAAGAGTTCATGTCGTTTGAGAGTCATGGCCTTGTCTTCATCTTTAGAACACTGTGATGGTTAACTTTATGTGTGAAGTTAACTGGGCTAAGGGATGCCCAGATACCTGGTAAAACATTATTTCTGTGAGTGAGTGTGAGTGTTTCTAGAAGAGATTAGCATTTGAATTGGTAGGCTGAGTAAAGAAGATTGCTATTGTCAGGGCAGGTGGGCATTAATCCCACTGAGGACCTGAATAGAACAAAAAGGATGGAGGAAAGGCAGATTTACTCTTTGCTTGAGCTGGAATATCCATGTTTTGCCTTCAGTGTCATCTGCACTTCCTGGTTTCCCAGACTTCAGACTTGGATTGAAACTGACATTAAGGTTCCCCAATTCCTGGGCTTCTGAACCTCCTCTGAGACCCACACTATCAGTTCTCCTGGCTCTCAGACCTTCAGACTCAGACTAAACTACATTTCTGATTTTTTTAGTTCTCACATATGCAGAAAGCAGTTTGTGGGACTTCTTGGCTTCCATAGTTGTGTGAGCTAATTTTTATGGTCAATTTCCTCTTATATATTTATAAATAGAGCCTATGGATTCTGTTTTTCTGGAGAACCCTGACTAACACAACCTTATTTTCCTGAAAGTACACTGGATTTGATCTTTGCTTGGAAGTCATTCTTCATTTGAGAATCACTTACCACACGGATAGACAGAGTAGAGAAACGTTTTTATTTTCAAACACAGTAAATCCTGCCCTCTGCGTTTTTGTTGTGGTTTTTTTAATTAATAAACTTTTCCAGGAGCAGTTTTATGTTCACAGCAAAGTTGAATGGAAAAATACTAATTTCCCACAGACGCCTTTCCTCACCAAACACACACAACCTCCTCACCTTCAACATCCAACATCGTGGGGGTACATTTGTGACAAATGATGAACCAGATATGTCATCATCCACCAAAGTTCATAGTTCCCATGGGGGTTCACGTTTTGTGTTGTACATTCTTTGAGTTTTGATATATGTATAATGATACATGTGTGCGTCTGAGCTCACTCACATTCAACTGTTTGCAACCCCATGGATAACCTGCCAGACTCCTCTGCCCATGGGATTATCTCAGCAAGAATACTGGAGTGGATTGACATTTCCTTCTCCAAGAGACTTTCCTGACCCAGGGATCAAACCTGCATCTCCTGCATTGGCATATGGATTCTTTACCACTGAGCTACCTGGAAAGCCACATATAATGATACATATTGGCCATTAAATTATCACAGAGAAGAGAATAGTTTCAGTGCCCTAAAAATCCCCTGTACTCCACCTATTCATTTTTCCCTCCTCCCAGACCCCTGGCAATCACTCATCCTTTTACTGTCTCCATAGTTTATTTTTTCCAGAATGTCATATAGTTGGAATCATAGAGTATGGGGTCTTTTCACACTGGCTTCTTTCACTTGAAAATGTGCATTTAAGTTTACTGTATGTCTTTCCATGGCTTGGTAACTCATTTCTTTTTATTGCTGAGTAATATTCCAAGCCTTCCTCAGTGATCAATGCAAAGAAATAGAGGAAAACAACAGAACGGGAAAGACTAGAGATCTCTTCAAGAAAATTAGAGATACCAAGGGAACATTTCATGCAGAGATGGGCTCAATAAAGGACAGAAATGGTATGAACCTAACAGAAGCAGAAGATATTAAGAAAAGGTGGCAAGAATACACAGAAGAACTGTACAAAAAAGATCTTTACGACCCAGATAATCACGATGGTGTGATCACTCACTTAGAGCCAGACATCCTGGATGTGAAGTCAAGTGGGCCTTAGAAAGCATCACTACGAACAAAGCTAGTAGAGGTGATGGAATTCCCATTGAGCTATTTCAAATCTTGAAAGATGATGCTGTGAAAGTGCTGCACTAAATATGCCAGCAAATTTGGAAAACTCAGCAGTGGCCACAGGACTGGAAAAGGTCAGTTTTCATTCCAATCCCAAAGAAAGGCAATGCCAAAGAATGCTCAAATTACCACACAATTGCACTCATCTCACACACCAGTAAAGTAATGCTCAAAATTCTCCAAGCCAGGCTTCAGCAATACGTGAACCATGAACTTCCAGATGTTCAAGCTGGTTTTAGAAAAGGCAAAGGAAGCAGAGCTCAAATTGCCAACATCTGCTGGATCATCAAAAAAGCAAGAGAGTTCCAGAAAAACATCTATTTCTGCTTATTGACTATGCCAAAGCTTTCAACTGTGTGAATCACAATAAACTGTAGAAAATTCTGAAAGAGATGGGCATACCAGACCACCTGACCTGTCTCTTGAGAAACCTGTATGCAGGTCAGGAAGCAACAGTTATAACTGGACATGGAACAACAGACTGGTTCCAAATAGGAAAAGGAGTATCTCAAGGCTGTATATTGTCACCCTGCTTATTTAACTTACATGCAGAGTACATCATGAGAAATGCTGGGCTGGAAGAAGCACAAGCTGGAATCAAGATTGCTGGGAGAAATATCAATAACCTCAGATATGCAGATGACACCACCCTTAAGGCAGAAAGTGAAGAGGAACTAAAAAGCCTTTTGATGAAGGTGAAGGAGGAGAGTGAAAAAGTTGGCTTAAAGCTCAACATTCAGAAAACTAAGATCATGGCATCTGGTCCCATCACTTCATGGGAAATAGGTGGGGAAACAGTGGACGCAGTGTCAGACTTTATTTTCTGGGGCTCCCAAATCACTGCAGGTGGTGATTGCAGCCATGAAATTAAAAGACGCTTACTCCTTGGAAGGAAAGTTATGACCAACCTAGATAGCATATTTAAAAGCAGAGACATTACTTTGCCAACAAATGTCCGTCCAGTCAAGGCTATGGTTTTTCCAGTGGTCATATATGGATGTGAGAGTTGGACGGTGAAGAAAGCTGAGCACCAAAGAATTGATGCTTTTTTTTTTTTTTTTTAAATTTTTTTTATTTGTTGGAGGCTAATTACTTCACAACATTGCAGTGGGTTTTGTCATACATTGACATGAATCAGCCATAGAGTTACACGTATTCCCCAGCCTGATCCCCCCTCCCACCTCCCTCTCCACCTGATTTCTCTGGGTCTTCCCAGTGCACCAGGCCCGAGCACTTGTCTCATGCATCCCACCTGGGCTGGTGATCTGTTTCACCATAGATAATATACATGCTGTTTTTTCGAAACATCCCACCCTCACCTTCTCCCACAGAGTCCAAAAGTCTGTTCTGTACTTCTGTGTCTCTTTTTCTGTTTTGCATATAGGGTTATCGTTACCATCTTTCTAAATTCCATATGTATGTGTTAGTATGCTGTAATGTTCTTTATCTTTCTGGCTTACTGCACTCTGGATAATGGGCTCCAGTTTCATCCATCTCATTAGAACTGATTCAAATGAATTCTTTTTAATGGCTGAGTAATATTCCATGGTGTATATGTACCACAGCTTCCTTATCCATTCATCTGCTGATGGGCATCTAGGTTGCTTCCATGTCCTGGCTATTATAAACAGTGCTGCGATGAACATTGGGGTGCACGTGTCTCTTTCAGATCTGGTTTCCTCAGTGTGTATGCCCAGAAGTGGGAGTGCTGGGTCATATGGCAGTTCTATTTCCAGTTTTTTAAGAAATCTCCACACTGTTTTCCATAGTGGCTGTACTACTAGTTTGCATTCCCACCAACAGTGTAAGAGGGTTCCCTTTTCTCCACACCCTCTCCAGCATTTATTGCTTGTAGACTTTTGGATAGCAGCCATCCTGACTGGCGTGTAATGGTACCTCATTGTGGTTTTGATTTGCATTTCTCTGATAATGAGTGATGTTGAATTGATGCTTTTAAACTGTGGTGTTGGAGAAGACTCTTGAGAGTCCCTTGGACTGCAAGGAGATCCAACCAGTCCATCCTAAAGGAGATCAGTCCTGGGTGTTCATTGGAAAGACTGATGTTGAAGCTGAAACTCCAATCCTTTGGCCACCTGATGCGAAGAGCTGACTCATTGGAAAAGACCCTGATGCTGGCAAAGATTGAGAGCAGGAGGGGAAGGGGACGACAGAGGATGAGATGGCTGGATGGCATCATCGACTCGATGGACATGGGTTTGAGAGTTGGTGATGGACAGAGAGGCCTGGCGTGCTGTGGTTCATGGGGTCACAAAGAGTCAGATACAACTGAGTGACTGAACTGAATATTCCAATGTGTATTTATATATCTATTGAGTTTATTGGTTAATTTGCCTATTGAAGGATGTCTTGGTTGCTTCTAAGTCTTGAAAGTTATGAATACAGTTGTTAGAAACATTTGTCTGTGAGTTTTTGTGTAGACAAAATTTTCAATTCATGCGGGTTGCTTTTTTACATTTAAAGAGCCATTCATCACTTTACTTCTCTGCTCTCTAATTTTATTAGTAGCAACTTAGAGGAGCCAGGCAGCACCACTCTGCCTGGAAATTTCCTTAACTAGATTGTCAGTTCATTGGGTACATTTCCTCATTTACATGTTACCAAGGGTGATAATGCTGTTAAATGCTATCTTCCCGCTTGCAAGTTCTTCTGGTCTCTGATTATACCTTCCTCAAGCTCACGTCTTCACCAACAGTCTCCTCAGGGCCCTTCAGCTCCTATCATGTCTGGTGCCAAAGCTAATACTGCATCTTGCAAGTTTTTTGTTATAGCAACAGCAGACTCCTAGTACCAAAACATATCCCAGTTATCAACAGTTTGATTTAAAAAAAAAAAAGAAAAACTCCCTCACAGTTAGCAGCTTAAAACAATAGGAGGGCTTAATTTTGCTGTGAATCTGCAGTTCGGGCTGTGTGGTGAGGGGAGCTCTTCTCTGCTCCTTGTAGCATCAGTTAAGGGCTGTCTCACTCTATTAATAGAGCTCTAATTTTAATATGTCAGTACTTCTTGCCCTATCCTTCCTATCTCTTAATCTTCCTTCCTTCATCTAGGTTATTTATTTACATCCGATTTTACCAAATTTCCCTTTTGGTTCTAATCTCCATTTGAATCCATCTATTAAGTTTTAAATTTCAATCTGAACTCTTTTCTTTTCAAAATAGGTCTCGACTTTAAGTGCAATTTGCAAGCAATAAAATGCATATATTTTAAGTAAATAGCTTGCTAAGTTTTGGTAAATATATACTCGTGTATGGGCTTCCCTGGTGGCTCAGTGGTAAAGAACTCGACTACCAATGTAAAAGACACAAGTTTGATCATTGGGTCTGGAAATCCCCTGGAGAAGGAAATATTAGTAGCAATCCACTCCAGTGTTCTTGCCTGGGAAATCCATGGACAGAGGAGCCTGATGGGCTACAGTCCATGGAGTCACAAAGAGTTGGACACAACTTAGCTACTTGTGCTTAGTCATTCAGTAGTGACCGACTGCCTTTGTGACCCCTGGACTGTAGCCTCCAGGACCTCTGTCTGTCCAGGGGATTCTCCAGGCAAGAATACCGGAGGAGTTGCCATTTCTTCCTCCAGGGGATCTTCCAGACCCAGGGATTGAATCCGAGTCTTCAGTGTCTCCTGCGTTGCAGGGGGATTCTTTAGCTACTAAGTCATCAGGGAAGCCCCAACTTAGCGACTAAACAGCAATAAACATACACATTTTTAGTATGACCCCAATTAAAGCACAGAATATATCCATCACTCCCAAAAGATCCTTTATTGCCTTTGAAGTCATAATATTCCCTTCGCTTCATTCTGAATCCACCATTGATCTGGCTTCTACCCCTCTAGGTGAGTTTTACCTGCTCTAGAACTTCATATAAATGATACCAGACAGTCTGGACTTTTTTGTGTCAGGCTTCTTTCCTCCTCAGCATAAAGATTCCTCAATGTTTGTTGCAAATTTGGGGTAATTACCTAGGTATGGAACTGCTCGGCCATAGGATTAATTTACATTAATTTTACAAGAAAAAGCCAAGCTATTTTCCAAAGTGCTTGCCCCCAATTTACGTCCTCATCAGCCATAATGAAAATTTCATGCCTCACACACTTGCCAATGCTTGGTATTTTAAGTCTTTAAGAAATGTTTCCTCTTCCTAATTTCCCTTTTTCTAATTTACATTTTCCTGTGACTAAAGATACTGAAGATCTTTTTATAGGCCTATTGGCCACTTCCATATCTTCCTTTTGAAATATCTTTTGTTGTCAACCTATTTTAAAATTGTGTTTTTGTCTCATTTTTGAGTTGAAAAGCTAGTTTCTAGATATAAGTGTTAGCTACATCTGTTGCAAATATTTTCTCCATGTCCTTTCACTTAAAAACACCAATAACCATGCTTTTAAAGAGGTTCTCTCACTATGTCTTTTCCCTTCTCTGTTTTTCTTTATAGTCTTTCATCATCTGACACGTTAAAACTTATTTACTGGTTGTTTCTGTCTTCCCTCAGTTCAGTTCAGTAGCTCAGTTGTGTCCGACTCTTTGCGACCCCATGGACTACAGCACACCAGGCTTCCCTGTCCATTACCAACTCCCGGAGCTTACTCAAACACAAGTCCATCGAGTCAGTGATGCCGTCCAACCATCTCATCCTCTGTCATCCCCTTCTCCTTCCACCTTCAATCATTTCCAGCATCAGGGTCTTTTCAAATGAGTCACTTCTTTGTATCAAGTGGCCAAAGGATTGGAGTTTCAACTTCAGCATCAGTCCTTCCAATCTGTCTTCCCAACTAGAATGTAAATTCCATAAATGTAGGGTTTTTCCCTCTTTGTTCAGAGCTGAATCTTCAGCACCTAGAACACTGTCTGGCACATAATAAGCTCTGAATAACTAATTCTGAAAACGAATGGCTAAAGCCCAATCCTGTTTTTTCTCAGTGGAATAACAATGACTAACCTGAACATTTATTTTGAATAAATGGACCTTTACTTTGTCAGTTGATATCCAAAATAAAATATTGGAATACCAACCTAGTTAAAAAGGATTTGAAAGAATTACCTGGGCAGAAGCAACACTGGAGTCTTACAAGGTTAAAGAAGATGCTTCTGAAAAAGCATGCCCCTTTAGATAGACCTTAAAATCTATTGTCTTCAATCTTTTTTTTTTTTTTTCATTTTCTTCTTTTTTTTCCCTAGCCTGTTGAGCTTTTAAAAAGAAGTTGAGACCAGTTCCTCACCAGGAGTTATACAATGAATGAACAGCTATTATCTGTACGTGCAGAGTCTGAAAATTGCAGCCTTGGGTAATGACATTCATTGAGAGAAGTTTCTGAGACCCAAGAGAGGCTGCCATAACAAAATATATTTATAGAGTTCTCTTGTCTTGGCTTAGAATAATTTGACATCAGAATAAAACTCTTAGGCACTAACCCTTTGGTCATAACATTATGTTTTTTCTTTTTTTCTTGAAGCCATTGGACAAAATGCCAAGTATTCTAATACATAATCTCTTAATTTATAAATTCTCAGTGTCTATGAATTACATGGCAGGACATTGTAATACAGTTTTACACAGGGTAGACCTTGGCTGACCCACACAAGGTTTTACTAACTCAATGAGATCTTAGTAACTGAATTGTCCAACCTGGAAATACACCTATCATGTCTATCCAGTTGAGGTTTCTGTCCCTGATGGTACCTGATTGTGTCTGACTCTTTGCGACCCCATGGACTGTAGTCCCCCAGGCTCCTCTGTCTATGGGATTTTCCAGGAAAGAATACAGGAATGTGCTGTCATTTGCTTCCCCAGGGGAGATTCCCCATCCAGGGATCCAACCAGCGTCTCCTGCTTGGCAGGCAGATTCTTTACCATTGAGCCACCTGGGAAGCCTGTATCTTTACATACTAATGTAAAATAGGCCAAATAGAATAACATATATGTATAACTGTGAAATGTTCTGGTGTAAATTAAATACTGACACCCAAAAGTAGAGCCTTGGTAAACTCAGAACCTGAATCACTGCCTGTGCAAGATTGCTGTCTACATAATGGCGCCCCCTGGAGTCTATAACGTGAATTGTGGGCAATCAAGCTGAGCAACCTGGAGGCCTTGCGGGTCATCTCTCTGGATGCCATTTTTTTCATCTTTTTTTGACCAACAAATTCCCATATCAGGGCTTACAAGTTCCCTGTGGAGTGCTATCAGACTCTCCATTTGCAAAATGCTGAGAGATCAATCTTTAAAAAACAGATACTTTCTACACAATGGAGTATAGTAGCTCTTTTTACCCCATTTCTTTGTGGATATTCTAAGTTGGTGATGGACAGGGAAGCCTGGCGTGCTGCATTCCAGGGGGTCACAAAGAGTCGGACACAACGGAGCGACTGAACTGATTCTAAGCATGCTAAGATCTGTGAGGTCTGTGAAAGTCCAGATGAGGTCTGTGAAAGTCCAGATGAACTTCCTCTCATTGCTCTTCTACTAGTTATTATATGGTGACGTGTGGTTCCAAGTGCAAAGAACCTTCTAGACTTCACATTGTACCTGGAAGATATTTTTTTAATTTTTAGTTACCATTGCATATTGGCTATTTCCAATATTTTGCTACAGAAAGAAGTCTTCTGGCCACTGTGCGTATGTACTAAGTTGCTTCAGTTATGTTCAACTCTGTGTGACCCTATGGACTGTAGCCTGCCAAGCTCCTCTGTCTGTGGGATTCTCCAGGCAAGAATAGTGGAATGAGTTGCCGTGCTCTCCTCCAGGGGGTCTTTCCGACCCAGGAATCGAACTTGGGTCTCTTATGTTTAATCTGCGTTCGCAGGTGGGTCCTTTACCTCTAGGCGCCATCTGAGAAGCCCTCTGGGCACTAGCTATAGTTGTGTTAAGCTTTTACAGGTATTTAGCAAGTAAGTTATATTTACAAACCAAGCTAATTTATAAATCAGACGTGCTTCTCTTACTATTGCACCCTTAGGATCCAGCTCAGTGCTTGGCACAAGCTCATTTCAACTGAATCAAATTGAAATTTTATAAGCTGGGTAATGAAATAGGTCTTGGCTTGTTTGAATCGGATTTTCATAGAAAATAATAGATTGATACACATTGATTCAAAAGGCTGGATCATTTATCTTTTCTGGGTTGATTTTAGAAACTAAAAACACAATCTATGAGTCTGCACTTAATAGAAATCTCTAGGAAATTGATAGAAGTCTTATTTTTATTTTCTTTATGTCCAATAGGGCCAATAGATACTAGAAGAGTTCCCTGAATTGTGAAAATGAACTTTGGAAAATTTTCAGAAGAGGTAATTAGCATTCTTAGAGTGATTGGGCTGCTATCTTAAGTGATATTGGTAAAAATTATAAATTAATAACTAATACAATTACAATAATTGATTTGAATGGCACTTGTAAGTTCAACATGTGTCATCATATAAAGTATAATGTATCCACATCAATCTCAAAATTGTGAGGATTATTTTTATTCCCATCTTGGATTTTTTTTGTTTTGTTTATTTTGGCTGAGCCTCTTGGCTTGCAGGATCTTAGTTTCCCAACTAGGGATTAAACTCAGGCCCCAGCAGTGAAAGTGTCAAGTCCTAACCACTGGACCTCTAGGGAATTTCTTTTCTATTCCCACTTTGTAGACAAGCAAAACTGAGGCTCAAAAGGACTTAATAATTGGTCCAGATTGACCCAGCTGGCAAGTGTTTTAATTCTAAAGCGATATTTTTTTCCACAACAACCCAATGCCATGAAATTATTCCTATTAATAGCCTGTTAATTAACATTTCAAGTGTTGTACTAGATATTTAAGGACCAGGGGTACAAAGTAGAATAAAATCTCCCTCAAGGAACTGCAGTCTCCCTAAGGGATACTGGTGGTAGAAATCCAGTTACTGTGTCCTGTGACGAATGCCTTGGTGGAAGGATGCCCAGGAGCTGTGTGAACAGGACAAGGAGCTTCCAGGACCAACCACATCACATCCCTCTTCTGATCCCCTTAGAGTCTTTGGCACACACTGTGTGCTCAGAAAATATTTATCAGATGAATTGACAGCTGCATTGTTGTAAGAAAGAATGAGTGAGTTGACTTCTGGATCCCAAAATAAGTAGAAAATTTCCAGGACATTCTAGGTTAAGGAAGTAGTGAGGGCCCTGTGTTTTAGAGGTCACCTATTTTAAAGTTCAGTCCCATGGGTTAAAGAAATGTCTTTGTTTACCGAGACAATTCGAGGTGGTTTCTTTGTACATCCTTCTGTGGTTAAGTGGAGCCCAGCGCGTTTTCTGCAGCCCTGACCTTGTGACTGTGGAATTGCTGTTAACTGGGGGCAGTAAGGGGTCCACTTCCATGAGCAAAAAAATCGGAGGTTATTATTTTCTTTCCTTTTTCCCTCCATTGCCTCAAAACTGCACTACCTTTCTGTTCACATCAAGTGCCGCTCTTGAGAGAAAGATCTCTGTTTGAGTGATTCGTTGAGAACATTGAGTGCCAGACCACATGCTAATTAAGGCTTGTCACATACCATAATGGCACCTTAGTAATACACCAATTAACAGTTACTCTAATTACACCACTTACATGAAATTAATGAAGAGTCTAGCTGATGAGAAATAAGAACCTGTATATTAGAGCAACACAGAACATTCATCAAGTTTCTGATGAAACAGCCTTTGAGAAATCTGTTCCTCCCCATTGCCTAGTTAAAGAAATATTTTCAGAGGGTGGGGGAATGGCTTTTTGTAAAATGAACTGGCAAGAAATGGAGAAAATGTACTGATTCTTGCTGCTAAAAGGGCTGAATGCTCAGGCTTTAAAGTCTGAAAGGCTGGGTTTTCCAACTGTGCTCTTGGTAAACTAGGAATAGAAGAGAACTCCCTTAACCTGTAAAAGATATCTACACAACATCTACATTTTACTTAACGGTAAAAGACTTGATGCTTTCCTCCTAAAATCAGACATGTGACAAAGATGCCCCCTCCCTCCACTTTACACTGCAGCCTGGCACATTAGTTTACAGCTGGTGCAATGAGAAAGGGGGGAAAAAGCCATCCAATTAAAAAGTAAGCAAAACTTTATTTGCGGATGACAGGATCACCTACACAGAAAAGCCAATGACATCTACAAAAAAAGTCATTAGAATTAATAAGTGAGTTTTACAAGTACACAAAAAAATCTATTGTATTGCTATATACTTGAGTGACTTTTTCTCCCTTCTGGCTCAGTTTTCTTGTCTGTAAAATGGCAACAAATTTATATACTTTATAGAATTGCATTGAGGGTTAAGAAAATGTAGATTCCTAGACAGGGTTCAATAAATGTTGGTTTACTCCCATTTTTAGAGGACAGCAAATGAAACCTTCAGTGGGTCTCAAGACTAGTATAAAAAAAAAAAAAAATGATGCATTATAGGAAAAGCCACTCCATCCTGGAGTAACATCCAAGGAAACATTTACATCTGGGAATCATTCAGATGGAACAATTGATAACAGAAGTTCTTATCTTACAGCCCAAGCCACCCAAATCTGCTCTTCTCATCCATACCCTCCCCCTGACTCACCCATTCCCATTTTCTTAGTTTATGTCTGAAATTTTATCACAACCTCCTAAACAGTTTTCCTACTTTTAATCTTCATACCGACCCCCACCCCCAAATCCAATCTTTCCTTGGCAGCCAGAGCAATCTCTTTAAAATGCAAATCTGATCACCTCATTGTGTTATTTAAACCCTCTTGTGGTTCCCTGTTGAACTCAGAATTAAGCCAGAGCTTCTTAGCCTAGCTTCTGAAAATACACTGCTGCTGCTAAGTCACTGAACCACTTACATTTTCCCCCAAACACCAAGCATTTCCTTGCTTCCCAGCCTTTCTGCTTCTCAAAATGTCTCACCTTTCCTCTCCACATCTATCAAGTCGAACCAACTGCTGCCCAACAATCCTTGACATGTTCCTTTTGCTCTGTCCAGGCCTGACAAATCCTACATGCCAGGATGGCTCTCATTCCTTCCATTTCATCCTCTCTTCAAGAACTCTGGCCTAGCTGGAATACAGGCCATTTAAGGAGTTCCTCCCAGGGTTTCTTCTCCCCTGGGTTCTTGGTGCCAATTTAGCTGTCTGGGTAGTCCAGGATAGCTTCCTGGCTTGTAATCTTTGCTCTGCCTTCTTCTCCTAACTCTGTGTTTGTTTGTTTGTTTGTTTTTCCCAGCCTTATCTGATGTGATGAATCTATCTCCCAAATATACAGATTCCTGAGCCTCTCCCTGGGTGAACTGGTTCCTTGGGTCTGAGTTGGACCCAGGATTGGAGACAAGACCTGAGTGATTCTTGTCATCAGTCAGACTTGAGAAATGCCGCCAGCCTCCGAATGGCGCGGGCACCCTCAGTCCGGAAAGGTTGGGATGGGGGCTGGTTGGTCAAGTTCTCCTCCCCTTTCCTCCAAGCAGTGCCCTGGTTGTGTAGTTTATACCCTTCAGAAACTCAGGTTTCTCCATTTCTGAAATGAGCAGGGGTTGAGCGCTCACAGCTTCAGTGCTTCATCTTCTCTTTCTGGCTGGCTCTAGGGGTGTCAAAAATATAGTGGGGGAGGAACTGACTCGACCTGGGAAGATGGGGGACTCGAAGGGAAGCCCCTCTCATGCCAGATGCTACCTGGAAGATAAGCGAATGTGAACAGTTAGGGAAAAAGAAAAACCCACCCACACCAAAGAGAGAGAAAGGTGGGGAAAAACTAGTCGTATGCCTTTTCAAACCATCATACTACTAGGTAAGGACCTAGCGTCAATAGAAACCTGTGGACCAATGAAGCAGATTCTAGCCCATTCCATCCAATCTGATTATGTGCTGCCATCAGCCTCAAAACCAGGTAGGATCATTCAGGAGGTTATTCAAGGACAGTCAGAAAGCTGTCAAAAAAAACCCAAAAAACCCAAACCTTTAGCTTCTTATTTTATATTACACAATTTCAGGTGGACTAAAGAATTAAATATAAAAACATAAAACTATAACCTCAGATTGGCAGATGACACCACCCTAATCGCAGAAAATGAAGAGGAACTAAAGAGCCTCTTAATGAAAGTGAAAGAGGAGAGTGAAAAAGCTGGTTCAAAACTCAGCATTCATAAAATTAAGATCATGGCATCTGGTGTCATCACTTCATGGGAGCTAGATGGGGAAAAATGAAAACAGTGACAGACTTCATTTTCTTGGGCTCCAAAATCACTGTGGACAGTGGCTGCAGCCATGAAACTAAAAGATGTTTGCTCCTTGGAAAAAAGCCATGACCGATCTAGACAGAGTATTAAAAAGCAGAGACATCACTTTGCCGACAAAGGTCCACATAGTCAAAACTGTGGTTTTTCCGGTAGTCATATATGGATGTGAGAGTTGGACTATAAAGAAGGTTGAGCACCAAAGAATTGATACTTTTGCACTGTGATGCTGGAGAAGACTCTTGAGAGTCCCTTGGACTGCAAGGAGATCCAACCAGTCCATCCTAAAGGAAATCAGTCCTGAATATTCATCGGAAGGACTGATGCTAAAGCTGAAACTCCAATACTTTGGCCATCCGATGCAAAGAGCAGACACTGGAAACGACCCTGATCCTGGAAAAGATTAGGGATGGGAGGAGAGGGTGACAGAAGATGAGATGGTTGGATGGCGTCACCAACTCAGTGGACATGAGTTTGAGCAAACTCTAGGAGATAGTGAAGGACAGGGAAGTCTGGTGTGTTGCAGTCCATGGGGTCACAGTGTCGGACATGACTGAATGACTGAACAACAACAGGTGGCACTAGTGATAAAAAACCCACCTGCCAATGCAGGAGACATGAGGTGTGGGTTCGATCCCTGGGTCGGGAAGATCCAGGAGGAGAGCATGGCAACCACTCCAATATTCTTGCCTGGAGAATCCGTTGGAAAGAGGAGCCTGGTGGGCTAAGGTCCATAGGGTCGCAAAGAGTTGGACACGACTGAAGCGGCTTAGCATGCACACACACACAGCCTCTGCAATACATGGATTAGTGCTGGCTGCATACGACAGTGTCCTCAGTCTTGAAAATCATTCCGTCCTCTCGGGGAGGCAGGACACTCCAGGGGACCCATGACACCGGCAGCTGGGCAGCTGGACGGGGATGCCCTGATTGTGGGCACAGCAGCAGTGCAGGGGAGAGGGGCCTGGCTCCCCTGGTGAGGTCTGCCCCTCCCCCCACCGTGAGATGGCCCCCAAGGCTCCTAGACGTGCTGTTTTGCTGCCAACGCCTCCAGCTCCAGGGCGCTTTCCAGCAGGACAACTGGGAGACAATTATCATCAGGGCTGTGCTGGGGGAGCTCGCTGTGGTTGGATCTGGTGCGCTTCTCCCGCCAGGGCTGGCAGGCTGCCACCGTTACCATCTTCTGTCCCACTTGCTTAGCTTGGGTGAAAAACAACAGCAAATGCTTTCTCGCTGGGCATGCTCATCTCTGCACGCCACCGTCTCTCCCCTCATCCTTCCTGCGCTTCTGGTTTCTCAGAAGAGAGAACATCTCCAAGAGAAGGCACAAATCTGTGTGAGCAGCTCTCCTGCTCTGGTGCCCCCGCTTCCTGCATCCTGACCACCCTTCAAAGCCAGCCTGGCACTGCCTCCGCTCCGAGAGACTAAGGTGCCACGGGTCACCTGCCTCCCAGCAGGATTAGGGCCTCCATCCTGTGTGTTCCATGGCATTTGTCCAAATCTCTCTGAGCGAGGTGATGAAGAAGTGGTTAAGAATCTGCCTTAACATGTAAATCCATGGCTGATTCATATCAATGTATGACAAAACCCACTGGAAAAAAAAATAATAATAATAATAATAAAAAAAAAATTAAAAAAAAGAAAGAAATTAAAAAAAAAAAAAAAAAGAATCTGCCTTAAGAAATGCCGTGTCCCTTCTCCTGGGAGGGCCAGTGAATTACTGACAAAAAAGAATTCAGTGGAATTAGTTGGGATGAGACTTTAGGTAAACCTGGGATCTCTGCCTGTTAATTGTAGCCCCCTACTTACATGGGACCTGTAGTCGAGAGCCGTTGCATAGAACAGGGATCTGAAAGGCTGGGTTTCGACCAGAGTAAAACTGCTGGAGAATGTTCCCATGATCAGGTGAAGGGCTTCTGTTATCACTGAGAAAGATGAAGGGCAGAGCAGGGGATGTCTTTTCCTTGTCAAGAACTTTCCAGGCTTCTTCCTTGAATGACTATATCTTTTCAGGGGAAATAGTACTACTTTATCCCAAGAGTAATTTTGATATGAAAGTCTGTATTTGAAAGAATAAACTGTGACAAAATAAAAAGTATCTGCCATGAGACACAAGAAACCCGGGTTTGATCCGAGTCAAGAAGATCCCCTGGAGTTGGAAATGGCAACCCACTCCAGTATTCTTGCCTGGAGAATCCCACGGACAGAGGAGCCTGGTGGGGTACAGTCTATGGGGCAGCAAAGAATCGAACACTACTGAGCGTGCATGCGCTCTGAGCCTTGGGTTCACCATCCTGCACTCACCGGTTGGCCTGTTTGCACCCCGACAGGACTGTGAATATCTTTCCTGAATTTCTGCATCCGTGGCACATAGCACATGCCCTCTACTCGAAAGACCCCCTACTAAGTGCCGTTGACTGTTGTGCGGGGTCTGGAAGGCACCAGTGCAGGGACTCTGAGTCAAGAGATTAACATGCAGGAGCTTTGCTGCAGAGCGAGGGAAGCAGGACTGGGTGGCAGGAGAGTCGAGCTGGGACACGGTGAGGACAGAGCCCCGGAGCCTAGCTGGTCCCGCAGAGCTGGGGTTGGGGGCAAGAGACTGGGCCCTCGGCTCCCAGTCTTCCTTGACCAGTCAGTGGGTGACGTGCTGGGAAGAGGATGGGACCCTGGCCGTGGGTGTGTCTGCAGAGAGCTGTCAGCCCTCCACACTCAGAGCCTGAAAACGGTCTGGGGGGGCCCCCTTCCAGCCCTTAGCACCCTCTCAGGGCCTGGGTTCATCATCCAGGGGCTGTGTTTCCCCCAGCGTGGTTGCACACTCCTGCATCACAGACCCCCTGCCAGAGCCCAGGAATCACCACCAGTGATGGGGGTGATTCCGATGTGCTGGAAAGGTTAAGAGAATCTTAAGGCTACAAGGGGGAGTGGCTTATCTGAGGTTCCCAGCAGATTGGAGGAAGGATCCAGATGAACTTCCAGGTGCCTAAGGTTCAGACGAGGGTCCTAAGGTGCAGACAAGGGTCCTGGGCTGAGGCGCCTAAGAGCCTGAGCAGGGGACGGGGATGGTGGTGTGCAGGCAGCCGTGGTCCATCCTCATCCAGGGCAGAGGGCAGAGGGCAGAGGGCGGCAGCCTCCTGAAGAATCCGCTCCCAGGGCCCAGGACCAACCCAACGCACTTGTGATAAACACAGATCTCGCCCCATCCCCTACCCTCCAACTGGCCCAAGAGACCACCCACCTGGGAAGGAGGGCCCTGGTTTCTTGAGGATCTGAGATCCTCCTAGGAGCCACTGGAGTTGTTTCAGGCCAGGGGGATCTCTGTGTCTCTGACCACCAGTGTGACAGGTCTTTTCATTAACAAGAGTGGGGGTCAAGGGATGGGACCTCCATTCATAAGAGCAAATGGTCACTATTACATATTCACAGCTTGGAGTCACTATTCCTAAGGATCCTACTTGTATGAACTTGATCCTTCCAGCAATCCCCAGAGGGAAAGGCTGTGCTACCTACCTCTTACAACGAGAAAACACAGACACAAGAGAGGCTATGGTTCCTCCCATGACAAGTAGCTCAGCCTTTAGCTCTGCCGCGCGTGGGGGTTTTAACATATATTTTCTCAGCAGGCGTTATCACTCCACTTTACGAAGTAAGAGATTGAGGCTTAGAAACAGTTAGCAGTGTCTTGAAATGATTAAAAATGAAGAGACAGATATACACGCACATAGTCTGGGGGGCTTCCCTGGTGACTCAGACAGTAAAGAATCTGCCTGCAATGTGGGAGACCCAGCTTCTATTCCTGGGTGGGGAAGTTCCCCTGGAGAAGGGAATAGCTACCCACACCAGTATTCTTGCCTGGACAATTCCATGGACAGAGGAGCCTGGTGGGCTACAGTCCATGGGGTCGCAAAGAGTCGGACACAACTGAGGGACTAACACACACACACATTCTCGGGGGGCAGGGGGGTGGTAAGCCACACCTCCAAACACAGGGGACGGGGACCAGCAGCACGTGGTGCAGTGAAGGGCGGGGCAGGTGCAAGGAGAGGAGGGAGGTGTTGGAGACCCAGCTAGAGATCTAAGTCTCCCCCAAGAGCCGCAGAGCCCCAGAGAGGTGTCAGAGCTGGGGTGGGAGGGGGTGGCTGGAGCGGGGTGGGCTAGGGTGGGACAGGCAAGTCATCTCTGCATCCAGAACCCGCTGTGAATACACACGTGACTCTTCCCGGGTAACATGGCGCCTGCTTCCTTCAGATTTAATTCAATATCAGCTGCAAAGCTCTATTAACTAAATTGGCCATCAACCTGCTTGTCTGTTTCATATAATGGGATTTTGCACAAAACGAGTTTTGCACCGCGTTAAAAAATGTCATGTTTGAATCAAAACTTATTCCAACGTTCGGGCTAATGAAAGCCTCAAGTGAGAGTTGATCAATGGGTCTGGAGGTGTTTCCATGGAAACAAGAGGAGGGAGGCAAGTCTAATCCTAAGCCAAGTGCACCAAGGTGATGCTCTGAGTCTGAGGTGCTCATCGGTGGGACCCTCACTCAGCTCCACTGGCAAGTGCTGGGGGCAACAGAGACCTGGAGCCAGAGCCAGTGCAGGGTGGGCAGAGGTGGGGGGCTCCCTGGGAGCTGGAGCCTCTGGGTCTGAGTTTAGCACACTCGCTGTGGCAGCCAAACCTGTTTTTAAGGATTTATTTGTGCGTTTTTTGCAGGCCTTTGATGCCTCAGCAAGAAGACTCCCCAAACTAACCTCTCACGTGTGCTGGTCCTGCTACCACAGTCGTGGCCAGTTCTAGCACAGCAGGGGCCAGGCTGCCAGGTTGGGGGTCAAGCTTTAAGGTGGGTGCTCAGGCAGACCTTGGGGAGTCACTTTCCCTTTCTGGTCATGATTCCTTATCTCTGAAATAGAGACTAGAATAAAGCTGCTGTATTTGGGACTGGGAGATGTGCATTTCAGGTATCCCCCTCTGCCTCTGATGTGGGGGGATCCTTCACCTGTCCAAAGAGTAGCTTCTCCATCCATAAGTCTGCGAGTGGTGTCTGGAAAGTGAAAAGTGAAAGTGAAGTTGCTCGGTCGTGTCCGACTCTTTGAGACCCCATGGACTATAACCTACCAGGCTTCTCCATCCATGGGATTTTCCAGGCAAGAGTACCAGAGAGGGTTGCCATTTCCTTCTCCAGGGGATCTTCCTGACCCAGCGATTGAACCCAGGTCTCCTGCATTACAGGCAGACACTTTACCCTCTGAGCCACCAGGGAAGTGGTGTCTTGGGTCCCTCTCAAAAGATGTCGGAGGATATGGTATCTGACAGACCACAGGCTAGCCACACAGATAGCGAGGTGTCAGGCTGACACTCACCGCTGGCCAAGAGGAGGGACCACGTGGCCGGTGCTTCTGCCCGGGACTGCAGATCCCCGCTGCAGACAGACCAAGGGCCGCCATCCACCGCATAGAAACCACAGGCTAACATGAAGCCCTTCTGGGCACGTTCCTCATCTCATGTCATCCTTACAGTGGTCCTGACAGGATCGCTGTTCGGTCCCATGGGAGACCACACACTGGGGAGGCTGAGCAGTCTTCCTCAGCCCCTCTGGCCCTTCGATGACGTGGCTGGGACCACAGCCGCCTCTGGGATGCAATGTGCTGACTGCACCCCGGGTCTCCGGCCTCTCCTTTCACCCACGACCCCCAGGCTCACCCAACCCGCACTGACGGTTGGCCGGCGACCTGTCCCTGAGCCCAGGCTTGGCCCCACAGCGCTTCTTCTGAGCTGGCCTGCACAGGCTGCCATGAGGCTGGCCACCGGCCACACGTCCTGCCAGTTTCCCCACCCCACCATATGGCCCCGGGGTCTGTTTTGCTAGGGGGACGGCGGGGCCAGTGAATGGGCCGTTCTGTGCCAGGGACCAGGGCCTGATTCAATTTAAACCTGTCTGTCCAGGGACCTGCCTGGGGGGAATAAAGACTGCTCTCTCTGGAAGATGCAGGCAGGCTGCAGCCAGAGACACCCGGTTAATCAGGTTTGCTGGGGCGGGCCTCGGCCTTGGCCCGGCAACATGTCCCATTACCGCAGCCTCCGAGGGGTCAGTGTGGTGGCACGCCTGCCCTGTGGCTTCACAAGGCTCCTCTTTCCCCCTTAATCGAATCAGGCTTCAGCCCGCCATTCCCCTGGCCTGAAGTCATCGCCACGGGGGTGGGGGAGGAGCTGGAGGTTGGGGGCAGAGATGGCGGGGAGCCAGACGGGACGCAAGAAGTCACCCAGAGCTCACCCGCCATGGACGCAGGGGTTGAGGCCAGCGAGGGGCAGACTTATCCTTACTGTGGTCGTGGTGGGGATGGGGGGGCCTTGCAGAGTGGGGAGCAGAAGGCCCAGATCCCAGGACCCTCAGAGACAAGGAATTCATTCTCCCCACCACCTACCAAAAATCTGAAAGTTGAAATGAGAATGAGCCCATCGCTCCCAACATCGATGGCCCTCACAATACAGATGAACTAAGACAAAATAAACACAGAAGGAAGCTCAACACAATAAGAAGAGAGAGTGAATAAGGAAATGAAAATTGCTCAGTCATGCCCGACTCTGCAACCCCTTGGACTGCAGCCTGTCAGGCTCCTCTGTCCATGGGATTCTCAGGAAAGGATACTGGAGTGGGTTGCCATTTCCTTCTCCAAAGAAGAGAGAAAGCAGATACAAAGAGTACGTGCTGTTTGGTTGCATCCTTAGGAAGGTCAGGGGTGAGAACACACACTGGCTCTCGAAGTCAGATGTGGGAGAGGGGATGGGGTTCATTAGGGGCTGGGAAGTCGATCCTTGAGCCAGTGACACAAATTTTCACATGTGAAAATTGATGGAGTCACGCACTTGGGGTTTGTCTGTCTCTCCCTGTGTGTGATACTCAAAAAAACGCTTTAAAAAGCTGAAAGCTCAGAGAGGCGGTGTCTTTACAGAAACAGCAGCTGAACACCTGCCTTGGTCCTTTGCTGGGGGCCCAGAGAAAAAAGACACAATCCTTTACGGGAAGGAGCTGAGGTCACGGTCAGTAGCTAGTCTTCAGTGCTCCGACAGAGGGACCCGCACGTGGCTAGGGGATAGACTGGGCGTCAGAGAAGGGAGGCTCTGGGAGAGGGTGTAACGTGGATCACCACGTCTGATGTGTTTGTAGGAGTAAAGGAGGGGGCAGGTCCCAGTGCCAGAGGTAAAGCCATGAGGCCAGGGATGCCTCAAGCTGGGCATCCTCAGGAGTCACCCAGAGAGCTTCCTGGGCTCGAGAACTCGAGATCAGAATCTCTGCCGGTGTCAGAACAGGAGCAGAAGCCTCCCCAGAAAAATCATTGATGAAGTTTTAGCAGGAGAGTCGTTGGACGAAAGTGAGCTTTGTAGACAGAGGGTCTCATCCCTGTTTCTGGTAGGGGAGTGTGGGAGCCTCCATCCAGGTGAGAGTTTCCAGCTGCCTGAGCTAACACAGTGCTGAATGGAGAGCCGAGGTGAGGTTCCAGACATGCAGTGACAGAAGACGTGGGGAGCCGATGTGAGAGGAGTGACCTTGGATTTGGAGATCCTATAGAGAGAACACCGGTGATGGTGGGCCCTGGGCAGGGTGATGGATGACCACGGCGTGGAGACAGTGGTTTGGGAGTCACTCGAGTGTAGATGGTAGATGATGCCTCCTGGGTGACAGCACCTGTTAGGAAGGATGCATTGGTGCAAGACATGTATGAACCCCTCAAGAGCAGGTGGGTGGTTTGAGTTAGAACTTTATGTGCCTGTTGAGAGAGCAGTCAACCAACCCCATAAAGGTTGCTTATCTCACAGTAGCTGGGAGAAGAATTTAAATAACTCAGTTACCAGCACCGAGCCCGTGGCAACTCTCACATCACCCTGCCCTTGACTCAACAACAGTGGCACATCTCTTTTACAAAGGCATTTCTTGGCTTTTCCAGGCCATGCAGACTTTGGCCATCTCCTAAAAATCTTGGAACAGTCCAAGGCATTCTCTCCCAGGAAGGAGCTTGAAGATGGAGACAGATCTGTCTACTGGGGCTTGTCACCGCCTTCAGTACCAGATTTAGCTCCAGTATTCTTGCCTGGAGAATCCCATGGATGGAGGAGCTTGGTGGGCTACAGTCCATGGGGTCGCAAAGAGTCGGATACAACTGAGCAACTTCACTAGTCCGCTCAACTTCATTAAGACTGGAAATCCATAAGTACTGACTCCCTTCCATCCGCCAATCTCAGCTATGCATCTGAGATCCATCAAATAAATGCCAAGTACCAGCTCTGTGGCTGGCACTCTGGAAGAAAGGGGGGACCAGGTGGTGCTCATAGCCCAGGGTGTGGACGAGTAGACCATGGGATCCTGTTCAATTCAATTCAGCCCAAGACCCTTGAAAGCCAGGTGCCTGCAAGATGCCATCTGGCCGAGGGGCGCAGAGGACGACCCTGCCCTGGGGTGTCCTAGTTTGGTGCTTGTATGTGTGGCGGTATCTAGTCACATGCACACTCATGACATCGTGAGGCTGGATGGTGGCAGACAGGAGCAAGCCTTCCTTTCCTGGTCCATGGGTGTATTAGCATTTATCAGCCCATCCAAAACATTCTAAACCTGTAAAGGGCATGGTCCTTGTGAGCCAACAGCCAGCGCATCTTAGTGTCAGGACCTTGAGCTGGTCTCGACGGCAGAGGCCACAGGGAGTAGAGGAGGGGGCACAGTGAGCTTGTTTCAGGGCAGTGAGATCTAACAGCAGTGCTGACAAGATGCGTAGGAGGCGAGAGCTGTCCCATGGGATTATTCTGCACAGGCTGAAGCTGAAGCTCCAATACTTTGGCCACCTGATGTGGAAGGCTGACTTATTGGAAAAGACCCTAAGGCTGGGAAGGATTGAGGGCAGGGGGAGAAGGGGGTGGCAGAGGATGAGATGGTTGGATGGCATCACCGACTCAATAGACATGAATTTGAGCAAACCCCAGAAGATAGTGAAGAACAGGGAAGCCTGTAGTGCTGCAGTCTGTGGGGTCACAAAGAGTCAGACATGACTTAGCAACTGAACAAAAACAAATGCTTGGTGTCCCTTTGCGTTGAGGAGTGGTCTCTGTGGAACAGGATGCAGCTGGCCCCCTTTAGGTTCAACCTCAGGTGGAAAGGGACACTTCTTGGCAGTCAGACTCTGCCAGCCCTCCCTTCTCATCCTTCCCCTCATTATACCCACCATGAACACATTTCTCCAGCCTCATGGGACTGTGTCCAGCCTGGCACATATACCCCAACGCTGGCAAATCCATCTTGCCCATCCTCACCTCAGCACTGGAGTGCCCTTCTTTCTCCAAAACTGCCTCATGAAATCCACATGCCCTTCAAGATCCCACCAAATCCCACTCCCCCTAGAAGCCTCTCCAGATCTGTCTGCCCAGGCTCCCACAGGCTCTGAGCAGAAATCCGCCCTGTGCCAGGTCTTTTTTTAAAGAAAAAATTGTGATAAATACACATAACATACAGTTTACCATTTTAACATTTTTAAGTGTGAATTTAGAAACATTAAGTACATTTGTGGGCAACCATCACCACTATTCATTTCCAGGAATTTTTCAGCATTCCAAACTGAAACTCTGTACCCATTATACAATAAATCCCTGCCTCCCCCTGTCTCCCCAGCCCCTGGGAACCTTTATTCTACTTTCTGTCTCTGTGAATTTACCTACTCTAGGTAGGGCTTTCCTGGTGGCTCAGATGGTAAAGAATCTGCCTGCAGTGCGGGAGACCCAGGTTGGATCCCTAGGTCAGGAAGATCCCCTGGAGAAGGAAATGGCAACCCACTCCAGTATTCTTGCCTGGGAAATCCCATGGACAGAGAAGCCTGGCAGGCTACAGTGCGTGGGGTCACAAAGAGACACAACTGAGCAACTAACACCCTAACACCCAGGTACCTACTCTAGGCTTCATTGGTGTCTCAGTGGTAAAGAATCTGCCTGCAATGCAAGAGACTTGTAGGAGATTCAAGTTCGATCCCTGGGTCAGGAAGATCCCTTGGAGGAGGAGGAAATGGCAATCCTCCACTCCAGTATTCTTGCCTGGAAAATTCTATGGACAAATGAGCCTAGCAGGCTACAGTCCTTGGGGTCACAAGGAGTCTGAAACGACTGAGCATGGATGAAGGTACCTACTCTAGAAGTGGAATCATACCATATTTGTCCCTTTGTGTCTGGATTATTTTCCTTGGTACAGTGTTTTCAAGGTTCTTTGGAGAGGTAGCATGTGTCAGAATTTCACCTCTTTCTCTATGGCTGAATACTACTCCATGTATGTATTTTGTCTTTCTACTCATCTGTTGAACATTTGGGTTGTTTCTACCTTTTAAATCTTCTGAATAAAGCTTCTACAAATGTGGGTGTAAAAGTGTCTGTTTAAGCCCTTGCTTTCCAATTCTTTGAGGTGTCTACCTAGGCGTGGAATTGCTGGGTCATATGGTAATTCTATGTTTGATTTTTTGAGGAGCTGTGTCAAGAATTTCTATGCTCACCTGCACACGAACCCAGGACCATAAGGACAGCAGAGCCCAGGCTGCATTCATTTGCACTTATCAAACTCTAAAGGGGTCTTTGGGGCCGGACAATCCCAGGTTCAAATCCTAGCTCTGCTTCCCAATAGCTGAGCTTCCATTTTCCTGTTTTTGAAGCAGACGATAACACTTACCTCACAGGGTTGCTGCAAATGTGAAATAGACTCATAATGTGAAATGCCTGGCACTCTGCAGGTGTTCAATAAATACTCGTCCTGCCTCCCCTCACCCACTTCTGTTTCCTTATCTGTAAAGAAGCATCTTATTTACTAAATGCTTCATAAACCCCAAATGCTTTCAGGACAACTGGGTGGAAATGTTCAGAGGGAACTTTCTTTAGAAAACATGCCCCCCTTTCAAAAAGGAGCCCATAATTCCTCCACATGCTTCCCCATCTGTTCCCCCAAATGTGATAATTAGGAAATGATACTGTCACTTTCCAACGTGAGAAGTCGGCCCCTCCCACCGCATCTCTGAGCCATGCAGCAGAAGGATAAGCAGATAGCTCTTAGAGCTCACAGCCGGCCCCTTCCCCAGTGCCCGTGGGTTTAGTGGGGTTCAAAAACCAGATCAGTCTCCACTAGGAGGCAATGCAAAGTGCAGAGATAAAATACCAGTCTCGGGATGTGTGTGGAAGGGGCTTATAGACCACCTCAGGCACCCTAGCCATCTATGGTTCTTTTTTCATTCACCACTGTCTAGAGTAGTGAGATGGACTAGTAACATTTCAGATTCATGAACGAGGCCCAGGGAGGCAAGTGAACTTCTGAATACAGCGAGTCGGGAGGAAAGCCAAGACAGACGTCCAATCTCCTCCCACCCTGCTGCTGGAGATGGGGGCGACATGGCACCCGGCCCGTCAAGTAGACTAAGACGACTGGCTTAGTCTTCCCAAGGCAGCACCTAAATCTGGAACTCTGTCTGCTGATAGTCCTCAGACTTTCATGTCAACCAGTTCTGTTCCCCATTCCCCTTCTGAAGTTTTCACATTCCAGCTTCTAAACCTTTTTACATGAAGTCCCTAGGCTCAGTTTGAATTTTCTCCAATGCGGAGCCTGAGACAAGGATTTGGGTGCCCGTTTTTCAATTGAGAAATGATCCTGGGATGAGGAGGAGATAGGTTTGGAGGGGAAGTCAGGAAGGGGTGCGTTGTGGAGTTGGTTTCACTACAGTAACAGTGAGCAGTCCCACGGGAACCCTCTGAATCTTGGTGTAGAATTGTCCCTCCGGGTATCACAGGCTGAGGCATGCATTCCTGTCCCCTACTGGTTAAGAGTTGTCTTCATTGTCTATTGCCAAGCAGCAATAATTTGATGGCCCCGCATTTACAGGTTTCAAACAACACACATTTACTGTCTCTTAGTTTGTCTGGGTGAGGAATCTGGGAGCCGCGTAGCTGATGGGTTCTGGTTCAGGGTCTCTCATGAGGCCACAGTCAGGGTGTTCACCGGGCTGCAGTCTCTGAAGGCTTAACTGAGGCTGAAGGATCCACTCCCGAGATGGCTCAGTCATATGGCCTTTGGCAGGAAGCCTCAGTTCCTGGCCTTGTGGGCCTCTCCACAGGGCTTCTCCCAACATAACTTCATCCTGAGAACGAAGAAGCTCTTCTTCGTTCATCAGGTAGGATGAAAACTGAACGCTTGTTATCCCATCGCAGGGGCGACACGCTGTTACTTCTGTTGTATACCGTCCACCATGTGATCAACTCTGGCACAAGATGGGGCACAGTACAAGGAGGTGGGGGTCCCCCCAGAGGCTGGTTACCCCCAGGTAAGCATTGATCTTGGAAGCATTAGTCCTCCCCCACCAAGCATAAACACATGCTTCCAGGCTGCACCCACCCCTGGGATGAATGGGCTCAGTCCGGGGCCTCAGAGACGTAGACGGTGCTTGGATGGGAAGCTGTCAGCACACACGGGAGCCTCTCAAGGAGACTGAGTGTGACCCACTCAAAGGCATCCTCTAGTCCTGAAACCCTCCTTGACTGCCAGCCTCCCAGCCCTTCACCTGGGCTTGCTTTGGGGTTTGCATTTGCACAAACACTGTCAGGAAAAGGCAAAGAGCTGAAGTGTTCCTCACTGGGTCCACCGCAGGCCTGCAGGCCTTAGAAAAGCCCAAAGGTAGGGTGTACGGTGAATGGGGCGGTTTAAAGTGTCACCGGCGTCCAGTGTGGCTCCATCTCTCCGCTCAGCCCCTCTGGGGGTCAGCCTTGGCCTTGCCTAGTCCTCCTTGTGCTCTGGAGATGGCAGCTGCCCTTCCAACCAAGATGTCCTGACACAACAAGGCCCCCAGACAGAAGAGAAGCATGTGTTCTCCGTGTCTCCTTTTAAAAGCAAGGAACAACTTGCTTGAACGCTCCCAGTGGCCTTCCCTTTCCATCTGATTGAAAAGATCTTGGTCCCCTGCCAAGCCCTAAACTACTCTCTGGCAAGGGGAATAGGACTGTCATAACCAACCAAGATGGATCAGAGGCCACCTGAGAACAGAGGATGGATTACGTTACCTGAGCATGTGGCCTCAGGACCAGAGGATGCTGCCAGACTTGGAATCAAGCAGAGCAAGGTTCACATCCCCACTCCACCACTTATTGTCTCTGCACCTCGGTTTCCTCCTTTATGAGGACAGTGAGACCTACTTGTTTTCATATTTTTCAGTGTATTTTTTATTGACGTGTAGTAGATTTGCAATGTTGTGTTAATTTCTCCTGTATAGCAAAGTGACTGGAGTTACACACAAATATGCATTCTTTTCTTATATTCATTTCCGTTATGGTTTATCCCACAAGATTGAATATAGTTCTCTGTGCTATACAATAGGATTTGGTTGTCCATCCATTTGATGTGTGATAGTTTTCATCTTCTAATTCTGAACTCGCAGTTCATTCCCTCCCTCACCCCCTTCTCCCTTGGTAACCAAAAGTCTGTTCTCTTTGTCTGTGAGTCTGTTTCTGTTTCATAGATATGTTCAATAGTGCCATATTTTAGATTTCACATACAAATAATTTTATATGATATCTTTCTCTTTGTCCTACTTTGCTTAGTATGGCCATCTCTTGGTCCATTCATGTTGCTGCAAATGACATTATTGTGTTCTTTTTTATGGCTGATATATATATGTACCACATCTTCTTTATCCATTCATCTGTTGATAGATGTTTACATTGTTTCCATGGCAATACTTACTTTGAATGGTTAAAGTTAGGCTCTAGCACCTAAACATCTCTATAATTAATTACTCCATGGCTCACCATCCACATTACCAACAGTTTTTTCCAGCCCATCTGTCTCTCTTCTCTCTCTTTTTCTTTCTATTTCTCTCTCTCTTTCTCTCCCACACACATACACATGCACACACACACACACATACCTTTTAGGATTTTTAACTGACGTATATCTTATATACAGAAGGAATACAAATCTTAAACGCACAGCTCTATAAGCTTTTACATATTCATACTCCCTGTGTAACTACCAATCAAATCAAGATTTAGAATATTTCCAATATCCCCAGAAGGCTTCCCTGCACCTTCTCCTAGTTAATACTGCCCCAAAAGTAACCTTTATCTGACTTCTAGTATAATATGTCTATTTTTAACTTTATAGAAATGGAACAATATTGAATGGTTTCTTTGCTCAAACTAAATATCTAAGAAATTAATCCATGTTGTTGCAAGCAGATTTTTTCACTGTCACGTAGTATACCATTTTATGAATATACCATAACTTATTTACCTAATCTACTGTTGATGGACATTTGAGCTGTTTTTAATTTTTACTACTGTGAATGATGATGCTATTTTTGTGCAAGTCCTTTGGTGAACACAAACATTCATTTTAATTGATTATACATCTAGGAGAAGAATTGCTTGTCATTGAGTGTAGGTATGTTTAGCTTTGATAGTTACTACCAAATGCTTTCCAAAGGAGGGCCACTGATTTTCAGTTCCAACAGAAACGTGTGCCCTCTGTAATGTCTTGCCTGGACTATTGTAACATTCTGATCATTCTTCCTGCATTTGAGCTGCACCCTCAAAATTGTCCAATCCCCACCCCTTTCCACGCCTGGGATGTTGGAAGCTGGCAGTGTCACCTGAGCAGGGTATCCCAAGCCCAGAATGAGACCAGTGTGGGCTCTAGTGTTTATTTCTCCCCTTTGGGGGTGCTCTCTGACCTTCTGACTCTTCTTCTCCCCATCACTACACATATGGGGTTGACCAGATGCCTCAAAGAGCCCTGGGCCTTGTATCTTATAGGATGATCCTGGGTTTTGATGGTTGGGTGCAGTTCCAGAAGAATAGCCTGATGTCCAGATCTGACTGGACAAGTCTCCCACAGCCGACTTAGCATTTCTTTTCCATGATTGTACAAAAATGGGCCACTAGAATGGAGGTGACATGTTGGTTTGTGGACGTTGAGATATAGGACAACTTCAGGTTTATCCTTGCTGACCAATCCTTGGGCTTGAAACTTGTGTAAAGGCCCATGCACCAGCTGTTGCCCACACATGTTCCTCCAGACTGCCTCCTGAAATCTACCCTACCCAAGGGAGGAGTAGGGGAAGGCAGCAGACAACCTGTGTCCCTTGTACCCTTAGTGTTGGCACCAGGGTAACACTCCATGGTTTCCACAGGCTCCACACCATTTGTTAAACTTTTCTCTCTGGGTGGCTTGGTCGTGTCTTCTCCCAGGACTTCTGAGATGGTTGTTACACAAAGCTAATGGGCTCTTCCAACCTATGTGCCTGCAGTTGATGTGGGGACCTATTACTCCCCCCAGGCCCTCTTTGGCTATAAAAGATGAGGACAGACGTTTCTTACGCAAGTGAGCTCTTTGCCCTGTGCCCGCAGGCCTTCTGCCCATCCTCCCACCCCGCTAATGGCAGTGTGTGAATCAAGTCAAAGTCAATATTGGAAGAGATCCCATTCTAGAAAATGAAATGACTAAGGCCTAAAGCACTCAAGATGTGTCATTCTTTCTGTTATAAAATTCCGAACAGGAAATTTAACATAACCAGAAAATGAGTAACCGATCATATTTTCCTGCCTGTTATAGGTGAGACATACATTGGTGGTCATGTGACCAGCCTTCAATAAATGGTGTTGTTGGAACCACAGAGGCAAGGTGTTCTATACTGTTTCAATGCAAGCAGATTCAGCAGAGCCATGGAACAATTTCTCCGTAGGAGACAAAAAACTAATGAGGAACCAAGCCTTTGACAGTGAAGATCTTGATGACCTGGTTCTTGGATCTGAACAGTAAGAGATGGTGCCTGGACACTAAGAAATCTTCACAAGCACTAATCAGACAATAAACAAATATATAAGTACCTTTTTCCTACCATCATTCTAAATCTTCATCAAGAAATCAGCATAGGGCTTCCCTGGTGGCTCAGTGGTAAAGAATCCACCTGCCAATGCAGAGACATGGATACAATCCCTGATCCAGGATCACAGTGAGGAAATGAAGATAAAACTAACTCTAAATCTTTTAGTGAATTTCCTAGAAGTGCCAGTTTGATGGAGTCTAGATTTAAAACACTTCATGAAATGTAAAGAAAAAAAAATGTGAATACTTAAATGTGAAATGTGAATACGTAAGTACTTAAATACTTAAATGTGAAAATGGCTGACACAAGAATTAATTGGAGTAACCAAGGGAAAACCCACCTTCCATCACTAGGACTGCCCTGATCTGGCTGGAGGCTCTTTCCTTTGGTTCATATTTGCCCCCAGTGGCGAGTCCCAGAAGAAGTCAACGGCACCTTTAATAACCCACAACTGACCAATTAGGTTCAGTTGCAAAGCTGGAATGACTCTGTTGAAAATTCCAATGTTCCAGTTCAGCTTAGGAAACAAATTAGGTTAGAAAGCCCCATTTTATGTAATCAGGTGAATTTACTATCATTAGTGGCAATTAAGACAAAGTACTAATGACTCCATTTACCTTGGTGGGAAAACCTGTAGGGAGCCTAAGCCACTAGGGGCTTAGTCCAGGATGGAGTCCCTGGGGCTTCAAGGATGCCCTCTTTCTGTGCTCCTAGAACATAAGAAGATGTAAGTCCCCTTGGGGAGCATCATTTTACAGATGAGGAAGCCAAAGCTGGAAGCTTGGACGGGCATTACTTGCCCCGGACCTTGCTCTGAAACTCTTCCCGCTTCATTTAGCTGCCTCACTGGCATAAAGGGTTATTGCTGATGGATGGGGTGGAGAAGCAGGAGGGAAAGCAGGCTTTTCAGAGCCATCCATGCCTGTGTGCCAGGCACCTGTTTAGTTATGCGTTCACATTACCTAGTTGACTGTCTTAACCCTAACAGACACAACCTTTCTGGAGAAACCTCATTAACTCCATTTCACAGATGGGAAAAACTGAGGCTGGAGAAAGAAAAGCAGCTGCACAAGGTTAGGCAGCGCTTATAGTTCCTGCTCCAAATCTCCAGTTCTGCCCATTTCACCCTACAGACTTTCCGAGGTCATCTAGCTCAGCTGCTCACCTGGCTGTCAAGCTCGCCCCAATTCCCCAGAGGTCCAGAGTGGGAAGACGAGGATCAAAGAGCGCTCTGGACCTGCCAGGGCCTGCCCGCCTCTCCCTGGGCTGCCTGCAGCTGGGGGACACGTCCTACCAAAGTGGCTTGCTCTCGTGGCTTCCAGGCTGGGAAAAGAGTGGGGCTGTAGCATTCCTAAGCTGGGGAAGGGAGGCAATGGGCAGATAATTAAGGGGTAGGGAGCAGGAGGGAATTGAAGCCATTACCCAGCTAATTGAGGGCCAGTTTCCCACTTTCCCTGAACATCTGGGGGCCAGGCTCAGGCGGCTGACAGCCCAAAGCTTCAGGTAATGGTGTCTGAAGAGTCCCGGGAAGCGGGCAGTCTGTGAGATCCCAAAACCCTTGTTTCAGGCTGTGTCTCCGGCCTTGTCTTCTGTGAGGTGAAGCCTGTGACATTGAAATTTACTGCCCATGAAAGTTACTGATAGAAATTGCTTTCCTCCACTGTCCATCAGATTAAATCACTTCTTTCCTTTTTATACATATTTATTTTTAAATTATTTATTTGACTTTGCTAGATCTTCATTGCTGCGAGCAGGCTTTCTCTAGTGGCAGTGAGTGAGGGCTGCTGTCTAACTGCGGTATTCTCATCACAGTGGCTTCTCTTGTTGTGGGCTTCAGTAGTTGCAGCACATGGGTTCAGGTGTTGTGGCTCCTGGGCTCTAGAGTGCAAGCTCAGTAGTTGTGGTACACAAGCCTCATTGCTTTTTAGCATGTGGGATCTTCCTGGACCAGGGATAGAACCAGCATCCCTTGCATTGCAAGGCAGATTCTTAACCACTGGACCACCAGGGAAGCCCTATTTTTGTTTATTTCTTTGGCTGCCCTGGGTCTTAGTTGCAGCACACAGGATCTTTGATCTTCATTGCAACATGTGAACTCTTAGTTGTGGCACGTGGGATCTAGTTCCCTGACCAGGGATTAAACCTATATCGGCAGCTTGAAGTCTTAGCCGCTGGACCACCAAGGGAGTCACAGGTTGAAATCAGTTCTCATCACTGTGTCATCTTGCGGAGTCATCACAGTGGCCCGGTTTTACACATGGGGAAACTAAGACCTAGACAGTGAAAGTGAGGTGCTCAGAGTCACGTCCCCAAATGGGAATTAACTGGAAAAGCCACCCATCTCTGGATTGCTGGCCCCATCGTCTTCTGCCAGCCCCGCCCAGCTCTTGCCCAGAGCTTGAGTTTGGACACGTGTCTTCCATTCCATCCTTCCCACCTCCAGCCCGCCCCCCCCCCCGCCACTCCCACCTATGGAGACCAACCGATTTGCCATCCCCAGAACGAATGTTGAGGTCACCACTTCGGGAGCCGAAATTCTCCTCGCTGCCCAGAGCCCAGCTTTTGTGTTTGTTGTGTACACAAAGGCAGCCTAAGTTAGCACATGTGTTCGAGTGGCTTCCACCCCCGGCCCCTCTCCGGGGACCCACGGGGAATTCTGCTAAGATAATTATCTCCAACTGGGGTTTTGTTCAGTCCTCTGGTAAGACAAGCTCCCGTTTAGAATAATAAGGCTCTGCTATTGAAGGCTAGCTGGGAAATATTTTTCAAACAAGCAATTCACGTATGTGTTTCACATATGCCGCTCATTAAGGTTTATACGACCTTTTGGTCTTCACAATAAAGCTTGTTTTTTTTAAAGGTTAAAGTCAGCAAGCCCCGGTTACTGCCAGCTCCCTGCTTCCCTCTTCAGACGGGACAGAAGTCCTGGGAAGTGTTGAAAGGGAATCAAAGAGGCTGATGGCTCCCAACCCCGCGAAGGGAGAATGGTGACCCCGAGAAACCTCCCGTCCATCCTCCCCCCACCCCACGAGCAGGAGCAGGACCTGGAGGGGAGTCCTCCTGCCTGAACCCCGCATGTGCAAGGCCTCGACGATTTGGAAAAGACCGCATCTTTATCTCAGTGACTCGCAAACCTGGCAGCGTCTTAGACTCACTGGGGACATTTGAGCAACACACGGGGCTGGGTTCCTATCCCCCAAACCCTGATGAGGTTGATCAGAGGTGGGTCCCTGGATTGGGTCATTTTTAAAGCGCCTTGGGTGATGGTGGTGCACAGCCAAGCTTAAGACCACCATTTAACTCCTAGGCCCTCCAAGCTGCCCTGTAGGCTGGTGGGGCAGGAATCCTTCCTCCATCCTAAAGATGAGGAGAGCAAGGCCCAGGGAGCAGACGTGGCTGAACCGGGACTTGAGCCTGGCTCTCCAGACTCCTTGTTCCAAGGCCTCCTCTTTGCCATCTATGAGACAGAGATGGTGACAGCTTACCACTTACTGAGCCCCAGATCTTTGCATGTGCAGTCATTCAAGCCTCACAAGCCACTGGAGTCGGTGTTAGAACAGCCACTTTGCAGATGAGGAAACCGAGGCTTGGAGAGGTCGAAAGACATGATTCATGTCTCCCCAAATACAAGGACTTGATCACAAAAATTCCTGCAGGAGACAGGTACTATGGGCCATAGAAATTTAGCCATTAGGCTCCCAATTCTGAGAAGCCTCTCACTCCTTAAAAGACTCTTTAAACACAGGAGTTCCTTTAAGGTCTAACATTGGAAGTATGCACTGTTTTCCTGTTAGAAAAGTGTTAACAGCAATTGAGGGCGACACCTATTTACTCATGGTCCTTTGAGGTCCAGGGAGCCACCAGCTGTAGACTAAGAATCAGACACTCATCCATTCATTCCATGACTGGGGACCTACGGCGATGCAGAAAGAGGAAGCAGACATTCATTTATCCTCCACCTCCTCTGCATCACACACTGGGCTGGCTTTTGTACCTACATTTTAAACCTGTAATCAATCAGGCAGGGATTGCCCTCCCCAATTCAAAGGAGAGAGCGCTGAGACCTGGTGCTGTGGTGTGACCTGCTCCAGGTCACAGAGCTTGGAAGAGTCAGATTAAAGCCCATAGTCCACAGGCTCCCGCCACCCCCGCCTCCTCCCTCTGCTTGTCAAAACGGAAGGTATGACCTGCCCAGACATAGAGAAGACTTTTGGGCGAAGCTGAAAACAACCAAAATAATTTAAAAGTGGGCGTGGGGGAAGGGGGACAGTTTTATTGTAACCTTGGTTGAATTTCATTCTTTTTGAAGTCACCGTTAATTTGGTACCAGGCCATTTTAATCAATTAGGTTGAAGCTGGCTATTTGTGAAACCACCAAGAGTGTGCTTGCTTTTGTTATTAATTAAGAGCATCATTCTTTTTAAGCATTCTTTTATCAAACTGTTCTTTGCCTCCTAATTTCTTTTATTTTTTAATTTTTAAAATTTTAATTTTATGTTGGAGCATAGTTGATTAGCAACATTGGATTACTTTCAGGTATTTTTTGTTGCTTTAGTCACTAAGTTGTATCCAACACTTTTGTGACTCCATGTCCACCAGGCTCCTCTGTCTATGGGGTTTTCCTACCCCAGGAATCTTCCCAATGCAGTGACCAAACCTGCATCTCGTCTCCTGCATTGGCAAGAAGATGCTTTACCACTGAGCTATCTGGGAAGCCCCTGTTTCAGGTATTCATCAGAGTAATTCAGGTTCTAGTTTCTTTTAAACATGGTCATGGGGGCAGGTGAAAGTAGAAAACCATAAGTGGGGGAGAGCTCAGGACTGGGAATCTGGAAATCTGGGTCTGTCCCAGACCCGCCCCTGACCTTCAACACGATCTTGGACACTTGACTTCCGTGAGCCTCCGTTTCTTCCTCAAGTGGGAGATTTTGATTTCTACCCCTGCTTCCTGTCAGGGATGCTGTGAGAATGGAAATGAGGTGAAACAGTAAAAACTACAAAGGATTATGCAAATCGGGTTTGTTGCTAAGGAAAGTATTACTATTAATATATAAAAACGGTTGGCTAACATTGGTAGGAAGCATGCACTGTTATTCCCAGTTAGAAAAAAGTTATCAGCAACAATTGAGGGCAACACGTATTTACTTGTTTTCCTTTGAGATCCAGGGAGCCACCAGCTGTAGGCTAAGACTTAATCAGTCACTCATCAATTCATTCCATGACGGGACATGATGTGGGTCAGCCCTGGGCTAGGGAGGTGCTGAGATGAAGCAGGCACACAGCAAAGGAAGACCAACCTTCACCCACTCGACCAGTGAAGCAGAGTAAGATGAGGACATAACAGAAAGAAGAAAGAATTTCCATGGGAGCCCAGAGAAGTGAGAAGTGGGTGGGTTGGGGTGAGTACATGCCCTGGGCAGCTATGACATTTGGTCAAGTTTGTGGTTTTCTCCTGTGAGCTCTTACTCTCAGCCTTCACCCTCCACCAGGGTCTCCCCCAGCATCTCCCCCAGGGAACTGAGCTGCAGAGGAACTATAGGACTTCACATGACAGGGCCCTTTGGACTGGGCTAGCTGGTCTACCTCCAGCTGCTCTTAGAGCAGACCTCAGGAACTCCTCAGACAAAACACTCCCAAGGGAGCTTCTCAGGTCACTGTTTCAGGCATGTTCCATCTATTCACTCATTCCTCTATCCATCCAACCATTCATTTCTTCACTCATCAGCTCCCACTGATCCACATACATTCAACCAGTTGACATCCATCAGTAAACAGTCCTCAGCACAACCTACACCTGGAATTCACTTTCACTCAACAGACATTTATTGGGAGCCTGAAATTGACCAGAAATTGTTCTATGTCACAAGGCCTTTTTGACAGATTTCTTCAGAAGCTTGCATAAATTCAACTCAACATTACCAAGGAGGTCCTTTCCTCTTTACACATCACTTATTACAGGAAATATAATTCATCCATCTGGCAAATATCATGGCTCTTTAGGTGGATACATAATATTCCATACTGCCTAACCTTTGCATATATAATATAAAATCCAGATTCACTTAACTGTTAGGGCTATAGGGACTATAGAGATCATCACAGATGACATAACTAAGGCCTAGAGAGCAGGGAGTAAAATGCTCAAGGTCATATAGTAGGTTAGTGATGGAGCTAAGGCTCTTATCTCCCTATCCCAGAGCAGTCTTCAACCCCATATTATAATATGTTCTAATATTATATGATTTCTAGGATATGCCAAATGAGTTTGAAGAAATCTCTTTTGAATTCTGTTTTCTTACCTATGGAAAAAAGTTTGCTACTGATTTCTAATCTACCTTCCTGCTCTGTTTCTAGATCTCTTTTTAAAAAAAAGAAAAAAGGGACTGGCATGTAATCATTAAAATGTCAGGGAGCAGAATGAATCTGCCTCTGGGTTCTGCTTAACTCTAGGACAGTTGTCTACTACCATTGTTAGCCCTTTTGGAGCCTTGGACGGCTGGCCTGGGGATCCTAGGGCCAGGATGAAAGGGAAGTTTTCTGTCTGCAGTTCTGGTCCATCCCCACTTTAGAGGCTTAGCATGTCTGAGTTTGAGCTACAGGTATCAAGGAAGTGTGTAGAATTAGCCTCTTCTAAAATTAGCCTGGTCCTACAAATGTGAGTGTCACACTCACACTCTTGGTACCATTCCCAGCTCCAGACACCTTTGTCTTAGGTAGCTGGTGGAGCTTGAAGCATCACAACTTCTGCCCATTGATGGAGCCAACCATCCATTCATTCAACCAGAAGACATCAACCACCAGACCTTGTCTAGTCCAATGAGAGTTGCTTTCCAAGATTCATAGAAATTCAGTCAAATGACCCTATGGATAACCAGCACATTGAGGGTATGGGCTGTGTCATTCATTTGGCATCTCAAGTACCACCCATGGTAGAGGCTCTATAAGTGACTGTTAGTTGAATGGAATATCCGCTGGAGAACTTCTTACAGACTTGAAAGTAGTGGGCAAAATCACCTAACCTCTCTAACTCTCACTTTTTTCATGTCTAAGATGAGAAAACTGGTAACACTGACCTGAAATGACTCTTGGGAGGCTTGGACAAGGTAAACTTCATGGAAAAAAAGACTTTGTAGATGGAAGAGCCCTAAGAAAAATATTAGCTCTTGTTCCTGCCATGTGGTATCCTAGATGGCCAACCAGCAGAGAAACAGCCAGGACTCGGAGAGACAAATCAGGCTGAGTAAGATCTTGAAAGGAAAACTAAGAGAAATATAGAATTTGGAACCTAAAGAATAAGTCCTACACAAGAGCTGTCTGGTCATTCAATTGCTTTTCAATAGGAAAGAAAAAAAAAAAAAAGATGGACAAATGAAAGACGTTGTGGCCACACACAGTCTAAATAAGAATTTTGACAACAAGCGAGCTTTTCTTCTTGTGGTTTTGGCGTGGACTTCAAACCAGATTACTAAGCGGTAACTCAACTCTGGAGTCCTTGTTATGCATAGGCCATTTTCTGTACCTTATCCCATTTAATTAGGAATTTGAGGGAGATTCAAAACTGCCATCCCATAGTTATTTGGGTTCTGGAATCCAGGGATCTGGGAGGGCTCAGGTCAAAGGTTTTCCCATTATTAAAGTGTCCAGAATGACAGAAAGATCCAACGCCCGCCGCCTGACCTCCACCTTCACCTCTGTCCCTCCCCTCCCGCCGCCCCAGCCATGGTCTTATTCAAATAAACAGTCTCAGGTCCCAAGTGGAGTTCCTTCGAAGCCAGGGCAGCAATCCTAATTGTGGTTTAATGAGGCCCGGGTTTGCTCTGACCGGGCTGTTTACTGAAGCAATTTCAATTTGCTCCTTCTGGCCAGAGGTGGCGGCCACTGGCTAGCCTGTGCAGGATAAATGTCACTGCAGCACTGGGGGAGTTGGACCACTGCCCCCCCCACCCCAGTCCCCTCTCTGAGCAGAAGGATCCCAGGAATAAGGAGAAGGAAGATGCAGACATGGTCGCTAAGGTCCAGCGAGGCAATAAGTAAAGGAGGGATAGAACTGTGAGAGAGGGGAGCAGGGGTGCTCTGGGGGCCTCTGGGTCAAAGGAAGAGCTGGTCCAGGAAGGCTTCCAGGAGGAAGCGTCATGTGGCAGCTGTTCAGTGTCTGATGCCATTCCAGAACCCAGAATGCGATGCACTTTCCCATAGCTTGTGGCCATCCCAGCAAGCTGCAAAGGGCTTTCCTGCCCTCCCTGTGCAGGAAGTGACAGCAAAATTCTCTTTGTTGTGAAATCACAAAGAAACACACATTTTTAAAGTGACTTGTCCAGTGTGACAGCTCCTTCTGCAAAGGGAAGTGCTCCCAACCTGAAGGCCCAGCCTCTGCTGCTTTCAGCTTGTGATTTTTGTCTGCGAGTGTTCAGAGGGGAGCAGCAGAGAAGAAAAAGAAGGGAGATGAGGTTTACTGAAATGTATAACCAAATTGCATCTCCTTGACTATCCTAATTGGTCAGTTCTATTGTCAATATCCAGAGGAGGAACCTAAGGCTTGGAGAGGCAGCCTTTCATTCAAGATCATGCTGTGCTGGATCCAGAATACTTCCAGAATTATGCATTGACTCACTGATCACTAGCGCTAACTACATGCCAGGCGTGGCTCTAGGTGCTGAGGATGTATCTGGGAATAATCAAAGAGCCAGACCTCATGGAGATGAGATTCCAGGCAGGGAGACAGACCGTGAACACGTTGATATATAATATAATGTAACATCTGTAAGACACGTCTGACTCAAAGCTATGCTCTCTCTTCTACCACGTTCAGCATCCCTCGCAGCCATGAGCATATAGCCTCAGACGGTCTCTCCATCCTTTTTATTTCAAGGGGCCCGACGTTCAGGCTTCATAGCCTGCTGCCTATCCACACGCCCTCCATAAACCCTAAACGTCCCTTTGGGGGTTTGTGCCATCCCCACAGAGCCATCACGGCATCAAAGAAGATCTCTGTTCTCTGCCTGATGCCTGTGGAGCAGCTGTCCTCCACAGGCCTGGAATCCCCAAAACAAGTCGGCCCCTGGGGTTCTCCCGTCCTTCCTGGAGGTACCCTCTGAAGTTCCTGGCGAGGAAGTTCTGGTTCAGATAAAGGTTACCCAAATAGCTCCAGCAGCCCAAAATGTGGTGGGAGATTTACAGGAAGCGGGGAGGGGTGGTACTTCCAGGAGCCGTAAATCTCCCCTGCCCGGGGCTGGGGAAGAGAGTGCATGGCCGACACTAAATCAATTTCATTGGCGTGCTCCGCTGTTTCTGCACTTGGACGCTGGGCCCGGAGTGGGAAGGAAATAGTTGTCAAACATCAGGAATGATGAGGACAGACCCCGGGATCCGAGGTTGTGATTTCCTGTGGACTGGAGAGTTTGCCTGGTCTTTTCTTGATGGTCTGCTTCCCAAATGCCTCTGTCCCAGGAGTGAGGAGCCGAAACTCCATGGCCTTGGGTTCTAGACAGCATTGGCTCCTGGGATCTTTTCACCAAGATCCTTCTCCTGGGCTCCCTCCAACCAGCTCTCTGCCTGGCTGGCTCCATCTCATCAGGTATATTTTAGCTCAAATGTCCCTTTCCAGAGAGGCTTCTCTGGATGGTCCATCTAAAATCAGCAGGAGGGGTAGACTGGGAGTTTGGGATAGATATGTACACACTGCTATATTTAAAATAGATAACCAAAAAGAACCTACTGTAAATAGCACAGGGAACTCTGCTCAATGCTCTGTAGTAACCTAAATGGGAAAAGAGTTTGAAAAAGAATAGATACATGCATATGTATCTATGTAACTGCGTCACTTTGCTGTACATCTGAAACTAACACAACTCTGTTTATCAACTATGCACGTGTCTTCATTCACTTCAGTCGTGTCCAACTCTTTGCAACCCTATGGACTGTAGCCCACCAGGCTCCTCTGTCCATGGGATTCTCCAGATAAGAATACTGGATGGGATTGCTCTGCCCTCCTCCAGGAGATCTTCTCGACCCAGGGGTCGAACCCACGTCTGCCTTCATCTCCTGCATTGCAGGCAGATTCTTTATCCACTGAGCTACCTGGGAAGGCCCATTAATCAACTATGCTCCAGTATAAAGCAAAAATTGTATTTAAAAAATAAAGTCAGCCCGTGGACCCCACTGCTGTCTCTTGGGAGCTCTCTGGTATAATGCCTTTGTGGACAATCCTGTATGAAGAATCCTGTTGATGGAATCACTGTGACTGCCTGTATATCCCCACAATGTCAGCTCCATGAGGACTGACTTGTCTGCTATGGCATTCCTGGTATGTAGTACAGGAACTTAGGATATTTTTTCGTTATTCAGTTGCTAAGTCATGTTCCACTCTCTGTGACCCCATGGACTGCAGCATGCCAGGCTCCCCTGTCCTTCACTATCTCACAGAGTTTGCTCAAATTCATGTTCATTGAGTCAGTGATGCCATCCAACTGTCTCATCCTCTGCCCACCCCCTCCCTGCTTCCCCTTTTGCCTTCAGTCTTCCCAGCATCAGAGTCTTTTCCAATGAGTTGGCTCTTCACATCTGGTGGCCAAAGTATTGGAGCTTCAGCTTCAGCATCAGTCCTTCCAATGAATATTCAGAAGTTGATTTCCTTTAGGATTTGCTAATTTGATCTCCTCGCAGTACTTGAACTAAGTATATAATAGGTGCTGAATAAAGATGGATTGACTCAAAGAGTCAATGAATATATTAAGTACCAAAAGTCTTCCACCCTACTCTGCATCTTACATCCTGAGTAGCAAAGATGGATGGTGAAGGAGATACACTTATTAAGCCCAAGCACTAGGAATGTATTTTCACCAAAAGCAATCACAGTGTGTGCTCGGCTCTGGGAGAGATGATGACGGAGGCAATGACGTGTTTGTCTGGTGCTACAGAAAGAGCTCATGGAAGCAGAGCTCTTCCTCTGTTACCTGAGGGTCTGAAGCCCCGAGACTGGGTTCTTGGGTGAACACGGCTGAGACAGCTGACCTCCAGTTCCTACCTGCTTCATTGTGTTCTGCTGTTTCCCCTATAGCCTCTCCAACTCCAAAGACCAAGAAGGAGCTGCAGTCGGGTCCTCTCTCTCCTCTTGCCTGTTTGCTCGGCCCCCATGCTGCAGTCCTCCTCCTCTCCTGCCCCTCCCAGGTACAGGACTTCCAAAGATCTCTCTCCTTCACTTGTAAGAGGCTGGCCTTCCCAGGAGGCAGAGATGGATCCTGGGCCAATTTAGTCAGAAGCCTTTGACCCCAGTTTGGGGACCCCATCTGGGGCCAGATGACCCCAGTTTGTCATGTTTCTGATGAGTGAGTTGAGCCTCAGAGAAGAAGGACTTTTTTGAGGTCACACAGTACTAAGCAGAGGCCTGGGTGTCTTGACTCTGAGGCCAGTGCTCCTTGGGTCATGTCTACCTTCTTGCCTTGGAAAGGCTTGTGGCTGCTGGGAAGGGATGGGGAGGGCGGTGATTGCCCTGCTCTTGTTGCAGGGCAGCCCAGGCGTGGCTGATGTGATGGAGAAAAGAGCATGGACCTGGTCTACCTGCCAGGCGGCCTTGGCGGATGCCTCAGTGTCCAAGGCTCATCTGTAAAATCTCCCAGAGGTGGACCTGGAGACGAGGGAGAATATGGATGACAGGTCAGTGCCTGGTGAAGGTCAGGGTTCTTCTCTGTCGCTTTCTTCTTCTTTCACACAGTTTTTTGGTGTCTCTTCTCTTACTCCCCCAAATCCCATCTCTGCCTCCCTCCAATCACTCCCCACTCCCCAGCTTGCGAACTATTCCAACGCCCCTCATGTCTGCTGTGGTCCCTAGTTTCAAGGATGTCTCTTCCTTGCTACCTAACCCAATTAAAAAAAAATTTTTTTTATTTCAATCATCTCTTCCAGGAAGCCTTCTAGGATTTCCAGTCCCATTTTGAAGGGGAGAAAAATGTCTGACAACAGGTTCAGCTTCTCTTTCTGGTTATAAGTTTAAATGGCCAACAACTTTCAATATTCATTCATTCACTCAACACACGTTGTAGGCATGACATCAACCTTAAGAATATAAAGACAAATCAGATAAGGCCTTTTCTCTCCAAGAACTCCCAGGCTAGTAAGAGAGGAAGACACAAGGGCAGTTACACGAAGAAGTGCTAAGAGGTCTAAAGAGTAAATCAGATCAGCTAGGTTAGTGCTAGTTGTTCTAACAATGAGCCCCCAAATGTCTGAGCTTAACGCAGTAGGAGGGGATTTCTCGTTCATGAAACTGTCCAGTGCCTATGTGCTGGTTGGCAGAAGGACGACTGGGAATGGTCACTGCCAGAGAGAGGGGGCCATTTCTCCAGCCGGGAAAGGAAGGGATAGTTCAAGGGCAGATAAGTCAAGCCAGCTCAGGAGTTGGTTTAAACTAGAGCTCACAAGCTTGGTGCATGCAAAGTTGTCCTCATTCAGGCCAAGTCAATGATGGCCCCCCTTTTTTTTTTTCCAGGGTGGAAATGTACAATTTCTTTTTTTTAATTGGGGAATAATTGCTTTATAATGTTCCGTCCATGCGTGCTGCAGTCCATGGGGTCGCAAAGAGTTGGACATGACTGAGTGACTGAACTGAACTGAACTGAATGTTGTGTTAATTTCTGCTAGACAACAAAGTGACTCAGCTGTGTGTATACATGTGTCCCCTCCCTCTTGAGCCTCGCTCCCCACCCCCATCCCACCCCACTAGGGCATCACAGAGCACTGAGCTGAGTTTCTGTGCTATCCAGCCCCTTCCCACTAGCTATCCATTTTACATACAGTAGGGTGTATATGTCAATGCTTCTCTCTCAGTTTGTTGCACCCTCTAGAAATGTACAATTTCAAAGAAGACAAGAGGGACACCAGTTTGGGAAATCTCCCCTTGGCTGGCTTGCCCTCTTGTCATCAGCATGAGGGACTTGCTTTTAGGAAATGCCTCAGTCTCCACCTTCTGTCTTTGCTGTGTGGCTGGATGAAGTCTAAGAGACAAAAACACTAAGAGAAGGTGCGCTCAGCTCTGACTTGGAACAGTTGCCCCAGTAGGGAGGGTGGAAGGAGCAGGAGAAGTGTCTGCCAATGGGGAGTCAGCCTCAAGTCTGCATGGGCATGTGGTTTGCAAGATGATGGGACACCCATCCAGGGGTGCAGATGACTTTTCAGGGAAAGACCTTCTGACCACATCCTGTCAAGGAACTAGAGCTCATTGAGGCCAGAAAAGACCCTGATGCTAGGGAAGATTGAGGGCAGGAAAAGGCGGCGACTCAGGAGGAGATGGTTGGATGTCATCACTGACTCAATGGTCATATATGTGTTTAGTCACTCAGTCATGTCCAACTCTTTGCGACCCCATGGACTGTAGCCTGTCAGGCTCCTCTGTCCATGGGGATTCTCCAGGCAAGAATACTGGAGTTAAAAAAAAAAGAATACTGGAGTAGGTTGCCATGCCCTTCTCCAGCGGATCTTCCCAACCCAGGGATCTAAACCAGGTCTCCCACATTGCAGGCGGTTTCTTTACCATCTGAGCCACCATGGACATGAGTTTGAGCAAACTCTGGGAGATAGTGAAGGACAGAGGAGGCTGGTATGGTGCAGTTCACGGGGGTCAAAGAGTTGGACACAACTGAGTGACTGAACAACAACGTCATCATTCGAATCTCTGGTATAGCATTTCCCTGAGGGTAGCCCAGCCTCAGTTTGGATTATCTCACTAGGCAGACGGGTTGTGTCAGGAAACTCCAATAGAAAGACATCCTTAGATTCAACTATAGGACTTTCCAACCCCAGACCCTCTTAGACCCCCAGGTCATCTTCATCCTTCATTTTACACTCAAGGAAACAGAAGGGAGAAGGGACCTGCCCACGTCTTCAGCAACTTCATGGCAGGTCTGGGAAGGGAAGCCAGCTCTCCTCACATCCATTCTTGGGTTCTTCCCACTCAGTTTTGTCAAATCTGTTTACAAAAGAGAAAAACCAAAAGAGCTGTATTTCTTCCAACTTGATTTCAAATCTCCAAGGTTTTCTTGGTGAGACAGAAGGCACGTGGGAGGCTGGAGGAGGGTCCCGCTTCTCCAGGGGACCGGAGGTGTCGGGGGAAATGTGACACAAGGAAATACACTGGTGAAGAATGAAAACAGGGGAAAGGGAGCAATTTTCCAAACTTCAAGCAAGTAGGAGAAAAGGCATCTCAGGAAATAAAAAATGACCCTTTCAGGAATGTTCTTTCAGAGCATGAACAAGGAGCCCACACATCTCTTACATAAAGTAAATAGTCTGGTTACCTGATTTTTCAGCATAATTGATGGGGATCACAACATAATCACTCCGGCATTCATTAACAGATCTCAAAAACTGGTTTTGACACTTGCCACACACACACACACACACACACACACACACACACAATTTTGCAGGAAAGATAAGTCCCTGCTGGAAGGAATTTATTTCAATGCACCACGGACGGGTCTGTGCAGATAGCAGTTCCCTGGGAGAACGGTTCGTCTCTCAGTCGTGTTTATGTCTGCCTCTCTCCAGCACACAGGACAACCCACCCCAGGATGCTCGGAGAACACTCCTCCAGGCAGCCTGTCCGGTCCCAGGGCAGTGGCGAAGGCCAGGGAGGCGCAGCAACCCTCCAGTCTCTGCAGCTCCAATCCTGCCACTCAAACGCTGCGGCACAAGGTCAGGGCTTCCCAGCAGTGTCTGCTCCGATTCTGTGCAGACACCAGCCCTCCCCAGGAAGCACTCCCAGGCGCGCTGGGGGCAAGACCATGCTCACCCAGCGTGTTAAGTGCTCTGCGGGAAAACCTTGAAATAGAGGAGAGGAGAGGGTGATTATCTCTGGAGGGGAGGGACTCGGCCTTCGCCCGCCCCAAGATGGTGATGCTCAAGTGGGGCTTTGAAGGGTACCTCTGATGAAGGAGGAGGAGATTCCAGGCAGGAGGGTTGGACGGTGCATAGGCTCAGTGAAAGTGAAAGTTGCTCAGTTGTGTCCCACTCTTTGCAACCCCATGGACTATACAGTCCATGGAATTCTCCAGACCAGAAGACTGGAATGGGTAGCCTTTCCCTTCTCCAGGGAATCTTCCCAACCTAAGGATCGATCCCAGGTCTCCTGCATTGCAGGCAGCTTCTTTACCAGCTAAGCCACCAGGGAAACCCACATAGGCTCAGAGGCGGGCACAGTAAGGCCAGTGCAGAGAACCACTGTGAAGTCTGCAAAGCTGGTGTTCACGGGCCAAGGAGGGGCTAGACTCTCCTTTGAGCCAGGACAGGAAGAGGTGCAATTCCACCTGGGGATCCAAAGGTCACCACCTCACAACTGCTCCAAAGAGGGGACGAAGGGTCTGGTCTAGAGTCCGAGAGTTTCAGAGCTGCAGGATGGGGTGGGGGCAGTGGTCTCTGCCAGAAGCCCCCCGCCCCCGCCACCTACCGCCCCAGCAGCACCACCGCCTCTCTTTGTCTGAAGCTTCAGTCTGTCTTTACAGCTGCCCAGAAACAAGCTTTGTTTGCCCAGATCAGGGGCCCAGCTCTGTGGCAAGGTGGCTAGAACCCCTAAGCATCCAAGCGCTGAGAACAGGGTTGGAAGAGAGCCTGTAGGAGCCACTGGGTTTGAGCCAGGATGGGGAAGCTGAGGCCCGGAGAGGGGCGACTTGGGTGTGGCCCCTTAGGGACCTGGGGGCTGATCCCAATCCAGGGCAACAGGAAGCCAGCTCTCCGGGCTCCCAGGCCAGTGCTCCCACCCAGAGTCACCGTGCTGCCCAGCTCTGGGAGGCACCCTGGGGACGAAGTGAAGGGCACCCTCTGGGGTCGTGCAGGCACAACCCAGCTCTCAGCTCTCCAGGCAGTTAGCGATCGGTTCCCCAGTAGGTGACTCCGATGCTGAGCAGACACAGAACCTGATGCTGTTCATTGCTAGCAGCAGCTTAGCATCCATTGAGTCCAGGGTCAGCAACTGTAGCCCAATGTGAAGCCCTTGTCTCATCAGATTTTGCTCGTTCAGTTCAGTCGCTCAGTCGTGTCCGACTCTTTGCAAACCCATGGACTACAGCACACCAGGCCTCCCTGTCCATCATCAACTCCCCCAGTCTACCCAAACCCATGTCCATTGAGTCAGTGATGCCATCCAACCATCTTGTCCTCTGTTGTCCCCTTTGCCTGTCAACTTCAGTCTTTCCCAGCACCAGGTCTTTTTCAATGAGTCAGTTCTTTGCATCAGGTGGCCAAGGTATTGGAGTTTCAGTTTCAGCATCAGTCCTTCCAATGAATATTCAAGACTGATTTCCTTTAGGATGGACTGGTTGGATCTCCTTGCAGTCCAAGGGACTCTCAAGTGTCTTCTCCAACACCACAGTTCAAAAGCATCAATCTTGCTCATTAATCACTGTCCATGTTCCTGTGAAACCTGAGGAAGGATTCTCAGTTCTTCTCAATACTGAGCCCAAGGCGGTCATTGCTAATTCCTTCATTCAAAATATTTTTGTGTCATGCCCTATTCCAGGTACCACTTAGAGTTGTCCATGACCCAGGTGCCAACTGCAATTTCTGACCCTCTAGCTCAGTGTCCACATGGGAGGTCCAAGACAGAGAGGAGGATGACCTGCCCACCATCACACATCAGTTATCAAATCCAGTCTCTTGACTCCTGGGCCTGTTTTCTTTCTCATCTATCACAATGCCTCCCAACCAAGCTCCCTATTAACACTGTAAAGCTCCCTTTAACACTGAAACTAAACTCAAAACCACAGTGAGGGACTTCCCTGGTGGTCCAGTGGTTAAGAATCCACCTTGCTGTGCAGGAGACACGGGTTTGATCCCTGGTTGGGGAACTAAGATCTCACATGCGACAGAGCGACTAAGCCTGAGTGCTGTTAACTGCTGAAGCTGGGTACTGCAGCAAAAGAGCCCTCATGATGCAACGAAGATCTTGGGTGCAGCAACCAAGACCTGACACAGTCAAATAAATAGGTAAATAAAAATCTGCCCCCCAAACCACAATGAGCACCAGCCCTGTGTGGGGAACACATCAATTTCTTGTCACTTGCTTGTCAGGAAGCCACAACAACTAGCTGAATTCTTGCTGCCAGCCCAGAGTCGCTTTATCATTTACAGATGGGATTGTGTTTGGTGGCTTAACTTCACCAAGCAATTTACATACATCCTCTCTTGCACAGGACCTTGTAATGTGAGTATGAATGAATCCATTTCATGTATGAGGATACTGAGGTGCAGGGTGGTAGACTGGCCAGTCCTCAGAGGTCACACAGCCAGTAGGGGCCAGGTCAAGGTCTGAGCCAGACCCCGTCCAGAAGCTGAGTGCCTCTCACTGCACCTAGTTGCCTTTCCATGCACAAGCTGTATTCATTGCTTCATTCACCCTCAGACTTGTCATCACTTGTCATGGATTTAAATTTTAAACTTCTTCCTTCGAAATAGCCTGCTTTCATTTGGCTTTGGCTTCTGCAACTGTGCAGTTTGAGAACAATATGAAAATCAGCATTTCATCAAGATGTAAAGCTTGTTAAGTGAGATCTTGAAATCCCTAAAAATTATTCTTCCAGGATCCAGCACAACAAAGGATGCTTGAATTGTCAGCATTTATTTTGAAAAAACAAAAAAACCAAAACTGAAATAGATGTCCGTGAATTTCTAAAATATAAGCCCGAATGGAGACTGTTGAGGGATTTTCCATCCTCTGAGTTTTTTTGTAGTGAAGGAACCTCATTGCAATAGTGCAGTGAACACGGGGAAGTGAGGAAAGAGAGGAGCTGAAAAACCCGGGCCTTGCTGTGTGATTTTGGAAACTGTTTTCCCCTCTCTGGGTCCCAGTTTCTCCATCAGTCTTATGAAGGATTGGACAATTTCTGTAACTAGTCCTCCTTCAGGAAAATCAGTCCCATGTGTAATTGTTGTTTTTTAGTCACTAAGTCATGTCTGGCTCTTTTGCAACCCCATGGACTATAGCCTGCCAGGCTCCTCTGTCCATGGGATTTCCCAGGCAAGAATACTGGAGTGGGTAGACATCTTCTCCAGGGAATCTTCCTGACCAGGGATCAAACCCATTCCTCCTGCATCGGCAGGTGGGTTCCTTACCATTGAGCCACCAGAAGAAGCCCATGTGCAATAACAGGGATGAAATTTGTGCCTAAGAGTAGCTTGATGATCAGCCCCGACCACACCAGCATCCGCCCCAGGCCTACCGGGAACCCCCCCACCCACCCACGCCGCAGGAGGGCTGGAAGCTTTAGGGCCTTCCCAGACCATGGCCCTGTGTGTGATAAGTCTACTCCTCTGTCTCTTTCCAGCTGTGTAAGGGCCCCAGGGAGGCATGGGCAGGGGTCCCACCTTTGGAGAGTGCTGATGAGAAAGAAGGATTCAGGCAGAGGAAGAAGGAAAATTCTGGAACTCCACCACAACCGGGAAGCCATCCCAGCAATTCAACAAAAAGGCTTTGATGTGGAAACCAGTTCTCTGGCCAGAAGTCTTCCTGTTTGGGAGCCAGTGCTACTTACAGGGGGTCTCCCAGGTGGCACTAGTGGTAAAAATCCACCTGCCAATGCAAGAGACGTAAGAGATATGGGTTCGATCCCTGAGTTGGAAAGATTCCCTGGAGAAGGGCATAGCAACCCACTCCAGTATTCTTGCCTGGAACACCCCATGGACCAAGGAGCCTGACTGGCTACAGTCCATGGGGTCAAAAAAGAATCACACGACTTAGCTACTAAACAATAGCACAACCCACCTTCTTGCTGGGACCTGGCTTCTCACTGGAGACTTCTACATGTTTTCCTAGAAGTATCTCTTCTCTGCTGTCTTCTCCACTGGCCCGGGTCAGCTCTGGCTCCCCGGCCCCTCCACACCCTCCACACTTGCATCTCTAAAAGCTCTTTCTAACCTGGAAGGTATTGTCTGCCTTCCCCCCAACCCGCAACCGTGATCCTCCAAGGACAAGGACTATATCCTGTTCTCCAACTTCTCCAGCCCAGATCCTGGCCAAGAATGGGTGCTCCATGAAGAGCTGAACTAAATTCAGTTGCCTTGGGTATATTCAACTTATTTAAAATGTTTTAAGAGATCTGTCAAGATTTGAAACAAAAACCAAAACCAGAGTTGACAGTTTCAGCGGCCCTGGGAGCCTCGGTGGTCTGATAAGAGCTTGCCAGTGCCCCATCCCCCATCCTGAAGGCTGAGTGATTAGCGTGAATCTGAGATAGAGTGACATGCTGATGGAATCCTCTTCCTTTCTGTAACAGCCACTGGCAGCCTTCTAGCACCAGGTTTGAAATGGCGGTTGATTCAGCTCTTGGATGTTCTCATGTAGAAATGCTATGTGAAGACTTCATATCTGAGGGAACAGCCACCACCTAAGAGACTTTTCAGAAAGGCCACCTGCTCCTCCTCCTTCTTCTTTAGGAAAATGAAAGATTCGACTGCCATTCAACTCTGAGAGGTGGCAGGTCTGCTGGTACGAGCGTCACTTTTGGAGTCAGGAAGATCTGGATTAAAAATCTGCTTCTGTAACACACTGGCCATGTGACCTTGGGCAATTCTGTTCCCCCTCTCCGAGCCTCACTTTTCTTATCTTTGAAATAGGAACTGTGTTATTCGCTCAGTCATGTCTGACTCTTTGGAACCTCATAGACTATAGCCCGGCAGGCTCTCCTCTTCATGGAATTCTCCAGGCAAGAATATTGGGGTGGGTTGCCATTCCCTTCTCCAGGGGATCTTCCTGACCCTGGAATCAAACATGGGTCTCCTGCACTGCAGGCAGTTGCTTTTACCATCTGAGCCACTCAGAGTATTATTGAGGATTAGAAAAAAAAAAAAAAAACCTGTGATCACCCAGGCTGAGGCCTGAGGCATAGTAGGTGCTCAGCAAGTGGTAGCTTTGATCTTGATGTTTGAAGGTCACCTGATTCCAGTGGTACACCTGCTTCTCCAGTGGATCTTAGCCAAGTAGGTTGAGGACAACTGGACTCTCCATGAAGTCATCTCCATGTAAAATGCATCTGAAACACCCCCAGACCCCTCCTTGGGAAAGGAGTAAGGAAAGGGTGGTGGGCCAAAGCCCACAGGATACCCAAGGAGGAGGCAGCTGAGATCTTGAATAGCCCATCTACGTTGCCAAGTCCCCTGCAGTGTTAGTTAGATGAACTCTAATTATAGATCTTCATAGATCTTTATATCCTAACCCTTTAACTTTTGGGAAAGCAATGCTCAGTTCTGGTCCATCAGCGGGCATCTCCCTTATTCTGCCTCTGCTCTAGGCCAGGTCTTACAAGGAACAGGAATCAAAGGAGGTGGACAGCAGGGCTGGTCCAGGAGCTCTCAGTAGTCTGGTGGTCATCCGTGTTTATCTTTCTTTCTTCTTTCTTTCCTCTTTCCTTCATTCCTTCCTCTCTCTGGCTGTGCCAGGTCTTAGTTGCAACACATGGGATCTCTAGCTGCCGCATGCGAACCCTTAGTTGAGACGTGGGGGATCCTGACCAGGGATGGAACCCAGGTCCCCTGCATTGGGAGCGCAGTATCTCAGCCACTTGCCCACCAGAGAAGGTCCCAGCATCCACATTCTTTAATTACACCCTCCCTAAAGCCTGGCTTCCCTGGTGGCTCAGATGGTAAAGAATCTGCCTGCAATGCTGGAGATGAGTGTTTGATCCCTGGATCAGGAATATGCCCTGGAGAAGGAAATGGCAACTCACTCCAGTATTCTTGCCTGGAAAATCCCATGGAAAGAGGAGCCTGGCAGGCTGCAGTCCATGGGGTCGCAAAAAGTCAGACACAACTGAGAGACTAACATTTTCACTTTCCCCAAGGTCTGGCCTCAGACATGCTGCAGTGCTGAGCTGGGTTCTTGTGTTGGAAACTGAAGTCTGGTTGGGATGGGGAAGGGAGTGATGGACCTACGACACTTGTGGCCTGGCAGGGAAAACCCCTCAAAGCCAGGACCTTCCCATCTCCCCTGATGAGGCAGCCACTGCCTGGTCCCTATGTGGAGGGAAGAAGGAAGCAAAGGGCCAATCAAGTGAAGATTAGAGAAGCTAAGGGAGCAAGCAGGATTTACCTCAGATAAGCAAAAAAGTTTTCAGTGATAGTGAGGGCAATGAAGAGCTGGGTTTTAGGAAGAGACTGAAATCACTTTATTAAAAAAGGATTTTCAGAAGCTTTGCCAGGTGTGAGGAATGCAATCTTTCTTTGATACTCCCTTCAGACACTGAAGTCAAGATTTCTGTTGCCTTTAAACTTGTGGATGCTGGATTGTCATTCACTGAGTGAAATGTGGGCCTCAGGGTCCCTTCACCTCCATGACAATCTGCTTTGGGCTCCAAGTATAATGAAATGCCTTTTGTTCTCCCCTCCCCCCGTAGCTCAGGTGGTAAAGAATCCGCCTGCAATGCTGGAGACCTAGGATCAAACCCTGGGTTGGGAAGATCCCCTGGAGAAGGGAATAGCTACCCACTCCAGTTTTCTGGCCTGGAAAATCCCATGGACTACAGTCCATTGGGTCTCAAAGAGCTGGACACTACTGAGAGGCTTTCACTTTTACTTCACTTCCCCCATGCCAATCATGAGCCTCTTGAGGGTGGGGTTAGTGTCTCATCCACGATCGAAGCTCCATAAACATTTTTTTGAAGGAGTGGATGCTGAGGGCAAAGGTGGAAGGGGGCTTGAGCCAGACTCCGCTGAGGCTGTTTATCTGCACCCTCCCTTGGATCATTTGTTCTGATTACCAGTGGGGAGGTTTAAAGCCCTAGCCCATGCTCAGTCTAAGAGACCACACGGAAGGACAGAGAGGGATGTCAGTGTCAGTTGATAGACCTCCTTCGAACCCCTCCCACCTTGTGTGTTGGCAGAATGGAGCTGAAAGGGAATGCAACCCTCTGTCAGGCAGAGGTGACGATAAGAGGAAGGAATAGGACAGTAGGCTGGAGGGTGAAGGAATGAGAGGGAGAAAGAGGCCACAGTCAGATACAGGGAGAGGAGGGCAGGTGTGATGGAGGGAGACAGGCATGGTGGGAAGGATCCTGGCTTGCGTCAAGATATGGGAGAAGGTTAGGCCAAAGCTCATGTCCTTCATGAAGGATGCCGCTCATCCCATTGCACAAATACAGAAGAGCTTTCAAAATGGGCCTGGTGTTTTCGTCCATCTTCTCCACCCTCCCAGCTTCCTTTCTTCCTCTGAGACACAGACAAGCCTGAATTCCCCAGCCGTCTACACAGCATTCCGAATGGATCTTCTGAATGAGGTCTTGGGTGGAAAACCTTGTTTGGAACGAGATCTTTCTCCTCAGGTGACTCCACCTTCTTGCATGGGTTCCCCACTAGTCTCGCCTCCAACCTCTGGTTAACAGACAGCTGGAGTCCCCCTTCTGAGGATGATGGCCCGAGGCCCACTTTTCTGGAACAAAGCAGTGATTTCCTCCAGCGCCATCATGGACCTCCCCCCCTCCTCCCCAAGTCCTCGGGGGAAGGGCAATTTGTGGAAACGGAGCTGCTGGGTAATAGATTTCTCTGTCAACATGATGAGTGAAAGAAAGACTGAGGTAATTACCAGTAATGCACTTCAATTATTGCCTCTGCCTCCCCATCCCCCCACCCCCAGCAACACGTCCCCATTTAATTTTCATTTAAAACAAAACAGTTGCCACAGACCCAAGGCTAAAAACAGAAATCCCTTTCAGCTCCTGGCAAATTAGCAGGGATGTCTTATTATGGAAGCGGTGGGCGACGAACTTCTTCCAGAGCAATACAGGAAGCGGGCCTCCCGGTCACCCAACGTCCCCTGCCACACAGCTCCATCCTCCAAGGCTCCAGGCAATTAACCTTGTCCCTCCAGGACCACAGAGCACCCTCCCCTCGCAGGCCCATATTAGCCTCTTTCAAAGCCCTCGCCTGAGCCATTCTGTCAAAAATCAGTAGCACCTTGAGGAGGCCTGAGGTCAGGGGACTTCCTTGCTACACAGGAAGGCGTGTTCTATCAGAAACGGGAAATGTTCTCAGCCCCTCAGATCTTGGGCGACTAAAAATAAATGAATAGGCCTTAAATTAACTTTTTCTTTCTTTGGCCCCCTCCCTCCCCTGACTTTCCACCAAGACTTTTCAACTTGAAGGAAAAGCATTTATTATCTGAGAGTGACACACAGGAAATTAGACTTATAAATTGTGCTTAAAACGTTATAGTTTCCAACTTTCTTTAATGCTAATCTTAATGCTAATAGGTTGTGAGATATGTGTTTAGACTTGAGAGATTTTTTTTTCTTTTCTTTTCTAATTAATTCTCAGCTGCAGCACATGAAGCATTTGTGGTGGAGGAGTTCCAGGAGTTTCTACGCTATTGGAGAAGGGGCCTGCTGGAGGGGTTTGAAAGGCCATTTTCCTAGAGACTTCCAAAAAAATTCAGTTCATCCAGAGAATCAAAGCGCTCACTCTCTACTGATGAAGTTCGGAAGACAGGATTTGTGTTGACATTCCACTCTGACCCAAGCCACCTTCACCACCCTGGTCTGGATTCTACCCTCCTCTCTCAGGTTCTTTCTGCTCCTGTCAGAAATTCCCACAAAGTTTCCCACTGGGACCAAGTTCTCCCACCACCACCGTTTTATTTACGTAACTCCCCACCTGGGCTCCCACTGGGCTCCCTCACCTCCATGTGTATTCTTACAATGAAGGCCCTTGCCTTTTGGTATTTGCATATTATCTATTTTTCAGAATGGACTTCCCAGGTGGCGTTAATGCTAAAGAATCTGCCTGATAATGAAGGAGACATAATGAGACTCGGGTTTGATCCCTGGGTTGGGAAGATCCCCTGGAGGAGGTCATGGCAACCCACTCCAGTATTCTAACCTGGAGAATCCCACAGACAGAGGAGCCTGGCAGGCTACAGTCCATGGGGTCGCCAAGAGTCAGACACGACTGACTGACTTAGCACGCACATTCTTCAGGACAGTTGTTATGTGAGAAAAACTCATAACAGTGCTGGGAAACACCCTTCTCCAGGGCCGGGCTGACATCTCTGGGACCTACAGCCCCTCCTGGACACCAAATCAGTGTGGTGGCGGAAGGAAGGAGTCAGGAGTTCTGGGTGTGTCGCCAGGTACAGGCATCGAGGGTGGGGGAAAGTGTGATGTGGGAGGGGATGTCTCATCGTTTTCCGGAGGAGCCAAAGACCTTGCCGAAGGTTTTGGTTGATGGATTTGGGGACCAAAATGAGCCTCCACTGCTGATTTGGAAAAGAACACTTGCTTTCTCTTATCTTCAAGAAAAAAAATAAAATTGTTGTTTTTGTTCAGTTACCCAGTCATGTCCAACTCTCTGTGACCCCATGGACTGCAGCACGTCAGGCTTCCCTGTCCTTCACCATCTCCCAGAGCTTGGTCAAACTCATGTCCACTGAGTCGGTGATGCCATCCAACATCTCATCCTCTGTCATCCCCTTCTCCTCCTGCCCTCAGTCTTCCCCAGCAACAGGGTCTTTTCTAATGAGTCAGCCCTTTGCATCAGGTGGCCAAAGTATGGCTTTCTCTTATCTTCAAGAAGAAAAATAAAATACATGGACTCTACAACTATCAGTGGGAGAGACTGACTAGTTGGTCTCCAAACCACCTCCCATTTCTCCTAAACACACCATATGCTTTCTTTTCCAGCCTCCCTTGCAATTGGTTATAGTCACGTGACAGAGTCTGTCCAATAGAATTGAAGAGTCATGCCACATGTTCCTCCCCCTAGTCTGTCCCTTCCCTCAAATAGAGACAGGGGACCAATGATGCCCTCTAGGCTCTCAATCAGTAGTTTTCAACTGGGGACAATTTTGCCAACCATGTGACACTATCACATCTAGGGGTGTGAGTGTGCTGTGTTATTGGCCTCTAGTGTGTAGAGACCAAAAGTGAAAGTTGCTCAGTCGTGTCTGACTCTGCGACCCCATGGACTATACAGTCCATGGAATTCTCCAGGTTAGATAGAACACTGGAGTGGGTAGCAATTCCCTTCTCCAGGGGATCATCCCAACCCAGCAATCGGACCCAGGTCTCCCACATTGCAGGCAGGTTCTTTATCAGCTGAGACCAAGGATGCTGCTAAATGTCCTACAAAGCATAGGACAGCCCCCTCCAACAAAGACTGCTTGGGTTCCAAAATGTTAAAATGCCCAATTTGAGAGACACTGCTCTAGATGGAGGGAGCGTGGGTCTCGGAAAGGCCATGTGACTGCCAACCTTCCTGGCACTGTCATAGAACAAGAAAGAGATCTTCACCAGCTGATGCACAGATTTTTGGTGGTAGTTTATAAGAGGAGTCAGACCACTTTGATGGGGTCTGCTGTTCCCTGACACTAAATACACCACCTGAAATGGGAGGTGGGCTGGTACACACCAGGGGGGCTCCCTATGCTCCCCCAAATCACAATCTCCATGCTTGTGACACAGTCTCAACACTGTAAATTCCTACTGCCCCACCTCCACTCCACCTTGAAAAAGTTAGATGTGTCCACAGGTGTCACCTGAAAGTCACTGTGATGTCTTTGAAGGTAGGGACGGAATCTCAGGCAAGTTCAGATGAGTTTAATAAGCTCTTTCAGAGGGTCTTCACCATTTCGGTCTTTGCATATAACTGAGGGTAGAGACCTCGCTAAGCTCTAGTCTAGTCCCCGAGGAGTCATCAGTCCAGTGGGAGGGACAAAAACTTAAAAAGACGGTGGAACACTAAACTAGCAAACATTGTATGGAAGAGGGGCACAGCCTGTGAGAGTGTCACAGACTGTCACGTGACACAGTGGCTTCCTTTCTCTGGGGCTCATTGCTAGAAGCCGGGGATCCTTGGCCACACGTGGAGGAAGTTCTGGGGAGCGCTGAGGGCAGCCAGACCCTGTTGATAGCACTCACCAAGTTCTTCATCAAGACACATGACCGCTGCTCTCCTCTCCACAGCTCCAGCCCCGCCTTGGTCTGAGGCCTCTGCTTCACACATCCGGGGGCGGTGAAAGCTCTCTTGCCTCCAGACACGTATTCCACCCTTTGTGCAAAACTGCCACAAACTGCACATAAGAACAGAGCAGTCACCAAGAGAGCCCCACACATGCTCAGTAAATATTTACTGAAAGAATGAATAGATGGATGAACACCTACAGGTTTATGCAGCCAATTCCTTCCAACAAGAATGGCTTGTCTCCATCTTTTCCTCCAAAGGCTTATCTGGTCGACTTTTCTGGTTATATCTCCACGTCATTATGGTCTGGTTATATCTCCACGTCGCTATACAGACTAAAAAATAGACAAGAGAAAGATGCAGGCTGCAGAGGGAACACAGTAAAGAATGTGCCTCCTAGACTTGGGGACCAGAAAAGGTTTCCAGATGGAGGTGATATCTCAGTTACAATTTGCAGGAGGCATGGAATTGGGAGAGGTCAGGTTGGGGATGTGAGATGGGGAAATAGAACTACCCATATGATGGTGGTCCCTCAGGGGAGAGGGAAAAAGCTACTTTTGAGGAGCAATGAGTTTGTTGGCAGAGGATGAGGTGAGAAATGATAAGAGCTGAGCTCAACAGGTGAACGGTGGCCAGACCATGCAAGGACTGTCTGATGGGAGATAGGAAAGTACAGGAGGCTTGAAGCAGGTAAGACATGGTCCTGTGTGTGCTCTGGAAGGATCAGTCACACTGCCTTCTTGAGAATGGATTCGAGGTGTACTTCTGGAGATGGTCACAGTCATGGGAGGGGGGTGGAAGCATTCGCTCCCAGAACTACAGTGCTGGGAGTCAGATCCAGAGACTTGGATAAGACACTGGGCTCCAATTCCATCCTTCATACAGGTGCCAGAGAGATTTTGCAAACACTGATCTGACCGTGTCACTCTCCTGCTCCAAGTTCTTCACTGGCTCCAAGTGCTACAGGGTCAAATCCCAACTCTTTGCAATCAAGCTCCTGCAAGATTCTGGTTTGTTTGTGTCTTTCTGGATGGCATCCTCTCATTATCTTGAGCTTTACCTTGGCAAGACTAGAACTGCTCTCCCACTCCAAGTCTCAGATTTTGTTTCTTCTTCTTCTTCTTCATAAAATAAATCCTCTTTGTTTCCATCCAGGCCAAGGTTGTGCTTTTCCTCTGTAAGTACTTGTATTCTGATTGGCAATCTGCCCACCTAGACTGGGAGCTTCCTGAGGACAGGAACTGAATCACTCAGCTAAATGAGCCCAGCACCCAGCATGATGCCTGAGCCCCACACATGCTCAGTAAATATTTACTGAAAGAATGAATAGATGGAGGAATACCTACAAGTATGCAGCCAATTATGCAGCCAATTCCCTCCAACAAGAATGACTTGTTTCTATCTTTTCCTCTGAAGGCTTACCTTCAAGGTCTTCAAGGATATGTTAGTTAGAACTAAGCACTATATTAAATAGCTCTCAAGAAGGTTGTAGCTTTAAAAACAAGAGGTTCATTTCTTTTTCATACAGTCAAGGAGGCTGGGTGGGATGTTTGGGTGGGTGTTCCCATAGTCAGGAATCCAGGTTCACTGTGCCCTGACATCTTCAGCATGTGAGTTCCAGGAGGGAAATGCATGGAAGTGTACATTCAGAAGATTCTATTGCTTAGGTTTAGACGTATGACACATCACACACCCTTTTTGCTCCCACCTTGAGGACAGACTTTGGCATGGTGCCAAGTGAGCCTCAAGGAAGGATGGAAAACATGGGGTATCTGGGCAACCGGGTTGCCAGCTATCTGGGAGAGTGTGATGTGATGGAGAGCTGACTGGCTTCATCATAAAATCTGGCCCAAATGTCACCAACCGGAAGACTTCCCAGCCCCATGAGTCTGTGGGAATTTCTTGTCGTTCATCACCGGTGGACACTCGTGCTTCCTACCAACATGGCCGAGTTACACACTCTCTGGTTCCCTATGCCTGTGCTAGTTTCTCTCCTTTGCAGAATAACCAAGAAAACCGTTTATATCTTTGTTTTCTCCCCTTTGACTTTGTAACAGAGCAGCAGAAAGACCACTGCAGTCGGAATCAGGAGAGTTGGCTGATTAGCTGTAGGCAGTCACTGTCCCCTTTCAGGGTCTCAGTTTCCCCTAGTACATTAACAAAGAGAGTGGGCAGAGTGCCTCTTAAGTTCTCTCCCATTTCTATTATTCTGTGGTCCTGGGTCCTTGATGAGCAGATCTCAGCCCTCAGCCCTGGCCTCACTGCCCCTTCTCAGTTCTGCAGGAAACTCAACCCTGGGCTCACTGTGGAGGGTGCCCCTGATCACCACCCATGCACTCATAAGCCTGCAAGAGAGAAAAAAGCTGGGAGAACTGGATCCAAGGCTTGGCTTCATCATTCCGCAGCCTTGTACAATGGGTGAGTATTTTCCTGAATCTGCCTTCTCTCTTATAAATGAAAATCCCCATATCTGCTGCATGATGCAGTCATCTAATAGGGAAGATCAAGTGAGAGCATGAAGGTGAATGCCCTTTGGAAATGGTGCATGCGTGCATGCTCAGTTGCTCAGTCATGTTGAACTCTTTACAACCCCATGGACTGTAGGCCGCCAGGTTCCTCTGTTCATGGGACTTCCCGGGCAAGAATACTGGAGTGGGTTGCCATTTCCTACTCCAGGGGATCTTCCCAACCCAGGGCTCGAGCCCATATCTCCTGCGGTTCCTGCATTGGCATGCAGATTCTTCACCACTGAGCCACCTGGGAAGCTATAATATATATATAATACATAATATATATATCATACATATATATTATATATATCACAGCCACCTGGGAAGCCCTTTTTGGAAACAGTAAAGGGTTATATTTCATTTAGCCTTAAAAATGTGTATTTCCTAGAACATTTGCTGTTTTATGGTCCGAGAGGAAAACATTTTTCTCCTTGTGTTCCTGAAGCTTCCAGGAGCAGGGTAGAGAGGAATGGGTCAGGGGCAAACATTTCTCAAGAGCCTCGTTTCAGACCAGCACACCCACATGTGGCCCGCCAATCCTTCCTGGGTGGGTGGGAAAACACCAGGGCTAGTAGATGAGGCCGTGAGACCGAGGCAGCCGAAGAAATGGGGGCAGACGGCATGAGTCCCCTTTGGGCTAAGGCATTTCAGGGTTGCTGTGCCAGGATGACCTTGGATGCCACCTGCAGAGATGGTGGCATCAGGGGACAGAGAGTCTGACTCCCCGAGTCTGGAGTGACCATACAATTTACCACCCACACTGGGACATTTCTGAGAGTGAGAGAGAGGGGCCAGTGATCATCAGGTTGGCGTGGCCAGCATGAGCCCCAGGCAGTCGGCGTGTGCACTTGGTCCTCCTCCCTGAGTCTCAGGCTAGAGGGGAGCCCAGGGACCTGCTCGGGACTTAGAGCTGGCGGCTTGTGTTAGGCTGTGCCTTTCGGCTCTCAAGGCACTTAGGGAACGTTGGCCCTGATTAATTCATTCACATCACCGGGTTCAGTTTCCACAAATACTCCACGAGGTAGGCATGATTTTCCCCAGTCAACACAGCCACCGTATAAGGTTATGGCAATGAACTTGTCCAAGATCACACAACTAGTTTAAAACCCAGCTTTCCAGGATTCCAGAGTTAATGCTCTTTCTTCTACTCCATCACGTGGCCTTCCTCACAGCCCAGCTCGACTTCCTAACTCCCAGAAGACCCATGAGAAGAGGCCGGAGTTTTAGAATGAAATGTCTGCGGCCCCCGCCCCATTAACCCCCAAGAACACAGCTCCCCGGCCGCCCCTCCACCTGCAGGGCTCAGAAGGCAAGTGCCCATATTTCACTTAAAAAAAAAAAGAAAAAGGAAAGATCAAACGCCCTCCGCCAGTGACTTTAACTTATTTATGGGCTTGATTTTTTTTTTCCTGGATCATTTCCTTTCATTCCTGCCAGAAGTCCTTGCTTACAATCCTCCCAAGTTATTAATAAAAGAAGTCAAACGGTAGCGAGCACAGGGGGACGTTCTTGGCTCCTGCTGGTGTTTAGTTTGTGCTGGAAGCAGATGTTCTCACCCAAATCATAGACACTTGCCAGGCCTTTCACATCGGTCCCCTTTTCAGCGGAGGACAGAAGGAGTCCAGAGGAGAAAGCTGATTTCCAACCCCAGTAAGAGAAAATGAAGGATAAGGACCCTCACTCAGATCATCATGCAGATGATACACATGTGATGTGCCCGGCTCTGCGTGAGATGCTAAGGACCCCGCCTAAGCCAACCAGCCCCGACTGTCCTCCCAGCCCCCTCCTTCTGCCTTACTCCGTTGAGATGTCTCAGCAATTTCTGATGAGATGGTAAATGACTACATGACTCAGCTCTCCTTTGCAGTCTGGGCTAAGCCTTTCTCAATAGCTTTTTTTTTTTTTTTTTTTTTTTTGAGTTCTGAATTATTGTTGTTGTTCAGTCACTAACTCATGTCCGACCCTTTGCAACACCATGGACTGCAGCACGCCAGGCCTCCCTGTCCATCACCAACTCCTGGAGTTTACTCAAACTCCTGTCCATTGAATCAGTGATGCCATCCAACCATCTCATCCTCTGTCGTTCCCTTCTGCTCCCACCTTCAGTCTTTCCCAGCATCAGGGTCTTTTCCAATGAGTCAGTTCTTCGAATCAGGTGGCCAAAGTATTGGAGTTTCAACTTCAGCATCAGTCCTTCCAATGAAAATTAAGGGTTGATTTCTTTAGGATTGACTGGCTTGATCTCCTTGCTGTCCAAGGGACTCAAAAAGTTCTTTTGAGGGTTTTCCATAAGAAGTTACAGAAAACCTCCAATAAACATTTTGGCCAACCCAATTAAAAAAAAAATACTCAATGGAGAATTTTCAGGCAGATATCTAGGGCAAGTACACTACCTACATCTTTCGCAGTGAAGACTCCTGCCCCAGAAGAGGAAACTAGGCAAGCAGCTTCTCAAGGGAACTTTATCTTGGCCAGGTTCCTGTCTCCTAACTCGCCATCCTGGCCTCTACTGAGCCACTTAACACAACAGATTCACATCCTCCTAGTTGTCTGAGTAGACCATTCCTTACCTTGGATAACCAAGTTGAAAAGATCCCTCCTGATCTGAGTGACTTACCCGTTATAATCTTCTGTCCACTCTTTCCAGATGGAAGGAGTCTTGCGATTGGCTTGTTCATGGATGAAGAGGACCCAAGAGCCAGCAGGCAGAGCACAAGTTAGAATGAGCTTCGAGAACAACATGAGGGTGATGGCAGCCAGTGGGAGCCCCGAGAAAGGAGAGTCTGGGCCCAGGGCCACTGGGCAGGTGCCAGGGACGCCAAGCAGAGGGAGGGTAGTTGAGGGAGTTGTCATTCAGTCACCCAGTCGTGTCTCTTTGCAACCCCGTGGACTGCAGCATGCCAAGCTTCTCTGTCCCTCACCATCTCCCGAAGTTTGCCCAAGTTCACATCCATTGCATCAGTGATGTTATCCAGCCATCTCATCGTCTGACGCCCTCTTCTCCTTCTGCCTTCAATCTTTCCCAATATCAGGGACTCCATCCCCTAGTGGAGGGAGGTGGGGGAGGACAAAAGGCTTCTGACTAAAAGCCAAAATAGTTTTTTTCTAGTGCCAGCTTTGCCCCCTGTTGGGCTGATTCACCTGTACTGGGCAGACCTCAGCTTCTTTATCTGGAAAAGACATTTTCAGGGAAGAGGCTTTCAGCTTCCTTTACCTCCAAAGGTTAGGAACTTCCCTGGTGGTCCAGTAGTTAACACACTGTACTCCCAACCCAGGGGGCGGGGTTGAATCCCTGGCCAGGGAACTAAGATCCCACATGCACTGTGGGTATAGCTAAAATTAAAAAAAAAAAAGTGTGGCTGTGAGAATCAAATAACAGAAGAGAAATGGCCATATGATTGGTAAGTCTGTTCAAACTAGACGGTAATCTTGTGATTGTGAGTTTGTCACCATCAAGGTTTGAGGGGCTGACTGTGTCCAGGGATGCATGGAGGCTTGAATCCCATGTCCTTCTGCCTTGATGTGTGTCCACAAAGGCATGTGTGCATACAGGGAAGGGATTCTCTTAGGTTCTAGAGGCTGTTGGGGCCGGCAAGGGTTTGACGGTACAAACCCCGCGTTCCTTGTAGCATCACTGACTTGTCTCCACGGACGGGCAACCTTCCCCTGGGTCTTGGTTCACAGCAGCCCTGAGGGCTGAGATTGTGAACCCAGGGGTCCCCTGTGGGCTGACTCCTCCGCTGAGCAGCTTATTTGCAAGTAGCCTCGTGGGTTCCGTGATGAAACCACACAATGAGGCAGTCACGCTCAGCCGTTGCCCTCTGGGCTCCAGCCCAGGGTCCGCCTCTCTCTGTGGGTTCCATTCATCCCAAAGGACATGCAGCCTTCGGTCGGGGGTGCCCACCCTGGCTCCGGAAGGTTTCAGGGCCCCATCTCTCAGTGGGGGCGGCGGAGGCCAGTGCCACGCATCACGGGACATTGCTCACATTCTCGGGGAAGGCGTGGAAGGGTGCCAGCCAGTCTCCCAAGCCAGGCCAGCCTGGAATGCCCTGGAGGCCTGGCTTCCTCCCTCCTGGGTCTGCCCCGGGCTTAGGGTCACTTCCTCCCTCTGGCTTCTGCTCACGCCACCCAAGTCTGGCCTATTACCTCTGGGCCGGGGAGGGCAGCTCAGGGGTGGCAGTGCCCTTTTGCCAGGTTCCACTCTGTTCTGAGACAGGTGACGGGGGTGTGAGTCCAGATTTGCCTCCGTCCCACTGTGTGACTTTGGCCAAATTGCTCCACCTCCCTGGGCTTCCGTCTCCCCATTCGTAAACCGAGCTTATCAACGTTTGTCTCTCAAGATGGTTAAATCTTGAGAGAAAATCAAATCAAAATTTCAAGAAATCTAAATTCAGTTTAACTTCAAGAACAATAAATCAGATGAAATGTGTCCCCATGTCTCTGCAGAGTCAGTGCCGACAAGGGACCGTGGAATTGAGCTCAGGGTAAGACTTTGGGCGTTCATCTCTCGGGCTGCCCCGCGTCTGGGAACGGGGTGACCATCCCGGCGCACCCAGTGCACAAGGACGCCGTCACTGCCACTGAAGGGCCAGATAAGGAAACCCTTCATGCGCTACCAGTCCTGCCCTGGCTTTGTGTCAGGTCCTCTGAGCTATCAAGCACTTACTGAAACGGTTTAAAAGCCCCGGGCATCCACTGCACGTGGGCGGGGTGGGGGTGGTGAACAGGGATGGGCCTGATGCCAAACATACACGGGAGAGACTTCAGGAATTCTAATGGTCGCATCCGGTGGGTCTTCCCCTTGACGTGTAATTTCCCGTGTTCATTGAACCCAGGCAGGCCCTTTCATGCATGTGTTTCTGATTCTGATTAGACGCGCTGACATCACTGAAACGGTATGCCCGGGGTTAGTCTCACGACCACCAGGCTGGGGGTGCAGGAATTTTGGTGCCAGAAAAATTGGATAATGTGGGACAGTCTGACTTTGCTCTCTGACTTCCAAAGTCTCCTGGGACTCTTCTGAGCTGGCCTGAGGCTGTGGTCTCTGACACACTCACACACACACACACACATAGGGAGGATGGGGCTGTGGTCCCTGTCACACTCATACTCACACATACACAGACACACACACACAGGGAGGATGGCGCTGTGGTCACTGTCACACTCTCACACACACACACACAAGGAGGATGGGGCTGCAGTCCCTGTCACACTCACACACACTCACACACACACTCACACAGAGGAAGGATGGGGCTGCGGTCCCAATCACCAGGCCCCGAGCCTCTCACCTGCCCTGGCTCCGTAAGCAGGGAGCAGCCAGGACTTCACGGCTGGGGTCTGAATGCCTGCCTATCTGCAGAGCCATCCAAGAGCCTTGGGGGCAGCCTCGCACAATCCCCCTGCCAGTCCTGCGATGACCGGGGCAGGGAAGGAGAACACCAGGTGAGGATGCTGGGCGAGGAGGCCAAGCAACCCAGACTTGAGACCTGGCTTTGTCCCTCCTGGGATTCTTGACAGTGGGTGTCATTTCCTTCTCTCTAGCACAGCATCCAGATCTAGAAACTGGTTACTATAAGAATTTAATGCCAAGCACTTAGCACAGAGGACTTCCCTGGTGGCAGACTGTAAAGAATCTACCTGCAATGCAAGAGGCCCTGGTTCAATCTCTGGGTCAGGAAGATCCCCTGGAGAAGAGAATGGCTATCTACTCCAGTATCCTTGCCTAGAAAATCCCAAAGACAGAGGAGCTGGGCAGGCTACAGTCCACTGGGGTCACAAAGAGTCAGACATGACTGAGTGATTCACACACACACACACACCTCCCACAGACAGGGTGTCCCCGGGGTGACACAGTTGTGTGCATTTACTGATGCACGTTTATCTCCACACTTGAGCTGCCCAGAGTAATGCTTGGTACTCACAGCTGCACCTGTGCTGAGATTTGTCTGGTCTTTGCTGAGCACCTGTTCTAAGCTCTGCCAGGGACCACCCAGAGAAGAAGACATCCGTTCTCAAGCAAGCTTCAAATGAGGGTGGCCAGTGCTCACACCTCTGACCATGAAACCAAACAGAGCCAGAGCCTGGGACTGAGAGAGGCCGGTCCTGGGCACTGGGTGGGAAGGAGGCAGGCAGACCCCTGCCATCAGTGAGAGGACTTCAGGGAGGAGGAAACTCAGGGCCTCCAGGATGGAAGGGAATTCTTTGGGCGGAGACAGCAAAAGGACAGAGGACACAGCAAAGCACCTGTCTTTCGGGTCTGGAGAGACCGTGGCTCACACTGCATCTCTGTCTGGAATGTTCCAGGATCCTCCCTCATCCTCCAAGCCTCAGTCGAGGCAGAGCTCCCTCTGACCCCCGTCTCAGCCAGCCATGGAGGTGTCAGCTCACCCCGGAAGCCCCTCCATGGAAACACTCACTTCCTTGCATTGCCCTCGTCTCCTCTGCCCTCCCAGAGAAGAGTGTTCTTCGTGCCAGACCTCAAAGCCCAGGTAGGATACCACCCAGGTGAGAGAGGAGGACCAGGAGGCTGAGACAAGAAAATGGAATGGGCTATTAGGTGATGGCTCCAGGTCGAGGTGGATGGTATGGAGCCTGTTGTGCATGTGTCAGGAATTCACTCACAGTGGGAGATGAGTTACAAAGTGACTTTTAGAGCCAAATTATGGGGACCTTGAAATTCAGGCTTGGGAGGTTGGGCTTTTCCCCCAGAAGTGTCTGAATCAGTGTAGCTTCCTTTATAAATACCCATCTACCACGCCCCTCCCCACTCCCCAGCCAAGACCAAGATCAACAGCTCCAACATCTCAGGGCTTTCCTCTTGCTTCCTCCTTCCTTCCTTCTCTTCTCCTTTCCTCCCTCCTTTCCTTCTTTCCATCCTTCCTCCATTTCTTCCTTACCTTCTTCCACAAATATTTATTGAAATTGCGAGGTAAGGACTATTCTGTTTGCAGACTAACCAGATGAAAGTCTTATCCTCGAGAAACTCACGATCTAATGCAGAAAATGATGTAAAAACAAGTAGTACCGTGTGCTATAGTCTATGTTAAAAGGAGAGTATGCGGGAGCATGGCGGAAATCACGCAATCTAATCTGGAAGTAATCTGGAAGACTTCCTGGAGGAGGTGACGTCTAAGCTGAAACCTGGGCAGTGGTTGACTTCTCAGCAGGAAGAGAGGAGACGCTTGGGGAAGGCATTCCGGAAAGAGAGAACCAAGGATACAAAGGCATAGGGGCGCGAAAACAAGGAATCTGGGGCAAGTATGAAAGGTAAGCTGGAGTGCAACATACATGAGGGACAGAGACTGAGGGGTACTGTGTGCCAGGCTAGGGAGCTGCAGGGCACCGGTTGGCACCAGGAGCCACCTTGGGGCCTCAAGCAGGGTAAGTGATGTGAGTTCTCTATGAAAGATGGGCCTGGCTGCACACCTCAATGACCCAGGTGTGAATTGCTGGTGGCCTGCACTGGGGCAACGGGGTGTGGATGGAGAGAAGAGGATGGAATATGGCTAGTGGAATGGGCAGGATAAGATCATGGGCTGGGGGGAAAGGGAGGGCAAGGAGGAACCCTGGAACATGCTGGGCTTTCTGGCTTTGATGATGCGGGAGAGAAGGCAGAGCCAGATGCTGGGGTCGGCCCTAGGGGCAGGAGTGGACCCTTTCCTTCTGACCCCCTCCAGCCCCATTTCACAGTCTTTTGGGGCCAGGGTGAGCTGGGTGTTCCAGCAGGGCCATATCTCTGTGCCTGATTCATCTTAGGAGAGCTGGTTATTGGACTGTTTGATCACATCTGCATGGGACCCCTTGGTCCTCAGGGGCTGCACACCTCAGGTGGCTGCACTTCTCTAGAAGCTATGCCCCTTCGTGTGCCAGGCTGCTGTTGGCCATTAGGGTTGCACATCCTCCATCTCCAGCCAGACCCTGGCCATGCAGGGCAGAGGGCTGCCCAGGGATTTTGGAGTCAGATAGGCTGGGGCAATCATCATCCTTCGCCTAGCCCAGGGCAATCCAGGAAGACTTCCTGCAGAGGAAGCTGAGAGCCAGCTGAGACCTTCTCAGTCAGAAAGGAAGGAGTCACAACAGAGGCTTCGGTGGATTAAATCCATTTACATCGTGTGAAACAGGGAGAGAATGTTGGCTGCATGTTTGACTTGTGAGTATTCAGCGAGGGAATCTGAGAAAACTAGGAGGAGAGGGGCCGTGACAGCAGAGCCATTCTCTGTTCTAAGGGAGCCACCAGAAAAATCGGGTCCACAGGAGCAAAGACCAAGAGACCCACTGCTGGGGCAGTCAAGGAAGGCTTCCCGTAAGAAGAAAGGCCAGGCAGAATGGGAAAGACAGCCTAGGTGCTGGTGAATAACAGGGAAAAGGGCCCAAACCTTCCAAGGACTGGGTGAGCTGTGGGTCTGGGGAGAGCTGTTGTGGGGGCCTGGAGAGGGATCTGTTTGCCCTGGGACTCAGGATCAGCCCCTCCCCATCCCCTGCTTTGTATTTCCAGCTCTGTGGTTTCCTAATTTATTTGGCTTGAAATTTGTGTCAAACTTTTTTTTTCCACGTGTAATTGAAACCTAACCTCTAAATGCATGTTCATTCCTGAGGGAAATTAAAGGTGATTTCAAGCAGGAAGATCACAGATCTCAGAAAAGAGGCCTGGGGGCGGGAGGGGGAGGGAGGAGGCAGGGGAGAGTTTTTTTTGCCAGAACACCCGGCTTCTGGAGCCCCATTGGGTTAGATTTGCTGCCCTGATTGCACTTTCTGGAAGGAGAGCCTGGGAGAGCCTGGGTGACATCTGTCATCCAGGGTAAGGAGGTCTGCCAGCCACAGGACCCCTCACCCAGCAGAGAGCTGAGGCAGAGTCAGGGAGTGAGACATCATCCAGCTCAACTCACCTCCTCGGAAAGTTGCCCAGCACCATTCCGAAGGGTAGATGACAGAGGAATCTCAGGGAAAAGCATCCCTAGTCCTCTCACTCTGGAGCTGTGTGACCTCGGACAAGTGGCTCAGCCTCTCTGAACCTCTCTGCACCTCGGTTTCCTCATCTGCACAGAAGGAATGGAAATAATACCTGAGCGTTGCAGTGAGGATTCATTTCAGTGAGACGGTGCCCTTGACGCCCTCAGGTCTGGAACCTGATGGAATCTAAGTTGGCGCCTCGGCAGTTGAGGGAAATGGCTTTGGTTAAACATAGGGACTCAAGCAAGACACACATTTTCCTTAGGGAGTGAGAGTGGGTTTCATAGGTGCCTTTGACACAAAAGCTAGCTTTTCTTCACTTTCCTGCCCATCCAAAGATATTTTAAAAGGCGGCAACCTCTTCTGTGCTAACCACACTCCATGCATTTGAGCATTTAATACTCACAACAGAAATTAGGAAGGGATTATTGGTGCTCCCATTTTATAGATGTGAAAACCAGATCAGAAAAGCAGTGTGATCGACTGAACGGCAGGTATAATAGAGCCTCAGTGAGTCCTCCCAGCCCCCTTCACCACCTGTCTTAGAGCCTTTCTTCCTGGTCGCTGTGATGGACACACACATTCCTGGTCTCCCCAGCTCTGCACGGCTCTATATCACCAACAGTGAGCTCGGCACCGTGGAAAGGGATGCTCGGGCGACTTCCCTGGTGGTCCAGTGGTTAAGACTCCAGGCTTCCACTGCAGGGGGGGCACAGGTTCAATCCCTGATCAGGGAACTAAAATCCCACATGCCACACAGTGCGACCAAAAAAACAACAGCAAAGATAAAAATAAATAGATCCTTGTAGGAATTCCCTGGTAGTCCAGTGGTTGGGACTCTGCACTTCAATTGCAGGGGGCATGGGTTCAATCCCTGATTGGGGATTTTGCAAGCTGCTTGATGTCACCAAAAATAAAAAAATAAAATAAAAACAAACGAACAAAAAGGGATGCTCTGGACCAAACTCACAACGAAAGAGGTGCCACTGACTCTCCCACCTGGACATCTCTCAGGTAGTCTTGGATAGCAAGCTGCTTCCCCTGCCACTGAGCCCGGGACCCTCCGCAGGGACCACCCAAAGAGAAGGCAGTATTGCACTCCAGACCTCCGGGCCTCAGAACTAAAGGGCAATCTGTGGTTTAGGCATTTGTTCTGTGTCTCTAAGGCAGAAGTCTGGAAGATGCAGGAAAGAAGATTCCAGTTTGTCACAACGGAGGCTTGGCAGGACTTGGGGACAGGGACACAAGGTCGGTCTCCTCAGGAGGAAGCGAGCTCTCTGCTCCTGGAGGTGTTAAGCAGAGAGACTGGACTGTCCCTTGGCAAGAACATCACGCATCAGCCACAGAGGGGACTTGGGTTTCCACTGGGAGGTCCAGGTGAATGCCCCCTGCAGAAACCCTGTCCCACCTGGGGTGGCATCAAAGGTGTTCCCACACTTGCTCCTGGCCTGAACCCCCACGAACAGTCCTCTCGAGCCTTTTTCTATTTTTCACTGGTTATTTCTGTTAAAAGACTCCCCTGGTGGTTCAGTGGTAAAGCATCCACCTGCCAATATAGGAGACAAGGGTTCAATCCTTGGATTGGGAAGATCCCCTGGAGGAGGAAATGGCAACCCACTCCAGCATTCTTGCCTGGGAAATCCCATGGACAGAGGAGCCTGGCAGGCTACAGACTATAGGGTCTCAAAAGAGTCAGACACAACTTAGTGACTAAACCACAGCAACAATTTCTGTTAAAACTCCCAACAGGCTGCTCTCTCACTAAGATCCAAGGTCTGCTCTCTGTCCAGCTGAGGCCAGCCTATGAGGGGCCCGGGATGGCCTGGCTCACCAGCTGGCCCCTGCCGGCCTCCGCGGGCCTGGTCCCATCAGCAGGATGTCCTGCCTCTCCACCTCCATGCTTCTGCTCTAATGGAAAGCATCATGCATCACAGGCAGGGCAACCAGAGACGGGATCTGGAAGCAGAACCCAGGAGTCCTCTCTGTTAAACTTGAGATATTCTGCTTAATCCCACTAGCATGGCAATGCCTCCTGCCTCACCGGAGGGTAGGGGCTTCTTCAGCTCCCATCTGGGCCCTCAATCCATCACTACTCAGCCCTGACTTCCCGTGATCTCTGCTGCTCTTCCTTGGTGCTTCTGACAACGCCCAGGACAGAGTCAGGATTCCAGTTGGCCCTGGATCACACTCCACCACAATCCTGGGGGAGCTGTGTCCACACCATCGTGACGAGGCACTGGGCCACGGGCCACGGGCTCATCCTTGCTGTCCTCTGTGCAGCCCTTCACTGGACACTGTCTATGTCAGGATGGGGTACTCGGCACCCAGGGTAGACAGGAAAGTATCCTATGCTCCCAACCTCACCGTGCTCCCAGCTGGACAGGCCCAAAGGAAACAGAGATCACTGGGAGAGGGGTCAGCAAACTTATTCTGTAAAGTAACAGTCAGTAAATATTTCAGCTTTGTACGCATGGTCTCTGAAGGAACAACTCAACTCTGGCATTGTAGCGTGAACACAGCAACAGGTAACAGGGAGGGAGCCTGGGCCTCTGTGATGCAAGGTCCCCACCTGTGCACTGGCCTGAGAACCGCAGGGGCTGGGGAAGCGGGCAGCTGCCTTGCAAACCACACAGACTCATACTTAAATCTGTGCATGCTTTCTGTTGAACACTTTCCCTGTATTTATCTGGCTGCGCCAGGTCTTAGTGTGACATGAGAACTCTTAGCTGTGGCATGCGGGATTTGGTTCCTGACCAGGGATCAAACCTGGGCCCCCCACGTTGGGAACATGGAGTCTTAGCCACTGGATCACCAAGGAAGTATCCCTCCTTTATTTATTTATTTATTTTTGTTGCTCACCTATAGTTTGCCTATTGAGCACCAAGAAGTACACCAAGAGGGCTCTTCACACTCATTATCTTATTTAAACCTTAAAACAATCCAGTTGGTTATTGCCCACATTTTATAGACAAAGAGATTGATAGAGGAAACATTCTGATTAAGTAAGGGTCTCTTGTATACAGCAAGCCTCTCTGTCCTAGACAGGGAGGGGGTGAGGTTCCAGTGAAAACCCCTGTGTTTCAGCCACAGGGATCTTGGTTTTTCTCTTGGCTGTTCCTTTATTATTTGGGTTGGAGAAAAATGTCAGCTCCTTGAGGTTTCATTTCCACCCCGGTCAAGTGGGGATCTTGTGCCTGCCCTCCAGGATTTCCTTCAGAATTAAAGAACCAGAACTGGTGCACATGAAGGGCCTGGTACAGTGCCCAGCATGCAGTAGGTGCTCAATAAACAGACGTTGGCTAAAGAAATCAATCACAGGGCCCTGCTGTAGGAACTTCACAAACCCCTCTCGCATCCTTCCTAGAGGTCTGTGTTCCGGAAGAGATCTTTGGCTGACCCTGGGCCCAGGGCAGAAGGCTTCACTTCCATGTGGTTACAATCGGCCCTTTGAGGGGCCGTCACCCGAGGGGACAGAGCCAGCGTCCCCCCTTCTCCACATCAAGCGGTCGGATTTGAGCCAGCCACCAGAGAGGGCCATCCGGGGGCAGAGGCCGGGCAGTGATGGATAACCTCGTCCCGGGATGCACACACAGGGCAATCTCAGGGCCTCCTGCCTGGGAGGCGGCCTCCTCGGGGCATGGGGGCCACTGACCCGGAAACAAATTAAAGGCACATCTGTTGGGAGGCCATTTCCAGCCATGGCTCCGAGCGGCCGCCTGCATTCTTGGAACAAGGGGGCTGTGTGTGTGGTGAGCCAGGCTCATACTCTCCAGGCCGAGGAAAGAGCAGTCGTGGGGGGTGTGGGGCCTGAACAGAAGGAAGGGCCAAGTGAGCCTCAGTCAAAGAGGGAGTTGTTTTTCTGGGTCTTGAGTGACTAAGAACACAAGATATCAGGACACTAGATGTTGAAGGATTTTCCCAACACTTAAGTCAACAGATCAGCTCTCTGTATTTGAAAGAACTGAGGAAGGGCCCTCTCCTCCAATTTCTCATGGCCATTTGGACCCCATCTCATGATCATGCCTGGACTGTCTTGGCTTATGTATTACGAGGGGTGGGAATTCCCTGGCCTTGAAACTGTGCTCTAGGGCACCTTGACATGCTTGTGTGTCGATAATAAGATAACATTTTGTCTCTGGGTCCTCCATTCAATGGCTTCAATGTGCTTCTGAGGCACCACAGGGTAATGCAAGTTCAGTAAATATTCTATGGATGGATGGATAGATGGATGAAAAGTGGATGGGTGGATAGACGGATGGTTAGATGTAGGGTGGATGAGTAGATAGATGGATGGATAGATGAAGGTGGATGGGTGGATAGATGGATGGATAGATGGGTGGATGGATGATGACAGAAGTTATAGTGAATGAATAGTCTGTGATAGACACAGAAAACAAAAAAGAAGATAAAAAATACCTATATGCGAGACAGCAAAAGAGGCACAGATATAAAGAACAGACGTTTGGACTCTGTGGGAGAAGTTAAGGGTGGGATGATTTGAGAGAATAGCATTGAATTATATATATATTACCATATGTGAAATAGATCACCAGTCCAAGTTCGATGCATGAAACAGGGCACTCAAAGCCAGTGCACTGGGTGAACCCTGAGGGATGGGATGGGGAGGGAAGTGGGAAGGGGGTTCAGGATGGAGGACACATGTACACACATGGCTGATTCATGTCAATGTATGGCCAAAACCATCACAATATTGTAAAGTAATTAGCCTCCAATTAAAATAAATTAATTAATTTAAAAAGAAACACCTAAGGTATACCCTCTGCTTTCAAGACTTAGCATTCCCTCCATACGTAAAGAAGTCTAACCAGACTTTCCTTAAACCTAAATGGTCCATTCTTTAGGGCCCAGCACAAATACCACTTTCTCTGTGGAGCCTTCCATAAGGGTGACCTTCTCTCCACTCTCCTTGCCCACTAACAGAAAGAAAATTTGACAGACACAGTCAGAAAAAGAGGAGAAATAAATTCTGGGACCTTGAGTCAGGCTAATGTACTTGGGAGAAATGGAGCAGCCAGCAAGATTTTTTTTTCCAAAAAGAATTACATGAAAAATACTGTCTGACGGGGTTGTCTGCCTGAGGACTTTGAAACCTAGCTTGTGTGAAAGTCTCCATTGACTATGCTCATTGACCCATTTGTTGAACAAATACAGTCTCCAAGTGCTCGCTTACTCTGGGGCAGGCTTTACTGGAAGAATTGGGGAATCAGCATAAATCATCAAAGTCCTGCCCCCAGGCACTCACAGCCTGATGGAGGAGGCAACTAGCTTGTAGGTAGGCAGCATGGTGGCATCAACTCTGCGCAGTAGTGAAGGATGGCTCGACCATCTGTATTTGAATCCCAGCCTCTTCGCTGCCTCAGTGTGGGACCTTGGAAATGCCGCTTGACCTATCTGTTCCTCAGTTTCATCATCTGTAAAATGGGGATAATAGACTAGAAAGCACTAAGGACATAGGAAGTTCTATTTAAGGGTTAAAGAAAATAGCAGAGGAGAGTTCCTGGTGCTTCCTGAGAAGAGCGATGTCAAGCAGCTTTCAGGCACAAAGCCCAGTGAATTTGGTGGCATCCCAGTGGGACCTTACTTATTCCATCATTCCTTAAATTTGCAGCCACCTGCTGTGTTCTATGCAAAGAAATAGAGGAAAACAATAGAATGGGAAAGACTAGAGATCTCTTTAAGAAAATTAAAGATATCAAGGGAACATTTCATGCAAAAATGGGCTCAATAAAGGACAGAAATGGTATGGACCTAAAAGAAGCAGAAGATATCAAGAAAAGGTGGCAAGAATACACAGAAGAACTATATAAAAAAGATCTTCATGACCCAGATAATCATGATGGTGTGATCACTCACACTCACCTAGAGCCAGACATCCTGGGATGTGAAGTCAAGTGGGCCTTAGAAAGCATCACTACGAACAAAGCTAGTAGAGGTGATGAATTCCAGATGAGCTATTTCAAATCCTGAAAGATGATGCTGTGAAAGTGCTGCACTCAATATGCCAGCAAATTTGGAAAACTCAGCAATGGCCACAAGACTAGAAAAGGTCAATTTTCATTCCAATCCCAAAGAAAGGCAATCTCAAAGAATGCTCAAACTACCAGACAATTGTACTCATCTCACACACTAGTAAAGTAATGCTCAAAATTCTCCAAGCCAGGCTTCAGCAATACGTGAACTGTGAACTTCCAGATGTTCAAGCTGGTTTTAGAAAAGGCAAAGGAACCAGAGATCAAATTGCCAACATTCGCTGGATCATCAAAAAAGCAAGAGAGTTCCAAAAAAACATCTATTTCTGCTTTATTGACTATGCCAAAGCCTTTGACTGTGTGAAGTGAAGTGAAGTCACTCAGTTGTGTCCGACTTTTTGCGATCCCATGAACTGTAGCCTGTCAGGCTCATCTGTCCATGGGATTTTCCAGGCAAGAATACTGGAGTGGGTTGTCACTTCCTTCTCCAGGGGATCTTCCCAACCCAGGAATCGAACCCGGGTCTCCTGCATTGCAGGCAGACTCCTTAGTGGCTGAGCCACGAGGGATTTGACTGTGTGGATCACAACAAGCTGTGGAAAATTCTAAAAGAGATGGGAATACCAGACCACCAGACCTCCCTCCTGAGAAACCTGTATGCAGGTCATAAAACAACAGTTAGAACTGGACATGAAACAACAGACTGGTTCCAAATTGGGAAAGGAGTACATCAAGGCTGTATATTGTCACCCTGCTTATTTAACTTATATGCAGAGTGCATCATGAGAAACGCTGGGCTGGAGGAAGCACAAGCTGGAATCAAGATTGCCAGGAGAAATATCAATAACCTCAGATATGCAGATGACACCACCCTTATGGCAGAAAGTGAAGAAGAACTAAAGAGCCTCTTGATGAAGGTGAAAGAGGAGAGTGAAAAAGTTGGCTTAAAGCTCAACATTCAGACAACTAAGATCATGGCATCCTGTCCCATCACTTCATGGCAAATAGATGGGGAAACAGTGGAAACAGTGGCTGATTTTATTTTTCTGGGTGCCAAAATCACAGCAGATGGTGATTGCAGCCATGAAGTTAAAAGACGCTTACTCCTTGGAAGGAAAGTTATGACCAACCTTGACAGCATATTAAAAAGCAGAGACATTACTTTGTCAACAAAGGTCCATCTAGTCAAGGCTATGGTTTTTCCAGTGGTCATGTATGGATGTGAGAGTTGGACTGTAAAGAAAGCTGAGCAAAGAATTGATGTTTTTGAACTGTGGTGTTGGAGAAGACTCTTGAGAATCCCTTGGAGTGCAAGGAGATCCAACCAGTCCATCCTAAAAGAGATCAGTCCTGGGTGTTCATTGGAAGGACTGATGCTGAAGCTGAAACTCCAGTACTTTGGCCACCTGATGTGAAGAGCTGACTCATTTGAAGACCCTGATGCTGGGAAAAATTGAGGGCAAGAGGAGAAGGGGACGACAGAGTATGAGATGGTTGGATGGTATCACCAACTCAATGGACATGGGTTTGGGTAGACTGAAGGAGTTGGTGATGGACAGGGAGTCCTGGAGTGCTGCGGTTCCTGGGGTCGCAAAGAGTCGGACACGACTGAGCTAACACAACTGCTGTGTTCTAGGCTTTGTGTCGGGTCCATAGTAAACCCAATCTTCGGTCTTTCTCAGTAGGCAAGTGTGATCCTTAGGCTCACTTCACACAGGAGGAAACTCATTCAGCAAGGCTAAGTAACTTGCCCAAAGTCACACAGCCAGTCAAAGGTAGAGCCAGGCTGCAAACCGAGGCATTCTGGCCTTTGGCTTTGCCGTTTTGCCGCATATGATTTAAAACAGGTTCCTGAACATTTCCGGGTCGTGGTTTGTGCCAGGCAGGTAATGATGGTACCTACTTCCGGGTGAGGCTGAGTGAGTTAATGGATGCAGGGCACTTGGAGTAGCACCGGGCACACGGTCTGTTCTGTGACGTCAGCCAACACCATCCTCTCGAACTCCCCAGCTGCACTCTGACCACGATGCTCGGGGATCTCAGAGCAATGCGGATACCCAGCAGGCAGCCTCTCCTCGACAGGAAAGGCTCCAAGTTTGGAACCCACGTGTCTTTCACTGTGGCAGTGGTGGGTCGGGGGGCTTCTCTTCTTTGTGGACAGCATGTGGTTTGAGTTTGAAAGTTTACTTCCTCAAGGTCTAATGAGCCTCTGAAAGTGATTAAGCAGAAGACAGAAAGGTTAAGCCAACGCCTTTTTATCAGAAGAAGTAATATTTAGCCTAATGTCCCCAGTTCCTTTCCCACCAGCTCCTGTGATCTCTCCCAAGAAGGGGCTTATTTCCTGATGTGGTGGAAATTCCAACCCAAGTCCCCAAACCTCAGGCGAGACAAGGGACTGGCTGGCACATCCCCGCCCCCGCCTGCATCCAGCCCCTCACCATTTGAGGGAACCTAGCTGAGACAAGCCATCCCCTCTATGCCTATTGTCCTCAGGGATGGAGGTTCCCTCGTGTCTCTTCTCTGCTCAAGTTCTTTCTGCTCAAAATGCCCTCCCAGTTTCCCAGCTAGGAACATTCCTGCTCTTCTCCCCATGTGTCCGAGAGGCCTTCCTCACTTTTGGGGCATCCTCTTGACTGAGGAAGGGGTTCTCCTCCCTCTATTGATATAGAGATATTACTCGTCTGGAATCCCAAATGAAAAGTTTAATGGCATCAGGCAGGGTTGGCTGAAGGAAACTACTGCTTGATGCCAGAAAGGGGGGTTCAGCATCCCAGCCGAGGAGGAAGCCCTCGCTTGGACTGCCTGCTATGAGAGGGAGAAGCCTCTGCTGGCTCCCTGGGTGAACCGAGGGCTTGTCTGAGCTGTGGGTACCTTGCTGATCACAGGGCAGTGACTGTAGGAAAGTGTGGATGGAAACAAACGTCACCTTGACAAGTGGCATCCATCCACAGGGAAGCAGAGGGTAGGTCTGCATGGGGTCACTCTGATTGCAAAGAGACTGTGAACAAACCACAAAGTGTCCAGAGGCCGGTGGGCCTGCTCTCGAAGCAATGGGTCTGTCTTGCTCTGATACACATCACTGTATCCCAAATGGACACTCCTGCATTAGTCCTCAAGTCGCAGAGCCTGGGACAGTTTTCAACTTAAAAGTAACTTGATATCTTGTACTCCAACCACTGAACTGTTCCTTAAATGCCCTTTATCATACCTACACTTAATCAGCTCACGTGCTCCCAGCTCCAGGCACGGGGACCTCACTACCTCTCAAAACAAACTTTTCCAGTGTTCAAATACATGTACACACTATCTATATAGAATAGATAATTAATAAGAACCTACTGAATAGCACAGGAAACTCTATTCAATACTCTGTAATGACCTATATGGGAAGAGTATCTAAAAAAGAGTGAATATATGTGTATGTATAACTGACTCACTCTGCTATACAGCCGAAACTAACATGACATTGTAAATCAACTATACTCCAATAATTTTTTTTTAATTCAAGCATGTTTCTAATATTGAATTGGAGTCTTAAAACAACGCCTATTCATTAAGGGGTAGGAACAGGAGTGCCACAAACTTCAGGGCAAATATGATTCTTTGAAATGGTACTAAACACAAAGTCAACCCTCAAAGAGCGTCTAGAGATGGTGAGAGCTACTTTCGAGTCGAGCATCACAAGCTGAGTGAGGACACATGAAGCCTGGTCCCACCTTCCCCCTTCCTTGCCTGTACCTGTGGCTTCATTTCTTCAAGCCTTAGTTTGCTTATCTGAAAAAAATGAGGTAAATTCTTGCCCCTTTCCAGGGACTGTTAGAATAAGCAAATAAACTCTTGGGTGTGAAAGTGCTTTGAAAAGGAAGAAGTACTTTCTCAGTGTAAGATGTTATCATTAATAATGATGATGACTCTTATGAGTGTTGGTGGTAGTGAGAATAGCAATAATAACTCATCCCCTGGAGAGTGTCTCTCCTGGGAGTGTCTTACAAGCACAAATCCAAGGTAAACATTCAACTTGCCAACACGGAGGCCAGAAGACAGAACTCAGCTCTGGGGAGGTTTTTCTGGGCAAGCTGCCCTCCAAAGGAACAGACCCCTCCTCCTTGGAGAAGTGAGGTCCCCATCACTGGAGGCATCCAAGCAGCCTCTGGGTAGCCACTTGCCTCTGATGAAAGGGGACTGCTTTTCCAGGGGGAGTGGGTTAGCTGGGTGGAGCATGAAACAGAGATTTCTAAGACACTCTGGCTCAGAGGAGACGACTCCAACTGCTGTTGCTCTGGTTCCTGTTTTTCACCCGCTCTGCTCTTAGCAGCAATGGCTGTGCCCTTGTCAATTCCCATTCTTGGTTCCTGCAGGCTCCCTGCCCCCACATCCATCCCCCTCCTCTCTCCCAAGCCGTGAAGGTGGGGGTCCTGCATTCCTCCGTCAGGAGCTTCGAAGGGCCCCCAGGCCAGCTGGAGCATCAAGGGTGGTCAGGACACCCCCGCCCAGGGTGGGGGTATGGAAGAGAAGACTCCACGACCTTCCTCTGCGGTTATCTCCCCCATCTGTAAACAGCGCCCGGCCCTCCCCGGGCAGCCTCAGCCTCACACTCGGGGTGACAGCGTGTTTGGACGTTCCGGGACCCTCACCCAGCCGCCTTTGTTCTCTGGGTTTAATGAAGGGACTGCTAAAACCCCACTTGCCAGATAAGATGACAGGGCCGTCTTTTAGGGTTATGGATGGTACACAGAGGTGACAGGACGAATTCCTGCGTGCCGAGGGGTCTGAGTGCACTGCCTTTTGTCCAGCGGTGGGCTCGTCTCAACTGGTACAAGGTTGGTCCTTCAGCTTCCAAAACAAACATTTCTGACTCAGGCCGAAAGATTAGAGGAAGACAGCGGGAGACAGGCTTTCTGTCTCCCACCCACCTACCCACCGCATGAAGCCCCAGCGCACCAAGCAAGGGCTGTTCCCGCCTACTGCTCAGACAGGCCCACCTCCGATTTCCTTCATATTCACAATGACAGCCACTTCTGTTCAGCGCATTTTCGTTTACAAAGTGCTTTTACTTCATTCAACTTGCTCATCACAACTCCTTGAGAGTCAGGCTCTGGAGGAAGCCCCTGGATGACGTTGCCTGCTTTACCACTTATATTAGCTCTCCGAACTTGGGCTAAATCCCTTACATTCCTGAAGATGGAAATTGTCGCCTGGCTGTGGGGGCACCACTGTTGATTGGCATGGTGGGAAAAGCCTGTAAGCTGCCACCTTCCATACGAGGCACTGTTCCTTTCACCTGGGATGGGGGCTCAGGAGGGTGGGACTCCTCTGCCGCATTGGCTGTGTTCCAGCACCCAGAAACCTCATGGGGTGCAGTAGGTACATGCTGCCTTCTTCTTCACTGCAGACACAGCTGGTAGGTGGAGGTGAGGGCTCCTGGAGTCTGCCAGAGTGGTCCTGGAGGAACCCACGTATCCATGTAGAGAACCAGGCTCTTGTCCTGACTTGGAGGTTCTGCCCCCCACCACCCTCAGGGGCATCTCTGGCTGTAGTCGGAAGTCCTCCCTGGGCTCTGCTGCCACTCAGCACCGGGAGGTCCAGGGAGCTGCCCTCCTCCAGCCACTGGGCGCTGTGCCCACACCCTGCCTCCTCATACTGGGCAGACTGGGTCCCAGAGTGGGGGCCCAAACTTATAGTAGCTCAAGAAATGGTCTCTTCCACCTCCCCACTTCAACACACACACAACCACACACATACATACATACACACAACCACACACACGCAGTCACACACACATACACACAATCACACATACAACCACATGCACATACACTCAGAGATACACACAGTCACACACATACACACAAGTACACACACAACCACACACATGCAATCACACACATATACACACAATCACACACACAACCACATGCACATACACTCAGAGATACACACAATCACACACACATACACACAACCCCACACACATACACACACACAATCACACAACACACACGCACACAATCACACACACAACCACATGCACATACACTCAGAGATACACACAATCACACACACATACACACAACCCCACACACATACACACACACAATCACACAACACACACGCACACAATCACACACACATGCACACAATCACAAACACATACACAATCACACACACAATCACACACATATGCACACAATCATACACAAAACCACACACACATATGGACACAACCACACACACATATGCACACAATCACACACATACATATATACACACAACCACACACACATACACACACAACCACACACACATACACACAATCACACACATACACACACAGATACAATCACACACATACATACACATATACACACACATACACATGATCACACACACATATACACACAATCATACACACAATCACACACACAACCACACACACATATACACAATCACACACATACACACACAGATACAATCACACACATACATACACATATACACACACATACACATGATCACACACACATATACACACAATCACACACACAACCACACATACACACACAATCACATACATACACATACACACGCTGCACTCCTGTGTGTTCTGCTCTGGCTGGCCTAGAGACCAGGGCCTGATTCCTTGGACCAGCCCAGTCCCCAGGCTGGACTGAATGGCTCGAGGTGACACTCAGGGCTCTTCTCACTTGCGAGTTGTTCAGAACTCGGGGAGTTGGGGGCAGCCCCTTTTCTTGACCTCGTTCTCCAACCCTGAAAGACCACAGAGATGAGAGGAGCCATGACATCAGCACTGGAGGTGCGGGCCCAATTAAGGGCCAAGTGGTACCATTTCTGTTTATTTTCTTCAACGTTGAGCCATTTCTTCCCAGCACTTTTTATTTTGCCAGAATCTTGTTCTCTTACAGGGCAGATCAGTAAACTGGGTAAATGACTGTCCCAAGGCAATGATCAGGTGGGGAAGTGTGCTTCTCACACTGTGATCTGCCTTGATTTGCCTACAGTTGCATCTCTTCCGTCTCCAGCAGGAGCGGAAGCCCCACCAGAGGCTCAGCAGCCTTGGTGAGCCCACCCACCCAAGGAGACTAAGGAGGGGCTGGTCAAGGGGGCTGTCAGCCCAGCAGCCCAATCACAGGCCCAAGGACTGAGGCCGCCAAAGGCCCTTGGGGCAGAGTCTGTGGGGTAGGGGTCAGCCTGATGCATTATGTAACAGAAAGCAGACTGTGACAGAGAACAATAAACAGTGGGCCTGCGAGAGCAACTTTCTGGCAACTGCCCCATTGGTGCAGAAGTGCTTCTTCACCCACTTTCTCCCGCCCACTGACACAGCCACGGGCAACTCCTACTCACGGGAGGGACCAAAGTTCCGTCCTGCTCCTGGTCTCCACCCACCCTCATCATCCTTCATCCGTTCTGTCTCGAGAGCCTCTGCCTCAGTCTCCCTGCCTTCTCCACCAGGGCTAACCTTCCTGAGGCACACGGGGACTGCAGCCACTCACAGCCTTCAGTGGCTCTCCATTGCCCCCAGAACAAACAGTGATGACTTGGATGGCAATCCAAGCCTTCCTCAACTCCCAGGTCACTTCTTTCGCCCCACCAGGCAGTGTGACACTTTCTGAATGCACTTTCCACTTTCTGGCACATGCTGTGGTTGTTGTTTAATGGTTAAGCATGTCTGACTCTTGAAACCCTACGGACTACAGCCCATCAGGTTCCTCTGTCCATGGGATTTCCCAGGCAAGAATACTGGAGTGGGTTGCCATTTCCTTCTCCAGAGAATCTTCCCAAGCCAGAGATTGAACCTGCATCTCTTGCACTGGCAGGAGGATTCTTTACCACTGAGCCACCAGGGAAGCCTGGCAAATGCTGTTACTACTGGCTGAAATGCCCACCCTGCCCCTGTTCTTCCTCACCTACAAATCTTTCCTATTTTTCAGTCTCTAATTAAAAACTCTCCCTGTCACTTAGTCCTGCTCTGTACACTCAATTATTTCTTCCTCCAAAACATATTCCTCGCAGCTTCTTTTTGTAGTTGTCTTTTTATATGTTTGTCTTCCCATGTCACTGTCAGCTGCTTGAGCAAAAGGATGGTGACTTATTCATTGTTGTGCATCTGTCCCTGCTCTGGAAGAGCTCAGATCAAGAGGGAGAGGCAGACGTTTAAACAAAGGCATGCAGCAAAGCTTTAGCGGTGACACGGCAGAAAGACGCATGGCATATTTGTTTAAACGTCTAGGTCACGGGAGCCATTGGGCAAAGGCAAAGAGAGAGGAAACGGCTGGTGTATACAAGAGACTGTAGAAGTTAGTTGAGTACTACTGGAATGTTCCTGGGGAAGAGGACCAGCCTTGTATGTTATGCTCACTCTTGGAAAGATTTTTTTCATTACAAATCAAAATTAATAAACTATTGTAATATCACAAACCCTCACTCATCAGTTTACATCTCTACTAATATGAGACATCCAAAATATTACTAACACCAAATCTCAAGGATAACAAGCAACAAAAGGAGAAGAAAAACCTAGAGAACTCAGATCTCACTCTGCTTAGTCACTTTGTGCCCAGAGGGAAAGGGCACCCACAGAAGATGTTGAGCCATCGGCTCCAGAGGCGCCAAGTGGACAAGAGAAGGGGCTGCGGAGAGGAGAGACGGAGAGATGATGGAAGGGCAGGATGGGGGAGGGAGGGTTGGGTGTAATTTATCAATAACTTCAAACAAAAGGAAATCAAGTTGACAGATTGATAACAGACAAGGTATACTTTTTCTACTTTGCCTCATCCCCAAAGACACTCAACTCAATAGGGAGAAAAATGTTTTTAAAATAGCAGATGACAGTAAGAAAAGCTGATAATGAAGTTGAGGCACCAACCTCAGGGTACAAAATAAGGAGGCCAATAAGAAAACTGTTTAGAGATAGAAGGGAAATTGACACAGGTCAGTTAACTCAACATTCTGTCCACCTGCTCAAGTACACAAACATAAAAAAAAAAAAGAGTTTACAAGGGAGAATCAATAGCTACACAGGAAACTGTGTATTTATGGTCACTTTTCAAATCTCTGATTAGACCCATCCTCAGAAATGTCTCCTTCTGTTAACCCTATCACCACCATAATTTAGTAGCATATTGATTTACTCATTAATTAGTTGGGGAATGTCTAAATGCTAAATTTATCTCATTAGTCTCCTCACTGATACACCAGCTGTGCCTAGAAGAGAGCTAGACAGATAGTAGGTGGTAAAACGTTCTGGTAATAAAGAAAATGTAGTGTACACACACAATGGAATATTAGTCAGCCTTGTGAAAGAATGGAATTCTGACATATATTACAATATGGATAAAACTTGAAGACCTCATGTTAAGTTTTCATTAAGCCAAAAAGAAAAGAACTAATGTTTTTATGATTCTCCTTATATGAGATACTCAAAACAATCAAATTCATAGAAAAAGTAGAATAGACATTACTAGGGGCTGGGAATTGGGAGTTTTTGTTTAATGGGGACAGAGTTTCCGTTTAGGATGATGAAAAAGCTCTGGGGATAGATGGTGGTGATGGTTGTATATCAGTGGCAATGTACTTAATGCCACTGCTTTGTGCCTTGAAAATAGCTAAAATGATCAATTTTATGTTATGCGTATATTTTACTACCAAAAAAAAGTGCTGATAGAGCAAATGTTTCCAAAAGTGTAGCAAGCAAATGCACAGCTTTCCTCTACTACTCTGCACCACCCTCCACGCACCGCCCCCCGCCCCCACAGTGTAATTCACAGTAAGCTCTCTGGCTGGAGAGTTGACCAAAGGGAATTCAGCTTCCCGCTTCCTGTACTGTTTACTCAGGTCAGGAGATTAAATAATTGGCCAACAGGGTTAGGTAACACGGAGGGCTACCATGAGCTCTGCGGCCCCACCAGCTGTTCATCAGAGAGAGGGCAGAGGGCCTCAGGAAGGTCAAAAGAATGAGATGTATGGTGAAATAACGTTATCTGCACTGTCAACACACAGAAAGGGAACATTGACGTGCTCCCCTCTGAAGTTGCATGGATTTTTGTGTTCAAAGACTCAAGGGGAAATTGTTTGTGGATGAAATATTTGTTCTTGTTTCTTTGGGGAGAAGTTTGGGTCCTTCTAAGCTCTTTAGCCATATAGTCAACAGATGAGCCAGTGGTCCCCACTTTCTTGGGTCCATACGATGCTTTCACTTACTTGAATTTTGGGCTGTGCATCTGCAAGGATTAAACTGCATACATAGTACACAGTTCTTCTGGCGCCTATCAACCATGTGCCTGCCTAAATAGAACTAGCAACTCCACTGATTTCATTCTCTTATACATCCACATAGCAAATAATCATGTAATCTGGTAAGCGAGTGGTCTTTCTTTGAAACTGCTTAACATTTGATCATTCCTCTTTTTTTTTTTTTTTTTTGCTGGTAGCAAGGCATGTCCCACTCCACAGTGTCAGATATAGGACCCTCCACCTCCAAGACTTATCCAGCAGACAGCATCATAGCATGTATATCTTCAGTTACAGACCAATGTCCACCAATGAGATTTGGTCCACAGACCAGTGAGATTTGGGACATGTTGATACCACAGACACGGAACTTGAAATTAGGTGTTTTCTAAGGAGTTGTGTTTAATTCCTCTGGTTTTCAATGTCCTCTTGGGCCATATTAAATCCAAGGCAAGCATTCTTTGAGCATTTGTTCTGTGCCAACAGCTACCTTAGGTGCTGTGCCTGGAATCCAGACCATTTGGTAAGTGATCCAGTGTGGATGGACAGAGGAAGGAGCACCCATGTCCAGTAGCCTGAGTACTAGTCTAGGCACTTCCACTGATTAGTTTTCCCTGACCTTGTGTCATCATCTACGAAACAGAGAAAATAATGAGACTTTTTATTGAGTCCTGACTGCAGGAGATCAAACTAGTCAACCCAAGAGGAAATCAGTCCTGAATATACATTGGAAAGACTGATGCTGAAACTGAAGTTCCAATACTTTGGCCATCTGATGCGAAGAACATTGGAAAAGGTCCTGATTCTGGGAAAGATTGAAGGCAGGAGGGGAATGGGGATGACAGAGGATGAGATGGTTGGATGGCATCACCGACTTGATGGACACAAATTTGAGCAAGCTCTGGGAGTTGGTGATGGACAAGGAAGCCTGGTATGCTACAGTCCACGGGGTCACAAAGAGTCAGACACTACTGAGCGACTGAACTGACTGAATGACATACATCTATCATCCCAATTCTCTCAACCACCATCCCTTCATGATAGGTGTTACCACCACCATTTTTTCAGATTAGAACAATGGAGTTCAGGGATTGAAATGACTTGTCCAACACCACACAGCCAGCACATAGCAGAACTGGATTTGAACCCGGTTCCAATCTGTCTGGGTCATAGCCCATGAATATCTAGTAATATAGAGCTGATTTCTCTCTCACTGGTTAATTTGTGAGTATTCCCTGAGATAAGAGCAAAAGGCCAGGCAAGTTACAAGAGTCTGTCAAATTAAAATTTTTATTTTATTAGGAGAAATTAAAGATAAATGATTGAGGAATAAGTGGTGTTTTTATTGTTTTTTAAAATAATTTGGCATAACTTTTAAGCATTCCTACTGAGATATAATTCACATACATTTCACCCACTTAAAATGTACAATTCAGTGTTTGATGGTATATTTATAGGGTTATGCATCCATCACAAAAAATTTTAGTACATTTTCATCCCCCAGAAAAAGAAATCCCACATCATTTAGCAGTGCCAGCTCCCCAGCCCTAGGCAACCAATATCTACTCTCTGTCTATATGGATCTTCCTATTCTGGACATTTCATATAAATGGAATCATAGTCTGTGGCTTTGGACTAGCTTCTTTCATTTAGTAAATATTTCCAAATTTCATCCGTGTGGTAACATGGTATTATCACATGTATCAGAACTTCATTTTTAATATCAAATAATATTTTACCATATGGATATGACACATTTCATTTATCCACTCACCCACTGATGGGCATTTGGGTTACTTGGTTTTTTTGGCTATTATGAATTATGCATCATTTGTCTTTACTGAAGTATAATTTATATACTATAAAATGGATAGATTTTCAGTACTTAAATTTTTGAAAAAGATCTCCCTGGGGAACCATCACCCCGTGAAGATAAAGACCCTGATGCTGGGAAGATTGAGGGAAAGAGGAGAAGGGGATGACAAATGATGAGATGGTTGGATAGCATCACTAACTCAATGGACATGAGTTTGAGAAAACTCCAGGAGATGGTAAAGGACAGAGAAGCCTGGTATGCTGCAGTTCATGGGGTCACAGACACGACTTAGGGACCAAACAGCAACAACGGTGAAGATAAAGAACATTTTTAGCAGCTACAAAACCCCTCCTGGTCAATCCCTCCCCCACCAAGGGGCAACCTCTGCTCTGATCTCTACCTGCGAAGGTAAATTGGCTTGTCTCAAAACTTCAGGGAACTGGAATCGCACCCAAAGGTTCTCTTTTGTGTCTGGCTTCTTAAACTCTACGTAACGCCTCTGAGATGCATCCACATGACGTTTGCTCTCGCTCGGCTTTGAAAGAATACATAGTATTTGGACAAGTAAAACAGAGAGAGAAAGGACCTTGGTGGAGGGGGGCCACACAGGACAAGCCAAGAAGGGTGGGCAAAGCTGGGGAGTTCTGGCTGACCTTGAAGGGAGACTCACAAGGGGCCAGGACTGTGCCCAGACTCCAGGATGCTCCAGAGGAGGGTTGTGACGAAGAAAGAACGGACGATGACCGTGGAACAGGGCCACCCTGCCCCAGACCTTCATCTTTGTGCTATCTGACCCTCCCAATGGCCCTAAGAGGTGGACAGTTAAGCCCTCTCTCTCCAGACTTCTCCAGCGCCCCCTGCAGGTCTCACGCAGGTGCCTCAGCTTCCCCTCTGGACCCTTGTTTGACCAACTAATCCTCCACCCCTCGAACCCTTAGCTCTGGCATGAAGCAGAGCCGATTTGAGCACAGCCCCTACCCTATCCCCATCCCCAAAGGCTCTGTTGAGAGAGGCGCCACCTCCTTGGAGACCCCTAGCCCGGTTGCCGCCTCCCCCAGGGGGCTTCTCTGCGCCCGGCCTGCTGGCATCTATGCCCTCCTCCTCTCTCTTGCACCAGGCAGCATGCCCACCGCTCAGCCTGGCTGGCCTGGACGATGTTGAAAACCGCATGTGATGTTACATACTTAATGCTCGTCTCCGGATGCTGCCGGAGCAAGGCCATCAGTTGAGGGAGCTGCGGCAGACTGGCTCACAGGTGCGATCCCAGGCCCCCTCCCCTTGTTGATTATTCAGTTGTTTTCTTATTGTTGAGTGTTCTCCAGAAAGGTAAATAATAGGTTATTTTAAGACTTAACATTTGTGTATCTGAAAAGCCCTGGAGTTGATGACCCCATTAGCTCTGAGTTTGGGTCCCAGCTTCACCACTTCCTGGATGTTTGACTTTAGACAAGCTATTTAAACCTCTGAGCCTCAGTCTCCCTATCAGTAAAATGGGATCATAACAGTACCCTCCCCTGCAGAATCGTTGTGAGGATTAAATGAGAAAGTGCTTTGAAATGTCCCAGCACAATTGCTGGCCTGCAACAGCGAGCGCGACTCTAGAGATGAGAGTTTCCTCTTCTAATCAATTTCCCTTTCTCTCCCTCTTTTTATTTTTTGGCTCAGTAATTTTTCCCCAGGATGGCAAACTCTGTTCTGGGAGAGATTCAGGGAGGATGGAAAGCAATTCCTCTGCCCACAGTTCTCTGGTTGCACTCAGAGGAGTCTGCAGAACTGGAGAAGACGAGGTGGGTCTGGAGGGCAGGTAATCACCGGGTCAGGCTGCAGGCTGCTGGGGAGAGACATGAAGGTGGGACTTTGTCCCACCAAAGTGCAAAGAATGTTTGCTTCGCAGCCAGGGTTCCGGACCCTGGACCAGGTGCTCTGTACACTCTTTAATCTCACCAGCAGCCTGCCGAAGAAGGCCGTCCTGTCCTCCTGTTAAAGACACAGAGAGCGACTCTGAAAGCAGGAACTGAACCTTTCTCGCTGCCTGGGGCCTCTTGAATGCCAAAGAGCAAAACCGGAGGAGAGACTGTTTCCGGACAATAGCCTATTAACACTCATTACCCATAAAACGGGTAGTTTTCAAATAGCCAGATAATTGAGGCCATTGGGTGGAAGGGGGCTGGAATTACCTGATTAATTGCCTCACTTCTGGGCCTCACGTGTTTAGACACAGCCCAGGAGAAGCTGTTGGTGCTTTGAAGTCTTCCTGCACTTTCCCTGTCTCTGCTTTTCCAGTCTGAGCCTCCAACCCTGCTTCCTGCTTTGTGCGAGAGCGCCCACACCCCATCAGTCAACGCAAGACAGCCATAAACTTTTATTCTTAATCCTCATTTGAAAAAGCAACCCTTTTGGCCTTTTCTCTGCTTTTATCTAGATCCAAGAACCACAGATTCATTCATTCATTTGTTCCTTCAATAAAAATGTTATCAAGTACCAAGCAACCTGCCAAGCCCTCTTCTAGGCTCCAGGGGACACAGGAGCAAAAACAACAACAACAAACAGAAATAGAATGAGGTCGCAGCAGCTCAAATACTGGCTTAAGGCAGGAAGACTGTGGCAAATGATTGAATCCCCCCAGACTTCTTCCTTTCTCTGTAATATGAGGACAGTGACAGTGCCTGCCCCTTAGGGTTTCTCAGAGAATTAAAGGACATATTCTCAAAAAATAAAAACAAAATCAAACTCCCTGCTCATATAGAAATTACATTCTAAAGGGGAGAGAGACAAATAAACAAGTACACATACAATATTCCAGATGGTCAAGCTTTGGAGAAAAGACAGCAAGGTGAGAGGGGTGTAACCGACATCTGATGGGTTGGGGGAGTCTCAGCAGAGGAAAGGAAGGGGCTGTGTTCAGTTCAGTTCAGTCGCTCAGTTATGTCCCACTCTTTGCAACCCCATGGACTGCAGCACGCCAGGCCTCCCTGTCCATCACCAACTCCCGGAGTCTACTCAAACTCATGTCCATTGAGTAGGTGATGCCATCCAATCATCTGTTGCCCCCTTCTCCTCCCGCCTTCAATCTTTTCCAGCATCCGGGTCTTTTCAAATGAGTCAGCTCTCCGCATCAGGTGGCCAAAGTATTGGAGTTTCAGCTTCAGCATCAGCCCTTCCAATGAACACCCAGGACTGATCTCCTTTAGGATGGACTGGTTGGATCTCCTTGCAGTCCAAGGGACTCTCAAGAGTTTTCTCCAACACCACAGTTTAAAAGCATCAATTCTTCGGCGCTCAGCATTTTTTATAGTCTAACTCTCACATCCATACATGACTACTGGAAAAACCATAGCCTTGACTAGACAGACCTTTGTTGGCAAAGTAATGTCTCTACTTTTAATATGCTATCTAGGTTGGTCAGGGGCTGTGTGGGCAGGGCCTTCTCCCCTCAAAGGAAACAGGCTATACTAGAAGTCCCACATCTCAGGGAACCCCTCAGTCCTGGGGACATAGGGGTGCTGGTCACCCTGGGAGCAGGCAGGGCAGAGTCTGGAGTGGGTGTGGATGGAGCAGATTCAGCACAGCCAAGAGCATCCAGCAGGAGGGCAGGGGCCTGACCAGGGTGGCACATGCCAGGCAGGCTTTTCCTCTTGCCTCCTTACCTTTCCATAAACTCCCTCAAGCTACCCTGAAATGCATCAATGCCAGGGAAGAAAGGTGTGCTTTTAACAAGATGAGGATGGGGAGATACTGATCTTAAGGAACACCTAGTGTAACATGTGGTGTCTTAAACAATGCTTCAGAATAACCCCAGGAGGCACAACTGTCACCATCTCTGTTTTCCAGCAAAACAAGCTGAGGTGGGAGGGGCTCACCCGCCCATACTTCCCCGGCCACGAGCCAGGGTTTGGAGCCGGTGGCTGGCTCCCAGGATGCTGTATGTCTCTGCATCCCTACACACGTGTCGTCTCCTGTCCCTCCATCACGTGCTGGCGAGGCGGGCCAGACAGGGAGGAATCTTGCACTTGACAAATGGGGAAACTGAGACTCAGAGTCGAGAGGGGTTGGTCTATCATCACAGAGTCAGTGATCAGTTTATGCTTTAATTGAGGCCTTGTGAGGCCAGATCCTGGCTTATTCTTTCCTCCCGTGACACTGGACAACAGATAATGCCTGTAAAGAAAAGAGATCATCTCTCCCCAGCCCCCAAGCCAGGCTTCCTACAGCAGCCAGACTCCCGGAGGAGATCTGAGGTCTAGAGAATCAGTGGAGTCAAGGGGCATTACCAGGCGGGCCCTGGGTCCCTTGCTCTATCCATATCATCCCCCTCCCTACCATGGCTGGGTGGGTGAGGGGTCCCCTGCCTCGGGGGAACCTGGGGGACTCTTCTGGACTGCTTTCTGCTCTTCCACCCCCGACACAGCCCTGCAGCTCCTTTCCCAGGGGGGAGAGGATTATTTGTTTTTCCTGTTGCCCTGATTTATGGGCCGCTTTGTTCTTTATCTATTTGCACAAACTCAGTAAAGTGACCCGCTCCTTCCCAGAGGTCAGAGATTCTGTCAACACCTCAGGGTCACAGGTCAGCCGACCTGCCTGGGGTGGAAGGGGTTACAGGAGGTCACCGGGGACTGGCCGGTAGATGCCGATTTTGCTCAGGCTCCTTGGCTGCACATGAGGTCCCCCCCGGGCAGATGAGAGAAGTGATCCCAGGCCAAGCACCTACTACGCACCACGTTCTGAGCTCAGCCCCGCCCTCACCTTCCAACAAGAGTCCTACTGGAGACAGCTCTTCTCAGAGGTGGGATATGGAAAGAGGTTCTGAGAGATGGAAAGACTCAGCCAATAAGACACCTAGCGGGACTCACTGTGGGTCTCCTGACTGGTCATTCCAGGTGTTTCCACATCACATTGTCCTGCTGAGGTGCACAGGTCAAGAAGGCTCCACTGACCAGGACTGACTTATCCCTCTTCTAGCTGGGGGCTCGGATCAGAAAGGCCAGATGGCTCTGTTTTCCTTTCATCCTCCCTTCTGTTGGAGACCACCATCCTCTCCTCCCCCCCATGGTTTTCTGTGTACCTCAGGATGGCTCCCTCATAGGGTCTCAGGGTCAGATCAACATGAAGGTCATGGGCAGACAAACCAAGCCACTCCATGGGCAGATAGCACCGTGCACATTCACGGGCAGGTCGGAACCCCCTGCCCAGAGTCCAGCACCAAGCCCCAGTGTGACTCTGAGGGGTTCAGCAAGGAGGCCCACCTGAAGGGCTCTGCAATGGCACACATCAGCTGTTTGGCCTTGGAGAGCCATCGTCTTTCAAGCCCAGTCTCCTCCACCAGTCCAATGGCATCGACTTCCCAGGGGTGGAACCAGGGTCCTTCAGAATAAAGCATGAGCATGCTCTGTGAGCTGGGAGGAAGTTCAGTCTCATTATGTCATAGATGAGGGATAGAGGCCCAGAGAAAAAATTAATCTCTGACAAGGAAGCAAAACGGGTCCAAACTGGCTTTTCCTAAGATGTGGCTCCACCAGACTGCCTGCGAAGCCACAGCACTGGTGTGGGGCCATGGGCACCTGCTGTCTCCTTTTACCCTACAAACATATCCCCCAAATGGATTCACCACATACTCACAGGAAGTTTGAGAAATCTCTCAAAGGACCAGCCTTAGTTAACCAATGCTGACCTAATGTCATCCAGTCTTCTCCAACTGGTTCCAAGTCAGCCACTTGGAATTCTATTCAGGTCAGCCAGACGAACTTTTCGAAGCCCAGAATAACAAAAGAAATTCAGTCACGATAAATGCGACTCAATTAAATTTGAACCCTGCTGGCTCAATGTTTCCATCTCACAAAAAAAATCCCATCATCTTCCAATTAGTATCCAAACAATCCAGTCCAGCATAACCTAACCCACCCAATCTAGCTCCTTTCTGAGAACAAATATCCCAACCCAGGCTCAGACAGTAAAGAATCTGCCTGCTATGCAGCAGACCCCTGTTCGATCCCTGGTTTGGGAAGATCCCCCTGGAGAAGGGAATGGCTACCCACTCCAGTACTGTTGCCTGGAGAATTCCATGGACAGAGGAAGAGCCTGGCGGGCTGTCGTCCAGGACTGAGTGACTTTCACTTTCACTTTTTCAGACTAACCCCATCAATCAGTGCATACTGATATGATGCCAAATGCTTCCTCACCCCAAACAGCACAGTTCAACCTATGGCAAATGTCTAGGCAAATGTCTCTAGACACATCTTGAAAATAAAAACAATTTTTTTTTTTTAAGATGAGAAACCAAGTCTAGTGAAAGTAGCACCTTCTGATATTTCCAACCATTTAGCCTTCAATAATTCCTTAAAGGTAAGCCTTCTTTTGATCTATCCTGCACGCTGTTCTCTTTCCACGCTCTACTCAAGAATTTGTTGCATCTTCCACTCATATCCTGTGTGTCCCTGTCAGTGCCTTACGCAGCCCTGGCCTCCAACACAATGACATACCAGGAGATCTCAACCCATGGTTTCTCTCTTCATCCTCTTCCCTGAGAGTCACTGAGACTCTTGCTAGCCCAGGGGAAAGCTTTATAGTGTCTTCTACTGGTTGTGTGGACGGAGTCCTCTTAGTCACACCATGAGCTTCTGGAGTCAAGGATCAGTGTGATCGTAATTTGTCTATTCGGTGATTTACGGGAATTTCAGTGATTGTTTTAACCATGCACACTTTTTATTCTACATGTCATCTTTGTCTTTAGAATCTCACTCTCCTAAAATGTACAGTTCTATTGGATAGCTTTTCCTTCACTCTTGCTAGATGGCTGACTCATTTCCCAATCTGTAGCTAGATTAAGTTTTAAAAACCTGTCACTCGTAGACTTAAAATCCTTGGCTGGCCTCCCATTACCCTTGACAAAGCCCAGACTCCCTAACATGGCTTCTCGGGTCCTTTACGACAACATGTCCTTCACTTACCCCATCAACCTCAGTTTCCACTATCGTCTGCTCTCCGCCCTCCTCTGGGTCTTTGCATTTACTACTTCTGATACTAAAATATCTCTACCCCACCATCCAGTTAGTTTCTTCTCAAGCTTCAGTACTTAGCTTAAGAGTCACTTTATTTCAGGACTTCCCAGACCCTTAGACTAGATTTGTTTCCCTTGCAATAGATCCCCATATCATTCTACCCTTATCAATTTTATTGCAGTTTCTTGTGTAATGACCCCCTTTCCTCATGGATGTAAATTCCATAATGGCAAGAACCATGTCTGCTCTTTTTCTTTGACATCCTCTGTAGGTAATAAAGTGGAATGAATGAAGGTGCTATTTTCCATTACCTCTGACCTAATTATGAAGTTTCCACTTCACTCATTCATTTATTATCTCAACAAATATTCTTTGAACACATTTCACACACCAGACACTGCTATGAGCTCTAAGAGGTCCAGTATGAAGAACCTCACCTCTCCACATTTACTCAGGTCTACATATATCTATAAAAGGACTTTCCAGTTTATTCCCTCACTCCGCCATATATAAACTGAATACCTGCCTTGTCTCTAGCTCCATGAGGACATAGATGGGAATAAAGGTCTGATGAGCTCAAACTTTTCATACTGTTCATGAGGTTCTCAAGGCAAGAATACTGAAGTGGTTTGCCATTCCAATGGAAAGAGTGACAGACTTTATTTTGGGGGACTCCAAAATCACTGCAGATGGTGACTACAGCCATGAAATTAAAAGATGCTTGCTCCTTGGAAGAAAAGTTATGACCAACCTACACAGCATATTAAAAAGTTGTGACATTATTTCGCCAACAAAGGTCTGCCTAGTCAAAGCTATGGTTTTTCCAGTTGTTGGGTATGGATATGAGAGGATATGGATAGTTGGACTATAAAGAAAGCTGAGTGCCAAAGAATTGATGCTTTTGAACTGTGGTGTTGGAGAAGACGCTTGAGAGTCCCTTGGACTGCAAGACGATCCAACCAGTTTATCCTAAAAGAAATCAGTCCTGAATATTCACTGGAAGGACTGATGCTGAAGCTGAAGCTCCAATACTTTGGCCACTGGATGTGAAGAACTGACTCATTTGAAAAGACCCTGATACTGGGAAAGATTGAAGGACGGAAGAGAAAGGGATGACAGAGGATGAGACGGTTGGATGGCATCACTGACTCAATGGACGTGAGTTTGAGTAAACTCCGGGAGTTGATGATAGACAAGGAGGCCTGGTGTGCTGCAGTCCATGGGGTCGCAAAGAGTCGGACACAACTGAGCTACTGAACTGAACTGAACTGAGCTCAGACTGGATTTGTAGGTAGGGTGAAGTAGGGAAGGCTTCACAGAGAGAGAAACGCATGAAGGCCTCAGAGATTGAGAAACAGTTTGCTAGGCTGCCAAAGGTGTAAGAACGGAGGCAAAGGGAGAGTATCCTGTGAAGGTTTGGGCCACGATTTTGGATGGCATAGGGTAAGAGAGAGCAGCAAAGTGAGAGAGAGTTTCCACTCGGCCTTGCCTGGCCTCTCTTCATGATAGCTCGCTCACTCAGGGAACACCTCTGGACCACCTGAGGGCAGAGTCCACTACTAGATAAACATCCACTAATTTATTCTCACAAAGGACAGGGAAGTGAAATGATTTGCTTACAGGAACATAGAGATAAGTGACAGAGCCACAGCCCAGGTTTTCCTGAACCCACAGACCAAGCTCTTTCCCTCCATTCTGATTTTCAAGGAAGACCCTGACAAAGGTTCACCTTTCTGGGCTTGGAAGGGAAGATTTAGAAACTGTCTTGTCTTGTTTTGGGGAAAATTCGCTTTAGTGAGACTCCTTCTAAACATGCTAAATGAATATATGAGGCAATTATTCAGATAATTAATGTCAGGAACACTCCCACAGATCTTTTTCCTCTCAATTATTAGCATATTTCAGGTATAAAGTGGTGGGTTTTTTTACTGAAATTATTTGGTTAATTGTCTTGCAGGTGTAGACGCATTCTCAGAAGGAGGAGACTGCCGAATCCGCACACCCAGACCCCGGCCCCAGGCACCTTGGCACAGGCAGACCTTTGTGAGCAAGCCATCTAGTAGGAACAACAGTTATTATTACAGGAGAACCTGAGATGCTGGAAATTTGGCATACGCACAAGTGCAGTATATATATCGCCCACTCTTCCCCCAGAATTGCCTGTATGGGCACAGAGATTAATGAGCTGCCTGGTTATTATTTTTAAACTGACCTGGTAGGAAATGTGGCTCCTGGAAATACTGCCAGGAGTTTTGAAATGAATACATGCAGGAAATGGTTAAACATCAGTGAAAGGAGAGCTCTTCAATTACCTAAGCAATCTCCCTCACTTGAGGGATGGTAAAACCAAGGCCGGAGAAGGGCACTCCCTGCCAGGGGGCCAGTTGGTGCCCTCCCAAGAACACTTCCCTGCAAGCCCCCAGAGACAATGGCATCGACGGGGCACATGTGGGGTCTGATGATATCTGGGCAGCCACACCCGGGGCTTTCATCCTCACCTTCCTGTTGGTGTCTTCAACGCACCAGGCATTTAATCATCACAGAGGCTGGCATTACTATTTCCATCTCTCAGATGAGAGAAACTGAGATTCATGAAGCCAGGTGGCCTTGACAGAGCCACCAGTATAATCATGATGATTTGAAAGCCTATATAATTCATTGACCAGCTGGGCCCCCATCGTGTGTTTGAAGATAACAGGCTGGAATGGACACAGCGAGATTGAAGAGAAGAGACTAGATATGGAACTCAGTCACCATGTGACCTCTGGAAAGTCCCTCCCTGTCTCCAGGCCTCAGTTTTTCCACCTTAAAATGATGCCTTTGGGGACTTTCCTGGTGGTCCAGTGGTTAAGACTTCACCTTCCCGTGCAGAGGAGGTGGGTTCTATCCCTCCTCAGAGAGCTAACATCCCATATGACTCATGGCCAAAAAAACCAAAACAAAACAGAAGCAATATTGAACAAATTCAAAAAAGATTTTAAAAGTGGTCCACATCAAAATAAATAAATAAATGACACCATCAGACAAGATATTTAAGGTCTCTCAGGAACCCCAGATCCCATCAGCATCTCCATTCTAACTCCACGTGCCCCTGCAAGGGGCAGCTCCAGGTAAATCCACCCCAACACCCACTCCATCCACAGACGCTCCTTCAGTTCAGTTCAGTTCAGTCGCTCAGTTGTGTCCAATTCTTCGCAACCCCATGGACTGCAGCACGCCAGGCCTCCCTGTCCATCACCAACTCCCGGAGCTTGCTCAAACTCATGTCCAGTGTGTCAGTGATGCCATCCAACCATCTCATTCTCTGTCTTCCCCTTCTCCTCCGACCTTCAATCTTTCCCAGCATCAGGGGCTTTTCCAATGGCACTCATTCAGTTCATTTCAGTCCAGTCCAGTTGCTCAGTCGTATCCGACTCTTTGCAACCCCGTGGACTGCAGTACGCCAGGCCTCCCTGTCCATCACTGACTCCCAGAGCTTGCTCAGACTCACTAGGGACACTTATTAGGGACTCATAATGTCCCATCTGCTGTTCTAGCCACAAGGTCCATCATTCCTCACAGTACGATTATCTCTTACAAGAGGAGAGAAAATTGAGGTTCCTTGTCTGGGCTGTGCGCTGATGCTGATGCAGATCTGGGGCTGGTTTGGGGTCACATGACTCAAAATTCAGGGCCCCCCCCACCAGGACCAGAAGGCTCTCCAAGTTCACAGGCCGAAGTCATCACAGGAGTTTCTTTCTGGCTCAGGCTTCTGAGCAGACAAGGTAAAACATGGGAAGGCCACCCCTTTACAGGCTGGTTTGGTTCCCAGGGTCCAAGGTCCAGGGCTGGCATGATCCGCAGGCCTTCAGGCACCTCAGTAAACTGACCACAGCCCAGCTACCAGTCGGGCCCAGTCTGGACCCTGCGCTTATGCTCTGGGGCAGAGACTTGGCTGTTTGAACCCAGAGTCAACTGAGGCCCCAGAGTGCCGAAGATGCTGCCAGCTGTGGCCTCCGAGAAATGCGCTCCGGGGTCCCCACGGGACCAAAAGATGCAAGAGGAACCATCCGCCAGCCTCCAGACTCAAAGATCGGACATTCCTGAGTCCCGCCCCTGCGCACTGCACTCCCACACAGGCCCCCCTCGAGAGGCACAGACAAGAGGGGGATTCAGTTCAGGCACAATAAGCTCACAGAACACGTACCCACCCTCCATCTCCGATCTGATCTGATGCATATTCCTGGGCCCCACCGCCCCAGCCCAGATCAAGTGTCAAACAGGCAGAGCCAGTTCTGAGAAAAGCCCTGCTTCCTGCGGTGCCCTGGTCTCCATGTGCTCAAGGGAGGTTTGGGTTAGAATCCAAATTCCTGGCTCCAAGAGACCAGCTTGCCGTGGTGACCTCCATGACCTTGGGCAGGTCCCTTCCACTCCTGGGCCTCTGTTTCATCTGAGAAGCCCTATCCTGTCCACCTTGTGAGGTGTTTGAGGGTCCAGTGGGGGGGTGATCTGGGTTTAGAACTCAGGCAGTGGCCACCAAACTGTGCCCTTCCTCACCATGGCCCTTTTCTTCTTCTTCTTCTTCTTTTCTAGGACCCCCAGAGTCAGCCTCACATACATGATGAGCTCAGGAAGGGTGTTAAGTGGACAGGTGTCATTCTCTTGGACCAAAAAATAATCTGAACCCCCGCTCTGTACATTAGCCATGCTTAAGTCTCAGAGGGAGGCAGAACCTGTCCCCGTGGTACAAGCTGAGAATGATCAGTCTTGATATTGCCAGTCTGGAGTAGGGGCTTCTGTCCTGGCCTTCACCATCAGCTGCAGCTGCCTAGACCTGACTCAGGGCTGGTGATCCAGGAAATGGGGACCCTCTTCGGTGGTGGTCAGGGGGCAGGAGAAGCAGAACCTGCAGCAGATGGAGCTCCAGGGAAGCAGTGCCCTCTAGGCTGGCAGCTGTGGCCATGCCCAGGGCCTAGTGTGCAAGGCTGGGCACATCAGTGAGCAAGCATCGGCATCTGGTACTGGCGGTGAAGGCGCCCACCCCAGGCCTGGGTCTCCAGCCCTCCTGCACTCTCGGAAGCACCCCGTTAATGAATCCCTTTCTGTTCAGGGACCCTTTCAGTTGCTGGCAATTAAGAACTCTGATAAAGATGCCAACTAAGGGATCATTTACCTAATTGTCTAAAGTCTTGAGTTTTGGTCTTGGTCTTCATCCTGACCATCTGTGTGACATTGGGCTAATCTTTAATCTTAGAACCTTCATTTCCTCCTTGGTAACATGTAAATTATAAAAGCTGCACATGGTATTGCTTGAGAGGGTAAATGAGGTCATGTATGTGACCTTTTTCTATGATGAAGATTTAAAGCCTGGATCACGGCCTCGAAGGCTGCAAAATTCTTCACTAATTGCCCACCTCTTCCCTTTTGCTGAAGCCATTGCCCTTCCTTCATTCACCACTGAGGCAAACTCCACATACCTTCCCAATCCTATTTCCAACTTCCAGCTTCATCTCGAGCCCAAACTCTGCTCAGCAGATTGATGCTTTGTTTCCGTCTACCCACCCACCGATTCTTCCCTCCTTTCTGTCTACCCAGGTCCTATCCAAACCCCTCCCCAAATCTTCCTTCTTCACCTGCTGTGAGCACCCCTTTGGAGCTCTCCCAGGGGAGCCCAGCAGGAGGCCATTGCCCTGAGTCCAGGGGCTGTCTCTCTCCTTCATCTCCAAACCCCCAACTCCAGCCCCAGGCCCGGCACCAAGTGGGTTGAAACAGTCAGCCTGGCAAGTTTGGAACAGTGCAGCTCAGAGCCTCCCAAGGAAGACAGGCCAGGGATCAACATCCCCATCTGAAGAATGGGAGAAAGTCAGCCTGGGAAAGGACTCGCCTAAAGCCAGCATGGAGAAGGAAATGGCAACCCACTCCAGTATTCTTGCCTGGAGAATCCCGTAGACAGAGGAGCCTGGTGAGCTACAGTCTGCCACGGGGCTGCAAAGAGCCAGACACAACTGAGTCACTGAGGACTGAGGAAAGCCAACATCTGCAGGCAGGTCTGATTCCAGCCCCAAGGGCTTCCCCTTCCTCCAGCCTGAACCCCCCCTCTTGTAAACACTGCCTCTCTTCATTTGCTCTGCAAGCCAAGGGATTTCAGCGCGAGTTCAGTTTGCTAATGGCTTGGAGGGATATCACAGGGATATTATAACCATGTGACTTATCTTGTTCAATTTCTTCACTCCCTACAAATGTCTATTAAAAAAAAAAAGAATGAAGGAAAAGAAAAATTTAGTGGGGAAGAAACAATTGTTGCCTATGGATAATTAGGGGTCTATTTTGGTGCCAAAGCAGGGAATAGGGGAACAGGCTGAGGAAGGTGACAAAAACAATTTCACAAAGCTGTGACTGGTCTGACTTTCTCTTGGGTGACAAACAATTTGCATCTTTTCCCCTTCCTCTCTGGATAGTGAACTCTACCAGCCTAGGCTGACAGTGGACCTGAGAGGAGAGTGAGTCTCGGGGCATGGCAGTGTCCTTGGACAGCGTCCAGCCAGATGTCCTGGCTGTGCGGGGAGAGGGAACCGAAGCCCCCACAGGGTCAGAGCCTTGCCCAAGGCAGAGGTGGGGTCTTGAGGAGCCTGCCATCCAAGGCTTCACAGCTGAAGGAGCCCGCCACATCACCCGCCCATCCCCAGGACCCGGTCATCCACTCACTTCTGCCCTGGAAACTGCCCCTGCGCCTGGGTGAGCAGCGTTTGGGCAGGGGACGTCTGGACTGAGACTCTGGGGCTTGTGCCCGAAGCTTTGGAGGCTGCGGGGCCAGACTTGCATTCGAAAAAGATTCCTGCCCAGTGGCTTATCTAGTGTATCTCAGAGTTTATGATTTTTCTAACACCCCTTCCTTTGTACAACCAAATGATTTTCAGCTATCATCAATGCTTTGTTGATCTCTTCTTTAGCTTTATTTTTTTAATACGTATTTTATTTATCTATTTTTGGCTGTGCAGCATATGGGATCCCTGGACTAGGGATCGAACCCGTGCCCACTGTAGTGGAAGCCTGGAGTCTTAACCACTGGATCGCCAGAGAACCCCCACTTCTTTAGTTGTAAAGCGAATAGTTAACAATTACAGAAGAAAAATACATTTCACTTTAAAGATACTATACAAATTCAGTAAAATATGTACAAACTAAATTTTGCACTTGCTGAACAAAAGAATACTGCTCACGGCTCACATCATTTCACTGCTTCAAACTTTAAACACAAATATAAGCTCCAAGCAATCACATGAAGAACTCATTCTATGTAACCTATATATTATATATATATATAATGAAGAATTCATTCTATATAACCTGTATCTTCTATATATATATGAGGAACTCATTCTATATAACCTATATATTTTATACGTGTGTGTGTATATATATATATATCTTCTATATATAGAGTACAGAGTCTTTATAACCCCTGTGCTGTCATTATTTCAAATCTATTACTTAAAGTCAGTAATGAGTAGTACCATGGGGGTTGAAGATGTGATCAGCTCCAGAACAAATCAGCCCTGAATATTCACTGGAAGGACTGATGCTGAAGCTGAAACTCCAATACTTTGGCCACCTGATTCGAAGAACTGACTCGTTGGGAAAGACCCTGATGCTGGGAAAGATTGAAGGCGGGAGGAGAAGAGGATGACAGAAGATGAGGTGGTTGGATGGCATCCCCGACTCGATGGACATGAGTTTGAGTAAGCTCCGGGCATTGGTGATGGACAGGAAAGCCTGGTGTGCTGCAGCCCATGGGGTCGCAAAGAGTTGGCACAACTGGGCAACTGAACTGAACTAGAGCATTGAAAGTGAAAGCGAAAGTGTTAGTCGCTCAGTAGTGCCTGGCACAGAATAAGGTCTTCAAGAAATAGTAGCTCTGGTTAATACTGAGTTGAATGAGTCATGAGAGTCAGAGCAGGAAAAGGCAGGGGGTGCAGAGGAAAAGCGATGGGTGGAAGGAGTCTTGAGTGTTACTATGCAGTGGCTATTCACAGAAAGACATGTCACTTCACATGGTGCTTGGAGGCCTTGCCAGGCGAAGAGGGCAGCTTGGAGCCTAGAGGGCCACAGAGTCAACAACCCAGCACCCTCACTCACCTGTCCTGACCCAGGGACCTCAGGCGCCCTGCCCAGCATCCCCTTCAGGAGCCCCACATGCCTCCCTCGCAGAGGCCAGTCCATGTCTAACTTCCCTAGTGGGTGCCCCCACCCTGGCCTCCATCACCTCTCCATCACTGGAATCACCCACCCCTCCACCAATCCCCTGCCCAGCTTCTCTTGCCCCATCGACCTCCTGGGGTGGCATAAGGCATAGCCACTCACCATGTCCTCCTGCTTTCAAGGCCTTTGGAGGTCTCCTGCCACAGTGCAGAGATGAGGGGGTGACCAGCTGCCTGCAAGGGCAACCCAGGGCATCTACGGAAACTTGAACAGTGGTAGAGCCTCTTAGTGCCTCTGTGTTCTCAGGTGGCTTATTACATCACTTTGGCTTGAGTCACCTCCCCACCCTAGACCCCAGTTTACTCATGCCTAAAATGAAGGAACATAAATACTTGTAGTACAAAGAAGAGAGTATTAACCTGTTTGAGTCACGATCGTCACCATTTAGAATATGCTGGCATGTTGCAGATTTCAGCAAATATTTACTAAACAGATGGATGAGCCGAGAGAAGTCTTCAGAGGACATAACATCTAAGCAACTCAGGTTCAGATGAAGTAGTAGGTGTTCAGGTTGAGGGGTCACCTTGTCAAAAGTGACAGAACAAATCAAGGGACTGAGGTATATGGGGGTCAGCTAGGGACAACCTTTGATATCTCACCATCCTTGACTGCAAACCACAACCAGAATGTGTTGCCGACCCACTGCAACCAGGCAGTTGTTGCCAGCTACTTATTTTTGGTCTTCTTGGAAACCCAGACAGAAGAGTTCAAAGGGGTTGGGATCATGATTCCAGCGCCCAGCCCTGCCTCTGGCTCGTTTGTTATTCTTTCTACATTGTGAGGAGCTGTCATCCTACTCCGGGAAGTGCATACTTCACACTTTGTTGGATGGGACAAAAGAACTTAGGGGGCCAAAACAGAAGTCAGATTGTTGTATTGTTCTAAATAAGAATGCATTGAGCTGTTGCCAGAGCTTCAAAAATGGCAAGAACGAATTATGTATATTTTGCTGCCAGAGAGCAAAAATATTATTTTTGGAAGGTGTCCTGTAGACACTCCCTTCATCACATGTCAGGAGATAAAATGCTTGAGTTACTGTCCTCTCGGCATTGAGCAATGGAAGGATGGAAAGACCAGCTGGCTGTGAGTGCCAGTGGTGGAGGAAGGTCTGGGAGCCCTGAGACTGGGGTCAACCCTGCTCCCAATCCCCAGGCCACGTGACCCAGGACATGGCCCTTCCACTCTCCTGGAGACAGGCTCTTAGCATGAATGCACAAGGAGAAGGTAGACCTTATCCCAGCATGGCTTCCGTGGTGGGAATCTGGGCAGGCTGACCCAGCTGGAACTCAAGGATGGAGCATGTGGACTTGAGCCGTGATGAAAGCTCCACGCCCCATAAAGAGTAAAGAGGAGGTGAGGGGGACACACTATGATGGTGAGACCCTCAGCATCCAAAATGACCTTTCTCCTCCTCAGACTCAGCATCTGCATGGGCAATTCCCAAGGTATCTACAAACCCGGTACCTGGTTTGAGGCTCTCAAGAGGAAGGCTACCAGAGCAGAGACCATCAATGACGAGGCTCTCGCCTTGGGAAAACTGAGGCTCCAAGAAGCCAAATCTACCTGACTGCTTGTCCCAGAGTCCTTCCACACCCCTCATGCCCGCCTTCTGAGGATGCAAAGGAAGGAGACATAAGCCCTGCCCTCTAGAGCACATAGGCTCCCTGCTGCCTGAATGGGGGTAGGAACCGTCACACAATGTCCGTGAAGAGCCCCAAGGGGGACCAGAGCCCAATACCTCAAGAGGCCACGGCATATTACAGGCTAGTTTGAGGGACCCATCAGCTCCTGCTCAGTTTAAAGAGTCCCAGGTTCAGGGGACAGTTCCTTCTCTCTCTTCCAGCTCTCAGATGCTCACAGTGCTTCGAGGGGCAGGGAATGGAAGGCAATAGAAGGGAGGGGAAAGGGACTTTCATCACAGATAAGATTCATGAGAGACACAGTCAGCTCCTCCTGAGAGCGGAGACTTGATAACTTCAAATGTTCTCCATTTCTGGCCTCAGTCAAGTTCTCCTTCCTCAGTCCTGTCCAAAAAGCAGTCACAGTTCCATGAAATTGAATGCTGGTGGTATATCCACAGGACTGAGCCCTGTGCCCAGACTTCATAATCGTCTCGGGTCTAATTCTCACTGCCGTCCTGGAAGATACACGATGGTTTCATCCTCATTTTACAGGTAAGGAAATGGAGGCTTAGAGGTACAATCTGTACCCATGAGAAGTCAAATGTGATAAATATTCATTTATTCAATGTTAGAAGGTGCTGTGCACTCAGTCGCTCAGTTGTGTCCAACTCTTTTGCAACTCCATGGACACTAGCCCACCAAGCTCCTCTGTCCATGGGATTATCCAGGCAAGAATACTAGAGTGGATTGCCCTTTCCTCCTCCAGGGTACCTTCCCAACCGAGGGATGGAACCCACATCTCTTGCATTAGCAGGCAGATTCTTTACCACTGAGCCACCAGGGACGCCCCTTCGATGTGAGAGACAGGAATATTAAAAACCAAACTATGCCAAGCCCATATTAGTCCTTGTGTTTTCTCTATAGACACTGATTTTCAGAGCAATATTCAGTTCACAGCAAAACCGGTGGAAAGTACAGAGATTTCCCTTGTGCCCCCTCTCCCACACAGGCTATGACTCCTTTTGAAGCCAGAGAAAACCTTTCCTACAGCCTCTGCCTGTCTTCTGCGAGTGAGGTGAGTAAACTGTTCCATACAAGCCAAAGTTCCAGATTACTGACATTTTCCATTCGAAGTGATAAGCTTTTTATATTTTTAGCCACTTGTGTTGGGAGTATGAAATGGATTAGAAGGCATCCCCGACTTCTTTAACAAAGTACGGTGTGTAACAGAGAAGAACAAACCTGACTCCATACTGGATCTATTCTTTCAGCTCTAATGTTTGCGATCTGTGTTCTGTGCTTAGTCATGCTGGCCCTGCACCTTTGTAAAAGAGTGTTGTCAACAGCCTGCAATATATGGGACAGTCTATTCTGAAGGCTCTGGGCTTTAAAGGTGTAATACTTTTCCATTCAAATAGAGATCAAAAGTTTCAGAACAGAAAATAGCATTTATCTTGCTGGAGGTTTACAGGAACATTGTGACCAGACCTATGAGGACAGCTACAAGAACAAAGGATTCCTGCACCAAAAAGTTTGCCACAACCAGCCATACTCCTCCCCTTGTAGTATGAAAGAAGCCTGAGTTCTAACTCAGGTAAGATGGTTCTTGAGACACTAGCCCACCATATTCTCTGCTGGCTTTCTGCACGAAGTCTCTATTCCTTGCCTCAACACTCATCTCTAAATTTATTGGCCTGTTGTGCAATGAGCTTGGACTCGGTAATGAATACAACATTGGTGACTTTAAACGGACTTTGATTTACTGTTGTCCTCTGAAAACACCAGGCTGAGGGCTGGGTATCCCTGCACTTAGTAACACCAACCTGTCTTCAGCGACTAATTCTGTTTTCTTTCCCAGAACCGCTCCCTCTAGCTATTGCTTCTCTGTTCCGTCTCTCAACGTGTCTTCAGTTGCTTCTGAACCTTTATTCTCATTACCAAAGTGGAGAAATTAGGTTTTCCAAAAGATACTAGACACCCAGCATGATTAAGTCAATCATTCTCATTCCATGCAGAATTGTATGCCACCTAATTCAGCCAGGAAAGCACAAAGTTGGTGGATGAAAGTAGTCTTTCCAGAAGTTACTCTCCTTGTTATCAGGTATATGCGCTGCTTGCTTCCAGGGTGAAGGCCATGCTCTGGAGTTGAGTCTCCTACATCTGGCCCCCCAGATGGGCAGAATGTTGATCGGATTTTATCCAGTACCAACTGCCATACTGGCTAGGTAGAAGTGAGGACAACTTGGGTGTTGGGCCAGACCCGGAGATGGTACAAGAGGGAGCTGAACCCAGATACCCAAGAGGAGATGGTCTTTTCCAGGGCCACCTGGGCTGTGACTGTGAATTGGGTAGGGAACCACAACCTGTGAGGAGGAACCATTCCATCAGGAATTATGTGAGGTCCACCTTTACATACATGATCTTATTGAATTTTTACAGCAACCCTATGAAATAGGGGCTTTCATCACCTCTTTTCATACGGGGAAACAGGCTCAAAGAGGTTGAGGAGGCTGCCCGTGGACATGAAGCTAGTGAGGGTCGGAGCCTGCATCTAAACCCAGGCTGCCTGACTCTAAACTAGTGCCCTTCCTCCTATGCCTACGGCCACACGATGTCACGATGTACACTTCGCCCATGTCACCAAGATCTGCCCTGAGAGGACCATCGGGATTTAGGTCTTGTGCAATTGAAAACTGAGTCATCCTTCTTGGCCACAGGACCTGATTAACCCTGGGCTAATTTTAGATTTCCTCACAATTGCTCATCTTAATATAGAACAGCCCCTAAGGATCATGCTGGCCAATGTTTTGTTTTTGTTTGATGTGACCAGAAAAAAGGAGGACAGCAAAGGAGATGAGGTAATGGGTATAATACCACCCACCCATCATTCTGCTCCTTGGAAGGGTTTCAGGAAGCTCTGATAAGGGACTGCGCCAAGAAGCCCCATCAGTTTTTTTCCAGCTATTATTCAAGGGTAGTGTCCCTCAAGAGATACAGTCTTTAGCTTCCAGGGTGAGGAAAAATAGGCCAGCCTCCCCTGGGCTCTCTGACGTCTCTGACATATAACGGATACTTTCAGAACAGCTACGTGTTTCAAGGTGCGGAGGCAGGCGCGATGGGGAAGGGAGTAAGACCAAGAGGGGTGCCAGTCCCTCGGTGACTGGCACAACAAGCATGTACATCATGCAGCCGACACAGTGCCAAGCACGCAGTATCCTTGGGCACATATTATGAATGGATGTATGGCAATGACCATGGCAGTGTTATTTAGAATTTTAAGATTTTTAAAAGCAACTTATGTGTTCAGGTCAATTGTCCTTAAGTAAATTATCATAAACTACAAGAGAATGGTTCTTGTTCATCATACATCTACTCTTGAGATTTGAGGTGTGGTTCAGAGGGCTTCTCTGATTTAAAGGAAGAAACCAACACAAAGCTTCGCTCAGCTACTTATGAATCAACCCACTTCTGACTTGCATTATTGATTCGTTGTGTGACCTTGAGGTCCCTCAGCCTAAGTTTTTGCTTCTAATAAAATGGGGAGAAATACAGGCATACCTTGGAGATGCTGAGGGTCCCTCTCCACACCGCCACAATAAAGCCAATATCACATGAATTTTATGGTTTCTAAGTGTGTATAAAATTTGCATTTATACTATATTGTATAAGTGTGCTATAGCAGTATTTCTTTTTTAAAAAAAGTTGTGTCATCCTTTAATTTTGAAATATTTTATTGCCAAAAACTGCTAGTCATATCTGAGCCTTCAACAAGTTTTAGTCTTTTTGCAATAGTCACACCAAAGATCATGGATCACAGATCCCACAACAAATATAATAACAATGAAAAAGTTGGAAATATTGCGAGAATTATCAAAATGTGACACAGAGACATGAAGTGAGCAAATGCGATTGGAAGAATGGCTGCAATAGACTTGCTCAGCACAGGGTTGTCACAAACCAACTTGTGATCTACGTCGTATCTGTGAAGCGCTATGAAGTCGAGCGTGGTAAGACGAGGTGTGTCTGTACCCCCTCAACAGACACCCCGCCCCAGGGCTGGTCACCAGGACTCGGCTGGGCACAGGTGAAACATCTCATGTCCCCCGTCTTCCACATTCTTTTCTCCTCTAATCTGCAAAAATTTTGTCCAGTGAAAGATATTAAAAGACATGAAGCGACTTCCCTGGCAGTTCAGTGGTTAAGACTTCACCTTTTCACCTTTATATGCAGGAAGTGCAGGTTCAATCCCTGGTTGGGATAAGATCCCATATGCCTCGTGGCCAAAAAACCAAAACATAAAACACAAACAATATTGCAACAAATTCAATAATGACTTTAAAAATAGTCCATATAAAAGACACTACTAGAGGTGGGAAACTGAGATATCTGACAAAGAATGTTTGATTTTGAAACCAAAGACATCAAGAGTCCTGGTATGTGCCTTGGGCCCTAAGACCCCCTCAAACACCAAATAAAGAAGTGGAGAAGGTGATGCCCTAAAGTCCTCTATGGGAAACTCATAGGACTGACCACCCTCCCCGTCTGGGTGTCCTCTACGACGCAAACGGGTGGGATTCAGGAAGTTGTAGCATCATCTTTCCACCCTGTGAGGCCACCATCCTCCTTACCCTTCCCCCCTTCCCCACCCAGTTAGAGCCACCTCTCAGAAGCACTGGGATGCCACCCCCTCTTCCCTGGCCTGTGGGTGATTAGAGGAAAGATAACATTCCAGGGCGCTGGGGGTGGGGCGGGCCGGAGGTGTGGATCAAGGCCCCCGCCGCTGCCCCCCACCTGATCTGGGCTGGTTCTCTCAGCTGTCTGTCCATCACAGCTCCAGGCGCTTCTGCCCCCAGCCCTGGGAATGTCAGGAATCCCCTCCCAAACTCCAGCGGCTCCTCTGCCCAAAGCCTCCCCTCCTCCCCCCCCTACCCCAGGCATCCATCAGCTCTGGCCTTTCAGGAATGCGCTCACTCCTGGCACCACCAGGGCCGGGAAGACGGCTAATCCCCAGGCGCATTCATCACTCATCTCAGGGAAAAGAGCTTGCGGCGGCCAGGGAGAGGACCTGCCCCAACCTGCCAGTTTGGTCAGGATGGAAGGATGGACAGATGGATAGATGGATGGATGAATAGAAGGACGACACCACCTGGAAGGGCTGGAAGATGGCCAAGCAGGACTTGCCCAAAGACCCAACCAGAAAGCTCTTCTCCCCCTCTTAGCAAAGTCTTTCTACCTCCAGGAATCCTGATAACAGGAAACTTGGCTTGTTTGATGGTGAAGAAGGTAAAAAGGAGTTGACTGGTTTCCTATTGTTGGGGAGAAGAGGCAAGATTGGTAAAGCTGACAGTTCAGGGACCAGGCATGACCTCACCTTAGGGACCAGCAAAAGCAATGTTAATTCTTCCCGACCTGCCACCTCGTTCCAATTCAACAGCTGCCTGTGAGGTGGGGACAGAAGCTCTGGTCCCCCCCACCCCCCCAGGAACCTGGCATTTCCAGCTTCCTTGCCTTGTACACACTCTGCCCGTTGCCTCCCACCCTGGTCCAAAAGGCAAACCTCTAGGCATGCACTTTCCTGCTCTGATGGTAATTTTCCCCTTGCCTCCATCGCCATATTTTTCCCCATCATGTGTCATTGTCTTAGCACCTGGATGTTTCCCATGCTGTACTAAAGCCCCTGAAGGTAAAAGCCATCATGAATAATGAGACAGTCCCAAACTGCCATTTCCTGGCTGTGTGTCTCTACCAAGTCAGTGAACCTCTCTGGGCTTCTACTTACTTCTTTGTAAAACAGGGATTAAGACTTCTCAGAGTCCTACCAACAAGGACATTCTCAAGTCTCATCCCAAATATCCAACTCAGAAAGATGTCTAGACACCAGCAGAAACACCTGCAAGTTCATAGCTCCTTAAAAAACAAAATATACAAAGCATGCTTCTTCCTTTACTGCCTGGACATTGGAATGTTTCCTTTCTTTGTGTCTATTCATATTCCATCTTCATCCTTGAAGTTTTGGTTTTAATTAGTTATTTCAACAATATTATTAGGCATTTCCTTTTTTTCCCCAGATTTACATTCTGGATTTTATATCCTTATTGAAGTATAGTTGACTTACAATGTGGTTTTAATTTCTGCTGTATAGCAAAGTGACTTAGGTACCCATAGACATATATTCTTTTTCATATTCTCTTCCATTATGGTTTAATACAGGACATTGAATATTGTTCCCTATTATTAAGCATTTCTTATGTGCTCAATGTTGTGATGGAATTTGGAATACTGAAGTGAACCTGGTCCTTTACTTGAAAAGAGAAACTCACAAACAGGCAGATATTGAAAAGTCCTATGAGGGGTGAGCATTGGCTGGGAAAAGGCGTGCAACCTAGATGGATGCAGAAGGGAGGTATGCCAGGAAGGCTTCCTGGAGGAAGAGGCATCTAGGTGACTACTTGTGGGATAAATAGGAGTTCTTAAACAAATGCAATGAAAGGAGAGGGGACACAGAGGCCCAGAGAACCCTCCACAGCTCCAAAGACACTCCGGCAAGCTTGCTTCACACAAGCTGTGTTTCCAAAGAATCTTCCCAGAACTCTAGCCCAGGGGGGCCCAGAGGCTGGGAGCACAACTGCAACACAAACCATCCAATCCACACAGGCCTCTCTGTGGGCTGGTCCAGTCTCAGGGAGGCATGCAGGAAGGGTGGAGGGCACACGGCCTTCAACTGGGGTAATTTTAGAGGCATTGTCACTCCTGCCCCGGGGCCACCCCTCAGCCGGGTCCTGGCTGAGCTGGGAAGGGCTCCTGGTGTCCAGATCTTGAGAGGATGTGGGCTTTGAAAGGAGGCCAGGTTCGCAGCACAGCAGGCCAAGTCCAGGCAAGGCCCTTCCTCAGTGCGGGCAGGCCCTGGACGCCCCTGTCAATATCACTAACACTGAGGAGGCCCTACCACTGATCAAGCGTCCCTAAAAGGGAAGCAAAGCACATGAAAGGCCGTTTATTTGATGACAGAGGGATCCTAACGCTGAGAAATAGGGGAACAGGCAGAGGAACAGAAGAGGTGAGTGAGACTGGGTGCAATGGCCTTGAGCTTGGAGCTCCTGGTTCATCCCTGGGCCTCCCCAGGCACTACATACATGAGCTTCATCAAGTTATCTAACCTTGCCAGAAATGAACTCGAAAGCAGCAATATCCCTCCCAGGGTGTTGTGAAGAATGCATGAGCTCCTCCAGGTAAGTGGACTAGCAGGGTATCATAGGATCAAGGAAATACTGGCGAACTATTAACCATGATTGATTTCTTATTAAAGAGCTACAAATCCCCACCTCAAAGCCCCAGCTTGGGTCTGAGTTCTAGTCCCCAGCTGGTGCCTCCCCCTCTCTCAGCCTTGTTTCACTACCTGTAAGGTGAAAGGTTTTGAACAGATTCAAAGGTTCTTCTCCAGGCAGGGGAGAGAGGACGAATGTCGTTCAGGGCCCAGAGTGTTTGTTCAGACTTCGAAGTTCAAGGCCATTCAGTCAACCCCTGGAAACGCTGATACCTCCCTCAATGGATGGACACTTACAGGCAGTGGCTACACATGGAAACAGTTTGGGGACAGAGAAAAATAAAAAAGTTTTGAGAATCTTTCAGTGAGCTGGGAAGTCCCATGGGTGGGAACTTTCTGAGAAAATCAGATTGGACGGGACATTGTGGAAAATAGGATTCCTGGGCCCCCACCCCCCACAGTATGAACAGAGCTAACTTATGATAGGATTCAGCAGGCTAGCTTCTGGGAATACATCTGAAGGAAATGAAATCAGGATCTTGAAGAGATACCTGCAGTCTAGCGTTCACTGTACATAATTCACAATAGCCAAGACATGGAAACAACCTGTGTCCATCTCCAGATGAATGGATAATAGGAATGGTATGTGGTACATGTGGAAACTCAAAAAAAAAAAAAAAAAAAGAGCTGCTTTTATAGAAACAGAATGTTGAATGGTGGTTTCTGGGGGGCTGGGAGAAATGGAGAAATATGGGTCAAAGTGTATAAGATGCACCCAGTTATAAGATGCCTAAGTACTGGGGATCTAATACACAGCATGAGGACTATAGTTGATAATATGGTATTACAGCCTTGAATTTGCTGAGAGTAGATTTTAAACACTCTCACCACCAAAAAAAAAGGGGGGGAATTAACTATATGAGGTGACGGATGTGTTAGTTATCTCAATTCTTGATTGTGGTCTTCATTTCACAATGTATCACATTGTACTATTGAAATATATACAATTATATTTGTCAATTACCTTTCAGTGAAGCTGGGGGGGAAAAAGTCCATGTCCCCATCTTAAAAAATAAAGAAGGACTGGACAGGAGTGAGGAAACCTGAGTTCTAGAACAATCCTGTGACTTCTTTGTACGGTAGCATGGATGAATCCATCCACAAAGCCTCAGAGTTCTCATCCTTAAGGGAAGGAACAAGGCACCACTTGGTCACAGTGAGATAACCTCAGGAGAGCGCTTGCATCCAGAAGAGGCAAGACCCCTGCACCTGTGACTGGGGCCCGGGAAGTGTGCTCACTCCAGTCACTTCCCAACCCAGGGATTGAAGCAGAGTCTCCTGCATTGCAGGCAAATTCTTTACTGTCTGAGCCATGAGGGAGGCCCCAAAAAAGAAAACTAGTATTCTCCCTCGAAAAATTCCATGGACAGAGGAGCCTGGCAGGCTACAGTCCACGGAGTTGCAAAGAGTTGGACATGATTGAGCGACTAATGCAAGGCTTCAGGAAAGAGATTGATCGCCTGAAGAACACTGATGCAAAGGCCCTCCACAACATATTTACAAACTGAATCTAGCAGTATTTACAATTTTGAATACATAGCAACCAAGAGACATTTATTCTGGAAATGAAAGGCTGGTTTGATTTTTTTGAATCTATCATTGTAACCCACCATGTTAACATTTTAAGGAAGAAATGCCACATGATCACATCGATTGTTGAAGAAAAATCATTTGACAAAATTCAACACCCATAGATATAAAAACTCCTAGTAAACTAGGACCAGGTGGCACTAGTGGTAAAGAACTTGGCTGCCAATGCAGGAGTCATCAGAGACACAGGGTCAATCCCTGGGTTGGGAAGATCCCCTGGAGGAGGAAATGGTAACCCACTCCAGTATTCTTGCCTGGAGAATCCCATGGACAGAGGAGCCTGGTGGGCTACAGTCCATGGGGTCGCAAAGGGTCAGACATGACTCACACGACTTAGCACAGCACAACAAACTAGAAATAGAAGGGAATGTCTTCAGTCTGATAAAGGACATCTATGAAAAGTCTACAGCTAACATTCTTTGAATCTTAAAATACAGGGACCAAGCAGGCTGGCCTTGTTGAGGACCCAGGGGCAGTGACACTGGTTAAGGACCTTGAACCTATGGGAGAGCTCAGAAAGCAGAAGTCTGACAGGGAGGAGAGAATGCCCACGGGGGACAGAAGAGGGGCGCCAAATGCTCTGGCTGTGTTCCAGAGACCCTCGGAGGAGACACGCCTCCCACTGCCGGGCGCTTTATATGCCATGTCATTTAGTCCTCGAAACCACCCCGTGCAGATGAAGCTGTGATCCTCAGTTTACAGACCCGGAAACTGAGGCTCAGTGTGGGCAAATCATGCCACAGATCCTACTGATGATGGTCAGCAGTGCCTGGACTTGGAGAAAAGGCAAAAAATGGAACCGTATCTCAAGCCAGAACTCTTTTGTCTTCTGCTGCCCACAAGTATTGGCTTCAGCTTCTTGTGTAAAGTACCTAGCAACCACAAAACCTACTGGCTAAAGTGAGCTTCCCTGATTAAGGCTGTTGGTGAAAGTGTACTTGTGATCCCAAAAGGCTGTGTGAATTTCACACCTTGCGCTTCTTGGTGGGACTCAGGCTCCGCCAAGAAAATCATGAGGCTACAACTATAACCAAAGCCCAAGTTCTCAGACTATACATAGTCTTCAACTGTCCACCCATGGGAATTTGCTGCTCACTTGGTCCTATAGAGGCTCTCCAGGCTGCTGCATTAGGAACGAGGGACAAGAATGAAACCTCGATCCGTGGGTGTGCAGTGACCAGACCTGCTGCTGCCAAACCCAGGTTCCAGTTCTCACTCTGCTGTCATGAGCTGTGTGGCCTTGGGCATGGAGGACACTAAGCTCCTCCTTGCCTCCGTTTTTTTATTTTTTTAGATGGGGGATAAAAATGTTTTCAGGCTTCTCAGGTGGCTCAGTGGTAAAGATACTGCCTGCCAATGCAGGAGACGCAAGAGACGTGGGTTCTATCCCTGGGTCGGGAAGATCCCCTGGAGAAGGAAATGGCAACCCACTCCAGTATTCTTGCCTGAAAAGTCCTATGGACAGAGGAGCCTGGAGGGCTACAGTCCTTTGGGTCAAAAAGAACTGGACATGACTGAGTGACTAAACAGCAACAAAAATTGCCTTCATGATATAATTACCAACTGTCTGACCATAGCTAATGCTCAGTGATGATTATTACAACAGGCTCTCAACCAGACAGGGGTCCTCTACTTGACCTGAACATGGATGATCACAGGGTGGCTAAACGATTCCTCTGAAAAGGTGGACACATACAGGTAACTAACATTTTTCTTGTCCATGTGCAGGGAACCCAGCAGCTCAGAGAACCCTTGGAAGAGCCTGGAAGCTCTGAACCTGAGGCTAAAGGACAAGATCAGACAAGGGACAGCACCCACTAAGGAACTAGACCCGGATGGAGCTACCTCTAGCCTTGGGGAGAAGTTCTCATCCAATACTTGCCTTCTGGGGAGCAATTTCCCTCCTCCTTCTGGGAAATGAAAAAGCAGCCAGATGCATGCTTTTAAAAATAAACTATGCAAAAGAAAGAAGCAGAATATCATGTGTTTTGCTCCCAAGCCAGTCTGAAATATCTGAGAACCACAGAATACTGTCAGGAATCAGCAGAGCTCTTAAGGTTTGTTTCAACATTTGGGGTAAAAAACAAAGGGATTCAAATCTGTACTTAAAAGCTGTCATGGGGCATTTGGGATTGCCATAACAATAAGCATGTTTCTCCATCAAAAGAGAAAGGCAGATCGGGCCCCATATAAAAAACAGCACCGCTAATTGGAGCCCACAGAGGAAGTACTTGAGATCACCAGAATGAAGCTGTTCTATCACTTACAATGATTAGGAAGAGAGGGTTTGCCCTGTGGCCAAGTGAAAAGAGATTTTTATAAACACATAGAGCTTAGAAATTTAAATCGAACACTGGTTTGTGATCTGGTTCCACCACTTCTGTGCGACCCTGGGCAAGTGACTTACCCCCACTGGGCTTCTGTTGGATTTTATGAAAATTAAATGAGCAAATATTTGTTAAGCATCATGTCTGGCTCACAGTAAGTGCTATGAAGTGTATGTAAAATAATAATATTTAAAATTAAAGGTGGGAAATCTGCAGTGTTTTTGAAGCCTTTTCTCACATCCACTGGGCTTTTTACATTTCAGTTTTATCAATGTAGATTCCTTCAGCATCTCTCAAGTGCAAGATGAAGGCGCTGTGAATTGCATTTCTAGCTCAATTCAACTTTTTTCCCTTGGGGTCTTACTCCATGATAAAAGTTGGGGAAGGAACTCTTACTTTTAAAGATTTGTCAGCTTCTTCACAGGAAAGTTCTGATCAAGCAGGTTTTATCATCTGACAAGCCTGGGAACCACTAACTTAAACTGAATTCCTCCTTAATCAGTCTTAATTAGTAGGAATCAGGGTTTGGCCAGCTGCTTTCTTTGGTACCAGGATTTTGTCCACCTCTCTGTCATCCAAAAACAAAAGAGAAGGAACTTTCAGGTACAAAACTCCCTTAGGAAATGTGGGGCAGGAGTTTCTAGGGAAGGAACCAGGAGAAGACCCTCCTAGAATTTTCATTCCACCCATGAGCTTAGTTTAGAGAAAACCTCATACCACTGCAGCCGCACATAAGAGGAGCTCCCTGGTGAGTAGGGACGCCCACCAGCCGTGACACTGACCCTTTCAGCTCTTAGGGCAGTGGGTGGGGCTGGGCACTCCCACTTGCTACTGGGTGCTGGCACTCAGAATATCTCTGAGAAGCACTGGCCAAGGGATGTCCTTTGGCATTGGACCCTGGTCCTCCCGGGCACCGAGGAGGTGTTAAGTCAACATTGAGGGATGAATAGCGCTTGTCGGCAGCCTGGGTTCAGCGCACAGGTGTGGATCCCTATAAGAGGGTCACAGGTTCAGAGCCTCACACCAACCAAGGTCATCTCTGAACCGACTGAGTCCCATAACAGCTGTTGCCAAAAGCCCCTCTGATCCTTACCAGCCAGCTCCCTGATCCCATATTAGGTAAAAATGCCCACCCCAGTGCTCATCCTTCAGTGCCCTAAACAGTCACCTAATGCCACATGTCCAGCAGGAATTTTCTTTTTCTCGCAGCTATCCAAATTGTCTACTAACCCACAGAAAGTGCTCGCCCTCCCCTGAGCCATTCCACTGTTCTAACAGCATCCTGTCAACTCTCCTTGGTCTATCAGGAGGTTGCCTACTGTGATCGCAACACCCACTTTATCTCTGCTCTTTGCTCTTAAGAAGCTCACGCCTTTCTGCAGTACTCTGCATCCGGAATTCTTTCCCAACCCCGCTTAGACGACCACAGTCCCAGGGAGGATCACTGAGGAGCACGTGGATCAGCCATGCTCCACCCTGGCACTGAACAAAGTCCGTGTAGGGCTTTTCAGTTTCACATATCCATCTCGTTGCATTCTGGATCGCATGTCTTTCCTCTCCCCACACTCACCGCTCTCAGAAGGGTCCCAGAGCCTGGACTCCATGGACCCACTGCCCTCCGCATAGGTCAGCCAGTGAAACCGCATCCCAGTTGCTGAGCGCCTGCCAAACCACAGCCGCCGGCACCTGCCACCAAGCTGGCCGAGTGGCCTGGCTCCATTCCCAGCCTGTGCAGCTGGGAAAGAATGAGTCAGCAGTGTCTTGCCTCCTTGGCCTTAGGTGGAGCGTGGTCTAAAGGCCACAAAATGTACAAAAAGTACATGACTTGAGGACAGTTCCAGTGGAGAACACACTAAAACCTCAGAGTCTCAGAGGTGGGAAAAAACCTTAGAGGCCTTCTTGCTCAGACCCTCTCTTTGTGCTCAGGCAGCTCAGACTCTGGACCCACACGGCCCTGTGTGACCCTGAGCAAGTTAATGGCTTCCCATGCCTCAACTTTCCCATCTGTAAAATAGGGGGTAATAATAGTACTTACCTTATAGGGTTGTTGGGAAAATTAGATTAGTTGGTTTCTGTATAGCGCACGTGGCACATAGCAACACCTGACATTAGCTGTTGCTGTTATTATTTAGAGAAATCCTTTCTCCACTAGAGGCTTTACCAGGGATGTGAGGATCTCAACCTCCAGAGGCAGTAACCCACATACCTGGCTCTAAGCTGTCTCTCCCTGGGTCTGTATTCTAAAAGGCAAACTGCAGATAAGACAGAGGCCCACCCAGTCCCCATCTCTCATGAAGACTTACAAGGAGGCAGCACAGCCCCTGAACCTTTCTTGACATGTCTGCATCTGTTTTGGAGACCAACAGAAGCTACAGTGTCTACTTGCTGTGGTACGTGCATGAGTGCTAAGTCACTTCAGTCTTGTCTGACTTTTTGTGACCCCGTGGACTGTAGCCCACCAGCTTCCTCTGTCCGTGGGATTTTGCAGGTAAGAATACTGGAGTGGGTTGCCATGTTCTCCTCCAGGGGATCTTCCCGACCCAGGGATCAAACCCGCGTCTCCTGCGGCTCCTGCATTGCAGGAAGATTCTTTACCACTGCGCCACAAGGGAGGCCCCCATTTGCTGTCAGGGAAGTTCAAAATCCAAGGTCAGACTGGCATTGATTTTAGCTGCATCTTCCACCATCTTATGGCCTGAGCAAGGCTGCAGTTACCTCACTTCCCTGAGACCCCAGACTGGGTTGAACTGTGTCCCCCTGAAAAAAGCCAAGTCTTTCCCAGAACCTCAGGATGTGACTTTATTTGGAGATAGGGTGGTTGCAGGTATAATTAATCAAGATGAGGACATATTGGAGAAGGGTGAGTCCTAAACCTAGTATGACTGGTGTCGTTACAAGAAGGGAAGACACAGAGTCACAGACACAAACGGAAGGCGACCACGTGATGACAGAGGCAGAGATTGGAGTGAAGCGTCTCCTAGCCAAGGATGGCTGGTGACAACAGAGGGTGAGAGAAAGGCAGAGAACAGACTCTTCTAGAGCCTTCAGGGAGATCACGGTCCTGCCTACAAATTGATCTTGGACTTCCAGCCTCCAGCTCTGTGAGAGAATCAGAGTCTGTTGTTTCAAGCGCATTTCTGGGATCATTCATTCTTTGGATTTTGTCCAAACCTTTTCTCTCAAAGGCTTCTCAGTTCTTACTTGCTGGTGGCCTCCCTCCTTCTCTGAGAAGCAGTGACTTTGGGGCACCAAGTCCCAGAAAATGTAGGCCTTTTCAAGGCTCTCTTCTTTCTAAGGATGTTCCTGGAAGTCTGACAACAAGGCTCTGGCCCTAAATGCAGGACACCAATTACAGAACATGGCAGCTCTCTCCCATTCCCACATCCAGCAACAAACAGAGGAAGGGGACGAGGACCGAGGAGGGGAGCTGAAACTGTACATGGACAGTGATCTGGGGCGCTGCCTGGGGCCTCAGCAAGGGGACAGGGGCTGTTAGGATATGGCTTTGCCACCAAACGCTAAGCTGTGCAACCTTGAGCCAGTCACACCTCCTCCCTGGGCCTCCATCTCCCCGTCTTCCCAAGAAGGAGCTGAGTTGAGTGACATCAAAGACCCCACAGTGCCTGGTGCTGAGGATGGCAGATAGCCCCAGAAGCCACCCTTCCTTTCTTCCCACCTAGAGATGACATGTCAGCCCCGCTGCAGGACAGGAATGACAGTGTGGTCATGGTCCCCAGGTCAGAAGATATTAAGGGAGAGACCTCAAAGACAAAGCCCAGCAGAGAGAATCAGGCAGACCTGGGACAGGCAGGCCCCCTTTTTGGTGCATCCAGCTTCTCTGCTAATTGTACAGAGAAGGGAAGCCCTGTTTCTTTGCAGTGGCTTTTGTGTTAAAACCTGGGCCTGCTTATGAAAATAATCATGCACAAAAAATTCTCCTTGCCTCCCACTCTACTCCCCCAGGCCTTCAGCTTTCTTGGAGACAGAGGGGCTGAGAGAGTTCTGGAGAGCTAAAATCAAAGGCAGTAGAAAGAGAGGACCAAGGGAAAGGCGACCACAGAAAGAAAGAAATCCAGTGAGGAGGGGCAGGCTGGGAAGGAGCGGGGAGGTCGGTGAGAAAGAAAGAAACATGGCGGCACTTCCTCTTGTCTTTCCCACACTCTGCCTCATACGGTCTTTGTATCCCAGTCTCTCTACTCCATTTCTCCTCCTTAGCTCTCTCCTTTCTCACAGTTTTCTCCAACATCTTCCCACACTCCCTTCTTCCTTCCTGTGATGGCCTAAATTGTGTCCCTCAAGATTCCTGTATTGAGTCACTAACTGCACCCCCCAGTACCTCAGAATGTTGTATTTGGAGATGGGCTCTTTTTAAAAATGTGATTAAGTTAAAATGAGGTCACTAGCATGGACCCTGATCCAATAAAAATGGTGTCCTTAAAAGAAGAGGAGATTAGGACACAAATGTGAACAGAGGGAGGGTGACATGCAGATACAGCTAGAAGACAGCCATCTGCAAGCCAAGGAGAGAGACCTTGGGTTTCTACCAACCCTACAGCTTGGCCTTGGACTTCCAGCCTCCAGAAGTAAAGGGAAATAAACCTGTGTTGCTTAAACCACTCATACTGTGGTTCTAGGTTACAGCTGCCCAGCAAATTGATGCAATCCTGTCCTCCCCTCTTTCTTCCCAGCTGCCACACCACCACCACCCCACTATCACAGCTGTCCCACTGCAGTGACCATAAACTCCTATGACATCAGGAGCAAGAGAACTTCCCAGGAGCCAGTTGATTTGGTTCTGGGCCAAGCAAGCCACTGTCTCGCCATGTAGCCTTGAGGAACTCACTTGTCCTCTCTGGGCCTTTTTCTCCTCTCAATTCTACCCAGGTAGGGAGTAGTTAGGAGAGTCTCATTTAATTCCAATGTGACAACCATTTGTTAAATGGTAAAAGAATCACGATGAAAGTTGTTATCTCTGTGGCTACAGTGGCCGCGGCGCGGGGTGGGGGTGGGGGGATGCGGCTAAGAGCTGCCAAATGCATTCCAGCAAGTGAACAGCCTATAGATACTCTTGTTTTCAACAACATAAGGGATATTCCAGGACTTGGAACAAAAAGCTAAGATTCTAAACGTTTCATCTTAGTTCTGATCTAACACTCTTCAGACGCAGGCGTCCAGCTTTGGGGACAGGCAGTGTCAACTCTTCCTGGCCTCACTCTGCTTTCAATAATGAATGGTCTTTAACTCAGCTCTGCACTTGTCAGTGGACCAGGAAGAGGGGTCCACACACAGCCTGGGAACGTCTTGGTATCATGAGAGCCCACGAGGCAGCACGTAAGAAAGTGGATTTTTATTCGCATTGTGTGGTTCATTTCCTCCAGGATGCCAGGCACAGGGAGGGAAATGCTGGGTGATCTTCACTCAGTCCCTCCCCCCTCTTTGAACCTGGGTTTGCCCATCTGTAACATGAGCCGGTGGAATGAAATGACCTGTCGGGTTCCCCACCCCCCCACCACCCGTAAGGCATTTCCAGAGTCTATCATTCTGAGTTCCATGGGTTATCACCGCAAAGAAGGAGTGAAGCTGGTGGCTTCAGGGAATTCTAGGTTTCCAGTTTCCAGGCCAAAAATAAACAGCCTTCCAAGTTCAAAGAGAAGTGCCTTTCACAGGGAGGGCTCACTCGACAGCACAAAGCTTGTGGGAGGAAGGTCTCAATGAGCTGAATGTGAAGGCACTAGAGCCATATGAAACGACTTTGCCTTAAAATACACAGCTCTGCCAGCAAGAGGGAAATGCTCCAGGCACAATGCGGCTGAGACTTTAGCAAACCCAGAACATGTGGCTTCTTAGCCAAACCCTCGGCCCCTACTCTCCACCCCTGCAGCCCCATGCAGAGTCAGAGTGACACACGATCCCCATTTGTTCCTCGGCAGAGACTCAAGGATCCCGGAGTGTCTGAGATGGATGCTGAGTGGGACTCAGCGGGATTTGTCCAGGGACGTCCTCTGTTACTCCTAGCGTCCTGGCGTAATTATTAATAGCACCCCTCTCACACTTGAGTCGGAGTGTGCAAGATATATTATATAATCACCCTCTCCAGAAGGATTATGTGCTGCAGAATATGTAACTTGGAGACCAAGGCTGTCAGTTTTACATTTTGTTAAGCCATTACTTGGAAACCTTCTACAAACACGGGGTGCTAAGTCACTTCAGTCATGTCCAACTCTTTGTGACCCCTGTGAGCCCACCAAGCTCCTCTGTCCATGGATTTCTCCAGGAAAGAATGTTAGAATGGGTTGCCATTTCCTTCTGCAGGGAACCTTCCCAACCCAGGGATCGAACCTGCATCTCTTATGTCTCCTGCATTGGCAGGCAGGTTCTTTACCACTAGACAGTGTGGGCCACCTGGGAAGCCCACAAACAAGGGAGGAGGGATGGATACGAAATCAACAAAAAATGGAACCTGCATCTCGTGCCTGTCCCAGATTGGACAGAAGTGCTTACAGACATCTTAGCACGGCCTTCAAGGCTGTGAATAACTTTTCTCATTTCTTCTACTATTCTCCTATCCCTAATCCCATGCAACTATAAACCAAAGAGAGAGAGAGAGAGAGACTTACTCTATTCCTATTTTAGAATAGGTAAGTATACAGATGATTGGTAAACAGCTGGAGAGAAATGAGATGAGTGCTGCACTCTGGGAACCAGAGTATGAGCTTGAAGAATAAGTTATTTTAAATTTCATTTCCTTCCTAAGAGGTTCCCTGGGCTGGGATAGCAGGAAGATTTAGTGGGATGAAATGAATCCATACTTCAGCTAGACATTTGACAAAATAGGTCATGTTCTCCTTATGGACAAGTTGGAAAATAGCGTGGCTGCAAGGTTCACTTGCTAGTGATCCAAAGAGACCCAAACAGAGGACCTCACCTGGGCTCAGTGCTCGGCAACAATTGAATTAGTGCTGGGACAGGAAGTGGGCAGAGGGCTAGTCCAGTGTGGATGAACCACCACTTGAGGAAAGGTGACCTCAAGGATAGAAATGTTAGGATCCAAGGGATCTGTGAAAGCTGGTGATGATTCAACCAAGAGGCTATGAATGTGCAACCTATCTCCCTGTCCCAGTCTAAGGACCCAAGTAGGAGGTGCTGGAGGAAGACAGGGAGCTTCCATCAGCACAGGGCCAATGTCAGTCCCCGGGGATGGGGCGACACCAAGCTAAGGCCAGCACACGCTGCATTGATTGAATTTCAATGCCCAGAATGAGGACCTAGGAGACTCCACCCAGAGACAGTCTGGACAGTTCCCACCTGTGATAAGGGACCCAGAGGTTAGTGCCAAGCATATCAAAGACAAACCCCTCAGAGAAGGGAGCGTGAGGTGGACAAGCTGGAGCATACAGCGGGCAGCATGGGTGAAATATACAGGGGGGTGATTTCAGCTCCGTATAAGGGAGGATTTTAATGATCAGAGCCTTTAATGGCTGGCACGGTCTACCTTGATATGTGGTGAGCTCCCCATCACTGGAAGCATGCAAGCACATGCAGGGGAACTACAACCTGCAAGTTGTTGGGGGCAGGAGGATTCAAACTGTCACTGGGAAAAGTGAGACCATTCACTGTCAGGGTCACTTCCAACTCAGAGCACGTCACATAGTGGGCACTCAAAAATATTTATTGAATCAACAAGTGGATGATGGAGCTACTCAACCAGGGACTCAATACCTCCCAGGCCAGGACCACAATCGGACTGGTGAGCCACTTCTTCCTTCATCAACTGAGAGGGATTTTGCCTTCCCTCCTCACTTCTTGGGGCTGTTACGAACATCACATTAAAGCAGAATATTGTGTTGTGATGATCTAATTAATGGGCATGAATTTTGCTTTGAAAGAAATGTACAAGGCACCATATAAAGACCACAGCTGTTTGTAAAAGTCAGCCCTGGAATGGAAGTCTCGCAGCAAGTGTAGCCTTCCCATCATAACAATTCTGACAAGAAAGGGACCCCCAAAGAATTTGGCTCCAGCCTTTTCAAGGAAAAGACATGGAAGTCTTCAAAGAGAGATAAAGTAATTTGTATTTATATGAAGTCAGTAAATTCTCTTTTTTTCCTCCCCAGTTCCCACAATTTAGCCGGTTAAAAGAACCCTATTACAAAACAAACCACTCTAAATAAAGAGAGGAAGTCAGTCGCAGCGTAGACCTTGTTTAAAGAAATCATTTCAAATCCCACACAAGAAAAACATACACCGGCCCTGATAAATGCTCTGGAAGCCGGCGGGGCCAAGGAGGCGCGCGAGGCCATCTGGGGCAGAAACGTAAACACCCGCGTGCAGAGCGGAAAAGTGTGGTCGCACCCCGGTCCCTGTGGCCACAGGATGGCCTGGCAGGGGGGCACCCAGGGGCAGCAAGTCTGGCAGGCGGACTAGGGGAGGCGAGAGCCCTGGACCCTGTGCCCGTCAGAGCCCGGACCAGTAGATCGAGACTAGAAGGTCCTGCTTAGAATTCTCCAGGGAGCATCAGTAAACTCAGAAGAAAGAGCAGTTTCTCTCTACCATAGGCCGAGGAGGCCGAGATAAGACCTGGGTGGAAAAAGCCCCAAGGCTCAGGCTTGGCTCTGAGCCCCTGTGAGACGCGGTTTCCTGACCTGCCAGAGCCGGGTGAGAGTCTCAGCCTCAGACCCATCTTGTCAAGTCTGTGGTAAGCACTCAGCCAGGAGGGGTTCCACTAAAGAAAGGTCTTTCTGCATTGAGTGCCATCACTGGCCCCAACCCACAGCACCCCAGCTGCAAACAAAACCTCAGCAGCCGCCAGCCCCTTGAACATCCTCCCGGCCCATCCCAAGGTTTTGACCTTGGCAAAGCTGGTTCTCTCTGCTCAGAAACATCCCCCTCTCATCCTAACATCTTCCCGACTCCACTATCCATGCCCTGTGAGCCTGGTCTGAAACTCTAGGACAGAGTGAGCTGCTTTCTCTGGATTTTCCATCATTTTCTAGCTTATCACAGTGGATTGCCAAGAGCCATTTTCTAACATCTCCTGTGCTAGGTCATGAGTGACGTGAGGGTGGAGGGGAAGCTTTGACTTCTCTGTGACTCCTCAGAGCAGGAAGAAGGGGCCAAGGACACAGGAAGGGACAGCAGGCAGAGGGCCTGGGTTCCGTGAGGCAAGATGCGGGAGGATGGATGGAACAATGGAGAAAACGGAAGCAAAGGACCCGAAGGCCGGGACTCCTGGGGACTCCTTTGACTTCAGCCTCTCCCTGACCCCAACACCCCACACCCGTGTCTGCAGCACAAGTGGCTTCCTCTCCTAGAAGACACCCTTCTTCTTAGTACTATCATCTGCCCCACCTTGCAAATCCCCTTTTCCTCCAGGAAACCTTCCCCGGCCTTGGGTCAAGTTCATCACCTTCAGCCTGGAGCTTCCTCCAGAGGCGCCCCCGTCACAGCTCCTCCCTTGCTTCCCTAGTGGTTTGTAAGCCACCCTGTGTTCCCTCTACCCGAGCAACACCAGAGACGGCCAATCTGGAGCCCAGGATGCAATGTTCAGCTGGCAACAGAAGGTGTGAAGACGCGCAATTAGATCCCTGTTAAAAAGTTTCATTAATTTCTCCACTGCAGAATCGATCGCTCTTGTTTATGCAAAGTCCCTCTGTTACTAGAAATGCTTGTTTCTCTAGCTTTGAACCGAGATGGGTGCACAACCGGGAGCCTCAGTTACTGCGAGGGACTGAAAAAAACACCTGGTGTATAGTAGACTCATAAAATGGTTATGTGCATGTACACTAAGTCACTCCAGTCAAGTCCAACTCTTCACAATCCTATGGACTGTATGGGATTATTGGGAAGGTCCAACAATGTACCAGTGGTCCATATTCCATCATGGAGCCCCCGAAGCTGCCTCCCTGGCTACTTGGGCCCTTGAGGGAACTCTGCACCTGGGATAAGAGTCAAGCCCTGTTGTCATGGCAGCAGGCTCTCCCCTCACTCAAGACACAAATTTCCAACTGGTAAAGATATCACCCTGCCAAGGAATGTTGCCAATGACTCCCTAAACCCAGAGAGGTTTTTCCTAACACAAATATATTTTTCTGGAATTTCCAAGGACCAGATACTTTTCCCTTGGGATATAAAATCAGCCCATAGACCTCTGGTTGTTTAGTTACTAAAGCTGTGTCCCACTCTTTTTTTGCCACCCTATGGACAGTAGCCCACCAGGCTCCTCTGTCCTTGGGATTTTCCAGGCAAGAATACTGGAGTGGGTAGCCATTTTCTTCTCCAGGGGATCTTCCCAGCCCAGGGATCAAACCTAGATCTCCTGCATTGCAGGCAGATTTTTTACCACTGAGCCACCAGGAAACCCATAGGCCAATAGCTGGGAGAAAATAACTTTCTCCTGCTCTGTGCTCATCTCACTGCATTGTTCTGAATCCTGGGATCCACTTCCTTTCTCAGCCCAACAGGGAGATCCCCAAGGGCAGAAATCAAGCTGTTTTTGCCTCTCTGCATGGTGTCAGGCGCGGGTCCTGACATCAACATTTCCAGTTGAATAAGTAAGCAGCACTCCCTACACACAAATTTGACCTGGAGATGCTTTTGTCTCCCAAGGAGGTCGTAGTGCAGAAACTGGGCTGCAAGAACTTTTAGATGGGTAGACATTCACTGATGATGTCTAACTGCTGACTTTGCTGGGTGCTGGGACAGGATCCAAATTATACAGTCCTTGACTTTGAGGAGCTCAGAGTCATTTCCATGGAGTTAGAGCTGCTGTGGAAGTTCCAGAAACAGGTTTTCAGAGACCAACATCTCATTTTGCAAGAAAGCGTGGTGAGGGGTGGACCTCCGTCATGCAGTGAACAGCAGGGCCAAGGCTCCAGTTCAGATATCTGTGCTCACAAGACACATGTCTACTTAACACCTTCTGTTCTCTCTGGGTAATCCATGAGGTATTATGTAATTAATTCAAATGCTTATTAAATGCTAACAGTGAGTCCACCTCTGTGCCCTGAGCTGGGGACGTAGAGGGAGCCTGCAGACACTGGATGTGTCTTCATGGGGCTTACCGCCTGGTGGGCGGACAGACATGCCAAAGAGAACTTGTGAGTAATCGATGCTGTTAGGAGGGCATCAGGGTTTTGGGGGAAGGCAGTCTTGAGCATCACCTGAGGGTCTTCTGCATTCATTCACTCTCTCATTCATTTCATTCCTTCTATAACTACTTGGGCTTCCCAGATGGCACTAGTGATAAAGAACCCACCTGTCAATGCAGGAGACATAAGAAATGCGGGTTCCATCCCTGGGTTAGGAAGACTCCCTGGAGGAAAGAAGGGCAACCCACTCCAGTATTCTTGCCTGGAGAATCCCGTGGACAGAGGAACCTGGCGGGCTACAGTCCATGGGGTCACAAAGAGTCAGACTCAACTGAAGCAACTCAGCCTGCACGCATGCAGGAACCTCAGAAGGGACTTTCTTAGAAGGATGTCAGGAACTTCACATAGAGGACAGGTGACTAGGGAATGAGCAGACGGAGCTCCAAGGCTCGGGAAGTAGAAGGCAGGACAGACAGCGGCTCCCTCACGGCAGAGAAGGTCAGAGATGCCCTTTTCTGCAGCTTTGCCCACCAGGGCCACCTGAGGGACCTGAAACCTCTCCCTTTGGCCCTCACCCACTCACTCAGGAGCCACTGGGATTCAAAGACTAGGGAGACGGCATCCAACTCCCTGTTCCCTGCTCTACAGGAAGGACAGGGAAAATCCAGACCATAAGCTCCAAGAGTGGGATGTTTTTATCTAGGTTTATCCTTCCACAAAGGCCACACATTCCAGGAAAAGTAGCCACCACAATGGGAATGTGGGTTGTTATCTGGAGGGGACGTTGGATCTTGACCGACAAGAGCATCACAGGGCCACATCAGACTCTGCCTCTTTTAGGAAGTCTGAGGTTCTACTCTGTTTGCAGCCAGTCCGGAATAGTCTCTCCGCATTTTGCTGAAACTGAAACTCCAGTACTTTAGCCACCTGATGGGAAGAGCCAACTCATTGGAAAAGACACTGATGCTGGGAAAGATTGAGGGCATGAGGAAAAGGGGGCGATAGAGGATGAGATGGTTAGGTAGCATCAGCGACTCAGTGGACATGAATTTGAGCAAACTCTGGGAGATAGTGCAGGACAGGGGAGTCTGGCAGGCTGCAGGTCATGGCGTCACAAAGAGTTGGACACAACTGATCGACTGAACAATAACAACAAAATTTTGCTGAATGACTAAACGAATGAAGAAAGAAATCTGTAAGATGGAGATAGTGCTTTCTCCCTCTTTTAGGTTATTGTGAGCATTAAGTAAGATAATTTGTGAAAAGAACATAGGAGAGTGTCCAGCAGAAGCAAACACTCACTAAAGGCTAGCAATGAATATCCATTTCAGCACATCAACACAGTATTGCCTTGGTGGGGTGTGTGTGCTGTGTGGACAGGAGAGATGCACAGGAAAGGGACTCCAAGGCCAGCACATGAGGCCTGTCATGTGAAAATGAGAGACTGTCCATCTCACACTCAACAATCTGGCAGGAATAAAAAGTCTGACAGCATTAAGTACTGGTGATGGTAAGCAGGTGGAACTCATTTCTACTGTTGTAAGTACATGCAAACTTTTTGGCAATATCTAGCAAAACTGAAGATAGATACACCCTATGATCCAGAAGTCCTATTTATCTATCTATACATACAAATACATATACAGACATACATATATATAGATATAGATATACAGATTGAGTGAGTGTTACATGATCATTCGTGTCCAACTCTGTGGTCCCATGAACTGTATAGCCCACCAGGCTCCTCTGTCCATGGGATTATCCAGGCAAGAATACTGGAGTGGGTTGCCATTTCCTTCTCCAGAGAATCTTCCTGACCCAGGGATTGAACTCACGTCTCCTGTGGCTCCTGCATTGGCAAAAAGATTCCTTACCACTGAGCCACCTGGGAAGCCCATATGCAGATTATATATACATATACATATATATATATATATATATATATATATACACACACACACACACACATACACATCCAAAGAAAAATTTATAAGTGGATTCCATAAAAGGAAAAGTCAAGGGAGAAACTTCAATATAAAACAATATGAATGTAGAAACTTCCCTAGTGGTCCGGTGGCTAAGACTCAGTGCTCCCAGTGCAACAGTCCTGGCCAGGGAACTAGATCCCATATGCTGCAGCTAAAGATTCTGCATACTGCAATGAAGATTCAGCACAGCCAAATTAAAAAAAAAACAATATGAATATAGATGAATAAACTGCAATAGAGACATATTATGACATATCATGGCATCCTGTCCCAATCACTCCATAGCAAATTGATGGAGAAACAATGAAAATAGTGACAGACTTTATTTTCTTGGGCTCCAAAATCACTGCAGATGGTGACTGCAGCCATGAAATTAAAAGATGCTTGCTCCTTGGAAGAAAAGCTATGGCCAACCTAGACAGCATATTAAAAAGCAGAGACATTACTCTGCTAACAAAGATCTGTCTATTCAAATCTATGATTTTTCCAGTAGTCATGTATAGATGTGAGAGTTGAATTATAAAGAAAGCCAAGCACCGAAGAAATGATGCTTTTGAACTATGGTGTTGGAGAAGACTCTTGAGAGTCTCTTGGACTGCAAGGAGATCCAACCAGTCAATCCTAAAGGAAGTCGGTCCTGAATATTCTTTGGTAGGACTGATGCTGAAGCTGAAACTCCAATACTTTGGCCACCTGATGAGAAGAACTGACTCATTTGAAAAGACCCTGACACTGGGAAAAATTGAAGGCAGGAGGAGAAGAGGAAGACAGAGGATGAGATGGTTGGATGGCATCCCCGACTTGATGGATATGAGTTTGAGCAAGCTCCAGAAGTTGGTGATAGACAGGGAAGCCTAGTGTGCTGCAGTCCATGGGGTTGCAAAAATCAGACACGACTGAGTGACTGAACTGAACTGAACTGAATGCAATGACTCAACTAAAGCCTGTGTGAAAGCATGAATGAAACTCACACACAACTCAGGACTTTATCCTTGCAGGAATTTTCTAGACAAGGCAATCAGTCACAGAAATAATCATATATAAACAGAGTTATTTCCTTGTTTCTTAGGAAGACAGGAGACTATATCTGGTTTTTTTTAATATTTCCATGTTTTCAGAAAAAGCTTGTGGCCCACTCAAATGAGTTGGGAAGCATGTCTATTTTATTTATGATTTAGAGACAAAAACAGTCTGTAAGTATCATCAGTTCTTACAATTGTAGATAAAGTCTAAGCCAAGGTCATGGGGTGGGCACAATGGCGGGATGTTTTCCTCTTTACATGGCAAACACTGACACATATCCTGGGAGCCCAGGCCAGTCATCACTGTCAGAACCCCCCAAGCCTGTATGTTCCAGCTCCCTCCCAGTGGGCAGGGCAGAAGGCAGTCTATTCAGAATCTTTCTAATAACTCATCCCCATACATTTTCAACCTCTCTTCCTACATTAACCCAACTGATTCTTAGGACACATCCCTAAATTCTATCGGAGCATCCCAGGTGGTGCTAGTAGTAAAGAATCTGCCTGCCAATGCAGGAGACATAAGAGACACAGATTCGATCCCTGGGTCAGGAAGATCCCCTGAAGGAGGAAATGGCAACCCATTCCAGTATTCTTGCCTGGGGAATCCCATGGACAGAAGAGCCTGGTGGGCTACAGTCCACAGAGTCACAAACAGTCGGACACAACTAAAGCAACTTAGCACACATGCACACTAAATTCTATCTGCCCTTCAAATCTAGCCTCATACTTAAGCAACACATAATATGGTCTCTTCTTGTCCTCAGACTCAGCTCAGGTATCTGCACAGGTGTGAACATTAGATGCTGGGGCAATGACAATATTGTGATAAAGATGCACTAAGGATGACTTCAGTTCAGGGATGGTGCTCTTTAAGGTGTCTGTAGGACTTGGGTTGGTAAATTCAGCCTGTGTGGTGAACACTACTGGTATGAGTTAGTATGTATATGATAGAGAAATCCCAATGTGTACAGCAGGCAGTGATCAAGACCATCCCCAAGAAAAAGAAATGAAAAAAATGTTTGCCTGATGAGGCCTTACAAATAGCTGAGAAAAGAACAGAAGCTAAAGGCAAAAGAGAAAAGGAAAGATAGACCCATTTGAATGCAGAGTTCCAAAGAATAGCAAGGAAAGATAAGAAACTCTTCCTCAGCAATCAATACAAAGCAATAGAGGAAAACAATAGAATGGGAAAGACTAGAGATCTCTTCAAGAAAATTAGAGATATCAAAGGAACATTTCATGTAAAGATGAGCACAATAAAGTACAGAAATGGTATGAACCTAACAGAAGCAGAAGATATTAAGAAGAGGTGGCAACAATACACAGAAGAACTATCCAAAAAAGATTTTCATGACCCAGGTAACCAAGATGGTGTGATCACTCACCTACAGCCAGACATCCTGGAATGTGAAGTCTAGTGGGCCTTAGGAAGCATCACTATGAACAAAGCTAGTGAAGGTGATGGAATTCCAGTTAAGCTAAAAGATGATGCTGTGAAAGTGCTGCACTCAATATGCTAGCAAATCTGAAAAACTCAGCAGTGGCCACAGGATTGGAAAAGGTCAGTTTTCATTCCAATCCCAAAGAAAGGCAATGCCAAAGAATGTTCAAACTACCGCACAATTGCACTCATCTCACATGCAAGCAAAGTAATGCTCAAAATTCTCCAAGCCAGGCTTCAATAGGACATGAACTGTGAACTTCCAGATGTTCAAGCTGGATTTAGAAAAGGCAGAGGAACCAGAAATCAAATTGCCAACATCTGTTGGATCATCAAAAATGCAAGAGAATTCCAGAAAAACATCTACTTCTGCTTTATTGACTATGCCAAAGCCTTTGACTGTGTGGATCACAACAAACTGTGGAAAATTCTGAAAGAGATGGGAATACCAGACCACCTGACCTGCCTCCTGAGAAATCTGTATGCAGGTCAAGAAGCAACAGTTAGAACTGGACATGGAACAGCAGACTGGTTCCAAATCGGGAAAGGAGTATGTCAAGGTTGTATATTGTCACCCTGCTTATTTAACTTATATGCAGAGTACACCATGTGAAATGCTGGGCTGGATGAAGCACAAGCTGGAATCAAGATTGCCAGGAGAAATATCAATAACCTCAGATATGCAGATGACACAACCCTTAGGGCAGAAAGTGAAAAAAAAATTAAAGAGCCCCTTGATGAAAATGAAAGAGGAGCATGAAAAAGTTGGCTTCAAACTGAACACTCAGGAAACTAAGATCATGGCATCTGGTCCCATCACTTCATGGGAAATAGATGGGGAAACAATGGAAACAGCAAGAGACTTTATTTTGGCGGGCTCCAAAATCCCTGCAGATGGTGACTGCAGCCATGAAATTAAAAGATGCTTACTCCTTTGAAGAAAAGCTATGACCAACCTAGATAGCATATTAAAAAGCAGAGACATCACTTTGTTAATAAAGGTCCATCTAGTCAAAGCCATGGTTTTTCTAGTAGCCATATATGGATGTGAGTGTTGGACTATAAGGAAAACTAAGCACTGAAGAATTGATGCTTTTAAAGTGTGGTGTTGGAGAAGACTCTTGAGAATCCCTTGGACTGCAAGGAGATCCAACCAGTTCATCCTAAAGGAGATCAGCCCTGAATATTCATTGGAAGGACTGATGCTGAAGCTGAAACTCCAATAATTTGGACACCTGATGCAAAGAACCAACTCATTTGAAAAGACCCTGATCCTGGGAAAGATTGAAGGCAATAGGAGAAGGGGACGACAGAGGATGAGATGGCTGGATCGCATCACCGATGCGATGCACGTAAGTTTGAGTAAGCTCCGGGAGTTGGAGATGGGCAGGGAAGCCTGGCATGCTGCAATCCATGGGGTCACAAAGAGTCGGACACAACTGAGCAAATGAACTGAACTGACTGAATGTGTTCCATCAGAAGAACTCTGATTCCAGAAACACTGGAGGAGGTGTGACTTAAAGCTGGACTCTGACCAAATATATTCCAGGGGTCTTTCTCTTCCCCAGCCGAAACCTGTGACTCCACGTGTATTTCCTGTCTTTGGAGGATGGCATTCCACCTTCTATTCCCTCACCCAAACCAAAACCCACAAGGTGTCCTCGACATTCTTTTTCCCCACTCTGTCACACTTAATCTGATACTAAGGCACAGTTCAAAGTCACACAGTTCAAACTAAAGCTGATGAGCGTTGGATGCCCAAGAGCAGTGGTCCTAGAGCAGAATGTGGGGTTAGCACAGTCCAAAGCTCCAGATCTAATCCTATGTCCAGGATTAGCAAATTGATGAGTATTTTCCACCTGGTTTATTTTATTTTATTATGGATCTTAGTTCCCCAACCAGGAATCAAACCCGAGTCCTCAGTAGTGAAACAACAGAGTCCTAACCACTGGACAGTCAGGGAATTCCCCTTATTTGACCAATTTTAAAGGGAACCAGAAATGGAGAATAAGAGAGGTCTGGCCCTCCACTCCTCACCTTGAACCTGGCAGGAAAAGTGAAACATAGCTATAAAATCACAATAAAGTGCCAAGTTTTAAGAGAAAGGCTGGCCAAGGGAGAGCAGGGATCAGGGTCAGGCAAGGAGGGGTGGGGTGTCCTGGCCTGTATTTTCAAGAACACACTGAATTTCCCAAGATAAAGAAGGAAATGGAGAAAGAAGGCAGGCAGGTCTCCCTGGCCTGGAGGACAAAGGCCAGGGAGCAGCCAATGTCAGATGGGCTGAAGCACAGGGTGCTAAGGACCCTGTGCCCTGGGGGTGGGTGTGCTCCTCCTGGGGGCGGGAGGTGGTCGGCCGATGGATCTGGTCTCCGGTGATCTGGTCTGGGCCTGCTAATACACAGCCCCTGCCCAGCCCCACAGCTGCCAGCTGCTGTCTGCCCTTTTGCTTCCTGTTCTGAGCAGCTGGTCCTGAGAAAAGCAGAATTTGGGTCAGGGTTGGGAAACCCAGTAGCTTAAGTGTAGGGAGCAGGCCTGGAAGAACCCCGAACCTTGGAATCAACCCTTCTGGCTGCCCGGGCCCCCCCCCCCCCCGACCTGGCTCTCCCATGTTATTATCCAAAAGGGGCCGTGGTCCCATGCTACCCGCTAGGCTGACCCTTCTGTAGAAGCTTCCAGTGGCGTGACACAGGAGCCATAGAAGAGTCCCCACAGTGCCCCCAACCCTGGGGTCTACCCTCCAAGAATGAACATGCAATCAAGCAGCACACTTTATCTGTGTCCTTGTTTCAGCAGGCTGGGGAGAGGGGCATAGAGAGGAGATTTTGAGGACTGGCAAGAAGACCTCTGAACCCTGAATTCACCACTTAGTAGCCAAAACCTTGGTAAAGTGACTTAAAGCTATCAGCTTTGGGAGGACCCAACCACCCGCTTTTCTGAATCCTGTCTCTCTAGCTATCCAGGCTCTATCCAGCAAGATCTGCTGATGACACTCCTCCCTGGGGGTCTCTTGGTTCCTCACCACATCTGAGCCCCTTTTTCAGTCTCTGGGCACCTCACCTTGTTCTCCAGACCTTTCCACAGGCCACTGTCCACAGCCTTCAAGGTTCATGTCCTTAATGGTAAGGCAGGGATCAGATCAGGTAAGATCTGATTTCAGAGCTCCTGTGGTCTCTTGGTGTGCCCCATGGGTACCTCCACTCTACCCATCAGTCCCTTAATAAACCAAGCCTTGGCCATGAGTGGGCCTCTCCAGTCCCACTCCTCAGCTCTCTCGGGATTCCTCCAGGGTTCCAAGGAGACACTCATCTAGAACCATTGATTCATGCAACAAAATGCCACCAAACTATCAACCTACCTCCTCACACATGTAAGCTGTACACTCTCAGCGACTCTGTATTATTATCCCATGTCACAGATCAGTTAAACAAAGTCCAGAGAGATGCACAAAGAAATAGAGACCCAACAAGCCCCAGAAACCAGGTCACCTGACACCCTGATCTGGCCATGCACCCCAAACCACCGCCGTCTCCCTGGCCTTCTCACAGAAACTCTGAGAATTAACACTTTGCAAAGAAAGTTACATGAGGATATTCACGCCTTCCCACCTTCCAGAGGTGTTCTGAGGATGTGTACAGACAATGCATGTGACAGTTCTCTGAAAAGCTCAAAGTGCTATGGAAACATGAGATTCAGTTGCAGCCAAGCCTCTGCCAAGTTCCACTCCAGCTTTTTTTTTTTTTTTTTTTAACTGCAGAAGAGAATGAAGCAGGGCCCTTCCTGACAGAGGCTGCTAACACCTTGAACATAAGGAAATCCTTCCACCACAGAGAGGGTTCCAAGCTAAACAGGGGAGAATTGTTTGGAAGGGGTTTTCATTTCCTTCTTCCTACCCCCTCCCTCATGCCGAGTATTCAACAGGCACTAATTTCACTTTATAAATGGAAACTGAATCATTGCATTCCAGGCTGGAAAATGATTGGGAATGAGAGTATGTCCGAGGTCAAGACCTAGCCACTTCCTCTCTGGACAGGAAGTAGACTCTCCAAATGGTTCTTGCAGGGCCTCCCAGTGATAAAAGGCCAGCTTTGGCTCTGCACTGGGAGAGCTCTCTGCTGTTTTCAAATATCACTTTAAAGGAGAGAGAGAGAGGAAAGAGAAAAGCCCGGATGCCCCTCTCTAAACAGGGATGTCAGCTCAGGAAGGAGGGGTTTTGCAGCTGCCTTTTGGCAGGGGGTTGTCGACAGCATAAGAATTGTTTAAAGTCTGTTGTAAACACAGGCATAGAGTTATGGTGAGTCAGGCAGAAGTGCTGCACCCTCTCTCAAGCACTGCACGGGGCCTCTCAGGGCCGTCGGGGCCCTTCTCACAGAGTTGGCTGGTCCAGACTGTGAAGATATAGGGAAGGCTCAGGCCTCTGGCGGGCACAGCTAACCTGGCACGGGTCAGAGCGCATCAGAGATGAAACAAGCCCCTGTACTTGTGGTCCAGCCTTGGGAGCAGGGCAGAGAGGGGCGCTGAGAGCTGGAGCTACAGTTGCTGGGCTGCACCAGGCTAGGAGCCCCTAGGAGAAAGGACTGGCCATTTGCCCCAGGCTCTCCAGCTCCTGGGCTTTCTCAGGTGGCTCAGTGGTAAAAAATCCACCTGCCAATGCAGGAGATATGGGTACGATCCCTGGGTGCAGAAGATCTCCTGGAAAAGGAAACAGTGACCCACTCTAGTATTCTTGCCTGGGAAATCCTGGGGACTGAGGAGTCTGGTGGGCTACAGTCCACGAGGTCACAAACAGCGGCACATGACTAGTGACTGGGCTCATATGCACGTGGTCTATAGACAAACCTGGGTTCAAATGCAGACTCCATGCTTACTAAATGAGAGGTCCTAGATGAAGCCACTCAACTGCCTGGGGTCTCCACTTCCACACCTGTTGAACTGGACATAATAACACTGAAGTTTCAGAGGTACTATTGGGATTAGAGATCATATCATGCCTGGAAATGCAAGCCCGTCTTGGCCTGGAAAGCTGAATTTGTTTATTCAAATATCTATTGCCCAAGACTCAATGCTCAATCAGCCTCTGTCCTTAAGAAACCTAGATCTTCCTAAGCAAAAGAAGGCTGAGACAAATATGTTTGCTTGTTGTAGAAGTGGAGCCTGCCCATGTAAAGCACTTCTAAAGGTTGGTAAAGAATGAACAAGCAGGAAAACAATCACCATGGGCAACCGCTGTTAATGTGCTGGAAGATTTTCTTTCAGTTTTCGATTTCTTTTTTTTTTTTTTTAAGTGATTATCCCACTTTGTATCATTTTTCTACGGCTGTAGAGCAATTATGCAATTATAACAGTAACATGACAAACTCAGTGGCTTAAAATAACACCCATTTGTTTCCTCTCACAGTTCTGCTAGGTCTGAAGTCCAGTTAGGCTCAACTGGGTTCTCTGCTTACAGAACAGGTCAAGGTCAAGATGTCAGCCAGGTCTTTATCTAGAGGCTGGGGAGACTGTCTTCCAGCCTCTGGCAGGCTGTTGGTTGAATTCAGTTCCTTATAGCATCAGAACAGAGGTTTCTGTTTCCTTGCTAGTTATTAGCAGGAGGCCGCGCCCAGCTTCTTTCTTTTCTTTGCCAACGACAATTGTTTCACACATCAAATGACTAGATAAAACTCCATTAAGTGGATGCATTCTGATCTGTATAATAATTTTGCTAAGTAATAGCAGCCATGTAAGACGTACATGGTACTTCATTTCACTACTGATGAATTAATTCCGTAGGGATGGCAAGTCATTGCCCCCAAGGAATAATGTAATCAGTTTTGTATTTTATAAAGATTATTCAGTCAGCGGTGGAAATGATTGACAGAAGGGAGACCAAGCAGCATTAACAAACTGATGGTGGGGGTCTCCAGGGAACTCAGGTGGGCGAACTTCAACTGATTTCTTCACGAAGAATCTCAAGCCTTCAGTCCCTCACCTATTCAGCAAGCAAATACCAAGCACCACCCATGCACTTGGCATTCTTCTGGGCCTTGAGGATACAGAGGAGGAACGCATCGACCCTCTCTCTAAGGAACTCACCATCTAATAAGGGAAATATGTGCATAGTCTAAAGGCACGTCATTGGTCCTGATGATCTTTCAGACAGGATCCAATGAGAGCATAGAGGAGGGGATGGCTGATTCTTCCAGGGGGTAGAAAGAGAACAGAAGGGAGATGAGGAAGGAAAAGTCATGAAAGGAAAGTGCTATGGGTTGAATTGTGCCCCTTCCCCTCACCTAGTGCATCAGAACAAAGCCTTACATGGAGACAGGTTCTTTTTTTCTTGGCTGTGCTGAGTCTTCATTTCAGCACATGGGTTTCTCTAAACGCAGAGCAGCATGTGGGATCTTAGTACCCTCACCAGGGATCAAACCCACGTCCCCTGCAATGGAAGGTAAGTTCTTAACTACTGGACCACCAGGGGAGTCCCTGGAGATAGGTTCTTTGTAGAGGGGATGAAGTCAAAATGAGATTAGTGAAGTGAAAGTCACTTAGTCGTGTCCGACTCTTTGGGACTCCATGGACTGTACAGTCCATGGAATTCTCCAGGCCAGAATACGGGAGTCAGTAGCCTTTCCCTTCTCCAGGGGATCTTCCCAACCCAGGGATTGAATCCAGGTCTCCCACATTGCGGGTGGATTCTTTACCAGCTGAGCCACAAGGGAAGCCCAAGAATACTGGAGTGGGTAGACTATCCTTTCTCCAGATCTTTCCAACCCAGGAATCGAATGAGATTGGGATAGGCTTTATCCAGTATGATGGGTATCCTCATAAAGAGAGTGAATCTGGACACAGACACAAACTCTTTGCAACCCTATGGACTATTGACCACCAGGCTCCTCTGTCCATGGAATTTTCCAGGCAAGAATATTGGAGTGAGTTGCCATTTCTTTCTCCAGGGTATCTTCCTAATCCAGGAATTGAACCTGTGTTTCGTGTATTGGCGGGCAGATTCTTTACCACTGCACCACCTGGGAAGCTCACAGTCTAGTACAATGGGTATCCTAGTAAAGAGAGTGAGTCTGGACACATACACACAGGAAGAATGACATGAATATGAAGGCAGAGACTAGCGTGGTGTGTCAACACAACAAGGAGCACCAAGGATTACGAGCAAACCAGCCTGGAACAGATCCTTCTGAAGTACCTTCAGGAGGAGTATGGCCCTGCTGCCATGTTGACCTCAGATTTCTGGCCTCCAGGACTGAGATGATAAATGTCTTCTGCTTAAGCTGCTCAGTTTGCAGTGCTATGCTATGGCAACCCTGGGGAAAGTGACATGGTAAACAGACCTAGGGAAAGACTATTTCAGGGCAACACCACAGGAGGATGAAGTAGGCTTGTGAGTTTGGGACACGAGGCATGGATAGGGATACAGGAGCTGAGATGTAGAGGCAGGCAGCGATTGGGTCACTAATGGCCCTGCTGGCTGTGCTGAGGACATTGAGCTTCAATCCAGAAGGTGATGGAGACGCAGAGAAAAATTTTGAGGGGGTCAATACATGGGGCTTGGTCACCAATGGTATGTGATGAGATAGAGAAGCATTAAAGATGACACCTAGATGCTTGTAAGTTATTCTAGCTGTCGCCAGTTTCTAGAAGAGGAAAATGCAGCCCATTAAGCCAGATGAGTGGGCAGGCACCTTTAGTTTCTCCTGTGGCCCGGAGCGGCAGCTCCTCTAGAGACCACCATCCGATTTCAGGCTGCCTCCTCTGACAACCACAGTTGTCATCTCTGCCCAGAAAGGGAAGGCAAAGACTATCATTGTATATGCCTTGCACACCCGTTGGAAAGAAAAAAAGGCAGTGAGTGTTTCCATAATCACCACTGCCTTGGGAGCTGCCAGGAAATTCCAACAGGAAACTCCCGTTTGGAAGTGTTTTGTTTTGATTAGAACATGTTTATTCCCCTCCAAGGATGCGCTTTGGCACTGAGGCTGAACCAGGCGCTTGTGCTTGATATGGACTCCAAGAGGCCACTGGCCACCCCTGAGGATAAGGGGAGTGGCCGGAGTGTGGCCAGCCACATCTGAAGAGTCCCAGGACCAGGCACAGCAGAGGCAAGCTGGGGAAGTGAGGTCTTAGAGGACCCCCCAAGACTGGCAGCTGGAGAGGCATCTTTGAAGAACCAGGATAAGCCACTTCAAGAAGCACCAGATGCCTTTAAATTTGGCCTGGGACTCACGAGGCCCAGATGAGCTCAGTTCCTGAAGTTCTGTTCCAAACTGCCATTTGGGTTGATATTTACTTTACAACAAAGATCCAGGAGAAGATGAATCAGCCTCAGCTCTTTGTTTAGGAAGCTCCTGCTTAAGCTCTTCCCAAACCAGCTCCACCTCAGTTTCCAGGCACCAGGAAGGCCATGCCCATGGTCAGGACAGGGTTCAAACTGCAAGGCTGGATTCAGCAGTGTTGTTACCACTCCTTCTTCCCAGCAGCCCTCGTGAAACCAATGGAACCCAAGAAACCAGAAGCTTCTTCCTCTCCTGCTCTCCATCCATTTCCCCTTAGTGCCCCCATAGCAGAGGTTCCCAGGACCCTGCTCAAGGGACACCCCACAGATATTCAGCACAGAGAGCCCTCCATTGTGCCTGGGACAGCAGTGGCTGCCAGCCTTCTGCCAAGGTTGGACCAGGCTTCCCAGGTACTCTCCTTCTCCAGATGCTTTAATGAGCCTTTAGAGTCAAGCCACTGCCACCCCAAGTCAGGCTCCCCAGGAACGTGCAGGAGTCCAGAGCACAGCCTTTGGTTCTAAGCTTGAAGACCAGGCTTGGAAGTTCTAGGGCCCACTTCCCTCAGGTTCCCAAAGCCTCTGGTCATGGCTTCCCAATGCTTAGGGAATTCTAGGCAGTACTCCAGAGCACACCTGGGGTTTGGTATCAAGCATTTGAAAGGACCAGATTCACAACCAGGATTCCCTCCCTTTTTAACATTCTAAGATGTTTAAATGGTCCATGAGGCCCAGTAAGCAAGGGACTCTGTTTTTCTTGTCTCTGCCACTCAGAGACTCCATGATGCTTAAACTCTCAAAGAGGAAAGGAGTGAGTGACTCCTCACCTATTTCTACCACCCAACATCCTGCTTTATAGAGCTGTTTCTAAATGTGCTATTATTATTCAGGTCTTCCCAGGTGGCACAAGGATAAAAGATTCACCTGCCAATGCAGGAGATGCAAAAGATATGGGTTCGATCTCTGAGTTGGGAAGACCCCTTGGAGAAGGAAATGGCAACCCACTCCAGTCTTCTTGCTTGGAGAATTCCATGGATAGAGGAGCCTGGTGGATTACAGTCCATGAGGTCACAAAGGGTTGGACATGACTGAGCGTGCACACATCTTCATTTTTCAGGTATGGTGAGGCCTGAAATGGTGAGGCAATCATCAGAAGATGATTGCCATTGAAATGATAGGTTGTCGCAGTTCTCAAGAGGAGGGGACATGTCATACCATGCAGGGCCACACGGAGAAGCATCAGGGTCAGTCAGGAGGCAGAGGGCATGTGGAGAGACCATGGGCAAGAATCTTGACTGTGGTTTTTAGAGAAAGATTCGAATAGGTAAGTCTGAGGCTTAGTTGGTTTGAATAATTTTAGCAGGCTCTGGAGAATAAGGGCTGTCCCCAGCTATACAGTACTTGACCCTTGGATGATTAGGGCAGGTGGATAATGGCCGACAAGAGTGAGAGCCCCATAGAGGAGGTGGTTGGGGTGTGAACTCTGGATTTGTTGGTTTGCATATAAAAGGCGCTCTCAGTAAGTCAGTTACAATCTCTAGGAATTGGCTAACCCTGGGAGGGGCAGTCCCTCCAAGTCAGTAAGACCTAGATATCAAAGCATCAAAATAAAAGACATGTTTAATGTGAAGGCTGACAGGACTAAGTGCAGCCTTGGTGGCGGATGCTAGTAACCTTCCTTCAAAGGTTACACAACATCTAACAGTGTACAAAGAGTCTTGGCCTCCCAGGAGTCTCAAGGCAGTTTTGGTGGATGGAACAGCTTGATAGTCACCATTTTACAGAAGATTAAAAGCACAGATGAAAGTGAAAGAGGAGAGTGAAAAAGCTGGCTTAAGATTCAACATTCAAAAAACAAAGACCATGGCATCTAAACCCATCACTTCATGCAAATAGATGGGGAAACAATGGAAACAGTGAGCGACTTTATTTTGGGGGGCTCCAAAATCACTACAGATGGTGACCACAGCCATGAAATTAAAAGATGCTTGATCCTTGGAAGAAAAGCTATGACCAACCTAGACAGCATATTAAAAAGCAGAGACATTACTTTGCCGACAAAGGTCTGTCTAGTCAAAGCTATGGCTTTTTCAGTAGCCATGTATGGATGTGAGAGTTGGACCATGAAGAAAGCTGAGCACCAAAGAATTGATGCTTTTGAACTGTGGTGTTGGAGAAGACTCTTGCGAGTCCCTTGGACTGCAAGGAGATCCAACCAGTCCATCCTAAAGGAAATCAGTCCTGAATATTCATTAGAAGGATTGATGTTGAAGCTGAAGCTCCAATACTTTGGCCACCTGATGTGAAGAATTGACTCATTGGAAAAGACCCTGATGCGAGGAAAGACTGAAGGCAGGAGGAAAGGGAGACAGCAGAGAATGAGATGGTTGGATGGCATCATTGATTCAATATACATGAGTCTGAGCAAGCTCCAAGAGTTGGTGATGGACAGGGAAGCCTGGCATGCTGCAGTCCATGGGGTCACAAAGAGTCAGACATGACTGAGTGACTGAACTGAACTGAAGTGAAAAGCACAGTGAATGATATGGCTTGCCCAAAGTCGTGCGTAGCAAGTGCAGATCTGGGCTTAAATGCAAGTCTCCCTGGGAGTATTCATAGAGTCCTCTTTCCCCACTGCCTGTTGGGGAGAAGAGAAATAACTATGCAGAGAGGAGGCTGGACCATGTGCTTCTCCTTAACTGTTTTTGGAAGGAGAGAGAGAGATTGTCAGAAAACATGTTTTCCTTTGGCTATACAGATAGCTGTATCAGTGGCTAAATAAGTATGTGTTTAATCGAGTGAAGCACATTAAAAAGCAACTAACACTTTAGTGGCTTCATTTATCAATTTAATACTATCACATGTTGTTTCTTGCTTTATAGTTAATTGAACTTCCGATACATTGTGCCACTTGATTTGATTCAATTGAACACTTATTTAGTGAAGTTTATTCTGCATCAGGCTCAGAGATGGAGAAACAGAGAAAACAAAATCCTGCATCTGCCTTTAAGTGCCAAGAGAGAGGTGACACCATACTATGACATACTGTGCAATAAATTCAAGTAAGGACTAGGTACAGTGACCACACAAAGAAGGAAATGATAGACTCTTTGGGCAAGTAGTATTTAGGGAAGAGTTATTATAGGAAGTAATATCTGAGCTGATTTTTAGGCACAAGAAAGAATTCACCAGATGAATAAGAAAATATTCCTGTGTCTGTTGATCAGAATAATACGTGCAAAAGCCCAGAGGAAATGGAATATTTGTCACTGAATCATTTTTATTGTTCTTGGCTAGAAGTAAAAGACTCAACCAAAGGTGGCTGAAACAATTTTTAAAATACAAAAATACGGACTTCCCTGATGACCCAGTGGTTAACATTTTACCTTCCAATGCAGGGGCTGCAGGTTTGATCCCTGCTTGGGGAGCTAAGATCCCGGGTACCTTGCAGCAAAAGAACTGAAACATAAAACAAGAAGCAATATTGTAACAAATTCAATAAGGACTTTAAAAATCGTCCATATTAAGAATATTTTTAAAAATAAAGGTAAAAGATTAAACTTTGTGCCATATAGTAAGTAGTCCAGAGGTAAGGAAGGTCCAGGGTTGGGTAATTCAGCAGTCTAATGACATTAACACAGGCACAGGTGCCTTCTATGTTTCTGCTTTGAATCTTCAATGATAAACTTTTATTCTAAGGCTTGTCCCCTCATGGCCATGAAAAAGCTACAATAGTTCCAAACATCACATCCAAAATAAGAACATATCTATAGGTCATCAGTGCTTTAGTCCATTCAGGCTGCTATAACAACATATCACAGACTAGGTGGCTTATTGACAGCAGAAATGTGTTTCCATGGCCAGCTTCTTATTTTCTCACAGGTGGATGGGGCAAGAGAGCTCTCTGAGGTCTCTTTTATAAGGGCACCAATCCCATTTTTGAGGGCCCCACCCTCATGACTTCATTAACTCCTAAAGGCCCCATCTCTTAATACCATCGCCTTGAGGGGGTAGGATTTCAACCTATGAATTTTAGAAGGACACAAACATTTAATCTATAGCAATCGGGCTTGCCAAAGTACATTATTCTAAAAGAACTGAGTTGCAGCTATTTGTTTTACAGACTTCCAGTTAAATGCTTATTAAATTCAATTTGGCTGCTTCTTTATTTGGGAGCAAATAAACTTTGCAGATCTCAAACATTTCCATAGACTCTTATAAAGCTGATAGACTCTAGGCACTATATATTTAGTGTCTAATGGTCAAAGCCACTCTGACCCTGAGGGCTGTCAATGAGGGAAAGAATGGATTCTTTCTGCACCCACAACAGGCCTTGATTGACCCTATGTGACAAGGGCCCTAAAAATACATGGTGATAAAGGCAACGCCCCTCTCAGTAATAACCAATGCTCAGAAATACCCCATGTGTACACATGTGCATACACACATGTACACACAGGCGCTCACACACATACAGGTTCCTGCAGGCCCCGAGGCCGTCATCCCCTGTGACTGGCATGCCAGGGCCTCCTAGGACCTGGGGGCATCTGAGTCCTACCCTAATGACTCAGGCCTGCCAAAAGGTTTCCAAAGCACCGTGGACCATAGCATCTTCCTTGAAAAACAGAAGCAACAATTGTCTTAAAGAACAGAAAGAGAGAGAAGAGTGACAAGTGGCAACAAGAGGTCTTGCTCTCTGGCCTGAGCAGATGTTTCTGGCAGTGCCCTGCTGGGGAAGGGCCCCTGAGCCCTGGAGCCAGTTCCCAGATGGAGTCCTCAAGGTATGGAGCTGCTTGGGAATGTAATCCAAAGAAACAGGAAAATTCAGCTGAGAGTCCAGAATGCCAACGGTCCAGCCAAGTGGGAGCCGTCAGCCTCAAGACGGTGCCAGGCCTCGGCAAGAGACCCCTGAGGTCCCCTGCTTTGTTGTGTTCATTGCTCAACCATGCCTGACTCGTTGCGACCCCATGGACTGTAGCTCATCAGGCTCCTCTGACCATGGGGATTCTCCAGGCAAGAATACTGCAGTGGGTTGCCATGCCCTCCTCCAGGAGATCTTCCCAACCTAGGGATCGAACTCAGGTCTCCAACATTGCAGGAGGATTCTTTACATTCTAAGCCACCAGGGAAGCCCACAAATACTGGAGTGAGTAGCCTATCCCTTCTCCAGGGGATCTTCCCAACCCAGGAATCGAACTGGGGTCTCCCACATTGCAGGTGAATTCTTTACCAGCTGAGCTGTTAGACCCCGAGAAATTTTCTCACTCAAGCTGCCACCGACGAGGGGAGTTGAAAGGTCTCTCAGTGATCAGCCCAGGGGCTCCTCTCTGGCCTGGAAAGGAAAGTGAAAGCTTGCCAATGGCTCCTGTTTCCTGCAAGGCAAGATCTGAGCTCCTAAACATGGCACTCAGGGGTGTCTGGGATTGGATGCATGAGTGCTAAGTCACTTAAGTCATGTGCGACTCTTTGAGACCCTATGAACCCTGCCAGGCTTCTCTGTCTGTGGAATTCTCCAGGAATTCTCCAAGAATACTGGAGTGGGTTGCCATGCCCTCCTCCAGGGGATCTTCCCAGACCCAGAGACGGAACTCACATCTCCTGCAGCTCCTGCATTGCAAGCAGATTCTTTGCCACTGAGCCAATGGGGAAGCCCCTGATGACTGGATACTTACCCTTAAATTTTTCTTTTTAAATTCAGCTTTCTTCAGAGTCAAGGGCCTCCTACTTATCCCTCTGCCTTTCCTCCTATATCTCAACCACCCCAGGCTATGGGTTCCTCCTATGGTGAGCCCTGAATCTGTACCTACCCATTCTTCAGGGACACCACCTCCTTGAAGCCTACCAGGATCTTCCCTTCTGCTCAGCAAATGCTGAGCCAAATGGCATTTTGTGCATCTTTACATAATGGCACTTATTTTGCTGAACAGCAATTTTTTTATGTGTCTGTCACCACACAAATATGTGAGCTCCTCCTAACAGGAGTTTTTTTATTCCTTGAAGTGTCATTTCCCTATGGTAGGTAAATATGAGAGGAATGAATGTAGAGTATATATATATTGATTGGTTAATACATGAAACTCTAAATGAATCATTGAGAGTGAGTGGAGTGGTAATATATTTCAATAACAGATGACAGTTTGTGCTATTAAGTTCTCTAAATGCTCCCTACATGGAAGGACCCCCGCACTCCCCACCTCTATTAGGGCTTCCCCTCTTCATGAAGAGGACTAGCAACATCTGTGAGAATGGCCAAAATTCAGATACTGACAATACCAAATGCTGGTGAGGGTGTGGAGCCACAGGAACTCTCATTTTTGCTGATGGGGATGCAAAATGGCTCAGCCACTGCCCAAACTTCAGAAGATAGTTTGGCAGTTCTTACAAAACTAAACATTTGTTGTTATTCAAACACTCAGTCGTCTCCAACTCTTTGCAACCCCATGGACTACAGCATGCCAGGCTTCTCTGTCCCCCACTGTCTCCTGGAGTCTGCTCAAACTCATGTCCACTGAGTTAGTGATGCCATCCAACCATCTCATCCTCTGAAATTAAATATCCTCTGACCACATGATCCAGTAGTTGTGCTTCATGCTATACACCCAAAGGAGATAAAAATTTATGTCCACACAAAAATCTGCTCATGGATGTTTTTAGCAGCCTTCTTCACAATTGCTAAAACTCAGAAGCAAACAAAATGTCCTTCAGTAGGTGAATGGATGGTAGGTAAAATATGGTGCATGCAGACAATGGAATATTATTCACCACTAAAAAGAAATGACTATTAAACTGGGAAAAGACACAGAAGAAACTTAAATGCATATAAGTGAAAGAAGTCAATCTATAAAGGCTGCATACTGTATGATTCCAACTATATGATACTGTGGAAAAGGCAAAACTGTGAAGCCAATCAAAAGATCAGTGGTTGCCAGGGGTTGTGAGCAGAGAGGTATGAATAGATGGAGCACAGAAGATTTTAGGGCAGTGAAACTGCTCTGTCTGTAATGCTCTGTAATGTCTGCTACTCTGTCATGATGGAGACGTGTCATTGGACACTTTGGCCCAAACTCATAGAATGGAAAATCCTGAGAGAGAACTCTAAAGTAAACCATGGACTTTGGTGATTATAATGTCAGTGTAGGGCTTCCCTGCTGGCTCAGTGGTAAAGAATCTGCCTGCCAATGCAGTTCGATCCCTGAGTCGGAAATAACCCCACGAGAAGGAAATGGCAACCCACTCCAGTATTCTTGCCTGGGAAATCCCATGGACAGAGGAGCCTGGCGGGCTACGGTCCACAGGGTCACAAAGACTCAGACACCACTGAAGCAACTAAACAACAACAACAACACAATGTGTCAGTGTAGATTTGTCACGATCAATTATAACAAGTGTGCCTCTTGTCAGGGGCAGGCGGGAGATGCTGATAATGGGGGAGGCTGTGGACGGGGGAGCAGGGGGCATATGAGAAATCTCTGTTCCTACCTCTCAATTTTGCTGTGAACCTAAAACTCCTCTGAGAAATGGAGTCTTAAAAAAAAGAAAGAAAGGAGGCGAGAGGACTCTTCTCCACCGGGGAGGGCCCGGCGGGGCTGTGGAAAGGCTTTGCAGCTGCCGCTAATTCTAACCATGTGCGGCGTGCTGGGAGGGCAGGCCGGCCACTTCATTACTTCGTGCTTAAGGAAATGCCTCCCAGCTCTGCACTTGCCTTTTTAAATTTCACAACCACTAAATCCACTCCCAGCGTTTGTTTTTTATAGCGAATGAAAGTAGAGTGAGTGCTCTGCAACCGAGACCTTCTAGAGAGCTAGTCTGTGAGCAGCGTGAGACAAGCAGGGGCCGGGGGACCCCCAGCCCCCCGGCTACCCAACTGCCTCTCCAGAGAGATCTGGTCCCATCCACAGGGTCAGCTGAGCTGGGGTTAGAAAAATTCCTCCCATAATTAAAGCCTGAGTCCTTTTTTTTTTTTTTTTTTTTTTTTTGCTGCACTAGATCTTTATTGCTGGGTGCAGGCTTTCTCTAGTTGTGGCAAGTGGGGGCTACTCTCTAGTTGCGGTTCCCAGGTTTCTCACTGCAGTGGTTTCTTTTATTGTGGAGCCTGGACTCTAGGGCGTGCAGGCCTCAGTAGGGCCCGCACGCAGGCTCAGGAGATGTGGTGCATGTGCTTAGTTGCCTCAAAGCATGTGGAATCTTCCTGGACCAGAGATTGAACCCATGTCCCCTGCATTGGCAGGCAGATTCTTAACCACTGGACCACCAAGGAAGTCCAAAGCCTGAGTCTTTTAATCCGTGAAACGTACTTAAGAGCACCCCACTGGGGACCAGACCAATGTAGGTTTAAATTCTAACTATGCCACTTGTAAGTGGGCACCAGTGACATCCACTATAAGCCCTGACCCCCAGGCCACAGTATCGCATGCTGGCTCCTCCTCTGTGAGTTTCTGGAGGGCTTTTTCTTCTGTTTGGTTTTAGTTCCCCCAGCACTAGGCTCAGTGCCCAGCTGATAGCTAATATATAGTGGAAGCCTCTGGGCCATTGGAAACCCACAAGGCGGGAAGAGGAAATGAGATGGTGGAGGAGAAGGGTCCTAAGGATGTGAACTCTGAGCTGGAGGAGACTGCCTTTTGGAGACAGAAGGGCCATCTCTAAAATTGGGCCACTTGGCTGTCCTGCCTTCTGCTATGGACAACACCAGCCTGGGCCACTGTCCCCCATGCAAAGTTAAGATCAGAGGGTAGGTGGGGATGGCTCGACCTTTATATAACCCGTGACATCACAAAACTCCCTGTGATCGCTACCTGGCCCTCCACCAAAGACTGGACACAGATTACGTGATCTAATCCTCACAGCAGCCCCTAGAGCAGGGATAGTGATCCCTATTTTACATATAAAGAGTTTGACTCTCAAGGACCAGCCCCCAGCAAGGCAGCCCAGCTGGCCCAGGACAAGAGCCAGCGTTTGAACACTGTCCTCCTGGCTAACCCCAAGCTCTTGCTTTCACCAGGTCATCTGTGGGCTTTTCTGCCTTTCCATCCCACATGGAAACCCACCTTTATGGAAACCAACTAAGTGTCCCGGAAACCACCTGCCCAGGACCCTCCCAGGGGTTTACATGGATGACTGATGAGTTACCATCAGTCCAGGTCCACAGGATGGCCCAGGGGAGGGAGCCCCAGCCTCACCAGCAGGGCCTGGGTACAGAGACTGATGCAGCCATGGGGCAGCCCAAATAAGAGTGGCAGCTTATAGCACTGTTTTCTGGGCCCGGCCCATGGGCTGCCATTTCTGCAGGCCGTGAACTTCCTTCAGTTTAATTTTGGTTTTTTTTTTCGCTAGGTATCTATCTTTTTTTAAATTTAAATTTTTTTTTTTTTTAATTGGAGGCTAATTGCTTTACAGTATTGTGTTGGTTTCTGCCATACATCAACATGAATCAGCCATAGGTGTTTTTAAGATTTCTTTTTTGATGTGAGCCATTTCTAAAGTCTTTATTGAATTTGTTACAATCTTGTTCCTGGTTTATGTTTTAGTTCTTTGGCAAGAGACATTTGGGGTCCTAGCTCCCTGACCAGGGATGGAACACGCACCCCCTGCATTGGAAGTGAAGTCTTAACCACTGGACCATCAGCAAAGTCCTTCGGTTTTGTATGTGTGTGTAGTTGCTCAATCGTGTCCGACTCTGTGACCCTATGGATTATAGCCCGCCAGGCTCCTCTGCCCATGGGATTCTCCAGGCAAGAATACTGGAGTGGGTTGCCCTGCCCTTCTCCAGGGCCTTTGGTTTTAAATAGAGTAAAAAAGGAAAGGGGTCTTGCAGGTATTCACTCCCCTGGCCCAGCACCAAAGATCAACTCTGCCAAGCGCTCAGCTTTCCAAGCTTTGCTCCCACCATCCCCTCCGGCAGCCACATCTCCTACCTGCAGGGGAGGCTCACACCGGCCCCCATCCCTTCTGACTCTCTTCCCTCTTCCTCTCACTCGACAAAACTCCTCTGAGCCTTCCCAGCTCGAGGGACTGAGATGCCTAGATGAGTCAAACACGGCTCCTACCGCAAAGGAGGTCAATGTCAAGGGCTTCTCAGGCTATAATGCAACCTGACGATGCAACCAGCTACCTGCCCAGCTTCTCTCCTGACCTTGCTGCCTTCCTGGCATGAAAGGTAGAGAGACTGTGCCAGATGACAATGAGAAATGAAAGAAGAGGGAAACCCAACTCAGGTTAGACATCTGCAATTTAAGAAACTGAGGGGGGAAGAGGGCATCATAAGAAAATGGTACATCTGGAACCAGGATTGCTGTCTAAGAACAAGGAGGGCGACCACCTGGAGAAGCTGCAGGCTCCTTGAGGACTTGAGAGGAGCATCAGCTGGGCCCCTTGAAGGCCATCGCCCTGGAGCTGTCCACCTCTAGAAACCATGCTGGCCCATAGTGTCATTGGAGTTAGGCTCTCAGAAGGGAGCCCTCCTACACCATGGATAGGAATGTAAATTGGTGCAACCACTATGGAGAACAGTATGGAGGCTCCTTAAAGGACTAAAAATAGACTTGCCATTTGATGCAATAATCCCATTCCCGGGCATATACCCAGAGAAAGTGCTAATTCAAAAAGATACATGTGCCAGTGTTCACTGGAGCACTGTTTACAATAGCCAAGACATGGAAGCAATGAAAATAACCATCAGCAGATGAATATGGGGTGTGTGTGTGTGTGTGTGTGTGTGTGTGCATGTTGTTATTCAGTTGCTAAGTCACTAAGTCATGTCTGACTGTTCGAGACCCCATGGACTGTAACCCACCAGGCTCTTCTGTCCATGGGATTTCCCAGGCAAGAATACTGGAGTGGGTAGCCATTTCCTTCTCCAGGGGATCTTCCTGACCCAGGGATCGAACCCATGTTTCCTGCATTGGCAGGCAGAGTCTTCACTGCTGAGCCACTGAGGAAGCTTATATATATAGTAATATATAGGAATATTACTCGACCATAATAAAGAATGAAATACTGACATTTGCAGCATCACAGATGGACCTAGAGATTATCATACTAAGTGAAGCAAGTCAGAGAAAGACAAATACCATGTGATATCATTTATATGTGGAATGTAAATTATGATACAGATGAACTTATTTACAAAATAGAAAACAGACTCACAGTCATAGAAAGCAAACTGCTGGTTACCCAAGGAAAAGGAGGGGGGAAGGATAAATTAGGAGATCAGGATTAGCAGATCAAGCTGCTATATCTGAGATAGATAAACAATAAGAACCTACTGGATAGCACAGGGAACTTTATTCAATATCTTGTAATACCTATAATGAGAAAGAACATGAAGAAAAATACATATATATGTATAACTGAATCATTTTGCTGTATATCAGAAACTAACACGACATTGTAAACCAACTATACTAAACTTAAAAATTAATTAATTTTTAAAAAGTGAGACTCCCAGATCCCAAACATAGCTGGGAGCTACTGCTCAAGGGGGATATAGGAGCCAGATGGCAAAGAGCCCCACCCACAGACCCAGGCTATAGGAGGTCCCTCTAGGCCCCCACAGCAGCTCCCTTCCTCACTGAGTGTGCTGTCCTCTGGGCCAAGGAAGCTTCACTCACCTGAATCTCTGCCCCATCTCACTGTCCAAATATCTGAGGCCCTGGGCCGCCCCGCCGGCCACTTAGCTCTGAGCCTGCTTTCAAGTCCATTCTCCCCAGGACTGACCAGGCCGCTGGAGACTCACCCCGACCCTCGAGGGGTCGGGATGAACAGAGTTTGGACTCAATAGGTGGAATGTTCGATGAGATCCCCTCCCATTGAGAGAGCCAGGGTTGTTGGAAGAGAAGGCAGGCAGGCTGCAGGCCTGGAGTGTTCACTATACTCTGACCACAAGCCCCTTAAACAGAAAGAAAAAAAGGAAAAATCAGAGGAAAGACAACTGCACAGCCTTCCCTGTTCGCCCTCCCCGACTCTCACCCCCTCCACCTTGGGCAGGTACAGAGCGTGACTGCCACTTGCCAGCATGTGCTAAGCAACCAGGAGCTGTTGGGCTGTCTCTCTCAGTTCCCTCTGGTTGCTATGGAAGCTGTTTGAGGAAACCTCTCCTGCCAACCACCAAGGCTTTTTCATCAGAGCCTGGTGGAGAGCGCCTTGCGGTCAGGCTGGGCAGCAGAGCTCAGAGGGTGGGGTGGAGGGTGGGGCCAGAGGCTGCAGGGCTGCAGGCAGCCCCGTCAGTCCACCCCGGCCCCAGACCGGGTCCCCAGGCCCTATCTGATGAACCCTTCCCTCCCCAAAGGGATCCTGTCTCTTACACCATCCTCTTTGCCTTCCGGCTTCTGGCCTGACTGTCTGTACGTGGTCCAAGTGGCTTTGCCCTGAGGGTGTCAGATCCTCTACACAGAAGAGATGGGGAGATGGGGAAGACCTGTCCCCTGTCGGGCCTCCAGATGAAACCCCTATAAGCCCTTGTTTTTGTGCTGCTAAGATGGGCAACCTCCCAGCGCATCACTGGGAGAAGGCCGCCTCCGTCTCCTCTCCTGTGTTATTAATGAGCCCCTTCTGCCAGCGGAGCTGGGCGAGAGCCAGGGTGTTCATCCCATCGCAGGGCTTCAGAACCCAGAGTTCTGGAAGGCAGCACCCCCTCTCCTCAAGAGGAAAGCGAGCACCTGCTGCCAAAGGGACCAGGTACTCCACAAGGATCGGCCTGGGAGGAGGACAGGGAGGCTGAGACGTGTGAGCTTGTCGCCTGTGCCTTCTTCCACCCAGGTTGGGCGGGAGGTGTGGGAGCATGGGATTCAGGGAGGGTCCAGGAGTGCCTGCCCCCACTTTGAGGAGCAGCTCTACCTGCTGGCTCTGTGATCCCGGGTGAGGGCCTCCGTGTCTCAGAGCCTCGGTTTGTTCCCCTTCAAAATTGCAAATGACAGTTCCCACCTGGTGTTGCCATGAGGGTGAAATGGAGCAATGCCCCACCCAGAGGGGGCACCCCATCAGTGCCGATGCCTGCCCCTTCGCGAGCTCTGTACCTCAGGGGTGTCTGCAATCGTGGATGGTGAGAATCAGAGCAGCCAGTGACCTGGAGTGCGAATCAAGCCTGATCTCTTGATCCATTCAGTTAGAACGTGTGTTCGCACACAAGTCTGCTCTTGATCTGTTCAGTCAGAACATGTGTTCTCACAGTCTGTGAGACGTGTTCCCTTCCCACCTAATCTCTCTGTCCCAGAGAGAGCCTGGGCAAAGTGATGTCCAATGAATATCTGTGATGGCGCTAGTGGTAAAGAACCCGCCTGCCAAAGCAGGTGGACATAAGACACCCGGGTTCGATCCCTGGGTCGGGAAGATCCCCTGGAGAAGGAAATGGCAACCCACTCCAATTTCTTGCCTGGAGAATCCCGTGGACGGAGGAGCCTGGCAGGCTACAGTCCATAGGGTCACACAGAGCCAGACATGACTGAAGTGACTTAGCAAGCATGAAAGCATGCGCACAGAGTGAAGATCATCTCAGAAGCCAGCACAAGAGCCCTTCCACTCTGGGTCTTCATGCTCAGATCCCCAAGGGCAAAGATTCTTGTTATAAAGGATGACATTTTTTAAAAGACAAGAAATAGTCCTGTGGACACATTTCTGAACACAGAATTACTCAAGTGAATAAAACAGCAAACAGGAAATCAAGAATAGAGTCAAAAGAGACAAAGCCAAGCAATATCAGGCTTTGGGCATCAGTTTGGGGCTCCCTGTCAGCACCCCAAGGATGGTCCCAGCATGGGGACAGATGACCGCACATTCATCACACCCCGTCCTCTTCTTGGTTCGTTGTGATCTTGGCCAAAGGCACCTGTTGAGGATCTGTTTTTTTCCTTCTCAAAAGAAGAATCAGAATCGTCATCTGAGAGAAGGAAAGCATGCTCATTAAAAAAAAAATACTCCCATAATTGCAAAGTGGCTCAATTAAAAGAACAAAAAGGTGATCACAACTGATTTCTGGAAAGTCAGAGTTTATTGTTAAAATTTTGCTTTGAATTTGAGACTGAAAAGCTTCAAGAGGAAAAACTATAATGAATACAGGCTTTAAAGGGTTTCTTCATTTTTGAAGAAACAACTCAGCCTCCTTTTCTCAGATCCTAAGAAACACAGTTTGAAAAAAAAATTTTTTAAGACCCAGCCTCACATTCTCAAGAATCTCAGACTTTCAAAATTGGAAAAACCTCAAAGTCCAAAACTTCAGCCAGTCTTTCAGGCCTCCTTGAAGTGATGAGAACAGGGGCTTTGCGTTCATACAGGACTGGGTTCAAATACCCAATTTAGGCTTCCCTGGTGGTTCAGATAGTAAAGAATCTGCCAGCAATGCAGGAGACCCTGGTTCAATCACTGGGTCAAGAAGATCCCCTTGAAAAGGGCATGGCAACCCACTCCAGTATTCTTGCCTGGAGAATCCCCATGGACAGAGGAGCCTGCCAGGCCACAGTCCATGGGGTCGCAAAGAGTCGTTCATGACTGAAGTGAGTACACACACAAGGAAAGAACTACTTGGTCCAGGCACTCTCCTGGGCGCTTTCATATTTGAGTAGCTAAAGAATGTATCGCATGTCAGGTTAGCAGAGCTGGGATTACATTTCCCAGAATTCTCCTCCCTACTGCCTTCAGATTTCAGGCTGGCTACAGAAAATAGTTGCAGGAGACCTGGAAGGTGAGTGTGAACCCCCGGCCATTCTGTTATGCTCTGAAGGCAATGGGGCCAGACACTGATGCTGCTCCCACGCTTTGTCACTGATCTGCGTGTCCGCCTCTGTGGCCTGGGGCGGCAGCAACACCTGCACTTCCAGCCTCTAGCGATCCCAGGCCAGATGTACATGCTGTCGTGTGGTAAAGAACACCAACTAACCCTTCAGGTCGCCTGTGTGGCTGAGCATGGAGCGGTGAGGGTGAGACAAGGACCACACTTTCCTGCTGGTTCCAGTTTGGCCTTATCCTCTCTTATGTCATGTCCATCCCTCCTGCTGAGGACAAGACCAGCACACAGAATGCTTGACCAGCTCCCACAGTTACCTAAAGTCTAATTCTTACTTTTTAAAATATCTCATTCTATTTTGTTTACCGTGGTTCTGCTTTTTAAAGAAACTCCTAACCTAACTGATACAGTTAGTACAAGGTTATATTAAGAAGGTAGCTTCTGGGACTTACCACTAGGTGCCTCAGTTTCTTCATCTGTGAAATGGGAGTAAGTACTGACCTTATAATTGTGAGGTTTAAATGACTTACTATGTGTAAGTCACTTAGTGTTTATCACCTCAATGAGCAATCTTATTACCATCATTTCATATTGTCTTTAAAAATCTACAGTGAGATAAGGAATATTGTTCTATTCATGGTTCAGAGAGACTCAGAAAGGTTCCATGACTTACCCAAGGTCACTCAGATGGAAAGTGAGAGAGCTGGCATTCAATCTCAGGTCAGTTTGCTTCCAGACTGTTCTTAGCAGAAGTTTCTCCCTCCTGTCTCCTTTCTCTAATCCATATGGGATTGTGTCTCTTTGGAAAGCTTCCAAGCCTCTCCTCTCATAACAACTCTTAGTCATTTTAATCAAGAATGAAAATACTCTCTCTTTAGACAGATTCAAAGATCTTACAGAAGAGAGAAGTTCCTCAATAATGAATCCTTTTCTGAACACTGTAATCCTTTTCTGAACTTCTCACCTGACTGATTTTGAATTTCAATCAATCCACAATTATGTATCAGCACCATTGTCTGTCCAACATTGTGTTGTTGGAGAAACAGGTGTAGGGGTGTAGTGGGGAACCTACAGGACTTGAAATTGGAAGATCTCTACTTGCCCATTCCCTCTGCAGTTTCTTCTCTGAAAACACAGTGATAAGGAGACCTACTTCCTGTCTTATTTGTTCCAGCAGATTGAATGGTGGCTCCCAAAAGGTATGCCCAACATCCTGATACCTAGACTATGTGAGTGTGAACTTATTTGGAAAAAGAGTCTTTGCAGAGGTAATTAAATTAAGGATTATGATATGGGTGGACCCTATATTCATGACAAATGTCCTTATGTGAGACAGAACAGGAGGAGATGTAGAGACTAGAGGAGAAGAAGGCGATGAGAACAGGAGACACAGATTAAAGTAATGCAGTGACAAGTCAAGGAACACCCAGAGCCACCAGAGTCTGGAAGACAAAGGGGGGTTCTCCCCAGAGCATTTGGGGGGAGCATGACCCTGTCGACACCTTGCTTCAGACTCCTGGGTTCTGGAACTGGGAGAGAGTAATTCTCTATGGCTTAAGATCACCAAATTCATGGTGATTTTTCAAGTCAGTCCTAGGAATTTTTTACATCTGCTATGCAACAAATCATAACAACTTCAGCGGCTCAAGACAACTTCTTGTTACCTACAGTATGTAAATCCAGAGTCTAGACACACGCTGGCTGGGTTCTCTTCTCAGGTACTTACAAGGGTGGAATCAGGATGTCAGCTGGCTGCATTCTCAGCTGGGGCATGAAGTCCCCTTCAAAACCAGTTGTTGGCAGAATAGTTTCTTGTGGTTGTAGGACTGAGGTCCCTATCTCCTTGCTGGCTCTCAGCCGGGGCCCACTCTCATATTTCCTGCCACCTTGCCTTCTCCACGGTCAAAACCAGAAACATATCTCCATGAGTAAAATGCAGTTGGTCAATCCTGTCCTGCTTTCTTCCCTAGGCTACTCGGCGGCTCAAGGTGGCCTGGGTGACAAGTGTTAGATGCATACCTATAAGGGGTGGTGATGATGATGTTTCCATATTTGTACAAAAAACCAAAACACTAACATCTTTTGCCAGATAGAATGAAAATGATTGAAAAAAATAAACTAGTATTTTTGACAAGCCATACTCCATTGAAAAGAAATTTTAAGAGAAAAGCCTTGAACAACATAGCTTCCCAGACAAGTCCCAGCTTGGCAGTATGCCAACTCTGAGATCCTAAGACCAGCCTTGGAAGCCATTAGCAATACTATGTGCTTGTAGCCACAATACCTGCACTGTAGAGTTATTTTTTTCCTAAGTAATCAAATTGATGTGTTTATACCACTACCAGATAAAACTAGTATGTCTCTTTTCTTTCCTTTCCCCTCACCCTCCGTCATCACCACTGCTGAACTGTAGCGACTGAGATGTCTCACTATAGCCAGAAGAATGAGAAGAAGGCAAGGCAAATGGTCCAAAGTTGCACCCAGGGCCAGAGAAAGCCACTAAGGACATAAGGGCCACCATGGACTGAGTTTGATTTGTGTTAAATTCAACTGAACAAAATTTATGCAGGTCACAATGAAAATGCTGAAGTATCTGATGGGGGCTCTTCCCAAGGCTCACCATCTAGTTGAAAACACAAGAAAAACCGTTGTTGTTGTTCAGTGGCTAAGTCACGTCTCACTCTTTGTGACCCCATGGACTACAGCATGCTAGGCTTCCCTGTCCTTCACTGTCTCCCGGAGCTTGCTCAAAGTCATATTCATTGAGTTGGTGATGCCATCTAACCATCTCATCCTCTGTTGCTCCCTTCTCCTGCCCTCAATCTTTCCCAGCATCAGGGTCTTTTCCAATGAGTCAGTTCTTCACATCAGGTGGCCAAAGTATTGGAACTTCAGCTTCAGCATTAGTCCTACCAATGAATAAATGAATAACATAAAGTATGACAACACTATATTTACATTATACTTGCAAAGAATCCTAGGAAAACTGCAGGTGATTCCTACTACATGAAGGTGATTTGGAGGGCTCTTGGAAAAACCACCAACAGACGGTAACATCGGAGCTGAACTTTAAACATGGGCTTCCCTGGTGGCCCAGATGGTAAAGAATCTGCCTGCAGTGCAGGAGACCTGGGTTCAATCCCTGGGTGGGAAAGATCTCCTGGAGAAGGGAATGGCAACCCACTCCAGTATTCTTGCCCAGAGAATTCCATGGACAGAGGAACCTGGCGGGCTACAGTTCCTGTGCTCGCAAAGACGCAGACATGATTGAGTGACTAACACTTTCACTTTCACACTTAAATACGGAAGCCACATGTATCATTAAAGTAAGGGACAGTTGAGGGGATCTCAGGCTGAGTAAAGAGTATGAGCCAAGGCCTGGAGGCCTGGATGTGCATGAAATGCTTCCGTAAAAGCAAGTGAAATATGTATGATTTGTACGGGGGTGAGAGTGAGTGGTATATAAGTTAGGAATGATTATGTTATGCTGCAGTGACAAATATTCCCCAAATCTCAGTTGTTTATAAGATCAAGAGTTGCAGAGGCTACATGTCCATCCCTACTTGCTGTAGTTCTCCATGTCATCCTCACTCCAGGACTTCACTGGAAGAAGAGCCACTGCCTAGAATTGCCTGTCCACTCTAGTAGGAGTAGTCACTTGAGGCTATGTAATTTTCAGTGGACACAAGGGGCTAGTGGCTACTGTACTGGACAGCATAGGTATTACAGAACATTTCCATCATTGCAGAAACTTTTCCTGGAAGCCTGGTCTAGAAAAGGGGTTTACAAACTATGGTCCATGAGCCAAACCCAACCTGTTGCTTGTTTTTATAAATAAAGTTTTATTGCAACACAGTCATACTCAGTCACTTGTGGATTACCTATGATTGCTTTCATGTGGCAATAGCAGAGCTGAGAAGCACCACAGAGATCGTAGAGCCCGCAAAGCTGAATGCATTCATAGAAAAAGTTTGTTGACACCTGGTTTAGATCACTCCCCCAGTTGTCATAGCAGAAGGAAAAAGCACTCCAGCCCATATGTACCTCTGCTCACAATTCATCCAGCAAAACTAGTCATTTGCCTCCAGCCAACCACAAGGGAACTGGGAAGTGCAATATTTACCATTTGCCCAGAAGTGGGGGAAAACTAGAAACACTTGGCACATTGTGACAGCCACAGGGGGACAGGGCTGCACAAAAGGCAGAAACTAAATTCAGAGTAAAGGGCCCCAAGGTTTGAATGTTATGCTGCGGGCAACGGAGCATTGACAGGGGAAAGGTCTGGCTCCATGAAGTGAATCTGTGCTGGGGACAGCTGGAAATTGATGGGAGTGATCAATATTGGCACAGAGGACAGCAGGACAGAAACAGGAGGAAGAGTTCAAGAGAGACACGATGACTCCAGCTTTAGACACTCTTATGGGTGACCAGGTCGTAGCCCATTTCCAAGGCAGCAGAATAATGACAGCAAACATTTATCACTTCCTGTGTGCCAGGCACTATTTTGACCATTTAGCATATTTTGCCACCTTTAAGGGCTTCCCTGGTGACTCAGACAATAAAGAGTCCGTCTGCAATGCAGGAGACTCAGGTTGCATCCTTGGGTTGGGTAGACCCCCTGGAAGAGGAAATGGCAACCCACTCCAGTACCCTTGCCTGGAGAATCCCATGGACAGAGGAGCCTGGCAGGCTACAGTCTGTGGAGTCGCAAGATTTGGACGCAACTGAGCAACTAACACATTCACCACCTTTAAACCTCTCAACAAGACTGTGGGTGGGTAGCATTCTAACCCCACTGTCCATACAAGGGAACTGAGGTCCAGAGGCGTAAATGACCTGACCAAGGTCACACAGCGAGGGAGCAGCATCTGGCTGCTCAGGGGTCCAGTACTCAGAACAAAGTCCACCTGCAGCCGTCACAGCACGCTGATCACTAGCCCAGGCATCCTCCGAGTCCCCTGTTCCAGCTCTGTTGACTCTGTAGAAAACTGCCCAAATTTACGGATTATGTGGACTGTTACTTTTTACTCTCCAAAACACATTAAGTGATTTTGTCTGGAAATGTTTTACAAGCCCCAATTATGCCTCCTACATCCCCTCCCCAGCACAGCCCAGGTCCCCAGCCAGGACTGTAAAAGAGCCTTTTCTTCTTTCTAAAGCCTCTTAACTCTCTGCCCCCAGAGAGGGCTGGTTCTCCCCGAGTCTGGGAAAAGCCAAGCTCCCGTTCTGGCCCACGGGGAGGTTTTAGACGGACCGTCATGTCTCAGCTCTGCTCTCCCTCTTTTCACGAGACTCTTTAATTAGGTTCAGAAACATGTTTATGATCCTGAGAACCAGCCCGTGTTATATTAGGCAAGTTCAAAGCTCCATTTCCCCCAACAACTCTCAGAACATTTCAGTAAACTCAGAGGCCTGGCTCAGAGCCAGGCCTGAGCAACATCAGACTGCGGGCGAAGAGCGCCTCCAGCACCTCTGCTCCAGGCGGCTTCGGAAAGACTCAGGCTTAGATAGACCGAGTTTTCCACCCCGGCTGCTCTCTACTGGCCCAGTGACCTTGGATATATCACTTAACGTCCCTGAGCCTTGGCAGTCCCATCTGTCCGTGGGATTTCCCAGGCAAGAATACTCTAGTGGGTAGCCATTTCCTTCTCCAGGGGATCATCCCGACCCAGGGATCAAACTCGGGTCTTCTGCATTGCAGGCAGATTTTTTACTATCTGAGCCACCAGGGAAGCCCCCTAATTTGGGGAAGGTAAGTTTATTTAGAAGTTAGAATGGGAGTCGTCATGGCTATGGAGAGTATGAGAATTAAATGATGAATAAGATTAGTCAGTTTCCCCGCGCCCTGGGGACCTGATGGGGCCAACCTCTCAGGGAGGTGGGCTGTCAGTGTGAGTAGAGGCTCAGACCCCACCCCCAGGAGACTGCACTTATATTCTCTCTCCAGAAAGAAGCTCTCCCGTGCCCCATGAGGAATTTGCTTCAAATACAAGGACCTGGCGTGAAAACCTCCAGGGTGCCAGGCAGTGGTTTTTGCAGCCCCAGAGTAATAACCTATGTGCAGCAAAACCCCTGTCATGAAGTCACCATGGACAATGTACTGACTTCACAGACAGGTGCCCGTGCTATGTCGCTTCAGTTGTGTCCGACTCTGTGCCACCCTATGGACCAGGGAGCTCGCCAGGCTCCTCTGTCCATGGGATTCTCCAGGCAAGAATACTGGAGTGGGTTGCCATGCCCTCCTCCAGGGGATCTTCCCTACCCAGGGATCAAACCCGCATCTCTTACATCTCCTGCATTGGCAGGTGGGTTCTTTACCACTAGTGCCACCTAGGAAGCCCTCACAGAAATGGTCTCAGCTAATCGTCACTGCTCAGAGAAATGGGTGTGAGTCTGATGCCTTTTACACCTCACGAGATGCAGATTCAGTGAAGACAGCAAACTGGCTAAGAGGTCACAATGGGTCAGAGGCAGAACGAAGATAAAGGTCCGGATCAGGGCCAGTCTAACTCCAAGCCACCCCTGGTTGTGGGACTGCACCTCCTCTTCCTTCTCTGAGGTGGGAAAGTTGAGCAGAACCACCCAGAATCACTGGCAGCCACCTCCTGAGCAGGTCTGAGGTGACATGCTTCTTGAGCTTTTATCAGCAGCCTCCCTTCCCTGGTCCTGAAGTCTGGAGCATCCTTTAGGAACCACAGGGCTCACAGAGACCCAGTCTCTTGGACTCCATCTGACCCCTCCATCTGTCCCCTCACCCCCCGAGCTCTCCTTCTGGTCTCCCATGAGCATGGGCTCCCTAGTTCCCCGGCCTGGAGTGTGTGGAGCCCCTCCACCTACCCAGCACTGCCAATCTCCCCCACCCTCCTTCCCCGGCCTGGTGGTGGCTGAAGGTGGCCATAGAGTGCCATGGACAGAGCAAAGGCCTGGTTCTTCACTCCACCACTGCTGTTTTACTGTGTGACCTTGGGGAAAAATCGCCTCCCCTCTCTGGGCTTCACACGCCACATATTTCAAAGTAGATTCAGCTGAGACATCTCTGAAGGGCCATTAAGCTCAGTTGGTAAAGAATCTGCCTGCAATGCAGGAGGCCCAGGTTTGATTTCCGGGTCAGGAAGATCCCCCTGGAGAAGGAAATGGCAACCCACTCCAGTATTCTTGCCTGGAGAATCCTGTAGACGGAGGAGCCTGGCGGGCTACAGTCCACGGGGTGGCAAGAGTCGGACACGGCTTAGCGACTAAACCACCACCACCACCACCCCCAAACGACACAAGGCTTCTTCACCTCCGCCCAGGCTCCATCACCACTGGACCTCAGCCCTAACACCCACCTGTTCTACAGAGTTTAGTGGAAGAAGTTTAGGACGGGCTTTAGGGTTTTTACTGCGCTACAGCCAAAACTCTCTCGGGAGGTACGGAACTTTAAGAGTTCACCTGAATTTGGAAGTCATTTCTCCCAGTTTCCCGTTGTATGACCCCAGTGCGGTGAACCCCGCGCTGGATGGTGTGGACCCCACTACCTAAAGCTACAGTGCAGGTGGGCCTGGGCCACGGGGGCGGGGCTAGCATGCGGCCCCGCCCTTTCTTCTGCTGTGGCGCCACCAGCACGTCAGCCGGGGCGTCTGGGGATTGGCCATCTGCTCCGGAAAGTGGGCTTGAGAATTTCCTGGAGTTTTTCCCTTGAACGTGCTGTGTCTGTAAGACATATACGTTAAATGGTGTGTGTCTTTCACTTGAGTCTCTTTCCTTTTTTTTTAATAACAGTTTTATTGAGATATGATGTACATACCATACCATCCACCCACTTAAAGTACATGATTCAGTGGTTTTAAGTATAGTTGCAGTGCTCTGCGAGCATCCTTGCAATCAATTTTTGAACATTTTCATCACCCCCCAAAGAACCCCATGCCTGTTAGCAGTCACTCCCCATCTCTCCCCAAACCCCCTCATCTAGGCTATCACTAGACTGCTTCCTATCTCTGTGGAATGGCCTCTTCTGGACCATTCTGTTTCCTATCAGTGGAGTCCTGCACTATACGTTCTTTGCCGCCTGGCCTCTTTCATTGAGAATTGTGTGTAAGCTTCCTCCAGGCTGCCTCACATCTCTCTCACCTCCTCTGCCCCCACCGGCTCCCCGGCTCACCCAGTAGGGCTGCAGCCTTGGCCGTGGGCTCACCTCTTTGTCAGGGCTTCTCAAACACCAGGCTCCCCTCCCTCTGGCATGTTCCCTCCACTGTCTGTGCAGGCAATCAGCGCAAGGCCCCCTCAGCCCCCTGCCTCCTGCCCCAGGAAATACATTTCTCAGTTCTTTCCACAATTTGAAAGGTTTTAAGACAAACTGACCTGCTGTTGACAGCACTAATTCCTTTCTTCCTCTCCATTGCTCCTGTCTCTTCTCTCTCTCTTTTTTTTCCCTAAAGGAATTTTTTTTGATGTTGTGTGTATGGGTTTTCTCCCAGCCTCCAGCTGTCACTTTGGTATGGGGATTGATGTCAAGTAGCTCTTATTGGCTCCTGCTCTATTCCGATTGCTTCATATACAGTATCTCGTGTTCTCTCCGTGGGGCAGGCGTCGTCATCCCTGTCATAAATGCAGACGCTGAGGCTCAGGGAGACGGCGGGATTTCCCGAGGTCACCTCCAGCAGATAGCAGAGTCAGAATTGGGCCTTTGTCTGTTTTGCTATTTTGCCTCCCCAGGGACCAGCGCTGGGGACCAGTTGGTGGTGGTTTTGACAATTTCTCCCTTAGGATCGAACTCACTGCAGAATCCTGGAACAGTCATCACACGGCATGTTCATGCACATTGCTCAGAGAAGGTCACCCAAAGTCCTCCCTCCAAGAAAGAGCCCACAAAAACAGCTTTATTGGTGTGAGTTCAGAGGGGGGTGTTTAAAGATCTGTTTCCTAGCACTCTGTTACAATCATCAATTAAATAAACCATTGATCCACTCATCATTTATCTCTCTGCACTTTGTTCCTAGTTACTAAGGTTTTGACGGCTCTTCACTGCCTACAGAAGCATTTCTAACTTCCTCCATGTGGCGCAAAAGGTCCTTCATGGTCAGGGAAACTGCCTTCTGTGACACAGTGTCCCTGAGGTGCCCTCCTGCATTCTCATTTTCCACTTCTCAAAAACTTTCAAAAGAATAACATTAAGCAAAAACATTCATCAACTAAGATTACCTATGTGGGATGCATTGGACTATAAGATGGGGTCTTGGAGGAGCCAGGCCAGGTGACTTCTTGCCTGGGAGCTGAGGTCGTATCCTGGAGCAGCGGCCACAGAAGGATTCCACGTTGATCAATGTGTGGTCAGATCCACGTGCTAGATCTGAAAGTGTGAAGTTGTAGCAAAACAGGCAACAAGGTCAATAAAGGTCCGTGTAGTCAAAGCTGTTGCTTTTCCAGTAGTCACGTACCAATATGAGAGTTGGACCATAAGGACTGAGCGCCGAAGAATTGATGTTTTCCAATTGTGGTGCTGGAATAGACTCTCGAGAGTCCCTTGGACTTCAAGAGATCAAACCAGTCAATCCTAAAGGAAGTCAATCCTGAATATTCATTGGGAGGACTGATGCTGAAGCTGAAGCTCCAATACTTTGGCCACCTGATGCGAAGAGCTGACTTATTGGAAAAGACCCTGATGCTAGGAAAGATTGAAGGCAAAAGGAGAAGAGGGTGGCAGAGGATGAGATGGTTAGATAGCATCACTGACCCAATGGACAGGAATTTGAGCAAACTCCAGGAGATAGTGGAGGACAGAGAAGCCCAGTGTGCTGCAGTCCATGGAATCGCAAAAAGTCGGACACAATTTAGCAACTGAATAACAGCAACGTTGACAAGGTACAGAGGAGGTTCACTAGTCAGGCCCTGCTGGTAGGCCCCATGTTACCTGTGAACAGCTGGTGACATCTTCAAGGAGGATGGAGAATGTAGGTGCGGGTCAGTGACAGGCAGCCCTAGTGACCATGGCTCCAATTCCAGGGAACCCAGATATGGGGGGGTGGGAACCCCCAAACCAGGTCTCCAGCAGGGGCTCCCACTAAGTAGCCAGGTCAGTCAGCCAGCCCCGAGGAGACCAGGGAAAGCATGAAGTCATCTGTTTACACCATTTCTACTCCTACTTCTGTTTTTCTCCCTCTATATACAATTCTCCGCAGATGATTCCTAACTCTCATCCTTCAGAAACTTCCGGTTTCAGATCCAGAGTCTCTGGCCAGGCCAGGGAGGAAGGACAGGGGTCCTCAGGGGACTCGGGACTGCAGAACACACACTTGGGCTAAGATCTTCCTTTCCAGGCGGGAGCCTGGAAATTCCCAGTCCCCCAACAAAGTCTTCTGCCAGACTTCCGGCCGCCCCAGGGCGCCCCCAGCTTTATACCCACCCCATCCTCCCCACCCCACCTCTAAGCTCTCCTCCTGGTTCAGTCCAGGCAGCCCCTTCCCTGTAGAACAGTGGAGAAAAACACAGGCCAGAGGCAGACCAGAGGATTCAAGTCTCAACCCCACCATTTAGTAGCTATGACTTAGGAAATTAATCTCTCTGAGCCTCAATTTTCTTCTATTTAAAAACAACTGACCTTTTGGAAGTAGCATATTATCCCAACATTCACCAGGCAGCCTCCATAAGTGGGGTAAGATCCGATACCTTGGCCCACCGCCTCCATAGAGTAGCAATCACCTTATTCAGTTGCTCAGTCGTATCCAACTCTTTGCAGCACGCCAGGATTCCCCGTCCTTCACTATCTCCTGGAGTTTTCTCAAATTCATGTCCATCAAGTTGGTGATGCCATCCAACCATCTCATCCTCTGTCATCCCCTTTCTCCTCCCACCTTCAATCTTTCCCAGCATCGGGGTCTTTTCCAATGAGTCGGTTCTTCACATCAGGTGGTCAAAGTATTGGAGCTTCAGCATCAGTCTTTCCAGTGAGTATTCAGCAATCACCTGGGTTAGTTTAAAGACTAAAAACAATTCATGCGCAGGTCAACTCAGGACAAGCAGGGCATGATTGTCTTCCCATCCTGGCCTCCCTTCTTCCACACCTGCCTGCCCTGGGTTGTCACTCCCAGGTTGCTCCCAGAACACCAGCTGATTCAATCCCCTCAGTGCCCTGGGGCTTTTCCGCCTTTTCCAGGACAGAGACAGGCTATAAGTCAGCAACATAGCTCCCTCCCTCACCCCTACTTCTATTTCTTTCTCTCTCCTCTCTGTGTATATATATACATATATATATATACATATATACACACACATATATATATATATATATATATTTTTTTTTTTTTCCATAGAAAACAGTGCCTTTAACAGACTTCGCAGGTTTCAGAGCTAGCATTTGGTGAAGAGGTTTGGGTCATTCGATTCTCCTACTAGTGTTATGGGGAGTTTGGGACATCAGGTGTTTGTTGAGTGAATAAATGAGTGAATACAGGTGCCTTCAAAGTCCCTAGAAGAGGATCAGATGGGCTGGCCTGGCGCGAGGAGCCGGAATCCTGCCAGAACTGAGGCCTGTTGGTGGTCTCCCGCGTTGAGTGAAAAGAGCCAGCAAGCCTGTCCTCTGCCCTCCCTCTCCCCCTATCCTGCTCCCCACCTCCCCTCCCCACCCCATCTCCGTCTCCCCCACCTCCACACCAGAGCCCCCAGCCGTCTCCTACGGGGCACAAGATCAGTCGACCCCAGGAATGACCCCGCTGACGGCCCACTCCTCATTTGCACAGGTAGGTCTGCACCCAGGCCCCCAGCCCTACTCAGAAGGTGCTCGCGGCTGCTATTATATTTTTAAACGATGCCTTGTCCCCACACGTTAGTTCTAATGATGCTGCTTTGACTGGGTGAAGAATTCTTTTCTTTCTTCCCAGACTGGAATTCGCAACATGTGTTCTCAACCCACCCCCATCAGACTCCAGGGAAATGAATTCTGGGCATGCCTGCTTCTTCCAGCAAACCTCGCCTGATCCAAGGACGACAGTCATTAACTTATTTTTCTAAGTAATCCTCTGCTGAAAGCTGTGAGCCGCCTGGGGTGGACGAGAGCAGGGTTTGCAAGGAAAGCACTGGACGGGCAGCTCATGCCAGGACAGACAGCTTCCCGGGAGGAAGGGGGCGGGGTGCACAGAGACGCGGGCTCACTCCCAGAACAGGACACAAATAGCCATTTCAAATCAGGCTGCCTTCGCATCCTAGGCTTTTGTCACTGCCTGGGGAGTATTCCATCAGCCTGCTAATCACTCACATTCAGATCTTTGTTGTCAGCAGAGGCTTCTGCACTTATCAAATCAGATTAATGGTGGAAGCAGCCTCTAACCTATGTTCTAAAACACAACACCCGGCAGAAAATCCTGAAACCTGGTCCAACACCGAGAGTTATTTGATCAAATCCTTTGAGGTCTTCCTCCCCTGGCTCTTCCCTGCCTGTTCTTTCTCCAACCACATCCTCCTGCGGATCAGCCCTTAATCCAGTTAGGCTCCTGATAAGCCAAAATACACTTGTACCAAGGGTTTCCCAGGTGGCGCAGTTGGTAAAGAACCTGCCTGCCAATGCAGGAGACGGAAGAGATGAGGGTTCGATCCCTGGGTCGGGAAGAGCCCCTGCAGGAGGAAATGGCAACCCACTCCAGTATTCTTGTCTGGAAATGACAGTTTTCTTGAATGGAAATTTCCATGGACAGAGGAGCCTGGCAGGCTATAGTCCATAGGGTCACAAAGAATCAAACATGACTGAGCACTCACTCACACACACACACACACACACACACACACACACACACACACACACACACACACACACACACACACACACACACACACACACACCCCTTGCCCCAGGTGTTCCTAAACCTGAAGCAGCCTTCCCCAGTTTTCTGACAACAAATCCTCACCACCTTTCACGCATCCTGGCCAGAATTTGCTGCTCCCGAACACCTACCTCTGCCCCCCAACTTAGAAGGCTGAAATTATTTATGTTATAGCTGACTCTCCTTTCCTGTAGCCCTTCCTCCCCATGAAACCAGCTCCCTCTTCTCTGTTCCCCTAGAGCCTGCACGAAGTAGGTCTGGAGCACCTGCTTGTTTGGTCAACAGGAGACAGTGATTGAGTATGTGTCTCCTTGAGCTGGGCACTGGGATATGATGATGTCACTGACAACAGGCGGAATAAAAGGTGAGTTTCAAGGTCCCAGGCCTCAAGGAGTATGTGGAGATGTTGAACCTATCAAAATTAAATAAAGATTACCCATAGTGAAAAGGCTGGCTTACAGCTCAACATTTAAGAAACTAAGATCATGGCATCTGGTCCCATCACTTCACGGCAAATAGATGGGGGAAAGTGGAAAACAGTGACAGATTTTATTTTCTTGGGCTCCAAAATCACTGCGGATGGGGCCTGCAGCCATGAAAGTAAAAGATGCTTGCTCCTTGAAAGGAAAGCTATGACAACTTGGAGTATTAAAAAGCAGAGACATCACTTTGCCAACAAAGGTCCATATAGTCAAAGTTGCGGTTTTTCCAGTGGTCATGTATGGATGTGAGAGTTGGACCATCAAGAAGGCTGAGCACTGAAGAATTTTGACTGCTTTTGAAATCATGGTGCTGGAGAAGACTCTTAGTCCCTTGGACAGCAAGGAGATCAAATCAGTCCATCCTAAAGGAAATCAGTCCTGAATATTCATTGGAAGGACTGATGCTGAAGCTGAAACCCCAGTACTTTGACCAGCTGATGCAAAGAACTGATTCAGTGGAAAAGATCCTGATGCTAGGAGAGATTGAGGGCAGGAGGAGAAGGGAGTGACAGTGGATGAGATGGTTGGATGGCATCACCAACTCAATGGACATGGGTTTGAGCAAACTCTGGGAGATAGTGAAGGACAGGCAAGCCTGGCATGCTACCATCCATGGCATCACAAAGAGTCAAATATGACTTAGCGGCTGAACAACAACAACATGGTCAAAATACCATAAAAAATACAGAGGGATATGGGTCAGGGCTCCAGTCCCGGGGACGGTTTCCAGGAAAGAACTTAGGCATGCATGCAAAGGAGTTCCAGTCACACGGAGTATGTGCTCCTGGCCAAATGAGCACCGGGATACATGGGAGGAGGCCATCCCTATGGACCAGGTAGTCAGGGAAGGCTTCCTGGAGGAGGTGGGGCTTGAGCCGCATTTGGAAGGATAGACTCAGAGATAGAAGCACTGCAGGCACAGGGAGCAAAAAGTAGGAAAGGGAGTTCAGAAAACTGCTCCCTGAAAAGTACAGAAAGATTTTACCTTAGTAGAGGGTTCTGTGAGCTGAGAAGTTGGTGTAAGGCTTTACAGCGGTTATGTTTTCTTTCTTTTTAAAAAAAATTTCAAACGAGGTATGCAGAGCCTCAGATCCTGATCACAGGTCACTCCCACCAACCCTCCTCCTGATGGGCTGACGGGGCACCTGTGAAATGCAAGTGGTAAAGCAAACAGTTTTTTAACACTTTTGCTTCAATTTAGCTTGAGCTGTTTCTGCTTCATATTCTTCAGTGTGTGTGCTCAGTGCTCAGTTGTGTCTGACTCTTTGTGACCCCGTGGACTATGTAGCCCTCCAGGCTCCTCTGTCCATGGGCTTTTCCTGGCAAGAATACTGGAGTGGGCTGCCATTTCCTCCTCCAGAATATCTTCCCAACCCAGGGGTCAAACCTGTGTCTCCTGCATTGGCAGGCAGATTCTTTATCACTGAGTCACCCGAGAAGCCCATAGTCTTCCATACCTCTTGCTAAAGTGTAGGGCAGTGAATGCGGGGAATGGAAACAACACAAGCCTGGCAGATGCAAGTTTGAAACCTGACTCTACTTTCTTCCAGCCATGAGGCCCTGAGCATCACCATCACCATCATTACCATCATCCTCACCATTAACACCAGGAACATCTACCAAGTACTAACTCTGTACCAGATGCTGTTCTAAGCCTCTACAACAATCCTGTACAACTGACTATCCCCATTTTACAGATGGGAAAACTGCTGCACAGAGAACAAATAACTTTCCCAAAGTCACCTGTAGTTAACAGTGGCAGAGCTGGGATTTGAACCATGATCCTCACACTGAAACTTCAGTCACCTCAACTGTAAAATGAGGGCAACAGTGGTTAAATACTAGTTGTCGTTATGACGTGACAGGAAGTTATCATCATTCCCTGCGTGTTCTTGAGAGTGAAAACAAAAGCCCCTTTAATGTTTTCAGAAGCGTCGCCTTCTCTTGCTACTAAAGGGATGTAGGTCGAGTCTCAGCATGAGCGGGTTTTCTGGAGGGAGAAGTCATCCTTTGCATTCGTATTTAACATTTTTCTTTGTTTCTAAGGAGCCATCCTTTGCATTTACCGACTCCCTGCTACCCACAAATTCTTTTCATCTCCCAACCCTCAATTGCCCCGACTTGCAACCTTTGATAGGCAAACGTGCAAACAGCTGCTTTCTCAAAGAATTCCAGTCCAGAAGCCTCAGCGTGCCTTTTCCGATTTTTTCTTTTCGAATGTTAGAAAAGCCTCCTGGAGGAGACGGGACTGTTTCAGACTAATGAGGCCTGGAGTTTTGCTGTGAGTTTGCCTCACAGAGGAGGGAGAAAGTTCATATTAAGACCACCAAGCCTCTCTCTAGTCTAGATCTTACCTGCCAAGTCCCCTCCAAAAATATGATAGAGCAGAGTGGGGCAGGCATGGAATCTTTTGCAAGCAAAGACACGTTCCTTCCATGCATGGAATTCGCTGCCTCCAATAACAACAAGCATGCAAATTGGTAGCATTTTTTTCCTGTATTGCCTCCTATGCACCGAGCACTGTTTGAGGTCCTTCCCAGACATTTTAATAGCATGATTATAATCTCTCCATGGATGAAGTGCTCTTCGGAAGCCTGCCCCACCCCCATTTCACAGATGAGGAAATTGGCATCTCCCTTCCCTCAGTGACCCTATAAATAAACAACGCTCGGTGCCTGGTACAGGAAATGCTCTGTATATCAGGGAACATCATTCACCAAGGCAAGCACAGAGATTACAGGCACCTCGCGGTGGAATATATTATCACCAGCTCAAGCGTGACGACGCTTAGCCACCCCAGGCCACGAAGAGTAAGCACAGGGATGAACAAGTAGTTTTCCCACGCCTCCCTTGCCTGCTCCCAAGAGCTGAGGCTGCTCAGAGGGAAAATTTGACCTCCTCCCCTGCTCCCTAGGGAAAGGTCATGGCGTGGTTGCACCTACAAAGCACAAGGAGAATGGGCAGAGAGAGGGTGAGCCTGGAGGGCCCAGCAGTGGAGCATGGACTGCAGAGATTGGTGGGCATGTGGTTTACTGTGGTGGGCTTCCCAGGTGACGCTAGTGGTAAAGAACCCACCTGCCAGTGCAGATTAGGCGTTAACAGACGCAGGTTCGGTCCCTGGGTCAGGAAGATCCCCTGAAAGAGGGCATGGCAACCCACTCCATTATTCTTGCCTGGAGAAGACCCATGGACAGAGGAACCTGGCATAGAGTTGGACATGACTGAAGCGACTTAGCACTCATGCACGGTTTACTGCGGTACCCCCAACCTAGATTCATGCCCGACACACAGCAGCACCCACTAGGTACTTACAGGATGAATGAATGAATGAGTTAAGTAACTTGCTCATGAGCAGTCAGCTAGCAGAGTTGGCATTTGAACCTCGAGTTACCTCTTGAGGTTTATCAAAGCAGCGGCTTCCCAGAGGTATTGAGACACAGATGATGCTGAGATGCCTGAAGACCCTTCATCTGCAAAGGAGAGACAAGCAGATTGGCCTCATTGGAAGCCCAAGGTCTTATAACCAGAGACCCAGGCCCTGGCCACCCCTGGCTGTGTGCTATTGGGGAAGTCTCTTCCCCCGTCTGGTCTTCACTTTACCTGTGAATTCTTAATGCCCGCCTGCTCCCACAGAGAGTCGAAAAAGATAAGGCACATAAAAGTGCTTTATTAATTGCAAGGGTGAATTAAATATCTATCGAGCAAAGCCCCTATGGGGCTCAGTGTCCCCATGCTACACAACTCTAGAGTGATTCCATCACATAGATATAATCTATGTGAATCTCTGCACCCCCATGGGAATTGGTCAGTGCCCAACTTGTGCAACCGAACCGAGCAGTTCTAGCTCAGGGTCTATTTTTGGTGGGAACATGAACTCAGTACTGTGACAAGCAAGTAGACAGAAAAGTTGCCCCCTGCCCCCAAGAGCTCTCAGAGAGGAGATGCAGATTTCCAGAGATTAGGGCTGGAGAAGTCTCCCTGGACCTAACCTGGCAAGCTGCTTGCAGAATGGTCCAACAGATCAAAGGACCGGAGGGAGATTCTGCCCCAGGAGACAAATTTCAGGATCTACATAACTTCCCCAAAGGCTCAGCAGTAAAGAATCTGCCTCCAAGGCAGGAGATCCAGGTTCACTCCCTGGGTCCGGAAGAGCCCCTGCAAGAGGGCATGGCAACCCACTCCAGTATTCTTGCTGGAGAATCTGATGGCAGAGGAGCCTGGCAGGCTACAGTCCAGGGTTGCAAAGAGTCGGACATGACTGAAGTGAATGAGCACGCCAACAGCTTTTCTCCAACCTCCAAACCCAGAGCCTTGTCTGCTCTTCTTCTCACCCAAGGATGGCTGGGTCCTTAGCTCAGTGGGGGTGTGTGGGAGAGACAGGGAAGGAGAGAGTCTCACCCTAGCTGCTAATTCCTGCCCAACCCCCACTCACTCATCCTCTGCCCACAGCTTCACGGTGTGAACAGGGGAGCTCAGAGCAACCTGACCCCAAGAGCATGAGACCTGAGGGACCCACCCAGGGTTACGGGACTTGCAAGACCAGCACTCAGGACCCACCCTGGCTGTCAGCGCTCCCAGTGATGTCTTTCCGCTGCCTCATAATGGATCCCAGTGACCACTTGACTTCACTGGAATGCCCAGGGAGGAAATGCCACCCCCTGGCATGCCATTAAAACAGTTAAAAATCCTTTCATTGGTCCGTGGGGTGAGATGGCTGGAATCTGGGGAAAAGACTGCAGGAGGACTTGTTCAGCAAAACCGCGATTCACCCTGGAGGTCCTGGTCCCTGGGGGGGCCTTGGCCCCGACTCAGTATGTCACACCTTCGGTCTCAGTGCTCAGGGCTTCCCACACCTGTTCTGACACCCTTCACTCTGACCGCACCAGCCTGTTGGCACCTCCTGCATGGCATGGTGCTCTAAGGTCCTGGAGGGAAGGAACCATGCTTGTTCAGAACTGACCAGGCAGAGAGGTGAAGGCTCAGCTCTGCCCACCCTGGGTGGCACCCTGCCTGTCTGGGCCCGAGTCAGGTGCAAACCTCATATCAACCCGCACCCCCCACCTCTTGCCTGTGCCCCCCCGCCCCCCCGGCTGGCACGACATCAAGGTTCCATTCCAAGCAGCCTCGGAGCCCTCGCATGTGGCCCAGGGTCCCAGCCCCTCATTAGGTGGTGGCAGCTCTCACATAAGCCCTTTAATGTGGTGCGATGGCATTTTTCAGGCCTCTTTTCAGAAGGAAAAAAGTTAATAACGTGAAAGCTTTATTACCTCTCCCGTCCCCCCCTGTGAGACATGCCCTTCGGTCGTGCAACGTGGGGCTAGTTAAGGCCACAGCCCAGGATTTCCTCCTCTCTGGGAGTGACTGTAATTACACACGCGGCCGGGCCAGGCCGTAAAGCGGCAGCACACCCGGCCTCCACCTCGGAGGCTGGAGGAGGCCGGCTAGGTGTCGGCCGCCCAGCCCCGGGTCTGCAAAGCAGAAACATATGGGGAATCCATTACCTGCTCTACAAAGGAGGCGGCCTTGCTAATAAACGTATTTACTGGGTTAAATAAATACGGCGAGGGTTGTTAAAAGCCTGGCCTGTGACTTAAAGTCACCAACATTTTTCACTTGTCAGAAAGGGGCTTTTGGAAGCTTTCAGGCGGCCTGCCTTCCTGCCCATGTTTATGCATCCACTGTGCCCCCTCAGCTCCTCCTGATCAGGGGAAAAGAAAGGGTCTTTGTCTAGAGGCGTGGAGACCCTACGGGTGGGCAGGCGGATACACACAGGCTATGTGTGCCGGGGGGGGCCTCAGGAGTGGGGCTCCTGCCCCGAGCTGGTACCCGGAGGAGCCCTGCAGCAAGACATCTTTCCAGGGCCATGCATCATCCGAGGAGAAGGCTCAAGCCAGATTTAAAAAACAGCAATGGGACAGAGAAAGATATCATATGACATCACTTACATGTGAAATCTGAAAAAATGAGACAAATGAACTTATTTACAGACCAGAAAGAGACTCACAGACATAGCAAACAAACGTATGGTTACCAAAGGGGAAAGTGGGGGCAGGGAGGGATACATTAGGAGGTTTGAAATAACAGATGCAAACCACTATATATATAAAAGAGAGAAGCAACAAGGTCCTACTGCATAGCACAGGGAGCTATATTCAATATCTTGTAATAACCTAAAATGGAGCAGAATCTGGGAAAGAATAGATATACATATATGTATAGCTGAATCACTTGGCTATACACCTAGTGGCTCAGATGGTAATCTGCCTACAATGCAGGAGACCTGGGTTCAATCCCTGAGTTGGGTAGATCCCCTGGAGAAGGGAATGGCTACCCACTACAGTGTTCTTGCCTGGAGAATTCGATGGACAGAGAATCCTGGTGGGCTACGGTCCATGGGGTCACAAGAGAGTCAGACATGACTGAGCAATTAACACATAAATCAACTATACTTCAATTTTTCTACAAAACAGCATTTGTCAACATGACACGAGGTTATTATATAGGTTTGTTGCTATCTCCTTTTTTAAAAAAAATAATATGGTAGAAGTCACAAGACATATAATTTACTTATTTTAACCATTTTAAGGTGTACAATTCAGTGGCATTTAGTACATTCATAATGCACAATCATCACTACTATTGGTCCAGAACATTCTCATCACCCCGAAAGGAAGTCTTGTACTGATTAAGTAGCCACTCCCCACTTTCCTCCGGGGCTTCCCTCATAGCTTAGTTGGTAAAGAATCCACCTGCAATTCAGGAGACCCCAGTTTGATTCCTGGGTCAGGAAGATCCGCTGGAGAAGCTATAAGCTACCCACTCCAGTATACTTGGGCTTCCCTTATGGACTTTTCCTCTCCCTCTCCCAATTTTGACAATCACTGATCTACTTTCCATCTTTCCAGTATGGATTTGGCAATTCTGGGACAATTCATATCAATGGACTCATATAACATGTGACCGTTCACGTCCTTCACTTTCACCTAGTGTAATATTGTCAAGGCTCACCCATGGTATAGCACGTACTTCATTCTGTTTTATGGCTGAGCAATATTCTATTATATAACTAGACCATATTTTGTGTATCTGTTCATCAGTTGGCGAACATTTGGGTTGTTTCCATCTTTTGGCCTTCATGAATAATGCTGCTGTAAACTTGTGCAAATGTTTGTTGGAATATCTGTTTTCAGTTCTTTTGGTGAGAGACCCAGGAGTGGAGCTGGTGAGTCATACGGTAATTCTATGTTTAACTGACTGAGGAGCTGCCAAAACTGTTTGCACTGTCCTTGGTACCTGGTTAGAAGCGGACAACAAGGAGATAACTTTTCATTCAAAATTTCCAGGTCTGAGAAGACATTGATGATATTTACAAAGGTTACAAAGAAGGCTAATAGCTGATAAGATTGCACTCTGCCCCAGGCACCTAATTCCCACAGGCACCCCCTGCTCAACATAGAGACCCTTATCCTCATTTTACAGAATAGGAGGCCAGGGGATTTATGGTCACCCCAAATATATGCTTCAGGGATTTAACACCTGAATCTCCAGACTGTGGAAAAATTTGTACTCTTGCCATCCCCCTAGACAAAAGGATGTAGAAGAAATGGCATAGTCCCTAGGGCCCCAAGAAGATCTGGTGGCTTTTATTAAATGACAACTTGTTAAATGACATCCTAAATAGTGTCACACAGCGGGGCAGCTGAGGGCCTGGTCAGCAGCTGTCTGCTTTGTCTCCCAGGAGCCCACAGGAGAGGACACACCAGGAGACGTCACCGGGCTCCAGGCAGGAAAACACGTGGCTTCAGATGTCACGTACCCGTGGACACTGGTGTGAGTGTGGATGACGTTGTACTGGCCTACTCGCTCTTAGCCAAGAGAGCTTATTTTCCTCCAAAAGAGATGTTATAATATTAAGGTCATATTGGTTGGTTCCAGAAAGATGGCAAGTGACACACACAGGCCCTCTTCAGAGCTACTTGTGTATCTTTGACCACACATCTAGATCCTGTCAATGGGAAAAGGGTCCCAGGGAGACCTGGTGCTAGACTCAAGCATTGGGTGGCGGTTTCCATTTCCTATTTGACCACAGTATTTATTTTACCTTCTCCTCTAGATTTTATTGTCATACCCCCAGTAATTTCTCTGGGCATATTTTGCTTTTATTTTTGTTTCTCTTTAATCCTTTAGCTTCTTGTGTGTCAGCCACGTCCCTCCTGCCCTCATTCCCCTGTTGCTTGCATCTGCCTCTGGTGACCAGCCTTCACCTCTCTGACCACTAACCAATCCCCACCATCTGGCAGATTCGACAGCAGCAAAAGAAGGCATCTGGATTTTGGCATCACAAGACCTGGACTTGAAGCCCAACAGCAGGACTAACCATGCCAGCATAGCTAAACAAGCTAAAAAACATAGCCCATCTGAACCTGTTTCCTCATCTGAAATGATAAGCAAATCATGGAGGGCTGTCATGATAATTTAATTAAATAGCATCATCTCTAAAAGCCCAGTGCCTAGCGCAGCACTTGGCTTGGTGTGAGAAATCAATATCCCATTCACTCCCTATTCAGAGGGCAGAGAGGGTGTTGGGGGGAAGGCAGTGAGGAAAAGAAGGAAACACTTTAAACTGACATTATGCCATGAAACTCAGAATGTGTTACTCATAGAGATCAACCATTATTTAGATACTTGAACTTCATTACAACTTAATCCTACTGCATTCCAAATTGTGGATAATCAAAGGCACCGTTACACTTTAAGGGGTGTTGGCAAACGAATAAACTCTAAAGGGTCACAAAATTCGGGGCGCTGCCTCCTGCCCCTTAGGTCCCTGTAGGTGGGAAAGAAAACCTTCAGCAAGTCCCCAGGCCATTGGGATTGGATATCACTTTCAGGCTCAGATCCACGTTAATTCTACTGCCCTGATTGGAGGGAAACGAGTGAGTTTTCAAAGGAAAATGCCTTCCTCTGGGAACAGAAAAAGGCCTTTTGAGATAATGAGCAGGAGTTCGCCATCAACTTGATGCATGTCAGAGTCTCCAAAGATGAGCTGTGTGCAGCAAATGCCCGTCTTTCAAGTCCTGTTTATGGTTGGTTAAGTAAGCAATGGAGTGATCTGTCACCTCCGCTCTCCAGCCCAAGAGCTGAGAGAGCAACGAGCCAATCTGATGTGAAATGATTTGGACAGTAAGTAAATAAATCCCACCTTGATAAGCTGGCCCCTGCTGCAGCTCTCCCACGGGCCCTAAACATTTTGATTTAGGACCGATGAGGGCTTCCCGGGGGAGGCCAAATACTCCTCTCCCCTGGAGGTCCCTGCAAAGAGAACCTCAGCACATCTGTTGGTGATAGTTTAGGTGGAAAAGGGTCAGTGGGGAAAGGGGTGAACCGGGTGGCCTTCCTAGGTCTTCTCCACTGAGTCTTAGCAACAATATCCAATTCCCATCAAAGGCAACCAACTCAGCTTGGGAGTATGGGTCCAGCATGGGACTTGCACCAAATTTCTGCTTGACTGATACACTGATGGACAGATTGATTCATGGAGGGAGAGAGTTCCAAGCCTGCTTTGCCCAAGCAATTTTCATAAATCTAATTACGTGATCTATCTGCTGTCTGAATGGCAGATTACTGAAGTAGGGCATATAAACACCAAATCACCACTTCATTGAGTACAGAGTTTCTCTTCCTGTTTGGGGAATCTCCTATGCTCTCGATGGAAACTTTTTTCTTTCCCCAATGAGAGGTGGAAATGTTTTATTTATGTGCAGCCTTTCCTAGGTTTACACCTATTTCCTATTCACTAACCATTCTAAAACCCTGCCCCAAACCAAGAAGCCATTTCCTTTAAAATGTCCCCAAACTAACAGCTTGCTTTTTTTCTTTTAGTGTTTTGGACGATTCCCTGTGTTATATTTCATTCAAAGCCTGCCATAGTGGTTATGACTGCATGCAATGCCCTAGACAGTCAGATTGCCTGGGTTTTAATCCTGGCTCCATGTTTATCAATCCCGTGACCCTGGGTGGGTTCTTTAACTGCTGTGTGCCACGTTTTCCTCATCTGGACCATGGGAATGAGGACAACTAACTTGCAGGGTTGTCCTGAAGCTTAAATGAGTTCATCTACATGAAGCACTTACAATAGTCAGAGTTTGCTGTCTTTCTTGCAACTCACAGCAGATCAAAAGGTGATGAAGCTGATTCAGCCACTCCCATTTGGCAGACAAAAGAGGCAAGTGATTTTCCAGGTCACGTGGTGAGAGGTCAGCCAGGCTCAGGCTAGAGTCCAGATGTCCCCAGCATACCAGCGAGCGCTCTTCCCAGGCGCCAAATTCATGCTCAGCTACTACCTAAATATTACTCCATGTTGAGTGAGCTAATTGTGGTCCAAGGTTATGTGTACCTGAAAATTCCAAGAGAGCTTTGCCTGAAAAATGAGAATTTCAGCTGTTGTGCAAGTCCACAAAGATGAGACTCATCCAGCAAAGCTTTGGGGAGGATAGTCATGTCATACTCCCTTCTCTTCCTTTTCTGTTTGGATTTTGAATACAGTAGCACTTTTTGATATCTTCCTCTCTTTCTTTTTTTTACTACTAAGAAATTCACTTACTTTTCTTTTTAGCAATATTCATATTTCTTTAGATTATAATGGTATATAACATTGTGTAGGACGTGTGTGCTCAGTTGTATCCGACTCTTTGTGACCCCATGGGCTGTAGCCCACCAGGCTCCTCTGTCCATGGAATTCTCCAGGCAACAATCCTGGAGAGGGTTGCCATTTACTACTCCAGGGGATCTTCCTGACCCAGAAATCTAACCTGCATCTCTTGCATCTCCTGCATTGGCAGGTGTGTTATTCACTGCTGAGCTACTTGGGAGCATTTATATTTCTTTAGATTATAATGGTAATACATTGTATAGTGTTGCAAATGTGGGAGACTGGTAAAAACCAAAAGAAGAAAAAAAATGTAACTGTGCTCAAACCTATTACTCAGAGAAAACCAGTCTTTTAATATATCTGTTTGTTGTCTTTGTTCTATGTATGTGATAAATATATATAATTTTTTTTTTTTTAATAATTTGGATCTTGGTGGTATGTGACATTGAGGGGGTGGTTTATGTAACATATTGCAAGACTTCTGTTTATTTACCTTTTCATTGCTTTGGGGTTAGTTCTCCAAAATATAGACAAAGTAGCAGAGCATAAGGATTAAAAGCAGGGCAGCTTGGGTTTGAGTCTGTCTCTGGCACCTCTTAGCTGTGTGACCTCAGACAAGTTACTTGATTTTGCTGTGTCTCAGTTTTCTCTGGGCAAGACAGGGATAATAATAATACACACCTGGGAGTGTTTACCTGCCCATAGACTCAAATGAGTTAGTGTTTGTACTCAAAAAATGTTAGAAAGAAGCAACAGAGGTATAAAATTGGAGGTTGACCCTTTTGTTTGTCTGGACTACAGCTATACTCCATATAGAATTTTTGGTTGCAAACAGCGGACATACTGCCCAACTGAAACCAAAAAAGAAGCCTTAAAGGATATCAGGTAGGATATCCAGTCTTCCAATAGGAAGGACATTTCAATAATGACCATAACCATTGCTCAGTTACCTACTGTGTGCCAAACACAGTGGCTGTTTTAGGTATGCTATCACCATCATTTCATTTGTCATAAGTTCATTGTAGGAAATATGAGGTTCTTCTTCTACGTATTAAGAAAGTGAATCTCAGAGGGATTAAATGATTTGCCCAGGTTCACATAACTGAGGAAGTAGTGGAACCAAGATTCAAACCCAGGTATGATCTACTCCACAGTGGAGCTCATTCATTCATTCATTCAACATTACACTGTATGCTGGACCAGGCATCTATGTGAGCATACAGGGGTGATCTTCGTTAGTATGGAGCTTACAGTCTAGTAGGGGAGAAAGGTGTTTGTCCAATTATCAGGCAAAGAAATGTGACATTGAAGCTGCAATGCAAGCTCTGTAGGAGAGGTCCATGTGCTTTGAGAACCTGTACTTGGGATTTGACCTTGACAATGAGGCCATGGAAGGTGCCCTCAAGGAAGTAATGCTTGAGGTGAGAATGATTCAGGAAAAGGAAACTGCAAAGTCTCTGCAGAAGAAAAAAGCATGGGGTTGAGAGAGACTGACAGACGCCAAAGGGCATGTCTGAAATGAAGAGAAAGCAGGGAAGGGTGGAGAAAGGAGAGACCAGCGAGAGGAAGGGGCAGCCACGTAAGGGTTCCTAGTGAGTCAAGGAACTTTGACCTTCTCTTAAGGTCAAACAGAAGTCATTAAAGTATTGCAAACAGGGCAGTGACACAGATTTCATTTCAAAAAGGTTGCTTTGGCTTCCATGAGAAGAAGACATTGTGTTGGGGGCGGGCAGCAAAAGTAGATACAGGTTCACCAACCAATACCCCAGGTCAACAATGACATTATTTGGGACCAGGGATATGGAAAGAAGTGAACAGACTCTGGAGAACTTTAGGAGTTAAGATTTGCAGAGCTTGGTGATGAATTGGCTATGGAAAGAGAGGGAGGGGGAGGGGTCAAAGGTGATGGCAGGACTTCTGGCTCGTTTAACTGAGATGATGATGGTCTATTCACTGACCTGGTGAATACTGAGGAAGACCGGATTTGAGAAGGATGATTATCAGCTTAGTTTTGAGGTAAGTCTGAGGTACCATTAAAATACTCCCCCCAAAGACGCTAAACAGGAAGTAAGAGATAAAATTCTAGTTATAAGAGATGTTGAGGATGCAATTTTTTAAGTGGGCACCCTCGTCTATGGATGAAGGTTAGTGGGCACTTGGCATTCTTCTGAGCTGTCTCCCATCTGAACCCCCTTTGGGAAAGCCCTCGCTTTAGGAGGAAAAGCCCACCTCCCACAGTAGGAGCTAAGGCCTGCTGTGGGGATGACCTGCAGTTTAGATCTAGGACTGTATCTCCCAGAACCTCTGTGGCTCCACAACAGAGTTTGACTTGGCATTGACTGGGCATTTACTTGGCATTCAAGTAGCTCCTTCTGCCACACAAAGGCAGGTCTTTCCCTACTTTATAGCTAGTTAAACCAAGGTGTAAATATCAAAAGAGAGGTGTTATATGGTTGGCTAAGGAGAGTGAGCTGGGTGAGGAGTCAGAAAGACTGGCTTGGCCACAGCTGGCCATGTGACCTTGGATAAGCTTTCCCACTCCTGCCTCAAACCCTACCCCCCACCTTCATGAGATCATGGACGTTGGGGATCTCCAAGGCCCTTACCACCCCCCGTAGATGTGTACTTGCCCCTAGCAGCTTAAGGACAAGCAACCAAAGCAATCACCTGGTTAATTCAGAGAGAGGGACTATCCTCCTGAAATGAGAAGGCAGATTTTTATTTTTCCGGCCCTGAAGAATCGAGATTATTCATCCCCAAAGCTGTACATAAGCCACCCAGAATAGCAAAGAGTTGAAAGAAAATGAGTTCATCTGCAGATTTAAAACAAAGTTCTTTTTTTCCTCTTTGACAATAAGATTTTTTTTATTTTATTCTATGTTTTCTTTCAGTATGAACTTCCTCTCATTTTGCTTACTTAAACGAAGGTAATAAAACAGTCCCAGGGGACATATGGTTACTGGTAATTGAGACAAAACAGAAGCAGTTTGGGCCCTGAGAGGTTTTGCCTGCGTAGTGGGCCAGCGCTGTCCAGCAGATTTCTGTGATGATGGACGTCCTATCCTGTGCAGTAGTTTAGTTGCTCCTAACAACATGTGGGCAGTGCAATTAAACAACAGGATTTTAAATTTTAATTAATGTAAATGTAGACTGAAATAGCCACAGGTGACCACTGGCTCAGGAGCTAGGCACGGTACTACATGTTGGCAGCCAAGTGGACCTTACCACGGGCGTGTCTTCTGCCTCAGTAAGAAGCCCCGGGGAGAAATGTCCATTTCCTGAAGTTAATCATTTGGAGCTTGCTTTGGGATGGGGATTGCAGGACAGGGCGGGATTCACTCCAGTGTTGTGTGGGTTTATTAATTATCTCGTCCTCATGCGTGCTCAGTCATGTCCAACTCTTTGTGATCCCATGGACTGTGGAGCCCACCAGGCTCCTCTGTCCATGGCATTTCCCAGGCAAGAATACTGGAATGGGTTGCCATTTCCTCCTCCAGGGGATCTTTCCCACCCAGGGATTGAACCCCAGTCTCCTGCATCTCTGCGCCACCTGGGAAGCCCATTGTCTCATGATTGCTTTTGTAAAGGGACTACCTCTCTGAACCCAGAATTAGGAGCTCTGAATTCGAAGGCATTTATTAGGCTTAAATTTATGTGGTGTGAAATCTGTTAGATCATTTGCTCATCAGTGGGTTGTCTAGAAAAAAGGCCCATCTACAAAGGGTTTTCAGGGTGAGGGTCACCGGTGTAATAAGAAACATACCAAGCCTGGCCTCCAGCGAAAGACTGTGGGCTTTCAAGTCAATTTGGAGTTTGCGAAGTGGCCTTTTGAAGACCTTGCCATTGGTAACATTTCCTCTCTTATTAAGAAAAAGAGAGAGAGGCTGAGAGCGCAATTATTTTTCACTCTTGTTCAACTTAACCCAAAGGTAGGAGCCCCTTGTGGTTCACACTTGAAAGCGTGGAGTAGTTACATGGGACAGCCAGGCTGGGAGTAAACCTTCAAAGCTCATAGGTAGATGCTGAGGTCTGCCTATGAGAAGGTTTGGTTAAAATGTGGACAAATCAGACAGTAGGACTGGTTTTCAACTAACCCCAGCAGTCAAACGCATGGCTAATACTCACTGCATTTTATCAGAAGAAATCATCCATCTTGGTCTAGAGAGCAGCTCGTTCGTTCGACACACACTGGCAATGGGCTACGTGCAGGCTGTGAGCAAGGTTCTAGGGGTGTAAAGATAAAGACGCGGCAGCTACTGGCCCCGGGCGGGGGTTGGGGTCTCCCAGTGCAGAGACCCGGGGACAAATTCGGATGGGAGGAGCGTCACCCCCAGGAGGGAGCACAGAAAGCCCAGTGCAGGGGAGGGTGATTTTCGCTTTTTTTTTTACTTCATATTTCTGAAAATGTCCACAACATTTCCAGGGAAAGAAAATAGAATCATGAAACTTCATAAGTGCTCTGGGATGAATTGAATCTGAGAGATTCTATTACATTCGGGAGGAGGGGGCGAGGGAACCTCAGATGGATATATTCTAATACTAATTCCCCTCAGGCCTGGCTCTCTTGACTCCCACCTTCTTCTAGGGCTTCTGCCCCTGTTGAGGAAATTGCTGCCCCAGGAGAGGGAGTGTCCCCCTATCGCTAGCACGAGCCACGGTGTGCGGGGCGGGAGGGGTGCTCCCCAGCCAGGCTGGAGACATTTGTCTTCCACCCGATCGTGTGAGGCGCGGGGAGCACAGATAGTGAACATTTCCGGGGGGCTGGAGGATGGCGTGTGCCGGGGAGAGGGGAGGCTGAATCATCTGGTCGTTGGTACCCAGCTAGGGGGTCTGGAGGCCAAGGGCAGTCAGGCAGCACCCCCACAGGGAGAGGGACCCCCAACGGGAGAAGGACTCCATGGGAGTGGGACCCCCACTGGAGGGGGACCCCCATAGGAGAAGGACTCCCACGGAAGGGGGACCCCCGCAAGAGAGGGGCCCCCACGGGAGAGGAATACCCATAAAAGGGGGATCCCCACAGGAGAAGGACGCGCTCACACTGGGTTGGGGAAGAGCATGGAGCCCGACTAGAGGCCACAGGCCCGGTCACGGAGCCTCTAGGACTGTGCACGTGAGAACCTTGTCACTTAAGCCAGCTTCTGGCCGAGGGCAGGCGGTCAAGACAGGAAGGGTGAGGATCCGCAAGCCGAGGGGCCATTACAGTTCACACCGGCCCCCTCCCAGCCGTCCCCGCAGCCCAGCCCAGCCCCCTCAGCACTGCCTTAATGCTAACCACCTGGCACCTGCCATCAGGGGCCTGACACTGGCCAGGCCTCTTCGGGCACCTTTCATGTGACATTTCTCCTTCTTCGGCTTTCACAGGACAAGGGGTTACTGCCCACGGCGCTGGGAGATGAGAAGCAGGCCCCGGGGGTGAGGAGGGGTCCACTGGGACCCTGGCTTCCCTAGGGCAGGGGCCACAGCTCCCGTCCCCACAGAATCCAGATGGGGGCGGTGAAGACCAAGGGGGCGGTTATCTGTGCTGACACCCCTCCACGCCCAACCTGCAGACACAGCGTATCACCAAAAGGCCCAGAGAAGGTGACAGCCCCCAAGCTTTTCCGAGAGACCCCAACAGGCACCGACGGTCATCAGGCCTGGGAGCACTGTCAGATCCCTTCCAAGGATGAGGTTCACTTCTGCAGAACATGTCTGCAAAACCGCTAGGTCTCCAACCTCAGAACACAGAGGGAATTCAAAGTATCAGGCACCCCAACTGACGCTGTTACTGTAGGGGAAAAAAATTGATCGGCATTTATAGTAATTTTAGGCATAGATCTCTTCCACCCAAGGCAACCCAGGAAGCAAGGAGAAGAAGAAGGGACTGGGGGTTCAGCAGTGCCAGGTTCAAGTCCGAAGGCCGACACCTCTAGCCACGGGTGTGAGCGTGCTCAGCAGCTCAGTTGTGTCTGACTCTTTGTGACCCCATAGACTGCAGCCTGCCAGGCTCTTCTGTCCAGGGGATTCTCCAGGCAAGAATACTGGAGTGGGTTGCCATTTCCTCCTCCAGAGGATGTTCCTGATCCAGAATCAGACCAGCAGCTCCAGCATCTCTTGCATTATCAGGCAGATTCTTTCTACCACCGAGCTACCTGGGAAGTCCCTCTGGTCAAGAGTGGGCGGTGATGTGCTCAGTCACTCAGTCATGTCCAACTCTTTGCACCCCCGTGGACTGCAGCCCGCCAGGCTCCTCTGTCCATGGGGATTCTCCAGGCAAGAATAATGGAGTGGGTTTGCCAGGCCCTCCTCCAGGGGATCTTCCTGACCCAGAGATCGAACCCAGGTCTCCTGCACTTCAGGAAGATCCTTTACTATCTGGGCCACCAGGGAAACCCAGACCTCGGCTTAATTGTGGAACCTAATTCCTCAAAGGGAAGAGACCACCCTGCCTGTTGCCTAAGGGTTGTGACGTTTCAGTGAGACAGCGTCTGGGAAAACCTTCCACAGAGAGCAGGCGTGGGGAAGGGCACTGGCTTTTCCTAGGTGCCAACCATCCATCAGGGGGTTCCCAGCTCACCCCCACCACAGTTCAATGACCATCCTCTCCTCCCTGTGTTACAAAGGGTGGTTACTTAACTGGTATTGAGTGGTCTCACCGCACACAGCCAGGAAGTGGCCGCAAGTTTTTGAATGTGAGGTTGGTCACTCTACACCGTTTCACAGGCCATGCATGAGTGTGTTCATCACTGCAGGGTCGGACCCAAAGCAGGGGCCACAGAAGATTCTACACAGGGAGAGAAGGCCTGGGAAGTCTTGATGTCTGGGTTGCCAGGCCGTGCGAGGTGCCCCCACCCCGAGGGGCTACAGGGAGGACCCGAAGGTGGTGTTGGATGTCCGTGGGAATCTCCAGTTCTCCAGTCACTTGGAACTGCCCTGGTGAGCGGTGATTTACACATGGTGGCTCTGAGGACGCCCTGTTTGATCTCTGGCCTGAGCCCTGAGTGGCCATCCCACCCCCGTCCCCACCTGGAGGGCTCCCATGACCAGCCAGCCAACAAAGAAATGGGGCCTGACTTCGGGCCCGGTGGGCAGGCGGCAGGGTAGAGGTGGGAGGGGAGGGATGTCCTTCAGGGTTATTTCCTGGGAAAAGAGCAGCGGGACAGAAAGCACACCACAAGCTCTGACTCAGATGCCAAAGTTCTAAGCCCAGGCTCATTAACAGGAGGCTCTGGGGCATTTTTCGTACCTTCCCTGAACCTCTGTGGGCTTTCCTGGTGGCTCAGACAGTAAAGAATCCACCTGCAATGTGGAAGACCCAGGGTGCAATCCCTGGGTCAGGAAGATGCCCTGGAGAAGGGCATGGCAACCCACTCCAGTATCCTTGCCTGGAGATTTCCATGGACAGAGAAGCTTGGTGGGGTCTCTTCCATGGGGTCGCTATCTCCTTGTAAAGTGGAGGTGGTCTGGCCTTCTTTGAAGAGATGTGCGGTCAATACAAATACTCCAAGTCTCTGATTTAGAGAAGGCCCTCACTCAAAGCTACCCAGCATTGCTGTTATTATTTAGTCAGGAAGCCTAGCCCTGAGGCAATAGCCTGATTTCTCTAATCATTGGCCCAGTTCTCAGTTCAGTTCAGTTCAGTCACTCAGTCATGTCCGACTCTTTGCGACCCCATGGACTGCAGTATGCCAGGCCGCCCTGTCCATCACCAGCTTCTAGTTTGCATTAAATGAGGGAGGTGCACGGGGCTTCTTTCTGGTGGCAAATCCCTGAGTCCTTCCTCCGTATCGAGGGCCCATGGCAGCACAAGCTGCTTCTGAGCGAACTGACCTTGGGTTCTGACGGCCTCGGACCTGAGCCCTCTGACCCAACTCCCGAGCAGGAGGGTGGGGAGGACGTGGATGAGGCTCCCCCGGTTCGGGTGCAGAGACTCCGCACGTAGGGAGCGTGGGCGCCATCCCTTCACCCGAAAGCCAGCGAGCGGGCAGGGATGCCGCCTGGGGAGGGCGTCATTTTCTAAAGGGAGGAGGAACAGAGGCCGAAGACCACCACACTCTCAAATCAGGGTCCCCAGGGTGGGCTGGGAGACCCATGGGGCCACGTTCAGCCCAGAGGGTGAAGGTTGAAAGAAGGGCCCCCCTTGCTGCCACCTCTCAGGCTTGGCACATGTGTTCAGGACACAGCAGCACGTCTGGGCGCACAGTGGTCCCGAGTACCCGGGCGCTGTGGCTTCATTCACAGTCCGGTTTGGCGTCGGTACCCAGGTCTGTCCTTAACTCCCTGCCAAGCGGAGATGGTGGGGCCCGATGACCCCCTCCAGCCCTTCCCGGTTGGCTATTCCAGCTTCCCCTGCTCCTTCAGGAGCTGCCACTGTGTCCCCTCTCCGTGGCAGGTCCTTGGGGATGAAACAGGGAGAGAGAGAAGCCCAGACCTCCCCTGGAGCACAGACAGGCAGGATGCCCAGGCTGAAGTGATGCCTGGTGAATAGACGGGAGCAGGAGAGACATGCGCTGAGCTGGGAGAGACAGAGAGAGAAATGTGTGAGACCCAAATTCACATCCTCCATGGGACGTCAGACTCCAGGGGGCGGGCAGGAAGGAAAGAGGAGGCTGGGACCCTAGGCACCTCGGGCAGCCCTGACCTTCCCTCTTCCCGGCCGGAGGCAAACACGACAGCTCTGCAGCTCAGCGAGGCCACAGTCCACGGGCAACAAGCTGCGGCCTCTCCCAGGAAAGATGAGCCCGAGATCTGATGGTCAGAACAGTTGTCCTTGGGAGTTACTTGGTGGTCCAGTCGTTAGGACTGTGGGCTTTCACTGCCTTGGCCCAGATTCAGTCCCTGGTGAGGGAACTGAGATCCTGCAAGCTGTGCAGCCAAAAAAATAAGAAAAGAACCACTGTCCTTCGTGAGCTGAGAAACAGTCTAAGAGGATGGGAGCCACGAGGATCCTGCTATGCCAGGGCCAGAGAGGTGACCTCTGAAAGGTAAGTCACAGATTTGGGCTCGAGATGCCAATTCCTGTCCGAGAAGAGGATGACCTATGGCTGAAATGGGTGGAGGATGGGGTAGAAAGGCAGCTGAGCTGCTCCTCAGGTTTGACAGCTGCCCACACTTTAGGCCACCTGAGGCTACATTAATAAAGGCCCAACGTCCAGTTCCAAGGAGGTGAGGACCCTGCTTCGTGCGGCAGCCATCAGACCCAACTTGGAGCATTGCCTCAGTCCTGGATTCCATCTCTCATCACTTGAGCGTATTCAGAGCAAAGTGATCAGGACGAGGAGGACCTTGAAGTCTCTCTAAAGGGGCAGAACAGAAGGGGTTCTAGCTCTTCGGTCTGGAGAAAAGCCCAGTGGGATGTGTTTTTGAAGGACTTCATGGAGTAAAGAGAGACGTATCCGGTCTGGTGGGGGCGATGGCGTGAAGAGCAGTGGAGGGAATGAAAGGAATCCACATTTCAACAGAGTTAGAACTGGTCCAGCAGTGACACCGTGGCCTCACACAGAGCGAGCCTCCCATCCCCAGAAGCATGCAACAGAGATGCATGAAGGTCATGTGGAAGGCTGGAGAGAATGAGCCTGTGTGGTGGAGGGGTGACTCCCTCTTACGTTTCCTGCATCTTTGAGCTGAGAGTCTCTGGTTCTAGGAATTCTCCCAGTGGCGAACCCACAATGCAAGATGCACCTGTTTGCATGCAGAAAAGCATCGTCTGCCAGGGTCTCCCTGCTGACCACGTGGGCCGTGCGAGTTCGCTGAGCGCAAGGAGCTGAGCCTCAGGTCCGCACCAAGGGTGATGTCAGCATGAAAGCACAAGCTCTTGGGCCCACACCTTTCCAGGTCACTGAGCTGTCCCTGCAGCAGGAAGAAGCATTTCCTGGCCCTGGTCTCCTCTCAGGGGTCCCTGGCTGGGCATCCTGTTTCTGGTGGGGCAGGGCATCCTGTGAGGGGTCCCTGGGGCCCTCTGGAGCCTCTTGGGGGGCAGACGGGCCAGAGACATCACAGTGCTTGCATCAGCTGGGGAGTTGGGTTTCCCCAAGGGCAACCCCTGAGGGGGAGGAAATGCTATCCTGAGGGGTCTTCCAGGGAAGACCCCTCTACCTTCCTGTCAACTGCCCTCACCCCTCCTCAGCTACTTTTTTTGGGGGGAAGGGGGACTTCTTATGGGATCTTGGTTCCCTGGTCATGGATTGAACTCATGCCCTCGGCAGTGAGAGCTCCGAGTCCTATCCACTGGACCATTAGAGAATTCCCTCAGCAAATTCTTTTAAAAAAACCCTTCTTTAGTGTGTTCAGCTACCCCTAAAAGCCTGACCCAGTGCCTGCCATCTGCCGGGCCATGCAGTCAGGAGGAACATCACTGCAGGGCAGCCTGGGTCTGTGCCCGAGGGGTGCTCTGGGTGGAGGGGACTCAGCGCCCGGTGGGGCCGGGGTGTCTGCCCCCCAGGAGTCTGAGCAGAGCAGCACAAAGCCCAGAGGACTGTGCTCACTCAGCCCTGTCCACACTGGAGCCCCTTCTCGGGGCAGGGAAGGGGGTTGGAAGGCAGAGGGGAGGGTGGTCCATCAACTCTGAGCTTAGGGAATTTAGGGAGATCTGAGTATGTGGGACATGTGGGCACACGACCCTGAGGCATCACCCACCTCCCCATGACAGTAAGCTCGTCCTTGATTTCCAATGACAGTAAGTTTGTCCTTGATCCACAAATAACTCAGCTGACCACAGGCAGGTCAGACCCAACCACGAAGCCATGGGATTGAATGGGGTTGAAGCCATGGGACGGAACGGGGTCCCGTTGTGGGAGAAGCGACTGACAAAGACCCTCAGCTTTGCCATCAGAGAAACCAGGGCTCCAAACACAACTTGCTTCTCACCAGCTACAGATGGGGATACATTATCTAATCTTTTTGAACCTCATCAATTTCATCCATGAATGTTCACCCCAGTACCTTCCGTACCTACCAGTGCCTATCTGTAGTGTTCAACCACCCAGTGTTCAGGGCTTTCCTGGTAGCTCAGCTGGTAAAGAATCCACCTGCAGTGCAGGAGACCCCAGTTCGATTCCTGGGTCAGGAAGCTCCCCTGAAGAAGGGACAGGCTACCCTCTCCAGTATTCTTGGGATTCCCTCGTGGCTCAGACAGTAAAGAATCCGCCTGCGATGTGGGAGACCTGGGTTCGATTCCTAGGTTGGGAAGATCCCAGGGCATAGCAACTCACTCCAGAATTCTTGCCTGGAGAATCCCATGGACAGAGGAGCCTGGCGGGCTACAGTCTATGGGGTCACAAAGAATTGGACACGACTGAATGACTAAGCACAGCATAGCACAGCACCCAGCCTTCACACCCCTTCCTTCTAACCAGCTTCCCTTGAGGAACCATCTTCTCTCACTTCTGGTGGGGCTCTGAGCTCTGTGGATACAGTGACCATATCACCTGAACCTAACCAATCATGCACCAAATATGCCAGCCACAGTGACTGGTCGTGAGTAGGTATATGATCTATATTGTGCAAATCGTCACTATACATCTGGGTCTTACACAAAAGCAGCTCTCCACTTTGGCTGGACCCAGAGTTTCTGGGCCTGGGATTGTCGGGGTCACTGTACGCAGCCTGAAAATGAAGCCAACCTAGAAAACAAGAGAGCCAAGGGGCACAGAGAAATCAAGGCTCTTTGCCATTAGATGCACACCTGGATCAAGTCCGGTCTGCAGCCTGAGTCTGGGCTTCTTGATTATGTGGACTGGTACATTCCCTTTTAGGTTTAAGCCAGTTTGAGTCGAATTTGTTACCGCTTGCAACCTGATGCATATGTAAGTTACTCACTTTCTCTTCATAGTGGAGCAGGAATTGCTCACTATGCTATGGTGCATGCTGGTATAGAGGACTAGTTGGCACACACCTGCTTAAATAAGTCAACATTCCTACCCTGAAGTAGTAAGTCTTAATCATTCTTCAAATTCACCACTGTCACCTCTACCTAGAAGCCTTCCCTGAACTCACCAGCTGGGGCCTGGTGCTCTGGGCCCTCCGTGTTCTGCCATCACACTTGCAGATCCTACTTGTATTTTGTCTACTTGTCTGTCTCCCACACAGGAGGAAGAAAAGATCTGGGTATTAATCATTTATATATAAGCAGGTAGGTGAAAAGTAAAATGGCTGATGAATGACAAAAGTGATGGGAAAAATTCACATGCCTGGACACCAGAGTCACACAACTTCACTACCAAATATATAAAGCGTATGCTGCAGAGGGTGTTAGCTGTCTGCTCAACATTAACTTTTCCATTATCCCAAAATGCCCAGAGAAAGGGGAAGGAAGGAAGGAAAGAAAGATAACTAAAAAGAAATCTGCATGTTCTAGCCTCCCTTGCAGAGATGTGACCTCAAGTTCTGGCTGATGAGATGTGAATAGAAGTCATTGGGTCAGATCTCTGGGAAAAGCCTTTAAAATTAGGTAGGGAGCTCCTTTTGCCCCTCCCTTTCTTCCCCCTTTTTGCTGTTCTAAGTGCACATGTGATGGCTGGAGCTCCAGCAGCAAGCTCAGATCATGAGGAATCTTTGAGGATGGAAGCTATGAACAAAGTATGGCAGAGCAGAAGGAACCTGGATCTCTGATGATGGAGGACCAACTATATCAGCTCCAGACTGCCTGCCTCCACATCTTTTTTATATTTAAAATAAATAAGTAAATAAATATTTTGCATTTTGTTGTTCAGTTGCTAAGTTGTGTCTGACTCCTTGCAACCCCATGCACTACAGCACGCCAGGCTTCCTTGTCCCTCACCATCTCTCAGAGTTTGCTCAAACTTACACGCACTGAGAGAATGATGCTACCCAACTATCTCATCCACTAACACCCCCTTCTCCTCATGCCCTCAAATTTTGCATTTAGGCCACCATTATTTTGAATATGCTATTGTACATATTTGAGCCTAATCCTAACATAACAAATTCTTATATTACTACTCATTGATAATAGGTATTTCTTTTATTCTAATCATAAAATTAAATTTTAAATTTATGTCCAACATTTAGAATAGTGCCTATGTGCCAGGTAGTCTGAAGACACAGATATACAGAAGAGAAGGAGACATTTTATAACTGATTAAAATGCAAGTACCAGTTCATCACTTTCTCTGGGAGAAAAAAAAAGGAACTATTTTACTGATTTTACAGTATCGCAATGAGAGATTGTTAATTTTAAAGTTAAAGCTTATATTTCCTTATGTTAATTCCAGTTTCCCTTCTTCCCCAGTGACAGCAGGTGGCAGGGCTCTGGGTGGTCAGAGTAATTCCTCTCCGACTTCCTGCCACGGAACCTGAGTGGATCAAAAGGCCAAGAGAATGAAGAGACTTTTCTCCTTCAAAATAGCTCCTCGGCCCCTTGAAATGAATGAGCAGCTTCTTAAACAGACTTTCTCCCTTCCTCTGCTTCCCCCCTTCCCACCCCCTACCCGTCTCACATTCCCCATGGTTGGCGAGGCAGAAAATTCACAAGAACAAAGCTCTTACCCTAAAAAGATCCTCTTTTCACTCTAGGGTCAGTTCCACACTGGGGGCTTCCAGAGGAGTCATCTTGAAATTAAGAAAAGGAAAAAAGTTGCATAGATGTCAGGGAGATCACACACACCAAGGTGCCCAGCTCCAGCCCTCCCAGCCCGCACCACACACGTGTGCCCCATGGGGACCCACAGATAGAGCTCGTCAGGCAGGCTCCCATGATGCAGAGTGTGCAAGGAATCTCCAAACCCGGGAGACCAAGGAATGGATCATCTCCCTGCTCGGTGTGAGTCCTGGGCAATTTCTAGGGACCTCATCTTACCCTTCTGAAAAATGGGCAAACAACCTGCACCCTGCCTCTCTCACACACCTGATCGCCTGGTAGCCTCCTGGCATATTATCTACCTGGGATCCCCTTCCCCACCCCCAGCTGTGCACTTGGGTTAATTAAAGTCAACATTCTTTACACTTCATCGCTTATAAAACGTCCAAAAGCTAGATTCCATGTGGAACTCGCTCTGACTCAGCTGGGGTGCCAGTGTGGTACCCTCATTCCTCATCAATCAGTCTGGGACAAGATTCAGCATCTGGGGCTCCCTGGGATCAGCCGCCCCCCTAGGAGCTGGGCCAGCCCCCACCTGGAGTTGTAACCAGGAGGGGCCAGGGGGCGGCCAAGCACGCACTCCTACACTGTGCCCTGGGGCCAGGTCAAGGTGATCGAGTTTCCTTCTCCAGTCAGAAACCCCATCACCTCTGGCTCCAAAGTAATAAACTCAATCTTGGGGCTTGAACTGTTAACACGGTTCATTTCTGGGCCAAATCCCTGAAGCTGAAGGGTTTATTTTTAAGGACAAGCAGTTTGCTGTTTTCAGCGTTTCTCATCAGAAATAGTGCAATTCAGCCCGATCTGCATTGGAAGCATAATTTATCATCTCACACAGATGGTTGACTAAGGGTGGGGAGGAGGCTCACTTTCCATTTTAGTTCAGCAAACGTTTCCTGAGCTCCTGCATGTGCCAGGCAGAGAGCAAGGCACTGGGGATGCACTGACCATCAGGCAGGCTCCTGGCTTTGAGATGTTCACAGTCTAGGTGGGAGATAGACCTCTAATCCCAGCTTTGGCATCAGAGTCTCAGGGTCTATTGGACAATAGCCATTTACTACTAGGGTCTTGGGAAAATTACCTTACCTCCTTCTAGCTTTTGATGTTGTTCAGTTCTAAGTTATGTTTGACTCTTTGCAACCCCATGAACTGCAGCACGCCAGGCTCCCCTGTCCTTCACTATCTCCTGGAGTTTGCTCAGATTCATGTCTGTTGAGTTGGTGATGCTATCTAACTATCTCATCCTTTGCTGCCCCCTTCTTTTGCCTTCAATCTTTCCTTGTATCAAGGTCTTTCCATGAGTTGGCTCTTCATATAAGGTTTGTCAACTTTGTTGGTCTTTTCAAAAAACCAAACTTATGTTCTGCTCATTTCCTCTGTTGGTTTTCTATTTTCTGTTTCACTAATTTCCACTCTAATCTTTATTATTTCCTTCCTTCTGCTTGCTTTTGGTCTAGTTTACTCTTTTATTTTTTTCTTCTTCTCAGTGAAGTGGATGATTAGAGTATCAATGTGAAATCTCTCTTCCTTTTGAACATAGTCATTCACAGCTATAAATTTCCCTCCAGGCACTGTTTTCCCTATATCCCATACAATTTCCTACGGTATGATTCCATTTTTATTCATCTCAAGTATTTTCTAATTTCCTCGTTGATTTCTTCTCTGACTCATTGGTTGTTTAGTATTGTGCAGTTTAATTTCCACATATTCGTTATTTATTTCGTTGATTTCTAACTTCCTCCCATTGTGACTGAAGAACACATCTTATATAATTTCAGTCTTTTTAAATGTACTGAGGCTTGTTTTATAGCCTAGTATGTGGTCTATCTTGGAGACTATTCCATATGCACTTGAGAAGAACATTTGTTCTGTTGTTGTTGGGTGGAGTGTTCTAGAGATATTTGTTATTTCTAGTCAGTTATTTATAGTGTTAAAGTCTTCTATTTCCTTTTTCATCTTCTGTTTGGTTGTTCTACGCACTGTTAAAGGTAGGGATATTTAAGTTTCCAATTATTGTCGCTGAATTGTTACCTCCCCTCTTGGAACCTTACTTCCTTAGAGGAAAATAATTATTCTTGCCTTGCAGAGATGTAGAGACGTCCATTCTACTACCCAACGGACGTTACTGATGTGTCTCAGAATGACTTGACAGAATAGAGGACAGTGGTGGTGAGGATTTCATTCTAGAATAACTGGGAAGTTCTGGGTTAAGCCAGCACAGCTTCAGTATGAAAACCAAAATCCTTCTTAAAGAGAAAGGTGTCTGCTTCTGCGGCCTTATATTCAGGATATGCACATCTCTTGTCCAAAATGATAAAAACTAAGTAGCTAACAAATCCTAACTTCTCATCCTTCATTTGCTAGCTGAGGTCTAAAATTCCTTCATAGAAATTTCTTGTGATAACCTATTTATCCATCCATACATAAATCTTCTCATCATCCATACATCTCTTCTTTCCTTTCTTCCACCTCTACGAATGGTTTACTCAGCCATCTTCTCTGGGTCAGATTCTGGTCCAGGTACTGAGGACTCTGAAATAGGACCTGCTATAAAGGATCTGTCCCATCTAGGAATCGACCCTGACATGGAAGCAGGTAAATAAAATATATAAATATAAATGTTACAATAAAGGAAGGAACAAAAGGTTTGGAGGGCACCAAAGAGGAAGTGACCTGCCTGATGGGAGAAACAGGAGAGGAGATCAAGATGACTTCCCAACAAATGCTAACAGAACTGAAGAGAAGTTGTCAACAGAGGCTTGAGTTTCATAACCCTCCCTGCCCCTGCCAATCCTTCCAGGTAAGACGGGGCCCATGGGAGGAGAAGGGAGGAAAACAAGAGGATGTTACACAAAGTGAGTCATCCAGCCTCAAACAACCGAGAACTGCAAAGGCAAAAAGTTCTTGATTTGGAAGTTCGCCAGCTTCAATGCTATTACAAAAATAACCGTGATGAATTCACATATTTCTCTGCAAGGATGGGTCCACCATAACACTGAAACCTCAGCCATAGGAAATCGGAGCTTTGGGCCCCATATGTTCAAAATCACGCCCTTATTTTGGTCAAATTCTCTTGAAGAAGTTAAAAGCTGTATTTTCCTATTGAAAGTGGTCCTGCTCTTCCATTCCCCCAGGGGCCATTCCTGCTCAGGGTTCAGAATCACCAGATGCCTTTTATTTGGCTCTCAGTCTCCACAGAACTGTTGTTGCTGCCAGGTAAGTGGATAGACTCTCCTCAAAACATGAAAAATAAGCTAATCAATATTTGTCATATGTCCACTACGTACACTGTAGGAAGAGGAAAAACCCTTCACTAGAGCTATTGGATCCACCTGAAGACCCAGAAAGGGGGAAAAGTCATGAAACAGTTTTGGTTTTCTTTAAATTAATAGCTACCTATGCATAAGGGCAAGACCAAGAGTCATGTACTGGAAGGCTTCCTAAAGGCAGAGCACAGAACCAAAAATCAGAGATTCTGGAGCCTGACTCAGCCTGCTGGACTTGGACTTAAACTTTCTGAACCTTGGATTTCTCATCCGCAAAAAAAAGAAAAAATAGAGAGGAAAAAAACTGGCTCTTACATGAGGCTGAAAATAAAATATCTGGTGTGCAGTTAATATTCAAAAGTGTGGTGTTCTCTTGTCTCCACAAAGGAGGTGACAGTGACTCAGATCCCTGAAGCTGGGTGGAATCTGACGGGTGAATAGAAGGCGGGAAGGCCTCCCAGGAGGCAACAGCAGCTGTACAGTCCTGGCAGAAAGAACAACAGGGTGCCACGGGTAAGCACCTGCTTCCTAATTCTAGCTTCACTGCTCACTGGTCCGGTGATCTTGAGTAAACCACTCACCTCCTGATGTCTCAGTCTTCTCATCTGTAAAATGGGAACACTAATAGACCCTATCTTCTGGATTATGAGGGTTCATTGAGTTAAGATGAGTAAGCACTTAGAACAAGACCTGGTACTTAGGGATAGGTCAGTTAATACTATCTGTTGTTATACATGCAGGGGAGTGAGAAGACCAAGTTCAATGTGAATTGGGGAATAAAAGAACTAATAGGAAGACTAGAACCAAATTTTAGAGGACCTTAAGTGTCCTCTTTTTCTGGATACTTGATTAAGGCAATAAAGGTCTACTTCAGATTCTTGAGTGGGGGCTGATATGAATTAATTATAAATTAAAATACAGCCATGGAAATAAACAGACTCCTGTTGCTCTTTTAATTATACCAAAAAAGGCTATGTCTTGAATAATGACTCAAGCCTCCTTCTTCTGTCGCCTAAGATGGCAGTCTTTGGAGAAAAGTAGAAAGCAAAGGACATAGCACATATCTAGGCATTTCTCCACTCAGATCTCTTTTCACCTTCAATCCCATGAAATCACTGGAGAGTCTGGCACTTGGGGTGTCTGCTCATTGTTTCGGCTTTTCCAATAAGGGGGCGCAGCCACTTTCTGAAGTCACTAGGCTCATTGTCTGGGCTGCCTGGCTAAGCCCACCCATTCTGCCCTCACTCCCACCCACACCCACCCACAGCCAGGCCAAGTCAATCCGGGGATCATCCCACAAATCTCCACCATGCTCTCAAAGAGCGATGCCATAATTCCTAGGATCACCGGATAAGTGGCAGGAAGGTGAGTGGCGTGAACATGATACCCCATCCCACTGCATTCAGACCTGAGCTTTTTTAGAGACTGGCAGAGTCAAAGAAACGACTGGGGGAAAGCAGCCTGCTTTCTGGAGACGGTGATGAGAACGGCAATTAGCATAGATGCGATTTTGACACACGTGTGGAAGTTCTTTTGTACAGAGAAATCCCAAATGCTGGGTCCAGGAGAAAGGCCATGTGGTGGTCCTTTAAGTGCTTTGTGGCAGAAGAAACCACTGTAGCACAAACCATATGGGGCCAACTCATGGGGATAAAAACCCTAATTCACATTATTCTTAGCCTTCATGAGCCAGAAAAAAAAAAAAAAAAGACTACGGACTCTGACAAATGTAATGGGAAAAAAATTCCTTTGAATCTGTGATTTGCTTAGCAGGAAAAAAAAAAAAAAAAGGAAGTCAGGTAATCCTTAAGTGACCCCAAGTGGTAAAAATATCCCAGCAGAAGTGTTTAGGTGTTGGTGGGCATTCTCGGTGTGACTCTAGCGCCACCTGGTGCACTTGGCTGGGAATGACAAGCCACAGACCCCAAGGGAGAAGTGGTGAGCTTTTGTGTCTTTCCTCAGGGTGCCGGGTCTTGAGTCGACAGTGGGGAAATGAATAAAAAAATTTATGGACGAAAGCAAATGAGGACAGAATTTGTTATTACAACCAACACAACTAACACCAAAATTTCAAGTGAATGGTATTTAATGACGTGGATATAATCCAATATAGCTTTTCAGAGCCAAACAAAATACCTCAAGTTTCCAGCCTGGGTGGCTACCAGTCAGCCAGTTCTCTCCCCAGTATGTCTTCAAAGTCATGGGAGCGCCTGCTAAACCTGACTGCCCTTAGGCTGACCATCACCTTGCTGACTGAGCTTCCACTGGGACGACGGCCCCAGAGGTTTCCTTGTCCCCTCCCGTCATTACCTAACACTTTCCCACAGGGCAGGGTCCTGACCGGTCCCCTCGCCCTTCAGCATCTCTCTGTCCGAACACAGAGCCCTTCTTTCCCTGCACAAGTCATGTGAACACTGTTGTCGCCCAAGTCGCATCTATTGATGCCATTCCTATTGGCTTATTGGCCATTATCTCCCCACCTCTGAAAAGGCAACCCACTCCAGTGTTCTTGCCTGGAGAATTCCATGGACAGAGGAGCCTGGCGGGTTGCAGTCCGTGGGGTCACAGAGAGTCAGACACGACTGAGTTACTAACACACACCACCCCACACCACCCCCCACCTCCAACCTCCATGCTGGCGACTCCTGTTCGGATCAGGATTTTCATGCGAGATTCTCTTCCCTGAGACCCTGACCCACCCCAAAAGCAGAACACCCTTGCCATCCAATCATTGCCCTACAAGAGAGACAACCCCTCACTGTCTCTTCAAATCCTACTTGGCAGTAGCAAGTATTTATCCTTTGGGATTTAAGTGAAGGCAACATACAGCCCAGCAGCCTACCGGAGCCTTCTCTAGTGGACAGAATGCGTTAGCAAGCTGGGGACCAAGATTGAAGGTAAAATAATGAGGTGAGCCAAAGACTTCCAGAGGCTCATACTGTGGTTCTGGGCCAAGTAGAGGAAATGTTCTAAATACAAACAAAGTGGCAAAAAGAAAAAAAAAAAGTTAAAAGCCAAATGGGTTTTGAAAAACAAGCATTTTCTTAAAAGATTTGTCTGGATCCGCAAAGCAACTATTTCAAAGGGAACCAAATTCATCTGGCTATAAATTTTATTTTTTTTTAATAACTCTATTAAGTTTCTCCAAAATGGTACCACTTTTATCAAAATTTTTTCTCGACAATAACCTCTGTTGCATAGTGTAATAGAAGGGTTCCAGCCTGAGTCTAAACCATATTGAACTTTAAGACACGTATCTGCTGGAGCATGTGTGGAGGTCACACAACGATTTGCAGCAGGACCAAGAAACATCTAGTCAGGTCGTTTAAAGCAGCAGCTCTCAACCTTGGCAGCATATAAGCATCACCTGGGGTACCTGGCTCCACTCCAGAACAATAAAATCAGAATTTCTGGAGGTGAAGGACAGATACTCGTGTTTTTTTTTTTTTCCCCCAAAGTTTCCCTAAGGTGGTCCCAATGCACATCCAGGACAGAACCACTTAACTACAGAAAAGATCCACATTAAAGGCAGTGGACCTGCCCCAGAAGACAAGTGATTCTGGTACTGCAAGCATCTCTCCCTCAAGGGTCCCTTTCAGTCGTCTCGCTTGAGTCTTGGAATAAAAGATCGCAGTGAGGGTACTTCCCTGGTGGTCCAGTGGTTAAGACTTCACCTTTCAATGCAGGGCGTGCAGGTTCGATTCCTGGTCGGGGAACTGGGATCGATCTCACGTGCCTCACAGCCAAAAAGTTGAAATATAAAACAGAAGTGATATTGCAACAAATTTTATAAAGACTTGAAACATGGTCCAAACCTCTAAGAGCCATTTCTTCATAACTGTGTTTCTTGATGTGTGGTTGAAGACTTATCTGCATCACAATCTTACAAATTTGTTTTAGATTCCGTCCAACTCTTTGTGACCCCATGAACTGCAGCCCACCAGGCTTCTCCATCCACAGGATTTCCCAGGCAAGAATACTGAAATGAGTTGCCATTTTCTCCTCCAGAGGATCTTCAAGACCCAAGGAAAACCAGCGTCTACTGCACTGGCAGGTGGATTCTTTACCACTGCACCACCTGGGAAGCCCATTTCAGGCCCCACTTTAATCCCAAAGATCTCTTCCTGTGACATAACCAGGAATTGGTAGCATTGCTGGGACTGGGTCCAGGCCTATCTGACTCCAGGTTCTTTCCAATTCCCCATCAACACTTCTGACCAGTAAAAGTGGAATCTCCACCAGAAAAACTAGCGCTTTAGATGGTTTTAATGAAAGAAAATTCTTTAAATCCACAAAATGGAAAACAACAGTAAAAATCCCCCTCCTACTCCTCCCACCAAAGGAATCCTCCATCAATTACTCTGCAACAGCAAAATATTATCCCTCCCTTTCCTTCCTGTCCCACTACATTTTTTCCCTTCTAACAAATAAGGTCATTTGGAAAAAAAATTCCTGACAGATGTCAACATCTATAGAGAAATAATAAAATCATTATATAAGGAAAACTACCCCAGATCTCATTTTATATTCACCTGTACATTTTTCATATTTGAGTCAAGATACAATAAAGTGCATAAGTTGGGAGAATAAGGTGAACATTTTGACTACATAGTTTTGCCCATTTAGAATTGACTGGGAATTTTTTTTTTTTTAAACTGGACCATTTTCAATCACTGCCACATACTTCTACCTTAAAAAGAAAAGTGAAGCCTTGCACCTTATTTACAGCAAGTCTGGATCTCTGTCTGTAGGATAATGATGGTGGAGCAGCAGGAGTGGGGGAGGGTGGGGGGAGGGATAGGGAGTCACGTGCAAAGAGGCTGCAGGTCAGACATAAGAGGACTTCTACTCACCGGCCCCGATTCACACAGCACATGAAGAGACAGGGTGAAAACAGACCTTCAATGCAACAAGTACTATTTCAGTGTGAAATAACTTGCCCAGAATTCTTCCCACATTGTTAGTGTGAATGCCAACCAGAACAACCCTTTAAGAAAGCCATCTGAAGATGACCCTGAAAAATGTTCATAAGATTTCTTTGCTTCAATAATCCAGCTTCTAGGAATCCAAGGAAAACAATCCAGAAGACAGAACGAAGATATTCATGGTTAACACAGGACAACTGTAAACAGTGTGCGTGCATGCTGAGTCGCTTCAGTTGTGTGCAACATTATGGACCGTAGCCCGCCAGGCTACTCTGTCCACGGGATTCTCCAGGCAAGAATACTGGAGGGGGTTGCCATGCCCTCCTGCAGGGGATCTTTCCAACCCAGGGATCAAACCCAGGTCTTTTACGTCTCCTGCACTGGCAGACGAGTTCTTTCCCGCTCATGCACCCAGTGAAGCCCATCAAAGGTAGTCCAAGTGCCTATCATCTGCTGACTTTCGGTGAATGTTTAACATAATCCTGAGTGATGAGAATTACTTTCACCATTTTTATGAACAAAGAAACAGAAGCATAGAGAGCCCATTAGCATCTAGGTCTGACACCTGAGGTTCATAGCCTCCTCAGTTTCCCTCAAAGCTCAGTTACACAGGCCATAGCACTTCTAATGGATCATGCAGCCATTGATATCTTTATAACAAGAAAATTACTTACACCAAATGAAGATATAAAATTTTAATACCATTAGAACTAAACTGTATACCGAAACATTTACAGAAAAAAAAGAAATGAACACAAATGTTATTTACTGACTTTCTCTGCAAGTGGGAATATAAGTAAAAAAATAGGGAAATATAGGGATTACTCTAACCTGAAGTTCCCATTTCTGTTTACAATAGGAAAATGTTTATTAAAAACAAGGTACAGAAACAATTCTTCACATCCGTAGCATTAATCAGAGGCCTGAGCAACAGGCACCGAGAAGCAGGGACCCAGCAGAAAAAGAAGGACTGATGGAGATGCGAGTGGGAAATTAGGTATCCAGGCAACCCCTCCGATAGTCTGGCTGTATGTCACATCCTCTTTGAAAAACTCTGTTGCCTGAGTAATTGCAGTTGAACAGTAATTTGAAGAGGAAAAACCAAATAGTTCCTTCCACAGTCTCCCAGCTCTATCCTGCATTCCTCTCTGACCTCCCCATTTGGACCTGCGAATCTTCTGTAGGGAGACCCAAGATTAAGAGCTGAAACTAAGAAACCCAGGTTCTGGTTCCGGTTCTACACAGCGGACCATGTGAACATGTATTCCTAGAAACAGCTTCTGCCCCCTACAAGATGAGAACACGAGCAAGACCAGGAAGCTCCCTTCCAGCTCCAGGCTTAGATGGTCTAGGTCTCAAGTGTCTTCTTCACCATTTGTCAATTAAAAACTCATCTCTAAAGCAGTGATTTCTGGGCACGCACACAGCGAGCAGCCGCCACTGCACAGTTCGAGACTGGCTACGGAGGTTGGAGTGGTCCAGGTACAAGTGGAAGAATGGAATCCTCATACTCAACGCACATCAAGTGTAACTCAATATGCTCGGTAATGGTTTCCCACTGCTTACACAATGAATTTCACTCAAGAGTTTCTTTGAAGAAAATATTTTGGGGCTAAAATATTTGAAAACCATCATATAAGAAATGACAGTAGTATGTGCTCTTACGGAATCTCTAGGGCAAGAATAATCCTCCCAAAGAAACTACTTTGTGAGCTAAGAGTCAAAAGGCACAAAAGAACAATTCAATTCTGTCTATGTGAATGTTCTCTTTTCCTTCTGGAAAAGGTAAGACGGTTTAAGAAAATTTCAAAGAATTGCATTTAAGACCTAGAGGGACATCAGAATAGTTTCATCTTTACAGAATGTATCATCTGGAAAGAAAGGTTCTTAAAAAGAAGATAGGCCTTCAGGGATACCATCATCAGATCAGTCGTCAGTCCTTAAAATGCATAACCTTTTCTAACTTGTGATAAAAACTTCAGGCTTCCAAACTAACCCAGTTGTCCTTCCACCTTGGGATCCTCCACTTCTCTTTCATGACTCTTTTCAAGCTTCCACATACACCGAGGCAACCAAAAGCATCTCGAGGCTGTCTCCATTTAGTACCACTTCTTGCAAAAATCCTCAAGACCATCACTAGTGGTTCCACACAGTCCTCTACCAAACACACACACACCCACACACACCCACACACACACTTGACCTTCCTAAACCCAGAGCTTTCTTAAAAAAGAAACATTTTAAAATAACTGTAAAATAAGACACAAATGTTCATGAAAATACAGTCATCAAATTTATTCTTTTCATTAGGTTTGGCATTCTATGAAGATTTCCTAAGACTGATGTTTCTTGACATGCAAGAGTTAGCACTCATAGCTTAAGTTACTATAAATACTGCTGCTTGGAAGCAGTACAACTATTTTAGAGTTTTAAGACCACAGACTTTTATTACTCAAATCTTATTCTGTGTATGTTAAAATCAGAAGGTTCTGAACAGCTGGTTAGGAAGGTAGCCAAGATGCAGGAAAGATGTCTGGGCCTCCTTTTCAAGGGCAGCCAACTCTTGAACCGTAGGAGCCAAAATATCCACGTGGCCTTTATAGTTTCCACCTGGATCACACACACGAATCACAAAGAAATGCAAATGACACGCTTGAAATAACTTGTCAGCAATACTTTGGCCCAATTATGTCAATTTAAACATTGCTCCCAGCAATAAAGATGTACTTACTACTGGGCAAGTTACCTCCCAAACTGTGAGTTTTAAAGATGTTAAATTAAATCAATTAAAATCAATGGTTAGGCCTTACTAACAGCTGTCCCAATATCCAATACCCCTCCCAACCACTCCCCCATCATCTTCCCCTTGATTTAGAAACCATCAGTTTAGCTTGAATCTATAAAAAATTTCAGGAATCAGCTAAGAGCACCATAGGCAAAGGGAATTAAATGGTATCCTGGTTATCACTTGTTCAAAATTATTGTTATTCTCTTGTTTCCCAGTAATCCCATAAATTTTTAACTACTCTGATGACATTAACACCTCAACAAAAACAGCTAAGCTACTGTCCTTCACTCACAGACAGATCACAAAATAAAAATGCTGCAAGACAAGTATGAACAAAGTGCTATGAGAGTACCACAGAGGGAATTATTAATATGCTAAAAATATACAATTAACAGAAGGAAATGAAACACTCTCTTCTTAAACTGAAGCTCAAAAAAGGACACATTCGCATGTAAAACAGAATTAAAAGTAATTCACAGCTTACCACCAAGAGTTCTTTTCTGGCCATAAGTAACTTTCCCATCAAATTCATCTACTGGTACTTTTATATCTGGCTCAACCTGAGAAATGGTACAGTTCAGGTGTTCTTCTATCTCGGACAGCAACTGAGAAAGGGAGAAAAAATTCAAGTATTTTCATATAAAAATTTCATTTTGACAAACCCAAGCTGCATTTTAATAGCATTAAAACCAGGCAGGCTAAACGCAGTAAGATTTCTGAAGAGATGAACTCACAAGTTACCATTTATAAACTACAATAACAACCACCCATTATGTCTCGTAACTCTCAGACAAGAGCTAATATATAACCTCCATAGATAGATGCAGTCTATTCTTATCAATTTTAGGAAGACTCTGTGAGCCTTACCTGCATTTCATTGTACCATATGGTACAGCCACCATCTTCCTTGAGTCTTGTGTTATAACACCCTTTCCCACGGCTGCTACACACATGATACCAAACCTATATTAAAGAAGGAAAAATAGATTAACATGTATGGCGACTGACATACTAGATATCTTTGTTCTCAACTATTTTTTTTTTTTTTTAATATTGTCTGTCCGCAAAGCATAAGAAAAATACACTGCATCTGTGGTATGTCATCTAATCACTACCACCATCAGTAGCTCACTAACTAGGTCTTCTGAAAGAGTTCTTTTTGAGAGGAATCCAAAAGATTTTCTAAAACAAACTTTAATTAGATGTCAATAGAAAGGAATGCTCAAATTAAAAAAAAAAAATAACAAAAAATGTAAAGTATTAGAGAATGCTATCTCAAGATCAGTATCAAAAATAAAATTCAAAGGTTTTCCACAAGAATAAAATACAGCAAATAGCAAAATGAACAATATCTAGTTTGGGCAATGAGTTTGTAGGCGTTTCTGACGCCTGCAAACTAGTCTGTAAATCTGAATCAATTTATATCAAAATAATAAGCTAACTCTCTCTCCCATAAAAAGTCTACCATGGCAAAAAAAAAAAGTCTACCATGGCATGATGCTAAACAGGCTTTAAATACCTTTCAGTGAAAACAATTACATGAAAGCTTTTAGGGAAAATTACATTTTGTATTGTTCCTTTCTGAACTTAATCCTACTAGTTGTCTATTCAATGAATAAAAAGATGCCATAAACAGTTCATTTATATTCCATATGCACCTGAATTCAACATAAACGAAAACTCAAACTGCTTTTATTTCCAGTATCTAAAATGACAATACAAACAATTGAATATAATACAGCACTAAAAAGATCACCTTCTCTTTTTCTGTTGCCACCAGGGAAATGGCCAGACCCATCCTGAAAGATTTTAAAAGTCTTCATTAGATTTTACTCCAGAAGCAAAGAAGCTTAAAAAGGAAAAAACAAAATTATAGCCGTACCTTTCAGCTCTTCCTACTCTGCCAATGCGATGGACATAGTTTTGCTTTTCATCAGGCAAGGTGACATTTATGACTGTAAATAAAAAGTTATTAGCAATTGACATAAAGTCCTAAAATTTTCAAACATATCTGATGTTTTTTGTTCTAAATATTTGAATCATATTAAAACAGTTTCCTTTGCATTCCTTAAAATTCAAAATGCAAGCATGAAAGATTTCTTTTTACCATAAGGAACACCATGGATATCAATTCCTCTGGCAGCTACATCTGTGCAAATCAAGAATCTGACATCTCCTTTCTAAAAAGAGCAGACAGGAGAGAGAGGGATTTATTAGTACATACACTAAAAAAATAAACATAAATGCCATCTTTCCACTAAATGAGACCTCTAATCACAAATGTATTATTATCAGATTAGAGGTCCAGTTATTCATTATTCACTAGAGCAAGTTTTTCATTTTTAAGTTTACAATTTGCTAAAATATGACATTCAAGGTGAATAAATCAATGACTGGATTCATTTCTGCTTTTTTCACATAAAGGTTATTAAACCACTGCTAAAAATTTGGCTTTATCTTTAGAAATCCTAACTGGTAATTCGCAAGACAAGACAGAATAAAACGTAAAAACATAAGCATTACCTTTACCCTTGTACTAAAATAATTCAGAGTCCTAGGTATTTTACCTTGAGGTTACACTTTTGAGGACAACAGATAAAAATCCCAAAGAGAGTGGGCCCCTGGTACTCTCACCAAGAATATACAAACTGGCCTTCAGATGTCATCTGTGCCGCAAGGCACAGCAGTTAGAGATCGGAGTGGGTGAGGAGCACACCAACTTCCGGCCCAGGACGAGGCCAGGATACACAGGTGGCACAGATGCTGAAAAAAGGCCAGGTGATCTGTTGTAACACCCACACCAACCACACTTACCAGAGCAGTGTTGTGCCAATAGAGAACATGTAATTTACCATCTGACTCTTAAAGATGATGAGGCCCTGCCATGATGAGGATATACCAATAGGGCGGAAGTGTTTTGAAATTTCTAGGACAAGAATTGCTTTAAGAATATTAACTGGAATTGATTTAAAACTAGATACAACTCTCCTCTTAAGTATTAAGGAAATGCAGTCAACTAAACATCGGTACCTTGAATCTTTCCAAGTTTTGCTTCCTCTCATGAGGCTTTCTGTCACCATGAAGACAAACACATGAGAACTGATGCCCCTTTTTGTCAGGTCCTAGTGAAAAACACATTAAGGAGTCAATGTTGGGAAACATTATGCCTAGGAGTATATAAAAAAGCCAGTAACATTTAGACTACAATGGTGCCGTATTAATTTCATGGAAATCTAAACTCCAACTTGTCATAAATCATGGTTGACACAATTTCTGTCCTAGGTGAAATGCCATTAAAATGAACTCCATGAGCATTAAAACTGATTCACTTTGCTTTGAAGGACATTTTGAGTAACCTCTCCCAATCTGCAGCAGGGGTTCCTGGGTACACCAGGACCTCATCTAACCCATGTAAAGAACCAAAAAGTAAACAAAAGAGATCCTTCCTGAAAGAAGCAAAACAGGCATTATGAAGTTCATGTCCTTGCTAAATGGCCACGCCCACATGCCTGCCTTCCTCAAGGTATTCTAAGCAACTTAGTTATCTGCTTTCCTGGCCAAAGCAGATCAGAAGTAGCAAACCAGGGGGGAGCAGTGGTATTTTAGAGCCAGGTGCAGTGGCGGCAAGTCCTTAAAAAGAAACTCTTCAGGTAGACACAGTAACAAAAAGCAGTGCGGTCCAGACCAGAGTAGTAATGGTCACTAAGTCTTTCAATTTCAAGTGTTGGGAAAAGATATAAAGTAAAAATTACCTTTAACATTTACTATATTTGCTTCACCACATACCTATCCCTCTACCCTTCTACCAACTCACTTTTACATTTTTGATGCATTTCAATGTAAATTGCATTTATCGGTACACAGTTCACCATGCATATCACTAACCAGAGCACAGTATTCGTTTGGGTTCCTTTGTTTTCTCTTGGAGGCTAAAGTTACATACAAGGAAGTGTACAAATCTTAAGTGTACACTTGCTGAGTTCTTGACAAATGTGTAACTTAACGCAGCCCAAAGCCTTGTCCAGGTACAGAAGGTGAACATCATCCACAAAGAACCTTCTCGCCCTTTCCCACCTACCCAAACTCCCACCTTCCTGGGAACAACCACTGTTCTGGACTTTTTCCCATCAGATATTAGTTTTGACTCTTCTAGAAAGTCATACAAATGGAATCACACAGCACAAACTCATGTAAGAAATCTTTTATTTGGCATAATGCTTCTGAGATGCACCCACAGTTGTCTCTATCGGCAGCCTATGCCACTTCAGTACTGAGTATCAGCTATTTCACTGAATAAATATTTTGCATTTTGTTTAGCCATTCTCCTATTAATGGCCACCCTGAATAAAGCTGCTGTGGCCATCTTGCACACCTTTCATCAATACATGTTTTCACTTATCTTGGGTCAATACTTGGGAGCTGAACTGAGAGGCCATAAGACAGCAAAGTAAAATTCTATAAAAAAATTTAAGACCCTTTACATAAGCGCCTGTACATCAACAGTGTATGAGAATTTCCGTTTCTCCATATCCTCATACAAATTTGGTGTTTTAAGTATTTTTAATCTAGTCATTCTAATGAGTGTACGGTGGCATTACAGTGTGACTTTATTTTGCATTTCTCTAACGACTGATTATACTGAACATTTTTTCAGGTTAGTTTACATATTTAACATTAATTATAAGGCACATAAAATTAGAATCATTATATCTTCATTGTAGAGCAAGTATTTTATTACATAGTGACCTTTTTTATTTCAGTAATTTTTGTCTTAAAGTCTATGGCATCTCTATTAATATTTAAATTCCTGTTTTAGCTGACAGATATATGTTTTTTCATTCCCCTTCCTTCCAATCTTCCTATGTCCTCAAGTTTTAGGTTGGTTTCCTATAAACAGCATACAGCTATATATTATGCAGTCTAACAATCTATGCTCTTCATCAGAAGACTTCAATCCGCTGACAAATACTACAGTTTACTCATATGCTCAGATTTTTTTCACCAGTTATATTACTCTGTAATTTCTAACTGCTCTGCTTTTTCTCATTTCTCCCCCTTCCTTTCTTACCCTTTTTTTGAGATTAAGGTTTTTCCTTATTTATTGGTTTAGGAGATATATATCCTATTATATCATGATTACACTTGAAATTTTAGCATTAATCAAAACTTCACCATTCCTCTAAATAATATAAGGGCCTTAGAATGCTGTGATTCATCTTCACAGCAATGAAACTACCTATGTGGAAAATCATCTCATTGTTCTTCCTGGGGCTGATCATATGGGAAAGTACTGGATAAGCACAGATACTTACAGTGCAACATCACTGCTTTAAATCCTGGGCATGAACACTACATTGCATCAACGTGGGACTAACAGTCTATTAAGTGAGGAAATGAACACAGTTTATTTCAAGGGAGGAACTATTACCTCCTCCTTGCTGCATAAAATACTGCTCCAAGTTGTCACAGTCGATCTTCGTTCTACAGAAAATAATTGCTTGATCCATCTTGTGTTCCTTGATGGCTCGGACAGCATACTCCCCCTTCAGGATTTTAATAGCTTCAGACCACATCTCTTGAATAACACAACAACAAAAAGCACAGAATTTCAATCTGAAACTGTCAGGAACACACATAATCACACAGACTTACAGCTTAACTCACCTAAAAATCTCTACTTTAATGCAACTATTATAGACAAAACCAAGCAATAAAAAGATAGGATAAAATGGTGGGAGAACGCACTTGCTCATTTATTTTTGTTTCTTTTTTATGCCAGTTTATGGGATACCAAAACACCTATAACCATTCCTCATATAAAAATGTACATGTACACACACATACACAAATAAACAGAAATACCGACAACAAAGCTTTGTTCTTACAAAGATCAAAGAACTAATCATATTCTGCCTTGCATTAGTTTCCCTAAATGCTCAGTAAATATTTACTCAATTACTTCAACTCCCTTTAAAAACTAATAAATGGTACTTCCTAAATCAATCTGGGAGTTGGTGATGGAGAGGGAGGCCTGGCGTGCTGCGATTCATGGGGTCGCAAAGAGTCAGATACGACTGAGCGACTGAACTGAACTGAACTGAAATCAATTTAAACAACAGAAAGTTCATTTTTCACTCTATGAAATAAAAATTTTACATCAAATCTAGTTAGTGACTTTTCAGTTGCCATCCTGCAAGTATCTATTTTTCATTGTGAAGCTGGGCTATAGTTACTCCACAACTATAACCCAACATATTTCTAAGGTGGCTCTGATCATCTCTAATTGCAATAAAAACTAAGTAAAACTTCTACAAGGAAAAATATATGAAGCAGTAAAAAATTTTATTTTATAAAATGCATTCTCAAACAGTGGGATGATACACTATTTTGGCTATCAGTGAGCTCCTCTCCAACTATACTAACTGAACATACACCTTATAAATTTGGAGCTGCACATAAAAATGAGTTCAAAGGAACCCTCTTTAATCAAAATTTCAGGTAACTGACCTTTTAGATACCTGCCAAAAATCTACCATTGAATCCAACCATGAACAAAATGCAATCTAACCCTTGCCAATGATCCACCTGAGACATGGGACACCAGACATGTGGCCTAATGGGTTTCACATCTCTTCTAGGTTCTGTTCTTGAAGCACTAGCCTTCTATCATCAACTCAATGGACATGAATATGAGCAAACTGTGGGACAGTGGAGGCCAGAAGAGCCTGGTATGCTGCAGCCCATGGGGCCACAAAGAGTTGGACACAAGTTAGCAACTGAACAACAATAACAATCCTTAGTTTCATGCTATTATCTTCATGTATCCTTGAATATTATACACCTCTTACAAACTATCTCAATTCTGCATGGAAGTATCTTTATTAAATCAGAATTTAATTTTAGGGTTTTTAAAAATTGATAAATGTTTAATGATATGGAGTTTCAGTATGGGAAGATGAAGAAGTACTGGGGATGGGGGTGGCAATGGTTACATAGTAGGAATGGACTCAATGCAATTGAACTATACTCTTTAAAATGATTAAAATGGGGGCTTTCCTGGTGGTCCAGTGGCTGAGACTCAGTGCTCCCAATGCACGGGGCCTGGGTTCGATCCCTGGTCAGGGAACTAGATCCCACATGCAGCTACTAAAAAAAAATCCCATGTGCTGCAACTAAGACCGGGAGCAGCCAAATAAATAAATAAAAATAAGTTTCAAAAAAATAAATAAATAAATAAAATAAAATGATTAAAATGGTAAATTTTATGCTATGCCTATTTTACCACACACACAAAAGAATCAAAAACCCATTTGAGGATCATTTCTGTGTCTTTCACAGAGCTGTACCTAAGGACATCACTTTGTTACTCAATTGTCAGACAGGAAGAATCTACATGTAATTTCTCTTGGAATTCAGGGCTAAAATACAACCTGTAACCAGAGAAGTTCACTGGTTTCCTGGAAAAATTAGACTTCTGTAATCCCTAATATTTGTATTTTATATGCCGGGAGACTAATATCTTAAATTCAGTGATTAATACTTCTACAAATTGACTGGTATGAGCTTTCCCCCATTTTTAAGTTATTTCTGTTTTTTATTTTCGTATTTCCTGTTCCTTCATGAGAGCAGTCAGGGCAGAAATTCAGCAAAGTAGATCAATTCAAATCTTTCCCCACACATTTTTATTGATTCTTCTAACTTACCTGGACTGTTAGCACCAGGTCTTGTGTTATCTTTTGCATGAACTTCATCAGTCTATCAAAAAAAATGGATGAAAAAGAAGTGGTGAAGGGTTAAGTGATGATTCGGAACAGGTGTCTTTTTTTAAAGGGAGAACTGGATCTAACTTTAGATTCCATTTCAGACATACATCTGTATCATCTATAGGCATCACCATTCTTCAGATTCAGAAAAACTCTTACTAGTTATAGGTCTAAGGCTAATCAAATTTAAATATAATAATAAAAATACAAAGGTGATATTTAGAACACTGTGTATTTACAGTAAGCATACCCTTATTAATACAAATCTAACAACAGTGAAATAAGTGAGAAGATGGACTCAGAAAATTGGTATTTAGGAAAATAAGGCATATCAAGAAGAATAAAAGTACTACTAAAAAAGGAAACTATTGTGTAAGAAGTTACACAGGCAATCCTATGTATTTATAAAAATTATCACAAGGAAGATGGCTCACAAAAGTAACTGTATATGTAGAAAAAAGTAAAGCATGAGCCCATCATTTATTCCATACCTGAGAGACCTCAACGTTTCTGGCAATATGCCAAACTTCTCAAAGGTCCAATGTCTGGTTGCTTTAAGCATCACAGAGAGCTCAAGGGTAAACTCGTTTATGAATGCTTTACGCTATACAAACGTGAACGTTGCAGAGTACTTACCCTAATGTGGCTTTTCCCAAGCCTTTCCCAGAGTCTGTCAGTTTTGGGGTTCACCGGGACAACAACATGGTGGACAGTATCTGGAACGGAATCTTCTCCTTTCAGATCCACCCAGGTGGGAAAGTGCATGATCTTCTCAGACAGCTTCTTCACATCAAAAGAATGCAAAGTGGCTGAGCACACAATCACCTAAGAAAAGGAAAAATAGTATTTAGATAAACTTTTACTTTAGAATGACAATAATGAATTTAGCATATGAATACAGACGCGGGGCAGGAGGTTGACTAGGCCTGGAATCTAACACAAGTTCAATACCTGACTGCAGCAACAACTAGTGACTTGACTTTGGGTGGGTTAATCTCTGAGCTCCAGTCCCCTCATTGCCACAGAAATCACACCACCTAGTCCTCAAGGCCCTACAAAAACTAAGATGAATGACAAGGTTTTTAAAAACCTAAAATCATAAGGTACTATTTATCTCCTCCTAAAAGTTTCTACCTCTAGAATTCTTCCTAAGAAAACAGAATAAGAAAGAGTAATATTTTAAGAAATAATTACTAAGGAAGCAACTGTTTTGCAACAGCTCAAGACATTTTTCCTTCAAAAAGGAAGGCATGCTCAGAATCTTGAATATAAACCCTACACTCTCTGTAGAAAAGGGAAAAAAAAGAAAAAACTAAGTATCTTTTACTTACAGTCTTCTGCTACACTTAAGTAATGTCCTCAAATTCCCTTCACCTTATTTCTAAAAGCAGCTCATAAGAATATTCCTTTGTGCATACTACTTAATCAGGTAAGAAAGAAAATGTTTTATATAGTAGTTAACCAGAAGACACTAAAATGGGAATGTAACAAAAAAGTAAGCATTAGTACATAACAAATGTCTACATGTATTTGAAAATGCATTAGTTATTGTATACCTGAAGTCTTTTTCCATCAGAGGTAATCTGAGGAATCTGATTGTGAATCCTATTGATAAAATCAGAGTAACCTTGAGAAAGAAGCCCATCCTATAGAAGAAGCAAAAAAAAGCATTAGGTTTTAAACCAGTATCTAAATCTTTCTTTTCTAAATCAACTGCATAACAAAAGACATGGAAACTAATTCATACATATCTCCATACTTTCAAAATAATTATTTTCTATTGAATACTGAATTTATTGAATAAAGAGTTATAAATTCAACTTTAAAGCCCATATGACTATAATATGAAAAAACCTGATAGTTTATAACTCAAAAATCATACTCTGGTATTCTAAAATGAACATGAGAGTTAATAGCTCCCACCACATCTCCTTAATAATATGACTTTAACATGAAAAAACAAAAACCTTCAATGTTGAAAAGCTACTTCATCTTGAAAATAATTTGGAAATATATCACAAGAGCTCAAAATACATAAATGCAATCTGAAATATGTTAAAAAAAAAAAAGTATGTACAAACAAGATAATTACTTGGAGTAGAAAACAAACTTACATATCTAATAATGAGGGTGGTTAAATAAACCATGAAGTATGCATGTAAGAGACCATTAGGCAGCCTTTAAAAACTGTTCATAAATAATGACATGAAATACTCATATACCATATTAAAACAAAAAAGATTTCCCAGATTCCACATAGCCTGACTACAACTGCATAAAACAGTCTTTACTATAAATATAAGGAATAAATGGAAATACACCAAACTGGTAACAATATTTCTCTCTCGGTATTAGGATCATGATTGAATTGTATTTTTTCTTCAAGTCACACATTTTATCTCCAAAAACATAAGCAAAAAAAATTTTTTTTTCTTTTAAAGCATGAGTAGATTTTAACATACAGCTTCATCCAGGACCAGGAATCTAACTTGGGATAAGTTCAGCTTTCCTGTAGACACCAGATCATCCAGTCTTCCTGGAGTGCCAACGACAATATCCACCTAAAAAATACACCAAAACAGCACCTTATGAAACTTAAAGGACTATTGCTATCACCTTAGAATAGCAACCAACAATGGCCTACTTACAATAAAAACATGTATACTGAAGTAGACACAGTCAACTACAAATCTGTAAAAATGGGAGTTCTAGATACTGCTGAAATGTTAAATTTGTATCTGGTTTGAAATTAGTGTGATGACTTTGGCAACTGATTTTAACATTTTTAACTGTTATATACAGTCTAATTATAGCAACTCTGAAATTAAACCAGGATCCAAAATCCCAATTCCACTATGATCCACTGTGTAACCTTAACTAATTTAATCTCTTCTAGTTTCCATTTTCTCATTCACAGGTGGCGCTAGTGGTAAAAAATCCACCTGTCAATTCAAGTAAGGAGAAGTTTCATTTAGATTTTCTAAAAATTTTCAAGCATCCACAAAGAGAAGAGTATAATGAGTCCCTCAGTTCAGTTCAGTCGCTCAGTCGTGTCCGACTCTTTGCGACCCCATGAATTGCAGCACGCCAGGCCTCCCTGTCCATCACCAACTCCTGGAGTTTACTCAAACTCATGTCCATCGAGTTGGTGATGCCATCCAGCCATCTCATCCTCTGTCGTCCCCTTCTCCTCCTGCCCCCAATCCCTCCCAGCATCAGGGTCTGGAAAAGACTCACTGGAAAAGTGAGTCAACTCCTTCCATGAGGTGGCCAAAGTATTGGAGTTTCAGTTTCAGCATCAGTCCTTCCAATGAACACCCCGGACTGATCTCCTTTAGGATGGACTGGTTGGATCTCCTTGCAGTCCAAGGGACTCGCAAGAGTCTTCTCCAACACCACAGTTCAAAAGCATCAATTTTTTGGCGCTCAGCTTTCTTCACAGTCCAACTCTCACATCCATACATGAACACTGGAAAAACCATAGCCTTGACTAGATGGACCTTTGTTGGCAAAGTAATGTCTCTGCTTTTTAATATGCTATCTAGGCTGGTCATAACTTTCCTTCCAAGGAGTAAGTGTCTTTTAATTTCATGGCTGCAATCACCATCTGCAGTAATTTTGGAGCTCCCCAAAATAATGTCTGACACTGCTTCCACTGTTTCCCCATCTATTTCCCATGAAGTGATGGGACCAGATGCCATGATCTTAGTTTTCTGAATGTTGATATCATGAGCCCCTACACCAGTACAAATGATTAACATTTTACATTTTTACACACACAGACATACAAACACACCTTTTAATCAAGTCCATGGTACAGTGAACAGAAACATGAACTTTGAAGTAAGCTCTACCTGTGAGTTGTAAGATCTGGGGCAAATTACTTAATATTTGGTATAAATTCTTTTCCTAATCTGTACAAATGGAGAAAAGGACCATCACAAGGGCTAGGAACTGCATAAGAAAATGTGTAGAATGCATTTAACAGAGCCAGGCCCATTTCTAGAAAGTACTCAAAAGGGGTAAGTATTTTTAAAGTATGTACATGAATGCACGTGTGTGAACACAATAAGGTATTATATAGAATCATTCAATAAATTAAGACAATTCAAAACTTCTCCTCTTTACCAACAGGGATTAAAAAAAAAAATCACTTCTATTGTTTTTCACTTGTTTTCTCCACTCCAGATTAAAACGTAACCAACTCCAAACAAATTTATCACTGTAGTCTCATTACTTTAATATTTCACCCCCTGAAAAACTGAGAGTACTGTGCTGAAAAGACTTTTAATTTGATCCAGTAGAAGGCATTTATAGCCCCATAAAAAATGAAAGACATTGCTGAAGCTACTGTTTCAACTGTGTTGATAACTATAATCAAGTCTTAGTTCAATCTAGAAAATATTGTCTGAAAATATGGATAAAACCCTTCAACGTATTAAAACAATGTACTGTGTGCCAAGGACTGTGCTATATACACAGCAGTGAATACAATACCACTCTGCTTCTATGTATAATGTCTCTTTACAAAGGATGCTAACCCACCATGCAAGTTCCTCCCTCTTCAATTTCAATAGGTAGTCAGCATGAAAACAGACACCAGGTCTCTCAGGTTCAAAAAAAAAAGTCAAATTGGAAAAGCTTGCAAGAAATATTTATATAACTTGGATAACAGCACCAAGCACTTCTTCAAGTCTAACTGCATATGTTGCATAATTCTGCAACTTCAAGAAATTTTATAAATTAAGTAGTTCTATTCTCTGACTCCAGAGCTGACTTCTGGCCCCAGCATAAGACAAAACACAGCGCTGAGAGCGAGCCAGAGGGCAGTGGGAGATAACAGAGGCCAAGAAGGTAAGATGGAAAGAAGAGCAGAAAGAGAATATATTACAAATTCTCTAAGTAGAAAGGACCTGAGTCCTAACAAGAAAGCTGTGGAATAACACTGCCTTTACTTTGCCATCAGCTGCAGTCAGTACCAAATTTTAGATTTAACTGGCAAAAGCAGATATAATTCCCTAAAAGCTCTGTAGCTGGAAAATATAAGAAAATCACTTATGGGGAAAATAAATTTGGATGTGAGGAACCAAGATAAGCAACAAATATATTAAATCTTTCTTATAACCACTAAAACATGGCCCATCAAGTAAAAACATATGAAAGCAATATTACTATCTTAGAACAGTATTAAGTACAGTAATATGATTCCTTGCCTCTAATATGCCATACCAGGTCAAATCAAAACCATTCAGCATAAAATTTCATTTGACAGCAGCACCAAGGAATTGGAGAGAGAGCATACTTGCTCACCATGACTCAGTATCAGGCTGTTTAAATTAAATGATAAAATATTTAGGAAAGGAATGGAAGAAAACTTTGTAAGGAGAAAGTTACCTCATACATACAAAATATTTTATGAAGGTCTACCTGTATTTGAATGTATGAACAATTCAGTTTCCCAAACGTCCTCCCCAGTAAGGAGACTCACGGTCCCAAGTTCGTCTTTGGTAACTGCACAGCCTTTAAGACAGACCTGAATTCGTCTCCCTCCCGCTGGAGCCACCATCTCACTACCCATCAGCCTCCAAGGATCACTGCTAATACTTCTACCTTCTCTGCAATCCATCTTATCTCCATTTCTATTTTTCACTCCAGTTTCCTCTTTCTCAGCTATCCCCAGAGGAAATGACTATTTAATGCATGAAAATGGGAAGGAACTTTCAGGTGCTCAAAAGATAAACCAAAAGAATTCATGTATGTTGGAATTTTGCATGAGGTGTTTAGAAGAGACTGCTGTACTGTATGCTTTTGGGAAAAGAAAAGGTATACTTGTAAGATGTTTTGAACATACATACACTCTTGTGATCTTGTTTTCATTTCAGCCTCATTTTTCTTGAAACACAACAGAACTATATTGTGAAAATGACAACACATAATGTTACTTTAAAAATACAACTTACCCCATTATCCAAAACAGAGAGCTGATCTCGAGCTGCAACACCTCCAATTATCAGAAGCTCCCTGAAATGAATGAATACCAGAATAATAATGTAGAGAAAGATTAAAGCCTGCTTTTTTTTCCCCAATTTTGAGAAGGCACATATTCAAACTGAATAACTGAGAAAGGATCTGTAATAAAAGTCTAGAGAAGGAAAGAAACAAGGTCTTTCATTTTAGAAGCTAATAAAATGTTAATGAATGGTAAAGTGAGGAGACTGTGAAACCTTGGAGCCCAGAAAATAGCAGTCCTCATCTATGCATCTTCCTATATTAGGATAACTCCAGGTGCCCCGAAATCAGATTTCAATCAACCTTTATAGACACATGTGGTTGTATATGTATAAAATATACACTCATAGAGATGCTTAAAAGTTACCTCCAGGTCAGTAATTAAAAACTGGGGGATGAGGTGAAAGGAGACTTTTCACAGAATATCCTTTTGTGTTTGAATTTTTCTCATTCCAGATAATAATACTTCCAAAAATATGTTTAGATTAAAAGACTGCCTTATGCTAAGATTATTAATTCAGTGCGGGGAAAGAATAGTCTTTTCAACAAATGGAGCTAGAACAAATGGATATGCACAACCACAAAAATTAATGCAGAATGAATCACAGAGCTAAACACGGATATAAGATCTAAAACTATAAAATTCTTGGGGGAAAAACACAAATTTTCATGATCTTAGGTTAGGCACAGTCCCTTACAACATCAAAAAAATAAACAAGCAAACAAACAACAAATGAAAAAATAAACTTTACTTCATCAATATTAAACACTTTTATACTTCAAAGGACACTACCCAGAGAGTGAAAAAACCCACAAAAGGAGAGAAAACACATGCAAATTATATATATCTAACCATAATACTACATATATCTTATATATATCTTACAACTCAATAATAAAAAGACAAATAACCCAACTGAAAAATGGGCAAAGGATCTGAACGGACATTACAAACGGCTGGTAAGCCCATGAAAAGATGCTCAACAAGATTAGCTATTAGGGAAATACAAACCGAAACCACAGTTAGGTACCACTGCACACCCATTAGAAAGGCTGTAACTATAAAGACAGATAATAAGGAGAGGATGTGGAGAAACTGGAACGCTCACGCGTTACTAGTAGGAATGCAGAATAGCGCTGTACCTTCGGAAAACAGTCAGGGGCACCTGAAGATGTTAAACATGAAGCTACTACATAAGCCAGCACTTCCACTCCTGAGCATAGACCCAGGAGAAACGGAAATGTGTGTCCACACAAGACTCTGTACACTAATGTGCACAGAACAGTAACCAAGAAGTGGAAACAACACAAACATCCATGAAGCAATGAATGGATTAATTAAAAATGTGGTATATGCACACAATGGAATACTTCTTGGAAATAAAAAGGAATTAAGTACTAATACACACCGTAACACTGATGAACCTTACAGACGTTACGGTACATGAGAGAAGCCAATCCAAAAAAAGCACATATTATTTGATTTCATTTATATATAATAAAATGTCCAAAACAGGCAATCGATAAATGGAAATCAGTGGCTGCCCAAGGACAGGAAGGTTAGAGGGAAATGGGAGTGACAGCTAATAGGCAGCATTTCTTTTGAGGGTGATGAAAATGTCCTAAAACTGGCTTTGGTGGTTGCACAACTGTGTGAATATAACAGAAGTTAAAATAATCTGTACATTTTAAAAACTTAATTGTATGATATGTGAATTGTATCTCATTACATGCATGCTCAGCAGCTCTGTTGTGTCCAACCCCATAGACTGTAGCCTGCCAGGCTCCTCTGTCCTTGGGATTTCCCAGGCAAGAATAATGCAGTGTGTTGCCACTTCCTCCTCCAGGGGATCTTCCCAACCAGGGATCAAACCTACATCTCCTGCATTGGCAGGCGAGTCTTTACCACTGAGCCACCTGGGAAGCCCACATCTCACTACAGTTATTCACAAAAAGATTGTCTCTTTTTTATAAATAGCCTACAAAATTACTTCCCGAGTCAGCCAGACAACTTTTAATCATTCATTTAAAAAACACCAGAAAATACAGAGAAGGTGTCAACACTCGAGTCTCATAAATTCTATGACAGATTAAAAAAAATGGCTTTATGGCTGCCTTCTGCCATCTTAAGCAATTCAGATAGTAAAAACAAAGAACCGAAAAGCCTTCTAGTCTGTGCAAGTTTATTACCTTGGCATGTCCCTAACCACCTACCACTCTGGAGCCATTGTTTCCTAAATCTGGTAACACCAGATGCCAAACTGGCTCCTTAAGAATTACCTGGAAGACATGCCATTCTTCTTTAAAAAACAAACAAACAAAAGAGCTCTAATTCTTATTTCCAGGAAATCTGATTCCGTATACCCAGAGGATAAATCAGTAAATTTGTAGTTTCAAATAAGGTCCTTAACTTCTGGGTTCGGTAACTATGGTCCTAAATCTGTCATTTCTTTTACAAAACTTTACTCTTATCTACCTTTCTAATCAGATATATTTATGTCTGCAAATTTAGCAGAAGAAAACTACACATACACATAACAATCTATGCTTGTGAGCAGAGCACTGCAGGGCTGAGGAATGTAAAAGACCAGCTCCTGCCTTAAGGAGTGTAAAACTGAGCTGGGATGAGTAAAATTATGCACATTTAAGACAGGAACGCTAACATGACGGTGTGTATGGATTACAGGGGGGCAAATGCAGTCAGTCGTCTCCGAGGAGGAAGAAAGGACTGGGCCAGTACCCATACATTAGCTTCCCAGAAAGAACCAGGACTTGAGCTGGGTTTTCAAACAAGGGAAAGGTTCAATAGTACTAAACACTGAAATGAGAAACACCCCACTTGATCATCTTAACAAATAAACTGATCTTATCAACCATCTTCCTTTCCAGGCTTTGTCCAGATGCACATTAATCTTTACCCATAATTAGAGCACAAAAATCAACCTATATGAGCATGTTACGTTCTTCCAAAAACACTCCCTTGTGAAGAGTTCCGAACCCCTTACACTAGGCAGGTGTTCTGGAAATGTACTCCTGTGTGACACCCTCTGTCGTGGCCTCAGAGCATTTCGTCACATTACTGCTGTGCTGTTTCTCTCCCCACCATTCTGTCTCCACTTCTGCACACAATTGTATAAAAGCAAAGAATTCTCAGTTATACCCTAACCCCTAAGCTAAGTATTCACTCCTGAGGTAGGTATTCAGATAGTTACTGAAAGAATGAAATGCATTAATCCTCAAGACAAAATTACAAATTATTTTACCGAAAAAGTTTTACTAAGTATAAATTTATCCCTGAATAAGTTTAACTTTTAAGACAGATTAATATTTAAAAGATGCGCCTACAGGACATCAATAATTCAAAGTTTCTGAAGTTAGATCATGGGGATGACTGCACAACCTCGTGACCATATACTAAAAACCACTGAATTGTACACTTTAAATAGTGAATTTTAATGGTGAATGTGAATTATATTTCAGTAAGAAAAAATAATTAAAAGCAAAATTGATAAAACTCAACTGACAGATGTATGTATGGTATGGCTTTCCTGGAATTGAAAGGGATTGTTCCTGAGCCAGAAGCTCCCCAGGCTCACTAGACTTGTGATCTCCCCCCAAGTGGCAGAAAGAGCCCCCCAACTAGAGCGACCGGCCTGATGCCCACAGGCAAGGTAGTCACCACTGTGAGACAGGCGAGAGTTAACCTCACCAAGTCAGGTTTACCAACACGCGAGACAGAGTGATACATTATTTATGCAAATGAAGTGATGAAGCTAAAATTAATGAAACAGACCCTTTAATGAATTTTTACTCTGATTCTATTTTGCAAATTATGACTGTTTATGTAAGAGACACAAGAAAAATCTCAATTTACTTTTTGGACTCTAAAATCACTGTGGAAGGTGACTGTAGACATGAAATTAAATGAGACCTCCCTGGAAGAAAAGCAATGACAAACCTAGACAGCATATTAAAAAGCAGAGACATTACTTTGCCATCAAAGGCCCGTATGGTCAAAGCTATGGTTTTTCCAGTAGTCATGTACAGATGTGAAAGCTGGACAATAAAAAAGGCTAAGCACTGAAGAACTGATGCCTTCAAACTGTGGTATTGCAGAAGACTCTTGAGAGTCCCTTGGACTGCAAGGAGAACCAACTAGTCAAATCCTAAAGGAAATCAACCCTGAATATTCATTGGAAGGACTGATGCTGAAGCTGAAGCTTCAAAACTTTGGCCACCTGATGTGAAGAACTGACTCACTGGAATAGACCCTGATGCTGGGAAAGATTGAAGGCAGGAGGAGAAGGGGACGACAGAGGAGGAGATGGTTGGATGGCATCACCGATTCAATAGACATGAGTTTGAGTAAACTCCAGGAGATAGCGAAGGACAGGGAAGCCTGGCGTGCTGCAGTCCATGGGGTTGCAAAGAGTTGGACATGAATGAGAGGCTGAACGACACCACCATTTTTTTTAAATTGAACTTTTCTCACTTAAACAGGGCTTTTATATGGAAACTAACTGCTACTATATATCAAAATCAAATATATTTACCCACGCATCCATGTGTATATGTACACGCACTGCATTTCTCCCTCGATTTTTCCTACTTTACTCTTCTTCTGAAACATCTCAGGTCTAAAGACAACAGGCATTTGAGCACAAGTGGACTCTTTACCTTAACTTAGGATTATCAATGTATTTCTTAAACTGCTTGACGTTATTCAGAGTTTGTTCAGCCAATTCCCGGGAAGGCTCGACGATGAGAGCTTTTGGAGCATTGGGGAGAAACTTTGTTTGTGCCACCTGCGCATTACCTAAGGAGAATGAAAAAGATTGGGGTACACCTCAGGATACTTCTGTTTTCAAGACGACCAGCGCAAATATTCCACCATCAAAATCTCAGCAACAACTGTCAAGCAATACAGATGACAGTCGAACAAAACAAAGATTTCCTAAAATGAACTACAGCTTCTTTAAAACTAGCTGCAGTAATTTTAATTGATCAAGCAATTGTAACTGATCATACACTTTGTGATAAATAGGCTTCCCTGGTGGCTTAGACAGTCAAGCGTCTGCCTGTAATGTTGGAGACCTGGGTTCAATCCCTGGATCAGGAAGATCCTCTGGAGAAGGAAATGGCAACCCACTCCAGTACTCTTGCCTGGAAAACCCCATGGACAGAGGAGCCTGATGTGCTACAGTCCATGGGGTCGCAAAGAGTCAGACACAACTGAGCGACTTCACTTCCTTTTCTTTCACTTCCCTTTGTGATAAATGAGCTCTGAGACATACTGAGCTTCAATAAGTGAAGCAGACAGGGTAGCACAGTGGTTAGAGTGTGCGCTCTGCAGTCAGACGGCTTGGATTTGAATTTAGTTCCATTGCTTACACGTCCTCTGACCTCGGTCAAGTCCCTATTCCTCAAGTTCTTTGTCTGTATGACCACCTTGCAGGGTTGTTGCAAAGACTAAATGACGGAGGTGACACCTAATACAGCGCCATGGCATTTAATAAGCACACACCCTGTAAACCCTAGATACCACCGTCATCATCATGATCAGTTTCCCCCAAATGCCCGGCCTGAAACCAACACTTGGGAGTTTATGAATTGGGTTCTGACCCTGAATTTTACTGATGTGTTCCATAAACACGAGACTAAAGCAGCCGGGGAGAACTGGACCTCACTGCGAGAAGCCTGGGCCACTGGCGTTCTCACCACACCCCCTTCTTGAAACCCTCGCCTCCTTGGGTGCCGTACCCACCTGTGTGCTGCGACTTGACAACGAAACTCTCCGGCGCCTTGGAAAGGGCAACGAAACCGTCTTTCGGTGGAAACTTGAATTCTTCTTCCCCGAAGTTAAATTTGAGTTCTGCGTTCTAGCATTGAATAAAGGAGAAAATGATAACTCTGACCTAACAGCAAACTAACCAGGATGAAATGATGAAGATCAACGTAGCTTACAGTCACAGCAATGTATCTCTAGTTACCTTCAAAACACAGGCAGGGAACAGGGCTTGGTTCTTCATATGTGGTGGTATTTCAAATGCCAGACCAAGGTCTTTGCCTTTAAAAAAAAAAAGAGAGAGAGAGATACAGAAAATGAATCGAAACAACCAGAAAAGGACCTCTACATGCTCACACCATCAAATCTACCAGCCTATTTGTATTGACGCTCCCCCGCCTGGCTCTGGCATTAACTGTGCTGCCTAACACCACCTTCTCAAAGAAGCCTCCTCTGACCAACCCCAGACCATCACTTTCCATTCCCTTACCCAGACTTACATACCCTTTCAGTGCCCACTGTTCCCTCCTAACATGTCATAGATTTCTCTGCCTCCCCCGACCAGTAGGTTAGGCCCAAAAAACTGTACATAAATTTGTCTACTCCCTTTTCTGCTGCATCTCTAGAACCTACCAGAGTGCTTGACACATGGAAAATGTTCAGTAAGCATTTGTTTAAAAGAAAGCTAAGGAGGAAGGGAGAGAAGACTGAAGACAGTGAGGGAATTTTAAAAATCACGAATACTGAAAATCATATATATTCTCAAACAAAACAACCCATAGAAAGCTTACCGTTTTTGGAGAATTTGACATGCCCTTTATCTATATCTAGGTAACATCCAATGGTATCATGCATAGTGAATTCCTAGAAAACCAGAAAGTCAAGTACTGTTAGTGAAAAGTAAAATTGAAATTAAGGTTAAAAGTTCAAATATAGTTGCATCCAAAGTGCCTGCTAGTATTGCATAATAATTACTTAAAATTCTAAGGCAGATGTTAAAAATGCCTGTTCTAGCACATCACATATAATAATAGAAGCATCAGACATGCTTCTTAGAATCCACATGATATTAAGGCTCATCCACGTTACTACAGACACAGGTTACCAGAACAAGTGTATTAAGATATAACATAATTCAGAAGAAATGAACACCATAAGTACTAAAGTCAAAACCCAAATCAAAATGGGGTGAACACAAAGAAACTATGGAGGGGCTAATGAATGGTATAAATGAAAATTAATTTTTTCCATCTTGTATCATTTCTTCACCACAGTCCAAAACTGAATTTTCTGTGGAAAATGTTCAGAAAATTCACTTGAACTTGACAATAGCTTCTATACCCTCAGTCATATCACGAGTGATCAAGTATGCAAGAAAATGTACTAAGCTATGATTGAGTCATTAAAGACAACTTACCTCTCCATAATTATCAAACTGCTTGTTGTGGGATTTCTTCCCTGTTCCACCAAAGCCAAATCCAAACTTGTCAGTGCCTAGATTTTAAAAATATTTTATAAATGTGGGAAGAAAAAGTATAGAGTGAAAAGCACCATAAAAGCAGCTTACAAGCTGAGGATAATCTGAAGCATCTATAAGTATTGTGTGGTATGTATTAATGCAGACTAACTTTACTGAATTTACTCTTACCCTCAAAGTTATTCCTCCTGATTTTATGATGCTACAGTATCTATTTGTGGGGGACTTCAAATCTTTCTTGGAATGAGGCAGGGAATAGGTAAATAATGCTATTTCTATGTCTCTAAATATAAACTCTGTAAGGTTAAGTTTATTATTTCACTCCCCACTAAAACAAAACGTTAAAAATTCACAAATGGAAATCAATAAACTCAGTTTATTTCAGAAACACTTACCGAGGTCTAGGGACGCCTGCATGGAAGACCATCCAACTCTGCACAGCCCTTGGTCATGACAGGATACCTCATAGTAGTGCTTCCCTAGAGGGGCAAAACACTTTTGAGATTTACATAAATCGTTCACATATGACTCATTTACCATGCAGCCACTTTTCCATTTAGACATGAATCTGAGCAAACTCTGGGAGAGAGTGAAGGAAAGGGGAGATTGGCATACTGCAATCCATGGGACCACAAAGACTCAGATGCTACTTAGCAGCTGAACAATAACACTTTTCCACTGTTTCTGAATTACATTTTATATGTTCCAGATGAAGACTTGTAGATCTTTTTGCAACATTAAAAATCTTCTCTGATCCTCACTTTAAAGCTACTTTAAAGAAAGTTCATGTACTAACACATCTCCCCAAAAGTTTGTAGGAGCACAAATGTTGTTTAATACCTTTCGTTAAGCCTTTGGTGGCTCTGCATCCATGCCATTCCTTTACTTCTCTGCTCTGACAACAAAGACCATCTGCCCCAATTGCTGGATTTGAGAAAAACACAGAAAACCATGTCAATACAGATGATGTAAATCACACACTCTGAAATAAGTATTGTTCAGTCTCACTAATAAGATAAACGCTTATTGCAATGTTTCAGGGACTAAGAGCTGCTGATTCCTGAAGGACAGCAGCATCTTCTGTGTGAGTAACTGCCCCCATTCAACCCCTGGAGGGCCATGCCATAGGTCAGAGACGAGTTTCTTTACTGTGACCTGTTGACCTGGACAGCATTTTACCACAACAAAAAGCAATCGACACAGTACCTAGTCTGACTTGTACTAACGCCAGATGCACCACCAACACATATGTAGACAACTATTCTCTAGAGTCCCTTAAAGAAATGCATACTAAGGACGACACTTGTTGCTCTGATTTTATGCTGAAATTAGAGTCTGAATGAATGCTACACTAAAAGGAAAAGAGAAACTGTCCCTGGCTTGTTCCCTAACCTGTGGATCCAGCAATCACAAAGGAAAAGCAGGAAAAGTCTGAATAAATAACCCTGTGGCTGTTATTTGCTAATACAGGACTCTCAAACATGAAGTTCTATATTATGTATCAGTCAGTCATAGTGTTAATTGGTGCTTTTTGGCTTTAAGTAAAGCATTTGGCTTTTGTCTGTACTAGAAACTGCAACTTTTGTCCTGGACTTGCAATCATATGGTTTGGACTTGCAAATCATATCTGGCACCTGACTATAGAAGAAACTTTTTGAAAAAGCACCTCGTCACACATTTTCCTTCACTTATCAGAAACTACCTTATTTATTCAAAGTATAAATTCTCATGAGTATATCATATAAACCTCTGAATTTTTAAAAAGTTCTCTGACAATGGTAAATCCTAAAAATTTTTGTATTTAAAATTCTTTATGCGTACATACATAAATAAACTTCGATATAAACTAGATACCACATGGTAGAGAGTAGCATTGGGGTTGCTTGTTTTTGTCATGATTCCTCAGGCCCCCTCTACCTTTCTCTGTATCCTGATTTTCTTCCTCATTGACACCTGAGGAAAATTCCTCCAAGTCAGCTCTACAGTTCTGACTTGTTCTTCCTAATGGCTACACAACAGTCCATGGATACACCCTAATCTTTGTTCACTATTCTGGCAGCAGCATTTACTTTGCTGGTAGTTTTTATCATTAGAAATAATGTTGCATCCAACAGGTCTGAATGTATATCCTTGCATACGAGAAATTTTTTCCCAATGAGCTTGATCTTCCAGGAATATACATTCTTTAAATACTAAGAGATAATGCGGAACTGCTTCTTAAGAGAGGCAGCCAATTTGTACGTTTGTATCACTCTTCTGGATTCTTGCTAATCAGATGGTATAAAACATTCACTGTAATTTTTACATTTCCCTTCCCTACTACCTGTAAACTTGACCTCTGCATGTTTATTGCCATTTGGATCTGCTCTTCTGTGAACTGCCTATCCACATACTTTGCCCATTTTCCTTATTGGCTGTTTACCTCTTTCTTACTAAAATAAGTAACACTTTTATCAGCCATCAACACAAGAACCCCTTATCAGTTTATAAGGATTCTTTATCTTTCCTCAGCATTGTATTAAAAACAAGTTTTTGAATTATAAATATATTGCTAAAATCTCTCCACTTACCAAAAGCAGATCCTCTGTCATACGGGTTCATTTGCCATTTGTTCAGCACTAAGCAAATTAAAAGGAGAAAAGTTAACCCCAAATAAACATACTTTAAAACATTCTACAGAAAATAAAGTGAATATTTTATATTTTATATCATACCTTAACTCCTCTAGATTCAATATAGTTTTACACATTATTTGGAATGTACAAAAGTGTTGCTGTTTTGATTAAAGGCAAAACTGAAATTGAAAACTGAAACATGTCAAAAACAATAGTCACTGACCCACCAAGGGCTAAAACCTTTTCTGCTCTCATTTCAGTGCTTTTTTATAGGATGGCACTGATCTGTGTCCTAAGAGTGAGAGCATTAATAAGATGAAGTTCTGATGACTTCAATCATAGTGAAAACAACCTACCAACGTATCAGAGTCTAATTATCACTTTATCATAACTAAAAGAAAAGCCAGTCCTTTACCTTAAATAATTCAAAAGTCACGAAGTATTTTTCTCCTTACGTCTATGGAATCAGCATTGTCCTTTTCTAAAGTACCGTAAGAGTGGATAACCAAAGAATCGCAATAGCTGAAGAGAACTCGATGTATTTTCAAACCCAATTTTGGCCCAAGATAGAAATCTTTTCTGGATTATTTCTGGTCAAATGGTATCTACCATCTGCTTAAACAGTCTGAATGTTCTCTGAGGGTCTCCATTCACTGTGGGCTCAAGTGAGCTACTAGGAATTAAGTTAAACAGTACTTTCTAGAACGATACTCTCTCTCCAGATCCGTTCAGTGATTTAACAATTACACCATCTCTCTTTTTTGTTTCTCCATGTTTCAGTACCTGGCTTCTTTATCTGTAATAGGACATGGTTTTTAGAACCACAACCATTCAAGTTATCCTTCGGTGCAGTGTTCTCTTTCATCATCATCTGTCATAAATGATGGCTGATAGCCATTACAAGTTCTGAGACTATAGGCTAATAGTCTAGAGTTCACATCCATTATCTCACAATTCATTTACAAATAAGTTCATTCTACAAACTCTGTAACACTGTTACTTTCAAACTCCTGAGAAGAAAATGTTGATATGCCAGCTCATGCCACTTAAGCTTGCAACTGTGTCACAATCGAGTTTTGTTTCATGAAACAAAAGTGACTTAATAAAATCACAGACTACTCAAGATAGAATGGAATTCATAAACCACTTAATAAATGCGACAAAATTTAAGGGTGAGAAAATTGATGTACAATTGTTGATGGCACCAACAGAACCAATCTTCATGGAGACACGACTGAAAGTAAGAAACTGAATTTAAAATATTCACTTTACATTTTAACTTCTTGGGCTCCTTCCTCCTTATCTTAAACGAAAACGCATGCCTCTTTCCTTGTAGGAGGCAGTATTTTCTACCACTATGGGTTTTTACTCTACCAATTATTTGTAAAATCCTTCCTCAATGCCTTTGTAAAACATCGTACCAATTTATCTTCAGTGAAAGTGAAAGTCACTCAGTTGTGTTTCTTTGCAACCCCATGGACAATCTAGTCCATGGAATTCTATAGTGGGTAGCCTTTCCCTTCTCCAGGGGATCTTCCCAAACCAGGGATTGAACCCAGGTCTCCTGCACTGCAGGCAGATTCTTTACCAGCTGAGCCACAATGAAGCCCTTTATCTTCAATATTATGCATAAAAGCTATCAAGTTAAGAAAAACATTAAAAATAACTATAATTTCCAAAATGCCAGTATTTTCCCAAAGCAATTAATACTAATGTTAGTATTTTAAAAGGCATCATCTTCCAATGGTTATGCTCTGACTTTTAGCATTGATGGTTTCCACAACACCAAGTGACAATACCATCCCCCATATATTGACAATAAAAGTGCACACTCAAATCTCACATCTTTAAACATCTAGCATGAGAATTACTAATTTATACAAAAGGAAATTAATAATATGCAAAAAACCACCTGAAGCACCAGTTTTAATTGTTGCTTTTCCTTTTTTGCCTTCTTGTTGGTCTTTCAGAGTTTCATATACTATCTGAATAACCGGAATACTGAAAGCCTGGCGAAGAAACAAGAGTGCTCTATATTAGTAACGAGATGTCAGCGACAGTTTAATAATCAATATAAATTGTGAGAATTATGCATACACCTTAAATAATAAAATAATACACATATTCCTGATTGCTGCTCTAATTTGCCCAAAGCCAAAATATCAGTAAGGTAACAAAAATTGACTGAATGAAAGAAATAGGAGCCAGCCAACAACCCAAAATAATAAGCAATAGGGACTTACAGAATAAACTAAACTAAAAAGGATAAATGTTTTCTCTAGTCTAGACCAATAGGAGACCAACCTCTAATTGCAACCTCTTTATTACTGGAGCCATGACATTAAAATTCAGAAGTGAGTATAAATATTAAAGATACTGAGCTTTTTTCCAAGGCCAGTTTAAAACTATATTCTTAAAGCCATACTCTTGTAAATCTTTTTCAGAATTAGCTGGCATGGCAACAAAAATATTGCTCTCAGTAGCAAGCAACGAATTTTTTACATTTTGGAAGGAGGTTATTTGATTTAAATATTTCAAAACAAAAACCACTGTTTAAAGACCCTAATGCTAGGAAAGATTGAAGGCAGGAGAAGGACGACAGAGGACGAGACGGTTGGATGGCATCACCGACTCAATGGACAGGAGTCTGAGCAGACTTCAGGAGATGGTGAAGGACAAGGAAGCCTGGTGTGCTGCAGTCCACGGGGTCACAAAGAGTCGGACACAACTTAGGTGACTGAACAAAAGTTGCTTTAAAAATCAACTCTTACAAAGTAAGTCAACTTAGAAGTTTACTTACCCCAGTTTTTCCACTTCCTGTTTCTGCAGCCTAAAAGGAAAAAAAAATAATAATAAAGCTTAAATTGCCAGCTAAGGAAATCAAATAATGTGATAGCATGTAGAAATCTCTTTAACGATACACAAGCTAGGCAGATTATTCCAATTTCCTCATTCTTTTGACTACTGCCAATCTTGCCATTGCTTTTTCATTCTCTCTGCAATCTGTTCGCTCTTTTCCCATTGCTAACATTCAAATCTAAACCCTCACTATTCTAACACCCTAACTGCATCTCACCTCTCAGAGCTATACTACAAACTGCTACCAAATCAATCTTCATTAAAAAACACACTTCTAACCACGTAAGGCATCTCTAGCTAAACATGTCCGATGATCCCCACTGCCAACAAACACCCAAATTCTTTACCGTGACCCTTAAGAAAGGGCTCAGATAATCTGACTCACCATATATTCCCATCTTATCTAAAGTTACACCTCCCCAACCCCGCACCACAGACACACAAACGTCATGCTACCACTCGAGTGAACTACTCTGGGATAATACCCTGCATTCCCCTGTTCCCTGTTTTTGCGGATGTGCTATCTACCTGGAGGGCATTTCTCCTTTACCGTCCCTTGTCCAAAATCTACTTCCTCCAAAGTCAAGTCCCTTACAATTCCTCAAGAAGAAGAGTAACTGTACCCCCACTTGAATCTTTTCACACACTGCATTTCTTAAGACAAATCCTCCCTTGTATGACATTTATCTGTGTACCTCTTACTGAGCTACTGGGTTTAAGCTTCTGAAGGGCAAGGACTGCATCATATCCACCTTTGTGTTCCCCACAACTCCAACCTACTTACTTTGAATGGAACATATGGATCTTCAATGTTGGGGCATAAACAAAATTAATTTGGTGAAAATATCATTTTTAAGCCTATGTGGCCTCTTTAAGTGTGGGGTTATAAGCAGCCCCAGAATTGTGTTCCCCTGGCTTCTGACCACTCCACCATGTTTAAACATACCATAAGGACATCACCTCCTCCTAGGATCAGGGGGATCGATTCAGCCTGGATGTCAGTTGGGAGACTAGAAGAATCATTTTGAAGAATTTTAATTAGTGAAAAAAAAGAAAAGAAAAATCACCTAAGCTCATTAAGTCATGTTAAATAATAAACCTAGATAAGAATTTTATTTGGTAAACACTACCAATCTTTTTTCAGCTAAAAATATATCATTTAAAAAGGAAATTCTACAATTTAAAAGAATCACAAGAAAAAAACTGAATATCACTTACCCAACTGGGCCCAAAATTCTTTGATAAAAATCACTAACCATTATTTAAATTGTAAAACTCTGCTGTCACAGGAACATACAAGTTTTTAAAGACAGAGGTACTTACAGCCAATCCATCTCTTCCACGGCTTGTGCAATCTCAGGCATAACACCCATCTCTGGAAATAAAAATTAATTTTAAAGATTACACATATTACTAAACAAATTATATTGCTCTTAAAATTACTGTTCAGTGGTGAAACAGGTTTGAGGAAACATTCAGTTACAAAGTGTCTACTGAGTATAAATTTTGGAGAAAGACCTGAGTTCAAATTCAAGCTCTCACTACCAATGTGACCTTAGGCAAGCTACACACCTATTTCCCACACAAAATGGAGCTAAAATACTGCCTACATTGTAGGGATACAGGAAGATTACAGACCCTCACATGCAATGCACCTGGAACACCTGTCACTTAGTAATTACTGACACACAGGAGCCACCAGTGACTTTCCTTCCTACCACTAGTGAAAAATCTGCCAGAACTGGAGAGAAGGTTCCAGACCAGCACCTTGGTGTTTCATCTAGAGATAATGCGGAAATCACGTGTCTTGCCTCTGTGAGGACCATGTGAACACCCTCAGCAATCTGAGACAAATGAACAGGTAAGAAGAAGGAACCCACATTTACAGGCAGCCATAATCAAAACTATGATGAACTGAAAGGGAGGGGCTGGTGGTGAGAACTTGGGTTAAACCAGAAATGTCAGCTGAAGAACTTCTCTGTTCTTACCTGTTCACATGTTTAAGTAATTTACATCGAAGTGAATCCTAAATAAATAGGCTGGGTTATTTCTCATTGGATTTTAAAATATCACTTCTCAAATGAACTGTACAGTTGTGTGGAATAGTCAGTTGTATTTCTTAAATTTCCTTTCCAAATAAGAAGTGATCTTTCAAGTCTGCATTTTAAAACTGTAGCTTTTATTACTGTTATCTAGACAACAGTATATATCCCTATTAAAAAACGAACAATACTCAAATACATCCAACCCCAAAGATAAACTATTTGGATATTTTGTATTTCTTATTATTGTTTGTAAAAAGGCATAAAATAAGTCTATAATCCACTGCAAAAGCACACACCCCTCCACCGCATCAGGTGAGAAGACTCATGTTAGCAGTCAACAGTAGATACAATACTAACTTTTTATATGTGTGCTCAGGAGGGCCCACTCTTCATGGCCCAACGGACTGCAGCCAGCCAGGCTCCCTTGCCGTGGAATTTTCCAGGCAAGAATACTGGAGTAGGTTGCCATTTCCCTCTCCAGGGATCTTCCTGACCCAGGGATGGAACGTGCACTGGCAGGCAGATTCTTTACCACTAGCGCCAGCTGTGAAGCCCCAACATTTTATATAGTGACCTAGTTAATATAAACATTGATGACGTAAGAAAGCATAACAATCTCTTCCAAAAAGACAGGCTCTCTCCTACCCCTCAATCTCTGACAAAATCCACAGACTGAAAAACTAATCCAGGTCAAAAGTATAGCCAAGCTGACCTTTTTAAAGAAGTGACCCCATGAGAGTCTAGGTGTATTCTCTCTCCTAAAATGCAAACTGCTTGAAAAAACAGTGATGGTCTAATAGGCTGCATCCATATCAAGTTGTTTGTGGAACTGTTACATTGCAAGCGGCAACCAAAGATGGCTTTCAGCAAATTCCAGGCAATTTCTTGTTCCACACTGGTCGTGCTCTTTGCAGATTTGCTTTGAAACCATAGTTTCTTTAAATGGAACATTTTTAATACTCAAAAGAAAAACAGCAATATTCATGCTCTTTAATTCCACTATTGTCTTTATTTCACATCACAGACTCTTCTAGCCCTTTACCCTAATATTGCTGAGATCTGTGCATGAGTCCCAAAGAAGTGAACCTACAAAAGGACAACCTGGAGCTAGATGCTCTGCATATCTGGGCTCTGAAATCTTGTTTTAGGAGAGCTGGTGAAAGAAAAACAGCGCCCAGTATGCACAGATTTCCTCTTGTCTTCTATGAAATACAACTAAAACCACCAGAAATCCTCCCTCACAGCTAAAAATCTAGAATTTCTAATGTTCTAATAGTAGAAAAATGAAGAACGTAACGATACTGGGTTATATCTGAAGTCATCTTAACAGGTTAACATTAAAGATGGCTGGCCTACCTGGATACACTTATTGCTAGATAAATGTACAACTTTCAGTATGTAAGGCTGACTGCAACTTGTGGGCGTATAAAGGAAGAATGATAAAGAAAAAGGAGAAAAAAAAAAACTGTCCAGTTACGTAAGCCATCTCAAATTCCTATTTGGAACGAAGGAGGGTATCGCCAAAAAAACAACGATTTTGAAAAGTGTGCGCCGAGCTCGTGTGTGCGCGGCTGAAAAAGCTTTCCCTATAGCTTAAATATATGAAACGTTACGGTTGATGTAACAGCGCTTAACAACAAAGAAGGTTCAGGTTTGCGCCTAGGACTTTTCGTTCTGGAAGGGCCTGGGGGAAACTCTAGATGCAGGATGGTCACTCCCAAGGGAGCCCTCTCTGCGCGCCCCGCTGCCTCCCGGCCCGGCCCGGCCCCTCCCTGGGCGCAGCCAAAAGACGGTTCCCTGCACCACCCGCCACGTCAAAGCGCAGGAGGCCCGGGGCTCCGAGCGCAGCTGCAGCATCGCCGCCGCAGCGGGCGGGACAGCCGGGTAAAGGGCGGCTGGAAGGAGACACAGACGGGAGCGAGCACCGGAGAGGCCCGGCCGGGCCGCCATCCGGACCGCAAAAGACTGTCTCCCTGCAACAGCGAATCGCACCGATTGGGCCTCCCCCACCACTGGTCCCCCCACCCCGCCCCGGGCGCGGGCACGGAGGAGACCGTCCTGGACAGCTCCCTCCTGAACCGCGCGGCCCCTCTCCGCCCCTCGGCTCAAGCCGAGGCGCCGATCGGGCCGCCCGCTCCGGCCCCCCTGCTCCGCGGACGCACCGGAGAAGGCCGCCATCTTCGCCCCGTCCTCCGCCGCTCAGCTCGCGCTCCCTCCCTCCGCCGGGACACGCTGCGCGCTGGCCTCGGGCGCTTCCGCCCCCACCCCCGGCCCGGGTCTGCTGCTTTCCTATTCCGGGCAGGCACACAGCCTTGACAGAACGGTTCCGGGCACAGAAAGACCCGCCCTTGGACCTCACAGCGCAGACCCAGTTCAGCTGCGCCTTGCTTTTCCTGAGTAGCCAGGACCCGTCATCATTAGACGAACTCAGAGTTACCTTTTACGTCAAGTATGCTGTGTGTCATCAGGACCACTTTCCCACGTATGAGGAAGCAGGCCGTTCGTAATGAGGCCCATAAAAGGGCCCAGGATGATCCGACAACAAAACTGTGTTATCTCTGCTGCCTCCCTCAGACCCCACAACGTCTCAAAGATAATGAGCAGGACTTTCTGGTGCGTGAATGACCTAGAGAGAATTTACTGAACTCAGTGTTCAAATAAAAAAAAAAAAAAAAAAATACTAGGGAGAGAAGAGCCTGGCACCCAATAGCCATTTATTAAATATTTTTAACTGATTCCAGTCTCCCAGCCTCCTATCCTCGGTGTATTGATAATTTCTTGACACTTAGTAGTATTGATAATTTCAAATGTTTGATGTCCATGCAGTTTTGACTCTTCTTTTTGCAGAAAGATAGGAAAAGTAAACGAATATTTAATCCTCCCGACAACTCTGCTAGGTCGTGTTAATAACTTTAGATGAAGACACTAAGTGTCAAGAAATTAACTCATCTAAAGCCATGTAGAAGAACTATACAAAAAAGATCTTCATGACCCAGAAAACCACGGTAGTGTGATCACTCACCTACAGCTAAACATCCTGGAATGTGAAGTCAAGTGGCCCTTATCGAGCATCACTATGAACAAAGCTAGTGGAAGTGATGGAATTCCACCTGAACTATTTCAAATCCTAAAAGATGATGCTGTGAAAGTGCTGCAGTCAATATGCCAGCAAATTTGGAAAACTCAGCAGTGGCCACAGGACTGGAAAAGGTCAGTTTTCATTCCAATCTCAAAGAAAAGCAATGCCAAAGAGTGTTCAAACTATCGCACAATAGCACTCATCTCACACGCTAGCAAAGTAATGCTCAAAATTATCCAAGCCAGGCTCCAACAATACGTGAACCATGAACTTCCAGATGTTCAAGCTGGTTTTAGGCAGAGGAACCAGAGATCAAATTGCCAACATCTGTTGGATCATCAAAAAAGCAAGAGAATTCCAGAAAACATCTATTTCTGCTTTATTGACTATGCCAAAATCTTTGCCTGTTGGATCACAATAAACTGTGGAAAATTCTTCAAGAGATGGGAATACCAGACCACCTGACCTGCCTCTTGAGAAATCTGTATGCAGCTCAGGAAGCGACAGTTAGAACTGGACATGGAACAGACTGGTTCCAAATAGGAAAAGGAGTAAATCAAGGCTGTATATTGTCACTATGCTTATTTAACTCATATGCAGAGTACATCATGAGAAACGCTGGGCTGGATGAAGGCACAAGCTGGAATCAAGATTGCCAGGAGAAATATCAATAATGTCAGATATGCAGATGATATCACCCTTATGGCAGAAAGTAAACAAGAACTAAAGAGCCTCTTGATGATAGTGAAAGAGGAGAGTGAAAAAGTTGGCTTAAAGCTCAACATTCAGAAAACTAAGATCATGGCATCTAGTCCCATCACTTCATGGAAAATAGATGGGGAAACAGTGGAAACAGTGGCTGACTATATTTTTCTGGGCTCCCAAATCACTGCAGATGGTGATTGCAGCCGTGAAAATAAAAGACACTTAATCCTTGGAAGAAAAGTTATGACCAACCTAGATAGCATATTAAAAAGCAGAAATATGACTTTGCCAACAAAGGTCTGTCTAGTCAAGGCTATGGTTTTTCCAGTGGTCATGTATGGATGTGAGAGTTGGACTATGAAGAAAGCTGAGTGCCGAAGAATTGATGCTTTTGAACTGTGGTGTTGGAGAAGACTCCTGAGAGTCCCTTGGACTGCAAGGAGATCCAACCTGTCAATCCTAAAGGAAATCAGTCCTGAATATTCATTGGAAGGACTGATGCTGAAGCTGAAACTCCAATACTTTGTCCACCTGATGCAAAGAATTGACTCATTTGAAAAGACCCTGATGCTGGGAAAGATAGAAGGCAGGAAGGAGGAGAAGGGGACGACAGAGGATGAGATGGTTGGATGGCATCACCAACTCAATGGACATGAGTTTGAGCAAGCTTCCAGAGTTGGTGTTGGACAGGGAGGCCTGGCGTGCTGCAGTCCATGGGGTCGCAAAGAGTCAGACACGACTGAGCGCCTGAACTGAACTGAACCAAACGCCACGTAGCTACTAAACAGCAGTGGTGGCTAAGCCACATATGTGTAACCTCAGGGTGCTTGCTGTACCATCGTAGCTGACCACAGAAGGACAGGAGAAAAGTGAAACCTCAGGCAAAAATGTTTCAGATGGACTTAGAACGACGGCTTTGGGAGCCATACTCTCTGGGTTTGAATTCTAGCCCTGCCACATGCTAGCTGTGTGTTAGTGTTAGTCACTCAATCCTGTCTGACTCTTTGTGACCCCGTGGACTGTAGCCCTCCAGGCTCCTCTGTCCATGGAATTATCCAGACAAGAATACTGGAGTGGGTTGCCATGCCCTTTTCCAGGGGATCTTTCTGACCCAAGGATTGTACCTGGGTCTCCCACATTGGCAGGCAAATTTTTTACAGGCTCAGCCACCAGGGAAGCCAACTTTAGGTAGGGTAGTAATATCAAATCTTGTTTTAATCAACATAAATGTCTATTTTACTTATCCCATTTAAAATAATCATCCAAAGAACCTTTTAAAAATTCAGTTGCAGTAACTCCTTTTTTTAAAAGAAAAAGATTTTTACCTCATTGAAACAATAGCTGGATATTTTTTGTGTTTTTTCAAGTTTTTGGCTGATACTCTTAATTGCTCTTATTAGCATCTGTGAGGCCATTGAGAAGACCTCAGGGAAGCTTTCTAAACTGTTTTTTCTTGTGTAAAAAAGTTTTTATGTTAATTTGACTTTTGTTTTATAGGTATCAACAAAACAGCTATTTACAATGATAGCGCTCAGCTGTGTAACCTTGAACAAATCTGGGCTTCAGTTCACTCTTTTGTGAATAACCATGAATAATGTCGATCTTGAAGGATTGGTATGAGGATTGAATAAAATAGATAAAGCATGTACAACAGTGCACAGCATCGTGGTAACTCTCTTATTATGCTAGGATGTGTAACAGGATTCACCACCTGAAGTTCCAAAGGCAATACAATCAGGCCGAGCTGCAGCCGCCCTCCTCCAGGGGGCACCATTCACAGTATATTCTATATTCTCATTCTATTTTGTATCAATCTATATAAGGGAAGCTCTCCTGGAGAAGGAAATGGCAACCCACTCCAGTATTCTTGCCTGGAAAATCCCATGGATGGAGGAACCTGGTAGGCTACAGTCCATGGGGTCGCAAAGAGTTGGACACGACTGAACGACTTCACATATAAGTGGTACACCTGAGAGTTATGCAGTGTAGCAGTTCTGAATAGATACCATGTACCCCATATTTTTCCTCTCTCAAGGGATGAAGCATTTTCCGGGGGACTACTCAGAACTCTTGACCTCGGGAGTTTGGGAAGCAGAAGGCATACTCTGTGAAGCTGTGACTAGAGGGCATCAAGGCAGCAGGGCAGGAAAAGAGCTGGAGGGAAGAGCAGGCAGCTGTGTAGCAGACTACAGTTCCAACAGCTGCGGGGGAATATATGTGACCTCCCCCCTCAGGGCTAACTGCACCTGCGGAGAGTGGAACTTGAAGCTCTCTTCAAAGGGAATGTGCCCAAGAGAGCTGCCTGGAGAAGCTAAAGGATGCAGCAGACAGACCCCCAAAGGACTCCATTTTATTCATACTTTTAAACAGATGGGGGCTTCCCTGGTGGCTCTGAGGGTAAAGAATCTGCCTGCAATGCAGGAGATGCAGGTTCAATCCCTGGGTCAGGAAGGTCCCATGGAGAAAGCAATGGCTACCCACTCCAGTCATCTTGCCTGGAAAATTCCATGGACAGAAGAGCCTGGCAGGCTACAGTCCATGGGGTCGCAAAGAGTCGGACCCGGCTGAGGGACTAACACTTTAACCCAAGGACAGATGTCACCTGCGTCATGTAATATGTGTTTGGAGAACACCAGCACAAGAATCTCCCAAGAAACCAAAAAACAGTACCTCTGAGATTAAAAAAAGCCAACCTTGGGCATGGCTGAGCCCAAGAGCACCAGATTCAGACCACCAACCAAAGGTGAGTCTCCTTTCTGCCAGATGTTATCCCTCCCCAGGGGTCAGAAACAATAGCTAATGGGAGACGGGAAAGCAGAAATGAGAGTGACTGCACCCTTCACAGCATTGCTAAGCTGGGGAGAAGGAAGCTATCCTTTTTGGTTCACGTCGTGAATTTTGACCATAACACTGGTCCCAATCATTTAATTACAGAAATGAGACTATAGTTGTGATGAAAATAGCCAGGCAGCTTTTCTTTATCTGTGCGTGCTTAGTCGCTCAGTTCGTGTCCAACTCTTTGCGACCCCATGGACTGTAGCTCACCAGGAGCCTTGTCCGTGGAATTTTACAGACAAGAATGCTGGATTCGATTGCCATTCCCTTCTGCACCTGGTTCCGGAAACTTTACATAAATCGTTAGGTGGGATTGCAACCACCACTAGGTGGCGCCAAATTGTAGCCAAGCTGATGGCACGAAACCTAACTGCAGCCATGCTGGGTAAAGCTCCAAAGGTAATTAAAACTCCCAGCTGGGACTTTTCCACCAACGTTTATTTCCATAACTTCACAATAGCTCAGCATTTTATGTAATTGAAGATTTTGGACCCATAGCCAATCGTGTTTGGTGGAATTTTCCTGTAATATCCGTGCACCCAAGAGAGACTGTGATGGGTATTTTCAGGTAAGGTGTACTATAGGTCACTGCAGACCAGATGGATTTTAACTGCAAAGGCAGCCCTAAGAAATACATCCTTGGGTTACCCAGGCCCTTGAGAGTGTAGAGAGGATGGGCCCCGTGGAGTCCATGGACTGGCCACACACATTCCTCTTTCCCCTTGAAAGTGAAGTGAAAGTGTTAGATGCTGAATCATTTCCGATTCTTTGTGACCCCATGAACAGGAGCCCGCCAGGCTCCTCTGTCCATGGAATTCTCCAGGCAAGAATACTGAAGTGGGTAACCATTCTCTTCTCCAGGAGGTCTTCCTGCCCCAGGAATTGAACCAGGGTCTCCTGTATCGCAGGTGGATTCTTTACCGTCTCAGCCACCAGCAAAGCCCTCACCCTCTCCCCTTGCCCTTCTCTGTTATACAGCCTGTGAAAAGAAAAAAAGAGAAGATTGCCTGTCCAGACTCCCTTGCAGAGAGACAGTATGAGATACACTTCTGCCTAGATGAAAATGAAAGTTCCTTTTTAAAAAGGAAAGACTAACAGATACTCTTTGTCTTCTGGACATGGTCACTGGAAAGCCAGAGACGAGCCACGAAGATGGCTTCATGCTAAGGCTTTTGAAGCAGAAATCAGGAGACTGGATCCTTGATGAATGGTGGTGAGCTACGTTACCAGCCCAGGTCTGTCTGCCGCTAGATGTCTTGTGGCTGGAAAATGTCTTATATATTTGAGCTACTATTAATACCCTCTGGCTTGCCACCCAACACATTCCTAACAGATATGAAGGAAGGAGATGAAACATTCATCCGTACAGATATTGTGTAATGATCACTCAGATCATTTCTTCAAATGTTCTAGAATAGAGCAGTAAGAAACTTACTGCGGCTCTAAAGTCATGGCCCCAGTCATGAAGGCACCATTAAAAACAACCCTTGAATATATGTTCATTTCCTCACAACCAAAAATGAAGATGAAATGAATGTGCCATATGCAATGGAGGAAATGACCCTAAATTTCTGGCCCCTGTTCTGGCTCCTTCTGGGCCCTCCTTCCTAGCTTTTAAGGATCTAGCCATCACCAAGAAGGAAACAGCAAGAGAGAGTTGTTTTAATATGGAGGAAGTCAATTAGAAAATGCAATACCTTCATTATATAACCTGTCCCCCAAGTTCTTCCTCCCAAAACATAATACAAACCCATTCATCATTCCACCCAGGTAATGTCTCACTCCTCAAAGCTTCCCCGGGAAGTTTGCCCACAAATCTATGTCTTAGGAGAAGAGAGAACTTAGCAGCAAGGCTCTGGATCCTGAATCCTGCTGTGAGTTGTTCCTTTTGTTGTTTTTCAGTTGCTAAGTCGTGTCCGACTTTTTGCAACCTCATGGACTAGAGCAGGCCAGGCTTCCCTGTCCTTCACCATCTCCCGGAGTTTGGTCAAACTCCTATCCATTGAGTCGGTGATGCCATTCAACTATCTCATCCTCTGTTGCCCACTTCTCCTGCCTTCAATCTTTCCCAGCATCAGGATCTTTTCCAATGAGTCAGCTCTTCACATCAGGTGGCCAAAGTACTGGATCTTCAGCATCACTCTTTCCAGTGAATATTCAGGATTATTTCCTTTAGGATTGACTAGTTTGATCTTCTTGCAGTCCAAGGGACTCTCAGGAGGCTTCTCCAGCACCACAGTTGAAAAGCATCAATTCTTCGGCGCTCAACCTTCTTTATGGTCCCACTCTCACATCCGTATGCTGTGAGTGGATGTGGCCAAACTTCCAACAGGACACCCTCTCCACTTTGAGAGCTCTCGGTAGTAGACTCCTGATTCCACCCTCCAGAGGATGGCACACACCAGACCTTCCTATCAGCAGGTACCCTAAGGCCACTGTACCCTTCAACACATCAGACCATGTAGAATTCCTTGCATAGAGCAGATTGCCTCTCACCTCTAAATGTTTGCTTATGCTGTTTCCTCTCCCTAGAATAGCCTTCCTCTTTCAGTTTCAGTTATCTATTGCTAAATAATACCCCGAAACAAGTACAATAGCTGATTTATTGGTCATGATTCTGTGAGCCTGGAATTTAGGCAGGGCTTACCTGACTGGTTCTTCTGTTCAATGCAGCATGAGTTGGGGTCATTCCCTTGGCTGCATTCAACTGGTGGGCTGGACTGGATGGTCTGAGAAGGCTTCACTCTTATAGCTGGTACTGCAGGGCCCCCCTCCATGGGCTTGCTCTCTCCACGTGGCCATCTTGGGCTTTCCACCACAGGATTAATCCTGGGAAGACAGACTTCCTACATGGTAGCTCGGTTCCAAGAGGAGAGGGCCCCAAAATAAAAAGCCAAGGCTGCGTGTCTTTTAGGTCAGCTGTGGAAGTAGCACAGTGTCACTTCTGCCAAATTTTGTTGGTCATTACAGGTCACATGACCAGCACAGCCCAGATTCATGAGGAAGAGAAATAGGCTCCACCTCTAGATGCAAGAAGGCTTCCCAGGTGGCTCAGTGGTAAAGAATCTGCCTGCCAATGCAGGAGACACAGGTTCCATCCCTGGGTTGGGAAGATCCCCTAGAGAAGGAAATGGCAACCCTCCCCAGTATTGTTGCCTGGAAAATTCTGTGGACAGAGGAGCTCGGTGGGCTACAGTCCGTGGCGTTGCAAAGAGTCGGACATGACTTATCCACTTAACAATAGCACAACTTAATGCAAGGAATGGTAGATAGTCTGCAGTCATCTGTAGGACACCATGCCTCTCTCCTTGACAAACTCCTAATTATTATTCAGGTTTAGCTAAGCTAGCAACTTGCAGCAAATCTTGCTTAATGCCAATGCCCAGCTCACAGATATTGCTAGTTTACCCCAGCGTTTATTTGTTTTACCTTAAATTTCTGACAATAAGCCAGATATATGGCTTCCCAGAATAAAGATTCTCTTCCTAACCCTCCATGGTAGCTGGCTCATATGCTTGTGTTCTGGCCAGTGGCATATAAATAGAAGTGCCGTTAATGGAGTTGGTGCATCCTTCTTACTCTTGTTCCTTCCTCTTGCTGGAATAGGGGTGCAATGGCTAGGGCTTGAGCAGCTATTTTGGGCCTTGGAAAGAGAGCCATATACTGAGGATGGCAGAACAAGAGAGAACTAGCTTGAGTTCCTGGCTCCAAGAAGCACCATACCAGCCAGAACTGACTCTAGATTTCTTACAAGAGAGAGAAATAAACACTTATCTCCTTTGTTTTGTATTTTCTCTTCCAAATGACCAAACCTAGTTCTAATTTATATACCCCCATTAGTTATTTAATGGGCTTCCCTGGTGGCTCAGAGGGTAAAGCGTCTGCCTGCAGCGCGCAAGACCTGAGTTCGATCCCTAGGTCAGGAAGATCCCCTGGAGAAGGAAATGGCAACCCACTCCAGTATTCTTGCCTGGAGAATCCCATGGATGGAGGAGCCTGTGGGCTACAGTCCATGGGGTTGCAAAGAGTCAGACATGACTGAGAGACTTCACTTTCTTTTCTTTCTTTCTTATTATCTATTGCTACAAAACAAGCAACCCCAAAATCTAGTGACTTAAAACAAGAACATTTAAAACAAAATAAAAACATTTAAAACAAGAAGCTCACAGCTTCTGGGGAGTAGGAATTCGGGAGCAGCTAGTCTGGGGACATCCACACAAAGCCATTCTTGCTATTGTAGTAAAGCTGCAGGCCTGGTTTGCAATCATCTGAAGTCTGGGTCGGAGTGGGGGAGGGCGGGCAGGGATCAGCTTGTAGAGGTCACCAGCTCTTGTGACTCTGGAGCAATTAGCAGGAGGCCTCTGTTCTCCACTTGGACCTCTTCTGGGGGAGCTTGAAGGCTCTCATGAGATGGCTGCTGGTGTCCCCTAAACTCCTCCCTGCTTGCCACTGCAACCAGGGATCCTAGAAAGCAAAGCAGAGGGAGTGATAGCTTCTATAGCCTAGCCATCAAAGTCACACTATCACTACTGCCATATCTCATTGGCCACAGAGGCCTAGTCAGTTGGAAACATGGGGACCAGTGGACAAGGATCATTTGGGGACCCAATTCAAAGGCTGCCTTCCACATCCGCCTGCATCCCTAACAGACCCCTCGTTTGTTCAAGTAGCAGGTGGCCACCCCTTAACATCAGGAAACATCCTGTTTGTACAGCATCCTGTGGGATAAATCATATTCCTTCTAGACCAGCCTTTGTTGTCATTTGTTGGCTTAGCTTACCCTGTTATTCACACTTTACCTGACTCAGAGAGCAGTTTGGAGACAGGGAAGGCTCATGTTTAAACATTCTCTTTTTCTCCCTCTGAATTTCCTACAGCTTCTGAGCTAAGCAACAATCATTGAATTTTATGCTTTTGTCAAAATAAGCTGTCAGAAATGGGTCCAGATCTATTAGAAGGCAACATCATTCTTGTTGCCCCAGCATTCACCTTATGATGCCAGGACCAGAGGGGGCCCAGCAAACAGACATAAATCAGGAGAACTATAATTCTGTATCCCCCGAAGAAGTGGCCATAAAGTCCATCACTCCAGATATATGGAAAGGAGAAGACAAAGGGCAACTCGGATGAGTTTCAGAGGGACTGTAAAATAGAAAAAGAGATCACACTAACTGGGTCGGTCTCATTATAAGCAAGGCAGGCAGGGACACGATTTACGCCTGGGTGCTGACTGGCCAGCAGGCATGAGCGTCATTCCGACTCCCTCCCACCCTACACCAAGCCCCTCCTGCATACTTCTCCCCCCAGAACCATCACCTGTGCTCATGTCTCCTGTCGGGGATGCTGATGGCTCTTGGGGAAATGGTGCCCCATTTAGAGTCTGAGCAAGAGAACACAGCCTGGAAAGTTGTGGGTGTTTAAGAACAGACTGTGCAGCAGAAAAATGTCCTGAATCCAGCTGTCCAGGATCTGCCAGTTTCATTCCCTGCAAAAGACGCCCATGCTGCACCTGCAGCCAGGGGACAGGCTTGCCCTCTCAGCCTCCCTCCCAGGGGGGCACCTTCTTCCTATCTGTGAACCTGATCATTGTTAGCAAGGTCTGTGATTTTTATTTGAAGCAGACTGAATTGAGACCACTTGCTATTTTTAAAGGGATGGGGGTTGATGATATGGATGGTCAAGAATTCTTCAAAATGCCTGGAGAAAATAATTCTGAATATGGAAATTTATCCTGCCTGGTCAAAGTTTCCCATGATGTTACAATAATAAGACTGGGATTTCATGAGGGCTGCTTCAGGTATCGCTCTGAGTAGTGATGTTCCAGTTACTGTGACTGCATAACAAATTACCCCCAAATGTAGTGGCATAAAAGCTCCGTTTATTAAGCTTGTAGATTCTGTGAGTGAGGAGCCTGCATGGGCTCAGAAGGGATGGCTTTTCTCTGTTTCTCAGTAACTAGCACCTCAGGTGAACGACTCCACGGCTGGGGGTTAGAATCATTTGCAGGCTCCTTCACTCCCATGACATACCTGATGCTGATAGCTTATGGTGAACAATGTTGGATTCGTGATCTCCAAAAAAGAAGATTTAGCTTCGGGACCAGGGACCTGTCTTGATCACTCAAGAGCTTTTGTGTAGCAGAGTTTTATTAAAGTAAGAGAAAGGACAGAAAAAGCTTCTGACACAGACATCAGAAGGGGGTCAGAGAGTGCCCCCCTTGCTAGTGACAGCAAGGGAGTTATATACTTTAATTAGTTATTAAAATAAGTCAAGAGGATGTCTCAAGGTTGTGAAGATCTGACTAGACCCACTCCCATAATTTACGTCTTAAGAGAACAGGATTAGCCAGAAGGTTTTTCAGGAAGGAGAAGCTGTCCTCAAGCAGGATACAGTGTTGTTATATAATCCCTGCTGCTGCTGCTGCTGCTAAGTCGCTTCAGTCGAGCCTAACTCTGCGCGACCCCATAGACAGCAGCCCACCAGGCTCCCCCGTCCCTGGGATTCTCCAGACAAGAACACTGGAGTGGGTTGCCATTTCCTTCTCCAATGCATGAAAGTGAAAAGTGAAAGTGAAGTCGCTCAGTCACATCCAACGCTTAGCGACCCCGTGGACTGCAGCCCACCAGGCCTGAGTTTAAACTGAGTTGTGTATTCATCAGTTCCAGGCTTAAAGAAAAAAAAAAGTTTTCTGTGACTAAGACTAAGGAATGTAGAGAAAGAAAAAAAAGCTTGTCCTTTCCTCCTCCTTGAGAATTCCAGACCCCTATCTCCTCCTTGAGAATTCCAGGCCCCTATCTCCTCCTCGAGAACCCCAGACCCCTGTCTCCTTGGGGACCCCCGGGCTTCTTATAAACCTGCCTAGGCACTGACTCGCTCAATGCTCATGTCACAACAGCCCCAGCTGGGGCTGTTGGCCAGCGGTGACCCCTCCACGTGGCCTGGGCTTTCTACAGGTGGTACTACAACATGGTGGTTGTATTCCAAAGGCAGCATGCCATGGACCATGAGGTCTTTAATGACCAAGCTTCAGAGGTTAAGCAGCATCGCTTCCTCCTCATTGTACTAACTGAGTCAGTTACAAAGGTCTGCCACATTCAAGGAGATCATAGACCTCACCCATCCCTCACAGTGGGAAGGTCAACATCTCCTTGTAAGTCCAGCATGTGGACAGGGTACACACTGGTGTGGCCATGTATTAGAGTTCTTCAGAACCAATAGGAGGTGTGTAGGTGGAGAAAGAGATTTATTTTAAGACACTCCTAACACCATTATGCAGGTTGGCAAGGTCAGAATCTACAGGGTGGGCTTTCAGACAGGAGAACCAGGAGTTGCCAATAACACAGTTCAAGTCCAAAGGCTGTCAGCCAGCAGAGTTTCCTCTTGTTTGAGGGAGGTCTGCCTTTTGTTCTATCAAGGCCTTCAACTGCTTGGATGAGTTTCAACTTTATCTAGACATGTTGATACATAGAATTAACCATCACAATTCCATCCTTTGTCAATTTGGCACCCACCCATGTGCATGCTAAGTCTCTTCAGTTGTGTCCAACTCACCCATAGGCATCTCCCTAAATCACACTTAATTGCAAAATAAAGACAACAAGGTCATACATCTATGTAACATGATACAACTGTCCTGTGTACCTTACCTCAGGGGACGGTGCAAGGTCCTTGCATGAAGTGTACTCTTCTTGATATCTTGTTACTTGAATACCATGATGTAAAGTTATCAATACTTAAATACTATGACATAAAATAAAAACACCTTACATGATAAAGGGATAAGAAAGGGCATAAAATAAAGCTATTTGCTTTGTGTGTGTATGTAAATATATACACACATTTGTATGTTTATGAACCACATATTCATAACAGAATAGGAAAGGAATACTCATGACAATTGTAGTCCACATTTCTGAAAGTGGACCCGTAACCAAGCAGGACCTGTGAGACCTTCCCCGGAGCAAGCTCTTTCCCCAAATCCTGTCTGATAGCTCCTCTCTGAAATAGCCAGATAATAGTGTCTCATGCATGTTTCCTGGGGCTTCCCTGGTGGCTCAGCTGGTAAAGAATCCGCCTGCAGTGCATCATCTTTGACACCATCAATCCTTAGGTGCCAGCAGGTCTGGAGGCGGCATGCTCATGACCGTCAACTTGTTACTTTCTTCCATTTGGTGGGAGCTTTCAGCAGCTGAAAAACTCAGGAAAGTGAAAGTGTTAGTCACTTAGTTCTGTCCCGACTCTTTGAGACCCCATGAACTGTAGCCCACCTGGCTCCTCTGTCCATGGGATTCTCCATGGAGAATCCAAGCAATACTGGAGTGGGTTGCCATTTCCTCCTCCAGGGGATCTTCCCAACAGAAGGATCAAACCTGTTTCTCCTGCACTGGGAGGGGGATTCTTTACCACTAGGCCAGCTGGGAAGCCCGCCCTCACCTGGAGGGCTTGCTAAAATGCAGACATGGGTCCTTCCTCCCCAGAGTTTCTGATTAGTTAGGCCCGGGTTTAAACCTATCTCTTGCATTTCTGACAAGTTCCCAGGCAGATGCTGCTGCTGCTGACTGGGGACTGTGGTCTGAGTACCACTATCACAGATAAAACAGATTTTAAGCAAGACAGTGATGTGACCAGATTTTTGTGTATCTTTCAGTGATTTTGTGAAGTCTATTAACAGGCCATTAACAGGCTTTCAGTCATATACATAAAATGTAGCTGAAAGTTGAATGAGGACAAGGAAAGTATGTCTGACTGGAAATAACAGGTAAGAGAAATGTCTTTAAATTCTCCAAGCTTGATGGTGCATTAGATTTGATTGGGGTGGGGGAGGAGGGGAGAGTGGAAGAGGAGTAAATGAGAGAACTTCTTTTTTTTTTTTTTTTAAATTTTATTAATTTCTGTTTTCCCTGATAGAGAGGAGAAGTGGGCCCTTTTGCAAATGTTTGTCCTGCTGTTGGGCAAATAGGAGGAGGGCAGGGAACTTCTCTTGTATTTCCTTCTTCTCAGTTGCCTTTAGATCAAAATAATCCTTATGTCAAAGTGGCATATTTTGGGGTGGTATAGTCCAGTCTCTTGTAAATGCTTGGACAGCATAGAAGAGGGTGGAATTAGAAGCCAATTTGCAGTAGGTTAAGGGCTAAATGGGAAGTGAGCATTTGCTGTGGGCATAGTGAGAGGCTGCGAAGACGTGGATGAGGCGTGAAAGAGTGACTTTATGTTTTAACCCTAATCATAAAAGAAACCTAAGAGTGGTTATAGGCTAACGAGAAGTAGCCATTAATGAAGGGAACGAGGAAAGATGAGGATACCCTCAAATTAAGCCCAGCTTCAGAGAACAAAGAAGAAATTACAATGGATAAAGGGATTTGGTCAGGAGAAAGACAAGCTTCATCTATTTGCCATGGAGATTTTCCCCCCACACCTGGCAATCTGCTGTGACAGTGGTGTCCAGATGTAGCCCTTGGTTGATTTCACGCTCTGACATCCAGTCCTAGACTGATAGAGACTCGATCTCAGGTGAGAGTTCAAGGATGAACAAACCATTGGCACAGGCTAATTCAACTTCTTATCTTCAGTACAGGTTGAAGTTCCCTGGTTTTAAAGTACACCATAAATATGCTGCTGGGAAGTTTCCTCCAAAAACATGGTGATTTGGGCATAGCACCTGTGCTCTGTCGACTGAAAAAAATGCACAAGCTAAAATTTGAGAATTATGTTTTATTTGGTGGACTTGCTGGGGACTTAAGCCTGGGAGATGGCCTCTCACATAACTCTGAGGGACTGCTCTGAAGCATAAAGAAGCCAGGATATACAAGAGTTTTGCAACAAAATCCTGGAGGTTGGAACACCAAAAGATTAAGGTTAACTAAAGAAAAAGCAAACATGGTCAAGTTAGTTAGAGCTTTCTACATATGAGAAGATACAGGAGTCTGGGCTCATTGAAATCACTCCTTTGATATGTACCTTAACTATTTAGGGCCAGTATCCTCTTACTTTTCATCCTGAATCCCCTTAGGGTGCACACTCCTACAGTGACTGATGACTCAATGGCTGCAACATCCTTTGTATACTGATATGGCAGCTGACATTCTTTGTTCATATTCTCCAAGCCAGGCTTCAACAGTAAGTGAACCGTGAACTTCCAGATGTTCAAGCTGGATTTAGAAAGGCAGAGGAACCAGAGATCAAATCACCAACATCTACTGGCTCATTGAAAAAGCAAGAGTTCCAAAAAAATATCTACTTCTGCTTTATTGACTATGCCAAAGCCTTTGACTGTGTGGACCACAACAAACTGTGGAAAATTCTTCAAGAGATGGGAATACCAGACCACCTGACCTGCCTCTTGAGAAATCTGTATGCAGGTTAAGAAACAACAGTTAGAGTTGGACATGGAACAACAGACTGGTTCCAAATAGGGAAAGGAGTATGTCAAGGCTGTATATTGTCACCCTGCTTATTTAACTTATATGCAGAGTACATCATGAGATACACTAGGCTGGATGAAGCACAAACTGGAATCAAGATTGCCAGGAGAAATATCAATAACGTCAGATATGCAGATGACACAACCCTTATGGCAAAAAGCGAAGAAGAACCAAAGAGCCTCTTAATGAAAGTGAAAGAGACAGTGAAAAAGTTGGCTTAAAACTCAACATTCAGAAAACTAAGATCATGGCATCCAGTCCCATCACTTTGTTAGGTAATTAGAATAGAAAACAGGAGTCCAAAATGGTGGTGGCTAAAAGACAAGGAAGGGAAACGCCCGCAAAAATAGAACAAAGAAAGGTCAAAGGAAGGTCCGAGGACCGGAGTGAGGACTTCAGGTAGAACAAACAGCACTCCTGGCTAGCCCAATTTGCATAGGGCAGGCCCAGGGGGAGGGAAAAACATATAAAAAGAGGAGCCAAAGGGCCCTCTCTCTCTCTTTCTCTCTCTCCCACTCGCTAGCGCGTTCCTCTACTCTTCTTTTCACGTCTTTGGGTTGGCATACCCTCATGCCTTGAGGATGGATTCTCCTGCTATTTTCTAAATAAAATAGAGCTGTAACACTGATTTGTCTAAGAGCTGTAACACGGTTTGTCCAAGACCAGAGAGCTGTGATGCACCGACGGCTTTGATGTCCGTCGCTCCAAATCTTTGTTGTGATGGGACAGAACCAAGGAGCAAGCACTCACCTGACAACTTCATGGCAAATAGATGAAGAAACAGTGACACACTTTATTTTTGGGCTCCAAAATCATTGCAAATGGTGACTGCAACCATGAAATTAAAAGACCCTTAATCCTTGGAAGAAAAGTTATGACCATCCTAGATAGCGTATTAAAAAGCAGAGATATGACTTTGCCAACAAAGGTCTGTCTAGTCAAGGCTATGGTTTTTCCAGTGGTCATGTATGGATGTGAGAGTTGGACAATAAAGAAAGCTGAGTGCCAAAGAATTAATGCTTTTGAACTGTGCTGCTGGAGAAGACTCTTGAGAGTCCCTTGGACTGCAAGGAGATCCAACCAGTCAATCCTAAAGGAAATCAGTCCTGAATATTCATTGGAAAGAACTGATGCTGAAGTTGAAACTCCAGTACTTTGGCCATCTGATGCAAAGAACTGACTCATTTGGAAAGACCCTGATGCTGGGAAAGATTGAAGGGAGGAGGAGGAGGAGATGACAGAGGATGAGATGGTTGGATGGCATCACCGACTCGATGAACATGAGTTTGAATAAACTCTGGGAGTTGGTGATGGACAGGGAGGCCTGGCGTGCTGCAGTCCATGGGGTTGCAAAGAGTCAGACATGACTGAGCAACTGAACTGAACTGAACTGATTCTTTGTTCATAACTGTTTCAGCAGCTTAGCGGTTTTTTCTAGCCATAACTGTGATATTAACATCCAAAGGAAATCAATGTCAAGAGAGGATGATTCAGGTTTTGAACACAATTTCCCAGGTTTGTGCTCTCAGAGAGCTTTCTGGAGGCTGGGCTGCTTCCAGAGTGGGTTGCGGAAAGCTTCTATGTTTTTATGTGAGTCCCCTCTCTTATTTGCTGTGTTCTCTGGGGCTTCTCCACTGGGCCTCTATCTCTAGTAGGGTAGCCTGGCCTTCATAGCATCTCAGAAATTCAATAGCGATGAGAGGGAAGCTACTAGTCCTCAGATACAGAGGGTCCCACTCATAGGCTTAGCACAGATTGAGAAGGAAGGGTCTTTGCTCTATCAAAGCACATGATTAATTCCACATCAGCTTCATTGAATCCTTGTTCTTTAGGTTACTGTTTCCATTGTAGGTTTTCATCACAGGCAGTTCAGGGACAGACTGAAGGACTTGACCATAATTTCATTATGACTGTAGTAAGGAAAACAATCATAGCTCACAAGCGATCTGTTCATTGAGAGAAATTTTCCCTGAACCTATATTATTTTGTTGGAGGAAAATAAATGATTTCTTAAGGTTACAATCTCTCTTTTAAACAAAAAGGGTTAATCTGTAACAGTTTCAACCTAACTATGAATAATTCATGCAGTCAATAAAAACGTATTCAGAGCTTTCTTTCAAGCTGGGTTCACGGAGATTAAAAAGCCATTGTCCCTGTCCACAAAGAAATACAGCACTTTGGTTTTGTAGTTGCCTTTTGAATTTTTGAATTATTGGTGTTATTTGAGACTCCCTAGGCGTCCACACTCTGTGGGCATGAATGGTAGTCATCACTGGAACACGGAATGCTGTAATTTCACTGATTTTGTTCCCAGCTGGTGACATGGGACCCTCCGTCATTTGTAAGATCCTTACCGTACACTTCCGGGGAGCCCCAGAGGCATCTTCTACATGTTGGCAAATGAGTCCTTTCCTTTTGGATTCTGCCAGTCACCTCCCCTTGGGACCATCGTTCATCTGCTGTCTGTGGTCTGTGTGCCCGTGCGCTGCACAGGCTGAGTCATTTTTTGGCAAAGCTGGGGAGAATGTCTTCCCCTTTGTGTTTCCCTCTGTGGGGTTCAGAGTGTCTCATTTCAGGCAGATTTTTCAGAGAAGACATCCTGAAAGAATCCCACAAACACCAAGAGCCCTTGCTAAAATATAAAAGCAAATACATAAGGTTTAAAATGGATGAATGAGTTTGTCAGAAAGTACAGGAAACCCAGGGTCCTGGCAACAGGCAGGAGAATCCACGGAAGAAGCAAGCAGTAAAGTCACCAGCTGCTTTAGGGGTGGAGCTCTGATTTCGAGGCTGACACAGAGATGGATGGGATGGAGTAAAGGGGCTGGGGTCAAAGCCTTGGGCCTGTGAAAGGAGGCGAGTTGGATCACTGATCCCCTTGCATAAAGGTGGGATCCACGAAGAGCTACACAGTTAAAAATACATCTCATAAAACAGAAAAGTGAAAGTTGCTCAGTCGTGTCCGACTCTTTGCAACCCCATGGACTATACAGTCCATTGAATTCTCCAGGCCAGAATACTGGAGTGGGTAGCCTTTCCCTTCTCCAGGGAATCTTCCCAACCTGGGGACTGAACCCCGGGTCTCCCGTATTGCAGATGGATTCTTTACCAGCTGAGCCACAAGGGAAGAGGCAGACAGCAAATAAACTTGCGTGCCCAACCTGAAATATGAGTAGACATGAAGGTGTCTTTGAGAATTTGTGACTACAGCCTGACCTTCTTGTAAGTTTGGGTCACATTAGTTGTAACATCTGAAACAGAGATTCTTAAACTGGACCCAAGTCTCACAGGTGCCTTGTAAAAGTGAAGGCAAGTCTTCCCAGAAGGAAGGTACCCTCTAACCCAGGCCTCAAAAAATGCTCACAGGTTATATTCCAAAGCACATGAGTGAACACACACACACACACACACACACACACACACACACACACACACACACTCTACATAAAGAAACAAGCCACCATGAGCAAGACTCAGCAGGAAGAAAACATCTTTAAAGACTTCAGGTATTAGAAATACCAGGTATCAGGTAGAGAATTTGAATTATGCTTGATGTATTTCTAAAAGTAGGAATTGAAATATAAATAAGAAATAATCAGCTAACAAAATGACCAGCATACTTAGACTCTCCCTCCCATATCCCTTGATTGTGCCATCAAAAATTGTAGATTTACATTTCCCCCCAAAATTTTATTATGAAAGTTTTCACATATAGTCAAGTTGAAAGAATTTTACAGTGAGCACTCATGTAACCAACACCAAGATCCTATCATCAGTATTCCTTGCTTGTTTTATGACATATCTTTCCATTTATTCATCCAGTCTATCCATCAATTCATCTTACTTTCTGATGCTTCCAAGCATATTACAGATCATTTACCTTTGTTTTTAAGCCAAATAAAACAAAAGAGCTAGTCTTAATTATATGTCAATAGTTGATTAATTTACCAATGTATGTTTTTAATCAAATTTTTGCTCATCTCTTGCTGACTGCTCATTTTTGCATGTCTCACTGCATGTGCCTCTGGTAAGGCTTATTCCCCAGCTTGTTCCCTATGATTTGTGAGTGAGGAAAACCGGGGGAAGGGCCTGTGTGAATTGTGCAGTGAATTAGAGTAAATGAGCTTTAAGCGAGGGGCTGGCAATTTCTTCTTAGCTAATACCATACTTGAACTTTATGACGTCTATTTGCCTGCCAAGAGCCATTATGGCAATCTTAGAATATTTATAGAAGGATTGACTGAGATTCTTCAGGCTTTCTGGAGGAAATAGAATGTCTTGGTTTGCTCTGCGTAGTATTTTATCATTATGATTATAATTTACTCTCTTCATAAAAAGCTACCATTCAATACATAAAGAGTTTACTGTTGAATCAAGTACGGATGTATGACATCTATAAGAGGTGGCATTTAAATGTCCAAATTCAATTTTACTGTGCAATTTCAAAGTTAAATGGAAGCAGTTTCATCTGGTGAACTAACCTCTGAGGTCTCTAATAGGCAGAAGTGTAAAGGGTTAAATGAAGATCATTAATGACTTCTGGATTCATAGGCTTTTTAGCTGATGGGAATTAACTTGCTGATCTCCTACAAAATGAACCTATCACTTAATGATAACTCTACCTGGAAGAATTAAGAGGAGAAAAATGATTGCTTCATGTGAGATGCTGCTAGGTAATTTTTGTCTAAGATAGAAATGTCTATGGCCATCAAGAAAGAAGAGGAGAATATTTTAGTTCAGTTGAGGTGTACTTGATACACTGTGAGGATGGGAAGAAGTGGGGAAAATTTTGTCATTTTTTTTCCCCTTCTCATCAGAACCTTACAAAAACGTCAGTTATTTCTTTTTAAAATGGATATCTCCCAATACCTTCTCCATTCATAATTTGAACATTAGACAAGAACTGTGTTTCAGTTCTGTCTCCACTACTATCTGTGTGTAACCTTGTTTTGGTGACAATGATTCAGAGCCTGAGTTTGTTCATTCATACGGACAGTAACCCTTTCCTTGCGGTGCTGTAAAGAGGAATAGCGATAAGGTTTAACAAAGTACCTGTCTCAATGCTTGGAGCAGAGTAAATACACACAAAGTGTACACCATTATTATTATTATGCCTATTTTGGAATTGTCTCAATTTTTTTTCACTGTTATCTCCTTAAGTAGTTCACAGAATTACCATTTGTGTTGGTTATTTGGAAAACATCATTTTTCCTTTTAGAATGACTTTTTTATGGGCTAAAATATCTTTAAACCAGCTGGAAATTTCAGCTGTTAAATTAAGTTGTTAGATGGCCATGGTAATACATGGCAACCAAACTCTTCTGTATGATACAGTTAACACCTTGCCTTGTGGCTCAGATGGTAAAGAATCTGTGTGCAATGTGGGAGACCTGGGTTAGATCCCTGGGTTAGGAAGATCCCCTGGAGGAGGGCATGGTAACCCACTCCAGTATTCTTGCCTGGAGAATGCCATGGACAGAGGAGCCTGGAGGGCTATATAGTCCATGGGTTGCAGAGTCCAATACAAATAAATGACTAACACTTCACTTAGAAAACAATAACACAAGACATTTTAGCACCTCACCCCTGATAGAACAGGCTGATAATACTCCTGTCCCACATGTTGGTACTTCTTGTCATCCAGGACAGTTCATATCCACTTTCTACCACCTAAATGCTTCCTGTGATGTTCTGTGGTGTGAAGAAAGGAATGCATAACCAAGACATGAACAACTGTGTTTGAATTTTGGCTCCGTTGTGACCTTGAAGTTCTCTGAGTTTTCATCTCAGATGAAATGGGATCTGATTCTCTCCCCAGAATTTCTGTTTATCCACATCAGCAGTGGTTGCGAGGATGAAAGTTCTCTGTAAGCCATGAATACTATCAATGTATTCATTGATAACACTATCAATGTATTACTAATTAATAACTCAACTTGGAAGCAACGTTGCAGAGACCTATACATTGCAGATTCTAAATTGAGGAAATCTGCAAAATCCACTACTAAAACTATCAAGAGAGGAGTCATTTCAAGGCATTTGGAGTTCAACTCAAATTAGCTTAAGGTGACTCCACTAGCTTAACTGGGAAGATGGAAGCACACAGATGTCACTTATTTCAGCTATGTTAATATCAAGTGAGGGGCTTCCCAGGTGGCTCAGTGATAATGAACCCACCAGCCAATGCAGAAGATGCTGGAGACTTGGGTTCAACCCCTGGGTCGGAAGGATCCCCTGGAGAAGGAAATGGCAACCCTCTCCAGTATTCTTGCCTGTGATAGAGCATGCGTGCAGTATCAAGTGACGTCTTCCTCTCTCCTCTGTTTTGCCTCAACGTGTTGGTTTCATTCTCTTATGAACCTTGCAGACAGGCTTCTCCAGCCCCCATTGTGAATACGATGGCTGCCCAGTCTGTTCTTTGAACTTTGTGATTCAAAAAGGAAAGGTGCTTTTTTCCTCCACTTAAATCTCTTTAAAAAAAAAAAAAAAAAAAAAGGAAGGGAAGAATTCTCTGCCCAATGCTTGCAGTCAGGGGATTGGTGCTCTTTTGAGTGAGCAGACTTGGATTAAAAGAGGCAGAGTTTGGGGACTGGCAGCCCCATGAGAATTATCTGGCTGAATGAGGAAGAGGCAGTGAAGCCATTCTGCTGGGCAGACACAATGGCAGCTGTCACCAAGAGCGCAAGGGAGGGAGGGGGAAGAGAGTCATAACCAAGTCTCGCTGTCCTTACGAACTGCCCAGGGTTTCTTCATTTAATCAGCCACCCTCCTGTTTACGATCAGTCTGACCATCCACTCTGTTCCATCATCTCGGTTTGTTGAGGATAGTCCTGTTTCACGCCTGTTTTCACAGCACAGTTATTAAAATCATTCCTTTTCATTGTTTGAAGTATCTCAGTTTGGAAACTAATTTGTTGCTGTGCATGCTAAGCTGCTTCAGCCCTGTCTGACTGTGTGCAGCCCGCCATGCTTCTCTGTCCATGGGATTCTCCAGGCAAGAATACTGGACTGGTTTGCCATGCCCTCCTCCAGGGGATCTTCCCGACCCAGGGACTGAACCCTTGTCTCTCGTGTCTCTGGCATTGGCAGCTGGGTTCTTTACCACTAGCGCCACCTGAGAAGCCCGAAATAGTCGCTGTAAATAAGACCAATCACTCATTTGGCTTCAGCCACCCAAACCATCTTAAATCATCTTACTCCTTTGACTCAGCTGAACTTTGATTTGGGATTTGACTTCTCTGCCTTTTCTTTCCAACCTCAGGGCCTGATGGTTTCTGTCTGGAGCTCTTCTCAGGACCTACATGTTTTTACCACCTTCTTCCTTTCTCTGGTCACCTCACATTCTTCCCTACCCTGGAATATTTTGGATTTTAAATTGTGGTGACAAAGACTTTATAACTTTCTGCTCCCAGCACCTCTATTAGTAGAATTTTCCTTCCCAGCATTGCTCCAAGGTAAATGTCTAGTCACTTTCCAAATAATCCTGTTTCTGCTTGTGCTTTTGTTTCTTCAAAATGCAAGCCCCCAGAGGCCAGCCAGCTATGGATTTGTTTCCTGTTCTGGTGTACAAACTATGATAAATGGGAAACAGTGAGAATGGATAAAGCAACAAACACAGTGTGATGATGGTAAAAGAAAAAAAAATCTTGGTGATGTATTCGTGGTTCTCGCCTTTGAATATCACCTAAGAAGGAGCATCCTTTGCCAGCTTGGTTGCCTCTGGGCTGTGGTTGTGCTGATCACGTGAAGGTAGCGAAGAAAATGAATGAAGTAGAATGAAACCTTATTTTCCATCCGATAAAGGATGAGATAGGGAGGAGGGGTAAGGAGCCAAGGAGACGCAGGCGTGTGGAAGTGGAGACGGTGGTACCGAGGTCCCGGATGTTCTGGGTCCACTCCCTCGCACTGTGTTCCCTCCCTGTGGATTGTGTTTCCACCCCTTCACCTTCCGCAGAATGCGAGGGGAGAAGTGCTCGCTGAGGCTCTGCAACTCGCCAGTCTGACTGGGATGAGGAGAGATGTCTGATATTTACTGTTGGCGATCTGATAAAGGACACAGCTGCTGAGAAGAAAAGTACCATGGGAGGAGAGGATTTTGGGGGGAAGTTTCTCATTTCTTCAACAAATAATATGTGTTGTCCTCTGCTCTGTGCCAGGCACTGTTATCCACTCTGGGGATTTGGCAAGGATATGTACGCACACACACACACACACACACACACACACACACACATATGTACAGCATCTGTGAGATAAAAGGATGGTCTCTGCCCTTGGTTCCTGGCTCAGAGCTCCTAAAGCCCTTGTAATTTATTAAGTAATAAGGATACTAGAAGCATCTCTTGTTCTAATATTGTCTTTGACTACAACCCTCACAGAGGATTCCGAAAACCCTTATAAATTCTTAACTGAGAAGTACAAGGAGCATCTTTTGTTCTAATGAGTTGACTCTGAGTGGGCTCCGGGATGGCAGCTGGTCACCAGCAAGATCAAGTCATGATTCAGTTCAGTTTGGTTCAGTCGCTCAGTTGTGTCCGACTCTTTGCAACCCCATGGACTGCAGCATGTCAGGCCTCCCTGTCCATGACCAACTCCTGGAGCTTGCTCAAACTCATGTCCGTTGAGTCGGTGATGCCATCCAACCATCTCATTCTCTGTCGTCCCCTTCTCCTCCCGCCTTGAATCTTTCCCAATAAGTCAGTTCTCTGCATCAGGTGGACAAAGTATTGGAATCTCAGCTTCAGTTATCAGTCCTTCCAATGAATATTCAGGACCGATTTCCTTTAGGATGGACTGGTTGGCTCTCCTTGCTGTCCAAGGAACTCTCAAGAGTCTTCTCCAGCACCACAGTTCAAAAGCATCAATTCTTCAGAGTTCAGCTTTCTTTATAGTTCAACTCTCACATCCATACATGACAACTGGAAAAACCATAGCTTTGACTAGCCGGACCTTTGTTGGCAAAGTAATGTCTCTGCTTTTTAATATGCTGTCTAGGTTGGTCATAACTTTTCTTCCAAGCAGCAAGCATCTTTTAATTTCGTGGCTCCAGTCGCCATATGCAGTGATTTTTGGAGCCCAAGAAAATAGTCCCTCTGTTTCCCCATCTATTTGTCATGAAGTGATGGGACCAGATGCCATGATCTTAGTTTTCTGAATGTTGAGTTTTAAGCCAACGTTTTCACTCCCTTCTTTCACTTTCATCAAGAGGCTCTTTAGTTCTTTGCTTTCTGCCATAAGTGTGGTGGCATCTACATATCTGAGGTTATTGATATTTCTCCCTGCAATCTTGATTCCAGCTTGTGCTTCCTCCAGCCCAGTGTTTCTCATGATGTACTCTGCATATAAGTTAAATAAGCAGGGTGACAATATACAGCTTTGATGTACTCCTTTTCCTATTTGGAACCAGTCTGTTGTTCCATGTCCAGTTCTAACTGTTGCTTCTTGACCTGCATACAGATTTCTCAGGAGGCAGGTCAAGCGGTCTGGTATTCTCCTCTCTTGAAGAAAAAGCAAGAGAGTTCCAGAAAAACATTTACTTCTACTTTATTGCCTATGCCAAAGCCTTTGACTGTGTGGCTCACAACTGTGGAAAATTCTTCAAGAAATTCTTCAAGTCATGATTAGAAGCTTTTAATTTTTAGTGTCTGCTCCTTGCCATCCTTCAGAGAGGGGAGAGGGGCTGGAAGTGGGATTAATCATTGATCACACATATGTGAGGAAGTTTCCATAAAAATCCCAACAGTAGGGGCTTCTGAGAGTGCCAGACTGGTGAAGTCATCCCCACTGGGAGAGTGACACACCCCAGCTCCATGGGGACAGAAGCTTTGGTGTTGAGGACCCTCCCAGACCTCACCCTATATATCTCTTCATCAGGCTGTTCAGCTGTATCTTTTGTCATAACCTTGAACAGAAAATGTAAGTAACTTTCCCCAAGTTTTGTGAGCCTCCACATTTTTGGTGATGGGAAGTGTCAGAAACAAAGAGCTTTGTGTAAGAAGTGGAGACATTTGTGATGAGAAACACATTGTAGCAAAAAAACTGAGTTTTCCCTTACACAAGGGGAAGGCTGACTTTCTTCCATTTTAGCGTCTATACGTATACAGTAGAGCACGGTGTTCTGGCAGAGCCTACATTTTAGCGAAAGGGGGCAGAGAATAAACAAATGTAATAAAATATAAATTATATAGAAAATAAGTGTAGAGTGGGTAAGGGAGATCTCTAGTACTGGAGTTCAGGAAAGGTGGTTACAAATTTAAAATGAGCAGTGAGGGTAGGCTTCAGAGAGAAAACATTTGATCAGAAACTTTGGGATGAGGGAGAGAGAGTAAAATATCTTGTAGAAAGCCTTCCAGGAAAAGGGAACAGTTCTTTCCAAGTCTTTAAAGACGATGTGCATCTGGCGGACTCAGAAGTATTGGGGGAGCAGGAGATGAGATGAGAGAAGAAGCAAGAGCAGGCAGGTGATACAGGACTTACTTTGAGGTCATCTAGCTTTGGGAGAAAAGGAGCCTAGACTTCCCAGCTGGGCTTTTAATTGCATCTTTGCCTAATGCATCTTGATGCATATTAGGCAATATAATTCCTGCAACAAATCTTCAATATTTATGTTTGTTTTGGATATGATACAGTATTAATTCCCCGGCATAGGGAGAGAGCAATTGGCCAGGTGGCAGTCGTCAGACTCTCTCGCCCCGCTCCACTCATGTCCTACAGCTGGGATCATTTGTGATACCGCGCTTGCGCACCCTGGTGGGCCTATACAAGCACCACCTGAAAAAGTTCTTGTAGGAGAGAGTCAAATAGAGGCGAGTCGCACTGAGTTGCCCAGTCATCGTTGCTGCTGTGTCAGCCGTTAAAGTAAAGCTTGTCTGCCTTGCTGCTGTGAATAAAGAATGTCTTCAGTCCTTATTGTTGTAGCCACAGGTTCCAGGAAACAAACTCACTCAGAGGACAATGCAGATAGTGGAGTGAAGTTTATTACACCGGCAGGCCCAAGACAGCGTCTCCTCTTAGCCGAGGACCCTGACCAGTTTTTGTGAAAACCTTATATACCCTAGGGAGAAGGCAATGGCACCCCACTCCAATACTCTTGCCTGGAAAATCCCATGGATGGAGGAGCCTGGCAGGCTGCAGTCCATGGGGTCACTAAGAGTTGGACACGACTGAGCGACTTCACTTTCATTTTTCACTTTCATGCATTGGAGAAGGAAATGGCAACCCACTCCAGTGTTCTTGCCTGGAGAATCCCAGGGATGGGGGAGCCTGGTGTGCTGCCATCTAAGGGGTTGCGCAGAGTAGGACAGGACTGAAGCGACTTAGCAGCAGGAGCAGCGGTATATACCCTAAGTGTATGTGCCCAAACCCACTTCCCCAAATTTCCTGAAACTAGTCTGAACAAAGGAAAAAGAAAGATACAATCAAAGTTAACCCGTGATTCATATGCCCTAAGCCTAAGTAGTTAACAGTGGACAATTATCAATAGGCCTGTGGTCATACCCCAATAAGCATAATAGAATGCATGATTCTATTTGGTTACACAGATAATTAGGGTATTCTCTTAGGTGACAGAAAGTCTAGGTGTGAGCTCTGGGGCTCTTCCTTCCAGGGCCCTTGTTTTCCAGTTGGTATGTCATTTCCATAGATCCTGGGTATATAGTCAAAGTCCACAGTCCGGCCCAAGATGGAGTCCTGCTTTCAAGATGGAGCCTGTTCTGTCTGTTTCCTCCTTCACTATGGCTCTTTGCATCTTCTTCCGGCTTCCCTGCTCATGCTCTGCACACTCTGGGCTCAGCGAACAGTGAGATACAGCAAGACACCTGGATACTATATACTTATACAGGTTGCAAATCTCTGCTTACAGTACAGGACTTTTCTCAGAGAGGCACTTGTTGAACGAAGGAATGAATAAATGAACGAACAAATAAGCCTAGACCCGGAAGTGGGTCCTCAACCTATATTTCAACTTTATTGCCCCTACACCCTTTCTTGACTTGGTTTCTACTCAGCTGCTTGCTCTTTCAACTCGATATTTTTGCCTCTGTCCTTACCCCATTTCCCCTTACTTGAAACGCTCTCCCCAAACCCTCTGCTCTTGATTCCAGTTTTATCTGTTAAAGACTCCATTTCCTCCAGAAAGCCCCTCTAGACCCTCTGGCTTTTTCTGAACTCCGATAGCATCATTCTTCTGATACCTTTCTTTCTTAAAAAAATTTTTTTTTTCTTTTTTTAATTTTTGGCCACACTGTACAGCTTGCGGGAACCTAGTTCTGCCACCATGGATTGAACCCCGGGTACCCACAGCAGTGAAAGCCTGAGTCCTAACCATTGGACCACCAGGGAATTCCGATGATACCTCTCATTTGTTTAATCTGTTGCATAGGATAACTTTCCAGTGTTTATTTAAAAAAACACTGCCCTCTTTGTATCAGTTAGGCAACGAATACATAAATGGCAGATCGCAGGGTGCTAGTCCTCGAAGGTCTTTGTAGGTCTTCATAGAACCTTTCAACTTCAGCTTTTTCCACGTTAGAGGTTGGGGCGTAGACTTGGATTCCTGTGATGATGAATGGTTTGCCTTGGAAACGATCTCAGCGAGATAGTTCTATCAATTTCGTTTTATAGAAGCTGAAGGGGTAAGAGAAGTTGGGACGTGGCTGATCTCATGTACTTAATAAACAGGGAGCGCACCAAGACCAGAATGTAAGTTGTACTGCAAGACAAGCAAGAGGTTGTCCCAACCACTCTAAGAAGGGTTTCAACTCAGCATTTCCTTTCCACCCCGGGTTAACTCCACCCCTTTCCCCGGGGATCAGAGGCTGCGCGGCCGCGGAAGCTTGTCCGCCGCGGCTTGCCGTAGTGGCCCTGCCCCAGCGCTTGGTGGGGCCAAATATGGCGTCCTCCGAGCCAGCGCCGACCGTGAGTTCAGGCGCTGCGGAGGGCGAGGAGGAGACGATACTCTATGACTTGTTGGTCAACACCGAGTGGCCCCCGGAGACGGAAGTACAGGTGAACCAGGCCCCTCCGGGGCTGCGGCCAGCTTGGTGCCGGCGCTGCCCCGGCAGAGCCACGTAGCCGGAGCCACGTAGGGTGATGGAGCTGGGCTCCACCGCTTGTGCGGTCGTCCTGGCAACGGCACCGCGGGCTAACGGGGGTCCGGGTCCCCTAGGTGGGGGTTTTCTTGCATGCCTCCTGGACTCTTAAGTCGGTTCTCGGGGTGGGGCGGGGGGCGAAACCTCGGGCTCTGAGGCACGTACCTTACCACCCCCGTTCTGTTTCACCGTCCCTACTTGGAGGGGAGGCACAGCGTTGGACTCGGGGGTCCTTCCCTCACCTAGACCCTCGGTGGTCCCTTCCCCGGGCCGGCCCGGGCAGGGCTGGGCAGGGCTGCTCCTCACCTGCTGTGGGAGTGTTTTGCAGGACCCTGCAGTCATCTCAACATCTGCTGGGCTGTCGTGGAACGCGGCATAAACCTTTGCTCCTATTTGGGCCCGAGTTGTGCCAGTTCTTGCGTTATTTCAGTAATTAATGAATATATGTGTGTGTCTGTCCGTGTCCCAGATACTGTCAGGCGCTGCGCTTCCGAAGTGAATAACTTTAGTGGTACTTGCGGTCTTAGAGGGAAGACAGTGTAGTAAACTTTTTCATCACCTGCTGTAATAGGCATTTTAATGGCGATATGAGCAAAATGCCCTGAGGAGTGAAGATTTATGAGGACCCGGGGTTGGGTTCTGTGTTAGAAGAGGGGTCGTAGGTGTTGGTAATCTGGACCTTGGGGTCATTCAGTTTAGTTCAGTTCAGTTCAGTTCAGTCTCTCAGTCGTGTCCGACTCTTTGCGACCCCATGAATCGCAGCACGCCAGACCTCCCTGTCCATCACAAACTCCCGGAGTTTACTCAAACTCATGGCCATCGAGTCGGTGGTGCCATCCAGCCATCTCATCCTCTGTCGTCCCCGTCTCCTGCCCCCAATCCCTCCATTAGTTTCATAGAAAGGAACTCCCAGGCACAGGGTGGAGATAAGAACCAGGAATCCACATTTATTAAACATATTTATTGAGTGCCTAACGTGTGCCAATTGCTGTTTTAAGCTCAGAATATGCAGCAAGATGGGAAAGGGATTTCGTTAAAGATCATGGGCTCCAGCCCATACGAATTCTTATTTACAGTCTCTTTTCTGAGTTTCTCTCTCTCTCTCTCTTTTTTTTTTTTTGGGCTGCTAAGTTTCTTTACTGGAGAAAGTACTGCTTCTCCTGTAAAGTTTATAAGCTTTTCTTTAACCTCCTTCCCACTGCAGTTTCTTCTTTTTGGAATATTTTGTAGGCTGGCAGAGATCCTCATGCATAATTTTTAAAAAGTATTTACATAGTTTCTGTTTGTGTTGAACAATTGATATTTTGTATCTTATGCAGCTGGAAAGTTGCTGCTGCTGCTGATTGAATAGGATAGTTTCCACACCTTAGCACTCACTGGTTAATTACAATAATGTTATAGAAATGCTTAACATTATAAATTGGTTAAAGAGATATGTACTGCATCAACTCATATTGAAACCTCATAACACTTTTTTGTTTGGTTCTATTGATTTCAACTGAACTACAAACTCTTGAAAGGCAGCTACATTTGACTCATTTTTATATTCTTCCCCAAACCAAATTTTGTCTTCGCAAAGTAAATGATCAATTCATGTTTGTTGAATGAAATTACTTTTTATGGCTTTTAAGCCATATCTGTCTGCACTTTGTGACCATTATGACATCTTACAGGTTATAGTGCCTGGTATTGTTTAACTTATGTTTGGTCTGTACTTAAGGAACTATTTAATATAGCAGTTACAAATCAGTGTGGCTGTTTGTAGTATTTTCTCTGTGAATATGCAGCTAATATTCAATAAATTTGCTTTGGGGCATGAGTTTATTGATCCATATGATCACTTTTTCTACAAGCAAAACCCCTTTTAGGCCTCTGTAGCCCACCAAAATAGACTGTGCCAACTGGCAACCAGTGTGGTCTTAGACCTTGACTTTTTCTGTCGTTACACTGGTGTTTTGATTTAGAAACATTTTCCAGCTTCAATCCCTGTCCTGTCTTGCAGAATTCATCCTGACAAATGCCTGTATCTCTGGCATGCTCACTTTGCTAGTGCTGCTTCTCCTTGTTTTGTTTCTATCTATAAGTAATTTTAAAGATACTGGTAACTTGTGCCCAGTACTGAGTATTCGTAAAGAAATATAACTTACTGTATAAGTATCAGTAGAAAATTCTCAAGATTTTTTTTTTCATTTGCAGCCTAGAGGCAACCGGAAACATGGTGCCTCCTTTATCATCACAAAAGCAATTAGGGGTGAGTATAGCTTATTTTGGCTTCCCTTATAGCTCAGTTGGTAGAGTCTGCCTGCGGCACAGGAGTCTGCATGCAGTGCTGGAGATCCAGGTTCGATTCCTGGGTTGGGAGGATCCCCTGGAGAAGGAAATGGCAACCCACTCCAGTGTTCTTGCCTGGGAAATCCCATGGACAGAGGAGCCTACCAGGTTACATTCCATGGAGTCACAAGAGTCAGACATGACTTAGTGACTAAACCACCACCATAGCTTATTTATTTATGATATAGTTAGCAGATAATTTTTTCCTTATTTTTTCCTATTCTGCAACTATGCTCTTTTAAGAAGTTTAGGGATTTGAAGATGTGTCCTTTTGAGCTTTAATGTAAACTCAGTTGCTAAACTAATTACTTTTAATTTGCCTGATTAAAATGAGTATTAATAGCATAAATGTTACCTGTTTTATAAAAAAATGCATGTGTTTTAACTATATACGTCTATGTAAGTACACGTGTGTATATATACATATACACATATATGGATGTATTCATATGTTTATACAGACACACTTTTTACAGTTTATTTTTAATTAAAGGATTATTGCATTATGGTATTGTGTTGGTGTCTGCCATCCATCAACAGGAATCAGCCATAGGTATACACATGTCCCCTGCGTCCTGAACTTCCCTCCCACCGGTCACCCCATCCCTCCCACTGGTCACCCCATCCCTCCCACTGGTCACCCCATCCCTCCCACCAGTCACCCCACCCCTCCCACCTGTCACCCCACCCCTCCCCTCTAGGTTGTCACAGAGCACCAGTTTGAGCTCCCTGAGGCATATAGCAAATTCCTACTGGCTGTTTTGCATATGGTAGTGTGTGTGTTTCCACGGTACTCTCTGCATTCATCCCATTCTCTCCTTACCCGCTGTGTCCACAGTTCTGTTCTCTGTGTCTCTATTACTGCCGTGCACATAGGTTCATCAATACAACATTTCTAGATTCCATATATATGTATTAATATACCTGTTTGAAAATATAATAATAATTTTATCTTCTGATACAAGACCCACTAGCATATTCAGTTTTCATTATCAAATGTGAAATTTTAAAAGTTTAGGAAATATATAAAAGTAATGTACTTAGTTTAGGAATATAGAAGACCACAAATTGGAATAAATAATTCCTCATTTTACCACCTGGAGATAATCTCTTATCCTTCAGATCTTTTGCTGTTGTCACATACATACCCATGTATGCAGGTTCACACATATGTGTACATTTTAAATGGAATCGTATAAAACATTGCTTGTCAATAGTGTGTTGAAGATTTTGTTTCCCACGGACTTCCCCATTTTAGGCATTATTATTATTTTTAAGTCTTTGCTGTAAAGTGTGAAATGGTCATAGTCTTTATCCAAATACTTTGGTTTGGGTGATCACTATGATTTCTACTCTATGGTTTCATTAAAGCCTCTTAGGCAAAATTTTGCATCTCAAACTACTTTTACTTGTCATACAAAGTTTTGAATAATACAGACTTGAGACATATAAACAAATATATGATCTTGTGAGAGTTATTGTGTATATTAGATTATATTTATTCTTGTCAAGAGTTGTATTCTCCATGTTTTGTTTTGTAATGACTCACTCTACAGTGTATTTTAGACTTATTGTCAGTAAATCTAAAATAGAAAATGATTCCCAAAGAATAGCTCATTCATATTTGGCTTTGCTGTTTCTTTTTATTACAGATCGTTTATTATTTTTAAGCCAATATATCTGGTACAGGTGAGTTGTCAGCGCTTCAGAGAAATGGTATGAACAGCAAATACAAACAATATTATTCCTATTTGTTATTGAAGTTTTCAGAATTGAATCCCATATTGTGATGTGAATGCTGACATTCAGGTGAACCCAGTTTATAAAACAGACCTGTCAAACATTTGGTAATTGGTATACCCTGACAAGATCTTTCGGTAGGCTAATTTTCGATCCCTTAGTTATTATTGAGAATATCTCATGACCATTTCTGCATTCTCTGAATGTTTTCTCAGCCTTGCCTTGAATGTACACATTCAAGAACAGATGGACCTATTCTTGCATTATCTTTTTAAAAACGTTTTTGTTCTTGCTGTTGTATCAACTCTTGTAGTCAGTGTTCAGTTGCTGTGGTCAGAGAAGGTCCTCTTAGGTTTCAGTTCTTGGAAACTTCTTAGTTCTTTTGAGTGTTAAGTATGTTTTTAGGCCTGCCTGGTGCTAATTTTCGAAACAAGGAGATGATTAATCAGACCAAAGATATATTTTTGCTTTTAAATGCACGTGTAGGAATTGATTTATAGAGTTATTTCCCACAGATTGCTTTTTCCTTGAGGACAGCTAATCTTAAGAGCTCTAGAGATAACAGGGTTCTAGTTCTATAAAACAAACCTTTGGCTCTTCCCTAGGGTTACCTCCAGTGCTTTTCTGCTTTTACTGTGTGTGTATGTGTGTATGCAGGCATTGAATTTCTTGCTGAATTTTATCTTATTTTGGGGGATGTGGAATGCGATAGAGGAGTGAGTGAGAGAGAGGGTGGTCATGGGAGGGGCAGTGTAAGAGGTAGGCTGTTTTTCCTGGGCTCACCGGGCTACACTTGCCAGTGCTGAGCACCCTTGGTTAGGGATGGCAGAAACGATGTCTGTTTAGGGTGCTCCTGAACAGTAAGTTCTTCTGTTATTTATTGAGGAGGAGGATTTGCAAGAGCTGCCTCTGATGCAGGCCTTGTCCTGCGTGGAAACACCTTACGATCAGGCGTCAGGAGGTGTCTTTCTCGCAAGAAGTCCCTTCTCTTACACTGGCCACATTGATTAGTGTACAGACTTGAGTGCACCATGAGGTGATTATCTAGTCTTCTCCATGGTATGTTTCTTTCAAAAAGCTTGTAGTTGTTTTGCTTTTGAGTTTATGATAATTATACTTAAAAGGTCTTGGAGCCAATATTTGTTTTGAGTGGCCTTTTCAAGGTTTTTTTTTTTTCTTTCAATCATGAAATATTACAAACAGACTGAAAATTGTAGACAGTAATATAATCTGTTATGATCATATCCACATCTGAATTAAAGCAGTTGTTGCTCTTCTGCCATATGTGCTTCAGATGACCCTGTTTTTATTTTTATGCAACATGTTAGAGCTCAAGTCCACTCCTCCCCACCCCCACCTTTGCCTGTCTTCTTCCCCTCCAGAGGAAATTATCATTCTCATGTTGATTGTATCACAGGCATGTTTCATATCTTTTTAATTATATTAAGTACCTCATGGCATTAATTGTTTTGCCTTAAAAAATGAACATAAATATACCAGATGTAAATTACTAATATTTTTTATCCTATGTTGTGTTTTCTAATTTCCATATTTTTTTTTCTTTTTTCCTGTTTCTCTTCCCCCATCGAATTATTTTTTCTTTCCCACCTATTTTCTTGATTTTCTTCATGTGTTACTCCTCTAATTTGTCTGATCTAGATTCACGTGTGGTGGGTCGTTTCCTTGTATCTTTTGTTAATGATGCTATTGTGAGCTTATGCTTGGGAACTTTGCAGCATGTGAGTAAAGTGAAATCACCGTCCAGTCTTGCATGTAGTAAAGACTTGGGGTTTTGCTATTTCATTAGGAGGTTTCATTCCCATCCCCCCACAGATCAGAATTCCTCGCAGAGATGAGATTCTTGAAGGTCTCCCTGGGTCCCTGGTGACGTTTGGCTTGTTCCCCTTGCTCTGATGGCACAGTCTTTTGAGGGGGCCTGGTCTCTGCGGGGGTCTCACCTCCCACTCCTGTCCCGCCTGTGGCCCCTCACAGGTGTTTACTCTCCATTTTGAGTTCTGTTCCTCTCTTTGTCCTGTGCCCATTTCCAACTTTGTTCTCTTTGCATTTGTAGTTCTTGGGAGATTTCTGTTTCTTTCTGTGAGTTTAGCTGTGTATTAGAGTTTGTTTTTGTTAGCATTGGAGTCTGTATTTCTGGGTGTGCCTTGCAGGAAGTGTTTCTTATAAGCTGACTCTGCTGTTACTGGCTCCCTCAGATGTCTTTTCCTTAAGAAAAAACATATCATTGACCACATAACCAGGGTGTTTTTTGGTAGTAGAGAAATGTACGTGGTCAAGTTTCAGATATCGAATTAGTAACTTTCAGTTTTGAGTTTGCCAATATTCTGTTTTTACATTCTAACGGAAAAAAATCCCTCTTGTTCACTATAGATCTGCTGTTTATAATATTTACCTACTATATGTGGTTTTCATGATTAGATTTTTTTAAATGGGCTAATGTGTTGTGGTTTCAGGCCTGCACCTTTCTTGCTCCCTGATGGACTGGTTCGCTTGGTTAATAAACAGATAAACTGGCATTTGGTACTTGCAAGGTAAGGATGCATAAAATTCACCTAATGTTTCTCTACCTGGATTAGCATTTAAATTCCATTATGGATATTAATTTTGGGGTCCTTATGGCCTGCTCTCTTGGTTTTTTATTGTATATAAATTCCCTGTGTCACACATGATTAATATTGTTTAAATAATGCAACTCTCTTGAATTATTTTGTATGCCTTTGTACCTATATACACATCTAATTATAAGGTCAGAAGTTGGATAATTAAAGATGTGAAAATATTTGAAAATGATTTTAACTTCTTAAAATGGTTCCGTCTATGCTAATGAGAGCTACAGATACTCATAAAGGGATTTGTTTCTCTTTCTCCCCTTGAAAGCAATGGGAAACTCTTGGCCGCAGTTCAAGACCAGTGTGTGGAGATCAGGTAAGCCTCAGTTGTATTCATTCAGCAGTTCCCTTTAGAAAAGATTTACTTGATTTATGAGAACTCAGGTTTTTAAAGGGGGTATATTTAAAGGGATTTTGTTATTAACTCATGTAATTTTGTAAGGTGTCAAATGCCAACTTATGCTACTTAAAGGATGAAGGCTGCTTTCTCAGAGTTTGCCTTCTACTTCCCCAGATCACTCTGTCTCCTGAGAAATTTTACTTTCTCAGTAGACAAAAGCATATATTCCAGAGCTCTGAAAATCACTCTTCTTTCATTGCTAAGTCAGATAAGCAGATGCTCAGGAAGGTGAAAAAGCAATAGAGACAGCTTTACTCTGTTGGCATAAAGCTGTAGATGGAATGTGGGCCTGCAGAACCCTAAGGCTTCGTGTTACTAGATACCACTGATTCTTTGTCCTCCGGAGACATCAGTGGTATTACATACACATCTAGAAGATTTCTCAGAGCTGGGCTTCCCATGCACTTTATTTTTAAGTAGTATATCAGTTGTGAAAGAAATAGCAACATTGGCAACTAATTTAGGAAAACTAGTTTATGCTCTCAGGAAATTGTCAACAGCAGACTAAACATATTGTACCTTTGAATCTGGGGGCTACTCCTGACTCCACGAAAGCTCCAAGTCTTGAGTCTTAAAAAATAAGCAAATGAGGTGGAAATTTCAGGCTGCCTGGATACCAGTCAGAAGTTTTTTCTGCTGCTTTATTGTTGACTGAAACTAGTTTTAATAAGCATTCAGTTTTTAGCACACTGTTTCTGTTCACAAAATTTCTTTTTTCATTTATCCAAACAGAACTGGACCCCTCAACTTTTAGGGGAATAGATGGAGGGTTAGTTCCTCTTGGGGCTCTGACTTCAGATCAAGAGCCTCTGTGATCCTTCTTAAAACCATCAGGACAGAGATGATTGGCAATAATGACTGCTTTTCCGAACTTCATTCTCCATCCCACATGGCTTTGATAGGCAGGGCGCTCTTCTCTAACTGCAACAGTGAGCCTTGGGGGCATGGTATTTTAGCTGATAATTGTTAATACAGATGGGCTGGCACTTCCTACTCCATTTGCTGCAGTGATGTGAAGTGTTTCTCTTAGAGAAATGTGTTCTTCGTGTGACTTCTTTATGAACAGCAGATAGTAGTAAAAATTGCCATCTTTTTTTCCCCCACAAAATGGGAACATTAATGGAATGATTTTAGTTGTTAGACTGGAATACAAAGGTGGCAAAAGATTGATACTTAGGCTTGTGAAGGAGATTTTGACTAAGGGTTTCTGGAACTTGTTACTAAAAATTTTGATGAAAAGAAAAAAAAAGTAATTATTTGCTTTTGTAAGAGGATTTGCTACTGGATTGCTAGCATGTACAATAATATTTATAAAACGTGTACATAGGCCAGATCTGTAAGAGTCCACTCATGCATTTGAGACTAAGTAGTGAGGGAACATTTCTGGGCAACAGACGTGATGGTCATCAAGATCTTATTTGTCTGGTCTATAATTTGCAAGAGCTTTGTAGCTTGGTACATTTAAAGACTTTTGGGGCCAAGAGGCAGCTGTATGAGGAAGCCTTTCAGGGACTCATTCCCATTGGATCCCCTTCCCCTCATTGCTTAAGTGTTGATCCTTGATGCTCCTGTAATAATCAACACATTAGTGATAAGAAGGTAATGCTAATGGTGTTGGGCACTGTTGTAGGTGTTTTACACGTGTTAGCTCAATCCTTGCAGAAGTCCTTTTTCTCTATATTAGAAATGAGGACTCTGGCACAGTATGGTGAAATAACTTGCCCAGGTATTTGAAATCAGCTCTCCTAGCTTCAGTGTTCATGCTCTTGTCTACAAATTTGTACTACCTCTTGGTCATGCCTTTTAGCCATCTGTGCCAATATGTTTACATGTGGGTTTCCCCCAGTATATTTATGGCCTCTGCTTTGCACTACTCCAAGGGGGTGCCATTTGTTTAAAACTCCACTGAATGGGATCTGCGGCTCCGTTATACTGTGTGTTCCTTGGATACATGGACCGTTTTCTTTTTTTTTCCCTTGCACTTGTATATTTCCTTGGATGTAATAGGTGCTTAGTTTATGTTTCAGTGGCCTGTCAGCAAGTGGGATGGGGAAGCAGATTCTGGAGAGGATATTACGGGGCAGAGCCCACTCTCTTGTTCACGTTGGCATTCAGTTGCTTTTGTTGCAGATAGACACCCACACTTACTTTGCAGTAACCTGAAAGGAAATGTCTTTGAGCAAAGTGAGGTGGTCAGCAAAGAAAAAGGGCAAGGTAGATCCCCGAAGTCACCGCTGTGACTAGTGGCTGTGCTGAATTTTTAAGATGTTTATTCTCACTGCTCCATTTGTGTCTTCTCTGCCACAATGAGGAGCACATACAATCCAAGATTGACTCCAGCAGTAATGGTAGTCGGCACTCAGTATTCAGTAAATATTTGTTCATTGAATTAGAATATGAAAGATAATTATAGTGTCTGGGGTTGTTATTCAATATTAGGAAGCAGTTACAAACAGGAGATGGTTTTAGTGGAAAACATGCGAAGCTGAAACACTGTAGTTGAGACAGCTCTGCTGATTGCAGCGCAGGGCTAGGCTGCTGTCCCTCCTCTTCAGTTTTGCAGTGAGTGGCAAAGGCCTCCAATCGCATGCTCTCCTATGACCCACTGAACCTGCTTATGTGTGGAGCTCACGTGGGTGAAAAACAGCTTGTGAGTTGCTACTTGTCATTTGGGTGCTATGGATGATAAGTGGTTAACACGTACTTCCTTTTCTCCTAAGTATTGAGGTGATAGTTTCTTACAGTTATGGGCTGTTATAAATATGGAAACTGATTAGAAACTTTGATGAAACACAATAAAAAGTATTACAATAAGGGACTCATAAAAAAGGCACCCTTGCCTCCCCTCCTCCCAATTTGTTCAAGTATCTTAAGTGAGTATATTCTGTGAAGTTTTGACAAAACAAATTTGTCTCCCCTCCTTTCCTCCCCTTTTCCAGCAAGAAGAACAAACTATTATTTGTGATTGTATTACTTCAGTCTGTGTGCTAACTCACTTTAATTGTGTCCAGCTCTCTGTGATCCTATAGACTGTATCCCATCAGACTCCTCTGTCCATGGGATTTCCCAGGCAAGAATACTGGAGTGGGTTGCCATTTCCTTCTCCAGGGGATCTTCCCAACCTGGGGATTAAACCTCTGTCTCTTGTATCTCCTGCACTGGCAGGCAGGTTCTTTACCATTAACGCCACCTGGTCTAGTTCATGTTAATTTATATGCGATGTCTCATTTAATCTTCTCTGAATGCTGAAGTTGCAGTTACTTACCCTGTTTAGTGAAAGGAAAAATGAAATCATGTTGAATATTTTGTCCAGGTTACAAGAGCTGACATCAAGTCAACTTCACTTGAGAGGTCATGTCCTTTTTGTTCTAGTCCACGTGGATGCTGTATAGTCTTAATTCCTTGAGGAAATTTATTTCCATAATTGTAGCTGGATTTTGTTAATATAATTTAATAAATGGCTAAAAAATCTTAGTCTTTAAAATTTGTTTTAAAGGTAATGCTTACTGATTTTACAAATGTTAGAAAGTACAGTTAAGTATTTATGAAAGAACAGCAAATTTTATGATCCAAAAGTTGTCTACTGTTAACATTTTGATGTATGTTCTTTTAAATTTGTGTGTGTATAAACTATGTATATATGTAGTAGAATGATACTCTACATTCTATTTGATACCTTTTTCTTTAACTTCTGTAAATTAATACACTGTTAGCATCTTTTCATGTCACATACAATAATTGCATAATATTTCATAGAGTGTATGTAGTAAAATTTAATAATCTCTATACTGGCTGTATTTTTCTTTTTCATAAATTAGACTGCATTAACTGCCTTTATCTGTGTATATCTGTAATTATTTCCCAGGGATAACTTTATAGAAATTAAATTGCTAGATCAAATACCATGGACTGTAAAGTTTTGGATAATTGCTTATAAATTCTTTTCTAGAAGGTTTACCATTTTTCATTTTTCAAGATATAATAATTAGGCTACTTTGATATATATTTCAAGAACACAGATATTGAGTAGGTCATTGATATATATTATACATATATATGTATATGGTCACTTGTTAAAGCTGTTTGACTTATGAAAACAAGACCTTTTTCCCTGATTAAAATCTATGATATGATACAGATCAGTGGTTCTTAACCAGGATCCATCTGTGGAACTTTAAAAAAAAACAAAACTTTTGCTTGGGCCCCATCCCAGATTTACTAAATCAGAGCCTTTGGGGCTAAGGTTCAGGCATCTCTATGGTATTAAAAAACTGTGCTTAAAATCACTTATGCTTGTATTGCTGTATTCTTACTGTAGCTGTGTACCTAGTGAAATAAGGTTGAAAGGAAACATTGTCACCAATGAAAGGGTCTTATTTGTGGCGCAGAACCTATCTGTATGAGGGAAGGAATGTCATTAAACATTAATGTTGTCTAGAGAAGTTGTCTGATCTGTGGTGTCTTATATTACTACACAGTATTGTTATGGCAAAACTGTTGTGTTAATTTTACGTGTGTCTTTTTGCAGGTCTGCAAAAGATGATTTTACATCTATTATTGGGAAATGTCAAGGTAAGAGTTTCCAGAATATTCAAAAAATGAGAAATTCAAATTTACAACAATTAATATTTCTTAAAACTCAGAATAGATGCTGTTTATTGACAAGGATGATTATGAATTTATTAAAATAATTTTAACACATCTTAACTGATTTCTGTTTTAAGATGTGAATTTTGGAGAGATATGAAATTGACATGTTTTACAAAACTCTTAGCCAGTTTTAATAATGTTCTTGTAAGTGTCTGTACTCTTTTATTTTGAATTGAGTGCAGAGTATCATTTGTAGATATGTCAAGAGTTGGTCAGATATAAACTAGTAAATAGTCTAGGATTTGATCATTCTTTGATACATGATTCAGCAAAAATTTACTGAGTATCATTTATGTATCTATATGACATTTTGCTGGGTTTGAGGGGTTTGATTATGAGCAAAAATGCATGGTCCCTTACCTCACAAGGCATGGTATGTGTGTGCTCAGTTGTGTCTGACTCTTTTGTGACCCCAGGGACTGTAGCCTGCCAAGGCTTCTCTGGCCATGGGATTTTCCAGGCAAGAATACTGTCACGGGTTGCCATCTCCTTCTTCCCGACCCAGGGATCGAAGCTGTGTCTCTTGCAGCTCCTGCCCTGGCAGGTGGTTCTTTACTGCTAGTGCCACCTGGGAAGCCCTTCGCGAGGCATGTAGACACTCAGATATATTCTTACAGATTTTGATAAATCTGAAGGAAAATTACAGAGCAGGGTGAGAGTTTAACCAAGAGTGTGAGAGGAGATTGTTCAGAAAAAGTGACTTTTGGAGAGGAAGCTTAAGAATGAGTAGAAGGTAGGAGAAAGCAGGGGAAGTGTTTTGATCTATGAGAGCCATGTATGAAAAGGCTGCGATATGGAGAAAAACAATTAAGTGCATGTGCTGTTACACAAATGCATCTATTACGTTTTATTTACAGGACTTCCACTTAATGTTTGTCTGACCTTGTGTCACTTTAAAAGTGGATAGGTTGTCGGAATCGTGATGATGGTAATCATGGTCACTGTGGTGATGACAACCACTTGTGTCCTTACTGTGTGCCAGATACTGTATTTAGTGTTTCACATGCCCTTTTCCCCATTTGCTTGGAAGAACACGGTATACATATTTTACCTTAAAGCAGCATTCAGTTCAGTCCAGTTGCTCAGTCGTGTCCGACTCTTTGCGACCCCATGGACTGTAGCACGCCAGGCCTGCTTGTCCATCACCAACTCTCGGAGCTTACTCAAACTCATGTCCATTGAGTTGGTGATGCCATCCAACCACCTCATCCTCTGTCATCCCCTTCTCCTCCTGCCTTCAATCTTCCCTAGCATCAGGGTCTTTTCTAGTGAATCAGCTCTTCTCATTAGGTGGCCAAAGTATTGGAGTTTCAGCTTCCAGTGAATATTCAGGACTGATTTCCTTTAGGATGGACTGGTTAGATCTCCTTGCATTCCAAGGGACTCTCAAGAGCCTTCTCCAACACCAGTTCAAAAGCATCAATTCTTTGGCGCGCTCAGCTTTCTTTATAGTCCAACTCTCACATCCATACATTACTGGAAAAACCATAGCCTTGACTAGACGGACCTTTGTTGGCAAAGTAATGTTTCTGCTTTTTAATAATTTTTTTTAAAATTAAAAAGCAGCATTAGGTTAAAATAATTGACAGTGAAAGAGCCAGGAGAAGAGAGGCATTGATAGTTTTGAAATCTATGGAATGGTGGGAAGACAAAGGATTCCCCCGGCTGGTCTTAAGCTCCTGGTCAAATGCACCATTGGTGAGCTAGGGCCAGTTTCCTTCTCCTTCTCAGCTGTTCAGATGTAAAAATCAAATGTTTTAAAAATGTTTGGAGTCCCATGTTAATGGTGATATTAATTAGTATGTTAGAATTATTATTCTTGTACAATTCCATGTATGCGTGTGTGTTAGTTGCTTAGTCGTGTTTGACTCTCTGCGACCTGATGGACTGTAGCCTGCCAGGCTCTGTCCGTGGAATTCTCCAGACCAAGTAATACCAGAGTGGGTTGCCATTCCCTTCTCCAGGGAACCCTCCCGACCCAAGGCTCGAACCTGGGTTTCCTGCTTTGCAGGTGGATTCTTTACCATCTGAACCACCAGGGAAGCCCTGATTCCATGTCTGTGCTTTGTGCTCAGTCATGTCCAGCTCTTTGGACCCCACGGAGTGTCTACTAGTGGATCAACTAAGAAATAGAGTTCTTATGGAGTTAGCTTTACACAGTGTATATTGTCACTTAAGAGCAAATGTGAAACTTCCTACATATTTATATAAATTCACCTCTGCTTCTTGAAATCTGTTCCTTCCATTCTGTTACTTGGAGTACCCCGTTCCCTCAGTACCCTGGTCAATATACTCTCATCTGTAACAAGCAAAAAATCCAGGCGTTTTCTCTTCTTTTATCTTCCCTCCCTTCTTTCTTTCTTTGACAAACATTTATTTCATTGCCACCATACCAGGCGCTATTATCCTAGGCACTGTGTATACAACAAGTAATAAGATTAGGTTACCTAGATTTAAGGATTTATAGCCCATCAGGGGGAGAGAGAGAAATAATTCATTGCGCTTATACTGAGTGATGCAATGGAGAAGACTCACCTTAATTTCACCACATCCCTGGAATCTTTTTAAATGACGCTTGCTTGCTGCTTGTGCACCTCATCTGTCTCAGCCCTGGTTCAGGCTCATAGCGTTTTTTTTTAACTTGGCTTCTTGCAACAGTCTCCTAACAAGGTTTTCTTCTATATGCCCTTCACTAATCCATACTTTACACTGCTTGTCAAATTGATCATTCTTCAATGAGAATTCTATCAAGGTTCTCTTTAAGTCTGGCTCTGCTGCTTTTTAGGTACTAACCTTGGACATATTATTGATACTTTACGTCTCTGAGCCTCAGTGATCTGTAATACAGGTTTAAACCTGTACAAGGGGTTGTGGGGAAATGATGTGAGCTTTTATATATATAAATCTCTTAGAATAATGTCTGACATACTGAGTACTTAGGAGACATTAAGCTATTGTTATTATTATTTGGACTGTAAGATGTGTTTAAGCTCTTTCACGTGTGCTCCGTTGACTGTAGAATGCAGCTCTGATTTTCTAGTTCAGGAAATAAGACTAGCTCTAGTCTGCCTGTCTGTCCTATGAGATGCCCCTGCATCTGTCAAGCAGCTGGCAGTTTCGAGCCCCATTGTGCTCTTTATACCATGGTGGTGATGGTTCTGTTAGTCTAGATGCGTCCACCGTTCTATTTAATTAATTAACTCCGCATGTTTTAGTTCAAATGTCAGCTTTTTTGGGCAACCTTGTTTTCCTTGGCCTCTTCCTCATGATTTGTGCATTTTTTCTTAATGTTTCTGTAGGACTTTTTGTACCTGTATCATTGCACTTAGCCTAGTTTCCTTTCCTTTTTCAATTGTTGGTTTGCTTGTGTGATTCCTAATTAGACTGAAGGCAGGGCTTCTCTGTTACTGAACTTTTTTTTTTTGTTCTTGGTCCCTAGTTGGTGTCTAACACATAGTAGGCACACAGCTTTTGGCCATATCAAGTGGATAATGGTATTTGATAGCTACTAAAGTGATTTTGTAAATGAATCTATAAACATAGTGTATTTCCTTGTTTCTTGTGAGTTAATTTTGTAAGTTCATGTGTGTGTATGTGTGTGTATGTACATACACACATATATGTATGTATTTCGTATATATTATACACATATATAAGTTTGTGGGTAATTGTCATGATACTCCTGTTTTTTATTCCTGTTGTACACAAGTGTGTATACATATCACAGTTAGAACTATAAGGATAGATAAGAAGCCATGTTTGCTTAGTATCTTTTTGAGAATAATAGAAGGTGAGTAGTTTTTGTGACTTTTTATAACTTTGGGGTTCCCGGTTTTTCTCAATTTGCTTTCTATAGGTTTTTCACCAGCAGTTACTGAAGTGGACCATGTTTGGAGTAAATCAAGTATAAGGATCACGAAGTTCCCAGAATAGTTGGGGATATTCAGTTACCTTTTCCCCAGTGATTCCCCCTTGTTGGGTTGGGGCTTGGGGACCATGTGTTGGGCTTCTGAGAAGTGTGCTCAGAATCTAGGAATGATCCAGACACTCAGGGCCCCTTTGAGCTTTGACATTAGACCCTGCTCTGAGCCCGTACGTAAACCAAGAAATCTGTGAGTTAACATGAAAATGGGAAGATTAACCCTTCTGTATTTCAGACAACTTGTAACATTTGTTAGAGCTTTTACCGTGTACGGGCCCGGTACCTGGTGGCTTAGCTGGTAAAGAATCTGCCTGCAATGAGGGAGACCTGGGTTCAATCCCTGTGTTGGGAAGATCCCCTGGAGAAGGGAAAGGGTATCCACTCCAATATTCTGGCCTGGAGAATTCCATATAGTCTATGGGGTCGCAAAGAGTTGGACATGACTAAGCGACTTTCACTTTTCACTTTACTGCGTACAGTTAATGTGGCAGCATGAATGAGATAATAATGCTTTGAGAACTAATGTTTTATTTTGTTGGCTTCTGAATGTGTGAATTTATGACTTTAGTGCTGCATTAATGGCTTCTTTCCATTTCATATAATGTGAGGTAATGATCATTTGCTTATCATCTAACTCATCTTTATGGGCATAACTCTCATCTGCCAAATGATGTTTCCTGTGTATGCCTGGAGAGAAGGAGCCAGATTGTTGTTACTGCATTTCTGAAACTCATTGTAGAGTCTGCAGACTGAAATAGGAGCTATTTGGTTCCACTTCAATATTTTTCAGTTATTGTTTGATAAAATATATGCTGCTTGAGGATGTTTTAAATGTGGATTGCAACTTGTTTTAGCTGTGTTTGCCAGGCCATAAATAGTAATTCCATCTTCTCTTTCTATCTTGAATAAAGACTTAAAAATAGCACATGGAATTCAACATTTTTAGAGCTATCCTATGTGTTTTCTCATGTTTCTGAGTTTGAAATACCATAACCCAGAGCTTCCTAATGCTGAGCAGCAGCTTGCCTAGATGTAGGTGGGCTGAGGTCCCATCAGTTGTCCAGTGGCCTGGTGGCCCTCCGACAGCGCGAGCTCAGGCTGGTTGCCTCCCGTTTCCAGCAGCCTCATCTATTTATCTATAGGTGCCATGCTGCTAAGTCGTGTCTGACTCTTTGTGACCCCCGTGGACTGTAGACTTCCAGCTCCATAGCATTTCCCAGCAAGAATACTGGAGTGGGTTTGCCATTCCCTTCTTCAGGGGATCTTCCCAACCCAGGGGTCGAACATGCATCTCCTGCATCGCAGGCGGATTCTTTTTACCACTGAACCACCAGTCACAAACACGGTATTGTATGTGTGTCTTGATAGGAAAAATGTTAGGAAGCACAGACTGTTTGAAGCGCCCTGATTTTGAAGTGAAACATTTCTCTCTTGACCTGTGTGATTCAGGAGCCTCAGCTTATATAGCTTTTTTATTTCTTTTCATGAATTTTAATAAATTTTTTCATGTTGACAAAACACATTCTCAGTAAAAGTTTTAGAAACTGAGAATGAGCAAAAAGTAGAAAATAAAGATAAGCACGTCATCCAGAGATAAGTATTACTAACATTTCATGATTTGTTCTTTCAGATGTTTTTTTCTCTAAGTATTTTTACTGTAGATATGTTCTATGAAAGTAAAATGTTTTATAATCTACTTTCTTCATTTAAAGATTAAGTCTTCTGGGTTGAAGTTAAAGAAGAATTTCCCAAAGTATCTTTAAAAAAAATTTTTTTTTTAACTGAATAACTTCCTGTGTTAGGACATAGGTCTCCCAACTACCAAAGTTATGCAGAAAGTGCCCATACATTAGATCTCTGAGCAGTAAGTACCTCAGTGTTGTACTTGATTTCACCAGCAAAGTAAAACATTCATTAGGCCTTTGTGTAGATAATTGTGTATAACAGCTTATTATTGTTACCTATCTATGTCTGTGGAGATATAGTTTTATAGATTTTTATTTTGGCAATGCTTTTCTGGTTTAGCACTGGAGTAGTGCTGGTCTTAAAATATGAGTTGTCAAGTATTCCTTTTTGTTGTCTTGAAGACTTTGGGTAGAAGTGGAATAATTTCTTAATTATTGGTAGAATTCACCAGTGAAACTAGAGTTTTGTGGGTAGGTTTTTATTGATAATTCTTAATTAAAATTTAAAAATAGATATAAAGCTTTAAAAAATTTAAACATCCTGTTGTTTTAGTTTCCATCTTTTATGGAATTTCCCTCTAAATTTTACCATATATTGGTGTAAAGTTGTAATGTGTCCTCGTTACCTTTTATTTTATGTCAGATCTGTAGTGATGTTCCTCTTTTATTCTTGATATTGGTAAATTTGTATTCTCTTTTCTGTTGATCAATCAAGCCAGAGTTTTATCAGTTTATTAATATTCAATAAAAATAGATTTTGGTTTTGTTTTCTCTTCTCTTTTTTCGATTTTTGCTCTATTTCCTGTCTTCTGACTACTAGATTTAATTTGCTTATATTTGTCTAGATGGAAGATGGAAGTTTAGATCCCTGACTTTAAATCTTTTTTCTTCTGTAAGCATTTAAGCTTGTTCTAAGATAAGCATTTTTTGTTATTATCTAATTTAATTCTCTTGGGATTAAAAACATATTTAATATAATTTTAACCTTTTAAATTTATTAAGGCTTGATTTATGCATAGCATATTATCTGTATTCAAAAGAATTCTGTCTTCAGAATTTGATTTTTGCATATGGTGCAGATATTGAATATAGTGGTGTATAAGTGTTAATTACATTGAACTGGGTGTCAGAGCTATTTACACTTTCATATATACTAATTTTCTGTCTAGTTGTTCTATCAGTTCCTGAGAGAGGGTTGACATTTCCAAATATAATTGCATATTTGTTTATCTTACCCTTAAGTTCTGTCAGTCTTTATGTATTGATATTTAGGGGTTCTAGTTTTTAGGTATCTGCACATATTATTTTGTTGTCTTGATGAAATGGCTCCTTTGTTGTGATGGGATATCCCTTACTGTTTCCAGGAATACTCTTTGTCTAATATTATTCCATTTTGTCTAATATTATAGTTGAATTCTGTTTTGTGTGATATTATAGTTGCTCTCGCTTTTTTATGATTAACATTTGCATGGCCTATCTTTAGCTCCTTTTTTGCATTTATCTGTGTATCTGTAATGAATGTACCGCTCTTGGTCTTGTAGAAAGCATATAACTTTTTTTTTTTTTTTTTAGTTGATGCTTGAATCTTTTTTTTTTTTTTTTTTCCAGTGGGTTTTGTCATACATTGATATGAATCAGCCATGGATTTACACGTCTTCCCCATCCCAATCCCCGCTCCCACCTCCCTCTCCACCCGATTCCTCTCGAAACATCCCACCCTCGCCTTCTCCCACAGAGTTCAAAAGTCTGTTCTGTATTTCTGTGTCTCTTTTTCTGTTTTGCATACAGGGTTATCGTTACCATCTTTCTAAATTCCATATATATGTGTTAGTATGCTGTAATGTTCTTTATCTTTCTGGCTTACTTCACTCTGTATAAGGGGCTCCAGCTTCATCCATCTCATTAGGACTGGTTCAAATGAATTCTTTTTAATGGCTGAGTAATATTCCATGGTGTATATGTACCACAGCTTCCTTATCCATTCATCTGCTGATGGGCATCTAGGTTGCTTCCATGTCCTGGCTATTATAAACAGTGAAAGCATATAACTTGAGTCATGCTTTTTTTTCTTTCTGACAATTTCTGTCGTTTAATTGTGATATTTAGAACATTTACGTTTAATGCAGTTTACTGAACTGGTTAGGGTTTACCATCTTATTTCTCTTTGTCCTGTCTTGTCTCTGTTCCTATTAGCATTTGTTCTGGGATTTACAATGTACATTTAAAAATTATCTTATTACACAGTGTATATCTCTTCCCTCCTACTCCTTTATGCTATTGTCTAACTTTTTAAATAAATGTTAAACCTCTACAGTATATTATTATTTTTTGTCATGTAACTAAGGAATTAAATAAGGATGAATCTCTTTTTCTTCTGTTTTCCACTTCTATTATTTTCAACTTTTTCTTTTTGTGAAAGTTTCCATTTGATAGTGTTTCCCTTCAACTTGAAGACCTTATTTAAAATTTCTTGTTATGCAGGTCTGTTGATCTGAAACCGTCTTGGATTTTTGCCTTCATTTTCTTTTTTTCTTTTGGTTTGTTTTTCTTTACTGAACATAATTATTTTGTGATCCATGATATAATAGATATTAATAATTCATCCCTTTTTTGTGGACTAGTCTTACATTGTATAGACATACCACAGTATTTATCCATATGCCATATGTTTATCCATATGGGTTTTTAAAAAAAATAAATTTATTCACTTTAATTGGAGGCTAATTACTTTACAATATTGTAGTGGTTTTGCCATACATTGACATGAATCAGTCACGGGTGTACATGTGTTCCCCATCCTGAACCTCCCTCCCCATCCCATCCCTCTGGGTCATCCAGTGCATCAGCTCCAAGCACCCTGTTGCATGCCTCGAACCTGGACTGGCGATCTGTTTCACATGTGATAATATACATGTTTCAGTGCCATTCTGCCAAATCATCCCCCCCTCGCCCTCTCCTACAGAGTCCAAAAGACTGTTCTATACATCTGTGAATCTTTTTGCCTTCATTTTTGTAAAATATTTTCTCTGGATATAGAATTCGAGGTTGACTGTTGTTTTCTTTCAGCTCTTTAAAGATGTCATTGCATTATTTTAATGGGAAATCAGCAGCCATTTCTGTTACTGTTTTCCTGTAGGTCATGTCTCCCTTTTCCAGCTGCTTCTGAGATTTTCTCTTTATCACTGATTTTAGAAATTTGACTATCATATGACTTGACTTTGTTTTTCCAGTTTATCTTCCTGTAGGTTTATTGAGCCTCTAAGATCAGTGGATTTGTAGATTTCATCACTTACAAATTTATGGACATTATTTAAAATTCAGATGTGGACATTGAGTTAAAATTCCAACTCAGTCTCTTTCCTGTCTTCTGGCACTCATAGATTGGTTGTGATTATTCCACTGGTTACTGATATTTTATTAATTTTTTCAGTTTTCCCTCTCTTCTTTAATTTGGGTAGCTTATTTTGCAAAGTTTTCAAGGTATCAGTTTAGACTTTTTTCCCCCTCTGTAGTGCTTAAAGTGCTTTTAAGTCCATCTAATGTATTTTTCATTTCAGGTATTACCTTTTTCATTTCTATAATTTGGCATTTTATAGTTTCCATTAGATTCTGTTGATTCCCTATTTACTCCATTTGTCTGTACTTTCCTTTGTATCCCCAAATATGTTTTAATAGCTATTTTGAAGTCCTTGTCTGCTTATTCCTTGATAAGTATCATTTCTGGGTATATTTCTATTGACAGGTTTTTTTCCCCCCCATAATATGTGTTATACTTTCCTGCTTCACATACTTAGCAACTTTAGATTGTGTGCTCAACATCACAAGTGCTGTGTTACAGAGTGTCTGGTATTTGTTATCTTTTCTTAAGAGAATTGGATTTTGTTCTGGGAAGTTAATTTCTTTGTGGATTGGCTTAATTTTTTAAGACTTCTTCAAAAGTGTTGTAGGATATGGTTTATAGTAGCTTTTATTTTAGGATTACATCAGTTTTACTTTGCTTTAAGATGAGGTCTTTCCAGGATCTCTTAGAAATGCTCACAGTGTTCAGTGAAGTCTCTCCACTGTGACTAGCTGGAACTCATTACCATTTCAGATCCTTCCCAAACTCTGATAGTCGTTCTCCCTCTGATACTTATCCTTTCCAAGTGTGTGTAACGTTGTGTTTGGCTAATGACCCAGGGGTTCCTCTTTGCAGACTTCCAGCGTTCCTTTTCTGCCTTACCCACTTTCGTCTGGAAGGCTGCCTTGCAGATTCTAGTTAGCTTGGTAGCTCCAAACTGTAACCTTCATCACAGTTCAGTGAGACTTCCATGTCCTGTTTGAGGTCTCACTTCATGCATCGTAGTCGAGAAAGTGCTTCCTGGCAGAGAGCGAGGGCGAGCCTGGGGCTCACCTCATCTGTTTCCCTTTCTCCCTGTGATCACATCTTGTCTGGCTTGTAATAAAGCATCTGAAAATAGTTCTTTGCCTTATTTTATTTTTATGGTGGGAGGCCTAATCTGAAACTAGTGACTCGGGGTTTTTTTTTTTTTCTTTTCTTTCTTTTAATTACAAAAGCAGTACATAATTGTAACAAATTCAAATAATGAAGAAATAGAAAAGTAATAAGATTGTATTATCTTAATTTGCATTCTTCATAGAAACTTAGTGATTTAATATAAAATCCTCTATGCTCATATAAACTTGTATATACAAGGATTGACTTTTTTCTTTGGTTAAAAAAAAGATCATCCTATGTATTTTGTTCTTCAACTTGCTTTCCCATGTACTGATGACGTCTTTTCCAGTCAGTGTGCATAGGTGTAATTCAGTCTTTTATTTTATTAAAATTTTCTTTTTTTCTTTTTGGCCTAGCATGTGGCTTGTGAGATCTTAGTTCCCTCATCAAGGATCTAGCCCTTGCCCACTGGAGTGGAAGCACAGGTCTTAACTTCTGGACCACCAGGGAAGTCCCTATAATCCAGTCTTTTAAATGTAGCCACAGTGTTTCATTGCGAGAATGTGAACCCCATTTTATTTATCTATTTCCCTATTTGTGGAAATTTAGATGGTATACTGTGGCTTATTTTTTTCTTTCTCTTCTTATCTTTGTCCCTTTCCCCTTCTAACAGTGCTGGAAAATACATCCTGTTTGTCCATGGGTGTAGAATTAAAAATGTAGCTACTTCCGTGTTTCCTTCCTGAAGGTTATACTTTATACAACCACATAAAAGGTATGAGTGAAGCCATTCTTTTTCCCCTATCAGCACCATAAGTTACCCATTTTCTAAAATATCATCAGGTTAGCAGAGGGGAAAAAAGCACCTCATTTCTAACTTGCATGTCTTTATTTATTAGATAAAGCATATGTTAAATGGCTATTTTTGTGTGCGTGTGTGTGTATGTGAATTGTTAGTTCATAGCCTTTACCTGTATTCCTCTTGGATAACTTGACTTTTCTTCATTGACTGTGTCCTTATTTGACTATTCTCTTATTATTTCTAGATAGTATGAATGTTATCCTTTGTCATTTATTGCATATATTGTCCCAAATCCATTTGTCTTTTAAATTTATTATGTCTTGTTTTCACAGAGAGGTTTTTTTTTGGTGTGTGTGGGGGTGGTAACCACTCTTGTCATTCTTTTTTTCCTTTATAGTTTCAAACTTTCTTATGCTTTAGAACTTCCTTGTTCTAGGATTGTATAATTTTTCTCATATCTGCTACCAGCACTGTTCAAAAATGTTACTTCGAACATTTAGATAATTAACTCCTCTGCGTGTCTTCTCGTCCTTCTAGTTTGTTCTTGCTCACCGGTTCTTGATGTCAGAGTCAGAGAATGTTTGGGAGAGAGTGTTTATTGAACCCTTGGTGATCGCCCCCGTGGTCACACCCAGCCGTTCTACAGCAGCACTGAGGATATAAAGCCCAGGGTTCCTCATTTTAAGTTCTTCCCCTTTTCCATTTCTAATCTGGGTACATGGGCACTGGACTGCAGTGTGCTTCTTCAGCCCTGGGCTGCTGTTGTGTACCAGCAGAGTCTGAGGCGCTGGTGATAACGTCATGAACAGAATGGACACAGCATCTGATGTTGTGGAATTAATAGTTTAATGCACAAGACAGTGAGAAGTAGATATATATACTGATTTGGGATAAGGGCTGTGAAAGATATGAAATCATTGGAATGGAGGAGAACAATGGGGCCTAGAGGCTGCTGAGACAGGGCAGTCAGAGAACGCTGCCTGAGCAAGTGAGGTTTAAATGGAGATGTGAGAGATGGAGAGGAGCCCGGGATGGGTTCAAGGGGAGAGAGCTCCAGGCCGAGTGTACGGAAGCTCTGAGGCAGAGGCAAGCTCAGCAGCTGGTCCTGAGTGAGAGCCAGTTTAAACGGCCTCTCCAGGAATGGGGTAGTTGTCAGATTGCTGGTGAACTCTTATCGTCAGCCTTCTTGAATACTTTCAGAAAACTGTTGACACTGGCTTTGTAAAAATCTGTGCTGTTCACTCCTCTCTAAAATCACACAGAATGCTGGAAAAATCTGGTGATACCATCTTCATTTTCACATTGTTAGGTGAAATTTTATCTTGTGGTGAAAACATCTTTATTTGGGTCAGAACACATGCTGAGTTTTCTGGAGCGGCTGGTTATAACTAGAAGTGATAGTAAAAACAAATTCCCTTCAGATGGGGCTTATTTCAGACAGATACAGAATATTGTACGTAAATCTGTTTATCCTCCTATAAAAATGAAATAAGAGGAAAAATCTGTTATCACAGGTAAAACAGAAATAATGGAAAAATGTTGTGGTGTTTGTTTAGCACATTAATATTTTTCAGACATTAAATTGTCCTCTTGCTGGTGTTCTATAGCATCTGTGTGTATATGGGTCTGAGAGTCTTGTGTTGTTATCATTCTGTGCTTAAATTTACTTACAGGTTTCATTATTTTTTTTTAAAGCTATGTGAGGACAGAGAAGTGACTTTTTCACTTTCTTGTCATCTTAAAAATTGCTTTTCCAAAGTGTATGCAATTCTTTGTTAGGGTTAAAATTCACTAGACTTTCCTGTATTCGAGGGCCTCTCTTGGCCTTTTTAGTATGCTTTTCACCCTTTGAAAAATAGAGTGAGGAAACTCATGGACGTCTGGTGTACTTTTCCCATGAACAGAACATATTTTACATATGAGGGATAAGAGGGAGGTTTGAATTCTATAATATATCTTTTAGGTGGAAAAAGACTTCAGTTATATAATTCATGTTTAATTGTTTGTTAGTCTCTAAGGAATGGTAAACCCTTAGCATTATTACAGATTGCTTTTGGGCTTTGCTCGTTAGTGAAACATTTTGTTCCGGGTCCTCGGATGGCACTGTCGAGTAAGACCTTGTCTCAGACACTTGTGGGGAAAACACTCATGTAAGCACATTGTCTGATGTGATAAATGCTGAGGGACTTTTGTAGAGCATATTTGGGGGCACAGAGAGGAGGGCAGTCTGTTTTGACGAGTGTCAAAGAAGGAAGAGGTGACAGTTTGTTACCACAGGTGGCTGTCACCAACAAGAACCCTTTGAATAACCTTGAAGATGAACCTTCTAGGTAGAAACAGCAATGTGTATGGAAGATAAAGACTAGAGCGTGCGTGCATGGTTTGTTTGCCAGGTGGTGGTGGTACTGGTGAGTTTTGAGGTGTATGATGGAGGAAGGGGTGGGAGGTGAACTGGAAAGCCCTGAGGGGACCGTTGGTGAAGGGCTGTTCACGTCTGTGGAGGAGTTTGGACTTGATTTTGTTGGAAATGGATAAGCACCAGGGATTTTAAAAGAGCAGAAGGATGAGCTCTGGTCACCTTTCTCTTTGATGAAGATAACTTGGGATACAGTTGAGGAAAGGTTAGAAGGAAAGAGCCTGAAGTTGGGAAGACCTGTTAGGAGGCTGTTATGAGAATCTAAACCAGAGATGATGAGCCTGCATTGGGATATTAGCAGAGGAAGAGAGAAAAGGTGAAACATTTCAGACGCACTTCTGAGGCAGTGATCCTCAGGCTAAATCCAGGCTCTGGCTGAAGGACTGTGCCCTGTAATGAAGCCAACACTGCGTGGGGGAGTGGCAAGCTGAGATTCTGGGCTTTGTTCGTATCCTGACTCCTGGCGTCACCTGGAGTCTCCTAATCATTTGGAGTTTTTGTCCGTCAAGGCAAGGCACTGGTCCTTCCTGGTTCTTCAGTTCTGGGATTCTATTATGGTGAAATGGAAGCAAAGGAAACAGCAGAAACCTCAAACCAACCTACCACAGTTCAGAACTGCACAGCCCCTTTTTCTTTTGCAGCCCGTAGCCTTTCTATTATTGTACTGAAAAATTTGAAACAGAAGAAAAAATCAGGTGTTGGATTAGTAAGATGTTGATTCTCTTAAGTTTTATAATTGTGTGATTGAGAACAAACAGTTCTTGATTCACTTGCCTAATATGTATTTTTTCTCTAATGCTGTGTTGATATAATTTTCCTTTGTTTTTCTTCAGCATCTGTATTTGAAATAACGTATTTAAAAGATAAAATATGTATCTGAAAGATTGGCAGTTGAAATTTTCTTTTCTTTTTTTTTTTTTTTTGCTTTTGGAGGAACTTAGCTCCCTGGATTGGAATCATTTTCTGCCCATTCTCTATGCTCTTGATCTCTGTTAATTTCATGAGTATTTTGAGGGATATCATTCCTGGGCCTTTACCTGATGGGGACACGCTCAGCATTCAGTAGACCACTGGGTCAGTAGACTTCACTCTCCAGTAAGTGGGGCAAAGCTTGCCATGGTTCACTTTTGCCCCTTTTCCTTGAAGTGGCTTTTTGGGAGCTGTTCTTTTCTCCTGAATGGGAGTGTTAGAGACCTTTAGGAAATGATGTCATACTTGAATACTCTTCTTGCTGCAGAAACTGTATGTTAACTATCTTTATAATGTTAAAAGCACTTCCTTTTTCATTCTAGTTCCGAAAGACCCAAAACCGCAGTGGAGGCGTGTGGCATGGAGTTATGACTGCACTCTGCTGGCCTATGCTGAAAGCATGGGAACTGTGAGGGTGTTTGATCTCATGGGAAGTGAGCTCTTCGTTATTACTCCGGTATGGACATACCCAAAAACTGCCTTTTATGTATAGGTACTTGAATGAATGAGTGAATGTGATGAAAGAGGAAATATAAGTCAGGATAATAAGCTGTGGAGTTAAGATCTTAGATCTCGTTAGAGAGCTGTTTGTGAAATATGTCTTCTTTGTGTTTTGAAATGTACCTTGCAGACATCGGTTCAGTTCAGTCACTCAATTGTGTCTGATTGTTTGCAACCCCATGGACTGCAGTATGCCAGGCTTCCCTGTCCATAACCAACTCCCGGAGCTTACTCAAACTAATCTACCATTATTACAAGATGGTAGTAAGTCAGTACTAAATAAGAGGTGTGGAAAGTGGTAATAAAGTTCCAATGAAGGAAAGAAGTCAGTGGGCCATTGGAATAGAACCAGTCTGAGAGGAGTTAGAATTTGTTACCCTAAAGGGGTGGAAATTGAGAAGGGGGGTGAAGAAAAAAAAATTAATGGTGGTAGTAACTTATATTTGTGTAGTGCTTTGTATTTCATTAACGACTGATGTATATTCCTGTGTAATATTCACAACACCCTTTGAGTAGACTGGGTACGTGTATCCTCATTTTACAGTTTAGAGAGTTTAAACTGTGAGGAAGTAAAATGACTTTTCCCCTGGTAATCCAGTTAATTAGTGTCTCTTTTAGGAATTCAGTGCTTTCTTTTTTTTTCTTCTAACTTTGTATCCTTCCTCAAGTGAACAAAATACAGGGGCAGGAAGAACAGTGGTCCTAATTCCGGCTGTATTTTATAATCACCTCTGAAGCTTTATAAAGAACAGAAAATGAAACAAAACAAATTACTGGATTTCCCAGGCTACACCCAGAGAAAGTCTGACTTAATTGATCTGAGTGGGACCTGAAGGATATATCATGTTTCAGGTCTTTCAACTGATTCCAGTGAGAAGCTGGGAGTGAGAACCAAGGATATAGAGAATGGTTTTTGTTCAAAAATGAGTGGAAAAACTTGAAAAAGTACACTGTGCTCATGTTATTGAAGTCCTGGGGAGCCAAACAAAGAAGGTTTAATTACTGTTTTCTAGAGTAGTACTGTTTGTGCTAAGTCACTTCGGTTGTGTCCGACTCTTTGGGACCCTATGGACTATAGCCTGCCAGACTCTTCTGTCCATGTGATTCTCTAGGCAAGAATACTGGAGTGGTCTGCCATGCCCTCCTCCAGGGGATCTTCCCAACCCAGAGATCGAACCCACGTCTCTTACATTTCCTGCATTGACATTGGGTTCTTTACCACTAGCGCCACCTGGGAAGCCCCAACACTGTTCAAAAGAAATTTAATGTGATCTGTATATGTGATCACATGTAATGTAAAATTTTTCAGTAACATTAAGTTTAACAGGTGAAATTAATTTTATTTAACATATCCAAAATGATTACACGTTGAAATGACTGTAAAAATTATCAATGAAGTATTTCACATTATTTCTTTGGTACTAAGTCTTTGAAGTTTGGTGTGTCTTTTTTATGTTCTTAGCTTATCTCTGTTTGTATCTATCAGATATTCCACAGCCATATGTGGCTACACTATTGACATTTTATTGAGTGGTTCTAGACAGTGAGGGTCCACTCAGGGTGGTGAATGTGCTTCCTAAGGTGCACATGCCTCCAGGTCTTTAGCAAATATAGCCTGATATTTACTTGATGGTAAAAGGGTGGCGTTGAGTGACTGTTTAAGAGTCCTTCCGTTTAAATTGCCAATTAGGCAAATGGAAATAACTGGAGACTTCTTTCTTTTCTCTTTCTTTCTAATGTAACACTGGTTACTACTGGTAGTGGAAATTAACATTTGAGAGCTTATATCTGAATTCTGTATCTTATAATTCTTTGAGGCTGAATGATAGAATTAGTTTTTTTCTTTTTAATTTTTCTCCCTTTATTTTGCAATGGAAATATAGTCTTAACAGAAATTCACTTACTAGGTGAATATCTCACCCAAAGAGGATGCTGTGGTTCCAGCCTGTGGTTGGGAGGGCTGGTCTAGACTAGGATGTGTAGTTCTGGGCCCTTTGGCTTAGTAGATGATTCTTCATATATGATCAGTTCTGGGGCTATCTTAAGGTACGCCTGGCAAGGCCAGTATCTTGAATATCCTTTCATTATACATGTGGTAACTTATATCTAGTATTTTTTAGTGACTTAATTTCTTTCTTTTCCATAGGCAACTAGTTTAGCAGGTGATTTGAGCTATGCCATTGCTGGGCTGATATTTTTAGAATATAAAGCAAGTGCACAGTGGTCTGCAGAACTCTTGGTCATCAATTACCGAGGAGAACTTAGAAGCTACCTTGTAAGGTAAAAATACACTTTATTTGAGATGCCCTGTTTGAAATAATGTTTACTTCCTTGCTTTAGTGTTAGATTTTGGTGCCTTTTTTTTCCTTTCAACATTTTATTATGAAAAATTGCAAATATAAAAGGAACGTTGATTTACTGTATAGCACGGGGAACCTGTAGTCAATGTCTTGTAACAACCTATAGTGGAAAATAATCTGAAAAATAATATATGTGTATTACTGAACTACCTCACTCTGTACCTGAAACATTGTAAGTCAACTGTACTTCAATAAAATATGTATGTTAAGAAAAAAAGGGGAGATATATTCATTCACACTTAAGAGAAATTTAAAAGGATCCACTGTTAGTCTCTGCTTTGTTAAATAAACCTGTATATAATTTTAAAAAGAAGGTTGAAAGAATTTTGTAGTAAGCTCTCATATACCTCCACTTAAACTCTTGCTTAGCATTTTGCTTTACATACTGTGTCATATTTCTATCTATTTCTCTGGCCATTAATCAGTCCTATTTTTTAATGTATTTCAGAGTCACTACTTATTATTTTAGTATAGTGATAGTGAAGTTGCTCAGTCGTGTCTGACTCTTTGTGAACCCATAGACTATAGCCTACCAGGCTTCTCCGTTCATGGGGTTTTCCAGGCAAGAATACTGGAGTGGGTTGCCATGCATATTTTAGTATGCATATGATTAATTAAAGTTCAGAATGTACTTACAGTTTTCTTTTGATCGAGAAAATTTGCATGCAGTGAAATGCACAGATCTTAACTGTACCAGCCAGTGAATTATAACAAATGCATACACTTGTGCAATTCAAAGCCCTGTCAAGATACAGAACACTACCATCAAGCAAGAAAGTTCCCTCAGCCTCTTCCTAGTAAAAGCTTTGTCCATACCCACCCTCAGAGGAACTGCTGTTTATAATTTTTCATCATCATAGATTGGTTTTGCCTGTCTTAGTGATTTACAGTAATAGACTCATAGAATATGTACTCTTTTAGTTCAAGTCTTCTTTCATTTCAGTGTATGTTGAGATTCATCCTTATTTTTACATGCATCAGTAGTTTATTCTTTTTATGGTTGCTTAGTACTTCATTGTATGACTATCTCATTTAGTTTGGGTTGTTATAACAAAATACCGTAACTGGGTGGCTTATCAATAACAGGAATTTATTTCTGACAGTTCTGGAGGCTGGGTTCCAGCCTGGTCAGGTTCTGGTGAGAGCTCTTTTTTGGGTGCAGACTGCCCACTTTTTCTTATATCCACACATGATAGAGAGACAGCTAGTTAGCTCTCTAACCTCTTATAAAGACACTTAACCCATCTTGACCTGATAGCTCCCTAAGATCCCACCTCCAGATATCATCACATTGATATTAGGGTCTTAAATGAATTTGAGGGGATACAAACCTTCAATCTGTGGGGATCACAAATCCTCAGTCCATAGCACTCCTGATCTGTTTACCCGTTCTTTTGATGGAGCTCCCAGTTTCCAATTTTGTAAATAAAACAGCTGTGACCATTCTTGTGTGTCTTTATGGGTAAATGCTTTCATTTCTCTTGGGTCAGTATCTTTGAGTGGAATTCCTGAGTCGTAAGGTAGATATAGTTTGTTTTTTATAATAAATTGCCAGACCTTTTTCAGAGTGGGTATAGCATTCATAGTCGTACTAATAATTTATCAGAGTTCTGGTGGTTTTACATCCTCAGCAATATTTAAGGATATAAATTTAGTGGTGTCTATCTTTATAATTGTAGACATTTTAATGGGTATTTAGTGGCATCTCACTGTGGTTTAATGGTATTTATTTCTTACTTACCTTCTTAAATTTAGTGTTGGAACACATCAGAGCTATCAGGAGAGCCACTGTTTCAGCTTCAGCAGTCATTATCCTCATGGAATCAACACAGCTATTTACCATCCCGGGCACAGGTAAGCAGCCGTTTGCTCTCGTATTTAGTGGAGTATTAAAGTGGATGTAGAAGTCTTGGCACGGTTTCAGAGGGAAGAAATTGTCTGTTCTGATTTTTATTTTGGCTCCATTTCCTCCTCTTGTGTATAGTTGCCTTAATGTCTGTGGGATTGTTGACGCCCCCTTCTGAACATTCATGCTCATCTGTCTGGCACACTGGGCTTCTTGGAGCCAGAATGGGCATTGGGAATATTCACTGAGGAATGTCTTCTCTCTTTGTTCTCTGCGTCTGTTCGTATTTGTAAAATGAAGATAATACAGAACACGTCGCATTGTCGAGGCAGTTAAAAAGCAGTGCATATGAAATGCCCTGGCATGGAAGGACCTCAGTAGCTGTTCTTCCCTTCTTTTGTCCTTCAGTGCAAGTTGGGCCTGCACTGATTATTGCATAGTCAATTTCTGCCACTCCAAGCACAACTCCGAGATACTGTGCACTCAGTTCCAGACTTCTGCAATAAAAGGGATATTGTTGCAATAAAGGGAGTCACACACATTTTTTATTTCTTAGTGCCTATAGAAGTACATTTACATTATAATTTTAAATGTGCAATAGCATTATGTCTAAAAAAATGTACATACCTTAATAAAAAAGTGCAAAACAGTTAATGGTAGTAACATCAAAGATCACTGATCTCAGATCATCATAACAAATATATTAATAATGAAAAAGTTTGAAATATTGAGAGAATTACCAAAATGTGACACAGAGACACGCAGTGGTTGATTTTGGAAAACTGACACTTTTAGACTTGCTCTATGTGAGGCTGCCACAGACTTTCAGTTTGTAAAACAAAAAGGCTGTATCTGTGAAGTTCAAAAAAGCAAAACAGAGTGAAACAAGGTTGGCCTCTCTGATTCTTCCTGTGTGCCACTTACCCATGTATTTGCCAGCTACATGGAGGGTTACTTAAAACTTTCGACATTTTCTGCTTCCCATGATTTCTCACTTTGACTTTGTTATTTGTGAATGAAATTTACATATATTTTATAAATTAGTCATGCTAACTTTCTGGTTCTCTAAAAGGGAGGAATATCAAATTGAGCCAGGCAAGCCTTGCTTGAGTTCTGAATTTTGAGACTTACCCTCTTGGCAAGTACTTAAACTCTGATCCTCAAGTGTACTTAAGTATTTTAATTGAAAATGTATGAAAGTTTTCTTTCTGTTTGATCATAGGTCTGTCCTTCTTTTTTGTTCAGAATGTCATGATTGTGAAGTTTTTATACTAAAGAGTACACACACACACCTGTACAGCTCCAATGAATTCCTGTTTATACTTTCTTGATCCTGTCCCCTCTGGTCCCGTGTTGATAACCACTGTCCTAAGTTTTGCTTAGATCTCTTGCTTTCTTTATAGTTTTACCACTTATTCATATTTAGTTATGATACATAATGTATTTGTTGTTGTTGTTCAGTTGCTAAGTAGTGTCTGACTCTTTGCGATCCCATGGACTGCAGCATGCCAGGCTTCCCTGTCCTTCACTATCTCCTGGAGTTTGCTCAGACTTGTTTCCATGAGTTGGTGATGCCATCCAACCATCTCATCCTCTGTCACCCCCTTTTCCTCTTGCCCCCCTCAATCTTTCCCAGCATCAGGGTCTTTTCCAGTGGGTTGGCTCTTTGCATTAGGTGGCCAAAGTATTGGAGCTTCAGCATCAGTCATTCCAATGAATCAGTTCAGTTCAATTCAGTTCAGTCGCTCAGTTGTGTCCGACTCTTTGTGACCCCATGAATTGCAGCATGCCAGGCCTCTCTGTCCATCACCAACTCCTGGAGTTTACTCAAACCCATCAAGTTGGTGATGCCATCCAGCCATCTCATCCTCTGTCGTCCCCTTCTCCAATCCCTCCCAGTATCAGGGTCTTTTCCAATGAGTCAACTCTTTGCATGAGGTGGCCAAAGTATTGGAATTTCAGTTTCAGCATCAGTCCTTCCAATGAACACCCAGGACTGATCTCCTTTAGGATGGATTGGTTGGATCTCCTTGCAGTCCAAGGGACTCTCAAGAGTCTTCTCCAACACCATAGTTCAAAAGCATCAATTTTTCGGTGCTCAGCTTTCCTCACAGTCCAACTCTCACATCCATACATGACCACTGGAAAAACCATAGCCTTGACTAGACGGACCTTTGTTGGCAAAGTAATGTCTCTGCTTTTTAATATGCTGCCTAGGTTGGTCATAACTTTCCTTCCAAGGAGTAAGCGTCTTTTAATTTCATGGCTGCAATCACCATCTGCAGTGATTTTGGAGCCCCAAAAAATAAAGTCTGACACTGTTTCCACTGTCTCCCCATCTATTTCTCATGAAGTGATGGGACCAGATGTCATGATCTTAGTTTTCTGAATATTCAGGGTTGATTTCTTTTAGGATTGACTGGTTTGATCCTCTTACTGTCCAAGAGACTCTCAAGAGTCTTCTCCAGCACCACAGTTTGAAAGCATCAATTCTTGGACACTTAGTCTCCTTTATGGTCCAACTCTCACATCCGTCCGTGACTACTGGAAAAAACATAGCTTTGACTATATGGACCTTTGTAGGCAAAGTGATGTCTCTGCTTTTTACTATGATGTCTAGGTTTGTCATATGAATATGTAAATGGAATCACATAGGACAGGGGTCCCCTAGCCCAGGGGTGCAGATGGATCACAACAGCAGGAGGTCAGCAGCAGTCCTGTGAGCTGAACTTCATCTGCCTCTCTCCCAAGCTCTCATTACCCCCTGAATCATCCCCCCAACTCTGGCTTTTGCTTTGTGTATTTCATGATGACTCCTCCATTGTCTGTCTTTTTTTTTTTTTTTTTTTTTTTAACCAAGGTCAGTATTAGACATCCTAGCAGTATTTCAGGAAGATAAGTCAGGTTCTCTTGGGATCATAGGTTTGAAATTATCATACACTCAATAGCTATTACATGATAACAACTTGTCAGAAGTGAGACTATATTCATTATTTCTTAAGGCTTTCACTTTGTGGCATAGGATGTAAGTAAATAAAGGTATTTCTGGAGGAGTGGTCTCAAAATGAAAGTTTTGGAAGGGTGAATTATGAAACCACTGAAGGAGAGCCTCTTCTTGGTTTTGCAGTTATATACAATTTGTGACAGCAGTCAGCTTGGAGATGGATGACTGCATTAAGGTTTCTGAATGAGAATTGTTATAAAGCAAGGAATACATGTAAATGCCTTGTGCATGACAAAAATATTGCTAGTTGTTTATATTTTCCATTATGTGATCTTTTTTTAACGAAAGAACCTGAAATATTCATCACATTTTTAATTTATTTTTGGTTACTCTAGTAATGTGAGCCTGTGGTATTTTTCATCCACAAGGATTCTGTAAATGTGAAATAAATCAGCCAGACTGGAGTTAGGATAAATTGGTAATATACAAACTCAAGGTTTTATTGAGAGCACTATTGAAGAAGAGAAAGTGAGGTGGTAAGTTGGGTAATACGAAAGAAAAATTAGTTGAGAAGCTTTGGGATAAGCTCTGTGGATTTGCTGATTTTGACTTTTCTTTTTCGTCTTCTACTCACAGCCTAAGAATGCATTTTATCCTCTCCAGACTATCTCGTATTCCAGTTTTGCTCTCCCTCCTACACTTACCCAGACACTTCCTCCTGTTTTCTGTTCTCAGTGTTGCCTTTGTGTGTTAGTTTTGGCTTATATTGTACCCGGATTCCAGCTAGGAGGACTCTCGTACCTCTGCATTTTTAGAAGGGGCTACAGTAAACTTTTAGTTCAGGGGATTGTGCGCTTGGTGGTGATTAGGTTGTGGTGTTGCCCTCCAGGAGTATACAGTCTATTTTGGGAGTCACACACTCACAAATAAGGGCACCCACGTAATATGAATACGTTAAAATGCAGTACAGTAGTCTGCCCTATCCACAGGGTGTATGCCCCAAGACCATCAGGGGATGCCTGAAACTTCAAGTAGTACTGAACCCTGTATATAGTGTCCCCCCCGCCACATACATACATGCCTGTGGTAAAGTTTAATTTATAAATAAGGCACAGTAAGAGAATATTTGAACTGCCAGCATCACTACTCTTGTGCTTTGGGGCCGTTTTTAAGTAAAATAAGGCTTACGTGAACACAAGCATTGCAGTACCTCACCATCCAGCTCTGATAACCTGGATGGCTAATGAGTGCCTTGAAGGTGGGGCGCACTGGCCAAAGGCATGTCATCTCTCCGGGCAGGGTGTAGCAGGATGGCACAGGAAGGCGCAGGATTTCGTTACACTACTCAGAGTGGTGTGCAGTTTAAAACTTGTGAACTGTTTATTTCTGGAATGTTCCATTTCATGTTTTTGGACTGCAGTTGACTGTGGGTAACTGAAGTTGCAAAAGGTGAAACTGTGGGTGGGTGGGACTACTGTTTATATTTTTAAATGATAGCTTCCGCTTTCACCAGCTTTTTGTTGTTCTTGTTGTTTTGAGGTTTTGATCATAATTTTATTGTAAATTTCTACAAACAAAATCTGACTTATTCAACTTTGAGACTCCAACAGTTCTTTCATAACTGCTCAAAGATAATTAGTGTTGGAAGCTAACTTTTTCTAGGTCCTGAATTATATCTCAACAAACACAAAAGGTGGAAAACAAGCCTCTTTTCTTGGTCCCTTTTGAGAAGCCACTCATTCTTGGAATCCTTGATGACGCTTTGGTATTTTAAGTGTATAATTCAGTGATTTTTAATAAATATGTAGGGTTGTGCAAGCTCTACGCCAGTAAGTTCTAGAATATTTCCAGTGCTCCTAAAGATCTCTCATGCCCGTGAGTTTCATGGAATGTAAATCGCAGCCTCAATAAAACTGTAATAAAGAGTGAATTGGAAAGGAAAAAGAGCCTTTAAGCAGATTTTCATTTGAACACTTTCTTTTTAAGTTTTAAAATTACTTTTAATTCACATATAGTAAAAAGGGTGTATGTTTTTTACAAAAACTATTGAAGTATAGTTGATTGACAATGTTATATTTCTTCTTTACTATAAAATGACTCAGCTGTACACATCTATATTCCTTTCCATTATGATTTCTCACAGGATATTGGATATAGTTTCCTGTGCTGTACAGTAGGACCTTGTTGTTTATCCGTCTCCTTTGTAATAGTGAGGCTCTATTGATCCCAAACTTCTGTTCCTTTCCTCCCTTCCCCTTCCGCCCCCTTGGCAACCACAAGTGTGTTCTCTATATCTGTGAGTCTGTTTTTACAGATACATTGATTTGTATCGTATTTTAGATTCCACATATAAGTCATATCATGTGGTATTTGTCTTTTTCTTTCTGACTTTAATCTTTGGGTCCATCCATGTTGCTTCAAATGACATTGCATATTTCTTGATGAGTGAGTAATACATCAGTTTTGTGTGTATGTGTGTGTATATACACACCCCATCCTCTTTATCCACTCCTCTGTTGATGGACATTTAGGTTGTTTCCATATCTGGCTAAGTGATACCCTTGGCTATTATAAATAGCGCTACTGTGAATACAGTGGTGCATGTATCTTTTTGGATTATAGTTTCGTCTGGATATATGCCCAGGAGGCGGACTGCGGGATCGTAGGGCTACTCTAGTTTTCTGAGGAATCTCTATACTGTTTTCCCTAGTGGTTGTACCAACTTACATTCCCACCAACTGAACACTTACATCTTTATGTTAAGAAAGATACCCAGGTTTATGTTAAGAAAGATGTTTCATATAGTCTATAGGGAAAAACCATGATTGATTAATAATGTTTCATGGTTGTGTTAAGGATTAATTCAAGCATTTGAGTGATTTTTTCCCCCCTTTTAGTCACCTGTGTTAAGCCAGATACAGATTCTACAAAAAGAATGTGAGACAACATTTACAAGGAGTAATAAGCTAGGTTGTCAGCTTGCATATATATAGAGAACAGCTAGGTAGGAGTGAACTGGCTAAAAAGTAGTTGGGTGATTGCGTTCTCCTGAATGTGCACTCACAGTATTTGCTACTATTCTGTGCAAGTCTCAGAAGATGGACGAGGAGATCGTCTTTAGAAAGCTGTTAATTTTAGGGGATACTGAGGAACACTTTAAGTAATGGCATACTGCAGCACTGAAGGGCTGTGTCTCCGGATTTGGTCATCTCTTGTGGGTTTCTGATTTCCCCTAAACAGCACTCAGCATTTTATTTATTTTACTTTTAAAAATTTATTTATGTTTAATGGAAGGATAATTGCTTTACAGTATTGCATTGGTCTCTGCCAAGCATCAACATGAATCAGCCATAGGTTTACCCATGTCCCCTCCCACTTGAATATCCCTCCCTCAGTGTTTTAAATGCAGGCGTCCCTCACACTCATTTACTTGCGATATTCCCTTTATCCCGTGAGTTGTACTTAGTGGGGGGATCAAAAATGTCTTGTGTGAATGAGCTCTCAGGAGACATGATAACCTCACTGGCACAGAATGGAAAGGAAACAGTCCTGGGCGTGGGCTGGGAAGGGGTGTGGGTAGAGTACGCAGAGGACCTACCATCTCAGTACATCACCCGCAGCTAGGGAAATGTCCCACAAATGTGTTAACTTTATCCTGTGGAAGAGATGGTGTTGAGAATACCCTATCTTAAAGGTTTACCGAAGAGCACGAGTAAATTTTTATTCTCTTATAAGCTGTAAGATCCATATAGACCTATGAGATGCTTTGGGGATCAGTGAGCCTTTATATCCATTACATTGCTGTAAAATTGCCCGTCTTTCTTTTTGGTTCCTAAGGTCATATATATTCTGTGAGAATCAGGTCAGTGGTGTGTAAAAGATATACTGTATTGACAGCTGGAGGAGCAGTTAGGTATAAATTGCATTAGGAAATTTCTCATAAGCCCTAGCTAGATAAGATTTAATAATTTTATGAAGGATTGCTTCTAGAAAAGGAATGAGTGCCGTAGTCCTGATCCTTGTTGATTATCTTCCACTGCAGCAAGAGAGTGTGTTTGGCCTTTGATAATGTAGGGGCTATTGACATTTGAGAGATTAATGTGCAGCTTTGTAGCTGGCAAGTGTGAATGTCGGAAATTGAGTATCTTAACTTACATTAAGTAGCTTTTCTTGTTGCCTTTCTAATGCTCATTCTTCCAGTGTGAGCAAATTCTTCTTTCCATGAGTTCAGGTTGGTTTTTAGAAGAGAAACGAAGAGGTCCTGTTGTTAGTAGAGAAAGCTGCGTCGTCTTGGCAGAGAGGAAGCTCCTTAGATGTGAATTGAGGAACTTGCTGATCTTCATGGACTAATTTTTCTTTTTTTCTTAAACAGGTATTTGTTTCTGGTGAGATAGGGAAGTCTTGGCCACATCACGTGATCTGTTTTTATCCAGAATATATTACAGATAGGGAGACACGTGTGACTCAGAAGCATCTTGGTTCTTAGCAGCCTTCAGCTATCTTTTAAGTCAATGACAGTGCTTTATTACTTTTACTTTTCTTTGGCCTACCATTGAAAAAAAATTATTTGGAAATCATTGTTAACCCATCCATCAGTCCTCTACATGGAGAGTCGTTGAGAGAAGAGGCTAGTTCTCATTATGTTATAGTTATTTACACTTAAGTGGGCCCTTGTAGGCCTTGATAAAGTTTTGAATTCCTACAGGTGGTAAATAACCAGTCTGTGTCTCTCCTTTTTGAGGGTTTTGGTTGTAGTTAACCTGATACATGATAACTTTGTATGTCAGTGAATTTCATTAATCTTAAGCAGGGTATTTTGTACCTGGGTTATACTCCCTCCCACCCTGCCCCCCTGGCTCCTAACTTTAAGGACTATTTCCACAATCCTTCTGAAGAATTTATGGAAATAAAATTTTAAGAAGTGACTTGGGCCAGATTGAATTTCTTCTTATACTTGGAGTGATGCTAGCTATTGTGGATCTCTCTTGGAAGTAAAGAGATGAAAGAAGATGATTATGTTTGGTTATTTTATAGGAAATAAGGAATGGTGCTTAATTATGGTTTAAATACAGAAAGAAAATTTAAAAAATACATTTGTGATGTGATAGAATGTATACTGGATTCAGTTCAGTTCAGTTGCTCCGTCATGTCTGACTCTTTGAAAACCCATGGACTGCAGCACGCCAGGCTTCCCTGTCCATCACCAACTCCCAGAGTTTATTCAAACTCATGTACGTTGGGTCAGTGATGCCATCCAACCATCTCATCTTCTGTCATCCCCTTCTCCTCCTGCCTTCATTCTTTCTCAGATCAGGGTCTTTTCAAATAAGTCAGCTCTTTGCATCAGGTGGCCAAAGAATTGGAGTTTCAGCTTCAGCATCAGTCCTTCCAATGAATATTCAGTACTGATTTCCTTTAGAATGGACTGGTTGGATCTCCTTGCATTCCAAGGGACTCTCAAGAGTCTTCTCCAGCACCACAGTTCAAAAACATCAATTCTTTGGCGCTCAGCTTTCTTTATTGTCCAACTCTCACATCCGTACATGACTACTGGAAAAACTATAACTTTGACTAGATGGACCTTTGTTGGCAAAGTAATATCTCTGCTTTTTTAATATGCTCTCTAGGTTGGTCATAGCTTTTCTCCCAAGGAACAAGCGTCTTTTAATTTCATGGCTGCAGTCACCATCTGCAGTGATTTTGGAGCCCCCCAAAATAAAGTCTGACACTGTTTCCCATTGTTTCCCCATCTGTTTGCCATGAAGTGATGGCACCAGATGCCATGATCTTAGTTTTCTGAATGTTGAGCTTTAACACTTTTTCACTCTCCTCTTTCATTTTCATCAAGAGGCTCTTCAGTTACTCTTCACTTTCTGCTGTAAGTGTGGTGTCATCTGCATATCTGAGTTTATTGATATTTCTCCTGGCAATCTTGATTCCAGCTTGTACTTCATTCAGCCCGGCATTTTTCATGATGTACTCTGCATATAAGTTAAATAAGCAGGGTGACAACATACAGCCTTTATGTACTCCTTTCCCAACTTGGAATCAGTCCGTTGTTCCATGTCTGATTCTAACTGTTGCTTCTTGACTGCATGCAGGTTTCTCAGGAGGCAGGTAAGATGGTCGGGTATTCCCATGTCTTGAAGAATTTTCCACAGTTTCTTGTGATCCACACAATCAAAGGCTTTGGCATAATCAATATGCCAGCAGAAGTAGATGTTTTTCTGGAACTCTCTTGTTTTTTCAGTGATCCAATGGATGTTGGCAATTTGATCTCTGGTTCCTCTGCCTTTTCTAAATCCAGCTTGAACATCTGGAAGTTCACAGTTCATGTACTGTTGAAGCCTGGCTTGGAGAATTTTGAGCATTACTTTGCTAGCATGTGAGATGAATACAATTGTGTAGTAGCTTGAGTATTCTTTGGGATTGCCTTTGAGATTGGAATGAAAACTGACCTTTTCCAGTCCTATGGCCACTGCTGAGTTTTCCAAATTTGCTGGCATATTGAGTGCAGCACTTTCACAGCATCATCTTTCAGGATTTGAAATAGCTCAGCTGGAATTCCATCACCTCCACTAGCTTCATTCATAGTGATGCTTCCTAAGGTCCACTTTCCTTCCTGTTCTAGGATGTCTGGCTCTGTGTGAGTGATCACACCATCTTGGTTATCTGGGTCATGAAGATCTTTTTTGTACAGTTCTTCTGTGTATTCTTGCCACCTCTTCTTAATATCTTCTGCTTCTATTAGGTCCATACCATTTCTGTCCTTTATTGTGCCCATCTTTGCATGGAATGTTCCCTTAGTATCTCTAATTTTCTTGCAGAGATCTCTAGTCTTTCCCATTCTATTGTTCTTTATTTGCATTGATTGCTGAGGAAGGCTTTCTTATCTCTCCTTGCTATTCTTTGGAACACTGCATTTAAATGGGTATATCTTTCCTTTTCTCCTTTGCCTTTAGCTTCTCTTCTTTTCTCAGCTATTTGTAAGGCCTCCTCAAACAACCATTTTGCCTTTTTGCATTTCTTTTTCTTGGGGATGGTCTTGATCCCTGCCTCCTATAGAATGTCAGGAACCTCTGTCCATAGTTCTATAGGCACTCTGTCTGTCAGATCTAATCCCTTGAATCTATTTGTCACTTCCATTGTATAATTGTAAGGGATTTGATTTAGGGCATACCTGAATGGTCTAGAGGTTTTCCCTAGTTTCTTCGATTTAAGTCTGAATTCGTTAATCAGGAGTTCATGATCTGAGCCACAGTCAACTCCGTGTCTTGTTTTTGCTGACTGTTTAGACTTCTCCATCTTTGGCTGCAAAGAACATAATCAGTCTGATTTAGGAATTGACCATACGGTGATTTCCATGTGTAGAGTCGTCTCTTGTGTTGTTGGAAGAGGGTGTTTGCTGTGACCAGTGTATTCTCTTGGCAAAACTCTGTTAGCATTTGCTCTGCTTCGTTTTGTACTTACTCCAAGGCCAAATTTGCCTGTTACTCCAAGTATCTCTTGACTCCTACTTTTACATTCCAGTCCTCTCTGATGAAAAGGGTGTCTTTTCATCATGCTGTACTGTACATGTACTGGATTAGGAGACAGGAAATATTTGCTACCTATTAGCTCTGTGACCTCAAGACAAGTCATTCTCTGTGGGTCACATTTTGCTGGCACTGCACTGGACACAGACAGTAGATGGTGGTTTTAGCAAAAGCTGCTTAAGCACAGAAGACGCTAGGTGGTGTTTAACAGCAGGCCTGTGGTAGTGATTTTGGTATCAGACATTATGGAAAGACCCACAGTGAAGGACGGCTGGCAGACAACAGTAGGATTCAGTGAGGGTGGGGTAGGGTTTGAAGACAAGACTTCTTTTCCTGAGTGAACAAGTTTGAGCAATTGGAGTAGAAGGTGAGAATTTGGTTTCAGAACCTGGACAGTTCTGAAATCAGAATTCAAAGTAGACATGGAATAGATCAGATAGAGGGATGCTGAACATGTTATATTGTGCGTTTGCAGTGAAGTTGACTGAATCCATCCTGATGCTTAGGAGGGGGTTAGGATTTTAGATTATCAGCATTGACATCAATTGTGGATTGAGGGAAGGCATCTGGGGCAGAGACATCCAAGAAATCCAAGATGAACAGAATTTTCCATAATCAACTGGTAAGATTTTTGTAGTAAGGAATGAAAGTGAAGTGAAAGTGTTAGTCGCTCAGTTGTGTCTGACTCTTAGCGACCTCATGGACTGTAGCCCTCCAGGCTCCTCTGTCCATCGGGTTCTCCAGGCAAGAATACTGGAGCGGGTAGCCATTTTCTTCTCCAGGGGATCTCCCCACTCCAGGAATTGAACCTAGTCTCCTGCATTGCAGGCGGAGTCTTTACCATCTGAGACACCAGGGAAGCTCAGTGAAGAATCAGTTCAGTTCAGTTCAGTTGCTCAGTCGTGTCCGAATAGTTAAGAGCAAATTAAAATGAATTAAAATTGGGAACATTTCTGTGATCCTGAGAGAGGATTGTCTCCAATCTATGAAGTAGTAGGTAATAGTTTTTGAGCCCTTATTTTGCCAGGCATGCTCTTAAGAACTTTTAATTTGGCGACATGTAATTATTCTCCCCCACCCGCCCCTTCCTTGCTGGTCTATGCCACAAGCCTGTGGGTGATTGGACAGGGTACATACAAGAATTTCTCACTCTATTATTTCAGATTCATGTCCTTGACTTTAAGGAGTTTTAAGCCACTAGATGGCAGATTGTTTCAACAATTACTGGACAGAAGCCCCTTCTTAATAAACCGTTTATAATTCTTCTTGGAGTCAATTCTTAGGGTCATGTTTAGCTCTCCCAGTGCATCGGAATCCCACCTGGTGTGGTACCTAGGGGCACGCGGTCCGTTCCTCCCTCCCTTTCCTCGGAGGGGCTGGCCACCCTCTTCTCACTGCTTCTTGCTCTGCCCTGGCCTCTCATTTAATTCACTCCGTGTGTTTTTTGGCTCCATCACTTACAGCTTATTTTTCTTGTCTGATACCGACATTCCTGCTTTGAGTTTTAGACTCTTAGAATGTCAGAGCTGGCAAAGAGTTTCATCCATCACTTGGCTCAGCCTGTTCATTTCTCAGGTGGGAGAACTGAAGCCGCGAGAGGTTAAGCCAAGGACGAGGACCCTTTGTCGGATTTATCTTCCCGCCCCAGCAGTTCTGTGCACAGAGCCGTTTTCTGAACGAAACCGACATGTAAATACTTTGAAGGATACAGACACAGTCTCTGTGTCCGAGTGGGTTAAGTTCAGTGATGGAGGCATGCTTTAAATAGTGGTTACAGTTTAGAAACGAGAAGGTGATACTCAGGAAGGATGCTGCTCAGGAAGCGAGCAGCATAAACCATCTCATATTGTTAAGGACCCCTTCTAAGTTTCTGCCCTGCTCGCCTTTTACAGGCTGGGAGCACTCACGCCCTTTCTGAGCATCCTCCCAGCACACCGTTTACAGACTCAGCTCTGTGCTCTTGTACCTCCTGTTCTTGGCTGAGGAGGCTCTTTATCTGATCTCTTTATCAGCCAGGAAACTGTTGAAGGGATAAACCTTTCTTTGGTGTTAACCCTGTGACCTTTCCTTGACCTCGTCTTCCATGCAGTTAATTGGTCCTTTAGGCTTGCTTTTGTGTCTAACTAGGGGTCCCCACGGGCGTGGTCCAGGTTGGCTGGTTCTTTCCCCTGGAGTGGACGGTGCTTGTTGTCATTCTCGTGGGTGAATATATGTCCCCAGCCGTCTGAGAGAGGAAGGTGCCCGAGCCTCACCCCACGGTTGGTACCAATGCTTTGGGAGAGCTAAGCTCGCCACTGCAAATTAATCTTGAGAATTAGAAGTGGTTTGTTAAAGTGAGCTCTTCACTTTTCTCACACATTCCTGATTGCTTAACACATGGTTTGCATCTATAATTTTGATGGCATGAAGGAAACTAATATTACAGTTACTTTGGTGCAAAGATATTTGAACCTAATACATCTGATTCCTTGACCCATGATTTTCCTATTTTCCACAAAATTTTGAGGTGAAAGATTATTGGGAAAGTTAATTCCTGTTTCCTACTCTCTCGTTTCAGTTAATGAGAAGGGGTTTTAACTCTTACACATAGTGTGCTTTAGTCTTCAGAATTTAATATGTGCTACAGAAATTTCATATTGCTTTTTATCTTTATAGAATAATTAAAAAATAAGGGCTTGCTTCAAAATGTGATTCCTAAGGTAAGTACTTAAGAACCTGATACTGTGTATTTAAGGAGGATATGGTTGTCACTGCAGGTAAATATTCTGGGTGGAGGAAATTATTGCAACAGAAAATAACATTACTGATATGGTCTTAATTTTTGCAAAAATCTAATGACCGTTTCAATAGTAAATCACAGGATGCTTAAGATATAACTATTAATGTATAAATAGCTTCAGAATGCCACAAAGCAAATGATATGCTAATTTAATTTTCAGTATTTGACAAGACTTGTGGGTTGATGCTAAGTGTTAAAGCCAATTTACTGAATTTTTTTTTTCTTCCTGGGCTTCATTAATTGGAAGAAAGTTATGTACATAATTTGGAATACTATATCTTGGCTTTTAAGTTAGAAATAGAGAAAAGTACAGGGGATGTGTTAATGAACACCTGAGAACCTACTATTCGGAATTAACAAATACTAAGTTGTTTTTTTTTTTTTTACTAAAGGTGTGTGTGTATGTAAAAGTGAAAGCGAAGGTCGCTCACTCATGTCCGACTCTTTGGGACCCCATGGACTATATAGTCCATGGAATTCTCCAGGCCAGAATACTGGAGTGGTAGCCTTTCCCTTCTCCAGGGGATCTTCCTGACCCAAGGATCAAACCCAGGTCTCCCGCATTGCACGTGGATTCTTTACCAGCTGAGCCACAAGGGAAGCCCATGTATGTATATAGATACACCCAAATACATAAATGAGAGACAGTAGTGCAGACAAGTTCCTACTTCTAGAGGCAACCTGCTGCCATGGTTTTGGTGTGCAACCTTCCTTTATATATATATATATATTTTTTTTTTTTTTTTTTAAATGTTTGGCTGTATCCATGTTAGTCACGACAAGTAGGATCTTCACTATGTCATGTAGGATCTTTCTTTGCGGCGCATGGACTCTAGTTTGGCATGTGGCTCAGTACTCGCAGTGAGTGGGTTTAGTTGCTCTGCAGCTTGTGAGATCTTAGTTCCCTGACCAAGAATGGAGCCTGTGTTCCTTGCATTGCAGGGCGGATTCTTTAACCACTGAACCAGGGAAATCTCTAGTATATATTTTTATATTTGTTCTTTTTATACTGTATACGTTTCCCTGAACAATCAACTGAATTTGCACTTATTCATCCCTTTTAAACATTTAAAATATTTCTAATTTTTCTGCATTATAAACAGTGCTGTATGAGGTATTCTTTTACCAAGAGATAAATATGCCTGTGTGAGAATTTCTCCAGAGTTATCTTAGAACACAATTTGGAGAATTTTTGGGGGGGCACATTTTTAGATGTCATATCCTTCTCCAAAATGATTGCTACAGTCTTACTAGTAGTTTTAAAGAGTTACTATGTCTCTATAAACATAGAGAGCGACTGGTGTAAATCTTTGTTGCTTTAATATGCATTCCTGGCTTTTGTATTTCTCTTTTTGTGACTTATTCTCTGTGCATTTTTCTTTGTGACTGGTTGTTGGAGATCTTTATGGATTCCGTCTGCTAAAACATATACTCTGTTAGTTTTATGTCTTATAAATAACTTTTCCTAGTGTGTGACTTGTCTTTGCACTTTATGGAGGGAAATTTTAGGTTTTAATATGGTCAGATTTGAAGGAGACCATCTTAATGACACTAGGGTGGGAAAGTGTTTGATGGGTCAGGATGCACAGTGCACAAGCCATGAAGAGAAAGGTTATCAGTGTGAATGAAGTTGACTCTTTTTACTTTAGTTATTTTAGTTAAATTTTTTTTTTATGGCCATGCTGCTCAGCATGTGGGATTTTAGTTCCCCAAGCAAGATTGAACCCATGCCCCTTTCAGGGAAGCGGAGTCCTAACCTCTGGACCAGGGAAGTCCCTAGTTGGCTTTTTTTAGAACTCTACCCTCCCATGTAAATTTCGTTGAATATATTGTTTAGTTCCATTACATGTTTGTTCAGTTCCATAAGAAATTCTGTGTTTTTTTTTTTTTTTTTTTAATTTCTTTCGATTTGTAGACTAAGAAGAATTGGCATTTTTAAGGTATGGGGAGTTTGTCAAAGAACATGGTGAAAGTGAAAGTGTTAGTCGCCCAGTCGTGTCCGAGTCTTTGTGACCCCATGGACTGTAGCCTGCCAGGTTCCTCTGTCCATGGGATTTCCCAGGCAAAAATACTGGAGTGGGTTGTCATTCCCTTCTCCAGGGGATCTTCCTGACCCAGGAATTGAACTCAGGTTTCCCTCATTGTAGGCAGTTTCCTTACCATCTGAGCTACCAGGGAAGCCCAGAGAACATGGTATCTCTCTCTCTGTTTGTAACTTTGTATCTTTCAGGAACATTTTGAGATTTTCTTTCTGATGTTGTCCTTTACCAGATTCTCGCTTTAGTGTTGTCTGCTGCCCTGTTTATCAGTTTATGACTCCTCACCCCTGTTGCCAGGACCTCCCATCCCCCGCCTCATCTTCTCATATCTTACTGCTGAAATCTGGGAAGAATGAGGAAGGGTGTGGAGAGGAGAGGACTCTGTAGCATCTCTTTCTCTGTGCTACTTCAGGAGAAAGTTGGAGCTTTAAATTTACTCACTCCGGAAACATTTATTGCATGTATGGTGCTGGGCCTTGCACTTCTCTTATTTCCATTGACTATTTTCAGTTAAGTTACATACTTTCACTTCATTTTGGTTAGCGCTGCCCAGGACACCTGTTCTAACACTGTAATCATGATGAAGAAGGTTTATTTGCTAAGTTAAGCATCAGTACCAACCTACTTTTTTTTTTCCCCCTTAATCACTAAGAGCTGAGCCCTCATCAACACTGAGTCCTGTAAATCAGTGAAGTGATGGACCAAGTTAACATCTTGACTTGGGGTTGATACCCTTTGGCACATATAACTGAAGATAAGTCTTCAGTAGATGTCACCTGGGTTATCATCTTCAGATATGGGTGTTACCTTAATTCTGTGCTCTCAGCTGTTCCTTATTTTCATGTGCCCTTAATTATAGAGTGAGCTTTTTGAATGCAGGGAGCATGCCTTGTTCATCCCTGTATGATCTCTGTATCAGGTAGCTGCTGGTTACCTGCTTTTTGACCATGCTGATGAAATCGTCTCAGTCCCCCCTCCCTTTAAACACAAGCAAGCACACTTGTCTGCCTGCACGGGTGAACACACACACAGTCTTGTAGCTGCAGCATCAGTGTCCCAAAGCTGCCATCCCATCTGGTGGGAACAATACATGATTAGTTCCATCATTCTGTCTCCTTTCCACTTACTCTTCAGTCTGGCGTGAATGGCAGAAAGGCTGGTTGGAAGCAGTTATTGAATCTCTTTCATTTTTAATCAAGCTTATCTTATTGTAGCCAATTTGATCTGTGCGTGACCGTGTTTATCAGAATTCATAGGGAGGAAATGTCTTCTAGAATTAAGATCAGGGGATGAAGAATGAAACTGGAATGTCAGTTAGCTATCCTGTAGTCAGGTAACAAAGTTTTAGACATATATTTTAAAATCTAAAAATGAGGTATGGTATCTGTTACCTCCATGGCATAGTAGTGCAAACTAAATAATAATGTTTAACCCCTTGAAAAAAGTATTACCGTGTGTGTATGTGCATATATATATATATATATGGTCAGCATTGCTCACTGAGTAGAGAAATTATTTCCATTATCAGAATCTGTTTTGTCCTGGCCTGTTAGAGGTTTGTTGAATTCTCAGATTGTGTTTTATTTTTGTTATAACAATAGGCTACTAATTTTTAAAGATATGTCTTTGTGAGAATTGCATGTTTTTTGTTTGAAAAAACGCTGTGACTAGATTCAGAAATGTAAACATTCAAAGCTACCTGTTTTGTTTCTATTTGTTCAGAGAAGTTTTTCCTAACAAATTGACTTAAGAATAAAAGTTCCCTATGGAAAATTTGTCACATGATCATAGAAGACTATATGACTCCCTTGTGCCTGCTATTCAGGCTAACAGTGGACTCGTGGCCAGCATCACATCATCTGTGGCCTCACCTGAGCCTCCACCCCCGAGCCTAGAGTATCATGAAGTCAGTCCTGGGCAATGTAGTGTTTTGTCTGAATGTTCCAGTGTGTATTTCTCAATAATAAGGACTCTTAAAAACGTGAACATGAAACCGTTTTCATTTATGAAGACCTGGAGAAGGATGTGGCTTCTGTCTTCTGTTTTTCCATCACCTTATTGTTATTGGGGACAACAGTGTTTCCCTTAAGACACCGGAAGTTTTACTTGCAAACCTTTTTCTTGTTTTTTGAAGCGTGACTATGATGTCTTATATAGTGCCCTGCCAGATTTACTGCACATGACTTAACTTTAAAAATCATGACTGTTGGGTTCGTTATTAATTGGCTTAGTTTGTGTGTAGTGGTCTTTTAACTTGTACTGCTTGTTAGATTGCTTTGCCCTGTTGGTAAGTGGCCTCTAACTGCAATGAGGTATAGCAAACAGTAAAGTGAACAAGTCATAATGTGGGGCTAAGCTACCGAGCAGTCTTACTTCAGTACAGTTACTACTGCATAGTTGTGTCCCATCCACAGCATTCCTGGCTGTCATTTTTCCCCCTAGCATCTGTAACTGTGCCCTCATGACCTCCAGTGCACTGCTGTAGTTAATATATACATGTCTGGGAGGTGACATGTCCGTTTACGTTTATTAATTTATTTATTGAGGTATAGTTGCTTTGTCATGCTGTGTTGGTTTCTGCTGACTCTGAAGTGAATCACATCTATGTACACGTATGTTCCCTCCCTCGTGGGCCTCCCTCCCTCCCACCACTGTCCCACCGTCTAGGTCCCCAAAGAGCGCAAGCTGAGCTGCCTGTGCCGTACAACAGGCTGCTGTCAGCTATCTCTTGTACACATGGCCGTGCATTTATGTCAGGGGTGTATCGGTTTATTTACGTTTGTTGGTGTTGATACAGTTTCTCAGGTACTCAATGACCAACCTGAAAACACTTCTTTTTACCTTTCCAAGTTCTCATCGTGGTTTCAGATGTTTCAGTCTGTCATTGAAGGTGAAATTCTAGTTGAGAAACCATCTGGTCTATTGGTTGTCTCCTCTCAAATATTTACCTTCTAATTTTATTTTGGTTTTCCTTGTGGAAGTGAGTGTTTCCGCTCTCTTTGTTTTGATGTTGTCCTGTTCATATTTGTAATTTATCATTTCTCTTTACCTTTCTCTGTTTTAGACTTTTGCTGGTTGGTGGATGTGAAACTGCTGAAGTGGGCATATCAAAAGCTGCTAGCTGTGGACTGTCTGCCTGGAGAGTTCTTTCAGGATCACCGTATTATAAGCCCGTTACTCATGGTGGCGACAGGGTCACTGCAGTAAGTCTCATTTATGGTATTTCATTTTGTTCATTTAGACCTTATCTAAAGGTCTTAGATAAGCTCTTTGTAAGATATATGGAGAAAGAAGCAATCTGCCTTAAATGAGGAAAGTGACTTAATACAAGTGAAATTTTAGGACTTCTATCAAATATCAAGTTTATCTAAAGCATGCTTTATTTAACTTGGTCTCATTTTTAGTAGAAATATTTGCAGATATGAAGAAAAATGATTTAGCAGTATTGTTACTTGCACTTGCTTATTTAGACCTCAACATTTATTAAGTCCTTTGACGCACTGGCAGCAGTTCTGAGCACTCTCACAAGTTGTAGCTCATTTAACTCTCAGTAACCCTTTGAGAAGGCAATGGCACCCCACTCCAGTACTCTTGCCTGGAAAACCCCATGGATGGAGGAGCCTGGTAGGCTGCAGGCCATGGGGTCGCGAAGAGTCGGACACGACTGAGCAACTTTACTTTCACTTTTCACTTTCATGCATTGGAGAAGGAAATGGCAACCCACTCCAGTGCTCTTGCCTGGAGAATCCCAGGGACGGCGGAGCCTGGTGGGCTGCCGTCTATGGGGTCGCACAGAGTCAGACATGACTGACGCGACTTAGCAGCAGCAGCAGCAACAACCCTTTGAGATAGGTATTGTTAATAGCCCAAGTCTGTTTATGAGGAAGGTGAAATTTAACTGGGTCAGCCAGCTAGCAAGTGGCAGAATGAGAGTGCAAAATCTGGCAGGAGTTCCCTGTTCAAGTTCTTAACTGCTTTGGTTCTTCCATTTTGTTACATGTTGATCGGGACTGTTTATCCACCTGTTCATTTATTCACTCTATTATTGAGCTTCTGTTTTCTATCAGTCACTCCTTTCTGCTGCAGTTAGTATAGGCTAGGCTCTGCTGTGATAATAAAAATTAGCCACATAAACAGACAAATGAAGAATGAGAAACCATCTGGTCTATTGGTTGACATTTTTGTCACTTACCTCGTGAAAGCGTACCCCTTATTTGTGGCAAAGTCTGTTGTTGATACCATGACCTCCTGGAAAGCTTGTTCCAAGTGATGATTAAAGGATCCGTGGAGGCTGTTACTCTTAAGGGCCCACTGTCTCAGTTTAGGGCATTAGGTGGGGAAGCAGAGTGGTAAAAGGAGGGACTTACTGTCTCACACCAGAGCCGGCATCACTTCTGCTCATAGTTCACTGCCTGTAACTCATCATGTAGCTCCTGCTACCTTCAAAGGGTCTGGGAAGTAGTTTTCTGTGTCCAGAAAGGAGAGAAAAACTAGATGTTAGTGAATATTAATTGTTTCTACCATATTGACCGTGACTCAGCTGGTAAAGAATCCGCCTGCAATGCGGGAGACCTGGATTCGATCCCTGGGTTGGGAAGATCCCCTGGAGGAGGGAACAGCTACCCACTCCAGTATTCTGGCCTGGAGAATTCCGTGGACTGCATAGTCCTCCGGGTTGCAAAGAGTTAGACACGACTGAGTGACTTTCACTTTGACCATATTGGCCACTCTGTGGTTTGTATTTTTTTGTATAAACTGTATGATCATAATTATGGACCCTGTGCTTAGCATGTTGCCTGATATGTGGTGGGCATTTGTATTTTTCTAGTGAGGGAAGAAGCCAAGAGATTGAAGTGAAACATGACATAAGTGATGATTATTCCTATGAATGTATTTGTTCCAGTTTTTGTCTGAAAATGAATGTATTTGTTCCATTATTTCTGTCTCAAAATAATGATATAAAAATAATCCTCTAAAACAATGGTTAAATGTTTCAAGGTTGAAGAGGAGCCAGGGAAGAAGCACTTTTGAAGAGAAATCTTTAGCAATCATAGTAGGCCTCCATTTTTTTTTTTGTCTGTTTGTTTAGTTTTTAGCATATGCTGACATATGTGATGGTGAATTTAGCCCAAAAAAGTAGTAAGTTTTTGTTTTTTTTAATCAGGTCAATTTACTGGTTCAATATGGCACCAGACGTTAAAGCTGTTTATGTTTGTTGATCAGTTCATATAGTACTGTGCCGTGTCCTTTTTCTTCCATTCGTGATCGTTCTGCTCACTCTGGCACCCATTTATTCTCTCTGCAGGATCCAGTAGGAGTTCAGTTTGAGTCTTTATTAGCCACATTTCATAGATAAGGAGCCCAAGGCACTGGGAGATTTTAGCAACTGAAAAATAGGGCAGCAGGGATGGCACCAGGTCTCGTAGTTCCTGTTTAGCGCTTTCCTCACACCCCGTGTGAGATTACATACATCTCATTGGCACCATCAAATTTATGCTGTGATGATTCTCCCATAATTTATTTAAAAAAAAGAATGAGATAGCAGTTGGATGTCGTATTTCATATTTGTAATAATTTAGTCGTGTTCCTCCCTCTGATTTCACACTCGGCTTGTTGCTGATATGTGAGATGTATCAGAGCAGATCCTGAAAAAAGTTTGAACAGTTTTGTCTCTTGACTGTTAAGTCGGCAGCTTATTTTTTAAAAATTATCTGTATTGAATTTGTTACTGTAAGGCATAGTTTCGGCGAGGCAGAAAAGGAAAGACGACCTCAACAGAAGTAGGTTATCTTTATTCAGGCAAGGAGGGGCGACAGTCGGCCTAACGACCAGGCTGAGCGCCGAAAGGGATCAGGGAGGCTTCATACTTATAGGGAGGTTTGTGGAAGCGATAAGGGAAACGTCAATCAGGCGGGATATTTTGAGTATTCTTTTGTTGAGATGACACTTGTAGTTGGGCAGGGGGTGATAAGTCTCCTGGGCGGGTGTAGGGGGTGGTAGGTTTCCGGACAGGGGGTGATAAGTTCCAGATAGATGCAGCTGGCCTGGAGCATCAGGATGGAACTAAAGTTATGCTTTGTTTTCTCCGAAGTTAGATGATTCAGCAAGGGGCCTTTGAGACTGTTGTTCTCTTTTCTAGGCCCAAAAGACTCCTTCAGTTACAGTATTGCTTCTGTTGTATGATTTGGTTTTTGGCCGCAAGGCATGTGGGATCTTAACCCCCTCAACCAGGGGATTCAACCCCCTGCCTTGAAAGGTGAAATCCCAACCACTGGACTGCCAGGGAAGTCCCTGCAGCTTATTTTTTATTTTTTTTAACTGACTGTGCCATGAGGCTTCCCGGATTTTAATTTCTAACCAGGGATTGAACCCAGACCACGGCAATGAAAGCACTGACTTCTAACCACTGGACCACCAGGGGTGCCCCTGCAGCTTATTTTGAAATGGTTCAGTCAAAAAATAATTTTTTAAAAGTGTACATATGCATACAGAAAATGCAGTCATGGTGAAATGTTAATTGGTGAACTCAGGTAAAAGGTATATTGGTATTTCATTGTGTAGTCATTTCACCTAACTATAAAATTTGTCAAAATGTTACAGGTTGAGGGAAAAACAGAAAGAATAGGTAAGTGTGGAGGATATAAGATGAGAAAAGTTGGCTAACTGTGAAGGGCTGTCTCAGTGGGGTGTCATCGAGTGTATTTATGACAGAGCCTGGGCCAGAGGAGGCACGAAGAACTGTCATGTACAACGAAGCCTTTTTTTCACTGTGGCTTCTTTGAATTCTCTGTGCTTTCACTTTGCTCCTCCCTCAAGGATTGGAATCCTCTCTGCTATGTATGGTCCTTCCTTCTCTGGCCGGAAGCTTCAGTATTGGAGTCTCTTAAAAGAAAATTGCCTGTGCACTGACGGAATAAGTGGGGGGAAATATTGAATTGCAAATTGAGGGCTCTGCTGTATGATAAATTTCTTGAAATGCTGCAAGAGTATTTTAATTACGTTAGTGCCTTTTAAATGTGTCCTGCGGCTAAACTCGCAATCATTCTGGTAGCCTTCCCCTCCCTCAAAGTAATTTCAAGCTATAGGATTAGTTCCCCTTGTCAGGTGCCAGATATTGTTCGCATCAAACCGTTTATTGTTTGTTTAGGGCTGCTATTGTGTTGGGGTGGCTATTGACGGAAAAAGTGCTGCTGCCACGTATATTCTCGTATCTCTCAAGGCTGCTAGGTTGTAAAAGAGGCTATGCAAAATTCAATATATGCCTTGACCAACGTTTCCAAATTAATGTCAGTGTCACCTGTGTGAGAGTTTTATTTATTCATTTGTTCAGCATCGATTCACTGCTGCAGGTATCAGAACATCAAGGTAGCAGACCTCAAAGGGTTTGTTTACTGGACTGGAGGATACGGCTGTGTGCCCAGATGTGGGCAAGAAGCTATAGCAGATACGGGGGAGTCCAGTCACTGGGGAGGGGAGGGGGGAGCCTGGGCTCAGGAGTCCGAAGGCTGGAGTTGGAATCCTTGCTCAGCACTTACTGCTCGTGTCTCATGGCTCTTGTCAGGTTCAAATGAGATGATAAACAATGAAATGTTCTACAGTGTTCATTATTGTCTACTTGTATTTTGAAGGTGGAAAATTTGGAAAAGTGCATAAGAAAGGAACCACACTATTTTTTTGTAGCTGCTGCTGCTGCCTCTTCAGTATGGGATTTGCTGTGGAAAGAATACAGGCTTTTTGACATCCTGTTTCTTTAAGAAAATAGAAGTAATCCTAATATTTTCATAAAGAGGCTCCATCGACATTTCAGCTTTGTATTTTTTCTCTTGTTATTACTGATGAGCTGTGCTTGGACCAGCCAAGGCTAGCTGCTCTGTTTGTTCACTGGATCTCACACTCTTTCTTATTGGAGGATATTTTTCCAAATCATGAATCTTGCTGCCAGTTAGGTTTATCAGCAAGCAGTGTGCATTTATTTTTCCCATTGTAAAACCTTTTTAGTTTAGGGCACTTAGACCCTACTAAATCCTGCTACCAGCCCGTTTCTTTCCTTTTCAAGAGTCTTCCATACTTGATCAGTTTCCTCTTTTTCTGTTCTCTCTTGAATTTACCTGGATGGGGCTTTACCTCCATGATGTGACTGAAATTGTGTTACTGGTATCAATGCACTCCAATATTTTACTAGTTGATTGGTATTCTTTAATTCTAATTACTTATACAAAAATCAATTATTTGATTTTATTTTCCCCTTCCTGTCTCCTTTCTTCTCCTTTTCCTAGTTATTTCTATATTTTGTCAAAATACACAGTATTTATACGTTAGCTTCAGCTATTGTCCTCATTTTTCTTTAGTCATAGGTGTTCATTTATATATTTTAAAATGCCACTTTGGAGTTTTCCCAGTTACCTCTTTTTTTTTTTTTTCTCCAGTTACCTCTTGGTTGGATGAAATTATCCTCTGATAGATGTTTGGAGAAGGGCTCATAGATGAAGAGTTTCTGAGGTTCTTGTGTGTTTGGAATTGTTTTTCATAGCCTGGATATTTGAAGGAAAACTTCCTTCATATATCAGTGCAGATGACACAAAGGATATAAGACCTTTGGTTTACTTGTTCTTTCATTGAACTTAAAAAATACTGCTCTATTGTTGGCTTTGCTTTGGGTGCGAAATTTGAAAAGTGATGTGAGTTGGATTATCTTCCCTTTGTGTATTATTTGGCCATTTTGTTGGGAGGCTTTGAGGATTTCTGTATCTTTGCTTGGTAAAGAATCTGCCTGCAGTGCAGGAGAACCCTGGTTTGACTCCTGGCTTGGGAAGATCCGCTGGAAAAAGGATAGGCTACCTGCTTCAGGGATTCCCTGGTGGCTTAGAGGTTAAAGTGTCTGCCTGCAATGCGGGAGACCTGGGTTCGATCCCTGGGTCGGGAAGATCCCCTGGAGAAGGAAATGGCAACCCACTCCAGTATTCTTGCCTGGAGAATCCCATGGACGGAGGAGCCTGGTGGGCTACAGTCCATGGGGTCGCAAAGGGTCCGACACGACTTCACTTTCACTTTCACCTGCTCCAATATTCTTGGGCTTCCCTTGTAGCTCAGCTGGTAAAGAATCTGCCTGCAGTGCAGGAGACCTGGGTTCAATCCCTGGGTTGGAAAGATCCCTGGAGAAGGGAAAGTCTACCCACCACAGTATTCTGGCCTGGAAAATTCCATGGACTATGTAGTCCATGGGGTCACAAAGAGTCAGACACGACTGAGCAACTTTCACTTTGGAATCTAATAGACTTCCTGGACTATTTCTTGGAGTTGATTTTTCTGGGTTAATATTTCCAGGTACCTGTTCATGCTTTCAATGTATAGATCAGATCTGTTTTCATTGCTGAAAAGTTTTCGTGGACCGTGACTTTAGGTGGTGGTTTTAGATAGACCTTAGACCCCTGTGCTAGCTTGTCTCATCTGTTCTTCTGGAGCCTGCAGTTAGTTTTTTCAGTCTGGTTTTGCTCACCACCATGCTTGATGGTGGGCTTGGGTTGGGGTAGGTGGAATGTCGGGGTTGGCAAGAGCAGTGCAGATGACACATTGAGAGATTTCTCCTTCTGCCTGCAATGATCTTGAAGTTTGGGTTATCTTTTATCTTCTTCAAATTTAGCTGAAATAAATTTCATGGAGATTTATTTTTCCCTTCTTGCATTTCCTTGCTTTTGGAGGAAATGTGGAGCTAGACCACCAGTAATGTCTTCAGTTACTCAAAAGTTCTGGTAGGGACATTTTAACCTCAGCTCAAGCATGCTCCCCTCTTTGCCTTTTTCTTTTAAAGTGAAGTTCACGTAACACAAAATTGACCATTAAGTATTTTAAAGTGTACAGTTTAGTGGCATTTAGTACATTCAGTGTTGTGTAACCACCACCACTGTCTAGGTCCAGGGCATTTTCATCACCCCAAAGGGAAATGCCAAACCCATTAAACAGTCCCCTCTCTCCAGCTCCTGGCAATCACTAATCTGCTTTCTGGTTCCATAAATTTACCTATTCTGAAATTTTCATACTAACAGAGTCATACAGTATGAGATTTTATATCTGACGTCGTTGATTTAGCAACATATTTTGATGTTCATCCAAATTGTGGAATGCGTCAATACTTCATTCCTTTTTATGACTGAATAATACTCTGTTATATAGATATCCTCCATTCTTTAACTAGTGGACATTTGAGTTGTTTGTACATTTTGGCTATTATTAATAGTGTCACTATGAACATTTGTAGCAAGTATTTGAACACCTGTTTTCACTTCTTTGGGGTATAAACTTGGGATGCAATCGCTGGGTCATATGATAATTCTGCTTAACCTTTTGAACAACTGCCAGACTCTTTCACAGAGGCTGTGCTATTTTATGTCCCCACCAGCAATGTACTGGTGTTTCAAGTTCTCCGTACTACTTCAGTTATACTTATTTTCCATTTCTAAAATATAGCTTTATCTCTTGCTTTTAAATCTAGAGACAAAAATAGTCTTGTGTTATATTATTTCAAATACTTGTTTCTAGATGATTTTATTCTGGTATTTTCCAAGAATAGGATCAATTTCTTCATGAATGAAGTTTCTGTTGGCAACCTGGGACAGTCTCATTTGAGAAGATTAGATTCTGCTCATTAGATTCTACTTTGCATAGATTGTATTAGACTGATGTATATATTTAAAAACATTTGATTATGACTTTATTTTGTAAGATTTGTCATTTGGTTGATTTTTTTCCCAAGCAAAAACAAAATGTCACCAAAATTTCTGATACTTACTGATTTTCTTAACCATTTCTTAAAATACTAGATATGCTGTAGTTTTCATTGCATGATGAGAGGACTTTATACAATGAGGAAGTGTTCCATTGATCTTTAATTGTATGATGTGTGTTTATTTTGTAGGTACCAAAGACACTGGGATTATTAAGGATGTTAAGTGGCAAGTTTTACAGTCGCCAGGGACAAGAACAGGTAATGCAGATTGGCTTAATCTTAGAAAACATTTTCACCAAAGTCCACTTAAGGACAAAGTTGAGTAAACCTTGAACATGATAGATTTTCACCTGAATTTGCTCTAAATTATACACTATGTGGGTGTATTCATTAATAAGGATTCATGAAGCTGTTCACTGAAGATTTGTGTATTTTACTATGTATGTCATTCTTATCTCAATAAGGAAAATTAAAAGAAAATTTCAAGAATGAACCTAGTCCTCTTGGGTCTGGAAATATAGCCCAAAGAAGTTTCCTGGAAGCACTATTTATCTTTCAATCTTCTTATTTTATCTTACTTGGGAATTTTGTGTCCTTGTCCATAACATATACTTTTTATTTGTTGATTTTAAAATATTCCTTCCCTTGCATGTTTACAATTTTCCAGTTAGCTTTCTCTTTGGCCATTTCATGGAGTTTGTCTTTATCTTGCAGGTGAAGAACTATATGACAGACTAAATGCCTTGGCCTCTGCCTTGTACTTTATTCTTTCTAATTTACTGTGTTGCCTCTGTTCTTTCTGTGACCATATTAGTTCATGAGAGCATTGCTTTTTTGAGTCAGACTTCTAAACTACAGTGGGTTCAACTATCTACTGAACTCCTTGAGGGCAGGGATTTATGTTTGTTTTGTTCACTGCAGGTTCCCCAGAGTATATAACAGTGCCTGGCATGTACTATGTATTACTGAATATGTAATATTCAATAAATGTTGAGTATTGGAAGAGCATTGCTTACAAATTCACCTTTTATTGAGCTGAGTTTTTTTTTTTCTTTAAGTGTATGTAATAATTTAGAACATTTTGAATGCATTTGCTAGAATTCAGTCCTTTGATTTGAATATAGCTTGTCCATTTGAAAGGTACAATAAAATTCGAAATCACTTGTTTTTGATTGCTCTGTATAGATGATAAACAGATGAAGAAAGTGAGACAATTTAGTCTTCATACAAAGATCTGATATTTAACATTGAAAAAAGTCTCTTAGAATGGACAATTGAAAAGTTTTATTGCAGTGTTTGAGAGAAGACAAAGTTCCTGCTCCAAATATTGCTGCAAGTTGTAGAAGACCTTAATTAGTGTTTTTAATTAACACAAGATCAAATGGACATTTATGCTAATGATTTAATGTAAGTGAGAAATAGAAGTTAAAATAATGTTTACATTATTTCAGTAGTGTTTTGTTAGTATCACACTGCTGCACAAGAGAATCAGTGAAGTAAGAGGAAAACATCTTTTAAAGAATTTTAGGGAGCAGTTTAAGATGGGGAGGGGTAAATAGGAGGATAGACAGTGAAGTTAATTAAAAGGGCCATAAGTGAATTATTAATGTAAGAAGACAGTTTACTGTGCAAAAATGTCTTTGTAAATCCTTTTAAGATGCTTCTACCGAGTGATTCTCACTTACCAAGTAATCAGTTTGCTAGACCACCTTTGAGGTTAAAACCTCATGGAGTAAACTGAAGCAGGTGGTAAGTGATAGTCACTGTTTTTCTTTTCCTCAGCTTTATTGAGAGATAATTGACAAATGAAATTGTAAGATAGTTAAATTGATTTGATACAGGCACATATACATTATGAGAAGATTTTCTGCCACTGACATAATTAATCCATGTATCACCTCACATATTTACTTTTTGTGCCTCTGTTACACTTAAATCCTACCCTCAACAAATTTCAGTGATAGAATACAGTGTTAGCACCTGTAGTTATCAGTGTCATACATTAGGTCCTCAGACTTTATTCGTCTTATAACTGAAGATTATACAGCTTTATCAACCTCTGCTTTTGCTCCAGTCCCCAGCCCCTGGTAGACAAACACTATTCTATTCACTATATTCATGATTTTGACTTATTATTTTTGACTTATGATTTTCTTTATAGATTCTGTGTATAAGTGATACAACAGTGTTTGTCTTTTTTTTAATCTGGCTTATTTCACTTAGCAAAATGCAGTCCAGTCTCATTCATGTTTTTTTTGCAAATGACAGGATTTCCTTCCTTTAAAAAAGATGAATAATATTCCATGTTAAAGAATAAAGATTAATATAATTAATTCTTCATATATTAAGTTATGTATAAAATAGGGATCTGTGGCTGTCCAGTTTTTCCAGTATCATATACTGATGAGACTGTTTTCCCCATTGTGTATTCTTGGCTCTTTTATTTTAAGTTAATGGACTGTATATGCCTGAGTTTAGTTCTGGCCTGTCTGTTCTGTTCCATTGCCCTGTGTATCTGTTTTTATGTCAGTTTCGTATGTGTTTAATTACTATTTGCAATGTAGTTTAAACCTGGATGTATGATGCCTCTAGTTTTGTTCTTCTTTCTCAGGATTATTTTGACTCCTTGGGTCTTTTGTGGTACCATACAAATTTTAGGATTGTTTTTTCTATTTCTGTAAATAATGCCTTTGTAATTTTGACAGAGATTGCATTGAATCTGTAGATCACTTTGGGTAGTATGGACATTTTACAATAGTAATTTTTTCAGTCCATGAACATGGAATTTCTTTAATTTGTGCCTTCTTCAGTTTCTTTCATTAATGTCTTATGGCTTTCAGTGTATATGCCTCTCACTTCCTTGTTTAAATTTATTCCTAAGTATTTTACTGTTTTTGATGTTGTTAATGCAATTGTTTTCTTAATTTCTCTTACTGATAGAAATTGTTTTATTGTGTAGAAACTGTACGTTGATTTCTGTATCCTGCAATTATGAATTTATTTATTCTAACAGGTTTTTGGTAGTCTTTAGGGTTTTCTATTTATAATACCATGTAATCTGCAAACTGAGCCAGTTTTACTTCTTCTTTTCTGAATTCTATGTCTTTTAATTCTTTCTCTTGCCTAATTGCTCTGGCTGGGACTTTTTTTATACCACGTTGGATAAAAGTGACAAGAGTGGGCACCCTTGTTACTCATCTTGGAGCTTTCTGCTTTTCCCTGCTAAGTTATGTATTCTTGACCGACATTCCAGCTGTTGAAATGATGATTAAAATGAAAATGACATTGATAGTTGAGGAATGTGAAAGAAATTCACTGATATATTTTAACCAAAGTGAAAATTAGTTACCCCTAAATTTTATTGCCTTTACCACTACTTAAGTTAGATGGAGGAGAAGAGAACAAAATTGTTATTCACGTAACCTGAGATATCTTAATACAATAGGCAGGGTTTGAATGTTGAGGTTAACTTTTATTGTGGTGTTTATTTTAGTGTACAGTTGGTTGAAAAGCCATTTCCTCCTATTTCCAAAGCACATACTCTTGAATTCTCTTTCTTGCCAACCAACAGACTTTCCAGTTTCTGAATACTGCAGACTCTGCTCAGGTTTCTGAGTACTGCACACTCTGAATTCAGCATGGGTTTTCTAACTGTGCCTTTACATCTTGTGTCGCAGTTACTGACAGGATAATAAATTATTTTCTGGTCCAGAAATACCCTGCATGCTATAGATACTCAGAAAACTTTCTACAAATAAAAAGCAGAGTTTAGAAGGAAATCACCGTGTTTCTAAAGTAATAAGGGTGACTTATCTATCTTTGGCTGGCTACAATTCAGTTCCTACTAATAACCGTGTCTTCTTACTGTGCATGTTTATGGAAGTTAAACAGATAACTTGAGACTTGAAAGAAACGAACATTTAATGTGTATGTGTGTAATGCCTGAGATTTGCTTTAAAATCTTCCAGGAGACGGAAGTCCCCAATGGCATTGTGGTGATTGGGGAATGACACGTGTGACAAGCTTGAAATGTTGATATGTTTGTTTAAGATGGTTGTTAGGCCCATGGGTATTTATTATGCTGCAGTTTCAGCTTTAGTGTGTGTGAGTGCAAATTTCTGCAACAAAATGCTTGTGGAAGGGAATGGTGCTTTTGCAGTGTGGATGCCATGGTATCAAAGGAAACTAAGGGCATCCATAAAAAAAAGCCAGTGGGGACATTTCAGTGAATATATTTATTGCTTAAGTGTGCAGGAAGGATGGAAGGGAGGGAGGGATGAACACAAAAGGATGTTTAACATATTTGTTCATTATTTCCCTGGTCGTAATGCTGCTGTTAAATTATTCACATTATTCAGTGTACATTTTTTGGCTTAGTTTTTTTTTTTTTTTTTTTTGGTGTATGTATGTTTTTATAAACTTCCTACTTGCTTTCAAAGCACTCAAAAATAATTTATTTATTTTAATTGGAGGCTAATTACTTTACAGTATTGTAGTGGTTTTTGCCATACATTGACATTAATTAGCCGTGAGTATACATGTGTTCCCCATCCTGAACCACCCCCCATCCCTGCCCCCTCCCTCCCTCAAAGCACTTTTAGTGCAGTTGTTTGATAGAGTTCCTGCATGTTACCATACAGAGCACAGTTAGCACGTGACTAATCGTTCAGGTGCTCAAGCAATAAAGTATACTTGATGATAGTTTCTACTGAGGAGCATGCCTGTCACTATTAGGAAGGCTGTGGCCCAGGTGAGGGCAGTGATCGTGGTGCCCTCCGGGTGCGTGGAAGGGGAGGGGAGACTCCGCGTGGTTCGGGTCCTGCTGTTTATACAGAAGGATGATCTTGGGCAAGTGTTGTCACATTTCAGGTCTTCAGTTTCTTCACCTGTCAACTCTGAAGTATGGGTGGAAAGTTCTTTTCGTTAACACAGATCAGTGCTTCAGAGCCTGTCTTGTGCAGAACCACAGAGCTAGTTGACATAAGAGTTGTGAGAGGAAGATGCCAGGTCCTTCATCTACTTGTTGGGGCTTTCCTGGTGGCTCACACGGTAAAGAGTCTGCCTCCAGTGCTGGAGACCTAGGTTCAGTCCCTGGATTGGGAGGAATTCTCCTAGACAACGAAATGGCAACCCATTCCAGTATTCTTGCCTGGAAAATCCCATGAACGGAGGAGCCTGGTGGGCTGCAGTCCATGGGGTCGCAAAGAGTTGGACACAACTGAGCGACTTCACTTTCACTTTCATCCTCTACTTATTGTTCCATCTCCATCACAGAGGAAGAGATGTGGTATATGCAGATTTTCGCTTGATGTGCTTTTTGCTTTGGTCGCTTCTCCTTCTCAAGCATTTGTATTTTAATCTCTTACATTTAATTATGGCATTCTGGAATAGATCTGTTATATCCCATTAAAGTGATTTTAGTCCTCAGTGAGGAGATTAGAGTATGCTGATCTTGTCTGTTCACTCATTCAGCAATGTCCCTCACTTCCAGAAATTGCTCTCCTTGTTTTTGATGGCTAGTGTGCCTAGTTGTTTTAGACTCGAGGACTTAAACTCTGTCTGCAGAGGCCAGGTAGATAATAATGGTGAATCAAGTCGGTTGTAAATTCTGTTTTTTTTGGTATAGTCATTGTTACTTTTCAGTTCTGCAGCTTTCAGCCTTAATCTTGGGGCCATAATAGAAAATAATGGGGGTTTTGGCTAGCTGGAAAGCTCATGACCCTTCTAAGAGGGTAAATACTACCTGGTTCCAGCCGATTACGCCCTTTGGGCCCTGTATTGACAGCTTTTCTAAATGTGCAGCAGAAATATGGTTGTGGACTGCCATTTTCTGGTCTGTTTTATTTTTTGTGGGGAGACTACCTTAGAGCCTGTTCTTAATAAATGCTTGAATAGGAAATAGGTCTTCAGTTAGTATTTCTTAAGTTCTTCCAGTTCTGTTGTAGTTGTTTGGTAGGTAACATCTCTGCTGGGGATGGTTTCTCTTGTGTAATTGAGCAAACCTGGTGTCCTCGTGGGAAAGGACTGGGATTATGTGGACAAGTAGAACTGGGAAGGCTAGTCTTCCTCTGTGTAGCCCAGGATTGGCCATGTAACATCAGTATATTACAAAGTGTCTCTGTTTTGTGGCAACACTTAGATTCCTTAAATCAAATAATTTGCTGGCAGATCTGAAAAATCTTACCCATCTAATTTGTTTCTTAAATTAAGGCATGCATTTTCCTCTAGTCGATCTTTTATTCCCTGTGAACCCTTCTCCCCTCCACCTCTTCCTCTGCTTCTCACTCACAGCATGAATTTGTGGCTTGTCCATGGTGTAGAATGTTCCAGGGATTGTGTTCATATAGAATCTTGTAAAAATTATGAAATTCAAGAAATGCGTAATTTTCTCAACATCAACGCATAAGATACTGAGAACACATAGTAATCTATGTGTGATATAAAGGAATATTTTTATAATGCTCACTTATGTGGATTTTACGTTATATGTAAATCATAACACTATAAAGGAGATTGAAAAAACACCTTTGGGCAGGAGTCTTGTTTTTTGTTTTCTGGAGCACCTTTATAATATTACGAAGCTGTCCTAGTCCTTAGTTATGCGAGATTGCTTATGACAAGGCAACCCTGAAGAATGATATTCATTTCTGGAAGTTATTTCTATTGGCTACAAGTCCCTTGCTCTGACGTTACTGTAATATAATTGTTGTCTAGGATGGGATCTTCAAGATGAGCCTCTCTCCAGATGGGACCCTCCTTGCAGCCATTCACTTCTCAGGAAAGCTAAGCATCTGGGCCATCCCGTCTCTGAAGCAGCAAGGGGAGTGGACTCAACACGAGCAGGTGTGTCTCTCGATTATGATTATTCCTAGAGTGAGTCTCGCGTGAGGGTGAGTACTGACAATACAGATTTCATTTTTGTGATATTTTACGTTTATTTAAAATGTGGCTCACAGCTTTTTTTTATTCTGATTATCCCTAAGCTGTCCTTTGTTTAAAATATTATCACAGTAGCAGGATAAATGAGGAACAGAGTAGCACTCCTTGCTGATACTGATCTGTAGAACAGGACTCTGTATCCTGAGTGTCCTCTGTCCACTGAACTCTGCATGTCCCCTGCCTCCTCATTCCCCAAATACAGAATGGAGATGTTAATTTTTCAGCACAATTAGCTAATATCAAAGATTCAAAATGTCGTTTTCTTCAGAAGAGTTCCCCTTCTTTCCAGATCTTGTAGTTCCAGTAATCCTGGGCTTCAGGTTGAAGGGAGTTCTCTTTACTCCTAAGGCAGTTAGAGAAGATACAGAGAAGGATAGAACTGTTGAGCTTTATAGTGTCTGGAAATGACAGGGTTTGAGAGGTAAACAATTGAGTTGTTTAGGAACAGATAGAATCAACATCTATTGTAATCTAAAATCAGCATGGGCAGGTGAGGTCTGCTGGTCTAATGCCCTGTGTTGTGATAGAATGAAGGTTTAAGAAAAATCCTTTCAGGTGCATGCAGTTAATGTTATAAATGGTTTAATCCTCTGAGGATCATTTTGTTTGTCAGCACTGTGAGTGCTGATTCTCCTTCCCTTGTATCTGCATGCCCCTTTCCTAGAGGAATATCCGGCTATCAGCTTCGGTGATAGTTTTGTGATTCTGGATAGAAATATATCCCCTGAAAGATATGAATGGATCAGGGTCTTTCTATTAGCATTCTTTTGAATTTTATTTCATCAGAATGCACCATTAAAAGAACTGTAAATGAGCAAACAGCATTTTGTATTTCTCAGACTAGAGGAAAAGAGAAAGGGCCTCTACATTTTCTTACTCTTTCACAGACTTTTTTTTTTTTTTTGCTGTTTTTTTCTCTTAGGAACAATTTTAGGAAGATTTTTTTCCTTTCCTAATTCCTCATCGTGTTGAATTTAATTTGATCTCCACATCTCAGCCACTCTGAGTGGATCTAAATTTGATCTAAATAGAAGAGATCTTTCTCAGTTTTCAACCTCAGTAATCAAATGCAGGGACATTCTTTCTGTCTGTTGTGAAATGAGAACTAAGTTGACTTGTATCTTCTCTCTAGAAGTGAAGTGGATCAGCTCCTAAAACTTTGTTTAATATGTTCATGTGGGCTCATCAGATAATTGATCCAGAAAGTACCACGCATTTTTCGTGGTTATCAATGTACAGTGATGAAATATTTACCTTTCATTATTGGAATAGACCCTGACATTCTATTTTATGTGGGAAATTTTACATTTGGGCGAACTTTTTCTTTAAAGGTGAACACTGATTATTAAAGTTGTTTATAATAGAAACATTGATTGAGTTCTGAAGCACACTTCATATTTCATCTTTTGAGTATCCTGGAATGTCATACATATTGAATAAGCACTATTTAAAAAAATTCATTAGTATGCTCTTTTTTTAAAAAAAAATTCTGGATACTTTTTTTGCTTGCAAAGATCAGTTGCATCTGTTGTAGTCTTTATTGGCACACATTTGATTTTTTAACTGGTTAGACATTTTAATCCTTATTTGCCAATCAATTTCATTATAATTTATTATACTTCAGCTCGTGAATGTTATTCATTAACATTTTATAACGATTCTCTTAAAAACACAAAAATTGTTTAAGAATCTTAACTCAGGAGTGAGTAAATTTAAATGTCTCAGTGGTTTGAAACAGGTCATCAGAAAAGTAATGTGAAAAGAAACGAAGGGACTTCAGAAATGGCCACAAGGATCCATGGGAGGGGCGAGTTCAGGCCAGGAATTCGCCTATGGTGTTGTCTTAGGGAGAGTCTTTTGAACAGAAATACCCCGAGAGTTTAGAAGGCAGTTCGTCAGGAATTGCTGAAGCCGGTTTTTGTGTTGTACCTCTGAGTTTCCACCTCACCCCTGTAGCTCTGATTCAGCGCTCCTCCTACAGCCTGTAGACAAGATGGTACGATGATACAGCCCCTCAAGCTAGTTGTACCTTTTATTATAATTTACACATTTGGGGGGGTTTATGTATCAGTTTCTGTTTATTTGTTTGATATAAATTATCTCCTTTGAATGCCTGAGTAAACTGGAAGAAAGAGGATTTAGGACTCACAAAACTGAAAACCACGGACCCTAGTTGCCATCACCAGCGACATTTTCACGTAGTGGAGTCCTTTGCTGAGGGGTCCGTGGCTTAGTGGTGTCCCTGGACCTGATCCCACTTTGGGTGCCATTCTCACTGCTGCTCCGCACACCCTCTTTCCAGAGTGCAGCCCCTCGCAGGCTGGGGGCTGCCAGCGCCTCCCTCGACTGCTGCTGCTCCGCACCTGGAAGGACTAGCTGAACAGGACTGAGTCTGCCCTCTGAGACCCCTGCTTCACAGTAAATTCTTGTCCAAAGTTGAGAACAGGGAGGGCATTTACCTGATCCATTCTGAGGTTGTGGTTGGAATACTGTACAGGCGCCTCCATTTACCTGTCATCTTTTCTGGCCTGCTCATACATGCTCCCTGAACTGTCCTCTCCTGCTCCCTATTTTTGTCTAACCCTTTTCTGTTTTACTTTCTGAAACTTCATTCCATCAATAAACAGGTTGCTAGGAGGCTTCAGCATTTTTACAGAGCGTTCTGAAATAAATGTATCCGGTTTACAGAACTCAGTAGGATTGAGGTACAGGCATGCAGTAGTCTTGTAGCTTTTATAAAATGAACTCTAATTATACATATTAAATAATAACCTCTATTTACTGAGCACTTATTTTGCCTTAGGGCTTCTCAGCAAGTAAGCAGTAGACCTGAGGTTTGGTTTCATGACTCTTTGGCTCTGATGTCCATGCTCTTTCCATGACCATGTGAGAAAATAAATATATTTTTTAAAAGGTGGAAAAAACCCTATTGGTTAAGCTTTTTATCAGGCTTTATTTATTTGATCTTTAAAAGAAAAGAGACAAATTATTTTTCTCAGTGAACTTAATACAGATTTCTTCAGCCTTCTCAGATATGTTGAACTCTAGAGCTGTTAATAGTGTGTACCATATACTAGAATAAGTAATTAAGAAAGTCTCTCACTGATAAACCCTTAACTTTATGATGGATATCTACAGTACTTCTGATGTGGTGACATGAAGTGAGGGTGTTAACTGTTCAACAAAAGGAGTTTGAACAATCATACTGTGTTTGAGTCTTTCAACTGTATCTGGGGGATTAATCGCATTGGGTATTGGACATTTTAGATTTGGACTTGAATGTATGGAGAGAGTCACTAAAATCTAGTGTACTAGTCAGATAACAGAGAACAAACTAGTGGTTACCAATAGAGAGAGGGAAGAGGCGAGCAGTAAGACATGGGTAGGGAATTAAGGGGTACAAACTATTATGTATAAAGCTGCAAGAATATATTGTTCAGCACAGGAAATACAGCCAATATTTTATAATAACTATAAATGGAGACTAACCCATAAAAATTTTGAATCACTGTGTTGTACACCTGTAACTTAATGTAATACTGTACATAAGCTGTACTTAAGTAAAAAAAAATCAAATAGTGCAGTCGAGTAAATGTAATAAAACTTGAATGTAACAGAGCTGTATAGAGTAGGTTGTTACTTATAATATTATCATAAAATAATAAAGTTCAAGTATTTGAATCTGTACTGAGTCCTAGAGTAGAAAATGTAATAAATCACAGCTCCTTGCGCTTAAGACATTCATAGTCTTGTAAGGGAAATTATTAACAAATAAAGAAAATAATGTGTTAGTATTTTGCTTCCGTTGGTGGTGTTGGGGGGGATTGTTGGGAGTAAATGGTGTTTGTATATTAAAGCTTGGCTTTCAACAGCAATTTTATCTCTTTTGTTTACTTCGCAATCTTATTAATCAGAACATGCTTTTAGCTCATTTTAAGAGATGGGAATAGTGCTGAAGAAAGTTAATTTAGATTGCTAAATGTTAGAATCAATGTTCCATCTAGACTCAGGTCCTCTGACTCCATAGGTCAAGCCTGCCCCCCCGCCCCGGCCCCCCGAGACGAGACTCTTCTCAAAGCGTTTACATGTAGAAATCCTGACTTTAAGTGGGGAAGTTGGGTACTAGCTGAGATGTTAATGGGAAACAAGGAGAGACAACCCATGTGGTTTATATGAATGGCACCTGGAGTTGTGTGCTGCATTATGTAGAGATAACTGGGAATGTGAAAATACTAATAATCCAGAGGTATAGTGTCACTTCCCTGGTGGCTCAGACAGTAAAGGATCTGCCTGCAATGTAGGAGACCCAGGTTCAATCCCTGGGTTGGGAAGATCCCTTGGAGGAAGGAATGGCTACCCATTCAAGTATTCTTGCTTGGGGACTTCTATGGACTGAAGAGCCTGGCAGGCTGCAGTCCATGGGGTCACAAAGAGTTGGCCATAACTGAGCGACTAATATTTTCTCTCTTTGACTTTTTCATATTGTCACTTACCAAATATGTGGTGTCATTTTGTATGTTCATCCCTGGCTGAAAATATTGAAAAACTCTTAAACACCTGAAAAACACTTCCAACAGCTGCTCTTTTTTCATTTGTCCAGCAATAGTCGAGTGACCTTGGGCCAGGTTACGGCAGGCTTTGGATTTCTTTGTGGTTTCTCTGGGAAACAAATGGACAGCCAATTAATTTAAAATGGTACATATAATGTATGGGGACTTCATGTATATAGTATATGGGGACTTTACTTAGAGTATACTGAAGTATATATACTTATAAGTACTATCAGGCACTCAGTCATGTCTGACTCTTTGCGACCACATGGACTGCAGCACGCCAGGCTTCCCTGTCCATCTCCAATTCCTGGAGCTTGCTCAAACTGATGTCCGACAAGTTGGTGATGCCATCCAGCCATGTCATCCTCTGTCGTCCCCTTCTCCTCCTGCCTTCAATCTTTTCCAGCATCAGGTCTTTTCCAGTGAGTCATTTCTTTGCATCAGGTGGCCAATGTATACTGTAGTATATGACCTTACATACTAAATAGTGTATGTAGTATATAGGGACTTAATACTTCACCTTCCAATACTGGGGTGTGGATTCAATTCTCTGGTTGGGGAGCTAAGATCTCACATGCCTCACAGCCAAAAAACCAAAACATAAAATAGAAACAGTATTGTAACAAGTTCAATGAAGACTTTAAAAATGGTCCACATCCAACAATCTTAAATATATATATAGAGTATGTGCATGCTAAGTTGCTTCAGTTGTGTTTGACTTTCACTCTTTGAGACTCCATGGACTACAGCCTGCCAGGCTCCTCTGTCCATGGGAGATTCTCCAGGCAAGAAGACTAGAGGGGGTTACCATGCCCTCCTTCAGGGGATCTTTCTGACTCAGGGATTGAACCCGTGTCTCTTATGTCTCTTGCATTGACAGGCAGGTTCTTTACCTCTAGCGCCACCTGGGAATCCCATGTAGTGTATAGTCAGCTTACTGCTTTACCTTGAATGTTGCCTGAGAAAAAAATTAATGTTTCTGTTGCCTGATACGGACTTAAAAGTCTTTTACCAAATTGTGAATTCAGCTTGTCTGGGCCTTTCTTCAAGCAATACACTACTTTATTAGTTTTCATAATACTATGCTTTGTTTGAATGAGTGTTTTCTCTGTAAAATCTAATGATTAAAGATAGTTTGGAAGTGTCTATTCTGATTTACTTCTATCCAGTTTTCAGTTGATTAAATACTTTGGCTTTCATTGTCAATATGAAAATCCATCTGGCTAGAAATCTGTATTAAGTTTGTTCATGTTTGGAATATATAGTAAAATTGCCAGTGATTTTCATTTCCAACATTTCCCATATGTTATGTTTATATATTTACGTCTCATTTTGGCCTTAATTTTTCTCTGAAGAAGTTCTATTACTTGCTTATTTGTGCTTCCTTAGATGTAGTAGACACAAGACTTACCATTTCCATTTGATTTTATTTTCTCGTTGACACGTGTAGGTGCTGGAGTAATTTTGTGAAGGAGATGAATCAGTGAAGGATAAGTGGGAAGATGATAGTTCTTGTGATTAATCGGAATCTTATCCACAGCTGTTTTCACAGCTTCACTAGACTGTCAGTTCTTTGAGAAGAGACATTGAACACACATTTCTTTCCTGAGATCTAACAGAGGGCTTGGCGTATTAAATACTGATAAATGTTTGTGGAATGAATAAGCATTTAAGGGTTACTTTCATGCTATTGAGAACAAGGTCTTTGTTATGTTTAGCTTCAAGCCATTAAAAAAGAAGTCAACAAATAAAATCCTTAAATCTGAGAAGACAGATTTAAGCCTACTGCATTAACCATAATAGCCTTTCTGTACAAAATCTATAACTGTATTCTTGGGGCATCCTCCTAGGCTGTTTTCAGACATATGGTAGCATGTCATACAGGGAAGAGTGATATGGAGGTTGCTTCTCAGAATATATCAACACAGTACTGGGAGTGAGTGCCAACTCTGTACTTTCGTAGAGGTCTTGGGAACTTGGTGATCCTGTCCTCAAAGCAACAGCCTCCAGAGTTTGTGTCAGATGCTGTAAAGCAGAGCCAGACCATGGTTCTCACAGATAGAGTCCTTGGGGTTCTAGGGTGGTAAGTTTGGGCAAGTTTGAGTAGTATGAGAGGGGCAGTGGGAATGTCAGCTTAGAAAGTGGTTAGGGACAAGCCATCAGGATAATGGTCTGGCAGGTCATCACTGCCTGAGGCAGAGTTAAGTTTGGGATTTTGTTTGCTCTTCTTTCTTAGATATACTGTACGGATAATTCTGTTAAACTCCCACATATTGTAAAGTTGAATGCTTAGTTCAGACATGTAGACTGAATTGCTGTGTACTCCTAAGATAAAGATACAGTTAGATATATACCGCAAAGAATTTAAAACAGATACTCAGACACAGTACATTTGCATACATGTTCACATCAGCCGCAAGCTGGAAACAAGCCAAATGTCTATTAATAGAAGGATGAACAGATCGTGGTATATACTTGTGATGGAATATTATGCAACTGTATAAAAGGAAAGAACTACCTATCCATGTGACATCTTAGGTCAATCTCGGGAACAAGGTTACCTATTGTTTGAACCCATTTATACAAAATATCCAGAATAGGTGAATCCGCAGAATCAGAAGGTACCTTGTTGATGGCTGGGGAGAAGGGACAAGGGAAGTAAAGGTACAGTGACTAACCGGTTTTATTTTGAAGTGATAAAAAGGTTTTGGAACTAGATGGAGGTGGAAGAACACTGTGAATGTACTAAATAGCAGTAAGTTATTTGTTTAAAAGTGGTTAATTTTATGTTATGTTTGTATCAGCGCAATGAAAAAATGATCTCATTAATCCTCTTCTCCCCACAAACCCCCCAAACAGAAAGAATGCATAGAATTAGAATAAGATGCCCTGTTGTCTTGTACTTTGACCTTTTTTTTTTTTCTTCTGAATAAGGCTAGCTTTTCCCTACCTGTGTCCTATGCATGCTGTGTTCTCTGACTGGAATGTCGTCCTCTGTCCATTTTCCATGTCCGAGTCTTATCCAGCTAGAAATGTATCCATCACCATCAGGCTTTCTTTGTTCCTCTTCAACTCGCTTTATCTTTCTCAATGTACGTGTGTGCGCTCAGTTGTGTCTGACTCTTTGAGGACTCCTGCCACCCACCCTCCCACCATGGACTGGAGTCCACCAGGCTCCTTTGTCCACGGAATTTTACAGGCATGAACACTGAAGTGGGTTGCCATTCGCTTCTCCGGGGATCTTGCCAACCCAGGGCTGAACGCATGTCTTGCCTCTCCCACTGTGGCAGCTGGATTCCTTACCCTTGCACCACCTGGGAATCCCTCATCTTCCTGAAGCCTGTATCCAAAATCATCTCTTCATCCTTTGAGGACCCCTAGCACTCTTATCTGTAGGTCTTTTTTGGGGCAGTTACCCAATTTGACCTTAGATTATAGTTATTTATACCCATTTCTTAGTTATATCCTTGAGTGTGGGGTCTGTAATGTCTGATTTTTTTTTTTCCTTTCACAGTGTAAGCACACAGTGTTCATTGGCTAAATATCAGAAGAAACCACACTTTTGAGGAGGTGTGGGAATATTTGTACTATGCCAACTTAATTTTTCTATAGCCTAGCCATCCTAGTTAGAACTCAGCGATCCAAAAGATTGATGAGCTCATTCCCTGGATTCAGCATTTAGCTGCTGCGACAGGTGTTCCCTGACAGATGGTGGGAGGACAAGGACCACAGACAGGGACCTGGAGGCAGGGGAAGAGACCGTCACCTTGCTTTTAGCATGGGTTTCACAAGTGGAGACACCTGTTGTTTAAGCAATTTCCATGGAACAGCCTGGGCCCAGAGCGTGGAGCTTGGCTCTGTCGACTCTAGTACTGTTCGTTCGTGGTCCTCTGGCTCATCTCTGAATTCTGAAAGAATTCAAAAATGCTCTGAGTTCTGAAAATGTTTCTGCCAATGAGATGACCTCTTTTCTGACAAGAGTTCTTGTTAAATTTCTCTGTAATCTGTATATCTTTAAATTTACCCAAAGCCGAATCATAATTATTATTTGTGGGGCTTAAAGTTTTGAAGTGTTGCTCCACAGCAACACTTGTGTCCTCTAGAATGTAAGTGGGATGCTCCCATGGCATCGCATAAACAGATGCTGGCAGGCACCTCTGCAGTGGTGGAGGTGCAGCTGCCGATTCGGAGGCACTGAGAGCTTCTAAGGGGCCTTAAAAATGGTCAGATACGATCTGAATTTAGTTGATTATTTTCTGTAGTACATACCTTATTTTAATTCTTTGAAACTTAATCTTTTTTTTTTTTTTTTTTAAATTAAGTAAGCTAGGACAATTCATTTCTTTCCCTAGTATATAAATAGCCTTATATGGCAACTTTTTTTTTTTTTTCTGATAAAGAATTATATCTTCTGTTCTTGTAGTGACTTGTCACAGTAGTGGAGAGCAGAAAGTATTCTCAGGCTGTGGAAAAAAATGCCAGTTTTAATACAGTAACGTATTAGCCACTGATAATTTGGTAATAAAGCATACATGCTTATTCTCTTGCATTAGATGAAAAAGCACATATTGACATAAGTAGAGCCTCACTTTTTTTTTAGGCTTAAGATTTCAGATAACCCCCAGCTGATATTTTGTTGTTCCCTCCCCGCCATGCTCTTGTGATTCTGGAGGTTATGGAATTACCAGTGGGCCTGGGAATTGTCAGACAGTGGCTTAATCTTGGTTGTTTTGTTAATGTTTGAGAGATGGTGATGTGTCCTCATGTTCACAAAAGTGGGCATGACATTGTGTTGCCATGAGATTAGACAATGCATGTATTGAATTTGAGGATTGCCTGGTTATATATATATATATTTTTTGATTTAGTAGGTATTCAGTCATAGAAAGTTAGAAGTGGGGTTAACACGAAAGTTGTGGTCCAACCTCAGAGCTGTGGGAGCTGACACCTGAAGGGTTGCTCAGGTTATGAGCAGGGTAGCATTTACATCCAGGCCAGTGTTTTACTCACAACAGCATAGCTGTTCTCCTCCCAGTATGCATGTATATGTGTGTCTGCATGCATGCACAGAATTGTTAGTGTATTCTCCTTTCATTTGTATGAATTATATTCCTGCTGTCATTGTTCTTATGCTATTTTCTTCATTAAATTGAGTCACAGTACTTGCATGTGCACATCTTCAGTGTATGAACAATTGCTCTTCAAGATCTTGGAAATATATTTCAACTAGGTGTCACTAAGATCAAAGGAAAGCATCATTTCTGTTTTCTGTTAAAACAGTCCAGAGTTCTTGATGCTGTTCTTATAATTTTCTTACCTTGTTGAACAAAGAATTTATGTGCCTGTGTTTCAAATTCAGCCCGGCTACGATGACCTTAATCCTGATTGGAGACTCTCTACTGAGAAGAGAAAAAAAATCAAAGGTGAGTTGTATGATGTATGATAATTAAAACCTTAAGAGACTCTTCATCTTTAGTAAAAGTACATAGGATAAAGAATATGTAGGGGAAGGAAAACTCTTTTTTTCTTTCTACTACTCTAGGTTCTCTGGCTGGGGCCTTATAATATGGGGTTGACAAAAGATAGATTAATCAGAGAAATAAGCAGAAGTTTGTTAGTGTGTACTTTGAGTTGATACATGGGGTAACTCAGAGGGTTGATTAGAAATTGGGCTTATATAGCATCAAAGAAAGTTTCTAGAGAAGTGTGAAGACAAAGGAAAAGTAGTTGGGATTTCTCAGTTCAGTTCAGTTGCTCGGTTGTGTCCGACTCTTTGTGACCCCATGGACTGCAGCACTTCCCTGTCCATTGCCAACTCCTAGAGCTTGTTCAAACTCATGTCCATCAAGTCGGTGATGTCATCCAGCCATCTCATCCTCTGTCGTCCCCTTCTCCTCCTGCCTTCAATTTTTCCCAGCATCAGGGTCTTTAAAAACGAGTCAGTTCTTCGCATCAGGTGGCCAAAGTATTGGCATTTCAACTTCAACATCAGTGCTTCCAATGTACTAACCAGGCCTGACTCTGTTTAGCTTCCAAGATCAGATGAGGTTGGGAGCATTTAGGGTGGTATGGCCGTAGACTGGAGTTTCTAGGAGTGGAAATAACGTGGGGAAAGTAATGGGATACAAGCACTAGTTTGTGATGTAGATTCCTTTGGTGCTCTCTTTCGCCTCATAAGAGTTGAAATTTGTCTCCAATCATGAACTCTTGTTCCTTCTGGCAGAGAGTGAAGAGAACAACTTTGTACATTTATGTCCTTTGTTGTTGGTATTTAGTCGCGAAGTCATGTCCAGCTGTGACCCCATGGACTGTAGCCCGTCAGACTCCTCCTTCCATGGGATTTTCCAGGCAAGAATACTGGAGTGGGTTGCCATTTCCTCCTTTAGCGGATCTTCCAGACCCAGGAACTGAACCCATGTCTCCTGCATTGGCAGGCGGATTCTTTACCACTGAACCACCAGGAAAACCAAAATTTATGTCCTACTTTTAGGCAAATAGAGGACAGAGAGCTTTCCTTGTATCTTCTTCTTCCTTGCCTCCAGCCCCAAATAATCCTTATGCCAAAGTGGTATATTTTGGGGTGGCATATTCTGCCACCCTACGTATAAAAGTCTCTAGATACCTCTTCTTCACTTTGGAGGGAACATTAAGATTTCATAGAATGGGGACAAGGCAACAGATCCAACTTTCTGCTGGTCAGTTGTTAATATTTCGAGTTTTCCCAAGGCTGAGTCAGAGCTGTGTCAGGCAGCATGGCTCTCCTGTCTCAAGCCAGCATGGAGACGGCAAGTTCACAGGTCATACGTGTGGTCCTTTGTAAGTGAGCGTGCAGGAGATTGCAGAAAGGGATATCTCAAAGGGGAAACTGAGCAGTTATCTCTGGGCCTGGGCTGAGCATGTGGTAGGTAGTAAGTAATGAGAGATTGGAGGGATTTTTTTTTTTTCATACATATCCCATGTCTAAATTATTATTATTTTTTAGTAATGAGCATGTATTACTTTTATAAATAAATAAGACCTGCATTATTTACAGTTAATTAGAAGCAGTAGTGATTATTTAATTGGTAGATGAAAACTGAAAACAGAAATTTAAAAATTAAGACTTTGACTAATCAGTTCTTTTCTTTTTTTCTGGTGAAACTCCCCTAGTTCAATACTTCTGAATTTATAAGTGTCTCCTATAAAATGAATCATAGTTATCAGGCTTCAAAATCTTTATTAAATTATGCTTCTAATTACATTTAAATAGATTAAAAGTACTGATTCATTTATATCATCTGTCATGTTCATATATTCACTTTTGTTAAATAATCATCCAAAATACTCGTTTGGAAAAACATTTTTGAGAAAATAATTTGTCAAAGCAGAAGGTTGACAACATATTTAAATGATTTGCTCTTTTTCATCCCCCCTTTACGTTAAGCTATAAGCTGAGGAACATTAATTTTCATGTTTTCTTGGAATTCCTTATTTGTATAGATTGCTTTAGGCTTAAATAGGAAGAAGATGTTGAGTTATTATAGTCTTTGTTTTTAATTAAAATAATGGGTTATTCTAATAGAGTTAATTTCCTATTTTATTTTTTGCTTGGTGGTGCTTCACGGCTTCTGGGATCTTTGTTCCCCGACCAGAGATCAAACCCAGGCCAGGGCAGTGAAGGCACTGGTCCTAACCACTGGGCCACCAGGGAATTCTGCTAACCTATTTTGCTCAAATGTTTACATATATTTTAAAGTTTATGGTTTACTGTTTTATGTATTACCTTTGAACCTCATCAGATTGTCAGTGGAACAAGTAAGGTATGAAAAGGGCAATAAAATTAGAATAAATATCATGCTATTTCCTTTTGAATGCCTGTTTGGTGAACCACAATTCATTTTTCTCTTCCCCCACCCCACCCATTTCTTTACTGGTCTTGAATGGATTTTCCTTTCTGATTAGTTGCTGGTGTGTGTGCTCAGTCATGTCCGACTCTTTGTGGGCCCCATGGACTATAGCCCACCAGGCTCCTTTGTCCATGGAATTTTCCAGGCATGAACACTGGAGTGGGTTGCTGGGTATTTCTTCAGGGGATCTTCCTGACCTGGGGATTGAACCCACGTCTCTTATGTCGCCTGCATTGGCAGGCAGATTCTTTACCACTAGTGCCACTTGGGAAGCTCCAGTTGCAAATGTAGGGGAGAAAAAAATTCTTTTTCCTTCTACCCTACTAGATTCTGAAATCTACTAAGACCCAGTAAATTGGACTAACAAAGAACTGATTAATAAGAAAAAAAGCGTGCACCTTTACTTACTATGTTTTAGGGACATGGGCGCCTTCGCAAGGAGATGAAGACCTGAGGAAGTTAAACCCTATCAGTGTTATTCTAGGTTGGATGAAGGGTGGAAAGTTGTGGAAAACCTTGACAGGACACAGGGTCTGAGCTCAGGATAGTCAGCTGGGAGAGACTTAGCAGGCTTGTCTGCCCGTTTTTTCTCCCCTCTGTCTTTGGAGATAAGGATGCACCTCTCCTCCAGGTGTAGCGAGGGCACCTCCCACATGAAGATCTTACGACCTGCTACAGAGGGAGGTCGGTGTCCTTCCTGAACCTGCCACTTACCAGTTCATACCTGTGTTTAAGTGTTGAAAATGGTGACATATCTCTGAATATTTTTCATTTTTGAGCAGAAAGACCTTAATATATTTACCTCTTCATCCTAGAACTTTGGACTTTGGCAAATCGCTGGCGTTCAGATTTTTGTTAAATAAATTACCACTTTGAATCTTATACTTGGACTTCCCAGGTGGCTCAGTGGTAAAGAATCTGCAGTGCAGGATATGTGAGTTCGACCCCTCAGTTGGGAAGATTCCCTTAGAGGAGGAAATGGAGGAAAACCACACCAGTATTCTTGCCTGGAAAATCCCATGGACAGAGGAGCCTGGTGTGCTACAGTTCATGGGATCGCTAAAGGGTTGGACGCGACTTAGAGACTAAACAGTAGTCTTAAATTTGAGTCATAATCTGAGTGATGACTTATATTTTATTCTTATTATTTGTCATACCTTTAGGGCTCAAATATGTTTTTAAAATTGGTTATTGGGCTAAGTGTATTGTATGTAACCCATATTGATGGATGCATTTCTGTTCATTCCTTTTCCCTCCATTAGATAAGGAATCTTTTTACCCACTGATAGATGTGAATTGGTGGGTGGACAGCGCAGTGATTTTGGCTCGCTGCTCTGGTGCTTTGACTGTTTCATCAGTGAAAACTTTGAAGAATTTACTGGGAAAGTCATGTGAATGGTTTGAACCGTCGCCTCAAGTCACTGCTACCCATGATGGGGGATTTTTAAGTTTGGAGGTAATTCTTCCTTTTTAAAGCAATGAGTGTGTTTGAGAGTAGTCGGGAAGATCCTCTGGAGAAAGGCATGGCAACCCACTCCAGTATTTTTGCCTGGAGAATCCCATGGACAGAGGAGCCTGGCGGGCTATAGTCTATGGGATTGCAGAGTCAGACATGACTGAGTGACTAACCCTACTCACTACTACTGTGCATTACACCAGGAATTTAAATGTCTGATTTTTAATTTTGATTATCCTATTATTTAATCTTATCTTTTTTTCTTTTTTAACATTTCCAAAAAAGAATTATTATTAGAATTTCACAGCTTCATTGGGGACATAATTTACATACCACAAAATTCATTCATTGTTAAGTGTATAATTCAATTATTTTTAGTAAATAGGAAGAACTGTGCAACTGTCACCACAACCCAATTTTAGAACATTTCTGTTGCACCAAAAACTTCCTTCCTTCTTATTTATATCTCCACTCCCACCCCCTCAGTCCCATGCAACCACTGATGTGCTTTCTCTATATTCTCTTATCTCTTCTGGGTAATTCATAAAAATGAGATGAACACTGTATAGTCTTCTGTGTTTAGATTCTTTAACCTGGTATAATGTCTTTGACATTCATTCATGTTGCAGTTAAAACCAAAAGTTTCTTATTGGAATCAGAGCTTGAGTGCAGTATAAAAAAATCTAATGTTTAGTCAGTTTAAAAAATTGCATTTGTATAAGAAAGAAAAACATTTTTAGTCTTTTTGTTTTCTATAAAGCACTTTTCTCTAATGGACAGGATAGACTTTTCCCCCTAGATTAGTTATTTAAAAACATAAAGAATATTACTACCAAAGAAATACAGTCTTTAACCTATTTCTGTGAAATATGACAACTTAAAACTTGGTTCTTCTGTTAAAAAACACTTGTTTGTCATGTCAAAAAAATTTGAGATGAGTGTAGTATTTTAAAGTTATGTTTTGGTCATTTAAAATTCTTATTTTATTTCCAAGTTAATGACCTTCAATAGTTTTCACTTCAATGCAATTTGACAATTATTTTTTACCCATAAATTTGGTACTCAGTCTAAAGATGTTATTTAAAGAAAATCATGTTTTAAAATCAAAGTCAACTCTGTTAAGTTTGGAATGAAAGTTATCTTTAGCAGGCACCCTTCAGCCTCAGAACTTTGTGAAGCTTCAGACATTGTTTAAAAGTTGGGCAGAAGGGTAGCCATTCTTGGTAGAGCAAATGCAACCACTTGGTAGAGCAAATAAATACCTTCATGTTCATTTGCTAAATAGATTGAAATAAATCATCTTTTCACAGCAGGTACAAAAATATCAAAAAGAAAGAATTTAACATTCTCAATTCCTTTACTTCCTTAAAATAATTACCAAGCATATATTGTCCCAGACCATATTAATAATCTATTATTAAAGCAAGCTTTAGTTTTAGAGATTTGGAACCAGTGACTTGTGTGCATATTTCTGGAGTTGTTGATGTATGTAGAGTTTGTTGTTGGGTTCCTTTGAATTCCATGCTTAGTCTTAATCTTATTGCTGATGTGATGCATCAAACCAGAGTAGAATTAAAATGCTTTTTCCATTAGCTCTAAAAACTTGTCTTTAGTTCCTCACTGTTCATTTAATATCTCCTTTTTCAATTCAGTGCGAGATTAAACTTGCCCCCAAACGATCCCGTTTGGAGACGAGGGCGGGAGAAGATGAAGAAGGAGAAGAGGATTCGGATTCTGATCAGGAAATCTCTGCCAAGACTCGCTACTTTGGCTATATCAAACAGGGCCTGTACTTAGTGACGGAGATGGAGCGGTTCGCACCGCCCCGGAAACGCCCGCGAACCATTACTAAAAACTACCGCCTGGTGAGCCTGCGGTCCACGACCCCCGAGGAGCTCTACCAGAGGAAGGTGAGGGTGTCCTGTTACTGTGCATTTCACAGCTTCAGTTTTGATTGTGTTGAGAAAAACATTATTTTTTTAATAAAGGAAGAAATTGAAAGCGGGATTGTTTTATCCTTGATGTGTTGCAAGCGTTCAGTATGAAAAAGCTGCTGAAAACGCCGCTGCTCTTTGTGCCTGAGCGCTCCCACAGGAGCGGTGGGTGGAGGTGAACTTGCCTGGAACCCTGTCCCCTTGGCGGCTCCGCCCAGGTTTTCACTCCGCTTCGTGTGGCCTTCGGCTCTCACCTCCTCTGTGCCGAGGACAGCTGTCTGCTCAGGCTGCAGCGGGGGAGGGAAGGACTTGCAGGCTGGATTTCTAGTCGGGGGGTTGCCTGGGAAGCAGATTGGATCAGCACTGAGGACCCCACGTGTCTGTGCTGCAGCGTTGGGGAGGAGTCCTGTCTCCCTGTTTGTGCTGGCTTTGCTGTTTCACTCTGTAAGCACAGGCGATTGACCTCTGTTTCTCATTTTTCTGGTAAAGCGCTTAAGTAGATAATTGATCTCTCTGCCCCTCATCATGTTTGTGAGCTTTCTGGTGCCGCAGGGCACGTGGGGGTGGTTAGGAGTGCGTGACCTCCACTATTGCCATTCATTCTGCCATCATAGTGACACTGCAACAGCTCGGTAACATCGCATTCCTGTTCCATTTCCTTGTCCAAAGATCGAAAGTGAAGAGTATGAGGAAGCCTTGTCCCTGGCTCAGACCTACGGCCTGGACACTGACCTGGTGTACCAGAGGCAGTGGAGGAAGTCAGCGGTCAACATTGCTTCAATTCAGAATTACTTGGTATGTTTACATAGTTTGATAACATGTAGTAAGAGTCATAGTCCTTCCCCTGGTGGCTTAGATGGTAAAGAATCTGCCTGCAATGCGGGAGAACTGGGTTCAATCCCTGGGTTGGGAAGATCTCCTGGAGAAGGTAAGGTTCATACTTAATGGAATATCTCATGGCTGTAGGGCTTCATATTGGAGTACTTTTCACTGATGACTTTTCTTTGTAAAGCGTTTTATTCGACCTGGAAAAATTATCTTGTTATCAGGTTCTGTTGGCTCTGTAACTGGATTGTTGGTACCAAAGACCTGTGAGCAAATATTCCCTGATAAACCAGCCAAGTACCTGGTCTTGGCCTAACCCTTTTCCCTTCATCCACCTCAGTCACCTCAGTTCACTGCCATAAGTCAGGGTCCTGTCAAGAGTCAGGAACCACACAGGAATTTGAAGAGAGACAGTTTTAATACAGAGAATTATTTTCTGGTAATGAGAGATTAAGTGTATGAGAGCAAAGAGAACGTGAAGGAATAACCTGGGGCTGAAGGGAATGTTTCCAAGGAGGTAGGAAACTCAGAGGGGAGGTGGTGGTCAGAAAACGCTGGAGACTGGTAAGTAGGAAATGCCCCCACTAGCAAGAAGGCTGGTAGATAAGGAACCATGGCCAGGACTGAAAAGAAAAAAATTCGCACTGGAGTGCAGGCAAGCCTAGTTTAGGAAGCTTCCCGTTCAGGTGTCTGGGAGGTTCATGGGGAGGAGTCTGTCCATGGCAGTCCAATCGACGCTAAGTGGGACACTGTCCTCTGAAGAAGGAAGCAGACAGAAAGCATCACAAGATGGTCCTTTGACAGCACTGCTGGCTACCCAGACACAGGCGCTGGAAAAACCCGCACATATCTGCACTGGAGACCAGAGGCTCTTCCTTTCCAGGGCCCGCCCCCTGCAGCGCCCTCTGTTGACAAAGCTTAGTATCGTGTCGGCCTCAAATGGGACATGCTGTTTATCTCTCTCAGCTAGCTCTGAAGAGTACCTTTGAAGTTGAGAGGCAAAAAATAGATAACTGACATATCAGTCTTGTCAGTACCCCCTTTTTGCTTCAATTCTCCAACTGTATCCTCCTTACTACCGCGTTACCACAGTTACAGTTACTATGCAGCCTGTTAATTTGGATCCTTGGTCCCTTTGTAAGAAGTAGTTGAACTCATACCTATTTTTAGCAGATTGTGAGTTCTCATTTAGAAAGGAAAATATGTTTACATTTAGAAATATTCTAAGAAATGTTGGGAAATTTTCATGGTAATTGTTTTCCCTAAAAATTCATGTACATGAGTAATAAAAAATAACAATCTGAAAAAGTTGTATGTAAGAAGTTGATGCCTTAAGCCAAACAGGAAGATAAACTGTTAATACAAATAAGATATCAGAGATAAGAGAGTATGAAGGATAATAAAGGGAGAAGACAAAGTTTCTTGTGTTTTCTTTAGAATATCAGAACACCAAACCTGTTTTATATTTTTTCTTTTGTGACTCAGGACAGTGAGCTCTTGAGTTCATGTATATTCACTTAATGGCCTTTTCTGTAGCACAGTAAAGGTCGGTTTTGGTCTCTGATGGAGCTGACAGATGTTAGGAGAGACAAATCATGTACTTTTTTTTTTAATTGGGGGAAATGCTTAATTCAGAAAAATAAATAGACAGTGAAGAGTAGAAGCACTATGCCAGAGATGGTGAAGCCTAGTGGCATAAATATGCCACAGGAGTGGCATAAATATGGCCTTGCTTTTTGGGAGCTTTTAATCTTATTGAGAGGACAAGCTTCATCTGTAACCTACTTTGACCATACGAGAGCTTGCAGACAAATGCTATGGGAACCCAGTGAAGGTAGCAATCATTTTAGACTCTGCTATGGAAGTCTTTATATAGGAAGATGTTTGGGGCAGGGATTGGAAAGGATTCAAAGTAGAGTTAGAAGAGATGAAGGCATTGTTAATGGGACCAGTGGTATGAGCAAATTAAAGAAAAATGAGCTTGACTCAGGAGGCCTAGTCTGTCTTACTCATTGCTATATTTTCATGGCACACAGATGGTACTCAGTAAATATTTCTTGGATGAATAAATGGGCTCTGTAAGTAAACCAGTCTGTTGGATGTGATACTGCATGATAGTGAACATTGGGGTATATGATTAGGCAGATATATTGATTTGGGTTCAAGTGGGACACCTTGCCAGGGTGTTATGTGTCGATGACATGGACTGGTATGGAGGCCTCAGACGTGGAGAGGGACATGGGAATTCAGAGACACCTGAGGAAAGAATTGATATGAGGGAATATGTAAAGGAACATATAGGGTATGAGCCAGATTTTACTCTAAAATTGTATCCATAAAGACTCTAGGAAGAGGGCAAGTCAGGGATTTCGAATGGAGTCAGAGAAAGCTGTTAGGAGGGAAGAACGGCCCCTTAGTCTTCCCAGAGAACAGCATGGCATGATTTTTCATGATTGAATCATTGTCTGTGCTTTGGGGTACAGCTCATGGTCAAGTAAATACAGAACCTTCGTGTACTAAACAAAACCTTAGTTTTATTTCAAGGTTAGACATATTTCTCATAGTAGCATAAATCTTGCCTTACTTTTTTATTTTCTGTTCTTTCATACAGCCCAAATGCAAACTAAAGAACAGTTAAAAAAATTTGGAAAGATCTGTGTTTCTAAGAAATAGTCATCTGAGTTTTGTGTTTCAGTGTGTTTCATTAGAAGAAGGAAAGCAGGTGGAATCATATTCCCTGCATTCAGTGCTAATCACCGTTAGGAAAAAAGCTTTTTAATGGTGAGGTGTTCCGGCAGGTGCCTGTGGCCAAGCTCTTAGGTAGCTAGCTGTGATTCTGGAAGGCAGTTCTCAGGTGCTATCAGATGTCATGGATTCTTTAATGCCTCTGTTTTTTGGTTTCTCTGTATCCAGAGTAAAATAAAGAAACGATCCTGGGTTCTTCATGAATGTTTGGAAAGAGTTCCTGAAAATGTGGATGCCGCCAAGGAACTGCTTCAATATGGATTAAAAGGCACAGACCTGGAGGCTCTTTTAGCCATAGGGAAAGGAGCAGATGATGGCAGGTTGGTTACAGAAGGATGTGGATTCAAAAGTGAAGGTGACTTTGTGAAAATTTTTTAAACTGAGACATTGGAAAGGGTCAACTTTTCTTTATTTAGGTTACTCTGCAATGGAGCAGTTGATTTGACTAATGATTTTTTTAATCTGAAGTCACAGTTTTCTTTCTTCTGAGTGAAATATGTTTACATATGATAGCTTGATGCTAAGAAAAGAGCAAATTCTACAAACATTTATGAATGCTGGCAGCGTCTAAGCTGTGGGTTTAAGGTGATGCATACCTGGGTGTGCTTACTGGTCAAATGAACCACCACAGGCAAGCCTGAGTTTCATTCATGTTCTTTATCTGTATTGTTGTATCCTTCCTCAGAGCATTATCTTGATTAAATTATTTATCTTGTGAAACCACCTCATAAACTTTTAAGCACCACACAAATGTCAGTTAATAACAATAATAAAGTTATTTGACAGAGGCTGCTGTTCATCAGACATTTGGAACATTATATCCATGGTATATAAATGTGATGGTGTGTTTGATAAGTAATTTAAATGAAACCAACCTTTATTACCATTTTAAGACCTTAAATAGAAGCGATTCACATTATAAATTCTGGGCAACATTTTCTTCATAGGATGTTTCACATTGCATCACTGTAACCTCCCATGTTTTCCTAAGCAGCTTTCATTTTCTTGGTATTCAGAGTTTCTGCATGTGATGATTACTGATGACTTCTTGCCCACCCCATGGATATAAATGAGAGAATCGCTTTGGTTATAACATATAGCCAAAGCTTTCTTTTAAAGGGTTGGTTGTTTCTGTTTCTGCAGAAAACAACTTAATAAAATCAAAGTAGGGAAAAGTACTTCTTCACTATATGAAATATATACTTATATATCTCTCTGTGTGTGTGTGTGTATATATATATACATATAAAGAAAACACACTCCAAAGAAATTTGAGGTTTTTTTTTTTCTGTCACAGATTTATACTCCCTGGTGAGATGGACATTGACAATGTTTCTTACGAGGAGCTTTCCCCACCTGAAGAAGAACCTGCCGAGAAGAAAAAGGAGAAGGAGCTCAGAAAGAGACGAGAGCTACTTAAATTAGTGAACTTTTCAAAGTAAATGATATATTACTGTTCCTTTGATAATTTCTCTAAAATAGTGACCTGAGTGTGTTCCTTACTAGTGATAACTGCTCTACGTTATTTCAGCAACTCAGGTCAAGTGCATTTAGTAGTATTGTACCCTGGTGCTTTTATGTGTTGTCCCATGAGTTTGGGGCTTAATGGAATATCGATCATTTTTATTCTATTTTAGATCTTAGAGAAATGTGCTTCCAGGTAAATATAAGTGGCCTAATGTAGTTTTTCAAAACAGGTTAACGCTGGAACAAAAGGAACTTTGCCGTTGTAGACTGAAATTATTAACCTACTTAGATCGGCTTGCAACATACGAGGTAAGGAGTAGCTTTAATCAAAGCAATTATGTTCATTCAATCTGTCATTACACATGCTGTGGCTGCCTTCCTGTGGGATATTCTTGGTCTTTAGAACTATTTATGTGGGAAAAGTTTGCACAGAAGCACGTTCTCTTGTATATCATTTTTGCTAAAAATTAGGGATTTGTGAGAGGCCAGAAGTTGCTTTGCTAGTCTAGGGAGTAGAAATGTATGCGTTATCTCAGCATCTGTGTTTCCTAGATTTATAATCCTTTTCATTTATTTTTATTTTACATTTAAACTTTTGGTTATGGTAGATAGCTATCTATAGTAGCAAATTCAGTATCCACTGGGGTTTAATAATCCTAATATGAATATTCTGACTTGCTTTATTTTAATGATTTATTAATGTCTTGAATTTAGTTGGCTAAACTTTGATCCTAATGATGGCCAAAATTAGACACTTGAACTTAGAGCAAACTTGAAAATTGTTACTTCAGGGTAACAAGCACAAATGTCCCATCTTGGACATTTCAGTAGTGCCCTGTCCTGTCAGATTTGTTAAAGGTGTGAGAAGCATTTCTTAAAATATACATAGCTTAGATTGCTTTTCATGTGACCCTCATAGTTCAAGTTACCCAGGATTTAGTATATATTTCTCACCTTTTGAAGGGCTTCCCTGGTGACTCAGATGGTAAAGAGTTGACCGGCAATGCAGGAGACCCAAATTCGATCCCTGGGTTGGGAAGCTCTCCTGGAGAAGGGAGTGGCTACTTACTCCAGTGTTCTTACTTGGAGAATTCCATGAACAGAGGAGCTTGGTGGGTTATAGTCTATAGGGGTGGAAAAAGGGTCGACAGGACTTAACAGTTAACACTTTCACTTATACTTTCTCACCTTTGAAGTTTGACTTCATTTGTAGGTTGCTTCCTCCTTCTGTCTGAACCTCCCTATTAGGGGCATACCTTGACTCTTGGTACTGGCAGATAATAGGAGCTCAGTACATGTCATGTGTAGTAATGTGATACACGGCCCCAGAACAGTGGAGGTATTTAGTACTCCTGATGCCTGTAGGCAAAGAAAAGCATTTGATTCTCCACCAGTAAATATAACAAATATTTTCAAACAAAATACTAGTGACAAGAGAACTATTTCTGTGGCTTTTAGAAAGCATGGTAATTTTATATCATTTCATACAAACAAGTTACAAAACATTTCTAATAGTTTTATCTGTAGTACAACTAGCTTGACTGTTGGCTGGTCATATTATTTTAAAGCATATTGCTCTATTATGTCTGAGTTCTATGATATTTAGAGGTAATATATAAAATTACTGATGCTGGTACACCTATAGTTTATTATTTTTTATACTTAGTTTCACTGATGAGATCTCAAAAAAGTTCCATAAAATGTTCAGAGTTTCATTATCCAGTTAATTTTCTGTTTTTATTCTTTAGTTACTGAATCGCTATTTCCTATTTGACAGTAGTAAGTACATTTATTATTACATGGTAATAGTGACATTTAAAGTATTTGTTGAGCCCACAAAAAGAGAATTAAGCTAAGCTTTTTAAAAGTAGGTGAAGTTGATGAATTTGGCCATTAAAACTTAGAAATGAAGATATTCTAATATAACGGTTGACCAGCTGGATCATGGCAGAGATAGGCATTGCATTTTAATCACAAGGCGTGGCTTATTTTACTACTGTGATAAATGAGATTAAAATGGATTCATTTAAATTTTATATGAATGCCTATTTTACACCAGATGTCATGCCAGTGCTGGAGGTAGAGGGATGAACAAGGGATAATCCTTGTGGAGTCCTCATTATATGGGCAGTAAGTAATGATAATGAAGATATGAAGAATTGATGGAGCATAATGGAGGAAAACATTAAATTTTTCCTGGGGATGTCCGAGAATATTCTTATGTAGGAAGTGGTATTCAACTACTCCTTAAAAAAAGGAAGGGCGGCCTAGGGGCCTATAGGACTACCATGTAGGAGATGCGAGCATGGATGCTCCATAAGGGTAGCGGGCTTGTTTTGTTTGCTGCAGTATCCCCCAACTCTCAGAAAGAGACCTGGTTTGTTGAGGAAGTTAGGAGGAAAGATTTGTTGAGGAAACCAGTAGGTACGAGAATGCCTTAGAAATACCAACAAATTTGTTGAGGACTTATGTTTGTTAGCCAGTGTACGTACTTAATTCAGGTTATTTCTTGACAACCCTTTGAGGAAGGTGATGTATCCTCTCAATTTTATGGATGTGAGGCTTTAAGAAGGTAAGTATTTTGTCTAAATCAATAGGAAACAAGAGCCTCCTGTGAGCATCCTTTTTCTTCCCTCTTTCCTATCTCAGTAGGTTAATGCAGTTAACAAATATTATTGGTTATTTATTTTCTGAAAGGCAGCATGCTAGGTATCTGGAAAAGTGAAAGTGAAAGAAAGTGTGAGTCGCTCAGTAGTGTCCCAACTCTTTCTGACCCCATGGGTTGCAGTCCACCAGGCTCCTCTGCCCACGGAATTCTCCAGGCAAGAATACTGGAGTGGGTCGCCATTTCCTTCTCCAGGGGATCTTCCCGACCCAGGGATCAAAATTAGGTCTTCTGCACTGAAGGCTGGTATCTGGGGTTTAGTGTTAACGTGAGCGACATGAGCCTGAAGTCATCCACTGCAGTGGGGAGACCTACAGTTGCTGCTGCCATGGCTGACTCCTGTCTGTCCTCTGTGTTTCAGCTTCGCTGCCTTCCTGTGTGTTAACACCCTTCCTATGTATTGTGTGTTACCTGTTCCTGTTGCCTGTTTGTCTTGCCAACTAGATCTTTTGAGCTCCTTGGAGAGCAGGGAGGGTATACTGTTGATGTTATCAGCACTGTCTATCACAGTGCCCCTAGCACATAAGTGACACCTAATAACTATCTGATTAAAGAATGAATAGTTTCATCTGCAATTCACATGGATCACTTCAGCAGTAGTAGAGTTAATCCAGAGTTCTAACACAGATGTAGCAGGTGCTCATGGTACATAGCCGTGTGTAACTCTTGCTTCTTTGTTTTTACCAGGTGGTGGATTTGGGTTGTCCTACTGTAATTGATTTCATAGCCTATTTCATTTACTTCTGGATTAAAAAAAAAAAAATTAACAGCATTTATAAATACAGCCATTTTCCAAATAAAAGAAAGAATGCAGATGTAGTACTTTAGTTAGCAGTTGAGAGTTTTATTCGGGTCTTATTTATTTAGGTAAGCAGAACTGTAATGGTTTTTAACATAGTCTTGTCACCCATGTTTTAAAAGCCTTTTCATAAAATCGCGGCTTCCCCTCAGGAAATCCTCGGAGTACCTCATGCATCTGGACAGAGATACGATGCTGAATTCTTTAAGAAGTTCAGAAGTCAGAATATTGTTCTCTCAGCAAGAACTTATGCTCGGGTAATTTCTTGTTTGTGAATGAAACAATTATAGTTATTAACACTTTCAGGTCTTTGAGCCATGCTGTTAATGTTACTGCGTGTGCATATCATTACATTTCCTTTTTTTTAAAAATTGTAATAGTAACAAATGTAGAGAAAATAGAATCATGTTAAAAATATTTTTTTCATCATTCAAGACTTCTAAAAATAAATTTTAGAGCACTAGATTGAGAAATGTGATACAGAACTGAAAAAATCAGGAATATTTCAAACCACTTCATATCAGAACTGCATTAAAAAAAGCTAATTGTAAGGTTTTGATGTTGTCATAGAAGATCACTTCTTTATTTCTAAGGTTCACATTAGAAGTGTACCCTTGCCTTCTTTACAGGAGAGTAATGTGCAGGCCCTGGAAATTCTGTTCACTTACCATGGGTCTGACCTGCTCCCTCACCGCCTGGCGATTCTCTCCAACTTCCCAGAGACCACATCGCCACACCAGTATTCTGCTTTGCTGCCTGAAGCTTGGTATGTACTGTGTTCACTTTATTTTTAAATAAGAATTTTTGTTTTATGCTAAATATCTTTTTTTTTATGCTAAATCTTAAAAAAAAATTCTAATCTAAAACTTTTTTCTGATTATAAAATTATTTCTAAATTATTTTAAAGTGATTCAAATGTGTCAGCGTAACAAGACCACTTTAACTTAAGGAACATTAACTTTAGTTTCTTTTTTTCTCCTTGAAAGTCTCCTGTTACTGAAAAAAAAAGAAAGACTCATGGTTTTATTGCTGTATACTCAGTATGTACTGTTTTATGATTGAGAGCAGTTTTTAGGATAACAGTATCTGTTTGAATTAGTTGTATCTTTTAGAAGTTAAAATGTAGTTCTAACAACATTTAGTAGGTCCAGGGGACCCAGGAATGTTCTGGTGGTCCTGCTTAAGTGCAGCCAGGATTTGAATCTATGTTAGAGTTAGGTCAGTAAGCTCTGAAAATAGAAGTTATAAACTCCCTATTTTGTGTTTCTATTAGTGCTAAAAATGTAATTCTTTATTATCATAAAAGTGAACAAAAAGGAAAACCTTGGGATGCACTATTTATTTTCAAACAATTTCTTTTAGATCTGAATGGTGATAAGTAAATGCATTTTATAAATATGTATTTATAAATATTTCAGAATCTAATTAATTTATTTTCTGCCTGTTTGCAAAATAGATCTAATCTGAATGGTAATGACTTTTTTCTACTGTAAATTGTTAGTATAGAGAATGGGTCATTGTCTTAAAGTTTTTTCAAAAGGTAATTTCTTCTTAGATTTGAATGCATTTTTTGGCATTGTCTTCTGATGACTGTTTAGATAAACATTTGATTTTAACCTAAAAATTTCAGAATTGGTTTGCAGAATAGTTTTACAATGCCCAGTGTTATGTATTGTTTTTGAATGCCCTGTAGTTCCTGCCATAACTGATCTAAATTGTAATAAATAGCTTAGGTATATCATTGCAGCAGAGATTAATTAGATATTATTTTGAATCTTTCTTGTGGGATGTGTTGCTTAGACAAACTTTGAAAAGACTGATTTCTTGAGTCCTTAAGTTCATTTTAAACATAATGAGAAAAATCAAGATTTTTTTTTGTTGTTAATCTTTTTTCCTCAGGAAAGTCTTTTCACGTTGAGTATATTTTTGCTATAGTTAGAAGGAGAAAGAACAATAGGTTTTAATAGTAATGTCTCTGTCTCCTTACAATTTTATATGACTACAAAGCAAAATTAGAATTATGTTTGAGGCATACCTTCATCTGTGAGGTTTCATTAATTAGTCCTTTCTCTATATTCTCATAATGCTTTTGTCCATTCTTATAGTGTAGCACTTTTTATGTTTTATTATAACCAGTCATTTTTATTACTGCTTTTCTCCCCCCTGTTCTCTTCTTTAATAAACATCCAGCCTTAAACTCACAGTCTCTAAGGCAGAGGCCGTGTCTTCCTGAGTTTTCAATTTCCAGGGTCTAGGTGTTTGTGTAGTGGGTTCTCTATAAAGTTGTTTGCTAACTGGATAAATTAGTCCATTTTATGCCCATTTACAGAAAAGATGAAAGGATGTCCTGGAGGGGTTGCAAGTTTCACCAAGACTCCCAATGCCTTAAAGATTCAATTGCTATTTTAGCCCATAGCTGAAGCCTGCACTCTTTAATCCTAGTTTAAGTTTTAGTCTAATGGACATGTGGTGGTGGTAGTTTAGTCACTAAGTTGTGTTCGACTCTTGCGAGCCCATGGACTGTAGCCTGCTAGGCTCCTCTGTCCTTGGGATTCTCCAGGTAAGAATACTGGAATGGGTTGCCATTTACTTCTCCAGGGGATCTTCCCAACCCAGGGATCGAACCCTGGTCTCCTGCATTGAAGGCAGATTCTTTACCAACTGAGCTAATGGACATGTAGATCCATAAAATGCAATCTTGAGACTTATTTCCCTTTTGAGGAAATACATTCTTTGAGAACTTGGTATTCAATACCTTTTCAAATCACTTGGAAGCATTGGGTCAGGTGGACACAAAGTGTCTGATTGTTGGAATGTTGATGGAGCCCCTTCCACTTGCCTGGGGCTGTAGTTGGGGTTTTGAAATGACTGAACACAGTTCCTCTTCAGCAGGAGTCATCACATTTGCTTTACCCACAAGGAACTTCTGTTCCTGTTTACAGCATCATGCTTTCAAACTGAGGACAAGATGGGTTGAAAAGACTGTAAATCTGCAGCCTTTTTTGCTTTCTCCTCAGTTAACAGTGTTTGCCAGCTCATGAAATGATCTTGCCATTTTCTTGTTTACTGCCCTGAACAGCTGTAGAACTTTCTGTGTGCATGCCTTGTTTGTCTTTGAGCTTACACATTGCTCAGTGGCAGAGCCTGTATTTCATCCTGCTTTATCGTCCCTCCAGCCCCCCGAACTTGTATTTTGCAAGTAGTAATGACTCTTTAATTATCCCTTGAGTTGATTGGAAACCAGTCACTGAGCTCTAAATGTATGGCTCCCAAACACGGAGTGGCGATTCACTCTTGTGCACTGGCTATCTCCTGAACTTGTGAGGCCTGCTCCCTCCTCAGGGTGTTTCAAGGTCATTGTGCCCCTTTGTGGGGTGCCCTTCTCCTGGGTCTCCATATGACTCAGCCTCTTACTTCCTTCTGTCTTTTGTACTCAAAGGCTCCCTCTTCAAAACACCTTTCTCAATCCCTCTTTCCCTTTGCCTCTACCCCCTCCTCACTCTTGGAGTGAGGAGTTTTCATTTTTTCATAGCATTTACACCTAACATATCATATTTTATCATTTATACAAATAGTGAAGTCGCTCACTTCATGTCCGACTCTTTGCAACTCCATGGACTGTAGCCTACCAGGCTCCTCCATCCATGGGATTTTCCAGGCAAGAATACCGGAGTGGGTTGCCATTTCCTTCTCCAGGGGATCTTCCTGACCCAGGGATCGAACCCTGGTCTCCTGCATTGCAGGCAGATGCTTTACCCTCTGAGCCACCAGTGAAGCCCCTAAATATGATAAAATCATATTTTATCATAAATTTGTATAACATATCATTTATTTGTCTTACCTACTTCATCTCATCTCCCTTTGCTCTTCTATTTACAATTTTACTCTCAATTTAAGTCCTTTTTTTCCTGCTTTATTTTCTTCCTAGCATTGATCATTAACTTAGTTGTGTTTTACTTATTCACTTGTTGATTATGTTTATTCTTCAAAAATGTCACCTCCAGTAGGCACAAGGTTTTTTGTATGTTTTCTTCCCTTCCTTACACCCTGAACTTAGAATCGTTCATGGCATGTTGTAGGCACTCAGTAAATACTTATTGAATGAATGGACAAATGAATGAATGAATTAATATAAAATCTGTAAGGGAAGGATTTTATGTCTTGTTCACTAATGTAACCTCAGTGTCTCGAACACCTTGGGATCAAAGCAGTAACTCAGGAAGTTGTTTTGAATGGATGGGTGTGAATGGAAGAGCAGGTGGGTTTTACATTTTAGAGTTCAAGCTATTTAGTATGTTGATTAATAGTAGTGCATGTGTGCATGCTAAGTCGCTTCAGTCGTTACCGACCCTATAAACTGTAACCCACCAGGCTTCTCTGTCCATGGGGATTCTCCAGGCAAGAATACTGGAGTGGGTTGCCTTGCCCTCCTCCAGGGGATCTTTCCAAACCCAGGGATCGAACCCAAATCTCTTACATCTTGTGCATTGGCAGGCAGGTTCATTACCACTAGCACCACCTGGGGAAGCCCAAAGAGTAGTAGTAAATTATGCCAAATAGTCGACCTTTTACCTAATGTATTTTGAAATCCATTGACAAAATGTTTGCTTTGGCATTTAACCAAAGTTTGATTAACTAATTTTGATTGAACCAAATTTTTTGGTTATGACTGCTGTGAAGCTTCTTTGGTTTGTGTTATTTTAATGTTTTATATTGTCATCTTTCATCTTGCATCATCATGTGTATTTGACATTGGTGAAGAGTCACCAAGTTGTAGAAAACTTGGAAATTACATTTTCTGTCATAGGTGATAAATCCATTTGTTACCTACCTATCCTTAGTTTTCATTGCTGTTAACCATTTACATTTTATATTCTATTGGACTGCTTTAAAGTACAAAGGTGACATTTCTTACCATCTTTGTTAGCTTTCACAATTTATGGTAATAGTTTTTTTTTTGCTGAAAGAGAACTACATTTTGACTTTGAGTATTTTTGATGCTTATAGCCTGTTTTAGAAAGCTTATTTAGGTTTTTTATTTATGCCTCTTGTTTTATTGTAGAATCTTTCCAGAATGATGAGAGCAGTCTAGTTTAAAAGGTTGTGTTTTAAAACAGTTACCTCTTGAAATAGTAAGGCAGAAGGATAAGAGTATTGATTCTAGCTAGAGCCAAGTTGCTTAGATTTCTGACCTTGGACGCATTTCCTAACTGCACCTCAGTCTTCATACCTGTAAAATGGGGATGACTATAGCACTTCATAGCATTGTAAGAATGTCTGAGTTAACGTAAGAATATCTGAGTTAATGTATGTAAAACACTGGGAACAGTGTTTGGCACCAAGTAATTGCTATTTAAGGCTTAAGAACTATTAATGCAGAATCCCATGCTAAGGCCTTGTCCTTATATGTGTCATAAATATTTTAAACTTTTTATTGCAATATTTTTATAGTTACAGAAAAGTTGCAAAAATAATATAGAAAGTTCCTATATACCCTTCACCTGCTTCCTCTTCCTTTTTACATAATCATAGCACATTTTTCCGGAGAAGGCAATGGCACCCCACTCCAGTACTCTTGCCTGGAAAATCCCATGGGTGGAGGAGCCTGATATGCTGCAGTCCATGGGGTCGCGAAGAGTCGGACATGACTGAGCGACTTCACTTTCACTTTTCACTTTTATGCATTGGAGAAGGAAATGGCAACCCACTCCAGTGTTCTTGCCTGGAGAATCCCAGGGATGGGGTCGCACAGAGTCTGACACGACTGAAGTGACTTACCAGCAGCAGCACATTTTTCAAAACTCTGAGATTACTGCTGGAATAATCCTGCATATAACGTGACATATGCATTCCTAAAAATCACTGCACCATGCAAAAAGTGCCATGAGAACTACAGAGCTTAAGGGGAGAGTGGGGTTAGTGGAATAAAATTAGGAATGTAATAAAAATTGTGCTATAGTTTTACAAGTATTAAATGATTAAGAAACACATAAATACTAAAATATGGCACTGACAAAGGCAGCTGTGGAAGTGGGTGTTGGGGCAATTGCAGTTTGTGTGTTATTGGGAAGAGGTTTGTGTTTTGCAAGCAAAATGGAACAGACCATACGATAATAGTAGTTAATAAACTAAACTACGTATTTATTTGGATTTAACCAGGTTTTCTTGAAGTATCATTTTTTGGTTGCAGTATCTGATCTAGGATACCACATTGCGTTTAAGACTTCATTTACTTTCATGGAATATATGGAAATAAACTGTCATTTAGTACCTGTCACTCATGATGTTCTTTGACACATATATTTATTAGACAATGAATATTGATACCAGTATTTATATTCCCGGATTGCCTCTAGAATCAGCAAGGAAGGATTGAATTATATTTAGCATATATTGGGATATTGCAATATTTAAAGTATTTTATAATGTAAGTGGCAAACCTCTGTTGATGGAAATAGAGTATCTAGAACACCTCATTCTTTTCATCATCCTTGAAAAGCTGTTTCTATAGTAACTTGGCAGTTTGTTTGCTTGTGAATATCTAAGTTTAGTTAGACTATTTGATTGAAATTTTGACTGTGAAAAATCTGCTATAATATGCATATGGGCTGTGCTTGTGCGAACCAGGAAAATGTATTTTAGACATTTCCATTTTCTTTTCAGGGTTTGAGATTACTTGTGTTATTTACTGACTTAATTCTGGCCATTCTCTACCTTTCAGTTCCACAGCAATTTATGTGATATATCACTAAGGCTGAAAATAAGAAGTGGCTGAGTGAAAAATTTTGTCACCAGTTGTTTAGATAGAATAGAATGTTAACCTAATCTTAGATTGGTATATACCTAGTCCCATATTTAGAACTGCTTCTATCCTACAGGGTTAAAAGCACTTATCCCCACCTTCTTTTAGAGCACCCTTGCAAAGCAGTCTGATAAATTGTGTGGCAAACCAATGCACGGAAGTCTCTTCCCTGTGACTTGCAGATCCAGGCCTCTTTGTGCCGCGAGTACTTTCATTTAACTTGTGTGTTTGTCCCAGCATTTCATTTGCTTGCTAACCCTCAGTCATTCCTGCTTTTTCTCAGGCCTTAGTTCCCTTGATGCTCTCTACCCTACTTGATAATGCACCAGAAATCCAGGTCCCCAGACATTTTCTCATTTTCATTGAGAAATGTTATCTGGTAAATAAGTTTTGCATCCTTTTTTCATTGATAAGTCTTTGTCACTCCCTGCAAACTAGAAAGCCTTTGGATGACCAATTTGGAATATGTTTTTGTCCTTGGAGGTTGCTAGTATCCTGTGGCAAGTTTATTTTATTTTGTTTTTTTTTATGACCAGGCTAACAAATATTTCACAATCAAGTGCTTTGAATATAGTGATGAATGTAATGACTGTCAGATGATTGAATGATAGTTAGGTGAAGAAATCTGGAAAACACAAGGGATTGGTGTAGCAAAGTAAGTAAAATGTACACAGAAGCATTCATTTTGAACCAATCTGGAAAGGAAACCTGTCTTTGAGTTTTCATACTGCAAGCAAGGTAATAAACTAGTTGCAATTCTATTGTCTTTAGGGTGATTATATGTATATCATTAGTGTATCATTGTGGGTCATACTTTTGGCGTGTGTATTTTTGACTCTGTTTTAAGCATAGGGGCCATTAGGGCCATTTGACCTTCATATTACTTTTTATTTAATCTTTTTTTAAAATTGTAAAATATTTACAAAATCTAACCTACTTGACCATGTTTCAGTATATGGTTCAGTAGTGCTAAGTACCTTCACATTGTTGTGCACCCAGCTTCCAGAATGCTTTCCATCATGGGAAACAAACCTATTAAATGGCAACTCCCCAGTTTTCTCTGAACCAAGCCTCTGACAACCACCATTTTACTTTCTCTTTTATGAATTTGACTATACAGTATTTGTTTTTTTGTGACTGGCATAATGTCCTCAAGGCATAATACACTTTTAGTAAAATTAATATCACAAATAAGATTTAGAGTGGCTGGCCACCTGTGGGCCATGTTTCTATTTATGCTGCAAAAGTATTTCTTAAATGAAGGATGAATGTGAGTTCTAGTTCAGGGTGGGACGTTATAGCACCATTATTGACTGACTCCCTGTGGAGAGCCTCTTCTTCATCCTTTGGTGATAAAGAGGGCATCCAAAGGAAGAGAACTTCTAATATCTCTCTTCTAATACTTTGTCTTCTAAATCTTGAATTTTAATAGCCAAATATGAAGACTTTTCCTATTCCTCCAACAACACAAAATTTGTGTTATAAAAGCAAAACATCAATATGCATTTTATTAGAATTTTCAGGACAGACTTGATTTACGTAAAAATAATTTACCTTTTAACTTAAATCATATAAATCAAATAAAGAATTTACCTTTAAAAGATCAGATGACATTATTACTGTTCTTCACAACTGAAAGGTAGGTAAGAGTTTACTTTTTTCCTATACTTTGAGTTTCAAATTAGTGATATTTTGATATTTTATGTTAGTTTGTGATTTTTTCAGAGATGAAATAATTTGAACTATCTTTTTCATCAAAGTTGATTCTAAGCAGTTTTTGATTCAGGGGATAAACTATTGCCTAATTTTTTTTTTCTCTTTTTTTTTTTCTTGAAAGGCAACAGAAAACAGTACCAGAGTCAATTATTGTTGGCTTACTTTCATAGTTTTAAGCATATTCTGGAGCTTTTTCTCCTATAAGAAATATATTACTATAATATTTCTTGTGAAACATATGTTGATTTTTTAGTTTTAATGTTTTTTTCAGTGAAATTTATAATTAATCATGAGTACATATGAAACTGATTTAAAAACTGAAGCAATTCTAAATTTCCTTATATTATTTCATTCTCATTGAAAGAACAGTTTAAAGAAGGTGAATGAGTCAAATAAAATTTCGTGTTATCTGAATAAAAATTTAGGGAATATTTATGTACCAAGCAAAGTCATTATATTAGATTAAATAGGTAGACAGATTTATTAGTTAGATGTGATCACTGTCCGTAGATAAATTAGAATCTAGTAGGAAAGATCAGACAGGTTGAGTATAAAAATAATTACCATAAAGTTAAAATGTGTGTCATAGGTGTATAGATAGCTGTATAGACGGGAGAGATTACTTTTTGTTACAAAGAAGGTAAATCAAGAAAGCCTTCTTGTCAGGGTGAAGTTTGACTAGGCCTTGAAGGTTGAGTGTGTTTTTTTTTCATGCAGGGAAGTTTGAATAGGAAAGAGTCATTTGAATAAATAGTTTACCCGAAGTCCTTTCACATATTGTTGAGTCACAGAGTACAGAAGATGTTCCCAACTAACGTGTTAATTGAAAATCAGTGCAGAGGTTTTCCAGTAAACGATTACAGAACTCTTTTTACTTACATTTTTATGTTGCCCAGTCCTGATCATAATGATTTCTTTTTTCTTCTCTGAAAAGTTTAAAAAGCAGTTTTTATTGGGCATTCTCTTTCCACCTTTTTTTTTTTTTTTTTGGTTGCTGTTGTTGTAAGAGGGAGACAGAGGATGAGCTAGTTGGATAATGTTACTGACTTAGTGGGCATGAATTTGAGCAAACTCTAGGAGATAGTAAAGGAAAGGGAAGCCTGGTGTGCTGCAGTCTGTGGGGTCACAAAGAGTCGAACACAGCTTAGCAACTGAACAGCAACAAATGCAATGTCATCTAAAGTATATCCTGTATGATGAAATAATTATGGAAAGATTCAGTTCAGTTGCTCAGTTGAGTCCAACTCTTTGCAACCTCATGCACTGCAGCACACCAGGCCTCCCTGTCCATTACCAACTCCCAGAGCTTGCTCAAACTCATGTCCATCGAGTCGGTGATGGCATCCAACCATCTCATCCTCTGTCGTCCCCTTCTTCTCTTGCTTTCAATCTTTCCCAGCATCAGTGTCTTTTCCAAAGAGTCAGTCCTTTGCATCTGGTGACCAAAGTATTAGACTTCAGCTTCAGCATCAGTCCTTTCAATGAATGTTCAAGATTGATTTCCTTGAGGATTGACTGTTTGATCTCTTTGCAGTCCAAGGGACTCTCAGGAGTCTTCTCCAACACCACGGTTCAAAATAGCAATTCTTCGATGCTCAGCTTTCTTTATGGAAAGACTGAAGCATTGCCATCACTTTTTTGATTATAGAGAGAAACATAAAAGTGTTTCTTTTCCCTTTAAAATTGAGAAATTGATTAGTTACCTAATCAAAATTCAATTCCCATATGTGCAGTTTATTTCTGAACTGCTATGAGCAGAGAACAACAAATTGGTTTATATTCTAGGCTTGAAGTAAGTTTGTGGCCGTCTGCAGTGACTGTCAATATAGAGGCATACAGGCAGCATGCTATAGAATGCTGGCAGTTTCTGAATCCCAGAGTAACCTCGTGGTTGGATCAGAAGGAAAGGCCCAAGAGCCTCTCCTGTCTGGGAACGCAGAGTCTTGGGTTGGAGGTGGGAGAATTGGTTTGCATGTCTCCTGGCACTGTGGGCATCTTAGATCTTGACTTAATTAGTTCTTGTCTTTCCATTAATTTAAAGCAACAAAATAGATATAGGGCAATTTTATTGATTATGAAGGGGTAAGCAAACATTTTTGAAAAATTTTTTTGAACCTTGGAAACTATGTTGATGTTTATTATATCTTTGTTCTTCTGAGAAGTGTTAAAGAAATGAAGCTGTAATGATTTACTAATTTATTTCTTTTTCTATTTGATGAACAGTTCATGATTATGAAATAAAAAAATTTGCAAGTGAATTTTATGACATATACAATTCTCATAGCATATCTGTGTGATAAGCAGAAAAGGGATTATTATCCTACTTTCAGGGGAAAATTTTGAGAGGCATTAGGGGAGAAATCAACCCTGACTACACTGGAAGGACTGATGCTGTAGCTCCAATACTTTGGCCACCTGATTTGAAGAGCCTCATTGCAAGAATCCCTGATGCTGGGAAAGATTGAAGGCAAAATAAGAAGAGAGTGGCAGAGGATGAGATAACTAGATAGCATCACTGACTCAATGGATATGAATCTGAGCAAACTCCAGGAAATAGTGAAGGACAGGGAGGGAGGCCTGGCATGCTGCAGTCCATGGGGTTGGATAGCACTTAGTGACTGAACAACAGCAACAAATGAAGAAATGTGTCCTGAAATTATTTTAAAAAATAATTGTTAAATGCATTATTACTTTAGTGTATATATATAACTATTGTCATGTGTTTTTAATGTGGCTTAATACAGTTTAAATATGATTTCCCCAGTTTTATTGTGATATAATTGACATATAGCACTGTATAATTTAAGGTATATAGCATGATGTTAAGTTTGACTTTATTTGAAATTAAAAATATCTTTGAGAGGGTACTTTTTTAATTCAAAAAACGATTGCATTCTCCTTACTAGATCCAGCATTACTTAGAGATACCAAATGATAGTCTTTTCATTGAGTGGGATTTTTCTTTCATTATTCATTTTCCTCCAAACTTTAAATACCTTGACCAATCATTTCAGAACATGGGACCTTTAAGTAGATAACATCTTCTGAATGGTGAAATTACCATTCAGGAAATAGTCCCTATAATTCTTTTTGATCACACAATGTCTTTTCTTGTCAAGATTTCATTAATATGTAAATACTTGCCTGTAACAGCTGTGAATCTTTTATCACATATATTTAATTAACATATAAATAACTCTGGGATGCACTTTTTCTAATTTCTAATATAGGCCATCTTGTCTAAATATTGTATTTATAATAAGTAAAAGTCTGTTAGGGTCACATTGAACGGGACATGTGTATTCCTATGGTTGGTTCATGTTGATTTTGATAGAAGCCAACACAATTCTGTGTAGCAGTTATCCTTAAAATAAAAAATAAATTTAAGAGTCACCCTGATAATTTGTAGACAAAAGCATATACATTATTTTAAATGTTTTGACCTCAGTATGTTCCACTGTTTAATCTTAAAAGTTTAGGTACTGTATGTAATAGCTATGGAAAAAATCCATAATCTGTATAAATGTTGGGATCACATGCATAGTATTGACACACCCTTGATATGGAGGAGTGATGGTATGATACACTGGAAGGAGCAAAGGCTTTTAGTCAGAATATGGGTGTCTGTCCTGGTTCTGAACTTCCTAGCTGTGTTACTGTTGGGAAGTCCCTTAAATTCTTTGAACTTGAGTTTTGTCAAGTGTGAAATGGGGAAATTGTAAAGGTATGGTAATGGTTCAGTAGCCTGAGATGTATTACCTAGCAGAGTTCCTGGCAAATCGTCAGTATTCAGTGTACAGCAGTGGTTGTGTTAATAGCAAATACGGCTGTAGCAGTAGCAACAGCAGTTTTTGGCACAGGTTGATGAGAAGAATGTCATAGTAGATATATTTTATTTTCAAGTGTGTTAAGTAGGTTTGCAAAGGACTGATGAATAAGCAAAATATAGAACTGTAATAGGGACTATTCCTCCTTGATGCTGCCGATGCTTTGGTTTCTCATCTGGGACAGCGCCCCTTACCTGGTTTTGGGTACCTGAGATTTTGGACTGTTAATCAAAAAGTTGAGCATTGTTTTAAACAAAGTTTTTAATTTCACTTTTTATTCATTTTTTATTGACTTTATCAACAACTGTATTGTTGATATAGGAAAATGAACAAATCATAAATGGGCAATTTGAATTGTTATAAAATGAACCCTCTCCTGTTCACCTTACCCATGAGAGCCACCCTGACTTCTAACGGGACAGCTTGATTTTGTCAATTAAACATGTGCAGTGGTTTATGAGGACTATTGTACCTAAACTCTGGAAAAAGCATAAAGAACTTTTCTTCTCAACAGAAATCAGATTTCTGATGTTCTTTGAATTAAGTGCCTCTCTTATTTTTTTCTAATGCTGACTGTATAATGACATTTTGGATGTTTATATTTAAAATGTTTGTTATAGACAGAATATAATTTTGCCCTTTTATCTGTCAGTTTCTGCTTTTTAATTGGCATGCTTAGACCTAACATTTATAGGCAGACCTCATTTTATTGCACTCTGCTTTATTGTGCTTCACAGATACTGTATCTTTTACAAATTGAAGATTTGGGCAACCCTGAATCAGGCAAGTCTGTTGGTGCCATTTTTTCCAATAGAATTTGCTCACTTTGGTATTCACAATTTAGTAATTTCTGCACTACTTCACACTCTTTCATTATTATATTTGTTATATGATCTGTGATCTTTGTTACTATTAAAAAACATTATGACTTGCTGAAGGTTCTGATGATGGTTAGCTTTTTTTTTTTTAGCTAAAAGTATTTTAAGACTTTGGTATGTACATTATTTTTTAGATAGTTCCATTGCAAAGTTGATAGACTACACCATAGTGTAAACATTTATGTTTGTTGTTCAGTCTCTCAGATCTGTCTGACTCTTTGTGACCCCATGGACTGGAGTCTGCTCGGCTCCTCTGTCTATGGGATTTCTCAGGTGAGAATACTGGAGTGGGTTGCCATTTCCTTTTCCAGGGTATCTTTCTGACCCAGGGATCGAACCCACATCTCCTGCTTGGCAGGTGGATTCTTTACCACTGAGCCACCTGGGAAGTCCCAACTTTTATGTTTATGGGAAACCAAAACATTCACGTGGCTTGTTTTTTTTTTGTGATACTACTTTGTTGCCATGATCTAGAACCAAACCCACGACATCTCCGAGGTCTACATCTTCTTGCGTCTACTGTACTAAACTTAGGAAAGTCAGGTCTGTTATTTTTTCAAGTATTTTTCTTCTTCCTCTTCCTCCCATCCCCAGTATACATCATCTTTTTTGGGACTCCACTTCCATTTAGCTTAGCCACTTGATTTATCTCACAGTTTTTTATTTTTGATTTTTATTTTCCAGTCTTTTTCTTCCCCATGTTTTATTTTGGATAGTTCCTGTTTACTAATTTTTTTAGTAAAAAAGTTAACAATTTTTTTTTTTCAGTGTCTCTTATTGATGATATTAGTGTGTTTTTCATCTTAGCTACTGAAGTTTTTATTCCTAGGAATTAGATTTGGGTCTTTTAAAATTTTCTCCCCCCTTATCCTGTTGTTGGTATTTCTTAGAAATTGATTATTCTCCTGGTTATGGGCCATAATTTCTTGCTTTTTTTGCATACCTGGTATTTTTTTTTTTTACCGGATACCAGAGATTTAGGTTTGTTCATCTTGCTGGTAGAGTTCTTACCTCAGTTGTTTTGGAGCATGCTTTGTCTTCCCGAATTCTGTTGGTTTATTCAGTCACACCTCTGCGTTTCACCAGGTACCTTACCATGTGTCCTTTGAGGTTAGTTTCTCTGTGCAGTTGATCTAAATAGGTTTCTGAATTTGTAATGGAGTAAATTCATCTGTAGGGGTTTTAAAATCTGAACTTTATAGAATGTGATCTAGCAATGCAGGTACAGGGATGTTTATTTGAAATTGTTTTCTTCTTTGTGAATAATTGGGAGTCTTTATTCCAGGGTCAGGTCCCTGATCACATTCTAAACTTCCTGTCTTTTTGTGCATGAGTGTTTATTATGTACTTAAGAATCTATATAAAGCATGACTCATTTCATTCAAATGCTCCAATGCTTTGCTTTCTTTGTCTTCCTGCCATCTCCAGTTTAGCTTTGAACCTCATCGGCAGTAGCGATGAGTTAGAATAACTTGCACAGCGACACCCACACCATCGTCTTCCCAGTCACAGCCTGTGGAGTTGACACCAGGGCCTCGCACGCTCTCCTCATTTCCGGTGTTTTCGCCTCAGTCAGGATTATTGTCGGTCTGCAGTGTAACTCGGCCTCGACTTAGAAGGTTCATGATGAAAAGGCTGTAGGTAGGCTTGCATGGCAGCATCGCAGAGCGAACGGTCTTTTTGCTTCTCTGTTGATGAGAAGCTTAGGACAGTCCAATCTCTGTGCAGCTTTATACTCCTACACGCAGGCCGAGAGGCAGCTGCAGTGTACAGTATTGCGATGTTGCTCAAGGCATGGGTATGAGAGAGGGAGTCGTATGGTCCATTTTAGGAACCAGAAATGTTTGAATAAACCTCAGGTACATTACCAAAGTCTTCAGCTACAGGGAAAGCATATTAATCTTGAGATTTAAATACCCCTGTGGCTTTGGGGGTAGGCTTGTTTTTTCATTTATTTATTCAGACTTATCCATCCATCCTTCAGTCTGTCCATCATCCATCCATCCATTAAATATTTAGTGAGGTTTAAATGCATGTCAGGTATTGAACAAAGGATATGAAAATCACTAAAGCTTTGAAGGAGCTTACAGTTTAGTAAAGGAGCAGGACATAAATAAATAGTGTAATTGACTGACAGTGGTAACAGAAGTACATGCAGGGTTTAGTAATGTGGAGGAGAGTCTGGTAAGCTGCTTGGTCTGGGAACATCAGAGAAGGTTTCAGGTTTTTTTTTTTTTTTCTTCAGTGAAAAGTACGTTGATTGACACAGTTAAAGAGAACATTATAAATAGGCATGCTATGAATCACACTACTTTTCTATCCATTTAGATGAGGTTAAAGTGCTGTATTGTTTTTACATAACATATCCACATTTTTTCTTCCTACTTCCATTACACAGCTTGGTTCTGAAATACACATTTTTCTTTCTTTGAAGAGTTTTTCAAGATTTAGAATCACACAATGTTTCCTTTCTTAAAGAAGTTTTCTAGTTACTTGATGGAATCATCTTGCTGTGATCCTTCTGTGAGTTCGGGACTGAGGGTAGAAAGTGCTCCTACTCTGAAAGACATGTATGCAGATAATTACAGGAGCAGTGAGGTCAGTGCTCAGAGTTAGGTATACACTCTTTGCTATGGAGCCTTCTTCAATTGACTTTTATATTTTCCATTCATTATTTATTTATATCTTGACTAAATCTTATATTTCTAGTTCTTAAACTTTTTTGTGGTATTTGTTTCTGAGAGCTCTGCTTTTAGAATTAAAGAGAGTATCAGTGGATATGTTTCTGCTGATCACTGAATCATTTATTTGTTCATTCAGTCAGTGATGAATGTTAAGCTCATAGAGTTTACTTTCCTGCAAATTTATGATCACAGTACTTATTGTGTATTTGAAGATTAAATGAAATAATGCCTTTATATAAATTTAGTTAAAATGATTATATGTACTTGCTGTGCATGTAACATTGCTGGGAGTTGTGGTAGATGCAAACGAGTATTTATGAGAAAGGAATATTTACTTTTAGTGGGGATACAAAATATGTATTAGGAAATTAAAGAACTTCATGGAAACATAAGACAAATGTACCATCTTATGTATATTATCATAAGTTTAAATAGGAGTAAATGCCAGGAGAATTGTTCAGTTATTAGTAGTGAGAATTGAGACCTGGAAGAAAGCAACCCAGACTGGAATGGTCATAGAAACACCTGAGAAAAGCCGGAATTTAAGCTAGAAGAGGTGGGGTTCAGATAGGTAGGACACCCTAGTGTCTGAGAGCAGAGACTCTGGAACCAGACTTGCCTGGATTCAAATCCTAGCTGCAGTGTTGTAGTTGTGTGATTTTATGAGTTAGGATGCTGTCTGTCTTTCAAGTTTGCTGACTTTGTGTGTGTGTGTGTGTGTGTGTATATATAATAATATAGAATTTTGTAGTTGTTCTTACAAACTGTAAGCATTTTCTAAGTGTCAGCTATAGGCCAGACAAGGTTGGATAACTTTATAGATAGTGTGTGAAATATCCGTTCAGTGCACATCTATAAGCAGGAATATGCAGAGATTTTGAAGGGCAGTGACAAGGAAATCAGTCTTGCTATGGCTTAGGATCTGCATGAGCATAATTTGTGCTGTTTTATTTGGTGATAGGAATAAAAAGCAGATAAAAAATTCTTTCCCTAACTTTTTGTTCAAACTCTGTTAGCACCACAGCCTGATATAGGATCGGGGTTTATAATGTATGTTGATACAATTCATGAATATTTTGGTTTATTTCATTAGTTTTGTAGTTGCTAAGTTCAGATGTCATACACTTTATCTTTGTTGTGCATTTTATTGTGTTGCTATCTGGAAGTAACGTGAAATAAAGGCCTTACACTTATTCTCTCTACCGGTTCTGGTCCGTCTAAGTAACACAGAACACAGAATGAAATCGATTGGGTTTCTCTCCTATCTCCTCCCTTTTGATAGCCGAGGGCATGTAGTTTTGGGCCTCTCCAGTGTGAGAATAGTCCTCGTCAATTCTTACTTGACTTAGACTTTGGATCTGACAGTATCATTGCCCTTTCTTTCCTAGTGACTCTCCAGGCAGCAAGGAAAGGTAGTCTTCCTTTTTCTGAGTACCTTCAATTGTCTCCTTCAAAATTAGTCATCTGTTCAAGGGGCAGGTGGGAGTGTTGGTGGTACAGAGGGGAATTTTCATATCATTGATGTCTCTATTCATCCTTCACCCCTTGTTGTATTGGCATTAAGTACCTATGTGAATATCATCCTTTCTCAGTTACTTATAATTAGCTTTTCTGGGAATTTCTTCAATGATTCTCCATTGAAGTTTGTGGCTTTCCATTAAACTTTAACGATTTAATGACTAGTTCTCCTTAGAAATAATCAAATCATCCTTTGTTCATGGTTAAATATTTTCAAGCAATTGCAATCATTTGGGAGAGAGATAATGCCCTGTGGCACTTGTTGAGTTGCTAAGTCATGTCTGACTCTGTGACCTTATGGACTGTAGCCCGCCACGCTCCTCTGTCCATGGGATTTTTCAGGCAAGAATACTGGAGTGGGTTGCCATTCCCTTCTTCAGTGGATCTTTTGGTGCAGGGTTGAACCTGTGTCTCCTGCTTGGCAGATGGATTCTTTACCACCAAGCCCCCGGGAAGCCTGTGGCATTTACTACTACCTTTTAAATCAGCTCCTCAGATTTTCTTGTCACTGTTTATTGCACTGGCCAGGTGCCCACCCAATGTGATGTCAGCGGGGTTTATTGCCATTAGGCATTTGTAAATATAATCATTCATATAATCATTAATGTGGTGTTACTATTTATCATATAGTAGATCTTGAAATGGCAACCAGTCACATATATCCTGTATTTCACTACCCATGAAAAACCTTCTTGGTGGTGTTCATAATCTTGCTGCTTTTTATGGCGGCTGAGTGCTTAATATATATGAGGTACTGTTCAAAAGGCCTTCTGTGTTCTAATTTGATCCTTCGCAAATTCAGATTCTTATTATACCTATTTGACTAATGAGGAAATTGAAGCACATGCAGATTGAGTAACTTGATCAAGATGACATGGCTCTGCAGGGTGGTATCACAGGTCTAACAGACTAGACGTCTAAGAGCATGCTCTACCTTTTGGATTAGAATTCAAGAAAACATGGCTCTAGTCTCATTTTTGTTTTGAGCATTAATGAATGCTACAATATTTACTAAAAAGATGAGGCATCTGGGTCCCAGGGATTTAGTGGTGAAGGAGAGTTCAAGTCCTAGTGTGGTGGGTTTTTTTTTCTTTTTCATGTTTATCTTTGACACATTGCTCTCACCTGAGAATGCTGTTAAATTTCAGGATACCTTATTAGCCTAGTCTCTGCTTCATAAGCCACTTACTAATGAAATTGAATCCCATTGATCTAGAGGAGAACTCTGATGCCTTTAAATTGTTTTTTCTCCCAACTTGGTGTTCTGAGTGACAACTAGTTTTTTAATTGGTTTCCCATTGATTTTCTGATCAAGTTTGACTTGTTCAGTGATGGTAATCACATGTACTTATCCATGTAGGGCCCAATTATTATTTTTATCCTTTCTTTTCTAGAACATTTTCTTCTATGCTAAATAAGGGGAATAAATATAACTTCACATCTTTAAATCAGTGCCTGAAAGGTGGCAATTAATTGCAATACTCTTGTCTGTTTAGCTTTTTGTTTCCAAAGCATAGCATGTGAATAAAAGAACTTTTTGAGAGTTTATTCATGATAAAATTTCTTTGAAATAAAACATTTATATTTAGTGTGAGAAATAATTGGTGAGAAAACAGTTGAACATAATAAAACTTGTTAGTCATTCCTTTCCTGCTGACAGATAAATGTTACCTTCAGATGAAACCAGCAAAGTTTATTGTTTGGAATAAAACAATGAGCAGTGCTCTAATATAAAGAATCCTGAAATTAAGCAGAAGCAGCCATTATTTTGTAAAGAGGTAATTTAAGTGTCAACAAAGGTCCGTCTAGTCAGTCAATCAGTCAGTCAGTTCAGTCGCTCAGTCGTGTCCTATTCTTTGCGACCCCATGAATCGCAGCATGCCAGGCCTCCCTGTCCATCACCAACTCCTGGAGTTTACTCAAACTCATGTCCATCGAGTCGGTGATGCCATCCATCCTCTGTTGTCCCCTTCTCCTCCTGCCCCGAATCCCTCCAAGCATCAGGGTTTTTTCCAATGAGTCAGTTCTTCGCATGAGGTGGCCAAAGTATTGGAGTTTCAGCTTCAGCATCAGTCCTTCCAGTGAACACCCAGGACTTACCTCCTTCAGGATGGACTGGTTGGACCTCCTTGCAGTCCGTCTAGTCAAGGCTATGGTTATTCCAGTAGTCATATATGGATGTGAGAGTTGGACTATAAAGAAAGCTGTGCACCGAAGAATTGATGCTTTTGAACTGCGGTGTTGGAGAAGACTCTTGAGAGTCTCCTGAACTGCAAGGAGATCCAACCAGTCCATCCTAAAGGAGATCAGTCCTGGGTGTTCATTGGAAGGATTGATGTTGAAGCTGAAACTCCAATCTTTTGGACACCTGATGCGAAGAGCTGACTCATTTGAAAAGACCCTGATACTGGGAAAGATTGAGGGCAGGAGGAGAAGGGGATGACAGAGGATGAGACGGTTGGATGGCATCACCGACTCAATGAGTTTGGTAAACTCATTGAGTTTACCATGTTATGTTTACGACATGAGTTTGGGTAAACTCCGGGAGTTGGTGATGGACAGGGAGGCCTGGCGTGCTGCAGTCCATGGGGTCGCAAAGAGTCGGACATGACTGAGCGACTGAACTGAACTGAATTTAAGTTTACCATGTACTTCATTTTTTTTTTTAAAGTGGGGATGATGCATTTAAATTTATAGTCTTCCCTAGCAAAGTGGAAATAGAAGAAAAAGATGAAATAAAGTGTATGTAAATGTTGCTTTGTGTTTATAGAACTGAGATTCAAATCAGTTTTGCACCTAACCAAACTTTGTACAGCTTTCTGAAAGGAACAGCTGTGTTTTCTAGGTTTTTTTTTTTTTTTAAAAACCATGTTTTTTATCTAACACACTTAGTGATCAGTTTACAGGGCTAATATTTTTGTTGTAAACAGAATTAATAAAAAGTTTTCCTCTAAATTTTATTAAGCATTCTGTTACTTTGTGAAAGAATAAGTAGCTAAAAGTTGGGCATTTTCAAGATGCAAATGATAGAACTAATCAATCATTTTGAATTGTAAAGAATGGTCAGGTTTAGGGAAATACGTATTCTGAAATCTTTTTACCCCCATCAGTATAACATGACATGTTAAGTTCTCTAGATTGTAGATGTATACAATCACCAGTATAGATTTTGCGCTTTCATTAGGATGATAGTCTGTATCAAGAAAGTATTCTTATTCTCATTCTCAGATCACAGATTCCATGTAAATATACCTCCTCAGTGTATCTGTAATCTTTTTTATTGCTCTATTCCAATTTTGAATTTTTGTGATGCTTATGAGATCACTCTAAAAAAAAGTCTTTGTGGTGTCCGTTAATTCATTTGACGTATTATTTTACAGTCTGCTAAATGTCAGGCACCATTTTAGGCTTGAGGATGTGGCAATAGACAAAACAAGGAAAAATGCTGCCTTTAAGGAATTTATATTCTGCCTGGGGAAAAAATCCTATGTCTTCCTTAAATGTTATCACTTGATTTATGATAAAGAACTTAACGGTGTTTTTATAGCAAGCATCTTAAACTCCTAAAATTTGTCCAAAAATAATTTGCTTTGTATAAGCATCCTGGAAGGAAAAGCACAGAAACGTTTCTGTTTTTGTGTAACTGTTGATGATCAAACCTAAGATGAAGCCATATTTGGTGGGAGTTAGTTTCCTGATCCTGCTGGTGATGAGATTGGCTTTGTATCTCAGTTTACATGTGTCCTTTAAATATGCATATAAAAGGTCCTTATTGGGGGTGTCTGAATTAAAATATGAGAAGGTTTGTGTTGTCCTCTGCTTGTGCACAGTCTGACTGGTACCTCTGTCTAGCCTGGTGGCCGTCTACTAGCCAGGAGGGTAAGCTTTGGATTCTGCCAAGTTGTGTTTAAATCTGTGGCTCTGTCGTTTATTGACTTCATGAGGAGAGGCAAGTAAACCTGGCCCTCAGGTTTTTCATTATAGTTTAAGGAGGATAATACCACTGCACTAGGTGGGACCAAGTTAGGTATTGCATATTACAAGCAGTTTATCGTGTCTGGTCCATAGTGAGAAATCAGTAAATATTAAAGGTTATGCTATTGCTGACTATTCCTAATATATTATTGTTAGTATTCTTACCATTATATCAGTGGTAATCATATTTAAAAACATGTAGAAACATTTAGTTGTGCTGTGCCCTGAAAATGGAGCAAACATGCTTCATCAACCTAAGTCTCTTTAGGCCTGCTTTTTGGAGTGAGTCTCAGAGCAGAACTTGTCTTTAATGTGTGTTTTGATAAAAATAGGCATGTTTTCTTACCCATTTCAGTTTATTGAAGGTTGACAAAGTCTTACAATTTTCTAGTCTTTTTACCAAATTTTTCTAGTCTTTTCACCAAACATTTACCAAATAAATGTTACTTTGTTCAGAGCCCTACACCATTACTGATCATTTTAGTAGCAATCCTTATATGTAATATGTACTTTATAGAGAAAATGCAAATCTCAACTTATGATAAATTTTTCTCAGTCTTTTGGAAAACATTTTATGTAGCTTATGGAACCATGTCTGCTTTAATTAAAAAAGGCAGTAATAGTTTGCTGGATTAATTTTTTCCTTGTTCATCAATTCATTGATACAATTTATTCTTAAGTTGGAAGAGTGAGCATTATTATCATCATTGTATCCAAATGTTATCTTTTCTACCTATTCAGTGATCTGTGATAAAGTATTAGTTACTGATGTGGAAGGAAATAAAATAGTTTTTTACTTGGTGACAAATGAAATACTGTGATTGTGGTATCTATTGTAATTAATCATCTATACGACTCTGAAATTTAAAACCATGAAGTCACATGCCTTCAGAAATGTATCTTTGGTTTGCTAAGACATTGCATGCTAGCTAAAAGGTGGGTAAAATGCTCTTTTAAAAACAATATAATAAATTTCTTATGTATATCTAACAGGGAACTTTGACTTCAGAGAATTTGCAATAATAATAATAACTTCAACAGTCGTGTCTGACTCTTTGTGACCCATGGAGTGTACAGCTTATGGAATCCTCAGGCCAGAATACTAGAGTGGGTAGCCGAACCCTTCTCCAGGGGATCTTCTCAACCCAGCGATCTAACCTGGGTCTCCTGTACTGCAGGCAGACTCTTCACCATTTGAGTCACCAGGGAAGCCCATAGATGATGCTATAGATAGATAAATCAACCCTGCTGATTTCCAGGTCTTCACAGCTTCTCTGTTTCTTGTAACCCCCCAAGCAGACTCCTGCTCGTATCTACATAAAGAATAATCCTCCTACCTTTTCCCCAAATGCTTAAATGAAGTATTTTTTGTGTAAGACCTGTCCCATAGCTTTGGAAGATAAGAAACCGCAAAACGTTATACTCTACAAAAGTGCAGTCCTTTCTCTGAGGCTATGATAAATTTTAGGAAAGTACTACCATTGATACTCAAATATGAGATAAGATGTTTTATTGCACTATAAAAGCAAGGTGATTGAAGTTGGTTTTTAGAATTTTTGTCTTCATTTTTAGTTCAGGATGTTTGTGTTGTTTTCATAGATTTATGGAATATTAGAGCTAACAGGTACTTCAGTGGTGATGTTTGAAGTGCTTCACTTTAGAAAGTCATGTGCCAAGTACTGTACAGTTGGTTAAAAGACAGGTAGGTTTATGCTTTCCTTGTCTCTTCCTTCATAGCACTTTGCCCTGCTGTCTTACTTCACTATCGTTACTTCATTTTTCCTGTTTAATTTGTTTTTAACACCATGCAGTCAGGACTTGTCTTTGCCTCTTACATTTTCCTTCTGTCATTTATTGATGATATTTTAACCTGCAGAATTATTTCTTCACTCTGATTATTAGCTAGGTCCTCTTAGCCTGGTCCCTGGTGTCTCAGCTGGTAAAGAATCTGCCTGCAATGCGGGAGACCTGGGTTCAATCCCCGGGTTGGGAAGATCCTCTGGAGAAGGGAAAGGCTACTCACTCAGTATTCTGGCCTGGAGAATTTCATGGACTGTATAGTCCACGGGGTTGCAAAGAGTCAGACATGACTGAGCGACTTTCACTTCAGTTCTGGCTGTTAGGCTATCCAGTATAGGCGCTACCAGCCACATGTAGCTATTTAAATTTTAAATAAAATTAAATAGTATTAAAAGTTTCTTGGTATCAGTGTCACATTTCAAGTGATTGATATATGTAACTTAGCAGTTACTGTATTGGATAACCCAGTTAGAGAACAGTTCTGTGATCTCAGGAAGTCAGATTGTACAGTGTTTGAGAGCAGGGGACCATTTATGTTAGCATTAAAAACATAAAATATGGAGTTTTGATAAATATTTTAGAATGTTTGAGTGAACTCACAGCCATACCACCTTTAGTTTCTTGTTAACTTTTTTGTTTTAAATTTTCCTTTTCTTTTTGAACCATTTTATGATCAAAGAGAAATCAGCAGTTTTGTATTTTTTATTTGCCTATTGTATATGATATGTATCATGTACTACTTAAGATACCATAAAAAGAAATCTTGGAGGTTTAAGGTTATAGGATTACTTTTGTATTATGTTCCTTGTGTTTCCAGTCATTGAGGTAATGTGTATTTTAAATGTATGTGCTTTTTTTTTTTGATATTTTAAGTTATGACGGTGATTCCTTGATGATCGTTCCTTGGCATGAACATAAGCACCGAGATGAAGACTGGTGTGAGAAGCTGGAGTGCCGGTAAGAATGAGCCAGTGGGAGAGCTCTCATGTCTTTGTAGGATGGATGAGTAGAAGGCCCAGTGCAGGTGGTGTGTGGTGGGTGGTGGTTTATTTGATGGTGGTCCCTGCTTGAGAGTTTGAGGGACGTTTTTTAACAGCTTGACTTTACTCAAGGTATGTTGAAAAATTTGGTGGAAAAATATTGAATGGCTACCAAGCAGTTATTCTACAAGTGGTCCTTATGTAGCTACTCTTTTCATTCTGAGACATTCCTTTTCAGTCTTTGACATGTACAGGTGTGTTTTTCATAGCTGTTATTGTGGTATGTGTGCAATTTTGTTCTTGATTCAGTTTTAATTTTCACTTTTATAAGACTTTACCATGGAAAGCCTCAGAACATTGAGGCATCAAGGTCTACAGAAGCTTGTGGGCGATGAGGTGTGGGGCTGAAAGCCTGTGCAAGGGGCATTTGAATCCCTTTATTGCCTTACTCCTCAAAGTCAGGTAAATGCTCATTGCTCATTTTTACATTTGATATGAGTCATCTTATATTTTTACATTTTTTTTAAAACTATGTGTATGAACTCTCTGATAAATGATAAATAAAAGCCCTAAGCAGTATTGTGATCATTGCAAGTGAAATTTGGGACTTTCTTCATGTTGGCATTAATGTTGGCAGTCCCCCTTCATTCTGTATCTTTCTCTGTTGATATCTGAGTGCATAGCATATCTAACTACTAGTTAACCTTTTTCACTCTGATGAGTTTGATTATAATAGCAATTGAATGCCCTGTGTTTTTGCTGTTATGTGCTTTTAAAATTTTTTATTAAAGTTCTGTGTAGTTGCAAATAGATTAAAAGTTTAAGATTTTCTGCAAATCTTGTTAAAAAAGCAAAAGTCATACTCCTTTGTTCCCCTTTTTTGTATCCTGCTCTCCTGAAGCAACTACTTTGAATTCTTTTAAAGGATTGTTCTGTTATTTACTCCAGTCTCTGAATAACAGAATTGTATAGCTACTTTTTGATGTTTTTAGTCCTGGCTGTTATCTGTGGAATTGCTTCAGTGGAACATAGTGGTTTCATTTCTTTTGCTCCATATGCTCCCTTCCTTTTCGAGCATTTACGTGACCCCCACTCCCCTTTAATCTTTTACCGTCATTTCAGTGTCATTTCAGGAAAGTATGGAGCTTAATGCATGGTATATTTAACTGGAAATCCACAATTAGCATAGGTAAGGAGAGATTGAAGACAGAGATAAGTTGAAAAAGGTGGGAGGTTGATGCCAGTGGATACAGTGGGAGGGAAGGTGTGTGGTCCTCACTTTAAGATGATGCTTTTTGAGGAGAGCCCTGTTCCAGTCACCTGATGCTTCCCAGTTCTCCTTAGCGTATGCCTTTTTATGATTCTGAGAAGGAGATAAGAAGGATAAGGGCATTTCTTCTCAGACAATAGTAAGCTAAACTTGCTGTTCTGGGTCTCTTAAAAACTGTAAAAATGAAAAGCTAGGAAAAGGCTGACAGAAGAGAAGATGCTTTTGAAGATGATACAAATTTGCAAGACATTTCTTTTTTAATTCATCCATTTTATTGCCTCTCCCCTACCCCCTAACCATTTCTCCCACCTTGCACCCTCCACCTCTGGCGATTACCAGTCTGTTCTCTGTATCTGCAAGTGAGATTACAGGATACCTTGTGGCTTTTTCATTTACAGTTGCCCCTTGAACAACAAAGGGGTTAGTGGGGCCTGACACTCTGTGAAGTCAAAAGTTTGCCTATGATTTATAATCCATCTTCCCTCCATACCTGAGGTTCCCCACCTATGGATTCAGCCACCCATGGGTGGTGTCGTACTATAGTATTTACTGTTGGAAAAAAAAAAAACTGTACATAAATGGACCCACACAGTTCAGACTCATGTCGCTCAAGGATCTGCTATAATTCTGTCCTCTGCTTGATTCAAGAATACTGAAGGAAGAAAAACATGTTTCTGTATTCATGAAGTGTATCATCTAGCAGGAAAGATGCTGCTGCAATAAATTACTAATGTGATGAGTGTTATGAAAGTGAAGTACAAGGGCCACCAGGAGACCTAAACTTGGTGGAGGTCAAGGAGGGTTTTCCACAGGAAGTGCTGTGAAATCTGAGATTTGGAGATTTCGAATCTGAATTCGAAAGATTTAGCTCAGTGGACGGTGAGTTTGGCTTATGAGGGAAGGGAGTGTTTTAAGAGAGGGAAGAACATTTGGGAGGCTCAAGGCGAGGGCCCCTTTAAGGACTGAAAATAAGACCTGTATTGTTGAAGTGTACAGGACAAAAGTGACACTGGCACCAAGATGAGGCTAGAATATTCTAAGGCAGATGACAGGCTATACAAATAGTCATGAGGATGATAGAATCATGTTTCTGTTTTAAAAAAGATGACTATTTCCTCGAGATAGCGTGAATTCAGTTTTGCTCTTGTTGCATTTGAAATGCCTAAGAGCAAATAGAAGGAGAATTTTGGTGCTTTCAAGTGAAGTCTGGGTTAGGGATGAAAGCATGGTGGTGAATTTATACTGCAGAGTCTACCAGGAGACCTAGAGAGAGTATAGTGAGATGACAGGAGAGCTGGAGAATTTGGAAGAGGTAGTATTTAACAGTCGGCTCTGGGAGGAGAGTCTAGCGGAGATGACTGTGAGAAGGAGCAGCCGGAAGGATGGGACGTGTGTGGCTTGACAGTACGGCATAACGGTGTGGCGTGCTGGAACGGAAGACAAGCATGTTTCCAGAAGGAGGAAAGGTTCAAATTCACCGTGCTGAGAGGGCAGTAAGTTAAGGACTGAAAAAAAAAAATATGTCAAAGGAACTCTTACGTTGCTTGTGGGTATTTTTCCCCTGAAATGGGAAGATTTCAGGAGATTGGGCGTGACTTTTATGTGTCAGAGATGAGGAGAAATCACAGGTCAGATGTTAATGACAGTTGTGAAACTAGTTAAATGACTACCCAGTTGTAACTACACTAGGTAGTCTAAGGCATGTGGATAAAACACCCAAATATTTATGAGCTTTGCGTATGGTCAGATATTAAAACAGCTAATAATTCCAATGAAAAGAATACCTAAGTAAATAAAAGTTAAACACCTGCTCTGTGCCAGACAATATTCTCTGCATGTTTTATTTATATTATTTTGAAAAGTCTTGCATGGTGTTGTTCCCCATTTTTGATATGAATAAAATGAATCTTAGACTAGTTTTAACTAATTTTTGCAAGATTTCACAGCTTTCAGTGATAGAATTGCATTTCGGTGCTGACTCCAAAGCACATCCCCTTATGTTAGTAATAATTATACCACTTGTTATTTACTGGCTTACTTCAGGGACTTCCCTGGTGGCTCAGTGGTAAAGAATCTGCCTGCTTCGCGGGAGGCCTGGGTTTGATCCCTGGGTCAGAAAGATCCCCTGGAGAAGGGAATGGCAACTCACTCCAGACTTACTTTAGATGAATGAATGTCCCTAATGGAACATGGTCTTTCCCCCTATTTATATCTGAAATATCTTAGTTTAAGTTGTTATTTTTTTCTTTTTTCGTTCTTAACCATTGAAGAGAATTGGCCAGCAGCATCCTCGTAAAAACGCCTCATAATCTGTGATCCCTGTGATGTTTTCTTGTGTACCTTCCTTTAATGTTGTTTCTTTTCCCCTCCTGTTGGCAGATAATATAGAGCAGTTCCTAACTTTGCAAATATCAGTGCATTACCATGTTGCTGATACCTACTAAAGTTATATTAGCAACATAAATAAGGCATATTTGCCTCTTGTTTTTATGAAGTTGGGAAAGAAGGCTTTTTAATTTACATTTGGCTCAGAATCACCTCGGGGTGTCTTTGCTAAACCAGGCCTGGCTGGCCACCACAGCCATTGCGGTTTAGTTGGCTGTGGCAGGTATGCCGCCATGTGCATTTTAAAGCTACCCAGGGTGAGTCTGATTTTATTTAATACTTGTTTGATTGATTTGGGGCATATATATATTTTTTAATTTACTGTCTACTCTGATTTTTTTTTTTTTTAATTGGGAGAACTAATAGGAAACTAAGGCATCCTGCATATTTCCCATTTATCTTGTGTGCCTGTGCATATAGGAAAACGCGCACAAACACACCCTCCCACAAGTGTGTCCGTCCATCCAGCCATCCTGCCAGTCTCGGTCACTGCTCTCTTCCTGTCTCTGTCCCCCTCTGTTTCTCCCTCATACACTCACCTCCCCCAGCATCTCATCCAGTTGTTTGTCCTTCCTGTGCCCTGCAGAACGGTGGTTGAGCCCAGTCTTCCGGATGAAAGTGAGTTTCTGTACGCCGCACAGCCCGCGCTGCAGAGGTACCGGAGCGCCCGGCTGGCGGTGGCGGAGGTGATGGACTGGTACCGGAACAGAGCGGAGGAGATAGAACATTACGCCCGGCAGGTGAGGCCACAGTGCTGCGTCGGATGCTCTGCATTCAGCGAGTGTCTGGCTGCAAACTGCAGAGCCGGGGATCGTGTGCGCAGTTTGCAGGGGGTGAACTCGATATCTGTGTTCCTTTATTCTTTGCCTCAGAAACGTTTGTGGGTTTTTTTTTTTTTTTTTTTGATTCCTAAAGAGCAAATACATACAAGAAAAGTTGTTCAAAAATCTTTCTTTATAAAGTATAAGCTGCAAAGTATGTACATACTGTTACAGATTTTCCATGTACGCTTAATAGGCTTCATAGCATTTTAATTTAAAAGATTTTTTATCAACATTGAAATGCTTGATTAGTCCCTGTCATGTTGCAGAAATGTAGTTGATGATTACTTTGCTTTTCAGGAACCCTGTTTTAACCTTCATTTCTAATGCTTCTCTGAAATCCAAGACATAATTTCTCTGTTTCCCATGAAGCTGTGATGTGTCCCAGCTTCATCAGAGAGGGGTGTGGAAGAGAGAGATGAGGGTTGTACCAAAGCTTGTGAGTGTGTGAAGGTCGTTCAGTCGTGTCTGACTCATCGCAACCCCGTGGATTGTGGCCTGCCAAGCTCCTCTGTCCATGGAATTCTCCAGGCCAGAATACTGGAGTGGGTAGCCGTTCCCTTCTCCAGGGGAATCTTCCCAACCCAGGGATCGAACCCAGGTCTCCCTCATTGCAGGCGGATTCTTTAACTACTGAGCCACTAGGGAAGTACCGAAGCTTAGGAGATCTAAAAGAGAATCTCTTCCACTAATAGACCTGGTGACTCTGGATCTGCTTGCTGCCTACCTTTCCAGTACCTTGGTTTTTTCAGGGGCTTAGATCTTACCAGAGTTAGTGACAACAAAGAAGATCATCCAGGAGAGACCATTAAAAATTCCACTAATTGAATTTTCTGCAAATGGAAGCGAAAGTTGTCTTCATCCTGGTGGATAGAAGTTGGCAGTTCGGAGCAAGGAATGGCAGGATGCCCCTTGAAATCTCATCCAGGGTCTGGCCAGTGGGTGTCTTTTTCATTCTACTTGTAGTCTTTTCTTTGGACTTCCTGTCCTAACATCAGGTTTTCGTTTGAAGGACCATTCCAGAAGGTCTGAAGAGCAGTTGCACTGTAGGAAGGAAGAAACCCCTTCGTTTAAACTTCTAGTCAGTGTATCTGGCATGGCCCTGTGTCTCCATTTGATAGCCTTCTTTAATTTCTGCTTAGTCTAATTCCTGTTTTTAGTATTCATAGAATTGAAGATGAATTATTTTCTGGAGCTGATGGGATTATTATAGATCCAGCTTTTTCGAGGGTGGCCAAGAATATATATGATTGACTTTTTCAGGTTTTTGAAAATTACTGAGGACATTTGAAAATGTTTAGAATTCTAAGATACCAGAATGAAAAATTCTCTGGAGGGGTTCTGGTCTGATTTTCTATGTTATAGGTAGACAAACAGATTCACAGAGAAGAGAGTGAATAGCTTGCTCAGGCACACACAGTAGCAGAACCAGATGGAATCCAGGTCTCTGCACAATCTTTCTTATGAAGTCCATATAAAAATGGACAGTTGCACAGATCTTAATGGCTGAAAGCAAGATAAATTAATCTAAAAAAGTGGTTCTAAATTCTTAGATCCATAGTATTTTTTTCTGTAGCAACTATTTTGTAATACTTCCTTATTATCCTGATGTGAGAATCATGGACATAATCATTTACATAAACAGTTTCCAAAACAGTAACACAGTGACTTAACTGTGATACATAAAATCTATAAATGCTTCATCATGAGTACACTAAAAAAGTGACTAAAGTCCGTGAGAAATCACTTTGAACAAGACAGCTGACATTTGCCAATAGATTGAGGGGTATTGCTGAATTAAACATCATGAATGGAATGTGATCAACTCATGGTAAATTTTTTTTTTTTTTTCAGGATATTTGAGAAGGTAGGCAGGGATTAGGGTGATGTGGTCGTGTAGGACTGCCCTACACACTGTGGGACGTCTGGCATCTTGGCTTCCCCCCATTTAATGGTACAAGTTCTACTAATACTTAGGAAAGGCAGAACTGCCTCCTCTAAGTTTCAGAACACCCTCTGGTGGACAGTACTGCTCCTGTTAAAAACTGTAGCCTTAGACCAATATCTTGCATCTGTAAATGACCAATTCATAGGGGTCACGTTAAGCAAAGGCCTTATTACTTTGCTGATTCAGGAGAAACTTAACCTGGTAATAATTGTTGAAAGTTATCAAGTGAGTCGAAGAGGTGCAGTTTTTGTAGTTTGTATAGGCAAATCTAGGTTGTATACCATGTAGATAGATTCCTTTTAAGAACAAAGTCATCATTTGATTTACAGGAATTTATAAATACCTATAGTTGACTATTGTCTCTGGCTTATGAGAAAAGGGATCTTGTTTGAACCAGTTTTGTTGGAGCACTTTGTGGTTTTTAGCTGAACTTCTAGATGTAACACTTGTTATTTTTTGCCTTTTTGAAAGTGGCCAGTGTTTTGAGCATGAGGTGATATCTCACTGTGGTTTTGATTTGCTTTTGCCTAATTTTAATGATTTTCAACATCTTTTCACATGCCTTTTGACTGTATGTCTTCTTTGGAGAATGTCTGTTCAGCTCCTATGCCTGTTTTTTAATCGTTTTTGTTTTTTGTGTTGATTTGTGTGAGTTCTTTATATAGTTTGGATATTAACCCTTTATCAGATAAATGATTTGCAAATATCTTCTCCCATTTGGTAGGTTGTCTTTTCATTTTGCTGATGGTTCCCTTTGCTTGCAGAGCTCTTTAGTTTTGACATAGTTCCACTAATTTGTTTTTTCTCTTGTTTCCCTTGCCTGAGGATAGATCAGAAAGATTTTGCTAGACTGATATCAGAGAATGTTCTGCCTCTGTTTTCTTCTAAAGGTCTTAGAGTTTCAGGTCTCACATTCAAGTCTTTAATCCATTTTGAGTTGATTTTTTTATATGGTATGAAATAATAGTTTTACTTTCATTCTTTTGCATGTGGTTGTCCAGTTTTCCCAACACCATTTATTAAAGAGACTGTCCTCTCTCCATTGTTTGTTCTTTGCTCCTTTGCCATAAATTAATTGTCCATGTATATGTGGGTTTATTTCTAGACTCTCAATTCTGTTTTATTGATTTGTATGTCTGTTTTTCTGCCAATACCAATTTTAGTGTTTAATGACTGAAATTAGTGTTGCAAAATATTTATTCAGGTTTTTAAAAAATAGCACTGACAAAGGAAAAGACCTATACTGGAATGCAAAATGAATTATTTTTTCACTTCTTTATTTGGTTGTTTTATTAATAACTTATTTTTTAGAGACATTTTTGGTTTATAGAAAAATTGAGTAGAAAGTCCAGAGTTGCCATATACTCTCCTCATCCCCCCACCCATTTACTAGTTATCTCTGTTAACGTCTTTCATTTGAGTAATATGTTACAATTGATGAACCAAAATGTCTTAGTGGGCAGGTGGATAAATACAGTGGTACATCCACGTGGTGAAATATTACTTAACTCTAAAAGAGAGGTGAGCAAGCAAGTCAAGAAAAGCAGTGGAGAAACCTAAAATGCATATTCTGAGTTAAAGAAGCCAGCCTGAAAAGGCCACATACTGTTTGATACTGGTTGTGTGACATTCTGGAAAAGGCAAAATAATAGAGGCAGTAAAAAGTTCAGTGCTTGCCAGAGGTTGGTGGTGGCGGGATGAATAGACAAAACACAGAAGATTTTCAAGGCAGTGAAAATACTATGTTACCATAATGATGGGTACCTGTCATGCATTTGTCCAGATCCACAGAGAGGAAGCACCAAGGGTGAACCCTCATGTAAACGGTGAACATTGAGTGATAATGGTGTGTGACTAGGTTCATTGACTGTAACAAAGGCGCTTCCATGGTGGGGAGTACTGGTGTTGCAGGAGGCTGCGTATGTGTGAGGGCAGGGTTAATGTGGGCCGTCTCCGTACTTCCTGCTCATCTTTGCTGTCAACCTATAGCTGCTCTAAAACATGAAGTCTATTAAAAACAAAAGCGGAAAAAAAAAATAGCACTTTCTGAAATAAAAAATTTTGAAGTCTAATTATAATTTCTAGACCTCTTGATTTCTGTTTTAATGATTAAGAATAATTATAAAGAGAGGAAAGTGGTTTGGTGATGCTTTATTTAGTTGGCTATATACTTTCTTTCGTCGCTTTTAGTTATTTAGAAATGCTCATAATTGAGATACCGTTCTTTAGCTTTGTTTTATGTATCGACATTTCATTAGGTTTGTGCTACAATCGAAGTGGTATCTGACACAGTTTTATCTTTTTCATTTTTAGAGATTTATTTGATGTAGGACTACTTCCTTTGTGCCTATTTGGCTTTTGAAAACTTGTTTGTTGGTTTACAAAAATGTGTACATTTAGCAGTGACATTTATCTAGTAAGGGCTTGGGGTATGTGGTATAATTATGTAAGTTGTAGTAGATCCTGCTTTAAGATGTCAATAATTTGATTTTCAAACATTGTTACTTTGGTAAGTATTTTGGAAAGCAACCAATTCAGAGTTGATATTAGAAATCCAGATCTGGATCACAAAATGGGTGAGTTTCAGATTGCTGATGTGCTGCATGTTCAAGCAAGTCAAAGTTGTGCTTGAACAAAGTTGTTTTCTGTGCATCAGGTTTCTTCATACTTTCTGAGATTTTCTGAGTTTTTTAAAAAAAATTGGTATACAGGTAGATGCGGCCTTTCTCACATTAAATGTACTTTTTTTGGGGGGTACTGCCAGATCCCTTCTCTTTTGCCTTATGCCTTCTCTATCAGTAGTTTTCCCCCTTATGTTTATTTTCACCACTGTTTTCAATTGAACATGCAGTTCTCCTTCTTCTTCTTTTTTTTAAACCTCCTTATTTGTCAACTCCTGAGTCTCGGAAGGGCTTTGGGTGGATCTATAACACTGCTTGGAGTTTTTTCTCTGCACTGTGACTGTTCTCTCTCCCCTCTTTTCGCTCTTTTCTCTCAACAATGCATCCCTCATTATTTTTAGTAGTGACTGTGCTTTGTACTTCATGGAGAAAGCTGAGAAATCATTTCCATTTGCCCTATTCTTTCCAGCTTTCTCAGAGGAAGAGGCCCCTCTTCTTTCATTCACTGGCGCTTCTTTCCTCCCCTGTCCTCTAGGTTCCACACTCCCCGCTGGCTGCTCAGGATTGTATCAGCAGTCATCTTCTCTCTCTGTCCTCTTACCTTCAACCTCTGGTCTGTTACCGACCTTCTCCCCGCTACCTTTTTTGAATGTAAAGTTCAAGTCATTACTATTTTGTGTGTATATATTCTCCCTGGCTTCTGTTTTAGCTGTCTTCTTTCCATCACAGCTCAACTCAGACACAGTCACTCTGCTCCTGGTAATCACTTTCTCAGTGTTTGCTCCTCATTTCCCTGGTGTTGGCTGTTTCTGCCACTCCATGGAAGTACCATCAGTAAGGCCCCCTGTTAGCCCTTTAATGGCAGAGCCCCTTCATTTGTTGTTTAACAGCATTGTCCTTTGACACCACTGGCCCCTCTTCTCTGCATTGTCTTCCCCTTAGGCTTCTGTGATATCATTTCACTCTCTTCTATGTCTTTGTGTGAGCTGGTCACAGTCCTCTCCTCCATGTGGCTCAGGGTCTTTGACTTGTCCCTTAAATATTGCTGTCTCTTGGGAGCTATTCTTGTCACTAGTGGAGAGTCTTCTGATGCTAGTAATCACAGTTCTCCTAACTAGTTTTCTTATTTCAGTCCGGTCCATTTCTAGTTCATTCATATTTCATTTGTCATTAATTCAATAAACACTTACTGAATATTCTTTCCAACATATAGGCCTGTTTATGACATACCTCAGTCAAAAATCCTTTGGATTTGCATTTCAAGGTAAACTGCAAACTCCTTAGCTTAACAAATGATGTTCTTTTTTATCTGACTTTTCCCAGCTACTGTAGCCTTGTTTTTCGTCCCTTCACTTCATACCTTTTCTTTGTTTTTTTTCAGTTTATGAAACTGATTGTACTTCCACAACACTCATGCATCTCTCCCTTTCATGCTGTTCTCCTGCCCTTCTTCTTTCTTCACTTACTAATATCCACTGATTCCTTAAAACTCATTTTAAGTGGTCTCTCCTCTGGGAGGTTTTCTGACTCTCAGGTTGGGCTGCATGCCCTCTTCTTTGAGATCCCAGACACCCTCACTCCACTTCAGTCATTAATTTACCAGATTGTGTTTTCCTGTGAGATGGAGATATCTTTGAAAGAAGAGACCTCATCTTACTCAGTTTTATGTTCCTAACATTTAGAATGGTACTCAGTACCTAGTAGGTCCTCAGTAAATAATCCTTATCCTAGGAGTAAAGGAGTAAGTAAGGAGCAGTATAAGGCACTCTGGGTTAAGGCAGTGTTAGATGATTTTGCTGTCAATGAGAATATGTAATTTTATAAATCTGATTAGGTGATAGGAGTGAAATTGCTGTATGTTGAGCATCTATAGGAAAATTGTTCTTTGTTTTGCTCTAAGAAGGTCTAAATAGTTGTATAGAGACAGAGAAAGTGTCTTCCAGAGTTAGTCATTCGTTAAGTGTTTATTGAATGTCATCTATATGGGTGGCATATTGAAAGAATAGGTACTTAATAGGAATATGGAAGCAAAACGTTCTTTTGGGGCGAGAATGGTCTAATGAACACAGATTAATTTCACATTATCACGAATTGGTGGTGGTTTAGTCTCTAAATTGTGTCTGACTCTTGTGACTCTATGGGCTGTAGCCTGCCAGGCTCCTCTGTGCATGGGATTTCCCAGGCAAGAATACTGGAGTGTGTTGTCATTTCCTTCTCCAGGGAGTCTTACCCACCCAGGGATCAAACCTGCATCTCCTGCAGGCAGATTCTTTACCATCTGAGCTACCAGGGGAAGCCCATTATCACTTATTGTTAATATCTATGGTCCCCACACCCTCCCAAGCTTGTTAATGTTTTGAGAACTAAGTAGGCATGTAAAACAGCTCTGAAAACTGTAATGCTCTATGAATTGAAGATGATTGTCTTTTATTTTTATTTTCAGTTTTTCTTGCAGATTATTAGATTCTTTTGAGGCAGTTTGGTGCTGGTATATTTTGTGAAGAAGTCTGATGTTTTTGTACTAAATAAGAATATTAATGATAATGTGATTTTATATAAAATGACTGTAAGAGTTAGGTTCTATACTGGAGCTTTTACTTTAGAAAATATGCGAAAGAAAGACATAATACTCAGAGACTTACTGTCTCCTTTCCCTTTTAGGTTGACTGTGCGTTGTCGCTTATTCGACTTGGAATGGAGCGGAATATTCCTGGCTTGCTGGTTCTCTGTGATAATTTGGTTACTCTAGAAGCATTGGTTTATGAAGCTGGGTGTGATTTAACCCTAACCTTGAAAGAACTGCAGCAGATGAAAGACATTGAGAAACTAAGATTATTGATGAATAGTGTAGGTTTGATTTTAAAAGCTTCTTTTTAAGTGTTCCCTATGTACTTTGATGAATATGTATCTCAAAGCCAAAAGATGTAGTAGCCTTCAAACCAGAGAAGGTAGTCAATAAAGGAAGGCTTCTTGACTTAAAAAAAAAAAAATTAAATTTTATGAATAAATTCCTGAAATCCGAAACCTTTTTGGCTGGTTTTGTACCTTCTTTGCCCTTCATCCATGCTTATCTATAAATGACTATCCCCCTTCCCCCCCCCCCCCCCCAGCTAGGCATATTTAAATTAGCTGTCATTCTAGTAATCATGTTTCTGAATCTGTCATTATGCTGGGCTTAGGCTGTGAGGTCCCTCTAGTGTGTTCATGGCACTAGGAGATGGGCTACAGTGCTCTTGCTGTTGGCTCTGCCAGCCCCAGACAGCAGGTTGATTCTCCTGCTGCCTCTGGGGTCCTTATGAGGCATGAACTGGAGTGTCTATTTGAGAAAGTGTTGGCTTTCATTGTTTGCCAGTCTGTTTATCTTTGATCTTTATGACTTGTCTGTTATTACCAGGTGTTAATATTTAACTTAACGTGTGTTTGTTTTGGTGAAATGCATTTTCAGTGTTCTGAGGACAAGTATGTGACAAGTGCCTACCAGTGGATGGTTCCCTTTCTTCATCGCTGTGAGAAGCAGTCTCCCGGAGTGGCTAATGAGCTGCTAAAGGAATATTTAGTAACTCTAGCAAAAGGGGACTTAAAGTTACCCCTGAAGATATTTCAGCATTCCAAGCCTGATGTAAGTAGAAACGTCTTCAAAATCTCTGTACATTTTCCCCTTAAGAATTATGTTTTATTTACAAAATTTGTAATACTCGGCTTTGCAAGTAATTTCTCTTCAAACCAGAAGTGATGGCCATTTTATTTTTTAAAAATGTTTTATAAATTGAGTCCAAAAATATTTTGAAAGTTCATCATTGATGTTTATCTTGATTGATATACTCGAAGTGTATTGACTTTCTACTACATTGTGGAAAAGGCAGTACCGAAAAGTCTTAATAGTTGAAAGATAATGAATTCCTACCATAGGCCTACTTTTCAAGTATTAACTTATTTAATCTTTATAGCAATCCTGGGAGGTAGATATGTTTATTGTATTTATATTATAGGAAAAGAAAACCATGATGTAGAGTGGTTAGGTAGTTGCCCAAGGTCAAGGTAAGGAGAGGAGCTTAGGTTCAAACATAAATTTTCTAATTTCCCAGACATGTTCTTAACCATTGTGCTTTACTGTAATACCAATAGAAGAAGAAAAGATTTCTGCCCTTGAAGACCTTCACAATATTTATTAAGTTCTTTAGAATCTCAAAAGGAGATCTTTTGATTATTCTAAATAACTCTTACATTTGCTTAAGACTGATCTACCTGTCTGTCTGTCTGTCTGTGTATCTGTCTGTCTATAGGGTTCACATACTTGTTCAGATTCACTGGTGGTAAGTTGTTTTCTTAAATGAGGCATACTTTTGCAACATAAATAGCCTCTTAATTTAGCCATGAATAAAATATGCTGTTTCAAGGGATTAGTGGCTCCCTTTCCATTGGAGGGACTCAAGCAGAATGGCATAGTCCTTTGAGACACTAACTTTGTAGTGAGAGTTAAAGCCTCAGGTTGTGGTTTGAGCAGAAGCCGTTGAAGGCCTCCTCCAGTCCTAAATTCTAATTGGATGTTCTTCTTGTACCGCCTTTGTTAGCAATCTGAAATCCTCTAAGGTGTATGGTCATAGGCCAGTGTAATAAAGACAGAAAGGAAAGCATTGCTTACTTAGGCTCACACAGTTTTTGGTTTCTGGAAGGGTTGTCTGTCAGAAATGTCTGTTTATTGACTATTTAAAGTTTTCCATCTTCTCATAAGCACCTTCCACTTAGTATTCTGATTTTAAGTTTGGGGTGGTTTACTGTGAGCCAGGGGTGGGTTGCTTATGACAGCAGAATGCTATGTGAGAAGCAGGATGGATTGAATATGAATGTTTTATGAGGAAGAAAGAAGTGACTTTAAATTCTTTCCAGTAATCTTGTTTGTGATCTTCCTTCTTTACAGAGTCTTGTAAATCCTTTGTATATAGTCAGCTTTTTGTTGTTTTTACTTGGCAATTTAGCATGCGCCTTTTGAATAAAACATATAGCCATTTGTTTTTGTTGAAATTTGTCAACATCAAAGCAGAGAACGATGGTATTTGCTGGGCTCTTCCTTTCCAATCTGCTGTCTCTGTTTCTATCAGTGTTACCTTTCTGCAATGCAAATTTGATCATGTCTTGATCTTTGCACAGTCTCTGGTGACCTACCATTGCGGGGTAAATGTTGGGCTGTGGTAAGTGGTGTAGAAAGTTCGCTGGGGTTTTCTTTTAGTCTGCCTCTTCAGCCTCATTTCCCTCTACGAAGGCACTCGTTTACCCACACTACTCACCTTATCACTCTGTCGGGTTCTTTTATGCCTTTTTATGTTCTTTGAGGATGTTTCCTTTGCTTGAGATAATCAAGCCCCTTTCCATCACTTAGAGGTTCTGCAGTGACTCAGACAGTAAAGAATCAGCCTTCAATGCAGGAGACCTCGGTACAATCCCTGGGACCGGAAAGTCACTTGGAGGAGAACAGGGCAACCCTCTCCAGTATTCTTGCCTGGAGAATCCCATGGACAGGGGAGCCTGGTGGGCTATATATAGTCCATGGGGTCACAAAGAGTCAAGCACAACTAAGTGACTAACACTTTCGCTTCTTTTAATTATAAATACCTACCTGTCAGTCAAGATCTGGCTGTCATTTATCCAGTGGTTCTGATGGAAAATCAGTGTTATGTACAAGTAATTTCCACTCTTGTTTTGCTGTGCCCACCATTCTCATGTGGGGATTGAGCTATTTCAGGTTTCAAAAAGACTGCCATATTTCCAGTTCTCCAGTACTCATAGGGTGTGATCCTTCGGGGTCCAGAGTAGAAGCACTGGAAACTTCCTTGGCCCTTCTCCTTGAACATCCAAGACTGTATCCCAGCAATGAGGACACAGGGGATCGTCTGCTTAACATAAACTCTCAGCTGCAGTTTCCTGCTGGCCTGCCTTGGACTCACACTCCTTAGGAAGTTGAAAAGTGCCTCTGGGACTGTGCTGTTCAGTATGGTAGCCACTAGCCATGTATGGTTTTGTAAATTAAAATGGAAAACTCAGTTACTCACTCCCACTAGTTTTTTATGCTCGTCACAGTATTTTATAATTACAAACCAAGCTACAATGTCCATATTTGTTTTGTGTCGTTGGCATATATATATCTTTAGGGTATATTCCTACAAGGGGATCCTGGGCTCTATGGGTTGTGTTGTGTTGGTATTACTGCATTTCTTTTCAGATAGGTTGTTCCAGTTTACATCCACCAGCAATGTATGAACATGGCTCTTTCTCCACAACTTTGCAGACAGAATATGTTGTCATATTTAAAAAGTTTTTGCCACCACGATGGGTGAAAAATGGCATTTCAGTGTTGTTTTAATTTGTACGTCTCTGAATATGTGTGAATTTGATCATTTTTCCTTGTGCTTGACAGGCATTGTCATTTTTGTGAATTGTCCATTCCTACCTTTTTTTGTTGCTCAGTCTTTTTTCCAATTTTCACTTGGATTTTTGTCTCTTTGTGCCTTAAATTTTAGAAATTCATGTGTATTAGTGTAATTAATTATTTTTCTGTGGTTTCTAGTGTGAATATTTCACCCAGTTGGTAGGTTATCTTTTGACTTTGTTTATGGTATATTATATCATGCAAATTTTTTACAGTTCCCTTTATGTAATATGGGCTTCCCTGGTGGCTCAGAGGTTAAAGCGCCTGCCTGCAATTTGGGAGACCTGGGTTCAATCCCTGGGTTGGGAAGATTCCCTGGAGAAGGAAATGGCAACCCACTCCAGTATTCTTGCCTGGAGGATCCCATGGACACAGGAGCCTGGTGGGCTACAGTCCATGGGGTCGCAAAGAGTCGGACACGACTGAGTGACTTCACTTTTATGTAAAATAGGAATAACACCAGCACTGACTTTACAGGATTGTTTTGAGGATTTGTGAGTTAATGCACGTGAGGCACTGAGAAGCATTACCTGGCACACAGTAGTGCTTCCCTGGTGGCTCAGATGGTAAAGAATATGCCCACAATGTAGGAGACCTGGGTTCAATCCCTGGGTTGGGAAGATCCCCTGGAGGAGGGCATGGCAACCCACTCCTGTATTCTGGCCTGGAGAATTCCATGGACAGAGGAGCCTGGCGGGCTGCCTCCATGGGGTTGCAAAGAGTCAGACAGGACTGAGCGACTAAGCACAGCACAGACACACAATAAGAGAATGAGAAAAGTTAGCTACTTCCGTTAACCTTTACTGACGCTTTTATTGTGCTCTGCGTTGCCCCTGTTTCACCAGTTTGTCACTTTGCAACCTTAGGTAACTTACTCTTTGTCAAATGTTGATGTCAAATTAATGATCTTTTTTTTTTTTTTTTTTTTAATGATCTATTTTGTAATACCTTGAAGAAGAACATATATATAAATCCTGTAGCCCAAGTACTTTAGAAAAGTTAACTTCCCTGGTAACCTCATTGTTTCTTCTTTGCATCCTTTTCTTCTATTCTTCTGTTGATGTGATTTTTCTATTGAGAAAATACCCTTTTTGGACAGCTTCTCTTCATCACTTTGCTGTTTTGGGGGGTTTTTTCTTTTGTGAGTTTCTACTAAAATGTTGAAAAGCAGTAGATCTTTATTGTGGAAATCACCTTAATCTTATTTTGTTGTTGTAAAGAGCTCTAAGAAAATACTTTCAGTCTGCTGTTTTGGAGGCAATAATATAAGCATTTTACTTGTATTAATTTATTTAATTCTCACAGCAGTGCTATTAGGAAGATGTTAATATCCCAGTTTTATAGATGAGAAAGGACTTCCTTGGTGCCTCAGATGGTAAAGAATGTGCCTGCGATACAAAACAAGACACAAATCTGTTACTTCTATATCCCAGAAAATACTCTAAGAATGGCCCTTGCCCTTTGTGGCTTGCAATGGGAAAGTGACCCTAAATAGCCATATTTCTGCATCAGAAATATGGAATATGTTTTGGGATATGAATATTACTGCATTACAATGTGACTTCTTTGAAGAAAATGTCAATACTGTTGAGCTAAATGACTAATACTTAATGCATACTGAAAAATAGCAGGTTTGAACATCTCTGAATATTAGTTAAGGAATTTTATGTATTTTATTTTGATTGAAACATAAAATTTGGCTTTAGGGTTAGAAATGTTGTTTTTAATGAATTGCCTTTTTAATTCACTATGTTTTTCTGTCTACTTTATCTTAAATGGGTCATAAATTGAAGAATCTGTTTTCAGCAGATGCAAGGCTTATGGGTACAAATTGTCTTTTCTCGCTGATTCTGTAATTAAAATGCAATTTCATTTAGAGTTATTAAAGACCCCAAAAGTCTGTAAGCTAAAAAAAGCCAAGATTTGTTTCTGCAGCTGATTAATTGCACTATTTAATATTCTGTTGACAGTGGTGCTGGTATATGGCAAAACTGAATGTAAATCTATTGACATTTCATACAACATGCTTTATTTCTCTAGTTGCAGCAAAAAATCATTCCTGATCAGGACCAACTAATGGCAATAGCACTAGAATGCATCTATAGCTGTGAACGAAATGACCAGCTTGCTCTTTGCTATGACATATTAGAATGTCTACCACAAAGAGGATATGGGTAAGAATCCACAGTGTGCCATTTTTGTGGTTGTGTCTTTTTACTCTAACAGTTAAAATGAAAATGTTGCTTCTCTGAATGTTCTTTATAGAGAATTTGGGGAATATAAAATAAATAAAGAAGAAAATGAAATCGTATGCAAACCTGTTGCCTCAAGATAAACAGTTTTCTAATAGTGTATGAGAAGCCACTATAATTTTGTCAACCTTGATAATTATCCTTTAAAAAATAAACATCATCACTGTCACCACAACAAGAAGCACTTTAAGTGGATAGACAATAATGTATCTTTGTTTTAAATTGTGTTTCTAATTAATCTTTTCCCATATTTTTGGGCTGGCTGTATTTCTTCTATGAATTGTTTGTTCTTGGCCCTTGCCCTGAATAAAACTTTTAAGTAATAATGTGTGGATATACATACCTCATTTTCTTTACATCTTATATCTTTATTGAGATATAATTAGCATTCAGCACAATGTAAGTTTAAGGTTTAAGCATAATGACTTACATATGTTGTGAAATGATGACTACATTTAAAATAAAACTTTTTTCTTTATGAGAACTTTTAGGATTTACTATGTTAACAACTTTCCAATACAACATACTTCAGTATAACTGTAGTTATCATGTTATACATTATATCCCCAGTACTTATTTATCTTATAACTGAGAGTTTATACCTTTTGACCACCTTTATTCAGTTCCCCTTCTGGTGACCACAAATCTGACCTCTTTTTTGTTTGTGTTTTTTTTTTTTTTTTTATATGATACCTCCTATAAGTGGGATCATACAGTATTTGTTTTTCTCTATCTGACATATTTCACTTTGCATAAAGCCCTCAAGGTCCTTCCATGTTGGCATAAATGGGTGACTTCCTTCTTTTTTATGGCTGAATAGTATTCTGTCATGTGTGTGTATATCACATTTTCTTTATTCTTTCCCTTTATCCTTTGATGGGTAGTTAGATTGTTTCTGTATCTTGGGAATTGTAAATAATGCTGCAGTGAACATGGGGTACAAATATCTCTTTGATACAGTGATTTGGTTTTATTCAGATATATAACCAGAAGTGGAATTGCTAGATAATATGGTAGTGCTATTTTCAATTTTTTGAGGAGTGAATATACATATTTTTAACTGGGCTTATGTTTAAGTAGAAATTTACATAACATTCTTTTGGGTCATTTAGATGTATGCAAACCGGATTTGTATTTTCTCTTTGAAAGTCACACAACAATCATTCTTTTAATTATACTTTAAAAATGTAGTATATATTATAAATTTCATATCTGCAGAAGTTAATGAAAGCACATGGAAAAGCACTGAATGAAAAATTAGTGGGGCTGTCTCTATGCCTTTGTGATGACAGCTGAGTCACTTATGTGGTCATCAGTTTCCTCATTTGCAGAATCAGCTATTTAGACAAGAAGTCCTCCTCATGCTCTATTTCTTTTTCTCCCACCTCTTTCTTCTTTGCTCTCTTTTCTTTCCAAGGAAATATTTGTTTTTGTGTGTGTGTGTATGTGTGTGTAATGAATGATAAAAGTCACTGATTTTGCAACCCATTGTGAAATAATTGTTTCATGTAATCTTTCAGTTCAGTTCAGTCGCTCAGTCGTGTCTGACTCTTTGTGACCCCATGGACTACCACATGTCAGGCTTCCCTGTCCATCACCAACTCCCGGAGCCTACTCAAACTCATGTTCATTGCATCGGTGATGCCATCCAACCATCTCATCCTCTGTTGTCCCCTTCTCCTCCCACCTTCAATCTTTCCCAGCATTAGGGTCTTTTCCAATGAGTCGGTTCTTCGCATCAGGTGGCCAAAGTATTGGAGTTTCAGCTTCAGCATCAGTCCTTCCAATGAATACCCAGGACTGATCTTCCTTAGGATGGACTGGTTGAATCTCCTTGCAGTCCAAGGGACTCTCAAGAGTCTTCTCCAGCACCACAGTTCAAAAGCATCAATTCTTTGGCGCTCAGCTTTCTTTATAGTCCAACTCTCACATCCATACATGACTACTGGAAAAATCATAGCCTTGACTAGATGGACCTTTGCTGGTCAAGTAATGTCTCTGCTTTTTAATATGCTGTCTAGGTTGATCATAGCTTTTCTTCCAAAAAGTAAAGTGTCTTTTAATTTCATGGCTGCAATCACTATCTGCATTGATTTTGGAGCCCCAAATAAGTTTCTCACTGTTTCCATTGTTTCCCCATCTATTTGCCATGAAGTGATGGGATCAGATGCCATGATCTTTGTTTTCTGAATGTTGAGTTTTAAGCTGACTTTTTTATTCTCCTCTTTCACTTTCATCAAGAGGCTCTTTAGTTCTTCTTCACTTTCTGTCATAAAGCAGAAATTCTGGTGTCATCTTTAATAGTACTGAAATCACGTGAAAAATTGATGGGGAAGGAATACTCGCATGGTACCAAGGTATTACCTTTAGCAGATATTTTTAACTTTTTTTTGTAATTTCATAAGGGAAATTTACTTTTATAAAGTTCAAGTCTGACTGTTGTCACATTTGATCAAGTTATCAGAAATGGCATCACTTAGAGTCAGATAGCCTAGCAGTATGTGCCTCCTGGTGAGAAGCAGTATGAAGTAAAATTATTTATCCTGAATCTAATCAGTACTTTAAGTTGGACTTCTAGTTTACAGTAAATGTAGGGAATAGAAGAACAAGTTAAATAACACCTTGAAGAAAAAACCAGATAAATACAGACTGAGATATTCTAGAGGTCAGGTTGTCTTCAGTTTGAAAAGTCCGTGTCATGAATAAAAACACATTGGTGGGGGTGAGGGGGAGCTATTCTGAAATTAAGGTGTCCAAGGGAACGTAATCCCCTTCTAATCTTTAACCATAAAATAATGTTATCTACTAGTTAAAATGAGGACAGTGGGAGACTTGTAATCGACAAGCAGTTGTGGGCTACTCTCATGCCCTATCCTTGGATACCTGTCTTCATTACAGATCATGTTTTTTTCCCTCAACTTTGTCTGTGTCCTTTAAAATATTATACTCATATTGTTTACTGATTTTCCAACTTCAGATGATAATTGATTTTGGTTTATGGAAGCCTACCCTGCCCCCATACCTACTTCTCCTAACCATTTTCTCAATGTAGTTAAAGAGGTATTTTTATCATTGTGATTATGTATATACTGTTTACACAGAGCTAGTTATGATTGTATTTTCTCTTTATGCATTTTTTTCCCCTTGGATTGAATAATTTCCTTGTCATTGTTTCCATTTATTCCCCTCACTCTTCTGACAGAAGTGTAAAACTCCTTTTCAAGGTCAAAAATATCTGGTAATCTTTGTTTTCTCTTTTCACACTCTCTCTTACTTCAAAGAAACGTCTTAGAATTGTCTTTTCTCTTCCTCTGGTATGGATTTATTGTTTACTCTGCTGTACATTGGTCATCTGTCCTCTGTTGTTATGTTTCATTTCTGGAGTTATTATCTTCTCCTTTCTTTACTTATTCCCTCACTTTGATAGAACACAGTCTTGAATAGCTTCTTGTCAAATATCACACAGAAGCATTCTTATTTTAAGACTGTTCCATGTCAGAAAAATGTCATGGTTGCATCCTTACACTTGGAAGGCTTGGCTTGCTTGGAGATCTGGGTTAATGATCCTTTTGCTTATGAGCTTTGAAGGCATCACTCTTATCTTCTCCTTCCAGTGTTGGTGAGAAGTCCAAGGCCATTATATGGCTTTTTTCTTCTGTTTTTGGAATCCTTCCTACCCTTCATCTCTAATGTTCTGAAATATCATAAGGATGTATTCTATTGTGAATCTGTGTTTATCATTACATAGTGTGTTCCAACCTGGAAACTCATGTCCTTCAGACTATTCTTTCTTATATTTTTTCCTGTTATGTTTCTTTGATTAGTTTATTTGCATGCCCTTCTATTTTTCTTTTTTGCACACTTTAAATTTATTTACTGCCTTTTTTTGTTATTTTTTCCCTACCTTTTGACCTTTTGTAATATGGTCTGGGAAATTTCTGCAATTTTATCTTCTAATCCTTATTTTGAATTTTAAAATTTATTTTGGCTTTCTTAAATTCCATGAATTTTTCCTCATTCACTTTAGAACAAAATAATATCCTGCTCTTTTTTCACAGATGCATAAACCCTATCTATACACCCTGCATTACCCTCACTCCACCATGATCTTTGATTTTTCATATTTTGTTTGCATCTCTGCTTTAACCGTGAGGTCCTTTCCTCCATGTCTAATGATTCTTGACCATTAATTTATATCTAATAAGTAATAATTGCTATCTTATTGGATAATATCTGATTGGATGTCTTGTGACAAGCTGAAGGCTTTTCATTATAGGGGTCCTTAGGAAATTGCTGTATTTGTGAGCAGCTAGATTATCTGTCTTGTTTTAGTTTTAATTTCTGGAGGGTAGAGTAATCTTGCACTCTGTCTATTGTGTTACAGGAATGTTGGGTGGTTCATAGATCCTGATTGTTGATCTCTTTTCTTTAAGAGTTGAAGTGCTGACCCAAGAAGGAATCAAGGCAAATAGTCTTGTTCCTGGTAAAGCTAAATGGAGACTGTACTAGTGGTTAATACTTCCCTTCCTCAGTCCAGGTTTAGGGAATCTTCATATAGAAAGAAAAGGTGTAGTCACGGGGGGACTCAGCATCTGTGTATTACCGAAAACTGTGTGGATAGGACCACAGGCTCTTTCATATCTTTGGTGAAGAGCAGCAGGCCTACCCCTGGAAATCATGGGGGTTCTGTAGGCAGCACAGGACTGGTAATGTGGATTGTCTTAACAATTTTTTAGCAAAATATCATTACCCATCCTTTAAAAACCTCAGCCCAGTAGATGTCAGAGTGCCTCAAATCAAAGTGCTTTTCTCAAAGGGTATCAAGAGATGCAGAGCCCTTTCCTTGGCAAGCATCTCATAGGGCAGAAGTGTTGGGGAAATTCTTTTTACATGATCTTCAGGGATGACATGATGGTCCCTCTGCCTGCTTGATGCCCCCTTGGTTGTCCTTGAATCGTCTAGGTAAAATCATTGACTTCCAACTGACATGTGCAGTTTTTAAAAGTAAACGTATTAGACTTTGTTCTTCAGTAAGGTCAAAGAGGCATGAATATCAATTAGAGCTTATCTATCAACTTATAACCAGTAATTTGCCTGCTGTGAGGGGATTTAGTCATTATATTAATTGAATTATGATATTCAGAGAACTATTTTTTTTATGTAGACATTATAATGAGGGGGCTTCCATTGTGGCGCATTTCGCTAGAACATGGAAGCAACCTAGATGGCTACTGACACATGAATGGATAAAGAAGCTGTGGTACATATACACAATGGAATATCACTCAGTCATGAAAAGGAACACACTTGAGTCAATTCTGAGGAGGTGGATGAACCTAGAACCTATTATACAGAGTGGAGTGAGCCAGAAAGAGAAAGATAAATGTCGTGTTCTAACATATATTCAGAATCTAGAAAAATGGTTCTGATGAACTTATTTACAGGGCAGCAGTGGAGAAACAGAGAGAAAAGACTTATGGACGTGGGGAGGGGAGGGTGAGATGTATGGAAAGAGTAACATGGAAACTTACATCACCATATTCGAAACAGACAGCCAACGGGAATTCGCTGTCTGGCTCAGGAAACTCAAACAGGGGCTCTGTACCAACCTAGAGGGGTGGGCTGGGGAGGGAGACGGGAGGGAGCTTCCAAAGGGAGAGGATGCATATAGACCTATGTATGGCTGACTCATGTTGAAGTTTGACAGAAAACAACAAAATTCTGTAAAGCAATTATCCTTCAATTAAAAAAAAAAAAGAATCCACCCACAATGCGGGAGACCTGGGTTTGATCCCTGGGTTGGGAAGATCCCCTGGAGAAGGGAAAGGCTACCTACTCTAGTATTCTGCCTTGGAGAATTCCATGGACTATATAGTCCATGGGGTCACGAAGAGTTGAACATGACTGAGCGCCTTTCAGTTTCTCTATAATGAGGGGATGAGTATATTTGTTTTCAGAGTGTAGGCTAAGAAATGCCGTGTGTGTGTGTGTGTGTGTCCAAAAGCTTTTTTTCAGCTTCAGATGAATGGTTTCTGATCTAACAGACTTTTAAAAAAATTTTTTGTTAAACAGACACAAAAAGCATGATACTCTTCTGTTTGTTCCATTTATTTCTTAATGGTTGTATTTCATTATTGTAATTTTCTAAATAATTTCAATGATAAATTAGTCTAGTATTAAAGTATAGGCCTTCAGAATATTTACTCTGGTTCTTTTTGCTCCTCATGCCAAGTTTGTCAGTTTACATTCTCTTAGTGATTAGTTGTTTATTTTCAGTGATTAAATGGTTTTATTTACCAAATGGTTAACCATATATTTATTCAGTATTTAGGATATTAGATTCTTGTGTGTCTTACACTGCACATTCCACCTGGCTGAAAAAAATCTTCAGTCATTATGTTTGTGAATGTCATTCACAAAGGAAGAACATTGTATTCTGAAAATCAGTGACAAATGTTTATTGTAGAGCTACAAAATGATAATTTAAGAATATTATTTCTGAATGAGTATGTTAATTGAAGTTAGCTCTGAAAAATGATCTTTTGTTTTTGAAGGACTTTAAGTGGAATATACCCTAATTTATCACTCCGGTCCAAAGCTGAAAACTTGGTTTAAAAAGATAGTATAATCTTTGTAAATTGCTTGAAATAATTGCCATATAGATTTAGACCAGGACAAATTGATAGTTTTAAAAATAGTGAGTTCAAGGTAGGTCACTTTTAATTTTCCAAGTCCAGATGAGATTTTTATTTGGTTTTCTCATCAGATCATAAGATCTTGCTTGAATTCAGCCAGATCATTGGTTGGAAGGCATCAGAGTGTGTCGGGTACGGTTGTTCTCAGTTGAGAGCTGTCCCTCCAAGGTTGGGACACACAGTTGCAGAGGGTGGCCGGGGGCTTTTATGGCAGTTGCTTAACTTTTCTGCCTTATTCCTTTCACTTGCATGTGTGTTGTACTGTACTAAGTCTGTCCTGTCAGCCATGTTCTTATTAGTTTATGATCTTTTTTGTGGTAATGTTTCTCCTAGTCTCCCATCTGATTTTTTTCCTGAGAGAGAGTTTGCTGGTTATCTCAACTCTCTGGTAGAAATGATCTATATGATGACTATGTACTTCTCCTTCACTTTTAAATATTACAGTGGAGGCAGTGTGAATGATGAGATGTAAAAGCCCCTTGAGTATATAGAATCCTAGTGGACACGTCCTATGAGAGTCACAGGTGGTGTAGACAGGACCAGGACAAAGCCACTGTGAGGCCCGTGGCTCCTAATCTATTTTATTGTTTAAAAAAAAACAGAAATAAATGATAGCTTCATTCTTTATCACTTCTTTGAAGAAAGACTACAGTTGATTTATAATTCTTTTTTGCTTTTCATGAGAACTAAACTAAAAGTCTTTAGGAAAATAGTTGCCCATGTCTCACTAATCTTTAATAGAAAATATTGTTCTGTTCTAGTATTTTTTATCTTAATCTCTTTTGAGTTATGAAAGATGCTGAATGAGTGTAGGAGATGAGACTGACATTTTACCTGGACAGTATGATGCCACTTTAATTTATTAACGTCCAAGGGAAACATCAGTTTTGTTTTTTTTTTTTTTAAACTTGAGTTTGGTATTTTAGGTAAAAAGCTACTACTGAAACCTAATTTTAATTATTTTTTCTTTATCCTTCAGTCAGAAAACAGAGGTCACCACAGCGCTTCATGACATGGTAGACCAACTAGAGCACATTCTCAGGTGAGAAAACTGGCAGTCTGGTCTATGCTGATTAAAGACATCGGTCCAAGAAATGTTACATTAAATATGCCCAGTGGTCATTTCTACATTGATCTCATATTTGCTTGATTCTCCTAGGAGTGAATGAATCCAATGCTAGCTTATCTCAGCAGAATGCTGCAGTAGTGGAAACATGAACTTTGAAGACTAGTAGCTGTTGCTGCTGCTAAGTCCCTTCAGTCATGTCTGACTCTGTGCGACCCCATAGACGGCAGCCCACCAGGCTCCGCCGTCCCTGGGATTCTCCAGGCAAGAACACTGGAGTGGGTTGCCATTTCTTTCTCCAATGCATGAAAGTGAAAAGTGAAAGTGAAGTCGCTCAGTTGTGTCCGACTCTTCGAGACCCCATGGACTGCAGCCTACCAGGCTCCTCCATCCATGGGATTTTCCAGGCAAGAGTACTGGAGTCGGGTGCCATTGCCTTCTCTGAAGACTAGTAGAAGTGTGTTCAAATCTAGGTGTTGTCACTTACTAGCTGTGTGATCTTTGAGCCTATGGTTTTCTTAGCTGTAATACCTATAATATCTAACTCATGAGATGTGAAACTAATATTATATTAAGGGCTTCCCTTGTGGCTAGGGTGGTAAAGAATCCGCCTGCAATGTGGGAGACCTGGGTTCGATCCCTGGGTTGGGAAGATCTCCTGGAGAAGGGAAAGGCTACCCACTCCAGTATTCTGGCCTGGAGAATTCCAGTCCATGGGGTCTCAGAGAGTTGGACACGGCTGAGTGACTTTCACTTTCACTTTAAGCTTTTAAAGTACCTCACACTTAGTAGGTAAATAAGAAATATTAGTTCCTTCAGCCATTACTACTTCTACCAGCAAACAGTGTTTACTTTACTCCTTTTTTTGGGGTATACTAAAGGAGATCAGTCCTGGGTGTTCATTGGAAGGACTGATGCTGAAGCTGAAACTCCAATACTTTGGCCACCTCATGTGATGAGCTGACTCATTTGAAAAGACCCTGATGCTGGGAAGAGTTGAGGACAGGAGGGGAAGGGGACGACAGAGGATGAGATGGCTGGATGGCATCACCGACTCGATGGGCATGAGTTTGAGTAAACTCCGGGAGTTGGTGATGGAGAGGGAGGCCTGGCGTGCTGCGATTCATGGGGTTACAGAGTCAGACACGACTGAGCGACTGAACTGAACTGACATTTGATTGAATATTTGGATTATAGGAGTAACTAGCAATATTCTTTACTGTGAAAATGAAATATTAAGCTCTTTTGGAGACTGAAAATTTCCAAATTGGTATTCAGAAAGTGTAATATTGTTTACTAGCGTTCATTTTTATATTTATATATGATGTGCTTACATGTAAGTTTTAAGTATTTACATTAAAATTAAATTTTAGAAATAATAAACTTTGTTCTTCCAATATACAGTTGTGGAAATTGTAAATAATAACATCACTTGATAGTGTTAGTATGTAAAGTACAAGTATTTGGAATCTACTAATTTGATGTCTCTCTCCTCCCCACAGCCTCTCTAAAAAATTGAGCATAGTTTGAACAAAACTTAATTTGTTAAGTTAATATAGATTCAGTCCTTACAAATCTACATGGTTTCTTTTATTTCCCTAATGAAGTGGGAAGGAGCTTTCCCAAAGAGATACAGTATAATAAACATAATGTATTTCATAAAAAATTATTGCTGCATGAGAAACATTATTTATTTCACCACATGTTCCTGGATGTAACCGTGAATTGTGTTCATAGTCAAATTATGCTCTCAGTACCTCAGGCAAACAGTGGCACCCTGTAGGTTTATGGATGATTCACAAGTGTTTCACTGTTCACCTTAATTTACTAACCTTTTAAAAGGAAAGCTTTTCATTCCTGTTCCAATTTTACCTCATAGCCATTAATAGTTGATAAATGTTTAGTGTATATAATGTCAGGTGAAATGACCCATTAAACTTACCTTTATGAAGAGTTACTGAAATTTGTCTGACCTATAATTCATAAATGTGAGATTTGGTGAGAACATACAAGATGTATATACAGTGCTGGTAATTATGGAATAAGATATCCTAAGAAGATCCATATAAGAACAGGAATCTTATTTGTTTGCTTATAGAATGGATTCCTTAGGAAGATTGAGCCTTACAGTATTTCTGTGGTTTTCCAACTCTAAAATCCTTTGCTTATTGCTTTTCTAGGAGTCTTGCCTATAACAAAATACTCACTAGGATTGTAAAGAGTTAAAGCTGGGTATTGCAGTGATAGATTTGGCTTATTTTGCTGACTTGATGTTTTGGAGTACAGCAAAATTGTGGAAAAGATTTTGAGATAAGGATATGCCAGGGTTTTAAAAAAATGTTAACTCATCCCAAGAATATTGTAATAAAAGTCAGTAGGGGAAATAAAATTTGGTATATAGTTATTAGCTTTTCTTTGGCCAAGAATTAATGTAATGTGTAAAATTGGGTCATTCTTTGTGCTACTTTTTAATTTTTGTTTTCAGTACTTAAACCTAAGTTCTACTTGTATGTTTAAGATTTTTAGAGCTGTTTTGTTTGGTAGCAAAGCATATTGAAAAGTTCTTTTTTACCTACAGTGTATCAGAGATTTTGGAGAAACATGGACTTGAGAAACCAATTTCCTATGTTAAAAATACTCAGTCTAGCTCAGAAGAGGCACGCAAGCTGATGGTTAGATTGACTAGGCACACCGGTCGAAAGTGAGTAATAAACACAATTAATTGATAATTGTGCATGATTAGAAACAGATACTGCATTTTTTTTTTTTCTTTTTCTGACTTCACTGGATTATAATTGACCAATAATAAATTGCACATATAAAGTATAGAAGCTGATAAGTTTTGATCCACGTATGTACCCTTAAGCCTTCACCTTATCAAAATAACATACCTAACCATCACCCCTGAAAGCTTTCTTTTGCTCATTTATAATCCCATTCCTCCTCCTGCTTCTCCCCATCCCCTGCCCAGGCTATCACTGATCTGTTTTCTGTCTCTGTATCTTATTTTGTATTTCCTAGAATTTGATGTAAATGGAGTCATAACAGTATGCTTTTTGTCTGGCTTCTTTCAGTCAGCATAATTATTTTGTGATTCATCAAGTTGTATCATGGATCCATAGTTTATTCCATTTTGTTGGCTGACTACTATTCCATGGATGGATTTACTGCACTTTGTGGATCTATTCTGCTTGTTGATGGACATTTGGTTTATTTTGAGTTTTAGCTTTTACAAATATAGCTGCTATGAATACTCATGTAGAAGTCTCTGTATGGACATATGCTTTCATTTCCTTTGGATAAATACATGAGAGTTGAATGGCAGGATCATATCGATGGATGATTAACTTTTGGAAAAGCTGTCTTCCAAAGCATTTGTACTGTTTTTTGTTTTTTTTTTTTTTCTTTTAATCAGTCTTTTAGGAGAAGTCCATCCTTGTCAATACTTGGTATGGTCAGTCTTTTTAATAGGTATTAATATGTTGTGGTGTCTAATTTTGGTTTTAATTCCTTTCTCCAAAGAGTAATAACATTGAGCATCTATTTATGTGATTATTTGCCATCAGTGTATCTTCTTAGATCATTTTAAAACTGAACTTTTGTTTCTTGACTGATTTTGAGTTTTGTTATATACTCGGGATATGAGTTCTTTCTTAGATATATGCTTTTGCAGAGATTTTCTCCCATTTGTCTTATCTTTTCATTCTCATACCTGTCTTTTGAAGTGAATATTTTATACATTTTGAGAAGATCCAGTTTATCAGCTTGTCCTTTGTTGATTGTGTTTTTGATGTCATATTATGAAACTTTTGCCACAAAGATTTACTCCTGCCATTTGTAGTAAAATTTTTAGTTTTTCCTTTTGCAGGCAGATTCATGGCCCATTTTGAGAGTTCATTTTTGTTTATCATTCACGATATAGATTTTTTCTTAATACCTAAATATTCCAGCATCATTTGTTAAAAAGACTATCCTTTCTGTACTGAATTGTTTTTGCATCTTTGTTGACTATCAGTCATCCATGTAATGGGGGCCTATTTTGGAATTCTTTATTTTGATCCATTGATCTATTTGTCTGTTTTCTAATAACCATACTATGTTAATTGTTATAGATCTGTAGTAAGTCTGAAAATTGTTGTAAATTTATAGGAAGTCTTAAAACTTTCCTGCATCTCTTTTTGGACAGTTTATTATAGTTATTGATTTATGTGCCTTGCATTTCCCTTGAAATCATCAGCTTATCCAGAGGAAGTGTTATAGTCACCATACAAGTAATTTGGAATCTTATATGTCACTGGCCATCTCTCAATTTTTAAATGAATAACTTAGAAGATTCTGACAATGTAAGTCTTAAGATTTCTTTACAGCTGTAAACAGTTGGTCAGTATTTGCCACCATGCTGGCTCTACCTTAGAACACACTCTTCAGTAAGAAAGTGTTGGTGCTGCTGCTAAATTACCTGCTGTCTTTCCGTTGAATCTCTCAAATGCTTTTGAAGTCTTTGAAGTTAATTTCTACTTATGGCATTCTACTTACTGAGAATATGTAAGAGAGCCTCTTTCTTCAAGGTAGTCAACTTGAAATGAATCTTAATTATTTCACATATGCTACCACGGCTTGACCTTCAGCAACTATAGAACTTTTTTATCCATATTCTAAATGGTGACAGGTTTCACTGACTGTGTCACTGATGAGGTTTTACCACCTTGAATGCTGTACTATTTTCTCTCTGGAAAATAACACATGCCTTCATTCCAAAGTGGTAACTAATACATCATGTTTGTATTCAGGTATCTCTCTGTCAATTTTCAAACCTCTTGTTATAGTGCCCCCAAGTTCTGCTCTTGGTTCTTATTTACTGCATGTATTCTGAAAAGACCACTGGAAATAACGTCTTATAATTTGTTTTAATTAGAACTTGTGCTTACAGCTAGCCATGTGTGAGCAAGCATTAATACCATCTGTCCCGTGTTGCTGGTTTCCAGAAGAACAGCTGGGCATGATAACTTGAATTCAACTAGACAGTGCCCAGATCTGGTTTTATGAAGCTTGTGCAAGATGGACACTCAGTTTTTCAAACATTTTGCTACTTTTTTGCCTGCAAGCCAAATTTGAAAGAGCCCTTTAATTTTTTGAAGTCCACCCAAAGAGTTCACATACCAGTGTCTAACTAAGGGAAGCACTTCAGGGATTATCCTTGAAGACTTGCAAATATGTCAGCTTGTTTTATGTATTTGTATGCTGGAAAAGAATGTATTATCTTAAGCTTTATTGCGTATGGGATAGAAATAATTGTTCATTTTGTGTAACAAATATAAAATGCTAGAAGCAAATTTTGTTTTTAATGCATAAGAAAGAAAACAATGCATGGAAAAGAAACATCCAGTTGGTATTTTACAAACACAAAACAAAACCTACCCTTTTCAAGCAATGAGATTCATGATTATATAGAACTTCAAAACTAGAAAATAAACATAAATGGTGTTTACAAACTCATAGATAGTCAACAAAGATGAACTTTGAAGAGAGGTGGAGAGAATTATAGTACATTCGCCCTCCTACCAGGCAATATTTGTGATGGTGTATGTGATGACAGAAAAACAGTGTGTTTGTAACTTTCACATTCGTTCATTCACATTTGTTGAATGCTCTGTTGTACCAGAAAAATATGAGGCGTGTCTTTTCATACATTCTCGTTTAAGTTAATCCTCATAATATACAAAAAAGGGATCTGAAGTTCAAAGAAATTAGTAAGTTTATTCAATTCCATACAGGCAGTTGAGCCTGTTTTTACACTTAGGAAAAACCTTGCTTCAATTGTCTGTTTTATCCACAGTAATCTCTTCCATTCCTTATCATTTTCTGAGATGGATTTTAAGTTAGAAATCTGAAATTCAGGAGTATTAAATACTCGCAGTCACAGAGCTAGTATGTGAGTCTCTGGGGCATTGTTAACAAAACCTTTTCTGCTGCTGCAGAAGAACCTGAGCCATCCAATATCTAACTCTGTGACTCTGGAAACTACCATGACATGGTATTTGAACAGCTAGATTGTCTAGGCCTCACTGCTCGAGGCCGAGCAGTGCTTGATTGGTAAATTGCTTCTGACCAGAGGAGACTGTCGATAAACTGGGGAACCTGATAGCAACTTGCTATTTTGAACTTTCCCATGTGTGGTCACTGGCTTACCCTGAACACTGTGGCTGTGGAATTGTTGAAATAGATACCAACTTGTGTGGGGAAAGAAGTGTCTTCGTAAGCCAGATAGGAACTGCAGCTGCCTTACAGGGCTCTGTCTTGTCCCACCTGGGCTGGCACCTGGGTGGAAGGAACCCCCGCAACACTGTCCCAGACTCCCTGGACTCTGCCGAGAGTCCCACTGAGAGGAAACCCTGAGGCTGCCCTGCTGACCAGCTGCGCTTCTCACTTCCAGATTCAAGCCATGTGTGGCCTCTGTGGCCTTTTCCGTCTGCACGTGTGGTTGAAGTTAAGAACATCCCTTGCTTGCAATAGCAACATGATGAAGATGGAATTTTGAAATGCATTCTCTTGTCTCCAAGTGCTTTTTCTGCTGTATCGTAGCTGCTTTATCTTAGGCCGTGTCCTTTATTTCACCATAGAAACTCACAGCTTGTATGTATACTTTGGCCATAGTCAGAGAATGCTATTCCAGTTTTGTGTCTATGCCGCCCGTGACTGAGGTCGCTCACAACATCAGAGATGTTGTGTCACTGCCCACCTTTTCCCTCTGTCTTTATTCCAAACTTTTCCCCCTGGAAATTCAAATGAAATATACTTCTGTTGATCATCTAGGAGCTGTGTGGCATATAGAATGGTGGTACCAATTTTTTTGCTTTTGGTCAATTGACAATAGCAATTTTCTTTTTTCTTTTTCTCCTCCCAGGCAGCCTCCGGTCAGTGAGTCTCACTGGAGAGTGTTGCTGCAGGACATGTTAACTATGCAGCAGAATGTTTACATGTGTCTAGATTCTGACGCTTGCTATGAGGTAACTGGACAGATTTTAGTGTTTCCTTTTAATTTTAAAATTTTGGTTGTTAGATTTTGTTGATTGAACACAAAGATGATGGCCAGAAGCTTCACTGTAAGTAATAGGACTGAATTATTGACGAATAGCTGGTAATTGAGTAGTGCTTTAGAGTGTGAGCACTTTCATATCTACATTTCTGTTGTCTTTGTTCATTGCCACACATTTATTTAGTGGGTTAATTCTCAGCTGGAAGACTCAGAATTGTACATCAAGTACAATTGTACGTCAAGTACAAGCCTCTCTTTCATATTTCATAGTTTTGGTGGTCACCAAAAATGACTTCATCGTAGTTGGAAGTCCCTCATAGCTCAGATGGTAAAGAATCCTCCTGCAGTGCAGGAGACCTGGGTTTGATCCCTGGGTCGGGAAGATCCCCTGGAGAAGGAAATGGCAACCCACTGCAATATCCCTGTCTGGAAAATCCCATGGACAGAGGAACCTGGTGGGCTGCAGTCCATGGGGTCGCAAAGATTGGGCACGACTGAGCGACTAACACTTGTGGCTTGTGAAAGACGACGTCATGTACCTGAGAAAAGTCTCTCAAATCTGCCCGGTCTTCATCTCTGCTAAGTTGCAATAGCCCTCCAAACTTGTTCCGCTCCTTCCGTGTCTCCTAACTCATGCCGATTGAGAGCGTTCTTCCAAAGCAGACCTTTTCCTTACACTCTTCTTCTTAGAGTGAGCTACTTATTCCCTGTCTATAGTCAGAAAGTACCCGTCATAGAAAGCCACTGGGGATTACCCTGTGCATTTCTCGCCGCTGACACTCTCTACTGTGTCCCCTGGCTCCAGTGGTGTCTGATCTGTCCTGAGTCCCTCCGCTCACCATGCTGTTCCCTGCTTCTGTGACTCTGCACATTATTCCCTTTGCCTACCTGGAATATGTTCCTCTTTTTTAAATTTGAAAATTGACGATAACTTGTAGGATTCAGCTCAATCATGTCCTCTAAGATGCCTTCCTTTGTTCTTTGATATAGCTCATCTCTTGTGTAGCCTTTCTTTCAAATGTAGTGACTTGCGTGTTTCTGTGTATGTTTCTTCTTCTTGGTCATTAGCCTATAGTCAGGCATTATTAGATCATGTTCATCTTCAGCTCCCCTAGTGCATATTCTAGTATTTGGCATACAAAGGGTACTTAAGGATGGCTACTTGTCTAGGATTGTAACCCAGGAGGATTGAATCCTTATTTTGGAAGGTATGTGTATTACCACCAAATTCCTCAGGCTTTGCATGGGAAAATGATCCAGCTAACCTATTTTTAATGAGATGCAATTCAAAGGAGTGTTCCCAGTTGAATTTTCCTATCACATAAGCCAGATTCAAATTATGGAGGATATTTCTTGTGTTGCTCTGCTCTGACAATCATGAAGCATAACCTGTTGATAAAATGAGAGTTATAAAATAGGGCTGTGTTTTATGAAATCATATGTATTTTAAATTCAAGGTGGTTTTAACAAAAGAGCACTGTTGAGAAATGAACATAGGCTGTTGAGAAATGAATAGTTTTGTATTTGAACTTCAGATTTTTATGTGCTTGATGGGTGTAAAGTTTATATTGATGATTGTAGTCTCCGACCATGCACAACTGCCAGTAACTTCCCCCTTGTATCTAAAGCAAAGCTGGAAATTCAGTTTCAGGAGAAAATAATCTGTATGCATTTGGGTCCCCAAATCTTAACTGTCATTAGTATGCTTAAAGTAGTTTCTAAGTGTGCGTAGCATTATTTCCTGTTATGTTCTGATTCTGACTGAAAAATTGGCATTAAATATATTACACTTGAACTCACTTTTGTGTAATCTATCATAACAGCTTGACATATTAAATCGTTTTTGTTATATTTTAACACATTTATTTGTATTAGGCTTTGATATTTTAACAGCTTTGTGCTATTAGTCTTTCTCCTTTGAGAAAACATTTTAAAGCATATTATAACTGTCTTAAATTGATTCTAGAGAATAACCCAGATTTGGCATTTTAAAATACTTTAGTGCTGTTTAAATTATGCTATACTGTCTTAGTGACTTGTGGCCGTTATATTCGGTTTACCTGTTCTTGGAAATTAATTTGAAATCTCATTGGCCCAATTTTGATAAGGTGCAGGATTTTTATATAGCCTGTAGAGCAGAAATATGTACTGTTCGTTTCAGCAAAATCTTTAAAATAATAGGAGTGAATTGTAATTTTCAGTATTGGGCATTGACTCTCTATGGCTTACCTGAATAAATCAAACGAAAAGAGAAATTGTTACACCTAAGTCATTTTGGTCACCTGGAGCGAGCCATTTTCACCTGTCGTATAAGTGATTAGGGTTACTGCCTGATAATTTGCTCTCTGCCACAATATGTATTTTATAGCAGATCCCTTGTTGGAGATTAGTAATTTTATCCTTGCCAGTCATTTTAATAAAGGCCTGTCTAAAACTGCCTTTTCCAGAAGCTTAGAACAATTGAAAATAAAGAGATCCTATCAAAATTGAGTACTCTTCCTTTTTATAAGGAAACTCTTGCCTGTCCATGAAATCTTTTCAGTTGTTGCTTCTGTTTCTGTCCTCCTCCAACAGTGGCGTGATAGGAAAGAGCAGTCCCAGGGACGTTCTCCCAGGGAAGTGCTTGTGCTGACTATGTGTCGATGTGATTAGTGTGGGCTTAAATGTATCTCTTTAATCAGACTTTTTTGGAAGAAGTAAATAACCTCAATTATAGAATAAATTTTATGTTAATTGGTGCTATAAGTTGCCTTGTAAAATACTGTGGTATTTGCACAACTGCCTTCCACCAAGTAGCTTCTGTTGTATTTAAATAGTTTTTAATTTGCAGATTGGCAAAAAAATGTCACGTGGTGTATTGTCATTTTAGTGATGAGGTGTAAGGAGAACATTTGTACCTTAGGTATTAGTGAGACCGAAGGTCCCCTGGAGAAGGAAATGGCAACCCACTCCAGTATTCTTGCCTGGGAAATCCCATGGACAGAGGAACCTGGCGGACTACAGTCCGTGGGGTTGCAAAGATTCAGATGTGTCTGATAGACTGAGCATGCACGTACACTTCTGAGACTGACTTTATGTGCTTTAAGCAGCCATTAATTATGTGTACCATATTCAAAGATTTTCTTTTAAAAAATAAAAATGTTATAGTTTAACCAGAGTGTGGGACAGTATGTCTAATGGACCTGATTTTAGTGAGTATGTACTTTAGGTATTTTACTTAAGTATTCATTATTAACACATGAAAGTATGCTTACCATTAGTTTGTTCAGTTAAATTATTTCTTCTTGCTAGAAGAGAGTTTTTTTTTTTTTTAATTGAGGTGAAATTCACATAACATAAAATTAAGCATTTTCAAATATGCTTCATTGTCACTGAGATACATTCATGATATTCTGCAACCTCTACTTGTAGAATGGAGGTATTTTTAAAATTTATTATACTTGGATATCAGAGCTTCCATTGTGTTGAGAATCGAGTCCTCCCTTTCTAAGCACTAATTCTAGTTTATTCTTTTCCTCAGATATTTACAGAAAGTCTTCTGTGTTCCAGTCGCCTTGAGAACATCCACCTGGCTGGGCAGATGATGCACTGCAGTGCTTGCTCAATAAATCCACCAACTAGTATAGCCCATAAAGGAAAAACCCAATACAGGGTCAGTTACGAAAAAAGTATTGACTTGGTTCTGGCAGCCAGTAGAGAGTACTTCAATTCTTCTACCAACCTCACTGACACCTGCATGGATCTGGCCAGGTAGAGGAACTCTGTGTTCTCCATAAGAGAGAGTGGGGTCAGAATACACACACTGCACTGTTGGTTTTATTCTCTGATGTACAAAATATGTTATCACAAGTACAGAGTGACCCTTCTGTTTAGGGTACAGTTGCTTAGTGCTTGAGTATAGAAAGAAAACTTAATTACGTCATGAGTGTTAATTAGTTTATGACCTTTTTTCTCTAGCACACTTTTCCACAGTCATTCTAGCTGATTTTCTGTAAGGTTATACTTTTCTTCTATTGGAAGAAATTCACGTGGTAGCCTGCAAATCCGGGTTCTGGAAAATTTTAGCACATTAGGCCATGTCTGTGTCCTTTACATGGCTTCCAGTCTGCTTAGGGACAGGGGACCTGATTAGATAATAAAACCCAAATGTCCCTTCTAAGTGGAAAACTATGGACTAGGAATTCTATTCCTCTCTTGGCCTATTGTATAGGAAAGTTAGCATTCCTTTTTCTTGGTATTGATTCTTAGGAGCTTTTTTTTTTTTTTTTTGCATGCAGAACTTTAGCCCTTTGCCTCTCTTAATGGCTTAACTATGTTGCCAGCTTTATATTATATATATAATTTATCTTTCAAATGGCTATTTAGAATTTCTAAAAATTGTAATTGTTATTCTCTTCTCTTACATAAGGTTTCTGTCTTTTGTGTCAGACTTTGAAAGACCTGTAATTCCAGAGATCATTAAAGTCATTTTTCATATTGTTTTCTTACTACTTCAGTTGTTTTATTTTTGCATTGAAATTTTGGGCTTATTTGTATTATTTTGGTGTAAAGATTGTGTTGGTTATTTAGTTACTTTTCCCCTCCAATGACTAGTAGTTGCTTCAACTCTAGCAAGACTTTTAAAGGTAACTTTTCTCCCCCCAGTGAAATCTTATCACAGAGTCATGTTTTCTCCAGGCATGTTATTAAACTTGACAAAGTTGTTTAAAATAGTTAGTAAATTTTTTCTCCTTTCCCAAGGGATAGTATTTCTATTTCAGATGATGAAAATATCAAATAGAACAGCCTTTGAAACTGGGAGTTGTGTTTGACCTAAATCTTCTTGACAGATGCTTCTAGAGATCATTTTAAAAACTATACTTGTGGTATTTTCCTTTCATCCATCTCCTTTCTCCTGTGAAAGTGAAGTGAAAGTGTTAGTTGCTCAGCCGTGTCCGACTCTTTGCAACCCCGTGGACCATAGCCCGCCAGGCTCTACTGTCCATGGAATTTCTCCTATAAGGACACACTTTAATTTTAAAAGTGTCATATGTGTATAACGTTGCACCAACTGATTGTGACTTGTTAGCTCATATATATTTAATTGTTCAAAGTTTTATTGAAATAGAAAATGGCCATCCATTCTTACTGATTAAATTATTATTTATTTGCTAATTTTTTTAATTGAAGAAGCAATGCAGCCATGAGATTGAAATATTCAAAAATATAGAAAGATAGCTATGGACAATGTCTTTCTCCTCATTATAGTTCCCCTACCTTTAATGCTCTCTATATTTTTAATTTATTTCCTGTGTATCCTTCTGGAATATCTTATTGAATATTGCATTCTTCTTTTTTAAGTCACAGGTGCTTACGACTTGTACATGCCTTTCTCTGTTAGGGTTTTTCCGTGTAAGTACATATTGGTTTGTTGCATTCTTTTTTGGTGGTTGTAGAATATTCCATTGTTTGACTTTTATTTAGTTTACTTAATTAGTTCCCAATTTAGTGTATTTTATTTCAAAAAGAGCCTATAAATTCCTAGAGCTGGAATTCCTATGTTCAAAGGTAAATGCAGTTGGAATTTTGGTAGATACCATAAATAGGTTATATACTGTGTCCCCTTGAACCAGTAGTATGTGTTAGTGCTTATCTGATTTGTTTATTTATTTATTTATTTATTTTCATTTATTTTTATTAGTTGGAGGCTAATTACTTTACAATATTGTAGTGGTTTGTGCCATACATTGACATGAATCAGCCATGGGCTTATCTGATTTAAATGCCCTAATTTTTGCAATAAGAAGATAGGCGTATATCTTTCCGTTGGTCATGTAGGTAGACACTGGCCTAGACATCTTCCTGTGATGGTCCAGGATCTTAGCATCATTAGCTCTTCATGGCCTGATCTCTGCCTGTCCTTTCTAGTCTCATGCCCCACTGTTCCTCTACGTGCATCTTTCAGAAAATAGGTTTGTTGTTAACTAAAATTTATCAAGTAAGCTTTCTCTGAGTTTCACAAAATTTGCTTAAAATCCTCATAGGTATCACAAATTCTGAGATTATCAAATCACTGTCACTTACATTTATCTCAGTACTGCATCACCAACTGATTGTTTCTGATCAGCAGAATGTATCTTGTGCACTTTGTTAGGTTATTCTTTTTTCCTTTGAGAGACAAAGTTGTGACTGAAATCAAGACATTTCTGCTTTCCTTAGAAGAATAGCTAGAAATTATCTGAATTCTTTTTGCTTAATCCTTTTTATATCATCATCATCTTTGGAGTCAATAGTAAACAGAGCACTAAGCCCAGAGCTAACACATCTTGCTTTATCCTCCTTACGTGCTGTAACCTGCGCAAATCGCTCACCTCTGAGCTTCAGTTTTGGCTTCCTTGAAAAGCAGGTGGTGATATTTCTCTGTCTCACAGGCTTGCTGTGAGGATTAAGTAAGAGATCAGAAAGCCTCTAGCAGAATACCTGGAAGGAAGTTGCTGTCTGATAAATGTGTTGGATCTCTGTGTTGTCGTTCATAGAAGGGCAGTTTAGCTGAAAATATGCTACTTTTCCACTTTAAAAATGATTTTGTCCTAGGTGCTGTTTACAGCTGATAACAGATCGACCCGCTGCCATTCAAGAGGAGCTCGATCTTATCCAGGCCCTGGGGTGCCTTGAAGAATTTGGGGTGAAGATCTTGCCTTTGCAAGGTGAGTTTTCTACTTAACTGTTGCACTTTTATTAACTTCTTTTGCATAAATTCACTAGTATTCCTGTTCAGGTGTCTAAATAAAGAGTACTTTTGGTCATTTAATCCACTAGCAATAGGTTCTGCCCTCTTCCATTTTTCAGTGACATTAGTACAGCGGTGAGGCTGTTGGATAAAAGCAAAAAGAGAAATTGGGGATTACAGATGAGAGTTTCACGTTTACATCAGTTTTGGATTGAAATTTATTCATTTCAATTGCGTAATTTAAAAGTAGTTCTAAATGATAATAGTTTATTTCTTCTTATGCTTACTGTAGAATATTCTTTAATTGAATCCATATTTTTTTTTAACAGAGGGAGTGACGGGAAATTGTTTAGAGTTAAATTACTAACAATATGTTAGCATTGCTCAAGTTCTTTTACCTGAAGGTGGAAGTCAGATTAGTACCAGCCCAAACAAGTCATCTGTCCTTTTGGGACAATGGGCATCTCCCAGTGTCCTGAACCTCACCTGATAAGCAGGAGGGAGATTTTCTGTTGCTTCAGATCCTGGACCTCAGTGCCCTGCAGGAAGTGAGTGTGTTGGGTGATTCGTGGTATGCTTGGCTAGTTTCCATGTAATCTCTGATCTTTATTCTTGAAAAGATTTTTATTTTTTTTTTTGAAGTATAATTGACTGACAGTGTTGTGTTAGTTTAGGGTGCACAGCAAAGGGCTCTTATCTTTATTCTAACTCTGGGAATGTTCAGAATTGGGAGTGGGAGAGGTTTAGCTAAGTTCTTTTCATCTCTGGTTTTTGATAAATTTTCACTGGAATTGTGTCTCTGGTGTTTTTTGTTTTAACTCCTAATATCATTGATCAGTGATAGTCTGTTACAGGTTTCTTGGTGTGTTTATCTTCTGAGGTAATTTAAGTCAGATGGATCTTAGGGAATGTCAGCCAGTGGAGACATTTTCGTGTGAATTTCCACTGTAGTTTTACTAAAAATGAAAGTTCTGCTTGTCAGACAAATTTCTTAAGATTTTTTGAAAGTTGGTATTACTGTTATCTTGATTTTTGTTTGAAAGTAATAAGTATGTGATTGTAAATATCCTGCAGTGTCTTAAATAGGTATATTCAAGGTGATTGTTAAATTGCTAGAAAAGTCTATTCACTTGTACCATTCATGTAATTTTTTGAGCTCAAACCTTCTTTAAATTGTGAGGATTAATTAGACTTACCAGCAAGCATTTTCAGTTTATTCTCAAATGTCTTAAATCATCAACTACCTCTCCCAAAACACATATTTTTAATTGAAGATTTCAATCACGAGAGAGTCCAAAGTACTATGAAACTTTTGTCCTTCTTGTATTTCTTGTTAGGTCAGGTCATTATAGCTTTGACCCTGTGTGTGTTTATCTTTTAGCTAGTTATTTAATCCAAGCAGATTGAAAGAATACAAAAAAAAAAAAAATTGGTTTCCCAAATGTTACTGAAGTTTGAAAATTATGTTGAGCTCTGGTTTTTCTGTGGTACTCAATTGGCAATATTTGCAAATCAGCTGATGGATTTGAATACCTTCAGCCAAACCTGCCACCTCGCCAAGAAACTTCCTGACTGAGGAGAATCTTAAGAAAGATGTTGCTTTCATGTCCTGACAGTTTTTCAGTTTGGTATATTGATTTGGAGTTTCCTATTAGAATGACTCCTGGATGTGGAGATGGAATATTCCCTTTCTGTACTGTTTTTTGTATTTATGCCACAGGTGCAGTTTAGGTTTAAGCTGTTTTCATATTCATCAGTAATACTGGATCAACAAAATAACTTGATATTTAAAGACTTATGGTCCAGCTATTTTTTTTTTTTATTGTAGTCAGTGTACAGTAGTTTACTTTGTCACTTTGCTTTGTTTTGATGCCCTTCTTTGCTTACACTCTCAGAGTTGATGTTTCCAGTGGTGAAGGCTAGTGATGCGAGATATAATGCATGAGTTAATAGAAAATAGGATCAGAAATATATAAAAATGATTCCTTATGTAAGGGTCACCTATGATGTGTTTGTGTGTGTACTTTTCCATATATCTTGGGTGTCTATGTTGTGTTAGTTATTCTTATATTCAAGTGAACCAATTTAAGATATTTCAGTTATCTCTGTGTTCTTTCTACAATAGAGTCCATCAATTTTCCAGACTTAAGGGTGTTGTGTTAAGCCCAGCCTTAGGTTAGTTAGGGTTAGTCACTTAGTTGTGTCTGACTCTTTGCCACCCCATGGACTGTAGCTTGCCGGGTTCCTCTGTCCATGGGATTTACCAGGCAGAAATACTGGAGTGAGTTGCCATTTCCTCCTCCAGGTGATATTCTTGACCCAGGGATCGAACCTGGGTCTCTTGCATTGCAGGCAGATTCTTTACCATCTGAGCCACAGAGGAAACCCACTTTTTCACATATTACTAAATAACTGGACACTTATCTTAACTTTTCTTTGTATTTAACTTTTCTTGTTTTCAGAATAAGTGTAGTAATAAGCGTCTTATCGAATTGCTTACAAAGATTAAGTCTGTTATGTTTACGGTGTTTGGGGTATAGTAAGAGCTCTGCAACTATCAGCTGTCATTTTTATGATTTTTCTTGGAATTCCTCTTAATGCTGGCAGAATTAGAGTGGTCTTACCCTCTTTTGCCTTCTCCCTTTTTCCCTCCCCTCCTGTCCCTTCCTTCTCCTCTCTCCATTCTCCTTTCCTTACGTTCAATAAACATTAATTTAGGCACGTTTATTCCAGCAACCAAAATAATGAAAGGGTACCTCTTGACTTTGAGGGACTAACACCCTGCTAGGCATGACATGCAGTTATGAGTCTGTCTTCTTGCGTTTAGATTCTGATTCAGCCGGTCTGAGCTGTGTGATCTGTGTCAACTTAATGGCTTTGAACTTTACCTTCCTCAGATGGAGATAATAGTAAAATATTCCCTAGACAGTCCTGAAAGTTATATTTTGAACACTGAGAATTCTGGGTTAATCTTGGCAAAAACTATAGAAGAATTCTTTGTATCATTCTTGCAACCTTTCTGAAAGTCTGAAATTTAATTCTAATAAAAATTTACCCTTCCTCCAAAAGCCTGTTCCAAAGAAAAGCTACTACCTTTCTCCTTTATGTCATTTATATAAATTGGACCAGTGAGTGCTTCAGGGACTTTTACTCTCCCAACTGAAGTGATGTGGCGGAGGTAGAAAGTAGATATTTGGAATTTGGAATGGATTTTGGGAAGCTGAGATATGGTGGACAAACAGGTGTATGAGAAAGTATATGAAATTTTCAAAGACAAATACCACTGTCTTTAAAATTTTCCGTTAGTCCTGACTTGAAAATGTAGCACTTCTCTCTTAATTTCAGAATGTCAGTTCATTTGCTGTGTTTCATCACTTTGGTGATAAAGGATCTTAATTGTACATTATTTATTCAAAATTAACAATAACTTTATTATTTTTTAAAATTTTCTTTTACTTAATTCTTATTGATGTGGGGGTAAACACAGTTTTCATCTTGTTCATTTGCCTTAAATTAGGAAGGTCATCATACCTTTGTTGTGTCCATGGTCACAAGTCATCAGTGTGTCTTTCTTTGCAGTGCGATTGCGCTCTGATCGAATCGGCCTCATCAAGGAGTGTATTTGCCAGTCCCCCACGTGCTACAAGCAGTCCACCAAACTGCTCGGCCTTGCTGAGCTCCTGAGGGTAGCAGGTAAGTTTTGAATGCTTGACTGCAGAATCTGTGTTATTCTGTGCACCATCCTAGGAAAACACGGGAATATGTGCTACTGGAATAGGTGTGAGAGGAGCTGCTTTTCAGCAAGGTTTTGTCTTTTCCAGAAAGATTGGCCTGTTATAAAAATGTGTTCCTATGTTGAGCTGCTTGGACCTCTGTCTTTTAAATGAAGGCATACTTATTTGGGGTTCTATAATCATGCAGGGTCAGAAAGAGAAGTCGAAGTTACCATTTATAACCAGAAAACTTAAAAAGTAGGACAAGCCAGGTCAACTAGTTCACCTTCAGTTTCCACATTTGGTGTAATATTTTTGAACCTGAATAATTACTTAGAGAAATTTGTGCATTTACTGTTTGGCCAAGTTTTCACATGCATTATCTTATTTCATTTTCTGTTAAATGTTGTTGATGTTTTCTTCCTGTTTTGTGAGGGGGATTGAAGATATTTGGTAGACACATTTATGTTTTAAAATCTGAATAGAACTCTTCTTCTTAAGGCTTTATAGTTTTAGTAAATTTTATTTTCAGATGTCCTTTTCTAGCCTCTCTGAAAGCATAACACTAGCATTTTTACCTCTGGCTTTGAAGATGTGCTCGGGCGTCCCTTGGGGGCCAGGCAGCCAGGGAGGTATCTTGGATGGCTGCAGAGAAGTTGCGTGTGGGATCTGAAGACTGGCCCAGTCCTTACTCCCCTATTCATTTGCTAAATGACTTAAGCTTCAGCTTCTGGAAAATAAAAGTGACACCCCCTCCTCTAAGTCTAGGTCATGAGACCCACATGAGTTAATGCACACGAAAGCACTTTGTAAACTTGAAAGCACTCTGATCATCAGGGAAGAATTTCGTAAGGATCCAGTTCATGGACACTAACGAAGCAGTCAGGGAGACTGTCTCCATTTTCCATGTACCTGCCTACTATTGTTAATTTCCATTTTCATCCCTGTGACACTGACCTGAAAATAGAAATATCAGTGATCGAGGTAAGCCTGCATTTTTAATGGTATGAACATTACTCTTCAGTCCTGCCGAGTACATTTATGTGGAACACCTGGTGTTCAAATCACTTTTCTTTATTGCAGCTATTTTAGTTCTCATATTTGGAAACATCTCAACTTGACCACCTCTGTTTCACAAACTTGAATGTGGAATCTGTGTTATAACTTCAGTCCAGTATCATTAAAAGAGAAGACTAGTATCCATATTTCATTCAACATGGTGCTTTTATTGTGAGCCCCCTGAGTGGGCATAATAGCTACTATGTATCCGTGACTGCTGTGTGCTAGCTCCCTTCTGTGCCCTTTTAACACACTGGCTCTTCTGCTGTTCACTGCAGGCTCTCCTTACCTGCATTTTACAGATGGGGAACTAGAGGCCCCAGAGAGGAAAGTAATACCACTTTGTCAAGTACTTTGGATACAGAGTTCTATTACACACCTGCTGCCCTCTAGGAATTTAGCATCTTAGAGGGCTGCAGAAGCAGAGAACTATGTTGCATCATGGGGTATGATGGTAGTCCATGGCTTCTGTAAACAGATGTTAGAGAATCTGAAAGACAATTGTAATATTTAGCTGGGAGCGGAGTGGTGTTAAGAGAGGGATCACAGGCAGGTAACATGTATCTGAAGCTTACAGAATGCTGCGGTTATTTATTGCTGCTTTAGAAACCACCCCAAAACCTAGCAGCTTAAAATAACAACAGTCATGTCTTCTTATCTCTCCCAGTTCTAAAGGTTGACTGGGCAATTCAGGGTCTTTTATGAAACTGCAGTCAGATATATCAGCAAGGGCCATGCTCATCTCAAAGACTGCTTTGTTCACATGTCTGGCACCTGGGCTGAGAAGATTGAAAAAGCGGGGTGTTGGAGTAGCTCAGGCTTTCTCTTCTCTATGTGGTTTCTCCTTACCATCTTTCCTTATGTTGTTGTCAGACCACCTGGATTTCTTATGTGGTGGCTGAGGGCTCCCAGAGCCAGTATCCCAAGGGAAACCAGCAAAAGTTTCATGTCATTTTGCTGTAATTTAGCTTTGGAATTTGGACAGCTTCATCTCCATTGTGTCCTTTTCACGGAAGCAGTCACACAGGCCCTCCCAAGTTCAAGGGAAATATTTATAGGCTCCACTTGAAGTTGACTGGGCTTGGGTGAGTCTGAGATGGCTTCCACAGCTGTTGGGACAGGCCTGTGTTACTCTCTGGCTGGTGTCAGAAACCTCAGCCCCTTGCCCCAGGGAGCTCTCCATGGGGCTTCTTGGGCATCCTCTCAATTTCTCCTGGAGCATTTGATCCAGAGAGCAGGGCAGAGCCTGTAGTGCTTTTTTACAACCTCATCTTGGAAGTCAGACTCCATCGTTTACAGCTTACTCTGTTAGAAATAAATCACTAGTCATCCCCACTCAAGGGGAGGAGCAGTAAGCTCCATCTTTAGAAGGGAGTACCAAAGAATTTGTGGACATAGTTTAAATTATATTTCATATATTCAAAGTTTTGTCCTGCTACCATTAGTATTTTCTTCAAACTAAACATTTAGACCATTTCTTTAGTAGATTTCTAGTCCAGTTCTACTCCTGGCTCTTCTCCCCGTGAACTTGGCTTTCTTTGTAGGACTTTTCCAGAACATTGTTTTCAAGCCTGTTTTTGCTTATGTTTTTTCTTTTAGTCACCTGCTCAGATCACCTGATATACAAACTAACTTTCTCACAATGAAACTATAAAATTTAAATCCATTTTACTTTGTATTTATGGTTTTTATCTTTTTATTTATCATTATTGATTAGAATTAGAACATTCAAATACTAGAATAAATAGGAAAAAATGTTTAAATTCCCTATTTGGAGGAAAACTTTTCCTCTACCTACCTACGTTGGAATGGCTTGTCTGGGGCTGGTATATTGGTGTTTTACTGGAATATCACAGATTTACAATGTTGAATTAGTGTACAGTGAAGTTATCCAGTTATAAATGTACATATATTCATTCATTTTTAGATTCTTTTCTCATATAGATTATCACGGAACATTGAGTAGAGTTTCCTTTGCCATAATGTAGGTCCTTGTTGGTTATGTATCTTATATATAATAGGGTGTAAGGGTTCATTTCAGGTTTCTCATTTATCCCTCCCCACTGAGTTTGTTTTCTTTATCTGTTAGTCTGTTCTTATTCTGTAATAATTTCATTTCTTTTCTCTTTTTAAAAAATTGGATTCCGTGTCTGAGTGATATCATAAGATATTTGTCTTTGTCTTACTTTACTCAGTATGACGTTTTCTAGGTCCATCTATGTTGCTGCAAATTGCATTATTTCATTCTTTTTTATGGCTGAGTAATATTCCCTTGTATATGTGTACCACATCTTTTTTATCCATTCCTCTGTTGATCGACATTTAGGTTGCTTCCATATCTTGGCTGTTGTAAACAGTGCTGCAGTGAACCTGGGGGTGCAGGTATCCTTTTGGATTATGGTTTTCTCTGGATACATGTCCAGCAGTGGGATTAATGGATCACATGATAGTTTTATTTTTACTTTTTTAAGGAACCTCCATACTGTTCTCCATAATGGTTGTACCAATTTATATTTTATATGGGGCTGATATTAATCATTGATCACTTTGGAGACTGAGAGATAATTTCATGATTAATAAACAGATTGAAAGGTCTAAGTGGCCTTGACCTTTTGTCCTGTTGTCTTATAAAAATCTTTCTAATCTCTGTTTTTCGTTTGAGAATTAATTAGAAAGATAGAGTTAAGGAACTCCTCTATCAATCGATACTGCCCCAAACAGTAAGTTGTTTGCATGTGTTTACAGGTGAAGACCCAGAAGAAAGGCGTGGACAGGTTCTCGTCCTTCTAGTGGAGCAGGCACTGCGTTTCCATGACTACAAAGCTGCCAATGTGCATTGTCAGGAGCTGATGGCCACAGGTGAAGTAGACACCCCTTAACACTTGGCTAATGTTCTCTCTCATGGAAGAGGTCTCTTTTGAAATCACTTGGTCGAATTGGTAAGCCAGCCACACTGTGTTCATAAGCCTTGGGAGATGTTTTGTGAGCACTGATAAGTAGGTATTCCATGTGCTTGTATATTAATGTAAATACTTTAATGGTCTCAAGGGGTTACGTTTCATCTGGGATATGGTTGCTTTCCACTCCATATTAAAAGGCTCATAATTTTAATAGAAATTTTATGTAAAATATTTTAATTTTAAAATACTACAAAATATGTTATGTAAATATTTTAATTTTTATATATTTGTCATATAAAAGAAAAATTTCAGATTTGAAATATCTGTAATTTGTGACTCCATTGTCAGTATTTCTATCTTTTAATTTCTTTAAAAGATCACAAAATCCTTTTCTAATTTGAGCAGTTGGGAAGTAGCTTGCCACTGATATTGAAATTATAACTCAAGTCTCTGGAGGATAAGCAGGTTTTATTGTGGAATAATTTCTTTATGAAAGAGCACATTCCCCAGAGGAGTAGCCAGTAATGTTGTCTTGTCATAGGCTCTGGGCTAAATGATGTGCATTTTGTAGTTGTGCCTGAGTATGTGGAAACTCAGGCACACTTAGCTGTTTACCTACTGCCTGTGCATGCCTGTGTGTGGCTGACAACACACTGCTTCACTTTGTGATACCTTCTGGTGTTGCACACTGATGATTTGTATGCTTGTATACTGGTAAAGGAAATGATTATTCTGACGCTTGTTAAAAATGGTAGGGAAGACTTTATTCAGGACTTTTGTAACGGGAGAGAAATCAGGCTCAACTCCAAATACAGAAAAGACAGCTGGGAATTTATCACCGCGGATCAGATTGAGGGGATCAACAATGATTGAAAAATTACAGTGATGAGACATCCGGGATAGGGGCATTTGTACTAAACCGACTTACTGGCGGCAGGCCAGGGTGATCAGATACAAAGAGTGAGAGATTCTCTTTAAACTGACTTGGCAGGATTCTTGACTCAATCTGGGTTATAACAGGTTCAGCAAAGACTGGGCCAAGGTAGAGGCCTCATTAGAAGAGGACTCAGAGAAGCCTGAGTGAAGTTTGGTCAAGGAGAGGGTTTGGCGATACATCTGTGAAAATGTTGAAAACTGGGAAAAAGCTTAACACTTTATAACCTCAGCATTGGAAAACTGGTTTCATGAAAAAACTGTCAAATATTAACCTAGTGATTGTGTACCATTAAGTTCAGAATAGTTATGGTATTCTGGAAAATCATTGTCTTAATTCACTATCAGTTACTTAGAGAGCTTTGTATTAAATTTATACCTATAAGGATAGTACTTGGATTAATTCTGACTTTGTATATTTAGAGAAATTATCCTGGGCCAAGGCCTTTGTACTTAGAAACAAGACCTACTTTCTAACTGGATCTCCTTCAAATAAGAATGAAGATGCATTTTAAGAGTTCAGAGCATAAAGTTGCATAGGGAAAAGCCCTCTGCTAAGAGTCAGACTCTGACTGTATTTTTTGGCACTGTCCCTGGACCTGTGTCTTCATCTGTGAAATGGATGATTCTTTGTAGCTTTCCACAATAATTTATCTTTTCCTAGTACTTGGCAGTGTATAAAGTGCGTTTAAGTACAGTTTGTTTTAAAATAAAGATTGTTTAATCTTTACAATATTCCCTTAACAACCTTCCTTGGTGGCTTGGATGGTAAAGAATCTGCCTGCAATGAGGGAGACCTGGGTTCAATCCCTGGGTTGGGAAGATCCCCTGGAAAAGGGAACAGCTACCCACTCCAGTATTCTGGCCTGGAGAATTCCATGGACTGTACAGTCTGTGGGGTTGCACAGAGTCGGACATAACTGAGCAGCTTTCATTTTCACTTTACAACCAAGGGAAAGAGGAATTACTGTTATTTTTGTTTTTTTGCAATGGTGAGGGATAATGATGTTTGGACCTTTCTCAAGCTCACACAGTGCTTGGGCCACACTCAGTTCTCTCTGAATTCAAATACTCAGTTGTTTTTACTCAACATCAAATCTCAGTAAATTATCTGTAGTCATTGCCAGGTTGATTATTGGTAGTCATTTTCATCTGAAATTTAACGTAGCTTATTGGAAAAACTTGTCTGGAGCACTGCTGAACATCTGGATAATACACTCACCTAATGTTTCTTTTCTATTTTAGATCATTATGTATTTCTGCTTATATGATAATACATATCACTTATGACTGACTTTGCTTTGGTAATCATAAGACCTTAGTAAAAAGCCGTTACATTTTTCAAGTTAGATTGAAAATTTTTTTCTGCTCGTGAAAATCAGTTTGCTTTTTCTTGCCCATTTTTCAGGTTACTCTAAAAGCTGGGATGTCTGTAGCCAGTTAGGACAATCAGAAGGTTACCAGGACCTGGCCACTCGGCAAGAGCTCATGGCTTTTGCTCTGACACACTGCCCTCCCAGCAGCATTGAGCTTCTTCTGGCTGCCAGCAGCTCTCTGAAGACAGAAGTAAGTCTCCCAATAAAGTAAATCTTGAACTGTATCAAGTGTATTTTGTTGGGTCTGTGGATCTTGGGTTTGTGCTCTTTTTTTTTTTTTTTTTTTTTTAGTAATATGAAAGTTTTAATTTATGGAAAAGATAGTTTGTTACTTACAAACTATGAAAAGGGATTTGAAGATATTAGGCTATAAAATAGTGTTGTTGGCTTTATTCCAGTAAAGAAAGGCTACAGGTATGAGAAATATGAGAATAGTATAGGAAAGAAATTATTGAATATAATGGGGAACGCTAGTATTGTCAAGAACAAAATATATAAGAAGAGGTCCTGTGTAGTATACTGGAAATCATGTGAGTTAAAATCATGTGAGTGGTGGCACCATCCCCTTAGAAACTGTTTGGAAATAGCAGGGTGGGGCTTTGGTTGGAGAGAAACTTAGTTTCCTAAAATTCACAGGCTAGATCTGCCTCGGGGATGGTACGCCAGTTGTGAAACACACATGGATTCTGAAATTCACATTTTCAACTCCTGGTCATTCATTACATTGTATATCAGGTTTTCCACAGTTAATTCCGCTCCTGAAACCATGGTTGCATCCTTGGGAGGGTGTTCATGAAGCCCTGAAGTAAGCCTGTTACCACTAGGAGATAGCATTTTTTGTTTTTTTTTTTTCCCCTCAAAAGAATGCTTTTTAAATTTCAAGTCTACATTGTAAAACGAGGCAAATTTAAAAACAATTTTATTCTAATATATAGTGTTCTTTTGCAGATTCTTTATCAAAGAGTGAATTTTCAAATCCATCCAGAAGGAGGGGAGAGTATCAATATGTCACCATTGATGAGTAAAGCACTGCAGGAGGTGAGTCTGGGTGAGAGGGAGGAGGAGTTTGAAAGGTGCTTGTGAGAGGAATGAAACAGTTACCTCACACTGTGTGTGTGGTGTGTGTAGACTGTTCTTGTAAGCTTTGTGTGTCTGTGTGAAGTATAGCATTCATATCATTCAGTCGCTCAGTTGTGTACGACTCTTGGCGACCCCAAGGACTGCAGCACGCCAGGCCTCCCTGTCCATCACCAACTCCCGGATTCATATGGAGAAATATATAAAACAAAAATGTCCATCTTAATAAAGTATCATAAAGAAAACATGCACGAACCCATCACACAGATGAAGAAACAGCTCATGACAAGCCTTCCCCTGCACACCCTCCTAACTCTTTGCTGTCCCAGAGTGGTAGTTTAATTTTACCTGTTTTTGCACTGTATAGAAATAATTGCATTCAGTATTACATTTGTGAGGTTTATCCGTGCTATTGTAAGTATTGCAGGTGATTCATTGTTACTGCTGTATAGAGATTAATTGCAATACGCATACATTCCAGTTTATCCTTTCTAATACTGACTGACACTGGTTTATTTTCAATTTTGGTACTGAAATAATGCTATATCATCATTCTGTAGTGTTCCTAGTGCACATGTACAGACTTGGAGGTGTGTGTATTAAGATAAGTGAGTTTGTTCAACCTCAGTTGATAATCCCTGATGATTCTTTTGAATGGTTTTACCCATTGCACACTCAGCAGCCGTGTCTGGGATTGCCATTTGCTCCCATCCAGGTAGTGCCAACTCCTTTGCATGGATAGTTGTCGAAACTTTACCTCTTAAATGTTTTGAGATACCTGTTTATGATTTTGATTTGCATTTTTCTGGTTGCTAGTGAGATGAACTTACCTCAGGAGGGAGCCTCTTTTGTGAGGTTCCTTGTTCAATTCCCTTGTCCATTTTCTGTTGAATTTTAGTCCTTTTTCCCTTTCCTCATTGAAATTCTTATGAATAAAATTCATCTGGATTCATTAAGTATTAATATGTATGAGTCTCAGGAGAGCTGGTCCTAGGAAAGGAAGGAGGAGGTATGTACTCACCAATACCTTTTCAGCTGTTCAACCTTTGCTCCCTGGAATTTAGCTTCTTATGACTATTTCTAGCAACACAGAAGTGGCATTTTTTTTTTAGGTCAAAAGCAGTAGGTAGTCTAACTAGATAAATTAAGAGATGATAATTGTCTTTATAGATTGGTTTCCACAGGATTCCTTTAAATGGTAAGCTTCACTTTTAAAGTGTAAAATGTCATTTATTTTCCTAGCAACTATTTTAGAAGACATCTGTTGTGATAAGTGAGCTATATCTTAGCTCCTTTTTTTGTTTTTATGTACTTTTTGTGTTTTGTTTGCTTTATATTTCCATATGTTGATTCACAATTTTTAAAGGCCATACTTTGTTTATAGGTATTATAATGTTGACTACATTCCTGGTGCTATACAATCTATCTTTGTAGCTTATTTATTTTATACCTAATGGTTTTTAATCTCTTAATCCATTACCTCTGGTTTGCTCCCCCCCCACCTTGCCTTTCCTCACTCATAACCACTAATTTGTTCTCTGTACCTATAACTCTGTTTCCTTTTGTTATATTCACTAGTATGTTGTATTTTTTATATTCCACATATAAGTGATATCATACAGTATTTGTCTTTCTCTGTCTGACATTTAATTTAACACAGCACCTTCCAAGTTCATCCATGTTATTGCAAATGGCAAAATTTCATTCTTTTTTATGGCTGAGTACTATCCATTGTGTGTTTACACCACATCTTTATAAATTGACTGTAACCATCTTGTCAAATTCATTTGTAGTTGTATACCTTGTAGTTCTTTTAGAAGTCTGGTTCAAAGCTTCATCTGTGGAGTCTATTGATAGAGTTAGGGCAAGAATATTTAGCTTTTGCCTACAGTCAAATATACACAATTACCTCATTTCCATAATTCATTCTTTTATATTAAACTTCTGTTTGGCAGCCATTTATTGAATACACATGTGTATACCCAGTTCAGTACCAAGTGATCTCAGGATCTCAAAAACATTTGTAAGGTGACTTTTGGCCCTTAAGGATTTTTCTTCTCTTCCTCCTACAAATGGTAACTACAAGACAGCAGTGATTGATAGAATTTTCTACAGTGAGGGAAATACTCTATATATCTACATTGTCCAGTATGGCAGCAACTAGTCACATATAGCTGCTGAGTATGTGAAATATGGGTAGTGCAACTAAGGAATCAAAATTTAAATTTTGTTTAACTTTATTTAAGTTAATTTTACTAGCCACATAAGGTTGCTGGGTACCCGAGTGGAACTCATGGTTCTGGAAGGTGAGATACTCAGAAGAGGATGGTGTTCCACCATCAGTGCTGCAGAGGACTTTGTTTGTTTGTTTCTGTGGTTGCACTGCCTTTGAATTGAAGTCACAGCATTTTCCCGGGGCCTAGAGTGATGGGGATACTTTCCTCCTTTGGTATGTTTTGACTTGTATTGATTAGAAACTATTCAGTTTTCCCTTCCTGGATCTGAAAGCACATTAAATTCTATGGTGTTTTCTCCAGGGGATTCAGAACAGATCTTATATTAGAGATTTGGTAGATTTTACTATTTCTCAAGGTCCAGCTGAAGACTTGCTTTTCACGAGATCTTTATCCCAGTTTTTGTACCTTTTGATCCTCTGATCTTTCCCCACTTGTTCAGCTACATCTCTCACTGTTGCTCCAGCCTTCTCTCTTTTCATGCCTTCCAGACATGTGCTGTGTTCCAGTCATGCTGAACTTACCCTGTTCTCTGAGTAGGCTCGCTCACAGCTTTGGTGTTATTTAGAGTTCTCTCTGAAGCTCCAGAACTTTGGCTACCTGATGCGAAGAGCCGACTCCTTGAAAAAGACCCTGATGCTGGGAAAGATTGAAGGCTGGAGGAGATTGGGATGACAGAGGATGAGATGGTTGGATGGCATTACTGAATCAGTGGACATGAGTTTAAGCAAAGTTCAGGAGATAGTGAAGGACAGGGAAGCCTGGCGTGGTCCATGAGGTCGCAGAGGGTAGGACATGACTGAGTGAACAACAGCCGCCTGTACTGCCCTTCTTGCATTGTTTCTGGTCATCTTGCTGCCCTCTTGATCTCACCTAAGCTGTCGTCATCTTTATCAAGTTTTCCTTGAGTCCTCATCGTTCCCTCTTCTGTATCCCCCAAACATCTCGTAGCATTGTGTCAGCACATGTGTGGTGCGGTTTGGCGTGTATGGTGACTGGAAGGGTGTCATTTACCTTTGGTGCTCTCTCCAGAGAGTGCTCACCACGGAGTGAATGCCTACTGAATGCTTAATACAGCTGCATTGGAAACTCCCACTGCAGAAAGATCAGTGTGTGGTAAAAATGGATTAGAAAATAAAACTAGAAGGAATTTCCAGCTAGATGCATGTGTGTGATCTGGATGCTGTTGAGGACCTGTTGTGTTTTGGCCATGTAAGGGGAGTATCATTTCTCTGTTCAGTGTAGACTGCGCCGTGTTTCTGCTGAGTTCAGCTCCATAAGCTTATTCTGAAATCCCCACAGCCTCCTTCATAAAACACACGAGAAGCCTTTTGCGACCTTTGGGTTTTCCACTTTCTGCTTCTCTGATGAATTAGGAAGTGTCGGCCGGGCTCCTTGGTGGCCTCTCTGGAGCAGGGCATGCTGTGTCTCCACAGGGCACATGCTGACCCATTCAGTGTCCTCAGTATCTGCGGGAGACTGCCAGCAGTGCTTCACAGGACCCACTTTGCGAGAAAGAGGAATTCTTCCAAAATGATTCTTGTATTTTTTTTTTTTTTAGCGCCTTAAAAGCTTTCCTGTCTTCCTTTCTCCTCTTTCAGCAAGCTGTAATATTAATAGATCTAGATCTGACGAAGTGCTAATCCAAACCCTCAAACAAACACATCATGTCTATGATTCATGAGGCACATTTCAGAATATTATAGCTACTATTTTTAGGTTAAAATACAGTGCTTAGCTGTAAGATGCCGTGTGTTACACATTAACAGTAAATGTAATAACCACATTAAATTAAACTTATAAATGAGAGCTGACTGTATATGTAATCTGCTTAATGCCCAAAACTTTCATTACTCAGTTGTGAAAATGATGATTTTTACTTACATATCAAGCAAAGTAAAGATGTAACTGCTGTGCAGTTGCATTTGTGTTACAAGTGGAGCCTACAAGTTTGAAGATATTGGCTGTTGTTCTCAAGAACAAGATATTTGTTTTTAAATAAAATGCATAATTTGTGAGTAACAACCAAAATTAGAGTTTCCAGCTTCTTATTAATGTTGATTATTATGTTTTTTAGATGTAATAATATTCCACCACTTAAAACGTATTAACATTTTGTTTAGCTAGGGTTAGTTTTATCAGTTAGCCAATAGTGTTTTCCCCAGATAAATCTAATTAGAGTTGGAAATGGATTATATACAAGGTTCCCATTAAAAAATCATTTCACTGTGGGAAATCCTGTTATGAACATTTTAAGTGGCTACAGATTTATAAGACTGGACTAAGTAATGTTTAGAACTGGAGGCATGCGCTTGGCATAGAGCTGTTTTGAATGTATAAAAGGATTATTTAGAAATATTGAAATAAATTTCTGACAGTTGTATTTCAGTACCATGGACAACTCTTTCTTTTCCCCCCTTCACCAGTTAATGGGCATTTGGTTTGTACTTTTTAGCTATAATGAATAATGTTGCTATGAACATTTGTATACAAGTCTTTGTATGAAAATATGTTTTGATTTGTTGTGTAGATATCTGGGAGTGGAACTGAAGCATTGTATGGTGTATATGCTTTAAATATTGGAAGACATTGCCAAATTGTTTTTCAGAGTGGCTGCACCAGGAATTATTAAGTTTTCCCTTTCTTCACATCTTTGCTAATACTTAACTCCTGACTGGCTTTTTGTTAAAGCCCTTTTTATGAATGTGTGTGGCATCTCCTTATCCTTTGGGTATGTGTTTCCAAATAAGTAATGATAATGAGCATCTTTTCATGGGCTTTCTTGCCATTTCTATACCTTCTTTGGTGAAATGGCTATAAATATTTTCCCAATTTTTTTTTAACTATTATGTCAACTCCTTATTAAGTCGTAAGAGTTTTTGTTGTTGTTTTTAAACTCTTGGATACAAGTTGTTGTTGGATGTGTGATTTGAAAAGATTGTTCTCTCAGTGTGTGATTTGACTTTTTACTTTCTTAACAGTGCCTTTTGAAGTGCAGAACCTTTTAATGTTGCTCAAGTCCACTTTATTAACCTTTTCTTTTATTGCTTGCGTTTTTGGTGTTCTATCAAAGAAATCTGTGCCTAGCTCAAACCTGTGAAGATTTACACTTGTGCTTTTTCCTAAGAGTTTTACAGTTTTAGCTTTTATATTTATTGAGAGGTAGTAATGAGCCACTTTTTGTATGCGACAAATACAGGGTTGAGGAAAATCCACATGCAGAATGATCAGTTTAGAATTTTATCTCCTGTTATATACAAAAATGAACTTGATAGGATTTCTTTAATGTGATCTTATTCTTTCTTAAAGGATTTTAAATCTCACGTTGCACAAAGGCACAAATTAATATTTTAAAGTTTAAACTGATTTCATCTGAAATAGGTTTGTATCACAATTATTACCTTAGTAATTTTCTTTTTTCCAGATGTTTTAGATTTTTGGTTTTCGAGCTCATGTTATATTTCCTGAACCATCTGCCCTTGTCATTACTTACAGATCATTTATGTCATAGCGTGATAGTGGTTATTGGATGCATGTGCCATGATTATTTATCTTTTTCTTTGCTTTTGGGCGTTTGGATTGTGCCCAGTCTTCCTTTATTTTAGACTGAACTTCACTGAGCATTTTATGTACATATCTTTGCATATTCTTGCTAGTATTGCCCTGGGATATAATGGAAAATATGGGTTTCTAAGACAGATAATTTCCTGTTTCTTGTGGTACATCCTCCATAACTTTGTTTAAGTGCTGATTAAAAAATGAAAAAGAAAATAAAAATATACTAAATATACCTCTATTTTTCCTAAATACAGTTCTCTTAATCTGGATCCAAGAATGCTAGAAGATTCAAGAAGGGTTCAGTCCCTAAAGCCCCTGAAATAGTGTGTCAAATCGGGTGTGTCTGTTTGTGACTTAGTGTGTTCATGTATGTACACACACATGAGTGCATTCAGTTTTGCATTCAGTTTTCCAGGGAAGGCACTTACAGCTTGCCTAAGAAATGTGTAGGGGGCCGGGACTTCCAAAGATGATAACATCTAAATTGTAGCCTGGTATTTTAATTAGCAGATGAACTGAAGCAGAGTCAAACTTTAGAGTGATTAGTACTCATGGGGTTTTCTTCTCCTGCGTCTTCTGACAAATAATTCCAGAAGCAGCATCACCAGTAGTAAGCATTCCATTCTTAATATTTTGAGTTCAGGATGCAGTTTGCTCTAAGTATCGGGCTTCCCCAGTGGCTCAAGTAGTAAAGAATCTACCTGCAGTGCAGGAGACACGAGTTTGACCCCTGGGTTGGAAAGATACTCTGGAGGAGGAAATGGCAACCCACTCAAGTATTTTTGCCTGGATAATCCCATGGACAGAGGATACAGTCCATGGGGTTGTAGTGTCAGACATGACTGAGCACATGCATGCATGGCATGACATGATGAAATGTTAGGTGAAGGAAAGTACTTTTGATTATTTAAAGATATGTTGGAAGAGAAAGGGTAGTGGCTTAGCTCAGTTTGAGCTGTTTGTGATCCTTAGTCTCTGGGTACCATCAGCTCAGTTTGTACTTGACAAACCAGTTTCTTAGAAATTAACCCTCAGATTACCAGACACCAGAGGGATAGGGAGTCCTGGCATGCTGTAGTCCATGAGTCACAAAGAGCCAGACATGACTTGTTGGCTGAGTGAACAACAACAATACCAGACACCAGAGAAAGCAACTCCTGCGTAGGTTAACTATAGTAACTGATGAACAAGAATTGTTTCTGTAAACCAAACTTGACATGTGGAACTGTTCTTCTTGTGAACCTGTTTGGTAATGTTGTCTATTGTAGGACTTGAAAAATATTACCAGTGCCTATGAAGTTAACCTTTGAGCTATGTAACACTTGATGCTAATGAGGTTTCATGTTAAATTTTATGCTGGGAGTTGTTGACTTGGTTTGGGAGATTAATCTATTTCTGCTGTTATACACTCTAAATTAATTAGCAATATGCGACTATGAATATAAAAACTGCCAGTAGTAATCATTTCAGGAGTAAATTTTCCTAACCTCTTTTTTCTTTCCCTATTACATGAAGTTGAAATAAAAATATTTTCCTCATTAATGACTCTGGTTACAGTATAATCTTGGTAGACTGCCCCCCAATTAAATGCTCCTTCTGCAGTCTAAGTGAGCCTTTTATTTTGCTTTCTCTTTTGTAATTCTTATAAGGGAGGGATCTCTTACAGAAAACCCTTTTGTCATGTACATTTCTGTGCATTGAAATTTCATTTACTTTTCAGTTTCAGATGTTTAAGTTTTTTATATTGAGTTAGCCAATCCATATGAACAGAGTAAAATTTAGGTTTATTTTATGAAATGGTATAATTGTCTTATAGCCTATATTTGTTGATATTTTTCAGTGAATTTGATTTTCCCCTGAATGAAGTTATTTCATACTTAAGTGCCATATTTCTTATCATGTTTATATTTTTTAGTTTCTATACTTGGATTAGTTGATAACATTCAAATCATTCCATAACCCTCTCGAGTAAGGAGATTCTAAAGATGAACCAGAATTGAAAATGTGACATGAAATCTTACCTGAATAACAGTTAGTTGCTGTAGGCATAACATATTAGATTTAGAAAATGTTTCTTCAAGCATAGGTACAGTAAAATCAGACTTCTTATTCATATCTATAGTACAAGCTATACTTCAGTAATTTTTGTATACCCTGAGCATGTAGTAATCAACAAACATTGTCGCTGCCTTTGAAAAGCTACTGTCTAGTTGAGAAGACAGAAAAATCATCATTGTGGCAAGTACATTAAAAATAGGCATGTAATGTGATAAGTGAGAAGGAGAAGAGTAACTTCTTGACAGGATTTTACTGACAGCAAATATACCACATTTCAAGGAAGATGTAGAATTTCTTTGTGACCTTGGAGCAGGAAAAGACTTCATACCAAAAAAAAAAAAAATACTAATTATAGATAAGTTTAAAAGCTGATAAATTGAACTAATTTAGAAGTGTAAAAACTTCTTTTAATCAAGACATCATTAAGATAATAAAATATAATCTGCAAAATAATAGAAAATGTTCATAATTCATATATCTAATAAGGGCTATGGATCCAAAATATACAAAGAAAAACCAAAAAACTGCAATGAATAAGAAAGACAGACAACCAAAAGAAGAATGGGCAGAAGATTTGATCAGGCACTTGAAGATCATCCACTTCTTTTTTTATGGTTGGATTCAGAATCCTTGAATTTGTCTGTTTATCTGACTTACCTCAGTCCCTTTTCATCTTTAGAAGAAACGAATAAAAGTATAAACTTAAAAATGCATTTCAGATTCAAATATACCTAATGGAAACCTCTTCTAGTCCCAGTTCAGTTCAGTCGCTCAGTCGTGTCCGACTCTTTGCGACCCCATGAATCGCAGCACGCCAGGCCTGCCTGTCAATCACAAACTCCCGGAGTTTACTCAAACTCATGCCCATCGAGTCGGTGATGTCATCCAGCCATCTTATCCTCTGTCATCCCCTTCTCCTCCTGCCCCCAATCCCTCCCAGCATGAGGGTCTTTTCCAACGAGTCAACTCTTCTAGTCCCAGTATCACTGCCTTAATTCAGTTCCCGATTATTTTATCTTTTTAATTTTTTTTTTTTTTTGGCCACGCAAGGCAGCTTGCAGGATCTTATTCCCTAAACTGATCTTGGGTGGCCTCGGGCTGCAGCTGCTTGGAACAGGGCTTGGGTTCCCAGGCAGAGACGGGCTAGGTCGCAGTGGTAAAGCCACCCGGTCCTAGCCACTAAGCCAATGGTCAGTGTCAAGGGCCCTGACGCTTCGGCTTTGCAGAAAAGAATTGCCACAAAGACAGAAGGTAGTGAAGCAAGCAAAGTATTTATTAGGAGTAAAAAGAGTACATTACCTGTGGATAGACACAGGCAGACTCAGAGGGAGAGTCCCTGAGTTGCTGAGTCATGCCTTTATAGTAGTTTGAATTACTTTCATGGGGGCATTTCTTCCGGGTTTCCTTTGGCCAGTCATTGTGATTTGCCTGCTTCACAGTCCTTACTTGGTTTATCTCGGGATCCTCCCATGTGGGCACCTGCATCTCTTTACCAAGATGGAGTCTAGGAATATCCCATGACATGACTCCCCTTTGGCCTCCAAGGAGCCTTTTCTGCCCACATGTGGTCAGGGAGGTCTTCTGATTCCAGGAATGAGAAATGTGTGTTCTGTGCAGGATCCAGCCTCCTCCCTTTATTCCCCTGCTTTTTGTCTTGGAATTTCCATCAGTAGAGAATGAATCTCCAATTACTTTACCCTGGGTTGGGGGGTGGGGGGTAGTCCCATCTGCCTCCTGCCTCATGACCAAGGATTAAACCCAGGCCCTTGGCAGTGAAAGCACAGAGTCCTAACTTCTGGACCATCAGGGAATTCCCCGAGTCCCTGATTATTTTAATTTTGGACTAATTCACCAATCTCCTAGTGGCTTCCTGCTCCTGGAATAAGATTTCTAAAACACACATCTTGTTATGTTAACTCCTTTTGTTTAAAGCCTCTCAGGGGTGTCATGTTGTTCAGGTGATGATGGAGGTGCTTTGGTGTGGTCAGTAGGTCTCTTGCTGGTCTTGCCTCTGCCTACCTTTGATCTTCATGTGTCCCGACCTTCATCTTTGTGTATTCTTTTCATTGTGTATACGTTCATTGAATCAACTCAAGTTTCCTCCAATATTCCATGTTGTTTCATGTCTCTTATTTCCATAAGTCTACCAGGAAGATCCCCTGGAGGAGGGAAAGGCTACCCACCTCCAGTATTCTGGCCTGGAGGATTCCATGGACTGTATAGTCCATGGGGTCGCAAAGAGTAGGACACGACTGAGCGAATTTCACTTTCACTTTTCACCTGAAATCGTGGGGGCTTCTCTGGTAGCTCAGTGTTAAATAATCCACCTACCAATGCAGGAGACACAGGTTTGATCCTTGGGTTGGGAAGATCCCCCTGCAGAAGGAAATGGCAGCCCACTCCAATATTCTTGCTTGGGAAATCCCTTGGACAGAGGAGCCTGGCAGGGTATAATCCATGGGGTCCAAAGAGTGCGTCACAACTTAGTGACTAAACAACCTGAGATCATCACCATTTCTTCTTCAGAAGCCTGAAATTCTTTCCTGCTGAAATATTACTTCTTCTGTGATGCTTTCTATGATGGTGCCTCTAGGCAGAGGACAGTGATTTGTCTGTATCTCTGCCTCCCTTTGTAGTTTCTGGAGCTCAGAGGCTCCCAAGGGCAGAGGCTGTGTCCTTCTTGTTTTTTTCACCTTATTGACTAATATAATACAGTGTGACATCAAATAGGAGTCACTCAGTGAGTATTTGCTGAATAGGGGAATGAATTCTGATTGGTTTCTGTTTTTTTTTTTTTTCCAGGTATAAAATCTAACATAAATTGAGATGCTTACTATATTGTATACTTACATATGTACACACATATTTATATCTATATCTCTGTGTCTATATATATATATATACACACATACATAGAGGGAAGGAGAGAGAGAATGTCTAGTTACTGCAAATTCCTTCTGAGATTTATTTCTGACAAAGAGCTTTTTCTGGCAGTGTTATTCAGAGAGGGATATGTGTGTGTGTATAGTACTAGTTCTACTCAATGCAGAGTTACTGGGGGCAAAAGCTTAGAAGCAGGATGAAGCAGAATGTACTTGAATCCAAAGCTTTCAGTAGCCCAGATAGATGAACACACTCAATGACGAGCTGTCCAGGGTAAGCAGGCCCTGTGCCCACGATGCAGGGAGGGGGTTAGCAGTACCATCTACACTACTGCCTAATAGTGGAAGCTTCTTGGCCGGGGTCCTGACCCTGTTAGAAAAGAGGAGCCTCTGGAGTGCAGGAGCCGGACTCAGCTTTTTTTCCTTCTGTTAAGTCCAATGTGGTGAGCTGACTGTGCTATACCAAAGTGAAGAAGAAATGAGCCTCCTGCCATCTTCTCAAATAGTGAAGAAATTAAGGAAAGACTTATAGTAATGCTGCCATTGAAACAACTGTGTGTGTGTGTATGTTCCCTCGCAGTGTTTATGCCCAGTATACACATAACGGGCCTTGTAAAGCCCTGACACATTTCAAGCTTTCATGACGTGGCAGCTATCATTATGATTACTCTTGGAGGGAGATTTGTGTTTTTTTCTATGTTGGTCTTTCTACTTGTCTTTTCAGATGTGTTGATAATGAGCTTCAGTCTTCCATTCTGTCTCCTTAACCCCTCCCCTCCAGCCCCCATAGGCATGCAGAGAGAGGCATGCAGAAAAGTGACTTTTCTAATTGCTGACATTGAGAAGAACTGAGAATATAAGCTTTAGCCTCCCTGGGTTTCCTCTTCATTTTGCCTGTCAGTAGAAAGGGTACATGCGTGCATGTGTGCTAGGTCGCTTCACTGGCTCAGTCGTGTCTGACTCTTTGCGACCCCATGGCCTGTAGCCCACCAGGCTCCTCTGTTTATGGGATTCTCCAGGCAAGAATACTGGAGTGGGTTGCCACGCCCTCCTCCAGGGGATCTTTCTGACCCAGGGATTGAACCCATATCTCTTAGGTCTCCTGCATTGGCAGGTCAGTTCTTTACCACTAGTGTTACCTAGGAAGCCCAGAAAGGGTACATTCAGTTCTAGTTTTTGTTCCTTGAGGTTAAATACATGTGGGCTAGTTTATTTACTTGTTCATTTAGGCACTAAGTCTTTACAGTCCAGTGTTTTACACTGACAGCACGCCCCTGTTCGGAGCAACTGCATCCCCAGAGTGCAGTCACCCCGTATATCTGCCGGCTGCCAGGTTGGACAGCACAGGTTTGGGCAGTTCTGGAAGTTTGTTTGACTCCAATTTCCACCACTGGGCTGCTATGATTATTTTGCTCAGATGTTTGTTCTGTAGACTCAACTCCTCCTTGGAAAAGTGACTCCCAAGATGTAGACTCACAGAAAGATTTTAGCCTCATTGTGACTGGAGATTTAAGCCAAAGTCACCATCTACTGCAGAATAAAAATGATGTTGCTGATCTTTCAGATCAAAAATATATTTTCTTTTTTTAAAAAAATCAATCAGTGTTCAGCTGTAAGCAACAGAAAGCATATCAATCAGTGTTCAGCTGTAAGCAACAGAAAGCATTCTAGCTTTTATAAGTAGAAGGGGACTTTTTTTTTTATTTTAATGAGAATTGGAGTCTTACACAATCATTCAGAGGTCTGGAGAAGCAGGCTTTGGTGTATTTTTAGAGTAACTATAAGAACAATACTGAGGAGGTTAACTGCTGCGGGAGCGGAAATCTGCCACAAGAAGTTGGGGAATTTGAAAGCCCCTCCTTATCAACTGTCTCCGGTGCTGCACGGACCCTGCCAGGATAACAGGGCAGCAGAATGGTAGTCCACACTGTCCTTCACTGTGAAGCTGGGGTCTGGGCACTGGTACGTGTATCACCACTACTGCAGAAGAGCAGCTAGGATGACCAGGAAAAATGGAAAAAGGAAAAAAAAAGTGTATTTTCCACAAGAAAAGCACAGTAATAACAAAAGTACAGTCTCTACTGTAGTTTCACTGTGCATATTCTACACAGTGGGTGCATCTGTTTGAGGAAAACTAGGTCATGTGAGGAATGTCAGCCCTAGGGAGTCTGGGAAACGTAGTCTTTAGCTTCTCAGCTTCTAGCAACACAGCCTGGGAGGTGTCCGGAACTGAGTTGAGTGAAGCAAGCTGCAGTATCTGCTGCAAAATCTGAAACCCAGGAGAAGTGCTGGTCTATTTTGGGCACCTAAACCCCTAGCAGTTGTTTTTGACATGGTTGCCCTTATATACAATCAGTTTAACATGAGTATTTTCTTCCTTGGCATATCATCTGTGTTGTTTTCATAATTAAATTATAATTTATAGTGCATTGAGTTGATAGTTTATACCTTTCCCAAAGTCCAGAAAGCTTATAGGAAACACGAGTTTAAAATTTTTTTTAGAAAATTAAGATATATTTGACATATTACACTATATAAGTTTAAGGTACATAATATATTGATACATTAATATTTTAATATAATTGCCATTGTAGCATTAACTGACACCTCTGTTGCATCATGTAATTATCATTTCTCCTAGTGTTGGGATACAACTTTTTTTTTTTCTCATTAAAAGAATAGAAAATCTTTTGAGAAAAGTTAACCAACTGCCCAGTGAGGAAATTGTAAGTATCAGTTAATGCAGCTTAAATACATTTCATTTTAGTACTAAGAATAAAATTAAAATGGTTTTCTAGAAATTATAAGTATAGCAACATGATGTAATCATTTTCTTTTACTGCTATGACATATTACTCTCATTTAGCAGCTTTGAAACAATGCAAGTTCTTATAATTCCCATAGGACAGAAACCTGGCAGGCTTGGGTAGGTTTCTGCTTAGGATCTCAGCCAAAGTCAGGGTGCCCACAGGACTCTGTTTTCTGGAGGCTCTGGAGGAGAATCAGTGCTCATTCATGTTGTTGGTAGTGTTAGTTGCTCAGTCATGTCCGATTCTTTGCGACCCTGTGGGCTGTAACCTGCCAGGCTCCCGTGTCCGTGGAATTCTCTAAGCAAGAATACTGGAGTGGGTTGCCATTCCCTTTTCTAATTCATGTTGTTGACAGAATTTAATTCCTTGTGTTTGCAGGACTGAGGTCCTCATTGCCTTGCTGTCTGTCTCCTCCAGTTTCTTTTCACCTTCTAGATGCTTCTCACATTCTTTAACTCTTGTCTGCCTCTCTCCATTTGCAAAGCCAGCAATGATGTGCTTTACGTCTCTCCTGCCTCTTCTCCCAGGGCATCTCTCTGTGACCCTAGGTGGGAAGGGTTCTCTGCTTAAAAGGCTCATGTGATTAGGTTAGTTCTGCTCAGATAATTCAGGATTTATCTTCTCACCTCAAGGTTTGTGTCCTTAATCATATCTGCCAAGGTCTTTTGCCATCTAATGTAATATATTTGCAGATTCTAGGGATTAGGATGCAGGTATTTTAGGGGGCCATAATTCTACCCACCATATATGGAGGCTGTCAAGTTGGTCTAAAATGGTGAATTTCTCCTAAGTGTGTGTTGTGATGATATCTTGGTAATTATTGAGTGGTTCCATGATTTATCATTTTTTATTACTCAAATAACACATTAATGAATGATGTGATGTAGACCCAAATAGTCAAACTAAACTCTCCTATTAGTGGCAAGAAAGTTGTTAAAATTGCAAGACTAGACCTTAATTTTTCTTTCCTTTTACTAGAATACTACAGAAATGGTAAGTAGAAGTAGATACTAAACCAAAGGCTGGGTTTTCATAGAACAAATTTACCTTTCTTTGATCAAAAGCAGCTGTGGTCACTGTCATTTCTATTTAAACAAATGTCTATATATTGGCATTTTTCTCCCCATGAAACTTCTTGGGTTAGTACATGGGGAGTTGGAATTGTGGCTGATTGCTTTGAGATTGGCAGGAGGTACCACATTAGAAACCTTTTAAATGCTATTAATCATCCACTTGTTTAGATGAAAAACAAAATGCCTTTCAGTATGTAAAGGTGGATCATTAGAATCTTCTACCTTTGTCTGGGTCACAGTAGCATTGTTGAAGTGAATAATTTTATTTCTTAATCTAAACCATAAATAGTTTAAAATGTCAAACAAACATGAGTATCTCATCAGAGGATATTAGATTAGTAAAAAAAAAAATTAAGAACCCACTATTTGCTTTATAAGTACTTCGAAAAGAGATTCTGTGACTAATGCATTAAGATGTATTTTCCTTAACTGAATTTTCTTTTGTAAATGATTCAAGGAGTACAGTATGCTAATATTGCTTTCACATTTTTGTTGTTGTTGTTATTGGTAAAGATGGATTTTTAAATCTGTTTAATTTCATGTCTGATAACTCCAAGTAGTCACATTATCACTCTTTGCTCTGTTCTCTTCTTTTCACTCTTGCCATTTTCTCTCTCTTTTTTTTTTTTTTTTTAAACACAGGATGAAGTATGTGTCCCAGGCAGCAACTCAGCCGACCTGTTCCACTGGACCACGGCTACCACCATGAAAGTCCTCTCCAACACCACCACCACCACCAAGGCAGTGCTGCAGGCCGTCAGCGATGGGCAGTGGTGGAAGAAGTCTTTGACTTATCTACGACCCCTTCAAGTGAGTGGTGCACTCTGTTTTCCTAAAGCAGTTGGGGTGGTTTATATCAGCTCATTAGCATGTTCTTCATTTGGATTCAGTATTACTTTATCTTCTTTAGATTATTAATCTCCTAAGAAATCTAGGCCTCCCATCGGATATGGAATGAATAATTGATTTTATAGACTGTAATTTGCTACCATACTATCCTTGCAGAATACATCAATATAGATTTAAGTAACGTTGTTTTATATGTCCGAATTGAAGTTTACTGAGATGAAAAGGAAAATGATGTTTATCAAGGCTTTCTCTCTTTTGCTCTGTTTCTGTAGGGCAGTAATGGAAGAGAAGCACTAGGATCCAGTCTGGGGGCTGTCTTAGTTCTCTCCAGCTTCTGTGACAAAAATATTTTAGACTGGGTGACTTAAACAACAAATTATTTCTCACAGTGCTAGAAACTGGAGGTCCAAGATCAAGGCCCTGGAGAATTTAGTGTTTGATGCAGGCCTGCTTCCTGGTTCATAAAACGCCTTCTGTTTGCTGTGTCCTCACGTGGTAGAAGGGGGGTGAGGGGCTTTTCTGGGATCTCCTTTTTTATAAAGGCACTAATCTCATTTCCCAGCGCTCTGCCATCATGACTTAATCACCTACCAAAGGCCCCACTTCTTAACACTATTACACAGGAATTAGGATTTCAACATATGAGTTTGGGGTGAGGGTGGGGCACAAACATTCAGTCTTAAGTGGGGCCTCTAGGTAAAGAGAACGTTTTAACCGATTCTTTCATGTTTCTGCAAGTAGAGGTCAGGACAAGCGTTGAGGTTGCTTTCTGTGACATCTTAGCCCACTGTGTCCCTGTTGTCTTCCCTGCATCCTCATGCTGCTTTCCATCCTTTAGCCACACACTGGAAAACTAACAAGAAAAAGAAGCATGGGCCTTTTTATAAAGGTACCCCAAACACTTGAGTATCTCATTCATTCATTCTGCAAATACTTACCAGGCATGTTCCATGTGTCAGATGTTGTGCTCATCGCTGGAAATAGAGTGGGGAAACTCTTCAGTCTGATTTCCTTCCCTTGGGTCCCCTGTGTCTCAGTGGGGGCAAAAAAGAAACCAACAGATAAAATATTTGTATGATAATGAGATGGCAGGTGGTGATGAGAACTATGCAGAGAACTTAAGCAAGGTAGTGGAATAGTGAGTGATACTGGAGGAGTGAAGTTCTGATTGCAACAGGGGAGTTAGTTTCTCAGAAGAGGAATCACTCTGAGCAGAAACCTGTGTGAGCCAAGCAGACAAGTGCATTTTGAAGAAAGAGCCTGATGTCTTTTTAGAAGAGAAAGGAGATCAAGGTAAGGGAGAGCAGCATGATGAGTGGGAAGATGGCTGGAAATGAGATTGGAGAGATGGTGAAGAGACCCACCATGTAAAGCCTTCCATAGATGGTGAAGAGAACTACAGATCTGCTTCTCAGCAACACAGAGTTGTTTGAAAATTCAGACAATGCAGTCGTGTGATCCAAGGTTACTTTTCATACGTCTGTTTAACTGCTGTGTGGAGAGTCATCAGTAGTGAAACAAAAGATGGATCTCTCTTCAGGGCTCCAGCTGAGAGATGTTGATGGCTTAGATTAGGGTAGCCGTGAGGGACATGAGAAGTGTTTGGTTTGAGGGTGTACCTTGGTGGACCTGCTGGTGGTCTGAACGTGGGGTATGCGGGAGAGAGAATGGGGGATAATCACCCAGGAGAAACCACTTACTGATGGGCTGTGGGCTTGACTTTGGATGAAGTCTGTGCATCTTATCACTGCATACCATCATCCTGGATTTTGATTAGGGTTATTTTCTGTCTCACCTGTTGGGGCTTTTTGAGAGTTCATGTCTTAGAGTTGGACCATTAAATAAAGCAGGCTGAATGCTGAAGAATTAATGCTTTTGAACTGTTGTGTTGGAGAAAACTCTTGTGAGTCCCTCGGACTGCAAGAAGACCAAACTAGTCAATCCTAAAGGAGATCAGTCCTGAATATTCATTGGAAGGACTCATGCTGAAGCTCCAATACTTTGGCCACCTGATGTGAAGAGCTGACTCATTAGAAAAGATTGTGATGCTGGGAAAGATTGAAGATAGGAGGAGGAGTCTGCAGAGGATGAGATGGTTGGATGGCATCACTGACTTGATGGACATGAGTTTGAGCATGCTCCGGGAGATAGTGAAGGACAGGGAAGCTTGGCATGCTACAGTCCATGGGGTTGCAAAGAGTCGGACATGACTGAGCTAATGAACAACAACAATGTCTTAGATAAAGTGTTTAGCACTGTGCCTGGTATATAGTTTTCTCTGAAGAAAGTATTTTAACATCATTTGCAGCAGCAGCTTGATTGTTTCCTAGGCTGTGCTTGCCCTAAGTAAGTGCTCCATGAACTTCGGAGGATTGGGTAAATGTCTTCTTCTTGGCTCTTCCAATAAGGGGCTTTACAGTCTTGTTTGAGGAGAGCAAAGCATAAAGATAATTAACCATAGTAAGGATACTAAAATATTGCTAATGAAGAATACTGAAGACCAGTCTAATAAAGGTGTTCGTGTGGGTTGTAGTTGTGGGAGAGATGGGGCTGGTGAAGGGAGCCCAGTCTTACCTTGCCTCCATCTGCTGTGGTTTCAGCAGGTGTGGTCTGTGGCGGGTCTGGGAGGAGAGGTGGGCAGTCAGCATGGACCATTACCCTTGTAACAGAAGGAAGGCATAGAGGCCAGTAGAATGGACAAAGTAGTTGCATGGAGTGTTAGCCTTTAATGGTAATTAGCGTTTAGTGAATTTGAATGTTATTCTGTGTAGTTTAGATTTGATACTGCTGACTGCATTATTCAGAGCTACTAAAGGTTTTTTGGAGCAAGTGAACAGGATGTACAGAATGATGTTTTAGAAAGTTTATCCTGACTGTTGTGTAGAAAACTGGCCATGTGTGTAACACCGATTGCTTCAGTGTTTCTGATTCAGTGATGTCAAAGTGACCAGAAAAATTAAAAAGCACTTCAGGGTGAGGTTGAAGCGCTGCCCTTAGAACGTGGTGATGATTCTTAATATTCTCCGCTGGGTTTCGGTGTTGCTCTGATACACTCTCTTCAGCTCACACAATACACGTTGATCTGTTTCTCCTAAAATCTGTTTGTTCTTTCTTCCTTCCTTTCCTCCTCCACCTCCCCTCCCAACTCTCTTTCTTTTATCCACTGATCTTCACTTTGTTCTGTTTAGGGTCAAGAATTTGGTGGTGGTTATCAAATTGGAACCAGAGCCAATGAAGGCCTAGAAAAACAAGGCTGTCATCCTTTTTATGAATCTGTCATCTCCAATCCCTTTGTTGTAGAGGTAAGGGCAGTGTGCCTAAGAACATAGATTTAACTATCATGGTGGTTGTGAGCATTTTACTACAAACAAAATATGCAGTTTTTTGAAATGTACTTCTTGTCTTCATACTCATGTTTTGCATTGGTTTTATGTGATTTGTTACAACATGTTATGAGACTAAAATCTGTTTTACAATTTTACGTGGAATAATATGCTTTAGTAAGTGAGAAGCTATAATTCAAGTTATGAGAAGATAAAAATCCTATCATTATCTTTTCTAAGAATATCTTCATAGAGAAAAAGCCATCCCATCAAATGATGTCATTACTTCTCTTGTCTAGTCTGAAGTGACCTATGACACCTATCAGCATATCCCGGTAGAAAGCCTTGCAGAAGTGTTGCTGAGAACTGGGAAACTGGCAGAAACTAAAACCGAAGGGGAAGAAGTATTTCCGACAACAGAAGGTATGAAAGGTTCTAGTTCCTTGACTGTGTAACTCAGAATAATAGGTGATTCTGTATGAATGAATGAGAGTTTGGAAAACCAGTAACATTTTCAATAATTTTGAATAGCTTAACTTGACATCATCATTCATACATTTATTTATTCATTGATTTAAGTCATTTATTGAGTACCTACTATTTTCTGGATACTTGTAATATTGAGGATTTAAAAGGATAAATGAGATACAATTCCTATTTAGGGTGCTAATCATGTAAAGTGATTCTTATAGGAAATGATACAGAATAATGAATTCAATAGATGCTACTTTCTTTCCTGGTTTTATGGGTTAATCAAGAACTCTTATGTACCTGTTTCATGAACTATAGATGTGTATTTCGTCTTAAGAATTTTCTGCATGGTGCCATATCATTCCATGTGAAATTTTTTGAAAAGAATGAAAATGTATGCAGTTGACCAAAGACCACTTGCCATTTGTACTTTTTTCTTCCTCCTTACTTCTTTTCAAGATTCCAGGGTAATTGCCTTGACTATTTTTATTTTTCAATTTTCCCTCTCCTTCTGCTTTGCCAGCCTTAGTAGGTACTTCAGAACTTAAAGACAACTGGGGTTCCAGCTATCTTGTCTATATTCCAGGTATCTGTAAGGAGTAAAGAAGGGAAAAACAGTTTTCTTGGCAGTCTTGTCCAGGACTTCCACTTCCTTATAACCTATAACTGCTAATGAGCCTGGGTGATGCTGTGTTTTAATGGAACACATTGCAGTGTGGAGTAAAACTTGGAAAAATGTACGTGGGGAATAGAACTGCCATGTTCCTGGAAACCTGATGCTATAACTTATTTTTAGATCATCCTTTCTTTCAATCATTATTTATATGCAGTTGGAAAGAGAGGAAGCAAATACTCTGCAGAGCCTGGGATACTGGAGGTTTTTACAAAGTTATTGTTTTTCTTCAGTTCTGAGATGCATATCATGATCTATAGTTTCTCTGCCTTGTTCTTCAGTCGTTAAGTCAAGTCCAACTCTTTGTGACCCCTGGACTGCAGCATGCCAGGCTTTCCTTGTCCTTCACTGTCTCCTGGAGTTTGCTCAAATTCATGTCCATTGAGTTGGTGAGGCCATCCAACCATCTCATCCTTTCTTGGCCCCTTCTCCTCCTGCTCCCAATCTTTCCCAGTATTGGGGTCTTTTACAATGAGTTGGCTCTTTGCATCAGGTAGCCTAAGTATTGGTGCTTCAGCATCAGTTCTTCCAGCGAATATTCATAGTTGATTTCCTTTAGGACTGACTGGTTTGATCTCCTTGCTGTCCAGGGACTCTCAAGAATCTTCTCCAACACCACAGTTTGAAAGCCTCAAATCTTTAGCACTCAGCCTTCTTTATGGTCCAACTCTTACATCCATACATGACTACTGGAAAAACCACAGCTCTGACTAGACGAGCCTTTGTCAGCAAAGTGCTCTCTCTGCTTTTTAATAAGCCGTCTAGGTTTGCCATAGCTTTCCTTCCAAAGAGCAAGCATCTTTTAATTTCATGGCTGCAGTTACCAGATGTGGAAACTTTGGAGCCCCAGAAAATAAAGTCTGTCACTGCTTCTACTTTTTCCCCTTCTACTTGCCGTGAAGTGATGGGACCAGATGCCATGAGCTTAATTTTTTGAATGTTGAGTTTTAAGCCAGCTTTTTTACTCTCCTCTTTCACCTTCATCAGGAGGGTCTTTAGGTTCCTCCTTGCTTTTCTGAAATTAATGTTCAAGTCATAGTTGATGGTACATTCATGTTTCTTTTTTGCCTCCAAGAAGCTATTGCTAAATCATGACACATCTTACAAGTGATATTGAATATATTTTAAGAGTATAGTTACATTGCTGCTTCCCCTTTTAATTATTTATTACTTCTTTCTTTTCTTCAAAAATATTGTAATACATTACTCATGAATTAAATTATGATTGATTATTGGAATAGCTTATACAGGTAAAATCTAAGGCCCTAAGAAAATACTGGTTAGATATGGAAATACCATCTGTTAATTGCTGTAATAAAGGACTGAATTAATAACCAGGAATTTGGAAACATTGACTTACGTAATATCTTAACACATTATCGATTAGAGCATTTTGCAGAACCTAAGGCCTGTGACCAGCAATTTGCTGTGTAAGTGAATACTGAAACACTCTGGTCAATAACATTTGGGTAACAAAAGATATATTAATACATCTCCAGTCAAGAATATGTTAATTTATGATTTAGCTTATGACATATGTGTGTGTATTTGCATACTTCTCTTTCAGAAAAAGGTGAGAGAATGGAACCACGTGCTAAAGATTTGAAAGATGACTGTGTCCTTGGAGAGACTCTGTCACACTGTTTTCTCAGTTTATTAAAGCTTCTGCTGTTTTTCAGAGCTGTTTTTGGAGGAAGGTGGAGAGTACTTGAGAATAAGGTCTTGGTGGGGCACAGCTTTCTAGATTATTTGGCCTCCCGCTTTCATGGGGTTCTTAAAGTACCTGACCATCTTTGTGGTAGCTGGTAACTAAATGATGAGGCCTCAGAATGATCTAGAAGCATAAAGCAAATAGATTTTTGTGGAGGAGCCATGTGGATTGGGGGGTAACACACTTAATGATGAATCGGGGATCCCCTTCTGTTCCCTTTCTCACCATGTGTACATCACTCATTGAAGCATTGGTCCTTGAGCCACCTACTGTCCTTGTACCTGGAGTATAACTTTCAATTATAACTCGAAGTTGGTGATACCTTTTGACTACTTTCATCGAATTCTGCCTTCCCCTACTCCCTGCCTCTGGTAACCACAAATCTAATCTCTTTTTCTGTGAGATTTTTTCTGAAGTGTAATTGACCTACAGAATTGTTAGTTCCTGGTATATAGCATTGTGATGTGATATTTCCATATGTTACAAAATGGTCATGTTTGGTTTCTCTTGAGGATGGTAATATATTTGAGACAGATATCATTAGCTATTTTATAGTATCAAATATTTGTTAGAAACTCAACAGATTTGATGAATGATATAGGTTAAATGACCTAAATTAAAAATTATAGAAATGTGACTCCTGACTTTGGTTCAGAAGTAGGTCATGATACAAATTAAACTTCCCAACACGATCTGACTTTTCAGAATTTTTTAATAAAGTTGATGAAAAGGTTTTTTATGGAGACTAGCTGAAGAAAATTGATCATTATTTATTTAGCTAAATGAATGATTTAATGGCTAATGATTTCTAAATCAATAATATGGGCAGCTTTCCTCTGTGAATTCCATTCTGGAATTAAATTTATCATAGATTGCTTTCCAGAGGCACTTATTTTGCAGAGAATTAGTGCTTGGAGGCTTAGGCATAGATTTCATCTGATTTTGGCTGTATTACGTGTCTAGAAAATGCAGTGTATTTTCTGCAAGGTTAGAAAATAAGCTTTGCAAATTAAATTCATACACAGTGCTAAATGTAAGACAGGTCTTTATTATTATTATTATTATTTTAATAAATACATGTGTCTTAAATGGTAATGAAAAATCACTGTGATACAGTCTATAGCCAGCAAGATATCTGGTGGATCCCATCCTATTGAAACCCTGTGGTTTCTGGTCTACTTCAGATCTTCGTTGATAATTTTGTCATATGTAGCTTCACATGGCTCACAGATTCAAGGTCTGAGAAGCTTCCTGTATGTGGGGGTTTGAATTGAGCCTCAGTGAGGGCTTATGAGAAAGTTGGGATGGGGTCAAGTGTGGGCAATTAAGATGTGTCTCCCCTTTCCCCTCCTCCCTTCTCTCCCCTCTCATCTCCCCCTCAAGCCCCCCCACCCCAAGTTGGTTTCCTTCAATAATTCAGTTGTTAGTCAGGAGGGGTTCTGGGTCAGCACTTGAGTTGTAGGGATTAATGAGCTGTGATCTGGCTGTGGGAGAAAAAGATGCCACAAACAGTTGCGTTAAGGATCAGGGAAGAGATATGATCCCTTTCCTTTCAACCTGGGGACATAGGAGATGCTGGTGTACCTGACACTAGTGATGGTGGCCTTTCCCATCTTGGAGCAGCAGGGAGGTCACAGGCTTTGTGTGGCTGGAAACTCAGCTGCCTGAGTGATGGAGAAGAGCTGCATGTATACTTGTCCACAGGGAACCCCATTTGGGAAGTAACTGTTGGGGAGCTTGAGCATTTGACCCTGTTTTCAGAAGGATTTTCCCCCCCTTTTCTTCCGTAAATATTTTATTAAGGAAAATTTCAAATGCGTAGAAAAGTCAAGAAAATTCTACAGTGAACCTCCCATATACTCTCCACCTAGATTTCAACAATTAATATTTTACTACACTTGCTCTAGTCCTCCCACCAAATACAGCTTCTTTCTCTGACACATTTCAGAGTTGTAGGCATTGTTACTCTTTGCCTCTTGACATGCACTGTGTGTACCTCTAACTAGTCAATATTTCTTACTTTTTTATTTTACAAGTTTTATTATTTATTTTTTTCGTTTATAAACAATGAAATGCAAAAATCCTAAGTGTAGACATAAGACTGTGAGTTTTGACAAGCACAGCCCCTGTGTAACCCTGACTCCTTTCAAGATGCAGAACATTACTGTCACCCCAGAAAGTCGATGCCTCTTTCCTGAAAACACCCAACCCACAACTCCTAATTGGGACTGACAGATGTTCAGTTTTTCCCCTGCTGTAGATGAGTTTTGACTGTTCTAGAATTCATTCAGTGGAATCATACACGATATATTCTTTTCTGTGAAACTTAAGATTTATTGCTTCTATCAGTAGGTTTTTTTCTATTCTTTCTTTCTTTCTTTTTTTTTTTTTTAATAACTGAAAAGTATTCCGCTGTATGACTGTACCACAGTTTACCCATTCTCCTGGTGAGGGACATGGGGGCTTTTTCCAACTGAGGGTTATTATGAAAAAGCTGCTATGAACTCTTATACAATGTTTTTGTGAACCTGTGTTTTTACGGACCTTTGTTTTTATTTCTCTGGGGTAACTATCTAAGGGTGGAATTGATGAGCCAAAGCTTTTTAAGAAACTATCAGACCTCTCTTACTTGTCGGCTGTTGTGGTTTTTCTGGGCTGTGGTTCTTTAAGACTTCAAATTCTCCATCTAAATTTTACCTGCCTGGCAAGGAGCAGACAGACGCTTGCCCTCAGGATAGAAGCTGTAAAGATGGGAAACTCACTGTTGTCATTTCATTTTTCCAAATGGCATCTACCCTTTAGTTTCTGTCTGCTTTCAGTGTCTCACCAGTGCCTTAAGATACCTATTTTTTATGCTTTATCCAGAGTACATAGTTTTCGTCTGCAGGAGGGCTGTACCAGTAAGAGAACCCAATCACAGAGGAATTTAAATCAGATGTAGTATTCTGGATTTACTGGAGTTCCTCTGATGAGAGTCGGGCAAAAGTCTGAGTCATCAATTCCCCAGAAAGATGAAACAGAAAGCCAGGGTACCTTTCTCTTAGGATTAATTCTGAGGAGTCAACTCATATCAGTGAAGCTTACCCTGTGGAGAGGATTTTGGATTCACCCTCAACTTTAAGCGATCTTCATCTTGTGTGGTTGAAGTAGATGTCAAGAGGCCTCTTGAAAAATGGGCCAAATGGGCATTCAAGTGGGTGAGATATGCCAGCTAAATGGCAGTCCTGGTGAAGATGCTGCAATGAGGACTTGGCTTAAAGTGAGAATTTGAAAAACACATGGCAATTTGGCAATAGCTATAAAAATTATATTATTTGACCTAGTAATTCCGCTTCTAGGAATTTATTCCATGAATTCACATACATGAAAAATACGGCATATATTCATTGCTTGTAATAGCATAAGATTGTCGATAGCCTGATACATACTGACGGAGAGAGATATCTTATTTTGTATGTCTTGTTTTCTGTCTATGTTAGTCAGCTTGGGCTGACAGGACAGAATACTATAGACGAGGTGGCTTAAAAAGCAGAAATTCCCAGTCTCACAGTTTGGAGACTGGAAATCAGATGCCAGTGTGGTTGGCTTCTGGTGAGTTATCTCTTCCTGGCTAGCATGCAGCTGCCTTCTCACTGTATCTTTACCTCAGGGCAGAGAGAGGGAGAGGGAGGCAGAAGGTATGAAGGGGGCAGAGTATGGGTTTTCATGGGGAATAACAGGCGAGGTCTGGTAGGCATGCTTGAGCAAGCTTGAGATGAAGAGTTTGGGTAACTTGGGTGGACTCTGGGCCGTGGGGTGATCTCTGGCTGTCTAGCACCTGGCCCTGGGGTGATCAGGGCAGAGGTCATATTGTGCCTGGAGTGCAGAAGCCAGAGAAAGGGGCCAGTTCAGGGAATGGGCTCCGAGCTGGTTGGTCTGCACATCAGTGGTGCGCCCACAGGGACGCTGTTGGCTTTACTTGGCAACTGACTAGTCTGCCAATAGCCCAGATTGACAAAACTCTTCCCCCTCAAATGTCAGTGCTTTATAAATTGCAGAAAAGTTTTAAAATTGACGAAGACTGTTGTGAATATGGGGCTTCCCTGGTGACTCAGTCAGTAAAGAATCTGCCTGTGATGCACAAGGACCCGGGTTCAATCCCTGGGTTGGGAAGATCTCCTGGAGAAGGAAATGGCAACCCACTGCAGTAGTCTTTCCTGGAGAATTCCATGGAAGGAGGAGCCTGGCAGGCTACAGTCCATGGGGTCACAAGAGTCAGACACAAGAGTTGTATATATGAAATGAAATCTTTATGGTTATTATTCACTTGGAGCAAATATTTGTATTTTAAAGTGATTATTTTCACTATTTGTAAAAATAACAATGATTCTTTGGACTCCTCTGAGGGTGATTTTTGTCATTACTTTTAGCTCATGGAAATTAACTATTTCTTTTCTCTTTTGTCTGCTAAAAGCTTTGTATTCAATGATATATGTTCAAGAAACGCTGGTGACCATCTTTTGAGTTGTAGCTGTGAAATGATATAACTATTTGAAAAATAAGCCTATTAGAGCTTATATTTTCAGATCTAGTTTTTCCCTCACAAAGTTCTCTCAAGGGAACTCTGCTTTATTCCAGCCACCTCGTCGTGACTGTTCTTTGTTGTTTTTGTTTTTTGTTGGGTTGTTCTCCTTTTGGAATTTCCTTCAGGATCTGGAGCATATGCTTAGGAATATCTTCAGGGGTAGCATATTTTTTCATCCCTTTAAGGTGCTTTGATTTTATGGAAATCACCAAATGCACATTAAGTGGAGTGTAAGATTGAGTTGATGATAGGATTAAAAACAAAAAGAAAACAAGGAAAGAAAGAAAGAAAAAAGATCTGACTAGAGGTCAGTAATGGGACTGGGTGATTTTCCCAGGCAGGGCTCAGACCAGCCCCAAACACAACTCTGAGAGGGACGGTCCTCCATTAGCTGGGGCATCGGCCACTCACCTGGAATAGGGGCTCCTGAGCCATGAAGAGACAGGGCTGGTTTTGATGAGTAGGTTTAGATTCTAAAAGCCAGTAAGGGCGGGTGGTTTGAAAACTGGCCTCTTTTGTACATGAGGAAGGGAAATATCTGAAGGAAGTAAAAATGGAGTGGAAAAAAGCTAGATGAGGTTGGAGGTTGCAATTGTAGAGGAAATGAGTATTTAAAGAACTCAGATTCTCTTACTAGAGGTGCTGGGCAAGAAGCCTAGTTCCCTTTTAGATGAGTCATGCACAGGACATGTCAAGTTTTAGGTCACTGCTGACACTCCGCCCATTTAGAGTTGGCTCATCTAGGCTCAGCTGGTAAAGAATTCACCTGCATTGCAGGAGACCAGGGTTCAATCCCTGGGTTGGGAAGATCCCCTGGAGAAGGGAAAGGCTACCCACTCCAGTATTCTGGCCTGGAGAAGTGTATAGTCCGTGGGGTTGCAAAGAGTCAGACACGACTGAGCGACTTTCAGTTTCCTCTAATACACCATAAAATTATATGGTGTATTTATGAAGTGAAATATTACTTACTTTGAATTATTTAGATACTGTTTACCATCATTAGTGAAGATTAGGAGAGTCTGTTCTCTATAAAAAAAGTTTACACTGATTACAGTGACTATCTGGTATTGGTCACTTAAGGTCCTAAATGAGTGCCTCCTTATTAATACAAAATGGATATAAACACAGATGTTATTTGCAGTGTTCTTTTATTAAATCCATGACATTGATAGGTTGTTGCTTATATAAAGAAGTTTTATAAAAGTTGTAGATGGTTGGGATGTTTTAAGATGTTATATAATCAAAGCATGAGACTGGTTTTCTTTTCGTGGAGTGTGGTGCAGAGAAAGAACACAGCCATATTGTCATGACTGTAGTAATCAAGAGAGTTATCCTAAGTCTGCTCTCACAAAGCTGTGTTGTTGTTCTGACCATGAGTGCTCACATGGTCATCTTCCACGGTAGCTGTCATTGATATCCAGAATTGTATAGCATGGCCTGAGTCTCTAAAACCAAAAGCTTAGCTGGAAGAGACATCCTCACTGATCTGTTTGCACTTAGACTTTGTAGCTGCACTAACAGTAGTCACATATGTAAGTAGCAAATGGCATAATGTGTCTTGAGTTAAGGCAAGACTACCATTTAACGTAGTTTCATATAATCTGTACTTCGATGGTGCTGAATAGACTTTCTCATAAAGCATCTTAAACAGTTCTCTGAAGATAATTACAGCTGAAATCATGAAGGACTAAAATCGTGACACTTAGTAACCGTGACTGTCACATGGATCCTCAAGGAAAATAATGAATTTTTTTTTTTCTGCATCCAGTTCTCTTACAGCTAGCAAGTGACGCGTTACCAAATGATATGACCTTGGCTCTTGCTTATCTCCTGGCTTTACCACAGGTAAGTTTGCCCTTACCAAGAAAAAAGGACTTAAAAAATGAATAAACTGAAAGTCTTTACTGGGATTTTCACCGGTGAATTGTTTATTGCATGTTTCACTTCTTCTGGTTGTTCCTCTGCATAATACAAGGGCTGTGGTCAGTATCTGAAGAGTAAAGTCTACAATGTTAGCTGAAATCTTGATTTTAAAATCTGCTTTCACATGCATAGGATCTGGCCTTTATAATCTGTCTGAATTTTAATGTAGTCATGTTAAGATGAGCTTGAGTCAATTTGATAGAAACTTTGAACCAAAATTCTACAGTAAGGACTAGAAATGTAATGGTTTATGATGGTTGTGCTAATTTCCTTTCAGCTGAGCTCTTTCTCTTGTGTTCCCCTGTAGGTGTTAGACGCTAACAAATGCTTTGAAAAGCAGTCCCACTCCGCTCTCTCTCTCCAACTGGCAGCCTATTACTATAGCCTCCAGATCTACGCCCAGTTGGCTCCATGTTTCAGGGACAAATGCCATCCTCTTTACAGGGTGAGTCCTCACAGTTTCCACTTTATTAATGAGAAACGGTAAAGCTTTTCTAAAGTAGTTAAAACACGTGTTTGCCTCTTTGGAGAGACTGAAGCACTTTGCATTCAGAATGCATTCACAGTGGCTGTGTTAGATGGAGTTGCTTTTCCAGGCATTAATAAGAGGCAGAGGTTCTAGTATGTAAGGTGAATGTTGATTTGCCCCTAACTTCTCTGTCATTTATTTTATTTTACAGCATTCTTAGGAAAGGCTGAAGTGGTAGAGGAGAAATGGAGAACTGGCTTTGTAACTACCTTTTCAAGAGGAAGATGACTCTAATTTAGGACAGTATGCAATGTCGTTCTTTGAATAGCACTGCACTTTTATTTATTTTTAAGCCAGAGAGGTATGAGAGTAGTAATTGTGCAGATGAAATGTTGAGACACACTATGCCTACTTACCCCCATGCTTCTGACATCCTTTATTTAACTTTATTGTTAATTTCTGAGTGAGAGCACCTAAGCTTGACCTCAAGTTACATTGCCTTCTTTTTGGACCCGAAAGGGTTCAGGTGCTGCTAGAAAATGGAAGGTGGTTTACTTGTATGCACCAGCTCTAAGCATTAGCATTCAGAAATGATCTCCTTTTTATACTGGATATTTTAAGAGAATTACCACTTTAAGAATAGATAAGCAAATAGATTAGACTTTCAAATCCACTCTGTGTACAGATTCAAGTTTCAGTATCTATTGAGGCAGGATTCTTCCTCCCCTGACCCAGAGCAGACTGCAGAGAAAGAATTTGGATGCCTTGGCCATCCAAAACATATCTAAGAGCCTGTAAGTATATGAAAACATTCTGTTTATGGCAAAATCTATGGCTTTCATTCATCAGTTTTTATTTAGACAGAGAAAGGGGAATGAGGGAACCCTCTGCCATGCAGGTTACTCTCCCAAGGGCATCATCATTATGAGCGGGTATTGTTTTCAGAAATGGGTATATTAGGATGAAATTTGGGCCAAGAAAAGGACTGTCTTTTTTAGGCTAGTTCATATATTACTTTATTTTGGAAATTTTGATTTTTTTTTTTGATAGCTACTGCTGCTTTGTACTACTTTGTTTCCTATGCTCTAGTAATTGTCCTTTGTTTTGCTTTTATATCACAGGTATGTTTTTGTTTGAGATAAGGAATTGACCTACTGTATTATAACTTTCGGGAAAGAAGTGATTATATATAGGTGGAAGTGTGGCAGGTTAATTTCTGGAACAGTGTACTTACTTAATGGAACAAGCATCGTTTCTTCCTTTCTGTTGCTTCTGCATTTTTCTTCCAGGCATCTGGCAGAGTAGCCTTTCCAGAGTGGAGGTCTGGGCTTCCTCTTCTCCACTTCCAGTGCTTCAGTGGTTTCCCATGGTCCTAGCAAGGTCGTCTGGCCTCTGTCTGTTTCCTCACCTTCATTTTCCTTTTGTTCCAGCCATACCAAGCTGCCTAAATTTCTCACACAGCCCGTGTGTCCTGTCCCTTGTCTTCAGCACGTTGTACTCTTTTGCCCGTATGTTGTGCCAGCGTGCCTTCGCTCAGTACTCGGGTCCTGCCACCCGGTGCCGTCCTGTGTGCTCCCCGGCTGTGCTGCAGGCCCCTCTGCTGTCTGTACCGCCCTTTCCTTCCCGCGTGACTTTTATACTGTGTTACTTTGAATTTGCCTGTTTTCATCTACTAGATAACAAGCTGTTTCAGGCCAGTGTCTGTGTTGTATTCGTTGGTTTCCTCGTTGCAGGACCTGGAATGTCAAGGGGAGTAAACGGATGTTCCCTGGGGTAGAATACTCAAAATTAATGAGCTGTCCTTCAGTACATAGGAAGCAGTTGGATTATGTGTGTGTTTATCAAAAATATTTGTCAGATGACTGCTTGTGCCAGGCAGTGTTCTAGATCTGGGGAAGACAGTAGTGGACAGCTTATATAAAAACCCTTCTCCTTTTCAGATTTATATTCTGTTTGGGGAGGGGCACCATCAACAACAAAAAAAGTAAATAAAATATATTCTTTGTTTAGTTATGATAAGAGCTTTGAAAACAAAAAGCAAAGAAGAAAGTTAAGCAGTGGAGTACAGTTTAAAACAGGCTCAGGAAAGGCCTTAGTTAAGCGGGTGACCTTTGACTAAAGAAAAGGATAAGCATAGCATCAGGAAGACTGGGGAGAGGAGAGAATTCAAGATGGAGGGATGGAACCTGTAACAGAGAAGTTAATATGTCCCTGTGCCATCCTATATACTCTAGTGTTTTTTTCACAAGTATTTAAGAAAGTATTGAAATATTACTTTATAAAATGTGAGGCACAGAAGTGTTGCCCAACTCCAGAGGGAAAGGATAGCAGTGGAGTCGGTGACCAGACTTCACTGTGACCCGATCGGGTCTCCTCTCGGCTGGGAAGGTGTCAGGAGGGGTCACAGCAGTGGTGTATGTGGGGCTTGTTTAGGGGAGTTGTCTGGGAATGATAGAAGGATGAGACTCACCTTGGGAAGGCATAGGCTGTCTTAGTGCCTTTCACATTCATTCTGCAGTTTGATCCATTGAGCAGCCTCATTTTGCAGAAGTGGCGGCCTCTGTGCAGAAGGTAAGACTCGGAAAAATTGGGTTACTTGCTCAGGGTCGCTCCGGTAGAAAGTGACCTCGGTCACCAGAGCTCCTGATTCCAGTCTTTCCCTGCCCATCGCCTGGTCATGCGGCCACTCCAGCTTTGTTTCAGAAGCAGCGTGTCCCTGTGTTTCGGAGCCGAGTGATCTCTGGCTTGCACTCCCAGCATGATGTTTCTACCCGCTTTGCAGTGGCTGCTGGCTGAAATCTCTATTCCCGTGTTTGACTGGGAAGCCCCTCAGTGAACACTGGTAGCTCTTCCTCACCCTGCCAGTCATGATCCTGACAGTGGCTCATTTGAAGTTTATGCTCTGACTGTTTGGACTGTATATTTCTCTGAATTTGACATCCTTTCCGACATCTTGGTGTCTGTGCAGATGTAATTCTCCTGCCTGAAATACCTGTTGCTTCTCCTAGCAGCAGATAAGTCTGAGCTTAAAAAAGCCTCCTGTGTGAAGCTTTCTCTGCTGCCTGAAATGATTTTTTAAAAAAATTTTCTATCTTACCTTTCTAATTATTGTAAATACATCTTTTTTTTTTTTTAAATTTGAAAAATAAAGTGAAAGTCGCTCAGTCATGTCCGACTCTTTGTGACCCCATGGACTGTAGCCTAGCAGGCCTCTCCGTCCATGGAATTCTCCAGGCCAGAATACTGGAGTGGGTAGCCTTTCCCTTCTCCAGGGAATCTTCCCAACCCAGGGATCAAACCCAGGTCTCCCGCATTGCATGCAGATTCTTTACCAGCTGAGCCACAAGTTAACAAGACAGCTCTCTTTCAGACGTCCCCTGGAGCGGATCTTGCAGGCTGTGGTAGCCGGTGCACCTCGTCTTCTTTCCACATATGATCCTGTTGAGGGCAGGAATCCCCGTCTATTCTGAATCCCGAGGACATCACCCCCCTCTAGTTACTCAGTGACTGTTTGTTGGCATGTGACTAACTTGAGGAATCATTTCAGCTGCTACGGTTTGAACAGCCGTCAGTATTACATTTTGGGAGTCCTTACTTTTCATGGATGGGCCTGTTAGCTGGATGTTTTAAGTATGTTTGCATTGTCCATTGACTACCTAATGGCTCATTATTTGAATCTTTTCAGTATCTCTCCCTGCAAAAAACCACACTGCTGAGTTTGAATTAGACATGACAAACTCCTGATGAATCATCTTGGAAACGGAGATTCAACTGGTTTCAATTTGTTGCCCACACATAATAACTCTCCACGAAGCTTTGCTTCCACTCGATTATCAGTTCAGCTTGTTTCTATTTGCACAGTCTTTTCACGTTTTCTCTTTACACCCCCTGCAGTTCTGAACTGCGGGAATGATAACTTAGGTAGATTACTAGGTTTGAATGAAAGTATTGATATAATTTGTGGTGTCATTTCTGATAAGAAGCCTGTGCATCTTGGTGTGAAGCACATCCTGCGTCAGCCACACAGACGCCCAGGACCCGGCAGCAAACCTGGGTGATCACTGGAGCAGCCCAGTGGGCCTTTTTTCTTTTTAATATTTATTGATTGACTGATTGATTGATGGATTGATTTAGCTTGCTGCACCAGATCTTAGTTGCAGCATATAGAATCTAGTTCCCTGACCAGGGATCGAACCCCGGCCCCCTGCCCTGGGGGTGTGGCGTCTTAGCCACCTGACCACTGGGGAAGTCACTCATGTTTCTTTTTAGAGATCTATAATGATGATTGGCAAATGGTCACTTGCAGAGAATTTCCTCTTCTAGTATTTGTCCTAATCAACTTTTTATGTTAAAAAAACAATGCACACATGGCAAAAAACAGATGATGAAAATAGGATAAAACAAAAGGTCAGTTTCCCTTTTGTATCCCTCCGGAAATAGTTACGGATGTACATATTTATATAACAACTTTTTAATACAGATATGAGTAAGCTATACACATTTCTGTACCTTGTTTATTTGTATCTTACCTTTGTAATTATTGTAATATTCTTTTTTACAAACTGCTTTTTTACAAACTGAAGTATTGTAATTTTTTTACAAATCGAAGTATTGAAATTTACAAAGTGTTTATTTCTGGTATACAAACAAAGTGGTTCAGTTATACATAATAAGCATGCAAGTACACACATGCATATATTCTTTTCCATCGTAGGTTATTACAAGATATTGAATATAGTTCCCTGTGCTATACAGTATGACCTCATTGTTTATCTGTTTTATACAGAATACTGTGTATCTGCTAATCTCAAACTCCTAATTTATCCCTCTTCACGTATATGCATCTTGAAGTATGATTTCTCTAGCTAAAAAAAAAAAAAGTTTAAGAAGATAAAATCATTTAAAAATGGAAATGTGTCTTTTAGTTTTATATGCTAGAGAATCAAACCCAGCAGGGGATGAAATTCAAAACTTTATGGTAGACTATTTCTAAGATGCATTTTTTAAGCTACTAATTGAAAATACTAAGGAGAAAATTATCTCAAGCAAATAACAACCCTAGAGGGGAAACATACCACCTGTTTAAAACTTTCCAAACAATATTACCAAGAAATGGAGACTATTAAGCCTGAATGGATTTATTACCTCTACTAGTTAGTAGTACTAGATGAAGTCATTCAGCATTCTAGTGTCATAAATATTTATGTACATTAAAAAATTGTTTTGTTTTTTTTTTTACAGGGACTTGGCCATAGTCTTTAAAGAAAGCATATTTTTTCCTACACCTTAAAGAAACTGCATTGCCAGATTTGGGGGAAAATTAGAATAATTTAATTCTCTACACTTCTTAAATTTTTGATGCCTTTTTATGTTTTCAGTTTTTGTAGTATCATTTCGATACTAAACATGGGCGATTTCAAAGCTACCCGTAAAGTCCTTCAAAAGTTTCTTAGATGCTAAAAGCTTTTGTACTCATGGATCATGTCTTTGAACTTAGGTGGAAAAAGAGGGAGAGAGGTTTGAATATACTCTGCTCAAAAATTAGTGACTTTACGTGTGAAGCTGGATGTAGGACATTCAAGGAGCTCTGCTGGTACAGTGGAGAGCCCATGAGATGAGAGACCAAGAGGCTTGAGTCTCTTCCTTGCTGTGAGACTCCAGCTCAGGATGCCTAATTAGAGATTGGCATCTATAAAGCAGTTACCAGCAGTCTCCTGTGCCCATCACTGGGTTGGTATGAAGGTCAGATCAAAATCATGTGAAAGTGCTTTAGAAACTTTAATACTGTGCACTTGTGAAGTGAATGAATGAATGTGCGAAATGAAGTGTTGGGCTGAGTAGAGGATGCTTTTGGAATATATTGAGAGAAATTATGATGAGCCCAGGGGAAGAATTGTTACTAGAATTTAAAACTTACATTGGAAGTAATCATGACAGGTAAAGTTTCTGGAGGAAGGGACAGAAAGTAGTAGTGATAATGGTTAGAAAATTTGCATGGAAAGCTAGAACTTAAAACATGCCCATCCATCTACTCTCTATGAAGCGTGTGTCAAGAACAAAGTATTGGTCGGCCAAAAGATTCATTCGAATTTTTGCCCCAAATTGCATCTCTAGTAAGCAAAGGATCTGGTATATAAATTAGTACTACTGACATAAAATCTGCTGCTCCTCTTTGGTGTGCCCCGCCTTTACCCCACAGCTCTAACGTCCTGTGGGAAAGACACATTCACTAAGTACACATGGTTTCTGCCCTCCAGAAACTAATTTAATACTTAAAAGAGAGGCAATGTAAAGTATGCAACAGAAGTACAATTAAAATGTAACAGATGTATCAGTAATGTGCGTGCATAGTCATTCAGTCGTGTCCTACTCTTTGCAACCCTATGTTCTACCTGCCAGGCTCCTCTGTCCCTGGGATTCTCCAGGCAAGATTACTGTAGTGGGTTGCCATTTCCCTCCCTCTCCAGGGTCTCTTCCCGACCCAGGGATCGAACCCGTATCTTTGAGTCTCCTGCATTGGCAGACAGCTTCTTTATCACTGTGCCACCTGGGAATACCTTTGAGTAAATTCCATAATTGCTTTCATTTTTGGAGCCCCTCCTACGGCTCCAGGTCTTGGTTTGTGTATTTTATATATATATGTGTGTGTGTGTGTAGTTTCTTAGGCTTTGTGCAACCACGTAAACTATAGTATATTACCATTTTATAGATAAGACTATTAAGTTTGTAGTTGTCAAGTAGCTTGCACAAGGGCACCCAGCGAGTAACTTATGTGTATCCATGCTTATTACATTCTGTCATGCCATTTTCTTCATTGGAAAAAAGGAATAGGTGTTTTTTTGCCACATATGAAAATGAAGGTTGTATGTGGAGACTTGAAACTCTCTGTAAGATAAAGAAAAGCTGGTGTAATGTTAGTAGTGGCAGTTATGTTCATTATTGCTGTGTGCTATTCAATACTCTTGAAGCTGAACTCTAACCTGGTTTGGGAATTTGTTTCGTAAATGGTGTTAGAATAGAAATGAGATCAGATATGTAGTGTATTCTCCCAATACAGGTACCAAATCCGTGCTGCTGTTGCTAAGTCGCTTCAGTCTGGTCCAACTCTGTGAGACCCCATAGACGGCAGCCCACCAGGCTCCACCGTCCCTGGGATTCTCCAGGCAAGAACACTGGAGTGGGTTGCCATTTCCTTCTCCAATGCCTAAGAGTGAAAAGTGAAAGTGAAGTCGCTCAGTCGTGTCCGACTCTTAGCGACCCCATGGACTGCAGCCTACTAGGCTCTTCCATCCATGGGATTTTCCAGGCAAGAGTACTGGAGTGGGGTGCCATTGCCTTCCCCGATGAGTCTGCTAGTGGAGTGCAAAACCAGTACAAAGAGCTCCCTGAAAGAACACCTCCAGAAGAGCTGTCCTGCTGCCCTAAGACCCCAGTTGCTGGATATTTGCTCCTGCTCTCTCTCTTTCTAGTCAGAAAAGTGCTCACTGGATGAGGTGGAGACGAACAGGCAACAACAGGGCACACCAGGATGCAGAGCATGTGTGGATGGGCTGCTGGCTCCCTGGCAACATCTGTGTGCTGGACAGCTCCAGAGGGGGCTGTGCCTCTGGGCGGTGGTTCAAGGAGGGGCCTTGTGAACTTCAGTCTGTAAGCAGAAGGGAGCCAGGTTAAATGACAGATGAAGAGGCACTAAGAGCTGAGGAATGGAATCTGATTTGCCTAAATCCACTGCCAGATATGCCAGCCTTATACTGCTTATTCCCAAATCACTTCTAAATGCAGTTAGATCAGCTTTATTCACTCCCATCTTCCCATCAGGGTTTAGCCATCTAGGCTTAGCACATATTCTCGCCTTTACTGGAATTTGTTTCCCTTTTTTCTTTTTTAAATATAATTTTATTTATTTTTAGCCATGCTGGGTCTTCCTTGCTGCACAGGTGTTTCTCTAACTGCAGCAAGCAAAGGCTCGTTGCGGTATGAGGGATTCTCATCGTGGTGGTTTCTCTTGTTGCAGAGCATGGGCTCTAGGGTGTGTGGGCTTCAGCAGTTGTGGCTCCTGGGCTCTAGAGCACAGGTTCAGTAATTGTGGCCCATGGGCTTAGTTGCTCCAAAGCATGTGGGATCTTCCTGGACCAGGATTGAACCCATGTCTCCTGCATTGGCAGGTGGATTCTTTACCAGTGATCCACCAGGGGAACCCCTGTTTCTTGATGGCCTTTTTTTTACTACTTAACACCTGAATAGTTAGACTAGAAATTAACTCTTCCACGAAGCCCTGCTTAACACATGCCCGAAGCCAACCCCTCTGTATTCATTCCCGTAGCGCCCTGTGCTTAGTGGTTTCAAACCACTTATAGTCGTTTGTTTGATTGTCTTTCCTTATAGACTACATTCCTGGAGGAAAGGGTCACATCTTAGGGTATCACCTGGCAATAATAGGTGCACAAAAAGTATTTGTTGAGTGAATGACAGATGATCTTACAGCTACTTACTTGAGAGCATTGGTTTTCAAAGCCAGGTCTTTTGACTTGAGACAGATATCTGCAGTTTTTGAGGATAGGACTCAGTGTATGCATAGAGATAGGGGAAACATTTGGTAAGGTTGACCTTTTCTTAAATCTACCTGTTGGAATCCAAGATTTCTTTAGTTGGTTTTTATCATTATTCCCAGACTGTTCCTTAATAGGATCAAGAGAGAGAATGTCAGGCTAGGTTTGGCAATATAGACCCGACACTGATAAATCTCCTGTGCAGCTCAGAATAATGACTTATGCATGAGAAATGCTGACAGCTTATTATAATTAGATGTGTTTTAGAGAACCACAGGTAGATTAGGGAGTGTGTTTTTATTTTTTTCCTAATTTGCTTATATTAAAATATGCACCATGTCTTCTCAGAAGCTGGGAGGGATTGAGTTAGTGTTGTTCACATGTTAGGTAACTCTGGAATCATGGTGGAGCTGCTATAGCTTCACTGACACCCAGACCAGCTTTAATATAAATACATGTGGTCAGCTAACCACCTTTTCTGTCAGCTGATCAGTTCTGGGCTTTGTTCTTTTTGAGTAATTGTTTTGTAACATCAGTATCAATTTAGTCGCTCATGACTGAGGGACTGGTGTCTGACTCTTTGTGATTCCATAGACTGCATCATACCAGGCCTCCCTGTCCATCACCAACTCCTAGAGTTTACTCAAACTCATGTCCATTGAGTCGGTGATGCCATCCAACCGTCTCATCCTCCGTCATCCCCTTCTCCTCCCACCTTCTATCTTTCCCAGCATCAGGTTTTTTCAATGAGTCAAAGAATTACAGGACAGTGTCCCACTGAGCCCCAAACTGAGCCAAGTAAAAATTGGTTGCATACTTTCTTATGAAACTAGAGAAAAATGATGATTGTAGGAACAGGGATGGGTTTTTTTCCCCTTACTTATCCCTGGAGAAAATACTCTTCTACTTAACTGTCTAGGCATTTATAATGGGATTATTGAACTACAACTTTGTTATTGATAATACTTAGATGGTCCAAAGAATATTTATCCAGGGGCAATGATGACAAAATTGCTTCCAGGGTAAATTATTATAAATGATCAGATAATTAGGGAAGAGATCTGGAATAGGCTCAGCTATCTAATGGTAGTTGAAAAAGCAAGCATACGTATTTTTTAAGTGGATGGAGTTTTTAAGGTGGAAGAACAGAGCAGGCGTCCAAAAATCCATTCCTAGACTCAGTTTCTGTGTCCTGTTCTTATGGTCTGCAAAATGGACCACCTCTGCAACAGACTTCCCAGGGTGGTTGTAAAACTTGATTAGATAGTGGCTGTGTGAAGGGCCAGACAGACGCCCAGTTGACGTGACCTTCTTCCCACTGTTACTATTTTTTTTTTTCTAATTACTCTTTTTGTTATTCACAGGCTGATCCCAAAGAACTGATCAAGATGGTCAGCAGGCATGTGGCTCTGTATGGACACGAGGCGTGGCCCGAAGACCTTGCTGCACTGACCAAACAGTTGCACTACCACAATGAACGCCTGCTGGACTTCACTCAGGCTCAGGTCCTCCAGGGCCTGCGGAAGGGTGTGGACGTGCAGCGGTTCACGGCCGACGACCAGTACAAAAGGGAAACCATCCTTGGCCTGGCAGAGTAAGAGATACCTTTGTCTCATAAAGGGATGATGGGAGAACACACACAAGGACAAGCAGAGTCATCAGGACTATGAGTCACAGTCCCTTGAAGATGTACATTCATGGTTACCATAAGCAGGGTTTCCCCTACTTCTTCCGATCCTGTGAGGGAAGTGTGAGTCTTCACAAACGGCTTGTTGGTGGGATCATGGTTAGCATGGCTGCCTTCTGAATGATCAGTAGATGCAGACTGTATTTCAGGCTTGCAGACTTAAAATAGTAAGGATGATAATTATAAGAAAATTTCCCTATGATTTTGGTATCCCAATCCCAGTACCATGTTAGAGGTGATGCAGTATGATCAGGGGTTAAAAATATAAAGCTTACCGTGTGCGTGCTAAGCCACTTCAGTTGTGTCCTATTCTTGGCAGCCCATGGACTGTTGCCTGCCAGGCTCCTCTGTCCATGGGATTTTCCTGGCAGAAATACTGGAATGGGTTGCCTTGCCTCCTCCAGGGGATCTTCCTAACCCAGTGATTGAACCCAGGTCTCTTATGTCTCCTGCACTGGCAAACAGGTTCTTTACTCTGAGTGTCACCTGGGAAGCCCATGAAGCTTACTTTAGAAATTTAAAAACAAGATTGCCTTTGGTTCCTGGCTGGAATCTCACTTTTCTACTACATGGCTGTTTAATTTCCTCACTGTGTTAAAAATAGGTACAGTCGACTTAATCTAAGAGGAGGGACCACGTGTTGTGGGTCCAGGGGACCTTCATCTGTCCTGGGTTCCTAGAGAAAGCAGATCTTCCACTCTGGCAGTTTGTCTTGTTCGAGGCCTGTAGCAGCTTCCGTCTTTTCCTTTGTCCCTTAGCCCTTTCCAGAGAAAAGTTAGCCCTTTTGTGAGAGGGTAGTACAGTTCATACCTGTGGGAATGTCCTCTTCTAGGTATGGAGTTCCCCTTGGTTTTAATACTGGTCCTTATTTTTTGTTTTCGATCAAGTGAGTTCTCATCAAATGAGAATTACATGTCAGGTGTTGGGGAAGTTAAACAAGATATTTTTATAAAGTGGGCTCACCCACAATGGTTATTAAGTTAGAGGTATGTTTTGTTTTTAACACCCTGATGTGTGGAGTGCTTCTTATGGGCCTAGAATGGTGTTAGATGCTCTGTAAACTTTATTTTGAAAACATCTTTTAATCCTTAAAGGTAACCCTCTGATAAAAATGTTGTTATCCCCATGTTTTAGCTGAAGGACTTAAAAGTGTTTGTCACTCAGTCATGTCTGACTCTGTGCAACTCCATGGACTGTAGCCCACCAGGCTCCTCTGTCCATGGCATTCTCCAGGCAAGAATACTGGAGTGGGTTGCCATTTCCTTTTGCAAAGAACTTAAGGCTTATTAATATTAAGTAATTGGCCCAAGTTTCCATAGATGGTAAGGATCAGAGCAGTGATTTCCTGCTACCTACCAAAGGCATCACATCTTCAGCACCATGCACCCTCCCCACACTGCCTGATTGTGTTCTCCCAGAAGCATTGGTATGCAGTTCAGTCTAGGTTTCTAGCCTTTGAAACAAGGTTAGATTGTGCCTACATTTTACAATTATTAATCTCTCCTGATAAGTACCTTAAAATCAGCAGTAAAGACTCTGCTTGCAATGCAGGAGCCGTAGAAGATGCTGGTTCGATCCCTGGCTCAGGAAGGTCCCCTGGAGTAGTGCATGGCAACCCACTCCAGTATTCTAGCCTGGAGAATCACATGGACAGAGGAGCCTGATGGGCTACAGTCCATGGGGTCACAAAGAATCACACATGACTGAAGTGACTTAGCACGCACTCAAGAGAAGTACCTTAAAATAGCAAAGACAGTCTTGATTATGGCAGTGGTCTTTGCTATTTTTCATCATTATTCTTAAATCTTAAAGCAGCAAAGTAGCTTTGGAACTCTAATAGTACTTTCTGTTATCCTGGGCTTTTTTTCCTGTGAGAAGACATTCAAATTCTTTTTATAGTAAGCCAGGGAAAAAGGAGATCAAAGAAAGATAGCAGGGACAACCTATGGGAGAATTCAGTTAAGAGAAATGTACAGTTTTTTTTTTCTCTTCCCCTCTGTTCTCCTGGAGGTTCATAATTTCTTAGGTTCATTTAATGTCCAATTTGAAAGTGACTGAAGAGATAATTTAATCCAGTCTCCTTACTTTCGGAAGAGAAATGTGAGAAGCACAGAGCTTTAAAGCGTTATTCAAGGTCGCAGAGCTAGGAGTTGAGCCTGGGCTTCCTATTGCCAAGTCCAGTGGGCTTTTCTTTGGCCATTTGGTAATCCTGAGTGAGATTGTTTATGGTTTATTAGAAGAAGGTTATTATGCAGATACAAGTTGACAAGATAAGGTATGCCTTACATCATCAATTACATTTTGCTAGGGCTTTGTCTTGTCTTTTTTTTTAAGCTTCCAGCTAGCACATGCTATTTGAAACATATCCTAGAGGACAAATATATGCTTTTGATAAATATATGATATAATCTTCTCCACAATCTGTTGCTTATAAATATACACAGCAGTCTTTAGATGGCTTGTTCAAAATATCTCAAAGTATCTATGAGTATTCTGAGTTAGCAATTCTGATTTGGAGACAGCATTTTAGCATCTCACACAAAAGAATCCTTGAAGAACCTGCTTCCTTCTGTTTTGCAGCTCCACCTTCAAATGTGGCCATTCTTTATTTTCTTACTAATGGTATGTCCATTTTAATGGCTGTTGTTTTCTGTGCATACATTATAGTTGTCCTTTTTTGTCCGTATTATCTTAGTTATTACTGTCTTAGGGGCTAGGGTGACTTTGAAGAAAACAGAATATACTTTGGTTTCTTCCCACTTTTATCAGATAATAAAGATGTGAATACTTGGTACACACCTGGTGTCAGATGCTGTCCCGGACTCTCATAATAGGAAGGGTGAACTGCTAATGGTCCCTGTTCTCCACAAACTCTCATTCAATCCTGTGGATGTCAGTACTCAATAAATCCTTTAAGAAATAATTTTTAATGACAGTTATCTAATAATCCAGGTATTGGCAGACTTAATTCAGTCCTTATCTCTTTTCTATAGTGTATGAGCATAGAATGGCTTTACCTTTTAAAAAATGGCTTACATTTTTAAAGGTTTTTGGAAAAACAAGAGTAAAAAGCAATAGAAGAATATGCTTCTGAGACCGTATGGTGGTAAAGCCTGGAAGATTTACTATTTGGCTTTGAATGGAAATCATTTGCCAGCTGCTGGATGATCCAACTTACAAATTTCAGTTTCCTTAGTGAGGCTAAATGTAGTCTTAGCAGTATTACTTGATGGTAATAGGAATTTCATTCCCGTTTCTGTGGTTTTTGTCCACCATCCTTCCAATGAAGAATTCCATCCTTATGTTTCCTTTACTTCAGGAAAGTTGGGGTCTTGTGACTGTCTCTCCAAAATGGCCTTTATGTGGGTGCTCTGGACCAGAATTGTTTACATATGTAGAGATTCTCAAATCTGATGACATCATTCCCTGGTTTGAACCGTTGAGTCTCCATTGCCTGTAGGATAAAGTATAGGTCCTTCAGCAGACCTGAGGACCCTGTGCATTCATGGTTGTGACACTCCTATCAAAAGTCCATTTGTCTCTTCTCCCTATTTACCACCTCTGCTTAGTTAATCCCTGTTCACTCTCTTATCTGTATCCTCACAGTATTTTGTAGTCTTTTAACATTCCCCCGTTCTGTTTGATGCCTGGTTCATACCTCACACACTCCATTAGGCTGTGAGTTCGTCAAGAAATATCTTGTTGTTTTGATGTCTTAAGCAGCTGGCACAATAGCTGGCCCAGTGTAGAAAATGAGAATTTATTGAGTGACTAACTATGATTTTCTCAGAGATTTACCTGTGGGTCAGGGATCCATTTCTTTGTATTCCTTTTTCACTGTAGGCTCTGGTATCTAGACCATAATTTTTTGATCTCAGTACATTTTGGACTGGGTCATTCTTTGTTACAGGAAGGCTGTTCTGTGCATTGTAGGTTGGTCAGCGGCCTCCTTGACCTCTGCCCACTAGATGCCAGCCTCTTTCTCCTTTTCCTCGCCCACCATGACAATAAATAATGTCTCCAGACAAAATTGTCAAATGTTTCCTGAGGGGTGCCGAGTCACCCTTGTTTGAGGTCCATTGATCTAGATGATTCCTGGGTCAATTGCAACGCACCACAATGAAGAAGGAGCATTAAAATCCCTTGGGTGTACTTTTCCTGAATTACTGTGAAATGTCTTAAGAGGGTCTGCACTGGCTACATCCCCTTTAGCTGGAGAGCAGTCCTAATGAACGCTTTCTCTGCTGATTAAGGTCATGTGTTTCTCTTCTTTCCCTTCCCTGTGGTTGATGCACATTTGTGAAGGACACTGGAGGAAAATGTCTACAGCATCGCCCTTTCTCTGGCCCAGCGCTACAGCGTCTCCCGTTGGGAGGTTTTTATGACCCATTTGGAGTTCCTGTTCACAGACAGTGGGTAAGCATGCAACTCGTGTAAGTTTATGTCCATGTCTTTTTACAGAGTCTGTTTTAGAGGAATCTTGAAGTTGTGCTGTTCAATTTCACTTTTCCTTTTGAGCTGTTGTCGACTGGTCTCTATACAATCTCTCTTCATACATCTCTTTAGACACCAATATGCTAACGATCGTCTTAGTTTTTGTTTTCAGTAATAATAATCCTGAATTTGAGACTTTTTTATTCATTGATTCAAAGACATTTACTGAGAATCTCTTGTGTACGAGGAATAGTGTTAGGCCCTAGGGTTACAGTTGTGAACAAAAGCAGACATTTGGGTTGTCCTGGAACTTTTAGTCTAGGGTAGGAGACAGATCATAATTGAATAATGACATAGGCAAGTGTGAAATTAAAACTGTGACAGGCCCTGTATAAGAGAGCCCAACTAGGGGATTTGGCATAGTAAGGGAGGACTTTCCTGAGGAAGTAACTCTTGAGCTGAGTCATAACTATTGACTCAAAATTAAGTGTTGAATATACTATGAGAAGATGGGAAGCATTTTCTAGGAAGGCAGGACAGTTGACTGTAAAAAGCCCCTTGACAGGATGGAACCTGATTTCTGCAGGCCTAATAGATGAGGCCCTGAGAGTCAGTGGAGCATGACGTGAGATGGGGGAAACCAGACCTTTTAACAAGACCATGTGGGCCCTATCTAGGGCTGCGGGCTCTTTCCTGAGAGTGATAGGAAGGTACCTAAGGATTCTGATAAGACAGAGAGGTAACATGATCAGGTTTTCATTTTGGTAAGATCATTGTGGCTACCATGTTGAGGAAAGATTTTAGGGAGGCCATTGCAGACATATATGGACTGTTTAGGGACTTATGATAGTAATAGACTATAGGACGGGTGAGCATAGCCTGGAGTAGGGTTTTGAAAGTATAGGAATGATGAGAATGGGCTTCAGAGATACCTGTAAAGTGAAATAGATGGCACTAAATAAGTCAAATAATAAGGATAAACTAGCTATGGAGGTGAGTGAAAGGAAGAGGGTCAAAAATTACGTCCAGGGCTTTACTTGCTCAGTCCATTGGATGATGACATCATTTGAGACAGAAGATACTAGTTAGGGACACACGGTTAGGGGAGGGTGAGGAAAAGGCAAAGGAATAGAAGTGTTATACATGTGGCAGTTCCCAAGACGAAAGATCAAGTGGACAGTGTGTCTAACAGATTTGGGATTCATAAGGAAAGGTGGAGTTTGGAGATAGTAATTTGGGAGTCATAGGCACATAGATGATAAGTAAGCCATGTTGCTGGTGTTCTTTGGGAGTGATTGTGGAATGAGAGAGGAGAAAGACTTAACACGAACTTTGAAGACCTTCCACAATTAGGAAGAGGAAGAGCTGCCGCAAAAGGGACAAAATCAGCAATTGAGAGGGAAGAATGTTGTTCTAGGGAAGCTATGGGACAAAAGGGTTTAAAGAAGAGGGGTAGTGTTGAATGGTCAGTTCAGTTCAGTTGCTCGGTCGTGTCCGACTCTTTGCGACCCCACGGACTGCAGCACGCCAGGATTCCTTGCCCATCACCAACTCCCGGAACTTACTCACTCATGTCCATGCAGTCGGTGATGTCATCCAACCATCTCGTCTTCTGTTGTCTCCTTCTCCTCCTGCCTTCAATCTTTCCCAGCATCCCAGTTGAATGGTCAAGACCTGTTATAACTTATCATCTTTAATTTTATTAATATTTCTGGAATTCTACAATCTACATCTTAAATATTTATGAAATTGTTACATGGGTGACAGTATTAATCTGTGATAAATATTGCAGTAACTTCACCATTTTGGAGGCATAGATATGTTCAAATAAATGTTTATTAAAAAATGCATATTGGCTTAAAAAATTTTGGCATTTTATTAAATGTCTCTTTTCATTGACTGTTACATAAAAGGTTGTCATATCTGTCCAAACAGGATGCCCCATTGGTCTCTGAATATATTAAAAATTATCAGGCAATCTAGTAATGTGCATGACTGTTCCCAGCATATCATTACAGCAGATCACAGTGTGATTATGCAGATGCACAGCAATTACAAAAGCAGGAAATTATTATCTCCTGATGTCATTACTTATGAGCAACAAAACACCTAATGTTGATTTAGCAAGTGATGTTTGGTGCTCCCTGTTCTTTACTTTAAAAGACTGTTATTTGCCATGTTATTCAGTCCAGCTTAGTCACACGAGTATTAAAGATCAGCCATTAATACAGTAGAAATTGCCCAATATTTACTTGCTGAATCAATGCCAATAAGATGTCAATAGATTGGAGCTATAAGAAAAAGACGTTCTTTATTTTAGAGTTTTTGTGTTACTATTCCTTTTAAAAAGTCATCTTTGCCCCCGAAGTTGATTTTTCTATAATTTTGCCTCTCCTTCCTCTTGGTTGAATTTGGAGGTATTTCCTCATCTCAGCCAGTGTACACAGAAGCAGGCACACAGGTGGATGAGGCAGCCTTGTACACTAAAGCAGACGCTTCTGATCAAGAAACCGTGAGTACATCCTGATAGTCTCGCCAGCTGTGTGTCCCTGCATGGGAGAATTCAGTTCTCAGAAACTCATTCTCCTATATTCTTAAGTCATAAATGATTTCATGGTGAAATGTCAAACCTACAGAACCTGACACATGATCGATCCTTAATGAATGGTAGTGATTACTGGAATTTCACTCCTGTAAGAAAGAGATAATTGTCATAAACACCCAAACTTGAGTTCCTGGTCTCCTTTTCCCCTTGTTTCTTCTCATTTTCTTTCTTTTTCTTGGTAGTTTTCAATATCAGAGATGGCTTTGTGGGTCCGTGTGCCTGCCGTCAGCTCCAGCTGGCCGGCCCTGACTGCTGGGCGCGTTCAGCTTCCTGAACTCAGGGCTGACTCTTTCTCACCACAGCCTTCACAGCCCTCTTCACCTCTGGGCTGTTCTAGGCACTTTGGTGCATCTTAGAGATGACGTTAACTACTAGTGCCTGTGTGGCCTGGTGTGAGGGCATGGGCTTTGGAGTCAGGCCACATTTCAAGATCCAGCTCTGCTCCCATAACCCCAACTGTGTAGCCTTGAGCAAGTCTCCTGATCCTCTTGCATTGCTGTTTTCTTAGTTATGAGGACCATGATCCCCACCTGGTTATGGTCATAAAGATTAGAGAAAATCTGTGGCAGGTGTGTAGCCAGAGGGCTATTCAGTCTGTCAAGATTATTCCTGTTATTGCTTATGTCAATTCTGCTGATTCCATCAATGTCTTTAAGTTTTGGATACGGGATCATTTTGAAATGGCAGAGGATGCTTCTAGTTGGTGGAATAGTGCCTTTGTTTATTCATGAAGAATTATTATCATCTCTTTTACTAGTACCTTTGTATTTCGAGCACAGATTTAAATGTTGAACACAATAGACTCCTCCTTACCCTTATGGAGCGTATATTCTAATTGGGGAGACCCGCACCACACACACACACACTTAACAACTAAAAACAAACTGCTAGTCATAAGAAGTACCATAAAGGAAACCCACAAGAAGCAGATAGGAAAGACCTCTCGTAGGAGATACAAACAGATCACTCTTGGAGAGAGGAAGAAAAGGCATTTGCAGAGGGAACCAGTTCTGGGACAGTGGATTCTTGGCATTTTTGAGTAGAGGAACAGCCTTGGTGGCTGGAGCGAATGGAGTCCAGTGAGCAAAGGAGGATTACACAGGGGCCAGAGATACCTTTGACTGTCAGCTTTGAGAACAACCTCAGTCTCTTCCTTCTTATTTAAGCTGCAGACCTGAAGGCCACACATCCTACACTTTCATTTCACTCTGATATGTGCTTTTCCATCACCCAGGGGATTGATTATCTGCATGATCTTGCTTGGGTGGCGGAGATCAAGTGAGATACCTCTTCATCTCAGCTGGTCAGTTCAGTGCCACCTCTTTAGACGTTGAGAAGGGCCTCTGCCTGTGCTGTGCTGTTTTGCACAATCAGTTGTATATTGTCTGCTAGGACTCTGTGGTCTCACATATAAGGATGGACAAGAGCACATTATAGCTGTGAGGAAGTCAATGAACTCTAATGTATCTACCTATTCCTGTGTTGAAACAGAAGCTGAGGGTTTCTGTTGTTCATAGGCTGATGTCCAGAGTGCCATGTTGTAGAGAATTCTCAGTTCTGGCTTTCATCTCTTGGCTTAATTGAAGAGTTAGTGTGAGAATAGTTAGTGTGTGAAAAGGGGGATTTAAAGCAGCTTAGCTTTTTGAAAGTATGTTGTAACATTGAAAAATTATGTAAATAAAAATTCAAGTCCAGGAAGAATCCATATTAGGGTCGAAGGATTGACTATAGAAATTCAGGTCATACATCTTACCCATTTTTTAAAATTGAGACATGTATTAACTTTTGATCTTTCTTTGGCCCAAAGGGCCATGATATTGATCACAACTGTGATTTGCCTTGTGCATAAGAAAAAAATCTACCAATCCTAAAAACGGAAGAACTAAATGCTGCTGCTGCTGCTAAGTCACTTCAGTCGTGTCCGACTCTGTGCGACCCCATAGACGGCAGCCCACCAGGCTCCCCCGTCCCTAGGATTCTCTAGGCAAGAACACTGGAGTGGGTTGCCATTTCCTTCTCCAATGCATGAAAGTGAAAAGTGAAAGTGAAGGCACTCAGTCGTGTCTGACTCTTAGCAACCCCATGGACTGCAGCCTACCAGGCTCCTCCGTCCATGGGATTTTCCAGGCAAGAGTACTGGAGTGTGGTACCATTGCCTTCTCCAAGAACTAAATGCTACCATTACCCAAATGGAGGCAATTCTTTTCATATATCTGCTACCTTCCTTTCTGTGTTACGATACTTAAGGCTACTTTTCCCCCAAATAGTAAAGAAAAAAATTCCTTTTACTGGCATAAAATGTAGTAAGACAAAGATGCATCTGGAGCCTGTTCTCATCTTGTGAAAAGTGCTCAGTCTTTGAATCCTACAGGTCTGGATTCACACCACAGCTCTGTGACTTCCTTCTGATGTGTCCTTGGTGAGCAAGTTGTTTCATCCTTCTACTCCTAGAGTTTCCTCCTCTGCAAAATGAGTATTCTCACTCCATGTTGCAAAACTGCTTCAAGCTTTGAGATATTTATATAAAATACCTGGCATGTTGTAGTAGATGCTCAGGGGTGAAAAAAGTAGCTATTTTAAAGTCTGGGCTTCCCTGGTGGCTCAGTGGGGAAGAATCTGCCTGCCAAGCAGGAGACACAGGTTCAGTCCCTGGGAAGATCCTCCAGAGAAGGAAATGGCAACCCTCCCCAGTATTCTTGCCTGGGACCTGGGAAATCCCATGGACAGAGGAGCCTGGTGGCCTGACCCCACAGAGTCGCAAAAGAGTCAGACATGACTTAACAACTAAACAACAACAGCTATTAATTCTGGAAACAGGCCAGATTTACTGAACTCACCCTCTGACAGCTGTCAACCTAAGGTTGCAGATCTGATTTTTGAACAGTTATTTTTCAGGTCGATGTGAATATCAATTATAAGATACCTGCTTTATAAGAATTAAATGAGATAGCATAATACTTGCTATCTAAGAAGTGCTTAGTAAAGGATGCCTATTGCTGTGTCTGTGCTATAATATCCTTTAAAATATTTTTGGTAGAGAAATAATAATAGGAGACTCTATAAACCAGTCGGAGTTGGCAATTTATGAGAAATGAGAAGGCTTAAGGGGTCAGGCTTGTCCTTCTGGAGGAGACGAGGCCTGTTCACATGGCCTTCCTTCCGCATAACCTCTCAGTCCGTAGAAACCGTTCCGCAGAGGAGCTTGCCAAGTGCTAGTGTGATGAGAAGTCGACTCCAAGGTCCTCATTACTGAGCCTCTCATGAAGTGCGTAGGTGACCTTGCAGAGTGAAAGTTCATTTTGTGGTTTGTGAAGGCACTTGGCTAACATGCTGGAGAAGCTGAAAAAGGCCATCATTTTTTCACCCCATTTCCCTCACTTAATCACATATGCAGCTGTCAGGCAGCGCTACAGATCAGGTCTGTGCCATCAGGTTCCTTTGGAGGCATTTGTGTGGTAAATATCTTCGACTGTTTCCCTCACATTGAGGAGGAGTTTCCCTCCTCACATTGGAGAAGTTGTGATTTAAAGGGTAGAATCGTCTCTTTCCACAGTGGTGGGAAGAGTCAGTGGTGGGGGCCTATTCACCCATGGTCATGGTCATTCATGTGGGTTGATGTATCTTCATACTACTGGGGTTAGTCTTTGGGGGACCCCTCGGCCCATCCCTCTGCTCCTCCCAGCCTTTCCCAGGAGCCCTCACCTCTCTCCTTCCAGCCCCCTCTGTGTACTCCTTACAGTCAGCTCATGGAATGGTGTATCACTCAGTCTCAGATTAAGTAAAGTATAATACATTTGAATAAACTTGTTTCCCTATACGAATATAAGTCCTTTCAATTCATGCTGTTCTTGAATCACATTTTTGGGTTATTGACAACCAGAAGCCATCACAGAACCCCTAATCGTGGGATTAGTAACAATAATTTATTCCTTGTGCCTTTAGTACAACTAATGCTAGCTTCTTCCTGTAGTTAATCTCTGAAAGTTAATGAGCTGCCTTACAGCTAAAACTTAGAAAAAGCACTTAAACAGTTTTTAAGGGCAACCACTGATTTGATTAGTGAAAAGTCCACATGGTATTTCTTCCTACTCTTCTTGAATGCGTTCTTTGGAATTGTTTTCTAAGTAGAGATTTCATTTCTTGTTCCAAAGGGAAGATAACAGCTTCTTTCGATGGAACTGTTAAAATGGATTATCGATTACTGGCATCTATAAAAGATCTTAGTACCTTGTAATTTACTGAAGAGGGAGGTTTTCATATTTATCATGTGTCAGTAAAGATATTCCAGTATCTCTCTTGACAAGATAATTAGGGAAAATTGCACGTTGAGCAAACTGAATTGCAGGCACAGGAGAGTAGGTGGGTGGGAAGGGGGTTGGTAATGTTGACTGAAAGAGACTATATTCAGAATCAAGTCAAACATAGATGAGCTAAAGCTATTATGATTTAGTCATTGTCCATTTTGTAAATGGGTCTGTCTTAGATACTCTGTTTATCAGGTGATAGGAATGAAGTATGACAGGAGAACTCTTAGGTTTTTGCCACTGGGAGAGAGAACTAATGTCTGTGTTAGAGAAGGAATCCTGTTTTTGAAATGTTTATCAGTACAGCTGCTGGAGCTCCATCGATTGCTGGCTACTTTGTGACCAGGTAAGCAGACCCATCCACACAGAGTCCCCACAGATCTGGATACTTGGTCTTAGGCAGGCCACTTGTCTCTAATGACAGTTTCTCATCTGTAAGTTGGTAATTGGGCTTGCATGGTGACTCAGATGGTAAAGAATCTGCCTGCAGTGCAGGAGATCTGGGTCGGGAAGATCTAGAGGAGACGGCAACCCACTCCAGTATTCTTGCCTGGAGAATCCCACAGACAGAGGAACCTGATGGGCTACAGTCCATGGGGTCACAAAGAGTTGGACACGATGGAGTAACTAACAGTTTCACTTTCAAGTTACTAATTACCCAGATTCCACTTGTCTGACACAGTTATCAGTGTGACAAGTGCAAGGTGTTTTTTGTTTTTTTTTTCCTCTTTTCCTTCTTCCATCAAGCATGTTCTTCTGCTTTCAAATCTTTGTGAGTATGAATCATCTTGACAGGATGACACAGCTTCCTATTTACTTCTCTACTACATTGTTTTCAGACTTCACTTAGCATATTACAAAGGAACATCAGAAATTCTGTGACTTTCATATACCACTGGGTATACAGTACAGGCATACCTTGGAGATATTACAGGTTTGGTTACAGATCATTGCAATAAAGCCAATATCACAATAAAGCTAGTACATGAATTTTTGTTTCCCAGTGCATATAAAAGTTACATTTACACTGTATTGTAGTCTAAGTGTGCAAAAATAATTACATCTAAAAAACGTGCAGACCTTAATTAAAAGATACTTTATTGCTTAAAAATTCCAAAACAATTGCAATAGTCCCATCAAAGATCACAGATCACCATAACAAATATAATAATAATGACAAAGTTTGACATATTGCGAGAATTACCAAAATGTGACACAGAGACACGAAGTTAGCAAACGCTCTTGGGAAAATGACACCAGACGTCTTGTATGACGCAGGGGTGCCACCAAGCTTCCATTTGTCTAAAAAAAAAAAAAATTCAAGTATCTGTGAAGTATAGTAAAGCAAAAAGCACAGTAAAATGAGGCCTGCCTGTGTATTTCAGAGATGACCTTGCACACTTTTTTTTTCTTATTAGTTGGAGGCTAATTACTTTACAATATTGTAGTGGTTGTTGTCATACATTGACATGAATCAGCCATGGATTTACATGTGTTCCCCATCCCGATCCCCCCCCTCCCACCTCCCTCTCCACCCGATTCCTCTGGGTCTTCCCAGTGCACCAGGCCCAAGCACTTGTCTCATGCATCCAGCCTGGGCTGGTGATCTGTTTCACCCTAGGTAATATACATATTTCGATGCTGTTCTCTCGAAACATCCCACCGTCGCCTTCTCCCACAGAGTCCAAAAGTCTGTTCTGTACATCTGTGTCTCTTTTTCTGTTTTGCCTATAGGGTTATCATTACCATCTTTCTAAATTCCATATATATGCGTTAGTATACTGTATTGGTCTTTATCTTTCTGGGACCTTGCACAGTTTGAATAGTTGTAGGATCCAGAAGAGTTTGGGACTAGCCATCCATTTATACTCAACTCTTTCCTGTACAGGGCTTGTGCTCTCTCGTCGTAATACTTTCGTTCATATTATTTCTGCTTCATTCCTTTCTACAATACCCACTTCAAGCACTTCTTTCAATAAACCTTCTGTTTCATTGATATCTACCTCCTCTGAAGTTACAGCTTTGGTGGCCTTACCCTTTTATTTTTTTTTAACTGAAGGGTAATTGCTTTACAGTGTTGTGTTGGTTTCTGCCACACATCAGTGTAAATCAACCATAAGTATACATATGTCGCCTCCCTCCCACCCCCTCGGTTGTCACAGAGCACTGGGTTCAGCTCCTTGTGCTATATGGCATTTTCCCACTAGCCATCTATTTTACATGTGGTATATATATATATTTCAGTGCTACTCTTTCAGTTCATCTCACCCTTTCCTTCCCCTGCTCTGTCTACAGTTCTGTTCTCTATGTCTACAAGTGGTTCTCCTCTTGATTGGGATATAATTGCATGTCCTTTGTTAGCCCACACCATTATTGTGCATTGTTGTTTAATTATCTAGAATGCAACTGGGTTTTCATACTGCTGGCTGAGAGTTCTGTGTTGTAAATCTTGATACCCTCCCTGGTGCTGAGCACAGGTCTCTTGTCTGTAGATGACACCTAAGTTTTTGTTCCTCCTCGCATCTACTTGGCATTCACAAGGTACATGTCGAGTGTTTCCTTTGTACCACACACTGGTGCTTGGTGCTGAGAAGCTAAAGCTAAAGAAGATGTGGTGTCACTTTTGCCATCAAGTGTACATAGTCTATGTGGGACAGGCAGACTAGTAAATAGTTAAAGCATGTTATGAATAGAAGGAAACTGTGGGGCATTTTTATAGTCCAGGAACATTTTTATAGAGAGAGATATTTTTGCAAATGTTTGAATTGTATCTTAATAGAAAAATAGGATTTCTCTTGAAGTTAAAGTTTAAAAAGCATTTTGGAATTGCTTGATATTTTGACTTTATAGATTGCTGCCTTTATGCCAAGTATTATCATACCCTCATACAGATTTTAAAGTATATTGTGTATTGACTTTATTTACATAAAACAAAAACAAGTCTTGGTACTTTCTAAAAGAGGGAATTCCAGCGAATAGAATGTCGTATTTCAGAGGAGTTGCTTTTCAACTATATAAAGCCTAACTTTTATCCTGCTTGAGGTCTCTTCATGCTCCAGGTCTCATTCTCTGCTCCCAGGTTCTTTCTCTGCCGCTACTATGAACTCTGGAAGCTGGGTGTTTCCATTAGAGCCCAGGGCTGCCTGAAGACCTCTTACAGTTAGAAAGCTTGAAGCTCTTCCTTTGTGGGGTGTCAGGATTAAACTGGGCAGGAGGCACTGTGTTCTGTCCAGAGGAAAGTATGATACCAAAATTCAGCCCTCTCCATCACCCATTTAATACAAAGTGATTAACCAAACAAAACCCTTTAAAATTGTTTTCAACAGTTTGACATTAAATAACTTCTAATAAATTATATTACAAAAACATCAAGTCAAGATTAAAACATTTAGATATGTGCTTTATTCAAATGGCTTCAAGTGCAGACAATTCAAGTGCAAGTATCTCTTCTTTCCTATTTTTATTCTGTTTGAACACAGTATCAAGGTTATGTCTCCTGAATGTCAGTTCTAGCCTCTTGGATATAAAATTTACGCCCGAAAGTTGGGTGTTTTTCTTCACCTCCCTTTTTCCTAAATTCCTGAAATAATAAATCTGTTTACATTTCTATAATGAAGCTCAAGTTTTACATTTTTTCTTATGACATGAATAAATAATGCATAGTGGAAGGTGACAGATCTGGGTTCATTTCCTAGCTAGTAAACACTGGGCTGCTCTCTGCTGCAGAAATGTGAAATAATACAACTTTCTAGGGTTACTTTAGACCCGCATGAGATAATGTGAAAATCCTGTAGGACCATTCGAAATGGAAATGATCTGCACCTGTACCAGAGACAAATAGTACTACTGTATTAGATTAGGCAGCAAGAAGGAATTTGTGAGAAGCAGCCTTTTTTCCTAGGTTTCCAAAAAAAAGGGCACTTTAAAAAAAAATAATGAACCAAATCTTACCAGTCTTAACATAATTTGTCTCTTAATTTCAGTTTGTCCACAGCAGAAATTGAAAACCGCGCCCAGTCCCTTCATCTCTTTGAGACACTGAAGACCGACCCTGAAGGCTTTCACAAGCACATGGTCAAGTATATTTACCCCACGATCGGCGGCTTTGATCACGAAAGGCTGCTGTACTACTTCACTCTGCTGGAGAGCTGTGGCTGCTCGAGTCTCGGGAAGTACGCCATTAAACCGGAAACCCACGTTCAGCTGCTGAAGAAATTTAAGGTAGTGGCATCAGGTAAGACGACCATCTTCCTGCCTGAGTTCATTCTTTAAATTTAGTCTCGGACTTCATTTTCGGTACATGGTCGTGTTCCTCCACCGTGGCTGGCATAACTGTGAAACCACAGTATTATCATGCTAGTTGACTTTAGTTATCATCTCTCCAGCTCCTTTACTTATTGTTGAGAGACTTAAATACTAGAGAAAGTTAGGTCACACAGTGACTTACAGAAGGCCTGGTATTAAAATCCAAAGTTTCTGAGGTCTTTTTTCCTCTACTCCCATTGTTTATATTTTATCTATATAAATGACAAGATTGAGACACTTTAAAATAGGCAGAATTTTACTTCAGTGGAACCTATGTGTTTAAGGAATGTATGAAGCCTTTAAGAGCTTTTGAATCTTTAATGAATTGTGGAAATCTGTAGAATGGTGTCTGTTTATCTTTATGCTCGTAACTAATAGGTTAACCAGAAGGTATGCAATTAAAGGTGGGGAAAGAAAAAGGGAAAAAAAAAGAAAAGACGTTAACTACATTAAAATCTCTCAAATCTGTATGAAATTTTATAATTTACTGAACCTGGGTCTCCTGCTTTGCAGGCAGATTCTTTACCATCTGAGCCACCTGGGAAGCCTTTATAATTTATAAGGTACTTTGATCTGCTATTCATAATGATTGTGAGAATTTATTTCAGTGTATCAGTGGTTTACTGAGTAACTGAATTCAACCATGGGCCAGACATAGAGAAAAAGGAGGTTCAGTGCCTGCCTTTAGGTAGCTGATGAGATGTCAGATGGATGACAGATGAACATGGTGCAGTTTGGTGAGAGCACTGTTAGAGAGGATGTAGGTGCTATGGGGCACTGAGGAACGGAGGAGATGTTGCCAAGTCCAGGGTACACATGAGGATGCTAGGACTCACAGAGTGACCTGTTCAGGGCTGCACAGTTGGCCAAGCTGCAAGCAGGGATTGGAACTCAGATTTTCAGTTTCATCTCAGTGACAAACAAAGCTGTCTGTTAGAACTGAATCTCTTCATTCAGCCATGCAGAGAGGCCCTGTGTGGGTTTGAAAGTTCCTGTGTGTTTATGTTGGAATAAACTACTCTCTCTTTTTCTTGCCTTTCCAATAGGTCTTGATTACAAAAAGCTGACTGATGAAAACATGAATCCTCTTGAGGCGTTGGAGCCAATCCTTTCAAGTCAGAATATCTTATCCATTTCCAAACTTGTTCCCAAAATCCCTGGAAAGGATGGCTGCATGCTTTCCCCAAGCTCTCTATACACCATCTGGTTACAGAAGCTGTTCTGGACTGGAGACCCTCACCTCGTTAAACAAGTCCCGGCGTCCCCCCCAGAGTGGCTGCATGCCTATGATGTCTGCATGAAGTACTTCGATCGCCTCCTCCCAGGTGACTTCATCACTGTGGTGGACGCAGTGACCTTTTCTCCAAAAGCTGTGACCAAGGTAACCAAAAAGATAGCTTCACGTAGACTGGCCATTTTAGAAGAAATGAAAATTGCCCTTCTGGTCTGTCAACTTGTTTTTGTTTCCTTTCTTGACATGAGGAATACTTACATGGTTGGTGGTTTCGTTTTGTGCTGAGCATGACGTATGTTCACTGGGAGGCCATTTTCCTCTATCACAGTTGTACAGGTAGTCTAAATCAGGCTTGACGGTTGTAATTTGCACATCCATTTTGTGCATGTTGTAGTTGTTCTCATAACATGTCATTTTATAGTAAACACTCCAGCCTCTTCTTTCCAACTGACAAGTGGGAAGAACCTCCAGTGCCAAGCCCATGTTCCCTGCTTTCAGAGCCAGGCTAACAACTTGCTGCATTGAAAATCAAGATCTTAAAAAATTTTCACATGAAGAATACTTAGGACGTGACTGAGTGGTAGAATTAACCAGAGTCTGTGTCGCATTTTCCAATGTCCACTCTGTGTCTCGGTGACCACTTTAACTGGATTCTAAGCCCTGCTGTCGGTCCTTCAACAATGTAGACTTTCACATAAATAGATGGTATAGGTCCTTCCCCTCCCCTTCTTGCCCGCCTCACCCAGACTCCCCTACTTACCACAAATGTGGATTTTTCATTGCTTGGACATGGGGTATTGTCTCTCCTAGAAAATCTGACTGCTGGTCTCAGATCTAAACAGCATCATCTTTGGGACTTCTTTTCACTTTCTCTCTCCTGTCTCTGCTGCTACCTTCTCTTTCTACCTTCTCTTTTTACCAAGTTGCCCAGTCTGCCCAGGACCCTACCCGGTGTATTTTTACTGTAGTTCCTGTTATCCTGAAAACTGAGTGTAGAGTCTAAGAATCCAAGTCATTCATTTGGAGATTGGCACAGGTGAAGGTTCAAACATCTACTAGAAATGCTAGTTTTAGCTACCTTGTTAGATTAATAGTTGTGGGTAACCAGGGACTCCATTTCCTTATTATAACTCAATTAATTCAGTTAATAACTTGGTTTGAAATTTTATAACCAGTATGGTAAAAAGGAGATAATCACTTTGGTTGTTGTTAAGAAAAAAAGCAAGGATGTCTATAAAAGGATTTAGCATGATATATCTGAAAAGAGCACACATGTAGAGTTACAAGGCTTTGAACTTTGGACCTGCCACTTCTCAGCTCCTTGGTTTAGCCTCAGGAATCTCTGTTAGACTTCTGCCTCCTTAAGGCAGAGGCTGTAATTGGAATTTATGAATAGATAATAGCATTACCCTGATTTGAATAGGTGAGGAAATGAAACTGAGGTTCAACAAGGTTAATTTGGTAATAGAGAAGCTATGATTTGAACTCAGGGAGGCTTGTTCCAAGGTCTTTGCTCTTAGGTACTGAAGTGTATTATTTCTAAGAAGTAGAACAAACAGCTAGAGTCAAGGGACCTTTGTCGCAACTGTGGGAGAAAAGTAGGGCCAGACAGCCCCAGGCATTTTCAGTCCAAGCGGAGCAACCTGTCATGGGATGGATTTTTCCAGATCAGGGCTGAGTCTAAATGAGGAAGGCCGGGCCAGAGCCTCTCAATGCCTGGGAAAAGACGAGAGTCCAGCAAACAGTGGATAAATCTCCAAGAGTGAGAAGAAGTTGGAGTCCAATTAAGTGCTAGCAATGCTGGAATGTGTTTTGGAGGGAAAGGGCTGAGCCAAGAGGGATGTTGAAATTCAAGGAAATGGCTCCAGAGCTGGATTGGGACCTGTGAACCAGCCGAAGGAGCTCGACAAGCGAATAGACTGGCCAGGAAGATGGAGTGGTCCAGGCTGAAGAAGGTTTTATGTATTTTGTCTAAGGGCAGAGACAAAGCCTAGCATAGCCAGCCAAGGCCATGTTCTAATTGTGAGCACGTGTGTGGGGATGGACAAACAGCCTAGACTTTCCAACAGCGGTTATTTGCTCGTGGTTAAGCAAACCTAGGAGTTAGATGCAGAGTCTACTCAGATTGTTATTTATGTTTTAATTCAGACAATTTTAAGTTATAGCACATTCTCATCGCCTTAGTTTCTTAAATGTGTATCTTTAAGATACCCTCCAACCACGAGAAAATGTATGACCCAGTTGTCTGTGGGCATATGTGCACTTCTTCCGAGGAAAAGATGCATAGCTGACCCAGTTGGGATCAAGTCAGCTAATTGTGGTGGTGTTTTCTCTTAGCCCAGATGGTGTAATTCTCAGCAAGATATTTTACTGTAGAATGTGTCAAGAGGTGGTTTCCTACTAAGTCAAGCTATAGAAAAGTAAGACAGCCACATTAATTTGCTATCTTTAGATTTATGTCTGTTCTTGGTTTATTAATTGGCAGGCTTTAAGTTTTCCATTCAGAGAGGGCAGATACAAAGTTTAGGTGTGGTGCATCTTTGAAATCACACAATGCTGTCCTAGAGAGAGAGGGTATAAAATTCATGTTGAAATACAACCCTCACATGTCAGAGGACACATTTGGAAAAGGAAATGCGGCTGGATGTGGCCAAGTTTGCAAAACACCAGATGTTGCCACAGCTTGTACATGATGTAAAAAATGTAAAATAAGTGTATGTTACTCATATATAGTGTGCAGTTTTCAAATGTGTACCCACATTTAATTCAGAGCCAAACTTTTGGAAAGAACTGGTGAACTCCTGCTAGAGGGCCTAACAAGTATTCAGATACTGGAATTCATAGAGGAATATCCCCAAAGCCTGAATTTCATACCCATTCTGTTATAAAATAAGCCTGCTAAGGCACTTTGCCTTCATAATAATAGTCGCTTGTGCTAGCAGAATTCATAGACATTCTGGGGAAAATATTCACAAAACAACATTATGTCATGTAGGCTAAGATTGAATTTGCATGACATTCGAGGTGATGAATATGCAGAAGGGAAAAGAATACAAACGTTTCAAGTGCTTTGGCTCTAGTTCTCAATCACCGCTTTCCAGTTGAGTCAGGTTAGGCTTGCTCTATTATTTTTCCAAATCAGTAATTAGAAACATTTTTATAGAAGGGCCAGAGAATGAGTTAGTGGGATAGAAATCCAGGAAAATGGTCAGCAAAGCTGAAAAGCAGGTCAGAACACCATTTGCTTGGTTCAGACATGACGTGATTACAGAAGGGGGCACTTGCGTGTAATCCCGGCCTTTGTGTTCTGTGCTCAGTGCTCACTCTTGGTTGCTGGTAGAGCTACATCCAAAAATAAGGATGCGGAAAATACTCCTCCTATTTAGGAAGTGCTCCTCAGGAGTTTGCCCGAATCCTTCTTTTAAAAGCTCGGAAGTAACAGAATTAGAAGCGCCTTCTGGTGCCCTGCCCAATGCTTTTCAAACTGGATTGGGTAGGCGTTTACCACCCTCTCCCCACTCGTGTGCACCCTGGGTTTCAGCCTCTACCTTTTGTTCATTTGGGAAATGTATCTCCTTTGGGTTAGAGCAGAAAAGTTCTTGAGAACCTCTTTAGTCTGACCTCTGCCCTTGAGCATCATTTCTATTGTTAATTAAGCCACTACCTCTGCTTCTGTATTTATTTACACACACGCACATATACACATAAGGAATCTTTCTTTCTCCTCTTATGTTGCCCACTTTCTGGTTCTGCCTTCTGAAGCTGTGGAAACAGCATGAGGGCATCTCTTGTTCATAAGACTTTAGATTCTTGAACTAAGCTACTATTTCCTCCCTTATCCTATTGTCTAGACTACTTGCTGTAAAAATCTGGAAAAATAGATTTATTTTAAAAACCATGATATGATCTAAAAATAAATTTTACTTCAGAAGTAACAAGCAAAAGGCTGCATTGTTAGCTATAACTTCAGGATCTTTCTGGTGCTAATGCCGTCTGTTAACTAAGAATGGGAGTGCATTTTTCACCATAATGAACAATTGGTGTCAGAAATCTAAAAATGTTTAGGTAATGCATATTTCCTAATTGCATGGCATGATATATGACTTTCTGATGCATCAATCAAATGCATGCTATACAGATTTATTGAGTATTTAGGCATTATTGTGTGCTGTATACTCTATTAGTTGCCATTGGAGACATCAAGACATAAAAGACATGCCTGTAAGAAAATTAAGGGTTTTTTTCTTTACAGTAAAATTATAGTAATTGAGAATTACTCTCCCTATGAAATTAGAAATTCATTGAGGGCAAGGATGTTGCCTTCTATCTCCAAAGCTCCAGGTATCTAGTGTGGTATAAAAACAGATACTCCTTCAAGTGGTTTTTCAAATAGTTATTATTGTAGATGGACAGTTTTTACATCTTTTGTGGATGCCTTATTATTCTTAGCAATTATTGAGGACCCTAAACAACCTTTGTTTATGTAATATCTGTTGACATTTATCATATTAGAAATTAAAACCAACATATTTTCAAAATATATGTTTAGTTCACTTAAGACTACCAATAATAGACCCATTTATAGGTTGATGGTAATAGCACCTCTTAATGGAAAATAGAAAGATAGTTATTCCACAAAAAAAAGAAAAATGAAAGCGTGACATCATTTTACGGTTACATGTCTGGCTTAATATTAATAGAACACAGCCAGGTTCTCATGTTTGTGTCTGTGTTCAGTTTTTGTCGATTGGGTTGAAGAAGACGAAGTTTTCAGCCTTACACAGATACAAGGTTAGAAAAGGGAGGTGTGCTTTAATGGCCTGTGGTGTAATTTTGAGTGTTCTTGCCACACTAAAACTCTCAACAAATGATAGATTCTTACAGGCTAGTTGTAGTGTAGAATCAGAAACCCTATCCTTGATATCTCTATGCTCCATTATACTAAAACTGTTGTTCTAGATCGCACTTTGAATGGCTCTTTTACCCGTGTATAATTTGGAATATAATGAATTAAGCATTTGGAAAATTGGCTCACTGAGTTATGCAAATCATCCAAATGTTGATACAGAGCCTTATACATCATCAGCAAAATCACATGGATTGTTCTGAACACTCATCTCATCCAGTGAGTCTTCAAGCATTGGGAAGCTGTCAAGCTCACAGTTGTGGGTACAAGTTTTCAAAAACTCCAATTTTTGCTTGAAAGCTTAAGTTGTGTCATTGGCAACAAATACTGTGAGTTATTTTCCTTGAAGTGACAGGCTCACTTTGTTCACGTGGGAGAAAATGTTTGCCAAATATTCAAGTCTAAATAGCCATAATTTGTCTATTAAATTATTCTGTCAAGCACAAATGGTAATGTATGCCAAAGCAGCTACTTCACCTCTTCATGACTCAGAGAGTCATTCAAACACTTTTTCTTTATTATATTTCAGTACATAGTGAGGCATTTTACGTGTATCTCTCAGTCCTTCAGAGATAATGCACTCAGTGGTTGAGATTTAATGAATTATTTTTACTCCTTCATCAAAAACATTGTCAAGTGAAAATACCAGTGGAGAGCACAGTGGCTCTTAGGACAGCTTGGTGCCACTCCCTTGGTTGTGCTAAGTTCCCACAGTTTTATCCACCATTGCTTTTTTACCATCATGTAAGTGTCAACACAGTGAAAAAAGGTAAATAATGTTTTCATGTCACTGTCAAAATAATTTTGACCTTGTGAATCTCTTGAAAGAGTCATGGACCCGTGTGGTTTGTTGCCCACGCTTTGAGAACCAGTTATAAGTTATTCTTTTCAAAACCACAGCCATCCTGGTGCTCACATGAAAGAGCATTTCAACTTCCTAAATATGTGTAACACAAAAAATAATGAGGATATCTCTGGTCAGTGCCTAAAGGGTTGTCTTAGAGTTCAGTCCCTCAAAATAGTGTAATTCCTAATGGGCTTTCCAAATGGAGAGGTGTCAGAAAGAACTTGAAAATGTAAATGGAGTGTGTGCATGGCAATACCATGATATCACTCTATGAATTTTTGAGCTTGCAATATATCTTTTCCTTCTACAAATTTAGCTTTTATAATTTTTTTTAGCGAACATATGCATTTTTTAATATTAATCAAGCTTAGCAGAGAGTTCTTTAGGAGAGGCATACATTCACCTCTTCCTCAGTTTCATTCCCAGGCCAGGATTTTGCTTTAGAGAAGAGGTGATTGATTTTTCCAGGACTTGGATACAGTAGAATTTGAGGGTGAAGATTAATCATGGCTCTACTCCTTCTTTACTCACACCCCCGTTTAGAATTCAGAAGGGTGAAAATGAATATCAACAATAAATAAATACTGTTGGAAGAGCTGGAATTGGGGAACATGGCCTGGATCTGCAGCTCAATAGTCTGTCTTTCACGAAAGTTCACACTTGTTTGAAACTTGGCTGGTTAAGAACGGTTGCAGAAAGTCATTCTAGAAGGAAGCTGAGGATGGGTGTGCGCTGACAGGCAGGGCAGACTGGGGTTGGGACGTTAGCGTGTGGCTCTGAAGCCTGCTCTCCTCCACTGGGGAGGAGTCGGGGGGGAGAGGTATGCACACGGTGCACTTCCTATAGTTTCTGCCTGTTGGTTTGAGTGGAAGTTTTCTCCTGATAGTGGAAAGATGAGGAGAGGACAGGGGGCTTTTGGCTTGCTTAATTAGCGGCTTGATAATGAAACCTCTTGCAGTGAGGGGAGAAAGGAGTCCAAAGTCCGTAGGGACCTGGTGCTGTTATGCACCCCTCCATGCCCACTCCCTGGGGCCACTCCTCTCGTCCCTGTGAGTTGCATGGCACATCCTCCTGGGACCAGTCGTGGCAGTGCAACCTGTTGTAGAAAACTCCAGCCTAGGTCAGAAGAGACCCTCTTTCTCCTTCCTGTGGACAAGGCTAAAAATTCACTCTCTGTTCTGCTTCCCATCTCAAGAGTTTTGCCCACCTGAGCTGAGGATTAAAACTCATCACAAGTTTTAAGTTAAGCCACGAGCTTAAATGAGAGTAGAAATAGGCCAAGTGTTACAGGTCAGCAACTTTAAAATGGCCCAAATTTAAATTCCTGTGATTAAATTCCCAGGGAGAAATTGACATCCTTAAAATCAAATCCACTTGCCCTTTTAGTTAAAGTTCAATTCCATCAAAATCCAAAATTCGTAAGTTCAACAAAAGTAAAGTTCAGAGATGGTTTTCCTGGTTTCTGCTAGTCTTACAGAGAGGGCTGCGTTAGGTATCTGGGTGATAAATCAGGTTCCTTCAGCAGAATACACCTTTCACTCTAGGAGTAGCTTCTTCAGCAAATCTGAAGTTAAATTAATCCTGCCCCAAGTTTTCCATGCATCTCATTTTAAAAACCCAAAAAGAAAAAGAGAAAAAAATTAAAACAGTATCAACCTCAACTCCATCACCTTGTAATTTAGAAAACTCAAAAGCAAATCACCAGTTCTGAAAGAGCCAAGCAAAATCCTGTTCCGAGTTCAATCCAGACACACATTCCTAGAAGGCTGGAGAGCATGGAAGAGGCCGGTGGTGGTGGGGGGGGGCGGTGTTGGTGAGAGCAAAGAGGAGTCAACAGAGAAAATCCCCTACGGGGTTTAACTTACCAGTGTATCAGGTCAGACTGCTTATCCAGAGGTTGGTTGGGTAGGTCTCCCATCAAGAGGTTAAGTATGATGTGTGTTCCCCGTGGAGAAAAGAAAAAATATCCAGGTTGTCTCCTCTCTGAGGCTGAATTATTTTACATGTCTCTGTCTGCAGTCGCTCTGCCTACCTAATTTCCATTTCTCCATTTAAACTCTGTGTTCCTCTCAGTTGTGTCCCAGTGGCTACTGTGGCTGCATTTTTTCCTATGAAATCCCGCTTGTCTCAGAGTCCTTTGTCTAGGGAGCTTTGCCACTCATGCCCATGTTTGTTTCTGCTGAAAATCACCCTCAATAGATCTCTCAACTGAAATCAGCATAAATGGTTTTGAACCCTGTGCCCCTAAGGACGTTGAGAAGGCTGCTACCTTTGCTTTGTGCTTGACTGAATTGAAGGATTTCCATCATATCTTTGGGGCTTGATGGGGAAAGAACAGTAAATAGTGTCTCATCTTCCAAAGTTACAGTCAGTTAAGAGTCAGAGGGATCAACCAAATGAAGATCAGTTACTTTATTGTTGGGAGGGTTGGAGTGGCAAGCATGGTTGATTTTGTACAGTCAGCCTTCCTCTTACTTGCTCCCTGCCCAGATCTTCAGACATCCCTGCCAAACACAAGGATATTTTATTTGGAGAGCATGAGTGCGTCCTCAAGAGTGCTGCCTCCCACCTTGATTCCCACCCGTGGGACCCTGAGTGGTGGCCTCTGGGTTAGTGCTGCCCATTAGAATGGTGATGTGAACCACCTGTGGAATTTGAGAAGTTCTGGTAGTCACATTCAAAAAGGGTGACACAAAATAGGTGAAATTGTCCTAAATGTTACCATTTCAACCCAGGTCTCCTGCATTGCAGGCAGATTCTTTACCATCCAAGCTACCAGGGAAGCCCATAAAAATATGAGTGAGATATTTTCACATTTTTGTTTTTTAATTTTGCATGCTCTTTACCATCTGTTGTGGACTTACTTGTTAATAAAGACGAGTCACATTTCAAATGTTCAGTAGTCACATGAATGTATTGGAGACATAATGCCTCACTTGAACCTAAGTTGGCACTTATCCCACAAATGTTGGTCACTCCCACGGGAGGACAAGAGCAGAAGAAAAGTCACAGGCACATCTCAGAAAGAAAGGGAAAGGACTAGCTGCCCATCGTCAGTGTCTTCCCCCTAGTGTCATCAGCTGTCCCTCCTCCTCCCCCGGAAGGGAAAGGCAAAGAGAGGAGCAGTACTTTCCATCTCAGGACCCATCAGGGAACGTCCTCCTCTGCAGGCCTGGGTACTACCTGTGCAAAGGACAGGAAAATGGTTCCTGCCACACATACTAAATGAGGGTCAAGCTAACAATAAGTTGTAAGACCTCAGGAGTTATCTGTCATCTACAGAGATCACTGCACGTGCTGTGTAATAACAGTGGTAATAGCTCCCATTTATTGTTCACTTATTATGTACCAGAAGCTGGCTCTCCACTTGACCTTCTCTCTAGTTATCATCACAATGGCCCTGCAAGGTTGATATTACATCTCGGTTTGAAATGAGCACACTGAAGGTTAGAGGTTAAGTAATTTGTTCAAGGTCAGAAGCAAGTTAGTAGCTGAGTCAGAATTCTAGTCCTAGTCTTGTCTGTTCATTGTTAGAGGCCTTCAGCAAATAATAATCTTTCTTCCTCAGGGAGGCACCCACTATTTTCTGACGCAGATTGGATCTGTTGATGTTATTTTTTATATGGAGTCCACATCTGCCCCTTATCTGATCTCTTTTTTGTAATAAGAAATAGAACCACTTCCTTCCTTGCTCTTTGAGAAATGGAATAAAAATACCATATATCCCCCAAGATTTTCATCCCCCATTTCTTCTTTATTCCTCAAATAGCCTGGATTTCATGTGTTTCAGTTATAATCACCTTCTTGACACAATTCATATGTGTGTTCCTCTAAAAAAAAAAAAAATGGAGAAGAAATGAAAAAGTAAAAAAAAAAAAAAAATCACTTCTATGTATTACTTTTTCTAGTGCTGTTGTAACTGATTAACACACCCCCGGATGGCTTAAATAATATCATTAATTGTCTTAAATTCTGTAGGTGAGAGGTTGGGCAGGAGTCTCTCTGGGCTGAAATCCAGGTTTAGGAAGGGCTCCATTGTTGTCCAGAGGTTCCAGGGGAGAATACAGTGGTGAGTGAAGGAAGTGAATCTCCCTTCTTTGGCTCATGGCCATTCTCCTCCATCTTCAAAGCCAACAACACTGCCTCTTTCTGATTCTCTGTCTTCACATAGTTCTCTCCAACCAAAGCCAGGAAAGGGTCTCACTTTCAAGGACTCACGTGACAAGATGGGAGCCTGCGCGGACGGCCCTGGATAATCTCCCCATCACAGGGACTGGACCATTAATCACATCAGCAAAGTCCCTTTGCCGTTACTGTAGCATGTTCATAGATCCAAGGATTAGGATGTACCTCTTCGGGGACTGTGATTCTACCCACCTCTACTTTTATATGTAATAAGGTTTTAGACACTTCAGTCACTCAGTCATGTCCAACTCTTTGCGACCCCATGAATCACAGCACGCCAGGCCTCCCTGTCCATCACCAACTCCCAGAGTTTACTCAAACTCATGCCCATCGAGTCGATGATGCCATCCAGCCATCTCATCCTCTGTCGCCCCCTTCTCCTCCTGCCCCCAATCCCTCCCAGCATCAGGGTCTTTTCCAGTGAGTCAACTCTTCTCATGAAGTGGCCAAAGTACTGGAGTTTCAGCTTCAGCATTAGTCCTTCCAATGAACACCCAGCACTGATCTCCTTTAGGATGGACTGGTTGGATCTCCTTGCAGTCCAAGGGACTCTCAAGAGTCTTCTCCAATACCACAGTTCAAAAGCATCAGTTTTTCGGTGCTCAACTTACTTTATGGTCCAACTCTCCCATCCATACATGACTACTGGAAAAACCACAGCTTTGACCAGACAGACCCTTGTTGGCAACATAATGTCTCTGCTTTTTAACATGCTGTCTAGGTTGGTCATAACTTTCCTTCCAAGGAGTAAGTGTCTTTTATTTTTTTTTTATTTATTTTTTTATTTTATTTATTTTTTTTATTAGTTGGAGGCTAATTACTTCACATCATTTCAGTGGGTTTTGTCATACATTGATATGAATCAGCCATGGATTTACACGTATTCCCCATCCCGATCCCCCCTCCCACCTCCCTCTCCACCCGATTGCTCTGGGTCTTCCCAGTGCACCAGGCCGGAGCACATGTCTCATGCATCCCACCTGGGCTGGTGATCTGTTTCACCATAGATAGTATACATGCTGTTCTTTTGAAATATCCCACCCTCACATTCTCCCACAGAGTTCAAAAGTCTGTTCTGTATTTCTGTGTCTCTTTTTCTGTTTTGCATATAGGGTTATTGTTACCATCTTTCTAAATTCCATATATATGTGTTAGTATGCTGTAATGTTCTTTATCTTTCTGGCTTACTTCACTCTGTATAAGGGGCTCCAGCTTCATCCATCTCATTAGGACTGGTTCAAATGAATTCTTTGTAATGGCTGAGTAATATTCCATGGTGTATATGTACCACAGCTTCCTTATCCATTCATCTGCTGATGGGCATCTAGGTTGCTTCCATGTCCTGGCTATTATAAACAGTGCTGCGATGAATATTGGGGTGCATGTGTCTCTTTCAGATCTGGTTTCCTCAGTGTGTATGCCCAGAAGTGGGATTGCTGGGTCATATGGCAGTTCTATTTCCAGTTTTTTAAGAAATCTCCACACTGTTTTCCATAGCGGCTGTACTAGTTTGCATTCCCACCAACAGTGTAAGAGGGTTCCCTTTTCTCCACACCCTCTCCAGCATTGATTGCTTGTAGACTTTTGGATAGCAGCCATCCTGACTGGCGTGTAATGGTACCTCATTGTGGTTTTGATTTGCATTTTTCTAATAATGAGTGATGTTGAGCATCTTTTCATGTGTTTGTTAGCCGTCTGTATGTCTTCTTTGGAGAAATGTCTGTTTAGTTCTTTGGCCCATTTTTTGATTGGGTCATTTATTTTTCTGGAATTGAGCTTCAAGAGTTGCTTGTATATTTTTGAGATTAATCCTTTGTCTGTTTCTTCATTTGCTATTATTTTCTCCCAATCTGAGGGCTGTCTTTTCACCTTACTTATAGTTTCCTTTGTAGTGCAAAAGCTTTTAAGTTTCATTAGGTCCCATTTGTTTAGTTTTGCTTTTATTTCCAATATTCTGGGAGGTGGGTCATAGAGGATCTTGCTGTGATTTATGTCGGAGAGTGTTTTGCCTATGTTCTCCTCTAGGAGTTTTATAGTTTCTGGTCTTACATTTAGATCTTTAATCCATTTTGAGTTTATTTTTGTGTATGGTGTTAGAAAGTGTTCTAGTTTCATTCTTTTACAAGTGGTTGACCAGTTTTCCCAGCACCACTTGTTAAAGAGGTTGTCTTTTTTCCATTGTATATCCTTGCCTCCTTTGTCAAAGATAAGGTGTCCATAGGTTCGTGGATTTATCTCTGGGCTTTCTATTCTGTTCCATTGATCTATATTTCTGTCTTTGTGCCAGTACCATACTGTCTTGATGACTGTGGCTTTGTAGTAGAGTCTGAAGTCAGGCAGGTTGATTCCTCCAGTTCCATTCTTCTTTCTCAAGATTACTTTGGCTATTTGAGGTTTTTTGTATTTCCATACAAATTGTGAAATTCTTTGGTCTAGTTCTGTGAAAAATACCGTTGGTAGCTTGATAGGGATTGCATTGAATCTATAGATTGCTTTGGGTAGACTAGCCATTTTGACAATATTGATTCTTCCAATCCATGAACACGGTATGTTTCTCCATCTGTTTGTGTCCTCTTTGATTTCTTTCATCAGTGTTTTATAGTTTTCTATGTATAGGTCTTTTGTTTCTTTAGGTAGATATACTCCTAAGTATTTTATTCTTTTTGTTGCAGTGGTGAATGGTATTGTTTCCTTAATTTCTCTTTCTGTTTTTTCATTGTTAGTATATAGGAATGCAAGGGATTTCTGTGTGTTAATTTTATATCCTGCAACTTTACTATATATAAAATTAACACACAGAAATATAATATAGTAAGTGTCTTTTAATTCATGGCTGTAGTCACCATCCACAGTGATTCTGGAGCCCCAAAATATAAAGTCTGACACTGTTTCCACTGTCTCCCCATCTATTTCCCATGAGGGGATGGGACCAGATGCCATGTCTTAGTTTTCTGAATGTTAAGCTTTAAGCCAACTTTTTCACTCTCCTCTTTCACTTTCATCAAGAGGCTTTTTAGTTCCTCTTCACTCTCTGCCATAAGGGTGGTGTCATCTGCACATGTGAGGTTATTGATATTGCTCCCAGCAATCTAGATTCCAGCTTGTGCTTCTTCCAGCCCAGCATTTCTCATGATGTATTCTGCATATAAGTTAAATAAGCAGGGTGACAGTATACACCCTTGACATACTCCTTTTCCTATTTGGAACCAGTCTGTTGTTCCATGTCCAGTTCTAACTGTTGCTTCCTGACCTGCATACAGGTTTCTCAAGAGGCAGATCAGGTGGTCTGGTATTCCCATCTCTTTTTTAGAATTTTCCACAGTTTATTGTGATCCACACAGTTGAAGGCTTTGGCATGGTCAATAAAGCAGAAATAGATGTTTTTCTGGAACTCTCTTGCTTTTTCAATGATCCAGCGGATATTGGCAATTTGATCTCTGGTTACTCTGCCTTTTCTAAAACCAGCTTGAACATCTGGAAGTTCTCGGTTCATGTATTGCTGAAGCCTGGCTTGGAGAACTTTGAGCATTACTTTACTAGCGTGTGAGATGAGTGCAATTGTGCGGTAGTTTGAGCATTCTTTGGGATTGCTTTTCTTAGGGATTGAAATGAAAACTGACCTTTTCCAGTCCTGTGGCCACTGCTGAGTTTTCCAAATTTGCTGGCATATTGAGTGCAGCACTTTCACAGCATCATCTTTCAGGATTTGAAATAGCTCAACTGGAATTCCATCACATCCACTAGCTTTGTTCGTAGTGATGCTTTCTAAGGCCCACTTGACTTCACATTCCAGGATGTCTGGCTCTAGGTGAGTGGTCACACCATCATGTTTATCTGGCTCGTGAAGATCTTTTTCGTACAGTTCTTCTGTGTATTCTTGCCACCTCTTCTTAATAATCTTCTGCTTCTGTTAGGTCCATACCATTTCTGTCCTTTATCGAACCCATCTTTACCTGAAATGTTTCCTTCATATCTCTAATTTTCTTGAAGAGATCTCTAGTTTTTCCCATTCTGTTGTTTTCCTCTATTTGTTTGCATTGATCGCTGAGGAAGGCTTTCTTATCTCTCCTGGCTATTCTTTGGAAGTCTGCATTCAAATGAGTGTATCTTTCCTTTTCTCCTTTGCTTTTCACTTCTCTTCTTTTCAAAGCTATTTGTAAGGCCTCCTTAGACAACCATTTTGCCTTTTTGCATTTCTTTTCCATGGGGATGGCCTTGATCCCTGTCTCCTGTACAATGTCATGAACCTCCGTCCATAGTTCATCAGGCTCTCTGTCTATCAGTTCTAGTCCCTTAAATCTATTTCTCACTTCCACTGTATAGTCATAAGGGATTTGATTTAGGTCATACCTGAATGGTCTAGTGGTTTTCCCTACTTTCTTCAGTAAGTCTGAATTTGGCAATAAGGAGTTCATGATCTGAATGAGTGCAATTGTGTGGTAGTTTGAGCATTCTTTGGGATTGGAATGAAAACTGACCTTTTCCATTCCTGAGGCCACTGCTGAGTTTTCCAAATTTGCTGACTTATTGAGTGCAGCACTTTCACAGCATCATCTTTTAGGATTTGAAATAGCTCAACTGGAATTCTATCACCTCCTCTAGTTTTGTTCATAGAGATGCTTCCTAAGGCTCACTTGACTTCGCATTTCAGGATGTCTGGTTCTAGGTGAGTGATCATACCATCGTGGTTATCTGGGTCATGAAGCTCTTTTTTGTACAAAATTTCTGCGTATTCTTGCCACCTCTTCTTAATATCTTCTGCTTCTGTTAGGTCAATACCATTTAGTTTCTTTGGCTTTAAAGTTAGTATGTTTGATCTTAAATAAACTAAGATCTACTTACTTACATATAAGAAAGTATGTATGCATTATGGCACTACATCAGCATTAAGGTTTTTTTTTTTTTTCATTACCAAAATGGAAAAATGGTTAAAAGTATTGAAAAAAAAAAAAACGCTGAAGTAGTGCCATAATGCATACATACTTTCTAATATGTAAGTAAGTGGATCTCAGTTTATTTAAGATCAAACATACTAACTTTAAAGCCAAAGAAACTACATGCCTGTCTTTGCAATTACTGGTGTGTGTGTGTGTATCCACGTTGATCTTTGTGTATACATTACAGCAGTAAATGAAGATCTTTTGATATTCATAATTTTTTTAAATTGAAAGGATGCATGTCAAATGCATATTTGTCTCAGAAGACACTATTTCTGAAGATCCTTTTCTGAATGAAAAGTTCCTTTCTCATATATTTTTTAAGACTATTTTTTAGAGTAGTTTTGGTTCACAGCTAAATTAAGAGGAAGGTACAGGGGTTTCCTGATTGTTCCTGCCCCTATACATGTATATTCTCCCCCACTTTGAAGATCCCTCACTAGGAGATACTTGTTATTTTTTTTCAATTGATAAACCTACACTTGACATATCATCATCACCCAAAGCCCATAGTTTACCTTAGGGTTCACCTTAGTGTAGTACTTTCTGTAGGTACAGACAGATGCATAGTGACATTATTATCTATCCACATTAGAATATCAGAGTGTTTTCATTGCCCTGAAAATCCTCTGTGTTCTCCCTATTCATGACTTCCCCCCAACCCCGCACCCCCTGGCAACCATTGATCTTTTTACTGTGTCCATATTTTTGCTTCTTTTAGAATGTTGTGTAGTTTGTACTTTTATATAGACTATAGCTACATACAGTCATATGCTACATAGCCTTTTCAGACTGGCTTCTTTCACTTAGTAATACGCATTTGAGATTCTCTGTGTCTTTTCATTGCATGATAGTTTATTTTAAATGCTGAATAATGTCCCATTGTGTGGATATACTCGTTTATTTATCCATTTACCTACCGCAGGACATGTGGTCATTCCTAAGTTTTGGCAATTATGATTAGAGCTGATGTAAACATTAACGTGTAGGTTTTTATGTGGACATACGTTTTCAGCTCCTTTGGATAAATACCAACACGTACAATAATATGGAAGAGTGTGTTTAATTTTGTAAGAAACTTCCAAGCTGTCTTCCGAAGTGACTGTACCATTTTGCATTCCCACCAACAATGAATGAGAGTTCTTGTTTCTCCACATCCTAGCCAGCATATGATGGTGTCAGAGTTCTAGATTTTGGCCATTCTGATCTGTGTATAGTGGTATCTCACTGCTCTTTTAATTTACATTTCCCTGAGGATATATGATATCCAGTATCTTCTTACATGTTTATTTGCCATCTGTATATATTCTTTGGTGAGATGTGTTTTAAAGTCCTTGGCCCATTTTTTAACCGGCTAGTTTCCTTATTGTTGTTTTAAGAGTTCTTTGTATATTTTATGTAGCAGTACTTTATCAGATGTGTCTTTTGCAAATATTTTCTTCCCGTCTGTAGCTTGTCTCTCACTTTCTCAACATTGTGTTTTTCAGAGCAAAAGTTTTTAATTTTAGTGAAGTCTAGTTATCAACTATTTCTTTTATGGATTATGTCTTTGGTATTATATCTGAAAACTCATATCCCTACTCAGGTCATCTAGATTTTCTCTTATGTGATCTCTTAAAAGTTTTTAGTTTTGTGTTTTACACTTAAGTATAAGGTCCATTTGTAGTTAATTTTTGTGAAGGATGTAGGTCTGGGTTTATATTGATTTTTTTTTCCTTCCTTTTTTTGGCATGTGGATGTCCAGTTGTTCCAGCACCATTTGTTGAAAAGACTGTCTTTGCTCCGTTGTATTGCCATTGTTCCTGTGTCGAAGATCAGTCAGCTGTACATATCAGGCATACTTATATGTTGTCCATTTCCCCCCCTAAATTGTAATGGTGTTTGTTGTTGCTATTTTATAATCATACTAAACTTGACTATTGGAGAAGGAAATGGCAACCCACTCCAGTATTCCTGTCTGGAGAATCCCGTGGACTGAGAAGCCTTGTGGGCCACAGTCCATGGGGTCGCAAAGAGTCGGACACAAGTGAAGTGACTTAGCAAACTTGACTGTGAAGCATTACATTTATTCAGTTTTACAGGGTGACTGAATATTAACTCATAATTTTTTCTCCTATAATCTCATAAGTATTTTGCCTATTTATCTTTGGTTTTGATGCAGTCAACATTTGACTCATTTGATTTCAAACTGAATGAGTTTTATTCATTCCAGATACATTCAGGAACTGTTTATGTGAGCACATTTTCAGTGCCATCATTCTAGGTGCTGTAAACAGATTAAAAAAAAAAAGACTGCCAAGCTCCTTGCACTTGAGAAGCTCACAGTTGATTGGGATAAATGTATGAATGCATATCAAATGAATTTATAATATAAGAAGTGTCATTAAGGATATTAATAAATGCTGTGTGTTCAAAGAAAGAGATAATCAGTAAATGTTTATTGAATGCCTTCTATATTCCAGGCATATATTTGTTACTAATGCTACATAGTAGTGATTATTTCAGGGTCTTTAAATGTGCAATGTATATTGCTCTCATCTGACCTTCAGCTAGATTGTATGTATTATTACAGTTGTAACCATTATCCTTCCATTTTTATTCTTAAATGCCTTTTCATTTAAGGCACCATTTTCATCTATTTTCCAAGGTGAGAGTTTTGTTTGATAAGCAAATCCTATCTTGACAAAAATGCAAAAAGCCAGGAGCTTAGGAGATAAGCAAAAGACGAGCAAATCTAAAAAAGAATTGTTTTTCCCATGTGACTGTCAAAGGCTCAGAATAAAGGGAGCAGGTAGAATACTCGAAGGATAGAAAATAGTTTTTGAAGCATGATATGATGTAATATAATTTACTTACAAATAAAAAAACATGGACAGTCCTATGAAAAATGACCTGTTACAAGACTCTAAGGAGAAGAAAGGCTGGCCTGTTTAAAGTCTTATGTGGTCTTTACATTTCCAAAGTTGATTATTTACCCACTTGCCCTTTTCCCATTTATGAAAAGTGAAAAATCCACAAATTTCCCTATAAGTTGGTCTGGTTTTCCTATTTGGCACAGGATCTCATCAAGTAGGCATCATTGGCTACTTTGTTCATTCATTGACCAGATATTTTTTGAGTCAATGATAGGCTGGGAAAGACAGTCTGTGTGATGACCCTTAATAATCTTACCTTCCAGTGTTTAATCCCTTGTGTGATCTCCTCCCTTTGAGTGTGGACTGGACTAACTTAATTCAGTTTTAACAAGCAGAATATGTACAGCAAGAGTGACAGGATTTACAAAATTAAGTTATGACAAGACCGTGGCTTCTTTCTTGGGTGCCGTCTCCCCTCCTTGGGTCATGCAGTCTTGGGGAATCGATGCACCCTGTCATGAAGAGCCCCAGATGGGGAGACCAAGGATGCCAGTCACCATGGGGTGAATGTGGTCATGCACCTCCTGCCACCCAACCAAGCGGCCTGATGAAACCACAGAACTGACCAGTGGTTCATTTCTGGCCTCGTGAGAGATCTTAATCCAGAGAGGCACCTAGCTAAACCATACGAGATTCATGAATCATAGGAACTGTGAGATAATCAATGTTTTAAGCTTCTAAATTTGGGTTATTTGTTATCCAAGAATGGAAAAACACCATCAGTGCCTCCTGTGTATCAGAAATTGTTCTCAGTGCTAGGTATATAGCTGTGGTCAGATTCAGAAGAGTTTTGTTGCCAAGCAGACAGCGTATTTTTAACAGGCCCCTTTGGCTGCTTCCTCAAGGAGGGATTGTGGGCCTGGCATCCACTCTGAGGATTGTGACCTGTAGAAGAAGAAGCCTGAGAATTGGCCCTTAGAGTGTCTGTCAGCATCACCCTGTAATGATAAGAGGGACTAATGTTTTCTGCCGAAAGTCTTTCATAGTCATCTAGGCTAACTACGGATGTGGATTAACCGTTTTCCTCTTCACATCCAGCTCTCAAACAAGATACTATAAGACAGGGAAGGTGGTATTTATTGTAATGTTACTCTGTGAATTGTCCTGCCACTTCTGTGAAATAAATACTTTTATCATCATTTTAAGAGAGAAGAAAATTAAAGCTCAAGGATGTTAAATGACTGCTCCAGTGTCTCATGAGCTAGACGTGACCAAGTCAGGATTCGTCGATAGGCCTGCTCCCCAAATCTTGCTTCCCATGGCCTCCCTCACCTGAGAAATTTGGCTGCAAAAGCCCATCTTGGGTACTTGTGATTATTGGCTTGACTGGCAAGCTGAAAACTCATTCTCTGTTTGTGCTTGGAAATTATTTCAAATTGGCTATGGTAATAATTTAGTAAGATTGAAAATTGGCCGAAAGACCGTGTTCGCCGTCCAATCATAAATGATGATGCCTCTGTTGCCGAGGAGGAGTCTGGCGGGCGCTCAGCTGCTGTGTGTTTCTGCAGCCCTTGCAGGCTTCTCCATGAATAAAGCACGAGAAAGAGTACACACTCCTTCCTGGGAGGCTTGTGGGCTCTAAATTCACAGGGGTGGACATCTTGGGGAAGACAGAAGAATAAATCAGCAATCTTAGAATAATGTGCAGCAAATACCAAAGTGTATTTTAACATTTAGAAAAAAAAGAAAGGAGAAAAATCCAGAAATCACCTCCCTACTGAAATGTTATTCTCTGCCTGGCCGACTTCAGGGTTCTGAATTTTTCGTTGTTCAACCATAAATCTTCACCGATGTGGGTCCCCCTCTCCTCCTCCATTCTTTGTTCATCCTATGATCCCTTCTCTCACTTATTAAGTACCTTTTAAACTTACAAGCAGATTTATCTTCTAATTGCCATTTTATGAATACTTTCTCTTGCCTGTGCAGTAAAGGGATTTATAGTGGAAAGTCATACCCTCTCCACTCAGCTGGTGCCAAAAGCTTTTCAAGTAATGGTACCCAAAGGAAGATCCCTGTCTAATTGCAGCCATCTCAGGATGCTGGTTGTTTCTGCCTACTTGACAGTCAGGGGGAACTCTTCATAGATGGAGTCGGTAAACAAATACAGTAGTGAAGGATTCAGAATTGATGTGATCAATGACTTGTAATGTGGTAGCAGTAAGGTAAAAATGGTTAACAGTTAGTTGATGGGACCGGCTAGGAAAGGCCTCGTAGTAGATGAGGTATTTGAGCCCAGTCTTAATAAATGAGGGTGTTTGTCATGCAGGGAAAAATTAAAAGAGGAGGGGCATTCCAGGTAGATGTGGCAGTTTTGTACAGGCATGAAATAACCTAATGCCTTCAGTTGACTACAAGACATGTGATATAAATAGAAGTATCTTGATGAGGCTACAGAGAGAAGAAAGAGCCTGGTAATGAATGAATGCTCACCTGGCTAAAGGTTTTAGACTATCCTGAGAATGGACCAATTAAACGTAAATTTTAGGCTGGGTAGTGACATTCTCAGATTCTTGCTTTAGAAAGATCACCTTGGTGGTGATCAGAGAAAGGAATAGATGGCACCAGCTTGGACACAGGGAAACTCCAGTGTGAGGGCCATTGTGGTATTTTATGGGAAAGATGAAGATGGACCAGAGAGGCATTGACACCAGACTGACTCAATTTGTGCTAATGACTGTAGTGCAGGTATGTGTGCTATATCTCTGCTTTCATAATGCATTTCTATAAACATCCTTTGAGGATGCTATTTAACCTTTTGGTCTCTGAATCACCTAGCAAGGTTCCTTAATCATAGTATAACCAGCTTTCTGCCCAGCATATGTCATCTGATGAGTGAGTTTTTCATCCCACCCATATGTGTGGAAGACTATGATGAATTGATGCCACTTATCAAGTGATAAAAAGTTCCATGAAGAGAACAGAGTAAAACACTTTTAAATTAACACTGACCCTGGAAAATCTGGAAAAGTCCCTCCATTAATACTGTGGCCTCTCATCATATCGAATTAAATCCTGATGAACGTTAGACACATTGTGAAGTTCTTTGAGTGGCAGCACGGTGATGAATAGAGAGACAGGTTTATAGTTAGACTTTCCTGAGTTCCCATCAAGCTCGACCTTGGCGAAATGACTCTGAGTTTTCTCCTCTATATAATGGGGAATAATAATTACTCCTATATAAATATAGATTAATTTTAGAATGTTTTTAGACACAAGTGAAAATCCAATTAAATTAGCTTAACTGAGCAGAAAATTTCCTGGCTTATGTAACTCAAAAGCTCAGAGGTGGGGCTGACTTTGGGGTTGGGTTCAACAGTGAGTGGTCATCAACAAGCCAGTTTCTGTCTCTTTTCTCTGTGGTCTGTGGTGTTAGCTTCACCCTCAGGCTCTTTGCTTCAGTACACTGACTGATGGAAACAGGCAGCATCGCTTCCTAATCCATATACACCAGGTAGGGTGAGAAAGTTCCACATGCGTGCAGAAAAGAAAACCTGAGCCTCTCACTCAGGGGTTACCTCACCCCTGAACAGATTACTGTGGCTTCTGGGAGTCAGTCGGCCCGACCACCTGGACTAACCACTATGGTGAGGTGTGAGGTTACCGTGAATGGCCTGACCCCATCAGGACTAATCCTAGGCAGCCCTGAGTCAGCCCCATGCCCACGGCATGGGCAGCATTTACTAGACAAGGTATGGAGTGGACGTGAGGGAGACAACATGCACCTTGAATAACCATTGTGAAGATTAAATAAAATAGCAAGAATAAAGATCTTGGTGTCAGTAGGTGCTCAGTACCAGTCAGTTCCCCTTCTGCTTTTCTTTATCCCTCTTTCTGTTTACTGTCACCTAGAACGTCTAAAAATGACATTTGAATTCCTTTCAGCCTAATTTCAAACATCTAGCAACAGTTTGGGAGAAGGAAATGGCAACCCACTCCAGTATTCTTGCCTGGAGAATCCCAGGGATGGAGGAGCCTGGTGGGCTGCTGTCTATGGGGTCACACAGAGTTGGACGTGACTGAAGCGACTTAGCAGCAGCAGCAACAGTTGAGCTTGGTTTTGAATGATCCAAAATAGTTCTAAGAGTTAGAATAAGATCTATATGTTCATACTTATACTTGGTTTTGACATAAGCTCAGCAGATCTACTTAAAATGCTCTTAATAATAACAATTTGTGTTGTGTATCCCATGCATGCATATGATAGGAAAAGATTTTTAAATGGAAAATGTGAATGAATGCTTTCACAGCCCCAGTGGACAGGAACCTTCATTACTGATTGCAGGAACATCTCGTTTCTAACATTCTTCATGGCCCTCTTCGTTAAGATAAAGGTGACCTTCAAGTTGTTGAAAAACTCAGGGATGTATTAGCTATGTCACTGCTGAAAGTGAACAGTGCAAAAGATAGGGCCATTTACACTTTGCTGAAGAATGATAATATTACTGTCATTATTACACATGGGAAAAGGCAAAGATAAAGTGGCTTCTGTGTCCTGCATGATTCATTTTTTTATATAAGCAATTGACAGTTAAAGCAGAGGAGCAAAATTCTACTGTTGATTTTTTAAAGTATATGATTCACTGTGACAAAACCTGCATTCTTATTTTTATGTTTGAATAGCTTGTAAACTATATTAAAGCAAACATTTTCCAAACTTGTCAATTTCGTTTTCTGTTGGATAACATTTAAGGTACTATTTCATAATATTCTATGTTTACAATTTAAAACTGTGTTTAAAGTGTTAGACTAAGCACTGAGACTCAAAAAATGAGTAAGACATGGATCTTGCTCTGATGGATCTCATAATCTTGGAAGGAAAGTAGACCAATATAAGGTACACGTATATAACATTCAGCGTCAGCAGAGAAAGTAACATCATGCTGTCAGAAGAACATACAGGGATTTCTTCTTTGTTGAAGTCAATTAAATCTAACTTAGATAATTTGATACCTCATTGGTAGCCTCGACCTTTGCTGGCCCCTACAAGTCATCCTGTCATCCTTGGAGCAGATTAGCAGGTGCTTTACAAACTATGAGTTACAATCCATTAGTGGATCCTGCAATTACAGTGTTGGGATTGGCATTAAAACAGAACAAACAGGAAAAAATACTGGTCAGTAGACTAGTATCAGAGAATACCAAATTGTACCTCACCATAGTAAGGGGTGTATTGTTTCATGAAACTTGGGCTTTTAATATATGCATACATGTCCATGCATATATTCTGATATTGAGATTTGATACACACAATGTGTGGGTCTTGGGCAGAAATGTTTGGAAGTTTTGGCCACCTGATGCAAAGAGCTGACTCACTGAAAAAGACTCTGGTGCTGGGAAAGATTGAGGGCAGGAGAAGAGGGGGACAGAGGATGAGATGGTTGGCTGGCATCGTAGACTCAACGGACATGAGTTTGAGCAAACTCCAGGAGACTCCCCTTAGAGATAGCATCCCTCAGCAAACCTTTCTGCCCGCCTAGCCCTTCCCTTCCTGTCCAGACAGACTGCCCCTCGGAGGCCCTCATCAGCAGGTCACATTTACCCTTCTGCACTTGAAGGATCCTGCCTCCTTGCAACACCATTTCTCTCTGTTTTTCCAGCTAGAGTTTAGAGTCCCCAGGGACAGGGGCCTGATCTCATTTTGTCTGTGTCACCAGTACCCAGCCTGGGGCCAGATGTCCAGCAACTTCACCGGGTGGCTGTCCATGAATAAACTCAAAATCCTCATTGTCTAATGTCCAATGTCTAATGTCCTGCTGCCTCTTCCTGCGTGACTTCTGACCGCCCCCGACTGGCCTTGTCTGGATGACATACATCTGGTCCTGAGGCTTCTGTTTCAAGTTCTTGAAAATGTCCTTGTGAATTTCGTCTCTCGAGGCCATCTTACAGGAGTAAGACACTAGGGCCCCTGGTAAATAAATAAGACACTAGAGAGCCTTTGGGCGCATTCTGGACCACAAATTTCTCAAGACATGAGGCTGTTGCTATTAGCTAATAGCTAATGCTATTTCATTGGACTTTTAAAGGTTCTTCCCCCACACCCTTATGTTGAGCAGAGTTGTTGAGTAATTTAGCAGCTATTTTTGGTTTGTCTACAATGTGCTAGACATTGTATTAAGGGCTAGGGGTACAGAGATTTAAAAAGCACATTTTCTTCCCTGAAGGATCACATTGTTTAGTCAGAGGAAATGTACAAGTAACCAGACAATTTTAACACAGGGAGATGGGTTCTTTGATACAGGTGAGCTTTAAAAGGAACACATAAGGGAGGAGATGATGTTAGCGACAGCATCTCAAAGGAGTGAACCCTGAACTGATTTGGGAAGGACAGGCAAAGGCAGGCTTAAGAAAGGATGACAGTTTTTCCCAGATACTTGTAGTTTCATATTTTAAAAAAATCTACAACATGATTTTAAACTAAAAAACTGACTAAAACGTTCCCATGCAATTATCTTCAGAATACCACTTGCCTTCTGTGGCTCCTGAACTCCTCCAGGTCAGATGCCTGGCACTCAATACTACCAACAATTTATTCTCAGTTCATCTTTCCAACTAAAGCTTTTTAATATTTTAGACCGGGGAGTCAGTCAATCATAGCCCACTGCCTGTTTTTGTACTGCCCTTAGCTAAGCTAGTTTTTACAGTCCTTAAAGGATTCTAAGAACTAGCCAGCCAACCAAAAGAGTACATGTCAGAGACCGTAAGTGACCTCCAAAGCCTAGCATTTTCTATCCGGGCCTTTCCACTCCTGCTGTAAGTGCTCACTAGTGGTTATACATGTGTCATAAGCTTTCCTACTCCCACAAGCCTGCTTTCACCATTCTGTCATTTTGAAATGTTGTCATTCATCCGTTCATTCCTTTATACGTTCAGTACACTTCTTATGTATGCGGCACCACCCTGAGCTCTGGGGAGACGGCAGTGAAGACCACAGCAAGTAGAAGCCCAGCATGCCAGTGGTGAAGAGAAAGCAATGCAGGCTGAGGAGAGGGCGGCCCAGGAGGACGGAGGGTGTGCCCGCTCTTCCTGGGTGCTCAGGGAGGCCGCGTGGATAACGTGACCTTTTTGCCGCGTCCTGAGGGGGGCACAGGAACGAGCGTGAGGATCCCTGGGAGAACATTCCAGACAGAGGGCCCGACAAGCAGAAAGGCCGTGCGGGCCTGCAGGGAGGTCAGTGTCTTAGGAACAGGCTGAGAACAGGAGAAAGGAGGACACAGGGTTAGAGAGGTGGGGTGAGCGGGAGGGCAAGTCACACAGGGTCCAGTGGGGCTGTGAAGTCTTGATTTCATTCGCTCGCCCTGTCAGATCCTGTGACGAGGCAGACGTGACCGAGGGACTGTGTGGTGGACAGTGGGGGGGAGCACTGGCTTGGTCACCACGGACCTGAATTCCGACTTTCACTCTCTCACTCGTCACGAACCCAAATGTATCACCTACCTTCTCTGGGGCTCAGTCTTTCCATCCACATCACTGGGGGGCGTAGGGAGGTCTGTTGAACTAAACACGGGTTCTAGGATATCTTGAATTTCTCAGTCACAGAAAGGCATTCACAGTTTATTTAAGGAAAGAGACAATACTGTTAGCTGATCCTTGCTGGTCACTGGTGGCTTCTGGTTTTATGTCATAGGTGCTGGGGGTTGCAGAACTTGTTTGGAAGCTGTATTTGCAAACACTTACAGTGCAGTGAAAATAGTGCTTTCCTAAAGGTACCTTTCATCCATATCTATAAGAGCCTAAGGAAATGCCAGCCATCTATTATAAAACAATTTTATGTGGAGTGACTTGGAGGGCGCTGTTGGGGATGGAGGGCAGAGGAGGTTTGCCCCTTGGTGGGGTCATTAGTGCTGTGTATTTGATGCCTGTGCCTACTTTTCAGAATAACCAGACACAGGACATGACTGATTTTAAGAAGTAATAGGAAGGATGAGATTTGGTCCTAGGATGCTTTATCTGTTGTTGTTGCTTTTGTAAATCAACACAGAGTCCTCTTACAGCTCTAGTAAAAATGTGCTTGAGCAGTTGACAGGCGACTAAAATCTGGGTCTGGGGCAGCACAAACCAGCAGGGCTTGAAAGGCCCCAGAGTGGCTCTGAAGAATGTGGTGCGTCTATCAAAACGGGTTAAGTTGAGATTTAATTTGTATTCTTGGGGCCAAGTGAACTTAACATTTTAAATATTAGAAAAAATATAAGCGTTGCATGCCTATCATAGTGACTGTCATACATCAGAATTCAGTAAGCAACTGCTGAGTAAATGAGTGAATATAACGTTATTCTAGAAAATTTGGAAAGTCGAGAACAGAATTGCTCATAATCTCAAAACTTTAACAGTGGTCACTAATAGTGTGTGTGTTGTCTTCAGCCACATGCACGTTCACTTTCACTTTCACTTTTGGGCTTCTCTGGTGGCTCAGCTGGTAAAGAATCCGCCTGCAATGCAGGAGACCTGGGTTCGATCCCTGGGTTGGGAAGATCCCCTGGAGAAGGGAAAGGCTATCCACTCCAGTATTCTGGCCTGGAGAATTCCATGGACTGTAAAGTCCATGGGGTCGCAAAGAGTCGGACACGACTGAGCGACTTTCACTTTTCACATGCACAGGTATAGTTCAGATTTTAATGTAAGCAGGATACAGTTTTATGATTTCTGATTCCTATAATTGAACATTTTATGATAATCATACAACCAAGCAGTGATAATGACTATACTCTTACTGTAACTCCTAGTGACTGCATAATACTCTATCAAGTGATTTGTCATACGCTAGTTACCATTTCTCTTACTATCAATTGGATTGCTTTTAAAGTTGTATTTTTATATTCTTATTCCAGTTAAAGTCTTCATGCCTATACTATTTTCTTCTTTTGAATTATTTCCTTATAATAAATTACCAGAATTGGTTATAGAAATGACTCCTCATTTTTTCACTGTAACCAGTAATCTATTTGAATATGTTTCATCATGACACCACCTGCTTTGGGTATTAGCATTTTTAAAAAAAGCTATATTTATGCATTTAATAGTGCAAGTGATACCATCCTATTTTCGTTTTCTTCATGGAAGAAAAACTAGTATAGCAAAAGTCCTATTCATTAAAGTTTATGTATTAAAATTTCATTCTTGTTCTCTCTACCACACTAATACTTTACTAAATATATCACATGTAATATGTAAGGTGATTCTTACCTTTGTTCAGTTCCTCTCTCTCACTTTCTTTTTGTTACTGTTGTTGGTAAAGCTGTCTCTGGAAGCACGTAAAGAAATGACTGGAAAGGCTATTAAGGCAGTCAAACATTTTATTGAAAAGCCACGAAAAAGAAGTTCAGAAGAAGACACTGAGGAGGCTGGCGGGTCTCGGGTGACCTATGCAGATGCCTTGAATCATCTGGAGCAATCACTGGCACACCTGGAAACCCTCGACCACAGCTTCATCATTTCTCTGAAGAACAGTGAGCAGGTAATGAAATGCAAACTTCTATATGCTCACACACTCGGATGATGTCAGTGTATTCTTTCACTTGTCTTTTAAAGCTACGTTCGTAGTTGTGATCGGCTTTTCAATCTTTCAGACTTTTCTTCAATAACTGTTTTTTAAGTTGAAGAATACAGTTAATTTACAGGGTTGTGTTTCAAGTGTGCAGCAAAGTGATTCAGTCACATGGGCCCCCTGGTAGCCAGCTGGTAAAGACTCCACCTGCAGTATGGGAGACCTGGGCTTGATCCGTGGGTTGGGAAGATCCCCTGGAGAAAATCCTCTGAAGGCTATCCACTCCAGTATTCTGGCCTGAAGAATTCCTTGGACAGAGGAGCCTGGAGGGCTACAGTCCATGGGGTCACAAAGAGTCAGACGTCATTAAGTGAACAACACACACACACACACACACACACACACACACACACACACACACACACACACTCTATTTCTAGCTGGGAGATGTTTTGCTTTCCAATTGAATGATGATAAATTTTTCTAACTTTCAGAAAAATTCAGAAATAGCCATCCATGCCTGCCTCAGAAGTTTTGTTTTTTTTTTTTTTTTTTTTAAAGAATGTATGTTCTCATCCTGTTTTTCTGGTGCATTTTCCAATATAATTTATTCTTGACATGACTTTTTTGGCTGATGAAGTTGTTCCTAGTTCATTCTAGTTGGGACCTTCTGGTCTAGTGGAGTCTCAAAAAGCCCGCTTATGGGAGTCATGAGCCCTGATGAGGTTTGGGGACCAGAGGGTTTGGACTACATAAGGAAACCCTCTGTAGCCTTTGGAGCTTTTCTTCTGTATTATCACCATCGTGGGAATTTTAATATTCTTTTCCATAGCTCAGTTGGTAAAGAATCCGCCTGCAGTGCAGGAGACCCCAGTTCGATTCTTGGGTCGGAAGATCCACTGGAGAAGGGATAGGCTACCCACTCCAGTATTCTTGGGCTTCCTTGGTGGCTCAGCTGGTAAAGAATCTGCCTGCATTGTGGAAGACCTGGGTTCGATCCCTGGGTTGGGAACACCCCCTGGAGAAGGGAAAGGCTACCCACTCCAGTATTCTGGCCTGGAGAATTCCCATAGTCCATGGGGTTGCAAAGAGTTGGACACGACTGAGTGACTCACTTTCACTTTCTATTGACAAATCACTACATAAATGGTTTTCATCCAGGTGAAAACAGTGTTTAGGTATGTAAAAAATATTCCATTTGCTTTGTAATGCTGTAGTGAATGAACCTATAAGTGGCCACTGATCTGCTTTATTTTTTTTTTAATCTTATGTGTTTAATGAATTGTATTCTTGTCTTGTAAAACAATATATATATTCCCGACTAGACAAATCAGTCAGTGGAGAGGAGTCCAGATACTGAACAAATGGAAGATTTCAAAATATGTATGAGACACAAAAATGCAAGCCCCTCATCCAAGAGATAATGGGAGGAATCCATAAGCCTGATTGCAGTTTTATTTCATTTTTGTATGTTTTAGTGCCTATTATTAGCCTATCTAATAAATAATATTAAATAATGCTATGAGCAATATAGAAGCCTTCACAGGGAGCAAATTGGCCTTACCAATCTTGATTTTATTCTGCTGATGGTTACAGTTGTATAATTAGTAATTGCAATTATTGACAGTATTAAAAACATTGACAATTAAGGGGCTTCCCTTGTAGCTCAGTTGGTAAAGAATCTGCCTGCAATGCAGGAGATCCGGGTTCAATTCCTGGGTCGGGAAGATCCCCTAGAGAAGGAAATGAATTCCAGTATTCTTGCCTAGAGAATCCCATGAGCAGAGGAACCTGGCGGGCTATAGTCCATGGGGTCACGAGAGTTGGACAAGATTTAGCAACTGAACCACCACCACCAATCAGTAATTAGGACTAGGGTAAAAGTTGAATCAGGTGGAAGTGATTTATACTTATGAGTTTTTAAGTACATATTTATTTTTCTAATCAAACATTGTATATTCATATCTGGAGAATTGTCATTACTCTTCTTGGAATAAGTTGTCTTTCAGTGGCTCAAGTGGTGTATAAAGCTCTGAGGGAGTTATTAACACAAAAACAGACATTTGCTTCAGTGAAGCTGTGATTTAAATGTACCAAATGGCTACTTGGGCTTCCCAGGTGGTTCAGTGGTAAAGAACCCTCCTGCCAATGAAAGAGATGTGGGTTCGATTCCTGGGTTGGGAAGATCCCCTGGAGGAGGAAATGGCAACCCATTCCAGTACTCTTGCCTGGAAAATTCCGTAGACAGTGGAGCCTTATGAGTTGCAGTCCACGGGGTCGCAAAGAGCTGGACGCAGCCGAGGGACTGAGCACACTTGGAATAGCTACTTGCAAATGTTGTTAGACCATGGATGGTCCTTAATAGGAGCCTCTTCTGGTCCCTAAATTGACGTTATATGATTTTGTTAAGGCACCTTTTAGATCAAATGCTGAAAATAACCTTCAACCTTATATATATTGACCCTTTTAAGTTCAGGCTTTGATTTTAACCTCTTTAATTATATACTCAGTGAAAGACCATATTGTATACTCAAGAAGGTTAGTGCAACTTCAATCACAGACCATTGGAACCTCAAGTTTCCTCTTGTCTCAGTACAGATACTAGTAATTTCCTTGCCTAACTCACAGGTAGTTTGTTTTTAAGTATAGAAAGTATCACAATGGGAAGAATAGTAAACTGAAAGCTCATGTGCCCAACTCCCAGCTTTTACCATTATCAAAACATGACCAGTCTATTTCCTTTCTACCCTTACTCCTCCGAGTCATTTTAAAGAAAAACCCAGTCATCTTTTCATTTTATCCACAAATCCTTCCATGTCTATTGCTAAAAGATATATTTAAATGTAACTACCACTGCATTACCAATAAAAACATTAATAGTAATTCTTTGATATCATCAAATGTCCAGTTAAGATTTGAAAGACAAAGCAGTTATATTCAGAAGCACTTGTGAAAGTTAGAAAGTGTTGTTAAAAAAAAAAGGTGTTGTTAACATCAAGTGATCACATTTGGTATGCTGGACAATGGTAGGCTATGTTCTATTTCTGAAATTACTTGTTGTCATGTTAGTTTTTACAATATTATCAAAGAGGGACCAGCAGTGTGGAATGGGGGAATGTGGTGGGGAAAGCATAAATTTGGATTCTAATCCCAAGCTCCGTTAATGGCGACTATGTGACTTTGGACACGTTGCTTAACACCTTTGGTTTTCAGCTTCCTTTCTGATAAAGTGGAGCTAATTAAAACTCCTTGTGGGATAGTTGAAAGAAAAGTGAAAGTCACTTAGTCATGTCTGACTCTTTGCGACCCCATGGACTATACAGTCCATAGAATTCTCCAGGCCAGAACACTGGAGTGGGTAGCCTTTCCCTCCTTCAGGGGATCTTCCTGACCCAGGAATCAAACCAGAGTCTCCTGCATTGCTGGCAGATTCTTTACCAACTGAGCTATCAGCATAATTATAAACATTAAATTATATAACATATACAATACCTGGGTTTACATAGTTGATACTTAATAGATTTTAACTGTGATGTGTTTATAGCACAATAATAATAATAGAGAAATTTAATGAGCATTACTTTGTGCCTGACATTGTGCTAAATGACTGATTTTTGTATTATTGAGTGTTTACAACACCCTCTATTCACAAGAACTGATTGTCCTCATTCTCATTTTATAGACACTGGAAATTTGAGATCACAATGGCTTACTACTTAGTACACAGTAAAGCAAGGTTTACACTCAAGTCTTGGTAGCTCTGGAGACCAAGCTCTTAACATCCCCTACATGTTCCTCCGTGTGGTGTTAGTGGTTGTAGTATATTTGGTTTGAGAGTCTTCTGAGTATAGTTCATTCTGTTCATGTAATTTCTAGTTCATAGTTACATGTTGAATTCCATGTTTTCAGGAAATGCTGCAGAAATACGGTTACTTCTATGATCTGTCTCGGTCGGAAAAAGAGAAAGTTTACAATCAAGCCCTGGCCATGTGTCTAGACGGTCAGCCTCTAAGAATGATTCAGCAGCTGCTGGAGGTGGCTGTGGGCCCTCTTGACATTTTGCCCAAGGAAATCGTGCACAGTGCAGTAACGAAAATCATCTCTGCATTGAGGTAAGCCATAAAATAGTCATCAAGGAAAACCTGAGCTGATATTTTTGCCAGTAAAGTACTTGTTTCACAGTTGTTATGAAGATATAATATTGTGTACATAGGAGCATTGTATAACTATGAAGTACTTTATAAAAGTAAGAGATTATGATTAGACTTCTCAGTCTCTTGTCTTAAAATATCTTGAGAGTGGAGAACCATGAAAATGCTCCATCATCGGTCCTGTGTGTAACACGTCAAAGCGCTAGCTAATTTCTCAGTCAACCCTCTCCCTCACTCAGATAATTCTTGAAACAAGGGACAAAGGCCAGTGTGGCCAGTGAAGCAGGTCCCTATGTGTCAGACCTGTTGTGTGATTTTAGTGTGGATTTTCAGAGCTTGTCTTTTCAGCAGTGGAAAACCAATTCCCAGAAGTTTCTTTTGAAGTACACAAGGCATGGTTAATCACATACTGAAGAAGTTAGACATCTGTTAAGTATCTTAGGACGTTATTTACCTGCAATTAATGGTATAAAGCCGACAATTGAGAAATTCTAGCTTCCTGTCAATAGGCTGGTATCTTTGTAGGAAAGCTTCCGGGGGATTAGGAAAGAGGGGAAAGTTAAGCTAAGAAAATAATGAGGCATCAAGTGCTTTCTGTGAATAATGCAATTAGCCTAAAAGATTTAGTTGTGTTTAATTTATTCTTCTTTTAAGCATTCTTTGTGATTCTGTGTTGCTCTTGAGGAACTTTTTGATTAAAAGCATGTCAGTTTTCAGCAGCTGCACTGAAATCAAATGAGCCTTTATCAGTTTAATTACCCAGCTTCATCCAGTTTTCACCTTAATGCTCTGAGGTATCTGGTAATTTTCTGTATAAGGAAAGAAATAAAGTAGTGTAACATTTTTTAGAAATCACAAATGTGAAATGAATAAACCTTTATTATATAATGAACTTACTATGTTTTGGTGGTGCTGGTGGTTATTAGAGCCACTTTCCACTTTCAAGTGATGACAGATAATTGTTTGCCATGTTTATCTTTTCGATTCTCCTCTGTCCATGGGTTCTCCAGACAAGAATCCTGGAATGGGTAGCCATTCCCTTCTCCAGGAGTTCTTCCCAACCCAGGAATCAAACTCAGGTCTCCTGCGTTGCAGGCAGATTTTTACCATCTGAGCTACCAGGAGAGCTTTTTGATTTTAGTTATCTTTTATTATTTCTTCAAGTTCATATGAATCTCACAAAAACAAAAGTTTGAAAAATTAGTGCTTTGAAGAGAACTTAGTTTCATTTTAAAAATTGTACGTTTTCATATAATTAAAATTTGACATGATATTTTTACATTTATAAAATTCTGACATAAATTATACTCTTTTCTTCCCTGTGCCCAGTTCTAGCACTGAAGATTTCATTCTGGTCTAATAAATGTTATAGTTGGTGCACAGAAGACTTTCAATAAAAATGGATTAAATCTTTCAGTAGTGGGAGAAAGGGAACTTTTAGTTCATCTGCCTCTCTTCCTGAGGAAAATAAATTGCTATTGACTGGGTCTATGACATTTACCTTTTAGAAGGTTAGTGAATTTAGTAAGCTTAATATGACAAAGGTATGAACATACTGAATCCAGCAGTTGGTTTACATCATATAACTTAAATTATCCAGAAAACTCATCTAAGACTTCTCTTCCCTCTGTTGCATTTTCAAAATTCCGTAGAATTCCATGCATACACATCCGTAGTGTGGACTTCATAGTAGGGCCCATCTCATGGGTGTTGGATTATTAAATGGCAGGATGTATGTGAAGCACGTAGCATTGCCTGGTGCCTTGTAAGGGCCATGTGAATAGTAATATTGTGGGGAAAAGGCCAACTGGAGGATTTAGGTTATATATATTTAATGCTTAAAATAGCTCATATTTTTAGTGCCCATTGAGTATTTCTTTGAATTTTTGAATAACAGAATGCAAATAAATTTTCTTTCTCTTTTTCCTTTTAATTTTTATTTTTTAAACTTCGTTTTGCTACTCTCTTGGCAGGAAAACAAGCCTCTTAAACTATGAGCTCCTCAGGGCAGAGAAGGTTTCCTCTCCACATCCTTAGGACACACACAGCACAGGGCCTGCTACTTCGTGGGCTGCATATGCCATGAATGGCTGTGAGCTCGTGGCGTATGCTCTGCTGAGATCCAGCTGGGTTCATCTGAGTGTCAGTGCCCTGCTGGTTTCTGAGGCTTGAGCCATCCGTCCTGAATTCCTTCCTCTCTCTGTCTCTCCCTTCACAGTGGAGGCAGTGCTGACCTCGGGGGCCCGGCGGACCCGCTCCACGTCCTGGAAGGAGTTGTTGCCGCGGTCCATGCCAGTGTGGGCGAAGGGTAAGGCTGGAGCGGTTTGCAGGTCTCACTTAATGGCATTCCTTAGAGCCTTAGAATTACTCTCAATATCTGTGGTTATGACGCTTCCACCTCTAAGCGTCTTCTCTAGGTGGCTCTGAAAGAAGAGCTGAGAACTTTCTGGAGATTTGTTCTCTTAGTCCATCAGCTCCAGCAGGACCGTCTGCTTCTCAGGCCTCAGAGATCATGGTCTCTTCTCACTCCTTTCAAGGGCAGCCAAGGAGGAGACACTGTGCTGAGCATTTTAGGAGAGGAGGGGTTCATATCTCCAGGAGGTTTACTCTACTGATTAAGTATGGGGATTCCTAGAATGTATATGTTATATTTTGAAAAGCTTTGTATATGTAAGATCTGTCTTGTCGGAGGATTAAGACTGTACTGGCTTTGTAAGCCTAGGAGGTGTGTGTCTCCAATCCAGTTTTAGAAAGAATTTTTCATCCAGGTGGTGTGTGCGTGCTAAGTTGCTTCAGTCATGTCCAACTCTTAGCCCGCCAGCCTCCTCTGTCCATGGGATTCTCCAAGCAAGAATACTGGAGTGGGTTGCCATGCTCTCCTCCAGGGGATCTTCCTGACCCAGGATCGAACCCACGTCTCGTATGTTTCCTGCATTGTCAAGCTAGTTCTTTACCACTAGTGCCACCTAGGAACCCTATTCAGGGTTAGTAGGAGGAATAATAGCAGCAGCAGCTGAATGATAAGAATATATTTCCCGGAGCTTATGGAGATCTTTCCTGTGTCTTATATCCATGGCAACCCTGTAAGGCTTTACCCCAATTTTCTTTTTTAATGGAAAATATGATATAATAATGATGAAGCATATTTGAGAAACCGCCTCATAGTTCATTCAGTGATATTGTTGTTTTTATTTGCGTATTACCTCCCAGTTATTGTTCAGGTACGGATATATTTTTACATAATTTCAATCAAAATGTATGAACACTTCTATATTCAGTTTTAGTTACTTGCTGTTAGAACTCTTTCCATTTATCTTTGTGGATTTAGTGGTTATGATTTTTGACACCTGTGTGTATTGTTGCCGTTTGCAGATATGGAGAGAAAGGCTGGGAGAGAGGAATTGATTTGTCCAGAGTCAGAGGCCTGGGAAACACAGCCAGGACTCCTGTCTGCCCCTGCAGCGTAATTGACTGCTCGGTGGCCTTTAGAGCATGTCTACATGCATAGCTTTGTGCCCACGGTTTGAGTGAAAGGACACAGGATAAACCGTGTGGGTGCGCTGGACAGCATGGCAAGCAGGGTGCTCTACCCACTCTGCCTTTTGCTTTGCACAGTTTTTCTAAACTCCGTTGCTTGTGGCTCTTTAAATGGTAAGGAAGCCACAGCTGTGGCTCACATGGGCCCGTTATTTTAAAGACAAATGCCATTGTTCTTCGTGTTTACTGTGTGTCACACTCTGTTCTCAGTTCCAGTTCTGGGTAAGAAGTAACCTCCAGTCTGGAGGAGCTCAGAGTCTTGCAGGGAGAGCAGGTTGCTCCGGGCCCTGGTTCCCGTGTAATAGCATAGTCAGTGCTGTGCAGAAAGCGAGGTGAAGGGGGTGGCTTGTTATGTCCCAGGGAAGTCAGAGCAGGACCCACAAGGGACAGCACTGGACCTGGTCTGTGACGCCTGAGTCTGTGATAAGAATGATGGAGGTGGATGATGGCAGTCCAGGCTGAGGACACAGCCTACACAAGGCAGATGTGGCAGACAGCAGCGCAGACAGAAGTGCTGTGTGTCACTTTCTAGACGGTCCATCGAGCTATCGCCATTCCAGTCACAGTCCCTCAGTCAGTTCTCAGCTTGCCGCTCCCCCATGTGTTGCTCTCAGGTACCCCAACCCGGACCCTGGCCTCATGTGATGGAAGGGATCTTAACAGATACTGCTTGAAGCCCCTTCCACGGGGAATCCCTCAGTCTGGTCCCACATGGGACATCTCGAAAAGATTAGAAGGCAGTGTTTTTCTTAGTGAATTTCCAGCTGGATAAACAGATATATATATATACAGGATATACAGAAGAATCCAACTGGAGTCTCCTAAATACAGGACAATTTTCTTTTTAAGCTTTGATTTCCAAAGAGGAAGACATTGGGGAATGGAGAGTCAGAATGAGACCTTACTTTGCATCCCAGAGACACAGAATAACAGAGGCTCCTTAACAACAACAAAAATGAATTTCAGTGATTTTTTTTTTTTTTCCACTTAGAAAAGAAAAAGAAGAAGAAAGACAAAGTCCTAACTTTTATGCCTGGCAAGTGCTTTGTGAATGTGGACAGTTAAACCTGACACTCTTGGCTTCAGTTCCCCTCCCCAAGAGCTTGCTTGCAAGAGTCACAGAGGGGAGTCACTCTCTTTTCTAGGTTTTTCCCAGGGGCGTCTTCAGAGAAACCTGGGGATTCAAGCTCTTTTCAAGTAAGGCTCTGGAAATAGCAGATACAAGCTATTATATATAAAATAGGTAAACAACAAGGACCTACTGAAGCACAGGAAAATATATTCAATATCTTATAATAAATCACAATGGAAAAGAAAACATATGTGTATATTTATACATACATATATATGTGTGCATATATTTATTGGGCTTCCCTGATGGCTTAGCAGTAAAGAATCTGCTTGCAATGCAGCATATGCGGGTACAATCTCTGGGTCAGGAAGATCTCCAGAGAAGGAAATGGTAACACACTCCAGTATTCTTTCTAGTCAAAAAGGTGGCTTGAAACTCAATATTAAAAAAACTAAGATTCATGACATCTAGTCCCATCACTTTATGGCAAATAGATGAGGAAACAATGGAAACAGTGACAGACTTTGTTTTCTTGTGCTCCAAAATCACTGCAGATGGTGAAAGCAGTCTTGGAATTAAAAAAATGCTTGCTCCTTGGGAAAAAAGATATGACAAATCTAGACAGTGTATTAAAAAGCAAAGACATCACTTTGCTGACCAAAGTCCATATAGTCAAAGCTATGGTTTTTCCAGTAGTCATGTATGGATGTGAGAGTTGGACCATAAAGAAGGCTGAGCACCAAAAAATTGATGTTTACGAATTGTGGTGTTGGGGAAGACTGTTGAGAGTCCCTTGGAAGACAAGGAGATCAAACGAGTCAACTCTGAAGGAAATCACCCTTGAATATTCATTGGAAGGACTGATGCTGAAGCTGAAACTCCAATGTTTTGGCCACCTGATGCAAAGAGCCAACTCATTGGAAAAGACTCTGATGCTGGGAAAGATTGAAGGCAAAAGGGAAAAAAGGGCAGCAGAGGATGAGATAGTTAGATAGCATCACCAAGTCAATGGACATGAATTTGAGCAAACTCCAGGAGATAGTGAAGGGTAGTGAAGACTGGCGTGCTTCATTCCATGGGATCATAGAGAGTGGGACATGACTCAGTGACTGAAACAAATAATAATTCAGAAGAGTCAGGTTTAACTTAGCCACTAAACACAACACACACATGAAGGCAAGGCGTGGAAAAGGAAATAAGGCCAAGGTGCAGAGAAGGAGGTGGAGGAGGTGAGAAAAACAGAGAAAAATAATGACGTAAGACTTCACAAAGGTCAGTCCACGGACTCAGGGACACTTGGGAGCTGGTTGGAAATGCAGAATTTTGGGCCCTACCCACACCAACCAAGTAAAATCTATATTTTAATAATATCCCTGGGCAATTCCTAAGCACAATGGTGTTTGAGAAGCGCTCCCTTAACTGTCCACTGCAGGCTCTTTAATGTCAGAAAAAGATGAGATACTGTGAGAGGAATTCATAACCTGTCCTTACCTGGGCAAAGCCTGTCTGACTGTCATTTCCTAATCTGAAAGATGGAGGTGATGGTGCTAATGACAGACCAAGTAATGAGAGTTGCATAAGTGTCACTTTATTATTTTTTAATTGAAGCGTAGTTGATTTACAGTGCTGTGTTAGTTTTAGGTGTACAGCAGAGATTCAGACACACACGCACAGTTGTTGTTCAGTTGCTAACTTGTGTCCAACTCTTGGCGACCCCATGGCCTGCAGCACACCAGGCTCCTCTGTCCTCTGCTGTCTCCCAGAATTTGCTCAAATTCATGTCCACTGAGTCAGTGACACTATCTATCCATCTAATCCTCTGCCGCCCCTTCCTCTTTTGCCTTCAATCTTTCCCAGCATCAGGGTCTTTTCCAGTGAGTCTGTTCTTCCCATCAAGTAACCAAAATATTGGAGCTTCAGCATCAGTCCTTCCAGTGAATATTCAGGGTTGATTTCCTTTAGGATTGACTGTTTTGATCTACTTGCCATGCAAGGGACTGTCAACAGTCTTTTTCTGCACCATAATTCGAAAGCATCAATTCTCCAGCACTCAGCCATTATTGTGATCCAACTCTTATATCTGTACATGACTACTGGAAAAAACCATGCTTTGACTATATGGACCTTTGTTGGCAAAGTGATGTCTCTGCTTTTAATACGCTGTCTAAATTTGTCATAGCTTTTCTTTCAAGGAGCAAGTGTCTTTTAATTTCATGGCTGCAGTCAACATCCTCAGTGATTTTGGAGTCCAAGGAAAGAAAATCTGTCACTGCTACCACTTTTTCCTCTTTTCTTTGCCGTAAGGTGATGGGACTGGATGCCATGATCGTAGTTTTTTGAATGTTAAGTTTTAAGCCAGCTTTTTCACTCTCCTCTTTCACCTTCATCAAGAGGCTCTTTAGTTCCTCTTCACTTTCTGCCGTAAGGGTGGTGTCATCTGCGTATCTGAGGTTATTGATATTTCTCCCGGCAATCTTGATTCCAGCTTGAGCTTCATCCAGCCCAGCATTTTGCATGATGTACTCTGAATATAAGTTAAATAGGCAGGGTGACAGTATACAGCCTTGACGTACTCCTTTCCTGATTTGGAACCAGTCTGTTGTTTCATGTCTGGTTCTAACTGTTGCTTCTTGACCTGCATGCAGGTTTCTCAAGAGGCAGGTCAGGTGGTCTGGTATTCCCACCTCTTTCAGAATTTTCCACAGTTTGTTGTGATCCACACAGTCGAAGGCTTTAATACAGTCAGTGAAGCAGAAGTAGATGTTTTTCTGGAATTCTCTTGCTTTTTCTGCAATCCAGCGGATGTTGGCAATTTGATCTCTGGTTCCTCTGCCTTTTCTAAATCCAGCTTGTACATCTGAAAGTTCTCGGTTCACATACTGTTGAAGCCTAGCTTGAAGGATTTTGAGTATTACCTTGCTAGCATGTGAAATGAGTGCAGTTGTTCGGTAGTTTGAACTTTGTTTGGCAAAGCCCTTCTTTGGGACTGAAATGAAACTGGAATGAAAATTCCAGTTCTGTGGCTACTGCTGAGTTTTCCAAATTTGCTGTCATATTGAATGCAGCAGTTTATCAGCATCATTTTTGGATTTGAAGTAGCTCAGCTGGAATTTGATCACCTCCATTAACTTTGTAGTAATACTTCAAAAGGCCCCCTTGACTTCACACTCCAGGGTGTCTGACCCTAGATGAGTGACTACACCATCATAGTTATCTGGGCCTTCATATATCTTCTAAAAATTTCCTGACAAATAACTCACAAGCATGAACCAGTATATTGTGTGTGTGTCCAGCCGCTCATTTATGTCCAACTCTGCGACCCCATGGACTGTGGGATTATCCTGGCAAGAACACTGTAGTAGGTTGCCCTTTCCTCCTCCAGAGGATCTTCCCAATCCAGGGATTGAACCCACATCTCCAGTGGCTCCTGCATTGGCAGGCAGATTCTTTACCACCTAGCCACCTGGGAAGCCCAGACCAGTATATTAGTGACTCTCAAATGGATATACAGAAATAAATCCACTCAGAAAACAGATAATTAATGAGGAATTCCTCTGTGCACCATTCAAAAAGGAACAAAGATTTCGTTCAAAGCTAGTGAGTATTTTATTAGTCTTTGTTTGCTTAAATTGCTCCTTAATCACGGTACCAGCTTTAGATGTCTTAAAGCTTGATGTATATTGAGCAATGTCAGATCATTCAGAAATCACTGAGTTCTTTGGTGTTACCTAGGGACTTCACATTATTTTTCAAGCACGCAAAAGACCATAAAAAGAAAAAGAAAGCCCACTAGAACAAATTGAATCTGATTTCTTCTCACTCTTCATGCTCCAGGAGGCAAAGTGTATCTGCTCTCCAAGCACCCACAGTGTATGAGGCCTCCAATCTGTAATATGAACCATGGTCACCAGCAAGGAGGGTGGATCCAGTCTACACTACAGTGGTTCTCTGGGCCACCTAAGGCCATATTAATGACTTCACAGCTGCCATTTCTATCTCGTTACAGTGAGATGTGCCCTTGCTTCTATTGATGAATGAACCTCAAGAAGATATTGTGATTGGCATACATTTGAGAGCAGCCCCAAAGGTGCTATTAGTGTTTATTTATCAAAAGTCAAGATTTGATACAGAACCCTGGTTTGAATTCTCTTGAGTCACACATGAAATTAAAAGACTCTTGCTCGTGGAAGAAGAGCTATGACCAACCTAGACAGCATATTAAAAAGCAGAGACATTACTTTGCCAACAAAGGTCCAGCTAGTCAGAGCTACGGTTTTTCCAGTGGTCATGTATGTATGTGAGAGTTAGACTATAAAGAAAGCTGAGCACTGAAGAATTTATGCTTTTGAATTGTGTTGTTGGAGAAGACTTTTGAGAGTCCCTTGGACTGCAAGGAGATCCAACCAGTCCATCCTAAAGGAGATCAGTCCTGGATATTCATTGGAGGAACTAATGCTGAAGCTCCAATACCTTGGCCACCTGATGCAAAGAACTGACTCATTTGAAAAGACCCTGATGCTAGAAAGATTGAAGGCAGGAGGAGAAAGGGACAACAGAGGATGAGATGGTTGGATGGCATCACCGACTTGATAGACATGAGTTTGAGTCAAATCTGGGAGTTGGTGATGGACAGGGAAGCTTGGAGTTCTGCTGTCCATGGGATTGCAATATCGGACATGACTGAGTGACTGAACTGAACTGAGTTGACTATATAGCAAATTCCCGTTGGCTTCTATTTTATATGATAGTGTATAGGTTTCCATTGCTACTGTCTCCATTCATCCCACCCTCCCCTTCCTCCCCCACTCCTGTGTCCGTCAGTCTGTTCTGTATGTCTGTGTCTCTGTTGCTGCCCTGCAAATAGGTTCATCAGTACCATCTTTCTAGAGGTTCAAGAGAGAGGGGACATATGTGTACCTGTGACTGATTCATGATGAGGTATGGCAAAAACCAACACAATATTGTAAAGGAATTATCCTTCAATTAAAAATAAATTTAGAAAACATTAAGATTTGCGATTGGAATTGTGTGCACACCACAGTTACTGCCTTTGCAGCAATTTTTCCTTTACTGTAACTTGATTACGATAATCATTTGAAAAAAAAAAATGCCACACTTTTTACACTACCACAATGGCATTAGCACATGATGCATTCAGTTGTTTTGGATTCCGTCTTATTCCTTGCCAGGAGCCCCAGCTGTTTCCAGGGAGCTGATGCATAGAGGACATTGTCCTGGGACAGGTCCAGGTCTGTGTGTAGAGAGGAAAGTGTACACGGTGTGTGGATCGATTCCTTAACTGAGTTGAGACCTTCCTAGAATATCAGTGTTCACTCAATGTCTCTCACTGTTCACTCACTCACATTTACTTGCTGCCCCACCCCACCCACCTGTCCTGTCCCTCCTTCTCTGTCAGTTTACACGTCAGTTCTCAAACTCATTTCATACTGACAGGTAATGAAAATGAACAAGGTAGACTGGCCTTCAGGGCAGGGAGGAGCCGGTGGAGTCCAGAGGAACTTGAGAGCTCAAGAGGCCTTATCTAAGGCAGGCGGCTTCCACTGAGCCCTCATCTTCCAGCGTTTAAAGAGGCACTATGTTGTTCAGAGCGTAGATCCTAAGAGATCTCATCACAAGGAAAAAAACCTTTTCATTTTTTTTTTTTTTTGGTATCTATATGAGATGATAGATTACCAATAAACTTACTAAGGTAGTCTTCACAGTATATGTAAGTCAAACCATTATGCTGTACTCCTTATACTTAGTGCTACATATCAATTATAATCTCAGGAAAATGAGAGAAAAGAAGACCTTCATTGTGTAATATTTAAAAAATTTGACACATTGGTATATACTATACATACCAATACAAAAATTTGACTGCTGGCTTATGCCTTCAGTATAGAAGATTAGACAGAGTGAACTTCTGCTCCCTTAAGCCTTCCAAATTATGACATTTATGTCTACAGGAAATCATAAAGGTTTATGTTTGTCCTGTTTGAATGCAGTCTTTGCGTCCCCCATTCTTAAATATAAGAACAATAGTTTTATTTTGTGTAGTGCATCATGACATATATACTGCTTTTCATATTTACTGTCTGTTTTAATGTACCATCACCATTTAAGTTCAAGATTGGGTCATCTTCATATGTTTATGCCATGCAAAATCTTCAAGCTCTTTTACAAAGGGTCATCTTATTAATATTCTCAAAATCTGTCTTTTCTCTTTGATTCAATAATTACCTTTGTTTAGTCGGCATTTCTCTTCCATTCGTTTGTAGTTTTGTGAATATCCTCTCGTGCTACCTTACACAATGGAACATCACGTTGGCAAATTAATCATTCACTGAACCTATTTTGGTTGCCATTGTTGCTGCTGCTGTTCTTTTCTTTTAATAGAACATCTTGTATATTTCAGTAGACTCCTTATCTTTTGGGCCAGAAGGGATTGTATGAATGTGTGTGTGTTTCCTTTAGTAGTTATTTTTTTTTAAAAATAGTATACTAAATTACCCTGTGTAGTTTAACCTCTCTCCTGTCCCCAGAATCCTCATTACAGGGAAAGAGGTAGGAGCAAATGTCTGTATATTGGCAATGAAACTATGAGAGATTTTTCTCTGTTACTTATTTTATATCTTTTTAAAATCATTTGTATAAATTTTATAATAAGGTAAAAGTGTTTTGAAATCATGTTCTCTTTTTATTCCTAAGCTCATTAAACCCTCCCCTTGCCTTCATGAACAACTATAAAACTGGAATCATTTTCCTTCCCATTCTGTTTCTTTTTACATTATAAAAGTCATAATTGGTTATTTTCTCCCCACTTGCTTATCTTGAAAAATTTCAAACCCACAGAAAAGTTGCAAAGATTGAAAAATAATGAATATATTCTCTTCCCCTTGATTCACCAATTGTTAACATTTTATCACAGTTCTTACATTCTGTTTTTCTCTCTCTGCCTCTGTATATGTGTGTGTGTGTGTATTTGCACCATTGTAAGGGTGACTACAAATTTTAAAAACTCACATTTTATTTAAAATGTAGACTATTTTGCAGCTAAAATCTTTAGGAAATAGTATCTAGTTGATACTGTCCTGGACAGCTTTTCCTACAGAGCTGCCCTTTGGTTCTGTGTAGTGTCATTGAGCACAAATATTTGTAATATATGGGCTTCCCAGCTGACATAGTGGTAAAGAATCCATCTGCAGTGCAGGAGATGCAAGAGACACGGGTTTGATCCTTGACGTGGGAAGACCCCCTGGAGTAGAAATAGCAATCCACTCCAGTATTCTTGCCTGGAAATTTCCATGGATAGAGGAACCTGGCGGGCTAAAGTCTGCAGGGTCACCAAGTTGGACACGACTGAGCTACTGAGTGTGTGTACATGCATGCACACACTCATACACACATATTCACAGTATATAGCCAAGGTCACCTAGAACATAGTACTTCTAGAACATAATATTTCTGTTTTTAGGAATGAGTTTTCATAATTTCATTATATATTTGAACTATCAACCAAAAGTTAGAGCAGTTTTCTCCAAAATGTCCAGTGCTATCAACTGAACAGTAGGTTCTTGGGTAAAAGGAATTTAACTCAATCTAAAAGACTTGGGAAATGCTATGATAATAATCTCTCTGTCACATATTGCCACAGTGTTCTGGGATTTACCTCCATTTGGTTCCCTCGTATTGCATAGTCACTGACAAGGCAGTAAAATAGCCCAGGTTCAAATACTGACTGTACTACTTACTATGTGGGGCTTCTCTGGCAGCTCAGCGGTAAAAGAATCCGCCTACCAACGCAGGAGCTGCAGGTTCAATCCTTGGGTTGGGAAGATCCCCTGGAGAGGGAATGGCAACCCATTCCAGTATGGGAAATGGGAAATCCCATGGTCAAGAGGAGTGTGACCAGCTGCAGTCCATAGGGTCTAAAGAGTCGGACACGAATTAACAACTAGAAAACAACAAGTTATGAAACCTCTCTGTGGTTGTTCCTTCATCTGCAAACTGGAGATGATAACAGAATACATGAAAAAAAAAAAAAAATAGTGACGATGAAGTGATGTAACTCTTGGCACACAATAAGCTTTCATATTATCATTAACAGTTTTCATTCCTGTTCACCACATGCAGATCCTGTGTGATCTTTGTAACTTCCATCTGGCCTTCATGACTCCAGCTTCTTCCCATTCTAGCCCATCCTACCTGCCCCTCCACTTGGCCCTTGGGTGACAAGGGTCAAAATACCAGCTTCTTATTAAGTGAAACTGGCTTGGACTCAAGGCCAAAAATGTGTTTTAGTCTTCTTTTCTCCCAAGTCAAACTTAATTTGACCCCTGCAGGCTTCACCAAGAGGTCCTGAGTGTGCCCCAGCCTGCACACCTCTGCAAGCACTAACATGATCACAGTACTTCACTGCTCAGAGACCTCTGTCATTCCCATTCCACACCAAGTAAGACCAGAGTCCTCAGTAATCATTGCTGCCACTAACTGAACTTCTTAGTTATGTGCCAGATAATATATTTTCTGCTTTATTATTTCATTTTGTGTATTTAATTCTCAAACCACTCCTCTGAGTAAAGGGTTATTATCCATCTGCAATTTACAAATAAGAAACAGGCTCAGCACCATGAAGCAGCTTCTTGGTCAGCATAGCACTGTTGGGAAGCAATCATTTTGGGCACTGAGTCTGGGCTGACGCCTGCAAAGCCTGTCCTTTCAAAGTGTGAAGCTGCATCACCTTTTCAGCCTGTGTGTGAGCTCTGGTTATCCAGGTCAGGAGACCTGTCTTCCCTCTGCTCTCTCCTCTGATTTACCCCCAGACATCTGTGCTTTTATCACTCACTGAACATGCTGTGTCCTTTGAAATCTTTGTATGTTTTTTTCCTTGCTGTTCTCTTTATCTGGGTTATGTTTCCCCCCTTTTCCATTCATGTACCTTCCATTTGTCCCTTATGATCCTGTTCAGAGGCCACGTCCTCTGGGAAGCCTTCCCTGATTCTACCCACTTTTCTTCCCAAAAAGTTGTTCCGATTTATGTTAGTAATTTGTAGAATAGTCATTTGTGACGTCTTTCTGTTTCCTTGTATTATTAATTCTTTTAAGGACCAGATCATACAATTTTTCGTCCCTGAACATCAGGTACTTTGGTGATGCTGATAATAAAATGATGATGATTATTTGGATAATGGTTATAGTTCATTAAATCCCTCCTTTGTGTCACATACAGTGCTGGGTGCTTCATATGGATTGTCTGGTTTCACAGACTCCAAGAGACACACTTTCAGGATCTTTGTCTACTTAACTGTAAAGTGGGAATGAGGACATTCTTAATTTTTTATTGAGAGTTGTTCGGAAAGGATGGAGCTGGGATTCACAGGTCTGTCAGATTCCAAAATGATACTCTTTTCTACCACACAGTGCTGTCTGCTTTGCACCTAGTAGATAGTCAAGAAATACTGGTGGCATTCTTTTGCACCCCCAGCTTTGCCATTTTTGGTACATGTTAAGAAGGACACTCAAAGGCAAAACTAACAAATATCTTTGTAAATGGAGGACATGCTTAAGCCAGTTTGTCCATTGCATTTGGTAATATATTTTGGCCCGATATACAAATAACCAACTTTGTTTTTTAGCTTAAATTGCCATAAAATTGTATTGGCAAGTATATTATAGAATGCACACTGAGAGAAGTATTCAGTGGTATTATAGAATGTCATTCTTCTCAGAAGTTTTAAAAAAATTTCCTGTGGTCTTGTTAGTTCATGGAATTTGGAGCTTGATGTAGATGATTTGTTGCTGGAAGCCTCATAAGGATTTGGTTATTAAAAAATCTATATCATTCAGTGCTTTTCCATGGATCTCTAGGGCCCTGTGGGAGTGAGGCTTCTATGTGAGCGACCTCTCAAGAGTCATCGATAGTAATTCACTGACATCATCATCAAATAAGTTGTTTTCCTGAGATGGTCCATTTGGGGATTATAAGCAAAGAGCTTTTAGTACTGGATAGAAAGTTTTTCACATGTCCCCACCTTCTCTGAATCCTTTTAGACTTCCTAGTTTTTTAATAACCATACATTTGTATTTTATCTTTAGGGTAGTATAAAATTTGATGCTCTAACCCCTTACCGGGGCTTCCTTCATAGCTCAGTCGGTCAAGAATCTGCCCGCAATGCAGGAGACCTGGGTTTTATTCCTGGGTCAGGAAGATTCCCTGGAGAAGGAAATGGCAACCCACTCCAGTATTCTTGCCAGGAGAATCCCATAGACAGAGGAACCTAGCAGGCTACAGTCTATGGGGTCACAAGAGTTGGACATGATTTAGTGACTAAACCACCACTAACCCCTTATTGAAACACAGAAAAATAGTAGAAAAGAACATGGACTTTGGAGTCATACTGCACTAGTATAGATGTTTGTGGGTATATGCTGTCACTTCCATAAAGCCTACTTCCTTATCTATAAAAATGAAATTTACATGTATAACATGAGGGCTATAGTTAACAATATAATGTATATTTGAAAGTTACTAAGAGAGTCAATCTTAAAAGTTACCATCTTAAGGAAAAAAATTATATCAAGTTATGGATGTTAACTGAGCTTATTGTAATTATTTTGTGGTATATATACACATGAAATTGCATACTACACCTTAAACTAATACAATGTTACATATATATATATATATATATATATACACACACACACACACACACACACATCCATGTCAATTATATCAGTAAAACTGGAAAATTTTAAATAAAATAGTATTTATAATATTTACTTTGCATAGTTACTGTCAACTAGTAATAGTTAATGTAAAATTACTGAATGATCCCCAGCACTATCAGTATCATTAGTAGAAATAGGTCATACTTCTTTTTGTTTCCTTTGAATGCAAGGTTTTAACTAGTTGGTGGGATAAGCCATCCATGAAAATTGTATTACAAGAGTTATTTTGTTTGCCAAGGCTAAAATAATGATGTTTCAATCAAAAAATTTTTTTCCAAATGCTTTAAGTGGTTATCCAAGACTCTGGCTAACACCCTTCCATGTGAACTATTATCAGTTGAGACAGTTGTCACTCTAAAGCAGTGCTCTAATGAGAACTGTTTGGGGAATCCTTAATTTCCTCCATTGAATTAGTTGTCAATTCACTTCAACAAAAAGAAAGTCTTTTAAGCCTTGGGTACTGGGTGGGCACTGGGCATACTTCTACACAGAATTTTACAATAAGCTGTACTTCTTAATGGCTTCCTTGGTAACTCACTTGGTAAAGAATCCGCCTGCAATGCACGAGACCCCAGATCAATTCCTGGGTTGGGAAGATCCACTAGAGAAGGGATAGGTTACACACTCCAGCATTCTTGGGCTTCCCTTGTGGCTCAGCTGGTGAAGAATCCGCCTGCAATGTGGGAGACCTGGGTTTGATCCCTGGGTTGGGAAGAAGGGAAAGGCTACCCACTCCAGTATTCTGACCTGGAGAACTCCATGGACTGTATAGACCATGGGGTCACAAAGAGTCAGACACAATTGAGCTTTGCTTAAGAAATGAAGTATCTAAGAACATATTGATTATTTTTTCTCTGATCTATGTAACTCATTTTAATATCATAGTGTTTAAAAGTTGCATGCGTTTTACATCATTTTTAAATACCTAATATGGTTTGCTTTAAGCCATTTCAAACCTACATTTTTCCTCTCAGTAGGAAAAAAAATAAACCCAACAAAGTGTCTAGATCTGTCACCACATTTAATTACTGGAATTAGAAACCACCAAGTCTTTTTCTTTTTCAATGTACCCCTTGTTTTGCAGAGAAGAGCTGGTGTCCTCCGAGGACCTGCTGGAGTGGCTTCGGCCTTTCTGCGCCAACGACGCCTGGCCCGTGCGGCCCCGCATTCACGTGCTACAGGTTCTGGGACAGTCATTTCACCTGACCGAGGAGGACGGCAAGCTCCTCGTGTTCTTCAGAACGGAGGCCATCCTCAAAGCCACCTGGCCCCAGAGACAGGTGAGGGTGCATCTGATGGCCATGTCCTGATTCCTTTAAACCACCTTCAAGTGAATAATCAGCTTGTCAATGCAGTCTTCCCATTGTGTTCATCAGTACAGTTATGTAGCAGTTAAATGTGTGCAACCCAGTATGTTTTTACTTTTCCATATGTTTGAATATACAGAGTAGATGATGCCTCAGTCACCTGACATGTATATATAATTTTTCTCTTCATAGGATACAGTCAGGGTTTTTCACAGTATCAATTAATTAGGGCAGCTCACCCTTTCCCTGGAGAGATGCAGATCTAAGTGGTAATGCAGTGTGCAGTTTAGCTCATTCATTTGGTCATGCTCTGCCCAGGCACTCAAATGCCCTCTCTTCTATATGTAGACAGACACAATGTAGCAGAGACATAAGATCTTGGTTTCTTTATTTTATCCTGCAAGGCTCACTCGGTCCATCACCTCCTTGGATCCTTCCCTGACGGTTTCAAACTTAATTGAACTTTGAACTCCACACATTTGATCTATTATTATTATTATTATTACTATTATTACTTCTGCTGTTATTACTTCTGCTACTTAAAGTTTCGTCTTCCCACTACCTGAAAACTCAGAAACCCTGGAGGATATACTTAACCATTTTTCAAAGCCCTCTAAGAACGCTGTGCACACATCCAGAGCTTAAATGCTTGTTGACTAAGTGAAAATGCTAATTCCTAAATCAAAGAAATACGGTGGCTGTTGAATTTTGGCTTAGATTCTAAACTGATGCATCCTGAAGCTATTGGATCTAAGAGTCAGCACTTAATCAAGTGCTTTAGCTTGCAGACTATAGGCCAATAAAAGTTAGAAAGTAAGACTTGCTTTCTAATCTGCAAAAGAGCTTCCTGGAAGTCTGACTCCAACCCAATTTACCTTCTCATTTTAAAACTTTGCCTTATAATTTCTGTTAGTATCCTTATTACTTCACTTAAAGAACAAGAGAACCAAATATTAAAAATATCTCAAGACTCATCTCAGTACATCTCCTGAGTTACCTTCTATATTCTTATTTCCCTCTGTGAGAGAAATAAGTAAATACTATCTGTTCTTCAGAGTTAGAGAATTTGAGATTCAAAAAAGATGGATTTATCAAAGATTCTCTAATCCTGCCACATTGCTAAAACAGTATATTAAAGCCACTAATATCTGAATGATACTCTGAAGCATCATGACCTTATCAAATTATTTAGTCTTAATATTTTGATTTCAATTGCATTGAGACCACTAACAGGCTTTCTCAAGAGCAGTCTGTGAACAGAGTGTACTGGGCTGTGACAGACACTCCAGGCACCTGGCATAGTGGACGTTAGATGTGTGCGTGTTTTCAGCAGACCCGGAGGTTCTCATAGCATTTCTGAGGTTAAGCAACACACTAGGTCACGTTATTTTCGCCAAGTGGAACCTTAGGTTCCGTCTCATCCTGAAACAAATAAACGCTCTTAACATTTATGCATTTTTCTGACAGACCCTCCATTTTTCAAGTTCTCACCCTTTTTTCAATTTTCTCTTCCTTGATGGCTGGAGCCTGGCAGGACAATGAAGCCTGCTTCTCTCGAGCCTCACTTCATGTCACGTCAGATCCATGCGCCAGAAATATTATGAAACAGCGTGGAAACCTGGAAAGGGGGGAAATATCCATTTCATCTATCATGTTGAAACATTAGAACATGCACTCTTATATTTGGCTCTAAACACTTCAGAAATCATAAGTATACCCACTGCTTTTATGCTTTCCTCAACGTTCCAGTTATATTCATAGAACAAGTTGCAACTTTTAAATGACTTGTGTCTCCACCCTCCCTCTACCATTGTTTACAATCTTGGAGAAGATTCTTACACTATGAGCCTTGGCTGCTTGGTGTGTGAAATGGAGCCTTGAACCAGAGGAGACAGAGGATGCCTTGCTCACCTCTGTCATTTCTTTGACATGTGTTAAACTGTTGTTTTCATCCCCATGTCCCAAACATCTAGAAGACCCCAAACTGTTGTTTGCACGGGCTCTCGTTTTCTTAATTTTTCCCTATCTCCTTCTCCATTTCAAAGCAATATTAAGGAGAGAGATGGGTTCTTACAGAGCAAAGATAAGAACAGATAATGACGCTGCAATGTTCAATTACCAGAAAATGTGGGACTGCTACCTTCACCGTGGCTGGTAATCCTCTTAGGCAGACTTTGCATACATCAAAGAGGGGCTTAATATTTAATTATCCTCGAGGTGCCCAAAGTAGTGCCCCCACAAATCAATGTGTTGCCAGGAAACCAGTCAGCTCCTGCAAAATTCAGCACACAGTCTGTGTAGCCTGCTACCTCACTGCTTCTCAGAGAGACAGCGATTTTTACTTTTCTAATGATTAGTTAACAAAATTAAAAATTCAGAGGCCCTCAATTTTCAACAGCATGAGAGGCCTTCCTTTCCACCCCAGAAATGTGCCCCAGCATGGAGGGCAATAGTGAGGCAGAAGGAGGGGAGGGAGAAGCTTAACAAGGGGAGGGGGAGAATGGACTGTGTTAATTCTCTTGGTACAATTTGTCTGAGTTTTTCAGGTTTTGTAATTTTCTAGTCAACTGGTGCATGAAAAATATGGGTCAAAATACTGATGTTTCCTTAAAAAATTCCATATCCCATCACCTCAATTTTTTTTCTGGTTTTATGTAAAAAAAAAATTCACCTAAAAAAAGAACATTGTAAAATTTCAGTCTGAATTTGTGGTTTTAAGTGATCAACAGAAAAATGAGTTTAAGACAATTTCCAACCTCATCACAAATTCATGTATACATGGAAGGACATATTACTCTTTCTGGTCAGAGGCCAACTTGGTGATGTTTCCCAAAACATAAACAAAATACTCATTTTTTTGTCAGAGCTCAGACAAAGATCAGTAGGAACGAAGAGTTGTGTGTGCAGAAGTTTATTTAGTTCCTTCCAAAAGATTTACTGTTACCTTAAATGTGTTCAAAGCTAGGACTCATTGTCATAAATAATTCTCTTAATCAAACATAGGATATTATTTGATGTTAAAAATATGTGTTCACATAAATGTATCTCTAAGAGGTGTGAAATCACAATCCTAGAACTAGAAGACATGTTTGAAAGCACCCCTGTTCAAGAAGCATATTTTATAGAGAAGTATGTCCAGAGATGAAGAAGTCACGTCCTCAGATTTTAGCATAAATATTATTTCCAAAATGACTGCATCCAGTCACAACCTATTTTATGAGATTTTTTTTTTCTTTTCTAATCACTTACCACTATCTGCTACCTTCCTCCTGCTTATCTGTCTGTCTATTATGTGATGTCTTTTTTCTTCCATTAGAATACAAATTCCATGAGAACAGGGAACCTACAGACAGTAAATATTTGTTGAACTAATGAATATTAAATCTTAAAAGCCGTGTCCAAGGTCACCTTTAAAGTGGCAAGGCCGGGACTCCTGACATTCAGTCCAGTGTTCTTGCCATGAATGGTGATTAGGCCATGCTGCTGCACCCTTATATGCAAATAAAATGATCTGCTTGGAATAATAGAAGTGTTTCCTTGCAGAGTGGCCTGGTGCTTTTAGATTGAAACTATTTTGTATTAATTTGCCATATTTTGCTGACAGTGATTTCTGATCAGCCAGTTGCTTCTCATGTGGAAGCAAACAAATCCTAAGCATTTTTGTCCAGATATGAGTGAGAGGTCGATGTGCCCTTTTCCCTAAAATGACTAAAGTTGAGCAAGCATCCGTATTACTGGGTTCTGCAGATGTTTGGAGACCTTGAGAAGGTCCCTCCTTACGAATAATGGGTTTTTCCTCTTAATTTCACCCTCTGGTCACTGGCATCCTTGGAGAAGAAGAAGAGACTGTGGAATGTCTCCTAAAGTGCACGTCACTGCATTTCAGCTTTAAAACGACCTTGCAAAGTAGTTACCATTTGCTCCAGTTTAGATGAAATCATGTGACTTAGAAGATGTGGTCACATGACCTACCCAGCTTGTGAGCAACAGATCCTTGTGATCCAGAAGCCTATTTACTACTCTTCTTCCTATCTGCCAGGGGGATACACTGGGCAGTAACATTTGCATTGTGTTCTGTTGTTACTGTGCTGTCCCTTTCTCTTCCCACCGTCACTCTACGTGGATAGAATGTGATTAGGTGTGAAGAATCAGGAGTTTGTTCAGAGAACAGAAAGCATTGCTTCATCTTTTTAGCATTTTTCACACTCTCAGTATACACCGCATTGTGTATATTAACTGCTGCTAGCTAAAATTCTGAAAAATGCCATGACTGCTAATTATTTGTTTGAACCGAACATCATGTGAAATATTCATCAGAGAGTCTCCAGACATAGATTATGCACCATTCACTGTGCTACGCTCTGGAGATAGACAAAGCAAGTAGCATGAAAAGTATTTAGGCTCTTCACCGTGTAGACCTGCTTTCCAGTCCCAGCTTCATCACTCTGTAGCTCTGTGGCCTTGGAACAGTTACCGACCCTCTTACAACCTCAGTTTCCCTGTGTGTAAAATGGGAGTAATAGATAAATGCTGTGAGAGTTAAATGAATCATTCATGCAAAGCTCCTACTCCAGTCCAGGCAGATAGACCCTGTTGGTGTGAGGGCACCAGTCCAGTACAGAACATAGATTTGTAAACAAAGCTAATACCCTAAGTGCATGGGTGCTGTGATAAAAGTCTGCACAGTGCGTGGGGCTCGAGAGGGCAGGTCGCTGTCCTGTCTGAGGGCAGGAAGACTGCTCCAAGGAGAGGATTCTTGACCTGAACTCAGCACAGCTGGGTGTATGGTCTGGAGGCAGGAGGTGCATACTCAGTGACTTCTTGGGTATAGAGGTGAGACACGAGCCCAGTGCCCCTCCAATTTCTGCTGAAGTTACCAGGGAAGAAGTGATGCTCTGTAATTAGCTGGGAAACACAGCAGAAATCCTGTGGATTACGGAGAAAGAAAATTATGGAGAACTTATGGAGAAAGACCCCAAGTTCAGGGCTATGTCCGTACTATGTTTTAATTCTCAACAGCACTTTCTTTTCTGGGATGGGGGTGAGACAGGGCAGCCTGTCTATCCTGCCACACAGGCAGACTGTCCTTATAGCCTCATGTGGATCTGAGCTCACCAGCAACCACCTCCTGGGAAGTAGACCTGAGTTTAGTAATCACGACTGGCTGGGATGGCTTTGATTCCATCTCAGGGCAGCCTTCTCCTGGGGTCAGCTCAGGTCCCAGTTGGCCTAATTTGTAGTGGGACAGTTTACAGCCAAGTGTCCTTTGCTTAAAGGCATGATGGCCTGAGTGGTTGTGCTCCTAATGGGTTTCGCTGCTGTTGTCTCTTCATCCTCCCAGTGGGTTAGAAGGAAAAGTGGAGGGAAAAGGCAGGAAAATACAAGTGTTTGAATATTGGAGGGTGGTAGGGATATGAGGTCGCTGGACATAACTTCTGTTATTTTGTCTGACTTTTCATTGACTTACTGGAAATATTATGTAAATTTTACAAAAAATTTTATATACTTTTCATGCAGCTTCACTAAATATTACCATCTCAGATGCCCACAGCTAACACTGATGCAGTACCTTGTCTAATTTACACATCATTCAGATTTTTTCAGCTGTCCCACTGATGTGTTTTTCTGGTCCACATTCCATGCAGGTCACACATTGCACTTAATGCCATGTCTCCGTAGGGTCCTGTAATCTAAAACAGTATCTCATTCTTTTTTTCCCCCTTTTATGACCTTGACATTTTTAAAAACACTGGACAATATTTTGTGAAACGTCACTAAATTTGACTTTGTCTGAGTTTTGTTCAGGCATTCAAGTAGTGCATTTTTGGTGAGAATACCGCAGAAGTGACGTTGGATCCTTCCCAGTACATTATATTAGGGGATACACGGCACTTATGTGTTCTTTTACCAGTAGTGTTCATTTGCATCACTTGATTGAGGTGGTGTCAGCCATGTTTCTTCTCTGTGAAATTATCTTTTTCCTTTTGGGATTAATAAATGTCTTGTGGTGAGGTACTTTGAGATTGTGTAAACACTTTCTCATCACATTTTCACCAGTTAATTTTAGCACACATTGCTGATTATTGCCTGAGTTAATGATCACTGTGGTATTTCCCAAATGGTATTTTTTTGTCATTTGTTCTCCCCTTATATTATTTATTCATTTATTTATTTATATCACTACAAGCTCAAGGATTCTCATTTTGTTCTGTGGTTGTAATCTGTTACTATCACTGTTTTCATTTTTGCTCCAGTTATCTCAGATTTAGCCAGGGAGAGCCTTTCAGGTTTTCTCTTGGATCCTTTTAACTTGTGCCCATCCCGTCACTTTTTGAACACAAATGTTCGAAACCCTCTTACACTTTGCCTACTCACATCCAGATTCATTCATTGACTTTTTTTTTCTTTTTAATAAAGAATGGTATTTAGAAACCAAGACTTATGTACTAGGTATAGTCATTGATTTGGTGGTATTATAGCTTTTAGATGCTCTAAGGGGACAGAGCACATGTAAGTCTGTGTCTATTTTTATATATGTTTGTATTCATTTTTAAGACCGTGAATTTGTGTTGATACTCCCAGTGCCAATCCAGTTTATTCTAATCATCTCTTTTTCCTTATTTATAAACTGCTTTCTCTGTCAGTGAGAAACTTGACTCTCCTTATCCATAGTGCATTTATTTGTTTAATCCCAGGAACAGATAAAAGTAGTTGTGGAAATTCCAACCAACTTACTAGATAGAGTATTTGTGTAGAGCTCTTTTTGTCTTTAGCCTTAGAGTTAAAAGTACTTAAGAATCTTTTTTCAAGATTACATCTCTCTCTCTCTCTTTCTCTTTTTCACACATACACACACACCACCTCCAGTGTGATTAGCTTATTCACTTATAGTACTGATAGATTAATTTTATTTCTGTTTGTATGGTTTTCCCCATTCTTATTTATTTCAAATATGGATATACTTTTTGAATATGTGAAACATTTACATGAAATATGAGAGGTCATTCTTTGGAATTTGGTGTTTTTTTCTTTTTCACTTATGATGATTTGAAGTTTAGACATTCCCAACCTGTAATTATACTGAATATACCAGTTTTATGTAGTTTTATTCTTGTTCTTTTTGTTTTGGAGGATATCTGGCCATTCTACATATAGACTATCTAGGAGCCCATGTAACTCAGTGGCCACCATTTTCTTCTATGCATAACTCTCTGGATAGTTTCTAGTGTAATAAAAAAGAGATTCAAAATAAAAGCTCTGAATGTTCTAGTAGAAGTCTATTTTTACTTAAGTTGAGAAGATGCTTATGTACTGTCAGTTTTCATGTTTTATAGGGACGTCTGTGAATTGACCATTAGGTTTTGTATGTGTATTTTATCACTGAAACCTCATAAGAACCCTTTGATGGAGGTTTTATTATAATTCCATTCAACACATGAGCAAGTAAGCACAGAGTAGTTAAGGAGTCTTTACAGTATCTTTGCTAAAACATAGCAGAATGATGTATTATTACTCGTTATTATGTGTTAGGTATTCATTATTATGAACTGCCAATACTGTCTCCACCATAAGAGCTCTGTGTTAACTCAGTGTTAGATACCTGTTCAGTTGTGTGTGTCTCTCTGTATCTTGTCCTGTATCATGTTATATATTATATTATTTGCAAAGTATCCTGATAGGTTAGGTACTATTACCTTATTTTTACAAATGAAAGCACCAAGGCTTGGTGGGATATTTTCACCTGATCACAGAGGTATTAAGTGACAGGGCCAGTATCGCATCTGAGTCTGAGTGATATATTATTGCGAAAGCATATCTGGCTCCATGAATTATTCTATTACTACTATATCAACTTTAACTAAAAAAGCAAAGTCTGTCCTTAAAATTTTCGCTTTTATAGCAATTCTTTAAAGTAAGCGTGTACTTCTAGAGACTCATATGGAGTGATTATTTGTCCTAGAGGAAAAGCTTATAAGGCAAAATCTTTCTTATTATTTTATTTTTTTCTTATTATTTTAAAACAGAAGTATTTCCCCTCTCATATGTCTCATTTGAAAGATGCTGTCATTAAATATTATATTTAGCCACCTGAAAATGTGTATTATGTATTGAAGTTACAGCAGCACTCACTTATGGAGAGGGATCATGGAATGCTTTATTGTGTCATTTCTAGCTTTAGAGATACAGTAAAATAAGTAGGCTGGAGAACATGGCTCATGAGTGCAGTCACCAGCTTTTTCTGTATATTTATGTGTTTGTGCACCCCACATACAACTCCAAGCATCTGGAAAACCCTTGGGAACTTAATTCTGTCATTGGGTTCCCTCCCCATCCTAAGGATGTGTTTGCCACACACTAGGAGGGACTTTTTAATGGCAATTGAGGACCCTTTGTTCTTGAGCAGTTCATAAAAAGACACTCATTTTCCTAATACACCTTCGGAGAGAAGCAGAGGCTAAATGTGTGTGCCCATCAGCAGAGGCAAAGGTAGGAAGTAAATCAGTGTCTCACTTGCTTATTGCTGATCAGGACACCCTTCCTGTAGTAGATACTCTTCCCTCCATGTGGGCTCGGGAATGTTATTTGAACCCTCAGGCTATCTCAGCAACACATTTTGCCTTTATTACATACAGTGCAAGATATAGTAGTTATGGAATTCTCTCTATAGCTACATCTATTCTATAGTTCTCTGCCATAGCAATGAGAAAATTGACTAAAAGATAGCTGTCCTACTTTCAGTATTTCAACTTTAGTCTTATTTCCACAATTTTACATTTTCTTTTAACAAAACATAAATATTCAGAAATAGGCATAATCACAATTGATGTGGTTTATATTCTTTTATCTAATAATAATTATCAATTACAGTAATTAATGGGCTTCCCTGGTGGCTGAGACAGTAAAGAATCTGCCCACAGTGCAGGAGACCTGGGTTGGATCCCTGGGTTGGGAAGATCCCCTAGTGAAGGGAACAGTGGCCCACTCCAGTATTCTTGCCTGAAGAATTCCATGGACAGAGGAGCCTGGCAGGCTATAGTCCGTGAGGTCACATGGACTTGGACATGACTGAGCGACTATCACTTTCACTTTCACTGTAATTAATGGTAATGATACTGTTTATCAAGTACTTGGACTTCCCTGATGGCTCATAGGGTAAAGCCTCTGCCTACAATGCAGGAGACCTGGGTTCAATCCCTGGGTCAGGAAGATCTTCTGGAGAAGGAAATGGCAACCCACTCCAGTATTCTTGCCTGGAGAATCCCATAGATGGAGGAGCCTGGTAAGCCTAGGAGTCCATGGGGTCGCAAAGACTCGGACATGACTGAGCGACTTCACTTTCTTTCTTTCTTCGTTGAGTACTTACTGTGTACTAGACACTGGTCTAAGTACTGCTTAGATTAGTGGGGGGTAGTCTGACAGTTTATGACTAAATTCAACAGCTCATTCAACAGCCTGTGACCTCTTGGTCTTCTGAATATTTGACTTCCCTTCCGCAGAGAAGCACATTTGATCCAATGGACACAGGAGGTAGTGTTGGCCACCCGGAATCTTACAAAAGGAATAGTTGTTAATCCCAAACTCCTAATTTGGGATTAACATATACACACTACTGTATATAAAGTATGTAACCAACAAGGACCTATTGTATAGCAAAGGGAACTCTGCTCAGTATTCTGTAATAACCTATATGGGAAAAGACTCTGAAGAAGAATAGATACAGGTACATATATAACTGAATCACTTTCCTGTACGCTTGAGACTAACATAGCATTGCAAGTCAACTATACTTCAATATTGACTTTTTAAAAAATGGAATAAACTTAAAAATAGTAGGTGTAACAGACAGGAATCTAGTTTTCTAGAAGTCATTTCTGTCACCTTTTCATATTTCTACATATCTGTTGAAGTAAATTTTTTTTGTTTATTTGTTTTGTGTTTTGAAGCTGTGGGTACACACCCGGTTCGGTCTGACTTTACTGTGTTCCCAAGAGGACTTGCACACAGCCTTGGATGTCATCATATGAGCCTTTTAGAACCAGTCTAGTAGCTCATAAACTCACATGGAAGATAGTATACAGTGATGAATAAGCCTACTATCAATAATAATCCCCTGCATGTTGCTAATTTTTTTTGTTGATAAAGTACTTTCATAAGCATTAGTACCTATTTCGTATTCACAAATATCTGAAGATTAAGCTGCTACCGTTGCCTACAGGAGGGTGCAGATTTCAGGAGAGGTGTCTCAGTTTAAGATAGTCATGTCCATCTTCAAGCAGCCACAGAGAAATTTAAAGTTAAAGCTGTTCACATCTGAGAATAAGTGGTTCAGTCCACTTTTTCAAGGACAATGACTCCATGTCTGATAAGGAAGCTGCAGCTACTTGACAAATGACTTACCGCAAGGGCTGAAGTCACCCAATTCAATGAAGAGAGAAACATCACTTTCAGAGACAAAAGGGAAAGAGGTATTTTTATGTTTGAGTCACACTTGAATTTTACCCTTTAAAATCCTGTGATGTTTGGTTAGTGGTGTCAGTATGGAGTTGTCACCAACTCTACGATGCCTGTAAAATTGTGGACATTTTCACCGCCTGCCCACAGGGGAAGGGACAGAAGTATTAAAAGAAATATATGTCACTTTTGTTTTCACTGGAGAAAAAAGAATGAAACTAAGTGTAGGAAAAAAATAACAATTCTTTCAATTTTATTTTTACTGTTCTATGCAAAGCATATTTTAAGAGTCATTCCAGATCAGCATTAACTATTGCACAAATAAGCAAAGTTTTAAAAAGAGCTAAAAGTTAACCTAAGATTCCATTATCCTAAAATAGCCGTATTTCTTCATATACTTTTTCTGTCCTGCCTAATCTGTAGGCATAATTCATGTTAGAAGAAATCATAGCACCCATTTCTGCTTTTTTATATCCAGCTTATTATGTACGTGATAATATGAATAATGCCTACTGTCTGTTGTGTGCCTACCGTGTGCCAGCCTCTTGCTGGCTACCTTATCTATATCCTTTTATTTAGTGTTCACAACCATCATAGACATACGTATCTCCATTTTATGGAAGAGGACATTAAAGCTCAGAAAGGTCCAGGAATGCCTCCAAAATAAACATTTTTCTGTGTTACTTTGACTTTGCCAGCACTGTTTTAAAAGCTGGTCATTAAAAAAATAAAAAAAAATAAAAGCTGGTCATTTAGTTGAGTTTCCCTTTATTATTTGTTTTAGAATCTCCTTATATAGTATGTTATAAAGTCTGTTACAAAGTTCTTATGGAGCATTTGATAGCCACCTGCAGTTTTTCCTCGCTATTAATAGGTTCTGTAGTCATATCATATTGCAGCTGTTTGGTCACTGAAGTCAGTTCTCTGAACTTACACTTTTATGAAATCTATTTAGATACTAGGAATATATATTTCAATACAGGCTGCAGTACTTCCCAGAAAAGAGAAAATCTGATTGTTTCATAGGTGCACATTCATACTCAGCCAGGGGTCTTGTTTTTAGGGAGTTTTAATCCCCATGATATTGATATAAATTATGTGCTCTCACAGCCACTGCAAGCCTCTGAGATGTGTTTGCTTTAACTTTTGTTGTCTTGGAGCAGTACTTCCCCTCCTGATTTTTACATATTTCTTAAAATACTCTTTCAGCTCTACTTTCTCCCTTTCTTCTGGAATTCTGATTAGAAATAACCTTCCCCGGGATGTCTTCCACTTCTAGGTCAGGACTCAGGAAACACTGGGTCTGAGTGGCTTCCTTCTGTTGGGATCATTCCTCCAGTCCTGGGCTTCCAAACTAGTTTGCATTCTTTTTATCATCTTTATGAGTTCTCTTTTGGTGTCTCTTTAAGTATTTTTATGGTTATTAGTTATGCTTAGCAGAGAGGATTAGGGGAAAGCCATTTTGTCCAGGCTGGAAGTTTCTTGCACATTTCTCTTTTATCTTTCTTTATACAAAAATTTATTTTGCATTTTAGTTACCAGAATTTATTTTTAAAGCCTGATTAAGGCATTATGAACAGGATAAACATATTATTTTGGTAAGTTTTGATAAATTTAGGTAGTTTAATATGTGGACACAAATCCTAGATTAATGTATATATCAAAGTATGCCGAGCTGGTTGAATCACAAGCTGGAAGAAATATCAACAACCTCAGACATGCAGATGATACCACTCTAATGGCCGAAAGTGAAGAGGAACTAAAGAGCCTTCTGATGAGGGTGAAAAAGGAGAGTGAAAAAGCTGGCATAAATGCAACATTCAAAAAATGAAGATCATGGGCATCCAGTCACTTCAGTTCAGTCACTCAGTTGTGTTCGACTCTTTGCGACCCCATGGACTGCAGCATGTCAGGCTTCCCTGTCCATTACCAGCTGCCGAAGTTTACTCAAACTCATGTCCATTGAGTTGGTGATGCCATCCAACCATCTCATCCTCTGCCGTCCCCTTCTCCTCCCGCCCTCAGTCTTTCCTAGCATCAGGGTCTTTTTCAATGAGTCAGTTCTTTGCATCAGGTGGACAAAGTATTAGAGTTTCAGCTTCAGCATCAGTCCTTCCAATGAATATTCAGGACTGATTTCCTTTAGAATTGTCTGGTTGGATCTCCTTGCAGTCCAAGGGACTCTCAAAAGTCTTCTCCAACACCCCAGTTCAAAAGCATCAATTCTTTGGCGCTCAGCTTTTTCTTTATGAATCTCCCATCCATACATGACTGCCATAGCTTTGACTAGATGGACCTTTGTTGGCAGAGTAATGTCTCTGCTTTTTAATATGCTGTCTAGGTTGGTCAGAGCTTTTCTTCGAAGGAGCAAGCATCTTTTAATTTCATGGCTACAGTCACCATCTGCAGTAATTTTGGAGCCCGAAAAGATAAAATCTGTCACTGTTTCTGTTTTCCCATCTATTGGCCATGAAGTGATGGGACCAGATGCCATGATCTTAGTTTTCTGAATGTTGAGTTTTAAGTCAGCTTTTTCACTCTCCTCTTTCACTTTCATCAAGGGGCTCTTTAGTTCTTCTTTACTTTCTGCCATAAGGGTGGTGTCATCTGCATATCAGCGGTTATTGATATTTCTCCCAGCAATCTTGATTCCAGCTTATGTTTCATCCAGTGCAGCATTTCTTATGATGTACTCTGCATGTAAGTTAAATGAGCAGGGTGACAATATACAGCCTTGACGTACTCCTTTTCCTATTTGGAACCAGTCTGTTGTTCCATGTCCAGTTCTAACTGTTGCTTCTTGACCTGCTTACAGATTTCTCAGGAGGCAGGTCAGGTGGTCTGGTATTCCCATCTCTAAGAATTTTCCACAGTTTGTGTAAGATCATGGAATCTGGTCACATCACCTCATGGCTAATCGAAGGGGAAAAAGGGAAAACAGTCACAGATTTTATTTTCTTGGACTCCAAAATCACTGTGGATGGTGACTGCAGCCATGAAATTAAAAGATGCGTGCTCCTTGGATGGAAAGCTATGACAAACCTAGACAGCATATTAAAAATCAAAGACATCAATTTGCCAACAGCTATGATTTTTCCAGTAGTCATGTATGGATGTGAGAGTTGGACCATAAAGAATGCTGAGCACCAGAGAATTGATGCTTTTGAAAGTGATACTGAAGAAGGCTCTTGAGAGTCCCTTGGACTGCACAGAGATAAAACCAGTCAATCCTAAAAAAAATAAACTGAATATTCATTGGAATGACTAATGCTGAAGCTCCAATACTTTGGCCACCTGATGCAAAGAGCCAACTCGTTAGAAAAGACCCTGATCCTGGGAAAGACTGAGGGCAGGAGAAGGGGGTGACAGGGATGTGATGGTTGGAGGGCATCAATGGACATGAGTTTGAGCAAACAACAGAAGATGGTGAAAGACAAGGAAGCCTGGTGTGCTGCGGTCCATGGGGTTGCTAAGAGTCAGACACGACTTATCAACTAAACAATGATTATCCAACAAAGTATGTTATTTATCATATCTTAAGAAAATGTGTGTTCTAGTCCAGTTTTAGTCCCATATTATTCTCATGTAAGGTAAAGCTTTTGTAGCTACAGTGATCGAGTTTAAAACTGCTTTCTTAAGAGCTGAATAATAACAATTTGGCATCCTTTATTATAATCAGGGAGTGTGCAAGTGTGCGTACACAAAATGGATGATTTGTTAAGTTGCTGTATTTTTCACATTTATATTTTAGACATGGGTTTCAATGCTCCGAGAAACAAGTTACTAATAATTGAAATTATTTTACCCTTTAAATGTCTGTGTACATGTGAGGAAGGCATTATACAAAGAAACCTACTACCACACACATTTTTAAAAATGGAAACTAATATTTGCACACTAGTATAAAAGCAAACATAGAAAGGTCTAATTTATAGTTTCTTTTCTCTTTCCTTCCTTTATGATACAGTTCATGCTCTAGATATTTATAAGCTACTACAATTTCTAAAAAGAAATCAATCTAAATTATATTGAAAACATGAATCATTTTTTCTAATCTCTTCATTTACTTGGTATGACTCTACATTTTAAGTAAAGGAGAACCATCTTGTTATTAATTATACTGCACTTAATTTTAGAAACTGGAATATTGGCACTGTCGGGAGATTTATCATTCAATTGTTTTAAAATATTTTTTAAGCACAAAAGTTTCTCTACAAATAAACCCAGATAATAAATCAGAAGGAAGAAGGCAGCATTTACCGACCCTTTTCCCTGCTGCAGACCTCCAGGCATCTACTTAGAGCTTCTGAGACAATGGGGATTTTTGGACCCTATTTTTCAGACTTGGAAAATGAGACAAAACAAGGGACCTTACAGAAATCATGCAGCTAACCACAAGGCATCATTGGTTGAAACATAATGTCAATAAACATGCCATCTCTGGTATTTTTTAGTGATTTCCTTTTGGTGGGATCTTTTTATTAAAAAAAAAAAAAACCACACCTTTTGTCTATCTCCAATCAAAAAAAAAAAAAACAACAGCCAAAAATCTATGATAACTCCATGCATATTTAATATCATTCTATGTTGCAATATTTTATAATCATTTATTTGTATGTCTGCTCATTCATTCATTCACTTAATCAGTTGTTGTTCTTCATTTGGTCACTCAGTCATATCAGACTCTTTACAGCCCCATTGACTACAGCACGCCAGCCTCCCTGTCCATCACGATCTCCCTGAGCTTGCTCAAACTTATGTCCATCAAGTCAGTGATGCCATCCAACCATCTCATCCTCTGTCGACCCCTTCTCCTCCTGCTCTCACTCATTCCCAGCATCAGGGTCTTTTCTGATGAGTCAGCTCTTCACAGCAGGTGGCCAAAGTATTGGGGCTTCAGCATCAATCCTTCCGGTGAATAGCCAGTGTTGATTTCCTTTAGGATTGTCTGGTTTGATCTCCTTGCCGTCTAAGGGATTCTCAGAGTCTTATCCAACACCACAGTTCAAAAGCATCAATTCTTCATCTCTCAGCCTCCTTTATGGTCAGACTCTCACATCCATACATGACTACTGGAAAAACCTTAGCTTTGACTAGATGCACCTGTGTTGGCAAAGTAATGTCTCTGGTATTTAATATGCTGTCTAGGTTGGTCAGAGCTTTTCTTGGAGGAGCAAGCATCTTTTAATTTCATGGCTGCAGTCACCATCTACAGTGATTTTGGAGCCCAAGAGTGCATTAATTTTTTTAAACACCATCCTTATAGAGAAGGGGGACAAAAAGAAGCAAATGTAGAAAAATATGGGAAACCTATTGAAAATGTGTCCATTTCCCCATTACCCCTCGACTCGCCCATCCTGCAAGACAAAATCAGTGCAGCTCATGTTTTCATCAAAATTCCATTCCACGTTTCCACTGTTTCCCCATCTATTGGCCATGAAGTGATGGGACCAGATACCATGATCTTAATTTTTTGAATGTTGTTGAGCTTTAAGCCAATTTTTTACTCTACTCTTTCATTTTCATCAAGAGGCTCTTTGCTTTCTGCCATAAGGGTGGTGTCATCTGCATATCTGAGGTTATTGATATTTCTCCTGGCAATTTTGATTCCAGCTTGTGCTTCATCCAGCCTGGCATTTTGCATGATGTACTCTACATATAAGTTAAATAAGCAGGGTGACAATATACAAGCTTGATGTACTCCTTTCCCAATTTTGATCCAGCCCATTGTTGTATGCCTGGTTCTAACTGTTGCTACTTGATCTGCATACAGGTTCCTCAGGAGGCAGGTAAGGTCTGGTATTCCTATCTCTTGAAGAATTTTCCACAGTTTGTTGTGATCCACACAATTAAAGGCCTTAGCGTAGTCAGTGAAGCAGAAGTAGATGTTTTTCTGGAATTCTTTTGCTTTCTCTATGATCCAACGGATGTTGGCAATTTGATCTCTTCTTCCTCTGTCTTTTCTAAATCCAGCTTGAATGTCTGCAAGGTCTTCGTTCACATACTATTGAAGCCTCATTTGGAGAATTTTGAGCATTACTTTGGTAGCACGTGACATGAGTGCAATTGTGCGGTAGTTTGAACATCTGCACTGCCTTTCTTTGGGATTGTAATGAAAACTGACCTTTTTCAGTCCTGTGGCCATTGCTGAGTTTTCCAAATTTGCTGGCATATTGAGTGCAACACTTTTAAAGCATCATATAGCTCAGCTGGAGTTCCATCACCTCCACTAGCTTTGTTTGTAGTGATGCTAAGGCCCACTTGACTTCACACTCGCTCTAGGCGACTGATCATACCATATGGTTATCTGAGTCATTGAGATCTTTTTTGTATTGTTCTTCTGTAAATTCTTGCCACCTTTTCTTAGTATCTTCTGCTTCTGTTAGGTTCATACCGTTTCTGTCCTTTATTGTGCCCATCTTTGCATGAAATGTTCCCTTGGTATCTCTGATTTTCTTGAAGAGATCTGTAGCCTTTCCCTTTCTATTATTTTCCTTGATTTCTTTGCATTGATTGCTGAGGAAGGCTTTCTTATATCCCCTTGTTATTCTTTGGAACTCTGCATTCAAATGGGTATATCTTTCCTTTTCCCCTTTGCCTTTCACTTAATCACTACTGTTCATTTACTCTCTATCTATCTATAATAGATAGACACTCTCTATCTATTATTTTTAGTGGGGATAAACCAGCAAACAAATGTTTCTGTTTTATCAAAGAAGTACATTATATATCACAAACTTGTAAGTGCTAAGAAGGAATCTGAAGCGAGGGAGGGAAATGGGGTGGGGGAACGCTAGTTTAGCAGGGACAGTTATGCAGTGTATTCCCTGATAAGGTGACATTTGAGAGATTTGAAGAAAGGGAATGAGCCATGCAGGTGTTGAAGCAAGAATGTGCCAGGCAGTGGAAGAAGATCAAAGTTCCTGAGGTGGAAGCAGGCACGATGAATACACAGAGCACCCACGAGGCCCCAAGGCTGGAGAGGAGTTGCAGGTGGTGAGGTCAGGTGATGACAAACAGATGCTTTGAGAGGATTTTTTCTTTCAAACATTTCTTTATAAATGGGCAAGAAAATGTTGCCAAATTCCCAATTAGACCACTAATTTAAATAATTCAAAGCTTCTCTAGCTTACTGAGTCCTTGAGTTTCAGAAAATCCTGATCTGAGCATAATTATATATTGGCTTTGCCACTCTCTAGCCATGTTACCAGGACAGACAAGCCTGCTTCTTCATCTGAAAATCGAGGTTAGTAATACCTGTGCTGTTCTCTATATAAGACTGTTTTAAGGATCAACTGACTGACTGTATTGTAAAATTATTTCAGAAACTAGAGGAAGTTTTGGGGTTATTAGTTGTTATTCCGTGCAAGAATGACATGGGGCTTTAAATTGGGTTTTGAAGGATCTGGCTGGTTACTGTGTCAAGACTGTCTATAGTAATTAGCAGTAATTACATGGTATGTGTCAACTTTTGTGAAAATTTAGAATTCATAGTATAACTTTTTCAGGTAGCTGCTCAGGATCAGAGCTGGAATGACCATCAAATCAAATGTTTTGGGAACATACATTAGTACAGACAGTTTAGCAAATATATAGGTAACATCCATTCTCATTATTCTTGCAAGGTATCATCTTGAGTCTTAAATACCTAAATACAGAGGATGTGTGTTAAGAGAGGCTAGGAAACAGGAGAACTAGCTTTTGGCTTTCTTTATATTTAAAACTGTTTTCTAGCTTAAAGTAGCAAGTATTTTCTTCACAGAGGTGTTGGAGATATGAGGACTGCCTTAATGTAAAAGAAGTATTATTAGGTTATTCAATAGGAGGAAAAATTAGTTTTTAATTGACAGACTTCTTTAGAAATGGAGCTGTGAATAAAAGATATTTTATCAATACTTTGATTTATAGAAAAAAACATTCCTTGTCATATATGCTGTGTGTGCTCATTTGCTCAGTCATGTCATAAGGCTTCTCTGTCCATGGAATTTTTTAGGCAAGAATACTGGAGTAGATTGCCATGCTCTCCTGCAGGGGATCTTCCCAACCCAGGGATTGAAGCCCTGTCTCCTGTGCTTCCCACATTGCCAGACGGAGTCTTTACCACTGAACCACCTGGAAAGCCCCAAATGTACTTTAATAAAATCTTGAATTTTCAATTACAGAAATATTCTAGACAGTATGAAGCAATGGCAGGATAATTTATTGGCTAATGTTGAGTATGATGAACTGCTATAATCTCACATGAAACTGAACTATATTTTTAAATGACATACATTGAATGCTAATAAGTCAGTTCTATGAAAACCTACTTTTTTGAATTTATTTTGGTAAAGAATGTGGAAAACCTTCCTATGACTTCATTCTAAGCAACTTTTAACATAAATGTTTGAAATTGGGTAAAACATAGAGCTTTTGAAGGTTTGAGGGGAGTAAAGTTAGGTGGTGTTGTTGAATCTTCCCTTGACAGTTTGTAAAAATTTCTGAAAGAGCATTTAATCAAATAACCCGATTTGAGTTTTTCTGGAAAGCAATCAAGGAGCCTTTGCCGTGGGTTTCAGGTCTGTGTTCCCTTTCCAGGTGGACGTAGCTGACGTGGAGGATGAAGAGAAGCGCTGTGATCTCTTCACGGAGCTCCTGGAGGCCAGTCACCAGGAGGTGGAATTCCAGCACCTGGTTTTGCTCCTGCAGGCTTGGCCACCTATGAAACGGGAGTACACGTGAGTATTAACATACAGGCAGACTTCTTTTCTTTTTTAATTTTCATTTGTTTTTCAATTGGTGGAAAATTACTTTGCAATTTTATGTTGGTTTCTACTGTACAACAGTTCAAATCAGTCATAAATATATATACATACATATATGTATATATATGTATGTATATCCCTTCCCACCTGAGCCTCCGTCCCCTTCCCCCATCCCACCCTTCTGGGTTATCACAGAGAACCAGGCTGGGCTCCTTGTTATTTACCAACTTCCCACATAACAATTTTACACATGCTGCTGCTGCTGCTGCTAAGTCACTTCAGTCGTGTCCGACTCTGTGCAACCCCATAGACGGCAGCCCACCAGGCTCCCCCGTCCCTGGGATTCTCCAGGCAAGAACACTGGAGTGGGTTGCCATTTCCTTCTCTAATTCATGAAAGTGAAAAGTGAAAGTGAAGTCGCTCAGTCGTGTCCGACTCCTAGTGATCCCATGGACTGCAGCCTACCAGGCTCCTCCGTCCATGGGATTTTCCAGGCAAGAGTACTGGAGTGGGGTGCCATTGCCTTCCCCGATATATGTCAGTGTTACTTTCTTAATTCATCCCACCCTCACCTTCCCCCGCTGTGTCCACAAGGTCATATGCTACTAGATTCATCAATACCATTTTTCTAGATTCCATATATATGTATTAATATGATATTTGTTTTTCTCTTCATGACTTACTTCACTCTGTATAAGAAATTCTAGGTTCATCTACCTCACCACAACTGATTAAAGATAGACTTCTTTTGTCTAGATTCTAGGTTTAAAAAATCAGTACCTGCAGGAGAACCAATGAAAGAAGGATATAAAATTAGTATTAGCCTTTAGATGAAATTAGAATTATTTTTCTTGAAATATCACAGTTTCTTTCCATTTCTCCTTAGCCCTAAACAAAAATATTTCATTTAGAAATAGAGACAATGCTTGATAGTAACATCTGGTTAAGGATATCAACAAAGCTTCCCTGGTGGCTCAGGCAGTAAAGAATCTCCCTGCAGTGTGGGAGACCCCAGTTCGATCCCTGGGTTGACAAGACCCCCTGGAGAAGGGAATGGCAACCCATTCCAGTATTCTTGCCTGGAGACTCCTAGGGACAGAGGAGCCTGGCAGGCTATAGTCCGTGGGGTTGCAAAGAGTCGGACATGACTGAGTGACTAACACACACACACATTTTTACCAAAAAACGTTTTGATGTTCTTTTAACACGGCTTACCATGCTAACTTGAGAACCCATGGGGGATAAATCGCTAATTCCCGTTTTTTGACAGCACACAGTGTTATGTGCAGTTGACATGCATTATCACTTCACACAACAAAGCTACTGCAGGAAGGTGATGTTATCTAATTTTACAATGAGAAAGTGGAAGCTCAGAAGTTAAATAATGTCAGGCATCACCTGGCCCCGAGGTGGAAGAGGCTGAGTTCCAACAGCTGCTGGAACCTTCAGCCCATGCTGTCTCCTCCGTGTCATATTGAGATTGGAGCCACATGGAGTTAGTCACACAGTCCTTGCACTACCAGCCATGGGTTCCTGTGGAAGACGTAGCCAGATCTCCTCTGAGCACATATGCTGCCTGTCATGAACCGCTGCTCCTTGCTGGCAGAAATCGAGAATTCCCCGTCTGATCCAAATGCCTGGGGCAGGCCTTGTCTTCACGTCCTTCCCGCGTCAGTGGGCGCTCTGTGCACACAGGCCAGCACACATCTCCGCACTTCAGACATTGCAGAAGGATGCTTTCCTGAAAATAGATTATTCCGTGAGCAGTTTAGGACTGCTAAGGAACATCTAGGCAGGCCTCTCCCCCTCAGATGAGACCATTATGAATTTATGAAGCAAACGGAGGAGAGGGGTGTTGTGGTTTGCATTTTTAACCAAGTGTTTTCATAAGGGCAGGCAGCAGCTCTTAGATCTCCATCTTCTGTGGCTGTGATGGCAGGCTGACATGCTGATTTTGAGAGTAGGTTCTTCCCTTTGCTTTTGAAACTCTGCAGTACCAATTCCCATGTCAAAGAAACTTTAGTTTCTCTTGTGACAGTCCCTTGAAACAGCATTTCCATTTGGTCCCTAATTATCTGGGCTGAGCAGCCTCCAGACTTAAGGGTGCTTGTTAAAAACAGTCCCATGCTTGACTCACTGAGTCCAACTCACAATACCTGGGCATCGACTTCTCACCAGCTCCTAGGAGATGATAATGGGAAACAGATGTGGGCCCCACTGGTTTAGACTGTCAGTACGGCTTCACTTTTTCAGAAAATCATTAGGGTTGAATTACAGATTTCTTCATACACTCAAAATGAATCTCTTAGTCTAGAGAGAATTTTTCAAATTCAAAATATGATACTTCTGGTAGATTAATTAACTGTGGTTCTGCAGTTTCTGTTACTTTTGGAACACTGACCATCTCAAGTTACTCACCCGCAAGAAGCAAGCTCAGCTTCTCTTAAAACATTTACTGCATTTAAAACATTTAATGAAGGCATTTATAAACAAAAGTAGGTCCATTTTCAAAGATACAGTCTTACTTTGGTAGTCCTGTGTGAAAATTGCTATCCTGTGTTTTGCACAGCTTCTTTGTGAAATCATTAGCATTAGAACCAATCATGAGTATCGTAACCAAGCATCAGCGATCCACTTAATCCTTGTACCACCTATGTCTCTACCTAGAGATAACCAAGTGTTAAATCAAATCAAGTCCATTTCTGCTTCTTTCCTGGCTCATCATACAGTGAGAATATATGATGGAATACTTGAAACAAGTGTTTTAAAGTACTTTTGAGTACTTTCCCCCCCAGACAACCCAACATATGACTCTAGGCTATAGCACTTTCAAAGCAACCAAAACGGGGGAGTGGAGCAGGAGAGAAGGATGGCGTGGCAGTGGCTGAATGTCGCCAGTCAACACAGTCAAGTTCACAACTGAAGACTGTGCTTGATCCACATGACTGCTGATTTACCAGTCCCAACTTTGGATTTTTAGTTTCAGTCCCTTGTAGGCCCTTGTATCCATACTAGGAATGCGTAAGAGATTTGTATTCAGGAATATCCATCATGTTCCTCCAGAGTGTCACAGCTGGCTGGTGGAAATTCCATTCTGATAGTTGTCAAAACCACTGGATGCGTTATGTTGACGAACCAGCATTTTTGCTGCAGGGAGGCGGCCAGTTAGGGAAAACCCCTGGGGAGCTGGGTCCAGACTTGAAAGAGGAAAGCAGAGGGCGAGTCCAGAGTGTCTGAAGACTCCTCCTCTGTCAGCCAGACACTCTCCCGGGCTTTGTTTGTACCTTGAAAAAGCAGCATCCTTTGTCCTCACAGGTTGTTAGTTTGAGCTGAGACACAAAGGCTTTGCCAGAGGCTAGTTTTGTGGCGTCCCCTTGTTGTTGCACTTGATGTTTTTCTCAGGCACAAGCAATGAAATTCTTTCAAGTAAGGGACTATCCTTGGGTGCTCATTGTTTAGAAGCTACAGCTGTGCTTTAATGAGCCAACAAACTCTTGATAAATAGTAAAATTATTGCACAATGTTGTAAGTAAAATCAGTACCCCAGAATGAATGTACCCTTCAGTTGTTTCTTGAAATATAAATTGTGATGTTTTTTATGAATTCAGAGTAGTGATAGCCAGAGAAGGGAAACAAAAGACAAACTTTTGTGCTTTTACGTCTCAGAAATAAGAAGAATAAATAAGATATGCCTGCTATCAAGAGTGACACTTCACATGACAAGCACCATTTATTAAGTGATGCAAGGAAAACATTAAATTGCTTTTTCACAGTGAAAAGAACCGAGGTCCAGAAAAGTTGGGTGGCCCCCCTATAAGCACATAACTAGGCTGAGAGTGTTTCAGTCACCTCTGTTGAGTTACCCAAGTAGCCAGGGAGCCAGAACAGCCCGAATGGCTGGGCTTCGAGCTGCCTGTGCTGGTCGTCATCTACCCACTGCCCCCATGCTTCTGGGCGCTTGTCTACCCTGCAGCAAGCTCTTTTCCCTCTGTTTGATGGGGTCTTTTCTCCAAGATAGACAGGAAGAAATACATCATCCTGATTATGATTGCAGTTTGCCAAAAGCATTTTACTTGAACAAGTGGGATTTCTTTCCTATTTTTAAATTTCTTACCACAGTCATTCTAAGTCTCATTGTTTCAAATGCCTGCATTTTTCTCCCTTGGAACCAGCGTGACCAATAATCCATGGGTGAGACTGGCCACAGTGATGCTTACCAGATGTACGACGGAGAACAAGGAAGGGCTGGGGAATGAAGTTTTGAAAATCTGCCGCTCTCTATATAACACTGAGCAGATGCTGCCTGCCGAGGTGAGTGGATGCTTAAGTGGCTTTGCTGGGGTCATCCCTTTCCTTCCCCACCGCTTTTATTAGAAGGAGTATCAGCAACTGTGCTTGGGTAACGTTTCGCCTAAGTTATAGGTAGGTAAAGCCCATAATCTGTAACATATCAAGTGAAGAAGAGCAGTGCTGAAAGGATGCTTTGAGGTCTTTTTCTCTTTGTTGGAGCTCTGAAGCGGTTTTCTTTTCACAAGTCCCACAGTAGAACCCAGTTTTCTGTTTTTTTTTGAATGCCCTTTTATGTCTAACTCACGTTTCTGTTGCAAGAGGTCGCGGTAGTTCAAGTGTCGTGTTTGCCTGACCCAGGCCAGTTGGTAATGTAGTGGTTACGTTAGTGTTCCTTGGCGGGTTACCAGCCACTCTTGATTTTCATATACTTTTTTGACATCGTTGTAATAACACTGTATAACAACAATATTTATTCTCTATAAACATGGTAAAAACACACGTTGACCTGTGTTCTCTGTTTGATCCCATAGCAGAGCTGTCCCAGAGATATTTATGTAATATGTATATATATGCATCCTGCTGCTGCTTAGTCATTTCAGCTGTGTCCGACTCTATGTGACCTTATGGACTGCAGCCTGCCAGGCTCCTCTGTTCATGGGATTCTCTAGGCAAAAATACCAGAGTGGATTGTCATGTCCTTCTCCAGGGACTCTTCCCAACTCAGGGATCAAACCTGGGTCTCCTGTATTGCAGGCAGATTCTTTACCTCTGAGCCACCAGGGAAGCCCTATATGTATATATATATAAATTTCTACATTCTAAAATAAGCACATATTAGCTACAGTCCCTGCCATGGATCTGACCTCAGCAATATATTATTTGAGCAATCTACGTCTTAAATTTAAGCATCTGGATAATGGCATTAAGTTGATTAATTGATTTTTGAGTTTTTACCACATAAGAGATAAACTTGAAAATGAAATTGTAAATATGATTCTTTGAATCTTCATTGTAATCATGCAAGGAAAATGTTCTCATTATGAATGCACACTTAATGAATTGTTTTCTGAATGAAGGACTGGCTAAGTGTTTTTTTATTGAAGTTAAAGTATTGAGTCCATTTGAAGATGTCTTCAGCCACCAGAATGACAGAATTATTCTTTTACATAATTAAAGTACCAACACCAGAAAGCACCCCCCCTTACTCTGATAGCCTGTGATTTCCTCATATCCACTCCCTCTTTACTGGTGGTCGGCTCTGCTGTGTTGTGAACACCTGGAGAGCGGGACCCATGGCTACAGCATCTCGTTCCCGTCAAGGCAGGATTTAGCAGACTGGAGAGTGGGGACTGAACAGCGCTAGTTTCCCCCATCAGGGTGAAGAAATAACGTGGTTTTCACCTTTGCCTTCACATGCGCTAAGATCGCGCATTGTTAGGTCAACTCCAAACGCCACAAGTGGCCTACTGTCAGTTCTTCTGAATCTAGGTTAGGAAAACATTATTTCAGATCACTGGACCTCCATTTTCTCATCTCTGAAACAAGGGGTTAGACCCCATGACGTCAGAGGGGACTCTTATTCCGTCTGTTCTTCAAGGTCTCTGGTCCTGGGCGGAGTGTGAGCCGAGGCTGTATGTTCTCTTCTTCATCCTCAGCACATAGTCCACTGACGAGCCCATCATTCTCTTGGGGTGAGGAGTGGAGTGCTGCATTGAGCCCCATTTTGAAGCGGATCATTATCCCTTCTCTGATGTAATCTGATGAGATGAAAGATCATTATCAAGATCATTATCTGTTGCCACAGTGCCTTTTTTTTCCTTCATTTTTCTTGTGCTGCTCTGTCTTTTAATTGGATATGTATCTAGATTTTTTAAAATTTCCTAAGGATGCCATGATTGAAGGAACTTTGCAAATCTTCTGTTTGTATTAATCACTAAATGTGCTGAAATGTGAATTAGAATTATTACAAAGGAAGGAGCAGTATGATGACAAAATGGAGATGTGTTGTTTATTTTCCCACCTTTGGAGATCACTTAGTCTCATTTCAGACTTCTCTAAGATTTAACATCACTGTGGCAGTAAAAGTATTCATGACTCTTCTTTTATTCTAGTACCTTTGGTTACCCTGATGCATGGTGTGTGAAATGCGATGGCCTAATTATCTCCAACAGGACTTAAAGGGGCTTACTTTTTCCATCATCCCTGTTTCCCATCCCTCCCACCAAGTTCCCATATGTAGAGATTTTTCTTTTTTTTTCCTTCATGACTTTTCATAACTGCCTGCTGCTGCTCATGGTACTTGTTTACTTATGGCCCTGGTGGTTGTGCCGATGACAGATATGACCAGAAAGATAAAAGTCGCTGTCTTATACAGGTCACGTGTCCCCCAGTCTTGAAAGTTAGGCATCCTCCTTCCCAGCTTGTATCCATGGCAATACATGAACCATTCTCAGGAGTGGGGGATCTGTAGAACAGGAAATGGGCAACTTGGCATAAAACGAGCTCTTGGCATTTAGATTTAAAATTCCGCATCACAGCTATTTGTGGCTGCCCCCGAGAGCCCATGTGGAGGCACAGAGAGTAGTGTTGCAGACATCTTGGCTGGGTGTGTGGGCATCCGCCACCTGGGTGACCCCCCTTCCACTTAGTGTGATTGTTCGCTCTCACGGTTAAGGCACTTCTGATGACGTCAAAAGCTTGATTTTCAATGACCCCTATTCCGGCACACTTTGTGTTCCAGGCCCTTGCTGCGGGCCCTGGCACACCTTTAGGTGCTGGATACCCCCCGGGCCAGCAGGAGGCAAGGACAAGAGGTGGACCAGTCTCGCTTCTCTGACAACCATCAGCCACAGGGCCCAGGACATCCCCACGAGTCCCAGTCCACAGCAGGGAACAGCCTGCAGGACTCTGACCTGGCTTGGGGCCCTGCCCAGCTACTCCTCTTTCGTTAAAGGCTTCTCACTATTGTTCTGTGTCCTGATGGCCAGACAGCTTGAGCTGTGAAGGTGCCATGCAAAGGGTTTCACTTTGTTCCTTTCACCTTTCCTGTAGCTCTCTAAATCCCTCTGTAAACATCCTAATAAACTGTCCTCTTGTAACAGAGGGGAAAATGCCTGATGAGTATAGTATAGTACTTAATTACAAAGTATTTAGCCAATAACTGTTAACTGAGATAAAAAAAAAAAAAAAAAACCCACTCAGTAGCTCTCATAAAATGAATTCTTCCATTTCTGGATGTCCTTATCTGGCTGTGGGATACTAGCCATTATGCCTGCTCAACAGGATATAAAGGTGATTGCCATAAATTTTTCATTGAAGCTAAGATAGCTTAGTGATGTGCTTATTCTGAATATTGTAAGTTCCTGAAAAATAACCTGTTTACCAATTTCTGATAACTTATAAGCAAATATGAGTGTTAAGAGAGGGAAATAATACAGATAATTTGAGGCTTCCCTGGTGGCTCAGATGGTAAAGAATCAGCCTGCAATGCAGGAGACCCAGGTTTGGTCCCTGGGTTGGGAAGATGCCCTAAAGAAGCGACTGGCTACCCACTCCAGTAGTCTTGCCTGGAGAATCCCATGGACAGAAGAGCCTGGTGGGCTACAGTCAGTAAGGGTGCAAAGAATTGAACACGATTGAGCAACTAACATTTTTTTTCAAATAGCAAGCAAATTTGGAATACAGAGAAGGAAAAACTTTCTTGCCCTCAAATGAAGCAGATAGATGAATGATCACAGTAATACAAGGTGACAGATAATGTAGGAAATATCTGACGAAGTAGAGCCAGGATGTAGGAGTGGCAAACCTGGGCCATCAGAGGTGCTGTCACGGGAAATAGGGTTTTCTTGTGCCTGTGTAAACTGAGACCTAAGGATGAATTGAGAGTTGATCACACAGAGAGACAGCAGAGGTTGCATCCATCGCGTGTGAACACCCAGAGGTCTGTGAGAGCCCAGTGTTCCCTGCTGGTAGCCACAGGCCACATGTGGGTACTAAAATTAAGTTTAAATTAAGCAAAATGGAATGAAATTCAAAGTGTAGTTTCTCAGTGGCACTAGCCACATCTCAGATGCTCACAAGCCCACGTGGTCCTCGCCTGCCCTGTGGGACAGCGTGAATGCAGAGCGTCCCAGGATGGGAGGAAGCCCTCCTGGGCGCTGCCTTTCATGGACCGTGCAGGATGAGGGAAGGGGGAGCCGTGGTTCCAGGGAGGCGGGCAGAGGAAACAGATGAGTGCTGTTTGGGCTCGACTGCCACATCCCTGAATTTACATTTCACTTTCCCGAATGGTTTCTGCAGGTTTTGGCATCCCAGGTTAAACATCGACATTTCTCTTTGGCCCGGATGCTGGGTGAGACCCCTCCGTGTGCTGCCTGTGCTTGAAGGCACACAGAGCTCTTTGCTGAATTAGATCTATGTTTGAAGCACGTGTTTGGCAGAACTGTTTCCCTGCCAGTATTGATCTTGTGTGGCACAGCATTCCAGTCTGATTTCCAGCAGTGGCCTAAAAAAAGATCATGAGTAGAATTCCAAAGAGACCTTTACCCCAGACTTTAAATAGGAGCTTCTTTATGTAGCCTTATTTTATCCAATCTGTATAATAACCTAAAAGAATTATGAAAATACCTGAAATGTGAGTTTTTCTTCTCTGATAGCTACTGTTAGGGTAGCACAAGAGTAGGAGGATCGATCAGGCCCGCACAGGGCAGTGATTCTGTGTTCTTTCAAAAACAACCCTTGCTTTATGTAATGAAGTCGCACTCACTGTCTGGTCTTTGGTCCAAGTGTTCTGTTCTTTACAGCTAAAATCAGGACACCAAGGGAATATGTAACTGGGCAGGGAGGAATAGCTTGAAAATTTGTTTTCTACGCTTTTATACTTTGGTTGTGAAGGATTGTTATGTTTATCTTATAGAAAAGGCTGCTCTCTGATGACAGATTCAACCAGTATGAAAAAGAGCTGTAAATAAAATTAAAATACATCTGTGGTGATCTGAATATGTTTTCATTTTTCTGGACCACAGATAGTTTTCATGAAGAAGGAACATCTTGGGTATATCAAGCATTCAGTTCACCTTGACATTAACTCTCAGTTCAGTTGCTCAGTCGTTTCTGACTCTTTGCAGGCCCATGGACTGTGGCCCACCAGGCTTCTCTGTCCATGGGGTTTCCCAGCAAGAGTGCTGGGGTGGTTGCCACGGCCTCCTCCGGGGGACTTTCCCGACCCAGGGGTTTAACCCGCGTCTCTGGTGTCTCCTGCATCGGCAGGCAGGTGTTCTACCACTCGTACCACCTGGGAAGTCTTGACGTTAACCGTAAACAGGTTTTAAAATGTTTAAATTTCCGATTTCCTTTGTTACACTGAATGATAACTAGATCTTTTTGATAATGTTAACAGTCAAGAATAGTTTTTGTTGTTAAGCGTCTCGTCGATGCTGAGCATTGAGCATCCTTATTTACTAACACTTATTCTCACACACACACAGAACACTGCACAGTAGATACAGTTGCCTCCATTGTACTTGGGAGGAAACTAGGGCTCTGAGAGTTCAGAAAAATTAATTCCAGCCCTCTAACCATCTAGTGGGATCCTACGCAGCCATTAAAATAACAGTATTGTAGATGAGTATGTGATACTCTGAAAGGTTTTATCAATTAAGATGGTGAATTGAGTGAAGCAGGTACCAAACCCTACATCAGGGTGGTCCGCTGTGTGTCTTTTGAACAGTCACCGACGCGCGCGCGCGCGCACACACACACACACACACACACACACACACACACACACACACACACACACACACACACACACACACACACACACACACACACACACACACTTGTAGGAAAAGGAGAGGAAAGACGCCTCCAGAATCGTGCCGGGGCTGTGATGCATCCCCTCTCCTTCTCACTCACAAAGTCGCCCTTGTGGTTCCAGGGTGTGAAGGAGCTGTGCTTGCTGCTGCTTGATCAGGCCCTGCTGCTCCCGTCGCTGAAGCTTCTCCTGGAAAGCCCAGACGAACGTCTGCATGCTATGGCCCTGGACCACATCACTGCCATCGCTAAGGTACTCCCCACTGAATTCACTCATTCTTACTTTGCAGAGACATGCATTGGTATTGCAGTTCTCATCAATAACAGCGGTAATTTACTCAGGACTGTTTTACTTACACTCTGACCACAATAGCTGTTTGTTTGTCTACAGTAGGTATTTGTGGTTTGCAGTAGATATTTGTTGACAAAACATTTTCTAAGCTTCTCCCGTGAACCACAGAGTGTATCTAGTGCCAAGAATGCAAATCCGGATCAGGATGCATTTTCTCTAGAGAAGCAGAGTATCAAGTCTCTTTAAGAAAATTTCAGAGCCACCTGGCGCTAGCGGACTAGTCTTGCCACTTGAAATCTGGGGCGAGGAGCTCCTGACATCAGGAAGATTTTCTGTGCCTGCATGTGTTTGGTTATCCACTAATTAAAGGTGAGGAGGAGTCCTGCTAATGGCACCAGCGGAAATCTCAAGCTTGAGTTTCCTCCGGCAGCCGACAACGCCACTGAAGCCCATCCTGGCTTGTAGAAATGGGAGCCAGTACCGAGGCTAGAGAGCTCTCCCTGCAGAGTGGCTGCCTTATTATCGTGAAGATAATAGTTTTTAAGGAAGAAACTTGTACTTCCCTTTTAAATTTTACACTTTAGATAGCTCAGAGTTGTGTTTCAATGAATTTGCATTGTATGATCCTTCTGTGGGACACTCACTCTTTCATCTGAATTGTGTATGTGTGTGCTTTAACAACAATATAAGAGCGTGTCTTCTAGGGGCCAGAGAGGGTAGGTGAATCCTAGGGCAAAGGTGCAGTGACAAGATGGATGAAAAGATGTCTTGGATTTATAGCTTCATTAATGACAGAGGGTACAGAAAGCAGGACATAATTGCCTTTGGAAATAGTCATAATGAACAAGATGAGAAAACTGTCATGCCTTTATTCATATTTTCAAAATAATGTAAAGTTTCTGTGTAGATTTTATTTTTAAAAATGCCTTTTATTATCATTGATAATTGAGCATAATAGGGGCCTTTCTGGAAACTAGGCTGAAGTATGAAATGGAGGGGACTTGTCTAGCAGTAGCCTCTCTGTGCTAAAATAACAGTTGCATAATACTGGGATTTGCAAGAAACTGAGAGCTGCAGTAAGATTTTTTTTCTTAGCTGATTTTTTATTGGAGATCCAAGGCATCAGGAAGAAGGGAGAGCTAGAGAACCAGCGTGCTGTCAGTGTTTTCCTTCCGTCACCACCCTTGTACACAGTATTCATATCTCTGCTCAAGTATTCCCAATAAAACTTGCCATGGACACCTTTGAGAATAAAACAGTGATGTATTAAACATTGCTGTTCCCTATTCATCCTGTGTAGGGCATTCCTGATGTCCTCATGAATTCCATAGGAGTACAGATCCGTTTTCATTGTAAAGATTCTTTATCACAAATGCATCAGTCAGAACTGCAACTAGAAGGGGAGCTCCCTAACTGTGAACCAGCCCTGCTGACTGCCTCACCGCCCCCCAACACACACATGCTATCAAAATAAGAAACTAAACGGGGATGTTGCCCACACCCAAGTCATTTATAAATGGCACTAGTTTGCCTTTGTGACACTTTATCTGCACATTTGATATACAGTCTTGTGCTTAAAACTCTGGATCTTGAATCATTTCGACTGTGGCTGGTTCACCCGGAGTTGTGATGAAAACACCCGAAACCCCTGTGGCCTTCAGGTGCAGAAATCAAAGCCAGAGGTGTAAATTGCTGAGGTGAGTCTGTTTCCTACCACTGAGACCCTTCTAGGCATTCAGTAATGACACTGACTTGTAACTTCTCTACTCTAAGATGAGCACTCCTGTTAGGCTGGCCCATCTGCGACCTTCACGTGCGTTCACGGAAGATTTCACATCCTCCAAGGAACTAAAGTGTTGCTGAGTTTTCCAATTTTTAAACATATTTTAACTTTTATTTTGAGATAATTTTAAGCTCCCATTCAGTTGTAGGCAATAACACAGCAGGATTTTTTTATACCCTTCATCCAGTTTCTCAAAGCGTTGACATCTTAACATGACTTTAGTATCCTTATAACGAGGATGTTAGCAGAGATACGATCTCTGGACCTGATGCAGACTCCACAGTTTTACATGCCCGTGTGTGTGTGTATGTCCATGTTTAAAGTTCTGTGCAGTATTGTCACATGGAGATTCATGTGACCAGATCCATAGTTAGGATCTGGAACAGTTCATGACAAGGATCCCCTCCAGCCACCCTTTGTAGCCACAGCCACCCACCCCCTCCCTCTCCTACTCACCGAGCAACCAGTGAAGGCGCTCATCTGTTCTCCATCTCTGTAATTTTGCCGTTTCAAGAATATGATATACATGGAAAGAAATTACTGTGATTTATCATTGCTCTCCCAGCACCATTAAAAAGTCATGTTACCCTTTTCTAAGGGAAGAGTTTCATTGGGCCTTTTTGCAGGTCTCCTGTCAAGCTATTTTACATCATACTTGGTTTTGGCGTGAAAAATACGATGTGAAAGATACTGGTTTTCTTCTTTTGTGTTTATTTTCCTATTCACTCTGCCCATTAGTGGGCGACCCTGAGTTCATCAATAACTTGTTTCTCCCTTAATGGTTGTTGGCAATAGTTCCTGTTGATACTAAAAGGAAAAAAAAAATTTTTTTTCAGAGAAACTCCTCTGATAGGTGTCAGTCATTCTTGCACAGTGCATGGATCCAGGAGAAAAAATGCACCCCCCTCCACTTGCTGATAATGTGTATTCGTCATAATATACTGACAGCTTTATAGGGGTTTATGTTTCAAAGGATGATGCTTAAATGCTGATGCCAGAGACCGTAGTGGTTTCTCCTCCAATAGCGGTGTTCACTTCTCTAAGCTTTTCTGAAATTGAAAACCTGTGGTGTTTGGTGTGTTCTTCTTACCAGTGGCCAACAGCCTCTTCCCTGGGCCAGGAAGAGAAAGGCCTTCTTAGGGATTATATCATTGGTGAATAATTAAAACCCTGATGTGGTCCATACGTCAGATCACCCATTCCATCAGCCTCAGTGAGATTTAGAGCTTACCTTCAAAACCTTTTTTCTCCAAGAAGGATATGCCTTGATGATGTGTTTGAATCTCCTCTTGGGGATATTTTCTACCAGGTGGAAGTCTCTTGACTCATTTCATCAAAGTAAGCAGATCTGTGTTTATAATATCTCCGTGGACTACAACATTTTCCAATTCATAATTCCAGACCAATGGTAGCTTCTGCTCTTTACTGCTTCCTCCTTTTCAGTGCTGCTCAGTACCTCTGTCCCCACCTCACATCGCAGGGACTTGCCTGGACCACATACCTATTAAAAGAATCATTCATGGAAGAGAGTAGGACCTTTGGCACCTAATTAAGTGTTTCTCCCTGATGCTAGTAATAACTGTCTTCCAGTACCAACTGTGCTGGATGTTATAAAAGGCCCTTCCTCACTTTCCCTTTTTAATAATCCTCTGGGAAGATACCATTCTGGTTTCACAGATGAAAACACTGGAACTCAGGGGTCATATAGCCAGCAAGCAGCCAGAGCTGAAACTGAAGCCCTGAATCCGGTGTTCAGCATCTGTGTTTAATCACACTGCTGCTTTTGACCTAACTGGTAGACTCTCTTATATTGGAAAAAGGTTATCTCTGTAGAGAAGTGGACTCACTGAAGCATCTTGAACTGGATAATATCAGCACTGAAAATAGTAGTACAGAGCTGGTCTGACAGCTTGCCTGGCACAGGGCTTCCTCGTTCAAATTCCCCAAGTCACTGGGCCCTGATGGAGCCTGACTAGGGTGGGAGCCGACCAGTCCTGGGTGCCTGTGTCAGGATTAAAACCCTCACAAAAGAGCACCTCCAGAATGAAGGCTCCTTTGAATGCGTGGCCCTCAGTCCTGCCCGGTAGAGTTGTTTTCACATCACAGTCCTTCATGTTTTTAATAACTGTGATTTTGCCGTGAAGGCACCAGAACCTACCAACATCACCCACAGTGACCAGTGTCTCGGTTGGAGGGAGAGCTTTAAAGGTTCTCAGGAAAGCATGGTTGGGTTAACATATTTACAGTTGGCCCTTGGACAGCACAAGGGTTAATCTAGGTATTAGTTAGACTTGGCCCTCCGTCTCCAAGATTCCTCTGCATCTGTGGTTTCCACCGTCCAGGGACTGATGTAACGTCCAGGCAGTGATGTAATGTTTCCTACTGAAAAAAAAAAAAAAATCCCGCATAAGTGGCCCAGGGTAGTTCAAACTCAGTTTAAGGGCCAACTGTGTATAAAACCATGAGGCCTTGCTTTCTTTATTCCCCCTTTAATTCAGTCCAGATTTCCACTGAGGCCCTCCCTGGTGAGCATCTGTGCTACCATCGCTGGGTACCCACGATGGTAGCATCTGTACTACCCACAACATTTCCTTCTCTGCTGAAGTCAGGGGTACACACGGCCCTCCCGACCCCTGCATGCAGTGAGAACCAGGACTTTAGGCTGGGCGCTGGACTGCCCTGTTTGGTGTCCACAAAGTCCTTCTTTGGCTTTGGCCCTAACGTCAGTGGTTTTCTTCTAAGCATATCCAAACCAAGTTAGGCTGAAGCGATCCAGTCATGTAGAGGAGAATCAAGCAGCTGATTTCCTATATATCTTACAGATGTCAGTTGATGTTAAACCACCCTCTTTTTACAATCACCGTTCTTGCACCTTTTAGTCTCTCAGAATTTTGGGCATATATATACTTACTTCTAAATGGCATGCGAACCCGAACATAATCTAAACATGTTACTTTCACCCATCATTTCTTCATTCTCAGCTGGTGGTTAGTCTTCTTGATGAAGGAAGCTCTGGTACCACATATCTCCCAGTATTCTCAACTGGTTGCCTCTAGCGACAGGCAGCTCACTCCCTGTGGGTTAACCTGTGAGGTTTCTAGACAGCTCTGAGGGGTGGCTGACCGACTTAGCACGAACAGATGTATAAAGTGCCCATTGTGCACAGCCTGATACTGTGTGCAGGACTGAGGAGTGGGTAGGACGTTTGTAAAGACGAAATATCATCCCTCTGTGTAGAGGAACTGTGTCATGGGGAGACTGACATATGAAACAATAACACAGGAGCTAAGGAGGATGAAAAGAGGGCAAGTGAAAAGTGTGGGACGGGCCAAGCTCAGGGCCCCAGAGTGAGTCACTGAAGCGACCAAGCTTTAATCATCCTCAAAGGTTCTCTCCCGCTGTCAGATCCTAAGTCGGAGGACTGTCTGGATTTTGGCTCCAGAAGAGGCACACTGCTTATCCCAGGCCAGGAGTGGGGCTGATGGTATTCCAAGAAATGAAGTCTGAATGGCCTGTAAGTCAACACAGAAAACAAAGATTTATTTGCGGGCGTTTTTCTTATTCTAGGAATACACTCGTGTTGGCTTTTTATTTTTCTGTACTTTCAGTTGGTGTATTAAATCACTCTTACTAGTAATAGTGTATGTAGCAGTGAGACAAATATTCTTTCCTGAAGTAAACAGTGAAATTATATCAAATAATCTTCTTTAAAGTAATTGAAATGAGGTCCTTCATGCATTATGCTACTGGGATTTCAGCTTCCCTCATTACTGTAATTACTCTTAGCTTCGTATAGATCCATAAAATCAAAGATTTAATTCAGAGAAGGTTCATTACCTATTGTTGAAACAGGAATTAAGCAGATAACATTTTAATGGCTTGGAAGACAGTAGTGCTTTATGCTTTAATAGATTTTTTTCCCCCAAGATCAGCAAAGTTTCTTTTAGTCTCAAAAATTAATCACCAACACCCCCCCCCCCAAAAAAAATTCACTGATAGAGAAGACAAGCCTTTTACTCATTTTCTGAAATATGTAAGCCCTTTTCCTTCTGTGCTTTATTCCTGACTTGTGTGACTGTAATAACTCCAGCCATTTTCTGAACTTAAACTCTATTCCAGGCATTGTGCTAGGCACCTAAACACATAGATTATCTCCATCCCTGTCTGTTGTCTGTATTTCACATGTGGAAACTGGGCCCTGAGAAATTGTCCTCAACGAGGTCACACATCTATCTAGCTAAAAAGCCAGGATTGGAAATTGGTCTCTAACCCAGAAGCCTCTCTGCCTTCTTTTCACAAGACAGCTCCTTCTCACTCCCATTCAAAGCTATTTGATCGGAGGAATTAAATCAGCTAATCCTCCTAGGCTTCTCTCATATTTATTTCCAACATCCAGCTGACTCCAGAACTGACAAAATATATTTTCTTCCCCAAGCCCTAAAAGCATCAATCAAGCCAATGTCAGGGATGTGTGATTCTCCCCAGACCATATTCCAAAGTGACTCCTGATCAATTAAAAAGTTAGATATTTTTAAAATCAGAAAATTATATATATAAACACAGACATACACATACACACATACCATGTCCTTCCAGGAAGTTTAACTTCTAAGCTTTAAACCAATAGGAAAAGAGTCATAAGGGAATGCATCCTTTCCTGATAATACACAAGTGTAAAACTCCTACAAGACAACAAATAACCAAATAGAATTGCAAACAGTAGGTTAGAATGTCTATTATAACTAAAATCAAGGTTAATGTTTAAGTTACAAAAGAATTCTTCATGTGTACAATGATGTTGAGATTCCAATAAATGAGTAAAGGATTTGACCCTTCCCATAGGAAAAAATAAAAATGACAGGAAATGTATGGGGAAAATTCATTCTTGCTAATAAACAAAAAATGAAAGCATCTTTGAGATACCAATACATATCTCCTAAATTAGCAAAGTAGTTTTCTTTTCAAAGTAATAACATCCAAAGCTGGGAAACTTATAGTGAAACTGACACACTCCCCCCAATAGCAGCGCTGTGCGCTGGACGGTCCACGTCTCTGTGTCACTGCTTTCCTCTCGTACCCTCAGCCAGAAGATGTTTTGGACGCTTTGCCCCGTGTAGTAGTCTGCTTGGGCTGCCGTAACAAAGTGCCACAGACCAGGCAACATTCAAATATTAGAAATGTGTTTTCTCACGATTCTGGAGGCCCAGAGTCCAAGATCTAAGGAGCCAGTGGGATTGATTGATTCTGAGGCCTCTCTCCTTGGCTTGTAGATGGCTGCTTTCTCCCTGTGTCCTCACGTGGTTTCCTCTTGGCTTGTGTGTCTGTCATCTTCTCTTCTTATAAAGATACCAGTCATAGTGGGTTAGGATCCATCCCCATGACTCAGCTGACTCGTTTACCTTACTTACCTCTGTAGAGGCCTTGTCTCCAAATGCAGTCATGTCCTGGTGTCTTGGAGGTTAGGACCTCAACACATGCGTTTGAGGGGATATAGAGATGATTGCATGGCATCACCAACTCAGTGGACATGAGTTTGAGCAAACTCCAGGAGACAGTGGAGGACAGGGAAGCCTGGCGTGCTGCAGTTCACGGGGTCACAGAGAGTCGGACACCACTTGGTGAGTGAGCAGCAACAACATGTGCATCCCGTAAGACCCCAGCTATGCCTCTCCTCATAAATTATCCTAAGGGGCTTCCCTGGTAGCTCAGTCACTAAAGAATCTTCCTGCAGTCCAGGAGACCCGGTTTCAATCCCTGGGTTGGAAAGATTCCTTGGAGATGGAAATGGCAAACCCACTCCAGTATTCTTGCCTAGAAAATCCTATGGACAGAGGAGCCTGGTGGGCTACAGTCCAAGGGGTGGCAAAGAGTTGAACATGACTTAGTGACTAAACCACCAAGGAGGTAATTCAAATAAAGAGAGTATATGTGCAAAAATCATTCATTTTTAGTGTTTCATAATGTCAAGTAACTAAAGGAAATCACTCCTGAGTATTCATTGGAAGGACTGATGCTGAAGCTGAAGTGCCAATACTTTGGCCACCTGATGCAAAGAACTGACTCATTGGAAAAGACCCTGATGCTGGGAAAGATCGAAGGTGGGAGGAGAAGGGGACGATAGAGGATGAGATGGTTGGATGGTATCACCAACTCAATGGACAAGAGTTTGAGTAAGTTCTGGGAGTTGGTGATGGACAGGGAGGCCTGGCATGCTGCAGTCTGTGGGATCTCAAAGAGTCGGACACGACAGCGATTGAACTAAACTGATGTATAGTAGGAGAAGTTAAATAACTTGTTCAATAGACTACATTATAGCCATTAAATTTTTTTAGAATGAAAACTATGTGAAATATTTTTTAAAAATTCTCAACATATGAGCAAAGTAGGATACAAATATCACACAACTTGACTGGGCAAATATATCAGCATATGGATAATCAGTGGAGAGAAAAAGTCATGTTCTTGAGGTGATCCTGATATAGTAGACTTCTTTCTGTTTTAAGATGGTTTCCGGCTAGGTTAGAAGAGCAGTTCTAACTGGTAAGACAGGACCAGGCTTCTGTGGGTAGGTACCACCAGATTTTTAGTGCCATAAGTTGGAATTTGGTTAAAAACAAGGAAAATGAAGATAAGTTGAGGCTTGACAAATTAATGTAGCAGCTCCAACATGTGGCAATGATGCCAGAACTCTGCTGTACTGAGAGGAAGAAGCCAGGCTGGCCTCGGTGCTCCCAAGGCAGGAGGCTTGGTGTGTGGAGAGGAGCCCATCTTGACTGCCGGTGACCTTGGGCAATCCTTTCCTTCTCTGCCCCTCAGGCTTCTCTTGTTTAAAATGTGGGTGTTGGAATGGGTCCTTCGAAAAGCCATCTCTTTCTTTATTCTTTCATTCTCTGTTTTGTCCCACATATGTAAATATACATCTACGCAGTCTGTTCCTTGCACATGACAATTATCAAGTATACTCTGGCCATGCATACATCCTTCAAAGAGCCAGAATCGGGTAGAAAGTCAAAGAAAGGAAATAGCATCAGCCACTTTGTTTCTCCAGCATTTGTTTATGAGAAGCCAAATCAGAATTTCGCCCCCACCTTCCCCTGGCCGCCACCCCGGCTCAGAGGAGGTCAGCAGTCTCTGCCTTTCTTTAGGGAACCTCTGAGCACACCAGGGCCAAAGGTGGAACATCCGAGTTCACAGCCGTGACTTCAGCCATTGGTTTTCTCACCCAGGATTGTAGATGGAGAGCTTTGGGGGGAGGTGGACACCCACCGTGCCCCCTGCCCTGGGACAGGGCAGCTGTCCCCAAGGCACATCTTGTGGGAAAATCCAGTTTTCAGGGTGTCCTCGTGCTGGAGAGAAGCAAACAGAAGAGAAGGGGTCAGAGGGGCAGCAGCCATCGGCGTTGACAAAACCCCTGTCTCTCCCTCGAGCTGGAAAAATCCATCATTCCCTTTATAGGAGCCTGAATTTCAGGCCCCGAAAGAGAGGGTTCATGAGTCAACAGAAAGAATAATAAAGGTGTCCCAGCCTTGAAGACTTACTCAGGGCAGCACAGAAAGTATCAACCTGCAGTGTTTGTACTTGAGCCTTTTATCTATGTATTTTATCAAAAACATTTGCCTGTAGCATCCTGGCACACGCTCTGCTTCCTCCTGGACGGTTAGGTGGAAGCCTTCTTTATTTTTAAGGGTGAATCAAAATAACAGCACACACAGTGAGTCAGCTGCCCACTCGCATGTGTGTGTGTGCGAGTGTGTGCTTGCACGAGCGTGTTTGGAGGCAGCGGAGTGCAGTGAAAGCATGTGAGCTTTGGAGTTACTCACCCATTCACACATTTGCTCCACAAATCCTGCTGAGTTCCTGCCACGAGGCGCATGCTGTTCTGGGCAGGGGGTGCTGTGGGGTACACAGAAGAGACACCATCCCTGCTCTGGGGGAGCTCGTGGCCTGGGAGAGGGCGAACACATGGTAAACACCCGTGAACCCATCAGAGAGTAGGGCTTCTGGTCCAGCTCACCACGGACCCGCCACATGACACGTGACACCTGACTGTGACCTCGCTGAGCCCCAGTGTGCGCGTCTGTCCGGTGAGATCAGAGCCACTTTAAAGAGATATTGTGAGGCTTAGAGAGAAGGTGCCTCACTCAGCGGCACGTGGAGGGGTCTCAGGACGCAGCCGGCACGGCAATGGGACTCCAGTCCCGATTTCCCACTTAGGAAGCAAAAGAGAGAGGGAAGGAAAACACAGAGCTCATCAACAGCCCGCAGGTGGCGGGTGAAACCGCTCATGCTCCCTTCAGCAGAAACACTAGTCTTGTCCCAGCTGCTTTTGCTACCACCTCTGAAAACACAAACAAACAAACAAAAAAATGCAAAATTGAGTTCCCCCTCTGTCTTTGTGAGTCTGAGGTGAGCGAGTGGAGTGTAAGTGTTGATGGAGGCGAGAGGCTGAAGAAGGGAAGCCCAGGCTTTGCCAGACTCTCAGTTCCGAGGCCAGAGTCTCCTGCTGTCCTGTACACGTGCACAACCGTGACAGGGTTCAGTGGTGGGGCTCAGTCAGTCAGCACATGTTGATTACACTGGATGCTGAAATGGAAGACGTGTAAAAGCCTCTGCGCCCTCTAGAAGCTCCCAGTGCAGCAGGGGAGGCAGACGGACCGGTCACTGTAACCCAGCCCCAAGAGGGAAGGGAGGTGTGTGCGGCGTCTGGAGTGTGGAGGGAGCAGGGACCGGCTTGGCAACAGATGTAGGGGAGACGTCACCCAGAAGGCAACACGAGCTGACGTTTACCTGGGGCCTGGAGAATTCCATGGACTGTATAGTCCATGGGGTCACAAAGAAGCGGACACGACTGAGTGACTTTAACTTTCACTAGAAGGATCACAGGGGCTAAGACAGGCACCGTCTGCTACTGGGCAAACTCTTATCCTCAGAATTTCTATTATTCTCATCCTTCCAGCCAGTAGGCGCCTTTGACCTCATCTTCAGCAGCCTTCCCTCCTTGTCAGGGAACACAAATCACAAGCACATGGTGTTTAGTTACCTAACAGAGTTGGTCTAAACAGGAGAAAACTGGCTTTGAAATGCCACATTATCTCCACAGTTCCTACAAGCAAAACTATTAAAAGTACACAGTGACATGAAGTAGAAGCCGTCTTTGAAGCTGTTTTTTAAAATGTTTATTTTGTACTGGAGTATAGCCAGTTAACACTGTTGGTAATAGTTGCAGGTGGACTGCAGAGAAACTCAGCCACACATATACATGTATCCAGGCTGCCACTTAACACTGAGCAGAGTTCCTGTGTGAAGCTGTTTTTTTAATGTAAATGAGAAGCTCTGAATTTTGATCTTTGATTAGTATTGACTTGATTCCTTACAAAAACATGGACGGTAATATAAAACAGAAAAATAGAAGTTAAGGGTCAAAACTGTGGAAAGCTATCATAGACCAAGAAGACCAGGGAAAAAATAGAGAGATGATCCTACCAAAAGAGCGCAGAAAACTTTTTTTTTTTTTTTTTTTAAAGGTGAGTTTGGTTCTAAGCTTCCGAGAGGCTTAAGCAAGAGCAGCTTTTAAATACCTCCTGTCGGTTATCCTATTTACACCCATGGGGCTGATGGATATACCTTCTCAATGGAGCAGAAAAAAAGGTTTTCCTGTTCTGAAAAGAATTGTTTTCACAGGGATCTACATAAAGGAGAGGGTTGAGGTTAAAGAACATGGACCGTGGTGAGGCACAAATGAAATGGTAAATGTGCTTATTAAAAAGTTCAGGCTTTGAAGTCCACACTGACCTAAATTCAGATTCTCGCTCCACAGTTTACTGACCACGACATTAAACAAAATTCTTACCCATCAATATCCTAATCTGTAAAAGTGCGGCCTTCACAGGGTTGAGCTTGGGGGAACTCAATGAAAGGAGACGTGTCTGGTGTGTGGTACGGTTTCTGACACGCAGTGTGGTAGCCATCAACGTGATTCCAGGGGGAGCCGCTCTTGGTTCATGGCCGTGTCTTCTGTGAAAAGGAAACCAGGCCTGTCATCTCATGTATGCGATCTCAGAGATGCTTGTGGCGTGGGTTGCTTTTCAAAGTAGGCACTTCTCACCAGGGAAGAGCAGACTCTGCTGACAGAAGCAGAAAGGCAACACATTGCAAACCAGCGGGGAGGGCTGTGTCTGCTGGTGAGGGGGTCAGCCACGCTACTCTGACGTCCTCCCGTCTCTTTTCTCGAAGGTGAATGATTCAAACTGTGACCAGGAACTTCTTTCCCTGCTCCTGGAGGCCAAGCTCTTGGTGAAGTGCCTCTCCACTCCCTTCTACCCACGTCTCGTTGAGCACCTGCTGGCCAGCCCCCAGCCTGGGCGCTGGGACCCTGAGGAGCTGGCCCGACAGCTGTGGGAGGCCGGCCATGAGGCTGAAGCTGGCTCACTCCTCCTGGCTGTGCGGGGCACCCATCGGGCCCTGAGGACCTTCAGCATGGCCCTGGGTGCAGCGCAGCTCTGGGTATGAGCACGCCCACCTGTGCCCACCTCCATCACCTCCCTGAGGAGAGCCTCCGGAGCCCAGTGCTGTCCCCAGAGGTGACACGTGTACTTATTGATGGTTCTCGGTGGTTCCAAAGAATTGCAAATAAAGCTGTATATAAATGATGAGCAAGCTGCCATTTCTTGAACTTTCTTCTTCCTTTCTTCTGTTAGTTACCCTGCTTTCTTACTAGGAGAGACTTGACTCTTGACTCTTCTTGTTTTTTTCTGAACCATCTCTTCTGGTGGTGGTGATTTAGTCACTAAGTCATGTCCGACTCTTACAACCCTAAGGACTGTAGCCCGCGAGGCTCCTCTGTATGGAATTCTCCAGACAAGAATACTGGAGTGGGTTGCCATTTCCTTGTCCATCTCTTCTGGTAGAGGACAATGAATACAGTGTCTAAAGCCGCAGTCCAGGCAGTTGGCTGTGGTGGTGGAGGAAGGGGAGAGCGTGGAGAATGGCCAGTGGTTGGAGCACGTCCTGGATGGAGGAAGTTTGGACCTGGATTCATGTCTCAGGTTAGTTACTCCACTTTGGGCAAAGTCCTCCCTCTCGGAGCCTTGGTCGGTCCTGTGGACAATGAAGGTTGTGCTGTTTATCTCTCGGGGTTGTTGAGTGTCATGTGGGGCTCTGTCAGATACTTGGCAGGAGCCCAGGAAGCCGTACGTCCCCTCTCCCCACTGAGTCGTGTAGATGAGCTGTGACTTGAAGGGCCCAGGCAGGTGATCAATACCCATACCTGAGGGCTGCCCGTTGATTAGGGATCTCCAAACCTATCAATATCACCATAGAAGCTGACAGGTTTGCAGGTCTGTACAACCTCTGTGACCGGCGGGTGGGCTGATGGAGCCAGCTGTACACTTCCTGCCAGGACTGGCTGGCCCCAAGTCACTAACACACAGGAGTGTGGATAGCAACACCCCTGGAAAGATCCATCACAGAAAGGGGGTTCCCTGCACAGAATGGCAAGGACCCCAATGCATACCTCACTGGTACTCGCTTCCCTGCAGAAGTGTGTGCTTGAAGGTGAAGGTTCCGGCTGGAAGTCCTGAGCTGAGCTCTTAGAAAAGTCACACCAGGTTCCAGCCACAGCGATAACCCAGGCAGCAGTTGGTGGGGAGCAAACTCCGTGACTGAAGGACCATCAGAGGGTCCGTCCGATGCACACTGGTCTTTACCTCGACCCCCAGGAAATATTCAGAGGGAGAGAAGGGTGGCTGTGCCTTCATAGAATGTTTAGATAGATAATGTCTTCTAGGACAATTCTTTATTACAATGAACACTTTTTAATTACTTTAAGGAATGTGGAGAGGCGCCTTCTGGTCAGTTTCCACATTGCCCTGTCAGAACCAGAAGGTTTTGGGGTTTTGTTGTGTGGTTTTGCACTGTGCATCATTGACGTGTGGCATATTGGGGCAGCTTCCTCTCCACCTTTCCTCCCCACACTGTCACCAGTGCCACACACACACACCTGGTTGAGTCCAACCTTCTGTATAAGAGTAACTTCACCTTACTTCACATATTGTCCTCATCACCACCACCATCATCATCATTACCATCACATCATCACCATCACCATGATCATCACCACCATCATCGTCATTGCCATCATATCATCATCACCATCACCACCATCTACTATCACCATGCTCATTGGCTTCACCTCATTTCTGCTCCTATGGGTGTAGTTCCAGTCCTCTGATAGGAAAAAGTTCTTGTCATCTTTGAAGACATATTGGTATAATAGCTCCACTCTGCTGACTTCTGAACAGTTGTCTGTTCCAGGATTGAGTTCCTCGCCTGAACCTTCAGCAGCACCTGGAATTTGGGATTGGCTTGCACAAATCTGTTCTTAGGAAAAGGCTGAGCAGAATTCTCCCAGATTAGATAACATCTGTCCAGGCTGAACACAAGGTTACAGAGATCTTCCTAGAACCCTGATGGCCCTAACCGTGCAGTTGGCGTTAGTCAAGCCACTGCTAGGAAGCATACCTACTGACAATTTGGGTTTCTCCTAACCTTACAGCTGACTTCCATCATTTCAGGTGATTAAAAACAAAGTGAGCAGTATTCTGAGATAGCATATTAGTCCCTTTTAGTAGAATCCATCCAGAGATGTTTTCCTTCTAATTGCAGGATTAGAGGGCTTAGACATCAGTATAGCATCCTGACTACATAAATTAATAAGCTGAGGCCCAGCAGGCCCCGGGACAATGGTAAGTGTGGGTCTCCATGTCCCAGCCACCAGCCTGAAATGCTAATGAGGAAGGGATTCCCTCAAATAAACTAGGTTGCTCCAATTGACTCATGTCCTCACTTATCAGAAACCAAATTTCCAAGATTTGAGCACTTTCTGTGGGGAAAAAAAAAAGCAAATAAGTCATTCCAGTTGCATATCAATTTCATAAATACTCTAGAAGACTGAGTTGGTCTCTAGAATGTTCTGTTGGTATTTAGACATTTGCCATAAAGTTTAGATAAAGAAGTAAGATAATATGTTGTCTTTCTTATTGTAAAACAGATACCCCAGACCTTTCTTTTTAAAAACAGCAAGAAAGGGCTTCCCTGGCCCTCACTCACGCTCAGACTCCAAGGCCTTGCTTCCACGGAAAATGGATGCAAGAGTGAGAGGAGTCAGGAAGGAGCCTTTGGTGTCCAGAGCCTAGGCGTGGATGCTGTGGTTCTTCAGACAAGCTGCGCACTCTCTCTCAGCCTCATTTCCTCGTGCATGAGGAGGGCTGATCATGCCTTGCCTGGTATTTGCAGTTCAGCAAGGCAATGCTGCTGCAGCCCAGCTGCCCAGTGTGCCCGGGCCCTGCTGGAGCCCCGCTTCACCAAGGGCCTCCTCTCCGATCATGAGAATTTCAGCTGCAGAAATTCTCTCACCAACACACACTGCAAGCTTTATTAAGTTCACTCACTCCTTTCATCCTCATGACAGCCGTATAAGGAAACGAGGTCCAGAGAGGGTAAGCGATTTGCCCAAGGACACAAAGCTAGTAAGGAATGGAACCATGATGCGGTCTTAGGTCACCTGACTCTGAACCCAGCCCTTGGCCACGATGCTGTATTAAGTGTATTAGCACCAGTCCTCACAGCTCTTTGGACTTCCCTGGTAGCTCAGACGGTAAAGCGTCTACCTACATATGTGAGAGACCTGGGTTCGATCCCTGGGTCGGGAAGATCCCCTGGAGAAGGAAATAGCAACCCACTCCAGTACTCTTGCCTGGAAAATCCCATGGACGGAGGAGCCTGGTAGGCTACAGTCCATGGGGTCACGAAGAGTCAGACACGACTGAGCGACTTCACTTTCACTTTCTTTTATAGCTGTTTTGGTCCTCGGCCGGCAAACCTGGGCGCGTTTCCTGGAGGACATGTGAGTGACACTAGGCTACCTTCTCCACCCTCCCTTCTGATCCTGAACTGCTGATATGGAGGCTCAGGGGTCTGTGAACTGTCAAGCCTTTCACACGCCCAGCCTTCTGAAAGGTGGGACACACATCTTCCCTCTACTCGAGAGCCTGAATCCTGAAATGGAGACTCCCCCGACTTCTCTGAGAAGACCACGGGGGCTTCATTCAAGCCTTCCCTGGTATTCCAGATTTCCCAGAAGGTGCAGGAGGTTTGACCACCATGAACATTCTCTCTAGACAGCCTGGCATCACCCAACTAAGCTGCAGCGAGGACACAGGACGTGTCAAGGACTTGTAGTGTTAACCACTGGTTACCAGTCAGGACTGCACATTAGAATCACCCGGGGAGAATAAACCAGGCGCTGAGTCCCCACCCCCAACCCTGACCAATCATATTAGAACATCTAAGGGTGAGACCCACGTGATGTTAGCCACAGCCCACGGATGGGGCAGGGTTTATGTCTTTGGGTTCTCATCTTGTTGACCATGTCTCTGGCCCCTTTCTCCAGGCCAGCACCATTCTGGAAGCCTCAGCTGGATGACAGGAGGAGGAGGAGTTTGGAGTTCTCAGGTTGGGAGTGACCAGTCAAGACTGGTTCTTTTCCACCCCCTCCCCTGGTCCTCACCTGCAGGTGAATAGGAGCAATTTAAGAGAGAAGTGAAAGGGCCCATCACTTATGTAACCTGCCGCTAAATTAAGAGCTGGAGTTGAAGTGGTTCCTTGTGTCTGTTCATGACAAGCTCTGCGAGGGGAGGCATGCTGGGTTCTAGATGGCAGAGGCCCCAGTGAAGCCAGCATTAAACCAAGAAAGAGGCTGAGCTGGTGCACTTGCTGGGCTTAACCCGGGAGTCCCCACCATGAATGGAATCTGGGAGTCTAACTTACGGGGCAGCAGCTGCCCCAGTTGGAGCATCCTTGGCATACGGGTGGACCGTGCCCTCCCCTAGTTTGATTTCTGGTGGAGGATCGCTGCTTTGTAATCCCCAGTTTATTAAATGCCTGGGGTGGAGCGGGACTTAGGCCCTCCTGCTCCTCCTGCCCACATTCCATCTTCCCTGGACAGCACATCATCTCCTTTCATTCTGACAACAACTCTGGAGTGGATTGTATTAGCCCCCAACTGGCAGTTGAGGAAACTGAGGCACAGAGAGGTTAAGACCCCAGCTTGTGAGCGGGAGACCTCCCCAGAGCCATGACGCCGCTGGTGCTCCAGGTGAACTTGGCCCTCCAGGGGCATCAGAGATGTGGACAGGCAACCCCCCGCACCCACCCCCAGACCCAACATTCCCCCACCCTGATCCCGGTGCCCTTTCTGAGCCTATTCTCAGCGGTGGAGGCATCCAGGCCCCAGGAGCAGTGATGGAAAATCCTGGAGAGAAGGGCACGTGTTTGCTGCCACACCAAACTGGGGTCTCCAGTTTCCGACGGTGTGGGATGTGGGGGACACGTGCGTGCTATTGACAGAGGACAGCTCAGAGTGACGGGAAGGGCCATAACCAGCCTCAGAAAGGACAGGGTCTGAGGGCCTCTGGGAATGCCAGGGGTCTAGGGACTCAGATGCTCCTTGAGTCCCTCTGTCATTTCTTACCAACCGTCCCCAGGGCCCCTGCCTGCTGTTTCACTCCTGGCTCTTACAGATGGGCTTTCTCCACATGGCATTGTCTCTGGGCTTTGTGTCTGGGCCCCCCAAGAGGGAGCCTCTCTGCCCCCCCCCCCCAGGTGGATTGGGACAGGCTCTGGGTGGGTCAGCGCTGTGGGGGGCAGGCTCCGATACCAGCAGGAGAGGCGATGGGGACCTGGGGCCTGGTGGCCACCCTCAGATCTTCAATCAGTGACAAAGAATAGGTCGCTGGAAGCCTCAAGAAGGGGACAGGGAGGTCTGTGCAGCAGAGACCAGCTCCTCCAGTTGGGGTGTCTGCCACGGGGCAGCCTGTGCAGAGGAAGGACAGATGGGGCTGCAGCCCCAGCTCCGCCGTCTTCTAGCTGGGTCACCCGCAGGGGCCTGCAACTGTGTCTGCTGCTGGTATTAGGTGGCTTCTCTCACCCGACCCCTCCCTCACTTTTAGACTTGCAGAAAAAGAAGAAAAAAACAGCCCACCCCACCCCCACGCCCCTTGGCCTTGCCATTCCTTTCAGGAGCACCTGCAGGAGTTGCCATGGTGATGAGATCCCACAGCCCTGGTCCTCAGCCCCCCGGGGTTATTACCTCCTCTCTGTCTGTTAACTGCGTGCTGTGAGTTGTAGGGGCCAGAGAGTTTGCCAGAAAAGGGTAATTGCTATAGAAGCTCAAGATTCCAGGTCCCGAGGCGACTGGAGCTGCTCTGTCCCGGGGGATGGAGGTTACTGGGATCAGCGCTATTGCTCAGGCCCTCGGCTCACGGGGATGACCTTGCAGGGCAGATGCAGGAAGGTCCTGACAGACTCCTGGCCTTTCCCCAGGCTCTGTTCCCACTGCCTGGGTGTGTGGAGTGACAGGGACTGTGCACCAGGAGGGGATCATTTCTATTCTTTTTCCTCACAGTTTGCCTGGCACATTCCCAGCCTTGGGTTCTCAAAATAGCAGTGCAAGGTACGTACTATTAAGCTCATCTTACAGATGAAGAAACAGGTGAAGACAAGCTAAGTGACATACCCAGGGTTGCCCAGCCTGTGAGCAGCAGAGGCGGGAATGGGGCCTGGGTATTTTCTTTCGAGATCCAACCCTCTTTCTACTATAGTCCTCTGCCCTCCCCCTCCCCCAGTCCTCATGATTGCCCTTGGGCTTATCTAACTGACACTAGGAGACCAGCTCTTATCTCAAGGGTCAAAAATGGGCTTGATGCAGCTTTCTAGGTGATATTTAGATATTTTGCTTCTAGTGGGAAGAAAGGACACCTGTGTTTCATGGTGCCTGGTTAGTATCATCAGACCGGCGGAAGGGGAATCCCGGGTGGTGATGAGGTGGTCCAGGAAGCAGATGCAGGTCAGAGGTCAGGACATAAGGATGCTCAGAACAGGCACTGGGGGCTGCAGAGGGCTCGGAGCTGGGGAGCACCTGGATCGGTGTGGAGGTGTTTGTCCTGGTTTACAGGGTAGAGAAGGAGGCTTCTGCTTAAGGAGTGTTGTAACTTTACACTCTATGTGGTGGGTGGCATCTTTTGTCAGTTAATAGAGTAAGCAAAGTCTCCTGCTGGGTCCTGGGGCTTGGCATCGATCTCTCATCGTCCCTTGGTCCCAGGTTGATGACAGCAAGACCGTGGGAAATAGCAGAGCTGAACATGGGCTGACCATGCCCTCAGCTAGGTTACACTCAAGGAGGAGAGATGCCTTAGGAAGCTTTTTCCTGGGAGGGCACACATTAGAGCCAAGCTCTTAAACCCCCTGCCCTGCTGGAGAGGCCCCACCCCCCAACGGCTATAGGAAGAGACCTGGGAAGGGGGATTCAGGCCCCCCCACAGCTACTGTTCTGGTTCCAGTTCAAACAGTGACATCTATCCCAGCATCGCTGCCCTCCCCCGGAGAACAGCTTTCTCTTGCCTCCCTGGCTCAGCTCAAGGAAACAAAAAGAACTCAGAAGGCAACATATTTGGGGCCGGAAATGGTTGCTTTTTATGCTTGTCAAGCATCTAGTGAGATTTAGAATAAAACCTACCACTGTGAAAGAGACTATGAAATAACAGGAGCTTTTATTACCCCTGGTTCTGCCTTGTTCGAGACACTTACCTTTCCATTGTGAAACATAAACCTTCTGTGTGCCTTGGCACCAAGAAACGCCTGGTGATGAGTAGTTGTTGATTTCTTCTTATAGACCATCTGGGCAACCAGGCCAGGATCTGTAGGAACGTTACGTGGTGGAAAGGGAACAGAGAAGCGGGCTGAAACTTTTTTCAGCCATCATTTTTATGCATGTATGGCAATTACTTCTGCAGGAAGAAGGAAGATTTACTACATCTAGGAATGCAGAGCCTTGCAAATATCATGCCTGAAAAATGCAGCATCCAGAATACAGCCCAGCTTAGAGGTGCGTGGCCCTGCTTTCTGGAGTCCTGGCAGGATACCCTCAGCTCACAGGTTCAGAAAAGTCAGTGTGGAGAGCAAGGCATGCTCAGTGCCAGGGCGGTGGTCTTGGGAACTTCCCACCGAGGAGGATTAGATGAGAACCAGCCTCTCTCACTTCAGCCCTAGACCGTCCTCTTTCCCAGTATGTTACCTGTCAGGCCTTCCAACAAGTGAGTCCTTAAACTGTCTTGAAGGAAAATAGAAGCTCTTGTCAGAAACGTAGGGCAAAGGAACTAACAAACATTTATTGAGTCCCTACTATGTGCCGGTCAAGCTTTTGGGGCACTTGACATGCATATTTTTCTCTAGAACTTAATTTCCTTCTGGGAGGTGAGCATTTCATTCTTATTTATGGATGCAGAATGAAGTATCGGTGAGAAATAGTGCTTTTCCAAGGATGCTTAGGTCGTTCAATGGCACGCCCAAACACTAATGCCGTTGTGCTATGTAGTGTTCCAATATTTTAGAAATTTTACTCCTCTGCAAACTTGTAATACCTTAGGACACTGGAAATGGTCTTAGGAATCACCCGATTCAACCATCCTCTTATTGTGGGGATCCCTTAGAGTGAACGAAGCAGCCTCTCCTGATACATCTCCTGGGCTCCATTCACCAGATCTGCTACCCTCCCAGGGCCCGCAGCTGCAGGGCTGGAACCCGAGGGGACCGGCAGTGATAAATGCAGGGTCAGCTCAGTGCCTCGGCTCTGGGGGCTCTTAGGTCCAGAGGATCCTGTCTGGGGACAAGGCTGGGCCCAGGTCTCATTCCCAGGAGAGACGGAGCTTTGCTGAGTAGAGTTAGCTGCTCAAAGAATCCTCCCTGGTGGAAAGATACAAGGAAGTGGAGGACACAGCAAATGAGAATGAGCTGCGGTCATGCCCTCCACGCCCCAGGAACAAGCTCCTCCAGCTGGATCTATCTGCCGGACTCTGCGGCCAGCTCCTGGAAGTCCCAGCTGAGAAGCCGCCTCCAAAACACGGCGTCTCTGCAGCCCCTCCAAAGGACAGAGGACGGCGCCCTGTCCAGCTGCAGACATCCTTCTCCCCCCAGAGGCCCTGTGAACAGCCCACGACCTCGCTCCAAGCCCATCAGTGAGCTGGGCTCTAAGGTCATGAAACTCATTTCCATCTGTCAGTTTCTTTAATTAGGCGGGGAATTTCATTGACCGTCTGTAGACCTAGAGTACCCAATCCATCATTTTTCCAACTTGGAGTAAACCAAAATAAAAATATGCCAACTTGCAAGCTGATACACCAACCCAGCCTCGATGCTTTAAAATAATCATTGCAACTGAATGAGGAGTTTGAGTAATAATCTGTGCGCTGCGTGCCAGAGCTGGCGTGATATGCTTCACGGCACTTTATTTCTATCCAGGCTTCAGACTGCCAGCCTCAAATCCTGCAGTGTACACGAAATGCTACCAGCCTCAAGAGTCCTTTATTTCCAAGCTCCTAAAATCTTAATGATAACACACATTAGTATGGCATCTTTTAGTTTATAAAATGCTTTTATGAACATCATCTTGTGTAATTTATAACTTACAACCTCTCTGTAACTCATAACCTCTCTATAAAGGTTTATCCTCACTTTATATAGAAGGCCGACAAGAGTCAGAGAGGTAAAGCTAACTTCCCAGGTAGCAACTGGCAAGTGAATCCTGGAGTTTGGGTCTTCTCACTCTAGACCCCAACACTATGCTTACCTCTAGAGCAGTGCCAGCAGATGTTAATGTGAATGTTAGTTGATTACCTCTAGTGATGGAGAGCTCACACTCAGAGTATCTCATTGAGCTGTTGAACAACTCTGATTATTTGAAAGCAAAGACAAAAACCTGCCTTCAAACAAAACCCACTCACAGGACCTGCAGGAGCAACGCAGACCTTGTCTGCTCTCCAACAAATGGCCTTACAAGCTCCCCACCCTCAGACTACTGCACTCAGCTCATCCTTACCATCTTGCTTAAAAAAGAAAAAAAAAAAAAAAAAAGGATTTTATCAAGTGTTTTGCTCATACAAGCTAAACTCTGTCTCTAGAACATTTCTAAGCACCGATTACACACACATACCATCTGGCTGATCCCCCATTGATAGATTTCTGCCAGCAACCGCCATCAAACTAACTGGGCTGCAGTTTCTGAATTTTTGCCTACCCTCACTTTTGGAAATTATTTTCTATTTTTTTGATTGGTTCTGAAAGCTCTGGCCATTTCCTTCAGCGTCTTGGAGTGTCACCTTTGTGAGCCTAGAAACCACCTTGAACCATCTGGGGCTCATGGATTCTTGCCTGCCTTACCGTGGATCGCAAACTTGCCTTCTGTCCATCTACCTTTGCTTCTGTAGAGACAGCTCTCATTGGAGGAGCTGTAAACTGGAGAAGCTATTCCTTGAACCCCGACCTCTCTGACTTGGTTTCCATTGTTCTCACCCTGTACCACCTGCATACCCTCTGAGCTTCTACTTAACAGCTAGCTACTTGCCCTGGGCCATGAGCTATGAACTTGATGGGCTTTGCTCCCAGCCCCCTCCAGCAATGCCTGAATGAATAGGCTTGCAAATGCAGGGTTAAAGTTTGTGACTCTAACCCTACAGTCAGACCTAAGGGAACAGAGGGGTCCTGCAACTTGGAAAGTTAGGAAGGCTTTCTGGAACTGGTGAGGTTTGGGGCAAGCTGTATCTTGCTGACCAGGATCTATTCAGGCTAATGACCACCTAGCTATAAACCAAAACACTTGATGCCAGGTACATTATCCATGCTCAAAAAACTGAGTTGATGAGCAGCAAAGATTTAAGTCTAAGATAGTTTTCTCTTTCTTAAAATGAGAGAATAAGCAATGGAATCTCCCTTAGTCATTAGGTCTGATTTCTAAGAACTTAGGTAAAGAAATAATGGCAACCCACTCCAGTATTCCCGCCTGGAAAATTCCATGGACAGAGGAGCCTGGCGGGCTACAGTCCATGGGGTCATAAAGAGTCAGACACAACTGAAGCGACTACGCACACAAAGAAATCTCTAAGCTGTGAATTTAGATGGAGAAATCTCAAATCGATTTAACATTGGAGTTAGGGCTGAGCTGAGACCTCAGTCACTATCCTCCTCGGAACTGCAGGGGCTGGGCTTAGCTTTCAAGTAGGCGACTTGTTGGAGAGGAATTCCTTCTATTTATGCTGCCAGGCTTCCCAGGTGGCGCTCGTGGTAAAGAACTTGCCCGCCAATGCAGGAGGCATAAGAGACCGAAGGTTTGATCCCTGGGTCTGGGTCAGGAAGATCCCTTGGAGAAGGAAATGGCAACCCACTCCACTTTTCTTGCCTGGAGGATCCCCATGGACAGAGGAGCCTGGAGGGCCACAGTCCACGGGGTCACAGAGAGTTGGACATGACTGAGCAACTGACCACAGCACAGCATGCTGCCCGGCTCAGGACCCTGGGCTGATCCGGTCTCATGGCTCAGGAGGCCCCCAGGTCACAGAAGCCACCCTCAGCCGAGCACACCCCCAGTACTTTGCCCACACGGGGGCTGCCCTCGGCCTGGCGTGGCCTGCCCTTGCATCATTGACTTGTTCTCCAGAACTGAGGTCATGCTTCATCTCCTGGGAGCTTTCCAGGCACCCCACCGCTCAGACTGGGTTTAGGACCCTGCCCCTCACCTTCCTCCAACCTGCTTCTGTTGCAGGGACCCTGGTGATCACAGACAACCATCTGTTCCCTGACTAGCTGGTGCCTCTTCTGCAACAGAGCCTGATGGTCCTTGGGCCCCCGGCACACAGAATCACAGGGGATGGATCACGTGGGGATGGATACCACCCAGTGAGGTCTCAGGCCAGTGGTTAACTGCTTTCTGGGCTGTTCCATATGTCCGTCTCCTCCCCAGCTGCATCCCGGAGGCTCAGAGGGCAGTCTGAGCATTCTCAGCCTCCCTCCTGCCCTCGGCCCAGAGCTGAATACCAGGAGGAGCTCAGTTCTCAGACTAATGTTTGGAGCCTGGAAGCATGTACCTTCAACTCTGCCTTTTTTTTTTAAATTCTGTTTCAAAATCAGTATTTAGCCTAGCTTTGGGCCCCAGGTAAAAACCTGCCAGGTTTCTCCTGATCGGAGCCTGCTGTCTTATGTTTAAACTCAACAGGAGACCTGGGAAGTGAACTGTTTACTCCTCATTCACTCATGAAGTGATGCAACCACTACATCTCTCAAGATGCCCAGCCATCTGGGCATATTTGGGGGCTGCAGGAGCCGGGGGCAATGAGCACAGGTGAGCTCAGAGCTGCCTCTGCTGAACGGGAAAGGGGCAGATATTTTAAATAGGTTCAGTCTGAGGATTTGATCAGTTACAGGTTGGGAGGGGGCCTTGTGATCCAGCCTTCTCTCTCCAAGCAGATTTCCTAGAAAACAGCACAGTCAGCCCCAGGGGGACATCTGTGCAGAGGCTGGCTGCAAAGCCTTCACTCTGAGCAATGCCCCCCCCCTTTTCTGGAGTTCACACCTGCCTCCCAGGGATGTCTCCCCATCTGCCGGCTTTGCCTTCCAGGGTGACAGGGAGCAGGTGGTTTCCTTATGCTTGGAGGTCTGGTCATCAGGTCCTCGGACACGTTTCCCTGGGAGCCTTCTCAGTTCTGATGTGTTAAACCAGGATGGGACAGACAGACCCTCCCTGACTTAGAGAAGCCGCAGAGGCAGACACCCAGCTAAGCTGCACATCATGGGGGAAGCTGGCTTTTGGTTTTTATGTGGTTATCTTTGTAAATGACTCATATCAGGAGTCTGCCTTCTGCTGTATGTCATCACAAAGGTTTCTTACAGAAGATGTGCATCACATTTTCTTCTGAAATCAGACTTACCATGACCTCTATTATTATACTTGATATATTATACTAGATATTCCATTTAACTCATACTTCAAGTGCTTCCTGTCTTTTAGGTGGGGTTTTAAATAGCCATCTAACCCTCATCACAACTCTATGAATCAGGCATCATTATTATCCCATTGCAGTGATGGGAAAACTGAGGCGTGGGGCATTTAAGTAACATAACTCACGTCAGACAGCCAGAGAGCAGTGAGGCTGAGACCCAGACCAGGCAGGCTGCTTCCTGAGTCAGATAGCTTAACTATTACTTTCTATCGATCCAAAACAACAGGGATGTTTGTCTGTTTTAGCCATTCCAGTACCTAAAACAGTATCTAGTTCATCATAGATACTCAACGCATATTTGTTGAAGGAGCAAATGGATAACTGAATAAATGAACGAGTTGGAGTGGTATCTCCAACTTGGGGATTTTCAAAGGAAGTATTCGGTTTCTCTTTAGATCATTGGTTTTTGAATGTCAGGTGCGTTAGAATCCACTGGAGGGCCTGGTGAAAGCCAGGTGGGGGCCACACCCTCCCCCAGAACCTCCATGCAGCAGGTCAGCCCTGAGGTTTGCCTTTCTAAAAGTTGTCAGGTGCTGCTGATGATACAGGTGCTGATGAGGGGGCTACCATGTTTGGAGAAGCACTGGCCTACAGCAAAATGCCATCATATTTCCACAGCAGGAATTCTGACTTACAGGAGTCAGAGCTTCAGTAAGAGGGTCGCAGCCAGTTAGCCAGTACCCTCTGGTCCCTCAAGTCAGGGCTAAGGCTCACCCCAGACCCTCCTGTTTGGGCAGCACAAGCCCAGCCCCAGACATGCCTCTTTCCAGCAATCTCAGCTTTTCTGAGTTCTTTCAGCACCAGGTCTCAACGGGAACACCAGATGCAGAGTAGAGATGAATTCAAAGTGAAAGTCTCCCTTTACAAATCACCTACTACATGCTAGTTATAGACACGTACCCATACACTCATTTACATACTTGTACACACATATATTTGTGCATTTTTGCTGTGACAGCATATTTTGATGTTGTTTAGTTGCTAAGTCACATCTGACTCTTTTTAGACCCCATAAACTGCAGCCCTCCAGGCTCCTCTGTCCATGGGATTCTCCAGGCAAGAATACTGGAGTGGATTGCCATTCCCTTCTCCAGGGGATCTTCCTGACCCAGGGATTGGACCGGCATGTCTTAGGTCTAGCCTGCATTGGCAGGTGAGTTCTTTACCCCTAGTGCCACCTGGGAAGCCCCCAAACCCTTGGGTTCTTCAAAATTGCCTAATAAAAATTATCAGCCTTATAGGAAAATAAGCTTAAAAGCAGACTACTCAAAATCTACAGCAACTGAAAAGCTGAAGAAACCATAAAAATTAGTAATAAGAGTACCAGCAGAGTATCTCATTTTAACTTCACCGATATTTGCACCAGAAGTGCAGGCGACTCGTTCTTTGCTGCCTTAAACTTGGGGCATAGTACATCTTCCATTGAGATTAGGTTCTGGAGACCATTTTTTATCCAAATTAAAAACCTACTTAAGGTGTAGCCTTCTTTGTTCATCCACTGTTTTAATACAGGGGATCAGCTCCACTCACAGCTTCAACAGATAGCTTAACCTCTTGGGAAGTGTAGCAATTCTAGTAGCTTCTAAGCCAGCCACTTTGCAGTAAAGAAAGGCACTTCTGCAAACAGTCGGCTTTTATCCACAGGCCTGCATGCATGCCTGCGGCCTTCGCTTGAATCGTGAGAAAGCTTGCCGCCGTCACTTCAACACTGTGATGCTTGAAAAACATATCTCACAAAGCGATGTGCCTTTCTGTGTCACAGATGGGACCGGTTCCTGGCGAAATCTGATTTGAACCCAGAGCCAGCAAAGTCTGCCCTTTCTCCTTGATTCTGCTGCTTTTGTTAGGTGAAGACCTAAATGCGGGCCAGCACCTGTGTTTCTGTGGCCCCAGGGGCACTCCTGCCTTGGATGGGCCTTGGATGGGCTCTTGAGGGCCCGGCTTGGGTCCTGCCCTGCGGTCCCCCTGAGGGCCTCACCCAGCCTGCTGCCCAGTCCAGGCTGAATGAATGGAACCCTACTGGGGCCGGTAGTAGTCAAACAAGTCAGGCATGGAGGAGACTCCTTTAGTAACAAATGCCATATTTTCATTACCTAGGTTGGGGGGTTCTGGGGATTTAGGGGAGAGACATTTTTGACACTATGTCTGTGGCAGGCTTTCCTGGGTCAGCCAGGTCTGGAAATGACCTTGGATGGCCTCAGGCCCAGGATGGTTTGCCAAGGTGGCTGATACCCGGGCGATGAAGATTTGGGGCAGAGGGTGCTTCCTGGGCTACGGCCGTGCTGCAGGATTCACGGGACACGTGTTGTTGTGTGAGGTTGCAGGTGCGTGTGTGCAGGGGGATGATCGTGAGGGCCCTGGGACCAGGTCATGGGAGAAATGATAGTCTGACCAAGGGCGTCTGGAGGCAGGTCACACCATGGCCACACCTCTGAGATCCCAGAGGGAGCAACCGTGGCCCGAGTGGCCCCAAGGGCAGGATGCCGGCCCCGCCTGGAGTAGAGGGAGTGCCCACGCAATGACCATAGCACCCAGTCCTGTCCTGTTCTGAAGTTGTTTGGGGCTTTTCACTCCATTAAGCAATGTTGCGTTTTCTTTGCCTTGTGATTTGAGACAGTCAGTGATCTGGGCTGAGAGTGAAACGAAGTCCAGCCTCCCAGCTCCCAGTCCCAAATTTGCAGCATGACCCCAGGTTCCCTGGGCCTCAGAGCTCTTGTTGGTAAAATGAGGGTGATTATTGAGAGTCCCTTGGATTGCAAGGAGATCAAACCAGTGCATCCTAAAGGAAATCAGTGCTGAATATTCACTGGAAGGATTGATGTTGAAGCTGAAGCTCCAATACTTTGGCCACCTGATGCAAAGAACTGATTCATTAGAAAAGACCCTGATGCTGGGAAAGATTGAAGGCAGGAGAAGAAGGGGATGACAGAGGATGAGAGGGTTGGATGGCATCACTGACTCGATGGGCATGAATTTAAGTAAGCTCTGGGAATTGGTGATGGACAGGGAAGTCTGGTGTGCTGCAGTCCACGGGATTGCAAAGAGTCAGACACGACTGAGCAACTGAACTGAACTGATTGACTTCACAGGGTCTTTGGAGCCTTAGATAAGGAATTCTAGAAGGGTGTTGGGCACGTGGTCCAATCTCATGGAACCACAAAGAGTTTGATCACAACATCAGGCTACTGGAAGCTTCTAACCTATCTGGGTGACAAGAGACCTTCTGAGAGCAGAAAACCACCCTGCACACATTTCACCACTCTGGGGGATCTAGTATCGTCTGTGGGTCAGTTTTTCACTTTCCCAGAACTCAAACTCAAAAACTGCTTGATATTTGGTGGGATGGCAGGGCAGGATGAATACCTGAGCACACTCCTCTCCACCTCTAGGCATGAAACCTATTAGAAAAATGGAGAAATTATTCTTCTCAAGTTTCAACCTTTTCTTTGTTCTTATCTGGGTGCTGGAAGTAAGTTCAAAAAGTAAAACCAGGATGCTCTTCTGGTCTCTGGAGGGCAGGTGTTTATCTCAGCCCACAGAGCTCTCTCCACATTCCCCCTTCCTCATCTTCTTTGGACCTGGGCAGATGGAGTTGGAGAGAAAAGACACAGGGAGCTTTTCCAGCCAGCAGGCTGGGATGAGCCCCCTCCTACCCCCAGAGGATGGGAGGTATTTAGCGCTTTTAGCCGGGCCGGGCAGGGTGACTGATGGGAAGGGCCCCCACCCCTACCCACAGACCCGGCAAGTGTGTCTTCAGTGTGGAAGGTGGCCAGAGACGTGGCTCTCACACGCCTACCTGTCAGCCCTGCCAAGGCGAGCATATTCAGCTCCTGGATGAAGGGCCCCACTGTGGCAGGACAGCCAAGCACCCCTGACGTCATAGGCGGGAGCCTTATTTTGTCTTAATGAGGATGCATTTCTGGCTGAGAAAGGCACATGCCTGTTCCAGAATGCGACGTTCACTTTGCTGCCCACACACCTGTGCCTGCAGGCAGAGCCCAGCGGGCCTCGCAGGTGGGGGTTAACAAGCAAGGAGGCTGGGACCCCCGGGGGGTCCTATTCTCTCCTCTCTGCTGCTGGGTCTCTGTTTCCCCCCGATTTTTAAACACATCTGCAGGTGTCTAAAGGCTAGGTTGCCGAGGGTGGTCACCCCCAGCCTGCACCTTCCAGCATTTTCTGAATATTATCAGTGCTGGAGCCCACCCCCCACCACAGGGCTGGAGATGCCTGGCCGCTTCTTATTCAATAATTGGAGGTGACTCTGGATTTATTCTCTGACATGAATTTAGGGGTTGTAAATGTCACAGCCTCACACCGTTTTTAAATATGCTCATGACTTCAGAGTCAATGGGAATTTGAATTTCAAGAGCTCGTTATTTCTCTTTCCAGGAAGAGGAGGAAAAAACCTGTACAGATGTGACAACATCTGGGTTTCCATGGTGCCCGACTTGGTCCTGTCGGGCGAGGACTCTTCTCCAGCACCCACTCCCCTTTCCTGTTGCAGGAGCGGGTATTACCCAGGAGGAACACTAGTGTTGAGGTCTCACTTTTTCACTTGGCCTCAGTATACAGATTGTCCCTGTTATTAAAAAAAAAACAAGTTTTGCTGATAATTGACTGTTAACATCATACATAAAGTATCTTGGTTTTTTATCCAAATAAGGCCACGCCTTCATGAAACGAACTGCCAAACACCTTCCCCCACTGCCCTTGGCGGCGTTGATTGAATTTAAAACAGAATGACATCATACCGAGCCTCTGGAGTACAGAGTAGGACGCAGACCGAGGGCTGTGCGCCCTCCACCCCACTCTGAAAGGAGCAGAAAGAACAGCGAGGTTGGAGGCCTGGGTTTCAGTCTGGCTCTGTCACTGAGGGTAAAATCCTGGGGGAGACTTTGACTCTCCCTGAACCTCACTCTTCTCATCTGCAAAATGGGAGCAGTGGTCACTCCCTCATGAGTCGTCAGGATTCAGTGAACCAGCGTAAGGTGTCAAAGGGCTGAGCTCAGGGAAAACACTCCACACATAGGTGCTGAGTTTGAAGAGGGAAAAGGTCACACAGTAGAGGGTTGTGCCGGTCCAAAACTCAAAATTGTGGAGACTTACAGAGGGAGAGGATGGAAAAGGAGAGAGGGAAGAGGGGGAGAGGACAGGGAGAGGGGCTAACAAAAGAGAGAGAGAGATAGGGAGGGGGGGTGGGGAGAGAGAGAGGGAGAGACAGAGAGAGGGAAAGACAGAGATAGGGAGAGACAGAGAGAGACAGAAAAGGAGAAAGCTGATTCACCAGAAAAAAAAAAAAAAATCCTGAGAGACATGTGCTCCAAAAGAAATATCCTGCACAGAGACAAGACCATTTCAAACTGCACCAGAAGGAAGCGTTTACATTTATTGAACACTTCCTAAATCCCAGATCCTGCACATTTTTCCTAAGGAAGAATCCTCCTGGTCTCCTACCTGGAAGGTTATAACCCTGACTGTGAGTTAAGATTCCAGAAATGTTTTGTTTTCAACCTTAATACAAACATATTATACAATTGAATGCTCCGAACAATGCTATTTCATAGGACTATAAAATGAAATGTATTTCATATACATTTTCACTTTACTTCTGGATTCTCATGGCTAGGTCATGAGAATTAGGTCACAGTTAACATTAAGGGACAGAGCCATCTGGCCCCAGGACCCCCCTGGCATCACCACCTAGGACTGTGCAGGATTCCTGCGAATGTGTCACTGGACCACAGAAGACATTCCTGAAATGGAAAAATAATCATCCTTCCTATGTGAATAGTGTTTCCTTGTGTTTATCAGATGTTTTCTTAACAAAATTTTATATTACCCTAAACAAGGTCCTATAAGAGAGATGTTCTTGTCCTTTACAAATGAGGAGCTGAGTCCCACAGAGGCTAAATGACTTGTTTGATGGTAACACTCCATTTGTTGTTGTTTAGTCCATAAGTCATGTTCGGCTCTTTTGAGACCCCACGGACTGTAGGCCGCCAGGCTCCTCTGGTCATTGGGATTTCGCAGGCAAGAATACTGGAGTGGCTTGCCATTCCCTTCTCCAGGGGATCTTCCTGACCCAGGGATTGAACCTGAGTCTTTTACCTGTCCTGCTCTGGCAGGCAGATTCTTTACCACTAGTGCCATCAGTCGATCCAAAAAAAGAAAGATCAGAAAGTAAAAAACTGACCGACATAAAAAACACACTATGTTATAATCATGCTTAAACAGTGACTAGGCTTCCCCTGTGGCTCAGCTGGTAAAGAATCTGCTGCAATGCAAGACACCTGGGTTCAATCCCTGGGTTGGGAAGATCCCCTGGAGAAGGGGAAGGCTGCCCATTCCAGTATTGTAGCCTAGAGAATTCCATGGACAGTCCATGGGGTCTCAACGAGTCAGACATGACTGAGCAACTTTCACTTTCAACAGTGACTGAACTTGGGTCAAGCTCTGAGCTTCTGTCAAAGCAGGACCAGGAATGTTTGTGAAATTAGAGATTCTTAGCGCTTCTCACCCTTCACCATTCCACATTATTTTCCCAAGCATTGCAGGCAGCCATCTACCCCTGCACTCTCTGGTAGTTTTAAAAATCTTCTTACTTTTAAAGAAGACTGTAATGGCCTATGTTCTTGACATTTCAGAGGGAAAAGTCAATTGGAGAGGCGCAGCTGGGGTCGCTGACAGGCTGTGGTTGAAGCCTCCAGCGAGGGGCAGAGCATTCCTCCTTTTCTAGCAGCGCACACTGGCCTTTTCCCGGAAGTCCACACCAGCGCACTTGAGCAGAACCGGTACCCCACCTCCTACCCTCCGCGAACTAAAAAAACTCAGTGGAGAATTAAGATGTGAAAAATAAGTTTGACATCTCAAAGGCAAACGGGAGCAAACAAAGCGCTGCCTTCTCTCTCCTTTTTTCCTTCAAGGAAAAGGTAAATTCTTTTGAGTGACTTCTTTGTTTCACGCTGAGCGAAGTCGTGTGGCTTAATTATCCCCCTCTTTCTTCTTCATAGCTTCTAAATGCTCTTTATTATTTGACTGAGTCCATTTCAGTGACTGCACAAAAGTGATACATTCTGAGTCTGGAGAAATTAGCCATGAAATGAGCATCTCCTGAATATCGGTTATTGTCTTTTCCGGCTTTTGGTCTGTGTTGTTCATATCGTGCTGAAGATACAAAAGGTCTGCGGGCTCAGTTCTGATGTCTGAGCCAGAGGAGCATCAGGGGCCCGGGTTTCCCTCTCAGCTGTGTGGCCTGGGGGGTCTACTTAGAGGCCCCTCTCTCTTTGCTATTACACCAGGCTGTTCCCAAGGATGAATGGGGTGGTGCTTGCAAAGTGCAGAGCCCAGGTCCTGGTGCAGAGATAAATGCTCCATGAGTTCTAATCATGACTCTTTTTTCTTTTTTCAAATGTGGACCATTTTTCAAGTCTTTATTCAATTTGTTACAATATTGCTTTTGTTTCAGTTCTGGTTGTTTGGCTTCGAGGCATGTGGAATCTCAGCTCCCTGACCTTGGCTCCAGGGGTATGGATCGAACCCACACCCCTGCCTTGGAAGGCAAAGTCTTAACCACTGAACTACCAGGGAAGTCCCAACTTAATCACTACTCTTAACAAAGGCAAAACGTATTACATCCTCCTTCTGCCTAAAATGCTTCACGGACTCTCTTCCAAACGTCCTAAATCGACCTTCCCCATCTTTCATCATCTGGACCCTCATTACCTCTTCAGAACCATCCTTGGGCTCCTCCCTCAAATCTCACTGAACCGCTTTCAAATTCTAGAAAGCTCTGGGCTCTTTTTTCTCCGAGGGGAGCAGCAGCAGTTGCTGTTTCCTCTGCCTGAACTTTTGTTTCCTTCTCTCTCCCTTCGCCGGACTAACTGCCACCCACCCTCCAGTCTCTGCCCGGGTGTGACCTCCTCCAGTTCCACATCTGAGTCGGAGCTGCAGCCTGTGCTCTGCCCCAGGGGCTGTCCTTCCCTCGCTTGCCCTTGTCAAGCTGTGATGCTGGGTTATCATGTGCTGGGGGCAGTGTTGGTGGTGGTTGCAGACTTATTCTGGGCCCTAAGTCTTATTCTGGAATCTTGGTGAATAGCTGTGAGCATGTTTCTCCTCTCAGGGGAGAAAAGTGTATTTCCTTGGACAAAGAAGATGCTTTTGTTCCTAAGAGAAATCCCCTGAGGCTTGTTAGTTACATAAAGACCCTCCTCCCATTGCTCTCGGAGAAAACTCAAGGAGCCCTGAAACTGGATGTAGACATTTTCTTCAAAGAAGTTTTTCTGTTTGGAATTGTAAATTACAGGAATTGTAAATTGCAGGGTATCACTGAGCCAGAGCTATGTTCTAAGAAGCTGTGCATTTGTCTCACACCTCTTGGTTCTGCTCAACATGCGAGGGACTTTTTTGCGCAAGAGTTGTTTGACTGGGGGAGGTGCAGGTTCTAATTCACAGGAGTTATTAGCAGATAATCAGGAGTAAGGCCTTGAGAGGCACAGAAAGACAAGCAGGTGTATCTTATCCTGTAAGCAACTTTCTGGATCATGGATGTACTCCAGATAGGTTATTTAAGCTTGCGATGTGCACGGTGGGTCTGCCACAGTCCAGGGGTGGCAGATTGTGGGCCAAATCCAGCCCACCGCCTCTTTTTATAAACAGTTTTCTTGGCGCGTAGTCACAATGATGCCTTATCATCTGTGGCTGCGTTCATGCTACAAACAGTTAATTGAGCAGTTGCAGCAGAGACCAAATGGCCCAAAAGTCCAAAGCACTGAACTTGTGGCCCTTCCAAAGTCATTTTGCACTCCCAGTCTGTCTCTCTGTGTTCTGATGTGACTGTCTTGTTGGGGTTCATGTCTATGGGTGCCTAGGGGGTCCCTCTCAGGGGACAGGACACTCCATCGGCAGCTGCACTCACAGAGGAATTGCTGGCCGGATAGGCGGCCGAATAAGGCAGCTGCAGGGCAGGGGGGAGGTGGGATCTTCCTCGCTGAGGACCTAACCCACTGCTTTTAGCCTGTCCGCTTCCCATTTCAGGCTCTTGTTATGGATCCCAGAAGGGTTGGAATTGTTGCTATTTCACCCTGAGAATGGCTGTTTGATTCTGGTGCTTTCTCCCTTGAACCCACACAGTCTGTGTGTATGGCCTCTTTACAGAATCAGTGTTTATCTACCGCCTATAGTGATGGGAAGGGGGTTTTAAAGTCTGAAAGAGGAGTTTCTCCCCACTTGGAATGAGAGCAGAAATCAGGGAATCCATTACCCAGGATCACAGTGCTTTGATACTTTCTGGATAATTACAGACTTCCTGTTGCTGAAATTCAGCCTCTGTGCATTGGTGCCGGATTAAATCTCAGAGACAGAGTTTTGGGTGATGTAATAGAAAGTAATAGATTTATTACTTTGCCAGGCAAAGGAGGCCACGGCAGGTTAATGCCCTCAAAACTGTGTGTCCCACCCTAGAGGGGGTAGTGAGGCCTTAGTGTTCACGGAGCAGGGCGGGATCAACTCGTGGACAGTCTTCTGATTGGTTGGTGGTGAGGTAATCTAGAGTCAGCATCATCAACCTTCTGGTTCCAACCGGCCTGCGGTCCACGTGCTCGTGGACAGCATACAGTAAACTTGTTCCACCTGGTGGGGTTTTTGTATCTGCAAAACAGCTCGCAGAACGTGGCTCAGAATATTATCTACAGCCCTTGAGGAAGAACTAAAGGTCCTTGACTTTGTTTAATAACTGAACTATGGGTATTTTGTCCTGCTTGACTGTTTTCTTTTCTTTCTGCATTTTCTCATTTCTCTGATTACAGTTATCCTTTGACTAAAGTTTTTGCTACAGACAAAAGGCAGGCAGAGGACATGGGTGGGGGTCTATTCTGGAAAGGCCTCGTAGGGTCCTGCTTGGTTATATTCCCTCTACCATCACCCCCCAACTCTGGGAAGACTCACATCTCATCACACTCTCCCCCCAAACTGTTCCCCTCCTTCTTGCCCCTCTGTATACCCATAAAGAAGGACGGGAAGGACCACGACCACTCAGGCTCCCCGGGGACCCCTAGGACAGCTGCTTCATCACTGCTGAAGGACCAGGTGCCGCCAAGGAGCCACCTCAAGCCTGACGGAGTCACAAAAGCAGCTGGCTCACCTGCCTGGAACACTGTCAAGTTCAAGTTCAAGGAGGAGGAGCAATTATTATTAATGTCAAGTGTTCTGCCTCCCAAGGAACAGATAAGCAAAACACAGACAAAATTTAAATCACTCTTAGTGAAGTGCAAGTCTCACACTAGACTTTCTGAGGCCACTGGGGGAGCAAGCCTCACTGTCCTTCCTGAACTTGAGAATGTCACCTTAAGGTCTTGATTGCGTAAGAGCTCCTGATGGGGAAATCTTTTATGATGCTACTTTATGCTGACAACAGCTCTAAATTAGAGGGTGCAGCTGACTGAAATGAGCTTAATTTTCCATACAAATGTGGGCTCTTGGAAAGAAATCACTTTTTTTCAGGTCAAAAATCTATTTTATCTCCCCTAATTAGGAGAATATGTAAAGCAAGAAGGGGGAATGGTGTTCAATTTGCCATAAAAAGCAAACCTGGTAGTTTATAAGATCACACTTTCCAAACAAGCTCTGGCCCATTAGAGGGGATCATACATAATTCAGGACCCACTTGTTACTGCGTGGATCATGCAAATTCTCTCCAATTACACTTCGAAAAAAATGAGGTTCATCTTCCAGCTTTAAATAGACTATTAGAAAAGGGGTAGATAGAAAAGCCATAAAGAAGCAAATGATTTAAAGTGGCATCAGTGTGAATTTGAGATGGAGAGGCTTAAAGAGAAGAGAGAAAACGCCTCAGTTCTGAGCCCCATTTTAAGATTGGAACCAGCAGTTCATAGACTGTTCACACCTCCATCTGTCTACTTCGCAAAGGTGTCTCTCCATCCAAAGTGAGAACCTTTCCATCAGGGGTGCTTCTTGTTTCTGAATAAGGGAAAGTAAAGTGAAAGTTGCTCAGTTGTGTCAGACTCATTGCGACCTCTTGGTCTGTACTCCATGGAATTCTCCAGGCCAGAATACTGGAGTGGATCATTTCAAATTGATCTTTCATGAGATTCTCTTCTTGGACCTTAGAGGTGTGTGTGTGCTTGTATGTTTGTGTGATGGGTGAGAGAGGAAGAGACAGACTTAGGCAGTTGAAGCTGCAATAACAAAATATGATACTGGGTGGCTTATACACAACAGACATTTATTTCTGACTATTCTGGAGGCTGGAGGTCCGTGATCAGGGTAGCAGCGTGGCCAGGTTCCGGTGAGGCCCACTGCCAGGTTGCAGGCTGACATCTCATATCTTCACATGGCAGAAAGAGGAGTGATGAGCTGAGGTCCCTTTTATGAAGGCACTGATTTCATGCATAAAGACTGCACCTCCATGACCTAAATTACCTCCCAAAGTCCCCACCTCCAAATACCATCAGGCTGGTGATTTGAGGGTGGGGAGTGGACACACAAATGTTTAGTCTATAAACTGGAGCTCAGAGGAGGCACGGTCAGTTTTGCTGGCTGAGATTGGCCCACCCAATTGTCCAGGTGTTGAGCATGGCCCTGGGGTCGTCACCGTGAGAGGAAGGAATCTGGGCAGGAAAGGTGCTATAGAGAAAGTGGGGCTTGAATGAGGCCCTGGAAGATGGGAGATTGGGATGGGCACGGGGTAGGCAGCGTGTTGGGGAGGGGGCAACTGCTTGAGACAGACAGACACAGAGAGAACCGTGTGTCTGGCTAGTGGGAGGGGATGAAATTGCCCCCCAGCAGGGTTGGCACCTGGATATGGGTGGTGGGGGCCTGGGATGCTGTCCTAACAGAGGACTGTCCTGAGCCCTGTTCTCCACCATGAGGCCACCTGGACATGAGAAGGAGGAGCACGCTGACCCTCGGCATTTGCTCCTGACCAGTTCTCCAGAGCGGCTCCAGCTGTGGGCTCTGAGGGGGAAAAGGAGGGGAGGTGGGGCTGGGTGATCAATAAACAGACCAGACTGTGTGCCGCCAGGGAGTTTAAGGGAGGTAATTAAACAGACTTCTCAGGCAAGCACCCGGACACGGGGATTAATTGCGATTTAAATAATGAAGCCTCCACGGATAAGTGAAATACACAAGAAGAGCTTTGCCGAGGGCCTGGCTGAGCAGGGGAGACACAGCATAAGCACCAGTGGTGATGGAGAACGGCAGGAGATGAGGCCCCCCTTGGGCTCTTTGAGGGGGCCCCCGGCTCCTCCAGCTCATCTGGGAGGCTCCTGAGAACAGGGTTCTTTGTTTCCCAGGCCCCTTTGCCTTCCACCTTCAAGGTCTCATTGCAGCCTTAGCTCCTCCCGACTAGACTCCACCAGCCTCCGCCTTCATCATCTTCTACGCTGAGTCCTTGGAGGAGAGAAGGGGCGCCTGGCCAGTCACCCTCTCTGGCATCTTTCCAGCTTGGCCAGGACATAACTTCTTGAAAACAGCCCCCAGCGCCGTCACCAGGCTTCACATCAGTGAGGACTCAAGGCATTCCACTAAGTGACTTTTCCAGCCTATTTCCTGTTCCCCTCAAGGCCTTTGGCTCCCTGAGTCCACCTGTCTGCTACAGCTTGGAGCCTCTACGCCTGTGTACCTCCAGAAAGGCTTTGCCTCCCCAGGCCACCTTCTAGGCCAGTTATATCTCCTCCATGAAAAAGCACCCCGCCCCGGCCTCCCCCAACCAGTGAGAATCCCCCCTGCATTGCAGGCTGGTTCTCTCTTGGAGGTCCTGGAGAGGGTTGATGGTCAGTTGACCTTTGAGCTGGACCTGGGCTCCACACCCTATCCTGGTCCTTGGAATGTAGTCCTGCCCGCCAGTCGGTCCCAGAGTCATTTTGAAGGACACAGGCTTGAGAGAGCCCTGTGGGATTGAGACCATCTGGGCGGAAGGCGTGACTGAGCCAGGGAAGGCCGCTCTGCGCGCTCAAGATGCTGGAGTTAGTGGCAGAGATCTACTCGTTTCGAGGTGCCCAAGACCAGCCTGGTATGTACGTTCTCTTGCTTACTAAACCTGCCACCCACCCACCCACCAGTCTGGGGTGGGTTGCCTGTTTCTTCAGCCTCTCCTTGCCGAGGAGCCAGTTTGGGATTTCAGCCGTGGACTCCCCGGGTTTTTAACCAGCAGTGTGTCTCACCCCTACTTCAGTTTCCCAGCCTCTTGGACGAGAGGCTGCCAGGCTTCACGCCCCACACTGCGAGTATCCTGTGACTGTGACATTAGGGGTGGGACCCTCAGCCAAAACCCCAGGGAACAAACGTGTTGTGGAATTTAGCATTTTTCAGACTTTGGAAAGATTATGGTGTGTCTATTCTATATCAAGCTCCAGTAGGTTTGGAATAGTTCCCTGTGGTCAAACGCATTTATGTTTCTGCTGCAAAGGGGGTAATGTTCATTTTAAAAGGGATAAAGACAATATTTAGCTTCAGTTAAGTTCAGGTCAGGTTTTGACTGAGTAAGTCGAGAAAAGTTTTCTGAGCTGAGGTTAAGGACTTGCCGATGTGCATTCCCTTAGGAATTCCCTAAGGTGCTCTCCAGGGATGCTGCTGGAGAGGAAAAGAGTTTGTTTAAACACTTTCCCAGGCGGCCTGGAGAGTGATTCAACCTTAGTTTGTGTCACATGGAACCGTCCAAGTGGAGAAGATTTAGCTGAGTGGGGAATTGCTTCCTCCCTGATGGCTCAGATGGTAAAGAATCTGCCTGCAAGGCAGGAGACCTGGGTTCAATCTCTGGGTCAGGAAGAGCCCCAGGAGAGTTCGGTGGAGAGAGGAGCCTAGTGGGCTACAGTCCATAGGGTCACAAAGAGTTGGACATGACTGAGCAACTGAACAACGACAGCAGCAAAAGGTGTGTATGGAGCATTAGTTGCCTCATGAAATCCTTCTGGGACCACGTGCATACAGGTGTGTGGGTGGGGGAGGGGCTTCCAGCCCCAGCACGGGACTTGGGGAACCCCGGCATGTGACTCGTCTGGTTTTGGGGGTGGTTCCCCTCTGAAACCAGAGCTAGGATCACCCGTGTCTGATCACCCAGCCATTGCACTTTAAAGAGCAAAGCCATCTGGAAAGATTAGACATAAGGATAGGTGCTTAGTCGCTTAGTTGTGTCCCTGGGATCGAACCTGGGTCTCCTGCATTGCAGATGGATTTTTTTTAACTGTCTGAGCTACCAGTGAAGCCCATGAGGATAGGTATAGGTGATTAAAAGAAAAAATACAAGTCCCTGGGTGAAACAGTAGACATGTTGAGGTGGGTCTTAAAAGAGGAACAGCCTTAATATCTAGGAATCCTGGCTGGGCCCAGGTAACCTAGATACCACCTCTCAAAGAAAATATAGATCTGCTTCCTCGCTGGGCCTCCGTGGCTCTCAAGTCGCAGTTTCTAGGATTTATTGCAGGTCATTAACTGCTGCGCTCTGACACGGGGAAGAAGTGAGAATCAGATTAAAGTAACAGCCGGGGCTGTTGAGAATAATTTGGCCTGTCTTTGTTGCTGGGAGTGTGCTGTTAAACCATTATCACCTGTTAATTCTCATGTAACTTTGGGGAGGAAAATTATTATCTATGTGGCAGGAATTTTTCAGTTAATTCTGTAGAGTCGGTCAGATTCTAAGTGACTGAGAGTTTGAGAGGCATTTCTTAGGTAAATTAGAATTAGCTAGGCAAGGCCCTGAGTCAGCACCTGCTCTGTAATTTGCCATCCAGTGCAGAACGGAAATAGAACACCCCTCCTTCAAAAGTTCGTAAGTTTCAAGCCGGTGAAATCGCAAAGCTTTGAAACAAGCTTGGGGCCCTTTTGAACCTGGTATCCTGTGTCAATATGTGGGTTACATGTCCATGAAGCCAGCCCTGCACCAGGGCCTCTGAGATCTTAGAGAAAGTACAGTTTCATAGAAAAAAAGGAGCTGTATTCAAATCCGACAAGCCTTGATCAGTTCTTAGTTTTGCATTCTATTGGTTTGATCTTGGAGAGAGACAGAGGCTCTATTTCTTCCTCTGTAAAAAAGAGCTACCAAAATGAGTTCCAGGGGCTTCCCTGGTGGTTCCATGTTAAAGAATCCACCTGCAATGCAGGAGATGTGGGTTTGACCCCTGGCCTGGGAAGATCCCCTGGAGAAGGAAACGGCAGCCCATTCCTGTATTCTTGCCTGGAGAATTCCATGGACAGAGGAGCCTGGCGGGCTACAGCCCATGGGGTCACAGAGACTCAGACACAACTGAGTGACTAAGCTACCACCACCACCACTGAAATGATGGAAACAGAGTGTGCAGAACATTTAACAGAGCACGGGGTATCTAATAAGAATTCAAGAAACCTTAGCTCCAGGCAGTGGTGCTCACGCCCCGTGGTATCCTCTTGCCCATTTCTCTCTGGCACCTTGCCGCTGACTTCTAAACACCAGCACTCGCATCCCTGGGCTGGTGTATCTTTCACCAGCTCCCAGAGCTCCCCGGGGGGATTAAGCCCTGCTCGCCCCAGAGGTAACTGGGTTGATTACACAGTCCTGTTTGGCCACCTTCCCTTCCCTGTCATCCTCCCCACTCCTCTAGCCTGCACCTGGTCTCAGGGTTGGCTTCTGGGGGAGCCCAGTCTCTGATAAGAACCCCCCTCCTTCTCCTCCCTTTGGTGAGAGGGGTGAAGAAGATGCTAGAAAGGGACCCCTCAGCTGAGTCAGCGTTGAGAGGCTATATCTGATCTGATGTAATAACCAAAGGGGAAACTGAGAGGGTGTGGGCTGACCCAACCGCCACTGTGACTCAGAGTCCTCTGGCTTGCTGTCCTCCAGGCTGCTTCAGTGGGGTGCCAGCTCCCAGGGGAAGGGCACTGGGTGACTCCACCTCTGCCATGAACATCCTGGGCTGGAGCCCAAGAGCGATCCAGAGTCTCAGCACCCGATTCCTTTCTCCACTGCTTCAGGGCATTTGGGTCCTGTCGTTCCACGTAGGACCCAGTGAAGCCCAGAACTCATCCTGGCCTTGGCCTTCTCAGGTTCTGACTGAGGCTGCAGTCCTGTAGCGTCCCTGGGTCAGAAGCAGGGCCACTGGGATCTTTGGTGGGGGCCATTCTTCAATCTTGTTAGTGTTTATCTTGCAGCGGATATCTGAGTGTAGAGGGTTTCAAGATTTGTTGTCAGATTCTTTACTTTAAATCTCTGCTTCACTCAGTCTTCTGTGCCATATTTGTGGAATCTGTCTTAGTCCGTTGGGCTCTTTTGGTGTCATTTCCAGTCCTCACACACTCCTCCTCCTCCTTTCTTTCCTCCTTTTTCCCCTCTTCCTGTTGGGAAGAAGGTGTAAGAAGCCCCAATCTTCTCTTAGAGCAGCAGATATTAACCATTGTTATGCCATGGGTCCTTTAATGGTCTGATGAAGCCTGAGGACCCCCTCTCAGAGCAAAGATTCTTAATGTACAAAACAAAGCACTAGCATTACAAAAAGTAAAACATAATTAAATAATGTTTATTATACTTAAATATTATATCTATGCACCTATACTATGGACAGAGGAGCCTGGTATGTTCATAGTCCATGGGGTCGCAAGAGTCAGACATGACTTAGCGACTAAACCACCACCACCTATATATCTATATATGTGGATTATGTATATATCATATGTATGATATATATAATATATATATAATTTTTAAACCCTTAATTTGAGATCTAATACAATATGTGCATTGTTTCCATGAATTTAATAACTCAACATTATATCTGGAATAGATATGATATCTTCCATATGTCTGAAGCAGCAGTGGGTGTGCATGATATCTTGATATGTCTGCGACAACTGTAGAAGAATATAAAGATATCTGCATGTCTATGGGTGACAAAGCCACACTATTTATACCACTCTGCTTTGTTGCTTACTTTCATAATTGAAAGAAATGCTAAATTTCAGTGAGAGATGAATGAAAATGAAGGTATAATTTTTTCCCCCATTCATATTCTTAGAATGCCCGAATTCAATCCTTGGACCTTGTAGAAAAACATTTGTCCCAGGGTCCGAAGTGTACCCCAGACCCTTCCTTGCTGGTCCACCCTTGCTCACCGTGATGAGGGGAACCATCTCAGCTTCCCTCCTCACAGAAGAACTGAGGCTGATTTCAGTGCATTGCAGGGCTGTTCCGCTTATGTCAACTGAGGACAGGCCAGTATCACTCTTGGTCATGGCAGCCGTGGCAGCTCAGACTTTAGCTACAGAAGGGGTTTAAGGATTTTGGCTAAAATGCATCGAGAGAGAAAAGATGTATTAAGCTTGTTCTTTAGGATGTTAAACCAGGTCACGATCCCAGGATGCAATTCCGCTAAAAACAAAGTCAGCCCATGAGCAGAACCGAACTCTCACAGTGGGAGACATATGGGTTGGCTGAAAATCGACGAATAATTGTATCTCATCCCCATTTGGCTTTCTTTCAAGACAGAAGATGAATTAGATAGTGAGCAAAATTTTTGGCTGAGCGACACATAGATGTTCTCAAAGCCAGAAAAGAATAAAAGAGGTTGAGAGATGCTGTGAATAGGCTATTGGAGAGTGACAAAAGGCATCCTATTGGGGGAAAGGTCACACGCAGGAAGAAACAGACCCAGAAATACCATGTGTGGAAGGAGACAAAGCTCCAGGGGTTGGCAGCAGAGAAGAGGGAAGCTTTGCTCTGCTAGGACCACTCACTCAAGGGTTTTCTTAAAAACTAAAGTGATATACAATATTACATTGGTTTCAAGTGTACAACATGGTAATTTAATATTTTTATAGATTTTTCTCCACTTAAACTTATTACAACCTATTGGCCATATGCCCTGTGCAGTACAGCATATCCTGATGTCTTGTTTACTTTACACATAGTAGTTTATGCCTCTTAATCCAGAATCCCCAACTTGTTCCTCCAACTCCCCTCTCCCCACTAGTATCAACTAGTTTGTTCTCGGTACCTACAAGTCTGTTTTTGTCTTGTATATACTTTTGTTATGTTTCATTTTTTAGATTTCACATATAAGCGATAACGGATTATTTGTCTTTGACTTGTTTCACTAAGCATACTTCTTCATAATTCCATTCACGTTGTTGCAAATGGCAGAACTTCATTCATTTTTATGACTAATATTCCATCAGGTGTATATGCCACATCATTTTTATCCATTCATCTGTTGATGAGTGCTTAAGTTGCTTTCATATCTTGATGGCTGTAAATAATGCTGCTGTGAACTTTGGGATCCATGAATATTTTTGAATTAGCATTTTTGTTTTCTTTGGGTATGACTGCAAGGAGATCCAATCAGTCCATCCTAAAGGAGATCAGTCCTGACTGTTCATTGGAAGGACTGATGTTGAAGCTGAAACTCCAATATTTTGGTCACCTGATGCAAAGAGCTGACTCATTGGAAAAGACTCTGATGCTGGAGAAGACTGAAGGTGGGAGGAGAAGGGGATGACAGGGGATGAGATGGTTGGATGGCATCACTGACTCAGTGGACATGAGTTTGCATAGACTCCGGGAGTTGGCAATGGACAGGGAGGCCTGGCATGCTGCAGTCCATGGGCTTGCAAAGAATCGGACATGACTGAGCGACTGAACTGAACTGAACTGATACCTCTCAGAGGAATTGGTGGATACGAATCTCTGCTCTCCTGTGTAGGCCACATTGAAGCATAGAATGTTGAAGTAGAGTACCCCAGGGTTCCTGCTCTTGATGGGGATAATGCAAAAGAAACATTTCGGGTTCAAATCCTAAAACCTTCACGTCACATCCAGGAACTTTCAGGGAGCCATAAACCAACCTGAGCCTCACTTTCATTACCTGAAAAATAAGACAATTTTATAACGCAGAGAGTTGTGAGGAGTTACGCATCTCTTCTTATCCCTAACACACCCGGGGTGGAAAGAACACAAGTGTGGAGTGGAACAGATGTGGTCATCTCTGAGCATCAGTCTCTCTGGCTGAAAATGGGGATAAACAAATATTCATGTTGTAGGTGTGCTATGGGTATTAATCATGATAAAAATGGTTACTAACCAACACCCTGGCACAGAACAGGCACTGGATAGTAAAAATGAAAGAAGGAATGTGTTCATTATTAGTGTCTGCTAAGCTGCCTTGATTTCTCTAGTGTAACTGGTACATATAGACTAAAAGAGGCCAGTTGGCTGATCCCTTGCCCTCTCACACTTCACCCCCTTGAAGGCCCCACACTTTAACTATTTTGGGTCATCCAAACCTCTAGGAATAGTTGTGTCCCCTCCACCCCTCCCCATGGGTAACAAGGTAGGCTTGGGAGTCAGGCATCCTGCATTCCTGCCCCAGCTTGCCCTTCCTGGCTGGTGACCTTTTGTTACTTTTCTCATCTGTAAAAGTGGCAGCGATCTCTATTTGCAGAGGTGTGGCAGCGATCTCTATTTACACCTCACGGATGGTGTAAGTGGGACCGAGCAGGGGCTCAATTCCACAAACAGCCTGAGGGGACAGCCTGCGTTTGTGACCAAGACCCTTTGTTTCCTGCACCCCAATCCTGACCACAGCCAAATGCACCAACATGGAGTGACTGGCAGCACTTCCAAACCATCTGGAAATGGATTCCTAAAAACACAGTCATTTTAAAGTATTGATGTTAGTATTATTTTTATCACCAATAATCATGTCACAGTGGGTAAGAGTGGATTTGAGTACTAGCTCCGAGGGAGGTTAGCTTCAAGACCTTGAGCCAGTTACTTATCCTAAGTTTTAGGTTCCTCATTTGTAAAATATGGATAGTAACAGTCTGTGCCTTGGAGGATTATTGTGGAGAAGAAAGGTGAGAAAGCATATGAAATACTTCACCAGAGTTGCTCGTGTTCAGCGCTTAATGCACTTTGCTATCTCATGCTTGTCATATTCTTGTGGATTTGAGACTTTGCAGAGAAGCCAACCATGGTATGTAGCATTATTTTTGTGATGAAATTGATGTCGGTGAAAATGGGGCTGGAGGTTTGTCCTGGGCTCTCAAACCTCATTCACAGCAAAGACCACCAGGGCCCAACTGCACACTCGCTTCCAGGGGCTGGTGGCATCGTCCACTTTACATTAACAAGCAGGACCGGGATGAGCTTCATGGAGCAGGGTTCCCCCTGCTTTCAGTTTTTTTCCTTTTTTCCCCCTTTTTACTGTGAGCCTTTCCCCAGACTCGGGGCACCCCACACACTGTGCAGGACCCAAGAGGACCCCTGAGAGCAGGAGGATTTGGGAGAAACCTCACCACACCCTCTTCATACTCCCTGTAGGGGTCCCTGTCTCACCCTGATAAAGAGCAAATGCCCCATGGGGGGCTTGGTTCCTGTAGAAAGATGACACGCCTGGAGGCATGTAGACTACAGCAGTGCCTAGGAATCTCTCAGTTGTTACCTACTTAACAAATACAAAACCTTGACTATGCCCAGGCAACGCCCTAAGTATTTTACAAAAGGTAACTGAATTCATCCTTGAAACCACAGAGTACAGAGGTAAGTACTATGATCATCTGTATTGACTGTTGTTCAGTCACTTAGTTGTACGTGTCTGACTCCAACCCCATGGACCGCAGCACGCCAGGCTTCCCTGTCCTTCACCATCTCCCAGAGCTCAAACTCATGTGCACTGAGTCAGTGATGCCATCCAACCTCTGTCATCCCCTTCTCCTTCCGCCTTCAGTCTTTACCAGCCAGCATCAGGGTCTTTTCCAATGAGTCATTCTTCGCATCAAAGTAAGGTGACCAAAGTATTGGAGTTTCAGTTTCAGCATCAGTCCTTCCAATGAATATTCAGGGTTGAATTCCTTTATGATTGACTGGTTGGATCTCCTTGCTGTCCAAGGGACTCTTAAGAGTCTTCTCCAGCACCACAGTTTGAAAGCATCCATTCTTTGGCACTCAGCCTTCTTAATGGTCCAACTCTCACATCGATACATGATTACTGGAAAAACCATAGCTCTGACTATACAAACCGTTGTCAGCAAAGTGATGTCTATGCTTTTTAATACGTGGTCTAGTTTTGGCATAGCTTTTCTTCCATTGACTGAGGAGGAAACAAAAGCCCAAGAAGGTCAGATAACTGGTCCAGGATTCAGCTGAAGTCAGAGGTGAGTCACATCCACACCACCCTTGGGAGCTCTTTTAAAGAAAGGGAGGCTGAGTTTTCCATGGGACCTTTCAGTAGAAGCACCTCCCACCCACATCCAAGGGAAGAAGTGGTGAAAAGTGGACACAATTCCATCTCCTGGGGATGAGTGGCCAGGTCACATGCCCCCACCCAGGACTCCAGCTGAATCTCTTGATCAGACCTCTGCCCTGTCAATATCTGAGCCCCCATGTCTTACGACAGAAAATGGGGCTGTCATATTGCCCACCACAGAGGACTGGGGTGTGGATCAGTGGTGCTGCATGCATGTGGAAGACCTTGGTCCCTGAGACCCTGTGACTGTGCTCGTAGCTGATAGGGGTTCCCTGTCAGGCAATCCCAACTCCACCATAACTCCCCACTCTCAGACCATCTGTGGCTGAATTGGAGACCCTGCCCTCCCTTCTCTTCCTGCTCGGGACCCCAGGTGTGGCCAGAGCAAGAGGACCCCACTTTGCTGAGTCTGAACCCTCTTTATGATGAGTTACCCTCCAGGTCTGTCACTGGTTCTTCATCCCTCCTTCCATCTCTAACTGTGCTTCTGTTTTTCTGGAACCCTGACTCCAAACCAGGGTCCCCCACTTCGTCTTTGTTATAGGTATTCATTGCTGCTTAACAAACTTAACATCCCTGGCTTTCCAGGTGGTGCAGTTGGTAAAGAATCTGCCTGCCAATGTAGGAGACTCGGGTGACACAGGTTCGATCCCTGAGTCAGGAAGATCCCCTGGAGGAGGAAATAGTAACAATCCAGTATTCTTGCCTGGAAAATTCCATGGGCAGAGGAGCATGGTGGGCTACAGTCCACGGGGTCACAAAGAGTTGGACATGACTGAAGTGACACATGCTTAACAAACTACCCCAGAACATCATGGCTGAAATCAACCATGTTTATGATTTCTGAAGATTCTGAAGGTCAGGAACTCAGACAGAGCATGGTGGCGACAGTTCAATCTGTCCCCTGTGATGTATGCCAGGAACAGAACAAAGCAATCATCTTCTTTTCTTGTCTGGCCTCTTGGCTGGGAAGGCTTGGCTTGGCTGGGGTCATCTCTATGTCCACTCCATGTAGCCTTTCCTTGGCATCCCTCCAGCAGGGGAGCCAGATATTGTATGTGGACCTGGAGGCCAGGGTTCCCGTGTCACAGAGCAGGGTCTTCAGGGCTTACTGACACAAGGGTCTGGAGCTGGCAGAGTGCCTGACCCACCGTCTTCTGTTGGTTAAACCACATGCCATGCAACTCAGATACAAGGAGGCAGGGAGGGAGGTCTAAGCAAGGTGGTGAGTGGGCAGCTGTGACTTTGCAGGTGACTTTGGAGCCCGGCCACCCCTACTCTCTCTCCTTTAGTGATGATGATGATTGAGAACGCACCTACATGCTTGTTTCTAACCTACATGGAATTGTTCCCAAGACTTTCCACAGTGAATTTCACTGAAAAACTTGTGCTTGCCCCAGCTGCCCCTGAAACTCCTGATTAGTGATTATCATTGGTAAGGGGAGTCTTGGTGATCAGTAGTCTCAGCCTCGGCTCAGGCCCTGGAAGCCGCCTCTGCTTCGCTGACAAGGTCAGATAAGCTTCCTGAGAGCCAGTGCCAGGGCAGCAAAGGACTTGGTCAAGTTCATAACAAATTGTTTCTTTTTTTCCCATTAATAAGACTTGTCCTTATAAACCCCGGGGACCGTCTGCTGGCAGAACTCTACGATCTTGCTTGTTCTCCTGCACAGTCCAGCCCCACCTGCTTGAAAGGCTTCCCGGGTGCCAGGCAGAATATCAAGATCCAGCAAGTGCAAGGCCAGTGCACCTCAGCAACCCTTGTCATTTTGAAAGAATAGGGGACTGGGGCCAACCTGTGGGTCCCGCCCACAGGTGGAGGGCGGGACCCTCAGAGAAGGGGTAAGGAGTTCAAAGCACAGATCATGCCCCCAGGACAGCATTTCCCAGACTGTATTCCTAGTGACACCAGCCCCAAGGATGGGAAGAGGTGCTACACTCCAAAGAGGATCCCCAACAACGAGTCTAGGAGAAGCACACCCTCTAATGGTTTTCTTACGGTGAATCAGCAACATCAGTATACCAAAGGCTCTGAGAAGGCCTGCAGTTAGGAGACAGGTCCGAACCTGCCTGAAAAATGTCCCCCCGACTATGTCAGAGATCCTCTCTCTCAGGGTAAGTTTCAAGACCAGCTTCTGGAAAGCTCACTTTGCAAGCACTTCCTCCAGAAAACCAGGGAGGCCCTGACCAGCCCCCAGATATAGAGCGAAGAGCTGGGCTGGAGACGAGAAAAGCTGAGAGTCTGTGCGAGGTAGGGCCTGGAGCCCATGAGTCTGAGCAGGAGGCAGGGCAGATTCCAGAGGCTGACCTCAAATGGCCACGGCTTCATCTGTTGTCTGCCAGGGAGGCCAGCCTGGATTCCAGCGCAGCGCTCTTGTGAGTGAGCTCTGTTGCCCCCGTGAGTGTGGTCTTGGGGACTGGACAGATTTCACCCAGACCTCCAAGCCCAAGTAACTGTGTGTGACCCCACCTTACACATCCCCAGATGACCACGTGTGCGCTGTGAGGTCAGATGAAATAGCAAGGGGCATGACTCCCTGGACTGCATCTAAATGATGGAGCATCACATTGAAAATTGGATGTTAGTGTTGGCTAGGGAAGAGAGAAAAAAGAAAGCAAGAGAGAGGAATAGAAAATAATCATTCGACTTTTTCAAATGTCCTTTGCTAGAATGATACAATGTGTTTCACATTCATATTTAATGTGATTTTTTCCTTTTTTTAAATAAAAAATCCAACTTATATATATATATATATATATATAAAAAGTACCCAAAAGATGGCTGGTTTAATTGCACCCTTAAAATATCCTGAGTTTTTCATCAGCCAATGTGACGTAGTAATCCTTTTCCTCCATACCTTCTGTTGAGAGGTTAAAAAAAAATTGGATGTGAGAGTATTTTGTAAACCATAAAATGCTGCATATGTGTTGGTTATCGATGTCCTCTGCTACTAATGATGCCCTTTGTCAAGGGCTAAATGTTGGTGTCACCTCCAAATTCATATTAGAAGCTTTAATCAATTACCTAATGTGAATATATTTGAAGATGGGACCTTTGAGGAGGTGATAAAAGTTAAATGATGCCATAAGGATGGGGCCCTAGTCTGATAGGGCTGGAAACTTTAGAAAAAGAGGAGGACGCACAGATATCTCTTTCTTTCCATGAACCCTTAGAGGAAAAGCCATGTAAGGATGTAGTGGGAAGGCGTATGCTCACCTGAAAGAGAGTGCTCATCAGGAACCAAATTAGCCAGCACCTTTATCTTGGACTTCCCAGCTTCCAAAACTATGAAAAGTAAATTTCTGTTGTTTAAGCCACCCTGTCTATGGTATTTTGTTATGACAGCCTGAGCTGACTGATAACCTGTCAAAGAAAATTTCCTTTTGAATCTTTGCTGGTTTCCACACTCTGTCAATGAAGAGCTGAACCATCATTCCAGTGGACTCAAAAAAAAAAAAAAAAAAGCCCAAAGATAGCTGGCCACTCTTTTAAGTATCCAGGAGAATTGATCTGATCACTTACCAGCCCATCTTGGCAACTCTCTGTGACTATGACCCTACAGCCTCTGATCATGAAAACTTGGTTTATTTTCTAGATGTGTGATATTGCATGTGAGAAAATGTTATTTAATCTGCATTTCCAATATCACACAGGAGGAAAAGTTAGATGCTGACCCTGGAGTATCTACATGTGGATGGTGACTTAATTAAAAAGCAGCTTTGGCCAAGGTCCTCAACTACTGTTTTACTTAGTGACACAATGGACATGAGTTTGAACAAACTCTAGGAGATGGTGAAGGACAGGGAAGCCTGGTCTGCTGCAGTCCATGGGGTGGCAGATTTGGACATGACTTAGCGACTGAACAATGATAACTGAGGCCCTAGGTTGGAAGCTCTATTAATAATTGTTATACAAAAGTTTGTACATCTCTGAGCCTGAAAAAATGTTGGGACACTTTTACATTTCCTGTTTTACTTAAGTAATGTAACCGAGTCTTCCCCCACAATACCGTGTGTGTTCTTAATCACTCATTCATGTCTGGCTCTTTGCAACCCCGTGGACTGTAGCCTTCCAGGCTCCTTTGTCCATGGAGATTCTCCAGCCAAGAATACTGGAGTGGGTTGCCATGCCCTTCTCCTGGGGATCTTCCCAAGCCAGGGATTGAACCCAGGTCTCCTGCATTGCAGGCCCATTCTTTCCCATCTGAGCCACCAGGGAAGCCCATATATGAAATACCATATATGAAGTAAATTTGCTTAAGTAAGCAAACCTAGGTGTAGATCCAACTATGGTATATTTTAGCATCAAATTTCCCAGGTAAATGTTCCTATGTTGTGTGCATTTGTTTCCTAGAGATTAAAACCATTTTCCCCAAATCTATAGTGGCCGAACTGGTTTTAGACACTGGCTGTCTCTGATTCTGAAATGAAATCAACTGTTTATTCATTAGAAGTCTATTTTTCATGTATATGTACTAAGTTTTTGGAGGTGGGCCAGGCACTGGAGTATATAGTCCACTAAGACAGACCTTAGTGGGAATGTACACTTTTTAATTTAAAAAACTTAATTTTCATAGTAGTAGACTATGGATAAATATAAAGTCATTAGTACTGTTTGCATTGCATATATATATATGTATGCAGTTTCTGCCTCCAATTCTCCCAAAGGCAAAAGTTGCCAACTCTTTCAGCTACTTCTGGTATTTACTATTGTGTTTCTAAAATACAACATATTTATTCCTCAATTTTTTTTTGAGTTTTTTGTTTTGTTTTCTCCCAATTTTATTGAGACATAGTTGATATATAGCACTGTCAAGTTTAAGTTGTATAGCATATGACTGGACTAATAAACATCATGAAACGATGACCACTATAATTTTAGTGAACATCCATCATCTCTCATAATACACAAAATTAAGGAAATAGAAAATAAACATTTGCTTTGTGATCAGAATTCTTAGGATTTAGTCTCAAATTTATATATAGCATACAGCAGTGTTAATTATTATTTTGTGCATTAAATCTCTAATAATTTATCTTATAACTGAAACTTTGTACTTTTTGGCTACTTTTATCCAATTTCCCTTCTCCCCACCCCCACCTCTGGTAATCACAAATCTAATGTATTTTTCTATGAATTATTTTTTTTATCTGTTTTTGAACTATGATTGACCTATAACACTATGCTAATTCCTGGTAGACAAGGATGATTTAATATGTCTAAACATTTCAAAATGATCACCATAATGTCTACCATCTGTCATCATACAGAGATACTACATACCTGTTGACTATATTCCCTACATTGTACATTTCATAGCTGTGTCTTATTTATAACTGAAAGTTTGTACCTCTTAGTTTCCCTTACCTCCCCATCTTCCTCCCCTCTGGCAACCACCTGTTTATTCTGTTTTTATGACTCTGCTTTTATTTAGTTACCTTTGTTCATTTCTGTTTTAGATTTCACATATATGTGAAATCATACAGCATTCATCTTTTTCTGTCTGATATACCCTCTAGGTCCATTCATGTTGTTGCAGATGGCAAGGTTTCATTCTTTTTATGGCTAATATTCCATTCTGTATGTATATCAAATCATCTTTATCCATTCATCTATTTCTTCCCAGTCTTAGCTACTATAAGTAATGCTGCAATGAACTTAAGGGTACAAATATCTTTTTGCAGTACTGTTTTTTTTTATTTTGGTTAAATACTCAGGAGTGGAGTATTGTATAATAGGTCTGTTTTTAATTTGTTGAGGAATCTCCATAGTGTATTCCACAGTAGCTGTACCAATTTACATTTGCACCAATAGTACATATACATTCTACAGAATGTAGTGCAGTTATAATTTTGCATTCCACGTTGCCTCGATTCCTTCTAATAGATAATTTTTTATGTGAAACTAGCATTATTGAACTCTCAGAAGGAGGGCCAGTTTCGGAAAGTTTTTCTAAGTTTATGGCTAGTGGGTTCCTGCTGTTTTTGTGAATGTACACTTAATACTTTTTAAACATGGCTCACTCTGTTCTCCTTATTCAGTTTTATCTAGACCTTATTTTTTCCTTTCCCTTATTGTCCTTCTCAATGAGGGCTCTGTTCCCAGCACTTTCCCTCAATGTGGCATTTTTTCCCCTGGAATGGATCCTTGTCTCCTTAATTCTGAGAATTCACAGGGCACAAATTACTTCATCCCTCTCACAGCATAGAGACAGTACCATGCACTCACTTGCTATTAAACTGTGAATCCCTCTCAGTTCTAACTGTCACAACAAATTGGCTCCCAAGCTCTCTAGTGACTATTTGTTGGTTATTTTGTATTCCTCAGGTCCACCAACTACCCCACTTCTTCCTTCTGCACAGATGTTGGTAGTGGTCATGTCTTATAAACTGTCTGTGGATTGTCCTCACTTACCTGTAATCCTGAATATTCATTGGAAGGACTGATGCTGAAGCTGAAACTCCAATACTTTTGCCCCCTGATGCAAAGAGCTGACTCATTTGAAAAGACCCTGATGCTGGGAAAGATTAAAGGTGGGAGGAGAAGGGGATGACAGAGGATGAGATGACTGGATGGCATCACTGACTCAATGGACATGAGTCTGAGTTAACTCTGGGAGTTGGTGATGGACAGGGAGGCCTGGCGTGCTGCAGTCTATGGGGTCGCAAAGAGTTGGACACGACTGAGCAACTGAACTGACTGGCTGACTGGCCCGTAATCTGGAGTTCTCAAGGGCACCTCATCGCCTAGGTCTGTTGTTGAAGTTTTAGTTTTTGCTAACTTAGTTTCTCTATGTGTTTTTAGAGGGGTGCTTTGGGAGGGAAAATAACCACACTGATCTCACTGCCATCTTCCCAGAATTCTATAGTATATCTCAAGAGTATTTCATGTCACTTTAAGACATTATCCACTGACTTTCCTTTATAGTATACGCGAATTTGGCTTTCTTACAATTCAGGGCCCACCCACTGACTTTTACTCCCTCCATTCTGCCAATAAATTAGTCCCAATAAAGTCAGCATGTATTACTATATATTATTTAAATAACATTATATTCATGTTTACTTTCTTACACATATTTTTTAGGGATTTCTTTTTCCTTGAAAATTATTCTGGGATTATTAATTACATGGATCTGTATATATTTTGTTTTTTTTCCTTTCCTGCCGTTAACATTGTCTGTGCCCTGTAAGTTCTTTAATTTGGCCCTCATCCCTCAAGAAAGAAGCTTTCCTCAAACTTCTACTTAACTCTGGTTGTCTTCTCATATTTAAGAGGGGATTTGAAAGTGAAATGGTGTTTTCTCTGTGGATTTGTGTTGAGGAGAGAGTTTGTCAACAAATGGAACTGCTGCAAACTCACCCTTTCACCCTTTCATTGGGATACCCCGGCTGTTTTGTGATCTGATCTTTCCTTTCCAGTGATTCAATTCCCCAGAGAAGCATCCTCTAATCTCCTGGGTGGGCAGAGAAAGGGGTCAGCAGACTCCTGTATTTGCTATGTAGTCTCAGTAATGCCCCTGCTTATAGCCTCTGATCCTTACTCAGGCAAACAGGCTGAAACTTCTCTGGTTCCATTTCTACTGAACTTTGTCTTTGTTCCTGTCCATCTTTGTCCATTTAGGCATGAGGACTTTACATGTACTACTCTCCATCAGCATATGTATTAAATCTTGGTAGAGTTGTTTTTATTTTTTTAAGAAAAATTATAAACATAATTCTAATATTTCCTTCCCATACCAAAATAAATCTTGAATACCACTCCCCCCAAGGTCTGTGCATCCGATCTAGAGAATGAATGTCTGAAAAGAAGGGAAACCTTCTTAGAGTAGGGCAGTAGCAACTTCTGATCCTATGTAGACTTTTCCCTTTCTTCCCTGTCTTGAGCCTCATCAGTGGACCTTGTCCCTCCACCTTCTGGGTTCCCATAAATGTTCGTCTCTACAGTCCTTGGGTGCAGCTACTTTTAGCCTCTCCTCCAGCTTCAGAAATTGACTCCTCTTATTTCCAGTGATATCCTTTACTGGTCTCTTTGTCTCTGTGGATTCATATTTTAAAAACTCTTTTACTGTCATCTTAAAGAATTTTTGAGGCGAGAAGGGATGAATACCCGCGTTCCATCTGCCAGAAATACATTTTAACAATTAGCAGTTAATGTAAACAGAAAAGCATATGTGTTTAAACAACTGAAGTATTTTAAAAACCTCATATTTCTGAAATATCTCTTATTTCCAAAGCACCTTAGGATGTATTCGTTCATGAGAGCATCTCATGAGATATGTCGCAGAGATTATTATCCTCCTGGTGGGGGCAAGGTTGAGACCTAGAGTAGTGATGTGATACAGCAGTGGACCAGGGTCAGACAGAAACGTACAATGTCTAGTTGTTGCAGTTGTCAATTTCACCACACATACTGGCCGTGAACTCAAGGAATATTCTGCACTTTTCCAAGAATGGCAGTTCTGTGGAATTCAAGCACATTATTGCTTATTGGTGGACACTAAAGTCTATAATATACAGAAGGGACCTCGTTTTGTATGAGCAGAGGATTTTTGTTGGCAGTAGAAATGTAAACACGACCCTTCTAATGCATTTTTAATAGTCTCTGTTTCTGGACATTAGCCAAAGTTTGCATCTTTAGCAGTAACAGATTTGCCATGTGGGCCAATTCCTCCCTTAAGAATTCTTCTAAAGATCTGAATTTAACCCCAACCGTTTCCTTTATTTCCTTGTTCCAGTGAATTGATTCTCTGGCCTGTGGGTTCTGAGGTCTGTGTAGAGGAGTATTTACTTGGCTGTAATTGATTGAGTTGCCTTGGTCAGTGTATAGGTTGATATTATTCTCTACCTTAACCTCACTTGGCTGGATGTTGACTTAAAAACTCTCTGACACAGACTGAAAACATGACTGCCTCCTTCGTGTTCCTTATTCACAGGTAGTATTTTCAACCTGACAGATTATAGACAATCAATTATAAATTTCAAAACCATCAACTCCACATGGGTAGGTATATTACTTGTGTGCATGCGTGCTAAGTCACTTCAGTTGTGTTTAACTCTGCCATCCTATGAACTATAGCCCACCAGGCTCCTCTATCCATGGAATTTTCCAGGCAAGAATACTGGTGTGGGTCACCATGCCCTCCTCCAGGGGATCTTTGTAGGTAGTAATATCTTTGTCCTTGTCCCAGGTCAGGTCTAGGAGAGCTTTCTTCCTCTGTCACTATCTTTCCCCCATCTCCCTGGAGCTCCCTTTCTCTAATACGGTCACTCTCTCTTTCTGAACCGGGTGCATTTAGACATTAGAAGGGTATAAGTAACTCATCATCTATTTTTTGCAGGAGTGGGGTGGTGGTTCAGCACCCAGTCCTCCTTGCTGAATCGATAAATAAAAGCAAGATGGCCATGGAAAAACAAGGATTTTGTGCAAGACAAACCTGGGTGTATATTCCATATCTGTCCTTACAAGCTATAAGAGCGTAGGTGAGTCATTCACCGTCTATGAGCCTCAGTGTACTTAAAGAGAATGATTATACCCTCAGTTTTGAGTGGTCCAAAAATTAAAGGAGGTAAATTAAAAATGCCTAGCATACACTTACCTATAAAGTTAAACATATGCTTACCAAATGACCCAACAATTTAACTCCTTGGAAGCTACCCAAGAGAAAAGGAACAAGTGTCTACACAGACTTAAACACAAATATTGGTGAATTTTTACTAATAATGACTTTCAGTGGAAATAACCTAAAGGTCCATCAATGGGCCAATGAATAGGCAAATTATGATATATTCCTACAAAGAAATTTTACTCAGCAGTGGAAAGAATGAACTGTTGATACATGCTACATGATTCTTAAAATAATGATGATTTTTAAAAACATTATGCTCAGAAAAAGCAGACATAAAAGACAGACACAAAAGACTACATACTGTGTGATTTCTGTTTGAAACTCTTTTAGAGAAATATCTAATCAGTAAGCGATTGAAATTGAATCAGTGGTGACCTGGGGCTGGGGTGGGGTTAGGGATTGACTGCAGGGGGACACCTGGGACTTTTTGGGTGACAGAAATTTTCTGTATCTTTATTGTGGGGGATGGTTATGTGGGCATACACATTTATCAACATTTACCAAACTGTATGCTTAAAATGCGTGCATTTTATTGTATGTAAGTGACACCTTGATAAAGTAGATTTTTACAATGTCCGGCATGGTGCCTGTCATGTGGTGAGTGCCCAGTAAGTGCTGCTTCTCTTCTGTCTTTGGTTTGGGTTCAGGGAAGACAGCATTGTGTGGTCCCTGCCTTGGGCTCAGCCTTGTAAGAGGCACAGAAATAGATGTGTTCAGTGCCCTTCCCAGGTTTCTCTGACCTTTCAGTGAACTCCTGTCTTAGTCCATTTACTCTCTTGTAACAGAGTACCTTACACTGGGTGGCTGCAACAATAGAAATTTATTTTTTTCACAGTTCTGGATGGTAAGAAGTCCAAGATCAAGGTTCCTGCCCGTTTATTTTCTGGTGAGCGTTATCTTCTTTGCAGATGGCTGGCTGTCTCTGTATTCTCACCCGGCCTTTCCTTGTTATGTGCCCATGGAGACAGGGATCTCTCTGTTCCACTTCTTTTAAGGCTGCTTATCCTATTGGGCTAGGACCCCACCCTTACAACTTGTTTAATTGTAATTGCCTCTTAAAAGCTCTATCTCAAAATACAGTCAAATGAGGGGTTAGAGTTTCAACATACGAATTTGGGGAGGACACATGGCTGATTTTTCCCCTGGGGTTTACAGAAGGATGTTCTCTTCTTGTTACTGACAATTTGGACATGCTGGGGAGCAGCCTTTGGGAGTAACCCTCAAATACGTATTTCTGGAAGTTGCTGTATAAATATCTCAGCTCCCATGCCCCTCAGGTGGGCTCATATGGGTGTGTTTTTTACCGTTTTCCAGAATTTTCTCTTGAGATGAAGAACCAGTCATCTCCTGGTAACTGGCTTAATATAATGCTTTTTATTGACTGCTGCACCTTCCTGTAACACTAGCCCACTTCCTAATATTCCCTCTACCTGCCAAATAAACCATTTGAACTTGTGACTTCTGAACTTGTGAATCTTGGAGAACCTAAAAAACAGTAGTGACACGTGTTTGTACAGGTAACTGTAATTCACGGCAGGCTGGAAAAATGGTGCAGTGAATGTCCTTATCTCAAGCCATGGGCAAAGAGATCAACTGCGGAGGAGAGAGTGGTTCTGACATAGAGACCAGAGATGATTCTTGGAAGAGACAGGATGAAGCAAGCAGGCCATGAAAGATGCATACAACTTTGATAGGGAACTCTTGTGGAACCCAGAGAGAGAAAGGAGGAAGGGAGGGAGAGAGAAAGAAAGAGATGTTGAGGCAGAGAGAGAGAGAAAGAGAGGGAGGGGAGGAGGAAGAGAGAGAATATTGTGGAAAAGGAGATTGAACGTAACATGTGGCGAGCACCTGTGCTGTGACAGATGCTGGCTCAGAGCTGGGTGAGACATTTCCTATCCTTAAGGACATCACAGTCTAGAGATAAAGCACAGTCAGTCTACTGGATAAAGCACTTGCCCTGTATCTTGACGCATCATTTCCCAAGTGCTATGAGTTCCCAGGGGTTTTCCCAGAATTAACATCCTGAGAGAGCCCTCAACATGTAGCTCCCTCACACCAAGGCTCTTACATACAAGAGGGAAAATTCAGGTTTTGAAAAAGTCTCCTCAGGCACAGCTCCAAATTTCGGTCTAGAGTCCAGAGTCTTGTTTTAATAGCTTTGGCTAAATTCATGTTCAGCATTTGATTTCGAGCTTGCAGTATTAATATTTTGTGCATAGGGCCTATTCTCTGGTGATTTTAATATTTCATTTATCGACTGATTTAACTTTTAATAGTATCCAAAGCCATCTCATTAGATTACAGTGCTGAAGGAGTGACTCTAATAGCTATCCCGTTGTTGGAATAAATTCAATCTGGACAGATGTAGCCCAAGGCAAAAGGCAATCATGATCGAGGGAATATTTTGCCTTCCTAGGTTTCAAACAAGTCTTAGCCTTCTCTGTGTCTGCGACTTGGACATGAAAGATAATTCTCTGAAGATCTTGGAGACCAAGGAAGAAATGTGATCTAGACATGACCAATAATCATTGACATGTTAAACTGTACATGTATGCTGTGTCCCTATCACAGCCATATTTGGGGAGTTCTTAGAGCATTGTGGCTGTACCTGATTAATCTCTGAATCCACTGTCTTGCAAAGTTTTTGATACAAGGTTGGGCTTCCCAGGTGACTCAGCAGTACAGAATCCACCTGCCAATGTAGGAGACACAGGAGATGTGGGTTTGGTCCCTGGGTCGGGAAGATCGCCTGGAGGAGGAAATTGCAACCCACTCCAGTATTCTTGCCTGGAAATCCCGTGGACAGAGGAGCCTGGCTGGCTACAGTCTGTGGGGTCACAAAGAGTTAGACAGGACAGTACTGAGCACACACAAGAGATTTATTAAAAGTTTGAGCTAAATGGGACCTGAATTTTTGTTTCCAGGCACCAGAGAGTTTTGTCCTTAGTCCTGAACTGTTTGTTAGTCTTTAAGCAATGTTTTTGATGAAACCATAAGGGATATTTTCTGATTCTTTAATGGTAGTAAGCTGGGAGAGGCCATAAAAACACTGGGTGAAAGAATGACTACAACAGCAAAAAGGTTTTGCTCTGCTGAGACATGGTCATTCTAATAAAAAAAAAGTAGCAGATAAATGATCTTATAATGTTGTTTGCTCCTAGAAAACGATAACTGTCTTTTATTTATGTAAAAGATACAGAAGAATGCTGAATACAGGTTAGATGGGCAATTAATGATTCTTGAAAAAATGCCTAATTCCAAGTCCTACATTTCATCTAAAAGTCAGTTTCTCACAAGTACACTATGGGGGAGATAAGAAAGGCATGACTTCACTGTTGCATGAAAGGAAAACATTTAAACTCTAGTTGCTAATCATTTAAATAACCAAGTCCCTTGGAAAGCAAGGGGGTCAAACCAGTCAATTTTCAAGGAAATCAACCCTGAATACACTTTGGAACAACTGATGCTGAAGCTGAAGCTCCTATACTTTGGCCACTGATGCGAACAGCTGACTCATTGGAAAAGACCCTGATGCTTGGGAAGATTGAGGGCAGAAGAAGAAGGGGGCAACAGAGGATGAGAAGGCAAGATGGCATCACTGATTCATTGGACATGAACTTGGGCAAACTCCAGGAGATGGTGAGGGACAGAGAAGCCTTGTGTGCTGTAATCCATGGGGTCGTGAAGAGTCGGAACCGACTTGTCGACTGAACAAAAACAACAACGACAAACAACTTTGATGCGGACTGTAATAATTACGGGCTATATTGGTTCCCAAAGCAACTAACTTGAGTCTTCTATTGTGATGCTGGGCTTGGATTGCATGTCTCACCTTGAGTGATAGCCTGCTTGACACCGAGGACTCTCCTCCCTCAGAGTTGACATGTGCTGTGGACCAGGTAGTTGAAGGGAAGTAGAACCCACCTGCAAGCCAGGGCTTCGAGAAAGCACTGTGGAAGGGACCTTTGGACTGGGTCTTGAGGGGCAGGTCACTGTACCTCAAAAGAGGATGAGAAGCAGCCCGTGAAGTCATGCAGAGGCATCTCTGCCCTAATGATCCCCTTGCTCAGGGAAGGACTGTACACTCAGAAGCCCTCGGATGAGTCACTGAAGAGTGAGGTTCACTCCCCTGGACCCCATATCTGCTTCCACCCACTCTCATCTTGCAGGAAAATGAGTTTCTACAGGATCCTGCTATATAGAAAGGGCAATACCCTCTGCGCTGTTTTAGGCTCATCCCTATCTAATTCTGAAGGAATACCAAGATTGAATAAAGAAATTTGTGTTTATCCATCCATGATTTGGTTGCAGGCGTGATTTAGGTACCAGTTTTGCTTTAAGGCTCACCCCTTCAATAAACCCACACTTGGCCCTGCCCTGCTGCACATTCAAATGGGATGAAAATCCTAACTTTTTTTCTGTATGTATATTTATAATATACATATATGTATTACTATATACTATACATGTATTATTAATTTATATATATATTTATGTACTACCATACTATATCTTAAATGTGTGTGTGTGCTCAGTTGCATTTGACTCTTTGTGACCCCATGGGCTGTAGCCTACCAGACTCCTCTATCTACGGGATTCTCTAGGCAAGAATACTGGAGTGAGTTGCCATTTCCTCTTCCAGGGGATCTTCCCAACCCAGGGATCAAACCTGTGTCTCCTGTATCTCCTGCATTGCAGGTCGATTCTTTACTGCTTGAGCCTTCAGGGAGGCCCATACCCTAAATATGTAGCAGGGGCTTCCCTGGCGGCTCAGATGGTGAAGAGTCTTGTCTTCAGTGCAGGAGACACAGGAGACCCGGGTTCCATCTTCCGGTCAGGAGAATCCCTTGGAAAATGGAATGGCTACCCACTCCAGTATTTTTGTCAGGAGAACTCCATGAACAAAGGAGCCTGGTGGGCTACAGTCCACAGGGGTCACAAAGAGTCAGACACAACTGAGCAACTAATATTATCATTATTATTATATGTAATATAAACATAAAAGTAATTTATATACGTATTATTTCATGTAACAGGCACAAAAATAGAAAATTTAAAGGTTTGAGAGCAATATGACATTTTCTGTTCCAGGGAATCTTCCCAACCCAGGGATCAAACCTAGGTCTCCCTTGTTGCAGGTTGATATCTTACCAGCTGAACCACTAGGGAAGCCCAAGAATAGTGGAGTGGGTAGCCTATCCCTTCTCCAGTGGATCTTCCCGACCCAGGAATCAAACCGGGGTCTCTTGCATTGCAGGCAAATTCTTAATCAGCTGAGTTACCAGAGAAGCTATAGAAAATTGAAAGGTTTCTGGGCAATATGACATAGATAATAATACTATAAATTATATTGCAAAGGTCCTTTTTTGTCACCACTTTTTTTTTTGCTACCACTGTAATTAATGATAATATTTTAAAGCATATATTAAAATAGGATATACTTCATTATTTTTGAAATTGTAACACTAGATGATGAAGCAAGAAGTTCATTCTGAAAAAATACTTAATTTTAATGACTGTCAGGGTTAAAAAAAGAATTCTCACAAAGAAGTGTTGATCCAAATGGAAGAGGGCATTGGTGGCTTTGTTTATTAAATTATGATTCTCATTTTTCAACGTCATCCACCAATTATACAGAGGTTTTTGTTGAAATTGGGCTAGTAAATTTCCATCTTCCTAATGTCAGGCAGTTCTTCTCACAAACTAATTGGAAGATATTTCATTTTTACATTTTTAAACAAGTGGGTCCCAAACCCATTGAAACTTCATGTGAAAGATTTTAAGCAGGCTAGAGACTTCTGTTTTATGTGTGCATACATAAATGTTATTATAGTTGATAACCAAGTGTGTTGGCAAGAAAACACATAGTGATGAAAATGCTTTCAGAAAGGCTCTTCTGCACCTGAATTTCTTTGGAAAAGCATTACTTCATCACTCACTCTTGACCTTAAAGGGTCAAATGAAGTGTGTTTATTTTTCAAAAACTATCTACCTGTGCACACTACTGAGAGCCTCTTATCTTCACAGGAAAGGTCACCAAATTTGATGCCCTGTCTCTTTGTAAAGGAAAGCTGCATAACCCACCTTCTAGTTCGTTCAGTTACTATTTCAAGTACATTGAGTGTTCCAAAGGAAGATCATGGTCGTACCTTATATTATTATGAAGTTCTGTGAAAATCCTACTCTTCAAATATCCTTTTCCTTTTATATTTAATGACATCAATCGTATTCTGTGACATTGTATGCACTTCTAGCTTGTATTTCTTTGCTGGGATAAGCTGAATGATGCTGTGAATGCATTTCATGTGTGACCCTATCTCTGTCACCCCACTCTGGAATCTCTTCCAGTTTTAGTGACTGTGTTTCTAGAGTGTTCCTATAAAGCACAGTTTCTGTTACAGGCTTAATTGTTGAGACTGTATCTTCTTTAATAACTTCCACGTATCCTGCAAAGTGAGCTTCCCAGGTGGCACTAGGGGTAAAGAACCTGCCTGCCAATGCCAGAGATGTAAGAGATGTGGGTTCAATCCCTGGGTGGGGAAGATCCCCTGGAGGAGGGCATAGCAACCCACTCTGGTATTCTTGCCTGGAAAATACCATGGACAGAGGAGCCTCGCGGGCTACAGTCCATGGGGTGGAAAAGTTGGACATGACTTAGTGACTAAGCACACACACATGGCTGAATCTAGCCTGTCTTCTGTGTTTGTCAATAAAGTTTTATTGGAACACAGCTTTACTCATTCTTTCATGTGTTGTTTATGGCTGCTTTTGCTCTATAAAAACAGAGTTATGTGGTTGTGACAGAGACGCTGTAGTCCACAGAGTCCGAAACAGTTACAATTGTATACACTTTACAGAAAAAATTTTCTGACCCCTGTTATATAGTATCACCGTTTGCTCTTCAGTTCAGTCGCTCAGTCGTGTCCGACACTTTGCAACGCCATGGACTGCAGCACACCAGGCCTCCCTGTCCATCACCAACTCCTGGAGTTTACTCAAACTCATGTCCATCGAGTCAGTGATGCCATCCAACCATCTCATCCTCTGTCGTCCCCTTCTCCTCCTGCCCTCAATCTTTCCCAGCATCAGGGTCTTTTCAAATGATTCAGCTCTTTGCATCAGGTGGCCAAAGTATTGGAGTTTCAGCTTCAGCATCAGTCCTTCCAATGAATATTCAGGACTGATTGCCTTTAGGAGTTTACTCTTCATTATGCTATAAACTTGAACAGAACTCCTTCTCAACCTCCACTGTGGCCTGAAGGCTCTGTGTGCTGACCCATCCCTCAGGGCCCTGACCAGTGTTATGCATGCAGTGTCCTCTTTGACTTCCTTGCCCTTCAGCCATCCCTCTGATGAGAGCATTTTTCAGGGTAGGCAGGAAGTGCCAGAGAATTCACAAGCCCCTCCCAGCAGCCCTCAACCAGTGATGCACAGGAGGTGCTATATACATACCCCAACTGCAACACCCCTAGGGTCAGCTAACTCTGTCCTGGCCCCCAGAACTGTCCAAGGGATTAAACTTTAGTGAGTCAGTTTAGTGATATATTGATACTACCGTCTCTTTCCCTGTGTCCCCTGTAGTGTTTCCTGGGATCACCTCCCAGTCCATTCCTTGCTCCAAAAGCTTGTCTCATGCTCTCCTTTGAGATGCTTCTTCCTGATTTCTTCCTTTTGCAGTCCTTCTCCCATGTCTCTCTCTCAAAATATAAGTTTGTTGATTTCTGCCATGTTGGGAAGGTAGTAAACAGATAAGAAGCAGGTCATAAGCAAACTTTTATCGTGGATGAAGTGGCTGATCACCTACAAGAACCAGGGTGGATTATTCAGGGTACAGACCCTCAGGTTGACCCCCTGCCTCTTCTCTGTACCGTTCCCGTTCTGTAGACTGCCTTGAGTGTCCTGGGTGAATGGTGGCATGGCAACTTCCTGTCTGGGGTGCTGACAGTCCTTAGAACCGGACACTGGGAATTGCATGGGGAGAGGTGAAGGATGCTCGTGAAACACTTGAGGATGTTAGAAGGAAGGGCTGGTGTAATGAAGGACTGTTTCTGAGCAAGCAGCAACACTGAAGGTTGTGCTGTATTTTCTCATATTTTATTTATTTTGCAGAGCGCTTTTCTGCAGCCCACAGAATGGCTTCAGTGGGCCAGTAAGGATGGCATTGTGAGCCCACGACATCGGGTCTGAGTGTCAGCTGTGGCTCTGACTCACAGCAAGAAAGGCTGTTAATTACCTTATCCATCTTTGTCTCTATTAGAGCAGCTGGTAAATGGGGGAGCAACAATGCATCTTGTTTTAAAGGGCCAGTGGCCTTGAAAAAGCAAAATCATGAATGTGGGGCTCGGAAAACCTTTGGGTTAAAGGCAACTGTTCAGCCTTGAGTGTCTGAGCTGTTGTTTCTTTCTTTCTTTCTTTTTAAAATTAGTTTGTTTATTTTAATTGGAGGCTAATTGCTTTACCATTGCAGTGGCTTTTGCCATACACTGACATGAATCAGCCATGGGTGTACATGTGTCCCCCATCCCGAACCCCCTCCCACCTCCCTCCCCATCCCATCCCTCTGGGTTGTCCCAGTGCACTGGCTTTGAGTGCCCTGTCTCATGCATCAAACTTGGACTGGTCATCTATTTCACATATGGTAATATACATGTTTCAATGCTATTCTCTCAAATCATCCCACCCTTGCCTTCTCCCACAGAGTCCAAAAGTCTGTTCTTTATATCTGTATCTCTTTTGCTGTCTCACACATAGGGTCATCATTACCATCTTTCTAAATTCCATATATATGTTTTTATTTTATAAATATACTGTATATTAAATATGCAGTTTATTAATATACTTTTTTGGTGTTTTTCTTTCTGACTTACTTCATTCTGTATAATAGGCTCCAGTTTCATCCACCTCATTAGAACGGATTCACATGTGTTCTTTTTAACAGCTGAGTAATATTCCATTGTGTATATGTACCACAGCTTTCTTATCCATTCATCTGCTGACAGACATCTAGGTTGCTTCCATGTCCTAGCTATTGTAAACAGTGTTGCAATGAACACTGGGGGACACTTGTCTCTTTCAATTCTGGTTTCCTTGGTGTGTATGCCCAGCAGTGGGATTGCTGGGTCATATGACCTATTGTTTCTTTTAAACCAAGGCCCTCAGGAAAGGTAGGGTTGATGGAATGCATATATTGAAAGAATAGGCCACACACTTGCTTTGGGGCCTGATAGACCATTGAATGCCTATGTGCTTCAGGCCAGAGCTGAGATGCCTCCAGGAGGAGGTACACAGGGGCTTCTCCAGTAAGCCTCACAGCGACTGTGCCTACGAGGGGCCAGCTTGACTCTGGAGCCCGGGAAGCCTGGGCACTCATTACCTGCTCGTCCTCCAGGACAGGTACGAGCAGCCTCCTGCAGCATCTCTGAGACACAGTCTGATGCTGCGATCTCCCTGCCTTCTGATGGGGGAGAGTGGAGAGCAGCAGTCACGTGACAAGACCCCACCAAGTGGTGATGTCAGCTTTCAGTTGGAGATCATGTTCCCCTGCCACAGCCTGGCCACTGTCTGGACAAACAGTTGTGATCATCAGGGGAGTAAGAGGGGTTTTAATGCTCAGAGAGAAGTTTCTACTCACTGTGTGGCAGAAACCAGTAACGGAGAAGCCAAGCACCACACTTGGAGAGTTGAGGAACTCAGGTTTATTATGCCGGCGGGACCAGAGGAGTTAACACTCCAAGCTCTGAGCCCCCAACAAAGGGGTTGCAGAGTTTTTAGATATGGACAGGCACAATTAAGCAGGTTTGCAGGGCCTGGGGGATTGCAAAGAGCAGGACAAGGGTGAGTGAGATAAGCTCCAGTTCCTAAGTATTGTGAGTCCCCACTTTCTGAGACTATGTGATCCAGACTTTGCAAGGAGCAAGCTGAGTTATAGAGACAGAAAGAGCAGGAGGTTATGTAAAAATTTAACTTTTTCTCTTCAGCTGTGCGCCTCTGGGTAGTAGGGTGTGATGGGGGGCTGGGTTCGGGGAGAGGGGGCTGGGGGCCAGGTAGAGATCAGGGTTCGGGCTCCTCGTGGACAGCTGGGAAAGCGGGTGGACAGAGGCTGTGTGCCCGATTCCCAGTCAGACTTGGGCCAGGAGATGATATCTTTACAACGTAAACTTTAAAATACATTCATCATTGAAAATTATGAACATATAGGAAAATTAAAAGAAGAAACAAATTCATTCTACTCCCAAACCAAAGACAACTATTAATATTTTAACATTGTTTTGGTGGTCTTACAAAAAAGAACTCATTCTGAAAACATAGTTGAAATAATAGCGTAGACAGATCTGTATTTGTTATTTTTTTTTCATATTATAGCACAGACATTTCTTCACTACACTAAAACATTTGTAAAACAACCTGAATGGCCTTATAATACCCTGATAGAAAGGAAGTATTATGTATCAGCCAGGGTCCAGCGGAAAATAGAAACACTCCTAAGTATTTTCGTAGAAAGAATTTCTAGCAAGGAATCAGTTACACGGTTCAAGAAGAACCAGGAAAGCGAAGCCAAGCAGAGGATCAAGAGGGCAACCTAGAGATGAGCAGCAGTAGAATTTACTTCCTGCCCGAGAGGCGGGTGAACGAGGGGAGGGGACACTGTCACCAATAACTAGACGTGGGTCCTGCAAGGCAGGAGCTAGGGCAGCTCCAGAGCCTGCAGAGAAGGGCTTCCTGGTGGTCCAGTGGTTCAGAATCCACCTTGCAATGCAGGGCACACTGGTTCGATCCCTGCTCGGGGAAGATCCCACATGCCACGGGGCCACTAAACCACAAGCTCCTCTTGGCAACTTACCCCTGTGTTCCTGGTACAGAGTCAGCGCTCGGGGAAGCAGAGCTGAATGCTTAAAAATGCTATTTTCCTAGATCTATGGCTACTGACCCGGAGGGCTATTAAGTGAGCAAACAAACTGTGAGCATTGCATGTGAAACACCCTGATTTTAATAAAAACAAGCAATGACACTGCCTATATATGTTTCGTGAGCATGGAGAAAGTGTAGAAAGATCCACGCTAGGCTGCTACCTTATGAGGGGTGAGCTATAAAGGCTGCAAGGAAGATTATTTTTGACTGTACCTTTTAGTAATTTTTTAAAAAAAATTATGGGGTGCTCAGGATGCCTTTCTAATTTTTGAGAAGGAATTTAAATTAAAAGATATATAAAGGAAAAATTATGATTTTCTCCTTAGAATTCAGCTGAGTGCTCATTGCCTCCTTCTTCTCTTTGTGGAAAATTTCTGGAGCCTGGAGTCTGTGATGGGAATGCATCAGCTCTAAGTTCCACCTCTCTGCTTAGATTGGGGTCCATTCTGGAGGGGAACACTGCATAGGGGGCCAAGGGGGACACTTGGCATGGTCTGTGGGGTCCATCCGTTCCCAAGTTCTAAGCACAAAAAATTCAGTCCTTGACCGCCAGGCCGAACTTGAAGCGGGAGGCTTGGCTTAGCTCCCGTTACAAACATCCTGAGCCGTGCAGGTTCTTAATAAGAAAATTGATTCAGCCCCAGGCTTAATCCCTGAGGTGCATTTTTTTTCCAAGACAGCGAGTTCATGGCTCTGCAATATCTGATTTAGATGTTTGGAAAATGTATTCCTTGACAAGGCTTAATTAAAGTGGATTGCACCTATATGGGGACATTTTATAATTTCCATAACAAACACTATTATTACCATGAGCAATGTATTTTTTTGTTCTATTGATGTCTTTTATGCTGATGCCATAAAAAGAAGATTATGACTTCTCATTATGAGGCAGATGGAGGAGAAGACGCAGGTTGATTACCAGAGAGGGGAGTATGTTCTTTCCAACCAGTTACCTTAATAGTCAGCGAGGGCCGTGCTGGACGTGAATGGGAGGTCCAGGCAAATGACTTTTTTATGGGCCTTGCTTTATAGCAGCTTCCTTTTGTACATTTTCAAATGAGATCCATCAAATGGGAAGCTGATTTTTCAGTTTGGCTGGAAAATGAAGGTTCCACAGATTGTATATCTTTCTGAAACTCTTATTAAAAATTAACAGAATTCCCTTTCTGCCTCTCTTAATTTAGTAGCAAGAAACTGGTTTACTTAAAAAATCCATTATAATTGAATAACACTTTACATATATAAAGTATTGTGAGAATCATCCATCTTTTTTTCCTTTTAAAAATATTTTGTTTTATAAGAGTAATGCATTTTCATTGTAATAAATTGAAAAAGTTGTCTTTATATGAACAGAAAATAACCAGGTTTGACTACTCATATGATGAGCATTTTCACCATGTCTCTAATTATTGTTTAAAACACCATTTTTATTTGTTTATTTATGCATGTTGCACTGTGTGGCTGGCTTGCAGGATCTTAGTTCCCTGACCAGGGATTGAACTTGCACCCTCGGCAGTGAAAGCAGAGTCCTGATCACTGGACTGCCAGAGAATTCCCTGTGTTCGTTTTTATTTTTTTCAGCTTTATGGAGGTGAAAGTGAAAGTGTTAGTTGCTCAGTCATGTCTGACTTTTTGTGACCCCATGGACTGTAGCCCGCCAGGCTCCTCTGTCCATGGGATTCTCCAGGCAAGAATACTAGAGTGGATAGCCATTCCCTTCTCCAGAGTATCTTCCCAACCCAGGGACTGAACCTGGATCTCCTGTGTTGCAGGCATGTTCTTTACGGTGTCACCAAGGAAGCCTCTTACTGACGAATAAAAGATACATATATGTAAGTTATACAATGTGATACTTTGATATATGTAACATTGTGAGATGGCCACCACAATCAAGTTATAAACACTTCTGTGACCTTACGTTGTTATCATTTGTGTGTGTGTGTGCCCGCACACCTGTGCCCTTAGAAGATTTGACTTCTAAGGATAGACCTATCCTTTTGCAAATTTCCAGTATGATACAGTATTGTCCATGATCATCAGCTTTGTGTTGTAGGTGAGATCTGCAGGATTTATTCATCCTGCATAACTGACACTTTGTATCTTTGATCATCATCTCCTAGTTTCCCCCTCCCTCTGGCCCCAGTAAACATCATTTTTCAAGGTGGATATTTAACCTTGGATTGTAACATAATTTATTTAACCAGTTCTCTCATGGTAGACATGAATTCTTTTCAAGTTCTTCTTCTGTGTAAATAACACCATGATAAACTTCCTTATAGAAAATCCTTCTCTGTCTTGTTGATGAATCTAGGGTCAACTCTGAAAGTGAAATTACTGAGTCCAAGTGTTGAATCACATTGCCAACTAGCTTTCTATAAAGCTTGTACCAATTTATACTTCATATAAGAACACGCAATGTGTGTCTTGAATATGTTTCTTAACCTTTGCCAGGAAGAAATGCAATTGCCCCTTCTTGTTTTAGTCTCTTTTCCTTGATTACAGCAGTAATTGAAGTGGTGGTGTCTGGGTCAGCCTGTGAGGAGGCTTGAATGTTCTTGCTACCAGGGATAAACACTTTGGTCTATTTGAGGGACATTTTAGAGTAATTCCATTTAAATTCTGTGCTTTGGGTCAAAATCCAGGGATGTGTTTATGGAGTTTGTCTTGCTTCTTCCTTGCCAGCAGAATGACCAGTGACGATGTACACTTCTAAAAGGGGATTAGACCTGTAATTTCCATTTGACTTAAGAAATAACTGTCATATACAAATCCATGAAGCCCAGAGTAGACCTTTTTTTAACCTGAGCAGATTATGTTTTTCGTTCAGACTAATTACTTGTGAGTTGGGTATCCTGGAGGATGTTTTGTCCACATCTGTAGTCAGGCAGCATTAATCTAGGCATGGGAAACACATCACTGCAAAAACAGGGAACCTCAGAGGCATGGCTGAAAGGCCAGAAGGAAAATGCAGACTTGTAGCCTATTTGCAGAACTAAATGAGGGGACAGAAGCAGAAGCAATGAATTCATTTCTCTGGGAGCTCATTGATGAATCTTTACCCTGAACTTTCCAAGTCTCTCCCTTTGTTTCAAGTCCAATGCTCATTGTGTTTTGCATACTTAATTAATTAGAGCATGCATTTCCTTACTTTGCCAAGGGTGTGTAATTGATCATGCTGGGCTCTGGAAACCATCTTTGGTAAGTTTTTTGAGACCCATGCAAATTGACTTGCTACCAGCGACGCAATTCAATGATGGAATCCAGGAGGCCTATGAGAAGCTTTGGAAGGGTACTTTCCTTCATTTGGAGATTGATAAAATCTCCAAGGGGTTAGGTAGGCATTTTGCTGATAGTTGAAATAATGAAGCAGTATATGGTGGATTTGAAATTTCTGGGAGTAAGTTCACACCTTCTACAGATGTGGGTCATTGAACTAGATGGCTTCTGTGGGAGTGCTCACATATCCCTTCACAAGGCAGCCCAGACAGCTCACTCTCCTCCTTGAGACCCCATCTCTGCAAGACTGCTCCCAACAGAGAGCCTGGACCCAGGCTTGGGACACACAAGCAGGGCACCAAAAAATGAAGAAAGTTTCGATTTCACGGACTTATTCAGAATTGTTCAATCTTAGAAATCTAGCAAAGGCTATTTTGACTTGTTGTATGTTTTGTGTTCAGATTTAGAGTGTGTTTTGAACGACAGATGTGGGTAAGGATGGGGAGCAGGATACCATGATCTTTTCAGAGCTTAGGGTCACCAAAGGACTCAGCTGGGTGCAGTGTCAGCTAGAGGATTCTGAGCAGGATGAGATGACCAGTAAGGCTGTCTTTCCAGAACCTCACAGTGTACGCTATACAAGGCTGGAGCGTGAAGACTGTTTGAAATGCTGTGTGGGTGCATGCTGGGGTGTATCTGACACTCTCGACTCCACGGACTGTAGCCCACAGAGCTCCTCTGTCCATGGGATTCTCCAGGCAAGAATATTGGAGTGGGTTGCCATTTCCTATTCCAGGGAGTCTTCCTGATCCAGGGATTGAACCCAGGTCTCTTGCATCTCTTGCACTGGCAGGCAGATTCTTTATCACTGCACTACCTGGGATGCCCCATCCAATGCTACAGAGCTCCCAAATGAAGCCTTCTTACTTTCCATGGCTTTTTCAAATAAGGAGTCAGATTTTGTCAATGTAAATATGCATCTGGTTGTCAGGCCTGTTAGTGACTTACCCAGAGGGACTTTACCATCTCAGGTGGGTTCTTTCCAGTGCTGGAAACAGAATGAGATGAGGCCATGCTTTCCTCTTGTAATTGCTTTTCCATTTGGAGCATAATTTCAAAGATGTCTTGCTAGTTTTCAACAGTTGGGTTCGGAGGTGTCAATGTAAAGGGATGTTCTTTGCATTTCTCTCTGGGTTTTCTGACTTGCTCGGGCCAGATGACTGTTCCATGGAAAATATCAGGTCTGTACAGGGCTACCAGATTATTAATGCTAGGATCAGCTGGTCACATTCTGTTTTGGTCCATGTGGACATGTCTTATGTCAAGGTTATTTAATACTTTACATCAGTTGAAACCAAGGCTGAGCTGGGGAAATCTTTATGGAGCCCAAGCGATTCACCCACAAAGGTCAGAATTACCTATATTTAGCTGATTCGACTGCAAGGAAGAATGCTGAAATTAAGGGCTCACAACCTGTGAGTTCCCAGATGACTGAAAACGATGGGCTGTCACACCTCAGACAGGCAGCAAGAGATGTGGAGCAAAGACTGGGAGCGGGAGGGTCCTGTGCTGGGCTTGAGTACAGAGCCTCTATCTTCTGGGCTGGAGGGCACAGGTCTGAGGCCCACCTGCCACCTTCTGCCCACAGACACACATTTTTGGCAGAATGTTTAAAAATCTTGGCTCAGTTGTCAACCTGATTTTAAAAGGTAGTGATTTCATGTAAAATTCTGACTCTCAGTTATTTTTGAAAAATAATTCCTGGTAACACAGCCTACATGTCCCCATAGCAACCAGTTCTGAAGCTGCCTGGGGACCGCTCACTCTCGGTGTACCCCCAGAGCCCTTCTCACCCTGTACTTGCCCGCTCCAGTTCCTGCTCCCAGCCTTGCTCCTCCACTACCTGCTGGTCCTCTGAGTGTCTGAGCTGTGACCTTCGCTCTAAAGCAATGCCGTAAACACCCATCTGGGCATATCTCAAGTCTTTTGTTTGACTCAGGCCTCAGTTTTCCTACACGGACAATGAAGAATTGGATGAGAAAGGGTCCAGAATCTTTCCCAACTCTCCCATTTTGTGATGCTGGAATGATCTGAAATTTTAAAATAATCAGTTTGGGTCTATATTAAAAGCCAATTCCATCTCTTTGGCCTGGCAGAATTCTGAAATTCATGAAACACTTAGAAAGCAGTTTGTAATTTAACCTAGTGAGACCAAGCCTTCCAGTAGCTTGAAAGATTCTGGGGGGAATGGACGGGGGAGTTTTGCTGTGAGGTTAGTGCCACGTGTTACACCGACCAGGACACTGCAGGGATGGGCTCTGTGCAGGTAGGCACCCTTGCTCTGTGCTTGTCTGGTGCGTTCGTGTGAATCCAGCATGGGTCTAGTCAGCCTTGTAGGTTTTATAGGCCTGTTTCTCGGCCCAAATCCGGGTATCTTCTCTCCTGATCAGTTTCTGGGATGAAGGAACTTTGGACCAGGAGTTCACCCGTCTGGATTACTGTCTTGAATCTATTGTGGACTCACTGCTTCACCCTGCTCACATCACTTTCTGTTTCCATCTCTAAGACTGGAAGAAATTTCTTTCAGCTCCAACATCCGATGATCCCAAAGTTTATCCTGTGCCTCTATGGGGGACATCAAGGGGAAGTCCCTGGAAGCTGCCAGGCCCCCCTGCAGACAGTGTGTTGGGAGGCAGGCCATAGGGCAGCAGGGGACCCTGAGTGAGGCATCATCGCTCTGTCTAGAAACTTTTTATCTAGTGGGAAAGATAAAGAATATACTTAGGGCTCTACCACAGGAGAGGAAATGACTGTCTTTCATCTCTTTCTCTCCACTGTTTAAGGCCTTTCGTGTTCAACATCTGGGCTTTTTCAGTGAAACAGAATTTAAAGAGAAATCCAGGAAAATAGCAAATTGGGTTAAATTTCTCCTATCAGATTGATTTTTCTAAAATGTAGGTCTTATGACATACTTAAAGATTCTCTACCCCTGTGGGGTCCTGTATCAAGTTCAAATTCTTTGTCTTGCCCTGTCCTCTTTGGCATGACAACCTTCTGCATCCTCACCAGGGAGAGGAGACCTGACTCTCGGCCACATCCTCTGCTCCACCTCACTCTTCTGGCTGGACCTGCCCCACCCCTCCTTCTGTACAGACATAGGAAGGTCCCCAGGGCCCCCTCCCATGGGGAGACTTCCCTGCTGACCGCCCGCCAGCCCCGGGCATATCCGTTCTCCCCTCTGCTCCCTTGCAAGAGACCCATTCTGTTCTTGGCACACACTGCCTGTTCTCAAGGCCCGCCTGCTCCATGCGTTATGTTCTTCAGCCTCTAGTCCAGACAGTTTAACCCCAGAGCTAGTATTTTGAGCTCCTGCCACTGAAACATGAGCCTCGGGCACTTGGTGAATACCGTTGTGTGAATAAATGGAGTGAACGGATCAAACACAAGCTCAAGGAAATAGCGCTCCCCAGGCCAGGGACCCGGAGAAGGCAATGGCACCCCACTCCAGTACTCTTGCCTGGAAAATCCTGTGGACAGAGGAACCTGGTAGGCTGCAGTCCAAGGGGTCTCTAGAAGTCGGCACGACTGAGCGACTTCACTTTCACTTTTCACTTTCATGTGTTGGAGAGGGAAATGGCAACCCACTCCAGTGTTCTTGCCTGGAGAATCCCAGGGACGGGGGAGCCTGGTGGGCTGCCGTCTATGGGGTCGCACAGAGTCGGACACGACTAAAGCATGCGACTTAGCAGCTGCAACAGCAGCAGGCCAGGGCCCACCAGCTCTCATATGGCATGCCTTCTCTCCTGCTTTCACCAGCTTCTCCCTGGCCGGCTGGCATCCCCTCTGTCCTGCTGTCAGGGTGGTTGGCAAGCAGTTCCTCATCTAAGTCCTGCAGGACTGGTGTCCTTCCTAAGCTGAAAGGGACCTGATGTTCAAGGTTGTCTTTTTCGGATGCCTTAGCGTGTGACCAACTGATGAATTCTCTGGGGACATTTACTGTTGCCCCTCCTCTAGGTGCTTGTTGTAGGGGAGAGCCAGACCGGTCACTTTGTCTTCCTTATGTGTAATAACCACAGCTGAACATCATTCGTCTGACCAGTTATGGATGAAGGGCAGACTGGAGAAGGAGAAAGACTGGCCATGTACATCATGTTTGAGACAACTGCAGTTTATCTGCTCTAACTACTGTGTGTGTGGTTTTTTTTTTTTTCTCTTTTTAAAAATTGAATTTATTTCTTTGTCTGAGTTGGTCTTTGTTGTAGCACACAGGATCTTTAGACTTCATCACAGCATGTGGGATCTAGTTTCCTGACCAGGGTTAGGCCCCCTGCTTTGGGATCGTGGAGTCTTAGCCACAGGAGCACCAGGGAAGTCCCTAACTACTTCTTACTGTGTGGCCAATATTGCCCAGAAATCACTCAAGTATCTGTTTTATTGAATAGACAAGAATAATTTCTAGTAAACTGTGTCAGTCAGAATTCTCCATAGAAATAAAACCCAGAGGAAAGCTGGTGGTTTGGACCCACAGGCTCAAGACCCAGGAAGAGCAGAGCTTTTAGTTTGGTTTGAGTTCAAAGGCAAGAAAAACAAATGAAATCCCAGTCAAAGGCCACCAGGCAGGAGTTCCTCTTAGTCAGCCCTTTTTGTTCCATTCAAGCCTTCAACTGATTGGATGAAGCCCACCCAGGGTAGGCAGGGCAATCTTCTTTATTCATCTTCTGGTTTAAATGTTAATCTCATCCCAAAATACCACCACAGAAAGTGAGGAATGTCAGACTCAATACTGGGGCATGCTGTAGCCCAGTCAGGCTGACATGTAAAAAGTCACTGTCACAGGAGAAAAATCAGTAGTTTTTTGTATAGCAAATAGTTTTCACATGGTTTATAGCACTTAAGCCTAATTTGTTCAGTTTTTCATTGTCTGAATGTTCTGAAATTTTATCTTCACTGTGAGTGAACCAACTTCTTAGACCATTGAAAAGGGAGAGGGAAAAGGAGAGGGGTGAGTGGTGAGGGGCACATATGCCTCTGTAAGGGATCCCTCCTTGTTTGCATGAGAGTGTGAACCAGCTTTTCCTGGGATTAGCATTGGAAGATGGAGGGTACCCTGCTTTAATGAGCTTTAGAGTCTGTGTTTCACCTTCAGGAGCCAGAAATGAAGAAGCCTAGGGGACTTCCAGGAGATAATTGAGAGGAAGCAAGACAGATTTTATCTCTGACATTCTGGGCTATTTCTAATACTGGTTTTGCTGAGAATAAGTCACCTAAATAATGGATTGATTAATTAATGATAGGTATAATTGAACATTGCTTCTGTGGTCAAAATAAAATACTGACCATGTATTATTTCCTGTGCTAGATATTTTATGTTTTCTTTAAAAATTTTTTTTTTACTTTGTTTTTTAATTGGAGGAACATTGCTTTATAATGTTGTATTGGTTTCTGCCATACAACAACACAAATCAGCCATAATTATACAAATATGTTTTCTTATTCTAGCCAACCAGTCAACCTCCTATCTTCAGTTTTGTCTCCATTTTGCAGATGTTAAGACATTAAGACATTAAGTCACTTGTGCCAGGTTGCAGGGCTGGTACATGTGGAGGTGAAACTGACATGCTGGTCATTCTCACCCCACTTCCCATGCTCTCTGACCTTCATGGGTCTCACCTTTATGAGAACATTCCAAGAACACGCTGGTTTTATACATGCAGAGCAGTCATTCCTGGGGGGCCTCTTCATGGAGTCCCTCCCCTCCCCTGACATATCCACACCAATTTGGAAGGGCTATTCTTTTGTTGTGATGGATGAAAATGGTTTGATGATTCTGTGTGTTACATTGGAAAAAGCATCTCCACCTGTAGCAAACAACCATTCTTTCCTCATCAGAGTATTATTCTGAGACTTAAAAAATGCGGGAGAGGGCAGACGATTCTAGCCCACGACAATTTTCAATTTTAGAACACTTTTGCAAATAGTGTGAGGGAGGTACATATTCCATGTGGAAGAGACGAGAACATTTTGTTTATTCCAAACACACCTGGAAAAAAGAAAAAACCTCAGTTTTCATTTAAAGGGTTTAAAAGGCTGCTGCTGTGGACTTAACCATCAAATTTGGGTGCCCATGTTATGCCCCTCGCAGGGCCACACAACGAGTTAGGGAGAGAAGGAAGGCTCTGCCTTGGTGGGCGATTAACTTGGAGGAGCTGGATGCCAGAAGCAGAAATCTGTTCAGATGATCTGGAATAATGGGGTTTTGGGAAGAAAGCAGAGTTCAGCCAAGTCCTGTGGGTGGATGGGGAATATCGGGAAAGTGCTGAAGGCCCCACCTTGAGTGGTTTCTACCATCTCCCTCTGCTCTACCTCACAGGTCCTCTCCATTCGTTTTTTTAAAAGACTTTATTGAATTTGTTACAATATTGCTTCTGTTTTATGATATGGTTTTTCAGCCACAAGCCATATGGAATCTTAGCTCCCTGACCAGGAATCAAACCCACACCCCCCTGAATTGGAAGGTGAAGTCTTAACCACTGGACTGCCAGGGAAGTCCCCATCCATTCCATTCTTTACAAAGATCCTTTCCTACTAACTAGTTGCCATGGCCACCACAGGGAGAAGCATGTAAATGGAAATGTTCCAAAGGATGAGAGTCTCCTTGAAAGTAGTGGGGAAGGAACATTCATTAATTTTCTGTGTAGCTTATGTAATCTCTCCTTTTCATTTCTTACATCGGCCTGGGCTTGAATCCTACCTGCTACTGCGTATGAGCTGACTTGGGCAAGTTCTTGTCACCCTTCTAAGTCTCAGTCCCCTTGGTTGTAAAATGCAGATGAAGGCTTCCAGCATACATATCTGCTGGGAGGAGTAAATGAAAGCGACCTTGAAAAGAACTTAGGAGATACCTAATCAATAGTAGCTGTTATGCTTTTTATAGCTCTCTCTGTTTGCAGAAATGAACTGTGGGGGCCAGGGTGCTGGCTGGGTGGGCTGATGCAGACCATGGTCCCCAGGGGCCTGGACTAGTTTGGGTAGAGTCTCCAGTTGGGGAAACCTGGAGAGGAGGAGCAAGGGAGAGAATGTGAGAGTGTAGCCGAGGAGGGGTGCCAGGAGCCAAACTTGGTCAGGAGCCGGGGATCTGAAAGCAGAGCTGACCTAAATTAAAGGTCCAGAGAGAACCAAAGTGACTGTCCAGCTGTGAGATTTGTGATTGAGGTCGTCAGTTAGCACCTGACTCAGAACAGGAAACGAACCAGTGGTGGTGTGAGATCTTTTAGGGTTGTAACCAGATGTCTGCTGATCTCAGGCCCCAGCCCAGTGCTCAACTCATACAAGTAACTCCACAAACATGTGTTAAATGAATGAATGAATGGGTGGAAGGCAGAGAGGGTAAAGACTGGCATATAGGTCACTGTAAGGGTAAGTAGAACAGATGAGGGCTCGAGGAACTGGGTGATGTGGTGGACGGTTCTTGTAGCATCACAGAAAGTAGATAAATAAATATGGCCTATGGCATCTCTCTCTCTCTACCTCTCTCTATCTGTCATCCATCAACTATCATTTCTCTATCATCCATCTATCTATTTATCTAGACTGAAAATCTCAATGAAGAGTGAGGACTATGAACAACTTGAGAGGGTTTAATTCTGAGTGTCCTGTCTTTCAGACACCTCCCTTGGAGATACCCCCTGAGAACCCACAGAGGTAACTTGGGGAGACTTAGAGTGCAAGGTGAAGATTCAGCCATTGTGCAGGTAGGGGTCGCATGCTAGTCGAAATCTTAAATTAAACTTGCCATGATGCCATTGCTGGTCACAGGCCAGTGAGTCCGAGGGATGTCTGGACTCACAAGGAAAGTGGTTTTGGCTTTGCTTGGTTAAGCTAGGGACTGTAGGTATCGACGTGGAAACATCACTGAGAAACAGAGAAAATTCAGGGGGAAAAATTCAGCCACCTTGCCTGACAGTCCTTTTCTATCTGAAGGGTTAGAGGTGTCTGTGAATTCTTTGGCAGCCCTCCCACCAACAGGTGGGTCTTATATCTGAACCCTTTGCATCTGAGTAGGCTTTGTGACCAACAGAATAGTGTAGAAGTGATGTTACTGAGAAACCAGAGGTTTATGCTTCCTGGCTCTTTGAACCCTCTGAGAACTCTGAGCCTTCACAGAAAGTCTGACAACCCTGAGACCATTATGCTGGAAGGGTCATGTGAAACCTCTTCAGGCCAGCTGTGCCCAGCCTTCCAACCATGCCCCCTGGGTGCCAGACCTGGAAGTGAAGCCATCTGGTCCCCCTGGCCAGCCCTTCCGCCCACTGAATTCCACTGGATGATTTCAGTCGATGCCATATGGAGCAGAAGATGAACCCAGCTGAGCCTGGCCCAGGTTCTTGACCCAGAAAATCGTGAGCCTATAATGAAATGGTTGCCTTTTTTTCTTTAAGCTACCAAGTCTGGGAATAATTGGAATGACTTGTTATGCGGCCATAGATAACCAGAGCAATCATCCTGGTAGGTCTCTCTTTTTTCTTTTTTTTTTGCCCCAGTTGGCAGGGGCTTGAAATGTGAATCATGAGAGTAATGTTTCTGGAGAAGAGGCATCCTTGGCACATGAGAGCATTTAGGAATAGTTGGTCTGAAGTTGAATCTCTGTGGATGAGAACTCACTCTCATCAGCTCGGATCTATCTTGAAATGTGTGTGAACCTTTAAGACTTAAAAAGACTGGATTGATTATGATGGTTCAGGACTTCTGGAGCAGAAAGGGCCGCCCTCTTCCAGCTAAGAGCCTGCCAGGCCCACTAGGGCTAAAAGAGAAGGCCAGTTTGCCCGGGTGGCTGGGGCATTTTCTGGGGTGTCTTGGTTGGATGGGACTGGCTTCTGGAGCAGAAGCTCTGGCTCATGGGGTGAGGGTCTGGCTTACTCTCTTTGGTCCCCTTAGGGTGGCGTTGAGGTCTTCTGTTCTTTATCAGAGTCAGACAATGGAAAGAAAAGAACTGCTGCTTTGCCCATATTATAGCTGTAGAAAACCATGCCATGTAATTTGAATTATTGGAGCATCACTCTTTCCTCAAGTGTTTGTTGGCTTTGTTCTCTCTGCCTGCCCCTTGGAGCTAAGGATTAGCTCTTCAGAGACGACCTAGACACAGTTCTGCCTTCAAAGCACTCTTAGAGGGTTAAGCCAAGCAAGAGAATTGCATTTCAGGGCGTGAGTGCCACCTGGAGGATTGGGCCAAGGGTGACAGAAGCCCAGGGAGGATGGCAACAGCCACAGAGAAACTGGGAACAGATTGGACACATCAGATACAGCAGGAACCAGAGCTCTTTCAAAATAAGCAGAGCTTCAGAAATTGAGTGACACTTCAGAGGTCATGGCAGGGGTGATGGTGAGAGGTTCAAGCTAGTACCAGAGAAGGAGAAAGTCCTGTGTCCTTGGGAATCTGTGTGGAAAGGAGTGAAGGTGGTGGATCCTGACAGTTCCCTCCAGGGGTCACAGAAATGAGTGATGACTTCTGCGTGATTTCTCAGGGATCTGAAAGTGACAGTGATGATGGTTGAAGTGTCTTTATTGCGTGCTGACTGCATATTTCAACCCCTTTTAAATTCCCAAACATTTATGAAGGTGGACCTCTCATTCCCATTTTACAGATGAGGAAACTGAGGTTGAGAGACATTGAATGTTTTGATTAAGGCTACCCAACTAGTTAGTGGCTGGACTGGGTTTCCACCCGAGTCTAGTTCAAAATTTTACATTCCCTCTTTTCAGAAGAATCAAACTTATAGCTAAAGCCTCTGAGATTAATCTGGCCTTTTGTCATTTTACAGCTTCAGAGTCGGATTAACCAGGCTTTGGAGGGGATTCTGAGGTCACTCTACTCAGTCCAGCTATAACTTAAAACTTCATCACACTTTTCCTACTTAAGAGGAGATTAGAATAGTGGCTGTAGAAATGACCACCGTTTTCTGTCTCACGGAGCTTGAGCGCTGTAACAAATTACAGTACATTTTCATTTTTTTTTTACTCCTTATATGATGCCCATTTTCTCAAATCTCCCTCCACCTTCAGTAGGATTGAAATTTATTGGGACACAAAATGGTATATTCTCTCTCAATCCTGATTTTATTATGTGGCCAAAAGACCAGAAGGAAATAAACCCAAATGTTAAAAGTCATCCTCTCTGGGTTGTGGAATAACTACTGATGTCTATGCCTGTATTTATCCTTTCTTTCTATGCCGTCCAAGTTTTTTCCTAATGAAAAGCCCATTATTTGGAAAAGTTTCAGTACAGCCTGGCAGTAGGCAACTCAGATAAAGGGCCCTCACTTAAATCCAGGCTTCAGCCCAGAGATCCAGGGACAGGGTCCTCTTCCCCGGGGGAGAGGGAAGTGGGCAAAGTTGACAAAGATCAAAGCCCTCCTTGTGCAAGTTCACACACATGTCTTTGTGAGTGCTTAATGCAGGTATTACCACTTCACCCTAGAGTCCTCAGAGATGTTGGAAAAGATTAAAGAGGCAAAGTCAACAGTTTCTTTGAACTTTCCAGAAAGAAGAACTGATGTTGGACAAAGCGTTATTTTTCCAGTGATAAAGGAGGGTGCTCTTAAAGAATACATCATGTCAGCTTTATCGATATTCCATTATTGTTCATACTGACAATAATACTCTGATACCCTCACTGGGCTTCCCTGGCAGCTCAGTGGTCAAGAATCCGCCTGCAAGGCAGGATATACGGGTTCGATCCCTGGGTCAGGAAGATCCCCTGGAGAAGGAATGGCAACCGCTCCAGTATTCTTGCCTAGGAAATCCCATGGACAGAGAGCCTGGCGGACTACACTCTAGGGGGTGGTAAAGAGTCAAACGACTGACATCGCTTAGCACAAACATACATCCCCTCGCTAGGCTTATTTCCATTCCAGCCCCCACAGCTAAACTGCACATCTGACCCGTTACTCCCCTGTTTGAAACCCTTTCAGGGCTTCATTGTGCCTGCAGAATATAATTCAGTTCTGTATTACAGGAATTACGGCTCAGATGGTAACAAATCTGCCTGCGGTGTAGGAGACCTGGGTTCGATCCCTGGGTTGAAAAGATCCCCTGGAGAAGGAAATGGCAAACCACTCCAGGAGTCTTGCCTGGGGAATTCCGTGGATAAAGGAGCCTGATGGGCTATGTAATCCATGGGGTTGCAAAGAACCACTAACAACTGAGCCACTAACACAGTCACCTAAAGGAATACAAATTATCTCCTAACACTCTCTGTCCTCAGCATTCAGCCTCACCAAGTCCAGTTTTATCTTGGGGCCTTTGTATATGCTTGGCCTTATGTCCAAAATTCCTTTTCTCCTCTTGTATTCTTTGAAAACTCCTATGCAACCTTCAATACTAGGATTCAGAAACCTCTCCTATGAAGCTTTCCCAGCTCTCTCTTCCCCTCCTGAATGCATCACACACTTGTGTGCTACATCAGTACCTACTCCTTCCATTACATGAAACACATGGGCTGCTTTCACTTGCTCATTTTTCTGTGTTCCCAGAACCTAAACTTTAGCAATGGGTTGAAAGAACCGATGACCTAAACTTAGGTTCCACCATCAGCTTTTTGTTACACCCTCACCTACACTGGGCATCGTTCATCTTTCACATCTTTGCCATTCTTGTAGAAAAACAGGTTATATGGGATTTCTTTCACTGTAAGTTCAGTTGACCATTTTTATATATTTTCTCACAACTTTAGTGTGTGTGTGTGTGTGTGTGTGTGTGCTCCCACTGCTTGAAATCTGTTACTTGTCTTTTTGTTGTGGGTTTAAGATTTTCTACATTAGTTGGTAAGGGCTTTTTGTTTATTAAGGAAATTCACTCTGTATATGTCACATGAATTGCAAACCTTTCCCCACATAGATCTTTTAAACTTATTTATGTTTACCAAATCTAACTTGTTGATATTTTTCTTTATGACTTCTTATTTTCACAGCTTGCTTAAAAAGATTTCCTTCATTCTGAGATTATAAACATAATTTTCCTCTATGTTTTCTTCTTTCTTTCCTCCCCTTCCTTCTTTTCCTCCTCCTTCCTTTGCTTCCTGTCTTTCTTCAATGAACTTGGAATTAATTTTTACATAGGGACGAGATAGGAATCCAGCTGAGTTTTATCAAATAACTGGCCAATTGTCCCCACACTGTTGGTTAAACTATTCTTTTTTTAAAAAAACTAAAAACAAATAAGACATTGGTTTGAAATACTTCCTTCAGCATTGCACAAGTTTTCTTAAAGACTTAGGTTTATTTTTTGAGTGCTTTGAGGTATTCTGTCCTCTGTATTCCTGAACCAATACTAAATTGTTTTGATTACTGTAGCTTTATAAAATATTTTAGTATCTAGTATTATTTTCCTTATTCTTCAGCAGGATTTTTTCTGATTTTCTCTGAGACTTTCAGGTGTTTTTTTTTTTTTTCCCCAAAGAACTATAAAATCACTGTGTCTAGTTCTAAAAATATCCTGTTGAAATTGTGACTAACACTAATAAATTATTTTAATGATATAGATACAGAGATATTAACAGCAGCAAAAAGAATCACAAAGCTCAATGCCTATTAACAAGATGATACATTAAAACACATAAAAATGTATTAGTGAATAATGTGTATTGATGTTAACTGCATCCATATGAATGACTCTTTGAAGCATAATATTAAGTAAAAAAGAGCCAAAGAGGAAAATAAAGACAATGTTATACAATACATGTCTATGTGCACATGCATGCATGTGTGTGCGTAACACAAAAAAATATACTTTGCTTAATAATACATATTTAAACAGTACAAAATGAAAAGAAATGTATGGAATTTATAAATACAAATTGAGAGTTGTGAGTACTTATAGTGGGGCAGGGAGGGGATATAGGTGGCTTATCCCGTAACACCTTATCCTAGGTATCTTAACCAATGTTAATTTAGTTTCAGCTCCTGCTAAAGTGAAGATACAGGAGAGTTTGTTATATTATTCAGTATACCTTTTTGTATGTCTTAGATGTTGATAATTCTTTTTTAATTAAAGAGGTCTACTGAGTAAATAAAATAATTCATAAATAAAATGGGAGACTACACTTATTCTCAGATGAGGGATGTCAACACTGGCATCTTTTCCATTTCCTGGGACTCTTAGGTGGTATATCTATCATTTCCCTTTCTGCTTTGTACCAAGACTACTTAAATATTTATGTAGTTATATGTTTATAAGACAATAAATATAAAACCAAGGTTGAAATAGGAAAAATATTTGCCTGTTTATTTAAAGAGGAACTCCCACTGTTTAGAAGAAATCCTAGAGAATTAAATGGGCTTGACTAGATAAAAATTTTTTAAAGAATCTTTCATATAACCAAAACATTATAAAAATTCAAAAGACAAATGAAAAATTAGAAAAATATTTACACTAATATGGGAAAGGATTCATACACTTGATACATAAAAATGTTCAGACTAATCGATAAGAACACAGTGAGAAATTCACTGAAGAATAAATACAAATGGACAATGAACAAAACAGCTAGCCTTACTAAAGTTAATTAAAACAGCAAGGTGAATATTTATTTAACCTGTTAAAGAAACAAAAATTAAAGATAAAAATTTTAGCCAGAGCTCTGAGGTAGGTACTCTCATACACAACTAGTGGGAGTTTTATTGAGTAAAACTTTTGGAAAGTAATGAGAAAATATCTCCAGAGCCTTAAAACAAATAACTCTAAAACAGTGATGCCTTCTAGAGATCCATTCTGAGAAAGAAGGCATAAAAATTCAAATATTCGTTTGTATGGACATCCACCCTCACCTGCATGTTTATTTATGCCACACACTCTTCGAGGACAGAGATTTAATCAATACACTTCACTTTTTCCTTGATAAAGCTTTCCTTACATTTTTGTGGCTCTCACCACTAGCCGAGGAAGACTCTGTAGAAGGAGAGGATTGTTCTTACCTTCAGAAGCGAAGATGTAATAGATACTTATTTCTTTTCTTTTTGTTTTTGCCTTTTTTAAAAGATGCTTTTGTCTTGTTTGGAAAGAAATGAATTCTTTAAAACTCATGAAACATGGATTTTTCTTTAAAATTGGGAGAAATCCATGTCCTCTCTCTAGTGTAACTTGAAGGCATGTGGTATCTTGTTTCTGCCAGGCAGTTTTCTGAGCAGCTTACCCATAATCTGCTATGGTTTGAAGCTGGGTTTCTCCACCTTAGCACTCTTGATGTTTGGGGCTGGATGGTGCTTTGTTGTCGGGGCTATCTTGTCCATTGCATCCTTGGGCTTTATCCATTAGATGTCAATGAACAACACACAGTTATGACAAACAGCAATGCCTCTTGACAGTTCTGCCTCCCTGGAGGTTGAGAATCCCTGGTTTAAAAAGTTCTTTCTGGGAACATAGATTTCTTTTTCCTCTGGGCTGGGGACATAAACCCTTCTTTTGGGTGGAGGAGTGTTGATTTGACATCATAAGAAGAGTATGTTGTGCTGTGATTGGAGGTTCAGTCATGTCTGAGTCTTTGAGACCCTATGGATTGTAGCCTGCCAGGCTCCTCTGACCATGGACTCCTCCAGGCAAGAATACTGGAGTGGATTGCCATTTCCTTCTCCAGGGGATCTTCCCAATCCAGGCAACAAACCTGAGTCTCTTATGTCTCCTGCATTGGCAGGAAGATTCTTTACCAATAGCGTCACCTGGGAAGCCTCAAAGAGCATATGGGATGGAATTCCACTGAGACCAACGTGAGGAAATGGTACCTGCCATGCCCACTTTGCCACTAACCTGCTGTGTGTCTTGCATTGGCCATTTTCCACCCTGGACCTTAATTTCCCCATTTGCCAAAATTAAGAATTTTAGCTAGAATCCATGGCTTTTAAAATCGAAGGGCTTCTCTGGTAAAATTGAAGGGAAGCTCAGTTGGCAAAGAATCTGCCTGCAATGCAGGAGACCCTAGTTTGATTCCTGGGTTGGGAAGACCCGCTGCAGAAGGGACAGGCTACCCACTCCAAGATTCTGGCCTGGAGAATTCCATGGACTGTATAGTCCATGGTGTCTCAAAGAGTTGGACATGACTGAGCAACTATCGCATTCATTTTCTTTTAAAATCGAAGGCTCTGTAGGGGTTGCTCCAAGATAAGGGGGGCTGGCTAGGCAATACCCCTCTATCTTCTCCCAAAGAAGCTTCACTTTGATCTGTTTTACATTTTGGTCTTTCAAAGAAGCATTGGAACAATGTAATCGGGTGTAGGTGTGATGAATTGGTGCCCTAAAAAGTGTTCTGGTGATAATGCCTGTTCTGGGATGTCTTGTGTGTCCTTAGGACCAGAGTGAAGAGGGCTGAGGTTTCCCCTGGAAGGTAATTGTTGCTCCTAATGGAGAGCCATTAGCTTGAGGGCAGGAGACTTGACTGGCTTGTGGCCTGGTCCACACTGATGGGCCTAGACTGGGAGGCCCGTGGGAGCCATTGAATGTGTCTGCTCTTGTTAGTGGGATACTCTGATACCTGAAGCTGGCATGGAGCCCGCAGTGCCCAGGTGACTGATGCTCACTGATGCCAGCAGGGACAGCAGCTGTGGAGTCCTCTAGCTTAAATGTGGATGTGCTTGAGTTTTATTCTTACTGCAAGATGGGACAGGATGGATCCTATGTCACAAAAGGAGTTGATCAAACCCTGTTAGGTACCTCCAGGACATCATCTATCTGAGGAAGGAGCTATGCCCACTGGGGGCTAGAGGTGAGGGGCTACAGGGACTTAAAGTAGTGTCATCCTTCCTTCTTAGCATCTTGTTTTCCCCAGGATAGGAATTTACAGACATAACTAGGACACAGCATTACAAGTAGGTCCATGAGGGAGATCAAGTCAGGAGGCAGTTGGCCTCCATTTTTAAAATTTAATTAATTTTTAAAATAAAGGATATTCCCAGGTGAAACTTCAGTTTTGGCATCCTCATGGTGAAGGTCTTCACAAACGGTGGGACACCTGAGGACTTTGCAAAAGGGGTCCCAGGTATGGCTGGATCAAGAATCAGATATCGCCAACCCCTCCATGCATGACCCTGGCTTCCCTGTTATAATGATAGTGCTTATCTACTGTTCATTTTTACAGATGATCACAAACAAGGCTGAACAATGGTCTGTCTCTGCTTTTTCATCCATGTTGTATGTAGATGTTGTCAGAAAAACATCCTTAAAAAGTTATTATTTTTCCTCCTTCAACATGACTAAAGATCTTACAGAGAGGAGGTGAGAAAAATCTCCTGGCTTTTAATCTGATTGAAATTTTAAAAGTTGTTTTCATAGTGTTGTTTGACATTTTGCTATCTTTTCCAGATCTGTTTGATTTTTTCTCTCTTTTTGAGCCTACCTGAAATCATAAGAAGATCTGCCATTCCCACACTGGGTATGACTTCAGACATCAGTGGTCTGAGAGATGGAGATCGCTCAGTGAAAGAGCTCATTAGCACAATCAAGAGGCTCTGACAGTGATCATCTCAGGATGGAGTGTTGAGAGCCACTCTGGGTTCGGTCATGACCTAGGGAATCTCTGCTCTGGGCAACTGGACAATTCTCAAAGCAGCTTCATTGCTGGGCATGGTGATCAGGAGCTATTTTAGGAAGCCTGCGCATCCTGAAATAAGAGTTTTGACAAACTGGACAAAAGGATCCTAAATGGGTGTGTCCTCAAGTTCTTTCGTCAACAGTAGATGAGATGTGTCCAGAATTGACAAGACCCAGGAAGAGGCCCTCTTTCTCAGGTGTGGTCTCTGGTTGGGGGTGCTGGGAATTCAGCTTGTTGTTTAGGAAAGCAAGTCAAATCAGTTCTGCCATTGTTTAGTCAACCAGTCAAGTCTGAGTCTTTTGTGAGCCCCTGGGCTACAGCCCACCAGGCTCCTCTGTCCATGGGATTTCCCAGGCATTCTTCAATTAAAAATAAATAAGGTAAAAATTAAAAATATCTTCACAGCAAAAAGAAAGAAAAGAAAAGCAAGTCAGAGTAGGAATTACTACTCTTTCTCCTACTCCCACCAGCTACTGCTATTACCTGAACACAATTTATCAGAAGTGCCATGTAATAGACTTTGGGGTTCAAGAGATGAATATATTGTATCTGTCCAGGAAAAAGAGACTGGATTCAAGCCCACATGGAGAGATTTGGATTGTTAAAATTTTTTTTATTATTCTAACCCTTGTTAAAGTTGGTCAGAAAGACTTCATTCAAGGGACAAGTGCAATGATGTTTTGCAGTAGGGGAGAGAGACTGAGCTCAACTCTAAACAAAACAAAAGTAGGAATTTATAGCCAAGAAGCAGATTGGGTGGTCAGTGGATAGACAGTTACGAAGAGGGTAGGGGGATTCTTGCAGAGGGCAGGTCAGGAAGTTCAGATATTACTTAGGAGGATACAGGGGGATAAGAAATTAGATCAAATATTGAGGGTGATCAGATACTACAGGGGAGGAGACTCTCACTAAACTACATGGCAGATTTCTTTATCTTGAGCACCAGACCCAAGGCTGTGTCCCAGTGGAGAAAGGGTTGAGGGGAGCCTGCCTGAAGTTGGATTGAGGAGAATCTGTATGAGGACTTACCACTTCAGCCGCTCATCCAGGTGTGGGTAAAAACCCTCCTAGAGATGTAGGCCCAGAACCTTCCAAGGAAGCATGTACTGAGCCCTTTACCTTCCTCCATTTCTCTAGAGGTGTCTTCTTTCCTGCTTTGAACCTCCTTTATTGTGGCTACCCTGTAATCCAGCATCGTGGCAGTCACAATAGATATTTTACCTGCATTAACACATTAGTATTTCCTGCACTCTGTGCTAAGACTGGGGAGAACTAAATGCCTCAAATACTAGAAAAAAGAAAAGAAAAGAAGAAAACTAAGGTCCAGCAAACTTAAGTGACATACAGCTGGTAAATGTCAGATCTACTCTTCCAATCCAGGGCTCGCTTACTTCCAAAGTCTATAACTTTATATCATTTTTCCTCAATCAAAATCTGTGTTCACAATTAACATATGCTTATCCTTGATCCTTGCCTGGGATATCCCCACAGACAGAGAAGTCTGGCGGGCTGCAGTCCATGGGGTCTCAATGAGTCAGCCACAACCGAGCAGCTAAGCATGCACACACATCCTTGATTCTAGGAATGACTCTAGTGATTATCAATGTGCTTGTCAATATTCAGAAACTTGGAGGCTGAATTCACCCCCTTTTCTTCTCTACTTCCCTGTTCTTTACTGCTTAGAGGAGAAAGAACAAGTAAAAGATAGTTTCATGTTTTATATCTTATACATTTGTCTGTGCGAGCTTCCATAATGAAATACTACAGACTGGGAGGCTTAAACAACAGAAATGTATTTTCTCATAGTTCTGGAAGCTGGAAATTCAAGATCAAGGTGTCACCTGGGTTGATTTCTTTTGAGACCTCTCTCCTTGGCTTGTAGAGGGCTGTATCCTCACTGTGTTTCACATGGCCCTTTCTCTGTGCATGCTGGTATCACTCCTGGTATCCCTCCCTCTTATAAGGGAACCATACCTATTAGGGGATTAGGGGCCCACCCATATGACCTCATTTAACCTTATTGCCTCTTTAAAGACTAGACCATATCTTCAAATATGTATTTTGAGAAGTGCAAAGGGTTAGTACCTCAACATTTAAATTTTGCGGGGGCACAGTTCAGTCCATAATATCTTACCTATTTTAAAAATCAGCTATAAAAGATGCAAAGATGAAAAAGACCTTCTCTGCATCCCCCAGGAGCTTACAGGTTAGATGCAGATACCTAAAGAAATATAAGGATTGATGAGTGATTTTGAAACTCTGTACAGGGTCAGGCTGCTGTGGACTACAGTCATTAAGAAAGGCTTCTGGGTTAAAAGGCAACATACAGAGGGCCTTGAAAGATGCATATGCCATTCTAGAAACTCAGAGAAGAGATTCTGCCTAAAAACTGAATAGATGTGAAAAGTCAGCCCTCAGTTGAATGGAATTCAGGGAGAATTTCCAGGGCATCTACCTTTCTGCAGGCATTGAACTGAAATTGGGGAATAGAAAAAATAAAACCTAGAATTTTCCCCTAAATAGCCCACACTCCGGAAAAAGGGTGCTTTTAGAGAAGTTCAGGGATTGATATTAATAATATGCTATATAGGGAAGTTTGCAGCTTAGCCCAGCTGTTTGAAATTGGTTTGTGGGAACAGCTGTGGAGATGCGTCAATAGTGGACTCAATGCTCGGTACGGGGCCAGGGGTGCTAATAACCTTGGCTCCACTCTGCTCTTCCTGAAATGTCCCCCTTACCTGAGCCTACTGCCCCTTCCAGGTCTACATTGTTTTGATCGAATACTTCCATCTGCTATTTAGTTTACATATTGTTTAGATTTTGAGTTCTCTGTGGCAGGAGAACTTGTCTTGTTATATTTTGCTGTTTGCATAGTTCACTCTGCGTGTGTGATGCACCTTTGAAGACACAGATGTTAAACAGAGTTGGGGTTCCAGCCACAATAGATTTTGACCTGACCATGTAAATCCTCAAAACATTTGAAACCAGAATGTAAACCCATTGTCCTCACAACTCTAATTTCTATTAATTGCTCTAATATGCTGGTTCCTCTTTTTGATTGCATGGCCTTTAGAAGAAAATCAGTGATACATTAATTACAGCTTTTATCTGGAGAGTAAAGCATTTCTAAACATATATTTGAATTTCAGGCCAAACTGCGTATAAAAGGATGGTGCTGGGCGAGATATTGGTATGCATGCTTGGTCATTCAGTTGTGTCCAACTCTTTGCGACCCTTTGGACAGTAGCCTGCCAGGCTCCTCTGTCCATTGGATTTTTCAGGCAAGAATACTGGAGTGGGTTGCCATTTCCTCCTCCGGAGGATCTTCCCAACCCAGGAATAGAACTTGAGTCTCCTGCATTAGCAGGTGGATTCTTTACTGATGAGTGAGAAATACTGAGATGGGGTTTTCAAAGATCCTTCCTGCAGTATAAAGAGCTCTGTGGCCACCCAGGGATATTTTCACTCTTGGGCAGCTTAACCAAGTGCATTTTCTATGTGGTGATAGCACAGGAAAACAGATGATACTGCAAGAGGTAAACTTCAAGCTCAATGACTCAGACATCCCTTTCTGGTCCAAGGTTGTGGCAGGTGAGACTGCGGGCCCGGGTCATGAAGAAATGCTTGAGGAGACCAGCAAGTGGTACAGCAGGAACTCAGCTTTATTTTTCTCCAGTGAATCCCAGAAGGACCGATTCTGGTGATATGGGATGACAGCAGTGTTAACCAAAACTGTGGATGCCCAACTTAATTCCAGCTGATGGAGCCTGGCTGGGGCTGCCCTCCTTTTAAAGGCCTAGAGAGTGCTTTCTGGGGTCTCAGTTCTCCATCTTAGTGGGGCTGATGGTCACTATCTCACTTCATGTGGGGCCCCTGGCTTTCTCCTTCTTCTGTGCCGGCCCTTCCGGACCTGTGTATCTTTTTGCAGGTTTCATCATATGACACTTTTCTTGTAAATTTCTCTCAGGTTTACTGTTTTCCCCTGTGAAACCACAGATGGGGAACTACAGGCTGAAGGTTTTACTGATGCACACAAAAAGGAAATTTTGCAAACAAATGGTTTCCATAAACAAACACTGAGATTGCTTCCTGCTGGACTGTCACCATGCAAAAAATGGAGAGGGAGATGGAAGACAGCCTTCCAGAGCACTCTGATTGAGTTCCTGGCTGGAACTGGACTCTCCCACTCGGGGAATTTCTCTTGGGGGCCAGACTTCCCACTGGTCAGGTGCATGGAGCTCAGGACTGGGAGCAGGAGCTGTGGGTTCTTACCCCATCCACTGTGTTCCTCGTGACCTTAGGATGTCAGCCCACGTGGGCCTCGTCTCTACCAATACACGGTCCACTATAATGTGGTCACATACATTCATATCGATGATGCTGGTGGTGGTGGTTTAGTTGCTAAGTCGTGTCTGACTCTTGCAAACTCATGGACTGTAGCCCGCCAGACTTCTCTGTCCAGGGGATTTTTCCAGAAAAGAATACTGGAGTAGGTGGCCAGTTCTTTCTCTAAGGGATCTTCCTGACCCAGGGGTTGAACCTGGGTCTCCTGCACTGCAGCTGGATTCTTTACCTACTGAGCACCAGGGAGGCCCGTATAGATAATGGCAACTGCTTAGAACTGCCAAATATCAGACACTTGAAAATGAAAGTCTTAGTGGCTCAGTTGTGTCTGACTCTTTGCAACCCCATTGGACTGCAGCCTAAAAGGCTCCTCTGTCCAGGGAATTCTCCAGGCAAGAATAGTGGAGTGGGTAGCCATGCCCTTCTCCAGGGGCTCTTTCTGACCTAGGGATCAAACCCAGGTCTCCTGCATTGCAGGAAAATTCTTCACAGTCTGAGCCACCTTGTGCTAAATGGTAGGTTAGGTAATTTATGTATATGATTTAATCTTCACAACAACTTTGAAAATTAGTCATTATGCTGATTGGAGGAGTAGCTTGCTCAAAGTAGTAAATCTGGTAAGAAGAACCACAGACCCAGAATGTTTTTGGGACTCCAAAGTTTTTGTTCTTTGCCTCAAGCTAAGCTGTCTCTCAGTGATCATCTTAGACCAGCTGGGTTCAAACACGTGCCCACATGTACATGAGTGTGTCAAACATGTATGTATATGTAATGTTTGTTGGTTTTGTGTCTCTGGTCCCAAATCCCCCAGGACACAGTTATATCATCTCATCCCAAGCCCTGGACTACCCTTTTCGGCCTCTCAGAAACGATATTCATGGTTTTACTGTTTTAATTTTCTCTGTGCATGATGAGAGCAAAGTGATTTTTTACACTGTTTTATATGGAATTGAGCCCGGTTTACAGACCATAAATGATACAGCTGACTTCTTATGCTTCTGAGAGTCCTGTACTATGTGTGAAAGTTAAACTGTTTTTGTTTTCTGGGCAGTCATGGCGGCAGGCAGGAGGCTCCCTTATCTGTCACTGAGGCTCTGTCCAGCCTCATCTTGTGTAATCCTCCCAGCAAGCTCTGTGATCAGAATTAAGATAACCCCTCCAATTTTACAGCTGAAAACTCTGAGCTCAGAGAGGTTATGGCATTGGACTCAGATTACCCATCAGGAAAGGTGCAGACCTAGAATTCCCCCGACTCAAAGTCCTGCCACCCCGGTGGACTGGCTGTACTCCCTCCTCCCACACTGAGGGGACTGCAGGCCTCCTCAAGAGGGAGAGATGTGGTCAGCCCGAGAGTGCCAGGATCAGAGGAGAAGCACATAGGGTCTCATCAGACCCTGTGCTGTGTTGTCTCGTTTCAATAAAATACAATCTTCATACTGATAGGATGAAGGGGGCTTCCCTGGTGGCTCAGATGGTAAAGAATCTGCATGCAATGCAGGAGACCTGGGCTCGATCCCTAGGTTGGGAAGATGCCCTGGAGTAAGGGAATGGCTTATGTGGTTATGTGAAAGTGACTCAGTTGCGTCCAACTCTTTGCAACTCTGTGAAATAGTCCATGGAATTCTCCAGGCCAGAATACTAGAGTGGGTAGCCGTTCCCTTCTCCAGAGGGATCTTCCCAACCCAGGGATTGAACCAGGGTCTGCTGCATTGCAGGTGGATTCTTTACCAGCTGAACCACCAGGGAAGCCCAAGAGAATGGCTACCCACTTCAGTATTCTTGCCTAGAGAATTCCATGGATAGAGGAGCCTGGCGGGCTGCAGTCCGTGGGGTTGCAGAGTCAGACACGACTGAGCGACTAACTATAACTATGCAGACTGCTCGATGTAGTCCTCTGAGTTCATTACATCATTTTTTTTATTGAATATAATTGCTTTACAATGTTGTGTGTTTCTGCTGTACAACGTGAATCAGTCACGTGTACGCATTCATCTCCTCCCTGTTGATCCTCCCTCCCACCCTCCGTCCCACCCCTCTAAGGCATCAAGGAGCACCGAGCCGAGCTCCCACTGGCTGGCTGTTTTACACTTGGCAGTGTATATCTGTCAGTGCTACCCTCTTTGTTGCTCTCAGTGAAAGAAAATGTCACCGATGCTCAGATGGTGGCCCTGAGATGAGCAGTATGGGGACCCTGGGGAAGAAGACCTGCCAGGAGATGGGGAACAACCCGAGTACATCGCAGGGGTGGGGGCAGAGTGCAACCCCAATCCACATCCTTTACCTCCCACTTTGTGCTTTTCAAAGTGAGCTCACTGCTCTTCCTTCATTGTGCTGCTTTATGAGGATGGGGTATGGTTTTCCTCCTTTGACAGAGGATGGAACAGAGGCCCATTGAGAGCCGGTGACTCATTCAGCCTCACTCAGCAAGTGTGGGATCCTGGGGGCTTACTCTTGATTAGGCGATTGTGTGATGTCTGAAATGACGAGCCTTCTCCATGGAGTTGTTGTTGTTTTGTAGCCACACTGCCACCCTTCCCATCAGAGTTCATGATTCAGACATCCTACTTTGTGATGAAAAATATACATTTTCTTGTGGCTCAGCCTTTTTTGCCCTGAACTGACTCTAATGACTGGGGTGGTCTTCTATTTTTTTTCTTTGGCTTAAATAGCAGAAATTTATTTCTCATGGTTGTAGAAGCTGAGCAGTCCAAGATCAGGGTGCTCTCAGATTCAGTGATTGGTGATATCTTCTTCTTGATTTGTGGAAGGCTATCTTTTTACCATGGGCTTCCCTGGTGGCTCAGATGGTAACGAACCTGCCTGCAAAGCAGGAGGGAGGGGCTCGATCCCTGGGTTGGAAAAATTCCCTGGAAAAGGCAATGGCTACCCACTCCAGTATTCTTGCCTGGAGAATCCCTCAGTCCATAGGGTCAGAAAGAATCAGACACAACTGAGCAACTAATACATTAACTTTTCATTTCTTTACTATCTTCTGACATGGGAGAGAGAGAAATCATCTCTCTCTTGTCGGTAAGGTCTTCTTTACGTTGAGCTGAAATCCCCCCCTTTAATCCTAATTCAGGCCCCCAGAGCTTCGCAGAATAAGTCTTCAGCTAAAACCCTCTGTTCTCTGGGGCCACCATCTCTGATTTCTTCAGTCTGTTCTTACAAGAAGAATCTCAGCCCTGCTTGCTTCTCTAGATGACTTCTGGATTCATATATCACGACAAATGAACACTCAGTTTCCCGGGGCAGATCTAATCAGGTCAGCACCCAGGGAGGACTCTGAGGCTGTGTTAACCCCTGGCGTTCTCAGTGAGACAGTCTCCGAGGAGGACGTGCCCCTCCAGCCTGCATGGCCCATTTCCTGCCAGGGCTCTCTGCTGGTTCTGGAGGCATCTGTCTTCCTCACTACAGGTGGCTCTGTGAGGATAATGGGTATTGTGATTCCAGCCATCCCTGCCCCCCAACACGTACACACCTGTGAGCTCCATCAACAGCACAGAGCATTTGCTGAACACGGGTTATGCACAAGGTGTGGTCCAGGTTCTAAGGAGATGAGAGGCAGGGAGATGTGGTCTACGGAGCACATTTGAGTTTACAAGTTGTTTCCACCTCTATCATCAATGACCCACGTCCCTCAGTCCAATTTAGTAGTGAAATCAATGTCGACTCCAGTGGTGATAGATTTTGCCAAAATCAGGGATCAGAAAAATAGGGGGATGCTCAAAACAGGGGCCAAAGAGAAAGCGTTTGAGATGTGGCAGTTGAGAGGCCAGCAGGGACAACACCACTGCTGAGACACAAGCTGGGAGCAGACACCTGAGCTGGTGTTGGAAACAAGAGCGCTGGGAATGAGTCATAAAGAGCGAGAGTCAAGGGGTCTGAGGAATCCTGCGGGATCCGGGTGCTGCTTAAAGCAGAGGCTGGCTTCCAGGTCTGCTTTTGTGTGTTCCCTGCATGTGGCCTGTGGGTCAACATGTCACCAAATGCAAGTCCATGTGCCCGGTGCACAGGTGGTGCCAAACTAACTGAAACGTTGGACTCTGAAGCAGAGTAAAGATTTTTGCAGGACCATGCAAGAACAGGTGGTTCCTGCTCAAAAAACCCTAAATTCCCCCAAGGGGTTTCAGCAAAGCATTTTTAAAAGCTGCGTGAAGGAGGGGCACCTCAGGCTTTGTGATCAGCTCCTGTGCAATTCTCTGATTGGGTCAAGTTGAGATGTGGGGGCAGGGATTAACATTAATAATCCTTCGGCACCAGTATGTCTGGGGGCTGTGTGCTCCTGATGTTAAATAGTTGATTTCTTCTACTTAGTGGTGGTTTTTAGCATCTGAAAAACTCAGGAAATACGTGTAAGATTACCTGGCTACTTCAGGAAGGAGTTTTCAGCAGAGGATATGGGGGAAGTGTCTGTCCTAGGAATGCCGCCTAGGGTCCTGCTTGGTGACCAAGCAAGGGTGCAATGGATGGCAACGTGAGGATGCGTGCATGCTAAGTCGCTTCATTTGTGTCTGACTCTGTGCGACTCTAGGGACTGTAGCCCCCCAGGCTCGCCTGTCCACGGGATGATCCAGGCTAGAATACTGGAGTGGATTGTCACGCCATCTTCCAGAGGATCTTCCTGACCCAGGGACAGAACCTGTGTCTCCTGCATCTCCTGCATTGCAGGTGGTTTCTTTACCACTAAGCTACCAGGGAAGCTCAGTGTGAGAATATTAACCACCTTTCACGGATGAGGAAAGGTGGAGATTCCTGGCCAGTTGTGAAAATAGTCATCTAGCCATCGACAGAACCAAAATTAAATTCTGAGCCCTGACCCTCTAATTTAGACCACTTTCTATTACCCTGGGGCCGTTTCTCCCTCTTTCCTCCCAGCCACAGTGACCTCTATTACAATAGACTGCCTGTGCATTAAATGCTCTATACTGTCATGCTGGGCTTTAGAATTAGAAATTTAAACCCTACATCCTGTATATGATTTAGCCTGGTAAAACATCAGCAGCTGTCCACTTACTGATCTGTAGGGTTTTTGTTTTTTTTTTAAAGCAGAAGCCAAATATATATATTTTTATTCACATGTATTTCTTTTTAGATAATAAATTCTAGGCCTTCTCAGCCTTTACACTTGACACTTTGGACTGGATAATTATTTGCTGTGGAGGGTGTCCTAGGCATTGTGGGATGTTTAGCCATACCTCTGGCCTCTACCCACTGGATGCCAGTAATGATCACACCTTCTCTCCCCTACTCCTGAGACCCCCAGCCATGACAATCAAAATGAATTCAGACATCACCAAATATGGGGAACAAAATTGCCTCTTACCCCTCTTCATTGAAAATCACTGACCTAGTTACAAGGTGGCCGATGTATCAATAAAAGATACTGAAGGGTTAGTCTTTCCCTCTCATTTTCCCAACTGCTCAGCTCTTTACCCATGATTTCTATTTTATACTTGGTGTATTGGGTCATTTCTAAGTGCACACAGCCTTGCTCTAGGAAAGCTGAAGAGAAATGTCAACTTAAAAAAAATGCACAACGTGAGAGTTGTGAATTGTTTTATTGGGGGCAACATAAGGACTGCAGCCCGGGAGACAGCACCTCAGGTAGCTCTGAGAAACTGCTCCAAAGAGGCAGCAGGGAAGGACAAAATATATCTTGATTTTGGTTATGAAAGAGTGCATGCAATCAAGCTTATATTTTTCCAGGAGGTTTCTGCCAGTCGGATGAAGCTTTCCACTAGTCATGAGGAACAGTTGTCACCATGAAGAATTTTAGTGGTTTTCTAGATATGAGGAGATACAAGTATTGGGCTCATAAAATCAGCTCCTGAAAATATCTATCTGAAGACCTGCCCTGCCAGTTTTTAGCCCAGCATGGAGTGCCGCCTCTGTTTTCCTCCCTAAACTCCTTGCAGGGGACGTTGAAGGTCAGCAGCTGCAGCAGCATGTGAATTAATCCTTGTAGAGGTAGAGGGCAAGCGCCCATGGTGAGTGCCAATCTGTAGCTGATGGAAGGATAGACACAGAGAATGGAAGGGTTTCTGTGTGGCTGCCAGGGCTGAGGCCAGTTACTTTCAACTGGGTTTGCAATCTTTGGCAAATGGCGACCAAGAAGGGAAAATGAGAGCATGGGCCCATTCTGTGCAATTTACTCTGTCCTGGAAAACAAAAGGAAACAAACAAGCCTGGACAGGTTGGCTGTTTCTCAGATGCCAGATGTTCCTTCTCGCCCTTGGCTCACCCAGCTTTCCCCCGTGGCTTCACCCACCAGCACTGTTTCTCCAGGTGCTCCATAGCTAGCATCTTCGGTCTGCTAAGTGTCTTCCAGGCTACACGCTTGCACATTATTCTCTCGGTAAGCCTCCCCAAGCACCAACACTTCCATTGTGCAGATGAAGGAATGGAGTCTCCTAAGAGCCCATATTTTCTTTTTATTTTAATGAAGAAAATCTTCAGCTCTGTCTTGAATGTACAGAAAGGTTATGAGCACAGTGCAAGACACTTCTGTTTCCCTGGACCATCTGAGAGTAGGTTGCTTGCCTGCTGTCCCATCACACTGGATTGCTTTAGTGTGTGTTTCCTGCAGACAGGGAAAACCTTCCACAGAAACACAATCTATGAACAGAATCATGAAATTAACATTGATGCCTTGTTCTCTTGTCAACCCTTGAACCCATTTGAGTTTTGCCAATTGCCCCAGTGATATCTTTTAGGGCAAATGCATTTAGAGTTGCTTAACGTGTCTGTCTGTCTCCTTGGTTTCCTTGGGTCTGGAACGATTCCTCCATTTTTCTTGATTCTAATCACTTTGATACTTTTGAAGATTTCAGGCCAGTTATTTTATTGACCATCTCAGGATTTAGGTTGGTCTATTGTTTCCTCCATTACTCCATTACAAACTCCAATACTTTGGGCACCTGATGTGAAGAACTGACTCATTGGAAAAGACCTTGATGCTGGGAAAGATTGAAGGCAGGAGGAGAAGGGGACGACAGAGGAGGAGATGGTTGGATGGCATCACCAACTCGATGGACATGAGTTTGAGCAAGCTCTAGGAGTTGGTGATGGACAGGGAAGCCTGGCATGCTGCAGTCCCTGGGATTGCAAAGAGTCAGACACAACTGAATGACTGAACTGAACTGAATGTTCCTCATGATTAGATCTTCTGTCTTTAGCAGGAATATGATGGAGATGATACTGTGTTCTGAGGCCAATTTCTTCAAGCATCTTATGCTTGCAGTGTGTTTCTTTTAATAGGGAACAGTATTTGCAAAGCAAGTTTGGTGCTAGTAGTGCTCCCTGCTACTATGTAGAACATTAATGTTGTTTTAGCCACTAAGTTGTGCCCGACTCTTTTGTGATCCCATGGACAGCAGCCCCCCAGGCCCCTCTATCCATGGGCTTCTCCAGGCAAGGATACTGGAGTGGGTAGCCACTTCCTTCTCCAGGGGATCTTCCCAATCCAGGGATTGAACCCACATATCCTGCCTATTAGTAGGCAGATTCTCTACTACTGAGCCAGCAGGGAAGTCCATGTAGGACATTTATGTTGTTCATTCACTAAGTCATGTCAGATTGTTTGCAAACCATGGACTGCAGCATGCCAGGCTTCCCTGTCGTTCACTCTCTTTAAGAGTTTGCTCAAATTCATGTTCATTGAGAACATTTGTAGCTACAGATAAAACTAAAATAGTTACACCTGTGTCTAGTATATGTGTTTGTGTACACACACATGCACATATATATCTACACGCATGTACACACATTCCCTAGCAATATCTACTGAGAGGCTCTGGAAGAGTGTCACCCCTAGCAGCATAATTTTAGCAATATTTTAAGCTTTAATAATGTCAGAGCAAGGATACTGTAAACTTATAAGGTCATTATTTGACACGTTGACTATTTAAATCTCTTTTACATTTATTTCATTTAGAAAATTTTGAACATAAGTTTTTAATTTTTTGGCCAATGTTTTCCATCTTCAGAAAGACTAAGAAAATGAAAACGCTATAGTTCAAAATTCATAAACTCAACACATTAAAGAAATGTAAAAAGTTAACCTTTAAAATGGGGACTAGGTTTCAACATATGAATTTTGGGAGGGACACATTCAGTTCTGTAGCAGTTAGTATTTTTCTTATTTCACCTTTGCTTTCTCAAATTTCAACAGGTCATTTGTTTATTAAAATGTATAAGTTTATTAAAAAATGTATAAGTTTAGGTAAGGGGAACATGGCATACTCCTAAAGTAATTTTAAAATCAATATAGATCTCTAAACATTTTAATCATACATATAAAGAGCTGCAAATGACATAATTTCTAGCTTCCCGTAAAATATTGATATTTTATAATAAAAACATTGCATCCCTTCTTATAATGTATTTAATGGAATGTAAAAACCATAGTGATTTTATACTTACCATTATTCACTTAAAAAAATACATGAATAAACTGTTCCTTAACAGTTGCAAGTTTACATGTTCCTTCTTTTCCTTGATGTTGTATTTCCATTTCTCTTCCCCTGCAAGTTTTAAAATTAATCTAATATAGTTTTACACTTAAGTCTTTTATTAATCATTCTTTCACACATCCCTGCAACAAAAATATGCACATAGTTTGCAATATACTTTGTACTTTCCCTTAATTATTATAGCTTTTAAGTGTTAACATTTTTTTTTCTGTATTGGATTCCTATTACAGGTATTTTTAATATGCAATTTTATCAGTATATATACATTTTTATATGTGTATATGCATAGCAAATTTGCCTACTTATTAACTCAAAAAATAAGATTTATTGGAAGTTACGGGTTTGTGAGGTGGGTCAGTGGTTCACACTGTGAGTGGATCACAGTGCCAGGATTCAGGGAGGCTCCTGAGAGTTGCAGCACCTCTTTGCTTTGTGCTCCAGAGGCAGCTCAGCATAGAGAGACTTCAGATGGGCAAGAGGCACATCGCTTTTACGTGTGATGGGAGGAGGGCTGGGAGAGGGGAGGAGGGGGATGAGAGCTACCATGATGCCAGCCTCTCCTGTGCTGTGTCTAGCACCTCCTGGGGCATCATGCTTCAACCTGGAAACCACTGTCATCAAGACAAACACACAGGTATGATCTTGATACATAAACGTCCCATTGGAAAGAGAGGTGCTGTATTTATTGCTTGCTTTTGCTGCTTATTACCTGGCAGGCTTCTTTTTCCTCATTACTTTGTCTGATGGGATTGCTCAGTGGTTAGGCATATTTTAAGTACTGGTCTCTGTGCTGAACACTAGAGGGATAAAGGTGAGTCAGACCTGGCCCCTGCTGACTAGATGTTCACAATCAAGAAGGGAGACATAAGCCCACTGTCCCTGTAGATGGGACCTTACAGGGGACAAGAGAGCATTTATTGCTGGGGGACAAGAAAGAAAGTGTTCATGGGAAAGACCTCATTTTAATTGGCCCTTGGGAAAGTGCTTAGGATTTGAATATTCCGAGAGGGTAGGAAAAGAACACTTTAGAAAGAGGTGAGGAGGATAAAAAAATCTGGATCACTCGTTAATTGGTGTCTGCCATCCATCAATCACTGTCTTGATCAAAGTCCCATGGTGACATTCAGGATGGTATCAAGTGATAGGTGATAAAATGCTCAAGACAAATATAGGTGCTTTAATTGCAATATACATTAACACAATTAACCTAATCATGGTGATGGTGGGAGACTTCATATTGCTCTAAAGTGCAGTCATCTGCAGTGTAAAACCATAACAGCTGCTTCTGGCTTCTTGTTTTGTGCATTTGACATGATCATCAACTCTTGGAGACAGGTTTTCTTATTATTTTCATTAAAAAGGAAACCAAGGGCCTTGGAGGGTGAGGTCTCTTGCCTTAGAACCACAGATGGGACGCAACAAGGCTGGAAATAACAGCCAGGCATGTCCGACTCACAGCCAGGCATGTCCGACTCACAGCCCAGTGTTCCGGACAGCTTGCTGGCCTCCTCCTCTCACACCTTCGTGAAACCCCCGCGTGGCTATAAATTCTGCGCACAGCTCACCTGCCCAGGCTCCCTTCACGCAATTCTGTTTGAGTCGCTGACTGATGAGTGATTGGTTCTGCAGCTGTTGTCACAGTGGTTGTGACTGGCCAAGAGTGGCTGCTTGGAGAACAGATAGCTGTCATAGGGACACAGGACGATGGAGGATGTGTTTATTGTTCGGGCACCAACTGACCGCTGAGTGCATCCTCAGTAATTCATTCTCTCATTCATTCAACAAACATTCATTGAGACCCATTATTTGCAAGACTCTGCTAGGTACTGGAAATATAAAAAGAAAATGTTCAATACAGGGGCTTAATGGGGAGAAGGTAATTCAGACAAGGAGACCCTGAACATCAGACTCAGAGGGCCCTGCTCCCACTTCCTTAGATTTCCATCACCCCCTACCTCCTTTGGCTGCCTGATGCAATGAGCTGACTCATTAGAAAAGACCCTGATGATGGGAAAGATTGAAGGCAGGAGGAGCAGATGATGAGATGGTTGGATGGCATCAATGACTCAATGGACATGAGTTTGAGCAGTCTCCAGGAGGTGGTGATGGACAGGGAAGCCTGGTGTGCTGCAGTCCATGGGGTTGCAAAGTCAGACATGACTGACTGACTGAACAGCAACTGCCTCCTTCGTTCATCCTTTTTCTCGTTACATCTTTAAGAGCCTGTGTTCATATCATGATCTCTGTTTATGGACTCAGGAACTGAAGCTCAGGTTAGAGAACTTATCAGGGTACAAATGGTCAGGTGGCAACTATAATGGAACCCAGACTCCAGACGTCTGTCTGGGCTGGGGTCTGACCAGCAGCTATGTACCAGCAGCTGCATTTGCACAAACCCTTCTCATCTTGATTTGTTTTTCTGAGCTGAGTGGAGTTATCTTTATCCCATTTCCTGTGCATCCCCATATTTGCATGCTCTGCTGTAGAACTGCAGCAGATTGATGATGGGGTGCTTGAGTGCTGCCGGAGACCAAGTGGGTGTTACATGCCAGACATTATGTGCCCTCTGTCCATTTCTAAAATAGAAAAACTTTGAATTTTGCAGCCCCAATAGGTCAAAGATTGTGGACCTACTGCAGAGATTCTAGTTTTTTTAAAAAACTTTTTTGGTTTTTAAATTAAAGATGTATGTATAAAATGGCTTCTCTGATGGCTCAGTGATAAAAAAAAAATCCACCTGCAATGCAGGAGAACTCCCACAATGCAGGAGACTCTGGTTGGATCCCTCGGTCAGGAAGATCCCCTGGAGAAGGAAATGGCAACCCACTCCAGTATTCTTGCCTGGAGAATCCCATGGACAGAGGAGCCTGGTGGGCGACAATCCATGGGATCACAAAGAGTTAGACATAACTGAACAATTGAGCATGCACATGTATAAAATATAATGGGAATTAGAAGGACGCTGCTCTCTGTTTTGAAGGGGGCTCTTGGGGATGGTGTCTGGGGCTGCACTATTGAATGGCAGTGACTTCAATAAGATGGGAAGCAAGTCATAAAGACCAAGCATGTGGAAGACAGCTGGAGTTTTGAATAGTTCAGACAACTGTTGTTCAGTTGCTCAGTTGTGTCTGACACTTTGTGAGCTCCTGCACTGTAGCACGCCAGGCTTTCCTGTCCTTCACCATCTCCTGGAGTTTGCTCAAACTCATGTCCATTGAGTCAGTGATGCTACCCAACCATCTCATCCTCTGTCATCCCCTTTTCCTCCTGCCCTCAATCTTTCCCAGCATCAGGGTCTTTTGCAATGAGTTGGCTCTTCTCATCAGGTGGCCAATTGCAACTGAGGTAAGAACTGGCCTGAGGCCATGTATGGATGAGAATTGCAGCTGGGACTAAAATCCAGGTCTCCGAGCTCCAGGCCAGGATGCCTAAGGCCTCCAGCTCCAGTGTTCCAGGCTGGGCAGGGCCGGCTGCCAAAAACAGACAGCCTGCAACCCGGCTCCTCAGACTTGACAGGCACACATGGACAAAAGCTTTGGGCAGCTCTGGTCTGCCTCTCTCTGTCAACTCCCTAGGCATCTGCTGGTGACCCCAGCCCTGGCTTGTCTACAAGCGCCGTGCACCACCTTGCTCGGAGTGTGGCCGGACTTGCGGTCCCTGCCACAGGAGGAGGACGCTTATCTCCATCTCCTGACAGCGGCTCTGGAGGGGCGCCCAGGGCTCTCTTCAAGCTCTCCACCAGCCGCTGGCCCCCTTGGTTGGAAATTCAGCGCCATTTCAGAGAGAAAACAGCCTCAGGGGTTCTTGTTTTAGATTCATACGCCTGCAGTGCAGCTGACAAGCTGGGAGGAAGGTCAGTTTCCAGGCACAGCAGGAAGTCCCCGTTGCTCCTGCAAACCCCTCCTCCCCTCGGCGGAGCTCAAGGGGGCCCCGCCCACGGTGTTTGATTGGCTGAGCATTGCCTCAGCTGCAAACCCCCTCCTCCCCTGGGTGGAGCTCAGAAGGGCCACGCCCACGAGGTTTGATTGGCTGAGCATTGGCTCAGTTGCAGAGCTGCTCGTGCCTCAGGAGATGCCAGGGGGTGCCAAGGAAAGGCCCACAGAGGACCATGATGAAGGAGGGGGAATGGGGCAGCCCGAGCAAGTCGGGATCTGGAGGAGGGCCTGGCAGGAGGAGAGGTGTGGCGCTGCAGGGGGCTGTACCGTGGCCCTGGGGAGGCTGAGGGCGGGTGACATCTGAGCTCTGGGTGGGCAGGTGACTGGCCTCTGGGAAGGGCGATGCAGGTGACAAGGCTGCAGCTGCAGGCATGGAGCCCTGGATGGAACTGGCACATGAAGGAGTGGACTGGGTTTGAAGAAAGTTTCAGCCATTCTGAGCAGTTTGTTATTGCTGTTTAGAGGCTAAGTCATGTCTGACTCTTTGCGACCCGTTGACTGCAGACCTCCAGGTCCTCTATCCATGGGATTTTTCAAGCAAGAAATACTGGAGTGGGCTGCCATTTCCTCCGCCAGGGCATCTTCCCGACCCAGGGATTGAACCTGGGTCTCCTGCATTAGCAGGTGGATTCTTTACCACTGAGCCACCAGGGAAACACTTCTGAACAGTTTGTATGTATGTGTGCTCAGTTGCTTCGGTCGCGTCCAACTCTTCATGACCCCATGGACCATAGCCCGCCAGGCTCCTCTGTCCATGGATTTCTCCAGGCATGAATACTGGAGTGGGTTGCCTTGCCCTCTTCCAAGTCTGAACAGTTTACAATTCCTTAAACATCACATTCGCTCTTTGCTTCTGGCTTCTTTCCCTCCCACACAGTCCTTCACCTGACTGAGTCCTACCTTTCCTTAGGGATTCAGCTAAGACATCACCTCTGGTGATGTGATCAGCTAAGCCAGCTCCTCTCCCTGCTCCTGGCTGCCTTGGGAGCCTCTCCTTGGTGTCCCCTCAGCATTCCCTTTTCTCTGCCACACATTCATCTCAGGGTCTTATAATCGCCTATAATTGCCCAGGCAGAGTTCGCTGAGGTGGGGAACAGTGTCTTGTTTGATCGAGCCCTAACCTGTGGACTGCACCTTAGCTGTGCATGACTCAGGATGTCTATTGATCAAAGTGGGCAGGGACCCGCTGTGGTCTCAGGAAGGAGGAGGGAGCTGGATTGTTGAGGTCAGTCCCAGGTCAGGGGACTTGGAGCCTGGTGACTTGGTGATGATCTCTCCTTCTTGAGCTGGGTTGCCTGCAGTCTGACCTGGAACTGGCCAGGAGTCAGCACTTAATGTAGGATGGAGGTGGTCATTGAGGGAAAGAGGAGGGAGCCAGAGCCGGCACCTGGCAGAGTCTGAAGCCATCTGTTTCCTCCCGCTAGAATTCCGCTGCCCTTTAGCACTTCTGGGCTTGAGAGAAGGCGGAGGCTGGGCTGATGGAGAAGATGCGTGTTGTGATGAGGATGGAGAGAAAAGGTTCACGTGCTCTGTGCTTTGAGGGCAAGGAGAGAGCCTCAGGCTCGTATGGACCAGAGACAGAAATGCCCAGATGGCCTGCTTTGTCCTCTCCCCTCCTTAGCCATCCCCTCCCTGCTGCAGGGAATGCTTCACTCTGGGTACCAGCTCGATCCTTCCCTGACTCTAGGGCCCATTACCCACACCTAGTTCTTGGTGCTTTCGAGCTCCCAAAGGATAGAGACAATGTCCTATACCTCACTGCTGGGCAGCGTCCTGGCACAGAGAAGTTTCTGGTAGCCATATGCTGGATACAAGATTAAAAAAACGACGCACAGCTATTGACTGCCTCCCACAAGCCAGGTACCATGCTAAGTGTCTTATGTAAGTTTTCCAATTTGGATGGCACAAAATGCTTCGAGATCAGTATCCCAGTGTTACCACTTGGAATCCAGGCCAGAAAGGTTAGGTGACTTACCTGAAGTCACACAGCCAGGAAGTCAGAGAGCTGGGATGGCAGCCAGGTCTGTGTCACAGGCACCCACTGCCTGGTCTGCTGCCCCTGCCTTTGCTATGGGGAGGCTGAGACTCAGAATGTGAGACTCCTTTCTCCTTGTTCACTGTGTTCAGGCAGTAAAACAATGCTTTCTAGTCTACCTTCACCATAGAGCTCAACTCTTTCTCTCTTACTTCTACTGTAGCACCCTCGGGAGTTCCTGAGTGCTTTCCCTTGGACTCCACCACCCCCATGAGAGCCCCTGCTTCAGTCCATCTTGCTTGAGAAATTCACGTCTTTAGAGCATCTCCCCTGCTCAGAAACTAGGGGGCGGGGAACCTCCCTGTAGTCCTAGCAAGCAGTCAGAACTTCATCTGTAGACACTTGGCTTTTTCTTCCTGCCCCCAGCCGACCCTCCTACCTGTGACCAGTCCATAGCTCTTTCTGGAACCTCTTTACTGAAGTCTCCTTCCTTCCTTCACATAACCTCTCACAATCCAGTCCTTCAAAGCCAAGTAACCTCCTTGGCTTCCTTTCCTAACACCTCTAGTGTAGAGTTAGTTAAATCCATCTCCTTGCAGTACTTTCTAGGTTATCATTAGTATTGAGTTGCGTAGAATAACTCCTTTTTCCTGCCTTGCACTGACTCTGACTCTTTTCTTCTGCACCACTAATTAAAAATGAACCAAAAATAAAACCACTGTCAGTATTAAAGTGGCAAAAAATAAAATAAATAAAATGAAAATAGAATGCTTTCTCCATTTCCACACAGCAGCAGCCACTTTCTATTATCCCAAAAGGGAAGCTTTCTCCACTTTCAAATTATTCTCATTTTAATTGCCTCTGGGGTCTTAAAAAAAACAAACAAACAAACAGAAAAACAGGACTGTTCAGAGTTTATGTTTGTTGGGTCTAAGTGATAATCCTTTCAAATTCTATAATTAGGTGCATTCCATGCTTAAGAGATTTCTCTGAGTTAGATTTGTAATGGTAGTTTTTCAAGTTTTTAGAAGAGTTTTAAGATTAATGTGAACTGGAATAAGACATCCCTGTTAAGATAGGTTTTTAGCTCATTCAAATGAAGCCTTAAGAACTAAAATAAAAATTAGTCATAAAAAGATATGAATTCAGCCTCTACACCAGGATGTAGAGGGCTGGAAGGAGTGTTAGTAACCACCTCTGTGATGAAAAATAGTGGGCCTATTTCAAGTTCATGACTTTTTGAGACCACCAGGGAGCTGAGGTCACAGAGCGAACAACTTGCAGGGAATCTAAGGTGAGACAGTGCCCACAGGGAGAGAAGAGGTGACGCTGTACTCACCTGGTCACCGGTGACGCGCCATGAGGAAGAACTGACAGATGGATGAAGGCTGGGTGCGGACTGCTGGGACAGAGAGAGGTCTCTGCAGCTGCTGAAAAGAGAGGTCTGTATCCTCTTGCAGACTTTTTCCATAAGCCCTATGAACCTCATCTGCCCCATAGAAGTCTGAGTGAGGGAAAAAGGAGCCACGTGGGCGGGATGAGATGAGAAACCCTGCCCCAGCCTCCCTCCACTTCCGCCACAGAACAATAGTTCTAATCTGGGGCCCTGGAGAAGGGCTGCTCTCCTGTCCATGGTCACTGGGGACTGAATAATCGGGGCATCAGCTGAAGGAAGGGAGAGGGGAGGACCACTCCTCCTCCTGGGGAAAGGGAGGGATCAGGTCCTGGGCCCACAGTGGCAGAAGGGAGGAGGCAGGAACACCTGGAGGACCACACTGCAGGAAGCCAGGGATGAAGTACAGGGTTCAGTTCTGATTAGGAATCTGAGGTCAATTCCTAATCAGGATTCCAGAGAAGGCGCCTTGCCCCTCCCATCCTCACCACTGCCCTAAGGAGATTTCAGTGACAAATAGAGCAGAGAGAGGGGGACAGGAGAGCCCAAGAGTATGGAAGGAGACCCTTTCTGAGTCACAAAGGGAAGGCCGAACGTGGAATCAAACAGACATTGCCCTGGTAAACCCTAGACACAAGCTGTCTCTACGGGCATGTTGAAGACTATGGTATGCTGAGGGTAACTATAGCAACAAGTCTCAGCCCAGCCCAGCCCCTGACACTGGAGACCCAGCCAAAGGAAAGGCATGCCACAAAAACTATTTACCTCAGCCTCTCCTGTCCTACACGTTCATGTTGTGCTCTCAACAAAAAATCACGAGGTGTTTGAAAAGGCAAGAAAAAGCAACACTTCCCCTCCCTCTGAGAAAAAAAAACAACAACACAAAAAAACCCCAAAATCCAAGACAGCAATCATCAGAACCCAACACAGATATGACATATCTGACAGGGAATTTTAAATAACTATGATTAATATGCTGAAGGCCCAGATGGTTTCACTGGTGAGTGACATCAAACATTAAGGAAGAAGTAATATCAATTCTACACAGATTCTTCCAGTAAATAGCAACAGGAACACTTATAAACTCACCCTATTTATTTTTTTAATTTTTTAATTTTGTATTGAAGTGAAGTGAAGTCGCTCAGTTGTGTCCAACTCTTTGTGACCCCATGGACTGTAGCCTACCAGGATCCTCCATCTGTGGGATTTTCCAGGCAAGAATACTGGAGTGGGTTGCCATTTCCTTCTCCAAGAGATCTTCCCAACCCAGGGATTGAATCCAGGTCTCCCACATTATAGGCAGATGCCTTACCATCTAAGCCACCAGGGAAGTCCAATTTTGTATTGGGATATAGGCAAATAACAATGCTGTGATAGATTCAGGTGAATAGCAAAGGGACTCAGTATATATACATGTATCCTTTCTCCCCCAAACTCCTCTCCTATCCAGGCTGCCACATAACATTGAGCAGAATTCCATGTACTCTACAGCAGGTCCTTGTTACTTATCCATTTTAAATATAGCAGTGTGCACATATCCATCCCAAACTCCCCAACTGTCCCACCCCACTGGCAGCCATAATTTCGTTCTCTAAGTCTGTGAGTCTTTTTCTCTTTTGTAAGTAGGTTCATTAGTATCATTTCTTTTCAGAGTCCACATAGAAGGGATGTCATACAGTATTTCTCCTTCTCTCTCTGACTTACTTCACTCAGTATGACACTCTCTAGGTCCATCCATATTGCTGCAAATGGCATTATTTCATTCTTTCTAATGGTTGAGTAATATTTCATTGTATATATGGACCACATTTTCTTTATCCACTCCTCTGTCAATGGACATTTAGGTTACTTCCATGTCTTGGTTATTGTAAACAGTGCTGCAACGAATATTGGAGTGCATGTATCCTTTTGGATCATGTTTTTCTCTGGATGTATGCCCAGGAGTGGGATTGCAGGGTCATATGGTAGTTCTATTTCTAGGTTTTTAAGGAACCTCCATAGTGTTCTCCATAGTAGCTGTGCAAATTTATATTCCCACCAACAATGTAGGAGGGTTCTGTCTTTGCCACATCCTCTCCAGCCTTTATTGTCTAAACTCACTTTATGAGGTTAACATCATCCTAAGTCTCATGAATATAAGACAACAATCCTTAAGAAAATACTGGTAAATCAAAGTATTCAGTACATAAAAGGTGATACATCATGTCCAAGTGTGACTCATCTCAAGAGTTCAGCATTGGTTTCACATTTGGAGCTTGAAGAATGTAATTCACTTATTAAGAGGCTAAAGAAGATGAACTCTGTGTGACCATCTCAACCAGTTCAGTTTAGTTCAGTAGCTCAGTTGTGTCCGACTCTTTGTGACCCCATGGACTGTAGCACCCCAGGCCTCCCCCTCCATCACCAACTCCTGGAGTTTACTTAAACTCATGCCCATTGAGTTGGTGATGCCATACAACCATCTCATCCTCTGAGATGCTAAAGAAGATGAACTCTATATGATCATCTCAATAGAGGCATAAAAAAGCATTTGGCAAAATTTAGCATATATTCATGATATGAACTTAAGCAATTTAGGAATAGTAGAGAATTTCCTTCACCTAATAAAGAGTGGCAGGGGAACCTAGGATCAAATACAACCTGTGATGAATGTGAATCTAACTGCATACAATCATGTGACACAACATTGGTGGAGGTGGTGGAGAATAAGGACCTAAGAAACTTTGGATGGATGTTATAAGGATAAAGACAGAAAAGAACTACTGATCAACACTGTACTCTGATTGGAAAGTTTGTTTCTCACTGAATATAGGCTAGCAATTCTGAAATTATATGGCTGCTAGGGTTTAATAGGTATGGCTTCCCTGGTGGCTCAGTGGTAAAAATTTACCTACCAATGCAGAAGATGCGGGTTTGATCCCCGGGTCAGGAAAATCCCCTGGAGAAGGAAATGGGAATCCATTGCAGTATTCTTGCCTGGCAAATTCCATGGACACAGGAGCCTGGTGGTCTGTGGTCCATGGGGTCACAAAAGAGTTTGAAGTGACTCAGTTTCTAAACAACAACAATATAAGCTGTAGCTAATAAGAATGGAGTTTCTCACTGTCAGAGAAAGAAAATATTGATAAGCAAGAGGGACAAAGGTAAGAATGAACCCTGAGTTGCTGGATTAGATTTAGAGGTATCAATATGAACTCATATTTATTTTGATATGTTAGTGTGTGTACCACTAGTAATGAAAATAGTTATAGGTGTGTGTATGTAGTTACAGAATAAAAATTATTCTAAAGCTAGTTAAAAATGGTAAGGACAACTTTATTAGGACTATTGCAATAGGGGTAGTTCAATAGAGGAGATGGATTGGACTCCACTCTTTACACAGCAAATACAGCTGGGGACATATAGCCAACAGAGTAAGGGGGTCAGTAGATGGAAAATTACTACAAGGACATATCAAGAGTAGGGAATTCCTGCTAGACTCACCCAACAGGATTCTTGCTAAAGGCTGGTCAAGAACTTAGGAATCAAAATGGGGATGGGGCAAGGAAAAAGGTGATTAGATATCAAGAAACCTTGCAAGTTTTCATTGCTGGGTAGACCAAAGTTCAGGTTGGGTATAAAGTCAAGTTCTAGTCAAGAAGAGGGCTCAAAGGAACCCAACAAGAGTTTGGTCAAGGAGAGTTTTGTCAGCATACATGAACTATTATTCATGTATCTATTTCCTAGCTATGTCTGCTGAGAAAGCCTATAATCAGGGACAACCCATTAGCAATGAGCACACCCAGCTCCCAGACATTGGTTGCTAAATTCCAGTCTCCAGCAAAAGGAACCAGGACTCAGAGAAACAGCTGAATCTGTTTCTGTGGCAGGGAGAAAAAAAGGAAGCTAATACACTGATATGACTGAATAGTGGAGAAGGGGCAAATCTTCCTCATAGCATTGTGCTAATTAATAAATGTGTAAGGAATAAAGGAAATTAAAAAATCATTATTAAAGCCAAGCAGTTATAATAGCTACAGTCAAGATCAGTTGATACATTCTACAATTTGTCAGTGAAACTTTAAGGAGAAACAGGTTATTTGCATAGGCACAAAATGTCTCCCCACATACTTACTAATTACTATAGGGCTGTTTATATATGACAACAAACTCTGTGATGCTTCTCTCCCCAGAAAGCAGAGCTTAATACCTTTTCCCTTGAATGTGGGCAGGACTTAGTGACTTGTTTTTAGCAAATAGAGAATAGAAACGGGAAAACCAGACAGCACCTTCATCAAGTGATTAAAGTTACGTTCAGTAGTCAGAAATCATGTTGACATTGTATCCCTACTATGATGATGTATGACATCACATCTTATGGTCCCCTCCCCCTAAATCTGGAACTTCAGTCTAATCAACAACATCTGGCAGATACAACATCATATCCCAGACTAGACTCTAGAACAGAAAAAAAGGTCATTCCTGGAAAAACTGAGAAAATTCTAATAAAATCTGTAGTTTAATACTAACTTAATTTCTTAATTTTGATAAATGGACTAAGGTTTTGTAACATTAGAGGAAGCTGGTAGAAAGGCAAAGGGAAAACTCTGGACTACATTTCATATCTTCTGTAAATAGAAAATTATTTCCAAACAAAAAGTTTTTAAAAACTTTTTTTTAGTTTTTAGGGACAATAGTGTGGATATTATCAATAAAGGATACGGCCAACAGGCCAGAGGTGTTTCTGGAGTATTGCACACATTTTGGAACCAGAAGGCAGATTCAAGCCCTTCCTTTCCATTCATTATTATTTTCTTTTCCTGGGAAGGCCACTTAATATCTCTGAACCTCAATTTGCTCATTTATAAAATGTGACTAATAAAATCTCACTCATAGGGCAATCAAGGGGATTAGATCCAAGTGCTGGATTATATTCAAGGATTAGTTTCAAATATGAGAGGCCAAGATAGTAGTAAGTGTAACTGTCATGCAGTTATCTACTCATGTTCAACTTTTAAATCTTTCCAAAGAACCCTTCTGGCTAGAGCATCAGGTGGGCCAAGCAGTCTCATTACCCTTTGCACAGTGATTGTTGACACCTAGTAAGTTAACATCAACTTGTTGTAATGAATGAATATACTTTCATCCCTATAGTAATGATATTAATCTATTATTTTCTGCCTCGTGTTAGTAAAAGTAATTTAATGAGGATAATCCTCATTTCATAGGTAAGGCTAAAGATATGCACAAAGTCCTTTAGGAAAGTGGAGGTAAAGCTGAAACCCAAATTTTGAGAATTCTCTGGAATTGCCATTTTCGGGCTTAGCAACCAAGATCATTCCTCTGACCTGAGGTTCCTTATTGTAAGATGGGGACTCAGCAGACACAACTCTGGTGTGGGTAAGAATAATCACAACAGGGAGATCTAGGTATCCCTGAAGATTCTGATGAGTGGGTAAGATTTCAGGGCAGTGATAATAAAGCACGACTGTCCAGTGATTGTCCACTACGTGCTGGGAATGTCACCCTGAGAGGCCGTGAAAAGCCCTGCTGGGAACTCTGCAATGGTCCATGCCTGTTCTCTGACTCTGCCCAGGGTGTTGTCATCTCAGACCCCAAGAACTCATTTCTCTTCCTCTTCATCAGAACCTCCATGCCCTCCGGACCTCAGCCTCAGTTGCCAAGTTACAGAGGCTGGGATCCTAGAAACCACTCTAGACGGCTCTTGCCATGCTGAAAAGGTCTGGATTCTTGAGCTAACATAGCATTTGAGAAGACTCAGTTTTGGAGTGGAGGATCCAGGGTTTGCTGGCTGTGCCACCCTGGAAAAGTCACTTAACTTTTCTGAGCTTCCGTGCACTCCGTTGTAAATGGATTAATAGAACCCAAACCATCATCATGCGATGAGGATTAACTGAGAGAATTTGTGTGAGATGATTTTGAAACTTTTCTTCTCTCTTTCCTAGCCCAGAGTAGCAGGGATTTGGAAGAAAAAACTAGAAACAGGAATATCTTTATCTGAAATCCACTACATGTAGATTTCTGGCTGTTGTCAGATGCTGGGAAAGGCATTTTTCAGTGGGGGCGTGAGAAGCACTTTTCCATGCTCTCAGATGACAAAGTGAACTGCAATGCAGGACGCTTCCCACTCATGTTACAGAAGAGTGGGGAAATGCCCTCAAATATGCAGAGAATGGTCCCCTTCTCTATGCCTCCTCAGCATTCTGTTCCACCTTCACCGTTCCTTCCTCCTGTGCTGTTCTAGAATCCTTTATTTTCCCCTCTGTTTCCCCTTAGACTGTGAAGTCATGATCTGGTCCTATTGTATTTTCAGCTCCCAGTACAGGGCCTGATCCAGTGCTGGTGTCAATTAATGTCCCCTGGATTGATTCATCTAATTGGAATGCCCCAGGCAAGTTGGAAAATACTTGATTGAAATTTTGATATTTATTTGGGGAGAAGATCACATTTAGAAATTGATCCATCTTTGCTAATTGGGCAGAAAGGGCTCTTTCCTTTGAAATCTGATCTCGATACATCATCTCTAGGGGAGCTCCTATTAGCATGTGACATTTCATTGTTGTGCGATAGCTTTTCCCCAATTATGTTTTGGTGCTTGCCAGTGTATTTTTGTTTTCTTTCCAATAGAAGGGTAAATGTTGAAAGCAAAACATGGGTCACATTTATCTCTTATGGGAAGCATCCTGCTGTCCTTTGGTGAAAATAATTGCTGGATTAAATAGAAGCCTGGATGATAGAGTAACCTTGTACTTCTTTATAGTTATTTACAGTTTTGAAAAATGAGGTCATCTCATTAAAATCTCACAACAACCCTGTGAGGGAGGCAGGCCTATATGATCAACCTCATTGTTCGGATGATGAAATTGAATTTTAGGTAAGTAATGTGAGTTTCTGAACATCTAAGTCAGTACATAAGATCTGGGGTTCTAAGTCTCCATGCTAAGTCACTTCAATTGTCTCTGAGTCTTTGTGACCCTATGGATTATAGCCCTCTAGGCTCCTCTGTCCATGGGATTCTCCAGGCAAGAATACTGGAGTGGGTTGCCATGCCCTCCTCCAAGGAATCTTCCCCACCCAGGGATGGAACCCAAGTCTTTTTGTGTTTCCTGCATTGGCAAGGGGGTTCTTTACCACTAGCACCACCTGGGAAGCCCATTCAACTCAGAGGGTAACCTTTTTCTCCACAGTCTCCCTGGCTACCCTAAGTATAAACTCTGTCTTTTTAGTTATTTGGTGAAATCTTAATTCCATACTCCACTGAGCCCCTTGTTAGTATGTTTTGCTGCAGATTGCATTTATTTCTCTGTTTTGTAGAAAACCTCATTAATACAGTTTTGCTGTTCATTCTTCTGTATGTGTAACATCAATTGGCTTGAAGATAGCTGAAATAATTGGACTGTGGGGGTTCTGAGCTTGGAGTTTATTGTCAAGTCAGCTGTCACCGATGCTTCAGTGATGTGGGGAACTCAACCATGCAAAGACCTTTTTCTCCCCCGTCTTACCTGCGAATCCTGCAGTATCAGCATATTACAGGTAGCCTTACAGAATGCTAATTTTGTCATCCAGAGCCTAAATAACCAGAAACCCAACTAGGGAGCTGTCTTAATTTTGTGTAGTAGCAAAGGAAAGTTAAATTTTTTCCCTCTTTGTTCATCCTAACACTTTACGAGAAAGTCTGAGCGAGAATTGCTCAGTTTCCTCATCCATGAACTTTGTTCACTGATTCTCTCATTTATCCACCTGGTCAATCACCCTTTACTGTTCATCTACTCCATGCCAGGCACTCAGAGGTGTGTGGGAATAGAAGGGTTAAAAAGAGGATCTCTGCCCAGGTGCATCATGTTCTCAGGCTGTGGGCAGAGGGAGCCTTTACACTGGGGGTGCTTTTATCATCACAGAGGTGTGAACAGAGCCCTGGCAGCCCAGCGTGGGGTGGACTCAAGGGCATCCTCTTGAGGGGGAGAACCTGAGCTGAGTGCCAAAGGCCTGGATGGCCAGTAGAGGACCACCAGTCTACCCAGCAGAACTGGACTCAAAACCTAGGTTTTCTAACTCTTGGGGAATTTTTAAGTCCTGTATACCACCATGGTCTCCTTAGCAAAGATATCCCAGGATAAGGGGTAGAAGGAGGAAGGTGGGCTTTCATGCTTCGGAATCGGTTATGTACAAAACACAGAGGCCTACCACAGGGTGACGACTTGAGGTCACATCATGCTGTTTGTGGAGAAGGCAATGGCACCCCACTGCAGTACTCTTGCCTGGAAAATCCCATGGACGGAGGAGCCTGGTGGGCTGCAGTCCATGGGGTCGCTGGGAGTCAGACACGGCTGAATGACTTCACTTTCACTTCTCACCTTCATGCATTGGAGAAGGAAATGACAACCCATTCCAGTGTTCTTGCCTGGAGAACCCCAGGGACGGGGGAGCCTGGTGGGCTGCCGTCTGTGGGGTTGCACAGAGTCGGACATGACTGAAGTGACTTAGCAGTAGCAGTATGCTGTTTGAAATTGCTGAGGTTTAGGAGATCTCAGCGAGGGGTGAGAGCTTCCCAGGTGGCGCTAGTGATAAAAAATCTGCCTGCCAATGCAAGAGACACAAGAGAAGCCAGTCCAGTCACTGAATTGGGAAGATGCCCTGGGAGGAAGAAATGGCAACCCGCTCCAGTATTCTTACCTGGAAAATTTCATGGACAGAGGAGCCTGGTGGGCTAAGAGTCCATGGGGTTGCAAAGAGCCAGACATGACTGAGTGACACTGTGAGGAGTGAGGATGGAGAGCTGGGCAGAGGCCAGGGCCAGGAGGGCTCCTGTGGCCTGAGCCATGGAGGTCTTACTTAGTCTGTGGGTCATGGGGAGATATGGAAGGGCTTTTAGCAGGAATGTGTCCTGCTGACATCTGATGCTGTGAGAGCTCACTGGGGCAGTGATGGAGGGAAAGAGATGAGGTTTCATGAGAAAGAGCAGGCCAGGATAGATGCAGCCCTTGTGCAGATGCACTGCTCAGCCAGAGGTGCTTGGAAGGCAGAAGCTGGTTTGTAGCTGGACCAGATTTTAGGGGCCCAAGGCATATAGGGAAGTAACATCTCAGGTTTGCCACATATCATCTATGTGACCTTGTACACTGTTACTATTTTCTGTGAACCCCCAACCCCTTGTCTGTCGAATGAGTCTAGCCATCCCTACTCTGCCTCCTCACAGATTCCAGCCAGTGAAGAAGCAAACCAGGGTGCCATCTAAATGGCCAGTGCTGTCACATAGGATTTGTTATGGTCACTGAATTCAGGGTGGTGGTAAACGATAGACTGTGGACCAAATATGGCTTGCTGCCTGTTTGTGTAAATAAAGTTTTATTGGAACACAGCTGCACAAATGCACTGATGTATTGTCTTCGCTACTTTCACAGTAGGATGGCAGAGCTGAGTAGTGGAGACAAAAATTGCATGGCCCTAAAATATTTATTATCTAGCCTTTTACTGAAAATGTTTGCTGGCTTCTGGTTTAAGTCAAGGGTTATTGGTTCTGACAAATTTAATTATTAATTGACTTGGGGAAATTCCAGAATCTCTTCCATTTATGGATTTGACAGTGATTGGGCAGGAGACTGTGGCTCTTATGGGCGTCTGGCTTTATGCACTTGTCTTGGAATGATTTCTTGTAGGGCAGGGGGTATAGTCAACTTTGCAGCCCTGCCAAGCTCCTCTCTTGTAGGAAACACGCAAGGCCTTTGCTAGCGTCATTTAGTTGGTTTCATTCTGGGCCAAACCCTTAGAAGAAATCCAAAGGAGAGGGTGCCAATAGGCTTCCTGTGAATCCCTGCCTAAAACATTTGCATTTCTTTTCCGTTCTTTCCTGGTAGTAATTTTAGCCTGATTGTTGTTCATTTCACTTCTTCCCCCATTTCCTAGAGTAATCACATCTCTCTACTTCCCTCTTCCAGCAATTTTCCTTCTTTGATTCCAATTAACAACCTGTGTAGTAATAAGTAGAAACCTAACCAAACTATGATCATTATTGCTGCACGATTTGGCTCCAGCCAGCATGTAACACTGTCATTTCTTTGGTTCAAACTATTCTTGACACCCCTTTGCCTTTTCTGGCATCCAGGATGGCAATTATACATTTATAGATGGATCAGAACTGAGCAGAAAGGCCACTGGCCTTCAGGTGTGCCCCCCCAGACTGCTTTTTATTGCCTATCTTACACGAGAAACCAATTTGGACCAAGTTTCTATGTTAGGCTGCCAGCAATTCTCAGCTCCAGAAATATCAGGAGGATATAGAAGCTGCACGTGCTACTAAATATTGTCTGTGTTTAAAGCAAATAGAGCAACACGTGATGCACAAACACCAATCACCTTCATTTCTCGCTTCGCTTTCACTCGCTAAAAGAAAGTCTCTTGCGAAGCTGACTTTGGAATCTGTGCCCTCAACTGTGAAAAGGGGCCCACCTTCCCAGGCCTTATTTCCATTTCATATCCAAGAGGGGAAAAAAAATAAAGGGAAAAAATAGAACATCGGTGCTGGCAGAGCCCTTGGAAGGAGCACAGCCAAGACTTCTCACTGAGCAGATGGTGCCAGGCCCAGATGTGCCGCACTCATTTATTTATTTATATGAACAACCGTGGGGCTGCTGCTGGGTGCCAGACATTTCTTCATTTGTTCAGGGTTCATTTGTTTCTTTGTCTGATGTACAGTCAAAGATAACTTCCTGCTATTGTCCTGAGCTGGTGACCCGATCTGGATGCCCCTACCCTGTCCAAGCCACCAGGCACATTTTCCACCCCAGTCTCACCTCTCCTCTGTCCACCCCAGAGGGCTTTATTCCCCTTTCAACAGCTACTGTCTTACCAGTGGGATTCTGCCACATCAGCCTACTGGCCCTCACCCCTAGAGCTGAGCCGCTTTTGTTGTCAGGGTTTGTATGGAAGAAGATGCAGATGTAGGGAACAGAGGTCGGAGAGCAAAAATGCTCCTGGATTCAGAATATGCACAGTTGTTTGCCCTGACCAGTGTTTCCTGATTGCCCAGAGGTGAACCTGGGTTTCTGCATGGATAATTGCCTAGTTCTTTGATTCCCGAGAAGGTCCTTGAACCTGCCATCATGGAACTCATAGTGGAAACTTTCCTCCAGAAAAGCCTGTCTATTCTCATCCAGGTCTGAGGCCGTGAGGGTGAGGTGTGGACCAGTGTTCCCAACAGCACTGAGACATGCTTTCTGCTTAGGAAGCCCGAGGTGGCTCCGTTTGGCTTGAGTAGAGAGTGATGTGTGTGTGCGCGTGCTTGCTCAGTCATGTCCGACTCTTTGCGACCCCATGGACTGTAGCCCACCAGGCTCCTCTGTCCATGGGATTTCCCAGGCAAGAATACTGGAGTGGGTTGCCATTTTCTTCTCCAGGGGAGCTTCCAGGCCCAAGGATTGGATTCACTTCTCCCACATCTCCTGGACTGCAGGCGGATTCTTTACCCCGGAGCCACTGGGGAAGCCCCAGAGAGTGATGGAAATATTGGAATAAGAGATTTGACTTTATTCAAAGGGGAACCTCTATGGCAGGATTCAGGGTAGGGACTGACATGATCAAAGTTAAACTTTGATGAATTTCATCTGTCACTGAAGTGTAGGTTAGATTGAAGGGGATTAAGCCTGGAGAGGAAAGTTCAATTAGGCAGTGGTGGTGGTTGATGGTTTAGTCGCTAAGTTGTGTCTGATTCTTGAGATCCTATGGACTGTATCCTGCCAGGCTCCTCTGCCCATGGGATTCTCCAGGCAAGAATACTGGAGTGGGTTGCCATTTCCTTCTCCAGGGGATCTTCCTGACCCAGGGATTGAACCTAGGTCTCCTGCATTGCAGGCAGATTCTTTACCAACTGAGCTATGAGGGAAGCAGTAGTTCAAGGAAAACAAACTAATAAAAAAAAAAAAAAACACCAAAAACTTTGAAACCTGTGAGAATTAAACTGAATTTGCCTCCAGGCAGGGTAGGGAAAAACTAGTCAGCCAGGGATGGAGGCCAATTGGAGAATGTTGCAGTAAGCTTGGGATTTCTTAGAGAGAGGGGTGTCTCTTGGGAGCAGCCCTTGTGAAGAGGCTCCCAGACCAAAGGCTGGGGCTCATAAAGACAAAGACTCAAGGTTGACAAGGAACCTTGGTGGTGGGTTTAGTTTTATTTTTTAAAGTATTTATTCATTTGGCTGCACCAAGGCTTAGCTGTGTCTTGTAGGATCTTCGTTGTCCCAAGCCATGTGGGATCTTAGATCCCTGACCAGGGATCAAACCTGTATCTCCTGCATTGAGAGGCAGATTCTTTACCACTGAACCACCAGGGAAGTGCCCTGGGTGGTGGGCTTCAAGAAACTTAAAGAAAGTGAGTCAGTTCAGGAGTGGCTGTTGCTGTGAACTCCACACCTGTTGCTGAGCTCCACATCTGTTTGCTGATTCGGGACAGCACAAGTTCATCATCAGTCTGCTGGCCCTGATCAGTTTTCCTGGGAGCCTTTGCTTTGATTCCTTCTCCAGAGCCCTGACTGCTGGCTGTTTCACCCTCTGAGGGTTCGAAGGTCATCCTGAACAAGTCTGTATGCACATGCTCAAGACTCAGCAAAGATTGGCTTTATCACAGATACTTACCCAGCTGTGATTTGGGCTCCGTGTGACCCTGGGCAAACCACCATAACCTCTTTGAGCCTCAGTTTCTTCCCTGTAATAACACTTATTTTCTTGGAGGGTGAGGTGAGTGTTAAATGAGATAAAGAACATATCTGACACACAGAAAGCATATGGCTGTTGTTTGTTAAGTCTCCAAGTCATGTCTGACTCTTTTGCAACCCCATGGACTATAACCCACCAAACTCCTCCGTCCACGGAATTTCCCAGGCAAGAATACTGGAGTGGGTTGCCATTTCCTTCTCCAGGGGATCTTCCCAACCCACGGATTGACCCTGCATCTCCTGCATTGGCAGGAGGATTCTTTACCGGTGAGACATCAGGGAAGGTCAAGCATGCAGTAGGCACATGGGAAATGCTGCAAGGAGTAAAGACTGTCCAGTGGGAGAAAGCACTCCCAGACGATCCACACCTCTTTGTTGGAATCCTGCTTCTTGCAGGTACTTCAAGCTCTAGGAAAGCACCTTTCAAAACCATGTGCTTGGTCAGCCGGCAGGGCAGCACTGAGTGATGTGCGTCTGGCTGGTACCATCTCTCTCTGCCAATCTGCCCTTCTCCCCAGGGACAGAGGAGATAGATCACCTTCTTGAAGAGGTAGCACTCACCTCACCCCCCTGCCTAACCTGTTACAAGATTTAAGCTGTCACTTAATTTGTTCCCCATTAAGTACAGACGCCTCCTGTTCTCCTCATCTTTAGCAGAGTTTGGAGGAGGGGCTGGGAAGGGAAGTTAAGACATCCGGAGGGGATCGGCTTCCTGGACAACCCTTTCTGAGTTCCCCCAGCCCTCGGAGGCTACAGGGGTAATTGTTTTCAAGCAGTGAAGAGGGCCCCCGGAACCAGGGCTGGGACCTGGCCACAGGCTCAGGAAGGGGGCCAATGGGTGCGAAGACTGTGAGCCGAGCTCAGCTCTCTGCAGCAGCAGATTTGTTTTAAAAGTCACAACTTTCCAAAAACCTTTCACCTTATGTTAGCTTCCTCTGAAATGCTTATCTGAAAAGTTCTGGCTTGTGCACAAAATATTGAGCTGTGCTGCCTCCTGCTTGACTCCTGGGATGGGTTTTGAAGTAATCAGCCTTTGAATTTCAAGGAGCCCTTAATCTTCTTTGACCCACATGGAGATACAGATTAGCCTGTGAAAAATCGTATGTAGCTGTTTCTTTAAATCCTTCCCTGGTTTACTTCTATGGGGATTTTGAATCATAGAATGTTTCCGAGTTGAAGACCCCTAAGAGACTGTTCGCATAGAAAGCTGAGACCTGCCTTCCAGTTGTCTCCATCCTCAACCAATTTTTTCAGTATGAAACTGCTGCAACAGTGCTGGTACACCAGCTGTGTGCTTGGCACTTACCTGTTGCTTTATCTTCCATGTGACCTCCTGAGATTGACATTAATGTTTCCATTTTACAGACTGGTAGTCACTCAGTCGTTTCAGACTGTTTGTGACCCAATAGACTTTAGCCCACTAGGCTCCTCTGTCCATGGGATTCTCCAGCCAAGAATAGTGGAGTGGGTTGCCTTGTCCTCCTCTGGAGGATCTTCCCAACCCAGGTATTGGACCTGTGTCTCTTGCCTCTCCTGCACTGGCAGGCAGCTTCCTTACCAGTAGTGCTACCTGGGAAGCTATGTATATATAATTATAAATTAACTATAGTTTTGTTATTTGATGGGAATTATGTGAAATGGAATTTCTCAGAATACCTGTATTTGTAAAGTAGGACCCTGAAACAATATTACCATCAGCAACTCTGTGCATAAATCACATGTTTCGGGCATTCCAGCCACTACTAATGAAAAAGAAATTTTAATCAATCAGGCTGGAGAAAAAATCAAATTAATTTTTCATTGTCTTTATATAATTAGACACAGCCAGTCGCTGTCACATGAAAAGATGATCAAAGCCACAAAATGTAGAACAAAAGATTGTAGAAGTGTATCAGGCTGATGCTTAGAGATAAGAAAACTACATTATTTTCTAGGTTTTCTGATATTTATATTTGTCCATTTTCTAAAATTTGCAGCTTGGAGTCATTTATTTCATTTAATATAACAACTTCATTTCATATAACTTTCATTATTCATTTTCGCTTCATTTTGACTTAATATTTTGTATTATGTTTTGAATAGAGGACCCCCCTTACATTGTAAAAGGTCCAGGATTCAGATAAAGAACACCAACTCCTGGCAACAGAGCGATTTTGTAAACTGTGAAGTGCTGTGACTTGTTGGTAGCAGTCGTGTGAGGCCTTGTAGGTGGAGACAGGGCAGGATGGGACAGGGAGGCAAGGAGAAGAGTAAGATTTGATCTCTACTCCCAAAGAAGTTGGGCTTCCCTGGTGGCTCAGATGTTAATGAGTCTGCCTGCAATGCAGGAGACCCAGGTGTGATCGCTGGGTCAGGAAGATCCTTTGCAGAAGGGAATGGCTACCCACTCCAGTATTCTTGCCTGGAGAATTCCAAGGACCGAGGAGCCTGGTGGGCTACAGTCTATGGGGTTGCAAAGAGTCAGACACGACTGAGCAACTAACACATACTACACAAGCAGCAAGCCCAGAGAAGTTAGACGTGGGAGAACTGGCCAGTGTGGGGCAGACCATTAGACACCAACTGGTCCCATCACAGGAGGAAACGCAAAGCTGTGTGGGACCAGAGGCCATGCAGCACACTTCAGGCCTCCTGCTCTCTCCTGGAACCCAAATGCCAGCCTTTTCATTTTTTTTAATTAATTAAAAATTTTTTAAAAAATTAACTTTTATTGGAGGATAGTTAGCTTTACAGCATTGTGTTTCTACTGGAGAGCAAACTGAATCAACTTTACATATTCACTTATCTCCTCACTTTTGGATTTCCTTCCCATTGAGGTCACCACGGAACATGGAGCAGAGTTCCCTGAGCTATTAGAGTAGGTTCTCGTTAGTTCTCTATTTTATACAGAGTATTAACAGTGTGTATATGTCAATCCCAATTTCCCAATTCATCTTACCCCTTTTCCTCCCTCCTTGGTGTCCATACGCTTGTTCTCCATGTCTGTGTCTCTATTTCTGCTTTGCAGATATGTTTATTTGTACCACTTTTCTAGATTCCACACATATGCGCTAATATACAATACTTATTTTTCTCTGTCTGACTTACTTCACTCCGTTTTGACGCTCTCTAGGTCCATCCAGTGTCTACAAATGGACTTCACATGAAGGGTCCTGAGAGCAAGCTTTTAATTAGTTAGGAGTCCAGAGACGTTAATGATGGAGGAAGGAGAGCGACAACAACTCTCACCCCAAGGAGAGCAAAATACACACGTCAGCTTGAACTCCAGAAAAATACCGATACTTCGCTTTGGAGTTGACATTTGGAGAATCAAATCAATTCTTTGTGTTCCCTCTCACCCCAGAAACCTCCCTATGTTCTAGGCCCCTGTGAAGTTCTCCTCTTCCAGGGCCTTCCTCATTTGCTCAGCCTCCAGGAACCCCCTCTCAGATACTCCAGGTGTCTTTGCTGCCTTAGGCCCTCCTCTTGTAAGCTGGAGCTCTTAGGGAACTCACAACCTCTCTGACACTCGAGTTCTGTAAGATATGGGTGGGTGTTCAGATAGGCCCTGCCCTCTCTTCCTAAACATCTGCAACAAGTACCAAATGTACAGTGGGGAGAAAACCTTTGGTGAGCTATAAGTTGTAAAGCTCACTGTTTGCTGATTCTCTATACTTCTATCAAAGTACATCCAATCCTCTGTTATGCCTGGACCAGACACAGCATTAGTGAACTTAGGGCCCCTGCAGCTCTTGTCCAGAGTAGGTGCTCACCCAAGATTTGGGGGGTGACCAGGTAGAAGGGGATGCAATTTCTGGAATCAGGCCTGGGTTAGAATTTGTATTGTCTTATTATCCTTGTGACTTTGAGGAATGTACTTGCAAGGCTTCCATTTCTTTTTTTATCAAATGGGAAGGAAAATAATTATTTTAGAGAACAATTGAGGGAATTAATGAAGAAATGTGTATAAAGTACCTAGTATACCTCCTGATACATCATCTAGTAAATTTTGCTATTGTATTTGGAAAATCTTACAAAAATACTTACTAGTGTGTATTTCATGTAGTGACTCTGCTAGGCACCAAACATGAATGATACTCAAGGTCACTAGTCATTCTGTGTGTGTGCTCAGTCGCTCAGTCATGTCTGTCTCTTTGTCACCCCATGGATTGTAACCTGCCAGGATCCTTTTGTCTATGGAATTTTTCAAGCAAAAATACTGGAGTGGATTGCTGTTTCCTTTTCCAGGGGATCTTCTTGACCCAGGGATCGAAACTGCATCTCTTGCATTTTCTGCATTGGCAGGTGGATTCTTCACCATTGCGCCACCTGGGAAGTCCACTGGTCATTAAGAACACGCAAATTAGAACAAAAATTGGATAACATTTAAAAAACATATTGGAAAAATCTAAAATATTGGTATTACTAAATATTAGAAATGACACAGGAAAGCAATTCCTCTCATTTATTGTTGGTGGGTGAAGAAATTGAATTTTGAAGAGCAATTTCAGTTTCTACTTACATTGAAAATATGGGGACACTTTTAATTCAGCAATCCAGTCTGTCAGTGTTTACCCTAAGGAAACATTTACATATGTAAATTATGAAAGATTTACAAGAGTTTTCGCTGCAGCATTATTTATAAGAATGAAAAACTGGTCCAGCTTTTCCTCTCATCCATTATCCAACTGTAGGGAGAGGCCAGACTTGGGGAGTTAGTCAAGAGTCTTCTAATTCACTGTGTACATTGGGATGACTCGGCATTCCCTGTCTTGAGGCTTCAGCCAAGGCTGAGACTGAAGGATTTTCATGTAGGATCCATTAAGATTGCAGTGCAGCCTGACTATGACTTGTATCTCAGACTATGGAACCTTTGAGGTTATGGTTCTTAAATGTGCTCAGTCACTCAGCTGTGTCTGACTCTTTGTCCCCTTGGACTGTAGCCTGCCAGGCTCCTCTGTTCATGGAAATTTCCAGGTAAGAATACTGGAGTGGGTTGCCATTTCCTTCTCCAGGGGCTCTTTGCAACCCAGGAATTGAACATGTATCTTTTTAGTCTGATTTCAGTATTGACCATCTGGTGACGTCCATGTGTAGAGTCGTCTCTTGTGTTGTTAGAAGAGGGTGTTTGCTATGACCAGTGTGTTTTCTTGGTAAAACTCTATTAGCCTTTGCCCTGCTTCATTCTGTACTCCAAGGCCAAACTTGCCTGTTACTCCAGGTAATTCTTGACTTCCTACTTTTGCATTCCAGTCCCCAGATGACTCCAGATAATTCCAGTCCATTCCAGATGACTTTACACATGGACATCACCAGATGGTCAATACCAAAATCAGATTGATTACATTCTTTGCAGCTAAAGATGAAGAAGCTCTATACAGTCAGTAAAAACAAGACCAGGGGCTGACTGTGGCTCAGATCATGAACTGCTTATTGCCAAATTCAGACTTAAATTGAAGAAAGAAGGGAAAACCACTAGAACATTCAGGTAGGACCTAAATCAAATCCCTTTTGATTATATGGTAGAAGTGAGAAATAGATTCAAGGGATTAGATCTGATAGACAGAGTGCCTGAAGAATTACGGATGGAGGTTCATGACATTGTATAAGAGGTAGTGATCATGATCATCCCCAAGAAAAAGAAATGTAAAAAGGCAAAATAGTTGTCTGAGGAGGCCTTACAAATAGCTGTGAAAATAAGAGAAGCAAAAGGCAAAAGAGAAAAGGAAAGATATACTCATTTGAATGCAGAGTTCCAAAGAACAGCAAGGAGAGATAAGTAAGCCTTCCTCAGTGATCAATGCAAAGAAATAGAGGAAAACAAGAGAAGGGAAAGACTAGAGCTCTCTTCAAGAAAATTAGAGATACCAAGAGAAAATTTCATGCAAAGATGGGCACAATAAAGGACAGAAATTGTATGGACCTAACAGAAGCAGAAGATATTAAGAAGAGGTAGCCAGAATACACAGAAGAACTATACAAAAAAGATCTTCACAGCCCAGTTAATCACAATGGTGTGATCACTCATCTAGAGCCAGACATCCTGGAATGTGAAGGCAAGTGGGCCTTAGGAAGCATCCCTATGAATAAAGCTAGTGGAGGTGATGGAATTCCAGTTGAGCTATTTCAAATCCTCAAGGATGATGCTGTGAAAATGTTGCACTCAATATGCCAGCAAATTTGAAAAACTCAGCACTGGCCACAGGACTGGAAAAGGTCATTTTTCATTCCAATCCCAAAGAAAGGCAATGCCAAAGAATGTTCAAACTACTGCACAATTGCACTCATCTCACATGCTAGCAAAGTAATGCTCAAAATTCTCCAAGCAAGGCTTCAACAGTATGTGAACTGTGACCTTCCAGATATTCAAGCTGGATTTAGAAAGGGGGGAGGAACTAGAGATCAAATTGCCAACATCCATTGGATCATCAAAAAAGCAAGAGAATTCCAGAAAACATCTACTTCTGCTTTATTGACTATGCCAAAGCAACTATGTGGATCACAACAAACTGTGGAAAATTCTTAAAGAAACAGGAATACCAGACCACCTGACCTGCCTCTTGAGAAATCTGTATGCAGGTCAGGAAGCAACAGTTAGAACTGGACATAGAACAACAGACTGGTTCCAAATTGGGAAAAGAGTACATCAAAGCTGTATATTTTCACCATACTTATTTAACTTATATTCAGAGTACATCATGAGAAATGGTGGGCTGGATGAAGCACGTGCTGGAATCAAGTTTGCCAGGGAGAAATATCAATAACCTCAGATATGCAGATGACACCACCCTTATGGCAGAAAGTAAAGAAGAACTAAAGAGCCTCTTGATGAAAGTGAAAGAGGAGAGTGAAAAAGTTGGCTTGAAGCTCAACATTCAGAAAACTAGGATCATGACATCTGGTCCCATCACTTTATGGCAAATAGATGGGGAAACAATGGAAAGAGTGACAGACTTTATCTTTTTGGGCTCCAGAATCACTGCAGATGGTGACTTCAGCCATGAAATTAAAAGACACTTGCTCCTTGGAAGAAAAGTTATGATGAACCTAGACAGCATATTAAAAAGCAGAGACATTACTTTGCCAACAAAGCTCTGTCTAGTCAAAGCTATGGTTTTTCCAGTAGTCATGTATGGATGTGAGAGTTGGACTATAAAGAAAGCTGAGCACCAAAGAGTTGATGCTTTTGAACTGTGGTGTTGGAGAAGACTCTTGAGAGTCCCTTGGACTGCAAGGAGATCCAACCAGTCCATCTATAGGAAATCAGTCCTGAATGTTCACTGGAAGAACAGATGCTGAAGTGGAAAGTCCAGTATTTTGGTCACCTGATGCAAGGAACTGACTTGTTTGAAAAGACCCTGATGCTGGGAGAGATTGAGAGCAGGAGGAGAAGGGGACAACAGAAGATGAGATGGTTGGATGACATCACCGACTCAATGGACATGAGTTTGAGTAAATTCTGGAAGTTGGTGATGGACAGGGAGGCCTGGTGTGCTGCAGTCTGTGGGGTCACAAAGAGTCAGACACAGCTGAGCGACTAAACTGAACTGAACCGAACTCTTTAGTCTACTGCATTGGCAGGTAGATTCTTTACCACTGTTCCACCTGAGTAGCCTGGTTCTTAAATACTTGTCTTCAAAAATAAGAGCCCTTTTGAAATATCCCACCCTCACATTCTCCCACAAAGTTCAAAAGTCTGTTCTGTATTTCTGTGTCTCTTTTTCTGTTTTGCATATAGGGTTATCGTTATCACCTTTCTAAATTCCATATATATGTGTTAGTATGCTGTAAAAAGAACAGCATGTATACTATCTATGGTGAAACAGATCACCAGCCCAGGTGGGATGCATGAGACAAGTGCTCCGGCCTGGTGCACTGGGAAGACCCAGAGGAATCAGGTGGAGAGGGAGGTGGGAGGGGGGATCGGGATTGGGAATACATGTAAATCCATTCCATGGCTGATTCATATCAATGTATGACAAAACCCACTGGAAAAAAAAAAAAAATTAAAAAAAAAAAAAACTAGAAAAAAAAAAATTAAAAAAAAAAAAAAAATAAGAGCCCTGAGGACTAGAGATGCTAAACAACTTGTCCAAGCTCACGCAGCTGTTTACTGACAGAGGTGGCAGATAATTATACAAGGTTGTTGGTTGGTCATAACCCTTGCAGTTCTCAATCTCATGTCGATTATCATAAAGTCTAAACACGAGCTTCTTTGTACTCTTTGATTGCTAGTGATTGGTACATTGGTATAGAATCTAGACATGATATGAAAACATTTTGAGATCATGCACTCTCCTTTTATACTTGTAATCAAATGATGGCATGTAGGCTTAGTGGCAGATCTGAGACTTCAAGCTAGGTTTTTAAGGTAGGGGGCTCAGCAAAGAGGTCACCTGGCTTGTATCCTAGGGATCCAATGTCACACCTGGAGAGGTCAATGTGACACGGTCTCCAGCTATGGTTCTCACCTACGGGATCCGGACTGTCTGGAGACCTTTGTGGTGGTCATAACTAGGAAGTGGGGCGGGGGGAGTGTTCCTGGCATCTTAGTGGGTAGAGGCCAAGGATGCTGCTAAACACCCTACAATGCATCCAATGGTGCTCACGAAAAAGAGCCATCTGACCCAACATGTCAACAGTGCTGAGGTCAAGAAAGCCTTCTTGCACATGAAAGGCTAAAAGCTGTATCAATGGCTGTATGAGAGAAATTCAGAGGTGGGAAAGGTCAGAGCATGAGCAGAAATCTTCCCTGTACCCCCTCACCCCTGACACACACTTATGGAGCACTGAGTCTCTTACTTTTCCTGCCATCTTGGCAGAGGGGGGTTCCCACACCCACTCCATCCTCCTTCTTGAAAGTGGCATCTGGAAGAGAAACCATGACTAAGCCCAGGGTGGGGTGAAGGAACTCCTGGGTCAGCTCATCAGCGTTCAGGTTTGGAGAGGATGCCTCAGAGCAGCGGTCCTCCACTTTTTTGGTGCCAGAGACCAGTTTCACGGAAGACAATTTTTCCACAGACCAAGGAGGGCGGGGGGTGATTTTGGGATGATTCAAGTGAATTCCTTTTATTGTGCACTCTATTTCTAATCTAATGGCACCTCTGGTCCGTGGCCTGGAGGTTGAATTCCTTAGAGAATTCTGGATCTGAATTTACCCTCCTACCATCATTCCTGTGCTTGAAAGGCACCGAAGGCATTGGCTTTTGTGCATGACTGTGGTCCACAGAGTTCCAGCTCTGAGCCTCCCTCCCCTTCCCTCCCTCTCCCTGTCCCCTGACTTCTGTCCCCAATGGGCCACTAGTCTGAATGAGTTGTTGAAGAACATGGCCCACTCTTTTTCACTGCTAAGACGTTTTATGTGGTTTTGGTGGGGGGAGTGGAAATTATGCTAAAAAATATCAACTTCCCCCCCCCATTTTCCCAGAGGACAGTTTTCTGAAGACAACAGACAGATGCTTAAATTAATTAGGAGTAGAAACAGTACGATGAAGTTTCCTCCCTGAAGAGCTATGAAGGCTGTGAGCCTGAATCTTTTTCTTCATGCTAAAAAGGGGGCTGCCTTTCAGGAGACGAATTACTAGCATTTTCTGAAGAATGGATACTTTTGAACACCCTTCTTCCTGAATTCCCTCCTTTGAGGCAATACTGCAAATATTTGACTTGAGAGTCTGGCTTGGAAGCAACTAGCTCCTTCCCTCCTGTTTCCCTCCACCAGTCTCCTTCTCCCCTTTATATGATGGGTAGTGTTGGGAAGGGCCCTGACCAAAGGCTCTCAGGCAGCCAGTGGCAGAGGTGGCTGGAAGACAGGCCTGTACTCTGCCTATTTCCTCTTCATCCTTATCTCTTTGGTCTTGGTGGAATCAGTGATTATTTCTGATCTTCTTCATCTGATATCTGCAAAGCTCAGGGTATAGACAGATGGCAGCTCCTTCTTTTCATAGACTTCTTTAGTGTCTCGTGAAAAAGAATTCACCTGCCAAGGCAGGAGACACAGCTTTGATCCCTGAGTTAGGAAGATCCCCTGGAGAAGGAAATGGCAACCCACCTCAGTATTCTTGCCCGGGAAATCCCATGGACAGAGGAGCCTGGTGGGCTACAGTCAGTGGGGTCTCAAAAGAGCTGGACATGACTTAGCAACTAAACAACAAGATTCTTTTCACTCAGTGTGGCATTTATTCCTGAGTGGTCTCCATGAATATAAAGGCCTGCTCCCTCCATCCTTCTCCTTTTCTTGTTTTAAATAAAAATGTGGATTAACATGTACATTCTACTATATATAAAATAGATAAACAAAGAGGACCTACTGTATAGCACAGGAAATGATACTCAGTGTCTTTAATAACCTATCATATAACATAATGTAAAAAAGAATATATATATATGTATAATGGAGTCATTTTGTTGTACACTTGAAACTAACACATTGTAAATTAACTACACTTCAATTAAAAAAATTAAATGTATATATTTAAAGTGGTGATGATTTGATATACATATACACAGTGAAATGATTACTACACTTGATAATAAATATATCATCTCCTATCGTTGCCTTTTTTGGTGATGAGAGCACTTGAGATCCAATCTCTTAGCCAATCTCCAGTGTTTAGTGTGGTTTCATTAATTAGAATCATCATCCTCCTTTCTCCTTGACTCTGCTTCCCTGCCTCCTGCCCCACTCTGCACTGTATCCCCTGATGAAACCTTCCCAGGACACATTCAAGAATGCTAACACACACAGTAGAGTGTTTTGACCAGATACCATCAGTTCTTCTTGTGTATTCCTCACTGCAAAACACACAGGAGTATACTTCCAAGGCCTGCTAGTAGTTTTCAAATTTCTTTTATTTCTCCCAAGAGTTTGCTGAAATTACTCTAGCTGGACTTAATATTTTACTTCATTTCTCCCTTTCTAATTCAAAGACCCATTTTTTCTTTTGTTACTAATAGCAAAAAAAAAAAGAAAATTTACCTATAGAGTGAGGATAATGGTGAACCAGCCTGAAGGCAGAGTCTGTACCAGACAATCATTGTTAGCTTATTTTGGTATGAGATTTATAATTCAATTATGGTTCTAAGGGTAGTCACACCTTTGGGAAAAGGAACTGTGATGAACATGTGCAGCTGGACCTTTCTAGACGGACCTTCTTCCTCCTGTTTCTTAGAAAGTCTTTATGTTGTCTATAAGCTTTACAAGCAGTATTTTACAATCAACCACCCTTTGTTATGAATCCTTTTGGAGCTGAGCAAAAATCAACAAGCATTCATTTGCTCATTCAGCAAATGTTTCCTGAGCATCTGTGCTGTAGTAGGCTCTGAGGCTACAGATATGAACCAGAAAGAATTGTATCTTCCTGAAGCCTACAGACAAATAAGGGAATAAATAAATTGACTCATTGTGTCAACTGTTATTCTAAGGGTTGAAAATTTAGTGGTAAATAAGATGGATGAGCTTCTTGCTGATATATAGGTCACATTTTAGGAGAGAGGGAGAGAGAAGGAAAAGGAAAGAGAATGTCAACAAATGGGCAGATATGATATCAGGTAGTGTAGTGAAAAGGACCTATTTTAAGACTCTAGGCAGAGAAAGACTTGCATTTGTTTTTCTTTGGGATGGTTTTGGTCACTGTCTCCTCTATAATGTTACAAACATCTATCCATAGTTCTTCAGGCACTCTGTCTACCAGTCAATCTTAAAGGAAATCAACCCTGAATATTCATTGGAAAGACTGATGCTGAAGCTGAAGCTCCAATATCTTGGCCACCTGATGCAAAGATCCGACTTGTTGGAGAAGATCTTGATGCTGATAAAGATTGAAGGCAGAAGGAGAAGAGAGAAACAGGGGATGAAATGTATGGGTGACATCACTGCCTCAATGAACATGAGTTTGAGCAAACTCCCAGGGATAATAAAGGTCAGGAAAGCCTGGAATACTGCATGCAGTCCATGGGGTGGCAAAGAGTTGGACATAGCTGATCGACTGAACAGCGACAGGGAAAGACTTGCTTGTCCTGAGGCTGCTACTGGACTGTCAAGAAGAGGTGAGCGCATCAGCATCTGGAGGAAAGAATGTTTCAGGAGGGAGTGACAGAGGCCACAAAGTAGACTGAGTTTATTGGGATTGAGGACAGAAAAGCTGGGACTCAGAGAACAAGAAGATATCAAAGGAATATGGTAGCATGTGAAATACATCAGGGCATATAAGCCAGAGTATAGAATTTGACTTTTAATCCCATGCAGTGGAAAACAGTTCAAGTTTTAAGCAGGAGATTAGCATAATCTGATTTCTGTCTTAAAAAGATAAAAAGTTTTCAATTAGCAATAATCATGCCTCAATAAACCTCACTGGCTAATTGAAAAGATAAAAACCCTCTAGGTTTATTGAATTTTGGCATTAAATTTCTTGTCTTCCTGAAATGAATTGAGAACTTTTGGAACAGTTAGGAAAAGTAATTCTCAGATTTTGGTATATGTTAGAATCCCCTGAAAAGATAACAAGCAGTCCATATAGTCAAAGCGATTGTTTTTCCAGTAGTCATGTATAGATATGAGAGTTGGACCATAAAGAAGGCTGAGTGTGAAAGAATAGATGCTTTTGAACCATGGTCCTGGAGAAGACTCTTGAGAGTCCCTTGGACTGCAGGGAGATCCAACCAGTCAATCCTGAAGGGAATCAACCCTTAATATTCATTGGAAGGACTGATGCTGAAGCTGAAGCCCCAACACTTTGGTCACTGATGTGAAGAGCCAACTCATTAGAAAAGACCCTGATGATGGGAAAGGTTGAGGGCAGGAGGAGAAGGAGGTGACAGAGAATGAGATGGTTGGATGGCATCACTGACTCAGTGGACGTGAGTTTGAGCAAACTCTGGGAGATAGCGAAGGACAGGGAAGTCTGGCGCGCTGCAGCTCATGGGGTCTGAAGGAATCAGACGTGACTTCGTAACTGAACAACAACAGAAACCTAAACTTGCTGAAGTTTGCAGGGTCTGAGCCTCTGTTTGCTTTTTTTCTATTTTTTTTTTTTTTCTCTTTTTGCCTCCACCAAATTTCCTAGGTGATTTGTTTTCATACCAAAGTTTGGAAATCACTAGATCAGAAAACAATGCAATTATCTGTTATTTAAAAGTTAAATAAAAATGCAGGTTTGAGCTCAGAGGTTCCAGATGAGTTTTCCAATGGTAGTCCTTAAATCATACTTCAGGTTTCTTCTGTGCTATTGAGCTAGTCAACATAACTATAAAACAATTGCATTCTTGAATGAATATAAAATTGCACTCATGAATATAAAAGCAAATGTTCAAAATATCAATCAACAGAGTCCAGCAATGTATCAAAAGAATAAGATGGCATCATGAGGCAGAGTTGTTATCCAGTCAACTGAAGTTCAGCATCAAGGAAACATGTAAACATCATCCATTATATCAACAAACTGGAGGAGAAAACCTTTATAGTCATAATAGGAAATGCTGAGAAGGCATTTGATGAAATTCAGCAGTAATTCCTAATAGCAACTCAAAAAATGGAAACCAAGTAAAGTTATTGAATATGGTAAAGGATAAGATAATAATACCAATTACTAAAAACTGGTAGCAAGCATTATTTTAAATGGAAAAAAAAACTTTTAATTAAAATTGGGAACGATTTAGCTTGGATACCATTCCTTTTATTATTGATGTTCAGACAGGTTTTAGTGAATACAAAAATATAAGAAAATAAAGTAACTGCTGTAAGCATTTGTAAAGAAGAAATAAAGCTATATCTTTGAGCTTGTGATCTATTTTATGTTTGAAAGTCCAAGCAACTCTTGTAAAATTGTTATAGTCATTAAGAGGATATGTTAAGGTGGCTGGATATAGGAGGTATCTACAAAGTTATTAATGACTTTTCCCGTCTCATTTGAGTACTTAAGAGTCATAAAACAAGAAACACAATGAATCTACATAAAGGAAGCTATAATGCAAGCAGACATCAGAAATATTGTGATTTAGATTCCACACCATTGCAATAAAGTGAATATTGCAATAAAGTGAGTGCATTAATTTTTTGGTATTCAAATGCATATAAAAATTATGCTTACACTATGGGATAGTGTATACTATGCAATAGTATACATTGCACAGTCAGTGAACATACCTTAATTTAACAATAGTTCAATTCAGTCACTCAGTCATGTCCAACTATTTTTGACTCCATGAATTGCAGCACGCCAGGCTTCCATGTCATCATCAATTCCTGGAGCTTGCTCAAACTCATGTCCATTAAGTCGATGATACCATCCAACCATCTCATCCTCTGTCGTTCCCTTCTCCTTTTGCCCTCAATCTTTCCCAGCATCAGGGTCTTTTCCAATGAGTCAGTTATTTGCATGATGTGGCCAAAGTATTGGAGCTTCAGCTTCAGCATCAGTCCTTCCAATGAATATTCAGGACTGATTTCCTTTAGGATGGAATGGTTGGATCTCCTTGCAGTCCAAGGGACTCTCAAGAATCTTCTCCAATGCCACAGTTCAAAAGCATCAAGTCTTCAGTGCTCAGTTTTCTTTATGGTCCAACTCTCACATCCATGGAGAAGGAAATGGCAACTCACACCAGTATTCTTGCCTAGAGAATCCTGTGGACAGAGGAGCCTGGTGGGCTGCTGTCTATGGGGTCGCACAGATTCGGACACGACTGAAGTGATTTAGCATGCATGCATGCATTGGAGAAGAAAATGGCAACCCACTTCAGTATTCTTGCCTGGAGAATCCCAGGGACAGAGGAGCCTGGTGGGCTGCTATCTGTGGGGTTGCACATAGTCATGCATGACTCAAGCGATTTAGCAGCAGCTCACATCCATACATGACTACTGGAGAAACCACAGCTTTGACTAGATGGACATTTGTTGGCAAAGTAATGTCTCTGCTTTTTAATACGCTGTCTAGGTTAGAGTCCCTCGGACTGCAAGCAGATCCAACCAGTCCATCCTAAAGGAGATCAGTCCTGGCTGTTCACTGGAAGGACTGATGTTGAAGCTGAAACTCCAATACTTTGGCCACCTCATGCGAAGAGTTGACTCATTGGAAAAGACCCTAATGCTGGGAAGTATTGGGAGCAGGAGGAGAAGGGGACAAGAGAGGATGAGATGGCTGGATGTCATCACTGGCTCGATGGACATGGGTTTGGGTAGACTCGAGGAGTTGGTGATGGATAGGGAGGCCTGGCGTGCTGCGATTCATGGGGTTGCAAAGAGTCGGACACGACTGAGCAACTGAACTGAACTAAACTGAACTAGGTTGGTCACAGCTTTTCTTCCAAGGAGCAAACATCTTTTAATTTCATGGCTGCAGTCACCATCTGCAGTGATTTTGGACTCCAAGAAAATAAAGTGTCTCACTGTTTCCATTGTTCCCCCATTTGCCATGAAGTGATGGGACCAGATGCCATGATCTTAGTCTTCTGAATGTTGAGTTTTAAGCCAACTTTTTCACTCTCCTCTTTCAGTTTCATCAAGAGGCTCTTTAGTTCTTCTTTGCTTTCTACCATAAGGGTGGTGTCATCTGCATATCTGAGGTTATTGATATTTCTCCTGGAAATCTTGATTCCAGCTTATGCTTCTTCCAGCCTGGCATTTCATATAATATACTCTGCATATAAGTTAAATAAGCAGGGTAACAATATACAGCCTTGACATACTCCTTTCCCAGTTTGGAACAAGTTTGTTGTTCTATGTCTGGTCCTAACTGTTGCTTCTTGACCTGCAAGGTTTCTCAGGAGGCAGGTCAGGTGGTCTGGTATTCCCATTTCTTTAAGAATTTTCCACAGTTTGTTGTGACCCACACAGTCAAAAGCTTTGGTGTAGTCAATAAAGCAGAAGTAGATGTATTTTTCTGGAACTCTCTTGCTTTTTCTATGATCCAGTGCTGCTGCTGCTGCTGCTAAGTCGCTTCAGTCGTGTCCGACTCTGTGCAACCCCATAGACGGCAGCCCACCAGGCTCTTCTGTCCCCAGGATTCTCCAGGCAAGAATACTGGAGTGGGTTGCCATTTCCTTCTCCATTGCATTAAAGTGAAAAATGAAAATGAAGTTGCTCAGTTGTATCTGACTCTTCGCGACCCCATGGACTGTAGCCTACCAGGCTCCTCCGTCCATGGGATTTTCCAGGCAAGAGTACTGGAGTGGGTTGCCATTGCCTTCTCCCTATGATCCAATGGATGTTGGCAATTTGATTTCTAGTTCCTCTGCCTTTTCTAAATTCAGTTAGAATGTCTGGAAGTTCTTGGTTCACATACTGTTGAAGCCTGGCTTGGAGAATTTTTGAGCATTACTTTGCTAGCGTGTGAGATGAGTACAATTGTGCGGTAGTTTGAACATTCTTTGGCACTGCCTTTCTTCAGGATTGGAATGAAAATTTAAGAATATTGTAGCATAAAAATGCTAACCAGCCCAAGGGCTTCAGCAGTTGAGGTGCACATGGGCTTAGCTATGCCACAGAATGTGGCATCTTCCTAGACCAGGGATCAGACACATGTCCCCTGCAATGGCAGGCAGATTCTTAACTACTAGACCACCAGAGATGCCCTCAAGCTATATTTAATTCTATATCATATATAAAAATACATCCCAGATGAATTAAAGAGGTAAATACAGACAAATTTGAAAAACTACATGTACAGCATAGGAATTTGGACTATCTTGTTAATTGAAAAGGTAAACCTCAAAAGTGCTCGGGCCTGGTGCACTGGGAAGACCCAGAGGAATCGGGTGGAGAGGGAGGTGGGAGGGGGGATCGGGATGGGGAATACGTGTAAATCTATTGCTGATTCATGTCAATGGATGACAAAACCCACTGAAAAAATGAATAAATTAATTAATTAAAAAAAAAAAAAGAATGTCAAGGGATATTTGAATACATGAAAATTTAAATTTCTGTGTATATACAAAAAGACTCCACAAATAGCCAATTATCAAAGGTAATGCTAATAATGAGCAAAGCATGAATGTTAAAAAGTATATTTAATTTATTTATTTAGCTGTGCAAGGTCTTAACTGTGGCCTGTGGGATCTAGTTCGGCCATCAGGGATCGAACCCAGGCCCATTGCATTGGAGCATAGAGTCCTAGCCACTGGACCACCAGGGAAGCCCCAGCATGAATATTTTTAATATCCCACGGTATCAAGTTGACAAGAAGAAAAAAAAAAACATTAAGAAAGTGAGTAAAAGGCATACATGGCCAATTCAGAGAATTACAATTAAATAATAAATGGAACTTGGTGTTTCTTACCAATGGTGGGCTGCCCAGAGCCTTATAGCCATTGCCGACAGGGGGAGCTGAAACACAGCCTGTTTTCCTGCATCCCTACATCTGGGAGGCTAGCTCATCCACTTGTTCTAACAAGTCTTGGTGTCCCTTCAATCAGGGCCAAGGAGGGAAAAAGCTTAAATTAGCTGTAGGTTGGGCCCCGAAAGGCTGACCCAACCAGACTCGATAGATGCTGTGCATCCTTCAAGGTCTAAGCCACAGGTCCTTTCCTCTTTAACACATTTCCTTGGGCTGCTGCTGCTGCTGCTAAGTCGCTTCAGTCGTGTCTGACTCTGCGTGACCCCAGGGACAGCAGCCCACCAGGCTCCTCTGTCCCTGGGATTCTCCAGGCAAGAATACTGGAGTGGGTTGCCATTTCCTTCTCCATTTCCTCGGGCAGAATTCATTAATTCAATTGACACCACATAGCAATGCAGATCCTACTATGTGGTAGGGCCCGGAAATGACATAATATTACGTTCTCCTCTGCCTCCTCTGTGTTTATTCCTCTTGCTGTTGCCTCTTCTGGGGCACTCATCACGGGTGACAACTGTTTAAACCTTGGTCTTTCCACTGGATTCTGTGCTTTCCCAAGGTCACCCTCTTAGCTCTGAATGGCAAGTTTTCTGTATAGTGTCTGGTACAAAATAATTGATTTTAATCTATTAGTGGCTTTAAACTTACCTTTTGCTTCAGAATTCCACAGTTTCAGAACCTAATGCTAGCAGAATTATCAAGCTCTTTCCTCCACCCAGGTCAACAAGTTTTGTTTTAGATGTCTCAGAATAAAAGAGATGCCATATAGTAGCAGCTGTTGTACTCATAAAAGCCTTTTCTCATGTCTTAAGTCTGAGGACTTTAAGAGTAACAATGTGTATATTCCCTTTTTGTTTCCAATCTTCATCCTTGCTCTCAGGGATGTAATCCTGTCTCTGTCTTTCCCTCCATCTCAAATTCTCTCTGCTTTAATTGACTTGGTGTTTCTGCCCAGCTTCTCCTATCTTCAGGGACAACCTCTCCACCAGAGGAGAGGACAACGTCTTTCACCCTTTGGCTGGAATCCTATTCCATCTATGACCTCCTGCTTTCATCTTCAATCCCTCCTTCAGCCTCATACTCCTGCCCTGAAGCAGGCTTCTTTCAACCCAGCTACCATCTCTACCTCTCAGTACATCTTTCTCACCGTCCACCATCCTTCTTGAAAGAATAACTTGAGTGTTTGCTTCCATGTATTCCTCATATCACCCTTGGCAGGACATTTCCTCACTCAAAAACTCTGTTGTCAGTTCAGTTCAGTTCAGTTCGATCGCTCAGTCATGCATGACGCTTTGCGACCCCATAGACTGCAGCACACCAGGCCTCCCTGGCCACTGCCAACTCCCGGAGTTTACTCAACCTCATGTCCATTGAGTCGGTGATGCCATCTAACCATCTCATCCTCTGTCGTCCCCTTCTCCTCCCACCTTCAATCTTTCCCAGCATCAGGGTCTTTTCCAATGAGTCAGTTCTTCCCATCAGGTGGCCAAAGTATTGGAGTTTCAGCTTCAACATCAGTCCTTCCAATGAATATTCAGGACTGATTTCCTTTAGGATGGACTATGTACCAGCTCCTAAAAATGTTATTAAGAACATTGTAGCTTTCAAATCAAGTCTTGCCCCCATTTTCTTTAACCACTTTGGGACACTTAAAACTGTTGGTCCTCTCTCCCTATGGACACTACTTCCCACAGAGAAATCTCCAGTAGTGTGCTTGAGCGAAAAATAATGTGAATAAGCCAGACAAAGACAAATCATATGATATTACTTATATGTACAATCTTAAAAAGTGATACAGATGAACTTATTTACAAAACAGAAATAGACTCACAGAAAATGAACTTATGGTTACCAAGCAGGGAAGGGTAGGGAGGGATATATTAGGAGTTTGGGATTAACATACACATACCACTATGTGTGTGTATAAAAATAGATAATTAACAAGGGCCTACTATATAGCACAGAGAACTCTACTCAATACTTTGTAATAAACTGTCAGGGAAAAGAATCTGAAAGAGAATATATGTATATGTATCTATCTAAAACTGAATAACTTTATCTATAACTGAATAACTATTCTTCAACCTCTGTTGTATTGCATTTACAGTGTAAATCAACTATTCTTCAATAAAAAATAATACATAATAAAAAGAAGTGAAGGTGGGAGTTAAGCACAAGGAAATTCACTTTCTAGTTCTATGAGAGTAGCTGTATGGCAGCTTCCTTAACGTCTCTAAGCCTTGACGTCCTTATCTGTAAAATGGGGAGATACTTGTAAAGACCATGTAGAGTGGCCATAAGCTTAAAATAAGATGATATATTACGGCTTGCATGGCCTAGAGGCCCTCAGAGCATATCACTGCCTTATCAATTTCTCTTGAATTTCATGTCTATGCACAATGCTTGTTCTCTTTCCCTTTTTCTAACTGCAGCTCCCTTTCCTCTACCCATGCTATAACAAAGATGTCCCCAAGAGACAATGAATGAAGAGATATAAAGGGAGTAATTTGACCTTTTGATAAGGATCAGATAGGAAGTTATAAATATAAAACTTAAAGAATAAGTCCTTGAATTTTGGCTTATTTATTCACCTTGTGCATAATATAGCCAGAAGAAGTTTTTTCTGCCATTTTAACATTATACTTAATTCATGTTTATTTACAATAATCTGTAAAGATATTGCAACAATGTCTATATTCAGGACTCTGATGGTAGAGAATACATTTGGACTGTTTATTTATTGTGTATTCAGAGTGAATGCAAATTGTCTTATGTTCCTTGATAGGAATTAGACACGGCTTGATATATTAATGAAATCATTACCATTTCATTAAACTGTGTGTTCTGAACACAGACTACTCTGTGGCTTATTGACATGCAGCAAGTGCATTCATTCTTTTATGTGCAAAATCACAGTTGATGGACAAACACACAGCACTCAAAAGCTGAAGCTTTTTGCATGAAATACTTTGCTGTACATGCATGAAATTTTGCCCAAAATGACAAAGAGTCAGATGCATTTCAATAAAGAGCAAACCATGCAAAACAATTACAAGATGACTTTTTAATCACAGAAAAAAAGAGTTTTTGTCTGACTCTCAGAAACTAAGGTTGACCTATTTGGGTACGTGTATAAATTATCATGTGTAGAAATAATCGTCAACCCTGCAAACTTAGGAACAAAGTTTAAGAATACTCTTGCATAGCAACTAACATTATTAATTGATTAATTCCTTGATTAAGAAAGATAGAATAACTCAAGCCTATTAGGCATAGGCCAAGGTGAATTTCTCAAGCTTCACAATACCAAAATTATTGTATAATACTAAAAAAAATTTTTTTTAAACAAAATCAAAAACAATCATAAAGCAAGCCGATGGGTTGGGAAATAATCATATTTCTCAATTAATGTTTTGAAGGATCTGCAAAGGAGCCAAAATTATTTATTAGCTTTTAGGGTCTCATGGTTATATTGGTCTAGAGCAGGCGTGAGGAGGCAGTGTTGTATCAGTGTCAGATCACAGAATCTGCACATGGGAATCTGGTTTATATTCTGTTTCTGCCATTCACCAACTATGTGCAATCTTTTTGGTTATTTTTTCCTTTGGGGCTATATTTTACTTTCATTTAGAGAATAGGGCTCCTCCTGTACAAGTTTGACAGTGTCGAGTATCAAACTAGATGGTGGATATGAAAGTTTGTTGTCAAGTTGCGATACCATAAAACAGTGGGGGTTAGCACTGTTACTGGGCTGTCAGCTGAGCTAGGCCAGGGCTCGAAGGAGGCTTCCAATTTGAGAACAACTGTGACATTTCAGCTCTCAGGCCAGGCACAAGATGCCCTTGAGATGGAGCTTCCACTTATAGTGGAAGTTCCTTTTTCTTTCCTGGAGGTGTCACAGAAATGTGAGGGTCTCAGTAGCACACATAGAGGGAAAACCTCTCTGAGTCAGAAGATCCCCACATCATTTTTAGCCTGGAGAGACATGTGCCCCTCATGTCATATGTATCCTGGGTTTGGGATCCCTTGCTAGGCTAACTAGTGTTGGAATACAACTGTCTCTGGATTTCTTGGTGTTCATGCATCTTTCAGGCCTTCTCTGCCTTAGAAGCTGACCAACTATAAAGCGAAAGGATAGATGCCTCCTCTCTTCCGCCATTTGCCCCCATTCTAAGGGTAATTTTAACAATAACATCTTTTCGTCTCCCCCAGGGACTGTTGTTTATATTCTGAATTAGAGACTTTCATCTCTTTTGCAATGAAACTGCATTCTGGAGTAAATTATAAGCTGTCTCTCTCCCCCAGAAGTGAGGTTTGGGAAGTGTGCCATGTCTTGCTATGTTACTATACAAACTCTGAGTTGTGTGATTTTGGGGTTGCGTGATTTGGGGGTTCTTCTCCTGTAGAAGAAGCTGCTGCATGTGCAGGGCCATCTGACAGTCACCCAGGTGAGGGACCATCTTCCATCCTTCACAACTATGGCTTTAACAGTTACTTTCTGCATCATATTCTGAGCCTAAAGAGTAACAACCACACAGACCTTCAGCTCAGGCTCTACCATGCCTATCTTGGTAGATTTATTCTCAGTAGTTCAGGTTTAGGAATCTTTGACTGAGGGCTGAAGACTTTTAAAACAGCCTTTAAAAAGAAACAGGCAAGTCTTTTTCTGATGGGTGTCTAGTGCATCAAAAGAGTAATTTGCACTTCTTACTCGTTAGTTTGAGTCCTTGATGTCGCCAATGTAGAATTTCCTTGGAGCTAGATTACCGTGTGTGTTTGGGATGGCTGGATACTGGCTAAGAGAGTGGCTATTCATAGATTTTTGTCTGTGTCTCCAAACCTTTGGGAAACAAGGGACAAGATTTTTACTTGCTGGCATTTATGACATTTGTCACTAACCAAAGGTCATCCTTGATGTATTAATAGTTTAACATTCCCACAGCAATTGGGGCACTGGGGTGAGCACTGGACTGAAGGCCAGATTTGCATCAGAGCTGGCTTCTGGTTCTGACTGTTACTAATTTGATGGCCTTGGCAAAATCACTTCAATTTGCTAATCCTCAGTTTCTTCACTTAAATTGGTATGACTGAGCTGTTTAAAAGGAATTTTATGAAGATCAAATAGGCCATGGGTGAGATATGTTTTTTAACCTAGGAGGTGAAGGGTTTTTAATTTTCTTTAATTAAAATTTTAAATTAATTAATTATGCTATTTGTTGCTGCTGTTCAGTTGCTAAGTCTGACTTTTTGAGACACCATGGACTGCAGCTCACCAGGTTCCTTTGCCCTCCACTATCTCCCAGAGTCTGCTCAAATTCATGTCCATCGAACCAGTGATGCTATTTAACCATCTTATCATTGTCGCCCCCTTCTCCTTTTGCCTTCAGTCTTTCCCAGCATCAGGGTCTTTCCCAGTGAGTCGGCTGTTTACATCAGGTGGCCAACATATTGGAGCTTCAGCTTCAGCATCAGTCCTTCCAATAACTCTTTGGGGTTGATTTCCCTTAGGATCAACTGGTTCGATCTCCTTGCAGTTCAAGGGACTCTCAAGAGTCTTCTCCAGCACCACAATTCAAAAGCATCAATTCTTTGGTGCTCAGCCTTCTGTATGGTCCAACTCTCACATCCATACAAGACTACTGGAAAAACCTTAGCTTTGACTATATGGACCTTTATCGGTAAAGTGTCTCTGCTTCTTGATATGCTGTCTAGGTTTGTTATAGCTTTCCTTCCAAGGAGCAAGTGTCTTTTAATTTCATGACTGCAGCCACTGTCCACGGTGATTTTCAAGCCCCAAATTATGCTATATAATACTTTAAATGGCTGATATGCCAGTGTATTCCTTCTTGATGCACTTCAGGGCAAGGAGAGGAAAATAGCACAATATGTGCCTGATTTCATTCATTTTCTATTCTCTTTATAAGTTTCAGGAAGACATTCAAGTAAATATTATGAAAGTGTAATCATGTTTACACAGGAAAGCGAGCAGCCTTATTAGAGGTGTATATGCCTTGGGACAGCAGGAGCATCCAGACTGAATTCCAAGGCACAATCTCTACCAGTGAGATGGTGCCCTGCTGGCAGGGACATGGGAAAGAAGACTCTCGGCTCTGGGTATCTACCTGCTCTGGATACAGAGGGTGGAGCCCCAGGGAGACCCTCTAGTGGCAGAAGTTGTTTGGAGTTGCCACTGCTGCGGGCTGTTCCCGGGTGACCAACTCTGCTGTTATCATTGCTTTTCGGGACTGGCCCTCGGGAGTCCTAATTATTAGAAGAATTGCCATGACTAACAGGGAAAGCATCCACAGGAGAGTTGTTGCTGGGACATCTATCACACAGGGATATCCCACTAAGCTGGAGAGATCAAATCATGTCATTTCAAACTCCTTGTTATATTTCTGCACTCTGTAAACTTTACTTTGTGAATCTTCATGGTAGTTCTGTAATTCAGGTGCTATTATTTGCATTTGACCAAGGAGGGAGCTGACACTTGAAAAGTCTAAGCAACTTGACTGAAGTCACGCATATAATAAATTGTGGAGCTCGGACTTAAACTTAGATTGAATGCAAAAACCCTTGCTGTTTTTACTTTCAATACATTTTGTCACTTAATATTCTTCAGCCTCTATTAGCATCCCAGTGAGAATCATGTTTGATGCCTGGAGTTGGGAAGAGACATTTTTGTCTTTAATGCACTCTCTACCAAACAGGAAGAGTCACGATTTCCCATCAGAAAATCTGATGAGGTTGGAAGCTCAGAAACTCTGCAATAAGGTCCCACCTATTAACAGGGACCTTTGACTTTTGCTATTAATATTTTGGTGCAAAATATATAGTTCACAGGAAATAAAATATAATAAAAAACACTTCAACAAGAAAAAAAAAAAAAGAAAAAACCTCTCCACCTCCTTCAAGTAAATAATCTAAGTTTAAAAATAATGATGGCAAAAGATGGGAAATTATATGATATGTTTGAATTTGAGAATCATGAATAAATGAGACACATATGAAAGACAGAAAATCAAAAACATTGATAGAATTGGCCTCCTACCTATCAAACAGCATGTGCCTGAATGAGTCTCAGCATCCACTGCTGGCTTCTAAGTGGAATTACCCATTACGTGGGGAAGAAAGATTGTGGCAGCACTTCATGGCTGGTCTTAGTTAATTGGCTCACCTAGGGTCTCCCGATAAATTAGTTTCAAAATTAGTTCAAATTCTATGACAATGAAAATCAGCACATGTATTACAAATGCCCTTGGAAGAAAGCAAAGTGAAATGATCAATGTTCTGTGTCTTTGCTTGGTATCATGTCCAAGGTGCCCCCAGGGTGGCTGAGAATTCCTGACTGGCTTAATGTCTGCGTTAATGGTGACAAAGAAGGACTGAATAGTGTTTAATGATGTTTTAAGTAGATCCTAAGTAGAGGCTCATGACCAATGTTGCGGAGTAGAGAAAATACAAATGAAGGCCTGAAACAGAGCAATAACTACAACCTTCTGCTGCAGTCAGGATTAATAATACTCAGGAAGATCATCTGACCAGCCAGCAAGTGCAAGCCTGGATATGCTTAGCCATGTGGCTTTGTTGGATATCCGAGTTTGTAAAGAAGATGCTTGGAAAGCTGAAAAAGACATTTAAGAGATGGTGTTTTCTGAGTATAGATGGATATTTATTAAAGGATGCTTGTGTTTTCATAAGAACCCTCTGTTCTGAAAAAGAAGAATAAAGAATTGACTTTAGTCTCATCACCAAACAAGTGAAAGTGTTAGTTGCTCAGAGGGTGTCCAGCTCTTTGCAACCCCATGGGCTATAGCCCACCAGGCTCCTCTGTCCATGGGATTTTCCAGGCAAGAATACTGCAGTGGGTTGCCATGCCCTTCTCCAGGGGATCTTCCCATCACAAGGATTGAACCCAGGTCTCCTGCATTGCAGGCAGATTCTTTACTATTGGAGCCACGAGGAAAGACCAATCATGGAACAAAAAATCACCTTTAATCTTATCATGTGAACCCTTCCTATCGATCTAGTGGAGATTTTATTTTTTAAAGCATAATTGTAATCATATTGTGAGTACAACTTATATCATACTTTCAGGTATTATTATTTAACAAGTATTTTCTTTTTAAAAAACCATCTTCATAATTATATATTTTAATAGCTTACTTCTTGAATAAAAGTATCATAGCAAACCAGGTCTCTTATTATTATCTAGTTTATTTTTTGTTTCAATTTTTCACTGCCATAAAAAATGCCATGATGAACATCTTTATGTATGAAATTTACTTCCTGGCTTCCAAAGGATTCCTTTGGATTGATTTCCAAAAACAGAATTTCTGGATCAAAAAATTTGATAAGCTCTTGATACCAGCTGACAGTTTGTTTCCTGAAAGAACTTTGTGGTTTTGTCTATTAATACTGTAACATATGCTCATTAATACTAGCTATTCTTATTTTTGAACTCAATTTAAATTTAAAAAGTATGTATTTATTTCATTTAAAGTTATTGGATTACTATTAAAATAGAATATTTTCCAAAGTTGGTTGCCAAATGTTTATCTTGATGCTATTTGCCTTTTAAAATGTTCTTTGCCCATTTATCTTGAACTGGCTTTAGACTGGTCTCCCTGTCTCAGGTCTAACCATCCTCCCTTCCAGTCTCTACATGTTGCTAGAATTGTTCCTAAAATCAATACCCTCGTCACATCACCACTTCCTCAGATCTGTCAAACACTGCCTATGGCTTCTCAAGTAAACTCACCTCTGCATGGAAAGCCACAACAATATGGTTCAGGCTGCCATATTTCCTGCCTGACTCTGAGCACCTGCTTTGGTAAATGCGGAATTAAATATTAAAATATAGCTCTTGAGAGTTGTATAGTAAGAGACTCACCACTGGTCGTGTATTGTCTTAATTCTAGCAGGTAGGCAGTCATTGTCTCCTTGATAAGAGCATATGAATGGATGAAAGAACCACAAGGATCGTCCATATCTCACCTTCATATTCCTAGCAGGAAACCAAGACCGTTTTTGGATTAGACCTTCCTAGGCTCCAATCCAGCCTCTGCCAGTTATCTGGCTATTCCCTGGAGCATTTCTTTAACCTCCCCAGCAATCATGCCCACCTCTTAGAGTTGTTTAGGGGATGAAATGAAATGATAAAGTGTGTTCTGCACACCAGTATGTTAGGAAATGAAAACTCTTCTAAATCAAGGATGCTGCCCTGTTAAAGTATAATTGTTGCTGTATAGTTGCTAAGTCCTGTCCAACTCTTTGCGACCCCACAGACTGTAACATGCTAGGCTCCTTTGTCCTCCATTATCTCATGGAGTCCACTCAAATTCATGTCCATTGCATCAGTGATGCTATCTAACCATCTTATCCTCTGCCACCTCCTTCTTCTTTTGCTTTCAGTCTTCCCAGCATTAGGGTCTTTTCCAGTGAATCTGCTCTTGGCATCATATGGTCAAAGTACTGGAGCTTCAGCTTCAGCATCAGACTTTCCAATGAATATTCAGGGTTGATGTCCTTTAGGATTGACTGGTTTGATCTCCCTGCAGTCCAAAGGACTCTCAAAAGTCTTTTCCAGCAACACAATTTGAAAGCATCAATTCTTGGGCACTCAGCCTTCTTTATGGTCCCAACTCTCACATCCACAGGCACCTTTGTTGGAAAAGTAATATCTTTGCTTTTTAATATGGTCTTTAGGTTTGTCATAGCCTTTCTTCCCAGGAGCAAGTGTGTTTTAATTTTCTGGCTGCAGTCACCATCTGCAGTGATTTTGGAGCCCAAGAAAATAAAATTTGTCACTGATACTACTTTTTCCCTTTCTATTTGTCATGAAGTGATAGGACCAGAGACTGTGACCTTAGGTTTTTGAATGTTGAGTTTTAGGCCAGCTTTTTCACTCTCCTTTTTCACCTTCATCAAGAGGCTCTTTAGTCTTCACTTTCTGCCATTAGAGATGTATCATCTGCATATCTTAGGATAATGATATTTTTCCCAGCAATCTTGATTCCAGTTTGTGATTCATCCAGTCTGGAATTTCACATGAAGTACTCAGTATATAAGCATGTTAAAAAATAAAATAAGCAAGATGACAATATACAGACTTGTCTTACCCCAATAAAATAAAATTGTAAAGAATTTAATTCTCAGGATTTTATTTTTATAAACTCAAGAAACTTAGACTTGCCAAAATTCACAGCATGGGTTGTAGCAAGTTTGAGTAAAACAATGTTGAATTGTTGTCACTTCTGGGGTTAAGGTCATTCCTTAACTGGCAGGCAGTTCTAGTAGCTCTTCCAGGAGAATCCATGTCCAAGCTGTCTGATTAGTATCATTTTACTGTTGAAAATATAAACTTCATCATACAACAAAGGCTGGTGTTTGTCACTCACTGTTTGATCCCTAAAAAATATTTTTTAAAAGTAATAAAATAATGAAAATAACAGAATCTCCTCATTTAGCTTGGCAAGTGATACATTACCAAATGCCAGTTTGGGGAACGTCTCAAGGATTACTTAAAATTTGAAATAAATGAAAAATCAGCAAAAGTTAGTGACAAAAATATTAAAAAGATGGCTTGTGAGCAAAACTTTTTCTTCGTCTTCAAGTGAATGTTATTAAAAGAAAAAACTCTCTGAAACTGTAAATTGTTTGTAAATATTTGCAGATCTAGAAATCACTTTATTTTGAAAATTTGGCATCAAATCAGAAAATACAAATACAAAGTAGTACAGAAGTCAGTGCTGTGCTAACTGAACTGGATATTAAAGAAACTATTTTCTCCTTTCAAGGAGACTGAGTTTATTAGTGACCGGAGGCCAGGAATTCAATTTGTGAAGATAGCTGGAGACTGTACATATGAATCCTTGGCTCTGAAACACTCTCCTAAATGTTAGAGATTCCAGTGGCCTAAAAATAATTTAATGTGTCTCAGTTTTTCATGGCATTAAAAAACTAGATGTCTGGAAGCGACAGGAAATGTCTCAAGTTGATTTATCTTTCACGAGTCACAAGAGTAGAGCTGATTTTCTGATACCGGGTCCTGTGTTTTATCTTTCAGGAATGGGAGAACATTCTAATTAAAATGAATCCAGTCACGAACTTGAAATATCAGGTACTTGAATGTGATTTGCTTTTTAATGATCAAGACTATTTTGCCATAAATATTTTGCCCCTGGTTGGTTAGAAAGAAATTAATTCAAAGAAGTGGCAAAGTGGTGATGACAGCTGGGAAACTGGAATCTTAGGTTCTGTCCGAAGAGTTTGGAAATTTCTCAGTGGGAGAGAAATCTCGGGCTTGGAGAGAGAGCCATGGGGTTCTCTGTTCCCTCACTGGAGAAACCAGGGCTGAGGGGAATCGGTCAATAGGGTCTACACAAATGTCTTTTCTTTAAAGGGAGAAAGGCTTCCCCAGCCCATCTACATAGAAGGGCACAGCTCACCCTTCCCCTGTTGATTCTAATTTGTAGCAGTGATCATTGGGTGATGCAAAAAGAACGTATTTCTTATCTGTTGTCCCTGTGCTAGAAAGTAAGCTTTGTGAATACAAGAAATTGTCGGTTTTGTTTGCTATTGTATTGAGAGTATCTAAAACAGTACCGGCACACACTAAACCATTCTGAGTATGGGTTGCAAGAATGGGAGGCTAAATGAACACAACAAAACAAATCACTCCCAAACCACCCTCTAGGTTTCTTTGATCATTCAAAAGGCACTGAATACAGAATCAGCTGTATTCCCTGGACTTTCCTCCTTTTAAATATTCATCCAGTTAAAGACCTATATCCCCGAAGTGCCTATATTGACCTCTGCTCTGGAAGTTAATTTCTGCGTGCTTCGAACAGCTTGAGCATTCCACAATACTTTATACTACGTTGGACACTATATATTACATGACAACTATAATTTGATTTAATATTTTTTATGTTATATAATTATATTATACAATACAATATTATATTGTAATATATGTGTAACATAGCTATGCATCTTTTTCTCCTGTTAGAACTCGATAAAGTTAAGAATTGAACTGCAATCATTTTTTTGTCTCTGAAAATGTCCAATATCTTGCATAATATATGGTAAATATTCTATAAATGATTTTGGACTAAGCAGTCAATTATGATAGAATATATATGAAAATCCTGTAAGAAAGATCTGGAGCGTGGACAGGTCATTAGCAGAGAGATTACTCAAGGGATCTTCCATCAACCTTGTACTCCTTGTAAAGACATCAATTCACTCTATGTTATACAGTCATCTTTTGTTTGAGGCCTCTAAGATACTCTTTTCTCTCCAGTCCCACTCAGCTGGGAGGGACGCTGTGCTGTGATGGAGTCAGGCACACTTGTGTTCAAGAGTTGTTCCCAGCCTTTGCCAGCTGAACCTCAGTTACTTCATCTGCAAAATGGGGAGAGGAATTCTCGCCTCACTAGGCCCTTTCGATGGTGAAGTGAGAAAATGATTGTCAAGAGCCCAGGCGTGCCTGGCACATCACAGGCTCTCAGCAAGCAGTTGCTCTGATCTCCTTTGTTATAGAATCAGGGCTATTCCAGAGGCCTCCTGCTCTTGCCTTCACTGAACATTTTTGTCCATAAGGAAATTAGAAGCATTGTTTATTTATTATGCTTCACCACTGATTATTTAGTATTTGTCACCAGCTCCCTCAGTTATTAGTACCATTTATTAGTCATATTACCTGAGCATTATAAACCCTGGAAAAGAATCTCTTTTGGTTTATGTTATAATGATTGCCGTCACTGGTGCTAGACACTTCGGTGCTACACCAAGGATTTTACGTATATTCTCTTTCCTTACATAACCTGGGCTCCTACCCTCTCAAAAGCGGCATCTCCCATCTTTTTTAAGACATTGTCTCATTTTGGGCCAGTTTGCAGGGTTAGGATCAGAAGCAGGAAGACTGGTTTTATGTATTCAGCATTGACTAGTCTAGAAGGACCCAGGAGTTAGTGTATCCTGGGATTGTCAGTTTTTCTTTTTTCAATTCAGTCTAAGTGCTTTATTTTCAGATATGGGCAATACTGGGTTAAAGCTGACAGTTATTACTGGGCAGATATCCTGCTCTAATGAACTGATAAGAAGGGCTTGCTCCAGCTCTGTTTAAGCCAGCATGGTCTCTACTTTTAGCCGATTTCACTGACCATGTGTAAATACGCCCTGATCTAAGTCACTCACTGTTTGATTCCTTAAAAACATTTTTAAAACTCATCAATGTTATAAAAAGAATAAAAAGAACTGTGATTCCTCCCTTTCACTTTGGCAAACAAGTTGTAAACAGCGTTGCCTTGTAGGCAATGAGAACTATCATAAAACCAACTAACATGCATGTCTGCAATTTGCAGAGTTCTCACAGTTCTTATTTGTCATTTATTTTGTCATCTGGTTTCTACCACATGCATGATGAGTTCTATTGTCTGTATGAGAAATTTGTGGCTCAAAGAATTGAAGTCATTTGCTGGAACACACAGAGAGACAGAGAGTAGATGTTGGAAATGAGGCAGGTCTACTGGCTTCCAGCTCAGTGATGTAATGAATAGATAAAAATGATTTTAAACGCTCACATCTGCGCATTAGACCAAGCATTCCTCGTACCTGCTTACTTGGCAATTACCAGGTAAGTCTGTAAATGGGCTCCTCTGAGGTTCTTCAAAACAATAGCTGTCTGTCTTATAATGGCTAATGGCTCCTTGGTGACTGTATTGATATTTACAAGATTCATTTGTTCTCCATGGAGAGCAGGGAGGTAAACTGGAGTGGAAGCCCTCTGAAAATCAGGGCAGAGTTCCATAATTCCTGCAGCCCTGAATGAATGGATTTTCACTGCCTCTTTCTTCCGAGTTGCCACAGATGGCTGTTAGGGCCTTGGGAAGGTGACCTGACTGGGCAGGGCCTGGGGTTTGGAGGCTTATGTGACTCTCAGAGCTGTGGTCCCAAACCACCCCCCACCCCTACCCCGCCCACCCACAGGTCTGGTGCCTGAGCTTGTGCGCTTGCCCGAACCTTAATTAGGACAGATCCGTCCATTGCCAGAGAGCTGTGCTGTGATCTCTGGAAAGATGATCAGATGTGGAGAAATTCAGCCTGCTCATTGGAAGTCAGCCCCATGACAGTACTGTCCTCTTGTGAAGGAAAGTGTGTTCCACTTCAAGAGGATATGAGGGTGAAATTTTAATTGAATAAAAGACAGGAGATACTCAGGGATGGTTCCCATAGCAACTGCGGCATGTGTGTGTGTATGTGTGTGTGGTGTGTATTTAATATATGCATTAGAAGAGAAATAGCAGCTCATCTTCATGCGTGAGGCTAGAATATGAAACTGGAAAGGGAGGAAATGCGAGGGCCCGCAGTAGTGTAATGCTGGATTTACTGCTTGTACATGTTCTCTTCCACATGGCAACAACCAACTACACCCCCCTCTCTCTTTTCTTTCCTTGGCTTCATAGAGCCGCCTCGCACAAGGACACTGTGAGGACAAAGCCACTGGCTTATAAGAGGCAGGGTCCTATAATAGGTCTGCTGCATGCCCGCCTTTGTTTCTGGAGAGGGTTCTATCACCTGATCCATGAGCGTGGTGGGAGTGGGGGCTTTGTGGGCAGACAGCCTGGGTCAAGTACAGCTTTCACTAATCAGCTCTGTGAACGTGGACCCGTCTCTTGACTAAGCAGAGCCTTTTTTGTTTGTTTGTCTTGTTTATTTTTCAAACCAATCAAAGGGAGAATAAATCAACTTGTCCAGTGTAGCATCACCCTGGGAGGAAGTTAGAAGACAAAGATTAGGAGCCATGCTTTCTTTCTTTTCAGGGACTGGCAGGAGTGGCAGGAAACCCCACCTGGCTGGGGTTGTGCTGTTTAACTGGAAGTCACCATGACTTGGAAGGTTGTAATGTTTGCTGGCTACAGGTAACATGTAAAGAATATTCCAGCAAACAGAGAGGAGGCTTTCTGGAAGGGAGCCATGAGGAGAAAGGAAAGTGGGCAAATGCAAGATGAACTGGGCTTGTTCCCCTGTGTATCTTGCACCTGTCTCTTCTGTGGGCACCTCGAGCCCAGCAACTTCAGGCTCATTTCACGGACCCAAGACCCAGTTCAGCATCAGGCGGCTTGGTCAGTGCTGGGAAAAAGCTGAGCTGAGCTGAATCTGACCTAGTTTATTTGGCAGAGAAGCAAGTTCATGTGCCAGACCAGAGAGTGAAGAGATGCAACTCATAATTTATTCAAGTATTTGGCATCCCTTTATTTTTATAAACAAAAGCAGGAAATCACTGTGATAGGGTCAGAAACTTGGACTTGGTATATTCAAGTATAGGCTTTTTAAAAAAAGTCTGCTACTTTTCCTGTTGTTGTTTGGATATGAGTCTTTCTGAAAATTCCAGTGAGTCTCCTCTGGGTGACTTGGGATGAAGAGGAGGGATCTTCACTTTGCACATAGCTTTGCTGGAGAGAAAATTGAGGGGGTGGCGGCAACTTTTTTCTTTGGCGCCCTTGAAACATTTTGTACTTGGCTTATCTAAGGAGTGATTTTCTCCTAATATCAGCATCTGCTTCTCCGCCCTTTGGAAGGCAGGCAGAGCTCTGGGGTCCCCCGGCAGACGGCTCCTTCCCACAATATTAAATTCAGCCTCGTCAAGTCAAGGTTGGGAACAGTGTTCCCAGCACCCGAGGGCATCTGTCATCTTGAAGAGGCAACAGAATCTTCCGACAGCCCAGAGCAATTATTTTGGAAGTATTTCCCTCTGGGCTGTGATAAGAGCAGGTGGACAAGGCAAGAGCAGATGTCTCCTCTCTTGGAGGGGGCCTTTGACCTTGGAGGACAACACCTAGTGTAGTGACGCATGCAGTTAAGTGTTGAGACTCTCTGTGTTGGAATCTGGATTCCACCAAGCCTTTGCTTTGTGACCTTGGATAAATTGTGTCACCTCTCTGGGCTTCCATTTCCCCATTTGTAAATTGGAATTGCAAAACTGTTTATTCTTAGCTGAGAGAGTCATTTGTGGTGATGCTGGTGGTTTAGTCGCTCAGTTGTGTCTGACTCCGTACGACCTCATGGACTGTAGCCCACCAGGCTTCTTTGTTTATGGGATTTCCCAGGCAAGAATACTGGAGTGGATTGCCATTTCCTTCTCTAGGGAATCTTCCCAACCCAGGGGTCACAAACCCAGGTCTCCTGCATTGCAGGAGGTTTCTTTACCAACTGGGCCACCAGGGAAGCCTGAGAGAGTCATTAGGATTAGACAAGCTAAGACTTCCACGATGCTACAGTGGGTAGGAATCCACCTGCCCATGCAGGAAACTTGGGTTTGATCCCTGGTCCGGGAAGATCCCACATGCCTTGGAGGAACTAAATTCCTGCGCCATAGCTACTGAAGCCCAGGAGGCTAGAACCTGTGCTCTGAAGTAAGAGAAGGCTCAACTAGAGAAAGTCTGAGTATAGCAACGAAGACTTAGAGCAAGCAAAAATAAATAAATTAATAATTAAAGAAACAAGGTAATACATGTAAAAGTCTTGAGAGGTTGATTCCTGGCACACAGTACATAGACATAAATATTAGCAGCTACTGTTGCTCTCAGTGTCCTGATGATTCTCACCGTCACTGTGATCCAGTGAGGTCTCTTCTGTGTTCTCTGGACTCAGAATCACATGACATTTATTGGGGATCTACTGTGTGCTCAGGACAGTGACGGTGACTGCTGACGGGACCAGCAGCAGGGTCGGGTCAGGAAGACAAGACAGAACAAGGAGTGGCCTCAGGACCACGCTATCCAGGGTGCAGGCGTGCCTGGCAGGTACACCTCCCTATAGTGGAGATTCGGGTACTCTGGGCTGTGACTCTCTGGGATCCTTGTTAGAAGGGAACTGGGGAGCATCACCTACCTCTAAGGTGCTGGGGGCAGCTGGAACCCTGTATGTCCTCTACCTGCCCTCCCCAGGCTGCCTCCTGGCAACTGCTGGCAGCATCTCTGAACTGTGAGCTGTTACAGGTTGAGGCTGCCACTGGTCGCGAGGGTGTCAGAGAATTTCAGCAGGTCTGAACCGTAGCAATGAATAGCATCCACCTCATCTTTTATCTCTCTATCTCCCCTACTGGAAATAATCCCTTCACCATCTCTCACCACCTTTAATAGTTGGAACCCTAACTTTTCTCCAAGTTTACTTAAAATAGTGATCTTTCATAGGTTGCCAATTTTTCTTTTTTAAAATTAATCATCAGTTTCAAGTTTAAGGCAATTTGATCTAGTGAAACACATACTTCTTGAGTACAAATGATGACTCAATCCCTGAATCTGATCCTGGAATGTACAAGAAAAATTAGGACATATTTTCAGTTCTTACAGAGCTCAGTGTGGTAAGAAAAAAATGCAGGTCAACAAATGTCATTTCATGTGCCAGGTACTATGATAAGGGTAAATTCCAATTTTCGAAAGCCCGTATAAGAGTTGTTTCTGTGCATGTTTTATCTCCTCCACCTGACTCATCTTTATAGAAGGCAAGGGACATGTCCCATTCATTTTTGTAATTTCCTCCCTCTGAGACAGTGAATGGAACATGGCTGGTATTCAATAGGTCTTTGTTGGTCCGGTTTAAATTGAATTCTACCTGGCACTCTTTTTTTTTTTTTAATAAATTTATTCTTTGATTTAAAAATGTTTGAAAACATATTATATAATGTTGGTCTAGGTAAGGCAGATTTGAGAAGATTTGAGTTGGATTTGTCTTATTTCTGGTGGTGACTAGGTTTTTAATAAACCCAAGGAGTCAAGATAAAATATAGTTTGAATATTTTTAGACAACTCTGAATTAGAAGAATTCGCTGGCACTTTGAAAGGGCAAATTGTGACATAAAATTATTTGGATCAGTTATAGGATTGGTGAAATTGAATGGGATGATTTTACCTAGGGCAAGGTGTCATTCTAGAAAGTACTGTTTCCAAATGCCAAGTGAGAGAGCCATGGCCAGAGATTGCCTTAGAAAACAATAGGGATTGGAGAGAAGGAGAAAAGAAGTGAAAATATCAAATAAAGGTAAATATTCTGATTTTCCCTTTCTGTTTCCTACTAATGAAATAATTTGTCTTCACTGGGGTATACATGAACAAGCATGTGGGACTTCCCTGGTGGTCCAGTGGTTAAGACTCTGCTTCCACCTGCAGTGGGGTGAGGGTTTGATCCCTGGTCTGGGAACTAAGATCCCTCATGGCCAAAAAAAAAAAAAAAAGAGAGAGAGAGAGAGAGACAAATCTGAGTTTGAGTTAAAACAGAGAGTCACAAGTATACAAAATTGTTATGTTAGGCAATTTAGCCTATCTAATGTCAGTTTTCCCATGTATAAAATGGTACATGATCTCCAGGGCTGCTGCAAGAGATGATCCAATGAGATAAGAAATGTAAAGACCCCTGCAGAGTCCCTTGCCTGTAGTTCAGTAAATGGACTTTCCCTTTCAGGTCCTTTCCTTGAGATAACTGTGGAGAGCTTAGTGGCAGTTCAGAAATCAAGAATGTGTTCTCACAAATGTTATATGATTGTTCTTTTTGATGGTGCCATGAGCAGTGTCACTGGTATTCTCAGAAGCTGAGTGTGGAGACCTGAAGATGGAGCTGGTCATGTGTACATATGGGCAGCTGGTGCAGGGAATCAAAATGGGACTGAGAGGGTAACAGGCAGGAAGTCTAGGGGTCTCCAAATGGAGGAAATAGGCTGCCAGTGTCAGACGTTTTTCTCTCTCTCTTAAGCGGCAGGAGAAAACAAACTACAAGGGTCAGATTTTTTTCCCTTCTCTATACAAAATTAAAAGGAAATTTCTCTTAAAATTCTGTGTTGCCATGATGACACCTGGCTCCACCTGAACTTAACTTTTCCCAAACCTTGAGCTAACCAATGCGTTTTTTCTTATGGAAATGGTTTTCTTAAGCTATGTTAATGAACTATGTATTTACCCTAGACTCTGTCATTCTTCAAGTTGGTTCCACTTAAGACTCAGAACAGACTTCCCTTGTGGCTCAGCTGATAAAGAATCTGCCTGCAAAGCGGGAGACCTGGGTTTGATCCCTGGGTTGGGAAGATCCCCTGGAGAAGGGAAAGGCTAACCACTCCAGTATTCTGGCCTGGAGAATTCCATGGACTATACAGTCCATGGGGTCACAAATGACCTGCCTCTTGAGAAACCTGTATGCAGCTCAGGAAGCAACAGTTAGAACTAGACATGGAACAACAGACTGGTTCCAAATAGGAAAAGGAGTACGTCAAGGCTGTATATTGTTACCCTGCTTATTTAACTTATATGCAGAGTACATCATAAGAAACGCTGGGCGGGATGAAGCACAAACTGGAATCAAGATTGCTGGGAGAAATATCAATAACCTCAGATATGCAGATGACACCACCCTTATGGCAGAGAGTGAAGAGGAACTAAAAAGCCTCTTGATGAAAGTGAAAGAGGAGAGTGAAAAAGTTGGCTTAAAGCTTAACATTCAGAAAACTAAGATCATGGCATCTGGTCCTATCACCTCATGGGAAATAGATGGGGAGACAGTGGAAACAGTGTCAGACTTTATTTTTTGGAGCTCCCAAATCACTGCAGATGGTGACTGCAGCCATGAAATTAAAAGACGCTTACTCCTTGGAAGGAAAGTTATGACCAACCTAGATAGCATGTTAAAAAGCAGAGACATTACTTTGCCAACAAAGGTCCATCTGGTCAAGGCTATGGTTTTTCCAGTGGTCATGTATGGATGTGAGAGTTGGACTATAAAGAAAACTGAGTGCCGAAAAATTGATGCTTTTGAACTATGGTGTTGGAGAAGACTCTTGAGAGTCCCTTGGACTGCAAGGAGATCCAACCAGTCCATCCTAAAGGAGATCAGTCCTGGGTGTTCATTGGAAGGACTGATGCTGAAGCTGAAACTCCAGTACTTTGGCCACCTCATGCGAAGAGTTGACTCATTGGAAAAGACCCTGATGCTGGGAGGGACTGGGGGCAGGAGGAGAAAGGGACGACAGAGGATGAGATGGCTGGATGGCATCACCGACTCGATGGGCATGAGTTTGGGTAAACTCTGGGAGTTTGTGATGGACAGGGAGGCCTGGCGTGCTGTGATTCATGGGGTCGCAAAGAGTCGGACACGACTGAGCGACTGAATTGAACTGAACTGAACTGAAGACTCAGAACAATAAGGGTTCAACAAACCAGTATGTTTTACTCATACATTGTTCTTCTAATCTATGCTAATGAAACTATATATTTACTTGGAAACCTGCTTTTCTTCAAGATTCATGTCAATCATTTTATGGCCTGGGATGACTCATCTGGTGCCAATGTTATCTCAAAATGCATGTTATGAGTGAGGGGCCTGGTGCCACTCAGAGTTTTGAGACATCTCCTTTCTCTAATTAACAGTTTGCTGATAGGTATATAAATACTCCTAAAGGCTAGCGGGAGGAGGGAGGGACACTCTTTCTGCCCCCTGCTGATGGCTATGTCAGAAGCTTTGACTATTTCTTTATATTTTAATAAAACTTTATCACACAAAAGCTCTGAGCAATCAAGCCTCATCACTGGCCTTGTCACTAGCCCCAGACTGAATTCCTCTTCTCTGGAGGCCAAGAATCCCAGCGTCTTTCTTGGCTCAGCAACAACCTTTCAACACTGAGGTGCTGGGTTCAAGTTGAGGCTTGTGTGGATGGTGCACTGTTGAGGTTTGTATCACCCCCTCTCTCATCTGGCAAGGACTCTTGGCCAGTGTGATTGGTGGGGTCCTTTGCCACCTGTGGATCACTCACCTGGAAGCCTTTGCTGCTCCTCACTCAAGCCTGTTGGGTTTCAGACACTGGTATGGGGTGTGCATGATATCTGGGGCACCTAGGACTGTTTCAACCAAAGGAAATACTCAGAGTCAGAGCTGACTCCATACAAACCTGGGTTCAGTCCCTGCTGGGAGCAGCCCTGGGCCATATCTTGAAAAATGAAAAAATGCCTATTTATTTGAAGCACCTTTGGGTCCAACACGGGATGACCATATATTTAAAAAAATTTTTTTATCTATTTTTGGTTGTGCTGGGTCTTTGTTGCTGTGTGGGCTTTTTTCCTAGTTGCAGCAAGCAGGAGGCTACCCTCTGTTGTGATATTCTGGTTTCTAACTGCAGTGGCTTTTCTTGTTGCAGAACATGGGCTCTAGGACATGTGGGCACATTAGTTGCTCCATGGGCAGGTGGAATCTTCCCAGATCAGGGATGGAGCCCATGTTTCTCCTGCATTGGCATGTGGATTCTTCACTCCTGAGCCACCAGGGAATCCCGGCCATGTATGTTCATTGTCCAGAGCAGGATGCTTTTGAGAATGAGTGAGGGCATCATAGATATCGTTCTGGGATGTCAGGCACAACTAAGACTGTCCCGGACCAAAGCAGGATGTAAGGTCATCCTTGTCAGAGAGCCTGGGCAAAGGGGTGTGTATTAGATTGTTCCATCTGGAGTTATCTTCATTGTCTTTGCAAGGGCTTCAGCCCATAGCTGAATATCCATCTTGATTTAGTGATTTCCTTTAGCTACAATTAAGAGCTTAATTTTCTGAAGACTCAATTATGAGAAAGACCCACTAGGATTTGTGAAGAATAATATAAATACTTCCATTTGCATAATTATTTACAGTTTACAGAGCATTTTCACACACATTATGTCACCAATCTGGACCTCCTCCCTAAATTTCAAACCTCTAAACAGCAAACCTCCTATCTCTGAAATATAACATAGTCCTCACTGCGCTCTGCAGTGTCTGTCTGTCTCATGCCTATTTCTCTTCCTCCAGGAAGCATTCCCTGATCTCAGCACATCATCCCTACCCTCATAAAAAGGTGTCCCTCCTTAGTAACCTATGTGCTTGTCTACCTTGCTTACTAGAGAGTGCTTCTTTGAGGAAGGAGTAGGATTGATTCTCTGCTGTATTCCAAGAACCAACTCAGAGTAGGAACTTGGGGAATAGTTGCCAAATAAATGGAACTGGGGCTTCCCAGGTGGTTCTTCCGAAGACTCCACCTGCCAATGCAGGAGATATAAGAGACGTGGGTTTGATCCCTGGTTCAGGAAGACTCCCTGGAGGAGGTAATGGCAATCCACTCCAGTATTCTTGTCTGGAGAATGCCATGGACAGAGGAGCCTGGTGGGATCCAGTCTATGGGGTTTCGAAGAGTCAGACAGCTGAGCACACACAATGACACACACACAAATGAACCTGACCTGACTGGTGCTTCTCAATCACCTGAAGAGCAGCCCTGGGTGGGGCTGGAGATTCTGCATATCCACCAAGCACCCCGGTGATGCTGAGGCTGTAGGTCCTTGGACCATAGTTTGGGTAGGTGTACAAGCACTAATATTTAAACCTGATTGTTCACTGAAATCACCTGGGAAAGTTTTAGATTGCTCCATGCTTGGAGTACACCTCTGGATTTTCTGATTTGATGGATAAGGGTACACTTGGGCATCAAGAATTTTTATAGCTTCCCAGATGTTTCTAAGTATATAGAATTTGAGAACCAGGATACTGTAGGGAAATTTGCCATTACTATGTAACTTTCAAAAGGAAGGGTGTGGTTCCATATAAACCTAGAAAGGTGAGTGTTAATTGTACCTTATAAATTCAGAGTTCACAAAGGACTGTAAACATATATCCATTATTTCATTAGTTCCTTACAACCTGGGAGGAACACTTTTTCACATAAGAAGCAGACTCAGCAAAGTGAAAGAAAGTGAAGTCGTTCAGTCGCATCCAACTCTTTGTGACCCCATGGACTATAGCCTACCAGGTTCCTCTGTCTCTGGGATTCTCCAGGCAAGAATACTGGAGTGGGTTGCTGCTTCCTTCTCCAGGGGATCTTCCTGACTCAGGGATCAAACCCAGGTCTCCCGCATTGAAGGCAGATGCTTTATCCTCTGAGCCACCAGGGAACTGAGCAAGGTGATCCTTTTTTTTTTTTCCATTTATTTTTATTAGTTGGAGGCTAATTATTTTACAATATTGTAGTGGTTTTTGCCATACATTGACATGAATCAGTCATGTATTTACATGTGTTCCCCATCCTGATCCCCTCTCCCGCCTCCCTCTCCACCCCATCCCTCTGGGTCTTCCCAGTGCACAAGCCCCAAGCACTTGTCTCATGCATCCAACCTGGGCTGGTGATCTATTTCACCCTTGATAATATACATATTTCGATGCTGTTCTCTCAAAACATCCCACCCTCGCCTTTTCCCACAGAGTCCAAATATCTGTTCTGTACATCTGTGTCCTTTTTTCTGTTTTGCATATAGAGTTATCATTACCATCTTTCTAAATTCCATATATATGCGTTAGTATACTGTATTGGTCTTTATCTTTCTGGCTTACTTCACTCTGTATGATGGGCGCCAGTTTCATCCATCTCATTAGAACTGATTCAAATGAATTCTTTTTAATGGCTGAGTATATATGTACCACAGCTTCCTTATCCATTCGTCTGCTGATGGGCATCTAGGTTGTTTCCATGTCCTGGCTATTATAAACAGTGCTGCAATGCACTTTGGGGTGCACGTGTCTCTTTCAGATCTGGTTTCCTCGGTGTGTATGCCCAGAAGTGGGATTGCTGGGTCATATGGCAGTTCTATTTCCAGTTTTTTTAAGAAATCTCCACACTGTTCTCCATAGCGGCTGTACTAGTTTGCATTCCCACCAACAGTTGTAAGAGGGTTCCCTTTTCTCCACACCCTCTCCAGCATTTATTGCTTGTACACTTTTGGATAGCAGCCATCCTGACTGGCATGTAATGGTATCTCATTGTGGTTTTGATTTGCATTTCTCTGATAACCAGTGATGTTGAGCATCTTTTCATGTGTTTGTTAGCCATCTGTATGTCTTCTTTGGAGAAATGTCTGTTTAGTTCTTTGGCCCATTTTTTGATTGGGTCATTTATTTTTCTGGAATTGAGCTGCAGGAGTTGCTTGTATATTTTTGAGATTAATCCTTTGTCTGTTGCTTCGTTTCCTATTTTCTCCCATTTTGAAGGCTGTCTTTTCACCTTGGTTATAGTTTCCTTTGTTGTGCAAAAGCTTTTAAGTTTCATTAGGTCCCATTTGTTTATTTTTGCTTTTATTTCCAATATTCTGAGAGGTGGGTCATAGAGGATCTTGCTGTGATTTATGTCGGAGAGTATTTTGCCTATGTTCTCTTCTAGGAGTTTTATAGTTTCTGGTCTTACTTACATTTAGATCTTTAATCCATTTTGAGTTTATTTTTGTGTATGATGTTAGAAAGTGTTCTAGTTTCATTCTTTTACAAGTGGTTGACCAGTTTTCCCAGCACCACTTGTTAAAGAGGTTGTCTTTTTTCCATTGTATATTCTTGCCTCCTTTGTCGAAGATAAGGTGTCCATAGGTTTGTGGATTAACCTCTGGGCTTTCTATTCTGTTCCATTGATCGATATTTCTGTCTTTGTGCTAGTACCATACTGTCTTGATGACTGTGGCTTTGTAGTAGAGTCTGAAGTCAGGCAGCTTGATTCCTCCAGTTCCAATCTTCTTTCTCAAGATTACTTTGGCTATTCGAGGTTTTTTGTATTTCCATACAAATTGTGAAATTATTTGTTCTAGTTCTGTGAAAAATACCGTTGGTAGCTTGATAGGGATTGCATTGAATCTATAGATTGCTTTGGGTAGTATAGTCATTTTGACAATATTGATTCTTCCAATCCATGAACATGGTATATTTCTCCATCTGTTTGTGTCCTCTTTGATTTCTTTCATCAGTGTTTTATAGTTTTCTATGTATAGGTCTTTTGTTTCTTTAGATAGATATACTCCTAAGTATTTTATTCTTTTTGTTGCAATGGTGAATGGTATTGTTTCCTTAATTTCTCTTTCTCTTTTCTCATTGTTAGTATATAGGAATGCAAGGGATTTCTGTGTGTTAATTTTATATTCTGCAACTTTACTCTATTCATTGATTAGCTCGATATGATTATCTCAATAGATGCAAAAAAATCCTTTGACAAAATTCCACATCCATTTATGATAAAAAACTCTCCAGAAAGCAGGAATAGAAGGAACATACCTCAACATAATAAAACCTATATATGACAAACCCACAGCAAGCATTACCCTCAATGGTGAAAAATTGAAAGCATTTCCCCTAAAATCAGGAACAAGACAAGGGTGCCCACTCTCACCACTACTATTCAACATAGTTTTGGCAATTTTGGCCACAGCAATCAGAGCAGAAAAAGAAATAAAAGGAATCCAGATAGGAAAAGAAGAAATGAAACTCTCACTGTTTGCAGATGACATGATCCTCTACCTAGAAAACCCCAAGGTGATCCTTAAAAGCAGAGCTGTGAATCAAACTTTTTAAAAAAAACTTCAATTTTTTTCCCCCCCTGAGGTCAATGGAAAAAACAGGGTTGTTAAGTCAAGTCCCAGCCCTGACAGTTGAGCTGTGGGTCACTTGACTTTGGACCTCACGTTTGTTCTATGTTTCAACCCCTCCCCCATGCTTATGACACCCAGGCAGCCCTCCTGGGCAATGGGTCCTGCCAGCTCCTCTGTGTTGCCTCTAGGTGCCTGGATGAACACACTCCTGTGCTCTCCCCTTCTCCAGCTGTCAAACTCCCATACTCACTTTAATACTCAGCTCGGAGGTCCCTGCTTCCCTTGGCCAATGGTAATCCCTCCCACAGGCACCCCTTTAGTGACCACTGCTGTCTATTTCTTCTTTTACTTCTTCTAGCCTGTGAGATCTTCAACTCTATGAGCCATGTCTTATTTTCTTGTACTCCCTACACACATTACAGGGTCTGATAATGATGTGCTCAGTAAATATGTTAAATAAAAAGAGTGATGAAATTAATCTGCTTTGGAGAGATGTTTTAAGATGATAAGGACTAGGAAGACTTAAAAAAATTACTTTAGAAAGTTAAAAACATGATGTTCAATGTAAGATATTATACTGTTATGATTATTCATAGTAATATTGTTGTTTATTAATTTTATTTTAGCCTTCCAGGATGCAAACCTGCTTATGCATTTTTGTATCAGAAATTTCCAATTGGTTAAATAAGTCTTCCTGTTGCTTTAACAGTTCAAGGGTGTGATAAGAAGAAGAGTCATTTAAAGTTAATCTCAAGATGGGGAACAAAAGAAAAAAAGTTACCCATAATCTCACCACCCAAGTATACACTGGTAAAATTTTGATATGTTTCTTTCCAGTCTGTTCTTTGCACACAGTGTTTTCTAAAATAGAGTTGTAATGATGCTGTTTGTGTTCCATTTTATGCCTGTCTTTTTCACTTAAGATTGTAGCATACTTATTCCCACCAGTTGTTCCAACTTTTACAGGCATCTTTTTCAATGGTGTGTACTGTATAACCCTTATGTAAACTGTGGTTGTATAGACCATAGTTTACAGAGGAGTTACCCAGCTACTGGACATTGAGATTGTGCTTTTTGTTTTCATCTATGCTGAATGATGCTATAGTGCTGATTTGTGATAAAGACATTTCTCTGAATTTAGGATTATCTCTTTGTGGGGTCAATTTCCAAAGGATTAATCCCCCAAATTTATGCTTTTCATTCACCAAAAGCAGTGTATGTGAGTGATCACTTCATTGTCCTGTTTACAGAACTAGGTATCATAAAATCTTCAGTTGTGGTTAATTTGATAGGTGAAAAAAGCTATTTCACATTAATTTGCATTTCTCTTATTACTAGGGAGTTTGAATAAATATCAAATGTTTAGCATGGGTTTAGAGGTTCTTCTGAATTTAAAAGGAGTTTTTAATATATAAACTTCCCAGGCAACTATTATCTGCCTCTCCCTACTGTAAGAACTTATAATTCTGTAATGTATAAATACCAGTGTCTTATTTAATAGACATTCAGTGAGCTCCATCTCTGCTAAATGCAAATGAAAGATGGTATCTACCCTTTCCCTAGATGTTCAAAAACTTTCCTATTGTATATTAAAAAATTATTTTCTTTTAAAATTTTGTAGTTAATATTACAATTAGTTTGGTAAATGAAAAGATGTCTACAGAATCATTTTGCTGGTTGGACATAATATTGTCTCTTTCAAAATTACATATTACTTGAGGAATTCCTCAACTTGAGAATTGAGAATGGGAGGGAGGCTGGTAGGAGAGGAGGAGGTTAGGAAACCAACCTCAAAGTTCATTAAAACTTGATTACTGGGGTAAGATATCAACTAAGTAAGAAATGTGCTTTCTTGGTGGTTCAGTGGTAAACAATCTGCCTGCCAATGCAGGAGACATAGGTTCAATCCCTGGTCCAAGAAGATCCCTGGAGAAGAAAATGCAACCCACTCCAGTATTCTTGTCTGGAGAACCCCATGAACAGAGGAGTCTGGTGTGCTACTGTCCATGGGGTCGCAAAGAGTCAAATACAACTCAGTGACCGAACAACAAAAACAGCAAAGTAAGAAATGCATAGAAAATAAAGCAAAAGAAAACATATAAAAATGTCTTTAAACATTTCCCTACTGTTGAGTATTTGGATGAATTGCTGCTTGTAGCTCTGAGCATAAAACAAAATATGTGTGGTAGGATTATGGGTAATATAGCATTTTTTCCCTTTATGCTTTTCAAGTTTTTGTCATTATCCTTTCTTATTTTTAATTATCAAGTGAAATTGTTATATTAAAATTATTAGTACTAGTGGTTCCTTTTTCATATGGTGTTTTAGCAAAGTATTGTACTTCACTACATTTATTGCAAACTTATTTATTTATTTATTTAGAGTAGGAAATTTCCCCCCAAATATTATTAGGAATATGATGTTAAAAGGTACCTTCTGACTCTATAATCTGTGATCTTGTGATCTTTGTATAATACATATGTGTCACAAATATGAATATATGTTAGCATTAAGTTATGCTGTGTTTGTATAATATAAAATAACAAATGGCATTCAATTTAGCAGTTCATCACAACAAATCAAGAAAGTTATTTTTAACTAAAAACAAGAAGAAAGACTAGTATCTCGGTGAGTTCATTGAGAAATCAACAATTTCATTCTGTGAATTTAGATGTTATTACTTTAAAGCAATGCTTTAAATGATCTTAAAATTTTTCAGACACTTCTTAGGCAGGCACATAATTTATATTTGTCAAATAAATTGGTTCTAAATAAAGAAGGTTGAACACTGAAGAATTGATGCTTTTGAACTGTGGCGTTGGAGAAGACTCTTAAGAATCCCTTGGATTGCAAGATCAAACTAGTCAATCTTAAAGGAAATCAACCCTGAATATTCACTAAAAGGACTGATACTGAAGCTGAAGCTACAATACTTTGGCCACATAATGTGAAGAGCTGACTCATTAGAAAAGACCCTGATTCTGGGAAAGATTGAAGGCAGGAGAAGGGGATGACAGAGGACGAGGTGGTTGGATGGCATCTCCAACTCAATGGACATGAGTTTGAGCAAGCTCCAGGGGATGGTGATGGACAGGGAAGCCTGGTGTGCTGCAGTCCATGGGGTTGCAAAGAGTCGGACACGACTGAGCAACTGAACAACAACAAAATAAAGAATCTGAATATTCCTTTATTTATAAAATTTTTGTTTGATTTAAAGTGCATCTGCTCTTTCGAAGGAGATATTTCATGGACCAGGTGATTATTATCTTTTAATCTGAATTCTCTTTGATTAAAAAATAACTGACTGACTATCTGAAATCAATCCATACCTAATTTTAGATCTATATTTATAGAATAATCAGGGCACTGACTTGCCAGGAGAGAGGGAGATGAACTAATGAACTTCTGAAAGACTCTTCTCTATTTTAGGTATTTCAGAATTTAGAAGTTAAAAAAAATAACAGGAAAATAGCACCTAAAATTGATAAAATTTTATCCTATGGACTTTGAGGGCTCCTATGTTGATTAAATGCTTTGTTTAGAGTACCTTTGTGTGTGTGTGTATGTGTGTGCGTGTGTGTTTGTGTATAAATAGAAGATTCTCATGTTATCAACTAAATTTAATATTTGATTTTCCTAATGCTTGGAACAGTGGAAACAGTGGCTAATTTATTTTTTTGGGCTCCAAAATCACTGCAGATAGTGATTGCAGCCATGAAATTAAAAGACGCTTACTCCTTGGAAGGAAAGTTATGACCAATCTAGACAGCATATTAAATAGCAGAGACATTACTTTGCCAGCAAAGGTCCGTCTAGTCAAGGCTATGGTTTTTCCAGTGGTCATGTATGGATGTGAGAGTTGGGCTGTGAAGAAAGCTGAGCGCTGAAGAACTGATGCTTTTGAACTATGGTGGCAGAGACTCTTGAGAGTCCCTTGGACTGCAAGGAGATCCAACCAGTCCATCCTGAAGGAAGTCAGTCCTGAATATTCATTGGAAGGACTGATGCTGAAGCTGAAACTCCAATCCTTTGGCCACCTGATGCGAAGAACTGACTCATTGGAAAAGACCCTGATGCTGGGGGAGGTTGAAGGCGGGAGGAGAAGGGGACGACAGAGGATGAGATGGCTGGATGGCATCACCGACTCGATGGATATGAGTTTGGATAAACTCTGGGAGTTGGTGATGGACAGGGAGGCCTGGTGTGCTGCGATTCATGGGGTCTCAAAGAGTGGGACACCGACTGAGCGACTGAACTGAATGGAACTGAATGCTTGGAAAGGTGCTAAAACCTTTCCTATAGATTGTTTTAGAGGAAGAATTCTTGAATGCATAAGCACTGAAGTTATTGCCAAGTTGAAGAAAATAAACTTGAAGTTACAAGCTATGGTGTATTTTCTGCAAATGAAGCAGGTTATTATCAATTTCTTCAAAAGTGCATGAAAGTTGTTACTGTGAAATATAAGAAAATTCTTGATATGAAATACTTTTGATAGAGTCCTTTTAAAAATCAGGAAATAATGGGGAATTGAAGAGACTAATAGAATGTGTTATGTATGAAAACCACTTTTTCTTTCCATGAGTTGAAGGTATTATATTGTAAACCAGTGTTTATATAGTATATCCTCAGGGGAGGAGAGCTCAGTGTGTTAATTTTTTAACAGCATTCTACTTGGTAGTGTTAAATGTATTCTCTCTTTGAACTGTTGTGAATTTAATGGGCCATTCTAAATGTTGGCAGGAGATATTAGTATGGGAATTATAATGGAACATTCTAACCCATATCTTTTTAGTTAGAGAGTTGAAAATAGCTTTTATCTGCCTCCCCCAAATATGCTGCCCCAATATATACCTATGAGAAATTTAAACCTCTGGAGATGAGCAATTTTATTCTGCTCTGGGATATCTGGAAGATGACTCCTAGCCAGAACACACACTCAAAATAGAATCTTGTTAATAAAATAATTAACATCCACAGTTTACCTGAATTCTACCCAAATGTATAGTGTTTAAAAGGATCTTTAATTATTTCAACAAATGTGGCAATGGCTGTTGTTTCAATTGTATTTACCCAGAGAGTATCATACAGGATTGTATGATAAATGTCAGAAACTGGCTTTAGATCACCAGTAGCCTTGAGATTTCTAAGTGTGCCCTGCTCTATGGTATGTAAACACACTAATTTCCACACACTGTTTCAGAATTAGTAATACAGTAAATTGCATTTGATTTTTTTTTTTTTTTGTATTCAGGTGGTCTCAATTTAAAATATGATAGATCCAGACATTCAAAATGGGAGCCATGCATAGAATATTTATTCATGTAACAAAGCATTCTTTGATACCTTATTTTAGGTACACAACTAGCTTCTAGACATCTAAACCAACAATTATAGTTTCAAGACCTCTAAGACAAAGACTCCTGTCCTTGATAGCTTTCTAATGGAAACTGAGGTTGTTTCCATAGAGTAAGTTCTCGGGGGCTCAGAGAGAAAAATCTATCCTTGTTATATAGCTTTGTCCAAGATCTTACCTTGCCTCAGCTTTTTAGTTTTACAGACTTTGTCTTATTCTTTAATGCTAGTTAGAAGCTTTTCTTTTTATCATCTTTATTTTCGCAGTGGTGAGTTATATTTCTAGTGCCCTATTTCCCTCCTATTACTGTCCTTTTTTTTTTTTTTTTTTCAGGCTGTGTGCCAAATAAGTTTAAAAATTTCTGCCTTGTCCTGTAGTTGTCCTCATTTTCCTTCATCACGTGTGGGGCTAATAGTGTTTTCTGGGTGAGAGTGTCTTATCTTTCCTTTTACTTTCTTTTCCTCTTTATATTATAGAACCCAAATCTGTTTTTAAAACCAGATCTCTCTGGTTTTAATGTTCTTTCCCCAAATAAGACTTTTTTTGGCTTTGTTTTGTTTGGTTTTTGCAAAATATATTAATTCTGAAGCCTTCCCAGCCTCTCACAACTATTTCCTTTCTCACTTAACTTTTATTTTTCTTGAATAAATAATCGCCTCATTTTTCATTTGCGTCATTAGCTATCTAAAGAAAGAAAGTGAAGTCGCTCAGTCGTGTCTGACTCTTTGCGATCCCATGAACTGTGGCCTACCAGGCTTCTCCGTCCATGGGATTTTCCAGGCAAGACTACTGGAGTGGGTTGCCATTTCCTTCTCCAGGAAATCTTACCAACTTAGGGACTGAACCCAGGTCTCCCGCATTGTAGGCATACGCTTTATTGTCTGAACCATCCGGGAAGTCCCACAATCCCCAGCTCTGGAGGCTGATGCCTTATCCATTAGGCCACTGGGTCACCACCCATTATCTATGTACTTATTTTTATTTTTTCTTGTGCATTCAATCCAAAGTCATATGCCACCCAATGTTTTTTTTCCCCAGATGTTCAAATATATCAGAAAACTCATCAAATCTGGTTTTCCTAAAGCCCCCCTTCCTGAAATCCCCTCTCTTATTCCACAAGTGACCAGTTGCTGCTAACTCTGCCTCTCAGCTCTCCTGTTGGGACAGTTGATAGCACTTGCCCTTCCTTCCTGGACTCCATGTCTTCCTTTTCTTCATTTACTCCCTTGCGGTGTTGTCTAACTGTTCTATTTATCCAGTCCTGCACAATAAACCATATTAAAACTCACTGTCCTCAAACAGTGTCTGATCACCACCGTTCAGCGGGTTAACGCAGTCTTCGGCTCCACTTGGTAGTGACGGGGGAACAGGGGTGTCTGCAGTCGTCCTAGGGCTTGACTGTTCTGCAATGTGTAGGTGCCTCATGCACACGGTCGGCAGTCCATGCTGCTGGTTGACTGGGGGCTCAGCTTGGGCAGTCAGTCAGAGTGCCTGGGGCACGGCTTCTCTGTGTGGCTTGGGATTTTCAAAGCATAGTAGCTGGGTTCTCTGAGGAAGCATTCCAAGAATGAGTTTTTCGAGATGCCCAGAGAGACTCCTCAAGTCTTCTTGTAGCTAGCTTTGGAAGTCCTAGAACATCATTTTTGCTGCATTCTGTTGTTCAAAGAAGCCACTGAGGCAAGCTCAGATGCCAGGGAGAGGAATTAGACATCTCTTAATGTGAGGAGCAGCACGTGTGTAGAGAGGGGGCGATCCCATTGGCAGCCATCTTTGAAGTTCGCTAACATGATGGGTTAGCTAACGCTCCTGTCATAAACGCCAGCATTTCAGTGACTTGAATCAATGCCGCTTTGTTTCCGATTCACATATCGCTTCTCTCCCCTTCCATCTCATGGCTCCACATTCCCTTAGAGAATTAGAGTCCTATGCTGTAATTTAACATAGTTTTTCATTCATTTTTCTCTACACTTGGTAGAGACTCATGTGCTTCATGTATAGGAAAGTTTCCCGCGTTATTTCTTGTAAGTTTTTCTGTTCTATTTCTGGACACCCCCCCCCCCCCCGCCATTTTTCCCTTTATTGTTTCCTTTATCATTCCAATTAGGTATTGGTAATCTTGAGCTGATTATCTAATTTTCTTATCTTCCTTTCTTCTGCTTCTTTTATATATACTTTCGGGGAGACTGCTCTAATTTTATCTTTGAACACTTTTATTAAATCAAAAATTGGGGTCCGTCTGTCAAGTTTAAAAAATATTTTTTCTGGTGTTTTGGATTTTATCTTTCTAAAGCATCTTGCTCTTGTCCATAGGATGTATCTTCTCTTATCTTCCTGATGATATTATCATGCTTCTTAAAAAATATTAAAAAAAAATTTCTTGCTGCTTCTGTGTCTTCAAGATTCCTAGTATCTTTTCTTTGGTCTCAATCTTTTTCATTAGAAATTATGCTTCCATATCTAGTGCTTTCCCCCTTTGCTTATTCACATTAAGAATTAAAGCATTAAAAATTGAATGGTGAAAAGTCCAAGCTGACCTCATGAGTGGGCATAATACCCTCTGATGAGCTTCCCTGTAAGGAGGTTTGACAGGAAACTCTTCCTTCTGGCCCAGAGGCAGTCCTTGGTCGTTTTTCCTCAGGGGACATTCAGTCTCCTCGACACTAATCTCTGTAGGGGTGTGCACACACATCTAGGTCACCATAGAAACCGAGCCGAGTTCCCTGTGCTCGGCTCAGCAGGTTCCCACTAGGAGTCTTTTCCACATACACTAGTGTCTATGTGTCAAGTCCAGTCTCCCAGTTCATCCCCCTCCCCCGCCCATGTCCAGTGATTACTCCTCTACCTGCTCTGTACCTCCCAATTCCATGAAATATTTCATCTGTTGACATCTTTTTTCCTATTCAGTTTGCCCCTGTAAGTTTGTAGATTTTTCATGCCTTCATCTTTGTTTAGCAGGGTTCTGAGAGGAACAAGAGGGAGAGTGATCCCATTGCCTGTAGGTTTTTTTTTTTCCCCAATTATTTTTATTAGTTGGAGGCTAATTACTTTACAATATTGTAGTGGTTTTTGCCATACATTGACATGAATCAGTCATGGATTTACATGTGTGTAGGGTTTTATAACAACAAGGAAGACCCACACTTAGTTCCTATGGTTGTCTTTTTGCATTAAAATGGCAGTCCTAGGCTTTTCCCCAAAGCACTTAAGCCTAAGCTAGACGTGCCTTCCAACACATCTATACCATGTCCTGGGAGCAACCTTCTCCCATTTGTATTAAATTTTAAACTTGCTTTTTTTCTAAAAACAGTGAAGGATTACAGATTTATTCATGGTTAGGAGTGGAAAATCAGATTATGAACAGTGGGGCTTTATGTGACTTGGTCTTATATAGATTAGTAATGTGGGAGTGTGCTCAGTCATGATTGACTCTTTGCAGTCCCATGGACTGTAGCCCTCCAGGCTCCTCTGTCCATGGAATTTTCCAGGCAAGAATACTGGAGCGGGTTCTACACCAGGGGATCTTCCTGGCCCAGGAATCAAACCATATCTCTTGTGTCTCCTGCATTGGCAAGTGGATTCTTAACCAAGAGTGCCACCTGGGAAGTCCATATACTGGTAATGGAGAAAGCAAAAGCTTTTGGAGTCATAAGCATCTGGTTGTCCATCTCAGTTTTGCCACTAATACTGTGTGACTTAATGAAATTTGCTCAACCTTTCTCAACTTCAGTTTCCTTATCTATAAGGTATTAATAACACCTAACACCTAGCAAAGCTCTATTGAGAATTTAAGGAAATGATGGTAGAAAGTGGGCTTGTGATGATGCTTAATAAATTGTAGCTGTTTTTACTCTTACTAAAGTCTTGCCCAGACTTCCAATAAATAGAAGTTTCTAGAGCTACTGACAAATATTCTTTCTCAGTCCCAAACAACAGGACAACAGCAGACAATGCCTATTTAAAGAAAAGCCTCATTTAAATACTCGAGAAAAGCTATCTCCTTATCTTCCCCATAAATCTTCTTCTTTGCTTCTCATAATCCAGAAATGAGTTCCAGGCCTGGAGACAGCAGTATCAGGGCAATATTTTATGGTGTTATTGCACTTTGGATGCAAACATGCCCCAAGGATTTTATAAGCAAAAATGAAATTTCTTCCCATCCCTGTGGCATAAGCATTTCATTACTAAATTTATAGACAGATAAACAGTGACTCACAAAAATGAAAACTTTCTCCCCAACCTTGGCTATGACTAATGGACTTTGGCAGAAAATAGCTGTCCATGTACCTCCAAGCATCTCGTATTCAATTTCTGCAATCTGAATCTCCCACCTGGTACCCCAGGGATTGTGCGGAAGATGAGACTAAAGGAGTCTTCTCATTAAGATACCAGATGTTATGCTGGGACTGGAATCTGGGGAAGGAAAGATAGGGGCTGGAGGGAATGTCACCAAAATGTGAAGTTCCTAAGACTGTTGTTTACTGGAGTACAAAGGTATAAGTGTAAATGGGGAAGAGTGTATCTCATAGAAAGAGAGGACCTCCAGAGACTTGATTCTTCTGATTCCTAGCTGTGATCTGGTCATGCCATTCAATTTAACAAGTGTTAATTGTCTACTTGGGCTTCCTAGGTGGCTCGGTGGTAGAGAATCCACCTGCCAATGCAGGAGACATGTTTTCGATCCCTGGGTCAGGAAGATCCCTGGAGAAGGAAATGGTAATACACTCCAGTATTCTTTCCTGGGAAATCCCCTGGACAGAGGAGCTGTGGGCTTTAGTCCATGGAGTGGTAGAGTCAGATATGACTTAGCAGCTAAACAACAACAGTTGTCTACTTACTATGTGCCAGTTATACTCAAAGCCAGCACTGTATTGATTTTTTCCTCTCTACCCAGAAAAGAAATCCCAGTTCTTTGAACATTTCTTGATAGTTTTATTACGTAAGTAGATAAAATTCTTTGAAATGAGTTATTCTCTGCTAATGAAAAATTTGATTGAATTCAGTAAATATTGATTAATCATTATATGTGTGAAGTTTCACTGGGCAGGATCAGTGAGGGTTTCAGAGATGAATAAAGACCCAATTCATGCTCTCCTCTCTCCCTCCCCAAAGCCCACACTCCAAGCGAGAAGGTAGACATCAACAGAATGAGCTTGAATAGAAGCTGTGTGACGATGTATGCTCTCCAAGAGATTTATAAGACTCGAGAGTAGAGAGATGAAGAAGAGCTTTGGAAGGACCAGGGAACATTTCACAGAGATGATCTCATGACCGAGCAATAAAGGAACAGATAGAATTTTGATAAAAGAAGGAGAGAAGGAAAGATGTTCTAGATGGAGGGATTAGCCTACAGAAAGGCATAGCAGCATGACAGGATATGGGCATTTGGTGAAATAATGCATGAAATATAAAGTGTCTGGCAGAAGAATGACAGGAGATGACTGAAGAGGACCACTTATTCTTTGAATGTTTTACTATTCCCACCTGAAAAAAGAGGGAAAATAAAAACATTTACATCAAGATCTCTTCACATTTTACAGCTTCATGATTTTGATAACTAGAAGTAGGTCAGCTTAAAAACTGTCTATTGAAGAATTGGAGCAAAGCCAATCAGAAACCCTGAGAGAAGACCATCACTTAATTAGACATAGAAGAATCTCTGACTGAGGGAAAACTTACTCTATTTTCTTATTTTATTTAAAAATTCAAAGGGAAGGACACTAATTGTCCCAGTTTGTATCAGGTGTCATTGTTTCCCTAGACCAAGGATTGTTGGCATGGAATATGGGATTTCTAAGAAGAAGGTTGCTTTAATTTGAACCCTTGTTTATGCTGTTTATGATTCCCTGGTGGCTCAGACGGTAAAGAGTCTGCCTGTAATGCAGGAGACCCAGGTTCAATCCCTGGATCGGGAAGATCACCTGGAGAAGGAAATGGCAACCCACTCCAGTGTTCTTGCCTGGAGAATCCCATGGACAGAGGAGCCTGGTGGGCTACAGTCCATGGGGTCACAAAGGGTTGGACACGGCTGAGTGACTTCACTTTCACTTTTCACTTTATGGTGTGGACAAAAAGCAAACCCTGTAGAAAAGGGTGGAAAAGTGGGATGCTTTTCAGGTCAGAAAAATGTATATTATGTATCAATATTATGGTAACTTGCCCTAAATTTCATGGCTAGAATTTGAATGCCAAGCCTTGTGATAGTTCCACTGGATCCTTCTGCTTCTTAAATGAGATAATGTAAAATGTAAAATGAGATAATGTAAAATGTAAAATTATTAGTTTTATAGTTGTTTACAATAGGAGGGCTAGTCCAGTGTCAGTTACTCTGTCATTGTCAGAAGGGATATTTCTTCATAAACTTTATAGATCACACATACATTTAAGTGGCTGCCAAGTAGAAACCTGGATGGAATTGAAAAATCAGACAATCAGATAATGTTAAATGTAAAATTTAGGAATTTATAAAACATTTCAGATACTAGAGGTAGAATAATACTATTTTTGAAGTATGGACTTTCTGAAATCTCAATTGAATGCCTAGAATTTTCAACAAGCTTTATCTACTCTGATCAATATGGGCTCTTATGTCTCTCAGAACTATTCTTGTGGAGTGCTACCCTTATACCTGTACAACTTAGTATTCAGCCAAAGACTTAAAGTTAGTTGTTCAGTCATGTCCACCTCTTTATAACCCCATGTATTGTATCCCACTGGATTCCTCTGTCTAGGGAATTCTCCAGGCAAGAATACCAGCGTAGATTGCCATTTCCTTCTCCAAGGGATCTTCCCAACCCAGGGACTGAACCTGGGTCTCCTGCATTGCAGACAGATTCTTTACTGTCTGAGCCACCAAGGAAGCCCAAAACTTAATGGGGCCCCAAATGCAGATTTAAAGTACTTTTTTCTATGCAACTCCCTCTTCTATGCTGCCCTCACCTGCAAATTCTGGTCAACTCAGTTCAGTTCAGTTCAGTCATTCAGTCGTGTCCGACTCTTTGCGACTCCATGAATCGCAGCACGCCAGGCCTCCCTGTCCATCACCAACTCCCGGAGTTTACTCAAACTCATGGCCATCAAGTCGGTGATGCCATCCAGCCATCTCATCCTCTGTTGTCCCCTTCTCTTCCTGTCCCCAATCCCTCCCAGCATCAGGGTCTTTTTCAATGAGTCAACTCTTTGCATGAGTGGCCAACTCATTCATCCCCAAATCTGATTTCTGTCTCCTCAGCTCAGCCAGACTATATTATTTCTTTCTGCACCACAATCTGAGAAGTGTTTCCAGGCAGAAAACCAAGGCAATCAGGAGGCTCAGTCTGTGCTTTGGTCATCAGTTATTGCTTCTCAGCTCCAAATCTGCTCCCTTGATGCGGAAGCCCTCACTGTACAACTCCTTTATTTCCTTCTCTCAAGGATCACAGTAGAGTGCTATCTGTTGTTTCATGTCTAAAAAGAGTCACTTAATATATTTTTCCCAGTTTTATAGTTGTTTATAGTAGGAGGACTAGTCCAGTGTCAGTTACTCCGTCATTGTCAGAAGGGATGTTTCTTCATAAACTTCATAGATCACACATACATTTAGGTGGCTGCCAAGTAGAAACCTGGAATTGAAAAATCAGACTCCCCTGGACCATTTTTGTTTCTTTCAGTTATGATGAAACAGTGGCTGACCCAGAGATATCCAGGCAGTCTCTCTCTGGAAGTTGAAAGTTGATTCATCTCATAATACCAATTATCCATGTACCTTAGACTTAGGCTTTAAGCTGGAGATAATTGGTGGGGCTAGCCTAAGACATTCTGAGTTGGTGTAGCTCCAGCAAGGGGTGTATTGATATAGGATCCTTTATTAGTGCCTCACTTTATTAGTCACATGGATAGATGATGTCATACTCACAGAATGTAAATAGAATGGCAAAAGCATTCATAGCTACACTATATAAAGAAAGTTTTAAGGGACTAAATATGTGACATGAGAAACATTTTTAATTTTTGAAGGGCTGTCACATGGGAGAAAAATTGAATTTGTTCTAGGTGAGCCAGGTGTCAGGAGCAGGATCAATGGGTGTTATAGGAAGAAATCATTTGTTGAATTGAAAAAAGAACTTTCTATCAACCAGGGTTCTCCAAAGATAGAAGAAGCTGTCACTGGAGAGAGTGACTTTATGTCAGTGGAAGTGTATTAGTTTTCTTTTGCAGCCAAATGCTCACAAATTGCCACAACTTTAACAGCTCAAAATCTTATCCAGTTTTATCTCAGTTATGTTGGTGAAAATTCTAGGTAGGCTTAGAAGGATACTCTGATTAGCATCTCACAACCTGGGAATCAAGATGTTGGCTAGCCTGGGAGATAATCTGCTTTAGGTTCATCCATGTTGTTGACAAAATTCAGTTCTTTGAGGCTGCAGGACTGACGTCCTCATTCCTTGCTGACTTTTAGCTATGGGTCATTTTTAGCTTCTAGAAGCCACCTGGACTCCTTGGAATTTTGTCCACTGCATTTTCAAAGCCAGCAGTGGAGTAGTGAGTCCTTCTTGTGCTCCAAATCCCTCTGACTCCTCCTTTTGCTACCAGTTGAGAAAGCTTTTAAGGGCTCATGTGATTAGATTCAGTCCATTCAGACAACTTCTCCCTTTTAAGGTTAACCATGTCTTATGACACCATCAAGGGAGCAGTATTTTCTCACATTTACAGGGTTCAGGGACTAAGGGCTATAGAATATGGGAGGTTATTTTTAGAATTCTGCCTACTATAGGAGATATCCCCACAGAGAATGGATGATTACTTAATAGGGATGTCATTCAATCTTCTCAAACATAGAATGTATCCTTTGACTAGATGAGCAAAAGGTCCTTTTCAGTCCTGAGATTTTATGAGTGTTTTGTTTAAATAGGATGCATAATAAAACATTTACTAAAACAGGGACTGAAATAGAGGACATGTTTACCCAGAGTATGTGTGCATGTTAAGTCGCTAAGTCATGTTCCATTCTTGCAATGCTGTGTAAAGCAGTCTGCCAGCCTTCTTTGTTCATGGGATTTTCCAGGCAAGAATACTAGAGCTGGTTGCCATTTCCTACTCCAGGAGACCTTCCCAACTCAAAGGTGAAGCCTGTGTCTCTTGGGTCTCCTACATTGGCAGGCAGATTCTTTACCACTTGCACCACCTGGGTTACCCAGAGTAGAAAATTTCATTGCTCTTCTAATATTGAGTAATCAGCTTGCACTGTGGCAAGTATTCTTGGTTACAATGCTAAACTGACAATATTTCTCTTGTTTCCCACCAATAGAGTCATTCCCTCTGGCCACACCCCATAACTGCTCCTTCTCCCCGACACCAAAGTAGTCTGCCACAAACCTCTTCTACCTTTCTATGCATCTGGGATGCTTATAGACACTAAAACTTACATTCACTCATTGATTTTTTTTTGAACTCCTTCTATGTGACAATTTCCTTCCTAAATAATTCAAGGGTTTCAGAGACATGAAGACATGACATCTGTTCCTAAGGAGTAAACTGTGCATTAGGGGAAACAAGTTGTGCACAAATAGCTGTTATTTAAGACCAAATGTGATATTTTTATAAATCAGTTGTGGGCTAGCATGGATAAAATGATGTGGGAATTTGAAAAAGGGAGGAATCATCCTTTTGTCCTGGGGGAATCTTGAGAAATATTCTGGGGGAGAGTTGTCTTTTGATCTGGGCCTTGAAAGATAGAAAGGGCTTGGGTATGTAGGAAGGGGGAATTGACATTTCAGACAGAGGGAGCTCTGGGGGCAAAGCTGGAGAAATAGGCTGGACTCATTTTGTAAGGTCTTGGTATGGAGTTTAATTTGATTCAATAGACCATAAGGAATATTCTGCTAAAGGCATATAACAATGCACCTGCCTCCTCCCAAAAAACTTAACAGAAACAAAGCAATTCAGATATTCACAAAGAACTCATGCCCAGGATTATAATGGCCCTAAGTAAACTTTAACAAGAAGCAATAAACTAAAAATATTCCTGGGGAAGAAAGAACACCTCGCTTTATCTCGTTTGTTCACTTTCCTTTGCCTTTGATTCTCATTGTTCCTATTTTGTAGTTTGAAGCTTCTTTTTGTGTTTGTCAATGAAGTCTGTGCAATGCTTTGAAAGCCCTGGATCCACTTTAAATTCTACTTTTTTTTTCCTCCTCAGTTGCTTTAACCTATGTCTGTCAAAAGCATATTTTGGTTCAGATGAATGCGCATATTCAAAGCCATTTAAAAAATTCTTTTTTAAATAAAATCAAATCAATTTTACTTCTTGAAGTATTCCCAGGTTGTCTTTCCTTTGATCGTAGAGGCTTGTTTTATACACCATAATTCAAAAGCAGGTGCACGGATTTCAGGTCTACTTGATACAGAAGGGCTTATAACTTTGGAGGACTAGGTGTCTATCATTAGGTGGCCATTTCATGACCCCTAGAAAGGTTCCAGCTCATCCTTCATTTTCACATGTAGACTCCAGGGCTACTGATACTTCTCAAGTTCTCATGTCTGGGCTTGAGGTGCATGCCAGTTAAAACCTTTCTAGGGCTTTCTGGGTAGCACTAGTGGTAAACAACCTGTCTGCAATGCCTCCTATAAGAGATGAGGGTTTGATCCCTGGGTCAGGAAGATCCCCTGGAGGAGGGCATGGTAACCCACTCTAGTATTCTTGCCTGGAAAATCCCATGGGCAAAGGAGCCTGACGGGCTCCAGTTCATAAGGTCACAAAGAGTCAGACATGACTGAAATGACTTAGCACACACACCTATTGGCATTAGCCATTGACAACTCAGAGTGACCAGAATACCAATAGGGTAGGGGGTTAAGAAAGAGTGTCATGAGGTACCAGAAGGGTGGTGAGCTCCATCAAGGGTTGTGGGGAGAGGCACCATCACAGGGAGAGGCTCTTTCCTCATTGCACATTTGATGGTTGTAGCCAAGTGTTATTTACAATGATCGTTTGACCAACATCACTTCTAATCTCAAAAACACTTGGTCACTCAGCATATGCCAGTTCTGGAGCCAGCCAAGGTCTTGGAAGACAGTGTGGCCTTCTACATGGGCCACTGATCACCTTGGGTTACTGGACGTATCTCCTCTCAGACATCCAGCTTCCACTTCCTGTCTCCTTCTTCTTTCAGGGATCTTTCCAGGTGATTTGAGAGGTAATCCATTCTTAAGAATTATAGAGACCTGGGTTTATATCTGGTTCCACAGCTCACTAGCTATGTGACTCTAGGAAACCACCTAACTTATTTTTTTGTTTGTTTTAATTGAAATATAGTTGATTTACAATATTATTTTAGTTTCTGGTATTCAGTGAAATGACTCAGATACACACACATACATATATGTGTGTATGTATATATATATATACATACACACACATATATATATTTTCATATTCTTTTCCATTGTGGTTTATAACAGGATATTGAATATAGTTCCCTGAGCTACACAGTAGGACCTTGTTTATTCATTCTATCCATAATAGTGTAATCTCTAAAATGAGATTACTGAGAATCTCATTTACTGAGAATCTCATTACTGAGAATGATCTCAGTTTCCAAGGCAAACCATTCAACATCACAGTAATCCACATTCACAAGTGGTGCTAGTGGTAAAGAACCTGCCTATCAATATGCAGGAGATATAAGAGATGCTGGTTTGATCCCTGGGTCAGGAAGATTCCCTGGTGTAGGAACCCTATTCTTGACCGGAAAATTCCATGGACAGAGGAGCCAGGCAGTCTACAGTTCATGGGATCACAAGGAGTCAAACACAACTGAGTACACACCCGTACCACACATGTCCCAACCACTGATGCCAAAGATGCTGAAGTTGACTAGTTCTGTGAAGACCTACAAGACTTTCTAGAACTAATGTCAAAAAAGATATCTTTTTCATCATAGGGGACTGGAATGCAAAAGTAGGAAGTCAATAATTACCTGGAGTAACTGGCAAGTTTGGCCTTGGACTACAACACAAAGCACGGCAAAGGCTAACAGAATTTTGTCAAGAGAACACATTGGTTATAGCAAACACCCTTTCCCAACAAAACAAGAAATGGCTCTATACATGGACATCACCAAATGGTCAATAATAAAATCAGATTGATTATATTCTTTGCAGCCAAAGATGGAGAAGCTCTATACAGTCAACAACAACAAAAAAAACCTGGAGCTGACTGTGGCTCATATCAGCAACTCCTTATCACAAAATTCAGGCTTAAATTGAAGAAAGTAAAGAAACCACTAGGCCATTCAGGTATGACCTAAATCAAATTCCTATGATTATACAGTGGATGTGTTGAATAGGTTCAAGGGATTAGACCTGGTAGACAGAATGCCTGAAGAACAGTGGACAGAGGTTCATAACATTGTACAGGAGGCAGTGACCAAAACCATTCCAAAGAAAAAGAAATACAAGAGGGCAAAGTGGTTGTCTGAGGAGGATTTACAAATAGTTGTGGAAAGAAGAGAAGTGAAAAACAAGGGAAAAAGAGGAAGATACACCCAACTAAATGCAGAATTTCAGAGAATAGCAAGGAGAGATAAGAAAGCCTTCTTATGTGAAGAATGGAAAGAAGTAGAGGATGGGAAAGACTAGAGATCTCTTCAAGAAACTTGGAGACATCAGGGAATATTTCATGCAAAGATGGGCACGATAAAGGACAGAAACACTAGGGACCTGACAGAAGTAGAAGAGATTAAAAAGAGGTGGCAAGAATACAAAAAAGAACTACACAAAAGAGGTCTTAATGACCCAGATATCCATCACGGTGTGATCACTCACCTAGAGTCTAACATCCTGGAGTGCAAAGTCAAGTGGGCCTTAGAAAGCATTATTATGAACAAAGCTAGTGGAGGTGATGGAATTCCAGCTGAGCTATTTAAAATCCTAAAAGAGGATGCTGTTAAAAACATACCAGCAAATTTGAAATACTCAGCAGTGGCCACAGGACTGGAAAAGGGCAATTTTCATTCCAATACCAAAGAAGGCCAGTGCCAAAGAATGTTCACTATACTGGACAATTGTGCTCACTTTGCATGCTAGCAAGGTCATGCTCAAAATCCTTCAAGCTGGGCTTCAGCAATATGTGAACTGAGAACTTCCAGATGTACAGGCAGGATTTAGAAAAGGCAGAGGAACCAGAGACCAAATTGCCAACATTCGCTGGATTATAGAGAAAGCAAGAGAACTCCAGAAAGGCATCTCCTTCTGCCTCATGGACTACACTAAAGCCTTTGACTGTGAGGGTCACAACAAAGTGTGGAAGATTCTTAAAGAGATGGGAATACCAGACCACCTGACCTGCCTCTTGAGAAATCTGTATGCAGGTCAAGAAGCAGCAGAACCTTACATGGAACAATGGACTGGTTCAAAATTAGGAAAGGAGTACATCAGGCTGTATGTTGTCACCCAGTTTCTTTAACTTCTATGCAGAGTACATCATGCCAAATGCCAGGCTGGATGAATCACAGCTGAAATCAAGATTGCTGGGAGAAATATCAGCAACCTCAGATATGCATATGATACCACTCTAATGGGAGAAAGGGAAGAGTAACTAAAGAGCCCTTTGATGAGGGTGAAAGAGACGAGTGAAAAGTTGGCTTAAAACTCAAAATTCAAAAACTAAGATCATGGCATCTGGTCCCAAAACTTCAGGCAAATAGAAGAGGAAAACGTAGAAGCAGTGACAAATTTTATTTTCTTGGACTCCAAAAATGACTGCAGATGGTGACTGCAGCCATGAAATTAAAAGACGTTTGCTCCTTGGTAGAAAAGCTATGACAAAGATAGACAACATATTAAAAAGCAGAGACATCACTTTGCTGACAAATGTCCATATAGTCAAAACTATCGTTTTTCCATTGGTCATGTTTGGATGTGAGAGCTGGACCATGAAGAAGGCTGAGAGCTGAAGAATTGATGCTTTTGAATTGTGGTACTGGAGGAGACTCTTGAGAGTCCTTTGGACAGCAAGGAAATCAAGCCCATCAATCCTAAAGGAAATCAACTGTGAATATTCATTAGAAGGACTGATACTGAAGCTGAAGCTCCAATACTTTGGCCACTTCATGTGAAGAGCTGACTCATTGGAAAAGACCCTGATGCTAGAAAAGATAGAAGGCAAAAGGAGAATGGGGCACCAGAGGATGAGATGGTTAGATAGCATCATTGACTCAAAGGACATGAATTTAAGCAGACTTGGGGGATAGTGAAGGACTAGGAAAGGCTAGTTTGCTGCAGTCCATGGGGTTGCGAAGAGTTGGACAGGACTTAGTGACTGAAAACAACAATACATAATAGCTTGCATCAGCTAACCCCAAACTCTCAGTATAGTCCTCCTCTGCCCCTCCTACCCCTTGGCAACCACAAATCTGTTCTTTATGTGTACCATCTAAGTTCTCTTAGCCTACAAGTATACATTAGATATCCCATGTTTAAATGGTACATATTATTACATGGATATTATATATATATATATTATATATATATGATATATATTAGATCTGTATCAGATCTAATATATATCACCAACTCAATGGACATGAGTTTGAGTAAACTCTGGGAGTTGTTGATGGACAGGGAGGCCTGCCTGCTGTGCTGCAATTCATGGGGTCACAAAGAGTCGGACACGACTGAGCGACTGAACTGAACTGAACTGAATATATATCATATATATATATATATATATTAGATATGTAATAGGTATAATAGATATCCACTCCTGTTTGGATTAATTTCATTAGAATGATAACTGAGATTTAATTTTAAAAAACTTTGCTTTTCATCTACCTTTTTTAGCAGAGTATAGCATTTGAGAAGTATTGATTGACATTTTTCCTATGTACAGATCTCGGTGTTAGACATTGTGAGACCTGTAGAGTTGAAATAGAACTGTTTCTATGCTTTAGTGGGGTGCAGTTTATTACACCGATGGGCTGTTTCTCCGCTTTAAATATTCCATCGCATGCATCATTATGAGCACTGCTGATTGACGTGTCTGGGTGATGGAGATGCAAGAGCCATAGAGATGGACACCGAGCTTGTGACAGTGAGGTGTTCTTCAGCGCCGTCTTGTTATTTGAGGATTTAGTATTCATGACTCATGACATACATAAATCCCATGACCTGCGTGTAGTCATTTAGAGTCTAGCTCAGCACAAATATGAATTTCATGAATCCATGGGGTGGTGAGTAGACTTGGCTGGCTTGTCAGCACCCACATCTCGGTGCTGTGTTGCTGTTTCCTACTCATTATTGGTAAGCAGTCAAGTTTGTGATGGCATGAAATATTCTTTGTGGCACATGCCAGGAAGAAGGCCAATGGGTTGCTGGTGGAGGTGGAAACAAAGAGAAAATGAAGGGACTTTAGGAAGGGATGCCTCTTTGGCAGTTTCAGATCAATAAAGCAATCCAAATAATGAATTTGGTGATAATTTTAATCTATTAAATTTCAATAAGTTTCAACTGATTACTGAGCTGAACCAAATTCTATGCAGAATTAAGAAAACAACTCAAGACATCAGTTCAGCAAGGGCTAAAATTTGTAGTCATGAGAGAAGCAAATATAATTTAAACCCACATTTTAGGAAATGAAGAGAAAATAGGAAAGGACTAGTTGATCTTCCAGGCTTTCCTGGTGGCTCAGATGCTAAATAATCTGCCTGTTGTGCCGGGGTTCGATCCCTGGGTTGGGAAGATCCCCTGGAGAAGGAGATGGCAACCCACTCCAATATTCTTGCCTGGAGAATTTTTTTTTTTCATTTATTTTTATTAGTTGGAGGCTAATTACTTTACAATATTGTAGTGGGTTTTGTGCTACAGTCCACGGGGTCAAAAGAGCTGGGCATGACTGGGCGACTAACTAGAGACTAGAGAGTTGATCTGCTGCTGTGGTTCTTCCTAGAGATTCACTGTTTCTTGGAATTTTGTACCATTACTCTTACCACCCTGGTGGCTTCTAGGAGGCTTTGCTCTTCCTTAAATAATGATATTGAAGAGGAGACAAAGATCCTTGCTTTAATGCCCCGTGGCAGTTGGGGAGAAGCTAGATGAGGTTTTACTTGTCTTGATGGTAACAAACTGGAAATGAATGGCATCTGCTTCTATATTTAGTCTCACAAGACATGGTGACTTGTCTTCAAATTTGAAGCCTCCTAGCAGAGGTCTTCTTATCTGGCTCCCAGGCTACCTTCATCTGGCCAACCTCATCTTCCTGCATCTACTTGGAATGCTCCCAAGAGTGTTAGATTCCTTGAATCCAGGCCCAGGAGACTAAGTCAGGAACACCTTTTCCCTTTAGAGGAGAGCCTTACATCTGCCTCTAGGAGTAAAGCTTTATCACTGGAATAAATTTCAGTACAGTGTTACAATATTACCAAAAAAAAAAAAAGATTTTAAAAATAGTAGCAGACTTATTTCATTATTTTTATTATGCCCCAGTGCCACTTGTCACCTGCTTCTTGGAGCTGCTCTTTCATACTGTGTCAAGCCCATCAATGCGGCCCTTCTTTCATAGTTTCTTTTAAAGATTAGATATTCAGGAAAATCTTAATGATCAACTTAGAGTTTTAATGGATAAGACAGAGGACTGAGTTGAAGTCATAATTCCCCAGTAAAATGTAAAATGATTCACTATACATTTCTGTTTCTCAGAGACCTGTCTTGCACAGACTATTCTGTGGACATGAGAAAAATCGGGGATAGGATATCCTTTGCCCCTTTTCAGCCAGGTTCAGCTGTCTGATTCGTCTCTTAATCTCTTCATTATAAAATATTTAGCATAGCACACCCAAACTGATCAAAGGGATCTGCAAGCTGACAGGGGCTCCACCATTCATAGAAGGCTGTGAGCAGTTAAAATACAGAATTTAGTGGGAGGATTTTGTTATGTGACAGTGATCTGAGCTCCAGTTTATGGGAAGCTGACTATGTCTCAGGCACTGTGTTAAATGCTTTTCTTGAAGATGTTTTTCATTTCATTGCTTACAAACATGTTAGATGCTTTTATTATTCCCATAATGTTAATGAAGACAGACTATTTAACTTCCCTAAGTGGAATGTAGGTAAAAATTCCAGCAGTCCAGATGTGAAGCCTGGGTTCTTAAACGCTATGCTGTAGAGACTTTCATAAACAAATGAGTTTCATACCACACATTGGAATCATTACAGATCAAAATAGGTCATCTAAAATTTTTTGCTCTATTTTATATTCATTTTCAAGCAAAAATATTTCCATCAGGGCAGTGTTTCCTAAACTTCCTTCAATGATAAGGCTTACATTGGATACATGTAAAATTGGAGTTGACCAAATTTCTCCCAACCCACTCTACTACTCTTTCCTGTAGAATTCCATGGACAGAGGAGCTGGGCAGGCTACAATCCATGGGATCACAAAGAGTCAGACATGCCTGTGTGACTAACTTTCAGTTTTTTTTTTCACTTTTTCAAATTTCTCCCACGGAGAAGATGATTGAATAGGAGCACGGGTTAATGATGCTTAAAAAGTTTATTTTAGGGAGTCACTCCAGATGATTCTTGTCTTTGGGCAAGTTTCAGAAATCCTACTGATGAGTGCCCTGGTTCTTATTGTATTTGGAGCCTTTCTCTCATAGTCCTAGAGGCTAGGCATCTAAAGTCAAATTGTCCAAGAGTCAGGCTCTCTCTGAAGCCTCTAGAGTGTGTGTTTTCTTGCCTTCTCCTAGACTCTTGTGATTACTGCAATCCCAGGCCTTCTTTGGCTTATTGATACATCTCTTCAGTCTTTGCCTCCATTATCTTATGATGTTCTGCCTGTGTATCTTCTGTCACTGTGTCCAAATTTCCATTTTCTTATAGGGCATCACTCACTGGATTAAGACCACCTTAATCCATCATGAGGGACTTCCCTGGTGGCTCACTGGTCAAAAATCCACCTGCCAATGCAGGAGATGCAGGTTCAATCCCTGGGCAGGGAAGATCTCCTGGAAAAGCAAATGGCAACCCATTCCAGTATTCTTGCCTGGGAAATTCCACGGACAGAGGAGCCTGGTGGGCTACAGTCATGTAGTCCCCAAAGAGTCAGACATAACTTATCAACTAAAAAAAAGAAAAATCCATCATGAATTCATTTTAACTTGGTTCCATCTGCAGAGCTTATTTCTAAATAAGGTCACTTTCACTGGTACTGAGGGTCAGAACCCGAACATATCTTGTCAGAGGGTGTATAGTCCTACTCACAGCAGTCATGATGCATTATTAAAAAATATTACTGGGGTCAAGTTGATAATTTACATTCATGAAACATATTGTTCACAGTTTTTTTTTCCCTTAAAAAAATGCTATTTTGTTTTGTTTTGCTATCCAGGCAATGAATGCTAGACTCAGAATGAGTTGCAAAGTATTTTTCCCTCTTCTAATTGCTGCAATACATTGCGTTGAATTGGTAATATTTCTTCTTTATATGTTTGACAGAATGCTCCAGTTAAGTCATTTGGCCATGAAATTTTCTTCTTGGAAAGGTTTTTAACTACAAATTCACTCATTTTATAGATACTGAATCATTTAGTTTATGTATTTCTTCTTGAGTAGATGTTGGTTGTTTGTGTCTTTCAAGGACTTTATCCATTTCATCTTAATCATTAAATGTGTTGGCATAAAAATATTTTAACATTTTCTTACTATCCTTTTAATATCTATAGAGTTTATAGTAATTATTGATATTGTAATTTATATTTTTTAAAACTGACTAGGCTGGGTAAGAGTATCAATTTTATTAGTCTTCCTAAGGGATTAGATTTTGATTACATTTATTGGCTCTATTGCTTTTCCATTTTCAATTTCATTGGTTCCATTCTGATTGCTATTCTTTCATTTCCTCTGCTTTTTTGTGTTTAATTTGCTTATTTTTTAGTTTTATAAGATGGAAGATGAGGTAATTGAGACATTATTCTTTTCTGATACATATGTTAAGTGTTATAAAAGTCCCCCTAAATACTGCTTTATCATCATTCCATACAAACATACCATACATTTTGATATTTTGTGTTTCTATTTTTATTTCATTCAAAATACTTTCTAATTTTCCTTTTGATTTATTCTTTGATGCCCAGGGTATTTAGAAGTATGTTGTTTAGTTTCCAAATATTTGGTGATTTTTAAAGTGATCTTTCAGTTTTTTATTTCTAATTTTATTCCATCTGTTATAATAAAATCCTTTTTATGACTTGTATCTTTTAAACTTTATTGAAATTGTTTTATCACTCACAATGTGGTCTGTCTTGGTCAATGTTTCATGTGCACTTGAAAAGTATGTGTATCACATTATTGGGTAGCATGTTCCACAAATGTTATTTAGGTCTAGCTATTTGGAATTATTTTCATGTCACCTATATTTTTCCTGATTTTTTATTTTTTAAACAAATTATTAACATAGAGTATAAAAACATCCAACTATAAGTGTATATTTGTCTATTTGTCCTTATAGTTTTATCAGTTTTTCCTTTATGTATTTTGAATCTCTGTTATTAAGTACATAACATTTACAATTGTTGAGTGATCAAGCCTGGTCCCTGGTCCTGAAGTTAAATCTTCTTCAGAGATCACGAATCTGATATCGTTCACTGTAAGCTATCATCTTGGAGGCTCGTCTGGGATCTTCAGGACAAGAGATGAAGATATAATTATTTTTCTGCATAGCAAGGGCTTCCCTGGGCTCAGTGGTTAAAGAGTCTGCCTGCAGTGTGGGATAGCTGTGTTTGATCCCTGGCTTGGGAATATCCCCTGGAGAAGAAAATGGCAACCCACTCCAATATTTCTGCCTGGAGAATTCCATGGAGAGAGGAGCCTGGTGGTCTACAGTCCATGGGGTCACAAAGAGTCAGACACAACTGAGTGACTAGCACTTACACTTACTTGATGAATTGATCCTCGTTTTCCTGTTTTTCCTGCTTCTCTGTCATTACAGTTTCTTCTGTAATATCTGGCCTGCTGTTAAGCCCATCAATGGATTTTTGAAATCTCAGATGTAGTTTTAATTTCTGGAAGTTTGATTTGAATATTATTAATATTGTCCCTGTTTATATTTAAGTTTTTGGATGTACAGAATGCAGTGATAATAATAATTATTCTGATGCCCTTGTCTGATAATTCTAACGTGTCAGTTATGGCTGGTTTCAATTCATTGATCTATTTTATATTGCAGGTCCTATTTCTTGCTTCTTTGCATGCCTTGTAATTTTTTACTGGATGCTAGTCTTCATAAATTTTACCTTTTTGGGTGTTGGATATTGTATACTTATAAATATTCTTGATTTTTACTGCGGGAATTTCCTAAGTTACTTGGAAACAGTTGAAATTTTTTTCAGCTTTTTAGATTCTTTTTGGTGAAACAGAACAGTGTTTAGTCTGGGCCAGTTATTCTCCAATACCAAGTCAAGACTCTTCTAAATAGTCTACCCAGTGTTCCATGAATTATGAAGTGCTGCAATCTGGCTGGTGGGATTGGGCATTCATTTTGTTTCTTGTGAGCACTGAGGACTGTTTTCTCTATCTTTTCGGATGGTTCATTCCTTGAAGCTATTTCCTCATACAGATATACTGATCTGCTGAATTCTTGGGAAAGACATCTGCAAATTTCCAGATATTATTGTGCATTTCTCTCCTCCATGGAATTCTGTTCTGTGAATGCTAGCCACTCATGTCAACTGAGATTTTCGGCTCCACCTTCTTAACTTGAGGGATTGTTGAGGGTCTGCCTGGGTTTTCCCTTTCTGTGTTACATCTGGAAACTCTCTCAAGGTAGCAAGCTGAGGCAACCGTAGGACTCCCCTCATTTGCTTCCTGTCTCATGGACCACTGTTTTTGTTGCTTAATATCCAGTCCCAGACTGTTGGTTTATATATGTTATATTTTCCCCTTGTTTTTGTCATTAGAGTAAATCTGGTCCCTGTTATTCCACTTTGACTAGAAGCACAAGTCTCCATATACAGAATTTTGCAGATGTATGCATATGTGCGTTTTTTCTCATGAGAGCTTCCATAGATTCCGTGAGATTCTCTAAAGAGTATGTAACCCTCTTTAAGAGCAAGAACCTCTCATTTACAGTAATCCTCATGTGGTCTTAAATTTTATTTATGTCCCTAAAAATTTTAGAAATAAATCTGTATATTCCTTTACACATTTCTAAATTTTCTATAAATTTAAATTTTCACTATATTATAAATACTGACATTTAAAAAAACAAATATTTTATGTCACTGTTTTAAATGTATCTGGTGGATTCTAAATATCTCAGCATTTGATAAAACCAGAATTCTCCATTTTGAAAGTGGTGAGCAAGATTTTCTTCAACAATCCTTCTTAGGATTTGTTACAGTGAAACATTCAAAGCAAAATCTGCAAAGGGAAAAAACCCAAATGTGGTGAAGTGTGAAGGAAATTGGGCTCAAGCTAGCAAGAGCCCTTGCTGAGTGGAATCACACTGGACTGACTTAATTCCTTCATCAAGGAGTTGTGACAACATATGTGAAACATTGTCAACAGGGAAGCTCATTAGAGACTCAGTGCCCAGGTTTTAATTGAGGGTTGATCATGTAGACACCCATCCTTAGAGCCTACCAAAACCTCAGATTCCCAGAAGGAAAACAGGCATTCAGCCTAAACCATCCTTGTAGTCCTCCACTGTTTTGGAAAAAACTTTCTGTGCTCACACACCCATCAGAAATTCTTCCATCATGCCAGGATTGCTTTAGCTTGAACCCCTGCAGATTTAAAGAACACTCCTTTTGCTTCTCATTAATTCACACAATTACAGCACACACATGTAACTCCCTCTCCTCAGGGTTGTGTGGTGGTGGCTATAATTGGAGTCATAATGCATGCTGTCACATCAGTTCTCCCAGGTCCCAAATAGACTTGTATCTATATATGCTGCAGCCTCCTCTTCACCCTAATTCAACCCACACGTGGAATTTAGTGCTGGTATTCACTTTCAACAAAAATATCCAGAATTGTACTCACCTATCATTTTGAAAGATTTTGGTGAAGTTTTGGGAAAATTGAGGAATTCAAAGAGAAAATTAATCACTTATACTTCTGCTAACTTAACCCTTCAGTTTCCTCAATTGTAAAAGGGGAAAAATAATAGTGCCATCATCAGAAGGCTGTTAGGGGAGAACTAAATTATAATTTTTATTATTAGCCTGGTTCTTACACAGTTACCCTCCTCATCCCCATTCCTCCAAAATTGCTTTCCTGGAAGCAGCAAGTTTTTATTCTCCTCCTCGTCTCTTCCTTATGGAAACTATGGGGGAGCTGAAGCTTATACAGGGACTCAACTCTTCCAACAAAAATTCTCTTCTTAAGAGGAATTCTGGACCAGCTGTTGGGAGAATATTTTCTCCATCTTGTTCCCCTGGGCATCAATAATCTCCTTATGTGGATCTTTGGGGCATCTTCTTTAAGACTGTTGCTGTGAAGATGACCTGGTTCTGGGGGGCTGGCCTCCGGATGATAACTTCTGTCTACCTCAAAAACAGGTAGCCTGATTGGGAAATGTTACTTTTGGTGATGGATTTGAAGGAAGGCCAGATTTCATTCATTTTTGTTTCAGAAACAGGGTTGACTCATCTTGGATCCCCAAGAAATCAGGACAGATATTTGGCACAAAGTGATCATTCATTGAACCCTGAATGGAATTACTGAGCATTTAGACCAACCTATCTTGCTTCTCAAAACTGATAGAAGGCAGAACTGCTCCATTAGAATGGAACTCACAAATGGTTTATTTATTCAACATGAGAGGCTGTATTGTGTCGTGGTGGAGGTGTGGCTCTCTTGCCAGAGAACTCAAGTTCTAAATCAAGCTTCTACACATATTTTGGGTATCTGTTCGCTCATTTTTAAAATGGGGATAATTATAATGCCTATCTTATAGGGTTATTTTGAGAATTAGATGAGTTGATACACAGGGTGTTTAGAACAGTGCCTGTCTGGCACATAATAAGCCCTCCACAAATGTTAGCTACTGTTATTCATGCAATGAACATTTCTAAATTGAGTACCAAGCATGTCTCACAAACAGGGCTGGCTGCTTGGGAATGTGGAAAGGGATCCATTGTCCTGGCCATACAATGTCTGGACCTTCTCTGGGGGCTAAGAAGTAAGTAGTGATGAGAAGTTTAGAGATAAAAGCTTGGCTAGAGCTGTGCATAGAGCATCATGAGGGCACAGAAGGGAATTTTCAATCAGGTACTGACTCTCCAGAATTAACCAAAGCAGGTGAATTTACCGACCCTTGCCATTCCCTGCCAAATTGCTTACAGTTACAGAAATGTTCCATATAGCAGATGATGACCTAGAAATCATATTAATTTTACCCCAAATTCATTTGATTTTAGCAGCTGTTGTAAACTTTTTTTTTTTTTTTTTTTTTTTTAAACACATGATTTCCACTGTGTTTTTTACAAAGTCAAAGCACTGACTTTGGAGCTGTCAATAAGGTTCAATGTTCAGGGATACAAAGGAAAAAGGATAGAATCAAACTCAAGAAGCAGTTTATGGAACATTTTTTTCCCTAAGGGAAACGGCAGAAATTCCAGTGTGAACAAATAAATGTTTGGGTTAAAAATCAAAGATAACAGAAATACTAACAGCCTGGGGGAGTTGGAGAAAGCTTCTCAGGGAAAATAGTATTTGAAGTGGGTCTTGAAGGATATGTTGGAACATGTCAAATGGGAAAGGCCTCCAGAAAAAGAAATAAGCACATAGTACAGCTTGGAGTCATGAGAGATCAAGGTATCTTGAGGGAATTTCAAGTAGCTCCACTTAACTGCAAAATAGGGATTGTGACAGCAAGTGGTCAGCAATGCTTGGAAATGGAGTTTGAAAAGTTGTGAAGGTCATCTGCATTCTTAAAATGGAATCTAGAAATGGTGGGAAGGGTTATGAGAAAGGGAGAGACGACCACACTTGCAATTTGAAAAGATTGCTCTGGTTGATGATGCATTGAAATGGCAAAACAGAAGGCAGTTGCAGTGGTCAAAGTGAAGATCTTGAGGTCTAGAACAGGGCAGATGCTGTGCAGACTGGTAAGCTGTTGAGCTTGATGCCACCAGAGGGTGAAAAGGATGATTCTTTGTCATAAGATACTGTGGATTTGTACAATCTGTCTTAGTTTCTTAGTGTGTTATAGACTTTGCCTGCTGCTGGTGAAGCTCACTTAGAGCAGATAAATGTGATGACTCAGTTTTCAGTTGAAGAAGCAGTTTCTTTTAGGTGAAGTGATTTGTTCAAGGTCACAGACCCAATCAGTAATGGAGCAAGGACAAGAGTTACCTGGAGCCTGATCACTATGCTTGTTGCCATATATTCATAGATAGTTCATCACTTTTCTTCTTCATCATCCTGATAGACATGAACCTGAAATCCTAAACTTGGACCACCCAATCTCTTTCATGTCAATTCACCTTTCCTCCATGGCCTCTGCCATCTCCACTCTTCCTTCTTTCCTGATCCCTTTTATCATCCTTGGAACTTACTTTTCAGTTTCTAATGCTTTAGGTCCTCTGAGTTGTGATCACAGAGCCCCACTATGTACTAATCTAGTAAGAGGCCATAATATCCTTGATGGGGTCCTGTCTCCATTTTAAGGACAGGGCATTCCTTTTGAAAGTCACTCTGTATGTATCATCAGTCCCTTTATAACTGTCTATTTTCTCAAAAGCCAAGCCCTATAGAAGTATTAAATTCATAGCCACCTTTAAGAATAATTAAAGGTGGAAGATTTATAACAGATATCCATGTTCCATTGCTCCTAAAAGATTCTGTCCTCTTTCAGGTCTCCGCCCTTCATTTTTCACTCCTCTAAAATAAATCTCAGGAATCAAGTGATAAATCTGCTCTATTATTGCCACTTGGGCCCCCTTGGCTTCTCCCCTCCTGTTGTTAAACTACTCAGCCGGTTCCTCGGAGCCTCCCTGTCTGTAAGCAGATCAGCTCTGATGCCCCTTAGCATTTGCTCTCAAAGGTTCTGCTGATTTAGCATCAAATGTCAAAAGCAAAGTTAGCTATCAAATCCAACCCTTCACAGATGAGAAAACAGACTCCAAGAGTGAAAGTTACCTTTCCTTCCAAGGACACAGGGAAGGTTGGTTGTTAGAGAGATGGAACCCAGGCCTACTGCTCTCATTCTGAGTTTTTCCCACTGTGGGACCCTGGCTTCTGTCTCTACAAAGAAAATATTAATTTAAATTAAATGTGACTCTTGGGTCATCACAAGATGCGCAAGTTACTGTTCCTGACTTCACAGTCTGGCTTGGTGACAAAACCCATGGCAAGTTAAAGGATAAGGCAAATTCATCATGTGTGAGAACCTATTAGGGAGTCAGGCATAGACTCTGGCGTGGAAGATTAGATGACCTTGGAGGAGACTGGCCACAGGCTCCAGAATCAATGTGACATGGGTTTGGATACAAATCTGCTACCTACCAATGGAGTGAACTTGGCATGTCCTCTAATGTCACTGACCTTCAAGTTTCTCAGAGTGTTGAAGAAGTGTTACAGATATTCTGGGACTAGGTGCTCACCCAGGGGCAGCTGGGAAGGCTTCCTTGGTGGGGTGGGTGGAACAGGTGTAAGGGCTGAATTTTATTTGCTTGTGATCTGCTGAGGTTCACAATCAACACGCAGGGCTAAGGGCTTGAATCAGTGGGGCTGAGAAGATGTGGATGTAAGGAGGAGCCAGGAAGGAGCCCAACCTGGTTGAAGAGGAGCTTCTGGAAGGGAAGTGTGGCTGGAAAGATGGGTGCAGCTGGGATTGGGGAAGGATTGGAAACTTTCCCCAGAAGAACTTGATCTTCAGTCCATCAATTCATATAATTTTAGAACTGGAGGGGCCCAAAAAACAGCTTATCCCCAAACTGAGTAGGAATTGTGGTCCCATTTTACTCCTGGAGCTCTGAGGTTCAGGGAGTTTGACTCTGGGCACCCAGACACCTGTCTACCCATCCCATCCATGGCACCACATTGCTTTGCAAGAAGCATTGCCTCCCATGGTTATAGTTTCAGTGGTGTCTGCTTTTTGAACACTTTTGTCTGTCTGTCTTCTACCCTCCCTCTTTCTACCACCACCATCTCCAACTAGACCTGTTCCTCTTGCCATCTCAGTTGCTCACAACACAGTCCATATTGGGAGTCATTTCTGGGCTCTTTTTCCCTTCCCTTATTCCCTGCAGGACTTGATTTTAGGCAGGCCTGAAGCCTGGACATGGTAAGGGAATGGAACACCTAAGAGACAGGTCTCAGCAATGGGCAGGGGTTCTTACAGGTTTTCTGTACCTGGGGAAGCAGGGGGCAGGGTAGTCAAAGCAGGGAGAAGCTGGGGCTGGCCAAAAGCATACCCTCCAGCTACCAATCCGTGGGACTAAAGGTTTTCATCTAGATCAGACAGTCCCATGGTCAGCAGATTCCATGGTTGGAATCTGAAAGCCCAAGGGTGCATTGGCTTTCCACGTGGACAGTCCTGCTGGGATGTTTGCTTTGTACAGTGTTCTTAGGGCCATTCTTGTGTGCTTTACTGAAGTAAGTGTGGATCCTTGCCCTGTGTCTATCATGTCTTTCCGATGGCCCCATCTTCAATCAGTTGCTCTCTTCTTATGCCCTCTCTCCATCTCTACTCTTATTGCCTTAGTCCTGACTTTCATCTTCCTCCTTCCATCAAAGTCACCTTGCTGTGGCCCAAATAGCCTCCCTGCTTCTGTGCTGTTTCTTCCAGATCTTTGTCCTCATTGCAGCCACTGTAGTTCAGTTAAATCAAGGTGCCCTGTCCTTGTCTCAGCTTCACCTCACCCTCTGGCCACACTCGCCAGGACCAGACTCACTGAGACATGCTTTCTCCTGCCTCCAGGCAATTGTTCATGCTACTTCTGCCCAGCACACTCTTCCCTGCTCACTTCCTCCCACTCTTGCCCCATTTTTCTGGTTAACTCCTGCCTCTCCATCTTGATGCAGCTTAAATATGGTGTCTGGGCAGCTGGGCTGACACTCTCCAGACAGGGCGAGTCATTTCTCCTGAGTGCCTGCATCTCCCTGCCCTTAATATCCTATTGCCTTGACTGTTTTCCTCTCTCAGGCCAGAGACTTCACTGCTGCACATTATGTGCCCAGAGCCTGGCATATCGTAGGGACTCCATCAGTGTTACTGGAATCGGTGAACTTTCTGCCATGTCCTCTGCTGGGCACAGGGTGTTTCTGACCTTCAAAGTGCTCGCTGCCAGAAAGCTTATCCCAAAGCACAATTGACAATGTTGCTTCTCAGCTTAAAAGCTTGCATTACCAGCATCAGGGAGACCAGGGTGCCATGTGAGATGCCTCGGAGCTGGCAGGCGGAATGAACCAGTTCCTCCTCTGTGTACTCAGAGCACTTTACACAGGACTTCAGTGTGGTGCTTAACCCATTAGCCTAGGATTTTCTGTTTTATATTTTCTCTGACCAGACCCTGAATTTTCTTTGGGTTACTCTTGCTTAGCCCAGGGCTTAGAATTGAGTGGGTGCTAAACAAATATTTGCATGATTAAATTTCCAAATAGCCAAAGGGAGAGGAAGAGGGGAAAAACCATCTATGTGCTCCTGTTATGGACTGAATGTTTGCATCCTCCCAAAATGTACAGATGGAAACCCTACCCAGCCCCATGTGATTAGATGGTGGGATTTTGGGGTGGATGATTAGGATTAGATGAGGTTATGAAGGTGAAGCCCCACAGTGGAATTAGTGCCCTTATAAATATTATTCAGGGGAGTTGTGTCCCCCTTCCGTTCTCTGTCATGTGAGGACACAGTGAGAAATGGGCAGTCTGTTGGTGGAGGCCTGAGATCCTCAGGTTCTAACAAGCTCCCGTGGGATGCCACTGTTGGTGGACCAGACTTTGAGTAGCAAAGCACTGGGTGGTGATGGGAAGCAGTGACGAATTTGAAGGGGAGTGACACATGTTGACCCTCTGGCAAGTATTCAGTAAATATTAAATGAATAAGAGTGCTTAAGTACATGCATTTGTGTGCATGCTAAGTCCCTCCAGTCATGTCCAGCTCTTTGCGACCCCATGGACTGTAGCTGGCCAGGCTCCTCTGTCCATAGGATTCTCCATGCAACAATACAGGAGTAGGTTGCTATACCATCCTCCAGGGGATCTTCCTGACCCAGGGATCGAACCTACACCTCCTGTGGCTCCTGCATTGCAGGCAGATCCTTTACTGCTGAACCACCAGGGAAGCCCTGTTAAAGTATATGAACAATGCTTAATTAAAGCTTACTCTATTTCACACATACAAAAGAAGTGGGCAGTCCACCACTGGAAAAAGGGTTCTCACCATAATCTGACCACACTGGCACCCTAATCTCAGATTCTTGCCTCTAGAACTGTGAGAAATTAATTCCTGTTGTTTGGAAGCCACCCAGTCTGTATGGCATGTTTTAAAATAGCATCTGAGCTGATCTGTCACCTGAAAGAGGGAGAAACAAGGAAGTTGGTGGCTCTTGTCAGATCCCTCTGTGGACTTCATGTTGTAATCCACTCTGGGAGCCTGGCGGTGGGAGCACCACTTCATGGGCTCTTCATGAAACATTTCTGGACTCAGCTAAGGCACTGCTGCTGTTGGGTTGCCAGGTTCCTGGAACAAGGCAGGAAATTGGTGGGATGCCCTGGGCTGGGCTCAGTGGGGATGCCTGAGAGAGGCAGGCAGAGAGAGTGAGAAGGAGTTGTTCTACCATCTGGAGTTAAGACCAGATAATAAAAATGTTTAATCGGTATTTTCACCTCTCCACCTATGCAGTGAAGACACTTTTCTCCCAACTGTATTCCATGGACATCTAAGATATGTGGGAATCCAGGCAGATAGCAAGATTGTTATAAATCAGTGAGGGTTTCATTGTCAGATAACCTAGGCTGAAAAGCATCCATGAGAGGTCTTTAGCACATGCGCAACTCTCTAACAGCCTCAAGGTCAGTTACCTAATGACTTAACGTCATCTGTAAAATGGAACTAATTATAACTACCTGCTAGGGTGACTTTGAGGATTAAATGAAATAAACAATGTCAAGACTTACTATATAGTGTCTAGTATAGAGGAAGGGTTCAACAAGGAAGATTAATTCTTGTCTCATGAGGATTTCAGAGTTCTTATATTAAGTGAATAAAGATGAAACTGGAGAAAATGTAAGTCCCCAGTATAATAAGTTGGATAGACTGAAAAAAAAGGTCAAGGTTCCTTGTACTTGACTGACATGATCCCTGAGTGTATTACATTTGGAACTTCTGGCTGATCCCAAGCTCAGATTTGCTTTACTGGCATAATTTAGAAACGGGGAAACAAATCTACCATGCCTTTCCAAGAGATGTCCAGCAGATAAACTGCCCCAACTACAAAGTCTATGGGGATTGGTGATGGTAGCAGCAGGAGATGAGGGAAGTAGCAGAACAGGGATTTGGTTGTGCCAAAAGGCTTTAAGGCAGGAAAGGACTAGAGAAAGTGGTATATGTTTTGTGCCATTTCTGGATCCCTCCCTGTTCCATCTCTTCTGTGGCCAAATGGGAAATGTTTTCCTACCTATTTCCTTTCCTCTCTTCTCTGTCAGTAGATCAACTGGGGGATAAAACTAAAACTCATTGATGGATGCAAAGTGGTACAGATCTGGGTCTGAAATAGAATCAAAATCAAGATCGTGACCTGCAGACTGTAGGTGGAACATTCTTCTTAGGTTGAAGATAAGTCCTTCTGGCTATGGTAGATACCAGTCAAAAATAAATTTCCTTTCCCAAGCCCTCAGGGACCTTGGGCAGGAAGAAGAAGAGCTGCTTCTTCAAGTCTTAATGAAACAAAGCTTCTAAAACTCACGCTGCTTGATAAAGTTAGCGACAACTCAAAGACATCCAAGTCCAGAAATCTGGATATTCACTATGACAACAATTAAAGGAACAATATCTTTTCCTCTTTATTTTCGTGTAGGAAACCCAAGTCGGGTGTCACTTTCCTAGGAAGAAGCCTCAGCTAGGAGTGCACATGTCCTCCAAGTCACAGCCTGCTCCTTCTTGCCTCCGTCGTAGAGCCCGCCGTGCTGTGCTGTCATCTGTTAGCTGCCATATTCCCCGCTGGAGGATGAGTCCTCCCAGGCAGGGCAACGTTTCACTCTTGCATAACTTCATAGAAGGGGAACCCACGTCTCTGAAAGTCATCCAGACCCGGCTTCAAGACCCAGCTCAGCCCGTGACTAGCTGCGAGGTTTCGTGTACTTCCCTTACTGCTTGGAGCCCAGTTTTGTCAATGGTGCCGTGCAGAGAATATTGATGGGCTTGCAGAGCTGGGATGAGAATTAAATGAGATACTGTATCTGAAGCACTTGTGCTGTGTGAGACTTTTAGTATGGGATTAGAACCTTTTTTAGCTGAATGAATTGATAATTTATCCTCACCGCTGCCTGAAGGAGGAGTGTTTTTAAATAACGGGAAGGCTCCCCACCTTGGGACTTGGTTGGTAGAATGGCTTCTACAGTCTATTTGCTGTGCTTGCAAAGGTGTACACAGGACGCTTTCTCCAACTGGATTTGAAAATTGTTACATCTAGTTGGTGGTTTAGTTGCTAAGTTGTGTCCGGCTCTTGCGACCCCATGGACTGTAGCCTAGCAGGCTCCTGTGTCCATAGGATTTTCCAGGCAAGAATTCTGGAGTGGGTTGCCATTTCCTTCTCCAGGGGATCTTCCCGACCCAGGGATTGAACTTGCCCCTCCTGTATGGGAGGCGAATTCTTGACTGACTGAGCTACCACGGAAGACCTTGGTATATATCCAGTTATAAGACAGATATGTCTTGAAATGTCACATCGTGGTGACTGCAGGTAAGAATACTGGACTGTATATTTGAAAGTTGAGTAGATCTTAAAAGCTCTTGAAAGAAAGGAAAAGTCAGTCATGACCAACTCTTTGTGACCCCATGGACTGTAGCCCGCCAGGCTACTCTGTCCCTGGAATTTTCTAGGCAAAAATATGAGAGTAGTAGCCATTCCCTTCTTCAGGAGATTTTCCTGACCCCAAGGATCAAATTTGGGTCTCCTGTATTGCAGGCAGGTTCTTTAACATTTGATCCACCAGGGAAGCCCAGAAAGCTCTTACCATACACACAGTGAAAGGTCATTATGTGAGATGATAGATGTGTTAACTAACCTTATTTGTGATTATCATTTTGTAATATACAATATATCAAGTTATCATGATGAATATCTTGTGTCTAATTAAACATTGTTATATGTTAATTGTACCTCAATGAGTTGAAAGAAATTAAGGAAAAAGAAAACAGCTAACTTTGAGGCTACTCTTGGAATATTTGAAAAATTATTTTTTTAAAAAAATTGGAGGGACTGTATGAGAGACAAAGTGAGTAAGAAAAGTAAATTCCTAAGAATGTGAACACCTAGGTTTAAATTCCAGCTCTGACATTTTGTGAGCTTAGGGAAATCACACTTTATATTGGAGATGCAGTTTTCACAGATGTTAAATGGAGTTGAGGATCATTCATTAATTAACTAATTAATTAATGACTAATTACATGAAGATGTCTTGAGCATTTACTATGCATAAGGATCCACACTGATTACTGGGGGAAATTCACTAATATATCCAGATTACTCTGAATATTTTCTTCCAAATGTTAGAGTCTGTAATTCTATGAATTCTCTAGGTTGACACTGCAGTGGAATCCTATTGCTCTTAGGAAGGGTAGCTAATTTTATAGCAGATACACTCATTATTTGCCGCTAAAGAATGTTTCTAGCCTCTGGGATAAAGTCAGGCTCTAATGTGAAAATATACATTAAATTGCTAAGAAATTATATTGTTAGTAGCTCTTTCAGCTCTGCTCATGCATGGAATTAAGGAAATAAAGTGTCTCTTTGATACAGGTATAGTAAGGCTTGTTATAAGTGTATCTGGCAGCCCTTCATTCTAAAGGTTTTTGTGAGCAAGTGAGAGTCTGATTAGGCCTGTGTCTAGAAGTTCTGCTCTAGAGAGATTCATTTGATAACTTATGCATTCCAGCTCAAGTTTAGAGGGTGAGAACCTGGTGAATATGCTAGTAGCCTTCTGCCGAGAATGAGCAAGGAGGAAACCCGGTGTTCATTAGCCATCATAAGAGTCACGAGGAGATCCACCTTTGAGTCTGGTGGAGAGGGCAGCTCTGCTGAGAGGTCCCTGGCTCTGTGCTTTCTGTCGTCGTTGTTCAGCCACTAAGTCCTGTCTGATTCTTTGCAACCCCATGGACTGCAGGAAACCAGGCTTCCCTGTCCTTCACTATCTCCCAGAGTTTGCTCTAACTCATGTCCATTGAGTCAGTGGTACCATCCAACCATCTCATCCTCTGTTGCCCCCTTCTCCTCTTGCCCTCAATCTTTCCCAGCATCAGGGTGTTTTCTAGGCCTTTACCATTCATTATTGGGCTTGAGATTCCATAGAAAAGGACCATACCTTTAACCACACTTTCAGCATAAATGGGTGTCAGTTCCCACTGTAGATTTAGACTTGGCTGCCATGAGTTGAGCCCCTGCTGTGTGCTCGGGCCAGGCCTGACCAGACTGTGTAATCCTTTCCATTCTCTGGTCTTCGATTTCTCTGTATGTCAGCAGAAAGTTTGGACTCCAGCTCGGGCAGTCCACATTTCCCCATGAAAAGTGGGACTCGGGATCCCTTAGGGGCAGCTGGCTGTTTCTGAGCACTAGGAAAAAGAAGAGCTTTGTGTAGGGCCGGAAAGACATTTTGGTTTTAGATTCAAATGTCTGAGAAACTTTTGGAAAAGTCACCTCTTTCTGGGCCTCGTTTCTATATGGGAAAGTAAGGGGTTTGGAAAACAATTTGATATTCAGGAGATTGTGGTCTGGAATATCTGAGAAGCTGCTGGAAAAATTTCCAACCAGCCTGAGACAAATAGCAATCTCGCCAATTGGATAAGAGAAGCAGTGGCTGTTGCTACCCGTCTTCAAACTGGTAGAGTCTTGCCTCTTTTTTCTGTGGGTGTTACATTTGCATATTGAAGGTTAAATAGAGGAAGCAGAGGTCAGAATAAGCAAGAATGCCAAGGGGGCTGGACATACTAGATCCACAGTCTGGTAGCCTTCATGGCTGAAAATAGGAGACCAAGACAAAATCAAAATAGGAGACCAGGACAAAATTTTGTCCTAAGACAAAATCAGCAGAAAATCTCCACAATCAGATAATCTGTCTTGATGACAATTGGGTTTAAAGTCTCTTAATTGAGCGCAGTCCTCTGTGGGAGCAGAATGAACAGCAATCACCCTGCTTTCTGAGCTCTGGGAAGTATTTTGAGCCTGTCAGCAAACCATCCATCTGCTCTGCCTTCCTCCTTCCTGAAAAGCGCATCTGCAAGACAGCCCAGGGTCAAAGGCCAGGAGAGATGTGTTTGAGGCTTTCAGGTTCCTCTGCACACTTAGGTGTGTGTGTGTGTGCTAAGTCACTTCAGTTATGTCTGATTCTCTGGGGCCCATGGACTATAGCCCACCATACTCCTCTGTCCATGGCATTCTCCAGACAAGAATACTAGAGTGGGTAGCCATTTCCTTCTCCAGAGGATCTTCCTGACCCAGGGATCAAACCCACGTCACCTGCATTGCAGGCAGATTTGTTACCGTCTGAGCCATGTAAATCATAGTTGAGCTTCTCGAGAAATATCTTGCCATTCTTTCTCTGCATACTATTTATGTCGGTTGTTGCATGGAGATTTCAGTCTCACTTTGAACGAAACTGATCAGGTTTCAAAATTCTGACACCCACTAGGAAAGCAACTGTTGTGAAGCCTTCTAATTTCCTTCAACCACAATTTCCTTATGGGTTTGAAAAATCCAAACTTTAAAGAGAAATGCCCTCCCCTTTCTGCCCAACGTGTACCCTGTGACCCCTCAGAGAACCACTGCCTATGGTTTTGCTACTTGTCCTTCCCTTCCTTCCTTCCTTCCTTTGTTAATGCTAAATCTGCTATGGATGAGGGTCTGTCTATTGCTAGTAGCTTTTTCTTTAAAGTTTTTTTTTTCTTTAAAGTTAATTCGTGTGTTTTATAATACTTTATTATGATTTTTTGCCCATTGCATTAAGACTCATTTGACAACAGTCTCTTGAAATCACATTCCTAATTTCTCTGGAAAATACTCTCCCCAGCAGAAGCCTCTCCTTCATCATCCTCAGGGCTGACCACACTCCCTGGACACTGGTTTTGGCCCTGGCCGGTCAGTGCCCTGGGAGTCCATTTCTCATCCAAGATCAGCTCCTTTGTAGCAGGTTTCATTCTGGAACCGTCTTTTCTTTTTTCCTTGTCTCTCTCCAGCAGGTCCCTTCCCACCTGCCCACTCACCATCCTAATCACAACTTTGCATTTGCCCCAAAGGTCGTGGCTGAAGATGGGAGCCATAAAGAACATGGACACACTGGCCTTAACAGGTTGGTGGCCAGTATTGTTGAGTCCTGGTGTGGTCACAGGTGGCTTTAAGATGAGGTGAACTCCCTACCTTGACACTCTTTCCTCTTCCTTTTTTTTTTTGGTAGAAGACTGTTTTGGCCACCTGATGTGGAAAACTGACTCATTTGAAAATACCCTGATGCTGGGAAAGATTGAAGGTGGGAGGAGAAGGGAATGGCAGAGGATGAGATGGTTGGACGGCATCACTGACTCAATGGACCTGAGTTTGAGTAAGCTCTGGGGGTTGGTGACGGACAGGGAAGCCTGGTGTGCTGCAGTCCACAGGGTCGCAAAGAGTCGGACACAACTGAGCGATTGAACTGAACTGCCATGGAATAGACTTGTATGTCACCTGAAACAGAGCCCTCCTTTGTCCTGCCTCAGATCGACTCTTATATTGGGCTGACCAGAAGTTTTTTTGGGGTTTTTCATAACAGTATACAGAAAAACCCAAATGAACTTTTCTGGCCACCAACTTTTTTTAGGTAAGGTGGAGAAACCTGGCTTAGGTATGAACATGCTCTAATCTTCAAGTCAGCAATAAATTCAACTGTAATGACAATTTTTATGTCTTTCCTTCTCCATTCTTTTTTATTTCTTTTTGAATAATTTTAATTTTATTTATTTATTTATTTTGACTCTGCTGGGTCTTCATTGCTGCATGGGTTTTTCTCTAGTTTCGGGGAGCAGGGCCTACTCTCTAGTCGCAGTGTGTGGGCATCTCATTGTAGTGGTTTCTCTTGTTGCTGAGCATGGTCTCTAGGGCCCATGGTGCCCAGGCTCAAGTGCCCAGATTCAGTCGCTGTGATGCACACACCTAGTTGCTCTGTGCCATGGGGGATCTCCCTGTATCGGGGATTGAACTTGGGTCTCCTGCATTGGCAGGCAGATTCTTTACCACTGAGCCACTAAGGAAGCCCTCTTTCTCCATTCTCAATCCCACAATTCTCCATTCTAATTCCCTCAAAACCCCAGGATAAAAACACCCAAGTAAGGTTTTGGTTGGCACTGGGTCAGTTTGTACCAGTGGAATTTTATTTATCCTTACATGAAGAGTACAGAAAGCCTTCAGCCTCTCTCCTAAAAGATTCCATAATTCTGCTGTTTTTTTTTTTTTTTTCCTGCTCAGTGTTCATTTTGCTGAAGGTGTCTCCCATTTATTTTTGGTGTAGTTTTGTGCATGCTAACTTACACTTTATACACAGATTTTTAAAAATGTATTTTCTTGAAGTAAAGTTGAGTTACAATGTTGTGTTAGTTTATGCTGTACAGCAAAGTGATTCACTTCTACATATACATGTATATTATTTTTCATATTCTTTTCCATTATGGTATATCACAGGATTTTGGAAAGAGTTATCTGTGCTCTACAATAGGACTTTGTTGTTTATCCATTCTATATATAATAGTTTGCATCGCTGATCTCAAACTCCCAGTCCATCCCTCCTACACTTTCTTCCTCCCCACTGGCAACCACAAGTCTGTCCTCTTATATACAGGTGTTTTAAATCTTGAAATTTATTTCTTAGTAGAAACACCCTGGAAATACTTCCAGGTCAGCATTATCTGGAGATGGCTGGGGAGAGTAGATAGATCCTACAGCCACACATTCATTTGCACTTTTATGTTGTGAAGAGGTTAAATTGGCCAGTGGTTTACTGAAAACATGGGCTTCCTTGGTGGCTCAGATGGTGAAAAATCTGTCTGCAGTGTAGGAGACATGGGTTTGATTCCTGGGTCAGGAAGATCCCCTGGAGAAGGAAATGGCTACCCACTTCTGTATTCTTGCCTGGAGAATCCCATGGACAGAGGAGTCTGGTGGGCTACAGTCCATGAGGTTGCAAAGAGTTGGACATGACTGAGCGACTAACCTTTTCACTTTACTGAAACCACAGTCCCACGTGGTGTCCTGCTCCAGACTGGGATCCAGTAGAGTGGAAGAGAGAATTCTAGTAGCAGAAGCAGAAGCATGTGGGCATGACGATGAGCCCGGAGCAGACAAACCAGAAAGATCTGTGCCTGACACATGCAGGAATCTCTGCAGCAGAACTCTGAAAGAGCCAGGAGACACATTCAGCAAGTAGGATGGTGGGGCTTAACTTGTTTTAATGGGCATTTAAACATGGTACTACTCAAAGGGGGAGGATTACTGGCATAAAAGATATATATACAGCTGCCCAGGAAAGCTATAACAGTGCCCACAACGAGCCCAGATTCTCTTTCATTCATAAGTACAATTGCAAAACTAAGGATCATCTGATTTGAGGAAGCCACAACAGTATGATAAAAGACCAAGATGAACAACAGAGTAAATCCAAGATGCACAAGACACTTAAAAACAAGCAGAAAACTATGTATTATTTTAAAATTTGAGTGCATATTGTATCAATATAATACAAACAGGTCAACATGAAAAATTGAGCAGTCAGCAAATAAAAATTACACACGAGAAATTAAAAGAAATATGATGCTGAATTCAAAAGATCAGTGGGTGGCTTAAATAGTAACATCAATGTAACTGATCACAAAGATAAAGTCTAGGAAGTTGCATGAATAGACAGATGGAGAACAGGAGAAGCAACTAAAGAAACATGAAAAAATCCAGGGGTTCAACATCCATCCCACTGTAAGTCTAGAAGAAGAAAACAAAAATAATGCAGGAAATGAAGTAATCAAGAAAAAAAAAGAAAAATCATTTTCTGAGCTGAGAAGTTGAATCTTCACCTGGAAACGGGCACTGAGAGCTGAGCTGGATTAATTGGAAAAGATAAATCCTGGATTAAAGAAATATATATACTTTGGCAATCCTAGGCTAGAAAGAGAATCTTTTAGGGCCTAAGAGAGACAAGCAGGTGTTATCAACAAAGGACCTAGATTGTTTTCATCAGCAGCTTTGGGAGCAGTAGGTACAGGGCATTGTTTTTAAAATTCTGAGAGAAAATGGTTTAAGTCTAAAATTCTATCTAGATAAACCATCAATCAGGTTAAGGCCAAAACAAAACACTTCTAGACATGTATCATTTCAGAGCTTACTTCTCATATATCCTACATGGAAAAAATTATTCAGGAGATATTTTAGCAGAATAAAAAAGGAATCCATGAAAGAGAATGATACAGGGTATAAAAAAGGAGAGCATTAGGGCACAGCCTGAGTGAATGAAGAAAGTCACAAAGAAGTGAAAAGATTTTTCAACAGACTTTGTTGCTAGGAATATTCTCTTTTGTACAACACTATATATATATATATATATATATATATATATATATATATATGTAATGGTTCAGTTGCTAAGTTGTGTCCCACTCTGTGACCCCATGGATTGCAGCACACCAGGCTCCTCTGTCCTCCATTATTTCCCAGAGTTTGCTCAAACTCATGTCCATTTAGTCAGTGATCTCATTCTCTGCTGTCCTTTTCTGCCTTCAATCTTTCCCAGCATCAGGGTCTTTTACAATGAGTAGGCTCTTCCAATCAGGAGACGAAAGTATTGGAACACTGGCTCCAGCATCAGTCTTTCCAATGAATATTCAAGGTTGATTTCCTTTAGGATTGACTGGTTTGATTTCCTTACAGTCCAAGGGACGCTCAAGAATCTTCTCCAGTACCACAGTTAGAAAGTATCATTTTTCTTTATAGGTCTAATTATATTACTTGGTTATTTCTATTTTTGAATCAACCTATAGACTCACATAGACTCATTATGGAAGACTTATAGAAATTAGAAGAGGGTTTGCCTATCAAAAACTTCACAAAGTCTAAATGACACTTAGCTGGTATTAAAGTCTTTAAACAAGGGGTGCTTAGACTGGGGGTGGGTCTAATGCCTAGAGAATCAAAACTCAAGCCAGAGGCCACGCACTCTAATTGGAGAAAGTGAAACTGAAGGACAACCAATCACAAATAGCCCCGTAGGCTCTCCTAAATAAGCAACTGAGTGAGCTATAGCCAGTCAAATCATTTCCTTGCTTTGCGTCAGTGGGTCCTCTATAAAAACCCCTTCCTCAGCTCCTGTTAGCGGAGCACCCCTAACCACTTTTGATTTGGCACTGCTCTGTTTGGTTGGATGTTTTCTCAGATAAACTCTTCAAGATTTTAATGTGCCTTGGTTTACCTTTTAATACTAGTAAAAACAAAGAGGAAAGGGGGGAATGTTGAAGTTTGTATAAATGTGGTCATATTTTTACGTGGTTCATAGTGGCTACTGATGGGAAGTGAAGCTGGGTACTCTAGTCAGTTTCACTGTTTCATATCCCTCTGATAATATAAACACTATTTTAATACAAAACAATTCAGCCTTTTGTTGTTGTTTTGCTGTTTAATCACAAAGTCGTGTCCTACTCTTTTGCAACTTCATGGACTTCAAGCACCAGGCTCCTCTGTCCATGGGGTTCTCCAGGCAAGAATGCTGGAGCGGGTTGCCATTTCCTCTTCCAGGGGATCTTTCTGACCCAGGGATCAAACCTGAATTCCCTGCATTGGCCGATGGATGGATTCTTTACCATTGAGCCACCTGGGAAGCCTGCAATTCAGCCTTTTCACTTGTAAAATCCCAGGCTGGTGAAGTCTGCTAGCTCCCAGGGTTTCCGTTTCCCCAGCTATCTCATTATAATTGAAGCACTTTACAGGTCTCTTCTATGTTTGTACCCCACAGAAACCAGCCTGATTTTTTGTTTTTCTCAGTTAAGATAAAAACCCACAAGTGAGACCTCCACTTAGAATGATTTTCCTTTCCTATGGATACAAACATGAGTTTCAAAAGAGAAATACTTCTATTTCTAGTAGTTAAAATTCCAGATGAAAGGCCAGTTATAGGATTTCTGATATTGGAATGAAAATAACTGCAAAGCAGTCCTAGGTAATTAGAGAGATCATCATAGACTTGGCAGTGTTGGGAAAAGAACGTGTGGATCACAGTTCCTTCTGACTGAATGCCCATCAACTTCGCTCACCTTGGACATCCTTCAGAAAATGATGCTCACTTCTGTTTCGCCCATTCCCTCCCACACAGACAAGATCACTCATTTTTTAAAAAAGAGGGACATTTACTTAGAATAACAGAAAAAAAAAAAAAGGAATTAGCAAGCTAATGAGTTATCTGTGTACTCTGCATACAGACTGCAAGATTAATCTTTGTTAACTGCTTGTTTAATGTTACAGTTAATATTTAGTTACCTTGCTGCCCTGGATCATCCATCATTTTATTGAACTGTGGGGTTTATGTTTTGTGCTTTTGCCTCCACTTTTAAAGGTGGTTGCTTACCTGTGTTTAAGGTTGGTTTTGGATAAAAGAAGCCAAGATGGTTATTGAAAAAACTGTTGATGTTTGAGGATTCCCACACAAAACATTTTTTTGTTCCCTGTGGTTTTAATGAAGGCATCTGTTTGTTTAAAAATGATTTATTGAAATAGAGTTGATTTATCATATTTTGTTAGTTTCAGATGTATAGTAAAGTGGTTCAGTCATACATATATATAAATATATATATTCTTTTTTTTACATTCTCCTCCAGTATGGGTTATTGGAGTAGAGTTCCCTGTGCTATACAGTAGATCCTTGTTAGTTACCTAATTTATATAAAGTATGTATTTATTTTAATCCCAAGCTCCTCCTTTATCCTTCCCCTCTTTCCTCATTGGTAATCATTAGTTTGTTTTCTGTAACTTATTAACAAAATAGAAATTGACAGACAGGGAAAGGCATCTGCTGATTAAGAGGAGAAAGGTAGAAAAGAGCAACAGTTTGAAAATCAGACTTGCCAGTTAGCATCCTGCATTATGGTGCAGTAATTTAACCTCTTTGAGCCTCAGTGTCCCCCTGTGTAAAATGAGGGGATTGTAGTTGAAGGCCTCAAAAACCCACTCCAACTTTCACATTTTACAATTGTATATGATAAGCCAGGAATAAAGCTCCTTTTTAGAAGCATCTCTTCTTTTGACAAAAAATAGCTTGCAGGTAGCTAGCTGCCTTGCCAATCTTCAGTAGAATATGAGTTCCATGTCTACAATATCTCCAATCTCGACTGAACATACCTTTTTTCATGATCAGAAGTCACTATAGAAACCTCATTGACAGGACCTACTGAACATTCTGAAGGCTTTGGAAGACGCTAACAAAATAGGGGGTGGAGCAATAAACAATGACTTTTGCTGTACCTGCCTTCCCTTTTGGCAGTACCTGCCTTCCCTTTTGGCAGTCTGGCCGCAGCTTCAGCATTATTTAAAGAGTACCAAGGGCTGCTGCAGTTTCTTTCCCATGAATTAGGGATTCAGTTAAGGAAAGAGCATTCAGGGAACTGGTTGATGCTCTCATCATGTGGATGCATTTACTATTATGCAAACTTGGGTGAGTCATATAAATGTCCCGTTTCTGTTTGGTCTTTGAAAATAAAGGCAAAGAGAAACAAACCAGGCAAAGCAAGTGCTAGAATCCTGGGGTTCTTCTCCCTCTCCTGCTCAGTCATCAGCCAGCTGGATATCTCAGTGTCTACACAACAAGTTGGATACCATCAGAGCAATCATTAAAAAAAAAAAAATGTACCAAACCCCACTGTTTGGGGAGCCTGGATACAAGAAGCAGAGAAAGTGGAGCTCCTGTAGTTGGGGGACCCTGGACTTCAGCCTGTCATTTTTGTTCCTTTTTTTTCCTTGCCCCTAGGAGGCACTCTTGAGGCTTTTGGAGGAAAGTTCAGTTCAGTTCAGTCGCTCAGTCCTGTCGGACTCTTTGCGACCCCATGAATTGCAGCACGCCAGGCCTCCCTGTCCATCACCAGCTCCCAGAATTTACTCAAACTCATGCCCATCAAGTCAGTGATGCCATCCAGCCATCTCATCCTCTGTCGTCCCCTTCTCCTCCTGCCCCCAATCCCTCCCAGCATCAGGGTCTTTTCCAATGAGTCAACTCTTCGCATGAGGTGGCCAAAGTATTGGAGTTTCAGCTTCAGCATCAGTCCTTCCAATGAACACCCAGGACTGATCTCCTTTACGATGGACTGGTTGGATCTCCTTGCAGTCCAAGGGACTCTCAAGAGGAATTAGGAATGTGCTTTGATGTATCAGTCTGGAAATCTCTTCGGGGCAAGCCCCAAACAATGCATTGATGGGGATGGGCTAAGGTAGGATGGTGAGCCAAGTTCCTGGGTAGCTTTACCCAGAAGACTCTGAGATGCATCTGGGGTGGCCGCAGGGACCCTGGTTCTTCAGATGTTCCTCTGCTGGGCTCCTGCAGGGAGGAAGCCAAAACAATTCACCTGTAAGGGCATACATATAATTTTAAAGTGAAAGTGTTAGTCACTCAGTTGGGGCCAACTCTTTGCAACCCCATGGACTGTAGCCCGCCAGGCTCCTCTGTCCATGGAATTCTCCAGGCAAGAATACTGGAGTGGGTTGCCATTCCCTTCTTCAGGGGAATCTTCCCGATCCAGGGATGGAACTCAGGTCTCCCGCATTGCAGGCAGATTCTTTACCATCTGAGCCACCAGGGAAGCCCATGTAATCCTAAAACAACTCCCATTCTACAAAAGTGTGCGCTGCATGTCACGGCAGGTCACTTAGCTTCATTCCCTATCACACCACCAGGAAAAGCCAGAAACATCATAATAAAGAGACTGGCACATAAAAACACAAGAGTGAAAGCCAGGTTTAATTTCTAATAAAGAAGGAAATACTCCAGTAAAGGCAGAACTGCGGACAGAACCTCTAAGGCAGAACCTCTAAGACAAGGTCAAAGTGCCTTGAGGAAGGGTATAGGGAAGGGGCAGGACTGCCTCTCTCAGGATACAGAAACAAAGTGCTCGGAGATAAAGCAGAATGGTTCAGGGAGCAATTACCCAACAGATCATGTGGGAAGCTGCTCCTCATGGAGAAGGTGGGTGTGGGCAGAGGGTTGAGTACTGGATTTTTTAATGGCTCTCTGCACACAGCTGTGCAGTGTATTTTATGTTCAAAAGCTGTTTTTTTTTTTTTTTTTTTTTTTTTTTTGTAGCACAAGTTATTGTCATGCTGGCAAAAAATTGCAGAGATGTTACTTTGCCAACAATGTTCCATCTAGTCAAAGCTATGGTTTTTCCAGTAGTCATGTATGGATGTGAGAGTTGGACTATAAAGAAAGAAGAACTGATGCTTTTAAACTGTGGTATTGGAGAAGACTCTTGAGAGTCCCTTGGACTGCAAGAAGATTCAGTCAGTTCATCCTAAAGGAAATCAGTCCTGAATATTCATTGGAAGGACTGATGTTGAAGCTGAAACTCCAATACTTTGGCCACCTGATGCGAAGAATTGACTCATTTGAAAAGACCCTAATGCTGGGAAAGACTGAAGGCAGGAAGAGAAGGGGACAACAGAGGATGAGATGGTTGGATGGCATCACCGACTCAATGCACATGAGTTTGAGTAAATTCCAGGAGTTGGTGATGGACAGGGAAGCCTGGCGTGCTGCAGTCCATGGGGTCACAAAGAGTTGGACATTACTGAACGACTGAACTGACTGACTGACTGACTGTGACTTCTGTGCTATTTTGTTATCACTCCCGATTTGCCAGTTGTGTATGAGCAAATTTGTGTTACACAGTGGTGTGCTGTAGCAGACCCCAGTATTGTGGTGTCCATCTGGTTTCTGTTAGGCCCATCCCAGAATCGATGATTGGTGAAAGACAAGGCCTGCCTGTCTACTTCTGGTTCTTTAAGCACAGCAAACCCACCCACTCATTGTTCCCTTGCAGTTGTGAAAAAGAAACCACAAACTTCAAGAGTTTGTTGGACAATGAATTGCTCAAGACCACCCAGCCAGTTCCCCTGGCATCTCCATGGGCTCCTGACTCTTTTTCCTAATATCCAGTTCAATCTCTGGGTGCCTTGGATTGATCAACTCTCCCAGTCTGGTGTTGGGATCCTAGTTTCCTAACATTCTTGTCAGTGTTCAGTCATTCATTCTTCTTGTCTATTAGCCTTAGCACCCCAAGAACCATTGCTTTGGGTTAAGAAGCCTCTGCATCAACCGCTAATCTCCCAGAAACCAGGACTGATACAACATTTCTTCTTGCTCTCTGTTGAAAAGGGCTAAATATTTAGTTAGCAATGGAGCTTGAGAGACTTAGAGAGGAAATTGTTTACCATCTTCTCCTTATTCTTTGTCCTGATTTCTCTAAGTGCTACTTTCTGATAACAAAAAAAAGATGTGATATCTACTATGAAGTGCAGGTGGTTGGTCAGTCATGTGATCCATTGCTTTTTGGAATGTGTTGCCAAGTGTCCAAGGTCAAAGCCTGGCCAGATATCTTATGCTGACAGCATATAAAATATTCAAGTTTTTGGCCATTCAAGTGTCATTGACAAGAAGCACACATGGGCTTCTGGGGACGACAGGGTTTTTAACTGGTTTATTGAGCAGGTGAAACTCAAGACAGTCCAAGCAAGAAACTGCTTATTTTGCCCCTCGGTCCTGTTCTATCGGTCATCCCTTCCCAGCCTTGGATGATCTCTGTGGCAGAGTCCATGGCTTTCCCAGGCATTTTCAGGTAGAGGAGCAGTCTGATTTTCAATAACTGGAAAGTCTAGTCCAAGCTAAAGCAATGCATACATTGCTGACCCTATTCCATGCTTCATTCTCTTGGCTCAGGCTAATTATAAAATTCCACAGCAGAGAGAAATATCCTACATTATCCCTTATATATGGAATCTAAAGAGAAAAGATGTAAATGAACTTATTTAGAACACAGACTGACAGACTTAGAGAATGAACTCATGGTTATCATCAGAGAAGGGTGGGGGAAGGTGTAGTTAGGGAGTTTGGGATGGACATGAGCACACTCCTATATTTAACACAAATAACTAACAAGGACCTATTGTATAGCACATGGAACTCTGCTCTATGCTATGGGGCAGCCTGGAGGGGAGAGGAGTTTGGAGAAGAATGGATACATGTGTATGTAAGACTCTTCTATGCATCTGCAGCTAACGCAATATTGCTAATTGGCTACACTCCAATACAAAATGGAAGGTTTTAGAAATTTTCCATAACAGGATGTGGATAAGCAGAGTGTGGTCTATTTCTCAAAATTCCTCCACATTCTTCTTCTGACCCTCCTTTTTTATTTCTGTGCAGCTACTTTGCTTTTCAAGTTTAGAGTGGAGAACATTGTTAGGAGAAAAAGGGTAAAATCCAATATGACTGGTGATGTGGAGAGTGAAAATGTTAGTCAATCAGTCGTGATCAACTCTTTGTGACCCCATGAACTGTAGTCAGTTAGGCTCCTCTGTCCATGGAATTCTCCAGGCAAGTATACTGGAGTGGGTTGTCATTCCCTTCTCCAGGGCATCTTCCCAACTCCAGGATCAAGCCTAGGTCTCTCACATTGCAGACAGGTTCTTTACAGTCTTAGCCACAGGGAAGCTGTGAGCTAAAATCTGCTGTAGGACGCTCTCTACAGTGGGTTTCCAGGAGCTGACTTCCTCCCATGGAGATATTCAGATATCCACACCATCCTCCCTCCTGGCTATTCCCTGATCCAAGCAGTGTGCAGGCAGACTTCTTCTGTCCCTCCCCCCCCACTTCCCACTGCTGCTCAAAGCCAAATTGCCCCTCAAAGCCTTCTGGGGGCTCCTCACTCTCCCAGGAAGTTCTCTGGGTGAGGTCTTTTCAAGATGGCGCACTATGGGCTTTGGAAACTGTCACTTTGCCCCTCCTCTAGTGAAAGTACAGATGCTGACATTGAAGATGTGATCTCTCCAATCCCTGTCTTTAGGGCAGCTCCAGTGAAATGCTCATCTCCAGACTTTTCTAGAAGAGCCACAGGCACCAGACTGTACTCCATCTAGCTTCAGAGGTCCGGAGCCTCCATCTTCCAAGAATGCTTTTTACCAAGTTCTTCTTCAGTAACAGCTCAGGATGAAACTTTGAATTTCTGCAGCTCAGCAAACATCCAACTCTGGGGTGACCCTAATGTCAAAAAGGAAATCCCCTGAAGCTTTGCCTCTTTTGGCTTCAGACAGGGGTGGGAAGCAACTCCCCCAAGGGAAGGAGAGGCATAATGCCACAGGGCTCTAGGTTGACAAGTCTCTTCAAAGAAACTTTCTCTCAGATCAACATCCTTTGAATTTCTCATCTCTTTTTGGTATAAGCTAAAAGCAGACATAAGACAAGGACACAAAGTCAGGAGTGGAGAACTGATTTTGCTGTCTCGTGGCAAGACCTACAAGGCTAACCCAAAGCTTCTCTTTAAAATGTGTGGGTATTTGTTATTTATTTTTTCAACATTGCAACTTTAGCAGAAACTCAAGACCAGAGAATAGTCCCATTTCCCATCTGCTCTACAAAAACTGAACAATAAAGATTTCATTTTAACATTAAGTCCTTGTCATTATGGGGAAAATGGCTGACTCTGGGAATGTCAGTGAACGCTTCACTGTGTCATTCTGACATGTGTTAACAGATCTAGGTCTAGACTGGTGGTTCTTAGAGGATGGAAGAATCCCCGAGGGAGCTGGTCACAGTGGATCCTCTGTTGGAGTCATCCTCAGATATTCTGATGCAGTAGGTCTGGGGTGGGACCCAGGAATCTTCATTTTAAATCAACACCCCCTCCCCTCCTTGATTCTGGAGTAGCTGGTCCCTGGACCACACCTTGGAAAAACAGTGCTCCAGGCATCTCTGGCTCTCTTTAGCCCATGGTGAAGGCAGAGGTCAGATTGATGTCCCAGATTAAAGATGAAGGGAAGAACAGATGAAAAACCTGACATTTGTAAAACTCTCCTCCTAGGGCAGACTTGTCTAGGTCTCTCCTATGTTCTAGAGGCTTTAAGGTCACCAAGAACTTGGTTACAAGCAAGTGCTAAGTTTTGTCCAGAGCATGGCTGATGCCACGCTTCCCTTGGGCTGAATCTCTGCCCTTTGGGAGGACAGTAGTGCGGGGTGATAGGGGCACTGGTCCACCTACAATGACTGAGATTCCAGCCCTGGCTCTTTCCCATCCAAGATCCCTCTCATTTATGGCACAGGTTGTTGTTTCCCTTTGGTCCTTTCCAACTCCAGTAGGACTTCTGAAATTTCCTAATTTAGGCAGTAGTAATTAATGTTATGATGAAATAAATGGCTTAAAAAAAAACAAAACAAAAACCTGGCTAATTCTTGGGTTTCTGCTCAGGTAAAAATCAATTTTAAAAAAATTGAGAGCTAAAAATATGACCCATAAAAGTGACTGTTTATTATATACACTAGAATGAACAAAGGTCCGTCTAGTCAAGGCTATGGTTTTTCCAGTGGTCATGTATGCATGTGAGAGTTGGACTATAAAGAAAGATGAGTGCCGAAGAATTGTTGTTTTGAACCGTGGTGTTGGAGAGGACTCTTGAGAGTCCCTTGGGCTGCAAGGAGATCCAATCAGTCCATCCTAAAGAAGATCAGTCCTGGGTGTTCATTGGAAGGACTGATGTTGAAGCTGAAACTCCAATACTTTGGCCACCTGATGCGAAGAGTTGACTCATTGGAAAAGACCCTGATGCTGGGAAAGGTTGAGGGCAGGAGGAGAAGGGGATGACAGAGGATGAGATGATTGGATGGCATCATCGACTCGATGGACATGAGTTTGGGTGAACTCCGGGAGTTGGTGATGGACAGGGAGGTTTGGAGTGCTGTGGTTCATGGGGTCACAAAGAGTCGACACAACTGAGCGACTGAACTGAACTGATGAGCAGCCTACTAATATTTCATATAAATTGTATATTTATTTTATTATATTACATAAATATATAAAAAAGCGTACTGAATCCTCTCCCCAAGTGTGACATAAGCTTCTAACCAATAAAAGTATGTTTAGCTTCTACATTTTTCTTTTTTATTGTGCTTCCTATATGCTATGAGAGGCGATAGGCTTAGAAATAAGAACAATCAGCCTGAGAATCCAGTCATTATGTATTCACAAGAGTTGCATTTGAGATCAAAGGCAGAGGGTTGTGCCATTAGGTCTTCATGACAAGACGCTAGGAAGATTCTCAAATCAGAATAAGAAAATAGAAGAGGTTATTCAGAGAAAGATAACCCCACTCATTTGTATGTTTCTGATATAGCATACTATTATTAAAAAGATGCTAATCACCTACAAAACTAACAAATAGCAAGCTAACAAATCTTGACAAACAAGGCAAAAAAAAAAAAAATGAAATGGAAAATAGTAAATATGAAAAGATAAAAGAAAGGAATGATTCTTAGCCAAAATATCATGTGGAATAAATCTATAATATCTCTTACTAATAATAAAGTTCTCTCTATAACCCTTTCAAATAAAAACAAAAAACAACAAAAAACCTAATTAAAAATGAGCAAATGACTTGAGGACACATTTCCCCAAAAGATATACAAATGGCCAATAAACACATGAAAATATGCTCAACATCACCACTGATTCAGGAAATGCAAGTCAAAATCACAGTGGAGGAAGGAAGGGGGAGTTAATGTTTAATGGGTACAAAATTTCCAGTGGGAAGGATTAAGAGTTCTGGAGATGGATGGCGGTATTGGCTGGAAAACAATGTGACTGTACTTAAAGTTAGAGACCTGTGCATTTAAAATTGGTTAAAATGGTAAATTTTATGTGTATTTCACCAGTGAAATACACTGGTGTATTTTTTCTCACACAGTGAGACAAAAAAGAATAATAAGCTCTCTCTTGTTGAACATCTGCTCAGTTCAGTTCAGTCGCTCAGTCATATCTGACTCTTTGTGACCCCATGAACCACAGCATGCCAGGCCTCCCTGTCCATCACCAACTCCCAGAGTTCACTCAAACTCATGTCCATCAAGTCGGTGATGCCATCCAACCATCTCAACCTCTGTCGCCCCCTTCTCCTCCTGCCCCTAATCTTTCCCAGCATCAGGGTCTTTTCCAATGAGTCAGCTCTTTGCATCAGGTGGCCAAAGTATTGGAGTTTCAGCTTCAACATCAGTCCTTCCAATGAACACCCAGGACTAATCTCCTTTAGGATGGACTGGTTGGATCTCCTTGCAGTCCAAGGGACTCTCAAGAGTCTACTCCAACAGCATAGTTCAAAAGCATCAATTCTTTGGCACTCATCTTTCTTTATAGTCCAACTCTCACATCCATACATGACCACTGGAAAAACCATAGCCTTGACTAGACAGGCCTTTGTTGACAAAGTAATGTCTCTGCTTTTTAATATGCTGTCTAGGTTGGTCATAACTTTCCTTCCAAGGAGTAAGCGTCTTTTAATTTCATGGCTGCAATCACCATCTGCAGTGATTTTGGAGCACAAAAAAATAAAGTCAGCCACCATTTCCACTGTTTCCCCATCTATTTCCCATGAAGTCATGGGACCAGATGCCATGATCTTAGTTTTCTGAATGTTGAGCTTTAAGCCAACTTTTTCACTCTCTCTCCTCTTTCACTTGCATCAAGAGGCTATTTAGTTCTTCTTTACTTTCTGCCATAAGGGTGGTGTCACCTGCATATCTGAGGTTATTGATATTTCTCCTGGCAATCTTAATTCCAGCTTGTGCTTCCTCCAGCTCAGTGTTTCTCATGATGTACTCTGCATCTAAGTTAAATAAGCAGGGTGACAATATACAGCCTTGATGTACACTTTTTCCTATTTGAACAAGTCTGTTGTTCCATGTCCAGTTCTAACTGTTGCTTCCTGACCTGCATACAGGTTTCTCAAGAGGCAGGTCAGGTGGTGTGGTATTCCCATCTCTTTCAGAATTTTCCACAGTTTATTGTGATCCACAGAGTCAAAGGCTTTGACATAGTCAATAAAGCAGAAATAGATGTTTTTCTGGAACTCTCTTGCTTTTTCGATGATCCAGCAGATGTTGGCAATTTGATCTCTAGTTCCTCTGCCTTTTCTATCTGTTATATTAGGAACAATTATATGCATTTTCTCTTATCCACACAACAACCAACTGGACTGGTAATAATATCCCCAAATTTCCTCCTCCAGGACAGAGCCAATAGCCAGTCATGAATGGAGCCTGTATTGGAATCAAGGTCATTCTCCCTTCAATCAAAGCTCTTTCTAATTGACTGTCCCTATTGGCTGTTTGAAAAGTTTTGCAAAGAGGCCTTGAGCAAAACAGGTATCAACTGAGTGAGGAGCTGTGGATAGGTGGGGAGGAGGCAGGCATCCGGAGCTTCCATGGGAGGAGGGGTGAGATCTCCATTCATCTAGCCAGGACTTTGTGTTCCCAAGTGCACTGCTATGACCTATGGTACCAGGACTACTAAGGAATTAATTGAAAATGCAGAGTTCTGTCTCCATCACATTCTTCTGAGAAATAGGAATTTAATATTCTGAGGGATGGTTAAGCAGACTGAAGTTTCAGACTCATGACATTGGAGGGAATGCTGTCTTTCTGGAAAAGATGTGACCAGGAGAAGCCACATTTAAGCAGGCAAAGGATGAGTGGACTCTTCCAAGTGAATCCTAAATCTTCATTGGCTTTTATTAAAGAAAACTAAGGGTATGTTCTCATGGGAAGAACTGATCCAAAGGATGAGCTGGAAATTTTAGCGAATAAAGTGAATTCCCTTCCATCATATTTAATTCACCTTAATTGAACTCTGTGATGGACACTTGCTCCTTGGAAGAAAAGCTAGTACCAACCTAGACAGCATATTAAAAAGCAGAGCCATTACTTTACCAACAAAGGTCCATCTAGTCAAAGCTATGGTTTTTCCAGTAGTCATGTATAGATGTGAGAGTTGGACTATAAAGGAACTTGAGGGCCAAAGAATTGATGCTTTTGAACTGTGGTGTTGGATAAGACTCATGAGAGTCCTTTGGGCTGCAAAGAGATCCAACCAGTCAATCTTAAGGAAATCAGTCCTTAATAATAATTGGAAGGACTGATGCTGAAGCTGAAACTCCAATACTTTGGCCACCTGATGTGAAGAATTGACTCATTGGAAAAGAGCCTGATGCTGGGAAAGACTGAAGGTGGGAGGTAAAGGGGATGACAGAGCATGAGATGGTTGGATGGCATCACCGATGCGATGGACATGAATTTGAGTAGGCTCTGGGAGTTGGTGATGGACAGGGAGGCCTGGCATGCTGCAGTCCACGGTGTAGCAAAGAGTTGGACATGAATGAGTGACTGAACTTAAACTGAATTCTCCTAAATATGACAAAGTGGAATAAGACACAGTCCTTGCCCTGTTGTGGCTCACAGTCTATTAAGAAGATAAGAACACTATAGTCATGTGATAGTTGAAGCAAGAATAAAGTCAGATGGGGATTACCAAGCAGGTAGTGATTCAACCATTTGGGTGGGGATGCAGAGAGCATTTTATTGAGACAATGGCATTGAAAATGAGTATAATTTTGTTACATGGGAAAAGGGAAAGTTCCATTCCAGAAAGAGGGAGATCCATGAACCAAAAGGCACATCAGTTTTGGGCATGTTGTGTATGGGTGTGCTCAGTCACTTTAGCTGGGTCCCACTCTTTGCGACCCCATGGACTGTATATTGCCAGACTCTTCTGTCCATAGGATTTGCCACAAGAATACTGGAATGGGTTGCCATGCCCTCTTCCAGGTAATCTTCCCAACCAAGGGATAGACCTGAGTCTCCTGCATTGCAGGTAGATTCTTTGTCTCTGAGTCACATTCTAAGCTAACATCAAAATCCACAGTCATAAGCATATTTTACAGATTAAAAAAACTGAGACTAAATTAGATGATTTTATTAATAATTAGCAAGGCAGGACTTGTTGTCCTTGTTTTGTCACAGCAAATACTAGGATGAAGAACTGAGTTCTAGGGTTTGTGAATCTTTTTAGTTGAGAATAATACATCTCTGATGTGGGGAAAAGACCTAGGGACAGTGGCCAGAGGTCTCTCTGGAGAAGTGCTCATGAGATGGTCTCTGTGAGAACTCTGTGTATTGAGTAAAGCAGAGTAAAAATATGAGTGATTATTATTGCTATGTGATTACAGTAAGATATGTGAGTGCCATCACAGTGTTTCCTGATCTGCCTGACCCCATGTATCAGTCTCTGAGTTTGAAAATTGATCTTTGTAAAAATTCTTTTAGCAACACACCATTCATTTCATGAAGCCACAGCAAAGTAGGTGTCAGGGTAAAATTTCTGTTACTCTTATATGAATGTCTCTTGTCTCTCCAATTTAAACTGTCAGCCTCTGAGTAGGTAGCTTTCAGACAGGTGATAGAGATGCTTTTGCCAGAAATTGGGGGGCGAAGAACTGATTTCCTGCAGTGTGTGATACACTCTGCCATGTGGAAATCTAAGAGGTCTCCCTGGTGCCTTGTGTTTTACAAGGATTTCATGAATATGATTTCTTAAGCCTGTTTACCATTTCTCTCTCTCTCCTCACAGGATTCCATATTTGTCAGAGACCAAGCTGAGAATTGAATGCCATACCTACTCTTTATTCGTCAACCTTTCTCACTGGCCACTTGATTATTAAAATCTATCTCCTCTTCCTTGAGCTAAAACAAAGAAATAGACAAAAAAGCAAACTAACAAATAAATACATGAATTGATATAATTTCTCTTAGGTCAATCTCAAAAGTTCAGTAAAAATGCCTAGACACTCTTGAATCACAATAGTGGACACAGTCTAAGCTTCAAGTGAGATTGTTTTCCTCTACAGATTCTGCCAACCAGACAGCAGCCCTACCATCAAGGCCAACTCCCAGTTCTATGAACCTCTTCCTCTGAGTTCCTGGGGTTTCAACACCAACCAGGCAAGGCTCCTCTTCAGAGGCTCTGCTGGGTCCTTCCTCTAGGCTTTTAGGTTTAGATAACGCCCATGTCTTTCTTTTAGCATTGGGTGGCAGCTACTTCCTGCGGTTGCTTATTTGTCTTATCTCAGTGTCTCCTTTCTGCTCTTTCAGTTTTCTAGGTTGGATGGCATCACCAATTCAATGGACAGGAGTTTGGGCAAACTCTGAGAGACGGTGAAGGACAGGGAAGCCTGGTGTGCTGCAGTCCATGCAGTTGCAAAGAGTCAGACCTGCCTTAGTAACTGAACAACAACAAATATATATTCAGTCTTTTGATTCATTAACTTGGTGTCATTTCTGTTTCCCTGACTGGTCCCTGGTTGTACCAATGTGGGGACATCTTGAGGCTGACAGGAGACAGGAATCATTGCCTCTGGCAGGATGAGTGACTTCTGCTGAGACAACACCAATCAATGAAACAGGAAGCAGATAGGAAGGAGCAAGCCCTTCCTTCAGCCCCAAACTTACTGCCTTCCTCTAACATCTTCTATTGGCTGAGCCCAGCAGGGAGCCAAATGGCCAGGGAGAAATGTGCTTTGCAGAGTCTCAACCCAGTATCACAAAACAGAGTAGAAAGGGTGGATTTGGAGCTGAAAGGTCAGTTCAGTCACTCAGTCGTGTTTGACTCTTTGCGACCCCATGAACTGCAGCACGCCAGGCCTCCCTGTCCATCACCAACTCCTAGAGCATGCTCAAACTCATGTCCATCGAGTCGGTGATGCCATCCAACCATCTCATCCTCTGTTGTTCCCTTGTCCTCCTGCCTTCAATCTTCCCCAGCATCAGAGTCTTTTCCAATGAGTCAGTTCTTTGTATCGGGTAACCAAAGTATTGGAGTTTCAGCTTCAGCATCAGTCCTTCCAATGAATATTCAGGACTGACATCCTTTAGGATGGTCTGGTTGGATCTCCTTCCAGTCCAAGGGACTCTCAAGAGTCTTCTCCAACACCACAGTTCAAAAGAATCAGTTTTTCAGTGCTCAGCTTTCTTTATAGTCCAAATCTCAGATGTATACATGACTACTGAAAAAACCATAGCTTTAACTAGATGGACCTTTGTTGGTAAAGAAATGGCTCTGCTTTTTAACACGCTGTCTAGGTTGGTCATAGCTTTTCTTCCAAGGAGCAAGCGTCTTTTAATTTCATGGCTGTAGTCACCATTGGCAGGGATTTTGGAACCTCCAGAAAATAGTCTCTCACTGTTTCCATTGTTTCCCCATCTATTTGCCATGAGATGATGGGACCAGACGTCATGATCGTAGTTTTCTGAATGTTAAATTTTAAGCCAACTTTTTCACTCTCCTCTTTCAGTTTCATCAAGAGGCTCTTTAGTTCTTCTTCGCTTTCTGGCATAGGGGTAGTGTCATCTGCTTCTCTGAGGTTATTGAGATGAAAGACAATTGCTTTATAATTGGTACACATAGTTTTGACCATTGCTTTTAAATAACTTGATTGTGTTATTCTTGGATTGATTTTGGTTTGTGTGGTTCAAAATCTCTTTCCCCTTAAATTTCAAAATGATTCCACCATTCACATTTCTATGCAGAATTTTGGAATGATGGTGAGGGAGGTATGTCATTATCAGGGTAGAAGCATTGTAGGTGAGAAGATCTGATTGTCCCATAGGATGTATTTACATGGTAGAAACATCCTGGATGAATTCCATAGAGATGCTCCTCTCATTAGAGAATTAATTGTGTGTATGGTGGTGGTGGGGGGATGGGGGTGATGGAAGAGGTGGGGTTGCTTTGGGAAAGGAAATCCCTCAAGTTCCCTGAACTACATACAGAAAAATGAAGTGAGGGCTTCATCACCTTTCCCTGAAAAGTCCCACCACTGCTGGGGTTACTCTGTCTTTATGTAAGAAAAGAAAACTGAAGTTCACAGAAGGTCATTTTTCTGGTTAAAAGGAAGCTTCTGGGACTGGCCTTTTTAGATAACTAGGGGACATTATAATACATGAAATAACAAGTAACCACCGCAGCCTCTCAGCTCTACTGGGAGCAGAATTTTGGGTTTGCCTAAATTTGCTCAGTTTTCAGTGTCAGTGTCTGATAAATTAATGCACGCTGGGAAGACGTTTGTATATATCTTAAGAGGAGACTTAGCAGGCAGGCGTGTGGCTCCATGGATTCCACTGTGAGGCATTTGTAGTAAAAGGAATATAAAACAACTTCTTTCTGGTGATTTATTCTGAAGCAGAATTTCAAATGAACACCAAGTAGTCCATTATATATTCCTGAATATATGTTGGAAGACATTAAAATCTCTTACATCTTCTCAATGGCAGCAATCTACATTTAGTGTTGTCTGAAAGTTCTAAAGAAGACCCCTGGAAAACCTTTATTTGATTGTGTTCTTCTTGGATTGATTTTAGTTTATGTGGTTCAAAATCTCTTTCCCCTTAAACTTCAAAGTGATTCCAGCCTCCACATTTTTGTGCAGAATTTTGGGATGATGGTGAAGGAGGTGTGTCATTATCAGGATAGATGCATTATGGGTAAGGCCTTTAGAGAGAGCTGTATGAATGAGGTCATGCAAGGCCAAGGTCCAGGCAAGGGAGGTTCAGTTCAGTTGCTCAGTCATGTCCAACTCTTTGCGACCCCACAGACTGCAGCATGCCGGGCCTCCCTGTCCTTCACTATCTCCCGGAACTTGCTCAAACTCAAGTCCATGGAATTGATGACGCTATCCAACCATCTCATCCTCTGTCATCCCCTTCTCCTCCCATCTTCAGTCTTTACCAACCAGCATCAGAGTCTTTTCCAATAAGTCTGTTCTTTGCATCAGGTGGCCAAAGTATTGGAGTTAAGGGCGGTAACATAGAATAAAAAAGATCTAGTAGCATCTTTCTCCCATCATCCACTTTCTTTTATTGCTTTATTATTTATTTATTTTGGGCAGTATTGGGTCTTCATATAAGACCCAGCACTGATATAAGGTTCCGATATAAGGTTCCCCATAGCAGAATATGGACCTTGCATATCTGGTTCACCCTGGGGCTCCTGAGGGTGGACTAGTACCTGTTCTAGAGCAAAGGCTAGAGGAAGACAAGTTGGATGAATGAAGTGTCACCTCTCTGGCCACCTGAGACCTTTTGACTTCCACTGTACTTTGTACAAACTCTGTTAGCACTTATTATCCCCCACTGCTGTGATCTGTTCATGGCTCTGCTCCCCATAGACTGTGAGGTCCTAAAAGGAAGAACCAGTAATATCCATCTATTTCCAGTGATATGTGTCTATTTCTGGCACAGACCTTGGACTGCAGTTGGCTTCCACTCATTCCAGAAGGAATGAGTGAGTGAATAAATGAACTAACACTTTTAACCCCAAATGAGTAGTAGGTAAAATAGTCAATTGTAATTGATACTCTTCCACTTCCTTTGAGTAACCAGCTCCTTTGCCAACCATTTTTCCAAAAAAATTGCTGTCTCCCCAACAGGCTTTCCTCTGCACTATGGACTTTTCCTGATCCCTCTGTTTTGCCTTCATCAAAACTAAAATGATCTCAAATCTAGCCCTACTGCCTTATTTTACAGATGGGAAAACCAACATCAAGCAAAGTTATACATGGTAAATAATAGGGCCCAAGCAGACCCTTAAACTGAAGAAGGGAATGGTAACCCACTCCAATATTCTTGCCTGGAGAATTCCATGGACAGAGAAGCTTGGTGGGCTACAGTCCATGAGGGGTTCACAAAGAGTCAGACACAGCTGAGTGACTAACATACATACATAGACCCTTATATTCCCACCTAGCCTGGGTCCTCCTTCAACATCTTTGTTGTAGCCCATTGGTTTCCAGTAACTGAGGTCCTGCAGGGGTCAGACTCCCCACCTTGGTAAAATACTCGGGGGTGCCTTTAGTTTAATATACTCTATCTTCAAGGTGGTGTCTTCACTTTAATAGTGGCCTTCTTTTTTTTTTTTTTTTTTAACACATATCCTACCTGGGCTCCTACAGGAGCCTACTTGGGCTCCTAAAATGTATCAGATGGTCAATAAATATTCTTTGAATATGAATGACAGCAGGCAAGAAAGTTGAGGTTTGAGAAAGGGTGTGGGGGCAGATATTGCTGAAGAAGCAGCCACACTTGTCATTAAAGCAAAGATGAGATGTACAAAATGTACAGTAGCAATTATATTTCATAGTTTTCTATATGAATGTTCCCTGGATCCCAGCCAAATGTGATGACTGGGAAGGATAAATTCTGGTGTACAAATCACACACACACATATTCGTAACACATCACAGTGAGGATGGTCCCTTAAGGTGGGGTCATCCCTTCCTCCAAGTCTGAATTTGACAGTCATCTTCATCTTCCTGGGCTTCTCTTGTGGCTCAGCTGGTAAAGAATCTGCCTGTGATGTGGGGGACTTGGGTTTGATCCCTGGGTTGGAAAGACCCCCCTGGAGAAGGGAAAGGCTGCCCACTCCAGTATTCTGGCCTGGAGAATTCCATGGATTGTATAATAGTCCATGGGGTCGCAAAGAGTCAGAAACGACTGAGTGACTTTCACTTTCATCCTCCTAGTGGTTTGGAAGTGACATCACACCTGCTAGGCTCACAGGGGAATAAGAAAAACATCATGTCCGTTTGCAGAGACAGCAAAGAGCCAAAATCCAAACACTCATTTTTAACACTCTAAAGTTTATTAATCAATATTCCACAGGCCTTTGCATGCACAAGACTGAAACCATCCTCTCTTGGGGAGAAGATTGTAATTTTAAGAAAGTTGCAAAGATCCCCACCCTGAGCTCTAGACCTGCATGTATACTTGACCACTATTCATCTTGGCTGGAATGAGCCACAGAAATTCTCCCCTCCACCTGTGCAAAATTAACCTAAGCATCTTTTTGTTCAAAGCTGCTTCAAGTTCTTTACCAGCTACTCTGTAGTTTGGTGCTGCCATCTATCCAGGTGCCCTCTGCACTCTTCTTCCTTCTAAATGGCCCTGAGATTTTAGCAGGAATTCCTTTTTTTTTTTTTTTGGCCTCTTCTGTACCATTCATATTCCTCCTGCCCCAATTTAGGCAGACTTCTCATCTGTCTTCACCCTGCCAACTCTGCCCCTCAACACCTCTCCTGTTCATACCTTTCTTCTGTCTCCACTGGATCACTGAGGAAGCTCACATCTGCTCCACCATTTGCTCTCGACTCTAATCCTGCACCCCCCGCACCCCCCACAGAAGTCATAGTGAGCTTTCTAAGATGCTATCTTTTCATGCCTGTGGTCTCTGTCAGAAGCTCCTCAGGGGCATCTCATTGCCCTGCATGTCAAGTGCAAATTTTTTTAAGCTTTTTATTTTGTATTTGAGTATAGCTGATAAACAAACCGTGTTGTGATAGTTTCAGATGAACAGCAAAGGGACTCAGCTATACATAAACATGTATCCATTCTCCTCCAAACTCCCCTCCCTCCCCTCCAGGCTGCCACATAACATTGAGTTTCATGTGCTGTGCAGTAGGTCCCTGTTGGTTATACATTTTAAATATAGCCGTGTGTATATGCTGGAGATGGAAACGGCAACCCGCTCCAGTATTCTTGCCTGGGAAATCCCATGGACAGAAGAGCCTGGTGGGCTACAGTCCATGGGGTCGCAAATAATCAGACACAACTTGGCAGCTAAACAGCAAGTGTGTACAGGTCCATCCCATACTCTCTAACTATGTCTTCTCCCATCCTTCCCCCGGGAACCATAAGTTCTTTCTCTAAGTCCGTGACTCTCTTTCAGTTTTGTAAGTAAGTTCGTTTGTATCATATCTTTTTAGATTCTATATGTAAGGGATGCCATATGATATTTCTCCTTTTCTGAGAGAACACTTGTTAATATGGCCCAGGAGGCCCCCGGGAATGGGTCTGCAGGTTCTTGGTGGCATCAGGCTTCTTTGTCTTAATGGCCTATTGTTGAGATGGCCTTCTTTGCCTTTTTCTGATCCCCTCTGGTCTGCACTAATTTTCAATTAACATCTGCATCTGCTTGTGCATGTGCAGTCGTGTCTGACTCTGCAACCCCATGGACTGAAGCCCACCAGGATCCTCTGTCCCACCAGGCTTCTCTGTCCATGGGATTTCCTAGACAAGAATACTGGAGTGGGTTGTCATTTCCTTCTCCAGGGGATCTTTCCAACCCAGGGATTGAACAGGCATCTCCTATGTCTCCTGAATTGCAGGAGTTACCGCTGAGCCTCCCAGGAAACCAGTACTTAACACCTACATACTTATTTTTTAAAGACTTGTCTCAAACCAAAAATTTATCTTTTCTGAATTTTTTCTCTGACATCACCTCTTGGTGTCCCAACTCTGCCAGGTCAGACTGAGATTATGGACAGAAAAAATATCACTGTATTGATTTTTTTGCATCTCCTTTCTCCAGGGAAATAATCTTATTTACATCCTCATATCAATGTTCCACACGGTGCCTGGCACAGAGTAGGTGATCAGTGATCTCTTATTAAATGAATAAAGCACAAAGAACTAGGATGTGAGGGATGGCTGTAACATCGGTGAGATAATTCCAGGATAAAGTGAGGTTGGCAATTTGGGACCTATCTTCCAGAAATGGGCCCCATTACGCTGTGACTGGTTCTCTGAGACAAGCATTGGAAGTTGAGAGCAAGTTCTCTAAGACTATGGGCTCTGTCTCCCTTCCCAGAAGAAAAAGGCTGGAACTTGGATACAGCAAGCTCTAAAATCGGGTCACATTTGGAAACTTGGGCTGTGTTTGGCCCACGTATCTGAGATATTTGGAAGATGTTGTGTCTAATGGGTCACTGGGGAGGCAGGGTGTGGAGGTGGGAGGAAAACTTTGAGTGCCTTCACTTGGAACATGAATTTTCAAGTTTATCCTATGCCCTACCTCTTCTATTTATGGAGCTGTCCATCTTTACAGGTATTAATAATATGAATAGTTGACTGATGACTACTTTTAATCTATGTGGTGCTTTTGTGTAAAGTGGCATAGATAAATTGCAAAGGGGAATTCCTTATCCGGGGTAGCCACAGTGCTGCTTTAGGGCCTGTGGCCGGGGGAGCAGAGCAATGTCTGGGTCCCACTATCCCCACTGCCTGGGCATGCACAGCAGCTTGGCTTTGACTTGCACTGTGGCAGGCAGGCTCTAGGATCTCCCTTAGTGATCTCTGCCTCCTGGCATGAAGACTTTGTGTAAGCTCTTCTCCTCGACTTACTTCTAGCTAGTAGAGTATGGCAAAAGTGATGGGGCGCTTCTGTGACTAGATTAGAGAAGAATATAGATTCCCTCTAGCTTGTAGATTCTCTCGCTTCTGGCTTGGAGAAAGCAACCTGACATGTTGGGGAGGCCCACCCGGCAAAGGAATGTGGATGGTCTCTGGCCAGCAGCCGGAAAGAAATGAAGGTCCTCAGTCCAGAAACTCGTGAGGAACTGAATCCTACCAACAGTATTGTAAGCAAGCTTGGTGGCAGATTTTCCCCAACTGAGCCTTCAGATAAGACCCCCAACCATGGCCAACCCTGTAATTTCAACCTCATGAGAAATTGTGAAGCAGAGGATCAGCTGAATTAGCCCCAATTTCTGACCCACAGCAACTGTGAAACGTGTGTTGTTTTTAGCTGGTGAGTTTGAGATGGTTATGCAGCAGCAGATAACTAATATACTCATTTTTAATTGTCTGACCTTTTCTCTGTAGATCAAATCCATGGGCCTTTTGCCCTCGGTCCAGCCAGGACTTGCCCTATTTCCAATGGGAACATGAAGAAGCACATGCCTTGTTTCTGATTTCTAATGTTATTTATGAGTGACAAAGAAGGAAGATGCTACAATCTGGCCCACCTTATGGATGGGGAGTTGAGAATAGGGCTGGGAACAGACCCATAAACATCGTGCATGTGATGCACTGTCTGCTTTGATTGGGACAATGAGGAAGAAAATAACGTCAGACTCCAAGACCATAGGCTTGGCCCTGTCTGAATACAGGAGGCATCTGTTAGGACAACAAGGAAGAGCCAATAAATTATCAAGCAGGGCTTAACATCTAACCATCACACAGCAGTCCTTCTGCTTGGCAAGATTGCTGCATCATGTTACAGTATTACAGTGAGAAAAATCACTCTTTTGACCTGATAAATTCTATCCTTTCTAAATGTATTCTTTTTTACTGAAAGCAATTGAGGTATGATACCTAGTCAAGCTATAAAACAGATGGGATAGAACCTATGCGATATGCTTTGTCTTGGTGCTGACAAGGACAAGTAAGCTCTCCGATATTTTTTAAAAAGAAAAAAAAAAAATCAAGAAAACAATGAAAATTTTCTGTACAGCTGCAGTACAGTTATTTAAATGCCTTTTAAAAAATTGAATGTTTTTGCCTTATAAGTTTTGAATACTAGAGGGTATTTGTCCTATACTTTGCTTCCCTAGAGTGTTAGTGATAAAGTGGGACCTAGAGGTCCTCTGATGAAACTTCTCATTTTATAGATAAAGAACCAAGGTCAGAGAATGGGGGCCTGGCTTTTCTTTATGTCATAAGCTAGGTTAATTCAGAGAAGAGACAAATAACAAGCCAGACATAAAATGAAACATTTCTATTTCATCCTTAGGACAACCTAATAGGTACTATCATGACCCTCATTTTACTCATGAAAAACAGCAAATCTCAGAGAGGTTAAGTAACTGATGTCATGTCACACAGTTTAAAGGAGAGGAATAGAGCCTAGATGCAAACTCATCTCTTCCTGACCTCAGAGACTCAACCTTTAAACAATTCTAAAAGTCATATTCTCTTCCCACACAGAACACCTAACTTTATAGATTCTTTCCCTTCTGGCTTGGAGAAAGCACCCTGCCATGTTAAGGAGGCCCCCACCAGGCAAAGCATACTTAAATATTCCTTCCAAAAGACCCAGTAGATATAAAGACAGTGATTATTTTCCCAACAGGAACATTTAATAATAAGCCAGTTGTCTAGAAATACAGGAAGGAAGGAAATCAAGCCCATTCCCTGCACCTGCTTTGTCTCTTGTTGCCCTTCAGGGCCAGTCCCCTCATTCACTGGAATCTTCGGCTCTCATCTCAATTTCCAATATGCACGTATCAGTTACAGTTTGCTGCATAAAAGGTGCCCCGCAACCTTTTGACTTAAAACAAAGACCATTGACCGAGGAGTGAGTGAAGGGAAAGAATCCCCGAAGGTGGAGAGTGAAACTTCCCTCTATCTCCAACATAACCCATAGACTTTTCATAATCTTGTCAACTCAGCAAGCCCAAAGTGAAAACATGATGATCTCTTTAAAATATGCACCTTCTGAATCCTTTATCTCAGGCGAGTGTACTATCACCTATCCATCCTCCCAAATCAGAAAGACCAGAGGCATTTGGTCTCACGTTCATCACTCGGTCCTTTCAGTAACAGGCTGTGATGCAAGACCTACAATCAGACTGAACTATATGTGCTGCCTTGACTTCTGGTAAAATCGGGAGGACCTCAGATGACTTAATCACGTGTTTTGTTCCCTATCCTGTTCTTGCAGACAAGGTCCCAGTAAACCATGCTTCTTATCAAGGGACCAGACACAGTTTCTGCTTATCACTGAGAGTGTGCTCAGTCACGTCTGACTCTTTGCGACCCCATGGACTGTAGCCCGCCAGGCTCCTCTGTCCATGGAATTTCCAGGCAAGAACACTGGAGTGGGTTGCCATTACCTTCTCCAGGGGATCTTCCCCACCCAGGGACCTATTGTGTCTCCTGCGCTGGAGGCAGATTCTTTACCACTGTTATCCCTGGTTATCCCTGAGTAGCAGGCTTTATCTCCCTGTTGGCCTGCAAAGTTATTCAAACAAGCCAATCACATCTTTCTTCAGGACCTGGGGGGCAACTCACCCTATTGATACTACAAAATCTGTCTCCTACAGTTCCTGTGGATGTGATCTGTTCTCCGTGTAGCCCTGTGGTGTGTGGTCCCTTCCTCTCCTGGCTTGTAATGTATGTGACTCATGAACTGCCATCCAACCTACCTGTCCAGGGTCTGGTGTTGTGTGTTGGGTGGTCCCTCTAACTCTAGGGCAGAAATCCCTCCCTTACTGATGGGGTGAGTAGGAGGTGATAAAATACAGGTCACTGGAGCCTTTTTTCTCAATCCCTGTCATATGCCTCTCATAGGCTTCCTTTGTAGCTCAGTCAGTAAAGAATCTGCCTGCAATGCAGGAGACCTGGGTTCGATCCCTGGGTTGGGAAGATCCCCTGGAGAAGGAAATGGCAACCCACTCCAGTATTCTTGCCTAGAGAATCCGATGGACAGAGGAACCTTGGAGGGCTATAGTCCATGGGGTCGCAAGAGTTGGACAAGACTTTGCAACTAAACCACCACCACCACTCATATGCCTGCCCCTCATCACTTTTCATTGGATCATTATAGTGATTTTCTACCTGGTTCCGCTTTCCCTGCCTGGTTGGTTAGTTAGTTCAATTGCTCAGTCGTGTCTGACTCTTTGTGACCCGATGAATCGCAGCATGCCAGGCCTCCCTGTCCATCACCAACTCCTGGAGTTTCCTCAAACTCATCCCCATCGAGTCGGTGATGCCATCCAGCCATCTCACCCTCTGTCATCCCCTTCTCCTGCCCCCAATCCCTCCTAGCATCAGGGTCTTTTCCAATGAGCCAACTCTTTACATGAGGTGGCCAAAGTATTGGAGTTTCAGCTTCAGCATCAGTCCTTCCAATGAACACCCAGGACTGATCTCCTTTAGGATGGACTGGTTGGATCTTGCAGTCCAAGAGTCTTCTTCAACACCACAGTTTAAAAGCATCAATTTTTTGGCACTCAGCTTTCTTCACAGTCCAACTCTCACATCCATACATGACCACTGGAAAAACCATAGCCTTGACCAGACAGACCTTTGTTGGCAAAGTAATGTCTCTGCTTTTTAATATGCTGTCTAGGTTGGTCATAACTTTCCTTCCAAGGAGTAAGCGTCTTTTAATTTCATGGCTGCAGTCACCATCTGCAGTGATTTTGGAGCCCAAAAAAATAAAGTCTAACACTGTTTCCACTGTCTCCCCACCTATTTCCCATGAGGTGATGGGACCAGATGCCGTGATCTTAGTTTTCTGAATGTTGAGCTTTAAGCCAACTTTTTCACTCTCCTCTTTCACTTTCATCAAGAGGCTCTTTATTTCTTCTTCACTTTCTGCCATAAGGGTGGTGTCATCTGTATATCTGAGGTTATCGATATGTCTCCCGGCAATCTTGATTCCAGCTTGTGCTTCTTCCAGCCCAGCGTTTCTCATGATGTACTCTGCAGGGTGACAATATACAGCCTTGATGTACTCCTTTTCCTATTTGGAACCAGTCTGTTGTTCCATGTCCAGTTCTAACTGTTGCTTCCTGACCTGCATACGGGTTTCTCAAAAGGCAGGTCAGGCAGTCTGGTATTCCCATCTCTTTCAGAATTTTCCACAGTTTATTGTGATCCACACAGTTGAAGGCTTTGGTGTAGTCAACAAAGCAGAAATAGATGTTTTTCTGGAACTCTCTTGCTTTTTCAATGATCCAGCAGATATTGACAATTTGATCTCTGGTTCCTCTGCCTTTTCTAAAGCCAGCCTGAACATCTGGAAGTTCACGGTTCACGTATTGCTGAAGCCTGGCTTGGAGAATTTTGAGCATTACTTTACTAGCGTGTGAGATGAGTGCAATTGTGCGGTAGTTTGAGCATTCTTTGGGATTGCCTTTCTTAGGGATTGGAATGAAAACTGACCTTTTCCAGTCCTGTGGCCACTGCTGAGTTTTCCAAATTTGCTGGCATATTGAGTGCAGCACTCTCACAGCATCATCTTTCAGGATTTGAAATTGCTTTTGCTTAACCATCTACACTGCTGCCAGGTTATCTTTCTGAAAGACAAAAATGAACACATTATTTCTTTGCTTGAATTCCATTAATGGTTTCCTACAACTCTCAGGGTAGAAATAAAATCCCTTAGTTGACTTTTGATAGCTGTTCCTGGTCTGGTCTGGGCTTTCTCTCAGGCCTCATCTTCTAGAACTTCATAACCTTCGTGCTTTATCTGGGTTTTCTCTCCTAGTCTATGGGACTCTTGGATTTCCGGCATTAGCTCCTCCTTTTGTTCAAGTCCCTTTCCTTCTCTACCTGACTGTTACAGGTCCCTGATGACATGCTCCTCCAGGAAGCCTTCCCTGATCATCTCTCAGTGATTAAGGGCATTGAGATCTGAACTCTAACCATACTCTACGCTTATCTTGGCCACAGCTCCTACACATACTGTACTTATCTCTTTTCTTGTCCTTCTGTCTCATCTGTAAACTCAAATGCTGCTGGTAACCTCTGGAATATAGAAGGCATTCAATACATATTTGTGAACTAATGAGTAAATGAAAATTTAAGAACTGCAAGGACTAATGAGTTGTTTGTTTTCTTCCTCATGACTGAGATGAAGCCTCTTACAAATAGATTTTGTAAAAGGTTTAATGTTCTTCTATTTTTCAAGTTTTTTTGCTCCATCCTTTCATGTTCATATTAACCTGATTTCAGAAGAAACTGTTTAGCACAATTCTATTTTAAGAACACAAATTCATAGGGGCAGGATATGAGATATTGCTCTTTGAAATGCTCTTGGGAAATTTCAGTCTATACTTTGTGTTGTTTAAAATAAAATAGCTCCAGACCAGGATACCGAAGTGGAGGCAAAATGAAACCTTGGCCTATGATTTTAGAGAAAAATCCCTTTGTAACAAATGAACACCATAGGCCCTCAAAATTGACTTGTTAAAGAGATTTCTTTCTTTAAATAAGTATAAGGTGATAAATTTCATAAGTTACCTAGAGAAACTTGGGTGGCAGAGGATGAATTCAGCTTTTGCAGTGACTAAGCAGGTGAAGGAAAAGATTTCAATTATAAAAGCAAGGAGAAGGGTTTTATGCACATCTGTGCTGGTCCTTTTTCTGTCTTTCTGAGCCACAGGGTCATTTGACATGGGGATGACCTGATGGCGTGTTTTCTGTTTTTTTTCTCTTTTGTGTATACGGATGTGGAATGTAGATCTTCCTGACGAGAGGAGTTAGTCCTTTTGTGGTGAGATGATGCTGGCTTAAGAGTTAGCCTTAAAAAAAAAAAAACAGTTAGCCTTAGCCTTTCATCTGGTTAACTCCATTTTGAGTAAAGAAGAGCTTTGAGTTAATTCTTATTAAAATAGTTTGATAAGTAGCACTTACTATGGACAGGCCTCTTTCTTAAGACTTTTGAAATAATTTACTCATTTAATTCTCATGCCATTCCTATGCACTGGGTTCTACATTTCCTCTGTTCTACAATGTTACCTGGTGGCTCAGCGGTAAAGAATCTGCCTGCAAGCCAGGAGACGCGGTTTGACCCTGGGTTGGGAAGGTCCCCTTGAGAAGGAAATGGCAACCCACTTACAATATTCTTGCCAGGAATGTCCTATGAACAGAGGAGCCTTGTGGGCTAAAGTCTATGGGGTAGCAAAGAGTAGGACACAACTGAGTGACTGAGCGCAGCACAGATGGGGAAACTGAGACTCAGAAAAGTTAAGTCACTACTCTCAGACCACACAGCTAGGAAGCTACCTAGCCAAGACTGGAGCCAGATCATCTGGCTATAAAACTGGCATGTTTAACCACTACAACGAGGGAAGAAAACTTGATTGAGTTCTTACTCTGTGTTAAATTTTGGGGTTTAAATCATTTTCTTTCATCTTGACAACAAATAAGGGGTACCTTTCTCTTATTTTATAAAAGAAAATTAGGGTCCAGAGATTGAAGGGAAAGTTGTCAGGAGCAGACCTGGGGAATAATCCCTGGGGTACCTCATTCTAAAATCCATGTGCCACTCTGCACTGCCCCTTTCACCTTCCTGCCCCCCTGCCCCTGGAAGATCCCCTTCCTTTTTGCCCCATCAGTGTAGCAGTAATAGTGTTTCATACTTGTCTGGCATGTGTCCACCCCATCCAAGCGGATCCTCATGGATTCTGAGGCAGAAGAGGGAGGTGCTATTCTTATAGGTGAGAAAATCCTTTAACGGAAATGGGGAAGTGATTCGTTCAAGGTCAAAGAGGTTGGAATAAAAACAAGTGCACCTTTTCTGACTCTAAGACCAGTGAAATTTGTACTTTTTCACAGTTCTTTCAGAGTTGCTGAGTGACAGCTCTGTTGAGTGATCTTGAAAAGCTGGTAGATTGTTTGAAAATTTGCTCTTGACAACATCTTGAGAGCTCAATTTGAGAGGAAGGTTCAGAAAGGTAACTTTGAGTTTCTTTGTTCAAAGGAAAAACAGAGAGACAAGTTTTCAAATCCTCAAGCAAATGGCTTGGGGAAAAGAAGTTGATCTTGCTAAACTTGGCCAAAGTTGTAATCCAGCCAAGTCATTCTGGGTAACACACTAACTTAAGATGCTTCTCACCCTGCTGCATGCTGTGTGGGTAAATTAGGAAGGAACACTGGAACTCTTAATTTTAGATTCTTCACTATCCCCAATACAATTTTGAAGGCTTTTATAATTTTGAAAGCCTGTCTTCTTGAATGGCAATAAACAGTTAGCCCCATTGAAGACAAATGCAATTAAATTGGCTTGAGAGCTGTAAATTAAAAAGTGAAGGGGGTGGGTGGTAAAATCAGATGTTGAGTTCTTGGGCACAGATCCTAGCCACTATAAATCAGGTCTTGGCTTCATTTTGACATCCCAATCATCTCCTCCAAATGTCAGCCTCAAATCTACCCAACAATGAAGCTCAAAATCAAATGAAAGCTCCGTGCTGGGGTTCTGCTGTGTGGGCCAATTTTTCTCTCTCTCAGTCTGGTCTCTCCACCATCCCTCCTCTCCTGGGCTTGGGGTCGGAAAACCCAGTCTGGGACTTGCTGAGGGATCTTGGCTTTGAGATGGCAAGACAAGATGGAAAGAAAAACACTACTTTTTGTGTTCTGGATTCAGAGGCAGGGAGGAAGCTGAGTGTATGCAGAGTCTTCATTTTCTGAAAGAGTTTGACATTCAGCAGAAAAAGACAGTATGGTAGAAGGACCAAAGCACAGGGAAGTGGATTTGAATCAGGGGTCATTCTTTCCCAGTTGAGTCACTGAGCTAGGTCCTCTTACTACCTGTTTTCATTAGACTGGCCAAAAAGTTTGTTTGGGTTTTCCCGTTCTACAGAAAAACCTGAACAAACTTTTTGGCCACCCCAATGCATCTGTGGGGCCTCCCAGGTGGTGTTGGTGGTAAAGAACCCACTTGCCAATGCCAATGGTGCCTGAGATGCAGGTTTGATCCCTGGGTCAGGAAGATCCTCTGGAGAAGAAAATGGCAACCCACTCCAGTATTCTTGCCAAGAGGAGCCTGGTGGGGTACAATCCATAGGCTCACAAAGAATTTGGACATGAATCAATACATCTATAAGGCGGAAATGAAAACAGATTTAAAAGGAGATAGCATACCTCATTAATATACATATTTTCATTTGGTTGTTTTATTGTAAAAGGTCAGATAGCAAGATCATGGCAATCCTGGAACCAGAATTCTGAGCTCCTGGCTCTTCAGCCACTGATCTTCTTTCAGGAGATGCTTTAAAGCAGTCCTGGTCATTTTTTGCTACTTTTTGCCTTTGCAGCAATCTCTTTAATCAAGTCATTTTCCCTCTTGGAGAACAGCTAAACAATAAGCTCAACATTCGGAAAACTAAGATCATGGCATCTGGTCCCATCACTTCATGGCAAATAGATGGGGAAACAGTGGCTGACTTTATTTTTGGGGGCTCCAAAATCAGTGCAGATGGTGATTGCAGCCATGAAATTAAAAGACCCTTACTCCTTGGAAGGAAAGTTATGACCAAGCTAGACAGCACATTAAGAAGCAGAGACATTACTTTGTCAACAAAGTTCTGTCTAGTCAAGGCTATGGTTTTTCCAGTGGTCATGTATGGATATGAGAGTTGGACTATAAAGAAAGCTGAACACCAAAGAATTGATGCTTTTGAACTGTGGTGTTGGAGAAGACTCCTGAGAGTCCCTTGGACTGCAAGGAGATCCAACCAGTCCATCCTAAAGGAGATCAGTCCTGGTTGTTCACTGGAAGGACTGATGTTGAAGCTGAAACTCCAATACTTTGACCACCTGATGCGAAGAGCTGACTCATTTGAAAAGATCCTAATGCTGGGAAAGATTGATGGCAGGAGAAGAAGGGGATGACAGGGGATGAGATGGTTGGATGGCATCACCGACTTGATGGACATGAGTTTGGGTAAACTCTGAGAGTTTGTGATGGACAGGGAGGCCTGGCAAGCTGCGGTTCATGGGGTCGCAAAGTCTTGGACATGACTGAGTGACTGAACTGAACTGAACTAAAGCACATATCATTTTTCAGGTTCTTTTTATAAACCTCAGGTGAAACTCAAGTTCTCATATGCAAATAAAGCTAGAACGCGTCCCCTAAACTGATTGCCTGTGGAGATGGTCGTCTCCAGGGCACCCAGTCCTGAGAAAGGCTCCTGGCACAATTCTCAGGCAAATGCACCTGTTTTTAATTAGCACAAACAATCCTGCCAGCAACAGGAGAAGCCAGAGAGCATCAATTTTGGAGTAAGTTAGCCCTTCCGTGCACCTTGCTCGAAGAGGCTGGGAAGAAGCCAGTTCAGTGGGGGCATCTCAAACACCTTCCCTCCCAGCACCTCCCCTCCTTACTCTGTAGGCAGTCTCCCCACCAGTCTCCCACTAGATAAGTGGACATTTCCTTTATTGCCTCCAGCTTAACCCCCTCCCTGGAACTTCATCACCACAATCCACGGATGTGGTACATCATTGACAGAGTGTCGTTGGCATCATTTTCTCATTTCTTCTCACCACTGCATGTAAGAGGAGAGAACTAACTACCTGTTTCTTACAGCCAAGGAAACCCAGCTCACAAAGGTGATGGGATTCGGTTTGGGCAGAGAGCCAGGAAACAACAGAGCCAGGATTTGTGTTCAGAAGTGAATTCTAACCCCAAGTCCAGTCCTGGTCCATAGGCCTTCTGCCTGAGCCTCTCGTGCCATCTCCATCATTTTACTGCAGAGGGTCAATGGTTGCTATGTGTAAAAGTACCTTTTATTTCCAGTGCAGGTGCTTGTGCATGCTCAGTCACTCAGTTGTGTCCAACTTTTTGTCACCCCATGGACTGCAGCCCACCAGGCTTCTCTGTCCGAATTTTCCAGGCAAGAACACTGGAGCAAGTTGCCATTTCCTTCTTCGGAGGATCTTCCTGACCCAGGGATCAAACCCAAGTCTCTTGTGTCTCCTTCATTGGAGGTGGATTCTTTACCACTGTGCCACCTGGGAAGCCCTTCGGTGCAGGTAGGACACAGGTTTTTTGAAATCCCATGGACAGATGACTCTAGTGGGCTACAGGCTATGGGGTCACAAGAGTCGGACATGGCAACTGAACCAAAACCACCACCTGTAGGCTCAGTGGTTCTCAGTTCTAGCTGTGCCTTAGAATCTTGGAGAACTTATAAAAATAGATGAGTCATCTGAGTATAAAAATAGATGAGTCAGACCCCATCTGAGACCAATTATGTAGGAGTCTCTGGGAGTAGGCTGTGGCTTTGGTACTTTCTAAAATTCCCTACGTGGTTCTAATAGATAGCCAGGGCTCAGAGGAATTCCGATGACCCCCCTCAACTCTGTGATACTATGATTTTTGAGGTGGGGGAGGGGCCCTGGCACCAGGATGTTGGGAGGGACAGAGGTCTAGGGCTGATCTTGTCCTAAGAGCAGTTGGCAGAATGCTGGCAGTATTATATGAATACTGTTCCCTTTTGGCCTCTGCGTTGGCATATTGCCCTGGGCCCTGAGCTCATGTTCATCTAATCAATCAGCATGGAAATTAAGTAGGGTTTATGTTAATTGTCCGATGTTCTTTTTCTTTCTAGTAAGACTCATGACATTTTATATCAAGAAGGAACTACAGGGCAACGTTTATCTAGGATGTCTACTTTTTTTTAAGGTCGTGAAACTTTTGTGAATACAATGAAAGTTAAGCAGACTCTCTCCAGGGAAAGGATATACAAGTGTATACACACACACACATACACAAAACAGATTTTTCATATAGCTTAGGGCAGCAGTCGGTCCCCAAATATTCTGGCACCAGGGATGGGTTTTGTGAAAGACAATTTTTCCATGGTCCAATGGTGAGGCAGATGGCTTTGGGATGATTCAGTCCCATTACATTTATTGTGCACTTTATTATCATTATTATATCAGTCCCACCTCCCATCTTCAGGCATTAGATCCTAGAGTTTGGAGACCCCTATCTTAGAGTGTTCTCAGAAGTTCTGAGGACAGTGGTTCTTAAACTTCAACAAGTAGGTATCAGAACCATCCAGAGGGTCAGGAAACCACTGGCTGCCAGGCCCCACCCCAGACTTTCCCCGTCAGTAGGTCTGTGTGGGACCTGAAGTTTCGGATTCCTAACAAGCTGGCAGGTAATGTGGTGCTGCTGACGTGGGGAGGATACTTTGAGAACCGATACTCTCAGACAAAAGCCTCTTTCTTAGACTGACTCTCCTGTATCATAAGAACATGAGTTTCAGTACAGAGAGGAGTCACCCAGAAAGCTGACAGCAGAGCAGGTGATGTCAAGTCCCATCCATTTCAAGGCAAGCCAATTCCATTCACCTGACATAAGCCAGGGAACTAAGACAAGGTCCCTGCCTCTGACTTAAAGATCTGTGAATAATAATCATGAAAGTCAGAATGTGATCACTGTCAAAGGAAATTACGAGCGTCAAGGAAACAGCTTCATGATCTGGGCTCAGGGGAAGGAGGCACTCAGGAAGGGCTGTGGAAAAGGATTGTGTTCGAGCCACATCTGGAAGGAAGCTAGTGTTAATTGCTCAGTCGTGTCTAACTCTTTGTGACCCCATAGATTGTAGCCTGCCAGGCTCATCCATCCATGGAATTCTCCAGACAAGAACACTGGAGAGGGTTGCCATTTCCTTCTCCAGGGAAGGAAGCTAGGAAAGTAAGGAAACTACAGCTGGCCGTTGACTGGGTGTGTGTCCACACAGTGCTCACTCCCTCATGTGTGTTTTGCTATTTATCCCTATCACAACAGTGGCGTGATGTTCTATCACATTTACACAAGAGGAAATGACGTAGTGTGCTTCTTCTGGTATTGCACTTGGAAGGCAAAGCAATCCTTTATTACTTTGTTCTGGCTTTGTGCTTTTGTGAAAATGTGCCTCATTCACAGGGCCTGTGAAGTACTGTAGTAGGTGTATTGTTATGGCTCCTATTTTCCAATAAAAAGGCATCATCCATTAGGTGCACCTCTGTCATGGGATGGGATAAATGAATCACGAGAGGCCATCAGGGGACCAAGATTGCAGCGAGCTGGCCCACCCAGAGATCCCTCCTTTTCACTAGGAGCCAGCAGAGGGAATAAATCCTCTCTAGCCCACAGCAGCCAGGGCACTGGCGGGAGGGACAGAGGCAGTAGCCAAGAGACCCAGGAAGGACATGCATGGCTGAGATTTTAATTTCACTAAACCAGGAAGTCGAGGCAGGTGTGGGAACCCACCTCTCAGGAGGAGTAATAAGCAGCCTCTGCTTGAGGGGCTCAAGTTGAAGTCACCGACCGTAGGTTTGGGGGAGAGAGAGGACAGGAAGCAGGATGGAAAAGCGGAACAAGGCCTAACTTATGACACTTTCCTCTTATCATCAGGACTGAATCATGGGAGTCCTGAGCTTTGCCATCTTGGACTTGGCAGAAGGAAATGATTTTGTGCTTTTGCTTGGGATTTTTCCTCCATGTGTTGAGATCTGAGCCTGGCATCTCAACATGGAAACAAATTGAGGAATAATAGGGAAAGTGCCAGATTCCTGAGAGGCAGGACATTGTGCTGCTTGCTATGATCTGCACCAGAGTGCCCGAGTGGCTTAGCACACGGCATGTCACCTCCAGAGCTTTGGTCCCTTTGAGCTTTTATATGAGCACCTAGTAACTCCCGAATGCCATAATTCTCTAAGGTAGAGCAAGGCGGCTGGCACAGGAGCGACAGGGAATGAAGGTGGGTCTCCGGGAGGGAAGGTGGGTCTCCAGGAGCAGCAGGTGTCTCTGAACTTGGGCTAAACTTGTGGGGTGACTTTCAGTAGCCAAGCCAGTGGATTCACTCAATCAGACCGAGAGCAGACCCTGATGTCAGTGAGTGTGAATCTTGGCTCTAAAGTCATCAGCAAGTGATGTGATCTCACTTATCTTTTTTTTTTTCTCACCTGTAAGAGGAAAAGCCATAAAACTGAGGAAATAAGCACCTGGTGTTTGGAGGTGCTTTTAGGATTAGATGAACTAGGGAGACACCCACTGCGCACAGAGCCCGACAGAGCGCCAGGTGTTCAGTTAAATGGCGGTGGGTGGGGAGGCGGGGAGACGGCCATGACTCTGCTTCAGACGCGCCTGCAACTCCTGCTGCTCTCAGAACTCCTGTTTCAGGACTTCTGGTGGTCCAGCAGTCAAGAATCTGCCTTGCAATGCATTATAATAGAGGGGACATGGGTTCGATCTCTGGTCAGGGAACTAAGATCCCACAAACCTCAGAGTAACTAAGCCTCCATGTCGCAGATACTGGACCCTGGTGCCACAAGGAGAGAGTCTGTGCTCTGCAAAGAAAGATCCCACATGACAGAGTGAAGAAGGTCCTACGTGCCCCGACTAAGATCCAAGGCAACCAAATAAATAAATAAGCATTAAAAGAAAAAACTGCTTCTACAGCTATTAGAGTGTTCAGTATGTTCTAGAAATCAAATCAGGGAGCACAGATAAAATCACAAGTTAGAAATATCCCCTGCGTGCAGAAAGCTCATAATCTGACAGCATGAACACACACGCATACCTGTCTGTGCATCCAGGCAACTATGAAGAAAGCTGTAAATAGGCCAAGAAGGTGCCCTGGAAGTTAAGAGGCAGCAGGTGCTTCTGACCAGGGCTTCAGACATCAGACAACATCTCTTTGGGGATGTTGTCTTTGGGTCCATTGGATTTTCACTTAAGGGACAAAAGTATTCTAGGCAGGGACTGCATTTCTGCTCAGCGGTCACCATCTACTCACTCTCTCCTGAATACCCCTGCGTTGTGTCGAAAAGGGTGAATCTCATTTGAATCTTCCCAGATTTCAACCACTTCAACCAGGTCACTTTCCCCACAGGGCATTCAATTCAAGACCCATAAAGAAGGCAGGAAAATAGGTGAGTGGCATTCTACAGACCCTGGCTAGGCTACTGGGTGAGTTGATTATTCTCTGAAGAGAAGACCGCAGAGAGCAAGGCAGGGTCACCTGAGAGAACTGGGTCTTTGGTCCAGCTCTCCTGAAGCTCTTCCATGAGACAGGAAGGTGCTGGGCTGCACAGGGGCAACATGTGTCTTCCTGGTGACATATTCTCTGCTCTGGTTGCTTTGGTTTCATAGTTACATCTCTGTGGGCTTCTTCAATGCATTTTGGAGTCTTCACTAAGTTTTCATGTTGTTCTTTCAATATCCACTGTGTGTTCATGATCAGTCATATGCGACTCTTGGCAACCCCATGGACTGTAGCCTGCTAAGCTCCTCAGTCCATGAATTTTCGAGGCAAGAATACTGGAGTGGGTTGCCATTTCCTCCTCCAGGGGAGCTTCTCCACTCAGGGATCCAATTTTGGTCTCCCGCATTGGCAGAAGGATTCTTTACCACTAGTGTCACCTGAAGTAACCATTCAGTTCAGTTCAGTTGCTCAGTTGTGTCCGACTCTTTGTGACTCCATGGACTGCAGCACGCCAGACCTCCCTGTCCATCACCAATTCCCGGAGTTCACCCAAACTCATGTCCATTGAGTCAGTGATACCATCCAACCATCTCATCCTCTGTTGTCCCCTTCTCCTCCTGCCTTCAATCACCCCCAGCATCAGGGTCTTTTCCAATGAGTCAGTTCTTCACATCAGGTGGCCAAAGTATTGGAGTTTCAGCTTCAACATCAATCCTTCCAATGAATACCCAGGACTGATCTCCTTTAGGATGGACTGGTTGGATCTCCTTGTAGTCCAAGGGACTTTCAAGAGTTCTCCAACACCACGGTTCAAAATCATCAATTCTTCGGTGCTCAGCTTTCTTTGTAGTCCAACTCTCATATCCATGCATGACTACTGGAAAAACCATAGCCTTGACTAAATGGACTTTTGTTGACAAAGTAATGTCTCTGCTTCTTAATATGCTGTCTAGGTTGGTCATGACTTTTCTTCCAAGGAGCAATGACCACTCGAGTCACACTATTTAACTGGATGTAGCCTTTGTCCTCACAAGGCTCACAGTCTAGAGGAAAAAGAGAAAAACAAAATTATAAAAGAAGTGGAGAGCAGATTGAGATGCTCACATTTCTCGGAGAGTCCAGAAGGGGAACCTTCCCTGGTGGCTCAGACGGTAGAGTGTCTGCCTACAATCTGGGAGGCCTGGGTTCAATCCCTTGGTAGGGAAGATATCCTGGAGGAGGAAATGGCAACCCATTCCAGTATTCTTGCCTGGAAAATCCCATGGACAGAGGAGCCTGGTAGGCTACAGTCCATGGGATCGCAAGAGTCACACACGACTGAGTGACTTCACTCACTGACCCCAGAAGGGGGCGCCTAACCCAGTCTAATGGGGAAGTGGATGCTGGGAGGCTCAGGGGAGGCTCCAGGCAGGTGATGGCTTCACCTGGATCTCCTCTCGCCCCTGTTCCCTCTCATTGCATTCCTGGGCACCCTTGCTATAGGCTCCTGGCTTAGGCTATGCTGCGTCTAGCATCCCTCCTTCACCAGATGTGACTGTCATCATGAGACAGCCATTTGTTATTGTTCAGTCATATCTGACTCTTTGTGACCCCATGCACAGTAGTCCACCAGGCTCCTCTGTCCATGGGATTTCCCAGGCAAGAATACTGGAGTGGGTTGCTATTTCCTTCTCTAGGGGACCTTCCCGACCCAGGGATTGGACCCAACTCTCCTGCATTGGCAGGTGGATTCTTTACCGCTGAGCCAACAGGGGAGCCCATGAGACCACCATAACTCTTCCCTGAACTGTTTGTCTCAGCTGTAAAAAGTCAGTGATGAACTCCCCAGTTGAAAACCCCAACCCTGATTTCTTTGGAACCATTATTTTGCTCTTATGAAAACAGCTGCGTGACTTCCGTACTAAGGCAGCATTTTTTTCCCTCAGAATGTCTCTTTTCCATCCTAGTGAAATGCTGACCTAGGGGGGTTGATGTTGACAGCGCTGTTATAAGATTCTTGCTCCCCCTCTATATTTTTCTCTTCTGGATTTTCACTAAATGTCAATAATGTGTCCTGTTTACAAGCAGTGAGAGTCACCCCAGAGGAAAAAAAAAAAAGAAAAAAAAGAGTCACCCCAGAGCAGCTTTTGCTGAAACTGGAAAGGTTCATTTTCTCACCTGGGGCTTATCTTCTAAACACACTTGCCTCTCTGCAACATTTCAGGAGAATACTTTGTATATATTTTTCATTTAGCTTTTCTTGACAAATTTCTGACTTTCATTCTCAATATATTTTTGTAAGCCTCATTTCACAAATCAAAAAGGAGTCTGGCTGTAGGATTTGAGATTCTGCGACATAATCTGAACATGCCTGTCGTCTGCAGGTAGAATTGCTTGAACCATCATCAAAAGGCTTGACCCTCAGTAGAAAAGTCTCATAGAGTATTGTGATTGGCCATTATCTTCTGGGACACCAAGGATACCAAGAGACTTGGTTTATTCTCTTACTTACGCATTTCTTCATTCATTTACTCATTTATCAAGAGCCTTCTTGACACTGTGTTTCATTGGGATTGGTCTTTGTCATTGGTTCAAACTGTGGCTTCCCTGTCTTTCTTTCTTTTTGCCCAGTTTTTATTACAGTGTCTTGACCATGTGACTGCCTATTCCTTTGGTTCTTTGACATAACGTCCCTACTTTATTTTCTCCAGAACAGCTAATTTGCTCCGATAAGAACTCCATTTGTTGTTTTTATGGGACCTCCTCCCCCTCAGATTTTCTGCTTTGAAATCATACATGCATGCTAAGTTGCTTTAGTCATGTCTGACTCTGTGGCCCTATGGAATGTAGCCAGCCAGGCTCCTCTGTCCACAGAATTCTCCAGGCAAGAATACTGGAGTGGGTTGCCATGGCCTCCTCCAAGTGCTCTTCCCAACCCAGGGATCAAACACACATCTCTTATACCTCCCGCATTGGTAGGTGGATTCTTTGCCACTAGTGCCACCTGAGAAACCCTGAAAATCATGTTTATTTGATTTGTTATCTATTAATTTCAACCTGGATCACCTTCCTCCTAACCTCCTGGTTCTCTTTTTCTTGCAGTCCTCCCCCTTCCCCAATTTTCCAGACGTCTCAGTTTTCTTGTGTTGCTGGTCATCATTGTGGTCAGTGAGTCAGGGCTCACTGCTGGTGAGATAAAATTCTCAGGTTGACAGCTATGCCAGTAAACAATGCTTCAGGACATTTTCCAGAGTTTGCAGAGATACTATCCCAGTAACATGTCTACACATACACAGTTTCTCTCTCCTTCCCCACTGCCTTTTCTCTCTCTCTCTCATTTTTCTCCTACTCCCTCTTACAGAAAACATCATGTAGAAAATGATGGACTGGAAGAACAAAAGAAATTATTTTTGCATCGATCAAGCAGTCCTGATCTACAGCAGAAAGGAAAAAACAAACAAACAAACAAGCAAACAAAAAACCCAAAAAGCCAGATTCAGAAAGATAGGAGAAATAGCCTTCCAGCTGAGAGTCTGAGCAGTTCAGGAGCTTAGTGGTGCTCTTACTGGAGGAGGGTGTTATCGTGAGAACAGAGTCATCCCTACCCCCCACTCTAGCATTGCCCCCACATACGCCTGCTGTTCCCAGCGTCCCCTTTTCTTGGCAGTGTCCCAAAGGCCACATTCACATGTGGACCATCTCCCAGTACGTTTAGTCTCTCCTAAGAGTCAATGTCTTTGGAAGCCATACTGAGGAAGGAGAGAACTAACTCTGATCTGATTCCTGGTTGAAACATACCTTGTGCGGGCTCTGTGCTATTTTAAAATGATGAATTAACTTTAATGAATACTTCCTCACTAGATTTCTACCCCTATTAAGTATTTTGCAAGATTTTTATTACTTGCTAAGAATCTAAGTTATTTTCTCTCATTTTTCTTGCAAAGGATGAGTTCAATATTTCAGCTGTTCTCATTTATTGTTAATTCTCTTTTCCTACTCATTTATTAGAGGGCCTATTTTTCTCTGTGGTTTATCTATTTCTTCTCTAAAGTGTTTAGAAAATCCTCTCTAGCTCTTTTACCACTTAAAATATTACCTGTCCTTTTTATTTTATTACCTGAGTCTTTCTGGTTTGGCCTTTAGTTGAGGAATAATCAGATTCTCTCTTTTATTCTGATCCCTTTTCATTACCAAACTTCTTTAAACTCATAGTTCTGTCACTCTGCTAAAGATCTAATGACTGTTTCTATTTTCACTCAGTCTGGTTGGGATGGAGCTGCAATTCCATTTAATTTAATGGCGCAAACTTTTATTCAGTGCCTACTAACTAATGCGTACAAAATGCCTGGAACAGTGACAGGCATACAGTAAGCACTCAATAAATGTCTGATTATTGTTATTTCCAGGCACTGTGCTTGTTGACCCTAGGTTACAAAGATGGACAAGAAAAGATCAATGTTCCTGCTTGACATGTGACGATGACCTTCTGTCACATCCATGAGAAGTTCAAGCCCGTCAGGTGGAGCTGTCACTGCTCTGATCTCTTTCTCTTGACCACTAGCATCAGTTACAACTTGCTTGCCAAATGGAATTGCAAACTTGGCATGAAGATTCAGATCTTCAAGACTTTGCCAATGGTTAGCATGAAGGATGGAATGCCTTCTTTCCATTTCCTCAATCTTGCTCTACTTCCTCTCAAAGTCTTCTGATGCTTACATTTCTCCAAAGTTTTTATTTTCTGCTTTCTAAATCTTATGTATACTTTTGTTCTTATTTTACAATATTGTGACTATTTAAAAACTCTGTCTACTAGATTTTCCACTCCTTGAGACTAGCACTTTACCTTATTCAAATCTGTATCCCCTAGTTCCTAATTTATCATTCAGAAAATTCTATCAGATTAATGATAATACTGGGCATAGTTCATGTTTGTTATTTTAGAAGTTATGATGAACTGATTGACCTAGAAGAAAAGGGATTCTTTATAGATGAAGAGAGTTGGGGAGATTTCCTGGAAGACAGGGATTTATAACCAAACTATGAAGTACAAATATAATTTCAGTGGTGAAATTTCATGGGATACAGCATATCAGATGGAGGGATCACCTGTACAAAAAAGGTAAAAGTGGTAATTTGTGTGTGTGTGTGTGTGTGAGGCAGGGAGGACAATAGTAAGCCCTTTACTGTGGCCAATGCAGGCATGTTAAGTGGGAAGGAATGGTATCATTCCTACTTTTTATTCCTCCCACAGGTATTTGTTGGGTCTCCTATGTATCTTATAATAGAAGGGTAGAAACGTAGGATGGATTATGAAGGGCCTCTTGAGTATCAGCCTAAAAAGTCTCAAGGACTGGGGAAAGAAGAAACTGAGCAAGTGGTGAAGGGTAGTCTTTCCTGAAGGATTGGCTGGGTCAGTTTATAGAGTCAACATTTCCTTGTTAACTTGACTTTCAAGCAGGCTCAGCTTTTGGGGAAGAGAGGAAGGATACAACTGAAAAGTTACCCTAAGATCCTCATGTCTATGCACTCTCTCTACATTTTAGGGTGCTCTTATTCTAACATCCTTTTGTAACCTGATCTCCTGGAGCATTTAGCAGTGGTCACTGGTATCTTGGGACTTTCCAAGTGGTGCAGTGATAAAGAATCTGCCTGCCAATACAGGAGATGCAAGAGACATGGGTTTGATCCCTGGGTAGGAAGATCTTCTGGAGGAGGAAATGGCACCCAACTCCAGTATTATTGCCTGGAAAATTCCATGGACAGAGGAGTGTGGTTGGCTACACTCCATGGGATCACAAAGAGTTGTACAGGACTGAGCACCACCAACATCACCACCATGGATACCTTGGTGAGGATTCTACCCCATTTATTCTTCCAAACCAGATCTTTACTTTTGTGAAATGAAATATTTCCCGACATACTGGTGGGCAAGAAATGTCACAGCCATTAGTGATTTGGGACCTCCAAATGTGAATGCTGTGCTGTGCGTGCTTTGTTGCTGAGTCATGTCCGATTCTTTGAGACCCCATGGACTGTAGCCCACCAGGTTCCTCTGTCTGTGATGATTCTCCAGGCAAGGATATTGGACTGGGCTGCTAAGCCTTCCTCCAGGGGATCTTCCCAACCCAGGGATCGAACCCAGGTCTTCTGTGTTGCAGGTGGATTCTTTACCATCTGAGCCACCAAGGAAGCCATGAATACTGGAATGGGTAGCCTATCCCTTCTCCAGTTCATCTTCCTGACCCAGTAATCGAACCGGGGTCTCCTGCATTGCAGGTAGATTCTTTACCAGTTGAGCTACCAGGGAAGCCCCAAATGTGAATGAGGGCTCCCAACAGACAACACATTGCCTGCAATCCAGCAGATGCCACCAACCCGCATGATGATTGCTGAGGAAGTGGGGTAATGCAAGTAGCAGCCATCCGCTACATCTGCTGCTCCTTATGGTGAACAAGGAATCAAAGATGTAAACAATCAGGAAACAGGATTTGGCCCCAGATAGCTGAGGTGCATATGAAAGGAATGAATTCAGTGAGCCCAAAGCCTGTACCTTCCCATACATAGAAGAAAGGCAAATTCCTTAGCTTAATATCTGGTTTTCCTTTGTGCATGCTAAGTTGCTTCAGCTGTGTCCGACTCTTTGTGACCCCATGGGCTTTAGCCCACCAGGCTCCTCTGTCCATGGGGATTCTCCAGGCAAGAATACTGGAGTGGGTTGCCTTGCCCTCCTCCAAGGGATCTTCCCCATCCAGGGATCAAACCCAGGTCTCCTGTGGTTCCTGGATTGCAGGTGGATTCTTTACTGCTGAGCCACCGGAGAAGCTGGGAAGGTTTTCCTTTACTTAACAATAATTTTGATGTTTAGACTGCCTTCCCTCTTTGTTGCAAACTTGTATATAGCTTGGCTCCTTCTCCTGCCTCCTCGGAGCAGTTTTCTCCAGGTCATTGAGATGCTGTGTCCAGGGCTCGAAGTCCTTAACATTCCAACCAAATAAAATAACTCTTTACTTTTGGCTTATGACTAAGTTTTTAGTTGACACTTTGTAGAATCAAACACTTTGCTCCCAGGAAGCAATCAGAGAGAGTCCCGGATTTGTGGGTCTCTTTTTCCAGGCTCCTAAAACTACCTGTTCTGGGCGACCTCCTTCCCAGGGAAACATTGACCTGATCCCTGGGGCCACAAAAAACAAAGCAAAGCAAACAAACAAACAAACAGAATCAATGCGATCCTGCTTTTTAAAGGACCTGGAAGAAATGAGCAGAAGTATTTTGACAATGGCAACCATATATACAAATCCAAGTTAAATTGGTTATGACCACATCAAGGCATATTCCCTCCTTTTTTTAAGTTTTTTTTTTTTTTTTTTTGATGTGGATCATTTTCAAAGTCTTTATTTAATTTGTTACAATATTGCTTCTGTTTTATGTTTCAGTTATTTTTTTGTTTTGACCAAAAGGCATGTGGGATGTTAGCTCCCTGACCAGGGATCTAATTTGCACCCTCTGTATTAGAAGACAAAGTCTTAACCACTGGACCACCAGGGAAGTCCCAAGACATATTCACTTTTAAAATAGTAGGTGGTAAATCAGCAATATTTCTACTGGAAGCTCCTAACTGGCCCATCAACTCAGTTGCTGGTTAAATGGGCAATTGGAAAAAAGTGGAAAAGAATCTATGTGAAAAGCCTATGGACTGCTGAACCTAATAACATTCTAAATGGTGGCTGCTGTAGGTATGCCAGCCACAGATTTAACTCTTTTTGATTTTATTTAATCAAGATCTGAAACATTCATCTGTTCTAAGTAGAATTGTGTATGTATCCAGTCATTTGACATTTACTTAGTGAACCTGTTCTGTGTGCATGACTCTGAGCTACTGTTATTCGGGACCATCAGCCATCTAGACTTTGCAGTGGACCCCAAGGCCTGTGGGATAGATCTTTGGTTCCCACCCCTTGAATCTGGGCTGGGCCTGGGATTGCGTTACCATAGAATGTGGAGGAAGTAATATTCTTAGAATTTGAATCCAGTCATTAGGAAGGCCTGAAAAGCTTCTTCTCCCCTTTTGGAATACATAATTTATGGACGCAGTAAGCTACCAGAAGAAGTCCACCTACCCTGCTGGAGAGACCATGTGGGCAGGAGAGGCACCAAGATCCCGTGAACAAGGAGAGAGGCCCACTTGTCCCAGTTTCCAGGGTAGCTCCCCATTAGCCACCATGTGGCTGAAACTACGTGATGCCCTAAGCAAGACCCATAGGACTTCCCAGTTGAGTTCAAACTATAGAACCATGAAATAAATAATACATTTGATGATCTCAGTGGCTAACTTTTAGGGTAGTTTTATTTAAAAAATATGCAGCAATTGAAAAGCAGAATAGCCCTTCTAGTCTAGACTTTCTTCTGCTTTCTGCTGCTTTGTAGTTTTACTGGCATAATTTCACAAATGGACCCATTTCATAATGACCATCCATGGGAGACTGATTTATTAGCACCTTATTGAGAAAATGGCAACGCACTCCAGTATTCTTGTCTGGAGAATCCCATGGACAGAGGAGCCTGGTGGGCTATAGTCCACGGGGTCGCAAAGAGTCAGACAAGACTGAGCGACTTAACTTTCACTTTAACTTTATTGAGAAAAACTACTCAGTGTCTCTCTAGAAAGAGTAACACTGTGGGTTTGTTTTTTTGTTTGTTTTGTTTTTTTACCTTTTGTTCTCAAGGGAAAAAAGACTACATTTCTTAAGGATCTGTAGGCATTTGTTGACTTTTAACATGAATTATCTCTTTGAATTTTCACAATATCAGTGAAAATATGGTCCACATTTATCAATAGTTTACAAATGGGAGAACTAAGGAGAAGTTAATTAAATGTTCACTGACTCAGTAGGCAATGGAGTGACCTTTTAGACTAGCTGATTCTGATTCTAAATCCAGAACATATTTCATCAGATCAAAAGTGATTCGGGACTCTTTCCAAAGAAGCCTGGGACCTTCCCTCAGCACTGCTCTCCATTCTGAGCTGGTGCAAGCAGGGATGCTCTATGAAAGGCTTATAAACCCCAGTCCTACTCAGGAGTTAAACTTGCATCCTTTACAGTGGAGTCTCAAATGATTCCTCCTCATTCCCAAAGCTTAAAATTGGATTTTATTTTGTCTCAATTTATTTTTATTTATTTTATTAACATATTGCTGATTTACAATATTATATTAGTTTCAAGTGTAGAGTATAGTAATTTGGTACTTTTATAGATTACATATCATGCAAAGTTATTAAAAACATGATTGACTGTATACTCTGTGCTATGGCTTATAATTGGCAGGTTGTACCTCTCAATCCACTTTACCCACTTCACACATGCTTTCACTCTCCTCCCCTCTGGCAACCGCTAGTTTGTTCACTATACCTGTGAGGCTTTTTTCTGTTTTGAGTATTTACTTTTTTTTTTAAGATTCCATACATAAATGAAAACATACAATATTTTGTCCTTCTCTGTCTGACTAATTTCACTTTACCTATTACCCTCCAGTTCCATCCATGTTTTGCTATTGGCAAAATTTCATTCTTTTATAGTGGGCTTCCATTGCGGCTCAGCTGGTGAAGAATCCGACTGCAATGTGGGAGACCTGGATTCAATCCCTGGGTTGGGAAGATCCCCTGGAGAAGGGAAAGGCTACCCACTTCAGTATTCTGGCCTGGAGAATTCCATGGACTATATAGTCCATGGGGTCGCAAAGAGTTGGACATGACTGAGTGACTTTCACTTTCATGTGGCTGTGTAATATTCCGTTGTATTTACATACTTCATCTTCTTTATTCATTCATTGATAGGGTATTTAAGTTGCCTCCTTATCTTGGCTCTTGTAAATAATGCTTCAGTGAACACTGGGCTGAATATATCTTAAGTTTTTGTTTTCTTAGGATAAATACTCAGATGTGGAATTGCTGAATCATGCTTGAAGTTTTAATTTCTTCAGGGACCTCCATAATATATTCTATAATGGCAGTAGCTGTTTACATTCCCAACAGTGTGGTAGGGTTTTCTTTTCTTTCTCTTTGGGTTCATTTTGCTTGTACTTTCTGTGTTTTCTGGACCCAGATATTTGTTTCATTCCCCAGATTGAAGATATTTTCAGTCATTATTCCATCAAATATGTTGTCTGCCCTTTTCTTTATCTTTTCACCTTCTGACCCCCTCTCATGTGAATGTGGTGCGCTTGATATGGTCTCAGAGGTCCCTTAAACTATTCGCATGTTTAAAAATTCTTTTTGCTGTTCTAATTGGGTGATTTCCACTATTCTGTCTTCTGTGTCACTTATGTGTTCTGTGTGACCTAATCTGCTGCTGATTCCTTCTCCTGTGTTCTTTGTTTTATTGTTCTCTTTAGTTCTGATTGGCTCTTTTTGATATTTTCTAGTTCTTTGTTGAAGTCTCACTGTGTTCCTATATTCTTCTCCTGAGTTCAGTGAGTGTTTTTATGACTCTTGCTTGTAAATCTTTATCAAATAATTTACTTATCACTGTTCATTAGGTTTTTCTCCTTGAGATTTATCTTATTCTTTCATTTGGAACACATTCTTCTGAATTCTCATTTTGTTTAATTTCCTGTGTTTGTCTCTGAATTAGGTGAAACAGTTACCTCTCCTGGTCTTGAAGAAGTATCCTTGTGTAGGAGCATCCTTAGCATACGGTGTGTGCCTGGTGACTTTGCTGGAAGGACTAAAGCTAAAATAGGTGTAGACCAGGGCTTTTCCTGGGCTGTTCTGAGGAAAACTCTGCTTTTTAACCATCATCATCTTAATTGATTCTATCATCCCCGGGGACTTGAAAGATTCCCTTCTGGACCCAGTAATTCAGAGTTCTGCCTGTTAATGCAATGTAATATCGCAATAGGAGACACTCCAAATAGCTAATATGTGAAATGCTGGTGCATAGTCCCCGGTCAGTGTAATTTTCTTTTTAAAAAATGATTCATGTTGAGGTTTTACAGAAAAGAGCAGAGTTCTGTAAAGCAATTATCCTTCAATAAAAAATAAATTAATTAAAAAATGTACAAACAGATTTCTGAATTACTGTTTCCTCAACAAAAAATTATTCTGGAGTTGTAGGGTTATTAGACTAGGAATAGGGTGGAGATGAGAGAGAGGGCAATCAATATTTCATTATAATATCTCCAGAGGTTTCCAAAGCAATGGATATGGGAGAAGGGAAGCTTTTCAGAAGAAAAATGATGAATATAAATGGCTCAGTAAAATAAGTGTTTTCACATTTTACTTAGAGAAACACATACTGTACATTTTAGCAGAGAAAAGTGGATATTTAAATAATTTATCAAACTTCTTTCCTTAGGGAAAATGCAGAGTAGCAGCATCTCCATAACTCTCAGAAAGGGATACATTTTTAGTTTCCATATGTAGAAAAGCACCTAAAATAAGAAAGGCAGCAAAAGATGGTGGCAAAACATTAAACCGGGAATCCACAGATCTGAATTTGGTTCAAGCTTTACCATCTGCTAGCTGTGTGATGTTGGGTGACTTTTTCTTCGTTCCTGGAGGCCTTAATTTTTTTCAGGTGTGAGATGATGAATAAAAAAGGAATGTGCAGGTTTTGAAGGACTCTGGAGCTGCATCATCAGTCTACCCTGTCTGCCGTGGATGCTCTTGATTAATTTTCCTGCAATTCTAGGGTCCTCAAACTAGAATTGGAAATCTGTGAACTAGGACTCTTTCCTTTCTTTCACATTATGTGGTCAAACTTGGTGGCAATTTTTATGAAGCATTAGGATATTTCTCTTAAGAAGCTTATAGATTATCAACAGAATCATCGTAGTAAATAATCTATGGTTGGTTGTTGTGATCCATATCCCAAGTGTTTAAAAATATCAACTTCACTTTCTTTTTAAAGTTGATTATTATTATTTATTTATTTATGGCTGTTGTGGATCTTCGTTGTTGTGTGGGCTTTCTCTAGTTGTGGTGAGAGGGGACTACTCTCTAGCTGTCCCCGGGCTTCTTATTGCAGTGGCTTCTCTTTTTGTGGAGCACAGGCTTAGTAGTTGTAGGACATGGGCTTAGCTGCCCCGAGGCACGTAGAATCTTCCCAGACCAGGGATCAAACCTGTGTCTTCTGCACTAGCAGATGGATTCTTAACCACTGAACTGCCAGGGAAGTCCCCAACTCCACCTTCTTAATGATCTGCAGACTTGCACTGTTAATGATCCGCAGGCCTGGGGTCCTGCCTCTTGTTTGCTTAGGATGGTCCTGCATAGTCTACAAAGAAGCTTCAACAGCTGCAGTGCTGTTACATTGTCAGTGTTCCCTGTTTTGCTGAGCTATTATTAAAACACAAGATTTAAGTCAAAATAAATGGCAAGAGAACTCTGCAGTGTTTTTCTTAGCAGCTAATTGGTTTGTTGTGCTGAGGATGGGCTCTTTCAGATATATGCTATAAAACCTTCCCCACATCATACTGGAGGAAGATTTGTTAAGTGTGAGAGTGTAGGAGGCAGATGACTAAGGGGAAAATTTAATTGCTATGAAAAAAACAGTAAAGCTGCTCTCAAGTTTCAAGCAGTAAATTACCAAATTTGAAAAAATTAATAATACATACATGAGTTGGTAGTTAGGGTATAATGAATGTTGATATTATGAACATGAAACAGTGTGTCTTAAGCTGAAGCAAAGTCTCTAAGATTTTTGAGGAGCAGATTTGGGCTACACGTCTTCCCCACACGTCCTAAAGAACCTCCTGGGAAACCCTGAACCAATGGACTGCTGAAATGTAGACATAGGAGACAATTAATGTAATTCATACTATAATATTAAAGGTTTCATTTTTCCCCAGATAATTCTTTTCCCTGGTTGCCTGAGTGAGGGAAACCTGAGTTTCTTAGATTCCTTATCTTTCTATTTTAAACTTTTAACTTATAATACAGCTTACATGGTTTAAAAAGTCACATCATAGCTATATTAATGTAGTTATGTAGTTTAAAAAGTCAAATAGAATAAGAAGGCTTATAACAGCTACCACAACACACAACACAAGTCTTTTGCCCTCTCCTTTACAGTCCTGAATGAGACTGTAAATTACAATGTTAGTTGTAATTTTTCTCTCTCCTTCAATGTTGTAAGCTACTCTTGGTATTTACCTCCAGATTCCTAAATAATTTGCTTATTATGCTACTTTTAAAAGTATCAATTTATGTATTGTCAATTGGCATTCTATTGTGAAACTAAGGAATTCATGCCTTTATAATCTCTATCTATACCTAGGGATTCCCAGGTGGCTCAGTGGTAAAGAATCTGCCTGCCAGTGCAGGAGACACAGGAGACGCAAGTTTCGTCACTGGGTCAGGAAGATGCCTGGAGGAGGAAATGGCAGCCCACTCCAGTATTCTTGCTGGGAAGATCCCATGGACAGAGGAGCCTGGTGGGCTATAGCCCATGAGGTCACAAAAGAGTCAGACAAGACTGAGTGACTGAACACACACACAACCTCTCTCTCCCTCATGCTACTTCCCTCACAGTATCACAATAGATTTAAGGGACTAGATCTGATAGAGAGCCTGATGAACTATGGATGGAGGTTCGTGACACTGTACAGGAGACAGGGATCAAGACCATCTCCAAGAAAAAGAATTGCGAAAAAGCAAAATGGCTGTCTGAGGAGGCCTTACAAATAGCTGTGAAAAGAAGAGAAGCAAAAAGCAAAGCAGAGAAGGAAAGATATTCCCATTTGAATGCAGAGTTCCAAAGAATAGCCAGGAGAGATAAGAAAGCCTTCCTCAGCGATCAATGCAAAGAAATAGAGGAAGTACTAGAGATCTCTTCAAGAAAATCAGAGATACCAAGGGAACATTTCATGCAAAGATGGGCTCAATAAAGGACAGAAATGGTATGGACCTAACAGAAGCAGAAGATATTAAGAAGAGGTGGCAAGAATACAGAGAACTGTACAAAAAAGATCTTCATGACCCAGATAATCACAATGGTGTGATCACTCACCTAGAGTCAGACATCCTGGGAAGTGCAGTCAAGTGGGCCTTAGGAAGCATCACCACAAACAAAGCTAGTGGATGTGATGGAGTTTCAGTTGAGCTATTTCAAATCACAATATATGAGTTTTTGGTTAAATCAGTAGTCAGGGTTTATATGTTCGTGATCATGTAAACATTTTCCACAGATAAACCATGTAGTGTTCTCAGGTATTTCCTTTTTCATACAACTTGTCACTCTTCTTGAACACTGAGTTATTTCTTTCATTTGTTTAGTTATCTAGGTGTTCATCATAAATGTTTTCTAAACTCAAAAATATTTATACCTCTTCCCTCAATGTAGCCAAACATATACTAGTTCCAAATGTCCATTTTTTTCTTGTTAGACACATCATTTGGTGATCCCAGTATTCCTGCTCCATTCTAGATTGCTTTGTTGGTGTTTGAGGGCTTCCATCCCAATCACTGGGGAAGTCTCTTAGCCTATTGCCTGTTAGATCCTGTTTTCTGGGTCCTATAAATTCTTTCTTGCTTTACTTTCCTATCTTGATGGAGCATATCCTCTAGTAACTTACTAAGTAGACATGCATGAGAGGTATACTTTTTTTTCCCCGAGTCTCTACAGTTCTAACAAGTGTTAAAGAAAAGATAACAACCTTAATTTTTGCAAATTAAAAAATACTCTCCTAAGTAATATATGGATACTGGATCAAAGGGACTTTCCAGGTGGTATGAGTGGTAAAGGACCCTCCTGCCAATGTAGGAGATATAAGAGATGTGGGTTCAATTCCTGGGTTGGGAAGATTCCCTGGAGAAGGAAATGGCAACCCACCCCAGTATTCTTGCCTGAAAAGCCCCATGGAGAGAGGAGCCTGGTGGGCTACAGTCCATAGGGTCGCAAAGAGTTGGACACCACTGAATCCACTTAGCACTGGACAAAAGACATAAATTTTGAATTGAACTGTATAGAGAGCAATGCATATTTTGTACTAGTCAGAGCCCCAGCAGGAAGCAGAACTCCATTCTGATGGTTCAACTGTAGAGATTTTTGTAAAATGATTATTTAAAAGCTTTCAGTAAAGCCAAGAGAATAAAGACAGTTGGGGCACCCCAAAACTGGTGACAATAGAAGGGTGCTGTCTGTTTTGAGCAGACAAAGTGAAGAAACAGTGTTAGAGGACTCCAGCCTGAACTGTACCTATGGGAGAGACGCTGCCCGAGAGCAGTGTAGCCACAGCCACTGCGAAATCTGCTGGGATGGAACAGGAGGAAGCAGGGTGGGACTCCTCTTTCCTTCTTCATGTTGATGCCTCCCATGGGCCAAACTCAACTGAAATCTGTCCAGCAAGAGAATCTGGGTGATATAGTCCAGGAGGGTAGGGTTCTGGAAGCTTAGAATAGAGCAGAAAAAGATGGGAAATGAAAATGCTGAGTAAAAGTGGAGAACAAAATATGCTTCCTGCCAAAATTATGAGACACAGTTAAGGTTGACCTCAAAGGCCAACTTATAGCCTTATTCATATTTGTTTTAAAGAAAAAAGATAAAAATACAGGTATTATTGCCTATCTTAAAAAATTAGAAAATAAACATAAAACTAGAAAGAAAGAAATATTAAAGATAAAAATCAGAATAAACAGTACAAAAAGCAAGGCAATAGCAAAAAGGATGTGTAAATCCAAAAGCCATTTTTTGGAAAAAGCCCACATAAATGGAGAAAGCCCTCAGGAATCTGATGAAGGAAAAGAGAGACTGAAAAATATGTAAAATTTAGAAACGAAAAGGTAATGGCTATATGAATGGAAGAGACTAAGAGGGACTGTTATATGCAACTATTTCCTTACACATGAAACTTTATTATCTTAAAATTCAAATTACCAAAACCAATCCACAAAGAAGTAGAAACTTGAAAAATCCAACTACTGTAAAGGATTTTAGAAAGAAGACCCATGATCAAAGTTTTTAAAAGCTTCCTGAGCAGATGGCTTCACAGCTAATAATTTTTTGCCTAACCTTTAGAGGATGAACGATCCTAATGTTAATTAAGCTATCCCAGGCTTTAGAAAAAGATCTGTCTAATTCATTTTAAAAAAGTGACCACAGTCTTGATACTTAATGCTGATAAGGAAGGACAAAAACCAAAAAAAAAAAAAAAAAAGAACAAATATTAGACCATTGTTAAGAATAATGTTGCTCAAAGTCTAAACAAAGTGATAAAAATAGAATCCAGACTATTTAAAGAATAATATATTATGTTAAGCAGGGTTTATCCCCTAAATGCAAAGATGGTTTGAGGTCAGCCAAAATATAATTTATTATATATAAAATTTATATATTATATACAATATATATTACATACAAAATAAAGGAGAAGGAAAGATGATATTGTCAAATCAATTGTTGCCGAAAAGACATTTGTTAAGCTAAGCAGAACTTCCTAATTAAAACTAAATCAACTAGGACTAAAGGAGTCTATGTAAACAAATACAATAATCATAAAGACAGTATAGTCCAAACACTTAACTTGTGTAGAAGAAGAATGAGGTACCTAGGAAGAGATTTAAAAATTAGTCGTGATTTATGAGCAGAGCAAGCAGGAGAACTCAGGTGTTCTATATAATCTTGATCTATTTCCACTGGACAACTTACTTCACCAGAGTTGGGGGGCATAATTATATTTATGCTCTAGCCTGAGATTGCAACATTTTCTTGGTGTGACCTTGAGGTGTTTTTATTTCTTCCCTTATTTTTACCATCAGAGGAAATGGAAAATCTGTTTCCCTCTGGGTAAGCAATGTGAGGGTTGCTGCCTCCTGTTCTCTTTCCTCTTCCTTCTGTATCTTTATGTGACCATTCTATATGCTGAAGGCTTTATTGTTGAAAAGGAGATTTATCAACACTTTCACCAAAGTCGTTGTCTCATGCGTGAGGGGTGCCTATAATTTCTGAGTTCAATTTTCTTTAAAAATGCTTTGTTTGGGCATCTCCTGGGTTCTGTGTGGCAGGTCAGGCAATTATAGAACACCCTAATTAGCTGGCTTGTCTCGCAATGATGCTGGGTGGAAGTGTCAGTCCCATTTTACAAAAGAGGAAACTGAGTCTTGATGAAATGATGGGGAAATGAGTTTGGTCAGCAAATAAATGTCAGAGCTGGGGCCTGAATCTACATTACTTGATTCCAAACTTCACTGCAATTCACACCACACCACAGCTGCCTCTTGCCTTCTTGAGAATTACAGAAAACTGTAGAACGTGGTGATGGCCAAGTAGGTAACAGCCCAGGTTTTCTCTGTTGAAGACATGTGCTACGGGGCCTGGGCCCTTCTCCTAAGCTGGATTCTGGGAAAGAATCAAGGCTGTCCTGAGTGAAGGGAAAGGTGTAGCTGTGGGATTGAGGAGTTCCAGTTTCTGCTGTTTATTAGGTAAGAATGTTTGGATTACTCCTCCTGCTATTTCCTTACTGCTTAATGGGGATGGCCATGTAAATTTCACAGATAGGGTTGAGGATTAAGATCCTGTATGTAGAATGTTTGACAGAATGCCTGCAGTTAGTGAATGTCTTCAACATTGTGTGTTCCCTTTTTTCCAGACTAGGACAATCCCCTCTTTCTATAGGTATTTATTAGGGGCTTTTCTGTGTCAGATCCTTGTGTCTGTATGTGGAGGGGAATATTAGGTATTAGATACTGTAAGAAAGCAGTATTGTCTTTTTGCGTTTCTCATCCCGTGGCCATGAAGAATTAACCAAAAATTTAGATGTGGTATATTTATGCTAATATAGCAATTTCAGGGAGAAGGCAGTGGCACCCCACTCCGGTACTCTTGCCTGGAAAATCCCATGGACGGAGGAGCCTGGTAGGCTGCAGTCCATGGGGTCGCTAAGAGTCGGACACGACTGAGCAACTTCACTTTCACTTTTCACTGTCATTAATTGGAGAAGGAAATGGCAATCCACTCCAATGTTCTTGCCTGGAGAATCCCGGGGATGGGGGAGCCTGGTGGGCTTCTGTCTATGGGGTCGTACAGAGTCAGACACGACTGAAGCGACTTAGCAGCAGCAATTTCAGAATCTCTCTTTCCTTTCAACTTCAAATCTCTCAGGGAACAATTTGGCAAGAAAGAAGGTGGTAATTTTTATAGAAATTAACTCTAATTCTTTTATTCTAAAAAAGATTTGCTACTAATAATCTTTCATTTACAAAAGGGTACTATTGAAACTGAAGTCTAAGGCGTTTTACACTTTGATTTTAGTGCCTGCTATTCTAAGAGTAAATGGTTACCAACTACCATTAATATGTTTTAATTTTGCAACTTTCAGCAAAATAATTTTTAAGTTCTTGTAGATAATACACAGGTAATACCCTTATCAGTAAAAAGTGCTTAGGGTTGCTAAAAAAATTAAATTATGAAATATGCTACATGCTAAGCATTATGTTTTTTTTTTTTTTTCTTAAGGACATTTGCTGGTATTAAGATAGACTTTTTTGCTGTGTGGAAGATATGGAAATTTATATCTTACATCATGATACATTCTACTTCCTTGGCTAAAAATCTTTCATTATCTCTTTTGTAAAATGAATCTTTGAGCTCTAAAGAACAAAATCCTTAGGAATTATGAATAAAGGATAAATTTTTCTTTTCATAGTCTCCACAGATGAGGGGAAATAATTCAGGAAGATAGGTATTAGCATTTGCAAGCAGAAAGTCTGTATTTTCTTTGAAAGAAAAGAAAGTGAAGTCACTCTTTGCGACCCCATGGGCTGTAGCCCACCGGGCTCCTCCATCCATGGGATTTTTCCAGGCAAAAATACTGGAGTGGGTTGCCATTTCCTTCTCCATTTTCTTTGGAAGACTTTCTTGTCAGAAGCTTGTACATTATTATTAATACATTTTGGGTAACTTGCTTAGTTAATTGCTTTATTACATTTCAATAACTTGCTTAATTACCTCAAAACACATATTCTGGAAGGATTTTAGTTTATTTAGAGTCCATACTCACACATAGGTACATACATGCATTATGTGAGCATCTTATAATTTTAGAATATTCGTTCAGCTAGCTGTTATATACCATTTCCTTGTAGTGAAATGACATAAATTTATTGACAGAGTTTCTATTCTTTCCCCCGTCCCTCATCCTGTCCCTCACTGTTCCTGGGGTGAGTGACCCCAGTTCTGATGTGGTCAGATTCTGGGACTTGTTCTAGTGAGTGTGCTTGTGAAAGGTCGTGTGCTCAGGAGCCATTCTTCTTTCTCCTGCAGGTGAACCTCTCCATCCCTCTTCACACCTGCTACTTTGCTCTAGTCTCAAGCTCAGATGTCGGTGCAGGTGTGAGTTAGGTTTAGGGTGTGGGAGTAGCTCCCAGATCCTAAAATCTGTTATATTCTGGCTTTGTTTGTAACACAGCTCCATGCTGAAGAGTGAGCATAAGCCTAATTCTTTATAAAAACTGGTACTTTGATTCATCTTTGAATGAAGCTTGTAGTGCTGGGGAGAATGCCTGGCTGGACCAAGGCAGGTGTGGACATCCTGGACCTTTAGAGAATCTGTGTTCTCCTGGCAAGAGGCCTCCCATCTATCTCTGAATGGGTATCCAGTGTTCCACTTTCATGTTGTATTCAAATTCCTTTACCTCCTAATATCTAGCTTTTGGTTGGGGGGAGGGTGGAGACGTCCTGAGAGGTTGCTCTTCATCCCTAGGCCTGTTTCCTCTAGTGATGGAGCTGATATAAGAATTCTTGTTTCTTGGCTCTGAATCTTAATGACATTTTGCCCCCAAATTTTGCCCATGGACATGACCTTGATGTCAGGAATCATTTTCTAGGTTTTTTTCCCTGTAGGGATTAGCATTGTTTTAACTTCCAAGTGTAGAGCAACTTTGACTTAAGTATGCTAAGGAATTTCCTTGTATGTCTTACATGTTAAAAGGAGGCAAGAGAAATTGCCAGCCTAAAGCATTTAAGCATTTGAAATATACTGTTCAGAGTAAGTGAACAAAATATAAACAGCAACACAAATACTAACTTTGTGATACATACGTTTTAATATCATCCTACCCTTCTGTATGACTTAGAAATATAATGAAGATGCTTTCTGGAGAAAATATGCACACGTTTGCAAAGGAAAAAGAAATGCTTATCAAAGAAGAGATGTGTATTCACCTTGTAACTTCTTTTCATTTCCTTTATCCGGACTAAGCATAAAAATTACCATGATTCTGTCAATAGAATCTTTAATATGTAAATGTGAAATTAGGCAGATACTTAAGTTGACATATTTCACACACATTTTACCGTTGTATATGTTGTCACTGTGTGCTAATGCCTCCTGTCTCCCCTTGTGAAATCTAATTTTAGATTTCATGTAAACAAATATTATTACTAAGAGATGCAGAGTGGTTCATGTGAATGATAAAATAACAAAAGTGTGGGTCGGCAGCTGAAGAAAAACAGGTGACACGGATATGGCTCTCACTGGACAGAGGATGAGATCATATTGTTGCCTTTTTTTGACACCTTGTGGCTCAACTGGTAAGAATCGGCCTGCAATGCAGGAGACTGGGGTTCGATCCCTGGGTCGGGAAGATCCCCTGGGGAAGGGAAAGGCTACCCACTCCAGTATTCTGGCCTGGAGAATTCCATGGACTGTATAGTCCATAAGGTTGTAAAGAGTTGGACATGACTGAGTGACTTTCACTTCACTAACAGAAATTTATCAGACTCCCACTATAAGCTTGCCATTTGTTAAAGGCCTATTTTTTTTTTCCCCCTGGGAAAGGCATCACACTCTCTCTCCTGTAACCTTCTGAGGGGGAATTAAAAAGTTATCTTTAGGAATCTGTATTTGGGCTCTGGGGACCCAGGACAGATCACCCAAAATATCCTCATGGCTTCTGGGTTACTTTGAGTTGCTTAAGAAATGGCCAGCACAAGAGGGACAGCTTGACCCTCCTTTCTTTGTCTCCCTGAAACAAGAAATAAATCCCTTATGTGAAGAGGGTGCTTCCTGCATCTAGAGGAAGAAGGATACCCTCAACGCCAGAGACAAAGAATTCGAGCTGAGAAGCCTGTATCACCAATTTTGTAACTTCTATAACTTACCTCCCCAAGGCCAAATTCTGTTGAGATTTTTCACTAATTGAGCATGCCAAACCTAAATTTGTCTTGTCAGTTGCTCAGAAATTTGTTGTTTCTTTCTTAAAAAGTATAAAAACTACCTGCTTTGGCCACTTCTTAACTCCCATTTCTATTAATATGAGACCTGCATGCACATGAGTTGAAATTTGTTTCTTTCTCTCCTATTAATCTGTCTTGTGTCTACTGATAAACAGCAAGATAGACAAGAACTCGGGAGGGAGAGAGGGGAAAATTGCCCCTTCCAGTTAAGGCCATAATGCTAGATGCTGAATCTTTGGTAAGAAAGCTGATTCAAATTTTTTCTTGTGCAGAAGGACCTGTTTTGTATTGATTCGTTCTCTGGGTCATTTCTCTTTGAGGATTACCTCACATTTTCTTTGTCTCCAAGTGGCTGGCAGCATAGACGTGTCCCCATTTAAGAGGCTCTTTCCAGTTTGGAAACAGTATGGAACCTTGGAAAAGGAGGCATGAAATAACTTGGTAAGTTTTTTCTCTGCTTTGGGGAAAGCTCTCGTCTTTTCCCAGGTTCATCTTTCTGCGTCTTCTCTTCTCACGATAATGGTTAAACTGTGAGGGTGAGGATCAGCGCTCTCTCCATCCCCTAGTTTGCACTATAAGGCAAAGCTTACTTTTATATTTGTAGACTTATTAGAACCAAATGGAAGGGATGAGGAATATATTTTTCCAAAGGAAGAAAGATGGAAAGTGATTTAATCTGGCATCAGTGCCTTCCTGCAGTAGAGGCCCAGATGCCAGCCTTGGGTCTCAGTGATTACTTTCATGACATCTTCACAAACACACCTCTGATACCCTGGCTTGGACACTGTGCCCGTTGCCTGACCTTCCAGAGTTCACTCCCTTCAGCATCTTTGGACCTTTTATAAACTGACATGAGCCTTTCTAGGATGAAAGAAAGCAAAGTGTAAGAAGTATCCATCCATAGTATGCTACCTTGTGTGATAAAGAAGGGAAAGATAAGACACTACAGATGTATCTCCTAAACAGTGCCCAGGAGCCGTAGAGGAGCTTAGGCAAAAGTAAAATAGATGCCCTTGATTCTAACAGAAGCAAACTCATGAATAGTATTTTCAAAATTTATTCCTCTGCTTTTGTTGTTTTCAGTTGAGAGAATGCCCATGTCTGATCATTTCTTTTGACCAAGTGGTAATCTTAAACATTTTTTAAAAAATAACTTAAGCCAAAGTAAAATTATAATAAGATCTGAATATAAATAAAATATTCACTACTCACAGTATTATTTTAAATTTAATCTACCTACTTTCCAATTTTTCAATATATTTTTTCTAACTGCCTTAATGTTCTCGGAAAAGTCAGCATTAAGTACTATGGGCATAAATCATTTTCTTGCACTTTGCTTTCCTGTTCTTTGCAGATACTGTGTTTTTCACAAATGCAAGGTTTGTGGCAACCTTGTACTGAACAAGACTATCAGCGCCATTTCCCCATCAGCGTCAGCTCACTTTGTGTGTCTGTGTCAAATGTTGGTAATTCTCATGATGCTTCAAACATTATTATTATTTAATTTGTTATGGTGATTCATGATCATAATCAGTGATCTCATTACTGCTCCATCTCCCTGAAGGCTCAGATAATGGTTAGCATTTTTCAACAATACAGTATTTTAAAATAAAGGTACATACATTGTTTTTTAGACATAATACTATTGCATGCTTAATAGACTATAATGTAAACATAACTTTTATAGGCGCTGGGAAACCAGAAAATTTGTGTGACTCATTTTATCATGATATTCACTTTATCTGGAACTGAACCTGTGATATCTCTGAGTATGCATTACATAACAGGTACACAGAAGTGTATATTTTTTGTTTGGATCAGCTTTCAATATGGCTTAACTCAGCAGTGATATTTATCTAAAAACTTGAAAAGAAAAAGGATGGAAAGGCATGTTGGGAAGACAAGGCCATAGAAATGAATTGTGCAAGACAGTTTGGGAGCAAAGCCATTTGTACTTTATTGGTTAGACTAAGTTCAGAGAGGGAGAGGACACCCCTGTGCAGTCCCCGAAGCACCCACAGAGGGCTCCTGAGTCCTGGGCTGTAGCCTGCTGAGCCAATAGTGTCCACACATACAGATTCAGCTGCAGAAAAATGAGGAAGTCTCAGGACAGCAACTTTAGGGAGAAAGGATTTTCAGGTACTGCACATGAGTTATATGAATATATTTTTGTACTTTTCTATGGGCTCTTATTTTGTAAGTCATTATTAGTCATTTACATGGAGGGCTTCTCTAATGGCAGAAAGTAAAAAGGAACTAAAGAACTTGATGAGGATGAAAGAGGAGAATGAAAAAGCTGGCTTGTAACTCAACATTCAGAAAACTAAGATCATGACATCTGTTCACATCTCTTTATTGCAGATAGAAAGGGAAAAGGGGGAAACAGTGACAGATTTTATTTTCTTGGGCTTTAAAATCATTGCAAACAGTGATTGCAGCCATGAAATCGAAAGATGCTTGCTCATTGGTAGGCAAGCTATGACAAACATAGACAGCATATTAAAAAGCAGAGGCATCACTTTGACGACAAAGATCCGTCTAGTCAAAGCTATGGTTTCCCAGTAGTCATGTATAGATGTGGACTGTAAAGTAGGCTGACCACTGAGGAATTGATGTTTTCAAATTTTGGTGCTGAAGAAGACTCTTGAGAGTTCCTTAGGCTGCCAGGAGATCAAACCAGTCCATCCTAAAGGAAATCAACCCTTAATATTCACTGGAAGGACTGATGCTGATGCTGAAGCTCCAATCCTTTGGCCACCTGATGTGAAGAGCAACTCATTGTAAAAGGCCCCGATTCTGGGAAAGATTGAAGGCAAAAAGAGAAAGGGGTGGCAGAGGGTAAGATGAATAGATAGCATCACTTACTCAATGGACATGAATTTGAGCAAACTCCAGGAGATAGTGGAGGACAGAGGTGCCTGGTGAATTGCCATCCATGGAGTCACAAAGAGTCGGACATGACTTGTGACTGAATAACAACAACTTCTCATAGTGAAACTTCAATCATTATCTACAAATCCTATTACTGTCCTGTTACACTCAAAAATTAACACAGCAACTTCAAATATTAAAAAGACAAAATAAAAACCTGATCAAGCTGCCCTGAAGTAACAAATGCCGTCCTTCAGCTGGATCCCCGACTGTATGGACCAGGTGGGGTGCATGGAGTGGGAGACAGATCAAAGCTTTGGAACAAGATTCATGCAGATTTGGCTTCCAGTTTTGCCGTTTATAAGCAATAACATTAGGCAGGTTGTTTAACCTCTCTGACCTCCCATTTCCTTAGCTGTAAAATGGTGCTAAACAATTGAGATACTCTATGTACAACACATAGCAATGTCTGTGGCAGGACAGGTGTTCCATCAAAGGTACCTGTCCTCAAGGTCTAGAATTGAGTAACATGGAGCCAGAAATCTTCCGTTTGAATCCCAGCTTCCTCGGTTGATTGTAGACATGCTTTTTTCTTGGCCTCTGCCTGGCTGTCATGACTGCCAGAAAAGAAAACCATAATTCCAGGAATATAATATTTGGTCAAATAGGAAATTTCCTCTCTATGTTTGAAAAATCTGTTCAAACACATTTAAGAAAAATATGTAGCATGCCAGGCCTCCCTGTCCATCGCCAACTCCTGGAGTTTACTCAAACTCATGTCCATTGAGTCGGTGATGCCATCCAACCATCTCATCTTCTGTCGTCCCCTTCTTCTCCTGCCTTCATTCTTCCCCAGCATCAGGGTCTTTTCAAATGAGTCAGTTCTTTGCATCAGGTGGCCAAAATATTGGAGTTTCAACTTCAGCATCAGTCCTTCCAATGAATATTCAGGACTGATTTCCTTTAGGATGGACTGGTTGGATCTCCTTGCAGTCCAAGGGAATTATCTTTTCTTTATAATAGTAAAACATAACTCTCAGAAGATAGAGAGGGACAATAATCTAATATGTTTAAAACTCAATGATGTGTGAGATCTGGGAAGTCTGCTAATTAATGATAATGACCAGTCCTTACTTTCACACACTCGGCAGTTTACAGAGTTCTTGCACGTGCGTGCTTGTGCTCATGGATGCTCGCTGAACTGTTAAATGGAGGCGCCATGGCAGGAATCTGAAAACATCACAGTCAAAACACAGACTCTGCCAAATGAAGATGTTTGCCCTTGGCTGGGTCTTGAGGTGGAACATTTATGTATTTATTCTTCTAGGCCAATTGCTCAGGTCTTCCCCAAGAGACTGCCTGACTGCTTGCTTCCTTGGACTTTTCATATTGTTTGCAAACATTACATAATTAATCAGCCAATCTGTAGCCCCTCAACTCTCCTGAGCCAGCTTTGTAGCTTTGTAGCGACAAAGCTGTCAAGAAATGTTCTGGACTGCTTTCTGTTCAGAAAGCTTCTATGGCTCAGCTCAGATTTTATTGACTCCTGGAACATGGCCAGGAAGACTGGCTTCTCGACCCAGCCACAGATGAGTCTGTAAACTCCACTTAATGATATATCAACTTGTTTCATTTACCTGATGGAAGGTTTTATTTGCTGCTCTTAAGCTCTTACAATTTCTTCTGTTTGCTTTTCCTTTCTCTGCATAGCTTATAAACCATTCAAGGATCTTTGGGGCATAAAATTCTGTAGTGTTTCTAGGACTAAAATGGTCAAGTATATATCACTATTATTGTTCATACTGTCACAGTTATATCTGTGACTGGTTAGTAGTCTCTTAGCATCAGAGCTCCCCAGGGCCATTTCTGAATCCTGCTGATATCATTGAAATGCTAAGCCAAAGCCCATCTCAGATAATCTATTTTTTTCTGTGGTTCAAATGAGTATTGACTCTGGTTGTTGATGGTCATTAAATCTGCTTAGCAGGATTTTTCAGAAAGATCCTGTTGTCTCAAGAGGAAGTCCTACACCCTCAGTGGCCAATTTTCAGCCACATAATCTCATTTGACCATTACATGTTAATCAACACATGATTAAGTAGAAAGAGTGAGAAGAATATATGACTAGGTACTGGGAAAGACAGACCCCACTTACACTCTTGCCATTTCCGAGATAAAAGCTCTTTGGCAAGTCATTTAACACCTCTGGATTTGTTCTTGCATTTTAAAATGAATAGAGGACTTTCTAGGTAAATATACAGAGGTATAATATTATTGCTATTCTTAGTCTAGGCTTATGTGGCTAGGCTTACAACAAACCAGTAACCAAACATGTTCTTCCTCCCTGCAATAGGAATCAGTTGAGAAACAGACAGAAGAGACTGACAGCTGGAGATAAAATTGTGGCTAGTATCACAAAGTTGGAGGATATGAGGTGATCTATAGCCAGAGTTGGTCTTCCTGTTATTTTACCTATTTATTTTTTAATGTTTTGGTTTCTTTTTCTCCAGTCTTTTTTTTTTTTTTTCTTCCTTTAAAAAGTAATTTTATTTATTTCTATTTTTGGCTGTGCTGGATTTTCGTTGCTGCACAGACATTCTCTGGTTGCCCCAAGCAGGGGCTACTCTCTCGTTGCAGTGCATGGGCTTCTCGTTGAGGTGACTTCTCTTGTGTGGAACATGGGCTCAGTAGTTGTGGCTCACAGGCTTAGCTGTGGGATCTTCCCAGACCAAGGATTGAACCCATGTCTCCTGCAATGGCAGGCAACACTTTACCACTGCATCACCAGGGAAGCCTCTCTTTTTCTTTTTTAAATTTACATTTGTTTATTTGCTGCACTGGGTTTTAGTTGCAGGCTCTTGGGATCTTTAGTTGCAGCATGCGAACTCTTAGTTGCAGCACGTGGGTCTAGTTCCCTGACTGGGAATCGAACCCCGTCCCCCTGCACTGGGAGAGTGGAGTCTTGGCCACTGGACAACCAGGGAAGTCTGGTCTTCCTGTTATTACCCACTTGATTAAAACACCCCAAACAGTTTTCTTCTCCCTGCAAGGGCAGAGCCTGCACTGTTCAGCTGCCCCATAGATTCCTCCTGCCCTCCTACTTCTTTCCCTCCAGACCCCACCAGCACAATCACTTACAATAAAATGTAAGTCACTGGGAACTGGTGAGAATGTTCTCCATACAAAGGATGTATAATGTCAGTGTCACAGAAAGTGTGCAATGAGGCAGAATTAGTATTTTTCTCCACTCTCTCCCCCACCACTATATGGATAAGGCAATTAAGCCCAGAGAGGATAGAGTGAGTTGTCTAAGCTCTCATCTAGTTACTGCTACTGCTAAGTCATGTCAGTCGTGTCCGACTCTGTGCGACCCCATAGACGGCAGCCCACCAGGCTCCCCCATCCCTGGGATTATCCAGGCAAGAACACTGGAGTGGGTTGCCATTTCCTTCTCCAGTGCATGCAAGTGAAAAGTGAAAGTGAAGTCGCTCAGTCGTATCCGACTCTTAGCTACCCCAGGGACGGCAGCCTACCAGGCTCCTCCATCCATGGGATTTTCCAGGTAAGAGTACTGGAGTGGGGTGCCATTGCCTTCTCTGCTCGTCTAGTTAAGGAAGCCACAAAACAGTGGGAAGTGGTTTCTGTGTACTTTGAACTCTGAAACCCTTGTTGGGGGAAATCCATCTACAGAGGGACAAGGAATGATAAAGAGAAAAGCAGAGCTGCTCTGATTGAGGAGTTGAGTGACCAAGAGTCACATGTTACATGTGTCCCTCCCAAGGCCGGTCCTTGAGGAAGTCTCTGGATTAGAGGGAGCGCCTTAGAGCGGTAGCACTGGTGAACATTTTCAGTTGTACACTGTAATAATAATAACACTATTTGAGTCCTTACTACATGCCAGGAACTGTTCTAGGTGCTGTATCTATATTAACTTCTTTGTGTGTGTTCAGTTGTTCAGGCGTGTCTGACTCTTTGTGACCCCATGGACTGTAGCCCACCAGGCTCCTCTGTCCATGGGATTCTCCAGGCAAGCATACTGGAGTGGGTTGCCATTTCCTTCTCCAGGGGATCTTCCTGACCCAGGAATTGAACCAATGTCTCCTGCACTGCAGGTGGATTCTCTACTGCTGAGCCACCAGGGAAGCCCTTACATGTGTATAACATTCTTTTTTTTTTTTTTTAATTTAAACTTTTTATTTTGTATTGGGGTATAACCAATTAACAATACTGTGATAGTTTGTGATGTGATAGTTTCTGGTGAATGGCAAAGGGACTCTGCCATACATATACAAGTATCCATTCTCTCCCAAACTCCTCTACCATCTGGGCTGCCACATAACAGTGAGCAGAGTTCCATGTACCACAAATACTTCTTGGTTTTGCCATACATTGACTTGGATCCTCCATGGGTGTACATGTGTTCCCTATCCTGAACCCCTCTCCCACTTCCCTCCCCATCCCATCCCTCTGGGTCATCCCAGTGCACCAGCCCTGAGCACCCTGTATCTTGCATCGAACCTGGACTGGCGACTGGTTTCACATATGATAATTTACATGTTTCAGTGCCATTCTCCCATATCATCCCACCCTCGCCCTCCCCCACAGAGTCCAAAAGACTGTTCGCTACATCTGTGTCTCTTCTGCTCTCTCGCATACAGGGTTATCGTTACCATCTTTCTAAATTCCATATATATGCATTAGTATACTGTATTGGTGTTTTTCTTTCTGGCTTACTTCACTCTGCATAATAGGCTCCAGTTTTATCCACCTCATTAGAACTGATTCAAATGTATTCTTTTTAATGGCTGAGTAATATTCCACTGTGTATATGTACCACAGCTTTCTTATCCATTCGTCTGCTGATGGACATCTAGTCCAACGTCTAGGTTGCTTCCATGTCCTATAAACAGTGCCACAGTGAACATTGGGGTACACGTATCTCTTTCAGTTCTGGTTTCCTCGGTGTGTATGCCCAGCAGGGGGATTGCTGGGTCATATGGCAGTTCTATTTCCAGTTTTTTAAGAAATCTCCACACTGTCCTCCACAGTGGCTGTACTAGTTTGCATTCCCACCAACAGTGTAAGAGGGTTCCCTTTTCTCCACACCCTCTCCAGCATTTATTGCTTGTAGACTTTTGGATAGCAGCCATTCTGACTGGTATGAAGTGGTACCTCCTTGTGGTATACGTTCTTTTAATTACTTTTTCCATTATGGTTTATCATAGGATATTGAATATGGTTCCCTGTGTTATACAGTAGGATCTTGTTTATCAATATTACCCTGATTAGCATGAGTTATAGTGTGGAGATAGCATTTATTAATTGCCTTTTATATGCTCAATGTTGTGCTAGGATATTACATATGCACTATCTCATTTAACTATGGTTACCACCTTGAGACTTAGTTACTTTTAATTTTACAGATGAAGAACCTGAAAATTAGATAAACTACTTATTTTTTTTTTTTCATAAGATCACACAGCTAGTAAGAGGCCAAGAAAAGATTGACCTCCCTGGCTGTAGAAATTATGATCTCTCTTTCTCTCTCTCTATCTAAAAGTTAATTATTTCATGATAGATTCTTAAAATAAATCTGGCTCACACTCAGAATGCTAGGAGCAGCTGAGAACCAAAGCCAGTGATCTCCCTTCTTGAATTGTGTCATGATCTGTGTCTCCTTGTTTTACGAATTCAACCATTTTTTGCTTGTTTGACCCTTGGTTTCACATTCTTACCCTAATCCCCACCCGGGCCACAGTCGCTTTCTTGATGGCTTAGACTGGTCTTCTAGGTGTGCTCTGTGGTCCTAGTTTTCTGGTTATAGGCGCTGAGAGCACTAAGTCTGAGAAGCCTGGTATTTCTCTGGGGCTTTCTAGGGCCTATACTTAGTAAGACAACCCTGCTTCACCTCCCTTGCCACCAGGGATGAGAGACGCTGGTATTCTGAAAGTATTTCCAAGGTGCTTCACGTTGCCTGTTTTGCAGTACTTTGCCAGGTTCTTAAAGAATGCAATATAAATTTTTAAGCCCAGAATAAGTATAAGTTACTACATAATAGAACACGTAAATTATTGAGGGGATAGCATCATCCTGAGATTTCTCAAAGGAGTACTTGTTGAAGAGCTAAGTCTGCTCAGTGCAGCTATTGAAAGCAAGGACACAATCTAAAGTCCATGTTTTATAAGAACTAGAAAAAAAATATTTTGCTTTCCTAAAGGGACGTGTGCATTTCTCGCCTCTTTCTCCAGACTGGAAACCACTCAGCCAGATCACCAAGGCTTCCCCTTCCTTGGTTTCATCTCACACCCAGACGGCTGATGTGCATGTACTAAACGCTCATAACTTTTCGTGGCTCTTATTAGTCCTTGGAGAGTATACTAACCTTTCCCATAGATGCCAATGAGATAAATAAAGACCATAAAACAGAATTCATACATATTATGTTGGGATTAAGTATTTGAAATGACTCCCAAATGAATACTGTAGTTATTTCAGTTAGATTCATGGTGCATCTGCCATGTGCAAGGTTCCAAGATGTGCATTGGAGACACAGTTCTGGCCTTCAAGAAAATTGTATACTAGTAGGGAACTAATCCTTCACAGAAGTAAAATTTAGCTGTAAAACAGAGGCACAAAGTTGTATAAGGCCTGTGATACAGGTCCATAAACACAAACTTTCTCGCCTAGAAAACTCCAGGCTCACATGGTTTATCCAGTAAATCTACCAAATATTAGAGAAATCTTATATAAAATCCTCCAGAGAAAAGGAAGAGAAGCAATATTTCTTGTTAGTTCCATGTATCTGGCATGACTTGAATAGCAAAATCTGACAAGAGTATTATGAAAAGGAAACACAAAGGTCAGCCTGACTCAAGAACTTGCATTTCTGAAATATTCAATTTGGGCATGATGTATTCCGATATGTTACAGAGTTCCGTTTGTTCATATTTTGTTATGGATTTTGCATATGTATTCGTGACAGAGATTTTCCATTTGAGATTGAGAACAAGAAATATTCCCACTCTCACCACTTTTAGTTATCTCTGAGAGGTTTAGCCACTGCAGCAAGTCAAGAAGAACAAATAAAAGTTGTAAGGTAGAAATAAGTAAATTAAACTGTCATTGCTAATGATATGGTTTTAATACAGCAAATCTAAAAGGACACACAGAGAAATTAGTAAAATTAAAAAGGGAGTTTAGTGAGGTTGTTAGATATAAGATCAATAAAGTAAAAGGCATTTCATTTTTATATACAGTAACACATGAAAAAAACCACTACAATATGTAAAGTAATTAGCCTCCAACTAATAAAAATAAATGGGAAAAAAAAAAACTTGCTAAGTATAACTGAAAGATTTCTAGGATTAGACCTATTCAAAGATGTGCATGACTTCTATACAGAAAATTTGGGAGACATTAATGGAAACTGAAGTAAATGGAGAAACACTTCATGTCAGATTGGAAGACTCGATACAATAAATCTATCAATTCTTCCTAAATATATCTATAGATACAATGTACTCACAATTAAAATCCAATGGTTTATGTGAATATGTGCAGAATTATTTGATTTACATGGAACAGTAAAGGGCTCAAAATAGCCAATATATCCTTGGAAAAGAAAACTTACTCTACTTACTATAAAGATTGCTTTAAAGCTGAAACAATTAAAATAGCAAGCTAGTGATTAAAAGATAGACAAATGGCCTTCAGAACAGACTAGAGATCTCATAAAACTACACATACACACACACAAGAGCACTTTATTTATGGTGCTGCAATAATTGGATATCTACTTGGAAAAAAAGAAACTTCATACCAACCTCAAGCCATATGCAAGATTAATTTCAGGTAAATTGGAGATCTAAACCTAAAAACCAAAAAATCTAATTTCCTGAGGAAAATTTAAAACTTCTGTTCACTAATAAACTCTATTTATAGAGTTGAAAAAAAATCCATCATCAGAAAACAGGTTCGCAATACATATAATTAACAAAGGACTTTCATCTTGAAAATACAAAGATTTTCCATAAGCCAATGACAGAAATATAGACAACCAGCAGAGAAAAAAGCAGGTAAGATATCGGAACAGACATTCCTCCCAAAACGGTATTTAAATGATTAGTAAATAGATAGAAATTAATATGCAGGCACTCAACTTTACTACTTAATCAGCAAAATGCCACATGTAATACCTCTACTCATCAGAATGGCTAAAATTAAAAAGGCACCCGTTATCAAGTGTTGGTGAGATTGTGTGGCAACTGGAGGTCTTGTTTATTGCTGATGTTTATGTAAAGTGGTACAGTTACTAAGACCATGGTTGATATCTTCTACTGAAGTTTAGGAATCTATGCTATCTTTCGACCTAGGAATTCCATGCCAAGTTATTTACCTAACGGATATGTCTATCAGGTGATAATTCTAACTGTGTTCATAGCAACTTTATTCATAACAGAAAAAACAACTCAAAGATCCACCAGCAAAAAATAAAACTGAGTACTATATTACAATGAAAATGAACCACAGTGACACACAGCAAGCATCATGGATTTATTTTGCAAATATATAGGAGACAAGACACTAGTCATAAAATATGCACTCCACGTCATTATAAAGATCAAAACGGATACAATTAAGCTGGAGTGATTAAGAATTAGGTGCTAAAAGTAGAAAATAGGAAAGTGATTACCATAAAATCAAGATGGTTATTCTGTTGGGAGGGAGGGATTTGGCTGTGATTAGGAAAAGGTATTCAAGTGGCTTTGAGAATGGAAGGGGCTTATTTCTTGACCTGAGTTGCATGAATGTTTAATTTATAATTCATTAGACTGTTCATTTATTTTTGTATACTTTTCTGGGTATGTGTTATATTTCACAGTAAAAAGGTTAGAGAATCTATGTCGTTAGCTTGTATCACTTTCCTGAGTTTCTGATTTTATGTATTTCAATGCCTAAAGGACCTCTCCATTGACATGTGCCACTGGCACTTCAAACTCAATATACCTCAGATTATAAATTCATTCTACCCCCAGATCGGCTCTGCCTCTTGAGTCCCTCAAGTTGTGAAAACCACCATCATCCACTTCATCTTCCAAGCCAGGAATCAGGATGTCATCACGAATTCCTGTCTTTTCTTTAATCATCATATACAATAATGTTCGGTGGACTTTTACCTCTTAATATGTTCTAAACTTAACCTTCCTGTTCACTTCATGACCATTGCCTTTGTGCTCACCATCAGGATATCTGATCTGTTTCACTTCAACAGCCTCCTGACTGTCTCACTTTTCTCCTAGCTGGTCATGTCTTTGTTCTATCTTCCATGAGGTTGTCAGAGAGCTCTCCTATAAAATACTAATCTGATCATGTCCACCCCCTCATTAGACTTGCACTGGCTTATGCCACCTTACACAAATCATCCTTCACCTTCCTCTATGGGTTTATGAATGATGCTTTCTTACGGTTTATGCTTCTGAAGCAGGGTCTTATTTATTAAGCTGCAGTGATTGCAGAATGAAACAGTGGCATCAACTGTCCCGCTTTCTCCTGTCTGTCACCCTTGTCTTATACCATTTCCCTACCTTACTTGGGTAACCTCACAGTCTTACAGTGCATAGATGCTCTTATAACACCTTGCATATACTTCTGTGGGGTTCAGCAATCATCTCCTTGGCTCTGAGCTCCAGGGAATATAACAGAGAAAATACTCAATGTTTTTTGACTGAAAGAATTCAGAGGCAGAAAGTGTTACCACTCATGAGAAGATTCAAGAGACCTCACTGTCCATCTGTAGTAGACTTTTGAGAGTTGCTAGAATATTCAGAATGGAGAGAATGTCACAAATGCAGCAGCAGAGACAGAAATTTGAGTGGTTCCACAGGAAAGAGTGGTTGTTGGGTATTTATAAGTGTAGGACTTATGTTGGAAGATTGATTTAAAGAAAATCTGCCATGTCTGCAGTTAGGCTATTCAACATTCAGTTTGACTGGAGCTTGATGAGGGCATTATTTTCCATTGATTGTTTTTTATTCAATACATGACAGAAAGACTACATGCCTGAACTGGCTGCAAAATCATAAATATTTAAATCCAAGCTATTTGCAATGCATAGAAATAATCAAGTCATGAGAGCTAACTTATATGTTTGGTGACTTAGTTATTGATTTTTACAGCTCTAATCTAAATTCTATAACAATTCACAGAAATGGTTTAGAGTAGATGGTTTTAATACTGCAGCAAATGGCAATCTTATATACAGAAGTCCAAAGAACAAGATATCTAGAAAAGAACAGTCGTCTTATACACATGGGTTCAAAGAAGAGATTCAGAAAAGATCTGAGCCATCATGTATCTCCATTTCTAAATGTCAGACAATGAAACAGTCTCAGGGGCCAAATGATGTATTCATGTCCCATGGTTAACTAGAGTCAGGCCTGGAATCCAAGTCTCCTGACTCCCAGGCCAAAGTTCTTCTGTGTAAGAATGGCATATACACCTCAACGATTCATATAAGGAAAGAGGGGAAGGAGTCCTGCTGTTGTTTCTGTTTCTTTAAGATTTTTTTTGATGTGAATCATTTTTTAAGTCTTTATTAAATTTGCTACAACATTGCTTCTATTTTGTCTTTGTGGCCAGGAGGCAGGCATGCAAGTGTCTCAGCCCCTCCACCAGGGATGGAACCTGTACCCTCTGCCCTGGAAGGCAAGGTCTTAACCCCTGGACCACCAGGGAAGTCCCCCTGCTGCTTTTTTATTTATCTGGTACGATACAAAGACTGTTTACCCAAGGGAGTAGTGATAACAATGACAGCAAAACTTTCTTCTTTCTTGTAGATCACCTGTGTCTCAGGCTATCCCACAGCTGGTGTGATCTCTCTGGTCTCTGTCAGTAGCTTTTCAGAATAACCTCATGCCTCTTGGGCCACTCCAGGTGAGAGACCTTTGGACATTGATGTGAACAAGGCTGATTATCACTGCTTCAGGCTCAGTGGTCCTTGTTACTGACTATAAAATTTCTGCCTATTTACTTTGATGGAGGATAAGAACCTAGAGAATTAAAATGGGAAAATCCTGTCATTCATTCATTTATTGTTTAACGTAACAAACATTTATGAAATGCCTATTATTTTAAAGATTCTGAGCTAGACTTTGGAGTCCCATGAAGAGAGGCAGAATGCTAAAGAAACACATGCTTCAGACAAAGCAAACCGTTCACTGGTCCTGAAACCTTGGACAGCCTACTGACTACCTCTACTTCAGTGTTGTCTTCTGTGCTGTGGGGATTGTAGCACTGTTAAGAGGTTATTGTGTAGAACACTGGTTCCCTGCCCCTCATCCTAGGGGTGATTTTGCTCCCAAGTGGACATCTGGCTATATCTGGAGACATTTTTTTAGGTGTTTACAAGTAGAGGGCAGGTGCTACCACAGTGCATAATATTGCTCCAAATAACAATGAATTGTCTATCAAAATGTCAGTTGTGCTGAGGTCTAGAAACCCTGCTGTCAAATACCTGTGCTAATGCCTATATAATAGGAATGGTGTGTCCACAACAGCCATGACTCATAGGGGACTTCCACTGATCCTAGCCAGTGCCTCTGTGAAAGGGGTCATTGCCATAGAAGCTGTCCATCCACCTTCCTTCTGGAAGCTTAGTCTAGGGGCCAGACCACTGAATGTGTCTTGTCCATAGATGATGGAGAGATGATGGGAATGGGCAGGAGAACAGGTCTTTCATTGCTAAAGCACAGCCCCGAGCCTGCTTGCTGTTAGCTCTCTGGTCCTCCTGATAGAAGATCCTTCTTCCTCCCACTGTTGAACCAAACGTTCTCATCCTCTCCTGTCCAAGTTCATCTTCCACTTCTTGCTTAGCTGGTCTATCTGATCTCTGCAAGAAAAGATCAAATAAACAAAAAACGTTCCTACCAACAAGACACCATATTTTATAAACAAACATAGAAATCCATCTTTTTTGCTATTTAGGCCAGTGGTTTCTTCTTTCTTTAAGTCCTAATGGGTGACAAATACACAGTAGGAAATGGAGGCAGAGGAGACAAAAACCCTCAGAGAACTAGAAAGAGTGAGTAGGGAGGGGTGAAAACATAAATACATAGTCACAGTCATGCTTGTGAAACACAATAAGAACATTTGAGTTAGACTACTTTGTTGTGGGCCTGATATAGACTATTTGTCCAATCACTGTCACCTCTTGGTTTCCTTCAGCAAGGATGAGAATAAATTCTTAGAGGTCCTTAGTGTAGCTACCATGATGGTTGGTTGATTGGTTGCTTGGATAGATGTCTACAGGCTTTTGGACACCAGCTCTGCCCAAGTGACCAAGTGCCCTGTGGCCAATGTCTATGGAGTATGTACTATATGCTGGCCATGGTACTGAGTACAGGTGTGAATTATTTCATCTACACTGCTTCTAAGCCCTATGATGTAAGTGCTGTTATTCCCTTGATGTTACCTGTGAGGATATTGGAGTTAGGAGAGGTTAAGTGACTGGACCAGAATTATACCATTGGCAGGTGGTAGAACTGAGACTTCATCCAAGGTAGCTTAACATAAAATATGACACTTTCACCATAGGTTATACCAGCTTCCTGTATTTTGGTCTCTATGCCAATATGAAAAGGAGAAGTATATCCACATTTATATAAAGCAAGACTTAAAGCAAGCATTTGAGGCAAAGGAAAAATTGTATGACCAAGTAATAGATTGTTTAAGCTTCTTCTATATTATTAGGTAGCATCAGAGATAGGAATTTTTCTTCAATAAATTTTGTGCTTTTCCCAAAATTCAAAGATATAATCATTTCCTTTGACATTATTTATAAAAGTGATTCATTTTTTACTTAGCCTTTTATGAGTTCTACTTTTTTTATATCAAGTTGTCTTTCCCACTAATGAGTAATAAATTATACTCTTGATCATTGTGTTACTTAAAATATATGAAGTTTCTGTGCGTTATTAATTTCCAAGTGGAGTATCATTTAAGGTAGGGTGGAGGTTGTGAAACAATGCTTTTTAAAATGCAGTTATTAGGGCTTGTGTTTAGAACTAGGGACTCTTTATAAAAAAAAATAATAAAACTCTGGCCAATTTTATATAGCTTTATTTTGGTAGGCTCTCCCCATGTGGATTAAAGCGTGGTTACAGGCGGGTACTGTGCTTGGCTGTGAAACATGGTGTGTCCATGTCCAAGGTGTGATGATGCTGACTGCTACTTCTGAGCACGGACTATGAACATCACTTCCCAGCTCCACATTCAGTGACATTACAACAGTAGCTTAAACTCGGCCCTGGTGGGCGTATGAACACAACGGAAACTGGCAGCCTCTGCAGATCAGGGAGCTGACTGAGAAACATTGATCAGCACACCAATGGGCTCAGTGAGGGGAGAGGAACGAGGGGTTAAAATTTAGCCCCTGGCCTGCTCCCTGATGTGAATGTGAGCGGGAAGGGACTACTTTGTTTTCACTCAAACAAAACTGCCCTCTGCTCACAGCTGTATGCCACAAGCTGGAGGAGGCCTTCTCTGCTGATTTACACAAAGGCCACAAGTGGGCTAGCACCCTGAGTTGAGAAGTGTGGTTCCCAAAGGTGGCCCATCATCAAAATGATTTTAATTAAAAAAATATATATATAGATGTTAGGGCTTTTCAAAGATTTTGGTTTTGTTTATGTAGCATTCAATAATTGTTGCTTACCTACACTACTTCCTAAGGGGCAAAATCTAGTTTTATCTGGGTATTTCCTGACTTAGGTTGGTAACTGAATTTCTAGCTCGAGAGTTTTAATCATGAGTGACATAAACCAATCAGGATGAACCATCCCCCTTGCTACTGATTTGCTCAAGGGTAGGAATGTGACCCAGTTGTTATCAATTACATAAAGCTAATTATGTTGGTGAAGATTGAGGGCAGGAAGAGAAGGGGGCCACAGAGGATGTGATGGTTGGATGGCATCACTAACTCAATGGACATGAGTTTGAGCAAACTCTGAAAGACAGTGAGGGACAGGGAAGCTTGGCATGTTGCAGTCCACGGGGTCACAAAGAGTCAGACAGGACTTAGCTACTGAACAAAGGATGACACATGCTAAGTATATGAGGCTAATTAGATGAGACTAAGTCAGCTTTAAGGGTTCAGAGGAAGATTCTAAATTAGAGAGACATAAGAAAACATGGCCCCTTCTGCCTCTTTACACTGCTGAAGATTGTATAACAGAAACTATCTTGCCTAGAAGAGGTGCAACCATTTTTGATTAACAAGGAGAAGCAACTGGAAGACAAAGCTGATCCGCTCAGCATGACTTTGTGGATGAGACACTGAATTAGTGTTAAAACTGACCAAAGCTTAAACTTCCTATTAATTGCTTAACACAATTTGAGTGGGTATCTCCTGTTACTTGAAATCATAAGCAATTTTACCAATATGTCTTGGATAAGGCCTTGGGGATCTGTGTCTTAAAAGTTTTCCAAAATGTGGAAAGTTCGGGAATCACCAGTTTAAGTCTCCTGTAAACAAATGTACAGTTTTCTTAAAGTTGTATCTAGCTGTTTACCCATTTAGTTTCTGTGTGGTCACATAAGCCCTGGGGCAGATGGCACTCTGAGGAAATAGCAAGCCAGGAGCATCCCTGGCCATTTGCCCCACTATCCTGTAAAACTATCAGTCTCTACGTATGGCATGGTGTGAAAAGTATTGGGAAGTACCGAACCGTTGTGTTTAACACACTGTGATGGAAAGAAAATAGAACTCAGTCACCAGACAGTTGTGTAATCTTAGAAATGCACTTTATTTCTCTCTCTTTTTTTGAGGTTGGGGAAAAATCTCATGGACAGAGCACTTTGTTTCCCAGTTCTGCCATCTATACAACCATTTCAGGTTGGCAATTTTAATGACCATGAATAATAATGAGGATAAAATACACAATTTGGATATGACCTCCTTGCCACCCTGTCCTTTGTCTTCTTTCTTGTGCTTTGAGTGGTAAAGAGGGGAGTAGATTGGTACCAGTTGTGCATTTTAGTGGTAGAAACTCCCATTCATTGAGAGAGAATAATACTAATACTGAGCTTTATTATTGCTTGGCATGAACAGAAGGGTATTGCCAGCTCTTTAAAAGCAGTCATGATGCACAGGTAGATTAGGACTACCGAGTTAGCAAGTCCAAGCTCCCTTTCTGACTTGCTGTGACCTTCTTTCTATAATATCATCCATTGACCCAGGTCCCCATCCTTACTTTGTGCCTTAAGCCTTGGTTTCTTCTATTCTGGGACTCTCCTATGCAGACTTCTAACAGACTTCTGCCTTCCTCAGATGACTTGAGCCTTGACTCTGCCAAAAAAAAAAAAAAAAAAAAAAAGAGAGAAAAGATATTTATCACCAGGAAATTTAAACAAAAAGTATTAGTTATATATTTTCATTTAGAAATCTATATCCACACAAAAGGAAACTTTATTTCCACTGTCCAAACATACTGAGTTTTAATGTTTTATTTCCATTCAGAATTATTGCTATATCCATGCTGTTTTATTTTAAAATAAAACAAAAAGCACTAACGCCTCAATTCCTAAATCTTCAAAGCACCTCTGAATCTTATCTTTCTCTCCTTCACCTTTTAACATCCAATCCATCACAAGACCTGTGGACTGTATCTCTACCTATATCTCAAATTCATCCACTTTTTTATTTCCACTGCTACCTCCTTGCCCAGCCGTTGTCAGTTCTTACTTTGTTTATTCCAGTAGCCTTCCAACTCATCTGGTTTTCACTCTTGTTTGTTTCATAGACTTCATTTTACTTTTCACAGTTTATATTAAATCTTGTCATTACCATCTAAAGAACTTTCCAGAGGTTTCCAGAAGTACCTATAATAAAATCCAGATCCCTTTCAAATCATTAAAAGATCCAGTGTGGTTTGATCTCCCTACCTACACCCTCCCCACTACTCCCTGCATGGATTCTTTTCTAGTCATTTCACCTCAGGGCCTTTACATTTCCTATTTCCTCTTCCTGGAAAGTTAATCCTCTGGTTTTTGCAGAAGGCTGTCCCTTCCCTGGTCTCAAGGCTAATGTTATGTCCACAGAGTGATCTCTCCTGCTCCTTGAACCAAAGCAGCCTCTTCAGCCACTTGTTACCAGATCACCCTGGTTTCTTTGCTTCTATGCATATGTCAAATTCTAAAATTACCTTTAAAAACATTAAAAAAAATTTCCTTTTTGTTTGAAAGTAAGACGGAGGAGAATCATGACCTTGCCTAACATGTATTGCTATATCCAGTATTTCAAATGATTCCTGGCAACATGTAATCAGTATCCAATAAATATGTATTTAATGGGTCAATGAATGAATGAATAACTGAGATCATAGTGAACATTCCTTTTTGTGTTTTTGTTTTTTCATTTTCTAAACTGTTAAGCTGGTATGTTGTAAACCTGAAAAAAATTGCCCATAGGATACCACTAGCCCCACCAAATGTTGACTTATACATGAACAAATGTGAAATGTATTTATGTTCCTTATGCTTATAGTTCTTATATGGCTCTAGAGCCAAACCACATTTACAAACTACATACTACTAACAAAGCTACTGTCGACTTAAAAAAATAAAGTCTCAATCTAAAAGTTGAGAGTTATGTTTTATTCAGTAGGAATTTTTAGGACTTCAAGCCCAGGAGATAGCATCTCAAGAAACACTAAGAGAACTGCACTGAGGAGGCAAGGCAGGAAGGAACCTTTTGCAACAAACTGCAGGTAGTCTGAACATCCAAAGATTGTTGTTAAAGAAAAGCAGATATCTCAAGTTAAGGTATTTAGCACTTTTCTATATATGGGAAAATGCAAGAGGATGGGTTTACTGAAATCATTCCTTTCATATATATCTCAGCTACCTGGGGCTTGTATCCTGTGTTTTTTCACATCCTAAGCTCCTTTGGGACTCACCATAGGGAGTGGCTGCAATCCCTATGGCTAAAGTCACTGATGACTGTGACATCCTTGTTCACTGATATGGCAGGAAATATTCCACTTATCACAATAAAAGCAATTCAAATTGACAATTACTGACTTAATGAAAATAGATGATGTTTTGATGAAATGAAGTCACCACTCACAGGTGAATAAGGTACTGATTCTTAAGACACGAACTCTTTTGAACTCACAGGACTATCCTGTCATTTGCTTGTGACAGTTCCATTTTTCATTTTTTCTCTTAGCACTGCTGCAAAGCTTTAATTTCTATACCATGTTATGACTTGTGTTTATTTGGAAGGAGTGTGATATACTGGAAGCTCGCTCCCTTCTGACTTTTCTCATTAACCCTTTCAATTACATCCAGTTCTGCTTCTGAATGTGATATGAACTTTAACCTGAAGTAAGCAGGGCCAGTGGAGTCATGTTTCAGGCTTGTTTTTAAGGATGTGACTATCCAGATAGTCCAGCATAAATTTACAGTGGCTGTGATGTGCTGTCTCCTAGAATTCCAGGGAGGTATCTCCTGGCAAGCTTCCCTGGTGGCTCAGTGGTAAAGAGTCTTCTGCCTACCATGCAGGAGATGTGGGTTCAATCTATGGGTCAGGAAGATCCCCTGGAGAAGGAAATGGCAACCCACTCCAGTATTCTTGCCTGGAGAATTCCATGGACAGAGGAGCCTGATAGGCTATACAGTCCATGGGGTCACAAACAGTCAGACATGACTGAGCATACATGCACACATATATCTCTTGGAAAAAAGTAGTCAGAAGCAGGGAGGCAACCAGTAGGGTTCTGCAAGTGACAGCACAGGCCCTTCTTTCGGGGCTTTGGGGGTGGGGTCAAATGACAAGTAGATGGGCTCTGACAGAAGGTTGGCCACAGGGGGATGGAATGCCTTAGAGGGGCAGAAGGTGGTCTCTTTCTCATGGCTCAGCCAGCCTGTCCTGAAACATTAGAAAACCACACATTGTTTGGTAAGACTGGACTCCTTCAAGAAGATGGTGAGGAGTGAGCTCTGCATGGAGATGGTACAAGAAAGGAATGGAAAGACAGAGGCAAGAGTAGAGATGGCCTGACATGGTTCTGGATTAATCCACATTCAGGAAATGAAATTTATTTAATTCTCCAAATGATATCTGGTTTATATATAGTATCAACACACATCTCCTTAAGCATAGCATCATATACACTACATAACATTAAACGCGCTGTCTCATGTATATGAGTATGTTTTATATTTACATATATGGGTATGGGACTTCCCAGGTGGTGCTAAGGGTAAAGAACATGACTGCCAATGCAGGTGACATAAGAGAGGCAGGTTCAGTCCTTGGGTTGGGAAGATCCCCTGGAGGAGGGTATGTCAACCCTCTTCAGTATTCTTGCCTGGAGAATCCCATGGAGAGAGGAGCTTGGTTAGATACAGTCTACAGGGTCACAAAGAGTTGGGTATGACTGAAGTGACTTAACCTGTGTGCATTTATGTGTATATTTATCATATTTTAAATTTACATTCAAAAAATGAAGATCATGGCATCTGGTCCTATCACTTCATGGCAAATAGATGGGGAAACAATGGAAACAGTGACAGACTTTATTTTCTTGGGCTAGAAAATCACTGCAGATGGTGACTGCAGTCATGAATTTAAAAGATACTTTATCCTTGGAAGAAAAGTTATGACAAACCTAGACAGCATATTAAAAAGCAGAGACATTACTTTGCTAACAAAGGTCCATCTAATCAAAGCTGTGGTTTTTCCAGTAGTCATGTATGGATGTGAGAGTTGGACCATAAAGAAAGCTGAGTGCTAAAGAACTGATGCTTTTAAACTGTGGAGTTAGACAAGACTCTTGAGAGTCCCTTGGACTCCTTATTACAAATTCAGACTTAAATTGAAGAAAGGAGGGAAAACCACTAGACAATTCAGGTATGACCTAAGTCAAATCCCTTACAATTATATAGTGGAAGTGACAAATAGATTAAAGGGATTAGGTCTGATAGAGTGTCTGAAGAACTATGGATGGAGGCTCGTGACATTGTACAGGATGTGGTGATCCAAACCATGCCCAAGAAAAAGAAATGCAAAAAGGCAAAATGTTTGTCTGAGGAGACCTTACAAAGAGCTGAGAAAAGAAGAGATGTGAAAGGCAAAGGAGAAATGGAAAGATATTTCCATCTGAATGCAGAGTTCCAAAGAAAAACAGGGAGAGATAAGAAAACCTTCCTCGGTGATCAGTGCAAAGAAATAGAGCAAAACTATAGAATGGAAAAGACTAGAGATCTCTTCAAGAAAATTACAGATACCAAGGGAACATTTCATGCAAAGATGTGCACAATAAAGGATGGAAGCAGTATGGATCTAACAGAACCAGAAGATATTAAGAAGAGGTGGCAAGAATACACAGAAGAACTATACAAAAAAGATCTTCATGACCCAGATAACCATGATGGTGTGATCACTCACCTAGAGCCAGACATCCTGGAATGCAAAGTCAAGTGAGCCTTAGGAAGCATCATTAGGAACAAAACTAGTGGAGGTGATGGAATTCCATTTGAGCTATTTTAAATCCTAAAAGATGATGTGAAAGTGCTTCACTCAATATGCCCGCAAATTTGGAAAACTCAGCAGTGGCCACAGGACTGGAAAAGATCAGTTTTCATTCCAATCCCAATGAAAGGCAATGCCAAAGTATGTTCAAACTACCACACAATTGCCCTCATCTCAAATGCTAGCAAAGTAATGCTCAAAATTCTCCAAGCCAGGCTTCAACAGTACGTGAACTGTGACCTTCCAGAAGTTCAAGCTGGATTTAGAAAAGGCAGAGGAACCAGAGATCAAATCCGACATCAGCTGGATCATTGAAAAAGCAAGAGAATTCCAGAGAAAAAAAAAAATCTGCTTTATTGACTACACCAAATCCTTTAACTGTGTGGATCACATCAAACTGTGGAAAATTCTTAGAGATGGGAATACCAGACCACCTTACCTCCCTCCTGATAGATCTGTATTCAGGTCAATAAGCAACAGTTAGAACCAGACATGGAACAATGGACTGGTTCCAAATCAGGAAAGGAGTATGTCAAGGCTGTATATTGTCACTGTGCTTATTTAACTTATATACTGATTGAAAGTGAAAGTCGCTCAGTCATGTCCTATTCTTTGTGACCCCATGGACTGTCCATGAAATTCTCCAGGCCAGAATACTGGAGTGGGTAGCCTTTCCTTCTCCAGGGGATCTCCCTAACCCAGGGATCGAACCCAGGTCTCCGGCATTGCAGGCAGATTCTTTACCAACTGAGCTATCAGGGAAGCCCATATACAGAGTACATCATGTGAAATGCCAGGCTGGATGAAGCGCAAGCTGGAATCAAGACTGCAGGGAGAAATATCATATTCAGATGATACCACCCTTATGGCAGAAAGTGAAGAGCAACTGAAGAGCCTCTTGATGAAAATGAAAGAGGAGAGTGAAAATCTGGCTTAAAACCCAACATTCAAAAAACTAAGATCATGGCATCCAGTCCCATCACTTCATGGCAAATAGATGGGGAACCCATGGAAACAGTGAAAGACTTTATTTTATTGGGTTCCAAAATCACTGCAAATGGTGACTGAAGCTATGAAATTTAAAGATGCTTGCTCCTTGGAAGAAAAGCTATGATCAACCTAGAGAGCATATGGAAAAGCAGAGACCTTACTTTGTTGACAAAGGTCCATCTAGTCAAAGCTATGGTTTTTCCAGTAGTCATGTATGGATGTGAGAATTGGAGCATAAAGAAAGCTGAGCACTGAAGAATTGATGCTTTAGAACTGTGGTGTTGGAGAAGACTCTTGAGAGTCCCTTGGACTGCAAGGAGATCCAACCAGTCTATCCTGGAGGAAACCAGTCCCGAATATTCATTGAAAGAACTGATGCTGAAGCAGAAACTTCAATACTTGGGCCACCTGATGGGAAGAACTGACTGTTTAGAAAAGACCCTGATGCTGGGAAAGATTGAAGGTGGGAGGAGAAGGGGACAACAGAGGATGAGATGGTTGGATGGCATCACCAGCTCAATGGACATGAGTATGGGCAAGCTCCCAGAGTTGGTGTTGGACAGGGAGGCCTGGTGTGCTGCATTCCATGGGGTTGCAAAGAGTTGGATACAACTGAGTGACTGAACTGAACTGAAATTTACATACTTATAAACTTTCATATTTATATATTATACATTTATATATAAAAGTTGATGTTTAGAATACATTTAAAAATTTTATTGGATTATAGTTTATTTACAGTGTTGTGTTAGGTTCAGATGTACAGAAAAGTGAATCAGTTATACATATACATGTATCCACTGTTTTTTTTTAGATTCTTTTCCCATATAAGCCATTACAGAGTGCTTAGTAGATTTCCCTGTGCTATATAGTAGGTCCTTATTAGTTATCTATTTTATATATTATATATATAGTGTGCATATGTTATATAATGTATATATGTTGATCTCAATCTCCCAATTTATTTGTCCCCCCAACCCTTAAGAACCCTTACAAGTAAGTTCATTTGTACCCTTTTATTAGATTCCATGTATAACTGATATTATATTTGTCTTTTTCTGTCTGACTGACTTCACTCTGTATGACAATCTCTGGGTCCATCCATGTTGCTGCAAATGGCATCTATTTTGTTCTTTTTTGTGACTGAGTAATATTCCATTGTAAATATGTACCACATCTTTATCCACTCGCCTGTTGATGGACACTGAGGCTGCTTCCATATCCTGGCTCTTGTAAATAGTGTTGCCGTGAACACTGGGGTGCAGGTGTCTTTTCTAATTATGATTTTCTCTCATTATATGCCTATGAGTGGAATTGCTGGGTCATATGGTAGTTGTGTTTTTAGTTTTGTAAGAAAGCTCCATACCATTCTCCATAGTGGCTGTACCAATTTACATTCCCATCAACAGTGTAGGAAGGTTCTTTCCACACCCTGCCCAGCCAATTAAAATAAATTTTAAAAGCACAACTGATTAAAAAATTTAAAATGTGAAGAACTGTCTCAGAGATTAGAAAATCTATTATCTTATATTTGCATATCTATAAAACTTGTGACTGTGTGAACGCCGGGAGTGGCTAGGGCTGCCACTCCCTTTGGGCTTTGAAAGAGCCCAGTGCGAGGAAGGAGCCCTGAAACTTCATTAGTTTCACAGTGTTTTAGTTATCTATTGCTCTGTAACTGATCATCCCTCCACCGCCGCATTTAGCTGCCTAAAACAACAAATTGTTATCTCACAGTTTCTGAGGTTCTGTAGCACTACGTTGCAAAGTCTGTTTGAACCCTGGACCATGAGATTCCAAAACCTGTATTCTTAAACCTCTACAGCTCCCAACACTTCAAGCTCACTCATGCCTCCCAGCTCTGTGCAAACTTGCTTTCTCTGCCTGGAACTTTCCTGTCCTTTCTCCTCTTTCTAGCTGGCAAACTTACCAGCACTCAGCCTAATTCCTGACTCCTCTGTGGATCCTTATTAATTTCTCTGGAATGACCGATGACTTCCTTCATCTAAACTCCTATAAAACCCTGCCTTTCCCCCATTTAGCAAAGTTCTTAAAGGCTTTCAGTTGTTTAGCTGTCTGAAATATTGAGTATAAGTTGCTTGAATCCAAGGACCTTTTTTTTTTTTTTCCTGTTCTCAAATTCACAGTAGTTGGCAAAGCCCTGACATGAGGTCAACCCCAGCAAATGTCTGTTTTGTGTGCAAATGGATTATCGTGGACTTGGAGAGACAGGGCTCGTTTCTAAGGCCATATACCTATGGCATTTCCGGGTGATCAGCATTTAGTTAATGATCACAGCAAGTCACTGAGGCCACAGGGACGCTGGTGAAATCTGCTTCCTCTGGAGAAAGGCACTGGGCCAGGTTAACCCCCAGTAAACCAGTCACCACATGCTCCCTACTTTACATGGGTAGCAACCACATTTGGTAAATGGATCCTGTCCTCAGAACCTCTTTATATAAAACCTGTAAAATATGAAAACTTTGTCAAGCTTGGTGCAGGGCTTTCCGCTGCACCATGGATTCACTGGACTTGCTCACATCAGGGACCGGCGTCTCAGGTGGCAGAATCAACCATCGGTTCGCCTATGTGTTAGGAGAACCCAGCTGGCTCTTATTCCCCAAGAGTACTTGTCTTTTCCAGGTGCACACACTTTACTTTAATAGCTTTCTTTCTGTAAATTGAAATCCTATATGCAGGACTGTGTGATGCTGGAGCCTAGTAAGAACACAAAAGGAAAACTTCAAACATTTATCCTCAGGTACCCTTCGCCTTGGGCAGAAGGATCTGCTTGCTTCTCCTGAATCCACTCCATTTCCTACACACCTATTCTTTCTCATACATTTCTCTTGCTCCTCACTGCCTGGGAGAGTTCTAAAACATTTCCTCATAGGAATTCTCTGCATAATCACATGGAAGATTAACTCAGATTCAACCACTTGCATGGTGCCCTCTCTGATCATCACTGCTTTCTTCCTTTTTGGAATTCCAGTGGTATTTGCTATTTGCTACTTAGTCTAAGCCTCCCTTCTCACACTTTTACGTGTATGCATATCACCTGGGGGATTCAGTGGAAGTCGGGGTCTGCTTCAGCAATCCGAATGGGGCCCGAGAGTCTGCATTTCTAACAAGCTTCCTTGCTGGAGGTTCCTGAACCACACTTTGAATAACAAGGGTTGAGACTACTTGGTTTTTTAAAATATACGTTTATTTATTTTTATTATTGGAGTGTAATTGCTTTAAAATATTGTGTTAGTTTCTGCTCTACAACAAGGTAAATCAGCTGTATGTATACATATCATCCCCTCTTTCTTAGACCTCTCTCCCACCCCGTAAGCCACCCTCGAGGTCATCACAGGGCACCGAGCTGAGCTCCCTGTGATCTACAGCACCCTCACACCTGGTTTTGAGTGTTTGCCTCCCTCTCACCCTTTTTCCCTTCCTGCTCTTCATTCCATTTTCTGTAACTATTTACCAGGCATCTTCCAGATTTTATACTTAGTGCACAAGCTGTCATTTTAGAGGTAAAACTCATAATAGCTTTATTTATAGTTTATTTTACTTACTTAAATATTTCTACTTTTACTTATATTTAAAGATATTTTTTCTTTAATCTTGAACCAATTGTACCCCCTGGAAGGCCCACAATTGCCTGTAATAGCAAGGTGGTATTTTTAGAAAAGAGCTCCTATGGTGAAATCAACAAATCTAGGCTCCACACCCAGTTCTTGCTTCATTGACTACACATGAGATTTAAGCCTGTTCCTTAGTCCCTGAACCTCAGTGTGATCACCCGAGAAGCAGAAATAATAATCCTTGCTTCCAATGAGATGCTGGAATGAGGGCGTGGATGGAGACGCTGCTTGTTGGCAGAGTGTCTGGCACTACGTTTTGCTCTCCTGGCCCTGAAGCATGTTCATTTCCTTTCTACCTGCTTGGGGCTGACTGGCTTTGGACATCCAGAGCTTTAAGTTCTGGGTAGGTTGGTCAGAGCATCAGAGAAGCAGTGCCTTGTGGAGGCTCGGTTTCCTTCTTCTCTGGTTCTGATTTTGAATCTTTGGTTGAAAGATTTCATAGTTTGCTGGCAAATGTTTACATTACTGTTGCTTTTAAATTTTATTTGAGGCAATGCTTTGAATTATCATCTGAAGTTCTGAGGAAAGATGGTCGATGCTGTAACTAAAGTTTAAGAAAACCTGTGCTTCAAGTATCATAAAAAAAGAAAAAGAGTAAAAGCCAGTATATTTTTACTGCTTGTTAATTTGCCACTCAAATATGATGCAATTTCAACTTCTTAAAAAATAATTCTACTGTTCCTTGGTTTTGCTTTTCATTTAAAAAGAATGAAATAATCTTATGGAAAATTTTAAAGCTCAGAGAGCTGTAGTAGGACATGGGATTGGACCCTGGTCTGCTATAGAAAAGCAGAACTGAGTTTTAGTCCCGATTTTTTAACAGCTTGCTGTGAGATCTTTATAAAAATCACTTTTAATCTAGGCTCTGTTTCCTCATTATAAAATGAATGGGTCAGATTAAATGATCTGTAAGATCCTTTTCTGCTCTTAACAAAAAATGGCAAATTCTGATTCTTTTTAATTTAGTTACAAATAATGGGGAAATGAAAACTTAAGTAAAACAATTTCATTTTAAGTTTTACAAATGAATGGTGTAAATGAGATTATAGAAAGAAAGGTTTAAAATGCTTGAGAGAACACTTGCAAGTAATTTGAAACTCTTGAAGAGTATGGATTTAGATATAAAAAAATTGATTGGCTAATTGCAAACCTTTCTTAACTACTCATTAATGCGACCTGTGGAACATGCTTTGCTTAAATTGCATCCCTGTAGATTCTTGACAGGAATAAAAGTATACTTTGCTAAAAAAAAAAATCATATATACAATTTCTGTTTGTTTTGGTAATTCAGCTTGTATCTGGGCAGTGTTGTGTTTCTGAGCACGGACTCTGGTCCCAGATTCTAGGGTCCAGCCCTGGCTCCGTTACTCACAGCCTGTTTGTCCTTGGGCAAGTCACTCAGCCTTTCTGTACAAGAAGCATGACAACGGTATACCTGCCCCCCTGCCCCCCTACCATAGGCTAATGATGAAGGTTAATGCAGTATTATATTTAGAAGTTGGCCTGGTATCAGTTCAGTTCAGTCTCTCAGTCGTGTCTGATCCTTTGCGACCCATGGACTGCAGCATGGCAGGCTTCCCTGTCCATCACCAACTCCCGGAGCTTGCTCAAACTCATGTCGATCGAGTTGATGATGCCATCCAACCATCTCACCCTCTGTCGTCCCCTTCTCCTCCTGCCTTCAATCTCCCCCAGCATCAGAGTCTTTTTCAGTGAGTCAGTTCTTCGCATCAGGTGGCCAAAGTATTGGAGTTTCAGCTTCAGCATCAGTCCTTCCAATGAATATTCAGGACTGATTTCCTTTAGGATGGAACGGTTTGATCTCCTTGCAGTCCAAGGGACTCTCAAGAGTCTTCTCCAACACCACAGTTCAAAAGCATCAATTCTTTGGTGCTCAGCTTTCTTCATAGAAAACATTTTATCTTTATCAAACATTTGCCTGGTATGTTTGATAATTGGTGTGTTATTATGATGGCTTCATTTTAGTGACTTGCTTTAGGTATGATCTATAATCTTAAACTACAATTTTATATTTATAATTGAGGTTTTAGTCTTGAAATGTCCATTGCCTATTCAAGGTGCTCATGTTGTTGGAATTCTCTTTGGGAAGTCACACCATGTGACGGGAAGAAAGTGGATGGGAACAAGAAAGTGGCATAATTTGCTAGCTTCCCTGGTGGCTCAGATGGTAAAGCGTCTGCCTACAATGCAGGAGACCCAGGTTCAATCCCTGCGTCAGGAAGATCTCCTGGAGAAGGAAATGGCAACCCACTCCAATACTCTTGCCTGGAACATCCCATGGACAGAGGAGCCTGGTAGGCTACAGTCCATGGGGTTGCAAAGAGTCAGACACGACTGAGCGACCTCACTCACTCACTCACTCACTCCTTAATAAGATGGTGGGTTGGATTAGATTGCTAGATTTGGTTTGCTTAATTGGGGATTTATAGCGTTTGGGGGGCTGATGTCTATGTAAGAGGTATATGCAAAATAATGTGTGTAGGTACAGTTTTCTGGGGGTAAAGATCTGTTTGCTTTTGTTGTTCAGTTGCTGTCACGTCTGACTTTTTGTGACCTCATGGACTGCAGCACACCAGGCTTCTCTATCTCCTGAAGTTTGCTCAAATACCATTCAATACATTCTCAGATGAATCCATGAAGGGTTAAGAGCCTCCTATCTCAAGGATCTTCAGTGTCCCTTTTAACTCTACAGTCCCACAGCTACAAGACATTAGAATTTGGGTGAAATCACTTGGGAACAAGGTTTCTGGGAAAACAGAACTGAAGCCATTTCCTGGTGAGATAGAAAACTGCTGTTTTTGACAGTTCCTTCTGGCAGTAGTAAGAACAGGAAAAAAAATAGAGTACAAAGTTTCAACTGACAGATGACCCAGTTTGTCCCTCTATTTCAGTGAGATAAATACTACGTACTCAGTTCTTTGGAAAATTTGTATTATAGTGAGGGTCGTTATTCAAGTTAGACCTGTTATATATATTATATGGGCTTCCCAGATGGCACTAGTGGTAAAGAACCTGTGCCAATGCAGGAGACATAAGAGACTCAGTTCAATCCCTGAGTCAGAGAGCTTCTGGCATCTGGGTTGGTGGATACATGGAGATTCTGGGAGAGTGGCATGTCCAGCACATGTGGAAACTCCATGTGCCTGTGTATTAATACATGCCTCACCCAGTGCATCTGTTCCACCTGGCTCTTCTTGAGTTATATCCTTTTATAACAAGCTGGTGAAAGTGAGAAAAGTGACAGTGTTAGTCACTCAGTTGTGTCCAACTCTGTCACTCCATGGACTGTAGCCCAGCAAGCTCCTCTGCCCATGGAATTCTCCAGGCAAGATCTCCAAGAGATCTTCCCAACCCAGGGACTGAACCTGGATCCCCTGCATCGCAGGCAGATTCTTTACTATCTGAGCCACCTAAGCTGATAGGCATAAAATAAATGTTTTCCTTAGTTTTGTGAGGCATTTCTGTAAATTAAACTGTAGGAGCGGTCATAGGAACCTCTAATTTATAGCCAATCAGTGGTGCAAATAACAATCATCTGGATTGATGATTGACATCTGAAGTAGGAGGGAAGGTCGGGGGGCATTCTTACAGGATCCAACACTTTTTCTCGGTAGAGAGTGTTAAGATTGAGTTAATTGTTTGGGGTTATAGGAAAAAATCCATACTGAAACAGCAGAAAGGAATGGCATAGGGCTGAGCCTAGGCTGTTCAGGAAAAACTCTGTAGAGGAGTTGAACTTGACCTTAGTCTTGGAGAGTGAGTAGGGATTGTTTAGATAAAAAAAGAGTAGAATAGGAACAGGCATTCACGCAGAAGCTGTACCTGTTCAAAGGCTGAAATATAGAGAAACATTTCAAATTCACAGGAATACAGGCCTGTGCTTCAGGACCCTAGGGGCAGAGAGTTTTTAATTCTGTGCCCCTTCCTGGGTGTCACCTCTAGGGACCCTCAGGAACTGGCCTTGCTGCTCCAGGACTTACTTTTCTCCACTGGCTGCTTTGTAGGAGTTTGGCCGTCAAACCATTTCATGCTTTTCCTGTAGGGCTTAGACACTGATACTGTCACAAATAAAGCAAATGAGGAAACAGCATTTATCCCTTGTAGTATGTAAAGATTTTCATTCTGGTTCTGTATAGAGGATCTCTATTGTGAGAGGCATGCTGGGAGGAGTGGAAAGAACATGAAAACCGGGGTCAGATGACCTGAGAACAAATCCTTCCTCTTCCATAACCTAAGTCTGTGAGTCTGCGAAAACCACATAAACATGTTGAGCTTCAGTTTCCTGCCAAATTATGTTTAATAATATTAACTACAGTACAGGGTTATTGAAAAAAGTAGGTGAGATGATGGGGCCAGATAAAATTTTGAACAATTAGGATATGCTAACGATGAGTGTTGTTATTATGTATGTCACATGCACGTATGCATTTTCACATTGTAAAAAGTGGTTCAGGATAAAGCTGAGTTTTGGGGAGAAAAATACCTTGAGGAATTTTTTGAAGGAGGTGAGAAGACAGCTCATTGGACATGAAGTAGGAGGTGATTTCAAGTGAGTACTGAGGACTTACAGTGCTGGAGGACAGGGTGAGTGGGTTTTGAGATCCGTCCCATCAAACAGATGGAGCCAGGACAAGTGGGGGCTGTGAGAGGCAGCAAGTGTGGGAAGGTGGTGACAGGGTGCTCAGGGGACAGGACGAGTGGGCTATGTGGGTGGGAAATGCAGAGTCTGGAAAAACAGTAGCATCATGAGCTTATAGATGTGCAGAGCAGGAAGTATACCTGATGAATACTCAACCTCACATCCCCACCCCACTGGTGAGGAAATTAGGTTCCTGAGAGGCTGATTTGCCCCTGGTCACAGCCATGGCCAGCTGCAGAACTGAAATTTAACCTTGGAAATCCAATTTTTTTTTTTTTTTTAATTCAGTTCAGAGACTCTGCTGCTGCTGCTGCTAAGTCGCTTCAGTCATGTCCGACTCTGTGTGACCCCATGGACTGTAGCCTACCAGACTCCTCCATTCCTGGGATTTTCCAGGCAAGAGTACTGGAGTGGGTTACCAGTGCCTTCTCCAGTTCAGAGACTCTATTCAATTCTAATTGCAATAACTTTGGAGCATAAATTTAACACAAGAGCACATTTGCAAATAATAGATGATTGCTTACATTAATTCCTGTTTGTGTCAACCCTCCAATATTTACATATATCAGGGATCTTTCGCCCCCTACCCCATCACATTATTTACTCACAAATTCATGTATTCATTCACTCATACATAGGTTTGTTAGGAGTTCCTGTACTCTAGTTACCAAATAAAGCAGTGGGATCTGAAGATGAATAGACCCCTGTCTTTAGCCACAAATAACTCATCATCTTATATAAAAGACAGACACATGCAATACTGTGCAGTAAGCATACACAAGGAAAAGTATAGTTTTGAAAATTGAGGGAATGTTTTCTCAGAGTTTATGATCAGTGAACTGGGTCTTGGAGGAAAATGAGGAGTTTTCTACTTAGAGACGGGGTGGGTAGGGGGGGTTGGGATGGAAGTAGATGAAGATGCTGAGTATTCCAGGTGAGTGATGTGCAAAAGTCTTCATGGTTGTAGGCAGAGAATCTTGATATTTGACAATATAGGATGCCATTGTGAGGAGAGTTATAGGAAAACATTTTGAAGACTCAACCAAGTAAGAAGTGACTTAATGGAAATGATAAATGGCAAACACATTGAAATGGAGAAAAAGTCACCTCTCTTCTAGCCTCAGCAAGAGCTGATGATGGTGTGATCTCACCTCCACTTTATGGAACCCTGTCAGATGGAATGTGGATTGTGACTTCTTCTGGTCCAGGCAGCAGAGTAGGAATTTCAGAGGATGAGTTGTTTTCCTATTTTTTAAACTTTGGCAGCTCTAACTGACTTCACACCTGCAGAGTTGGGTGTCATAACATTGACATTGTCTCTCTAAAACTGAAGTGATGCTTATGGGGCTGTGGGGATGCAGAGGGAAATAGGTTATGATCTCTGCTCCCCAGGGAAGGCACCGCCAGGTGGGAAGGACAGAAATGTGGTAAAACACACACAACATAGTGGTTTCTGTTCAGGAGGGCTCAGCAGACAGCATGGGGTCAGGTGTGACTTGTTTCCTAAGGTTGAATCTTGAGGAATGAGTAGGAGCCAGTCAGATGATGGGAGGAAGCTCTTCCTTGCAGAAGAAATTAAAAATGGGACAATAAACTCTTTGGGATGCTGACATTTGCATCTGAGATGAACTGAGTTCTAGATTTGTTGGATTTGAGGTGCCTGTGGGTCTTCCAGATTGATGTATCCTGTAGAAAGTTGGATTATAGAGGGTAGGGTGGGTCTGGAGTTGAGAAGTACTGTCTGGGCTTGAGATGAAGATCTGAGAGTCAGCAGCATGTAAGTAGCAGTTGGAAGTGGAGAGGGAAGGTGATTTTACTTTCCAAGAATAAGTGATCAGAGAGAGAGAGGAGACTGAGGGTTGGATTAAGTGATTTCTTATTTCGAAATTATAAATCAGCAACTTCAGATCTTATTCATTGTTGACACAGCCTTCGGGTGTTTTCCCAATGGACAGACTTTGGCTGACAACAAACCATGAATGCCAGCAGCTAGATATATTTTGTAAAGAAATTCTTCCCAAAGCAAGACATATTTGGCTCTCACTCTGGGATTTTGTGTGCTCAGCCTCCAGCAACTCTTGGTAGTTAGTGGTTTGGACCATGTTTGGGCCAATATAGTTATGCTAGTATTTTGAATGAAGTCATTTTGGATCATAGATGTGAATGAGTATTCTCTAAGCTTCCCAACTAATCTCATGTTTTGATCTGAACAAACTTGGCAGTTTGATATCCAGGTGTTCTTATCAAACAAGATTGGATTTTGCCTTTTGAAAAGGAAGGAACTAGGAACCAAGTAACTTGTCTTTTGCTTTTTCAAAGTCAGTGTGTGAGAGTCCTCTAGAGAAACAGACTGATAGTGTATCTACGGAGAGAGGAAGAGATTTATTTATTAATGTAAGGAGTCTGTTCATGTTGTGATGGAGGCTGAGAAGTCCCATTGTCTGCTGTCTGCACACTGGAGACCCAGGAGAGCTGGTGGTGTAATTTAGTCCAAGTCCAAAGACCTGAGAGTCAGGGGCCCCTACAGCAGTTGATGTCCAAGGTCATGCAATCAGGCAGGAAGGTCTGAATTGGTCTTCCTCCCCCTTTTTGTTCTATTCAAGCCCTCAGAGGATTGGATAGTGCCCACTCACACTGGGGAGAGCAAACAGCTTTCTCAGTCCACTGATTCCAATGTTAATTTCATCTGGAAAGTTCTTTATAAGCATATACCCAGAACTAATGTTTAGCCAAACATCTTTTATGGGCTGATCTGTGCTCCATCCACCCCCCACCCCCATTCATAGGATTAAAGCCTTAACTCCCATTGTCTCAGAATGTGGCTATGTATGGAGATTGGGCCTTTAAAGTGATGATTAAGTTAAAATAAGGTCTTCCAGGTGGGTCCTAACCCAATCTGAATGGTGTCCTAAGAAGAGGAAGGGGAGACCCACAGAGAGACACCAGGGATGCTGTGAGCAGGTGGCCGTCTTCAGGCCAAGGAGAGAGACCTCAGAGGAAACTGAACCTGCCCACCCCTGATCTTGGACCTCTGACCTCCAGGCTCCAGACTGAGAAAATAGCTTTCTGTCATTCAAGTCCCCACTTTGGTATTTTGTTATGGAGCCCAAGTTGAATAATAACCCTACTACAGCTAACCATTCACCGAGTCAGGAACCACTGTCTTTGTGTCCTCTTGCGTCTTATCATCTGTATTCCTGGGATCATCATTTTCTTCTGGGGTTACTGTCAACAGCCACATCATTGGGTTCTCTCCTCTTTTCTTCCCCCATCTACAAAGTCATTTATCCTACAACTTTTAGATCAATAACTCTTGACTTCACCACTTTGCCAGTTTTGAACTGGAGAACTCTCTGCTGCAGCCAGAGAAGCTTCTGTGCAGTGTAGGATGTCTGATAGCATCCCAGGGCTCTACCTGCTAGAGGCCAGTGCAGTCATGACAACCAACACTGTCTCCAGCCATTGCCAAATACCCTCTGTGGTCAAAATCCCCTCTGATAGAGGATCATTTTCTAAAGCCCAATTCTTTCATCTTTCTGTTAAAAAAAATCCTTTGATTTTTTTTTTTCCATTATCTTTGCTATGTTTCCCAGATAAGTTCCACATCATGACAGGGCAGGGAGAGGTAAGGGAGATAGGATGATGCTTGGATGACCTCACCTTAGTTCTGATCTGCGATCAGCAGCTCCATTTGGTTAATTAATCTCTCTTCTGGGCAGAGGGGATGTCAGAAATCAACAGAAGTGTGCCTCATGTAAAAATATGTTTTTATTTAATCAATATGATTCACACTCACTCTGACCTGCAGAAGACATAACTTCTCTTTCCACTTTGTAAAATCATGAATGCTATGCTTGCATGCTCAGTCATGTCCAACTCTGCGACTGCATGGACTGTAGCCCACCAGGCTCCTCTGCCTGGGATTATCCCAGGCAAGAACACTGGAGTGGGTTGCCATTTCCTCCTCCAGGGGATCTTCCCAATCCAGGGATTGAACCCATGTCTCCTATAGTTCCTGCATTAGCAGGCAGATTCTTTATTACTGAGCCACCCAGGAAGCCCTATAAAATCATGAAGAGATAATACTTCTCAGGTCTCTGCTATGTGCTGGAGATTTAGAGGAATTAATGTATTTAATCCTCACAGAAGCCCTGGCAACAAGATACCATGTTTAATCCTATTTAACTAGTGAGGAAATTTAAATTGCATTACTTTCCCTAATAGCACAACTAACCAGACCAGAGTTTAAACTTGAACCCAGGTCATCTCCACGTTATGGGCACAGCAGTGAAGGTGGGAATCATCTTAGCTCTGTACTACGAGGTCTGTGTTTTTGTCTGAGTTAATTGACTTTTCTGAATTTAGTTTCTTTCTCAAAGACTGGGGAGGATAAAACCTGTCCTGTCCTTATACATCTGTTATAGCATGAAATAAAGCCTAATGTCTAGTACAAAGTAGATGAACAGTAAGAAGTCATTATTTTTTGTATTGAGGTATAGTTGAAGTACAGTGTTGTGCTAATGACTCAGTTATACATGCATATATATATTCTTCTTCATATTATTTTCATTAAGGTTTATCACCACAGGATATTGACTATGGTTCTCTGTGCTATACAGTGGGAACTTGCTGTATAACCATCATATATATACCAGTTTACATCTGCTAACCCCAAACTGCCAATCCATCCCTCTCCCATTGCCCTCAATAACTAGCAGTCTATTCTCTATGTCTGTTTTATGGATAAGTTTATTTGTGTCATATTTTAGATTCCACATATAAGGGATATATTTGTCTTTCTCTTTCTGATTTACTTCACTTAGTGTGATAATCTCTAGTTGCATTCATGTTGCTAAAAATGGCATTGTGTTATTCTTTTTCATGGCTGAGTGGTATTCCATTGTATATATATACTACATCTTCTTTACCCGTGCATTTGTCAATGGACATTTAGATTGTTTCCATGTCTTGGCTATTGTGAACAGTGCTCTGTGAACTTAGTGGTGCATGTATCTTTTTGATTTTTGTTTTGTCTGGATGGATGCCCAGGTGTGGGATTGCTGGATCATATGGTAACCAAATTCATTCTTATATATGTTTGTATAATATATATGTTGATATATTTGTGTAATAACTATGATACTTGATCTAACCATGTTATCTATGAATTAAGGATAGAAGACATGTGTAGTGGCAGGTGTTAAAAATGTAGAACAGTATAAATATTTAATATTTGAGAACTGTAAGTGTGCATATGTGTGTGTGTGTGTCTAAGAACACCTAGACTCAGAAGTTGTAGCTTACCCACTGTCATATAGCTCATGAATGACAGAGCTATCTTTCAAGCCTGGGTCCGTTTGGTTCTGAAATACAGGCTCAGATGCATTGCTTTGCTTTCATGTGACATTTTAAGGCTTAAGTTTCTTAACTATATTATATGTTTCAAAAAGTTTAGGTGTCAGACCCTAATCATGTAAAAAAATCTATGTTCTTTCTGAAGTGAAGCCCCACAGGGATGATAAACCTAATAGCTTAGCAACCATGTGGCACAGCTGCCCCTGAGGGCTAATATATCAAAAAGAGAAGCAGATACAGAAGTTTTCAGTATTCAAGTTTCTTTTCTCTCTTTCATACACACATACACACACACACATACAAAGGCATGCATGCTCATGTGCAATCTGGAAAGTCTTCAAGATAATGTAAAGGGCTCAAGATAATGTACGTGGAAAGTGATTTTGTGTTAGAATAAGCTGGAGAAGAGAGTTTGGATATTGATCAAAACAACTGTGTAAGAACCACCACCCCCAAGGGAAATTAGGCTCCATAGTAGATAGAAATTACCTTAAGATAATTGCTAACTTTGTAACCATTCTAAGTTCAATGAAAAACTCAGAAATACAAGAGAACATGTCATAATGGAGATATTTAAATAATTATATTTGAAACCGTGAGAGTACTAAGCATGTCCCAAACCCCACAACTATTTACATAGTTAGGCCTTGGGGACATTCATAAGATTGGTTCCAAGTAAAGAACAGAAAAGGATTATGTAAATCATTGTTCTTAGTGTGTGTGTGTGGGGGGGATTGTTATTGTTTTTTTATAGAGAATCTGTGAAGATACTGGAAGACTACAAGGAGAACAAAAGAAAATGTGATGCAGAATTTCACAAAATAAATGAACTGAGTAGAACATGTTTCCCCAGAGAAGTTTGAAAACTAACTGAAAATGAAGTGGAATAGATTTTATAGAGAAAAAGCGCTTTGATGATGTGATGGAATGATCAGCACTGGGTCACGTAGACAAAAAAAAAAAAAATCAAGATGGTTGGTGGTCATTGGCATTGCCTAGAGAGGTCCATTTCTTCCTTCCGACCTTCTCTTATTCCCCTGGACTATCAGCCTGTGTACATTTTAGTAATAAAAACAAGGACAAAGAGTTCAAATTTTAAAAAGGAGTCATAACATTTCCTTGATTATTTTGGCTAAATTTGTTTTGTGTGTGTGATTACTTTCATTTGTAATGCAGAAAATGGAGAAAAATCATAGGAGGTCACATGCGAATGGGTGAGCAATTCAGAGTGGTCTGTGCAGCTAAAGCATAGGTGGGTTTGTGGAATGCGGTAGAAGGTATATGGAATAGCTCTTCTAAAGTAGTGTTGACTGAAAAATAAAATACATGTAATCTAAAAGCTGAGAGTTATGTTTTATTCAGCAGGAAATTTTAGGACTTCAAGAGGCAGCGCCTCAAGTAATCCTGAGCGAACTGCTCCAAGGAAGTGAGGGGAGGAGCCAGATTATATAGAAACTTTCAATAAAGGTCAGGTAGTCTGAATGTCAAGGTTATTGTGAATAAAAGAAAACCAGACATCCCTAGTTAAGGAATTTAGTGCTTTTCTATGTATGGGAAGATGCAAGAGTTTGGGCTCACTGAAATCATTCCTTTGACATGCACCTCAGTTATCTGAGCTAGCATCCTGTGTTTTTACATTCTGAGTTTCCTAGGGACTTACCATAAGGCGTGGCTATAGTCTAATGGCTACTGGATGGCAGGTGTTCTTTTCCTGCTTCCTCAGGGCTCCTGTTGGAGGGCTGTGATTGCTGATGACTGTAATGTTCTTGTTTACTGATATGGAAGGAAATATTCCATTTCTCAGCAGAATGACTTAAACTGATCAAAATGACAGTTACACCTAACAACCTTTCTTCTGAAATATAGATATGTTGGAAATAAGGGAAGGCACATACATTCTTGCTCAACATTTCTACTTATGTCCACACACAGGCACGCACACAGTGGAGGTCTTGACACATGGAATGGTGGAGATATTTATGACCTAGTAAGTCACGTCTGGAACTCTGCAGTGGTGGTTCTCAAAGCGTAGCCCTGGCCTAGCATCAATACCACATGAGGACTTATTAGAGATGTCATTCTCAGGTCTCATCTCAGATCTATGGAATCAGAAATTCTGGAGAACATCCGTTTGTGTTTGCACAGGCTCCCCAGGTGACTCTGATGAACTTTGTAAAGTCTGACAGCCATGGATCTACAGCATATAGTAACACCTGTGTCCACCCAGCTGGGAGATGGACAGGAAGTAATCCTTGTCCTCAAGCAAATCTCAGTCTAGTTGAGTTCTTAAATAGATGAGTGAGTATTTATCAGTTTTGAAGGTTACTGTAGTGGAGGTGGGCTATGAAAGGAGAGATTAGGGAGAGGCTGACTTGACCTGAGGCTGTGGGCAAAGGGTTGAATATAGAGATGTACTTAAGGATGAGGGGGAACTTTCCAAACAAACAAAGCCAGAGAATAAAATTGTAGGCAAGGGGAAAATGGCATGTCAAAGCACAAAGGCATGAAGGAAATGATCTGTATGGGGTGTACTAGGTGGTTGATATGACTTAAGCAACGGTAAATGGGTGGGAATGTGGGGAGCAGCACTGACCTTCTCCATGCTCCTCTTCTCTCCCCGTGTTGATTGTTGCAGTGATCTCCAAACTCATCTCTCTGCCTCCAGGATCACTTAGTCAGTTCAGTTCAGTGGCTCAGTCCTGTCCGACTCTTTGCGACCCCATGAACCACAGCATGACAGGTCTCCCTGTTCATCACCAACTCCCAGAGTTCACCCAAACTCATGTCCATCGAGTCGGTGATGCCATCCAACCATCTCATCCTCTGTCGTCCCCTTTTCCTCCTGCCCTCAGTCTTTCCGAGTATCAGGGTATTTTCTAATGAGTCAGCTCTTCGCATCAGGTGGCCAAAGTATTTGAGTTTCAGCTTCAGCATCGGTCTTCCCAATGAACACCCAGGACTGATCTCCTTTAGGATGGACTGGTTGGATCTCCTTGCAGTCCAAGGGACTCTCAGGAGTCTTCTCCAATACCACAGTTCAAAGGCATCAATTCGTCTGTGCTCAGCTTTCTTTACCGTCCAGCTCTCACATCCATACATGACTACTGGAAAAACCATAGCCTTGACTAGACGGACCTTTGTTGACAAAGTAATGTCTCTGTTTTTTAATATGCTATCTACGTTGGTCATAACTTTCCTTCCAAGGAGTAAGCGTCTTTTAATTTCATGGCTGCAATCACCATCTGCAGTGATTTTGGAGCCCAAAAAAGTAAAGTCTGACACTGTTTCCACTGTTTCTCCATCTATTTCCCATGAAGAGATGGGACCAGATGCCATGATCTTAGTTTTCTGAATGCTGAGCTTTAAGCCAACTTTTTCACTCTCCTCTCTCATTAGTTTCTTTTGAAACTCTGATCACAATATTTTTGTCAGCCAATTGATGTATAACTTTATTTTATATGTGCTGCTGTGCAAAGATATCTTATTTAATGTATACAGTTGATTCATAGTGCTGTTGGCCATCAGTTCAACTTTAATAACTCATGCTGAAAAAAACTGAATAATGTGTGTTTTCTCTGTAAGGCAAATTGCAGCTTTCCTGTGCTTAGGAACTCTAGACTGCATTTTAGTAGGGTGTTTGGGGGCCATTTTAAGTAGCAAGATTATGAATAAAAACCACAAAATTATGAAAAACATGGTACTAATTATACCATAAAAAAGGAAATTTGTTTAGAGTGTGTGAGCTGAAACTAGAAGGCAGAGTGTTACCTTATTTGATCTCTGCTGAAGAAGTGTGATTAAACATTGCAGAAGAAAATACCAATGAAATTAAAGTCAGGAACAATAAAAACAATTTAAAATGAAGTGGACAAAGAATGAAAAAATGAACAAAGTTGTAGAGCAACTTGAAGGAATATATGTGTAATTGGAGTTCCTGAAGGACAGGAAAGGAGCTGAGAGAAATACTATAATCAGGAAAAAAAAATCTTACTCTTTTCTCTCCCCAAAAATATCCAGAGAGGGAAATTACAATCTAAACAAGTTGAAACCAGCTCTAAAGAGAAAAAATTAAGGACAGCAGGTCTGGGAGCAGGGAGAGAGGGTGCATTTATATATAGAGGAATAAAGATAACAGTGACAGTAGATTTATCATGAGAAACAATGCATTCTATATGTACTAGAAGAAAAAAAATATAGAATTCCATGTCCAGTGAAGTATTAGTGTTAGTCGCTCAGCTGTGTCCAACTCTTTGCAACTCCATGGACTGTAGCCCACCAGCCTCCTCTGTCCATGGAATTTCCCAGGCAAGAATACCTGAGTGGGTTGCCATTTCCTTCTCCAGGTGATCTTCCCGACCCTAGGGATTGAAACCAGGTCTCCTGCATTGCAGGTAGATTCTTTACTGGCTGAACCACCAGGGAAGCCCATATCTAAAGAAAGTATCTTTCAAAAAAGAAAGGAAAATTCTTTTTCCAACTATATAAAAATTAAACTAATTTATCCCTGCAAAACTGTATTACCAGAAATTTTAAGAGAAGTACTTTAATCATAATAAAAATATAACAAATGAAAATCTTGCTCTACAGGAAAGAATGAAAAGCACTAGAAATAGTAAGTGGATAAATATAAATACATTTATCTTATAATTTAAACCTCTCTCAGAATCAACTGTTTAGAGAAAAAAAGTAATAGAAATGTGTTTGGAGTTTGTTTTAAAAATGGAAGTAAAGTATACGACAACAGGAGAGAAGAAATGGAGGTATAAGTTTGTAAGGTTCTCAAACGGAGTGAATTCCCTTAAATTGAAGATAGATTGTGATAAGTCAAGGATGTGTATTATATACCTTAAATCAAACACTAAAGAACACAACAGTTTTGTCTAATAAGCCAACAGAGGGTATAGTATGGAATCATAAAAAATTTAATCCAGAAAGAAGCAGGAAAAAAAGGAAAAAGGAATCAAGGGGCAAACATCTTACCACGGTCTAATGTTTTACATTTTGTTGTTGTTATTTAATCACCAAGTTGTGTCTGATTCTTTTGGGACTCCATGGATTTAGCCTGCCAGGCTCCGCTGTCCACGGGATTTCTCAAGGAAATAGCAAGCATACTGGAGTGGGTTGCTATTTCCTTCTCCAGGGTATCTTCTTGGGCTGGGGATCAAACCCATCTCCTGCACTAGCAGGTGGATTCTATCCCTGGGTTGGGAAAATAGATCTCCTGGAGAAGGAAATAGCAACCCACTCCAGTATGCTTGCCTGGGAAATCCCGTGGACAGAGGAGCCTGGCAGGCTACAGTCCATGCAGTCCCAAAAGAGTTGGACACAACTTAGTGACCGAACAACAACAACAACAAAATGCTCAATTGTTATCTCACTGGAATTACTCATTTTTTTCTCACTCATCAAGGGTGCTGGTTTTGTTTTTATTCCACTCTCATGGATTTTTATAGGCAACTGTACATCAAGGATAAGCTCTAAAAAGACTGTTATATAAAAGGCCTCCTGGATTTTTTTCTTTCAGAAGTGTCTGCTTTCTTGGGAGTTGGAGAATGGCTTGGATATAGCATTCTATTCTGCTGAGATACTTTTGTTTCTATCATACAGAGCTCTTTTTAGAGACAAGAAAGAAAAATCATTGCTTCCCCTTCTTGGCTTTCATTAAAAAAAATATCTAAAGGATTTTAAAAAGAAGTCTCAAGATTTTACATTGCAAAGCAGGCTATTTGGTTGGTATGAGAGAAATCCATAAATGGGCAATTATTTTATTCCCTGTCACAGAGGCTGGCTCAAAAGCAACTGTTCCTTAATTTTGATTGATAGGATTATAGAATATCAGAACTGAATGAGACATTAGGGAACAGCTGGTCGCCCAGCTCTGATGTTACCAGGGTGGAAAATGAGGCTCGTTTCAAGTAATGGCTTGTCTGTGACCACAAAGAAGTTAGCAGTAAGTGGGTGGTGTGTGAAACAGTGATGGAGTGTGCTCTGGATTCCCACAGTCCTAGCTTTGAATCCTGGTTGAGCCATTTCCTGGCTGTATGATCTTAGGCAAGCCCATTACCTGGTCTGATTTTATCTCATTGGCGGTATTGTGAGGGATTTGGGAGATAATCCGTGTTCAGTGCCTGGGGAAACAGTAAGAACTCAATAAATGCAACTTCAGCCATTCCAGGGCCCAACCAGCTTTAGCCCAGAGAGTTTGCTGCCCCATTGTGGCAAATCAATTACACTTCCCCTGCTTTGTCCAATTTCTAGCTTCACTCATTTTTTTTTTTTTTAAAGCATTTGCTGAACAGCTGCTGTGTCCACCAACACCGGAGGTATGAAGAGAAATGAAAAGCACCCGCAAATCACACCCTGCTTTGCCCTCCTGGTGCTTTTTCTCTAAGTGAAGATGACCTAGCAAACAAAAGGATCAAAATAGAGGCATTCACAAGGCACAGAGGCCTATCCTATCTCGGACAATTACTTTTAGAGTTCCTTTATTTTCACATGTTCACTCTAAGATGGCAAGCCTACCTGTATTGGCTGTAAGTAACAAATAGTTTCAAGGTAATTGACCCAGTAGTTTTCAGAACTTAAGAAGGCTAAAGTTACAAATATTTCTATCACTATATCCTCAGGAGGTTGGGCTGTGGACTCCATGCTTCAGAAAGTAGAGAGGTAGTTGGTGTTCAGTGTGAGAGTTGTAACAGCAAACTTGCTGTCATTATTTTGTTAATAAATTCTCAACTTTTTAAAGGACAGGGGTGTTAAACATATTTAAATAATGGCAGATTTTTTGGCCACAAGAGCTATTACACGTGTATACGTAAAAGGAGACTACTTTATAAAATGCCTTCAGAAAGGAATTATGGATATATAATGAGGGACTCCAATCTGATTGTGGATCTTGGGGATGTCAGCTCAAGCATCTTTGCAATGATCTCGTGTAGATCAATCACTATGTTACCCTGGCTGCTGCAGCCTTGCCTTCTGATTGAATAATGATGTCCTCTGTCATTTTCTGAAAATGATGAGGACCTGTCACATTAAATTAGTTTTCTTGAAGATGCTCTCCAGCAGTCCACTTGGGCCGTGAGGAGTCTCTGTCTAGCTTAGGCTGAAGTCCAGGCATGCAAGTCATTACACGATGAAAACAAGACTAGTCACTTTGGGGGATTAACTAGTTCTGGGGCTCTATTTGCGTAAGCAAATTAGTGAGCTGGAAAGTCTCATTTCTACAAGTGCTAAATTGTAAAGACACTACAGGGACAGACGCTTCAGTGTTATTGATGTTTGTTCAGATGAGGGAAGGAAATCTCACAGAATACCAAGGAAGGCTCCTCATTTGAAACCCTTCTTCTGGCAGCAACATCATTTCAATCTCAACAGTGGGGGATGTGGTGGAGAGTATTTTTCACATTGTTGCAGATTTTCCAAAATGCATGTGTAAGTTACCAACCATGAAAAATAGCTTGGTTAGTTTTTCTTTGAAGATGGCTATATTTAAGTTTTATGGTAGAATCCTCCCTCTCTGGCCTCTCTCTCTTCTATCTTTTCTCCCTCTTACCCTCCCGTCTCCCTCTTTCCTTTTCTTCCTCCATCATGTGTTCCTCTTCTCTCTTCCCCTTTTTCCTGTTTTCTCATCTTTTATTCCTTAATGAATGATTCATTGAGCACCAATAATAGGTCTGGTGCTCCAGACATAATTATGTCACAATCAGGGACAAAATTTACCAAGATGGAAAACTCAGGTCTATTCTTACTGCACTTGTAGTCTGTTGGAGGAAATAGATGCCTGAAATACATGAGCAGTGAATCACAATGCCACAGGAGAAATGATTAGATTCTAGTTATCTTCGGCCCAAAGGAATTAGAAAAGTTATCTGAAGGGGAAAAAAGAGCCTTAACTTGTCCTTTGAAAATATCAGGAGCCTAAAATAGAGCAATTTATCCTCTGGTAAACCTTTGATGAAAGCAAGCTTTCTCAAGAAGTTTCTAAGAGCTGTTCTTCCAAAAGGCATAGCTGCTTTGATAATTCAGGAGAACAAATGATTACCAGATCTTCCTATCTGACTTTTTAAAAGAACTTTTATGCTTATGTTTGCATGCGCCAATGTCATCCTAAAAATTCTGAACTCTTCAAGTCAAATTTAGAAGCACCTGGGCAAGATTCCCCTCTCACAGCATTTCATTTCCTGCAGGAATGCAGTATGTTAACTTCCAGATTAAATTCAAAACTCAGGCTAAATTCTGTGTGGATAGCAGTGACATAATTAAGAGTTTTGGCTTAAAAGACATTTTGTGTATATGTTTAAAGTGCAGGCCCTATAGGTTACACTAATTTAAAATATCATTTGTTTTATCACATCTAAGCTACAAACCATTTAATTCCCAAGCTCACGGGGAAGCTACTGTTCTCTTCATTTTATTGACATGGTCTCTGAGATTTGGGGAGGTCAAATGTGCAAGTTAACTAGTAGATGACTAAGTCCGAATGTGGCTATATTGCAAGTACCCTTTCTTTCAATCCTGCTTCACCCCAGATGACACGTGGAGTAGGTGAAAGAGCAGACTCAAGTGGTTTATGCTTAGGAGTCATAGTACATAGCCCCTGGCAGCTCATTATGTGCCAGTTGGTGACATAGAGACAAACAAGGGTGGATCTTTCTGGCCACTTGAGCCTTATACAGATCAGATACTAAAATGAACAAACTTACTTCACAGTGCTATAGAATCTACCTACTGTATGCCAAAAACAAACAAAAATTAGACAAAAAACCAACCAAAAAAAAAAAAAAAAACCCAAACAAACAAAAAATCCCCAAACCAAAGCATAAGATACTCAAAAAAACAAAAAAGGACCAAAAAAGATAGAAAACCAAAATCTTTTCTATAGTTGTGAAGTAAAAAAAGACAAAAATCTGCTTTCTTTCAGCAATTATTCTGGAATTGCACATCAGATACCAAACCCATACAGTATGTACAATGGAGACAAATTTGGTGGAGAAAATGGAGCTGATAAGGGCAGCAAGGGTGTTAGTTAAGAGAGCAGTCAGGGAAGGGCAGATAAGGTAAGAACCAAGAGGGTGGAGACATGAGTCCTGGGACGGTCCAGGGGAAATTGCTTTGTTACAGGGAATGGCCATCCTGGAGATGGGGCCAGTGTGGCAGGTTTGAGTCACAGCAAGAAGACCTCTCTGTGTGTGTGTGTGTTGTGGGGGTGGGGTTAGTGAGTCCAGTAGATGCTAAGGGGCAAAGTTGGAGGGGTCACAGGACAGATCATGTGCTGACCTTAGAGTTTGGGCTTGGACTTAGAGGGAAAGTGGTCAAGGTTTGGAGCAGAGGATGAAAGTGAACTAGCTTATTTCTGCAGGCCTGTTTGGACCACTGCATTGCGAGTAGGCTGAAGGGGCCAGTGACTGAAGCAGGAAGACCTGTCAGGAGGCTGCTGAACAAGTCCAAGGGAGGCAGACATGATGAAATGGATCAAAATGTTTATTCTCAGGACAAGATGCATGATCCTGGATGGACATTAGCTCCTCTGGGCAGACGATGCCCAGATTCTCTTGTTCCTTCCTTAGTCTCTAGATGTTGGGTTTCAGCTGTGACCTTATACTCAACATCTCACCACATGGATTGCTTAAACTTTCTCAGGGATTTCATATCAAAAGATCACACAGCCTTGGGCAAGTCACTTAAACCCCTTGGGCTCCTGAGTGCTCATTTTAGAATGATGTAAATAACATCTAGTTAGCTAACCTTTCAGGAACATTCTAAGAAATGTATAGGAAAGAAACTTGTTAATAGAAAACCACTGTACAAAGTAGGCAGTCTCATAGACTTTCTCATATTACTGTTATTTTGCTACTGTTGCTACCATAGTCCTCATCTCATGAGCATCAATGTGACATGTCTGCAGGTGTCTTTCCTTTGTCCTCCAATCTCTACTGTTATCTGATTTTATGCAAATTTTCTTCCACAATGTCTTTTCCATTTATTCTTTTTTTTTCCAGCTGCTAGAGTCCAGGTCCTTATAGAGTGATATTGAGGCCATTGAAATAACCTTTGGCGAACTTCTTAGCCTCTTAACCTTGTAATCTGTGTTCCACATTCCTCCCCTGCAGCCTAAATTCTTGGCTGAACAATTGACCTTCTTCCCACAGCAATCTCATACTCTTCTTCCATCTCATTTATTCTTTTTCTATTACATGAACCTGTTGGTTCCAGAATTTCCTTACAGTCTCCACTATGTCTCATTGTTCCTATGTCTGTGGTTTGGGTTATCCACTTCTATTTGAAATATTCTTCCCTTATTTGCTCCTGCTCAATACTCTCCCATCTTTCTTAGGACCTACTCCTACCTACCCAATGCTTCACTCGCTGGTTATCTAAATATTTATGCCATATAATACTACTTACCTCTATATGTATCCATACCTTATTTCCTAATAAGACCATCTTTGGTTTGTACAAAGATGTATCAGACTCATGGTTGCTATAACTAACTGCCGAGTCAGGAGACCTGGAGCTAAACAGATGAGGTTTCAAATCCCAGATCTTCTGATGATTTGCTGTGTGATCTTGCATAGATTATTTGACATTTCTGAGTCTTGTTTTTTCAACTTTAATGTGGTGTAGCTACCATGTAGAATTTCTCTAACAATTAGAAATACCTATATAAAGTGCCTAGCCATACTAGCCATCAAAATAAATGTTCAGTAAGTTTTAGCTATTATTACAATTATTACTGATACTATCATAACCATATATAATCATTACTGGTATTATCATAAAATGATTACCATCAGCGAACTTCAGAACTTTCTTTGCACTGGGCTCAGCTTCCCCAGTATTAGGCTGAGGGAGTTGAACTAGGTCAGTGTTTTCCAAATGCCTTAAAACAACATCTTTTATAAAATCTTACGTTTTTCTTTAGTGTCATTTAAATAAAAAAATACATAGTTTTTTATAATTTATTTTTATTTTTGGTTGCACTGGGTCTTCGTTGCTGTGCGTGGGCTTTCTCTAGTTGTGGTGAGTGGGGGCTATTTAGTTGTGGTGCGTGGGTTTCCCATTGAGGTGGCTTCTCTTGTGGAGCAGAGGCTCTAGGTACACAGGCTTCAGTAGTTGCCGCACGTGGGCCACAGTAGTCGCAGTGCATGGGCTAAGTTGCTCTGCAGCACGCGGAATATTCTTAGGACAGGGATCAAACCTGTGTTCCCCTGCATTGGCAGGCAGATTCTTATCCACTGGACCACCAAAGAGGTGGGCAAAATGATTCTTCATTTTCAAAGCGGAACCCAAAGATGGAACTCAGGGAACTAGGTATCCCCTCATGTTTCTTTCAGATCTACTATTTGCCAAAATTCTGTGAGTTTTGGGGAGGAGAAATAGGTCTGATTTTTCTATCAGGAAGTGATTCTAGACTTTGGTTACCTGGCTTCTTCGGCCTCTCCTAAACCTCTTTTTACATGAAAATTCTATTTCCATCATGGGGAGCCATGGAATTTCTTTCTTTACTGTTATTTGTTGGATTGGTATGGCCCTTGCTCCAAGGTGGCTCTGCAGGCATTTTAAATAGTCAGAAACCCCTCTTGTAGCACGTGCTAGAGATGGCGCTGCTACAGATGGTTTGAAGCAATGCGAAGTGTTGGCTCCAGAGGCCAAGAAAATTTACACACGGTAAATACTATTGATTCCCCTTGTCTGGAGATTAATTTAGAAAAAAGAATCTGTTATTAGTATGAAGGTGATGTGCGATGATGGAGAAAGGAAGGGGGCGGAATCGATATCCAGGAGTCATCATTAATGTACTACTGTCACTATCATTGTGACAGATTTACAATCAAATGCCATTGATTTTTCATCAGCTTTTTCAGCTAGCTTCAGAAAGTGAGATTTCTGGGGTTTTGAAAAAGAAAATGTGTTCCAAAACATTTTGTTCTATTAATAGCTTTTGCATCCAGGAAAGTGCGTTTGAGATTTGCTGAGTCAGCCTCCAGCTCCTATTGCATGATTGTCATTTCATCTTTGGTTTGATGGCTTAGAAAGGATTTAGTGAAAAGGGAAGCATCAGTGTGGTCCTAGGGTAGGCATCCTTGGAGGAAGGAATGGTGCTGCTTAGATAACAGAACCTCTTCAGAGTCATCATATAAGTGCAGGAGAGGGATATTGGATAGTCACAATGGACATGAGCACTTCAGAGTGGAGGTGGGAAGGCTGAGAGGAAAAATCACCAAGCACCTGCCATGTTCCAAAGCCTTACATTATATCATATCATTTCAGTCTCATGATCTCCAGATTACAGAGGACTGAAATTCATGGAATTGAAATAACTGTGCTCAAGTTTACACAATTGAAAAAGGCAGCTGGGATTGGATCACAGCATTGTTGAAGTCATTCCTGTTTGCCTCTAGATATTTTGGTTCATGCACATGTTTGCTGTCAGTGATGGGTGCTAAATTGCCAGGTGCCCCCATTTGAGAGGTTTAGATGAATCAGCAAAGCCTTGAATATGGGCCTTTGTCCTGATGTGACCCATAACTCTGTCCCTTATTCCTGATCCTGTATTTCCCACTACAGATGGCAAGTGTCTTCCTGGGGTGAGGGTTTCACCCTACTGTTGATGATATTGTTCTTCCTCATAATCCTCATATATATGTGGGGATTAACAACAATATCCATGGATTTATCCTGTGTATACCTTTCTAGATACTAATGGAAATATTCTGCCACTTGAATATATTTTTCCCTTTTGAATCTAAGTGTGTAACTTGACAGAAATTGTTCTGGGAAGAGTTCCATTCCCTCCTGGTGGCTTTTTCAGAATTCAAATTTGGATAGATTGTCAGTTTCAACAATTACTAAGAAAAATTACTAAGAAAACCCTGTTGTAGGTCCTTAGCATGAATGTGATATTTCTGTGTTGTAGGAGTGAAGAAGATTGGACTTGGGTTCAAAAGAATGAGTTCTCTGTGTTCTAATCTTGCCTTGACAATAAATACTGTATGGCTTAGAGTAAGTCCTCTCTTCTCTCTAAGCATCATTTTCCTCCTCTATAAATGAAGAGCACTGCACAGAATGATCTACTCTCTTAACTCTGTTTACAGTAGAGTAACAGGAAGGTAGGGTGCTCTTTTCCCAAATGAAATGACTCTAATTCCTATATACCAACAGGAAAGATTTCTGTAGCATAAAACAATCTACATCTACTCATCTTTCTGAATCGCAGATGGAAATTCCACATAATCTATCTTTACGAAATCACATATGAGCAGGATAAAAATGATATACTTACCACATATACAATAAAAAATGAGCCTGCCAGGCTGAGGAAAGACAGTTGATGTCAGGTGTGATTTTTATCAGCTAAGTGTTTTTTAAATTTTATTGCCTTGCCAGCAGATCAGCAATAGAAGGAAATAAAAGTTCATGAAAGGTTGTGCAAGGAAACACTATTGTTGAGAAATTTATTCAGTAGCTTCCCACTTTTTTTCCCCATGAAAACTGGTAAAAGGCCTCATGGGTTTGTTTATAGAATGTAATGTGACAATGTGTGTAGAGTATCTTATTCATTGGTATGTAATAGATGCTCCCTTAGGGTTGTCTCATTTGATTTCAGTGGTGGATAGTCTCTGTTTAACTCAGAATGCTTCAAAAACGAGATATGAGAACCAAAGGATTAGAAGTATCTTAAGATCCTGGCCAGAACTGACATACTCTGCTTCAGGGATTGTTTCCATCTTTTGCAGTAAACAAAGACTCTTTGGAGTTTGGAGTAGGGCTGAGAGTGAGGGGTGGGCATGAAGATGGGGATGGAACACACCAGTTAAGCAACTATCATGAGTTTACTTGCAAAGACCTTAATTCAGTCCATTGATCATATGAAGGCATCACTCTCTGCAATTCCAGATTCTGTGATGTCTGGTGAGAACAGGCAGTGCTCTCCGTCAGTTCTAGCTGGACCCCTGGTCTTTGCAAGACTGCTAATGAGGAGGAAAAAAATGAGAACTTTGAATTGAAATAACCCCAAACATATGCTGTTGGCCAGGTGTTTTGCTAGACATTGGAATGATAAAAAAGCTGATTAGCAGGTTTCCCCTCAAGGAGACATAATGTAGAGATGGATTATCATGTGAGCACATATGGATGCATGGGAGACTGAGTCAGGTAACTAATACAGGCATAAAGCCCACAGGGCAGGATGTGTTTATTTTGATATAAAAGGAGGAGTAGAGGTGTGTTTCCCAGACACTGTTGATCATCTGCAGATTTTCCCACTTCCCTGCCTCCCATTACTCAACCTTCTGTAACTTAGTTCCTACTCTTTTCATGTCCTTTCATTCATTCTCACAGAAAAGATGCAGGTGGTCTCCTGTTTTCCAGATCCTGGAGAGTTTGTCGGGATTTATCCTACTAAAACTCCCTATGGTACTCAACTTTGCAAACTATGGAATATCATTTTTCCCTTGGCCTCTGTGACACCATACTTCATAAAGTATTCTGAACTAATTAGAGAGTAGGGAATAAATCCTGGCATCTATTCCTTTTACTATGGAAAATATTTATAAATTGTTACACAGCCTCTAAAATTTTCTGAAATCAGCAGATAGTTGTTACATTGACAGTCAAATTGTTAGGGCCCAACCATCTCTGGTAATGGATAGTAAGTACTTTAAACAGGTTCTGGAGAGATTAAATTAAAAATCTTAAACTAAGTTGCTGATAACTAATATAAAATATTCATTTTTATGCCTTAACATATTAACTGCAGATAAATGTTTATTATATATCATAATGAATATATATCATTTTAAAGGTAATAAAACAATTTCTTTTATTGCTATCATATTTATAACATCCCTGATCATATTTCTAACCTCAGTAAAATCACCACTATTTTAATTGTCCAAAAAAAGGAGTCAGATAAATAATGATTTCTTTATTATGAAAACTTCCCCAAAATAGGAAAGCTGAAAAAGAAACAATTAGCCTGCACTTATAAGAACGTCTTAGCATAATATTATTTCCTCCAGTAGAACAAATAAGAAAAAAAGAACACAGAGATGTAATGCATTCATTTTTACAAGTGGCGAGAGAAAGTCTCAACTTTGCCATTTGTTCTTCCCCATTAGAAACCCCCTCCATATTATTTCTGGTTGATTGTTTTGGTTTACCATTTACCAAGTTCTCCCAGGGCACAAGTGTGTACAGATGCTGGACCTGTGCAAACCCCAAATCCAAAGAAAAACAGAATATTTCAGATGAATCCCAACTTAGCCTGCTCAGTATTCACTATCTCTTTTCATGGAGCTGCTACCACCTCAGCAAGATAGAAGTCGTTGGATATAAAGACTTCCCCCACCCTCTCCATTGCTTTCTCAATATTTCCCAACTTAGGTTCTAAATTTTCATTTAATTAATTCAGTATTTTAATCCTGTCTACCTTCCATCACATCCCTTGACAACTGATCTTCTTGTTTATCTACTATTTATATCTTCCTTTCCTCTTCCCTAGGAGTCTTTACCTGCCTTTATCGACATCTTTCCTCTTTCAATTTCATCTGCTTTTGGTTCTGGCTGTGTGTGCCCAGTAGAAAGCCAAGTCAGTAACTGGCAGCACAGATTAGCATTAGAGCAGAAGGCCAGGAAGTAACAGAGACCTTATGGGGGCTGGGATCAACTTAGAAATCTTTTGCCTAAAACCCAGGTATCTGAAAAAATGGTTTCTGGCATTCAGAGTCAAAGGTTCTGGCTCAGAACCTCTCTGAAGGCCAGGTCTATCAGTCAGGAGGAGCAACCAGAGCTGTTGTGTTGCTAAGACTCCTGCAGCCAGAGCACAGAACTGGGAAGAGGCGGCACCAAAGAGGTTAGGAGGTCCACCTTCTGCCAGTGCTGCCTGGGGTCTTAGACCATCAACAATGTATAGCCGATTTTTGAATTTCTGACCATGTGGAGCGTGTATCCTTCTTTATATTCCATGTGCTTATATGTGTACATTAGGAGACTATGGTACATGTGTACATGCATGAGTATGTACACACTTCTACATGGGTGGGTATGGGAATGTTTGCCCATGTGTGTGGATGTGAGGATAATGTGTACATGTTTTGGGGAAAGTGTTGTGTATGCTGAGAGTCAGCACTCAGTAAATATTTGGAGAGTGAATAAATTATCCCATTTGTTCAATGCCATAAATATTTATGGGATAGTTTGATGATAATTAGAATCTTAACAAGTGGTAGTCATGTAAGTAGGAGAAAACTTCCTCTAGGATATTTGTGAAAAGAGGGGTTTGCCCCAATATCTGATCAGGAATGATCCAAGAGGCAGCAGCTTCCTTGTAGAAACATAAATACATACAGTCTACAAGGATCTTTCCTGGTCCCAAGGAGGATGGTGTTTTGCATTCTGGAGCAAGTTTCCTTTCCTTTCCCTCCTCCTCCCTTTCTCGTCCACAGCCAGGGACCCAGGGACCCATGCAAAATGGGGCTCATAACAGTGTCATTCCAAAGTGATCTCATTGATCTCCAGTCATTCCCACTAGGTGTGTAAAGACTAGGAGCATGCTTTCAATTTACAGTTTTATCTTTTTCTTGGGCCAGACCAAATTCTCAGCGTGGTTTTGCTCCCTTCCTCATCCTAGTCTCTGTGAGGGGCAGGGAGAGGCATCAAGAGCTATTTGCCCATCTGTAACAAAGCCTCAGGGAGCAGTGGGAAGCAGAAACAAGCTTCCCATTCTAATAGTAACTTCACCTCAATCCACAGAGTAATTTACAAAGAGCATGGATGACCCTCTACACCTGAGGTTAACCTTAAAAAGCATAAAAACTATTAAAATAACAAAGTGTTTTTACATATATTGTCTCATTTAATGAATTATCTGGGACCCATATAGCACTAGTAACCCTGCCTCCCAAAGAGATTAAGAAGCTGCTTCTAAGGCTCCTGGAACATGTCTTGGAGGGGAGATTTTGGGAGGTCACTGCATTCCCCATCCACTTCTGAGGACAGACGTAATTTCTCATCAAGTTGTCTGTCCCTTTATTGGTGCTTTTGACTTGATCTTACTGTGGTGCAGCTCAATGATCTCTAGTCCATATGCTGTTAAGATGCTAATAGAGAGGAGAAGAAATCATTGCCTGAAGAAAGCAAACTCCTGGAATCCCTGCTTTTCATTCTGTGCACTGGTCTTTCTTGGGCTCTTTCTGAGCCACAGAGAAGAGTGAAGAGCACTGTTTGTCCTTACTTTACTTCCAGAAGGTCACCAATTAGTACATAGACAGATACATTTTTCCCTTTAAAAAGAGCCTCCAAAGGTATTTAAATCATCCAGGTTGCCTTCCACGCGGCATTAATGATTGTGTAGGATGAAGGGGACTGTAGCAAGTCAGATACAGGGAGCAGAAATGGGAAGGTTGTTTATGAGGTTTATAAATTTTGCTCCTTTATATATTTAATAAAAAGTCTGCATCTAAATTATGAGAATGTTCTTGAGAACGAGGCCTGGGTTTTTGGAACCCTAGTATCTGAGGATATTTTAACGGCAAAATAATAACTTGACTGGAACTTCCTTGAGTGGGTAAGTAGTAAAAACGACAAGGGGCGTTCAGAGATGTTTTCATTGGATCCATTCATCATCAGAAACTTTAATATAGTCAGGATTTAGTGAAAGAATAACATACTTCTATATATTAAATGCTGGAGGTGTTATAACTTTGAATGTTCTTGGAAACTATCTACACAATTACATATGTTCCTCCAGAAATTCAGCTGAGATTACTGCCTTTGCACTCAGTAGAAGTGATTTCAGACTATTCCTTTTTGCAGATAATGACTTCAGTGTTTCCTTTCAGTTTCTTTCTAGCACAGACTATAGATTAGTTATAACTATGAATCATGGTTATATGGGATTTTCTAAGGTTGATGAAAACTCCAATTTTGTTTCCTGTGAGGAGAAAAAAAAAAAATCAGAAGCTAAGCGTTATGCAGCCTGTAAAACTCAAGGACAGGGACTTCCCTGGTGGTCCAGTGGCTAAAACTCCACACTTCCAATGCACAGGGTGTGGGTTTGATCCCTGGTCAGGGAACTAAGATCCCACACGCCATGTGACACAGCCAGTAAATTCGTTAAACAAAACAAAACAAAACAAAACAAAAAAACCAACCAAAACAAAACAAAAAAACCAACCAAAGCCTAGGGGCAAAGATGGTCATGATGGGGACTGGAAAGTCTTGTGCCTATCAGGAGAGAGATGATAACAGCTTCTGAAAAAGAATTTTTCATTTCAGATTCTTTAGAAACTTAACTATCTTAAATCAAGAAGTCACAGTATGTTAAGATCTGGGTTAAATGCTGCTGAGGTGGTGACTGATTCAGCCAGGTATCCTGGGAAAAACCTGTGTTCAGAGATGGGTATAATTCTTCCATATTTACAACAAACTGTGTTGGGCATTGTTATTATCGTTGTTTTAAAGACGTCAAGCTAGAGGCGTAGAGAGATTGAGTAAGGTGCATAACGTAGTATGGTTTGTGCAGCTGAGGTTCCGGTACCCAGACACTGCTTTGGGGATTTCCACTTGGCAGGTGACTTGCTTAAACAGACTCTGAAGGATGATAAGGCATCCTGTAGGAATGGGCATGGCCATATCAGGGAAAGGAACTTTCTAGGACAAAGACGGGGGAATTCCCAGGTGGCGCCTGGAAAGAGTAAAGAACTGCCTGCCAATGCAAGAGACACAGGAGACATGGGTTCAGCCCCTGGGTTGGGAAGATCCCCTGGAGGAGGTCATGGAAACCCACTCCAGTATTCTTGCCTGGAGAATCCCATGGACAGAGGAGCTTGATGGGCTATAGTCCATAGGGTCGCAAAAAGTCAGACATGCATGAAGCAACTTAGCACACACACACATGCAGGGCCAAGGAAAAGAAAGAGGGGGCAGTGAGCAAGTGGGGAAAACATTCATGTGTCCATGACACTCAGAGGGAAGGCTTCCCAGGCCATCAGTGGCAGCCTTGGCAGACCATGGTTTACCATGGTATGGAGTCTGCCCTCTACCCTGTAGGAGATGGGAATTCACCAGATATTTTTAAGTAGTCTGGTCATGAATTTGGATTTTAAATTTAGAAAGATGAACCCTGAGAACTATACAGGAGTAAAACTTTGAGTCCCATCGGGAAGTTGAAGGACCTGTGGATAAATTAAGAGATGGCTGATGACTTGGAAATCTCCTTCCTAACCTTTACGTTAGAGGGCAGCCAGAAGAACGTGGATGTAAAATGTTTGAACAGGAGTCCCCGAGCCACTGCAGCAGGCAGGGAGTTTAACAAGGTGATGCAGGACGTGAGAGGGACTTCATTTTTGACAGGTCCCTTTTTCAGTTCATTTTCGGTTCAGAAGCAACTGTGATATCACTTTTCCTTTCAGGAAGAATGCGATTTACATTGTGAATACACAGGTGCTTGCACACACACACACACACACACACACACACACACACACACTCACCCAGAAGCAGAACACAATATCAGCTTACTCAGAGACAGAAGCCTCTAATGCCTCTTTGAAATCAATACCTGTGCCTAGCATTTCAAAAATCATATTTAAGTAAATGTACTTGACAACTCTACATTAAAGTGAGAACTGGAGCGAATTGCAGATAGAAACAAAATTCTTCGTACTGTTAAAGCAAAATCACAACCGAAGTACAGATTATGTAGGACAAGAATGGTATGTAACACACAGATCACTTGCAGGATCTGAACCATGAAAAGGGAGGATTTTTTTCCACTCTAGTTTGGTAGAGGCAAGGTATGGGAAGCCCTAGGTGAATTCACTGACAATCAGCTACAAGCCTCTTTATTGAATAGTTTACTACTTTAGCTTGGAGTGACCCATTGGCCCAACTTCAGTTCTACAGAATTTAATAGCAAATGACCAGTAGAATAATTTGTTAAAGGATCCTTCTGTCTAATAATTAACCAAAGGAAAAGCAACAACTTTTTAATTAACTACTTAGAAAGTGTATACCAGTTATTTGTGTTTGACTGAGGTTGGCCTAATGTTCTGTGCATTTCTGCATTACAGTTTGTGAATTTCAAGTTTCACTGTAGTGTACAAAATGAATGTCAAGGATTTCAATGAATGTGTGGACTCTCTCCAAGTGTATGTTAAATCCAGTCTTCTGTCTTCCCTCTTTTTTTCAGTCCATGAATTTACTTTCTTGAGTAGGAGAAAAATGAGGGGCCTGTACAGAGGAGATCTGGATTTTGAGCTTGGGGAGGGTTTTGCATGAACACCTCCACACTTTTGCCTTATTATACATGCATCACTCAGATATGTATATATCCATGCAGATACGGGAGCTCTAACTATTCTCTGCAAATTGTTCACTACATGGAGTAAAACAACACAATTTCTCATCTTAAATGACCCACTTATCACAATAGGATACTAAATGGTGTGTCTCCATCTTTGTTTCCACGGGTGCTGGATAATTTCTGTATAATTGAAAAATAAAAAGTAATTGAGTTCCTTTCTCCTGAATTAAATTTTCAGACAATCCACATATTTCACAACACAGGTAAAAATAAAGATATATTTCTCATTTCAGATATTCCTTACACGGTCTACAGTGTCGTAATATATATTTGTCAGCCTGACTAAGAAAGTTGGGTCTGTGGATGTGGGTTAGAGTGAATTTGTTTGCATAAGGTGAGGTATGTGTACTGATTTGGTGGGTGTGTAATATGTACAGATAAATGAATGAAATATTCCCACTCTTGGTACATAATTCAAGTGGTACCAACTCTTTTCTCTCAACTATGAAATTATGTCAGTACATCAGCTAAGTAGACAAGACAGTATCCTGGATTGAAAAGATACTGTGTGAAAGAAACTTATCCTATCATTTATAAATATACAATAATGTTTGTGACCTGCTCTATAGGTGAATTTAAAATAGAAAAATTATGAGCCAAAAGTATGTTAAATGTTAACCATACTCAAAGGAACCAGGAATGCTACAAATTTTATAACTGGTTAATAGAAACCATCTTGTGTGGATCTATAACTCGGCAAACTGGTAGTTTGGCAAATCAGGGATGATGACTATAGCAACGCCACAGTGGTCTCCTAGTAATGATCTAGTTATATGTTTACTAGTTTTTATATAATTTGAATGTAACTACTTGAAAGCATTTGTAGATACCATGAATTGGACATTTATAAATATGCCTCACTTAGGAAGAAGTAATTTACAAAACAAAAAGGAGAAAGAGATAGCATCTCAATTATAAAAGCAAAACTTTCCCAGAAATTTTCAGCCTGCTCTAGCTTATGTCTCATTGGCCAGAATTACATCACATGGTCAATCTTAGCTGCAAGAGCGTCTGAAAAATGAAATTTTTATCTTGGCTCATTCCTCCCTGAAACATAACTGTGGATTTCCCATCAGAAAGAAGAATGGGAACTTGGATATTGGAAATGCAGCAATCAGTGTCTATCTGCCAGTAGTGAAGTTTTCTCTTTCTCATTGTCCTTTCTGCACACTTTGTAAGTCGTTACTATGCTGGATTTTTTTTTTTAAGTTGTTCATTCCTTTTCTCCCATTGAATTAGATTTTACTTAGAATTGTAGCAGTTCTGAATATAGGGGCTAAAGATTATCTAAAACCACTCCTGTTTATTTCACAGATAAGAAAACTGAGGCTCAAAACTCTGGTTAACTTGCCCAACGTTACACAATGAGTTAGAAACCACAAGTAAAGCCCCATCCAGCACTCATCCCATGGGGGCATGCTCCCTTTTGCTATTGTTGTCCATTCATGGAGTCATGTCTGACTCTTTGTGACCCCCCATGCACCAGTAGCCCACCAGGTTCCTCTGTCCATAGAGTTCTCTCGGGAAGAATACTGGAGTGGGTGGAAAAGATTCCTTTTCCAAGGGATCTTCCCAGACCAGGGATCAAAACCATGTCTCCTGCATTGGCAGGTAGATTCTTTATCGCTGAGCCATTAGGGAAGCCCATGCTCCCTTTAAGGAATAAGGAAAAAAGTCAAACAGACAAATTTCACTTTTATTTTTCTGAAGTGAAAACTGTAGCTACCAACTTCTTTACATTTTAAATTATTTACACTTGTGGAATTCAATTTCTAGCCAGCCAGGCATAATTGTAACACATTGCCAGTTTTTCTTATTAAGTTTCCCACATACTTTGTTACAGGATCATGCAGCTGCCAAAATGGGACGGGGAGTTCATAGGGGTTTCTCTTCACTCGTTAATCAAAAAGATTAAAGGCCAATATATGAGAATAACCTCACAGAATGTTACTCCAAACCATTGCCAGAAAAATACCCCAAAGAATATTTGCAGCTTCCTGCCATTTTCTGCACAACTTTTAGAGAGTGCTACATGAAGGCTGTGTGATAGGGTGGGAAAGCTCATTGTGAGGATACGGCACCTGGTCCTTTCAGCCTCTTGTATGAAATGATCTGGTGCTGGTCACTTTCTTTTCTGGCTCTCTTTCTTCTGCAGTGAGGAGAGGTTGCTCTGGAACTAAGATCTCAGCTCTAGTTGCACAGTGGAATGAATCATCAAAGGGCATTTAAAATGATCAATGTTGATGTTACCCCACTATTTTCATTTTCTTGAATTCCAGGGTAAGGCATATGTATCAGCAATTTCTGTAAAGCTCCATAGGTCATGCTAATATGTAGCCAGAGTTGATACCCACTAGGCTATCATGAGCACTGGTCTTGCTACTCCAAATGTGGTCCACTGACCAGCAGTGTCTTATAACCTGTGATATGGTAAGAAATACAGAATTTCAGGTCCCACTCCAGACCTGCTGAATCAGAATCTGCAAGGACCTCAGGTGATGCAATCTACTGGAAAGCTTGAGAAGCATTGCTGAGATTCCTCTTAGCTCTCTCATTTTATGATTCTATAATTATGGGTTGCTTTCTTGCTCATTTTATGATTCTATAATTATGGGTTGCTTTCTTCACTCTCCATGTGATCTAAATTCTTCATGTTGCTGTTTCAGACTCATTATCTAACTCAGCCTTCTTTCCAACCATTCTTCCCATTATGTGTTCTGATCTTTAGAGACCACTGTTCTTTCCTTTTCCCCAAAGTAGATTTTGGTTATTTCCGCCTGGCTGGCATGGCTCCCTGGTCCTTGCCCAGCTGTGTACTTCAAAGTCCAGCCAATGGAGGCTTGCTCTGGCCATCATGCATCATTAGCACTTACCCTTTCTGCTCTTATGTGCAAGTTGCCTGACCTTGAATTGCTACCACTGGATTTTGTTTTCTTACCTCCCTAGACTGTCTAAGCCATTCTTGAATCCCAAGTGCATGCTTAAAAAAATATGGTGGACATCCAGTAAGTGTTTCTATTAACGTTTGCTGGGGTGAGAAGGTGAGTAACTTGGGAATCAAAGGAACTGGATTTTGTAACTGCTAATGACGTGAACTTCTCAGGGTTTCCCTTTTCTGCTGTTCTGAGTCTAGGTCTTTGTTGGAACCCAGTTTTATACAATGATGGTCCCTGAAGATAGAGCCTTCAGTTATATATTTTGCCAGCAGCAGTTTGTACATGTAGAGTTTTTAATTTATACAATCCTTCATGTGAGGTTGAAATATACTCTCTTATCCTGTCCTTGAAAATAAGCACAGCCCCATAGTTCTGAAAGTGAAAGAAATTAGGGTGATTTCAATAAGAATCAGGCAGCTAACTGAGTAAGAAACCAAATAGATGCGGTCTGGTCTTTCCATTTATCTTGTTTGGTTTTCAAGGGAGTTGTGATCTTTTAAGAATTTGGTTTTGGATCAATTGGAAACATGTAGTTTTTTGCCCTGCAGATTTCTCTGTTCTGAAATACACAGCTATCTGGTCAACCGCAATAAGCACCCTTCAGAGCCATTTACAACTTATACCCTACCCCTGCATTCTCACTCAATGCCACAACCGCCCTGTAAGGGAGACATACAGGGGCCAGCATTGTCTGCAGTTTGGAGCTGAAGAGCAGGTTCAGAGAGGTGAAGTGATTTGTCAGCTATTTTATGTATTTTTTCAAAGATCTGGTTTCTGTTTCCTCTGTCCCAGAAGCACCTGGGGGCATTTATCAGCCCTGTGGACATTTGTCAGCCCTGTGGAATCCTTGGCCTCAACTCAGACGGCATTTCTAGGGCTGAGGCTCAGGATCGTGTCAACTTGATAATCCCCTTGGGGAAGTTCTTCAGCATGTCCAAGTTTGAGAGAACCACCTTGCAAGGAAATGGCCTCTGTCCCTACAGAGACCTAATCTCCATCTCAGGATGTCTGCATTGTCTCCCCTCCTCAGGCAAAGGTTGGGAAACTGGGTGTGTTATCACAGTCAACTGAGCAGCTTTTAAGAAAGGTCACCTCAATAAGTGCCATTTTAGGCCAAGTGACACACATTCTGCATGCAGTGGCCTCTTATTTTTAAATAGTTGCATTGATGACCTTGATACTCAGCAAGGCTTGGGAACTGTTGTGGTTAAGTTGAAAGCAGACTGGAATATTTTTAAAAGGCTGCAGCCAACAGTGTATATTTGTAATTGGAAAATCTGATGCATGTAAAATGGAGTCTCCTATTGGTGTGTCTCAGCTTCCCAGGTGGTGCAGGGGTAAAGAATACGCCTGCCAATGCAGAAGACTCAGGAGACATGAGTTCAATCTCTGGATCAGGAAGATCCCCTAGATGAGGAAATGGCAACCCACTCCAGTATTCTTGCCTGGAAAATTCCATGGAGAAAGCAGCCTGGTGGGCTACAGTCTATAGGGTCACAAAGAGTCAGACACACCTGAGCATGCACATATGTATAGGGCTATCTGCCTACTTTCTACTTGATCTCCTCTGGAAAGACCTTTTTCCCCTATTCAATAGAAAAGTGAAAGTGAAGTTGCTCAGTCGTGTCCGACTCCTTGTGACCCTGTGGACTGGGGTCTACCAGGCTCCTCCATCCATGGGATTCTCCAGGCAAGCATACTGGAGTGGGTTGCCATTTCCTTCTCCAGGGGATCTTCCTGACCCAGGGATCAAAGCCAGGTCTCCCTCATTGGAAGAAGACACTTTTAACCTCTGAGCCCCAAGGGTACCTTGAAATACCTCTAAACTCCTTGAAGCCTTTGTAGTTGAGAATAAGGCTGGGTTAGAGCTTTCTAGATCTTGGTTTTCTGTCTAAGGCCAACACTTGTCACACTCCCATGTCATGGGATACAGGGCTACATGCAGGCTAGGAGCTGCATGGGATCAGTAGCTCCTGGGATCAAACCTACTGGTGTCCACTAAGAACAGCATTTCCTGTTCTACACCACATCGGATAAAAATAGAAATAACAAGCCCTCATGTTTTACAACATTTTTCCATTCACAAGCACATTCACATCTTTTTATCTCATTCATCCTCCCTCACAGCAACCTGTGAGGTAGATGTCATTATCCACATGTTACGGATGGTGAGATTGAAGACAAGAGATAAAGCATGCTGCTTAGTCAGGGCTGATGAATCATGGAGCTGAACTGACTGCCTGGGGGCTCTGATACCAGGCCCACTGCTCTGCCCCCTGAGCATAGCAGCCCCCACCTTCTCACAACAGCTCTGATGGGGCGAGTGTTGTATTCTCATCATCAGATGGCGGAGCTGAAGTTAGAAGTGTTAAGCCCCAAGGCACATAGCTCCTAAGTGGGAAAACTGGGATTCAGACACAACTCTCTCCAGCTCTCAAGCCAACTGCTCTTCTTGGGTCTTCACTCTGCCATTTTCCTGAAAGGCATGAATCCTCAGCTGTGCTTTTATCCACATTGTTGATATCAGGCCCTTCTAAGAGATTATCATGCTTAAATATGCATCCCTGTACACACATTCTTGGATACACACAAAACCAAAAAAAAAAAAGATGTTTTTAACTAATATTCTGCTGCTATGTACTCTATTTTCCATTTTATTCTAAAATGCTAGTTCTGCTAAGCGAAGTTAAGTCAGAGAAAGACAAGTATCAGATAATATCACTTATACATGAAATCCAAGATATACAAATGATCTTATTTACAAAATAGAAACAGACTCACAAACATAGAAAACGAACTTATGGTTACCAAAGGGGGAAGGTAGGGGGAAAGATAAGTTAGGAGTTTGTAATTAACATATACACACTTTTGTATAAAATAGATAATCAACAAGGACCTACTATATAGCACAGGGAACTTTATTCACTACTCTGTAATAACCTATGTGGGAAGAGAATCTGAAAAAGAGTGGATATAGGTATATGTATGACTGAATCTCTTTGCAGGTATGAATCACTTTCACATCTTAAACTAACACAGCATTGTCAATCAACTATAATATAAAATAAAAATTAGGCTAAAAAATAATAAAATGCTGGTCCAGACCCATTAAATTTGTTTCCTAACCCAGTGAAGGGCCACAGCCTAGGGTTTGAGGAACACTCTACAGAGTGTTCATACATTTGCTTGGGGTATTTATTTATATTGTGTGCTTAGTCACTCATTCATGTCTGGTTCTTTGCAACCCCTTGGACTGTAGCCTGCCAGACTCCTCTGGTCCATGGGGATTCTCCAGGCAAGAATACTGGAGTGGGTTGCCACGCCTTCCTCCAGGGGGTCTTCCCAACCCAGGGATTGAGCCCAGGTCTCCCACATTGCAGGCAGATTCTTTACTGTCTGAGCCACCAGGCAAGCCCAAGCATATTGGAGTGGGTAGTCTATCCCTTCTCTAGGGGAACGTCCTGACCCAGGAATCAAACCAGGGTCTCCTGCATTGCAGGCAGATTCTTTCCCAGCTGAGATTTGCTTGGGGTATTTACACTTTGTATACTGGGTCAAAAACAGAAACAGAGAAATTGGAACCAATTCCTCACTGGTCAGCCTTGGCTCCGATCAGCTTGGGCCACTCTGCCCAGTTCCTTTCCCGTTTCCCGTCCCCTAGGAGGTTCCTTCAGCTCCTGGCCACCTCCCAGGCCAAAGAGCAGGGGTTCTTCAAGCTGGAAGAAAGTGCAGCAACACATGAGCTCCTGGATAATGAGTGCATCCTTCACAGCTTACCCTTTCCTGACGCCTGTGAACAGTAATAAAAATGTGAGCAAACAGGGAGAGTTTAGTGTGTTTATTGCTGCTATTGAGAAAATAATGTGATAATAAACAGGGCCGGTAATGGAAATCACTTCTAAGAATAAAATTATGTTATTATGAGTTACGTGCAGCCATCAGAAAGCATTTCGTCTCTCCAAGTGGGAGCTGCCTGCCTGGCTGGCGCTGTTCCACCAGACTCCCGCTCCCACCCGGGAGCCCCACTGCTCGCTCCAGTTGCCAACTTGAACTTCTAGCCTCACTGACTTCTTGGCGTTGCTGATCTTTGGAAATGGGGCGCTTGGGCTGCTCCGCACTGTAATTAGTCCGTGTAATCCCTGGCGTGAGCGCTGATGCCTCGGTCCCTTCTTCCCAGCCATCCCTGTTCTCTCCATCTTCTCACACCTTGGCAGATGAAGACTGAGTCCCCAGAGATGGCAAAAGACAAGATCTAGGGGCCCTTCGTGGATTTTACAAAGATTTCCTATTTAAAATGTGATGGTGAACCAGAGTGTTTAACCAGAATTATAAATTAGATTCTTTAAAAGTAGGATACTTGCACCATGACAGGAGGTTGATGGCATTCTGTCTTTAGGGTAAAGGTGAATCCATTTAATGGTTCATGTATTCATTCAACAGTGCAGGGGTCTGGTCTGGATGCATTAGGAAGTGAGGTTGATGCAGGGCTGTTTCTGTGCTCTGTTCTATAGAGAGGAGGCAATGTGAACCAGGAGGCAGTTTTCAAACAAGACCATGGTGAGCTGCATAAGAGAGAGGAAGAGAACAGGCCAGGTAGAATCAGCTGGTAAAGAATCTGCCTGCAATGCGGGAGACCTGGATTTGATCCCTGGGTTGGGAAGATGATCTGGAGAACAGAAAGGCTACCCACTCCAGTATTCTGGCCTGGAGAATTCCATGGACTGTACAGTCCATGGGGTCACAAAGAGTCGGACACAACTGAGCAACTTGCACTTTCACTGCACTTTAATCACTGCAGAATCGAAAAGGGCTGAGGATGGGGCTAGGGTAATGGGGAACCCTTCAGAGGTGACAGTATCTTGCTGAGACCTGAGGATGGAATGAGATGTGGAGCGCATGTCCAAGGCAGAGTCGGAACAGCAGTTGGAGGCTGGGACCATCTCTGTGGGTCTGAGGAACAAGAGAAAGTCACACAGCTGGAGGACAGTGAGTGAGGGTGAGCGTGGCGCCGGAGGGACTTGGTGAAGCAGGCGGAGGTCACGTTGAGTAAGGGCTCTGAACTATATTCCTGGTGGAGATGGAAACTCTGATGCAGGTTGGCCAGGAGGCTGATGTCAGTTGGTTTGCATTTTTAATAATCACCCTGGCTTATGTGTGGGCTTCCCAACTGGTGCCAGGGGTAAAAACCCAGCTTGCCAATGCAGGAGATGGAAGAGATGAAGGTTTGATCCCTGGTTCAGGTAGAGCTCCTGAAGAAGGATGTGGCAACTCACTCCAATATTCTTTCTGGGAGAATTCCATGGACAGAGGAGCCTGGAGGGCTACAGTCCATAGGGTCACAGAGTCAGACATGACTTAAGCAACTTAGCATGCAAGACTTATGTGCAGACTGGAATGCTAAGGACCCAGAATTCTGCATAGCCACACTTTTAGACTGAATGCAAAGATTTGTAACATATAGAGTGCATAGCAAATTTTTTAATTGGTGGATAGTCTTTGTATGCTTTTCCCTGGCTACAAACTTCTTTTTAAGAAAAAAAAAAAAACAGAAACAAAAACCTAAAGCCTTTCTCTTTGTTTGGAGTAAATATTTATGGAAATCTTAATAACAGTTGTAAATTCCCCCCCTTTCCTCCTTCTTTGTTATCAAATCTGTTATCCTCATGCTGTTCTTTATTTTTTTCCCTCATGCTGTTCTACACATGCAAAACATATGTTTGACCTTGGCCTGCACCCGTTTCCAAGAAAACTGAATATAAGTCAATTGGCTGAAGGAGCAAATGCCATCTCTTTGAATTTGTCACAGAGAAGAACATGTTATTTACCGACGTCCAATTTCATTTGGTGTTTGGAGTAGCAGACATCTTTAGGGAGAACAAACTTTCACAGCCCTTGAACATCATCTCATATAAAACACTTGCTTGGTAAAAACAACCTCTGGCCCTTACTGTGGTCACCAAGGAGCCGGGGTGGGAGGGGTAGGTAGAGAAGATGGCCCCTCTGCCCTGTTGAAAATGTTCCCTCTTTGTAACCACCTTCTGTAGACCCACCCTGCCACTCTCTAAATCTCTTTTTTTCTCCTGTAGTCTGAGAAAGAGGTATTAGAGAAGCAAAGATAAGGTATTTAGGAAGAAAGAGGGAAAGAGGGGTGTGTGTGTGTGTATTCTTCTGTGAAGGGCATGGGTTTATCACAGAGTAATGCCTCTACTGTGAGTTATTGTTGTTTGGTCACTAAGTTGTGTTGGACTCTTTTGCGATCCCATGAACTGTAGCCCACCAGGTTCTTCTGTTCATGAGATTTCCTGGGCCAGGATACTGGAGTGGGTTGCCATTTCCTTCTCCAGGGGATCTTTCTGACCCAGGGATCGAACACTCATCTCCTGCCTTGGCAGGTGGATTCTTTACCCCTGAGCCACCAGGAAACCCTACTGTGAGTTAGTGATTCTCAAACAGGGCTGAGAAGCTCACTTGGGCAATTAACTTAAAAGGACAGTCCCAGCCTGCTTTGGGTTGAATTGTGCCTCCCTTGCCCCCATCCCCCTGCCCTCCCTGACATTCCTCTCTGAAAGTCCTCATCCCTAGGAAATAGGACTGGTGCACATGGAATTACACCAACTGTAATTTGTTGACTAGAATGAGGTCATATTGCATGAAGTGGGCCCCTCATCTAATATGACTGGCATCCTTATAGAAAGGGGAAATTTAGACGTGGAGGTGGGCACACACAGAATGCCACTTGAAGGCATCTCGAGACTGGGGTGATACAGCAGAAGCCAAGGACCTCCAAAGATTGCTGGCAACCTACCAGAAATTAGGAGAGAACCCTCAGAAGGAACCAACCCTGCTGACATCTTAGTCTCAGACTTCCAGCTTCCAGAAGTAGGAGGCAATGGGTCTCTGTAGTTTCAGCCCCCAACTTGTGGTCCTTGGTTATGACAGCCCCAGGAAACAAACCCACTACCTGATCCTGCTCCCATTGAACGTGTTCTCGGGGGAAAAGCCCAGAGAACCGAACATTTCAGAAGCCCTTCAGTGGCTTCTGAGGATGGGGTGAAGCTAGGATGCCCAGTTCCATCTCCCTATCTGTCCTTTCCCTGGGAGGCCACAGGCATTGTTCTCCCATCTGGCCCCCTGATGCCCTTGCTGACTTGCTTGGTGGTGGTCAGGTCTCTCGTGGGATGGTTGGACATGTGGCAACCATGATGAATTAGTCAAGATGGGACTGTTCACTTATTGAAACAGACATTTGTTGACATTCCTCTGCTTAAACATTTTTTTTTTTGCTGGTGTAGCATCCTAGTACTTAACGTCACACACTAAAAAGCCAAAGTTGCAAATGCATTCTTGCCTGACATGGACTACACACTGTTCAAGATGACAGTTTCTCCAATTTTAAAGAGCTCAAATCATGTCACTTGAAACTCTGGTTCTAGAGCTATTAGCTAAATAGAAAGAGTCTGCTCTTCATTCTCTAAGGTCTGTGGTCCTCAGGGACCTTTTCAGACAGACAACAGGGAGAAACTTCTTCCCAGACAAGCCCAGTTAGCAGTGTATATATAGAAAATCAAGCCAAGAGGGGACTTGTCATTTTATTTCTGGCCCATCTGACCTCCAAGTACAGCCTGCCTGTCCTAAAGCCCTGACTTCGCTATAGTGATCAAACAGAGGCATTGTTATGACCAGCCTGTGTCTCGGCAATCTGTAGCATTCTCCAGCTCACCCTTTGGGCTGGAATTTTTCAAGCTTGTTCTGAGCCCACAGGTGATCTTTTTTTTTTTTTTTTTTCTTCCTGAAACTTGGTAAGTTTCTGCTTAGCCATTTCTCCACTGCTGAAGCATGAAGCATAGTTATCATGCTCTAAAAATTGTTTAGACGTTTTCCACCCACCTCTAGCCAAATAACAGGAGCTAGTTTTTTGTTGTTTTTTTTTTTTTTTTAAGTAAAAATTTTCCATGGCCTCTTTCGAGAGCAAGAACCAGTTCTTTGTCACAGTATGAGGCTTTTTTCTTTAGCCTGAAGCAGTACAGGAGGAGGAGCGTGGGTTCAGGAAAAAGAAAGACTCGAGTTTGAAATGTACTTTTCCAGTTACTGTTAGTGTGATCTCAGGCAAGATATTGAATCTTCTTCCCAACCTTGTTTTCCTCAACTGTGAAATGGGACAATGACACCTTTCAAGCTTATGGTGAGGATGGGGGTTGATTTAGGTATAACAGATGGGGGAATGGTAAATGTGGGGGTTCTCAAACATGGATTCCTATGGGAACTTTTAAAATAAAATTGCCCTTACCTGGGACAAAGTGAAGTCGATTCTCTTGGGGAGAGTACACATCTGAATTGTTTTAAAATTTTCCAGGAGCTTCAGAAGCCCAGTGAAGGTTAAGAACCAGTGAGTCTAACAAAGATGAACTTCAGAAGCATAACATTAAGTGAAAGAAGTAACACAAGAGACCACAAATGGTATGATGCTGTTTCTATGACGTTCTAGAAGTGATAGGACTGTGGAGACAAGAATAAGATCAGTGATAGAGCCAGGGAGCTTGGGAGAGGAGTTTACTGCAGAGCGGCAGAGAGAAATGTTTTTGGGTGAAAATGCTTGATGGATTTAATTGTCAATACTCATTCACCTGAATGCTTCAAAATGTAAATTTTATTGCATGTAAATTATGCCTCATTTCATGAAAGAACTGTTAGCATAGGTTCTCAATCACCATTATTTTGATGATGGTGATGGTGATGATGATGAGGGAGGAAAGCAGTAGGGGTGTGAAACAATTTCCTAAGGTTGTATTTTTTGATAAGGGCTAGCTTGAAACTCCTGAAGCATTACAAGATAGGTCACCATAAATCCATAATTTGAAATGTGCACATTAAAACGAATGCATTTGACATGCTCTTAGTTCCAGATGTTCAGGTAAGCTTGCCGAATGGGGTTTGCTGATTCTTTCGTTACTAATAAAGAATAAATAACAGATGACTGGAAAGAGCATGGGGATGAACATTAGAAGCATTTTTAAGCCAAGATATTCAAACTCCCTGAGGTGTTCAAGAAAACAATCATGGAGAAGCAAGGCTCTTGGGAAATTCTTCCCTAGTCCTGATCCTGTGAGGGATGGGAGAATGGTGCTTCGTTTTACTCAGATTTGAAGACGAAGCCTTGAGAATGTGATATGTCTGAAGAGCAAAGATGTAGGAAGTGGATATCAGCAAAGACCTCTGGTGGAGCTTTCAGTCTGAGATGGGTCAGTGTTCTCACTCACGTGTGAGGACACAGGCATTCTGAACTGTTCTCCTGGTGATCAGAACTCAAGAGCTCATCTTGGCTTGGTTCTTTGGACTTGTTATTCTCCAGCTTGGAACAGGTCAAAGTGTTCCTCTCATCTTTCCCAGTTGTGTAACCTTTGACAAGTGATCTAAACTTTCAGTGTGTTAGCTTTCACACCTGAAAAATGAGGGTGATGAACTGACCCTGCTGACTTGTTGGACAGAGTAGAGATAACATACATGAAGTGTTATGCCCACTGCATGGTAAAGCATGCTGTATTTAGTAAGTCAAACCATGCCCCGGGCACTGTTCTCTTTTGTTTACCTCTTTTAATTAATTTATGTTTTACCGCAACCCTATGGGGTGGATATAATCGGTGTTGTCCCATTGCATGAATGAAGAAATTGAGAACAAAGAGGCTGGTGATTTGGCCATGGATGGATGGAAACCATTTGGCTCTGAATCCTATGCTCATAGCCCCTTGGCTCTACCATCTTCGATGTGTGCATGAGGCTTGTCGTAAATGGTGGGAATCTGCAGAAAGTTCAGCATCATTCATTTATCCTGGGGTAGAATTGATTCAGCATCAATTTCTAGATACTGTGCTGATCTGTGTGTGCCTGTGCACATCTATTTGCGGGGGGGGGAAAGGTTGCTCAAATGCAAGGTGATGAGTTTTGCTGTAAAGCCTGGAGACCTTGGCTGGAATTCCTGTCTGCCCCTTCCTGGGTGTGACATTTGATCTCTTTGGGCCACAGGTCACTTTGTATTTCACTTCTACAAAATAGGAATGCTTATGCCCATCTTACCAAAGGGTTGGGAGTGTTAAATAAAATGATGGATGTACATGTACCTGGAAGATTGTCTGAGTGTATAGGATCCTGGTAAAGACATATATGTACTGAAGATTAGGTCTTTTTAAGAGAAGCATGCAGCCTAACAAAGCTTATGGGGCTTATATTTCTGGCTTGGTATTTCAGCTTCTATTATATTGGTGGTGGTTCCCAGGATTGGTGGTTCCATCCTACCTTCTGTTTTTCTGAGCAAGGAAGAAGCATGGCACACACTCCCAGGGGCAGAACCTTGGGCATGGAATCCCAGAGTGATCTGATTTTTTGGCAACCAAGGCCCTTCATCTACTTCTCTGTGTCCAGGATGACACCTGACCTAGGGGACACTCCAGGAAGTTAGGAGGCATAATCCCTTTCTCAAGGAACTTGTCACCCAGCTTGGATGGCAAGGTACCACTGCATTTTAGGATGGTTATGGGGGCCTGTAGTTTTTTATCTTTGTGTCTCTGATACCTGAAACCTGGGCAAGTGCCCAGCACATGGTAGGGTTTTCATAAATGTTGAACCATGCAGCAGGTGCTCAAAGTGCTGCTACCTGGGTAGACTGGACAACCACACATTTCTGGGCTTGAGGAATTCTCTTTATGGAAATTCATCAAAGCTCTTCTCTCCCTGCCAGAGGCTCTGAGATGCTGCTTGCTGCTCTGGAAATTGTTGGCAATTTTCTCTAATTGATGTTTCACTAATAATTAGGAAAGAGTTTCCTTTCCATGCGGGAAGAGTAAGGTGTCAGTGAAGAAAGAGATATCACCCAGACTGGTGATGTCTGATTTCTTAGCCTACAAGGGTGTGGTGTCTGGGAAAGGCCAGGGGGCAGAGAACTGACCTGTATTGGAAACCTGTGTTTGTTAGAACTTAGCTTTGTGACCTCAGGCATGCCACCCTTTGTTAAGCTTCAAATTTCTTCCCTTATCTGGTACTGTGACCCGCTCCCACCTGCTGGATGTCTGCTCTGTTCCAAGTCTCACCCCAGGGAATAAAATTCACCACTTGGGACAGCTCCTGGGGTCAGCTGAGGAGACAGACGTGGGTACTGGGAAGAGGCCCGGGCCATGCTCTGGCTCTGCGGTGTCTCTCTGTGACCTTCAGCTTCTCCAGGCTCCTGTTTCCTCCTTTATAAAGTGCTGACGATGGTCCCTGCTTAGACCTTAGTGTTGCGAAGTCAGAAAAACTGCAGTGCTGCTTCTGCAAGGCCTTGGATTTTAAACTGTGATGTAGGAAGACATGAGTGTCCTATAAAAGTTGTCCTCATGCCTCAACATTTCCCCTTCCCTGAAGCCCTTCACATTCTGAAATCTTCCAGCAAGCCCTCAGTTCCTCTCCAGGGAGAATCAGGTTTCCAAGGGCTACCTTGCTGCCTCCACTGTAGGTGGAGGTGGGATTGTGGAGGAGGCATCTTGACCTGGGATTCAAGGCAGTTGGCGTGGCCTGGAGCTGGGGAGGGATGCTCTCTCCCACACCCTGGATTTGGAATTCTTTGAACAGACATTTGCCTGTAACCTAGTGATATGTCTGTCTCTTTGGATTAGGATCTAACCTCCTTGAAGGTCAGAATTATTGGGCACAATAATTCTGGAGTCCTCTTCCAGAATTCATAATAATTCTGGAGTCCTCCTCTGTCCCTGTCTCCTCAGCCTGAGCCTAGTGCCCTACCCAGAATAGTGGCTTTATGAAAATCCACCAGACTGAATTAAGTGGGATTGAATGACTAAACCACAAAGACAACTGCTGAACTGAATATGAACACAAGCCCTTCCAGGTCTGGGTAGAGGTCATTTTTGAAAGCTGGTGTGTTGGAGGTGTGGGTGGAGGCAGGCTTATGTTCTCTGACAAATAGAGACTGTTTTCCTGTACCCTTGGGGTTTCATCTTTTCTTTTGAGTCTTGAAAGCCCATGGTGTTGAGTGCATTATAGAGCAATTGTTCTTGGAGCTCAAGTTCCCTTACAATTCTTTTCATGGGAGGCTCATATGACAGGTTATGACATGACTCCATGAATCATAGACACTTCTGCTGCAGGCTCTTAGAAATCCTTTTCACCTGCCTGGGTCTTCCAACTAATAGAACTTTATTCCCCTCTTGGCCTCTGAATGCCTTCATCATCAGTGAAGGAGTTTTCTCCAAAGCCTTTCCCTGCTTCCACATTAGAAAGACTTAATCAAATACTGAGAATGCCCTGGAATGAGACAAAAACACTGCAGAGTGTGAGTGAGTGAGAGTCGCTTATTTGTGTCTGACTCTTTGCGACTCCATGGACTATAACCTGCCAGTCTCCTTTGTATGTGGAATTGTCCAGGCAAGAATACTGGAGGGGGTTGCCATTTCCTTCTCCAGGGGATCTTCCTGACCCAGGGATCGAACACAGGTCTCTTGCATTGCAGGTAGATTCTTTACCATCTGAGTCACAGCTGCTGCTGCCGCTGCTAAGTCGGTTCAGTCGTGTCTGACTCTGTGCGACCCCATAGACGGTAGCCCACCAGGCTCCCTGTCCCTGGGATTCTCCAGGAAAGAACACCGGAGTGGGTTGCCATTTCCTTCTCCAATGCATGAAAGTGAAAAGTGAAAGTGAAGTCACTCAGTGGTGTCCGACCCTTAGTGACCTCATGGACTGCAGCCTACCAGGCTCCTCCATCCATGGGATTTTCCAGGCAAGAGTACTGGAGTGGGGTGCCATTTCCTTCTCTGTCTGAGCTGCAGGGGCTGATCTAATTGAAGGAGGGCAAGAATATGATTCTAAGAATCCCAGATCCAAGGAAGGTGAGGTCAGGAGGTGCCTGGGGACAGGAGGCCTGAGGGAGTAAGTGGCACACTCACCTGGAATGCAAGTGATGTGACCACTGAAATCTTGGAATTGTAGGATTTCGGAGAGTCCAAGGGCCTTGCTTTCCTCCCAAGCCTACTGCTCACCTTTGCTGTCCCATCAGCCCCTGCTGCAGTGTTACTAAGTACATGGAATTCCCTGAATGTGGGTGCTTTGAGCCCCAAGTTCCTTCCACCTGTTGCTCCCTGTTTAGAATGCACTTCCTGGTTGTCCTTTGTCTGGATGCCCTATGCCCAATAATTCTAATCATTATTTAGAATGGACAGAAATCCGGCTGGACATTTTCTGGGCTTTTCTACTTTTTATAAATTTTTACTTATTTCTTTATTATTGGCTTTGCTGGGTCTTCATTGCTGCTCTCAGACTATCTGTTAGTTGCAGACAAGTGGGGGGCGCTCTTTGCTGCAGTGCTCAGGCTTCTCACTGTGCCGGCTTCTCTTGTTGTGGAGCACAGGCCTTAGTGTGCGGGCTTCAGCCGTTGTGTCACGTGGGTTCAGCAGTTGTGGTTTCCCGGCTCTAGAGCATGGGCTTCAGTAGGTGTGGTGCACAGGCTTAGCTGCTCCATGGGACGTGGGATCTTCCCAGACCAGGGGTTGAACCTATGTCTCCTGCATTGGCAGACGGATTGTTTATCACTGAACCACCCAGGAAGTCCTGAGCTGTTCTACTTCTATCAGAAGTGGCTCCCCCTATCAGAACACATTGAACTTATTAGCTGTCTGTGTTCAGTTGTGAGTTCTGAAACGGCCTTAAGCTGGGAAACGGCATGACCAATTTCCAGAAAGGTCCCAGTGCTGGCTTCTGTGGGAAGTGTGGCTGCCCTAACGGAGGACCTGGGCTGGGAGTGGAGACTGGGGAACTACACACGTCATCCAGGGGGTGAAGATAAAGGTTTGCAGTGAGGATATAAGAGGAAGACTGGAGTTGGTTCAAAGATGGTGTGGGATGAAGGAAGCATTGCACTGATGTGAAGTTTGGCCAGATGCTTGCAGGAAGCCTGTGATGAGTGGAATGGAATGGAATGGAAGAGGGGCCCTCCAGGGTTCCCTGTTGATGGGTAGTCTGGCTGCAAAAATTCCCAACAAACAAGGCAGAAACACTTGATCTGAATTTTTTGGAAGAGTTTCTTGAACCAGGTGTGAAACACTGGCATGGGAGGTGTCTCATTTCTCTGAGGGTGGCATGTCCCCTACCCCAGGTAAATTGCCACCCCTCAGGAATAGGTGGGCACAATTAGCACATTTTACCTAGGAGTCTTTGCTCCTGTGCTTCCCTCAGCCTCCAGGGATCCACAGTCAAGGTCCTGCCTGACCTGAAATACACAGTCAAAATGCCCCCTTGAAAGTATGTCATGAAAGTCAGACGTACTCTCTCTCCCTCTTTGGAATCCTCAAAGCTAATTTGAAGGCTAGGTATCACATCTTTCATGTGTTTGAGTTGAATAGGCATATCATTTATCTATTTCTTACTCCTAGATAAAAATATTTAAAAAATTGAAGTATAAATGATTTACAATTTTATGTTAGTTTCTGGCACATAGCAAAGTGATTCAGTTATACACACATATATGTGTATATATACATATATATATATTGACCTCTCTGGTGGCTCCATCAGTAAAGAGTCAGCCCGAAATGTGGGGGACCTGGGTTCGATCCCTGGGTCGGGAAGATCCCTTGGAGAAGGAAATGGCAACCTACTCCATTATTCTTGCCTGGAGAATCCCATGGATGAGCCTGGTGGGCTACAGTCCATGGGATTACAAAGAGTCAGACATGACTAAGTGACTTTCTTTTTCTTTCTATATATATATATATGTGTCTGTGTGTATATATTATATATATTCTTTTTCATATTATTTTCACTATGATTTATTAAAAGATATTGAATGGCAACCACAAGTCTTTTCTCTATGTCTGTGATTCTGTTTCTATTTTGTAGATAAGTTCATTCGTGTCACATTTTAGATCCCACACATATGTGGAAAATCGTTTTTGTACCCCACTATCTGTAGCCCCAGTCTAACAGCTTACTTGTACATAGTAGATGCTCAGAATTGTTCTTGAAATGAACAAGGTATCTAGCCTTTCTGGGAGCCAAAGGCCACAGTCATCCTTCTTCAGTAAAACAATTGGGAGCATCATAATTTTAACTCATTTTTTTGCTCAGAGCTCTGGGGCCTTGGGAATGTGACATGTCCAGAAAGACTCGGGGACAAGGGAACCAGCAGCACCAATTAAAGTGTGTACATGTGAGTGTGTGTAGGAGGGGGGAAGGGGTGGCATAGGAGCACACAATAAATGTACAGTACTGAGCACAAAATCAGCGTTTGACTACTTGTACAGTCTCCTCCTCCTTCTCCTTTCTGGATGGAGTCTTTCAGGACCACAGATACCAAACACCCTGAAAATCCTTCCATTGCAACAGCTGATACAGGAGAGATGCAGACAGTAAACCCTGGCGGGGGCAGCCTATAAACCACTTGGCAGAATTCCTCTTTGGGTCCAAAATTGGCTTTGTGTGTCTGACCCTAAGATTCCCAACTCCCTCTGAAGTGACCTTCAGTGAGCTATTGTTTGAGCACTATTGTCTATTCTTGGTGGCAACCCTAAGTTTCAAAGATCTGTAATAGGTCTGACCCACCGTGCATTCTGGCTCTGCCAAATCCTATTTTCTTTTCATCTCTGACTCTTCCAAACAGTTACCCCCTTAGGAAAATCATCTTGGAGGAGTCACCTAACTTCACTTGGCTTTAGTTGTTTTCAAAAGTCCTTCCTGTTCTTATAAGCTGGGGCTATAATTTCATTGCCATCCCTTGAAGGCTTTTCTACACACAGAGCTCCTTCTAGGAGCAAAGCAAGTGATGCTATTAATATTTTGGACAATGACCCAAGGCCCATGTCATCTCCTGAGAGGCCTCTTTGCTTCATGCTGTGGTTCCTCCTACTCTCCAAGCCCATAGGTGAGGCTGAACTTCACACTTAGAGGCTTTTCTCTACCGCATCGTTCACAAATTCTTTTCAGGAAATCCTGCAAACCCAACTTCAGTCATTCATAAACAGAAAGCTTTCCAAAAAGGTGTCTTTCCTTTAATCTTTACATGAAAATAAGTCAATGGTTGTGGGGTAATTCTGAGACTGTCCCCTTGCCCTGTGAAAATTACTGTGTGATGCAGATTAAAAAAAAAATGACCTCTCCAACTAAGGCCATATGGGAAATAGTTCTCTTCTCACATCAGAGGCCAAGCTACCAGCAGACAAATATAACAGTTTATGAATAATTCAGTTGTGCTTCTGATCAGCCTGTTAATAATGCTTGGAACAGATATCCCAGATATTGTTGAGAAGGGGAGAGTGCAATGGATGAAGGATGTTTGAGCATCCTGAGGCCCTCTGGAGCCTGGTCCTATGGAGACTTTGCTTCCAGAAGACTTGTCAGGTGTTTCCCATTCATGTCAAGGTCAGAGCCATAGTGAGTGTTCCTGTTCCCATGTTGTGGTCATGTCATCATCCAGTGATCAACTGACATCCATCCTGCATTATTTCCTTGGTAGGGCAGCTATGAATTTATTTATATATTTATATTTGGTCATAGAGCATGCAGGATCTTATTTCCATGACCAGGGATCAAACCCATGCCCCCTGTAGTGGAAGCATGGAGTCTTAACCTCTGGACCACCAGAGAAGTCCCAAAGCAGTGAAATTTTGAGCAATGCCTCCATCCTCAGCTCTCAGAATGAGCTCTGATTTGCCTAATGAATCAGAAATCTTATTGCCTTGCTATAGGAATGGGTGTGGGCTCTCCAGGTCTAAATCAATCCAAATACACAGCTATTTCTGGCTCCAGGGATCATTTTTATCATGGCCTCATAGTCACTTTCAGGTCAACGAGATGTGAAGGGAAATGTGTTGAAAAATTTGGAGTGTAGCTTTCCATTCCTCTGATCCTCCTACACCTACTTTGCTTCTGTGAGTCTAAAACTGAATTCAAGCCACATTGGAGAACACAGATGAGTGATAGGAGAGAAGCAGCCTGAGGCACTGGCTTCAGGCAGCCAGGAGGTCTGCTCTACCTCTGGGCTTCCGATGATGTGAACCAAGTCATTTATTCACAATTAAATTGTTTTTTTTTTTTTCTATGATTTGAAACATAAAGCAAACTAACTGATAGAGGGAGAGTGTTACAGACTTGGGATTTCCCAGGTGGCTCAGGGGTAAAGGATCCACCTGCCAATGGAGGAGATGAGGGTTTGATCCTTGGGTGGGGAAGATGCCCTGGAGGAGGAAGTGGCCTGGGAAATCCCATGGACGGAGGAGCCTGAAGGGCTACAGTGCATGAGGTCACAAAGAGTCAGACAGGACTGAGAGACCAAGCACATACATAGGTTATAGACTTGATGGGAGAGTGGATAAAGTCAAAGGATTCCTAGTGATGGGGCTGCCCGAGGACTTGGAAAAAGGCGAGGAGGGGTAACAGGAAGAGTGGTGGTGATGGTTGAGTTGCTAAGTCACGTCTGACTCTTTGGGACCTCATGGACTATAGCGCCCCAGGCTCCTCTGTTCACAGCATTCTCCAGGCAAGAATACTGGAGTGGGTTGCCATTTCCTTCTCCAGGGGACAGGCTTTGTGAAATGCTTATTCTGTACATGTGGGTAGCTCCAGTCTTCCAGGAGGGGATTGTACACTGGATGTCGAGCTCCTTGAGGACCCTGTGTCGTCAGCATCTATGAGTCCCTAGTGCCCACCTCAGAGCCTGTGTACTTTGTGGATCAATCAGTCAATGAAGGAATGAAGAAAACAATGAGTGAGTGGATCTCTTGTTGCTCCAGGCCATGCAGATTAGTAGGTACAATAAAGGTTAGAAAAGGCAGCAGTAAGAGGCCTTGGAGCAACCAGTCGCCAAATTTAAGAGATGAATTGAGAGGCCAGCATGAGATGACGCAGGTCCTCTCTGGTGATGGAGTGAGCTGGACAGACCGAAGAAAGCGGGACAGCATGGGGCCTGAGATCAGAAGAGCAGCCTTGGAATTACTATCTGGAGACGGGTGTCTGTTAATCAAATTCATTTTAGATGTGCTCCCTTAACAGACTTGCAGGCTTGATGGGATTACAGATCTGCCTGGTGAGTGCACTTTCCTGGAGGTGGTGGGACCCTGTGGAGAGTGACAGTCCCCTAGGATTACTCAGGAGGGGGTTCCAGGGCCTCTGGCCCAAAGACTCTCAGAGTAATTATAGTATCAACTGCATTATCAGTGCCAGCCAGGCCTCCTGAGAAGCTGGAAATCAATCTCTATCATTTTTGCTTTTATTTCTTCACCAACTGCAAGACAGAGATCAGCCGGGGATAGCTGGGAATTTAACATGTGCTTATCTCTTTCATGGGCATTCACTGAAATCAGAGAGCTCAATTAAAGCATCCAGTTCCCCATATAGAATTCCTGCAGAGAGGATCTGAGACCCTTTGCTTTCCTTCCACAGCCTCTGGTGTCTCACTCCATCAGTCAGTCGTGGTACCTCCTGTCTGAGTCCTGTGCCCTGCTTTACTCACAGCATGGAAAGACAGATGCATCTGTCTTAGCAAACACACCTCTCCTTCAACCACATTCCCTCCAGTTTGTGCCCCATTTTCCTCCTCTGCATCTCTTCCAACATCTATGGTGATAGTCTGTACCAAGGCTCTAAGTTTACCATCTTTAGTTCTGCACCCTCCCTCTGATGCTCTCTGCACCTTGACTTTTGTCCCTTCTCCTCTCCAAATCAGCTCTTAACCATGACCTCCCAGTTGCCAAATAAATTGCATATCAAAATACTCAAGACTCTTAGATGACCATGCAGTAACCATCCAATTCAGACACTTTGCAGGACCACTTTCAGGGCAAATGGGGACGAGTGCTGGGACCACACCCCACATCTGACTCTCCCAGAAGAACAAGGATGAGGGATGCTCTAACGATGAAACAGTTTTATCAATATTTGTTCACTAACAGACAGTGGACATGTGGCCTGGAGAGGCAAACCAACTTGTTCAAGGTCATACAGGATGTTAGGACTTGAACCCAGGCTTCTTGCCTCTAAACATATATTTAGGACTCACTGCACACCAGGCAGTGTTCTAAATATTTTACAACTATAACTCTCACCACAATTCTATAAAGTAGATACTGTTACTCTTGTCCAATATAAGTAATGAAGGGTAGGTATGGAGTGGTAAATAACTTGGCAGAGATTAGATCAGACCCCAGCACCCAGGGCTTGACTTCTGTGCCACACTGCATTTCCATTGTGCTGTCTTACTGTTCATGCCAGACCTTCCCAGCCAGGCTGTGTGATGTGCCCCATGGTTAGAAGTGGCCCTAGATAATCTCCTTGGTTCCATAGCTGGCTGGGTGGGGGTTGGGGCAGCCATGGTTTCTAGGTTGGTCCCCTATTGCTGAGATCTTCCTTGCCTCTACTCCTGTGGGTCACACAAATGTTGTTTTTCATTCTCAACATGATAGGCAACAATTTAATAGGTATCGTCCATGGAATGCAATATTAAGCTGAGCACTCTACCGTATGTTAGTATGGTGTTGTGTATGACTCTCTCAAAAATCTTATAGAGGTTGCTATAAAGTTTGCAGATTCAGTGGGATGGAGTGGGGGTAGGGAGAAGGGGAAGGAAGAGGCTCTGGAAGAGTGTTCATTACACAGGAATTAGTGTTCATTTCCTTATGTAAACACCTTCTCCTGAATTTCCCAGAAGACTAACCCTACTCTTACTTAATATAGTAAAATGTCCTCTTGAAATCAAAGTTGCAATTAATTATATAGGATTCCCATATAAAATGAGATAGCTCCTAAAACAGAATTACTGCTCACAGAAAAAGGTCGAATCAGCTAGTTCTTTTACAGTCTTGTGTTAGCTGTTTGCCCCCCCAAGACAGAGATTTTAATGATTAAGGGTGTTACTAAAAGCATAAATTGTTGCTAATTAATACAATACATGATCCCCTTAATTCCCCCACATTCTATGCTACTATAATAATAAAAATACCACCAAATAGTACTTAAGCCTTTAACAATACTGACACCACCACATTTGCATCAGATCTGTACAACATTCTCCTATCTAATATCTGATATGAGGGTTTGGCATTAATGAGGATATCCTCAAATGTCCCTTGGAATCTTCAATAATATGAAAATTCTACAAGCCTTTCCATTGGCTTCTCTGGTGGCTTGACAGTAAAGAATTCGCCTGTTAATGCAGGAGACATAAGAGGTGCAGGTTTGATGCCTGGGTCAGGAAGATCCCCTGGAGGAGGGCATGGCAATCTGCTCCAGTATTATTGCCTGGAGAATCCCCATGGACAGAGGAGCCTGTCAGGCTATACAGTCCCTGGGGTGGCAAAGAGTCAGACATGACTGAGTGACTAAACAACAACGACAAAAATGAATCTTGCCATGAAATGGGAGTCCCCAGATAACAGAGGAGTTCAAACTCATCCCTAGGGACACTTCCACTGTTTACATTCCCAGGGTTGTTTTGTTCATCTCAATAACCTCAGACATGCAGACGACACCACCCTTATGGCAGAAAATGAAGAAGAACTAAAGAGCCTCTTGATGAAAGTGAAAGAGGAGAGTGAAAAATTGGCTTAAAACTCAACATTCAGAAAACTAAGATCATGGCATCTGGTTGAATCACTTTATGGCAAATAGATGGGGAAACAATGGAAACAGTGAGAAACTTTATTTTTGGGGACTCCAAAATCACTGCAGATGGTGACTGCAGCCATGAAATTATAAGACGTTGCTCCTTGGAAGGAAAGTTATGACCAACCTAGACAGCATATTAAAAAGCAGAGACATTACTTTGCCAACAAAGGTCTGTCTAGTCAAAGCTATGGTTTTTCCAGTAGTCATGTATGAATGTGAGAGTTGGACTATAAAGAAAGCTGAGTACTGAAGAATTGATGCTTTTGAACTGTGGTGTTGGAGAAGACTCTTGAGAGTCCCTTGGATTTCAAGGAGATCCACCCAGTCCATCCTAAAGGAAATCAGTCCTGGATATTCATTGGAAGGACTGATGCTGAAGCTGAAGCTCCAATACCTTGGCCACCTGATGTGAAGAATGGACTCATTGGAAAAGACCCTGATGCTGGGAAAGATTGAAGTCAGGAGGAGAAGGGGACAATCAAGGATGAGATGGCTGAATGGCATCACTGACTCTATGGACATTAATTTGAGCAAGCTCCAGGGGTTGGTGATGGACAGGGAGGCCTAGGCCTGGTGTGCTGCAGTCCATGCGGTCACAAAGAGTTAGACATGACTGACTGACTGAACTGAACTGAACAGAGAGCCACCTCCAGAGGAAAGCTCCCAGGGACTCAAGGAGGAAAGGGCTTCAGAGAGTCAGGGGCAGGAACAAAGTGAAGGGCTTGTTCTCTTGTGTTCAAGCTTCTGTCTCTCAAGGGTTCACTCCATCAAGCACTTTGCTTCTCTTAGAAGGTCTGTTGTTAAATCACATAAAATGATACTCCTCTGATGAACTGTTCTTGTGTTTGTGGAGGGTGCACAGCCCTGGGGTGGGTGTAGATTAGGATACACTTTAGTCTGATTATTGGTGGATGTATGGGTTTCTTATGGTCAAAGTACTGCAAATGTAGTGGCTTAAAATAAAATCACCATCTTTTAGTTCTAGAAGTCAGAAGCCCAGAATGGGTCTCCCTGGGCTCAACTCAAGGTGCGTTAAGTCTGAGTTCCTTTATGGAGACTATGGGGGTGAGCCATCCCTTATCTTTTCCAGCTTTTAGAAGCTGCCCACATTCCTTGGCTCATGGTCCCATCTATCTTGAAAGCCAGCAATCGGCGATCAAGTCTTTCTCACAGAACAGCCTTTGAATGTTGACTTTTATGCCTCTCTTCCATGTTTAAGGATGCTTGTGATTACATTGTGTCCACCTGGATAATCCAGGATATTCTCCCTATTTTGAGACCACATGATTAGCAACCTTATTTCCATCTGCTACCTTAGTTCCCTTTTGACATATAACATTCACAAATCCCTGGAATGAGGACGTGGACATTGGCTAAGCCATTATTCTGCCAGACACATCAGATGGTGGGTCTGGCAACTGCAGCTTGACTTTTCAACCATGTGGCCCTGATAACATTCATTCTTTTGCTTGGGACAGCTAACATGGTTGGAAGAGCCCCTGGCTGACTTGTGATCAGTTGACTGACTTTCTTGATATGTCCACAGAATTCAAGAGAAAACTTTCATGCCAAGTCCAGTTTGTAACCTCGACTGCATTCTTTTCTACTAGCCATGTCTCTCTGGTATCTTGGGGGTAACTTAGAACCTAGTATTAATACTGCCACCACTAACAATACATTTTTCCTCTTTATTATCTCCTTTTTCTTTCAATACCTAACTTTTATTAATGAATACTATATTCTAGGAACCATCTTAACTTCTTTAACAGAATTATCTAATTCTTACAGCAATCCTATGAGCTAGGTATTATTTCCCCATTTTTATATATGAGGAAACTGAGGCACCAAAGCACATGCCAAACACAGGATTGATATCTAGGTCTACACCTCCATCCAAAGAGATTCAAGATTAGGGAAAACTAACACATGAGATTAAAAGAAAGGAACACAGCCTAACCAACATGATCCACTCCCCCCTTTCCAAAGTGCTACCAAAGCAGGGTTGGGGGTAGGGAACTTCGCAGTATCCATGGGGCTTTCCAGCTGTGGCATGTACTCAACATACATCTTCAGCGAGTCAAGAAGGTCTGATATGTCCATATGTCTGATATGTTCATATGTCTCCCCTAAATGGGACTTTGTTTTTCATAGCTACATCAAAGAAAGAATCCCTAATATTCAGTTGGATGGTAATAGAATTTTCAGTTAATGCATCTCTAAGACCTGGAATAGACTGTCATAGGCAATGTAAACAAAGGCAGGCAAAGTATCCCACAAAATCATGTGAGGGGACCTCCCTCAACTGAACTGATTCAGAGTTTAGACTGAAAAGTCATGTAAGGCCACTTGCCAAAATTTATTTTCTCTAATAGCAATATTATAGGTGCCCTGGGCTTCTAACGCTAATGCATCTGGCTGTAGGTTATATAAACTTAGACTTCTAAATTTATATCAAGCAGACAGTTCAGGTGGTAATGAAATGCTTTGGGTAAGTATAATTTTCCTTTCAAAAGGAGAGTGACAAAAAAGTGCCAAGGTTTGCAGGGATAATAACATACTTTACACTGAGTTACTGACAGGACTCCAGGAAGCTCCAATTTCTTGGACAAACATTATGGAGACACAGATCTTCCCAATGCCCTTGAAAGGTAGGTGGTAGGTAAAGTTGTTTTGGTTCCTTCCTATGACGTGAAGTGGGGGAAGGCTGACAGGTCCAGGGAGAACTGAAAAGGGGGCAGGACTCAGGACAGTGTAGGTCCCACAGCCTCAGGGTACTGGCATCTCACACATTTGGTGAGATTATACCATTAGTACTCTAATGCTAAAATGTTATTTTATAATTTGTATTGCATTTGCCAGATCATGCAGATCTCCAAACAGTCATGGATTTGGAAAAAATAAATCCCAATGAACTCAGAATCTTCTAGTTTTTCCGTTTCTCCATCTCTCTGGTTATACTTAGAGGTCTCTTAGGGACCACTTGTTCAGATATAATAAAGTACTACAAGTTCTATGGCTTAACACAATTGAAATGTATTCGCTCACATTTGGGGAATCTAGAATCTGAAATTAAAGCCATTCTTACTCCAAAGGTGCTAGGGGAGGATCCTTCTTTGCCTCTATCTAACTTTTGGTGGTCATGAGCCATCTGTGGTGGTCCTTGACTTGTCATGCATCACTTCAGTCTTTGCCTTCAACCTCCCATGGCACACTCGCTGTGTTTCTCTGTATCCAGATTTCTCTCTTCGTATACGGATAGCTCTCATTGTGTTCGAGTGCACCGAATTCCGGTATAACCTCATACTGACTTGTTTATACGTCCAAAGACCACACTTCTGCATCAGGTCACCCTTACAGGCACTGGAGGTTACGACCTCAATATATCTTCTTGGGGATACAAGTCCTTCCTTCAGTGACTATCTGATTTACTGAGACTCAATCATTGCAAGCTTCTCTATGTGACACTTTGAGAGAGACCATGATTGCAAGAAATGTGATAAACTTGGTTTCTTCTGTTCAGTAACCTAAGTGAACCCTCAAAACCCACTCAAGCCTTGGAGGATGCCAGCTTTGGAGCAAGACTCCAGCAGCCATGGCAACAACTTCCTTCTCCCGATGTTGTGGTATGGGGCAATTCTGTGCCTAAACAAAGAAGGTTTTCAAAAATGATGCTGGTGTATATATGTCAATCCCAATCTCCCAATTCATCCCACCCCTCCTTTCCTGTTGGGATCCATATGTTTGTTCTCTACATCTTTGTCTCTATTTCTGCTTTGTAAATAAGATCGTCCATACCAATTTTTTTTTTCAGATTCTACATTTATGTGTTAATATACAAGAGTTGTTTTTCTCTTTCTGACTTACTTCACTCTGCATAAGTTTCTAGGACCATCCATGTCTCTACAAAAAGACCCATTTTTGTTCCTTTTTATGGCTGAGTAATGTTCCATTGTGTATATGTACCACATCTTCTTTATCCATTCTTCTGCTGATGGAAATTTAGATAAATAGGTAACTAATGAGAACCTACTGTGTAGCATGGAGAACTCTACTAGCGCTCTGTGGCACCTAAATGGGAGGAAAATCCAAAAAGGAGGGAACATATTTAATAACTGATTCACTCTGCTGTTCAGTGGAAATTAACACAACACTGTAAGGTAACTGTATTTAAAGAATTCTTTAAAAAAAATGATGCTGGAAGAATTAAAAGACTAAAGGAGAAAAAGAGAGAGAAGTCACTGCCCAAGAAAAGGTCCAGGTTTTATAGGGCAGAGTCCCATCCCAGCTCTCTCTGCTGAATGGCTAGGCGCCAGCTCCCTTCATCAGCCCAGCCGAGCAGTACTTGAGATGGGCAGTGTGGTCTCTCTCCCTTTAGCATCAGCGAGCCAACACTGTACCCACTCAGATCACCACAGGCTACAGGCCACACTCCCGTTACTCTCACACCTGTAAACATGTCTCCAGGGAAGGGCTATTTAAGAGGATGTTCTTTTCTTTTATTGAGGGGCCATATAGGAAATGACTATATAAAGCATGTTTCTATATCTTCTATAAAAAAGCTACTAAAAGAGCATCCCTGCCGTAGTTCCATGAGCCTTTGTCAGGCTCTCTGTAACGATTGCCTCTTAAAAGTTGCTGCTAGAAAAAGGTTTGTCTTTCCTGTCACCCTGTTTTTCTTGTTAGCAGCAAAGGAGAGCACTAACGATTTTGGGGTTTTATGGTTGTTTGATTTTCGCTTTTGTTGTCAGAAAACCACAAGGGTCTGAGTCTCTATGTTCTACCAGATGTTTTGCCAGTTACTTTTGTAATGCCACTCACTTATCAGAATAAAAGCATCATCTTTTAAGAGGGCCGAGTGGAAATAGGACCCTGTTGTCATCCCTTCCCTGCCCAGGGGGCCAGAACTTGACTCTAACAGCCAAGTGGGGACCACCAAGTACAGACATCTCAACAACATGACACCCAGAGTGTCTTCAGTATTTTGAATGTGCTGTACACCTCATTGAAAGTGGCCAAATCCACATTGTGCAATGAGAAATTTATGCTCTTTGGCAAATATATATATACACACACATACACACACATATATATATATTTATAAATGCACACACACACACACACATACATATATATATATATATACACACACACCCATTTGAATGCAGAGTTCCAAAGAATAACAAGGAGAGATAAGAAAGCCTTCCTCAGTGATTAATGCAAAGAAATAGAGGAAAACAATAGAATGGGAAAGACTAGAGATCTCTTCAAGAAAATTAGAGATTCCAAGGGAACATTTCATGCAAAGATGGGCACAATAAAGGACAGAAATGGTATGGACCTAACAAGAAGAAGATATTAAGAATAGGTGGCAAGAACACACAGAAGAACTATACAAAAAAAGATCTTCATGACCCAGATGACCATGATGGTGTGATCACTCACCTAGAACCAGACATCATGGAATGTGAAGTCAAGTGGGCCTTAGGAAGCATCACTATGAACAAAGCTAGTGGAGGTGATGGAATTCCAGTTGAGCTATTTCAAGCCTAAAAGATGATGCTGTGAGAGTGCTGCACTCAATATGCCAGCAAATTTGGAAAACTCAGCAGTGGCCACAGGACTGGAAAAGGTCAGTTTTCATTCCAATCCCAAAGAAAGGTGATGCCAAACTACTGCACAATTGCACTCATCTCACATGCTAGTAAAGTAATGCTCAAAATTCTCCAAGCCAGGCTTCAGCAATACATGAACCATGAACTTCCAGATGTTCAAGCTGGATTTAGAAAAGGCAGAGGAACCAAAGATCAAATTGCCAACATCCATTAGATCATCGAAACAGCAAGAGAGTTCCAGAAAAACATCTATTTCTTCTTTATCGACTATGCCAAAGCCTTTGACTGTGTGGATCACAAAAAACTGGAAAACTCTGAAAGAGATGGGAATACCAGACCACCTGACCTGCCTCCTGAGAAATCTGTATCTAGGTCAAGAAGCAGTAGTCAGAACTGGACATGGAGCAACAGACTGGCTCCAAATCAGGAAAGGAGTATGTCAAGGCTGTATATTGTCACCCTGCTTATTTAACGTATATGCAGAGTACATCATGAGAAACACTGGGCTGGAAGAAGCACAAGCTGGAATCAAGATTGCCGGGAGAAATATCGATAACCTCAGATATGCAGATGACACCACCCTTATGGCAGAAAGTGAAGAGGAACTAAAAAGCCTCTTGATGAAAATGAAAGAGGAGAGTAAAAAAGTTGGCTTAAAGTTCAACATTCAGAAAACTAAGATCATGGCATCTGGTCCCATCACTTCATGGCAAATAGATGGGGAAATAGTGGAAACAGTGAGAGATTTTATTTTTTTGGGCTCCAAAATATCTGCAGATAGTGACTGCAGCCATGAAATTAAAAGACACTTGCTCCTTGGAAGAAAAGTTATTACCAACCTAGAGAGCATATTAAAAAGCGGAGACATTACTTAGCTGACAGTGGTCTGTCTAGTCAAAGCTATGGTTTTTCCAGTAGTCACGTATGAATGTGAGAGTTGGACTATAAAGAATGTTGAGCACCAAAGAATTGATGCCTTTGTACTGTGGTGTTGGAGAAGACTCCTGAGAGTCCCTTGGACTACAAGGAGATCCAACCAGTCCATTCTAAAGGAAATCAGTCCTGAATATTCATTGGAAGGACTGATGCTGAAGTTCCAATACTTTGGCCACCTGATGCGAAGAATGGACTCATTGGAAAAGACCCTGATGCTGGGAAAGATTGAAGGTGGGAGAAGAAGGAGATGACAGTGGATGAGATGGTTGGATGGCATCAATGCCTCGACGGACATGAGTTTGAGTATTCTCCGGGAGTTGGTGATGGACAGGGAGGCCCGGTGTGCTGCAGTCCATGGGGTCGCAAAGAGTCAGACATGACTGAGCGACTGAAAGGAACTGACTGATATATAAAATTATGTGAATTATAAAGGATTTTTAAAAAAAGTTTATAAAATCTGGATAGGCCAGAAGGATTTTGGCTAGTCATCTAGTCATGGCACCAGTTGCCAAGTGTCCAGTCTTTTTCTATGTCTCCTCATCTGTATGGATTCCATGAAGTCCAGCAGTGTCATGCCATCTAATGCTTCCACTTGCTCTCATAGGTAACACTGTCTCCACTAAAGCTGGGCTGTCTTCATTTCAGGACAGCCCCTTACTTAGGATTATAGACTCTGTCTCGGGGAGCCCACAGGGAGATGCCCAGAGGCCATGGAAGGAGAGCCCAGTGCCTGAGGCAGGATGTAAATCTGCCCTCTTCACTCACTCCTCTCTTTGTAAATCAGAGGAGGGGTGTGTGTGTGTGTGTGTGTGTGTGTGTGTGTAAGCATGCATGCTCAGGTGCCATTCTGTTTCCTGCAAGGAAACATCTTCAGAATTTGTGCTATGCAAATTCATTTCCTCCCTCTCAGCTCACACATTCCATCACGTGTAAACCAGATGTTACTGTCTAGAGAATGAATGAATATGTACCTAGATCCTCTGGGTTTGACAGCATGCATTATAAAAAGAGAGCTTTGGAAAGCATCAGTGAAAAGCTTAAAGAAGGAATCCTGAAGGAAAGAAAAACATCAGTGGTCTGTAGAATTGAATTGGTGAAGATGAAATAGAGCATATTCATGCATTCATTCATTCACTCACTCCACCATTATTCTGTTGAGCATGTACTTGGCCCCAGCTTACTTGTTCTTGCACTAGACTGACTAAGTTCTGTGTCAACCGTTAAAGTAAGATACTGAATATAAACAGACATTCAGTTGGGGTAACAGACTTAATTTATTAAAAAAAAATTTCTTTATTAAAAAATGTCATTGGAATATAGTTGATTTACAATGTTGTGTTAGTTTCAGGTGTAGAGCAAAGTGAGTCAGTTATACATATATACACTCTTTTTTATATTCTTTTCCCTTGTAGGCTATTACAGAGTATTGAGTAGAGTTCCCTGTGCTATATAAGTAGGGTTTTTTTTTTTATTAGTTATGTATTTTATATAGTGTGTATATGGCAACTCAAATCTCCCAGTCTATCCCTCCCCTCCTTATCCCCTGGCAACTGTAAGTTTGTTTTCTAAATATGTGACTCCGGTTCTGTAAAGAAGTTTATATGTACCTACTTTTTTAGAGTCTATATATAGGCAATGTCCTCTGATATTTATCTTTCTGTGTCTGATTTACTTTGCTCAGCATGACATTCTCTAGATCCATCCATCCATGAAGGTGGCATTATTGTGTCCTTTTTATGGCCGAGTAATTTTCCTTTGTATGTATGTGCCACATCCTCTTTATCCATCCCTCAACTGTGATTAGTCAGTCATACAAGTATGAAACTGCAGCTGTGACTAGTGCTATCAAGAAGGAAAGAATGCCAATAGCCACTAAGTGGAGAGATGACCTGCAAAGTGCGTTCATGGCTGATGGGAACGCTGCTCACTCACAAGAGACTATCTTTTAAAAACATTTACAGGTGAGCCAATTCCTACACAGACGGAGTGTGTTATAGTGTAAAAGAATGCCAGTGATGAAAGGGGCTCGGGGCCTGCCCTTTGTTTTACAGGTGGGGAGGCTGAGGTCAGAAAGGCCATCAACAGAGAAAGTGTACCACCCAAGCTTTCTTATTTCCATTCCTGATGCTTTCTTCCCTCTGCAGTGTTACTACCCTCTAAATCCTCCAATATGTAGGTATGTGTGTATGTACATGTATGTGTGTGTATGTGTGTATATATATGTGCTTATGTAAGTGAACACATACTTTGACTGTTTACCTCCCCTGTCCTCCTCGAGGACAACAATTTTTGTTTTTATCACACGTTGCTCTAACCTCCTTTGTTATAGGAATATTTTGCCACATATGTAACACTATATGAAAATACTGAACCCAGTTTGTAGTCGGTGTTTAATATTTGTCACCTTCTAGCCCTCTGGTCACAGCTTTGCTGAAATGTTAAGAGCATGCCTGTTTTCTGGGTTATCCGGTTAGCCCAGTACCCTGAAGGTTGAGACTTATGATCAATCACCTGGGCAAATCTGCTCTTTCCACCCTTTGGTTTGAAAACCAGTTTAACCAGTTGTGTTTTGAGTCTGGGAAGGAGGAGTCTCATCACTGTTGAGTCAGTGAATACAAAAAAACATCATCTGCCCGACCCTGTGACCCTGAATGTATCCCTTATCCTTTCTGGATCTATTTCCGTATTTGCACAACACCTGTATCGTGGATTTACAATGATGATTAAAGAAAGGTGCCCAGAAGAAGGCACTTGCCTGGGGCCGGGCACACAGCGTTGTTGTTGTTTAGTCACTTAAGCTGTGTCTGACTCTCTTGCAATCCCATGGACTGCAGCCCACCAGGCTCCTCTGTCCATGAAAATTTCTAGGCAAGAATACTGGAGTGGGTTGACATTTCCTATGCCGGGGGATCTTCCCACCTGGGAATTGAACCCATGTTTTCCTTCATTGGCAGGTGGATTCTTTACCACTGAGCCCCAGGGAAACCCCTGACACACAGTAGGTGCCCAATAAACATTTGGGAAGCTACTACTTGTTGAGAGGTAAGAGGGGGAGAAGTGCATGGTTGGCAATACCAGAGAAGTTGGATAAAATCATTGCAAGCCCAGCCCAGGAGAGCTCAGGGAAGGCCATGTGACACAGACGTGTCTTAAGCAGTGGGAGGAGAGGCTACTTTGAACGCTTATTTAGAAGTCTCTCCTGCCAGGGCTATCTGTGCATCCTGGCTGGGTTCTTTCAGTTCTGCAATTTTATCAGTATCCTGTGTGGTTTACTAAGGCTCCTTTCTCTCTGCTCAACTCAAGGCAACTCAACAAGCATCAATAGTTTCTTTTCTCTGTCTAGTGAATATGAAGTGAATATAAGAGTAATAATTTTACCCCCCTGCCTTTAAAAGGTTTGCCATCTAGAGGGGTGGGGAAAAAGTAAGTTGCTGAGGCTCCATCCTATGGCCTAGAGAGAAGAACACTTCTTTACCACTACAGTCCCTGTTTTTATAATAGTGCTTGGGACACAGTATTCACTAGATAAATATTTGCTGAACAAGTCATTATAGGTTTGAATTAGCCATCTCTGGATTCTCTCTTCCCCCATTAGGGATGAAGGAAAAGATGTTTCTTCATTGGCAATTGTGACCAGGCTTATTCAAACATTAGATTATTGACATTTGAGACCTGAGCTAAATAACAACACTTATTTGAGAAGACCTGTTATTTTTCATGCACCAGTTATATGCTTCGCCTGGAGAATTCTGTGGACAGTGGAGACTGGCAGGTTACAGTCCATGGGGTTGCAAAGAGTCAGACATGACTGAGCAACTATCACACTATATGATTTGCAAATAATATCTCTCCTTCACCTTACAGTAACATGAGCTAGGCTATGACTAGCCTTCTTTCACAGGTGATGACATCGAGGCTCAGAAGTTAAAGTTCAAAGTCATTCATGTCCAAAACCCTATTCACCTCAATGTTGTATTGTACTTAGTTTAGGGCAGTGGTGGTCTCACTTGGATGTTTGGGTAGAATTGGGTCCCTACAGTAGCTTCAACCCTCATTTCTTCTATTGGAATGAGTGTGTGAGTGTAATTCTTTCAGTACCTCCTAAATTCCTAAACTGACCCAGAGTCTACTCAATCCCCCATGTTTTGAACAGTCTGTAAGTGATACAATGTGATAAAATTATCACAACAACCCACACCCACAATATTTAGAGAATATTTGAAAAAGGCAACACTCCCAACACTTTTAGAAGCAATCTCAAGTAAGATTGTGTTTCTGAAATGAAATATGCAATAAAACCAATCCTACATAGCTTCTGCCAGCCAGAGACCATAGCAAAGATTTAGCAGCATCTAGGGGAAGAATATTATCCAGAGACAACACATAGAACACAATGAAACAATGGCATGTTTCAATCCTGCTGGATGCCATCCTAGTTGTGTCAGGAGTCCAGAAATCATCTTACATGTAGGGTAAAATTAAGAGGAAGGAGTGACTCATCAAGGGTTTGAGGAGGTAAAGTACCTGGAGTAAAATCTGCCTATCCTAGACAGCCTGTTCTTTTAGAGAATAACATTCCTAGCTTCCTGAAAAAGTGTGGACATTCTCTTTGGTGGTTCCCTCTCCCCATCATTGGGACTTAAATACTTCCATAAGTCCTCTTGCACACACCCCCACTTAAGGTTCATTCAGTACTTTTAAACATCTGAATCCCCAAATCCCCAACTTCTCTTTGAGTCTGGGCATTCCTCTGTCCCCAGTTCTGAACTGATGTAGGTTTGTCTGGGGACTAGGCTCTGCCCTGTTTTGAGCGGGCTTGCATGGGGAAAGGGCCAGGTTCTGTATCCACCCCACCTCAACTCTCCATGTTTTGCTCCTCTCTCTGCATTGCATTGCCCCAATCCATTTGCAACCCTGCACCATAGTGGTATACTAGGGTTGTGCTGCTTCCCTGTCTAAAAGACTTCACTTCCTTCTCTTAGGTCCTACCTGGTTCTCACATTTGTTTCATCTAAAGAGTTTTATAATTTTTAGGTACACCTAGTTTTTTGAACCATACCATTTCAAGAGTATATATATGTACATACCTTGGAGCTGTCCTTTAGAGGCAGGTATAAGGAGTGCAATCCCACCTAAGGAGAGTGAGGGGGGCATAAATCTTGTTATCATGAAATATACCTAATGACATCTGACATTTGCTACACTGATCTTGCCCATCTTTTTATTGAACTTTGTTCCATTGCTCCCACCTCCACGTGACATAGCTCGCCTAGAAGTAAAGGGTGGGTTGTCCAGTTGTCCTTATGATGGACCTTCTTCTACAGCTCTAAGAGGCATTTCAGCACTGGATGGACACTCTCTGCAGTAGAGTCACTCCAGTGTGCTCCTTGATTCTTGTCTCCCGTTAGGGGAGAGTATCCCCCTGCCCTCCTGCATCCATGAGGGAATGCTGGCTCCCATAGGTGATGTTGGGATAGCACTTACAACCCTCTTGTCATCCCCCTACACCTTCGAGAGGAGGAAGAGTGATTTAGCTCATGAGTGGAATATTGGGAGTCTGACGTCTTTGTCTATCTTTCTCATTTAAGCAAGGTTAGAGTAATAAATAACACTGCTCCAGGTATCCAGACCTCATTCATCCTTGAGGTGCTGCCTTGATAGCAATGAATGTAAGTTTTCCCCCTGTTCTTCCATGGAACGAGCCTTTCAACAGGCAGATTCTGTCCCTGCAGGGGGGTAGGAGGGAGGATGAAACAAGAGAAGCATGCCTGGATAGATCTTACTGCTCTGCTTCTACCTGGGCAGATACATTCAATTACTTAGAGGTGGAATCCCAGTGGCTTCTCCAGTGACTCAGCAGGTAAAGAATCCACCTGTATTGCAGGAGCATCAGGAGACTCGTGTTTGATCCCTGGGTTGGGAAGATCCTTTGGAGGAGGAAATGACAGCCTATTCCAGTGTTCTTGCCTGAAAAATTCCATGGACAGAGGAGCCTGGGGGGTTACAGTCCAAAGGACTGCAAAGAATCAGACACAACTGAGCACATATGCATGACGACTTAGAGGCAGAGAGGTGGGGTATGGGGTTGTTGTTATTGTCCAGTCACTAAGTCAGGTCCAACTCTTTGTGACCGCATGAACTTCAGCAAGCCAGGCTTCCCTGTCCTTCACTGTCTCCTGCAGTTTGCTCAAACTCATGTCCATTGAGTTGGTGATGCCATCCAATCAGTTCATCCTCTGTCATCCCCTCTCCTCTTGCCTTCAATCTTTCCCAGCATCAAGGTCTTTTCCAATGAGTTGGCTCTTCATATCACATAGCCAAAGTATCAGAACTTCAGCATCAGTCCTTCCAATGACTATTCAGGGATGGTTTCTTTTAGGAATGACTGGTTTGATCTCCTTGCTGTCCAAAGGACTCTCAAGAGTCTTCTCCAGCACCACAATTTAAAAAATTCAGTTCTTCAGTGCTCAGCCTTCTTTATGGTCCAGCTCTCACATCCATACTTGACTACTGGGGTTTTGGGGCAGGGATATAGAAAAGTTGTGTATGGCCAAGATTAAAACTGTGTTCTCAAACCCAGAGCCTCTACTAACTCTAATGTATCCTGAACTGATACACATTGTTTTTTTTTTTTTTTTTTTTTTTTATCCTGAACTGATTCACATTTCAGTTAGAACTCAGAAGGGGAGAGAAGTGTGGTTGATTTACCCCTTCAACTCAAAACAGCCTTTCCTCTGCTGGGTCTCCCTGGATCTGTTTTCCATGCTGATGGAGTAATGGTTGAAAGGCCCCCTTTCCTCTCTTAAAAGAAGTGTTGTCCAGACATATCTCTTCTTCCTTTTCATGTCTGTTCATGGCTTTGAAGCTCACTGCCTTTCTCCAGAGGAAACCCCTCTCTTCGTCTAGCCCAATCGAGATGTCATTCTTCGTTTTTCATGTACTCTCCCATAGCACTTCTTCTGAAGGAAAGATCTAAAACCTTTTTTTTTCCCCCCCTGTATGGGTCAATATCATTCTTCCTTAAGTCTTGATTAAATCTGATTCCTAGAGACTGCACATTTCAACTATTTACTTCCACTTAGTTTTTCTATATATTAGAAAACCCAGTGAGGAGTTTTATTCCCTTAAATGGTAAAGTTCCCTTTAATATTTAGAATGCTCTTGGGTGAAAGCACTGCAAAATCCAACTTAATTTAGATTAAATAACTATATAGCTTTTCATATCTGGAAGTCCAGAGGAAACACGCATTTCAGAATTGATATAACCAGGGATTCCAGCTCCATTCTGCTTCCCTTGGCACTGCCCTTCACTTTGATTTGGTCTGTTTCTGAGCCTGTTCTCAGCAGTCTGGCCCTCATGGATGACAATGTCTAGAAACAGAAGGGATAGTCCTTTCTGCCTATTTCCCAGAACAAGGAAGACCTTTTCTAGAAATTCCATCATACCCTTTTCCTGAAGTAAAATTGGTCTTTGTTGAGTCTCAGGTCCGTTTCTGGAGCAGCCACACAGGAACCCCTCCTGGGTTTGGGGTGGGCTTTCCTTCTGCTGAGGCATGTGGGTGGGAGAGGGGTGATGACTGGGATGGAGGGGAATTCTGCTCTGAGGGCGAGAGGCAGGAACCGGATATGGGTAGATAACCCAAATATCCTGCCACAGCCTCATTCCCCTAAACCATTCACTGATAGAATCTGTGGGCTGAACCCACAGTCTGGAGCTCTGAAACTCGTGCCCATGGCCAGGGGTCATGTTCAGGATAACTTGACACCAGGGAAGATCAGCTGCTTCTGAGAGGCTCTGGACAAATTATATGCATGCAGGAGACTTCAAAAGACCCTTCTTAGCTTTGGAAGCAGTTCAACGTAAGATAAAGAAGAATCCATTTCAAGTTACTTCTGCAGAGCCACTTACATTCTTGTAATGCCAGTATTTTAAAGGAAAAGCCTTCATGTTAATGGTCAGCTGGGAATTAATCTGGATATTTATGGTTTACAGTCCTGGCTGCGATAGGCAATCCTTTTATCAGGAAGGAAAACACAAAAAAGTGGCTCGAACGAAAGGTTTAATTATCCAGAAGGCACAGAGAGGCAAGAGGAGGGTGGGACAAACTGAGAGCAGTTTGGACATAGAATCACGTCCCATCTGGGAAATAGCTGGCTCGTGGGCAGCTGCTCTACAGAACAGGGAGTCTAATTTGGTGCCCTGAGATCACCTAGAGGGGTGGGAGGTCAGGTGGGAGGCTCAAGAGTGAGGGGATATATGTGTACACATAGCCGATTCACTTCATTGTATAGCAGAAACTAACACAACAATGTAAAGCAATTACACTTGATTATAAAAAAATTAACTAAGTAGAACTGTGGCACTGGAGAAGACTCTTGAGAGCCCCTTGGACTGCAAGGAGATCCAACCAGTCCATCCTAAAGGAGATCAGTCCTGAATATTCATTGGAAGGACTGATGCTGAAGCTGAAACTCTATTACTTTGGCCACCTGATGTGAAGAACTGACTCATTTGAAAAGACCCTGATGCTGGGAAAGATTGCAGGTGGGAGGAGAAGGGGACAACAGAGAATGAGGTGGTTGGATGGCATCAGCAACTCGATAGACATGAGTTTGAGTAAACTCCGGAAGTTGGTGATGTACAGGGAAGCCTGGTATGCTGCAGTCCATGGGGTCGCAAAGAGTCGGACACGACTGAGTGACTGAACTGAACTGAAGTAGATTTAATAAAAAAAAAAAAAAGTGAATGTAAAAAAAATCATTAAAAACCAAAGCAGGAAATTATCCCTGGAGATCCCATGGAAAAATGTTTGTATGACTAAGTCTGTGGATTCCTGTGGTAAGGGATGATAGAGTCATCATGAATTAGAACTGTAACTCTGGGGTCTTTCATTATGGACTTTATTTTTTCATTTAAGAATGTCACTTCTGTGATCATTCCAGGTACAGGAAGGGATGTCTTTCCTTGGGCTTCATGTAACCATTTATACGAGCTGATCACTGTGTAATATCTTGTGCTATTAAAAACCATATGCTCTTAAATATTTATAATGAGGAAAGTAATATTCAGCATCTTACATGCATTATTAACAGTCTCTATATACATCTTCTAACTCAATTACAGTGTGTGTTGTGCCTCTGCTGTTGAAACTTACCTTCCCACTTCAGTTATTATGTTTGTGGCTAAGGAATGATGGGTCCCCAAGGAGTATTGTGACCCAGAATTGGTTTTCATATGTTGAATACAACTTCCCAGAGTTTTCATATCCATTCACTTGCATGAAAACTCATATGTGTATCCATGTAAATATAAAATTAAAAGTCTTATTATTGAGATTTCAAGAATATATTAAAAGAAAGAGTACTTGTCTGGACTTTGCGTGACCTGAGTTCTAGTCCTAGATTTACTGCTGACTTGCTGGGTGCCTGGGGCAAGTCCCTTCTTGCTTCATGTTCCTCATCTGTGAAGTGAGAATTTGGGAATAGACAAGATTTATTTCCTGCAGAGCACAAGGAAGCTCAGGTCACACACCTGAGAGGCTGGAGGAAAGACAGCTGCAGAAACTCGTCAAGAGTTTGGCCAATGAGACATGCTTCTGGATCTAAACAAACCATAGGCAAGTGTAGTTTTCCAATGGGGGGAGAGGATGGTGGTTAGATTTGACCTTGTGGCTAGGACTTACTCAGAAGGAAATGGATCATCCCACTGTCAGCCATCCTGAGCAAGAAATACTGTGGTTCTTAGTAGTAAGGGAGAGGAAGATTTTCTTGTTAGTGTAGACTGAAAGTCTATGTCGCCCCAAATGCATATGTTGAGATCCTAGTCCCAGTGTGATATTAGGAGGTGGGACTTAGGGAAGTGATTAGATCATAGGGGTGGAGCCCTCATAAACAGGATTAGTGCCCTTATAAAAGGGCCCAGAGAAGGTTCCCTACCCCTTCCACTATGTAAGTACACAGTGAGAAGATGGCTGTCTAAGAATCAAGAAGCAATCCTTACCAGATACCGAACTGGTCCATGCACTGATCTTGGATTTCATAGCCTTCAGAACTGTGAGAAATAGCTTTCTGCTGTTTATAAGCCACCAGTTTATGGTGTTCTCCTGTGATCTGTTGCTCAGTCCTGTACAACTCTTTGCAACCTCATGGACTGTAGTAGCCTGTCAGATGCCTCTGTCCATGGAATTTTCCAAGCAAGAATACTGGAGTGTGTTGCCGTTAGCTCCTCCAGGAGATCTTCCTGACCCAGGGGTCAAATTGTGTCTGCACTGGTGGGCAGATTCTTTACCACTGAGCCACCTGGGAAGTTCTATGGTATTCTTTTAGAGTGGCTTAAGCTGACTGAGACATATATCTACTTGAAATCTAAACTCATACATGTGGAGATGCTTTGAAAGGTCTTGGGTAGAGGTAGAGTTGACAAGAAATGGAGCAGGAGTTGGGTGGGGATTCTGAGGTTAGATTTGTGTCAATAGGTTTTATTTGCAGCTTCTAAAAATGCAAATTATCCTTTCTCCTTTGTTAGATACTGGGGTCTTTAGTATGTCTTCTTGACATAACTTGGGTCTGAGTTCTACTCTGGGGAATTAAGGAGGTCAGTGTACCTCCCTGTGATACAAGCTGGGGTGTTAGGGAGGTCAATATTCCTTCTCGGACAGACATCAGAAGCAGCATGAAGACTTGCCCAGGTAGCTGGGTGGAAGGACTGGAGGAACCTGTTTCAGGGCTCAAGAGATGCAATCTTCTGGGAAGCTCTGAGACTTAACAGGTGAGAGCAGGATCCATGTCTGGGGCAGGCTAGGGAGCTAAGATCATCTTACACTCCATGCTGAAGATCTTAGCTTTCATCTAGGAAATGGGAGGCAGTCAGAGTCTTTGGAGCCAGGTGTTCATATATCATTGTTATATTTCATAAAGGAAACTGTAGAGACAGTGTGAAGTGGTAATGGGGAAGAGAAATGGAAATTGATCTAGTGTCACTCTTTGCATTCTCTGTCAGGTTTCATAAATTCCAGGAGCTCAGGTTTGGGGCTACAGATGTCTAGTGTAGTCAGTCTGGTGATCTGGAGTTCTCGTTATGAACATCAGGTTGTCCAAAATTCCTAGTCCTTTTGAACTCCTCAGTAGAGCAGAACACAGGTGACTTATGACTCTAAATTTGCATTTAACATATTGATAAGCATCACTATTTGAAATCTTCAAAAAGAAAAAGAGTGAAAATACATTGTGTGTGTATGTGTGCATGTGCAGGTGCATGTTGTCTGCCTGTGTGTGTGCATGCCAAGTGTGTGTACTGCTTGGATTTTAGAGCGTGAAACCACGGTGCGGGGTGAAGAAAGTGCCAGCCCAGGAGCCTGAACACGTGTGCTCTTATTCCTGCTCCTGCTGTGCTGCACTCAGTCACTTAGTTGTGTCTGACCCCATGGACTGTAGCCCACCAGGCTCCTCTGTCCATGGGATTTCCCAGTCAAGAGTACTGGAGTGGGTTGCCATTTCCTACTTCAGGGGATCTTCCTGACCTAGGCATCGAACCTGTGTTTCTTGCAACTCCTGCACTGGCAGGCAGATTCTTTACCAGTAACACCATCTGGGAAGCCCACTCTTATTCTTGGCCTGTGCCAATTAACCACTTAACTCTGGGTAGATCACAGCTTACCTAGGAGTCTCCTTCCTTCTCTGTCAAATGGAAATAGGGAGTGAACTAGACTTCCAAGGACTGTATCAGATATTACATTTTTATTTTATAAATAATGCCTTCCATCATAACTTAGAATTGGCATCCAGTTTACAGGTATTGTAAACTGCTTAAATTCCATGGCATGCCATATATTTTATGTAAGAAAAAAATAAATAACAGAAACAGAGGGAAGACTATATTGGATTTGACCTTGGCAGTTTCATTTTTAGAAATGTTTTCAAAAAGGCATGAACAAGCAAAAAAATAATCTAAGCAAACAACTGAGAGACCTTTTACCATGGAAACCATGAGACAATAGATATTGTGCTGTGGAAATGAATGAAACTGACAGTATGAACATGTAACACACTGTGGGAACATTTCTGCCTTGCAGAAGACTTGGAAAAAAATAAGGTCTTTTGGTATCTGCACATCAATAAGGAATGAAGGTCTGAATTCAAAAATGTGATATTAAATTCACTTATATTAAAATAAGACAAGTTTAATAAATGTTGGAGCAAAATTTTTCAACAGAAAAAATTTTTCAACAACAAAACATTGACATTTTGGACCAAATAATTCTTCATTGTTGGGCAGGGAGTGGGGGATGGGGCGGGACACTGTTCTGTGCATTGTAGCATGTTTACCAACATCTCTGGCCACAAACTAGATGCAAGTAGCATGATTTCCCTCATCCCCGCATTGTGGAAATTAAAAATATCTCCAAGTACTACTGAATATTCCTTGGGGAACAAAACTACTCCCATTTCAGCATCACTGTCCTAGAGTCAGGATTTTTAAAGAGTAAGCAAACATCGTATTTTCTTCCCAGGTGGCTCAGCATTAAGGAAGCTGACTGCCAATGTAGGAGACTTGGGTTCGAACCCTGGGTTGGGAAGATCCCCTGGAGGAGGAAATGGCAACCCACTTCAGTATCCTTGCCTGGGAAATCCCAGGGACAGAGGAACCTGGCAGGCTACAGTCCATAATAGGGTCACAGAATCAGACACAATTGAGTGACTGAGCAAGCACACAAGTATAGCATTTAGAGACAGACAGACCTGAATTTGATTCTTGGTTCTGCTGTTTACAAGCTGTTTAATCTCAGAAGAGTTACCTGTCCTTCCTAAGCTCTGGTTTCTTCATCTGTAAAATGGAGATAACATTGACAATCTCCCAGTGTATCAAAAGGATTAAGTTAGAAAGGATAAAAACTGTAAAGGGTCTAGAATGTGGGTGCCTGGTGTGGGAAAGCCATGCTGGTGATGAATAGGAAAAAAGGGGAATGCAAGCCCTGCACTTTGTGGAGCTATTTCTCCACTCTTTTCCAGCAGCATATTGGGCACCTACCAACCTGGGGAGTTCATCTTTCAGTGTCACATCTTTTTGCCTTTTCATACTATTCATGGGGTTCTCAAGGCAAGAATACTGAAGTGGTTTGCCATTCCCTTCTCCAGTGGACCACATTTTGTCAGAACTCTCTACCATGATCCATCCATCTTGGGTGGTCTATACAGCATGGCTCATAGTTTCATAGTTAGACAAGGCTGTGATCCAAGTGATTAGTTTGGCTAGTTTTCTGTAATTGTGATTTTCATTCTGTCTGTCTTCTGATGGATAAGGATAAGATGCTGGGAGAGATTGAAGGCAAGAGGAGAAGGGGACAACAGAGGCTGAGATAGTTGGATGGCATCATTGGCTTGATGGACATGAGTTTGAGCAAGCTCCATGAGCTGGTGATGGACAGGGAAGCCTGGCGTGTTTCAGTACATGGGGTCACAAAGCATTGGACATGACTTAGTGACTGAACTGATTGAAGCCCTACTCTAGGTTAGGAAAAGGCACATATCACAAAGAGTTGTTTGCATTTATATATGGTTGCAGAAGCCTACATCACAAAATGAAATGTTCACTGAACCTTTAATCACAGTAAAGAAAAGAAAGAAATCACAATAAAGAAAGCAGAGGTGATGTTTACTGGGCATCACCAGTAATCATCAACCAGTATCATTAGATAACCCCCAGGGCATCCAACACTATGCTAACTTCTTTCTGTTCATCACCTCCCTTGGTCTGTCACTACTTGTTTGTGATATTTATTTATGAGGCCAGCTTTCAGATTAGATAACTGAGGTTCTGAGAGATAAAGGATCCCATCTGGAATCACACAGTAATGTCAGGTTTGTTCAGTTTCAGAGTCCCTAACTTCACTTCCCCCAAAGATGAGAGGGGAGGCCAGGGATACAGCCTTGAATATTTGAATAAGAGCAGAATTAACATGAATTTGAAGGGGGTTGACTCTGCTAGTGACATATCTTGCTTGAACATAAATCATGCTAGCTAAGTGAGTTTGTCTCAAGACACCAAGTTACAGACACTATGAGAAGTGTTCAGAGAGGATGGGACTCAGTTTGCAGAAGACAGAGCCTGTTTTTCTCATGGATTCACTGCACAAGAAAAGCTAATGCCATACATTTAATATAATTAATTTATTTTAATATACAATTAAAAATCTGGCTAACTAGATTCTCCTTTGTCAGCTTTCTTCTGGAAAAGCTGTGCCTAAGAGAAATCTTTCTTCCGGTCCTCCCTGGCCCCAATCTTTCACACTGGGAGAGGGGAAAACCCTGATTCATGGGTCAGAGAATTGGGTTGTATTGCCTTTGAAATATTGGTGCATGGTAGGAATGGTTTCCAATTACAGCAGACGGAGTGCACAGTCCCAGCACTGTTCTATTTAAATAACTGCTGAATCGCCAGGGCTGCTTTCCTGTTTCTAGCTCCCTGAACAAGTAAATAATGGAAAGAGAGAGAGAGAGAAAAATTCAGCTCTTGTAATAAATAACCATACAACCTGGGGTTGGAACCTCATTTCTTGATCATATTTCCTCCCCTACCCCAACTATTTTTTCCTACTAGAACTCTGAAATATAAGTTGCCTTTTAAAATAAAATTTAGAATCAAAACTTTTGCTTGCATATTTAGGAAAACTTCCAGCATGTTGCAGTGGGAAATAATACCAGCTTTGGAGTCAGACTTGGTGGTGAATCCCAGCTGTTAACAGGCAATGTGGTCAATGGAAGATCTCTGACTTTATGGAGTTTGAATTGCTTGGGATTTGATGTCAGACCAACCTGTCAGGGAACTTAAATCTCTGTGAGCATCTGTAAAATGGGTAGGTCATCATATGACTGGCAGGATGAGGAATCAGGATAATTTATATGAAATCTCTAGCATAGTTCCTGCTATAGAGCAGTCATTTAATAAAGGGACAGATATTTTTCATAGTTATCAATTTTCTTATTAGACATAAACATATAAATAGGTTATTATTCAATTTATGTTATAAAATGTACAGAGCTGGTAAAATGGAAGTTATGCTAAAGGCAGATACACAGATGAACTTAAGAAAGAGAATTCGATGTGGACCAGAGTTTGGCATTCTTTTAGGAATGACATGTGGCATTTGTGAGCTGTATTATGACACATGGGTGATGGGACTGGTTGGTAGTCATGATCTAACAGTTACCAGGGGGCAAGATAGGAGGGTTGCGTGGGGGTGTCGAGGGGCCTGGGAGCACAGGCTTGCTGTCTGTATGCCCCAGGGTCACCATGATAAGGGGGGAGCTTTTTGATAACACCTCCTCTGACTGACTGGCCCAGGGAGGCAGAGACAAGTGCACTGAGTGGGCAAGAGGATTTAACAAAAGGATTGCAGAAGTCCACTAGATGACCTGGTTTAAAGGAATCATTTGGTCCAGGCCCAGCAGATGTTTGAATTTCTGCTACATCTTGCCAGCAAGATATCTCCCATCCTCTACCTGGGCACCTCAGCAGTGGTGAGCTCACGGCTTCCAAAAGTAATCAGTTGTGAACATCAGAGAAGAGATTTCTTCTCTAGATGGAACCTGGCCATGTTTGCCTGTTGCACATTCTCAGGTTCTTCTTCTAACCTCTGGGGTCACCCAAAGTCAGTCTGTTTTCTCCTTCCAGTGGGGTTTTCTGGATCTCCATGGCACCTGCTGTCTCCTCTGTATCTCACTCACCATCCCCAGGTCTCTGATGGCTTATTCAGCGCTGTGCTGGATGTGAAGCATACTTGCAATTCCAGTGACGGCATGGAGAAACTATAACCTTGGGTGGAAGTGGATCTTGCTAGAAGCTGGGAATCTCTGTACTTCCCATATGCACCCAAGGACACAGAGGTATGTCCTTGTTGGCAGAGAGAGCATGGGAGGAGGACGTGCATGACCTTGCAGGTCACTTGAGCTGTATATGTGTCACTCCTTGTGCAGTGGGGACAATCAGTTCAGTTCAGTTCAGTCACTGAGTCGTGTCCGACTCTTTGCGACCCCATGAATCGCAGCACGCCAGGCTTCCCTGCCCATCACCAACTCCCAGAGTTTACTCAAACCCATGTCCATCAAGTCGGTGATACCATCCAGCCATCTCATCCTCTGTCATCCCCTTCTCCTCCTGCCCCCAATCCCTCCCAGCATCAGGGTCTTTTCCAATGAGTCAACTCATCCCATGAGGTGGCCAAAGTACTGGAGCTTCAGCTTCAGCATCAATCCTTCCAATGAACACCCAGGACTGATCTCCTTTAGGATGGACTGGTTGGATCTCCTTGCAGTCCAAGGGACTCTCAAGAGTCTTCTCCAACACCATAGTTCAAAAGCATCAATTTTTTTGCACTCAGCTTTCTTCACAGTCCAACTCTCACATCCATACATGACCACTGGAAAAACCATAGCCTTGACCAGATGGACCTTTGTTGGCAAAGTAATGTCTCTGCTTTTTAATATGCTATCTATGTTGGTCATAACTTTCCTTCCAAGGAGTAAGCATCTTTTAATTTCATGGCTTCAGTCACCATCTGCAGTGATTTTGGAGCCCCCAAAATAAAGTCTCAAACTATTTCCACTGTCTCCCTATCTATTTCCCATGAGGTGATGGGACCAGATACCATGATCTTAGTTTTCTGAATACTGAGCTTTAAGCCAACTTTTTCACTCTCCTCTTTCACTTTCATCAAGAGGCTTTTTAGTTCCTCTTCACTTTCTGCCATAAGGGTGCTGTCATCTGCATATCTGAGGTTATTGATATTTCTCCCAGCAATCTTGATTCCAGCTTGTGCTTCTTTCAGCCCAGCCTTTCTCATGATGTACTCTGCATATAAGTTAGATAAGCAGGGTGACAATATACAGCCTTGATGTACTCCTTTTCCTATTTGGAACCAGTCTGTTGTTCCATGTCCAGTTCTAACTGTTTCTTCCTGACCTGCATACAGGTTTCTCAAGAGGCAGGTCAAGTGGCCTTGTATTTCCAACTCTTGAAGAATTTTCCACAGTTTATTGTGATCCACACAGTCAAAGGGTTTGGCTTAGTCAATAAAGCAGAAATAGATGTTTTTCTGGAACTCTCTTGCTTTTTCGATGATCCAGTGGATGTTGGCAATTTGATCTCTGGTTCCTCTGCGTTTTCTAAAACGAGCTTAAACATTTGGAAGTTCACGGTTCATGTATTGCTGAAGCCTGGCTTGGAGAATTTTGAGCATTACATTACAGGTGTGTGAGATGAGTGCAATTGTGCGGTAGTTTGAGCACTCCTTGGGATTGCCTTTCTTAGGGATTGGAATGAAAACTGACCTTTTCCAGTCCTGTGGCCACTGCTGAGTTTTCCAAATTTGCTGGCATATTGAGTGCAGCACTTTCACAACATCATCTTTCAGGATTTGAAATAGCTCAACAGGAATTCCATCACATCCACTAGCTTTGTTCATAGTGATGCTTTCTAAGGCCCACTTGACTTCACATTCCAGGATGTCTGGCTCTATGTGAGTGATCACACCATCGTGGTTATCTGGGTCATGAAGATCTTTTTTGTACAATTCTTCTGTGTATTCTTGCCACCTCTTCTTAATCTCTTCTGCTTCTGTTAGGTCCATACTATTTCTGACCTTTATTGAGCCCATTTTTGCATGAAATGTTCCCTTCATATCTCTAATTTTCTTGAAGAGAGCTCTAGTCTTTCCCATTCTGTTGTTTTCCTCTATTTGTTTGCATTGATCACTGAGGAAGGCTTTCTTATCTCTCCCGTCTATTCTTTGGAACTCTGCATTCAAATGGAAATATCTTTCCTTTTCTCCTTTGCTTTTTGCTTCTCTTCTTTTCACAGCTATTTGTAAGGTCTCCTCAGACAACCATCTTGCAATAGTATTTCTTAAATTTGCAAAGTTCAAGTGAAAAAATGTGTGTGAAAATACTGTGTCAGTCGTGAACCATCTGACCCATTGATAGTAGATCTTATGACAATGGCTAAAGGCATTCCATGGTCATCTCTCTTTTTTAAATTACTCCCAGAGAAATTTCCTGGAAGTGTTGCTAATCCCAAGAGTTTCCTCAAACTTGTGGTTTTGCTCTGACTTGTTTGTAAAAGTTGGTCATGCCAGGTACTTGACTGGGCACACAGATCATAAATAGATGACTTTGTCATTGCCCAGGCCAAATGTGGCATGAAATCATTCTAGCTGGAATGTAGGTCAGTCTTCTTCCTTAATGATGAAAAGTCCCCAGAGACTTGCCATTGAAAACACAGAGGGTGTGTTTTCTTCCTGTCATTGGTGTTGGCTCACTTTGCTAAATAGTGCTGCTAATTCAGCTGTGATAGCTTTGATGGTTGACCTAGAAATTGGCTACAGCCCAGCACCAGACTGTTATCACTTGATTGCCAAGGAATCCTTGACTACAGAGGATGGAATATTCTCCACCATCTCTTGCTTACATCTAGGTCTTCTGCTGGGTGCCAGGGAACAGGAGACAAATTCTAGATGAATGGGAGATGTAGACACAGCCACAATCACAGTAACCAGGAAAATGCTAGAAGAGAGCTTACACATGCTTTGGGAAGGGGAGGGATACCTTCCACCCTCAGCCTGGGCAGAAGTTTCTCCTCTTCTCTGCACCCCACCTTGATATTTATATATGCCTCTGTTTCCTATCGCAGCATTTACCCTGTGGTATCTATGAGTTGGCCTCATGTTCTTGATGCTCATTTGACTGAGCACCCTTAAAAGCTGGGTCTACTGATCAGGCTTCTATTAACAAGCATGGTTTCTGACACAGTAGTCGATAACTGTGCAGTGAATGGCAATTGAGATTGAAGAAATGTTTTTTGAAGAAACTTCTGGAAGCTATATCTTGAAGCAATAGAATTTCTATGGGTTAAAAGGGATGGTGAGCACTTTGAATCAAGGATGGGAGGTGGGAGAGCCTGACTTCTTTGGGAAAATGTTTGACTTAGAGGCTGGGATCCAGGTTCACTATTGTTTGTGGAATGCCCATCCAGGACACTGGACATCATTCAGAATTCATTGATTAACCAGAACATCTTGGAACACAGGTATTGTCTGATGCCCATTATCAATGTGAGTTCCCTGAGACTTGGAGTAAATAAATTGCTAAAGTACTTAAAGTGACTAAATTGGGACTTGGGGTTCGCTGGCTCTGAAGGCTATTGTATCTCAGACAAGGCATCTGAGCTATATGTATTGGATGTTCGTTGTCAACCTGAACTTCATACCCTTCTGAACCTGTCCACCCTGAACACACATGCCCCCACTCCTAGTAACCTAGTCCAAGGGCATCTTTCTCTGGAAGTTGCTCTCTTCCTCAGTCTAATCTTTGGGCAATGTGCTTTAATCAGAGATTGATTCAACAGAGGACATTAGAAATCACTGATGATCTTTTTAAGGAAACAAGGCCCATGTGGGTGTTGCCTGGCCCAGCACCCCTGAAAGCAGGAAGGGTGGGGGTGAGCAGATCCAAGTTTCCCAATTTGTTTTATTCCAATTGCCTCTATGCACAAAGGATTCCAGGGAATGTGTGGTTCCACTTCAAAGCTGCTACCGAACAGAGTGTAACATATGGCAGGTAGTTTTAATTGTAGAAATTAAGGACACTATCCTTAGATGGGGAAACTCATTCTGGAAAAGTGATTTCTATGTTGACAAAATATCTAACTCCACCCATCTGTCACTCCAGTTACTTACACAGCACCCATGATTGGTTTCCTGTAGACTCTGTCCTTCAGAGACATGCAGGTATCAGATCAACTGTGAAGGTTTGGCCACATGTCAACTGTCCATGGTGGTACTAAGAAAGTCCAGGATCTGGGCCTTTACCCAGATCTGGACCTGTCTGGACCTGTCTCAACAGGTCCCAGATCACACATGCAGAATAAAGAACCTACTGAATGAGTAGTTTTCAAGCACCTTTCTATGGGGAGCATAAGATCCAGAGCCATGGAGGTTGCAACTTTTACCCAGGATCTCCTTTGCTCTCCAGGGCCACACCACGTGCTCCGAGCATCTACCATGGGCCCGATCCTGTGATTGGCATGCTCATGTTTGTTATCTAACTTAACTAGCTGAGTGACCCTGGGAGGTAAAGATTAGTTCCCCTATTTGCAGATGAGTGCAGTGTCATTAAAGGGAGCTGAGATGCGCCTAAAGTGAAAAATGGAGCATCTGGTACCTTTTAGCAGTTTGAAACAGGGTGAACAGAAGGTAACAAGCATTAAGATGGAACTGATAGTGTAAGAAAGAGTAGGCAGGGGGTAAATTCAACTTTGGTTGGAAATAGGACATCAGGCTACTTCTTAATGCAGCTGTTTCCTACAGTCAGTAAGAATGTTGTTTCTCTTAGCCTGACGTTGCTGATGAAGTTCAAGAGGGGAGGTGGCCGTCTGTGTGGAGCAGGGCATATAGGGAAGAGAAGGTAGGTGGGGGACATCACCCCAATGGCCTTGACATCTGGCTCTGAGGCCCAGATCCTGGACTTTCTTAGTACCACCACAGACAGCTAACATGTGGCCAAACCCTCACTGATGTCCTGAAAGAGTAGTGTATGAACAGATGCCAATTTAGACTGATAATCAAAGGTATCCTTTTCTGAGTAAGATGGCTGTGTCCTTCATCCAGGGCACCTCTTCACCTAACATCAAGGTTATCTGGGAACTTGTAATTGTCAACAGAGTGCTTGATGAGCTTGGAATGAAAGCAAAAGAAGGCAATTGGTTGGGTTTTCCAAAAAAGTTCATTCAGGTTTTGATGGGGAAGATCCCTTGGAGAAGGAAATGACAACCCACTCCAGTATTCTTGCCTGGAAAAAATCCCATGAACAGAGGAGCCTGGTGAGCTCCAGTCCATTGGAAGCAAAGAGTCGGACACGACTGAAGAAACTTAGCCTGCAAAGAAAAACATGAACAAACTTTTTGTCCAACTCAGTATATACTCCTGGCTTGGGAAGTTCTGGCTCACAGGCTAACTCTGACCTGCCACCTGTTTTTGTAAATAAAGTTTTATGGAACATGGCCAGACCCGTTTACTTATAGGTGGCCCTGGCTGTTTTCATGTTAGAGCAGCAGAGTTGAGTAGTTGCAAGAGACCACATGGGCCCAAAGTCTACAATAATAACTGTTTTGTCCTTTACAGGAAAAGTTGGTCAACCCCTATTCTAGTTCATATAGACTTGCTGCCCCTTATTTTCTTGTTTACATGTACTCTAATTAATTCTATTTCTCCAGATCTCCTAAATCTTTCTCTCTTCTCATTCACATAGTTTTTCCCTAAGAATTTTAGAGAATTGCAGATGACTTCCTCCCAATCAAAGAAACATGGGCAAAAGAGGACATAATTGGCTCATACAGTATAGTCAAGGTTGAGCTGGCTTTATAAACATCTAGAATTATAGACATTGGAATCACAAAGTATTTTGCATTCTCTAAGCCTTTTTTTTTTTTTTTGGTCTGTGAACTATTCTCGCCTACTATAGGGAGGCTACTTCTTACTCGGAGGCGCGACTGTTGGCTATGACTGTTGGTGTTGGATCTTAAAGTGTGAAGGGGTTTCCTTCCCCAGCTCAGGTTGAAAAGCCTCCAGACTGGTCCAGCTTTATTCATTTACCCAATGCTTGGGACCAATCAATGTGGCCAGTGGTAGAAAGTAGTGAGGAGCTATCATCCTGGGTCCAGATTGGCTTCTGTGGATGCGGTCTGATAGTAGAAGAGGGAACCCAGAAGATCCAGGGCCTGAGGGCTGGGCCCCTTCATCACACTATCACTCACAACCGATTTGCACCAGCCCCACCTACTTCCTTCAAGCCCTTAGCAAATCTCTTTAGACCAACTGCAGATAGTCTCCTCAGCTCACTCGTTCAAGTCATTGTTGGCACCGCTGCAGGAGGATTGCTAAGTGCAATCTGATGATGTCCCTACGCTTGAGCTTAAAATGCTGAGATCATTTCCATCCCACCCTCTCCCCCATGGCCTAGTGACCAGTAGGAAAAACTCACGATCCACTCTTGCTTATCAGTTTCAGTCCTTCTCTTATCACTTCCCTGCACACACCCTTCATTCCAGACATGTCAGATCCATAGGTGGTTCCTCACATGTGTCTGTGGAGAAGGCAATGGCACCCCACTCCACACCCCACTTTTGCCTGGAAAATCCCATGAACGGAGGAGCCTGGTAAGCTGCAGTCCATGGGGTTGCAAAGAGTCGGACACGACTGAGCGACTTCACTTTAACTTTTCACTTTCATGCATTGGAGAAGGAAATGGCAACCCACTCCGAAGGAAATGGCAACCCACTCCAGTGTTCTTGCCTGGAGAATCCCAGGGATGAAGCAGCCTGGTAGGCTGCCGTCTATGGGGTCGCACAGAGTCGGACATGACTGAAGCGACTTAGCAGCAGCAGCAGAACATGTGTCTGTGAATTGCATGCTGCTCTCCGTGCCCAGAATATCCTGCCATCCCTATCCATCCAGTGAGCTCCTGACTCCGAGCTTCCTTCTTAAATCCTTGGGATGCCCCAGCAGGATGGATGCTCCTCTTCCGGCCTCTCACAGGCTTATCGCACTGCTCCAGAGTTCTCTGTTGTTGTTGTCTTCATTTGCTGCCAGCTCCAGTTTGTGCTTCGTGCACCTTTGTGCTCACATATGGCACCAGGACTGCGACCATTGTTTTCTGGATGAAGCGCTACTGCTCCCCAACCTTCCCCCAAGGAAATGTACTCTAGTCATTAATTCCCTCCTACAACACCCCAGTTTTCTTTTCTCAATTCCTCTTTCTATCTCACCACTTATTTAAAATGGCATCTTCTTATTCTAAGCCCATCAGTTATTTAAAACGGCATCTTCTCTCTTTCCTATGCCAACCTCAATGAATAAGTTCTCATCAAGTAGCAGCTACCCTGGACCTAGTCTTCTCTGTGTCTCCTGGTTCTTAGAGCCAAACATACCTTGTCTTCATCCCCAAGTACCATCTAGATTGCCACTTTGGGAAAATAATCTATTATGGTTTTGTTTGAGGAAAAAAAAAAATCCCTATAGTTTGATACACACAGAAGTAGGTATATATCCATGTATTATATAATATGTGTACACACCTGATGTAATACACATTTGTCAGTAAATCTCAGAAATTCCTCAGATCCAAATGGGATATTTCCAGGTGACTCTGGAAATTGAAGGCAAGAGAAGGGGGTGACAGAGGATGAGATGGTTAGATGGCATCACTGACTCAATGGACATGAGTTTAAGCAAACTCTGGGAGATACTGAAGGACAGGAAAGTCAGGTGTGCTGCGGTCCGCAGGGTCGAAGAGTCAGACACAGCTGAGTGACTGGACAACAAGGTGACTCTGGAGCAGGTTAGAAGGCCTAACAGAGTTATAGCCTGGGGACCCCCATTAAAGAGCTGTACATTCTACTTACATAAACTTTCTGTATTTCAAGATTTGAAGAGAATAGGATTTGGAATCACAAGTCTAGGAATTCAGTCTGAGTCTCCCTTTTCTGTGTAATCACAAAGAAATGGTACTTCATTGACAGGAGTCTTTATTTCTGCACTTACTTAATAGTTAACCTCTCACTGATGAGTGAGCAGAGTTAAGGCAGATTGTAGAGGGAAGTGATTTATAAACTGCAAAATGCTGTAAAAACATCATCTCTTACAGATACAGAAATCTAAGAATTCAAACGCGGAATATTTAAAGTGATCTCCATGCGGAAATACATTTTCAGCCCTCCGCGGCACAATCTGATATTTCCCCCAACAAAGTATGGCATGGAGCGTCCTAGGTCCCTTAATTACCTGGTGGCTGAGAGCCGTGCGGACTCGGGCAGGTTTCAGACAGAAAGTAAACAGGCGCTCACAGATGCGGCTGTCTCTTCCCGGGTCCCCTCACTGGGGACCGGCAGGTGCAGCTCTCTGCCTTTATCTCTCGGGCAGTTTGACTTTGAAATGTGACTCTGCTTTTGTGAAACTCCCCCGACGGAAGCTTTATTATTATATTTCCTTTTCCTCAGGACGGCCATTTTCCCAGACAGTTCCAGGCCGATCTGCGAGAACAAAGATTCTCCGCTGAGAATCAGAGATGCTCTGTGAATAGGAGGGGCGGGGCTGCAGGTTTCTGAGGTCTGTTCACGCCTCAGATAGAGCCAGCAGACAGGTCATAACAATGCCGGCAGCTGTTGACGATGAAGAGACGGTGCAACTCGTCAGAGGGTTTTGGCAGCGATGCTGGGAGATTTGTGGAACCGCTCAGCAGCCTTCCTTTCCCCGGGTTTGGAAGAAAACCAGCTTGAGCACTGTTGGGAAGGAGATAACATGAGGGAGAGGAGTGGGTGAGAAAGTGAGAATTTTCCAGATGTCTCCGGGTCTCGGCATTTGCTCCCTTTGCCTTAATCGTATCAGTGTTTATAAATAGCTTGTGTTTTTTTCTTGAGCTGTAGGTAGCACTTAGGAATCTACCACACACGGGGTGATACCGGGAAATAACGATCTGCAAGGGGTTCTAGGAGGTGTGTGTACCCTGCCCCCTGCAAAGGAGAGAGTTTTTCAAGTGACTTATTTCCCGTTTCTAACTCCAGCAAGCTCCAAGCGGTAGACCCAACACGCACATATGGTCTGTGCCGGTCAATATTAAAAATGCATTAGTCAATCTCAGTTTTTCTTTTGTATTTTCTAAGACTTGTCCGTCACCAATGAATAGATCCTATTTGTACAGAAAGAACAGCTTTAAAATGACAAAACCAGAACATTTCTCCAAATCCTGGGAAGGGCTGGCACTTTAAAAAATTACCAGCGATAAGAAAATTTCAAGTGAGTTGTCTTGGATGCCTGTCAGATTTGGAGGCTCATGGCTCTCTCTCTCTCTCTCTCTCTCTCTCTTTCTTTCTCTCTCTCTCTGAGTCTGTGCATCCCAGATGGAGTGGTTTCTGTAGAAAAACAATCATGGTTCTATTCAGGAGAACTTCCTTGGCAAGAAAATGATGATCGAACTGATGCTATTGTGACATAACGTAGGAGTTTATAATTGTAATTTGTTATGAAACAGTTGGACTGAATCCCAAGGATGGGTGTTTTAGTGCTTCGTGGAGAAAATGGAAAGAAAAGCATTGGCAAGGATGGATGGGGGGCTCGTAGTAAGTCTGACTTCTTGGTTATTTACCTTGGTGAAACCACAGAAGTCCCAGGTCTGCCCCCTAAGTCTCACGGCTCTGGAGACTCAACCTTACCAATGTCTCAGGGTTGACCATATTCCGGAAGGCCAGTTAATACTGAGTAAGGGCTTGCCAGGCAGTGTTAAGGGTAAAGAACCTGCCTTTTAATGAAGGACACACAGGAGACACCAGTTCAATCCCTGCATTGAGAAGATCCCCTGTAAGAGGAAATGCAACCCACTCCAGAACTGGCCTGGGAAGTCCCATGGACAGAGGAGCCTGACAGGCTACAGTCCATAGGGTCACAAAGAGTTAGATATGACTGAAGCAAGTTAGCATACTGAGTAAACTCAGGCATGGACTCTGGGAACAACACTGTTTATTTACTAGGGGAAATAGAACTGACAGGCCCCAGCCATTCTTCTTGGCATAATCAGTTCATGCCCTTTAGGCAAACTCCACAGGGAGGCCAAACTCCCAGTAATCCTGGTATCAGGAAAAGGCCAAGTTTCATTAACTGTGGGTAGGTCTCATGCATCCACCATCACCATACATAATGCTCAGTGTTGGGATAATGGAATCATCCTTGAAGTCTCCAACGGGCCACCTTTGGCCCTGGGCACCATGGACAGCCCCTTCAGTGGCCCCCTCAGCTTTCCATTATTGACGTTCTTCCCACACCAACCCTGGCATCTTTCTTTAATTGTGATAACACTTCCAATTACATTAAAATTGGGACCAGGCCAATCATTTGGCATCTCTTCAGAGTGATATTTGTCAAATATTTGCTCAGCACTTCTTCAGAGGAGAAATTGAGCTGTGTGTATGGGAGAGGCTGGGAAGCAGGGCTCAGCGTCTGTGGTTCAGGCGCATCCTCTCTGGACCAGCCTAGACTTTCCCTTCCAACCAACAGTGTTCAGCAGACAACTGGATCTACCTTCCCAAGAAGGCAGCTTAAAGGTCATCTATTATTTGTTGACCTAGGTAGCTCAGATGGAATAAAGAATCTGCCTACAATGCAGGAGACCTGAGTTCCATCCCTGAGTCAGGAAGATTCCCTGGAGAAGGAACTTGCTACCCACTCCAGTATTCTTGCTGAGAAATTCCCATGGACAGAGGAGCCTGGTGGGCTACAGTTCATGGGATCATAAAGAGTTGGACATGACTGAGTGACTAATATGTTATTAGTTGAGTCTGGCTTAACGTAAGATTCTCTCTAACCACAAGCTATTCCATGAAAGAGATTCTCCTAGATTAAATTCACTTTTTTCTAAAACACATGCAACCACACACACACACACACACACACACACACACACACACACTTCTTTTTAACCCAAGGATCTTTCAGGACATCTTTGAATCAATGCTATAGGCAGCTACTTGCTGGCTTGCTCCTGACTCCAGCTAAATTTGGAGATAATTCTTTGCCTAGCCTAGGAACACTTTGCTCTGTTTATGATGTAGACTCATTGGAAAAGACCCTGATGCTGGGAGGGATTGGGGGAAGGAGGTGAAGGGGATGACAGAGGATGAGATGGCTGGATGGCATCACCGACTCGATGGACATGAGTTTGGGTAAACTACGGGAGTTGGTGATGGGACAGGGAGGCCTGGCGTGCTGCGATTCATGGGGTCGCAAAGAGTCGGACACGACTGAGTAACTGAACTGAACTGAACTGAAATAGACTTGCATATCGCTAAAGCCTGAGGATTTATTTTATTTTACCTTTATTAAAAAAAAATTCCACCATCCATCCATCCATGCAGCAAACATTAGCTTCTAGGATATGCCCAGCATGACTTAAATATATAAAGAAGGATAACATACAGTCAGTTCCCCCAAGAGCCATGTTGACCAAGGGAGACAGGTGGATAAACAGGTCCTTGTTACTCAGCATGGTGAGGGAAGCAGTAGAGAAATGCCAGGGAACTTGGAAAACAGAAAGGGAATCACCTGGGAACCTCGGGTGGGCTGGACTTGGAGAAGCTTCCTAGGAGGGGCTGCTGGAGAGCAAGCAGCCAGTCTCAGATCAGGGGAGGGCATCTTAGAGTAGAAACCTGATCTTACCCATTATGAGCTGGCTCCATGGTTTAATTCCCAAGGCAGCATGAGTTCTGGTTTTCCAGTTTTCACCCTGAGGGGGGTGGTGGTGGTAGTGATCTCTCTCTTGCCCAAGCACTTCCTACACAAGTGTGAGAACTACACTGAGGGATAAAACTCCTGGATCTAATAATAACCATTAGAAGATGTCTAGTACTTTATTACTTATTAAGCAAACCTGTTTGTTATCTCATTTGATTTTCTAAGTAAGCCTTATGGCAGTGATTTTCCGCAGGACTGACTTTACTCCCAGGTGAACTTTGGTATTGTCCATAGGCATTTTGGATTGTCATACTGGATGCTGGGAGGTTCTTACTGGCTTTGATTTGGTACAAAGATGGTGCTAAACATCCTGCAATTCACAGGCCCTGCGCCCCACAGCAAACATTTATCTAATGCAAAGCATCAGTAGTATCAAGGTTGAGAAAACATGCCTTGAGATTATCTCCATATTTAAAACGAGAGAATGAGTTCCAAGGTCTAACTCTGTTTAAATTAGCTGTGTGATCGTTGGCAAATCATTTAATCCTGAGCTCTAATTCTCCTACTCATAAAATGAATATTAATTTTTAGATTGAAAAAAGTGAAAGTGTTAGTCACTCAGTTGTGTCTGACTCTTTGTGATCCCGTGTATAGCACATCAGGCTCCTTGTTCATGGAATTTCCAGGCAAGAAGGAGTGGGTAGCCATTCCCTTCTCCAGGGGATTTTTCCCAAGCCAGGGACTGAATCCAGGTTTTCTGCATTGCAGGAAGATTTTTTTTTTTTTTTAAACTGTCTGAGCCACCAGGGAAGGCCATTTTTAAGATTAAATGATCTATAAAATCGTTTCCAAATTTAAGATGTGTGAGACGATGGATTCAAATGTAGATTTCAATTGACAAATCAGCAAACAGAATTTTCCTGCTGCAGAAGTTACTGTTGTAATTGACTGGTTCTCAGTACTGTTTTATTTGCACAATGAATAAAAGGTTCACTCAGCTGAGCGCTTGGGGGTGTCTTCAATGTATGTGACTAAGGCAGGAGGAGAAGGAGGTGACAGAGGATGAGATAGTTGGATAGGATCACCGACCCAATGAACATGAGTTTGAGCAAACTCTGGGAGATAGTGGAGGACAGAGGAGTCTGCCAGAGGAGTCTGGCGTGGTCGCAAAGAGTCAGACATGACTTAGCAACTGGTAACAACAAAAGACTGGCTTTCCAGAAGGCACTGCTCTCTGCCTCCAGCTTTGTCCTCCCCCACAGCAGAAGCTGTGAGTTCAAGTTACCCTCAGGATGGTCTAGAAATTTAACCAGGACAGAACAACTCCCAGGGTGATAGAGTGGTTTCCAGAACTCGTTGAGATCATTAAAGTTTGTCTGTGTCTGTTAGAACCACCCCCGCCTCTTCCCACATAGATTTTCCAAACACTCCATCACCTGACCACCCACATATCCTGCCCTTATATGCAGGTGACTATGCCATGGTGTTCTGGGAAAAGAGTGTAGACAGTGGCCTCTTTGAAGGCTAAGACTGTTGCTAAAGTACAGTGCAAATAATAACTTGCTGAACTCTTATTATGTACTTTCTATATGACACCCTGAATGATGTGTAGTATTCTTCATACTTTTCAGATAGGGGAACTGAGGCTTGGAGAAATTAAGTAACTTGCTTTGATTTTTTTTTTTTTTTGCTTTATTTTGGAAGGAATGATGAAAACTTGACACATTGTGAGTGTGAAATTTGAAGCTATTAAATTTATGGTCCAGATGAGATGGAGGAGAAGGTGCCTGTTGAATAGTTTTTTTTTTTTTTTTTTTAATTTATTTTTAATTGGGGGATAAATGCTTTTCAACATTGTGTTGGCTTCTGCCATATGTCAACATGAATCAGCCATAGGTATACATATGTCCCCTCCGTCTTGAACCTCCCTCACACCTCCCACCCCATCCCACCCTACTGGGTTGTCACAGAGCACTGGATTTGAGCTCCCTGAATTTCTACTCATTATCTATTTTGCATATGGTAATATATATGTTTCAATGCTACTGTCCCTATTTATCTTACCTCTTCTTCCCCCACAGTGTCCACAAGTCTCTTTTCTGTGTCTGTTGAGTAGTCTTTATAACATTTGATCCATATGTGTACCAGGCCTGATGACAGAAAAACTTGGTCTTTTAAGCCTAACTATTCACACTTACAAAATAGAGGTAATAATTCTTGTCTTAGACACTGAATGTTATATGTTAAATGTAAATTACAAAGCATAGAATATAGTAGGTGCTCAATAAATAATGGTAGCTATCATTACTGCTATCTGTTCATCAGTGCAGGTGTGATTTTTAATACCTTCAAAGCTGGAAAGAGGCAGATAACTGAAAGAATGCTGAATTACAACACATGAGGTTGCTTAGCATCAGCAGTTTTTATACATGAACCAGAATAATTTTACTGAATCCCCCCCCCCTCCCCGCAACATGTCTCTCAGTCCTGCAAATTCATTGGGGTTGGTTCATGAAAATTATGTGGCAAATTCTTATTCTGTTGGATGTATAAATTGAGTCATTTTTTGACCATATTATCTGCCAGTTTATTCAACTCTTCGTTCCCATTCTAAGTTCACTCTTGAAGGAAATGTTTCATATTCAGATTTGATAAAAATAAATCTAGTTCTTTCTCTGCATTAGGTACCCAGCTAGGCACTGTCATTCATTATGTGGGTTCCCATGGAGATCCTTCCCAGTGGGACTACAAAGTTGAGGATTCTTATTGATCCTCGACAATTTAATGCCCCGATAGAAAAAGAATCTGATATCAGCCTCTCTCTCTCTCCTGTTGGTGCCATGGGAAAAGCAAGAACCAGTGGAGAAGGCAGGTGTAAGGTGAAAACCTCCCCCAGTCTGCTAAAAAATCATTGCCCTCCGCTCAACAGAGTTAAAAAAAGTTACAACCACTGCGTGAGTGCTTTCCAGTTACAAAGGCAAGGCCTTGCTTTTTACTAGCTAATAGATGCTTAATGAATCAAAGTGGATAGAATTGCTTTGCACCTCTGTACATATATTCTGTTTATGTGCTCTTTTCAGTTTTCTCAAGAAAAGTTATACAGGATGGAATTGTGCCCCCACCCCCAAATCCCTGTTCATCCAGAACCTCAGAACATAATCTTATTTTGAAGGTATAATTTAAGGTGAGGTCATATTAGACTAGGAGGGATACCAAATCCAATGTGACTGGTGTATTTATAAGATAAAAGATACAGCACACAAGGAAGATCCCTATATGACAGCAGGCACAGATTGGAGTGATGAATCTCCAAGCCAAGAAATGCCAAGGGTTTCTGGAAGCCCCTAGAAGCTAGGAGAAAACCATGGTAGAGATTCTTCTTCAGAGTGTTCACAAGACACCAACCTGCTGAGATCTTGATTTTGTACTTCTAGCCTCCAGAACTATGGAATGATAAATTTCTGTTGAACCAGCCATCCAGATTGTGATAATTTGTTATAGCAGCCCTGGGGAGCTAATACAGATGCCTTATTTATAAAATCTCAGTAAAGAACTGCATTGACCTTAATCAAAAATGAAAAATTTCCTCGTCACTTCTCTTTTGACATGTTAGTCCCAAATTTGTTTACTGAAGTAAACAAGTACAAACATCTTATTTCCTAACTCCTGAACTCACGGTAAGTTTTTTACATAATCATTCATGATGCTCCCTGATGATGTATTTAAGGGGAAGAGGGAACATATAGTTAATGAAGAACAAAATATTTTAAGGCTATGCTGCTGATGTTTTTGTAATTACGATTTACTCTCCTGTATTGTTGCTTTTTTTTTAAAAAAAAAATCTCAGGTGAAAATGTTTTACCAGAAAGAATGATTAACAGGTCTAAGTAAAATGTGGTCTCTAACTAAAAAAAGGAATCTTATTGTGATACTTTGGAACCAGAAATATTTGAACTCTGATGGGCCCAATTAACAATCAAAATTCACCATCATCATCATCTAATAAATACCACTTTTCTTTAATCTGCCAGGATACCTGCCATAAAAAACAGTGACACAGAAACCTTTGAATAGAGATAATTTCCTGGATGGAATTTTCCAGTTACTAGAAAGTTATCACAGTATGCCTTCCTAGTTAAAAATTCTCCTTGGGTCTTCACTGGACTGTTTTGTTTTTCAATTGACCTTTGTTCTAAATTGAACTTGAGCAAAAATAATGGGATTTGATATGACAATAAGATATTGGTTCAGTTTTCTATTACCAAGAGAATTCAATTCCTGGTATGAAGAGTGCCCGTGGGTCTTGCTGAGTGCATCCCAATATATGATTAATGTGTTAACGGAGAAGAGATGTTTCAAAGGAAGTGCTTATGGTTTAAATTCTATCCAGCTTCAAAACAACCAAGAAAATAAGCAACACCAGCCACTTCTTATCAGAACCACCACCCTAGTACTGGACTTCAAATCTTTGTTCTTTTTGACTCTATAGGAGACACAAAAGAAAACTGGGTCATTTCAAACTCAATCCTGAGGACACATAGAACATGTGTGCAACTTTAGAGTACTATAAGGCATAGTCTCTTAGAAAATTGATATGCAGGAAGAATGCAGCAACAGTGTTTTGGGGTTGGTATTCAGAAAAAAGTGTGAAAAGTCCAGGGGTTGGGTCATGTGCAACCATGGCATTGTCTTTAGACTTTTCTGTGTAGTCAGGTAGATACTGAGCAGAGATAAAATATAAAGGGAAAGATGAGGAGGTAAGTGGTGGGTTATTGAAATCTGATTTCTGATTTCTGTCTAAGGAGAGACATGGAACAAAGATAAAAAGGCCTCTAAATATCTCCAGTTTTTTCTCATAGTGTAGCCAAACCTGATAGTCTCATTTCCTACTACTTCATCTCCTGGGATTTTAAATACAAGGTGATCACCTATAAGGCATCTTCATATTTATTTTTTCATTTGGCCCCCCCCTACACTCACACATATACGCAGAGAACTATGGGTAAATATCTAAACTGTTTTACCTGAGACTCAGTAGTTAAATACATTTCTCTAAATAACACAGCTAGTAAATAAGTGAGTTGAGATTCAACTATTAATCTGATTCCAAATCTGAGTTTTTCCAGGTGTCTTTTGTCATCTTGAAAAATCCCTGGAAATCTACTTCCTTTGACAGTTCTGAAAGGCTAATCAATACAAATCTAATTTCTGGGCTAGTTGTGAATGCTAATATAGCACTAGCAAATTAGCTAGTGTGGAATTGCATTTTTACTAAAATTTGTCAAATTTATATCTTTTCTGTCTTGAATGTCAACAGACACACATTTTAATTCCCAAAGAACTCTCCCTCTTCCGCCAAACAGGCACATTTCTTTAAACTGAATCTTTTAGGGAATACAGAATAATTTCTAATGCCTATTTCACTGAAGGTTCACATGGGAACAAGCGATACAACCGTATTACTCTAAATTACCTTGGAGCTAGAGATGGTACATTTCTCCACGTAACTGAACACAGGATCAAAGCAATGATGTCAACAATCTTAAAATGTCAAACTAACTTCCAATGTGTATTGTTGAACTTCTCTGTAGTAATTTAATTAGTTTAAATAAAACATCATTAATTCAGTTCTTTGGAGGATAAATCCTGGCTCACAACTCTGAGTTGATCAAGTGCTTCATTAGCATCGAGTTAACTTCATTAGCAACTAGTGAAGGTACTCCAAATAAAAGAGGTAATAATATTAACCAAAAATAATACTACAATGTACCAGGCACACCTTATGCATTATTGCCTTGAATTCTCACAAAACTTTATGAAATGAAATCGACTCTACTCATATTTTTTTTTTTTCTTTTAATCAGCAATACTTTAGATAAGAAACTGCAGGGTTAGGAGAATTTAGATATGGGCACAAGAGTCTGCAGCTAGACCTAGAATTCAGACTTCATTTATGTGACCCAAAGTGCATGCTCATGATCTTAACCCAGACATAAACCTTGATACATGTTTCCCCTGCTCTCTGAAAGTTGTTGATCAGTTGCTGAGTCGTGTCTGACTCTGTGACCCCATGGACAGAAGCATGCCAGGCTCCTCTGTCCTGCACTATCTCCCAGAGTTTGCTCAGATTCATGTGCATTGAGTCAGTGATGCCATCCAATCATCTCATCCTCTGCCACGCCTTTCTCCTTTGCCCTCAATCTTTGCCAGCATTAGGATATTTTCCAGTGAGGCAGCTCTTTGTATCAAGTCACCAGAGTATTAGAGCTTCAGCATCAGTCCTACCAATCAATATTCAAGACTTATTTCCTTTAGGATTGACTGGTTTGATCTCGTTGCATTTAGTATTGACTGGTTGGATCTCCTTGCACTCCAAGGGACTCTCAAGAGTCTTCTCCAACACCACAGTTCAAAAGCATCAATTCTTCGGTGCTCAGCTTTCTTTGTAGTCCAACTCTCACATTCATACATGACTACTGGAAAAATGAAAGTTTTGACTATACGCATCCTTGTCGGCAAAGTGATATCTCTGCTTTTTAACATGTTTTCTAGGTTTGTTGTAGCTTTCCTTCCAAGGAGCAAGCATCTTTTAATTTCATGGCTGCTATCTCTGTCCATAGTAATTCTGGAGCCCAAGAAAACAAAATTTGTCACTGCTTCCACTTTTTCCCCTTCTATTTGCCATGAAGTGATGGAACCAGATGCCATAACCTTAGTTTTTTTCATGTTGAGTTTCGGGCCAGTTTTTGCACTCTTCTTTCACCCTCATCAAGAGAATCTTTAGTTCCTCTAATTTTCTGGCATTAGAGTGGTATCATCTGCATATCTGAGGTTGTGGATATTTCTCAGAAAGCAGAGTGTTCCTAAAACCTATTGTAAACTAATATGGTGTTCAAGGAAGAAGCAGCCCACTTAGGACACATCTTGCTATGGAAAGCACAGACAAAATCCAGATAAAGATGCTCACAAGCACAGTTCAAGTCCTTGGGAGCTTGATGCTGAGACGCTGAGTGTGGTTTGTGGGGAGGAGCCTGACGATGCCAGTCTCCCTGCTTGGGCACACTCTACCTCTACTGCTACTTGCTACAAAATCAACACTAAATGCCACTTTTGCTTTTCTCCTTTTGTAAATGGAAAAATCCTTTTCTGATTTCTTTTGGTTAGCGGAACAAGTGCTAATGTAGATCTCTTATGAAAACAGAGTGCTATAACGTGAACTTTTGCAATGCAGTGGGTATCTGAGGACTCAATATTTTGTTTCCTTCTTGGTGACTGAAGTGGTAGATTGAGGAGGCATGTGAAATGTTAGAGACCATGTTACTTACCACTCAAGCGTCATCCAAAAAACATTTTTTTGAGTCATTATTAAATGCCAAACACTATGCTGTTTGTTGCTGATATAGAAAATAAATTTTTGTTGCTTAAACACTTAAGGAACCCAGCCTGTGTACTTTGTTATAGCAGCCATAGCAAACTAGTACAAGGAGTAGAGAAAAGGGGTTCTATTATTTTTTTAATCTGGAAAACTGAGAATATATATGTGTTGTTGTTGTTGTTCAGTGGCTAAGTTGTATGTGACTCTCTGTGCCCCCGTGGACTGCAGCGTGCAGTCTTCCCTGTCCATCACTATTTCCCAGAATTTGCTCAGATTCATATCCATTGAGTCAGTGATGCTATCTAACCATTTCATCCTCTGCCACTTACTTCTCCTTTTGCCTTCAATCTTTCCCAGCATGATGGTCTTTTCCAATGAGTCAGCTCTTCTCATCAGGTGACCAAAGTATTGTAGCTTCAGCTTTAGCATCAGTCCTTCGAATGAATATTCAGAGTTGATTTCCTTTAGGATTGACTTGTTTGATCTCCTTGCAGTCCAAGGGACTGTCAGGAGCCTTCTCCAGCACTACAGTTCGAAAGCATCAATTCTTTGGTGCTCAGCCTTCTTTATCATCCAACTCTCACATCTGTACATGACTACTGGAAATGTCATAGCTTTGACTTTTTGGACCCTTGTTGGCAAAGTAATATCTCTGTTTTTTAAAACACTGTTTAGGTGTGTCATAGCTTTCCTTCCAAAGAGCAAGCATCTTTTAATGTCTTCAGTCACTTCAGTGATATACATATCTATATTTTTATGTTATGTATATGAAATATTGTACATGTCATGTATACTTTTAAGAGAGTAGTTAGCTAGGAGGGAAAAGAAAATGAGTTTCAAGGGCATAAATATTTATTAATTTGTCTCTTCATTGACTACACGGAGATTGGCTCATTCTAAAACTTGTGCATGGATGCTTAGTTGCTCCAGTTGTGTCTGACTTTTTGTGACCCTATGGACTGTAGCCCGCCAGGCTTCTCTATCCATGGGATTTCCTAAGTAAGAATACTGGAATGGGTTGCCATGCTCTCCTCCAGGGGATCTTCCTGACCCAAGGATCGAAAACTCGGGTCTCTTACATCTACCTGCATTGGCAGGTGAGTTCTTTATCACGAGTGTCACCTGGGAAGCCCTTCTAAAACTCAACTGAGGTCAACTGTAAAACTGCTGGCTCTATGTCACTTAACGTGTGACGTGGCATCTTGCAGGTGACCTGGCCCTGTCTGTGCTTTTTCTTCACTTGGTCAAAATGAGAAGGAAACGTCACCACTGTAATGTCAGCCCAAGGTTGAAATATGCCTGGGCCCTTCTTCTCCCCTCCAATGTTTTAATAAAGGTGCCAGGGCTGTTCAGAGGTGGGAATCATGCTTAGCAGACCTGCAGCTGCTTTTAACTTCACGGAAGTAATTGAGATTTATGAACTCCTTATTTGCTCCTTAAAACAAAATGAGGAACTTGAAATTCCCATCTGTCATGATTAAGGAGGGAAGAATTTATTTTTGTTCTTAAAATTCTTACTTTCATAAAAATGACCCCTTTCACCTTTCTCCTTTTCTATAACTTGGGGAGCAGTACCCCCATGAAGAGTTAAAGATGAGTTAAGAGTAGAAAAATGAAAAGCCTGAATCTTTGTTTTTAACTTGGCAAATATGTCGAACATTTAGTATGTGCCAGAAATCCTGCCAGGCTCTAAGGATACAAAAATGAATAAAACAAGGCCTCTGATCTCAGCTGGAAAAAAAGTTCTGACTTAAATATATTATGTTTCGCACCTATTATGTGTCCAGAAATTTAGATCACTTCTCAGTTTTCAAAATTATGCTTCAAGGTCTTTTTCAAGAAAGATTAAATTGCCCAAGGTCAAATAGTGGTGAGTGTGAGTTGATCCCAGTTCTGACTAGATTTTTAGGAGACTGGACTATTCTTTGGTTCAGGCATCAAAGATGGCTTGCAGGAACCTTTGAACTCTTGCATCAAGTCAAACCAAGCAGAGCTGGCTGGTTCCTGAGAGGCCAGCAGTGTTGGGAGTTTACCTGGGGAATATGGTGCCTGGGCAGATCCACAGAGGGCTATAGTGTGTATGCTTGTGTATGTGGGTGTAGGAGATTTTTCCCCACGGGTGTAGGAGATTTTTCCCCACTCCTGTCTTGCAGTGGATTGTGGTCTTGCTTGTGCAATTTTCCCTGGAGTCTATTTTGTGAAATATAATTGAAATCGAAACGCCAGTGATTTTTAATCATACTCTCAATTTATATCTCATGTAACCATATGCCAGTGTTCTCGGAGTGTTACAGGGATATGAATTATGCTGAAATTGGATTAGGCAAATACACATTTTCCTTAAAAAATAGATACCCAGAGCAGTAATTTAATTCCACCAACTGTAAAGATTCTCTCAGAAACACCCTGTGTATCTTATCAGCAGTTCATTGTGAATTTTCTTCTAGACTACTTTCTCTGCCTTTTCATTTTCTTCCAGAATTCACTGTATTTAACAAACATTAGCAACTGTAGGAAGTCAATTATATCAAAACCATCCCTAAATAGAAGAGAAACAGGTTTTCAGAGGAGACTATCAAGACCCTTCTTCTGTTCTCCGATTTGGGGGGAAAAAAAATAGACTGCAATTAAGTACCATTTTCCTTCAAGTAGATTCTTTAAGCTATATCACAACTTGAGTATTTAAACAATTATTAGATCAGAGCTTCAGATCCTAACAGGCTGTGAGACAAGCACTATCTATTGTTCGATAATAGTGTTATCGTGTTCCGGGGACACTAATGTGAGCAAACACTGCTGAAAGGGTGTGCTGATTCTGGGGTATTATCAGTCTGTACATTCTGTTGAAATAATTTCTTGCTACTCACAAAGGCCGAGCTTTAAATATTAGGATTATAATAGCTCCAATTCCAAGTGTAGGTTTTTTTTTTTTTTTCCCCTTACCACCAAGAAATTAACTTCATTCTGACACTATCTCCCTGGAGACAGCTTCAGATCTTGCAGGTTAAAGGTTCAGGCTCACAAGAGTGCTTCCTCCACCCCGATCCCCAATCTCCTGCCCCTTAAGGCACCAATAGCAAAGGAACTGGCTCTAAATCATAGGTTCCCAGACACCCTCCTCAGGTTTGATTAATTTACTCAAGTGGCTCACAAAACTCAGAAACATTTTGCTTCCTAGACTGCCTGTTTATTTTAGAGGGTATAACTCAGGAACAGACAGGTGGAAAAGCTGCATAAGGAAAAGCATGTGGGAAGGGGTGGGAGCTTCTCAAATCTCCACCAGCCCAGAAGCTCTCAGAACCCCATTCTTCTGGGGAGTTTTATGGAAGCTTCATTACATAGACATGATAGATTAAAACACTGGACACCAGTGGTTGAACTCAACCCCTTCCTTGGAGGTCAAGGTGGAACTGGAAGTCCAAACCCTCCAATCACATGCTTGGTTCTTTTGGTAGCCAGTGCAGTCCAGATATCACCTAATTAACACAAAGTCCCGTGTGGTTAAAGGGATTAGTTATGGTTATCAGTTTTAAATATAGCAGTGTGGACCTGTCCATCCCAAACTCCCTAACTATCCCTTCCCCCATCCATCCGCCTGGCCAACCATAAGTTTGTTCTCTAAGACTGTGAGTCTTTTTCTGTAGGTTCATTTGTATCATTTCTTTTTAGATTCCACATATAAGGGATATCATATGATATTGGTGAATATATAAATTTTTTTAAACGTTTTGTTATGAATATCAAGACAACTTTGTCCATCTTATCACTTTCTTAAGGTGAGGCTTTCAGGAGCTCTGTGCCAGAAACAGGGACGAAGACCAAATACACATTTCTTGTTATAAATCACTATAATGACAAACACATACTGTAACAGGAAAAGAAGTAATACTGGAGCATAGAGTCTTCTGCAAATAATTCACTGGGTATCTTTCTTATTGCTTCAGCAATGACATTGTGGTGTGGGCACAGTTGTGGCTTCTGGCATCAGATGGACTGAGTCTGTGTCCTGTCCTACACCTTCCCAGCTGTGTGACCTTGGCCTAGCTACTTAACTTCTCTGGGTCTCAGATTTCTCAGCAGTTTTTCTGTGAGGATTAAATGAACTAACATATGTGAAGTACTTCTAATAATGCATGTAGTACTATTGAACAAGTGTTTTCTACTGTCATTTCAACTCCATTTAATTGGCTAAGTATACTTGGTTGTCACAGGCAAAAGGATGATTCCTGAAATCTCTGAATATTACCTCACACAGCAAAAGGGACTTCTCAGATGAGATTAAGTTAAGGATTCTGAGATGGGGAGATTATCCCAGATAATCTGGGTGGGCCCATTATAATCACAATACATAATAGGGAAAATACATACAGGGACTTCCCTGGTGGCTCAGATGGTAAAGAATCTGCCTGCAGCGCAGGAGACGGGGGCGGGGGGGGGGGGGGGGTTCAGTCTCTGGGTCGGGAAGATCCCCTGGAGAAGGAAATGACAATCCACTCCAGGATTCTTGCCTGGGAAATCCCATGGACAGAGGAGCCGGGTGAGCCACAGTCCATAGCGTTGCAAAGAATCAGACGGGACTGAGTAACTAAGCTTTCAATAGGGGAAAAGAGGAAGTCAAGAGGGTCAATGACAGAAGGAAATGTGACAATGGAAACAGAGGTCAGAGTGCTATGATTGTTCATTTTGAAGGTGGAAGGGAGGCTCTGAAAGCTGAAAGAAGCAAGGAAACTGCTTCTCTAGAGCTTCTGGAAGGACTGCAGCCCTGCCAACCCTCTGATTTAGTGAAACTTCTGGCCTCTGGAACTGTCAGATGATGAATAGTAAAGTTGAGTAAGCCACTTACCCAGTGGAAGCTTGTTACAGCAACTGTAGTAAGCTAATACATTGGGCTGGTCATCCACCATAGTTCCCTGTGGCTTCTAACATGAAGCAGGCAGCATGGCTGAAAGTTCAGGTTTCCTCACCCTGTGACTCCTAGGCCACATGTTTTACTGGTCTATAACAACACGGATTATGATCCATAGAGAGGTAAAGAGTGCTGTTACTTTTACTGAAGTGAACCCTATATTTGTGCGGCCTAAGCTGGGGGGTGGGGGGTACTCTTTGAGAGAAAAGTTACCTGTAGCAACACTCCCAAGAGAGATGGCTTAGCTTAGTCTGTTGAGACCCAAGAATCAGTGAAGAACCATGATGAATATGGTCTTCATATCTTGACCCTCTTTGTTAATGTCCTCCCTCTCTTTCTGGAAACCCAAACTGATTGCATAAGGAGAAATTAATTTTTCAGATTATAAATCCTTTCTCTTCACAAATAAGAGTAAAAATCTGGACATGATGGTAAGTCACCAATCTGTGCCACAGTGGATGTTTTTTAGTAAGATATCTGCAGAAAAGTGGTTAAATTTATGCTATAAGAAAAATAATAAGCTCCCTCCTTTCTTAGTGACTTACACTTGTGGAAATTTAGCAACCAATCCAATACCTACTCATAAATTACTCCACTGTAGATCCGGTGGAAGTCACCAGAAGGGTAAACAGAGATGGCATAGGAAATTCAACTCAGCACAGCTATTTACTGAATGCCTATGAGGAGCAGTCAGTTTTGAAGAGATAGAGTGTCTGGTCTCAAGGAGTTCACTGTACTAACCTGGAAGAGCAGGTATTTAATAAATTTTATAGAATGAATAAAGGAGATTTAATTGAGGAGCAAGAATGTTGTGTGAAGAGATCACTGATTCAGGGTAGAGTACAAATATAACCCGAAGGAGTGATGGAGTTGAGGAAGGGTGCAGAGACGGACAAGAGGGAAGACTTCATGGGAAGTTAATCCTGAGTTATGTTGTCAAAGATGAGTACAGGTTTCCAATGCAGGAAAGATGAAGTAGAATCCAGAAAATCTTGGCCATCAGCATCCTGTGTGCTCACAGTCACTCAGTCGTGTCCAACTCTGAGACCCCATGGACTGCAGCCTGCCAGGCTCCTCTGTCCGTAGGGTTTCCAAGGCAAGAATATTGGAGTGGGTTGCCTTTTCCTTCTCCAGGGGATCTTCCTGACCCAGGGATCAAACCTGTGTCTCCTGCATTGGCAGGTGGATTCTTTACCAATGGTGCCACCTGGGAAGCATTCTAGTCTTCACTAAATGCCATCTCTGTTGCTCAGAAGATTGTATCTGCAGAAAATCATTGAAGAAGCTGTCCTGTCTGCCCCTCAATCCATACTTCTAAATGACTCCATGAAGCAGAAACTGGCATATGCTTCACCAAAGGAGTTAGAAGTCCCCACATCTCTTAAACTGCCAATTCCTTGAAAAGTTCCATGTGATTTTTGCCAGTGAATTTATTTGTATGCTCCATTTACTGCCTGAAGTGTGTTGAAGAATTTTTTTCATGATTTCTAGAAGTTTCTAGTCATCACCAGAAGAAACTTATTGGAGATATTTAAACATATGCATCATCAGTTGTCAAGAACCTCTAGTCTCTCATTAAACTGGCAGTAAAGACACAGGCCAAGCAATAACATAAGAGTAATAAAGTCAAGTTATGTTATTTTCTTCAAAGAAATGATCTTTTCTTAGTAAAACTTTTAGGGGAAATCTTTCAAATTAAAAACAAATTCAGAATGAAGCCAGTTTTATTTCCTTTGATAAAGTTTTAATGTTGGTGGTTGAGGTTGTGGTATATGGATATTATTAATGAAGAATCTGGAATCTTTATGTAAATCTCTAGGAATCCAGTAGGTTATCAACAGACAAAGAAAGATATCTGATCCTCAAGTTGACTAGTGTTTATCAAACTTGTCTCTTTTGCTTAATATTTAACATTCCATATATATGCGCGCGTGTGTGTGTGTGTGTGTGTGTGTGTGTGTGTATGTTTAACATTCCTTTGTAGAAGTAAAAACTGATAGGGAAATGTGTTCACTGTGGTGTTCTCTTGGGTACCTAATTTAATCCTTGCCTCTTTGGAGTCTCGATACTTCAACATTCTGTTTCTCGTCTTACATGTCAGTTCAGGATATAAGATCTGAATAAACTAGACGTGTTGTCTCTCTATTCATAATAAGATAGAATTGCTACATGCCAAAGTTCATTAATTTCTGTTCTGTAACTATTATTGGGTGATTTTCCACCTCTTAATTTCATAAAAATATTATTTGCTTATTAAATAATTTAAGTTGACTTGAGGAGAAACTTTTTATCTTTTAAACTTATTTTTCTTTACTTCAATTCTACCTCCTTTCTTCTAGGTGTAGTCAGGACATGTCCAATATTGCTGCTACTACTGCTGCTAAGTCGCTTTACTCGTGTCTGACTCTATGCAACCCCATAGACGGCAGCCTGCTGGGCTCCCCCGTCCCTGGGATTTTTCCAGGCAAGAACACTGGAGTGGGTTGCCATTGCCTTCTCCTGTCCAATATTAGGAGACCTCAAATTCCAAATCCTGATTCTGAAATTTCAAGTTCCAAATCTCATATAGAATTTAGTTTAAAAATTTCTGTATTTGCCTTGTTAAAGGAAAACTAATGAAGCAATTTTAAAAATTGTATTATTAAATATTTCCTTTGTTATAAACTGCTGTGAGAATCCTAGATATTTCAGGCAAAACCAAGGTACTTACAACAGCTTTGTTAGAGCAATCTTATTATGACTGAGATTCAAAAGTTTTAAAAAATAAAGAGCTTAGGGAAATGAGTCATCCCCCTGGGTGAATAGAACTGAAGTTGTTTTTCTAAATGTAAAAGGAAAGTTTTTTTTTTTTTTTTTTTCCTTTTTAAATAGGGGATTGAAATGTACAGGGCGTATTTTTAAATCTTGTGCTACACAAGCTGAAAGTTCTGGAAATCTACTTCTATTTTTGTCATGTAAATTCTCTGAATGGGCTTAAAGGTCCTGATTCTGTAGGTAGAACCAGCAGGTGTACTTGCAGGCACATCAAAATCCACAAGGGAATGTTTCTGGGCAAAGAAAGGGGCAGGGAGAGGAGTGCTGGGGTGAGAAAAGATGGTTGATGGGGAGACGGAGATACTGAAAGCTCCAATTTGACAAGAGGTCTGAAATGCTCCAATGGTACAAATAGTTCTGTGCCTCAAGTTTTGGATTGTTAATTGAAATTTCTTCTTTTATTCTCAGATGTTTTAAAATTTGATGTTTGTGTTTTCTAAATATTTTGTTGCATTCCAAAATCCTTCTGCTTCCACAGGGGAAATATTAACTGGGACACTTTTTAATTGGTTTCTTCAATTCTATGGTATTGTTTCTCTAGCTCACTCTCTCAAAATCAGGTTCTTGAGTGATAGGACGTTTTGGATAATGTCCAGCAACAGATTTTAATTTTGTTCTTCTATCTGAGAGAAAACACCTTGATGTATTGTAAGTGGACCTAGTAAGTGGCCAAGGCATAGTTTAAATGTTTCTTTCTACTATCATCTTATTTTTGCCATTAATCTGAACTACAGCTTATATTTCCTAAACATTTGTTTAGTCCCTTTTGCACTTAATTTGAAAACAGAATGTTAAAGGTATGAAGGACATCAGAAATCAGACAATATAATCTCTCTTCCAGAATAGGAATCTCCTTTGAAAAAATGAAGTAGAATGTAATTTCTCTGTGTTTCACATACTTATTTTCTGGTCTTTAGTCTTGGAGATTTTTGACTATTTCTGTTGTTGTTCAATCACGAAGCCATATCTGACTCTGCAACTCCATGGACTGCAGCGTCCCTGGAGGCTCCCCTGCCCTCCATTATTTCCTGGAGTTTGCTCAGATTCATGTCCTTTGAGCCGGTGGTACTATCTAACTACCTCATCCTCTGCTACTCCCTTCTTTGGCCTTTAATCTTTCCCAGCATTAGGGTCTTTTCCAGTGAGTTAGCTCATTGCATCAGGTGACCAAAGTATTGGAGTTTCAGCTTCAATATCAGTCCTTCCAGGGACTATTCAGGGTTGCTTTCTTTTAGGGTTGACTGGTTTGATTTCCTTGCTGCCCAAGGGACTCTCAAGAGTCTTCCTCCAGCACCACAATTTGAAAGCATCAATTCTTTGACACTCAACCTTCTTTATGGTCCAACTCTCACATCCATACATGACTACTGGAAAAATCATATCTTTGACTATACAGACGTATATCAGCAAGGTGATGTCTCTGCTTTTTAACACATTGTCTAGATTTGTTATAGCTTCTCTTCCAAGGAGCAAATGTCTTTGAATTTCATGGCTGCAGTCACCATCCAGAGTGATTTTGGAGCCTAAGAAAATCTATCACTGCTTCCACTTTTTTCCCCTTCTATTTGCCATGAAATGATGGGACCAGATGTCATGATTTTAGTTTTTTGAATGTTGAGTTTCAAGCCAGCTTTTTATCTCTCCTCTTTCACCCTCATCAAGAGGCTGTTTAGTTCTTTGCTTTCTGGAGTGGTATCATCTGCATATCTGAGGTTGATATTTCTCTAAGCTATAAGCCCTCTCCCCTAAAAAAATTGACATTTCAGTTCATAACACAATTCTTAAGGGATTTGTCAGCTTCTTGGGCCCCATTCTGAACTACCAGAGATTTCTGTAGGTCCCAAGAGAAGGACCCCTCCTTGTATTCAAATCTTCCACAAAGTGATAATCAAGCCCCTCCCCCACGATTTTTTCTCCAGGAAAAAAGAACCTATGACTTATCCAAGTAGCTTATTTTATTCTTGATCTACTCCTTAGAATGTCTGTCCTCTTGTTGAGTCTAAATGTATCTTCCTTCAATTCTACCAGAGGTCTTTTTTCTACTAGTTGAATTCCTATAAGACAACTGATTCCTCTTCCCTGTGACAACTCTTCACATATTTGATGATGGAATTAATAGTCACTCCTGGGTCTTGTTTTAAGTGTCCTGAATTTTTCCAGTCCTTATTTTGCCTAGTTTTCAACTCTTCTCACTAACCTCACTACTGTAGCACAGAAAAGATTTGCAAACCTGGGACATGAGTTTGACTAGCTGGTGGGGGGCCAGACACAGGGTGGATAGTTTTCATGCAAGGAAGGGGTTTGCAGAGGTCTTGTAACTTAAGCAAAAATGTTTCAAGGTTCCCTGCTAGGGAAACTAATAAGAATGGTGGGTTGCCACAGCTATAATTTGTAAACTCTTATTTCTGGGGGATGAAGACAAAATTCTAACAAGTGAAGTGAAAGTCACTCAGTCATGTCCGGCGACCCCATGGACTCTACAGTCCATGGAATTCTTCAGGCCAGAATACTGGAGTGGGTAGCCATTCCCTTCTCCAGCGGAACTTCCCAACCCTAGGATCAAACCCAGGTCTCCCACAGTGCGGGTGGATTCTTTACCATCTGAGCCACCAGGGAAGCCCCAAAGCATCATTCCTTCAACAATAACTGTTAAAGGTGAAAGGCAGAGTAAATGGCCATGTATTTCTAAGCATTCTTACAGATACACAGGTACACATCCAATGATAGGAAAGCCAGTTGGCCCATAAAAGACTAAAAAGACATTATTTGAAGGCAAAGGAAAGGAAGCATTTTGTGTTTAAGGAAGATGTTTTTAAAACACCTTGGTTTAAAAATCAAGGAACATAATACAGTGTTCAGATTTCAGCTCTACTCCTTAGTAGCTCTGTAAAATAGAGCAAATTGTTTGAACTTTCACATTCTCAACTGTTGCATTAAGAATAATAAAGCAAAAGTGGTGGTAATACTGCTACTGCCTAAGGAGGTATTTATATAGTCTACATTAAACAATGGATGTTCATTACTGTATGGTTACTGATATTTGAAGGGAGGGGCATAGAAATGGTTACATTCCCTTCTTCCTTTCCTCAGTTTATAGCATCACCTTTTCCAAAGTGCTATGTCATTATTCCTTCATTTCAATCTATATCTAATTCTGAAGCAATGAGTGGGCCAAGAATTATTATCCACATTTTCTTATAGGGAATCTGAGACACAGAGCAGTGAAGTGCCTAAGACTGTAAAGCAAGTTTATAGTAAAAGCAAATTTAACTCCAGATCTATTAAGTGAATAAATTTAATTTTTCCATACTGCTGACTTTTATAAGAGGAGAGCTTTTATAAGAGGAGATTAAAATTTCCCTAGAGCTAGCAGGATAAGATAGTATCCAAAATGCCAAAGCCCCATCACCATATGCAGAGTTTATAAATGAAATGGTTGAGAACTGGTTCTTGGACTCTTGGATTCATGAGTTACATGCAGTTAGGTAAAACAACCTTTAAAAAGAAGTCAGAGTGGCTCTCACTCCCGCCCATGAGGGAGTAAAGGCTAGGAATTGCTCTCCCCCTGCAAACAACAGAAATTGGTAAAAATATATCAAACGTTTGCTCTAAGACATTGGGCAACACACAGTGCAAGACTGTGATCTCTGAGAGAAGGGAAACAGGTCTAGTGGGCTCTGTTATCACCCCCCTGGAGGCATTTTCCAGATCCCAGCCTAAGGAAGGGCAGCTTAAATGAAGTCTCAGATTTCTCTGATTGGGAAAACAGAAATCAAAAGCCTAAGGAGAGAGAAGTGAATAGAAACAATCTGCAGAAACATCCTCAGGAATCTCTGGCTGAATATTGATGTATGCATTCATGGTGGAAAACTCCAACAGGCTGACTGATTCCCAGAGTTCACAAAGGGAAGGAAATAATTCACATCCCCATCAACTTAAGGGAGGAGGCGTCATAACACAGAGAAGTGGGTAAAGTCCTCGGAAGGACATAGCCTTAGTGCTTAGTATAGCCTTGGTTACTTAGTTTTACATTAGAAACTGCTCTGGATACATGGCTTCCCTGATAGCTCAGTTGGTAAAGAATCTGCCTATAATGCAGGAGACCCTGGTTTGATTCCTGGGTTGGGAAGATCCCCTGGAGAAGGAATAGGCTACCCACTCCAGTATTCTTTAACTTCCCTTGTGGCTCAGCTGGTAAAGAATATGCCTGCAATATGGGAGACCTGGGTTTGATCCCTGGGTTGGGAAGATCCCCTGGAGAAGGGAAAGGCTACCCACTCCAGTATTCTGGCCTGGAGAATTCCATGGACTGTATAGTTCATGGGGCCACAAAGAGCCAGACACGACTGAGTGACTCTCACTTTCTGGATATGTACTGACAAACTTACAGACAAGTCTTGAAAGGATCAGTCTTTTCCTAAGTCATGTAACTGACACAAAATCTAGCACCCAACAAGCTAAAATTTGTGATGCCCAATCGACAATCATAAATTACTTGGCATTTCCTGAAACCGAAAGAGAGGGGTTATAGAGATGAAAGAGTCAAGATACGTAACATTTTCTTGAGTAAGAGGAGTTGCTATGCTGTGGGTCTCTACCTTTTCCATACTCAAAGGGAAGGGAAAGACAAAAATCTCCTTTGCATTCAGCCCTGTGTGAGTGTCAGTGTCAGTGTGAGTGTGTGTGTGTGTGTGTGTTATGTAGGGATGTGGGGGTGCAACCAGTGGATCATTTGGAGAGTTTGAAAGAATTCCCTGCCCTTGAGAGATCAAAGGACGGAGAAAGCTCAAGCGGCTTTGGCAGCAGGATAATGGAGGCTGTCTTGTACTCCGGAGTTTCAGAGCAATCAATGTGTGAATGTCTCCTATGAATCAGATATGGTGACATGAGCAAGAAAGCCATTGTGTCCTTTTGGTTCCTGTCAGATAAACCACCCCCGAGGACCGAGTTTTTCTAGTAAGAGGCGAGTGCCAGAGTCCGGGGAGCTGAGGATGAACTTGCTCTGTTCAGGTCAAAGAATGGTTTGAACAGAGTTCTCCATCATGGGATTACCCATTAAAAAGGAACATTGATCTTGACTATTAGCCAGAACAGAAAGGAGGAAGTCATCTGTCGAGTAAACTTTCCTATCACCTATTTCTTCTCTCTACCAGCTTCCACTCAGGCAAGTTGGAGAGTGCAGTTAGCTAGTAGGGAAAAAGATGAGTGGAAAAAGAGCTGACCTCATCATACCTTCTTTTTTAAAAGAAGGCAGCCATAGGTTTTAGCCAGGGGAAGGAGGAAAGAAAATCCACCCTCTGATTCACATCTCAAACTGGATTCACTCTGTTGTTGTTGTTCGGTCACTAAGTCATGTCCGACTCTTTGCAACCCCAAGGACTGTAGCATGCTAGGCTTCCCTGTCCTTCACTATCTCCCAGAGTTTGCTCAAACTCATGTACATTGAGTCAGTAATGTTATCTAACCATCTCAATCTCTGCCGCCCCCTTCTCCTCTTGCCCTTAGTTTGTGATTTAAAATGAGATTCTCTTACCCATGAGTAAGCCAGAAAAGGCATGGAATATGCTCCATTTCCTTCTAGTAATCAGAGAAAGATTAATTCTTTTAAACACATTTTAAAAGAAAAGCAGGAGACAAGTAAAATAAACACAGAACTCTGTGGTTAATCAACCAGTTATATTTCCTAAAACAAAATAGAGCTCTGCCCATCAGTGCCTATTGAGGCTTGTTTTTGATATACCTACTTATCAGTCTGTCTGTTTAAAATGGATCCTCAATCCTGCTGATGTTAACGCTTACTGTGTGCATTCTGCATCTGATAATAAGTAGGGTTTTGTGATAAGAAACACTTCTCTTCTCAAGGACGGTGCACTTTAACAGGAAAGGCAGCCTTGTAAACAAACATCCTGAGTGTCTGTGCTATGTGCAACAATAAAATATATTCTGGAGAAATAGATTATTTTTTGGTCCCACTAAGTTATACTTTTCATTAAGATAAATAAATCAAAATGTGCCTTGGTATATGGGTAAGAAAACTTGTGATTTTTGTTTGTCTTTTAAGAAGATTAATAAAAACCATCTTCTCCCTTCCTGGTGAGGAGAGCTAGTTTGGCGGGTGGGGGGGGGGGGGGGGGGGGAGGTGGGCAAAGACTTCTCAAGAAGTCCAGGGTCTAATGATGGAATAGAAGATCCTCCATCTTCTTCTCTCTTTAGGCTGAGCGAGCCCTAGAATTCTCGGTCAGTTCATGGGTAAGAAACCCTGGTGGTTCAGACCATAAAGAATCTGCCTGCAATGCAGGAGATCTGGGTTCAATCCCTGGGTCAGGAAGATCCCCTGGAGAAGGGACTGGCAACCCACTCCAGTATTCTTGCCTGGAGAATCCCATGGACAGAGGAGCCTGGCGGGCTACAGTCCATGGGGTAGCTAAAAGTTGAACCCGACTGAGTGATTAACACTTTCTCACACCTTCATGGGTAGGAACAGGGTAAGGAGAGTAGGTGAGGCTGGAAAAAGCTCAAATGTAGGACAATGGATTTTTCTGAAGTGCAAGATTTGAGTGGCTCATGGGAGACATACTGGAGATGTGATTTTAATTTGCACGCTTATCTGGGAGAGGAAAGGTTGTGTCTGCTACATATAGAACCACAGAGAAAGAAATGACTATCATTGCCCATAGGTCAGGGAGGCTTCCCAAGTGCTATTGGATCAAATTAAGAAGCAGCCTGTGATTTATGTCGGAGAGTGTTTTGCCTATGTTCTCCTCTAGGAGTTTTATAGTTTCTGGTCTTACGTTTAGATCTTTAATCCATTTTGAGTTTATTTTTGTGTATGGTGTTAGAAAGTGTTCTAGTTCCACTCTTTTACAAGTGGTTGACCAGTTTTCCCAGCACCACTTGTTAAAGAGGTTGTCTTTTTTCCATTGTATATCCTTGCCTCCTTTGTCAAAGATAAGGTGTCCATAGGTTTGTGGATTTATCTCTGGGCTTTCTATTCTGTTCCATTGATCTATATTTCTGTCTTTGTGCCAGTACCATACTGTCTTGATGACTGTGGCTTTGTAGTAGAGTCTGAAGTCAGGCAGGTTGATTCCTCCAGTTCCATTCTTCTTTCTCAAGATTACTTTGGCTATTCGAGGTTTTTTGTATTTCCATACAAATTGTGAAATTATTTGTTCTAGTTCTGTGAAAAATACCGTTGGTAGCTTGATAGGGATTGCATGGAGTCTATAGATTGCTTTGGGTAGAATAGCCATTTTGACAATATTGATTCTTCCAATCCGTGAACACGGTATGTTTCTCCATCTGTTTGTGTCCTCTTTGATTTCTTTCATCAGTGTTTTATAGTTTTCTATGTATAGGTCTTTTGTTTCTTTAGGTAGATATACTCCTAAGTATTTTATTCTTTTTGTTGCAATGGTGAATGGTATTGTTTCTTTAATTTCTCTTTCTGTTTTTTCATTGTTAGTATATAGGAATGCAAGGGATTTCTGTGTGTTAATTTTATATCCTGCAACTTTACTATATTCATTGATTAGCTCTAGTAATTTTCTGGTAGAGTCTTTAGGGTTTTCTATGTAGAGGATCATGTCATCTGCAAACAGTGAGAGTTTCACTTCTTCTTTTCCTATCTGGATTCCTTTTACTTCTTTTTCTGCTCTGATTGCTGTGGCCAAAACTTCCAACACTATGTTGAATAGTAGTGGTGAGAGTGGGCACCCTTGTCTTCTTCCTGATTTCAGGGGGAATGCTTTCAATTTTTCACCATTGAGGGTGATGCTTGCTGTGGGTTTGTCATATATAGCTTTTATTATGTTGAGGTATGTTCCTTCTATTCCTGCTTTTTGGAGAGTTTTAATCATAAATGAGTGTTGAATTTTGTCAAAGGCTTTCTCTGCATCTATTGAGATAATCATATGGTTTTTATCTTTCAATTTGTTAATGTGGTGTATTACATTGATTGATTTGTGGATATTAAAGAATCCTTGCATTCCTGGGATAAAGCCCACTTGGTCATGGTGTATGATTTTTTTAATATGTTGTTGGATTCTGTTTGCTAGAATTTTGTTAAGGATTTTTGCATCTATGTTCATCAGTGATATTGGCCTGTAGTTTTCATTTTTTGTGGCATCTTTGTCTGGTTTTGGAAATAGGGTGATGGTGGCCTCATAGAATGAGTTTGGAAGCTTACCTTCTTCTGCAATTTTCTGGAAGAGTTTGAGTAAGATAGGTGTTAGCTCTTCTCTAAATTTTTGGTAGAATTCAGCTGTGAAGCCATCTGGTCCTGGGCTTTTGTTTGCTGGAAGAGTTTTGATGACAGTTTCAATTTCCTTGCTTGTGATGGGTCTGTTAAGATCTTCTATTTCTTCCTGGTTCAGTTTTGGAAAGTTATACTTTTCTAAGAATTTGTCCATTTCATCCAAGTTGTCCATTTTATTGGCATAGAGCTGCTGGTAGTAGTCTCTTATGATCCTTTGTATTTCAGTGTTGTCTGTTATGATCTCTCCATTTTCATTTCTAATTTTGTTAATTTGGTTCTTCTCTCTTTGTTTCTTAATGAGTCTTGCTAATGGTTTGTCACAGCAAGATCCTCTATGACCCACCTCCCAGAATATTGGAAATAAAAGCAAAACTAAACAAATGGGACCTAATGAAACTTAAAAGCTTTTGCACTACAAAGGAAACTATAAGTAAGGTGAAAAGACAGCCCTCAGATTGGGAGAAAATAATAGCAAATGAAGAAACAGACAAAGGATTAATCTCAAAAATATACAAGCAACTCCTGCAGCTCAATTCCAGAAAAATAAATGACCCAATCAAAAAATGGGCCAAAGAACTAAACAGACATTTCTCCAAAGAAGACATACAGATGGCTAACAAACACATGAAAAGATGCTCAACATCACTCATTATTAGAGAAATGCAAATCAAAACCACAATGAGGTACCATTACATGCCAGTCAGAATGGCTGCTATCCAAAAGTCTACAAGCAATAAATGCTGGAGAGGGTGTGGAGAAAAGGGAACCCTCTTACACTGTTGGTGGGAATGCAAACTAGTACAGCCGCTATGGAAAACAGTGTGGAGATTTCTTAAAAAACTGGAAATAGAACTGCCATATGACCCAGCAATCCCACTTCTGGGCATACACACTGAGGAAACCAGATCTGAAAGAGACACGTGCACCCCAATGTTCATCACAGCACTGTTTATAATAGCCAGGACATGGAAGCAACCTAGATGCCCATCAGCAGATGAATGGATAAGGAAGCTGTGGTACATATACACCATGGAATATTACTCAGCCGTTAAAAAGAATTCATTTGAATCAGTCCTAATGAGATGGATGAAACTGGAGCCCCTTATACAGAGTGAAGTAAGTCAGAAAGATAAAGAACATTACAGCATACTAACACATATATATGGAATTTAGAAAGATGGTAACGATAACCCTATATGCAAAACAGAAAAAGAGACACAGAAATACAGAACAGACTTTTGAACTCTGTGGGAGAATGTGAGGGTGGGATATTTCAAAAGAACAGCATGTATACTATCTATGGTGAAACAGATCACCAGCCCAGGTGGGATGCATTAGACAAGTGCTCCAGCCTGGTGCACTGGGAAGACCCAGAGGAATCGGGTGGAGAGGGAGGTGGGAGGGGGGATCGGGATGGGGAATACGTGTAAATATATGGCTGATTCATATCAATGTATGACAAAACCCACTGCAATGTTGTGAAGTAATTAGCCTCCAACTAATGAAAAAAAAAAAAAAAAGCAGCCTGCAAGCTCTTTGAAGACAAAATCTGAAGCTGGGAGAGGGAGGGCCAGGACATGAAAGGAAGGATTTTGAATTTTATGCCAAGTGTGATGAGAAAACATGCAGGGTCCTGAGCAGAAGAGAAATTCAATCAGATTTATTTATTTATTTATTTTTTTTTTTCTAAATTACAACACTTTATTGCAGCATCGGCAAAGGTCAGATTTCTGAAGCTGGTGAAGATCGGGCAGCATTTCCATGTGAAATGTTACAACTTTACAGTTTTGTTTCTTATTTAATTCTACATGCAGAAACTAAAACATGGTAAAAGAAAAAATGCAAAACAGCTAGAAAAAAAAGATGTAATCAAGTTGTAGCTTACAGATGTGCTTGCTCTTCAACTAAATTCACTATGCCTACTGGAAAGTAAACGAAAGACAACTATCCTAATAAATTAACAAATTGGCCAGAAACAGACTCAGAACTCTCATTTCTATGTAGTGGGGGGAAAACAAAACAAAACAAAAGCAAAATAAAAGCTCTACTGTTTCCATACTTTGTTTAGAGACAGAGGCTGTAAACCCATGAAGGTCAACAAAATCTCCGGATCCCCTTCTTGCTGTCCTTCGTCCATCTTCTGTGGTGTCTGCCTGGCACGCTGTTTGCTTTCAATGATACTTACAATGGGCTCGACTATCCCTGTTCTGAGGCTGGTGTCAGACCCCCCTAAGCCATCTGGGTTCATGCTGTGTGTACTAATCATCTTCACATTTTCCCTTTACCCTAATAGGCAATGTTGTATTACTGACTCTGGTGGATAAAACTGATTTTTCTCCCCCATCCCTTGTTCCTCATGAAAGAGATTCCTAAACAAAAGCCTTCCTGGTGGATTATCTGGTACCTGGATATCTTTCATCATTTTGCTGTCCTGCATGTAAGTTTTCACTAGAAGATTTTACTTCTTGCTCTATACTTTTCTACTGTAGTTCTGGAGCCCCCAAATGTATCTTCTTTCAACATGGGATGTTCAATTCAGAGACACTGAAACTCAAATCAAGTTTAAACTCAAGTTCATTTCCCCCATACCATTACCATTACAACCGTCTCTTCTCCGGCTCAGTCATCTCACTGACGCTCTTCCTGGTGTAACTGCTCAGGAGTCAAGTCAACCACCTCATTTCTTGACTGCCATTCTCAAGAGAAGATGAACCCTCACGTGATTTCTATTACAAAAGGCCTTTTCCACCTTGTCTGGAAGCGTCAGCTTGTTCCGGTGTTGGCAGAGGCTGCTGTTTCTGCCTCATGGCCCCAGCCTGTCCCAGGTTTAGATTCGGAACTCTCTAGACCGACATGCTGAGATGTGTCCACTGCTCTCATTCAATTGCTGGAGGACTCCACTATCCACAACATCAGATACAGGACCTAATGAAATGACACGTGCTGCTGGATCAACATCTCCTCCCACCAGTCTTAAAGATTAGATCCGCATTAGGTGCTCCCTTTGGGTGTTGGTAACGAGGCCGCCGCTCCCGATTGGTGTTTGCTGGAGCTGGGCGCTGGGCAAGAGACTGCAGCATCTCTTGATAATCTTCTTGTTCTTGCCGTTCATTGATATCTAGTGTGAGCTTTTTCATTCTCATCCTCTCTTCTTGTTCTGCTTGTTGCTGGTTCCAATGATTTGCAGCAAGTTGGGAAGACATGGGTACATTAAGGATCTTAAACTGTTGCTTATTGCCTTTTCTGGTTAACATGACAAACGGCATTGTGTCTGCAGACTCTGTCTCTCCCTCCCCACCACCAAGTGGGGGTCCTTTCCTTAGCTGGCTTTTGAGGTGCAAGGGAATGGCAACATCAAGCTGGTGCACTTTAACAGATTCGCCACTTCGTTGCTGAAGGTTTTCTAGCGTCATTTTATCCAGAGCTTGAATGAAGTCCTCATCTTCTACACAAGGAACATGTTTCAGTCCACCTCCTTTAATCATTACCTCAGTATTTTCTTCATCAGTTTCATTCTCTTTATTTGAATCCGTGAGATAATCTGTATTCTCTTCCTCTTCCTCCTCTCCTTCATCATCATCATTATCAGAACCGTCCTCTTCCTCTGGCTCATTCACTTCACTTTCATTTCCAGATTGTTCCTGTGTTTCAGCTCCTCCTTCTTCTTTTTTTTTTTTTTTCCAAAATTTTATTTATTTATTTATTTATTTTTCCAGTGGGTTTTGTCATACATTGATATGAATCAGCCATGGATTTACATGTATTCCCAATCCCGATCCCCCCTCCCACCTCCCTCTCCACCCGATTCCTCTGGGTCTTCCCAGTGCACCAGGCCGGAGCACTTGTCTCGTGCATCCCACCTGGGCTGGTGATCTGTTTCACCATAGATAGTATACATGCTGTTCTTTTGAAATATCCCACCCTCACATTCTCCCACAAAGTTCAAAAGTCTGTTCTGTATTTCTGTGTCTCTTTTTCTGTTCTGCATATAGGGTTATCGTTATCACCTTTCTAAATTCCATATACATGTGTCAGTATGCTGTAATGTTCTTTATCTTTCTGGCTTACTTCACTCTGTATAATGGGCTCCAGCTTCATCCATCTCATTAGGACTGATTCAAATGAATTCTTTTTAATGGCTGAGTAATATTCCATGGTGTATATGTACCACAGCTTCCTTATCCATTCATCTGCTGATGGGCATCTAGGTTGCTTCCATGTCCTGGCTATTATAAACAGTGCTGCGATGAACATTGGGGTGCACGTGTCTCTTTCAGATCTGGTTTCCTCAGTGTGTATGCCCAGAAGTGGGATTGCTGGGTCATATGGCAGTTCTATTTCCAGTTTTTTAAGAAATCTCCACACTGTTTTCCATAGCGGCTGTACTAGTTTGCATTCCCACCAACAGTGTAAGAGGGTTCCCTTTTCTCCACACCCTCTCCAGCATTTATTGCTTGTAGACTTTCATCTTCTTCAAGATTTTCTCCTTCTGTCATAGAATCTTTAGAGTCTTTGTCATTTACTAGGCCTAGTTTTATTAAGAATTCTCGTTCCAAGTCGTGTACCTGCCTGATGGATTCTTCCAGAGAATTACAGAGTTTGATCTTTGGTCTTAGCAGTTCTAGGGTGTCACTGATCATGTAGTCTATGTCAATAGGAAATGGATGGTCTTTTGTCCAAACCTCCAAACTTTTCTTCCACCAAACATAACGCTGAAAATACACTAGGAAGCAATCGAGTTTTCGTTTACTGGAACCTCTGTCAAAGTACTGGCCACAGGTATCCAAAATAGTGCACACCAGTCTAATCCTGAGAAGGTGCTCAGGAGGGTCCAGTGAACTTGGAGAGCCATCAGAGTTAACACCAAATGAAGTAAAAGAATAAAGAGTTCTAAAAATAATGGCTGATTCCACCATTCTGTAATTATAAAGTTCCCCTAAGAACTTGGCACTGCTGATACATCTCTGATTAAATTTAGGTTGATTAACCTCCATTCCTAATCGTATATCTTCTAAAACTCCATCCACAACATGGATTCCAACATCTTCCTGGTAGAGCACTAGTCCTGCTAAGAGGTTGGCTACACAGTGAATGCTGTTGTATTTCACGTTCCAGATGTTTATCATACAACAAATCACATAGTCTTTCACTTCTTGACCCTGCCAAGGCAACTTTCTCATCTGTCTCAAAACCTTCTCGGTGGTAACCTTGGAGAGATCTTTGTACAAAAGCTTCCGGACATATTCTTGAAGAGGAGGACGTTTCTTTTTCACTGTTTTTTCAGCTGGAGGTGGGTTGCAGTAGTAATATGCATTCTCCACCATTGTGACATATCTAGCATCGAGATGCATCACTTGCTTCTTTCTCATTATTTGTTCCAAAGGTACACTGGTCCTCAGGTGAGATTCCAGAGATCTGAAAAGAAATCTTCCACATGTTTCCAGTAGGGTACATGCCATTTCAACATGGTGATGGGAAAAGTCTGATAGAAGCATCTTTAAACAATGCAGTGTATCATTTTTTGTGAACATCTTAAACTTAGTGAGTTCTCCAATAAAACGAACAGTTTTGTTCTTTGTTTCAATATTGATCTGGTCCTTTTTTCGTACATGAAATCTGAAATCCCCCCTCAGCATGGAACAAAGATCCTCTGCTACATCAGACATGCAGGGATGCAATGTAGCAACCAATCTTGCATAAAATGGTAGCAAATCCAACCTTTGTCTGGGAACTATAAAGAGCGCCCGTACCAACTTCTTCCTATTTGCCTTCGTGTTCATGTTCATGCAAAAGTCCATTGCTGCCTTGTCTATCAGATCACGGTTGACACAGTTGGGTAATTGCTGGAGGAAAGCATCTACTATAAGCTTGAGATGAGATCCAGTGCTGGCTTCTTCATCCTCTTGTTCTTGCTCATCAAGAAGTTTCTTTGTAAGATCTTCAGCTTCATCTCCACCCTCTAGCTCCAATGTGTCATCATTAATTTCCAGGTTCTCCAACTCAAGCTCCAAATCATCAGGACTTGATACCTCTTTATTATCCTTAGGTTCCTTTGTCTCTTTGGAATCATCTTTGCTGGACTCTTTATTCTGACAACTTTTTTCATTATCTTTAAACAAGTTGGCTGGAACAAAAGCTTTCAAATCAATGAGGTTCTTGTAAAAATTCCAAGCATCTTCATCTTCCCATATACCACCTTCTAAGTCATATTCTCCAGGTTTACCAGGTGTAAATATATCAATTCCAGGCCCATGCTCTTCTGGTGTTGGTTTATCTTGAGGAAGATCTGGCATATTTTCATCCAAAAGGTCTGCTAAGGATTGAGAATTTGCCAATAGCTTTTGATAAGACATAGCAAATTCTTCATACTGTTTATGTCTATCTTCACTTAACTCCCCTTTAGAATGTAGAATACGCCTGTTTTGTCTCTTAGTATTCTGTAGCTCCCTGTGGTCCCTTTTCAGATGTTTGGTCAAAGACATAAAGTATTCTTTTAAAAGATTCTGGAAAGGTTGCTGTTTCTCTGGACTAATTATCTCACTAGGAGGAAAACTCAAGTTAAACTTCTCTGCAGCACTCTTTACTTTCCTTGGTACAAGTCCAGCAATATCATCTCCACAATGTCGACAAAAACTAATCACCACAGAAACATGAGTATGGGATTCTCGATCAGCATTAATAATATTTTTCAGCTGTTCATAGATTAAGGAAAGACCTTCCTTGTCAGTGAAAATCCCAACTATTGTCAATTCTGCAATGAAACGCAAATCAGTTCTTAACTTGGTAATGTTAAGTGTTTTCTCTTCTTTCCTGGCTTCAAAATGTTTTTTCCAAACTTGAAGAAGTGATGGGGCAAAGTCGGCGTAGCGCTGGTGAAAGAGCGAGCATAAGTGCACAGCACAATTCACGTCGGATATTTTTAGCTTTGCGTCCACAATAGAAGCTACAGCCTCTGCAATGTATTTGCTTAAATTTAGGCCATTAAAATCATGGGACAAGGAGTCTCTCTGTTGTTCTGTAATAGTTTTTAGTTTCTTGACAAAAGCGGTATTTTTCTTCAAACTCGAATCTGATCGGCTAAAGAAATTTTCCTCTGGTCGGTTGTCTGGAGCATTTTGGTTTTTGCTACGAAGTTCTTTCCTTAACTGATGTCGTTCCCAAGATTCCTGATGAAGCTGAAGGGATTCCTCTTTCTCTTTCCACTGGGCAGCCTCTTCTTCCTGCTGACCTTTCACCTGTTCTTCTTGCTTCTTTCTCTCCTCTTCTTCATGTTTCTTTTTTTTCTTCTTCCTCGTTTTTCTTTAATTCCTCCTCTGCCTTCACCTTTTCTTCTTCTTTTTTCTTTCGTTCCTTGTCTTCTTTTTTTCTTTTATCTTCTTCCAGTTTCTTCTTCTTATCTTCAGGGACCTTAATAACCTCCTTCTTGACGGTAAGCTTGATCTCCTCTTTTGGTTTCTCCCTGCTGCTCACTGGCCGCCTTTCACTGCAGTCTTTTTCCTTGCTGTTTAGTAAAGATTCTTTTTCTTCCATACTTGCTGGCTTTTTACGCTCAGCTGGCATTATGTTACCCAAGACAATCTCGAGCCTGTTGTCAACATTAGCCCTGGGTTTCCCAGCACCAACTCCAGCGCTCGGTCAATCAGATTTATGATTTAAGAAGAACATAAACTAACATGACTGCTGGGTTGATGATACAATTATGGGGGTGGGGGGAGGGTCGGGGCAAGGGTAGGAAAAGGAGAACAGTTAGGAGTCTATCGCAAGGTTCCAAGTACCCACCCATTATTCTTGCCTGGAGAATTCCATGGACAGAGGAGCCTGGCAGGCTATAGTCTGTGGGGTCACAAAGAGTTGGACATTACTGAATGACCAACATTTTCACTTTCAAGTAGAGGATGGTATTTTCCTGGACTAAAAGTACAGTTATATAGAGCTATAAAAGAGTGAGAAGTAGAACTGGGATGCATTTGAAAGACAGGGTCTCTGAGATTTGTTGATAAACTGGATGTGTAGAAAGAGAAAAAAATATAAAGATTCAGTCTGAGCAGTGGGTGAATGGAAATATTGTTTACCTTAAGCAGGAAACAGTAGGACATCAATAGGTTCACAGGGGAAGTTGAATGATTCTGTTTTACTTAAAAGATGGTTTTAGGATTGCAATTAGATAAGCACATGGAGACGGTAGTTTGACACAGGAGTCTTCAGTTCAAAAGAGAAATCTGGTTGCAGATATAAAGTTGGGAGTTGCCGGCACATAGGGAAATAGGATTTAATGCCATGATCCTGGATGAGGTCCCCTAAGGAATGTGAGTTAGTTTGAAAGTAGAAGTAAGAGGAAGAAGTCCTGAAACACTGCAACATTTAGAGAGCAGGATAGTGAGAAGGATTCAACAGCCAATGGGACAACTGGTAGAAAGAGACCAGAGAAGCTTTTGTCCTAAAAGTCAATGAGGACATATCTTGAAAAGGAAGATGATATCTTACCATGTCAAATGTGGCTAAGGATTGACAACTGAGTTCAACAGTAGGGAAATAATGGTAATATCTATCTCAGTGGAAGTGATGGACATGGAAATTGGATAGGAATGGTTTTAAGGGAAGATAGAGAAACTAAAGTTTGCAAATGGCACAGTCTTATTCCTTTTATGGCTTAGTAATATTCCACTGTATATATGTGCCATAGCTTATGTATTCATTGGACATATAGGTTGCTTCTGTGTCCTGGTTATTATAAACAGTGCTGCCATGAACATTGGGGGTGCATGTATCATTTGGAGAAAGAGGGGGTAGGATAAATTGAGAGAATGGGATTGACATAGATACACTACTATGTATTAAATAGATAACGAATGAGAATCAAGCCACATAGCACAGGGAACTCTATCCAGTGCTCTGTGGTGAACTAAATGGGAAGAAAATCCAAAGAAGAGAGGTTATATGTATACATGATCCACACAGTCAAAGGCTTTGGTATAGTCAATAAAGCAGAAATAGATGTTTTTCTGGAACTCTCTTGCTTTCTCAATGATCCAGCAGATGTTGGCAATTTGATCTCTGGTTCCTCTGCCTTTTCTAAAACCAGCTTGAACATCTGGAAGTTCATGGTTCATGTATTGCTGAAGCCTGGCTTGGAGAATTTTGAGCATTACTTTACTAGCATGTGAGATGAGTGCAATTGTGCAGTAGTTTGGCATCACCTTTCTTTGGGATTGGAATGAAAACTGACCTTTTCCAGTCCTGTGGCCACTGCTGAGTTTTCCAAATTTGCTGGCATTTTGAGTGCAGCACTTTCACAGCATCATCGTTTAGGATTTGAAAAAGCTCAACGGGAATTCCATCACCTCCACTAGCTTTGTTCATAGTGATGCTTCCTAAGGCCCACTTGACTTCACATTCCAGGATGTCTGGCTCTAGGTGAGTGATCACACCATCATGATTATCTGGGTCGTGAAGATAATTTTTGTACAGTTCTGTGTATTCTTGCCACCTCTTCTTAATATCTTCTGCTTGTTAGATCCATACCATTTCTGTCCTTTATTGTGCCCATCTTTGCATGAAATGTTCCCTTGGTATCTCTGATTTTCTTGAAGAGATCTCTTGTCTTTCCCATTCTATTGTTTTCCTCTATTTCTTTCCATTGATCACTGAAGAATGCTTTCTTATCTCTCCTTGCTATTCTTTGGAACTCTCCATTCAGATGCTTATATCTTTCCTTTTCTCCTTTGCTTTTTGCTTCTCTTCTTTTCACAGCTATTTGTAAGGCCTCCTCAGGCAGCCATTTTGCCTTTTTCCATTTCTTTTTCTTGGGGATGGTCTTGATCTCTGTCTCCTGTACAATGTCACGAACCTCTGTCCATAGTTCATCAGGTACTCTGTCTATCAGATCTAGTCCCTTAAATCTATTTCTCACTTTCACTGAATAATCATAAGGGCTTTGATTTAGGTCATACCTGAATGGTCTAGTGGTTTTCCCCATTTTCTTCAATTTAAGTCTGAATTTGGCAATAAGGAGTTCATGATCTGAGCCACAGTCAGCTCTTGGTCTTGTTTTTGCTGACTGTATAGAGTTTCTTCATCTTTGGCTGCAAAGAATATAATCAATCTGATTTCAGTGTTGACTATCTGGTGATGTCCATGTGTAGAGTCTCCTCTTGTGTTGTTGGAAGAGGGTGTTTGCTATGACCAGTGGGTTCTCTTGGCAAAACTCTATTAGCCTTTGCCCTGCTTCATTCTGTACTCCAAGGCCAAATTTGCCTATGACTCCAGGTGTTTCTTGACTTCCTACTTTTGCATTTCAGTCCCCTATAATGAAAAGGACATCTTTTTGAAAGAGATGGGAATCCCAGACCACCTGACCTGCCTGTTGAGAAACCTGTATGCAGGTCAGGAAGCAACAGTTAGAACTGGACATGGAACAACAGAATGATTCCAAATAGGAAAAGGAGTATGTCAAGGCTGTATATTGTCACCCTACTTATTTAACTTATGTGCAGAGTACATCATGAGAAATGCTGGGTTGGAAGAAGCACAAGCTGGAATCAAGATTGCTAGGAAGAAATATCAATAACCTCAGATATGCAGATGACACCCTTATGGCAGAAAGCAAAGAAGAACTAAAGCGTCTCTTGATGAAAGTAAAAGAGGAGACTGAAAAAGTTGGCTTAAAGCTCAACATTCAGAAAACTAAGATCATGGCATCCAGTCCCATCGCTTCATGGCAAATAGATGGGGAAACAGTGGAAACAGTGGCTGACTTTATTTTTTGGGGGTCCAAAATCACTGCAGATGGTGACTGCAGCCACAAAATTAAAAGATGCTTACTCCTTGGAAGGAAAGTTATGACCAACTTCGACAGAATATTAAAAAGCAGAAGCATTACTTTGTCCACAAAGGTCCATCTAGTCAAGGCTATGGTTTTTCCAGTAGTCATGTATGGATGTGAGAGTTGGACTATAAATAAAGCTGAGCACTGAAGAATTAATGCTTTTGAACTGTGGTATTGGGAAAGACTCTTGAGAGTTCCTTGGACTGCAAGGAGATCCAACCAGTCCATCCTAAAGGAGATCGGTCCTGGGTGTTCATTGGAAGGATTAATGTTGAAGCTGAAACTACAATACTTTGGCCACCTGATGTGAAGAGCTGACTCATTTGAAAAGGCCCTGATGCTGGGAAGGATTGAGGACAGAAGGAGATGGGGACGACAGAGGATGAGATAGTTGAATGCCATCACCGACTCAGTGGGCATGAGTTTGAGTGAACTCCGGGAGTTGGTGATGGACAGGGAGGCCTGGCATGCTGAGGTCTATGGGGTCGCAAAGAGTGAGACACGACTGAGCAACTGAATTGACTAAGTGACTGATATGTATACGTATGGCTGTTTCACTTTGCTGTACAAGCAGAAAATAGCACAGCATTGTAAGGCAACTATACTCCAGTGGAAAAAAAAAATTTTTAAAGCTGAAGATAGTCTTGTCAACAAAAGATTAATCAGTTGATGTAAGAAAGAAATGAAAATTTTTATTTGAGCCAAATTTGAGGATTATAACTGGGAAAGAGCATCTCAGAGAGCTCTCAGAACTGTTCCACCCATCAGAAGTCAAGGTGAAGTTATATAAGTTTTTGAGACAGAGGGCTATATATCAAATGATGTATTATTGACAGTTCACATAATCCAGACTTAACCATCATCATGGTGGGTCATGTGACTCCTTTACAAGATCAAGAAGGTATGCTGTCTTTTAAAGAGTTGTCTGGTTGATGTTGGGAGAATGTTGCTTTTTATGATTGAGCAGGTATTCCTGCTGATGAGGGGAGATGTGGTTGATAAGTCATGCAAATACACAGTGTGCAGTAAGGGGAGAGAGAAGGCCAGAGGGCAGAGAAGCCTTTTTGTTTTAACACTCTTCTTGTCTTGCCATAAAATGTGAATTTTATTTCACAGCCACAATTGACAACTGTTGCAAAGCAGAGAAAGAAAGTCAGGAGGCAGATGGAATCAAAAAGTTTTATGATAAGGGCTCTTACAGGAAGTTTTTATGTAGATGAGGGTAAACCAACCAAGACAGAAGCATTTGATAATGCAGAAGACAAAAATGAGAACTGCAGAAGCAATAGTCTTGAACTGATGAAAACAGATATGATTAAGTACCTAAGAGAAGGCGGGGGATGGGCTGCATGTCCAGTGTCACAGGAATGAGGGGACGGAGGGTGTATGGTCAGAGACTGTGCTGCAATTTCAGTGGTATGCACTCTCGTGATGGTTTAGGTTGTTTAAAGCTGCTGTCTATCCAGACAGATCGGCACTCTTGCTGTTACCAGCAGTTAAAAGTCTGTTATATGATGACTAGGTACAGATAGTAGGTAGGTTTATAGATGCAGCAGTGGAAGAATGGAGCCACTTCTTGTGGTGGATCTAGTTTGTTAACGAAATAAGAAGTAAATGCCAGCAGCTGACAGAAAGAAAGGACTAGGGTTGGTTTTGAGATTTGAGGAAGAAGGATATGGTAAGAAACAGTGACCTCAGAACACGAGAGAGCCAATGAAATAAATGCATTTGTGTTTGGGATAGCATTTAAGGTCCATTTGAAGTTTATAATTATGAATTGAAATTGAGATTTGGCATATGAATGTGGGTTTCCCCCCCCAATCCAGTTTTGTTTAACTGTTTGAATGTGAGCATAAAATAGATTGAGAGTTGTGTATAAACATTGTTATCGTGTTGCCAAGTCTAGAGAGAGGTGTGCAAATTGAAAGTTGATGCAAGAGAAATGTAATGATGGATCAGAAATCAAAGCCAGAAGGGAGAGGACACAAAGACAAGGGTTATAGACAGATAGTGAGAAGGTGATAAGGTCAATGGCTTTGAGATTTTGCTGAGCTCATGGAGTTTTTGGAATCAGTCTACTGAAGAAGGAGGCATATTGAGTGCAGTGTTGGAGTGGAGATATGTAGACAGAGATTCAGTTCAGTTCAGTTGCTCAGTCGTGTCCAACTCACTGTGACCCCATGGACTGCAGCACGCCAGGCCTCCCTGTCCATCACCAACTCCTGGAGGTTACTCAAACTCATGTCCATTGAGGTGCTGATGCCATCCAACCATTTCATCCTCTATTGTCCCGTTTTCCTCCTGCCTTCAGTCATTCCCAGCATCAGGGCCTTTTCCAAAGAGTCAGTTCTTCTCATCAGGTGGCCAAAGTATTGGAGCTTCAGCTTCAGCATCAGTCCCTCCAATGAACATCCAGGACTGATCTCCTTTAGAGTGGACTGTTGGATCTCCTTGCAGTCCAAGGGACTTTCAAGAATCTTCTCCAACACCACAGTTCAAAAGCATCAATTTTTTTGTGCTCTGCTTCCTTTATAGTCCAACTCTCACACCATACATGACTACTGGAAAAACCATAGCTTTGACTAGACAGACCTTTCTTGGCAAAGTAATGTCTCTGTTTTTTAATATACTGTCTAGGTTGGTCATAGCTTTTCTTCCAAGGAGCAAGCGTCTTTTAATTTCATGGCTGCAGTCACCATCTGCAGTGATTTTGGAGCCCCCAAAAATAAAGTCAGCCACTGTTTCCACTATTTCCCCATCTATTTGCCACAAGGTGATGGGACCAGATGCCATGATCTTCGTTTTTCTGAATGTTGAGTTTTAAGCCAACTTTTTTACTCTCCTCTTTCCCTTTCATCAAGGGACTCTTTAGTTCTTCACTTTCTGCCATAAGGGTGGTGTTATCTGTATATCTGAGGTTATTGATATTTCTCTGGGCAATCTTGATTCTAGCTTGTGTTTCATCAAGCCTGGCATTTCACATGATGTACTCTGCATATAAGTTAATTAAGCAGGGTGGTAGTATACAGCCTTGATGTACTCCTTTTCCTATTTGGAACCAGTCTGTTGCTCTAAGTCCAGTTCTAACTGTTGCTTCTTGACTTTCATACAGATTTCTTAGGAGGCAGGTCAGGTGGTCTGGTATTCCCATCTCTTGAAGAATTTTCCACAGTTTATTGTGATCCACACAGTCAAAGGCTTTGGTATAGTCAATAAGGCAGAAATAGATATTTTTCTGGAACTCTTTTGCTTTTTTGATGATCCAGCAGATGTTGGCAATTTAATCTCTGGTTCCTCTGCCTTTTCTAAATCCAGCTTGAACATCTGGAAGTTCACAGTTTACATACTGTTGAAGCCTGGCTTGGAGAATATTGAGCATTTCTTTGCTAGTGTGCAAGCTGAGTGTAACTGTGTGGTAGTTTGAACATTCTTTGGCATTGCCTTTCTTTGGGATTGGAATGAAAACTGACCTTTTCCATTCCTGGGGCCACTGCTTAGTTTTCCAGATTCACCGGCATATTGAGTGCAACACTTTCACAGCATCATCTTTTAGGACTTGAGAACCCCATGAACAGTATGAAGAGGCAAAAAGATAGGACACTGAAAGATTAACTCCCCAGGTCAGTAGGTGCCTAATATGCTACTGGAGATCATTGGAGAAATAACTCCAGAAAGAATGATGAGACAGAGCCAAAGCAACACCACCACCCAGTTGTGGATGTGACTGGTGATGGAAGTAATGTCCAATGCTGTAAAGAGAAATATTGCATAGGAACCTGGAATGTTAGGTCCATGAATCAAGGCAAATTGGAAGTGGTCAAACAGGAGATGGCAAGAGTGAACATTGACATTTTAGGAATCAGTGAACTGAAATGGACTGGAATGGGTGAATTTAATTCAGATGACCATATCTACTACTGTGGGCAAGAATCCCTTAGAAGAAATGGAGTAGCCATTATAGTCAACAAAAGAGTCTGAAATGCAGTACTTGGATGCAGTCTCAAAAATGATAGAATGATTTCTGTTAATTTCCAAGAGAAAGCATTCAATATCACAGTAATCCAAGTCTATGCCTGACCAGTAATGCTGGAGAAGCTGAAGTTGAACAGTTCTATGAAGACCTACAAGACCTTCTAGAACTAACAGCCCAAAAAGATGTTCTTTTCATTATAGGGGACTGGAATGCAAAAGTAGGAAGTCAAGAGATACCTAAAGTAACAAGCAAATTTGGCCTTGGAGTACAAAATGAAACTGGTCAAAGGCTAACAGAGCTTTGTCATGAGAATGCATTGGTCATAGCAAACACCCTCTTCTACCAACACAAAAGAAGACTCTACACATGGACATCACCAGATAGTCAACACTGAAATCAGATTGATTATATTCTTTGCAACCAAAGATGGAGAAGCTCTGTACAGTCAGCAAAAACAAGAGCTGACTGTGGCTCAGATCGTGAACTCTTTATTGCCAAATTCAGACTTAAATTGAAGAAAGCAGGGAACATCACTAGACAGAGATTAGGAGACTTAAAATAGAAAGTTTGGAAGAAGTATGTTATCAGCAATGACAAAGTCTAAGGAAGTAACAATGGCAGTGAGTGATAAGTGAAGTAGAAATGAAGTTTCAGAGGTGAGGAATTGAGAGCAGTGCTTTGGTTTGGCTACCTGACCATATTTCAAAATCAACATGAAGGAAGATAGGAATATAAGTGGAGAAGCAGAGTGACTCAGAAGTCCTCAGTGGATAAAAGGGAGGAAGGTGAAAGTCAAGGGTGACCCTTAGGGAAGCATGGTAGGTGAAATCATTTGCATCAAAATAGCTGATGGTTTTTAGGTGAGATGAAAGAACCAAATCTGGAAATGTTAATGGAGAACCTAGGGAACTCTTAATCCTAGCTTCAAATCCTGTAATAAGCAGAGCATAGCAAAGAAAGTACTAGCAGCTCGTTAGGGCCACAAATATAATTCCTTACCCCAGAATCCAATGAATTACAGAGAATGAGCAAGGAAATTGGCATCACACTGAGCTAAATTCAAATTCCACCTCTTCCAGTCACCAGCTCTGGACAAGTTACTTAGTGATCTCTCTGAGGAAAAGCTCTGTCATCACCGAGATGGATGGAGGTCATGTGAGAAAGTGTGTGGGAAGCTGCTCTTCAAACTATGAAGCCCCCTCCCCCTGCCCCCAACCCCACCATTTACCTGCAAACACTCTTGCTCCCAGTCACCAGTCAGGCCTCTCTCACTTCAGTTCAGTTCAGTTCAGTCGCTCAATTGTGTTTTACTCTTTGTGACCCCATGAACCACAGCACGCCAGGCCTCCCTGTCCATCACTAACTCCCAGAGTCCACCCAAACCCATGTGCATTGAGTCGGTGATGCCATCCAAGCGTTTCATCATCTGTCGTCCCCTTCTCCTCCAGCCCTCAATCTTTCCCCGCATCAGGGTCTTTTCAAATGAGTCAGCTCTTCTCATCAGGTGGCCAAAGGATTGGAGTTTCAGCTTCTAAATCAGTCCTACCAGTGAACACCCAGAACTGATCTCCTTTAGGATGGACTAGTTGGATCTCCTTGCAGTCCAAGGGACTCTCAAAAGTCTTCACCAGTACCACAGTTCAAAAGCATCAAGTCTTCAGCATTCAGCCTATTGATCCACAAATTGTTTGTGCAATTGATCATTCATTCAAAACAATTTATTGGACCAACATTATGCTGGGTCTTGCAAGGATGAAAAAAGCCCAAGATTCCAAGCCTTCCCAATTCTGGATACTATATTTGATGACTGTAATCCCTGACATACGCATATGATCTAAAAACATTTTCACATCGATTCCTACGTTATAGTTTTGAAAAGAGTTCAGAGAGGTTGACTGGTCCAAGCCAACAAGCGATGAGTCTGGCATCCAGTCACAGGGTCCTGATTCCCTAGACACATTGTCCTTTCTACCATGCCATTTCCTTGGGCATCTGATTATCTGGCTGTGTATATGTGTTTTACAAAAAGAGACTTCGTGTTATACATGTACCTTCTCCATATGCTTCTTTATGGAGAAAATCAATTAGTCCAAGATATAAGTGCAGCTTAAAGCTGTCTTTAGAGAGAAGTAGAAGAAAAAATATGCTGCTCAATCAGATGAATTTGGTGAGATATTAAGGGAAAGAGTTTTGGGCTTCCCTGGTGGCTCAGTGGGTAAAGAATCTGCCTGCAATGGAGGATACCTGGGTTCAATCCCTGGGTCAGGAAGATCCCCTGGAGAAGGGAATGGCAACCCACTCCAGTTTTCTTGCCAGGAGAATTCCACGGACAGAGGAGCTTGGCTGGCTACATACAGTTCATGAGGTTGCAAAGAGTCGGACACAACTGAGCAACTAACACTTTCAAGTGTTTTTATGAAAATGTAAAAGTAAAAACATAAGTTGGTATTTTTATAGACAGGATGATGTGGCAGAGGTTAGGAAATCCAGAACTACCAACCTGGGTAACATGTAGCCAGTCTTTCTCAGGATACCCTTTCTTGGCTGAGGTTTCCTCATCCATAAAATTGAATCTGTGATACCTTCTCTATAGGATTGTCATGTGACTCAATTCAGATAAGAATAAAAAATATTCTTTAAAAATTAAAAGGGAAACTGATTTACCAAAAATGGACCTTTGTATTTTTGGACTTTGGAAGAGGTGTCCCCCAGAATGCCATTCCTAGGAGTGTGTGGTTCAAGTGATGGGAAAGCTGGGGTAGAGCTCTCAGAGCAGGTGGTCCCCCTGGGACCATGGCAGGAATGCTGTGTTGGTTGTATTCAGAGACAAATGAATTATGCCTCCTAGAAACTGCTGGTGAGCAGTGAGTGATGCAGGTGTGCCCAGGTGAGTGGTATCTGCAAGGAGCCTCAGGACAGCTGCTGGGATGGCCCTTGAAGAGTGGCACTGTGCCCCCTCTTTCCCTCTCTCCTCAGTAAACCCATTCACACAAGGAACGAAATAACTCACAGAGATTCAAATCTGACTTTTGTCCATAGAGCATGGCATCGAGCCTTGATTTAAATCATTGCGTCTCTAAATGTGACCTTCTTTTCAGAACGGATTGAAGGTGGAGACATTTTGAAGATGGCTTGAGGGGAGAGGAGAGGCTGCCGGAAACTCTAAGAAGCTCTAAAACTGTGCTGCTGATCTCCTCTTTGCCTTGATCTCACCCTCATGGGCCAGCACGAAACTGGATATACACGGAGGTTCTCATCTGGTGGTGGTGGGGGGGGGGGGAATGTTTGCAGGGTCACAGGAAAGCAACTTGATAGAATTCAGGACATAGTTCAACTTGTAGGTCCACAGAATTTGTCACCCTTATATTTTATGCCCTATATCCCATTATGAAAGAGTCTTATACCTTTAAAAGTCCTTTGCGTTCTTTGTGGTTGGTTTTTTTTGTTGTTGTTGTTTCCTTCATGACTAAGTGCAGACCACCCAGGACACTGATGCAGAATGCTGTTGAAGGGTAATTTCTGTTTTTTTTTTTTTTTTTTTCCCCTGCATTTCCTCATTTAGTGGATAAATTTAACTTTCCCCTCCTGATACTGTGCTGTACACAGTTGGACTTGGCATTTTTGCTGAAAACTATGAGTCATTTTTCATAAACAGGGATTGTCAAAAGTGCCTGATTCATATTATAACAACAACAAATACAGAAAAAACCCCAAACTGAATGAGCTCAAAACTTTCAGATGTTCTACAAAGAGAGTGGGGTGAGGGATCACAGTCTTTGGAGAAGTCACTTGATTGTTCAGGTCTTGGTTGTTTCATATTTAAAATTAGGAGGATAATGGGAATATAAAAGCTGTGCCATTAATCTAAAGAAACCATCTCATGGTTAGTGGGCAGTATTATTTGCAGATTTTGCATTATTCTTCTGCTTCTGAAATTTTATATATAAAATTGGCTGTTAGTACAGTCTTTTATTTTACAGTAAGGAAAGCCTATGCCCCAGCCAGTAACGCTGAAGAAGCTGAAGTTGAACGCTTCTGTGAAGACCTACAAGACCTTTTAGAACTAATGCCCAAAAAAGATGTCTTTTCATTATAGGGGACTGAAATGCAAAAGTAGGTAGTCAAGAAACACCTGGAGTAACAGGCAAATTTGGCCTTGGAGTATGGAATGAAGCAGGGCAAATACTAATAGAGTTATGCCAAGAGAACGCACTGGTCATAGCAAACACCCTCTTCCAACAACACAAAAGAAGACTTTACACATGGACATCACCAGCTGGTCAACATCGAAATCAGATTGATTATATTCTTTGCAGTCAAAGATGGAGAAGCTATATACAGTCAGCAAAAACAAGACCAAGACCTGACTGTGGCTCAGATCATGAACTCCTTATTGCCAAATTCAGACTTAAACTGAAGAAAGTAAGGAAAACCATTAGACCATTCAGGTATGACCTAAATCAAATCCCTTATGACTATAGAGTGGAAGTGAGAAATAGATTTATGGGGCTAGATCTGATAGACAGAGAGCCTGATGGACCATGGACGGAGGTTCGTGACATTGTACAGGAAACAGAGATCAAGACCATCCCCATGGAAAAGAAATGCAAAAAGGCAAAATAGTTGTCTGAGGAGGCCTTACAAATAGCTGTGAAAAGAAGAGAAGCAAAAAGCAAAGGGGAAAAGGAAAGATATTCCCATTTGAATGCAGAGTTCCAAAGAATAGCCAGGAGAGATAAGAAAGCCTTCCTCAGCGATCAATGCAAAGAAATAGAGGAAAAGAACAGAATGGGAAAGACAAGAGATCTCTTCAAGAAAATTAGAGATACCAAGGGAACATTTCATGCAAAGATGGGCTCAATAAAGGACAGAAATGGTATGGACCTAACAGAAGCAGAAGATATTAAGAAAAGTGGCAAGAATACACAGAAGAACTGTACAAAAGAGATCTTCACGACCCAGATAATCACAATGGTGTGATCACTCACCTAGAGCCGGACATCCTGGAATGTGAAGTCAAGTGGGCCTTAGAAAGCATCACTACGAACAAAGCTAGTGGATGTGATTGGATCCCAGTTGAGCTATTTCAAATCCTAAATGATGATGCTGTGAAAGTGCTGCACTAAATATGCCAGCAAATTTGGAAAACTCAGCAGTGGCCACAGGACTGGAAAAGGTCAGTTTTCATTCCAATCCCTAAGAAAGGCAATCCCAAGGAGTGCTCAAACCACCGCACAATTGCACTCTTCTCACACGCTAGTAAAGTGATGCTCAAAATTCTCTAAGCCAGGCTTCAGCAATACATGAACCATGAACTTCCAGATGTTCAAGCTGGTTTTAGAAAAGGCAGAGGAACCAGAGATCAAATTGCCAATATCCACTGGATCATCGAAAAAGCAAGGGAGGTCCAGAAAAACATCTATTCATCTATTTCTGCTTTGTTGACTACGCCAAAGCCTTCGACTGTGTGGATCACAATAAACTGTGGACAATTCTAAAATAGAGATGGGAGTACCAGACCACCTGACCTGCCTCTTGAGAAACCTGTATGCAGGTCAGGAAGAAACAGTTAGAACTGGACATGGAACAACAGACTGGTTCCAAATAGGAAAAGGAGTATGTAAAGGCTGTATATTGTCACCCTGCTTATTTAACTTCTATGCAGAGTACATCATGAGAAACGCTGGGCTGGAAGAAGCACAAGCTGGCTTCAAGATTGTTGGGAGAAATATCAATAACCTCAGATATGCAGGTGACACCACCCTTATGGCAGAAAGCAAAGAGGAACTAAAGAGCCTCTTTAATGAAAGTGAAAGAGGAGAGTGAGAAAGTTAGCTTATAGCTCAACATTCAGAAAACTAAGATCATGGCATCTGGTCCCATCACTTCATGGCAAATAGATGGGGAAACAGTGGAAACAGTGGCTGACTTTATTTTTGGGGGCTCCAAAATCACTGCAGATAGTGACTGAAGCCATGAAATTAAAAGATGCTTACTCCTTGGAAGGAAAATTATGACCAACCTAGATAGCATATTAAAAAGCAGAGACATTACTTTGCCAACAAAGGTCCGTCTAGTCAAGGCTGTGGTTTTTCCAGTGGTCATGTATGGATGTGAGAGTTGGGCTGTGAAGAAAGCTGAGTGCCAAAAATTTGATTCTTTTGAACTGTGGTGTTGGAGAAGACTCTTGAGAGTCCCTTGGACTGCAAGGAGATCCAACCAGTCCATCCTAAAGGAGATCGGCCCTGGGTGTTCATTGGAAGGACTGATGCTGAAGCTGAAACTCCAATACTTTGGCCACCTCATGTGAAGAGTTGACTCATTGGAAAAGACCCTGATGCTGGGAGGGACTGGGGGCAGGAGGAGAAGGGGACGACAGAGGATGAGATGGCTGGATGGTATCACTGACTCGATGGGCATGAATTTGAGTAAACTCTGGGAGTTGGTGATTGACAGGGAGGCCTGGTGTGCTGTGATTCATGGGGTCGCAAAGAGTTGGACAGGACTGAGTGACTGAACTGAACTTACTTTACAGGTTATTTACATTGTTGTATTTCAAGAATAAATCATTTTTTAGAAAAGAAAATATATTCAGTGTTAAAATTGGGGTGTTTTAAAGTATCAGTAGAATAATATTGAATAGTGCAGACTATTTAAGGAAGCATCCAGGTAATACCCAGTTCAGACTGTGCTGGGTGATTGTGAGTCTACTGGGAATGTATTATTTGGGGATAGGTGAAGATTTTGTTTAGGAGTTTTCCAACTCAAGAATGCAACAAAGTGAACACTGTAAGATGATTATGTAGAACAAATGGAAACAATTATGTACTGTGTGAACTGTAAACTCATACATTTCTACACCTGTGCAAAAATTGACAACCTAGGGAATGTGCTTCACCAACTGAATATAATTTTACATAGTCAGATCCCAAAGGAGATTTCAACTAATCGGTTTCAAGTGATTCTACAGAGGTTTCTACCAAAGAATGAGAATGCAGTGTCCAGTTTTGGTAATTGTTGTTGTTCAGTAACCAAGTCATTTCTGACTCTGTGACCCCATGAGCTGCAGCACACCAGGCTTCCCTGTCCTTCACTATCTCCCAGAATTTGCTCAAACTCATGTCCAATGAGTCAAAGATGCCATCCAAACATCTCATCCTCTGTTGCCCCCTTCTCCTCTTGCCTTCAGTCTTTCTCAGCACCAGGGTCTTTGCCGGTGAGTGAGCTCTTTGGCTCATGTGGCCAAAGTATTGGAACTTCAGCTTTAGCATCAGTCCTTCCAATGAATATTCAGGGTTGATTTCCTTTAGGGTTGACTGGCTTGATCTCCTTTCTGTTTGGGAATATTAGAAAACTATGCAGTTTTAAAAGCAGCAAAGGTAGGGGTTGAGGTAGATTTACTCATGGAAAGTAACTCATTATAAAATAACAATTGTGTTATTGTAACAAAATTAAATTCTACAGCAGACACTCATGAGTGTCATGAGTGTTTATTGTCCTTTTTCTCTTAACAATATTAGCCTCATATTATACAGAGCCACCATATATTCAACTAAAGGTTTCCCATCCAAGTGAACCCCTTAAAGAATTCTCCAACACAGAAAGGCATATTTCTCTAGACACAAAGAAAGTCAGGAAATAGTCTTTTTGGGTCAAATATTATGAGCTAGAAATCACATAGAAAACATAGAACATAGAAATCACATAGTTTAATGTTTCATTTTAGAAGTTGAGAAATTGAGACCCAGAGGAAAGGGCTTCATTGCCTGGCTTTCTTTGTATCTATAGAAAGGTGGTGCTGTGAATCTAGTGACTGTGAAGTGGGCCTTTTGGTCCAAACTTCTTTTCATTCTTCCTGAGTGAAATCCAGATATGATAGCTGGAGCTTCAGCAGCTACTTTGTTACCATGGGTAATTCTTGAGGATGGAAACCCATGTGCTGAAGATGACAGCCTAGAAAGATTCAGTCTCTAAGAGTGGCAAATAGCCTTGAATTGACTGCATCTTGACTAATTTTATAGATTTCTTGTCTTGTTTAATCAGTTTCATAAGGTCTTTTATTAAAGGCAGCTGAACCAATCTGAACTGATACAAAATCATGAATTAAAAAAAAAAATTGAGAAGAAATATAAATTTGTACCAAAACAAGAAGATAAAATATACATAGGAGAGCTCAGAAGAATGCTCTGTTGCAGTTCTTTTTATTTTTTTATTTTTATTAGTTGGAGGCTAATTACTTTACAATCTGTTGCAGTTCTTAGAGGAAAAAGAAAGAGTTTGTTCTTTCTGAGACCAAAGGAACTCTCCATGGTTCTGCCTTGGGAATTTGGGAAGGTGGGAACCTCAAAGTAATCATGTTTATTTGGCCTTTGCTGCTTTCACTGTGTACTTTTCTTTGGGAACTTCTCAGATAGGAAAGATGGTAAAAGGCAGAATAAAAGAGTTTATGTTCTAACCTACCAACATCTTGATAACATGTCTTCAATGATAGCTATGATCTTGGTGCAATTTGTAGTAACTCAAATACAATGGCCATGCAAAGTGAGGGCTGTGAGCTATAATCTTCATTTGTTATTTTTCAGTCACTCAGTCATGTCCGACTTTTTATGACCCCATGGACTGCAGCACGTCAGGCTTCCCTGTCCTTCACCATAACCCAGAGCTTGCTCAAACTCATGTCCATTGAGTTGATGATGCCATTCAACTATCTCATCCTCTGTCGTCCCCTTCTCCTGCCTTCAATCTTTTCTAGAATCAGGGTCTTTTCCAATGAGTCGGCTCTTTGCATCAGGTGGCCAAAGTATTGCAGCTTCAGCATCAGTCCTTCCAATGAATATTCAGGGCTGATTTCCTTTAGGATTGAGTCTTCTCCAACACCACAGTTCAATAATCTTCATTTGAAAGCTGCTAAATAACCCCAGCAGTTATAAGTACATTATTCCTGATCATAATGGTAATGCATAACAGACCAAAAATTTAAACTCAGATATGATTCTGAAGGGGAAAGATTGAAGACAAAAGGAGAAGAGGGCAGCAGAGAATACGATGGTTAGATAGCATCACCAACAACAACAATAACTCTGAAATCTGAAAACTGTCAATACTTATAATGGCACATCATTGAAAAACCACCAAACCAATCTGTTATTTATTCCATAACCACTCTGGGTCCAGTAGCATCTAGACATTTTACAGGGATTATTGTTTCAATCTTGAGAACAATGTTGTGTATAACAAAACAGAAGACCACAGAGACTTAGTAGTATTATCAAAGCCACACAGTTATTATGTAGAAGAGGTGGGATTCAAACCTAGCTCTTGCTAGCTCCAAAATATATACTGTTTCCACTACAATATAAGGGTCTTCTCACAGGGATGTAGGCAGTATATAGCTTGAGCATTCAGTTCAGTTCAGTCGCTCAGTTGTGTCCAACTCTTTTTGACCCCATGAACTGCAACACACCAGGCCTCCCTGTCCATCACTAACTCCTGGAGTTTCCTCAAACTCATGTCCATTTAGTCGGTGATGCCATCCAACCATATCATCCTCTGTAGTCCCCTTCTCCTCCTGCCTTCAATCTTTCCCAGCATCAGGGTCTTTTCAAACGAGTCAGCTCTTCGCATCAGACATCCTTGAATTTGAATTCAAGTGGGCCTTAGGAAGCTTGAACATTAGGCACTGGGATTTTGGAATCAAGATTGACATCCAGATATGGTAACTGTGGCATAGAATATGGTCAGTCAAAACTATGGTTTTCCCAGTAGTCATGTATGGATGTGAGAGTTGAACTGTAAAGAAGGCAAAGTGCTGAATAATTGATACTTTGGAACTGTGGTGCTAGAGAAGACTCTGGACAGTCCCCTGAGCTTCAAGGAGATCAAACCAGTCAATCCTAAAGGAAATCAACCTTGAATATTCACTGGAAGGATTGATGCTGACACTCCAAGACTTTGGCCAACTGATATGAAGAGCCAACTCATTGGAAAAGATCCTAAGGCTGGAAAATATTGAAGGCAAAAGGAGAGGGGAATGGCAGAGGATGAGAAGGTTAGATAGCATCACCAATTCAATGGACATGAATTTGAACAAGCTCTGGGAGATAGTGAAAGACAGAGAAGCCTGGCCTGCTGCAGTCCATGGGGTCATTAAGAGTTGAATACGACTTAGTGACTGAAAAACAACAAAAAGAAAACATGGCCACTGCTGTGGAGTCTAGTGTGCAGAGAGTCTAGCGGGCAGAGCTAGAGCTGTCTGCATCCTGTCTGCTTGGTAAAATTGTGCATTAGCAGAGGGTGAGTGAGGACTTCCTTGGTTGTCCAATGGTTAAGAGGCCATGCTTCCAATGCTAGGGGTGAGGGTTTGATCCCTTGTTAGGAAACCAGGATCCCACATGCCATATGGTGTGGCCCCCCCAAATAATATATATATATATATATGTATGTATGTGTATATATATATGTATGTATGTGTATATATATATAATATGCCTCATTTAAAAAAGGCTGAGTGATTTTAGTTCTGAGAGAAAAGGGGAGGGGTTTGGCTTCTCTGTTTGTGACCAGTGTTTCAAGGACACTGTATTGAAGTGGCCTCCTGAGTTTGGAAATTCTAGAAGAGAGAGACCTTGAGGCCCAGAACAAGGCTGCACTCTTCTCTCAGGAGTGCTTTTAGAAAAAGAACCTTCTCTGAGCCACTCGCCCATTCTGTGGTGCCTTTTCAGGCTTTTCAAGCAGTTCAAACTAAATTTGAAAGCCTGTGCAACTAATATGAATAAGTAGACACTTAATGATAGATAAAAGTCTGCATTATACTGTCATACCCCACCCTCGACTGGGGGTCAGGAAACCACCTTCTGCTCCCTGTTGGCCATCTACTTCTATGATACCTTGAGACCTTGGAAAGCTCACTTTTCTCTGGGTCTCAGCTTCTCTGTCTGTACAATAAGATACTTTTTCAGTTCAGTTCAGTCGCTCAGTCCTGTCTGACTCTTTGCAATCCCATGGACTGCAGCACGCCAGGCCTCCCTGTCCATCACCAACTCCTGGAGTTTACCCAAATTCATGTCCATTGAGTTGGTGACGCCATCCAACCACCTCATCCTCTGTCATCCCTTTCTCCTCCTGCCCTCAATCTTTCCCAGCATCAGGGTCTTTTCCAATGAGCCAGCTCTTCGCATCAGGTAGCCAAAGTATTGGAGTTTCAGCTTCAACATCAATCCTTCCAATGAACACCCAGGACCGATCTCCTTCAGGATGGACTGGTTGGATCTCCTTGCAGTCCAAGGGAATATCAAGAGTCTTTTCCAACACCACAGTTCAAAAACATCAATTCTTCGGTGCTCAGCTTTCTTTATAGTCCAACTCTCACATCCATGCATGACTACTGGAAAAACCATAGCCTTGACTAAATGGACTTTTGTTGGCAAAATAATGTCTCTGCTTTTTAATATGTTGTCTAGGTTGGTCATAACTTTCCTTCCATGGAGTAAGCGTCCTTTAATTTCATGGCTGCAGTCACCATCTTCAGTGATTTTGGAACCCCCCCAAAATAAAGTCAGCCACTGTTTCCACTGTCTCCCCATATATTTGCCATGTAGTGATGGGACCAGATGCCATTAATATAAATGAGTTTCTCTCAGTTTTCTCAGGACTGATCCAGTTTTAAAACTGAAAGTCCTACTTCCCGGAGCCACCCCATCCAGTCTTGGGGAAACAAGGATGGTCAGTCTCCCCACTATTAGGATATATGATGTCAGCACCCCCTCCCCTTTCCTCTCTAGTCTTGGGTTTCCCATCTCTAAAATTCTCAATTTGAATTTACTGAGAGGTCTAAGGCATGGGGTCGCTAAGCATTCTGATTTCTAATCTTCTGTCCCATGTCCTGAGAAATTCCTCAGTCCTGGGCAAACAGGGACAAATGGTCACCCTGTGGACAGGGCTCCTCCCTCCCCTGACCTCCCGGCGCTCTATACCCCAGGGATAGCCGCATGCCCATGTGGGCCCAGCCTGACCTAACCATCCTGATTAACCCCCACACACCCCCCACTCTCAAAACACTGTGAATTGGAAGGGCTGAGCCGGCTGTGTTTACAGGCTCATGGTAAGATCTTCAAAGATTTCTCTTCCCAGGAAAATCTATGCAAAACTATTTAGTAAGACCACAATTAAATCAATGCCCTGATTTCACACATGTGTTTGCACAGGAAATTAGCTCTCATAGTTTTCTAATGAGTGGCTTTAATCAAGCTCAAAAGAAAGAGCTGAACTCTGGTATAAATCAAATTACCTTATTTCTAGAGATAATCCTATGATCCTCAACCAAGTAGCAGATAGGATGAAGACGACTAACCCTAGCATGTCTGGGATAAAGGTCAATATAGGCAAGCCAGCGTGGTTAGTCTTAGGATTCCTTGGGAGTGGAGTAGAAATAGCCTAGGATACAGAGCAGAAAACTTGGATTCAATTGCTGGCCCCACTGATTGCTTGGCTTGGACTCTTCAATTACTGTCTTTGGGCTTCAATTCAAGGAACCTCACTACCTGTCTGTCTAAAGTGATGACAGTGCAGGGGTGGATTATATTACTGTTCAAAATACTCCCTGCCCCTCCCAGGGGTGCCTCTCCCTAAGGGCTCACTCCTGTGTGTGGGCATTATCCTTCCCACCCACTGATATCAGGCTTAACCTTATGATATCCAAGGGGATGTGAGCAGAAGCTTTGGAAGGTGGCTTGTGCTTTGCCATCATCTCTTTTCTCTCTGCATCAGGACCAGTGTATTAATTTGCTAGGCTGCATCAACAAAGTACAGTGAATTGTGTGGTTTAAACAAGAGGAGTGACTTCATCTCACAGGCTGGAGGCTGGAGATCAGGGTGTCAGCATGGTTTCTTCATAGGTTTGTGAGACTGTGTCCCATGCCTCTCCCCTGGCTTTTGGCAGCCCACTGGCACTCTTTGGCATTCCTCAGCTTGAAGGTGTATCACTTTGGTCTCTTCCTTTATGTTCACGTGGTGTTCTCCCTGTGTGAGTCTGTCTCTCTGTCCAAATGTCCCCCTTGTATGAGGACACCAGTCATTTGGGATGAAGGCCCACTCTCGTGATCTCACCTTAATTTGATCAGCTACAAAGATTTTATTTTCAGATAAGGTCATCTTCACAGGTACTGATGGGTTGTTGTTGTTTAGTCACTAAGTCATGTCTGACTCTTTTGCAACCCCATGGACTGTAGCCCATCAGGCTCCTCTGTCCATGAGATTCGCCAGGCAAGAATACTGGAGTGGGTTGCCATTTCCTTATCTAGGTGATCTTTCTGACCCAGGGATTGAACTCGTGTCTCCTGCATTGGCAGGCTAAGTCTACCACTGAGCCACCAGGGAACACAGGGAACTATATTCAACGTCTTGTGATAAACCATAAGGGAAAAGAATATTTTAAAAAGGAATGTATAAATGTGTATAATTGGGTCACTTTTTTGTACAGCAGAGATTGATAACAACATTGTAAATCAACTATATTTCAATTAAAAAAAAATACATGAGTGACAGAAATCTGAAGGGACAAAAATATACATAATTATGGCTTCCAGTCTAAAGTCTCAGAGCAAATTAACATCAGCTTCCATTCATAAAATTTCATGCCACTTTTCTCTTCTTTAGGAACCAAACTTTGATTTTTCTTGGCATATTGTTCTCCAGATAGTTCAAAACCAAACCAAGCAATACATTTCCCAGCGTCACTTATAGTTAAATGTGGCCACCTCTAAGTTTTGTTCCATGAGGAAAAATACAGATGCATGCATGATGACCAGGTATGTTCTTAGTTTGGTCTGTCTTGCTACTTGATGGTTTAGGGTTCAACATCTTTTGGAAGACATAATTCATGATGACCAGCAATGGTACAATGGGGCTGCACTCTCAGCCTGAATTCTGGAGTGGAAATATTGTGGAGCAAAGAGACAGCAAGTCCACGCTGGACATACGTATGAGCAAGAAAGAAATCTTTGTTGTCACAAGTCCCTTTGATTTAGGCATTTTTTACTGCTGCAGAAAACCAGAAAACAACTCTGTGACATTGTTGTGAAAAGGAAATTAGATAAGGTCCATGAAAGAGCTTTGAAACTTACATATCCCTATATGGAAATGAGGGGTAGTCTGATGATTTTTTTTTTTCCAGCTCCCAGCCCAATCTTAATGGAATCTCATTTTGTGATATTGAGATCCCCAATATTCACCCGGAACAGCCCTAAATTCTGAGTCAGAAGGTCATTCCGACCTTGGCTCTTGCATCACTTCATGTGGGACTGGTCTTTCTTGATTCTGAGGTTTAGTGTCTCCCTCCGTAAAGTGAGCAATTTGTACTTTTCATGATTTCAAGAGCCCATTCCAACTCTGATGCCATGTGCTTTGCTCACATTCATCACAATTTGTTGGATGGGTTAGATCGGTCTGGTCTGGCCCAGAATCATTTAGCAGTTAAATGTATGGCTTTCGGAGGCACACTGTTTTTGTTTGTTTGTTTGTTTTTTGTTTTGAAGGGCAGCTGTGTCTGAATAGCTAATGGATTTAATCAAAGGGGCAGTAAAAGCTGCCTCCTGAAGATATGATGATGTCAAAGAAAAAGAATTATTTCAGAAAGCTCCAATCACGGGAACTGAATGGAACTGTCTGTCTGAGGCAGAAGGGGCCACAGAATGCCTGCCCCAGTGATCGGGGTTTCTTTGAGGAACAACAGGTTCTGGGAGAAGCGGCCAACTGTGGTCTGCCTTAGAGAGAGTGAGGAGCCTCAGACTGCTCAGCTCACAGGGGCGAAATCCTAGCTGACTCTAATAACCTTTATGACCCCGGGCAACTCAACTTCTGGGGGTGGCAGTTTGCTCATCTGAAAAATGGGTCTAAAAAAAGATGTTCATGAGGATCACAGGAATTCAGATAAGGTACATGGAATGGTTTGGAAATTTGACAGGTTTTGAAAATCCCATTTTTTAAAGGAGTGCATGGTAAAATGAAGAGCAAGCTTTGGAGGGAGCTATGGGTTTTAATCCCAGCGTTCCCAATTACTCTAGACAAATTACCTAACCCGTCAGAGCTCAGGTTTCCTCATCTGTAAAATAGGGGTAATTATTCCGACCCCATCAGGCTATTGAGAAAATTACATAAGATTTTAAAAATCTCCTGGCAGAGCACCGAATACATATCAAAGGACAGCAGTTGTTATGTTTTATTGATTTTTGATAGACTTGAAAGTAATATATAAAACTAAAATTAGGAAGGAATTTTGTACGTCTTCTCCTCCATCATTTGCAGATGAGATGACATTGATACAAAGGGAAATTGAATGTCTTGCTCAAGGTCACACATCTAGTAAGTTGAACAAGAGGCACTAGAGCCCATGTTTCCTAACACCTTTTTTTAGATGTTTTTTCTACTTTGCCACACTTTCAGTGAGTGTATTTTATTCCAAACACATAGGGTTAATATGTCTATCACATATAAAACCCATGCTCAGAACCCCTAGGCCTTACCTCCTTACAACCCTTTGCCAGGTCAGTCCACTGTAGGTGGATTGAAAGGAATTAGCCTGGCTGATTAAATCAGAACTTCCCAAGACGTTGTGCTAATTGGTTATCTTGGTTCTAGTTTTAATCTTGATAAATAATGTGTATTTGTCATGGAATGAACATTTCACACTTTCTTCTCTTTCACATTTGGACTTAATCTTTGGGCTGTTGAAACATTGCTAAGGTATGTGGTAGTGGGCAGGTCTAGGTTAGGGTCAGGGTGAAGGAACACAGTATCCACCATTAGGGGAATTCTTGAGAGGAGCCTTCACAAATCATGTTATATTCTCCCTTCCCATGACCAACAGTTCTCCCACTCAACTCACCACATCCCAAAAGTCTCTCTCATGAAATCATACGCCCTTTTCCGGGACACTTGGAAATTGCTAAGGTGGCCACTGATTTGAATGGTGATCAGGAGGCAGGTAATTAGGAAACAATGCTTACTTGCTCTTTTTCTCTCCTGGGGCAATCCCCAGCTCATGATAAATGATGCCCCCACCCTTGTAAGCCTTGAGGAGAAAATGCATACTATTTTTTCCACTTTACTGTCTCCTACCCAGAGGGGAAGGGACCAGCATGATTGATAGCATCTAGGAGTACGCCCTAAAGACACAGGTCCCTCTCTGCTCTCCCTTTGCCTGTAGGACACAGGTGTCTCCAGCTCCTCATCCACTTGAAGATAACTCACCAGGGAAAGCTCTGCTGCTGGTGTGGGAAGCCTTAGAACCTCTTGAGATGCTGCTATGACTGAGCAAGTACATTCCATTGCAGCTGTTAAGGGTTGAGAGAGGAGCTGGTAGAGAGAACAGACTAGAAAGCACATTTGGGCCTGGTCTCAACCAACTCCAATCTCCTTGGTCCAGTTTCACCTGCAAACAAGCTGACATCCTGATTATGACTCTTATGTACATTTCTCAGTAGGTTCTGAAGTTACTTCAGGTTTCTGTATATTTAGCAAGTAAATATTTGACTGTCCCCCATCTCTCAAGCACTGCCAACCCCTGGGGATGGAGAGAAAATTAAGACCTGGTCTCTGCCCTCAAGCAAGCCATGGGATTGATTATGTACTCAGAGAATCAGGGTATAGGGTGGTGATTCAAGTTTTTGTACAGGATTTATAGAAGCAGAGAAAATGAGGTTTCTAGAAAGACTTAAAAAGCTGGAGGAGGTTTCCTCGAGAAGACCATGTGACCTGAATAATGAAGATATGAGTGAGTGAGTGACTGAGTGAAGTCACTCAGTCATGTCTGACTCTTTGTGACCCCGTGGACTGTAGCCTACCAGGCTCCTCCGTTCATGGGATTCTCCAGGCAAGAATACTGGAGTGGGTTGCCATTTCCTTCTCCAGGGGATCTTCCCGACCCAGGGATTGAACCCGGGTCTCCCGTGTTGCAGGCAGACGCTTTAACCTCTGAGCCAATAGGAGGCATTAATTAAAGGAAAACACAAGGATTGAAGGGGAAGAAGATCATCTAGGACACAGTAGCCTGTTTGAAAGTCTCATGTGTGAGCACCTTGCAATTGGATATTACAAGTGGTTCAAGGTTGCTAGGACTTAGAGCACAAGAAAGGATTATCCTTATTGTGTTCAAAATTCAGTTTAAGTGCTTGTCATATATCCAAAGAGTGATGGCTTATTCTCTCCTCCTCTCCAGGATCCTCTCTGCAAGCTTCCCCTTTGCTTTATCTCATTACAGTTAAGCTGTTCATTCCTTTAAATTTTGTTTTATTGGAGGATAATTGCTTTATAATATTGTGTTGGCCTCTGCCTATGCTAACCACAAATATACTTATTTTCCCTCTTTCCTGATCCCCCTCCCATTTCCCACCCCGTCCCACCCCTCCAGGTTGTCACAGAGCACTGGGATGAGCTCCCTGTGAAAGTGAAAGTGAAAGTCACTCAGTCATGTCTGACTCTTTGAGATCCCATGGACTAGAGTCCTTAATTCTCCAGGCTAGAATACTAGAGTGGGTAGCCTTTCCCTTCTTCAGGGGATCTTCCCAACCTGGAAATCAAACTGGGGGGTCTTCTGCATTACAGGCAGATTCTTTACCAACTGAGCTATCCCCCTGTGTCAAATAGCAAATTCCCACTTGCTATCTGTTTTGCATATGGCAATGTATATGTTTCCATTGCTGCTCTCTCAATTCGACCCACCCTCTCCTTTCCCCACTGTGTCCATTATACACAGTGTAGTAAGTCAGAAAGAGAAAGACAAATATTGTATATTAATGCATGCATGTGGAATCTAGAAAGATGGTACTGATGGACCTATTTGCAGGGCAGCCATGGAGACGAACAGACTTGTAAGCTGACCATTGTACACAGTTTCTATCTGTGTGCTGTACCTGTCACTGGAGTCTGGTTTTTATTTTGAGCCTCAACATCCTTCTGCTTTAGGCTGGACTGTTGAATGTGTCACCCTTTCCTGTGGAGTTTGGTCATTGTCTCCACCAAAGACAGTGGATTTCCTCTGCCTAAGGCTCAGACATGTGCTTGCTTTCCCCAATGGGCTCTGAGCAAATGTGGTAGAAGCTGTGACTTGAAATGCGCTGTGCATGTGGCCTTTCTCTCTCTCCTCTCCATTTGCCTTGAAATTCCCTCTTCCTGCTTCATGCCTGCAGCTGCATCACTTCAGCCTGCATCCGAGAATGAGATGCTTGGAGCAGGTTTGAAGATGGACACCAACTGGACCTAAACTTTAAAGCCCAGCTGCTCAGGCAAGCCCAGCCAAGATCAGCCCCACCTGACCTGAGGATGAGAAGCAAGCCCAGCTGAGATCAGCAGGTCCACTCACATCTGACTCCGAAAAATAAGCTTCTTATACACCACCGAGATTGGGGATTGTTTATTACACAGAAATGGCTGAAATGCGCTCCATATTTCTTTGGCCCATGTTTGCCTAGGGCATTGCTTTGCAAACTTCAAATGCTCTACACCTGGCTGACCACGCAGTTGGTCAATCCATTCTTCTCTAGCTCTTTTCCTCTCTGTGAGGCATTCTGTACAACCACAAAGCTCATCCTCTACACAGACCCTGGTCTAGGGACAGAGGGAGGACAGACAGCTCCCAGGCTGGTTGAGGAGACAGGAAATAACAGTGGATACAGAGAAATGGCCTCGAGTGCTCTGGAGAGTAAAATGTGGCAGGCTGTAGCTAGCCTGGTGGGCTGCCGTCTATGGGGTCGCACAGAGTCGGACACGACTGAAGTGACTTAGCAGCAGCAGCAGTGGCTAGACCGGCCATGGGACCCATAAGTGAACCAGCACAGGGTGAATCTGGCCTGGGGGGATGGGCCTTAGGCGCTTTCGAGAGGATGATGGAGAGAGTTCGAGGCCTATCTCAACCTCTTTCTCTGTTTCTGTTATCTTTCTGGCTTTTCCAACTCTGCCTTTAGTGTATCACTTGTTTCCTGATGCTTAGTACTTTATCTGTCAAATGACGCAAATGCCTACATGTCACAATGGTTTTGAAATGGTTGCATGTAATAATAGATAAACATATACTCTGGAAAACCCCAGAAAAGTGCATCATTGTAAGAAGTGATCATTGTCTCACCAAGAGTGAAAAAGCATTTGGAAAAAAATACATTAGAATTTTTACAAAGTTAGAGATGATGACTTTGTCATAATTTACCAAATTCAGTGTTAGATAACTTTCCACAGTCCACAGCTTTGAACTGGTAACATGACATTGTTTGCATCCCTTATTCAAATTGATCTCATTGTCTCTGAGGGGATCTTGTGACCCACAGAGAAAGGCAGCAGCAGAGTCCTGCTAACTCCCTTGGGATGGGGAGGGTCCTCCTCGGAAGAGGAGTAGGGTGTGGAAACAGTCCTCTGCCATTCCCTGTATTGAGCAGACACCCAGGCACTGGTCCCCAATGCTAGGGGAGGCCTGCCACATAATGGATTTATAAAAAGAAGGGGAGAATTGATCAATTCAAGCCATGATTTAAAAAAAAATAGATTAAGAATAAATTATAGAAAGTTTTGTGCAAAAACATTTGATTATCTAAAAAAAAAAAACCCTAATTTTCTGTGTAAACATAAATGACTTAAAGTGATTTGAGAAGAATGAAAAACCTGAAAAAAACATGGGATTGAAAAAATTAGTAGAAAAATTATGCCTCCTATATGATCCCAGGCTTAGACAGTTTTACATATCTTATGATTTCATGTATGCTATTGAAATTGTTCCCAAGCAGAGAAAAGCCAGAAATATTTACAGATATATTTCACCAGAGGCTGAGATTATTAATACAGGAAAGGAAACCAGGATCTCACCTGAAATTTTGACAATAGGGGGAAAAAAAATCTTTATACAATAAAATGCTGAGAAATTGAATCTAGAATGATGTTTAAAGATTAGTATACCATGACTGCATTGGGTTTTATTCTTAGAACAAAAGACTGTTATAAAATTAGTTGTATCATTTTAGTACATCTTGTTGATGTATTAGAGAGGAAACATTTTTAATCATCTGAAAAATTGCTAAGAAATCATTTAATGAAATTCATCACCCACCCATTCCAGATTAATGAGAAAAGAAAAAACACATGCAATGATGTGTAGTGAACTGGGAATACAAAGACACTTCCTAAACATTATAAAGAATATCTAAAATCAAGAACTAACTGAATACTAATGTTGGATCATTACAAACACTCCCATTAAGATTAAGAGCAAGCCAAGGTTTTTTTAAAATGCCCATTATCACACCCTTTCAAGAAACCTTAGACAATTCAGTCTAAGAAGTCTGCAACAGATATAAATGTTTCAGTGATTAGAAAGAAAAGTAAAATGATCATTGGTGGAAGATGCTATGATTGCTCATATAATAAACCAAAGATGGTTAATTACCTAGGATAGCCAGGAAAATCAGCAACCTGTTAAATGATTGTTTTTTCTCAATTCAAAATAGTGCTAATCTTAAAGAGTAAGTAAATAGCAAAGGAAAATTTGAGGTTGAGGGAAATCTTGAATGTTCTTCCTACCAAATATTAAAAAAAATGTTTTAAAATGATGATTAAAACAGCATCATGTTGTTGCCTCGTTCAAACAGATGCCACACACAAACTGGGTAACTGGAGGAGAGTTTAAAAAGGGGACTGCTGACAAAAATGCAGAAACTTAGAAGGGCTTATGTAATACCTAGGCCAGCGACAGTCAAGAGTCCTTAGTCCTAAGGGGAGGGGAGAGTGGTTACAAAACCAGCGAGAGGAGCACAGCAGGGTGAAGGACGCTGACAGGAGTGAGTCCTCCAGCAGAGGGACCGGCCAGCCCAAGGCCACGTGACCAGGAAGAAGCCAAGGCAACAAATACACCAACCTCAATCCTCCTTTCTCCGTCTCCTGGTCTCCTGTGAGATCTCCAACCAGAAAGCAAGGTGCAAAGGAGCCATTTCTTTGTTTCTTTCTTGTTTCTTTTCTTTTGTTTTTCTTTCTTTTTTGAAAATTTTCAGGTCCAGTTTTCAGGGTTCTTTTATCTTTGTTTTTTCTAATTAAAGTTTTAAAAGAGTTTTGAAAAGCTATAGATTTATATGTCCTTCCATTAAATCAGAGAGATTCTTTTGTCTCCCCAGGGATAACATCTTGCAACTTATTTTAATATATCATAACCATGAAATTGATACAGATACAATCGTGTTTAGATGTCCCCAGTTTTACTTGTACTTATGCATGTATTTGTTACTTATGTTTATGCGGTTCTACCACCTATAGGTTCATGAATCCACCACCAGTGTCAAGATACACTTTGATTAACACGAAGATCCTATGTGTTGCCCGAATATAATCACAAATCCTTTCCTCCTACCTCTTGATTCCTGTACCATGACAACCACTAATATTCTCTCCATTTCTATAATGTCATGTAAATGTTACATAAATGAAGCCTGTTGGTGCAGACCATAGAGGTCAGCAGATTGAGGACAGTCTGAGTGGGACAGACTGCATAGATCCATAGATCCAGAGCATCCATCTTGAATGACACCTAAAAATACCATGCTAAATGCTGCGAAAGTTGACAAAGGGCCAAAACAGATAGTCCAAAAGTAAACCCTAATACATTTATTCATTCACTCAACTAATATTCATTGAGTGCTCCCTCAACACTCCAGGGCACCAGTGTAAGTCAATAAGACAAGTAAGCCTCTTCAGTAAACAGCACTAAGAAACTGAGTTCAGTTCAGTCCCTCAGTCGTGTCTGACTCCCTGTGACCCCATGGACTACAGCACGCCAGGCTTCCCTGGTATCACCAACTCCCAGAGCTTGCTCAGACTCATGTCCATCGAGTTGGTGATGCCATCCAGCCATCTCATCATCTGTCATCCCCTTCTCCTCCCGCCTTCAACCTTTCCCAGTATCAGCGTCTTTGGCAGTGAGTCAGCTCTTCACATTAGGTGGCCAAAGGATTGGAGTTTCAGCTTCAGCATCAGTCCTTCCAATGAACATTCAGGACTGATTTCCTTTAGGATGGACTGGTTGGATCTCCTTGCAGTCCAAGGGACTCTCAAGAGTCTTTTCCAACACCACAGTTCAAAAGCATCAGTTCTTTGGCACTCAGCTTTCTTTATAGTCCAACTCTCACATCCATACATGACTACTGTAAAAACTGAGTAGCCTTTGAAAAAATTAGACCAGTGCCTGTGCAAAATGTTGTAAAAGGGCTCAATCAGTACCTACCCTCCCCCTCTTTCTAGCTTGACTTCTTGTACCATAGAGGCTGGGAAGCCTAAAATCACAGGCTATATAATATAGTAATTGATTTGCTCCTAATGTTACAAGGAATGCTCCTAGGAGCACAGATTTCTGGAGCCAATCTGGGTACAAATACAACTCTGCCATCCATTAACTGCTTGGTGTGGGGCAGTTTGGAGGAGGAAATGGCCACTCACTCCAGTATTCTTGCCTGGGAAATCACATGGACAGAGGAACCTGGAGGGCTACAGTCCATGGAGTTGCAAAAGAGTTAGAAACACCTTAGTGACTGAACAACGACAACAATGGGGCAAGTACTTTCTGTGTCTTGTTTCCTCATATGGAAAATGAGGATATTGTAGTACCTACCTTGTAGGATCCTGTAAAAATTAGTTAACATCTATAAAAGCACTGAGCACAATGTCTGGCACTCAGTAAGCATTGTATAGTGTTCACTAATAATAGTCTAATTCTCATGGACTCCCTTGCAGCTAGCATTCAGCATGTGACAGAAGTGCTATCCAGGAGCTACAGTAATATATCACTATACAGGCAGAAGTGGACACCATAAAGTGGCAATTGTGCTCAGGAAGCTTGTTCTTATGGCAGAGATACTTTTATTCAGGGGTGGTTGTTGTGAAGTTTCTGCTCTCTAGTCCCCAGCATCTAGCAGTAATGGATTCCTCTAGAATGTTCCCATGATGTGACTGGAAATTATTTTTGTCTCTGTGTTGCTGTCAACTCTACAGCACCCAGCCAGCCTGGTAATTCAGTAAATTATCTTAAACCCCTTAGTAAATCCTTCTCTGCTTAAAGCAGTTAAAATAGCTTTATGTCTGACCAGTCCAGACCATTGCCTTATATCAAAATAAAACTCAGATAATTAAGGATTTGATTGCAAAAAGTAAAGTCATTGAAGAAACAATAATAAAAAAAAATGCCAGTGCTTCAATTATTGCAGCTTGAAAAAAAATAAAACTGTAAATACAAAAACACTAGAGGAAAATCTTGAGAGGTTTGACCACACAGTTTATATGTTAAAGATCATAACTAAAAGTAAGATACATATAAAAGATCAAGAAGATTTCAAGAAGTTTGACAATGGTCATACTCTTAGCTTATGATTTATTGAAGTTATTATAAAAATATCAAAGTAGCAGTAAAAATAATTCTGAAGGACATGATAATATTATAAAAATAAACACTATACACACACACACACAATCTGTATGTACTGGTAACTTGAAAATGCAAATCAGAGCAAGGAATCATTTTTCTTCTTTGACAAATTGGCAGCAAATTTTTTTTAAAAAAGGGTTTATCCTTATTCTGGCAAGGAGATGGGGGAAAGTACTCTCATCCTCTGTTGGTAGGAATATTAAGTTGGTAAAATCACTTTGGAGGACAATTTGGTAATATTTACCAAGACTTTAGTGCTTCCCAAGTGGCACTAGTGGTAAAGAATTCACCTGCCAACACCAGAGACATAAGAGACTCGGATTAGATCCCTAGGTCGGGAAGGTCCCCCAGAGAAGAAAATGACAACCCACTCCAGTGTTCTTGCCTGGAGAATTCAATGGACAGAGGAGCCTGGCAGGCTACAGTCCATGGGCTCACAAAGACTTGGACACCACTGAAGTGACTTAGCATACAGCACTTCATGCATTCTACTCATGGCTTTAAAAGCAGGCCACTCAGCCATGCTTCAAGCTGTGGCTGGTACGCAGAAAACAGCTTGACAGCAAACTGGTTCAGGCAATTGCCAGCAGCCACTCCTGGACTATCCTGAGTGTGGCCTACTGCACCAGTCTCTGGCCACAGAATCCCAGCTACAAACACCTACCCTGGATTCAAGAGTTTTGGGATCCTCAGTTACACTAAACTGTTCAGTCTTTAGTTTCCAGATTTGATTTGACATCTCACCCAGTCCTTAGCTCCCAGTGCTCTGGTCCCCAGCATCTCCTTCAGTCTAGGGATGAGGCCTCAGCCATTTCTCCCAACCACACCCACGGCCTCATCTCGACCAGCTGCCCACCCAGTTGGCTGACTTCCTCTCCATCTGTTTTTGTCCTCCTTCTCTGTTAGGCAAGGAATATTTGAACAACCCTCACTGTAGATCCCAACTTGGTTAACTTTTGCTGAAAGCAAAAGTTAATATTATATACCTTCCAGAATCAGTGTAATTGAAAAGGCTTCTCACGTGTTAAATGGTGCTGCTGCTTCATTTTGATATTATCATACAGGACTGAGTCATTTATATGCTGTCTTTTCTTGGCCACTTTCAAAAATGTAATTTCTTTTACTGTACTTTCTATAGCATCTCTCTACGTTTTTGAGGTGAATACCATTCCCCTCAACTATTTTTGGATCCTTCCTGCTCTGAGGAGCTAAAATTTTTTCTTTCTCATTTATGAATCAATGGATTTTATGAATCCTTGCTTTAGCAATTTAGAAACTTCCTATCTTCCTTTTCTCCAAATTTTGAACAAAATATGACTTGCTTTAAATGGAGAAAAAAATGCTAAAGGTACTTTTTATATTTATCCTCTATTCCTCACTATAGCTCCAATTAATACAGGTCATTTTATAACAGTTAATTCTCTGTAGAAACCAAAATGAGTTTTGAAGAGATAGTGAATGGGTTAGATTAAATGGCAAGTATAGCTGGTCGGACTGGGATTTTTACTTTCTCATTTCAGAACCTTGAATAGTCTTCCTGAAGTATTGTCCTGACAGTCCTGTGGTGGGTGGGTGGGTGGGGTAACCATCAGATATTTAGCTGACAACTGCCCACTTTAGAAGATACAATAGGACGATAATTCCTTAGAGGTGACTTGCTTTACTTTCTTAATGCTGACAACCACCACCACCAACAGCAAAAAACAAAACAAAAGTGGAAAACATATCTCTGGTAAAAATTAGCTCCCTCTTACTTAAGTTTTCAACTATATCAAAAATCACAATAGCTAGCCCATATTTGTGTTTATCTAAATTTTTACTGAGGAAACTTTAAATAGAAACTATTAATCAGGAAACAAGAAAATGAAATGATAAAAATAATTTACAGCCAGCCAGACTCTGCAGAAACATAGTCTGTTCCTTATTGCTAGAGGCATGTCCATTCAGTCAATAGGAAGTTACCAAATATATTCTAAGTGTCACTCAAAACATGTTGTGGGGGGAAAGAACAGGTGAAGCTTAAAGGTAAAAAGTGTTATGGTTGAAATGGGCTATAGAGTGCTGTCAGAGTGGAGGAAAGTGGTGACCAGTACTCCTGAGAATTCTGCAGAGTTTTATATTGGGTTGACCAAAAAGTTTGTTAGGGTTTCTCAGTTACTTTGTATGGAAAAACCTGAATGAACTTTTTAGCTAACCCCATAGATGACATTTGATGTAGACTAGGAGGACTCCATCCAAGGAATATATAAAGTTTACTGGAAAGGACGGGAATGCTGGAGAGTAGAAATTACAGGAGTTGTGGCTGAAAGGCCAAGGAGAGCAACTACTTAGAGTAATTGGAAGTGATGAGTTCAGCCTTTGAAGGGCTTCTGAGAAAAATGAATCAACATCCAAAATATATACAAACTATTTTTTTCCTTTAATATCCTTCCTAGTTGACTATTTCAAGGAAATATGTAAAGGAATAATAATAATATTAATAAACCAAGATATGCAAAGCAATTGCTAGTGAGTATTTAGAATAATAAAATATGAGAAACAGTCTCAAAGTCCAACTAGTCAGAACACTTTATATTAACATAAGTATTATAAAATAGTTTCCAGTTTCACCAGAATTCAGAAAGCTTGCCCTGCATGAGTGAAAAATGGTGTGACTATTATGAGTATAGTTGTACAAAACTTAAAAGCAGAAGGATTAAAAATAGGGAAATTTTATAAATGTTGCTAAAGTAGAAGTTCTCTTTGGTTTTCATTGATAAGATTTTAGGATGGTTTAATAGTCAATTTTTTAAACAGTTACTAATGACAGAAAGTGAAGAACTAAAGAGCCTCTTGATGAAAGAAGAAAGTGAAAAAGTTGGCTTAAAGCTCAACATTCAGAAAACTAAGATCAAGGCATCTGTTCCCATCACTCCATGGCAAATAGATGGGGAAACAGTGGAAACAGTGATGGACTTTATTTTTTGGGGTGCTAAAATCACTACAGATGGTGACTGCAGCCATGAAATTAAAAGATGCTTGCTCCTTGGAAGAAAAGCTATGACTAACCTAGACAGCATATTAAAAAGCAGAGACATTACTTTGCCAACAAAGGTCTGTCTAGTCAAGGCTATGGTTTTTCCAGTAGTCATGTATGGATGCGAGAATTGGACTACAAAGAAAGCTGAGTGCTGAAGAGTTGATGCTTTTGAACTGTGGTGTTGGAGAAGACTCTTGAGAGTCCCTTGGACTGCAAGGAGATCCAACCAGTCCATCTTAAAGAAAATCAGCCCTGAATATTCATTGGAAGGACTGATGTTAAAGCTGAAAATCCAATCCTTTGACCACCTGATGCAAAGAGCTGACTCATTTGAAAAGACCCTGGTGCTGGAAAAGATTGAAGGCGGGAGGAGAAGGAGATGACAGATAATGAGATGGTTGGGTGGCATCACCGATGTGATGGACATGAGTTTGAGTAAACTCCAGGAGTTGGTGATGGACAGGGAGGCCTGGCATGCTGCAGTCCATGAGGTCACAAAGAGTCCGACATGACTGAGCAACTGAACTGACAGTCCACAAGAAATGAAACTTCAAAATCTAGTGAACTGTAAACTCATGGACTTGGACTTGTATCTTGAGTCCAATTCCCACTTAGTATAATAGTCAACTATCAGTCAACTGTAAACATTGCTTCCAAATGCACCTGACACATTCACCAAGATACACCCTATTGATCATGACTTAAGTCTCAATACATTTCAAAGGGTTGAAATCATATGAAAGGTAATCTCTTTTCAAACTGGAATTAAACTAGAAATTAAAAACAGTAAGATATCTTGAGAATATTTTATACTTCTAAATAGTTCTTGGGTCAAATAAAAGAATAATAAACCCACTAAACTCTCAGATTGTAAAGAATCCACCTGCAATGCAAGAGACTTGGGTTCAATCCCTAGGTTGGGAAGATCCTCTGGAGGAAGGCATGGCCACCCACTCCAGTGTTCTTGCCTGAAGAATTCCATGGACAGAAGAGCCTGGTGGGTTATATTCAGTACATGGAATTGCAAAGAGTCAGACACAACTGAGTGACTAAGTACACACAATTACAAATTATTAGAATTGAAGGCACATCACTATATAGTCTATAGGCATTCAAAGACAGTGAATATCCATATAAAACTTTATGTTAATGAAATTAACATATTCCATGAAATGGAATATTCCATGGAATGGAATGCACATATTCCATGAAAATCTTGATAGGTTATTGGAATGCAGTCAAGTTGCTAATCTCTGGTCAAAGGATGCCACACATTCATAACTGACTGGTAATCAGGCCATTTGTCCAGTCTATTCTACCATCTCTCCAATCTGCTCCTATCTTTCTGACTTAAAATCTTAAAGACTCTAGTTTGCCAACAGGATAATGTCCTGGCTTCTTAATTTGAAGATTAAAAACAAAATGTACTTCATGACCTGTTTCTTACTTGCTTTTTCAACTTCCTTTCTTTTCATTCTCTCCTATATCTTATGCTTCAGCTATAAAACATACAAAAAATTAATTACCACATTTTATTGATTCTGAAGTTTACATTTTCACACTTCCACATCTCTGATATTGGGACGTGTTTCGTGATTCTCTTAGTGGTACCTATAATAGTAATGAAATACCCTTAGATGTTATGCTTTCTTTCATGCCTTTTTGATTAACCACATAGAATTCCATCTCCCTTCTTTTTCCTTATTTTATGCAACTGAGCTGAACTCTCAGTAGTTATCACAAATGTCATCTCCAGTTTCAAATTTTCCTTAACAGAAAGCAAATGTTTATTGAGTACCTGTTATGTGCTAGGCTCCATGTTATATATTTTACTTTTACATATGACACCTCCTTTATCTTTTGTGGTCACTTGATGAGCAAGAGGCATTATCCAAGATTCACAGAGGTTAACTAAATTCCACAAGGGTCATGTAGTGCACTAAAAAAATGGCACAATTGGAATAGAACACAAGCCTGTTTGCTTCTAAATCCTCTGCCCTTCTTGTGACGTCACAATGCCTTTCCTAATGATGCCCATTATTTGTCAAATTAGCCATACTTTTCTCAGAGTTCTTACAGTGTCTATTTCATTGTATTATAATGACTTTCCCCTATCTTTCTGATTTATGAGGGGCTTCTCTGGTGGCTCAATAGGTAAAGAATCTTCTTGCAATGCAGGAGACCTGAGTTCGATCCCTGTTTTGGGAAGATCCCTTGGAGAAGGGAATGGCAACCCACTCCAGTATTCTTGCCTGGAGAATCCCTTGGGCAGAGATGCCTGGCTGGCTACAGTCCATGGGGTTGCAAAGAGTTGGTCACGACTGAGTGACTAACACTAAAAATACTGTATTCCTAGATTCTTAAGACTTAGTAGGATGCCTAATATATAGCAATACCAAATAGTAAATATTTTAAAGAATGAATGAATGAGGTATCCTTGACCCTGAGATTTTCCTGGTCCTTATGCTTCTTATAGCCATACACAGTAGAGGTACTATCAGTGACACTGGAAAAATAAATACTTGGAAAATAGGATTATAAGCTAGAATTTAGAAACATGAACTCTATAGCAGTGATAACAAATGATTTTTAGTCTGACACTTAACGCTTGTCTATTGCTAATTTATCAGAGTATTGGGCTCAGAAGGATTCTGGGGCTGTATTAGCTCAGTGAAAAGTACAGCGATGGAAATCTGCTTCTTTCCTAGGCAGGGGAAAGAGAGTGGCAGTGTTCCTGTGATATATTTGCCATCAGCACATCTAGTTCTCTCCATCCTTGGGGCCTTTACGATCGCTGTTCCCTCTATTTGAAAAGGTCTTCCTTTAGATAGGGCTATCTGTCACTCCCTTACTTTCTTGAAAATTTTGTTTAAAGATCCATTTGGCAGGGAAGTAGACCCACCACTCACTCTAAACTAGCATGTTTTCCACTCGATCACTCACTATACCTTTTGAGTACTCTATTATTATTTCTTGTACTTATGGGCATTTTGCATTACGTGATATACATTTGCGTGTTCATTTATTGTTTGTCTCCCCCCTCCCCATGTGAGCTCTGAGAGGGCAGAGACTTTGTTCTGCTCACTCAGGCACCTATGAGTGCTGACCACGTGTTTCACAGGGCATCAATAACAAAGCCATCAGTGTGATATTCTTTCTTTCCTCTTCTTTCATGGCAATAACAGCAGACAATCAGTGTGAGAAAAGACACACAAAAGAAAGTCCTTAAAGAATATTTAAGGTAGGTCAATTTTATAAATTCCATATCCTTGGTCTGATATATTCTGGATCTCTCACCCTTTACAATTCTCTTATTCTTTTCTAACTCTAACATTTCTTCCTCATCTCTCTCTTTACATCTTTGCCAATAGAGACATTTCTGTTTCTCCAAGAAGAGAGATTTTTAAGACATGTTTAGCTGATCAGTCCAAAGAACTGCTCTCTTTATTTCCTTAATGGATGATTTTTGATGATTTCAGATGATTAACCCCCATGGTTTTAATCACTTTTCCAAATATTTCCTGTGGAAACAGTCCACCAACCAGGCCATACTATGGTGAATTGAGCTGATCTGTCAGTATCTCAGGGTCAGGCTGTGTAGCAGCTTGTGAAGTGTAAGTCAGTCAGTCATGTGTGACTCTTTGCAACCCCATGGACTGTACCCTGCCAAGCTTTTCTGTCCATGGATTTCTCCAGGCAAGGATACTGGAGTGGGTAGTCATTCCCTTCTCTAGGGGATCTTCCCCACCCAGAGATTGAACCCATGTCTCCCACATTGCAGGCAGATTCTTTACTGTCTAAGCCACCAATAGAGGTTGAATTTTCCTTCTTTCAACATTAGGCCTTCTGTAAGATGCAGAATCAAGTTTAGAGGAGAAGAAAGCAGTCCTGTCTTGAATATTAACATTACATTTAAAAACCCTCAGAAAGAGGATTTACAGTTGTGGCATTTGGCCTCTATGTTACACACTCTCCAATTATGGTGTAGGCCTTCTCTGCTGGCTCCGGCAGTAAAGAATCTGCCTGCAATAAGGGAGGCTGGGTTCGATCCCTGAGTCAGAAAGATCCCGTGGAGAAGGAAATGGTTACCTACTGCAGTATTCTTGTCTGGAAAATTCCATCAACAGAGGAGCCTGGTGGGCTATATTCTATGGGGTACCAAAGAGTCTGGCATGACTGAGCAACTAACAGTTACACGTTTCAATTATGGTACAAGGTTCCAATAACACATTTAAGAGGTATGTTAGTTAGAATATAGTTTCTCTGCCTTGTGACAAAGGTCCAAAATGGAAGCTCTTTATACAGGATAGAAGTTATTTTGCTTTTTCCTTGAGGTCTAAGCTTTTATGGCAACTGTCTGTCAAGAATCTCTCAGGAAGCCAAGTTTCTTTTCTATAACATTCTCCAACATTCCCAGGGATTTATGTCTGTCAACAAGGCCACATTGCCCACAATTTCATGTACATCCCAGCAAGCAGAAAGGGGAAAATAGAGTTAAAAGGATACACCTGCCCCTTTAAGAGCCTGGGCAGGACGTTGAACACTTCATTTATGCTCACATCTCACTTGTCAGAATTTGTTCACAGGAATACACTTAGGTACAGGGAGGGCTTAGACACATTGTGTTTATTCTTGGAAACCAAGTAGACAGCCAAATATGAGAGTTGTTTCCATTGTCAAAAGGGAAAAGAGTTGGGTTACAGGCACACATCTAACAGATTTTGTCACAGGAAGAGAGGGTGGATTTTTTCTGGAGTCAAGAACCATCAGTGGAATACTTAAAATTCTTCTCATTGATTTCCCTGATGGGCCAGTGTATGTCATGCAGCAGTGGTTTCTAAGGCAACTAACTGGTTATTTAGATGGAATCACTAGAAACTGGTCCTCAGCTTTGTAGGTTTGGAAATATATGGGCAAGGATTGGTGCTAATCAGGCTCTCAAAAGTTTAATATGTAAACCAGATTAAAATGTGATTTAAAATGAGGAAAATAACTACTGATTCACATGGGTAGTATGTGTCATAGGTAGTTGGATCATATGAGAAGCTACTAGGAAAGCCAATGGATTAACAGGGGAGTTTTGCTAGTTGAGTATAAAGAACAACAACAACAAAAGAACTAGCTTGTCTTAAGTCAGTAAAATTCATCATCAAAAAGGAGAAATGTAGGTGACTTCCTGGAAGCTCTTATAATAGATGTATCTTAGAACTAGGAGGGTATTTAAAAATTGTTTAATTTAGTCTCCAGTTCTTAGAGATTGAAAACAAATGTTCAAAGTGGGAATATGATTTGTTGTAAAGAAAAACAAAACAAAACAAAACTCAGAGCTCATTAGAGGCAGAACCACAGCAAAAATAAAATAAAATAAAATCTCAAGTCCAGTACAAGCAGGAGTCTTTTCCAGTTCAGTTTATACTAGATTCCATTTATTGTTTCATTTATTTAGTCATTTTAAACATTAAAAAAAACAACAACAACTTGTTTCTTTAAGTAGAGAAAAACACAACCCCATAGTTTCCACCCAGATTAAGAAATAGAATGTCAGCAGCACCTTAGAAGTCCTCCTCATGCTCCTCCCAGTCTATTCCTGATAACTTGTTTTCTTATGTTGTTCAGCCACTAAGTCATGCCCTACTCTTTGTGACCCCCATAGACTGCAGCACACCCAACTTCCCTGTCTTCACTATCTTGCGGAGTTGGTATCAGATTTATGTCCATTGAGTTGGTGATGCTATCTAACCACATCATCCTCTGCTGCCCTCTTCTCATTTTGCCTTCAATCTTTTCCAGCCCCAGGGGCTTTTCCAATGAGTTGGCTCTTTGCATCAGGTGGCCAAAGCACTGGGGCTTCAGCTTCAGCATCAGTCCTTCCAATGCATATTCAGAGTTGATTTCCTTTACCATAGATTTGTTTTGCTGGTTTTTTTTTTTTTTTTTTAACTTCTTTTGATCAACATTAAGTTAGTGAGCCTTATCCATATGATTGCATGTAAGCATAATTTATTGATATTTATTGCTATAGAACAGACCACTGTTTGGACCGAGCATACATTACTAATCCATTCTAGTGCTGAAGAGTTTTTATCAGCTCTTTGCTATTACTAATGATACTATTAATATTTTTAAACATATCTTTTTTATACCTATGTATGCATTTCTAGGACCTTATACCTGTGTGAGATTTCTAGGTCACAGTGTATGTGTATTTCCAAATGTAGTAGATATGGAAATTGTCCAGAGGGCTGGTATCAATGTAAATTGCCTATCAATAGTGTTGATGACATTTGCTGATAGGGTTCCTGGAGTTTCATATTTCTATCAGCACTTAGTATTGTCAATCTTTTTCATTCCATCCTGTGGTTGGTGAATAGTGGAAAGTAGAAGGAAGAAGAAATTCCTTAACTCAATAAAGGTCCATCTTGTAAAGGTCTGCCATCAAAGGTCCATCTAGTCAAAGCTATGCTTTTTCCAGTAGTCATGTATGGATGTGAGAATTGGACTATAAAGAAAGCTGAATGCCAAAGAATTGACGCTTTTGAACTGTGGTGTTGGAGAAGACTCTTGAAAGTCCCTTGGACTGCAAGGAGATCCAACCAGTCCATCCTAAAGGAAAGCAGTCCTGAATATTCATTGGAAGGACTGATGTTGAAACTGCAATACTTTGGCCATCTGATGTGAAGAACTGACTCATTGGAAAAGATCCTGATGCTGGGAAAGATTGAAGGCAGGAGGAGAAGGGGACAACAGAGGATGAGATGGTTGGATGGCATTACTGACTCGATGGCATGAGTTTGAGTAAGCTCCAGGAGTTGCTGAAGGACAGGGAAACCTGGCGTGCTGCAGTCTATGGGGTCTCAAAGAGTCAGACATGACTGAGCAACTGAACTGAACTCAATAAAGAGCTTCCAATAAAAACCTACAGCAAGCATTGTATTTAATGTTGAAATTTTAGAAGTTCTTGCTTTAATATCAGGAATGAGGTAAAGTACTTATTAACATTGTTGGTATTTAATCTTATTCTGGGTGTTCAATTCAGTGCAGTAAAACAAACACAATGAAATTAGAATCTTTAAGAAACTTCTGAAAAGGAAGTAATGAGAGAGGACCAGTCCTACTGGCTGTTAAAATCTATACAGCTATGATAATTTATATAGCATAGACCTGAAGCATTAGAAGATGGACTGACTCATGGAAAAGTGAAAGTGAAAGTTGCTCAGTCATGTCCAACTCTTTGCAACCCCACTGACTGTATAGTCAGTCCATGGAGTCCATCTCCAGTCCATGGAATTCTCCAGGCCAGAATACTGGAGTGGGTAACTCTTTCCCTTCTCCAGGGGATCTTCCTAACCCAGGGATCGAACTCAGGTCTCCCGCATTGCAGGCAGATTCTTTGCCAGCTGACCCATGGGAAGTAATACAAAAATCAAGAAGTAGACCCACATGTATATGTGCTAAAAATGTAGCCTATAATATAGACGATATTTCAAATCAGTAGGGAAAGATGATTGGGCTTATTCAACTGCAAAGCCATTACAATAATAAACTTGGATTCACACTTCACACTTTATACCAGAATAAATTACAAATAAATAAAATACTTAAATATAAAAAAATAAAAATATAAGCCTACGGGAAGAAAACACAAGAGAATTTCTTAAAAAGAAGGACCTTTCTAAGTAATGTACAAAACAAAATATTGATACGTTCTATTCCCCAATAATTTGACAGTCATCACAATGTAAACAAAAATATTTACAACTCATTCATAGACAAAGGTTTAATTAGTCCTTCGTTCACAAATAAGGAACTAATTTTTCCCAAGATGTAAACAGTATCTGTAAATTTCTAGGGAAAAACAGACTTTTTTTAAGTTGTTATAACTGACAAAGATTAGAAGTAAAAAAGATTTAAGATTATTGAATATAATATGTTTGACACATAAAATTCATAGCATTTATCAAAATTATAGAAGTTTCTCCCCAGTGCTGCTGCAGTACAGAAGTAGAGGCAAGCGAGGGGAGTCGACTAGTTAGACAATAGAGCTGGATAGCATGATAGATGCAGAGAAGAGAGTGTCATACAGCACTTAGAAGTTATAGGCTAGATCAACAAAGAACAATGTGGATAGACCTTAAAAATAGTGTTGGATGAAAAAAATTACAATATGGGGCCCATAGCACAATATTATTTGTGTGTGTTTAACATATGTGCACAGGCTTCCCTGGTAGCTCAGTAGTAAAGAATCCACCTGCAATTCAGGAGATGCAGGAGACGTGGGTTCAATCCCTGAATCGGGGAGATCCCTTAGAGAAGGGCATGGCAACCCACTCCGGTATTCCTGCCAGGAAAATCCCATGGACAGCGGAGCCTGGTGGGCTACAGTCCCTGGGGTCACAAAAAGTCAGATATGACTGAAGCGACTGAGCAACATATATGCACACAAAACAAAAAGGTATGCTTACATGACCACATACAAATAAAGGGATATATGTGTGTGTGTGTGTGTGTGTGTGTGTATGTATATGTTTATCAAGCGTATGAGACTGTATTAGACAAGCATATTAAGGGTAAAGGAAATGAAGACTGGAAATAAAAGGAAATCAATCAATGGATCAGTAAAATTTTCATGTATCAATGATGATGACGTACCAAGAGCTTAGGCATAAACCCACCCTCCACAGCTGAGCATCCTTAATTGTTAGCTCTTTTTTTTTCTTGAAATTGTGTGTGAGTGTGTATGTAAACCCTGAAGTCTTTCATATCCATTTGCCCAGTAGCCCATATCCAGAAATATATTCTAAGGAAAGAAACCCAAGGACAATAGCCCATCAGGCTCATCTGTCCATGGAATTATCCAGGCAAGCATATTGGAGTAGGTGGCCATTCCCTTCTGCAGGGAATCTTCCCAACCCTGGAATCAAACTCAGGTCTCCTACATTGCAGGCAAATTCTTTAACATCTGAGCCACCAGGGAAGCCCCAACATTCTAAGGAAAGAGCTCAAAATATAGAAAAAGACTCTACCCAAAGATATTACAGCATGGTTTTCAATACCAAACAGTATAAACAATGTAAAAATTATCAAGATAATGATTAAATAAACTATGGCATATATGCTTGATATAATACTTTGCAACCATTAAAATGATACTTACATGAAATTAGCATTGACACTGGTGATGCTTATAGCATATTAATAAGTAAAATATATAAAATTTATTTCTATGAATACAGGTAAAATGGAGATGTGCATTGAAATATTATTAGAGGAAAATACATATAGGTGAAAAGTGGTTTTATATGGGTAGTATGACTATGGAAAATTTTTTTCTTCCTGCACTTTTTGAATGTAATTTAATGTGTAATTATTACTTGCAAAAATGTAAGACAAATTATACCAAGAAAGCAAGCACTGCTCCCAGTTTAATGCAAATTTTGTAAGAAACATGACCAATTATGAGCTGTCAGTACTTTTCCGGGGCACAGGGAGGCAGAACAAATTATGAGTCCCCAGGGCTAAGGGACAGCCAGGGAGTGCTGGTTTCTATAAAGTGAATAATAGAGGGTAAAACTGGATGCTTTGAGAAAGCCACTAAGACAGAAAAGAGATGGAACATGGGTGAAACTAGAAAAACCCCACTATAGGTGGCAGAGAACTGATATACAACCCTTAATCCACACTGTGGATATTGAAAGGGAGGATTTTTGAGGGAATACACCAAGTCATAAGTCATCCCCCACCCCAAACAAGAAGTGGAGTGGAACAATCATGTCTGACTTCAAGGGTAAAATAGTTAACTGCAAGTATGATGCCCATGAACAGAAGGGAATACAGACAATAGAGACCTGGATCTCTGTGGAGGATGGGAGAACAATTCCCAGAAAATTCTCTGACCACAGAAGTACATCCACAGATGGTCCTTATAGGATTCCATACAGTCTGGACATAATAACTGAATAAAAATCTGGATAGAGGTAGTTGTCCTTTCTTTACTAGAATAGTTCTTATTTCCATTTATAAAGAAATACCCCAGTTCACCTTTCTCAGAGTACTTCTATTTGGATGAACTTTCAGTAGCCCTCTGATTTTTATCAAAAACATCTTGAATAACTACTGTGTATTTCAAATTATGCTAAGAGGGGTTTAAAAAAATGAGTAAGACAATATTCATTCTCTTTAAAGATTTACTGTCTAAGTGGAGACAAGGCAAACTCATTCAGGAGCTAGAAAACCTGTAATCTCAATGGTAAAAAAAAATCAGTTAATATCTTAAGTGATTGATTGCCTTTTATGTACAAAGCACTGTGAGTGGACAATTTACAGCCATTTTAAAATTTAATTTCATCTTAACCCTGTTAGTTAGAGGTCAAGACCTCCTTTTCAAACTTGAAGTGACAGGAGCCTAGGGCAGTGATTTGTCCAAGATCACATAGCCAGAAAACACAGAGTCAGATGGATAGCCATGTGGTTTTCAAAATCCAGTGTTCTTTTCATTATGCGCTCCTTCTGTTAGATGGTTTACTTACTGAATTTTATCTATTCTGCTTTGATCTCCAGTGAGTTCATGAGAAATAATTAATCCCTTTCAGAAATAGAAATGGAATGGGTTGAGTCATGAGATATTCTTTCATGAAACTGGCCATGGGTTACCATCAACTCATCGCAGCATCTCATGGTAACACTCTCCTAGCTAAGTTAGACAGGCCTCTTTACATGTATAAATATTTCCGTCCTTCAACCAGATCTCTGCAGGGCCTGACGCATGCTGATGCTTTGCTGTTAGGACTGACCAGCCACTAAATAGGCATTCATTTGTGTAACTGTTACAGGCTGTTGTCAGAAAAATTTAATTGCGCTCAAGTCCATATTTTTAAAATCCAGAATTTTAGACTTACAGGAAATTCGAGACAGTATGTATTGACTTGTTGGTATTATTGTTCTGCCTACTTTTGAGAGACATTTCCCCAAACACTATAAAGCAACATAGTGTTTATTGACCAATAAATGAACAGTTCTCTGAGGACTGCCTTGGACTCTGGTGATGGATATAGACTCCTTGAATATCATCCAATGAGTGCATCTCAGTTTCTGAAGTTCAGGATGAAAAACAAAAGAATCACAGACTTGAAGCTTGATTTCATTTTGGTTTTTAGACATGCATTTGAGACTTCCATTCCAGGAGATAAAATATCAAGTCTAGGTAACTAGTATATGTATTGTACAGCTGATCCAGAGTTTGAATGGGTTTGTGATTTTGAATACCCTAATACATACTTCTCTTAGATATGTTACTTTGAAAAAATGAAGAGTTCATCTTATTAAAAAAAAATTATTGAAATATATGTACTGTGTGCTCAGTTGCGTCTGACTCTTTGCAACCTCGTGGACTATAGCTCTCCAGGTTCCTCTGTCCATGGAATTTTCCAGGCAAGAATACTGCAGTGGGTTGCTGTTTCCTATTCCAGGAGATCTTCCCCCTTCAGAGATTGAACCCACATCTCTTGCATCTTCTACATTAGCAGGCAGATTCTTTACCACTGCGCCCCCTGGGAAGTCTTTATTGAAATATAATTGATATATAATGTGTTAGTTTTTGATGTGCAGCAAAGTGATTCAGTTATATACATATATGCTATTTTTCATATTCCTTCCCATTATAATTTATTACAAGATATTGAATATAGTTCCCTGTGCTACACAGTAGGACCTTGTTTACCTGAGTTCATCTTTATTCACCAGCTGCCATCAGAAGTTTAATACAAATAGTCCCACGTGTTATCTGGAATCATTAAGTGGGTTTTCCCTATAAGATAGCAGTCGAAGGAGACATTTGATTATTCCAGGAAAATCTTGTGAGAGACAAAAATGGCATGGCTTCAGGACGGAATACCTAACTTAAAGAGCTGGTTCTACTAAATACAAGATGTGTAATACTGAGGCGTCTGCCAAGCCTCAGCACCCTCATTTGTACACAGGGGACAGGAAAACCTGACTGACAGGTTGGTTGCCAGGATGACACTGCACTATGAAATCTACACTTGGGGTTTCCCTGGTGGCTCAGCGGTAAAGAATCTGTCTGCTAATGCAGGAGACCCCTTGGAGAAGGGAATGGCTACTCACTCCAGTATTCTTGCCTGGAGAATTCCTTGGACAGAGGAACCTGGCAGGCTATAGTCCAAGGTGTCTCAGAAGGGTTGGACACTACTTAGCAACTAAAACAAACAATCTACACTTTTCTGAGCAAACATCAACCGTTCTACTCTGATGATGTCAACTTCTTTGCTTCCTTAGATTCATTATTATAGACAAACAAATACTTAGGAAACTACTGTAGCTAAAGAAAGAGCTTGCGAAAGAAATAAAATGACCCTGGCTCTAAAGGTTGGAGACTGAGGATGCTATGTTGGTATTTGTTACTTACAATTCCTCTGATGGATAGATACTTGCTATAAGCCATGCATATTAAATTCCACATGTAATCCTGTTGGAAGAATAGAAGGACAGCATCAGCAATACTCCTTGAGGGGTCTTGTCAATTTGACAGATTTGACAGGCAGACAAATTTAATTTATTAAAATATTCTGTATGGCATTTTTAAAAGACAGGGGTTTTTTACACTGTAAATGGACTGTTTTCACAGCCTTATTAAAATAAATGCATAAAGTCAGCTGTTTTTCTTTGGAATTCATTAGCATGAGATTCAACACTTAGAGAATGGCAATCCAGTCACTGGTATTTTTGTACCTGGATATTTTGGCTGTTTTTCAATCTTTGTATGTAATCTGGGATGTCTCCTTTTAAAGCAAATGGGGATTGTACATAAAAAGAAACATTCTGTCTGCATTATTTGTCCAATTTCAGGGAAATATTTACTGAAATTATTAGAAGCATTTAGAAAGCTAATGCTTTTCGCCAAAGGCTATTGGAAACACCTGAGCAAATTTAGGGTTTCTTTAGGTAAGAGACTTAGCTTTGTTTTTCTTCAAAGAAATCCTATTATTTTCATTGAATGAATATTGTCAAAGTTAACAGATTTCCTGTTTTCTTTCCAAAGGTCATTTAAAAATTAAACACAATATGCTATAAATTGAAATATTTATACAGATGGTGAGCCAGCATCATTTATTAGAATTGTCAATTTCCTCTTAGTAATTATTTCATTGCAATTATTAATTCTACCTTAGAAAAATGGCTTTAATCTTGACACATTTTGTACACCATATCTGACCAGTGTCTTCATGGCTTCTGACATTTGGCTGCTTTTTCTTTATAGCCCAGCTTGTCACTCAGGACTGACCAGTGGCCCTGACCTCCTGGTAGTGGCCTTTGCCTTTCTCTTTAAGCAAGAGCTTCATCTCTCAGGTGGCCTAAGATCATCACTGTTTTGGGCCCAGGCCCACTCCAAGAAACCCCTCATTTGCACAGCTTCTCAGAGAATTAGTTCTAACCCCGTGAATTAAATCCTAGGCAACCAGTGAATCAATCAATCAAAGATCTTGCCTACAAAGATGCGCTGGGAGGTGAATAAATTGGTAAATTAAATGCTAATAACCTGCCAATCTCAGTAGTTCCACAGCAAAAGGGCTTTGCTTCAGTATATTTAAACCTCACTACTGTAGAATTTGTAGGCCCACTCTAGAAATAGCATTTTACATAGAAGTGACAGAAGACAGTCTAGTACATCTATATAACATGAAAAGACTGGTCTATTTTCTCAACTATTAACAGAGACTAAACAAAATTGTGTAATTATCTTAAAAACATCATTCAGATCTTCTTTGCCAATGATTTTATTTCCTGAAGTTGATGTCAACTTTCAAATGCTTCTTCCTTTGACCTTCTACGCTTTTTTTTTTTTTTTAATTCTAACTTGGTAATGACCTAGATCCCAGCTTATAATGGATTATGGCTAATAGTGTGCTTGTCTCCTTTACCAGATTGAGTTCTTGAAGTCTAGACCATGCTTTGCATCCACATGACCTAAAACAAAGCTTACCTTTAATAGGAATCAACAAATGTTTAGGGAGTGTTTGATCTCCCATTAGACCATTGATCTAAAAATAGCACTTAGAGTTCTCATAGAAGAGTAGTTGCTTTTGAATGAACTGAATTTGATGAAGTCAGCTTTGGCTGAGCAACTAATATGACTAGATATTAGCTACTAAGGAACCAAAGATCAAAAGGCCATGATCCCTGCCTCAAAATTAAAACCTATCTCAGAAGGTGATCTGGTCCCCAATAACTTAAGTAAAATGTATTTGACTTAGGTGAGGGGCCGAAAATCTGAATATGAACTGGATGGAGTGAATGTTAGATGTTTGGGTAAAGAACTAGAGGAGCTATGTGAGAAAGAATTTAATTTGGCCCACTGTGGTCAATGTAGTGGGTGTTTCAGGAAAAGGAGAAGATTTATAGAACAGATAATGCATGAACTGCGTTGTTTTTTTAAAAATTTTTATTTATTTATTTTTTTCCATTTATTTTTATTAGTTGGAGGCTAATTACTTTACAATATTGTAGTAGGAGTGGTTTTTGCCATACATCGACATGAATCAGCCATGGATTTACATGTGTTCCCCATCCCGATCCCCCCTCCCGCCTCCCTCTCCATCCCATCCCTCTGGGTCTTCCCAGTGCACCAGCCCTGAGCACTTGTCTCATGTATCCAGCCTGGGCTGGTGATCTGTTTCGCCCTAGATAATAGACATGTTTCAATGCTGTTCTCTAGAAACATCCCACCCTCACCTTCTCCCACAGAGTCCGAAAGTCTGTTCTGTACATCTGTGTCTCTTTTTCTGTTTTGCATATAGGGTTATCATTACCATCTTTCTAAATTCCATATATATGTGTTAGTATACTGTAATGGTCTTTATCTTTCTGGCTTACTTCACTCTGTATAATGGGCTCCAGTTTCATCCATCTCATTAGAACTGATTCAAATGAATTCTTTTTAATGGCTGAGTAATATTCCATGGTGTATATGTACCACAGCTTCCTTATCCATTCGTCTGCTGATGGGCATCTAGGTTGCTTCCATGTCCTGGCTATTATAAACAGTGCTGCGATGAACATTGGGTGCACATGTCTCTTTCAGATCTGGTTTCCTCGGTGTGTATGCCCAGGACTGCGTTTTAAAGAATGAGGAGGATTGTGATACAAGGTCAGGGAGGGGAGAAGGATGTTCCATACAAATGCAACAGCATGAACAAAGGCATACAGTGACATGGCTTTTGGGGGGAAGCAAGCGGTTCAGCACAGCTAGATGTATGGTGATGAAGCTTCAAGGCTGGGGCATAGGGGGCGGAGTGGAGCAGAGCTTCAAGGATGCCATGAGCATGGATTTTGACTGGTAAGCTATGAAAAGTCTTTAAAAACTTTAAGGAGGTAACATGGGCAGAACAGATCTGGGCTGTCAAGCACTTATTTTGTTGGTCTGTAGAGGATGGAGTAACTATCTCTGCTCTTGCTTCTTTGTGTAGACCCTGCCTCATAAAATTATACATGAATAAAACAGCTGCACACGAGGGGCACTGATTTTTGAAATCAGAATAGTGAGGCTGCATAATGAAAGCTCTCGTCTTCTCTCTCCTTTGGAAATTGCTCTCTGGACAAAAGCAATGTTTTACCATAATCCATATTTACCTTGGTTTTGAATCCCAAATTAGTAATCTTTCATTCTCAAGAAGTACTCCATTCTTAAGTTATAATGCTCCTTTTCTCAACAGGATATTATAGTTTAAAATTTCAAATTAAAATGACTTTTCTGAAATACAGATAACCCTAACCATGACCAAAACCATATTAAACTATATTAAACATCCAGAGGTGTTAAGAGAATAATAATTGCCTGGAGAAGTATGGGATGCTCTTCCTAAGAGTCCAGGGAAAATATCAAATATAAAACCATATATATTTTATAAGACATTAATCGAATTACATTTTTTAGTGCTTAGCTACTCTCCATATTATTTCAAATCATTCTGGCTGTTCAGCCAGCCTGAAGATCCAAACATCACCTCTCAAAAGAGGCTGGTTTTCTTCTACTCCCCCTGTTGGAATGTCAGGTGGGGGGATTCACACTTGCTATGGGTGTATTTGCTCAGTTTAAAATTGGGAGAAAGTTTTCTTCCCAAAAGGGGAACAGGACTGGGGCATTTTGTACTGAATGAACACGGCTGTCAAGGACGCATTTACTAAAGTTCCCCATGTGGGAAATATCCTGTCTCATCTTCACGTCTTTCAAGTCACTCCTCTGCTGCCTTCTAAACCTACAACTCTCAAAGCTATCTCACCTAGGCAGAAATGAAATTACCAAGAGGAGAAAAATCTATATTTCCATCATAATGAAACACAAAATTCATCCGTGGAGAAATGCTTGTACAGGTATAACCAGTACAGAGAAAACTTTTCAACTACATGAGGTTAACCTTCCATCATTTGTAGAGTAATGTAATGCAATGTTGGAGGGCTTCCCTGGTGGCTCAGAGGGTAAAGAATCCGCCTGCAATGCAGGACAGTCAAGTTTGATCCCTGGGTTGGGAGCATCCCCTGGAGAAGGGAATGGCTACCCACTCCAGTATTCTTGCCTGGAGAATTCCATGGACAGAGGAGCCTGGTGGGCTATAGTCCACAGGGTCACAAAGAGTCAGACTTGACTGGGCAACTAACACTTTATAATGCAGTTTCATAATGCAGTATAGATGCCTCATAAACTTGGCTTATTTTCTAAATAGAGATGAATTTTCTACTGTGTGGTTCTCAAGGAGAACCACATAGAAATTGATAGATATCTTTAGCCCACTCCTCCTGTGGTTTGGCTCATAGTAAGCTGGTGGGCAGGATGCCTCATAAACTTAGAAAGTGAAAGTGCCAGCTGCTCAGTCATGTCCAGCCGTCTGTGACCTCACGGACTATAGCCCACCAGGCTCCTCTGTCCATGGAATCCTCCAGGCAAGAATACTGGAGTGGGTTGCTATTCCCTTCTCTACTCATATACTATGGAAGAGTCAATTCTCCTCCCTTCCCCCACTTCTTCCCTTTATATAGTAGGCGCTAACTGAGCACCTATCACAAGAGCTTGACTTAACTTTACAGTTGCAAGAATGAGTGAGTCCCCAGTCTACTCCAACAGAGCTCAGTGTAGGGAGAGACAAGTGTAAACAATATTTGCAGTAGAGGTGAGTCTGGGGGAGGTATAGGCAAATTCATTGGGAACAAAGGAAATGACCAAAATCATGCTTGGGTAGTTTGGAGATAGGCCAGGAAGGGTGGGTGAATAAGGATTTTCCATTCAGAAATCATGGATGGCAATCAGGGGAAGGGGGACAACATAGAAAGTCATGGAAGAGTGAATGAAAACTCCATGTTCTGTAAAATTCTGCAAGTTGAGAGAAATGCAGTTGGTCATCCACAGGGGTTGGACCATGGAGCACCCTGATTGCCATATAGGACCTTGGCCTTCATCTTGTGAGCAGTGGGTCTCTAATGAGAAGGAATATCATGGCTGTAGGTGTTTGGATAGAACAGCCAGTGGGGGAGACAGGTGGGGAAGCTAGGAAATAGCCAGGTGGATGGTGAGGACCCAGATTGGATTAGTAGCAGTTGTGATTAAAAACAGTGGTGTAGAATATTTCTGATTGCGTCTGGGAAAGGATTCATCATACCCCCAACATACAGGATGTCATGTTCTATTATCAAAAGAATAGAAGAATAGAGACACAGGAAACACTCCCCCATCCCCATTCGCACAGTCAACTCTCTCAATGATTAGAGACCCTGTGAACTCTTCCCTCTGAGGTTTTTCTTGGACTATGTGCTAGTTTCTGGACCTGAATCTGGCTTTGGCCTTGAGAGACACATGAGTGATCTGATAAGACTTCCTTGATATGAGTAGGGGATGTATCCTTAGTTTGTCAGCTCTAAAATTGCAGAGGTCTCCTAGAGATGGTAAGGTCTTCCCTGAGGAAGGTTGTCAAATAATATGCTAGACATTCAGCTTCATCTGAATTTCAGATAAACAGGTCATTTTTAGTTTATTTTTCCAGTAGTCATGTACGGATGAGAGTTGGACCATAAAGAAGGCTGAGTGCCAAAAAATTGATGCTTTTGAACTGTGGTATTGGAGAAGACTCTTCAGAGTACCTTGGACAGTAAGGAGATCAAACTAGTCCATCCTAAAGGAAATCAAACCTGAATATTCATTGGAAGGAGTGATGCTGTAGCTGAAGCTCCAATACTTCGGCCACCTGACCTGAAGAGCAGACTCTTAGAAAATACCCTGATTCTGGGAAAGATTGAGGACAAGAGGAGAAGATGGTGGCAGAGGATGAGATGGTTGGATGGCATCACCGACTCAACAGACTTGAGTTTGAGCAAACTCCAGGAGATAGTGAAGCACAGGGAAGCCTGGCGTGCTGCAGTTGATGGGGTCTCAAAGAGTTGAACATGACTTAGGATTGAACAATAACAACAATATCCCAAACACCACATGGGACATACCTATACTAAAATGATTGTTCCCCTTTTACCTGAAATTCAGAAGGAATTGAGTGGCCTATATTTTTATTTGTAAAATGAGGCAACCCTATTCTTGACCTTAGCCACTCTCTGGCTCACACCTGGGCAAACACATCTGCTGAGAAGCAGAAGGCAGGATGAAATAAAGTGCGTGCTGTCAGAAGCTGGAGGATGATTTACAAAATCATGGCCAGATCTCCTCATTCCCCAGGAGAATCTGAAAACAGTGGGATTGGCACCGAGCAAAGAGCAGGCATGCTGCAAGACTGTTGGAGGGAGAAAGTTTGAATTTTAGAATAATAATGTATTTGTTAAATCAAATACCAGAATACTCATAATAAAGAAGACTGCACGTTTCCTACTGTGGCCTGAATAGAACATTAATGTCTGTATTATAGATTGATGGCAAGAATTTCCTAAGGAAGCAGTAGCTTTATACAATCTTTTCTGTTTTTTGGAACATGGAATGTAGATCACACTAACTTCTGAAACATGTATTTTATGCTTAAAATTTAGGATATTGGCTCTATCCACACCTAATATTTTATAAGCCTCTCCTCTTTGAAACAAATTAAGCTCAGAAATCATGTTCACATAAAAACAAAAATAATTGGATTATGAAAGCCAACAGGCAGAACAATTATTTGTAAATGTTAATATATGAGTAATGTTTATTTAGAAGAGTACCCATGACCAAACTCCATCAAATCTAATTTTCCCAGAGAGTTAAACTAACAATTTTGTAGGTTTCCCCCTGCAGATCTGAAGAAAATTTCTAGCAAGAGCTTCAATAATAAGCTTCCTTCTGAAGGAATGATTTTGTGGTTTTGTGTGAGAAAAATCTCTCCTTGAGGTAAATGAGAGATGAAGCTGTGGAAGTTTTTCTCAGAATCAGTTTTGCTCTCCCCTTTCCAAGCAAATGATAAGAGAAGATCTTTTCTTTGGATTCTTTGATAGTTATAATTTTGTTTTCCCTAGAAGCAAATAATATGCAGAATATCCTTTAACTAAAATCAGCCTTGAGCCTCATAAATTATATTTCTGTGAGCTTTCTGAGGGGTGTAGCCATTCCCTTCTCCAGGGGATCTTCCAGATGCAGGGTTTGAACCCAGTTCTCCTGAACAGCAGGCAGATTCTTTACTGGCTGAGCCTCCAGGGAAGCCCTCTGAGGTGGGAAACCCTCCAACTTCAGTTTAAGAAATATAGGCTTCCCAGGAGGCACTAGTGGTAAAGAACCAGCCTGCCAATGCAGGAGACATAAGAGATGTGGGCTCAATCCCTGGGTCGGGAAGATCCCCTGGAGGAGGAAATGGCAACCCACTCCAGTATTCTTGCCTGGAGACTCCCCATGGACAGAGGAGCCTGGCAGGCTATAGTCCATGGGTTTGCACAGAGTTGGACACGGCTGAAGTAACTGAACATACACGCACGTGTGCAACCTGTGTATGGTAGCTGGCAAGCCAGGTGGTAGCGTTTCTGGCCTTCCGAGTGATCAATATCACCGAGAACAATGCAAGGTGTTTTCTACTTACTGAGAAGCTACTATGTGCCAAGCGCACAGTGTGTTTATTCGGGTGCTGTCCATGAATACAATAATCACAAAACTCACCTACAAAAAGAGCAGAGATTATTTTTCCTTTTCCCTAACATTCACAGGCTTAAATCTCTTACACTGCAAGTTCAGATAAGGTAAACATTCAACCTGTAAGTTAGGAAATTGGAGATTTTATAATTTATGAAATTGGTCAGAAAATAAGATCTTAGCCTGTCTTCAGTTAGAATGGAGAACAGATAGCCCCTGCTGAAAAGCTTATTAGCTTATTTTATCATCTCATAACCCCTCTGCTTCATCTTGTGTCTTCTTTTTTCTAATCTTTATAGCTTTCCTTTGAGTCTTTGTCAGTTTTAGGGAAGCAAGGAACATAGGCTTCTAAAAGTGAGACTAACTGCAGCTCCCACATTTTCTTCTTTTTGTTTATGCTTCATTTTAGGCAGAGCTGCATTGATGTCCCAGTTCCTCATTATCTATTTTGCACCCTGGAACTTTTCTTACTGTTTTTGTAGATCTCAAGTCACTCTCCATCTTGATTTTAAATCGTTTACATATATGTGTAGGTGTATAAATCTATATCTCCAAATGAAATCACAATTTCTAGCTATCTGTATAAATTTACATATATGTGTACACATATGCAGAGGTGCACATGTATAAAAATGTGTACATGTATACATATGTGAATATGTCAATATATCTCTATATCTACATATATTCTCCAAATAGCTAGCAATTCTCAACAAAAATATTGAGTTGGGTCTCAGACAACAATTTTCTAAATACAGTTCCTGATGTTTCCAGAAACCTGAAAGCCTGTGTTTTTCACTTGTGGTCCCTTTATGCATGTGGCAAATCATGTCTGAAAGGCACACCTAACTACATCTCTTCATTTGTTTAAAAAAAGAGAAAGCAGAAGGTTTCAAAAATAGACAAGTAGATAAAAGTAAATTAGGGAGCTCTATTATGTGTGCACAGTAAATATCAATTTCACTGAAATTTGACCCTGCTACATTTATTAGATACGAATGACAATGAATTCTTAGGGGTGTTGAAAGCACACACACCGCAGAATCAATAAGGTAATATTGGAAGACGGTTAGGATAAACTGATTACAACACCAATAGCATACTTCTCTGGAAAAAGAATCATTTTCAAACAAAAGCATTCATCACAGAATCATGACACAAAGAGGAAGTAAACATCAAAATTTTGAAAATCTAGTAAAATCAGGTCACATTGAACTTACAGCTGCCTCTGTGTTTGATGTTCTAATCTGACACAAGTGTTTTCTAACTTTGACTGCTTCAGTTAATAAAATACAGTCATGAAAGGCATTTAAAATTTTTAAATATTGAGGAACTTTATATATATAGGCTAATTAATATGCTTTTAAAAAATAAATGCAATACATGTAACTTCTACAAGTTTTTTTTTAAACAAAGAGATATACTTTGAGAATAACAGTGTTTCAGGACTGGTTTGTTTAAAGTATGCCTAGAGAAGGCAATGGCACCCCACTCCAGTACTCTTGCCTGGAAAATCCCATGGATGGAGGAGCCTGGTAGGCTGCCGTCCATGGGGTTGCAAAGAGTCAGACATGACTGAGCGACTTCACTTTCACTTTTCACTTTTATGCATTGGAGAAGGAAATGGCAACCCACTCCAGTGTTCTTGACTGGAGAATCCCAGGGATGGGGTCGCACAGAGTCGGACACGACTGAAGTGACTTAGCAGTAGCAGCAGCCTCCCTTCTCCCCATTCCAGGCTCCTTTTTTCTTAGTTACCAAATATGTAGCAAAGCACTCCTTGAAGTAAAAATATTTTTTTTTTTTTTTTTTTTAGTTATTTGCTTTTCAGAATAACCTTCTGAAAGTGGAGAAAGAATGGGGGTCAAAAGATAAAAGATAGTTGTCTTCTAAACCACATCACTGACAGGACCAACGACCAGCTCAGCCACACTTAACACCGTGAATATCGCTATGAAGTTCTGTTCTCTTGAAGAAAACTAAAAGCCAAACTAAATTCCTGACTTCTACTAAAATGTCAAGAGGCTTTTTGGCTTAATTTTTGTAATTCTGATAATATCCAGAGATATTGTATTCATTTATTAAAAAAAATCAAGTCTGCTGGTGCCATCTTCCAAGAGAAATGCCACCTTCTTGGTGTCATTCCCTTGTTAAGAACATTCTAAAAATAGACACATTTTCAGCATAAAATATTAGCTAATGTCTTGATAATAGCCTCTTCGTGCTGCACAACAACTGGAATTATTCTGCCACTGGTTATTATTAACATTGACCAATAGGTAATAATTATTTCAGTAGGAATGTGAAGAATACACAGACCTTTCAAGTTCCCTTTGAAACTAGTGTTTTTCTCTTGTGGATCTGTAGAAGTATCGTCAACCCAATCCTTAATAGACCAACATTGTCATGAGTGCTAGTTTGGCTGCCAAACCCATTTGTACTGCTAAGCTAACGTCAGTGAGTAGCAAGCTAAGCAATTCCTCTGTTTTAGTGACCCTCTTATTAAGAGCAATATCAGATTCTATGCCATCAGAGAAAATATATTTTAGTATCAAGTGTGAGAGACCATTGTTTCTTTTGCTAAAGTCCGGTGTTCTGAGTGACAGGTGTAAGATAAAAACGTCAAGGAGTCCTGGTTGAACAAGTGCTTAGGATAGTATTTAATACAGCAGAGAGCCAAGATACAGTAGGACACAGTAAAGAATGTGGGCTGTGTAGATACAATATAGAATTTTGATTTAGGATCCACCATCTGTTATTTGAAAGGGGAATAAGGGAAATAAATGATTTTCAGTTCTCCATACATGCAAAGATAAGTTCATTATTACAAAAGTTTTGCTGTTGTATGTGCTGAAAGAAAAGCATAGGCGTTTAAACATTTTTTAAAAAATAAATCACTCAATAGGCTTAAGAAAAATACTCTAGTTCATAGTTCATTGATCTGACCTTTTGACTCAAGATCAGGGAATGAATCCAGGCTGAAAACCAAAAAACAAAACAGAGATGAATCATTTTTACCATGAAGAAAAAAAAAAAATGCATTTCCAGTCTCAGCTAACCTCGACTAGTTTTTATTGCATTATTTTTGAAATGCCAAGAAACTGGCTTTGGCCATAATATTTGCTGTCCAACTAAATCAGTTGCTGTCAGTATGTGATTGCTTGCAACAATTAGCTAAACACTGTTATTTGACAAATTCCCTTGAAAGGGAAATAGATGCTGGAGGTGTGTCTAACACACACTGAGTCAAGTAACAAGTTAATCAGACGGGGCTGCGGCACAAGGAGAGAAGTTAGTAAGTCCTTGCCCAAGGAAGGGGTTTCAAACAACCTTACTTTTTTGAAAACCATATGTTCCTCCTGATCCTTGAAGTTCTCTCCAGTTTTCAGGAATAAACTGTGGGACTGGCTAAAGAGGAGGGGGGGAAAAGCCACCAATTCTACATTCATTTTTTTTCAGAAGATCAGGGGAAATGAAGAAAACAAAAAATGCAAATATGGGATGGTAGTGGTATACAACAGGGAGAAATTAACACCATGGAACCTAGCAATTTCCACCAAAGCAGTACACCCCTTAACTGACAGAAGTTCATCACAATATACACATTGATTAAAAACTCCACCATTACTTAGGCTGCCCTTAAAGAAAAAAAAAAAAAAAAAAAAGAACCACAATATACAAAAACAGAATTCTCATAAGGTTTGAGAAAAATAGAGTGAAAAGGCAATGTTAGCTAAGCTCCTAGCTAAATCCACTCTTAATGGCCCCCAGTATTTAAGCTATCATGGATTAAAGCCATGAAAATAAAAATTTCAATTTGAAATTTTATTAGCATGTTGCTAAAATGGTCAATAAAAAACATCAACACGATCGGCTTTGTTGACAAAGTTGGAAAACTGCTCTTTCTACTTTTAAAACTTGATTTCCACCTCCCCACCTTCTGAGATTTCTGTTATAGACAAGCCAAACGAAATGTACTGGCTATGGTGCTGGAACAATGCTGGTTTCTGGAATGTTGCCATGTCTTCCCCTCCCTCTCCTCCAACCCCTTTAAAAATGTGGTTATTTTGGAAACGCAGCCCTAGGAGGGAGCCATCTAGGGTTGAGAACAGCACCCTCTTGACAAATTCAATTCGCTGACACCTGGCGAACCTTCTTCCCCTTGTCCGGGGTGGGGGGCGGGACCGGCCCTCCTCACCAAAAGAGCTGCGCCTTCAACCTCCCTGGACCTGGAAGGCATTCCTTCTGCCAGCAAGGGAGACTCACAGGCGGATGCGGGTGGGGAGTGGCGTTCGCTTCCCTGGGTGGAAAGATCGGGAGGCAAACTCTAGCTTAGCCCGGAGCCTGGGATAACAATGTCAGGAGGCCCGGGGCTGGAGAGCTGGAAGAGTCCCGGGCGGCCTCGGGGTAACCCGGAGTCCCGAAGTGCTCTCTTGTGCAATTATTCACAAGTGCAGAAGGGACAGGCTCGATTTCTCGGAAATCCTGCCGTCTGGGGACACATCCATATGGAACGGATTGGTGCCCTGGCACGCTCGATGCTCACCTCCCACCAGCCTTGTCTGTGCACGTTTGGGGCACGGTGAAGGTCCCTTTCTAGGAGTGATCGAGGGTCAGGAAGGCCTGACCCCTGCTCCCCTCGGCCCATTCTCCAATCTCCACTTACAACCCAAGGAGGGGGCGGGCGGCGCACGCTGGGTCTCCCAACACCATCACCACCCTTAGGGGGCTCCGCCGAGCGCGCACCGCCCTTTGGGTCCCCGGGCGAGTTCCTGGGACTTCTGCCATCGCCAGAGAGGTGCGAGGCTGAGGCTGCCACCTGGGGCGCTGGCCGCTGCCGGCGGCCACTTAACGGGGGGCGGGGATGGTGAATCGCCGGCCTGGAGCCCGGGGGCTGGGGAGGAGCCGGGCGCCAGAAGACTAGAGGGGCGGGCGGCTCTCCCCTCCAGGCTACCGCTACTACTTGGCATCCACGAGGTCGGCGAGCTCCTGGAGCACCCGCAGGCGGCCGCTGGCGTCTATGCGGCGCTTCTCGCGGATGAGGTCCTCCAGGCTGTGAAAGCGGGCCGTGTGCACCTTGTTGTCAGCTAGGTGCACCTTGAGACAGTACTGCTGCTGCGGGGGCTGCGTGCCGGCCGGCACCTCCCCGCCCGCCTTGAACTCCCGCTTGCCGAAGCGGCACCAGGCGGCGAAGCTCTCCGAGTTCGTCCAGCAGATCTCTTCGCTCTTGAGGCCCAGGTGGCCGCAGGCGTTCTGCACCACCAGCTCCGCCACCAGGGGGCGGTAGCGGTACCAGCTATTCACCACCCGGCCCACGTTGGCCGCGCCCGCCTCGTACAGGCTGTCCTGGCGGATCTCGCCTTGGCACAGGTGGATGATCTGCCCGCCGCCCACGTACACGGCCCAGTGCGGGGCTGGCGCGGGCGGCTCCGGCGCAGGTTGCAGCCACAGCAGCTCCAGCAGGTCGCCTGGCTCGCAGAGCGCCGGTAGGGCGGTGACCGCGTAGACGCTCAGGTCGGCGCCCTGCGGGCCGCCGCTCACTTTGGAAAAGATGCATTCCTGGCCCCGAAAGGCGGAGAACTGAGTTTCGTTGAGGACCAGCTGGTGCAGCAGGTGGTGGTGGTGATGGTGGCGGCTGGGGCTCTCCGGGCACGGGGCGCAGCCAGGGGGGGCCTTCACGCCGAACTTGTCCGGCTGGCCGCGTTCGTCCAAGTCCTCCTCTTCATCCGAGAAGAAGTAAGCGACCCCGACCCGCAGTTCGTCCTTTTCGATCCCTGACGGGTCCCCGGTGGGCAGCTCGCTGTAGCTGAGGTGGGTGATGCGGTCCAGTTGGTTGCCCATCAATGAGGCGGCGAGGCGAGGGCCAGGAGCGGGGATCTGCGGAAGCACAGGGGACACGCAGAGAACACGATCAGAATCGCGCCCGGCCCTCCCCAGGACGAGCGGTGGCCCTGGGACTTGGCCGCCCGCGCGCCTGTCCTCGAGTCAACCGTCCCAGCCGAGTGTCCTTTGCCAACCGGGGGGCCAGGACTGGCACAGAAGCCACCGGTCCCCGGAAGCCACCACACAGTCTCAGACCCTGTAAGGGAACCCGGGTCCAACTCCCGCAAGAGAAAAGGCAGGAGGGCTGGAGGGCGCGGGGTCCCGGTGGGAAGGACAGGGGGGCTGGGGCAGCGTGGGAGTCAGGACACCCGGGAAAGGACGGAGGCTGGGCTGAGAGAAGGAAGGGACGCCTCTGGTCCCAGAGCTTGGAGCAAGCTGCGCTCACTTGTCAGTCCCCACCCTCCCCAGCCCACCACTCAGTTTTACACTAGATCACACTCCCCGACAGCGCCTCGCACAATGACAATTGCACACATCACAGGCACTCGCTTGACACCAGCAAAATTTTGCACACTTGGGAGTCCAGACGCTGACAGGCTGGTACACTGGTGTGGTAATGTCACATGCACACACAATGACAAACCTTCGCAACGACACACTCGGACCCCCACCTTCGCACACAATTCCAACCCTACGCTTGCACGCTCCCCCGAGCACGTACATCCATGCTCCCAGGCACACCTGCCCACACAGGCAGGTGCACTCTGCCCCTGAGTTCTTTTGCACCCCCCCCCACCCCCCGCCAGCCGAATCAATCTGGCTGCGCCAGGGCGAGGCTGCTCTGTCTAAAATAACCTAACAAAGAGGCGAGGGGAGGATGGGGAAGCCGGTGCGGGGTGCATGTGTGCGGCTGTGGGTTGTGTGACGAGGTCCACTTGCAGCCAAAAGACCCCTCTCCCTCCTACCCGGCACAGGGTCCAAACAATCGGACGAAGAAAACACGTTTCCAAGGCAAAGCAAACCGCTCCTCGTACCCGTGATTTCCCTGCTCCTGAAACCCCAAACTCCTTTAAAGTCTCCTGGTCCCCATGGGTGCCGCGGAGGTGGTGGTGACGAGCGGGTCCTGGGCGGCGAGCGAGGCTGCGGCTCAGTTCTGCCCCGCGCGGATCGGTGCGGTGCGATCCCCGGCGCGGTGCCCGTGCGCCTGCCGGTCGGCGGTGGCAGGGGCGCCGGCTCCACCTGGGCAGTCCAGACTCTATTCTGCTTTCGTGCAGCCCAGCGGACGACTCTTAAGTAGTCGCTGCCGCTGGTTCCAGGGCCCGCCCCGGGACGCGTTCATTGGCTGGGGCGAGTGCCCAGGCCCCGTCAATCTCCGCCGGAGGGGGCGGGGTGCAGGGGCGGGTCTCCAGTGCGCGCCCCGCCCCGCCCCCGCGCACCGGAGCGCGCGCCGCCCTCGGGAGCGAGGTGTGAGCGCCTGCCGGGAGCGCGCGAGGGGCGGCCCTCTTGCCTCCGCGTCCAGCAGCTGCAACTACCGATCGTAACTGAGCGCACCATCCTCCCATGTGTACTCAGCCCGGAAGAACAGATCCCAGCAGTGAAGCTGAGTCTGGGGGTGAAGAATCCCCAGTGCACCCCGAGCACTTGGCGCGGCCCCAGGGCGAGGAACGCCATTGTCAGAGGCGGGCACCTGGGGCCCTGTTGGGGACCCCTGACCCTGGGTTCCTGAAGCCTCCTGGGCTAGTCTTTGGCGCACAGGCACAGAGGTTTTTCCTGCTGGGCGCCAATGCCTTTGAAATTGCGCCTGCGATGTTTGGCTTCTCTCCTTTGACCCGCCTGAAACTGCTGACCTAGCACTGGCGCCTGATTTAAATGGAGCGCGGTCTCAAAAGCGAATGAAAAGTCTGACCCCGATGAGCCTCCTCACTGACTGGGCCTGAGTTTGGCCTCCAGTGGTCTGTCTATGAAAGGGGCGCGTCAGGAATGCCGACAGTGGGACCCAATCTTTTTTTTAACAGCCCCTAGAAGTGCCATTGTTAAGGGGTTTTTTTGTGGAAGAAGGGTGTCCAGCTGTAATTAATGATTGCATTTCTGGATGGAAGATTAATGAATGTGCTCTGGATATTGGGTGCTAAAGGATTACTTTCATACCTGTGAGATTTTAGAACAACAGTTTGAAAAGCTTATGATGTTAAGACTTGAAGCATTCTTAGACATCTAGTTCTACTGGTCTCTTGCAGCTTCTCAGTGGATCCCAACCTCTTTCCACAGGGAGAATTGGGTGCTTCCTCTTTGTGTCTCCTTGGCAGCTGGTACAAACTCTTAGAGCGCTTACCCCTGTTTCATTACAAACCGCTGTTGACTTTCTTCCTGTTTACAAAGTGAATGACTTGTGTTTCACGCTACTTTGTATTGTGGGCCTTTTTTACAGTACCCGTGTAGAATGGTTTTCATCAGCAGTAAGGAAAATGAAAACAGTCAACAAGTATTGACCACTTACAAGTTACTAGGCACTATGTTTTTTTTATTTTCATTTATTTTTATTATGTTTTGAGGTTTAAGTAAATGACTTAATCTTCCTGCCTGTAAGGATTCACTAATATTCGCATGGCAACAAATGAGAAACTGAGGCCCGAATACCCACATCAACAATTTATCCGGGGTCTATAGGATTTCAGGACCAGTCTTTAACCTTGTCCTACTGTTTATTGAATGAATAAAATCTTGTTGCATAAGGTAAGAAAACTGGTATTCCAGAGAAGTTAGCTGATTGGCCCCAGGTTACATGAGGACTAATACATATTACAGATATTTTTTTGGTAGATGATTTTGCTTAAATATTTTTCAGATTGCAGAGTCTCCTGCTCATGTGTGATTTCTGAAGATTTCTGTATACCCCACAGCCTCCAAGTGATTTATCAAATTAGATGCTTAATAAGTATTGCTGGAAAAAAATGGTTTTAAAATGACCGTCTGTATACATTTGATGTGAATGAATCTTTTGAAAAACTTGGCCATTGCCCATGTAGGAGTTATGAGAATACCAGCTGACATCCTTGGAGCTGACCACAGCTTGTGATGACGTTTTTTAGACTTGCTATAAATAATAAGCAACTGATTTGGGCCCTGTAGTCAAGAGAATTGAACAAGTGGCTTCAGAGATCAAAAGTGAGTTATTGGCCTGGTTATAAACTGGACTTCAGGGATCTCTGGGAGAAGTATCTGAAGAGTTCATTACTGGTGTCTGAGAGGAAATCATTGGAGGTAGCTCAGAGCTTGACACTGAATAACTTTTTTCGTCCTCTGTCCATCCCAAGATAAAGTCCTGTGCACAAACATTTACAACATATTCGTATGGGATGCTGTGTTCTGTCCTCCTGTCCTATTCTTCACTGTTTTAGACTACATTGTAAGCAGACTGCTCTTCTTTGCTTAATATTCTGTCATTCAAAAGGATAATTAACAAGACATTGTTAGGGCTCTAAAAGATGGAGGTACCACTAGATGGCCGGGGATCCAGGTTCCCCAGTGGCTGTCTGCATTGGGTTGTGATGTGAGGGAGAAACCAATCTTCATGGGTTAAGCCACCAGAAAACATTGTGGCTATTTGTGACAGCGAATAGCCTGTCCTGGTCTGTAGTCTCTCCTTTATTTTAGAGCACCAAATATCCCATCCCCCGCCCCTTCTCTTTTAGTGTCTGTCCTCACTGTTGAGGTAGGTTTTCCAATAATGGAATTCTTGAAGGATCACAGCATTGTCACCTACCCAGAATTCAAAGAAATCCACAATGGATGTATCTGTCTCCTCTAGGTACTACCCCATGTCTCCCTACTACTTTTTTCTCTAAATTTCCATTCACCTCCTTGTGACTAACTTATTCATCTTTCTAAATATCTTCCCTGCCTTCTACTATTTTTTTTTGGACCACAAAAATGGCAACTAAGGCTAAAGGGATTCCTAGTAACCTGCTCTCCCTTAATCTCTTTTCATGCACTGACATCCTGACTTTCCTTTTCTTCTTAAGTGAACTCTTCCGACTTTGCTTTCCACATTTTCTGAGTTTCTTCCTATCACTGGATGTTCTAATTAAGATATCTTTGAAAGAAAGTGTTCGTTGCTCAGTCGTGTCTGACTGTGAGTCTGTGCACTATAGCCTGTCAGGCTCTTCTGTCCGTGGAATTCTCCAGGCAAGAATACTGGAGTAGGTTGCCATTCCCGTCTCCAGGGGATCTTCCTGACCCAGGGATTGAACCCAGGTCTTCTGCACTGCAGGCAGATCCTTTGCCATACGAGCCACCAGGAGGAGCTTAAAGTGTCTTTCATGGCTTCTTATCATTTTGCCAGTAAAGAATCAATGCTAAAGGGTAAAACCTTTAGCACTTGTGGGTTTAGCATTTTGCTGTACATGGTTTATACAAAGATGTCTCAACCCAGTATGAATCTCTCCACTGTGTTCTCTATAGATTTTAGGAGAGTACCTGCCTTTTGCATGGGTCCACCTCTACGTGGTAGTGATGGTGGAGCCCTGGGTAGCCCTGGGTCACTATTACCACTGCTGCCTCCTGTCCAGAATGTCTTTCCCCAACTTCCTCATCAGCTTTGACTCAAAATTTATAATCTTTTCAAGCCTCTCCCACATGTCTGTCCCCTCACCATTCGAAAGGAGACTTATCTTTTATGCTCCGATGGTACCTTGTACATATTGATCATGAGATGTGTCACATGTGTTGAAACACTTACGAAATCAAATTTATATCATTGGTTGATTTTCTTCTCTTTCTTCCTTAAGGAGACTAAGAATTATTTGGGGAAAAGCCCCAAATCTAGTTCAAATCTGTAGTCCCTTTGCTTGGCATGAAGTTTAGTGCATAGTGGATACCTGATAGATGCATCTTATCTGACTCACTGCCTGCATGAACCATGATCACTGTTTCACTTACTGAGCTGACACTGTTTGTTTCAGTTTTCAACAACCTGAGTACCCTGACACCTGGAGTATGTTCTCAGTTACTTGATGTACAAGACGGTTTGCTCTGTGATGTATAGCACTGGGTCTCCAAATGGTCCTCTGGCATCATCCAGGACTTTGATACAAATACAGATTCCCAGGCTCCGACCCAGATGTAGTGAAACTTAATCTCAGGATGGGCTCTAGGGATCTGTACTTTAAACAGTTTCCCTTCACATTCTAGATGCGGCAGAGTGATTACTGGCCAAGCTCTACTCAAATGTAAGAAATTGTTCTTATTCTCCTGAGACAGCCCTTGAAGATAGTCACTTAACAAATACTTGGAATTAGGTTCTCCCGACATCATGTGGTCCATCTTTAATAGAAGCGAGCTTCATTTTAGATTGATCATATGAAACTAGTAAATGTGTATGTTTTCATTCAAAATTGAGTGAAGTCAATTGGTTTTTTAGAAGTTATAGTGTAGTCCTGGGGTAGAGCTGTGGATTTCTCTTCCTTTTCTGTTGATTAGAGCCCGGTGCTCCAGTCCGCTGTGCTAAGCGGCTGTGGTTAGAGCAGAAATATGAGTGACAAGGAAACTCTGCTCCCAGGTACATTCCTTGTTTGACTGCTGATTGATTCATGATGAAAATCCTGCCTTTGCTTTTTGTATTGCTTCTGAATTTCCCTCCTACGACTGTGCCTTTTCTGATCCCATTTTTCTCAAAGATCGATTCATTCTCCTGGCTCTGAATGCCACTCCCTTGTACCTCACTCTTTCAATCACCTCTTCTCTTCACCTTCATTTATGATCTTAGTTATCCTACTAGCTCCTTCCCACTTGCATGGAAACACTTTTAAGTCTCTCCCATCTTAAAAACACCCCCTAACTATACATCTCCCTTGATATGTCCTCCTCTCTTGAAAAAATTGTTGGTGCACAATTACCCTATGCCACCACAGGCTGTCTTCTGTACCCATATTGCCAATATACAGCTCTCTCCAGAAACACCAGTGATCCATTGCCTGGATTCTTTTGTGATGGATTGTGATGGATTCTTTTGGGTTCTTACTTTATTTCGCTTCCCAGAAGCAGGTGACACAGCTGACAACTTCCTCCTTCTTGACATGAGTTCGTCTTTCACTTTTCACTGTGTACACTCTCCTGGTTTTCCTTCAGCGTCTCTGGCTATTCCTCTTACTATGTTTTGTGGGCTCATTTCCTTCAACTTGTCTTTTCACTGTTGCTTTTCTTGAGAGTTCTCTTCCCAATGTGTTCTCATGAGATCTTCTTGGCTGCCGTTGACTTTCATCATCTTTCCATGTCATGACTCCCTAGTGGAAATCTCCAGGTTCTGTCTCTCTCTTTAACTGTCTTGAAGACATGACATGAGGGTGTCCCACAGAGACCTAAAGGGTAGGATATCCCAGGCTGAGCACTGAGACATGCTTGTCCTTGGGTTTTTCCTTTTGTGGATGGGCACTGTTTCTCTCCTAGTGTTTTGAGCTGATGCCTGGGCATCATCTACCACTGTCCCTCATCCTCAGGCTACATTAGGACCATGCCACCTCCTGCTGTTTCTCCTGTGTGAATGTTTTTCTTATCTTTCCTCTTTTAGTCCATTTTGGGCTGCCACCTCCTTGGTCCCAGTCACTAGGAACTCCCATCTAAATCACTGCCACAGCCTGAGTTGTTTTCTCTGACCCCAGGATTGCTCCACGGTCGTCTCCCACATTGTAACCAGAGTGATTTCTTTTTTTTTTTTCATTTTAATTTTATATTGAAGTATAGTTGGTAAACAGTGTTGTATTAGCTTCAGGTATACAGCGATATGATTCAGTTATAAATATACATCTGTGTATTCTTTTTCAAATTCTTTTCCCATTTAGCTTATTACAGAATATCCAGTAGAGTTTGTTGTGCTATACAGTAGGTCAGAGTGATTTCTAAAATTTGGTGGTGGGGTGGGGCACCTCCCCTGCCTGACTCTCCCTTCCCTCCTCAGTAATTCCATCAACCTTAAGAAAACATCCCATGTCCATGTGGCAGCTCCAAGCTCCTGCCCTTGCTTGCTTCTCCACCTCCTCTTTTGCTAGTCACCTTCTTGCATATTGCAGGGCTTTTCTAGTTACTCAGATGGTAAAGAATCTGCCTGCAATGCAGGAGACTCAGGTTAGGTCCCTGGGTTAGGAAGATCCTCTAGAGAAGGGAATGACTACCCAGTCCAGTATTCTTGCCTGGAGAATTCCATGGTCGGGGAGCCTGTCAAGCTACAGTCCATGGGGTTGCAAAGAGTTGGACACAACTGAGCAGCTAGCAGTTTCTTTTTCTCTTGCATCTTGCTTCAGCCTTCCCAGTCCAACTCATCTGTTTGTTTTTGCCTTATCCTCTGCTTCATTGCTCTTTCTTGTGTTACTGCTTCTAAGATTCTTTCCTCCAATCGCCCCCTGGCAAGAAAGTTATTTAGGTTCTACTTCCTCCTGGTGGCCCTCTCTGACTTACCACATCTGTCTTAGATTCCATTCACAGTGCACTCTGATCCTTCCCAATTATATTGACACTGCCTATTTAGTTATTTATATGCATGAGCTTTTTAAGAGGAGTGACTGTATCTATCTGTTGCCACCAGTATCCCCAGCCCTGAGTGCTTTTGGAGCTGCAGGGTAGAGGTTTAGTGCATAGGTATGGATAGAACTGAATGGATAGTGATAGCTCATGGGATTCAGAGGAATTCTCTCTCCCTCTCTCCCTCTCCCTTCCCTTTCCCCTCCCCCTCCCCTCCATCCCCCTCTCTTCCCTCTACCCATCCTTCCTGTTCCATTTAAATTCCCTTATAACCTATACCACAGGGATGGGCAGCTCTGGTAAACTTGTGATAGTGAAGTGAAGTGAAAGTCACTTAGTTGTATCTGACTCTTTGCGACCCCATGGACTATACAGTCCATGGAATTCTCTAGGCCAGAAGACTGGAATGGGTAGCCTTTCCCTTCTCCAGGGGATCTTCCCAACCCAGGGGTCGAACCCAGGTCTCCCCCATTGCAGGTAGATTCTTTACCAACTGAGCGCCAAGGGAAGCCCAAACTTGTGATAAATGCATTGGTAAATGATAGACACTTCAGAATTCAGTGAAAGGGGAAAGTGCTTATTTTATAACAGTCATGAGGGTGATTCATTTTGCTCTACAACAGAGACTAACACAACATTATAAAGTAACTGGACTCCCACTAATTAAAAAAAAGAGTGAAGTAACCACTTAGATTTACGTTTCCCCTGTTCTTTAGGGCTTTTCCTTTGGGTGTCATGGTGCATTGTTTTAACTGCTGATGCTGATTCATTTTGTTTTCCTTGCTCAGTAATTATATTGATTGTAATGAGATATTTATTTATTTTCCAGTTGTCAAAAGTTTGGATCTGATTACAGACATAGCATGTAGTTTGTAAAGTGTGGTTTCTGTTTAAAAACATATACTTAACATACCACTGCTGCTAACACATATTCAGCATACTTCTAAACTCCAAGGGGAGGGAGCTTCATGTGTGTGTGTTCTTCTGTTCCCACTCCATCATCCCTTTGGCTCTAATGTTGCCCTAATTACTCTCTGTGTCTTTGTCTTTGATCCTAAGATCTGAGCTTGTCCTCTTATTGTAGGGCAGTTTTCATAGATTAGTTCTCTTTTAGAATAGCTGGATTCAAACCCTGACTCCATTATTATTAGCTGTTTGGCCTTGGCTGATATGCTTAATCCCTATGTATCTCAGTCTATTCATCTTTAAAATATGAATAATAATAATATAGTATTTTTCCTTAAAGGGTTTTGGAGAGTATTAAGTGAGATAATGTGCTTCCCTCGTAGCTCAGTTGGTAAAGAGACTGACTGCAGTGCAGGAGACCTGGGTTCGATCCCTGGGTAAGGAAGATCCCCTGGAGAAGGGAATGGCAACCCACTCCAGTATTCTTGCCTGGAGAACCCATGAAGAAAGGAGCCTTGTGGGCTATAGTCTATGGGGTCATCAGAGTCAGACACAACTGAGCAATTAAGCACACAAGCACACACATAAGTAAGATTATACATTATAAGCACCTACACCAGAATTCTGTATGGCCCAGATAGAATTTATTAACTATTAAAGAATTCTGCCCTACTGGGTCCATAGCATTTTTTCTTCTCTATGTTCCTTCTTTATAGTATTATGTTTATCCTCTTAATAACACAGAATGTTAAAAAAAATCTACTTCTGCTTCACTGACTATGCTAAAGCCTTTGACTGTGATTCACAACAAACTATGGAAAATTCTTAATGAGGTAGGAATATCAGACCACCTTACCTGCCTCCTGAGAAACCTGTATGCAGGGCAAGGAGCAACAGTTAGAACTGGACATTGAATGACGGATTGGTTCAAAATTGGGAAAGCAGTACGTCAAGGCTGTATATTGTCACCCTGCTTATTTAACTTATATGCAGAGTACATCATATGAAATGGAGGGCTGGATGAAGCAGAAGCTGGAATCAAGGTTGCTGGGAGAAGTATCAACAACCTCAGATGTGCAGATGATACCACTTTAATGGCAGAAAGTAAAGAGGAACTAAGGAGCCCCTTGATGAAGGTGAAAGAGGAGAGTGAAAAAGCTGGCTTAAAACTCAGCATTCAAAAACAAAGATCATGGTATCCAGTCGTATCACTTGATGGCAAACAGATGGTGAAAATGTGGGAACAGTGTCAGATTTCATCTTCTTGCGCTCTGAAATCAGTGCAGATGGTGACTATAGCCATAAAATTAAAAGAAGCTTGCTTGTTGGTAGAATAGCTATGACAAACCTAGACAGTGTATTAAAAAGCAGAGACATCACTTTGCTGACATAGGTCCAGATAATCAGAGCTATGGTTTTTTCAGTAGTCATGTATGGATGTGAGAGTTGGACCATAAAGAAGGCTGAGTGCCGAAGAATTGATGCTTTTGAACTGTGGTGTTGGAGAAGACTCTTGAGAGTCCCTTGGATAGCAAGGACATCAAACCAGTCAATCCTAAAGGAAATCAGTCCTGAATATTCATTGGAAGGGCTGATGCTGAAGCTGAAGTTCCAGTACTTCAGCCACCTGATGCAAAGAGCTGACTCATTGGAAAAGACCCTGATGCTGGGAAAGGTTGAAGGCAGGAGGAGAAGGGGATGACAGAGGATGAGATGGTTGGATGGCATCACTGATTCAATGGACATGAGTTTGAGCAAACTCAGGGAAACAGTGAAGGACAGAGAAAATTGGCATGCTGCAGTCCATGGGGTCACAAAGAGTTGGATATGACTTAGCGACTAAATGGCAATCCTCTTATAATTATTATACTAGCGCTCATAGTGTTAAGCCTGAATATTAGACCCAGATTATACCTTCATTGGGCTTCCCTTGTGGCGCAGATGGTAAAGAATCTGCCTACCGTGCAAGAGATCCAGGTTCAAGAGCTCCTGGAGAAGGGTATAGCAACCCACTCCAGTATTCTTGCCTGGAAAAGTCCATGGACATGCTTCCTATCTTGATAGTCTGACAGGCTACAGTCCTGACAGGCTACAGTCCATAGGGTCACAAAGAGTCAGACATGTCTGAGCAACTAACACTTTTTCACTTTCACATACCTTAGATACTGTCCGCAATGTTAACTTCACATTTGATTGAAAAAGAATGTATTGAGCATGTACTACTCTGAACCAGGCATAGGGCTTGGGCTTGAGGATTCCAAAGTAAAGAGGACACGTTCCCTGTTCTCAGTGAAGCTCTTGTATATGGAGAGTTGTCTGGATATGATCCAATACAAATAAATGAAAGCAATAAAGTGTTTTAAAAGCATGTAAAAGCACAGAGGGAATTATTAACTAAGAGATTGGGAGGAGGCAATCTTACAGAAAGGCTTTGCAGGAGGAATATGATTTTTTTTTCCAAGCAGGAAAGAGTGGAGGCCTTTCTGAGAAAAGAGCAGCATGTGTAAATGCTTGAGAGTCGTGAAAATATGTGATATTTCCAGAAAGCCTCCAAGCAGTTTGTTAGAATGTGAACTAGATGTGGCTGTGTCAGGAAGGGACCCTTATGCTATACCATTTTAGAATGGTTTTTCTTGAGGTCCTTCTGACCCATAGTGTTAGATCTATACTGAAGGGGAGAGAAGCCAGAGTTGGGGAGAGGATGGACGGGGATGTGGCAAGAGATAGCTCCAGCTGCTAGAACAAACACCATAGGTTGGCTTCAACCACCAGCATGCATGTCTCATGGTTCCGGAAGCTGAAAGTTCAAGATCAGGGATGATCAGAAATGCCAGGTACTGGTGAGAACCTCTTTCTGGCTTGCAGACATCTGTCTTCTTACTGTGTGGTCACATGTTGGAGGGAGTGACAGAGAGTAAAAAGAGTGAGAGAGGAAGAGAGAGTTTTCCTCTCTCTTCTTCTTAAGGGCACTGATGCCACCATGAAAGCTTCACCCCCCCCTCCCCCGACAGGCTGCAACTCCAGGTACCATCACAAAGGGGATTTGAGCCTCCACATGTGAATTTTGGGGAGACACAGACATTCAGTCCAGGGCACCAGGAAGGCCTGGGGTAAGGTAGAGGATGAGATGGTTGGATAGCATCATAGGTGCAATGGACATGAGTTTGAGCAAACTCCGGGAGATACTGAGGGACAGGGAAGCCTGGAATCCTGAAGTTCACAGGGTCACAAAGAGTTGGACACGACTTGCCAATGAACAACCACCACAAAGTGTGGGCTTTGAGATATCCGTAGGAAGCAGACTCCTTGGGATTAGTGGCCATTTGGATAGGGTGGATATGAGATGAACTGGGTGACTTCCACTTTCTGGACTGGACTTCTGGGTTACACCTGGGTTACCTGGGGAGTCTGGCTTCACAGACCACAAGGCTGCTCAATGAAAAAAGATTTCTACTGCTTTACCAAAAACTCCTAACTCTGTAAAATATGACCCTCCCCTAGCTGTTTCTGAATACCTGTCTTCCATTATTCACTTACTGTTGTTCAGGAGGGCTTGTTTGCTTCGTTATTGTTCAGTCGCTCAGTTGTCTGCCCTTGGAGCCTTGATCACAGTGTTCTTTCTCTTGGCGTGTGCTCTGTATTCTCCCTTAATTCATTCTTGAGGGTGACTCTAATCTCACCTCTCTAGGAGAATTTTCCCCTGCCGCTGAGAAAGACACTGCTGTCTGTTCCATTAGCTTTTCCCATCCATCTCATTGGTTTTCTGTGGCAGATACAATGCTGTGTTCTTAACTGCCATCTCTCCTCCTGGATATGCAGGGGCAGCTTTTATCTCTAGCTTCCTTGTACTTAAAATTCCACCCTTTGAGCCCACGTCCTCACTGGTGGAGATGTGAGTAGATGTGCTGTGTGCCCTGTAGCCCGAGACAGCTAAGAGAACTGAGTGCTGGGAGCTCTCTGGATTTTGCCTGTCCTTTCTGAGCAGTTTGAAGGAGGAACTCTAAAGTGGTGACGTGAAAATGGAAGTGACCAGGGATGAGAGTTGTCAAGGAGAGAGGACTGGCTTAAATTGTTGCTGTTTAGTCGCAAAGTCATGTCCGACTCTTTGTACCTCCATGGACTGTAGCCTTCCGGGTTCCTCTGTCCATGGGATTTCCCAGGCAAGAATGCTGGAGTGGGTTGCCATTTCCTTCTCCAGGGTATTTTGCTAACTCAGGGATTGAATCCATGTCTCCTGCATTGGCAGGCAGATTCTTTACCTCTCAGCCACCAGGGAAGCCCTTACACTTCATATAAATGACCAAAAACAGCACAATAGCTTTCTTGTGCTAAACTAATAATATCCGGGCAGTAATTTGTTAACACAGCGAATCATGATATCTGAATAATATGACAACTAATACCTGATGTCCTCTTGTGGTATAGAAACAAAATCAGGGATCCCTTTTTATCTCACACTGTGCTTTTCTTCTTTTTTTGGTAAATATCTTTTGAATGAAATTGAACATCAATGATAAGGAAAAAAGGCTTTCTCAGATGAGAGATAAGGTAATAACCAAATGCTAACAGCCCCATCCCACTCTTGTTTTCCCCACTTTTTTTTTTAAACACATACCTCCTTTCAGTGAGTGCCTTATCTTTTCTATCTGAATCTGTTTCTTCCCTTGGGCTTCCCTTGTGGCTCAGCTGGTAAAGAATCCACCTGCAATGCAGGAGACCTGGGTTCGATCCTTGGGTTGGGAAGATCCCCTGGAGAGGGGAAAAGCTACCCACTCCAGTATTCTGGCCTGGAGAATTCCACGGACTGTATAGTCCATGGAGTTGCAAAGAGTCAGACATGACTGAGTGACTTTCACTGTTTCTTCAGGTAAGCAAATGAACAGTATTAATTGTTCAGAATGTTTCAGTGGATTATCCTTTGTTTTTATGAAGAGAGATGGAAGGAATGATATTTATCTGCTGCTGTCTATTAAATCTTTTGGTAGAAGTAAGCATGCACATGTGTTATTATTTTTGTTGTTGTTGTTGTTTAAGGGACAGAGGGATTCTGACCTCTGTCAAGGTGTTGTTAAGTGTTGCTATGCTGCCAATGAGCTTGGACCCCGCTTTTCCCACTTGTGTATAACACAATCTTTTATTTCATTTTTTCTTAACATCTCTATTTTGGTGGAATGCCACCAATTTCAAATGTGTATATGTTGCCTCCTGCCCTTGGGGACCCTCATTAAAATGAGATTTTTTAACTAAAATGAAACACATGCAGTCTCCTCTGGTCCTGCTATTTTGTCATGAAAACCTCATGTCTCCATGAGACTGAGTTTTCAAATTTATTATCTTAAAAGTGATTTTATAAATATTACAAATGAGGAGGAGGAAGAGAAAGGGTGATAGGCGATGAAATGGTTGGATGGAATCACTGACTCAATGAACATGAATTTGAGCAAACTCTAGGAGATAGTGAAGGACAGGGAAGTCTGTTGTGCTGCATTCCATGGGGTTGCAAAGAGTTGGACACTACTTAGTGACTGAACAACAACAACTGCAAATAATTACTACTACTACTTACACTTGACTGAAAAGCAAGGAGAGATTCCATCTGGATGAGAGTAGTTATTTATAAAATCCTCAGATTGTCTTCTTCCAGGTAAAAATACTAGCAGAATCACTCAAGTTTCTTAGGACTTGTTTCAGTAGAAAATTCAAACCATAGCGCTTTCTGTTTTCTTGTTTTTAAATACAAGTTGCGTGTTCAAACTGAATTCTGTCTTTGATTATGGAAAGTTTGTGCTTATCAGGCTTTGTAATATTCTTTTCTTTCCTTTTTCTTTGTGCTCAAGTTTCCTTGTGGAATGCAAGGAGAATGACTAGCAAGAAGAGTTAGTTTTCGTTCCTTTTTCAGCTCTGTTGTAATAACGAGAAGGACCTGGCTCTGGAGTGGGGATTGGGAGATTTGAGTCCTTTTTTGGCTGTGAAATCACTGAATGGCTTTGAATGAACACACGTGTTCTTATGGTACTTGTTTATCATGTGAATTAGGTGGGAGGCATAGGGATTGACTATTTGAATTTTATAGGGGAGGACCTCAGGCTCTGAGAGGGGAGGTATCAGGCATAATGTCAGTGAAAGAGTTGTTGCTACAATGTTAGTGAAGGGAGATAATGAGCTGCTGGAGACTCCAGTTACATCCTTGGGCCAGGGAAATCTCCTGGAAGAGGAAATGGCAACCCACTCCAGTATTCTTGCCTGGAAAATCCTATGGACAGAGGACCCTGGTGGGCTATAGTCCATGGGGTCACAAAGAGTCAGACACGACTGAAGTGACTGAGTACAAGCCTGAACTTGACACATTCATAAGTACTAACAGGAGCTGATGAAATGCTTTGTATGAATGGCTTGAGTGTGTAAGGGTGGGGGTGATTCTCCAGTGGAAGACAGGGCATCTGGACAGATAGGAGTGTGGAAGGAACATAGCACTGGAGCTCAGGAGATACTGGCATTTGTCCTGGTTCTCCCACAGATGTGTTATGTCAACTGAGGAAGTCCGCTTGCTTAGTCTGGGTCTGTTTCTTTACCCGCAAAATTAGAAAAATGGGTCAGGTGACTTGTAGAATTACTTGGAAGCTCTAACATGCTGACTCAAACATATAGAAATACTATACTAGAAAATAAGGACAGGATGAATCATTTTAGAACAATGGCATATCTTATTGCCTTGGTGAGTCTAAAAATTCTTTATAGGTAACTTTGTGCTTAAATTATCTACAATGTTGGGGGAATGTAGAGCTGAGAGATGCTTGAGATACAGAGTTAATAAAAATAATGCTGTTTGTAGTATTTTTAATGTCACTTGACTATGGAGTGAAGGACAAAGCACTGTTTCTATCTCTCAGACTCTCTTTTTCTCTTCTGTCACCAAGTGTCATGATGGAATAGGAGTTGGTCACCTTGACTCCATTAGTTTTATGATCTCAGATAAATGCTCAGTTTCTTTCATTAAAAGAGCAACCATATGATCAACTTTACCCTTTCCCAGGGATTCTTATGAGAATTGCATGTGAGAACTTGTGTGTGAGCATTTACCAACTGTAGAGTACTATAGAAAGACCCTTTTTAGTGACCACGTGTGTTCATGGTCTCGGGTCACTCATATGGCTGTGAGAACAGTGACCAACTCCCCTTGCCTGGATCACTGGACTCTTAGCTTCAGTGTTGGGCTTAGGGAAGAAAGAGAAACTATTATTGTTAGTTTTATCTAAATCCCTGAGTTTGCTGGCTTACTTCCCAGAACCTCATCAAAATGGAATATGAACCTATGTGGTTGGCCAGCCCAGAATGAAAAGTAAATATTCAGATGTCACCTCTGTTGGAAGCTATACACAATTAAAGGAGCAACAGTTACCCACCATTATTACCTGCCCATTTCTTATCATTGTGTGCGACCTTGAACAAGTCACTTCCTCTCTGGGCCTGAGTTTCTTGCTCTTTCAGATTTTAAGGGGTTAGACAGGATGACTTCTGGATTCTATCCAACCTCTTAATTCCACAAGGTTTTTAAATGATGAGTTTATGTACATATAAGACAGAGTCAGGGACCCTCCTGTGGAATTGTGCTTGGAACTAGTGCTTTCCTGGGCTACCAGGGGCGAGGACACAGGCTGGCCTGGCACTGATGTTTTCCCATTTCCCTACCACCATCCCCAACCCAGCTGAGACAAATGGGCTTGATTGGAACACAGGCCTGTTGTGTGTTAAGTCCTGCAATGCTCTCAGAGAGATGATACCAGGTCTGAAATCTTGAACATGACCGCATTAGCAGTGGTGAATCAGAGAGCTCTGGGTGAAGATTGGAGTCAAGTCCAAGACTGCTGCAACACTCACTAAAGCTCCTGGGTCCAGCGTCTGCCCCTGGAAGGCAGCTCTGCCTCTTCCACCTGTGTGGGCAGGGCCAGGCACTGAACTCTGTTCTCCAGTGTCCCCTCCCTGAGAGGGATGGTCATGGCACACCTACCAGTTAGGGAACTTTGATAATCAGGTAAGATAATGCATGGTACTAGGAGGCAAAACCAAAAGAAAAGCAAGACCATTATTATCCTAAGGAGAGCACAGTAGTTTCTACTGGGTAGGAGGGAGGGAAGACCATACTTCTGTCTGGTTCTAGTTTAATACTGTTCTTATTATTTTAGCTTGGATGGGATGGCATTTATGTGGCAGATGACTTCCTGACTAGTCATCAAACACTGGCTACTTTATATACCTTTCTGTGTCCCCATTTATGCACAGTTTTCAAATGCTAAAATGTTAGTACATGCAAAGGACATAAAGTACCTGGCAAATGTAAGCATTCAGTGAGTGCTTTTACTGATGCGATTGTCCCCAGCTGACTGAAACAAGCCAAGAATGACACCCCTCATTTCACAATCAGGCCCCATGGGCTGAAAGAGCTCACAGATGGAGAGAAGCCTTCATATGCAGCTTGGTGGTCAGATGTTGAGTTCCAACTCTCTCTCTGATCCTTACATCAGTATGGAAAATTTGTTTCTGTCTGAGCCTCAGTCACATTCGCTCTCTCTCAGACATCATTAAGGTCTGTGCTCTATGGCCAACACCACTGGGTATAAAACCAAGATAAAACGACAAAGCATTCAGCCCTTTTGAGGGATTAGATGTCTACCATGGGTAAGTCATGTAAACGAATCAGTACTCTAATGTGTTTCTCATCTGTAGGCCTGAAAATGCATTTTGTAGGCACATAACACATCCTTGGAAATGTTATGGAAGAACACAATCAGTGGGTTCAAGTTAGAAGTCTGTGGGGCTGTGGGTTTCTAAACCGGCTTCTGAAAGACAGGTGTGATGTTAGTTGACAAAGTAGAGTGGAAAGGATGTTTCAAATCCAGTTTTTGCATTTTAAGCAGAGTGATTTTTTCTTTCCTTCCCCTAGACATGTAAATGGCAGGGCAATATTACCACAAGTGAGAAAAGATGTGCTTACCTGCCCATTTATGCTATGTCTCCTTTAAAGCATGTTTAAATGTTGTCATTTTATAAGAACTTCCTGGGATTTCAGAATAAACCAATTCCTTGTTTTTATAATCCAAAAAAGAAAATGATTTCAGCCTCCCCAAATCATTGAAATTTATGTTAGTTGTGGATTTCTATCTTTTATGGGGTAGAGTTTTGTTTTAACATAATTTCTTCCTTAAGTGTGTTATTTACTTGGCTATGTACACTGTTGTTTCTGTGTTAATGTTTCACCCTTTTATCTTCCCAGTGAAGAGCAGCATGAGCTTTAAAACACAGTATACTGCAGGGGATGATTTCTTAAAAATTAATATGAGAGTCAATACATTAAATGAATCATAGGACTCATTTAAAAAGCTTTGGTGTGTAGGCTAATCCAGAATTTTCAGCTAATGTGTCTGGATGCACTGCCAGGCTTCTTTTCACCAGGAGATCAGTGGAGAACCAGCTCTGGTGGTGGGGCAGACAAGGTGGTTTCCCTAGTCCTTTGCAAAATGCAGAGCACATAAATGGTTGTCTTTGAGATCATCTCACATATTTTCTGTACTTAGATACTGCTTATTTCTCCCTCCCTGCCACTCTTCACATCCTTACTACCCTCCTGCTGGACCTGTTGGCCAGACCGCATCCCTCCCACCTTCCAATTTTCTCTAGAAGAACCCTTGCTCTCTCCCAACGTCTCTTCCAAAATCCCCTCCTCAATCGTCTCCTTTGTCCACTTGGTCATGACACATACTCCATAAATATTCTGGAAGATCGAAAGGCTGTCTCAACCATTGAGGAGTCAATTGACCAGTGGAGAGAAAACTTTGCAAATCTGCTAAAAAAAATACAGACACCTTAAGGGAAAATGACACATACATCATCTTAGAAAATCCTTATAATCTCTGAATTATAGCACCCAGAAGCCGTAAGAACTGACATGATAGAAATATGTGTGTGATAGAACTGAGGTGCATCCCAGCTAAATTCCTGCCCATTCAGAGTTTGGTTTCTGAGTCCTATGATAGAAGAAAAGATACTAGAATATGACAAATATAAAATGAGATAGAACTAAAACAAACAAGGTAAGGCATATGACTGTATATACCCTATCAGAGAAAGGTATTATTACCTTTAACCAATAAGTAGTTGATTTAAAGACTGGTGGACTTTTTTGATGGACATTAATAGTATCACCATTACCTGTTCCCCCTTCGCTGTGAACACGTAACAATTGTGGACTTTAGTCTCCTCTCACTTGGCTAGGACAGCGTGATTAGTCTTGGAAGTGACATCTGTCACCCCAGGCTGAGACAGTGACAGGACTGCTTGCAGTTCTTCGGCCCGCAGCTCTTTTCCTGTCAAGCAGGAGGCTTCGTGTTGAGACAGTGGGGTCACACGACTGCGGCAGGCTGCCCTGCTGAACCGCCGCAAGGATGCCACTCAGACCTGCCTTGGAATTGGTGTGAATGAGATGGAACCCTCTATGAGATTATCAGAGTTGTTTGTTCCTGCAGTATAACCTGGTTTCCCTTGGTGAATGTATCTGCCATGGGGACTGGTGCTGAAGGAGGGCTGTGCTGAATTCCACGGCTCTCTGATTTGTGGAAGTGGTGTTTTGGAGCAATTGGTTCTTTCTTGTGTTTACAGTAAGTCTCCTACATATGAACCTTCAAGTTGTGAGTTTTCAAAGATGTGAACATGCATTCGCATGTGCAATCACATGAGCTAGTTCACACGTCTACATTGTCATATGCGTGTATTGATTACAAATGGTCAAGCTTTTGTGTACTTTACTATATAGTACTGTCTAGAGTGGGCTTCCCTGGTGGCTCAGTGGTAAAGAATCCACCTGCCAAGCAGGAGATATGGGATTGACCCCTCGGTCAGGAAGATCCCCTGTAGAAGGAAAGGGCAACTCCCTCTAGCACTCTTGCTTAGGAAACCCCATGGATTGAGGAGTCTGTTGGGCTACAATCCACAGGGTCGCAGAAGAGTCAGGCATGATGTGGTGACTAAAATAGCAACAACTGTATAAAGTCTAGTAGTACAGTATCTTTATTTCAAGCTCAGGGCAAAGTGTTATAAACATATTACAGTATAGTACTATACAGCTGATTGTGTTAGTTGGATACCTAGGCTAACTTTGTTGGACTTAAAAACAAATTGGACTTATAAACGTGCTCTCAGAAGGAAATTTGTATGTAGGGGACTTACTCCACTTCTTAATGTTTTCCTCTGTCCAGAGCAGAATACAAATGTCAGCCACATCCATGTGTCGAAATGAAAACAGCCCCATTTTGACCTCTCAAGTCTGAAATGTTGGTCACGCCCATTTTGGAAAGAATAATTGGTTCCAAGGTGCCTCGCAGCCATTCCTAGAAATATTTTTTAGTTAGGTTCTTTCCCCAGGAAATTGCATGAATGGCTTGAAGGAAAGAAGAGAGTCAACACTGACCACTCACGTGATTAATTAAAGGACTTAGTATAAGTGACCAGCAGTATTTATGGGTACCTTGGAGAGATTAACACTGGTTAAATACACAGGTAGAGGAAGCAGATTAATGAATGATTCAGCGGCTGGGACAGGGGTCGGAGCATTTTTCAGTGGAGCCATTAATAAGCATTTCTACCTCCACATTACATGTGAGGGATCACACTTTAATCCTTTAAATGCTTCCACCCTCTGTAATTAGGCAATTAGTTTAGGGAACAACATAACAAATACAGGAGGAGGAAGAAAACCAACAAATGCATATGAATAAGTAAGAGCCTTTTATTTTATACCAAATAGGTACTTTCTATTTCTTTTCTTAGTGAGGTGGAACAAGCTTCCCAGGAGTCTTACAGCTTTTCCACAAAGATGGGGGCCGGTTTTGCGCCGCTAAACAAAAGCATGGCAGGTCGCCCAGAACTCCAACCTCGTGGAACTTCATTAAGGGCCTTTCAGCTTATTCTGAAGCAGGGTGTTAGGGGAGAACTAAAGGGTGGGTGCTGGAAAGCTGTCTGCAAGGTGGACACCAGATCTTAAAGGGGCTTTGACAGACGTCCTTGATTAAAGAAAGCCTTGGTATACCTTCTGTATCTTTCTGCTCCTTCTTTCTCCTTCCTGCCTTCAATTACCGGCTTCTTTATTCCTTTCTCTTTTTGTGACCTTGTCTTGCCTTCACAGCAGGCCTAGTTGCTAAGGGATATTTAAAACCTTGCCTTGGAGAAGTTTACAATTTACTTGGAGTTTGAGGAATAAGACATAGACTTATGAGAAATGAACTAATTATGAGACAGTATAAGCTTTGTACCAAATCAGTGAGGCATGCAATGAGGTCAACACAGGCCTTCAGAGCATTGGCTCCAGACTCATCTTTTCTCCTTTCTGCTTCTGCTACCCTCCTCCAATACACACACCTTGATTTTTTTTTTTCCCCTCCAGATCCATGGCCTGGGTCTGCTGCAGTGCAGCTCTGACCTTTGGTGATACTCATGCTACAGATCATTTGTAAAATATATCATCTTATCCATGTGTATGTAACATAAGGACAACAGTTGTTAACCCAGAAAGATGATTCTCAAAAAGATTTTGTGTGATGAGAGAATGGCTGATTATTATTTGTTCCTTGAGTTGCAAGTGATATGACATCCTGGGGAGAAGGAACAGACAGGCTAAGATAACCCACAAAACAAAGAGCCTAGAAGGGTTGGAAAAGCATGGGTCATGGTGAGAGGATTTTGGTTTACCCCTTTAGGAAGCTATGGCCTTAGACAGAGACTACTTTCAGTTTTTAGGTTCTTGAAGTTTCTTCTTTTGTCACTTGCTCCCCAAGAAACTATAAATATCTCTGCTGGTTTCTTTCTTGTTTTCTTTTCTTCCCTGCCTCCTTCCCCCACTTCCCTCTCTCCCTCCCTTCCTTTTTTCTTTTTCTTCCTTCCTCCTTCTCTTCCTCCCTCCATCCTTTCCTTTCTCTCTCCCTCCATCTTTCTTTCATTCCTCCCTCTAACACTAAACATGCAACTTATCCTTGTAACAACAATTTTAATTGCATAACACAGTATGATAACTCTAAGCATGAAGGCATCCAGCAGATCTCTAGAACATGTCTGCGGATGGAAGAATGGATAAAGAAAATGTGATGTACACAAACAATATAATGCTATCTAGCCTTAACAAAGAAGGAAATTCTACCATTTACAACAACATAGATGGAATTGGAGGACATTCTGCTGAGTGAAATATAAGCCAGTCACAGAAGGACAGAGCTGCTTGATTCAACTGATATAATGAATCTAAAATAGTCAAACTCATAGACACAGAGTAGAATGGTGGTTACCACGGCCTGGGGTTGGGGGGAGGAAGTGGGGAGCTGATGTTCAAGGGGCAGAAAGTTTCAGTTCTGATGGTTTCTTCATATCCTAGCAGCAGCCACTTGACAGGGGCCAGGGGCCAGGCCTGGATTCTCCACCTCATCCTTCCCAGACAGGCCAGAAAGTGACTGGTCACTTTCTCTAGCGGCTTCCCTGGTGGCTCAGTGGTAAAGAACTTACACACCAAGGCAGGAGACCTAGGTTCCATCCCTGGGTCAGGAAGATCCCCTGGAGAAGGACATGGTAACCCATTCCAGTACTCTCGCCTGGGAAATACCATGGACAGAGAAGCCTGGTGGGCTGCACTCCATGGCATCTCAAAAGAGTCAGACACGACATAGCGACTAAAACAACATCTTCTCTAGAGCCTTCACCTCTCATGGTTCTAGTGGCTCTTCCCTCTGTGAGTTGTGTTTCCTTGACCCTGGGAGCTTATGGCAAATCTCACGCTGCTCTTTAGAAGATTTGACTTAACCCTTTAGTCCCCAGCTCCATGTACCCTGGGATTTAGGTGTAAAATGGTCAAATGGTCCATCGAAATGGTCCATTTTGATGGTGAAAAATGGACTCTTTAAGGCCATGCCCAATTTTGTCACTGTAGTTTTTTGCACTGACATCAGCTCTGCTGGATTCTGTCTTGCAGTAGAGGCCTTCTGGCTGTCCCAGCCCAGGTTCTCAACTTTCAACCTTCACCACGATCAGCAAACACCTCTTCAAAAGGCAGGAAGTCCCCAGTGCTCCTCCACAAGGGGCTTCCTTCTCTGGAGTTTTATGGTCTTAATCTTATCCCTCCTGGATTCTCTAATTCTTTGAAATACGTATTTTCTTGTTTCAATTTATCTTGCTTTTCTGATTTGTGTGTGTGTGTGTGTGGGGGGGGGGGGGAATCATTGTGGTGTCTTGAAGATGTCTGCTTTTCTCAGGAACAAAAGTTCTCAAAATGTATTTTCAAATTTACTGGAGGCAGAGTTCTAACATTTTTACCTCAAAACATTACTAGGCTATATTAGGCAGGACCAACCAGCCAACCAACAAATAAATAAATAACACTGGAGTGGGTCAAGATTTCACAAACAGTTACTATGCAGCTAACTGGGTATTTCTAAATTGGCAATTGACATATGCCTTTTAAAAATATAGGTATTAAAAAAATAAATAAAAATAAAAAACAATTTATTGAACCCAGTGGTAGAGCTGTTACTAATTTACACATTTAAAATTTTCCCTAATCCATTTTCTTAAGAGAAAAAAATAACACCAAATACCACCTATTTCACCAGTGTTTTTAAAACATACACAAGAAACAAAAGATGAAAAATGAAGCCACTAAATAATTTATAGAAAAAAACAACTTTTCTTAATTCTCTGATTTTAAGACCCATTGCTTAACTGTAATACTGCTCAACTTTGCTCTAGATGGCTAGCATCATTTTGTGAGGAAGGAAAATTTCACCTTCTCAATCTGGGTCTCAGTGTGCCTGAAATGAAGGGGTTGGATTATATGATATCTAATGTCTTTTTTATTTGACTACCTTTATGAAATGAGATTTTTTTTTTTTGAGAGAGAGAGATACTTTTTTTTCTTAATAAATCAGTTAGCATAACCAAACTTATTTTTAAAAATCCCATATCAGTGTGATCCTTCTTCCCAGCCCCAGGTTTATCCAGTATCTAAAACTTCTCTAACTTAGTAAAACTATAGTAGTGCATTCCTAATACATAAAGTCTTCATTATTTATTCTACTCTGCATGGCAGTATCCCTTTCTGAAACTTTCTTGGGCTATTTTAATGAGGAGTCAAAACTGAACAAATCTCCATTCATCCAAAGCTAAGCCAAAGTTGACTTAGATTTCAAGGTTAAGTTGATGCAGTGATTAACTGGTTAGATGAAACACATTGAATAATACATATTTTAATGCTTCAAAACTGTAATTTATTCTGAACATAATATTGTGCTTTATCTTTTCATGGAAAAAGTTTAAGTGGCTTTTGAACTTCAGAGATAAAATTCTAATCTCTGTTGTTTGTGATCAGCAGAGTCACAGATGTTCATCAATCAAAGAAATTGTTGGGCATTTCTTTTCAATGGTTGGAATGCAGTGCAGCATGGTCTAGATAATCATCAATATGGCGACTTCATGATGTATTATAATCCTTTGCTGCCTTTCTCAAGGAACCCAAAACAATATGCAATGGATTAAAATTTAGGAGGCTTGGATTCTAGACAAGATTTACCATCAGCCAACTCAAAGATGGTCCAGAATCATGTCTCCTCTGGGCTTGACTTAATCTGAGCTGTAAAAATGGGGTGGGATTTGGAGGGAGGATGTTGTAGTTTCATTGGTTCTCAAAAGGAAACAGAGAGGAGACAATTTGTCTTTCCTAGGAGTTTTGGGAAATTACAAAGGAATTTCTGGCTGTCACAATGACTGGGGGATGTGGAAGGCAGTTGGAAAGCTTGAGACTTAGACGTCTTAAACTTTTCCACCTGTTAGGAAGAATTATTTCAATCCAAAAGCTCCTGTGTCCTTTTCCTTGGGAGAAACACCAGCAGATGAATGCTTATGTTTTCCTGGCATTCAGTTCAGTTCAGTCGCTCAGTTGTGCCCTACTCTTTGCCACCCCATGAATTGCAGCACGCCAGGCCTCGCTGTCCATCACCAACTCCCGGAGTTTACTCAAACTCATGCCCATCGAGTCGGTGATGCCATCCAGCCATCTCATCCTCTGTCGTCCCCTCCTCCTCCTGCCCCCAATCCCTCCCAGCATCAGGGTCTTTTCCAATGCGTCAACTCTTCGCATGAGGTGGCCATTAGTTTTCCTAAAAAGACTCCTATGGGGACTTCTTCTGTCCTTCTCTAGCAGGTTTATGTGATTCTACTTTTCCCAGACTAGAGACTCCCAGACTTTCTAAAACTCATGTCAAGAATGCCCATCTATAAATTTCCCAGCTTTCCTTCTTCAGACATCTCTGAAATTATAAGCCAGGATCCCCAAGGCTTTTTTCTGTAATCATGTGGCTATCAAACATGTACAATTACTCTGGTCATTTTCAATTTCAGAGTCTAAAGAACTGACTTTGAGTTCCTTTTTTTTTTCCCCCTCAGAGGAAAAGGTCATGGGAGGCATTGTCCTTTTGATCTGGAATGTTCCTCACTAAGCTAAAATGTGCTTTAATTTTCACAGTCCTTTTCAGTGATTCTTTGTTCCAGGAATCTCTTTGACAGTCTGCTTAAGGGGATTTTGTGTGGTGTGTGTATGCTCAATTGTGTCTGACTCTTTCCAACCCCATGAACTATAGCCCACCGGGTTCCTCTGTCTATGGGGCTGTCCAGGCAAGAATACTAGAGTGGGTTACCATTTCCTTCTCCAGAGGACCTTTCTGACCCAAGGATTGAAACTGTGTCTCTTGTGTCTCCTTCATTGGCAGATGGATTCTTACCACTAGCATCACTTGGGAAGCCTGCTCAAGGAGCTTAGAAGGAGGGTGGAGGGGAGACTGTGGGACTGGGGTCCAGCTACTGACTCAGGCATCCTTGCTGAGGTTCTCTTCCTTAAACCCTTAACCTTCCTTGTTCCACCAAGGTTGCAATGCCTTTCTCAATAACTTCCAACAACTTCCTGAAGTATGAAACTTGATTTGGGCCAAAATAAACATTCCCAAGGTCTAACTTGCATTATATTCAAAGTGATTTGGAATCACAGTGACCCAGTGACTCAGGTACTTGGCTTGAAATCCTCATTCTTACTCACCATGTGCTCCTGAGAATACCATTTTATTTCTTTGGTATCGGTGCCCTTTATAAAGGATGAGGAATGATCTCTACCCTACTTATTATGGAGGACTTCATTTTCTAAGATGTGTTTTAAGAAACACAGGACCCAAGGGAAGCACTATCTAAAAGGGATTCTATGGTCAAGTGAGTTTGAGAAATTCTGAATACTCTTAGAGATTCAAAATGGATACCAGTATTTTAAAGAGACCTGGGTAGTATTGCAGAAAAACATTTTTTTTAAAATTTAACAATGCTTCCTAAATGTCTTTGAGACAGAAGTTATTTGATCTTTTTCTCCCCCACTACCTAGCCCATGGAACATACTTAGAGAAATGTTGTCATGGAGTATTTTAAAGTCAAAGTGGATGAAGATAATATGAAAGTTATTTAGACATCTAATAACCATTTCTCTAGTATAAGTTGTTAAAACACACTTTTAAGAGTGTCTTGCTTGATTCCCCAGTAGTATACTTTCTCCTGGAAACATATAAGGTTTAGTATTTCTCCTCTATTTGCTCATCTACTTTTGACTTTGATAAAACAACAAAGGTAATATGATACAAAAACTTTGGCCACACAACAAGCCAGATTTCAAGATCCTAATACCATCACACTCTTGAATGTTTCAGTCCATACTCCCCTCTTGCTCTTCGTCTTCTCCTGCATCTTTCACTTTCTCCATCTTCTCTTCTTTCCCCTGCCTCCCTTTCCCCTCTTCCTTCATTCATTCTGATAACCCAGCATAGCCTTTTGGTTTAGGTCAACCAAGTTTTATAAGCCCTTAGTTATTGAGAAGAGCACTATGATGATCATGGAGTGAAAAAGCGATACGGCTTAGACATTGCTCTCAAAAATCTTACTTTCTAGTAGAGAAGATGTATATGGAATACATGATTCTAGCTGAGTTTGGCCCATATACTAGTGGGATTCCCTCGAATATATAGGATGTAGCCTTGACAATGGAAGGGTTGACTTTGCTGGGAAAGGTGGAAGAGACCTTGTTCATTGAATGCTTCACAGAGTGAGGGATGTCTGAGCAAGTGTGTCAGAAGTTCCTCTGCAGTCAAGAGTAGGAAGGTGGATCCAGTAGAGAGGGTAGCATGGAGGAAGCCTCTGAGATATTAAAATGCAACGCGTATATCAAACACACAAACCATTCAAGTAAGTTGCAAAAATATGGAGAGAGGAAAACTAAGACTGCATCATGAGGAGCCTGTATTTCTACTGCCCTCGGGACAGTGGTCTTCCAACTTTTTTAAGCCTTGAAACTCCTTGACATTTTACCTGGAAGCCCAGATTTTGCTTGGTAGTGCAAAAATAGAGCAAGGGCAATGTTACAGGTGCTATTTGGAATTCGCTGCAGTAGAACATGGTCATATTTGTGTTTTCTACTAGAAACTGAATAAGTTTTCTTCAGAGGATGAAAATTTTCCCAAACTAGGGAGAAGGAAAGGGGCAAAGGAAAACATTGATTTTCTCGGATGCTATTTTAGATGAAAGGCCAGGATCCATCTTTCTGTTCAGTCACATGTGGTAGCAACTTTCAAGAAAAAGAAGTGCTGACGTACACTGGCTCACTCTGCTATTAAGTGTGCTGGAACATATTTTAAAAACAGTTTAGAACTAAAATCATACGCATTTATGTCTTCTATTCCTTTGAGGCCTTTTAGAGGCAGACAAGTCTGAACTGCGTTTATTCACGTGGGAGCAGAATTATCTTTGATTACTAAGTGCTTTTTGCTTCCATGAAAGCTATAATAAACCCCTGCTGGATCCATGGGGGTAGGTGTGGGCTTGTGAAATCAAGGATGGGGAAGGTTTGGCTGAAAGGAAATTTCTTACAAATATTACAAAAAATTGGTTTGAATGTGAAAGTGTTAGAGAGAGAAAGCTTTGGGTTACTTTTATTGACATCCCTTAAGAGAGAGTATCATACCATACTTACATGGATGTCGTTCATCAACCCCCACATGATGTGAAAGGTTTTTACATCTTTAGCTCTGCCTATGGTAATGCCATGGGTTTCCCTGGTGGCTCAGCAGTAAAGAATCTGACTGCAATGCAGGAGGCATAGGGGACGTAGGTTTGATCCTGGGGTCAGGAAGATACACTGGAGGAGGAAATGGCAACCCACTCCAGTATTCTTGCCTGGAAAATTGCATGGACAGAGGAGCCTGGTGGGCTACAGGCCATGGGGCCACAAAGAGTCGAACACGTCGGAGTGACTGAACATACACACATACATGTACACACATATGTCAATGCCACAAACACAGAAGAATGTTCTGACCTGGCTTTATCAGCTTTTTACTCTGTATCTTGGCTCTTTTCTTCTATGTATACAGAAATGCAACACTGAGGCCTTGGTGTGTCTTGCCTATTTTGTTTTTAAATTTCTTTTTTTTTTCTTACAGAGTAATTCATCTTTACTACAGGTTAGTTTAAAAAACATTAATGCAAAAAGAAGAAATTAAAATCTCCTGGTAATAACAACTCTAGAAATAACTACTATAAACACTTTACAGTATATCTTTATATTTTTCTAGATTTTTTTCCTTACACATACACATTCAATGCTTATTTGAGAAATGAGAATCATGCTACACAAGTGGTTTTGTTACCCAATTTTCTCCATTTGAATACATAAAAAACAAACATAATTTTGAAGTCAATAAATATAGTCTGCTTTACAACATTGCTTTTTTAAAGTTTTTTTATTTTATGTTAGAGTATAGCCTACTAACAATGTGGTGATAGTTGCAGGTGCACAATAGAGCAACTTAGTCATATGCATACATGTATCCATTCTCTTACCAACTGCCCTCCCATCCAGGCTGCCACATAACATGGGGCAGAGTTCCACATTCTGTACAGTAGGTCCTTGTTGATTATTTTAAATATAGCAATGTGTGTGCATGTCGCATTGATGTGGATACAGTGCTATTACTTTCTAAAGATAGACCCAAATTTATTTAAACAAACTTTTATTTTTAGGCACTTGGTTTCCAGGCTTGCCTTATTACAACAGTGCTAGAAAACTTCCTACCAGCTAAAATTTGCCTTCATTTATCCTTGTCTCCTTAGAACAATCTACTCAAGTGGAATTTCTGGGTCAAAGGCTCTGTATACTGTCAACACTGTTCGCATGCTTTATAAGACTGCCCTCAAGAATGAAGGCTATTCTTGTTTGTACTCCAAATGTGAATATATGAGGGCACTTATTTCAATCAACATTACCAGTTCTATTAATGTTGCTTTGGTCAATTTAATATCATTTTAAATTCCTGGGACTCCCTCCCTCTTCTACCTTTTGGGTCTAAGAGAACATGTGCTCAAAAGGATGAGGTGAGAGGTCGAGGAGATAAATGAGGCAGAGAAGGGCTATGTAGGAGGGCTCAGTGATGTGTTTGCAGTTGATTTAACTTCATTTTGAAGATGCAACTCCTTGAAAGAGTTTATTGATGGGCTTTATATTTGAATTGTAGAAGCTGCAGGATAAGGAGGAGTTTATTTAGAAACCAAGGTGATTTTCTGCATCCCAAGGGAGGTCCCTTATCAGGTAGAGAGAAAGAGATGCCTCAAGAACTCGGCAAGTCAGTTAGGAGCAGTGCAAGTCAGGAGGGCTTGAGACGTGGTGCAGGGAATCCAAGAGGGTGTACAATTAAAAATGTAAGCCTGATCATTGGCGAAAACTTGGAGACTCTAAAAAGAGAAGAGCGATCCCCTCTAGGGATTTTTCACTGAGCTTTATGTTGATATTGGGCCACTGCCCTGTATGGAGCCTTGCTTTTTGTTCTGGATTGAAGAGCTGTAGAATATGACGATGAGCTTCCCTGGTGGCCCAGATGGTAAAGAATCTGCCTGCAGTGCTGGCGACCTGGGTTTGATCCCTGAACTGGGAAGATCCCATGGAGGAGAGTATGGAAACCCACTCCAGTATTCTTTTTTTTTTTTTTTTTTATTAGTTGGAGGCTAATTACTTCACAACATTTCAGTGGGTTTTGTCATACATTGATATGAATCAGCCATGGATTTACACGTATTCCCCATCCCGATCCCCGCTCCCACCTCCCTCTCCACCCGATTCCTCTGGGTCTTCCCAGTGCACCAGGCTGGAGCACTTGTCTCATGCATCCCACCTGGGCTGGTGATCTGTTTCACCATAGGTAGTATACATGCTGTTCTTTTGAAATATCCCACCCTCACATTCTCCCACAGAGTTCAAAAGTCTGTTCTGTATTTCTGTGTCTCCTTTTCTGTTTTGCATATAGGGTTATCATTACCATCTTTCTAAATTCCATATACATGTGTCAGTATGCTGTAATGTTCTTTATCTTTCTGGCTTACTTCACTCTGTATAAGGGGCTCCAGCTTCATCCATCTCATTAGGACTGGTTCAAATGAATTCTTTTTAATGGCTGAGTAATATTCCATGGTGTATATGTACCACAGCTTCCTTATCCATTCGTCTGCTGATGGGCATCTAGGTTGCTTCCATGTCCTGGCTATTATAAACAGTGCTGCGATGAACATTGGGGTGCACGTGTCTCTTTCAGATCTGGTTTCCTCAGTGTGTATGCCCAGAAGTGGGATTGCTGGGTCATATGACAGTTCTATTTCCAGTTTTTTAAGAAATCTCCACACTGTTTTCCATAGCGGCTGTACTAGTTTGCATTCCCACCAACAGTGTCCACTCCAGTATTCTTGCCTGGAGAATCCCATGGACAGAGGAGCCTGGTGGGCTGCAGCCCACGGGGTCGCAGAGTCAGACACGACTGGCGACTATGCACAGTGAAGCCCAGAGCGTCATGGTGAACTGTGTTGTGGGTGGAGAGTCAGAATTCTGACCCTGCTCTTTGCCTGCTCACTGAGTCTGAGTTATTCTCTAAACCGTTTCCAGGTCTGTGAGGAATGAGGATGGTCCTGTGTGAGGATTTGACGAGACAGTTTGTAGCAGTCAGCACAGAGCCTAGAATTATAGTAATAGTGACCCTCCATCCAAAGCAGCTGTTCGTTTACCTTGGCACTGGCTCTCAGGTAACTCAAAGGCTTCCTGGATCCCCTGGAGGTGACTTGCTGGGTCACAGATGATGACGAACTTCGCCCCACCATTTGCCAGCGTCCACAGTGTCCTGTTGAGCAGAGGACATGGGAGAACTTTCTCTCCTGTTTTCTTAAATAGTCATTTTGCTTTATTTTCTTGGGAATGCTTCATTGTCCTCCAAATGAAGTAGAAGTCATACCACCCACCGTGTGTCCGTCTCTGTGTTGGTGGCTGGAAAACTCAGGGGTGAATGTGTGGTCTGTCTCTATCTACTATGTAGAGCTTCACAGAATTCATCCCACACACTGGCCACCCTGCTGGCTGTAACTTATCTTCCTTATGTTTATTCCTCACCTGCTTGCATTTCCTCAGACTTAATCTTATCTTGGATGTATGCTGTAAACAACTTTGAATTGCTTTCAGAACAAAGCGAGGTAGAATGAAAGAAATAAAAATAAAAGAGAAAATAAAGTTCAGCTCTGGGACACCCATTCTGAAGTAAATCCTATTTATATATTGTTATCATTTTCTCCCATTCCCTTTCCTTCTCATTGATTCCATTTCCACCCATCCATCCATATCTCTGTCTATCCATCTAATTTAACTGTAGATGTGCAGTGTATGATTTTCAGAAAGCATTAGCCCGTGAACGGTTTCTTTCATCTTAAAAAGTTCATCATAAAATGACTTTTAATGGCCGTCTAGCCCTCTATCATGTAGATAAGCCATAATTCATTACCTACTCTTCTGTTATTAAAATTTAGGGTTTTTTTCCTTTGCTTCACAACATTTATCTTTATAATCATTCCTTACACATTTTAGAGCATTTTATTTTATTTATTTATTATTTTTTTGTTTTAGTTGACTGGATCTTAGTTGCAGTATGCAGGATCTTTATTGCATCACGTGGGGTCTTTCATTGTGGCCTATGGACTCTCTAGTTGTGGTGTGCAGGTTTAGTTGCTCCATGGCATGTGGGAGTTTAGTTCCCCAACCAGGGATCGAACCCACATCCCCTACATTGCAAGGTGAATTCTTAACCACTGGACCACCAGGGAAGTTCTTTTATACACTTTTGTATAATGCTTTATTTTTGTTTGTTACAAAACACATTCATATACGTTATTGGTGATCATCTTCCTCCTATTCAAAGGAGTAAAATGAAAGCATAAAATCATTAGTGCCTGTCTAGCAGAGTTGAGGGCCAGGAGGTGAGATTCCCTGTATCATCAAGGAAGCAGATCTATAAGACATGGAATGAAAATATCTTCTCCCTTTGGCACCATAGACAGAGAGCTTATCCAGAGAGATTGTTGAGGCATATAGATGAGGGTTAGGGATGAATCTGGGCCACATGGTACTTCCCCTTCCTCAAACTTCCAGAGCTCATCTCTGCTGATGTCCATCTAGGATGGAGGAAAGGACCCTCACTAGGCATAGCTCCTGGTGGGCCAGGAGTTGAGAGACTCATCAGACCGTTCTCAAAGACCCTATCCCTCTTTTCCTGGTTTGCAGCTAAAATCTGACATCCCCAGATATTCCCAGGTTTTGGGTTAGATGTTTTCCTTGCTCAGCTGGGCAAAACCTAAAGGACATTTTTAAACAGGATCTTTGAGTTTTCAGCTTGTATGTTTCATTAGCAGCAGCATTTTTAAATGCCTCTGCCTCAGAGGTCCCCACTTGTAGCTATGCCTGGTGATCTGCCTCTGTAGTTTCAGGAGAATGTTCTATCTACAGCTACTGACTGTAGTTGTCCCTCAGTATCCAGGGGGATTGGTTTCAGAAATCTGTGAGGATCCCAAAATCTTTAGATGCTCAAGCTCCTTATATAAGATGGTGTAGTACAGCATCTGTGGATACAGAGAACCGACTGTGTTTCCTGCTGCTGTTGGAATCAGACTAATACCTCCTTCAAAAACAACCATGTTGGGACTTCTCTGGTGGTCTAGTGATTAAGATCCCATGCTTCCAATGCAGGGGACTTGGGTTTGATCCCTGGTCAGGGAACTAAGATCCCACATGCCACATGGTGTGGCCAAAACAAAAACAAATAAACACTACCATGCTGTCTGCACAGATCCTTTGGGCTGTGGTAAGATCTATGTTTACAAACACAGCACTTGTTTGTACTGTTTTCCAAGAAGCAGGTCTCCGTGGACTCTAGACTGGCATGTTTATCAGCTGTGACACTTTGAACACCAGTTATGACCTCAGTTTTCATGTCTGTCATACAGAAAACACTTCTTCCTTATGGTTCTTGTTGGTGAAGACCGAGATACATGTGGTCGAAGGACATATTGCTTACAAACATGCCTATCAATTTTTTGCCATGGTTATTTGACTTTGATTCAAGGATTTGACCTGGGCACACCAGTGGGGAGTCTTCAAGAGAGCAGATGATTACCAAGCACTTATCTGTGGCTGTGACCAGCCCCAAGGCCTTCTCGACAAGCTGACAAGGTAGATAGTATCATCCACCCCTATGCATTGAGAAGTTTCATGACTCAGCCAGATTTGAAGCTAGAAAGACAAAGTCATGGTTGGAACTTAGGTAGAGTCTGACTGTAGAACCTGTTCTCTTGTCCACCCAACTGTATTGCTGAAAACCTACCAAATGGTTAAGAATGTGTTTCTCTTTAAAGATGCTCTTTAACCCTGAATATAGCTAGGCATCGGCCTCCCCGGCTTGGTATCACATCACACTGCCAGCCCCATATCTCCTTGTCCCTCCTATCCAAACATGGGGCCATCCCAGATGGCCTTCCTCTGCCACCAGCTACATTTATTCCTGACACAGTGTAAACAGGGACCTGTGAACATGTGGTACCAGCAGGTGTTTACTTCTTGGTAGAGTCTCTGTAGAGTTGGCCCCAAGGGAATCAAGCCCTCATGTTCCAAAGGAGGGGGGTTGTGACCAAGCACATCAGCTGTATAAACTGGGTCTTGTTCCATATAGGAAACTCCTGGGTGGATCCTTCCAGAAGATACTGTTAAACTTCTGTTTTGTAAATCTTTACTCATGCCATATTTTAATGGGTCCACTATTCTTTTGGCATCAGTTATGAGTTGGTTTTGAAACAGTTCAATGTTAAACCAGCTGGGATGACTACTGATATCTCCATTCCTCTGGGTGACTCTGCCAAGGTTTCATTCTGTTCCAATTTGTATGGTCTTTGGAAGAAAAGTTATGACCAACGTAGATAACATATTAAAAAGCAGAGACATTACTTTGCCAACAAGGGTCCATCTAATCAAAGCTTTGGTTTTTCCAGTAGTCATGTATGGATGTGAGAGTTGGACTATAAAGAAAGCTGAATGCTGAAGAATTGATGCTTTTGAACTGTGGTGTTGGAGAAGACTCTTGAGAGTCCTTTGGGCTGCAAGGAGATCCAACCAGTCCATCCTAAAGGAAATCAGTCCTGGGTGTTCATTGGAAGGACTGATGCTGAAGCTGAAACTCCAATACTTTGGCCCCCTGATGAGAAGAACTGACTGATTTGAAAAGACCCTGATGCTGGGAAAGATTGAAGGGGAGGAGAAGGGAATGACAGAGGATGAGATGGTTGGATGGCATCACCGACTCAATGGACATGAGTTTGGGTAAGGTCCAGGAGTTGGTGATGGACAGGGAGGCCTGGTGTGCTGCAGTCCATGGGGTTGCAAAGAGTCAGACACGACTGAGTGACTGAACTGAACTGAACTGATATGCCCCTCTGGCAACACAGAAAGTGGCTCCATTAGCTAATACAGCATTGCCGTATTTGTCATGGAAATCAGGTGCCTGCTTCCAGTGGCTCTGCCTTGACATTGTTTGCTGACTGCTTTGAACTCAGAGATGACTCAGAGATGTGTGCTTTTGGCCAATGGCATCGTCGTGAAGCTGAAAACAGAACTGTGGCAATAGCAGCTGGTAGTGTTTTGCACCTTCACCAAGCACCCTTGCCTTTTGAAAATGAGACTGCCAGACTTTTACCGAACTTCCAACTGTGGTGTTTAGAGGCTAACTTTTGTCCCACAAAACTCACCTAGCAATGTTTGATTCACAAAACATCTTACCTGCTTTTTCCTTGAGGGCTCACTGTAACAAGTTCATGAGGGAGGCCAGCAGAGTTTCTCCTCTGTCCCTGTTTCTCTCCTCCTTCCTCTTTGCTTTACTGAGTTCCTACACCAGGGTCTTCCCTGGTGGCTTGGACAGTAAAGAATATGCCTGCAACGGGGAGACCTGGGTTCGATCCCTGGGTCAGGAAGAGCCCCTGGAGGAGGGCATGGCTACCCACTCCAGTATTCATACCTAGAGAACCCCATGGACAGAGGAGCCTGATAAGCTACAATCCACAAGGTCGCAAAGAGTCAGACATGACTGAGCAGCTAACAACAACACTGGGCTCAGTTTTGAGAATTAAAAACGCAAGAGACAAATCTTTCTCGCTTTCCTGTTGAGTTCTCATGGGTCATAGGTGGGGCTGTGGTTTGAACTTGAGTCTCCTGCTGGCCAAGCCAGGACTTGCTCTCCACTCAAGATGCCTTTCCAAACAGCTGCCGAACTCTGCTTTCAGCGTCAAGTTCTGGCGTCAGTAACACCCGATGAGTCTGGATAAGCCTCTCCCTGAGACGATGGGTTCTGGGTCTGACTTTCTGCATCCCTAGGGAATGGCTCAGAGCAAATCACGGCCTTGTGTCTGATCAAACTTTTCCGAGGTCTTAGTCAAGGCTGCCAAAGTCACTTCTTACAGAAACAGAAGTGGCTGAAGTCAAGACCTGTGTGTCCTGCTGGTGCTTCCAAAACAGGACAGATCTCTTGTAATTCATCCATCCATTGATTCATTAATTTGTTCGTTCTGAAACAGGGATGCCCCCTACATGGTAATGGAGTGCGCTTGCTATGAAGCTTCTGTCTCTAGAATACAAATGCTCCCTCCCCCCGCCCCCAGCCCCACTCCTATCTCCCAGTGATAATGAGTAGCAGCCCTGACAGTCCTCCCCTATACAATCTTCCTCCTCCTCTGAGTACTGGGTCTTGCAGTACTCCCAAGGGTGGGAGGGGAAGGGCGCTCGCTCTCTGGTTGGCAGAGGAGGTGCTGGTGGCAGAGGAGGAGGTGACCTTGGTGAGTTGCATCGTTGCACAGTAACTGCTCCAAACCCCCCTCCCACAGCAGCTATAGACCCAGGACATCGTCCTTCTCCGCTGCAGTGAGTCTTCGGTGTGGGGCTGCCCACTCCCCTGTCCTGTGCTCAGGGAAGAGTCAACAGCCACATTAGCAACAGCATTTGATTGAAAGGACACTCAGCAAAGATCTGGGCTGAAGCAGACCAGTGGTCAGGCTGCCACTTATCGACAAGGACGTCAGGAATGCAGGATGGTGAGGAGGCAGGCTCTCTCCAGCAGAAACTTTGAGCTGCCAGGACGGGGGCTCAGAAGGCTGACCCACAACAGAGATGGGTCCACAGCTAGTGCTTCTACACTGGCCTCTAAGGTCAGAAAACAAACATTTTGAGCTGGAGTTTTTAAGCACAGCCACCTCTCCAAGTGCTGGAGGTAAAACATGTTCAGACAATTGTTTGTTACTTTAGGAACCCAGATCTCTGCCTTCCTTTCCCTTCCTGGGGGTGAGCTTTCTCTTAAAAACTTGAAAACACAAAGGGTCTCATCAGATCTTCTTTCTCATGAGGATGATTCTACTGATCACTTTCTAGGAGGTCCCCCTGGAGATTCCCCAGTGATTCTCATTCCTGCCAAAATTGTGACATGATTTGTCATATTTTTGTGAAAAGGAAGAAAAAGAAACGCTATTCCCATAGATAATTTGCCAGCGTCCATCTATCTATTCAGTCATGTGGCAAACCCCAAGGGCCAGGAGTTTGTCAATAAACCATGGATATTCCAGACCTGGTCCCAGTGATGATTTGTTCACATTTCTCATGTTCTGCAGGATCTACCTGGCTTCTGCTAGCTGGGCTTTGTCTCTTGTTATTGGCTGAAGTGCATTCCTCACAGTTGGTGGCTGAAGCGAGTTTCTCCAGCTTGATGCTGGGCACCCTTAGGACACAGCTTGTACTTGACTTCCTGGTCCCTCTTGGCAGCTCCTCTAAATTACTGGACCCTTGAACTTCACTCTGGGGTTAGCCAGTCCTTAGCATCCTTGATGGGGCAGTGCTTACTATGCCTTGTATGACAAATTGTTCAGAGCCCCATAAACCCAGGACAACACATTTTTAGAATTAGATTATTTCTAAAGTGTGCTTTTTTAAGTCACCTTTTTGAGAGGGACAGGACTGGGGTTTAGCTTACCTTGTTGGCAAATTGTAAAACATAAATAGCATTTGAGTCCATTTGAGAAACAATCTCCCTTGTTTTCATCCCCACTCCACCACTGCCCAGTGTCCAAAATGCCCTTGATCCCAGATGGCTCAATGGACCATGAACAATAAAATTGAAAGAATTTCTCCTAATAAAAATGAATCCCCTCAATGACAAATTTGAAAGAGCACTAATCTACCATGAGAGCTTCTTCTTTGAGACCTGTCTGTCACCGGTTCGTTGGGAGACTCGCATAATCATTAACCTCTGGGACCCTCTTGTCCACCCTTCAGAAATAGAGGACACAGCGTGAGTATTCCAAAGGGATGTGCATCATTAAGGATTGAACATGAACCAATAATCAGACCTTTGATTGTATATAATTTTGTGTTTACTATATGGGTAAACCTTGATATTTAGAGAGTAACAGAATGATGTGACTCTATATAGCCATTTGAAGTTAATAAGGCAGTGAATCTTAATTACCTACATTAGTTTAGCCTGGTAAAGTAAAATCATTTCTATGCATTGTCTTTCAATCTGCCATTAACAGCAGAGAGAGTGAAATATTCATACACTCGGTCAGTGACCACTGACTCCAGGGTGCTTTAAGTCATGGCTGTATTTTCATCTCAGGCTCACAGAGTTTCCAGCTCCAGGATAAGCCTCAACATTCTCTCTTGAAATAAGAATAAGAGAAATGTAAGGACTCAATAACACTCTTGCACAATATGTGAAATGGAAACTCTTAAAAACCTTTCCTCAGTCTATTAAATAACTCTGAGTCCATCACACTCTTCTTTCTCAACTATTAAAATCTTGCATCTGCAAATAAGTCAGTAAGGAAATTGCTGTCAGAGTAGAGAAATACCTGGGAGTAAGGTCATCCTTATTCAAGGTGCCTTACACTATCTGGATTGGGATGAAGTATGGCACATACTCCCATCAGCATTACCCAGACTGAAGGATTTTGTTGTTGCTATTGCTCAGTTGCTAAGTCATGGACAACTCTGTGCAACCCCATAAACTGCAACACAACAGACTTCCCTGTCCTTCACTATCTCCTGGAGTTTGCTCAAAATATCCATTGAGTCGGTGATGCTACCTAGCCATCTCATCCTCTGCCACTGCTTTTGCCTTCGTTCTTTCCCAGCATCAAGGTCTTTTCCAATGAATCGGCTCTTTGCCTCAGGTGGGCAAAGTATTGGAGTTTCAGCTTCAGCATCAATCCTTCCAATGAATATTCAGGATTGATTTCCTTTAGGATGGACTGGTCGGATCTCCTTGCAGTCCAAGGAACTGTCAAGTCTTCTCCAACACCACAGTTCAAAAGCATCAGTTCTTCGGTGCTCAGCTTTCTATGTAGTCCAGCTCTCACATCCATACATGACTACTGGAAAAACTATAATTTTGACTATACGGACCTATGTCAGCAAAATGACGTCCTTGCTTTTGAATACACTGTCTAGTTTTGTCAGAGCTTTCCTTCCGAGGAACAAGTGTCTTGCTGCTGCTGCTGCTGCTAAGTCACTTAGGGACCACCTAATTCACCTCCTCATCAGGTCCATTTTGCTGATAGGAAAACTGAGTCTCAGTAGGGCCAAATGTCTTGTCCCCAGTTACGTAGCACTTAGTAGCAATTTAGAACTGGAATCCAGGGTTTTGACTCCCTGGATTAACACACATTTGTTACCAAAATGTGTGTGCTTTGTTTGATGAAGTGGAATTTAAAATGCTGGGAGTGGAAGGGAAAGAATTTCAAAAGATTAACCAAAGAAAAGAAAGATTTTCCCAACTGGGCTCCAAGCCCTTTGATGCAGGCAAAGCCTTGGAAGTGAAACTTGGTTAAGTTTCCTTGTGCAGCTCTACAGACTTACACTCCTCTTTGTACCTGGGAAGACACTGCATTATTCATGCAAATAGAATTTGTTTGTTCTGAGACTCTGCAGAGAAGGGGAAAAACAAGTTAATGGCAAAATTAAGAGAAGGAGTGATCACGGCTGTGCTTTGGCAGAACAATCCTGAACAGCCACCTGAAGTGAGAGATGGAAGGCCTCCTTGGAACAGGAGCCCAGATGAAGACTTTAATGAGAGCAGTTCTACTGATGTGTCTAGAATCCTACGTACAGTGCTGTGCTGCCTCTGGTGTCCCTGCCTTTCAAGTTTGAAGGCATTTCAGTACTAGACACGACGGTCAAAATGATGTGAAGTCTATCTGTCCTTATTGTGTGTTTTAAATGTGCAACGTAGGTAATGTTTTCATGCTATAGGATGTTAAAATGAGGTAGGCTAGAGGGCTTTATAAAGTGGAATATCTGAATGTGGAAACAAGGACTATTAACCACTTAGTAATTAATAGGTGGCTTCCCTGGTGGCTCAGTGGAAAAGAATCCGCCTGCCAATGCAGGCAGCACAGGTTCAATCCCCGGGTCAGGAAAATCCCCTGGAGAAGGAAATGACAACTCATTTCAGTGTTCTTGCCTGGAAAATCCATGGACAAAGGAGGCTGGCAGGATACAGTCTGGGGTCCCAAGAGAGTTGGACACACCTTAGCAACTAAATCGCAAAAAAATTAATAGGTACTTGCTTAAAGTCTAGGCACTTGCCAGGAATCACAGGTTATTAAATATGTGGAACAGAATTTCTCAACCTGCAGCTGTCTCATCTGAAGCCCTTGATAAGTGCAAAGGCAAAGGCAAAGGCAACCTTCTGGGGCTTCCATAGACAATCATAGGGGGTTGTATTTGAACATTTGCACTGCTAACCTGCTTCCCAGGGGCTTCTGATACAGGAGACCAGAGGATGCAAACTCTTCTCCTTTTCCTTTCCAAGCTGCTTTCTCCATTTGATGCGTAGCACTGCACGTGAGATTAAATTAGGTCGAAAGATGGTCTGAGGCAAGTTGTGACAGGTCTTGTTTTCCATGCTAGCTAACAGGCTTTACTTAATAGGAATCGGTAGCTAAACTGAAATACTAAACTTGACTTCCAGAAAAATAACTCTGGAAGATAGCAGCAAGAAGACTGGTTTCCATAATCCAGAATTGGTTCTCAGTGACTATTTCTCATTTTTTCATATTACTGCAAAATCATTTGGTAGGAAAGAAACGTGGGCTTCCCTGATGGCTCAGTGTTGAAGAATCCTCCTGCTAACACCAGAGGAGAGGCAGGTTCGATGCCTGGGTCAGGAAGGTCTCCTAGAGAAGGCAATGGGAACCTATTGCAGTATTCTTGCCTGGAGAATCCCATGGACAGAGGAGCCTGGTGGGCTACAACCCGTGGGGTCTCAAAGAGTTGGACATTACTTAGGGATTAAATAGCAACAACAAGGAAAGAAATATATAAATTCCTCTCCACACTACTCCCCAACCCCACCCCAGGGATCTCTTTCTCTCTCCACAAAGAGAAAGTCTTGGAGTGGGCTTTTTTCTTTCTCTTCATGTTTGCCCCTTTCCATGTGTAGAGAAGTAACTATTCGGATACCTGTAATAGGCCTTTGTTTATAGTGCAGTGGTTCTGTATTCGGGTGTGCATTAGAATCACCTGGAGGGCCTGTAAAATAGAACTTCTAGGCCCCGCCCCTGGGGATTTCTGATTGGTGGGTCTGGGCCCAATAAGCTTGTGTTTCCATGTTCCCAGGTGATGCCAATGCTGCTCCACCAAACCTCAGGCTGGGAACCACTGCATTAGGCCCACAGTCTCTTTCCCTGGAAGCCTCGGGAAACAGTAAGTATTTTCTTTTTCCCCTTTGAGTTTTATAAACAATAACCCCATGCAACAGGAAAGAAGAGTGTCAGGGGTTGGGGCTACCATCCCTTTGGTCTATAGCTGGGGAAGGGGCCTCCGCTCAGGGCTAGGGGAGGAAAGGCTCAGCTCCAAAGCTTGGAAATGGGGGCCCCTCACCCTTTGGCCTGTGCTTGAGAGGGGAGCAAGACACCCCCAAGTGTTCTAGTCTTTGCTTCTGGGTCCCAAGAAAAGGTGCAGTGGAAGGCCCAGGCTGTCTGGGGGAGGCTGGCTCTTCTGGGCTGGCTGAAGAAGTCTGGCTCTTCTGGGGCTTGTTCTTGAACAAAGGAAAGGAGGCTCAAACCATCCTGTTGGCCCAAATCATGGCCCTTGAGCCCTGCATTCAACTGCCAGGCCAGTGTCTTCCAGGTGGCGGACTCCAGTGGGTGAGCCATTTTCTTTTTCAGTGAGTTAAACTCATCTCTGCTAGTCATCGTTCCATTTCTAGGAGGCCCCTGCTCCACCTTTTTGGTCTAGAATGCCTTGTGTACATCAACATGGGCCTCTTAGTGGGTTTAGCTGCTTCACTTAGGTCTAGTTAGACGGAGAGGCTTGTGTTGGGGCCTAGGCCCAAGTATAAGCTCTAGTCTGTTTACTCTTTGACACTTCTATTCACCAGATTTCAGACAGGAAGACAGCATGAGGGGCAAGTCATAGGAATGGAGCGGCAAACATTTCCTTATACTCTGTGCCACGCAGAAAGAAAGTTAACTTTCTGGAGAATCCGAGTCCTTGCTCATGTAAGCGCTAGGCCAAGCGTTGGCCTAGAAAGCTGGAGCAAGTTGTGTATGGTATTGCCGTGACAGGCTGATATTACTGAACACATCATCAATGAACAAATAAAAAGGAAGATTTCCCCAACGTGGTGGACAGAGGCAGAAAGGTTATTAGATGAAAAAACCTTGAGAGCATCCTGAGTGTCTGAAGCAGACTGTTTTCAGGCGTGAAGTTTGGTCAGTTATATTAGAGCAGAATTGGTTTTTTAAAAAGCATGTTGTCATCCACCAATCCCAAACTCCCAGTCTATCCTACCCCCTCCCCACACCCTTGGCAACCACAAGTCATGTCCATGAATCTGCCTATGTTTTGTATATAGACTCGTTTGTGCCATATTTTAGATTTCACATGTAAGTGATACCATGTGGAATTTGTTTTTCTCATTCAAAAAAAAAAAAAGTAAAAAAAAAATGCATGTTTTTTATTGTCAGTTCAGAGACAGATGAGCAGTAGAAAAGTGAAAAACAACAATAACAACAAAACCCCGAAGGAGGATGTGCCCATTGAAATGGGGCAAGAGAGGAATTTTCTTAACGAGAGACTGAGAAATCAGATATTTGTGGGAGAAGGAGGTGCACCATATTTAATTGCTTTTAGCAGAAGAACTAAGAATGAAGGGGATGATTTAGTCGTTACTAGACTGGAGACTGGATTTCTCCCCTAAGTTTTAGTCACATTAATCCGCACATTCTTATAGTCAGCCAGGATGTTTCCCAGAGAAAGACTTTCTGGGGGACATTACTGAGAGACCTCCTCTTAGCAGCGGCTGGGGGGAGGTGGGGAGAAGCGGCCAGTCAATCCTAAGGGCAAATGGGACCCACCCCAACACCTGGGACAGACGCATGAAGAGGGTACATGAGATTCATGCAGACTGCTAAGGGAATATCAGCATAACATATTTACTGAGTTTTTAAGATACAGCGGCTAGTGAGAACAGGTGTGCTACATCCTATGAGGAGAACACAGCTAGGACATTCAGGGAATAGAGAGATTTAGAACAGATAACATCCTAAATTTCAGCTGTAAAGGTCAACATGATTGAAATGAGATGCCCTGGGTGGCAGGTCACGTTTATTTTTGGCCAACCTGGAACTGACTGCATTTTTATCTCTCAAGCTGGGGACAAAATGAAATCCTCTGAAGGTGTTGAGTGCTCAGCCCAAGAGCAAAGTGAAAGGAAGGCAAGCCTGGTTTTCCCATGAGCAGGGCTAGCCCCGCATCTGGTTTAGAAGAAAGAGAAGCAACTTAGAAAGTAGGTTAGAACATTTTAAATTTCACTTGGCCTGCTGAGAAGGAGGAGGAGGAAAAAGAGAAGAACCAGAACACTCAGAGACCTAGCCTTTGTGATAGAAAAATGAGGAAAGAAATTTCACTGCTAGGGAAATAGAACAGGTGAGCCAAGACCTGGACAATACAGAAGTTGAGAGAGAGGAAGATTTGCTGGGGAAGCATGTGGTCTAAGGCGTATTGATTCTTACTGGTCCCCAGAGGCACACATGCTTTTGGAAATACATGAATTTGCTGAAGGTAATTTTAAACTGAGACAAACATGGAAAACCGAGGACTGTCCTTAAGAGAGACGTTTCCTAAGCCTGCGTAATGCAAGAACAAGAGGTAGAAGCAATAGCCAATCATACACAGAAATAAATATGCCTTAGTGTCTTGCTGGGGTTGGATAACATCATGGGGGAAGCCAGGAGGTGAGGTTGGTTTGGTGAGCTTCCTGTGAGAAACATGGTAAATGTGAGGAAACTTCCTAAGAGCCCATGCCACTGGTGCATAGAAACTGTACACTGAATGCTGCAGGTGGGGTCTGAACCCCCAGTTCCGAACAGAGGTGGCATTTCAGAGGGCCGGATAACCTAGGAGAGTGTGTCTCTGCAAGTGCAGTTGTCTGAATCTGAGAAGAGGCTGTGTGATAGATGGATTCTCCCCCTGCACACCCCCACCCATAAACCATAAGGTCACAGTTGGCCTCTCAATAGAAGATTGATAATATAAGGATTAGGACATGGACATCTTACTGGAGCTAGGGAGGGGTGTTATTCTACCTAACACGGGGAGCAAGGATCTTCAAGTTCAGTTCTCTCAACTTTATGAGGCAGAGAGATTTTCAGCTTATTTCTTCTCTCAGAAAGTAATGGGGAATCCACATTCAAATTTGAGGCATTTTTTAAATGCTACTATTCATTGTTTATCCTCTTAGGCGATATTTGGATGATATACTGCGGAATGAGAAACAGGGGAAGAAATGATGGCCTAGGACGCAGCCTGTGATGCTAATTTAACTAATGTCCTGACTCTTCCCGAGGACCTCTGGGGACAAGAGCTGCACTGGCCAGGTCATAGGAGTGGCCGTTGTCGGTCTGGGCTCGCAGTCAGAATCCAGACCCTGCAATGCACTGATGATGGAACACAGCCCTCCTGGCTGCCAGGGTATTGGTCTTTGGACCCAATGGGTCAAGAGGCAACAAAAGTTAGGGAAAGGAGGAAGACTCAGTCAGTCTTTCCTTCCAGTGTCTTTCCCCAGGAGGGGGACTATTGCAGTGAGCCATTTCAGATTTTCTCTCTAGCAGGTTTCTTGAGTTTCTACTCATCTGGTTCCTGAGAGTCATTCTTCTCTCTCTCTCTCTGCTTGCCTCAAGTTTCCATTAATTCCTTTCTGCTTCCTGTATCAATGTGATAAAACTCCACTGACCTTTTGTCCCAGTACAGCTCCTTAGCTTGTGACCGGATGACAGAATCTTCTAAAGCCTGCCCGTAGCTCCCATTAGCATGAAAGGGATGGAGTGAGGGAGTCACATTGGTCCTCAGACCCAAGTAGTAGTCTCCAAACCAAGTCTTTTCAGAAGTCCTTACACTGGTGCTTCCTATACAGTTTCTAAGATTCACAAAGTTGTTACAGTGATCCCCACTGACTTTTAATTCTTTGAAATTGCATTCAAAGGTTAAACCCAGTGGGATTGGGTGCTGTGCTAAATCACTTCAGTCATGTCTGACTCTTTGCAACCCCATCGACTGCAGCCCACCCGGCTCCTCTGTCCAGGGATTATCCAGGCAAGAATACTGGAGTGGGTAACCATCTCCTTCTCCAGGGGATCTTCCCCACCCAGGGATCAAAGCTGCACCTCTTATGTCTCAGGCAGGTTCTTTATCACAGTGCCACCTAATTGGGTGGGTGGAGGGTTGGGGGAGTCCTCAAACCTACAACATATCTAGGTTGGAAATAGAGATCCTTGAAAGCAGAAGCAAAAAGATGTTAAAACACTGCTCTCGTTCTACCAGAGTTGTGATCTAAATTAATACCCACAGCTTTGTAAACACATATGCATGTTCATGGAGTCTTCACCCACAAGGCTGTGATCTTCATCATTATCATCTTCATTAGAAGCAGATGGCAGCAACGTGTTGCCTACACATTTAGATAATGTTTAAATAATTCCTGGAAAAACAGCCCAGCAGCCTAATCTATTCTTTAAGGAGGTTCAGTGGGAGCTGGAGGGGGAAGGGATTTTTATTTAGTACACAGTGGCTCCAAGTAATTAATTTATGGCCTAGGAAGATGAAGTATTGAAACTGGAAAAACATAAAACCCAAAAGATACTAAAATCTCATCAATATCATTGGGATAAATTTTTGAGCTGTACCGTTTTTATTCAATTTTTTTTCCCATTACAAAAGTATTTGGTTTCTTATAGATTTGGAAAGCATAGAAAAGCAAATACACATGCATTCAAATGTATCCCATTTCTACCCAGGAGTCATTGCTATTTAGGATTGTGGTGAATGTGCTTTCCTTATATACAGCCTAGCCTTTCCACTCTGGGGCTATCCTTGAACTTCTCCTATGTAAACACTTTGGGACCATCCTTGAACACTCCTATATAAACACTATGTAAGGACTCTGGGATTCCCTGGTGTCTCAGACAGTAAAGAGTCTGCCTGCAATGTGGGAGACCCAGGTTCGATCCCCGGGTGGGAAGATCCCTTGGAGAAGGAAATGGCAACTCACTCCAGTATTCTTGCCTGGAAAATCCCATGGATGGAGGAACCTGGCAGGCTACAGTCCATGGGGTGGGGTGGGGGTGGGGGGGTCACAAAGAGTCTGACACGACTGAGCGACTTCACTTTCAAACACTCTGGGCCTCTCAGAACAGCTCCCAGAACTTTCTGTCTTGGTGTCTTTCCCTGGTTATGTTCCCTGCATCAGCCAAGCTTTGTGTTCTGCTTCTCCGGTGAAAAAGCAAATCCAAGTTTTCTGGAACACTTGGTACACTTTGCTTGCATCCCAGCCCCAGAACCTTGAAGGAAGGAACCCTTCTGTGCACTGCAGGCAAGATACTGAGGAGGGGGAGGATCGACCTTGTTGGTCTGCTGAGAATTTATGTTATTTTTTGAATGTAGCATATTTTTCAACCAGTTTTTCCTCTGATAACACAAGATGCCTTGAAATCTGTATCATTTATTTTTGCTCTTAGAGACAAAAGATCATTTGAAATAGCCTACGCTTATATCCTCTGTAGACAAATCTCAAAATCAGAATAAACCGATCTTCCCCACATCATTATTTTTCTTCTTTACTATATGTTAAAAAATGAGCAGAAAGTTTTTTTTGCATACTATTTTTAGGGCTCAAATACAAAAAAAAAAAAAGTTAGCTGCTACAACAACTCAATTTTAAAATGGTATTACAATTCTAAAATGAAATACATCTTTCAAACTTTTGGGCATCTAATAGCCAGTTTTGTTTTTTTTCCAGTTGGCTTCTTTACTAGTTGTTCAGTCTCCTCCTTTAGAATAGTTGTAAAAACTATTTGCTATAAGCTGCAGCTATTGCTGGGATCAAGTATTTTACTGGATAAACAAAAATATTTTTGTGTAGTAATTATTTTCAGGGGCGTTTATTTGATCTCTTTAGGAACTCTGGTGCAGGTGAACCAGGGTGTTTTTTCTATTGGGTGAGAAGGAAACTGATTCACAGAATGTTTCATAACTTGGTTTTCCTTTCTGGTGGAGTATCTCGGACTTTTAATAACACACATAAGCCCTTGACTTACACCGGTGGGTGGTCACTGCGGTGACCTCAAGGCCAAACAACTTGTGAACGGCATGCCTGAGACCAACCATCCCATATCCAGGTCCATCACTCTTGGCAACTCACATCCCTTTCTATCCAATAGAACTGCGGTCGTTTCTATTTAGGTGACTTAAGAAACATAAGAGACCCTTGACTGGAGAGCTTTTGCTGTACAGAAAATTCTCTCTCATGTTTGAAAAGCTTTATGCTAGTGTTGGTGCTTCACAACTGTGTCTAAACCCATCAGTCCCTCAGCAGAGAGCATGCTGGGAGGGTGGAGGGAAAAATGAGCACCTTGATGTCTTCCCAGTTCTGGAGGGTCCTCTGGAATGCAGTTTCCTAGTTACTAATTCATTCAACAAATATTTATTAAGCACTTGCTCTGGTTCAGAGACTGATCTAGTTAAGGAGATAAAGCAGTGAATAAAAGAGACAAATAGCCCTTCTTCCTGGAGCTCACATTTTTATAATTGTCTTGGGATTTTATTTTTGTTTATATCGCTGTTAAAGCCTGCCTTTAGCACTGCGTATCTGAATGTGATCACTATGACTGATAATTTTCATGGCAGGACAATTCTTATTGTTTACTGGCTGCTTACATGCCAGGCACCATGCTAAGTGTGTCACGCCTTATCTCACGTAATCCTTGTAACCTCTTGTGTCTCAGGCTGGCATTGTAATTTTCACTCTATAAAATTAGTACATAGTAGGTCCAGGATTTTCTCATAGGTCTGAATCCTAAACCTTTACAACTCTTCACACTGGCCTCTGTTAAAAATTGTTGTCTTAGATTGCAGGTCCAAGCTGCTAGTTCAGAGTGAAAATTGAAATTGCTTTTTGTTTTATTATCAGATAAATTCGAAATAAATTAGCCTTCAAATCAGATGGAAAGATACATTCATCCTTTAAGTCCTGTTGTGAGGAGGTGAATTACAAATGTAAACTTCAGGGCAGAGGATGGATGTTTCATCACTTTTCTAGCTTATCAGGTATGTTTCTTTTAAAAATACAGTTATTTGTGACTTCTGAGTCGTTGTGGCTGTGCGCCAGCTTTCTCTAGTTGCAGAGATCAGGGGTACTCTCCAGTTGCAGCATGCGGGTTTCTGGCTGCAGTGGCTTCTCTTGTTATGGAGCAAGGGCTCCACGGTGCAGGGGCTTCAGTTGTTGCAGCACGTGAGCTTAGTAGCCATGCCACACGGGCTTAGTTGCTCCATTGGCGTGTGGGATCGTCCCTGGACCAGGGATCGAAATGGTGTCCGCTGCATTGCAAGGCAGATTCCTAACCACTGGACCACCAGGGAAGCCTTTATCATATAAATTTCTGCTACTGTTGAAAACGGTACAAGATAACCATGGTTAGCAATTGTCTTCCATTCTTTGTGGTCTATCAAGAATACACAGTAGACCATATTGCATAAGTTAAAATTATTGCCCATAATTATTTTTGACTTTATCTTTGTTGGAAAATACACATTGTAACTTAAGCTTATATTAAAAACATTAATTTACGCTGAGGCAAGTGAATTAGTAGAAGCTGACAGATCTGGGTATGACATTTTGCAGCTCTTCCCCAACCCAGGTCTTTGATCATCCGTATAACCCCTGATTCAAATTTTTCTTATGAAATGTTTGCCTGCTTTAATATCTGTTACTATTAACTATTAACTGGGTGCTGTCGTCGTGATTTCAACCATGAATTCAGCATAGCTGTGCGTTTTAGGATTAGAGGCAGTTTAGATCACCACAGATGTATAAACAAGCATAATATAGTGGGGGGAAATTAATGAAGAGTATCACAGGATATTAATAGTGTTATTTATTGTGAGAGCATCATATGGCAGGTACTCCTGGATAGTAGTTTATGTACATTATCTCATTCAATCTTTACAGCAGCCCAATCTAAGACATAATTGATGCTGAGAAGTTAAAATTTGCACGGGGTTGTACTACTTATAGGTATTCAGTCAGGACTGCTGCTGCTGCTAAGTCGCTTCAGTCATGTCCGACTCTGTGTGACCCCGTAGATGGCAGCCCACCAGGCTCCTCTGTCCCTGGGATTCTCCCGGCAAGAATACTGGAGTGGGTTGCCATTTCCTTCTCCAGTGCATGCATGCATGCTGAGTCACTTCAGTCATGTCCGACTCTGTGTGACCCTATGGACAGCAGCCCACCAGGCTCCTCTGTCCCTGGGATTCTCCAGGCAAGAATACTGGAGTGGGTTGCCATTTCCTTCTCCATCAGTCAGGATTGGACTCCAGGTAATTTTAACTCTTCTCCACTGTGTGATGGTGTTATGAGAATTCAGAAGTAGGAGAAATTGGGGAATACATGTAAATCCATGGCTGATTCATGTCAATGTATGACAAAAACCACTACAATATTGTAAAGTAATTAGCCTCCAACTAATAAAAATAAATGGAAAAAAAAAAAGAAGTAGGAGAAATTAAGGCAGACTCGAGAGACAGGAAGGCTTCATGGAGGCAATTTCTCTACATAAAATTTGCAACTAATATTTGAATCTCACTTGCATCCCTTGAGCATTGCAGGTGTAACTGGACAGTTTTGATATCTACTTCCTTAATTACACTAAGATAAGCCATGTGAGCATTACTTTTGATAGATAATTGGTTATGTAATCAAGCAGTTGTAATGATCACACTTCTCTGTATCTCTTACATCTTATCCATATTTAAATCTGTGCACATTTTATTATGGTCCTCTTCATTTTTTTTTTGGTCACAGCCACAGAATGCTGAGGTTTGATTTCAAAGTTGTTTTCTTGTCTTCAGTTGTCTTCTTGATTTCAATTGTGTCTCAGATTCTAAGATTGCACCAAAAAGGAAATTACATAAGATTTCATGATATTCTTAATCAGAAAAAAAATTGTGACAATGTATAGGTATTCAGAAAAAAATCGTTAGATACCTTGACCTTTATCATGACGAGTTTCATTATGAAGTCAATTGAAACAAGGCTCCTTTTGCTTTACAATGCGCCTGTTCTGTGCCCAGAGTCATGACTGATCTTTACTGCTTTGTTACATGAATCGGAAAAATTTCCTCTCTAGACCTTTTACACTGCTTGGCAGGGGAATGTGCCTTACTAAGGAGAGGTAGGCATCCCTTCCTTGGGTGAATGCAGCCTAGAACCAGCACACAAGCTTGGCAGGTGAGAAGAAGGGTGGACAGCAGCCCCTACTATCCCCTACTTCATGTGAGACACACGAATGACACAATCATGCATGTCTGTTCACACTAGAAGGAATACCTGGAAGAGTGCTGAGTATTTTGAATTCAGTTCTCATAGATCTACAGTCACCTGTTAGCACATGGTGAGGAAACTGACTCAGGCAAGCGAAGACCACACAGCTATCATGTGTGGGAGCCAGGATGCAGACCAAGGTCTGATTAATTCTGAAGTCTGCCTCATTCTTGCTGATCAGCTCACACCTTATCTCTGCTCTGCAAAAATTTTCAAATTTGTTGGTGTCACAAACAACATTCATGAAAAACAAAACAGCAAACCAAACCTTCTATTCCTTGTGCACCTTAAATGCATCTCCATTTCTTTGCTTTTGTTCAATCTCTTCCTTCTACAGGGAGCCCCCGTTTCTCCTTACTTGTATTCAAATCCTACTTATTCTTCTAGATAGTGATCTTATGCTACTCTCTCCATAAAGCTTCTCTTGATTCACTTTGCTAGGGAAATAATCTTTCTCCTACAAATCATCAAAGCACATCCTTCTACCACTCTTCTGGATCTGATCTTGCTTGAACTTGCACTATAGCTGTGTGTTAATATGCTTTTTCCCCTCCCCATGGTCTACTATAAACTTTTGAATGTTGCTTGTGAAGAACTATTCTTTTTATCACCACTGCCTGGCACAGTGTAGGAGCTCAAGTTATTTGACTCAATGAATAAATGTTTGAATGAATGAGTTAATCAACACTGATCAATGTTTCTTTTGAATAAAATGGTACTCAAGCAACACATACCACTGGAAATGACAAAATTTGGATAAGATACTTTAGAAAAATCTTTAAGTATCTTGGAATCTTTAAAGGGCTGACATTGCAAATGTTATGGGTTGAATTATACTTCCTCCCCAAATTCATATGTTGAAGTCTTAACCCCCTTCAGACTGTGACTTTATTTGGAAATAGGATCACTTAACATGTAATTCATTGTTAGGAAGCTAGAGAGAAGCAATACATGATCTATAGAGGAATAATTTAAACAACAGGGGCTTCCTTATCTGAAATCATGGAAGCCAGAAAGAAGAAGCATAACATATTTCAAGGACTGAAGGAAAATAACTGTCTACTCTGGATTTTATAGGTGGCAAAAATACTCTGCAGGAATGAAGGAAAAAATATGATAAAGGAAAACAAAATATGATGAAGGAAAACAGAGAATTTTTTGCTATCAGAACAACCATTAAAGCATGGCTAAAAGAACTTTTCTCAACAGGAAAGAAATAACAAAAGGAGGAGGTAGGCTTAGAGAAGAAAGGAAGAATGATGAAGCATGTGAATCTGGAGATAAAAGGCTTCCTTTTGAGAATGAGATTTTTAAAATTATGTTTGGTTGAAGCAAAAATTATAATATTATTTGATGTAGTGCTTAATGCATCTATTAATAGAAGAAATTATTAACTTATTTATATATTAAAAGTGAGGTGAATAAAGGGACCTGTGTGGAATTAAGATTTCTACATTTTACTTGACATGGTACAGTGTCAATATCGGAGATTCTATGTTATGTGCATATATTGCAATGCACAGAGTAATGACTAAAATACTATTTGAAGTGATGCATTAAAAAACTTTATATATAAATCAAGGTGAAAATTTAAAAATATTTAAGTAACCCACAAGGAAGCAAGAAAAGGGGGACTGAAGGATGAAAACCAGAACCACCAAACTGAAAATAAATAATATGGATAGGTTTATGCTCCACCATATCAATAATTAATTTAAATGTAAACAGTCTAAATACACCAATTAAAATATTGATGGAGTGGGTGAAAGACAGGACCTAACTTTATGCCTCTGTGAGAAACTCACTAAAACAAAACAAGATAGGTGTGTTGAACGTAAAAGGAAAGATTCAGCATGAAGCATTATGTGCTATGTAAGGTGTGCTTACATAGCACATGGGTCTAGAATATTCTTGAATGTCTTCCCCATCAAGCCTAATGTCTAAGTGAAGTTTTCTAGAGTCACTCAACTCACTCATTCACCCACCCCTGCACTGTGACATCACGTTAAAAGAAATTATTCTTGCCGAATTCATCAGTCATCTTCATGGTGTAAAGCTGACATGTGTGTTTCTGATACCTTTTATTATTTGATCACTTAGTAGTAGTTGGCAGAGAAGACTACTTCTTTTGAAACTCAGTTCTTTTGTCCTGAATTGATACTGTTTTCTTCTTTTATTTGACTTCCTTCTCAGTATATGTTTTTTTAAATTCTAAAGTTACATCTTGTGGACATTTTTCTTCATATTCTACATACTCTTGGAAGTAATCTCATAAATTTCTTTGGCTTATTTTTGGGCTTAGGTTTTGTGTGTGTGTGGCTTCTATCTGGTAACACTCTCTGAATTTTTTTGTCAATACCATCCTATCCTCTGAGCTCCTGATTTATGTATCCAACCAGGCACTTGTTAGACATCTTGCTGACTAATAGACATCATAACCCAAGATATCTAAAATGTAATATTCATAGTAACTTTCAAATCTGCTTTGTGTCCAGTTTCCTGTTTCAGCAAATGACACCAGCATCCACTCAGCTGCTCTAAATTTAGTTCTGAGTGTCATTTTTTTTAAAAAAATTGAAGTATAGTTGATTTATAGACTTCCCAGGTGACTCAGTTGGTAAAGAATCTGTCACCAATGCAAGAGATGCAAGAGACATGGGTTCGATCCCTGGGTTGGGAAGATCCCATGAAGCAAGAAATGGTGAACTACTCTAGTATTCTTGCCTGGAAAATCCCATGGACAGAGGAGCCTGGTGGGATTGCAGAGTTGGACATGACTGAGCATGCACACTTAAGTGATTAAGTGTGCATTAACTGTACACTTAACTACATGTGCAGTTAATTGCAATGTTGTGTTAATTTCTGTTGTATAGCACAGTGATTTAGTTTTACATATATATATACACACACACACACACACACACACACATACACACACACACAGGTATATGTGTGTGTGTGTGTGTGTGTATACACATTCTTTTTCATACTCTTTTCCATTATGGTTATCACAGAATATTAAATATGGTTCTCTGTGCTATGCAGTAGGACCTTGTTTATCCATTCTACATATTACAGTTTGCATCTGCTAATCCAAAACTCCCAATCCATCCCTCCCCAACTCTGCTTCCCCCTGGCAACCACAGTCCACTCTCTGTGAATCTGTTTCTGTTTCATAGATAATTCATTTGTGTCATATTTTAGATTCTATATATATGTGATATTATATATTTGTCTTTCTCTTCTAATTTATTTCATTTAGTATGGTAATCTCTAGGTCCACCCATGTTGCCCCATGTGGCACTATTTCATTCTTTTTTTATGGCTGTGTAATATTCCATTGTATATATGAACGACACCTTCCTTATCCATTCATTTCTGTCAATGAATATTTATTGACGGTTGCTTGGCTATTGTGAATACTGCTGATTTGAACATGTAGCTTTTTGAATTGGAGTTTTGTCTGGCTATATGACCAGGAGTGGGATGGCTGGGTCATATGGCAATTCTATCTTTAGTTTTTTGAGAAACCTCTATACTGTTTTCCACGGCGGCTGCACCAACTTAAATTCCCACCAACAGTTTAGGAAGGGTCACTTTTCTCCACATTGGGTGTCATTCTTGATTCTTCAGTGGATGCAGATTAACGTCTCATTTCTGTTATCTGTCTACTTTTTAACATTCTGACAGCCATCACCCCCCACCCCCAGATTTTGTAGGTACCATCTTTTATTTGAGTGACTGCCTCTAATTTTGCTATTTCTCCCCATTTTCTGCAACTCTTCCTACCTGACTATCTTTTTCCTATAATTTACTCAAAATGGTCACGTCTCTCACATACTACTCTCTTACTGGCTTCCCAATTCCACTAAAATTTAGTCCAAACTCTTTAATATGGGGATCATGAGTACCTGCTATTTGGGAGCCCAAGGCATCTAACCTGGTGATTTACTATTTAAAGAACATGCTTAATCCCCCATTCCACAGAAAGGCCATCTTCTGCCTTCTATTTCAGACTTCTAGAGAAGTTTGGAGGTTTTTTTTTTGGACATCTGGTTCCTTTTCCCCATTGAGTTTCTGGTTGATCTATTTTATATGCCAAACACTTTCTATGTACTGGGCTTCATTTTGGAGGGCCTCCTCCTGATTTTTTTAAATTCTTCCAATATAACTTTAATGCAAGCCTATCACTAACTGAGGGCTTCTCTGGCGGCTTAGTGGTAAAGAATATGCCTGCCAATGCAGGAGACATGGGTTCAATCCCTGGAAGGGAAGATCCCCTGGAGAAGGAAATGATAACACACTCTAGTATTCTTGCCTGGAAACCCCCATGGACTGGGGAGCCTGGTGGGCTACAATCCATAGGGTCATCGATTAGAGACTAAACAACAGTAATAACTAACTCAACTGAAGTGACAGTGTGTGACCTGAAGGTTTATAGCACAGTAGTTGGAATAACTTGAAACTGCATAGTAGTTATCACTGTCATTTGGCTTCACTCCCCATTCCCCCCGACTCTTTCTCTGCTAGAACACTCCCCTCACCTCTCTCTCATTGTGTGGTTTGATTGTCCTCCTGCACTCCTGGTCCTGGGTAGGACGTGCCCTCGCTCATAGAGACCATTCTGCTCTTGCTGCTTCCCACCTTGCTGCTTGCCACACCCCTCTTCTTCTCCTTTCTGAAGCAACAGATCCATCATGATGTTCTCCTAAAAAAAAAATCAGTTGCTTCAGAGGTAAGTTGCTTTATTCCCCCAGAATAAAGAACAACAGCTGTAGCAGATACCTTGTTTACTAAAGAGCAGTCTTAATCCCAGCTACATGTGATGCACACAGCTCTTTGCCACGTGGCCCTGACTCTGCACCCATCCTCTGCTTTGAGCATTCCTAAGGAGAGCATTTTCACTTTGCTGGTCTCTGCCTTTGTGTATTTTCTTCTCTGCTTCTTGGAACTCCTTCAGTTCAGTTAAGTTCAGTTCAGTTGCTCAGTCATGTCCGACTCTTTGAGACCCCATGAATCGCAGCATGCCAGCCCTCTCTGTCCATCACAAACTCCCGGAGTTTACTCAAACACATATCCATTGAGTCGGTGATGCCATCCAGCCATCTCATCCTCTGTCGTCCCCTTCTCCTCCTGCCCCCAATCCCTCCCAGCATCAGGGAGGGATTTTCCAATGAGTCAACTCTTCGCATGAGGTGGCCAAAGTATTGGAGTTTCAGCTTCAGCATCAGTCCTTCCAATGAACACCAGGACTGATCTCCTTTAGGATGGACTGGTTGGATCTCCTTGTAGTCCAAGGGACTCTTAAGGGTCTTCTCCAACACCACAGTTCAAAAGCATCAATTCTTCAGCGCTCAGCTTTCTTCACAGTCCAACTCTCACATCCATACATGACCACTGGAAAAACCATAGCCTTGACCAGATGGACTTTTGTTGGCAAAGTAATGTCTCTGCTTTTTAATATGCTATCTACGTTGGTCATAACTTTCCTTCCAAGGAGTAAGCATCTTTTAATTTCACAGCTGCAATCACCATCTGCAGCGATTTTGGAGCCCCAAAAAATAAAGTCTGACACTGTTTCCAGTGTCTCCCCATCTATTTCCCATGAAGTGATGGGACCAGATACCATGATCTTAGTTTTCTGAATGTTGAGCTTTAAGCCAACTTTTTTAACTCTCCTCTTTCACTTTCATCAAGAGGTTTTTTAGTTCCTCTTCACTTTCTGCCATAACGGTGGTGTCATCTGCATGTCTGAGATTTTTGATATTTCTCCCGGCAATCTTGATTCCAGCTTGTGCTTCATCTAGCCCAGTGTTTCTCATGATGTACTCTGCATATAAGTTAACTCCTTACCACCACTCTATTTCCTAGTTAAGACTTTCAAAAGTCAGATTTTAAGTTAATTCCTCCAACCAGGCTTCCCTGATGCTCTGGATTAGGTTGGGTGCTCCTGAGATGTCTTCAAATGGCTCTGTGTTTTTCTTCCCTTGGAAAGTACCCGTGCTTCATTGCAATGATCTGCCTGCTTCCTGAGCGCAGGGACTGTTTCGTCTTCACCACTGGACACTGTGTGTCAAGTCTAGTCCCTGGTACATTATCAAAATAAAAAAACAGGGATGGCCAGATGGTTTGTTGCCTAGCCCTGCTATATTAATATCATGTGTTTGGAGGTAATTTTCTTCAAAAGTAAAACAAAGACACTGATTTCTTACAGTTGCTAAGAAAAGTGGATCAGATTCAGTCTTTCCCATTAGATTTCCTCCTTTTCCTAGAATATCTTCATTTAAAGCAGGCATTCAGATATAACCAGGTTACTAGAGGAGTAATTTGGCTAATCCATGTAGCATGAATTTTCTATCACATTTGTCTACAATGGGCTTCATTTATACACTATTTTATTTTGCCTCATTTGAGCTAATTTTTGAAATATTCAATATTCTTCTATTAAGACAAACTTAGTTTTTCAGAGGATTAGTCTCTTGTGAGAAAGCTTTTTGAACCTTTAAGGACAGAAGAACCTCAATCTCATTTTTTCCATCCCAAAACCTTTGATAATTTATTTTAAAATTATTTAGCTCATTTTTTTAAAATATTATATCATAGTACCATGTGATTTTTTTAACCAGAGATTTCAGAATTACCTATGGTTTTAAGTCAGTTTTGCAAAATGGAGATAATTAAAACTCTTTAGAACACAAAAATGTTTCAGATGACTATGTCAAGGGACCTCAAACCCCCTCAAGCTGCAGGAGAATGCAGACAATTGTATCCCCAGTTTACAGGGGACAGCATGAAAGTATAGAACCTTAATCCCCATGGCTGATTCATGTCAATGTATGGCAAAAACCACTACAATATTGTAAAGTAATTAGCCTCCAACGAATAAAAATAAATGGGGGAAAAAAACCTTATTACAAGGAAATCATTTGTAATTTTCTTTGATTTTGTAAGTAAATAGAATTTCATAGTTTGATATTATATTGTATTTTCATATAATTGTCACATTAAAATAAAACTAAAACAAGTAAACTTTAAGATAATATAGTTGTATTAAACAGTTTAAAAAGAGAAATGAAACTTTGGGGCAGAGTACTTGGCAGTACAAATATACTGAAGACTTTTAGTTTCCTTTCCACGAAGTTAATCATTTGACTAAGGTGGTGAAAATGTGAACTGACCTTCACATTTAAAATCGATATTAACCTTCTCTAAATAGAACATTCAGTTAAGGACAGCCATTTTTTAAGACTCAACTATAATGTATGTAGATATATATATGTGTGTGTGTGTGTGTGTGTGTGTATAGGTTTGTAGCATTTCAAATATAAAGTTCCACTGAATTTTAGAGCAAAAAGGGATCTTTCAGATCTGCTAGTTTTATGAAATTTCAAAGAAGTACAGTATTCTGATGATGTCTGGAGATGTAGCCTAGGAGTTCCCAAGTACAGTTTCATGTCTTGATTCTGATGTGTGAGGAAATTTTCATCAATCCTTAACCCAAGAGGAAAAAAGTACCAAATTTTTAAAAACATTCAATTACATTTGAAAAATGTTCTTTCTACTATTTTGATTGTTTCATGTTTCTTTATTTGGGGCAATAAAAATTGACAATCCTTCTCCCCTTTCTCTGGGCTTGTGTATGGAATTTTATTAGATTGTGATATCAAGCAATTTGACACTAAAGGATATTAGTCACTGCTGGTGCCTCCTAAAGTACAGGCAGGTAAGCTGAGGCCAGAGGTGTGAGATGATTTGTTTTATTTATTTATTTTTTGGGGGGGTCAATGTGTTCTCTCTCTTATTATTATTTTTTTAATTTTTATTTTTTCCCATTTATTTTTATTAGATGGAGGCTAATTACTTTACAATATTGTAGTGGTTCTTGCCATACATTGACATGAATCAGCCATGGATTTAAATGTGTTCCCCTTCCCGATCCTCCCTCCCGCCTCCCTCTCCACGCCATCCCTCTGGGTCTTCCCAGTGCACAAGCCCCAAGCACTTGTCTCATGCATCCAACCTGGGCTGGTGATCTGTTTCATCCTTGATAGTATACTTGTTTCAATGCTATTCTCTCAGAACATCCCACCCTCACCTTCTCCCACAGAGTCTAAAGTCTGTTCTGTTCTGTACATCTGTGTCTCTTTTTCTGTTTTGCATATAGGGTTATCGTTACCATCTTTCTAAATTCCATATATATGCGTTAGTATACTGTATTGGTCTTTATCTTTCTGGCTTACTTCACTTGTATAATGGGTTCCAGTTTCATCCATCTCATTAGAACTGATTCAAATGTATTCTTTTTAATGGCTGAGTAATAGTCCATGGTGTATATGTACCACAGCTTCCTTATCCATTCCTCTGCTGATGGGCATCTAGGTTGCTTCCATGTCCTGGCTATTATAAACAGTGCTGCGATGAACATTGGGGTGCACATGTCTCTTTCAGATCTGGTTTCCTCAGTGTGTATGCCCAGCAGTGGGATTGCTGGGTCATATGGCAGTTCTATTTCCAGCTTTCTAAGGAATCTCCACTCTGTTCTCCATAGCGGCTGTACTAGTTTGATGATTTGTTTTAGATTGCAGTTTAGAACCCAGATTCACAGAGCAGGTCTGTTCCTACTCCCTGTGCTGCCTCAGAAAGCATGGGACACACACACAGACACACACATAGTGGGATATTTTGTGCTGTTTTTGTTCAGTCACTAAGTCATGTTTGACGCTTTGAGACCTCATGGGCTGCAGCACGCCAGGCTCCTCTGTCTTCCACTATCTCCTGCAGTTTGCTCAGATTCATGCCCATTGAGTCAGTGATGCCATCTAACTATCTCAACTGCTGCCATCCCCTTCTCTTTTTTGGAGTATGAAATGGAACGTTACTCAGCCATAAAAAAGAATGAAACAATGCCATTTGCAGCAACCCAGATGGACCTAGAGATTATCATACTAAGTGAAGTCAAACAGAAAGACAAATATCGTATGATATCACTTACATGTGGAATCTTAAAAAATGATGTAAATGAACTTAGTTACAAAACAGAAAGAGACTCACAAACTTAGAAACACAAAGTTACGGTTACCAAAGGGGATAGCTCTGTGTGTGGGGGGTAGGGGATAAATTAGGAGATTGAGATTAACATATACATACTATTATATATGAAATAGATAACCAACAAGGACGTACTGCATGCTTTAGGGAACACTTTTCAATACTCCGTTAATAACCTATATGGGAAGAGAACCTGGAAAATAATATATGCATGTTATTGTTGTTTAGTCACAAAACAGTGTCTAACTTTGTGTGATCTGGTAGACTGTAGTCCACCGGGCTCCTCTGTCCATGGAATCTTCCAGGGAAGAATACTGGAGTGGGTTGTTATTCCCTTCTCCAGGGGATCTTTCCGACCCAGGGGTCAAACCTGCATCTCCTGCAATGGCAGGTGGATTCTTTACCACTGAGCCACCGGGGAAGCCCAGATGTATGCATATGTATAACTAAATCACTTTGTTGTACACCTGAAACAAACACAAATTTATAAACCAACTATACTCCAATATAAAATAAAAATTTAAAAACAAATACAAAGAAAGCATGGGATAGCTTATCTCCCCCTTCTGTGCCAAATCCAACAGTGGGAAGCTGAGTAGTCCATTAAGATCCTACTCACTAATTCATTAGGTGTTAAAAATTAAACCTATCTCTTTTGTCAAGTACCTTTCCTTTATTAATTATCCAATCACAATAGATTCAGTTGACTAATAACCCTTGTTACATGTATTTCCACCTTATCAATAAGGTCCATTGGGGTACTATAGTGTATGTGAAAGAAAGTTTATTTGAAAATTATTAGAGCATTTACAATGAAGGTAAATAAAGCCAGCCTGGTCTCAACAGGAGAATAGTGGGAAATTCATGAGGAGGGAAAATTACTTTCAATAGTAATTTTAAGTAGATTCAGTCTCCAGTGTTGAGCCTATGGAAGATAACATCTTAAATACAAATTTCATTCTCTGATGGAAGAAAAACTCTTGAACAGCTGGAGTCCAGGGAAGAAAATAGCCTCGAGTAGGGTACAATTCTAAAACATACAATAAAACCAGGCGCCTCATATTTTTATTTAGTAATTTATCTTGAAAGGGAGGCAAGTAAATATTTAAAAAACAAAGTCAATAATTTTCTTTTTATTTGTTCAGACAAATGAAAAGGTCAGTCACTGAACTCCTGAGATGATGAGCTCCCAGGAGACAGGACCACTGCAGTGAATTTTTTTTTTTTTCTTTTGTCTTGTAATTTCTGCCAGTTTGCAAAGAGCATGTACATTTACATAATATAAAGCAATGTGTTATCAATACAGCAAAATGCAGGATACAGCAGCTGGAGCTGGCAAAATTAACTGGACCTAAGGGGGAATTAACTCTTTTAGACTACACTAAATGTTCCCAGGATCTCTAGAAAGTAGACATTTTGGAGGTTGATGACAGGAACAGATGTTTCCTGCGATGCCTACCATTTCTGCAGATGGCACATACAAGGTGCAAAAAAAATTGAACAGCAAGAAATTAGAAATAATCCCTATGTTTCTATGAAGCACTAATATTTTATGAAACACATTCAGTCAGAATCTCAAACCATTCCTGTGATAAAGTACAGGTAACACAGGTGGAAGAAGTGAGGTTCAGAAGCTTCCAGGAGCTTTCTCTAGTGGAAACTGGTATCATGTGACTCCAGATTCAGCCTCCCTGCCACATTCCTCCACTCCATATCCAACAGATGTGTTCTTCTTAAAATTATTATTCAATTGTCTTGGGAGATGCTGGCATTTCAAGATTTGCACTCCCAGCTCCAAGCACATTCATTTTATCTGGAAGATGGCTATTGCTTTCTCTCCAAGCCTGTCATGACCACATACTCAGAGTCTTGGGATGGGAATCTTGCAGATAAGGGTAGGAAGTAAAGGGTTTGCCCAAACTCCAGGCCAGATCCAACTCCATGATTTGGTAACTATGTCTCTGGGCTTTCAGCTGAATTCTTTCCAACAGAACCTGTTCCTTCTCAAAGCTTCTTTCTTTTACTTTCTGACTCTTTGCAATTTCTTTCTGACTCTTTGCAACCCTTTGGACTGTAGCCCACCAGGTTTTTCTATCCATGGGTTTCTCCAGGCAAGATTATTGAAGTAGGTTTCCATGCCCTTCTCCAGGGAATCTTCCTGACCCAGGAATAGTCCTAAAACCCTTGTCTAACTCTGAGGGCTGACAAGTCACATGACATAAGGAGATGAGTATGTGTAGAAAGGTTCCAAGAACTAAACTAATACAAAGCAGTGTTAGGGTACTTGACTGGTCAAGTGGACTCTCCCAAGTCATTGACGGCTCCATTTCAGTCTTGCTGGGGTTTCCCTGGCACTGATGCTCTGACCTTCCTCTTCCCTGATCCATCTCCAGCAACATAGGGAAATATCTTGAGTTCCATTTTGCATTGGGAGTTAATTTTGGTGTCTGTAAACTTCTGGGGAGATCTTTTAGCTTAATGATGTTGTGACCTTGGTCGCTGACTTATATTTGCATTTCATTCATATTTTAAAACAAATGAAATTCAGCATATTCCCCCCCAAACTCTTAAGACATCTACCCTTTGTTCTGCCTTATAGTTACCCTGGGCTCTGAAATAAATCATGACATGAGTAAGGATTTTGACAGAGACAAAGATTCAACTACAGATGCTTGATTTATGATAGATTCAGTTAAAATGCTTTGATTTCAGAGAGCTCATCTGAATGTTATCAGAAGGAAGTAGATTATGAGGCTTGGGATGTGGAACTAGAAGCTCTCATCCTGATTTCACCACTAAGTTGCTCTGTAAACCCTGGGCAAGTCACTCTGTGGGCCCAATGGATTAGATGGGGTTAAGGCTGCTATCCTCAAGTCGCTGGTAACAAAAATGTTTCACTGGAAATTCTTGACAGGTGTCTGCTGCTTCCATATCTCTGGGAAACAGGCTATAAACATATACATAAAAACACATTCTCCCTTAGGTTTTTGGAAACAACTGTGAATCAGGTTCTTGAAGCATTTTGACAAGTCTCAGACAAAGTTCCCTAATCCCAGCACTGGAGGTTTGGAAAGATTCATCAGTTATGTTCATATTTATTTCTGACTATTGGCTAGTTATGGAGTCACAGGCATCTTAATTGTACATTAATTAGGAGCTGATTACATTAACTCATTTTATAGCAGCAAGTGATTATTAGCTTTCAAATAAAAAGCTATTTTAGTTTAAGTAGTCCACACAGTTTTTCAGGTGAAAAAGAATACACTATGAGACCTTAGAGCAGAATTCTCAATGTCTCCAGATGTTCCATCCTTTGGACTTCAGGACAGAATGTGTCTTGGAGAGCAGGTCAATCATGCAACTTAGACCTCTTCTAAGAGGGGTTTATAAACACGTCAGGGCATTGGAGTAGACACCTGGGATTTGGAGTCGAGCTTCCTTGTCTTACAATGTCTTTGATCTTGGACAAGCTCCTTGTTTGATTTGAGAGTTGCCACTGGGTTGTTACGAAACTCAGATGAACAATATGAAAATGCTTAGAAACCACAAATACATGTACAAGGATTCACTGCTACCTGTCCTGCCCATGCAAAGTTATCTCTCATTATCCTGCAGGGCAAAGACAATTTCCAAACCACTCAAGAGATGACTGGCTTAGGGGTAACTCTGTGATAGATGTAAGATGCACAGGGTGGGGTTCGGGTTTATGCACCGAAATGACAGAGGAGGTTCCAAAAAGAAGTGACTCATGCTGACTCCTGGGGACACCTGGAGGAAATCAGGCTTCCTTCCTGGCACATTTCGGAGAGGCAGGCCTAGGCTCCCTCCTCCACTGTGATTCTAGGGTTAAGGGTCCTTACCTGCAAGGTGCTTGAGAAATCTTCCTTCCATTTTCCTATATTTTCCACCTCCTTGTTGGAGGACAGAACACTTGTCATGCCCACAGCCCACATGGACAGAGGATTTGGAGATGGGCTAATGGCACAAGTTCAGGCTGGACAGCTAACTCTCCCTTAAATTCTGGGTCCATATCAATAGCTTCAAGTCCTTCTTAAGTTGCCCTCAGTTCAGTCACTCAGTCGTGTCCAACTCTTTGGGACCCCATGGACTGCAGCACGGCAAGCCTCCCTGTTCATACCAACTCCTGGAGCTTGCTCAAACTCGTGTCAATCGAGTCAGTGATGCCATCCAACCATCTTATCCATTGTCACCCCCTTCTCCTCCTGCCTTCAATCTTTTCCAGCATTAGGGTCTTTTCCAATAAGTCATTTCTTCCCATCAGGTGGCCAAAGTATCAGAGCTTTACATCAGTCCTTCCAATGAATATTCAGGACTGATTTCCTTTAGGATGGACTGGTCGGATCTCCATGCAGTCCAAGGGACTCTCAAGAGTCTTCTCCAACACCACAGTTCAAATGTATCAATTCTTCGATGCCCAGCTTGCTTTATGGTCCAACTCTCTCATCCATACATGGCTAGTGGAGAAACCATAGGTTTGACTAGATGGACCTTTGTTGGCAAAGTAATGTCTCTGCTTTTTAATATGCTGTTTAGGTTGGCCATAGCTTTTCTTGCCCTAGGTGAAGGCAAAAGATAATTTCTCCTCCAAGGAACAGACAAGTGGAAACCAGACTGTTTAAGGAACTCTTGTCCCTTGAGTCACCGTATATTATGAGTTTTCCAAGGAACCAGCTTGGGTGCCATTGCTTGCCTCTGACACTGTCTACTAGCTGCTCATCCTCTCTTCTCCCTGCACTCTAGTTCCTGCCATCTTTATGGCAACCCACTCCAGTGTTCTTGCCTGGAGAATCCCAGGGATGGGGGAGCCTGGTGCTCTGCCATCTATGGGGTCGCACAGAGTCGGACACGACTGAAGCGACTTAGCAGTAGCAGCAGTAGGCATCCTCATCGATGTTTTCACTTGTTTCTTCTCTTTGATCTCCCACCTTTTTTTTTCTTCTTCATAATAGTAACAATGATTATTAGTACAGCAAGTCTCTTACATATGGATGGATTCCATTTGAGAGCACGTTCATAAGTCCAATTTGTAAGTCCAACCAAGTTAGCCCAGGCACGCAGCAAATACAACAGGCTTTATGGTATTACACTGCAATAGGTTAATAATACTTTTTACACAAATAATACATAAAAAACATAAAACATAACAAAATGAAGAGCATTTTTAGAGTACAGTACCTTGCAAAGTATAGTAACAGGGTACAAAAGCTGGCATGTAGGGACTGGCATCGAGTGACCAGGCAAGAAGAGTTATTGACTGGGGGAGCGAGAGGAGGTGGGAGATGGTGGAGCTGAAAAATCATTAGCAATAGGAGATCAAGGGCTGGATGCAATTTCAGCCACTGATACTGATGGCACATGTTCCTTGATGGATTCAATTCTATCTAACCTCTTGAAAAAATGACCCAGTGATGTCTGGGTGGCTCTTTTGTTCTCATCACAGATGACATGGTAACACTGGATTGCATTCTGAACAGCTTCTGCAACCATCCCTTACTGTTCAACATTCAGGTCCTGTGACTCACAAACTATGGGACCACACACCAATTTAGCCAAAGAGCCCTCTCAGGATTTTCTCTAAGATCCCCAATATAGAGAAATGATGCTATTTTCTGACTCAATGATGCAGTTTTGGAAACCTTCCTAGTGACCTACTCCATTTGGAATGATTGATTTAACTATGTGGGAATTGCCTTTGGTGGTGATGGGGGAGTTGTCTTAGGGAGACCTTGGAAGGCTTTGCAGTTCCTGCCCCTCAGCCATCCCACTGTGGCATACAGAACCCTCCCTTTCAAATGGTGAGAAGAAGTTTAGGAGACCGAACCCAGCAGGAGTTGATTCATTCAGTTCAGTTGCTCAGTTGTGTCCAACTCTTTGCAACCTCATGAACCGCAGTATGGCAGGCCTCCCTGTCCATCACCAACTCCCAGAGTTTACCCAAATTCATGTCCATTGAATCTGTGATGCCATCCAGCCATCTCATTCTCTGTTATCCCCTTCTCCTTCTGCCTTCAATCTTTCCCAGCATCAGGGTCTTCTCAAATCAGTCAGCTCTTCACATCAGGTGGCCAAAATATTGGAGTTTCAGCTTCAACATCAGTCCTTCCAATGAACACCCAGGACTGATTTCCTTTAGGATGGACTGGTTAGATCTCCTTGCAGTCCAAGGGACTCTCAAGAGTCTTCTCCAACATCACAGTTCAAAAGCATCAATTCTTCGGTGCTCAGCTTTCTTTACAGTCCAACTCTCACATCCATACATGACTACTGGAGAAACCATAGCCTTGACTAGATGGATCTTTATTGGTAAAGTAATGTCTCTGCTTTTTAATATGCTGTCTAGGTTGGTCATAACTTTCCTTCCAAGGAGTAAGCGTCTTTTAATTTCATGGCTGCAGTCACCTTCTGCAGTGATTTTGGAGCCTACAAAATAAGGTCAGCCACTGTTTCCACTGTTTCCCCATTTACTTGCCATGAAGTGATAGGACCAGATGCCATGATCTTAGTTTTCTGAATGTTGAACTCTAAGCCAACGTTTTCCCTCTCCTCTTTTACTTTCATCAAGAGGCTCTTTAGTTCTTCTTCACTTTCTGCCGTAAGGGTGGTGTCATCTGCATATCTGAGGTTACTGATACAGTGACTGCTATTGTGGGCTATGTTCTGTGTGTCAAGGTCCTAGCCCTCTGGTAACTAGCCATCACCATCTGGGCTCTCTGGAGCCTTGTAAAGTGAGAATATGAAGCTCTGTGATCACTCCAAATCTTCTGAGATTTCATATTCTATTTACATTTGAGGTATAACTGATAGAATTCATCTTCCCAGGGCAACTTTCAGTAGAGAGTTGGGTGGGAATGTGTATCTCAAGCAGGCCTGGAAGATGTGCCCAGTGGGTGAGAACAGAGGAAAACAGCCATGGCTGGCAGGCTGAGTTGGGCCAGACACGGTTTTTCTGGATGCTCAGTGTTAAGCTCTGCCCAGCTAAGAAGTCCAGCATCAGTTGTATATTCCCATGACATTGTTAAATTCCCCTCCATGCCTACACCCTCTGGAGACCGTCATTTCCCTGCCAGGCTGTGCTTCCAGAATTCATCAACAGGTCAATCTCCTAGTCTGTATTCCTGCCCACACGAGTAGATCCTGTGCCAGGCTTTGGCTTTCTCACTTTCCTTGACAGTCTGCCTGCTTGGTCCTGCTGGGAGTGGGTCAGCCTGCCATCTGCCCAGGGCTCCAGGTAGGGAAACAGAGAAGGCATGATTTGAAAGGAAACCTCCTCATTTACATGTGGCAGAAGCAGTTTCATGGTGGAAGCAATGTGTAGTTATATTGTCTACAAATCGCCAACTCAGACCTCAATATGAGGTCATGTAAAGGGAAGATGAACTCGATAAAAATCATAACCTTGAAATGTACTGGGAACAGGTAATTTTAGGAGCAGTCATCCTCTGGATTAATTATGGAATTATTATTAGTGTACTACCAAAGAAATTACCTTTTACTGCTTTGAAGCTATTTCCTCTTCTTGAAACAGAGAAGCAAATCCAGAAAGAATATTTATTCTAGGAAGACCACCTACTTTCAAAGAACAATCTTGCCTCTGTTTATGTTAACTTCCCAGTTGAATATCATCCTCCCAGCTTTTGCTAACATGCTTGTACATTATGCAGGAGCCATTTGGGTTGTAAAACCAGTTTACAAATAAAGAGATTTCAGAGATCTGTTTAACAAGAAGGCAAAATTAGTGATCAAAGAATTCAGCTGATTAGAAGGGGAGTAGAAAAACTCGGGAGATAAGAAGAGACAGAAATGAAGGGGAAGATGATGACGTGGGTGTTAATGATCAAACCAAAAACCAGAGGGCCCTGAGTCCTCAGGAAGACAGACTCGTTCCCTCCCAGTGCTATTAGGAGCCTGGGGACTGGGAGGGCTGATGACACAAGGGTTGTAGTTTTCTGCTTACAAAGTTCTTTCACTTAGGTCAACTCCTTTGATCTTTTCAGCAATCTGCAAAGAAAGCAGACCCATTTCACAGATGAGATGGACGAGAGAAGTGACTTGCCCAAAGAAACACGGTTTGTTTTTTTTATCACAGTCATGATAGTCAGTCCATATCAGTAAACTCCAGCTAATCTGCTATGCTTTTCATCAAGTCCACCTTCTCCGTCAGTGAAGACATTGTTCTGTTGTAGTATAACTGGAGAAGTATCTTGCACACCTTTGGGCAGCCTGTAGTGGTGTCCATTCCTGATAACCAGACTTCCTCAGCGATCTCTTTCCAGAAATTACATTATTAATTTCTTATGCTTTCTTTTTATCTTTTTTCTTATATTTTCTTTTGATTTTTTGTTTTAATTTTTCATATAATTTGTTTTATATTGGAGTATAGTTGCTTTACAATGTTGTTAGTTTCAGGTACACAGCAAAGTGATTCAGTTATACATGGGCTTCCCTTGTGGCTCAGCTGGTAAAGAATCTGCCTGCAGTGTGGGAGACCTGGGTTCGATCCCTGGGTTGGGAAGATCCTCTGGAGAAGGGAAAGGCTACCCACTCCCATATTCTGGCCTAGAGAATTTCCTGGACTGTATAGTCCATGGGGTCGCAAAGAGTCAGACATGACTGAGTGACTTTCACTTTTTTCATACATATACATATATCCATTCTTTTTCAGATTCTTTTCCATGTAGGTTATTAGAGAATATTGAGTAGACTTCCCTGTGCTATACACTGGGTGTTTGTTGTTTATCTGTTTTACATATAGTGGTGTGTACATGTTCATCTCAAACTCCTATGCTTTCTTGGAAAAGGCAGATAGCATTAAAAAGATTAATTTCCAAAGGGAAAGGAAAGAAGGTGGGATGGAGGAAAGATAGATGGAAGCTGTGATGGACACACATTCTCTGGAATACTCTTCAACACTGAGTACAGAACTGCACCCAAACACCTCATCTTGGCACCAAAGACCCCTTCACTTTCCCATCCTTATAATCCCGACCTTAGATGTGGCCTAATCAAGGCACATACCATCATTGGCTGCTTCCCAGAACACCCTGCATTCTCTCATCACTTCTCCACAGGAATGTCACTCTCAACAAAAATCCACTTCTCTGTTCTGTGTCCTTCCTCCTCTTCCTTCTTTGTTTTGGAACTTTATCCTATGCTAATTGTAAGAATGGCTAGCATTAAATACAGTGTTTACTGGTTTTTCTATTGCTACTATAATATATTGGGTTGGCCAAAACTTTCCTTTAGGTTTTTCCATAAGATGGTATAAAAAACCCAAACAGCTTTTTAGCCAAGCAGAGATTCCCATAAAGCGAAAGGCTTAAAGTGATGCATATTTGTTATCTAACAGTTCTGTGGGTCAGAAGTCTGCACTGGTTCTCACTGGACTAAAATTGAGGTCTGAATTAGGGCTGTGTTCCTTCTGGAGGCCTTAGCGGGGAGTCTGTTTCCTTACCTCTTTCAGCTTTTAGAGGCTATGTGTCTTCCATGACCCATCGTCTTCTTCCTCCATATTCAGAGCCAGCAGTGTTGGGCCTTTTCACACCACCATGTTTCTGTTAGCTCTCCTCTGCTGGGCTTCTCCACATGCAAGGACCCTGAGGCTTCCACACTGGAAGCAGGGCTTTCACCAACTTGTTTACCATTGTGACCTCAGGGACTGACAATAGTGAATGAAGGCTCTGTGTAAATGTCACCTCCCCAAGCTGCTTTTCCAAATGTCTGCTCCTAGAGTCCATCTCTATACACAATGCTAGGTTGTCAACTCCTGGCCAGGCTGTCTCAGAGCCTTACTTCTCAAGGTGTGCCCCACTGCACCCAGAACAGCATGTACCCAAAACTACAAAGTCTGGGGGCCTTGTAGTTTCTAGCATCATTCGAATTACTTTGCCTACTCCCTTGGCAGGGGACAGATCCAAATACTTTAGAATGCTCTTTCCAGTTTTCTCCTCCTCCAGGTCTAATGGGTGTTGATAAAAGAGTGAATATTCATAAACTCTTCTAAATCTTTCCCAAGCCCCATCATCCTATTGATCCTTCACCAGAAATGACTCCTCTTCCTGTAGTCTCAGGACTTCTCCAACTATACAGCACTGATAATAAAACTTCTAGGTTAATGGCGAAGAGATTCTCCCCCGTTAGGGACACCCAGAGAGGTTCACAGAGTTACATGAAGAAGAGGAGAGGGAGGAGGGAGATAGAGATGAGCAGGAAGAGAAAAAGGGGGACTCAAGAGGAGAGAGACAGATCTACGCAGCTGTCTGTTCCCAGAGTGTTCTTCATAGCCCAGACACCCACAAAGATTCACAGAATTGGATTCGGAAGAGAAGGGGAAAGGAGGAAATAGAGGTGTTCTGAGGTAGAAAACAGAGAGTCAAGATTGGGAGAGAATAATCTTCGGTTTAAAAATAGGGCTTCTCTTCTTTTTTTTTTTTTTTAAGTTATAGTGTATTGAAAATGAAAATTAAGGAGTAGTAGAGGAGTACTACAGGACTTTTAAAAGAAATAAGAGAAAAAGAAAAATAGAAGAGAAAAAGGAAAGAAAAAAAAGAAGAAAAAAGAAAAAAAAAAGAAAAAAAAATTTTTTTTCCCCTAATTAAAAAAATCGTAAAAATCTATGAAAATGAAAGTTAAGGAGTAATGGGGGAGTAATAGGGAATTTTAAAGGAAAATAAAAGAGAAAAAATAAAAAAAAAATTTTTTTCCTTACTTAAAAAAAAAAAAAAGTAAAAATATATCTAGGAATTTCTCTGGAGCTGTTGCGGTCAGTGTGGTTTCGGCTCAGTTTCAGATAGCTCCTCGTTCCAGCTTACACTTCTCGATATCTACAGGCCCCTTCCGGTGTAGTCGGTGTTTTCTACAGGGATTTTAATCTGTTGCACCAGTCCCTTCTGAAGCGGTTCCCTTTGTTTATTTGGCTTCTGTTTGCTGGTCTCTTCAGAGCCTCATTTCCGCCCTGACACAGGCGGGCGGAGGTGGACTCTTATTCAGGTAGCTAGTTCCGTCGCTCTGCGGGGCGGGGCTGGCGCTGCGGGGAGGGGCTGATGCTGCTTTCTCCGTCTGCGCTGCTCAGGCTCCCGGCTGTTCTATATGGAGCGCGCCCCGCGCTGCGCGAGGTTCCAGCCCTCGGGTGTTCCACAAAAGCGCGGAACGAAAAGCTGCGCCTGCTCTCTGTGCCTTCCCTGTCAGAGCGGTCCAGGCAGCCAGGGGCTTGGTGGGCGCACTCTCCCCAGGTGTGGTGCGCCCACGCCCTTCCGCGGACCCAGTCTCAGTTTCCGCTGGTGCCAGTCGGATGCGTGCGCCTTCTGCCCTTCGCGTCCCCAGCCCCAGTCCCGCCCGCGCCGGTCGGGTGCCTGCGCCCTGTGTCTCGCGGTGACCTTCCCCTCCCCCCTGCCTCCTGCCTCTGGCGGGGCTGGGCCAGTCCGCAGCCTGCGAGCTCTTCTCTGGATTTTCTCCGTCTCTTTGTTCTGTGAATGGCCAGCAGTGTGTTCCGCCGGTTAATTTTCTCTCTCTCTTTTGGTCTCCCACAGTTCAAGTTGGCAACTCACAGAAGCTCCCTCCGATTGTCCTCAGGGCACTCAGGCCCGGACCCTACCCCAAGCAATGCCGCCTAAGACTCCCTTCCTGGGACGGATCTCCGTCCTTAGCTCTTTTGTCTCACTTTTTATCTTTTATATTTTGTCCTACCTCCTTTCGAAGACAATGGGCTGCTTTTCTGGGCGCCTGATGACCTCAGCTAGCGATCAGAAGTTGTTTTGCGAAGTTTGCTCTGCGTTCAGTTATTCTTTTGATGAATTTGTAGGAGAGAAAGTGGTCTCCCCGTCCTACTCCTCCGCCATCTTGGCTCCTCTCCCAGAAATGATTCCTGAACTCAGAACTGAGGAATTTCAAGCACGAAGGGGCAACGCCCCACTGAAATGCCTGGTCAACTCCCACTTAAGATTCACAGGCTTGGATGTGTTGTTGGCCAGCCTTCCCATTTGAGAGTCCTGGACTGAATGCGAAATTTCTTCCTGAAAACTCTGAAGACAAACCCCAAGGAAAACCAACTGCCCTCCCCAAACCCCTGCTTCCTTTCAGCTATTTAAAAAATCAATTTCTGATATCTTACAGAGTAATTAATATATGGAATTTGAAGTCAGAAAGACCTGGCTTCAAATCACAGGACAGCTGTTTCCTAAGTTGATCTAGAGGAAAATGTTTTCTTCTGAACAGGGTCACCGGGCATAGCTCTGAGGGCTGTTAACTGTACAATCTCAGTGGATGCTGTTCACGTAGACCACCATGAAAATAGCACCTTCTAGAGTGGAATGCTACAACAGTGCCATCTGAGCTTTACTCTACTAGGGTGAAGGCTTCCCAGGTGGCGCTAGTGGTCAAGAACGTGCCTGCCAATGAGAAGATGCAAGAGACTGAAGTTCTATCTCTGGGTCAGGAAGATCTCGTGGAAGAGGGCATGACAACCCACTGCAGTGTTCTTGCCTGGAGAATCCCATGGACAGAGGAGCCTAGAGGGCTACAGTCCATAGGGTCACAGAGTCAGGCATGACTAAAGCAACTTAGCAAGCACACACACATGCTACTAGGCTGAAGTTTGATCAGCTGCCACATGTGTTGGTTATGGAGGTGGATTGACAATATTGTAGTTCATGTCCTTGGCGTCTACTAAGGCCACAATAAATATCAGGGCATTTTTATGTTTTGAAGTTGGTTTGGGAATGTTCTCATCTACACTTGGCTGAGAGCATTTTCCACCACCACTCACAAGTGAGTCCTTTCAGCCTTTTCAGTGCACACAAACATATAATTTGGCTCATGATGGATTGAGGCTGATTATTGTTTACGATGGAGTGTTGTGCTTTCATCTGAGCCGACTCATTAGACACAGAGAATGAGACAGGTGCTGCTCCGTGGAGTGGGGACACCACACACAGCCTCTCTGCCTTGTCACTCTGGCTTGGGTACAAGGGAAAGAATGTTCCAGGGCAAATACCACTGCCCAGGTGATCTTTCCACATCTTGACTCTGAGTACATTGCCTTCCCACTGAGCTCATTTCCCATAGCAAAGAAAGAGCCTCACTCCATTTGTGATATGTACCCACTGCTGGCTTTCAGGTGCTATGCCTGCCCCTTCCCTCTCACCCCTTTCTGGACATGCTGATAAGAAAGCCTGGCACACCCTCCACCTGCAACTCCTGGGCTGTGTGCATAGTGGTTTCTGCCCCAGCCCCTAACCACTTGCCCCGTTCGTTACTCAGGTTATTCTGGGTGTCTTTCCTGTTCATCCCAGAAAGTTCTGTTATGTGAATATCAGTCTTATAATTTCGGTCCATGTGTAGCATCATCAGTTTCAATATTAGAACTGATTTTTTCCATTTTTTTTTTAATTGGAGGCCAGTTGCTTTAAAAATATTGGATTGGTTTCTGCCATACATCAATATGAATCAGCCACACATCAACATGAATCAGCCACAGGTGTGTGTGTGTGCATCTATCCTTCCTGAACCCCCTTCCCAGTGCGGAGTTGATCACATCCTCCACTGAGTGACCACATAGCATTAATTTCGCCTTTTAATGTTTTGATTTGGAGGCAACCAGGATAGAAGAAAAGAACAGTACACATGAGGCCGAAAGATTTGAGTTTGAGTCTTCACTTACCTGTGGTGGTAGTGAAATGACTTACACACCATCACTTTTTTGAAACGGGCAGTGTGATGAGTCAGTGGATGAAGTCTTTAAAGTTCCGAATGCCACGTCCACATATGGTAGTTGCTGGGTTGTGCTGATTCAATGCGATAATGACTTCAGAGTGATTAGAATATGGAATAATGACTTTAAAGTGCTTAACACAATGCTTGGCATACAGTAGGTATCCAACAAAAGTGAGCTTGCTTTCTATTCACCCTGAGGTTCCTCTATCACCAGTAAGGAATTCAGTGATAGACCTTTACTGCTTGCTTGGCTAATCTGTGTGTCCTGTCCAAACTTTGCACTGGGTCACCTATCTGAAAGTAAACTCATGCCAGGAGAGGGCACCTGATTTCTTGATGCTAAGGGTTCATGAAAGGGGCAAGAAGGCATCATTGTATGGAGTTGCCATCAGCTGACCTGGACAATAGGCCTTCAGACTATCATTGACCAATTCCTCAAAGGTCAGGTAAAAAGAGGAAGCCAGGTATTTGGATGTGAGTGAAAAAAGTGCCCATCTCATGGAAGAACAGAATTACAGTGGTGGATTTGCTAAAACACAAATTGTAACTCACACTTTTACAAAAGTGTACTTTGAAAGGAAGGAGTAAGTAGAACAGAGAGGAGAAATCACACTTTGGGATGGATGTAGTGGGAGGCTCAGCATCTTAAATGAAAAGGCAATGGTTGAGAAGGGAATCGTCTAATATTTGTAGGGAATTATAATTATGAAACCCTGTATAATGCAGGTCTTGTCATTTTGAAGTAGCATTAAGAGTAATGATAGTTAACATGATCTTCTTTTACTACATGGCAGCAGAGATTTGAGTGATTATTTTTCCTTTCTCTTTTTAGCTCAATTTCCCCCTTATGCCCAGTTATTTGCTGTTTACAAAGAGAGATGAGATAATCCCAAAGTTAGGTTTAATGTTCATTAATAGACAGAGAACTCTTCTTTCAACGGAATGGTTCTGTTTTCTGGCCACCCCTCCTTTATAGAATAAGAAAATTCTAGATTGTCAGAGCCAGAGATTCTCCTAAAGAATCCAACCCCCTCTTCCTAGAGATGAGGAGACTGAGGCCTAATGAGATGAAGTATCTTGCCTACAGTCATATAATCAGTTAATGATTGTATCACTTGCCCTTCTTCCCCTGTATTCTACCACATGCTACCTAAGGGGTCATTTCTCAGTATCAAGAGGAATGTTTTTAACCCACCTGTATATTTAATGTGAACTTGAGTTTTCCTAAACTTCTATCTGGGTCACAGATAACACACTTTGTCATTGATCCTGCTGTACTTTGTGGTCCTTCATCAAGTCTTAAAATGCAAGGAGAACTTAAGTTCTAAGCCTGAGCATCTCACACAAGGTAGGGATTCCCTTTGTCACATTTCTGATGAGTAAACATCTAGTTTTCTTTAACAGTTCCAGTGACAAAGAGCCAGTGCTCACTCTAAGTCGTTCTACTTTTTCTTAGTCACTTTTAATACAATAGCCTTGATTCAAGCCAGCCTATCCTTTCATCATAATGTTTATTCTTATTCAAAAACCTAAATCCTTTCCTCTTAGGCCAGAAACATTTTTCTCAAGAGAACATTTTCTTGCTTTCTCCCAAATTTTCTTGACCCTGTTCTATTGTGTTTGTTTGATCCATCAATGTTTCAAGTCTATTAAATATTGGAGGTTATTGCAGGTCTTGGTGAACTGATGGCAAAAATGAACAGTCCTGCCTATTTTGCCTTCTTTCTGATGATTAGTGGTTATGTATTCTTTTCTTCAGTGTCACAACAACCTCATGGAAGAAGCAGCAGGGGGATGCTGCTGCAGATGGTGCGTGAGAGAAGAAGAAGTTACTTCATTCAGAGGCATCCACTCAGCTGGTAAGAGACTTCAGACTTGCACATTGATCAGTATCATTCAAGGTCAGTTTTGTTTTCTATTGATACAATACTATGTGTGCCATCCTCATGAAAACATTGCTTTGCACCTGTGACTACATCTGGGAATGGAAGGACATTTCAGGGGAATGTGGGATGGATCCTTGCACCCATAAAATCCATCCAAGACTATAATCACCTCCCCCCGCCCCCCACCATGTCTTGTTGACATGACAAGAGCCACCAGGAAGTACAGGAAATTTTATTCTGTACACTGTGTCTATTTTGAGTAGCTCACTCCCTCTCTTCTGGATTCATATCTAGCCTAGATCTCTTAGAATGGAAACACAGTGTTTTCTTTTCTCCCAGATTGTGCACAGCTTCCCAAATTCATAACAGCCACTCGCATTTGATTTCCACACTGGAATCTTGCCTATGAAATGTGTCCAACTGTTCCTAGGTAATTTCTCAGTTTTAGGTTAATTCCAATCATGTTGAGACAAAACAGACTTATGAGACATAAGCTCAGCTTTTCGATTGTGAGAACTGACATTTTTTCCTTTAGTTCTAGAAAGAATGAGAAATTAGTTGGGAAGGGATGGAGGCAAAACAGCAGCTCTTGACAGTCGGCACAGTGCAGGGTAGTGAACGGGGAAGAATGTACCTTTCTTTGCTCTCTAGCCCTCAGCATCAAGGTTGGTAAGACAGGCGTCCTGATATTGACCTGCTCGTCTTCCTGTATATTGTGCAATAGCACGTGATTTACCCCCTCATGCTGCTGGAAACACAGGAATCTCTTGATAAGTGGTGATTTCTTGTTTTATGACAAATGAGATCAAACACGAAACAAGCTCTGTAAACTTCAAAGGTCTCATTACTATTGTATTGCTGAGAGTTTCACTTCTTAATTAAAGGCCACACCCTTGACTTTTTTGGAACAGCATTGAATCCCAAAAGCTGTCTTTGATCTCCCTGACGAGGTCACACCCAGGTTTTTAAATACAGTTATAATCTTCAACTAATCATAGTATACATGCTGACAGCTTGCTGCCTAGAACAGGGTGAGTGTAAACCAACAGTCTTACCCACCACTTCTGTCTCTCCATTCTTGGATTAATCAGATAAGAAGTGAGAAAGAGCTCTGACTTTCCTCTTTTGGAAGACTTCCTGCAAAACAAGTCATTCTGGTCTAGGAAGCTCTACTGTCCTACCTAATCCTTCTGCGGGGTGGGTCAGCAGAGAACAGAAGTCAGCCCAGTGTTGAAAAGCACGAGTCTTAGAATCAAACAGGTGGGCTGATTCAAGACTAGCCATTCCACTGCTATAAAGTAAGCAGTAGGTTATATCATCACACTGAGTCCATTTCCCTCGCCTGTAAAACGGAACCAAACTGCCTACTCGTTGTGTTCCTGGGAAATGGAAAGGGATGATATGTGTGCTGTACTGATTTCATATCAGGGTTGCTTTTCAGACTCTCTCTATGTACACTGATGACTGCCTCATCAGGGCGCTTTTCTTTCCTATGCAGAGGAATCTGCCCCTTCCCAGTTCCAGAAAGGGGCTCTTTCCACTCAAATGGCTTCAGTCTGCTTAAAGGGCCAAAAAGAACAAAATCCTCATAGGCTTATTCATTCATTCACTCATTCAATCTATGGACTCCCATCAAGATCCTCCAATACGAGATACAGGTTAATTGGAAGTTATATTCCATGTTAAAATACTAACCAATCACTTGGACTGTATCAGAAAATAATCATTTAAGCAATGCCTTAATTTGATAGTAGTGCTTCTGAGATGTTTGTATTTTCAAAGTGATATAAATCCTTCATATGCTTTCAGACACATTTGAGTGATTCATTTATACTCTAATATATCTCAGAAACTTGCAAAATTATTTTATTTGAATGAAATAAATATGTATACATGTCTATATCTAATCTATCTCTTATATCCTTGGGAATAATATATTCATGTCATGTTTCCATGATTCAGACAGATCCCTGGAAATAAAGGGCAATGTGTTATTTACTAGCAAATAATTCTAGATTTACTGTATATAAAGGATTTTAGCTTTTCTCATCCAAAGTGAAACACAGTTAACCCATGCTGGCATTCTTTTATTGAATATACATTTATGAAATGGCAACTTCAAGGTGAGCCTGATCAATTCTTCAACTCTGCCATTCCCGTTGAGCCTTTTCCAAAAGTCTCCTCAGGCAAAGCCAGATATTGAATATTGTTGGTATGCTGTGGAGGGAATGTTATAGTTAAAAGGCAGATATTAAATCCAAAAGTAGTTGTTGGCCTAAGGAGGCAACAAAGCTCCTGACTGGACTTGTAAAGTCAAGTAGACAATGAGAAAGAAAGGAGGCAGGTATGGAAGACATGTTGTATCTTTGTGTCTCTTTCACATTCCTATGTTGAAGCCCTAAACCACCTTCCCTACCCCTGCCCCCTGAAGGTAATGAGGTCATGAAGGTGGAGCCCTCATGATGACATTAATGCTCATATAAAGAAGAAAAATTAGCTTACTCTGTCCACGCCATATTCTTTGCCACGTGAAGATAGAACAAGAAGGTGGCCGTCTGCAAACTGAGAAGAGCGCTCTCCCCAGACCTAGCCCTGCTAGCACCCTGATCACAGACTTCCAGCCTCCAGAGCTGTAAGAAGTTTCTGTATAAGGCAGTCAGTCCATGGTATTTTGTCACTGCAGCCAGGACTGACTGCTATAAAGTAGAAGAAGCATTTTGGGCATTTTGCTGCATGTAGAAGAATCAGATATACAGCAGTGCATACGATTAAGATGGTATAGATTAAGTGGTGTAGATGGATTCAAAGCATGGAAGACCAATGCCTGAGACATTGATTTTTATTCCAACAATCAGCCAGCCCTTACTGAGTATTATTGCATGGTCAACTGGAGATACAATGTGAAAATATTATTCTCCTCAAGCAGTTTTGTCCACTGGTTGTACCCATTCAAGCACTACCCAGGATACAGGTCAAGGGTTCGTCTTGTCTAGTGTGTCTCTAATGTAGCTTAACATGTACTGGACAGTCATAGTTTAATACTATTTGGTGCTTAGCTTTGACACTTACCACCTCTCTCTCTCTCTTTCTGATTCTTCATGAGAAATAAGTATTTGGTGAAAATTTGATTTACCAGTTAACTCTTCTATAGGGATAAAAAAATGTTTGTCAAAAGAAGAGCTGCTCTCCCTGCTGGTTGTATTTTTCACTGTGAATTAATTAAATGACATGGTGTAGGTTCAGTTTGACATATTGATTGTCTCTTTGCATCCTGAGGGGGAAAATCAGGGTCCAACCTTGGACTGGTGAGGTAAATGCACATGGTGGGTATTCAAGACCAAATACTTCTTAACACCTTTGCTGTTTTTCTCTGAGCAACAGCATAATTGGATATAGTAGGAAAGAGCACAAAAATATGGTAGGCACTATGGAAAGGAGTGAAATGAGGTCTGGTCAGGACTCAGGAGACACCCTAGCTCCTGTTCTGACACAAATGCACAGTGTGGTTCTTGGCAAATGGCTTAAAAAGACGATAACTTTTTCTGATGTACTGAAAAACAATAATATCTAGTCCTACTCCAGAGTCTTCTAAAGATACAAAACTAAGAAATAAGTATAGTATGAGTGATTATAAGAAGTGATTATAGTATGAATAAATGTAAAACAGACAAACAAAAAAGCTCATTTGTGATTATCATCCATGGCAGTGAGTCAGAATCACCTGTTGTGAATTTTAAAAGTCACAAATAACCAGGTTCTCACTCAGACTTCCTGAGTCATCTCACCCTCACCTTCACTCTTCCCCGCCCACCATACACAGAAAATGGAAACATGTGATATGAAAAGAGGCAGAGCTGGAAGAGGCCATCATCCTGGGTTTCACATGAGGTGTGTTTTCAAAGTGAGACTGCTAAACTGAGCATCTCTTTAAGGCAGGAAGCAGGGGGGGCTTTGTGTCTAGTTAGTGCCCTTCAGCCTGAAATGGTCCATTAGCCGCAGCCCAACCCTGAGCGCAGGCACCTGACCAAAGGCAGGAGACGGGGTCTGGATGTTAGGGTTTTAGTCTCTGCAAGTCATAGCTGTGTGACCTTGGGCAAATCAATTTCTGTCTCTAATCTCTGATTTCTTGACCTGAAAAGTAAGGTGATATAATACAGTGACCCTTAATGTTTTCTGAAGTACAGATTCTCAGGGGACAGATGTGGGCTTGAATTCTGGCCCCGGCATTTATTTTTGACCATCTGCAAATTAAATGGCTCCTAGTCTGTTCATTTCCTTCTGTTTTCTGCTCTGTTTGAAACTGGGTGTGTGTCTAACAGCCGCATCTACTTCAGGCCTACCCTCTGCCTGTTTGGCTCTCAATTAAATATACGGAGTGATGATGACTAAACATGTAATGAAAGGAGAGAAAGCCTGAGCTATGAACACACACTTCTGGTTCTAAAAGGTCTGAAACATGCAAGTTCTTAAGACCATGCCTCTGAGGAGATGTTGGCACATTAACCAGTCTGTCAAACGTTAGCATTTGCGAAGTACTTTCCAAAACATGTTATCATTTGTGTTTTCCAGCCATTCTGAGAATCAGACAGGCACAGATTGTTTTCCTCTTCTGCTGTGGGTGCACCTGAGGCCCAGAGATTTTAAATGACCAAGTCTACCTTGCTTCTTGTTTATAACAACACTGATCATTATTTGTAGTACAATATATATGGTGTTCTTCCATGTTCAAACTTCTTCTGTATCACAGCATCTATAAATAGCACATTGAAGTAAAATTCAACCTTGCTGGCCCATTTTACAGCTGAAGAGCCCTCATTTCTGAGAGATTAACTCATTTTTCCAAGTTCATGAAAATAGATAAGTAGCAGCTTCAAGAATTTTATTCTCTGAACTCTTTCCTTCAGTCCTTTGGACACTGTATTGACCGTGTCTTTAATTACTTCTGTAGTTTCATCGATTGATCATCTTTTCTGAAAGAATTATTTGATAGAATCGACAAATTAGACAACAGAGCAGAAGAGTGGTCCTATTTGTGCTTATTTCATGCCTCTTGGGAATATCAAGACATAAAAAGGGAAAGATCATCTCATCAACCCAAAGAATTCTTCACATCAGTTTTGTCCATTGACAGAGAATAGTCCCCAGACCCAGATGTCATCCACTGATGTGTTTAGATACAGGTCATTTCTGAACTGCACACCAGGATTACCCCATGTGGTTTCAAGTTACTTCAGTCTGATATTTTGACTTGCACATGAACTCTATGTGTTGAGAAAGTCATTGATCTGAATTTTGTGATGGCTGCTAAATGCTGATATGAGTTACAAAAATAAACCGAACAGGTAAATCAGAGATTTCTATCCCTAGTTTAGGGCCTTGCTGGTGGCTCAGTGGTAAAGAATCTGCCTGCCAATGCAGGAGATGCAGGTTTGATCCCAGGGTCAGGAAGATCCCCTGGAGTAGGCTCTTTTCCTTTTTTAGAGATTTTTTTTTTTTAAATGTGGCTCATTTTTAAAGTCTTTATTGTATTTGTTACATTATTGCTTTCATTTTATGTTTTGGTTTTTTGGTCCCAAGGCATATCGCACTCCCTGTGTTCCAATATCTTAACCACTGGACCTCCAGGGAAGTCCTGAGCTGCTTTCTATAATCAGTAGACTTACCTTCTAACCATTTGAGAGTTATTAGGCATGTGGTATTTATCCAGAATGCTCAGTGGCATAGAATAACTGTAGCTTTTGGTACAAATAAAAGATACAATATCAAAGACTTTTAAATGGTTTAGTAGCTCAGAAAAGAAAAATCATCTCAATTCAACAGTGTTCCCTCCTGTTTGTGCATTTAATCCAGGTTCCTCTTTATGAGTTTCGGCTCTTGCTCAGAGAATTCTTTCTGCTGCTCTTTGTTCTGTTTATAGATGTATTTTGTTGAGTCTCCAAATGAGGAAAAAAAAATTACAAAGAAGAAAAGACCGTTTACATGTTATGATTTATTGTCAAAATGGTTATGGTGGTGAGTGGGGATTCACTCTAGTTTATGAATAATATATTTACACTATTATGTCTCTTGGTAAATTTATAAGATTGATGTTCAAAAGAAAGAGACTCTAAGCATGATGAATTGCTACCACATAAAGGTAGTCAATCTTTATCAGCTTCCCACCAAAATGAGCTGGAATGGTTGCAGAAATGCCACAAGAGCTTTCCAACTGGTGCTTTCTGCTGTATTCTTCCAATTCTTTCGGAAAAGAGATATTAAGCATCAGACCCACATTTTGTGATAACTTGGGTGGGTTCAGCTACAGTGGATGCTGGGATTTATTAATACAGAAGAAGAGGCAAAATCTACAATTCAGTTAGAAGTAGGGCTTTTGGAGTAACTGAAGGGTTGAAATTTCAGCAGTTGAACACACATTGTATTCAAATAGGCAGTGAATTTCATTTAGATTCAAGCTGGTGTTAAGGAAATGGATGTAGATGGAGCCAGGCAGCATCAATTTTCTGAACAGTGACTTTTTGTAGCTAGAAGGAGTATAGCATTCTGGTTTCTTCATTCAACTTATGTTCCTTTAGTGCCTACAGTGACCCAAGCATGGCCACAGGCCTTGGATACATCAAAGTACAAAATGAATAAGTCCTTGCCTTCAGGAAACTTACACGCTACTGGGAGGAAGACAGAAAGAAATTAATAAATAGGTAAGTAGGTAGGAAGTCAAATGATGAAACTGTGCTGAAAAGTGAAGCAGGATAATAGGAATGAAGAGAGTTAGGAGTGGCTAGAAGGATGATTTGCTTTTTTCATTTTAATATTTGGAAAGATCTTGGGGATTAAAAGGATATTTGAGGAAAAGCATGAAGGAAGTGAAGGAGCAAGCCATGTGGATACCTACTAGGAGCTTTCCAGGTAATGGAGCAAGGACCAGAAAGGTATTGGGGGTGGAAGTAAGCTCAGTGTGTGTTTAAATGGTTGGACTGGAAACAGCATCAGAAAGGGATGCAAAGATGGACAGCAGTGCCTGCATCTGTGGGGAGCAGTGGTGAAGTATGGAAAGAAGGACAGACAGTAGGGAGAAACAGAGGATATCCATGTACTGAACATTCCAGAGCACATACTGATGACCTTCTACAATGCTGGGTTCTAGTGGGATTCAGAGCAACCAGATCTTTATACATATTTGTCTTGCTTCTATTCTATCTGTGCTAAATATCTCAGAAACATCAAAGAAATACCACCAAATGTCCATCTTCTTTATTCAGATCCCTGGCCACTCGGCCTTACCAGCCACACAGCTCCCTCCAGGTCCATCTTCCTAGGACTGCCCTTCTGCTCGAAAAGTGGTTAAATCTTTGAGCCTTCCTGCAGCTGAAACTAGATCTGCTCATTTTCAGCTTCTTACTTGGTTCCAACTTCTATCTTCAGCTTGGTCAGTTGATCCAATATTTTCTTATTAATACCCCTTCCACTCCACCACATCTTTAGAGACCTCCTTTCCACCAGCTCCAGGGTCATCTCTTATTCTGTTTCCTCCTGACCTTGCAGGTGATCACAAGTTGTGAGGAACATAGCCTCTCTGCCCTTCAGAATCCTTCAGAAAGGGAACACCTGGCAACTCACTGATATACATTGAGTGAATCCCAGATGTAGGCTTTTTTACTGAAATGGATAAAGTGTGTTTCGAGTAGAACTTCTACCTGCCAAGGGAAGATCATAGAGGGTCATTGACAAAAGTGACCTTTGGTTTGGGCCTTGAAGGATAGGTGATATTGTAGGAGGAAGAAGGGGTGAGGTTAGGAAAATACATTCCATGCGGAAGGAGCCAATCATACAAATATCTTCTTATGCATTCCTATTTCTGCCATTCCCTTCTTACGACATTGTACTATGGCCTGGTTTACCTATGTGTCTAGCCCTGCATGATATTTTTTGATAATTTTATATGAATAACTTAAACACATGCCATCCTTTATTTCTGTGGCAATCCTTCCATTTGGTTGGTTGGTTGCTTGCCTCCTTCTTAGCCTCCTGCTTAGACTTCTTCCTGAATCGAAACCAGCAAACTCGGGGCACACCTTTATGCTGATTTCTTCACTGTTTGGCCCTGGGTGATATACTGTTTGCTGTAACTCTCGTCTGTGTGTGTTGCCAAGGAAAGCAAAGGGAGGGCAGAGAAATCTGCATTCTGGTTCTCATTCTTTCTTTCACTGACCTATGGCAAGTGCTTTGGTAAGGTAGCTCACCTGCCAAGACATGGGAGATTGGATCAAATGTCCCTTCCAAATCTGAGAAGCAAGAGTCTATGGTTTTGAGAGACAACTCACTTTGGGGTAGGAGAATGAGTTTACTCTCTCACAGAGTCTGTGCTCTTCCAATGAATTAGCAGCAAATATCACTGTTGTCAGGGGTTTCTGTACAGGTTTTGGATCTACTGTTAACTATCTGCATGGCCTTGGCTAAGTCTTTTCCATACATTTATCTTTGGTTTTCCTTACCGACAAATAAGTGGTAAGACTAGCCATGTCATATACAGTGAAATGAAATGAAAGTCGCTTAGTCTTGTCTGGCTCTTTGTGATCCCATGGACTATGGGGAGGATTAAGTGAAATAAAGTATAAAGATGCACCATGTATAACTTTGAGAAATGTTTGAGTTACAGCCACACAAAGGAAATATTCAGCACTTGTTGTTACAATGGAACTTTTATCTGGTAGGGTTGGACATAATTGTAACTATCAGCTGACTCTCCATTGTCTGAAATGAGGGATTCTTCTGTTGCAGAGATAAATTTCAACACAGTTCAACTCAGTGGCAAGGCTGCTGCTGAGCCTGCAAGCTTAAGGACATCCTGGAGAATCCATAATTAACTCAGTGTTTAGTAGAGTATCATTCATACTTAGGAATATTTAGCACAAGGAAATGAAGAGCCAGACTTGCAGTTGCAATATTAAAAAAAAAATCAATGACTTCATAAACATATCTGTAATCATTAGAAGTTTCCAATAAACCATAATGAAATTTATTATTATTTCACCTATAAGACTAAATAGATTTGCAGATGGATAAGGATCAGCTCAGCTTATCTCCTCCCGTGAAATTGCCAATTCAGATCTGCCTACTGCAATATATTCAGGAGTGATTTGCTGCAGATTAGGTCAAGTGCCTTCACATTACAACTTTCTGCTAAAGACACTTTCCTAATGGGTCCTGTTTCTTCCTGGGTCTTCAAAGTCTTCTTTTGTTTTTGTTCTGAATTTCAAAAGAGCTTAGGACAGTTTAAAGTAATCCAATGAAATGAAATATAGTTGATTAAGCAATGTAAAGAAAAATGAGTTTCAAAGCCAGAAAATTAAAGTTTGAGTATCTTACAGTCAGGCAGAAAAAGCAGTGAAGAATGTGGTGAAAGAGGTATTCATTCAACATACATTTACTTATGTTTATTTACTAAGGCTTTATTATGTTTTAGGGATCAGAATATGAGTAAAACCTGGCACTTTCCTCTGAGATATTTCTGACCCATCCAGAGTGACAGATTTGTTCTGGGAATGTGTATGAAGGACTTGAAACTTGGGAAGTACTTTAGCTTTCTCTGGATGCTCTAACAAATTACCACTATCTTAGTGACTTTAAATGATGTAGATTTACTGTCATGAAGGTCTGCAGGCCACAAGTCCAACATAGGTCTCTCTAGGCTAAAATAATGGAGCAGGGTGGGCTACACTGTTCTCTGGAGACTCCAGGGGAGAATTCGGTGTCTAGAGGCTGGCCTCCTCCCTCAGCTCACAGTTCATTTCCTCCATCTTCAAAATTCCAAGGTCAAAATGTTAGTAGGGTTGGTTTCTTCTGAGAGCTATGAGAAAGAATCTGTTCCAGGTGTCTCACCTGAGTTGGATGGTTTGTTGGCAATCTTTGGCATTCTTTGCCTTGTAGGAACATGACTCTGACCTCTGCCTCCAACTTCCCATGACCTTCTCTCTATGTTTGTTTGTGTCCAAATTTCTCCCATTTATAAGAGTACCAGTCATACTGGAGATTGAAGGCAAAAGAAGAGAGGGTTAGCAGAGGATGAGATGGGCAGATAGCATCACCAACTCAATGGACATGAGTTTGAGCAAACTCCGGGAGATGGTGGAGGACAGAGGAACCTGGTGTGCTGCAGTCCATGGGGTTGCAAAGAGTCAGACACAACTTAGTAACTAAACAACAACAAAGTCATACTGCGATAGGGGGCCATTGTACTCAAGTATGACCTCATCTTAACAAGTTACATCTTCAATCACTTTGTTTTCAAATAAGGTCCTGTGCTGAGATTCTTGGGGATAGGATTTCAACACGTGAATTCGGAGGGACATCGTTCAAGCTCTTCCAGGACCCCTGTGGTGACACAGGGTCCATCCAGGTAATCCAGAATAGTCTCTCCATTGCTTAAGTAAGCAGATCCTTACTCCCTCATAGCTGCAAGGTAACAGGTAAGATATTTACAGGCTCTGTGGATTACAATGTGGAGCTCTCTGGGGGGTTGTTATTCTGTCTACTATAGAAGAAGGTTTCTGGGGTCAAGTTATTATTGAGGGCCAAAAGAAAGGAAAAAAGGGGGACTATTGTATGAAATCATGTGTGTGAAACTTTTGAAAATTGTAAAGCCCTGTAGAATTTAAAGAATCTTTCATTTATTAAAAGAAAAGTTAAAAAAAGAACAAGCAGGGATTCATCAAATAAAGGAGATTTGGGGTGGAGGACACGGCAGGCAGAAGGAATCACATCCTTAGGATATTATGGAAAACAATAGTGCATTCCACAAACCATGCAGACCCATGCAGCCGAAAGCTTTCATGCTCAGCCTTAATTCTCCTCAATTTCACTTGATAGGCTACTCTTTGCATCTTAAAGCATCTTCTCTTGGTTTCTATGACACCACAGTTGGCCTGTTTGCCTTTAACCGCTGTTTCTATTCCTTCTCATCTTCTCCAGGGGTGGCAAATCTGAGCTGCTGTCCAAATTCTCTTGCTGCTTCCTTTTTGTAGATAAAGTTTTCTTGGAACACAGCCATGCCCATTTGCTTCTGTCAGTGGCTGCTTCCATGATACAATAGCAGAGTTGAGGAGACATGGGCAAGACAGCATGGCCTTCAGAGGTGAACGTGAAGCCATGTAACTTAGACTGGGACTTGAACCCACAGGCTGGGCTTCGAACCCAGCAAAACCCAGGCTGGGACTTGAACCTATGGTCTTTAACTGAAATCATGCACCTGGTCTCAGGACCTAATGCAACTCTTTGATATCTCATCACAGAAAGAATTCAGTGAGAGACAAAGGGATAGGTAAGAAGTGGATTTATTTAGAGAGAAACACACTCCACAGAGCATCTCAGAAGGTGAGAGCAGCCCTAGGGTACGGGGCTGTCAGGTTTTATAAGGGTGGATAATTTCATAGGCTAATAAGTGGGAGGAGTGTTCTAGCTATTTAGGGTAAAGGGTGGGAATGTCCAGGAATTGGGCCACCACCCACTTTTTGACCTGTAAGGTCGGCCTTCGAACTGTCAAGGCGCCTGTGGGTGTGTCATTTAGCTCACTGACGTGTTACAATGAGAATAAACTGAGGCTCAAGGTCTAGTGGAAGTTGACTCATTGGCCACCTTGGACCTGTTTGGTTCCAATCAGTTTATGTTGTGTCCTCAGGTTCCATCATCCTTTTAAAAGTTGTGCCCTGCCCCCTTCCCTCCAGTTTCAAAAGTATTTATTGCCTGGACTTTTAGAGAGAGAGTTTCCCAATCCCTGCTCTACTTGGCAGGATTCTTCTCCTCTTTACTTGAGAGGGTCCAGAATTCAATCTTATCCATCTTCCCTTTTCTACCCACATTCTTTAAGTGATCTTAGTCAGTTTCCTGTCTTTAATTACCATCTTCCTGCCAATTCTGACCCATCCCCTTTGAATTTCAGATACAGATATCAGACAGCCATCTCAACATCTCCACTTGGATAACTAATACAGGTTTTTGTTTGTTGTTCAGTTGCTAAATCATGTCCAGCTCTTTGTGACCCCATGGACTGCTGCAGTGTGTCAGCCTCCTGTCCTTCACTATCTCCTGGAGTTTGTTCAGATTCATGTCCATTGAGTCAGTGATGCTATCTGGAATACGTTCACATTTTTTACTTTTACTAGCCACATTAAGTAATTTTTTCATTCAATATTGCAGATACTTCTGCATGTTAACAAATGTATATTAATATTTTTAAACCATGTGTAATGGCCACAGACTAGCATGTTTTCTGAATAGACCACAATTTTCTTAACCATTTCCCTGAAGATGAGCACTTCTTCCCTTGGTATCATCAACATCCTGTGATGATGTCCACTGCATGCATTTTCACTACTTGTGTTTTTATAGGGCCAATTTTTGGTCAGTGTTCAAAGTAAGGCAAGACTAATTGTTGAAATATAGAAAATTTGCACCTAACTGTATACAACTGACCAGTCTGCACTACTCAGGAAGCACCACTGTGTGCCTCAAGTCTCAGCCCCCTTGGCTGTTGTGGCCTCTCTCTGGACCCTTCACCCTTTCCTCACAATCTGGAACCAAAGATCAATTCTTGCCTTAGCAAGGTCCCACCTAGGCAGACACTGTGGGAAGTCACTTCCATTCCAGGTCACCTCCATGATGTAACAGTTTTGAATGTTTGATTATAAAACCTGTGTTACTAAGGCCTTAAAATAGATAAAAAGTTGGAGTGGGTAGCCATTCCCTTCTCCAGGGGATCTTCCCAACTGAGGGATTGAACCCAGGTCTCCTGCATTGCAGGCAGATTTTTAACCAGCTGAGCCACAAGGGAAGCCCACTCATTTGGGTATGTATTGCCAAAATTCTTCCTTAAAAACGTGTTGCAGTTGAGCATTTATATGTCCTGAGAATGGTAAGGTTATTTAATTATAACTTATCCAATACTGTGGGCTACTCTGATAGATAGCTCAGTTGGTAAAGAATCTACCTGGAATGCAGGAGACCTTGGTTCGATTCCTGGGTTGGGAAGATCCCCTGGAGAAGGGAAAGGCTACACACCAATATTTTTGGGCTTCCCTTGTGACTTGTAACAGGATGGTGTAACTTGAAACTGCATTGAGGATCCAGCTTCAGGCTCATAAAGTCGTTTAGCATTTTCCTACCTCACATGGTAATTTAGAAAGATGAAAACTTATAATATCTTCAGGAGCACTTTAAATGTCAATAAGTATAAGCCAAATGTAAAAGACTGTCACAAAAAATTGCAATTTATAGTTGTTCTATACCAGTTTTAGGTACTGGCATCTCACATTCAAGACCCTTCAAAATCAGATCCAGATCCACCTAACTATCTGTATTTCCACTTTTTCCCAGCTTAGACTTTAACTCCAATTAAACAAAATGAATCACTCACTCCTACATGTACCAAGTCCATATCCAAGTTCCGCCCCTACACCCCACACCTCAGTTTTTACTCTCTGGTATTTTCTTCCATCTTTCCTATACTGGTAGAAGTTTTTTCAATTTTTATCCATTTGTTAAGTTCCAGCTTCAAGTTCTTTCATCCCACATATGCTTCTCTTTTATCGATAGTATGAGCACGTGCTAAGTTGCTTCAGTTGTGTCCAACTCTTTGCGACGCTATGGACTTTAACCCGCCAGGCTCCTCTGTCCATGGGATTCTCCAAGCAAGAGTACTGGGATGAGCTGCCATGCCCTCCTCCAGGGGATCTTCCTGACGCAGGGACTGAACCTGCTTCTCCTGTGCTGCAGCCAAATTCTTTACCGCTGAGCCACCAGGGAAACCAGTGGGTAGTATGGTTATAGTGTAAATAAATGTTTTGGTATAAATAATTAAGTTACCAAGATATGTGGGGTTAATTCCATTGGGGGCAATTTACTACTTTAGAATTTTGGTAAAACTCTTGGCTTCCCTCATGTAAAATGGAGCTAAGGACCGTCCCTCACTTGATCTCACCCGACGAGTCAGTCAACCTTAGGAGCTGTATTAGGAGCTGCAGAACATAAAAATAAACATGACAGAGCTACTGTCCTCAGAAAGATCAGAGTCTCATAGGAAAGACAGACAATTAACAATAATGCCATTGAGTCCTGGGTATGCCATGCTCTGGGAATACAAAATAGCCTGCCAGATATTTTCAGCAAAAATATTTATCTTAATAATAAGACAGATCCTTACACCTGCCAGTGAAGAATGTTTGGATACACATGGGAAGTCCGAGTTCACTTGCCTTAGATTGAATACCTGCATTAGGAGAAATGCAAACATGCAGGAAAAACTCTTTCAATTCGATGTAGCGAGCAGGTATGGCTCCACTCCCCTGCGTCATTGGTCCAAGGTGGCATGCTATGGATTCTGAAGGGAGAGGTGGAAAGTGGTCAAGATCACATGTCTTCTGGATGATAGAGACAGGAATCATGTCCACTTCCCATTTGGAGTAAGTGGAAGCAGAGTGAGTGATTTACCTTGTATTAATATGAGCAGATGAAGCACACATGGGAACTTGTTTAGAACATTAGTGTACTGTCTCTTCAAATTAAGGACTTCTGAGAATTAAAGGTTCTGAGAAACCCCCATGATTCACAAGATTGTATGTTCTTGCTGAGTGATTAGGCATCTAACCCCCTGAATGTTAAATGACAAGGAATACATAAGGGCAGAGCTGATTACTTTAATGAAATACAGGTATTCAGTGAAGGAATTCTAAAATCACATGAGCCTGTTCATATATATATATGAGTCATTATTAAACAAAAAAAATTTAAAAATAAAATGAAAAATCATGACCTTGTCTGGACTAAGAAACAATTATTTACCTACTTAGGGAAATAGCTTTACATTCTGGTCCTTTTGGGTAACCACAGAAAGATGAGGTATACAAGATATTTACACTAAATCATTGTGTTTTGCAAGTTTAATACCCAACATTTTTAGACTGGCAATTTGGAGCTAACATAAAAGAGACCATTGGACCTGAAAAGGCCATTGACCATGAACTAATTTAAATCTGGTTTCTTACAGATGAGAAAAATGAAGCCAGATAAGGGACTGACTCTTTAAATCTTTAAACTATGCCGAAGTAACTGATAGAAAATATGCCAGAACTCAGGCACATGGAATAGGTGTAATTTCAAATGCAAGTCTGATACTATCAAGCTCAAATTACAAAATTTTAACCCTCAATTTCCACATAAGATAGGCATTTTCTGTGAAGCACATAATCCACTGATTTAAATGGAAAAAAAGAAGTGACTAAGAAAGGGGAAGAACTCTAAACTTAACTGGTTTTCCTCACTGCATACAACAAACCAAAAACTGGTTCAAATTATGCAGAAGCTAAAGTACTCCTCTACATGAAAAATATCAAAATTAAAGTCTGGTCTAATTCAAATGATTGTTATCATAATCTTACCATCTGGAACCCATGTTCTCTAAAAAAAAAAAAAAAATTATCATGAAATTAAGAGTTTTGTAGAAAACCCAGTATTTACTTTCTTGGTCTGAAAGTTGAGATCAACAGCATAATTTCTTAACATTCTGATGAAGAAATGATCCTCAATCTTAAAATAATTAAACTCAGACCCCCCTGGTGGCTCAGTGGTAAAGAATCCACCTGCAAATGTAAGAGACATGGGTTTGATCCCTGAGCTGGGAAGAGTCCACAGGCCACGTGGAGCAACTAAGCCCAAGTGCCGCAACTACTGAGCCTGTGCTCTGCAACAAGAGAGACCACTGCTATGAGAAGCCATCACACCATAACCAGAGTAGCTCCCGGTCTCCACAACTAGAGAAAAGTCCATGCAGCAGTGAAGACCCAGCACAGCCAAACATAATAAACTTATTTTAAAAATAAACTCACAGCATGAGTTAAAATATGCCAGATTTTATGGCTGATCCATAAAAGAAGTTGGGTGTTTTCTCTTCCTCATTAAAGCTCTCTTGAGTAGGACAGAGAACTCCTGAAAGAGAGGGACGGTATATCCTATGTCAAAAAGGGTCTGTGCCTCAATTATGGGGAGCTGGATGGATGGGAGGATGGAGCCAGAGGAAGAGCTGCCTTTGGTTGGGAGGACATCCAATCCAGAGCAAGGTGTGCAAACCACATGAAGACTTCAAGCGTAAATTCAAATGATGATCAAGGGCAATGTTCCATATGAGAACCTTAGTGCCAAAAGGCTACTGGAAGAAATGGGAAGAGTCTTGAGGTTGTGAATTATTTCCTTTGCCTCACAGGTGCAGTGGCAGCTGGGGATCTGGATCACGTGCTTTGGGAAAAGAAGTCGGCTGGAATGCAGGGGGGTGTTTGGTTCTAGTAACACAGCACCGGGACCAAAGTCAAACACATCTCAATGCAGACAAGGAAACGCTTCTCTTGGGAAAAATAGGGCAGTGTTCAAAGAGAATGACCAATGCACTGGGAGAAAAAGAGGCTCAACATGTGAAGGTTCCAGATTTGTTACAGGAAGAGGGAAAGAGTAGGGATATAAAGAAAGCCAAAGAAAAAACACGAGAAAGTGGATGAAGGAGAGAAAGGAAGAGGATATTAGGGAGGGAAGAGAAGAGAAAGAACAGATCTTAGAAATTCAGATTCTCTCAAAGCAGACACTGCAAGATAATAACACACTTAAGACCTACGGGACCCTGGTTCTCACCCTAGATGTGAGCCCAGTACAGTAGGGATACAGGAAATTTGTCATGAGATATGGAGTCTTGCTCAGTCACTTACTAAATGGATACCACTGAGTGAATCACCTTCTCTACACATCTGTTTTCTCCTGCATAAAATTCAAATGAAAGATGTATTCATGGTCTTACTGTGAACATGAAGAAACATACATAAGCCTGTTTTGTAAGGCATACATCATTCTGCACATGGCCATTATCTTGCTATACTTGTAGATCACATAATGTTCAGTAATGCTTTCCTTCAGTCTCCTTCCTTAGAAAGCACAGTTATTAAGAGGTGGTTGTGAATGGACAGCTAAGAAATGGTTGAATCCTCACAAATCAGAAGCTAGCCATGGGGTTCAGTGCCAGTGCAGGTGTGACTTTCAGCCTGTCCTGTCCCAGGCTGTCCTATCAGAGGTGGAACAGGAGCCAGGGGTGTTGCAGAGACATTCTCAAATCCTTGGTTCTCTTAGTTAAGTGGTACAAGGAAAGTGGCTGATGGTAAATTATAGGAAAACACACCCTTTCACCTTTCCACGGCTATGTAGTTCAAATTCTGGACTTCGTGTCTCCAAGTACCAAGTTTCTTGGTATATGTATGTGCTCAGCTATGTCCAACTCTTTGCAACCCCATGGACTGTAGCCCACCAGGCTCCTCTGTCCATGGAATTTCCCAGGCAAGAATACTGGAGTGGGTTGCCACTTCCTCTCCCAGGGGATCTTCCTGACACAGGGATCAAAGCCTCATCTTTTGTGTCTCTTGCATTAGCAGGTGGGTTCTTTACCAATAGTGCCATGTTTATAAATACTAACCAGTTAAAAAAAAAAAAAAAGTTAAAAAGAAGTATGAGTTTCTTTTACTTTAAAAGAAAAGGTTTTGCATGGATTCATTTTTTTTTCCCCCCAAAGGAGCTTGGAGATAAAACTACAATCTGAGGGATTGGTTTTTCCCTTTGTACTGGGCCTGGAGAGCATAGCATTTGAAGTCCATGAGGCTTATTTGAAATCTGGCCCAGGTGGTGCAATTGCTAAAGAATCTTCCTGTCGATGCAGGTGATGTGGGTTTGATTCCTGGGTTGGGAAGATCCTGTGGAGAAGGAAATGGCAATCTGCTACTGTTTTCTTGCCTGGAAAATTCCATGGACAGAGGAGCCTAGCAGGGGCTACAGTCCATGGGATAGCAGAGGTTGACATGACTGAGCACACACTGGTTGGCTTCATTCTATCTAAACTGTGAGCTGGGTGGGAAGGGGTCAACTATCAGATTGGGACAAGGATTCCTGTCTCCAGTATTCATGGCACCTGCCTGCACCTCCTGTGAGTTCCTCTTCAATAGCAACTGAGTCTCAAATTTGGCTGCATATTGGACTAACTGGGCTTCCCTGATAGCTCACTTGGTAAAGAATCCGCCTGCAATGCAGGAAACCCAGGTTCTATCCCTGGGTTGGGAAGATCCCCTAGAGAAGGGAAAGGCTACCCACTCCAGTATTCTAGCCTGGAGAATTCCATGGACTATATAGTCCATGGAGTCACAAAGAGTCAGACACGACTGAGTGGCTTTCACTTTCACTTTAGGACTACCTGGGGAGTTTTTAAAATCCCAGTGTCTCCCCCGCCCCCGATTCAAGTAAAACAGAATCTCCTGGGACCCAGGCATTACTACTTCTTCTAGCTATTCAGCAGACAAGTTTGAAAACTCATGTTCTAGAGTTAATCTTTCCCATGCCTCGAGGAAAATATCGAATTTTGTATTAATGTCACCAATAGGGGCTCAACTGAAGGAATCCCTGCTCTCCTTGTGCTGTGGCATCAAGCACTTTCCCTGTCTTATTCCGCCCTGGTCTCACTGCAGCTTCTAAAGCAAATGCTACTATTATTCCCATTTTACAGCAGAGCAACCTGATGCCTGTCCAAGAGAAACACCTTGATCAAGGCCAAGAGGCTCCAGAGTAGAACCTGGAACTCTCATGGACCAGGCTCTACTACATCCCTAACCTGACAGGCAGGCCTTCTGTGGCTCAGAGAGGAGTCACTGAGGTTTGGCTAGTGACTGTCTCTTAATCTCTGCTCATGACTCAATAAAAAATTCATTATAGATCAAGACAGCTGACCTTAAGATGTGAGTCTTCCATCAATTGTGTAAGTGTACTGGACTTACACATGATGCCAATGTGGAGTGTCAAGGGAGAACATTGACTTTTGCAAAGTTTCCCAAAGGGCTGTTTTCAGGAAAACAAAGGACCCCTACACATAATTTTATTTTAAGGCTGGTTCCACTTGATTCTATTGACTGAATATCCAGATGCTGAGACTTCATTATGGCAGAAAGCAAAGAAGAACTATAGAGCCTCTTGATGAAGGTGAAAGAGGAGAGTAAAAAAAGTTGGCTTAAAACTCAACATTCAGAAAACTAAGATCATGGCATCTGGTCCCGTCACTTCGTGGCAAATAGATGGGGAAACCCTGGAAACAGTGACAGACTTTATTTTTTGGGACTTCAAAATCATTGCAGATGGTGACTGCAGCCATGAAATTAAAAGACACTTGCTCCTTGGAAGAAAAGTTACGACCAACGTAGACAACACATTAAAAAGCAGTGACGTTACTTTGCAACAAAAGTCCATCTAGTCAAAGCTATGGTCTTTCCAGTAGTTACATATGGATGTGAGAGTTGGACTATAAAGAAAGCTGAGCGCCAAAGAATTGATGCTTTTGAACTGTGGTATTGGAGAAGACTCTTGAGAGTCCCTTGGACTGCAAGGAGATCCAACCAGTCCATTCTAAAGTAAATCAGTCCTGAATATTCATTGGAAGAACTGATGCTAAAGCTGAAACTCCAATACTTTGGCTACCTGATGTGAAGAACTGACTCATTTGGAAAGACCCTGATACTGGTAATGATTGAAGGTGGGAAGAGAAGGGGACGACAGAGGAGGAGATGGTTGGATGGCATCACTGACTCAATGGACTTGAGTTTGAGCTGCTCTAGGAGTTGGTGATAGACAGGGAAGCCTGGCGTGCTGCAGTCCATGGGGTCGCAAAGAGTCGGACATGACTGAGTGACTGAACTGAAAACTTCATAGGACATGTCCATCCATGCCATCATGACCTAACTTCCCACAGGAGGACCTGAAATCCAGCCCGAACTTTTATCTGCTGTCTCTTCCAAAGTAAACCTGAAAGAGGATGGAAACTATGTAGGGTGAGAAATAGTTCTTTATCATAGTTATTTTAGGATAGATATTGATAAACAGAAGTCCAAGGACAAGTTTTCAGAGGTCTTAAAGTTCCCTACAAGAAATTTGTAATGTCATTGATAATCACTGAACAATTCAAAATTACATATTCTGAACTATCTTTGCATATATCTGAACAGCTTTATTTCCAAATCCTTTCTCACAGTTTCAGTGTCCAAGTTTGCAATTATATTTACAAATGAGTTGTCACCAGTCAGACGGGGCTATTTTAACTGTCCCAGGCTAATGAGAAAAAAAACAAAGGCAGATTTAGTAGGCACAGGGTGATCTCCTGCCGAGTGAACTCTAAATGACATCACTCTGAACTGCGGGATGAAGGCTCTGAAGCAGTCCAAAAAGTGGTGAAAAAAATGAACTTCAGTCCAACAGATTGGAAAAGGCATACAGAAATTAAAGAAATAGTCCACACCACAGCCCTAGTGCAAGTGGCAATTTATTTCAGCACAATTAATAACTCTTGACAAATTATTTTTGCTTGGTAATTTGTTTGGTTTTAGCTTCCTAATTTGTTTTGACTTCAAAGTAGTATGAATTAAAAACATAATGACTTTAGATCTAGTTTCATGTGTATGCATATTTAGACAATATGAGGATAAAATAGTTTAATTCCATATTGCAGGGTATGTGAAAATATTTGTCTTTAAAAGGATCCATGCACACTGGAGTTTGATTCGGACCAGCGTGGAAGTTTAGCTCTCATGGTGTTGGGTGAGATCCCGGGAGGGACCATGCCCTACCAGAAACAGATCCCCATGGACCAAGGATGGGAAATCCATGGCATGCAACATTTTGCACAATTTCAGTGACATTTACGAGATTTTGTTTTAAGCTGTTCATCTAATTTCTCTCTTCTTAGACTCATGTTAATGTTCCAATTAAATAGAAAATGAGGAAATGGAAAAAAAAGAAAGATGTGTTTTTAATAAATTGAATTTCCATTTGGGTTTTATTAAAATTGCCATGGAAATTGCCATGGGAAAATTTGTCTCAGAAAATAATGATATCAGTGATCATTTCTATTCTTGTGATTAAAAAAAAGAGGCACTATTAGGTGTGGACAAAATGTAGGCAACATAGTAGGCACTGCCTCTCACTAGGGAACAGGGTCAGGGCAGGAATAATCTTGCTCCCTTGTGAATTCCTCACATGCCAAACAGGTCCTAACGTAGGACTGGGAAGTGCTTGCTAGTTAATTGCCATGTCTAACTCGGCAAGCCGCCCTCCAGGATTCACAGCTGGAATGTTCCCACAGCCCTGCCCCTGCATTTAGGATCCAGTGAAGCAACCCCAAGACAGACCTTCTGCAACTCAGCTCAAGCCGGTCTAGAGGTATATATATCCCATTCTCTGCTCCTGGAAACACGTCTCCCTGATTCTGAACCTCTAGTTCAGGAAAGGGGGCCCTAAACCGATCTTGTTCTCTGGAGATTGGCATGCTTTTTCTGAATTTATCCTCCTAGGTCCTCTGGGTGTCAGTCACCTGCCCGCCTCTACCTCTGCCCACTCAGCTGCCAGATGATGCCATTGCTCATGAAGGAGGTGGCAGACACAGAGACTGAGACTCTGGGCTGAGCAGACATGTGGTGACTTGTTCAAGGGAGAAAACAGGTATGCAGTTTTCTATGTGTCTGGACCTGGCGAAGTTATTTATCCACCATCTCTGGCTCCGAGTTTTCATCTGTAAAATGAGCTTAAAAATAATTTATAAACCAGTTATGAGGAGCAAATGAGTTAATTTGTGTAAAGCATTTGGAACAATGCCTGACTCATAGTAGGCATGCAAAAATACAGGCTGTATTTTTTTTAGGTTTCTCATATGCCCACAGAGAAGGGGACGGCAGAGGATGAGATGGTTGGATGGCATCACTGACTCAATGGACATGGGTTTGGGTAGACTCTGGGAGTTGGTGATGGACAGGGAGGCCTGGTGTGCTGCGGGGTTGCAAAGAGTCGGACGCAACTAAGCAACTGAACTGAACTATGCCCACACTCATGCCAAATGGCCCTGGCACTGATCATACGCCACCCTGGAAACCACTCCAGCCACTGAATTCTGGTTTTCTGATCTACTTTCTCCTTCCTCCTCTGGTTAACTGCTATCCTCTTCCCTACTTGAGGGTCCTTATCATCAGGTCCTTCATTCAGTTCAGTTCAGTCACTCAGTTGTGTTCAACTCTTTGCAACCCCATGGACTGCAGCATGCTAGGCCTCTCTGTCCATCCCCAACTCCCAGAACTTGCTCAAACTCATGTCCATTGATTCAATGATGCCATCCAGCCATCTCATCCTCCGTCACCCACTTCTCCTCCCAGCTTCAATCTTTCCCAGTGTCAGGTCTTTTCTAATGAAAGTTCTTCACATCAGGTGGCCAAAGTATTGGAGCTTCAGCATCAGTCCTTCCAATGAATATTCAGGACTGATCTCCTTTAGGATGGACTTGCAGTCCAAAGGACTCTCAAGAGTCTTCTCCAACACCGCAGTTCAAAAATCTCAATTCTTCAGTGCTCAGCTTTCTTTATAATCCAACTCTCACATCCATACATGACTACTGGAAAAACCATAGCTTTGACTAGACAATCCTTCATTAAACAATACCTAACTAGCGTTTCATAGTCTTTAATCCCTGTAGGGTCCTAGGTTGGCCTGACCATCCCCTGAACAGACTTCATTCTGACTCTTACTTGTTCAGGTATAAGACATGAGGGCTTTCCTGCAATAGAATGCATCCTTACCTGGTTCTCCAGGACCAATCAAGTGGGTCCTAAATGCTCCTATTTCTTCACTGTCCTGTGAGCAATCCCCTAGGTGTAGTCAAGAAAGTGATGTTTATAGAAAGGGGGAAACAATGGGAGCCATCACTGGCAGGTCCTCTTTGCCTCTGTACATGCTGAAAACCACACTCATACAGCACAGTATCTACAGAGGAACCTACAGAGTTCCTTTCGGTTTTGGGTTGTTTTTTATTTTTTATTTTTTTGCAAATATTTTTCATACTACAGAAAGGAGGACTGGAATTAAGCAAATAAGACCCAGGTTTGATCCCTGTGTTGGGAAGATCCCCTGGAAGAGGAAATAGCAACCCACCCTAGTATTCTTGCCTGAAAAATCCTATAGACAGAAGAGCCTGGCAGGCTATGGTCCGTAGGGTCACAAAAGAGTCAGACGTGACTTAAGGACTAAACAACAAACATGGCACTTTAATAAATACTGTATGTTAGAAACTCCGAGTTTGGGGTCAATTGGTTTTTACAAGGTTAGAATTGAAAACTTAAAGACACATTTACTTTGGGATCCTCATTGCCCATCACTGTGACACTCCCCTCTGTACCTCTAGGACAGATAGTGGGAAGTGGCAAAATAAAAGCTGAGTGCTCATCAGTAGTAGCTATTGCAGAAGGGCTCAGTATATGCCATCACCCACAGATGCAGAATTCTTAGCTATGAGGGCTCTTGTGCCCTTTACTCCAGTATTTTATATGGGTCAGGAAAATCTAGCTCAAACATTTTCAGAATCAGTGTTAATCTTGTCTTAGAATGTTCTTCTTTCTTCTTTGTTTAATCACACTCGAGATCTATCTTCAGGAATGACTTTGAGCTATTCTCATCAGCCTCCATATAGCAGCCCTCCCAATGTGTAAAGACATTGTCCCTGAATATTTCTATATTCCTTCCTGGGAGTTCAGAGCAGTGGAGAGTGGAGTAGGAAAACCATTGCCTGAGATTACAACCTGTAATTTTGGCTAATCGTCTCTCAAGTTTCTCTTCCTTCCTCATCCTGAGACTGACCCTGATGGCCAGTATCTAAGCATTGCTTCTAGTGGATCAGTCAACCAAAGATAACTCACGACTGAGACCATATATACTCAAACTATGTTCTGAAGAAAAGGGAGGTGGGAGGCATTGGCACAGTGTCTATTCAGAATTCATACAGGGAATTCTGTTCATTCTGTTAATTTTTGAGAGTTTGATATTGAAACTCCCGACTAAAAATCTTAATTTATCTACTTAAAAAATAACTTTAATCTATAGTGAAACTATATGTAATCTTAGTCTGTATTTTCCAAGTCCCCTATAAATGTTTTATCATACTTTCATAATCTAAAAAAATAAAAATTTAAAAAAAAGAATTCAGAGAATCTCGACTTTGATGTGTTTACATACTGAACTTCTGTGCAAAGTTTCATTTTAAATAACTCATCCAATTTAAAAAAGTTAGAAAACTACCGCCCTACCCCATTTATAATTTATCTAATTAGAATAACCTTTTCACAAACTTGACTCAAGACTTTTAGGCCATGAAATTTGCATATCTCATTAGAATGCAAAGATATTGATGTGCTATATATTTACAATAGAAGAGTCACACCAAAAATTGTAACAGAGGAATCTTGAAATTAAAACCATGAGCTGTGTTTTTTTTTTTAAAGGTGTAGGTTTGAATATAAAGAACCACTCAATAGAATTCCTTTTCACTAAAATCAGAAATGTATCTGATACTTTTATTTTATATGTTTCATTTACATGATATTCTTAAAAAGCAAAAATTTAGGGACAAAAAATAGATCATTGATAGCCCAAGTGAATTTATTGTGGTAATGAAACTGTTCTGTATGTCTTGATTATGGTTTGGGTATATGACAATATGTAGTTGCAAAACCTAGATTTTTAAGAAAAAAGGTAAATTTTCCTTTTTTTTTTGTGCAGGAAAATCACACATCAGAGGATATAATTTTGCTTACAGAAAATATATAATATTGAATTCATCAAAACTAAAACTTTTGTACTATAAATGGCACCATTCCATACAGTGAAACACAGGCACAGAATTTTAAAAAAAGATAAATCATTTGTCTCATAACAGACTGCATCCTGAATATATACAGAGTGCTCTTGAAAGTGAAAGTTGCTAGTCATATCCAACTCTTTGCAGACTGCAGCCCACCAGTCTCCTCTGTCCATGTAATCCTCAGGCAAGAATACTGGAATGGGTAGCCGTTCCCTTCTCCAGGGGATCTTCCCAACCTAAGAATTGAACCAGGACCTCCTGCATTGTAGGTGAATTCTTTACCAGCTGAACTACCTGGGAAGCCAAAGAGTGCTCTTAGAACTTAATAATAATATGTTTAAAAGGTCAATAGAGAAAGTACATGACTGCACATTTCTCCAAAGATACACAAATGACTAATAAACGCATAAAGTTGATTACCATCACTAGATGTTATCAAAACCAGAATAAGATGACACCTCATACATATTATGCCTACAAAGAAGAGAAAATAACATGTGTTGATGAGGATACGGAGAAACTGTAAGCTTCATATTTTGCTGGTAGGAAGATAAAATGGTGTAACTGCTACCTTTAAAAATTTTGCAATTCCTCAAAATTTTAAACACAGTTTTTATATGACTCAGCAGTCCTACTCTTGGTTATGTACACCAGATAAACATAAATATATGTATACACAAAAATTGTACGTGGATTTCCCCTAGTTTTTTACTAAGGTAAAAAACATAGGACATAAAATGTATTATCTTGGCCATTTTTAAGTGTGCAGTTCAGTAGTATAAAATACATTCATAATGTTGTGTGACCATCACCGCCATCCATCTCCAGATCTCTGTAATTTTGTACAACTAAAACTCTACACCTGTTAATTCCCCATTTCCTCCACTTCATAGCTCCTGGCAACCACCCTTCGGTTTTTTTGTCTCTATGATTTTGACTTCAATAGGCATCTCATGTAAATGAAATCATACAATATTTTTCTTTTTGTGACTGATGTATTTCACGTAGCATAATGTTCTTATGGTTTATTCATGTTGTAGCATATGTCAGAATTTCCTTCTTTTTTAAGGCTGAATAATATTCCTCTGGATGTGTATGACACATTTTGCTTATCCATTCATCCTTCAGTGGACATCTGGGTTGCTTCCACAACTTAGCTACGGTGAATAATTTTGCTATGAACAAAGGTATAGAAATCTCTCTTAAGAACCCTGTTTTTACTTCTCTGGGATATATATTCAGAAGTGGGATTACAGGCTCATGTACAGGATTGTTTATTGCAATGTTATTCATATTAGTCAAAAGTAGAAACAATCCAAATGTCCATCAACTGATAAATGGATAAACAAAGTATGGCATATCCATACAATGAAACTATTACCCTACCCTGTAAAGGAATTACTCATACATGCTACTACATGAATAAACTTTGAAAACATAGGGTCAAGTTAAACTAGCCAACCACAGAAGACCATATATTGTATAATTCTATTCATATAAAATATTCATAGTCGGTAAATTTATAGAGAGAGAAATCAGATTAATGCTTACCAGGTAATGGCATAGGAGAAAATTAATAAGTACTGATTGCTAATGGATGCATGCATGCTTAGTCACTCAGTTGTGTCCAACTCTTTGTGATCCCATGGGCCGTATTCTGCCAGGCTCCTCTGGCCATGGGATCATCCAGGCCAGAATACTGGTATTGGTAGCTGTTCCCTTCTCCAGGGGATTTTCCTAGCACCAGGGATTGAACCCAGGTCTCCTGTATTGCAGGTGGATTCTTTATTGTCTAGAGTGATGAAAATGTGCTAAAATTGGTTTGTGGTGATGATTGCCTGAAGTCTGTGACTATGAATCTGAATCTGTAAAAGCAGTTCAATTGCACACTTGAAATGGTAAGTTATATGATATATGATGTATATATCAATAAAACTCTTACAATAATTATACCCCAATAAACCTGATTTAAAAGAGAAACAACTTTAAACTTCCAAAGTTCAAAGAGGGCAAAACACACAAACAGAAAGTTTCTCTTTAAAAGGAATAAAAAACTATACAGTCCATAGAATTCTCCAGGCCAGAATACCGGAATGTAAATGACACTTGTCCTTTACCTGTTTGTAGAAAGAACTAGAATCTCCTGGAACAGGTTGTATAGTTCTGAGTGTTTGTCCCCCTAAATTTTACATAACCTTTCCATGGCAGAAAAAGAATCTACAATAAGGAATACACATCCATACACTATAGTACTGTGTTTGTGCTTACTTTTTCATTCCAAAGCTAATTATTAAACAAGGCTCAGTCTGGTTATACCCTCCCCCTTTGAATCAGTCTTTTGTGACTGAAATAACTAATAGCATGCTGTAGCCCTGACTTCTGAGACTAGGGTCACAAAAGCAATACAGCTTCTGGTTGTCTCAGGACACTTGCCTTGGAGAGTTGACTTGAAGGAGTCTGAGGCTGCCATCTTCTGAGGAAGCCCAAACTAACTCATGTAGAGAAAACATGCAGAGAACTACCCAGAGTAGATGAAAAGAAGATAAGAGATGACCAGTTAGCCCCCAGGGGCTTTAGCCTTTCACTGTTCCAGCTCCAGCCACTCTCTGCCTATAACTACATAAGAAACACCAAGTCAACGATGCCCAACTAAGCACCTCCCCAAATCCTGACACCCCCAAATCATAGAGATAAGTGATTGTTATTGTTTTAAGCAATTTGGGGGAGTTGTTATACAGTAACAGATACTGAACAGAGAAAGAAAATACTAACCCAGAACAGAACACATAGAATACTGCCCTCAGTAAGTTCTAATTTAGTGAGAAAACATCACTCAATAATTTACCTAAATTGCCTAAATAACTATAAAGGAGATAGCTATAAATGCTGCTATAAGTGCTAAAAGAGAAAAGCAATTAAAGTATAGGAACTCAGAGAAATGGAAGAGCAGGTCTTCAAGAAGCTAACATCAGAACTCTCAAAGAGGAGTCAGCAGGGGAGCTTAAAGTGATGAAATTTGGACATGTTGAGGTGAGGAAATTCCAGGTAAAAGGAACATGTTACCCACAAATGTGTAACTAGTTCAATACATAACTTGCACATTTCTCAATTGTAATGGCCAGTTCAAATCCTATGGGACAAGATTAGCATTTCTATGACATCTTTTGTCATTTTTCCTTATGGCAAAAGTAACCTTATATTTTTACATTCAATTTGGAACTCTTATCCATTTTATTTAATATACATTATTTTGAGAGTTGAGATTTATGACATCTTTTGTAGTCATAAAAACCACATTGCCATGAGCCTGTCCCTCTGGCAGGCTTTGGTAAAATATAGGAAGAATGATACACTGCTATGCTTAAAATGGACAGCCAACAAGGACCTACTGTATAGCACATGGAACTCTGATCAGTGTTACGTGGTGGCCTGGATGGGAAGGGGGCTGGGGGAGAATAGATACATGTTTATGTATGGCTGAGTCCCCTCACCATTCACCTGAAACTGTCACAACATTGTTTGTTCATCGGCTATCTGCCAATACAAAATAAAAAGTTTAAAAAAATACTATAGAGTAAATAATAAAGAAGAAAAAGCATTTTACCAAAAAAAAAAAAAAAAAAGAAGAAGAAGGAGACACCATCTTGCTCTTTTCCTTACAGTGGCACTTCGGGGTACCTGGCCTTATAACAAAGGTGAATGAAGAGATGGCTGAAGGCAGGAATGAGGGAGTTAACATCCATGCCTGAGGAGGTCTGGGAAAGCAACCTTTTAACTGAATCATTAAGGACTCAGTTATGCCATGCAGGAAGAGAAAGACTTCCGGGCACAGAAGACAGAAAGAAAAATGGCCCCCAAACATAAAGTATGGTGTGTTTTGGGAACTGCAAATAGTTCAGTAGACCCAAGAGCAATATTTAAGTGGGGAAGGGAAGACTGGAGAAGACAGCAGGAGCCAGTGTGCTGAGGAGTTTGGACTCCATCCCAAAGGTGACAGGGAGAATCTTTGAAAGGTCACGCGTTATTGAGTCCACACATTCAAATTGTAATTATTTCTCCCACAGCCATTTTCTCTATGTATGGTTTCTGGGACTAGAATACAATCTTTGATGAAAAGCCATCTCACTTTTGCCTACTTTAAAATTCTGTCATCCATCTCCCCAACGGATGGCATTCATCCTAACGATGGGATCTAATGTAGCCTGAAAGAAATGCCACCTTACAGGAATCAGAGGCAATCTATTCCAAAGTGTTTTCCACTGACTATTCTTGCTGGAAATGTGGTTTCTCATGCCATGAAACTTTGATGATTCCATAAAGACACTAATTGTAATTATTTATGGACTGTGGCTCTGTCAGCCCCATTCTATCTCCTAGAGATGGATTAATTACAAATTGAGGACCCCCTTCACCCCCACAAAAACCACATTATTAGCCTGTTCCCACTGTTAGGAAATCTGGTGGTAAATAATTCAAGATAAATATGATCCCAGTGGGGAATTGCAAGTGCCTATATTTCATGACCCATGACATCCCTTGTGGCATGTGATGCTGTGCTAAAGGGACCATGGGCTCCGTAATGAGCCCTCACACATTAGCACTGCTTCCTTTGGTTTGGCTTTTCTGATCTACCTGAAGGCTTGTCATTCATCATCCTCGGCAATGAAGGACAACTCTTCCAGAAAGCTCATTCCCATATTTCTTCTCTTCTGTAAGACTGATGGTGCTCTAAATGCTTTAGAACTCCCCCCCCCCCCACACCCATTCAGGTCCTTTAGAGTGCTGGGAAGACAGTTTACATTCAGCCACCATTGTTGAGTAAAGATATCTGGTTTTATTCTGTTGAGGAAAAAACCCTTCCTGAGTAATTAATCATGGTAAACAGTGTGGTATGGGTCTAGTCTCAAGGAGTTTACTGTATAGCTCGGTATTGTTGAGAAAAGAGCAACATTAAAAATTACAGTATGGCAAAGCTGGAAAATGGAGAAGGAAATAGCAACACACTCCAGTATTCCTGCCTGGGAAATTCCACGGACAGACAAGCCTGGCAGGCTAGTCAATGAGGTTGCAAAAGAGCTGGGCAGGTCTGAGAGACTGAACAACAACAGAGCTGAAGAAGCTTTCACACACATGTCCTTTGAAGACTTCTGGATATTGCTGCTACTTGGGTATACCAGCTGGTGGGAGTATAATTTGTTCTGAGGGCTGGTAATTTGGTTTTCCTAAATTTCTCTGTCAGTCTTTGCCCTGATGCCTGTCTCTAGGGTGAGTACTTTTAATATATTTGGTTCTGAAGTAAATAATTTACATTCTTATGTCATTTAATTCCTACAACAAACCTGTAGAGAAGTACCGATAACCTAATTTTACTAATGAGGAGATCAATGTTTCAAGAGGTTTGGTAACTTGCTCCAGGTTACAGGTTTGGCTCATAGAATCGCTTAGCTCACAGTCCTGGGCTGTTTGACTTGAAAGGTCTTCCTCTTATTCACTGTTCTAAGTAAATTACCTCAGACACCCATGTAAAATAGTTTCTGGAAGTTTCTTCCTGCTTAAGGTTTTAAGAAAAAGGATTGCTTGGTGCTTTTGAAGTTTGTTCATATAGTTCAGTTAATTTAGTGAATGTAATATGGAAGACAGATCTTAGCTATGGCCATCTGTCCTTTGAGCTTTGGATAAAATTGACCCAGTTGTCTGCTTGAACTAAACTTTTATGTCCTATGCTTGCTTTTCTCCTTACCCATCCAGGAGTGGAATTCAATTTGTGCTCTGTGAGTTCTCTTAGAAATGGCTGTGGTAAATAATAAACTTCATTAAAAATTTGGGGGACAGTGATCGGGTTTTAATTTGTAGCAGTGACAATCACATAAAATTAAGTACTATGCATAAAATTAAATGTATAAATTTAATTACAGGAAGAATCGAGTGGTTAGAGTTTGTTATTCACAATACAAAGGCAAGGTACAAATCAAAGTTGTCTTTCACTTTGTATCATATATTTTATCTTTAAAATATCATATCTGAGATGCCAGTCTTTCTGACATCTCACCGCTTGAAAATACTCCCTCTTGCTGCCTTTCTCAGGCTTGCCACTTCTCTTCAAAAGCCTCCTTGCAGTTCAGTCCCTCTCACTTGTTTCACATGTAGAATTTAGTTATCTCTTTTCTAAGTGGCTTGTGAATGTGCTCTCCAAAGAAAAAGGCCATTTTACCTCTTTACTCATCTTGTAATAGCCTGGCAGATCTGTAAGTACTTTGCTGTTGTTCAGTTGCTAAGTCATGTCTGACTCTTTGCGACCCCATGGACTGCAGCATGCCCGGCTCCCCTGTCCTTCACTCTCTTTCAGAGTTTGCTCAAATTCATGTCCATTGAGTCAGTGAGGCCATCCAGCCATCTCATCCTCTGTCACCCCCTTCTCCTCTTGCCCTCAATCTTTCCCAGCATCAGAGTCTTTTCCAATGAATCAGTTCTTCAAATCAGGTGGCCAAAATATTGGAGCTTCAGCTTTGACATCAGTCCTTCCAATGAATATTCAGGGTTGATTTCCTTTAGGATTGATGGTTTGTAAGTACTTAAGTTTTATCATTTCTCCTTCCCTTCTAAGTCCTCATCAGGTGAAGACATGAAATTGACCATTTTCTCTCCTTACTATCCATACTGCTGCTGCTGCTAAGTTGCTTCAGTCTTGTCCGACTCTGTGCGACCCCATAGATGGCAGCCCACCAGGCTCCTCTGTCCCTGGGATTCTCCAGGCAAGAGTACTGGTGTGGGTTGCCATTTCCTTCTCCAACTATCCATACAGTGCCCCCCAAATATTCAAAGGGATAAGCTTCTACCATAAGATCTAGTTTCATGTATCTACTTAAAAATTTTTTTCTTGCTGCATATTCACATACTGCACAGATACACACAATCTAAGTAATTTTCTGTTACCATTTTTCACACAGCTCATCACTAAGGAGTAGAGGGAAACTCTAAGATGATCCTTTTTCACTTGATTTTGGGCATTGTCCAATTGTACTGATTCTCTTGCCTAAGTTCCATCTTCATCCCTACTGCACATTGGCTTGTGTATACTTGCACTTTTATGGGTCATTTGAAGAAACTGTTTAGTCTTTTGAGCTTAGTGGAGGAGATGGCTGAAGTTTTGCATTATAGGATCAGCTGAGCATTAAACTTTATATAGGATTAGATAGCAGAATTCCAACTTGACTTCTGTTGATACAATAGCTGTGCAACACTATTGTATTAAGCATGTGATAAGCATGTGATCTCTTGAAGCTTCATTTTTCTTATGGTAAAATAAGGAAACAAGTATTGTGAAGAGTAAAATTAAAATCATTCTAGGGGGAGCATTAGCATGGTACTTGGCATATAGAAAACGCTCAACAAATGCAAGTTGCTAATCTCATTATTTCTGTTCTTTCCAAAAAGAACTGTGGATGTCTGTCTCTATTTCTTTGGGCTGCCCTGGTGGCTCAGTAGTAAAGAATCTGCTTGCTAATACAGGAGACCAGAGTTTGACCCCTGGGGTTGGGAAGATCCCCTGGGAGGAAATGGCAACCCACACCAGTATTCTTGCCTGAAAATCCCATGGACAGAGAAGCCTGATAGGCTACAGTCCATAGAATTACAAAAACTCAGAAATGACTGAGTGATCATGACATTGATGATTTATTTCTTTAGGAATAAAGTCACACCTTAGTAAAGACCCATAGCTCCCTGTTTCTTCATTGAATGTTCTATACTCCAGCCTACTGTTTGAGTTCTGCACCTAACGGGGGATCTATCCTCTCTTACAAAGAAATAAACTCTGTGTAGAAAATGGCTGCCTTGACACTTTCTGTACAATGCTATTTTAATCAAACTTTCTCTTCCAAACTTTACCTTGCCTAGTATTGAAGCTTTAGGTGTACCTCTGGTGAATCATTTTCTTCCTGTCATTATGTTTGCTACATTAGTTCATATTATGCTGTTTTATAGAGGATGAACTGGAGATAAGAGAGGTTGAGCCACATGTATGGTGCAGGTATGTAACTAGTCAATAGCTCCCCCAGAGTTTCTTTCACAGAGGGTGCAGAAACATGTTTGCTCCTTGAGTAAGTCACTCAACAAATCCTTATTGTGCAGTGAGATCGTGATTAAATCTATGGATGTTAAGAGAGATTCTAAAATGGTAGGTTCATTACTAGGTCAAAGGATAAACCTTGTCCTTTTCAGTAAAATCTTTATCCATCTGTGAAGCACTGTCAAATAATTAACAAGAAAATATGAAAATATACTTAGGTTGATCTCTGGGTCTTCTCTACTCCTCTCTATAACAGGGAAATCCAATGATGATTTTCTCCCTGAACAGCCAGACAAAAACACTATGAATTGTGTGCAATTCAGTGAGAGAATGAGAACATTAGAGTTTCCATCCTGGACGTGAATTAAAAGCCATAAGAACTTTTACTGACTTCATTTGGAAAATAGAATCTTCTTGCAGAAAGTCTGAGCACTGCTGCAAAGGCTAAGGCAGGCTCTCAATTTTCCTCCGAGGAGGAAGTTTGGCACTTCAGAGCAATTCAGTTCAAGTCTCAGAGAAAAGGGGACCTCCAAGGTCACCTCAATGTGCCTCACCACAGGTACCAAGCTGCTCACCGAAGTTGTCATTTATCCAGGGAACACAGCATCCCAACTGTCTCAGGAGGAGGCAGCTTGATTCAGCGGCTGAGATTCTAAAATCCTCTGGATGATTCTCAGCTTGGTCCCTTCTCTTCATCACCACTGATTAATTGTAACTCACGTCTTACCACTTCTCTAGGCTCTGGCATCAGGCTAATAGGTTTCTATCCGGCGTCTAGTCCCCATTCCACTCAATCGCAAGTGCCCAACATTCTTTTTTTTTTTTTTTAATTGGGAGATAATTGCTTTACAAAGTTGTGTTAGTCTCTGCCATACAACAGTGCAAATCAGTCACAATTATATATAAATAACCCCACGCTTTTGAGCCCCAATATTCTTTTTAACTATAAATCTGGTCGTATTTATTCTCCACTCAGAATGTTTCAACTCTTTGCATGGCCTTCAAAGACATAAATATTTTGGTCTCTGTCTACCTGTCCCATTGCATTTTCTTTCTTGCATTTTATGTTCCACTGGTACTGACATCTCTGAGCCTATTACCCATGTTATTGTCTTTTTGGTAACCTTGTCCTTCCTCCTCCACATAGTTCAGCCATCAACTCTTCCCAAATACATGCCTCCCCCTACTCTGCTGGGCTCAGGGTCCTGTTTTACCCTGGGAATATCCTATGCTTATCTTTCCAAAGGATTTTCTCCTTCAGTGAAATCATCATTGGAGGACTAAACACTGATTCTGATCTGGCTTCAATATGTTTTTTTAAATATGAATTCAGATCCTTTCAAGCTTTGGTTTTCAACAGATGCTCTGTGACTGAACATGTGGGAGACAGTTTCTATAATGATTTAATACTTTTTTTTTTTCACTTGGGCTTCCCTGGTGGCTCAGCTGGTAAAGAATTTGTCTACAATGTAGGAGACTTGGGTTCAATCCCTGGGTTGGGAAGATCCCCTGGAGAAGAGAACTGCTACTCACTCCAATTTTTTGGCCTAGAGAATTCCATGGACTGTATAGTCCATGGGGTCATAAAGGGTCGGACATGACTGAGCGACTTTCACTTTTTTAAACTGAGGTATATTGGTCTTAAAATATTATATTAGTCTCAGATATAGAACATAATGATTCAATATTGTCACAGATTACAAACCATACAAAGTTAATATAAAATGTTGACCAATTTCCTGTGCTGTACCACACAGCCTTCTGACTTATTTATTTTATAGCTGGCAGTTTGTACTTTTTAATCCCCTTCATGTATTTTGCCTCTCTTTTTATCCCTTTCTCTTCTGGTGTTATATTGTTCTCTGTAAGTTTGCTTCTATTTTGCTGTATTTGTTCATTTATTTTGTTTTTAGATTCTATATATAAGCGAAAACAGTGTTTATCTTCCTCTGTCTGATTTTTTCCACTAACTATAATAACCACTATTATAATAACTAACTATAATAACATGCTGCAAAAAACAAGATTTCATTCTTTTATATAGCTGCATAATTTTCCAGTGTGTGTACATCTATCTCATATCTTTTTTATCCATCTGTTTGTTGATGAGTGCTTAGGTTGCTTCCATTATCTTGGCTACTGTAAATATGCTGCTATAAAAATTAAAACTAACTTTTCAAATTAGTGTTTTCATTTTCTTTAGATGTATGCCCAGGAGTAGAATTGCTGGATCACATGGTAGTTCTGTTTTTAATTTTTTTGAGTAACCTGCATACTGTTTTCCATAGCAGCTGCACCAATTTACGTATTTACATTCCTATCGACAGTGTACTAGGAACTCTTGTCTTCATCTCTCTCTGATAGTTGTTATTTCTTGTCTTTTTGACTACTGTCATCCTAACAAGTGTGAGGTGATATCTCACACTGCTTTTGAGGTGCATTTTCCTGATGATTAGTGCCTTTTCATGTGCCTGTTGGCCATCTACATGTCGTTTTGGAAAAATGACTATCTCTTCTTCAATTCTGAATGATAGTCTTGCTGGGTCATATCATTGGTTGTAGGTTTTTTTTTTTTTTTTCCTCTCCCCTCTTTAAGAACTTTAGATAAATCATTCCACTCCCTTTTGGCCTATAAAATTTCTGAAGAAAAATAAACTTGTAGCTTTGTGGAAGCTCCCTACTATGTGACTCTCTGTTTTGCTCTTGCTGCCTTTAAAATTTTCTCTTTAAAGTTTTGCTATTTTAATTATAATATGTGTTGGTGTGGGCCTCCTTGGATTCATCTTTTTTGGGACTCTCTGTGATTCCTGGACTTGCATTTCTTCTTCAGGTAAGGGGACATTTTCAGGTAAGGGGACACTTTCTCTCTCTCTTCTCTTTCTGGGAATCCTTTAATGAAAATGTTAGTATATTAAATGTTGTCCCAGTGGGCCCTTAAACTATCTTCATTATTATTTTTTCTTTTTGCTATCCTGATTTCCGCTATCCTGTCTTCCAGTCCATTTATGTGTTCTTCTGGATTGTCTAATTTGCTGTTGCTTCTTTGTAATGTGATTTTCACTTAGGTTATTGTACTCTTAAACATTAATCCATTCTTCTTTTACATTTTCTAATTCTTTCTTAAAGTTCTCACTGCATTCCTCGATTCTGAGTTCAGTAAGAATTCTTATGACTATTGTTTTGAATTCTTTGTCAAGTAAATTAGTTATCTCAGTTTCATTAGTTCCCCCCCTCCACCGCCCCACCTTAGATTTTATCTTGTTCTTTAGTTTGGAATATATTTCTGTCTTACTTCTTTTGTTTCACTTTCTCTTTTTCCCTGTGAAATCAGACAAAGCAATTACCTATTCTGCTCTTGAAGGAGTGTTCTTATGTATGCAGTCTGTATATGTCCAGTGGCTCTTCTGGAAGAGTTGGTGCTAAAATGAGGATAGGCTGAGGCTTTTCTTGGAGTGTTCCAGGGTCCTTGCCTTGGAGGCTGTCATTTGGATCCATGAAGATGTAGAGGGGGTTAGAGATAGCACTGAGGTCGGGCTGGGGTTTCTCTCAAGGCTTGCTGGTGACCACTGCCTTGGCAGTGGGGCCAGAGCTGGAGCCTGGTGTGAACCACTGCTTCTCCTAGGGCATGCTGGCAGTCACTGCCTTAGACTGAGGGACTGGAACAGGAGCCCAGTGTGGGACAAGTGGAGTGCTGGGGCAGCTAGGCATGCCAGACAGAGCACCAGGCACTTTTCAGTCTGCTGCCTCTGCATTGGCACTGGGAGAGAGTAGGTCTGTGTGTGTGCCTTTAAGAGCAGTTTCAATTTCCTAAAGGCTTCCGGTAAGCCTCACTGATTTTCAAAGTCAATCAAGGGTACTCTTCTCCCTCATGCCGAACCTCAGCACTGGGGTGCCCAATATGGGGTCTGAATCCCTTGCTTTTTAGAGAAAGTTGAGCTTGTGGGTTGCCTGCTGGGGCGTAGATCTGAATTAAGTCACTACTCTTCTACCAGTCTCTGTGTGTGTTTTATATCATTGGTTATAGAAGAGCTGTTCCACTGCTCTTCAGGTCATTCTCAGGGAAAGATATTCTCTATTTTCTCAGGCATGTTTGTGGGAGGAGGTGAGCTCAGGGTCTTCCTGCTCTGCCACCTTGCTCTCTCTCCGAATGCATTTTCAAGGCTAACTGGGTTCAGGGGCTTCCTTGGTGGGCAGATCGTAAAGAATCTGCCTATAAAGCAGAAGACCCAGGTTTGATCCCTGAGTCAGGACAATCACCTAGAGCAGGGAATTGGCAACCCACTCCAGCATTACTGCCTGGAAAATTCCATGGACAGATGTGCCTGGGGGACTATAGTCCATGAAATCGCAAAGATTCAGACATGACTGAATGACTAACACACACACAAACTGGTTTCAAATTCAGTTCTTGAAACTACCCATATGTGTCTTTGAACAATGTTCCTAACTGTGGAAATTAATTTTTTTTCTCTGACACACAGATAATACTGTCAATTAGAGTTCTGTTAAGAAATGAAATCATGCATAAAAGTAAAAAAGTATTTAGAACAGGGAAATAAATGTTGATCAATAAATATCAGAAATAATATATCAAATAAAATGTTTTTCAAACTTCTCAGTCACGAACTTTCTGACTTCTGTTCTTTCATAACATTTTCTTTTTTTTCTTGGAGTCTCAGAATTTATATGTGCTCTATGCAGGCCCACACTAGTGTTAGAGAAATAGGGAGAGAGAAGTAGGCAGGTCCTTCTAGTCCACATAAAGGTTCTGTCCTGAGGTTGAATTAACAAATGTAAGTGACTGACACATAATTGACACTTAAATGTATAGACTGCTTCTCTCTGTGTTTGTGAGGGTAGATGGCAAAACTTGGTTCTTTATGGTTGTTTCTTCTCTTGGAAAAAGATCTAATGCCAAACTCAGTAGGCAGAATAATGGCTACCTCCAAAATGTTCATATCTTAGTACTTAGAACTTATGAATATGTACAATTACATGGCAAAGGGAAATTAAGGAAGCAGATACAATTAAGTTGCTAATTAGCTGACTTAAAACAGAATGGTTATCCTGGATCATCCATGTGAGCTTAACATAATCATAAGGTTCTTCAGCATGGAAGAGGGAGGCAGAAGGGGATTAGAGAAAGAAATGTGACAACAGAAGTATGGTCACAGAGAAGTAATGTTGCTGGTTTTGAAGGTAGAAGAATGGAGCCACGAGCCAAGGGATGTGGGTGGCGTTTAGAGAAATTTAAAAAGGAAGAAAATGGATTTAACCCTAGAACTTCGAGAAGGAATGGAGCCCTGCAAATATTCTAGTTCACTGAGACCTGTGTCAGATTTCTGATTGACAGAACTTTATGATAATAAATTTGTGTTACCACTTAGTCAGCAGTCATTTGTTACAGCAGTAATATAAAATTAATATACAATGTTTGAAAGGAAAAAAAATGGAATTTCTGATGGACAGGAGTCTCAAGTTTTGATTATAGGGCATTGTATCAGTAGTTAAAACAGAATTGCCTATAAAGTAAGGAAATGGATTTCTTGAAACCATGCATGTTCATAGCACATAAATCCTAACAGCTTATATGTTTCTCATTCTTTATATTTTTGTCAGCAGACTGCAGGGAAAGTCAGAGTGCCTTCAACAGTCATGAGAATGTTAAGGGCCTGCCATGGTCTTGCTCTCCCTGTGTGTAAGGGTAGATTTAATGCTGGTGAGAAAGAGATGTTAGGGAAGCAGTTCTGTAAGATACTGCACATTTGTTAATCATTTCACCGTGACAATGACAAGAGCAATGATGACCATTAATTGCTTAGCATATTTCAGGGGCTATATATTATTAGATTTCACCATTACAAGAGAAAAATCATATGAAAGAGATATTATTTGTTGTTGCTCAGTTGCTAAATTATGTCTGACTCTTTGCAACCCCATGGACTGAAGCATGCCAGGATTCCCTGTCCTTTACTGTCTCCTGGAGTTTGCTCAAATTCATGCCTGTTGAGTTGGTGATGCCATCCAACCATCTCATCCTCTGCCTCCTTCTTCTCCTTTTGCCTATTTGTAAAATAGGAAACTAGAATACAGAGAAGCTAAATGACTTACCCAAAGGTGCAGAACTCATAAATCATGGGGCTTTTGCCCATATTTAGGTCTTTGTGACCCAAGACTGTGCTTTGTATACTGTTTTGTACTGTTTTCCTAACAAGCCACATGTCTATTTTTCATATTGGGATAAAAAAGCAGCTGGAATTGTGCTAAAATTTGTATCACACCTTAGGTTATGAAATCTGCCCTCCTGCCATGAAACCAATCCTGTACACAGAGCTATTTGATACATTAAATATTCAATGCTCACTATTTCTAATAGATGTTGCATGTCAATCTGCTGCTTATGGTACCGAAAAGCTATTATTTCACAACAATGTCATCACACAAAATGTCATTGTATTTTCCCAGGCACAGTGCTGTGATATACACAGTAACACTAAACTCAGAGGCGATTAGGACATTTTCCCAGAACAAAATGTGTCCCAGAAGAAACAATGTGATGTGGCTTATCCTGGAGTGTTATTTTCTCCAGAGCACTTGTCTCCTCCCCCTGAAAGCTCACATATTTTAAGCTAGACAAATAGCACTTTGAAGAGGACTGTGAAATGAAAGGCCCACACCGTGATGGAGGACTCTAGGGGGCATGTGTGTGTGTCTGCTTTCCTTAGGCGGATTCTGAAAAGGCGCAGGATGTGGGAGGTGTTATGGTAGGTTTCCTGACGCCTGGGGAGCATGAAAGGATTCCTTCATCAACCTTATTTTTTTGCAGGCCTTCAAAGGGAGGCCAAGAAAGAATAGGTTTGGGAGCCGTCAGGCTAGAAATTCACCATCCACTCCGTTTCAATTGTGTTTTGAGTCCTGGGCTCCCCGTGACCTCATGCTGTGCTGGAAACTGACAAGGGTGCTGAGCACACCCGCTTCTCAAAACTTGACTAAATTGCCACCAGGGTTTTTTTTTGTTTTTCATCTCATTCTGTGCATACTCACCTGGAAGGGAAGATGGTGACTAAGGAACCAGCAGATAAGAGATTTGAATCTTTTATGATTGATCTACATATTATATCCCCAAAGAGTTGGAGGTGAGAAAAGTCATGCTTTTATTATGTTAATCATTTTAATTAAATACACTCAGTGTACTCAAAAGCCAAGTGCCTCCTGTTACAAAGAAAATATTGTATTTTTTCTTCTTTCTAGACCATGCCACTTCCACACATCCTGTGGATAATATATGAATAACTGTTACCCTGCCCTTGAGAAACTTATCTAACTGGGGAGAAGAGGCCTCACATGTGGCAAAATCCAGAGGTATTTAAGCCACCTACCTCAGGAAGGTGGTACCTAACACCTAAGGAAGGCTTGGGGCTTTCCAAGTGGCTCAGTGGTAAAGAATCTGCTTGCAGCGCAATAGATGCAAGTTTGATCCCTGGGTTGGGAAGATCCCCTGGGAAGGAAATGGAAACCCACTTCAGTATTCTTGCCTGGGAAATCCCATAGACAGAGGAGTCTGGTAGACTACAGTCCATGGAGTCTCAAAAGAGTCGGAGACAACTTAGCAACTCAACAACCACCACAGTGGCTTAATACTTTAAGGAACTGAAAATTATTTGAGTATAAAAGAGAATCTGCTATATTAATGTCATGGCCAATACATGTCATATTTCCAAAGGAGGACATAGCACTATGAGTCGGAATTACTTGGGAATGTTCCAGAAGGCAGTGAGTATATAAGCTGAACTTTAAGGAAATCAGCAGACGTTGAAGGGTTAGAGAAGAAAAACAGGGGCATTCTAGGTGGCAAGGTTACTACAGGCCCATCCACATGTACCCAGGTAGGTCTGGATGAAGTTGAGGCTTTTTAACAAGAGGAATGAGAAAGTGGTGGGAAAGGCAGGTTAGGCAAGGCCTTGAGTGTTCTCGCAAAAGTTTACACCTAGTTTTACAGGTAAAGGCTGTGCTTGGGAAGTTGTGTTTTTCCTTTAAGCATGGGCTGAGGAGCCCTGGTGATGGTGAACATGACATTCTGGGTGATGGAGGGACAGAGGATAGGGAGGTCCAGCTGGGAAGGTCATGTAATTGACCCAATAGTGAGAGAAAGGAGCATGAGAACAAATAAGTGGCCCACTAAAGGCTAAATGCCTTCCATACATGATCCCATTTTTATCCTTTGGAGATCCTGCACAATGGATGTGGCTCTCCTTATTTTAAAGATGAAGAAACTGAAGCTTGGGCAAGTATGTTAATGAGCTTCACGTCAAAAGACTACTATTTTAGTAGAACTTTTCTTGGCTCTAAATCTCTTGTTCTTTCCACTTTGTCAGGCTGCTGGGAACTCATGAGCAAAAAGTGACTGCATGTCCCGATTCAACCCCCACACCACAAGTGCCAATAACAGCTCACATCCTCCTCACAGACACACAAACACGTTCCAGTCACCCACCTCCACTCTTCCCAAAAGGCTGGGGAAGGGAATCAGAACATGGAGGGTAATAAATACCCTCAGTAGGAAGAAGAGGATTCTTCTTTTGTTTATTAACTGAAGTCATCTCTTTACTGAATTCCACCATGGTGATCTCATGATCTAACATGCCTGTGAGCCTTTTTCGGTGCTCTGGGTAAGATATGCTTCTTTATATTTTCATTTTGGAATTTTGAAAGGCAGGCTGTAATTAAATTCCTTTTTTTCCCCACCTTGATGTCGCCTGTTCTCACATGCACAACCACAGCTATTCAAATCCTACATACTATATAACAACACCCTCCCATGAATGATGGCTGTATCCTGGAATGATCTGTTTGGTGTCTCTCTCTAACACCCAACTGAGAGATGTTTGAGACTAAGATGATTGCTTTTTTAAAAAATATGCTTTCCTAAGTTCTAGATTTTGATATAACATCTCGATATACTTAACTGAAGTATAGGTTAAGAACTCTGACTACATCCATAGCACAATAAACAGCTAGGCATTTCAAAAACATTCACAAGAAAAGAAAATCAGTGGATTCAGTTGTTTACAATGGTTAAACAATCTGACACATTTAGATTAATGTAGCTCATTCCCTGTTGTGAAGGCTTAGTATTTGTAGATGCTCATCTTATATAGTAAGTAAACACAGGAAACCAACATTTCTTACCAGATAATCTCAGTCCTAGGTATTTTATTATAGTGAATTATCTTTGCAATGAATCTGTTATTTTTAGCAAATTTACTATTTGTATATTTTATGTATCAATATGTATTTCATGACAAACTACATAAAAATAGAGAGCTATCATTCTTTAATTATTAAGTAATTTTTGTTTCTCCCCTGGTATTTTAAAAATTTGTTTCAATTCATCATGTTGCTTCACAAAAACAAATGAGACAGCAAGTGACTTGAGTTTTAGTTTCTCTCTAACATATACTGACTGTGATACTGAAAAAGCCATTTCTCCCTTTATGAATCAAGTTCTTTATCTGTAAAGTGAGTTACTCTAAATAAGTGTTACAGTTTGACCAACTCTCAAATTTCCAGGCAAGGAAAAGTGGTGTGGTTATATCTGAGGGCCAGTGTGTATCAACCTTGGAGGTTTCCAGAAGTCATAAACCAGCCTGGCGGGTTTGACCTGATTGATATCTTTCCTGGCCTAAAATCTCAGCTTGGCTGCCTGCTTGGCTCCCACTCAAACTTCCTGGCAGCCCTTCTAATGTTCAAGCATTCTGCCTAGGTGGTCTTGGAAGAGGTAAATATGCTGAAATGAAAGTTTCTGGTTTCCAAATTTTCACCATTAAGAACTTTGTGTTAAGTTGCTCCTCTAAGAATTTCTTTAAAGTTTTGCTAAGCAAACTTTGTTGTTCTTGTAATGATTCTTATTCTTATATTTGTGTTAACAAAGGAATATTAAACTGTTAATCTGAACTCCTGGTAGAACAGTGATTACCAGTGCAACACTCTAGTCAAAAGCAAAAAGTTGTTATTTCATGTGATCTGTGTGCAGGTAAATGTAAGATTTCCAATTGTGATATGATTTTACACAAGGATAAAGAAAAAGGATGTGGAGGAACATGGGGTGAGGGAAGGGTGCTGATGCCATAGTCCTTTCTTCGAGATACAGGGGAAGGAGAATTCTCAGGGCCTTGCCAAGCTGTGGTTATATCAGAGGAGATGCACAGCCAAGTAAGCACATATACAGGCAAGCTTGTTCACCGGAAAAATGCAGACTTGATTGAAACAGTATAGAGAACCCAAGAAGGGGCATTGGGGAAGTACAGAAAAATATGAAGAGAGTATTTAAGAACCAACAATATGTGGAATAACCTAAAATGACAGTCATGGGGTAGAGTAACTAATCCCAAGCTTTGAAACAATATTTTGGCATAAAGTTACTTTGATATAATGTTAATTCAGTGTAAGGTGAGAAAATTCCATCTGGTGTGGTGTGTCTGGTCAGCTGGGGCAGTAAATTGATAGGGGTTTTCACATTCTTGGATTGGAAGAATTAATACCATTAAAATGGTCACACCGCCCAAAGCACCCTACAGATATAATGTGATGTCTATCAAATTACCCATGACATTTTTCACAGAACTTGAAATAATCCTAAAATGAATATGGAACCACAAAAGACCCAGAATTGTCAAAGCAATCCTGAAGAAAAAGAGCAAAGCAGGAGGCATAACCCTCTCAGACTTTAGACAATACTACAGAGCTATTATAGATACTATCAAAATGGCATAGTATTGTACAAAAACAGATATATGGATCAGCTGAACAGAATAGAGAGCCCAGAAATAAATTCACACACCTGTGGTTAATCATCAACATTGGAGGCAATAATCCACAATGGGAGAAAGACAGTGTGTTCAACAAATGGTGTCGGGAAAGTTGGACAATTACATGTCAATTAATGAAGTTAGAACACTCCCTTTCTCTGTACATAAAAATTAACTCAAAATGGTTTAAAGACTTAAACACAAGACTTGACACCATAAAACTCCTAGAAGAGATCATAGGCAAAATATTCTAACATATATTGTACCAATGTTTTCTTAGGTCAGTCTCCCAAGGCAAAAGAAATAAAAATAAACAAATGAGACCTAATCAAAATTATAGATGGCCAATAGGTACATGGAAAAATGTTCAACATAATAACTAGAGAAATTCAAATCATAACTGTAATGAGGTACCACATCATACTGGTCAGAATGGCCATCACTAAAATGTTTACAAATAATAAATGTTGGAGAGAGTGTAGAGAAAAAGGAAACTCCTACACTGTTGGTGGAAATGTAAGTTTGTGCAGCCACTATGGAAATTAGTATAAAGGTTTCTCAGAAAACTAGCAACAGGATTGCTATATGATCCAGTGATCCCCCTCCTGGGTAAAACTATAATTCAAAAAGATATATGCACTCCTACATTCATAGCAGCACTATTCACAATAGCTAAGACAAAGAAATAACCTAAATGTCCATCAACAGATGAATGGATAAGGAAGACGTGGTATATATACACATGTGTGTGTGTGTGTGTGTGTGTGTATAATGAAATACTACACAGCCATGAAAATGAATGAAATAATGCCATTTGCAGCAACATGGATGCAACTACAGATTATCATACTAAGTCAGAAAGACAATATCATATGGTATAATTTGTATGTGGAATCTAATATATGACATAGATGAACCTTTCAACAAAACAGAAATAGACTCACAGACATAGAGAGTAGACTTGTGGTTGCTACGGGGGAGGACGTTGGGGAAGGGAGGCTGGGGTTAGCAGATGTAAGTTATTATATAATTTACAGAATGGATAAACAAAAAGGTCCAAGTGTATAGCACAGAGGACTATATTCAATATCCTATGATAAACCATAATGGAAAAGAGTATATTAAAGTATGTATGTGTATATATATATATATAAACATATATATAACTGAATCACTTTGTTGTATAACAAATTAACACAACACTGTAAGTCAACTATATATAAGTAAAAAAAAAGAAAAAGTTGATATGGGTTCTGTTATTCTTGAGGTAAGCATGAGAACAGACCTCAAGTCTTCAGAAGCCTAGTATGTAACTATTGAAACAAAAATGAATGTTGGTTAAATTGTTCTGATTATTTGGAATTCAAGACTTAAATTAGATATGTGAATGATTGCTAATTCATCAACTGATGATCTAACATCTGTAGAAGAATTCAAGTAAAGTCTGAATAGAGAATGGTTGTGGCATCCACATCATCCTAGAGAATGGAGTGGAGTAGAGCAGACAGATACGATAGAGTAGGGTCACAGTGTGTAACATTCTTTAGGCTGGTGTGAGGGAGGCCAGCCTGCTAAAGAAATACCACAGCACTGATGTGTAGATGGAATCCTCGATTCCTAATGACACATAGGTACAGCTAAGACCTGGTCTGGAGCCAGAGAAAAACAGGATTTGGGGCCCCAATTACTAGGAGAGCCAAAAATGGTCTCAGAATAGGGCCTTATCCATGCAAGAAGGAACCCAGGAGTAGAGATGATGTTAAGTCACCGAGCCCCACCCAACACCCCTCTCAATTTATGTTTAAGGAAACTGAGGCCCAACGAAGTATAGTGGTTTGCTAGAATTCACATAACTATAGAAATGAGTCTGAGTTTTCTAATCTTCTTTCCAGTAGTTCACACTGGCTCACCCATAAATTGACAAGGACCCCAGTTTTGGCATCCCCAAAAGTATCCATGATGTTCTGCTAGACTGCCTTCTCCTAAAATACCCTCCAAACTGTACCAAATGATGTTCTTTTCCCTCTTGTAATTGTTAGGAATCTTCTGGTCTCATCTGACAAGTGGAGCAGAACTCATAGGCTTTGCAAATGTCTTTCATTAGCCAAATACGGGCAAGCCTCATTAATTTGAGTGCATCAGTGAAGGCCTATCAAATAAGGTATTTGAGCCAAGCTAAACCTTGACCCCAAAACCAGGAGTGCAAAGAAACATCAATAGCAATCTATGGAACTAGAACACTGAAATATTTCCAGATATTTTATTAGGTTCAAATTCCTTGCTAAGTCTTAAATTAGTCTGCATTATGCAATATTTAAATATAGATAAAATTTTATTTTTTTTAGTTGTATATAAAAACCAGGAGGAGAAGGGGATGACAGAAGATGAGATGATGGGATAGCGTTACCAACTCAATGGACATGAGTTTGAGCAATCTCTGGGAGTTGGTGATGGACAGGCAAGCCTGAAGTGCTGCAGTCCATGGGGTTGCAAAGAGATGGACATGACTGAGCAACTGAACTGAATTGAACTGAATTAGTCTTGAACATTCTTACCTAATAAAGGTTCTAGTAGGTCTATATCAAAGACTTAGTTTGGTTGTACACAGATTCCTATTTGTGTAAAGAATGAATGTGTGTGTGCTCAGTTAATCATGTCAACAGTTTGCACACCCATGAAATATAGCCCACCAGGCTTCCCTGTCCATGGGATTTTTCAGGCAAGAATACTGGAGTGGGTTGCCATTTCTTCCTCCAGGGTATCTTCCTGACCCAGGGATTGAACCTGTGACTCTTGTGTCTCCTGCATTGGCAGGTGGATGCTTTGTACCACTAGTGCCACCTGAGAAGCCCAAAGAATGAATATTCATTATTACCTCCCTTTTGTTTTTCAATCTTTCAATGAACTTAATGTTGGGAAAATTCAATTTCAGACAATTCAATTCAGTAATCTTTAATACCATTTGCCAGTCACTCAATTAGTTCAATGGATTTTGAAAAAAATTGCGTTAAGTTTCACTTTCTGTGGAAAACTGAAGGACAGGCTTGAGATTATTGAAATTTACCTGCAATTTGGCAGTGTTCTAATAACAGAGGTTGGCAAACTTTTTCTGTAAAGGATCAGAATATATTTTTAAATTTTGCAGGCTACATATGATCTTTGTCTCATGTCTTTTTCTTCCTTATCCCTATCACCCAACCCCTGCCCAAACTCTTTAAAAATACTTTTAAAAGTTCTGCCTATGGGTCATACAAAAACAAACATGGCCAGCCAGGTTTGTCCCACAGGCAATAGGTTGCTCATCCCTATATGAGTCTTTGAGTGACATGCCTGTAGGTTTCATATCAGATATATTTTGTCTTCTCTTCATACATGAGTCTATAACTAATTTACTCACAATACAGCAATCTGAACTCACAGGTGATCGCAAACACTGGTGCTTAATTTGTTGAAGGGGTCATAGACATGGACATAAAATTTACTATATAGCACATACACTACCTGTAAAAAGAGAATTTTGCATTAAATTCAGAAGGTTCATTGAATGTCTAGATGTATTAATAGGTTCTAGGTTAAGAAAAACATTTTCTAGATATGTTTCTTTTTTTAATCCCCTCCCCCCACCACCAAACACACAAATAGTGATACAGATATCTTCTTCTAAGAGAACTTGGGTAAAGTGAACAACATTCTTAGCATATGAAATTTTAAAAGTCTGGCTAATATGCCTTTCATGGAGTGTTTGCCAATTTATTTTGCTATATTTAGATGTTTAGCTAATTGAGTTTGTTTGCTATTATGAATAATATGGTGAACATCTTTGTGTATAAAGCCTTCTGCTTTGTGACTAAGTATTTTTCTCATCAGTGGAATAACTGGATCCAAGAATCAAAAGAAGAAAGATTTTTAAAATTTTGTTAAACACAACACCAAAGATAGTTATCAAATCACAAGAGAACAAAAGAGGAAGGGAAGAAATTAGAACTACAGAAACAAATCCAAAACAATAGGAACATACGTGTTGATAATTACCTTAAATGTAAATGGATTAAATGCGCCATCCAAAAAGACAGACTTGCCAAATGGATACAAAACAAGGTCCATATATATGCTGTCTATGAGAGTCCCACTTTAGATCTAGGGACACATGCAGACTGAAAGTGAGGGGGCAAAAAAGGTTTTCCACGGAAATGGAAACCAAAATAAAGCTGGAATAGCAATATGCATATCAGAACAAATAGACATTAAAGACTGTTACAAGAGACAGAGAAGGGCACTACATAACAATTGAGGGATCAATCCAGAAGAAGATACAACAATTGTAAATATATATGCATCCAACATAGGAGCACCTCAACATATAAGACAAATGCTAACAGCCATAAAAGGGGAGATCAACAGTAACACAATAATAGTGGGGGGGGAGGGGGGCTTTAACACCCCTACTTATACCAATGGACAGATCAGACAGAAAATCTATAAGGAAACAGAGTCTTAAATAACACATTAGACCAGATAGACTTTATTCACAGTTATAGGACATTCCATCTAGAAGCAACGGAATACACCTACTTTTCAAGTACACATGGAATATTCTCCAGGATAGATCACATCTTGTGGTCACTGGGGGAAAATGGTGGGAGTCAGGGAGGGATAATTTGGGGGATTGGGATTGACATATAGATGCTACTATATATAAAGTAGGTAACTAATGAGGACCTACTGGAGGGCACAGGAAGCTCTCCTCAATACTCCATAGTGCCCTAAATGGGAAAAGCACCTAAAACTGTGTGTGTGTGTGTGTAACTGATTTACTTTGCTATACAACACTGTAAATCAACTATATTCCAACAAACATTAAAAAAATAAAATTTTGAACCATAAAAATAATTTTGTTGTTAATTCATGGTGCTAAATCAGTTATATATATTTTATACATGATTATATATATATATTAATTTGTATGTACATATAATTTATTTTGGTCATCATAAGAAACCTTCAGGTGTTGTAGAGAGTGCAACATTATTTATGGTGCTTACCCCAAACATCACTTTTGATTTAAGTGCTCTATACACAGTTTGAAGAATATGAATCCTAATCACCTTGTCTCTTGAGTAACAAGAATCCTAACACACTGAATGTTTAGCTTTGTCTCAGTGAACAATGAATCTTGAGATCTTTATGGTTTTATACTATCTTGATAGAAATAAATTTCTGGTAGAAATAATTTTGGTAGAATTTTCATTAATCCATCTATTCACTTAGAGTATCATTTAGTATCTATGTTGTACAGTCGTGTTCTAGGAAGGAGACTACATCATAACATCATTAGTGGCAATAATAATATTAAAACAATAGGGATTTTTTTTTATTATATAGCACATACTATGCACCGCCCATTGTTTTAAGTGCTTTTCTATATAATAACTTATTCTGCATTCTATTTTAGCATTCTATTTCACAGATGAGAAAACTGAGGACTAGAGAAGTTTATGAATAAGCCTCAAATCATCTACAAAGTAAACCTGAGAGACAATATTTAAACTCAGGCAATCAAAATCAATAGTTCCTGGTCTCACGGCTGTCTCATGCTAATACAGTGTGAGTATTCCTTATGAGGACTTCCCTGGTGGCTCAGATGGTAAAGCGTCTGCCTACAATGCGGGAGACCTGGGTTCAAACCCTGGGTTGGGAAGATCTCCTGGAGAAGGAAATGGCAATCCACTCCAGTATTCTTGCCTGGAAAATCTCATGGACAGAGGAGCCTGGTAGGCTATAGTCCATGGGGTCGCAAAGAGTCGGACATGACTGAGTGACTTATTCTTTATAAGGTGAAGAATTTCCCATTTCAATGTTTGAAGTCATCTACATAGATGAAATTTTGTTTACAACAGAGAAGATTAAGTTGAAGAAGAAGTGATACTAGATCATGAGCTTATATGTTTTTCTTTTCCTAGGCGTAAGTCCAAGTGAAATTCCAACCAGCAGATGCATGAACTCTTACCTAAACAGATACACTCAGAAGACCCTGTGGCCCAGATTCAAGTAACATCAAATGTTTTTTCAAAGTGTTCATGGTGCTAGTCTCCAGGCATGCCATTTCCCAGAAGGTTCTTTTGTTTTATCCTCCAAGACTCCCCTAATTTTGGTTCCATATATTTTTGCCTGTTATCCTCAGGACCTTGCATAAGTTTCCAGGTCTTAATGTAACCTCTCAACAGGATCTGAAGGTAGTGAATTGTCAGTGGCTAACACTGTTGGGAAGTCTATTAAAGAAACACTTTCCTTATGAAGAGAAAATCTGTTCCCTGCCTCTAATCATTCTTAGCTCCAGCACTACTTGAGAGAGCTGTAATTCTAACTGCTTAAATCTGTTCAAGAAATTCCGAGAGAGCAGAAACACAGATTTTGGAGTCTATACACACCAGAGTCAGGCTCTGACCTTTACCCCTTACTAACTGTGTGACTTCGACAAGAAATTTCATTACTGGTTTCCTTATCTGAACACTAGTGGTTATAAGTCCCACACTGAGAGATCACAGATATGAAGAATGAATAATATTTATTGGGTAGTTAGTACTCAATAAATAGTAGTGTATTCTCTTCTCCCCAGACTTTTAAAAAATACTTAGTGATTAGTGGAAGAAAGAACAGGAAGTACTGATTGCTGAGAACTTAACTCCTTAGGATAGATGAATTAAAATAAGTTAACAGCCTCATCAAAATTATTTTTAGGTTGTTAAATGCAGATTTTGTTCCAAATTAGCATCAGAACAATCTTCCTGAAACACAGCTCCAAATATTTCCTTCAAGTTCTCATCATCTCTCCATGGCTCTTCACAGCCTACAGTATCAAGCCCAAGCTTCTTGGCTGGGCATTCAAGACCCTACATAACATTGAATGATTTAAAAGTCCTAGACCCAATCACTTCCCCTTGTGTAATTAGGGTCCAGCAAACTAGAAATATTCATTATTTCTTCCTATAAGATACTTTCCTGATTCTATGCCTTTGTCCCTCCTGTGTCTTACTCTTGGCACATTCTCTCTGTATTTCTCTGCCTGGTGATTATTCCATTCTCGAAAGCCTCTCTTTATAAGCGATTACCCTTGGCCTCCACAACTTCATGTTCCAATAAACACAAATTATTCCCCTTTTCACTTCTCCGTGGTATTTTGTGCTCCCTCTATCAGAATGTCTTGTATCCCATCTTGAACTTACTTGAGGGTGTAGTCAGCTACTTCCTTTTAATTTATGGGCTCAAGAGCAGACCTGAGATTTCATTAACTTTAACTACTGTTAAACTGGGCACAGTGCCTGGCACAATGGTCTGTCCTCAGCAAATGTTTGACTGAATGAAATAGATAAGTGGAACATAAAAACATTAGCGCCAGAGTTGCTCACCTCGATTTTAATCCTAGCTGTTGTTTATGTGATCGTGGAACATAAAAACATTAGCGCCAGAGTTGCTCACCTCGATTCTAATCCTAGCTGTTGTTTATGTGATCGCAGCAAAGTCTTTTGTCTACAATAGAAAATGTGGTCAGCAGCTTTCAAAATTAGGCTTCACCAAGCCAAAGAAGTTCAATGAAGTCCTTTCAGCTCAAATCTGGGGTGAGAGGAAATTCCAGGCTGCTTCTCCTGTTTCAACTAGCCAAATTCATTTTTCCACTATTCATGTCAGGGATACCCAGATGAGCTTTTATTTGAAGAAAATATTTTATACATGAAACAAATTAAACTATGAGATTGGCTAATCTGTAAGGATCCTTCCATTTTGCACTGCTCAATCTGTCATAAATACATACATTGAGAGACATTTTAAAAATGCTGCTCCATAATAATTGGGACAGTTTCAAAACTTCTTCAAATTCAGAAATGAAGGGGCAGATCCATAAAGCTTACTGAATAGTTAATACATGTTTTGAGTACCTGTGCCGTGCACTGTGCTCAGTCCCGTCCGGCTTTTTGCAACCCCATGGACTGTACCTCTCCAGGCTCCTCTGTCCATGGAATTTTCCAAGCAAGAATACTGGAATGGGTTGCCATGCTCTCCTCCAAGGGTGTCTTCCCAACCCAACAATCCAACCCACATCTCTTGCGTCTCTTGCATTGGCAGGTGGAGTCTTTACTACTGTGCCACCTGGGAAGCCCTTTGAGTACCTACTAAGCTCCAGTTCAGTGCTAGAAATTTTACTTAGGTTGTATCTAATTTTAAAATCTACATCATAGACATAAATTTTCACACTTTATATGTGACAAAGAAGATAGAGAAAAAATGCATCCTATCAAACAGCCAAGAGGAGGTGCATCCATACCAAGAAAGCAGGTATGACCAGCCTAAAAGCATGTGCTCCTTATCTTGGAGGACACTTAAATCAATATAAATAGATTCTGTGAATTAAAACACACATACACAAAATAATGGGGCTGTTTTGGAAACACCTCTCTACTCCTCATTTGTAAGATGTATCTGTTATTTGGAGAGTAGCAGTGACTCTGACAGCCTCATTACAATTTCCCATCAGAGGTTCAGTTCAGACCAATGAATGGAATGATTATAAAGCCTCTTCCTGTGCTATGCAACTCACATTTGCTGAACCAGGAGCAATTTTTACCGAGCTGGCTTGCCTATATTGGAATTGTATTCACTGCCCAGAAAACAGGCAGGGGGGCTTTAGCTAAACTACCCAGCAGGAAACAAAAGCCCAGCTTGGTCCTGGAGAGAGGGAGATGGTGCAGGCTTTAGAGGGGGGTCTGAGGAGTTCAGTTATCAACAGTGAGCTTTGTGATGACTCTGTTGAATTACATTTACAAAGGAAACTTTGAATGCAAAATGCAAAGCAGCAGATGCAGGCAGGCAGTAAAGTGGGATTTTGTGGATTTTAGTTCGAGATCGTTTGAAGGATGATGTTTTTAGTACTAATATCTCATCCCAAATGGAGTGTCATGCGCTACATCCCTGAGGATGGAAAACATAGGAACTTGGACATCATTTAGTGCTGAAGAGTCAACTTGTTTTGATTGTATTTCACTTGGATGAGAAAAATTCCCTGAACAACACACCATCTTTTATTCAGTTGAAAAAGAACCCGAGGGCTTCCCTGTTGGCTCAGTGGTAAAGTGTCTGCCTGCCAATGCAGGAGACACAGACTTGATCTCTGATCCAGGAAGATCCCGCCTGCCATATGGCAACTAAGCCTGTGTGCCACAACTGCTGAGCCTGAGCCCTAGCTCTCAGAAGCCACAACTACTGAAGCTTGAACATCTTAGAGCCTGTGCTCCACATCAAGAGAAGCCAACACAAGGGGAAGCCCATGCACCACAACAAGAGAGTAGCCCCCACTTGCCACAAGCCTGCACACAGCAACAAAGACTCAGTACAACCAAAAATTATAAAAACATAGGAACCTGAAACTGACCAGGATCCTGGGGCCTTGCCAGGACACAGCCTTCCCTCAAATCCTGCGCTTTAGATCCTTTAATATTGAGTTGGCCAAAAAGTTCCTTTGGGCTTTTCCTAAGACGTTTGGAAAAATCTGAGTGAACTTTTTGGCCAACCCAATACCTAGACAATAGGATCTGACACTTATATTCCTGAGTTTTCAGATGCTAAAATCGTAGCTTCCCAGGTAGCTCAGCTGGTAAAGAATCTGCCTGCAACGCAGGAGACCCCGGTTCAATTCCTGGATATGGGACGATCCCCTGGAAAAGGGATAGCCTACCCACTCCAGTATTCATGGGCTTCTCTGATGGCTCAGATGGTAAAGAATCCATCTGCAATGCGGGAGACCTGGGTTCAATCCCTGGGTTGGGAAGATCATCAAAAAACCACCACCAAATGGCAGAAATGAACTACTTGATGGTAAAAAGAAAGGAGCCCCCAGACCTTCTGGCACCTAAAGACTGTTCATCATCAACCAATGAGGGAACTGTTCACGAGTTAATGACATCCCCAGAATTCTACTCCCTCACCTGGCCTTTGAAAAAGCTTTGTTGAAACCCTTCGGGAGTTTGGGGTTTTGGGGAACATGAGTCACCTGTTCTCCTTGTTCAACCCTGGAATAAAACTTTCTCTGCTTCCAATTCCAATGTTTCCATCTTTTGGTCTCACTCTGCATCAGGCACACAAACTTGCATCTGACAACAAACTCAGGTATCAAAATGAAGTCAAAATAAAAGCAAACCTTAGAAGAGAGATTGTTATTCACATGTCTTAACAGTAGCGTATGAATGAGTCGTGTACGAGCCATGAGGACTGTGGCCCTGGCCCACTTTCCTCAAGGCTGTGTTCCCACTCAGAACAGGACTGACCCAAAACATTTGCTCAGGGAAATAATTTTTGTGATTGAATGAATCACTGTGAAAGTAGTGTTTTACAATCTAGTCATTAGACAAATGGAAAACACATTATTGTTTTTAAATGTGTACCTCCACACCTCATAGAGTTAATCAAAGCACCTGCAACACTGACAGCAACGGAGGTCAATTAACAGCAGTTTTTAATTTAAAAGCAAGAGTAACAGTAATTTAAAAGCACAACTAACTCAGGACAGTCTGATGTTTTGTACATGACACAACACATAGGAACGTCGATTATTGGCAAGTGTTCTTATGCTACAAGAACTCTCCAACTTTATTAGGTGTAGGGGCCAGATTTTTTGGTAGAATACTGAGTTTAGAGTCCTCATAAAACTCAGATGATAATTTTGATATGGAAATAGCATTTTATCTGCTTAATAGATTATTTAAGGGCTTCACAGATGGCACAGTGGTAAAGAATCTGCCTGACAATGTAGAATACACCAGTTCAGGTTCAATTCCTGAGTCAAGGAGATCTCCTGGAGAAGGAAATGGCAACCCACTCCAGTATTCTTGCCTGGAAAAGCTCATGGACAGAGGAGCCTGGCAGTTTACAGTCTATGGGGTTGCAAACAACTGGACATGACTGAGCAACTGAGGACACACAGAAACAATATATTATTTACAATTTATGTGTTTTTAAATGAATAGCCATTGATGTGGATTCTCAATTATTCATAAAAGGGCTTATGGTTTTGGACCGGATAACAACCTGGGGACTTTGGGGAGGGTCCTCTCAGTCATGGGCAGTGGCCTCATGACCAAAATATGACAATGTCCATGGCAATATAGTAGTTTAGTAGTTAGTAGTAGTAAGTAGTTAGTAGTAGTGTAGTAACAGTATAGTAGTTAGTATAGTAGTTCCAGAGAACACCTTCTGGGAGCAGAGAGCAAATAAGAAGGCACAAGAGGAGATCTGGGCCTCAGTCAAACTGCTGCATATTTAAAACCTATTCAGTAAAGCCTTTTATTTTTTATTTTTTTGTAGTGGTATATATATATTTTTTCTCCAATAAATTTTTTATTTTATTTTTTTCCTTGTCTATTATTTTTTTTTTCATTTATTTTTATTAGTTGGAGGCTAATTACTTTACAACATTGTAGTGGTTTTTGCCATACATTGACATGAATCAGCCATGGAATTACATGTGTTCCCCATCCCGATCCCGATCCCCTCTCCTGCCTCCCTCCCTATCTGATCCCTCTGGGTCTTCCAGTGCACCAGCCCTGAGCACTTGTCTCATGCATCCAACCTGGGCTGGTGATCTGTTTCACCCTTGATTGTATACTTGTTTCAATGCTATTCTCTCAGAACATCCCACCCTCGCCTTCTCCCACAGAGTCCCAAAGTCTGTTCTGTATATCTGTGTCTCTTTTTCTGTACTGCATGCATATAGGGTTATCGTTAGCATCTTTTTAAATTCCATATATATGCATTAGTATACTGTATTGGTCTTTATCTTTCTGGCTTACTTCACTCTGTATAATGGGCACCAGTTTCATCCATCTCATTAGAACTGATTCAAATGAATTTTTTTAAATGGCTGAGTAATATTCCATGGTGTATATGTACCATAGCTTCCTTATCCATTCATCTGCTGATGGGCATCTAGGTTGCTTCCATGTCCTGGCAATTATAAACAGTGCTGCGATGAACATTGGGGTGCACGTGTCTCTTTCAGATCTAGTTTCCTCAGTGTGTATGCCCAGGAGTGGGATTGCTGGGTCATATGGTAGTTCTATTTCCAGTTTTTTAAGGAATCTCCACACTGTTCTCCATGGTGGCTGTACTAGTTTGCATTCCCACCAACACTGTAAGAGGGTTCCCTTTTCTCCACACCCTCTCCAGCATTTATTGCTTGTAGACTTTTGGATAGCAGCCATCCTGACTGGCGTGTAATGGTACCTCATTGTGGTTTTGATTTCCATTTCTCTGATAAGGAGTGATGTTGAGCATCTTTTCATGTGTTTGTTAGCCATCTGTATGTCTTCTTTGGAGAAATGTCTGTTTAGTTCTTTGGCCCATTCCAGAAAGCAGGCATAGAAGGAACATACCTCAACATAATAAAAGCTATATATGACAAACCCACAGCAAACATTATCCTCAATGGTGAAAAATTGAAAACATTTCCCTTAAAGTCAGGAAGAAGACATGGGTGTCCACTCTCACCACTTCAACATAGTTTTGGAAGTGTTGGCCACAGCAACCAGAGCAGAAAAAGAAATAAAAGGAATCCAGATAGGAAAAGAAGAAGTAAAACTCTTACTGTTTGCAGACGACATGATCCTCCACATAGAAAGCCCTAAAGACTGTACCAGAAAATTACTATAGCTAATCAATGAATACAGTAATGTTGCAGGATATAAAATTAACACACAGAAATCCCTTGCATTCCTATACACTAACAATGAGAAAACAGAAAGAGAAATTAAAGAAACAATACCATTCACCATTGCAACAAAAAGATTAAAAGACTTAGGAGTATATCTACCTAAAGAAATGAAAGACCTATACAGAGAAAACTATAAAACACTGATGAAAGAAATCAAAGAGGACACAAATAGATGGAGAAATATACCGTGTTCATGGATTGGAAGAATCAATATTGTGAAAATGGCTATACTACCCAAAGCAATCTATAGATTCAATGCAATCCCTATCAAGCTACCAACAGTATTTTTCACAGAATTAGAACAAATAATTTCACAATTTGTATGGAAATACAAAAAACCTCGAATAGCCAAAGTAATCTTGAGAAAGAAGAATGGAACTGGAGGAATCAACCTGCCTGACTTCAGACTCTACTACAAAGCCGCAGTCATCAAGACAGTATGGTACTGGCACAAAGACAGAAATATAGATCAATGGAACAGAATAGAAAGCCCAGAGATAAATCCACGAACCTATGGACACCTTATCTTTGACAAAGGAGGCAAGGATATACAATGGAAAAAAGACGACCTCTTTAACAAGTGATGCTGGGAAAACTGGTCAACCACTTGTAAAAGAATCAAACTAGAACACCTTCTAACACCATACACAAAAATAGTGGTGTTGTTTTATGGTGCAATTTCTTATGGGAGTCTGTTTATAAAAGAGTGAATCTGGGTGTGTGACCTATGATTTCTAGAGAAGAATGTTTGCTGGTGAGAGTTTATTCTCTTAGGAATAAGTAGGAATAGTTAGACAATGCTGTGGGGAAAGTGGGTGACAGGATCCTCCCATCCTTCAGGGTATTTTCTTTCCTATTGAGCAGTCACGTTTAGGGTAGACGAGAGGTCAGAACATACAGATGAGGCTGCACAAATACAAGAGATCCTCAATGTGTCCTCGAGGGGCACTGGGTAACACTCTGCTCAAGGGCTGGTTGAAGATGGAAGGATGCAGTATCCTACAACTTCCCCAGGAAGATACTTCCGAAGACCCAAGGGATGTGGGATTTTCATTTAATCAGTATCCACCCAGGTAAACCAGGAACTCTGTGAAGGTGGGTACAGAGCAGAATAGTGGGGATCGGATCATGTAATTCTTTGATCAGGAATTTGGATTTAATGAAAACAATGGAAAGTCATCAGTTGAAGGTTATTTGCATAGAAATGATGGGATCTGTATCTAAAGATCCTTCCTACAGTATATGAATATGGGAGGCACAGCTGAGAGTCTACTCAATTTCCACACATACCTTTATATAATACATACCTTTATACACATATTTTGACTCCCATGTAGTAGCTCTCACAATTTTATATCTTTTCCTATAAAACTATTCTTCAAAGAAACAAATACACTCTCATCCGCTCCCCATAAAGAGGAGACAAAAATATCAACCGTCATTGATTTCCAATTTAAATAGCATTCAGAATATCTGCCTCTGGGTAATGATAGTTACTCCTCAAACTCAAATCCCACTTGAACATCCTATAATCTAAAAACTAAACTGTAAACCATCACCAAAATTCTTAGTAAAACACACTAGGAAGAAAGGAAGAGAGAGGAAAGTGATTAATATTTACATGTAATATGTTTACATGTAAGGGAGTTGTGTATAACAGTTGTGTATAACTGTATACTACACATACTTACACAAGAAAGAAGACATGCGAAGTTGCTACAGTTCTCTTCATTGTAACTGGTCATGAAATCTTAGTTGATGTCTGTAATTTATTTATTCATTATCTATTCCACATACCCTTTCTCCTCACCTAGTTCCTCACCTAGTTTCCTGAAAGACCTTAAATGGCAATAGTCCTCAACTCAACAGCAAAACACAAATAGCCCAATACAAAATGGGCAGAAGACCTGAACAGACATTTTTCCAAGAAGAAATACAAATGGCCAATAGGCATATGAGAAGATGCACAATGGTTCTAGTTATTAGAGAAACGCACATCAAAACAACAATGAGGTATTACCTCACATCAGTCAGAATGGCCTTAATCAAAATGTATACAAATAACAAATGCTGGAGAGGATGTGGAGAGAAAGGAACCCTCCTACACTGCTGTTGGGAATGTAAGTTGGTACAACCACTATGTACAGTATGGAGGTTCCTCAGGAAACTAAAAATAGAATTACCATATGATACAGCAATCCCACTCCTAGGCATAGATCCAGACAAAACTGTAATTCAAAAGACACATGTATTCCTATATTGATAGCCAAGACATGGAAACAACTTAAATGCTCCACTGACAGATGAATGCATCAGGAAGATGTGATATGTATACACAATGGAATATTACTTAGCCATAAAATATGAAGTAATGCCATCTGCAGCAATATGGATGCAACTAGAGATTATTATACTAAGTAAATCAGAAAAAGAAAGACAAATACCGTATGATATCACTTATATGTAGAATCTAAAATATGACACAATTTATCTCTGAAACATAAGCAGACTCAGACCTAGAAAACAGACTTGTGGTTGCTGAGGAGAAAGAGGTTAGGGGAAGGATGGAGTAGGAGGTTGGGGTTAGCAGTTATAGGCTATTATGTACAGAATGGATGAACAACAAAATCATACTGTATTTCACATAGAACAATATTCACTATCCTGTGATAAACCATAATGGAAAAGAATATTAAAAATTATGTTTATACATGTGTAATTGATCACTTGGCTGTACAGAAGAAATAAACACAACACTGTAAATCCACTACACCTCAGTTAAAAAAAAAAACAAAAAAACAGGCACCAGAAATGATCCCTCAAAAAAACCCAGAAAACAAAGCACAATGGTCCTGACTTGGAATTATTTGTAATTTTTCATGGATTGTTGTGTTATATATGAGAGTACTAAGAGGCATACCTTGCCAACAAAGGTTCGTATAATCAAAGCTATGGTTTTTCCAGTAGTCATGTAAGACTTGGAGCATAAAGAAGGCTGAATGCCAAAGAATTAATGCTTTTGAGCTGTGGTGTTGGAGCAGACTCTTACGAGTCCCTTGGATTGCAAGATCAAACCAATCAACCCTAAAGGAAATCAATCCTGAATGTTCATGGGAAGGACTGATGTTGAAGTTGAAGCTCCAATACTCTGGCCACCTGATGCAAAGAGCTGATTCATTAGAAAAGACCCTGCTGCTGGGATAGACTGAAAGCAGAAGAGAAGTGGGCGACAGAGGATGAGATGGTTGGATGGCATCCCTGACTCAATGAACATAAGTTTGAACAAGCTCTGGAAGATGGTGATGGACAGGGAACCCTGGTGTGCTACAGTCCATGGGGTCACAAAGAGTTGGACACAACTGCGACTGAACAATAAAAAAGAGGCATACCAAAGAGGCCTCCCATCTAACCACAGGCCTTCTTACCCTGAACTAGATCACAAATAATCCCTCTTTGGTAAACCAGGTCAATCATTCCCAGCCAATTCTGGAGCCACTGGTTTAGTGACATCTGGAGTTTAAAATGGCCAGGAGGTTAATGAAAAGGAACAGCTAAGCAAACCTCCACCAACTGCATAGGGACCCTATTTTGATATTGGGTGCCCCATGCCCTCAGAAATCCCTGAGGCTCCATGGAGAGGAGGTTTAAGACTTCTTTCCTTTCCAGATAGCTAGTATTGCATTCAAATGATGTTGTCATAAAGTATCACCGAACTTGCATACTTTGAAGCCTATTTTGATCAGGGGGTTAAAAAATGGTCTTTTCTGAAGCTCAAAACAGCACTGTAACTTAAACATATGGTTCAACATGGCACTATGTGACATGATATATTTGAGTGACTATGAGGTTATAAATAAAAGAGCATTTAAGATGGTAAAAAAAAAAAATGACCAAAGGGGAATCTTAACTTCCAAACTAGTCCCTTGTTGGAAGCTCAAAACTGTTAAGTGGTATAAAAAATATAGCAAATAATGAAAGGGGTTACTTCTCCTTCTCCCACTTCATTCCAAGGTCCATGTTTCTGGCCTCTAGAGAAGTAAACTCATAGACTGATGGCTGATTCAAACCATATATTGCACCCCCAGGAATGCTGTCTCACAATTACGACTTGGAACTGAAACTTTAATGGTCCATTCTATGCCTGTCAGGCCAGATGATTCAGGGGTGATAGGATATATGGAAAAAGCGGAGAATTTTATAAGTGTGAGCCCACTCACTGATAGATGTCTTCTGCTTTAAGTGAGCCATGTTATGTGGAATACCATGTCAGAGAAGAAGGCTTTCTGTGAGTTCAGGATGGTTAGACTAGCATACCAGTAACAGTCAGGGGAGGTAACTCCATATCCAAAGTATATGATTATTCTGGGGATGAAAAATTATAGGCACTCCTTCTTGGATGAAGTCCACCATAATCAAGGTGGCTGGTTGGTCCTCTGAGGGAATGGTGTCACTTACTAGGGCTCATTATTGGTCTCTGCTGTTGGAAAGGAAGGCAATCAGCCCTGGAAGTAGCCATGTCATCCTTGGAGCAGGGAAACACATGTTACTGAGCCCATGCACAACCTCCATCTCTTGCTCCATGACCTCTTGTGCACCCAAGGTAAACCTGGCATTGTGCCAAGGTGGGTGTGAAGCAGAGTAGTGGAGATCAGATCATGCATAGCCTTGTGGTCCTTTGGTCAAGCATTTGGATTTACTAAAAAACAATGGAAAGCCCTTGGTAGAAGATGGTTTGCATAGGAATCTATAGCTAAAAGTAGTTCCTATAGCATATGAATATGGGAGGCAAAGCTGGGAGTCCATTCAATTTCTTTTTTTTTTTTTATTGTACAATTTGATTAAAAATTTATTTATTTATTTAAAATTTATATATGAGTTTTTTTTCCATTTATTTTTATTAGTTGGAGGCTAATTACAATATTGTAGTGGTTTTATACATTCCTTTATACACATAGTTGAACTTGCACTCAATATACATAACAATTTTATATTGTTTCCTATAGAACTATCCTTCGAATAAATAAATACATTCTCACCCTCTCCCCATAAAGGGCAGACAGAAAATACCAAGAATCTTTGATTTCTAGACCCAGTGAGCAAGTACTAAGGTGGCTGGGGCAAGATTCAAAGAGTCACACACAGAGTCATTTTGTCCATTTCTTTTGCAGTAGATGCTCTGGGTTAAGCAGTAATAGGAAACAAATATCATCGTACTTTGTGCCTATTCTAAGAGTTCATCCTTAGGCTACTCATCACCAATAGACATCCTTCTGCACACCTTGACATTCCATCAAACAAGAACATTGCATTCCATAAACCATCTTACAAAGAGTTCTGCAGAACCAGAAAAGAAAGAAAAGCATTGTTTATTGCAGAATATTTTGATAATTTGCAGGATAAATCCAGAAACTGGTAAGAGAATTTAGAAGTATTACTGAATTCAAGATAACGTTCAAAAGTAAGTGAGAACCCTATACTCCAATATTTTAGAGAAGATATTATTCACAACAGCAACTTAAATTGTAAGTCATATGGAAAGAAACCTAAGAGAACCTTATAATATCCATATTAAGAAAGTTGTAAAACACCACTGAGAGAGATAAAAGATTTATTTAAATAAGCATAGGAGCATGTAGCAATCTAATTTGTTTATGGATAGGAAACCTCAATATCCTGGTCAGTTCTCCCTTAAAATAATCCATATATTCAAGACTATGTAAATCAAAATGACATGGTTTTTCATGTCCCTAAGTAATCTACTTCTAAAATTACTGGGCAAAACAATAATCTAATATTTTTCAAAATGATTATAAAATATATATTTAACCAAGATAACTTGCCCTATTAGACTTAAGACCTTATAAAACTATGGTAATTAAAGCATTAAGGCAGAGGCTTAGAGGTCAACAGATAAAGGGAATCAATTAGAGAGACAAGAAGACGATTCAGGCACATGTGGAAATTAGTTCCTGGTGCGTATAGCATACAAATCCTGTGCAATGACTGTTCAATAAAAGGTATAGTGACACAGTTAGCGTGCTTCATAGAAAATACAACCTAAAGCACTACTTCACATCATTCAGAAAATAAACTGCAAATACATAAAATACCTAATTTATAAAATCAAAATGGTAATATACTTAAAAGAAGATGCAGGGCTTCCCTGGTGGCTCAGTGGTAAAGAATCCACCTGCCAACACAGGAGACACGGGTTTGATCCTTGATCAGGGAAGATCCCACATGTGGTGGAGCAGCTAAGCCCATACTTAACCACTGAGCTTGCACTCTAGAGCCTTGGATTCACAAGTACTAAAGCCTGCACACCCTAGAGCCCGTGCTCTGCAACAAGAGAAGCCACCACAAAGCGTAGTCCATGCTCGCTGCAACCAGAGAAAGTCTGCAAACAACAACAAAGGCCTAGCATGGCCAAAAATAAATAAATAAAACATAGAAGAAATGTCTTTAGTATGTTTAAAAATGTAAACATTTCTTACCTAAGACAGATTAAAAAATAAACAAGAAAAAGAAAATATCAATAATTCTGATTATACCAGAATTTCAAATGGCTGAAGGAAAAAGATACCATACACAAAGTTAGAAAAAGGCCACATATGGAGAGGACATTTCCATTAAACATAGCAGAAATCAATATCTAAAAGAAAAATAATCCAACAGAAGAAAAAGAGGAACAAAAGAGTTAATTGAACTGAACTACCAATCCCAGGGGTGGAAATAGCCAATAGATATGAAAACACAGGCAACCTCGCAGGAAATCAGGAAAGTAGGAATTGAAACAAGGAGATGCTTCTGCACTTGCATCAGATGATTGACAAAACTCAGTAAGATATTACACAATGTTAGTCAAGATGAGGGCAAACCAAAGTTTTCATACTCTCTGTAGTATGAATATTAACTTATAAACCTAATTTAGAGAACAATTAGAAACCTAGTGAAATTGAAATGAACATATCCTGTTATAAAGCCAATTTGATCCTTTGTTTATGCTACAGAAAAATTCACATACTAAGAGAATAGAACTTTAGCATTCTTACCACCAAAAAAAAATTTATTAATAATTGTGTGAGGTGATGGATGTGCTAAATCAAATAAACTGTGGAGTGACATATACAACATGATAGTATTGAGGCAAATTAAAAGGGGAGGAAAAAAAACCACACACCTAAAAAGTGATATGGAAGGAAACACCCAAGTCAAAATAGAAGCTTCCTGAAGAGAAGGAGATTAATAATTGGGTAACAAAGGAATTACCCCCTCCCATGCATTGTATAATTGGTGCTTACCTGGTAAAATATTTTGATTAATTCTTGTTGTTTGGTATTGGCATTTCCTTTTCAATTTTTTTCAACTTTTCAAAATTAAAACACACACAGAGCTCCCAGTAACTGCTAAATAATGGAATAAAAATGGGGAGAACGACTAAATCACCACATACATATATTAAAATTATATATATATATGTATATATATATATGTGTGTGTATATATATATATATATTCTTTTAAAGATGCAGTAAAGAGTAACTAGCTAAAGATGAAAGCTGTTGAAAAGCAAGAAGGAAAGACATCACATTGTGGAGTCATTGAAAGGTAGAGAGATGCTTTCTCCATTGAAAATAGAAAGAAACAATGGTGGAAGTTTATACAGGTTTGGTGATGTGAAGAATGTTATAGTCTTCCCCATTCTGGGTGGCTGTTTCTCCTGACAGATTTGGGGAAATCAACTGGAATAGTGTCTTGTAATCACCATGGGAAGCCAGAAGTTGCCCAATTCTCTTGTCACTATGACTGAAGGCCAGTCCTGGTAGAAGATATGAGTCTGCAAAGACAGTGGGTTGATATGTAGTATACTGTGGTGGATAGAGAAGGGAAATTCACACAAAAATTGTGCAGACCTTAAGCTATACCCTACTCGAAGGGTCAGGTTTCATACATGCATGCAGGAGCTTTTTGGCTTCTTGTGTTATAATTACTCCTGTGTCCACATCTGTTCCTCTGGCAAAAGGTTTCTCTCTGCAGAAACCATTGGTCCAGGAAAGTTAAACTTCCTTTTTCTTTTCTTAGAAACTTATTTCAAAAAGAATGTTCATGGGACACAAAAGAAGCTTGGAAGTAGTGACTGGAGACATGTCTTAGCTTTAAAATTTATGAATCTAGACTTCTACCCCTGAGAGATGAATGCTACCTGTCACCTAGAATATATTAAGAGGGCACCCATGCCAAAAAGATAAAGCAATTCACATCTGATGACTTCAATTTTCTGTTTGAAATATGAAGCCAGGTCATCAGCTGAGAGTGATGAAGAGATGGTTTGAGAAGAGAATTACCTTTGAGATAGTCATCTTGGATCATGACAAAAAGAGATATTAGAGACACATGCAAGGACTCTTCACAATTCTTTCAAGTTAATGATCATGTAGGGAAAACAAAACTTGTTAGCATATACGTGTGACTTTCCTCAGCCAGAGTCAGCTGCTCAGGTGTAGATCTTGAGGATATGAATCATAATTTTTATCTAGGGTGAGGAAAACAGAGAAGTATAAAGATAGAATTAAGAAATTAGTAATAATAATGAACCAAGCAACTCATGTCCAAACCGCTGAAAAGTGAGTAATTCAATGGCAGTGAGAAAGTGATGATATCATTGGCTTGAATACCTAATTAGGTTTAAAAAAACAAAAGGCACTGGGATAAATAGGGGTTCTTAAACACAAGAAAAATAGGAAATCATGGATGGAAATTAGGATGTTTACTGTTGTAACTTCAGATGTTACCTAGTGTGAGATGATAAATTACAGAGTATAACTTCTGACTGGGGTGCAAATAAATTAGTGGGGTTGAAGAGATAACAAACTGAAAGACTACTGGATGATTAATTCATGTAGATGTTGAGGTCCCTGACAACAGGAATTGAGATAAAAAGACTATGGTCCTAGAGGTAAAAAGAAATGAAGAGAAGATAAGTTCATTTATAGAAGACAGAGACCAGGGAAAAAGAAGGGGTCCAAAACTGGTAACAGAAGCTTCAAAAGAGCAGGAGATCTGTCCACACTCATCAAGATAAGGAAAGACATAAATGATCTGAAACTAGCAATGAGGAGCAAGTGGACACATAACCAAACTGCTGGCCCTCAGATGACAGGGGGAAAAACACAAACCCACAGTCAGCTTAATTTTGAAAAGAGCTGCAAAGAAAGTAATGTCCTCATGGGCAGCCTTATTTTTACTTCAGTCAAATAGTAGAAAGAATATTCAGAAAAATAGGCTCATAGTAAGAATGCTGAGAGATAACAGTTCAAAATCTGCCCAGTGGAAGATTTGGAGAAACGAATGGACAACTGATTCAGATGAGGGGATGTATACAGGGCAGTAGGGGAGGAAAGCAAAGTTGGTAGTTGCTGCTTAGGGGCAAGGACTTCAACACAAACCCAATCAAAACCCTGGTAAGTTACTGTGTGTATACTGACAAACTGATTCTAAAGTGTATATTGGAAAGGCAAAAGACCAAGCAGCCAACACAAGACTGAAGGAGAAGAGCAAAGTTGGAGGACTAATGCTATCCAACTACTATAGCCTTATTATAAAACCACAGAAATCAAGAGTGTGGTACTGGGGAAAGAATAAACAGATCAATGGAATAAAAGAGCCCAGAAATAGACATACACAACTACATTCACTTGATCTTTGCCAGAGGAGCAAAAGCAATTCAATGGAGAAAAGACAGTCTCCAAACGACCTTAGAACTGGACATTCGCATGGGAAAAAGTGGATAAAGACAGACCTTGCAGCTTCCCTTGTGGCTCAGTGGGAAAGAATCCACCTGTCACTGCAGGAGATGTGAGTTCTATCTCTGGGTTGGGAAGATGCCCTGGAGAAGGAAAGGCAACCCGCTCCAGTATTCTTCCCTGAGAAATCCCATGGACAGAGGAGCCTGGTGGGCTATAGTTCATGGGGTCTCAACAGAGTCAGACTCAACTTAGTGACTAAACAACAACAGACAGATTTTATATCTTCCACAAAAATTTGCCCAAAGTGGATCATAGACTTGCATCTAAAATACAAACCTATATGACTCCTAGAAGATAACAGGGGAAAATCTAGATGACAAGGGGTTGGCAAAATACTGCCTGCTGGCCAAATCTAGCTGCAACTGTTTTAAGAATAGTTTTCTTAGATCACAGTCATGCCAATTTGTATACACATTGTCTATGTACGTCTTTATACAGCAGCAGACTTCTTGGATACAACAAAAACAGGATAAATAAAAGAAAAAATGGTAAGTTGGATTTTATTAAAATTTAAAACTTCTGGTCTGCAAAAAAAAGAAAAACTGTTAATAGAATTAAAAGACAAGCTATAGGCTGGAAAGAAACTGATCCAAACAATACACAAATTTATGTGACAGGTAGCCACAGTTAGTTAACCACACTAGGTGATATATTGCTAAACAAAGTACCTTAAAAAGTTGGAGGTTGCAATATTATGTGGCAGCCTGAACAGGAGGGGAGTTTGGAGTAGAAAGGATACATGGATATGTATGGCTGAGTCCCTTCATTATTGACCTGAAATTATTACAAGATTGATAATTGGCTATACCCCAATACAAAATAAAGTTTAAAGAAACAAAACAAACAAACAAACAAAATGTTAGAGGCTAGGGAAACAAGACCTCAAAAAAAAAAAAAAAAATCAAATGTAAACCAAAAAGGAGCAGCAGTTTCAACACTTAATCAGTTCAGTTCAGTCACTCAGTCATGTCTGAGTCTTTGCGACCCCATGGACTGCAGCATGCAAGGCCTTCCTGTCCATCACCAGCTCCCAGAGTTTACTCAAATTCATGTCCATTGAGTCAGTGATGTCATCCAGCCATCTCATCCTCTGTCATCCCCTTCTCCTCCTGCCTTCACTCTTTTCCAGCATCAGGTTCTTTTCAAATAAGTCAGTTCTTTGCATCAGGTGGCCAAAGTATTGGAGTTTCAGCTTCAGCATCAGTCCTTCCAATGAATATTCCAGACTGATTTTAGTATGGACTGGTTGGATCTCCTTGCAGTCCAAGGGACTCTCAAGAGTCTTCTCCAACACCACAGTTCAAGAGTATTAATTCTTTGGAGCCCAGTTTTCTTTATAGTCCAATTCTCACATCCATACATGACTACTGGAAAAACCATAGCTTTGACTAGACAGACCTTTGTTGGCAAAGTAATGTCTCTGCTTTTTAATATGCTGTCTAGGTCGGTCATAACTTTTCTTCCAAGGAGCAAGCGTCTTTTAATTTCCTGGCTGCAGTCACCATCTGCAGTGATTTTGGAGCCCCGAAAAATAAAGTCTGCTCATTGTTTCAACACTTAATATTATGAATCATAAAAATAAAAAACTCCACTTTATAATTATTAATGAGATAATCAGATAAATTATGGCTTCATGTTTGTACATGTTAAACAATAAAGGGTAATATTGTATTACACAGAAATTAAACACTATAAAAACAAATAATAAAAATACAACATGAATGGGAATATTTAACATACTTTTTTTAATTGTTTACAGATTATATAGAGCAATCATGCATAGATACAGAGTCGGGGTTGGAAAATATTTTCTGTAAAGGGGCAGACCGTAAATACTTTAGACTTTGTGGTTTTATGGTCTCCACTGAAAACTGCTCAGCTCTGTTGGCTGCAGTATGAAGACATACATAAACAATGTGTAAACAAATTGGCATGACTGTGATTTAAGAAAACTATTTATAAAACAGTTGTAGCTGGATATGACCAGCACGTAGTACTTTGCCAACCCCTAGTATTAAGTATCTGAATAGCAATACTCCCATCTCAAGTATGCCAATTTGTTTTTATACATATTTGCACACACATATTTACACAGAGACTATCCTCTTATCAAATTCATATTCTGCATTTTAAAGAACAATAATTGTTTAGAAATAGAAATAATCAAATATGCTCAGCACAACTTAAAAACAGCACAAATAGCAAAAGTAGAAAATTTAAAAAGCAACCAATTAATTTTAAAAAGCTTTCTCTTGACCACTCTTGGACCAAGCAAGGTCATGTATCTAGTGCAGAATACCTAGTAAATAATGCCAATGACATCACTGTAGTTCAATTTGTATAGTTCATACCAGCACTGAATAGCTAAGTTATGAAATAAAGAGAAGAATATTCTAGGGCAAAAAACCAAAACAAAACAAAACAAAACAAAAAACAAACCTGAAGCTTTAAATGGTTTCATTTTTAATCAAGAAAGAGTTAAATTGGAATAAATCCCCCGAGTTTATAATTATGTACAAATAACTCACCTGAGTAGATCCTACTTGACAGTTGCAGAATAGGCAAACCAAGGGAGCAGCACCATGACAAATTTTACTTTGTATGAAGAAATCTATTTCTGTAAGAACCTGCTATGTTTCTCATGACTGTGCTAAAAAGTGCAGGACTTCACCTCATTACTACAGAACTCCCATCCTGAGACACCTGCTGAGGGATTCAACAATGATTTATGTATGTGCTAAGGGGAATCACAGAAGCTAACTGTCAATATGATCAGAGATTTCTATTTGTAAAAGTGAACAGACAAGCAAAAATCACCAGACACATGAAGAAAATAAACTACTCTAAAGATGCTTACCTGAGAAGCCATAGTAAATGTCACCTAATAAAAAATAATTTGAGATACAGGAAAATCACAGTGGGAAATAAATTCAATCTATATATACACATATAGACACATTTGCGGTGCTAATAAAGTGCTTAAAAAAAAACCTGGCTCCTTTTGGCAAGGAGAAATTAAAAATATATCAAAAACTAGAATTAAAAGCATTAAGTAGTGAGTATCATTAGAACTGCTTACTGAATTAACAAAAAGATGGCCAAAATTTCCCCTAAATTCAAAGCACACAGGTGGAGGAATAAAAATTATGGGAGATGTATATAATAAACCAGAAAAAAATTTAAAAATAACTGGATTTGGGGGAAGGGAAAGAATTGTGAATCAAAAGTTTGTTGTAAACTATATTATTATTAAGGAAAAAAACATTAAATCCATGTAAAACCTCAAAAGAATACATTCACAAATCTTTCTGGAAAAAAAAAAGGTTATTTCATGTTAGAACCTGAGTAGAAAAATCAATAATATATACAGTTGTAGTCCAGTTTGGCAGTCTTGGGGAGACAATAAGGACAGAGAGGAAGGGAAGGTAAGACCTCTACACCCCATCAGCTATTCCATGATAGCTCCATGGAATACAAGTCGCCCTGTGGTGACCAGTTTAAGTCAGTAATTGGCAGAAGAGAATGGTAGCGACTCGTGGAACTGAAAAGAGGATGAAGTGTCCCCAAAATGGCAGCAAATTCAAATAGCTCAAAAGCGATAGCAGAATCAAAACTTTAGTTTATTCCAATGAAAAACAGGCATACTTTTATAAAGATGAGGGGGAAAACCAGACGCTTTAAAAACGATGAATGGATGACATTGATGGGTGAGTGGGTAAATGTATAATACAATAGATATACATACATGAACATCAGTAGAAAACATTCTGGATCCAAAAATTAGACATGATTTATGGGGATTTGTTTTTTTTTTTTACTTAAAAAGTGTTTCAATTGCTGTAAAGTGGTATAATAAGCACCTATTTCTTTCATGAGAGAAAAAGTCTTTATATCTTTAAAACAGAACATTAATACTTCTTTTGTCTAACTTAGCATGTTTTAAAAATTGCATTAGAAGTCCTCATCATCAAGTTGATAAAGAACATCTATAGAAAACATACAGCTAAATCATACCTCATGCTGAGAAACTAGAAGGTTTCCCACCAAGATCAGGAATAAGGAAAGGATGTCCCTTCTCACCACTCCTTTTCAACATTACACCAAATTCCTAGTTAATACAATGAGACAAGAAAAGGAAATAAGAGGTACACAGAACTGGGTAGGAAGAAATAAAACTGTCTTTGTTCTTAGATGATATGACTGTCTATGTAGCAAATCCAAAAGTATCATCAGAAAAAAAGTCCTAAAACTAACAAGCAATTATAAAAAGGCTGCAGAATACAAGATTAATATATGAAAGTCAGCTGCTTTCCTATATACTAGCAATGAGCAAGTGGAATTTATAATTAAAAACACAATGCCATTTAAATTAGTATATAAAAAAATGAAATATTTAGGTATATCTAAACCTAACAACAAAGGTCTGTCTAGTCAAGGCTATGGTTTTTCTAGTAGTCATGTATGGATGTGAGAGTTGGACTATAAGGAAAGCTGAGCACTGAAGAATTGATGCTTTTGAACTGTGATGTTGGAGAAGACTCTTGAGAGTCCCGTGGACTGCAAGGAGATCCAACCAGTCCATCCTAAAGGAGATCAGTTCTGGGTGTTCATTGGAAGGACTGATGTTGAAGCTGAAACTTAAATACTTTGGCCACCTGATGCGAAGAACTGACTCATTGGAAAAGACCCTGATGCTGGGAAAGATTGAGGGCAGGAGAAGAAGGGGACAACAGAGGATAAGATGGTTGGGTGGCATCACCGACTCAATGGACATGAGTTTGGGTAAACTCTGGGAGTCGGTGATGGACAGGGAGGCTTGACATGCTGTGGTTCATGGGGTTGCAAAGAGTCGGACATGACTGAGTGATTGAACTGAACTGAGAAACCTAACAAAATATCTACAATATTTATAATGAGGAATTATATAATATTGGGCTTCCCCGGTGGCTTTATATTATATTATAATATTATATATTTATATTACATTATATTTATAATATATTTAATATATATGTCATATAATACTTTATTATAATATTATAATATATAGTGTATATTATAATATATTGGGCTTTCCTGGTAAAGAATCTTTCCAGCTGGTAAAGAATCTGTCTGCAGTGTGGGAGACCAGGGTTCAATCTCTGGGTTGGGAAGATCCCCTGGAGAAGAGAATGGCTACCCACTCCAGTATTCTGGTCTGGAGAATTCCATGGACTCTACAGTCCCTGAGGTTGCAAAGAGTCAGACACAACTGAGTGACTTTCACTTCACAAGTCTCTGATTAAAGGAATCAAATAAGAACTGAATGAACAGAGAGAGATTCCATTTTCATGGAAAGGCAGACAATATTCTCGAGATATTATTTTTCCTAACTTGATCTAATGATTCAATATAAACCTAGTCAAAAAACTCAGTTTTTTTTTTTTTTTCTTTGTGGACACTGACAAACTGATTTTAAAGTTTATATGTAAAGGCTAAATAAAAACCAGAATAGCCATCACAACACTGAAGAACAAAATTGAAGGACTGACACTACCCAACTTCAAGCCTTATTACAAAGCTACAACAATCAAGAGACTATAGATTTGGTGAAAAAATAGACAAATTAATGGAAAAAATAGAAAACCCAGAAACAGACATCCATACATGCAGTTAGCTGGTCTTTGACAATAGAGCTGAGACAATGCAATAGAGCAAAGGGAATGTTTTCAACAAATAGTGCTGGAACAAGCTGATATCCATGTGTTAAATAAAAAAAAAAATCCAAACATAGACTTTACACCCTTCATGAAAATTAAAATTGATCACAGACTAAAACATAAAACTATAAAACTCATAGAATACAACACTGAAGAAAATCTAGATGGCCTTGGATCTGACAATGACTTTTTAGATACAACGCAAAAGACAAAATCCATGAAGAAAGGGATTGATAATATGGACTTCATTGAAATTAAAATCTTCTGAAATGCAAAAGTACTGTCAAAAGCATGAGAAGACACATGGCAGGGTGAAAATATTTCCAAAAGATACCTGATCAAAGATTGCTCTGCATAGTATACAAATAATTCATAAAACTCAACAATATGGAAACAAACAGCCCAATTAAAAAAGGTCCAACGCTCTTAACAAACACCTCCCCAAAAAGAAATACAGATGACAAATAAGCCTACAAAAAGATGCCACACATCAACTGTTATCAGGGAAAGGCAAATTAAAACAATAAAATATTACTATGTACCTATTAAAATATTAAAATAGCCAAAATCCAAAATGCTGACAACATCAAATGTGGGCAAAGACATGGAGCATCAGGAAATCTATTTTATTACTTGTGAAATGCAAAATGGTACAGCTACTTTGAAGACAGTTTTGCAGATTTTTACAAAATTTGACATTCTCTTACCATGCAATCCAACAACTGCTCTCCTTGATATTTACCCAAATTGATTATGTTTACGGCAGCTTTATTCACAGCTGCCAAAACCTGGAAGCAACCGAGATACTTTCCAGTAGTCTAATGGATAAACTGTGGTACACCCAGACGATGAAGTATTTTTTGTGTGAAGTATTATTTCTAAAAAGAATGAGCAATCAAGCTATGAAAAACATGGAAGAAACTTACATGCATATTACTAAGCAAAATAAGCCAGTTTGAAAAAGATACTCTATCATCCCAACTATATGACATCCTAGAAAACAAAACTACAGAGATAATAAAAAGATCAGAGATTGTCATAGGTTTTGGGGGGGGTGAGAGGAATGTACAAGTAGAACATTAAGGACACTTTAGGGCAGTGAAACTACTTTGTATGATATTATAACAGTGAACAGATGTTGCTATATATTTGTCCAACCCACAGAATGTACAAAAGCAACAGTGAACCCTGATATAAACTAGGAAATTTGGATGATCATGACACATCATGTAGTTTCATCAATGTACTAGTTTGGTGTAGGATGGTGATGATGGAGAGGGTTTTAACTCTGTAGGGACAGTAAGTATGTGAGAAATCTCTGTACCTTTTACTCAATTCTGCTCTGAACTGAAAACTGCTTTAAAAAGTAAAGTCTATTAAAAAAAAAATCCTCCTCATCAGATAACCTAGTCATGACTTGAAAAAGAGTTAATCAAGCAAAATTATGGTTAAAAAATAAAACTCTTATTTGTCTTCTGATTCAAAAGAGTCCTATACATAGACCAGTATGTACCAAATCCTGAAATCCAAAGCATCTATATTGGGAAAAATCTTCTTTTACTTCATATCTATTCTCCAACTATTTATCTTACTTTAATTTATTTAATTTCTGGAGAGAACTGGCAAGCAAAACTCTACTTATCACTTGAAAGATTTACTTACAAGTTTTGTAGCAAGTTACTTCTTGCCAACTCAAGCAAATAAGTACTGCAGGACTGGTAAAAAATCCATTTTTTCTGAATGTGAAATTTTTCTCTATTTACAAGTTCAAACATTTAGTAAGGCAACTCGGAAGTGAATTAATCAAATTCAAAGTATAATAAAGTAAACTGAGAATCCTCTGATTTCAGGGTGTGCTTAGCTTTTTTCATAATTTTAAAAATAAAGTACCATGGTTGCAAAGAGAATGAAAGAATAATCAGTCTCAGTTACAGAGAAAAGTATTATTTTCCAGTAATTTGTTTAATATAATAAACACCATATTGCTTAGAAAATTATGCTCAGGATACCCAACTGAAGGTCAGAGCAATGTCAATGGAAATGAATTTAATCTTTTTTTTTTTTTAAATTTTCCCTCTTCCTAATGATAGTAACTCACATGCACAGTCTTCAAAATAAACACCTGTCTCCCTCAGAGCCCTCCCACCACTGCTCTGTAGGGACACTCTGCTTGTCAGGCTCTCCTAACACAGCATGAGGTACCTGGTCCATTTGCAAGGCAGTGTGTAATTTTCAAAGTTTGGATGGAGGATAAGAAGCATACTGGAAATAAGATACTTTAAAGCAAACATAAAAGAACAGTGTCTAATGTAACCAATGTACTGCTCAGTCAGTCAGTCCTGTCTGACTCTTTGTGACTCTATGAACTGTAGCACACCAGGCTCCTCTGTCCGTGGGATTTTCCAGGCAAGAATGTTGGAATGGGTTGCCATTTCCTTCTCCAGGGAATCTTCCTGACCCAGGGATCGAACTTGCATCTTCTATCTCTCCTGTACTGGCAGGCAGATTCTTTACCACTGTGCCACCTGGAAAGCCCAATGTAGGATTCTCCACAAAATTAGAATATAAATAAAGTCATATTTTTATTTTTACCTGCAAATCACTGGAATCCCATTTCCTTACTAGCAAGAAATCCAACACTCCGCTCTAAATCTTAATATGCGTACCCTATCCCATTAATTGTTCAAGAACCTCGGTTTCATGCTTGACCCAAAGAGCTAAACCCTCTGTTAATGCCATGCATGGAGTAAACTGGACCCCAGTTAGTCTGTTACTATCATAGAGCTCTTGGGTCACACTATCTCTTTACTGAAGTTTACCTACACAATCAGATTGGTGATGCTCATCTACCACAGCAATGATAATTTCTGCTTGTTGAAGCCCAGGTTCATCACAGGAGTATGACTCTACTTTTCTGAATGTGGAACCCAGTTGATAGCACTTTCAATCCTAGCGTGCATGTCCCAGAAGGAAAGCAGTCCAGAAGCTTCATAGCAATAATCTAGAATTATTATATCTCTTCACTCTTGTCCCACGTAATAACTTTCCGAAAACAATGGGTCACCACCTTTTCAAATTTTCTGAAAAATAAGAACTTCATTAAACCTTGTTGTTGTTGTTGTTGTCTAGTCACTAAGTTGTTTCTGACTCTTTGTGACGCTGTGGACTGTAGTCCGCCAGGCTCCTTTGTTCATGGGATTCTCCAGGCAAGAACAGTGGAGTGGGTTACCACTTCCTTCTCCAGGGGATCTTCCCAGACCAGGGATCAAACCCAAGTCTCCTCTGTCTCCTGCATTGGCAGATGGGTTCTTTACCACTAAGCCACCTGGGAAGCCCCATTAAACCACATTCCTGGACAATTAAAGGTACTTTTTCTCCACCCAAGTTTGTCAGGGGTGCTAACTAAATGATGCAAAGATGATTTGCTATTCTAAGAAGGTATCCTTAGGAACTTCAGGGTGACTCTCCACTGGGGCTTGTACAAAGAAGAAAAGCACTCTGTTGCCAAAGAAAGAAAAATGAAATGCTGATCACCTCCAGGGAAACCCTCTGGTAAAGCATCTGGTTACACTAAGAATAGAAACTTTTGTTTTCCCTGTTTTCTGAAAAGATAGTAATTTATCAAAATGGTACTCTCTACTTACCATTGTGTGCTATACTCCCACTCACCACTTATTTTGTCAATCTGTTACATCACTATACAACAGCAGGGAAAACCGATAGCTATTGATGCATCTATTTAGTGCCATTTAACTTACGTGATCTCTTTTGATCATCCCAAATAATACTGTGATGAATCTTTATGAATAAACAATGACTCTTTGGAAGGACAGATGCTGAAGCTGAGGTTCCAATATTTTGGCCATCTGATGCGAAGAGCTGATTCATTGGAAAAGATCCTGATGCTGGGAAAGATAGAAGGCAAGAGGAGAAGGGTGTGACAGAGGATGAATGGTTGGATGGCATCACTGACTCAATGGACATGAGTTTGAGCAAACTCTGAGAGATAACGAAGGACAGAGAAGCCTGGCGTACTGCAGTCCATGGGGTCGCAAAGAGTCAGACACAACTTAGCAACTGAGCAGAAACATTGACTCCTCAAGCTGAGTTGCCTGCTTCAAACCTCAGCCATATGGGTTTAGGGCAGGATTTGAACCAGTCTTACTCGAGGCTAAGGCCCATATCCTCCCTATTACCCCAAACTGTATAATTACCCTAATTTAAGAAGAAAGGAAAATTAATCTCAGAGATATCAAATAACAGGCCTAAAATACGATTGATCTTGCACCTTATAAGAATCTGACCTAAGAGTCAAACCCTCCAAAAGCTGGGCCTGTTTTCCACAGCATTTTCCTCCTTTCAAAGAATAAGAGCAAAGTCACATCGGATTAGTGGCCACGTCCGTCTCTAAGACATTTCCTTTCTTTCTGTCAGCATCAGAATGGAGAGAGACAGGCACTCGTGAAGTCCATCAGTCATTTGGGAGAAACCCTGAATGGGGCCCATTAGCCATAAAAACAGGATGTTTGGGGACACCTTTCAGAAATTCTGTCTCAGAGACCTTTTCAATACAATGATGACCTTGTCTCTGTTATCAAAGGACTGTCAGCAAGCACTTGAGGAACTCACCTGCCTGCTAAAATGCCCCATAGACCAATGGAAAATTTCCCTCAATCAGGAGCAGAGAGTCAGAGGCTCTTCCTGATTACCTCAAGAGCTGGAGTAGCCTCCGCAGGTCAGCTGGGGGCTGGCTGCCTGTCCCTCTCTCTGACTTTGTCAGCATGGATGTGACCCGTTGTGGATGAAGAGTTTAAGAAGAAAAACTCCAAGGTCTTTCCCTCCATTAACCTCTGAGAATATTTAACATTTTCAATTGTAGTTACAAAAACAAGCAAACAGAAACCTCCTTTATTTTAAAGGCAAGTGGTTTCTCCAAGGGAGACTTAGACCAGGTAGAAAACCTTCAGTCAAATAACCAATGTTGGAATCTATCATTATCAGACACGATCCCATACATTCTTTATAAATGACTGCACTTAAGTTTTGTGGAAAAGCACAGCTGAGGGTCCTGGGCTTCAGCATGTGTAGCTTAAAGAAGTTTGTCTTTAACACTGACAGCCAGCTGGGGGCAGAGCTCTCTCTTTATGGCATGAAGTTCCATCCCAGAAAACCCCTACAGAGAGTGTAAGAATGAGACACAGGCAAGAATGGCAGAGGGTGCCAGGGAACCTGAGAGGTGTGGGATTTCTCCTAAAGGAGTGCGGTCCTACACTCACACCCACCTCAGCTGTCCTCTTCCTCTTTCTAAACCCAGAGTGGACACAGGTCTAGTGAGCTGTGAGGCAGAACAGCAGCATCCTGAGAGTCGGGACCTTCGTTCAGTCAGTAAGAAGCTGATGACTCCAAGCAACTGGTTACCCTCTCTGGGTCTCAATTTGCACATCCATAAAAGGTGACTCTGAATAAAGAATCTGCAAGACTCTTCAGTTCTAATACTCTTGAGTTTGTCATCCTCAAATACAGATGGCTATCACAACTTTACAGACTGACATAAAATATTAATTTTATATATTAATAATCAATAATTAATGAATGGAAATGAATTGGCATGATGTGTAATTTTTCTCAATAACCTTAGACCCAGTTCACTGAGGATGAGAGAAGTGTCAAACTCAGAATATGAACTTTCATACCACAAATTATTCCTGCTTTGGGGAGGGCAAATGCTAAATATTATCTAATATTTTTATAATGTTTTACAGTTTATACAACCCACACATATTATGTTATTAGATCTTCACAAGTCTTTGAAATCAACATTAATGTTCCCAGTTAACCTCATTAAGACCCAGGAAGTAAAACTGAGTTTGCCCAGAGGGACAGGACTAGTAAGAGGGGGCAAAGCCAGGGCCAAAATCCTTGCCTTGACTCCAAATCTCATGTTCTTTACACATGTACACTTTCCCTTAAGATTAACGATCAACAGAATCCATTACCATACCCTACAGTGAATTAAAATTCAACATTTACCCTCAAAGGCATCATTAGATCTATTTGGAATATATAACATTTCTGAATAGTCTGAGGTTAATTATTTATTATAGGGCCCTAAAGTTACAGCTTTTCATTTTATAAATGCAAAGATGAGAAGAAAAAGAAGTTGGAATAATTCCACATTTCGCCATTGAAAAGTGAATCTTTTTTTTTTTTTTTTTTGAGCTAAAGGTTCAATGTGTACCCAAATGCAGGCTTGACTCAGTTCTGAACTGTCAAAATGTGTTTTCCTACCCAGAGCTGAAACTGTTTCTAATATACCTTTCAAACACTGTGACCAAACTGACAAAGTTTCCGAGTCCCTCTGTTGTTTAAATGGAGCAAAATTATTTCTTGAAAAATTTTAAAAAAAATGCCATAAACCCTTTTCTTCCTTGAGGAAAGGAGAACTAGCCCTTGGGGAGCTTTAAGTGGGCACCATTTCCTTCAAAGGAGAGATGTCTTAGCTACAATTTACCTTCCCCGTCTGTCAAGGTGTTCTCTGTGGGAGGCTCAGAGATGGCAGAGACCCTGTGGGACAGGAAGAAGGGTGTGGGCATTCCTTCGGGCATTCCTGTAGCTGGCTGGAGATGTCATGTGGAGTGACAACCCAGGAGAAGGCACTGATTCAACCCTGGAGTTGTGGGTAGGGTAAAAGAGAAGCAGAAGGAGTCACGCCTTTAGTGCTCCTAAACTTCCTAACAACATCCTCTGTGTCAGAGCCCTCTTAAGGCCAAGGAGGGAGGGCCTGGATCACCCTTACTGAGCAGCAGGGAGAAGCAGCGCACACAGGCCCCTCTCAACACCAGTGTACAAGGAGAGAATTGGCTGACTGAGTCTCTGGCAGGGACCGGTAAGGAGAAGCAGGAAGTGACCTCCAGGCTGGGCCTCAGGAGGACATCTACTCGGAAGGTCCTCTTGTCTCCACTGCAAACCATGTCCCCAACCACAACCATGTCTGTGAGGATTAAGACAACCAGCTTTTGGTCCTAGCTGTGGACATGAAACTCTGGTATTAAGCAAGGAGTGAAACCAAGCAGGACCTCGTGGAGCCCTCCTAGGTACAAAAGCCCCATTGTGTCCCCGCTTCTCATTTGTAGTAAAAGGATCTCATTTCCTCGATCTTTCCTGAATCCCAAACAGCAGACGCAAGCAGTTACTAATTAGGGAAGTGAGAAAACACATAATAAAGGAAAAGCAAATCAAGGGAAAAAAGTAATAGCATCTTAAAAAATATTTCAGTGATAAAACAAGAGTCCTAGTTCCTCCTCAGGGCATACACATAACAATCTGATGTGAATCTTTGAGTTGTTCTGCAGAACCAAAGATCCCCACACCCAAGTGGAGGACAGTGACTACCCATTTGACCACAAGCACGGAGTCCCCAGACTGGCTGGAACCAGGAGACTGATGATTATGATTCCTGAAACATTACCCTGTTACCCTACCAACAACTAACCAGAAGAAAGTCCACAAGCTGCGCTCCTCACCTCCAGATCTTGCCTTTAAAAATCCCCTTCCCTGAAAGCCATCAAGGAGTTTGGGTCTTTTGAGCAGGAGCTGCCCATTCTCCTTGCTTGGCACCCTGCAATAAATGCTGTACTTTCCTCCACCACAACCCAGGGTCAGTAGACCAGCTTTGCTGCACAGCAGACGAGCAGACCCAAGTTCAGTTCAGTAATAGGAGATACTCCCTTTGAGGGCTTCAGGTTCCTTAATCACATAAGGAAGAGGGGATCACTTGCTACATCTTCCTGTCTGAATTACTGTGAAAGTGCCCTAGGAATAAACTCCTGAAAATGTAGATCAGAAAGGTGTAGATAGTACAGTACCATCAGTCTGAGGCATCGAAGTAAAAATATAACATGGAGTACAATGATGCGCTCAAAGTTTATGTAAATAAAGACAGATTGAAAAACAAAAACACAGAAATCTTGAAATTTGTGCATCTTCTTCTTCCACGCAGGGATAGAGTTTCAAAATGCTGGGCTGCACACATCACTGTTATCAGTTCAGATCATAAACAGCTTTCATGAAAGGGTCCCTCTGAGTGCACCAGGCTCTAAAGCCCCATGAAAAGTTCTTTAAAGGTTTAACAGACTGTGAGTAGGTCCCTGAGGGAGTATTAACTGGTCCTCTCTTAAAAAAACAAACAAACAAAAAAGAATGTGCACTTAAAATAGTCTTACATGTATCCCTGATCTCAAGGAACACTTTTGAAATTTCCCTGAGATAATGACCTGAAGAAAAATGCTTAAAAAAAAATTTTTGTCATTTCTTTGGGTTAATTTTATTCTCCCTCATTATGTCCCCAGAGTTTTTGGCAACCTAAACTTCTGATCACATTCTTCTGATGACAGAGGTCAGATATCCTTACACCAATCTAACAAAAGTCTGTGCTACCCTATAGCACAGGGAGCTCTGCTCAATGTTCTGTGACCTAAATGGGAAGGAAATCCAAAAGAGAGGGGATATGTGTATACATATAGCTGATTTACTTTTCTGTATGGTAGAAACTAACACAACATTGTAAAGCAATTATATGCCAATAAAAATTTTTTTAATTAAAACTATAAATAAAAAGTTGTCTGAAGGCTTGTCTGTATGTACATTTTTTCCCAAAAGAAGAGTACCATATATTCAGTTCTTATAATATTACTTGTTAAATATTACCACTCTTCCATGTTGGTTAATTAATAGCAACTGCACTGGACTCACTAAGCTAAAATGGGAACTGGGTTCCAAACTAAATAACAAAACCATGTTGAATCCCTTACTTGGTCAAGGCCCTTGTCATGTCTGATCAAGGAGGATCTCTCAAAGCAGTGTGGGCTGGTGTTCATGGTGCCTGTCCCAAGTCTTCTCCAAATAAAGGGTAGATTTCTCTCTTGAGAAACGCAGAGAGAAGGTCATCACTAATAATCTGTACTATATGTAAATTTACATATTTAGTTATGTGTGTGTGCATTTAGTTACATTCAGCTCTTTGCAACCCCAAAGACTGTAGCCCACCAAGATCCTCTTTCCATGGAATTCTCTAGACAAGACTACTGGAGTGTGTTGCCATTTCCTTCTCCAGGGAATCTTCCTGATTCAGAGATCAAACCCACATCTCTTGTGTCTCCTGCATTGGCATGCAGATTGTTTACCACAGTGCCACATGGGAAGCCCATATTTAGTTATAAATGTATCTTAATAACTATGTATTTATGTGTCATAGTTTTCGAAAAAGGCTTGAAGCTGAGAGAATGAAAAGTTCATTCAGTGTTTTATTTATGCATAATATCTTATAGATAAACTCAAACAAACTCTTTGGCCAACCCAATATAATTTAAGGGTGTCCTAGATGGTACTGGTGATAAAGAATCTGCCTGCCAATGCAGGAGACTTAAGAGATGTGGTTCAATTCCTGGAATGGGAAGATCTCCTCGAGGAGGGCAAGGCAACCTACTCCAGTATTCTTGCCTGGAGATTCCCATGGACAGAGGAGCCTGGCAGGCTATGATCCATAAGGTTGCAAAGAGTTGGACATAATTGAAGAGACTTATCACTTACAATATAAAGTATTTAAATCTACTTTATCTCATGTGGTCTTCATACAGTCCTTGCACTTGACCCTGCCTCATTCTAAAGATGAGGAAACTGGGTATTCAGAGATTCAGGGAGGCAACTGAACTCAATGCATCACACACAAGTATGTCTGAACCAGGAAACAAATCAACAGAACTCAATGTTTCCCTAGAATGACCCATCAAGAACAATCTTGAGAGCTTATTAAAATTAAGATCCTGGGCCTCATTCCTCACCACATGAGTCTGACCCTCCTTCCTGTTCCATTATTTCATCTGTAAATAAAGCAAGTATCAATGATCTTAGAGACATTGTAAAGACTAAATGACATCATTTAGATAGGTTCTTTGGCTAGGACTTGGAATTAAAAAGAAACTTATCAAATATGTGTTGAATCTGCTGAATGCCTCATTTTCATCCACCTGCTTACATTTAGGTGAACACTAATCCCTTTCGCAAGACTTTCATGGTCCATCCCATATGCTTCCAAGGAAAGGTTTTCACTCCTCCCCCTCCTTCTTACCTCATATCTGCTCAGCTGTACTTCTTCAAGAAGCCCTCATGACTCTGCAGTCAGGGCTAATCTATCCCTTACACACAGTGGCCATGGTACACAGGTTTCACAATACATTTAGGGGCCCATGAAAATGTTTTAATTTCTTATAACATCAGAAAAGTTAGTAACATGAACCTGGATTATATTCATCTTCATACCATCACATTAAAGCAGAAAGAGAAAAATGAGAGAGAGAAGAGGGGAGGAGGAGGAGGGAGGGGAAAGGAGAGAAACTGATGGAAGCAGGTGATTGTGAAGACAAAAATGTTTAGGGTCCACAAAGGTCATAATGCAGCCCAGCCCCCAACATCCCCCATTCCTTTCCCTGGTTATCTTGCACCCATCATTTAAGACTCAGCTGGGGGCGGGGTCAACTTCTACAGTAAGACTTCTTTAAAACAAGTGAGAGAAACCAAGAGAAACAAAAAAACAAACAAACAAACAAAAAAAAAAGAAATAAAGGAAAAAAGAAAACCTAGTAATCAAAGTCATTAGAAGACCAAACTCAAGGCAGAGTCCCGGCGTCAGTAAGCACTATGATGAGAGAATGGGGAGCTTCTGTTCTTGCACGACTGTCAGGGGAGAAAAATGCAAAATGAGCAAAGCTGTATATCCAGGCAGGAGTCAAACCCAAATTACTTTACAAACATAATGAGGAATGAGAGAAATCTATAGAATCTCATTTCCTCCTCCTGGTTATAGAGAACACTTATTTACCAATCAATTCTAATAATTGATTAGCTAATAAGAGGCTGCTTTCACAGATGAAGGCAACAGTGGGGCCACTACCACTAGGCAAGAGCATCTCTTTTGGAGGGAGGAAAAAAGCCAGTAAGAAGAATGAGGTGGCGAGAACATTTTTCCATCAAGAGAATCACCTGACGAGGCAAACACTTCCTAATTCATCATGAGAATGTTTTTGACTTTTCAAGAATTCAGACTGCTCTCTTTGCCAATCACTCACATTTTTTTTAATTTTGTTTTTTACATTTTCCTACAAGTCCAAAAGTAGCCCTACTTTTCACTGAAAGTGCAGAACAGATTAACTACTTCTACAAATTTATTCTCTCATTCTCTCATTTTATTAATATTGGATAAGAACAAAAGACAAAGAAATACAAATATTTAAGTTATCAAATCTGATACCTATCTACTGAGAATATTTATGGAATTCTTTAATGAATAAATAAGATTCACTTGTAATTATTACTTTTGTTTACTGCAGAAGCTTAGAAATAGCTCCTACTAAATTCACTCTCCTATGTATTAGGCTTAATTTGTTTATAAAAATGAGTCTTCCTAAGTAAAATATGCATGGGTTTTTGACTAAGTGGAGTAGAAACAGAGATGATTTTGTAGTATTTGTGCTTGCTTTTAAGGTGTTTAAAGATTTCAAAAGGCAGTTTGCTACTACTCATAATCTTGATAAATGGCCATGTCTGCTGAACATCAGAACTACTAGTGGTTGGGAAATCTAAATAATGTAACCACAAATAAGTGGTTAAAATATTTTAAATAGGCAAGTTTCATTTTATTGCTATAATTTTCTGTGGTTGTAAACTCCTGTAACTGGTCTCTCCTCTAATTCCTCTCCTCATGCAGAAAAGGAGGCTGAGAGCTATTCATCCTGGTGGTTGTCACTAGTTGTAAAGAAGTAGCTATTATTCTCAGCAAATGTTTATTAAATTACTGCTATCTCAGGACCAGTTTGATATCTCAAACTCCTACCAGTTCTTGGAATATACTAGATAATGTCATTGCTAATTTTTAATGGGATAAAGAGAGAGACCCATAAAATACTGACATGAAGCCAAGAAGTCATTTTCTTCTACCCAAACCATGAAGTTTGATAAATTTCTATTCATCAGAATATAGCCAAAAAGTTGGCTCTTTGCAGCCAACACGGAATATCCCCATAGAGGGCTACACCCAGTAGTTTCCTGTATTTGCAACAATGTGAAGAAGGATGATGATCGGCTAGCCAAAGCAGTCAACAACATGCAGTTGAAGAAAACCCTGTTTTATTTTTGTCTGTTTTTCCTCTGCTTTATTAAGATATAATTGACATGAAACACTGTGTAAGTTTAAGGATTTCAGTTTAAAAAAAAAAATCCACATTCTATAGGATTGCCGCTCTTGGTTGTCCAAAATGAGTTCACCAATAAGAAATCCCTCAAAAATTTAAAAAAAAAAAATGGAAGAATAAGGCTATCCTTGTTTGCTCTGTTTGGAACATCCCTAAAAATATATGTCATGAGTTTAAACACTGAATATTGAAGGAGGAAGACTTCCAGGCTCTTCTCTGTTGGTGATTTGTTTTTGCTTTCTTTACACGTGACTCATTGAAGAATGCATTATATCTACCTGGTCTGCCTTTTCATCTTTTTTTTTCTTTGTTTTCAATAAGTCTTTTATATTCCAGAGGTGATCTGTCCCACCCAAAATCCAATAGTACTTACAACAGGCTACAAACTTGATTTGGTCATTGCTTTGCTTCCGATTATTTTGTTTTGTAAGTTCTAAAACCTTTTTACTCCTCACCATCAAATTGGTTCAGCTGGTTTTAGAAAATATTTTGATACCCATAACTTAATTTCTGCTAAAATTATACACCATAAGATTGTAGTTTAATTCATTGCCTTAAAGGTTACTACTAATTTAAACTGTTTCACTGGAGGAGTGCTTTAGAAATGTTGTTTTTAGATCAGTTTTCTTTCTTTCTCTCTCTTTTTTTTAATCAAGGTTTTATGTAATTTCAAAGAAGTAGGTAGGATTACATTTATTTTTTGTACACAGTTCAGTTTGATTCTCATGGCTATTTCTCAAAGAAGTACCATTCAATAGAGCTCTCAAATCAATGCCGTTCACTCCGAGGAATGCTTTGTGTTCATGCTCTATCTTTTGCATCCAGTTATCAAGAACAGCTCCATATTTCTCCAGTAATCACACTACTATTGAGCAATTACATCAATAGTACCATAGATATAATTGGGTAGTTTCAATTTCAAACTGAAAATTACAATGTTCACAAAAAATGAATAAAGACTAAAAGAACGATAGTTCCAAAAAATGAAACCGTGGTGTTTAACTAAAATAGTATCTTTTAAGCTATTACGTCCCCTGGGACTACCAAACAAGGGAAGCTCCTGCTGGAACAAGTGAGGCAGAAAAAGGCACTATGGTTTGGCACTGAATTTGGTGGTAGCCAAATTCAGCTCCACCTCTTGCTGTTCAGCCTTGTGTAAAGAATAGACCTCTCTGAGCCTTATCTGTGTGATGGTTTTTCTCCAGAAGATGCTCCAGATTTCTCCTTGCTCATAGCATTTTGGACAACTAACTGACATTTTATAATTTTTAATCTCTAAGATAAAAGTAAGTCCATTTCAAGAGATTTAGATGTCCCAGGGAGGAACTGTCTTTGTCATATACATATCCATTTCTAGGCATAAATATGATGCTATCTTCTGTGTTCTGAATTTGTGAATAAGAACATGATGAAAATTTAGGATAGATTAGGAGATTGATTAAACAAAATATATCAACTTTTTATGTCAACCCTGTCTCTGGGAAAAAAAAAAAACAATAAAACTAGGGCTCATGCAATTGTTTGACAGCACATGGTCTATCTGCATGAATGAGCAAGCTTCCAGAGTACCTGTCTACAATGGGAAGACCACTGAGTTCCTTTACCATAGCCCTGAAAACAGATTTTATTTTCTTGGGCTCCAAAATCACTGCTGATGGTGACTGAAGCCATGAAATTAAAAGACACTTGCATTTTGGAAGAAAAGCTATGACAAACCTGGAGAGCATATTAAAAAGCAGAAACATCACTTTGCCGACAAAAGTCCATATTGTCAAAGCTATGGTGTTTTCAGCAGTCATGTACGGATGTGAGAGTTGGACCATAAAGGCCTAAGAACTGACATTTACAAATCGTGGTGCTGGAGAAGACTGTTGTGAGTTCCTTGCGCTGCAAGATCAAACCAGTCCATCCTAAAGGAAATCAACTCTGAATATTCATTGGAAGGACTGACCCTAGAGCTGAAGTTCCAATACTTTGCCCATATGATACAAAGAGCCGACTCATTGGAAAAGACTTTGGTGCTGGGAAAGTTTGAAGGCAAAAGGAGAAGGGGATGACAGAGGATGAAATGGTTAGATAGCATCACCAGCTCAATGGACATGAATTTGAGCAAACTCCAGGAAATAGTGGAGGTCATAGGAGTCTGGTGTGCTGCAGTCCATGGGGTTGCAAATTGTTGGACACAACTTAGTGACTGAAGAACAATGAGAACGGGAAAGGTACTACCTGTCAATATCTTCACTCTGACCTCCATTAGCTGGATAACAACAGATGCAAGAACTCCATTTCCTTGTAGTTTATAATCTCTTCTTCCTATTGGCAGATCCTCCCAAGCATCTTATCTTTGTTGCAAGGGTTTTTCATTTAAAAATCATGCAGATGTTACTAAACTAACTAGCAAATACCTAAGGTTGCCTTACCCACTGCCTCATGATCTCGCTTTTGTTACTCCTAGTTACTGCTGCTGAATGATGCTTGCCTTGTCTTCAATCTGCTCCTCTCCCAGGTGATTTTTCTGAAAGCCAGTGTCTTGAATAGATTCATTTACCCATTGTCAGGTCTGGGCTCCCAAACTCCTCCCTTTCCAGCCCTGTATAATCTGTAAATAGTCACCCTCCCTTGCTCTTCTTTGCCCAGAGCTGCATGTAACAGCTGTAATCTCTTCCCCTGTGTCATTCCCCTAATCCTTTCATTAGTCTCCTTTGCCTTTGGGGCATTTATTTCTACTATTATCAACTTCCTGTTCTTTGCATAGAAAATAGCAACAGAAGCCAGATTCAGGCAGTACAGAACTAGCCTCACATACAAGTGCAGAGAAAGAGACCCAGGTGGAAAGTCAGGAAACGTAGGGTAAGTTCAGAGTTCCCACCAATTTCCTGCAAGATCTTGGGCAAGTCACAAAGGTGCTACCAACCAAGGTTCACTTAAAACCTCCTTATGTCTGGGCAGAAGCATGGAATAGAATTCTCATTCACTAGAGAGCTTCATGCAACAAGTTGTTGTTGTTCAGTCCGTAAGTTGCTTCCAACTCTTTGCGACCTCATGAACTACAGCACGCCAAGCTTTCCTGTCCTTCACTATCTCCAGAGTATGCTCAAACTCAAGTCCATTGAGTCAGTGAAGCCATCCAAACATCTCATCCTCTGTCGTTCCCTTCTCCTCTTGCCTTCAATCTTTTCTAGCATCAGGGTCTCTTCTAATGAGTCAGCTCTTTGCATCAGGTGGCCCAGGTATTGGAACTTCAGTATCAGTCCTTCCAATGTATTCAGGGTTGATTTCCTTTAGGATTGACTGATTTGATCTCCTTGCTGTCCAAGGGACTCTCAAGAGTCTTCTCCAGCAGTACAGTTTGAAAACATTGATTCTTCAGTGCTCAGCCTTCTTTCTAGTGGGAGAATGTAAATACATGAAAATCAATCTTGAGAACTTATTCTGGCCATAATTATCTTCAATATTTAATTTTCTTTTCAGAAGTGACATATTCATAGATTTCTCCATATCAGAGGTTGCTTATTTACCTTATCATTAATTTACATTTTGTCACCATATCAGTGTGTTGCTTCCTCAAGGAATTGAATCAAAGGCACCCCACTAAATGTGGAATCATTCTCACCATCAAACCGAAGGAGAAATACCAAAAAGCCAGTCAGTTTCAGCTTCTCAAAACAAATATACAAATGGCAACAAGAACAAAACACCTAAAGAAAAATGAGAGAAGAAACCCATGCTGCCTTATTGCTAATTCAAGGTTGTTAACCAAAGCCTTCACACCCACTCCGAGTCTCTGCCTCACCAACAAGTCCTCCATTTCCCAGGCATCAGAGGAGTGCAAATTAGATCATATATTTGAAGTACTTGGTCTCCTTGTAGGAGAAGGGCTATATAAATCCTCAGTGCTGTCACTTTCTATTCTTCCCTTGCGTTTGACCTTAGCTCAGGGAAAGTAATTTATAACTAGTTTGTAAGGGCACCTGAAAGCAGCTCCATTCACCGCACAGGTAAAGAGGCCTGAGGCGGGAAGCACTTGGCAGACACACTCCCTTGACTGCAGGACCCCCTGCATGGCTTGAGTAAATATCATCATAAAGACAGTAGCAGCTGTGACGTGCCATGTGGAGGTGGCTGGCAAGCTACTGCCAGGGTTAAGTTGGGAGGTTAACATCAGACTGCTGCCTCCCAGCTTACCAGGCATCTCCCCCTCAACTGCCCAGTCCATCGAGTGAAAGGAGATAACTATGTTAGAAGGTAGAAGTCCTGCCCTTCATGTATACAAGTAGGATCCATTGGAAAGTGTGACTGCAAAATATCCCCCCGCCTCCAGCCACTGGTTTCGGGGATTTAAGAGAAAACAGATGAGAATAATTCCCCCGAGAAGGCTGATAAAGTCAAAACAACTAAGAATAAACCAGGTGTGTTAACTCCCTGCTTTAGTGTCATCATTTTCACCCAGGCATTGTTGTTGCTGTTTAGTTGCTAAGTTGTGTCCAACTCTTTGTGAACCCTTGGACTACAGCCCTCAAGACTCCTCTGTCTATGGGATTTCCCAGGCAAGAATACTGGAGTAGGTTGCAATTCCCTTCTCCAGGGATATTCCTGACCCAGGGATCAAATGTGGATCTCCTGCATCAACAGGTAGATTCTTTACCACTGAGCCACCTGGAAAGCCCTTCACCCGGGCATGCAAGTCATATATTTCCATCTTCCTTATAACCCACATCCAATGACAATTTTCTATCAGTTGTGTCTCCTGAATGTCCCCCAATTCACCCCTTTATCTATTTCCTACTGTTGTTGCCATCATTAGGATCTCAGGGGCCTGTTTCCTACAGCTTTTCAGAGAAACTCTATGTATTGTGTTGGCCAAAACATTCATTTGAGTTTTTCTGCAAGATGTTACAAAAGTCAGAATGAACTTCTTGGCCAGTCCAATAGTAGGATCTCTTCCAGTACATCACTCTGATCAGTCACTTGTGCACTTCAGGAACCGGAGAAACTCTAAAAGGTGAGGTTCAACAAATAAGTCAGGGACAGCTATGAAGGGGGTTGGGGAGCAGCCAGAGAACTTCCTGATGTCAGAGGCCTAAGGAGGGGCCTGAGCTTTGGCCTCAGGGCAAGAAAGGAGGCATTAAGGGTTAATCACTAACCAGACACCTGCGTAGAGTGTTACCTTGCCCCAGGTCCCTCCCACCCACCCACCCCACCGGGGGTGTCTCGCCATAAGACACATGCTCATTAAGAATCTAATCCACAGTACATTTTCAGCCTTGCCATTTATTCCTCCCACAGAATCAGCCAGTAGCCTAAATAAAATTTCAGGCTTGCTGTCTTCAATCCTTTTTTTTCCCCATATCATAATCATTGCCAGGAATACTGTTTCACTCACCTGACCAGCAAATTCTACTTGGTCTTTACAGTTTGTAAAGGACAACTTCCTCTTTTGATTTTTGAGGTTCTCTACAAGCCTCTATACATCTACTTCGGTGGCTCACACCTATATTTTATTTGTGTTTTTGTTCACTCCACTTAGATTGAGTTTTCCCTCCAGGAGAAGCCTAGGTTTGTTCATTGTTTTATTCCTACCGTCTAGCACCATGACTGAAATACCATTGCAGTAAGACATACTTTTACATAAAGCAAATTGAACTACAGGTGATGAAGGATTAGTAAGAGAGAGAGAGTAAGAATGCACAAGCACTAATAATTAAGAATGATCCTCCTCGTTCACTCATTCATTCACAGGATAAGCTGTGAGCTTATCCTTCATCTAGAGAGATAGACACTGAAGTTATAACGGAACAAAATTTGCCACCAGCAAGTGTCTCTTTGGCATGTAAAAATTTTGAGCTGAAAACAACCAAAGCCTAAAGACTCAGGAAGAAACCTTGACCTTCCCCCTAACCACAGATGGGGCACCAGTTCTGGGAGGGAAACTGTCACTATAGAGAGTACGTAGATAGTATATACAGTCCATAGGGTCACAAAGAGTCGGGCACGACTGAAGCGACTTAGCATCTACACTAAGTGTGTAGACAGGGAGGAGCCTAGTAAAGTCTGCTTGTTAAAATTCCTGTCTGTATCCCATTGTCACTGCCTGGTCCAGCACACATGCATACACGTGCGCACGCACACACACTTTTTTTTACCAAACATTTGCTTCTCCATTTCCATGTCAATTGCCTTCCTCCCCTTTGAAACCAAACCACTACCCCTGACAACCTATTTTGTCTTTAGCTGAAGATGGTATTTAAGATGAGAGTTTCAGACATTTTGGGAAGTTACTCAGTTTTCCTGCATCTTCCCCATGTATATGTGTTATTAAAGTTTTGTTTGATTGTCTCCAGTGAATCTGTCTCATGTCAATTATTAGACTTACCAAAAGAACCCAGGAGGGTAGAGGAAAATTTCTTCCTCCCCAACAGTGCTATGTGATGTTGAGGTCATATCTTGGGAACACGTGCCAAATACCTTTAATATGCCAAAGCGGTACACCAAAATCCCCACATCCTCCCCATGCCTTTCATCCCATCTCACCAAAAGAGTTATTAGCACACATTGATTCAAAGCAGGCAATGCCAAACCGAAAGTGGTTAGTAGTGCTTCATCAACAGAAGCTGAAGGCAAGGCTTTTTTGAAGAAGACACGAAAGTAAAGCAAATAAATGATGTGACTGGTTAGAGCTTAAGTAGTTGTCTTATTTGGAAAAGCCTAATTGGCTATTTGTGATTGCTTGTTCTTGAATTTATCAGATTTGAGTGGATGAACTCTGGTTTAGGTTTTGGTTCACTTATACAAGCTACCAAGATATTAGAGCCACACCAACATAATGGCCCCTTGTTTAAAGACGGTAGCAGCCTGCATCCAATATTCAATCTAGAATTATCCTTCCCCCATTTAATACATTCACTGCAAGAGTCCTTTATAATTTGCCAGAATTTGAGAGATCAGGGAAATTGAAATTTCCTGTAGCCAATATTTAAGCTGGATGGCTTTAGTTGGTTTTACCATCCAATTAGATTTTTTAAATCCTAATCATCTCTATAGTATCTACAACATATTGAAGGTACTATTATAGTTTATATGAAACATTTAATACAAAATTTTTCAATGATGACAGTCTCAACCTTTACATAAGACGACAGAAGTTCAGGAAAATGAAGCCACTTACCCAATTTTTGCACAACCAGTAGCAAAACCAAAAATCAAACCCAAATTGTTCCGAGCCCAAATCATGTGTCTTGCCTTCTGCTCTCTTCCTATAACCCAATGTCAAGGCCTGCCTTTGTGTCTTTACTCTTTCAAAACTACAATCACTAATATGATTCACTTCAACCAAATTGTTTTTTAAAAATGCAGTTTCCATGGAAAAACTCCCCTCCTGCCCACTCAAGGATTTATAAACCAGCTTTCAAGACCAAAGCATATTTTTCTTCTGAAGCAAATTAATTATAAGCTTTGATTAAAAGCACCTGAACATTTCCTGCCCCAATCTGCTTAGGAGGAGTCTGCTATGTGGAAGACCAGACCAAGTCAAGAGTACAAAGATTGTGAACCATTTATTCATTAGTTGAAGTCACTAAAAAGATGGACATATTAGTGCATAAGCATGTTTCTAAGTACTTTTCAGGAGTACATGTATTTCATTAACTTTATATACATTTTGAGCAGTATGAATATATTTTCACTGACAGTGTCAGTGAAATTCCCATTTCCCTTTCTATCTCCATCACTATGGACTTAGTTCAGTTCAGTTCAGTTGCTCAGTTTTGTCTGACCTTTTGTGACTCCATAGACTGCAGCACGCCAGGCCTCCCTGTTCATCACCAAGTCCCGGAGTTTACTCTAACTCATGTCCATCGAGTCAGTGATGATTTCCAACCATCTCATCCTCCATCGTCCTCTTCTCCTCCTGCCTTCAATCTTTCCCAGCCTCAGGGTCTTTACAAATGAATCAGTTCTTCGCATCAGGTGAACAAAGTGTTGGAGTTTCAGCTTCAACATCAGTCCTTCCAATGAATATTCAGGACTGATTTCCTTTAGGATGGACCATTTGGACCTCCTTGCAGTCCAAGGGACTCTCAAGAGTCTTCTTCAACACCATAGTTCAAAAGCATCAATTCTTCAGTGCTCAGCTTTATTTATAGTCCAACTCTCACATCCATATGTGACTACTGGAAAAACAATAGCTTTGACTAGAAGCACCTTTGTTGGCAAAGTAATGCCTCTGCTTTTTAATATGCTGTCTAGGTTGGTCATAGCTTTTCTACCAAGGAGCAAGTGTCTTTCAATTTCATGCCTGCACTTACCATCTGCAGTGATTTTGGAGCCCCCCAAAATAAAGTCTGTCACTGTTTCCATTGTTTCCCCATCTATTTGCCACGAAGTGGTGGGACCAGATGCCATGATCTTAGTTTTCTGAATGTTGAGTTTTAAGCCAACTTTTTCACTCTCCTCTTTCACTTTCATCAAGAGGCTCTTTAGTTCTTCTTCACTTTCTGCCTTAAAGATGGTGTCATCTGCATATCTGAGGTATTGATATTTCTCCTGGCAATCTTGATTCCAGCTTGTGCTTCATCTAGTCCAGTGTTTCTCATGATGTACTCTGCATATAAGTTAAATAAGCAGGGTGACAATATACAGCCTTGGCATACTCCTTTCCCAATTTGGAACCAGTCTGTTGTTCCATTTCCAGTTCTAACTTGTTTCTTGACCTGCATACAGATTTCTCAAGAGGCAGGTCAGGTGGTGTGGTACTCCCATCTCTTTTAAGAATTTTCCACAGTTTGTTGTGATCCACACAGTAAAAGGCTTTGGTGTAGTCAATAGAGCAGAAGTAGATGTTTTTTCTGGAACTCTTGCTTTTTCAATGATCCAACGATGTTGGCGTTTTGATCTCTGGTTCCTCTGTCTTTTCTAAAACCAGCTTCAACATCTGGAAATTCACGGTTCACCAACTGCTGAAGCCTGGCTTGGAGAATTTTGAGCATTATTTTGCTAGTGTGTGAGATGAGTGCAATTGTGTGGTGGTTTGAGCATTCTTTGGCATTGCCTTTCTTTGGGATTGGAATGAAAACTGACCTTTTCCAGTCCTGTGGCCACTGCTGAGTTTTCCAAATTTGCTGACATATTGAGTGCAGCTCTTTCACAGAATCATCGTTTAGGATTTGAAATAGCTCAACTGGAATTCCATCACCTCCTGTAACTTTCTTCATAGTGATGCTTCCTAAGGCCCACTTGACTTCACATTCCAGGATGTCTGACTCTAGGTGAGTGATCATACCATCATGATTATCTGGGTCATGAAGATCCTTTTTGTATAGTTCTTCTGTGTATTCTTGCCACCTCTTCTTAATATCTTCTGCTTCTCTTAGGTCCATACCATTTCTGTCCTTTATCAATTCCATCTTTGCATGAAATGTTCCCTTGGTATCTCTAATTTTCTTGAAGAAATCTCTCATCTTTCCCTTTCTATTGTTTTCCTCTATTTCTTTGCATTGATCACTGAGGAAGGCTTTATTTCTCCTTGCTGTTCTTTGGAACTCTGCATTCAAATGGGTATATCTTTTCTTTTCTCCTTTGCCTTTTGCTTCTGTTTTCTCAGCTATTTGCAAGGCCTCCTCAGACAATCATTCAGTGCCCATTTTTTTTTACATGGGCAACGGCATTTATGAATCGTTGACACACATAGCACCCACTATTGAAAGCCTGCTTCCTGGGAGGCATTTTTACACATGCTTTCCCATTTAGGTCTTCAGATAATTCTGAAGGATGCCCCCTGCTCCCACCTTTACTTTATAAATAAGTATACTGAAGCCAGAATGTAACTTACCCATCATCGTTGTGCCTGGTAGAAGCAAAGCCAGATTTGAAAAGGAACGTTCTCCTGTTTCTCCTCCAAGCATCACAGCCAGGGAACACTGAGCTCCTGTCTGATGAAAGTGTCCACACAGGATCTACCCAGGGTCAGCTGTGAGTCATTGTCTGTAGTTGTGAGATGGGCAGGGTCTCTGCTAAAATCTCTGATAGTCCCTGAATGCTTTCATGTTGCCGTGTTTTTCAAGGTGCATCCAGCCTGCTTGGAATATCTTACAAATGTACAGCCTCAGGCCCTGCTCCAATGAGTCTGAAACTCTGGAAGCAGATCTCCCACAGTTTACCCTCAAGGTCATTTGGAGGACTTTAAAGTTGGAGAAGCACTGAATTACAGGATCTTGTCCTATGGTCTCTTAGATCCCATTTCTCCCTGGATTCAATTTCCTTCTCATGTAGCTCTTTTAAAGAAGAAAATCTGAGAGCTTGACCTTCAAGACAAGAGAGAAGAGGAAAGGAAATGTCACTGTAATATTGAGTATATTCACTGTTCGTGAATTTCTGAATTTCCTCTGTGACAAATATTGTTATAGAATTCAATAAGATTTAAGAGTCTAAACTTTGTGGGCAGGAAGTATGAACTTATTCTGTTTAGCCTTAAAAAAAAAAAAAAGAATGAAGGTGAGGGGATAAAACATAGGCTTTAGATGAGAGACTTTAAAAATGGATGCAACTGGTATAATAAAATCATTGAAGCTATCATTTATTGATCATCTACCTTGTGCCAAGCACTTAAATCAGATGACAGAATAGAAATTAACTCCTTGATGGATCAGAGAAATGCATGAATTTGCCTGTTTTTAAAGTAGGTGTCAGACTGGCATGGAATTAAAAACAAAACAAAACAAAAAAAAACACCTAGATTTGAATGAGCAGAGAAATTTGCTATATGAGCTATATTACATTTGGAGTGCAGAAATTTATGTGCATGTCTTCATTCAGATGCAGTCATGAGGTCGCGTAGAGTGGCCCTTAATTCAACTGGACTCCTGTCCTTATAAGAGGGAGGGCCACAGAGGACAGACACCCAGGGAGAAAACCCCATGAGGACAGAAGCAGAGTCTACAGTAGTGCAGCTGCAGGCTAAAGCCCTCAAGGATGGCTGGCCGCCGGTGGAAGCTGGGAGGAGGCAAGGGAGGGTTCTCCCTGCAGCCCCCTGGCAGCGTCCCTGCTGACTACTTGATTTTGGTCTTCTGGGCTCCAGAACTACAAAATAATTAATTTCTGTCACTTTAGGCCATCCAGCTTGTGATCGTTTCTTAGAACATCCCTAATAAATAAATACGATGGCTAATGATGGGGGGAAACAGTGCTTCCTTTGCTCCTTCTCTGGAACTTAGATTCTTGTTTCCTCATAAACAGAACCTGGGGTTGAACTGTCTGACCGAACACATGCTATCAAATCACAACAGGGTCTGTCCTCACAGAATGTTGATCAAAGTTCTTTGAATCCTCTGGCTTCTTCCTCCACTGTCGCCCTACGAGTCTCTTCTGGGGATTATCTGTTTCTCTCCTGCTACCTTTACTGTGAAGAGAATGTCCAAGGCCCACACACCCCTGCAGCAATCCTGACCCAAGGGTGCTGCCTCTGACATTCCATACTGCATAAAAAATGAGCAGTTTTTCTGCTATAGGAAAGGTCTTCTGGGGGTGGGTGGTGGAAATATACATACACACATATATGTGTATATATATATACATATTCATATAAATATATATGGGCTTCCTTGGTGACTCAAATTGTAAAGAATCCGCCTGCAATGCAGGAGACCTGGTTTCAATCCCTGGATTGGGAAGATCCCCTGGAGAAGAGAATGGCAACCCACTCCAGTATTCTTGCCTGGAGAATTCATGAACAGAGGAGCCTGGTGGGGTAGTAAAGACTTGGCATGACTGAATGACTAACACACACACACACACACACGAGTATACATATGTGTGACATTTTAAAAACACTGCTTCTGAGTAGTGGCTGCCAGTTGGAATGGCTAAATATCAAGGCCAGAAGTCATTTGATGTTGCAATATTTGTGTTGCCTGATGGGACTCAAACATTTTAAATCTGGGGTAGAAGCTAATACTGATGGCAGGAGGAAAGGCAAGGCCAAATTCCCACTTCCGTCAGCTCAGAATAAATGTCAGGGTTTTTTTTTTTTTAAGGCATATTTACAGCCTGAGTCCCTGGATGAATCAGACGAAGCGTTCTTATTTAGATAATAGAGAAATCAGGCCTTAGAGAATTGTTAGTCAGCAAAAGTCAATTTTGGTAAGACCATGTTCTGGGAGAGGAAATGAAAAAAATGTGAAACCCAGAATTGGACCTGCCAGAGACCCAAAACAGCAAGGGACAGGGAAGAAAGGTCCGTGCTGTGCTCCTCTGGCCGGATGCGAATATAAGGAAAGCTGGAGTAAACAGCATGAAAGGGTTCAATCACTTTGCAAAATTCTGTGAGCTGCTTCCAACTATAAGATCAGCATCAAAATATAGCCTTAGGGTGGTTTCCCTTGGTTACCAGTGTGCCTCCACTTCACTGAAGGACCTTTCTTTTTCTCACGGCTACAACCCTTCCTGCGTCAAGCCTTCTGGTTCATCTGCTTGGCAGTCAGCACCTGGCTCTCGGTCTCAGAAGCTGCAGCCCATTGTGTCTTTTATATATAATTTTATACATTTATATACATATATTATATATTTATATGTATATATAAATATATACATTTATATATTTATGTATATAATTTTATTTATTTTTTACTGTCCTGGGTCTTCATTGCTGCACGGGCTTTTCTCTAGTTGCAGCATGTGGGGGCTTTTCTGTAGCTGATGGCACAGGGTTCTCACGGTGGCGGCTTCTCTTGTCACAGGGCACATTCTCCAGGGTGCCCCGACTTCGATAGTCGCGGCTCCCAGGCTCTAGAGCACAGGCTCAGGAGTTGTGGCTCTTGGACTTTCTTGCTCCAAGGCACGTGGGATCTTCCCCGATCCGGGATTGAACTCACGTCTCCTGCATTGGGAGGTGGATTCTTTAGCGCTGAGCTAGCAGGGTAGCCCAGCCCATTGTGTCTTGACTTCTGTCTGGGTCCCTGGATCCTGAGGTGACTTGCCAATGGAGCCCCTGGAAGGTGGGGGCTGTGGCTTCTCTTCCTGCAGCTTCTTCAGTTTGAGGATGGATTCCAAATAGACTCTGAAGGGAGAGGCACAGCAGTACATCTTGTCCTTGTCAATCACGCAATGTGGGACAAAAGAGAATCGTGGGCAGAAATCAGTTCTGTTATTCCTCTAACTCTCAGCAGCAATCTGAGCCCGCCCAGAACAACTCTAGTAAGGAGCCACAGACAATAAATAACCACTAGACAGGAGAAGTGACTTGTATTTTTAAAATTACTTTATTTAAATTCTTCCTAGCCCTAAGACAGATTTCTTTGGATCTGGCCTCATTTCATCCGGTGCTTTCCTTTGCTGGGAAAGTCTGACAGAACTCATGAAGCAAACAACAGTGGCTCAAAATATTTAAGAACTTCTAAAATGAAGCACATTCATTGTAGAGGGATATAGAACATCCTCATTCTTTCAAGTAATTATGGTGGGCTAGAGTCTGTTTTGTTGACTGTATTTGAAAAAAAAGATAGGAACTGTAAAAGAACTAGAAGTAAGTGTTAGTCGCTCAGTCGTGCCCGGCTCTGCGATCCCATGGACTGTAGCCCGACAGGCCACTCTGTCCTAGAAATTCTCCAGGCAAGAATACTGGAGTGGGTTGCATTCTCCTTCTCTGGTAAAAGAACTAAAGCTGCCTTCATTCTGTCACTCTCCCGTCTGTCGTGCCTCCACTATCTTCCTGACATTGTGCCAGACTGTGAGAATAAAGTCATGAAGAAGACCCTGCATTTGCCCTTTATGTGCAAATACTAGCGCAAGAGAAATACACAAAGAGATAAAGCTATTAGAGAGAGCACTGTGGCAGAAATAAGGAGAGAACACAGGGGCAGGAGGAAAATCAAGCCAGTTTAAAGATTTGCAAAGGTGTAGGTGTTGAGAAGGCAACGGCACCCCACTCCAGTCCTCTTGCCTGGACAATCCCATGGACGGAGGAGCCTGGTGGGCTGCAGTCCATTGGGTTGCAAGAGTCGGACACGACTGAGTGACTTCACTTTCACTTTTCACTTTCAAGCATTGGAGAACGAAATGGCAACCCACTCCAGTGTTCTTGCCTGGAGAATCCCAGGGACGGCGGAGCCTGGCGGGCTGCCCTCTATGGGATCGCACAGAGTCGAACACGACTGAAGCGACTTAGCAGCAGCAGCAGGCTTGAAGAAGGACGGAAATCCCTGCCGGATATTAACGTTCAAGAGGAGGAAAGTGGTGGGGCGACTTGTGTTTTGGGGTTGGGTGTGAAGATAGGGAATGGCAAGGGAGAGAGGTTAGGTTCTTGGGTAAAAGAGGGAACAAAATCTATTTAGAAAAAATAAAAAGTTCAGTGTGGATGAGGAAAGATATAAATGAGAATAAAGAGATTAGACATAGGCTTGATTATGAAGACTATTTTAGAATGGACAACTGAAATTTTATCTTGCAATGGAAAGCCATTGATGGGTTTTAAGTGTAGGAATGATCAGATCATTTCTGAAAATTTCTCTGGCAGCAGTATGGGCAATGTTTTAGAGAAAACAAATGTGGGAGGCAGGGCAGGGAGACTTGTTAAAACACTGTAATAGTCATCTTAGGAGTAAAAGATATGTGTCAGGGGTTAGAGGAGTGTCTGAAGGGGTGGAGACATTTACCAGGCTCTTGGCAATTGCTGTGCAAAGTGAAATAATCTAGGATCAATTTGCTAGTTGGATTAAAAAAGGAAAAGAAAAAGGCCCAAAATGAAGATATCCCAGGAAAAATGAATGCTTTTTTCAACCTCCACTTCTGTCTAAGCAAGTGACAACACTAGTGTGAATAGAATGCTAGACTTGAAAGGAAAAAATAGTAACTAGCATCTAGCACAATTTTCCCATTTAGAGGAAAAATAGTTTTAAATATTAACTGATTTTTTTCCTGCCTTGTAATTTGCCCTTACTTGCCACTATTCCACCATTAAATTGTTTGTGAAGCTCAGACTTATGATTATAGAAAAGGGAGGTCACAAAAGATTCCAGAGAGACCTTTTAGTTAAATCCTTGTCTTGACTTCCTAAATAGGTCTTCAAAGCCTATGGCACAGAGGCAGCAATTAATCCATTATTGCCCAGTCTGTATGGAAAAGTGTTATTCTTCCCCAAGTATATTTCCAACTCTTTAATAACAATTCAAGCATATCTGTGAGTTTATGGCCAACCTTAGTTTTAAGAGCAAGTCTTGTTTTAATAATTAAGACTCCCTTTTTAGTACTGTAAGTCTCCACCTGAGAATAAATCAAAAGATCCTTTCTTTCCTCAAATGCAAGCTTTGTATTCTGTCCATCCCTAACCTGGCTCAGGGACCTAGAGTGGGGATTGGACGAATGCCTCCCCCTCCTCTTCAAGGTTCTTACTAAAAGGAGGGTAGGGATATAGGAAAGGGGCAGAAATTCTTCTATGTCACTCCTTAGGTCCTGCTTTCATGGTCTTCTTTGGCTAATGCCATCTAGCTAGTCAAGTTTCCTGTGTGGCAGATATCCTACACATGTTGTCCCAAGGAGCCCCTGTATGGATTTTCCAGAAATCCTTGTGAGCACCTCATTGCTGCACAAACTGCTGACCTCAACAACTGAACCAGTTGCTGATCGTTCCCTCCTCAATTTCTGCCCTTGTGAATGCATCCTATAGACTGGTGGCTTTCCTTTTTCTCTGAGAGACACCCTATTAAATATCTAAAAGGTGGCGCAAGTCTAGCTGCCTTTTACAGTATCCATTGCAGGCCATTCTCAAATATCCTGATGAGCCAAATAGCAGGAGGGTTGTCTGCCAAAGCTGTGGTTTTCCCAGTAGTCATGTGCAGATGTGAGAGTTGGACCATAAAGAAGGCTGAGTGCCAAAGAATTGATGCTTTTGAACTGTGGTGCTGGAGAAGATTCTTGAGAGTCTCTTGGACAGAAGGGAAATCAAACCAGTCAATCCTAAAGGAAATCAACCCTGAATATTTGTTGGAAGGACTGATGCTGAAGTTGAAGCTCCAATACTTTGGCCACCTGATGCAAAGAGCTGATTCATTGAAAAAGACCTTGATGCTGGGAAGGTTTGAGGGCAAGAGGAGAAAAGGGATGACAGAAGATAAGATGGTTGGATGGTATCACTGACCCAATGGACATGAGTTTGAGCAAACTCCAGGAGATAGTGAAAGACAGGAAAGCCTGGCGTGCTGCAGTCCATGGGGTCACAAAGAATAGGACATGACTTAGCAACTGAACAACAACAACCAAGTCTGCCATTGGCTTCCTTGTTTCCTTACCCTCCTTCCAGGTGGCTCCAACTGCTTGCTGCTTCTGGACTAGAAGCAGGCACCCATTTCTATGGTAACTAGACCACTTGTATTCCCCTCTCTCAAGAATAACTTCTGATGGGCTGCCCTGCAGTGACTTGTGAATTTTGTAGCTCAGTAACATTCCAATACCTTTCTTGCTGACCCCATAAAACTCTCTGGATAGCTCTCTTGGAGAACACTTACCTAGGTGAAGCAAGGAAATAGTCTCAGGTATGCCTACTACTGAAAAGTTTGCTTGTCCTCTAACCAATCCCCCCTGGAATTTCTAGTCTCCTATTTTCAAAGGTTGTTTGGGAAGGGAAGATGGGGGATCACAAGACTGGTTTAGAAACATCCTCACAAGCACTGGAAAAGCAAACTGACAACAACTTGGTGCTCTATTTAGAATGTCACCATACATACTTTTCCAGGTTTGGGATTTCAACCAAAATTCCAACACAATAGGAAAAGCCTCATTCAATATCCTATGTTAACAGCTTTGACAACTGAAAAGGACTTCCTGTCATTGTTGTCAATTTTAGCTCTTCAAGAACTCTGGCTCTCAATATAGAGTTCAGCTACCTACCCTAGAGTAGGGAACATGAAACGCTGACCTAAGTACTATGCAGCAGCTATGCATGGAAATGATAAGATAATGTTCTACATTGGACCTGGGTGATGGGGAAAGTTTAGGGAGGAGATAAGTGTGTCTCTATGTGTGAGCTTGGGCAAAGGGAATACTTCATGCTCTACTTCTGAGATCAAAACCTTGGGAGGAAAGGATGATGGAAAGCCTCAAATAACTTTGAAGGATCTCAAAGCTGAGAAGGTGAACCTCTTGCCCTGTTGTGTATCCATTTATGGAATCCCTGTGCCTTGCAAGGAGCCAGTGGGTAGAGTAGCAACGGCCCCAAGCAGACCCAAAGAAAGCTCCCTGGAGTCTTCTGCAGCTCTGATGGTCACAGGGGAGCATTCACACATCTTGAAAGTGCTAGCAAAGCCAAAGAACCCTCCGGCCAGGACAAGAAGGAGACAATGTGTACAACTGAAGGCCATGATGAATGACAAGCAGAAGACACAGGTCCAGCAAAGATAGAGTTGTGACCAAGACCTGGAAGGATGAAATACACCTTGGTGGTTGCCCATAAGAGCAAATAATGGGCTGGGACACTATGATCACCTCCTCCCACATCCCACCCTGGCCTGAACCAGGAGCCAATGTAGATCCTAGCACCCTGATTCTGTCTCAGGGGAAGAGAAGGAAAGGAGAGCTACTGGAAGAAATGGAATTGCTGTAGTAGTTACCTAAATGATATTGGATTTTAAATTAAGATGACTAACTTACCTTAATTTGTAAGATTTAGATTGTTGTATCAGAAAATATACATAGCTCATGAGTTAAGAGGAATTTGGACATTGAGAAATGTGAAGGTGTGCTTTGTCCACTCTCGGCTGTGTAACTAGGCATCCTACTTCGTGCCTGATGTTAAAGTTGAGTACATTGAGAGCTGAGGGCAGAGGGTGGCATGATGCTGGGGAGAAGGGCAGAGAGGCAGGGTTGCTTTAGAATCTAAATAGATTTTATGATGAAGCCAGATCGGTATCTTTATTCTATTCATTGCCTTACATCAAAAGGGATAATTTCCAGAACCACCAGGGGTTGACTTGGAGCATTTAAAGAGGGAAGCATTTTTGCCAATACATTTCCTCTGGGAGTGATGAATCCTGCCCTGCCAACAGCCAAACCCTGCCAAGAAAGCCAAAACCTAAATCTCTAAATAATGTGTTCCCTTCCTTAATCCTCATCTGTTTGGACACATATCCACGTGCATTAAAGTTGGCATCCAAATACTTGGAAGATTTATAACCCTCATTTGCAGCAATGGAAATATACTGTTTAGGTATGGCAGGCAGAGGCAGCATGCGTGCTTGGTCATTTCTGACTCTGCAGCCCCATGGAATGGAGCCTGCCAGGCTCCTCTGTCCATGGAATTCTCCAGGCAAGAATACTGGAGTGGGTTACCATTTCCTTCTCCAAAGGGTCTTCTGGACCCAGGGATGGAACCCACATCTCCTGCATTGGCAGGCGGATTCTTTACCACTAGCGCCACCTGGGAGGAGATTTTAGGTATAGAGGATGCGTAATAGGTCATTTAGGAAGAAGACTCTAGAGTCAGCCTGAAAAGTGAAAGTGAAGTCACACAGTCCTGTCTGACTCTTTGCGACTCCATTAACTGTAGCCTGCCAGGCTCCTCTGTCCTGGGATTTTCCAGGCAGGAATACTAGAGTAGGTTGCCACGCCCTCCTCCAGGAGATCTTCCTGACCCAGGGATGGAACTCACATCTCCTGTGTCTCCTGCACTGGCAGGTGCATTCTTTATTACTAGCGTCACCTGGGAATCCCAGAGTCAGCCTGCTGGGGGTCAAATTTGGAGTCTGTAATTTACTACATATGTAACCTTGAGCACATTGCCTAAATTTTACATGCCTCAGTTCCTCCTCATATAAAGTAACAAGGATTACAACTAGTCTTTTTGTAGTTGTCATAAATGTTAAACCAACATATGCATGCATAGGAGTGAGTTCTCTGTCACCTGAGATATTCAAGTTTAGTCTGGGCAGCCACATGGTGGGGATGTTGCATTGGACTGAATAAATGCTGAGATCCTTTCCAACTCTGATTATGCTTTGAAAAAGAAGGCTCAGAGCCAAAGACAAGAATCCACTTTGAGATAAACCCAACTGACTCTCATTTGGAAAATGAGGCCAAAGACATACAATCTATTTAAAACCAAGATAGAAATAGGCTGTGCCACCCTTGTTGTTGACTCAGCAGCTAGAGAGCTGTGGCAAATGCACTGGGTTTAAAGTCAGGAGACCTGGGTTGCAGTCCCAAAACCATTCTCAGTTGTACAGTCTTGGGCTGGTCAAGTAATGGATACAGTTTGCAGTTTCTTCACTTGCAAAATGGGTGCTTTGTGTTTTTTTTATCCAAAAGTACTCATGAGGATTAAATGAGCCAACATGAAATTGCTTTGAAAATGGTAAAGCATGGAATGAATATAGGTCTTATCATTTCCAGAACTCAAACTACATTGTACATCATTAGTTCTGAAAATCACATATGTAACCTCAGACCCTGGCAGAGACTAGGCTATTATTTTAAACATCATGATGGTGTAGAAACTGGAAAAGCTGCTATTTCAAAAGTTTTTGCATATTTTTCCTTCTACTCAAGGGGGATGACTCCCATTTACCTCTAAGGCAGGCAGTGGCTTTGTTATGGAAAAAAATCAAAGCAAAATGAAAAACATGGCAATGGGCCATATATATTTATGTAAATTAAACCATATAGCAGACAAGTTATAGATACAGTTTGGATGCAGCAGACCTGGGTGTGGCATGAGCCCTCTTGGAGGAAGTCGCCATTAACCCCACTATAGAGCTGCCAGAACTTACGCAAGACTGGGTAAACAGACTCTTGGAGGACACAAACAAAGCCATGTGTTCATCAGGACCCAGGAGAAAGGAGCAGTGACCCCACAAGAGACTGACCCAGACTAGCCCAGGAGTGTCCAGGAGTCTCCAGCGGAGGCGTGGGTCAGTGGTGGCTGGCTGCAGGGTTGAGGGCACTGAGTGCAGCAGTGCTGGCATGGGGCCTTTTGAAGGAGGTTGTCATTATCCTCATTACCTCCACTATAGTTTGGCCTCAGGTCAAAAAACGGGGAGAGAACAGAGCCTCACCCATCAAGAGAAAATTGGATTAAAGATTTACTGAGCATGGCCCCGCCCATCAGAACAAGACCCAGTTTCCCCCTGGGCCAGCCTCTCCCATCAGGAAGCTTCCTTAAGTCTCTTATCCTTATCCAGCAGAGGGCAGACAGAATGAAAACCACCGTCACAGAAAAGGAATCAAACTGATCACATGGATCACAGCCTTCTCTAACTCAATGAAACTATAAGGCATGCCATGTAAGGCCACCCAAGACAGATGGGTCACAGCAGAGAGTTCTGAAAGAATGTGGTTCACTGGATAAGGGAATGGCAAACCATTTCAGCATTCTTGCCTTGAGAATCCCATGAACAGTAAGAAAAGGCAGAAAGACAGGACACTGAAAGATGAACTCCCCAGGTTGGTAAGTGCCCAATAAGCTACTGGAGAATAGTGTGGAAATAACTCCAGAAAGAATGAAGAGATGGAGCCAAAGCAAAAACAACACCCAGTTGTGGATGTGACTGGTGATGGAAGTAAAGTTGGATACTGTAAGAACAATATTGCATTGGAACCTGGAATGTCAGGTCCATGAATCAAGGTAAATTGAAAGTGGTCAGACAGGAGACAGCAAGAGTGAACATTAATATTTTAGGAATCGGTGAACTAAAATGGACTGGATTGGGTTAATTTAACAGATGACCATTATATCTATTACTGTGGGCAAGAATCCCTTAGAAGAAATGGGGTAGCCATCAAACTCAACAAAAGAATCTGAAATGTAGAACTTGGAAGCAATCTCAGAAAAGACAGAATTATCTCTGTTTGTTTCCAAGGCAAGCCATTCAACATCACAGTAATCCAAGTCTTTGCACCAACCAGTAACGCTGAAGAAGCTGAAGTTGAACGGTTCAATGAAGACCTACAAGACCTAGAACTAACACCCCAAAAGATGTCCTTTTCATTAGAGAGACTGGAATGCAAAAGTAGGAAGTCAAGAAACACCTGGAGTAACAGGCAAGTTTGGCCTTGGAGTACAAAATGAAGCAGGGCAAAGGCTAACAGAGTTTTGCAAAGAGGACACACTGCTCATAGCAAGCACCCTCTTCCAAAAACACAAGAGAAGACTCTATACACGGACATCACCAGATGGTCAATACCAAAATCAGATTGATTATATTCTTTGCAGCCAAAGATGGAGAAACTCTATACAGTCAGCAAAAACAAGACCAGAAGCTGACGGTGGCTCAGATCATGAATCCCTTATTGCAAAATTCAGACTTGAATTGAAGAAAGTAGGAAAAACCACTAGACCATTTACATATGACCTAAATAAAATCCCTTACAATTATACAGTGGAAGTGACAAACAGATTCAAGGAATTAGATCTGATGGACAGAGAACCTGAAGAACTATTGATAGAGGTTTGTGACATTGTACAGGAGGCAGGGATCAAGACCATCCCCAAGAAAAAGAAATGCAAAAGGCAAAATGGTTGAGTGAGGAGTCCTTACAAATAGCTGTGAAAAGAAGAGAAGTGAAAGGCAGAGGAGAAAAGGAAAGATATAGCCATTTGAATGCAGAGTTCTGAAGAATAGCAAGGAGAAATAAGAAAGCCTTCATCAGAGATCAAGGCAAAGAAATAGAGGAAAACAATAGAATGGGAAAGATGAGAGATCTCTTCAAGAAAATTAGAGATACCAAGGGAACATTTCATGCAAAGATGGGCACAATAAAGGACAGAAATGGTATGGCCCTAACAGAAGCAGAAGATATGAAGAAAAAGTGGCAAGAATACACAGAAGAACTGTACAAAAAAGATCTTCATGACCCAGATAATCAAAATGATGTGATCACTGACCTACAGCCAGACATCCTGGAATGCATGCAAAGTCGAGTGGTCCTTAGAAAGCATCACTATGAACAAAGCTAGTGGAAGTGACAGAATTCTAGTTGAGCTATTTCAAATCCTAAAAGATGATGTTGTAAAGGTGTTGCACTCAATATGCCAGCAAATTTGGAAAACTCAACAATGGCCACAGGACTGGAAAAGATCAGTTTTCATTGCAATCCCAAAGAAAGGCAATGTCAAAGAATGTTCAAACTACTGCACAGTTGCACTCATCTTACACACTAGCAAAATAATTCTCAAAATTCTCTAAGCCAGGCTTCAACAGTACATGAACTATGAAATTCCAGATGTTCAAGTTAGATTTAGAAAAGGCAGAGGAACCAGAGATCAAATTGCCAAAATCCATTGCATCATAAAAAAAGCAAGAGGATTTCAGAAAAACATCTACTTCTGCTTTATTGACTATGCCAATGTCTTTGTGTGGATCCAAACAAACTGTGGTAAATTCTCAAAGAAATGGGAATACCAGACCACCTGACCTGCCTCCTAAGAAATCTGTATGCAGGTCAAAAAGCAATAATTAGAACTGGACATGGAACAACAGACTGGTTTCAAATTGGGAAAGGAGTACGTCAAGGCTGTATATTGTCACCGTGCTTATTTAACTTATATGCAGAATACATCATGAGAAATGCCAAGCTGGATGAAGGGCAAGTTGGAATCAAGATTGCCAGGAGAATTATCAATAACCTCAGATATGCAGATGACACCACACTTATGGCAGAAAGTGAAGAACTGAAGAGCCTCTTGATGAAAGAGTAAGAGGAGAGTGAAAAAGTTGGCTTAAAACTCAACATACACTACAATATTGTAAAGTAATTCACCTCCAACTAATAAAAATAAATGAGAAAAAAAAAAAACACTCAACATACAGAATATAAGGGGAAACAATGGAAACAGTGAGAGGCTTTATTTTCTTGGGCTCCAAAATCACTGCAGATGATGACTGCAACCATGAAATTAAAAGATGCTTACTCCTTGGAAGGAAAGTTATGACCAACCTAGATAGCATATTAAGCAGCAGAGACATTACTTTTTCTAGTCAAAGCTACTGTTTTTTATAGTAGTCATGTATGTATGTGAGAGTTGGACTATAAAGAAAGCTGAGCACTGAAGAATTGATGCTTTTGAACTGTGGTGTTGGAGAAGATTCTTGAGAGTGCCTTGGACTGCCAGGAGGTCAAACCAATCAATCCCAAAGGAAATAAGTCCTGAATATTCATTGGAAAGACTGATGCCAAAGCTGAGACTCCAAAAATTTGGCCATCTGATGTGAAGAACTGACTCATTTGAAAAGACCCTGATGCTGGGGAAGATTGAAGGCAGGAGGAAAAGGGGATGACAGAGAATGAGATGGTTGGATGTCATCACCGACTTGATGGACATGAGTTTGAGTTAACTTCACGAGTTGGTGAAGTTAACAGGGAAGCCTGGTGTGCTGCAGTCCAAGGGGTCACAGGGAGTCGGTCATGACTGGGCAACTGAACTGAACTGAATTAAACCAGGTTTTACCTACTGTTTTTAGGAACAGGGAAGTCAGCCTCAATTGAATGTTGATGTCTCAGACCCAGTATTTCACTATTTTTCTCCTAAATGAATCAGTTGTATATTCTCTCAGAGTTTTTCCTCTAGAAATTATCATTCAAATACTTAGTGACAGTAAAGAAAGTGTTAGTCACTCAGTTGTGTCTGACTGTTTGCAATGGATTGTAGTCCACCATGCTCCTTTGTCCATGGGATTTTCCAGACAAGAATACTGGAGTTGGTTGCCATTCCCTTCTTCAAGGGATGTTACCAACCCAGGAATGGAAGTAGGGTCTCATGCATTGCAGGCAGATTCTTTAATCTGAGACACCAGGGAAGCTCCTATTGACAGTAACTCTATGCCAGACAAGTTAAAGTGTTGACAAGTCCTATGTACTCCTAATCGTGTTCACAAACTATACTGCACACATGTTCAGTCACTTAGCTGTTTCTGACTCTTTGCAACCCCAGGGACTATAGCCCATCAGGCTCCTCCGTCCATGGAATTTTCCAGGCAAGAATGCTGAGTGGGTTGCCATTTCCTTCTCCAGGGGATCTTCCCCATTGAGGGATCAAACCCAAGTCTCCCGTGTCTCCTCCATTGGCAAGCGGATTATCATTGAGCCCCTCACGGGCTATATTAAGTGATAGAAAAAAAATAAGCAAAAAGTACAAGAATAATTTTTAAACATAAATGTCCTAAAGACAATGAGGAAGTAAAAAGTGCTATTGGAATCTATAAGCAGAAGCCTACTAAAAGTGGAGTTGTGTATATTTTCCTAGGAAAGGGATATTTAACCTGAACTTTGAAAGATGAAAGGTGAACAAGAGTTACCCGAGTGGGAGATGCCAGGTGAGGGCAGAAAGTTTCAGGAAATGTTTCTTTGTAGTTTCTTTGAAGATAAATGTTTTTCTGTCCCCCCTCTGGGTGAATTTAGATTACTGTGTCTATAAATAATTGCTTATTCTTAGCAATTTCTGTGTGTTCTTCTCTGGATAGATGTTATCAACAGAAGTAAGCTGAGATGAAAAGGGCTCTGTAAAGGCAAAGATAGGCAGCATATTCTATGTCTCATCCTGGAGGAAGTGGTGTGCAAAGAACAAGACTGGGCTAGTACTGACTGGACATCAGATCCTAGACATTATGGAATGTGGTCTTTTGGTTTGATTACCTTCAGCTGTGCTGAGCTTCTCAGTCATGTCTGACTCTTTGCAACCCCGTGGACTGTAGCCCTCCATGCTCCTTTGTCCGTGGGGATTCTCCAGGTAAGAATACTGGAGTAGATTGCCATGCCCTCCTCCAGGGGATCTTCCCGACCCAGGAATCAAACTGGGATCTCCTTCACTGGAGGTGGATTCTTTACCAGCCAAGCTACCTGGGAAGCCCTTGCTTATCTTACTAGCTTCCTTCAATGCCCAAAGGCAAGGTCACTCTAAGTGAGGCTGGATTTGCACTTTTTATTTCAGTGGAAAATCCCACTGCATCATCCTGTGCAGAGGTTCCTCCTGGGACAGGAACTGAAGGCTCATGTTTTGCACCTCTAATTGAAGGGCACTTTGGACTAGAACCTGAACCTAAAAATAGCCATGGTCAGAGACAGGGCTTATCTTCCCTGTGATGTGCTTTCCTTCTTCCTTTCCCTATCTTTTAGTTCCTTTTTACTGGAAGCCAAAGTCTGGTCTCAGCTGTGATAGGTTGAATCAGTAGAACATTTTCATACTTGGGGAGGTGTGGCCAAGGGAAGAGTTCCCTTCTGGAGCCCAGAGGAGTGAAGCAGTATCTTCATGCATAGCAACATGGTGATCTTACAGCAGTCAGAAATGTGGTGACAATGTCACTCTAGCACTTCGATCCTGCAAAACAGCCATGGCTTAGAAACTTCCCACCTGTTCTTTTGTGTTCTGGAAAGCAGCTTACTACAAAGAAACATCCTTCCTCAAATGACATAAGTAAGATACAGACCTAAGACTCTTGTATACATAGGATAAGAGCAGACACAGACCTCCCAAGTTTCTTTCTTTGTCAGATAAATGATTGACTATGACACGTTCCTCCCCATCAATCAGAACAAAATGCTTGTTAACTTGATTTTGATTGTTTCTTTCCTTCCCCATGAACCCCTGGATTCTGACCTCCACCTGAATCAGTACACAGTCTCTTTTTAAACCCACCCCCTCAAGAATAGGCTGACCTCAGAGCAAAACATTCTATGATTTGCTGTCTGATCCAGCCACTCTTTCATCCCACTTCTACACACTGGTTATATCTAGCCTTGTTTACTTCCCATAAAAGTGAAAAATCTTTTTGCCCAACCTTGATCATAAACCTTGCTGATCATAGGATCAGAGAGTTCTATTTATTGTAATAGTATAACTCCGGCCACAAAGTCAGAGAAACAATCATTGAAATAATCCTTTCCAATAAAGACTCTTTTTACTAAGCCTGAATTTGCTTTTTGTTTGACAGGGCCTCCCTGGTGGCTCAGCTGGTAAAGAATCTGCCTACAATGGGGGAGACCTGGGTTTGATCCCTGGGTTGGGAAGCTCCCCTAGAAAAGGGATCGGCTACCCACTCCAGTATTCTGGCCTGGAGGATTCCATGGACTATATAGTCTATGGGGATGCAAACAGTCGGAGACAACTGAGTGACTTTCAGATGTTGATAGTTAGTGCTAGTTGCTCAGTAGTGTCTGACTCTGCAACCCTATGGACTGTAGACTCCTCTGTCAATGGAGTTCTCCAGGCAAGAATGCTGGAGTAAGTAGCCATTCCCTTCTCCAGGGGCTTCCCAACCCGGATTGAACCTGAGTCTCCTGCATTTCAGGAGATTCCTTACCATCTGAGCCATGAGGGAAGCCCTTGTTGACAGTGGTGAGACAAAAATAACTCCTGAGCAGAAACTTTGTGGGATCCTTTTCTGAACACACATGACTTCGAATTCTGGGGAACCATCAGACAGAGTAAGAAGGATTGCATAAAGAAGGACAATTAGGCCAGAAGTTATCCCATTATCACTGTTTTGATATTAAATATTAAATGTACCTTTTTTTGTAGATAGTTTTGGGGAACAGGGAATTTGGGCTATGCATAAAATATTTTTAATGGGAAAAACATCACTAGTAGTAGAATTCAGCCAGCTTAGAGCAAGACATTCTTTCTCAGATATCGTAACTTGCTCCAGCATTAAAATCTAGCCTATTATAAACAATATTCAGTTAAGAAAAAAAAAATTCTTATCTCCACTGGCAAAGATTCTGCCTTTAGCAGAACAAAGCTAGGAATAACCCTTCTTTCCCCACCTGCCAGGAAATACAGTCCCTAAATCTTTTCTCAAAGGTGACCCCAGATACCTCTGAAAAACTTAAAAACTCAACACATTCTTTCTATCATCACCAATCCCTATGTTCTGATCTTCTCTAGACACTGAGGTTCTGTCAGTCTTCAGTATAAGCAGTTACTAATGCTTCAACTCTTCTATATACTTATCAGTTAAACACACATCCCTTTAGAGTAAGAAATGGTAGGAGTCGGGGGAAGAGGCCAACCTTTGAAGTCAGACAAAACTAGGTTCAAATCCAGGCTCTGTCATATATTTGCTATATGATCTTGAGGACAGGTAATGCAGTTCAGTGCTACAATGAAAATAATATTAGTTCTCTTAGAACATTATTATCAGGATTGATAATCACTGAAAACAGTAAGAAAAAGTACTTGGTCTTAAGTAGATGGTCACTAAAATGATCTCCTTTCTCTTGACTCACGCTGAGCACATTTTCCAGCCAGGTCTTCCATTGTCTCTATCTCAAGTCCAACACAGTGTGTGATTAATGATTAGTACCATCACTCTTTAACACTAATTACTTAACCAATCTTAAAATTATTTTGGTTAGAGGCTAAGTTAAGAAACAAAAGAATTTAAATCAAACAATATAGAAAATTGTCTTCCTCTTCTTTTATTTTAGGACTTCCCTGGTGGCTCAGACGGTAAAGCATCTGCCTACAATGTGGGAGACCCAGGTTCAATCCCTGGGTCGGGAAGATCTCCTGGAGAAGGAAATGGCAACCCACTCCAGTACTCTTGCCTGGAAGATCCCATGGACGGAGAAGCCTGGTAGGCTACAGTCCATGGGGTCGCAAAGAGTCGGACACGACTGAGCGACTTCACTTTCACTTTCTTTTATTTCCATTTTATTTAGGAATTATATGTTGATCTTATTCCTTTCCTTTCTGTGAGGCAGTCCATGTGGCTAAGCTTAACTAAGTCAAGGCCAAGGAGGCAGCCAGGGCTAGAGAGGAGACCCAGCTCAAGCAGGTAAGGGAGACCAAGGGAGTGACCAGCACAGGGGCAAGTCTAGCAAAGCTTTAAACATCCATCTCTCTTATGACCTACAAAGTCTATTTTTAGGAATATACCCAAGATCAAGGGGTGCACAGATCCACCAAAAAACATAAAAGAATATTTATAGTAGCTTTTTTTTTTGTATTCTCCAAAAATCATAAATAATCCAAATGTCTGTCAACATGAAAAACAATAAATAAATTGTGGTATAATCCTTTAAGGGCTTCCCTCGTGGCTTAGAGAGGTAAAAAATCTGCCTGTAATACAGGAGACCCAGGTTTGATCCCTAGGTTGGGAAGATCCCCTGGAGAAGGGAATGGCAACCCACTTCAGTATTCTTGCCTGGAGAACTCCATGGACAGGGGAGACTGGCGGGCTACAGTCCATGCAATCTCAAGGAGTCAGGCATGACTGAGCAACTCATATTTTCACTTTCTTTTTCATAATCTTTTAAAATGAAGAACAAAAAATGAACAAACTATGAATATATACAAAAACATAGACTTAACACAAAGGTATCATACTGAGTAAAAGAAGCCAGACACAAAATATTACACTCCGTTATTACATTTATGTGAAGTTCAAGAATAAACAAAACTGTGTGTAGAAATAGGAAGCAGAATAACCTTTACCTTTGGGGGGGAACTTCACTTGAAGGGGTACTGCAGAATTCTTCTGGGGTGATGAAAATGTGTATTATCTTGATATGGAGAATAGTAACAATGGTATTCACACAAATTTCATTGAGCTGTACATTAAAATTAGTGCACATATCCCAGTAAAAAATATACATGGTCATAAGGCCACCTATTTTAAGGGCTACTGGTTAACTGAAAACCATTTGGGCTTTAGAAAAAGATCTCAGCTATGGCTTTGATCATGTTTAATTCCCTCCATATCCCTATATACCTTCTCAAAGGTCATATGAATAAAATCTAGTCCCCATAAAAGGTTGAAAATTCAGTCACATCTGGCTGGCATGATCTATCATCTGTGTTGGATAATCTACATCTGTATGTGTCATGCATGACAACAAAGAAAATGAGAATGAGTTAGTTTATTGCTAACCTCAGAGCCAGAATGTGTCTATTTAAAAAGGTAGCAAAAACAAAGCTGAATTGAGACTGCAAAAAGCTTGGGCATTTGTAAGTTTCATATCTCAAGAGATGGAACAGAATAGAAAGCCCAGAGATAAATCCACGAACCTATGGACACCTTATCTTTGACAAAGGAGGCAAGGATATACAATGGAAAAAAGACAACCTCTTTAACAAGTGGTGCTGGGAAAACTGGTCAACCACTTGTAAAAGAATGAAACTAGAACACTTTCTAACACCAGACACAAAAATAAACTCAAAATGGATTAAAGATCTAAATGTAAGACCAGAAACTATAAAACTCCTAGAGGAGAACATAGGCAAAACACTCTCCGACATAAATCACAGCAAGATCCTCTATGACCCACCTCCCAGAATATTGGAAATAAAAGCAAAACTAAACAAATGGGACCTAATGAAACTTAAAAGCTTTTGCACTACAAAGGAAACTATAAGTAAGGTGAAAAGACAGCCCTCAGATTGGGAGAAAATAATAGCAAATGAAGAAACAGACAAAGGATTAATCTCAAAAATATACAAGCAACTCCTGAAGCTCAATTCCAGAAAAATAAATGACCCAATCAAAAAATGGGCCAAAGAACTAAACAGACATTTCTCCAAAGAAGACATACAGATGGCTAACAAACACATGAAAAGATGCTCAACATCACTCCTTATCAGAGAAATGCAAATCAAAACCACAATGAGGTACCATTACACGCCAGTCAGGATGGCTGCTATCCAAAAGTCTACAAGCAATAAATGCTGGAGAGGGTGTGGAGAAAAGGGAACCCTCTTACACTGTTGGTGGGAATGCAAACTAGTACAGCCACTATGGAAAACAGTGTGGAGATTTCTTAAAAAACTGGAAATAGAACTGCCATATGACCCAGCAATCCCACTTCTGGGCATACACACTGAGGAAACCAGATCTGAAAGAGACATGTGCACCCCAATGTTCATCGCAGCACTGTTTATAATAGCCAGGACATGGAAGCAACCTAGATGCCCATCAGCAGACAAATGGATAAGGAAGCTGTGGTACATATACACCATGGAATATTACTCAGCCATTAAAAAGAATTCATTTGAACCAGTCCTAATGAGATGGATGAAGCTGAAGCCCCTTATACAGAGTGAAGTAAGCCAGAAAGATGAAGAACATTACAGCATACTAACACACATATATATATGGAATTTAGAAAGATGGTAATGATAACCCTATATTCAAAACAGAAAAAGAGACACAGAAATACAGAACAGACTTTTGAACTCTGTGGGAGAATGTGAGGGTGGGATATTTCAAAAGAACAGCGTGTATACTATCTATGGTGAAACAGATCACCAGCCCAGGTGGGATGCATGAGACAAGTGCTCCGGCCTGGTGCACTGGGAAGACCCAGAGGAATCAGGTGGAGAGGGAGGTGGGAGGGGGGATCGGGATGGGGAATACGTGTAAATCCATGGCTGATTCATATCAGTGTATGACAAAACCCACTGAAATGTTGTGAAGTGATTGGCCTCCAACTAATAAAATAAAAAAAAAAAGAGATGGAGAATTCAAGTCATCTTTTACCTGCGAGTTCTTTTCTGCTAATAGCCTTAGTGAATTCTGCCCCAAACAGGGTGTGCATTGAGTCTCCAGCAACATTTGGGTTAGGACTTAGGTTTACTGACCTGAACCTAGCATCTGGCCCTCCACATGCTAGGTTGGGATGAATCTTAGATGTCCCATGCATCTCCTGGCCCTGTGAAACCAACTGGAATTATACCTATTTCTCATCTAGGATGGGAGTCTGCTTGGTTGGGACCCTGAAACCCATCTAGCATCCGCCAGTGCCTCTTCTAGGAGAAAAAAAAAATTCCCACCCCAATCTTCATAATACTAACACTAATGTCATATTTTCAATTGATATATTATCCCTTAAAACACTGGCTCTCCTCTGCCCTCATGCAGCTAGCAGGTCCTGTTACCTGTTCTGCTGTGTTGATCACAAGATAGGTTAGGCCTCCTTGGACAATAACCCTGGCCTATAAAATGCATGCTCCTGAATAACATGTATTAGAACATTGTCAGGACCTGACTTTTGAGGATAGATCCCACAGGCAATTTTTCTAAAGCCCAACCCACTCAGACACAGCTTCTTCCTATTCCTCATCACACTATTTTTTAAATTTTTGGCCATGCCCATGGGTCACATGGGATCTTCGTTTTCCAGCCAGGGATTGAACTCATGCCCCTATATTGGGAACAGTGTCTTAACCACTGGACCACCAGGGAAGTCCCACCTTATCACGCTATTAATTGACACTCTAATGGTCCTTTCAGAGTTGTCCAGTTTAGCTACACCAATCATTTGCAAAACACCAGAAAATCTTAGAAGACCATCCTTTATATCTCAGAATCCCTTGTATTTATTATTTGACTAGGTCAGATATTTAGATTAACGAAATGCTTAAACTTTCGTTAGAATGGAAGGAATCCTACAGAGCATGATACTCATGAAACATCAGAGTATCTTCTGTCCAATAGTCTATAGCCTTGGGAGTTTTAGAATAAGATCAAGAATAGCATTCAACAGCTTCTCATGCTTGAGGTCAATGTTGTCTGACCATTATTTTTTCTGTTTTAAGCTGTAGTGGGAGAGAGAAAGAGAAACAGAGGAAGAAAGAAACTTGATCACCTACTTGCTGTTGGAAAAGACCTGCTGACTTGTGGATGGTTATTGAAAGGTGAAGGGTGCAGCGTCATTAACAGGAAGGTGTAACATCTCAGACTTGGGGGGGAGTGGGCAGTAAGGTATGGCTCCAAGTCCTTCAAGTCCCCCTTTCATTTTTGACCACATATCTTAGGTTGCCAAACTCTGGTCTAGAATTAAAGGCATTATCACAACTAGAGTTCATTAGCACAGGGGTAACAGGGCCATGATCCCCGAAGGTAATCAGGTCCTAAATTGGCAATCAAGCACTGAATCCTATTATCTTTATTTCTCAGATCAGTGCCCCCCCCCCTACATTTTCTGCCTACTTTAAAAACCATGTAATCTCTTACCTACCATACTGCAATAGCTCCTCATTTTTCCTCCTTCCAAGCTTCCCCTTTCCACCCATCTCACACCCACGTGGTGGTCATGATCTGCTTAAAACTGAAATATGACCATGTCATATTTCCTATTAAGGTCCTCTAACATCTTCCAAAGGAGAAAAGGAAAGATATTCCCATTTGAATGCAGAGTTCCAAAGAATAAAGGAGAGATAAGAAAGCCTTCTTCAGTGATCAATGCAAAGACCTAGAGGAAAACAACAGAATGGGAGAGACTAGAGATCTCTTCAAGAAAATTAGAGATACAAAGGGAACATTTCATGCAAAGATGGGATCAATAAAGGACAGAAATGGTATGGACCTAACAGAAACAGAAGATGTTAAGAAGAGGTGGCAAGAATACACAGAAGAACTGTACAATAAAGATCTTCACAACCCATATAATCCCGATGGTGCGGTCACTTACCTAGAGCCAGACACCCTGGAAGGTGAAGTCAGATGGGCCTTAGAAAGCATCACTATGAACAAAGCTAGTGGATGTAATGGAATTCCAGTTGAGCTATTTCAAATCCTGAAAGATGATGCTGTGAAAGTGCTGCACTCAGTATGCTAGCAAATTTGGAAAATTCAGCAGTGGCCACAGGAATGGAAAATGTCAGTTTTCATTCCAGTCCCTAAGAAAGGCAATCCCAAAGAATGTTCAAACTACTGCACAATTGCACTCATCTCACATGCTAGTAAAGTAATGCTCAAAATTCTCCAAGCCAGGCTTCAGCAATATGTGAACTGAGAACTTCCAGATGTTCAAGATGGTTTTAGACAAGGCAGAGGAGCCAGAGATCAAATTGCCAACATCTGTTGGATCATCGAAAAAGCTAGAGAGTTCCAGAAAAACATGTGTTTTTGCTTTATTGACTATGAGAAAGACTTCAACTGTGTGGATCACAATAAACTGTGGAAAATTCTGAAAGAGATGGGCATACCAGACCACCTGACCTGCCTCTTGAGAAAACTGTATGCAGGTCAGGAAGCAACAGTTAGAATTGGACATGGAACAACAGACTGGTTCCAAATAGGAAAAGGAGTACATCAAGGTTGTATATTGTCACCCTACTTATTTATCTTATATGCAGAGTACATCAGGAGAAACGCTGGGCTGGAGGAAGCACAAGCTGGAATCAAGACTGCCAGGAGAAATATCAATAACCTCAGATATGCAGATGACACCACCCTTATGGCAGAAAGTGAAGAAGAACTAAAAAGCCTCTTGGTGAAAGTGAAAGAGGAGAGTGAAAAACTTGGCTCAAAGCTTAACATTCAGAAAACTAAGATCATGGCATCTGGTCCCAACACTTCATGGGAAATAGATGGGGAGACAATGGAAACAGTGTCAGACTTTAATTTGGGGGGCTCCAAAATCACTGCAGATGGTGATTGCAGCCATGAAATTAAAAGACGCTTACTCCTTGGAAGGAAAGTTATGACCAACCTAGATAGCATATTAAAAAGCAGAGACATTACTTTGCCAACAAAGGTCCATCTGGCCAAGGTTATGGTTTTTCCAGTGGTCATGTATGGATGTGAGAATTGGACTGTGAAGAAAGCTGAGCACCGAAAAATTGATGCTTTTGAACTGTGGTGTTGGAGAAGACTCTTGAGAGTCCCTTGGACTGCAAGGAGATCCAACCAGTCCATCATAAAGGAGATCAGTCCTGGGTGTTCATTGGAAGGACTGATATTAAAGCTGAAACTCCAGTACTTTGGCCACCTCATGCGAAGAGTTGACTCATTGGAAAAGACCCTGACGCTGGGACGAATTGGGGGCAGGAGGAGAAGGGGACAACAGAGGATGAGATGGTTGGATGGCTTCATCAACTCGATGGACATGGGTTTGAGTAAACTCCAGGAGTTGGTGATGGACAGGGAGGCCTGGCGTGCTGTGATTCATGGAGTCGCAAAGAATCAAACACGACTGAGCAACTGAACTGAACTGAACTGAATGTCTTCCCATTATTTATAGACTAACATCCAAGATCTTCAGGTTTGAAAAGCCCTTTATGATCTGGCCCTCCTAGCCATATGCCCATAGGGAACTTTACTCACTAATCAGAAAGAAAGTAGAAAGAAAGTGATAGTCACTCAGTCGTGTCCGACTCTGTGACCTCATCAACTATAGCCTGCCAGGCTCCTCTGTCCATAGGATTTCCCAGGCAAAAAAACTGTAGTGGGTAGCCATTTCCTCCTCCAGGGGACTTCCTGACCCAGGGATTTGAGTCCAGGTCTCCTGCACTAATCAGAGTCTGATATTAAACAGGTATACTCTTTAAATATTTGCTGAATGAATAACTAATGAATAGAAATGTCATTGACGCAAGGCCAGCAGAATACTTCAGATATGTTTTGAGTCAGTTATAGTTTGCGGCAGAGGCTTTGGAGGAGGAGAAACTCCCTCTGAACATATGCATGTTCCCTAGTCAGCATTCACAGGGTTGGGAGATAAAGACTCTTCTGCTGATACATACGTGTCCATCCAGATGTTGGTTCCATAGGAGCTTTAATAATAGAAAAACCTTGAGGCTGAGTCTGTTGCTTGAGTTTCCCTTTGTGCATATTTATGTCTAGACAGAGACAAATATGCTTTTGCCCAAGTAAACATTTAAAAAAATGCCTTCTTCCCACATGGAGCAAATGTCCACCTCAATTGATTTCAAACCATAGCCATGGAGAAACTATATAATAGGTCATTAATGTAGCTTCCATCTCAGCCTTACTCCCAATACATCTTACGGACAGTAAGATTTATCTTCCCATAACACCAATCTCCCTACCTCCTCCCTCCTCTTGCTTTAATATTCTCTCTCTCCCAGTTAACACGTTAGCATTTTAATAGGAACATGCTGATGTTTAATAGGAACTTTCAGTTCTTAGTCTACGTTCAGAATGAACAATGGTGAAATTTTAAGGGCCATGGTAAACTTCTATAAGAAATCACTAGAGACAGAATGGTCAGGAAAGGGAAATTTGCTTCATATTATCTTGATCTTCTTTATTCCTGGAACACTTGGTTGTTTATAACATTTAGTTGTTTATATTCTCTGTAGGGAATCTCCTCTGAACACTTAAAGCAGCAAACCCTTGTTTAAAACTATGAATGGTATTAACTTGGGTGCCCCAGCACAGTTTCATCTTCCCCACTAAAATATGGACTTGGTAATATCAAGTCCTATGTGCTTGGCTAGTCAGATTCTCTCTGAATGTTGGCATTTGTTTTGAAACCCATCTTTCTGAATGTATCCAGAGCTGCTACGTTTATGTATAACAGGGAATGAAAGAGGTAATAAAGCCAAGATCGATTGCCTAGTAATAGCCATGATTCCATAGACATTAAAGAGTATTTGTAATTTAGGTCCCATAATATGGCCTAATGCCCTATCTTGTGTAGCTATTGATTTTCCCATAATAGGACAGTCCCAGAAAAACCTTTCAGGGCTAAGTTCTCCATGTTATATCCAGCAAAGAACAAAAACAGGTCTCTTTTATACAGACCCAGCCTAGAGAAATGTCCTCTATTCTGAAAGCTGCAAGGATTCTGGCTTTTGAACTCCCTTACCAAAGTGTTTTCTGTATCCCTCCCTTTTTCCACCACCACAAAAAAAAAAAAAAAAAACCTTTAAAAAAAAAAAAAACAATGTTAAGAGGGGTCTTTATTACTTAGCAGCTGACTGAGGTTTCCCTGAAAAGCAATAGCCTCTCATTGTTGATCACTCTGACTGGGAATTATGTCCTGAAATGATTCATCACCTTTTAACACAAGCCCAAGATCTTGCTGTAATGGCCCAGAGATTTCCAGCCGCTCAGAAAGCATGAAGCAAATGATAGCCTATTACAGGTCAAATGTCTAAGGGCAGCATTTAAGACAAACACATACTTCCTCCACTTTTCCCAGTGACTTCTCCAAGAGCCAGTTCAGGGTCCCAAGTCATAGTCTTATTCTGAAAATATTTTACCTACCCTTTAAAGGCCTGATTAGATATTCTCACAACTCAAGCTTTGTGACTTCCATTTTAAAATGTTTAGATAAATAATATGTTATGAGTTCAAGGTCAGTGACTCAGTAATAAGTAGCTCTTGCTGTTACATACAAACTGGCCTTGCTTTGTGTTTCTCCAAATGGACTCTGGTCCTATTTTTCTATGATGAAGCTTTACTTTTTCCTATATCATACAAAAAAACATACAACACAAGCAAACAACATAAACCCATATTCTGACACTATTTCAGGTTACATTCTGTGACCTTGGAGTGTTCTTTTAACCTTGATGAACATATTATAGTTTTCTCATTTGTAGTGAACCTTTCTCTCCTTGATCCCAAAGGACAAAGCCATGCTTCTTAAACATTTTTCCTCAGGAACTCTTTAAAATTTTAACAACAGTTGGTGACCTTTAAGAACTTAAAAAAATTTTTGTTTCATTAAATGTGGATTTTATCTTTTAATATACAGTTGGAAGTCAAAACTGGAGAAATTTAAAAAATATATTAGTTCATTTAAAAATTGGTATTTCATTAAAATAAATAAAAATTTATGAAAGTGGCTATTTTTTTAAAAAATGATGAGAAAAGTAGCATTATTTCACATTTGGTTACATCTTTTTAACGCCTGGTTTCAACAAAAGACAACTAATTCTCATATCTGTGTCTTCTTTGGTTAAAATAAATGAAGAGAGTTTGGCCTCCCCTGACATATAGTTGGAAAAGAGTGGATTATTCAAACAGCCTTTTCAGGTAATCATGGACATTCTGCTTTGACATACATTCTTTTGTTACATCTGTCATTTGGAAAATACCAGTTCAGTGAGTTGTGCAGATTTTTTAAATGTTGACATATTTCACTACACAATACTAAAAAAAAAAAAATCACATTTGTTAATACTACTGCAGATTTCATAAGAGAAGTCTTCAAATACTGAAAAATTGTCAAACCCATGGTGGTATATACAAGTTTTACAAATTCTGATAATCAAAAGAATACTTGAATTTTATCATTGAGTAAAAATGCAGTCAGCTGTTGTATTTGATGTAATATGCTCGCTTCATTTCTTTTGGATAAAACATTTGCCAAATAGCTACAGCTGAAAAGCCATTCTCTCTCAACTGTTATTTGAGCAAAAATAGTGTTCCATGAAAAAGTGTCTAGTTCATTCAGCAGTTTATGCAATACTTTGGCCACCTGATGAGAAAAGACCCTGAAAGGTTGAGGGCAAGAGGAGAAGGAGAAGACAGAGTATGAGATGGTTGGATGGCATCCCTGACTCAATGAACGTGAGTTTGAGCAAATACAGGGAGATAGTGAAAGGCAGGGAAGCCTGGCCTGCTGCAGTTCATGGGGTCACAAAGAGTTGGACACAACTTAATGACTGAACAACAACAAAGAATTCTGAGTGTTTTTCCTGAGACAACCATAGTACCTTGATAGGCAGAGGAAATATTGTCATGCCTACATTTTCCAAACTGCTAGCTGAAGCACCCCAAAAACACCATCAAGAACTCACAGGAACTCCAAAGGCTAGTGTACATTTTTAAGGGAGACACCAAAATACCTGTTGGATTTGGGCAAAAATTCACTTGTGACAGGAAAGGAGAGTGGCACCCAATCTGATTCCAAGGTTTGAAGAACTGATGCAGTGACCAACAGGCACATTCCATTGGTAAGCATTTGTCAGTGAATGACATAACAATACAATTTACATGTATATAATTTTTCCAATGTCTACTAAATTATTGCACCTACTTAAAAATGGAACTTGCAGGTTTTTTGTTGTTTGTTTGCTTACCTGTTTTGATCTAGTGAGTGTAAGTCACTCAGTCTTGTTCAACTCTTTGAGACCCCCTGGGCTATACAGTCCTTGGAATTCTCCAGGCTAGAATACTGGAGTAGGTAGCTGTTCTCTTCTCCAGGGGATCTTCCCAACCCAGGGATTGAACCCAGGTCTCCCAAACTGCAGGCAGATTCTTTACCAGCTGAGCCTCAAGAGAAGCCGTTGTGATCTAGGGGTTACCATAAATTAAATCACTGGTATTTCCCTCGTGGCCCAATGGCTAAGACTCTGCTGCTCCCCTTGCAGGGGTCTGAGTTCCAGCCTTGGTCAGGGAACTAGATCCCACAAGCTGCAACTAAGAGTATGCATGTTGCAACTAAAGATCCCACATGCCATGACTAAGATGGAAGATCCCTTGTACCTCAACAAAGACTGACTCAGACAAATAAAATGAATAAATGAATATTTAAAAAAATAAATTACTGTGATACTGATGAGGAAAGCTTAGAAACCTAAGTTTTACATTTACTTCCCATTGGATCACATGGAATTTTAAACATCTTCCCAGGTGGCACTAGCGGTAAAGAACCTGCCTGCCAAAACAGGAGGTACAGGAGATGCAGGTTTGATCCCGGGGTTGGGAAGATCCCCTGGAGGAGGGTATGGCAACCCACTCCAGTATTCTTGCCTGTAGAGTCCCGTGGACAGAGGAGCCTGGCGGGCTACAGTCCATGGGGTCACAAAGAGTCAGACACGACTGAGTGACTTAGCACAGTACAAGCACTCAAAGGTTAGATATTTAGTAAAAGCAATATTTTCCCCCACTTTATCAAAGATAGGAATTGTCTTTTTTCTTTTTTCCTGAGAGTGCATGGTGGTAAAAACTACAATAACTACTAGAATAGTTTGGTGCCATTGCCTTGATTCATGCTAAGATGTCAGTACTTCTACCCACAACTCTACCAGTAAAGGGGCTTCCCAAGTGGTGCTAATGGAAAAGAAACTGCCTGCCAATATGGGAGGCACAGGTTTGATCCCTGGGTCAGGAAGAATCCCTGGAGGAGGACATAGCTATCCACTTCAGTATTCTTGCCTGGAGAATCCCATGGACAGGGGAGCCTGGCGGGCTACAGTCCATGAAGTTGCAAAGAGTCAGACACAGCTAAACAACCACCACTACCAGTAAATGTCAATATGGTAAAAAGGCAAACAATTTCTCAGTGTTATCAAACAAATAGTTTTGACCTTATACATTCACTGAAAATGGATCCCCAAGGACCATGCTTTCAAAACCAGTAGGTTACAAGAATAATGAAATGTAATCAGTGTGAAGATATGTCACATACCATAAAATGCTGGATACATTCTGATCCTTCACGTCATGTCTGGCCCTCTCCTATCTCAGTGCTTAAGTCCTTGGCCTAGAAACCAGTGGCCCCATCCTAAATTGATAACATTCTTCTTTGTTCTTAGTTCTGAGAATAAGTCAAGTCCTATTAATCTCCAGACCCAGGTTATCTGCAAGCTGACAGTGGCCCTGGTTCTTTATATGTGTGCCACCCTCAGAATCTGGGCACTAGATCCCCTGAGTGAGGCGGAAATCTTGACATCAGAGAATAGAACACGCTGGCTGATACAAGCCAAAAAGAAATTTATTGAGAAGGAACTAGATAACTCATAAAGCAGGCTGGTATGCTAGTTTCAAGCAGGAAACAAGGGAAGGAAAGTAGAGGCAAGATCAGAACCCAGACAACAGCTTTTGAAATGCCCTTGCTGGTTCTGGACACTAACCATCTCATCACTGAATTCTACTTTTTTAAAAAAATTTTTAATTGGAATAAAGTTACTTTACAATGCTATGTTAGTCTCTGCAGTACAATGAAGTGAATTAGCTGTGTGTATACATATATCGCCTAGTTCTTGGACTTCCCTCCCACCCACCCCCATCTACCCATCTGGGTCATCACACAGCACTGAGCTGCGCTCCCTGTGCTATATGGCAGGTCCCCACTAGCTATCTATTTTACAAATGGTAGTGTATATAGTCAATCCCGACCTCCCAATTTGTCCCACCCTCCCACTGGGAGATTAGGATTATCATCACTGAATTTTTGACTCTACCACAGCTGCTGAAGACAGCCTCTGACAGACTCAGAACCTCCGTATCATCATCACAAGATTCAACTTCCCTGGTAGGAGCAAGTGAGTGGCTGGAGGTTGTTCACAGATCTATGCTCTGTCAGGAGAAAGGGACAGTAAATATCTTTCCTCTTTCAACTTAACTCCCATCTGTTTAGAGCTTCAACTGAGATAGAAAGGATGTTTGATGCTGAGCAGTTAAATTAACAAATGTCGGTAGTGTTCACTCCTTTGAAGAAAAACATCCAAACATACAATTCTTTCCAAACTACAATTAAAAGAAATGTTTACCCTTGATAAAATTGCTCCACAAGGAAAGATATTTCAAAATTATCATCAGATATTCCACCTTGCTACAAGTTTAACATTTCCTGGCAATATGTACTTCTCCTATAGGTAGTTTTTCATGATTTTATCATAATAGCTTGTAACTACCACCATCATATACTTTACCAAATAGTTGGAGGGGGTTGAAAGCAAATGAATACATGTTAAATTATATAGCTATGTCATAAACCCATAAAGGAAGGAAATACAGTTAATGCTATAGTACTTAAATGTGCAGTTGTCAACTATATTGTAATATATTTATGACACTTCTCTTCATGCACTTTGCCCTTATATTTTTTCTTCAAGTTGAGCGAGTACTTTGGTTCTACAGAGACAGCCTGTGGTTTACTGACTAAAATCTTTATGCCTAATGGGCCCAAATCCTGGGAGTTCTCACAGTATAGGACTGATGTTGCTTACCATTAAGTTTTAACACTAGTAATACTAAGAGGCTTCCCTTGTGGCTCAGCTGGAAAAGAATCCGCCTGCAATGCGGGAGACCTGGGTTCGATCCCTGGGTTGGGACGATCCCCTGGAGAAGGGAAAGGTTACCCACTACAGTATTCTGGCCTAGAGAAACCCATGGACTGTATGGTCCACAGGGTTGCAAAGAGTTGGATGCGACTGAGTGACTTGCACTTTCACTTTCAATACTAGGAGTTGATCTGTGTTTCATGGAATTTTTATATATTATTCATACTCTGAGTTAGCAACAACTCCATCTGAGCTGGGCTCAAACACCCTAGTCAATCTCACAATCCCTGTTTTAGCTTGCTTTCTTAGTAATATGAGGAGCCTGACTTAGCTAATCAGGAAATATGGAACTGTTATTGGAGCCCCTGGTTTGTGCCTTCTTCCCTTGGCATTATAACTGACAAATCAGTGTAAGCAAGGATGAAAAGTAAAAGGTGCACAAGTGGTTAATTAGAAGGAATGGTGAGAGATGCAATTGCCAATTCTACCTCTTACTCATCTCTCCCATGATTTATCTGAGCATACACTGTGTCTAGAAGGAAGGAAGGTGTTTTTCCAGCTAGCACCATAACTGGTCTTTAATATCTCATCCCACTATTATACAAGCCAACTCCTTCAGGATGATGGGTTAGGTTATATAATGTTTTCATTCAATACCTTTTTAAAAACCATTCACTGAATATGTTGAAAAAAATAAAACCATGTAATTCACCACGTATGAGAGACCATGATACTATAAAGAGCAAGGAAGAGGTCCTTGAACTATAGCATTGTTAGAAATAAAAGGAACAGGGAATGGAAATAAAAAAAACAGTTAAATGCTTTGTCCAGTGAAAACTACCTCTTCCATGGTTGGGGTCAACTATAGTCAATCTGCTACTAGGTAGCTGACTGGTCCCGCAAGAATGTAATACCCGGGGCTACCTCGGGCTCAGGACTAGTTGCTGAAATGAAAGATTGTGCACTTGACAGTGGAAATAAATAGGTCAGTTTTTTTTTATTGTCGCAAAAATAAAGTTTATTTTTAATTCTTTTTTCTTAAACTTTTTATTTGTTTTGGGGTATAGATAATTAACAATGCTGTGATAGTTTTAAATGAACAGTGAAGGGACTCGGCCATAGATATACATGTCTGCATTGTCCCCCAAACTCCCCTCCAGTTTTTAAGAGAGAAACTTGTGGACACGTAAACAGCTACACTGTCTATAACTTCAGCTCATGTCTACTGTGAGAGTATGGAAGCAGCCACAAGCCCACAGGTAAACAAATAAGCATGAATATGTTCTAATAAAACTTTATTGACAGAAACTATGATTTGAATCTTATGTAATTTTGGCATAAAATATTACTCTTTTTATTTTTTTTCAAATTTTTAAAAATGTAAAAATCATTCCCAGCTTCTAGTCTCTACACAAACAGGCCAGATTAGTTTGGGATGAGAGTCACTGTTTTTCTGCACTTACTCTAGGCTCTGGGGTATTCCAGATGGCACTAGTGGTAAAGAACCTGCCTGCCAACACAGGAGACACAGGAGATGTGGGTTCAGTCCCTGGGTTGGGAAGATCTCCTGGAGGAGGGCATGGCAGCCCACTCCACTATTCTTGCCTGGAGAATCCCCATGGACAGAGGAGCATGGTGGGCTACAGTTCATAGTGTCATTAAGAGTTGGACATGACTGGAGTGATTTAGCGTGCACACATGCACATGCACACACACAGACACACACACATATACGAACACACTCTGCATTCTGCCAGGCCTGATAGGAATCACAGTACTTTGAAAAGGAAAACAGTTCCTTATCCAAGAGGTTATACATCTGCTTCAAAACCCTAGGAGATTTTGCTTCATAAACTTGTCATACAATATATAGCTTCTTTTTCTGCTGTTGACACTTGGAAAAATATTGGACATGCAGGTTCAGAAGAGCAAAAGTGGATGAGAGTATTTGCTGCAGCTGGAATCAGCTGGAGAGTAATTACCTGTGATGAGCTGCTCTTGTAACCTGGCATTCTTTTGGGTCCCCCCAAAAATTGGTGGGCAAATCACATCTAAATTTATGCCTTGTTTCCAAAATTCAAAAGGCATCTAAAAAAGCAGATGTAATTTATCCAGTCAATTTCCCAAATTTTAAATGTACAGACTAATCTGTTATATTTGTGTACATCTATGTAAATACCATCTGGTTCAAGTGTATAATATTTGCATGTCCCCAGAAGGTGCCCTCAAGCCAACATCATCAATATAGATTAGCTTTGCCTGTTCTTGAATTTCATTTAAATAGAATCCTATTTGGCTTCTTTCACTTGACATTAGGCCTGTTAAGATCCATCTATATTACTAAGTATAGTGATAGTTCATTATTTTTTACTATTTCTGAGTTATATTTTGTTCCTTAAATTTTTTAATAAATTAATGAAAAATGATCAAGAAATACTCTGGTGACTTAAAAATCAAAGAATACAAAAAATATATATATAAAAAATGAAGCTAGCTTCAGACTTTCCTTCCTAACACAAAGCAAAGAAAAAGATATCTATAGAGTTAAGGAAAAAAAAAACTTGTACACTAAAAATTCTATACTGAAAAAAGGAATTGGAACAAAATGCCACCGATATGCAAATGCTGAGTCATTATACCTCTAAGAATCAGTTCACAAATTATTATATGAAAATGAAATTGATTAACTGGATGCTGAATTAAAAAAAATAAAAAATGGAAAAACTGGGGTTAAAAGGCAAGAAACAAGAAGGACTGGTGGAAAGATACTATTGAAATCCGTTGAGCAGAGTTAATTATAAATAATTATTGGAAATATTGTTTGAAAATATTAGTGCATGCATGCTAAGTCACTTCAGTCGTGTCTGACTCTTTGCAATGCTATTGACTGTAGCTTGCTGGGTTCCTCTGTCCATGGGATTCTTCAAGCAATAATACTGGAGTGGGTTGCCATGCCCTCCTCCAGAGGATCTCTTGATCCAAGGATCAAACACGTGTCTCTTATGTCTCCTGCATTTGGCAGGTGAGTTCTTTACCACTAGCACTGCCTAGGAAGCCAAAAAGTATTGGGACATATTAATATTAATAGAAGACTCTAATGCTGGGAAAGATTAAAGGCAAAAGCAGAAGAGGGGAGCAGAGGATGAGATGGTTAGATACCATCACTTACTCAATGTACATGAATTTCAGCAAACTCCTGGAGATAGGAAAGGACAGGGAAGACTGGTGGGCTGTAGTCCATGGGGTCTCAAAGAGTCAGACAAGACTTAGTAACTGAACAACAAGAATAATATGGCTCTCAAATCACAGGTTATATCAACAAAATTCTAGGTAAGTGTGCAAGAGTAAAAATGAATGAAAAATGGAAGAGTGTAAAAGAAAAGTTAAATCTTCAACCAGCATATGAAAGCCAATTGATGTTATCTCAAACTGGGCATAACAAGAGTACAATAATCTTGATTAAGATACTGTGCAAAACAAAAGTTAACTCAGAGTAGAATTCAAAACAGAATAGTTTTTCCAGGCCAATGTGTTTGGCGAACTTTCTATGTTAGTACATACAGTTCTATTTTATTTTCTCAATCCCTGCAGAGTGTTCCTTAATAAGGATATATTATAATTAAACAACTTCTATGGGACATGTGGATTGTTTTCCAATGTTTGTTATTATAAATAATGTTGCAGTAAAAAACAAAAATGTACATGACAATATTTTAACATATATATATTTTTTAAATTATTGTACATAACAACTGAACTTCCAAATAAAATTCACTTACACTATTACAAAGAGTTGATAATAATCACATTTTTCATACTTTTATCTAAACCTGATTTTTTAAGCTTTTTCTTGGGAATCAAGTGGACAAAAACAATATCCCACTAGCATTTCACTGTTATTTAGCTTACATTTTTCTTTTTACAATAGAAATTGTCTATTTTTCATGTTTGTATTTTTGTATCTTCTTAGAATTGCCTGTACGCATTTCTTGCCCATGTTACTATAAGTTTTTTAAACATGTCCATTTGTTTAAGCTTTTTATTCCAGGTATCAATCATTTCTTTGTTAAATATTTTTCTTCAGGTTTTCACTTGTCTTTTAACTTTCACTATAATGTCTTTTGCTGTATAAAAGCTTTTATGTTTTTACAACTTCATATAGCATTTTCTTTTAGAGAAAGTTGATGTGGGTCCTACATGGAAAAATGTTTTCCATTCCAAAATTATATAAATAATATTATGTATTTTCTTTTTATAGTTCCAAGGGTTTTGTTTGCTTGTTTATTTTCATGTTTTTATTATGAAAACTATGTTTATTATTATAGTTCTTTAATCTATTGGATACTACTTGGTAGCTCAGTTGGTATAGAATCCACCTGTAATGCATGAGAACAGGGTTTGATTCCTGGGTCGGGAAGAACCCCTGCAGCAGGATAGGCTACCCACTCCAGTATTCTTGGGAAGATCCCCAGGAGAAGGGAACACCTACCCACTCCACTATTCTGGCTTGGAGAATTCCATGGACTATACAGTCTATATAGCCCATGTGGTCGCAAAGAGTCTGCCGCGACTTTCACTTTCTTTAGCTTTTGGTATGATGTATATCTTTGTGGTTTTCTACATGACAGCAAATATCTAGAAGTAATTTACCAAATAGGTCCTCTTTCCCCACAGGTTTGAAATGTCAGCTTTATCTTGCACACATAATTATCTATCTTGTATTTATTCTTACATATATAATATTATGTACATATATATAATATATAAGAAGGAAACTGCATATATATGGTTTTAATTAGCCTAATTTTGTTGCATTTCAAATACTGGGAAAGCAAATTCCTTTTAGCTTTATTTCAAAATTTTTCTTTGCCTTTATATTAATTTTCCAGGTAATCTTTAAAAACAGCTTATCAAAACTTATTTAATACTTTGTTAGAAATCTGTTTTATTTTAATTGAGGTTATATTAGAGTTTAAAGGATCATTTCAAGAAGACTTATTTAATATATTGAGCATTCTCATCCAGAAACATGTTTCTTGTTTTATTTATTGTTTCTTTATCTCCTAAAGTAAAAACTTATAAGTAATTTAAAACCCCTCTTCATTTCTTATTAGGTTTGTTCCTGGGTATATTACAGCTTGCTGTATTATGCCTCTAACCATCTTTCATTTATATTTTTAAATTGTATGTTACTATATTAAATGAAGACTACTGATTTGTGTATACAGATCTGTGTCCTGCCAACCAAGCAAAGTAGGTTATTAGTTCTAAAAGTATTTGATTCTTTTGAATTTTTGGTATAGAAAGTCTCATTACCTGCAATTCACAGCAAGGTCTCAGATCCTTTCCATTATTAATATTTCTTATTTATTTTTCTTACCTGTACTTTAATTAGGTCCTCTAGTGCAATATTGAATAAATAATAGCAGGTGTAGCAATTGAGTTTCATTCTTTATTATGAATTCCAGTAGTATTATTATAGATATTTTTTAACAGGTGAGGCAGTCTCTCTTTGCTAATGGTTTAAAAATTTTTCTTAAATCAGTGTTGAATTTTATCAAATCCTTTTTTACACATATTATATATTCACTGCTTTCACATATTTGAAATAGAGAATTGCATCAACAATTTTCCTAATTCATATCATCTTGAATAAATCTACTTAATCATGGCATACTTTAAATATGTAATTCTTGAGAATATTTTTGGATATTTATATTTATCTATCTTCATGGTAGAATTTGTTTTTATTTTTTATATGTGATTTGATTTTTTAGAATAATGATCTTGCTAGATTTACAGAACAAATGAGAAAGCTACATTGAAAACTAGACTCACATCTCCTATGCTGGCTAACAATGAAAATAACTTAGAAGTTATATGTTAATAAGTAAGTTGATAAACTTTGCTAGTGAAATAATTTGAGCCTAGTTTTTTTGTGTGTGTCAAGTCTTTGTCTGCCTTTATGTTTTCATTTCTAAATGCCTATCGGTCTATTTAGTTTTTCACTTCTTCAAATTAAATTTTATAATGTAAAATTTTCATGACAATCTTACGTTTTATTATGATTTTACAAAGTATTTACATACATGGCACAAAGTGTTCTAGTACAACATTTTAAAATACATTATGTTCCTGTGATTATGTTAATTATTTCTTACTAACAATTTTCACTCTATATTTTCCTTTTTCCCCCCTTTCATCAGACAGACAAAAGAACTGTCTATTTAATGTCACTTTGCAAATGGCCAGGCCTTGATTTTTATTTATAAGCCTAAATTTTATATGGTACTATAATTGCAAGAATTTAAATTTAATGTTATACCAGAGAATATAAAGTGGGCAGGGATTTTATTCTGTTTCCCAATGCCCTTCTTTTCTCTAGTAAATTTTGTGATTAATTTTGTGATTAATTTTTTGTATTATAGTTTTCCAGAAGTTTCTTAACATTTAATTGCATTGTAAAAATGTGAGTGGATTTATATAATATGTTTAATTGTGATTAAACTTTTATTTAACACAAAATATTGACTTTCAAGAAAATCATTATAATTAGTAATAATTACTACAGTTAATGCAATAATCATATAAAATTTTACAGCCTATATTAGTAATGGCTTTATGTGTGGTCAATTGTTTATTACTCATTGATAATATAGATAATATAGATAAGAGCCTATAATCTATTAATGTAAAATTCAAGTATACATAAGGCCAATGATAATTTTATTCCTTTACTTATATTTATTGTACATGCAAGCATTTTGTAATGAAAATATTGCTCTTGTAAAAATATGTTTGCATTTATAATTTTGAACTTCAAATGTTATTCATTTATTGTTATCCAAAAAATATTTATTGAGTGTTTAGTCTTTCATAGGCATTATTCTAAAAACAGAGGATACAGCAAAGTGGGTCAAAGAAAAAATACAGCTTATATACAGCCTAATATTTCACATTCTACTCACTCTTCATTATTTTTCATATTCAAGTGAAAATGAACTTCATTATCTCTAAGCCCACTCTTTTTATACTACCCACTTCCAATTACTTCACATGTTGCTATTCATAAATAAAATTCCCTTAACTTTTTATCTTGTTTCTCATCTGTCTGAGTGGTCTTTAAAAATAATTCTGCTTTATCCAAAGCCTAAAGAACAGCACAAATTAGGAAGGAAAAACCAGTTCACAGCAACTATTTAGAAGACTACATGCACATAAGGATCAATGGACATCATAGAAGGTAATTATATATTAAAAAGGATTTTAACTACCCTATGAATATGCAAGAGGATAAAATTCCTAAAATAGAGAGATGAGAAATCAGTAAAAAAATTTGCACTTTCCTATGTAGAGACCTTCTGATGAGACCTTTTAAAAAGTAACCCCAAAATATATCAAGTTCCACTGTCACATCAAAGGCCATTGGTGTTTTCATAAATGCTTTAGTTTATTTCATGGGTACAGAGTTAGTTGAGTAATAACCAAACATAATTTTTGTTTTAGAAAACTGAGGTTAAGGACTTTCAATGTACTCAAAAAAGGGCAAGAATCCTGGGAGGCCAATCACATCATCTGATTCCCAAAAACAGTACTTTCTACTTCTCCATAGTTAAGGCTTCGCTGCTTTTGGTCTTTACTGTCCTTGAATTTTTTTTTTTTTTTAGCAGTAGGATAAGGGTGGTATTCTAAATTAACATTTGTATTGAAAAATGACAGACAAATCAGAATAAATGCTGTCATCTTCCGGTTTTACTGTCAAACCTTATGTAATATTTTGAATATTGAGTAGTCTGAGTACAAACAATTCAGGAAAGAAAGAGTCAAGTTTTGTTTAGAAAAGTAAAGAAAGGGAGTAAAACAAAATAAATTTTCAACTTGAAGCCTAGGGATTTGGGGAGACAGACCACACACTTTGGAACAGATTTAGGCTGCTCACACCAATCCTCAATCAATATGGGCTTACTCTGTGTCACTAATGGAATGATGGAAGCCACAGAAAACACAAGAATCATTTCTTTCACATCAATAATAGCCTTACTGTTCTTCTTTCGAAATATGAGGATACAGCATTTAAAATAGGTAAAATATAGCTCCTCCAGATAAATAAAGAGCAATGTGAACCATGTATTTCTGTACTCTAAGATCCCTAGAGAAGATCACTAGAATCTAGACCAAGAAATTCATAGGTTTTAACATTAGTTTATGGTTTGAGGATGATGTTAAGCTTTCCTTGCCATCCTGTGCATAGCAACGAAAATGAAAGGATTAATTCTTGCCCTCATTAAGATTTCAGAGATAGTCATATTTAGGAAACTACAATGATGGCCTTTTGCAGTAAGGGCTCCCACATAGAACAGTAATATGTGTGGTGAAAAATGTGTACGTGTCCAAATTCCTTTTGAAAGTTTTATACATGACTTGAGACTGACTACTTTGAGTCATTAAAATTTTGTAAAATTGGTCAGTGCCCTGAAGGGAGGATCACTTCCATTTTGAGTTATATTTTCTGATGGGGGAGGGATGAGGATAAGTTGCAAACTTAATAAATACCATCTGAACATAAGATTGACATTCTCAAGTCTTCATATTTTTGTTGATGACTCTCCTTTCCCTGGATAGGTCTCCCTCTACTTGTCTACTTGGAAAATCCTTGTATATTTTTCAAGAGTCAAATTAGGCTACTTCTTCTCAGAAGTCTTTTCTAACCTCATTTACTTTTTTTCCCTCCTAACTAACACCCAGTTAAAAATGATCACACCATTCTCCGTGGCTCACACTACTCTGGGCCTTACCTGTTTTCCTGTCTGAATCCCTCTCTGAGCACTAGGCTCTTTCAATATGTACCTTATTTTATCAACCCTGGTATCAAGCACAGAATGTTGGCCTTGCAAATATTTATCAGATGAAAAAGAGGCTGATGAATTTTCCTTCTCTGCTGAATGTATTACCTGATTGTTCTTGTGTTGTGCTGTGTGTGGGTATTGGGCTCAGTCAAGTTTGACTCTGTGCAACCCCATGTACTGTACCCTGCCAGTCTCCTGTCTGTGGAATTTTCCAGGCAAGAATACTGGAAGGGGTTGCCATTTCTTACTCCAGGGATCTTCCCGACCCACGGATTGAACCCACGTCTCTTGTACCTCCTGCATTCTTTATCACTCTGCCAGCTGGGAAGCCCAGTTGTTTTTGGCTCCTCATTATATGTTCTGTTCCAAACTAAAAATGTATTCCTTTGACTATAAGAGCAAACAAATTGAACTCTGAATCCCCTCCCAAATCACACCCACTCTCACGTCCATCAGTCAGCTCTGTATACTGTTTAGTCACACAGCTTAATTGCATGCAAGTAAAATGCAAGCCAGACTCTTTCTGACTCATTTACTTATGGAGTGCTTTGAACTTCAGGATGAGTCCACAATGCAATGAAAATGAAAAGGAATATAAAAGTGATGGTTTAATTGCTTCTTCATCTTGTTGCTCAAACTGGAGATTTAAAAGCTGAATCTTGAACAAAACCTTAAAGGTATTGCGAAAAGTTACTTATGTCTATCTGTGAGAAGAGATTTTGAGGCAGAGGGAACATCCAGTGAAGAGACCTACAATTAGTACATGAACTACGGATAAAAAGGACATTTTTTGTGTGTGTGTGTGGACTGGAAGGGATCTGAAGCAAAAAGAAAGATGGTACAAAAACACCCAAAACCAAACAAGCTAGAAAGTAAACAAAAGCAAGATCTGGCTGAAAAGAGTTATTAACCCTATTAATACTAGCTAATCACTTTATAATACCCTATAGAGGAAAAATTGGTAATTAAACATTGCAGGCATATAGTTATATATACTTGCACCTGTATGTGCATGTACATACATATAATTTAGTGAGCTAGATTTAATTTCCTCTGTAATCTGGATACTGATTTTCAAAATAAGTCTTTCATTGTCTTTCTAAATTATTTAATTGAAAGAATACATTTAGATTTATTTTTTAAACCCTCAAAGAGAAGGATAAAGATAAAGCTTATGGGCTCCCTATGGGATAGGGTATAAAAGTAGTTACCTCTGAAAGGTCTTATTCACAATTTTATGTATCTATACCTATATATAATATGTAATACCAGTTCTAGTGTTATTTGGTCTTTAAGTTCAAAGGATAAAATCTTCTGAGGTCTTAATAAAATGAATGAACACTAAATTTTATTACCCTTACAGCCCAAGCTGAGTACTAATGTGCAAGCAACTCAATGAGCTTAACTACGACAAGAGTTCACAGGGTAATTAAAAGAATGTAAGCTTTTAATCACTGCCATCTGGTGCCAACTAAAGAAATCACTTTTGCCAAAGCTTGTCACTAACCAGAGAGATCATCAATTGTTTTCTATTTCCAACACCTCCTCCCTTCTCCAAGGACAGAATGGATCTTCTGGGAACTGTCACTACCTCCATTGTGTTCACGATTGAATGATCCAAGGGTTTGCTCTTGACCCAAGCTGTTCTTCCAAATGTTGTGTCCAGAACATCAAGTAACCACTTTCACAGCTAAAATTACAACGTGTTAACACTTCAAAGCAGTTGGTGACCAACTGAACAGGGTAGAAGCCTAAATTTATTTGACCTGTGTAATTTATAATCGCTGTCTCAGCTTTGATTTTCTGATCTAAATAAATTTGGGGTTGGAGAAGGCACAATCTAAAAATCCTTTCCGGTTTTATATTCTATGAAACAGGGAACTCACTCATACCACTTATTTTGTTTATTTATTCTTATTAAAGTAGAGTTGATTTACAATGTTTTAGTTTCAAGTGTATAACAGGATTCATATCTATATACACATATACATATGTGTGTATACACATTTTTCAGATTGGTTTCCATTATAGTTTGTTAAAATATATTGTGGATAGTTCCCTGTACTATACAGTAGGTCCTTGTTGTTTATCTATTTTATGTATAGATATTTGTATCCATTAATCTCAAACTGCTAATTGGTCCCTGGTTGTATGTATATGTATATGTATATGGTTCTTTTCAACAATCTATATGAGGATTTCTCCTAATTAGTATACAGTAATAATCTTCTAATTATACAGTTTTTGTATAGTATTCACCAGTAATGATCTCAAAGAATACAGACTCCAGTGAAAAATGTGAGACATATTTTTTAAGAAGTGAGTGCATGTGGCACTAGTGGTAAAGAATCTACCTGCCAATGCAGGAGACATAAGAGATGCGAGTTCAATCCCTGGGTCAGGAAGATCCCCTGGAGGATGGCATGGCAACCCACTCCAGTATCCTTGCCTAAAGAATCCCATGGACAGAGGAGCCTGGCAGGCTACAGTCCATGGAATTGCAAAGAAGGAAAGGAATGGAGAACAGAAAAGAGTTTAAAAAAGAAAAAGAAAGAAAATTTTAAAAAATACATAAAATGCAGAGTAAAATTGGACATTCAAAATTCAGTGGGATGGAATCTGAGAAGACTGAAAATAAGGCAGTACAGAAATAAAAGTGATGAGATGCAATGTGGAAATAGCTGAGATTTCTTGAGTAGAGTTGCCTTGGTTCCAATTTCACTGGGCAATGCTACAATTTATCCAGAATTTATAACATGCCTCATATTGTAGCATTCATTTAGCTTATATTTTCAGTCTCTAAGATTCTCATAATGTGCCCACTAGGTAGGTTTATTGATTCAGTTTTTAAAAGAAGAGGATTCTAAATTCCATATATATGTGTTAATATGCTGTAATGTTCTTTATCTTTCTGGCTTACTTCACTCTGTATCCATGGCTGATTCACGTCAATGTATGACAAAACCCACTTCAATATTGTAAAGTAATTAGCCTCCAACTAATAAAAATAAATGAAAAAAAAATAAAAGAAGAGGATTCTAAAGCTTAGTGAGTTTTGTCCAAGATCATGCATAATATGAAGGACAGAATTTCAAGTCTCTTCTACTTATATTCCTTCAACTATTGTTTTTTATAAGTACATGTCATAGTCCAAAGGCTTACAGATAGCTCTATCATTTCTGAAAGGAAAGAATGTGGCCTTTCTGCTTGGAAAATTTTCCAGAGCAGTAGTTTACATATGTGGTTGGGGGTTTAAGGACCATCAGCATCAAGTGAGAACTTGCTAGAAATGCTAATTCATGTTCCCCACCCACAAACCAACTAAAACAGAATTTAGGGGATGGACTCCAACACATCTCTTTTAATAAGACCTCAATTTAATTCTGACATCTGCTCAAGTTTGAGAACTACTGAAGGTCAGTACTATACAAGGCCTTATATATTTTGTTTTGCCATTTAAAGTATGTCATGTCTGTTCTTCCAATTCTTCATCCAAACTACAAAATGTGTAATACTTTACCCAGGACAATTTTGATAGATTTTAAAAGTCCACTATGTCACTATGTGCTAAGTACTGTGATAGATGCAAAAGTAATTAAGTCTTTGGTTTTCAACAACTTAATATCTAGTGAATGAAACAGACAAAGATGTAATTAACTTTAAGACAAGATAAACTGTGATACATAGTCAAGCAGGAAAATAATAGATTCAAAATGTAGGGAAGAGGAAGGCTTGCCTGGTGGCTCAGAGTAAAGAATCTGCCTGTCAACGCAGGAGATGCAGGTTTGATCCCTGGGTTGGGAGAAGGAAATGGCAACCCACTGCAGTATTCTCACCTGATAAATCCCATGGACTAAGGAGCCTGATGGGCTACAGTGCATGGGACAGCAAACAGTTGGACATGACTTCGCGACTAAACAACAATGACAGGGTAGAGGAAATACTTCTAACCAGAAGCAATACAGAATGCCTTTCTGTCAATGGTGTGAGTTGAGCATGGTCTTTAAATAATCAAAAGGATCTTAGTAGAACCATACTGAAGGTATCCAGGTTAGGACTAAGGAGAGAAAAGGTGATTAGCACGGAAGAAATGATGTCAGAGTTTGCCAGCTCAGTCTCCCTATATTCTACCCTGTGTTCCCTTTCATCCATGCCTCCTTTAACACAATCATCCCTCATGGGGATGGAACCAATGGGAAGCTACTTTGCCTATCCAACAGTAAACAGATTCTCTTTTTAATTTCACTCCCTGCACCTTGAACTTTTCTTTCACTGCATTGATTGCACTAGACACCTCTCTACGTTTAAAAATCACCATGTCCCTCCATAATAATGCACATTCATTAGGACAAGGGCCACCAGGTCTATTTTGTCTACCTGTATATACCTAGCACACATCACAGAATCTAACCTATAGTGTGCACACAATGAATATTTGCTTCTTAGAAGTACAAGATGACAGTGTGGATTAAATCATTATTATGAAGGGAAAACAATGGTCTTTGGAATCAGAAAAACCTAGGTTCCAATCTTGGATCTTGCCTCTCTCAAACTATGTGATCTTTGGCAGTTTTCTTAGCTCCTCCATTCTCAAGGTATTTCATTTTAAAATAGAGATAAACTCACTTTACTGGAATGTTATGAAAATTAAATGAGCAAATGTATTTAAACTACTTGGCACATCAACAACATTTAATAAAATGATAACAATATTTAATGCCACATAAAAAAGCATTATCTAGAAGACAGATAAGATATAGTAAAGATCATTGAATGTGGAGAGGGAAAAATAAGACATTTAAGAGGATGAAGTGTACTATAAATCCTAACTGCCTGTATTCAAATGACTGGCATGATCCTTCAGTGATAGCTCAATGAGGGAGGTAGTAAAGAAATAACCTGAGAAAGCAGAGTGAAAAGTAGGAAATTCAGACAGAGAATGGAGACAGAGGGAGACAGAAGTAGAGAACGGAAGAACAAGGGGTCCTGCTGTGTAGCCCCTGCCTTCAGGTACTAATGGGGGGGTTTTCATTGTCTAAGAATACATATGATCACCCCCATAATACACTCTCCTTCTCTATTCCCACCTGTTCCTTATCACCCATTCATACTCTACTCATCTGCAAGTAGCAGATACCTAGTTTAAGACAAGTGACCAAATATAGAAGCTTACATTGAGATACAGGATTGGAAGAAAAAAACAAAAAACAGAAGTAACAGAATAAATAAAAGAAATGGAAGATAATTTTCATTACCTAAATTGTGAAACAATCAGTGCTTAGGTTGAAAAGTTTTGTTGGTGTCAATGGGAATAAAAAAAAGTCTAACAATAGTTAGACATGATAGTATTATTTTTTGAAACCTAAGGATAAGTCTTTTTTCAAATTTTTTCAATCCCAAAAGTTTCTGAAAAAATGCAGTTTATGTAGAAAATAAAGAATGTCATACTGACATCAGATTTTTCACTTGAAAAATGCATAAATTATTCAAACTTCTGAGAAAAAAAAATTGTTTTCAATCTAAGATTCTAAACTCAGAACAATTATTATCCCTATACTTAATTCCTACAAGTGGGAAAGGAAAATTGCATCATTCAACTCAGAAGAAATTGTTATAAAAGATAAAATAGACTCCTAGTAAAGGAAAGATATACTGTTAAAGATTCTATAATAATTTGAAAACTATTCCCCAAAACTGTACCTCAAAATCCCACTAAATATTAGAAAGACAGCTGGAGATAGCTAACATTATATAATATTTATAGATATTTTAAACAATTGGAATTTATTTAATTCTAAAAGCAACCATCAGCATCTTATTGTCCATATTTTATAGCAGAGAAAACTGAGGAACTGAAAGCCTAGTAAGTTGCATAAGATCACACACATGGCAGGCATTATAGCTACGATTCCAATTCAATTTGGTCACTAGAGTCTGTGCTCTTCACCATTTTTCTGCACACTGCTTAGAGACATAGGTTAATTTACAAGATTTGCATAATATTATAAATTGAAAACTCCTACTAAGAATTCAAGTGAAAGCAATGAAGAACAGATTACATCTAACTTAGAAGTCACTAGACACAAAAATAAGAACAAAGATTAATCTAGTAAAAAATAATGAAAGGTGAAAGAAGTCAGATAATGAAAAAAAATCACCATAATTAAAAATTATAAATAAAATAAAATGGCAAAGTAATTTTCTTAATAAACATGAATGGTTAAATTCCTTTATAAAAAGCCCAAGACTTTCACTCAGAGTAAAAAAAAAAAAAAAAAGATAAAATGCAATACATTGCAATATACAGAGGACATGACTGAATTTAAAAAAAAAAATTTGAAAGTGGACAAATACATGTGACAGACACATGCAAAGAAAATTCCAGGTCTGAGTGAATTCACTGGTGAATTTTACCAAGAATATAATAAAGATATTACTGAAATCTTTCATAGACTCTTCCAGTGTTTTGAAAAGAAGAAAACAATTCATTCACAATTACCTTATGAACATCATATAATCTTGATTAGAATCCAAGACTTTACAAAAACACATTATAGGCCAAACTCTCCTAAAAACATAGATGCAAAAAAATCCTACACTATAGTGGATAAAATCTAGTAGTATACAACAGTAACCATACACAAAGCCAATTTATAAATATGCAGTGTTAGTTTAAAACTAGAAAATCAGTGTAAAACACTATATAAACAAAAATAAAGGAAGAGAAATCATGATTAATCAATGACTACAAAGAGAACTTTAAATAAAATTCAACATCCATCCTGATAAAAAAAAACACCTTAGTAAACTAGGAATAGAAGGGATTGTTCTTATTCTGATAAAAACTATCTACAAAAACTATTCAGTTAACATTGGATTCATTGGTAAAATGCTGAATGCCTTGGTTTAGAGGTTGGCAAAGACAAAATCAGGATTTCTGTAACCATTTCTGTTCAGCATTCTACCAAAGATCATAACCATTGCAATAAGTCAGGGAAAAGAAGTATAGTTTACAAGGATTGGAAAAGGAAAAATACGTAACAATAGATATTCACAGATGGTATGATTGTGTTTGTAGAAAATTCAAAACAATTTAAAGGAAAATCATGAAAATGAATGTGCCATCTTAGAGAACAGGCAGTGGCTTAGCAGAGGAGAACAGGCTTCAAGTCTTAGCAAATCTCTCATATGATTTTATGAAATTCAATTTCCTAAGCCTCAGTTTCCTTATGGTTCCTGATAGGGGAACTACATTGAAGGTCTCTGGTTAGAGGACTTTTCACAAGGCATGGATTCAAGATATTTGGAAATACTTAATTCCAGACCACAGATATAATCTCATCTCCTTGATCACTGTTAATCAGACAATAGGAAAAAAAATGAAAAAAGATAGCAAATATTCTATTTCAAAATAGCATATAAATACTAAAATTCCTTTCAAAATCTAATCTTGATTCTTTTGTTTATTCACTGGATACCAATAATGTGCTAGTTATAAGGATCAGACTCATCCCTTGACTTCAGAGGGTTCATATTGAGAAGTGGGAAAACAACATTTGAAGTACTTAATGAGCACTCTTGCATTCTTCTCTACTCGTGGTCATCAGAGGGGCAGGGAATCCAGCCTGAGAGTTCCTCAAAGGCATGGACTGCATTTTATCCTCAGTAATTCATTCCTGCTAATGCCAATCTTATTAGGCTAGTTCAGTTCCCAACATGGCATCTGTTTACCATTTTAGACAGTTCTCATCTTTTCTCTCTGAAATTCTGAGAATTTAAATCACACAGAAAGTCAGAGGCAAATTACAGTCTCATTTGAAGTCTCATTCTAAAATTCCTGTCTGTTCTCAATGTCACTCCCTCTGATTGTACTTCCTAGATTAGTTTTATTTAAAATAGTGTCCTCTCCCCACAATCATTCTTAATTCAACCTTTTGTCTCCCTGTGACATTCGTTTCTGTTATGCATAAGTTACAATTAATTTATTAATGTGTGAACTTACTGATTCAAAATAAACCAAATGAAATTTGAGATCTTCCCTGTTTATCATGGTACCCTCCATCTCAGAGCTTAGCATAATTTATTTAATGAATGTTCACCCAAACTTTATTTAGCCTATTTGTCTTACTGTCTAGAAGGTACACAGTAGCCTTCTACAATAGCTTTGCCATAGCTTCATTAACCACTTATTATTGGGCTTAGGTTGCTAGCAAATATTTCATGATTATGTAAAGGCTGTGATGAGCACTTTTGAACTTGAAGTTTTTTATTCATTTTCAGATCGTTACACAGTAGTGGAATTAATTGGTCAAAGCTACATTGTATCTGATGCACTGACTGCTCTGGGAACTTTATCATCCCTAAGACTGACTTTTTAATAACAGAAGAGCTATAATGCTTATTCATCTCCAATTCTTGAAAAATGGTACCCTCCATTTGCAGAGAGCTTCAATGTTATGTACGGTCATGGTTTTGCTTCAAATAGATAACCCTGTTAAACCCCATGCAGATAACTTGAACACTAATGTTTCATTACTTCTTCCATGGAGACTCGCTTGAACCAGACATGATTTGAATGGTCCTTTCTGCCCTGAACTTTTGGGCCCCCTTTCATTAGTAGAGTTTCCAAAACCTGTTCTGCAGAACAGGAAAGGAAAATATTTCCTTACTCTTGCTCCCTCTTAGGCTTCCATCCTCCCGAGCATAATTTGGGACCAAGAACATTAATGTAGACCTCATTTTTCTCCCAACATAGACTACTACTGTAGACTTAAATTATCTTTCCAGATAATGTATCATCTTCTACCATGGCAAAGAGTAGGATGTAAAAGTATTGCCTTTGCTATTATCCCAGAGCCTAAGACAGTAATTTTCTCCAAGTAGACCCTTAGCAGGACAAGCACAGTGTTCTGAAAAAAGCATGGATCATGAAGTCAAGATAACTTGCGTGAACTTCTGATTTTGGTACATAGTAACCATGGAACTCATTGCCCCTTCTATGTAACTCACAGTATGATAATATAAACAGAGTTATATAATAATTCAGTTTTTGTGTACTCTTTTGTGTACAATTATTGTGTACTCTGTTTGCCAGGTTCTACAATACCTAATTTTTATAATTGTTTAAAATTCTTAAAATAGTCATATCATGTTTCTTTGATTTAAATTTTTAATATTTAGCAATAAAATGCATGTTTTGTCAGTTTATTGAAAGATCTGGACATGGTGAAATGAGAGAAGGAACCAAATTTGTTTTCCTCCTGCCACTGCCTTTTAATCGAGCTTTGCCACATCTCTCATACCTTATCCAAGCTAGATCTCAGAACAGGTCAGCCCTGTTTTCAGATCAAAGCTTAAATTTCTGCTTCAGTTTAAATCTTTTTCTCATCCCCACTGACAGCTCAGATTTTAGACCTGCATAGTTTCAGTTTGGAGAGGGTTGTGGTCAGCTTTTGCAATTTTTTCTCACTCACTCCTCCAATCCTCTTAACTCATATCCATCTTTTCCAGATTGGAAATGCAGGAGAGTAGAATGTTAAAGGTCACCATGCACTTTACTCGAATTGGACAGTGTTAATCAGGCATTGATAGCCTCTGAGTGCTAGGTACACAAATTCCAGCTACTAAAGGTTTATTTCATGGGTTCCTTTGACATCTCCTTGATGAAGCTCTTCCAGTGAAACACTCCAGCGTATCAATGATATGATCTATAGATGAGATTGCTTCTTGCCTCTTTCCTTTCCACAGATTCATCATCTAATGGTACAACTCCAGCTTCTGTCTGCTAGAGCTGATTGACTCCTGCCGGGGAGCTCACTTGGATATAATTTGTTCAATATGACTGCAGCCTGACTTCCCTCACAAATGGGTGTCCACTTGTGAGATGAAGTCTAGGATCCCATTATAGCTATCTCTCCTCACCCTACTGTCATGGAAGCTCTGGCCAGCTTCTCATCTTTAGACTTTTCCAAGTAAGAATATGAACTAGTCCTCCAGTATCCATCTCCTCAAATATTGCTCTGGTCCTTTGGTAACAGCAGACCTATGGCTTCTGCCCAAAGGAGGTGGTAGAGAGCTGATACTCATGGAATTAGATGCTGACATGGAGCCATAGAGTTGATAGAAGTGTGGGTTTGCAGCTAGGAGAACTGAGTTTCAATCTGACTTCTGCTTCTTTTAGATTTCATGACTTTGTGTGTGTTAGTTGCTCAGTCATGTCTGGCTCTTTGTGATCCTGTGGACTGTAACCCACCAGGCTCCTCTGTCCTTGGAACTTTCCAGGCAAGAATACTGGACTGGGTTGCCATTTCCTGCTCCAGGGCATCTTCCTGACCCAGGGATCGAATCTGTGTCTCCCGCTTTACAAGCAGATTCTTTACCATCTGAACCACCAGGGAAGCCCAATTAATCATCCAAGTCTTGGTTTTCTTGAGTATATAGTGTTATACAGATTAAAAAGGAAAGTGAGTGGGATAGTGTTGCAGGCCCTACAGTGGTATACAGCCAGGCTCTAACTTTTGCTTTCATTTAACACTTGCCTCTGAATTCATAAAATATCTACCTCCCAAGGAGGGACAGCTCTTTTTTACAAAGAAATCCAAGTGGGCTTCCTGGCAGGAGTGAATCAGCTCTAGCAGACATACCTCCCCTTGCCAAATGGTACATGGATAATACAATTCAAATGGGAGTCCTTCATCTGGATGTGACAATGGATTTAGTATCTGAGGATGAAATTATTTGCTCTCCAAGTTAGTGATTTCCCTTTAAGGGCCTGAGTGCCCATGATTTGAAAGAAATAATGAATGGATAAATGCTTGGGAATAAGCCTCATGACTTCTTTACCTTATATTTGATCTCGTCTTATTAATTCTATATATTTTTTTCTCATTTGACACACCTAATACAGCTGAGAAAGTAAGGTACTATAAATTATTTTCTCAAACTTATTCCTCCTAGATACCTTTATAATTGATTTCAAGGAGATGTAGGAAAGCATGAGGCCCCTATCAATTTTTTTACCCGTGACATGCTGCTGAAATAGCTCAGACAGTAAAGAATCTGTCTGCAATACAGAAGAACTGGTTTCGATCCCTGGGTCGGGAAGATCCTCTGGAGAAGGAAATGGCAATCTTGTAATGTAATATCCAATTACATAAGAGTATTTTTGCCTGGGGAATACCATGGACAGAGGAGTCTGGCTGGCTACAGTCCATGGGGTCGCAAACAGTCAGACAGGATTGAGCGAGAAACACTAGTACTACTAGTAGAAATCAGATCTTGAGTTTGATCCATATCATTGGTAGTGAAAATAATGACTTAATTTGCCATTAACTCAAATGATCAATGTGAGAAACAGGTGAGCTTCCTCACATCTTTTGGAAATGAATATTTTTTCTTTGTGTAATATTTAATTATGAGTGACACTTTCTCTAACCTCTCTGGAATAAGATAGAGGCTATTTATTATCTTTAAGTATATTTTCCATTAGTGCCTTGGTTTCATTTTCTTCTCAAAATTTTAAATTGGCTAACATTGGGTATCATGAAGGGTACTTAACAAAACAAAAAAAATATTCAAATAGAGGCTGTTCATTCCTATCTCAATTCTTTGTGTTTACACTATTGTGCTCCTGGAATATTTGTCTTATTATTGATTCATTTATTCAACATTCATTTATTAAGAATCTGCTTTGTGACTAGAATTCGGTATGAAGTTCAGTCTCTTCATTAAGAGCCAGTTAAAGTGTCACCACTGCCATATGTTTGTCCTATTTTCTTTATTTGGAATTGAGTTTTCCTCATTTTGTTGGCCAGTAGTAGTTGGTTTACATATTTGTAATATTATATCTTATAGCAATTATTCATTCCTATCTCCTCCCCCTTTACTTAAATATAATTCAGAGGCTATGCAGACAGAATAAGCCTGCTTTAAACTTGACCACTGCCTTTCTTGTCTGTTGGTGTATAAGCCCCATCAGAAGGGAGATTATATGTCTGTTGTTCACTGATGTTTTCCCAGGGCTCTCCCAGTCTCTAGCACAGAGGAGTCATAAAATAAATTTTTGTCTAATGAATGTGTGGATGGATACTCTTATGAACTGGAATTTTGGCATTTACCAATAGGGAGTAAGAGTGATAAGGGTGCATACTTTGAAGAATTTCCTTGGGCTTGCAAAGTGGAAGAAGAAGAATTTAGAGTGTATTAGGAGAAATTTGATTGTTGCTATTGTTATTATTCTTTACCAACATTGGTAAATTTTTTTTGCTAATTCTTTGGTGAAGATATCCCATTTTATATCAACTAGAGATTTTAGTATAGATTGATATTTATGTTAATTTTATAATGAAATTCATATAGATCAGAAATTTCAAATCATTTCTAATTTTTCATGAACACAACTTATTTTAATATAACTAGTATATAATATGATTTTCTAATTCCTTGAGTACCCTATGAAATAGGAGTTATTTAAAATGATTTGGATTTTGAGCCAATTTTCTTTTCTTTTAATTGTGCATCTACCTCAGCTCCTTGCACAAAAAGAACTCAGTAAATGGTACATCTATTTATTCTCCTTTAATCTAGATGAGGAAGACAGGAGAGAGAAAGCTTTATCTTATACATAAGGATCTCAAAGCTCCTTGAAGTGCTATAATTGCCCAAAGTCCATACTCAGTAACTGTCAGGGCTGTATCTAGTTCTTATGCTTTTGGTTCTTGCAGTATTTTTCTCTACCCCAGCACAGGCATTTTCAACATTCCTTAATGCTATACCTTATTACAGTTGGTTCCCTCCTCTTTAGTAACATACATTTTGATTGGAATTCACATACATAAAGAAGATTTTTCTTTGGTCATGCAGTGACCACACTGTACAACTCTGCCTGCGTATTTCTTTCAGACAGCTTCTCTCAGAGGTGACCTGAAATTTTATATAGGTGTGGATTGTTATCACTCTCAGTTGATGACTATTATTCTAGTCATGCAACTGATATAAGTAGGAATGGCTAATGCATGGGGAATAAAGAATGCTGTGTTGCTGGAGTTAAAATGCTATAACTGTTATCTCAGTGTTTCGGAAGGTGAAGGAGGAAAAGGCTTAGAGGAAACTCATTCTCTGTGTTGTCATCGTCACATTTACTCACTATTTATTTGTAGACACTACAAATTATCTCCCACTCAAAAATTTTTTTTGATAGCTTGCCTATACTAGCAATGCAGGAAAACTAAAATCTACATTTTCTAGACTCTCTTGCAGCTCAGTTTATATTTGTGACTGTTTTCTCAAGGACCTGTATCTACAGAAATCATGGAGCTAGAAATAATTGATCTATATAAGATGATAGCAGTACTCCTGCTGACCACAGCTTCTGTGGTCCAGGCTCTAGCATCCCTGTGCCATGAGCTGTTCAGTCACCCAGCCATGTCCGACTCTTTTTGACGCCAAGGGCTGCAGCACACCAGAACTTTCTGTCCCTAGCCATCTCCCAAAGTTTGCCCAAGTTCATGACCATTGCATCAGTGATACCATCCAGCCATCTCATCCTCTGACAACTCTTCTCCTCTGCCCTCAGTCTTTCCCAGCATCAGGGACTTCTCCAATAAGGTGGCTGTTCATATCACTGTGCCATGAGAGGTTATGGTAAAAATGATATATCTGCTAAATGGTGGTGCAATTTCCAGGTGGCTCAGTGGTAAAGAATCCAACCTGCCAATGCAGGAGATTCAGGTTTGATCACTGGGTTGGGAAGATCCCCTGGAGTAGGAAATGGCTACTACTTCAGTATTCTTGCCTAGAAGATTCCATGGACAGATGAGCACAGTGGGCTGCAGTCCATGGGGTCACAAATGTTCGGACACAATTGATCATGCATGCATGTTATTGACATTTTTGTGAATATATTTTTTCTGTCTACATTATTCTTTCTTTTAATATCTGAATGATTGAGTATATGCTTTTTTAATATTTATTTTTATTTATTTATTTCACTGAACTGGGTCTTAGTTGGGGCACACGGGATCTTGAGTTTTCTTTGCAGCATGGGAACTCTTAGTTGCAGCATGTGGGATCTAATTCCCCAACCAGGGATCAAACCTAGGCCCCCTGCGTTGGTAGCATGGAGTCTTAGCCACTGAACCACAGCTGAAGTCCCTGCCTACATTCTTCTGACTGTGAAGCCTAGTTCCTTGGCTCTTCTGGAAATTTAGTAATTAATACTCTTTGTTATTTCCATTTGAAATGGACAGAGAGAATTTTGCTATCTACAATTAAGAACTCAATGATACACAATTGCATATGTTTCTGATAACACTGTTATAGAAAAATCACTTTGCTAACATTACCTAAAATAATATTTTTAAACAAATAACTTCTGATATACTTTTGCAGAAAAATGCTGAAGAATTTTATGACTGAAAATTCCTTTGAAAATAACTGACAGAGATACCAGGGGCATTTGAAAATTATTTTTCAGTTGTTAAGACACTTTCTTGCACTTAATCTTTTTTCCTTTACTTATAAATACATTAAGTGCCAGCCCTGTAAAGCTGCAGATGAAAATTTTGCAAACTGAATGAGCTTAAATCAGTTATTTAAAATTGTTTATCAGCAAATGGGAAAGTTGGAGTTTAAAGGTTAGTCATCTGACTCCAAATGTTTACTTAAATTTAACAAATAATTTTTGATATTAGTTTTTTTTTTCCTTTTGCAGTGGCATTTCACATTAGATTTTATCTTTATCATCTGCAAAGGAAAACTTATGGAGTAATTGTTCAAATAGTTTTTCTGAAGGTTATATCTTTACTGTTTGTTACATGTTCTCAATTCTGATTTATTACTATATCCATACATCTATTTCTTAGTCATTATTCAGTCATAAAGAGTTTCTCTCTTTTTTAGTAACAACTTTATTGAGATATATGATTCACATACCATACAGTTCACCTACTTAAAGTATATAGTTCAATGGATTTTAGTATTGACATATTCAGATGCAACCATTACCACAACTGATTTTATAACATTTCATCTTTCTCCCAAATAACCCCTTCCCAAGGCAATCACTAATCTGCTTTCTATATCTATGCATGTGTGCATGCTCAGTTGTGTCTGACTCTGCGACCTGATGGACCATAACCTACCAGTTTCCTCAATCCAGGGCATTCTCCAGGCAAGAATACTGGAGTGGGTTTTCATGCGCTCCTTCTCAGGACCTTCACGACCAGGGATCAAACCCGCATCTCCTGGGTCTCTTGCTTTGCATATAAATTCTTTAGCCACTGAGCCACTGGGGAAACCATCTATATCTATAGATTTGCCTATTCAAAACTGATCAGCAGCTTTCATTCCCTGTTATATGTAAGCCATGATGCATCTTATTGTCCATAACTTCATCTCCATTCAGTTCAGTTCAGTTGCTCAGTCATGTCTGACTGTTTGTGACCCCATGGACTGCAGCATGCCAGGCTTCCCTGTCCATCACCTACCCTCAGAGTTTACCCAAACTCATGTCCATTGAGTAGGTGATGCCATCCAACCATGTCATCCTTTGTCGTCCCCTTTTCCTCCCACCTTCAATCTTTCCCAGCATCAGGTGGTTAAAGTATTGGAGTTTCAGCTTCAACATCAATCCTTCCAATGAATGTTCAGGACTGATTTTCTTTAGGATGGACTGGTTGGATCTCCTTGCTGTCCAAGGGACTCTCAAGAGTCTTCTCCAACACCACAGTTCAAAAGCATCAATTCTTCGGCGCTCAGCTTTCTTCACAGTCCAACTCTCACATCCATACATGACTACTGGAAAAACCATAGATTTGACTAGATGGACCTTTGTTGGCAAAGTAATGTCTCTGCTTTTTAATATGCTGTCTAGGATGGTCATAACTTTTCTTTCAGGGAGCAAGCATCTTTTAGTTTCATGGCTGCAGTCACCATCCACAGTGATTTTGGAGCCCCAAAATATAAAATCTCTCACTATTTCCACTATTTCCCCATCTATTTGCCATAAAGTGATGGGACCAGATGCCATGATCTTAGTTTTCTGAATGTTGAGCTTTAAGCCAACTTTTCCACTCTCCTCTTTCACTTTCATCAAGAGGCTCTTTAGTTCCTCTTCACTTTCTGCCATAAGGGTGGTGTCATCTGTATATCTGAGGTTATCAATATTTCTCCCGGCAATCTTGATTCCAGCTTGTGCTTCATCCAGTCCAGCATTTCTCATGATGTACTCTGCATATAAGTTAAATAAGCAGGGTGGCAATATACAGCCTTGGCATACTCCTTTCTCAATTTGGAACCAGTCTGTTGTTCCATGTCCAGTTTTAACTGTTGTTTCCTAACCTGCATAGAGATTTCTCAGGAGGCAGGTCAGGTGGTCTGGTATTCCCATCTCTTGAAGAATTTTCCACAGTTTGTTGTGACCCACCCAGTCAAAGGCTTTGGCGTAGTCAATAAAGCAGAAGTAGATGTTTTCCTGGAACTGTCTTGCTTTTTCAATGATCCAACGGATGTTGGCAATTTGATATTTGGTTCCTCTGCCTTTTCTAAATCCATCTCAAACATCTGGAAGTTCACAGTTCATGTATTGTTGAAGACTGGCTTGGAGAATTTTGAGCATTACTTTACTAGTGTGTGACATGAATGCAATTGTGTGGTAGTTTGAGCATTCTTTGGTGTTGCCTTTCTTTGGGATTGGAATGAAAACTGACCTTTTTCCAGTCCTGTGGCCACTGCTGAGTTTTCCAAATTTGCTGGCATATTGAGTGCAGCACTTTCACAGCATCATCATTTAGAATTTGAAATAGCTCAACTGGAATTCCATCATCTCCACTAGCTTTGTTCATAGTGATTCTTCTTAAGGCCCACTTGACTTCACATTCCAGGACATCTGGCTCTAGGTGAATGATCACACCATCGTGGTTATCTGGGTTATGAGGATCTTTTTTGTATAGTTCTTCTGTGTACTCTTGCCACCTCTTCTAAATATCTTCTGCTTCTCTTAGGTCCCTATCATTTCTTTATTTACCTTTTACCTTTACCATTTACCTTTATTGTGCCCATCTTTGCATGAAATATTCCCTTGGTATCTCCAGTTTTCTTGAAGAGATCTCTGGTCTTTCCCATTCTATTATTTTCTTCTATTTCTTTGCATTGATCACTGAGGAAGGCTTTGTTATATCTCCTTGCTATTGTTTGGGACTCTGCATTCAAATGGCTATATCTTCCCTTTTCTCCTCTGCCTTTCGCTTCTCTTCTTTTCACAACTATTTGTAAGGCCTCCTCAGACAACCATTTTGCCTTTGGAATTTCTTTTTCTTGGAGATGGTCTTGATCACTGCCTCCTGTACAATTACACAACCTTCTGTCCATAGTTCATCAGGTACTGTCTCTATCAGATCTAATCCCTCGAATCTATTTGCCACTTCCACTGTATAATTGTAAGGGATTTGATTTGGGAAATACCTGAATGGTCTAGAGGTTTTCCCTACTTTCTTGAATTCAAGTCTGAATTTGCCAATAAGGGGTTCATGATATGAGCCATAATCAGCTCCCAGTCTTGTTTTTGCTGACTGTATAGAGCTTCTCCATCTTTGGCTGCAAAGAATATAATCAATCTGATTTCGGTATCGACCATCTGGTGATGTCCATGTGTATAGTCTTCTCTTCTGTTGTTGGTAGAGGGTGTTTGCTATGACCAGTGCTTTCTCTTGGCAAAAATCTGTTAGCCTTTGCCCTGCTTCATTCTGTACTCCAAGGCCAAATTCTTTCCCCTTAAATTCTTTTACATACTTAGCGGATAGTATTTTAATCAATTTCTGCTTAATTGTGTTAACATTTAAATGTTTAGCATTTTAATATTTTCTAAGCTCACATTTCTTTTTCATCTTTTGAGTGTTTGTTTCTCTTTACATATTTCTTGAGTGTTGTGTCACTATTATTCTGGATCATATTTATAAAGATGTGGAAAGACCAGGCTCAGTGATCAATTAGACTTTATCTGCTGTGGTGAAGACACTGTGTCTTTTCTCCTAGTGAGAGTTCCTTCCAAGATTCAGAGTGATTGCAGAGGCTGGGGGACCCCATGCTTTTGCCACTTTTACTTCCCCTCATAAATGAAGCCTGTAATACATGATCTATCTAATTACATTCAGTGTAGGGGGCTGGTAGAGTGCCTGAAGTTTTTAAAATATTTGATGATTTCTTTATTGTTAACTGCTCTATCCTTTAGCTTCTGATGATAAAATTTAGCAGGCTATATCCTGTTGAAGTGGCAGTAGGTAATGGGACATAAGGGAGAAATTAATTAGGAAAAAAAAATGTGGGAGTTTTCCTTTCCCTTTAGTGGCAGTTCTGAGTTGGCTTGCATGTTGCGTCTTCCTCTCTCTCTCTCTCTTTTTTTTTTCTTACTATTTCTGATTAACTTTATATTCTTCTTTACCCTGAATTTTCATTAAAAGCATAGTCTGGTTTAGTTGAATTCTAATTGCTCAAGAACTATCCAGTCTATAAAATTAAATTGGCACGAGATTGCTAATTTATCATCCTTTCTTTACAGCTATAAACTCCACCACATGCCTATCTGCATGTGGCAAAAATTGAGATCAATGGAAAAAGGAAAAGAAACATCGGTATCTTATGTGAGTGGGAAAATTTTTAAGTAGACATTATTTTTTAAGACAGTCTCAAATTTATAAGAAAAAAAAAAGCGTGATGTTGGCTTCCCCAATTATTAGCACACATATGGTATAATTATTGACATTAACAAACCAATATTAATTCACTACTATTAACTAAAGGTCTATATTCAGATTACCATCATTTTTACCTAGTGTCACATTTCTGTTCCAAGATCTCATCCAAGATACTACATAACACTTCTCCCCTTCCCTCTACACCCCCATCAATCACCAGTGAGGAAATCCAGAAAGGAAAACAGTTAAGCAAGACAAAGTAATACTAGATTGATCATTAATCAGAGTCAAGGACCTTTAGTTCCTCCTCAAGGGCTGTAGATAATAATCCAAGCCATGTTCTCTGAGTTATTTTGCAGATACTGAAACCCCCACCAGGTGGAAGACGTGAACTATATCCTGCCCAAAAGCACATAAATCCCAGATCTTTTGAATCTTAAGCTTGATGATGTTAACCCCCAATTGCTTCATCACCAACCAATGAGGAGAATGTTTATGAGCTGATCACACATCCCACAAACCCCCCTCTCTCAACCTGTCTTTGAAAACCTTTCCCTGAAAGTCTTCAGGGAGTTTGGGTCTTTTAAACACTAGGTACTTGGAATCTTCTTGGCTCCTGCAGTAAACATGACACTTTCCTGCCCCACAGTCAGGGTCAATAGCTTCGCTTTAGTGAGCACAGGGAAGCAGACCCAAGTTTGGTTAGGTAACAGTTTATAGCAAGCGTGGGCTGGGTTTATAAGCCTAAGCGTGGTAAAGCTGAGGCTTTGGCTAGTGTTCGCATATCCTGCAGGGTGCATGCCTTTGGAATAGCTGATCTTAACTCCATTCCCAATTATCACCAGCCCCTCCGTAAACTGCTCACCTTGAAGGAAAAGCTCTAGCAAAATGGTGAGAGCGGAATCTCTCTAAACTTCTTATATTTTCATTTTAACCATAATCATGACCAGCTGAGATAGGCATTTGTAAACCATGGCCTTGGGTTATAGGAAGAGCTTTCTGTTTGGTGTTCTTGAAACTTAGAGCATTGGAATAGTCTTTTACTGTGTTTATAACCCTAACACATTACTTTTGAAGTCTCTAGACATTTATTAGCGTTCAACTCTATTTTCAACTAAGCAACAAATAGTAGATACATATCCTTCTCTCCCTTTTAAAATAAGTATTCTAAAAATGTGTTGCATGCAATTCTTTCAAGAATGTGAATTTGAGCTCCCATGATCCTTTAAGAGAAAGTCCTACAAACCTCTTTAGTTGTGTCCTCTACTGATTCTCCATGTCCAGCTATCTCTGAATGCTGTTGTTATTGTTGTTGTTAAGTCGCTCAATCATGTCCAACTCTTTGCAACCCCATGGACTGCAGCACACCATACCTCCCTGCTCCTCACCATCTCTTAGAGTTTGCCCCAGTTCTTGTCCATTGAATCAGTGATGCCATCCAACCGTCTCATCCTCTGTCACCCTCTTCTCCTCCTGCCTTCAATCTTTCCCAGCATCAGGGTCTTTTCTAATGAGTCAGCTCTTTGCATCAGGTGGCTAAAGTAATGGAGCTTCAGCATCAGTCTTTCCAATGAATATTCAGGGTTGATTTCCTTTAGGATTCACTGGTTTGATCTCCTTGCAGTCCTAGGGACTCTCATGCTCTGAATATGCCTCATGGCAATGCATGTATTATACATCTTCTTATCATTGTGTCTATGCTATGCTTCCTGCTATACAACAGTAAAAGGAACTCAAATAGTTATGTTCAAAGACTAATTGTGCTATTTACTAAGTGTATGACCTTGGGCAATGCTGGTAAATTCTATAAGCCACATTGTTTTGCCATCTATCTAATAGAAATAGGGCAAAATGATATCAAACTTGTGGTGTTATTAAATTTTAATGAGATCACATTCATTTGGACACTTAGTACTTGCCTCGACATATATGGATTATTTTAAATATTCATCTTTATCTGTATAATGTCTATTTATCTTTCAGAGATTAATAGAGGCTTTCCTCTTTCCAAAAGCCATCCATTATTTCTTATGCCACTCCCACCCAGCTCAAGTTAACTGCTACTTCTGTGTATTTAATACTATCAAAATTGTTGTCTCACCGTATTGTATCTGTCAGTCTTGCCTAGAGGGACTGTGTCTGTCTTATCCTAAAACCCACATGGAAAGTCCTTGTTTCTGACTATATTTGTCACTCAAGTATTGAAATAATGAATATTATTAAGTTAATATCATTAACTTAATATTATTAAGTCTTTTAGTCGGCCCATTTAATTAAAAAATTTTATATATTTGACTTAAGATAATTATCTAACTAAATCTGACCATAAACAAAATATCCACCCCTAAGGTTTCTGCCTTCCACATGTCTTAGTATGGTTTCCAATTTCCAGATCAGCCTTCAAACTTAGCATGAATGTAGGGTTTCCTGCTTCATCAGTAGCATTGCACACGTCAGGATAATTTCCTAGCGGGTGTTTTAAAGATTTCTTCTCATATTTAAATTTTTACTACTTTGGGATCTTCTCCTTGAGTTTGCAACAAATGCAATTAAAATATCTGCATAGTTGATGCACATGGGACTTTTGGATTTCAATAATAGTTTGAGTCTAGGAACCTTATTCTCAATCTAATTAAAAGCTCTAGGTCTCCAGAAATAGACCAAGCTCTAGTTTTCTGGAAGTAGTCCACGGAAGTCCTCAGCTTCACAGAAAACAGCAGCCTTGACTTCTGCCTAGTTGTGCCTGTGAAATACAGACAATGCACAGCTGACCGACCCCAGTGATTCTCATGCCATGTCATTATCTGAGCTGATGATTAGTCAAACAGCACAGCGGTGTGGTTTGTCTTATGTTAGCTATTGGTTAGTAATTGTGTAATCATCTTCTCAGATATCTGCACACACTTCATTGAATACAATAATACTATGGCTCATTTAATCCAGTTTCTCTATAACACAGTTCTGTGCTGGCTTAATATTAAATTACTCAAATTCTGGGTGAGGAACAGATTGGTTGCTTGATCTCCATCAAGTCACTTGACGCCTCTCAGGCTGATCCCACAGTCCTCAAAACATGGTTTTGGGGTTCCTTTAGGATACACAAGTGAATTCCAAACTATACTCACACTAACACTAACATTATCTGCCATTTCACCATCCATCTTTCATGAGTGTACAATGAAGTTTCCCAGAGTCTACAAGACATGTGTGTACTCAGTCGTGTCGAACCTCTTTGTGATCCCATGGACTGTAGCCCACCAGGCACTTCTGTCCATGGGATTTCCCAGGAAAGAATATTGGAGTGGGTTGTCATTTCCTCCTCCAGGGGCTCATCCCAACCCAGGGACTGAACCCACATCTCCTGCATTGGCCAGCAGATTCTTTACCACTGTGCCACCTGGGAAACCCTCTACAAGACGCATGATATTGCAAAGATTGACTGTATAAGCCAGTGAAAGAATCTGTCTTCTCTTCAGCCAGGCATGAGAGATATACCCAAATACACAATCTGGTGGTCTTTTCACTAAACTTTTGTTTTATAAAACACTGTGCTGTGCTGTGCTTAGTCGTTTAGTCGTGTCTGATTCTTTGAGACTCCATGAACTGTAGCCCAGGTTCCTCTGTCCTTGGGGATTCTTCAGGCAAGAATACTAGAGTGGGTTGCCATGCCTTCCTCCAGGGGATCTTCCCAAACCAGGGATTGAACTCAAGTCTCCTGCATTGTAGGCAGATTTTTTTACCATCTGAGCCAACTAAATTTCCCTTAAACAACACGTTAACATGAAGTGGATTTATAATGATTTTAAATGATAATTGATAACAAATTTTTTTCATGTTTAGTTTCTAATACAGTAATTATCAATAGTAATTATAGACATGTTGATAGATCTAACCCATACACAATAACATTTTTGGGGTCCTCAATAATTTTTAAGACTATAGAGGGGTCCAGAGCTTTCATATCTGACAGAATAAAATGATATTACTTATCTCCCAGGGTTCACGTGAAGATTATATAATACAAAGCACTTATAAAGTGCTTTGCAAATGATGATACACATTACAGTAGCAGATGATATTATTCTCATTAACATTTACTTTGGAAGGGTAAAAGATTTCCACTCCCAGTGGAAACAACTTAAATCAAGCTCATGGTTTCTTTCTGCTTATGGAGAACATTCATTTTTGGTGACAGCCTGACATGTAACAACAGTGGTAGTGTATGCAGCGGGTGTTCATTGTTTTTATTTCTTGAAAGGTGTCTTACTGCAAGTTGCTAGAGTAGAATATAATTTCATTGATAGGTGTCTGAAATATTAATTGAGTTTATTCCTAGTCAAAAATTGCAATGAGATTCAATTATATGTCTAGGTACAAGAAAAATAATATGGAAACGTACAGATCCCCCACCCCCCTTAGAGATCTTGTGGTCTTATAGGAGAGATGTACCTGATTACCTCCATATAGTGTGATACCCAATTTCAATGAAAGGCAAAGCAGACGTATGTTGGGAACAGAGGAAATGGTCCCTAAGTCAGCATGAAAACTGTGAGGGAAGGTCTCCTGGAGGAGGTGTTAGTTGATCTGACTTTTGAGTGATTAGTAGAAGTTATCCAGGTGAACACATGCATGTGAAGGGAAGGAGGATATAATGTAGGAAAGGAAGAGGTCATAGCATCACAAGGCACTGAGTTGCATAATATTGGGTTGGCCAAAGGTTCATGTAGGATTAGAGTGAAACTTTTGGCCAACACAATAACTTGGTGATGACCTCCAAAACCAAGGTATTTGATGACTAAAGCATAAAGGAGGGGGCAACTAGTGGTATGGAAATAGATGGAGAGATAGGAAAGAATGTGAAGGTCCTTACTTACAACCAGTGTTATGTAATGGCTTAATTAGGGGATTTGTATGGTAAGATTAACAATGTGAAAAGCTTACTATGTCCACAAATGTTGTCAGAAAAAGTGTCTGACCCTCCTAGGTCAGGAGTTATTAACTGCAGTTATTGGGAGACCTGGCCACAGTTTTTCCAAGTCCTGTTAAGGATCACATCTAATTTTCCAGTTGTGTCAATTGGTTTATTAAACATTAAAAGGCACACAGAGCAACGAATAGTCCCATTGAACATGAAATCTGGAGGGCAGTAGTTCAACAGCCCAACTCTCTCTCCCCCTTAGAACTGGCATCTTCCCCTCATGTCTACAAAATGTTTGCTATCAATCTAAGCAGCCAGTCCTCACACAGAGTATGAAGCTGGAACATCTTTTCCTTGTGTATCTATCTATTTCATCACAAAGGAAAATAATTTCTGGAAGTCACTTAGGGGACTTTTTTTTATGTCTCTTGGGCTTGAACTCAGATGCATGTTTACCCCTTGAGCAATCACTCCTTAGACAAAGGACATCCTTCTGATGTATGCTTGGAGGCTGGGCACAGTCCCACATGAAAAGAATCAGGGATCTGGTAGCAAGACAAAGGTGGGGACTGGATATGAAGCAAATATTAACACTTTCTGCTTTGCCACCACATTTTAGCTCCAGAATAGAAATCCAGCCACTTGACCCACCAAGAGACCTACCTGATTTTTTTTTCTTGATGGCTTTTGAGTCTGAGTCCAAAATCCAGCCTGTCCTGGTCTTTATTCCTGGCACCTCCCTGGGCCTTCACTGGCTTCTTGGTTGCCTGGTCACACCTGAGTCCTCAACTCCCCGCTGCCTTGGTCCTTGGTGCTCAGTTGCCTCTTCGCCAGCTCCCGTTTCTCATCTCTAATTTTTCTGCCTTTAACTTTTCTTTTTTGTCAGATCTCTGAATGCTTCCTTCTTTGTCTTCTCAGAGTCTTCACTGAGCCATAAAGAGCTGTGCATACATTTTACTGCAAGCTGTTTAATATACTTCACAGTGTATGCATAAGACTTGCCAACACCCTCTAGCAGATTTTTTTTTTTTTCTCCTGAGATTAATCATTCCAGTCATGATTCCAGTCTGTTCCTATGTTGACTAGTTGAATCTGCGGTAGAACAAGGGCCTACAACTACATAAAGAACCTCAGTCTTTTACAGCATCACCAGGGGGTTCTAGAAATGTAGTCCCGGAGCCAGCAGCATCAGCATCGGTGGGGAATAGGTGAGAAATGTAGGCTTTGGGGCTCACTCCAGAACTACTGAGCCAGAAATGCTGGGGTAGTACCAACAATCTGCATTTTAACAGTCCTTCCAGATGATTCTGAGGCATGGCCAAGTTTGAGAACCAAAAAACTGAAATAGCAGAAATTCAGAGATAGGCAGTGAAACCTTGGTGGAGGTAATACACCTTTCTGAGCCTCTTTATAAATTAAGAAAGACACAGTTCTTGATGATGAAATACTTACCAGATAGAGAGTAAATGGGCAACTACTTGTAAAGCACTTAGCTTTTGTCACTTACTAGGAGTATAATTTTGTTCTCATTTCTTCCTTCTATTTTCTGAATGTTACTTACAATGATTAACTTTTGAATCACATTTTTTATGCTAATCCTAGCCTGGGAGGCAGGTTTATTCTAGTTGTGCATCTGAAGTGGTTTTTTTTTAATGCTAGATTGATATGTATTAAGTACTGAAGCTTTCCTTTCCTCTCCCAGCATCTTAACTCTGCTCTTTATCACCTACATATGACTCTTCGGTAGCTCAGAGGGTAAAGAACCCACCTGCAATGTGGGAGACCCAGGTTCGATCCTGGGTCAGGAAGATCTCCTGAAGAAGGAAATGGCAGACCACACCAGTATTTTCTCTGTCCTGGAGAATCCCATGGACAGAGGAGCCTGGTGGGCTATAGTCCATGGGGTCACAAAGAGTCGGACATGACTGAGCGACTTTCACTTTCACTATGACTCTGTAACATCCATCTGAGGAGAGGGCTACAGTGATTCTCCAAGTCGAGCACTCGCTGTTCTTTCTCCCTCTCCTTCATCTCTTGGTTGGGATTTATACAGCTGCTATTTCATTTCCTTAAAAGTCACTTCTCTTCAGGGTGAAAATGGTACCAGAATATGCCAAGTTTCATGGCCGTGGGATTGTAATTGAGAAATACCACCATCTGTTCATCTTCTCCCTGAGAAATGTGTCCAGACTGATGCCGGTGGTGGCTGCAAATGGTCTCATCAGCAAGACCATGGGGGTTTACTTTTTTGGTGCATGATGTCACAACAGCAAGTGAGCATCCTTTCTGGTTTAGCTTCCAAGTGGTTTCCAGCTCTGGTCTCTCTTCAGCAGGACACTGGCATTCCTTTGGTGTGAGCAACGGGTGATACTGTTTCCAGATGCTTCTGTGGAGAAAGGTTGGCTATTTTATCCCCTTGAAGAAGCCTATTCTAAGAGCTGTAGCATATTAAGGACCAGATTTCTTGAGCTCCTCCTCTAGGTATACCCTTTGCCAGGTGCTTTTAAAAAATTGTCTTGATTCTTTACAACAATCCTTCAAAGTAGATATTAAGCACCATTTTCCAGCTGAGGAAACTGAGGTTCAGGTGGCATAGCAGATTTTCGAAGTCACACAACTATTAAGTAGGAGCATTTTGTTACCACTCAATCTCAACTTCGAGTTTCTCTGCTATTTTCACAGTAACGTGCTAAATAGGAAGGTAAGTTTTCAGGAGTGTATCATGAACTCTAACATATTGGAGAGTTTGATCACAATAGAATTTGGTGTAAAAGTAACTTGATTATATGGGTGTGTGTTTGCACGTGCATGCATGCTTATGTGTGTGTCTGTGTATGTGTGTGCTTTAGGTGTCTGATTTGCTACCATCTAAGAGCTACTGCTTATGAACAGACTTTGGGTTACTGACTTTTAGCTTACCCTCCTGCTGGATATCATGGAATCGTCTTATATCTAGTTAAAAGAATAAGTGAAGCATGCCTTTGTTCATTTTATCATTGTTCCCTGGTGGTGGTGGCTTAGTCACTACTTTTTTAGACCCTATGGACTGCTAGCCTGCCAGGCTTCTCTGTCCGTGGCATTCTCCAGGCAAGAATACTGGAGTGGGTTGCCCTACTCTCCTCCAGGGTATCTTCCTGACCCAGGGATGGAACCAGCATCTCCTGCATTGCAGGTAGATTCTTTACCACTGAGCTGCTGAGGCCCAGTTACTGGATATATGTCTCTAAACAACTTTACCTCTTGAGTTTGTTTATTCATCTGTTTACTAGAAAGTACAAGTGTTCTTGATTGCAACTTTTCAAAGTGAAGCTCAGATAAGATAATGTATGTAATGGCAACTCACAATCTACAAAGTATGATAAAATATGGTATGTTAATATAGTGTTAATGAAGCTTTAATTTTATAATTATTATGTACATTTTAAAAATATCATGCAGATAAGTTTGTGAGACTGTCAGGGCTCATTAGCTGTAAATCCCTCGAAATTTATTGCTTCACTTTCTTCACTCAGAAACTAAGGGCGATTGCATTTTCATTCCTATTTCAAAGGTTTGAAAGTTTAAATAATTCCCATTGACAGTCCTGATTGAGAAACATTATATGAGACTGGCAAGACAGCACAGTCTGGAGGAAAATTCAGATCTGCTTTCAAAATCTGTTTCTATCTTTTGCTGAAAGACCTCTGGCTAGGATAAAAATTTCTTTGATAAGAGAATTGCAACATCTAACTTACAGAATTGTTGGGGTGATTAAATATGATAAAATATATGGAAATTATCAATGCATTACAAAACATAAATGCCTTAGCTTATTTATTATCACTATTAGTTTGCAAAGCATAATCCTAGGAGATTAAATATCCTATTTTTTTTCCAATTTTAACCAACAATTTTCCCTGTTTTAAGAAAATTCAAATAAATAAAAAAATTTGGACTTAAATATTATTTAAATTTTTAAATTTAAAAATATTATTTAAATTTAAGCAATATTATTTAGATATTTAAATTTAAATAATAATATATAAAGATTTAAATAATGTTTATTTTATTTAAATATTTAAATATTATTATCCTTCATTTGGGCTTCCCAGGTGGCCTTAGTGGTAAAAAACCTACCTTCCAGTGCAGGAGACATAAGATATGTAGTTTTGATCTCTGGGTCTGGAAGATCCCCTGGAGGAGGGCGTGGCAACCACTGCAGTATTGCTGTCTGCAGAATTCTATGGACAGAGGAGCCTTGTGGACTACAGTCCATAGGGTTGCACAGAGTCAGACCTGGCCGAAGTGACTTTGGACACACGCATGCATCCTTCATTTAAAGATATATTTGTTGTATTTGTCGTATATTTGCCTAGCTATGTAGCTAGGCAAAATTCAAGAAGCAACTTGTGACACATTAATGAATACTTCCCTGATAACCACCAAGTAGATGTACCCACTTCTTGCTTTTCATTCCCACTCTCCTAGGTATCGTTTCATGGTTTCATGTACAAAGGTTTATTATCATTATCAGGTACATGCCTATTTTTTTTCACTGGATTATAAACTCCTTGAGGATAGCGACTCCCTCTCAATTATGCCTTTATTCCTAAGTGATTTCACAGTTACTGGCACATAGAACCCACTAAATATCTGTTGCATAAATGCATGATTGCTTCTAAATATACTCAAGATATACTTAATTATACTAAAGGAATTGTAGTGGAGCTTAAAATATTTTACTCCTAACTATACACAAATTATGAGTCATAAAACTGATTTTAGACCCAACCTATAAAGATTCCAAAATAAAGTTATATATAGGTGCTTAATATGATCTCAAAAACCACTTTCTATCTATGCTCTTGTATATAAAGCAACGAAAGTGTTCTAGGTGAACTTTTCAGCATTTTTACCAAAAAAGATACATGTTTTGAATAATATTTTTAAGTGAATTTCAACTGTTTTTTGAGTAAAGTCCAATTTTGAACAGATATATACTGTAAAGTCAGTTTTGTTTTTTGTCATGTCTGACTGAAGTCGTCGGTTAATCAGTTAGCTTGGAAATCAGTGCTAGAAATAGAGAGCAGAGAAAAAATGAAGCACTATAATTTTATAAAGATGAGCATTAATTTTCTGTGAACACTTTACCGATGCTGAAAACAGGTATGACTTGAGTTCTGAGATATGATGCTTTAGTATCAGTATTTTAAAGTCTTTTCTTAGAGCAGAAAATGTATCATTGTGCTAAAAATGTCATTATAGGACAAAGAAGGGGTGTGAATCCAGGATCATGACACACTTTACCTGTTTTCAATTTTACCTAAAGTTTTTGGTTTATGGAGGGAAATACACAAGAGAAATTTCCAAGATGAGCTACCCATGGGTCTAAATTATGGGAACACTGGGAGACATGAAAAGAGAAGGAATCAAAAGACTCGCCTAAGGGAGAGAACTAAAGTCTGCAGAGACATGAGGGTTTTTGTGATGGAAGTGTCCTGTATCTTGACCACAATGGCAGTCACACAAACATATAAGTGTGATACATTTTGAGGGAACTAAATATATATTTAAGTGCATGTAAAGATGATGAAAACTTAAGAGGCTGGTGGAATGTATCTAAGTCAGTTTCCTGGACGTGTCATTGTACTATAGTCACAACAGATGTGGGGAAACATGGGTGATGATTACATAGGATCTCTCTGTACTATTTCTTACAACCGCATGTGCATTTATAATTATTTCCCAAAATAACTTTAAAATGTATTAGAGTTTTGTTTTGTCATGGAAAAACATGAATGTAAGCTTGAATCACTCATTATAAAAACAAAAATAACCAGTGACCTTTGTAGGAGAAAGAAGAGGGGGAAAATTGCAGATTGAGGATTGAAAATTGAGTATTTCTTGACAATGAAGATGAAGTCCTTCACTGATTCATCCATCCATTCATCTATTCACCTACCTATTATTTCTGGAGTGCTACTGATGCTCTAGACCATGACCAGGGTACCAGTGATAATATAGTATCCTCTTGAGAGGCTGCCATCATTAGAAGGAGGCAAATATGTAGATTATACATTCAGTGAAGCATGGCTGATTCAGGAGTGGAAATGTAGGATAATAACAGGATGCACTGAAGGAGGGGGTCAATATTCCCTGGAAAATGTGAACGTTAAGAGAACTTTCATGAAAGAAACAAATTTTGAAGTGTTTCTATTTCTAGACAAATTTCCTTCCCTTTCTTTTAATCCCGCCTCAAAGAAATCAGAGAAAGGCTGTCCAGAAAGAGCATTGTGAGTTCTGTATTTTCATCTACAACTGTGCTTAGACTTCCTATTTGATGAATCTATGTACTCACTTGTTGTTCCCATAGAATTGTGAAGACCTCGTGTACCTTCCTCAATGCTTAGGATGTACTAGATACACAATAAATGTTGAATTAATGATTGAATGAAGTCATATCCATCACACATGTAGAAGAAATAAATTATGTGCCAGAGAGAAGGATCATGGCACAGTTTATATTGAATGCTCAGCTATAGTATCAGGAAGGTGCAGAGGCCTCAGGTAAGACTTCAAAATGAGAGCAGAGTTTTGCAGATGAATAATCACTGTTTCACACTGATATAATGATCAAGTTCAGTGCCTTAAAATTATTTCTTTTACTCCTTCCAAGAACTGTGTGGAATGCATGCTTTCCAGCCTTTCCATTGAATTTTTCCCTGTTCTCTTTGTTGCTTCCTAACAAGATACTACAAGTAGCAGCATCTGTAGTAGAAAACCTCAAGAAGTAGATGCCCTCCATGTGCCACCCAGATGTTGCTGGAAATTCTTTTGGAATGTAGTAGTGCATTTTTCTTAATTTTGGGAAATGTGACTTCTCTTTCACTGGGAATATAAACTTTGCCCAACTCAAATGAGGGCACAGTGCCTCTGTGTCTTGCATTCTGTTGGTCAATACATTGTAAAATGGAAGGAGAGGTGCCAGAAAAGGCCAGCCTTGGACTGGAGTCCCCACCCAGCCCCCATCTACCCTCCATGTGGCAGTAAGCATCATCAATTTCCACACTGCAAATCAGGGCCCCTTTAACTTTCACTGGGTTGTTTTGAGACCCAAAGAGGATAATGGAAGGGATTTTTAATTACTGGCCTCCAGATTACTCTTATTTCAGAATGAAGCTGAAAACAGTTTCACATAGCTTACAGAGTTAAGAAGGAGCAATAGAAAAGACAGCTCCTTCCCTCTAAAGACTTAGTTGGCAGCATGGTCTCATACCCAGTGCTAAGGAAACTTTGGTTGAATTGAACTTAAATACACACCCATACACCCACACACAATCACTTAGAGCCTCTTCCTTCAGGAAACCTTTTATGATAGAACCAGGCACCATAGATTTCTCCTTAATCTCAGTTCTTCCCACATAAGCTATTCTCTTGGGACTGACCAAACTTCTCAGCCAAGTAGGACAGATTGAAATATCCTTGAGTATACCTATCCCATGGTCCACATGTTTTGTTTTTTCTTTCTCCTGCACTGCATGTAGCATGACACCATGCATACTGAAGGGACTGCCAGCATACTGAGTCTCTTCAGTCACGTCCGACTCTTTGCTCCAACTCTTTGCAACCTTGTGGACTATAGCCCACCAGGATCCTCACTCCCTGTGATTCCCCCAGCAAGAATACTCTAGAGAGCTGCCATGCCCTTCTCCAGGGGATCTTTCAGACCCAGGGATTGAACCCACATCTCTTTTGTCTTCTACACTGGCAGGCAGGTTCTTTATCACTAGTGCCACCTGGGAAGCCCCACTGAAGGGATTAGATATGTTTATTGCTTACCATGATTTTGCCTCTTCCCCAAGTGTGACATCTTTTCAAGTGCTTATTTAATTTTGAAAAGTGTTAGTCACTCAGTTGTGTTTGACAATTTGTGACCCCGTGGACTATAGCCTGCCAGGCATCTCTGTCCATGAGATTTCCCAGGCAAGAATCCTGGAGTGGGTAGACATTTCCTTCTGCAGAGTCTCCCTGACCGAGGGATTGAACCCAGGTCTCCTATATTGCAGGCAGATGTTTTACTGTTTGAACCAATATTTAATTTTATTCTGCTGGAAACAGAAGATGCTCGTTTTCTAAAAAGTATGCATTTCCATTTTATTTTATTTCTTTGAAAATTTGGCATATGGCAGAAGATTTCCATATAGAATATGTAGACACTCCACCCTCAAGGAAGTAGAACATAGCTCCCAAGTGTGGGCAGTGTATAGAGATGTTCTACAACGAATTCAGTTTAGAAAGGGAAGACTTTGTAGTGGATAAACTGACAGATGGAGATCAAGGTCAACATCAGCAGTGATAAGCCATGTGGATAATATGTACCTTTGACACAATGGGATAAAAATAATATTTTACCACTATAGTTTCCCTCCCAAAAATCTCATGGCCTAATCCTGAGAAAACATTATACAAATTTCAGTTGAAGGGTAGTATATAAAATACCTGACCATACTCCTGAAATTTTCAAGATCATTAAAAACAAGGAAAGTCTAAGAAACTCATAGCCAAAAGAAGCCTAACGAGATGTGATAACTAAATGTTAAGTGATATCCTATTGGGGTTTTAGAAAAGAAGAAGGACATTAGGGAAAATCTAAGGAAATCTGAATAAAGTTTAACCTTTAGTTAATGAAAATAAGCAAATATAATAAATTGGATATCTTGATATGTTAGAACAGTATTTTGAAGTCAAAACGAAATTTGGTTAAATCTGGAGAAAGTCTGTATTAAAGTCAATAGTAACGTACCCATGTTAATTTAATAGTTTTGCTAATATGTACCAAGGTTATGAAAGATACTAACATTAAGGGAGACTGAATAAAGGATATATGAAAGGTCTTTGTTCTAACTATGCAATTTTTCTGTAAATTTAAGATTATTCCGAATAAAGAAGTTTATTTAAAAACAAAGCAAAAATAAACAGCACATCTGTTTCACTCCTAGCACAGTTGGAAAACCCTCAGGAAAGATTAAATGGATGTGAATGCATCAACTACTTGGGGTTTTTCCGTAAAGATCGAGAATGATTCTCAAGCTACCTGGTAGATTAACTCCCGAGTGTCTGGGTCTAAATTATGCTAATTTATGATTTATGTCAAAGGGAGTTCTGCCTGTGTTCTCTTCCAGGTTTTGCTGTTTCAGGTCTTTAATCCATTTTGAGTTTATTTTTATATGTGCTGTATGGAAATATTTTAGTCTCATTGTTTTATATGTAACTGTTTTATGTGCCAAGCTGGAGTTTTCTTGGCATCATTGTTGAAGAGACTGTCTTTTCTCCATGGTACATTCTTGCCTCCTTTGTTGTAGACTAATAGGCTGGAGGTGTGTGGGTTTATTTCTGGGCTTTCTATTCTGTTCCATTGATCTGTGTGTCTTTTTTTGTGTCAGTGCCATGCAACATTATTTTGGATCTATCTCCCAAGGCAAAGGAAATTAAAGCCATAATAAACAAATGGGCCCTAACTAAACTGAAAAGCTTTTTCACAGCAATGGAAACCATGGACAAAACAAAAAGATAACCTACAGAATGGGATAATATACTTGCAAATTATATGACTGACAATGGGTTAATATCCAAAATATAGAAACAGTGCATACAAATCAATATCAAAACAAACAAACAAACCCTAATCAAAAAACAGGCAGAAGACCTGAATAGACATTTTTCCAAAGGCATGCAGATGGCTAACAGACACATGAAAAATGCTCACTAATGCTAATTATTACAGAAATGGAAATATAAAAAATGAGCTATCACCTAACGCCTATCAAGTTGACTATCATCAAAAAGTCTACAAATAACAAATGTTGGAGAAAATGTGGAGAAAAAAGAATCCTGTACACTGTGTAAATTGGCACAGCTGCTATGGAAAACACAATAGAAATTCTTTTTAAAAACTGACAATAGAACTACCATACGATCCAGCAATACTGTTCCTGGGTATATATCCAGATAAAAAGTGAAAACACTAATTCTAAAAGATTCATGCATCCCGATGATTATGCCAGCACTACTTACAATAGCCTAGACAGGGAAGCAACAAGTATCCATCAACAGGTGAATGGATTAAGAATAAAATTCTGCCACTTGCAGCAAAGTGGATGGACATAAAGTATATTATGCTTAGTGAAATGTCAGACAGAAAAATACTATTACTGTATGATATCACCTATATGTGGAATCTTGAAAAAAAATACAAATGAATGTACTTGCAAAACAGAAACAGACTCACAGATATAGAAAACAAACTATTGGTTACCAAACAGCAGAGGAAAGAGGGAGGGCAAATTAGAACACAAGACTAACATGTATAAAATAGATAAGCAACAAGGATATATTATATATCACAGGGAATTTTTGCCATTATCTTATAATAACTTTTAGTGAAATATAATCTGTAAAAATACTGAATCACTATGCTATACATTGAAAACTAATATTTTAATTAACTATACTTCAATAAAAATTAATATTGATATTATCTAAAAAATGAAATTATGCCTATTTAGTAAACTGCTTAATCCCTAGAGATGGTGTATTTCAACCTGTTTTTTAAAAGAAAAATTTCTCAGTAGCCATTGTCCATCAATCTTGCTGGGATATTCTTATAACTTGTCTATTCAAAAACATTTATTTTGCTTGTACCATATCTTCTCAGCTCACTTGGAACATGATGATATAATTTATATTGTTATCGGTGTTTGGGCTTCCCTAGTGACTCAGATGGTAAAGAATCTGCTTGCCAATGCAGGAAACCTGGGTTTGATCCCTGGGTTGGGAAGATCCCCTAGAGAAGGGGATGGCTACCCATTCCAGTATTCTTGCCAGGAGAATCCATGTTTAAGAGAAGGAATGTTGAAAAGAGTGAAATAATTTCTCTGTAATGTCACCTATAATTTCCTAAAAGTTTAAGCACTCTGAAAAAACATGGCAGAATTGTGAAATGTTAGAGCTGAGAAGGCCTTAGAGAAATTCTAGCCCAGTGATTCCTGAACAACAAGCCTTACCACAGTAATAAACAGTATATTTTCCAACTCCCCGTCACACGACTGATCTAGCCTTGTGCTCTTGACTCTCCTGGCATCACTGTCATAGTGTGACCCTGCTGTTGATGAACATGTCTTACTCATCTGCTATATTAAGATGAGAAAAAAGTGAAGAACCTTAGGTCTGATCCAATCTCCTTTGGTAGATGAGAGAATGGAAGCCCAGAGTGTGGGTATACATTTTTTGAAAGTTATATTGTGTGCGGTTGATGGAGCTGGAACTGAACAGATGTTTCCTGATCCAGTTTCAACATGTTTCCTTATCAAATGGTGGTTTCAAGCTATGCTCCTGGGAGGCATGAAATGAGAAGGGGTACATACTCTGATTTCTGACTGCTCCGTACTGCTTTGGCCTCCACTATTTTTTTGCTATGTGAACTTGGGCTAGTTAAGCATGTGTGAGCCTTCTCTCCTCATCAGTAAAGTGTAAATATCAAACATCAATGATTTAATCCATAGGGTGGCTGTGATGGAGGTAAATGTAAAGTTAGTAGATGTCCAACAGTTGTCATTCATCAGCTGCCACATGGAAGGGTGGTTGATGTTCTTAGTTCAGTCTTTAGGCCCAACAAGGGAAGAAATGCTTTTATCTTCTGTTATATATATATTATTCATTCAAAAAGATACACCTACACCTAAAACTACACATTTAAAATCTACACCTAAACTACACCTAAAACTAACCTAAAACTACACCTAAAACTAACACATTTAAAATCAACTATACTCCAATCAATGTTTAAAAGGCTTTTGCTGCCAAAAGTACATTTGAAAAATTGCTGATATTTCTCTGTAACATGCATCCTATTTTCTCTGCTACACCTGCCACTAAGAAATTCCTGGAAATGATCCTTCCTTCTTCTTGTCTGTGTAAGCACCTGCAGCACCACTGAATTCACAGTAAGCCTTCTGAGCTAGATGCTTATAGTTTTGTATTGCTTCTTGTTTACATTCTGGTTTTCTACTTCTGACCTCAGACTCAAGAGATTTTCTTGCCTATATTTGACATCAAAAAGTAATGAGGAGCCATTTGCTTGCATCAAGAACAAGACAATATATAAAGAGTCTTAAAGAGGGACTCTTGATTCTGGAAGTTGAATTGGTTCAACACAGAGGGAATATGATTAATTTAGGTTAAATCAATATTTATTATCAGGTGTCTGCCTTATTACTGTACTTGTTATGTTATATTTGGAATGTCTGTGTACTTGTTTATTGCTCCCATGTGACTCTGAAGTTTATCACTGAAGACTGACTCTTTATTTCACCTCCCCATGCTCAGCACAGTAGTGCCCCTTCAACAAGTATTGATTACATCAGTGAATGATGACAGAGTCTGTTAGTCATAGAAAGCAATAAAACATGGACAGAAAAGAAATGCAAAGCAGCATGTGTATGATGCAAAGTTTTAGAGGAGATAGCTGACCACCTTAGGAGTAGTGGGTAGGTGGAGAAGTGTCCAGAGAACTTCTGAGAAGGCATAATGTCTGATATGGACTTTAAACTAATGACAGTAATTTAGCATTTATAGCAAGCAAGTAACATATCTAATAATCCTTATAAGGTCTCTGTGTTAGATTGTATTATTATTCAGTTATGCACTTCTTCCTTTCCTAGTAAGAGGGCTCTACAACCCTCCCTGTTATTGTGTATCATGTCTCCTCCTTCTGGAACCAGTTTCCCCATCCCATTCACTTTAGGCTTAACCACATGACTTGCCTTGGCCAGTGAGATATAAACAGATGTGACTATGCCCATCCAAGCAAACTCTTGAAGAACAATTGCGTATTTCAGTTTGTTTCTTCTCAGCAATGAGAATGGGTGTGTCCAACAGGTATCTTCCCCTTCAGACTGGGTATTAGAATGAGAAGACACATGGAACAGAGCCATGCTCAACTGCAGCTGACCCACAGACAGAAGTGTGATATGACAAGAGGTAAATTTTTGTTGTCTTAAACCACTGAGATTTTGTAGAGAAATGTATTTTGTAAAAAATTTACTAACACAGAATCCTACGAAGTACAGTCTATTGTAATCTCTATTTTCAGAAGACAAAATTGAGACAGAGAGGAGTTGTAACTTTCCCAATCACACATTTAGTAAGAAGGGAGATATATAACTTAAAACAAGGTGTGCTATGTTGTATGTTCTTCAAGATACATGGTCCAGATTTAAGAACTATGTTGTACCAAGGCACAGAAACACGGAACAATTTAGCATAAAAGCAAACAGTTTGACCTTAAGGGTCAAAAATTATAAAGATGATGAACAACAGTGAGAGTTGAGGCTAGGAAACTAGACAGGAGTGGGTCGAGTTCATGAATGGTCTTCTTAAACATGCAAAGATGATCAACTTGTAAATCAAAGACCAATATCTAAATTGATTGAATGGCATCTTGTTCTAATATTTATCTTAGTCTGCTCAAGTGACACTGCTTACAACAGGGTGGGTGGTTTAACAAAAATGAACTTTTTAACATTTCTGGAGGCAACAAGTCCAGATCAAAGTGCTAGAAAATTCACTTTCTGGTGAGACCTCTCTTCCTGGCTTGGAGATAGCACATTTATTCCTGTGTCTTCACAAGATCTTTTCTCTGTATATGTGGAGACAGACAGAGAGAGAGAGAGAGAGAGAGAGAGAATCTCTTATGTCTCTTCCTTCTTTATTTATAGGGCCCATCTTACTGGTTTAGGGCCCCATCCTTATGACCTCACTTAACCTTAATTACCTCCATAAAATCCCTATTTCCAAATGCAGTCACTCTGGGAGTTCAGCTTTCCCAGCTGGCACTAGTGATAAGAATCTGCCTGCCAGTACAGGAGACCCAAGACACGGGTTTGATCCCTGGGTTGTGAAGATCATCTGGAGGAGGAAATTGCCATCCACTCCAGTATTCTTGCCTGGAGAATTCCATGGACAGAGGAGCTTACATTCCTCTGTGCTACACCTAGTACTGTAGCCTAGTCCCTGGGGTCCCAAAGAGTCAGACATGACTGAGTAACTGGGTATACACACTGGGAGTGAGGGCTTAAACATAGGGATTTTGTCCATACAATATGCAAGTCCAGAGGATATGTATAGTTGATGTAAGTATTTTGGAACACTAAGTGGTCTGTGATGATCTACATTGGGTGCTATAATTTAGGCTGATAATAAAACATGGATATACAATCTCTTCGTATGTTTTTATCCTACACCAATCATCTCACTATGTAGACCTATAAAAGAAAAGAGACTGTGGCCAAGGTCACATGAGTAACCACATAGGTGCTAAATAACAATCTTCTGACTCCAGATGGGTTCCTGCTATCAAAGTTCATCCTGGTATAGGAAAAGAAAATTTTTGTACCTAAGATTCCTGCAAAGTGCTGACTCTTTCAACATCCAGATCTCTATCCTTGACTTTTCAATTACTTGCTTCGTTTTCTCAGGTAACTAGCTTCTAGGAGCCCTAAATCTGCATCACATCTAATTCATCCCATCACTCTCTGCTGTCACATTTCCATCCAGATGCCTGCCCTAGGTGATTCTGCTTCCAAAGAGAGTAAATGAGGCATTGTGTGCACTGGAGGAGCTAACCTAGTAACTTACTGAAGCGTGGGGAAAAAAGGAGACTAGAAAACACTAATACAGGTTATTCTAATAATATGTCAGCTTTTTATTTTTCCTTTCATAATTATCACATGTTTCACAAGGAGGACAGATGTTATTCCTCTGAAACTGTTCAAATGTAATAGAAGGCAATACTGTTCCCAAATACAAACGACTATGAAGGCATTAGCTGTGAATGTGCTGGCTATATAGTTACCTACCCTCGTACCTTTCAGACACGTGGAATTTATCTACAAGAAGGTCCACATATTTGATCAATGATACAATTTCATCTGTAGACAAACCTTAGATTTATAGAGTTGCTGTGGCTACAATACTACAATCGTTGTTGTTTAGTTTCTAAGTCGTGTCTGACGCTTTCTTGAACTCATGGACCGTAGTCCGCAAGGTTCCTCCGACAATGGAGCTGTCATTAAAGAAACTTATATGGGAATGTGAGCTTTCCAAAAATTGTAGATATATTTCCCTATCCCACTCAATAAGGTAGTGTTATTCACTCAGTCGTGTCCGACTCTTGCGACCCCATGGACTGTAGTCCACCAGGCTCCTCTGTCCATGGGATTCTCCAGGCAAGATTACTGGAGTGGGGTGCCATGCCCTTCTCCAGGGGATTTTCCTGACCCAGGAATTGAACTCTGGTCTCCCACATGGCAGGCAGGTTCTTTACCATCTGAGCCACCAGGGAAGCTCGCTCAAAAAGATAACTGGTTTATGTTCCTGTTAGCCTCACTTGTACTTATTTTTTAGTTTCAGTTCAGTTCAGTCACCCAGCTGTGTCCAACTCTTTATGACCCCATGGGCAGCAGCATGCCAGGCCTCCCTGTCCATCACAAACTCCTGGAGTTTACTCAAACTCATGCCCATCGAGTCGGTGATGCCATCCAACCATCTCATCCTCTGTTGTCCATTTCTCCTGCCTTCAATCTTCCCCAGTATCAGAGTCTTTTCTAGTGAGTCAGTTCATCTCATTAGGTGATCAAAGTATTGGAGTTTCAGCTTCAACATCAGTCCTTCCAATGAACACCCAAGACTGATCTACTTTAAGATGGACTGGTTGGATCTCCTTGCATTCCAAGGGAGTCTCAAGAGTCTTCTCCAGCACCACAGATCAAAAGCATCAATTCTTCGGCACTCAGCTTTCTTTATAGTTCAACTCTCACATCCATACATGACTATTGGAAAAACCATAGCTTTGACTAGATGGGCCTTTTTTGGCAAAGTAATGTCTCTGCTTTTTAATATGCTGTCTAGGTTGGTCATAGTTTTTCTTCCAAGGAGCAAGCATCTTTTAATTTCATGGCTGCTGTCAGCATCTGCAGTGATTTTGGAGCACCCCCCCCCAAATAAAATCTGTCACTGTTTCCACTGTTTGCCAATCTATTTGCCATGAAGTGATGGAACCAGATGCCATGATCTTAGTTTTCTGAATGTTGAGCTTTAACCCAGCTTATTCACTCTCTTTCACTTTCATCAAGAGGCTCTTTAGTTCTTCTTTGCTCTCTGCCATAGGGTGGTGTCATCTGTGTATCTGAGGTTATTGATATTTCTTCCAGCAATCTTGATTCCAGCTTGTGCTTCATCCAGCCCAGGATTTCACATCTTTAGTTTAATTCTCATGAAATATTGAATTGTCATCTGAATACATACTCTGGGCTAGGAAGTTCCTGAAGTTAAAAGGAGATGAATGATTTTACTTCCAAAATCTTGAAATCAATTCTAAAGTCCAAAATCCTGAAATAAGACAAAGACAGTGTTGAAGGCTAGAACTACTTTTAGACTTCATTCCTTTGGAATATTGACTGACCTGAGTTATCACATTGCTCTTCCTTATTTTACACTCTATTGGACTATGAACACTTGTAAATCTCTCTTAAAGGATCCCTTAACATTCTATTCTGTTGGAGACACTTGTACATTCTGTCCCTCCCTTTATATACCAGCTGCTCCACCAAACCACTGTCTCCACTTCCTTAACTCCCACTGATTGTTCATCTGTGGTTTGGCTTTGCCTCCACTGAAACATCATTCTAAAAATGCCATTAGTGGTTTGTAATTGCTGAATCCACAGGGTTCTTGTCAGTTTTTTTCCCCTTTCCTCTCTAATGGGCTCAATACCATTGGCTACTCTTCTTGATTCATTCTTTCCATGGCTTACAAATCTTCTGATTGAGTCTCCTGTTTTCTCTGGCATTGTTTGTAAGCTTATTTGCTGAGTCTTCTTCTAATTTTGATATTATATAGGGCTCTTTCTTGGCATATTTTTCCTCTTCAGTCTCCTGACTGACCCCTCTACTATAGTTTGGAATTCGGACTAATGCTGAAGATTCTCAAATCTGTTTTCTCAGCTCAGACTCCTTGAACGCCAGACCTAAATATCCAGCTGCCTAGGATATACTTCAATTTAGGAACTGCATTGAACCCCAAATCTGCTTAGCCAGATGAGATGTCCACTGTTCCTCAAATCTGCTGTTCCTCTGTGTCCCCTGTCTGTGGTGACTGTCACTAAGAAGCAACTAGGCAGCTCACCAGAGACTCAGGAGTTGTCCTGGAATTCACTGTCTCTCTTACACTCCTCTATAACCAATCCAAGCAGTTTGCTAAACCTGGAGATTTTTGTATACAGGTATGACCATCTCTTGCTTTCCTAATATAATAGCTTTCTAACTAGTCTTCCTCCCTCCCTTCCTCTGTCTCTCTCCTACTGATAGACATCACTCCTGCTGTGGCATAGCTTGACCTTCATAATACAAATCCATCATGCTCCTAGTTAATTTCATTCAGGTGTCTCATTGCTTGTATACAAACCCTATTTCTCAGCATGACATCCATTCAAAGTACCTCTTCATGTAGCCCATGCCCATTTGAAGCTTCCTCTCTTTCATCATTCAATTCAGTTCAGTCACTCATCGTGTCTGACTCTTTGCGACCCCATGAATCGCAGCATGCCAGGCCTTCCTGTCCATCACCAACTCCCGGAGTTTACTCAGACTCATGTCCATCAAGTCGGTGATGCCATCCAGTCATCTCATCCTCTGTCGTCCCCTTCTCCTGCCCCCAGTCCCTCCCAGCATCAGGGTCTTTTCCAATGAGTCAGCTCTTCGCATGAGGTAGCCAAAGTATTGGAGTTTCAGCTTCAGCATCAGTCCATCCAGTGAACACCCAGGACTGAACTCCTTTAGGATGGACTGGTTGGATCTCTTTGCAGTCTAAGAGACTCTCAAGAGTCTTCTCCAACACTGCAGTTCAAAAGCGTCAATTTTTTGGTGCTCAGCTTTCTTCACAGTCCAAAGGTCCCATCTGATTAGTTGGGACCACCTTATTACACATAAATGTCTCATTTAATATCTGTGCTAGTGTTGCTGTTTTGTATCAGAGACACCCTACTCTTATAACAATCCTCTTGGCTAACCCTCAAATTTCAAGACACTTTGTACTGCTTTTATGTCATCTCTTCTGTATCACATTTAATGATCTTAACCCTTCAGGTGGAAACTGATCTTGTTTTCTCATCGCAACCTATGTATTTATCAGTGCACCTGTCATGTTGATTGAAAAAAATGTGTTTATGCCTTTATCTTCTCCTGAGTACTATGTATTTTCATCATCACCTAAGCATGATGCCTAGAACATAATGGAAGATGTATAATAAAAGATTGTTGAGTCAATGATCAAATAAGTGAAATTTACAAATACCAAAAAAAAAAAAAAAAGACAGGATTTAATAGAAATTATTGCAGAGGGATAAGGATGTCTCACATTTCAGAAACAAGAGAAAATGTAATTTTTTACATCATGAAAGACTTCATGAAAGAAATGCAACTGCTTCAGATCTGTAGAAGACACAGGAGCCTAGAATGAGGGTGACATGTGACCCAGACCAGAGTTGAGAATCCTTTCTGTTATTCTGAAATCATTTTATAGATATAGTGTGAAGAAAAATATTTCTGGCTAATGGAAATTTCCCTATTTGTACAAGCATGGTTTATCTGATCATTAACAATAAAACTTCTCTATCCCACTACCCTAGATAGTTCCCTCTTTCTATTAGACTTGTCTTCTCTAGCCTTTGCTACTAGAAACACTTGACTTGTATCTGAAAACAGAATTCCCATTGCTTTTCCCAGTGATTATTTATTGCTAGAAAATACTGCTTTGGGTGGGAAGATCCTCAGAAAGGTAGAGAAAAAGTAACTCCCTTGTTCTTTTCTATATTAACTCTCCACTGCATCCCTGAGAATATTACAGAGAACTTCTGAATAAGCAAAAATCTGTCTATATTCCAAAGGCATTGTGCCATTGGAAATTCAATTGTTAGCTTGTTTATGAAACTTCTAATTACTTAATTTTTTATATAAAAACTATAACAGAAATAATTATTTATCATTGCATAAGGCATAATAGTTTACATTTTGGTTTTCATTACTTTATTTAAGCCTCACAATAAAACTGGGAAGTAGTATTGATGTTTTCTTTATAGAGATGAGAAGACTGGAGCTCAGATTTATTTTGTTCCTCCACAATACAAAAGTAGTAAAGAGTAATACTGAAACTTGAATTCAGGCCTTTTTCACTTAGTATTTTCTTCATATTGGTTCTCTCTTTATCCTCCTATTTGTCTTCCCCCAAATTTTTGCCATAGGACCCTTGTATCTCAGCTTATCATCAGTAATTTAAAAATCAGGATATATCAGCTTATTTTGAGCATTTTAAAGTACCTAAAAATGTATACAACAAACATTTAAAATACTGATAATTTAGATTATTGCTCTAGCATCAAAATATGATAAAATACAATAAAAAGCAATAAAGACTTTTGATTAAATTTTTAAAAAATTCCTACTAACAAGACAAGAGGGAACTATTCCTCACTATAGCATGCAAAATAGATCCACTGTGAATACTTATTAATTAATTCAATCATTTTCCAAGAAACAAAATTGTACCAAAAAACCAACGAACCAGATAGGTGTTGACCCTGAATATGTTAGAACAGTAACTTGATAAAGAACCCTGCTATGAGAAGTTAATTATATCTTAACAGGTTGAACTTAATTTAGAATCCTGTATCATACAAACATTATTCAGTTTTGTTCATTTCAGTCCCTCAGTCGTGTCCAACTCTTTGTGACTCATGGATGGCAGCACTCTTAAGATCACATGCTGGTAAAGCTTAGAAAGAGATTTCTTTTTTTTTTTTTTTTTTGAAGTATTTTCATTGGTGTAAAAATTTAGAAAAAATAGAACAACAACAAAGAACAAACAAACATACAAAAGTATCCTTGTTAGGACTGTTCATTGTTTCAGTTCAGTTCAGTCACTCAGTTGTGTCCGACTCTTTGCAACCCCATGGACTGCAGCATGCCTAGGCCTCCCTGTCCATCATCAACTCCCAGAGTTTACTCAAACTCATGTCCATTGAGTCAGTGATGCCATCCAGCAATCTCATCCTCTGTCATCCCCTTCTCCTCCTGCCTTCAATCTTTCCCAGCATCAGGGTCTTTTCAAATGAGTCAGTTCTTCACATCAGGCGGCAAAAGTATTGGAGTTTCAGCTTCAGCATCAATCCTTCCAATGAATATTCAGGACTGATTTCCTTTAGGATGGACTGGTTGGACCTCCTTGCAATCCAGGAGACTCTCAAGAGTCTTCTCCAACAGCACAGTTCCAAAGCATCAATTCTTTGGTGCTCAGCTTTCTTTATAGTCCAACTCTTACATCCATACATGACTACTGGAAAAACCATAGCTTTGAGTAGATGGACCTTTGTTGGCAAAGCCATGTCTCTGCTTTTTAATATGCTGTCTAGGTTGGTCATAACTTTTCTTCCAAGTAGCAAGAATCTTTTAATTTCATGGGTGCAATCACCATCTACAGTGATTTTGGAGCCCCCCAAAATTAAGTCTGACAGTGTTTCCATTGTTTCCCCATCTATTTGCCATGAAGTGATGGAACCAGATGCCATGATCTTAGTTTTCTGAATGTTGAACTTTAAGCCAACTTTTTCACTCTCCTCTTTCACTTTCATCAAGAGGCTCTTTAATTCTTCTTCACTTTCTGTCATAAGGGTGGTGTCATCTGCATATCTGAGGTTATTGATATTTCTCCCCTCAATCTTGATTCTAGCTGGTGGTCCCTCCAGCCCAGAGTTTCTCAGGATGTACTCTGCATAAAAGTTAAATAAAAAGGGTGACAATATACAGCCTTTACATATTCCTTTTCCTATTTGGAACTACTCAGTGTTCCATGTCCAGTTCTATCTGTTGCTTCCTGACCTTCATACAGATTTCTCAAGAGGCAGGTCAGGTGGTCTGATATTCCCATCTCTTTCATAATTTTCCACAGTTTGTTGTGATCCACACAGTCAATGACTTTGGCATAGTCAATAAAGCAGAAATAGAGGTTTTTTGGAACTCTCTTGCTTTTTCGATGATCCAGCAGATGTTGGCAACTTGATCTCTGGTTCCTCTGCCATTTCTAAAGCCAGCTTGAACATATGGAAGTTCACAGTTCACATATTGTTGAAGCCTGGCTTGGAGAATTTTGAGGATTACTTGACTAGTGTGTGAGATGAGTGCAACTGTGTGGTAGTTTGAGCATTCTTTGGCATTGCCTTTCTTTGGGATTGGAATGAAAACCGACCTTCTGAGTCCTGTGACCACTGCCGAGTTTTCCAAATTTGCTGGCTTATTGAGTGCAGCACTTTCATAGCATCATCTTTAAGGATTTGAAATAGCTCAACTGGAATTCCATCACCTACACTAGCTTTGTTTGTAGTTATGCTTTTAAGGCCCACTTGACTTCACATTCCAGGATGTTTGGCTCTAGGTAAGTGATCACACCATTGTGATTATCTGGGTCATGAAGATCTCTTTTGCACAGTTCTACTGTGTATTCTTGCCACCTCTTCTTAATATCTTCTACTTCTATTAGGTCCATACCATTTCTGCCCTTTTTTGTGCCCATTTTGCATGAAATGTTTCCTTGGTATCTCTGATTTTCTTGAAGAGATCTCTCGTCTTTCCCATTCTATTGTTTTCCTCTATTTCTTTGCACTGATCACTGAGGAAGGCTTTCTTATCTCTCCTTTATTCTTTGGAACTCTACATTTAAATGGGTATATCTTTCCTTTTCTCCTTTGCTTTTTGCTTCTCTTCTTTTTATAGTTATTTGTAATGTTGGAATTATTAAAACAAAACTTTGAAGATATAACCTACCAATATCATAAAATCATAAAAAAATCATAAATTCTATTTATGAGAACCCCTAAGAGAAATTTAGAGGTCAGAACCAAGAAAATATGTTGTTTCTTCTAAGAAAATATTCTTTTCATTATAGACTGAATTTGCCACTGTGTTTATAATTCTCCCTTTATTAGTCTAACAGCTAAGTTACTTTTGTCACTAACAAACACCAAACAAAATATAACCTCATGTCTAGGAAATACACACCATTTTAAGGTTTATATTTTGAATACTAATCCACCTCTGTGCATGCTAAATCACTATAGTCTTGTCAGACTCTGTGACCCTATGGACTGTGGCCTGCCATCCTTCTCTGGCCATGGGATTCTGCAGGCAAGAATACTGGAGTGGGTTGCTATTTCCTTCTCCATGGGATCTTCCTGACCCAGGGGTTGAACCCATGTCTCCTGTTGCTCCTGCTTTTCAGGCGAATTCTTTAACGCTGAGCCACTTCATCTTAGTTTCTTATTTTTATTTTGCCTCCATTTCTTTATTTTCTTTATATTGTGTTTTATTATAAACATCTCTATAGGCTATCTTTAAGTATTTTTCTGAAAAAAAGCCCTGTGGGATATACCTTTAAAAGAATAAGTGAGGGGGAGGAAAAATAAAGATAGAGAAAGAAAGGTAAGAAAGAAAGAAGAGAGATTTGGGGGTTACAAGGACTTTCAGAATTAAATTCACCTAAATTTTCCCCCATGCAGGAATCTTCTTACCAATGACTTAAGTAATGTTCATCTGCTTTCCTCTTCTATATTTTTATAAACAATCATAGCCCCATTCTTCCCAAGACAATACATACCACAGTGGAAAAGCTCTTATTATCTGTTAAGTTCATCCTTCCCTAGGTGAAACTGGCCTCTGACCAAAATTTCATTTCCAATTTCAAAGTGTTGAGTTTTATTTAGATTTATAAACACAGGGAAAAATAAACAGCATTTTCTTTTTTGTTTTCCTTAGAGATGACATGAAGCCCAAAAGCCAGTTGTAGAATAAGAGGTGTTAATAGGATTTGGAGGAGAGACACAGTTTGATATTTAGAGACAAAGATGGGCTTGCTGGGCTGTTTCCTCTATCAAATCTTCATTACCCGCCACACTGTGTCATTACTCACAAGCTTTAGCACCAACATGCTGCTCGGACATCCCTCCCTGGCCCCTCTTTCTCTTCAGAAATAAATGCTATTGATCAGCGGTAGTCATATTGAAAGCTGGCAGGAATGCATGAGCTTATTAAGTTTCTTTATTAAAGTTGAATATAATCTGGAAAGAAGAGTTGATTCCCCCTGGGTTTATGGTCATTTATATTTTTTTCCCTTGTAATCCTCCATTTGTAACATTTCATTACACACTGTCTAATGGGGTTTGGGGATATTTTTGTTTGGTAAAGGATTTTTGTCACACTGTTTTTTTCCACTCATTGAAACCTCAGTAGAGGGTCTACAGGGAGAGATGCAAAGTGCAACTGTGGATATCCACAGGCTTACCATGTGGTCAATTATATTTGCGCTAATTTGTAAGGTGATTTGAGACTGGATTTTAGATCCAAAGAATTTAACTAGAACATTCATCCCTTAGTGTCCTTATGTCCAGTCATCATTTTCTTTCCTATCTCTCAAATTTCTTCAAGGCCTTATTTTTCCTGCAGCTTTTTCTTTCTATTTTTTTTTTTTTTTTTTTTAAATTTAGGATTTCTCCTGAATTTTAGCAACAGATCCCTAGCTGGTTTCTCTGCTGCCAGGCTCTTTTTGTCCTCTCCCTTTCTTCTCCCATCTTTTCTCTTTCTTCTGCCGCCTAAGTGATCCTTCTAAAATGCAAATCTGACAATGTCATCCAACTGCTTAAATTCTTCAATGATCTCTCATTACATTTAAGCTGAAATCCAAGTTCATTGCCAGACTCATAAAACTTGCCTCTTGTGATGCCTTTTGCCTGATTCTTTAGCTCAGTATTTAGCCAAGCCTTCCTACCCTGCCCATCACACAAAAGGCTATCCACCCCAGTATTCTGGCCTGGAGAATTCCATGGACTATGTCCATGGGGTCTCAAAGAGTCAGATAGGACCGAGCAACTTTCACTTTCACTTCCCACCCTGCCCATCACACACAGTAGCCTTCAGTTTTGATAAACTCCTTACCATATTTTTAAATGTCTACATGGTTGTGCCCATGTCACCATATTCTTTCTTCATCTAACTAACTTGTATTTACCCTCTGAGAGTCATTTGTTTTCCTGGGAGCCCCTTCCTTCTCTAAGTGTCCCTGTGTGCGTTCATTGTTTCAGTGCTTCTTCACCACAACACTTAGACTACATTCAATTACAATCACCCAATTACTCGAGTTTTTAATCACTACTCCTACGCATTTTTGAAGTTTCTGTTTCTTTTTAACTCCTGTCTCTGTAGTTGCTGGTTCTGTGCTTGGTACAAAGTAGGTATCTAATAAAACTCTGCTGAATGGTTGAAGGAAAGAATAAATAAATAAGTAAAAATGGAACAAAGAATGTAGACTTGGTAATGTCTGTCAAAGAATTCTGTGCTTCAGAAAACAAGGGATGTAATGTCAGAAAAACCAAATCTAGACAAGGTATTATATAGACCTATAGTTTTTAGAACTTTTGATCTAGGAAGGAACTCAAGAGATGCCTTAAAGTGTTTGAGTGAATCTGGTTCAACCTTTCCAATTGGTCAAGGCAGAAATTGAGTCCTGAGAAAGCCCAAGGCTTCCTGAGGTCACAGAACCCCCTCTCAGAGCAAGAACACAGAGATTTTAATTACTGTTGATGTATGACTGTGAAGAGCTAATTCTTTTTTATCAGGATTGCAATGGTGGTATATGGTATGTACTATCCTCCTAAAAATACATATTACTCAGCAACCCATATGGTTAGAGGCAGGAGTTCTAAAAGAAAACTGTTCAGACCACAGGGTTCTCTTAAGTTTCAAGTTTTACTGGGGAAAATTTCAACAGTTCTCTGAAATATACGCTTGACTCATCATGAGTTAAGAATGCATTAACACCCCCACAAAATGTAACCAAGAAAATGCATTTCACCTAGGGGTGTACAATCTAATTAAAAATGAATAAAACCTGAATATTTCAGTTCCTTCCTGATATTTACATTTGCTTCTATTCTGAGTCTAGTTCAGTTATCTACTTAGGACTTTATGACAAGCACAGAGTATTCTCAGTTTTAGAGTGCTATCAGGATAATTTTGAGCAGGAATTTTCCAAACTTGTTAATGGAAATATCAGAGGTGCTACAGAACTTTTCAACAAGTCTAATACTAGAACAGGTATGATGCTTTACCTTTCAACAAGATTATACAGATTTATTGGACTGTCAAGTTGGCTGAAATGATTATGACTGGAAAACGCATGCTGATTGGAAGCTATTATTGTCGTTATATATTTCCTTGCCCAATAACAACAGCAACAAAGAGCTAATCATTATAGAATAAATGTAATTTATTTAGTAGACATTTGTTTCTAAATATGGTGCCCCCCCAAAACAACAACAACACACACACACACACAACTAAGTGTCTTTTGCTTTTAACAAGGTTGATGCCCCTTCGGTTGAGTGTAATCCCCCCATTTCTCAGATCAAATATTTTGGGAAAAGACTATGGGAGGGAGTAACTAGAAATCATCATCTCACTATAGCTATTGAAGGGTGTTAGAATTTAAGCAGTGCCCTAAATTGAGTTTCTCAAGGATTCTTGAAGTCAGAGACAACTGATATCAGTATAATTATATGATTTAAAAGACGAGGGTAGAGGCTTGTGAATCAACCAACTGATAGAAAATTCTGGGGTCTTTTTTAGTATTTAGCCTTTTGATATTGATCATAGATGACTCATTGTGAGAGCCAGAAATGGTACAGTTTCTGATTTATATGAAATCTCAGAGCTGGTCCAAGGCAAAGCCTAAGTTCTCTGTTGATTGCTCAGCTCCCAAAGACAACAGCTCTCTTTAGCTTTTTTTTTAATACAGTGATCTGTTAATCAATGAATTATAATTTATGATTATTCCAAAATTCATATAAAGATATATTATCACAGCATTTTTAATAGAAATCACACTATTCAAAAACACTGTTTTTATACACTAATGTGCTGAGTTTTTTGACACTTTTCAATTCCTGATGTATGACACATATGAATCTCCAGAAAGCCAATTTCCTATTAAAAATGTTTTATATGATGGGACTTCCCTGGCAGTCCAGTTGTTAAGACTCCACGCTTCCAATGCAGGGGACACAAGTTCAATCCCTGGTTAGGGAACTAGGATCCCACATGCTGAGAGGCCAATGATGTGTACTGCAACACTCTCAGTTCACATGCCTATCTCTTTTCCCTGTTTCCATTTATAGCTTAGCATCCATCAGTCACACCGACACACTATATAGTAAAAAAAAAAAAAGTTCTACAGGAAAATAAAACTATAATTGAAGTTGTAGCATATGTCTAAAGTTTTTCTTTTGCCAGATTGCCGTATGACCTTGAATAAGTTCCTTCACCTTTTTAAGTCTCATTTTTTATCTATAAAACTAAGTGTAGGTGCTATTAAAATGTATTTTTGGGAGCCTATGTCTTCTTTAAAGCTGTCTTACAACAAGGATGAGGCCAGTTCTATTGTAACCAGGGCTGATTATATTCTCTTAAAGAATGCAGTCATAATATCCCATTTATATACCTTTTTGGCAAATTATTTAGCTGCATTTGCCTCTTAAATGCTATCTACTTAGTAGACAGTTTGAACATCCAAATTTTATGAAAATTAGTGATTTCCTTAACCATAGAAAATTTTTCTGCTAGGCTGAATTGTTAAGGCATTTTAAAAGGTTCTAACTCAGGTTATTTTCCTTCCTCCAGTGATTGATTGGTAATGGTTGAAAATAAAATTAGAAGGTGTACCCCAACTGTGAAATGACTTATAAGGAAGGTTCAAAGTGTTCTATCTTGAAAATTTCTTTCATTAGGAAAGTGCTTTATTCCTTTAAAATATCTTGGATGAAATGTCCAACCCACTTAGAGGGATCTAACGTTAGAACTAGAAGGGACTTGAGTTGTACTTTCTATAAGCATCTTTTAATAGATGTGAAATTTGAGGTCCTAAAATATTTTTCTGACTAGAGGAGGGAATAAAGTCAATCCTACAGTATTGGAAATTCTTTATTAATAATCACTTTTACATTTGTAGGATATTTTAAAGTTGCAAAGCACTTTTTTTGCATAATACTTAATTTCATAAGCATCACCAGCCAGTGAGGAAGGCAAGACCATATCTTGTTTTATGTTGAAAAGATGAATGTTAACAAAATCAAGAAGGGAATCAAGACTCTCCATCAAACCAGTGTTATTTCTACTCATTGATCTGCCTTAGATTTTTAATTTTCATTATAAAAAAGGAATAAAATATTTGGTCCTATAGTTGTTTTTAACCATTTTCCAGCACATTTCTCCTCTTCCTAAGAAAATTATTATCAAGAGTGAGAGACAAAAATGATTTTAGAAGGGACGGATCTGATCCTAAAACACTGAAACCAAAGCCCAAATATATTTGTAGGTTTCTTTCCATGTTTGTTAGCTGAATGATAGGTAAGGAAGGAAGTCTGGGGCAATTCTAGTGATAGAAGCTAAGAGTCTTGCATATGTCACAAGTTGCTGGATTTTGTAAGGAAAAGAAAGGGTTTGGCCCCACTCCATGACCTACCTGAAATTTCATGAGTTCACCAGATTATCAGACTCATGGAAAATGGCTGTTGTGGGCTTAGTCATCTCTGCTTGACAGGATTCTTTAGAAACAGAACAGACATGACTTGCTCCAACTTCTTTCTAATATTTTTAAAAGATGATCATAAAAATTTATTAATTAATAGCTCATAAAAGATCATTAATTCCATAAATAGAATATGTGAAGTAAGACCACGGTCATAGATTAACTGAGCATAGATTATGGAAGACTACACTAAGCCATGGCATGTCAATATTAGGTGCTTAGCAGGTATTATAAAAAGTAAAAAGGAAGGCAACCTGAATGGGAAGAGAGCTTTTTCAAGTCAGACTGGAAATCACTTTCAATGCAGCACAAACCCTGCAGCATTATGGGTAAGCAAAGAAGGAAGGAAAAGGAGTTACCACTCTGATGAAGAATAGAAAAGGCTTTTATCACAGCCTCTCCAACCACACTCAAGCTGTGATGTATAAGCTGTGGATTTCTGATTCACCTACTCATTCCAGAAAGCTCATATTTCCTCCAGGTCTAGAAAGACTGGGTTGACAGCATCAGATACCAGTGGATCAGAGCCCCAGGAACCCTCCCCAGGTTCTGAGGGAGAGGTCAGCAAGGAAAAAGTTCTCCAAATCTTATGCTGCCATGACTAAGGGGATGCTTGTCAAACTATTTCAACTTATGAAATATTTTGTTTACTCTCTTATGCAACTTGAAGAACAATCATATGAAGTAGCCAAAGGAAATATAACTTTTTTTTAGGTGAAAAATATGAAAATTATGCACATTAAATAATTTCCCCAGGGCCATATTGAGTGTCAGGATGACACTAGGCCCAGGGACTTTAACTCATCATTTATGAGTTTTACCATTATCTAATAGATTTCTCTCATTTCTAACAGAAGTTTCTGTGTTATAACCCATCCATTTATCATTCAAACACTGTCTTGTACCCTGGGCCAGGCATACGTAAGTCTTTTTCACTTGGTACTGAGGAGAGTGCTGTGTTTAAGTTCTCTTGACATTCCACAGAAGAGAGAGTTTCCAATGAAATTCTCTTTTCACCTTTTTTTTTCTTAATTCCCTCTTAGATATATGCAATTATTAATGGACTGGTTTGCCTATTTCTGGATACATAAGAAACAGAGACATATGTCAGAATGCTGACCTCAGGAAGACCAAATTGACCAGTTCTCCAAGGAGAATATAAACAGACACAACTTGGTTGAAAACAGATTTTGCTATAAATTACTATGCTAAAATAGTTTTTTTCTGAGGATATTATTAACAGAGGAAAGTCAATATTCCTTTTCCTACATTCTAATCTCAGCCCATAAATAGGGAGTTCAGACTCATTCACAACTACTTTTGTGCTTCTATCCAAGGGAGGAGGAATGATGCTTAGAAAATAATACCCTAAAATTTACTGGAGCACTTTTCAATGAATCAATAGCATTTTCCTAAATGCTTTAATCTATCTCTTCACTTTGTCCTTTTGCTTTTAGTGTCAATGCTCAAATACATTCTGTCTCCATATTTCGAAAGCACTTAATGTACTGGTTTATCTTCAGTTTGTGGGAGAAGTGAAAAGTTAACCATCCCCTGGCCCAAGCCATGTTTCCTAATTCATCTTTTACTGGGAAGCCGTGGCATAAAGGTTTTAGAGCTCCTGTAGTGATTAGTAAATTAGTACTTACCCCCACTTGAGAGATAATTTACATTCTTATTAACTCAGGGTATTGTATTTAAGAAAAAGAATTTAGACTTATATCCCTGCAACAATTACTGAAAAGCCAAGTTGACTACAATCCCCTTATCAGTATGCATATCTAGTGTAAAATTGTGACAAGTTACTTTGGAACCTCAGAAAGAAAGAAAGTGAAGTGAAAGTGTTAGTGGACTCTGACCCTTTGCGATCCCATGGATCATAGTCCTTGAGGCTCCTCTGTCCACGGAATTCTCCAGGCAAGAATACTGGAGTGGGTAGCCATTCCCTTCTCCAGAGGATCTTCCTGACCTAGGGATCGAACCTGGGTCTCCCACACTACAGGCAGATTCTTTACCATCTGAACCACCTCAGAAGTACATGTTAAATAGAAAGAGAAATGCAGACAAAACAGGGAGAGCCAAGAAGTGAGAGAAGAGATTCCACTCAAGAAGTAAGTTTCATAATTACAAATGCATTGTCCACAGAATTGTGTTCAATTCAATCTTGATCCATCCTACTAGGTGATGTTCTCCAGAGTCCTGCCTGGTATGTAGTGAGGTGATTCACAAGGTGCTGGTACTGAGTGTGTCTAGAAAGCAGCGGTATGGAAAGTCAGGGAAGAGAAAAAGGGTTCAGTTCCAGACAGTCTCTCTGTTGAATGACTGGAGGCATGGGAATAGGATCTAGACATTCAGGGGATAAGAATAACATGAAATAAACAATGTGATAGGATCCAGATAAATGAGCTACAATCAGGGCATGGCCTCAAAATTTGTAGCTGTGAGATCAGTTTCAGAGATAGAAGGGTGACTAGAAGTCTTCAAACTCTTACACTGTCATTTGCTAAGTCTATGACCAAGGCCTTCACTTTTCTCATCTCTAAACTGAATGTGCTATCCTATGAAACTGTTGTCAGGGTTACAGATTATGCACAAAAAGCATCAGCTGAGAGCAGGCTATAAACAAGTGACCACTGTGCTTGTTGCAGTTGTGATTGTTGATGTCATCACTTTTTTATTCTTAAAATCATCACCTCATTCTTATTATTATTAATAAATTCTCCACTCCTCTTTTCTAATTACAGAAGTCTGACCTCCTCAGACTAAGAAAGTTACTATAAATTGATCCCTAATTACATTTACTATATTCAAGCCCTTGGCACTGACTTGAGGCTCTGAGTCATCCAAGAACTTCATCAAGATGCCACAGATGCTTTCTCTTTGAGTGAGAAGGGGCTAGCGGAAGATTACGTCCACCCCAGGGAGAGACCAGTCATGAAATGGTAGGCCCAGAGGGCCTAAATGACCAAGTGACCAACAATACCCAGGGCTGGGAGGGGAAAGGATGATATCAAAACCCTTTTATCCCAGAGGCAGTAAAGTACATTTTCAATGGTCTTCTCAACACCATCATGGAACCATGAGCTAGCCAAAAACAACAGAAAGAGTAGCCCAAATGGGCAGATGCATATTAGATTAGGCTTTCGGTATTTCAAGCCTACTTTGGTCAAAAGAGCTGAATGACAACACTCTTCTAATTGGGTGGATGAACCAAGAAGACAGTTTTTTGAGAGTGGAGTGTGTTCTCAATTCTACCATAAAGGTATAGCTTCCCAAAGAATAAAATCCTGTGTGCTTCCCTTTTTGGGCCTTCCTTTCCACTGTAATTTTACATTTGATTTTGTGATTAATATTCCTCTATACAATTAGCCTGCAAGCTAGGGGTTGTAGCTGCCTTTTCTCTTTATTATATCCCATCTATTTCCAATACTTATTTGCCATATGAGGTTGATCCAGGCACTGGCCTTGCCTGAAGCTATGCTCCCTAAAAATAAGAATTGAGACATGATTACTGTGATAATCAAATGAGATAGTATCTGTGACCGTCCCTAGAACTTACAAAGCACTACTGAATACTTCTTTTCCTTTCTCTTTTTAATTATATATAAAACTATCCTAAATTAATATATGTTATACAGTATACAAGAAGTTCCCAAGAATTACTGCACTGAATTCTCATAACCATTCTACAAAGTGTGCAGAGAAATTGATACTGTCCCTGTTTTGTAATTTAGAAAATAGAGATCCTATATGTTTATACGTAGCCAGAATTATGAACATGAATCTTCTAGCTCATGGTTTAGTGTTTTTCCTGCTAAAAAAGAGCACTGCTTAGCAGTAGTGCAGGAACCACTTTCTGTTCACATTATAGTTAAGGAAATAGCAATTCAGGTCCCTCTGAGCCCGAGTTTTCACATAAAAGGTAAAAATTGGAATACTACTTTGTGAGATAGTTGTAGAGGATTAAATGATACAATATATGCAGATCCACATGGATTTCAAATAGCAGGTGCTCATAAAAAGTTAACTTCATTCCTCTAATTGCTTGCTCATGAAGTTAAAAGATTACAGTTTTCACTTTGTTCACAGGTAAAAGCTGTGATGAATTTAGGATATATATATATACCCCCATATCTCCTAATATGCTTCTGAGATAAATTCACATTTAATTTGGAGGGAGAGAAATTGTGTGAGCTCATCAAAAGAGAAGGCTTTGGGCTAAAGTTCTGTCCCTGGAACTTAATTTTGTAATTTTGCAAGACCTGCTTAACAGGAGACTTCATTTCTTTGTGATAAAAATATATTAAATTATTTAGCTTGACCCAAACAAGAACTGTATACATTTTATAAATGATGGCTATTACTACTATTACTGCGACTACCACTGCTACCATTTCATCATCACTAAAGCTGTCATGATAGTTTTCAATAGACAGAAGGAGCATTTGTTTCAAACATTATCAGCGCATTAAGCATTGCATTGGTTTCCTAGGGCTGGTATACAAAGGACCCCAAACTATGTAGCCTAAAACAGTAGAAATGTGAGGTTTCTCAGTCCAGGAGGCTGGAAGTCTGAAATTAAGGTGTTGGTAATGATTATCATTGGCTCAAGGGGAGACTCTTTCTTCGCCTCTTCCAATTTCTGGAGTTGGCAGGTATTTCTTGTAGATACGTGACTCCAGTCCTTGCTTTTCTTGTCAAATGACCTTCTCACTATGTCTTCATATTGTCTTCCTTCTTCGTGTGTCTATTTCTGTGGTCAAATATACCCTCTAAAGAGACCAATCATATTGGATTGGGGCCAATGACCTCATCTTAACTGATTGCACCAGTAATAACCTTATTTCTAATTGGGGTCACATTCTGAAATACTAACAGTTAGGACTTCAACATACTTTTCTGGGGACTAAATTCAACCCATAATGAGTACCCATGAGAAAAGATTCAGTTTATTCTCAGTGATTTCAGCACTCAGATGATTTGAATTTTGCTGGTAAAAAATCAAGGCTCTTCCTATGATACTGATTTCTATACTTATGAAAATCAAACTGGATTTCTAGGAGGTTAATAAAAATCACAGAATGGAGTCCTCACACTGCTACAAGTAGCTATAGGAGATTTTTAAACAAATGTGCACAAATGAGAGAAACTGTCGGATCTTTATTCAGAAGAAATGTCTTGTCCCTTTTAAACTCCAGCTGATAGAAAACTTGCAATATGTGGATAGAAGAGATGCTATCTAACTTTACACCTGACACCATCATGGGAAGCAAACACAGTTAAGAGATTTTGAGGACAGAATTGGGATCTGAGACACTGAAAGTCAGCCACAGACCACTGAGTTCAGCTCCTAGTTTTGAATGGGTCCCTGTTGCAAACATTCGGGGTCCAGTGAACTGAGTAATGGGACAAGGCAAGTGGAAATGTCAAACAGAGTTAATGCTATAAATTAAAAAATGGTGTTGTGAGAGGGGACTGTTCTCTACACTGGAGCAAAAAGGAGCCTAACAATTCTTTCTCTATTCTTCCTGCCCCACATCCACAAGTCACAGGGAGATAGAGGTGATTATAAAACCAGCTGACCAGGAAGGGACAGGTGACTTGCAGACTCAGGTGAGTTGAAGAAAATTAATACTCTGTCCTTTTTCTATTCTGGCTATAGGCATAAAATTGATATTAATGAATTATCATTGCCCCTTAGACTTAGCTATTATAAATGTGGCTGTAAATATTTCAATGTATATCCCTGAGAGATTAAAAAAATAACCACAAGACCTCGATCACACCTAAACAATTTCGATAAAAATTTCTTAATATCATTAAAGCTTCCCAAGTGGTGCTAGTGGTAAAGAATCCACCTGCCAATGCAGAAGACACCAGAGGTACAGGTTCCATCCCTGGGCTGGGAAGATCCCCTAGAGGAGGAAATGGCAACCCACTTCAATAGTCTTGCCTGGAAAATTCCCTAGGCAGAGGACCCAGGTGGGCCACAGTCCATGGGGCCACAAAGAGTCAGACATCACCGAGCAACTGAGCACACACTTATATTTCTATAACTGCCACAGAAGTCTATGAAGCTGGGGACTCTGGTAGGCAGAGTAATGAACCCCCTCTAATGTCTATATCCTGATCTCTGCAACGTGGAAATATTGTACCTTTCATGGCCAATGGGACTTTGCCAATGTGATGAAGGATCTTGAGACAGGGGTGTTGTTCTGGATTATCAGAATGGATCCAATGTAGTTGCAAGGGTCTTCATAAGCAGGAGGCAAGATGGTAAAATTTGTCAGAAAAAAATGTGACAATGGAATCAGAGGTTAGACAGATGCTCTTGGAAGATAGCAAAAGGGGTCCAGAAGCAAGAGATGGAGGTAAACTCCAGAAGCTGGAAAAGGCAGGGAAGTCAATTCTCCCCTAGAGACATGGCAGGAATACAACCATGATGATGCCTTAATTTTAGTCATCTGACTTGCAGAACTGAGAGAGAACATATTTGTGTTGTTTTAAACCACTAAGTTTGTAGTAATTTGCTACAGCAACTGTAGGATAACATCTATAGGGTAATAGGGTCATTTGGGGAGACTGGTATATTTTAAGGATTAAATGAAAAAAAAAGAGGATTTAGTGACTCAATTTTGTTGTTGTTGCTTAGTTGCTAAGTCGTGTTCGACTTGTTGTAACCCCATGGGACTGCAGTCAACCAGGCTCTCCTGTTTATTGAATTTCCGAGGCAGGAATATTGAAGTGAGCTCCAGAGGATCTTCTTGATCCAGGGACTGAACCCATGGCTTTTGCTTGGCAGGTGTATTCTTTACCACTGAGCGACCAGGGAAGCCCAGACTCAATTTTACACACTTATTAAACAGAAAAATAGTTTCTTCATTGCATCTCCCTTTTGTTTATGATTAATCCATCCACACATACTTGTTGAGAGCCAAAGAAGTTCCCAGCACTGTTCACTGTGTTTTTTAGTTTAAATATATGAGGGCTTCTGAGATATACAATTGATCTTTTTCCCCCTATTTTTGGAACATTTGGATTATTTTTATATTAATTTTTAAAATTGAAGTATAGCTGATTTTCAAAGTTGTGTTACTTTCAGATGTATAGCAAAGTGATTCAGCGATACATATATCCATAACATTTTAAGGAAAAAGTTGAACTTTTTGGCCAACCCAATGCACACACATATACACATTACTCCCAAATTCCTGATTTATCTCTCCCTGACACTTCCCATTTTCCCCTTAGTAACTATAGGGTTTTTTCTGTCTGTGAATCTGCTTCTATTTTGTAAATAAGTTCATTTGTGTTGTTTTAGATTCTACATATAAGCAATGCTGCTGCTGCTGCTAAGTCGCTTCAGTCGTGTCCGACTCTGTGCGACCCCATAGACGGCAGCACACCAGGTTTCCCCGTCCCTGGGATTCTCCAGGCAAGAACACTGGAGCGGGTTGCCATTTCTTTCTCCAATGCATGAAAGTGAAAAGTGAAAGTGAAGTCTCTCAGTCGTGCCCGATTCTTAGCGACCCCATGGACTGCAGCCTACCAGGCTCCTCCGTCCATGGGATTTTTCAGGCAAGAGTACTGGAGTGGGGTGCCATTGCCTTCTCCACATGTAAGTAATATCATATGGTATTTGTCTTTCTCTGTCTGACTTCATTTTCTATGACAATCTTTAGGTCCATCCATGTTGCTGCAATTGACATTATTTTATTCTTTTTCATGGCTGAGTAGTATTCCACCACATCTTCTTTATCCATTTCTCTCGATGGACATTTAGGTTGCTTTTGTCTTGGCTATCGTAAATAGTGCTGAAATGAACACTGGGGTATATGTCTTTTTGAATTACCATTTTCTCTGGATACATGTACAAAAGACTTCTGAGTCATCACAGAAGTAGACAATGGATAGGAGAATGAGCTCTGAGTGGGAGGCCCCTTTGACAAAAGAAGTCTTGAGGGGAGCAAGACTCATGAAAAAGAAGCAGGACTGGGTCTAAACTTTACCAAAGACAGGAAGGCAGCTTCAGGCTTCTGTCTGGTCCCCTATGTGGGGAGACTGAGGGATCAGGAGAGACACTCTGTCTAGGACTCAAGGCAGTGATGCTAGCCCTTTCCTTATACCATCTCTCAGGTCCTTGTAGTTGGAAGGTGGGAAACAGAGGAATCCAAAAACATGCCTCAAGAAGGAAATGATTTACCCTTGGGCACAGTGAAAGGGCTTGCTTGGAGAACTCAGATCCTCCTGGACCAAAACTATCCCTCCCCCCCACCACACACCCCAACTTCACAGCTTCTAAACAAAAAGCACTTGGCACATGTAATTCGGAGGTTATAATGGGTCTAGTTGATTTTTTGGCGTTTCTACTGAGTAGCTCTATCTCCTGACAAATGGCTGAACTTTCCTAATCACTTTGCTATTGTGAGAGACAGGTGTGAAAGCTGTAGGAAATTGGATACTATTTTACCTGGTAGGAGTTAATTGTGCTAACCCTCCTGGGATATTGTGTATATATATTTTTTTAAATCTCAAAATGACTCCCCTTCTGAGAGGTAAGAATTTTACATTCTACTTACATGTTCCTTTAAAACATTATTACTTTCAGTAAATACCTTTGTAGAACTGAAATAAGACCTATCATTAGTATGATATTACTAATAGTACAACTGATAACAATGGCAGCTAATATTTATCAGGTTCTTATCAAATGAAGTTGTCAAATTGGTGTATTAGATGTATTTTATCATTATTTGCTGTTTAGTTGCTAAGTCATGTCTGACTCTTTGCATCCCCATGGACTGTAGTCCACCAGGTTCTTTTCTTCATGGGATTTCCAGGCAAGAATACTGGAGTGGGTTGCCATTTACTTCTCCAGGGGTCTTCCCTGACCCAGATATCAAACACGTGTCTCCTGTATTGGCAGGCAGATTCTTTACTACTGTGTCATCAGAGAAGCCATATTATCATTACACCTCACAACAATTAAGCAAGACAGGGTGTACTGTCATCTCTATCTCACTGACAAGGAGAAGGAAGGAGTGGTGACCCACACAATAAAGTCACCCTGTGCTGTAAAAAGGGTTACAACCAAAGCTTTCTGAGTCCCAAATTGTTCACTTTATACAATGAATCCTCCTGTGACTTAAAGGTGAAAACTTAATTTTTAAACTTGAAAGCCCAAGACCTAACATTATACCAAGCTTGTAGTAGAGACATTTAAGGATATTTACGGAATTGAATTTTCACTTTGAACTCAGGCACTGGATTTGTATCAAGTTATTTTGTACATTGGAGAAAAGGGAGACACTAAATCATCAGGAAACACATGGAAAAAGTAAATGCTGATGCTTTAAAGTTATTAGTAAGGAATCAATTGAATGCATCCTCTCAAGGTATGTCTTGTACAAATGCTGCAACATGACAATAATAATAGTATGCAAACTAATAATAATATCTAAAATTAATAATGTGAAAACATAATAATAATATGTGAACATAATAATACCAAATTATTAGGAGATAGGTGAATTGCCTGCATTCTCTCACTTTAATAAGGCAGCCTCCTGGGCTTTCCAGGTGGTCCAGTTGGTAGAAAATCTACCTGCCAATGCAGGAGACACAAGAGACATGGATTTGATCCCTGGTTCAGGAAGATCCCCTGGAGTAGGAAAGACAACCCACTCCAGTATTCTTGCCTGGAGAATTCCATGGACAGAAAAGCCTGACAGGCTATAGTCTATGAGGTCATAGAGAGTTGAACATGACTGAGTACACAGTGTTGGTCTCAGCAGTCTCTAGGGCAGGTGAGATAACACGAGTGTATACTCTCTCTACCCCCAGCAAATGTTTTCTCCATGGACACATTAACCACAAGAAGCAAGTGGTCATTATCAAACTGAGTGGAGATGGGCATTGCTGGATCAGGGCAGAATGGAGCCTCTCTTTGACATCACTCCTTCTTCTTTCCTCCAAAGTCATCACACATTTTCTATAGACCTCTTCACCCCCACTCAAATATATCATCATAGATCACACAAACAAATTGGGCCAACAGTCATAAACACAACTTTACTGATAAATTGGCTGATAACTGATTAGCTGGTAATGAAGTTTCTGGATTCAAGGACACCTTGCAGATCCTTTGGGAAAAGGACCCAAATCTACTGTAGAAACAAATCACTCTGTGTGTTAATTTTATATCCTACAACTTTACTATATTCGTTGATTAGCTCTAGTAATTTTCTGGTAGAGTCTTTAGGGTTTTCTATGTAGAGGATCATATCATCTGCAAACAGCAAGAGTTTCACTTCTTCTTTTCCTATCTGGATTCCTTTTACTTCTTTTTCTGCTCTGATTGCTGTGGCCAACACTTCCAAAACTATGTTGAATAGAAGTGGTGAGAGTGGATACCCTCGTCTTGTTCCTGATTTTAGGGGAAATGCTTTCAATTTTTCACCATTGAGGGTAATGCTTGCTGTGGGTTTGTCATATATAGCTTTTATTATGTTGAGGTATATTCCTTCCATTCCTTCTTTCTGGAGAGTTTTAATCATAAATGGATGTTGAATTTTGTCAAAGGCTTTTTCTTCATCTATTGAGATAATCATATGGTTTTAATCTTTCAATTTGTTAATGTGGTGTATTACATTGATTGATTTGTGGATATTAAAGAATCCTTGCATTCCTGGGATAAAGCCCACTTGGTCATGATGTATGATTTTTTAAATATGTTGTTGGATTCTGTTTGCTAGAATTTTGTTAAGGATTTTTGCATCTATGTTCATCAGTGATATTGGCCTGTAGTTTTCTTTTTCTGTGGCATCTTTGTCTGGTTTTGGAATTAAGGTGATGGTGGCCTCATAGAATGAATTTGGAAGTTTACCTTCTTCTGCAATTTTCTGGAAGAGTTTGAGTAAGACAGGTGTTAGCTCTTCTCTAAATTTTTGGTAGAATTCAGCTGTGAAGCCATCTGGTCCTGGGCTTTTGTTTTCTGGAAATTTCTGATTGATTACAGTTTCGATTTCCATGCTTGTGATGGGTCTGTTAAGATCTTCTATTTCTTTCTGGTTCAGTTTTGGAAAGTTATACTTTTCTAAGAATTTGTCCATTTCTTCCAAGTTGTTCATTTCATTGGCATAGAGCTGCTGGTAGTAGTCTCTTATGATCCTTTGTATTTCAGTGTTGTCTGTTATGATCTCTCCATTTTCATTTCTGATTTTGTTAATTTGGTTATTCTCCCTTTGTTTCCTAATGAGCATTCCTATACACTAACCATAAGAAAACAGAAAGAGAAATTAAGGAAACAATACCATTCACCATTGCAACAAAAAGAATAAAATACTTAGGAGTATATCTACCTAAAGAAACAAAAGACTTATACATAGAAAACTATAAAACACTGATAAAAGAAAGCAAAGAGGACACAAACAGATGGAGAAACACACTGTGTTCATGGATTGGAAGAATCAATATTGTCAAAATGACTATACTACCCAAAGCAATCTATAGATTCAATGCAATCCCTATCAAGCTACCAACAGTATTTTTCACAGAACTAGAACAAATAATTTCACAATTTGTATGGAAATACAAAAGAACCTTGAATAGTCAAAGTAATCTTGAGAAAGAAGAACGGAACTGGAGGAATCAACCTGCCTGACTTCAGACTATGCTACAAAGCCACAGTCATCAAGACAGTATGGTACTGGCACAAAGACAGAAATATAGATCAATGGAACAGAATAGAAAGCCCAGAGATAAATCCACGAACCTGTGGACACCTTATCTTTGACAAAGGAGGCAAGAATATACAATGGAAAAAAGACAACCTCTTTAACAAGTGGTGCTGGGAAAACTGGTCAACCACTTGTAAAAGAATGAAACTAGAACACTTTCTAACACCATACACAAAAATAAATTCAAAATGGATTAAAGATCTAAATGTAAGACCAGAAACTATAAAACTCCTAGAGGAGAACATAGGCAAAACACTCTCTGACATAAATCACAGCAGGATCCTCTATGACCCACCTCCCAGAATATTGGAAATAAAAGCAAAAATAAACAAATGGGGCCTAATGAACCTTAAAAGCTTTTGCACAACAAAGGAAACTATAAGCAAGGTGAAAAGACAGCCCTCAGATTGGGAGAAAATAATAGCAAACAAAGCCACAGACAAAGGATTAATCTCAAAAAATATACAAGCAACTCCTGCAGCTCAATTCCAGAAAAATAAATGACCCAATCAAAAAATGGGCCAAAGAACTAAACAGACATTTCTCCAAAGAAGACATACAGATGGCTAACAAACACATGAAAAGATGCTCAACATCACTCATTATCAGAGAAATGCAAATCAAAACCACAATGAGGTACCATTACACGCCAATCAGGATGGCTGCTATCCAAAAGTCTACAAGCAATAAATGCTGGAGAGGGTGTGGAGAAAAGGGAACCCTCTTACACTGTTGGTGGGAATGCAAACTAGTACAGCCGTTATGGAGAACAGTGTGGAGATTTCTTAAAAAACTGGAAATAGAACTGCCATATGACCCAGCAATCCCACTTCTGGGTATACACACCGAGGAAACCAGATCTGAAAGAGACACATGCACCCCAATGTTCATCACAGCACTGTTTATAATAGCCATGACATGGAAGCAACCTAGATGCCCATCAGCAAATGAATGGATAAGGAAGCTGTGGTACATATACACCATGGAATATTACTCAGCCATTGAAAAGAATTCATTTGAATCAGTTCTAATGAGATGGATGAAACTGGAGCCCATTATACAGAGTGAAGTAAGCCAGAAAGGTAAAGACCAATACAGTATACTAACACATATATACGGAATTTAGAAAGATGGTAACGATAACCCTATATGCAAAACAGAAAAAGAGACACAGATGTACAGAACAGACTTTTGGACTCTGTGGGAGAAGGCGAGGGTGGGATGTTTCAAGAGAACAGCATCAAAACATGTATATTATCCAGGGTGAAACAGATCATCAGCTCAGGTTAAATGCATGAGACAAGTGCTCGGGCCTGGTGCACTGGGAAGACTCAGAGGGATCGGATGGAGAGGGAGGTGGGAGGGTGGAATGGGATGGGGAACACATGTAAATCCATGGCTGATTCATGTCAATGTATGACAAAAACCATTACAATATTGTAAAGTAATTAGCCTCCAATTAATAAAAATAAATGGAAAAAAAAAAAAAAGGAAACAAATCACTTGGGCAAGATGCACAAGCTTAGCTTATTCCCTCTGCTTGGAATGAAAAGGCTGCCTACAGAATGTGTAGAAATAGCATCCTTTGAACTATTTAAAAAGTCCTGTTAGGGTCTTTTCTTTGATCCATTGAGAAAAATATTTTTAGAAGGACAAGTTTGTAACCAACAGTCCTATGTGTAAAGACCACCACTTCTTTATTGGACAAAACATACTGCATGAATTGTCTGGCTGCTCTCAAACTGGCTACACATAAGACACACTGGGATAAATATAAACGGAGATTCTTGGAGCCATCCAAGACTTTTGGGTTTGTTTGTTTGTTTGTTTGGTCACTGCCACATGGCATCAGGGATCTTTAGTTCCCTTACCGGGGATCCAGTCCATTCCCCCTGCAGTGGAAGTGTGGGGTCTTTTCAGTGCACTGCCAGGGAAGTCCCAAGCCATCCAAGACTTTATTAATCAATGGTGGGGCTTCAAAAATTTCTCTTAATGATGCTGATGTCTCACCAGTTTGATAACTGCTTTTTTCCTTTTTGTCAAACTATGAAAAGCATTGAAAAATTTAGCCTTAAGCACTTCAAGTTGATCATTTTTTAATCACTTATTCCAAGATTATACTAATTTTTACCTATAACAGGTGACCTTCTCATCATTGCAACACCCCTGCTAGTGGACCTGCTGCTCACATGTTATGAGGTCCTGTCCCACATATAGACTGCCTCTTGAAAGCAGGCAGCTGGCTAGAAGTTGTACAGGTATGTGCAGGTGGGTGAGTCCCAGTAATTATACTCTTTCAGTCTTAAGCAGACCTCTACAGAGAAAAAACAACAAACTTTGACCTTTCTGTTCTAATCCTTGCAACACCTCAGTGAAATAGGCAGGGCTGGGTCATTTGTTTAGGTAGATAAGGAAGCTGAACCCCAAATAGGTTATGCAATCCTTCTAAGATTGCACAGGCTAGAAGTTGTTCCAATGAACCACTTCTGTGTGTGTGTGTGTGTGTGTGTGCGCGCGCGCACGTGCTCAGTTACTCAGTCATGTCTGACTCTTTGGGGCCCCATGAACTGTAGCCTGCCAGGCTCTTTTGCTTATGGAATTTTCCAGGCAAGAATACTGGAGTGGGTTGCCACTTCCTCCCCCAGGGGATCTTCTGGACCAGGGATTGAAACGGTGTCTCTTGGGTTTCCTTCTCTGGCAGGTGGATTTTTTATTTACCACTAGCGATACCTGTAAAGACAGAACCACTTCTACTAGGAACCAAACTCAGGTCTTCTGACTCAGATTAGGCTGTCACTGATTAGGCAATAATAGATAAACATGTGTACACACCCAGACACACACACACTTAAAACACACACACATACACAGAAAGATACCTGTGATTTGTATCAACCAAAAGACTTTTAGTGATTACCCTATAGCTAGGCTAGTAGAGAATGACTGATATGTTTCTCTTAAATGTACTTTTTTTGTCTAAGGTATGGATATTTTTGTTTAGATAAATACTTATATAAGTTAACTGTTCAATGCCTTGTAAGTTCTTACAGTTTGTGTTAAATATTAACTCATCAGTAGTCTTCTGTCTGGCTAATTCTCCACCAATGCATGCTTCCTATTTCCATTTCAGGGCTTTCTTCTCTATAAAATGGGTGATCACTGGGATTGAGCACTGACATTCTATGGCTTTTCTTTCTATTGTTTGTTATATATGCTATTCCATTCACCACCAACTTTTCTTGCACGATTGCTATGCAGATGGCAGGGCTCTAGACATCAGCCTTGGGACCTAGGAGGAGCAATGATGCTACTTCTTGCTCTGAGTGGTTGTGGCGTATTATCTGTACTTCCTCATGTCTCACTTCCTCCCTTTTAGTTCTCTATATATAACTTCATCTTATGCAACTGTGAGCTTCCCACATTCAACTGAGAGTCTCTTGGCCCAAGAACAGTACAGTGAAAGGAGAAGTGAACAATTTGGAGGGCTGCAAGATTGGAAATATTATTATATTCAATTAGTATAATGGGCAATAGACAAGGAGACTGAAGAATAGACAGGTTAAGTAAATTGTCCAAAGTTACATAACAGTTAAGGGACAAGACTCTAGTCTTGTAACCACTAGGCTATACTGTCCCACTCCATGTACTTCATGAAGGAAATTTATGAGCTATGCCATGTCCAGCCTCCTTTATGCCATGTAAACACATTTCCTCCACCAGGAAGTAAGGAAACAAGAAGGACCTGATGGTGTGTTTTTACCAGGGCACAGGATGAATCTTTACGACTGATGGGCAAGGCACCAGCCAGGTGAAGGTGAAAATGGAGGGCAACTTGGACAACTGGCTGCAATTATTTGCTTGGGGCAGCTACACTGTTGGCCCCAAATAAATCGGGAGAAACAGCACTTGGCAAATGCTAATAATCACAAATAAAGCCTCTGTTGTTTCTTCAGCACTTTTTTTTTTTTTTTGGTCTTATGTCTCAATCAGTACTTAGAAAAACAAAGACACAGCCTTCCTGAGCCTGGAGCTATTCTCGCAAGACACGATGAAAATGAAAAAGAAATACACAGTCCTGGATGGAGTCAGTTTCGTATTTGTTTTATAACAGTTGCATCAGGCAGAGTAGTGAAACAGGGTGACTCTTTGTTTTATATTCTTTATTTTTTTTCAGTTTTATTCATTTATTTGTTTTTTTACTTTACAATATTGTATTGGTTTTGCCATACATTGACATGAATCTGCCATGGTTGTACATGTGTTCCCCATCCTGAACGCCACCTCCCACCTCCTTTCCCATCCCATCCCTCTGGGTCATCCCAGTGTACCAGCCCCGAGAACCCTGTATCATGCATTGAACCTGGACTGGCGATTCGTTTCACATATGATAATTTACATATTTCAATGCCATTCTCCCATATCATCTCACCCTCGTCCTCTCCCACAGAGTCCAAAAGACTGTTCTATACATCTGTGTCTCTTTTGCTGTCTCACATACAGGGTTATCATTACCATCTTTCTAAATTCCATATATATATGCGTTAGTATACTGTATTGGTGTTTTTCTTTCTGGCTTACTTCACTTTGTATAATAGGCTCCAGTTTCATCCACCTCATGAGAACTGATTCAAATGTGTTCTTTTTAATAGCTGAGTAATATTCCATTGTGTATATGTACCACTGCTTTCTTATCCATTAGTCTGCTGATGGACATCTAGGTTGCTTCCATGTCCTGGCTATTATAAATAGTGCTGCGATGAACATTGGGGTACACCTGTCTTTTTCAATTCTGGTAACTCTTTGGGATCATTTTCAGAAGAGGTTTTGAAGCTCAGTTTTAAAAGGAGATGCTTTATTTTAGAGCAGTGTTTGGCAAACTTTTTCTCTAAAGGAAGAGATGGTAAATATTTTAGACTTTGGGGGCTAATGATCCAAACTGAGGATATAATATAATGAGAGAGACAAGAGGAAAAGGCTCCATTTGCCTGGGGTGGTCCAAGGTCAAATGGGGTGGTAAGCATGCTTTGGGCTCAGGTCCTGACAGATATTCTTCAGAGGATCCCTGACTTAAGGGAGGAGAGTCAGGCTATGTCAGCGGAAGTGGTCCCTCACTTTTTATTATGATGTGACCCTTAGTTTCAGATGCCTTCTTCTCTTTCCAGAGAGCATGGCCTTCTTAACCAGAGAAGATGGCTGGGGTTATTCTGAGATTTACGTCTTCTCTTGTCTTCCACACTGAGTTCTCACCACCGAGTGCCCGCAGCAACCAGAGAGCAGAGACCTCAACATGCAGCTGGCGATTAGTGCGGGGTGTGGCCAAGTGAGAGGCATCCAGGGGTAGGATGAGGAACTGGAGTGGAAAGAACGCTGGCATGCTTTTCATGCCTCAAGCCGCCAGTCTGCTACAGCAGTGCCATGAGCTGTACAAAGAGAGAGCAGTCTGAATTCTGCCCACAGGCAGCCACTGTTTTAGGATAGGGCTGAACATGACATGGAATGAAAACTGAGCTTTTCCAGTCCTGTGGCCACTGCTGAGTTTTCCAAATTTGCTGGCATATTGAGTGCAGCACCTTCACAGCCTCATCTTTTAGGATTTGAAATAGCTCAGCTGGAATTCCATCACCTCCACTAGCTTTGTTCATGGTGATGCTTCCTAAGGCCCACTTGACTTTGCATTCCAGGCTGTCTGGCTCTAGGTGAGTGAGCACACCATCATGATTATCTGGGTCATGAAGATCTTTTTTGTATAGTTCTTCTGTGTATTCTTGCCACCTCTTCATAATATCAGTTTTCATTCCAATCCCAAAGAAAGGCAATGCCAAAGAATGCTCAAACTACCACACAATTGCATTCATCTCACATGTTAGTCAAGTAATGCTCAAAATTCTCCAAGCCAGGCTTCAACAATGCACTAACTGTGAAGTTCCAGATAGTCAAGCTCGTTTTAGAAAAGGCAGATAAACCAGAGATTAAATTGCCAACATCCATTGGATCATCCAAAAACCAAAAGAGTCCCAGAAAAACATCCACTTCTACTTTATTGACTATGCCAAAGCCTTTGTGTGAATCACCACAAACTGTGGAAAATTCTGAAAGAGATGGGAATAACAGACCACCTGACCTGCCTCTTGAGAAACCTGTCTGCAGGTCAGAAAGCAACAGTTAGAACTGGACATGGGACAACAGACTGGTCCCAAATAGGAAAAGGAGTACATCAAGGCTGTATATTATCATCCTGCTTATTTAACTTATATGCAGAGTACATCATGAGAAATGCTGGGGTGGATGAAGCACAAGCTGGAATCAAGATTGCTGGGAGAAATATCAATAACCTCAGATATGCAGATGACACCACCCTGATGGCAGAAAGCGAAGAAGAACTAAAGAGGCTCTTGATGAAAGTAAAAGAGGAGAGTGAGAAAATTGGCTTAAATCTCAACATTCAGAAAACTAAGATCATGGCATCTGGTCCCATCACTTCATGGCAAATAGATGGGGAAACAGTGTCAGACTTTATTTTTTGGGGCTCCAAAATCACTGCAGATGGTGATTGCAGCCATGAGATTAAAAGACACTTACTCCTTGGAAGGAAAGTTATGACCAACCTAGACAGCATATTAAAAAGCAGAGACATTACTTTGCCAACAAAGGTCCGTCTAGTCAAGGCTATGGTTTTCCCAGTAATCATGTATGGGTGTGAGAGTTGGATTATAAAGAAATCTGAGTGCTGAAGAATTGATGCTTTTGAACTGTGGTGTGGAGAAAACTCTTGAGAGTCCCTTGGACTTCAAGGAGATCCATCCTATCCATCCTAAAGGAAGTCAGTCCTGAATATTCACTGGAAGGACTGATGCTGAAGCTGAAACTCCAATACTTTGGCCACCTGATATGAAGAGCTGACTCATTTGAACTTTCTGTGGAAGTATTGCTCCTATCTCATCAGGTTATCTACATGATTTGATTTGATTAATGATGTTTTTAAGAACTGGTGATGTAATACTAGGTTGATGAACCATGCCATGATTTCTTTGGTAATTCCCTGATGCTAGGAAAGATTGAAGGCAGGAGGAGAAGGAGATGACAGAGGATGAGGTGGTTCAATGGCATCACCGACTCAATGGACCAGAGTTTGAGTAAACTTCGGGAGTTGGTGATGGACAGGGAGGTCTGGCATGCTGCAGTCCTTGGGGTTGCAGAGAGTCAGACATGACGAGTGACTGAACTGAACTGAACATGGCATGATTATATTGAAGAGGTGCACTGGAATAAATGGAAACTGGAGAAACATGTTCCTCCCAAGAAGCTAAGACAGGTCCAGAATATGATAGTCTGAGAAGCTGAATTTGGAAGTCGTAGGTGGGTAAAGGAATTGGCAATGTGGGCCTTACCACGAAGGTAGAGGCTAGTGTCATAGGCAGGGGTTTTACAGCGACGGGTCTCAGAAACCCATGTGGCTTACTGCTTCCTCTTCCCTATAAAAGGCTTATTTGTAAAATTCTGTCAATTGTTGTATGATTCATGGGAATTTTTGGTGGAAGTATTGCTCCTATCTCATCAGGTTATCTACATGATTTGATTTGATTAATGATGTTTTTAAAAACTGGTGATGTAATGCTAGGTTTATGAACCAGGCCATGATTTCTTTGGTAACTTCCAGTTCATTCTGCCAAGAAAATGTATGTACTTTTCATATGTACTTGGATTCTGGAGCAGCTGCAGAGCTATGTTGTCACTCAGCCCAAATATTGTTGCAACTGAGAGGTAAAACTCAGGTTTTTTTTTTTTTTTTTTAAGTTTAAGCAGATTCTATTAATTTTTATTATTTTAACTTTTATGAGTTTGAGTCTCAAATATTGTAAAGTAACTAGCTTCCAATTAAAATAAATTAATTAATTTAAAAAAACAACAGCAAAAAAAGAAACTCAGTTTTTATAGTCACAGAGATTTTTGAAGCCATTTGTTATGCAACAAAGCTGAATGATACAAGGTAAAATTTAGAAAAGCAGAAAAGAAGCTTCAATGAGTGAAATCTGTTACTAGACATGAAAACCAGATACCAAGCTAAGGGTTAAGGCCAGGACTCACTCCCATGATGATGAGATAAGGCAGGACATGATGTCTAGTGGCCCTGGTCCCAGGATACTGGACAGGATGTCTAGACAGGAATTGAGATTTATGAACTAGTTTGTCTTCCTTGAGCCACAAAGTTAGGGCTAGCAGCAGTGACCTTAACCCAAGCCAAGTCATTCAAATCCATGTATATTAAGAGTTTCTCACTTTATATCAGGAGTTAAACCATGAGCTAAGGATTCAGAGACAACTAAGAAGGCAAGCTCAGGTACTCATGGTGAGGAGGGTACATCAGGAAGTTTCTTGAGAGGACACTGGGTCTGGAAGGATGGGTAGATGAGTGGATTGAGGGACCAGCAGGCATAACTCCATGGAAGCATAAGGATTGGCCCAAGTTCCTTAAGTCCCTCCTTCCTACTCAAGATTGGTCCACGAGCAGTTCCTTAAAGTAGCTTCACAAATCACTTGTGTCAGAAACAGCTTCATAAAACTCACATATCCTGCCCCCAAGTCTGATAAATCAGGGTTTCTAGATCTGAAACCTCAGAATATGCAAAATGGACCCTTCTTGTGACTCTGCACTCAAGTCTGAGCCCCAGGGATGCAGCTCAGTGGGTCTCAGGCCAGCTTCACATTGAATCATCTGGGCCGCTTATAAGATATAACATGCCTGCATCTCAACATGGAGGTCTTCCTTGACTGATCTGGTATAGGGCTCAAGCGCTGGCATGTTTTAGAAATTTCCTAAATTTATTTTGATGCAAACTCAGTTTGAGAATCATTGGTATAGAGAAAAATATCAGTTCATAGCTACTGCATATTCAGGATGTGTATCATGAAGATAACATTCAGGGTACTGTTGTGGCTGGAGTAATCAAATTGAGAATGGTTTTTTTTTTTTTTTTAAAGAAGCTCAAAATATTGAAATCTAATAGGAAAATAGTGCCTGGTACAGGGTAAGCATTCAAAGTCATCAGTTGAGTGGATTAATGAAGACATATGTCCAAAGAGTTTGAGTATTGAAAGCAAGTCTTCTAGGTTATTCTAACTGGGGTTTAGGACCCACTGTTCTAGAGACAATGTGGGAAAGGGGTAGGGAGGGATGGGATAGGGAGAGGAGAAAAACCTGAGTGTAGCTGGGCCTCAAGAAGGCCAGGAACCAGGCCTTGACAGGATGATCTGGCTCAAAGAGAACAAGGGCTTAATTCTCAGTTGCCTTGAGGGCCTGGAGACTTTTTGTGTTATTGCTTCTAATACAGAACTTATTCTCAGAACATGTGCTAAGTTATCTACCAGTTTCGGGTTTTGCTTATTGCATTTTCAGAATTGAATTTTTCAAGAGTGATTGCCACAATACAATTCTGTGAACTTGTAGCACTGAACATTTCTAATTAGGTTGCTATAGCCCTTAGCCAAATTACTGCAAATGTCATCTCTCTCTGCACTCTTTTTGATGCAAAAATGTAGGGCAGTCAGCAATATACACAATTTAATCTTAACACAGGCAGACGCTGCTCTTGGTGACAGAAGGGTCTGTTTTCCATTAACCCAAAATTTGCTTAGTCAAGCAATTCCCTCATTATACAGCCTGTATCCAAAAGGATGTTTCTGTCTTTCAAGCAGGCTGCTAATTGCTTGAGCAATTAGCTCTCCATAAAAATGTGAGTAATCGCCCTATCTCTGAATGGTTGGTATGTCGATCATGCCCATGGGCCAGTCTTGGTCATTCCTAGTCTCCTCTGCTGGCACTGTCCCAGGTTTCAGAGATTCTGCATCAGTAGGACACATGGCAGGATTGACAAGTGCATTTCCAGCCCTGGCATTGTTCTTTGTAGAGGAAATTGTATTCAGTTATCAAAATTTTTTTTTGTAACTTCTGATTAGGTCAGCCTCATGACCTAATGCCTTCACCTTTGTCCTCCAAGTCCCATTTTTTTCAGATAGTTCCATAAATTCTTCCCATGCCCCAGCCTGGACCAATTCATGAGCAAACAAATCATAACAAAATAAAATGAACCATTGATCAAGAGGAATAGTAGTTGCCAGCATTGAATACTCACTATGTATGAGTTACTGAATTGGGCCCATTGTTGTTGTTCAGTCACTAAGTTATGTCTGCCTCTTTGCAACCCCATGGACTGTAGCCCGCCAAGCTCCTCCATCTATGGAATTTCCTAGGCCAGAATATTGGAGTGGGTTGCCATTTTCTTCTTCAGGGGATCTTCCCAAGCCAGTGATTGAACCTGGGTCTCCTGCACTGCAGGCTGATTCTTTACCACTGAACCACCAGAGAAGCCCAGATTAGGCCCTTTAGGTCACATTTAATTCTGGCTGCAGTTCAAAGTATATGCATTATTATTCCCAATTTACAGACAAAAAAACTGAGTCAGTGAAAATAAGTGAGTTGTGAAATAACCAGCTACACAACATCTGATTGTACAGCTCTTTCTTACAATGGTTTAAACAACATAGCTATGGGTGTTAAAAATAGCCATCCTTTATGACTTGGAATCCTCAGCCCCATGAACAATGGGCTCCCTAGGCACATTCCTATCTGCGTTTTTTTTCCGGAGATGAAGCTGATTTCCCAAGAATATTTATTCTCCAGTCTTTGGGATCTGCTTTCTATGAATAATCATCTAAAATAAAGCTTACTTTAAACCCCTGACTCTTGAGAATTGTCTATTCCAGTTTCTTCATTGCTGAGATTGACCCATTAATTAGTATCAGATCTGATCCTCTGACTTCACCAGGAGAATCCCTTTGAATTCATTTGGGAGACAAGGAAGATGTGCAAGCTTTTGGGAACTGAGGTCTTCTCTATCACATAGCCAGCATCACATAAAATGGACTCTTGGCATCTCCTCATTATTCGCAACCTTGGTTATGAACTGATTTTCCTGATCTATTTCTTTGTCCCATTACATGTTGGTCTGATTTTATAAGTTTATAAGCTTGTTGGTTCATGAATTCATTTTTACTTTTAACCCCACTTCCCTCTGGCTTCTCAAAGGAGACTGTGAGTTTCTTCTTTGTCAGTCACTTTGTCTCTGGCCACACTGTAGTCAGCTCACCTGAACTATCTCACACTTTGGTCTTCTCCTACCTTCTAGTTCATCGCCAACTAGAAGTCTCATAAGCATCTTAATGACTCTGACTATTGGTATTCATGGAGAACTGTGTCCTGTGGATTCTTATTCCTAAATATCTTTGAAGTTCTTACCTTTTCCTCCATTACCTTTCCTACTTTCCTGTTCTAGACCCTCATCACTTATCATCTTGGTTAGGAAAAAAACTGCCCTCTACATCTCTAAAAATAACATCCTGATATTCTATTTTCTCCCTTTCCATCAGGGTGATCTTTCTAAAGATTATGCTCCTCCTTTTTAAACCTTTCAAAGGATACCCATGTTTTCAAGATAAAGTCTGAAGCTCTTATGATAGCTATCTTACTGATATTTCAAATTGTATTCACCTTTCAAAATCCTACATAAACTTCCTCTCTTTGTCTATCTCAATTTACTCTATCCCCAAGCAATTTCTAACACAGCATTTCTTAAATTAGATTGTAATAATTTATCATGAGCTTTTCTCACCTCTCTGAATTTTATACACCTTGACTAGGCAAAGACTGAGTCAAGTTAATCTCTGTATCCCCAAAGATAGAGCAGTGTCTGGCACATATCAGATGTGCACTAATTGTTTGCTAAGTGAATGGATGTGTGAATCAGTTAATGGTGGAAATAGAGGTCAGCATCACCATTGCTTTCCTTCCTGCTGGGTTCAGAGTGTTTGCTCGTGTCCACCTAGGAAACAGTGAGTGCCTCATTAGGATACAGAGATGGAAGTAGTCATGAAAAACCAATGAAACTGCTCCGTTTCTTTTCAATCAGTTATATGCCAAGCTAACTCTATGGGCCTTTATGCTGTAGAAAACATTCATTCAAAGCATTTACTTTTCAAATATCCCACCCTCACATTCTCCCACAAAGTTCAAAAGTCTGTTCTGTGTTTCTGTGTCTCTTTTTCTGTTCTGCATATAGGGTTATCGTTATCACCTTTCTAAATTCCATATACATGTGTCAGTATGCTGTAATGTTCTTTATCTTTCTGGCTTACTTCACTCTGTATAATGGGCTCCAGCTTCATCCATCTCATTAGGACTGGTTCAAATGAATTCTTTTTAATGGCTGAGTAATATTCCATGGTGTATATGTACCACAGCTTCAGTGCTCGGGCCTGGTGCACTGGGAAGACCCAGAGGAATCGGGTGGAGAGGGAGGTGGGAGGGGGGATCGGGATTGGGAATACATGTAAATCCATGGCTGATTCATATCAATGTATGACAAAACCCACTGGGAAAAAAAAAATAATAATAAAAAAAATAAATAAAAAAATAAAAAAAAAAAAAAAGCATTTACTTTTTTAAGCTCAGATTTGCATATGCCCTTAGCTTGTGAACAGGGAGATGCAGTTGCAAAATTACTCAGAAATAGGATTTTGTGACTGCAATCAGAATAGGATAAAAGCAGGAGGGTTGATAATGTTGGTAACAGAAGGAAAATGAAAATTGTAGGTGGAGAGCAGGTTCAGTAAGTGATTCTTCTCCTGCCTATAACCTCAGTGACATTAGAACAGAATGAAAAGGTAAAATGATGGTCTTTAGAGGGTCTTGCCATTCCACCAGCTACTTATGAGCACCATCCTGGGCCAGGCACTCTGCTCGGCTCCCAGAATAAAGAAATACTGAAGATGAGCTCTCTGCTCCTGGTTTGACATGGAGCAGAGATGCAAAATAGGTCGTTATGGGCAATGTAGAGATTAGTAGACTAGAGAATGGACAATGTACCCTGGATGTACAAAAGGGATGAAAGTCATCCTAGAGACCTTGGGAGAACTTTGCAGGGGTGACATTTGGGATGAAAACGGAAGGGCGATACAGGGAAAATAGCATTCCAGCTGGAGAGAAGAGTTTGTCTAAACTTCCCAGTGTGTGAAGAGACGTGGTCAAGGAGTGATGCAAGAGGCAATGGTGACAAATGAGTCTGAGGAGGAAGTTGGGCAGAGTCATTTCATGAGCAGAGATCCAGGAGCCAGTGGAGGAGCTGAAAGAGGGCTTGACTTGACCCCACAAAGACTGTACATTCAGGGACTTCTTAAAGCTTGAAGCTTGTATAATTTAAGAAATTTTCTATAAATTGAAGAATGTTTATGCTTGTACTTTATACTGATAGAAAATTAAGTACAAATTTGTGAAAGTGAAGGGCTCAGAGCTCATTAGCTTGAAGGTAAATTGTCTTCTGGTTCAGAGAGGGTGGACTTGATTGGTATAAAAGGTCCTACTTTTAAATAAATTCTGAAGATAAAGTGGGACCTACTTTGCTAGAAAGAAGACAAGTAGACCCATAAAACACACAGAAACCCAGTTTAGAATGACTGAACCAGCCTCTGTAAAGAAGTCCTCTGGCTCTGGAGAGCTGTCCTGTCTCTCTTTATACAGAATTGGCAGGCTGTATCTTTTAACAGTCCTATCACCATATCATCAATTTCACCTTCTGCTCCTGAAAGGATGTTAATCCAATGGAGGAGGAAGGTGGGAAACCCTAAGACAGGTGAGGAATTTTATTTTTTAAGATTGCCACGTATCCCACATATAAATTAGAAGTAGTTAACATTCCAGTAATTTGTTTATAGAAGGAAATGTCATAAGAAGTGATCTGAAATAATTAACCTATACATGCCATTTCATGTCCTTTCTAAGCATCTCTGGAAAGAGAACTTGGAGAGAAAAAAAAAAAAAATTGCTGACTTTTCCCAAGATTTTCTTTTTTTTTTTTTTTAAATTTTTATTATTATTTTTTTTTCCAGTGGGTTTTGTCATACATTGCTATGAATCAGCCATGGATTTACATGTATTCCCAATCCCGATACCCCCTCCCACCTCCCTCTCCACCCGATTCCTCTCGGTCTTTGTCGTGCATCTTATACCAGTCAGCTGGTTTGGATTTTTGAACACCTCTGCCACTGTTTGTGTCTCTACTATTTGTAGCATATTGTAGGTGAGGTCAAGCCACTTGTATACTCCCCACAGTTTATAAATGGTAGAGTTCACGTTTGAAACCTGGTCTTCCCAGCCCCCATACTTAGTCTTTTCCCATTGTTGCTGTTCAGTCACTCAGTTGTGTCCAACTCTTTGCGACCCTATGGACTGCAGTATGCCAGGCTTTCCTGTCCTTTACCATCTCCCGGAACTTGCTCAAACTCATGTCCATCGAGTCGGTGATGCCATCCAACCATCTCATCCCCTGTCATCCCCTTTTTCTCCTGCCTTCAATCTTTCCCAGCATCAGGGTTTTTTCCAATGAGTCAGTTTTTTGCATCAGGTGGTCAAAGTACTGGAGCTTCAGCCTCAGCATTAGTACCTCCAATGAATAATCAGAATTGATATCCTTTAAGACTGACTGGTTCGATCTCCTTGCAGTCCAAGGGACTCTCAAGAGTCTTCTTCAAAATCGCAGTTCAAAAGCATCAATGCTTCAACGCTCAGCCTTCTTTATGGCCCAACTCACACATCTCACATCCATTTCCCATTAAGAATTTTATTTTCTTAAATCATCACAGTTTTAAAAAATGATTGCAGGCCACCTAAGGCACCCACAAAAAATTCCAATTTGCTTTCAAATAATTCAGCCTTTTTAAGAATTTGATATTTTGCTGGCATTACTCATTAGAAATTATGGGAATGAACACTGGTAATTTCTCGTGATTCTGCCATGCCATTTCAATATTTTTTTTTTTCTTGATGTGGACCATTTTTAAAGTCTTTATTGAATCTGTTACGATATTTCTTCTGTTTCATGTTTTGGTTTCTTGGTCATGATCCCTGTGGGATCTTAGCTTCTTTACCAGAGATCAAACCTAGAGCCTCTATGCTGGAAGGCAAAGTCATAACCACTGGACCACCAGGGAAGACCCTGCCATGCCATTTCTTGACTCAGATACCCTCATTGGAAGTCCATTTCCTGCACTTCTCCTCCCCGTGCTGGTGTGCAGACACTATTGATGCATGACAGCATCACATGCCAATTACACAACATCATGTAGTTCTTTCACTATAAATGGAATGAACTGGATATTCCTATCGTGAGTGCCTTGATTTCTTGCCCAAAAGTCTTATCTCATTGTTCTCACTTCTGGAGTGCTTCCCTGCATTGTAATTAAATACTATTCTACTTTCAGAGGTAATTTTGACATTTGCATGTGACCATGTCTCCAAGCCTGGGCAGGGTCTTCCTTGTATGTATCATCTTATTCAAGTGTAGATCCATTCTCTTGTCTTCTGTAATTGGCTATGGCCTTTTCAAGGATATAATCAGTGTCTGGCTCATCTCTATATCTCTCACAGCATGAGCTGAATGTGTTTTTATAATTGCTAGAATGCATGGGTAGATACATTTAGGTATAATGATCTTTGACAAACCTTATTAGTTCTGTAACATCTCCATACTAGTAGAACTTGATTAAAGCAGCTAGCAATTTTATGAACTCTTTTCAACTTTCATACTATATATCAGTTTCCAGAAAGCCCTAAAAGAGCTTTCTATATTTCAGTGATAGGAGGAGAGCCATTTCTGATGGACAGAATTATCCATACAGGTGATTTCACATGTTTCTACTCCATATAACAGATGGATATATTCATCTCTTCTTAAAGAAAGGAAAGCTAACTTGTCTAACATGAAGAAATTAAACTGAAGTGAATGGAATTTAGTCACCTTTCTATGTAATTGGCTACAGACACTTCAATCAGGACCCTTCCTAGGATCAATATTTTTTCTCAGTGACAGAGACTGTTAAGTGGCTTTTTGGAAATGCCCTAGAGCTCTGAAGAAAGAACCTATATAAATTCGAGGGATTGAACTTTTGAAAAGTGAAGAAAAAGAGAATCAGAGAAGCATCTGTCATAGTCATTGCAAGAGGGATAAAATGGACAGCTTCATCTGTACAGTTTTGATCTTCTTCCTCTCTCTCTCATGAAACAGAAATGCCATAAACTTGGTGAATCACAGTATTAACAAGGAAAAGAATTTGATGAGATTCTTCAGTATGTATCTATTGACTGGGAGGAGACAGTGGATTCAAAGCTGGTTAAAACTTATCCAGTGAAGGCAGAAAATGGACAGTTGCCATCCCACAAAGACACTTAATGATCTGCTCTAGCAGTGTCTCCTTTATACCATTTGCATCCACAAATTGTGTAGAGATATGCATGGTCTACTTGTGGAAGGAATACATAAAATAACACTGAGTGGGAGAACTCTACACATGAAGTTGTATTTGTAGAAGTCCAGAGCATGTGGAAAAAGAGAACGCTCTTAGCTACCCAATGTAAACATGAAAGTGATGATAGGGAATTTGAAAGTCAATATTGTGAAGAATTTTTCACAAGCACTTTTGAATGCTTGGGCTGCTTGGTAAAACTTAGATAAAAATACACCCTGAGGGTAATTTAGTTGTTATGACCTAGCTTAAATTCTCTCATGGTAAAACAGGTTAGACCTTTTCAATGTAGTTTATCCAACAGAACTAAGATCAATGGGTAGAAGTTAGCTTGAATAAGAAAGTCCCTGCATGTGGAAATTAAACAGTTAAATCAGGGAATATTTCCTGAATGGATAAACAACAGGGTCCTACTGTATAGCCCAAATGTATTCAATATCTTGTGATAAACCATAATGAAAAAAATATATATATATACACACACATATATAAAAAAACTGCATCACTTTGTTGCAGAGAAGAAATTAAACACATTGCAAATCAACTATACTTTAATAAAATTTTTTAAAAAAGAAATTCATCCAAAGACTAGGTCTAGGAAGTAGAACCTCTGGATTTTTGTAGCAATTCTGGCTATCTCATGCAAATTACTTGATAACTCTGGGCCACAATGCTTTATTGAAATAAGAGAAGTTTGTATTAGATTATAAAATAGTCTAAGACTATACTGGGCTTTATGCCATTCCTGGTTTGCTATACCACATGCGGAAATAAATTAGACCAAAGATCCAATGTAATGTTGAGCACCAAGAAACAAATGTAATCACCAATGTTAATGGAAAAAGAAATGTGGGTGAAAACAAAAGGCTTGATAAGTTGGTTTCATTAAAGACTTATTTGATGATGTATTTTTTTTTTAATTAATAGACTTTATTTCTTAGATCCAGCAAGTCTTGTACCATTTCTGGAACTTTACAGTGTGGTGTGTATTTAGGAAACACAAGAAGTCCTCTCATTGGGGCTTACTGATATTTATATATAAAGTAATAGAAGGGCTTTTTAAAGAGGCACACTATTCTTGCCTGGAGAATCCCAGGGGCGGGGGAGCCTGGTGGGCTGCAGTCTATGGGGTCGCACAGAGTCGGACACGACTGAAGCGACTTAGCAGCAGCAGCAGCATTCTTATAGAGGAGGCAAATCCTCCTTAGCAATGTAACTCTTTCACTTTCCTCCTTAACCCCTTTCTATATTATTAACTCTAAATTATAAATTTAATTTCAAAGCTTAAAGGGACTTTTTTCCCCTAGGAGTGGGGTAAATGAAAACTCACAGACTCTCCTTCAACAGAGATTATAGAAAAATTTATCTACATATCACTCATCCTCCATTTGTGTTTCATTTTTATCTGCCTCCTTACTTCTGTCTAAGCAGTATTTGCTTGAATTTGTAAGAATTAAAATATAAACGTGCATTCATATTTTTATTGAGCCTAGTCTTTTCAGATTGAGCTGTTGTGATGCCATGGTCAAATCTTGGTGTCAATGCCAGCTTGTAGCTGGAAGCAAAATTATTTCTTGCAACCTGCATTTATAGACAAAGACAGTAAAGCAAAGTAGAAAAGTCATGGGGCCCGGCTTCTGTGGCTGGCTGTGCATTTTCCTCGAAGCCCTCAGTGCCCTGGGCTCACACCCATTACAGAGCTCCTAACATTGCCCAGTGATCCATGAGGCTGCTTATTTTCTCTTTTCCTAAGCTCTGAATTTCTTGAAGGCAAGTACTTTTATCCCCATCTGTTAACAAAGACTAGACCATTGTACCTACCACAGGCAAGCATCCTTTTTAGACAGTTTTTATCTATCAGCAGTAACAGAGATTGTGTTCTGCACTGTGACAAAGAGACTTTTATCTGAGTGTAAGCAGCAAAATTTGGTATAAGATGTGTCTCCACTCAGCTTCTGTATTTCATAACCATTACCCCTCCATATAGTACTAGGTCATTAGGCTCCAAATTCTTGGGTCAGGATTTCATCACATTTTTGCATCATGCAAAGATACAAAAACAAAACAAAACAAAATGATATACTAAAAAAAAACAAAAAAAAAGGATTTTGTTTTCTGATCCACCTGAGGGAAACTGCTACACAACTCTTGCCTTTAATGTGGACTTTGTGTGTTTCAGAGTAAGTTGTTTTTTTTTTTTTTCCCAGAAATGATTTTTAGAAACCAAATCTTGATCATCTTTTAATCTTGGCTTGACAACGTTCCAGATGAACTGTCACTTTTGCTTCATAATTAAAAAGTGAAATAGAGCCCTTTTCAGCTATTTTTCTCCAACTTGCCATTAGAAATGAACACAAGTCATTGCCGATACACGGATTTATATTTCCTAGAAATAGCGAAGTGGATGGGCAAGAAGATATAAACCAACTTAAATTAAATTGGTTCTGCATATGAAGTGGCTGCCTGCTTCTGGGCAGACTTTATTTCATCCATAAATACTTAATAGAAATTGGTGGTCTCTGAGTTTTGCTGGAGGGAATACTTTTCATTCTTACTGACTTTCCCAGGTGGCTATGGGAAAGAGAAAAAAAGAAATGGCTGTAGGTGAGTTATTTTTCCAGCACCAGTTTGTGGTCACATATTCCCAATGGATGGCCTTGGACATCATGAACTATTCTCTTTTGCCTTGGTTTTACTGTCTGTAAAACAGGTAAGAATGTTTCTCTTATGTCCTATTGGGCTCTTGGGAGGAATTGAATGATAGGAAAGCTGCAGCTCTAATGCACGTGGGTTCGTCCATAAGGCATTCTGGAATTTTATTAGCAACTGATGGGAAGAGGCTGGAATCAGAAGTGAGCTAAAGGAACTGGTCTGGTTCTAGGACTGGTTGACGAGTGGTGCTTACAGTCACAATTACAATATCCAAGGGAAGCACGGAGGTTGAGTGTACTTTGAGCTTAGGTTCCAGAGGGATGAGTCAAGAATTGTGCCCAGAGCCGAGGACCTCCAGGAAGTGAAGATGCTCATGGACTTTGCATGGCTGGATGCTTGTGATGCTGAACTTTCAGACTCTGTGCCAAACTGACTGTCAGACACAGAGCTTTCTACCTGGGTTGAAGTAGAAAAGAATAGCTTTATATAATTGCCAGATAAAGGGGGAACACGGCAATTTCGTGGTCTAAAAACCTCTGAGTCCCAACCTGAGGGGGTTGGTGAGGAGTTTTATAGCCATGGTTCAAGGGAAGGGTTGCTGGTAAAGATCAGGGTGCGTGCAGGGCCTACACTCCTTTAATCTGATCTTAGGCGATCTCCTGAGAGTTTCTCAGTTATTAAGCTGTGACCTTCCCTCTGGAACATTTTTCCATTCAGCAGGGTGGGGCGGGGGGGGCGGTTAATTCTGCAGAAGAGCTTAAAGATGTTATGTGTATCTCTTGAGGCAGAATCTGGGTCCTATCCCAAAGCAGCACTACTGTTTCTTGGCTGCTCCTCCCTTGTCTCTGCATCCCTTCCCTTCTCTGGTTAGCGAACGGTTGAAAGGGCTTCCAGGTGCCTGGAAGGGTCCTGCTGGGTCCTGCTGGGTTTCACCTGCACTGTGCCTGCACTGTTCCAGTTGGTGCCTTTTTATTAGCACCCTAGACAGCATTTAGATGTGGTGGAGAGAGAGTAAGAGAGAGGTTGAGAGAGAGAGAGAGAGTATATAAACTAATGTATAAGAGACAGAGGGAGGGGAATGATGAAGGGGATTTGGGGGGGTGTAGGGGAGCAAAATTTGCCACCCCAAAATGTCTCTTTGGCATGTGGGTTACCTCAAGCTGAAAACAATCAGGGCCCAAAGACTCAGGAAGAAACTGACCTCCTAACTAACTGCCTGAAGAATACAGCTAGAGGATGGGTTCCAGGAAGAAAGCTGTCACCAATGATAACTAGGTGTATAGACAGGTAGGAAGGGACCTAACAGAGTCTATTAAATTCCTCTCTGTGACTCGTTGTCTTTGCCTGGCCAGTATTTATGTACTTAACATTTGCTTTTCCTCCTCCATGTGACTTAACCTTCTTCGCCTTTGAAGTCCCAAACTCCTACCCCCAGCATCCTCTTTTGTCTTTAGCTGATGATGGTATTTAAAGTGAGGGTTCCAGCCATTGTGGTGAATTATTAAGTTTCCCTGGGTCTCACTCATGTATACATGTTATTAAGCTTTTGTTTAATTTTCTCCTATTAATCTGTCTCATGCCAATTTAATTTTTAGAGCAGGCAGAAGAACCTAGAAGGGTTGAAGAAAGCCTCCTATGAGAGCTGGTGAAGGACAAGCAAGGGGAAGTTTCCAGCTCCAGGAGGAGGACCTAGCAAACAACAGGATTTGTATCCAGGACCCAGAGAAAGGAAATGGGATTCAGGGTGGGAGCCCATTACAGAAGAGACCTGGAGGAGGTGAGGGGCAGAACCATGGTGAGTGAAGATGCACAGAGGTGCCCAAAGGTTCAACCAGCCATGTCATCAAACCTCAAGCAGCAGTACTAATTCCAGATTAGCTCTGCTGGTGGGTTTGAGTTGTCTGAAAATAGTCAGGGTAGAACCAATTTTGCTATGGAATTTGCCAACACCAAGACTTCAGGCTGAAGTTCTCTACTGCCTGTTGTTCTCTTGGTGCTAGACAAATGAACAAGGAGTCCAGATGTCTGGAGTCCAGAGTCCAGTTTTGATAATTAGTTCAAAAAGTAGATGACTTTTTTAAGATAAATCTAAAATACATTTATTGCACTGAATTTGAACTTTGGTCTGTTTTCTGCTATTAGAGCAGAGAAATAAAATCTCAAGTTTCTAAGCTCTAATGATGAACATATGTCATCAAGGTAAAGTTCTCAAAAGAAAATCTATTTTTACCAGGGCATGTTAATTCTGGGAATAAAAGTCAAATGCTAAGTATGTGCCTACATCAATCATATCAGAGATTCTCACCCCAAACATCTGCTGGTTCATGTCCTCTCCTTAAGGTATCTCTTTCACAAAGAGAAACGGTGTGTGTAAATGTACTCATGGCAGAGAGAAAAGCGGCTGCCCTGTTCTGCTTAGCCGGTCTCATGACCATCTGCTTTCTGTCTTCTCTTGCCCTGAGCCTTCCTTGTACTTGCTGGATGCTGATCACCTGATACCCTGAACCTGGGATCCTGGGGCTGGTGGGATGCAGTAGACAACAAAGTAGGAAGGTCCTTGAGTTTTTTGTTGAAAGGAAATACAGGATTTGAGAAAGTCAGGTAGAAGTGACAGATGGGGTTGTAGAAGACAGCTGGAACTCAGGGGAACAGAGAGGAAAGTTGAAATCAAGCAGGCATAGAGAATAGAGAGTGGCCACATTTAGCAGCATCTCAGTTTCTGGGCTAGGAGAGGGATGGGTTGAAAAGACAGAAGTTCCTGCCAAGGAAGAGAGAGACACTTTCAAGGCAGGGGCACAAGCCCAAAAGAAAAGATAGACATGGAGGAGGGCACAGAGGAGGGGCAGGTGGCCAGTTACTTACTGGAAGGCAGACCAGAGAAGACAGCAAGTCTGCTAGTTGCAGTTATCTTTACCTCTATATCCAAATCTCTGAAACTGTCCTTCATTAAGAGTAGGAGGTTTCCCTGAACCCAGAGGGACATGGTTTAGGGAGTGGGCTTTCACAGAGGAACAGATAGCTCTGGAAGTCGGTATTTGAAAGTAGTCCAAGGACTGGGTATCAGGTAGATCATTAAAACTCCTTATCTCCTGCTTTATTTCAAAAGCCTCCATGTTCCTGAACGAACACTGATGGCTTTTCTTAGGTATCAGGAAGAATGGAGTCTACTCAGTCTTATTCAAACTATGGTCTGGGAAGGTGTTAGTTCTCGGTCCTCCCAGTAGTCTGAAAGGTGGTAAGTGTCCCTTCACAACTTCAAAGGAATTTCCAGAACCCTTTGGGAAGCCAAATCAAACTCTAGATGATGGCCCTTCAGTCAATATGACACCAGTAGTACTGAGTTCATCAAGAGGAGGTGGGCCTTTAAAATATTACTCATCCCTGAGATACTATGGCTTATCTGAACTCCAAGAAGCTGACATTTCTCTGAGTGTGTATATAATTTATTTCTTCCTTAGTCTTTTACATGTTTTCCTCATTTGAAAATAGACAGACCTGATGTCTGATGTCTATAGACGTTACCACATGGCTGATATTCTTGCCCATCTCTTGAGAACTAGACTGTCTTCCAGTGGCTAATCAAGGGCTGTCCTAAGACTGTAAGAACTCACTTTGGTCTGACAGCACAGTCACAGGAAATGCCTGGGGACCAAAATGTCATTCATGGGTGACTCCTCATCGGTTTCTTACTGGCTGTGGGTGGAAACTCTTGGTTTACATCAAGTGGGTTTCTCACTCTTGGTGGGGATAATTGTGAAGCATGTATTTTACAACAATTGGGACTTCTGTGGTTGATTAAGCTGGTGGTTCAGTTCAGTTCAGTTCAGTCTCTCAGTCTTGTCCAACTCTTGCAACTCCATGGACTGCAGGACTCCAGGCTTCCCTGTCCATCACCTACTCCCGGAGTTTACCCAAACTCATGTCCATTGAGTCGGTGATGCCATCCAACCATCTCATCCTCTCTCATCTCCTTCTTCTCCTGCCCTCAATCTTTCCCAGCATCAGGGTCTTTTCAAATGAGTCAGCTCTTTGCATCAGATGGTCAAAGTATTAGAGTTTCAGCTTCAGCATCAGCCCTTTCAATGAATATTGAGGACTGATTTCCTTCAGGATGGACTAGTTGGATCTCCTTGCAGTCCAAGGGACTCTCAAGAGTCTTCTCCAACACCACAGTTCAAAAGCACCAATTCTTTGGTGCTCAGCTTTCTTTATAGTCCAACTTTCACATCCATACATGACTACTGGAAAAACCATAGCTTTGACTAGATGGAACTTTGTTGGCAAAGTAAGTCTCTGCTTTTTAATATGCTATCCACGTTGGTCATAGCTTTTCTTCCAAGGAGCAAGCGTCTTTTAATTTCAGGGTTATAGTCACCATCTGCAGTGATTTTGGACCCCCCAAAAATAAAGTCTGTCACTATTTCCACTGTTTCCCCATCTATTTGCCATGAAGTGATAGGACCAGATGCCATGATCTTGGGTTTCTGAATGTTGAGTCTTAAGTCAACTTTTTCACTCTCCTCTTTCACTTTCATCAAGAGGTTCTTTAGTTCTTCTTCACTTTCTGCCATAAGGGTGGTGTCATCCTCATATCTGAGGTTATTGATATTTCTCCCAGCAATCTTATTCCAGCTTGTGCTTCATCCAGCCCAGCATTTCTCATGATGTGCTCTGAATAAGTTAAATAAGCAGGATGACAATAGACAGCCTTGACATACTACTTTCCCGATTTGGAACCAGTCTGTTGTTCCATGTCCAGTTCTAACTGTTGCTTCCTGACCTGCATACAGATTTCTAAGGAGGCAGGTCAGGTGTTCTGGTATTCCCATCTCTTGTAGAATTTTCCACACTTTTTTGTGATCCACACAAAGGCTTTGGCATAGTCAATAAAGCAGAAGCTGGTGGTAGTCAGCTTAATAATGTTCTCCTTAGCTGTGTACATAAACCACATTCTCCAAGGTAGATAAACTCAATCCCCAACTCTGCTCCTGGAAGATACCCAAGCAAGAGTGAGAAATCAAACATTTTTGTGCTATTTTGCTAAATGGAGTTTATATACTGATGTTTAAGTTTGATTTCCTGAAATAATTTTAAATTATTTATCCATTTAAAACATTTTTCACTAGAAAATAATGATGTGATGACTAAAAATACAAGAATATTTTAAAAGGTTGATTAAAAAACATTATTTATCTTCTAAAACTTAACAAATCTTGTTATATACAATAGCAAGCTTTGAAATAAATGAATAAAATGCATTTGAAACTCAGAAATATATGCTGTGACTCTACTGCCTCATCTAACCTATCACGTAGCACACATCTAAACCCAGTTTTACCAGCTTGTGTGATGTGGTGTAACAAAGGCTTTGTGAAACACTCAGAAAGGTATCCAGATGCTGTCAAGAGTTCATAATGCGAATTTCTTGCTGTAAACAAGCTCAGATTTGACATCTAGAGCCTTGAATTTGTCTACATCAGCTGCAAAATCAATGCAGACAGTATACATCCAGAATTTAATTCCCTCCAAAGACAACAGGTAAGAGAAGAACTAGTAATTGCAATGTTACATTTCAGGTTCTATCTGAAGTCCAATCAGAGCAAGGCCCCACTAAAAGGGCCATCAGATCTGTCAGGAATTCAGAGACCCACTGAACTTGATTACAGCTGCCTGTATATGGAGATAGAGAGGCAACTGAGTCAGAGGTTTCACTCTTAGTGATGTGTCATTACTCAGTTAAGATGGGATCTATGAGATTTTTCCATTGCAAAGGCACAAACTTCCTTTGGGAACATGAAGTAGTCTGTGGGTGATACTTTGAAACTCTGTAAGGAGTAGGTTCCCCCAACAATGTTGCCTCCAGTGTTCTGTCTTTATGCATTTGCATTAATGCCTCTCTGAGAAGTGCCTTCATCTTAACATAAACTCAATCTGATCACATCTGAATAACAAATCAGCTATTTACAGCATCAAGGACACACTTGACCCAATGATGAAACTATTCTTAATTTCCTCTGGAGGACTTTTCAAAGGGGAATGTCCGGTGAATATTGTGTCCTTACTTCCTGTCTCTCATCAAGACTGAGTCTCCCTCTCACAGCACCTGGAGCTTTGAGTAACAGGGAACCCGAGGTGTAAGGTCTTCTTCAGGGTTTACAAATCCATGTCGCTGCTATGAACATAGCACAACTGTACCACCAGTTTACCAAGAAAAATGGATAAAGGCTTAAAGAAACATTTGGTTCACATACTGCCTGGACCATAAAACCTCTGCTCAGGTTCAACTGAGTCCCATCATCTTCTCCTTAAGAAGAAATAAGCTATATAGCTTCATACTCTTAAAAACAAAAAAGAGAAAAAGAAAAAATCCAATGAAGATATTTTCTTCAGGGTATAGCTCTGTGTGCCATCTGACTTGGTATGTAAAGGCCAAACAAGATGAATGGCGATGTGTGTGCAGGACCGCTTTCTGGAGAGCAGGGGTTTGCTGCTCAGCACTGAACACACTGCATGTATTTCTCTCTCCCCAGCTCTGCTGTGGTCACTTGAAATAGGCCATAATGGGAGTCTCTATACCATAAACTCTGCAAATGCTTCAAACTGAGACATTTTCTTTTCCTGAAAGTCTATTTACCAGCACATAACTGAATCTGGATTTATCTCTGCCCTGGTGAGGACCACATTCAGAAAACTAAGATCATGGCATCTGGTCCCATCACTTCATGGCAAATAGATGGGGAAACAGTGGAAACAGTGACAGACTCTATTTTTTTGTGCTTCAAAATCACTGCAGATGGTGACTGCAACCATGAAATTAAAAGACGCTTGCTCTTTGGAAGAAAAGTTTTGACCAACCTAGACAATATATTAAAAAGTAGAGACATGGCTTTGCCAACGAAAGTCCATCTAGTCAAGGCTATGGTTTTTCCAGTAGTCATGTGTGGATGTGAGAGTTGGACTGTGAAGAAAGCTGAGTGCCAAAGAACTGATGCTTTTGAACTGTGGTGTTGGACAAGGCTCTTGAGAGTCCCTTGGACAGCAAGAAGATCCAACCAGTCCATCCTAAAGGAAATCAGTCCTTAATATTCATTGGAAGGACTGATGCTGAAACTGAAACTTCAGTACTTTGGCAACCTGATGTGAAGAACTGACTCATTTGAAAAAATCGTGATGCTGGAACAGATTGAAGGCAGGAGGAGAAGGGGACGACAGAGGATGAGATGGTTGGATGGCATCACCAACTCAATGGACCTGAGTTTGAGTAAACTCTGGGAGTTGGTGATGTACAGGGGAGGCCTGGAGTGCTGCAGTCCTTGGGGTCGCAAAGAGTCAGACACGACTGAGCAAATGAACTGAACTGGTGAGGACCAGAGAGCGGGAAGTCAGACTAGAGAGTATGTTCTTAGAGGCAGAGGATACCAGAGAGCAAGTGGTAGTTCAAGTGCAATGCATTGTCTGGGAGGCCTCTCAGGGATTATGGTGATGCCCTAACATGTGGGTGTGAAATACCCTACTCATAGTCCCAAGGACAAATGGGAGTCGGAGAAGGAAGCTTCAGGGTGGTCAGTCAGCATGCAAGAATAGACAGGCAATGTCATCAGATATGTGGATAACTGTCTCAGGAAAAAAAAAAAAATGCTAGAGATTAAAAACACTGTCACAGAAACGAAGAATGACTTCCAAGGGCTTGTTAGGAGATTAGACAGCTAAATAAAGAAACTCTGAGCCTGAGGATATATCAGCAGAAACCTCCAAAGCTGAAGAGCAAAGAGAATAAAGATTGATAAAAAGAGAAACAGAAGGGATATCCAAGCAGTATGGGACAGCTGTGAAAGTTGAAATGTATGCATAACAGGTATACCAGGAGAAGAAAGAAGAAAGGAACCAGACAGACATTTGAAACAATAAGGACTGATAGTTTCTCCAAATGTCAGATACCAAACCCCAGATACATGAATCTCAGAGAATGTCAAGCAAGAAAAATGCCAAATATTAAACCTAAGTATATTATTTTATTATTTTCAAAATATAGAAAATCAAGGGAAAAGGAAATGGGAACAATATGCTTGATAATCTGGGATCTAAATTAAAAAGAAAGAAAGAACGTGCACCGAAGAAAGAATAAGTACAGGCAAAATGAAAACATTTTTTTCTCATTCTTAATTGATCTGCCAGATTACAGATTGCTCCAAGATAATAATGACTATATACTTGATTATATATGCCTGTGAAGATATCATGTGTATTAATAAATATATGTATATATATATGTATATATATATATATAAGCAAATAGGTAACTATATTAGGATAAATATACAAATAAATATAATCAAATTAAAAACATATGAATGAAATATTATACATAAGTGAAATAATGACTGAAATGACACAGAACACATGGGTCAAAGAAGAAATCTCAAAAGAAATATTTATAAGATTTTGAACTAAATAAAAATTAAAGCATGATTTCCCAAAATTTGGAGGATCCAACCAAAGTAGTGCAGCGAGAAAGATATTGCGTGCATATAGTAGAAAAGGACAATGACCTAAAATCAATAATCTAAGTTTCTATCTTAGGAAGCTAGAACAAGAAGGACAAATTAAATCCAAATAAGCAGAATAAAATAAATTAGAAGCATTAGAGCAGAAATCAATAAAATTGAAAACAGAAACTCAATACAGAAAATCAATGAAGATAAAAGTTGTTTCTTTTTAAAAAGGTAAGTAAAATTGATAAGCCTACAGCCAGGCTAACTAATTACTAATGTCAGAAATAAAAGAGAGGACATCACTAGAGATCTTGTGGAAATTAAAAGAATAATAAGGGAATTCTGTGAATAAGTCTGGATCAACAAAATTGATGCTTTCAAACTGTGGTGCTGGAGAAGACGTTTGAGAGTCCCTTGGACTGCAAGGAGATCAAACCAATCAATCCTAAAGGAAATCAACCCTGAACATTCACTGAAAGGACTGATGCTGAAGCTGAAGCTCCAATATTTTGACCACCTGATGTGAATTGCTGACTCATTTGAAAAGACCCTGATGCTGGGCAATATTGAGGGCAAGAGGAGAAGGGGGTGACAGAGAACAAGATGGTTGGACGGCATCACTGACTCAATGGACATGAATTTAGTAAACTAAGGGAGATCGTGAAGGACAGGGAAGCCAGGCTTGCTATAGTTCATGGGGTCACAAAGAGTTGTATATGACTTAGAGACTGAACAACAATAGTAACAATAAATTTGATGACTGAGATGAAATTGACTGATTTCTTGAAAGACATATGGTGAAACAGATCACCAGCCCAGGTGGGATGCACGAGACAAGTGCTCCGGCCTGGTGCACTGGGAAGACCCAGAGGAATCGGGTGGAGAGGGAGGTGGGAGGGGGGATCGGGATTGGGAATACATGTAAATCCATGGCTGATTCATATCAATGTATGACAAAACCCACTGGGAAAAAAAAATAATAATAATAAAAAAAAAAAAAAAAAAATTTGCCAAAACTCACCCACAAAAGTAGACCATCTGAATAGACCTATGTCTATTAAAGAAGTTGAATCAATAATTACTTAACTTCAAATGTACACAGCACCATGTTCATATGCATTCACAGATGAATTCTACTGAATATTTAATGAAGAAATTATATCAGTACTCTATCATCTCTTTCAGAGAACAGGAGTAGAAGGAATATTCCCTAACTCATCCTTTAATGCCAGCATTACCCTTACACCAAAACCAAAGACATTGAAAGAAAACTATAGATCAGTATCTCTCATGAATATAGATGCAAACATCCTCAACAAAATAAAAGAAAATAGAATTAAACAACGTATGAAATTATCTGGAAAATCCCATGGACAGAGGAGCCTGGCATGCTACAGTTCATGGGGTCACAAGAGTCAGACACAACATAGCAACAAAATCACCACCACAATTAAAAGAATTACACAACCCAGTGAGATTTACCTCAGCTATGCAAGATTTGTTCAAAACCTGAAAATTATGAGTGTGATCCATCAACCAACAGGCTAAAAAAGCACATGGTCATATCAATAGATAAGATAAAACATTGAAAAAACCAACACATATTACTGACATAAAAAATAAAACACTCCAAATAAACTAGGAATAGAAGGGCATTTCTTCAATTTGATAAAGAGCACCTACAAAGTGATAATATAAATATAAACTTATGAAATAGTAAGCATCACACTACTGCATACAGAATTCTACCTAAATTTATAAAGTTTTCCCCCCAATTTATCTATAATTTCAATGCAATTACACTCAAAATTCAAATAGGAGTTCTTATGACACTAGAAAAGTTAATTCAAGCATTCTCATATATAAATAACACTGGGTGAGAGTAAAAAAGACAATTTTGTAGCAAATAATGTTGAGTTTTTCTAGTAAGATGTAAACATTTATAATAAAACTACTAAGCCAGTGCAATAGTGGGAAAGAGACAGACAAATTAACAGACGAGGCAGAATAAACAGCCCAAAACAAGCTTATCTATAGAAGGAGATTTAAAAATAGGAAATGGGAAAGGATTAGCACAATGTTGGAACTATTGGTTATCTAAGTGAAAGATGAATAAAATGTCATAAAAGAATAAAATTTCAACCCTAACTCATACCTTATCCAAAAACTCAGTGCTAGGTGGACTGAGGTTCAAAAGAAAAATTAAATGTGTAAAACTTTTGAAAATTACACACATGAATAAGTTTATGATTTCTTAAATAAGACAGTAAGAACATAAGTCAAAATTAAAATAAAAACTGTTGTTGCTTCAAAAATCACCAGAGTTGAGAAGATAAGTAACAGACTGGGGCAAAATACTTGCAATACACAGAACTAACACCACCAGGCTTCGCAGGTGGCTCAGTGCTAAAGAACCCACTGGCCAATGTAAGAGACGCAGGTCCGATCGATCCCTGGGTTGGGAAGATCACCTGGAGAAGGGAATGCTCCCCATTCCAGTGGGAGAATTCCATGAACAGAGGAGCCTGGTGTGTTACAGTCCTGGGGTCACAAAGAGTCGGTCATGACTGAATGACAAACACAGTATCTGATGATGCTAAACATTATCACGGATTCAGAGTTGTGAGGTCATATATATATATACTCCTGGGGAAGAATAATGGGTAACAAGCCTTTGGGAGACTTATTTGGCAACATCAACTAAAAGTAAAGATCTGCTTATGCTACATGGAGATTTTGAATCTTAGAAAATAGCCATATATATGTGAGGAAAACAGAAAAGTATTCATGATACCATGGTTTTAAGGGTATATTTATACAATGAACCTTGGGCTACATTTGTCATCATGAATCAATCTCAAAAACAAATATTGAGCAAACAAAATATTGAATCTGTACAGAGGAATCAGTAGTAGTCTGTTCTGGGTAGGGGTTAAATTGCCCATTGGGACCTGGAAGGCCGAGTGGTGATCAGGAGCAATGAAATAAGCCTCACCAGAGACAAGATCAAACTAAGATTTGAAGATTTTGAAGATAATTTTGAATAACAAGATCGAACTTTTCTTTTTTTAAGTCCTTTCATATAATTAGCCCCTAATAAAATTAGGATTTTAATGCTTTGTAGAAATTTTACTTACTTATATCCATTTTTTCCCTTAAAGCTTCATTTGTATTGAAAAGACAAAATCAATTCATATTCAAACTAAAATCAATTCAATATTCCCTTAATTTTTCTGAGCTATTTCCTTTTCATATGTATTTTTCCAGAATTTAACTGGAGATTATAAATTTTATTTGGTATAGTGTGTGATAGACCTAAATATTTATATTTTTGTCCTTTCCTTACTGATTTAACATTAAGCGAATTCAACAATATGGAATTGTTGATTCAGAAGCTAGCCTTCTCAAAAATCAGAGTTGTAACAATTCACATCATTTCTGTACACGTTTTACAACAAACAGAAGTTATGAACCTTATAAAATTACATTAATGTTTTGTTTTCTTACAAGATGGGTATTTTCCCACAAAACGCCAACATTTAGAACATTTCCTAGTCAATGAATAGACAGCAACAAAGCACTTTTCAAATGAGACTCAATTTGTAAATGATCAGCAGCCCCACAAAGCTTTATTCAAATTCGTATCTCAGAATAATTGCAAATTGCTACATGGCATGAACTGTCATCGCGTGGGAGAGACCATTAGGACCTGAATTAAGACTGCAGCTGCAGTGAAAAGAGGAGGAACTGGATTCCAAAGATATTAGAATACTCTGAGTGCTTCTCCTGCTAAAGATCTGCATCTTACACTTCTATCTTATTTTGTGCCATCCACTGGTCTGACGATTCTTCTTTTATTATTATCATCCTGCATGACCTGCTGTTTTATGGTGTCATCGGTGTTAAGTAAAGGATCCTTCACCCATGCTTCTGTATTTTAAAAGGTATAGGCATTGTTTTTCCACAAGGGAAAAAAATAAAAACTCATGAGGGATTTCTGTTTTCAAGGTTATAGCCCTCCCTACATTCACCTTCAGCAATGCTGACTATTTTTATCTGATGTTTAATCATTTGGGCATGAATTTGGGAAAACTGATACCTTTGCAACTGCCATCCAACATTTTGATATGACTCAGTCTAAATTTGTGTAGTTTTCCTCAGAAAGTATCTGTTCAGATCTTTCAAGATTAGCTATCTTTATAATCTTCATTGCTGCTGACCGTGGGGGATATTTAGTATGTATTTGCCTTTAGCATCCAAATTATTCATTTTACTATAGTGACTAATTTTCATCATGAAACATTATAAAATGCCCACAATATGTTCATATAAAGAGTAGCATCTCAAAGAAAAACACTGAAATCATCTTGAAATGTTTGTTTCTATTATCTGGTACTGCTGGTAAAAATTCACTTATGGTGTCATTTTAATGGTGCATTCTTTCATTTTGTATTCATTCAGAAAAGCAGGTTCCCAATTTTGTTATATTTATGTGGTTTCTTATTTTTAAATGTTTTAAAGTGAAAATGTTGAAAATAAAACATATATTTAGATCTATGTTCATATCCTTAAATATGAACTTTCTTATCTTTAATTCCCAAAGTATGGGATTACTATCTCTAAGGATATACACAGTTTTATAACTCTTGATAAATACTTCCAGACTATCAACTACAGAGGTGTGTGAGAGCATGCACATTCCTAGATCCTTGCCCAAATAGGGTATTACCATCTTTAAAAAAAAATATATTTCCAATTCATGGAGAAAACTGATAATTATTCTAATTTGAATTTTTCTGATTAATCAGATTAATTATATGTTCACCAGATTTATTTTCCATTTACCTTTCTTATTTCTCAAATTTTCTAATTATATGTAGAAATAAAGGACTCTGTAGCTTAAAAAAAAAAAAAAAAAACAGTGAAGAAATCCGGATTAGTTCAGTTCAGTCACTCAGTCGTGTCCGACTCTTTGCGACCCCATGAATCGCAGTAGGCCAGGCCTCCCTGTCCATCACAAACTCCCGGAATTGACTCAAACTCATGTCCATTGAGTCGGTGATACCATCCAGCCATCTCATCCTCTGTCGTCCCCGACTCCTCCTGACCTGAATCCCTCCCAGCATCAGGGTCTTTTCCAACAAGTCAACTCTCTGCACGAGGTGGCCAAAGTATTGGAGTTTCAGCTTCAGCATCAGTCCTTCCAAGGAACACCCAGGACTGACTTCCTTTAGGATGAACTGGTTGGATCTCCTTGCAGTCCAAGGGACTCTCAAGAGTCTTCTCCAACACCACAGTTCAAAAGCATCAATTTTTCGGCACTCAGCTTTCTTTATAGTCCAACTCTCACATCCATACATGATCACTGGAAAAACCATAGCCTTGACTAGATGGACCTTTGTTGGCAAAGTAATGTCTCTGCTTTTTAATAGTCTGTCTAGGTTGGTCATAACTTTCCTTCCGAGGAGTAAGCATCTTTTAATTTCAAGGCTGCAATCACAATCTGCAGTGATTTTGGAGCCCCAAAAAATAAAGTCTGACATTGCTTCCACTGTTTCTGCATCTATTTCCCATGAAGCGATGGGACCAGATGCGATGATCTTAGTTTTCCGAATGTTGAGCTTTAAGCCAACTTTTTCACTCTTCTCTTTCAATTTCATCAAGAGGCTTTTTAGTTTCTCTTCATTTTCTGCCATAAGGGTGGTGTCATCTGCATATCTGAGGTTATTGATATTTTCCCCAGCAATCTTGATTCCAGCTTGTGCTTCTTCCAGCCCAGCATTTCTCATGATGTACTCTGCATATAAGTTAAATAAGCAGGGTGACAATATACAGACTTGATGTTCTCCTTTTCCTATTTGGAACCAGTCTGTTATTCCATGTCCAGTTCTAACTGTTGCTTCCTGACCTGCATATAGGTTTCTCAAGAGGCAGGTCAGGTGGTCTGGTATTCCCATCTCTTTCAGAATTTTCCACAATTTATTGTGATCCACACAGTCAAGGCGTTGGCATAGTCAATAAAGCAGAAATAAATGTTTTCTGGAACTCACTTGCTTTTTTGATGACCCAGTGGATGTTGGCAATTTGATCTCTGGTTCCTCTGCCTTTTCTAAAACCAGCTTGAACATCTGGAAGTTTATGGTTCACGTATTGTTGAAACCTGGCTTGGAGAATTTTGAGGATTACTTTACTAGCGTGTGGTAGTTTGAGCATTCTTTGGCATTGCCTTTCTTTGGGATTGAAATGAAAACTGACCTTTTCCAGTCCTGTGGCCACTGCTGAGTTTTCCAAATTTGCTGTCATATTAAGTGTAGCACTTTCACAGCATCTTCTTTCAGGATTTGAAATAGCTCAACTGGAATTCCATCACCTCCACTAGCTTTGTTCATAGTGATACTTCCTAAGGCCCACTTGACTTCACATTCCAGGATGTCTGGCTCTAGGTGAGTGATCACACCATCGTGATTATCTGGATAGGGGAATTCTATCTGTTTAGGTCACTGTCCTACCAGCCTATGCTGTGAATAGCTAAGAGCTCATGGACTAACCACCTCGCTCATCTTGGGGTTGGTCTGAGCATGAGACAGAGTGAAGCAGCCCAACACTCACCATCTAGGGACAGACGATACACACTGCAAAGCCTACAGTCTCCATGTCGTTTGGACATTTCCAGTTTTGTGGGTGAGAGCAGTTTCTGCTCACAGTGACCTAGCCCTGTGCTTTTCTTGAGAAATTCCTCTGCAGATAAATTTCACAAGGGTTCTATAATACAATCTGAAGTTATTAATTGACAATTATAGTTTGGTCTTCATTTTACTCCAGTGTGGGAATAAGAGAGAGAAAGAGAGAGCTCGGGATCTTGGCTTGTTCAATTTAAAAGTGGAAGAAATTTAATTTGGTTAAATTACATTTCTCCCAGGGTTAGGCCAGAGACAACCTTGTTAGTGACAGAAATCATTTTTTCCAAAAATGCATTTCTTCAGTAGAGAATGAAGACACCAAGGTGGAACTTTAAAAGCTCTAAATTCTCCTTTAAATCTCTCCTCCACGTTTATCACTTGTGTCCTGTCTAGATCATCAGAAAGTTTTATTTTCCTCTAATAAATGAACTCATTTCTTCATCATGTTTTGTTATAAAGTACATGCTACATACTTTTACAGTTATGTTCAGGAACATTAATCATAATCACAGTCATAAAGAATTTCAAGACAGAAAGTAATTCTACAGCTGAGCTTGTCTCATCACCTCAGTGTGTGTGCATGAGAAGTAACACTAAATGAATTGCCTGAGATGTGACTTGGTGACATGCTTGCCTTCCACAATAGATACAGGAGCATCTCAGAAAGGACTTTGCCACATTCACCTGTATGTCCCTAAGGCTGAATATCCCACTTGGCCCCTACCTAAAAGGAGTTATTAAGTCTCTACTTAGATATGAGACTTTCTAAAAGTTGAATGTAACTTCCTGGGTTATATAAAATGTAAAGTAGTATAATAGCATATATTGTATTACTTTTTTTTTTTTTTTTTTTACAAAAGCAATTGCTGTTTATTCTAAGAAAAAGTTACAAGATACTCAATGTACTTAAATGTAACAGAAAAATATAACAAGCTGGCTGATCATAGAACACTACTAAAGTCACTTTGAAATACTGGTGTGTATAATCTTACACAAAACAGTTCCCTTTGGTGCCATCTTAATGGCTGTATTGTCTTCCTTCTTAAGGAAAAAAAGTAATTAGAGCAGAAATTCATAGCTTAGTTTGACTCGTTTCACCAAGAACTCATTGAAATTTCTTCATATATTAAAAATAGGTGAAATTTCAATGTTTAAAAATTGGAGAGGAATAGTTATTTTTTAATTAATATAAAAAGTATTCATGCTTTTCACATAAACAATTGGCTTGCAAGATAAATCACAGAACAATTCCAGAAAAATATTACAGATAAATCAATAGATTGAGTCCAAGTGGGCAAAAAGCCTAGCTATTCTCATCTTGTCCGGAGAATTTCAATGTCATTCCTTATTAAATTAATAGTCATATTTATACTTGAACACTCTCATTTATTCAATTAATGTTAACTGAACCCTTACTAGGTACCAAAGATTGCATGTGGTGCTGGAGACCTGGAAATGATTCAAGCACACTTAATAATCCTTGAGAAGGCCAGGGTGTTTTGGCAGCAGGTAAGCATATTATAGGGCTTCCCTTGTGGCTCAGCTGGTAAAGAATCCTCCTGCAATGCAGAAGACCTGGTTTCAATCCCTGGGTTGGGAAGATCCCCTGGAGAAGTGAAAGGCTACCCACTCCCGTATTCTGGTCTGGAGAATTCCATGGACTATATAATCCATGGGGTCACAAAGAGTCAGACAAAACTGAGTGACTTTCACTTTTTCAGACTTTCACTTTTTTTGTAGTATCTGATAAGTGCTGAAATAGCAAAAAGTAGTTGATATAACAGCAGAGTCTAATCCAGCTTGAGTATATTAGTAGTCTTCTAAGAAGAGTTGATGACTAGCTAAGCCTTGAGGGAAAGAAAGGGACCATAATTGAACCATAAGTGGGTCCCCCTAATATACCCAGAGACTGTGTGATTCAGTTGTAGAATTAAAACAAAATACAATTAAAAAAATCACAACTGGACCAAAAGCTATTAAACTGTATTCAGACAGGGCACTAGTAACTGCCATGTGATTAAGCAAGTCATACAGACTCTCTGAGCCCTTGTCTCTTTAACTGGCAAATGTAGATAATAGTATATATCTCACAAGGTTGTTGGATGATTGAAAAAAATTGCAAAAGTAAAGATGGCTAGCAAAATTACTTCCCTTGAAATATGGCACCAAGTGAATAAGATCTGATTAATCTGAATCATGTAAGCAAAATACAAGACATGAGAGGTGGATAAGGCATGAGTTCTTTCTCTAAGTACACATAGGTTAGTTCAAAAGATACATATACCCATATATACCAATATAATAAAAATATATAAAATATATCATGTAATGCATAAATGCAACATAAGTATATTTAATATATAACATGTGTAATACAGTTTGATACCAGGCTTAAGCTATAATATATAATATGACGTAAAATAGTATAATATATATTTGGGTATATACTATATCTAAAATACTGTTGTTTAGTTACTCAGTCATGTCTGACTCTTTTGTGATCCCATGGACTATAGTCTGCTGGGCTCCTCTGTCCATGGGATTTTCCTGGCAAGAATACTGGAGTAGGTTGCCATTTCCTTCTCAGGGCATCTTCCAGACCCAAGATGAATCCAGGTCTCCTGCACTGGCAGGCAGATTCTTTACCACTGGGCAACCAGGAAGCCCATCTAACATATATATATACACACACACACACACAGAGATACGTACTGAATACTATAACATATATTAACATACTACTAATATATGTAGTATACAAAATATGATTCATCTTATATAATTGAATGCTGTCATTTGAATGAAATATTAGTTTAAAAATCAACAATAATGTCAATAACATAAAAACAAGAAAATCAATTGCGAACATTATTTAAGACCTTAGTGTATACCAGAAATTGAGTTTGAGAATAGTATGTACTATCTTCATTTGCTATCACAAAAAAGCTATGAAATAAACATTCTCCCCATTTTACAGATGAATATATTGAAGATCAGGGAATTAAAAATGCAACTCTAAAACCCTATTGGAGAAGAAAATGGCAACCCACTCCAGTATTCTTGCCTGGGAAATCCCAGACAGGGGAGCCTTGTGGGCAACAGCCCATGGGATTGCAAAGAGTTGGACATGACTGAGTGACTAAACAACAATGACAAAACCCTATAGCTATCAAAAGTCATATCCGAAATTAAACCCCACATCATACCCTTAACCATTCTACCAACTGTTTTTGGAAATAAACGTAACAGGGTAACATAACTGGCTGGTGGAAAAGGTGGGATTCTGCCCCAGGCTTTGAATAAAATATTTCCCTCCCTCCCTGACTGTCTTGTCCCTGCCTCCCTCTCTTCATTTCTTCCTTCCTAACACAATGTCACAGTTCATATTCTAGGGCAATGATTTACAATTTTTTGAGCATATATTTTGTTCAAAATTTATTCTGGGATCCAGATATTGGAAACCCAAAATTAAGGTAAGGCAAATGAGGAGGTGACAAAAATTCAGTAATTAATATTTAATACAATATTTTAAGTTATAAAAAATAATTAAAAACTTCACAATCCATGATGAATAAATTATTAAAATTTAAAACAAAAACCTAGTATTTGCAGGATCTTAGCTCCCTAGCCTTACCTTAATGCCAGCCACAGCTCCAGAGAAACTTTGTTCACAAAATAGGTGGCCAGTCTGTGGGCCACAGTTTATTTGATTTTTTTTGGACTGCATTAAATATTACTCATATCAAATACTGAAATTTCCAGCATCTTCAACTTCCTGTCCAAGGTGAAAGCCTCAGTCATCTCACCTCATTCCTTAATCTTAAGAGAAAACTCAATGATAACACTGGTCCAAAATACTGTGGTTTCCATGAAGTGGGGTTGAGGGACCCAAAGCTTCCCTAGTGGGACTTGGTTGACCCTCTTCTTCTACCTCCCTTTTACCTCCTTCATGTCCATACAAACCCAGGCACATTTCTGGAACCCCAGGGAAACCTCTAAGATTGGAGAGCATTTAGTCTGGGAAAACAGAATATTCAGTCTGGGGAAACAGAGATGTTTCATATGGAAATTTAATCCCTAATTAGGAAAAGTAAAAGCATGTTATCAGAGTAGTTTAATTCCTGTGTAGCTACTCCACAATAGCACAGAGATAAAAATTTTAAATAATAGCTAAGTATTAATAGTTGTTTTCCAGATACATCCTGAATCTCTAATTGCTTTTTTATTTTTTTGTCCCTGTGGTATTTTATTTTGGACATGGTTTTGTTTTGTTTTACATTTTCATTTCACATGCAGTATGTGTGTGTCAGTTCAGTTCAGTCGCTCAGTCGTGTCTGACTCTTTGAGACCCCATGAACCACAGCACGCTAGGCCTCCCTGTCCATCACCAACTTCCAGAGTTTACCCAAACTCATGTCCATTGAGTCAGTGATGCCATCTAACCATCCCACCCTCTGTTGTACCCTTCCCCTCCTGCCTTAAATCTTTCCCAACATCAAGGTCTTTTCAAATGAGTCAGCTCTTTGCAACAGGTGGCCAAAATATTGTGTGTGTTGGGGGGTCAGCTAAAACTAGGATATGTTGAATCTCCTTTTTCAGCTTGACACCTGCATAATTAAAATTTAAAAGGATATCCAAATTATCAGTATGTTTACTCCTCAAAACCCCCTTCTTGAGAAATAAGTGTCAATCCCTGCACTGGGAAGATCCCCTGGAGAAAGAAATGGCAACCCACTCCAGTTTCCTTGCCTGGAAAACCCCATGGGCAGAGGAGTCTGGTGAGCTACAGTCCACGGGATCACATAGTCTGACATGACTAAGGGACTGAGCACACACGCACAAGAGGAGGTTAGGGGTTAGTGTGGGTGTGTTTCTAGGAATCAGAAATGTTTCATCACTGACACTCATTAGAGGACCTCTTCCTCCCCATAGGACTGACTGATACTTACCTTCCTTCTGTTTAATAAGTGTTTCCACACATATTATGTGTGAGTTTTAATGAATTGACACAAATAAGCCCTGCCCGCAGCCATGCATATAAATGTATATATATCCAGAGACAGCTACAAACACAAGATCTTTAGTTAAATATTTCTAATATATATTTTTTTTTCTTTGCCTAAGTGTAATTTTCTCAACCAAGAGTTACTTATCACTGGCCCTAAAAACCTCTAAAATTCCAGTCCTTGGAACCTTGGCAATATAATATCTATAGGGGGGACATACTCTCCCACTCATCTATTTCAGAGTCCTGTCACACAAAAATGACACCTAGTATTCTTTTTTGACACCTAGTATCCTTAAATGGAGAAGGAAATAGCAACGCACTCCAGGATTCCTGCCTGGAAAATCCTATGGACAGAGGAGCCTTGTGGACTAGAGTCCATGGGATCGCAAAGAGTCGGACACAGCTGAGCGACTAACATTTGTGGCATGTGTCTTATTCTTAAACAGAACTACAATGTCTTTGGGAACATTCATTCCAATATACAACAGGCCACAATTTATTTCACGGGCCATTAGAGAACTGTTTTGTTTTGTTTTCTCTTGAACCAAGATCAGACTGCCAAATTTCTAACCTAGTGTGTGTGTGTGTCCACACACACACAGATGTGGACATCTCTAAAAATATAAGTAGAAGGAGACACTAAAGTTCAATTTTTCTACCAGTATTTAGAGGGACACCATCTATACCTTGATCTACCTCTTGAAACCTGTAACAGGTGAACTTGGATCATTTCCTCAGGATAAAAAGCCAAGAATTTTAATTATGCTTCACACAAAGGATTATTATGAGTATAAATTGGGGTCACATACATGATTTGAGGGCTGAACCAGTATTAATTGGGCCTATTTAATTTTGTGATCTCCCCTTCAAAGAGGACAGTGGGATGAGTTGCTGGAAGTGTCTGCCATATGGTCTTTTGATGATGAGGTCACTACCTAATCGTTTTCCCCATGGAGAGGGTTTATGACAGTGAATACTGAATATACAGTTATCAGGGTAAGAGGTGCAAGAAAAAAGCAGAGCTGGCAACAAGCAGGAGCAATTCCTCATCACTGAGTGATGTAACGGTTCAGATCATTTTTGTCTCTACATTTGGGGGAGAGGTCAAAGTTATTAGTTTGGAATGGACACACAGATCACATTAGTGGAAATGGAAAGGCGTGGATCAAGAAAAACTCACAGGTGTGGATATCCGGAGCAAGCAGATGCTTCTGAACTCACTATCATGCTTAATTTTTAGAATGTGTGTATCTCACAGTTAACAATCTTCTTTTCCTAGTGGGTAGCTAGTGGAAATATGCTTCCTATTTAGTTAGCTATGTCTATTTAATAACCATTCTCTGGACCTCTGTATACATCAGGCTGTTAAACAGGCACTGGGAATATAAAAGCTGTGAGTTTTTTGTCTTCAGTGAATAACATAATAAAGATAAATGATTTGTAAGTGACTAAATTCAATAGAATTGAGATTAGAGCAGGGGATGATAAATATTAACACATAAATTTACATTTTACAAAGGACTTTCTCATCTGTTAGCTTGACCAACACATCAACCCCATATGTTTCTTCTCATTCTCTATAGTGAACATTGGCTTTATTTTCTAGTTGCTTCACAACTTGGAATATCCTTCCATTATTTGGGGAGTTCTCCTTGTATGCACCCCACCACTCACCCATCCAGCCTCTTGCAGCTTGAATTTAAACATGGGACCAAGATGCCCATAAGTAGGAGGACCCAGTCAGGACTTCAGTTTCATGCAGTAGATGAAAGAGGTACTTCTGGTAAAGAAAAATAGTTTTAGAGAGGTTCCTGGGAGTAGCACAAAGTATGAACATGAATTCTCAGTGTGACTAGTGGTTCCCTCACCAGACTGGGTTGGGAAACTGAATTTTGATTGTGGAAGCTCTGTTTATTCCAACTGGGCAGGTTCCCAGTGATTCTACAAACTATTCAATATCTTTTTTAAAGAAATTTATTTCCTGCTTCAAATTGCAAATGTGAATCCTGTTGTTTGAAAATAAGATCTCTGATTCCTCCAGCTCTGTTTTACAGAAGAAGAGGCTCAATTTCAAAATGTGAAAAGATATCCAGGATATTAACTTAGGCAATTATTAACATGTAACTCAGAACCGGGACAAACCCATTTTTGTTTCCATGACACCATGCTTTCTTACATTATAAAGCATGTGAGTTTCATGGCATGACTAACAAAATAACCTATGGAGAGACTAAACTTGTAAAATATGGAGGATATTAGTATCTATATACTCTCTCTCTAGGTGGAGGAACAAACATCCTAGACCACCCCAAATTATCCTGGTTTATACTCCATCCCACTTCCCAGAAGTTAAAGTACATGGTGATCCTAAGATGCTGCTTAATTTTTTTGTGTGTCTGTTTATTTTGTTGTTATATTTTTCCTAAGTCTAGTTTTTAACATTTCTTTTTGCAAAAGCACATCGTTTTTCTTTTCTTTTTCTTCACATTAATTAATTTTTTCCAGCTGTATTGAGGTGTGATTGACTAAAGTTATATATATTTAAGGTGTGCAATGTGATGTTTTGACACATGCATATATGGTGACATGATTACCATAATCAAGTTGATTAACACATCTATTGCTTCACACAGTGACCATTGTGTGAAGTGTGAAGAACACTTGAGATCTACTCAGCAAATGTTTGGTATACAATACTTTATTATTAACTATAGTCACTATCCTGTGCATCAGGTCTCCAGAACTCACTCATCCTGTAAGTGAAAGCTTATACGCTTGATCAATAGCTCCCTTTTCCTCCACTTCCTGGTAACAAACATTCTACTCTCTGTTACTATGAGTTTGACCTTTTTTTTTTTTTGATTCCACATATAAGTGAGATAATGTGGTGTTTTTTTTTTTTTTTTCCTACGTCTGACTGATTTCATTTAGCTTAATGATTTTTTCTTCATTAAGCCATTAGAAATTGTTTTGAACATTTGTTCTGTGCAGAACACTGCCTTAAGTAAAGTCCTGGGAAGGACATTTGACATGAACCCAGAGTATCTGTTTAGCCATTTACTATCTGTCTGATCCTCAGAAAAGTAACTGAATCTCCAAATTCCATGTGTTAGCTTGATTATTAATAATATTTGCATTTCTTTTAAAGGGGTTCCTGTTTAGACAATAAACTATATGCTAGTCTTAAGGATGGTTTTTAAGGATAAGTGGTAAACAGATTTTTGTTAAATGAATTTAAAAATTAGATGAGCATGCTATGACATTTAAATTAATCATTTGGGAAAGAAAAAGTTGGGATGAAGTAGAGACAAAATCAACAAAGAGCTCATCACCTGGGGAGAATTTTTTTTTTTTTCAGTGAGCTATAATTTCTATAAATGGGATATTTCTTCTAACTCAGCAAGTTTCCTCTAGTAATGCACTTGACATGCCATGCTACAAGTACAGTTTCTAAAACTCTTTCCATTTCTCTCTCGCTCTCACACACACACACAAGCCTCAATGCTAAAACAGAAGAATCCTTTCCACATCATCACTTCAAAACCGAGTGCTCAAATGTTTCACTATTTATATATCGAAAGGAAAAGCTTTATTAAAATCCCTGATTTGCATATTTATAATTGACTGGGAAAGAAAACAATATATTTCCCACTTTGCCGTCAAAGTGTGTCACTCAAAAGTAAGAGTAATTTGTGTACACTGAAATTATATTTGAACAAATAAATTAATAATGAATCATCCAAGATTTTTATAAGAGGAGTTTTCTTATTTTTTACTAACAACTAGATGCTTTATTCTCACATATGCCCTTGTTTCTCTGTAGTAACATTACAGGAGCTCTCTCAGAGGAGTAGCACTTTTTTTTTTAAGTCTGGGAATGAGGAAACAGACTAAAATAAAGGAAATCCTAATAAAATTAATAAATCCAACCAGATTTAACTCTGTATCTTTATTAGGCTAATACACTTTAAAAATTGCCTTTACTTTGTCATGCCAGAATACTCTCTCTGGATTCACAAGTTGCTCAACTGCTCTGAGTTCTATTGTGTATTTATAATTTATGCCTTCACTGCTTCCAGACTAGACTAGAGGCAGCTTGCCACAAAGATATAAGTGTAAATGTAGTGGTAGAAACAGATCTGTAGATATCAATGCATATATATATATTTAAACAGACACACACACACATATATATATATATATCTCCACAGGAAAGTTAAAATTAAAAATACAGGAGAAGAAGAAAATTTATGGAGAAAAGAGATGTTAGCTGTGTTAGGAACCAATATGAAATTTATTCAGGACTCCCCAGAAGCCAAGATAAGAAAGGAAAGAGAATTGATTCCATAGTAACTGGCTGTATGAAACTCATTCTGTAGCATATTAATCATAATCTGCTCTAACAGGCTGTCCATCATGTACTGCATGAAGGCAAATTTGGGTTGTCAATCTTGTCTCTAGTGTTCTCTTTAGAAGATGACAGTGATAAGTAAATGCATTCTCTAAGTAAAAATAAATGCCAAAAACGGGCATATATATTCCCAAAGTGATAGTAATTTGATACGAATCAGGTCCCTTCTTCTGTCTTTACTACCAGGGTGTTCTTAGGAAAAATTATCCTTCATTTCAAAAATATTGAATAATAATAATAATTCAATGGATCATTATCAGACCCATTATAAGGATGTACCAAGTAGTACATTATGGATGGGAAAGTTTTATACAGATACCGCTTACCATTATTGTGACAGCTGTATTTACTGGAATGTGTGGGTGGGGAAGATCAGAAGGGAAACTGACATGTGCAACACCAATATCCTTGGTTGTCTAAACCATGTTTTCTCAAGCACTCCTAATTCTAACGTGTTCTCAACACACTTCAGAAGCTTGGACTCTAGCAAATCCCAATTTGAATATTTCACCTAAGCCTTCAGCTTCCCGTTCTGTGAAGAGACACAGGGCCTCTGGTAAGTCAGTTTTTTGACAGCAAGGAATAATTTGCAGATGGAGCTTTGGTCATAGAAGATGCCACTGGGTGGATGACATTCAGAATGGCCACACAAACCCTGCCCCTGACTTCAGCTTTCTTGCTGTCTGTCTCACAGAGGTCTCGGTCTCACTTTCTCTCATGTGGATCTTGCCTTGGAATGAGCTGATACAAATTAACTTGCGATTTTTAGAGAAGCAATGAGTTATTTTTTAGTTTGACTTCCATGTCTTAAAGTTCCCAGAAGAAGCAGATATTTAAATGCACAGCCTTACTTCACGGTATGGGTATACTTCTGTGACCTTCAGCAATTTTATTACACAAAATGTATAGGGCTACATTCTATAAACAGGAATATCTATTTTAATAATAATAACATTTATTGAGAACTGTCAGGCACTACCCTTGGCTCTTTACATTATCTCATTTGATGCTTTCAAGAGTCCTATCAGAGGAGGTCTATTATTATCCCATTTTACATGTCTGTAAACTGAGACTTAAAGAAAGCCAGGATTCAAGCCTTAGGTTTTAAGCCATGCTAAAAGAGGCTTTCCCTGACACTATATCTGATGTGGTGCTGCTAAGTTATTCCGTATCAAATCACTGTTTACTTGCCTTGTAGCATGTACTAGAATCTGCATTTGTTCCGAGGTTTCCTGACTGTTGTATGTCTCCCCTATAAAACTGGAGGCTCCAGACACAGGAATCAAGCCTGTCTTGTCTACCTGTGTCTACAGTGCTTTGCACAGTGACAATATAGTTACAAAACAAATTGCTGAATTAATGAATAAATAAATGAATACCTCCAAAGTGCAGGCATTTTAAAGAATTCTCTTTCCTCTGAAATTTGTTAGGTTTTATTTTTTCCTGCAGCACAAGGAAGGCATTAAGCAAATTATGAATGTCTCTTGTGTGCTGGAAGAGTTTATTTCAAATTGAGAGCAAGAGCATAAAATCATTTTCTATAGGTCACCAAAGACACTCTTAATATATTCCCCAAATGAAAGATAGCTCTGGAGTTTATATAGCCACTTCATGATATTTAGCCCTTTGATCCCTGAAGTCTTTTAGCTCTATTTGATCCAAAGCATGGCTAAAAGCTTAGCAGAAAATGAATTGTGCCAATAAATATTTACTTATCTCTTTTCCGTATGCTGACAAGCTTCTTCTGTCTAAACTGTTTTAAAGGTGGAAATTAAGTTGATCATTTGAATGGCTTTATGAAAAAATAAGTGGGAAAAAAATCATTTCGAAAGCATGGTCTTTGTTTTTCTGCTGTATTACTATGTATGAACTGCTTCTGAGTTACTGAAAGTGCGAAAATCTGATTTTAAGAAATTCAAAGGCTTAAGAATTCAGCAAGTTCAATGAATGCTTTGTAATACAGATAGTGAAAGCACCGATCCCTTCCATTATCTTTTGGTACAGAAAGCACTGGGCTATCTTTTCACCACTTTCCCTACTACTTGTACATCGCTAATGATCAGCTCAGCATACACCATGTTTGCATGCATGTACACACACACACACACACACACACACACACACACACACACACACACACACACACCTGTCTCCCTCTGGCTAAATCCTTCTCTGATTCAAGATATAACTGATATGTGACCTACCCAAGAAAGCCTTCCTCTCCCAGACCCCTCTTCACATAACCATGTTCCTTTCATCTTTATTCCTATAAAACACTTTCTACTGCATTCATTAAGGTCTATTACCTTTATTTGTTTAATTATCTTTCTTATGTGGGATCACTTATAGCAACAGCTATGTCTTGCTTATACCTGTTATCACCAACATCTATCCAGTGCTTGATAAATCTTAGGTTTTAATAAATATTTGTTGATTAATTTAATGAATGAGAAGACTGAACTTAATTCCTTTCTTGGAGAATGGTAGATGGCCAATGAGTCTGAATAGAATGTATTCCATGAGATACAACCTGGTATGATTCCAATTACTAGTCCTTACAATTAATATTATACTATCCAGACTCTGAGCTGGAAACTAAAGCAGCAGAAATACTGATGTGCGTGTCTGCTCAGTGGCTCAGTCATGTCTGATTCTTGCGACCCCATGGACAGAAGCCTGCCAGTCTCCCCCATCCATGTGATTCTCCAGGCAAAAGGATTGGAGTGGGTTGCCATTTCCTTCTCCAGGGGATCATTCTGATCCAGAGATCAAGCCCTCATCTCCATTGGAGGGTGGATTCTTTACTGCTCAGCCCTCCGGAGGGATAGAAAAGGCAAATAAGAGTAGAAGAGGTTCATACAGAAATATTTCTTTGACGGTGCACGTGGGAAGTGAAGGGTTCACTGGCACTTGAATGGTAAGGGAGACTTTTCAGGTAGAATTTAACCTAGGACTTTTTTTTCTTTTGTCCATACTTCAGGGAAGTTTCTGTAACTAATACAATGGGACAGCACATGGCTCTGAAAAATACACATTTAGAAAAGATTGAACCTCCTTAAATATTAACTTTCACCAAATTCTGTGTAAAGATGTACATAGAAAAATAAATAATAAAGGCTGGAACAGAAGTGGGGATGCTAAACAAGTATAAACAGAAGGGATGTGGATTTTGCAGGAATTTTCCAGGCCTATACAAAGAAACAATTTCAGGACACAGTGGCGTGTGGCATGGGGACCAGAACTGGATTTAGATTTGAAACAGCAACATCAAACAGCCAAAGTCATGAAAAGAAAGCTAGTTTTCCAATAGCATCACTTGTAATGATTTAGCTAGTTTCTAGGGTTGCAATAAACATGTTTAGGCATACATATTTTATCTATTTTGCATGTAAACTGAATGTAACACATTCCACAATGCAGCTTCTTTCATGATAATGGATAAATCGTACTTTAATTGTGACTATAGAGTTCCAAACCAACTAAAATGTCCTCTTCCATTCTTTTGCCTGCATCAGTTGCCTCAAGGTCACCAGTCACAGTCTACAGGTAGGTTTTTAAATCAGTCTTACTTGGATTATGCCCACACAGCTTTGTACATGTTATTTCCTCCCTAAAATGCCTACACTAACTTATTGTTCATGTGACTAACTCCCATTCATCCTGTGGAACAGAGCTCATTTATTACAATATCATTTTCCCTGAAAACTTTTCCTTGATGTACTGTTTTGGAATAATGAGTCAACTTCCTGGTCTCCCTTGCCCCCTCTATGTAGATAAATCTTATTTTATTTACCTGTGCTTTTTCAAAGGACCTCTACATAGTGTTTATGCTTTTCCTATTAAAATAAATCTGCAATGAACCTAATTGTAACTCACACATTTGCATATTTGTAGAGAATACAGTAGCTTACGTGCCATTAAAATCACCTGCTTCTTGAAATAATTTACCTCTGAAAATATCTGGCCCTGTTTATATGTTATGCCTGCTTCTTCACTTTTTGGGAGGCAATCAGTAATTTTGATTGTTGTATTTTTAAAGAAAATTTTGTATTACATATAAGATTTACATTTTCATTGAGATTCTATATATCTGTGGGTATTTTCTTAATTAATTTTTACTTTTATGGATTTTTTGCTCTTCCCTTTTATTACTTATTGTTTGCTTGTTTTAGTATTTATGAGATTCATTTATCACATCTACTATTTTATCACTTCATAACACATTAATTTATGCTTTGATTTTTATTGGTTTCTCCATTTTGTTTTCCATACATAGTCCTTTTTTCTCCTATAAAATTTTTATTGGATGTTCAATTCATTTATTTTTATTATTTATTTTGAAATTAACATTTTTTGCAATATAGTTTTCCTCTGAATATAGCTTCAGCTCCACCTTATATGATTTAGAGTGTTTTTATTATTGCTATTATCTAGATACTGATCTATGGCAGTTTTAATTTCTTCTTTGACATTAGAGCTTACCATAAGATTTTAAATTAGTAGTATGTGTGTGTGTGTATATATATACATACATATATATATATATTTGTGCTTATTTTAATTTAGTATATCTTTTAAATCTAACTTTGAAATTCTATAATTTGTCCTATAGTTTTCATTTTTTTAATCTAACTGGGATTTTAAGGATTGAAGATATATTAACATCCTCCTCATATGTACTCACACACACATACACATGCTTGTGTAAGTGAATAGGCAAGTGTGTACGTAAATATGTGTATGTGTGTACGTAAATAGGCAAGTGAAACAAAATGTAAAGATTAAACAAAGGTGTCAAACAGAGGAGGGTTTTGCTTTCTTTTAACCACATGCCCTTATGCAGAGCTATGACTTCTTTAATTAGAGGATATACTATTTTGCATAATATCTAAAATATTTTTCTGAACAGAAAGAATTACTGGAATTACCTTTCCTTTGCCTGTACAATTACCATCACTATTTCACATGAAGAGTCTTCACTTGCATGTGAATTCGTTCAACCGGTACTGACTGGGTGCCTTCAATGTGCAAGGTACACAAGATAAAGTGCAATGAGGAAACTGGACCCATCAGTCACTGGTCGTCCTTTCATGCCACAGATTCCGCATCAGTGAGAGTTATTTGGTTTGAATAGGTTGATTTTGTTCACCGTGCTGTTGACTGTACAGTTTTATTGTCCTGCAGTGAACACACTGCATACCTTGTTCCTTTGTTTGTTGTCATTTAATGTGTACATAGAGGTCTGTTTATCCCCTCTATGGTGATGTTTTTCCTCAGTGTGGTCATGAAATTTTCTTTCATTCTTGAATTTCAATCATCTCACTAAGTTGTCTAAATCTTCACCACTTTTTATTGTTTTTTTGAAAAAGTCAATGATACCTTGCCCAGTATCCTTTCGGTCCACCTGAATTTATACATAGATGCAGACAGTTCTCAGAATGTTTGTAGTTGCCCACTACAAAAACCTGAATTTGCTTCTTCTCAAGATTTTCTTCCATTCAAGATTTTTCTTGGTTGCCCACTGTGGCTTGGCAGAGAAGAGTTCACGTCAGTCAATCTCAACAGTGAAGGATGTCAGTAGCTAAGTGCCTCAGCCTCTTGTTTACTGGTAGGGTCGTTCTAAGCTGTGTTGCACCTTGTGTCTTTGACCCAGGGATTCATAATAAAAAAAGCAAACTCATAAACATACTGGATTATCCCCTTTTTGGACCCACTTTCTCCTCTTCCTCCCTCATCCCCTGAGATCAACTCTCCAATAAAGTATGTGCATCAAATTTTTGTCTTAAATTAAGTCAACATGGTACACACTTAAAGATTTATATATTCCTCTATTTAAGAAAAAAAATTTTATTTTAGATTTTTCTATTTCATAATGATTTGGGCTATTTTATTTAATAACCCCAATCTTCTTGTAAGCATCTAACTTCCAGATAGTTCATTTCATCTTTAGTTGTTTTTTCTTTGGCCCATTTCCACTGCATTTTATAAGTTATTGTTTTCAAATCTATTCTTATAAATGACTCTATTTTATAATTCTATTATAAATTATAAATTTATAATTCTATTATAAATTTATAATTCTAGAATATAATTCTATTCTATGCATGTGGCATTTGATGTGCTTTTAAATGCGCTGGCATAATATATTTTCATTTCTTTCTTTAGTGATGCCGTTTTCCACTTCATCACATGCTCTTAATTTAGTACCGCCTATGGGATAGCATACCTGTTGTCTCAGTTTGGATTGCTTGGCAAGCAGTCTTAGATGGAGCTCAATGTGAAGGATGTTTGTTAGGGAGTGCTCTTGGGACCAAGATGTGTGAAGAGTAGAGGATAAACTGGGATTGGGCAGAAGGAGAGGTCAACTCTGGGGCAGTTCCAAGTGATAGCATTTCAGCCAATCTCAAAGGGCATTCTGGAGCTAAAATGATTCATCAGCGATGTTGCTGGTGAAGCCAAAATGGCCAGGCCTTCATAACCCTACCTTGGTTGGTCACTGGCTGTTGGGGAGGATTTGAATTAGAGTCAGATGGACTCCCACACTGTCAGCACTTTGCTCTCCACCCTCCTGACCAGCTCCAGCAGCAAGTCCTTTCTGGGGGAAAACTGGGGGTGGGGCAGACCTCTAGAGTCCACCCTTATTCATTCTCCAATCATTATTGTAAATTAAGATTTATTTTAATTTGCTTGACAGTTTGGCTCAGTATCTGTTGAATATGTTCATTGTTTCTTTGATTATTTCCTTTAAGAACTTCAGTTTTCATCTTCATTATGAATTTTGCCTTCCTTTAAGGTAGGCTCCCCAGGTGGCTCAGCCGGTAAAGTGTCTTGTCTGCAACGCAGGAGACCCAGGTTCAATCCCTGGGTTGAGAAGATCCTCTGGAGAAGGAAATGGCAGCCCTTTCCAGTACTCTTGCCTGGAAAATCCCATGGATGGAGGAGCTTGGTGGGCTATGGTCCGTGGGGTCGCAAATAATCACACATGTCTGAGCAACTTCACTTTCACTTTCTTTACTGTAGGCAGTGGCCTCTTTGGTACACTCTTTTATTAACAGATGAATCATCTTTGTCTGTTATTCATTATAGAACAGACTGCTTTTTCTGAGCCATCTCTTTCCCCAAGAACACTGCGAAAGGAATTTTTAAAATTTACTTTCCATTTACCTGGGCACTGTTTCCATTTGATTCTCCCAAATTTTATATTGAAGGGCTGGATGTTGATACTGTGGAATGAATGTGTAGTCATTGGATCTTGGGAGGGGATGGGATACTATGTGTGAGTAGTGGTTACAGCCACTTGCAACCAGCCTCACAACACCAGAAGTCAGGGAGCCTGTGAGTTTACAGACGTCATATAAGTGCTGAAGCATTTGTCCTTCTGCTATTTACCTAGTACTTGCAGACTCATTCTTGAGCTCTCAATTCAAAAGTTACTTCTCAGGGAAATTGTCCCCAGTCCCTTTAACCAGGTTATCCTCACTATTATAAATTCATACAGTAGGTCTTGATGGATGGTAGAAATAATTAAACTGACCATTCATGAAGTAATATTTGCCAGTCAATTGATTGTCCTTGAGTATATAAAGGTGACTAGGACATAGAACATGTCTTGAACATCTCCAGTTTTATTTTCCCACAGTTCCCATTTTACTGGTCTTGACATAAAGTGGGATTAATATATGTTTCTTGCTAGACATGAAACTAGAGACAAGATCTGTTTGCTCACCACTGTATCTCATCTTCTTGCCTGATACCAGTAGGTACCCAGTAAATTTAATGTTAAGTAAATGGGTGTATTTCTGAAAAATTGTTCTGCCTACCAAAAGTTCAATAGTTAGATCTCCAATTCCATATAATTTGCTACCAGTGCTTGTGTTCATAGATTTTGAAATGCAAATACATTTTAAAGTACATGAAAAACATCATCAAATAGCTAACGTAGAGCCAGGGTTCTCGACATCACTATTGAAAAGAGGCAAAAAGCATCATCCTTGGCTTTGAAGGGCTTTTAATCAGAGATAAAACACTATCCAGACCAACAGAACATTGAAAGAAGGACCCATCAGTCACAAACACCAGAAAATTAATGTGCATTCATCATTTCAGAGAATGTTTAAGGTGAGTGGATGGAAAATGTTCTCATTTCCTCTCAACATTTTCAGGTTACTAAGAAAGAACATGGACATGTTAACATCAAACCAGTTCATCATAAAAATGTCAGAGCAATTTTTCCGGTGATTGGAAGAGCTTGCTTTTGCCTTTTTTTGTTCTATCTTGTCGCAAAGAATCCTGAAATCACCCAAGGGGAATTAACCTTTTAAATTTCATGTTGTTCTAAAAAGAACATTCAGTTTCTCCCAGCCTCCAAAGAGCTTTTATCAGTGCTCTGTACACAAACTCATTTGCTTCTTCTAAATCTGAATGTTTTCAAAACAATGACATGTTTTGTACATTATAAAATCTATGTCCAAGTTTAAGACAGCTCAACTGCTTTCACTGTTTGAAATATATTTATGTTATGGCAACCTAAAAAGTGCCTCACACTGTCCATAAAGATTTATTAATGTCAAATACTTTGAAATATCTTCCCTCCCCCAAAACCAATGGTCTTATGAAAGTATTTTGTTCTTAAAAAAAAAAAAAAAAAAAAAGTCAATTCTCCCTCCCCTGGAAAATAACTGAATGTTCAGTTTATATATTCTGACTAGCAGTCCCTTTTCCCCTGGAGCTCTTTTCATTTCCAGAAAACATCTAGGTTCCTTTTATTATCTCTTCAGTCTGTATATTGCGATTCCCATGGAAAATGCTATTCTGTCCACAATGCAAATTGCACATCCCTTAAAAAAAACTAAATCCTCTTTAAATAACTGTAGTTCAATACTTTTTAAGAACATAAGTGTTTTCCTTCTGTGATCAACACATTTCTTCCACAAGCAGGAATTCACTCTATGAAAGGAAAAGTTCACTGCCAGGTCATTAATCATTTGGGGACTAGAAAACAACTAATGAGTGTTATTTAGTTTCTGAAAAGTCTAAATGAGTCATTCCTTGGTTTATTATTTCTACTTCAGAGAGCTCTTATTATTTATTTAATTTCAAGCATAATAAATCTTTGATAAATTGTCTTATTTTGCTGGACTGACTTACTGAAATATACAGACAAACCAGCCCATTTCACAGAGTGGGAAACTGAGTCTTAAAGAGATTAAAGGGACTCATCCAGTACATGGATTAACATTCTTAGTTGAAAGCAACAGAAGCCAATAAGAAAAACTTGTGCAAATTAATTAATCTGTGCAAAGGGGTATTGAGAAGCTCTCTGGACAAGTCAAAAGCCATATTTAAGATAAATAATCAGGGGCAATACCCAAAATTGTGTCATAGAACTGGTCCACTGGAAATGTTGCTGTCTCCTCTGCTGGGCCACTGTGACCTAGTTTGTATTGGCAATTCTGCCTGCTGGACTGTGGACAGGTCCTTCTAGAATCACAGCACTTACCATCCCTAGAAATCTGATGCATGGCAACCACCCTCTCCTAACTGAAGCAAATTCTTTCTAATTTCTAGTTCTTTTCGTCTAAAGCTGGTGATTCAAAATCTGGATCAGTCAAATCTGTTTGGCACAATCTGGGTCATATATCAGGGTTGCAAGCAAAGCTGGAAGAAAGGCTGGGGAAATGACCATCTAGATGACATCTAGAAAATGTTCTAGAACTAGAACATTTTCAAGTTCTGTAGTGAGAGGCAAGGTTTGTTCAAGGATTTGGGAATTTTACAAACATTGAAAGCAAGTTAATATACAGCATGAGATTGCATAGAAAGAAACATTCTCTTTCTCTCCCTCTCTCTCATCATATCTATAAACAGTTTATAAGAGTAAGACCTGTCATACAAAGAAGAACCTAACCTACAAAGGCTATTTAAGGAGTCTCTTGGAGGGTTGAACACCCCACCTGTCTGAGCTGCCCTGAGAACTACCTTATCTCTTCTTTACACAACTGGAGAAGCAAAGTCATTCCAGACTTGGCAATCCCAGCGTGAGAACTGCTCACAGCATCCGCAGAGAACACCAAGCCAGATGATTGTACTGGGAGAGAAGTCCCAGAATGAGGTGAGGATGCAGAGATGAGAACAAATTCATGTGGGAGAATCACCCCCTTAAAGTATAAAAACAGGAAGCTCTCTGGGACGTATCAAGAGGAAGAAAGGTGTGTTTCATGCTGGAATATACACCAGTGACCCTTGAGAGCTCCCCTTGGAATACATTTAGTTAATTGAAGAGTTGATTCCCTCATGAGTGATAGTACTATATATGCATACTGTGTATATACAGTATCACACTCTGGGGTCGGGGGGACACAGCTCAAAAACTTCAGAATTCAATCCTTCGATTATTCACACTCAGAGGTAAAAGTGCAGTAACAGCAACCAAACCCTGAATTCTTGTTAGCAGTTTTGCTTTTCGCACTGGCATGAGGAAAGCAATTCTGAAATTATCTTCAGTGTATTAGGTGACTGAAGAAGGAATATATTGGTGTTGCTGACAATCAAGTTTTTCTCTGTGAAAGGAGAGAGGCACAAATATGAAATGATGCAAAGTACAGAAGAACCATTTGGGTTGAAATAGAATGGGAGGAAGTTCTGTCAGGTCTGTTCACCGAGCAGAACTAGATGGACAACATTCCAGGATTAATGAGAGCAACTGCTGCTCAGAGTTCAGTTTCTAAATGCTTTGGCCATTAAGACAAGTCAGGCGCCTTTGAAGAAGTGGCCTTCTCTAGGTTTGGGGAACAGAATATACAGGATGAACAGGAGACGTCTTGTTTCACTGGAAAGTAAGAGTGCTCCAAGCAGGGGAAAGATGAGGATGGGACTTCCCTGGGAGTCCAATGGTTAACAGTCCACCCTGCAATGCAAGAGACATTGGTTTGAATCCCTGGTCCAGGAAAATCCCACACGCACCTAAGTCCGTGCACCACAACTAATGAGCCTGTGCTCCAGAGTCCTGGATCTGAAACTACTGAAGCCCGAGTGCCCTAGATCCCATGCTCTGCAACAAGAGAAGCCGCCACAATGAGGAGCCTGAAACCTGCAGCTAGAGAGTAGGCCCTGTGCACCACAATTAGAGAAAGCCCACCCTCAGCAACTAAGACCCGGAACAGTAAAAAAAAAATAAATAAATTTTAAAAAGATGAGTATGTATCAAGAAGATACAGAAGTCACCTTGAAGTATCTCATTCTGGCTGATTCTGGGAAAATAAATAAAACAGCAAAGAAACACCATTCATTGATTAAAAGAAAAATCAAATAAATAAAAATAACAGATAACACAGGGCAAGAAAAATCCTTTCTTATAGTCAGAATACCAACTAACAAACACACAAGGATGATGAAATTAGAAAATTACTGTTTTTCAATCATCATAGTAAAACTGAATTAGGAATGAATAACCAATAGATGATAAACCTATGGATGATTTTTTAGGTTTACATATAGTCTCATTATAGATTTCTACAAATTATTTAACCAAAGAAAGAATATTAACTGTACACTGAAGAAAATGGATGACGTGTCTCACCATCAAGAGCAAAACATCATCAGGTGCCTCCTGATGTGATGTTCTGAGAAGAACACATCATCACCATAGAGCAGTTTTGCCAAATAAGCCGGATAGTCAATCCAATCAAGAAGCCTCAGACAGTGCAAATTGTGAAACAGCTGACATGATCACTGCCGTGTTTCTTCAAAAATGTCAAAGGCATAAAAGACAAAGGCTGATAAACTGTTCCAGATTAAAGGAAGCTCAAAAATATGAATATTAAGTGCCCTATATGATTTGGAGTGGGGTAAATGCTATAAAAGGCATACTGGAAAAATTCAACACACTGGAAGGTGTACTTCAGATTAAAAATTCTGTAAATGTTACTTTTTCTGAATGTTAGAACATCCTGAGAAGTAATTCCCTGAGGTAACATAGTGAGAATAGCTCTAAAGATGGGTGCAACCTATATTCCAATGGTTCAGAAAATATGACAAAAGAGAGAGAGAAAATTGTAAGTGAATATGGGAAAAATTAAGTGGGATGAGTGCTTTCTTCATATATACGTTCAACCATGCTGTAAGAGAAAATCATTCCAAAATGAAAAGAGGAAAAAAAAAAAAAAAGAGAGAGAGAGAGAAACAGGGATGGCAAAAAAAAAAAAAAAGTATCATCAGAGAAAGACAAGTGTAAACACATCCTGGAATATATATTGATGAAGTAAATAGCATCAAGTATAGATTGTTAAAACAAAACAGAAACCTAGAAGAAAGCCCAGCCCAATGCATGCACGGAGGAAGCCCCTGCAGCTGCAGGAAACCTGAAGCCAAGACACAGTGGGCTGAGCTGGCTTCCTGAGTGTTTCCCAAATTAATTAAGGAGCAGCTTGGGAACCAGTTGGGTTGTCAGTCCTTTCCCACAGCAAACTCTCTGGGCATTTAAACTCAGAGGAGGACAGTGCATTTGAGCACAGGGGCCAAACTGATGAAGTGCCCCAGATAGCTTTTTACTCTCAAAACATGGATTAGGTATACTTGTAAGTACTTTACATATACTAAGGCATTACACTTGGCAAACAATTTCATTAAGTAGGTGTTCAGTTGGTAAAGAATCTGCCTGCAATGCAGGTGACCTATGTTTTATCCTTGGGTTGGGGAGATCCCCTGGAGAAGGGAATGGCAACCTACTCCAGTATACTGGCCCAGAGAATTCTATGGACAGAGGAGCCTAACAGGCTACATAGTCCATGGGGTTGCAAAGAGTTGGACAGAACTGAGCAACTAAACACTTTCATTTTTGAGCTTCTCTGATGGCTCAGCATGTAAAGAATCCGCCTGTCAATGCAGGAGATGACAAAGATGTGGGTTTGATCTCTGGGTTGGGAAGATCCCCTAGAGAAGGAAATGGCAACTCACTTCAGTATTCTTGCCTGGAGAATCCCACGGACAGAGGATCCTGGAAAGCTATTGTCCATGGGGTCACAAAGAGTTGGACACGACTGAGCAACTACACACTTTCACTTTCCCCATTGAGAGATAAAAGGAGGAGGAAGAAGGGGAGTAGGACGAGAGAGGCAATTGGAGAGTATGAATGGAGCTCTGATGCTCAGGACACATGTATGCATGAGTGACTTCCTGAATGTCTTCCTGGAGTGTTTCCTAACACTCAAAGATTTGACTTAACTATAATCTAAACATATGACTGTTGAATCAAATAGATATTTAGCAGAAGGAAAACAAAAAGCAAGAAAAAAATGCTTTGTAGAAAGTATATAAACATTAGAATGATGGTGAGACAGAAGGAACATAGCAATTTTTAGTCACAGAGATCTGGATTGCTTCAGTGATCTCTGCTTCAAATTCTTGCTTTAGAATAGACTTTAAAATTGCATATTTGAGGTGTCTTGAGAAGTGGAAATGGCTAGGATCTAAAAAAGGGTGATGATACTACGACTTCCCACTTAATAGTTGTTTCTAAATGCTACTTTCCTTCTCTAGCTTCCTGCTAAATCAGAGGTACAACATTAATCCAGGAAGTTGAGACACCGATTCTTCAAAAGCCAGACTTTATTTCACCTTTTCAATGTTTTTTATTGATGCACACTGCCAGGAGCATCTTCTGCCATCAATGCTAAAAATATTAAAATTGATGAACAGTCTGGTGGGAATATAAATTGGTAAAGCCATTGTGGGAAAACAGTATGGAGGTACCTCATAAAATTAATAATAGAATTATCATATGATTCAGCAATCCCACTCCTGGGCATCTATCCAAATAAAACAATGATTCAAAAAGATACATAGTGTTGTATGTTCATAGCAACACTATTTACAATAGCTGAGACATGGAAACAATCCAAATGTCTCACAACTGATGAATGGATACAGAAGATGTGGTACATATATATAGTGGAACACTACTCAACCATAAAAGTGAATTAAATAATGCCACTTGCAGCAACATGGATACAATTAGGGATGATCATACTAAGTGAAGTTGTCCAAAAAAGAGACAAATACCATGAGATATCACTTACATGTGGAATCTAAAAGATAACGTAAATGAACCTATCTATGAAACAGAATCAGGGTCATAGAGAACAGATTGATGGTTGCCAAGGGTGAGGGTGGAAGGGTGGGATGGAATGGGAGGTTGGGTTTAGCAGATGTAAGAACAGATAAAAATGGCCCTACTGTCATAGCACAGAGAACTGTATTCAGTATGCTATGATAAACCATAATGGAAAAGAATATTTTAAAAGAATGTATATATGTATAACTGAGTCACTTTGCTACAGCAGAAATTAATACAACATTGTAAATTAGTGATACTTCACTAAAAAAACTACTGATTAAAAAAATTAATGAACAATCAGAATGGCATACAACTTGTTTTTGGACATGGAGTTCCACCTTTCAACAATGCTCACTTATTCATTGCATCCATTGCTACAATAACCTTCTAAGGGAGGGAAGAACTTGTAACTGTTCCTTCCATACTGGCAAACCAACTCAGCTTTTAGATCACTGATAAAAATCACTTTGGTTTTTCCTAGGAAGTCTCTCTATTTTAACCTTCTCTCAAGAAAGGTCTCTCAGGCTTTTTCTAGCCTCTTCAGAATGTAAACTCTACAAGACAGTGAATTTTTCTTTAACATGTTTCCTAATGTGCCATGTTGCCTACTCGGCCCAGGATGTAATAACTCATTAAGAATTGCAACTGGCAGTACACTGGAGGAAAATACAACCACAGTCTCCTAACACACACATCTCAAGCCCATAATCCCACCTCAGCAACTTTATCCCCCTCCTAGCCCTTAACAACCTACCTCCCACCTTCCTAATCAAATGTGCTATTCTTTGGTCACTGCTAGCATTTCTCTTTTATTAATCAGTGAGTTTGCTACGTGGGCTGCTAATACTGTAATTCATTTTTTTTTTTTTTTTCATTTATGTGCCCAAGAGCTTTTTTTTTTTTTTTCTTTCCCCATTTCCAAGAGCAAATAAAATCACAATGGACCAGATTCCCCTCCTGTCTACTAATCCACTGGGAAAATCTTACTTGGGGAACACTGGATTTGTAGCATATTTACCCAACACACTGAAAAGAATGATACTTTCCATCAGAGATAACATGAATATTTTGTGTTCCATGGCACATCAGTATATTTCAGAAACTTGCATTTAATGAGACTTGGGAGTTTGCCATCCTCAGGATCATATTTTTTACACTGCTATATACACCCACATATAAGAGTAGAAACACACAGAGAGTGCCACTGCTGTATTTAAAAAGACATCCATCTCAGTAAGTGTCCCATTTCATCTTCAGCTATGTTCTACATGCCCAGACTTCCCTTTGCTTTATGAAACTTACACACGTTAGACATCTTATTTGGCATCATGACTTTTTCCCTCCCACGACACTGTCTGCAGCTTAGAGAAAAGTTAGTGATGAGTGTAAGAAGCCAAGACGGCACTGCAGAAATGAGAATCAGCCTTGACTTGTTATCTCTCTTGTGGCAACCATTTCTGCAAGACGAGGTTGTTGGGTTGATCTTAAAATCAGGAAAACGAAGTTCAAGTTCCACTCGGACACCCTAGTTGTGAAAGGAACATGGAAGGATCAACTGATCCCTTTTTCTCAATTTGCTCATCTGTTGAATGGGGGTGATATTTACTTTACTACTGCTTTTGTCATGGACTATTGTGAGGACTGAATGACAAGACATATCTGAAAATGTTTTCAGACTGCAAAGTGCTTGACCAATTTAAGCAGAAATAAGCTAATGTATTATCTAAATATTATAAATATATAATCACAAAAATATGATGTTATTGTTTCAAATTACGTTAGTTACTACCTCTTTCTTACCACCATTGATCACTACATTAAGATTACTTTATAATTTCAGAAAATGGATGATAATACTGCTTTTTTAACTTTTTGTGAAGGTAAATTAAAACTTTCAAGAGCCAATAACAAGTTTATCACCAATGCTTGAGTACAAGATCTACACTTCATTCCTTTGGCCTTCTGCTCATAGTACCTTGAACCCAGTGAAGAATTAAATCCTACCTTTTCTTTTTTATAGCCTCATGAGGCTACTGACTTGTCTGGGTTAAACGTTTAATCCAAGAGATATTAAGTTCAAGTCACTCAAAGCTCTGTTTATTTTCTGTGGACCATAGCTATTCTTTTGCCCAGTCTTCGGGAAAATGGCTTCATGGAGTAAATTCAATGGGACTTCCACCTCTGACCAATGCACAAGCATCAATTTCCTTTCTATCACAGAAAGAGTAAATGCCATCATCTAAGCCTAACAGGTCAAAAGATTCCTTTTCCCATTATTCACTGCCAAAAAGATGAAATGGAAAATATAAAATTCCTGTCTCCAAAGTAGGAATATTGACGTGGGTTCTTGGGGTGCTTCAGAGTAAGTTAATGACTGCCCTTCACCCTTCATTACACCTTGCATTTCACTCACCACTTCTAGGTAAGTTGAAAAGTTAATTGCTACAGAAAGAGAATCAGAGAATGTCTTCTTAATAAGATCAAGCCACAGTTTGTAATGAAAGAGATTGCTCTTCTCAGATCTGAAAAGGTAAATAAATGCTTTACTTAATCAAGCCAGTGGTGTATGTAACCTGCAATTTTGTTTCTAATAATTTTAGGAAGATTTTCTGAGAATCTTAAATTGGTAATACCACTCACTGAGACAAGAAAGTCATTTGGTTCTGAAGCTGTCAGGGTGAATCATTTAGGTCTTTGATGATGGCTGTGTAGTCGCTAAGTCATGTCTGACTCTTGCAACCCCATGGACTGCAGCCTGCCAGGCTTCCCTGACCATGGGATTCTCCAGGCAAGAATACTGGAGTGGGTTGCTAGTTCCTTCTCCAGGGGTCTCCTGCATTGCAGGCAGATTCTATACCAACTGAGCTACAAGGGAAGCCCTTTACCTCTTGAGCTATGAGGTCTTGGATGAGAGTTGCCAAAGAAAATAGTTGAAAGAAAATCTGGAGAATTTGGTAAGAGAAGGGAATGCATTTAGATCAAAACCCTTAAGTGTAACACATGGAAGAAAATATAGAAAAAGAACAAACAAGAAAAGCATTGAAGAAATAAATGATTTCATCATCATGCAGAATTCTGTTGAGCTAGCCTGCAGGTTAATTTAGGATAAAGTTTTACATATTCACCCCAACCTGACATCTGACTGGGTCTATTGTCTCAGTGAAGAGTCTAAAGTTGGTCTTCCAAGCAGCAATAGTTTCTTCTTATATTTCCCAGCCTGAATTTTCACAATGAATGGATCTTCATTCTCACCATATTTTTAAGAATAACTGGTATTTTTTTTTAATCTATCTCATTATTTCTGGGAATGATAGAGTCTCCATATACTTACTAATAATATGGGAACAAACAGTATAGTTAATATTTGTGGACCAAGTATTACAAAATTCTCTTCACAACCATTATCTTATTTAATCTTGAGGCCTGTGAAAGGTACTTCAAAAGTGGAGCTGCTTTGAGGAGTACTTAAATCAGGAGGGTAGAGTCATCTTGAATAGGATCACCTCTTTAAAAAGAGACTCCGGAAAGGTCCCTGGCCTCCTTTGACATGTGAGGATACGAGAAGTCCAGGACCCAGAAGAGAGCTCTCATCTGACACTGCCGGCATCCAGAGGTCAGATTTCTAGCCTCCAGAACTGTAAGCAATACATTTCCGCTATTTATCAGTCACCTAACCTGTAGCTTTTGTTATAGCAGCCTGAACAAACCAAGGCATTCTATAAATTAAATAAATCCTTTGTGAACACTGTTTTAAGTGTGTGTGTGTGTGTGTGTGTGTGTGTGTGTTTTACCACCATAAAATATTATGTTTGCTGGCTTATTATTTGATATTTGGAAAATACAGAAAGAAGAAATACCCATAATTTTCTATATTCATGACACAGAAATAAGCATGTTTAGTACTCAGGTATATATCAATGTGCAACTTTTTATGTTTATAATTTTGTTACTTTTACGTAGTTGCAGCCTTAATACAATGTGAAATAGTGTGTCCTTCAATATGTACTTAACAGTTTGACATCTTTATTTACATTTAATAATATAATCTTTAAGCACTGCATTATACATTTCTCCTTAGAATATCATTTCAAATTATTTTTAATAAAATTGGATAGGTAAGAATAAGTATAGAACTGCTATGTGAAATTCCTTACCTTTTCACCTTTCTGGTTCTTAGTGTAAGTTTCCAGAGAGTAATGGATGTATAGAAATAGATAACAGATAGATAATATTTAGAGATACATAGAGTAGAGTGATATATGAAAAAGACCAAGAGACAGAGACCAGAAAAATAAAAGCACAAATATTGGGTCTTGTTCTATGCATGAACTTGTAATTTGCTTTTTAACTCAATAGCTCATCATGGATATTCTTACATGTTAGTAGGTAAAACTGAGCTCATTCCATTCAATGACTGTACAATATTCCTCAGTATGATTGTATCATAATTGACATATTGATGGACACTAAAGTTCTTACCAGGATTCTGATGTTCCAAGGCTGTAGTAAACATCCTTGTCAACTCTGAGTTTTTCAGTATGAGAGTTAACTTAAAAGTAGAATTTGGTGGTCAGCAGTTTTATATATTTTTTATTTGATTGGTACTGACAAGCTGCTCTCTGAAAATGCTGTACCAATTTATACTGCAATCTATAATATATGAGAGTGCCACATGCCCTGTAGCCTTAAGAACAATGTATACTATACTGCTTCTTGGTCTTTGAAAATATGATATTTAAAAAAATAGTACTCTATGCTTTCACTTTCTTTCACTGAACAATACACAGCTTAAGCATCTTTTCATATATGTATTATTCATCTTTGGGGTAAATTTCTGTTCAGATCTTTTGACCATTCCTCTGTTGTTTCCACCATTTTAAATCATAGTATAACATCTCAAATAGTGGATACACTATCAAATTCTATAATTTTCTGTACTGACAAAAATTATGGGATAAGCATCTGTGTGCAAAAATCTTTTGTACTATTATAGATTGTGTACTTAGACTATACATGTTTAATCTAATTTTTGAATTAAAAAAGGTGCACATTTTTGAAGTTCTTGATGTTTTCCAATTAATCTTCCAACAAAGAAGCAACATGTAATAGGATCCATTTCATGGAAGGCCAGAAAAAAATAGTATCATTTTTTCAAAACTTTTGTTAATTAAGCAGATGAAAATGTATCTTCATTTTTAGAAAACAAAAACAACAACATATATTTAACTACTTACAGTGTGGCTGAATATTTTTCCATTTATTTGTTTACCTCTTTTTTTTTTCCCTCTTGTGAATTATACTTTAGGATTCTTTATCCATTTTTCCACTGAATTATTTTATGGCTACAAAGACAGCCACTGTTCAGTGGTCCTGTATCTTTTTTCTTACTGGAGCATTAAAAAAAGAGCAGTTATTCCTGATTCGTGATATAATTTGGTTTATGAGGCTTCACACAATGCTCACTTGACTTTGTCTTCCCAGTTTTTCCTTCCATGCAATGTGTGTAAGTAATCTACATTCTACTATTAATAGAGTTGGTTCCTGTAAGTGGGGTTTATTAATAGTAAATAGCCAAGGTGTTCAAAACTAGTTATCCGGAACACAGTAAAGATCAAAAGCTTGTTTGCCAATATCTAGCTCTTCAGAATTACCAGCCCTGTAGAGGCTATGCCAGATAATCGGCTAAAGAAAATCCCCGAGGCTTCCATTCTTCATTCCAGTTTCTTCTTCTTCTTTTTTTTTTTTTCATTCCAGTTTCTTTTAAGGATTGTTTAGGGGGCTTCCCTGGTAGCTCAGACGGTAAAGCGTCTGCCTACAAAGTGGGAGACCTGGGTTTGATCCCTGGGTCAGGAAGATCCCCTGGAGAAGGAAATGGAAACCCACTCCAGTATTCTTGCCTGGAAAATCCCATGGACTGAGGATCCTGGTAGGCTACAGTCCATGGGGTCACAAAGAGTCAGACACGACTGAGTGACTTCACTTCACTTCACTTCTAAGATCAAAATGACTTTATCAGGGCTTTTCTTTCTGACATGTGTTGTTCTTAATAGATGAATGGTCTTTATAACATTAGCACTTTGTTTCTCCTATTGGAGATGCTCAGTAAATCTTTAACCCAATGTTCTGTTGCTGGTTGGGGCTGTGTTCCCTCCCTGTAATTTGACCTGGGGCCAAACTGTGGTGGAGGTGATGAAGAAAATGGTGACCTCCTTCAAAAGGTCCCATGCAGGCATTGTTAGACTCAGTGCCCCCAACCCTGCAGCAGGCCACCTCCGATACACGCCTCTGCCAGAGGCTCCTGGACTCACGGGCAAGTCTGGGTCAGTTTCTTGTGGGGTCACTGCTCCTTTCTTCGGAGTCCTAGTACACACAAGGTTTTGTTTGTGCCCTCCAAGGGTCTGTTTCCCCAGTCCTCTGTAAGTTCTGGTGGCTCTATGGTGGGATTAATGGCGACCTCCTCCAAGAGGGCTCATACCACACCCAGGTCTGCTGCACCCAGAGCCCCTGTCCCTGTGGAAGACCACTGCTGACCCGAACCTCCGCAGGAGACACTCAAACACAGTCTCAGTCTCTGTGGGGTCTCTGGGTCCTGATGCACACAAGGTTGTTTGAGCCCTCTGAGAGTCTCTGGCGGGTATGGGGTTTGATTCTAAACGTGATTCCGCCCCTCCTACCATCTTGCTGGAACTTCTCCTCTGCCCTTGGACGTGGGGTATCTCCTCAAAGTCACTCCAGCACCATGCAGCCACCGCTTCTGAACCTACCTGCCTCCTGAGAAATCTGTATGCAGGTCAGGAAGCAACAGTTAGAACCGGACAGGGAACAACAGACTGGCTCCAAATCAGGAAAGGAGTGCATCAAGGCTGCATATCGCCACCTTGCTTATTTAACTTATATGCAGAGCGCATCATGTGAAATGCTGGGCTGGATGAAGCACAAGCTGGAATCAAGATTGCTGGGAGAAACATCAATAACCTCAGATATGCAGATGACACCACCCTTATGGCAGAAAGTGAAGAAGAACTAAAGAGCCTCTTGATGAAAGTGAAAGAGGAGAGTGAAAAAGTTGGCTTAAAGCTCAACATTCAGAAAACTAAGATCATGGCATCTGGTCCCATCACGTCATGGCAAGTAGATGGAAAAACAATGGAAATAGTGACAAACTTTATTTTGGGCGGGCTCCAAAATTACAGCAGATGGTGACTGCAGCCATGAAATTAAAAGACGCTTGCTCCTTGGAAGAAAAGTTATACCAACCTAGACAGCATGTTAAAAAGCAGAGACATCACTTTGCCACCAAAAATGTCTGTCTAGTCAAAGCAATGGTTTTTCCAGTAGTCATGTATGGATGTGAGAGTTGGACTATAAAGAAAGCTGAGCACCAAAGAATTGATGCTTTTTAACTGTAGTGTTGGAGAAGACTCTTGAGAGTCCTTTGGACTGAAAGGAGATCCAACCAGTGAATCCTAAAGGAAATCAGTCCTGAATATTCATTGGAAGGACTGATGGTGAATCTGAAACTTCAGTAGTTGGTCACCTGATGCGAAGAGATGACTCATTTGAAAAGACCCTGATGCTGAGGAGAAGGGGACCACAGAGGATGAGATGGTTGGATGGCATCACCAACTCAATGAACATGAGTTTGAGTAAACCTTGGGAGTTGGTGATGGACAGGGAGGCCTGGCGTGCTGCAGTTCATGGGGTCACAGAGAGTCCGGCACAACTGAGTGACTGAACTGAACTGATTGGCTGGGACTGTTTAGCCACCATTTGTTTGTTCTATACTTTTTTCTCAGTATTGAAAATCATTAATGTTTACCTAGTAACATTTCTTATTGTATTTTTTTAAATTCTTCCCATAGCTTTTAAAACAATTCTCCACATACAAACTTCCATGTGCCTGCCAGATTTGATATGAATGCATGTCTTTTTTCTCAGTTGTTTTCTTTTTTAATTTGTCTTTTCTTTTTAGGTTTTAACTCTTTAAAACATGATGAGTTTGTTTAGGAATGTGTTACTATGTGAGTTCTACATTTATTTTCCTAATGACCAGTCTATCATTAGCATTTATTGAATATTTTTATTATTGATCAAATTTTTTTACTTTATGCTGAATTATTACTAAACTACAGTGCATTTCTGAGTTATCCATGCTTCTGGTTGTATTGATTTTTGTATCAGTATCCTATTATTTTAATTGTTAAAGCTATTAACATGTTTAAATACTTATCAGAAGTGTCTTCCCTCTTTAGGTTTCTTCTTCAGAATTTTATATTCTATATTTAAACATTCAATAAACTATGAAGGGATGAAAAGAGGAATGGATAACATTTGTCTTTAAAAACTCAAGCCATTTAATGGCACTTTTACCTACAAGGTAGCAGAAGCAATGTAGGAGAGAATCAACCACCCTGAAACCAGGGGACAGTAAGTGAAAGGCAACAGAACATCTATGTCAATCACTTTATGACTTCAAGTCTTGCAGATGAAGCAGGCAACTCACTTACATAATTGTTCATAAACCATAAACTGGAGTCAAGATATACAGCAATACAACTATAAAAGGAAAAACCATATCTCAAGGCCCACTTAGTTACAGAGATAGTGACCTGTACAACTTTGTTCGTAGGAATCTGTTCAAGTTACAGAGAAAGTCAGACAAAATTGCTAAACAAATTTCAGCTATTGGTAACTTTTCCCCATGATAAATACATCTGTCATCTTGTCATTGAAGAAACTACTAAACAAATTAGAAACTACAGAAACTACAAACAATTAGAAGAAGTTGTTCCTGGGATCTATTTGACTTGCAGAGTGTATGGAGGAAATAGACATTTCTTTGCAAATTTGCAAAACTTAAATGAAATTTTCTTACTGAATTTGGAGTCATATTTTTCAAATTGGAAAAAAAAAAAAAAACTTGTGAAATTTTCAAGGACTAATAACAATTTTGATATTTGAATTAAAGTTATAACTTCCACTAGGGTATAATGTGTAAATAAAAAGAGCAGATATAAGCCAGTATTAAAAGAGTATATACAAGCTGCAAAGATGAGATTTTCCTGAAGCAAAAATACTTTGTGGCCTGGTCCTGTGATACCAGTTCCATTCATTTGTAGCAGAAAAATGGTAAACACTGGATACTTCTTCCTCAAACAGAAACTGAGTCTACATTTTGTGTTCAACAGCCCCACAGCCTATTCACTAAAGCTAATTATCAATCATGCAACTGCCAAATGTTTTTGATTATTGGAAAAACAGACAAACTCATAAGTGTATACACACAAGAATCTAATGAGCAAAATACAGATAATACTTAGAGTTGAGTGACATGGGTTTGAGTTACAGTTTCCTATTTTTTTTTTTTAATCTATAAAATCTTGGATGAAAAATTTACAATTACAGACTCAAGTTTTTCTATCTGTGAAAAATGAGTAATAATAGCAATGATCATTCCACATGATTCCACTCAAGTTTCTCAGCATTAAATGATTCAAAAAGGGTATTTTGTAAAGTGTTTGTAAGGCACTATATTAAAAATAAGCTCACAAAACATCAGCACAATAATTACTATATCTATTAAAATTATTCCCTTAAATGGATTCATTTATGTTGAGACATATGTTTTCCAATTTTATTTTCCTTTCAAATACATATAATTTATTTTCCCAACTTTTTGAATGACCTCAAACTTACAATAAATCTGAAAGAATGATAGAATAAGCACTCTTGTATCCTTCACCAATATTGCTAATATTAATCAATTTTTTTTTTTTTTTTTTTAGTGAAGTGCAGTTTATTACACCGGCGGGCCCAAGGCAGAGTCCCTTCTTAGCCAAGGACCCCGTCCAGCATTTGTGAAAATCTTTTATACCCCATGTGTATGTGTCCAAACCCAAGATCCCAATTCCCTTGAGACTTACATAAACAAAGGAAGGGTAAATACAACCACAATAACCCCATCATTCACGTGTTATGTGTTCAAACAGTCAATAATCAATAAGCCCGCAGTTACATTCCAAATAGTTAATAACCGATAAGCCTGTGCTTACATTCTGATAGATAGTGTCCGGAGGCAGGGGTGATTAGTGTCTGTTTTCTCTTCTTTAAGATTCCCCTGCCCAGAGGGGGGTCTTATCCTTCCATTGTCATTCCCACAGGCGCTAAGCACAGAGTTCAGAGTCCACTGGAGAGGTGGCCATGCACGATCAGCACAGACAGGCCTGAGATGGAGTCCAGGCCCTATGAATTCCTTCTTCATTCCCCCCTCTTGATGCTCTTAGTTTCCATAACGAGCATCATTTATTGAGATATATTGTACCTTAGCCCTCCTGTCACCCACATGAGAGAATGCTATCAACCTCTGGGTTACAAAATTCACAAGACATTGTAGGAAGCAGGGTCCACAGAGCAGTATGATTAAGATTACTATAACAACAGTTACAATGATTTTCCACCAGTCTCCCTTTACCCAGGAGAGAACTGAAGTCCAAAAGGGAATATTTTCATTAGACATGGCTTTCACTTGATTTTGCATATCCTTCAAGGCAGTAGCTACATTTCCAGACAGGTCAGGGATGTACACACAACATTCGACTTTAATTACAGCGCAAGTCCCTCCTTGGGCTGCTGTGAGTATGTCTAATGCCATCCTATTTTGAATTACTGTTTTCCTCATCTGAATTTGTTCTTTGTTCAAAGCTTGAATGGCTTTTGTACTGTCTAAGAGGGCCTGTTTAATGAAATTAGTTAAGGCCTCTACCTTAACCATGATATCCATTGTCCCTACAGAGGGTACAAACAAGGCAGCAAGATAGTCATACCATTGGAACACAGATCGTGTCCATCTTGCATGCAGATAAGGCAGGTTTACTGGAGGCTGGTGTAGGCTAGGCTTAATACTGCCATGGGCGAAAGCAAATCCTAATGTGCAACGCCCCACCCAGCCAACTGGTAACCATGGCCATAAGTTAAGCCCACAGAGCCACTGGGTCCCATTGGGGGCTACCCAGCGGATTTCAGGATTATATTTCCAGTCGGAACCGGGCTACTGAACAGACTGATTGGGGTGATAGGTAACTTCCAAGATTTGTCTACATTGTTCAGGGGGCAAATAACCCATATATTTTAATTCTTTTGGGTCTAGGGGGTGGTCTCCAAATCCAACTTTCTGTTCTTTTTGTTCCCAGCAAATAGTAGCAGGGGTAATCAACTGTCCTTTCTCAGGAGTCATCCAGAAATATTCATCCCAGACCTGGTAGTGTTGCTCAAGGTACCGGGAGGCCTGTCCCCCTTTTGTAAGAGAACCCTTCTCCTTTTTATTTTTCATATATGAGGTGTAAGCGTTTGTTACTTCAGTAAGGCTGGTGTTCATGTTAAATGTAACCCTATGTCCCTGGCCCATTGATGGCTTCTTTTTACACCAGGAGAGCAAAGAAAGGTTATGATTGGTGAGAGAGAGAAAAGTTCCTTTCTGTTGCTCTAAGAAGGAGCACAGTGGTATAAAGTCCCCATAACGGAGTGGCGATACCCACCAGGGGAGTCTGTCCATTACTGACAGGGGCATGGCCCCACATACCCAACAGTTGGAGGAGTTGTGGAAGTTCACATAAGAATGTGCCCACGAGATGAAGACGTTGTCCTGTGCAAGAACACTGGTCAGGTTCAGAATTGCGTTGGTGAGGCCGAGCAGCAGGAGTCGTTTACCCCGCTCCATCCTGTAGAGGGCTCGTCCAGGATCTCGTTCTCGTCTTCCTCTTCAGAATGATCTTGGTTCCCCGTGGGTTGGTGGGGTCCTCCTGGGTAGTCCACTCAGCCTCTTCCGGGTCAGTGTTGTATGCCTTCTTCGCTCTGGTGTGATGGATCCAAGGGGCAATGCCTGCAACTTTAACTGAGCGCTCAGTTCCCTGCTGCCATTCACTACCTGCCAAAGCGAAGAAACCGGGCTTTGAAAGGCTGAATTCTTCCAGAGGGGCGAGGCGCCTTCCCCCCTCTAGGAGATTCAAGCCACAAAGCCTCGGGGTGGCCTCAAATGAGACCTGTCTCCTCAAAGTGAGGAGTTTCCCGGCCAATGCACCAAATGTTATAGCCACGCTTTCCGGGAAACAGACTCACTCAGAAGGACAATGCAGATAGTGAAGTGCAGTTTATTACACCGGCGGGCCCAAGGCAGAGTCTCCTCTTAGCCGAGGATCTATTAATCAATTATTAAGATTTTGCCACATATTCTTCACCTATCCCTCCTTACATGCATGGGAGTTTGTATGCACTTATAAATTTGTGAAAATAAGTTGTAGATATTATTCTATTTCATCCTTAAATATATCTCTAAGGAACAAAGATATTTTCTTATGTAACCATAATACTATTATCACAACCAGAAGTCCAGTGTTGATACAATAATACTCAATAGACAATTTATATTCAAATGCTTCTATCTAGAGTCTAATGAATGGTTATAAGTAATATTTCAGTGTTTCTTTAGTTTTTTTAAATCTAGAGTACCACTCTTTCTCTCTATTTTTTTTTTCTTTCACATCATCTCTGTTTTTTAGAGAGACAAGCCATGTATGCTGTGTCCACACATGGACTTATCTGATGTTTCATTATGTTTAGATTTTATACATTTTCAGCAATGATGTTTTCCAGAGTATTTCATCAGAAGGAACACAATGCCAGTTTGCCCACTGTTAGTAATATGGAGTTTCATCCTTCAGTTAAGTTAGTATCTACCAGATCTCTTCATTTCGAAGATGCTTTTTCTCATAGTTAATAATTTCTCATAGTTAATAATTTTTCTCATAGTTAATAATTTCTCATAAGTTAATAATAATAAAAAGTGCACATTACACTTTTACTACCTGGATTTCTGATAATTTTGAAGTCAAAATAATTTGATATTTTAAAATTATCCATGGAAATTTTTTGTGACTTAATGAAAGGTCCAAAATGCTGGAATAGATTGAAAGTGCTTTATAATGCTTTATGAACATACACTCATCTTTAAATGAAAAACAAATAATGACTTGAGGACCTCTGTTATGACTAGGGTCATACAGATTAGGTTGGAAACAGGTATAATTCATTTTTTATAGCTGGAAATAAGGAGAAATCCAAAAATATATCTTTGTTTTTACTTACTGAATATTAAGGAAAGGATTTCTTAGTGAATGACTTTAACTTCAGACAATATCAAGTATTTTAAATCATTCTGGGAGGCTTTACAATCATTTAGATAGCTCAGATTGACCACCTAAGCAAGACACCTGAGCAAGTATTGAAAAGTATGCAAATGAATCTATATGTACCCATAAAAGGCAGCATTCTACTGCAACTCTTTCCTGAAAATTTTCTCCACGGAATGTCTATGGACTTATTATGTTGAAAACCTTTCCTCCTCAGCATTCATGTAAGCTGACTTTTCAATTTCAAGGGATTTCCGTACAGTTCCCTGTAATTTATCATGTGAAAAGAATTAGCAAGAAAGAAAATGGAAGCACATTTACACTTGCCAAGACATTTCCCTTCAGAAAGGGAAAAACCACTGAATGAATAATATAAGAAAGATGATTTTGGTGCTTCAAAAACAGAAAAATTACTTAAAAGTCCCCGTTAGTAAAGCCAGCCTTCCCTTTCCTATAGAATATGAATAAGCACCAGGTACACAATAGAAACCTGCTATAATCCAGCCCTTTATCACACAGGTTCAGGTTGCTAAGGGCTCACTGCAGTATCCCACCCCTCACACAGACCATCCTGATAAGGTAAGCATTACCACATGTCTCAGTATAGAAAGCAAGTCCAAATAAGTTGCTCCTTTATTTTCCCAATAGGGGAAACAAAAATGAATAGGTTTGGGGCCAATGTAAATATACAAACTTTTACAAGTTTATAACACATAACAAACTAACAGTCACACACATTCAAAACCGTCTATGTTGTTCTGAGCTAAAGTTTAATTCTCTTATCTAAACTCCATCTCTTGGAGCTCTAATCCAGTTTCATGACTTTAAGTTTCAAATATCTATATTCCAATAACTAGCAATGTGAACAGAAACATTCCCCAATGTCCATATTCAGATATCCAATTTTTATTCAACATCTTCAGTTGGATATCTAATGCAGGGGTCCCCAACCTCTGGGCTGTGAACCGGTACCTCCTGTCAGATCAGCGGTGGTGTTAGATTATAAACAAAATGCACAAGAAATGTAATGTACTTGAATCATCCTCAAACCAGCCCCCACCCCAGGTCAGTTGAAGAAGTGTCTGTCATGAAATCAGTCCCTGATGCCAAAAAGGTTGAGGAACACTGATCTAATGGATAGCTCAGACATGCCACAAAACAACCCAGGCTCTGCCCCTCCGAGGTGTTCTTACTTGCTTGGCTAAAACTGGCAACTCTAGCCTTCTTCCATGTAGCCTTCCACAGTTCAGGTGGTACTTATGGAGGTAAGCACATACAAAAGGGTTTTTAAAAGACAAAGAAGGGTCATACATGGAATACTCAGTAAGAGGGTAGTCTTTATCTGCCTTTGGCCCCAAGGGGATGTTATATTCTTACCTCCAAACAGCAGAGAAGCTTCACAGTCATTTGAATGTATTTGAAGAGATTTATAACAAGACTGGGCTTCCCTCATAGCTCAGTCTGTAAAGAATCTGCCTGCAATACAGGAGACCAGCGTTCGATTCCTGGGTTGGGAAGATCCCCTGGAGAAGGAAATGGCAACCCACTCCAGTATTCTTGCCTGGAGAATCCCATGGACAGAGGAGCCTCGCAGGCTACAGTCCATGGTGTCGCAAGAGTCGGACACGACTTAGCAACTAAACCACCACCACCAGCATACCAAGACTAATTACAACAGAAATACAGAAGTGAATTAAAGAGATCCAGGGCAGTAGAAATGCCTCAGTGGTAGAATACCTCCATATGCTAACCACTGAAGCCTAACCAATCAAAGAGTCAGAGGAATCACAGCAATGAGTACCTAATACCAGTTGTAGTCATCTGGCATTCTCCAGAATGGGACAAAGAATAGATAATGTGGCCCAGAACCAAAGATAATCCAAGCAATGTGGCAAAAGTACAGGAGTTCTAGACTAAAGTCATTCAAGAAACACGGCTTTACTCACTGTTAATTAACCTAGGAAAGAGGAATAAAATTTTAAATTGGAATTCAGTTCAGTTCAGTCACTCAGTCGTGTCTGGCTCTTTGTGACCCCATGGACTGCAGCACACCAGGCCTCCCGGTCCATCACCAACTCCCGGAGCCTACTCAAACTCATGTCCATTGAGTCGGTGATGCCATCCAGCCATCTCATCCTCTGTCGTCCCCTTCTCCTCTCACCTTCAATCTTTCCCAGCATCAGGGACTTTTCAAATAAGTCAGCTCTTCACATCAGGTGGCCAAAGTATTGGAATTTCAGCTTCAGCATCAGTCCTTCCAATGAACATTCAGGACTGTTCTCCTTGAGGATGGGCTGGTTGAATCTTCTTGCAGTCCAAGGGACTCTCAAGAGTCTTCTCCAACACTACAGTTCAAAAGCATCAATTCTTCAGTGCTCAGCTTTCTTTATAGTCCAACTCTCACATCCATACATGACTACTGGAAAAAAACACAGCATTGACTAGATGGACCTTTGTTGGCAAAGTAATGTCTTTGCTTTCTAATATGCTGACTAGGTTGGTCATAACTTTCCTTCCAAGGAGTAAGCGTCTTTTAATTTCATGGCTGCAATCACCATCTGCAGTGATTTTGGAGCCCAGAAAAAGTCTGCCACTCTTTCCACTGTTTTTCCATCTATTTGCAATGAAGTGATGGGACTGGATGCCATGGTCTTAGTTTTCTGAATGTTGAGCTTTAAGCCAACTTTTTCACTCTTCTCTTTCACTTTCATCAAGAGGCTCTTTAGTTCTTCTTCACTTTCTGCCATAAGGGTGGTGTCATCTGCATATCTGAGGTTATTGATATTTCTCCCAGCAATCTTGATTCCAGCTTGTGCTTCATCCAGCCTAGCTTTTCTCATGATGTACTCTGCATATAAGTTAAATAAGCAGGGTGACAATATACAGCCTTGATGCACTCCTTTTCCTATTTGGAACCAGTCTGTTGTTCCATGTCCAGTTCTAACTGTTGCTTCCTGACCTGCATACAGATTTCTTAAGAGGCAGGTCAGGTGGTCTGGTACTCCCATTTCTTTCAGAATTGTCCAGAGTTTATTGTGATCCATACAGTCAAAGGCTTTGGCATAGTCAATAAAGCAGAAATAGATGTTTTCTTGGAACTCTCTTGCTTTTTCGATGATCCAGCAGATGATGGCAATTTGATCTCTTGTTCTTCTGCCTTTTCTAAAACCAGCTTGAACATTCGAGGTTTAGATGGAGCCTTAGGGAGCCGTCTTCAGGCCAGGGGAGTCAGCTTGGGAGGCCCCATGCCTGCTGCCTCTTAAAGCAGGTGGGTAAGCCTCACTCTGTCGTTGACACAGAGGGAAGAAACAGAAAGAATTCAAGTCCCTAATATCTTCAGCCCGGCGCTGGAGCAGCGAGCTGCGGCTGTGTGGCGCTGGAGCTGCGAGCGGCAGAGAACAGACACCCCACGTCCAAGGTCAGGAGCAGCGGTTGCACTCTGCTGGACCGTCCGTGTGAAGATACCCCACATCCAAGGTCAGAAAAACCCCAGTAAGATTGGTAGGCACTGGAGAGGCTGTGAGGAGATACCCCACATCCAAGGGCAAAGGAGAAGCCCCAGCAAGACTGAGTGAAGTCGCTCAGTCGTGTCTGACTCTTTGCGACCCCATGGACGGTAGCCCACCAGGATCCTCAGTCTATGGGATTTTCCAGGCAAGAATACTGGAGCGGGTTGCCATTTCCTTCTCCAGGGGATCTTCCCAACCCAGGGATCGAACCCAAGTCTCCCACATTGTAGGCAGATGCTTTACCGTCTGAGCTACCCGGGAAGCCGGTAGGAGGGGCGAATTTACTTTTAGAATCAAACCCCCTTATCACCAGAGACTCTCAGAGGGCTCAAACAAACCTGTGCTCTCCAAGACCCAGGGACCCCACAGAGACTAAGATAGAACTGTGTTTGAGCGTCTCCTATGGAGGTTCGGGTGGGCAGTAGTCTGCCACGGGGTCGCGGGTTGTGGTTGGACAGAGGATGGCATAAATCCCCTTGGAGGAGGTCGCTGTTAACCCCACCATAGAGCTGTCAGAACTTATGTAGGACTGGGGCAAAGACTCTTGGAGGGCACAACGAAACTTCTGCACCAGGATCCAGGAGAAACGAACAGTGACCCCACAGGAGACTTGCCTGTGGGTGTCTGGGAGTCTCTGGCAAAGGCCTGGGTGGGTGGTGGCCTGCTGTAGGGTTGGGGGCACGGACTGTAACAGTACATGCTTGGGATCTTTTGAGGGAGGTCACCATTATCTTCATTACCTCCACCATAGTTTGGCCCCAGGTAAATAGCAGGAAGGGAACACAGCTCCAACCATCAACAGAAACTGGAATTACATTTCTGTTGATTCTTACATATGTACAAGTTTTTTGTATGCATTTTTACATAAATGAGTGCTTCTGAATATATATGCAATTGTTCTGTGATATGAGCCTAACTCGTCTCACTTAATACTTTTTTTTAATGAACAAAGTTTTCCCATTTTACAGAATTTGCTTTTAGATTATCCAAATAATGTCACATGGCTCCTTCTATAAGAAACAATCATGATTGCAAAAACCATTAAAGGTGTTTAAAGATATTCTACACAAAATAGAACATAGACTAATCTCATACAGAAACTAAAAGGGTATTTTTAATTATTTCTGGTTGTCCCATAATTTTCAAATAGGAAGAGTCCTTCCTTGTACTGATAAGAAGAGATATATGCCCAGGGTTATAAGATATATCAGTGAAAGAGGAGAGTGCAAAGTTGGCTTAAAACTCAGCATTCCGAAAACTATGTTCATAGCATCCAGTCCCATCACTTCATGGCAAATAGATGGGGAAACAATGGAAACAGTGACAGACTTTAATTTTGGGGGCTCCAAAATCACTGCAGATGGTGATTGCAGCCTTGAAATTAAAAGACGCTTGCTCCTTGGAAGAAAAGTTATGATCAACTTAGACAGCATATTAAAAAGCAGAGACATTACTTTGCCAACAACTGTCTGTCTAGTCAAAGGTATGGTTTTTCCAGTAGTCATGTATGGATGTGAGGGTTGGACTATAAAGAAAGCTGATCACCAAAGAATTGATGCTTTTGAACTGTGGTGTTGGAGAAGACACTTGAGAGTCCCTTGGAGTGCAAGGAGATCCAACCAGCCTATCCTAAAGGACATCAGTCCTGAATATTCATCAGAAGGACTGATGCTGAAGCTGAAACTCCAGTACTTTGGCCATCTGATGTGAAGAGCTGACTCTTTTGAAAAGACCATGATGCTGGAAAAGATTGAAGGCGAGAGGAGAAGGGGACAACAGAGGATGAGATGGTTGGATGGCATCACTGGCTCGATGGACATGAATTTGAATAAGTTCCAGGAATTGATGATGAACATGGAAACCTGGTGTGCTACAGTTAATGGGTTCACAGAGAGTGGAAACAATGGAGCGACTGAACTTAACTGAACTGATGCCCAGGGTTATAACAATTAGCATGTGAATAGCACACAAGCACCGGCAGGATTACATAGATACTCAGAGAAGCAATCCTCTTGAGTGAATTCAACAGTTCCCATCATCGCCAACGTAAAACTTCGGATAATTCAAATTTTGGTTCCAAAGCCCAAACTAGAGTTCTTAAGAACTACTGAGTTTTTATTTCTAAAGGGGTAAAATGGATTAAGAAGCAAACAAGTCAATCTTTGGCTTAGTTTTGTTTCATATTTATGTACCCATCTGCCATAGCCTAAGGTTAAAAAATACTCATTTTAATCATGAAGAGCTTATTTGTCACAAGTTAGCCTGAAATAAACCATTCCTCATAGTAAAATCAACATAAACATAGATGGAGCTACAATAAAAGTCAGAAAAAAAGTGAGAAAAATGCAAGCATTTTGTCTTACCTGGGAAATTCCTCAGTTTAATGAAGTCTCTAGTCAGAGCCTTCTCCAACATCAATGTCTGCAAATATTGGAAGAACAAAATAATTAAGTTTTATATTCTCAAACAGATCTTGCAAGTCATGTAACTGGCATAATACTGCAATGTGATATAATTTGCAAATAGCATTTGGATTTGATAAGGAAGCCAAAGTATGCACTAAACTCAATGAAATTCCTTTCCTTCAGCCTAACAATTTTGTCAGTTTCTGAAATAGACCCACAGATAATGCAAACATTTTGACAGAAAATTGGTGGTGGTGACTATGGCATAAAACTATCTGAGGACAAATGTACTGTGACTTGGAACATAAGATACAATTTTCTTTGCATAGAGGCAAAATGAAGTGATGACAGAGTTCACAAAACCTATTCTCCTCTTGAAATTGCATTCTGACTTTTCCTTTCATTGGGCATCTTTCAAAAATAAACACTCCACTTTTTGAGCGATTCCACTGACATTGGTTTGCAAGTAATCATCATTCTAGAATTTGCTTTTTCCTTTTCTATACTCTTTCCACCTACAAGAGTATTAAAAAGGCATTCCTGCTTTCCTGTGTTTTATAAAGAAGTTTTCTCTACGGGAAAATACAGGGTAGCCCGAATCATACATCATGCCCATCCTATCTGCTTCTACATATACTGTTCTCCCTTTTCTGTCAAATAAATATTTCCAATTGGATAATACCAAGCACAGTTTCAGGGGTGAGAATAAAATTTGGGGTTAGTTTATATTCTTTCTAATCATTTGGTTCCTGAGTACTGCCTCTCATGTATGTATTTAACCTTCCCTATCCACTGCCTAGGATCTATCTTTAGACCTATTTTCTAAATTTAATTTATTTTATACAGGGGATAGTTGATTTTGCAATGTTGTATTAGTTTCAGGTGTACAGAAAAGTGTTTCAGTTAAACACTTCAGTTAAACTTAAGCCATCTATCATCCCTGTCCTTACCTTGAATTTTTCTAAGTTGACTTCTGCTGTATTTTCCAAAGCCCGATTCAATTGTTTGTTCACATGCAAAGCTTTTCCTGTCTGCCAAGCAGAAACAGTTTGATCTCTATTTAAACTCGCAAAATACTCCGTGAACCTCCCAAGTTACGCTACCTAGCATTCAATTAATTTACATGCAGCTTTTCTCTCCTACTGGATGACAGCAAATTGGTCACAAAATTGCTGCATGTTCTGAGCCCATCCCTTGCTCTCCCCAATGCCTAGATCTAATAGAATGCTCTATGCATGGAACATGATATCGGCAATTCTTTGTATAAAAACGAGTATTTATATCCACCAAATAAAAACACAACACTTGGAAATTTTCATATTGACTAGGCCCCAATTCATAAATTGCATTAAATTAAAATATCAATAAACATTTTCATTAAAGAAAGCAAGAGGATCACACTGGGGGCCAACACCACCCACCAATAACCTGCAGAAATTGCAACTCAATTATAACAGAAGAGTGCACTCAGTCCACACAAGGAATATTCCTGGAGTACCTGGGTGACCCCCAGTTTAAGTATCTGGAGTGACCAGAAAGGGTTGTACCACTCGGCCCCACAGGATACTTTGTCTATAGGTCTTTGAAGACTGGAAGATATGGCTGATACACACAACAGGTAGAAACAACTGGAAAGTTAGGCAAAATGAAGAGACAAAGGAATACCTCCCAAATGAAAATAGGGCAAAAACCCAGAAAAGAACAACAACAACAAAATAAATAGAAATAGGCAATTTACCGTATAAAGAGTTCAAAGAAATAGTCATAAAGATGACTGAAATCAGGATAAAATGAATGAAAGTGACCGAGAACATCAACAAGGAGATAAAAATATAAAAAAGAGCCAATCATAACTGAAGACTACAATAATTGAAATGAAAACACACGAGAGGGAATCACAGCATATTAGAGGATGCAGAAAGATTGATCAGTAATCTGGAAGACACAGTAGTAAAGCAAGAAAAAGGTGAACAGAAAAAAGAAAAGACAATTAAAAAAAAAAAACACCTGGACACAGTAGAAAATGGAAACAATGATCCTAAGTCTATAAAATATAGCAAAAGCTCCTTTTAAAAAGCAAAGTTTATAGGGGAAACAGCCTCAGGAAATAAGAAATATCTCAAATAAATAGCATAATTTTTACATCCAAAGGAACTAGAAAAAGAACAAACAAAACCTCAGATCGTAAAGAAAAAAGGAAATAAACATCAGGACAGAAATAAATAGAGACTAAAAAATTTGTTAAGATCAATGAAACATAGAGCTAAGTCTCTAAAAAGATAAACAAAATTGATAAGCCTTTAGTCAGACACATTAAAAAAAAAAAGAGGGTGCAGATAAAATCAGAAATGGAAGAGAAGTTACAGCTGACACTACAGAAACACAAAGGATCATAAGAGATTACTATGAACAATAAATGGACAATAAAATGGACAACATGGAAGAAATGAACAAATTCCTAGACATGAACAGTATCTCAAGACTGAATCAAGAAGAAACAGAAGATGGACAGACCAACTACCAATAAAAAATTGAATCAGTAATAAAAACTTCCCAATAAACAAAAGTCCAAGACTGAGTGGCTTCATAGGTGAATTCTGTGAATATTTAAAGAATTAATATGTATCCTTCTCAAATTATTCCAAAAAATTGCAGAAGAAGGAACATTTTTGAATGAACTCTGAGGCCAGCATCACTGATTACAAAACCAGACAAAAATATCCTGAAAATAAAACCACAGGCCAATGTCACTGATAAACAGAGATGCAAAAGTGCTCAACAAATTATTATCAAAGCATCATACACCATGATAGGATGGAATTGTATACAATTTATACAATGTAATTTTATTCAGTCATAAAAATAACAAAATCTTGCCAATTTGGAGCAACATGGTAACATCTCTAGGGTATTATGCTAAATGAAGTAAGTCAAACATAAGAAGACAAATACCATATAATTTCACTTGTATGTGGAATCTAAAAAATAATACAAATGAACAAAAAAACAGGAACAGACTTATCCACATATAAAGAGCTGACAGTTGCCGGAGGAGAGTGTGGTGTAAGAATAACCAAAATAAAGAGTATTAAGAAGTACAGAGAGTTTCCTGGTGGCTCAGATGGTAGAGAATCTGCTTGCAATGCAGGAAACCTGGGTCTATCCCTGGGTTGGGAAGATCCCCTGTAGAAGGGAATGGCAACCCACTGCAGTATTTTTGCCTGGAGAATTCATGGGTAGAGGAGGCTGGTAGGCTGCAGTCCATGGGGTCGCAAAGAGTCGGACATGATTGAGTGACTAATTTTCACTTTTCATTAAGAAGTACAAGTTATAACAGTCACAGGGATGTAAATACAGATTAGGGATAGAGTCAATAATATTGCAATAATTTTGCATGGTGTCAGATTGTTGTTAGACTTGTCATGGTGATCAATTCATAATGTCGATGTGTTGAATCACTATATTGTGTACCTGCAACTAATATAATATTAGTATGGGAACAATATTAAATTAAAAAATAAAAATAAGGCAAGAATTTAATGTATAGAAAAAAATTTATCTCAGTTGAGCTTTTCAACAGAAAATTTCTTAGAATAAAACTCAAGTTTAAATACATACTAAAGAGGAGTTGTTTGAACTGTTTACTGAGCTATTTGTTGAAGAATAATAGAACAATAGAACAATTGCATTAAAATGTCATCAATAGTTCAGTGTATTTGGGATCTTGGTAGTATTACATTTCAAGTCTTATTAGACTGGAAACATACTATTCAGGATAAGAGCAAGTCACATATTCTTGTTACTCAGTTCTATGCAGGCTTCTTTTTTTCATCTTGTTAAAATGTATGGCATATGGTGGAAATTCACAGCAAATGCTTTCTTCCTGAGGTCTTTAGAATACCTAGGCATATAAAAACAATCAAAAATAAAAAAACAACAGCACTTTACTGAACACTGATGTGAACTTCTTATGCCCTTCTGGAAAGTTAATAAGTACTTTAAGAGCACAGAGAGTTTCTATGAACATACTTGCACTTTATGGTAAACAAGGTCAATGCAAGGTCATTTGAGAATCTGCAGATGACATGGACTTTTTAGCAAGCAGACAGACAGAGACCGAGTGTGCACAATGCAATAAATCAGCCAAATGACAAGTGAGCACAAGGAAAGCGTGTTTAAAAATCCTAGACTTTCCATTCAAAACGCTAATTTATGAAATACATGAATATTTAATACTGTAGCAAGCACAAGATTAATTATTAGTTGATTGATATCTAAAATGCCTTCCCTAAAAAGTCAAACTAATGGGAAAATTAATAATCAAGCATTCCAGAATATCTAAAATTGAGCTGTGAGGGTATTAGAATTTCTCCAAAAAGTTCTTCCGACTTCCTCATTTTGTCATTAAGGCAAGTGAGGCTCAGGGAATGGAAATGACTTGTGTTAGGGCACCAATTGCTTCTAGATCTGGGACCGTGACTAGTGTCTCACCAGAATATGGGATGCTGACTGTTGCCACTTTCGTAAGATAGGGTGCAAAGTCAGAGCTCCCTGGAGAGTGGGTGGTTGGTGAGTGATCAACAAGGCACATTTCTCTCCCAGCAGGAAGACTGACGGTAATTGCTCTGAATCCACTCCTGGAATCAAATTCCTACTAGTGCCTCTTCAGGAACTGGCTGCTGAGTGACCTCTAATGAACTTACAGGTAATTATGTCTTTAACTTATACCAACCCTGATGCTAGGAAAGATTGAAGATGGGAGGACAAGGGGACAACAGAGGGTGAGATGGTTGGATAGCATCACCGACTCGATGGACATGACTTTGAGAAAGCTTTGGGAGGTGGTGATGGACAGGGAAGCCTGGCTTGCTGTAGTCCATGGGGTCGCAGAGTCAGACATGACTGAGCAACTGAACTGAACTGAATGTATATACATCATTATGATAGCATCTGCCCCCTGATTTTAGTATAATAATCATTTTTCAAGAGAGGTCATGTATGATGAAGCATAGATGAGTCAGTGGTTTAAGATTTTAACCTACTTTTCCTCACGATATTAGTGTCGGCAATTACTTAAATTCTCTGAACCTGTTTTTGTTCCACCAGTAAAGTCAAGGTACAATAATCAGTATGAGATAATAAGATTGATTTCTATATATGCCTACCATGAGGCATACATTTAAATGTTTCCTTTTACTAAATCACAGGTAATTATAACACAGATGTGATTATCATCTCTATTTTCCAGATAAGAAAACTGTGATTAGCAATTTTAGGGGAGAAGTGTAATAAAGTGGTAATAGGCATGGATCTTGTTGCAGAATAAGTCTAAATTTGGCTTTAATACTTCCTACGTGTTGGATACTGAGGGACAGATACTGAGGAAAAGGCTTAGCTTCAGACTTGGCTTCTCTAGGCTACAGTTTTCTAATCTAAAAGTGGGAATAATAATAATATAAAATTCACATGTTGTTGCAAGAATTAAGAATAATTAAATCTGTCAAAACAACACCTAGAGTATGGTAATTCTCAATAAATTGACTAATCATCATTGTCATTATCATTAACATTATTATTATGTATTGGTCAGGATCAGAGTGCAACTAAATGGCAGAGATCAAATTAGCATGTCTGATCTGATGGATTCCTGATTCTTAGCCATCATGCTGTGCTCCTGAAGCATCTCCACTGTTTCTATATCCAAGGTTTTACGATGCTAATATGTAGGCCATTTTAGAGGGGTGTTAACTGCTTCAACTTTTGCCATAATACATTAGACATTTAAAGCTATCCAATTTTTTAAATTGATATCCTAATGCTGAAGTGTAGGGATTATTAACTTTGAATTTTTTTCATCTAAGCATGTTTTTTCATTGTGTGCATGCTCAGGGGTGTCTGACTCTTTGCAACTCCTTGAACTGTAGACTGCCAGGCTCCTCTGCCCATGGGATTTTCCAGGTACAAATCCTGGAGAGGGTTGCTATTTCCTCCTCCAGGGGATCTTCTCCCAACCAGAGACCGAACCTGTATCTCCTGCGTCTCCTGCATTGACAGGTGGATTCTTTACCACTGCGCCATCTGGGAAGCCTAGACACACGAAATTGCAAAGAATTCCCATACACCATTCACACAATTCCCTAAATAGGATAAACTGACAACATGTACATTCTGATAGGGTGAGCTGAGAAGGACAAAGTGTTGTTTCTGTGAGATTCCTGCCAAAAATTGCATAACCTAAGAGCCATCATGAGGAAACATCAGACCAACCTGATCTGAGGGATATAGCACAAAACTGGGCAGTACTCTTTAAAGATGCCAAACAATTAAAAACAACAACAACAACAAAAAAAAACAATCAGAGGACCTGTTCTGGATTAAAAGACTCTAACAAGATATAACAAGCTAATGCAAAATGTGACCTAAACTGGATTATAATCTAGAAAAAGGGCAATGATGAGGTGATGTACTCTACTCTGGACAGACTCTCTCTTGTCCTCTTTCTGGTCCAGAATCTGAACCAGGATTATGTGCATCATATCAATGTTATTGTCATAATTTGATATTTCCTGAGTGGATATTTGCAGCCCTCCTGATAGCTCAGTTGGTGAAGAATCGGCCTGCAATGCAAGAGTGGATATTTAGATGTTTATTATGTTTAAGAGCTTAAATATAGATTACTTTTAGGTAGGTAGATAATGTTAGAACATGAAATAGGGTCATGGGTCACAGTGCAGGCAGTTGCCTGTGATTCCTAGGTAGTAAGTGGCCACTCTGGTACTCCAATCTCTCAGACCAAGCTCTGCTACCTTGAGTTGCAGAAAACGTTCAGAGCCTATAAACACAACATTGATTTCCTATTGTTTAGTCACTAAATTCTGTCCAACTCTTTGTAACCCCATGGATCATAGCCCTCCAGGCTCCTCTATCCATGGGATTTTCCAGGTAAGAATACTGGAGTGGGTCGCCGTTTCCTTCTCCAGGGAATCTTCCTGACCCAGGGATCAAAACCAAGTCCCCTGCATCTCTTGCACTGCAGGTGGATTCTTTACCACTGAGCCACCAAGGAAGCTATATTCATTTCCTATGGTAGCTTTAATAAGTTAACAAAAATTTGGTGGCTTAAAACATCAGAAACGTATTCACTTCCAGTTCTAGAAGTTGGGAGACTAAAGTCAGTTTCCCTGGGCTCAAGCAAAGGTGTACACAGGACTATACACCCTCCACAGGGTCCAGGAAAGAACCCCTTTCCTCACCTTGTCCAGCTTCTAGAGCTGTTTTCCTAGTGCTCCTTGGTTCACAACCATCCCCTTTTTATTCCACATTCAGACCAGCAGCTTTACATCTTCAAATATTTCTTTGTTTCATCATCATTTCGTCTTCTCATCTGTTTTCAGATCCCCCTCTGCCTCTCTGTTATAAGACACTTATGATTATATACAGGGTCCACTTGGATAATCTAGGACAATATCCCCACTTCAAAATCCTTTGTTTAATAACAGCTGCAATGTCTTCATTACCATATAAAGCAACAGACACGGGCTGCAGGAACTGGGACCTGGATATCTTTGGGGTTCATTATCCAGCCCACCACAGGCATGAAAGACTTCTCTCTCTGCAGTGAATTTTAATTTTGAATTCATGTACTAAGCCAGCATTGATCCTTATTCAGACTAATGTTGAATTTAGTAATTGGAAAGCAGTTAACTCTAATTGTTTTCTAGCAGGAAAATAGTATGCTTTCAGAGTCTATGTCTAACTTTATGCATTCTAAGATATTGGTAATCCGTTTACACTGTTCTCACCTGGGCTTTCCGGAGGACAGGTGCATGGTCTGTGTTTCACATATCTCCAGTATGGTAAGCTGGATATTGGCCCTCAAACACAATCAGATCCTAATTCCTAAAACCTACAAAAAATTACCTTCCATGGCAAAAAAGGACTTGGTGGATGCTATTAAAATTAAGGACCTTGAGATTGGAATATTATTCAGAATTATTAGGGTGGGCTCTAAACACAATCCCAAATATCCTTGTGAGAGAGAGGCAGAGGGAAAATTGACACAGAACAAAAAGCAGTGTGACAAGAGAAGCAGGGTCTGGAGTGACACATCGACAAGCCCAGGAATGTCAGCCGTCATCAGAGGCTGGAAGGGGCAACAGGGAACTGATTCTCCCCTGGAGCCACCCAAGGGAGCACAGCCCTGTTGACACCTTGACTTAGCTGTTTATGCCTCAGTCTAGACGCCTGAATTCTACCACTGTAAAAGGAAAAAAAATAATGTTTTTAGCTACTAAGCTTGTGGCAATTTGTTATAGCAGTAATATAAATAGTATATTCAATAACTAGTTTAGAATCTGGCATCCATGCTTGTTAAATGTCAGAAGGGAAGGAAGGAGGCAGGTGGGATGGATAAAGGAAGGAAAGGGGGAAGGAAGGAAAGAAAGAAGGAAAGCAGGATGGAAGGAGAGATCAAAGTTACAAGGAAAACCAACATTTGGAGTTTTCATCAATATTTGACCTCTTTTCCTCAACTGGTGACACATTTCTGGCTCCAATTGATTTAAGACTTTTTTTTTTTCCCTTTAGTTAAATGTCCTCTATCCAAATCTGAGGAAGTATGCTTCTGAAATCTACATCTGGAACTGGAAGACTCCATGACATGTTTCACCTTGGGAGGATTTCTGCAGTTGAGTGAAGAACTTCTGTCGAGAAGGGGTTAGGGTGAGAGTCAGACAGGTCCTTTCCCGAGGGAGAGCTTGCAGGCCTGCTAGAATAATTGGAAAGTGGGTGGAATTGACAGGTGAAGGCACACACCCTCACTGCCGAAGGAGATCATTCATTTCTGTCTGAAACTTTTTGGCTAAAAGACATCAGTGCATGTAGAGCCACTTTTAAAATGCCCTTGTGTTTAATAACTCTGGGGAAACAATTTTTACTTGATAGATTTCATGATAAGTGAGTATCAGATCAGATCCATCTCTATGGTTGTAGAAATAATATATCGTGACCCATAATGAACTCCTTAATTTGTGGTATTTAGTGAAAACTGTAAATGACCTAAAAGGGGTTAGAGATGTCTGAAGCAGAATGCTACCACTGGGAAGTTCACTGAAGTGTTAAATTAAGCAAAACTGAAGATGGAAAAGTTGAGGCAATTAATTTCTTATGCTGTAGTCCTTTTTTTCTTTAAGTCCTATGCTAGGATTCAATGAAAATAAATATTTTTTCCCCTGAAATTACCACTGACTTATTGAGTTTGACAATACCCAACAATGCCTTAATGTTTGTCCAAGTGAAAGAAATCTCTTTGCTCTGTCATAGAGATAAATGAGGTCAATTCATCAAGAGACACAACTCAATAATATCGATAACGTTCTGCTTGAACACATAAACCCTTCAGTCACGAGTGCCTTGTCAAATACCCAAAATGAGATTTTTGTTATTGCTTATAAAAATAATTGCAAGAATGCATCTAAATTCCCCATCCTGTAATTTCCTCAATTATTTTCCAGATTGTGATACACACACACACACACACACACACACACACACACACACACATTACACTATATGCGTGTGCGGTGTGTGTCAGTCGCTCAATCCTGTCTGGCTCTTTGCAACCCTATGGACTATAGCCCACCAGGCTCCTCTGTCCATGGAATTCTCCAGGCAAGAATAATGGAGTGGCTTGGCATACCCTTCTCCAGGGGATCTTCCTGACCCAGGGATCAAACCCAGGTCTCCCACATTGCAGGCAGATTCTTTACCATCTGAGCCCCCAGGGAAGCCCATTACACTATAGTCTTGTATGTCCGATCCTTTGCAACCCCATGCACGGTAGCCCACCAGGCTCCTCTGTCCATGGGTTTTCCCCAGGCAAGAATACTGTGGTAGGTTGCCATTTCCTTTTCCAGGGGATCTTCCTGACACATGGTTGAATTTTGCTTCTCTTGTTTGGCAGGAAGATTCTTTGCCACTGAGCCACCATGGAAGTCCTAATGTATATTATATATCTGTATGTATATATGCAAAAATGCATAAACCTGAATTTATATTCTACACATTTTTCTCCATCTTGCTTTTCTCAGTATCTAATAAATACTCCTCACAGTAAACAGAAATAATTCTAATTTGTTTCTATTGGCTTAATTTCCTGGTGTTAACGCACCACAATTTGTATGACCATTTCTTCACTGATGGGCATTTTTCCTTATACATTTCTACATGGATAAAAATGCAGGAAAGTCCTTTGTACATAGATATTTATTTACTGCTCTTTTGGTTTCTATAAGATACATTTCAAGGAATGTGGTTAAAATTGCTGAATAAGAAAAGATGCGGCAATATGTATTTATACCAGCATGTGTTAAAGTACTATTTTCTCTACATTCACAACAAAAATAAATATTGTAGTGGCTGTAAATATTTCCATTCTGATGGATGTAAGTGGTACTTCATTATAAGTTAATTTTCACTGTATCGCCATGTAACTACTTTTTATATATGATCTTGTTGCATTTCTGGAAATTATGATTCCTCAATAAATTTAGAAAAAGACAATTACAGAGAGCAAAAGAGAAGCAAATCCCATGCAGTAGGATGTGAGTGGGTGCCATTCTTCTGTTGGGGATATGCCCACTGTCTTGCTGCCTTGAAGGACACATATTAGTCTGTTAATTTCTGCTGTACATCAAAGTGATTCAATTATACATTCCTGCAGCCAGTAACAAAACTGATGCTGAAATTGGAGCCAAAACCGCAAATTTTAGTCAATGGCCAGAGAAAGGAGAAGCCTGATCCTAATTCTCAGATCAACTTTTCAACCCAATTCAGGCGGAGACCCCAAATCTAACAGAGGTTTAAGGTTAAAGGGAGGGATTTGGAAAGAGTAGGAGTGATATTCATGCGTCATCTGAGAACAGGGGTGTGGTTTGAACTCAGAACTGATGCAACTCTTATCCTCATTCTTGTATGGCTTTTCTGGTAGCTGTCATGGCAACTGTCAACTGTCCTGGGGCCGGTGGATGTGTCATTTAGCTAATGGATTACAATGGGCACATAATGATGCTCAAGGTCCACTGGATGTCAAATCCTCTCCCATCTTTGGCCCAGCTGATTCTAACCAGTTCTTGTTTTTTTCTCTTTGTAGCTTGCTCTTGCAGCTCAGAAGTAAAGAACCCACCTGCCAATGTGGGAGACATGGGTTCCATATCTGGGTTATGAAGATCCCCTGGAGAAAGAAATGACAACCCACTCCAGTATTCTTGCCTGGGAAATCCCATGGTCATAGGAGCCTGGTGGGCTACAGTACATGGGGTCACAAAGAGTTGGACACTACTGAGCAACTAACTTTCTTCCTGAAATTCAGACAACAGTAACTGATTTCCATTCCAGGGAGGGGCAAGGGTATGATTCTGGGGCCTCAGCCTTAGTAACAATATGACTCTATTGTAAAGAGTCCTTATTGGAAGACTGGCCTATATTAAGGGCTTCCTGGGCTTCCCTGATAGCTCAGTTGGTAAAGAATCTACCTGCAATACAGGAGATCTGGGTTCAATTTCTGGGTCAGGAAGATCCACTGGAAAAGGGATAGGCTACCCACTCCAGTATTCTTGGGCTTGTGGTTCAGCTGGTAAAGAATTCACCTGCAATGCAGAAGACCTGGGTTCGATCTCTGGGTTGGGAAGATCCCCTGGAGGAGGGAAAGGCTACTCATTCCAGTATTCTGGCCTGGAGAGTTCCATGGACTATATTGTCCATGGCGTCTCAAAGAGCCGGACATGACTGAGTGACTTTCACTTCACTAGAAGCGTCAGCTTCACTTCAAGGGCTTCCCAGATGGCACTAGTGGTAAAGAATCTGCATGCCAATGCAGGAGATGCAAGAGATGTGGGTTTGATCTCTGGGTTGGGAAGATACCCTGGAAAAGAAAATGGCAACCCACTCCAGTATTTTTGCCCCCACACTTCTATTAACAGAGAAACCTGACGGGCTACAGTTCATGGGGTTGCAGAGTCCCGATATGATTGAGCATGCATGAGTAATATGTCATCTACTTTGTTTCCAGATGTGAGGAACATGGAAACAATCGCCATGATTGTCACATATGCAGATTCCTGGACTATACACCTAACAAGGGAAAACAAACTTGCAGACACTTGGCCCACCATCTGCCTTAGAAACCAACTTCCACAGGAAATCTTCATCTTCTAAGAGTAGAGCCAATACTTTAAAGCCTTTATCTTTTTTTCTGATATCTGGGCTGATTAGGAAGTCAGTTGGTTGTCCTTACAGAGAAGAAAGGTGCTAATTACCCATTCAAAACCTCTAAGCAACTCTTAAGTTTAATCTTTCTTCTTTCCTGTCTGAGAAGCCTGCATGGTTCCCTTCTTGGAACCTAAATCCCTTGAGTGTTTTATTCCTGCTGTGAGACTCTAGTTAAAATAAAGTTTTCCTTGAACCTTAACTGACTGTCTCCCACTCTTTTTTATGAAAATACCTTTACTTTGCAAATTGGCTTCTTCAAAGTGTCAGACAGTTTTGCTTCACAAAAGTTGACATTGGAGAAGAAACAAAATCATCACGGTTTTTTCATAAAAGAAGAGGCCAAATTGTTTCCTTCTAAAGATGAATTAACCTCAATTCAAACATGAAGATAGGCAAAAATATGGTTCCCATGCTCTTTCTGTTACATCTATGGTATGATTTTAGAACTTGAGTAAAAACCTTGTTCAGCATCTTTCCAGTTTTGATACCTTTGAACAATAAAGTTTTGGATATCTTAAAGCACGCCCTTAAATTATTGATGCTCCTTGAGTTCCTAACAGCTAATATCTTAGTTACTATTTTAAAGTTTCTCAGAATTACATGTAACACTGAGGTTTTAATGGAATTGGTGCCAAGCAGATGGAAGTGGGATGAGGAAATCAAGAAGTTTCAAGGAAAAAATTTCCCTACAGCCTTGTCTCTTTTGGGGAAGACTTCTAGTTCAGAGCAGGGGTACTTGAGCTCCAACACTGCAGCCAAGTTCTGTGGGCATGTAGACAAATGATGTATTCCTGGTTTTTTGTTTTATTTTTTTAATTGTGATAAGAGATCTACTCTCTTATAAGTTTGTGTGTGTACAGCACAGTATTGCTAGCTGAAAACACAATGTGATACAGTAGATCTAGAATTTATTCATTTTGTATGGCTGCAACTTTATACCAATCAAATGATGTCAATTCCCCATATCTCTCTCCCCCTACCCCAAATGTGGCTACCACATTCTGTTTTTTGTTTCTGTAAATCTATTTTAGATACTTCTTTCTTGAAGTATCTAAAATAGATACATATGTGTGTGTGTGTGTGTGTGTGCATGTGTGTATGTGTGTGTGTGTATATATATATATATATATATATATATATATATATAAAATAAATCTATTGCAACAACATAGATGAACCTTGGGAACAGTATGCTAAGTGAAATAAGCTAAACACAGAAGGACAAATACTGTATGATGTCACTTATACAATGTGTCCTTTCTGAGTTTTAGCTTTGTCTTCTAGAAAATGCAACAGTAATTCCCTTCTACTACAAGTTATTGCTATGATGAAATAAGTAAAGATTAAGTGGAAGAGTAACATTTTGTTTCACTTCAATCTGGACCTCAAGGGTTCAAATATATCTACCCTCACTGACACAAGCATGGTTTCTGAAGAACTGCATAATCTCATTATAAGAACTTCTGCAACTGTTAAAGCACTATACAAATAATAAAACAGCAAGAAGACTATGATGATTGAATATTTAACTTTGAACAGTTGGTTGGTAGGGTTCAAAAGAAGCAGATCCTGAAAGGCGGGTTTAGGTGCAAGTGGTTTTTTAGAAAGTATTCCCTGGAGAAGCAAGTAAGGAAGTGAAAGAAGAACAGGAAAGGGAGACAGAGAGACAAAGCTGAGATTTCAATTACAGCCCAAGCGATAGCAGAAGAAGCCTTGGAGGACATTACGCCTTCAGAATACAGTCACTCCGAAGGCAAGGCAGCCTGGCTTCCATACCAATAGATCAGTCTATCACTGAATAAAGGCTTGGGGTGCCAGGTGGGGGACATGTAAACTCCTGGCACTTATGTGAGTAAGGATGAAGAAAGAGATGCCACGAGCCAAAGGTTGTCCTCTATGTAAGTGGCAGGTAGCTGCCAGTAGAAGCAAATCAAGCAGAAGGTAAGGGAATTCTGGTGTCCAGAATGGTAAAATGCATATGAGGGGATTTGAGCAGGGCAACAATAGTATCTCCTTAGTATATAAATGCCTAGACTGAGGCTAAGAGATCAAGTCACTTGACCAAACTCACACCACATATTAATGGCAGATTTGATTGTCCAACCCAGTTCATTGAGACCTCCAGCTCATTGATCTTTCCACATCACTGAATGCTGGTGAGTCTGTTCTGCTGTAAGTCCCTGCATCCTGAACTGCTTTTTTTATTTGTGTCTGTGAAACCCTATTTGTGTCTCTACCTTTATACAAATTGATATGTACCTACCACAGCAATAGCACATTTTTTGGTGAGGCTATAAATAACTTAAGAAGCAGTTGCTGCCAGCAGATCTCCTGCTAAAACTGTAGTGAGTGAAAGCACCACCCTTATTCTTAAATGAAACAAGGAAGGGAGAATGAGGCAGGCTTCCTTGAATGTAAGAATTTTAGAGAAATCAGCATTTCTAAAATGCTTGCTAGAGTCGATATTTATTAGATATTTTCTCAGCATCCACAAATACAGACCAAAATAATTACACTGAAAGCAGGAAAGGAATTCCCAACATGATGAATATGAACAAAGAGCATAGTGATCTTGCTGCTTAGAGAATAATTTTGCTACCTCATATTGGAAAAAATATCCAGTGTGCCCATCTGACTCAGAAATAAAAATATGGAGTTTGTCCTTTAAAATGGGGGAAAATACATTTTCAAAGGGGCTTCCCCAGTGTCTCAGAAGGTAAAGAATGTGCCTGCAATGCAGGAGACCTGGATCTGATCCCTGGATCAGGAAGATCCCCTGGAGAAGTGAATGGCAACCAGTATTCTTGCCTGGAGAATCCCAGGGACAGAGGTGGCTGGCAAGCTACGGTCCACGGAGTCACAAAGAGTCGGATACAACTGAGTGATTAACACATGCACACACACATTTTCAAAGACTTTGGAGAATTTTTTAAGTGTCCATGAGAACCCACACATGAGCTACTGTTCTAACCCAGCTGTGGAGAAGCAGCCTTCAAGAAGGATGGCCAACCCACTCACTAACTCCTCCTGAGGTGCCCAGCAAATGTTTGGGCTCTTCTCTGCTCAGGCAAAATGGTAATTACTTAATTATCAACAACAAAGGATCATCATTCTGTATCCTGGGAGTCCAATCTTAAATACATTGTAAGAATCTCAATCAAAAGAAACTCAGTTGAGAAACAGGGGCCATTTTCCAATAGAGGGTGACATGATCCCTCTGCCCTCACTTTCCTTCTTTTTCCTCTGTCCACGGCTAATCAGAAACAGAGGAAACTGACAAATGGCTCTCCACAAAGCTTCTAAAGATTCATACAACAAAGAGGGATTAGATACATCTCCTTTCACCCCAGAAGGCACCAGAATCAATAGATGGAGATAAAAGAGAAAAGAAGAGGCTGTTTTAAGCTCTGTACTACTACACCCAACAATTAAGAACCGTTCAATTACAAAAGGGAAGTTCTTTCCCCAAGACAGTCCAATGTATTCTGCATGACATGCTTTATATAACCTTGCTCAGCAAGCCTGCACATTTTATATAATACCCTCTCCATAACAGTAAAAATAATAGCTTGCAAAAATGACAACCAAGATTTCTTGGACATAAATGGTCCAAATCCTGTCCTAAAGTCTCACCTCCTCACCCCCAAAACATACATACAGCCAGGTGATAAGGCGATGCCTCCTGCTGCGGGATTACCTTCCTGAAAAGAAGACTGATGGAAAGAAGTAATAAGAAAAGTGGACTAAGTGTTTCCAAGGCACATTTCAGGTGAAAAATAAGGGAAATTGTATCCATACCTGAGCAGGAACTTACTCTAGAGAGGAACCAACTGGAGTTAGTGACTAGGCAAACACCCTCATAGACTGTCCTCAGAGCTCCTTTGTTTACACCTCAAAACATTGAAAAATTGATCAAGGAAAAAAAAATTGTTTAAGTGCTTCAAATATCTTATACCACAGCTCTGAAACAAATGAGGCCAGTGACACAAACAAGAGAACAAGTTGCCCTAATCTTTCCTGTTCTTGTAATCACATCTCTTCCTGAGTGACATTTCCTTCTTTGTTCAGTGTCAAATGAGGAGTTAGAAATACTAAGCTATGTTTCTGTAACCTAACACACTCAGGTTAGTAATCAAATACCTCTGGACTTTGAGCAGTAAGACACTCCCATGGTAGTATCGAATTAACTTCAGACTTTCAATCCTTCCTCATATTTGTGTCCTTTCACACAAATTTCAGTGGACTCTGGAATTTGAGGCTGAACTTAGTTATTGCCTCAAAATACATCAGTAGTCAAGATTAGTATTATTTTTATTTCAGAGAGGAAAAGTGGAGATTAAAACTAAAGAGAAAAACTCTTGACCTTCAGAGTTGGCCCAAGGTGGGAATGGTGACCATCTTATCGCTGAAGGAATGTAAGCGATGGTCCAGGTGAAGAGTGAAGACTCTTCCCAGTGGTCAGACTGGTAATTAATTGGTCTAAGGTTTCAGTAGCAGCTTGACAATTGGTTTGATGTCGTATGTATGATGTCCTAATTCATCACACCATGAGTTTGTCTCTAAGTTACTTTGTGTGTTATCATAATTCTGGGGGAGAAAGGGGTTCCCTAACACTACTGCATTTAACGAGCAAATTTAAATGGGCAACTTTGACTGATAAGTATCATATATCTTAAATTATTAATCAATTATTTTAGAGAATGGCATATTTAAGACAAGTGTGTTAGGTTGGACTGCGTTCAGGAATTTTTAGACAATTACTCTTGTATAGATGAATTAGATGGAAATAACAGCTTGCCTTTAATATTCATAAAATATATACAATTATTAAAACATAAACAGATGTAAATGAGTTTTAGCAAAAATTGTATTTTTTAAAAAACATGATTTTACTGAGATGTGCTTCCTTTATTGGTATTTAATCCTGTTTCATTTAGTCCTGGGGATTCCTCCACCTTAAAGAAGTGTAATATTTTTTAACACATTTTAAACTTTATCTTGTAATCAGATCTACTATAAGTAACCTCAGAAATTTAAGTCAAGGAGTTTCCCTAAATAAACTAATTCTATGATCATTCTCCTAGAATAACAATATATTTTAATTCTTTATTATTCATTATTTTATAACCTGATTTTTATTTCTTTTCATATAGCAAAAGACATAAGGGGCAATTTATAGTAATAAACACCTATACTAAAAAAGAAGTGATACCTCTAATTAATGACCGCAATTTCCACCTTAAGGAATTGAATTTAAAAATCAAACTAAACACAAAGTAAGAAAAGAAAGGAAGTAGTAAAGATCAAAATAGAAATAACTAAGGTAGGAAATAGGACATATATAGGAGATAGATAAATTAAACTGAGATGAATTGCTGAAATTAATAACATTGATAAACCAATAACCAGATCGCTCAGAAAAGATAAGCAAGAAAGACACAAACTGCTAAGTTTTGAGACAAGAGATGCCACTGCAGATACTGTGTATATGAAAAAGATAATTATGTAATATTGTGAAGAAATTAATGCCAATAACTCTGATAACTGAGATGAAATGAAAAATGTCCTTGAAGAACACAAACCATGAAAGCTAATTCAAGAAAAAATAGATCACCTGATTAGCTCTAAACATACTAAAGGAGTTGAATTTGTAGTTTAAAACCAATCAGTAGAAATAACTGTAGACTTGGAAGGCCTCACTGGTGAATTCTATCTAACAGGAAGAAACAATGCCAATTCTGCACAAAATGCCAGATACTGAAGATAAAGGAATACCTCACACTCATTATACGAGACCAGGATAAGCCTGAAAACAGAAGTGGACAGAGATACTACAAGAAAAACAATCTACAGAACAATATCCTTCATGATTAGAGATGTAAAAATTCTTAACAAAGTTTTTACAAATATATTAAAAGCATAATACACTATAATCATTGGAGGTTTACCCTAGGAATACAAGGTTAGTATAACATACAAAAATCAATGTATTCACCATATTAACAACCTCTCCAAAAGAGAAAGAGAGAGAAGAGGAAAACCATACAATCCTCAAATAAACGTGGGAAAAATGTTTACCAAAAAGCTAGTATCTTTCTGATATTGACTCTTATACAAATAGAAATGGAAACAACTTTCCTCAAAGTGACATAGAGCATCTATGGACAACCTCTCAGGTGGTTCTAGTGGCAAAGAACCCGCCTGCCAATGCAGGAGACCTAAGAGATGGGGGGTTTGATCCCTGGATGGGGAAGATCCCCTGGAGGAGGGCATGGCAACCCACTCTGGTATTCTTGCCTAGAGAATCCCATGGACGGAGGAGCCTGGCGGGTTACAGTCCAGATACTTCTGAAGCGACTTAGCATACTCATGCCTGCAAACTCAGATTTCATGGAGAATGACTGAATGCTTTTCCATCTAAGGGCAATAACAGGCAAAGATTTCTTCTCTCACCATTTCCATTTAGCGTTGCACTGGAAGTTCTAAAATCAGTGAAATAAAGAAAAAAAGATAATAATCAAGTTAAAATACTCAGATTGAAAATAAACAGAAAAATGGCCCTTACTAGCAATGTTTTTAATGAATTAGGAAATAAGTTAGTTCTTAAAAAAAAATATGTATCTGGTTGAGGCAGGTCTTAGTTATGGCGCACTGGATCTTAGTTGCAGCATATGAACTCTCAGTTGCAGCATGCGGGATTAGTTTCCTGACTAAGGATCAAACCCCAGCCCTCTGCATTGGGATACCAAAGTCTTAGCCACTGGACCACCAGGAAGTCCCACAATAATTTTTTTTTTAAGTGAAACATATAGCTATCATACAATACAGCCATCCCACTATTAGGCATTTAGCCAAGACAAATGAAAGTGTATGACTACACAAAGACTTATACAAAAATGTTCATAGCAGGTTTTATTTGTAATAAACAAAAACTGAAAAAGCCTCAAATAGCCAACAACAGATGAACGGTTAAACAAATCACAGGTGTATTCATACAATGTAATGCTACTCAGCAATAAAAATGAATGAACTATTTATGCACACAAAACATGGATGGATCTCAAAATAATTATGCTGAGTGAAAGAAGTTAGACAAAAAAAGTATATGCAATATGATACCATTTCAGGAAAAACTTGAAAATTCAAAGCAGTCTATAGTGCAAGAAAGCAGATCAGCCTTACCTGGTTGGAAGACCAGGGAATGAGTGGTGAGGGGCGATTTCAAAAGGGGTTTCCCTATATCTTCATCATGGTAGTTGTAGTGATGGCTTCACAGGTTTATACATTTGTCAAAACTGATCAAATCATATACTCCAGTATGTAAAATTTGTTGTGTGTCAATTATGCATATAATTATGTTTATATTTGTTTTTGAAATTCCAACAGAGAAATTGGAAGAAACAGAAAGATGCACTTCAGGGGTAAATAGTGGAATGCAGCAGAGCATCCCTTGACAATCCTTAATTACCTCTCCATCAAAATAAATGTTCTTTTTAGGCAAACAAATACACATTTTAAAAAATATTTTAAGAAAAGTGATTTATTAGCTTGCAAGATGATTTATCATCTTGCCTTAATATTACAAATATATTTCTGTGACTGACCTCTAACTTCCATTAGATTAGCTATAAAATAGCAGTCAAAAGAATTAATTATCAAGAGGAACAAACAACTAATTTTGCAATACACTGAAAGCAAAGTCAAGTTTTTAAAAGGATTTGATGGGGTTAAAACTCACTGATTGGGTTGCATATATTTATTAGGAAATCTTTGGCAATGCTCTATCTTGGCAAGCTCTTTACCCTTTGGCATGAAAATACGATTTCATAATAATTTCAGACCTGACCTAAATGCCAAGACTACTTTCCAAGTGAAACTTGACTGAACTGAGTTCTCAAATGAGAAGAGCAATGGCCAAAAAACATTCTTTCATTTAACTTAAAGATTCAAGAATCCACTGTGCTGTCTAAACCAGTTTTAGCCTTTATATACACATTAAACTTATTCTTTATCTTGTCTCATGACCACTAAGTATAATTCCAGAACTTTGAAAGAGGAATGGAGTCATAGGAATCAACCTGCCCAGGATTTTCATTTTAGAGATACAATAATTATTCAGAGAGGGAGAGTGATTGCTTTCAGGTCAGATGGTGAATAGGGGACAGATTAATATCTGGATTCAGATCTCCTGCTTCTCAGGCTAAAGCTTTTCTCACACCACTGGATCTCTTTCCATGTACAACCCCTACCATATACACATGCACACACACACACACACTGATATTTTCAAGGTATAGAAACCTTGATCTGAAAACAATATGATTATTTTCTACTCAACAATTTAATTCAAGAGAGAATTCTCACTCCCTCACTCTTTTCAGTATACAAATAATTCTACTAAGATAAGATATATGAAAGTTTGGAGAAGAACCAGCCTCTCTGGAGAATTGTTAAAATTCTTGCCATCCCAATAGAATACTTTGCAATTTTCTTCTCTGTGTGTGAATGATAACGGCCATGCCTGTTATCAGAATTCAGATATCGGCCCATGGTAAGGAGGAAATAAATGTAAATGTAAAGTACTGACAAGCTCTGGTACATCTCCTTTATAGATTTAACTGAGCTGAGATATCCAAGGTGATTATAGTCTCAAGATTGCTGTTAGTGTGATCACAACTTATTTTAAATCACACCTTGATCAGATCTGTGAAATTTCACTGCAGACCATAGCCAAGATACCATCTCATCATTAAAACTCTATTTCTGAAATTCAATTTATTTTAAAACCTACTTTTGTAAGAGACATGAGATGAATATGAGAAAGTTGTCACTGGTAACATCTAACACCTTAAAGCAACTAAGTTGATTTTTCCATATTCTCCAGTGGCTTCTGTCCAAGTACATTTTGTCCAGTCTGGTCCCTTCAGGTCACTTTCTTGGATCTTCTGGATTTCCCCTGATTTGATTTTGTTCCTACACTTGGCCTTATTTCAGGATTCCCATGGAAAAGGAATCTCTATTTTTTTTCTCTCCTCACAGCTAACTCACTCCCCTTGATCATAATAGATTAACTTTCCCTAAATTTAAAGCCTTGTGTTCCCAAGCACATGGCATGTGTGTAACATCTGGTTCTGAATTTTGATAGCTTTAGGAAATTCCAGTCATCAAAGTCCCACTGCTGCATCTCTAGCCTACTGAGTTGTCTTGACCACGGAGATCTCTAGGTATGATCTCAAGGTGAATAAATAATAAGAGCCTACACCTTTAAACATTTTGTAGACTGGCTCCATTTGTTTCCTTGTGAAATTTACTGAATATTATACTTTGCATTTTTCTATAAAATGAACAAGCAATGGCCATATCAGGGTTTGTCATGAAGGTAAAATGAAAAACTGATGGTGTCAGGACTTGTTATTTCTAAAAGGTAATAGATGCCCTGTACCAAAGTATGATGTGAGACCAACATATGAGATGTGCAAATGTAATTTTTTGGGGGAAATGACAGTTTGATCTCTCATGTCCAGCCTTTAAAGATGGTTGGAGAAGCTGAGAATAGGAAAAATACTCCTATAGAGAGATTAGCTTTGCAGGGAAGGGCAGGAGTGCCCGTCCCACCTCAAGCCTAGGAGAGGAGTTCTGAAGGCACCAATTTGATGACCTGTTTGTTCCCTCAGACTTGAGAGGCAGAATGAATTGGATTTTGACCCACAGACAGAGGCGGAGAAATCCAAAGGTGATACCGCATCTGGATGGCTAGCTAGGCTTATGACAGACCAAGTGGCTTGCAGCTCTGGGTTTGTCAAATCAAAGAAAGTGAGAATATCTGACATAAGCCAGTTTTATTCTGCAGAAGCTCCTGTCCAAACAGGGCACCCTAAGGGCTGAGGACACCTCAGTGTGAAGAATGTGCACTGCTGAATGTTCAGAAGATACACGAGTTGTAAGAGAGGAGACAGAAGGAAATGTGTCTGCCAGCATTAAGGGAACAGCATGCGTGGTTCCTAGTGAGAAGGGAAGCAGGTTTCAGAAGATCAACAAACATGCTCCTGTGTGAGAAAGATTAATAAACACCTGCCAAGCTCAGGGAGACTGAAACTAGCTCACAGCACTGCCAATCACAATGGAACCACGCAGCATTCTCCTTCTTTCCTTACATCATCATTCCCCTGTCAGAACCACTGGATAAGCCAACATCTAGCACAAATGCAAACTTTGGATTTTTATACCAGACTGGACCATTTGTATTTCCTGAAAGTAACCAGAAAAGTGATTCAGCTATCCATAAATTTGTACACATGCAAAGTCTTTTGAGCTGGAAAATTCTGTTTCTTGGCCACAGTTACTCCAATAAATCATTGATATGTATGTTCATGGTTTGTCTACTTTTTTGTATGGGTTTGGTATTTTGTTATAAAAAATAAAAATAAGAATAATGCTTATTTTTAAATTGATGATTATTGACAAATATCCAATGTGTGTTTGCCTTTGCACCTACTAACAAATTAATATTTCATTACAAAATAGAATAATAATGCTCAGTGAGTATTTACCACTTGCCATGTGCTGTGTTAGATACTTTTTAATGAATTATCTCACTGACTTCTGGAAATAATTTTATCACATGTACACTCTTATTTCCTCCCTTTCACATGATAATGTTACAAAAATAGTTGATCCAGCATTTATATAAATCATATATATATATACATACACATAATTATAGATATATTTCTGAAGGATAATTGGAGCTTTACATCCCACATTTAAGCAATTTCTGAGAGCATACATTCTTCAGTGGGCATAAGCATATCTACCTCCTTAAAGAATAAAAATAAAACATTCTTTTACTTTTGATTGACCATGACCCAACTCAATAAAGTGACAGACTATTGTGGGGGGGCTTCAAAATCACTGCAGATGGTGATTGCAGCCATGAAATTAAAAGACATTTGCTCCTTGGAAGAAAAACTATGACCAACCTAGATAGCATATTAAAAAGAAGAGACATTATTTTGCTGACAAAGTTCCATTTAATCAAAGCTATGGTTTTTCCAGTAGCCGTGTATAGGTGTGAGAGTTGGACCATAAAGAAAGCTGAGCACTAAAGAACTGATGCTTTCGAACTGTGGTGCTGGAGAAGACTCTAGAGTCCCTAGGATTGCAAGGAGATCAAACCAGTCAATCCTACAGGAGATCAGTCTTGAATGTTCATTGGAAGGCCTGATGCTGAAGCTGAAGTTCCAATACTTTGGTCACCTGATGGGAAGGACTGACTCATTTGAAAAGACCCTGATGCTAGAAAAGATTGAAGGCGGGAGGAGAAGGGGATGACAGGATGAGATGGTTGGATGGCATCACCGACTTGATGGACATAAGTTTGAGCAAGCTCCAGGAGTGGTGATGGACAAGGAAGCCTGACGTGCTGCAGTTCATGGGGTCGCAAAGAGTCGGACATGACTGAGCGACTAAACTGATTAACTGACCCAACATTAACTTAAATAAATAATTAGCAACTACACAGACTATATAGTCCAGCCTCTTAACTGGATGCTTTATGTTTAATCCTTCGATGACAAGATGATCACTGTATTACAATGCATTATGGCTTAATGTATTTTCTGGTCACTGTAATATTTATATTTTTTATTGTGAACAGTACTGTGTTGGCAACATTAAAGAAGTTTTGAGGGACAAAGCACTCAGTGAAAATCGTAGCTCTTCTACTTAAGTAGGTAGATCCTTGATCAAGTTATTTATAGCTCTGAGATTTGGTTTTCTCAAGTGGAAAATGGGATTAAAAACAGTAACTCCCTTCTATGGCTGATGTAAGGGCTGAGTGAGTTAAAAGGTGGCTAGCAGGAAGCTGCTATGTAGCACAGGGAATTCAGCTCAGTGCTCTGTGATGACTGAGGGGGGTTGAATGAGGGGGGTGGGAGGGAGGCTCAAAAGAGAGGGGCTATATATGTATATATTGACTGATTCATGCTGTTATACAGCAGAAACTAATATAACATGGTAAAACAGTTATATTTCAAATAAAAAATCTTCAACATTAATATATATATGTATATGTATATACATATACATGTACATGTATACATATATGTATAAGTATATACACACACACACACACGTGTGTGTGTATGTGTGTGTAAAAAATTTAGGACAGTGCCTGGTACACGTGTGTGTACCAAGTCACTTCAGTCGTGTCTGACTCTGTGCGACCCTATGAACTGTAGCCCACCAGGCTCCTCTGTCCATAGGATTCTCCAGGCAAGAATGCTGGAGTGGGTTGCCATGTCCTCCTCCAGGGGATCTTTCTGACCCAGAGATCAAACCTGCGTCTCTTGACATGTGGGTTCTTTACCACTAGTGCCATCTTGGAAGCCTGGTACATAGGTAAATGTTACTGACACGGTTGCTTTCATTATTATTAAGTAATAGTATATGTTGAAAGTTATCAATATATCAGATAACTGCTTTATGTGCTTTATAATTTTTGTTTCAATCCTCACAGTAACTTCATTATGAAGATATTCTACCCTCCCTTTCAGTTGAATAAATCAAAACATAAACAAGTTAAAAGTTGGTCTGTTTGCAGTTCATGAATCTAAGACTTCAATCCCAGGCAGGATGATTTTTGAGCCCATCCTTGATCCTTGTAACCATTCTGTTAGATTACTGTTGCTGTGGAGTTGGGCTTTTTTCTGCTATATGAGCCTAACTAGCTTTAGTTATCCAAGTTCTGTGAGTAAATTTTATGATGACATGCTTAGAAATAGCTGAGGTGAAACAGTTGAGGCCATGTTGTTTCTCAGCAGATGGAAAAAAATGTGGCCTTATTTTTCAGTGTTGTGTCTGGTTTTTGTTTCAGTTTCCTTTGTCACTCTTTTAATTTTAGACTTTAAGTTATCCATTTTATTCCCTCTCTTAAAATCTGTAAACATTCTTCTGAAGCTTTTTTCTTTTTTGATGTTCTGAGTGTTCTACTTTTTTACTGTTACTACTTTTTTTAATGTATGCCAAGTTTCTCTAACTTTACATTGAGATATCGGAAAATAGGACCATGTGTTCTACACTTTTGTAGCTTCAGAGTATAGTGTAGGGCTTCATCTATGTCAACTAATCAATAAATGTTCAGTGAAAATGACACAGTTATCATTGACACATGTTGTGCTTTAAATGAGACATGGTTTACCATCTCACCCCAGTCAGGATGGCTGCTGTCAAAAGTCTACAAGCAATAAATGCTGGAGAGGGTGTGGAGAAAAGGGAACCCTGTTACACTGTTGGTGGGAATGCAAAACTAGTACAGTCGCTATGGAGAACAGTGTGGAGATTCCTTAAAAAACTGGAAATAGAACTGCCTTATAACCCAGCAATCCCACTGCTGGGCGTATACACCGAGGAAACCAGATCTGAAAGAGACACATGCACACCAATGTTCATTTCAGCACTGTTTATAATAGCCAGGACATGTAAACAACCTAGATGCCCATCAGCAGACGAATAGATAAGAAAGCTGTGGTACATACATATAATGGAATATTACTCAGCCATTAAAAATAATGCATTTGAATCAGTTCTAATGAGGTGGATGAAACTGGAGCCTATTATACAGAGTGAAGTAAGTCAGAAAGAAAAACACCAATACAATATACTAACGCATATATATGGAATTTAGAAAGATGGTAACGATGACCCTATATGTGAGACAGCAAAAGAAACACAGATGTAAAGAACAGTCTTTTGGACTCTGTGGGAGAAGGAGAGGGTAGGATGATTTGACAGAATACCATTGAAACATGTATATTATCATATGTGAAACAGATCTCCAGTCGAGGTTTGATGCATGAGACAGGGGGCTCAGGACTGGTGCACTGGGATGACCCTGAGGGATGGGATGGTGAGGGAGGTGGGAGGCAGGTTCAGGATGGGGAACACATGTATATCCATGGCTGATTCATGTCAATGTATGGCAAAAACCACTACAATACTGTAACATAACTAGCCTCCAATTAAAATAAATAAATTTTTAAAAAAAGAAAAAAAAAGTGAGACATGGTTTAGGAAATCTGAAGCCAAGTTTCTAGAATTTGTGCCAACAAAGAATCAATAATTTCTGAATGAAGCCTCCTTTTATATATTGAAGTTATACAGGCTTTTAGAGTATTATTTTCTTGTTTATGAATTCATACTTCTGTTATACAAGTTTCGGAATGCTCCAAATCAAATATTCATTAAATAGAACCTCTATTGTACAAACAACTCATATTATGACTCACTTCTGGAGCTACAACTCTATTGTGTGAAAAGATCACTGAAATAATGCTACAAAGTGAAGATGACATGAACAAAGGAAAAAAAAAAAAAACAAAAAAGTCTCACTAATATTTGTCTTTGCTATAAACATGATGTGTATGTATATATATATATATATATATATATATATACACATATACACATACACACACACACACACACACACATACACAAGTGTGAAAAGAAGGCATGTATAACAATAATCATTTTTTGGTGCAACAATAAAATATATTATATTTTCTTACTATTATTTACTTCCTATTAGTACAGTTAATGCTATATTACAACATCTTTGAAAATGGAAGTGTGCATTAGATATCAAAAGATCATGATAAAACAATAAACACTGTACAATTCCTTATTGTTTCTGAGTTCTTGTTCCCCAGATGAAAAGGAGAGTAAAATTAAAGCCTAGAAAAGGATATTATTTACCATAGGACAGTTGCTGGTATCAAATGAGAAAATTTAAATGAAAACATTTCATAAATGACATATGTCTACAAATTAAAGACTACATTTAGCTCAATTCTGGTTAACATCATTACATTATGGTCAACATATTTATTGGGTGGGCCAGAAAGTTCCTTTGGATTTTCCTATAAGAGGTAATGGAAAAGCCCAAATGAACTGTTTGGCCAATCCAAAATCTGCCGGTAGCAATTATAAATAAAAGATGTATTTTCTTACATGATCACAACAATAGACATAGAAACACCATTTGAAAAAAATTCAACACTCATTCGTGACAGAAACTCACACCAAATTTGATATAGAGAGAAAATATCTCAAAAAGGCATTTATGACAAAGATGGACCTTTTGACATTTATGACAGAAATGGTATGGACCTAACAGAAGCAGATGATATTAAGAAGAAGTGGCAAGAATATACAGAAGAATTATACAAAGAAGATGTTCATAAATCACTCACCTAGACCCAGACATCCTGGAATGCAAAGTCAAGTGGGCCTTCAAGCATCACTATGAGCAAAGCTAGTGGAGGTGATGGAATTCCAGTTGAGCCATTTCAATCCTGAAAGACGATGCTGGTCTTACATTTAGATCTTTAATCCATTTTGAGTTTATTTTTGTGTATGGTGTTAGAAAGTGTTCTAGTTTCATTCTTTTACAAGTGGTTGACCAGTTTTCCCAGCACCACTTGTTAAAGAGGTTGTCTTTTTTCCATTGTATATCCTTGCCTCCTTTGTCAAAGATAAGGTGTCCATAGGTTCGTGGATTTATCTCTGGGCTTTCTATTCTGTTCCATTGATCTATATTTCTGTCTTTGTGCCAGTACCATACTGTCTTGATGACTGTGCCTTTGTAGTAGAGTCTGAAGTCAGGCAGGTTGATTCCTCCAGTTCCATTCTTCTTTCTCAAGATTACTTTGGCTATTTGAGGTTTTTTGTATTTCCATACAAATTGTGAAATTATTTGTTCTAGTTCTGTGAAAAATATCATTGGTAGCTTGATAGGGATTGCATTGAATCTATAGATTGCTTTGGGTAGAATAGCCATTTTGACAATATTGATTCTTCCAATCCATGAACACGATATGTTTCTCCATCTGCTTGTGTCCTCTTTGATTTCTTTCATCAGTGTTTTATAGTTTTCTATGTATAGGTCTTTTGTTTCTTTAGGTAGATATACTCCTAAGTATTTTATTCTTTTTGTTGCAATGGTGAATGGTATTGTTTCCTTAATTTCTCTTTCTGTTTTTTCATTGTTAGTATATAGGAATGCAAGGGATTTCTGTGTGTTAATTTTATATCCTGCAACTTTACTATATTCATTGATTAGCTCTAGTAATTTTCTGGTAGAGTCTTTAGGGTTTTCTATGTAGAGGATCATGTCATCTGCAAACAGCAAGAGTTTCACTTCTTCTTTTCCTATCTGGATTCCTTTTACTTCTTTTTCTGCTCTGATTGCTGTGGCCAAAACTTCCAACACTATGTTGAATAGTAGTGGTGAGAGTGGGCACCCTTGTCTTGTTCCTGATTTCAGAGGAAATGCTTTCAATTTTTCACCATTGAGGGTGATGCTTGCTGTGGGTTTGTCATATATAGCTTTTATTATGTTGAGGTATGTTCCTTCTATTCCTGCTTTTTGGAGAGTTTTAATCATAAATGAGTGTTGAATTTTGTCAAAGGCTTTCTCTGCATCTATTGAGATAATCATATGGTTTTTATCTTTCAATTTGTTAATGTGGTGTATTACATTGATTGATTTGCAGATATTAAAGAATCCTTGCATTCCTGGGATAAAGCCCACTTGGTCATGGTGTATGATTTTTTTAATATGTTGTTGGAACTCCTAGAGGAGAACATAGGCAAAACACTCTCCGACATAAATCACAGCAAGATCCTCTATGACCCACCTCCCAGAATATTGGAAATAAAAGCAAAACTAAACAAATGGGACCTAATGAAACTTAAAAGCTTTTGCACTACAAAGGAAACTATAAGTAAGGTGAAAAGACAGCCCTCAGATTGGGAGAAAATAATAGCAAATGAAGAAACAGACAAAGGATTAATCTCAAAAATATACAAGCAACTCCTGAAGCTCAATTCTGGAAAAATAAATGACCCAATCAAAAAATGGGCCAAAGAACTAAACAGACATTTCTCCAAAGAAGATATACAGATGGCTAACAAACACATGAAAAGATGCTCAACATCACTCATTATCAGAGAAATGCAAATCAAAACCACAATGAGGTACCATTACACGCCAGTCAGGATGGCTGCTATCCAAAAGTCTACAAGCAATAAATGCTGGAGAGGGTGTGGAGAAAAGGGAACCCTCTTACACTGTTGGTGGGAATGCAAACTAGTACAGCCGCTATGGAAAACAGTGTGGAGATTTCTTAAAAAACTGGAAATAGAACTGCCATATGACCCAGCAATCCCACTTCTGAGCATACACACTGAGGAAACCAGATCTGAAAGAGACACGTGCACCCCAATGTTCATCGCAGCACTGTTTATAATAGCCAGGACATGGAAGCAACCTAGATGCCCATCAGCAGATGAATGGATAAGGTAGCTGTGGTACATATACACCATGGAATATTACTCAGCTGTTAAAAAGAATTCATTTGAGTCAGTCCTAATGAGATGGATGAAACTGGAGCCCCTTATACAGAGTGAAGTAAGCCAGAAAGATAAAGAACATTACAGCATACTAACACATATATACGGAATTTAGAAAGATGGTAACGATAACCCTATATGCAAAACAGAAAAAGAGACACAGAAATACAGAACAGACTTTTGAACTCTGTGGGAGAAGGTGAGGGTGGGATGTTTTGAAAGAACAGCATGTATACTATCTATGGTGAAACAGATCACCAGCCCAGGTGGGATGCATGAGACAAGTGCTCGGGCCTGGTGCACTGGGAAGACCCAGAGGAATCGGGTGGAGAGGGAGGTGGGAGGGGGGATCGGGATGGGGAATACGTGTAGATCTATGGCTGATTCATATCAATGTATGACAAAACCCACTGAAATGTTGTGAAGTAATTAGCCTCCAACTAATAAAATAAATAAATAAATAAATAAAAGAAAGATGATGCTGTGAAAGTGCTGCACTCCAAATTTACTATTTCCAAATAGCAAATGTGGAAAACTCAGCATTGGCCACAGGACTGGAAAAAGTCAGTTTTCATCCCAACCCCAAAGAAAGGCAATGCCAAAGAATGTTCAAACTACCACACAATTGCACTCATCTCACACGCCAGCAAAGCAATGCTCAAAATTCTCCAAGCCAGGCTTCAATAGTACATGAACCATGAACTTCCAAGTGTTCAAGCTGGATTTAGAAAAGGCAGAGGAACCAGAGATCAAATTGCCAACATATGTTGGGTCATAAAAAAGCAAGAGAGGTCCAGAAAAACATCTATTTCTGCTTTATTGACTATTCCAAAGCCTTTGTGTGTATCACAAAAAGCTGTGGAAAATTCTTAAAGAGATGGGAATACCAGATCATCTGACCTGCATCCTGAGAAATCTGTATGCAGGTCAAGAAGCAACAGTTAGAACTGGACATGGAAGAGCAAACTGGTTTGAAATCGGGAAAATAGTATGTCAAGGCTGTATATTGTCACCCTGCTTATATAACTTATATGCAGGGTACATCATGTGAAATGCCAGGCTGGATGAAGCACAAGCTGGAATCAAGACTGCTGGGAGAAATATCAATAACCTCAGATTTGGGTTGGATGGCATCACAGACTCAATGGATATGAGTTTGAGTAAGCTCCAGGAGTTGGTGATGGTCAGGGAAGCCTGGCATGCTGCAGTCCATGGGGTAGCAAAGAGTTTGACATGACTGAATGACTGAACTGAACTGATGACAAAGATATACCTAATGTCATTCTCAGTGATGAAAGACTGAAAGTCTTTCCTTTAGAATCAGGAACAAAACAAAAGTTCCCACTCTTGCTAATTCTATGTAACAGTATTGGAAGACTTAACCACAACAGTTGGAGAAGAAGAAATAAAAGGCATCCAAGTTGGAAGAGAGGGAAGTAAAACTATCATTATTTGTAGGTTATATGACAATATATATAGAAAAGCCTAAGGTCTCCATGAAAGAACTATTAGAACTAATATATTAATTCATTAAAGCCACAGGATACAAGATTTATATACAGAAATTCATTGCTTTTTTATATATTAATAACAAACTTTCAAAAGGAGAAAACAAGAAAACAATCCATTTTAAATTGCATCGAAAAGGATCCACAGCATTTAGGTAAGGAAACGGGGGATTAAGTATTTTTAAGTAGCTGAGCTACAGCATACATAAAGCACAGAGACACAAGGAGACTGGGATATCTGAGGACTACTTCAGCATGGCTAGAATTCAAGATGCTTAAAGGGACACGATGAGATTAGAAGTCAAGTGCCCATTAGGAAATAAAATAACCCTATATTATGTTCTGCTAAGGGTTTGAACTCTAATGCGAAGCAAGCAACCATTCCACAGTTGAAGAAGGTAAGTGAGTCACTAGAATTGGAATTTCAAAACATTCGATAGCAATATTTTGAAAATTAACTGGAGAGTGAAACAGAAGAAAGGGAGTATTGGTATTTCTTACCAATCTAAGAAATGAAAAGTCTTGCATGAATACAGTGACAGTGAGGATGAGATAAAGGGAGCATATTCAGCAGAACCTCCCTGGAGACACAGCCGTCTAGTCACGGGACCTATGCTGCTGCTGATGTGGAATATCCAGGTGTATTTTCATTTTACTCACTTCGTTTGTGAATCCCCAGACCTTTCACTACAGGAGATCCTAAGCTTTAAAAGATGTCATTTGATGCTTCATTCATGTCAAGCCTTAATAGGTAATAAATAAGGACCAGTACAATTTAGGGGATTCAACTTAGAGCACTTAGGTACCCAAATTGCAAGCTTTAAATCATCTGACCTTTCCTTCTGCCTGATGAGTGTTATAAACAAGTTGTAGATGCAGTATTTCAAAACAGTAATTCCTATCTTCACTCCAGTTGTAAAAATGCCATATTGAGAAGGATGAAGGGGGTGAGGAGCAGAAATCCCTCAATTTGAAAGGCAGAACCAACTGAAGGGGTCAAAAGCTTTGTGTTATATAATTCCACCAAGGAACAATAGAACCAAATGTACCTTTTCAAAATTAAAAAAAAAAAAAAATCATGCATTAAATACCAGAGTCATGCATTCACCATATCATACTGGGTACTAATTCCAGAAACAGTCATTACTTAAGAAAATTATCAAATACTGAGAGCCAATACTGAAATAACATTGCTATTTGTTTTAAAGAAAATTGAAAATCTGAAGTATACTTATACTCTTCGGGATTAGGGGTAGGAGTGTGTATGTTCGTTCCTAGATTCAGCACTTGAGCTGAGCAAAACCCAGAATAAAGTTGGAGATTTCTGGCCAAGAACAAAGAAGCCAGGAGTGAAAAACTCCTGGAGATTCAAGTGAATCTCAGCCAGGAGATTCAAGTGAAGCAATGGATTTCAAGAGTCACTTTAGTTGTCCCATGTAGGATATGTGACTTCACTATGAATAAAGAAACTTCCATCCTCCATATCAGAGGTGGCCTAAGTGCCACCTAAGGTGCTCTAGGCCCAAGTGCATTATAACCAAATCATAGAGTCAGGAGATAAAATATTGAGGTAGAACCTTCTATGATTAAGGTCATGGCATTTGGACAAATTTGTGAGCACTATAGTCAGACAAAGGCTAAAATACTTAGACATTTGTATGATGAGAACAAAAGCATTGCCCCTCAGCTTCCAAAAAGTCTGTGACAATGGTCCAGATCTCAGGGGGGCCACATTCACTATTCTTCTAAAGCCCCAGAGTCCTTCCTCATCCACTTTCACCCATGGCATGTCACTCAGACTTTTCTATTTTGTCTGACACTTGTGACATTTTCCAGCCTTTCAATCCTTCCCTTGCCTTAAAAAAAATCTGAATCAGATATAAAGCTGTTAAATTCCCTGGGGGAAGCAAGACTCTGCCCATCTTCCACTTCCATCCATACTAATTGTATAGACTTTTAATGCATGTATATATACATGTGTTAAACGAATGTATAAATTAGTATCTTAATAAGTCAAATCTTGATTCGGAAGATGGAGAGGATAAAAATGAGAAGGAAGGAAAATGGAAAGATACTTATTTCAACCCAAGAAGATTCAGAGTACGAGAGTTAGATGTTAGAGAAAGAACTATATTGCCTCGTTGTAATATACTAATTTCTAAAACTTAAGTATATTCAGGAACACTTTACAAAAAAGTCATCTCTTAGATATTAAACCACCTCAAACAGAGAATATATAAATCACCAGCATGCTTTCACTGATACTAAATGAGGTCAACTTGGAAGTCCAGCAGAGATCTAAGTTCTGTGATTCTCTGACTATTCCTAATGTAGATTGTTGGGCCTGAAGTATCTCAGTTCAGTTCAGTTGCTCAGCCATGTCAAATTCTCTGCGACCCCATGGACTGCAGCATGCTAGGCTTCCCTGTCCATCACTAACTCCCTGAGCTTGCTCAAATTCATGTCCACTGCCATCAGTGATGCCATCCAACCATCTCATCCTCTGTTGTCCCCTTCTCCTCTGCCCTTCAATCTTTCCCAACATCAAGGTCTTTTCAAATGAGTCAGTTCTTCGCATCAGGTGGCCAAGGTATTGGAGTTTCTGCTTCAGCATCAGTCCTTCCAATGAATATTCAGGGATAATTTCCTTTAGGATTGACTGGTTGGATCTCCTTGCAGTCCAAGGGACTATCAAGAGTCTTCTCCAACAACATAGTTCAAAAGCATCAATTCTTCGGCTTTTTCTGTAGTCCAACTCTCACATCCATACATAACTACTGGAAAAACCATAGCTTTGACTAGATGGACTTTTGTTGGCAAAGTAATGTCTCTGCTTTTTAACATGCTGTCTAGGTTGGTCATAGCTTTTCTACCAAGGAGCAAGCGTCTTTTAATTTCATAGCTGCAGTCACTATCTGCAGTGATTTTGGAACCCCAAAAAATAAAGTCAGCCACTGTTCCCCATCTATTTGCCATGAAGTGATGGGACCAAATGCCATGATCTTTGTTTTTTTAATGCTGAGTTTTAAGCCAACTTTTTCACTTTCCTCTTTCACTTTCATCAAGAGGCTCTTTAGTTCCTCTTAGCTTTCTGCCATAAGGGTGATGTCATCTACATATCTGAGGTTATTGATCTTTCTCCTGGAAATCTTGATTCCAGCTTGTGCTTCATGCAGCCTTGCATTTTGCATGATGTACTCTGTATGAAAGTTAAATAAGCAGGGTGACTATATACAGCCTTGACACACTCCTTTCCCAATTTGGAACCAGTCTGTTGTTCCATGTCTGGTTCTAAGTGTTGCTTTTTGACCTGCATACAGATTTCTGAAAAGGCGGGTCAGGTGGTCTAATATTCCCATCTCTTTCAGAATTTTCCACAGTTTGTTGTGATCCACACAGTCAATGGCTTGAAGTATCTCAATTTTGTCTTAAATTACAAAGGCAACATACAGTGCCCTTTGGGGGGTCACTTTAATTAGTTTTGCTGGGGATAAGCCTCATTTAGAGAATGCTTTCTTCAATTTTTGAACAATAATTTCACTTGGGACTTTCTTGAATCTCCAGGATGAGCTCTCTAGGACCAGTTCATCATTACAAAAGTGCAGTCATTCACACCAGACAGACTTGCCAAAGGGAGAATGCTTGTGGGTAAATTCACTTCTGTCATGGGACATTTCCACGAGAGGCAGAGTGCTATGGACTTGAGGTCTTTATGACAGTAAAAACATGATTTTTTTGTGATAAGTACCTCTAATTCTCTACTGTAATTGTACTTTTTCTTTCTACCATTATGGATGTGTGAGTCATGAGAAACATTTGTATTTCCTGTTTATTCTTCTCTTCCTAATCCAGTAACTGAGAAAGCCAGGGCTTACTATCTGTTGGATTAATGGTTGAAGCTGCTTATTTAGAAGATGTACTTCTGGGATATTGTGATAACATCAGACCTGAAAGCAGCATGTTCTTAGGGAAATGGCCTTCTTTTAGGATGATCTGATCTACATCTGCTTTGAGCAAAGAAGTAGAAATAGGAGAAGTGAAGTTAGTTTGGATGGAAAAACTCTGTTTTGACCTCAAGACTGGAAAGTGTGGTGAAGACTGTGACTCTGAGGCAATCTACCTGGATTCATATTCTGGCCCTATTGCTGATGACTATGTTCTTTGGGCAAGTTACTTAACTTCTCTGTGCATCCACTTTCTCATTTATAAATGAGATCCTAGAAGTACCTGACTCATAGGGTTGTTGTATGGGTTGAAGGAGTAATGTGCAAAGCTCTCAAAATAGCTCTCAGTACATAAAATGGTACCTAAGCACTGGTTGTTGTCACTGGTGTTTCAGTTATAAACTTACTGCATCCAAAAATGTCACAGTTTGAAAGGGCTCAGTCATCCATTCTTGACCCCACATGGTATCAGATTGTTTCTGTCTTTAGGATCACAGTAAAAATCTCAGCTTTCACAAACTCTGCTGTTCCTTTCAGGACCCAACTTTATGTTTAATTGTTGTAGGGGGATGGTTGATCAGAATTTCCTCCAGAGACATGCTGAGTGTGTACTTCTAGCATCTACCTCTCTTGGAAGGATCAGGACACCAAGATCCATATGTTTTCTTTGTGGTCTTAGCTCTACTGTTGGTGTGGCAGAGTTTGATTCAGAAACTAACACTCTGCCTCCAGACTTGGAAAAGATCCAACTTACAGGCATCCTCAGTATAGATTGGGTAATGTGTGTTCTGCTTTTAATTGTAATGTATGTATATATGTATGTGTTAGTCACTCAGTCATATTTAACTCTGTGCAACCCCATGGACTGTAGCCTGCCAGGCTCCTCTTTCCATGGAATTCTCCAGGCAAGTATACTGGAATGGGTAGCCATTCCCTTCACCAGGGGATCTTTCCAACCCAGGGATTGAACCCAGGCCTTCTGCATTTTAGATGGAGCCTTTACCATCTGAGCCACCAAGGAAGGCCTTTAATTGTAATAATAACAGTTTACAGTGTAACCAACCATTATTATCAACATTCAGTTTTATACAAAACATTACTATTTTTAAATTGCATCTGGGTAATGATTGCATTTGATACTCAAAGCCTTTCTGCAAGTGCATGACATGGACTCTCAGTTTCACGTTAGAGGAAATGAAGTTCTGAAAGAGTCAAAATAAAGACTTATTGGCAGAGCCTTATCTGGTGGATCTTTGCTCAGTGCTTATTAGCTACAGTATATTTATTAAACAACCACCCAAGAAAAGAAAGGGAACTAATTGTTTGAATGTTCCTTGGGCATCTGGGAGTTTGAAAGCCTGTGAGAAGCACAACATATTCTCCAACTAAAGATAGAACACAGGCTCGGGAAGAACACAGCAGGGAAGATCCACTGCAAATTCTAATTGACTATTTATGCACATTTTCCTGAAGGACAATTTGTTGTCTGTATAAAGGCCTCCTGTCAGGGTCAGAGACGAGCCAAAACGAACATATTTGATGAGTCCGACACCCTGATGAGAAATGCCAGACTTGTAAATAAAAGAAAGCAGGAAAATAGCAGACAGTAGTCTAAGTATTTACATATGTGAACTACTTTACTTCTCACAGTATGCCTATATGGCAATAATGTTACAGTCTCATTTTATAGATGAGGAAACTGAACACAAAAAAATTCAGCACTTGCTCCAGCTTATGGTACTGATAGAGTCTTGTAGATTTTAGTTATTCTTATTACTAGAAAATATAAATAAAAGCACAACTCTAATATGCTGTTTGTAGGGCTTCTGTACTTCAGTTTAGTCAGTTCAGTTCAGTCGCTCAGTCGTGTCCGACTCTTTGTGACCCCATGAATCGCAGCACGCCAGGCCTCCCTGTCCATCACCAACTGCCAGAGTTTACTCAAACTCATGTCCATCGAATCAGTGATGCCATCCAGCCATCTCATCCTCTGTCGTCCCTTTCTCCTCCTACCCCCAGTCCCTCTTCAGATGATCACAAATCCTCAGGTTTGATTGATGTGGTTTTTTTATTTATTTTTCTGATGCCCTGGATAGCCTTCTGAGAAAGTAGAGAAAAAGAAAACTCCCAGAGTGTTTCCACATTCAATAAGTATAACACATGAAGATTTAAATGTTAAACGATTAACTTTATTATTATAATTAAAACCTCTACTTATAAAACAAAATGTTAGAAAAGAAGGTCTTTTAAGACTGAGCTCCTCAGATGCTCTTAAAGGTGCTGTCCTTTATCATTAACAATATCAACTTTCTACAGCTCACTTCCCACTCACTGGCTGAACTCCTAAAACTCTGAGATGCTCATGCCAGTCCCAAGAGCTTCATCTTAATTAGATATGCAAGGTCTACGTGCTGAGCTGGTAAGATTTCGACATATGGGATTGGATTCCTCATTTGGGCTGAGATAGTGCTTTAAAGGATGTACGTGCTATACCGCGGCAACTACAAGTGAGGAAACAGGAGGTCTGGGAAAGTGGCTCTGAGTGTGTCTTGGGTGCCAGCTCCTTCTCCTGAAGATTTTAAGCAAATGCCTCCAAAAACATGTGACCCTGAAGGTGAGAAAGAGCCTTTGAGTTGATAAGAACTATTCCAAAGTATGTGAGTCAGAAGACCAAGGCAGGTTGTGGGGACAAACAGGCAGGGCTGGTGTTCACCAACAGAGGAGTAAGCAAGTGAGAAACAGGGAATCCAAGTAATTCAGGAACTGGTGAGAATCAGGTAAGCCAGTAGTCCTTAAGAAGAAGTCATCAAGACAAGGAAAGGCAGAAATACTGACAGAAAGACAGGTAGATAGATAGTCCCTTTCTGAATAACAACTAGTTTATCAAGTATAATGATAAACACATCATAGCCACTGAATGGACTTCACAGGTGGCACAGTGGTAAAGAATTCGCCCCTCAGTTCAGGAAATGCAAGAGACTATGGTTTGATCACTGGGTCAGGAAGATCCCCTGGAGTAGCAAATGGCAACCCACTCCAGTATTCTTGCCTGGGAAATCCTATACACAAGAGGAACCCTGTGGGCTGCAGTGCATGGGTTGCAAAGCGGTTGGACAGGGCTTAGAAACTAAACAACAACAACAATCTAGATAAAAATCTAGAAGGAATGTCAGCTAGGTAGGAGGAAAGAATGGGAAGAGTTCAAATCGATAGAAAGAAACCCTGTTTGTCCAATTGCTTGACATCACACAACCACAGCTTCAAGTACATGAGTCAGTTTGATCTTACTGAGCTTTCCCTTCCTTTTGGTTAGAAAAAGTTTCATGACAAAGATGTGGAGGTATGGCTAAAGCTCAGAAAAGTAAAATCCCAGAACCTACCTAGATAATTCCAGAGCCAAGGGCAAGTGAGAAGGAGCAGCCAGTACCTAGAGATTGTCAAGCATGAGAAAACAAATGCCTTGGAGAGTTAGACAAGTTTGAGCTTTCCAGCATGAACCGATGGGTAAAGATGTTAGACTTCAAGGAGCTGAGAAGAGGGAAAATAATGAAAACAGAGACAAAATATATAAACTAACATCTTGAGAGACTTCTTTAGTAAAAAAGGAGAGATTAATTGAAAGGGCATAAAATTGAGGGAAAAGGAATATTAAGAAGGGATGCTATCTTTAGGAAAAAACAGACTATCCATTGAGTTTGATGTTAGCTGTAACTTTTGTGTAGATATCTTTTATTAGACTGAGGAACTTCCCTCTTATTCCTACTTTGCTGAGGTTTTTTTTTTGCTTTTTTTTTTAGTTATTTTTTTTATCTAGATGTTGATCTTCCGACAGATCTTTTAGTCTGTTAAGATGATTAATTAGACTAATTATTCAAAAGTAAAGCAACATTCCTATGAGAAACTCTTCTGGTCTTGATTTATTATCTGTTTTATATACAGATAATAAACCTGATATTTTTTATTTGCTATTTTGCAGGATTTTTGTAAAGTGTATTTGTGAAACATGTTTGCTTTTGTTTTTCTTTACTTTCTTTCTTGTGTTTTGTTTATAATGTATGTGTTATCATCAGACTTAATTGGCTTGTTAAAATGAGTCCAGAACTGTTCCCTCATCTTCCACTTTTTAAGAGGAGGATGAACTGAAGAAATTCATCAGATAAACAATCTGAGCCTTGAGGATTTTTTTTTATGTAAATGTTTTTTTCTGGGCTATTTAATCTATTTGTATCATTGATAAGGTTGAATTCATGTTTTAATTTTATTATTAGTCATCTGATTTTGTTTCTCTGTCTTCCTTTCTGCCTTCATATGTATTTGAATATTTTCATAAGTCCATTCTAATTTATCTATTTGACTGTTAACTATACTTTTTTTTGCATTTTTGGTAGTTGTTTTAGGATTAGGAATATTTATAATTTTCAGTTTTTTTAGAGTTAATTTTCTACTACTTCATGTATAAAATAGAAATGTTTCAACCCAACCTCCTTCCTTTATGTTGTAGTTGAAGATTCTGAGATTCCTGGTAGACATTAGCATGGGAAATAAAGACTCTCTTAACAATATCTGACAATAACTGTTGCCAGAGAATTATATATAAGTTCACCATTTAACATATTTAGAGATATAAATTGATTTGTTCAATACAAAACAGCTAGAGGCTTGCCAATAATGACCCTAAACCCAACCCAATATGCCTGATAAGGTTCCATAGGCAGTGTCACTTCTGTGATAAGAGGAGATAAAGTATAAATAAAGACCTAGAGATATCCTGACATGTAGAGGGAAGGGGAAATCATTATCCTCCTTAATGTGAAGTTCTTGATTTGAAAATTAAATTCTAGCTGTACATTTAGGGAAGAGTGCAGACTCTGAAGGCTGACAGATTTGGTTAAATTTGTTGGCTGATATCTTTATTTCCCCCTTGTCCTAAACAGCAACAAAACCATACTTTATGATTCTACAAAAAGTAAATGCTTCTTGGTTAGTTGACTACGGCAGATTCTCATGGGCCAAACTGGAATGACTAAAGATAGAGCTTTTACTACTCTCAGAAGATCAAATCTTTGCTTTAACCATTCCCAGTTACTTTGAATGAGTGAAGCAGACATTTGCACAGCATGTTTATCTTCTATTTCTTTGCCCTCTGTTTAAAAAAAAAAAAATGATGAACATTTCTTACAATGGTTCACAATGAAACACAGAGAGACTATGGATGATGAATAGAGAGACACCTTCTAGCACTTGTGGAAAGTATTAATAAATGAACAGGGATGTTAAGATAAGCAAAATTAATTTGGGCGCTGAACTATCAAGATGAAAATTTTCTCTGTGGGTCTCAGTGGCTCCCTGTGGATAAATTTCTAGGGACTCTTGCAGGCAATCCAGCAGTTGGTTCCCAAGCCTTGGCTTTCCTACACCCAGGAAAAGTGTTTTACTTGTCCAGTGACTGTTGAGCAGTGATGACCCAGAGCAACATAGAGGATGCTTGCATATGCAAAAAGTGTTTTCATAACAAATATGCCTTCTCCTGTGGTGTGTGAATCCTAGTCTTAGAAAGAAACTCTTCACCCCCTCCCACATTTATCATCTCCATGTTTTAGTTTTCCTTTAACTCTTGCCTCTTTATGGTTTCCTCCTTCTAATTAGCAATAACAATTCTTTATGTTAAATTTATTGGTATCAAATACTATGCAGTTATTTTCTCCTGATTGAATCTTGACTGACACAGAGCCAGAAAACTGAAGTTAGCAAACTTGTCTCAATTAAAACTAGTGATTGTCAAGCTATTTACAGAAAAATGTTACAGGGGAAACAAAAATCAGAGTATAAAATTAATTCCAGAGGAGGGAAAGAATAGGTAAAATTGAGATGCAACCCAAGATTATAGTTCAGTTCTGTTCAGTTCAGTTGCTCATTCATGTCTGACTCTTTGCGACCCCATGAACCGCAGCACACCACGCCTCCTTGTCCATCACCAACTCCTGGAGTTTACCCAAACTCATGTCCATTGAGTCGGTGATGCCATCCAACCATCTCATCCTCTGTCATCCCCTTCTCCTCCTGCCTTCAATCTCTCCCAACATCAGGGTCTCTTCAAATGAGTCAGCTCTATGCATCAGGTGGCCAAAATATTGGAGTTTCAGCTCCAACATCAGTCCTTCCAATGAACACTCAGGACTGATTTCCTTTAGGATGGACTGGTTGGATCTCCTTGCAGTCCAAGGGACTCTCAAGAGTCTTCTCCAACACCAAGTTCAAAAGCATCAGTTCTTCAGGGCTCAGCTTTCTTCATAGTCCAACTCTCGCATCCATACATGACTAGTGGAAACACCATACCCTTGACTAGACAGAACTTTGTTGGCAAAGTAATATCTCTGCTTTTTAATATGCTCTCTAGGTTGGTTATAACTTTCCTTCCAAGGAGTAATCGTCTTTTAATTTCATGGCTGCAGTCACCATCTGCAGTGATTTTGGAGCCCAGAAAAATAAAGTCAGCCACTGTTTTCACTGTTTCTCCGTCTATTTCCCATGAAGTGATGGGACCAGATGCGATGATCTTAGTTTTCTGAATGTTGAGCTTTAAGCCAACTTTTTCACTCTCCTCTTTCACTTTCATCAAGAAGCCCTTTAGTTCTTCACTTTCTGCCATAAGGGTGGTATCATCTGCATATCTGAGGTTATTGATATTTCTCTCAGCAATCTTGATTCCAGCTTGTGCTTCTTCCAGCCCAGCGTTTCTCATGATGTACTCTGCATATAAGTTAAATAAGCAGGGTGACAATATACAGCCTTGATCCACTCCTTTTCCTATTTGGAACCAGTCTGTTGTTCCATGTCCAGTTCTAACTGTTGCTTCCTGACCTGCATATAGGTTTCTCAAGAGGCAGGTCAGGTGGTCTGGTATTCAAATCTCTTTCAGAATTTTCCAGAGTTTATTGTGATCCACACAATCAAAGGCTTTGGCAAAGTCAATAAAGCAGAAATACATGTTTTTCTGGAACTCTTTTGCTTCTTTGATGATCCAGCAGATGTTGGCAATTTGATCTCTGGTTCCTCTGCCTTTTCCAAAACCAGTTTGAACATCTGGAAGTTCACAGTTCACATATAGCTTAAGCCTGGCTTGGAAAATTTTGAGCGTTACTTTACTAGCGTGTGTGATAAGTGCAATTGTATGGTATTTTGAGCATTCTTTGGCATTGCCTTTCTTTGGGATTGGAATGAAAACTGATCTTTTCCAGTCCTGTGGCCACTGCTGAGTTTTCCAAATTTGTTGACATATTGACTGCAGCACTTTCACAGCATCATCCTTCAGGATTTGAAATAGCTCAACTGGTATTCCATCACCTCCACTAGCCTTGTTCGTAGTGATGCTTCCTAAGGTCCTCTTGACTTTACATTTCAGGATGTCTGGCTCTAGGTGAGTGATCACACCATCATGATTATCTGGGTCATGAACATCTTTTTTGTATAGTTCTTCTGTGTATTCTTGCCACCTCCTCTTAATATCTTCTGCTTCTGTTAGGTCCATACCATTTCTGTCCTTTATTGAGCCCATCTTTGCATGAAATGTTCCCTTGGTATCTCTAATTTTCTTGATGAGATCTCTAGTCTTTCATATTCTATTGTTTTCCCTCTATTTCTTTGCAAGATTGTAGAATGAGCAAGAAAAGTCCTCAATCGAGCCTGGGAGAGTTGAAATTGATGTAGATAATCTCAGCAAGTTAAAGATGTATTCCCAATTATCAAGACTTCTCTACTCACAATAATAAGATTTCCTATATTTGCAAAAGATGGGCATAAATAGCATAAGACAATTGGCAAACCTCTCTAGGATGAAAAATAAAATTAATTGGTCTGGATCATAATATGAAGTACACTATGCTATAGAAATAGAAATCACTCATGATAGAGAAGATCCAAACTTAACCAGGAATGGGGATACATAAGCAGATAAATCATGGGGCTCAGGGACACAAGGCACCTGTTTTATGTCATGATGTGACTGTTTCATGGCAGAGCAGAAATATCATGTTATAACCATGCCACAGAACTGACTGGTGATGTGGAAGCAAAGATGGGGCCCCTTACAGGTCCATAGCATAGAAGTTCAGACTGTGTAGTTAGATATTAAGCAGAAAGTTGACTGCGGAGGATCGGGGAACTTGAGGACATTCATAAATAACACAGCTACATCTCAGAGACATTCCTATGGTTGGTCTGAATGTCAATTGAAGTTTGAAGCTTCCAGTGTGTGGATCTGTAAAGTGGCAACTTTCTGTACTTCATTTGAAACTAAGTGTGTGAACACTATGGTCAAATATGCTGAGAAAATAAGGAAATAGACTTTTAATGGATTGTTTCTACATGAGTAAAATGCACCTCCAACTTCTTTTCAGAGCTTTTCTTTCAATTTGAAAAGCAGTGTCCTTTTAGAGTCATCAATTTTTTGCATATATTCAGAGAGGGCTTATAAAACACCAGGTTTCATATGATTCTCTCGTGTGTGTGCCTGATACAGGCAAATGCTGAAAATGTTCAAGGCTGTAATTTATGTAAAAAGAGATGCTGTTCCCCTAACCAATTTCATTCTGAACTGTTCAAACTCTTGTCACCAGGGCCATCAAGTGATCAAAAATAGCCCAGGTGTTGAGCTTCCAGCTAATAACTCCACAGGGTATAAGCCTTGTCAAAAACTCAAGCAGGATGATTCTTTGTACCATTTCTTTTTTTTTCCCCCTCTTTTTAATCAACAAAGATACAACACAAAGAATATTAAACTGAATGTCAAGAGACCTGGGATCATACATCAACTCTGCCATTACCTTGTTCCATGGCTTTAGCACCATCTTCTCTCTCAAGGCTTTATTTCCCTCAACTAAAAATATGGACAAAAATGCCATTGTCACAAAGTTACAGGTAAAGGCCCTTTAAGAAACATGAAGACCCAGATTTGATCCCTGGGTCAGGAAGATCCCCTGGAGAAGGGAATTGCTATCCATTCCAGTATTCTTGCCTGGGAAATCCTATGGACAGAGAAGCCTGGCAGGCTACAGTGCATGGGATCACAGGGTCAGACACGACCTGGGGGCTAGAACTTCACTTCAGGCTGGAATGCATGGTCCTCCCTTTGAATTAGCTCGCTGGCGCCACACTAGCCGGTTGTTTTATTGGCCGGTCATTAGTGCAGCAAGTCTCTATCCATGTCTGTTCATACCATCGTGACTGCCCCTGGTGCCTCTCCCACATTCTTCATGGTGAATTCCTCTTACACACTCATATGTAGGGTGAAATCTTAAGAAAATTCTAAGGAGACATAAATAACCGGAAGAGATAGACAGGGAAGCACACACAGAGATAGACGGAGCCAACCATCCACGGGCAGCACTCACTCAGAAAGCGCAAAGTTTGGGCAGAAAAATGAAGAAACTCTGACTCCTGATCTCGGTATGCAATGACATCGCAGTAACTGAGTCAGAAATGGCTCAGTTTATGTCCTTCCCAGCAGTAGCTTTTTGGAGGAGTTGATTAACTAACTTATTGAGCTGGTTAACTCATCTAAAAAATGGAGATGATAGGGTAACATTGAAGATGAAGTAAGACATTTTGCAAGGCATCTAGCCTAGTCCCTGACACATGAAAGTGAAAGTCGCTCAGTCATGTCCAAATCTTTGTGACCTTACAGACTATACAAGTCATGGAATTCTCCAGGCCAGAATACTGGAGTGGGTAGTCTTTCCCTTCTCCAGGGGATCTTCCCAACCCAGGGATAAAACCCAGGTCTTCCACATTGCAGACGGATTCTTTACCAGCTGAGCACAAAGGAAGCCCAAGAATACTGGATGGGCAGCATATTCCTTCTCCAGGGGACCTTCCTGACCCAGGAATCAAATCAGGGTTGCCTGCATTGCAGGCAGATTGTTTTCCAACTGAGCTATCAGGGAAGCCATATTGGAAGTGCTTATAAAAAGAAGTCTAACCCTGTTTCCTACATTTAATTAGGCAAAGAAAAGTACAGTCTAGGAGCATAAGCAGAAAGACCCTGTTATAACACAAAGTAGTAGACTATTTCACTGTAGATGAGAACAAAGTGTTACAAGAATAGAAAGAGGACTCTTGAGAAACGAAATGGCAGCAGTGAGAGAGAAAATACATCCAGTGAAGGGAACAGTGTGAGGGAACGTGTGTCAGACAAGGCTAAGAGCAGTGAGTTGCCAGGGGAACTGATATGAAGATCTTGTTTGGGTTATTTTGGAGTGGGGCAGGGTGTGGGCTTGGAGGTAGGATTAGGAAGGTGATTAAATTTTCCAACGATAACAGTGCAAAGTTACAGGAGCTACTGAGGCTTGGCCTACTCCAAAAATCATTTGAAATCAAGTTATGAAAAGAAGGAACTGAAAAGGTGGGTTTTCCTGAGTATAGGAAGCAAAATGTATAAAAATGTACACAGCTTCAAACTCTCCATCTTTATCAGTATTCCAATCACTGCATCTTTGGTTTGTGACCTCTGTGATTAATCTTTAATACAGTCTTGGCGAGTCATGCATGAATTATGCATTTCCCTTTTTTTTATTCCAACATAATCACTTGAAGAAAATTCAGGTCTCAAGTTTTACCTGACTGCTATATGTCTCAGAATTTATCATCATTTTCATTTTTTTCCCCCATTTCAAACTAAGCACATTGAATTATATATTCAAATATTCTATCTTAGGGCTATTTTAGGACTAATTTAAGAATACAATTAATAGAATACAATAAATATATAATTCCACTTTGTTTCTTAGTTTCTCATAAAAATATATTCAGTAAGGACACTTTTTTTCCAACTGCTGTTTAATAAAAACTCAAGCAGTTCCACAAATTTTATGATTACTCATAGAAAATAGATAAGCTCCATGGTCATTTTTAATTGTCATCATATTCTCAATTCTATTAAAAAATCATTCTCTTCCAGATATTAAATATAGTTTGAATAAATTAATTATTACTAGTTTAAAGCCTCTTTTCTCCTTAATTAGAAAAATGGAAATAATTTGGTTTTTTTTTTTTTCCTCTCTTTCCTACTCCCATACTCACACTGCTCTCACTATCCTTCTAGGGCTGAAAAGTGGACAGTAAACAGAGCAAAAGTGGTCGTAAAGTTTTTCACATCATCATAAGATCTCATGATCTCCAAGCCAGGTGATTTTTTTTTTTTTTTTTTAAGGATTAAATTTTTTCATGCTGACTGTGTCTTTTTTTTTAATGTTGTTCTTTATTGTGATAAAAGTCATAAAATATAAAATATACTATTTTGTTGTTGTTGTTCAGCTGCTAAGTTGTGTCCAACTCTGCAACCCCATGGATTACAGCACACCAGATTTCCCTGTCTTCCACTGTCTCCTGGAGTTTGCCCAGGTTCATGTCCCTCGAGTCGGTGATACTATCTAACCATCTCAACCTCTGCCACCCTCTTCTTCTTTTGCCTTTAATCTTTCCCATCATCCGAGTCTTTCCCCATATTCTTTTAACCATATTCAACTGTACAGTTCAGTGGCACTGAATGCATTCACATTGTTGTGCAACTCTCATCATCATCTATCTTCCAAATTTTTTCACCTTCTTAAACTGAAACTCTGTCCCCATTAAACACTAAGTCCCCACTCCCCCTCCAAGCCAACAATTCCTTTGGTTAGTTCTTCAGTGAATCCTTTGGAAAGTCTTCTGTGTCCTTCTAACTACTATTCCTGCAATATTAGTGATAAAAGCTATGCTTCCAGCTATTGGTTCTGTTCTAGCCATTGTTTTTATAAAAATCTACTAAGAGCTCACTTGGTGAACTTCAAGAAAGTGATGCTTCATGTGGGAAAATACCCCAAGCAGGTGGTATTTTGAATCCCAAAATGAGAGTAGCTAGAGATGAGATTGGGAGACAGCCAGAGACAGCCCATGGAATATCACACAAACGGAAAGACCAGCATCAGCTGAGGACTTACTGCACCTCAGGCTCTATACTTAGGTTTTAACCATGAACCATTCAGTTCTTACCAAAAAAGCATGAAAAAAAAAAAAAATCAACAATAGGCTTTAAACAAGAGAGTTACTAGTCAGATCTCTACTTGTTACACATGTATAAAAAAGGAACCTGATAATATTGTGTCCTTGTTTGGAGCACCATCCTCAAGATAAAAAGCCAAACTTCATGTAATCATATAGAAATGCATGATCTAGTCACTTCATTACCTTGAACAACCTCATTCATGATAGCTAAGTCTCCTCCGAGATATATTACAAGGATTGAAGGTATTTTAGCTCTTAGTATGATTGGCTTGCCTTGTCCGTCCTGACTCCAGTCCTTTGCAGATGCTATACCCTCTGTCCAGAATGCTGTTAACCCACTCCATTCCATCCCATCTGCCAAATTCCTGTTTGTCCTTTAAACTTAATCTAGAGTGCTCCCAGATGCCCGCCCTGAGCTCTGAGGATCATGCTGAGTAGGCTTCTGATGAACTTAATGTGCTGGCCTCATAATAATAGTCACACAAGTGATGATAATTATGTATGTTCCCCTCCCAATATGATATAAACTTTATAAGTAGAGAGATGACATAACATTAAACATTTCCTGCACCCAGGTCATCTCCTAGCATGTAATATACATTTTAAAAAATGTTGGTTGATCCATACTTTGGTTTGGGTTATATTTTAGATTCTACACCTAAATGATACTATATGGTATTTGTCTTTCTCTTTCTGACTTAGTTCACTTAGTATGATAATCTCTAGGTCTATCCCTGTTGCTGCAAATGGCATTATTCTTTTTAATGGTTGAGTAGTATCTCATTCTATATGTGTGTATATACATATACATATACACACACACACCACATCTTCTTTATCCATTCAGTAGAGTCAGAGACATTAAGAACAGACTTGTGGTTGCCATAAAGGAGACAAGGTGAGGGAAGGATGGATTGGGAGTTTGGGATCAGCAGATGCAAACTATTATATAGACAGTGGATAAACAACAAGGGCATATTGTATAGCACAGAAAGCTATATTCAATATTCTGAAATAAACCCTAATGAAAAAGAAAAAAAAAATGTTGAATAGAAAGTCCATATATGTTAAAAAAAAAAAAAATCTTAGCCCTATCACTTATTTGCAATGTCAATTTAGAAAGGTTTCTTCAGAATTTTTTCCAAGCTCAAGGTTACTATAAAATGAGCATAAATAATATCACTTTTAAACTTGTTGCAATGATTCAAGACAATGTACATGCAGAATATGCATGTGTCCAGTACATATTCATTTTCTCTCTTTCCTGTTCATCCCTCCCTTACAGAGCACAGGGGACAAGATAATTGCCTATATCAAGTGTCTGAGACGTTGTCTGGCACACGGTTGATGCTTAGTAAATGCCAGTTGTCTTCCTTGTAAATGAGGGGCGATTCATAACACCAGAGTATTTCCAAATAACTTGTGAGTCTTTAATTCAAGAGTATTAAAAGTAAACTGGCCCAAACGTTTATATCAAACTCAAGTAAAAGTTGGGAGACATATTTTACAGCTAAACCTCAGGCATTCTGGATTTATAAAATGGTTTCTATCCCTTTAATTTGTATTGCCAAAGAGAGAGAGTAGCTATCTGTTTTGTAACAAAGTCCATCAGAAACCTCCCCAACTCTGGCTTCTGCATTTTTCACTGCATTCAGAAGAGGCAGTGCCTGCTTCCTACTCTATTCCAGCTGGTAAAGTGTGTTGAGCCTAATTATACTACTTGGCCCAAAGCACAGGATGTCTCTCTTGGTTACCTTTTAATTATCTTGGACTTATCTTTTAATTATGAATCAGCACTAGCATTCAAAGTGCTGTTCTGACACCTTTGTCCCAGCTTACCCGTGGACGCTGCACTTCCCCAAACGCCATAGCTACTTTTCAACTCAGACTTTGTACATCACCTAGAAGCAGTGGTGTGTTGTGCTAAGTGTTTTCCAGTCAGCTGGGGAGGGATGCAGGAGGGCCCACTTGGAGCATTTGCTAAGTTTTATAGTGTGACTATTTCCACTTTGACCAATTTCTTTTTTAAAGTGTTTTTTTTTTTTTTTTTTTTAATGTGGATCATTTTTAAAGCCTCTCTTGAATTTGTTACACTATTGCTTCTGTTTTATGTTTTGGTTTTCTGGTCAGGAGTCATGTGGGATCTTAGCTTCCCAACCAGGGATGGCGGAACCTGCACCCTCTACATTGGAAGGCAAATTCTTGACCACTGGACCACCAGGGAAGTCTTTTGACCAGTTTCAAGCAACCAACATGGTATCAACACATGCAGAGTTGTAAAGGGATGCTGAGCAATATCCATATACGGCACTTGCATCACAGCACACAATGCAGTAACTTCAGCCACCTCTCGAGCACATACAATAGTAAGGTTGGTAAAATACTCAAATGATGATTTGTAGTATCTATTAATTTTCCTTCTTACCTGCACTATTTAACTGTTGGTTTCTATCATCTACCTTTTAGCAATGGCTGTGTTTAACAACCAGATGGAGAAATTCCTTAAAACCTCACAACTGGATCTCAGCTCCAGCCTAGAGCTACCTAGAGTTATGCCCTACACAGTAGGTGCATAATAACTACTGATGAATGATTTGCTGAGAGCACTGGGAAAAATATACCCCAGCCTGGTCCATTCTCCTCCCTAGGATATGTGATACAGATCGAGTTAAACCAAGAAATATGCCCAAAGACCACCCAAAAGGTGCACTTAGTGCTGCTACTATAGTGAAAGTGACTAAGACACACTCTAATTTATCCAGTTTTTGACAGGAAAAAAACCAATCTGACATAGAACTGATAAGGATGTTAAAAGTGTGATGCACAGAGGAGGCTCAAAACTTAAAAGAAAGGTCAAGGCTATGAAAGAAGATGATGAAAGAAGTTCTGAATAGGATTCAGATAGATGCATCCTTTATCTTTACCTGAAGGAGAACATTTGCAAATGCCTAAAATAAAGTCATTAAAAATTAACCCTCAAATCACACCTTACATAGCCATTTTTATTTAAATGTATAAGAATATATTGGGGGGGGGTAAGTTTTGATAAACTGTATGTAATTTAACAATATTCTTCTGCCTTTAGACAAGAGACATTTCATGTTACTTAAACCTCTGAGCTGAAAGAAACTTAAGAGATCACCTCATTCAACTTCTTTGCTTTATCAATATGAAGAGCACAGAGAAGGAAAATAATGAGATCCATCTCTCCACCCTCAAGTCACTGGGTCAGCTAGGACCTCTTAGATGCAAACTTGGGTTTGTATGAGAGAGTTGACCATGATTCAGAATGAACACCCAAATATGTATTAGTGTGAAAGAGTGAAATGAATATTTGAGAGGATTTGGGATACAGAAAATAAAAATATCTGCCAGGAAGAGCAATGTCAAACCTAAGACTTAGGTTAGAACAGCTGCTATCTCAGGAGACTGGGATTAACATATACACACTACTATGTATAAAATGTATAAAATAATCAACAAGGACCTGCTGTAGCACAGGAAACACTCTAAAATAACCTATATGGGAAAAGAATCTGAAAAAGCATACATGCATGTATAACTGAATCATTTTTCTATACACCTGAAACTAACACAGCATTGCCAATCAACTATATTCTAATATAAAATAAAAGCTACCATCTAGACCCTCACTCAAAAAAATCAGACATTCTCCTTTTGCATTTCAAAGCTTCCTGACCATGCAACTGCAACATTTTGGTATGTTGAGTTCCACAACTAGTAGTCATAACCATTTCCTATATTTGTTTAGCACCTTTGGATGGAAACAAATACATTTATGAATGTTACCATATTTATTATCACAATGAAAGTGGAAAGGGAAGTGTTAGTCACTTAGTCGTGTCTATCTCTTTGTGACCCCATGGACTGTAGCCCATCAAGCTCCTCTGTCCATGGAATTCTCCAGGCAAGAATATTGGAGTGGGTTGCTATTTCCTCCTCCAGGGGATCTTCCTGACCCAGGGATTGAGCCCAGGCCTCCTGCATTGCAAGCAGATTCTTTACAGTCTGAGGTACCAGGGAAGACCCAGTAGCTCGTGGTTCTTATACATCAAATTGTATCACTTAGAATTATGAGGTGGGTAGGGGAAAGTTATTAGTAATGGAACAAAGAAGGAAACAAACACTTGAAGAGGGATTTCACCACTGATCTTTGACAGCGAGGGCATCTGATCCCAGAAACACTCAGGTTCATGAACAAGAATGTTATTAATCAGAAGCTCTGCATTTTAATTTTTAGGGCATCTCCAAGTACACCATAATTTTAAATGATAATTTCACCAGTATGTGTTGCATGGATTAAACAGGTAAGCTCCTGAAATCTTTAGGAAGAGGAACTGAAATTTTTTAACCTAAAATAGCTTCCATTATAAAAGCAGGTTTTTAACCAAGTATTTAAAAGTAAATAACATGTAGAAGTTTCCAAGTTTCCCCGACCAACCAGTCATGCATATTCTCCATATCCACAAAGAGCTCTCTTTACTCATATATGGTGAAGAATCCACCTGCCAATGCAGGAGATGCAAGAGATGCAGGCTTGATCCCCAGGTTGGGAAGATCCCCTGGAGTAGGAAACGGCAACTCACCTCAGCTCCAGACGTGACTGAGCACACACACATGCTGCATGTGTGTGTGTGTGTGTGTGTCCCGTTTATGTTTTTATGGAAATAACACTTTCTCTAAGATTAATAATTACTTAAATGTCATCAGGTTATGAAAGAGATCATCATGGTCTGGCATGCCTCCTTTTAGGCCAGATAAATAATGCTCTGGCTAAAATGATAACCATCTCACCACATCTCTGACATTCTCTGTGTTCTTGGATTAAGCATCTATGTCATCCGTCCTGTGGTATCTCCCCCATTCATCACTTCTTGAAAGTTTCTCCAGCTCCCCTTGACTATTATAATTTATAACCTTGCCGTGTCTTTCTGGTTTAAGATTCGATGAGTCTCTGCCATTAATTAATTTCCCTCTACAGGACTTTATCTATCTCTTCATTGATTGATTGACTGATTGATCCAACAAAAGTGAGTGGATGCCTATATGCTCATCACTGAGAAGGGAGAAGATAAATGGGTACTGTCCCTCTTCCCAAGTCTCTTAATGTGGAGCAGAGAAGACCAGCATGTAAACGTAATGCTGCTGCTGTGTTATTGGCAACAGAATTAGATTCAAGCACTCCCTAAGGTAGTGAATTTCAGGAGATTATCTCCTCCTTGAAGGGAAGACAGTGGAAAATCTCACCTGAGAAGTGATATTTGAGCTGAACCTTGAAGACCAAGTAAGAATTTTCTAGGGGCCAAAGCACTGTGCTCTAGGAAAGGAGGTATGGCTCAAAGTACCAAAGCTGCAATTCTGTATCTTCATTCCTGGAACAAGAAAACTTAAGAATATCCTCTACTTTCTCCCGTGAGAAAACTACTGACAATGGGATGACCTCACTGTCCGTGAATCTGTTGTTGATCCAGGCATTAATTATGTGACCTGACCTATGAAGGAGAAGTACTTAAAAGGGAACCATATAAATCCTCTTCAGTGACCATGACAACTATATGACCTGCCAAGTGGCTTTTAAAGTCTCTATTTATTCTCCATGACATATAATATGTTTTCTGGACATAAGTGCTCTGAGGGATAAACCTGAACAAATTGGCACACTTTCTTCAACATCCCTAAAACACTAATTTTTTTTATTTTAAATAGTCAGTTCATACTGGCACAGTGAGACAGAATGTTAGAAATTCTGCATACAGCATTTATATAAAGCTCAAAAGCAGAAATTACGCTCTATCATATTGGCATGAATAAGTGGTCATTACAACTATTAAACATTATTAAAAAGAAAGAAAGGCAGTGAGGACAGAAATAGGACCATGTTTTCGGATAAAGACGTGGCTAGCAGATGGGAAGGCTTCCCTGGTGGCTCAGTAGTAAAGAATTCATCTGCCAAGCAGGAGATGTGAGGTTGATCCCTGGGCTGGTAAGATCCCCTGGAGAAGGAAATGGCAACCCACTCCAGTATTCTTGCCTGGAGAATCCCATGGACAGAGGATCCTGGCGGGCTATAGTCAGATGCAGCTTAGCTACTGAGCAGACAGGAAGGGAGCTATAAATCTGAGGGTAACTGTGGGGTGTCTAGGGATTGGTAAAATTCAATGATTTGATCTGGATAGAGGTTTCATGAATGCTCACTTTACAATCCTTAGTAAGCAAAATATTTTTTATTGTATGTGCTTTTTTATATAGTATGCTTCACAATGAAAAGTAAATTCTTAAAGTAAAATAACACTATTGTCTTCCCTATCAGTGGGATCCTGGGTTAATTTGGAGACTGCCCTACTATCTGAGCACCAAGAAGCAATGTATGCACAACTAATTGTACATCATCTTCCTACAACTTCTCTGGCTTTTGTGACCACCTCTTTTGTGATCAACAACACGTGTGTTCAGTCTCACTTGACTCTTTGTGGCCCCATGGACTATAGCCTGCCAGGCTCCTCTGCTCATGAAATTTTTCAGGCAAGAATACTGGAGTGGGTTGCTATGCCCTCCTCCAGGGCATCTTCCCAACCCGGACATGTAACCCAGATCTCTTATGTCTACCTACATTGACAGGCAGATTCTTTACCGCTAGTGCCCCCTGGGAACCTGCACTTTAATTCCTTAGCCCCTCATATGGATCCTCTGTATAGACATGAGATCTGATAATAAAGAGAGTATAAATCCCTGGGGTCCCCACATCCCTTTATGGCCCATCCTCTTGAGGAAATGTACCCACAGAAGTCAAGTCCAGGAGATTCTGCTTTGTATTTTTACCAAAAGGCGCATGAACTATGAAACTAGTCGGAAGTGGGTCCCGCCACCATTTTCCAGGAAGATGACTTTGAAAAAGCAAGGGGAAGGGTGTGTGAGGGGGATCCAGGATGGGGAACACATGTATACCCATGGCTGATTAATGTCAACATATGAGAAAAACCACTACAGTATTGCAAAGTAATTAGTATCCAATTAAAATAAACAACAACAACAACACTTCAGTTTATTTACCTATAAAATAGAGGTTATAATACCTCATGTCACTATCTTTGTTAGAATTAAAAGAAGCAATACTAAGCAAAAAGCTTAGTGTCAGGCTTGAGTACCGAAACTTACTGTCAGGGAGGCCTCGAATGACTTCATCTGCTACCCCAAGACACCACCCTGCACTTCTGATAAACCCCGATTACCAGCCTGGCATTCTTAGACACTCATACCATTTATATGCCATCCGGATAATGGGTGCCTCTTCCCTCAAGCTCCATGTTTTAGACCCTCCCTCTTTATATCCAATGCTGTGCCCTGCCTTCTTGACCAGGTATCCTGGCACCAGCTGTGACTACTACCTAGACTTGCTAGCAGATTTGGGTTCTGTCCCTTTGGATTGCTTCACATCAGGCGTACATTTGCTATGTGTGCGTACAGTGCTCAGTTGCTCAGCCATATCTGACTCTTTGCGACCCCTTGGTGGGTAGCCCACCAGACTCTGTCCATGGGATTTCCCAGGCAAGAATAGCAGAATGGGTTGCCATTTCCTCCTCCAGGGGATCTTCCTGACCCAGGGATCGAACTCGTGTCTCCTGCATTGGTAGGCAGATTCTTTACCACTGAGCCACCTGGGGAGACAATTAAAAACTCCAGGTTCCAGGTCATACGCTATAAACCTCATCATTGCAATCACCTGGAAGAAGCCAAAATGTGTCTGAGTGCGTCCCTCTGGGGGCATATCCTGAGACAAGCCTTTGAGAGCAATTAGGTTTAACAGAAGATGACATTAGGACACATGGAATGAGGAATGTGGAAATGAGACTGGGAAAGCAAGAAACCCCATACAAGATTTAAAAGGGAATTCACACCAAAGGAAATTGAGGTGTGAGTCTTCTACAACAGGAGTCCCCAACCCCTGGGATCTAATGGCTGATGATGAGCTGGAGCTGATGTAATGATAATAGAAATAAAATACACAATGCATGGAATGTGTTTGAATCATCCTGAAACCATCCCCAACTCTCTACCCTCTGATCCATGGAAAAATTGTCTTCCACGAACCTGGTCCCCGGTACCAAAAAGACCGGGGACTGCTGTTCTAGGGAATTCTATTAGACAGTATAAAATGAAATTCAGTTTTAATGCAGTTTTAAAGAATTTTAATGCAAAGATTCTATGTCCATCATTGCTTGAGAACTTCTTTCAGGGATAGTCACCCTCTGGAACATCCTGTTCATTCTGCTTTGGTGAAGAAAAAACTCCAGGTGTTCCCAATAAGCAGCTTTTACCAGGTAACAGTGAACACTGGGCATTGGGGGTGTTGGGTGTGGGGTGGCCCTGGGGACAATCAGTTACACCAACGGATACCAACTGCTACACTCAGGTATTAGCTTTTCTTTTCTGTCTCACAATGCACCCTTGATTACTATTTACATTGTTCTAGAATCTCACAAGAACATTTAAAGATCCATCACATATGAATGCCCCCAGTGTTCTTTCAGGAACAACAACAACAACAACAAAACACTGATTACAGTCTCATAATGGACTTACCTGATCCAGGTTCATCTCTTGCACCGGGCTCAGCTTGCAAGATTACGGAACAGAATATTGACTCTTTAACCATTAGGGAAGCACTTTAAGCTCAATAACTCCTGAGGAACTGCTCTAAAGTAAATAAGTTGATTGTGTAAATTGTCTCCATTTAGAAAAACAATGGAAGTAAGGAAAAACAACATGGATGCCCTTCACCCTCCCCAAATATTTATCTTCTCTCTCCCTTTGATTTTTCTTTTTTTCACTACACTTAGGAATGAAACTTCCACACCGCAGCTTTTCCAAGCCACAGTCATCTTGCGCAATCTGTTAAGTGCCAGACCTTTTATAAAGTATATTACAACAACCTGATACTAGAGACAGTGGTATTCTTGTAAACAAGACCGAAAATTTAAATGATTCCCTTTGATAGCTTACAGTGAACAATGTCCGGCTTGTGATCTGTGAAGAAGATTTAGCTTCAGGACCAGGGACCAGGCTTGACCACTCAAGAGCTTTTGTGTGGCAGAGTTTTATTAAAGTGGAAAAGGGACAGAGAAAGCTTCTGACACAGACATCAGAAGGGGGGTGGAGAATGCCCCCCTCGCTAGTGTTAACAAGGGAATTATATACTTTTTTAAGTTAGTTATTACAATAAATCAAAAGAATGTCTCAAGGTTGTAAAGATCTTACTAGACCTGCTCCCATAATTTACATTATAAGATAAAAGGATTAGCCAGAAGGTTTTCAGGAAGGAGAAACTGCCCTCAAGCAGGATCAGTTCAGTTTCAGTTCAGTTGCTCAGTCCTGTCCAACTCTTTGTGACCCCATGGACTGCAGCACACTAGGCCTCCCTGTCCATCACCAACTCCCAGAGTTTACTCAAACTCATGTCCATTGATTAGTTGGTGATATCTTCCTCTGTCATCCCCTTCTCCCGCCCTCAATCTTTCCCAGCATCAAGGTCTTTTCAAATGAGTCATTTCTTCAAATCAGGTGGCCAAAGTATTGGAGTTTCAGCTTCAGCATCAATCCTTCTAATGAATATTCAGGACTGATTTCCTTTAGGATGGACTGGTTGGATCTCCTTGCAGTCCAAGGGATTCTCAAGAGTCTTCTCTAACACCACAGTTCATAAGCATCAATTCTTCGGCGCTCAGTTTTCTTTATAGTCCAACTCTCACATCCATACATGACTCCTGGAAAAACCATAGCCTGGACTAGACAAACCTTTGTTGGCAAAGTAATGTCTCTGCTTTTTAATATGCTGTGTGGGTTGGTCAAATAGGATACATTATTGTTATATAATCCTTAGTACAGAGTTTAAACTGAGTTGTTTGTTGTGTACTCATCAGTTCTGGGCTTAAAGAAAAAAGAAAATGTTTTATGTGACTAAGACTAAGGAATGTAGAGAGAAAACAAACAAACAAAAAAAGATGTGTGTCCTTTTCCTCCTCCTTAAGAATTCCAGACCTCTATCTCTGCTTCAAGAGCCTCAGACCCCTTTCTTCTCCTCCTTGGGGGCTCCAGATTTCTTATCAACCTGCCTAGGAATTGACTCTGTCACTTTTATGAAAAATAAGCAGTAAAACGCAGAGAATAAGCAGTAAAAAGAGAGAACAACTGTTCTCTCTTCTTTTAACTTTTAGATACCCATTCTGTCCTTTCTCCACCCTGCCTCCAGGGACAGTGTCCAGAAGTCCCTTCACCCGGAGGACGCTGACAGTTTCCCAGTGTTGCTGCTGCGGCCCCTTTGCGTCACACGGAGGCCCCGGGGTGGGCTCTGCACACCTTAGCCCAGCTCCGCTTTGCTGGGGTCTCAGCCCCGCTCACTGAACAGCTTTCCTCTGCGCATGTGCAGTGGAGACGGTCCTTGCCTGGAGGAGCGGTAACTGACAAGCATGGCTCCCATGATGCGCCTATTCTTTCCCCAGTGAATACAGGGAGACGCGTCTGGACGCTTCAGAGGAGACTTGCAAAACCTTGGATCCTTTTTGTCATGTCATTTTCTAGGACACGACGATTAGAGCTGAACGCTTCACCGGTTCACTGTGCCCGCTTAGTCCACGTTCTTCCCTCAGCGCTTCAGGTCCTGCTACAGAAGGTGGGGCTGGGAGGAAGACAGTTATTAGGAGACTGGTCAGGGCCCCAGCATGTGTATCTTCTAGGGTGATGTCTCCTAAGGAGGGGTGGCCCGTAGCCAAATAGTCCTCATTGCTGTCAGGCCTTGGGGACTCACGCTGGCCCAGGCCTCTGAGGTGCATCAGAACCATGTTCATCCCAGCCCAGTGTGGGACCAAGGAGACTTACTGTGTGTCTAGCTTCTCGGTCTGTGCGCTCAGATTAAGTGAGGCCTGAGCAGGGAAGCTGGGAGAAAACGGAAGGAGTCGTAGGAACTGCAAACTGGTACGTTTTCTTTTGACTGGCAGAGAAGCACATACGCTGTATTCTCGCTTCTGGTGGTTGACCTAGCAGACCCAGACGTAAGGCAGACTCACCGCCATAATGCAGCCGTAACGTAGCCACATAGGCTTTCTCAGGCGGAACTTACATGCTTACAGAGCAAAGGTGGCCCGTGGCCAAGCGGGTACATCCTGACATGCATGCGGAGTGCTATAAGTGAGCTCAGCCGTTACAAAATCATAATTTACAAAATGTGGGGCAAGGGAGAGGGTGGGGGGTTAGAGAGTCTGACCATGCCATCTTGGCTAATTTGCTTCTTTCCCTACAGTGTGGGGGTCCCCTGGTGGCTCAGCTGGTAAAGAATCTGCCTGCAATGTGGGAAACCTGGGTTCGATTCCTGGGTTGGGAAGATACCCCTAGAGAAGGGACTGGCTACCCAGTCCAGTGCTCTGTCCTGGAGAATTCCATGAACTGTATAGTCCGTGGTGTCGCAAAGAGTCAGACTTGGCTGAGCAACTTTCACTTTCACTACAGTATGGATTTCACAACTTCTCCCCCAGCTTTCCACCTTCTTGTTCTTGCCAATTTAAGGAGGTTGCACCATTGCTGCTTGGACTCAGATGGACAGTCCGTGATAGGAAGGGTAGCATTTGCTACAAAGAAGAAGCTACTGTGATAGAAAAAGACCTCAGTAGATCTAGAACCAAAACACCACAGAGACTGTGTATGTGCGTCAGTCGCTCAGTTGTGTCTGACTCTTAGCGACTCCATGAACGGTAGACTGCCAGCCTCCTCAGTCCATGGAATTCTCCAGGCAAGAATATTAGAGTGGGTTGCCACGTCCTCTCCCAGGGAATCTTCCCCACCCAGGTATCAAATTTGGATCTTTTGTAGCTCCTGCATTATAGGCAGATTCTTCTGAACCACGAGGGATAGAAGCTGATGACTGGCAATGCCTAACCTCTGTGTGTCTCAGTTGACTTATCCTTTAAAATGGGTATTGCAATGCTTTTTACAGCATATTTTGAGGGAAGTGCCCTGTACATGGTTTAGTACAGTGTTATCTAATAAAAATATGATACAAGCCACAAAAAGAACTTTAAATTTTCTAGTTCCTGAATTAAAAAACAACTGAAAATAGTTTTAGTAGCATATTTTATTTAATCCACTGTATCTAAATATTATTTCAGTGTGTAATCATTAGAAACATCATTCTCCATTTCTTAGATCCATACATGAGACATGCTTATTGTGAATGACCTGGATTTAGCACATTCCGTAATCTAAATGGCATCATCACACATAGATTGGAGATTGACTTTTCACCAAGTCAGCACATACAGCTGATATCCTTAAACTTCTGCCTTTGCCAGTGTGGTCAGTAACTCTATCACCAAATGTGATCACAGTTCTCTCATTTTTATCTGGAGGCCTTCTAGTGAGATTCCTGACATCTTTTCCAGTCAAGATTTCACTGAAAAGTAAAAACAAAGCTAATATATGAATACAACAAGAGCAAAACATCTAGGAAGGACTGGCGTTCATGAAGCAGATCTTGAGCAGCACAGCAGCATGGATTCAGAAACAGGTGGACACTGATAGAAAGATCTTTGGGCAAACCATTCTTGGCAAGCTTTCCTGGTAGCTCAGTGGTAAAGAATCCACCTGCCAATGCAGGAAACTCAGGTTCCATCCCTGATTTGGAGAGATCCCACATGTCATGGAGCAACTAGGCCTGTGCTCCATAACTGCTGACCCTGTGTTTTAGAGTCTGGGAGCCTAGAGCCCCTGCTTAGTAACAAAGAGGAGTTAGCACAAAGAGAAGCCTGTGGACTGCAACTAGAGAGTAGCCCCTGCTCACTGCAACTAGAGAAAAAAAACCCACGTAGCAATGAAGACCCAGAACAACCTAAATAAATAAATAAATAAAATTATAAAAAAAAAAAAAAAACACTTCTTGAGTGAGAAATATCTTCCAGTGTGCACTCAGAAGCACTCCAACAACACGAGCAACATTAATTCTGCCACATTTCAACAGATTTAACTGGATTATGCTAATGCAGTGTGTGGACACTGAAAAACATGTTAACTTCTTCAAAGTTTTTGTCCCAAATATGTAAATAATGATGACATATGGGGGGTGTCACATTAGGGATGAAATATAGACAGTTTCCTGTATAGCTAGTGAAACCACTTTTCAGTTCTTTTCAGCAAAAAAATTCCAGATTTTCTTCACCGCACAATTTTTTCTTTCACTACAGTCCCATTACACTTAGAATTTCATACATAGAAGCCATTTTTAATTTTTAATGCAATATGTGCCATATTCCATGGGAACTAAGACATTAGTAAATTGCACTTTATCTCATATATTCCTGCAAAAGGAAAACTCTGACAATTAAACTATGGCAGCATGCTTTCTTGTCGCTTAGAAGTCTTATTTTATACTTATCAAAAGAGACTTTTAGGGAACTCCCTGGTGTTACAGTGATTAAGACTCTGAGCTCCTAATTCAGGGGGCCTGGGTTTGATTCCTGGTCAGGGAACTAGGCTTCCCTGGTGGTTCAGTGGTAAAGAATTTGTCTGCCAATGCAGGAGACGAGGGTTCAGTTCCTAGGTTGGGAAGATTCCCTAAAGAAGGAGATGACAACCCACTCCAGTATTCTTGCCTAGAAATCCCATGAAGAGAGGAACCTGGTGGACTACAGTCCGCATGGTCACAAGAGTTGGACATGACTTAGTGACTAAGCAACAAGAAGGAGCTAGATCCTGCATGCTGCAACTAAGAGCACATATGAGGCAACAAAGATCTAGAGTGCCAAGAGCATGTACAACCAAATCAGTCTTTAAAAAACAAAAGACTTTTAGATTGATTTAGAGCTGAAGTGATGACAAGATGAAGAACTATAGCCAAATTCATGATCACATAGGCACTGATAGACATGACATGATGGCCACATCATGCCTGCAATTTGAAAACAGTGTTAATAAGATCATTATCTCAAATGTTAAAACTGTGAACCCATATGCATATCAAAAATGATGAAATATGGAATCTTTTTCTTTACTTAGACTCTGAACTTCCTGAGAATATGGGTGTGCGTGTGTGCATGCTTAGTTGTATCTGACTCTCTGCAACCCTTTGGACTGTAGCCCACCAGGTTCCTTTGTCCATGGGATTTCCCAGACAAGAATAGTGGAATGGGTTGAGATTTCCTCCTCCAGGTCATCTTCCGGACCCAGGGATTGAACCCACCTCTCCTGTGTCTCTTGCACTGATAGGAGGATTCATACTGCTGTACCATCTGGGAAGTCCAGAGAGCATGGTTGCATGTTTGTCCATATATGTTGTACCCACAGAATTCTATGGTACCTTTAAAAAATGCTGTTTCTAGTCATCAGAATGTAGTGGAAATTTCCAGGCTTTGGAGTCATGTAACTCGCTCTGAGTCCTTTGGGCAATTTCCATGTAATGGAGCTAATGTGCAGTAATCTAAAACAGTGTGTATAAATAATCTAATTTGATGGCTGGCACGTGGTGAGCATTAAAAATTATTAGCTTGCTGAAAAAAATAATTGAAAATTTAACTATGGAAGGAGAGGTGAGGGGGAAGTCTTCTTTCTTTCCATCCTCCTCCTATAACCTTGTCTAATACTTTAGACACCAAGGAGGCTAAAGAACATTTGGTTTCCTGTTTCCAAGACTGATTATGAGATAAATTAGTTAGACCTGGGCAATCCCTTCATAGAGTTCAGAACCAAGCCCACAGGTGACTTGTGTGTGTGTGTGTGTGTATGTGTGTTTAACCTGATGACAAGAAAGAAAGAATGTGGCAGATGCAGGAGGAGAGTTACATACCATCCTCTGAAATTTCTGAGGTCTATGGATGAGGGTCCAGCAGTGACTAGTAGTGAAAACAGGACCACAGAAATCTACATGGTGGGCGATGGAACAAATAAAGGTCAATTTCTTGTTGTTGTTGTTGTTTTTTAATCCCTAGCATTTCTCATATAATCCAATTTAATGAGGTATAGAAATTCAGAGCTCTTTGAAATTTTAAAGCAATTACAACACAAATGACTCTGAAGCAAGATGATCTTATTATGGGAAGACCATAAAATGCTAAACCTCAGAATGTCAGGAAAGTAGAACAGTTCTTGGCTGGAGTGTCAGAACTGACGGGTCGTTTGTGGAAATGGCGGCACCTGATTATCCCCGGAGGCGAGTTTATTGCAGCAAATGCATCATTTCATTTGGGACTGATTGTTTTTCGTCTTCTTATCAAGGGGGGTAGGCACCTGTTTCCAGGCATGCTGCAAATTTTCTTTCAGAATGACACACAGCTCAGTGAAGGGGAAAAATGGGGGGGGTATCATTTTCTGTTGATAAATTAGGCCAAGATGTCTTATGCGAGCACCCATCAGTCACAAATTTGTGTTTCAAACCCTCCCCCAGAAGAGTTGATTGTACACTCAAGTTTGTGGACTAACACTTGAAGATCCAGAGGCTTTCCAGGTTGCTCTAGTGGTAAAGAACCTGCCTGCCAATGCAGGTAAGAGACATAACGTTCGATCCCTGCCTCAGAAAGCTCCCCTGGAGGAGGGCACAGCAACCCACTCCAGTATTCTTGCCTGGAGAATCCCATGGGCAGAAGAGTCTGGAAGGCTGCAATCCTTAGGGTCTCACAGAGTTGGACACGACTGAAGTGACTTAACACGGACATTATGCACAACCAGATCAGCCGTGTTGCTGGACCAATAAGGCTGCTTTCTGTACACATAGGAATAGGTTGTTAGCTCCCGTCCACATGTCCAGGGTCTCCCTAGGGTCTGAAACTACCTCCACCTTCAAGCAAATGGAATTTAGGGAGTTCAGGTGCATCATGTCAAAGTTAGTAGCATTGCCATGACTACCTATCAGAGCTCTGACCTTGTGGCCCGTGACTGGTTTCTGTTTGCTTCAGAAGTCTGTACTGACACTGCTGTGTATAAAATAGATAATCAACAAGGATCTGCTGTATAGCACACGGAACCCTACTCGGTATTCTGAGCTGTGCTGTGTGCTTAGTCACTCAGTAGTGTCTGACTCTTTGTGACCTCATTTTCTGTAGCCCGTCAAGCTCCTCTGTCCTTGGGATTCTCTAGGCAAGAATACTGGAGTGGGTTGCTGTGCCCTTCTCCAGGGGAATCTTCCCAACCTAGGGATTGAACCCAGATCTCCCACATTGCAGGTGGATTCTTTACCTCCAAGCCACCAGGGAAGCCCACTCATTATTCTGTAATAATACCTAAATGGGAAAAGAATCTGAAAAAGAATATATATTCCAAGATTTTTCCTGACCTCCAAAATCACTTTGGACACTGACTGCAAATGTGAAATTAAAAGATGCTTGAGGTATTCTGTGACAACCGAGAGGGGTGGGGTGGGTTGAGGTTAAGAGGGAGGGGACACATGTATACCTATGTCTGATTTATGTTGCTGTAAGGTAGAAACCAATACAACAGTGTAAAGCAATTATCCTCCAATTAAAAATGAATAAATAAAAAAAAAATATTGGGGAGATTTTGCTCAGTTGAAAGACACTGAGTGGGTTACCCCAGATGAAAGACACTGGGAAGATTTTTGTGTATTTGTATAGAATTTATAATTACAAGTCCTTGCTTAACTGGAAATTAAAGAAAATCTTGTTCTAGCCCTCGGCGGGGGGCGGGGGGTGGGGGGGAGATGCTTTCTCCTTTGAAGGAAAGCTATGACAAACCTAGACACCATATTAAAAAGCAGAAACATCACTTTGCTGATGAAGGTCTGCATAGCCAAAGCTATAGTTTTTCCAATAGTCATGTTCAGATGTGAGATCTGGACAATAAAGAAGACTGAGTGCATAAGAATTGATGCTTGTGAAATGTTGTGGTAGAGATGACTCTTGAAAGTGCCTGGGACTGCAAGGAGATCACACCAGTCAATCTTAAAGAAATCAACCCTGAATATTCATTGGAAGGCCTGATACTGAAGCTGAGGCTCCAATACATTGGTCACCTGCTGTGAACAGCTGACCTATTGGAAAAGACCCTGATGCTGGGAAATATTGAAGACAACAGAAGAGGGCGGCAGGGGATGAGATGGTTACATGACATCACTGATTCAATGGACATGAATTTGAGCAAACTCTGGGAGACAGTGCAGGACAGAGGAGCCTGGCTTTCTGCAGCACATGGGGTCTCAAAGAGTTGGGCACAACTTACTAGCTTAACAACAATATAAATAACTGTAGTTATATACTTTCCTGTAAACCTGAAGCTAATACGATGTTGTAAATCAACTATACTCCACTATAAAATAAAAATTATAAAAAAAGAAGCTTGTATTAATGCTTACCACGTGCCAGACACTACTCTGGGCATTAAGGCTGGAGCAGTAAAGAAAGCAGTCAAGGTTGTGGCTCCCGTGAAACACAGAACTCCAAGGGAGAGAAAGCAAACAGGAAGCAACGAGGGGTGTGACCACTGGCTTTCTCACAGGGCCAAGTGATTTTCAATGACCTTTCATTCTACAGGTGCTCGCTGAACAATTGATTCTATGCCAGGCTTTTGGGAAACAGAAAGGAGTGGCAGTGTCCCAGAGAAACTCCAGGTCTGGGGATACTGAAAGTGAAATTTGCTCAGTCGTGTCTGACTCTTTGCGACCCCATGGACTATACAGTCCATGGAATTATCCAAACCAGAATACTGGAGTGGGTAGTTTCTCCCTTCTTGGGAATGTATTTACAAATAAAGGTGATTTGTTTAAACAAAAGGAAGGAAGCTTCAGTTCCCTGGGATTATGAAGCAGACTTTGCAGAAGTGAGTCATAAAGAAGTTCACAAGGCACTTGAAACAAAACCTCAATTTCTTTTTTTCTTTTTAAATTAATTTATTTTAATTGGAAACCTCAACTTCTTAAAAGGATGTTGTGCAGAGATGGAGCTGTTGTTCTGGTTACAAGATCTCTAAGTGACTTCTTGTGTCTGAGGGTCCCTTTAAAGCCCAGAACGTAAAGTCTTTCTTCTCTTTCCCAATAACCCTCCAAACTCACCTTCTTTGGAACCGAATCTTCAATCCTCAGCTTGGACCTGGCTCCCTGCCTACTGACCTCCCTGGTGCTACCTGTTCCACCAACCACATCTTCCAGACTATGCAAAGAGTGTTTCACACCCACATGTTGGGGCACCAGCATAATCCTTGAGAGGACACCCAGACAATGCATTGCACTTGCATCACCACTTGCTTTCTCTTGCCCTCTGCCTCTACGAATATACACTCCTTTCCCCCTTGCTGATCTGCACCAGGGGTTAGTCCAGATTCAGTGGTGCACTGGTAAATGTCAAATGACAGCTCTCCAGGAAAAGAAAATGTCTCAACTTAAAGTGTTTTCAGGGTCTGTGGTATAGAAACTCCCATTATGGCCTATTTCAAGTGCCCACAACAGAGCTGGGAAGAGAGAAATACATTCAGGGTGTTCAGCCCTTTGCAGCAAACACCAGCTCCCCGAAATCCACTCCAGTACTCACACTGCCATTAATCTTGTTTAGCCTTTACATATCAACTCTTGGTTTTTGTGTCTCTGTTGTCCTGTTGGGGTAGACGTTCTTTTATCGTTGAGACCATCACTAAACACTCGGTGTAACACTTGTGCTCAGTCCCATGCTTCCTCCCCATTTGTTCTCCTTCTGCTTAACCTGCATTATTCTGTTTTATAGTTCTCTTGTGTTAAGTCGCTCAGTCGTGACCCAGGGACTATAGCCCACCAGGCTCCTCTGTCTGTGGAATTTTCCAGGCAAGAATACTGGAGCAGCTAGCCATTCCCTTCTCCAGGGGAACTTCACAACACAGGGATCAAACCTTGGTCTCCTGAATTGTGGTCAGTTTCTTTACCATTTGAGCCAGCAGGGAAGTCCCATAGCTCTTTTATCACCTAACATACAATGATTTGATTGTTTACTGCCTAATTTTTACCACTAGTATGAAAGCACATGTGAGAAAAATAGCTGTGATAACTTCAGTGCTTAGGGAGCATCTGACCTCATGGTAGTCGTTCATTAAATATTTCTTAAATGAATGGTTGAATACATGCAAACATATTTCCTGTTTATGGTAGAAGCCATGAGTGAGGAAATGCTCTTGTTAGTATACACAAGTATAGTCATATCAATGAATTTGTAAGAAATTTGTAAGATTTATCATATGGTTTTTATATGAAGTAATTGATGTACACTATAAAAGTGCATTTATGATTTTTCTGAACTGAAATTTTTTTTTCCTGTCTCATTTGCCTTTTGGGTCTTGCAGTTCTCATAAATGATCACATGACATTTTGATATGGCTCTTAGGGAATTTAAAGTCATTTATACCCTACCTTTGTACCATATTTTTATGACATCCATTTATCTGCATTTAGCTTACTTTACTTCACTACCAGTCTTTACTCTTGATTCAATATTCTAAAACATTTATTTTTCATTTCATTATATTTCTATATGCCATCTGAACTTCAAAACTAGGAAGAGGTAGAACACTCACATATATACACATGCCCATACATAAAGATACAGTATATAGATAAGTATCACAGTGGCAATAAGTGAAGTGTATATGTATAACATCTTTTGTTTGTAATTTATAAAGTTTTAAGTGAAGTCCCTCAGTCATGTCTGACTCCTTGCGACACTATGGATTGTAGCCTGCCAGGTTCCTCTGTCCATGGGATTTTCCAGGCCATACTACTGGAGTGGGTTGCCATTTCCTTCTCTAGTGGATCTTCCCAACTCAGGGATGGAACTCGGGTCTCCTGCATTCCAGGCAGACTCTTTACCATCTGAACCACCAGGGAATCTCATAAATTCACAAAAATTTTTAAAGTTTATGTGAAATGTTAACAAAGATGATATATATTCTAAACATATATCTTACATTTATAATCAAAGAGTTAATTCAGCAAACATGTTAGAGTGAACAGAAGGACTGTTGTGAAGTGTTCTGACGTTCAGGCAAACCCAGAAGTTTTGATAGGACTTTGCTGTCTGCTTTTCCACTCTTGTAAATCTTATTCTTAACAGTACTATCATAAGTTACTGGTGTATCTTCTCTTCTACTGTGTGAGCTACTTAAAGATGGGACCATGTTTTATATATTGCTATAAACAAATAGTAGCTTCCGCAGTGTTCTATTACCTAATATGCACTTTTAAATAAATGAACTTCACAAGAAAGGTAGATAATTTCCAAATTTTCTAATTTGTTTTTCTAGCCTAATGGTTAAATGATTGATCAAACTATATTTATAAAGTAGGTCTTATGAACAGAACGAGTAACTGATGGAATAACCCACACATTTTTCCATCAGATAGTGAAACGATGCCCCTGTTGTGATTCTAACTGTAAGCCCCTTTTGGACACAAACATCAATTTGCTTCATAGTGTGATTTTTTATAAACTGGGGTCAGAAATATGATCACTGGGATGGGAGTTCTTAGAAATGTCTCTCTGAATAAGGATATTGTGTGATTATGCTTACTGGAAAACATGTACACATGATAAAATTCCTGAAGAGATGTTTATGATTTTATGGAAAGCAAATAAGAAAAGGAGAATTAAATCCAGTGGTTGTTTTGTTTGTTCATTTTTATTTTTATTATTATTTTTTTTTCTGTGTGAAGAAAGGTGTTTTGGCAACCAATCAAGGACATCTAAATATGTACAAATGACAATTTTAGGTTATATCCTCATGACAGATATGAAGGGAATTTTTTGAAAATCTCTGTTGAAAGAAGGAATGGAGATCATATTAGTCCAAGTCAGAATCTTCTGCACATTGACTTTCAATATTTCCAGTGAATCATGTATAAGCCTGTTAGAATTTCTAATGAAATATAAGCCAGATTAAAAGAATCTTCTGCCAATTTTTGTTCTTCCAGCATTATAAGAAGAAGAAAGAAAAACATGTTGAAAATATGTAGATTTCTCACTCAACAAAGTTTCTTTTCCTATGCATGTCAGTTATTGGAAATGTAGAGACTCTATTTCATGATTTTTTTTTTTATCAATTTTTGCTGCACATAATTTTACACAGTACTACAAGTGTTCTTTGTCTTGGGAATGGTCTTGATTCTTGTCTCCTGTACAATGTCATGAACCTCCATCCATAGTTCATCAGGCACTCTGTCTATCAGATCTAGTCTCTTAAATCTATTTCTCACTTCCACTGTATAGTCATAAGGGTTTTGATTTAGGTCATACCTGAAAGGTCTAGTGGTTTTCCCCACTTTCTTCAATTTAAGCCTGAATTTGGCAATAAGGAGTTCATGATCTGAGCCACAGTCAGCTCCCAGTTTTGTTTTTGCTGACTGTATAGAGCTTCTCCATCTTTGGCTGCAAAGAATATAATCAATCTGATTTCGGTGTCGACAGTCTGGTGATATCCATGTGTAGAGTCTTCTCTTGTGTTATTGGAAGAGGGTGTTTACTATGACCAGTGAGTTCTCTTGGCAGAACTCTATTAGCATTTGCCCTGCTTCATTCTGTACTCCAAGACCAAATTTGCTTGTTACTCCAGGTGTTTCTTGACTTCCTACTTCTGCATTCCAGTCCCCTATAATGAAAAAGGCATCTTTTTTGGGTGTTAGTTCTAGAAGGTCTTGTAGGTCTTCATAGAACTGTTCAACTTCAGCTTTTTCAGCGTCACTGGTTGGGGCATAAACTTGAATTACCGAGATATTGAATGGCTTGCCTTGGAAACAAACAGAGATCATTCTGTCATTTTTGAGATTGCATCCAAGTACTGCTTTTAGGACTCTTGTTGACTATGATGGCTACTCCATTTCTTCTAAGGAATTCTTGCCCACAGTAGTAGATATAATGATCATCTGAGTTAAATTCTCCAAGCCAGGCTTCAGCAATATGTGAACCGTGAACAGATATTCAAGCTGGTTTTAGAAAAGTCGGAGAAGCCAGTGATCAAATTGCCAACATCTGCTGGATCATTTAAAAAGCAAGAGAGTTCCAGGAAAACATCTGTTTCTGCTTTATTGACTATGACAAAGCCTTTGACTGTGTGGATCACAATAAACTCTGGAAAATTCTGAAAGAGATGTGAATACCAGACCACCTGACCTGCCTCTTGAGAAACCTGTATGCAGTTCAGGAAGCAACAGTTAGAACTGGACATGGAACAACAGACTGGTTCCAAATAGGAAAAGGAGTACATCAAGGCTGTATATTGTCACCCTGCTTATTTAACTTATATGCAGAGTACATCGTGAGAAACACTGGGCTGGAAGAAGCACAAGCAGGAATCAAGATTGCTGGGAGAAATATCAATAACCTCAGATATGCAGATGACACCACCCTTATGGCAGAAAGTGAAGAAGAGCTAAAGAGCCTTTTGATGAAAGTGAAAGAGAAGAGTGAAAAAGTTGGCTTAAATCTCAACATTCAGAAAACTAAGATCATGGCATCCGGTCCCATCATTTCATGGAAAATAGATGGAGAAACTGTGGAAACAGTGGCAGACTTTACTTTGGGGGGCTCCAAAATCACTGCGGATGGTGATTGCAGCCGTGAAATTAAAAGACACTTACTCCTTGGAAGGAAAGTCATGACCAACCTAGATAGCATATTAAAAAACAGAGACATTACTTTGCCAACAAAGGTCCGTCTAGTCAAGGCTTTTCCATAAGGTCATGTGTGGATGTGAGAGTTGGACTATAAAGAAAGCTGAGCACCAAAGAATGGATGCTTTTGAACTGTTGTGTTGGAGAAGACTCTTGAGAGTCCCTTGGACTGCAAGGAGAGCCAACCAGTCCATCCTAAAGGAGATAATTCCTGGGTGTTCATTGGAAGGACTCATGTTGAAGCTGAAACTCCAATACTTTGGCCACCTTATGCAAAGGGCTGACTCGTTGGAAGAGACCCTGATTCTGGGAAAGATTGAGGGCAGGAGTAGAAGAGGATGACAGAGGATGAGATGACTGGATGGCATCACTGACTTGATGGACATGAGTTTGGGTAAACTCTGGGAGTTGGTGATGGACAGGGAGGCCTGGCATGCTGCGATTCATGGGGTCACAAAGAGTCGGATATGACTGAGCGACTGAACTGAAAAAGTGTTCTAATGAAAGACAACCTCTTTAACAAGTGGTGCTGGGAAAACTGGTCAACCACTTGTAAAAGAATGAAACTAGAACACTTTCTAACACCATACACAAAAGTAAACTCAAAATGGATTAAAGATCTAAATGTAAGACCAGAAACTATAAAACTCCTAGAGGAGAACATAGGCAAAACACTCTCCGACATAAATCACAGCAAGATCCTCTATGACCCACCTCCCAGAATATTGGAAATAAAAGCAAAACTAAACAAATGGGACCTAATGAAACTTAAAAGCTTTTGCACTACAAAGGAAACTATAAGTAAGGTGAAAAGACAGCCCTCAGATTGGGAGAAAATAATAGCAAATGAAGAAACAGACAAAGGATTAATCTCAAAAATATACAAGCAACTCCTGAAGCTCAATTCCAGAAAAATAAATGACCCAATCAAAAAATGGGCCAAAGAACTAAACAGACATTTCTCCAAAGAAGACATACAGATGGCTAACAAACACATGAAAAGATGCTCAACATCACTCATTATCAGAGAAATGCAAATCAAAACCACAATGAGGTACCATTACACGCCAGTCAGGATGGCTGCTATCCAAAAGTCTACAAGCAATAAATGCTGGAGAGGGTGTGGAGAAAAGGGAACCCTCTTACACTGTTGGTGGGAATGCAAACTAGTACAGCCACTATGGAAAACAGTGTGGAGATTTCTTAAAAAACTGGAAATAGAACTGCCATATGACACAGCAATCCCACTTCTGGGCATACACACTGAGGAAACCAGATCTGAAAGAGACACGTGCACCCCAATGTTCATCGCAGCACTGTTTATAATAGCCAGGACATGGAAGCAACCTAGATGCCCATCAGCAGATGAATGGATAAGGTAGCTGTGGTACATATACACCATGGAATATTACTCAGCCGTTAAAAAGAATTCATTTGAGTCAGTCCTAATGAGATGGATGAAACTGGAGCCCATTATACAGAGTGAAGTAAGCCAGAAAGATAAAGAACATTACAGCATACTAACACATATATATGGAATTTAGAAAGATGGTAATGATAACCCTATATGCAAAACAGAAAAAGAGACACAGAAATACAGAACAGACTTTTGAACTCTGTGGGAGAAGGTGAGGGTGGGATGTTTCAAAAGAACAGCATGTATACTATCTATGGTGAAACAGATCACCAGCCCAGGTGGGATGCATGAGACAAGTGCTCGGGCCTGGTGCACTGGGAAGACCCAGAGGAATCGGGTGGAGAGGGAGGTGGGAGGGGGGATCGGGATGGGGAATACGTGTAGATCTATGGCTGATTCATATCAATGTATGACAAAACCCACTGAAATGTTGTGAAGTAATTAGCCTCCAACTAATAAAAAAATTTAAAAAAAAAGAAAAAAAATAAAATAAATACAAAAAAAAAAAAAAGAAAGTTTCCATTGTCAGCATGATTCTTCCAAGAAATAAGTGAATTTCACTTAGAGAACAAAAATAAATAGGGCTGTATCCCATATTGTTTTCTAAGCTCGGATACTTAGTTATACTTTTATCCATTGTTGAATGTTAATTGGAACTTTTGATGGTTTGTGTTAATGGCTATGTTGATGTTTGCTAAGGATCTTGGTCTACAGGATATTCTTGACTCTTAACTCCAGGGGACCCACTGATGTTCTTCTGTTCATGGCTCCCCACTCTTCTCTCTTTACTTGGTTACCTATTTGAATATCCACCTGACATAGGATCATAAAATCTAACCATTAAATTAGGAAACCTAGAGGACATTTAGCCAAATTCCATATACTAAGTACATGCTTTCTGTATGGAATTTTTGGAAATTCAACTTGTCATAAGAGTTACTGTTAACAACTGTTTTGTTAATAATGACAGTGAGTTTACTCAAGTATTCCCTCTTTAACATGTAATTACCGAGCATCTATGAACTACCAGGTACTGAGTTAGGCACTAAAGATGATAAAAAGCTTAGTTTAATATGAACCCTTATAGCTCACTGCCTCTGTTCCATATAAATACATTGCAGATGTCTTTCTTCTAGTGGGAAAATTTAACTTTTCAAATTTTGTTTTAGTTTCCATCAAATATTAATGCTTATGTACATAACATCATGTGTAAATATATATTAATTAAAATGTAGATATATAGAAACATATTTTACAAAATAGGCACCTTCTAAAGTGTCCTATAAGATAAAAAATTTCTGTATACATTTTGTAATTCTCCTTAACAGGCAAACTTCACTACCCTCTTTATAAGATTAAACCAGACATATTTTTCATCCTGGGATTTTTCTCATGGCATTGGAGGAATAGGAACAGGGTGGCTTTGGTTTCTATTCATTTATAGTATTTTTTACAACAAAAACTAATTGTTTAAACTCGAATTTACACATTGTTTTCATATGACACCTGTATACAAAGGCTTATCATGTGTATAATACCATATCTCAAAGCACTCTGAGTCTTCTCACCCAGGTTGTCATTTAACTTCTAAAGCTTGGAGATCTATTACCATAATTTTAAAGACAAGGAGAAATGGAAATAGTGATGAATGAAGTGATTTGCTGTAAGTTAACCAGTAAGCAACATGTGATTAGTTGCTCAGTTAAGTCTGACTCCTTGTGACCCTTTGGACTGTAGCCCTCTAGGCTCCTCTGTCCATGGGATTTTTCAGGCAAGAATACTGGAGTGGGTTGCCATTTTCTTCTCCAGGGGATTTTCCCAATCCAGGAATTGAAACCGTGTCTCTTGCTCTTCTTGCATTGGCTGGCGTTTCTTTACCACTAGTGCTACCTGGTAAACAACATGTGTGTGTGCTAAGTCATGTCTGACTCTGTTCATGGGATTCTCCAGGCAAGAATACTGGAGTGGATTGCCATGCCCTCTTCCAGGAGATCTTCCCCACCCAGGGATCTACCGGCATCTCTTGCATTGCAGTTGGGCTCTTTACAGCTGAGCCATCAGGGAAGCCTCAGTAAGCAATATATGCAGGTTTAAGAGAGTCTCAATCCCTACTAATGCACACTAGATACTTAATTACCTACCAAAGAGATGATGATCTAGAATGCTTTTTTCCGTCAATCAAATTACTTTTGAAACTGAAAGACTAAGCTCCCTCATTTTTGTTTTGGTTTCTTCCAGAAAATGGGGTTTCATTCTTTAGTATAAATTGAGAGAAAAATTAATCATGACAGTTATATGAATTACTTAATATATTTATGAATCTATATGTGTTAGATTCTTTTTCATTGGATATAGTCTTAAGAAAAGATTCTCTTTTTCTCAAGTTGGACTTCTCTTAAAATGTTTTCCTTTAAAACATTTCCTTATATCATTATCAAAAAATTTCTAATAACATTCAAATTAATTTAATTCCAATTAATATTTTTTGACTCTGGGGTTATTTAAATTATGCTTTTTATTTTCAAACATTGAATTATAATCTAAAAGTTTCATGTGATTTTATTATTTTCAGAGAATATTTTATATAATATTTTATTTCTTTGAAATCCTTATTTCAAATTGGATGTACCATTGTCTCATCACCATTTGTTGAAATAACTATCCTTTTTACTTTGAACTACCTCAGTAACATTATTGAATATTAGTAGTTTATATGTGTATAGATTTATTTCTGCATTCTGTTTTCCAGTTCCATTAATCTGTATGCTAATATTTGTGTCAATACTGAGTAATTATAATGTCTCAAAATCAGGTAGTATGTGTCCTCCAACTTTGTTCTTATCTTAGAAAATCTGTGTCAGTTTGTCAAATCCTTTTGTTTATCCACATCAATTTCTACAAAGCCTGCTCAGATTTTGATTGGGATCATACTGAATTTAAAGATCAATTTAGGGAGAGTGGCCCAGACCAGTAATGTGCCTTCTGACCCAAGGAATTGGTATATTGATAGTTTTATTAAGAAGTATCAGCATTTTTTTGTAGTTTTCATTATATATAACATAAACATATGTTGTTTAATGTGTTCTTGTTTTTCATTCCTTTTATGCTATTTATTGGATTCAAATCTTAAATTTTTATTTTTTCTTTGCTAATGTATAGAAATATAATTGACTTTTATAATTTACATTTGTAATTGTACCTTTGATCCATGAGTTGCTTAAGAGTGTGCTGTTTATTTTCTAACTATTTGGGAATTTTCCAGATATCTGTCTTTCCAAAACTGATTTCTAGTTTAACTCTGTGTTTTTAGAGAACATATCATATGATTTTAATTATTCTAAAATTTATTAAAACATATTTTGTAGTTTAGCATATACAAAAGATAGAGTCATTGAAAAATATTCTTCTGATTGAGATAACATCATAATGATGATGAGTTAAACTAAAAAAGGGGATGTATAAACAACTAAAATATATGTTCCTAATAATATGACCTAAAATATGAAAAATAGAATGAAATATAGGTAAATATATAATCATAGAGGATATTTTAATGGAGACTTTGGTAGCTGATAGAATAATATGCTCTAAAACTTTCTCTGATTCTATTCAGGAGCTTTGCTACTAGCTTGATTGCCTATTTCATATATTGCATCAGTTCACTTCAGTTCAGTCGCTCAGTCGTGGCCAACTCTGAGACCCCATGGACTGCATATATTGCATAAATTCAGCATAAACCTTTCTTCTGGACTTTTAAAATACTGTTTGTTTCTCTTAAATGCCCTTCTTAATATAATTACTTGCTCACTCTGGCCCAGTGAGCTACAGTACTATAACCTCTAAAGTTTTTCTGTTCTCCTTCTTTCTGAGATTGAATAGATAATATTTACTAAATGTTTATTCTGTGAAAGGTTCTATGCTAATACTTTAGTTCATTTCGGTCATTCAGTCACGTCAGGCTCTGCAACTTCATGGACTGCAGCATGCCAGGCTTCCCCGTCCATCAACAACTCCTGTAGCTCGCTCAAACTCATATCCATTGAGTCAGTGATGCCATTCAACCATCTTATCCTGTCATCCCCTTCTCCTCCTGCCTTCAATCTTTCCCAGCATCAGAGTCTTTTCCAATGAGTCAGTTCTTCACATCAGGTGGCCAAAGGATTGGAGTTTCAGCTTCAGCATCAGTCCTTCCAGTGAATATTCAGGATTGATTTCCTTTAGGATTGACTGGTTGGATCTCCTTGCAGTCCAAGGGACGCTCAAGAGTCTTCTCCAACACCACAGTTTAAAAGCACTGATTCTTCAGTGGTCAGGTTTCTTTATGGTCCAACTCTCAGATCCACACGTGACTACTGGAAAAATCATAGCTTTGAATAGATGAACATTTGTTGGCAAATTACTTTAATTAGTTTTAATTACTTTAATTAGTCAAATATTTTATCTTTACAACAACCTCTTCAGTTCAGTTCAGTTCAGTCGCTCAGTAATGTCCGAATCTTTGTGACCCCATGGACTGCAGCATGCCAGGCTTCCCTGTCCATCACCAACCCCTGGAGTTTACCCAAACTCATGTCCATTGAGTCAGTGATGCCATCCAACCATCTCATCCTCTGTCATCCCCTTCTTCTCCCACCTTCAATCTTTCCCAGCATCAGGGTCTTTTCCAATGAATTCAGTTCTTCACATCAGGTGGCCAAAGTTTTGGAGTCTCAGCTTCAACACCAGTCCTTCCAATGAACACCCAGGACTGATCTCCTTTAGGATGGACTGGTTGGATCTCCTTGTAGTCCAAGCGACTCTCAAGAGTCTTCTCCTACACCACAGTTCAAAATCATCAATTCTTCAGCACTCAGCTTTCTTTATAGTCCAACTCTCACAACCATACATGACTACTGGGAAAAAACCATACCCTTAACTAGATGGACCTTTATAGGTTGTCATTATATTTGTTTTATTCATCATGAAGTTGAGATTCATGTTGGTTAAATAATTTGCTGAGTTTAAACATTTCTTTGTGACAAACTAAGATTTACACCCACTAGATCCTATTGCAAAGTCCCATATTCTTAAATTCTACTCTAAGCTGCATTGTATATTTTCTTCTCTCTGTTGTTGTGAATCACTTTAATAACACGTACCAGAGTCTAATTAGATTTCTTGTTGTATGTAATGATAAATATTAGAGATAGATATCAGACATGTCCTATTTAAGAAAGGACAAATGCTAGAAGCCCATTTTATAGAAGCAAATACTTGTAATACTTTTAATTTTTATTCTATGCAGCTACATCTATAACTGTATTTGTATATATGTATGTAAATTTCTAAGTGAATTTACTTGATTGAACAAGTGTCCCTATATAAGTTGTTGTCCAAGGTAGAATGTTTTTATGGCTAAATATATGGTATTTTATTTTCTGCTTACCATTCTGGCAGAAGCATCAATTTAGTGTCTGCACATGGATGGAGAAATTCAGTCTAACATATAGGACATTTATTTGAAAGCCTTGTAATTTTATTCTCTGGGGGAGGCAGGTATGCTCAGCAGAATTCCTCACAAAATCTCCCCTGGAGCTCAGTGATGACATTTTGGGATTAGCTTATTCAGACACAAGTTATTTGATGGTATGGATAGGCAAACTTTTCTTAGCTACAATGATATTAAGTGCATAAGAGATATATTTACTTATTAAAAACAAAAAAAATATTTCTACAAAATGCTGAGTCATGGTTATAAAGTGCTATGTGGGGTGACATAGATGAAAAAAGAGATTAATTAGTAAATTAACTAAATTCTGCTCAATGCCTTGATTCAAATGAACATTTAATAAACATTTTCTTTTTTTCAGTAGCAATTCGTTGATTTTTTTTTTTCTGGAATGTAATTAAGGATATTTTTAGGGGATAAAAACTAAACTAACCAGTAAGAAACTTTTTTTTTAAAAAATCATTTTAAGTTATTGTATAAACTATGCAACAAAAACTATATTGGAAATCAAAACAATGTTGAAAAGTCAACTAGAACTGTCCTGTACTGTTATGGCAAATAAGCGCATTTTTTACTTTCTTATAACTGCAAGCTTTAAAGGGCAAAGCAAGAGTATTTACTACTTTTCTTTCCTATATATTTCTACCATGTGAGAAGGAAGCTAAATTATATTGAACACCAACTGAAATGTATTCAGCCAGCCCCCATGCCTGGCAGAGTTACATATACAATTCATGTAATTTTCAAACTATAAATTGCTGATCATTATCCCCACTTAGCAGAATAAGATTGAAGCATAGAGCGAGGAAGTAGTCCCACTGAAGTTTCAAGTGATAAAGTCAAGACACAAACTTCTAAAGTGTTGCGTGCTTAGTCACTCGCGACCCCACAGACTGCAGCCCACCAGGCTCCTCTGTCCATGGGGATTCTCCAGGCAAGAATACTGGAGTGGGTAGCCATGCCCTCCTCTCTAAAGCATTACTTGCTCCTATTGTCACATTGCTAATTTCTGCTGGGCATAAAGAAATAAGGAAATTAGCCCAGAAGAGACTTAGAGGTCAGAGATTTATATTCTACTAAGCACGGATCTTTCCCAGGAGTGCACGGTTCCACTTGGGAAATAATGAAGCTTCCTAATTGACAGATTAATTTTCTGTTCGAGTGATAATTACCCATTTTGGTAACTGCTTCACTTAAAATATCTCTTAGTGTTGATCAGCATATCATCATTTCTTTCTTCCTTTCTTTTTTTTTTTTATTCCAAGTAAGCATGTTTGTTGTTCCATGTAAAGTCCAACAGTTTTTGAGGCCAGGTTCTGGGATTAGATTTTCTGAGTTTACCCAGCTCTACTAATTTTTATTCTCTGAAAGTGGGCAAATTGTATTCTCTCTGTGCCTAGGTTTCTGAACTGAAAATTACAGATTAGAATCATATCTACCTTATAGTTTTGTTATAGGAATTTAATGAATTTATAAATGAAAAGCTGTTAGAACAATGCCTTTCATATTTTAAGCTGAATATTGGCTTCCAATTGTATATTTATAGGTATTCACAACAGAGAGTTTAGATAAATGGAGACATTGATTTCTTTTTAACTTTTTCCTGAATGTGGAATTAAGATCTATGGATAATATTTATATTCACCCCAGTTGTAAAGTTAAAGATTTCTCTTTCATTATCAGAAATGTTTGGGAAGAAAATTCCATCACTTATAATCCATTGATATTACTGTAATTCTTAAAAGTTTCCTCTAGTGCATAGAAATTATTCATTATTTACACATTGTTACTAAATTAGTTAATTGACCATGGCTTGTAATTAAATCTGAGGTGGATATTAAATTATTCATGCCATAAATAAATTAATGCTCAGAGATTTTGCTTTCACTTTTGGAATATTTGATTAGTATTCCTTTCTTCTGTAACTTACCCATTTCCATTTCTAATAGGTCATAATTTTTCACAGATGGGTACTATGCACCTATAAAAAGTTGATGTGACTAATTTGAGTTTACCCTGCTTTGTCTTGACAATCTTTTTAGTTGTTTTTTCTAAAGTTTCTAATTGCATCTGACAGTCTGTTACAGTGTATATCTTTGAAGTGTGGCTTCAATGTAATGGGGCTGCCTTTCTAACAAATGGGTCAAAATGTAAGCATCGAAATGAACTGTGTGTGTCAGAATTGTTTCCTTTTGAGATTAAAAATAATTCTATCAAATTATGCTCAAATTACAGTGACTGGTGAGAGATGAAATGTGACAAGTGTGATATAGTGTAGATAGTAGATTAGAATGGACACAGATTGTGGCTTCAATTACTTAGTTATATTAATATATAGTGTCATTCCTGTGTCAATACAGCCTTGTGTATGCACACACACAGACATCCATACACACACACACACACACACACACACAGTATCCTCTTCTGGCACCATAGACAAAATATGTAAAAGAGCTTGTCTGAGAAACTGGTCTGTTTAATTTCATAAATGCTTGCTGACCTCTTATATGAAGTTCTGGTGCTTTTCTAGGCTTTCAGACTAGAAAGATCATAATTCTCTCTGTCAATCAATAGTTTACAAGGAAAAGTATTTTCAAGTAAAAACAAAAGTTGTAATAAGACAGAAGCTATATAACACAGTAAGTGATACCATAGAGGTAAGCTCAGGGTTTTACTGGACCATAAGCTCATTCTGAAGGGTCAAGAGAAGTTTCTCAAAGAAAAGGTTGCCTGGGTGCCCACAATATTTTTGTTGTACTATTATTATTTGTATTAATTTTATATATGTCACCAACCCAACAATTCTTTGTTATATTTGATAGTTCACATAATTTGAGGCTTCCTTGGTGGCTCAGCTGGTAAAGAATTCATCTGCAATGCGGGAGACTTAGGTTTGATTCCTGGGTTGGCAAGATCCCCTGGAGAAGGGAAAGGCTACCCACTCCATAATCTGGCCTGGAGAATTCCATGGACTGTATAATCCATGGGGTTGAAAAGAGTCCAACACAACTAAATGACTAAGAAGTTGAAAGAAGCACAGGCAACAAAAGAAAAATAAGCCAATAGGATTCAATCTCAATTTTTATTTGAAAAAGTCTTTTGCCATCATTTTTGAAAAATAGCCCTACTATACATACGACTCTCTTTGTTAACAGTTTTTTCCCCCTTTGAACACTTTCAATGTTATTCCACAACCTTCTAAATAGTGAGCCCTTTTTCTCTAGTAGCTTTTAAAACTTTCCTTCTCTTTGACTCTCAGTATTTTTATTATGATGAACCCCTTTGTGTATACAATTGTGTTTATTCTATCAATAGTTAGAGTTTATTGAGCTTCCTTAATAAGTTGATTAATGTTTTACAATAAATTCAGAAGGTTTTCCATCACTACTTCTCTAAATATTTTTCCTGATACTTTCTCTGTTTCATCTTTTTCCATCAGTTTATTATGCATTTATTGGTGCACTTACTGGCATCCCATATTTCTCTGAAGCTCTATTTTTCTTTATCATTTTTTCTGTTCTTTAAATTATGTACTCTCCATTAATACATATATTCAGGTTAACAATTCTTCCTCTTGGTATTCAAATCTATTATTGTTGAGCCGTTGTGGAAAATTTTTCATTTCAGATCCTATACATTTCAACTCTAGAAGCTTCATTCAAATTTAAAAAAATTTATTTTCATCTATATTTTCTACCTATATTTTCTCAACACTCTCATCATCCCTTCCTTACTTCTTTGATCATTGTTTCCTTTAAGTTCTTAATATATTTATACTGGCTATTTTGAAAATTTTGTCTATTTTTTTTTTTTAAGTTTCTTAACATTCCTTTTATTTTTTTTTTTTTTTTGACAATTTTCAAAAACCTTTATTGCCTAATTTGCTTTATTTTTTTTTCTTTTTTTTTATTATTATTTTTTTTTTGGTCATACATTGATATGAATCAGCCATAGATTTACACGTATTCCCCATCCCGATCCCCCCTCCCACCTCCCTCTCCACCCGATTCCTCTGGGTCTTCCCAGTGCACCAGGTCCGAGCACTTGTCCCATGCATCCCACCTGGGCTGGTGATCTGTTTCACCATAGATAGTATACATGCTGTTCTTTTGAAATATCCCACCCTCACATTCTCCCAGAGTTCAAAAGTCTGTTCTGTATTTCTGTGCCTCTTTTTCTGTTTTGCATATGGGGTTATCGTTACCATCTTTCTAAATTCCATATATATGTGTTAGTATGCTGTAATGTTCTTTATCTTTCTGGCTTACTTCACTCTGTATAATGGGCTCCAGCTTCATCCATCTCATTAGGACTGGTTTAAATGAATTCTTTTTAATGGCTGAGTAATATTCCATGGTGTATATGTACCACAGCTACCTTATCCATTCATCTGCTGATGGGCATCTAGGTTGCTTCCATGTCCTGGCTATTATAAACAGTGCTGCGATGAACATTGGGGTGCACGTGTCTCTTTCAGATCTGGTTTCCTCAGTGTGTATGCCCAGAAGTGGGATTGCTGGGTCATATGGCAGTTCTATTTCCAGTTTTTTAAGAAATCTCCACACTGTTTTCCATAGTGGCTGTACTAGTTTGCATTCCCACCAACAGTGTAAGAGGGTTCCCTTTTCTCCACACCCTCTCCAGCATTTATTGCTTGTAGACTTTTGGATAGCAGCCATCCTGACTGGCGTGTAATGGTACCTCATTGTGGTTTTGATTTGCATTTCTCTGATAATGAGTGATGTTGAGCATCTTTTCATGTGTTTGTTAGCCATCTGTATGTCTTCTTTGGAGAAATGTCTGTTTAGTTCTTTGGCCCATTTTTTGATTGGGTCATTTATTTTTCTGGAATTGAGCTTCAGGAGTTGCTTGTATATTTTTGAGATTAATCCTTTGTCTGTTTCTTCATTTGCTATTATTTTCTCCCAATCTGAGGGCTGTCTTTTCACCTCACTTATAGTTTCCTTTGTAGTGCAAAAGCTTTTAAGTTTCATTAGGTCCCATTTGTTTAGTTTTGCTTTTATTTCCAATATTCTGGGAGGTGGGTCATAGAGGATCTTGCTGTGATTTATGTCGGAGAGTGTTTTGCCTATGTTCTCCTCTAGGAGTTTTATAGTTTCTGGTCTTACATTTAGATCTTTAATCCATTTTGAGTTTACTTTTGTGTATGGTGTTAGAAAGTGTTCTAGTTCCATTCTTTTACAAGTGGTTGACCAGTTTTCCCAGCACCACTTGTTAAAGAGGTTGTCTTTTTTCCATTGTATATCCTTGCCTCCTTTGTCAAAGATAAGGTGTCCATAGGTCCGTGGATTTATCTCTGGGCTTTCTATTCTGTTCCATTGATCTATATTTCTGTCTTTGTGCCAGTACCATACTGTCTTGATGACTGTGGCTTTGTAGTATAGTCTGAAGTCAGGCAGGTTGTATATATATTTAACACCTAGTTATTATCACAGGCCGTTTCCATTACCTATTTTATTTTGTGTGTGTGTGTATAGATGTGTTTTGTGTGTTTCTCTTTCTGTGTGTCATTAATTTTTGTTAAAAATGGATATTTTAGGCAATACAGTAGCAACTCTAGACACAGGTATATATGGCTGAGCTTGTTTATATTATTTGCAGGTGTGGATGTTTAGTAGGGTTTCCCTGGTTGGCTCAGTGGTAAAGAATCTGCCTTCTAGTGCAAGAGATACAGGTTCAAACCCTGGATGGGTAAGATCGTCTGGAGGAGGAAATGAGAACCCACTCCAGTATTCTTGCCTGGGAAATCCTGTGGATACAGGAGCCGAAGGGGCTACAGTCTGTGGGCTCACAAGAATTGGTCACAACTTAGTGACTAAACAAAACAAAAATGTTAATAAGTAACTGAGTTATTTTAGAAAAGTCTCCGCTCCACTCTGCTCCTGTGGTGTGAAGCCTCTGATGATGCTTCTGAGGGGTTACAGCACTGACTAAGCTCACAGTCACCCAAGGATGACTGTAGCCCTCCAGGCTCCTCTCTCCATGGAATTTCCCGGTAAGAATACTGGAGCGGGTTGCCATTTCCTTCTCCAGGGCATCTTCCTAACCCAGGGATGGAACCCACATCTCCTGTCTCTCCTGCATTGGCAGGTGGATTCTTGACTGCTCTCCAGCTGGGACCGGGGGATACAGGTAGCTACGTAATTTGCCTGTACTGGTGGAAAGTATCGCTTCCATCCCACTGAGTGGGGAAGGGAGGGAGTGAATGGGTCATGATTCACATGCCAGTTTCTCACTTCTCGTATTATCTATATTTTCTTAAATATCTCTTCACATGATGTATGTTTGGGGGATCAATTTCAGAGACTTATTAATTTTTTAATTTACCTGTTTTGTTGCAGAGCAGGTCCATGCAGCTCCTCATGCTGTCTTGGTAAGAGTGAAACTCCCCAATGGTCAACGGGTATGTTTTTCACAACTTTTTATTCAGTGTCTCCTAACACCCTCTTTGATACTTCATGTTACAGTGAAAATATAATAGTTATTTAGTGAATAACAGCTCTTTTATTGGCTTCCCAGTTGGCACTAGTGGTAAAGAATCCACCTGCTAATGCAGGAGACACAGAGGCTCAGGTTCAATCCCTGGGTTTTGTATTCACTTCTCTAGAATTGATATACCTGGGGGACATTAGTTAAGGTTTTATCTCTAGACAAGTCACACTCTAATTAATTGCTTCTATAGTGACTTGCCTCCTTTGAACAGGCTTTTTTTTTTTTTTAAACTTGCCCAGTGTAGGTATTACCTGTCCTCCCAGGATTCAATTAGAAGTGAATGAAAAAACACGTGAGAGTGTGTAATAATATCAGTGTAAGATATAATGTTAGGTATTCAAATATATTGAAGTTTTTCAACTATTCACATTTTAATTAATTATTGATATAGCTCCAGATAGCATCTTTAAAATTATATGAATTTTGACAGGACAGTATTTCTGTATTTCTTGATGACATGACATATTTTTAAATATGTAGAAATAAAGATAATTCAGAGCAGCACGGCTAAAGCAGATGGTTCCAGCAGCCACGTAGAAAAAGTTCTGAAACTGAAAAGATTTCAAGTTTTTGAAAAACAAACATGCAAATTTTTCTCCTGTAGAGAGAATTTATAGTTGGTGACTTGGATGACGACTTAAGTTGAGTGTCAGAACTTTCTGATGATTAAAAATTCATAGTAATGAAAAGATATCAAATATTGTGCTGTTAGTGGTATTAAAATAGAGGATGACAAGCCTTTAATCAGGAATGCTGTGCAAGGGAATCCTGAAATGTAGACTTCTGTCAATCAGCATATTGGCTTTATTTTCTTTTTTCATTTATTTTTATTAGTTGGAGGCTAATTACTTTACAATATTGTAGTGGTTTTTGCCATACATTGACATGAATCAGCCATGGATTTACATGCGTTCCCCATCCCGATCCCCCCTCCCGCCTCCCTCCCCATCCCATCCCTCTGGGTCTTCCCAGTGCACCAGCCCTGAGCACTTGTCTCATGCATCCAACCTGGGCTGGTGATCTGTTTCACCCTTGATAGTACACTTGTTTCAATGCTGTTCTCTCAGAACATCCCACCCTCGCCTTCTCCCACAGAGTCCCAAAGTCTGTTCTGTACATCTGTGTCTCTTTTTCTGTTCTGAATATTGGGTTATCATTACCATCTTTTTAAATTCCAGATATATGTGTTAGTATACTGTATTGGTCTTTATCTTTCTGGCTTACTTCACTCTGTATAGTACAATGGGCTCCAATTTCATCCATCTCATTAGAACTGATTCAAATGAATTCTTTTTAATGGCTGAGTAATATTCCATTGTGTATACGTACCATGGCTTCCTTATTGGCTTCCTTATTGGCTTTAAAAGCAACTTGAGAGACCTTGGACTAAATGAGTGATTTTAAATCTATATTCAAAAACCACTACAATATTGTTAAGTAATTAGCTTCCAACTAATAAAAATAAGTGGGAAAAAAAAGGCAAAAAAATAAATACAAATAAATCTATATTCATAAAAACAAAAGAGTCTATAATGTTGGCTTAGAGGCTCAGATAGTGGGGCAAATATGGAGGATGCCCCCCTGGAATGCCATGTTCTTTTTCAATCAATGCAAAAATTTTAATTCCTATCTGTTTTTTATTTTTTGAAATAATATAAGACTCCATGAGGGAAGAAGAAGAAGGAACCCTTTAAAAACATTTTGCAAAATAATATTACAGCTTAAGTTTGTGAGCTTCTGAATTAGATGAATTCTCAAGCCTCTTGGACCTTCAGAATACTGTTCAATGATGCTCTGAATCTGAAAACAGGTGGATAGATGAACAGAGAAACTTTTCAACCTTGCCTCTCTGTCCTCTCAATTTGGTCAAAGTTTTACCTAGTTCATTTCCATTTTTTTTAAACCTGACTCATTTTCGACAGCTAGTTCTTCCAATGCTTTTTGCATCCTCTCAGGGAAGAGCCTCCCAGGAAGAAATGGCTCTTCTCTGAAGAGGATGTCTGGGGTATTGTTGTTGCAAAAAGACCTCATTCTGAGCTCTTCATCACACACAAAGAAGAGATCTTAACCCAGCTTCACCTTTTCTAGCAAAAGGACACAAATGCCAGATGCAGTGCCCATTTATTCTGTCATTCTTCTCCCCAGCCCTTCCTAGGCTGACAGCTGTAGAGCATGAAATAAGGGGTGCTTTTGGCCAGCTAGAAACATAAAAGCCATAAAGAAACAGCACACACTGCACTCATTTCCCATAAAACTGGGCCATTTTTATTACTTTTGATTTATAATAGAAATGACAATTGCATATATTTCTTCATACGTGCACAGAATCAAACACAGAGCTTAAAACTCCCTGAATAGCATGGGACCCTGCCAATTAGGTCTAAAATTGAATACTTTTCCTTGAGTCTAAGAACTTGGAAAACACTCCTGAGGGGCTCTCATTTTCTCTTTCTCTTTTTCTCTCATTCAGACACATACACACACAAACTTATATACATTTTTACCAAATTAATAACCACAGGTTAGAATCCATTATGTCATTATCTCTGTAACACATTTTACATCTAAAATGATTTCCCATGAAAGTAAATTAAAATATTTCAAGAGTTTTCTTCTGCCTCTTTAAAACATTTTCAGCACAGGGAACTATATTCAATATCTCATAATCAACTATAATGGAAAAGGAAAAAAATATTTTCAGAGTGCTGTGTCATATATATTAATTTTAGTATAATACTTTAGGGTAGTATTTATTTTCTTTCCTTCTCTTTGTAATCTTATGAATAAACAATATTTTGGCTAAGAATGGTCCTTTTAGTAAGACACATGGAAATAGATACAGACATACATTATTATATGTAATTTCATGGGGTATACAAAATATATCCAGGGAGCTCAGATCAGAGATCCTTTTTAAGAAGAGAAGGAAGGGAGGTTCATGCAGCACTACATTAATACCATATGCCGCTTCTTACATTACATAGCATAGAAACTCCAGTATATTTTAGAAATGAGAACTTTGAGACTCAAAGGAATAATTAATTCTGTCATGCAGCAAGGACATAGCCCAGTTGGGACTCAATTAATACTTTCTTCCTTCACATGTTTTCCCATTTCACCATCTCCAATGCTAATCAAGAGATGGTGTAGGATTAGCCCAGAAACCATGTTTCTTCTCCAGGAGGCAGTTAAATATCATGACAAAGCATCCTGCCCCATAAGTTAATAATTGGATGAACCTCATCACCCTCATCTGTGAAATGGGAAGGGACACACTAATTGTGGCATGTGGATGCTGTGAAGAGCAGATGATTTACTCTAGATAAAGAGCTTAGAACATTCATACAACATAGAATGTTTCATAACATGGAATATGAAGGTCTCCCAGAATATTCTAATAACCATTACTATTTCTCTTATTCTGATAGCTTTTTTTTAAAACCCTTTTTTAAACCTTTTTTTTTTAAACCTCTTACTCTGTGATTATATGGCTAGTACTCCCCCTCCACCTCCAGAAATTACTTTCTTTTTCTTTTCTCTTTCAGATAACTGTTCTGGTATTTCGATAAAAAGACAATGCAAATATGTTAGCAAATAAGGTTAAAATGAGCCAAGGGAAATTGACTATATTAGCCTATTTTCCTGTCACTGAAGACTTAATTCTCCTGCTAGACAAAGCGTAGCTGATGTGGCAGCTTGTGAAGTATTGGTACGCAGAGTTGGTGCATCCATGGTAAATTCAGCGGTTCCTGACTCATTTCTGCAGGATTTAACTCTCTGTTTTCTGGTGGCATTATAAAGCAAGGTTTTAAAAACCAATTCCCTTCTATCACTTGTGTCGTATGTTTACAGACTGTATTTATTGCCTTGATTTCACTCTTGAGTTACAAACCTGTTTATTAAAAACCTGTTCTTTAATATTTGGTCACATCATGAAGCGTTTAAGATCTTAGTTCCTGCACCAGGGATTGAACCCGGAGCCCCCAGCAGTGGTAGTATGGAGTCCTAACCACCAGACCACCAGGTAAATCCTTCTTTTCTCTGTGAGATGCTTCATGAGTTTCTAAAAGGCCACTCAGGCTCAATATGACCTGTATTCCTTTTTCTTTCCTCCAAAGTCCTTCAGCTCATTATGCAAACTTGATCTTCATTTGGAGACCTGTTGTATATCTAGGCACAATGGCAGAAATCTTGCAGCCATTCTGATTCTTCTGTGGTTTAAAAAAAAAAAATCTTGAATATTGCAATAGCTCCTTAATTCATCTCCCCAAACCCGGTCTCTCTCTCTCTCTCAGTTACAAACTCCCCATGACAGCAACCATGATATTCCTGACGTGTAAATCTTGCATGTCTTCTAAGCTACTGCTGCCCCTTCAAATAGTCATCCTTTCTAAAGAGACATCGATAGACATTTCTTTTCCTGTTAGAAAATTAACAAATTCATCATGGCACTTAAAATGCTTTATTCTGACTTCTGCCTTTTAACCTCATTTCCCTTTCTGTTCCCACTTTCTTCTCACAAAACATGCCCAGTATGCTAGTATATAGAAATACATATTGACCTTTCTAAAGCATACCATCAAGCACTTTCAGACTCAGAAGCAGTTCCCTTCAGCTAAAATACGTGGGTTTCATTTCTCTCTCTCTGTTGAGCTCCTTCTGGTTATTTAAGACTCAATCAGTACCATCTCATCTGTGAAGCACCTTGACAGCTTATGCCAGGTTAGGAAGCCATCATACCTTGTGAATACTTGGTTGCTTCCCAGATAAGCTCAGAGGGAAAGAATCCATCTGCCAGTGCTGGAGCACAGGTTCAAACCCTGGGTAGGGAAGATCCCTTAGAGTAGGACGTGGCAGCCCTCTGCAGTATTCTTGCCTGGGAAATCCCATAGACAGCGGAGCCTGGGGGGCAGGGGGGCTGCAGTCCATGGGGTCGCAGAGCCAGACATGACTGAGCATACATGCAATGGCTACTTTTATGTGTTAACTTGGCTAGGCTACGGTGCCCATTTGAGTGGTCAAATACCAGCATAGATGTTGCTGTGAAGGCATATCTTTAGATGTGAAAAACATTTAAATCAGTAGACTTTGAGTGAAGCAGATTACCTTTAACAATGCAGGTGAAACTCATCCAATCAATTGAAGATCTTAAAAGAAAAACCTGAGGTCACCAAAGAGGAAGGGATTCTATTTTTAGATGGTTCCTGCTGGAATTTCCAGTCCTGTTGCCAACCCACATAATCGCATAAGCCAACTCCTTAAAATCTATCTATGTGTTTATCCATGCATATATTTTATTGATTCTGGTTCTCTGAGGAACCCTACTATAGGAGATAATATATGTGTGTGTGTATATATGTATATATGTGTGTGTATATATATATATATATATATATATATATCTCATATTATATATTATAGTACTTAAAATAATACCTGTCTATAGCAAGTACTTTAGTCAGAGCATATAGTTAGATATAACTTAAATTCTGTTAATCATCCAATATAAAAATTAATCAAACTGTGGCTGCCTTTTGGCTGAATCAGAATGAAGAGCTGACAAGAATTTTCTCTCCTCAGGAGTTTCTTCCATTGTTCTTTATAAAGTTCATTTTTTAAGTACATATCTGTAATCCTTGGAACACTTTTTCAAATCCAGTGGGTTCAAACTCTAGATTAGATTTGTAGTTTTCATTTTAAGTTTACCTGCAACACAGTAAATGCCCCACTAGATAATACTAATGGTGTCCTTGTAGAAGGCCCCAAATATAGATCTCCAGATTTAGGCTTAAATTTTGTGATGTACTTACAGCATTGGGATCAGCGACCACGTTATACTAACATAATTTTCCCCAGACAGTGCCTGCCAGGACAAGACTTGTAGTGATAATTTTAGTTAACTGAAAACACATTAAAATCAAGTTGGGAGTCAAGAGATGGGTGTGTGAGTGCGTGTGCATCCTAAGTCTCTTCAGTCATGTCTGAATCTTTGTGACCCCATGGACTGTAACCTGCCAGACACCTCTGTCCATGGGGATCCTCCAGACAAGAATACTGGAGTGAGGTCCTATGCCCTTTTCCAGGGATCTTCCCAACTCAGGGATTGAACCTGTGTCTCTTATGTCTCCTGCATTGGCAGGCGGGTTCTTTATCCACTGAGACACCCGGGAACCCGGAGATGGGTGAGTCAAGACTTACTCTCTAGGCTTTATGGTAGATTTCAATTGTCAGTGGGTAACATGTAGAAAAAAAAGAAAGAGCTAGTCCCATCAGACTGCAAGGAGATCAAACCAGTCAATCCTAAAGGAAATCAGTCCTGAATATTCATTAGAAGGACTGATGCTGAAGCTCCAATACTTTGGTCACCTGATGCAAAGAGCTGATTGATTAGAAAAGACCCTGATGCTGGGAAAGATTGAAGGCAGTAGGAGAAGGGGACAACAGACAACGAGATGGTTGGATGGCATCACCAGCTCAATGGACATGAGTTTGAGCAAGCTCCGGGAGATGGTGAAGGACGGGAGAGCCCGGCGTGTTGCAGTCCATGGGGTCACAGAATTGGACACAGCTGAGCGACTGAGCACCAAGTCCCATCAGAGATCCACCAAATCATAATCTCTGCATGTTAGACACATCTGTATTTGTATAGACATATTAGATGTTAGACACATATGTATTTCTGTGTTTATTATTGTTGTTGTTCAGTTGCTAAGTCGTGTCCGACTCTTTGTGACACCATGGACTATAGCACGCTAGGATTCCCCGTCCTACACTATCTACCAGAGTTGCTCAAGTTCATATATATCTCTCTGTGTGTGTATATATAATAGTCTATAATATTATATATAATATATATTCTTGTATGTGTGTGTATATATAATACATATATTCTAAAATTTTACAATTATAAAATATACATCTGTTTAAAAATACTAGTTATCTTATTGAATGCAATTTGTTGTTCTTAGTGTCTAGAAAGAAGGTGTTAAACAGCTTTCATGTGACCCATTCTCTTTCTTTGGGGTCAGAACTTACTTGAGTAAGTAAAGAAAAAAAAACAAAAATGCAGATGATGGCATCTAGTCTCCTTGTCAATAGACCTTCAGTTAAAAAGACTAACAATATTTGCTTGGTGGGAGAGTCTATATCTAATAAAAGCCCTTAGCAGGATCTCCCCTGGTTAAAGGATTGCTACTTGTGAATAAACTTAAAGTCAATGAGACTTAGTTCCCTGGAGAAGGTCTCCTAACTGGCACCACTCTCTGGAGTGTAAAATGAAGATGCTTCATAACTTAGATATTCTTCACTTGGAGGATAACCTTTAATCCTCACTTGGAGATCCCATCTCTTATTCTAAACCAGAGAGTACAGGCCTGATACAGAAAGGCAGATCTGGGAAGCTACCTTGTTATTCCAGCCTCTCTCTGCTTTGCCTGAGTGTTTTTATTGCCTGTATCCTTGGGGTTATAAGTAAAGTCTGATACTACTAATATTATCTATTAAGATTGCTGATGTTTTTGAGCATGACTTGACAAAACTGTCACTTTGTTAACTCTGATAGCAGTGAGTAATTTTGGGCATTTTGGCTTGCCAGCTAAAAGAGCTGTTTTGGGAATGGGGAAATGGACAATATTTTATTTTATCCTAATGACCACGACTTAGCAACTGAACGACAACAATGGCCATAGACTACAAACACCAATACCGAGATAGGTAAAAGAAGTCAAAGGAATAAACAGCCTGTGAACATTAGACCATACTATCCCCTGCTTTCTTATGTCACAGCACACTTTTATATTTCAAAGGGGGATAAAGCATAGGGGCACAGATTTGTTAATCTCTTTCTCATGAGATTAACATTATGGACATCTGTGGGGATGACAGTCTTATTTTTAAAAACATAGCTAGCTTTGATGGAATATGTCCTTCACTTTATGTCCTGAATTCCTGGAGCAGCTATATTGGTCATTCTAAGAAGCCTTATTTACTCAGAAATCCAAGGCAATGCCCCTGAGACTCTTGCTAATCGATGTGAACAACGTAAATGATTTCATGCCTGTTTCCAAATTAGTTAAATCACATCTGTTAATGATCACTTCTATTTCATAATGGGTCTGCAGAGATGCCATAAAATCTATTTGCAATAAAATTGTTGCAAGTCTTCTCTGAGTCCTAACTAGGCTTCTAAACTTCCCACAGTTATAAATGGAAACAGGGAGTTTCCTCTCTATGGGTTGGGTGAGCTAAATACACCAGTTATTTTTCTTCCCTGTGTCTGGGAGTACATTTAAAATGTCACTTTTCTGGGGAATTCTCTAGCTGTCCAGTGGTTAGGACTGCATGCTTCCACTGCAGGGGACCTGGTTTCGATCTCTGGTGGGGGAACTAAGATCCTGCAAGCTCTGTGGTGCCACAAAAATAAAATAAAATATCACTTTTCTTTCACATTTTATTTATCTATTTTTTGTTCTGGTAAGAACACTTAACCATCTTAAATTTTTAAGTGGGCAGTACACCATTGCTGACTAGAGACACAACGTTGCAGAGCAAACCTCTAGAGCTCCTTCATCTTGCTTAACTGAAACTTTTGCTCGTTGATCATCAGCTCCCCTTTTCCCCCTCTCCCATCCCCACTCGACTCTGTTTCCATAAGTTTCTGGTCTGCCATATCTGAGAAATCACTGCCAACACAAAGGTCAGGAGTTGTATGGATTCAGATCTTACATTTAAATCTTTAATCCATTTGGACTTGTTTTTTGCATATGATGTGAAATAAACATCAAATTTAATCTTCTGCATGTAAGTATCCAGTTTTTAACACCCTTTATTGTGAAGAGACTATCCTTTCTGCATTGCATATTCTCCATACCCTTGTTAAAGATCAGTTGACCATATATGTGTGAGTTATTTCTTGGATCTCTATTCTGTTCCATTGGTCTATATGTCTGTCCAGACCAGCACTATAAAGTTTTATTTACCGTATCTTTGTAATGTATTTTGAAGTCAGGAAATATGATACCATCAGCATTGTTTTTCATCAAATATGATTGACTATTTGGGGTCTTTTCTGGTTCCATATGAATTTTATGTTGTTGCTTTTTCTATTTCTATGAAAATGTTATTGGGATTTTTATAGGGATTGCATTAAATCTATAGACTAATTCCAGTAGCATGGGCATTTCAACAATATTTATTCTTCTTGTCCATGAGCACAGATGTCTTTCCATTTATTTGTCTTCAGTTTTTCTTCTTTAAAAAAATTTTATTTTTTTTTAATTGAAGGATAAGTGCTTACAGAATTTTGTTGTTTTCTATCAAACCTCAACATGAATCAGTCATAGGTATACATACATCCCCTCCCTCTTAAAGCTCCCTCCTGTCTCCTTCCCTTTCCCACCCTTCTAGATTGATACAGAGCTCCTTTTTGAGTTTCCTGGGACATACAGCAGATTCCCATTGGCTGTCTATTTTACATATGGTAATGTAAGTTTCCATGTTACTCTGTACCTACATCTCACCCTCTCCCGTCTCCCCATGTCCATAAGTCTGTTCTTACAGTTTCTTTCAACAGTGTTTTATAATTCTCAGTGTACAGACCCATACTTCTTTGGTTAAGTTTGTTCCTAAGTGTTTCATTCTTTTGATACTATTGTAAATGGGATTGGTTTCCTAATTTCTTTTTAGGGTAGCTTTTTGTTCGTGTATAGAAATGGAGCTGGTTTTTCTATGCTGCTTTTGCATCCTGCAACTTTACTGAATTCATCTGTTCTACATTTTAAATGTTCCCCATTGCTCTGCTTACCTGCCACAATATATAAGGGAAAAATGACAGAAGAAAATGCCTTTTCTTTTTTTGAAAGAAAGGTTGACAAGAAGCTTAACTGGGTGTGACATGGCTTAATGTCAGTAAAGTGCTGGGGATAATCTAAAACATTCTGACCCAAAATCTTGGAGCCCTGACCTCTCAACCTGACCTTTCAACTTTGCAACTTACTAGCTATTTAGACATGAGGAAGTCAATAACTTCTCTGAGTTTGACATTCTACTTCCAAACATAAGTCACTGAACTAGATAGTGGGTAAATTTCTCTGGCCCTACTTATTTTGACCCAATTAACCTTTAGTTCTATGATTTATGATTGTACTTGCTATTTTCTATTAATTGTTGAGTATCAGAGATTAAAATTTATAAATAAAAATTCTAATTCTCATTTATTTCAAATTTTCTCCAGCATTTCAATCCAAGTTCCCAACAATCAAAGGAGAGTCCTCAGGGATCTGGGGACTATTTCAAGCAGCAGCAAATGAGAACTTGGTTAGCAGTTCTGCTTTTAAAGTTAAACATTAATTCAATGTGCTTAGTCAATTTCATGACTTATCCAGTTGTTTGGTAAAAATTATGTGATTTCCCCTCTGCTATGATCCTTTAAGTAAAAGTGGTGCTCTGGCTCTGCTGCCATCACGGCATCTTCTAGCCACATATGACAATTTAAAAAAATGCATATAAAATAATTAAAATTAAATGCAATTAACATTTTATTTCCTCAAGTGAATGCGCTATATTTCCAGTGTTCATTATCCCTATGTGACTAGTGGATATGTGCTTGACAGTTTAGATATAGAATATTTTCATCATCACAGGAAGATCTACCATATATTCCTATACTACAAATAGTTTAGTGGCTTTGTCGCTATTGTTGCCATTGCCTGGGAATCCTGAGTACTTTCTGAAATATGGAAACCCAGTTGATAATTACAGCTGAATGGATGTTAAAGAATGTCAACTTTTGTAATAATAGAAATAAAGTACATGTTGAGAGAACAATAGGATTCGTATCAAGTTCTGCAGTTTACAAGGTGAGATGCAGGATTTTAAGCTCTTCACTTAGATTACTAATGTGTCTAGACACAGTTGCCTTATTGTATTAGGTTAACCAAAAAACAAAAAATGCATTTCCTATTTCATAGGGGTGTTTTGAGGATAAAAAAGGATATTACACAAAAACAAGCCTTATGTCTCACTAATATTTATATATTTTGAATCCGTCATGGTGCCAAGCACATCTAGGTATTCAATAAACTGATAGGCTTGACAATGAATGTTCATTGATTTGTATAACCATTGGTATGGACATGTTGAAAATGATCCTTTGTACAAATTTTATAAGCATAGTTTTGGTCATCAAGGGAAAAAAAAAATTCACTCTACTAAAACTCATTCTCACAGATTTATTCCCAAATTTAATATGTTGGAGGAAAAGAATTACTCTCAAATTTGTGGAATTGTATACCAAATTTAATTGTAAAGTACTGGCCAATATTTGCATCTGTTCTAAGGTTAAAGAGATGATCATGATTTTTCTATCAACTAAATCATATCTAAGTGCTATCCACTTCTGACTATTTTAAAAATTTCAACCTATCTTTAAAGTGAGACATTGCTCATTCCTGTTAGTCTGGTATTAAGAGAAGTAACAAAACATCTTTGAGAAAAAGGATCTATCTATCAATCCATCTAATCACAGCAGGCAGAGGCTAAGTGTTCTTCCTGGCCATAACATCTAAATATTATGAACTAATCAAAGGGTCACAGTAAATGTGTGTGTGTGTGTGTGTGTGTGCACGCGCGTGTGAGTGCACACACGCATGCATGTGTTTGGGAAGACACAAGCTCAAATATTAACAATTTTGATCTCATAGTAGAGGAAACTTGAGTACTTATTTATAAAATTTCAGCAATATGTATCAACTTATTTCCCTTTTTAAATGACTTTGTGGATGTCTTGTATTATTATATATGTATGTGTGGCAAGTGAAACAATAACATATTTATATATAAACTTTCAACCTATCTCCTCCTCAATTCTATTGCCTTCTTGCCAGAAATCCTGCACATATTTCTCTATGCTCATGTAAGTGTATAAAAGCATTTACATATATATACACACAAATGTCTGTGTATCAGGGAATTTTCTTAGAAATAAATATGTTACCTGGATATTTTTCTTAACAATAAGTAATGACATACAGGAATGTAAATATAGGTAATTTTCTAATTTTGTTGTGTTTAAATACATGCAGTTCTACATGTGACTATATAATATATACAGCCTATATGGTTGCATGTTTAGGGCATTATGTTTTTTATTTTTAGTTTATCTTTTTTGCGTGTCTTACCATCTCTAGTCTTTCCCACCACTCATGAAATAACCTCCCTTCTTACCCAAGTCAACACTCTAGCATCTGTCTTCTGTTCCATATTCATATAACAAATAAATCTGTATAGATATGATAGTCTTTGTAGTGTGCTGGGAAAAAATTAAATGGCATTCAGTGTAGTTCTCTGAATATTATTTTTTTCTGTCTGTCAATATTATCTTATGAAAATCTCTCCAGGATGACTGGCACAATTCCCATTCTATGGTACATAATAGCTGCATAATATTCTATATTGTGGAGCTAAGATAATTTGTTCAACCAACATTAATTTTGTGCAGTTGATTGCCTAAATAACTTTTTAAAGATTTTTTAGTAAACAGATATATTGAAAAAGAGACTTCCAGGAAATTTTGGGTAAAATATATATGCATTTATTATTTTAAAGCATAGCTGTATAGTTTTTCTGCCACAAGTCACCCGAACTGAAGTTCAGGAAACCATGGAACGGAAATGAGAGGTCACTACCAAACCCTTCCTGAATTCTCACCAAAGTTGTGAGCTTAAAAAGTGGTTATTGGTTTCTTCTAAATTTATGTTTGGCTTTTAAGCAGGAACAGGTACCTGCATTAGAAACTGGTTCCTGGGCAGAGATTCTGCTATACATAAAACATGTGGCCTTGGCTTTGAGACTGAAAAGTGGTCAGAGTCTCAAAACATCTTGAGGAGACTGAAAACTGGAAGGGACTCAAGGTGACTGTTACTGGAAATTAGAAGGCAAGGAGGAAATTGTTTTTGAAAGCTGGAGAAAGAGTGACACCTGTAAGAAGTGGATGAAATATTTTGGAAAACTGTCCCTAAAATGATACAGACAATGAAAATTTCACCAAACAATATTGCCAATCTGGCTAAAGAGGTTTCCGGGCATAATGTTGTAAGTGCCAACTGGTAATTTCTACCTTCCTGTGTAAGAGTAAGTAGAGAAGGGAACTAAAGAAACTGTTCATTTTAAGTTATAATTTGTATAAAATATAAAGAAGTTGGGACTAGAGAATTTAAAAAATAACATTGTTTCTCATCCCCCCTGTACCTCCTAAGAAAGCTCACAAGGTGAGAACAATTATTTAAAACAGGATGTTGCCAGTAAAATGCAATCACAAGATGCCTCTCTGACATACTCTGTTGAGACCACATAGCCGGTGTATTCTAAGATATTTAAGGGTGGCTCTTAAAACTCTCTTAGGAAATATGACTTCTAAGAATCTTAAAGCTGTATTTTGTAGACTCTTTTCAAATAAGACAAAAATGCTTTTCAGCATCTTCAGAGCATTGTCTGAAAGTACCATCCATTGCAGCCTAAGGTATAAAGAGATTTGTCTCCAAGGTGAGGTCTGTTTGTGTGTGTGCCCCTGTCTAATCAAGCAAGGACCATTAAGATGCATAGAAACCAATCAACAATTTAATAGAACTGTAGTGGTTGAAGCACCGCCTGCTTGGAATGAAAAGGACAAAGAGTAATTTAAAATGAGAAGAAACCCCAGGGACCCCACATTTTACTGACAGGAAGCCAAATGAGAAAACAGCTGCCAACAAGGGCCACTTCCTGAGGAGGAACTAGAGAAGGCAGAGGGCTTTGCATGCATTCACTTTCTTTATTGGGGGTCACCTTTAAGGGAAGAAAGGGAGGTGATCCAGTCTAAGTCAGTTAAGTTGCTCAGTCATGTCTGATTCTTTGAGAGCCCATAGACTGCAGGACGCCAGGCTTCCCTGTCCATCCCTAACTCCCAGAGCTTGCTCAAACTCATGGCCATCGAGTCGGTGATGCCATCCAACCATCTCATCTTCTGTCATCCCCTTCTCCTCCTGCCTTCAATCTTTCCCAGCATCAGGGTCTTTTCCAATGGGTCCGTTCTTCACATCAGGCAACCAAAGGATTGGAGTTTCAGCTTCAGCATCAGTCCTTCCAATGAATATTCAGGACTGATTTCCTTTAGGACGGACTTGTTGGATCGCCTTGCAGTCCAAGGGCCTCTCAAGAGTCTTCTCCAACAACACAGTCCAAAAGCATCAATTCTTCAGTGCTCAGCTTTCTTTATAGTCCAGCTCTCACATCTCACATCCATGACTACTGGAAAAGCCAGACAGACCTCTGTTGACAAAGTAATATCTCTGCTTTTTAATATGCTGCCTAGGTTGGTCATAGCTTTTCTTCTAATGATCGTGTCTTTTAATTTCACGGCTGCAGTCACCATCTGGAATGATTTTGGAGCCCAAGAAAATAAAGTCTCTCATTGTTTCCATTGTTTTCCCATCTATTTGTCATGAAGTGATGGGACCAGATGCCATGATCTTAATTTTCTGAATGTTGACTTTTAAGCCAATAGCCCTGACCAGTTGGACCTTAAGGTAATTGACTAATAATATTTTCTAAGAGGGGCTTCCCCAGTGGCTCAGCAGTAAAGAATCTGTCTGCAATACAGGAACCATAGGAAACATGGGTTCAGTCCCTGTGTTGGGAAGATCCCCAGAAGGAGGTCATGGTAACCTGCTCCTATATTCTTGCCTGGAGAATCCCATGGACAGAACAGCCTGGCAGGCTATAGTCCATGGGGTCACAAAAGAGCTGGACATGACTGAGCAACTTAGCATGAATTTCTAAGAGAAAGATTCCTTAGAATGTCCTCAAGCAAGGATTACTTATGGCCAATAAATTCAGACTCAGAGTCATGCTTTTTGAAGAATGTCACATATGCTCTTTGCTTGCACTATAAAATGGAGAGATTTCATAACTTAAATGCTCCCTGTTGTATGAGATAATAACCTGTAAAACTTCACTTTGGGATCTCATCAATTAATCTGGGACAGAGAATATCTGACAGGAGAAGGAAGGACCTGGGGCATCGGGTGAGGTGTCTTTGGCCATCTCTGTTTTTTCTGAGACTCTTGAATGCCTGTGTTCTGAAAATTACTACTAAAGCTTGATTCCAGATCCATTAGTTTGTTAGACCTGCCATAATGCAGTAACAAAAACCGGGTAGCTTAAACAATGGAAATTTATTGTCTTACAATTCTGGAGGCTAGTAGTCTATTCACGGAGGTGTTGGCAAGTTTGATTCCTCCTGGGGGTATGTGGGAAAAATATGATCCATACTTCTCCTACCTTCTGGTGGTTTGCTGGAAATCCCTGGCTTGTAGATACATCACCCAGATCCTTTCCTCCAAATTCACATAGTGTTGTCACTGTGGGTGACTATCTCCAAATTTCATCTTTTTACAAAGACACTAGTCCTAGTGGACACTAGTCATTCTTCCTAAGCTATGTGACCTCAACATAAAGAACAGAATAGTGGTTCTAAAGAGTGAAAGCAGGTGGGGGAAGCTTGGATTGGGAGTTTCCAACTAGCAGATACAAACTATTATATGTAGAATGCATAAACAACAAGGTGCTATTGTTGCACAAGGAACTATGTTCAATATCCTGTAATAAACTGTGTGTGTGTGTTTGTTAGTCACTCAGTCATGTCCGACTCTTTGCGACCCCAGAACTGTAGCCTGCCAGGCTTCTCTGTCCATGGAATTCTCCAGGCAAGAATACTGGAGTGGATTGCCATTCCCTTCTCCAGAGGATCTTCCTGACCCAGGGATTGAACTCTGGACTCCTGCATCACAGGCAGATTTTTTACCATTTGAGCTACAGGGAAGTCCTAATAAACTGTAATGCAAGATAACAAAAAAAATCACTTAAAATGTGACCTTGTCTTAACTAATTACAATGAGTCTATTTCCAAATAAGGTGACATTCTCCAGTACTGGGCATTAGTATTCCAACATATGGATTTGGGGGTCACAGAATTCAACTATAACACCAGTAAGATTCTTTGTTTTGTATGGGTATCATTTTACAATCTGATTTGCATTTCAGCTCATTTTCTAGGGAGATGGAACAGTTTAGCTCATTTTCTTTTCCATTTATTTTTATTAGTTGGAGGCTAATTACTTTACAATATTGTAGTGGTTTTTGCCATACATTGACATGAATCAACCATGGATTTACATGTGTTCCCCATCCTGATCCCCCTCCCACCCCTCTCCCTCCCCATAGCTCATTTTTAATTGAGAAAAAGGATGACTCAGAGAGCAGAGCTAAGAGCCCAGTGGGTGGAGTAATGAGCCATGAAGAAGCAGTTCAGTTCAGTTCAGTTCAGTTCGTGTCCAACTCTTCCTGACCCCATGAACCGCAGCATGCCAGGCCTCCCTGTCCATCACTAACTCCCAGAGTTTACCCAAACTCATGTCCATTGAGTCGGTGATGCCATCTAACCATTTCATCCTCTGTCGTCCCCTTCTCCTCCTGCCTTCAATCTTTCCTAACATCAGGGTCATTTCAAATGTGTCAGCTCTTCGCATCAGGTGGCCAAAATATTGGAGGTTCAGCTTCAACATCAGTCCTTCCAATGAACACCCAGGACTAATTTCCTTTAGGATGGACTGGTTGGATCTCCTTGCAGTCCAAGGGACCCTCAAGAGTCTTCTCCAACACCACAGTTCAAAAGCATCAATTCTTCTTCGCTCAGCTTTCTTTTCTTTTCTTTTTTTTTTTTTGCGCTCAGCTTTCTTTATAGCCCAACTCTCACATCCGTACATAACTACTGGAAAAGCCATAGCTTTTACTAGACGGACCTTTGTTGACAAAGTAATGTCTCTGCTTTTTAATATGCTGTCTATGTTGGTCACAACTTTCCTTCCAAGGAGTACCTTTTAATTTCATGGCTGCAGTCACCATCTGCAGTGATTTTGGAGCCCCCAAAAATAAAGTCAGCCACTGTTTACACTGTTTCCTCATCTAATTTCTCCTTGTTCAGTTCTAACTGTTGCTTCCTGACCTGCATACAGGTTTCTCAAGTGGCAGGTCAGGTGGTCTGGTATTCCCATATTTTTCAGAATTTTCCACAGTTCAGTGTAATCCACAGAGTCAAAGGCTTTGGCATAGTCAATACAGCAAAGCTGCTGTTAAATTGAGCAAGTAGTCATACGTCCACCTGGATTTCAGATTTGCTTTAGAAGGTAAAAACTAGGCACCTCTGATTTCCCCCTTTCTAAACAGAAGTGCCTGTGGTTATCATTTTGTCACCATTTTATACTGAAGGCATAGAGTAGGGTGTATGCTTTTTCTCTTTAGTTAGCAGGTCTTGGTATCAAAAGAAACTATACATGGAGAACTACACATGATCAACCACTCTTGGGGAACTTATCTGCATGTGGACTTGACTTAAATGATGAGATACTAGGCTTTGAGGTTATAGTATGATAAGATGAAATCTAGAATTCTTAGGGGCAGAAGGTGAGTGTATTTAGCACATGAGAAGAATGTGATTTTTGTGCCCACAGAGTAAACTATGAAAGTAAAAATCGCTCATTCATGTCTGACTCTTTGCGACCCCATGGACTGTAGTCCTTGGGATTCTCCAGACCAGAATAAAGGGTAGCCTTTCCCTTCTCCAGGAGATCTTCCCAACCCAGGGATTGAACCCAGGGCTCCCACACTGCAGGCTGGGACTTTACCAACTGAACCACAAAACTATGGCAGACTATATTTTCCCAAGATGGTTGGAACAGTGTCTCCTACCCATCATGCTGATTTACCAAGTTACTCTGCTACTCCACCATTAAGAAAGAGGGTCTATTTCTTTCACCTTTTGAATCTGTTTGAGACCTGTGACTTCACTGAAGAGTACAGTATGTTGGAAAGACACTATTCTTTAAAGCCACAGCCTTTGGCTTCATGGGTTCTGCATACTCCATCATGGAACGTTTGCTCTTGGAGCCCCTCACCTGAACCCCAGTTTCTGTATTGTGAGAAGCACGATCCAATGGAGATATTGTGCAGGTGTTTTAGTCAACAGTCCCAGAGGACAACTGGTACTGGGTGGATGCTCTGGACAGCCCTTGGACGACTGCAGTCACCAGTCAAAAACTGATGGCAGCCGTATAAGATACCAGATAATGACTAGAGAGTTTGGTCAACCCTCAGAAAGAGAGATTAATAATTATTAACTTGGAAAGTTTCTATTATAGCAATATATGACATAAGAGAGAAACAAAGCTTCTTGTATAACACTGAGTTCTGATCCACTGAACATAATTTTGCATATTGCTTTCTATATCTGAAGAATTTTTTAATGTGTATCTGAAGAATATTCATTCTAATTTTATCTCTGGTATGTCTTTGCCAAGGTTTGGTATTAGGGTCATGCCATCTCCTTCCTTTTCTTTTCTTTCTTTTTTTGATAAAATACTTGCATATAATTATTATTATTTTCTCTTAGTCTGATGTAACCCAACAATGAAATTACATGAGCTTGGAGAACTCTTTTTGGAAAAGTTTCTGATTCTGAATTCAATTTATTTAATACCCATAAAACTAGCCTGATTTTGCCACATCTTACATGAATTTTGATAAAATTTATTTTGCCATATTTATCAGCTTAAAGTTGCTCATGATCTTCCTTACTCAATATACTTTTAAAACCTCTGAGATCTGTATTTAATAAGCTCACTTTAATTCCTGATATTGTGATTTATGTTTATGTGTTCTCTCCCATTCCTTCTCTCCCCTTTTCTTTTCTTCCTTTTACCTTTTCTTTCTCTCTCTTCTCAGTTTTTCTCTTGTTTAATCAAGTTAGTTAGGAGTTGGTCATTTTAGTTGAGCATTTCAAAGAGCCAATTTTTGGATTTGTTAAATTTTTTACTCTGTCCTTATTCTAATTTTTTCAAGAAGTTATTATCTAATTTCAGTATCTTTTATTTATATTGGCCTCACTTGGGTTTACTTTTCTTTTCTTTTTTCACTTGGTCTACGAAATGTGAAAACTGAATCCACTAGTTTTAGATATATGTTTTCTTCTAATGTAAGAATGTAAAATTATGTTCCCGTCTATGAACAGTTTTAGCTGCATCCCAGAGAAATTGTTTTGTGTTATCATTCAGTTAGAAATATTTCTAATTATCATGAATTTTTTGATGCATAACTTACTTACAATGATTTTAGTTTAAAATGTCGAGGCTGACCTAGCTAGCATATTTCAATCAATTTATAATTTAGTTCCACTATGGACAGATAATATATTCTCTATATTTCAATCTATTTCAATGTATTAATATTTTTTTCTGGCTTAGTAAATGGTCTATTTTGGCAAATATACTATAAACAATTGAAAATAATGTGCATTTGCCTGAAGTTGAATGTAATCTTCTACATACATCAATTAAATCAAGGAGATTGACAGTGTTGTGCAGATATGTTGCATTTATGGTTTTGGTCTGGTTGTTTTAACAATCGCTTATAGTAGGGTTTTAAAATATCTTTCTCTGATTGTGAAATTGTTTATTCCACTTAAAATTATCTCATTGCTTTAGATATTTTTGGAGTCTGATATTAGGCAAGTATTCATTTGTAATTGTTGTGTCTTCATGATAAATTGTTTCTTTTATAATTAAGAAAAGTATATTCTGCACAGAATGAAGCCATGATTGGTGTGTAGACAAAAGGATGTGAATAATTGAGACCAGTAATGTTACTACTCTAGATTTTTGAAATGCTACTAAACTAGATTTTTGAAATGTTTTCATATCACATATACTTCTTGGTTTTGCTGAGATAAATCGAACTACTAATAGAAGATCTTGATGATATGTTTTGTTCTTCTGTTTTATAATACTTGTTGAATTACTCTTAGACATCAGTTATGGTACTAAGTGATATAGATACATCAGTGAGGATATTTCACGAAATGCCTGCCCTTGAAGAACTTAAAGCATCTCAGAATTTATTTATCAATTACATAACAATGAGCTAGTGGTAGATAAAAATCATATATCAATCCTTTATATATGTACATCTATGTGTGTATTTGTGTACATATATTTCTGTATCAGTTCAGTTCAGTTGCTCAGTTGTGACCATGTCTTTGTGACCCCATGGACTGCAGCATGCCAGGCTTCCCTGTCCATCACCAACTCCTGGAGCTTACTCAAAATCATGTTGATCGAATCAGTGATGCCATCCAACCATCACATCCTCTGTCATCCCCTTCTCCTCCTGCCCCCAATCCCTCCCAGCACTAGGGTCTTTTCCAATGAGTCAACTCTTCACATGAGTTGGCCAAAGTATTGGAGTTTCAGCTTCAGCATCAGTCCTTCCAATGAACACCCAGGACTGATCTCCTTTAGGATGGACTGGTTGGATCTCCTTGCAGTCCAAGGGACTCTCAAGAGTCTTCTCCAACATCACAGTTCCAAAAGCATCAATTTTTCAATGTTCAGCTTTCTTCACAGTCCAACTCTCACATCCATACATGACCACTGGGAAAACCATAGCCTTGACCAGACAGACCTTTGTTGGCAAAGTAATGTCTCTGCTTTTTAATATGCTGTCTAGTGTGGTCATAGCTTTTCTTCCAAGGAGCAAGCCTCTTTTAATTTCATGGCTGCAATCACCATCTGCAGTGATTTTGGAGCCCCCCAAAATAAAGTCTGCCACTGTTTCTACTGTTTCCCGATCTATTTGCCATGAAGTGATGGAACCAGATGCCATGATATTAGTTTTCTGAATGTTGAGTTTTAACCCAACTTTTTCACTCTCCTCTTTCACTTTCATCAAGAGACTCTTTAGTTCTTTTCTGCTTTCTGCCATAAGGGTGGTGTCATCTGCATATATGAGGTTATTGTTATTTCTCCCAGCAATCTTGATTCCAGCTTGGGCTTCACCCAGCCTGGTGTTTCTCATGATATACACTGCCTATAAGTTAAATAAGCAGGATGACAATATATAGCCTTGATGTACTCCTTTCCTGATTTGGAACCAGTCTGTTGTTCCATGTCCAGGTCTAACTGTTGCTTCCTGACCTGCATACAGATTTTTCAGGAGGCAGGTAAGGTGGTTTGGTATTCCCATCTCTTTCAGAATTTTCCACAGTTTGTTGTGATCCACAAAGTCAAAGGCTTTGGCATAGGCAATAAAATAGAAGTAGATGTTTTTCTGGAACTCTCTTACTTTCTCAATGATCCAACGGATGTTGGCTCTTTGATCTCTGTTCCTCTGCCTTTTGTAAATCCAGCTTGAACGTTTGGAAGTTCAGGGTTCACATATTGTTGAAGCCCAGCTTGGAGAATTTTGAGCATTGCTTTGTTAGCATGTGAGATGAGTGCAATTGTGTAGTAGTTTGAGCATTCTCTGCCACTGCCTTTCTTTGTGATTTGAGTGAAAACTAACCTTTTCCAGTCCTGTGGCCATTGTTGAGTTTTCCAAATTTGCAGGCATATTGAGTGCAGCATTTTCACAGCATCATCTTTTAGGATTTGAAATAGCTCAACTGGAATTCCATTACCTCCACTACTTTAGTTCATAGTGATGCTTTCTAAGGCCCACTTTACTTCACATTCCAGGATGTCTGACTCTAGGTGAGTGATCACACCATCATGGCTATCTGTGTCATGAAGATCTCTTTTTGTGTAGTTCTTCTGTGTATTCTTGCCACCTCTTCTTAATATCTTCTGCTTCTATTAGGTCCATACCATTTCTGGCCTTTATTGTGCCCATCTTTGCATGAAATGTTCCCTTGGTACCTCTAATTTTCTTGAAGAGATCTCTAGTCTTTCCCATTCTACTGTTTTCCTCTATTTCTTTACATTGATCACTGAGGAAGGTTTTCTTGTATCGTCTTACTATTCTTTGGAACTCTGCCTTCAGATGCTTATATCTTTCCTTTTCTCCTTTGCCTTTAGCTTCTTTCTTTTCTCAGCTATTTATAAAGCCTCCTCAGACAACCATTTTGCTTTTTTGCATTTCTTTTCCTTGAGGATGGTCTTGATCACTGCCTCCTATAGAATGTCATGAAACTCTGTCCATAGTTCGTCAGAGAGTCTGTCTATCAGATCTAATCCCTTGATCTATTTGTCATTTCCACTGTGTAATTGTACGATATTTGATTTAGATCATACCTGAATTGTCTAGTGGTTTTCCATACTTTCTTTAATTTCAGTCTGAATTTGCAATAAGGAGTTCATGTCACAGTCAACTCCTGGTCTTATTTTTGCTGATGGTGTGGAGCTTCTCCATCTTTGCCTGCAAAGAACATAATCAATATGATTTCAGTGTTGACCATCTGATGATGTCCATGTGTAGAGTCCTCTCTTGTGTTGCTGAAAGAGGGTGCTTGCTATGACTAGTGTATTCTCTTGGCAAAACTCTGTTAGCCTTTGGCCTGCTTCATTTTGTACTCCAAGGCCAAATTTTCTTGTTACTCCAGGTATTTTTGACTTCCTACTTTTAAATTTCAGTCCACTATGATGAAAAGGACATCTTTTTTGAGTGTTAGTTCTAGAAGGTCTTGTAGGTCTTCATAGAATCATTCAACTTCAGCTTCTTCAGCATTATTGGTTGGAGCATAGACTTGGATTTCTGTGCTATTAAATGGTTTGCCTTGGAAACGAACAGAATTCATTCTGTCATTTTTGAGACTGCACCCAAATACTGCATTTTGGACTCTTTTGTTGACTATGAGGGCTACTCTATTTCTTCTAAGGGATTCTTGCCCACAGTAGTAGATATAATGGTCATCTGAGTTAAATTCGCCCCTTCCACTCCATTTTAGTTTACTGATTCCTAAAATATCGATGTTCACTATTGCCATCTCCTGTTTGAACACTTCCAAGTTACCTTGATTCATGAACCTAACATTCCAGGTTCTTATGCAATATTGTTCTTTACAGCATTGGACTTTACTTCCATTACCAGTCACATCCACAACTGGGCTTTTTTTTTTTTTTTTTTTTGCTTTGGCTCTGTCTCTTCATTCTTCCTGGAGTTACTTCTCAACTCTTCTCTAGTAGCATACTGGGCACCTACCACCCTGAGGAGTTCATCTTCCAGTGTCATATCTTTTTCACCTTTTCATACATTCATGGGATTCTCAAGGGAAGAACACTGAAGTGGTTTGCCATTCCCTTCTCCAGTGGACCACATTTTGTCAGAACTCTCCACCATGACCCATTTGTCTTGGGTGGCCTTACATGGCATGGCTCATAGTTTCATTGAGTTAGACAAGGCTGTGGTCCTTTGATCAGTTTGATTAGTTGTCTGTGATTATGGTTTTCATTCTGTTGGCCCTCTGAGGGATAAGGATAAGAGGCTTATGAAAGCTTCCTGATGAGAGAGAAGCTTCTATATACAAACACATATACATGTATTTTGCTGAATTTATTACTCATTAGTTTTCTTTCCTTCTCCTTATCTGCCTGAAATTCTGTTTCATGTGTCTGATTAGAGTCCTTTGAATATGTTTTGTTTTGTTTTTTTCCCAAGTATGTGTTGTGGAAGATATATTCTAAAGTGGTAATATCCAACCTGAAACAATGGTAAACTTAGACAAGTTAAATTTTATCTAAGTTAATTGTATGCCTTAGAGGAGTTAAGGTTTCCATATTTATGTCTCATCTTTAGTCTGTTCAAATCAACTGCACTCCTTAAAAAGTCTGTCCTGGGCCCAGCATAAAGGCATGTGGAATGTGAACTCAGAGATCTCAGAGCTAATATGCAATGTCCAGTGGAGAAGATAACTGAGACTCAGGGAGAAAAAAAAAAATACTGTGGATGCCGAGCACTGTGAGAGCAGTAGATGTAGTTTTAATAACAGCTTCTTCATGCCCAGTACAATGTTCTTTACTCTGAATAATTAAACATAATTTGGAGAATCTATTCAGTGTATAGAGCTAGTTTACTATAGAGTAACTTGCTATCCTTGGCACTATTTTTCACTTTCCCCCATCAGAATATGTGGGACAGATTGGGTGTATTTGATGCGGTTGGATCCCAACAATCCATCTCAAATCTGTTTTGATTGACAGTTGAGAAACTTGAATTCTTAGCTCCACTAAAAATGTTCGATTATATATTTTATTTAAGATAGTTTTGTCTGCAATAATGATAAAGTTAGCTTTAAAAAAAAATCTAGAGACATTCCAAGCCAGTGTCTAAACTAGAAAAAAGACCTCTTGCTTTTCAATCTTATAAAGCTACTAAGATTCTACATTCTTATTCAGAAGACTTATGTGAATTCAAACAGCTTAAATTTTCATGCAATTAAAATTCAACTTCATTACTAATGTCAAAGGAAGATGGAACATACTTTCTAAGAATATATTACCCACAAAGAATTCCTTTGCATTGCCAAAGGTATAAAAATGAGGATGATTTTTTTGAAAGAATATGTATAAGGACTTCCCTGGTGGTCCAGTGGTTAAGACTGTAGTTCCAATGCAGGAGGTGCGGGTTTGATCTTAGGAAGTAAGATCCCACATAGCTGGCAGTGCAGTCAAAAAAAATATATATGTATACAGTAGGAAGCAGAGTTTCAGGAGGGACTTCCCCCATCCTGGGCAACTGATAACCCTCACCTTGATGGGTTAGTATGAAGTTTAAGTGAATGGCAGTCTCTGAAAGAGTTAATCTAGGGCTGTGACCAGACAGAATAGATACCGAAAATAGCAATACTTTTCCATTTCTTTCTCACTCATCTGAAGAACTTCATAATTATTAATTTATTGACTGACACCTCTAATTCTTTTCAGATTGTAAAATATTAACTGTAATGTGATTAAATGGATACATGGACACATAATGTTCGTAGCCAACTCCTTGTCTTTCTACAACCATACTGATTATATCTAATATTCAAAAAATACTTAAATATGTAAAGTAGATACTGTCAGGGTATCAACATACCATGATCTTTATAATCATTCATTTAGTATGTTTTTATTGAATTCTTAACCATAAACCAGATGTGTGTAAGCTAGCTCCTGGAGATGCATAGAGCTTATAGGCAGGTAGATAATAGGGTTTATTATTGATTTGATCTTTAAGGATATTGCCCTATATTATATGCATCCACAAACTTATTTTTTCCTTTTTCCCATTTCAAACACATACTAGACTAACTTATGATTAGAGTTTTCCCAATTAAAACTCAGGTCTTTATGATTTTTCACATGACCTCTCACAGCTATTGACCAGACTCTTGAGAAATGTGTGTGAGGACTCCCTCTGACTCTCCGGGACCCCCTCCCATACACAGATTCCCTTTCTATAATGAGTTTATAGGTTACAGGAAATAGCATTGCTAAAGGTCCCCAGACATTTTTTTTTTCTCCCGACCAGGTCTACAGTAATAAGAATGAGAGGTGCATTGCCTCCATAATGGGTAACTGATAGAGCCACCACCATCTGCTAATCTGACTTCTTTCCCCTGATCCCAGCCATCAGTGACACAGTGCTCCACTCTGGAAAAGGCAAAGATGTAGAATGTGTGCCTTATCTGCCATGCTTCGTTGGTAACATTCAGTGAAGCTCCTGTCAGTTCTACGCTGCCTGCTCAGCATCCCCATGGGTTCTGAGAATCCAGCATCCATCATGGATCACACCAGAGGCCCAGATGCCAGTCTTTGCTCTGGGCTTACAGAATTCTGAAGCTCACTCCATGAGATAAACACTTGTATAAATGATTCAGGCAAGAACCCAATCAACGGATGGATTTCTTCTTATTGTTCATGTATTTGTTTATATCAACACTGCAGGAGTGGAAGACCCTATAATTAGAGAGCATCTCAGTTGTGGATAGTTCAGCTCGAAATTTGACGTAAAATTTTTCTTGACCTCTATTATTTTTAATTTATTGACTTTTACCAAGGTTTTTAAAGTTCAAATTTTTTAAAAAGGGAGAGAAAGAAGAGAAAAATAGAGGGAGAGAGAGAAGGGAAAACCAGGGATATTTGTCAGACTTTACAGAGTGTTTCCATATCTTTTGGTATTGAAGCATGATTGCTAAGTACATTGAAATGGCCCAGGGAGGTCCATGGCTATTTGAACCACTAATCTCAGTTTTTACATTAGTGGGCATACCGGGATTGGTGCTGAAATTACTATTGTTGGTTTGGATGGGTAAATAGATAGATAGGGAGACAGATACTGGGTTGGCCAAAATGTTTGGTTATTTTCATAAAATCTTACAGCCAACCTGATAGACAGATAGACAGATGATAGAAAAGAAAGATAGATAGATGAAAATAGTAGTTTTCTCTAGGGGGCCACCCCCAATGGATAGATAGATAACTAACTGATGTGTTATCAATGATGTAAAACAAAACTCTGTCTTATCTTCTTTACCGTTTTCTTCTCTGACATTGTAATATCTTTAGAAAGATATAAAGTATCTCATTACCAGCTGAGCCACAGGGGAAGCCCAAGAACACTGGAGTGGGCAGTCTATCCCTTCTCCAGCGCATCTTCCCAACCCAGAAATTGAACCAGGGTCTCCTGTATTGCAGGTGGATTCTTTACCAACTGAGCTATGAGGGAAGCCCATAATATCTTTAGAAAGGTATAACGCATCTCATTCTTTCCACACATAAGGGCAGTAGCAAAAGCTTAACAGCAACAACACTTATTTATTTTCTTGAGTAGAAAAACACACTAAACTTTAAATAACTATTAGGTACCATGCTTTACCTTTATGTTTAACTTGGACCTTATAACAACCCTACAAGTCTGTTTTTACTATTTCCATTTTTATGATTGAGAAACTAATGCTCAGAAAGTTCAAGTTCATTGCCAAGATTTAGAACTCAGACACATGTTTGTCTTCACCCAACATTATTTTATTTAATTTTATGCCTTACAGCTCTGGTGGATGGATACTTTTTGGAGAAGGAAGAAATAAGCACACCTATCATTTGTTGTACTGGTCTTTTACTTGACCTACTTGTCTAAAAAGATTCTTCTGCTAATTTCAGAATCCTAAATTTGTGAGCTATGGAACCATCAAGCTGAGTTAGCTAAATCATACTACCCAATTCCAAGAAAATCATCTCCTCTCCTGATACCAGTAAAAAGGAAAATGGGAGCCAGAGGGAAAGAGAGAAATGAAAATGGAAGAGGAGAAATTGAAGAAGCAGAGACAAACTTCTCAAGTTTTCCATCAACCAGGCTTTTCACCTCTTCTCCCTGGCATATAGAAATAAAGCCATTTTGAACTCCCTTTGCTAAACCCATAAAATCTGTCTTTTTGCATAAGGCACACATACACAGGGAGCTCAGGTCCAGTCTTCACTGCCCATACTACACAGCATCTGGAGGGGCTCTGTATTTCTCCCCCTTCTGACCTCCAGCAACGAGGTCTTAAAACCTCGCTGCAAGACCCCAGCTCTTGCAGCCTGGCGCTCCCCATCTGCAATCTATCTGTATGTCCAGCACAGCTGGGCTCTGAAAGTTGGGCTTATTGCCAGTCATCTCCAGCTCGCCAACTCTTCAGAAGGGCAGCTGGGACCCTAGAACTTCCCTGGGAATTTCCCAGCCGCCAACTCAGATACTGTATCATTGTTCGTTGAACTAAAACTAGTCAAGATTGGCAAAGATAAATTAGCAATCCGTCCGGGAGGACTGCATATCTCATTCAAACATTTGCCCAACACTGATTCCAAGTAGCATTCAACTTTTTCCCCAACAAGCTAACAGATGTGGGCATTAGCAGAGGGAGATAATATGATATTTTGCACAGCACTAGGGCTGGATAGGTTTTCTCTCTAAATGATGTTTTAGAGAAACAGCACAGAAAACATCATTCTACTTTGACAACTGGTTTGAGAGAGCATTGAACATGTTTCTTTTTTTCCAGTTTCATCTCTCAAGGCCAGATGGCCCTCTAGTTTGCAGTTTCTTACAGAATATCTGGAGAACCAGCAAGAGAGGCATTATGTTCTGCCATTTCTGGTATGTGGGTTTTGGAAAAGGTATCTGTTCTTGGTATGAGATCCATTACCTATGGCTGACCAGTTACAGCACCATAGAGTGTTCACCGCTCTAAACATTCCCTATGTTCTGCCTGATTATCTTCCCCTTCCCCCGAACCACACCGCTGGCCTCCACTGATGTTTTTACTGTTTCCAAAGTGTCCCCTTTTCCAGAATGTCACACGGTTGCCATCATTTCATATAATGTAACCTTTTCAGGTTGGCTGCCTTCACTTAGTAATGTGCATTTAAGTTCCTTCATGATTTAGGGCAGGAGGAGAAGGGGGTGACAGATACGATAGGATGGCATCACCAACTTAGTGAACATACATTTTAGCAAACTCTGAGAGATAGTGAAGGACAGGGACTCCTGGTGTTCTGCACTCTATGGAGTCACAAAGAGTTGGACATGACTTAGGGAATGAACAGCAACATGTCTTTTCATGGCTTGGAAGCTCATTTCTTTTTAGTGCTGAATAATATTCCACTCTACAGATGTACTGCAGGTAATTTTATTCACTTATCTACTGAAGGAAATCTTGATTGCTTCCAAGTTTTGGCACTTATGAATGAAGCTGCTAAAAATCATTAGAGTGTAGGTTTATATGTGGATATGTTTTCACCTCATTTAAATAAATAGCAAGGACTGTGATGGCTGGTTCATCTGTATGGGTATGTATGGGTATGTTCATCTATATGGATATGGGTTTGTTTAGTTTTGTGAGTAATAGTCAAAATGTCTTCCCAAGTGGCTGTATTTATATGCAACCTTTATCAATTGTACCCCAATAAAACTAGAAAATATTCTATATATATATTACTACATAATGCAATCTGTCTATGACATTGGTATCATGAATGAGTCTGTTGTGGTTCTGAAAAAAACTGAAACTCTGAAATTTTAAGTTATTTTCAAGTTTCCTCAGCTCAGTAAGTGATGAAACAATCATCAAATCTATTATAATTTGTAATAAAGCAGAGTAGAAGAATGCAGGCTTCAGAAGCAGGTGGATGGACATTTGAACCCGTGCTCTGCTGTCCTATTATGACAGTTACTTCGCAGATCACTAAAGGGCACTGAATTTCAGGTGCATCATCAGAGAGATGGACACTGAAACTACCCAGGGCTAGAGACAAACAGGCACAATGCTTACCGCACAGTAGTCATTCAATAAGTGGAGGTCTTACTGCTCTTCCCATGACTACCTACTGGGGGTGGGGTAGAGAGATGATTTTTCAATAAATTCTGCCCCATGTTGAGGTTGAACAAGGTCTAGGGTTGGTTGCAATTTAGGTTGGAAATTTAATGGACCTAGTTATAGGAAATTAAGCAGCAGGATGTGAAAAAAAGAAAACAAAACATAGAGCTTGAAGTTCCTTTCTTTGGTAATTCATTCTCTTATTTTAGAGGCACCATTAGGGTGTCTCTGTGCCTAAAGTCAGCTTCCCTGATAGCTCAGTTGGTAAAGAATCTGCCTGTAATATGGGAGACCCCGGTTCAATTCCTGAGTTGGGAAGATCCACTGGAGAAGGGATAGGCTACCCACTCCAGCATTCTTGGGCTTCCCTGTGGCTCTGCTGGTAAGGAATCTGCCTGCAACGCGGGAGACCTAGGTTCAATTTCTGGGTTGGGAAGATCCCCTGGAGAAGAGAAAGACTACCCACTCCAGTATTCTGGCCTGGAGAATTCCATGGACTGTATAGTCCATGGGGTGGCAAAGAGTCAGACATGACTGAGCATGTTACGTTCTCTTAGGTGTGTTCTTTTAGTAACTGTGCCTGTTGGTCGCTCATTTGTGTCTGTCTCTTTGTGACCCCATTGACTGTAGTCCACCAGGCTCTTCTGTCCATGGAGTTCTCCAGGCAAGAATACTGAAGTGTGTAACCATTCCCTTCTCCAGGGTATCTTCTCAACCCAGGGATCAAATCCGGGTCTCCTGAATTGCATGCAGGTTCTTTCCCATCTGAGCTACCAGGGAAACCCAACTGTACCTAAAAAACCAAAGCTTCGATTTCTTATTTTTTTTATATCTGTTTTATACCATACAAGGGTAGACTCTTAGAATATTATTAATGTATGTTGTGAAAGAAAAAATGTTCAAGATGCTGAATTTGAAGAGTAGAACTCCCTAGGAAGAAAAGCCTTGAGAGATAATAATAATATATCATCTATGAGATAAAAACTTTTGATGAAGTTGACCATGTTGTGCAGAGCACAATACTCCCCATTTATTTGTATGACATATTTTTTCCTGGTATGCTTTCTTTGTGAGGGAAATAATTTGGGATCTTCTGGGCTTCCCTTGTGGCTCAGCTGGTAAAGAATCCGCCTACAATGAGGGAGACCTGGGTTTGATCCCTGGGTTGGGACGATCCCCTGGAGAAGGAAAAGGCTACCCACTCCACTGTTCTGGCCTGGAGAATTCCATGGACTGTGTAGTCCATGGGGTGGCAAAGAGTCAGACACGACTAAGTGATTTTCACTTTCCATTATATTACTCACTAGCTGAGCAGAAATAATGAAACTGAATGATCTTTACCAATTGCAGAGTAAGGTTTTTACATAAATATTTCAGTTCCAGATTTGGTGTATCTACACCATTGCCCAGGAAAGAGGAAGAACTGGGTCTCAGCCAGATTATTTGTTTTTTCCAGGATTACACAGCTAGTGAAAGGTGAGGCACAAGTAACTGCATTTTGGTCTCCAAATTCAAACAAAATTATCTTCTTTTTTAGGTGGAAATATGTATTTCTTCAGTCATGAAAGGTACTTAAATTGATTAATATATGCAAAGATTGAAAAAATAGAATATGTATACACATAACACAAAAGACTCAAGACATAGATTATCTTCAGAAGTAATTTTTTCTTTCTATGTTGTCTTTACATGTGAAGAATATCTACATCAGTTCCATTGTTCTAGGGTCATGCTTTCTTTTTTCTGTAGGATCTTTGAAGTGAAGCTCTATTGTCATTTGTCACTGAAATTTAGTATGAAAAAATAATATGTCAGTCAGTCTGAATTTTTTTACCTTATTTTTTTCACTTTCTGGCCAGGGTCTGAAATTTTCTTTTTTGTTCTGGAAATTCAGTAACTTCCTCTAGATAAGCTATATAGATGAGAACTTTGCCTCAAAACTTCTTAGGATTAGGCATGCCTTTTCATCTTCCAGAGTCAAAAATATTGAGAAATTTTAGCTGTATTTGTTCATTTCCTTATATATATTGTGAATCTCTTTTATCTTCTCTCATTTTTGTGTAATAACTAATATTTGTGATGCTCTGACTGTGTATCAGGCTCTGTGTAATATTCCATATGTTCACTATCTCAGGGTCATACTGGAACCACCTAAGATGTAGATTTATCATCATTCCCACTTTATGGATGAATATCTAAGACATAAGAGGGTTAAAGGCAGCTTGTTCAGGATGGCTAGGGAAGCCTGAGCCCAGTGCGCTGCAGTCCCTGGGGTCACAAAGAGTCAGACATGACTGAGCGACTGAACTGAACTCTTCAGGATACTTGGCTGGTATGCAGTTGATAGATGGTTTGATCCAGTATGCCCTTTATGTCCATAAAACATTGTGTACTATATCATTCTGCCTCTTGTTATCTTTACTATGTTTCAATTTTTTCTTCAACTTGTACCCTCTCTCCTTGATTAATGTGAACTGATTTGACTTTGAATTTATTGCCTCTAATGTGGTTTTCATCTCTGTATTTGTTTTATATTCATCTTCAGTTTCCTAAACTGTGACATCAAAAGTAGCCTATCCTTCTCTTCTTTATTTATTCTTTGATTTTTTTCTTCAAATAAATGATCTCTTTAATACCTTTGAGGCCATATAAAACACTTTGTAAGGAACCATGTATCCACTTTCTGTTTGATTCTATTCCAATACCTGGAAGTGGCCTCGTGTTCATCTCTTTTACTCTCCATTTTCTCTATTTACATACATGCTTTATGCAATACCTTATTAGGCTCTTATTTTAAGGGGCATTTCTACTTAAACCAACTCTTTTTTAAAGAATGCTGTGGTGAATAAAGTGAAGGCACTCTATAATTTTATTTTTTATTTATTTATTTTTTTAGATGCAGAGAACATATTTATGATTGCTAGAGGTAGGGTATAATTTTAATTTGAACCCATACACTATAGTATTTTTTTGTGAAATACATATTTTGTCTACCATTGGGCTCTTTGTGTGTTGCGGAATATACCTGGAATCCAGCATTCTGTTGTTGTCCACAACGAAGATTCTAAAGTTCTATGATCTCTATATGAACCTCAAACTAATTGTCTTTAAATACTATATTCTTCACACCATGCAAAACTAACACACACACACACACACACACACACACACACACACATATATATATGTTATTTAGTCACTAAATTGTGTCTGACTCTTTTGTCACCCGTGGACTATAGCCTGCCAGGATCCTCTGTCCATGAGATTTTTAGAATGGATTGCCATTTCCTTCTCCAGGGGATCTTTCTGACCCAGGGATCGAACCTGCCACTCTGCAGCTCCTGCATTGGCAGGAGGATTCTATACTGCTTAGCTATCTGGGCTTCATGTATACATATATATAATATATATATTATATATATATAGTCTTTGTGTATTTCTAGAATAATAAGCCCACATACCCATTCAAAGGGCCTCCCAGGTGGCTTACATACATATAGACACAACTGAGCACACACATGCCCATCCAATGGGTAGCAGTGCTGATTAGAGAATGACTGGGATGTGCTGGAAATAGCTGTGGAAACATACCACTAGTCCTGATGTGGTGGAATTGAAAATGGTACTTGCAATGTATAAAAAAGTTAAACATTGCAAGAGGAGACCTTTAGAAGAAGTTTGGAGAACTAAACTAGGACTAGGGATTAATACTAGTGCTATACCTCTTTTTGATCCCCTTGTGGATAGATAAAAACTAGCTTCGTATATCTTCCCTCATACCTCAGTCAGTAAAGAATCTGTCTGCAATGCAGGAGACCCGGGTTCGATCCCTGGGTCAGGAAGATCCCCTGGAGAAGGAAATGGCAAGCCACTCCAGTATCCTTGCCTGGAAAATCCTATGGACAGAGGAGCCTGGTGGGCCGCAGTCCATAGAGTTGCAAAGAGTCAGGTACGACTGAGCGACTAACACTCGCTAGAAGTCAGTTAGGAACGAGACTTGGTTGGGCTAACAGAAGCAGGAAAATATTTGTGTGCTCACCATTTACCATAGTTTTAGTACTTACACAACTGTAGAGTCAAAAGGAATATTGCTGTGGTAGGAATAAAGAGAGTAAAATGGCATATCTCAGAGTGTCAAATATTGAGGGTTTTGTTAGTTTTGGGTTCACCTTCTCGCCTAGGTCAATTTCAGAAGGTTCTGTGCTCTTGGGTGGGGGAAGTAACTCGGTGACTAGTTCTGAGTGATCACATTACCCATGACAGATTCTTCATTCACAATAATAGTTGTTCTCTTTTGAAAAGAAGATAGCAGATGTCTATGTTTCTGATAAGGATAAATGGTAGAGGGGTACCCAGTAACCATGGGTTATTAAATATTCACATTGTCAGAGATTCCTGCAGCCATTGCACATTTAGAAACAATTAAAATAAAATGGTTGTCACCTTGGAGTCCCAGTGGTCTGTCACTGCAGCCAGCTATTCTGAATAACATCAAATATAGACTCTACCAGCTGCTTCTCAAACTGTTAAAGAAAAAAAAGGCACACAATAAACACTGTTTATGACTTTGCAATGATAACTCAGGGCTTTTCACTTACTAAGTCATGGTTTTTCACTCAAATATGTGAATATTTGCAAATAACATCCAATGAATATATCTCACTATTATTATATAATTATACTATAGAATCATAATAAATACAATTTTTAAAAGACTATTTCATTTGGTATTTTCATTTAAAAAGTACTCCAGGGTAAAAGACTATAAAATGCCTTTGTTCCCTGATGTCTTTTTTCCCTGTTAATTCGTAGCATGTCTTTTTTTCCCTGTTAATTCATAGCTTTTATTGAGATTCTGCTTTCCTTATAGCACATAATTAGCATGTTTAAAAAACTTTGCACCTTTTAGACAACATCAGATTAAAGGACATAAATACATATAGGTTGAGGAGCACAGGTGTTTCTCTGATTCAATTAGTGCTTCTTTATTCTAAACTCTTCCTTGAATTGCAGTCTCTTTCTTAATTCAAAAGGTGAAAATAAACAGTCATTTGGCTATTAGGGGAACCCGTGGAGGACTCATTAGCTGGGTTCTAATTGGGTTCTTTCCCAAATCAGTCACTCAGGATTGAAGGTGAATCTGACGCCAGCAGCAAATGACTGTGTAGAGGGCTGTGAAGTGGAATGACTGAAAGCACTTCTGAGAAATAGGGAGAATGAGATGAATTTAGGACAAATGAAATGCACTTTTAATGTGGGCAAGAGGTGGGAGATGAAAATAAAGGCCTTGGGAAGCAAGTGCTTGGAAAGATGATTTTGTTAGACTCTTCTGAGCTTTGGCTTTATTTTCATTATCGGAAAAAGCAATTTTCTAAACTAGTAATGCTCCAGGAGATGCTTTACTATGACACAGACACGCAGAAGTTCTGTGTTTGCCAGCATCCTTACACGTAGTGGGCTGCACCTTCAATGTTTCATGATTCCCCTCTCCATGACCTGCGGTATTCCTCACAGCAGGGTTTGTTTCTCTATAGGTGAAAGTGAAAGTGAAGTCCTTAAATCGTGTCCAACTCTTTGTGATCCCATGGACTATCGCCTACTAGGCTCCTCTATCCATGGAATTTTCCAGGCAAGAGTACTGGAGTGGGTTGCCATTTCTTTTTCCAGGGTATCTTCATGACCCAGGGATTGAACCCCAGTCTCCGGCATTGTGGGCAGACTTTATGGCCTGAGCCACCAGGGCAAGTTCTCTATAGGTGTTTTGCACAATATTTAGCCCAATGTAAGTCCTAGATTCCTGTTTATTGAATAAATCAGTTGATTAGCCAATTAGTAAATGGATGAATGAATGAATGCTCACCACACCCTTTGCCTCTGGTTGGCTTCTCTTTCCCTTTCAGTTCAGTTTGGTTCAGTCTCTCAGTCCTGTCTGATTCTTTGAGACCCCATGGACTGCAGCACACCAGGCTTCCCTGTCCACCACCAACTCCCAGAGCTTACTCAAACCCATGTCCATCGAGTCAGTGATGCCATCCAACCATCTCATCCTCTGTCAGCCCCTTCTCCTACCACCTTCAATCTTGCCCAGCATCAGGGTCTTTTCCAATGAGTCAGTTTTTTGCATCAAGCCAAAGGATTGGAGTTTCAGCTTCAGCATCAGTCCTTCCAATGAATATTCAGGACTGATTTCCTTAAGGATGGACTGGTTGGATCTGCTTACAGTCCAAGGGACTCTCAAGAGTCTTCTCCAACACTGCAGTTCAAAAGCATCATTTCTTTGGCACTCTGCTTTCTTTACAGTCCAACTCTCACATCCATATATGACTACCGGAAAAACCATAGCTTTGACGAGACGGACTTTTGTTGGCAAAGTAATGTGTCTGCTTTTTAATATGCTGTCTAGGTTGGCCATAGCTTCACTTCTAAGGAGCAAGTGTCTTTTAATTTCAAGGCTACAGTCACAGTCTGCAGTGATTTTGGGGGCCCCCAAAATAAAGTCTGTCACTGTTTCCTTATTTCCTCATCTATTTGACATGAAGTGATGAGACCAGATGCCGTGATCTTAGTTTTCTGAATGTGGAGTTTTGAGACAACTTTTCCACTCTCCTCTTTTATTTTCATTAAGAGGCTCTTTAATTCTTCTTCACTTTCTGCCATAAAGATGGTGTCATCTGCATATCTGAGGTTATTGATATTTCTCCTGGCAATCTTGATTCCAGCTTGTGCTTCATCAAGCCTGGCATTTTGCATGATGTATTCTGCATATAAGTTAAATAAGCAGGGTGACAATGGGCAGCCTTGTACTCCTTTCCAGATTTGGAACCAGTCTGTTTTTTCATGTCCACTTCTAACTGTTGCTTCTTGACCTGCATACAGATTTCTTAGGAGGCAGGTCAGGTAGTCTGGTAGTCTCATCTCTTTAAGAAAATTCCGTAGTTTGTTGTGATCCACAGAGTCATCCTTAATTCTTCTCCTTGCTTGACTAAATCTTATTTACTCTTCAAGGCCCAATTTGAAGATTCACTTCACTGTGAAGGTTTTTCCAACTTTCTCCCACCCAACTAGATATAATCACTTATTCTTACATCATCAAAACACACAAATAACAACCAGTATGCACATCTATTATAATATTAATCATGGTGCAACAGAATGACACATACGTGTCTATTCCTCAGGCAGACTATGGGATCACTGGAGTATGGGATTGAGTATTAATCATCTTTTGGAGCTTCTGTTATTCTCCCTAATCCTTAGAAAGGAAATTGGCCCACAAGAGATGATACATAGACATTTGTTAGGTGAATGATTAACTCCTTGTTTACAAATGGCACCATCCCAATCAGGGTTATCACAAAATTTTTTTAAGTCCAGTGTTGATTTCTGCTTAAGATTGCTTCATTAAACTCTACAAGATTAGGGATTCCCTGATGGCTCAATGGTAAAGAATCTACCTACCAATGCAGAAGACATGGGTTCAGTCCCTGGGTTGAGAAGATCCCCTAGAGAATGAAATGGCAGGCCACTCCAGTATTCTTCCCAATATCCTGCGAAGTCCCATGGACAGAGGAGCCTGGTAGGCTACAGTCCAGGGGTTTGCAAAGAGTTGTACATGATTGAGCAAGTGAACAACAAAATTTCGACAGGATCAGGTTGCTAGTGTTAGAAACCAACAAAAACAAACACTTCTGGATCAATTATAATAGTAAATGGAAATGATGAGGCAGTAAAGTTCTGGCAAAAAATTATGACAAGAATAATAAAAGTAACAAAAATATCTTTCAGGTCAATAGCATAAATGGAGACTCTGCTTTGTGAGTGGGTGCTAAATTATCAGACAACTCCTGGTCACGTGGAAGTAAATAGGAGATGTGGCTCAGAGTTTAATGACTCTGCAGGAGTCAGAGAACGAAGCACCCACTAGACTTGAAAGGAAAATGGAAAAGAAGAGGTGGGAGTAATGAATTAAAAAGAAATAATAACTAGTTACAACCTAATTACATATTAGTTACACCAAACTTATACATTGTTCATAAATTATATCACATATGTAAAACATATTTTGTATATAAATCAAATAAACATCACACATTTTTACATGAATTTGATGAAGTGATAGCATATCTTTTTATTTTTCCCAGAAAATGGGAACAAAACCTAGATCACAATATAACCTATGTACGTTAAAACTTCAGAATAGTTACTCAGTTCAGCTCAGTTGCTCAGTTGTTTCCGACTCTTTGTGACCCCATGGACTGCAGCATGCCAGCCTTCTCTGTCCATGACCAACTCCTGGAGCTTACTCAAACTCATGGCCATCGAGTTGGTGATGCCATCCAACCATCTCATCCTCTGCTGTCCCCTTCTCCTCCTGCCTTCAATCTTTCCCAGCATCAGGGTCTTTTCAAATGAGTCAGTTCTTCACATCAGGTGGCCAAAGTATTAGAGTTTCAGCTTCAACATCAGTAGTTTCAATGAATATTCAGTCCTGAGTTCCTTAAGGATGGACTGGCTGGATCTCCAAGCAGTCCAAGGGACTCTCAAGAGTCTTCTCCAACACCACAGTTCAAAAGCATCAATTCTTTGGCACTTGGCTTTCTTTATAGTCCAACTTTTATATGACTACTGGAAAAACCATAGCCTTGACTAGATGGACCTTTGTTGGCAAAGTAATGTCTCTGCTTTTTAGTATGCTGTCTAGTTTGATTATAGCTTTTCTTCCAAAGAGCAAGTGTCTTTTAATTTCATGGCTGCAGTCACCATCTACAGTGTTTTTGGAGCCCCCGAAAATAAAGTCTGTCACTGTTTGCATTGTTTCCCCATCTATTTGCCATGAAGTGGTGGGAACAGATGCCATGATCTTAGTTTTCTGAATATTGAGTTTTAAGCCAACTTTTCACTCTCCTCTTTCACTTTCATCAAGAGGCTCTTTAGTTCTTCTTCATTTTCTGCCATAAGAGTGGTATCATCTGCATATCTGAGGTTATTGATATTTCTCCTGGAAATATTGATTCCAGCTTGTGTCTCATCCAGCCTGGCATTTCCCATGATGTATTCTGCATATAGTTAAATAAGCAGGGTGACAATAAGCAGCCTTGACATACTCCTTTCTGGATTTGGACCATCTGTTGTTCCAAGTCCAGTGGAACAACAGTCTGTTGTTCCTTGTCCATTTCTAACTGTTGCTTCTTGACCTGCATACAGATTTCTCAGGAGGCAGGTCAGGTTGTCTGGTATCACTAAGTAATAAAAATTTTAACCATAACTTCAAAACTAGTAGAGCATATAATAAGGTGAGATTTTTGCCTCACCAAAACATAGATTTGCCTGAAAGAGATAATAAAACGCTACAAAAGAATATCAGAATTTTTGCCTCCCTTGGTTCACATTTTACCCCTAATCCAACCCACCTGTGTTCATAACCTTTCTGCCTACCTTCTTTCATCCCACTGATGTTTGTCCTAAATAGTACAGCCAGCTAAATGCATGGCACCTGACCTTGGAGAGATGAAATGGACGTTGCTTTATTAGTCACATGAATCCACGGCTTTGGGAAGAAGGACACCAGATACTGGGCAAGGCCAAGTGAGCTGTACTTGGAACTTCATGAGGCAGGCTTTGTAGTGACAAGAGGGTCAAGTAATTCCCAGGACCTGCAGAAAGATGTGTTCAATTTATTGAATAATTTCTCACACTGGTGGGGAGATGGAATCCATTAGGTTGATGCTTGGATTGGTTGCAGCTGGTGCAATGTACAATGTGGGAGAAACTTCCTGTGGGTGGGGCACACATCTGGAGAGAGCAGGAAGACAGACCCATGCCTGGATCTTTGAGGCCCTGTGAGGTTTAAAGATGTCAAGTAGCACATGGACTGTCATCTAAGTTTCATAACACAATGACTCAGCATTCATGCCTCTTTTCCCCCCAGGATTGACCAACTGTGGCTCTTATCTAGTGGGCAGCTAGTATCACATAGTGGAGTGTTTTTTCCTTTTCTATTTCTCTTCCCATTAGGACTTCCATTCCATATTTTGTTTCGTTGTTGTTTAACTGCTAAGTTGTGTCTGACTCTTTTGCGACCCCATGGACTGCAGCCGGCCAGGCTTCTCTGTTCATGAGATATCCCAGGCAAGAATACTGGAGTGGGTTGTCCTTTCCTTCTCCAGAGCATCTTCCCAAGTGAGGGATCAAATCCACATCTATTGCTCGGCAGGCAGATTCTTTACCACTAAGCCACCAAGGAAACTCTTTTCCCTATGAGTAAGCAAATTTATTTCAATAGTTATAAATCAGACCGCTTCCAATGTTAAGATTAAAGTTAGAAAGGATGTAAAGTAGGTTATAAAAATTAATGCTTAAACACAACCAAGGAGGAAGAACAAATTTTTTTCACAAAAGAAGAGATGCAAAGAATAAGATACAAAGATTGTGGGCTGTGATATTTGGTATGGTTTAGCATAATTTTGGAGTTTAAGCTTCCTGGCTGTCTGAAGGGGGAAAAAAAAAAAAAAAAACGGCAACAGCCAACACAACCATAACCAGAACAAAAACAAATCAATTTGCAAGTTTCTCCTACCTGAAAAACAGGAGAAAACTACTCATTTAACACAAGAATGAATTGGCAATAGGTATTGAGTAACATAAAACAGGATACTACTGTGGGTCTACCAAAGTGAAAAAGACATATATTTATCAGATGATCTTTTCCTATAGCATTCCTTCCTAGAATGGAACTAACACTTTTCAATAACATATTATGGACCAGACACTGTGCTTTGAACTTTAGGTATAGAATTTTAGCTAATATTCACCACAAAGCTAGTAAATAATACTATATACTATTGTTGAAATTTTATAGTTGGATTAATAAAGGCACACAAATGTTAAGTTAAATTCCCAAGATAAGAGACCTTGACAAGTTGACAAGTCAGGATTCAATCCAGGGTTCCTTGGCTTTTCAAAGCATAGGGTTGAACATTAAATACTGATTTCTATTCAGAGTTTAGGTAATGGCTTCCAGACATGCCACTCTCATAATATTTAGTACCTAGACATGTATACTTAGAACTTAAAAATTCATAGAAATGAGTTAAATTCCTTTAACTATTTTGCATGCAGGGAACCTTAAGTAGGCATTGAGTGAGTTTAAAATGTCACTCTGACCTACATGATGAAAGTTTGACGTTTGCACATACCTTGCTCGCCTTTCCTGAATAACCATTTTGAAAATGAGACACCTGAGCTTTTTTTTAACCAGTTTGTTATCAGATCATGAATAACAGGGACCAGATATATCATATTACTGTCAAGCCTACTTTCTCTCTGAGCTTGGTTTGGGAGCCTAGAAAGGTAAGGCAAATATTTCTTTGCAAATACTTAAAGTCTTTCCAATGGTTGAACAAATTACTTCCTGAAATTTTAAATGGCATTATCTCAGTCTAAAGCAATTTAATTGAATAAACTTAGAATAAGGTGGGAATGAATTACACTTTGCTTAATACGATATCCCCCTTGTGTTTATCTACTTTCTAAAGCAGTGTTTAATAAACCACATGAAGCATCACCAAGCCAGGAGTGTAGTGCTCATATTTGCAGGGAAGGCAACAGAATCTTCAATTTGCAGCAACAGGCCTGCTTGGAATTAAAAACGTAGTAATATTTTGTGCTGTTACAAACCAAAAACTGCTTCAAGGACACAACCAGGGCTAAACCACCCAATTTGGTGAGTAGCTGAGAAATCACTATCTGTAAATGGCTACTAAATATTATTCTAAAAATGAATGCTAATAGTGATCTGGTCTCATTAAAATGTCTCCCTAATAGCAATTTCCGGCAAGGAAAAGAGATAAATGTTTAACTAGCCCCTGGAAGCTGGCAAATGATCTGCTGTCTAGCAAAATTCAACAAGCAGACCTCCAGAAATCCCGGAGTGAGGATGCAGGTTGCTGTTTCCTCTTGTTTTCCTGAACAATGAAACAATGAACAAGTAAACAAGGAAACAATCTCGGAAACAAAGGAGATAAGTGAATGTGCCAGAAGCTAAGAGATTTGTGAGAGGGGAGGAAAGAAACTCGTAGCTTTATTTGGTTCAATTCAAAACGGTTTAAGGTCTTTCTAAGCTTGATTTTTCAGTCTTCCACCTTTTTTTCTTTTTCCTCACTCTTCCTCTTTATCTCTTGGATTTGGGCCTCATTAAGTCCTTGAGAAGGGGATATATGTGACACAGACAGGAAGTAGCATTTAAGGATGATTCTGAGGTTTTTTTCAAGAGGGAATATGATAAAGAAGACTTTATTTTTTCTTAATTTAGTTGTGCCTCAGTTACCTACGGCAGAAAAAAAGTAGCAAAAATCAGCAGTAAGGTGTGCATAGCTGACTAGAACTTTCGTTCTATCTTGTCTCCTGGGGAACTCAGTATGGTGACCTGTGTGCAGAATAATGAGAAATGGCCTCTAAGATAACATCTGCTCCCAATCTGGAGAGTGGGAGACTCTGGAAAAAGCATCACATTGCCCTATTCTATAATTTTGCATACAATTTTAGTCTCAGATGTATAATTTTTCATTTTCCATGTTACCTTTCAAGGCAACTATAACCTCTTGTTCAAACCCGTCAAAAGCATTTTGGATCTGGGCTCTGTGGTATGGCATATGACCTAACAATCACAACGATACACCAGAGGTGAATTTGACAATATGTCACCATGTAATGTCCTCAACCAAGCCATTAGTGAAGAAAGAAATAATTGAACAGGATAGGTAAAGGGCAGATACCTGTGAAATACAGCCTGTCCTTGTTTTTAATCGAAGTTACTATTTTTGGGCCGTTTACCCATGATTTCAGACTCAGGATTAATTTACAGAGCTCCATTAGACCCATTTACAGAAAATATATAGACACACATATAGTATTTTATAATATTAAGAAATTATTTTCATGACTATGTCACTTGTTTCACATTATTGAAAGTGTCTCTATACTTTTTAATAAATTTTATAGTTGTATAATTTTTATTAGAACTGCATTGAATCTGTAGATTAATTTAGGGAAAACAGACATGCTTAAATACTAGGACTTCCTATCCAAGAATATGGACAATTTAAAATTTAGATTTTAGACAAACATTGTGTGCTGGGTTAAATGCAACATTAGACATCTTATATTTTTACTACTATTAAAAGTCTATTATTTCAGATTATATTTTCCTACATTTAGTTGTGTATGGATTTTCAGTCAACTCATGTTAATGGACCTCATGTCCAGCAACCTTGCTAAACTCTGCTATAAATTATAATAATTTACTAATTTATAGAGAGAGCACATTAGATTTTTTTATATATATCAAGAAGTCTAGTAATACATTTCTGGCTCTCTCTCCAATTCATTTTTATTTTTCTATATGTTTCTATTGAACGCTTTTGAATGCCTTTTTGGCATCTATTGAAACATTCAGTTTGTTTATTTTCCTCTAATCTGTTAATCTGTTAGTTACCTTTTTTTTTTTTTTTAATGGTAGGAAAAAATCCTTGCATTCCTGCAATAAATAGTTCTTCAAACATTATGCTCTTCATTGTATGCCTTGCTTCATTTCTTTTAATGTGCATAACTCCCACCAGTTATTAGCAATTTTTGTCATTGATATAATATTTATCTTTGTGTTTCTTTCCAGCCAAATAGTTTTCCTTCCATTTTTGTTTACATCTGGTATTTGTGTCAAGCTCTTTTTTAAATATTTCATTTGATTTTTATCTTTTATTGAATTACAGATGATTTACAGTCTTGTGCTAGTTTCTGGCGTAGAGTAGCACCCTGAAGTCCGGTCCTCAGCCATACTCTCACATAACACAGGCACTATATTTTTTTCTACCTTTAGCGTGATTTTTTGAAGTATAATTGATTTACCATGTTGTGTCAATTGTGCTGCACAACAAAGTAGTTCTGTTATATATATGTGTATATACATATATATATTTGAATATGTGTATATATACTTACATTCTTTTAAAATTATTTTCCCTTACCATTTTTTATAGGGTATTCAATATAGTTTCTTGTGCTACACAGTAAGACTTCGCTGTTTATGCATTTTTTTATATAATAGTTTGCATCTGCTAGTTAAAATTCCCAATCCATCCCTCCTTGACACCCCCTCCTCCTTGACAACCACAGGTCCGTTCTCTGTGCCTGTGAGTCTTTTTCTGTTTTGTTAATAAGTTCATCTGTGTCATATTTTGGATTCCACATATAAGTGATATAAGGTATTTGTCTTTCTATCTCTGACTTCACTTGGTATGATAATCTCTAGGTCCATCCGTGTTGCTGAAAATGGCATTATTTCATTCTTTTTTATACACTAGGATATCACATATGCACTTGATATGTGTTTCTGGCCGAGTTTTGGAGTTATCTATCATATCATGCAGAGATGTGATGGGTAGTAACATGGTAGAGTGTGCTATACACGTGTGCTCACTTTCATATAAATCACTTTTCTCACTGCCTTTATTTCCTTTTCCAAAATTTTCCTCTACACCTTCTCATTATTTATTTATTTGTGCTAAAAACAAGGGAAAAATAAAGATCAACTCTAAAACAACATTTAGAAATGTTCAGAGGAATCCATGTAAATTGTCTCACAATAAGGATGGAACTCCAAGGCCATCATAACCTCAAGGGTACCTAATGTACATCTTACTTGTCGAAAAATGAGAGACTTTTTAAAAACATATAAATATCATTCTGTAGTGCTTACAATGTGTTTGAAATGTAACTCAAAGATATTAATACACATTTTTTAAAAAAGATGTATTAAGTTTTGGGGACTTTACGATGTATTAAGTTTTGGTCAGCCTCTTCTTCACTGTATTGCACCTTCCAGATGCTGCATTTTCATAAATTGAAGTTTTGCGGCAACCCTACACTAAGCAAGTCTATCACACTATTTCTCCAACAGCATTTGCTCATTTAATGTTTCTGTTACATTTTGGTAATTCTTACAATATTTAAAGCTTTTCTTCTTATTCCTATGTTTGATATGGTATGTGATCAGTGACATAGTACTGTGTTTGGGAGCAGGACAAACTGTCCCCAAGAGACAATGAACTTAATTGATAAGTTTATGTGTGTTCTGACAGCACCACCAACTCATTCCAACATCTCTCCACACCTCCTTTGGCTACTCTCTCCCCTGAGATATAGCAGTATTGAAATCAGGCCAATCAATAACCCTCCAATGGTCTCTAAGTGTTCAAGTGAAAGGAAGAGTCACACATCTCTCACTTAATCAAGTGCTAGAAATGATTAAGCTTTGTGACGAAATCATGTCGAAAGCTGAGATAGGTCTAAAGCTAGTCCTGTTGTACCAGTTAGCCAAGTTGTGATGCACAAGGAAAGTTCTAGAAGGAAATTGAAAGTGGTACTTCAGTGAACACACAAATGATATAATTGCGAAACAGTCTTATTGCTGATATGGAGAAAGTTTCAGTGGTCTGGGTAGAAATTAAATCAGACACAACATTCTCCTCAAGACAAAGCCTAATTCAGAGCAAGGCTCTGCCTCTTCAATGTTATGAAGGCTGAGAGAGGTGACAAAGCTGAAGAAAAGAAGTCTGAATCTAGCAGAGATCTGTGGTTGAGGATTAAGGAAAGACACTGTCTCTATAACATCAAGTTGCCAGATGAAGCAGCAAGCGCTGATATAGAGGGTACAACAAATGATCCAGAATATCATGCTCAGATTATTAATGAAAGTGGTTACACTAAACAACAGATCTTCAATGTAGAGGAAATGCCTTATATTGGAAGAAGATGTCATCTAGGACTTTCATGGCTATAACAGAAATGAGAAGTTATTTTCTGGCTTCAAAGCTTCAAAGGATAGGCTGACTCTTGTTGAGGGTTAATACAGCTGGTGATTTGAAGTTAAAGCTAACGCTCATTTACCATTCTTTTTTTTTTTTTTTTCATTTACCATTCTTATAACCTTCAGGCCTTAAGAATTATACTAAGTCTACTCTGCTTGTGTTTTAAAAATGTAACATCAAAGCCTGGATGGTGGCACATTTGTTTACAACATGGTTTACGGAATAGTTCAAGCCCACTGTTGAGACCAGTTGTTCAGTCACTCAGTCGTGCCTGACTCTTTGTGATCCCATGGACTACAGCATGCCAGGCTTCCCCATCCTTCACTATCTCCCAGAGAGAGGCCTACGGTTGAGACTTACCACTCAGAAAAAGAGATTAATAGACTTCCCTGGTGGCTTAAATGATAAAGAATCTGTCTGCAATTCAGGAGACCCAGGTTCTATCCCTGGATCGGGAAGATCCCCTGGAGAAAGGAATGGCAATCCACTCCAGTATTTTTGCTGGAAAATTCCATGGACAGGAGGAGCTTGATGGGCTATACCCCATGGAGTCACAAAGAGTCAGACAAGACTGAGCAACTAACACTTTCACTTCAAAATATTACCACTTATTGTCAATGTACCTGGTCACCCAAGAGCTTTGACGAATATGTATAAGATTAATGTTGATTTCATGCCTGCCAACACAACTTCCATTCTTGCAGTCTATGGATCAAGGAGGCATTTTAACTTTTAAGTCTTATTATTTAAGAAATTTATTTCATAAGTCTATAGTGTCATATATTCCTCTGATGAATCTGGGCAAAGTGAATTGGAAAACTTCTAGAAAGTATTCATCATTTTGGATACCAAGAAGAGCATTTGTGATTCATGGGATGAGGCCAAAATATCAACATTAACAGGAGTTTGGAAGAATTTGGTTCCAGCCCTCATGGATGACTTGAAGTGTTCAAGATTTCAGGAGGAAGCAACTGGAGGAAATGACAAGGTTACAGTCCATAGGGTCACAGGAAGTCAGACACAACTGAGTGACTGAGCATGCACACATGCATGTAAACATATATCATGATGCATTCTGCTGAAAAATGGGACTTCTATGAAATTTGGGGTTGAAAAGCCATTGGCATTTTATTGAGAAAAGGTTATATGGGAATGCATATAATAGGTTATTCCTCTATTATATTTATTTACTTCCATGTTTATAAGAAAGCATGGTGTCTAAGTTTCCTTTTTAATAATGGTCCATGTCTAGTTTTCTTATTAAAATTCTTACAAATGGTCACAAAATTTTTTGTGGACTGGTTTATAAATATTACTGTTTTCACTTTACTCACTTTTTAAAAAATATTTTTTCTTTAAGAATGGGATTAATTTACTCACAATATTTAGAGGAGCTAACTTGTGAAAACATCTGAAATCTGTCTATTCTTTGTGGTAGATAACTATTAACATAATAATTTTATTCAAAGATTGTAGGAATATTCAAGTTTTTTTCATCTGTTCTTGAAGGTCAGTGTTCATTTATCACTTCTTTTATGTTTTTCCTCTTCTAATACATGCCAACAATAAGTTGTTTATAATATTTTTTCTCTTTTCTAATACGTACCAACAATAAGTTGTTTATAATATTCTCAAACCCTTTTAAACTCTGCAGCAATTATATTTATAGTCCTTTTAATTCCTGATATTGTTTATTCATGACTTTCCTTTTTTTATTCTTAATAAATTTTATTAGTTTTATAAAGTTTTCAGGTCTTTCAAGGAAACATTTGGCTTTATTTATTATCTTTGTTGTTTTCTACTTTAATGGTTTGCCATTAAACTGTTTATATCTTTACTTCAATTATTTTATATTTAATGGATTTGTGAAATTTCTAACTTCTTAAAGTAGATGCTTAATCAATTATTTTTTAGCCTTATTGTCAGTTGTAAACATTTAAGGATGCTAATTTACCAAGTACTAGTTTAGCTCCATTCAGTAAAGTTTGAATGGGTTCAGTTAAATATTTTTTTAATTTCATGAATCATTTCTCCTGAATTATTTAGAATTTGCTTTTAAATTTCCAAATATATCCATATTTTTAGCTACTCTTTAATTATTTATAATAGCTTAATTGCATTTTATTAGAACATATTTTCTATGATCCTGTCTTTAGAAAATGAGTGGGTGTACTTCCAAACAGCCATGTCCTAGGAAGTTACTCTAGAATGTATTTCCTTTGTTGTAGTGTGATTTTGAGTCCTAGTATTTTCAGAGTTGACCCGTCCTTGGTATTTCTTATTTTTTTCATATTTTTCTATATATTTGTAGTGGGATTTCGATTCAAACAGACCTGAGTTCAAATTTCAGCTTAATCAACTGTTGTTTTTAAGCAAGTGATGTTACATCCCTGAGGCTTTCCAGAGGGCTCAGCCATAAAGAATCCACCTGCAACGCAGCAGACACAGATGAGAGTTTGGTCTCTGGGATGAGAAGATTCCCTTGCAGGAGGAAATGGCAACACATCCCAGTATTCTTGCCTGGAAAATTTCATGGACAGAGGAGCCTGACAAGCTACAGTCCATGGGGTCCCAGAGTTGGACTTGACTGAACTACTGAGCACACCCATGTTACCTCTTTGAGTTTGTATTAATTATCTGTTTCCTCAATAATGCTGAATAATAAACAACCACAACACTTCAGATGCAAACAAACAAATAAATGACATTTATCTAGCGCATGAGTTTGTGGGGTTTAGAGCAACTGTTCTGAACTCGGCTATTACAGTTAGTGCTTGCTCCTAAGCATGTGGTCATGCATGGGTTGTCTCTCCAGCTCTGATGATCTTGTCTGAGTTTGCTCACAGTGTGAGAAAGTAATTTTTTACTACAAATGGAGCTTTTGTTAGTTACATGTTCTGTAGGATTTCGATTAATACTTTATTTTGGTAATACATATTTTTCTAAAATTGTATTTCTAATCTAAATTTCCATTAATATTTTACTAGTATTTTCAGAGTTGACCTGTCCTTAGTATTTCTTAGTTTTTAACATGTGTTTCTATATATCTGTAGCTGTATCCTTTCTCTTATTTCCAAGATAATTTGGCTTTGCCTTCTCTATGGTGCACTCCTGATTACACTTACTAGATTCATGTCTATTTCATTAGGCTTTTTCAAGGAGAAGTTTTGTCTTTGCTGATACTTTTTATTTTCATGTAGTTAATTCTTTATTATGTCTTTGGTACAGTGGCTTAGTTGGTTACAGTGCTTGTCTAGTAAACAATTCAGATTCACTCTAATGATTTTTGTTTTAAAAATTTTATGTGAAACCATGAAAATAATTTGCCATCATTCTTCCTTTAAAATATATTTTAAGACTGTCTATTGTGATGGATAGATCAATAGATAAATGATTGGGCTATTTTAAATACATATATGTATGTGTTTATAATTTTATATATTATGTTTGGGGAACATAATCTTTATCATATTGACTCTGCTTTCAGTTCATATGCTCAGTCATGTCCAACTGTCTGTGACCCCATGGACTGCAGCACTCCAGGCTTCCACGTCCATCACCAACTCCTGGAACTTGCTCAAACTCATGTCCATCGAATCGGTGATGCCATCCAACCATCTCATCCTCTGTTGTCCCCTTCTTCTCCTGCCTTCAATCTTTCCCAGCATCAGGGTTTTTTCCAATGAGTCAGTTCTTCACATCAGGTGGCCAAAGGATTGGAGTTTTAGCTTCAATATCAGTCCTTCAAATGAATATTCAGGACTAATTTCCTTTAGGATGGACTGGTTGGATCTCCTTGTAGTCCAAGGGACTCTCAAGAGTCTTCTTCAACAACACAGATCAAAAGCATCAATTATTTGGTGCTCAGCTTTCTTTATAGTCCAACTCTCACATCCATACATGACTACTGGAAAAACCATAGCTTTGACTAGATGGACTTTGTTGGCAAAGTAACATCTCTGCTTTTTAATAAGCTGTCTAGTTTGGTCATAACTTTTCTTCCAAGGAGCAAGCTTCTTTTAATTTCATGGCTGCAGTCACCATCTGCAGTGATTTTGGAGCCCAGAAAAATAAAGTCAGACACTGTTTCCACTGTTTCCCCATTTATTTTCCATGAAGTTATGGGACCAGATGCCATGATTTTAGTTTTCTGAATGTTGAGCTTTAAGCCAACTTTTTCACTCTCCTCTTTCACTTTCATCAAGAGGCTCTTTAGTTCTTCACTTTCTGCCCTAAGGGTGGTGTCATCTGCATATCTGAGGTTATTGATATTTCTCCTGGAAATCTTGATTCCAGCTTGTGATTCATCCAGTGTTTCTCATGATGTACTCTGCATATAAGTTAAATAAGCAGGATGACAATATACAGCCTTGATGCACCCCTTTCCCCATTTGGAACCAGTCTGCTGTTCCATGTCCTTTTCTAACTATTGCTCCTTGACTGGTATACAGATTTCCCAGGAGGCAGGTAAGGTAGTCCGGTATTCCCACCTCTTGAAAAGTTTTCCACAGTTTATTGTGATCTACACAGTCAAAGGCTTTTGCATAGTCAATGAAGCAGAAGTAGATGTTTTTCTGGAACTCTTTTGCTTTTTCAATGATCCAATGGACATTGGTCATTTGATCTCTGGTTCCTCTGCCTTTTGTAAATCTAGCTTGAACATATGGTTCACATACTGTTGAAGCCTGGCTTTGAGATTCTTCTTTATATATTGACAAATATTTTACTCCATATACAGTCACTTAAAATGTATCTCCTGTAAACCAGAATTGAAAGAGACATGTGTACCCCAATGTTCATCACAGCACTGTTTACAATAGCCAGGACATGGAAGCAACTTAGATTTCCATCAGCAGATGAGTGGATAAGAAAGCTGAGCTGTGGTGAATATACACAATGGAATATTACTCAGCTGTTAAAAAGAATGCCTTTGAATCAGTTTTAATGAGGTGGATGAAACTGGAGCTTATTATACAGAGTGAAGTAAGTCAGAAAGAAAAACACCAATACGATATACTAACACATATATATGGAATTTAGAAAGATGATAACAATGACCCTATATGTGAGACAGCAAAAAACACACAGAAATAAAGAACAGTCTTTTGGACTCTGTGGGAGAAGGCAAGTGTGGGATGACTTGAGAGAATAGCATTGAAACATGTATATTATGATATGTGTAATAGATCGCCAGCCCAGGTTCGATGCACCAGACAGGATGCTCAGGGCTGGTGCACTGGGATGACCCTGAGGGATGGGATGGGGAGGGAGGAGAGAGGGGGGTTCAGGCTGGGGAACACATGTACACCCATGGCTGATTCATGTCAATGTATGGCATAAACTGCTACAATATTGTAAAGTGATTAGCCTCCAATTAAAATAAATAAATTAATTTAATAAAAAAAAAATCACAAACCACCTCAAAAAAATGCATCTCCTCTGCTTAAGAATTATTTGCATATGAGTGTGAGGACCAGCCATAATATTTGCAAACTGATAAACGTCTTTCTGGACATTCACAATTCATTTGTCTTTTTGATGAGCATTTTCCCTACAACCTCTTACTAGGTTACAATGAAAAAAATTCTTTATTTGATTTTTATCACCTAGTTACATGCTGCTACTCATAAAATTTATTTTCTTGCTAATTGTTTTGTAATTTCCACGATGGTTTCTGGTTCTGTTACACTTAAAATACACTTAGAGCTCCTTGCATGAAAGGTTCTCCCAAAACAGATATGATAGTATTTTAGTACCATGATTTACTTACCCCTAGTTGGATTCAGGCAACAAAAATCTGAGTCAGTGTCTGGAAGCATAGTCGTGTGAATCAAGCCTGAGGTGTTGCTCTCAAGTGTATAGCCTAATGCATGCACTCTATTCTCACACCCTATTCATGCAAGGTTGAGAACTCCATTATTATTATTATTGCCAATCTCAACGTCCTTAAACCATCCATTTTAGCAATAAAAAGACATTTTTATTATACCTCCAGTATTGTTCAGAGCTAAAGATGACTGAAGCTCTTGTAGCAGCTGCCTCAAGATTACTGGCTTCTACGCGGAAATTTCCAGATACTAACATTATCTGGGGAGTATGCAGTGTTTCAGAGAACTAAGTCTAAAATTCAAATGAACAAGCAAAAGTATATACTCCCCATTATCAATGCTGAATATTAAAGATTAAATTACAAGTGAACAACAGTTCTATAATAGAAAAAGTAACAACAAAAAATCACTCCTAAAACATCACTCAAAAATAATGGATAACATTTTAATTTATGACATTAGGCTGTAATTTTGCTTATATCCATATCCATACACTGACACACGAGTATATATATATATACATATATATATGCTTGATATATATGTACATATATATGCATACTTGCACACATTTATTTTTCACTATCAATCTATATATTTCCAGTTATTTTTTCTATCTACACAAACTTGTACACACATATATAATCATATAGAATATATTTTGAAATCTGCTTTTTGATATTAATTATATGAGGATTTTATTTATGTCAATAGATACCTACACTGAAGCATCCTAACCTGCTTCAGTTCTGTCTGACTCTTTGCAATCCTATGGACTATAGCCCATCAGGCTCCTCTGTCCATGGGCTTCTCCAGGCAAGAATCTTGAAGTGGGCTGCCATACCCTCAGGGGATCGTCCCACCTAGGATTGAACCCATGTCTCTTGCATCTCCTGCACAGGCAGGCAGGTTCTTTACCACTAGCACCACTTGGGAAGCCCAGATATCTACACTATTATTTCATATTTCTTTATCATCTCATTTTATGTTTACACGCTAATTCAACTCATGTAATCTGAAATCTATTATTGGACATTTATGCTTGTTCCAGTTTTATTTTGCTACTTTTAACAACACTGTGATAAAAATATGTGTGTCACATCAACTTTACCTTATCTGACAATTTCCTTAGGAAAAATATTTGTAAATTAAATTATTAGTTTAGTGATATTTCTGTGATGCCAATTCAAGTTATCTTCCAGAATATTTCTATTACTGATATGTGATAACTTTAAATGTAAAGAATAACAAATCTTCTTATTTTATATATGCTAAAATAATTTTCTTAAATTTATCACTTTTATTCTGTTTGACAGTTTTGTATATTTATTTTAAAAATTACCTATAAAATCTAATCAATCATTTACTCCATGGTTTCTGCTTTTACTGATATGCTTTAAAAACTTTTTAATATGCCAAGTGTATAATGGAATTATTCATTATACTTTCTTTTGCTTCTTTGATGCTTTTTGAAATATAAACTATATTTAGTTTATTTTAGCATAAATGTGAACTGCATTATCTGACATGCCCAATGCTTTTTTTTAACAAAGGAATGGGTTTCCTAGCATCATTTTTGAATAATTCATTACCTGACTAAAAAAATTAAATTTTAAATATTTTAAAACATATTAAATTTTATGTTTAATGTCTTTCTAAATATTTTCTATGCTATTTCACTAATGTGTCTGCCTATTCTCTCATAGCCATGGGCTATGTAAATTATTTTGTGTGTTTAACATAATTAATTTTAGAAATATCTTGCTATCACAATTATTACACTGCATTTATTCTTATATAGACATACTTAAGATCATTTTGCTTATTTTTAAAAATATATTTTGAGATTTGATTAAGATTACTTTTGCAGACTAATTTCAAGAGAGTTGAAATATTTACAGTATTAAAGCTTTCCATTTCTAACAAGCCATTTATCCTCTGGCAAATGAGTAATCAGGCTGTTTTAGAGAAATCCAAAAATTGAAATTTGGTGTAAATATATTTCATACATTAATTCATCACAATGTTAAAGAGATTTTCTAATGCATTTACTCATTTAGTTAACTCAGGCATATCTATGGATACAATGTTAGTAGTAAGAATATTCTAGTGACAACACCAATTATAACTGCAATATTTTATATTTTAATTCAGAGACATTTGATATTTTCAATATTCATGAACAAAACATTGGCTAAGAAATGTGTAAACTTTCACAGGCATTTGCATTACTAACACAACTGTTTATATGTAATCACCCTTGCTCATCCAAAGTCATAGAGCACCTGGTGTGTAACAAACACTAAGACAAACAATGGGGATACAAAATTAATAGATCAATTTATGCTTTGGAACCTTAGAGTGAATCAAAGTAAACAAATTTTCAATCTATTATAATTTCCTGTGATGCATGTTGTATTGAAATCATAAAAATAAAAATAATGGAAAAATCACAAAATAATAGATTATCCAGAAGGATGTAACTAGTATGTGAATCAAGGAAATATTTATATTGTAAATAACCTATATCTTCCTGTGCTCCCATGCATAAGCCATCACCAATCTTATCAGTTTTCCTTTCTAACCAAATCCTCATCCTTTCAAATTTGTCCATCTTTTCTGCTCCCAGCATAGTGTAAGCTAGTATCACCTCTCATCTTGACAATTGTAAGAGTTTGTTTTTAACAGTTTTGTTCCCATCAATTTTTTTTTTTAATTGAGGTAAAAATCAGATAAGCTAAAGTTAACCATTTTAAAGTGTGCAAGTTAGAGGCTTTTCGTGCATTCACAGTGTTGTATGATTCATTATAAATGCATTTACAACCTCTGTGGTAACCACTAAAAAATGAGAAAAAAAAAAGATGTATAACTAACATGCTAAGAAGAAAGAGAAAATTGAACTTAATAAAATAATTGAAGCCACAAAAGGTAAAAACAAAACAGGAATGGGAGGAAAAATAGGAACAAAGAAACAGGACAACAAATAGAAAAGAGTAACAAATATGGCTTTCCTGATCTCTCAGTATTTAAAGAATCTGCCTGCAATTCAGGAGATAAAGGATGTGGGTTCTATCCCTGAGTCAGAAATGGGGAAATGGCAACTGCTCCAGTATTCTTACCTGAAAATTGGATGGAGGAGCCTGGTGGGCTACAGTCCAAAGGGTCACAGAGAGTCAGACACGACTGAGTGGCTAACACATGGCACAACCAATATGGTAGATGTCAATCTAAATATATCTAAATAGCCATTATGAAGGTAAATGGTCTACAAGTATCAGTGCAAAGACAGAGATTGTCAGAGCAGATTAAAAAAAGGACCCAACTCTATATTGTCTGTAGAAAACCCACTTTGGATATAAAGATACATACAAATTTTAGACAAATGGATAGAGAAAAATGTATCATGCTACCATTAATCTAAAGAAAAAGGAGTAGTTATAAATTTCAAACACAGTAAATTTCAAAGCCATCATATTTGCTAGAGACAAAGAAGGACATTATATAATGATCGAAATGGCATTTCAGGGAATATGTGACTTACTAAGTTTTTGCAGTTAGTAACTGCCAGAGTCGAGAAAGGAAATTCCTAATTTTTGACTTTATTTTTTCCACGCCTTTTAGGATAACCCCCAATATTGTTTTATGCATATTTTTAATCTATTTAGATTCTGTTCAGGAGTCTACTTCTAAGAGTAAGAACAGAACACCCAAAGTAGTTCTTGGATTCCCCCAGGAGACTGAGACTCAAAGAGAACCACGAAGTTCTTCTTGCAAGTTGCAGTTAAAGCTGAAACACACAGAGAAAGTGCTACTCAGCAAAGCACAAATTCTTGTCCTTTGTACTGCCCACGGACTTCCCTCGTGGCTCAGTTGTTAAAGAATCTGCCCATAGGAAAAAAAAAATTAAATTTTTACTTTACTGGAATATACATTTCAATCCAGTTCCCCCTGAATGAAAATGTTAGGGTCAGCACATTCAGTGTGATACAGCTTGTTGAGGAATCTGCATTCCCTAAGAAAAATCTTCCCATAGTCTCCTTCATTTCACAAGGGACTGCTTCCAATCAAGACAACTATTTTAGTTCAGAAGAAAAATCCAGAGAAGGAAATTATAGCTATTATAATCCCATAATAAACTGTAAAGAAAAGACTACAGTGAAACTGCTTCCTCTAGAGGATCAACAGGGCGGCATTGAAGGAGCCAGAATTAGCATATAGTTATTAGATATTCACTTCCAACTGCTGATCTCCGTTAGTAGTACAATGGAATGGTCTCCAAAGAACTTTAATATACTTTCTGTCTCTTAAAAATGCTCTTTTAGTGTACAGTTGCTTCATTATATTGATAGACTTTTGTTTAGTATAAAAAGGATACCTTATCATAAAATCCAAACTTACTGCAGAATCATGTAGAGACAAAGCCTGTCTTTACCCCTAAATCAATCTATTTATATTTATAAATATTATTTCTGATTAGTGGGTTTATACCAGGCACAGTGTTCTGCAACTTGCTTACTTAATGTAATACTATGGGGTAGCTATTCTTCCATATTACTACTAGATGCTAACTATCCTTTTATGGCTCATAGAACCCTGTTATAGACATAGAGCAATTTGTTTGCCCTCACTTACAGATGGACATGGAGTTGGTTTTTAATGGTTAAGTATTAAAATGTTAACCAATATGCATATCTCACATATACTCTCATCATCAATGTATATTTACAAATGAACCCACATGCTCCTCTATTTATATACATATGTAGTATGTATTAACTTGCAATCCTTGTAAAATACTTGTATATATGTGTATTGTATATGCATGTATGAATATGTGTATTTTATGTATGATTTTTTCCTCTTAGTTCAGATACCAAGAATGGGAATGAATTGGTCAAAGATTAGATAGAATTTAAATTTTGATCAATATAGCTAAACAATTTGCAAAATAGCATAGAGTAACACTGTCAACAGTATATTAGAATGCCAATTTATCCACTCACTTGCTAACACTGATTATTAGTTAAATTCAGTAGTTTGAATATAGTGGACAAAATGCATTATCTTGGTTGTCCTTCTTTTGTATAAAGAAAATAGCCTATAGCATATTCTGTTTTTCAAGTACGTCAGTAGAGAATGTTTGAACTGAGCAACTTATAATATTTTTTATGATCTGCATTCTTGTTGAGAAAAATAATAATGACAATAAGAACAAGTTATGGCCTGTTTATATTAATCTCACAGTCTGCAAGCTTGTGAAGTCACTATCTCCTTTGCATCCTCACTGAGTCTGTGTCTAGTTATCAGCACACTGATGATTATCACAGTCCTGCAGAAACTGAAAAGAAATTGAAACTCAGAAAAATGAGATGACCAAGGTCACACAAGACCATCTAAGATAATGTGTGAAAATGACTTTAAAAGTGTAAAGATCCTTGTACAGCTTAAGAAGTGAAAATCTGAAGATAAGAAACCATTTGCCTTATTGGATAGAAGAAAAATTCATGCTTCTCAGCTGGAAAGCTGGTCTCTACCAAAAATGAAAATGGAAATGTTTAGGAAAGCTTTTTCCCTATATTCAGAGACTACTCTGAGACAGGTGCATATCAGGACACAGCTGCCACCTCCTGCCTAGTGAAATCTTTGCTAGAATTCAGTCTTTGCAAGAGCTGGGTATGAATTTTTCATAGACCGCTGGAAGGGACCTGAAGCAAGAATTCTTCAAACAGTCCTGGCAGCATCAGGTTATATAAAACACTAGAAAATAAGGGATGCAAACGTGAGTGAGCAAAAGGAGAACAGAGCAAAGGCAATTTTCTATTTTGATTTTTTTTTTCCTCTGAGAGCAACAGTTAATTTTCACTCTATGAGCTAGGTGGTACAGCTGAACCTTAATGTGTAAAGCTGCATGAACGTCCATACATATGACAAACATGTTGGTTTCATGCACACAGTCACAAGGATGAGCACACACATGTAAATGCACACGCACATACCAATGCATTCTCCAAAAATGAAAACATGAACACAGGAAAGTGTGTGTGCATATTCGTGTCGACCAGTAAATGTTACAGTAACTTCTACTATCACTTCACTAAAGCATTCACACAGTTGCATGGAATCATACCCAGTATTTATGTTCATACACATAAAACAAGATAAACATGTACTACCTCGAGTGCATGCATGCATACATGTGTTTGTAAACATATTCGTGCACAGAAAGAAATAAAAGTACATGCATACTCAAAGATCTCCAAGGATTTCAGGTCAGTATAACCCTGATGCCATATCTCAGCAAAAATGGTAAAAATAAAACAATAACAAAAGTATACATTAATACTTCTTAAGCACATCCCTAGGGCTGCCAAAATTTTTATTTTAGCAAATCAAATCAGCAAAAAAACATAAAGATAATAAATCATGAAAAAGTTGCATTTATATCAAAGCTTTACAAATATAGAAAACTTCATAAATATGTGGGGCTTGATTTCTGACAAAATTTATTATTTCCAAAGAACCATTTTATCATTTTTGTAATAAGCATAAGCCAAGCCCTAATATGGGACAGACATTATGCTAAATTCTGTGAATACAAAGATTAATAGAATATAATACTTGCCTTTCAGGAGCTCATGGACTATTAATGAAGCATACAGTTAAAATCAATAGGCAAGTGCCTGATGCCACTGTTTATAGACAACATGACTGTTTTACAAAAGAGTTCTTCAATCGCCAGTGAGGAAGATGAGTTCAGGAAAGTAGACTCAAGAGACAGTGCCTGAATTGCCAATCAAAGGGCAGGAAAACAATGAATTAAATTCAAAAAAGTTGGAAGAACACTTTAGGTGGTGACAACAGTATAAGCAAGACTACAGGGAACTCAAACCCAACATGCACATGAGAGTAACTTCTAGAACTTCAGAATTGATACAGCATGGAAGAAAAAGCAAATTTGCCATAAGAGACTGATAGGAGACATGCAGGTAAAAACTTTGAATGTCTTTTTTTTTTTCTTTTTTTTTTACTTTTAGCTACAGTAAGTTCTTAGCAGTAAAGTGACTCAATCAGAATCTCATTTTCACATTGCTCTCCGCTTCTTGGGATGAAATTAAATTCAGTTGTGCAAGTTTAAGACAAAACACTTTAAAAGATTATTTAAGTTGTCAATTCCTGGAATGATGAAGACATGTCTTAGATCAGTAATGATGGAAAGAAAAGGATGGATCTGATTTTTAAAATATCGATGGATCTGATTTTCAGAAATTGGCATGTTAATGATTGAATCCGGAGAAGGCAATGGCGACCCACTCCAGTACCCTTGCCTGGAAAATCCCATGGACAGAGGAGCCTGGTAGGCTGCAATCCATGGGGTCGCTAAGAGTCGGACACGACTGAGCGACTTCACTTTCACTTTTCACTTTCATGCATTGGAGAAGAAAATAGCAGTCCACTCCAGTGTTCTTGCCTGGAGAATCCCAGGGACGGGGGAGCCTGGTGGGCTGCCGTCTATGGGGTCGCACAGGGTCGAACACGACTGACGCGACTTAGCAGCAGCAACGATTGAATCAGAATATGAGAGAACAGTGTCTAGACTTGCTCTGGGGTTTCTAACATGGACAAATGAATCAAGATCCTGCCAGATGAAAACATATTATGTGAGCATATGGCAGAGGAAAGTATAAAGCAATCATAACAATATAAAATATAAAGCAGGACATAAAAATATAAAGCAGTATATTGAGATGTCTCTTGTATACCTAGACATATGTGTTTTAAAGTCAGAAGAGAAATATTGGATGAAAATATGCAACAATGCATCAACAGTTTATATCAAGGATGCATATAATTTTATATGAGTAATCAGAAGAGTATAGAACTGTAAGGATTACCATCATTTAACAGACAGACAAAGGAAAAGGAAACTTCCAAAATGGAGATAAAATTATAGTCTGAGACATATAGGGAGAATCAATACTGTGTATAAGGATGTAATCTAAGTGTTAAAAACTTAAGTCTGAAAAAGCTAATCCATAGTTAAAAGCTATAGAGATCTATGAAGGTAGTTTAGAGTATTGTGCAGAAACCAGACTGAAGAGCATTTTAACAGAATGTGAGTCAAGAAAAATGTAACTTTCATGGAGAACACACTTTGCGGAAGCTTGGATGAGAAGAGAAGATTATGTGGGAGCTAGAGCTGACATTTTTTAAAGAAATTGGTGTCTTTATATTTTTATTGATTTATTATTTGGCCACACCATGTGGCATGCAGGATCTTAGTTCCCTGACCAGAGCCTGAACCCAGAACCCCTGCACTGAGAGCACAGGGTCTTAACCACTGGACTGCCAGGAGTGTCCTTAAAACTTACTTTTTGAATTTATGTTACTGGTAAATTTTAGAGTATTAAAAACTTGAAAGGTGACAGACAGGATACAATAAAATATATTTATTGAGTTTTATTATGTAATAGGTATTTTTCTTAAGCATTTTGCATGGGTTAACTTTGTTATCTCTATTTTATAAACAAATAATTTGAGACATGGGACCGTAAATAACTTACCCAAGTTACTTATCTGCTAAGTGTGGAATCAGAGTTGGAATACAGTGCTCGGGCCTGGTGCACTGGGAAGACCCAGAGGAATCGGGTGGAGAGGAAGGTGGGAGGGGGGATCGGGATGGGGAATGCATGTAACTCCATGGCTGATTCATGTCAATGTATGACAAAACCCACTGAAATGTTGTGAAGTAATTAGCCTCCAACTAATAAAAAAAAAATAAGAAAAAAAAAATGAATATAGGCAGTTGGGCCACATAATCAATCCTTTAAGCTATCAAATGACATCAGTCATTGAAGTTGTAGTGTTAAAAATACAGGGGAAAGAATAAAAGATGGACTGAGTCATGTGCCTTGGTAACCAAATAGCTGGAAAAGATGAGTGAGAAGGACGCAGGGTGAGAGTTCGAAGATGTAGCCGAGGAAAAGAACTTCATCAACTGAGCCTCAAAGAAAAATAAAAGTAGGTGAGGCTCAAGATACACTTCTGCTAGCAACTAAAAGTTTAGAGATAACATGATTAAAGGCCTTATACTTTTGAAGAAGGAAGACATTGTTGTACTGCACCTTTTTGTTGTTTAGTCGCTAAATCATATCCGAACCTTTTGCAACCCCATGGGACTTCAGGCTCCTCTGTCCATGGGATTTCCCAGGCAAGAATACTGGACCAGGTTGCTATTTCCTTCTCCAGGGGATCTTCCCAAAAGAGGAATTGTTGAGCCCGCCTCTCCTGCATTAGCAGGCGAGTTCTTTACCCCTGAGTCACCAGGAAAGCCCCACCACAATTTTCTCTACTTGTGAAAAAAGAAAGAAAGAAATTCTCCCTTCAACCCAACCTTCTACCTGTTCTTTACATTCAATCCCCTTGGATTCTTCCAAGGACTGGAGTCCTTACTCCTCTTTCTTCCACTTCTTTATCAAATTGGCATCTCCTTCTACATGTTGCTCCTTTTTAATTCATCTCTTTCTCCATCTTTAAAGTTACTTTATATATCACTTATACATGGAATCTAAAATTCGACAAAGTGAACTTATCTAATAAACACAAACAGACTCACAGACACAGAGAACAGACCTGTGATTGCCGAGGGGAATGAGGATGGGGGAATCGAGATGGATGGGGAGATTGGGATTAGCAGATGCAAGCTATTATATATAGAATAGGTAAACAATTGTATAGTGCAGGGGACTTTATTCACCATCTGGTAATAAACGATAATGGAAAAGAAAATAATAAAATTACTTTGTTATGTTGTAGTCAGTCACCCTCTGGGAATGATGAAATTCTAATTGACAAAAGGTGAACTGCTGCTTCTAAGCCATGCCGTGTGGGGCTACCCAAGACGGATGGGTCATGGTGGAGAGATTTGACAGAATGTGGTCCACTGGAGAAGGGAATGGCAAACCACTTCTGTATTCTTGCCTTGAGAACCCCATGAACAGTATGAAAAGGCAAAAAAGATAGGACAGTGAAAGGTGAACTCCCCAGGTCAGTAGGTGCCCAATATGCTATTGGAGATCAGGGGAGAAATAACTCCAGAAAGAATGAAGGGATGGAGCCAGAGCAAAAGTAACACCCAGTTGTGGATGGGACTGGTGATAGAAGCAAGGTTCCGTGCTATAAAGAGCAATATTGCATAGGAACCTGGAATGTTAGGTCCATGAATCAAGGCAAATTGGAAGTGGTCAAACAGGAGATGGCAAGAGTGAACATTGACATTCTAGGAATCAGCGAACTAAGATGGACTGGAATGGGTGAATTTAACTCGGATGACCATTATATGTATTACTGTGGGCAGGAATCCCTTAGAAAAAATGGAGGGGGCATCATAGTCAACAAAAGAGTCAGAAAGCAGTACTTGGATGCAATCTCAAAAATGACAGAATGATCTCTGTTCATTTCCAAGGCAAACCATTCAATATAATGGTAATTCAAGTCTATGTCTTGACCAGTAACACTGAAGAAGCTGAAGTTGAACTGTTCTATGAAGACCTACAAGACCTTCTAGAACTAACATCCAAAAAAGATGTTCTTTTCATTATAGGGGACTGGAATGCAAAAGTAGGAAGTCAAGAAACACCTGGAGTAACAGGCAAATTTGGTCTTGGAGTATGGAATGAAGCAGGACAAAGGCTAATAGAGTTCTGCCAAGAGAATACACTGGTCATAGCAAACACCCTCTTCCAACAACACAAGAGAAGACTCTACACATGGACATCACAAGATGGTCGACACTGAAATCAGATGGATTATATTCTTTGCAGCCAAAGATCGAGAAGCTCTATACAGTCAGCAAAAACAGACCGGGAGCTGACTGTGGCTCAGATCATGAACTCCTTATTGCCAAATTCAGACTGGAATGGAAGAAAGTGGAGAAAACCACTGGACCATTCAGGTATAACTTAAATCAAATCCCTTATGACTATACAGTGAAAGTGAGAAATAGATTTAAGGGACTAGATCTGATAGACAGACTGTCTGATGAAATATAGGTGTAGCTTCATGACATTGAATATTCATGACAGGAATAAAGGCCATCCCCAAGAAAAAGAAATGCAAAAAAAGCAAAATGGCTGTCTGAGGAGACCTTACAAATAGCTGTGAAAAGAAGGGAAGCTAAAAGCAAAGGAGAAAAGGAAAGATTTTCCCAATTTAATGCAGAGTTCCAAAGAATGGCAAGGAGAGATAAGAAAGCCTTCCTCAGTGATCAATGCAAAGAAATAGAGGAAAACAATAGAATAGGAAAGACTAAAGATCTCTTCAAGAAACTTAGAGATACCAAGGGAATATTTCATGCAAAGATGGGCTCAATAAAGGACAGAAATGGTAGGGACCTAACAGAAGCAGAAGATATTAAGAAGAGGTGGCAAGAATACACAGAAGAACTGTAGGAAAAAGATCTTCATGACCCAGATAATCACGGTGGTGTGATCACTCACCTAGAGCCAGACATCCCAGAATGTGAAGTCAAGTGTGCCTTAGGAAGCATCACTAGGAACAAAGCTAGTGGAGGTGATGGAATTTCAGTTGAGCTATTTCAAATCCTGAAAGATGATGCTATGAAAGTGCTGCAGTCAATATGCCAGTAAATTTGGAAAACTCAGCAGTGGTCACAGCTCTGGAAAAGGTCAGTTTTCATTCCAACCCCAAAGAAAGGCAATTCTAAAGAATGCTCAAACTACTACACAATTGCACTCATCTCACACGCTAGTAAAGTAATGCTTAAAATTTTCCAAGCCAGGCTTAAGCAATATGTGAACCATGAACTTCCAGATGTTCAAGCTGGTTTTAGAAAAGGCAGAGGAACCAGAGATCAAATTGCCAACATTCGCTGGATCACTGAAAAAGCAAGAGAGTTCCAGAAAAACATCTATTTCTGCTTTATTGACTATGCCAAAGCCTTTGACTGTGTGGATCACAATAAACTGGAAAATTCTGAAAGAGATGTGAATACCAGACCACCTGATCTGCCTCTTGAGAAATCTGTATGCAGGTCAGGAAGCAACAGTTAGAACTGGACATGGAACAACAGACTGGTTCCAAATAGGAAAAGGAGTAGGTCAAGGCTGTATACTGTTACCCTGCTTATTTAAGTTATATGCAGAGTACATCATGAGGAACACTGGGCTGGAAGAAGCACAAGCTGGAATCAAGATTCCTGGGAGACATATCGATAATCTCAGATACGTAGATGACACCACTCTTATGACAGAATGTGAAGAAGAACTAAAGAGCCTCTTGAAAGTGATAGAGGAGAGTGAAAAAATTGGCTTAAAACTCAACATTCGGAAAACTAAGATCATGGCATCTGGTCCCATCACTTCATGGCAAATAGATGGGGAAACTGTGGAAACAGTGGCTGACTTTATTTTTCTGGGTTCCAAAATCACTGTGGATGGTGATTACAGCCATGAAATTAAAAGACACTTACTCCTTGGAAGGAAAGTTATGACCAACCTAGATAGCATATTAAAAAACAGAGACATTGCTTTGTCAATAAAGGTTCCGTCTATTCAAGGCTATGGCTTTTCCAGTGGTCATTTATGGATGTGAGAGTTGGACTATAAAGAAAGCTGAGCACCGAAGAATTGATGCTTTTGAACTGTGGTGTTGGAGAAGACTCTTGAGAGTCGCTTGGACTACAGGGAGATCCAACCATCTTAAGGGAGATCAGTCCTGGATGTTCATTGGAAGGACTAATGTTGAAGCTGAAACTCCAATACTTTGGTCACCTGATGTGATGAACTGACTCATTGGAAAAGACCCTGATGCTGGGAAAGTTTGAGGGCACTAGGAGAAGAGGACGACAGAGGATGAGACAGTTGGATGTCCAACTCAGTGGACATGGGTTTGGGTGGACTCTGGGAGTTGGTGATGGACAGGGAGGCCTGGCGTGCTGTGGTTCATGGGGTCGCAAAGAGTCGGAAACAACTAAGTGACTGAACTGAACTGAACTGTACTGCTGCTTCAAATATCAACTTACAATACTCAGGAGCAGAGTTTCATTTATCGAGATGTGATCTCCTGGAGCTGGTGATGGACAGGGAAGCCTAGCGTGCTCCAGTCCATGGGGTTGCAAAGAGTTGGACACGACTGAGGGAATGAGCTGAACTGAACTCATCATTTAGTACTATATCACGAATACAACAAGAAATAGTATACTACACTAAGATATTTGTGGGAACTTCTGCATCTTTGTACACAGATAGTTGTATAATTTAATTGAAAAATATAAGGCATGATTTATCAATGGGGTAGGTATTGGTTATATTTCTCTTCCTTTGTATTTGTAATTCAGAAGGAGAAAATACTTTTCTGTACTCTGGGGAAGTATGCTAATTTGTATAAAATACAGCCTTTGGAACCAGACTCTGATTTAAATCTTTGCTTTCTCTTTCACTTTAAGTCTTTCCTGTGATCAAGCTATTTATTTTCTTTGTGGATTAAATGAGACATTATATATAGAGGTTATCAAAACAAGTTAGGTTGGTGGAAATTTTTAGAGTTTATGCAAAGCACATATAGCACTTTGGATATTCTGTCTCTTTCTAAATGGACATCTTACATTTTCTGAAAGTGTCTAAATTGTGACATATATTTAAGTGTATCTGATGGCATGTTTCTTATTCACACTAAAAAGAGGAACTAGGTGAAAGCAGAGAGCTCCAAAGAAGCTGAAGATGTTATGTTCACTTGCTTATAAGTTTACTTGAATTCAACAATTATCTCTTAACCACATGAGAATTTCCTATATATAGCTAGAATTTTGATTTCATTCATTCACACATTCATCTGATTTACATCAATTCATCCATCCATTCATCCATTCATAATGGGTACTTTGTTTCTCTTCTTCCTTAACTGACAGTATCAGTGCTACTGATCCATTTCTTTGAATCACATATTTTATTAAATATATATTAAATGTAATATTTTTAAAAGAGGAGATACTAATTGTATGGTAATTAACACAGAGAATATATGACTTGATTCCTAAAAACATGAACACATATGGCAAAGAAGGAAATAATTTTAAAAGAAACACCATTGGTCACCTTGGTCCTTGTCAATCAGAGTTAAAATATAGATCTTCCATTCATCTTCACATTGACTGTCTGCTGAACTTATGACAAACGTAACACATATCACAAAGATAGTGAATAATATGAAAGTGAAAAGTGTTAGTCGCTCAGTTGTGTCTGACTCTTTGTGACCCCATGGATTGTAGCCCACCAGGCTCCTCTGTCCATGGCATTCTCCAGGGAAGAATACTGGAGTGGGTAGCCATTCCTTTCTCCAGGGGATCTTCCTGACCCAGGGATTAAACCTGGGTCTCCCACATTGCAGGCAGATTCTGTACCATCTGAGCCACCAGGGAAACACATGCATAAAATACTAGACAGTAAAAATGTATGATATTCATTCACTTTCCCATTTGGGATAAATTCAAGTGCATCCTTATGGTGACCGTGGTAGAGGAAAATTATAAACATGTTTATGACACAAGAAAGGGTGTTTAATCTTGGTTTCACAGATACAGAACTGCAGACTTAGATGATCCTGATGGAAATCAGTTGCTTTTAGGAAGATATTTTTGACTGTAAGATTAAAGAAATAGGCACACATCATAGGTCTTATTGAAAAACATATTAATTTTCCTTTATAGTAAATTCAAAAGTATTATTAACAATGGGTTCTTTTTAATCTCATATCTGAAAGCTAAATTAATCACAAGGACAGTGAAGAGAATATCAAGCATTATTATCTTCATTTTTACTTATTGAATCTTTGTCCTCTAGTGCCTTTTTTTCCCTGGCTTGTTTTTATTGATTTGACAAGCTAAATTGGAATAAAACACAGCCCATCAATCAAAACAGGGATCCTCTAAAATATTCCTTACATTGTAGCTTCAGCTATAAATTTTTTTTTTCCTTTTCATATTTCCACCTTCAAACTTTCAAGGCCCATTTCAAAAGCCACATATTTAATGCAAGTTTTTTTTTTTAATTAACTCAGCAAGTTAGGACATTTTCTTTATAAGATTAAAGTTAAATCTTTCTCTCTCACACACATACAGGTGTGTTTATACAATATTTGTCATATTTCTGCATTATTTTGTCAACTCAGTCTTTCATAGACTTAATTATTCTTGAGGAAATGTACCACTAGTTGGTATCTCTGAACACCCTCCTAGGACTCTTCAACTGGAAGATGCTCAGTAATTATTTACTGACTTAAATTTTTGAACTGCAAGAGCTGTATTGCTCTTTTGGTGTAATAGTGTTCAAACCAATTTGTTTGATGTACATTACTTAGATTTAGTCCATCAAGTTTTTTTTTCTACTTTCTTGTGACACTTTTTCATCAACTATATGAAAGCTTCCATCTCTAAAATGTGTATAAATACAGAAAACACAGAAAACATAAGAATGAAAAACCACAGAAATCATATATTCCATTATCATCAGGACAATAGTTATGATGATTACATGTATACATGAATGATAACTTTCTGTATGCTGATTAAATGCCAAATATCACAGAATAATTAAAACTAAACTTGGTAATTTTTCTCTGACTCAAGTTCTTGGGGGGTGTGTGTGTGTGTGTTGGGGGGATGGCTGTTACTGAGATGAAAGATTACCAGAATACTCATATAAAAAAACCAAAATGTTGAACCAGTCATTTGAATGCGTTGCATCAAATAGCCATGATATTTTCAAACAACTAGTATAAATGGGACTTTTGGTTTGTTAATTTTTTAATATTACAAGAGTCATGCTGATAAGAACTGTTTCAAATTACAAATGAATTTATGAGTGTTAAAATGTCATATATTTTCCTAGGTACCAAAACCATATCTTACACATAATCTTAGTATGTTTATTTGCTTTTGTCTCTAAATAATTTATCATAATACTGCGAGTTGTTAGCCATTTTCCATCATTTTTGCATTCCTTCATTGTTCTTAATGAAACTGTAGGAATGAGTTTTCTGCCTTGGATATTCTAAGTTTGCTATTTCTAAAAGACATCTAAAGCAAATATCAGACATACAAGAGGATATTGGAGAAAATGTCAACAAGAGAGAAATCTCTTCTGGAAGCAATTGGTAGAATTAAAGACATTAAAAGGCAAAACAGGATCACAGAATTAGAAAATACACTATGATGTATTTATGATGCATATTAACTTTAATATATCAACTTTATTTAGTCATGACATGCTTAGATATTTGGTCAAATAATGGATGTTTCCAAAGGATGTTTTTGGATGAGATTGATATCTAACTGGCAGACTCAGTAAAGCAGATTCTTCTCTCCCAAATAAAAGAGAATTTTCCTGCCTCATGGCATTAGAACTGCAACATCAGCTCTTCCTGGTTTTACAGCAGCCTCTGGCCTTTGAACTTGAATTGGGACATTGACTGCAGATTTTGGACTTTGCCAGACTCCATAATCATCGAACCATATCCTTATAATAATATTAAGTGAATATTTTACACTGTAATATTGTGATTACTCTTATATTAGTTATGTGTGTGCGTGTTCAGTCCTGTCTGAATTTTTGCAGTCCCATGGACTGTAGCTTGCCAGCCTCTTCTGCCCATGGGATTTTTCAGGCAAGAATACTGGAGTGGGGTGCATTTCTTCTTCCAGGGGATTTTCCCAACCCAGGGATCAAACCCGTGTCTCTTGCATCTCCCGCATTGGCAGGCAGATTTTTTTTTTTTTACCACTAGCACCACCTGGGATGCCCAAAGGGGATGCTGTGGCTGCTGGACTGGGATTTAAACATAGGCCTTCAGGTGGCAAGCAAGAATTGTACTACTGAATCATTAGATAAAATTCACATATAACACTGTATTATTTTAAATACACAACCTAATGATCTATGTCATTACATATATCATTGTCATTGCAAAATGATTGCCATATAAAGTTTAGCTGACATCCATCACCACAGGGTTAACTTTTTTTTTCTGAGATGAGCACTTTTAAGATGTATTCTGTTAGTGATCTTCAAATTTACAAAGTTTACAAATTTACAAAGTTTGTAAGTTTACAAATTTACAAAGTTAACAGCATTGTTAACTACAGTCACCATTTTGTACATTACATCCACAGGACCTATATATCTTACCACTGGATATTTGCACGTTGATGAATTAAATGTAATTAAAGAAATTATTTTCTTACTGTCTTTTTAAATTTTTCTAGAGCTTGTAGTTTACATCTTATCATAATCTACTTCAGCTTTATACTGACTGTTCCAGTAAAATACATAAATATTATTTCTGGATATCTCCATTTTTCCTTGCCAATTTGAAGTACTATTTTACAAATGTTGCATTTACATACATTAAAAAAACCTCAAAATATGCAGTTATAATTGTCATATTAGATGGTCTTACGTATTTCAAAGAAGCAGAGATAAAGAGAGAAACATCTGGCTACTGTTTACTGAAAGCCAGTAGACCATTGAATTAGAATTTAGCTATTAGCACATATCTTAGAGTTAGACTGGGCTTTCCTGGTGGCTCAGACAGTAAAGAATCTGTCTGCAATGTGGGAGACCAGGGTTCTATCCCTGGGTCAGGAAGATCTCCTGGAGAAGGGAATGGCAACCCACTCCAGTATTCTTGCCTAAAGAATCCCGTGGACAGAGGAGCCTGGCAGGCTACAGTCAGTGGGGTTGCAAAGCGTTGGACAGGAATGAGCAACTAATACTTTCACTTTCACTTTCTAGAGTTAGACTAAATGAGTCTCAATCCTTGTCCATGCCATTTAATAACTTTTAATATTGGGTCAATTTCTAATCTCACTTTCTTCATTGATATTTTGTAAATAGCAAGAGTACTTACATCACAAGATAGCTCTGAGGATTAAATGATTTATTATGTGTAAAGCACTTAGAAAACTAATTGGCATACAGTAAGCTCTCCATAATGTTAATGAACATTATCATTTCTTACAAAAAAAACCTGAAAGTTTCATTTCTTTCATTGTATTCAGTTAATGCCATTGCCATTATTATCATTATTATTTTGCTTTATGCACAATGATCATCGAAATCTCCTCTTTCATTATCCCCCAAATCCAACTCTTTCATCTCAATGACACCTTCTCAGAATTGCTTGTGGCTTTCACTGTGTTCAGTTCCCATAGGATCAACCCAGGACCAAAACTATATTCCTGGATTATTAAAATAGGTTTCCCTCTGCTCATACCTCTTTGTGACTGGAACAGTCATTCTGAAGAACAATATGATTATATTACACCTTGCTAAACTGTTTTTAATTGCTTACTGAGTAAATTTTATGCATTGTGATATTTAAGACTTTTCATGATTCAAGCCCAACCAGTCTTAGAATCTGATTACATGTCACTCTTCCCTATGTAATTTTCAATTTGTCTTATTTCTGAAACATGGTTATGTTGCATCATGTTTCTGTGGGTTCTTTGTCTGCAAATTCAACTAACCATGACTCAAAAATATTGAAATAAATTCAGAACTCTGCAAAAAGTAAAATTAGAAATTGCTACATGCAGGAAATAATTTACACAGCATTTACATTGCATTTACAGCTATTTACATAGCATTTACATTGAAGTAGGTGTCATAAGTAATCTAGAGATGAATTAAATTATACAGGAGGAAGTATATAACATATACAAATACTATGGTATTTTATATAAAGGACTTGTGTACTGGTAGGTTTTGTTCTCTTGTGGGGGTTCTGGAATCAATCCCAGGTGGATACTGAGGGATAACTATACATGAAACCTCTTTTGATTGCACTTTGCTTCATTCAGGCTTCCCAGATATTGCTGTTTTCATAAACTGAAGGTATATGACAACCTTGGGCTGTCAGATGGTTAGCATTTTTTAGCATTAATGTATTTTCTAATTAAGGAACACACATTGGTTTTCTTTAAAAACATAATGCTATTGCACATTTAACAGAAAATAGTATAGTGCAAACATAGTTTTTATATGCACCGGGAAATCAAAAACTTTGTGTGACTTACTTTATTGAGATACTTTATTTCAGTGGTCTGAAATGGAGCCTGCAAAACATCTGAAATATGTCTGTATTTTTTTTTCTTTTCCCCTTATCTTGTCCTTGTGCTTTCTTTCTTTTATTATTATTTTTTTTAATACAAATGCTATGTTCCTACCAAAGACGAAGTAAAACACTGAATCAGCATCTCCACAATATTATCTGAGATATCCTTGGGTGTTTCTACTCATCAACCAATTTGGAGAACCACAGTTATCACATATCTTTTTCTAAAATGTGTCTGAAGAACAATTTTGTGTTAATAGGAATATAGGGATAATGAAGAAGAAATAACACTGTTGTGAAATAAGTTTCAGAACTCTTTCAACTACTTAGAATTATAGGACTTCTGCCTTTTCATGTCTCAATGGATGGTGTAGTAGCTAAGTCATGTCTGACTCTTGCAACACCATGGACTGTAGCCCTCCAGGCTCTTCTGACCATGAGATTCTCCAGGCAAGAGTACCAGATTGGGTTGCCATTTCCTTCTCCAGGGGATCTTCCCGACTGAGAACTTGAACCCGGGTCTCCTGCATTGCAGGCAGATTCTTTGCCAACTGAGCTACAAGGGAACGCCCATGTCTCAATAGCAGAATATATTCTTTAATTGTCTTCATTTATAGAATGTCATCTATATACACATATGTAAATATATGCATACTATATAATGTCAAATATATGTTGTGTATATATATATATACACAATATATACACATGTGTGTATATATATATGCGTATACCATATAATTTCAAGTCTTTTTCCATTGTATGCAGCTATTTAACTGTAACGAGAGAGAAAGGGCTATGTCTCAATGATTTTTATGCACCATCACTGCCCACAACTCTTCCTAGTGTGTGTTGTGCAATAAACATTCATGGAATGAATTTTAAACTGCTAGCCAAGGCTCTTCAGAGCTCAGGAAACTGAAGATCACCCTCCAAAGGCAGAGATCCATTCTCAAATATTTCTCCAAATGTCTCTGTTAAACTTTTACTCATGACATTACTCCTTTATATTGAATCCCTTTTGTGTGAAGATAAAACAACTTAATAAATATTAACAGCGTCTCTGTTTGCCCACCTAAATAGCACATTTTATATCTTAAATGTATCTTCTGGAAACAACACCTTCAAATAAAGGAATCAGTCCAACCTCCTCACTTCAAAATCTGTGGTTCTGTGGGGATTTGGAGATTTCCATAAATATTTGCTTATTTATTTTGGCCGTGTGAAAGGCATGGAGGATCTTAGTTCCCTGATCAAGGATCAAACCTGCTCCCTTCTAGTGGAAGCATTGAGTCTTAACCACTGACCCACCAGAATAGTCCCTGCATTGAATCTTAAATTTTGCATTTTTCTTATGTTAAAGAGAAATTATTAATATTATGTTAAATTTTATTCAGTTCATTGTAGAAGTGATGAGGTAACAGTAAACATAATTTCCAAAAACACTTTTTTTCAGCATTAAGGTTTTATGTTGAATATGTAAAAATTCTTTGGCCATATCAAGGAAAATAAGTTTCTTTAAATTTACATGTAATAAAAAATGGATATCTTCTGAACTTGAGTTATAAAAATATGACTTTTTTATAGAGGGTTATATTTAAGGAAAAATCTTGATGTAATAATGCTGTTCTCTCTCCTCCACTTCCCAAGTGTTTTTTTTTTCCTTCATTTCTGCAACATTATCTATAAAGTTTCCATTAGTCTGGAGAGTCTTATGACTCATCTTAATATAGTTTAATGACTATGTACTTTGTAGCAAATTAAATCTGATTAAGTGAGAATTTTAGGATGAAAATAATACTTCCTTTTAAAATTAGCACATCTGATTTTTACATATCCTTAAATCTCATTTTAAAAGCTTCATATTTTAATTCCTTGTATCTCATTTGAATGTGGAACTTTGCACATTAAAAATAGAAAGATTGTTTTGGAAACCAGGGAATTAGATATGTAGGCACAAATATTTTTGGCATTTATTGCGCACTGTTAGACTGCATCAATGACTCATTAAAGTTCATTAAAATAATTCTGGGTTGTAATGGACCATTTGAATGTTCCTATTAGAGGTAGGGTAAAAATATACAAATTTTGTTCTTTTTATTTCTAAGAAATTGTAGACAGGTGAAATTTCTTCCCCTAACATTTATGCTGGAAGTCTTTTTTGTTGAGTGAAAAAAATCCTTACGTTTTTACTTTTCCAATTGGTCCAAAGTATAGTAAAAAAGAGAATCCACTATAAAATGTCTAATTTATTTATTGAAGACACTCAAAATGTAATACTGTACTACCTGAATCTTTAGACTTCTACTTACTATTTTTGTTAATTAGCAAATAGAAGCAGAACTTGAATGAAAAAGCACTAATTGTCTTATATTTTTATATTTCCAAATCTCAGCTATTTTTCATACTGATTTTTCAAGATAATTTTGAAAAATAGATTTGCAAATGCAAATTAAAAGACATTCATTGTTGAAGAATTGCAGGAAGAAAAAAATTGTGAAAGGGATTGAAAATCATGTATACTGGATTTAGAATGTGTTGGTGGCTCAGATGGTGAAGAATCTGCCTGCAATGCAGGAGACTCGGGTTCAATCCCTCTGTCGGGAAGAACCCGTGGAGAAGAAAATGGCAACCCACTCCAGTATTCTTGCCTGGGGACCTCCATGGACAGAGGAGCCTGGCTGGCTACAGTCCAAGGGGTCACAAAGAGTGGGACATGACTGAGAAAATAACACACACACACACATAAAGGTAGAATCATATCATTGATTTATTTTTGCTTTTGCATTTGTTTTCACGTCTTTCTTATTTCTAACCTTCATTAAGTTACTTATCAATATCTTGTTCTTTCTCTATTGGGATTTTTTCCTTTCCCTGTTTGAGAAGATTGTTTGTATGGGTATTGATGAATATGATGCAGAAACTATTTCAACATTTTGGTATCACAAGGTTGATGTTGTGATGGTGCATTTCACAGTGATGAAAATAAATTCATGAATCAAATAATTATATCATGAAATAGAACACATAGGTGGTAATTCTCTTCTGAAATTTTCTTAAACAAATTGCATCTTGATTCCTAAACAGTTCAGTCACTCAGTTGTGTTTGACTGTTTGTGACCACATGGACTGCAGCACACCAGGCTTCCCTGTCCTTCACCAAGTCCTAGAGCTTACTCAAATTCATGTCCATCGAGTCGGTGATGCCATCCAACCATCTTATCTTCTGTCGCTCCCTACTCCTCCTGCCTTCAATCTTTCCCAATATCAGGGTCTTTTCCAATGAGTCAGTTCTCTGCCTCAGTTAGCCAAAGCACTGGAGTTTCAGCCTCAGCATCAATCCTTCCAATGAATATTCAGGACTGATTTCCTCTAGGATTGACTGGTTTGTCCTCCTTGCAGTCCAAGGGACTCTCAAGAGTCTTCTCCAACACCACAGTTCAAAAGCATCAATTCTTTGGTGCTCAGCTTTCTTTATAGTCCAACTGTCACATCCATACATGACTACTGGAAATGATTCCTACTTCCATTTCCTAAATGAGAAGAGTCTTATGACTTTTTACTTGGTATCTTCACCTTGTCAAATGACTTTGTTCAATTTTCAAAATTCTGGAAATACTGTTCAGTTCAGAATTCCAGTTGTTTCAAATATTTCTGTGCTGTTTCAATATTGTCAGATGGGAAACTTGCTCAGTTCCTTAATATATCATTCCAGAAACTCCACCTTCAAAACACATTTTATAGATCACATTCTCTAATCATAACCCAGTATATAATCCTTTTGCCTTTTGCTTCCTTTGTTCAACATGTTATTGAAAATTTTCATCTGCAATTTCAATATGTAACTGTATGTGTATGTGTTCCAAATCACTACAGTCATGTCCGACTCTTTGCAACCCCAAGGACTGTAGCCTTCCAGGCTTCTCCGTCCATGGAATTTTCCAGGCAAGAATACTGTAGTGGGTAGTCATTCTCTTCTCCAGGGGATCATTCCCACTCAGGGATCAAACCAGAATCTCTTGCATTATAGGCAAGAGATTCTTCACTGTCTGAGCCACCAGGGAAGTACTGAGAAAATGTATTTTTTTCTCTTAATTTGTAGCCTATTATTTAAAAGCAATATGATGCAAATAGGCAAAATTTTAGCAGTTATTAAAATTTGGTGGTGTGCATAGTATTTGGTTTGTTAGCTTGCTTTATCTATGTATTTATTCATTTTGCCAGTGTGTATTTTAGGCTTGAATATTTTATAATAATGATATAAATAGAATAATCACAGGTAAAATATTTAAAATAAAAATAGCATATTTCTTATTCAAATATACATATATTTAACTTCCTAAAAACGTAAAACTATAAGCTAGTCAACTACAGATCTTTCCAAGGAATCAAAAGATTATGATTTATGCTTCAAGCTTTTCAGTTTTCTGCACAAGGTACAAGTGTACACATGCATATACACATTCCCTGGAAAACCTGGTGAAGTAACTGAAAACCCTTTCTTACATTTCTGAAACCGCTAGACATTTCTGAAACATATGAAATGTGAGTTAGATCTGATACTTCAGAGTAAATATAAAAAATAGAAACTTCTCTACCAGCCAGAGTGGAAAGATCTTGCAATGCTTGGGACCTTGGGTAGAATCCTTAGAAGGGGCGCTCTGAAGGAGTAGGTTACAGTAACACTGGATTAAAGATTGCTCTTGACCAGCTAAGAGACATCTTAAAAGCAGGCTTCTACTTGGTTAAAAATAAATTATTTGTGCATCAGAACACAGTGTGTATAGATTTTTAAAAGTCACAAAAAATCCCAACAATCCTCAGCATAAAATACATAATATTTGAGTTCTAATTTAAAAAAAAAAGACTGAATATGAATAAATCAAGAAAGAAAGCATACACACACACACACACACACACACACACATATATATAGTTTATAAATATCCTTAAATGGAATAAGAGAAATCCAAATTGAATCCTGCAGAAACTCAGAAAATAAAAAATTATTTAGATGATGTTTTTATATGATGGAAAGTATAACTTCATGGAGGAGGCATTAATGAACTTGACCCATGGCAGTATTCTCAGTCATGCCTCTCCAGATGACTCTAGTATGAAGCCAAGGTTAAAGATAAAGATTAACTCTGTCTTAAAGATAGAGTGGAATATTTCTAGGCAGAAGTGAAGGCAAAAAGATATCTCTAAAACCATAGTCACTCAGAAGTTTACAAACTGATAATGCTTTATTTTTTACGTACTGCAATATGTCATAATTAGCCATGAATGCATAAATACTAGAGTGCATTAACTAGCCTGAATTTCATAAAAGTAAAATTTTATGTGCAAGATCCTGAGACAGATGATTTATTTTTGTCTCTCTCAGGCTACAGAGTTCTCTCTCATGAATGATTCTTTGTATGTCTAGACCCTTGCCCTATTTATTAGGAAAGAAGACCATTTTTATTAAGCCAGACCCCAAATCACTGGGCTGGGGTCATGTCAGACGGGATAAATCAAGAGCAGACTGAAGATTATCAGGCCAGATTGTTAACGTGACACTGAGCTTTAGAAGGAGTGTGTGAATGCTCAGTCACTTCAGTCGTATCCGACTCTGTGACCCCGTGGACTATAGTCTGCCAGGCTCCTCTGTCCATGGGATTCTCCAGGCAGGCAAGCATACTGGAATGGGTTGTCAGTCCCTTCTCCAGGAAATCATCTTGACCTAGGGATTGAACCCTGGTCTCCTGCGTTGCAGGTGGATTTTTCACCGTCTGAGCCACTAGGGTTTAGAAGTAGCACTGAGAGTTAAATATTAGAACAATGTTTCTAAAATTCTATGTACATGAGACTCTGGTGACTACCTGTTAATTTCTTTTGTCCTCTTGGAAGTAGAGCCTTACTAATAATGACTAGAATTGAGACATTACTTACGGTTAACAGTCTGTTCTAATAGACTAATTTTCCATTTAGTCTTTTCCAATAATCTCATTGGAAAAGACCCTGATTCTGGGAAAGGTTGAGGGCAAGAGAAGGAGGGGACAACAGAGGATGAGATGATTGAATGGCATCACCAACTCAATGGACAAGAGTTTGAGCAAACTCCGGGAGACAGTGAAAGTCCGGGAAGCCGGGCGTGCTGCAGTCCTTGGGATCACAATGAATCAGACACGACTTAGGAACTGAACAACAAATAGTCTTTTCATGGATTCAAAGGTTTAAATAACTTTAAAATCTAGAATTTTAGGGTAGCAGGTGAGAGAGAATTTAGCCAGGGAAGGGAATCTATTTAGCTTTCCTAGAATCTTGGCAGGTAGGCAGTCATCTCTAAGTCTATGTGGGAGACAGACATTGGGAACAGTCCCAATTACTGTAATATCATATTTTCTACCCACCTGTACAGAGTTCTATTTGGATAAATATATTGGAAAACTGCTGTTTTCAAATGGCAGGTGAGTCTGTGTTCATTTCAGACAAAATATTCCACCATAAAGCTTCTGTTGACAGGCCTACAGGCAAAGTTAATCAGCTTGTTAGTGCTGAGGACAGCAAGAGTGTTATTGGTCTTGGGACAACTCGTGGCTCCATCCTCTGTATTCTGCTGTGCATTTCTGCTTGCAGTGACAGCCTAGCAGGGTGCTATTTGGTTTGCTAGAGCAGAGTTATTTCCCCAGAGCATGAGGACCCTTCAATGGGTATTTCCCCCCAGCATTATTGATGTTCTAAAGAGAAACATATTAATGATAAAAAATGACAAATTTCTTTGGTATGATTTTATTTTCTTCTTTCTATGCTTAAATATTATGACCTTACTTGATGCAATACAGATATAGACACACACACACAGGTCATGAAGTCAAGAAGCTTGGCCCCATAGCCCTGGCTTGGGAAAGTTCTAATCTTGGCTAAATTAGATACCCTTTCTAGTCCAGTTTTCGAATCCCTGAACTTAATTGCTAAAGCTCTATGCCTCTTCTAGTTCTAACCTGCCAGAAGGTATTAAATTTACTATAGTTTATCTTTCAAATAATCCATTTCTGTAGCTTTCAGATATTTTTTCTAGGTTATCGCTTCAAGTCTTTATTGTTTAAATATGTATTAAGATCCAATTTTGCCCATAAAGAATTAACTGTTACTAGAATTTCTTTTCTAAAAAATGTAGAAACTGGTCAAATAAATGAGACAAGTTTTCAGACATTAGATAACAGGCAGGTTAAGACTAGTCTTTGGGAGAAGACTAGTGAAAGTTGTCAGTCCTATGGGTGCATCAACTTGTCACAGCTTGGAGATGAGGCAAAATTAACAGATGGGAAAAAACAAACAAACAAAAAGCAAAACAAGAAAAAACACAGAATTTAGTTATTTAGATAAATTGAGCAGAAAATATCAGAATTTGGAGCGATAAAGAGGTAACCATAAAGCGTGGACTAGAGTTCTAAAAATGTCGGAGAAAGAGACAGAGACAGTGACAGAGAGAGATGAACCGTAGACAACTGCAATGAGCTCCTCTGGTTCTTTGAGTTCCCAAAGTGAGAAGAAACTGCACAAACCTGGAAAATGAATCACTGCCAAAGAATATTGTTCTTCTTCAGTTGTTAAGTCATGTCCGACTATTCGCGACCTCATCGACTAGCACGCCAGGCTTCCCTGTCCCTTACCATCTCTCAGAGTTTGCCCAGAGTCAAAGAATAGGCAAAAAGGAAAATATAATTAAAATTCCTGGAGTGTAAACAAGGCTGGGGATATTTTTCAGAGGAAAGAAAATAGTCTCTACTAGCCGGGGTAGAAAGATCTTGAAATGCTTGAGACATTGGTTAGAACCCTCAGAAGAGGATACTGGGTGATGGTAACACTGGAGAAAAGATTGTTATTGGCCAGCTAAGAGACATCTTAAAAGCAAGCTTCCAGTTGAATAAATATAATGTACATCTGAACAAAATCTGGATAAATTTTTAAAAATTATAACAAAACTCAACAATCTTCAGCACAAAATACACAATATTTGACCTCTAATAAAAAAATGATCAGATATGCAAATAAGCAGAATACTTGACCCATAATGGGAGCAGAAACAACCAATGGAAGCAGATTTTAAAATAACAGAGACAGTGGAACCAACAGATAATAACTTTAAACTAGACATTAAGAAGATAATTATCACATTTAAGAATCTATAGGAAAAGTTGAGCACAATGAGAAAAGAAAGGAAATGCAAAGAAAAAATCCACATAGAATAATTTGAGTGTCATAAACCCTGAGATGCTGGCATTTTAAAGTCATAGGTTTTGATTGCATGACTGAGAGTGTGTATTTATAAAAAGAAAGAAAAATAAAGAAAGTGTTCTTCTACTGAGCTCTGGGTACCAGGATTGCCCAGATCAGAGAATGAATGGAAGGGCCTGAAGAGAGCTGAGCACAGTCAGAAGAGGGTGGTGTCACACAAGATAAGAAAAGAAAAAGATTTTCAAAAACAGACTAGCCTTCAGGTGGAAAGTTGCCGAGAGCTTGTAATGAGGGCAGAGAGGCGATGATTAGGTTTGGCAAACTGGAAGGCATTTGTGATCTTGACAACAAACGTTTCTGTGCAGCAATGAAATAGAAATTGGAAAAGAATGGGAGGTTGGGAAGTGGAGACGGGGAATTCCTCTGGAAGAAATGGAGGCTGTGTCCTTCAGAGGAAATTTTTCCTCTGATGGGAGTGATATCTGAAGGGCTTTACAACAGATTCCATCTCTCTCACACCACAGTGTTGGGTGAACACATGACATCCCGACAGTCAGCCACTGACCCCTTACAGCAGAGAGGAGCCTGCTCCCCTAGCATGACATCATGAGTGGGCACTATAGCCCTCCCAGATCTAGCCTGATGGTCTGCAGAACACAGTGTTGTAAATTCCCTGTGAAGCACCAAAGATCCAGTACCGGGGCCTAGGTCCACAGGAGTCACCTTATCAAGTGTTAAGTGTTGCTGCCACTTTAGTAAAAGCTCTCTGGGGGTGATGTGGAGCAAGCCTGTCCCAGTGCTTTGGAAATATGTTCAGATTGTAATGATGTAAAGAAGAGGATTTATTTCTTCCATCAGCTCAATGCCAGGGAAAGCCCTTGGTACCAGATGGTGTCAATGGAACCAAAGCCAAATTTCCAAAATAAAAATATTGACTCCTCCCTTCTACTCTCTCTCTCTGCATTAAAACCTTCTTTTTTAGACAGATATCACAAAGTTTCTTAATCTGATCCTTGCTCCTGTGTGCAGTTGGCAAAACCACACTGCCATGGAGGGCCCCCATGATCCTTTAGCTCTCCATGATGATGTCTCATTCCTACTGATCCTCTGGCACTTTTTCTCCCTCCTGACGGGCACAGTTATGGTGATTTGCCCCTGACTCAGTCAGTCCCTCGGCCAGGTTTCCAACCAGTTCAGCCCCTTGTCCCTGTTCATGGAGCAGCATTGAGCAATGACGGCTGCACCCTTCTATTTCTGATCCTCTGGAAGGAAGCAGGGGGAGGCTGTGGGACTTTGTATCCACACATCTCGCTGTCATGAAGCTGGAGGCACTGGTAGCAGGATGTGTACATGCCAGGCAATGTTTCTCTATACATGATCTCATTTAATCCTCACAAAACCCAAGTAAGAAAATGGTAACACTGTCATTTATGGAGAAGGGAGCTGACTCAACCGTTTTGTGTAATGAGACCCAAGTTGACACTCTAGTTGGGCACAGAAAAGAATTCAATATTGTTCTTTGTCTGACTACCTACTCTGTTTACTTCCCCCTGTTGCAGCACCACTTTCCTATGCCACCGAGAATGTTCCTTTACGGAGATATCTTCCTCAATTGTTCTTTTCACCTGTCTGAGCCTCTCCTGTTTGCTGTTGCTTCTGCCTCATTCCTTTAGCAAGTCTTTTCTCCCAAACCTTTTCAGACACCCACCCTGAGTCTATAGTGCATAAGTGTTTCTCGTTCTGATTGAGATGAGCTGTATTTGCAATTTGTCTGGGGCTTCCACGCAGTTTTCATTTATGGATGAATGGACAGATGCCTAAACAAACAAATAAGGATGGATCTTTAAAAATCTTTGGAATGGATGATCATATTGTCTTGCGGGTCTCTGCACACACAGGCAAAGACACAGCACACCAAGGAGCCCTGAGAGAAGTATTTTTTTCTAACCTTGGACCAGGGGCAGCAGCACCCTCTGACCTGGGGTTATTTACACATTGGGCCTGTCACACAGGAGTGGGGTTCTTCCCTCAGAGTTTTCCACTTGCAGCCCCTCCTCTGTGTGGTGCCATTTCTGCCTGTTGGGTCATATCGCTACCTCTCCCCAGCCCTTGAAGAATCCTCGGCTCTTAAATTGAGTCCTGTCAGTTTTCTCAGATGCCATTTGCTCCTTTTCTCAGGACTTCTGTTCCCTCATTAACGACTCTTCAACTTTGATGCTTGAAGTTCCCAGGCTCCTTAATTTCCCCTTTCAGAGAAACATCTCAATCCTGTCACTCGTACTTAGAACCAGCTCATTTTTAACCTTATTTTTTTTTTTTTTCCCTTCAAGCCTTGAAACTCTCCAGTGCTTCTCTCATACCAGTCTCTGTAATTTATTTTGGTCTGAGCCTGGCTTCGGTGTATCTGAGCCTTCCTCTGCTAGGAAACAGCTGTCTCTGACTGCTTAGCCCATCACCCGCCTATCTCAATTCACCATTGACTCAGTGCATCAAGCATGCTGCAGTCAAATAAGTTAAAATCCTGAGCCCTTCCAGACCCACTGCTTGTGGAACAGAAGTACCAGGGTCTACACCCCATATGCATGTGTGCTCTGTTGCTTCAGATTCATCTGATGCTTTGCAACCCTATGGACTGTAGCTGCCAGGCTCTACTCCCCATCATTTCAGTTCAGTCCTCAGTCATGTCCAACTCTTTGCAACCCCATGAGCTGCAGCATGCCAGACGTCCCTGTCCAACTCCCGGAGCCTACCCAAACTCATGTCCATTGAGTCGGTGATGTCATCCAACCATCTCATCTTCTGTCATCCCCTTCTCTTCCTGCCCTCAATCTTTCCCAGCATCAGGGTCTTTTCAAATGAGTCAGTTCTTTGTAACAGGTGGCCTCAGTAATGGAGTTTCAGCTTCAACATCACACCTTCCAATGAACACCCAGGACTGATTTCTTTTAGGATGGACCGGTTAGATCCCCTTGCAGTCCAAGGGACTCCCAGGAGTCTTCTCCAACACCACAGTTCAAAGGAATCAATTAATCGGCGCTCAGCTTTCTTTATTGTACAACTCTCACATCCATACATGACCACTGGAAAAATCATAACCTTGACTAGACAGACCTTTGTTGGCAAAATAATGTCTCTGCTTTTTAATATGCTGTCTAGGTTTGTCATAACATTCCTTCCAAGGAGTAGGTGTCTTTTAATTTCATGGCTACAATCACCATCCACAGTGATTTTGGAGCCACCAAAAATAAAGTCTCTCACTGTTTCCCCTTCTATTTGCCATGAAGTAATGGGACCAGAATGCCAAAGAATGCTCAAACTACCACACAATTACACTCATCTCACATGCTAGTAAAGTAATGCTCAAAATTCTCCAAGCCAGGCTTCAGCAATACGTGAACCATGAACTTCCAGATGTTCAAGATGGTTTTAGAAAAAGCAGAAGAACCAGAGGTCAAATTGCCAATGTCTGCTGGATCATTGAAAAAGCAAGAGAGGTTCAGAAAAACATCTATTTCTGCTTAGTGACTATGCCAAAGCCTTTGACTGTGTGGATCACAATAAATTGTGGAAAATTGTGAAAGAGATGGGAATACCAGACCACCCGACCTTCCTCTTGAGAAACCTGTATGCAGGTCAGGAAGCAACAGTTAGAACTGGACATGGAACAACAGAATGGTTCCAAATAGAAAAAGGAGTACATCAAGGCTGTATATTGTCACCCTGCTTATTTAACTTATATGCAGAGTACATCATGAGAAACGCTGGGCTGCAGGAAGCACAAGTTGGAATCAAGATTGCCGAGACAAATATCAATAACCTCAGATATGCATATGACACCACACTTGTGGCAGAAAGTGAAGAAGAACTAAAGAGCCTCTTGATGAAAATGAAAGAGGAGAGTGAAAAAGTTGGCTCAATATTCAGAAAACTACTCCCCATAGAGTTCAGGAATTAAGATTTGGATTTTGGACACTTCTGGAATGTCTACCCATACCCTTTGGTCTTTGCCATTACTCTGGTTCTTCTTGATGCATTGTACATATTTCTGTTGTAAGAGCATCATGTCAGATAAAGCTAATTTATATTCAACTGAGACACCAAGTTTTCATGGCAAATAGATGTGGAAACAGTGGCAGACTTTATTTTGGGGGGCTCCAAAATCACTGCAGATGGTGACTGCAGTCATGAAATTAAAAGACGCTTACTCCTTGGAAGGAAAGTTATGACCAAACTAGATAGCATATTAAAAAGCAGAGGCATTACTTTGCCAACAACGGTCTGTTTAGTCAAGGCTATAGTTTTTCCAATAGTCATGTATGGACGTGAGAGTTGAACTATAAAGAAAGCTGAGCGCTGACGAATTGATTATCTTGAACTGTGTTGTTGGAGAAGACTCTTGAGAGTCCCTTGGACTGCAAGGAGAGCCAATCAGTCTGTCTTAAAGGAATTCAGTCCTGAATATTCATTGGAAGGACTGATGCTGAAGCTGAAACTCCAATACTTTGCCACTTGATGCGAAGAACTGACTCATTGGAAAAGACCCTGATGCTGGGAAAGACTGAAGGCGGGAGGAGAAGGGGATGACAGAGGATGAGATGGTTGGATGGCATCATAGACTCAATGAGCAACCTCTAGGATGTAGTGAAGGACAGGGAAGCCTGACGTGCTGTAGTCCATGGGGTTGCAAGAGGGGGACATGGCTGAACCACTGAATGGCAACAACATCCTGGTTTATAATTAAGCCAGTTTCTTAGATTCAACAATGAATGGTGTTATGTATTGTAGGGATAGGTACATATGTACAGAAAAAAGTTAAGGGGATGAATATGGATTGTCAGATGGGCTACATTCTTTGCTATGATGTAGTGAATGTCATGTGAGGGTAACTGCATGAAGAACTTTGCCATCCTGACCAGGTGAGATGTATGCAGATGCACTGTGATAGGAGAGACAGAGTAAGTGGTGGAGCTTGTAGTAAGCGGTGGAGCTTGGAGGGTGTGGCTTCAGAAGGTGAAGTCTATATATGTCAATTTAGGGAGATAGTTGTCTGCCGGAAGAAAGCAAACTATTTAAGAGAAAATATAAAATTACAACTGAGTTGATTTATCTGATTCAAGGGACTGATCTGTTCATTAAGTATGTGATGCTCGTGATGGATTATGTAAGTGTTTGGTTTCCTGAGCTTCAAAATAGGATTACCTGGATTTACTCCATATCCTTCTGTGATTCTTTTTAAATTTTTTTTTTTTTTTTTTAAATTCCAAGAGACAGGGTCTGTCCTGGGAAAAGGCTTCAGGTTTATTTCTGATCTCTCTTCGTCACTGTGGCTTCCATTGCCACATGCACGAGACTCCAAATTCTTTAGCTGTCTCCTGAGATCACCAGATCTGGATCTGCAACAACCTACTTGATGTTATGGCCTCTAGGAAAAGCACAATGTTTTCCTTTCTCCTCCATGAATGGCCCTAATAAGCAAAAGGATTTCCTAACAAAATAGAGTTGAACAATTTTTATATAAAGTTTGGCCTTGGTATAGATGAGCCTTGTGCAGGGGAAAGGTGACTTTCTTTGGAATTTGGCATCTTGTTCTTCCTCCAAACACAAGAGAAGTAGGAACCAAGGGATAGGGTGAGTTCAGTTTGTGCCTTACACAACTGGAGTGTAACAACTTTTGCAGACTTTCTAATAACCATACAATCAGGTTGAAAGTGAAAGTTGGAAGTTAGTCACACAGTCATGTCCGACTCCTTGTGATCCCATGGAATGTAGCCCACCAGGCTCCTCTGTCCTTGGAATTCTCCAGGCAAGAGTACTGGAGTGGGTTGTCATTTCCTTCTCCAGGAATCAGGTTGACTGCTCCCTAAACAAACTTTCATCTCAAAAATCTGTTCTTTCCACCTTTCCCTTAATGCATCGTTTTTTTTTTTTTTTGTTTTTTTTTTAAGAAAATCTATATCTCATCTATGTACAGCAATTCTAGATATTTTCCTTAAGGACTGAAAAGGAAACATTTACTACTATAAAAATCTGCACTTGCTTTAAGAATGATAAATGGGATAAAAAGCACATTTCTATATTTAATTAAGTGTAGCATTCTCCTTGAGTGAAAAGAGTAGAAAGGAGAGACTAGTAAGGAAAAATAAATCATTCTGAATATAGGACGCATAAAATAAATCCAAATTATACAAATAAATTTGAGTTTTCAGAGTCAGGGTTGAAACGGTTGCACATATTGATGGAACTAAAGTGGGTCTGTCTCTAGAGTAGGGATGGAAATTGTTTGTTTCTGTGAAGTGTAGAATAGTGAATTCAAGATGTGGCTCAATACATATTCATTTAAGAAATAACAATAAATAATCAGTATTTTGTTTTCTATTCTGTAATTTGACTCTCTCTCTCTCTCTCTCTCTCTCTCTATATATATATATATATATATATATATATATATATAAGCTTCCCTTGTGGCTCAGTTGGTAAAAAATCTGCCTGCAATGTGGGAGACTTGGGTTTGATCCCTGGGTTGGAAAGATCCCTTGGAAGGGGATATATATATTTGACATATCTATCTGTAGTATTTTATTTGATGATTGGTTATATGATCACCTTTCATATATAAAGTTTTACATCCATAGACTGAACCACTTTTGGAACAAAAATATTTACCAAAATATTCCAAAAGTTTCAAAACACAAAACTTGAATTTGTTGTGTACCTGACATCTATTTACACAGCATTTACATTATGTTAATTATTATAAGTAATTTAGAAATGATATAAAGTATAAAGGAAGATGTGCATAGGTTATTTGCAAATACTACACAGTTTTACATAAAGGACTTAAGTTTCTACAGATATTGGTATCCAAGGTTCAAACCACAAAATTTCATTTCTTTTTGGGGACTTTAGCTTTGCTTAAGAGATGCACTTTTCAAATTCCATTTTCAAATTAGCATGTCTGATGTTTACTTATATGTATTTCTCTGACATAATAACAAACTATATTCTATCAGTTCTAGCAAGGTCCCCTTCATAAATGCCCAGGAGAAAGCTCATCTCTTATTGCCATATGGTTCAGGTCTTCACATTTTAATCCATCATCCTCACACTGACAATAAATATAGTTGCAACATAAATATTAATAAAATGTATTGGAGACATTTCTTTCATCTATATCTCTTATATATTGTCATTTCATTGTTTATGAGACTAACGTCTGACTTTGCTCAGTGATAAAATTTCAGGACAAATGATTTTTCAATTTTTCAATGAAGGGTCACATTGGAAAGAGAATAATCATCACCAGCATTTATTTTTGAATATACAAAACAATTATAGAAAAACGCATTTGTTTGTACTTTCATTTTCCTTCAAATAGCTTTGGTTTTTATTGGGGTGTTGGGAATGTTATGGCTATGAATTCACCAAAATTTCAAGCATATTAATTTTGAGGTTCAGTGATCTTCAGGATATGAAAAATGTTTACTGTGAGAGGATAAGGGAGATGCTTTTATTAACCTAATTGACAAAAACAGTGAAAGGACTTACAAATAAAATCACAGCACTATATAACTTGGATTGTTTTTTTTAAAATGAAAATGGAGTAATAGCAATTATAATAATTGTTATAATATAATATTTCTAATTCTATTAAAATAATATAATAATTAAATAAATCACAGTAACTAAAAGAAGTGTTCACTGTAGGTACACTCCCCAGTGGAGACAGGTGTCAGGATAAAGTGTTTTTCACTCCATAACTTTCCCTCCTCTTCCTCCCCAGGTTCTCCTACAGATTCTTCATACTTTCACATGATGCTGGTCCCACAAGCAGAAGTGCATGCTGGGAAAAAATGATGCTGCTCTTTCCCTGAAATTCTGACTCTAATCTGAAACAATATGTCTTTTTCATAATACAGATTTAGTTAAACTCTTATAGTCCAAATAACTTATTATAAATAGTTAATATAAAGATAATTATTTGGTCTCATTCTCACTTCAGATGAGAAAAAAATACACATTTATTTATTCTTCAATAACTATTATTAGAGAAAGCAGATATGATATGGTCAGCTAAAGCTGTCTATAAGATTACTTTTGTTTATGTAGAGTTTTCTGAATTCCTTTAACCTAATATAAGAAAATATAAACCTTTGGGATTATCATCATCCCATACTTTAAAGAATTAATATGTTGTCATAGAAAGAAAGCTGCTTTTATTCTTTTTCCTGTAACAGTCTTGGGAGAGATGTAATATTCTTCAGAGATTTTAGAAACTAAAGTTCAATCTTTTTCTTCTCATAATTTTTTCTTGTGGTGATGCTTCATGACAATGTTGAGTGCTGGTCAGATGTTTTATAACTTCCCTCCATGAAGACTTGCTTGATTTTTTTAATGATTATACTGGGGTTATGTGTTATAGGGAGGAAGACTAGCAGAGGCAAAGTGTCATTCTCATCGCGTCATATCAAGGGTGCATGCTACACCTAAGACATCACTGCGAGTTACCCTTTGTCCTTGTTCTTGAGGTAAGTAGTGTTTGTCAGATGTCTCAGCTGTAAAATTGCTCTTCTCTTCCCTTCCCTTTTCCACGTTGCACTCTTTGGGGAAAAGAAAAAAAGTCATGAAATGGGGGAAATAAGCTTCACTTCCCTTAAGGGTGGAGTATTTACATGAAATAACATGGGATTTTTCTACATAGGAAATTCATCTATTCTCCCCCACTAATTTATTCAATCACTTATTCTTGAGTCTGTATGGACTTGTGAATATTTATTTTATACTTTGTGTTAAAACATTTATAACATTTTAAATTTTATAATAATTTTAATGAGTAACCCTCAGGTGAATCTGCACATAAATTCTTGATTATTTTCTTACTAACAAAATATTTTGGGTATAAAGGTAGCAAATTTGTTAAGGCTTTGGATACATTTTTCCATATTGCCTATCACAAATCTTATAAAAACCACTTATATCTAAAATGTTGTCTCCTAACCATTCATAAAGGACATGGGAAATATCTTTTCATTCTATTACTATATCTCTTAACAGACATATCTCAGACCTTTTCACGTTTTAGGGACAACTGTATATGAAATATTCTGTCATCAAATGCACTGTATATTTTGCCTTTATCATCTGTAAGACCTCTATCTGTCTTAACTACTTCAGGAATGGCATTTAAGCCTCATTATTCGGAAATGCACTTGATAAAAATGCTGCCCTCTGGGTGGAATTCACCTATTGCTCTACTTATTTGCTTTCCAGCTAAAGATAAGTGAGTTGGATAGAGAAGGTCATGGGCAATTTTATCAGTGGTACAGATTTAACAGTGGTCAACTCAAGTACTGATTGTGTTACATCTAACTGCCATGGCAATACTCCGAATGAATGTGACTGCATTTATTTTGCAGAGCAGGAAACCAGTTCCAAGATGTTAAGTTGCCCAAGATTACATATTTAGTTCAGTATTAATATTAATGTTGTATTAATGCTTTAGACCTAACACCATGTTTAATCTTCCCATAACCCTGCAGAGTGTTATCCTCAATTTACAGACATCAAAACAGGCATTTAAAAATGTTGAGAAACTTGCCTAAGGTAAGCAAAGCTGAAAACTAGTAAGCTGGTTTTCCATTTTGCATCCTTTTCCTTCAAATCCATGCTGCTTCATGTGGTGTAGATAATAGTTACAGATATATGTGGATTTTCATATATAATTTATGATTTTTTTTTTTATTTGGTTGCACTGTTGTGCAACTTTGTTTGGAGAAGGAGATATAGCAGGAAGCACAGAAGAGAATCATAAAATAGAAGAGTAATCTAGAGTTTTATGTAGAAATAAATTCTATACTCTATATCGATATGTCACTCATGTTAATTTAATTCTAAATTCTTTCTTTCTTCCTAATCCTATTAAGCATTAGCCTCCATTTAACCTCACAGATGAGGTAGTAGTCTGGATCATTTAAATGCTGGCCCAGACTACATTAAACTTAGAAAAGCTGATCCAAACCACATTATCTGTGAGGTTAAAACCTTACCCTTTACCTAGATTCATGGTGGCTCAGGTGGTAACGTATCCACTGCAATGCAAGAGACCAGGGTTTGATCCCTGGGTCAGGAAGATACTCTGGAGAAGGGCTAGGCTACCCACTCCAGTATTCTTGCTGCAGAATCCTATGTAGAGAGGAGCCTGGTAGGCTACAGTCCATGGGGTTGCAGAGTCGGACATGACTGAGTGACTAACACTACTACCAGATTTATGCCAAAATATTTAGTAAAGTCTCTAGCATTGTCACATATAGGTTTACAATCCCTTTGTGCCCTTGCTAGAGAAGAGAGATTTTTTTTTTTTTTTTTAATGAAAAATGCTATGGATTCAGACAGATATATTTTTAACTGTAGCTTACCTCTTACTTTTTGTGTGCATTTGGTCAAAACGTGATCTTTTGAGCCTTAGTTTTTCTATGAAATGTCATGGCTTTAAAGAGAGTCGCGCATGCTTAGTCGCTTCAGTCACGTCCAACTCTTTGAGACTTTATGGACTATAGACCTCTAGGCGCCTCTGTCCATGGGATTCTCCAGGCAAGAATACTGGAGTGGGTTGCCATGCCTTCCTCCAGGGAGATCTTCTTGACCCAGGGATTGAACCCATGTCTCCTGTGTCTCCTGCATTGTAGGTGGATTCTTTATCCTGTGAGCCACCTGGGAAACCCTTAAAGAGGGTAGAATAAAACCATTATTGCTCTATACAGTATAATTAAAACTCTTAGAAAACAAAAATACAGAAACAAACACAAAAAAGAATAAATTCATATTTTCTAAACACATAAGGCAAATAATGAGTCTCATCAGCAAATTCCTGTAATGATTTCCTCAACAGAAGGAAGCTTGCAAAGAAATGAACATTTCTCACACTTCTAGTTGGATACCAATGGCAATAAAATTAAGAATCTCAGGAAATCTTGGTATAGTAATCATATGACTAGAGCAAGGATGTTCAGATCTGGGGGGAAGAAAGGAAGAACAGAAAATATCTAATGCTGGACATTGCATAAGAGAACAGTGATGGAACAACAGCATCCACATTTTCCAAGACCTTTTCCTGACTTCTTGAGGCTGCTATAGAAGTCAGGTGGGATTGATCATGATGTATTTGTAGAGTTCAGCCAGAAGGAGAAACTACTCTGTATTCCAGGGTTTACATTAATACTGAAGAAGCAATGCTGCCCTTGAATCTAAGTTTCAATCAAGTTGCTTTCATTAACTTTCAATCCAAACTGGCCAGTCAACCTATATTAATAAATTCACAGATTCAAATTTGCGTTCTTACCCCTCGTCAAACACTCTTAGAATACATCCTGGTGCATTTTCCTCAGGATTCTATATATATGAATTGGCAAAATATTGCTATATGTTTTTGTGTATGATAACTCTTCTCAGACTCTGTATTTATGTTCTAGGGAATCCACATGGATTTGAACCTAACACTGGTTTTGAAGCAAGGAGAGATGTGGATTTGGGTTTTGAGGAGATTCAACTTGCCTGTGCAAGACAACTGCCTCTGATAAGTGCATTACTAAGATCATTAGTCAAGGGGAAGAAAACCTACTCAGAAAAAGAGAAAGTGTTTTGGTTGTTGTTGTTTTATGTGTGTTTGTTTTTCTTTTGGGTTTGTTTTCTTTTGTTTTCCCCCCCGGGATTTGAGAATTTGTAATCCCAACCCCAAGTCTTTAAATTCTTCTTATACTTTATAATCCATAAGAGACCTGGGGAGGTTATGAATTTCATGTATATGGTAATTCAGCCACTTGTTGGAGAAGACTTTAGATTTGATTTCCTGAAATGTTTACCCTCTAGCAGTATAGCAGAACTGTCACAGAAAATGTCTATTTTCTATCCATGCCTAGAGCCGAGTGTTAAAGTTCCAACTTAGCACTTTTATTCCTTACGATCTTCAACATGTTCAGAAGCAGGCTGCCCACAAAACTGTACACTGTATTTCTACCACAATTGTCTGTTGCTAAAACTACATGTGCTAAATCGCTTCAGTCGTGGCTGATTCTGTGCGACCCTAAGGACTGCAGCCTGCCAGGCTCCTCTGTCCATAGAATTCTCCAGGCAAGAATATTGGAGAGGGTTGCTGTGCCCTCCTCCAGGGGATCTTCCTGACCCAGGGATCAAACGGGAATCTCATATGTCTAACCTGTCTTGACAAGTAGGTTCTTTACCACTAGCACCACCTAGGAAGTCCTAAAACTACATGGCATTGACAAACCTCACATTCTATGTGCAATCACGTCCAAAAAACTTCACCTTATAGGTTAACAGCTGTCTGTGTGTGTACCAAGTCGCTTCAGTTGTGTCCTACTCTGCAATTCCTTGGACTGTAACCCCTTAGGTTCCTCTGTCCATGAAATTATCCAGGCAAGAATACTGGAGTGGGTTGTCATTTCCACCTCCAGGGATGAAACTTGCATCTCCTGCATTGACAGGCAGATTCTTTACCAACTGCACCACCTTGGAAGCTGATTATTTCTGAGTGAAATATTGATTTTAAAGTTGATGCATGTGATTGATAAGGACCAATCCTGTATTTTCACTGTTCCGGTCACAATCTCCCACTCTGTGTCCACCCCGCCCTGCTCTGGGAGTGCCCTCACATGCTTCCCCAGCCTCTCCATACCACCTCATCACAGCTCTCCCTATTTGGCTGCCGGTCCAGCTGTCTTAGAATGTCAGGAGGGGGACAGTTTCCGTTCCTTCCCTGTCCAACTGCAAGGCTTTTAAATGGGCTCATAAATGATTCTTTATCACATCATGTCATATCACAGTGAAACCAAGTGGGACCCTGTTGGGCTCCTGGGCATAGGAGCCTTTTTGATCCCCTGTTTCCTGTAGGCCGGACTCCAGACTCCATGACTTTCCCTGAGGTTCAAAGGGCAGATTCCAACAGTGACTCATTAAGGGAGGAGCAGTCAAGAAACCAAGGAGGCAAGATCAAAGGGACAAGAGTTCATCAGGATTAGGAGACCAACCACCTGGGACCCTACACATGCCTTAATCTTGTTAGCAACCCCACTCTTGAACCATTTCTATAAAACTCCTCCCCAAACGTCCCTAGGTTGGGACACAGTTTTTAGAGACCAGAGCCTACTGTGTCCCCCTTTGACTGATAAAGCAATAAAACCATCCTTTTCTACCTCACCCAAAACTCTGTCTCTGGGATGTGATTTGGCACCAGGGTACAGAGAGGCTGAGCTTTCAGGTTCAATGGGCGCAAAAAGTTCTTTCCCTTACAATGGATTTAAAACTCGTGACTAAAGAGCAGGGATAAGCATAGAGAAGTTTCCATCTCGATCTCACCCCCTCATCATCTACCTTCCACAGCCAGTGTGTGATGTTACTTATTCACATGACTACACGTTTATTTTTGTGCCATCATACTGGAAAAGTACTCTCTGAGAAGAAAGGAATTTTCTCTCTCTTATTACTACATTTTTAAAATATATATTTTTAAATGAACAGATTATTATTTGTATTATTTGTTTAGCACAACGAAGCCAAGTATTTTTTTTTTTTTTTTTTTTATTTCTCAAGCTGTTTCCTTGACACTGGGCAAATTACTTCATTTCCCTCTGATGGACTCCTCTTATGTGAAATAGTAATATTAATATTGAAGTGAAGTGGCTCAGTTGTATCCGACTCTTTGCGACCCCATGGACTATACAGTCCATGGAATTCTCCAGGCCAGAATACTGGAGTCGGTAGCCTTTCCCTTCTCCAGGGGATCTTCCCAACCTAGGGATCAAACCCAGGTCTCCCACATTTCAGGCAGATTCTTTACAAGCTGAGCCACAAGGGAAGCCCAACAATACTGGAGTGGGTAGCCTATCCCTTCTCCAGTGGATCTTCCTGACCCAAGATTTGAACCAGAGTCTCCTGCATTGCAAGTGGATTCTTTACCAACTGTGCTATCAGGGAATTGGGTTGCCTACACAGTTTGTTTGGGTTTTTCCCTAAGATGTTATAGAAACACCCAAATGAATCTTTTGATTAACCTGATACATGAAACTTAAGGGACACCACTGATAAGGAAGCACTGTGTATCGACATAAAGAAATATACATGCTGTTCTTTGCATCTTCATTTTCAACTGATTTCTTCAATGTAAGCCTTGAAGCCTAAAGCTGGCATCTTGGGCTATATTATAATAATTCCAATATTGTCCAATTTTCTACTGACCCAATTATTTGCCTACATTTGTCAGTGGCCCTTTATTTCTAGCGTGTCATCTGCTCTATTTTGATCTCTTTAAAGGCTTCAGGTATGTGTAACTCAGCAGCTGAGAGGACTATGAACACAACTTATCTACAGTTTTGTATTTATTAAGTATTTACCAGACCTATCTTAACATGATATAGCCAATGCAGGAGACATAAGAAATGCAGGTTCAATCCCTTGGTCAGGAAGATTCCCCTGGAGGAGGAAATGGCAACCCACTCCAGTAATCTTGCCTAGAGAATTCCTTGGACAGAGGAGGTTGGCAGGCTGAGTCCACAGGGTTGTACCAAGTTGGACACGACTGAAGTCACTTAGCATGCATGCACACAGATAGATAGAAATATGGAGACATATATTTATGTCATCTTATATTTCATCAGTGCTGGGTGTCCAACACTAGTGATTTTTCTCACCCTCAGTCTATGTTTTCTGCTGAAAGCTCCTCTTTTGGTAATTATGTTATATGTTTGGCTTTCTTAAAACTGATATAGATACACAGTTTGTTTTGCTTAGTGATCAAGATAATGTGTCTCTTTAATTCTTTATGAAGGTCTTTGCAGCTCTGGGACATCTTTAACTGTGCTGTAGATGAGATTGTTCCCTGATGGCTCAGTGGGTAAAGAATCTGCCTGCAATTCAGGAGACACAGCAAACATGGGTTTGATCCCTGGATTGGGAAGATACCCTGGAAAAGGAAATGGCAACCCACTACAGTACTCTTGCCTGGAAAATCCCACAGACAGAGGAGCCTGGTGGGCTACAGTCCAATGGGTTGCAAAGAGTCAGACACGACTGAGCAACTGAGCATGCACGCATGCACCATCCATCCATTTCTACAAACATTAAGTTGACAACTACTAAAGCCTCTGATAGTACTAAAGTCACTGATAGACAGTGCACCCTAATAGAAATCAGGATACAAAACAGGATGGGGCACTCTATGCTTCAGAATAGCAGGTCCAGAAATAGTAGTAATAATATACATATCTCAGGAAGAATCTTACTGAACCCAAATTCTTGCATTTTCCCATATTGAAGAGCACTAAAATCATTAACTTGAAAAGTGGCTAGCAGTAATATTTTCCCAAGAATGTGCTTGTCTGCATGTATTCTGTAGCCAGAAATCTTATATGAAATGACTTCTCTTCAGAGTAATTCTCTCTGAGCTCCTGAAAGGTTGCCTCCTGGGCTGTAGTCCTCAGTAAGACAGTGAATAAAACAAACTCACAATTCTTAGTTAGGTGTTTGTCTTTAAGTCAGTGAGATTAATCAATACACTAATGGTTAGAGTTCTGGGAGTCCTTCATGGTCTCTTTCAAGATGTCACTAACTGATATCCTCACACACCTAAGTTACATATTTGGAAATTCTACCCAAATCCTAAAATCTAAAAGGATACATTACAACAGAATAAAATCTTTGTGACTTTGCTTCTTCCTGGGTAAGGAGATGTGATTTTTCGGGTCATAGCCTGGTCCCAATTTGCTGTGAGCCTCTTGGCTTATCACAACTACCTCTGCAGCTCAGTTTCTCCATAGGAAGAAGGGAGATTCAATTAGATAACTACTGAACTTATTGTTGAATTGGCTTATATAATTTAACTCGGTATTCTGGAGACTCCTTCAGGGCATTAGATTCAACATGACAATTCAATAATAATTAAAATAAGAACAAGTAACAATGTTTCTGTTAGCTAGGCAAGGTAAGTGTTCAGTTCAGTTTAGTTCAGTCGCTCAGTCGTATCCAACTCATTGCGATCCCATGAACCACAGCACACCAGGCCTCCCTGTCCATCACCAACTCCCGGAGTCCACCCAAAACCATGTCCACTGAGTCTATGATGCCATCCAACCATCTCACCTTCTGTTGTCCTCTTCTCCTGCCCTCAATCTTTCCCAGCATCAGGGTCTTTTCAAATGAGTCAGTGCTTCGCATCAGGTGGCCAAATATTGGAATTTCAGCTTCAACATCAGTCCTATCAATGAACACCCAGGACTGATTTCCTTTAGGATGGACTGGTTGAATCTCCTTGCAATCCAAGAGACTCTCATGTACAAACTACCACCACTGTCCTGGTACCAGAGGTGAGATACTTACACGGATGGATAGGAAATGAGGAAGTTTGCACCACTCTCTTGTTTTTCATTATGTTAGACAAATCAGTTCAGTTAAGTTCAGTTGCTCAGTTGTGTCCAATTCTTTGTGACCCCATGAATCGCAGCACGCCAGACCTCCCTGCCCATCACCAACTCCCTGAGTCCACTCAAACTCATGTCCATTGAGTCGGTGATGCCATCCAGCCATCTCATCCTCTGTCGTCCCCTTCTCCTCATGCCCCCAATTCCTCCCAGCATCAGGGTCTTTTCCAGTGAGTCAACTCTTCGCATGAGGTGGCCAAAGTATTGGAGTTTCAAGTTCAGCATCAGTCCTTCCAATGAACACCCAGGACTGATCTCCTTTAGGATGGACTGGTTGGATCTCTTTGCAGTCCAAGGGACTCTCAAGAGTCTTCTCCAACACCGCAGTTCCAAAAGCATCAATTTTTCAGCACTCAGCTTTCTTCACAGTCGAACTCTCACATCCACACATGACCACTGGAAAAACCATGGCCTTGACTAGACGAACCTTTGTTGGCAAAGTAATGTCTGCTTTTTAATATGCTATCTAGGTTGGTCATAACTTTCCTTCCAAGGAGTAAGACTGTTTTAATTTCACGGCTGCAATCACCATCTGCAGTGATTTTGGAGACTCAAAAATAAAGTCTGACACTGTTTCCACTGTTTCCCCATCTATTTCCCATGAAGTGATGGGACCAGATGCCATGATCTTAGTTTTCCGAATGTTGAGTTTTAAGCCAACTTCTTCACTCTCCTCGTTCACTTTCATCAAGAGGCTTTTTAGTTCTTCTTCACTTTCTGCCATAAGGGTGGTGTCATCTACATATCTGAGGTTATTGATATTTCTCCTGGCAATCTTGATTCCAGCTTGTGCTTCTTCCAGCCCAGCGTTTCTCATGGTGTACTCTGCATATAAGCTAAATAAGCAGGGTGACAATATACAGCCTTGATGTACTCCTTTTCCTATTTGGAACCAGTCTGTTATTCCATGTCCAGTTCTAACTATTGCTTCCTGACCTGCATATAGGTTTCTCAAGAGGCAGGTCAGGTGGTCTGGTATTCCCATCTCTTTCAGAATTTTCCAGAGTTTATTGTGATCCACACAGTCAAAGGCTTTGGCATAGTCAATAAAGCAGAAATAGACGTTTTTCTGGAACTCTCTTGCTTTTTCAATGATCCAGCGGATGTTGGCAATTTGATCTCTTGTTCCTCTGCCTTTTTTAAAACCAGCTTGAACATCTGGAAGTTCACGGTTCACATATTGCTGAGACCTTGCTTGGAGAATTTTGAGCATTACTTTACTAGCGTGTGAGATGCGTGAAATTGTGTGGTAGTTTGAGCATTCTTTGGCATTGCCTTTCTTTGGGATTGGAATGAAAACTGACCTTTTCCAGTCCTGTGGCCACTGCTGAGTTTTCCAAATTTGCTGGCATATTGACTGTAGCACTTTCACAGCATCATCTTTGTTAATCAATAGGTCTCTTCAAAAGCTTGGTTATTAAACTAGGGTTTTTGTACTGAACTCTCAGTTCACTAGAACCACATGGTTATGTTTCAAGGGTATTTGATAATCTCTTTTTTCCAGTTACAAATAATGAAACCAAATAATAAAAGCTATTCATAATGATGATAATAATGCTGTTAAAACCAACAATGACAATAATTTTCATTTTTTTAGCTCTCATTATGTGCCAAACTTTAAGTTCACTCTATTTATTCATTTATATAAACCTCACAAAAGCTAGCTACCCCATTTTGTAAGCAAAGATATTGAAACCTTGGGATAATGAATTCCCAGTTGCACATCTGAACCACAGCTGAAACTGGGACATCCAGCCCAGGACTGTCAGTGTCTATAGAGTATGAGCTCTGGCCCTAGCCATGGTACCACTCCAGAGGAATTGGTGTCTCCAGAGTGTGGAGAGATTGACCAGGATATCAGGCTGATGGAGAGATAGGGAACTGATCATAAAGGGAATTTATATGTCATGATGAGCTGATCTCATTTCCTGGGGATGGAGGACCACTGAAGAGTTTATGTGGGGCAATTTCATGATCAATTCTGTTGATACATTTGTTAAGAAGCACAGTGGGTACTGAGATGTTATCACATCAAACTCCAGACTTCATGACATTTTATTTTTCACTTTCAAGCAAAAGCAACACAGAAAGAGTAATGATTCTGACAGAAAGGTGGAAAGTGGCCTGAAGCAGGGAGATGACTAGATTCAGGGTTGGACCAAAGTGTGAACAAAAAGTCAATGGTGAGTAATTTGCTAGTCAAGTGGGAAAGGCCTTAGGGAGTATAAAAAAACAAGAGTAGATAGGAAATGGTGGCAAATAGAGAAGCTGCATAATGATTGAGTAATTAGCTGAAGGTCACAGAGTGTTGTGTTGATAAGCCAGTTCTCCAAAGGGGCTTGTTTGCAGGCTTTGTTGATTACCGTAGTGTAAATAACCACCATGACTAAACTCAAGATAGCAACCCAACATCACTGAATGTGGAATTGGAAAGAGAAGCGCATTGTGGGCTCTCAGGGGTGAGGCAGTGAGTGTTGAGTGCAGTGGGGTAGGATCCAGCTGAAGAGAAGGTCATGGAGGTGGATGCCAGGCTCTTCAGAGCCACAGTGCATGGCTTCATGCAGACCTCTGGAATTCAGATGGATTGCTGTTGCATTTAGTAGACTAATTAATGAACAAGCTTGAGTTCTCATCCTTTTGAAACCTCAACTTTCTCATCTTCAATTTAGAGATAATATCTAATTCCGACAGTGGCTTTTAAAATTACATTATATAACACCAGTAGCATGGCCCTGGGCCTGGAGGGGACAGCAACCCACTCCAAGTATGCTTGCCTCGAGAATCCCATGGACAGAGGCGCCTGGGAGGCTATGGTCCATGGGGTCACAAAGAGTTGGACACGACCGAAGCAGCTTAGCAAGGAAGGGGCTTGGTACAGCAAGTCTTCAGTGAAGACATTGATATTATATTTATTAATCTTCATGAGTGGTAGAGGATAAATACCCTACAAGTAACAATTCCAGTACCTCCAACTACAGTGTATCCATGTCAATAAGAGTACAGAGTGTGGAGGTAAAGTGTTTTGATATTAATTCTAGTTAGACTACTTGCTAGTTTTTTTTTGGATGTGAAGATATGTACTAAACTCTCCCTGCTTCAAATTTCTCATTTACAAAATGGTAATAATAGTTTCCACCTCATCAAAACACTGTGAGGATGTAGAGAGTTAAGGTATAGAATGCACTTAGGATGATGCCTGGCACAGAGTTAGGACTTTGTAAGTGCTTACTATATTTATTTTTATTTGAAATCAAAGACAGATATTGATTATTCTTAATATAACCTTTTCAAGACTTCAGGGCTTCAACTTCTAACTCACCAATGGTATTCTAAACCTAACTACCACTTTCCCAGATGAGAAGTTGAGCTGAAGAATAAAACATGTTAAAGGCAGGAAAAAAATAATTCACATTTTAAAACAGGATATAAAAATGGAAATCTGAACAAGAGAGCAAAGATGATAGATGTGAAATTCCTGAACCAAAGTACATTGTAAGAAGTAATTCCACATCTCTTGGACCTCAAAGACACATCAAGGACATAAGAAGAACCAGAGGGTGGAAAAAAATAAAAGAACTCTGAATCATGCATGACTGTCTTCGGAGGAGGCTGCTACAGACTGTGCATCTCTTCCCCTGTCCAAAAGGATGGGGTGGAGGCTTTGCCAGAACCATAACTTTCAGGACCCAGTGCAAAATGAAAATGCAGGAGTCTTACTCAAACAGCAAGGAACAAAAAGGTTTTTATTTTTTCCCTTCTTCTTCTGTCTCTTTGATTCATCATAGAGATTTTTATCTTCTATTTAATGTTTCACTCCCTCGGGTACAGGAATATGGCTGTGAGAGTGAAGGCCTTCACCCAGGGCCCTGACTTGTCCCTTAACACTGCTCATGGAAACACGTGCTTGACCCTGACTCATGCTCAGGCCCCTGGAAGGGCTGGAGGACCCAAAACAGGGAGGTAGGGCGGTGGAGAGACCTTATGTAAGTGTAGTCTCCAACCCTGAGTTCTCATTGCAGAATCACAACTGACACATAGAGAGTTGACCCCCATGTGTGGGGCGCCTCTGAGCTTGGTGCCCTGTGCAGCTGCCCTGGCCACACGTCTGTAAAGGAGATGTGTGCAAGCTATCTCACTTCTACGCCTGCGTGCCTCAGTTCTCCCTTCTAAAGAATGAGTGTAATCAAAGCGAATGAACAATAATATTGTCACAATATCCCATTCAAGTAAGACCTTTTATAACCTCAAAAGCCTACTTACCCTATTTTTGACAGCTTTTAAAGCATTCTTACTAGGAGTTATCTCTCTATATCATTACGATATTCATTCAGTTAAGAGGTTTAACATACCCATAAATTCTTCTCTTACTCTTTTTCTAAATCTGGAGAATGATAATCCTAAGGCTGTGTGTGTGTGTGTGTGTGTGTGTGTATGAGAAAGAGAAAGAGAGAGAGAAAGATCAGGATTAGTGAAGTATACTTTATGTATTTCTGGGTTGGGAAGATCCCCTGGTGGAGGAAATGGCAACCCACTCCAGTATTCTTGCCTGGAGAATTCTGGGAACAGAGGAGCCAGGTGAGCTGCAGTCCATGAGGCTGCAAAAAGTTGGACATGACTGAGCACACATATACCTAAAATCACTCTTTCAGTGAACTTTGTCAAATACATACTTTTGGGTACCCACCACCAAAATGATGTAAAACCATTTTCATCATCTTTCGAGTTGTGGCCTGCTCCTTTGGGGTAACCACAAAGTATCACTGCACTCAGTGTTCATGTTCATCACTAGAAAGTTACTGATCAGATTTCTGGCCGTCTTGGTTCACCCCTAAAAAAAAAAAAAAAAAAAAAAAAAAAAAACTCATACAAGTGAATAACACAGGGTGTAATTTTTTTGTGTCTGGCTTCTTGCACTTAATGCAACGCTTTTTTGATGTGTTGTTGCAAATATGTGTCCCTGGTTTGTTCTATAATACTGAGCACTATTCCCTTGGATACATGGACTCTGACTTGGTTTTGTGACAATGGGAGCACAGGAATCGCTATTATCTGACATTGTGAGTAAAGTCTGTGGCATCTACTGATATTTCTATCCAAGGGTAGAGTGAGATGACCCCTAATAAAAGCGTAGGAACCAAAAAAAAAAAAAAAAAAAGACATTTGTTTTATCCTATTCTATTCCATCCTAAAGGAGATCAGTCCTGGGTGTTCACTGGAAGAACTGATGCTGAAGCTGAAACTCCAGTACTTTGGCCACCTGATGCGAAGAGTTGACTCATTGGAAAAGACCCTGATGCTGGGAGGGATTGGGGGCAGGAGGAGAAGGGGACGACAGAAGATGAGATGACTGGATGGCATCACCGACTCGATGGGCATGAGTTTGAGTAAGCTCCGGGAGTTGGTGATGGACAGGGAGGCCTGGAGTGCTGCAATTCATGGGGTCACCAAGATTCGGACACGACTGAGCAACTGAACTAAACTGAACTGATGAGTTGTACATTCATCCTGATGTTTACATATGTTCGGTAGCTCAGTCATATCTGACTCTTTGCAGCCCACCAGGCTCCTCTGCCTGTGGACTTTTCCAGGCAAGAATCCTCGAGTAGGGTACCATTTCCTCCTCCAGGGGATCTTTCCAACCCAGGAATCGAACCTGCATCTCTTGTGGCTCCTGAATTGTCAGATGGATTCTTTACCACTAATGCCATCTGGGAAGACTTAATGTTTACGTAGCATTGCTTTATTTCCTGTGCACAGTTAAGAATTAAAGTAACAATAATAAGAATATGTTTATTGAAGGTACATTTCATGCTAGGCACTATGCAGAGTATTTTTCCTATTTTATAAAGTTTTATCTTGATAAGAATATTCATCACAGACTTATTTAATATATGCTGATTTTGCAGATGGGAAAATTTGGACTTGGGAGATTAAAATCACTTAGGTAGGATGGCCTCAATTTAAATCAGAATTTAAACAGAAAAACACTCTTGTTTTTCCCATAGTGTCCATTTGTTTCATACAGCAAAATGGTAAGACACACCCTGGGCAACAGGAGAAAGTGTTAACGGAGGGAGACACATGTAGTGGCCATGTATATATGTGTGTGTGTGAATGAGTCTGTGATCAAATATATGATTATAAATCATATATATATACTTTTTATTCAATATATTATATCTTGCATCTCAAAATATTTTTTTAAGAATTAGGATACAAATAGTATATTCATACTTAGATGTGTAGAAAAATCTTATTAATTAATTTTTACTGAGGTATAGTTGATTTACAATGTTGTGTTAGTTTCTGATGTACAGCAAAGTAATTCAGTTATACATACATATGCATTACATATATATTCTTTAGATATAATATATAAATAATTTTTCAGATTTTTCCCATTATAGATTATTACAATATATTGAATATAATTCCCTGTGCTATACAGTAGGACATTGTTGTTTATCTCTTTTATATAAAGTGGTATATATATATTAATCCCAAACTCCTACTTTGTCCTTCCGCCTCCCTTTTGGTAACCACAAGTTTGTTTTATAAGTATGTGAGTCTGTTTCTGTTTTTCAAAGAAGCTCATTTGTATCATGTTTTATCATAGAAAACCATTTTTAATTTTCAAAGCATCTATAAAATATCAAGATTAGTCTGTCTCATACCCTCCCCATCACTGCCTATTCACGATGAATTCCAAAATTGAGAGCTTGATTTGAAAGCTACTGTAAGCAATCACGTGCTTAAGCTCTTATGGCTTGAACATTAGTTGGTGTGATATCTTTATTTCTACCTGATAAAATGCTAAAATCTTCAGCTTGAGAAGGGATTTCTGTGTACTTCTAACTTGTCCTCACATACAGCACCATTACTCCTCAATGGAGTCCAGTCTCATTTGTAAGAGAATTTAAAATCCTCTTGAAATGGTTATTGCTGGTGTGTGGTCTGTGACAATTGGTCATGTTTTATTTTTATTAGATTACTTCAACTCAATACTTCCTACCAAATATTTCTGAGGCCTATAAAGCATCCAGATGGAAGGGAACATGTTCTTTTATTAAACACATATTTTTGTGAATCCTTTTGCTACTGTTCTGGGGGGAAAAGTCATAAACTATAAACAATATGCTCTATGGAATTTATACTGCCCTGACTATATTAGTTTACCTGCCACCAGGAATTGTGCACATTTAAAAATAAAAATAAAATAAAATGAATCTACTGACAGCAAGGTTCCCTATTTTTCTTCTTCATAAGACCTGTTAGAATAGTTTAGAATTCTGCTGCAATTTGGCCATTTTTATTCCTTCATCTCAAGCACTCCCAGAGGCTGAAATTTCCTTGTTCGCAAAGTTTAATTCTTCAACCTTTCATGTTTGTCATGCCAAACATTTTCCAAACTGCAGATTTTTTAAATGCATTTTGCTTCCAATAGCATTAAATCATTTATCACATAAAATGCTGGCAAGATTTGGCAAAGGTTTCTCCCAGAGAAACAGACCAGGAAAGTTCAAGGGACTAAAAATCTACATTGGAATACGTTTTCTGTCTTTGTGGAAAATAAACTTTCACCCAACAGGGTGCTGAGACCTTGAACATAGAGTCACTTGACTTGGAGGCCCATGGTCATATGCTGGGCCATGCTGTTCTGCGCAAAGCCTACATGCCCTGCCCTTTGGCCAGCTGTCTGTCTCTAATTCAAGGCTCCTCAGCAAGGCTTCCCTCATGGCTCATATGGTAAAGAACTTGCCTGCAATGGAGGAGACCTGGGTTCGATCCCTGAGTCAGAAAGATTTCCTGGAAAAGAGAATGACTACCCACTCCAGTATTCTTGCCTGGAGAGTTCCATGGACAGAGGAACCTGGCGAGCTACACAGTCCATGGGGTCACAAACAGTCCCACCCGACTGACCTACTAACACCTTCACTTTCTGGGCTTAGATAATCTGGCTCCACTAGACGTCTTGTTCTCTATCTTTACTACCAGGACAATAGGCGTACCCAACATGCAGAGGTTAAATGAGTTAAATACATATTAGTCCTTACAACAGTGCCTGGCATGTATCAATCATTCAATAAATGGTAGTTATTATTTTGCTATTGCTGTTTCAATTATTTTTTCTTACAGAGCCAGTAGAAGTACTAGTATATATACATTTGGATATTGTTTCTTCACTGTATTCACTAAATAAGACTTACCCTATTTTTTTTACTATAAACATATTTAAAGTTTGTTCCTTTTATAATCTTATGCATCTCAAATTGTATTATAGCTCTGATTTGAACAGTTACCTTCACATTAAACATTAAACACCTTTTGCAAACAAACGTGTGCCTTTGTACAATATTCTTAATCATAAAACATTCATTTTGTCAAAAATGACATTAAGCTTTAATATTTTTAGTAGTTGATACTTAATATATGTGCATCTTACCTAACGATAAGATTATTTTCGTGAAATATTTATGACACTTTTTACCTGTTTTGTGTGAACCTCATTAGAGACCTGAAAGTCAAACTTGTCATCTATTTCTACAAGGCTTGTGTAGACATAGCAATGCATATTAGGTTACACTGATTCTGAATTCTTTTTATTCAAATATCACAAATTCAGCTCTAAATACCACCATTTATACACCTATGGAGAGGTTTCCTAGATTCATCTGGCAAAAGTAATCAAATGGTCTTCTGTATTCTTGTAATATGTTGTGTTTATAATGATTCTAGCTGTAGCGTGATAGATTATGTTCTATTTTGTTGGTCCTAAAATGTCATTGATTGATTGATTGACTGATTGATTTTCACATTTTCATGTCTCTGAACTTGGAATATGCCTTTTAATCAATGTCATCTTACAGCTGCTGTCAATTAGATATCGGTCATGATGTCTGTGTTATGGCCTGTGTACTCACAAAAATTTAAAAAAACACACCATCAGAATTTAGAAGAAACTTCCAGAAACAAAATGTGGAAATATTTTTAACTCCTACCATTAAATTAACTGTAGAGAGGGCAGAAGGGAGGTAGCAACCATTAAATTAACTGTAGAGAGGGCAGGAGGGAGGTAACAATCAGAAGTTTTGGACAACATTCAAAAAGCAGGGGTAAATGTTACAAATCTAGCTGAGTGGCCTTTAATTCTTTCTGCATTATTTTAAGAAGTCCAGCAACAGCTATCAATACCTATTTTGAGCAGAGAAGATGGCATTGTTTGAATAAATACAGGATAGACCTCTCTGAGTTGAAAAAGGATTCAAAAGAATCAAACTTCACATGTGAAGAAATGTAAAGACTCTCTTGCCTTAACGGTCTGGGAGTGAGCAACAAGAATAAAGACAGAACACGAAATCTGGTGCAATGGGTCAGGGGACCTGTGGCCTCTATTGGACTGGGGTGCAGAGTCCACTCCGAGTCCAGCTTTTATTCCTAAGTGTAGACTACAAAACTTTCTCAGATCTTATTTTTCTCAAGACACATGCTTTGTTAATCACGTACTCCTAAATGTCATGGACTACACTGACATAATCCAGATCTCCTTGTATTTACCCTGGGTCATTCCCTTCTGGGCTAGTCTTGGGAACAATTAGCAAGTGCATAGGCAACATTCATGCCTGACGCCGACTCGGTGTTCCAAGGTCCATGCTTTCATGATCCCAGTCATGCTCCCTTCTGGGTTCGGCCTTGGGGTTTGTAACAAGGAGATTATTCTTAAGAAAAACATGAAAGATAATTATTAACATAATTTCTTAATATTTGCTGTTTTTCCAGGTGCTATTTTTGTGAAATTTCTCAAGGCTGTGAAAGTACATTATTAGGAATTTCCACTACAAATAGCAACCAATTTCATTTGAATAAGTCTTAAAAAGTTCTTTCAAAAAGAAGACGGTAAGAAATCTACATAACTGCAATGTGTCATGGTTGCATTGGCATTATTTTATATGTCTCAGTAGCACAAAACATAATGGCACATGTTATGATCAGTAATGCCTTAGCATCACTGAAGTAGGATATTCACATGTGTACTTCTCCATAAGAAGGTGAGATCCTCCAGATCAAGCACCATGTGTTACTCAGCCTTTTTATTCTTCTTGCCAAGTACATCACTTGGCACGGGGGATAGGTACTAAATACATATATGAATAAATAAATGAAAGATTTGTTCTTGTGTATACAGCTTGTCCCCCTCAGTGGAGGCATAGATTCCTCAATTGATTCTTTGTTTCTTCCTTTTTTATTTTTTGTAATTGAATTATAGTTGATTTACAACATTCTGTTAGTTTCCAGTGTATAGCACAGATATATATATATATATATATATATATATATATATACACATACACACATATATGTATGGATAGATAGATAATTTTTCAGAATCTTTTCCATTATTACAAAATATTGAGTACAGTTTCCTGTGCTTTACAGTAGAATAGGAACTTATTGGGTTCCTAGATTGTCAGGTGATTAAATTATAGGAAAAAAAAAATACAGTTCCTGCCCTCAGAGCTCATGGACTAGTGAATAGTCACAGGCACAGATCGACAAGCCTGTACTAGAAAAGCAGCGTGCTCGAGATTCACTGGCAACATACAACCCAGTGAAATAAAGTCAGCAGTGTATGTTAGAGAAGTTGTCCTAGAAGAGGAGCGTAAGCTGAGACTTGACCGGAGATAATGAATTTTCAAGATGACTGAAGTAGGGTGGCTTTTTTAGGTCCATAAAGCAATTAACACAGCAAAGGGAACAGGGGACTGACAGGGAAGAAAGTACCTGTGTGCAGGAAGTTTGAAGTAGTGAACATGTAGCAGGAGAAAAACCAGGAGCTAGTTTGTGGAGACTTTCATGTCCTGATAAATCCGATAATGTTACAATTCATGAAAGTAGTCCACAAATGATATAAAGCAAAATCTTGCACAAGTGACTCACTATTAATCATGGAAAGATGCTGTGGGCCAGTGCATGATCTGAGTGGTCAGTGTGGACAAAGAAGTCAGAGAGACATCCTTCTGAGGAGGCTGATGGAACAGATGAGAGGGGCAGGAGAACAAACTACTGACTGTACATCTAAGAGACAATAATGCATTGTGCATTTCCCCAGAGACCACTCCAATTGGTTTACCCACTCATTTTCAGTAATATCCTCGCTCATCTCCAAGATATATGGGAGTTTGACCCTAGAGAGAACAGGCAATTTATTTTTGAATTTGAATAGAAAATTAAGAAAGGGGGTTAGTGATGTTGACATTTGCATGCCGACAGATGTGTCAGCAAATAGAGAAGAAGTTCATTAATGGAAACTGACCCTTGACAGTGTCATATTGACAATGCCAGAGAAAATCACCACCGCGTGGACCAGGAGTCAGGCAATCAAACTACGTTAGTTAGATCCCAGCAGAAGTCAAAGATCCTTCTACATCTATTTTGATTCATTCTGTCTAGGTTATTTCCTCTGGTCTTCATAATAGATTCTGTTATTTACATATTGATCTCCCCGTTAGAAAACGTGCCCTTTGAACCATGCTTCAGCTGTTAATCACTTGTGTATTTCTCCTCAATGTCCTCCAAATAGATGGTGTTTAGATAATAACTCTGGAAATTATTCAGATTTGTTCATATTTCCTTGTACTCTTACCATTTTATTTTACTTTAAACATTTATTTTACTTAAGAATAATTGATTTACAATGTTGTGCTAATTTCTGCTATTTAGGAAAAGGGTTCAGATATATTTCAATGTATATTCTTGTAGTGTGGTGTAGTGTTACTTACTCAGTCGTGTCCAACTCTTTGTGACCCCGCCAACTGTAGCCCACCAAGCTCTTCTGTTCTTGGGATTCTTCAGGCAAGAATACTGGAGTGGATTGGCATTCCCTTCACCACAGGATCTTCCCAACTCGGGGATCAAACTCAGTCGTCTGCATTACAGGCAGATTCTTTACTGTCTGAGCTACAGGGAAGATCCACAGGGAAGATATATTCTTAGATAATATATATCCTTTTTCACAGTTTTAACTTTCTAAATTTGCTAAATATAAAATTCCACATCTGATATGTGATTATTATACCTGGTGTGTTTATTTTATCTGGACCTAGTTCTAAAGACATTTTCAGGCTACTTTAAGTGTTTTTCATGATTTTGGTATAATTTCAAGTATATGCCATGGTTTTAATGGCTTTTGGTGAGGCACATATGTTTACAGTGTTCTATCTATTTTCTTGGGTGCCAAGCAAAGGATGCTTGCCAATCAATAGTCTTTGTTTCCTTTTATCTTTTTCTGATCACACAGGGAGTCTACATTTTCCAGCTTCTCTAAGAGTTAGGTGTTTTGTCAACAAAGGAATATAGGCCCACACAACTTCCAGACTTCATCCATAAATGGCTCCCTTCTGCCCATTGATGCAAGGAGCAGAGTGACCTTAGAAGCCAGGTGCTGAAGAAGTGGCAATTTGGGCTTGGGGCTAATGTTAAATTTGGATCCTGGAAAATTTATGTAATACTCAAATTGCAAAATTTTGTGAATAAAATATCCTAAATACAAAGAAAAAAAATCTAAAAACTAAAAAAAAAAAAATATGTTGTTAGCACATTCAACTTTTAACTGGTAAATCATTTGGATACAGAAGTCTCTAGTGAAAAAGCATGTACTTGCTGGGTCAGTAAGTCTTAGAATGGGCTGTATGGAGTCATTCTTTTTGAACTTGTTTTTTTTTTTAAATTTCTTAGTTTTTTTTGTTGTTCTTTTTAAAAATTATTTATTTTAATTAGAGGATAATTACTTGACAGTATCATGATGATTTTTGCCACATATCAACATGAATCAGCCACAGGTATACATGTGTCCCCTCATCCTGAAGCCCCCTCCCATATCCTTCCCCACCCTATCCCTCTGTGCTGTCCCAGAGCACTGGCTTCGGGTGCCCTGCTTTATGCATCAAACCTGCACTGGTGATCTGTTTTACATATGGTAAAGTACATGTTTCAAAGATATTCTCATAAATCATCCCACCCTTGCCTTCTCCCATGAAGTTAAAAGTCTATTCTTTACATCTGAGTCTCCTTTGAAGACCTGCATGTAGGATGTTAATTGTAAAGCAGATGATAATAAAATACTGATTTGCCTATAGTTTAAAATTCAGTAAAGTAAGAAATCATACAATTCCCTGATAATTTTGCAAATGCAATGCAAATTTTTTGTGAAATTATATGTGTATTCTGTTATGAAACCAAATTATATTGTAGACCTGTGGGCAAATAATTATGTCCCTTGTTATGGAGAAGAATATCTTATCATGAAATTGATTTCTCTTCCAGGTATTTTCAGAGTAATTTTCAGGTAATGAAAATACTGCAATAATATACAAAAGTGAAAATTATCCTCAAATAACACCCTCCCAGAAAAAGCAATTCAAGGTCTTTCCTAAGTCAAGTGCACGGCCAGAGGTTATCCTTCACAAATAATGGACAGGAACTAGTTAGCTTTTTCCAAAGTAAATATTTTTCTGAGCCGACACAGTAGACAGGCATGCTTTATGCTTGAGGCATGGATAGAATAGGTTTAAAATCAAGCTGATGGATTGTTACATTGAGACACTGCAGATGGCCACAGGATATGAATGTGAAACTTTAAGATAAGGGAAAAAAATCAGAGAATGCTTAAAATTCAGTTATCATGAACTCAGAATCTCAATGTTCACTCCTTTTCTAAAATGGCATAATATGATTTTTAACATCACCAAATTTGCATGCAACTCAGATTTGCATGTGGGAAAACCCAGAAAGAGTGTGAGACCATCAATAATTCAAACTGTGCTTTTTATTGGGTAGAAATTTTCATTTTCTTGCAGTCCCTAAACACACATTGAGAGAAGAGACTGTATTCTAGTTTTGCTCCTTGGAGCCTGGAGGTGTTCTCAAAAAGACTTTTAGATTAAAATTCTCCAGTTACACTGGTCAAATGGCAAAATTCTCCTCGCTAACCTAACCCTCTGTAACATTCCTTTAAAATAAAATTGAAATGAATATGTTTCCCTTTCTCTTCCATTACCAGTTATAAAGATGGTGCAATCAAAACAAAAGGCATTTAGGTGAGTGGGCACAGAAAAGCTCAGATTCTGCTTCTGCACATGCACAGCCTTCACAGTCCTAGCAACTCACATCTTATTATAAGTAAGTAATGGGCAGGGAGCAGGCATCCCTCTTTAGAGTAACAGATGTACAATGTGAAATCAGAACTGTAACATTTGATTTCCACCATTGCTTCTTACTGAACAATACTTCTAAGAAAGTTTCTTAACTTCTTTGGGCTTCTTTCCTCATAGTGAAAATTTGCATCACAACAGCTACCACATAGAATTCTGGTGGCTTTTGATATTGGGCTGAGCCCAATGGCTAGCAATGTAATTTATACAATTATTCCTTTAGATTTTCATTCTTCATTCTAACAATTCATATCAAACAATCATCTCCTTTAAAAAATTTCCCAAATCATTAATAACAATAATTGTTGTTGTTTAGTCATTAAGTCATGTTTGACTCTGCAACACCAGGCTTTTTTGCCCATGGGATTCTCTAGGCAAGAGTACGGGAGTGGGCTATGATTTCCTTCTCCAGGGGATCTTCCCCACCCAGGGATCCTACCCGAATCTCTTGCATTACAAGTGGATTCTTTACTGCTGAGCTATCTGGGAAGCCCAATGTAGATAATAATAATAGTTATTATTCTTTGAGCACTTATTCTGTGACTGTTCTAAGGGTTTCATGTGGATCATCGCAGTCTATGTAGAAGGTTCTGTCAGCACCCTCATTTTACAGATCGCAAAGCTGAGACTCAGGAAACATAGGTAACATCTTTAAGCTTCCACCCTGGCACTTGGGAGAGCGGGGGCTCAAACCCAGCTGTCTGAGAGGAAGTCCTCAATCTCCATAATTCAAGGTTCTGCCTACACTGTGTGGTGCTCATTTCATTCCCTTTCACAGTATTTTCTGAACCGTACTTTATGTGTCTCCCTGTCTGAGATCCTAAAAGAAATGAATCATTCCCATAACCAACTACATAGAAGGCACACAACACATTTCTTTTTTTTTAATTTTTTTATTTTTTATTTATTTTTTAACACATTTCTTAAGGAAAGATAAACAGTGCATGCATGTGTAAGCTTAGCATGGAATATAATTTGATAATAAAGAGCTGAAAAGCAAAGCTCAATAGTATCTCATGGTTGAGAGAATGACCATGGTACACAATGCAAGGAATGATAGACAACATCTTCCAGAAAGTAACTGCAGACAATGCTTTTAGAGCAATCAGTTTCTTATGTTTCTATACCCCCCTGGTAAGATTAAAGTCTTGTAATGGCAAGATTCTTTCTTATTGAATTAATTATTTTAGCCCTCATGTCTAACAGAGTACCTGATACAAAGTAATGATTTGGAGAATGTTTATTACATTGCCCACAGATTTAAAGTATTTTCTTTATTTCAAAAGTGGGAGCTGTTTATTATTCCCTCCTTCCTAAGAAGTCAAATATGTATAGATTTCGAGAAGCTGATATTAAAATTCATAAGGAATCATGAATGTGTGAGACTAGTCGAGGTAATCTCAAGAAAGAAGAATAGGAAAATAGATTTTTCTTTCTACATATTGTATATTAAAACACAATTAATTAATGAATGTGATCTGTTACAGATGTGACCAACATGTCAATGAAATAAAAGATTAGAGAACTGAACTTATGCATAGTAAGACCCATATGTAAGATGTATGCAACAGTAATATAATATGCATGAAATAGTCATACTTCAACCAAGTAGTGAAAGATAAATTACTGAATAAATGGTCTTGAGTTAGCTGAATATCCACTGTGGGGGTGCATCGGGGGGAATCAAATCAAGCTCTTCTAAGTAATAAATTCTAGGTAGATGAAAAAAGGAATTTGCCAACAATCAAACAAACAAACAAAAATAAACTGGTAAATGAAAATCTAGAAAGGCGTTAGAATAAAGATAATATGTTCATCTTAACAGTTATCAATTATCAAAAATGCCTAAATTTCATGCATTCTAGTATCTGTGTATGTCTCGAAGCTATACATGAAACTATACTCAAAACTGAGAGGATCTCCCTAACTCATTATTAATTATGGTATTCTCCAAGTGAGGAAATCAGTCCTGAATATTCACTGAAAGGACTGATGCTAAAGCTGAAACTCCAATACTTTGGCCACCTGATGTGAAGAACTGACTCATTGGAAAAGACCCTGACGCTGGGAAAGATTGAAGGCAGAAGGAGAAGGGGACAGTTGAGGATGAGATGGTTGGATGGCATCACTGATTCAACGGACATGATTTTGAGTAATCTCTGGTAGTTGGTGATGGACAGGGAAGCCTGGCGTGCTGCAGTCCATGGGGTCGCAAAGAGTCAGACACGGCTGAGCAACTGAACTGAATTGACTGACTGAGTGAGTGAGGGGAATTGAAAAAAACCTACCATTCCTTGCCTTGGAACTTCTATTTTTATTGTAGTTTACTCAAATTTATATTTGGATATGGATTTTGTCCCTCTGTCTAGACATGACAGAAGTAGATCTGTCATCTTTAGGTGCCTAATGTCAGGGACTACTTGTTCTTATTATCATGAATCTTCCTGCCAGGGACTGGAGCCTGCAGAAGAGTGATTAAAAGTTTTCAAAAGTTCCATGTGTCTTGAAATAGTCTCTGTTTTTCTTTGGTGTTTTGAATGTCATCACTTGTCCTTTCTTTTTATTTTCCATGAGACTAAAGAGTTAAAAGGGACTGGACTCTATTCAAAAAGCTAAGTGAATTCAAAGTAACCACAGAATGAAGTCTGCTGGTTAAGCAGCCTTAAGAGTCTGGAGCTCATCGTTCAGGAGGCAAGAGTGTGTACAGTTATCTCTTTTTATGCTCATGAATCTATGGGATTTGTGAAGCCAAGCATGGGGAATGGTACAACTATATTAAAGTGCTGATTCATGGTTTATTTCCTCAGTCCACTCATTCTTGAGAAGATGGTTAAATATATAAATCTTTATTTATACAACCAATAGCTAATGAAAAATATTTTCTTGTTGATAGAATTCTTTCACATTTGCTATTATAGATGATGCAGGCAAATTTCATGAGTTATAGGTTAATCTCCTTTTAAGAAGAATGTGTTGAGAAAGGTTAAGAGACATGCCCACAGCCACTAAACTGAGCACAAACCACAAATCTAGCTTCTGTTCCCTTATTTTGTATATTTCCCATGTTGAAGAAGTAAAAGGCCAATGTGGCAAATATACAATGATGCCAAATACAGTAGTTTGCTTTTACAAGAGAAAAATGATTAAAAAAAAAAAAAAACAACCATAGTTGCTGGCAAATTGAAAACTGATACATAGGGAGAAGAAAATATTGCATTTTATCTCTTTATTAGATTTTCCCCCTATTTTGGCTGCTCTGGGTCTTCATTGCGGTGTGTGGGATTTTAGGTCCCACAGTCAGGGATCAAATCCTCATCCCCTGAATTGAAGGCAGATTCGTAACCCCTAGGCCACCAGGGAAGTCCTTGAAAAACTGCATCTTAAACCAACAAACTATTAGAATTCCTAAAGCAGAAGTGAGAGTCCTTACACATTGTTCTCATAAAGCCTGTGTTTTATTAATGAGGCTTCCTAGATGAAACTAATCATATTTATGCATTACAGTGTTCAAAGTTCTCAAATTGCCCACAAGTACAATTTAATACATCTAATCCGAATGGCTGCAAGCACTGCCAAAATTCATTTGTGAATTTATATTATCATCTAGAATATAATATTACATAGAACTAATCCAAATGTTGATACTTTTTCCTTCTAAAACCTTCCTTATGAATGTCAAACAGATAGTCTGATTTGGGTATCAATAAAGACTTTTTAAAGTGTGAGTTAACAATACCTAAAAGATTTATAGTACTGCTGCTTCAAAGCATCAGTTCAGTTCAGTTCAGTCGCTCAGTTGTATCCAACTCTTTGTGATCCCATGAATCGCAGCACACCAGGCCTCCCTGTCCATCACTAACTCCCGGAGTTTACCCAAACTCATGTCCATTGATTCAGTGATGCCATCCAACCATCTCATCCTCTGTCATCCCCTTCTTCTCCTGCCCCCAATCCCTCCCAGAATCAGGGTCTTTTCCGATGATTCGACTCTTCGCATGAGGTGGCCAAAATATTGGATTTTCAGCTTCAGCATCAGTCCTTCCAAAGAACACCCAGGACTGATCTCCTTTAGGATGGACTGGTTGGATCTTTTTGCAGTCCAAGAGACTCTCTAGAGTCTTTTTCAACACCATAGTTCAAAAGCACCAATTTTTCAGTTCTCAGCTTTCTTCACAGTGCAACTCTCACATCCATACATGACCACTGGAAAAAACCATATCCTTGACTAGACAAACATTTGTTGGCAAAGTAATGTCTCTGCTTTTTAATACACTGTCTAGGTCGGCCATACCTTTCCTTCCAAGGAGTAAGCGTCTTTTAATTTCATGGCTGCAATCACCATCTGCAGTGATTTTGGAACCCAAAAAAATAAAGTCTGACACTGTTTCCACTGTTTCCCCATCTATTTCCCATGAAGGGATGGGACCAGATGCCATGATCTTAGTTTTCTGAATGTTAAGCTTTAAGCCAACTTTTTCACTCTCCTCGTTCACTTTCTTCAAGAGGCTTTTTAGTTCCTCTTCACTTTCTGCCATAAGGGTGGTGTCATCTGCATATCTGAGGTTATTGATATTTCTCCTGGCAATCTTGATTCCAGCTTGTGCTTCTTCCAGCCCAGTGTTTCTCATGATGTACTCTGCATATAAGTTAAATAAGCAGGGTGACAATATACAGCCTTGACATACTCTTTTTCCTGTTGGAACCAGTCTGTTGTTCAGTTCTAACTGTTGCTTCCTGACCTGCATACAGATTTCTCAAGAGGAAAGTCAGGTGATCTGGTATTCCCATCTCTTTCAGAATTTTCCACACTTTATTGTGATCCACACAGTCGAAGGCTTTGGTATAGTCAATAAAGCAGAAATAGACGTTTTTCTGGAACTCTCTTGCTTTTTTGATGATCCAGTGGATGTTGGCAATTTGATCTCTGGTTCCTCTACCTTTTCTAAAACCAGCCTGAACATCTGGAAGTTCACGATTCACATATTGCTGAAGCCTAGGTTAGAGAATTTTGAGCATTACTTTACTAGCATGTGAGATGAGTGCAATTGTGTGGTAATTTGAGCATTCTTTGGGATTGCCTTTCTTTGGGATTGGAATGAAAACTGACCTTTTCTAGTCCTGTGGCCACTGCTGAGTTTTCCAAATTTGGTGACATATTGAGTTCAGCACTTTCACAGCATCATGTTTCAGGATTTGAAATAGATCAACTGGAATTCCATTACCTCCACTAGCTTAGTTTGTAGTGATGCTTTCTAAAGTCCACTTGACTTCACATTCTGGGATGTCTGGCTCTAGGTGAGTGATCACACCATCGTGATTATCTGGGTCATGAAGATCTTTTTTGTACAGTTCTTCTGTGTATTCTTGCCACCTCTTCATAATATCTCTGCTTCTGTTAGGTTCATACCATTTCTGTCCTTTATTGAGCCCATCTTGGCATGAAATGTTCCCTTGGTATCTCTAATTTTCTTGAAGAGATCTCTAGTCTTTCCCATTCTGTTGTTTTCCTCTATTTCTTTGCACTGATTGCTGAGGAATGCTTTCTTATCTCTCCTTGCTTTTCTTTGGAACTCTGCATTCAAATGGGAATATCTTTCCATTTCTCCTTTGCTTTTTGCTTCTCTTCTTTTCACAGCTATTTGTAAGACCTCCTCAGACATCCATTTAGGCAATCAATAAAAAGTAAATTTTATTCAAAAAGAGGCAACAGAAGATACAAAAGGTAGTAAAAGAGAGAGAGAGTTTCATAATTTCAGATTCTCCTGAATATCCATCTCACCCTTGTGGTACAGAGGCTACCACTTAGAAATTTAGAACTCAAAGCAATCTCCCTTCCAAAGTTTAGTTGTGACAGTGATTGACATAGAATACCTTCCTCATTCTGTAGAACAAAGAAATATCCAAATATCCATAGGTTTTTTTTTTGTTTGTTTTGTTTTGTTTTGTTTTTTAGCATACAGAAAAGAAACATGTAGAAGTTAAACAGACTAGAATTTAAGGAACAGACTGGAGAAGAGGAAATTCTTGAAAAAAGAAGTAAGATAAATCTATAAAAGGTTTCTTAGAGTCATTGACTGAAATTCTACATGGCTAGTCAAAACACTACCGAGGGAGAAAGAATGGTTCTAGAGGAACACTAAGATAAGCAGCCTCTAGATTCCACACAGAAGAAGGGTGGATCCATAAACCTCAGTGGATACATGAGGCTCAGGGGAGGCCCAAGAAGTGTCTACCTTAGGAGTAGGTTAAATTACTCCAGAGTATGACTACTCTAGACTTGCACTCAAAAGTTAAAATGAGCCTCAAAGACTACTAGGATGCAGACCACTGCTCCTTAAAGTAATGCAACCATATAGAATACTCAAAAAACTATTAAAATAATTAAAATCTGGTATTCAATAAAAATGCAAAAGGAAAAGTAGTCTTTTGAAACCAACAAAAATATTAATAACAGATATTATGGAATCAAGAGGCAGAGACTTTAAAACAGATATTATATGACATGTACAGACTGCCATCTGATATGAAGAACTGACTCACTAGAGAAGACCCTGATGTTGATAAAGATTGAAGGCAGAAAGAGAAGGGGATGACAGAGGATGAGATGATTGGATGGGATCACCAACTTGATGGACATGAGTTTGAGCAAGCTCTGGGAGTTGGTGATGGACAGGGAAGCCTGGTGTGCTGCAGTCCATGGGGTCCCAAAGATTTGGACATGACGGAGCGACTGAACTGAACTGAACACACTTCTATATTTAAAATGGATAACCAACAAGGACATACTCTATGACACAGGGAACTCTGCTCAATGTTATGTGACAGCCTGAATAGGAGGGATGTCTAGGGGAGAATGGGTACAGGTATGTGTATATATATATATATGTGTGTATATATATAAAACATGTCTCACTCCCTTTGTTGTTCACCTGAAACTACCAGAACTTTTTGAATTGGCTATACTGAAATATAAAATAAAAAGGTAAAAAAAAATAGATATTATAAATATGTTCAAGGATTAAAAGAAAATCCTGTTTTGAGAAGAAAAACTGAATATAAAGAAGAATAAATAAATTTTTAGATGTGAAAAAATATACTATATAATATGAAAAATGTAATGGATGAATTTAATAGAATGCTAGTCACCAAAGAAGAAAAGAGTGGTAAAACTGAAGACAAAACGATAAAGTCAAAAAACTGAAAACAAGGAGGGGAAAAAAAATGGAGTTTCAGTGATCTAGAGACAGTGTAAAGTAGTTAAATATATAAACACTTTGTGTCACAAAAGCAAAACTGAGGTGCAGGAAAAAACGTTCAAGGAACAACGGTCACAGAAGTTTTAAAAATTATAAAATTATAAATGCACACATTCACAATGTTATATGAAACATACACAGAATAAACTCCCCAAAAGTCACAAAACAACACACATCATATTAAAAATACTAAAAAAAAGAGTGATGAGAAAAATTCTAAGCCTCAATAAAAAAAGAGGGCATATTAAATAGAGAGGGATAAGGATATAATTTTTTTTTTGCCAACTTGTCAGAAATTCTGCAAGTCAGAAGACAAAGACATATTTAAAGTACTGGGGGGAAAAAAGACCTTCAAACGAAATTTTATCTGCAAAGAAAACATATCATAAATGAAGAAAAAGATTTTTTCAGACATTAATTCACTGTCAACAGCTCTGCAGTAAAAATATGAAAAACATTAAATGCAATTCTTCAGACAAAATAAAAGCTGGTGTCATAGAAAAGATCTACATGAGTGAATAAATAACATCAGACATAGTAAATGTGTGGTAAAGATAATTTTTTTTCCATGTTAAATTTAATCCACTATCATTAGAGTCATGCTTCATTTTAAAGTTAATAAGGAGGAATCAAATCCTAAGTCTGTGTATATAAAAACCTCAGGAAAGGAAAGGACCTCACAATCATGGTCAAATACCTCGTTCTGCTATATATGTTATATCATCACTGAAAAATCTTTTAATTTTTCTGGCAATTTTCTTCACATGCAAAAAGAAATGATGATTTTGCTACATGTTTCCCAGGATAGACATGAGGATAAAGAAATATCGTCAAGGGAAAGGAACTTTAAAATATTTAAACAATGTAAAATGTTCAAATTGTCATTCCTCTAAACATGTTAAATTAGGAGATGCTTTTAGATACAAAGATTTCAGATGTGCAAATAGTCAGAACCATCGCTATTCTCACAAGGTACAAAGTCTAGCTGGACACCTTAAGGGTTAAGTAAATCTTCACTATTATCTGTTACAGTAGGTGGCATATAGATGCACATGCAATCTTCATTAGGCAGTGGAAATAATATTAAATTGGTATTCAGGAAGCCAGGTGCTAGTCAGATTTTGCTAAAAATTAATTCTCCACTCCACCAAAAAGCTGTACATATTTTGTCACTGTTTTCCTAATCTAGTATTATATGTGTTAATGTGCATGTTTGAGGAGACATTGAAAGGCAAGGGAGGGGACATGCCAACTTTCCCCAAATTACTTGACTTTGGTAAATCTATATTTACCTACAAAACATACCTAAATTTTGCAATGCAGTTTGGAAACAGTGATTATACCACACTTGTATATTATTTCATTAACTGACACTTAGAATATCATCACTGAAAAGAGCTTCAGAGTTCATTTTGAACCAAATAAATTATTCCATAGGAAATGAAATGAGATAGAGGAGGGAAGAATGCTTAATTGGTTGGTTACCTCATGAATTAAGAGTTAGTTTACTCACTTATTCTATACATATTCTATACATAATATATATGCATATTCTGTGCATAATATATTATTCTATACATAATATATACACAGCTTCCCTTGTGGCTCAGCTGGCAAAGAATCTGCCTGCAATGCGGGAGACCTGGGTTTGATCCCTGGGTTGGGAAGTTCCCCCGGAGAACAGAAAGGCTACCCGCTTCAGCATTCTGGCCTGGAGAATTCCACGGACTGTTTAGTCCATGGTGCTGCAAAGATTCGGGCACAACTGGATGGCTTTCATTTTCATTCTATACATAGTTATTGAGCACTGGTGATGTGTCAAGTACAGAGTTAATTTGTGTGGAAATGTAATGATAAATGATAAGGCATAAAGTGCTAGAGAGCAGGGGACAGTTTGTCCAGAGGTCTTTGGAAAGGAAATGGCAGTTGAGTTTGTTCTTAAAAAATAGATAAAGTTTAGAAAGTAAAGAAAGAAGTGTCTTGGGCACAGGAATAAAGCAGAGAACCATGAAATTATATTACCCCTTTTGAGAAGGGCAAGTTCTATGGATGATGAAGTGAGGAATTTGAACTATCCCTTAATCTCCAGGGTACCACTGAGGTGATTTAAGCAAGTGAATGTTGTAGACTAATTATGGAAAAAATGTCCTGATAGCCAAATAGAAAAATACACTTAAAAGGACTATTGGAAATCACACTGTTGGTATAAAGCAGAGATTATGCATACTTTAGCAACTACATTCAGATACTGAAATATACGCAAGGTAAAGATAAGCATAGTAGGAGTACACCCACAAATGCCTCGGCTTTCTGGAATTCTAGGTCGTTGTTGAGCATTTGAGTCAGAACCTATTGAAATGATGTATATTTCTTCATAATTTTATGTTATGTGCTCCTCTTTGGTCCAAAAATCAAAGAATAAATATTACATTTCTTTTCTTTATCAGATGTTTGGAAATATGACATACTTTAAGCGTTCATTATCTAGATAGAAAGAGGGTGCATACATAAAACATAATCAAAGCTAAGAAGCAATATTTGGATAAAGACTAGATCCTATTTTCTACAGATTTTTTCTTCCCCCCACTGCCCCCAGACCCAACAAAGCATTGTGAACTAGGGCTGTCATGGTTGGTTTCCTGAAGGATTCGAGATGGAATAGAATCTTGAAAACTTACCAGAATCTAGCAGAACAGAATTTGTCATCTAGTGTTATACTCTGAAATTTTGTTTCTCTTTTTATAAAACAGCTATTATTTACTTTTCTTAAAATACCTACATCATAACGTTGCTTCACAGTTTAAAATTAAAACTGCTAATTTATATACAAAGTGTTTTAAAAACAACTGCTTAAATAAATGCTATTTTTTGAACATCTCTGATGTGACAAGCAGATGGGAGTGGCAGCATTTGGAGGAATATAGTAGGCAGTGAATTAAGACAATTAATCTAAATTATGCCCTTCCCAGGTGGTGAAGTGATAAAGAATCTGCCTACCAATGTAGGAGACAAGATGTGGTATTGATCCCTGGGTTGGAAAAATCCCCTGGAGAAGGAAATGGAACCCCACTCCAGTATTCTTGCCTGGAAAATCCCATGGACAAGAGGAGCCTGGCAGGCTACTGTCCATGGGGTCACAAAGAGTCAGACACAACTGAGCACACACATTCACTACTACATGTCCTTCATAAATGTCTTTCTTCTTCTTCCCCATTCTCTCCCTCTCTCTTTTTATCTATGCTCTCTCCTCAGTCTCTCTCTGCATTCTTTCTTCTATCCACATTCATTGTGTATTACTGCATGCCAGGCTCAGAATTAAATTGCTCGCCATCTTTCAGAGGACCACAGAATGTGTGCTAGAGAAGGAAACCAAGTGGACACATGGATGAACTAGAAATGAATAGGTTGGGGAAGGATTTCCTTTCCCAGGGAAGCATATTTGGTATCTTCCATCTTTATCTTCAGTAGCTCACCCAGCTCTCAAGGAGGTGTCTGTGATTCTGTGGCTCTGTTAGTCTGCTTGGCATCTTGAGGATGGGAGAACAGGCAGAGGAAAGAGATAGTCCTCTAAGCTTAGGATGCCCCCAAACTGATGTGGATTTAACACAACTGTAAAGCTTCCCAGTGGTGAGGAATCCGACTGTCAATGCAGGAGTCCCAAGAGATGCGGGTTTGATCCCTGGATTGGGAAGATCACTTGGAGTATGGAATGGACACCCATCCCAGTATTCTTGCCTGGAAAATTCCATGGACAGAAATGAGCCTGGCGGGCTACAGTCCATGGGGTTGCAAAGAGTCAGAGTCAACTGATCAACTGAGCACGTAAAGCTATAGATGCTACAAGACTTTAAAACTTGCATTATCTCTTCTTCCTACCTTTTGTCTCTGAAGTTCAAATTCCCCAGCTATAACAACCCAGTTATAGAATAGGGGCTTCATCCACTGATCTGACCATACAAGACATAGAAAGAATGGTAAATTTGGTGTGATCTGGTCCACTTGTTGAAACAGACATTGAGAGAGTCATGCGGCCACAGGTGATAAAATATTGCATCTGTCACCCTCTCCTCTCCTGGTCTACATTGCTTTCAGCCAAGCTGTCTGGTTAGTAAATGGCCTTACACAACCCTCTTCCTGATTTACACATTCAATTTTCATACAAGCTTGCAATAAAGATTTCAAAATATATTTTCTGTTTATATCTCATGTATAAACTGGGAACTCTGGTTGTTAATTAAGTCTTGAAGCACATATTTTTAGTACAAATTATTTTTAAATGTGTTATCAGTACAAACTCATCGCGTTTCTATTGGTGCCATCTGATTCAAACCCTGGCAATCACTGCATCATGAATGAAGGCAGGTTTTGTGTGGTAACACCTCTAAAATTAGCAGAAAGAAAAAAACAAGCAATATTCAGGAGGAATTTTCTGTTCACATGACAATGTACATTTTTAGAGGTACAAAGTTCCTCTTTAACACAAACCAGAGATTATGTTTCTTCATGATTCATACCACATTATGAATGATTTAACTTTTCTTAAAAGATAAAAAGACTTTTTTTCTTTTTTGAGATCAACACTTATTCACATTATTCTATTTTGGGTGCAGAGGAGGGCAAGTCTAAATATCTATTTCTAGTGACAAAAGTAAAATGCACACACAGCTTTAAAATCTCCATGAGCATATTACTATCTCAATTTCTGACACCCACAGGCTTTTTTTAATTTCTAGTTTTTTGTTAATAGTAGAATAATATTATTTCAATGATAACCTTTGAGAAAGGGAAGTGATCACTTGGAATAGGATACTGAAGTTCAGAAAATTCAAATAATAGCTCAAGGTCATACCATTTAGTGTCTGAAATTAACATCGCTCCATGCACAGACATTCCTGTCCATATCACAGAAACAATTTTACAATGTCTATCAAAAAAGCTTTAAGTGATAACTTGGAAATATCAAACCTCTATACATTTTATCACCCACAAACTAGGGCGTTTCTGTAGAAATACAGAGGTCACTACATAGGTCCAGACCTTCACAGGTCACCGAGACTCAAAGCCTGAATGTCCAGTGACCTGCCTTATTTTAGTACCTTATTCTGAATGATACTTAGGGCTTCCCAGTGGCACAGTGATAAAGAATCTGCCTGTCTATGCAAGAGACACAGGTTTGATCCCTGAGTCAGAAAGATTCCCTGGAGTAGGAAATGGCAAGTCACTCCAGTATTCCTACCTGGAAAATCCCATGGATGGAGGAGCATGGTGGGCTATAGTTGGATCCAGACCACTGGATGCACACACACACACTCAAGGATGGTTAGTATCAGTTGCCTGAATAGCAGTATTGGTACTAAGGTCCCTTTTCATTCTTTTGCTCTTTTTTAGTGGCTAGATTTTTCTTAAGCCAAATGTGATTTCTGAAGATTTAATTCCTGGTTTGTAAGCTAATTTTCAGCAATGGATTTAAGATCTCTTAAACAAAAGGGCAGTCCTTTGGAGAAAAGATTACAGCCTCCAGTAGTAAATAAATAATGAGCTTGGGACTTGAATCTATCAAGGATTTTCTCACCAAATCAAATTGTTTTCTGTTCTGTGCTTTTTATACTTCACTATATAGAAAACCCTAGATGACAATCCTTAGAGAAAAAGTAGTTAATAACAGAGTACAAATTTACCTAGGTTCAAGTTCAGTTAGAAATGTATTATTTTAAATAAATGAGAAAAACTCTCAAACCCTTACATAAATGTTTCAATTATCTTTCCTATTTGTATTTACAGCTGCAGTGTCAAACTCAAAGATGCAAACGGCATAAGCATTTAATGGAATTTTGTAATATTTTATGTTCTTATTATTCATTTTTACATGTATCCATTCATTTGTTGTTATTGTTGTTCATTTACTCAGTCATGCCTGAATATTTTCGATCCTGTGGGCTGCAGCACACCAGTCTTCACTACCTCCTGGACTTTGCTCAAACTCATGTCCATTGAGTTGATGATGCCATCCAACCATCTCTTCTTCTGTCGTCCCCCCTTCTCCTCCTGCCTTTAATCTTTTCCAGCATCTGGGTCTTTTTCAATGAGTCAGTCAGTTCTTCGCATCAGGTGGGCAAAATTTTGGGGCTTCAGCTTTAGCATCAGATCTTCCAATGAATGTTCAGTGTTGATTTCCTTTCGGGTTGACTGGTTTGATCTACTTACAGTCCAAGGGACTCTCAAGAGTCTTCTCCAGCACCACAGTTGAAAAGCATCAAACAGAGGAAGGTCAAAGGAAGGTCCGAGGACCAGAGTGAGGACTTCAGGTAGAACAGCGCTCCTGCCTAAGCCCAATTTGCATAGGACAGGCCCAGAGGGAAGAAAGAAAAAAAAAAAAAAACATGTAAAAAGAGGAGCCAAAGGGTGCTCTCTCTCTCTCTCTCTCTCTCTCTCCCATGCATGCGTAAGCTCTCTCTCTCTCTTCCCCTCTCTCTCTCCCCACGTCTCCCCGCCCCCCTTTCTTCCCCCGCCCCCTGCGATGGGGCACTCTTCTCTTCAGGTCTTTGGATCCACGTGCCCTCAACGCCTCGAAGATGGATTTTCCTGCTATTATCTTAATAAAATAGAGCTGTAACACTGAAAAAAAAGGAAGAAAGAAAAACATCAAATCTTTGGTGCTCAGTCTTCTCTTATGGTCTGACTCTCACATCCGTACATGACTACTGGAAAAAAACATCCATTCATTTATCTACCATATATTAAATGTTTCCTGTGGGCTGAAGCCCTTGCTAATCTGAGAAACTGAGGAACAAAGAAACTCTTGCCTTTCTAGCACTCAGATGGGGAAAAAAATACACACCTATACAGATGCGTCCCACAACTAGATTATCCATAGACTTTTCTTTAACTTGGAAGCTTAGAAGATGCTAATCCTGGGAGTCAAGGAAGACTTAAAAGAGGAAGTCATCTATATGAAGGTTTTGAAGAAAGAGAGAGTGTTTGATTAGTGTGGAGAATTAAAAACTGAGGAAATCTATTCAGGCCAAATGCTATTCAAAGATCAATGATAAAATAAGTACAGGAGGATAAAAGGCAAAATCAAGAAACTGAAAATCTCCACATGAGAGGATACCTAAGCTAAGCCAAGGAGTATGACTATGTGTGTGGGGGCATGCCCACATACTCATGTGTTTAATTTGCAGCAGTGAGTGAAAAATCAAACTTTTTATTAGAAAACCAATATGGTACCATTTTGGAGAAAGCTGTCTAGGAAGTACAGCACTGGTAGAAGAGAGGCCAGTTTGAAGCTGTCTTAAGATTCTGGAAGATGCTGTGATAAGAATTTGGATCCGGCACCATACATTTCAATCTAACTAGTTCTCTTATTCTTTTTTTCCCCCCCTGTGTTCATGATGTTATTCTGTGAAGATGATGAATGAGAGGACCAGAAGGAGCTGGAGAAAAGGACATAGTGAAAAGTTGTTTAGGTTTGTGACCTTAAATACTCACATTCAGCTGTTTTCTTCAAAAGATTAACAAAACTCATCAGATTACAGAAAATAATCAGATAATAGTGATACTTACCATTTTCTGTGTACTTTCTGTGTCAGGAAACACAGATTCTTTCCCTAGCCAGACTCTAGTCAAGTTCCTTTAAGCCCTGTTCTTGAGCAGACCTCAACCTTGGTCTATGAAAACTCCAGATGCTCAGCAAAAAAAAAAAAAAAAAAAAAAATTCATCTAGTCCCCCCTTTTGCTTACATTAAAAAGACTTAAATGCTACCTTAGCTTCTAATAGCTCAAGGTTGTGGTCCTAGGATGCTGCTATCTTTTCCTTAAAGTGCCCACCTACCTGAGGAGACTCAAGGCTGCTAAAAGAATTCACTGTTTATTCCAAAGAACTCCTGACCACAGGCTTTTAACCTTACTTTCTTAAAATGTTTACTAAAAATGGCTTAAAATTGTGAATATTACCTCTGTCTCCTTGAGATGTATACATATCTCCTATAACTGAAGAGTGCCCTAAAATGCCTTTCCTTTGAAATGTGATCATCACTGAGGATAGGGCCTTTGTCTCTCAGACTCTCCAGGAGAATAGGACCCTGACTCCCATAAGCTCCAGTGAATTGATGCAGTTGGTCTGTCAAATCCCTTACCTACTTATCAGCTCTGCAAGTTTTTGTTTACTGAGCATCCCTGTTCCTTTCCCCTATTCCTTCAGTCTCCCTTTCAAATGCATGCATAGTGACCTCATTGCTCATCTCAATTCAATTCCGTTCAATTCCATTCAATTCATGCTGGACACTTTCCCCTGTTGCAACACTGTATTTACGATTAAAATCCGCCCTTTATCACTTAACTAGCTTTGTTTTTCTTTGACACAGATGTCCTGACAGGTTTATGCAATCATTTTTACCTTAGCTCCTCATAATCACACCCCACAAAGTGGCTGTTGGCTTCATTTTCTATTACTATTACCTTCTGTATGTGAGCCCAGTTCACTAGGCAATTAAAGTACATGGAAAAACTTTTAAGCTGCAAAGAACTAAAATATTTCAAGTCTCAATTCAATTTAATCTGGCAACTGAAAGAATATGCTTCTGTGAATTCCTAGTTCAAGATGGCAGTTCCCAACAGTGCAAAAAGTAAAACAATGTAGCTATGTGACGTCATTACTTATAATCTCCCAGATTCACTGAGAGGAAGAGCATTAGGTGTGTACAGAGATCCTCTTGGAAATACAGGCTCAGTTTAACCCTTTGGCACATGATTCAAATTCTTTTACTTATATCCTGATCTTTTGTCGGTAACACAAATTACTCCCAAATACTTTTTCAGATCTCACAGTACCTGTTTTGATGTTTTCCTTCTCCTTATAATACTACTAGCATAGCATTGGTGCCCCTTGACAAGCAGCTAGGAATTGAATGAGTGAAGTTCAGGTTCTGGTGGACCCTCTGCTCCAATTGGCCAGGTCTCATCTCCAGTTTTAGCTCAACCCACGTTTTTGAGACCAAAATCACACCATAGTCTTGCCTCATTAGTTTGTCTATTGTTCCACAATTTTTATGATCTATATACTCTTCTCTGAATCTACTATTTAATTGTTGTTTTTAAGTCACTAATTCATCTGACTCTTTGCGACCATATGGACTGCAGCAAACCAGGCTCCTCTGTCCTTCACTATCTCTATGCGTTTGTTGAAATTATTCATGTCCATTCAGTCAGTGATGCTATCTAGCCATTTAATCCTCTGTCACCCCCTTCTCCTTTTGCCTTCAACCTTTCCTAGCATTAGGATATTTTCCAGAGTGGGCTCTTCTCATCAGGTGGCCAAAGTATTGGAGCTTACAATTTACTCAATTTTGTTTCTACTGACTTTGCTCCTTAATTTTCCTTCTCTAACACATGAGACCATATGTTAGTTATTCTCATTTGTTAGAAAAGTAAAGTTATCCCTAATGTACTAATACAGGTCAGAAAAGCAACATTTGAAAGTAAAGGAAGACAAGAGGAAAGAGAAGAGAAAACGAAATGAGAAGAAAAGGAAAAAAAAAAATTCATGTCATTTTTGGTGTGAAAGGTCTAGGTTACTGACACATGAACTACAAATTAAAATTAATCTCTTATGAATACTTGGCAATTAAGGTATTTCATGTGTGACATTTGTTTGGATTTACCCCTTAAAAAAAATTGAAAGCTCAATATTTTCACATGTAAAGTTTGTAAAGCTAATCCCCAATGGACTTCCAATGACCTAGAAAGACTAAAGAAAATCAATTTAGGCAGAAAAGGAAGAATGAAACAGACAACAGACACTGATCAAAATTTTCAATCTTGGAAAATTCCATAAGGTCTTAAATTATTTCCATAGAGTAAAATGATCATTGAAACTTCTTAACTGAACAGTGATAAACATTAAGAAAGTCAATTATCTAAAACATAAAATACATATGGATATGGATTTGCTGTCTTTTGAGCCCTTAGCCCAGAATGCAATCATGTTGGAAGCTGACAAGGAAACAATTACACCAGAACAAAAATTTCCATTTATAAGCACATTGAATACACAAGGATGTAAAAATAGATGCAAGCAGTCAAATAGCTTAGCTTAATTATATCCATTTACAAGTATACACTTGTATGTGTCCTAAGATTCTGCATGTCCAGAGACAGAGGCAGGGACAGTGAATACAACCTTGAGCATCTGAGCAACCCTAATTTCCTAAGAGCCACAGGCTCTTCAGCAGTGATTGAGAGACTCTTGTTTTTCCATTTGTGATGGAAAGCAAGAGATGCAAACTATAGACAAGGGGTACATGAAGAAGAAGATAGTACAGAGAATATATGGATAAAGAAGAGAAAAATTGAAGGATGAGACAAGAAGAAGAGAATATTTCTCAGAAGCAGGTGATGAAATGTCACAGGTGCATGGAAGGCCAGCAGATCTTACACCCTGTGTTCCTCTGGCAGTTTAGCCAACAAGGAGTACACCACTTAGCCACTCTGAGTCTCATTGATCCCCATTTATGGTGGGACAACCAGCTTTACATTTTAAATCAGTCATAATATGCAGAAGCAGTAAATGTGCACCTTCCTGCATGATGGTGCTATTTTAGATCAAGGATGGTGACCTACCAAAACTCACATTTGGACTTTTCATTTTATGCTGAGAAATCCGTATAGCTAAAGGGCTGGCTAGCTCTCTGCACTGTTTGCTCTTTTTCATTTGAAAAGACCCTGATGCTGGGAAAGATTGAGGGCAGGAGGAGAAGGGGACGACAGAGGATGAGATGGTTGGATGGCATCGCTGACTCAATGGACATGGATTTGGGTAGACTCCGGGAGTTGGTGATGGACAGGGAGGCCTGGCATGCTGTGGTTCATGGGGTCACAGAGAGTCAGACACGACTGAGAGACTGAACTGAACTGAACTGAAGTCAAGTATGAAGACTAAAACATTTGTTGAGGGGAAAGCGCTTAACTAGGGATCAGGAGCTGGGAGGAGGCTCATTTCCTTTTACTACTTCTCCCAAGAAAGGAGTCCTTACTCCCTTATGCCAAGACCTCCCCCTTTATGGAAGCAATCTGTTCCCACAGATAAGTGCAATCTTTTAACACAGTTTTCTGTTTGTTAGGAAGTCAATATGGTAATAATTATAGAGCAAATTTTTTTTCCAGCAATAAAATCCCTTCTTAATACAGTCAAGAGCTCTACAACATTCAGAGAAACTAAAAACTGGAAGTGATTGGCTTGGTCAGTCATGGCTGCTACATAATTAAAGGTATTTATGAAAAAGTCAGAGTGACTGGTAAGGATTGATATTTAATTAATTAATTAGACTAATGTTACCTCCTTCATTTGTTAAATCCTATTCTAAGTTATTCTTACACTATAGTCAATGATAATCCTTGCAGAAACTTTCTTTTGATTGTTTGAACTTGTGAGCCCTAATGATCTTTATGACCTTCTCCATTCCATCCAGTCTTGGGAGCCCTCCCACCTACACGCTTGCAGGTAGACGTACTTAGGCTTAGAGCTGAACTTGTTATCTTCTGATGATCTGAACTGATGAATTTATATCAGTCTCCTGTATTTCTTTGAGTACAAAAGCATAACCGTATTCTAATAATTGCCCACCATACCATCGTTAGCCTGGGCTCATGGCTCCTTCCTTCTCCCACCTGGTTTTTGCACCTCCCTCCTCCAACTCGTTTTCCCTTGTCACTTTTCATCACCCCTCTCAGTTACACTGGGCTTCCCAGGTGGCGCCAGTGGTGAAGAACCCACCTGCCAAAGTAGGAGACGTAAGAGACTCAAGTTCAATCCCTGGATGGGGACGATCCCCTGGAGGAGGGCATGGAAAGCTACTCCAGGATTCTTGTCTGGAGAGTCCCGTGGACAGAGGAGCTTGGCTGGCTGTACTCCATAGTGTCACCGAGTGCAAAGAATCAGACACGACAGAAGTGACTTGGCGCACATAGCATGGCTCACTCAGTCACCCCACACTCTTACCCCAGCTCTGGATGCTTTTCTGCCCTTAAATTTGGGAAACTAAATATAAATTAAACTCCTAGAGGAAAACATAGGCAAAACACTCTCCAACATAAACCGCAGCAGGATCCTCTATGACCCACCTCCCAGAATATTGGAAATAAAAGCAAAAAATAAATGAATGGGATCTAATTAAAATTAAAAGCTTCAGCACAACAAAGGAAACGATAAGTAAGGTGAAAAGACAGCCCTCAGATTGGGAGAAAATAATAGCAAACGAAGCAACGGACAAAGAATTAATCTCAAAAATATACAAGCAACTCCTGCAGCTCAATTCCATAAAAATAAAAGACCCGATCAAAAAGTGGGCCAAAGAACTAAACAGACATTTCTCCAAAGAAGACATACAGATGGCTAACAAACACATGAAAAGATGCTCAACATCACTCATTATCAGAGAAATGCAAATCAAAACCACAATGAGGTACCATTACACGCCAGTCAGGATGGCTGCTATCCAAAAGTCTACAAGCAATAAATGCTGGAGAGGGTGTGGAGAAAAGGGAACCCTCTTACACTGTTGGTGGGAATGCAAACTAGTACAGCCACTATGGAGAACAGTGTGGGATTCCTTAAAAAACTGGAAATAGAACTGCCATATGACCCAGGATTCCCACTTCTGGGCATACACACCGAGGAAACCAGATCTGAAAGAGACACGTGCACCCCAATGTTCATCACAGCACTGTTTATAATAGCCAGGGCATGGAAGCAACCTAGATGCCCATCAGCAGATGAATGGATAAGAAAGCTGTGGTACATATATACAATGGAATATTACTCAGCCATTAAAGAGAATGCATTTGAATCAGTTCTAAAGAGGTGGATGAAACTGGAGCCTATTATACAGAGTGAAGTAAGCCAAAAAGACAAACACCAATACAGTATACTAATGCACATATATGGAATTTAGAAAGAGGGTAACACTAACCCTGTATGCGAGACAGCAAAAGAGACACAGATGTACTGAACAGTCTTTTGGACTTTGTGGGAGAGGGCGAGGGTGGGATGATATGGGAGAACGGCATTGAAACATGTACAATATCATATGTGAAATGAATCGCCGGTCCAGGTTTGATGCATGATACAGGGTGCTCGGGGTTGGTGCACTGGGGGGGGGGGGGGGGGGATGACCCAGAGGGATGGGATGGGGAAGGAGGCAGGAGGGGAGTTCAGGATGGGAAATACGTGTATACTCATGGCGGATTCAAGTCAATGTATCATAAAACCAATACAATATTATAAAGTAAAATAAATTAATAAATTAATTTTAAAAAATTAGGACTGTAAAAATTAATGAATAAATAAATAAAGATACCAAAAGACAAAATCTAAACTGCCTTATCAATTAGAATCCCTAGAGAGATGCTTTAGAGAAGAAATGATGTAATGTCATGTTTTGATGCTCTCATGATCATTACTCTGACATCCCAAGTGTCTCCTCATTGCACCTGTCCTCCTAAAGGTAGAATTTTGTCTTAATCTTATTGACCTAGGTACCGAAATGTGAACCCCCCAAACTGTTCACTTTTTCTCCCGGTAGAGCTAGAGGCCAAGAGGAGATCTGATGATCTGCCAGACGGTCTTCAACTCTCAGGGCGAAAGTATGTATTAAAGTGTTCCCTTGACATCGCTATGACTTCCACTTGTGCAATCTCATTATCTTTTAATTTCCTGCACTCTGCCCAGTACCTGGTGTCTCAGAATATCTATCCTTCAATAAGACATGCCAACTTCCCAGCCTTTTAACTACGTTTTTGTGAGAACACACTTCCATATTGTACATTCAGAAAAACATATTTAGTTTGTTTCAGTCTGTCAGAAAAACGAAACGTTGAATTTTTTTCTCTGTTAACCCTCTACTCGAAAGGGTACCCTGAAAATGACAACTGACTGTTCCATACAACTTTACAAAGTCTTCCATTACAAAACCTTTGGTCTGGGTGAATTCAAGCAGGATCATGTTTAAAGTCATTTTAAGAAAATAAAACTCTTATTTCCACAAGGTGTTCATGTTTTAAAATAGTGGTGTTTTCATCCATGAACAGTTTTTAAAGATTCTCCAAATTTCATGAGACTAGAAGAGGAATTTGATGATAAATTTTAACTTTATTAACTGTCAATTTAACTTTCCTGGACACGATTTTTGAGAGATTCATCAAAACTGCAAGTTAAAGAATCTAGGAAACACAGATATAGAATACAATATAAAAGACAGGAAAATTGCATGAACTCCAAATATATAGTATTGGAGAAAAAGATAAGATGTTACTTCAAGGACACATTTATTTATTTTCAGAAAATAAGAAGAGCATGAGTACTTCAGCCATATTATGTTAAACTTAAGAAGACTTATGTGGGTTTAAGTGGCATTCTGCTGGCCTAGATCTTATTTAATTTATATTCTTTGTAATCTCATCACATAGTATTATAGAGAATAAATTCTGAAATATGAACTTTACAAGAGATTAATCAAAATCAAATTGTATATTATGTGCATAATTGTATATTATATATGTAATTGTATAATATGATTATATACTTGAGAAAGGTATTCTTGTTACGATATGCCCTCCTGATTTTTATCTAAATCTATGATTAAATACTATAAATTCAAAGATATTCTTAAAACTAAGAAACCAAGTCTAGGAGGTAGAATATGGGATAAATTCCCATATTTAGGAATTTAGTCTAGGAGGTAGAACTAGGGATAAATATGATAATATTACTCCATCCGGAATACTTATAAAAACATTGAAACTTATTGTGAAAAAGGCTTACATTTCAATATATTTAATAGGAATGAGGCATGCATATGCTATTTTAATAAAAAATAAAGAAAACAGTCTTTTATTTTAAATAAGGCAGATGGAATAACCATGTAATGTACCCCACTTTTATATATAAACAAGAGCCATGAATTAGATTACTTGAAATACAGAAAACACATATGCTCAAGGGCACTGGAGAAATCCAATTCTATATGGGATTAGCTTTTTAAGAAAGCATTGTAAAGGCCCTAAGGGTCTCACACCTCACTAAATTCAAACTTCTAATGCTCTCATTTCAATTTTGCCAGATGTAATAATAGATCCTAAAGCTGGGAATGTGTTATTTAAAGCAAGATATAAATATAAAAGCATACCAGTGTGCTGTAAATTATAGCTGTATTGTATGGGCAGAAAATGTTTAACCTTTAATATGGAATATAATTTAAAAGGAATAATCCAAAGAGGAAGAAAAAGAAGTTATTTTATGGAAAGGAATAGAATTATTTCCTAAACAAAGGTCAAGTATGACTTTATTCTTCTTTGACAAAGCAATTGATAAACATGTTACCCTTTTGTCTTTGAAAAGCAGTTCTATACTTAGGTCAGTTTTAGGTGTTTCCTTCTCATTTCCCCTTCTTAGTAGGCGGACTTTTCAAGAAAGAGAAGTCAAGCTTTTGGAATGGATGTCCAATAATTTTATTACCAATAAATCATTTTACTATTATTTGCTTTCACTTTACTTCCCCAATATATATCACATTTGGTAAGGTTTCCTACACAGTAACCATCTGTGAAAAAATAATAGCATGTTATTATGGAAGTAGTTTGGCTCTTGGAATGTATTAGAATTGAATTTTTTAAAAGCTATTGTCTTTTATTGAAGTATAGTTGATTTACAATGTCATGTTAGTTTCAGGAGTATATATATCATGTTATATGTGTATATATACACATATACTTTTTCAAATTATTTTCCCTTATAAGTTATTACAAAATATTGAGTATAGTTTCCATACTATACAGTAGGTCCTTGTTGGTTATCTACTTTATATATATGCAATACATATATATATATTGTTGTTTAGTCATTTAGTAGTGTCTAACCCTTTGTGACCCCATGGACTGTAGCCTGCCAAGCTCCTCTGTCAATGGAATTTTTCAGGTAAGAATGCTGAAGTGGGTTGGCATTTTCTCCTCCAGGGGATCTTCCTGACCCAGGGATGAAACCCACATCTCCTGCATTGCAAGTGGATTCTTATATACCTGAGCCACGTGGGAATCCTATTTTATATATAGTAGTGTGTATATGTTAATCTCATTTTCCTAATTTATCCCCTTTCAACCCTGAACTTGAATTCTGACTTAGCCTTTGACACTTAGTAACTTTTAGCAAGTTAATTAACCTGATGAATCTTCAGCTTCATCCACTGCAGCTTTACAACTGTGGCTGTGAGAAATAAAACCCATTTGGTAAATGGTGGTCTCAGAATTAGATGCAAGATGACTGTTTTTGTATCTGCAAGCTTTTGTTATTTGTTTTTCCTCTTTTAAATTCTTACCTTTATGCAAAACTGAGATTCCAATAAAGGTTAAAAATACTTTTTTTTTTCATTCCAGAAGTAGCCCAGAAGTTGTACCTTTTATTTACCTATGGTGGGCTTACCATCAAATTTTTCCTATTTCAGTTATTTCTAAAATATTGTTAAAATATTCCAAATCAATTTTTGAAACAGTATTGATATTAGCTCAAAAACTCATATTGCTATATAATTTTCACTCACAGAGGAGGTCCTGAGTAAGCACTCAGGGTCATTTCATTGCCACCTTCCAACAACCTGGTAAATTTAAAACTGGGGATCCGTGTTCTAGACCAAAGACTTTTTCCAGTGCAACCCAAATCTATCATAGTTTGAATGCATTAGCACATTGTATCCAGACAATAAAATGTTACTCAGTCATGAAAAGGGATTTACTACTTAGATTTGATGCTTTCACATTGTGGTGCTAGAGAAGACTCTTCAAAATCCCTTGGACAGAAAGGGGATCAAACCAGTCAGTTCTAAGGAAATCAACCCTGAATATTCATTGGAAGGACTGATGCTGAAGCTTAAACTCCAATACTTTGGCCAACTGATGTGAAGAGCCAACTCATTAGAAAAGACCCTGATGTTGGGAAAGGTTGAAGGCAAAAGGAAAAGGGGCAGCAGAGGATGAGATGGCTGGAAAGCATCACTGACTCAATGGGAATGAGTCTGAGGAGACTTTGGATTTAGTGGAGGACAGAGGAGGCTGGTGTGCTGCAGTCCATGGGCAAGCAAAGAGTCAGACACAGCTCTGCTACTGAGCAACAACAACTGATTTATGCATAACATTGATTCTAAAAGCTTACAGTGAAAACTGCTCAGTCGTGTCTGACTCTTTGTGAACCCATGGACTATACAGTCCATGGAAGTCTCCAAGCGAGAATACTGGATTGGGTAGCCTTTCCCTTCTCCAGGGGATTTTCCCAACCCAGGGATTGAACCCAGGTCTCCAATCCAGGTCTCCCGCACTGCAGGCAGATACTTTACCCGCTGAGCCACAACGGAAGCCCAAAAGCCTACAGTTCAGTTCAGTGTAGTCACTCAGTTGTGTCCAACTCTGAGACCCCATGGGCTGCAGCATACCAGGCCCCCCTGTCCATCAGCAAATCCCGGAGTGTACTCAAACTCATGTCCATTGAATCGGTGCTGCCATCCAATCACCTCATCCTCTGTCATCCCCTTCTCCTCCCACCTTCAATCTTTCCCAGCACTGGGGTCTTTTAGAAAGCCTACATGCTAAGTGAAATTAGCCAGAAGGCAGATGAACTTTATGTTTGAGTGTTATGAAAATCATGGAAAAAAAGCATAACTACTAGGACAAATATGTTTTGATGGGACAGTTGATGATAAAGTGCCATAAAGGAAGTTTTAGGGGTAGTGGTGGAAATATCCTATTCCTTGTTTGTGGTGTTATTTTCATAACAATATACATTTTTCACAGTATAGAGGACTACATACAAGAGAATGGCCTTTTATGTATAAAATCTTATAAACCTGACAAAAGTAACTACACCTTGCAATTCAAACAAATACTTACAAAATAAGGGGCAAATATTAAATTTTAAATGATCTGTATATGTGCTTGGGCATGAGTGTGTCTATTTGACTGACAATAATTAATTGTTTTATTTGCAAACACAAACAAGGTAAAGGAAAAGTGCTTTTTTTAGGCAATATGCTAAGCTGGTAATTTTTTGGCAGCAGGGCTATGTAAAAAATAACTCATATGGAAGAAATCAAATAAGATATAAGTAAATGGATAGATACTCCATGTTCATAGACTACAAGGCTTAGTGTTGTTTAGTTCATGTTTTCCCCATCTGATCTATTTTTTATTACAATCCCAAATAAAATCCAATTTATCAACAAATTGAACCTAAAATTTTAACAGAAAGGTAAAAGACCTAAAATATCCAACACAATATCAAAGAAGAAAAGCAAGGTTGAGCAATTCACACTATTCTCTATCAAGTTTTGCTGCAAAACTACAGTAATCTTGTTTTCTAAAACTGTTCTCCAATTAAAGGAACCAGAGTTTGTAGGAGAAATGACTGATCTACTAAGTAAGGACATTAAAAAGATGGTCATGGAGTATTTTCTATGTCAAAGTTATCAAAAATAAGAAAATCTGGAAACTTACTGACAAGAAGAGCCCAAGGAGGTAATGACTAAATATAGTGTGGCATTTTGGATGGAATTCTGTAAGAGAAGAAAACAGGATATTAGGCAAAAACTAAGCAAATCAGAATTAAGTATGAATTTTAGTTAATGATAATGTGTGTCAACATTGTTTTCTTCACTGAGACACATATATCATACTAATACAAAATGTTTGATAATCGAGGAAAACACAAGTGAAGGATGTTGGAACTGTAATATGGTCACAATGTTTCTGTAAATATAATTCTATCTTAAAGTAAAAATAATTAATACAAAACGAGACAGAGCCAAAAGACTACAGGAACAAAGTATGCATGGTGTAAACAAAACAAATATCAAGATGGTATACTTAGAGCGAAATCAATCATTAACTACATTAAATTTAATTACATCTGACTTTATCTATACCACTCTCCTAAAATCATTTCTGTCAAGGTGAACTAAAACTCCATACTAAAACAGTCAAATAGGAAATGTTTTATCTTCATAGTACTGAATTTGATACAATAAAATATGAATAAGTGGACCACATCTTTCTTAAAATATATATATCTATTGGGTTTTGTGATACTGATTTTTAATTTAGTGACCATTTTATTTCTTGTTACTCCTCTACCAACCTTGCAATTATTCGACAGCCACAGAGCTCAGCATGAACCTTTTCTTCTGAGATAACATCCATTCCTATAATTTTCAATATGCTTCTATATACACTTGGATTTATGCCACCCATCAATTTGCTACCCTGAGCTTCAGAAGACAGATATCTGATAACTGCACTCAAATATCTTTTTTTTTTTTTATTATTATTATTTTTTTTTCCAGTGGGTTTTGTCATACATTGATATGAATCAGCCATGGATTTACATGTATTCCCAATCCCGATCCCCCCTCCCACCTCCCTCTCCACCCGATTCCTCTGGGTCTTCCCAGTGCACCAGGCTGGAGCACTTGTCTCATGCATCCCACCTGGGCTGGTGACCTGTTTCACCATAGATAGTATACATGCTGTTCTTTTGAAATATCCCACCCTCACATTCTCCCACAAAGTTCAAAAGTCTGTTCTGTATTTCTGTGTCTCTTTTTCTGTTTTGCATATAGGGTTATCGTTATCACCTTTCTAAATTCCATATATATGTGTTAGTATGCTATAATGTTCTTTATCTTTCTGGCTTACTTCACTCTGTATAAGGGGCTCCAGCTTCATCCATCTCATTAGGACTGGTTCAAATGAATTCTTTTTAATGGCTGAGTAATATTCCATGGTGTATATGTACCACAGCTTCCTTATCCATTCATCTGCTGATGGGCATCTAGGTTGCTTCCATGTCCTGGCTATTATAAACAGTGCTGCGATGAACATTGGGGTGCACGCGTCTCTTTCAGATCTGGTTTCCTCAGTGTGTATGCCCAGAAGTGGGATTGCTGGGTCATATGGCAGTTCTATTTCCAGTTTTTTAAGAAATCTCCACACTGTTTTCCATAGTGGCTGTACTAGTTTGCATTCCCACCAACAGTGTAAGAGGGTTCCCTTTTCTCCACACCCTCTCCAGCATTTATTGCTTGTAGACTTTTGGATAGCAGCCATCCTGACTGGCGTGTAATGGTACCTCATTGTGGTTTTGATTTGCATTTCTCTAATAATGAGTGATGTTGAGCATCTTTTCATGTGTTTGTTAGCCATCTGTATGTCTTCTTTGGAGAAATGTCTGTTTAGTTCTTTGGCCCATTTTTTGATTGGGTCATTTATTTTTCTGGAATTGAGCTTCAAGTGTTGCTTGTATATTTTTGAGATTAATCCTTTGTCTGTTTCTTCATTTGCTATTATTTTCTCCCAATCTGAGGGCTGTCTTTTCACCTCACTTATAGTTTCCTTTGTAGTGCAAAAGCTTTTAAGTTTCATTAGGTCCCATTTGTTTAGTTTTGCTTTTATTTCCAATATTCTGGGAGGTGGGTCATAGAGGATCTTGCTGTGATTTATGTCGGAGAGTGTTTTGCCTATGTTCTCCTCTAGGAGTTTTATAGTTTCTGGTCTTACATTTAGATCTTTAATCCATTTTGAGTTTATTTTTGTGTATGGTGTTAGAAAGTGTTCTAGTTTCATTCTTTTACAAGTGGTTGACCAGTTTTCCCAGCACCACTTGTTAAAGAGGTTGTCTTTTTTCCATTGTATATCCTTGCCTCCTTTGTCAAAGATAAGGTGTCCATAGGTTCATGGATTTATCTCTGGGCTTTCTATTCTGTTCCATTGATCTATATTTCTGTCTTTGTGCCAGTACAATACTGTCTTGATGACTGTGGCTTTGTAGTAGAGTCTGAAGTCATGCAGGTTGATTCCTCCAGTTCCATTCTTCTTTCTCAAGATTACTTTGGCTATTCGAGGTTTTTTGTATTTCCATACAAATTGTGAAATTCTTTGGTCTAGTTCTGTGAAAAATACCGTTGGTAGCTTGATAGGGATTGCATTGAATCTATAGATTGCTTTAGGTAGAATAGCCATTTTGACAATATTAATTCTTCCAATCCATGAACACGGTATGTTTCTCCATCTGTTTGTGTCCTCTTTGATTTCTTTCATCAGTGTTTTATAGTTTTCTATGTATAGGTCTTTTGTTTCTTTAGGTAGATATACTCCTAAGTATTTTATTCTTTTTGTTGCAATGGTGAATGGTATTGTTTCCTTAATTTCTCTTTCTGTTTTTTCATTGTTAGTATATAGGAATGCAAGGGATTTCTGTGTGTTAATTTTATATCCTGCAACTTTACTATATTCATTGATTAGCTCTAGTAATTTTCTGGTAGAGTCTTTAGGGTTTTCTATATAGAGGATCATGTCATCTGCAAACAGTGAGAGTTTTACTTCTTCTTTTCCTATCTGGATTCCTTTTACTTCTTTTTCTGCTCTGATTGCTGTGGCCAGAACTTCCAACACTATGTTGAATAGTAGTGGTGAGAGTGGGCACCCTTGTCTTGTTCCTGATTTCAGGGGAAATGCCTTCAATTTTTCACCATTGAGGGTGATGCTTGCTGTGGGTTTGTCATATATAGCTTTTATTATGTTGAGGTATGTTCCTTCTATTCCTGCTTTTTGGAGAGTTTTAATCATAAATGAGTGTTGAATTTTGTCAAAGGCTTTCTCTGCATCTATTGAGATAATCATATGGTTTTTATCTTTCAATTTGTTAATGTGGTGTATTACATTGATTGATTTGTGGATATTAAAGAATCCTTGCATTCCTGGGATAAAGCCCACTTGGTCATGGTGTATGATTTTTTTAATATGTTGTTGGATTCTGTTTGCTAGAATTTTGTTAAGGATTTTTGCATCTATGTTCATCAGTGATATTGGCCTGTAGTTTTCTTTTTTTGTGGCATCTTTGTCTGGTTTTGGAATTAGGGTGATGGTGGCCTCATAGAATGAGTTTGGAAGCTTACCTTCATCTGCAATTTTCTGGAAGAGTTTGAGTAAGATAGGTGTTAGCTCTTCTCTAAATTTTTGGTAGAATTCAGCTGTGAAGCCATCTGGTCCTGGGCTTTTGTTTGCTGGAAGATTTTTGATGACAGTTTCGATTTCCTTGCTTGTGATGGGTCTGTTAAGATCTTCTATTTCTTCCTGGTTCAGTTTTGGAAAGTTATACTTTTCTAAGAATTTGTCCATTTCATCCAAGTTGTCCATTTTATTGGCATAGAGCTGCTGCTAGTAGTCTCTTATGATCCTTTGTATTTCAGTGCTGTCTGTTGTGATCTCTCCATTTTCATTTCTAATTTTGTTAATTTGGTTTTTCTCTCTTTGTTTCTTAATGAGTCTTGCTAATGGTTTGTCAATTTTGTTTATTTTTTCAAAAAACCAGCTTTTAGCTTTGTTGATTTTTGCTATGGTCTCTTTAGTTTCTTTTGCATTTATCTCTGCCCTGATTTTTAAGATTTCTTTCCTTCTGCTAACTCTGGGGTTCTTCATTTCTTCCTTCTCTAATTGCTTTAGGTGTAGAGTTAGGTTATTTATTTGGTTTTTTTCTTGTTTCTTGATGTAAGCCTGTAATGATATGAACCTTCCCCTTAGCACTGCTTTTACAGTGTCCCATAGGTTTTGGGTTGTTGTGTTTTCATTTTCATTCATTTCTATACATATTTTGATTTCTTTTTTGATTTCTTCTATGATTTGTTGGTTATTCAGGAGCGTGTTATTTAGCCTCCATATGTTTGAAGTTTTAACAATTTTTTTCCTGTAATTGAGATCTAATCTTACTGCACTGTGGTCAGAAAAGATGACTGGAATGATTTCAATTTTTTTTGAATTTTCCAAGACCAGATTCATGGGCCAGGATGTGATCTATTCTGGAGAATGTTACGTGTGCACTTGAGAAAAAGGTGAAGTTGATTGTTTTGGGGTGAAATGTCCTATAGATATCAATTAGGTCTAGCTGGTCCATTGTGTCATTTAAGGTTTGTGTTTCCTTGTTAATTTTCTGTTCAGTTGATCTATCCATAGTTGTGAGTGGGGTATTAAAGTCTCCCACTATTATTGTGTTTCTATTAATTTCCTCTTTCATACTCGTTAGCGTTTGCCGTACATATTGCGGTGCTCCTATGTTGGGTGCATATATATTTATAATTGTTATATCTTCTTCTTTTATTGACCCTTTGATCATTATGTAGTGTCCTTCTTTGTCTCTTTTCACAGCCTTTATTTGAAAGTCTATTTTATCTGATATGAGTATTGCGACTCCTGCTTTCTTTTGGTCTCCGTTTGCATGAAATATTTTTTTCCAGCCCTTCACTTTTAGTCTGTATGTGTCTCTTGTTTTGAGGTGGGTCTCTTGTAGACAGCATATATAGGGGTCTTGTTTTTGTATCCATTCAGCCAATCTTTGTCTTTTGGTTGGGGCATTCAACCCATTTACATTTAGGGTAATTATTGATAGGTGTGGTCCCGTTGCCATTTACTTTGTTGTTTTGGGTTCACGTTTATACAACCTTTCTGCATTTCCTGTCTAGAGAAGATCCTTTAGCATTTGTTGAAGAGCTGGTTTGGTGGTGCTGAATTCTCTCAGCTTTTGCTTATCTGTAAAGCTTTTGAATTCTCCTTCATATCTGAATGAGATCCTTGCTGGATACAGTAATCTAGGTTGTAGGTTATTCTCTTTCATTACTTTCAGTACGTCCTGCCATTCCCTTCTGGCCTGGAGGGTTTCTATTGATAGATCAGCTGTTATCCTTATGGGAATCCCTTTGTGTGTTATTTGTTGTTTTTCCCTTGCTGCTTTTAATATTTGTTCTTTGTGTTTGATCTTTGTTAATTTGATTAATATGTGTCTTGGGGTGTTTCGCCTGGGGTTTATCCTGTTTGGGACTCTCTGGGTTTCTTGGATTTGGGTGGCTATTTCCTTCCCCATTTTAGGGAAGTTTTCAGCTATTATCTCCTCGAGTATTTTCTCATGGCCTTTCTTTTTGTCTTCTTCTTCTGGAACTCCTATGATTCGAATGTTGGGGCGTTTCACAGTGTCCCAGAGGTCCCTGAGGTTGTCCTCATTTCTTTTGATCCTTTTTTCTTTTTTCCTCTCTGCTTCATTTATTTCCACCATTTTATCTTCTACCTCACTTATCCTATCTTCTGCCTCCGTTATTCTACTCTTGGTTCCCTCCAAAGTGTTTTTGATCTCATTCATTGCATTATTCATTTGTATTTGACTCTTTTTTATTTCTTCTAGGTCTTTATTAAACAGTTCTTGAATCTTTTCAATCTTTGTTTCCAGGCTATTTATCTGTAACTCCATTTTGTTTTCAAGATTTTGGATCATTTTTATTATCATTATTCTAAATTCTTTTTCAGGTAGATTCCCTATCTCCTCCTCTTTTGTTTGACTTGGTGGGCATTTTTCATGTTCCTTTACCTGTTGGGTATTTCTTTGCCTTTTCATCTTGTTTACATTGCTGTATCTGGAGTGGGCTTTCTGTATTCTGGAGGTCTGTGGTTCCTTTTTGTTGTGGAGGATTAACCCAGTAGGTGGGGTTAGACGATTGGCTTGTCGAGATTTCCTGGTTAGGGAAGCTTGCGTCAGTGTTCTGGTGCGTGGAACTTGATTTCTTCTGTTTGGAGAGCAATGGAGTGCCCAGTAATGAGTTTTGAGATGGGTCTATGTGTTAGGTGTGACCTTGGGCAGCCTGTATGTTGATGTTCAGGGCTATGTTCCTGCGTTGCTGGAGAATTTGCGTGGTATGTCTTGCTCTAAAACTTATTGGCTCTTGGGTGGTGGTTGGTTTCAGTGTAGGTATGGAGGCTTTTGGACAGTCACTTATTACTTAAAGTTCCTTGTAGTCAGGAGTTTTCTGGTGTTCTCAGGTTTTGGGCTTAAGTCTCCTGCCTCTGGATTTCAGTTTTATTCTTCCTGTAGTCTCAGGACTTCTCCAACTATACAGCCCTCCTTTCGAAGACAATGGGCTGCTTTTCTGGGCGCCTGATGACCTCAGCTAGCGATCAGAAGTTGTTTTGCGAAGTTTGCTCTGCGTTCAGTTATTCTTTTGATGAATTTGTAGGAGAGAAAGTGGTCTCCCCGTCCTACTCCTCCGCCATCTTGGCTCCTCCCCAAATATCTTAAACCTATTTTAAACTTCACTGAAATAAAATTGACATATTTATTACTCCACTAACCCTTAATCTTGTTTCCTCCCCCCCCCCAAAGTCTGCCACCTTGGCAAATGAGTCAATATCTGTTTAGCTATGTCAATCAGAAATCTAGCAGTTATCCTTGATTCCACTTTTCATTTACTTTTTACATTCAGTCTGTAGGCAAGACTCCTGAACTTTCCAACAGAAATCTCATATTCATTCGCTTTTTCCTTTTTGGACTATTACCATGCTAAATCAAGTCACTTTCATCTCTCATGGACCACTGCACTAACCTTTTTACTGTTCTTTTTCTCCATTTCTGGCCACATTGCCTTAATTATCTAAAAAAGTAGTTAAAGTTATCTCCTTAAACATAAATCAGATTATGTTAATATCCTGCTTAAATTTCTTCATTGACTTCCTATCCATTAAAATAATATCCAAATTTTGCAAGGCTAATTTTGTCCACCATATTTTTTTTCCTTTTCCTTGGTTATTCGTTGATTTCTGTTCCTCCCAATTATTATGCCAGAACTACTATAGGGTCTTGGAACACATTAGCAAACCAAGAAGATGACAATCCTTTCCTTTAAGCACTTACATTAGGGAGGGAGAGTGACAGCAGCAAGAAAAAAATTAGTACACAGACCATCTTTGCTGTTGTGGGTAGTGTCAAAGCAAAAACTCAAAACAAAAACAAAAAGAAACATTCAAACTAAGACTTTCATAATCAAAGGAAAATTATGACTGACTGTTCCATGACCTTTAAACATTTTGTTGAAACAGACAGTAGTACTGAAACATACACATTACCATATGTAAAATAGACAGCTATTGGGAAGTTGCTGCATAACATAGAAAGCTTAAGCCGGTGCTCTGTGACAACCTAGATGGCAGGGTAGGGCTAGGGCAGGGGAAGCGGGAAGGAGGCTCAAGAGGGAGGGGACATGTATATACTTATGACTAATTCACAACACAACCACGTTAATCAGTTCAGTTCAGTCACTCAGTCACATCCGACTCTTTGCGACCCCATGAGCTGCAGCACACACCAGGCCTCCCTGTCCATCACCAACTCCCGGAGTCCACCCAAACCCATGTCCATTGAGTCAGTGATGCCATCCAGCCATCTCATCCTCTGTCATCCCCTTCTCCTCCTGCCCTCAATCTTTCCCAGCATCAGAGTCTTTTCAAATGAGTCAGCTCTTCGCATCAGGTGGCCGAAGTATTGGAGTTTCAGCTTCAACATCAGCTTTTCCAATGAACAATAATCCTCCAATTAAAAATTTAAAAAAAATCATTACAAAAAGAAAAAAATAAACTAACATTTACCTAGTGTACTATAATGAAAAATATTAGAAACATTGAGAAACTAAAGTGTTTTTTTCCTTGACTTGTAATAAAGTTATCAAAGATAGTTTATATTGTACGCTTGACTTCAAGTTGCATCATTTATGAAGTAAGCGTGTTTTCTGTGACTTGGCAAATTGTTTCTTTCTAAGTTTGTATCAATTTCCACCTCTTTATTCTTTGTGTTTTCTGTATTGTGAAGTACAGATTGCCCTTGACTTACAACTTAGGTTGAAGACATGATATGTTGAAAATGCATTTAATGCAACTAACCCACTAAACATCGTAACTTAGCCTGTGTGTGCTCAGCTGCTTCAGCACGTCCAACTCTCTGTGACCCCATGGACTGCAGTCCATCAGGCTCCTCTGTCCATGGGATTCTCCAGGCAAGAATACTGGAGTGGGTTGCCACGCCCTCCTCTGGAGGATTTTCTTGACCCAGGGATTGAACCCACATCTCTTACATATCCTGTATTGGCAGGCAGGTTCTTTACCCCTAGAGCCACCTGGAAAGCCTACTTAAATGAACTCTGAACACTTACATTAGTCCACAGTTGGCCAAAATCAACTAAGACAAACCTACTTTATAAAAATTATTGATATCTCATGTGATGTATTGACTACTATACCGAAAGTGAAAAACAGGATGCTTGTATTGGTGCAGAATGGTTTCAGTGCATCAGTTGCTAACCCTTGTGATCTGTGGTTGACTGGGAGCTCTGTCTTGTAGCCACTGCTCTGTATCATAGGGGAGAAGCTAGCACACAGTACTAGTTATGTACGAAGCAATCCATGCACTGAAGAGATAGCAGTGAAGTTTGTACTTCATATAATTATTTTCAGTGACTATAATGTAGTAATTGAAATGTGAATGATATAGTTTGGGAAGTCTGGTGTTATCTAACTAAATAATGGTAATCAGAATTCATGCATATCAGTACCACATAAAGCGAGAACTGCTAAAGCTACAAGTCTGTGAGTACCAGGAAGAAAAGAGCAGAGTAAAAGGAAAGAGCATGTCTTAGCTCTCAGGCAACTTTAACAAGCTCCCATAGAATGGGTTCCTTAAATAACAGTTTTTTTCTTACAGTTCTGGAAGATAGAAGCCCTACATTAGAATGCCAGCATTGCTGAGTTTTCACCAGAGCTCTCTTCCTGGTTTGTAGCGTGACCATCTTTTTACTGTGTCTTCAAATGATCAAGAATGAAAATTTTGGTCTCACTACCCTTTTAAGTGAAGTAACCAAGTGAAGTGAAAGTTGCTTAGTCATGTACAACTCTTTGCGACCCCATGGACTCTACAGTCCTTGGAATTCTTCAGGCCAGAATACTAGAGTGGGTACCCTTTCCTTTCTCCAGGGGATCTTTCCAACTCAGGGATTGAGCCCACGTCTCCTGCATTGCAGATGGATTATTTACCAACTAAACTATCAGGGAAGCCCCATTATCCTTTTATAAGACACTAATCCCATCCTGGGAGCTCCACCCTTATGACCTCATTTAAACCTAATTATCTCCCCAAGACTGCAGTTCCAAATACTATCATAATGGAGACTTGGCTCAGCATAAGAATTTTTTTTTTGGGGGGGGGGGGGCGTGGAACACAATTTAGTCCGTAACAGTGAATCCATAGCAGGCAGTGACAGAATGAGGATCAGGGAATTTCTCTGTTAGAAGGTGATTCTTGTGTGAAGTGTGCCAAGTCTGGAAAAGACTCCCATGGTCTTTCCATCCTGTTTCTGCTGATGAACTTTAAGCTTTTGTGTTTATTTTCTTTCACTGAAATTCACTTTCTTTGGCTGACTCATTCTCACGTGCGATTCTCAGCTGAAATATTACTTCTGCAGAAAAATTATTCTTGACATGTATCTGATATTACCACAGAGAATTGCTAAATAGTCTTATCACCTTGTTTTACCTTCATAGGTTATATCAGAATTGGTAATTATGCTCTTTATTTGTTTAGTTCTTTATGTCTATCCTTCTCATTAGAATGTAATTTATATGAGAACAAATCACTTATCTGCCTTGTTTGAGAAGTTATCTCCAGCTACTTTGAAAGGGTTTGCTGTATAAAGTGCACGCATGCCAAGTCATTTCAGGCATGTTCAACTATTTGTGTTCCTGTGGACCATAGCCTGCCAGGCTCCTCTCTCCATGGGATTCTCTAGGCAAGAATACTGGAGTAGTTACCATGTCCTCCTCCGGAGGAACTTCCTGACGCAGGGATTGAACTTGCATCTCTTATGTCCCAGAACTGGCAGGTGGGTTCTTTACCACTAGCTCCACCTGGGAAACTGTTGTATAAGGTGTGTACATGCTAAGTTGCTTCAGAGGGATATACTTAATAAATGTATTTTGAGTAAAGAGATAACATTATGGCTTATGCTGTTCTGGCATAAGGAGGAAATCATGCATACATTTATCTTTAGGCTATAAAGATAAGTTTTCATTCCAATCCCAAAGAAAGTCAATGCCAGAGAATGCTCAAACAACTGCACAATTGCTAGTGCAATTACTTTACTAGCAAAGCAATGCACAAAATTCTCCAAGCCAGACTTCAACAGTGCCTCGACCGTGAACTTACAGATGTTCAAGCTGGATTCAGAAAAGGCAGAGAAACCAGGGATCAAATTGTCAACATCTGCTGGATCAATGAAAAAGCAAAAGAGTTCCAGAAAAACATCCACTTTTCCTTTATTGACTTGCCAAAGCATTTGACTGTGGGGATCAGAACTAACTGTGGAAAATTCTTCAAGAGATGGGAATACCAGACCACCTGAACTGCCTCCTGAGAAATCTGCATGCAGGTCAAGAAGCAACAGTTAGACTGGACATGGAACAACAGACTGGTTTCAAATCCAGAAAGGAGCAGCTCAAGGCTGTATATTGTCACCTGCTTATTTAACTTCTATGCAGAGTACGTCATGAGAAATGCTAGACTGGATGAAGCACAGGAAAAATATTAATAACCCCAGATATGCAGATGACACCACAGTTATGGCAGAAAGCGAAGAAAAACTAAAGAGCCTCCTGATGAAAGTGAAAGAAGAGAGTGAAAAAGTTGTCTTAAACTCAATATTCAGAAAACTAAGGTCATGGCATCTGGTCCCATCACTTCATGGCAGATAGATGGGGAAACAATGGAAACAGTGACAGACTTTATTTTCAGGGGCTCAAAAGTCACTGCAGATGGTGACTACAGCCATGAAATTAAAAGATGCTTGCTCCTTGGAAGAAAAGTTATGACCAACCTAGATAGCATATTAAAAAGCAAAGACATTACTTTCCCAACAAAGGTCCATCTAGTCAAAGCTATGGTTTTTCCAGTAGTCATTAACGGAAGTGAGAGTTGGACTATAAATAAAGCTGAGCACTGAAGAATGGAAGCTTTTGAACCATGGTGTTGGAGGAGAATCTTGAGAGTCCCTTGGACAGAAAGGAGATCCAACCAGTCTATCCTAAAGGAAATCAGTCCTGAATATTCATTGAAAAGGCTGATGCTGAAACCGAAACTCCAGCACTTTGGCCACCTGATGGGAAGAAATGACTCATTTGAAAAGATCCTGATGCTGGGAAAGATTGAAGGTGGGAGGAGAAAGGAATAACAGAGGATGAGATGGTTGGGTAGCATCACTGACTCAATGGACATGAGTTTGAGTAGGCTCTAGGAGTTGGTGATGACAGGGAGGCCTGGTGTGCTGCAGTCCATGGGGTCTCAAAGAGTTGGACACCACTGAATGACTGAACTGAACAGGCCACATGATGTGAAGAACTCACTCCTTAGAAAAGACCCTGATACTGGGAAGGATTTGAACGCAGGAGAAGAAGGGGATGACAGAGGAAGAGATGGTTGGATGGCATCACTGACTCGATGGACATGAATTTGAATAATTCCTGGAGTTGTTGATGGACAGAAAAGCCTGGTATGCTGCTGTCCATAGGGTTGCAAAGGGTTGGACATGACTGAGGGAGTGAATTGAACTGAAAAACAACTTGTTTGCCATTAAAACATAAAATGCTATTTTTGTAATATTTTCTCTGCTGCCAAATATCACTCTCAGTTTAAATAATTGAGTTGTCCCGCAATTAGTAGTATTTATATTTATTCTCTTAACATGACTGAGTTAAGAAGGTCCCCTGGAGAAGGAAACAGCAGCCCACCTTAGTATTCTTGCCTGGGAAATCCCATGGAGCGAGGAGCCTAGTGTGTTATGGTCCATGGAGTCAAAAAAGAGTTGGTTACAACGTAGAGACTAAACAACAACAAGCACTATTAAAGTCTTGAAAATGACATTTTTTTATTAACAATTTTTACTACAGTATGAATAGGAAGGACTAGAAATCTCTTTAAGAAAATTGGAGATACCAACAGAACGTTTCATGCAAAGATGGGCACAATAAAGGACAGAAATGGCAAGGATTGGACGGAAGCAGAAGAGATGAACAAGTGGCAAGCGTACACAAAAGAACTATACAAGAAAGGATGTAATGACTCAGGTAACCATGATAGTGTGGTCACTTACCTAAAGCCGGACATCCTGGAGCATGAAGTCAAGTGGGACTTAGAAAGAATTACAGCAAACAAATCTAGACTAGGTGACGGAATTTCAGCTGAGCTATTTAAAATCCTAAAAAATGATGCTGTTAAAGTGCTGCACTCAGTTCAATTCAGTTCAGTTCACTCACTCAGTCATGTCTGACTTTTTGCGACCCCATGGACTGCAGCACACCAGGCCTCCCTGTCCATCACCAACTCCTGGAGTTTACTCAAACTCATGTCCATTCAGTCAGTGATGCCATCCAACCATCTCATCCTCTGTTGTCTGCTTTGCCTCCCACCTTCAATCTTTCCCAGCATCAGGATTTTTCAAATGAGTCATTTCTTCCCAACAGGTGGCCAAAATATTGGAGTTTCAGATTCAGCATCAGTCCTTCCAATGAATATTCAGGACTGATTTCCTTTAGGATAGACTGGTTGGATCTCCTTTCTGTCCAAGGGACTCTCAAGATTCTCCTCCAACACCATGGTTCAAAAGCTTCCATTCTTCAGTGCTCAGCTTTATTTATAGTCCAACTCTCACTTCCGTTAATGACTATTGGAAAAACCATAGCTTTGACTAGATGGACCTTTGTTGGCAAAGTAATGTCTTTGCTTTTTAATATGCTATCTAGGTTGGTCATAACTTTTCTTCCAAGGAGCAAGCATCTTTTAATTTCATGGCTGTAGTCACCATCTGCAGTGACTTTTGAGCCCCCGAAAATAAAGTCTGTCACTGTTTCCATTGTTTCCCCATCTATTTGCCATGAAGTGATGGGACCAGATGCTATGATCTTAGTTTATTGAATGTTGAGTTTTAAGCCAACTTTTTCACTCTCTTCTTTCACTTTCGTCAGGAGGCTCTTTGGTTCTTCTTCGCTTTCTGCCATAAGTGTGGTGTCATCTGCATATCTGAGGTTATTGATATTTCTCCTGGTAATCTTGATTCTAGCTTTTGCTTCTTGAAAACTCATCAGTGTCCACTGGACTGGAAAAGGTCCATTTTCATTGTTATCCCAAAGAATGGCAATGCCAAAGAATGTGTCCAAGCTACTATATAACTCTGCTCATTTCACATGCTAGCAAAATGCTCAAAATTCATCAAGCTAGATGTAAGCAGTATGTGAACCGAGAACGTCCAGATGTACAAGTTGGATTTAGGAAGGTTGAGGAATCAGAGATCAAGTTGCAAACATCTGTTGGATCATAGAAAAAGCAAGGGGATTAAGAAAAAAAATCGAATTCTTCTTCATTGAATATGTGAAAGCCTTTGACTATGTTGTTTATTTGCTAAGTAGTGTCCAACTCTTTGTGACCCTATGTATGGATCACAACAAACTATGGAAAATTCTTAAAGAGATTGGAATACCATACCATCTTTCCTGTCTCCTGAGAAGTCTGTATATAGGACAAGAAGCAACAGAACTGTAAATGCAACAATGGACTGGTTCAAAATTGGGAAATGAGTACGTCAAGGCCATACATTCTCACCTTGCTTCTTTAACTTATATGTATAGTACATCATGCAAAATTCCAGGCTGCTTGAATTACAAACTGGAATCAAGTTTGATGGGAGGGATATCAACAACCTCAGATATGCTGACAATACCACTCTACTTGCAGAAAGAAAATAACTAAAAAGCCTGTTGAAGAGAGTGAAAGAGAAGAGTGAATGAGCTGGCTTAGAAGTCAACATTCAAAAAGCTAAGATCATGACATCCAAATCTATCACTTCATGGCAAATAGACACAGAAAAAATGGAAACAATGACTGACAGGTTTTATTTTCTTGGTCTTTGAAATTACTCTGGATGTTGACTGCAGCCATTAAGTTAAAAGACACTTGCTCCATGGAAGAAAAGGTATGACAAACCTAGACAGCATATTAAAAAGCAGAGATATCACTTTGCCAACAAAATTCCATCTAGTCAAAGGTATGGTTTTTTCCAGTAGTCATTAATGTATATTAGATTTGGACCATAAAGAAGGCTGAGTGCTGAAGAATTGATGCTTTTGAATTGTGGTGTTGCAGAAGACTCTTGAGAGTCCCTTGGACTGCAAGGAGATACAGCCAGTCCATTCTAAAGGAAATCAACCCTGAATCCTCATTGGAAGGATGGATGCTGAAGCTCCTATACTTTGACTACTTTATGCAAAGAGCTGACTCATTTGCAAATACCCAGATGCTGGGAAAGATTGAGGGCAAGAGGAGTAGGGGGCAGCAGAGGACGAGATGGTTTGATAGTTTCAGTAACTCAATGGACATGAGTTTAGGAGAATTTGGGAGGTAGGGAAGGATAGGGAAACCTGTTGTGCTGCAGTCCATGGGGTCACAAAGAGTTGGACACGACTTAGTGACTGAAAATCAACAACATGTAATATATTCACGAATTATAAATACATACAAAGTCAGCAAGCTCATATAGTAGCCACAAGAGAAGTAGACAATTACCTGCACTCTAGGGACTGTCCTCAGCCCCTTTATACACTTTTTTTCCCCCCTTCTCAAAAGGTACACACTGTCCTAACTTCTAAGGATACAGGTTAGTTTTGCCTTTTTAAAATTTTTGTGTGATGAATCATACACCCTTGGCTATACAGAAGCTACCTCAGTTATGCTTAAGTCTTGAATCTGATGGTGAGGTAACTTGTAGGAATCTGACCAATAGTTTCCCAGGTCTGGCTGCAGATTTTAGGATTGATTGGGTGGTGGCTGTTCATGCATGAGTTACTTGTACCTGGCTGTGCAGGAAGGAACTAGGAAAGAGACTCCTGCAAAATGAAGCAAGAATCCAGCCAGCCATAAAATCAAATTTTCCTTAGGAAGGTCAAAAGGAGCTTCTCATGAGTGGTAGCATTTCCATTTTACACTGTTGGCATCATTTCAGAGCTCTATTTCTTTCAATTTGAAGTCTCCATGGAACAAGAGATATTCACTGCTCCCTCTCTTTTGCCCTGTAATATGATGGTTCTTGACATTATTTACAAAATTTTTCTAAGTTTCACTAGTTTACCAATATCTTTTCACCTATATATTATGGTGCCTTTAAATGAGGCAAAGGGCATGTCTTTTTTTTTTTTTTTTTGCAGATCACAGTGCTTTGTTCATAATAAGAACTCAATAAACATTGAATTTATTGAAATTTTTGTAGCTTGAAATGAATTTCCTTAACTTGTGTTAAAGCCTATGACTATTTTATTGGTTAATATTTTTTGTAGGATTTCTTAATATTAAAAGGGAATAAACTAAGACCTTGGGCTTCCCAGGTGGTTTAGTGGATAAAGAATCCACCTGCAATGCAGGAGACACAGGCAGATGCAAGTTTGATTCTCAGGTTGGGAAGATCCCCTGGAGAAGAGCATGGCAAATGACTACCAATATTCTTGCCTGGAGAAGCTCATGGACAGAGGAGCATGGTGGGCTACAGTCCATAGAGTTGCAGAGTCAGACATGACTAAAGTGTCTGAACCTGCATGCATACATACTAAGATCTTCCTTAATAAATAAGATATAATATTTTTTATTCAATTTCTGTTCTTTGTCTCTGCCTTCCACAGGTCAAATTAATTGGTAAAAGCATGGCTCATATAAGCAGTCCATTAGTAAAAAGATTTGCAGACATTCTTTTAAAATGTGTTTATTTGATTAATTTAAATATATAAGGGTTCTTCCATTATAGTTTTATTTGGTATTTGCACTACAAATATAAGATTCACTAATAAATTTAAAATATGTAAAATATTTTAATAATAGAATGAGAATTCATGATCATCAAGGAGTACTTTTTAAATTTAATGACATATGATAAAGTAGGAAATGTCATTAATTATAAATCAATCATAATAATCATTTAATATGAAAATTTCCAGACATTTCAACCTCAGTGACTTTCTGATGGTCAAAATTAATAATAATTGGAAATATAATTGCCAATATATAAATATAGTTTATATATTTATAAATACATATATTATTTAATATATAAATATAATATACTTAAAATATTCATTTAATTAGTTCATTTAATTCAATATATAAATATAATAATAAAATTATTCTGACAGATAGACACAATGTATCTAGAATCAAGAGTTATAATTGCATGAACTAAAAGACTCTTACTCCTTAGAAGGAAAGTTATGACCAACATAGACAGCATATTTAAAAGCAGAGACATTACTTTGCCAACAAAGGTCCATCTGGTCAAGGCTATGGTTTTTCCAGCAGTCATGTATGGATGTGAGTTGGACTGTGAAGAAAGCTGAGTGCCAAAGAATTGATGCTTTTGAACTGTGGTGTTGGAGAAGACCCTTGAGAGTCCCTTGGACTGCAAGGAGATCCAACCAGTCCATCCTAAAGGAGACCAGTCCTGGGTGTTCATTGGAAGGACTGATGCTGAAGCTGAAACTCCACTACTTTGGCCACCTCATGCGAAGAGTTGACTCATTGGAAAAGACCCTGATGCCGGGAGGGATTGAGGGCAGGAGGAGAAGGGGATGACAGAAGATGAGATGGCTGGATGGTATCACCGATTCGATGGACATGAGTTTGAGTAAACTCCGGCAATTGGTGATGGACAGGGAGGGCTGGTGTGCTGCGATTCATGGGGTCACAGAGTAAGACACAACTGAGCGACTGAACTTAACTAAACTGAAAAGTGGTAGACATATTTACTTGGATTTATATGATGTCTCAACAATCTATGCAGATTTTCTTGAGGCAATTTAATAAGCTCCTGGGCTCACTTGTTCAGACTCAGAGATGTGAACTTAAGACAGAGTTTACAGCAGGCGCTATGATTTCTAATGGAAGTTTTGTTTTGTAAGTTATTTTGATAGTGATCCAAGCCTGTGTGAGATTTCCAGAGCAATGGGAGACAGGCTAAAATGAAAGCAGTGGAGAGTCACGTACATCTCTTGTCTCCAGGCCAAGACTGTTCTGCTTTCAAAACTTTCACATTAATGGGAATCTTACCATGCTATTTCCTTCAGTGAAAATCAGTAGTCTCCATTCCACCTTCAGTCAGTCAGTCAGTTCAGTCGCTCAGTCATGTCCAACTCTTTGCAACCCCATGGACTGCAGTACGCAAGGCCTCCCTGTCCATCACCAACTCCAGAAAGATGGGTGTCTTATCCTTTAGGGTTATTACTCACATTCACTAAATTAACACAGGTAACTCTTGTAGGAATAATGTGCTCTAAAATGAGACGTTTGACTCCAGAATAAGTAAATGGAGTTTACTTAATTGTCTTAAGATAATTTGCATATGTTCAGATGTAAATTCAAGTAAATATATCTGCCACTTTTTCATTCCTATAAATACAGCTCTTAGAGCTGGAAGTTTTATGACTATCTACCAAGTCTGTGATACAGGCTGTATGCGTTGTTGCTTTTGTAATCATTATTTTTATTTTTTTATATATTTTTTTAATTTTATTTATTTATTTTTATTATTATTATTTTTTTTTCCAGTGGGTTTTGTCATACATTGATATGAATCAGCCATGGATTTACATGTATTCCCAATCCCGATCCCCCCTCCCACCTCCCTCTCCACCCGATTCTTCTGGGTCTTCCCATTGCACCAGGCCGGAGCACTTGTCTTGTGCATCCCACCTGGGCTGGTGATCTGTTTCACCATAGACAGTATACATGCTGTTCTTTTGAAATATCCCACCCTCACATTCTCCCACAAAGTTCAAAAGTCTGTTCTGTATTTCTGTGTCTCTTTTTCTGTTCTGCATATAGGGTTATCGTTATCACCTTTCTAAATTCCATATACATGTGTCAGTATGCTGTAATGTTCTTTATCTTTCTGGCTTACTTCACTCTGTATAAGGGGCTCCAGCTTCATCCATCTCATTAGGACTGGTTCAAATGAATTCTTTTTAATGGCTGAGTAATATTCCATGGTGTATATGTACCACAGCTTCCTTATCCATTCATCTGCTGATGGGCATCTAGGTTGCTTCCATGTCCTGGCTATTATAAACAATGCTGCGATGAACATTGGGGTGCACTTGTCTCTTTCAGATCTGGTTTCCTCAGTGTATATGCCCAGAAGTGGGATTGCTGGGTCATATGGCAGTTCTATTTCCAGTTTTTTAAGAAATCTCCACACTGTTTTCCATAGTGGCTGTACTAGTTTGCATTCCCACCAACAGTGTAAGAGGGTTCCCTTTTCTCCACACCCTCTCCAGCATTTATTGCTTGTAGACTTTTGGATAGCAGCCATCCTGACTGGCGTGTAATGGTACCTCATTGTGGTTTTGATTTGCATTTCTCTGATAAGGAGTGATGTTGAGCATCTTTTCATGTGTTTGTTAGCCATCTGTATGTCTTCTTTGGAGAAATGTCTGTTTAGTTCTTTGGCCCATTTTTTGATTGGGTCATTTATTTTTCTGGAATTGAGCTGCAGGAGTTGCTTGTATATTTTTGAGATTAATCCTTTGTCTGTTTCTTCATTTGCTATTATTTTCTCCCAATCTGAGGGCTGTCTTTTCACCTTACTTATAGTTTCCTTTGTAGTGCAAAAGCTTTTAAGTTTCATTAGGTCCCATTTGTTTAGTTTTGCTTTTATTTCCAATATTCTGGGAGGTGGGTCATAGAGGATCTTGCTTTGATTTATGTCGGAGAGTGTTTTGCCTATGTTCTCCTCTAGGAGTTTTATAGTTTCTGGTCTTACATTTAGATCTTTAATCCATTTTGAGTTTATTTTTGTGTATGGTGTTAGAAAGTGTTCTAGTTTCATTCTTTTACAAGTGGTTGATCAGTTTTCCCAGCACCACTTGTTAAAGAGGTTGTCTTTTTTCCATTGTATATCCTTGCCTCCTTTGTCAAAGATAAGGTGTCCATAGGTTCGTGGATTTATCTCTGGGCTTTCTATTCTGTTCCATTGATCTATATTTCTGTCTTTGTGCCAGTACCATACTGTCTTGATGACTGTGGCTTTGTAGTAGAGTCTGAAGTCAGGCAGGTTGATTCCTCCAACTCCATTCTTCTTTCTCAAGATTACTTTGGCTATTCGAGGTTTTATGTATTTCCATACAAATTGTGAAATTCTTTGGTCTAGTTCTGTGAAAAATACCGTTGGTAGCTTGATAGGGATTGCATTGAATCTATAGACTGCTTTAGGTAGAATAGCCATTTTGACAATATTAATTCTTCCAATCCATGAACACGGTATGTTTCTCCATCTGTTTGTGTCCTCTTTGATTTCTTTCATCAGTGTTTTATAGTTTTCTATGTATAGGTCCTTTGTTTCTTTAGGTAGATATACTCCTAAGTATTTTATTCTTTTTGTTGCAATGGTGAATGGTATTGTTTCCTTAATTTCTCTTTCTGTTTTTTCATTGTTAGTATATAGGAATGCAAGGGATTTCTGTGTGTTAATTTTATATCCTGCAACTTTACTATATTCATTGATTAGCTCTAGTAATTTTCTGGTAGAGTCTTTAGGGTTTTCTATGTAGAGGATCATGTCATCTGCAAACAGTGAGAGTTTTACTTCTTCTTTTCCTATCTGGATTCCTTTTACTTCTTTTTCTGCTCTGATTGCTGTGGCCAGAACTTCCAACACTATGTTGAATAGTAGTGGTGAGAGTGGGCACCCTTGTCTTGTTCCTGATTTCAGGGGAAATGCCTTCAATTTTTCACCATTGAGGGTGATGCTTGCTGTGGGTTTGTCATATATAGCTTTTATTATGTTGAGGTATGTTCCTTCTATTCCTGCTTTTTGGAGAGTTTTAATCATAAATGAGTGTTGAATTTTGTCAAAGGCTTTCTCTGCATCTATTGAGATAATCATATGGTTTTTATCTTTCAATTTGTTAATGTGGTGTATTACATTGATTGATTTGTGGATATTAAAGAATCCTTGCATTCCTGGGATAAAGCCCACTTGGTCATGGTGTATGATTTTTTTAATATGTTGTTGGATTCTGTTTGCTAGAATTTTGTTAAGGATTTTTGCATCTATGTTCATCAGTGATATTGGCCTGTAGTTTTCTTTTTTTGTGGCATCTTTGTCTGGTTTTGGAATTAGGGTGATGGTGGCCTCATAGAATGAGTTTGGAAGTTTACCTTCTTCTGCAATTTTCTGGAAGAGTTTGAGTAAGATAGGTGTTAGCTCTTCTCTAAATTTTTGGTAGAATTCAGCTGTGAAGCCATCTGGTCCTGGGCTTTTGTTTGCTGGAAGATTTTTTATTACAGTTTCGATTTCCTTGCTTGTGATGGGTCTGTTAAGATCTTCTATTTCTTCCTGGTTCAGTTTTGGAAAGTTATACTTTTCTAAGAATTTGTCCATTTCATCCAAGTTGTCCATTTTATTGGCATAGAGCTGCTGCTAGTAGTCTCTTATGATCCTTTGTATTTCAGTGTTGTCTGTTGTGATCTCTCCATTTTCATTTCTAATTTTGTTAATTTGGTTTTTCTCTCTTTGTTTCTTAATGAGTCTTGCTAATGGTTTGTCAATTTTGTTTATTTTTTCAAAAAACCAGCTTTTAGCTTTGTTGATTTTTGCTATGGTCTCTTTAGTTTCTTTTGCATTTATTTCTGCCCTGATTTTTAAGATTTGTTTCCTTCTGCTAACTCTGGGGTTCTTCATTTCTTCCTTCTCTAATTGCTTTAGGTGTAGAGTTAGGTTATTTAATTGGTTTTTTTCCTGTTTCTTGATGTAAGCCTGTAATGCTATGAACTTTCCCCTTAGCACTGCTTTTACAGTGTCCCATAGGTTTTGGGTTGTTGTGTTTTCATTTTCATTCATTTCTATACATATTTTGATTTCTTTTTTGATTTCTTCTATGATTTGTTGGTTATTCAGAAGCGTGTTATTTAGCCTCCATATGTTTGAAGTTTTAACAATTTTTTCCCTGTAATTGAGATCTAATCTTACTGCACTGTGGTCAGAAAAGATGACTGGAATGATTTCAATTTTTTTGAATTTTCCAAGACCAGATTTATGGCCCAGGATGTGATCTATTCTGGAGAATGTTCCGTGTGCACTTGAGAAAAAGGTGAAGTTGATTGTTTTGGGGTGAAATGTCCTATAGATATCAATTAGGTCTAGCTGGTCCATTGTGTCATTTAAGGTTTGTGTTTCCTTGTTAATTTTCTGTTTAGTTGATCTATCCATAGTTGTGAGTGGGGTATTAAAGTCTCCCACTATTATTGTGTTACTATTAATTTCCTCTTTCATACTCGTTAGCGTTTGCCGTACATATTGCGGTGCTCCTATGTTGGGTGCATATATATTTATAATTGTTATATCTTCTTTTTTGATTGATCCTTTGATCATTATGTAGTGTCCTTCTTTGTCTCTTTTCACATCCTTTTTTTGAAAGTCTATTTTATCTGATATGAGTATTGCGACTCCTGCTTTCTTTTGGTCTCCGTTTGCATGAAATATTTTTTTCCAGCCCTTCACTTTTAGTCTGTATGTGTCTCTTGTTTTGAGGTGGGTCTCTTGTAGACAGCATATTTAGGGGTCTTGTTTTTGTATCCATTCAGCCAATCTTTGTCTTTTGGTTGGGGCATTCAACCCATTTACATTTAGGGTAATTATTGATAGGTGTGGTCCCGTTGCCATTTACTTTGTTGTTTTGGGTTCACGTTTATACAACCTTTCTGCATTTCCTGTCTAGAGAAGATCCTTTAGCATTTGTTGAAGAGCTGGTTTGGTGGTGCTGAATTCTCTCAGCTTTTGCTTATCTGTAAAGCTTTTGAATTCTCCTTCATATCTGAATGAGATCCTTGCTGGATACAGTAATCTAGGTTGTAGGTTATTCTCTTTCATTACTTTCAGTACGTCCTGCCATTCCCTTCTGGCCTGGAGGGTTTCTATTGATAGATCAGCTGTTATCCTTATGGGAATCCCTTTGTGTGTTATTTGTTGTTTTTCCCTTGCTGCTTTTAATATTTGTTCTTTGTGTTTGATCTTTGTTAATTTGATTAATATGTGTCTTGGGGTGTTTCGCCTGGGGTTTATCCTGTTTGGGACTCTCTGGGTTTCTTGGATTTGGGTGGCTATTTCCTTCCCCATTTTAGGGAAGTTTTCAGCTATTATCTCCTCGAGTATTTTCTCATGGCCTTTCTTTTTGTCTTCTTCTTCTGGAACTCCTATGATTCGAATGTTGGGGCGTTTCACAGTGTCCCAGAGGTCCCTGAGGTTGTCCTCATTTCTTTTGATCCTTTTTTCTTTTTTCCTCTCTGCTTCATTTATTTCCACCATTTTATCTTCTACCTCACTTATCCTATCTTCTGCCTCCGTTATTCTACTCTTGGTTCCCTCCAAAGTGTTTTTGATCTCATTCATTGCATTATTCATTTGTATTTGACTCTTTTTTATTTCTTCTAGGTCTTTATTAAACAGTTCTTGAATCTTTTCAATCTTTGTTTCCAGGCTATTTATCTGTAACTCCATTTTGTTTTCAAGATTTTGGATCATTTTTATTATCATTATTCTAAATTCTTTTTCAGGTAGATTCCCTATCTCCTCCTCTTTTGTTTGACTTGGTGGGCATTTTTCATGTTCCTTTACCTGTTGGGTATTTCTTTGCCTTTTCATCTTGTTTACATTGCTGTATCTGGAGTGGGCTTTCTGTATTCTGCAGGTCTGTGATTTCTTTTTGTTGTGGAGGATTAACCCAGTGGGTGGGGTTAGACGATTGGCTTGTCGAGATTTCCTGGTTAGGGAAGCTTGCGTCAGTGTTCTGGTGCGTGGAGCTTGATTTCTTCTGTTTGGAGAGCAATGGAGTGCCCAGTAATGAGTTTTGAGATGGGTCTATGTGTTAGGTGTGACCTTGGGCAGCCTGTATGTTGATGTTCAGGGCTATGTTCCTGCGTTGCTGGAGAATTTGCGTGGTATGTCTTGCTCTAAAACTTATTGGCTCTTGTGTGATGGTTGGTTTCAGTGTAGGTATGGAGGCTTTTGGACAGTCACTTATTACTTAAAGTTCCTTGTAGTCAGGAGTTTTCTGGTGTTCTCAGGTTTTGGGCTTAAGTCTCCTGCCTCTGGATTTCAGTTTTATTCTTCCTGTAGTCTCAGGACTTCTCCAACTGTACAGCCCTCCTTTCAAAGACAATGGGCTGCTTTTCTGGGCGCCTGATGACCTCAGCTAGCGATCAGAAGTTGTTTTGCGAAGTTTGCTCTGCGTTCAGTTATTCTTTTGATGAATTTGTGGGAGAGAAAGTGGTCTCCCCGTCCTACTCCTCCGCCATCTTGGCTCCTCCCTGCAATCATTATTTTTAAAATTTTAGATTTATTTATTTTTGTACCTGAAGGATGATTGCTTTATAGAATTGTGTTAGTTTCTTCCAGACATCAACATGAAGCAGCCATAGATATACATTATTTTTTAACACTGAAATCTTATTTCGGTTATCCATGGTTATCCATACATTAAAGTATATCTTTTCAAGTGAAAATCAATTTTCCTTTTCTAAAATGTGTTTTCTGTGGTGGAGAAAGCACTCATCTATTTCACAGAAATTCAATATTTTAATACTGTGTAAACTTAAGTGGGATAATTTATGTCCTTGGTGAGCAATTACTTCTTTCTTTTTTAACGGGGTAAATAATTACCTTTTGGTCTACCTCACTGATTTGTTATGTTGGACTCATGAGGTAATGCATATGAAAGCACTGTAAAGAATCTAAAATATTGAATGCCTGCAAAAGCTATTTAATGCTATTTAATGAATCATTAGACCACAAGTCCCTTCAAAGAAAAGGATATAGTATTTTAATTTATTTATTTACTTTGACGACTCTTTAGCCAGACAAAAATTGACTAGTGCAGTGAAGTTATTTCAGAGGAATTAACTGAATGAAATTTAAGCTAACCTGTACACATGATATATCAATTTAGGAAGAATATTAAAGTATCATATTTATCTGTAATCCCTACAGTCACCTTGTAAGGTGGTTAATATTTGTTCTTTAAAATATATAAGGAGTGACTGAGAGCATCTGGCCACATTGTCATTTACACATCAACTCAAAGAATATAGCGATTTGCTCACAAAAGAAAGGAAAGCATTAACACTTCTGTATACAATAAAACATCCAGGAAAATAACATCAATTCTCTAGCCAACCAACAGGAGACTGCCAGGATGACTTCTTATATCTGGCCCTCTGGCTGCAGCCAGAGAACCCAGGTGCAGAGCAACCTTTGGCAAAATCAGGGATTACGTCTGGCAGTTGCAAGAGCCAACATGATATGACAGAGAGGATTCAAGCCAAGTTTAGAAAATGCCACTTTAGATGGTATTGGAGTGATATGAAAGCTTAGAGAGAAGCACTTAAACATTGAAGTGAAGGGATTTAGAAGGACATTTCCTCAGGCAATTTTCATTTCAAACACTTTTGCTTAGCATTTTATATAGTATGGTATATTTACTGAATCCTCTATAGTGTAAACATGAGCAAGGCATACAGGGAGTCTTTTAGCCATTTAAATTCTAATTGGTTTAGAGCACAACTCAAAAATAGTACAGTGTAGTTAGGCAAATTTGGAGCTTAGGACAGACACCTATACTAAAGCTGAAATCTGGAGGTCAACAGCCAATTGCTATTTTTACAGATATAAAACTGGGTGAGATTATTGAGACAGAGGGTGTGTCATTCAACTCAAGGACATTTTCTTATTTGGGAATGAATAGTCAAATCATTTTCATTTGTCACTTGTAGTTTGAGGAGGCTTTAATGTGAAATAAATGCCATTGATTTAGACAAATGGAGGCCATGGTAAAGATTACAATTCTAACCACTAAAACTTTCAATATCATGTAAATATATCCTTAATTGCTATTTAGGAAGTCCATGAAAGTGAAAGTGTTAGTCACTCAGTCGTGTCCAACTCTTTGTGGCCTCAGGGACTATAGCCCACCAGGCTCCTCTGTTCATGGAATTTTCCAGGCAAGAATACGGGAGTGGGTTGCCATTCCCTTCTCTAGGAGAGCTTCCCAACCTAGTGATCAAACCCAGCATCCTAAATTGCAGGCAGATTCTTTACCATCTGAGCCACAAAGGAAGTCCCTGAATTCCTGGTAATTGTGATTTCAAAGGTAAATAGGTATGTCTTTAGAAGGAAAAGTTAAATGTTGAAAAAAATCACAGAAATCTAGGAAGGACATATTCTCTGCTCCAAATTCCTCATGTAAAAATAAGTGCTCATGTTTATCAGTGGCTCTTATTCAGCAATACGTGAGTAAATGTACAAAGGTTTATGCTCAAAGCTATTATTCATTGTTGTTATAATTTGAAGAACCTAACATTTCATTTTCCCAATGTGTGCATGCTCAGTTGTTCATTCAGGTCCCCATCTTTGTGACCCCATGGACTGTAGCCCACCAAGCTCCTTTGTCCACGGGGTTTCCCAGGCAAGAATCCTGGAGTGGGTGGTCATTTCCTACTCCAGGGGATCTTCCCAACCCAGGGATTGAACCCATGTCTCTTGCATTGACAGGAGGATTCTTTACCACTGAGCCACCTGGGAAGCCCATTTTCCTAATAAATGTTGTTAAATAATAAATAATGATGCATGATTTGTAAACTATATTAACAATGACATATTTAGCTTTTCTTACATGATAAACACTTTGCATTAATTTTCACTAATATACAAAACGGCTTTCCTGGCAACCACAAATAATGGCCACAATCTTTTTGAAGGTGTCCCTGTGAAGAAGGGGAGTTTATTTCTCCATCTTATTTGGATTTGGCCATGTGTCTTAATTGGCCAATAGGACATTAGCACCCCTGATGAAAGCATATTTTTAAATGTACTTGCACATTAGGGCTGGCCTTCTCCTACTTCTGGAAACTTTTCCTTCATCATGTATATAAACCTGAGCTAACTTCCTGGAAGGTCCAGCTTCACCAGAGAGCCTAGTTGAGGGCAGACCTGTATGAGGCCATTCTAGATCTTCCAAGCCCAGAAAAGCCAACTCAGACCAGTGGAACTATCTGATTAAGAGCTAATTAAATAATGCCTCAAGCCATTAACTAATAGGGTGATTTGCTTTGCAATGATAGTCATTGATAAAAGCCTTTTATCTAAATTAAGAATTATCCTTGGACTTCCTTGGTGGCTCAGTGTATTGCCAATACAGAGAACATGTGTTTGATCCCAGGTCCAAGAAGATCCCACATGCCATGGGACAACTAAACCTGTGCTCCCCAAGTACTGAGCCTCTGCTCTAGAGCCAGGAAACTGCAACCACTGAAGCCACGTACCCAGAGCCCATGCTCCACAAGAAGAGAAGCCACTGCAGAGAGAAGCCCGCACACCACCACTAGAGTAGCCCCCGCTCACTGCAACCAGAGAAAGCTTCGCCAAAGCTACAATGACCCAGCACAGCCTTAAACACACACACACACACACACACACACACACACACACACACACTATCCTAAGGTATCAGATGAAACAACTGAATTTCATGTTGTTGAAGTGACATGATCAATGTGGGAACACCGCAGCTTAAAATCATCTCTGTTTCCATCCATACATTTTGATTTGTCCTTTACACATCATTGACCACAATATGGCCCATGCAGTGGTCTGAACCCCAAAGCGAGTTCAGCCTTTGTGACATTTTCCCTTACTCACATCTGGAGCTTTCTCGTTCTACTTGAAGGCCCATAGAACAATGAAAAGAGCAGTGTGGAGAGGAGAAATTACTGTCATTAATGATGCACAATAATACAAGTGCTATACTTGAAATCATACACAATATGTTATTGCTAAAATCTCGTGAATTGAAACAAGTACTTTTAAAGCTCACTATAATTTGTATTTAGTCTAAAATGCTTTTTTTAACACTCAAAATTGATCCTGGAATGATGCATTGTGCAAAATGGAAAATAAAATTGACTTCTAGAGATTTTTTAAAAGCCGAATAAAAATAAAGGGATTTATCATTCTTAGATATTGAAGTAAGCAGTCAGTGGCTGTATTCCTCTTCTGTCCTGCTGGGCAGTAAGTGAAGTTCAAACTTAGAACTGACAGAGATTTATTGTTTTTATTGACTGTAGTCTAATGCTACATTTATTAATTCACAAGTTCATATCACAGCAGAGATCTAAATGTTGGGTAATTTGGGTAACAATATATAGCTCTAGATAAGCATACTACCAGACGTCTGAACAGTTTCATCACTAACTCATGCTGTTTTTGAGCTCTTGGGCTGTCATTTAGATTTTCTGCATATCAGATTTGTTATTGGTGCTTGACACATCATGGGTCTTTAAAACTGTAAGTACCAAGACATTTGTAGTTTCTTTTATTAAAAATACAGGTCTTATGTCAAGTCTCTCAGTATCATAATAACCCAGAATCAGTTGCCTCACAACATTTCTTAGATTCGTCAGAGGTTTTTCAAGCTAATGGATTATGTAGCTATTTTATTTTGCACCTCCTTCATCACCAATGTCTTTTTATGTCCACAGTTCTGCATCCTACAGGTGCTTTTTATTACATGGCCACTGCTAACACATCCACACCAAACTCAGAGAGGGGAAACTACCTTTTCTAGTTGTCAGTAACATGGCTGAAAATATGATATAGACATGCACATCAAAGAACTGATTCCTAGAAACAGTTACTCTGAGGATCTAACTTGGCTTTCAGGATCACACAATTTCTTGCTCTTTATCTTTTGATCCAAGTTAGCATGAACAATTTGCAAAGTCCCACATCCAGGGACAATTCTAGCATCTCCACATTGCCAAGAAGGAGTCTAAGCTGTGTAGATATATAGGGTGCAGGAAGAGAGAAACCATCTTTCTCAAATCCAGCTTCAGTGTCAATCTCTTTATAGACTGATTGAGAATTGAAATCCTGTTGCTCAGAAAATCTCATCATGTTTCAAAGGCATATGTCAGGATTGAACCCAGATGGAAAGACAGTTTTAACATGTGGTAGTACAACTCCCATGGTTGAGTCTTCTTCAGTCTAAGGCATGTGCAACAGCAAAGCCCAGCTCATACAATGTGGTGGTAAGCACAGTGCATTTCCTTTTTATAGTCTGACCACTCATATATGTAAAGAAAATGTCCCCCACCAAATCTGATCTCCTGAGAACAAATGTTTGGGCAAGAACATACACACGCACACACTCACACGCCATAGAAATATGACACACACAGAATTTCCCAATGTAAACAATCATCTTTAGTGTTTGGAACATCTTCATCATTGTTATTAAAAACAATTCATCTGCCTCTCTTCAATATTAAAGTTTTTATATAAAAGTAGTAAGAAAAATTAAATCCATATTGCCTGGGCCTTGATTCTATAATCTTGACTCTATAATATTAGCTATATGAAGTTGGATGTATACTTAAATTTTCTGTGCCTCAGCATGTGACTCATAGGTTTGGTGTGGAGGCTAAGTAAAACAATGCTTGCAAAATGCTAAGTATAAATGCTTTGCATATAGCAATTAATAACTTTTGTATAAATTAAGTAAAATAATGACCAATTTACATTTTACAAGTTAAATATACTTAATATGAAAACAGTATAATTTAATTTGTAATTCAGTTATGGGTATTTAGTCAACACTTCCTGTGGTTTATACAAACAGAACTGCTTTCCTTATTTTTTGATAACAGGTATAATTTGACTGTGAGAATATCCAATGTTTTTCTCTCATTTGTATTTCCTCAAGGTATATTATAGAAACAAAAATATGTTTTAAAAAGTATACTTCTTGTGGTACATTTACATAATGGAATATTACTCAGTCATAAAAAGGAATGCATCTGAGTCAGTTGTAGTGAGGTGGATGAACCTAGAGCCTCTTATACAGAGTGAAGTATTAATAAGTCAGAAAAGGAAAGCATATATTAGCACATACATGTGGAATCTAGAAAAATGCTACTGATGAACCTAGTAGAGAAGGGACTTGTGGACACAGTGGGGGAAGATGAGGGTGGGATGAATTGAGAAAGTACCATTGACATATATACACTGTCCTGTATTAAAATAGATAGTTAGTGGGAAATTGCAAATTAACATAGGGAGCCCAGCTTGGTGCTCTGTGATGACATAGAGGGGTGGGATCGGGGGAGGTGAGGGCAGCTCAGGAGGGAAGGGATATATATAAAATTATGACTGATTCACATTGTTGTATGGCAGAAACCAACACAAAATTGTAAAGCAATTTTCCACAAATTAAGAAATAAAGAAAATTTTAAAACAAAGCAGAAAATATATACTCCGTAAAATAACTGAGTAGTTTGTCTTCTGGTTTCTTGCACTTTAGTCATACCTGATCACTTTCCTTACAAACGTGTTCTTACTATTGTTGGCTACAGATTCTAGAACAGAGGTGGCCAAGTCACTTGTCAACTGAATTTTAACCTAAGTTTATATTTCAAAGGTTTACTGGCTTATGAGGTTAGAAAGTGCCAAGAGAAAGCTATTCTTTTCCAGATTGCAGATTGGAGGTGGTAAATTGGGTGTATGAAAAAAAGAAAATCTGACCCAAAATTATGTGAATGTTATAGGGAAACTGTAACACAAAATATGGTTTTTTAAAATATCATTATACTCTTCAACTGTATTTTTAGAAAAAATTCAAAATAAAGCTTTATAAATGTATTATGGTAATATGGCCAGATATTTATTAACTCCAAGGCTTGAGTCGTGATTGTGCGGCCTACATTCTTATAAATCAATTTGACAATTACACAACAGATATTAGACAAAGTGTTAGGGCAAGCAGGTGTCTGTGTCTCAGTGACTCCAGGTGTCATTTCACCTGAATGTATGTGTGGGTGCTGTCACTTCAGTTGTATCTGGCTCTTTGCAACCCTATGGACTGAGCCCTCCTGGCTCCTCTGTCCAAGGGATGCTCCAGGCAAGGCTACTGTCGTGGGTTTCCATGCCGTCCTCCACAGGATCTTCCCAATTCAGAGACTGAACCTGTATATTTTACATCGCCTGCATTGGCTCTTGACCACTGGCGCCACCTGGGAAGTCTCATGCACCTGGGTAGTAAAGCATAAATAAGAATAAAATAGACTAACAATTCTGACCAAATAATAATAAGGTACGAGTATACGTCTTTAGTACTTTCCTAAAACCTACAAAATGGTAATGGAATTTTAATAAATAAACTGATGGGCGTGGGGGAGGCTAGAGGTAGATGGATGACAGGTGATTAGTAAATGGCTTAGAAGGCTGGGGGAAGCTGAATCCCAAGCTGGAAGCGAGAATATACAGAAGCAATTCTACATGAATCACAGGATCCCCCAAAGGTTCAAGATTGTTGGCATCAGTTAGCTCTGGAAGTAGAAGCATGAGGATGCACTAAAAATTAAAAAAAAAAAAATAAAATAAACTGAAAGACTGTTAAGATGGAGTCTTACTCCATTTTAGATCCCTTCCCCCACTTACAAGGAATGAGCAACTACATTTTCATGGTGACAGAAGACAGAATGTTGATCCTTTGGAGAAAGGTTTTTAAAGGTATAATACTGAAGAAGGTGGTACCATTCCAGAAACCTGATGATAAAGTAAAAGCTTATACGTTTTATAAAGAATTTGAGTTCTCTCAAAAGCAGATGACAAGATAAGGCATTGACACATCAATTTCTGTGAGGAAACCTTTGAGGAGATCATGTGTTAGTAAAGATCACAGAAGAAAACACATCCTGTACACTCAGAAGCTTTTAGATGACTTGTCTTAAATACAAGGGGATAGATTCAAATCATTAGGCTCTGATAGAAATAGCAGAAAACAAGCAAACAAAAAAGTTACCTGGTAGAAAGAGGGACCATTCAGAAGGAGAAATTTTTAAAAATGCAATTGCCTTGAAATAAGGGGAAATTGTTATAAAACACTCAGATAACAAGAAAGAATTGTTGGAAATTAAGACTATTTAACAGACATGGAAAACTCAAGAACCACCAGTCTCTTCTGAAGCCAGTGAGAAGGTTCCAGGCAAAAGATAAAATTTACAGGACACATTATGGGTTTGAATGTATAGAGAAAGGATTTACATAGTAAATCAGTTCAGTTCAGTTCAGTCACTCAGTCGTGTCTGACTTTTTGCAACCCCATGAACCGCAGCATGCCAGGCCTCCCTGTCCATCACCAGCTGCCGGAATTTACTCAAACTCATGCCCATCGAGTCGGTGATGCCATTCAGCCATCTCATCCTCTGTTGTCCCCTTCTCCTCCTGCCTCCAATCTCTCCCAGCATCAGGGTCTTTTCCAGTGGGTCAACTCTTCACATGATGTGGCCAAAGTATTGGAGTTTCAGCTCCAGCATCAGTCCTTCCAATGAACACTAGGACTTATCTCCTTCAGGATGGACTGGTTGGATCTCCTTGCAGTCCAAGGGACTCTCAAGAGTCTTCTCCAACACCATAGTTCAAAAGCAACAATTTTCGGCATAGTAGGAGGGGGATTTAAAGTGACAATGTCATAAGTGCTAAGGCTAGGTCAACAACAAAAAATATCAGAAAATGTTATTCCAACTGAGAATCATCATAAAAAGTCATGGTTAAATGCACAACTGGATGTTGGTCCTAGAGTCTTTGAATTCAAACACCAAGCTACTGTTTTCTACCTGTGTGATCTTAGACAATTTATTGACCCTTAGTTTCTTTATTGTAAAGAAACTAATAGTAGCTAATTATATACTAGCTCATAGTGTTTTTGTGAATGCAAAATAAGTATATATATATATATATAGTTATTAAAAGCTCTAAGGGGAAAACTAATAACTAATAACATTTTGAGGAAACACAATAACCAAAATATAGTATGTTTAATATTCAAACTGTTAACACCATTTTGTTTTAGCAAAAATTATAACTATGTTAGAAGATGGAGTGTGTATGTGTGTGTGTGTGAGAGAGAGAGAGAGAGAGAGAAAGAGAGAGAATTATGAGAATGAGTGTGTCAAGGTGGTAAAGGAAAGTTAAATTCTCATTTAGGAAGTCAATAGATAAAGACTAGTACTGAAAAATCAATAAGTGGTTACATAAGCATATTATTTATCAATATAGACGTAAACACTACAGAATTAGCTAAAAGAGTTTTACGTATTTGCCTCTGTAGAGAGTTAAATGGTTAGGACCTGCAGATGTTTTCATAATCAGCCTTGTCGAACTAATTGACTCTTTAAACTTCCTGCATACATTACTTTGATGAAAAGTTAAACTAGCTTTAATTTCAAAAAAAGTCAATATTGGTATAAATAAATGTCTACATTCTCATGCTCTCTGATATCTCTATGTCTTTGCACATGGTTTTGTTTCACCTGTACTGTCCAATTTCTTGAATTTTTTATTTTCTGGCTCTTTTTTTTTAGCAGTAAACCTGGGTCAGCTCCCATTCTGTCCCAGGAAATCATTACTGAACCACCCATGCAGATTTGATGGCTCTTTTATTTGCTTCTTGACTGCACCTTGAGCTTTTTCCTCCCCAGTGCGCTGCATTGAAATATCAATTATGTGCCTGCCTCCATTTCTAGGCTGGATGCTCACGGGAAGAACTGTTTCTTAATTGTCTCTATATTTTAGACCTCAACACAGAGTAGAGCCAAGTACCTAATAATTGTTTCTTAAGTGAACTCAAGTAAATCCTATGGATTGAAGTTCTAAGAAATGTATAGTGCCCAATAAAGGCATGTTCTTAGTATTTTCTGGTTGATTTCTTATAGTGAGACAGGGGGCAAAACCTGAGTTAAGAGCCTATATGCCATGAGTTAGTTATAGAGATTGTTTGTACTCAGTATGCCAGTAGCAGTACTACTAATCACAGAATCTCTGAAAATTGGTCCACGTTAAACTTTCTGCTCACTCCCACCTACCTCTACACACACACACACAGTCTACATGGTTACTGTGAATGTTAATATAATGTGTCATCTTCATGGCACAGTATTGCTTAGTTGAGTGGTTCATAGAGCGGAATATAACTAATTCTGGGGCAATTGGCATTCATCTTTGGAATTTCAGAACTGACTCTGAGGGAAGGAATTAATCTCTAGGTGTGTCTGAAGCTACATCATGTAAAATTCAGAAATTTCCATCAGCCATATTTTTGACTGCCTGAACTAAAGAAGTAGAGGAATTCAACCTTCAGATAGAAAGTAAAGAACAAAGCAAATGCACACAGCAGAAAAATCCATAGACCTGAGGGTATTAAATTTCTGTTTTCCATTTATTCCTAAAGCTATCTTCTTATTGCTGTATTTCTTTAGACTCCTTGCTGTGATTCCTTACTTATTTTATATTTGGTTTCTGTGATTTACAAATACCACTTACCAACACAAAAGTGATACATGGAAGTTGGGGAAAATATCATCATATAATTTGAGCTAGCAGTTTAGAGACTTGGAAACTGGCTTACTAAAATAATTAATTGTATGTTGAGTCCGAAGAATATTTGTATGCTATTTTCTGGTCTTTCTCTTCCACTTTCTAAAATTTCAGTAGAATATTTTTTAACATATATAACTTTGTCTAAGTTGTAATAAAAGCAGTTTTGGGGAGGACTGGCTCTAAAATTTTAATTGAGTAGCAAAATTTGGATTGGATCTTTTTTATCCAAATCCATGATGACATTGACAGTGATGGTAACTAGAAGGAGAAAATATGACCCATTGTGGGGAAAAAAAAATTCAGAGTTCAGCAGCATCAGAGGTGTAATGTGGTGGCCTGATGAGTAATATGGAGCAGTAGATACTCAGGGACCTGAGAACTCTAAGGACTGTTCAAAAATATCTGAGGGAAAATGGGAGATGACCAAGTTTTTGACAATCTATTAAGTAGGGATTATGGCTATTAAAGTGTGATTCCTTTCATCTTAGGATAGTGAGAATTGATTTGCTTCAATCTAAAAAGTATTAAAAATATTTTAAAAGTATGCAGAGTATGTATGTAATGCAGAGAAGGTCCTCAGGAAATAATAGTTAGAAGTGATGAAATGAGGTCAGTAGTAGCGACAGCAAAAATACCAATGAGAGAGAATCAGAATATTTAAAATAAAAACTGAGAAAAACCACCAGACTTGCTTAATTTTCTTCCCCAGAAGAAAAGGGCTTCCCTGGTAGCTCAGACAGTGAAGAGCCTGCCTGCACTGTGGGAGACCTGGCTTCAATCCCTGGGTTGGGAAGATCCCCTGAAGAAGGAAATGGCAATCCACTCCAGTATTCTTGCCTGGAAAATCGCATGGATGGAGGAACCTGGCAGGCTACAGTCCATAGGGTCACAAGTAGTCGGACAAGACTGAGCAACTTCCCTGCTTAATTTTCTGTTACCATGTAACAAATGACGACAAAGTCATTGGTATAAAACCACACTAACTTATGATCTCACAGTTTCAGTGGGTCAGAAGTCTGGGGGTCCTCTGTACAGGTCTCACAAAATGGCAACAAAGTATCAGCTCAGCTTTGGTTCTCATGTGGAGCTTGAGGTCTTCTTCTAACTTCATTCAGTTGTTGGTGGAATTCATTTCCTTGTGATGATAGGATTGAGTTTGTTGTGTTTGTTGTTACAATGCTAATTTACTAATCCTAGCAGCCTCATGTCAGTTCACAGCATGGTACTTTTTTTTTTTTTGGAGAGAGAGAGAGAGAGACTGTTTCAATCACCTATCGTAAAATTCAGCCTCCTTATACTGAAGAGAAGTTAGCAAGTGGTGGAATGATTGTTCAGAAATATTATACAGCAGAGGAATACATATAGAGACTTGAAGACTAAAGAAAACTGTTTGTGTTTGGGTTGATGCAATAAAGAGTTCTGTTTTTGTTACACTAAAATTGAGATAAAGAAGAATGTGTTTGTGTGATGCAATAAAAGGAGTTCAGTTTCTGTTCCATTAGGATTGAGATGGGTAATACACATCCAAAAAGAAATGTCAAACAGATGAGTTTTGAAGGTGGATAGATAAAACATATAAGAATGCAGTTTTCAATGGTGTAAATATTGTGCTTCAAAATCTGCAGATCATTTAGGGAGAGCATTCAGAATGAAAAGAAAATAAGCAGCTAAAGACAGCATCTTAGGGACCAATAACATTCAGAGGTTGCTCAAGTCAAGAACAGAAAAGAGCCATAAGAAGCCAAACTAGAACTAAAATCAATACATTATGGTATTACAGAATCCTAAAGAAGACAGCTGTTAAAGAAAAGAGTTGTAAATACTTAGAACAGAACGCTCCTGAGAGCTGACTACTGCATTTGATAACATGCAGTCTCTAATAGCTTTGAGGAAGCAATTCAGCAGAGCAAGAGGGATGGAACATGCTTGGAGGTGGTAAAAGATAAAATTAGGGATAAGATGTAGAGACAGTGTCTCTCTGTCTCTCTCTCTCTCTCTGAAGGTATGCAGGACAATGGAGCTTTCATTACAGAGGGATATGGATAATGAGGATTTATTTTATTATTAGCTTTAATTTTCTGCAGAAGGATTATTGAGTGCATTTAAGATATTCTGCTGCATCATTTATTAATTGAGTATACACAGGCAGATTTTTCTAATGCTTTGTGATCAGTTTATTTAAACACCTTGGGTTGTTGTAAGAAGTAAAAGTATTAACACATATAAAACACTTAGAATGGTGTCTGAAACACAGGAAGAACACATTTATTGTTAACTACTGTTATTTTTGTTGATTACTATATCATTGTATCCTCATATCTATCTCAGTATCTTCACATAAAATATGTCAGATATAAATTTTTATGAATTCATAAGTAAATGACATTGAATATTTTTTCACCTTAGTTTACAAAAGATTCATGGAACTAGACTAATCTGTATTCAAGGCTGTAGTAATTGTTGTAAAATTCTGAAAATTTACTAAAAATCATTGAATTTTTTATATAAAAGTACATATAAATATGCCTCAATAAAATTGTTACAATCAACTTAAATGAACAAGTTGCATCCCTTGTAGGTGTAACTTTTATTATGTGCTTATCAAAGCAGGGTGAAGAGGGGTCCTTTTGACCAAAGTCCAGGCAAGCAATTTTGAGAGATCAGTTATATTCTCAATACATTTATTTGCCTTCTGTACAACTGAATATTCATTGAAAATTATAAAAGGACCTCATTTTAAATATATCTTTATGTAGACTAGTTAATGATCACTAATTCTTACAGGTTACTAATTTTTGTATTTTAACAAGTGGGTTTTATGAATTAACATATCATAAAATATTATTTTAAGATAGGCTAGGATCATTTTCTCGAGATGAATTCATCCATAATTTTAAAAGAAAATCAAATAGAAAATGCTAAAATTTTGCTTAGAAATTGTAATTGAGATAATGTATTTTATAGGTCCCTGTGTGTTTAGAATTGGCAAAGTTCTTCATGGCAATCTAGGGAGCATGGAGATATTGCAGTTTTCTTTGCATAACAGTTTCACTTAACACTATTGTTGGTGATATCCTCTGGGCTATATATCAAATAAAGATTTATTTTGAGCTAACTTGATTCCAACAAGGATTGAAAGTGGCTGTGCCTAAATTATTGGACTATAAATTCTGTTTTTGACTGACATGCTATTGAATCACTCTATACCAATGCCATTCTCTGAATGAAATAGAAGCCATCAAAAGCTTGAAATAATTTCTAAAGCAATGCATTTATTTGCACACTGAATTTTTTGGCTCAAGTAGACATTCGTGAAGCACAATTTTATTCTATTATTTTTGTGAAAAAGGCAAAATCTAGCCATTTGTTTTTCAAGCATTATATCATGCCTATTATTTTTCCAAACTAGGAGATGTAGTATTACATAATAGCAGTATAAACCATTTATAAATCCAGTTTTGCGATATAAGAGAACTGCGTTCACAAGCTCAGGTTTGTCATTAATTAGTTCTGTAAGGCTAGACAAGTTGTTAAAACTTTTGAGTCTCTTTGTAATATACCACTTGTAGAGACTATAAAAGCCACCTCATAGAATTACAGCTATTAACATAAACTATAAAAAATAATGTAAAGCACTTCATAAATGATAGAGTTCAAATTAAATATTCAATTAAGGTAGCTTTGATAATAATGATAAAAATTAGAAATCAGGAGGACCTAGTCCCTTGTTTCTAACTTAGTGTTGTGGGGAAAACTGTACTAGAATGATTATATAATTAATTATCCACTTCTGTATCAGCTCATAAACAATTTAAAATTCAAAAAATAATCTGAACATTTAATAACACTCCAAATATTGAAGAAGTTAGGAAACTAATCTTAGACACATTACATAGTCTATTTTGGGCATTTCTCACCAGATGACATCTTTCAACTTTTCAGCTGTAGCTTTTTATGCCAGAAGATTAAAAAAAAACAGTATGGTCACAGCAGTGGTCTAGAATACTTTTTGTTATAAATGAGTTTTTGACATAGTGTGACAAAAAGAAGAAGAAAATGGAAGAGAATGATTGGGGCAAGGTGGCACATTTTCATCATAATCTTTCATTCGTTCTAACTCATTCACTTGTAATATAGTACTCACATTAATAAAGACCAACTGATTTGTTGGTATTGTCAGAACAAGTTAAAACAATCTGGTTGATTTTAGCTTTGATTTGAAAAATACTTTATTTTTAGCATGACTCTCATAAATTCTATAAATAAATATTTCTTAAGACAAAATAGTATTTTTCCCATGAAAGTTGAAAATTCATAGGGACAAATAGATACACCCATGCCACACTAGTTGGGGAAACTCAATTATGTGAGAAGTTTTAAATGTTTGAGTTTGGGTAAGAATTATCAGATCTCTTTTAGGTACATACGAGGCTAACAAATAAAACTAGAACTGAACTCATACTCCTCTTTTTAGTCATTTTAGATTTAAAAATTTCTTCCTTGGTTTTGCTACCCAGGAGAGATGTTATTATTCTGATAACTAAAAGAGTAAGATCCTTGAGAATATGAGATGGTGTGGAGTCCAAAGTGCAAGTAGAGGGGCTGAGCATTAACTGAGGATAAACACCACTTCCACTGAGACTGGAAGGAGAAAATTTAAGTTAAAAAAAATCTAATATATTTAGTGGTTAAATTTCTTATGTGGTGATCTCTCTTTCCCACTGATATTGTATTTCAATATTAAATTCAGTTCAGTTCAGTTCAGTTGCTCAGTCATGTTCGACTCTTTGCGACCCCATGAACTGCAGAACGCAAGGCTTCCCTGTCCATCGCCAACTCCCAGAGTTTACTGAAACTCATTTCCATTGAGTCAGAAATGCCATCCGGCCATCTCATCCTCTGTCATTCCCTTCTCCTCCTGCCTTCAATCATTCCCAGCATCAGGATCTTTTCAAATGAGTCAGTTCTTCACGTCAGGTGGCCAAAGGATTGGAGTTTCAACTTCAGCATCGATCCCTCCAATGTATGTTCAGGACTGATTTTCTTTAGGATGGAAAAACCATAGCTTTGACTAGACAGACCCTTTGTTGACAAAGAAATGTCTCTGCTTTTTAATAAGCTGTATAGGTTGGTCAAAACTTTTCTTCCAAGGAGCAAGCATCTTTTAATTTCATGTCTGCAGTCACCATCTGCAGTAATTTTGGAGTCCCAAAAAATAAAGTCTCTCACTGTTTCCATTATTTCCCCATCTATTTGCCACGAAGTGATGGGACCAGATGCGATGATCTTAGTTTTCTGAATGTTGAGTTTTAAGCCAACTTTCTCACTCTTCTCTTTCAATTTCATCCAGAGGTTCTTTAGTTCTTCTTTGCTTTCTGCCATAAGGTTGTTGTCATCTGCATATCTGAGGTTATTGATATTTCTCCCAGCAATCTTGAGTCCAGCTTACGCTTCATCCAGCCTGGCATTTCTCATAATGTACTCTGCATATAAGTTAAATAAGCAGGATGATAATATACAGCCTTGACATACTCCTTTCCCTATTTGGAACCAGTCTGTTGTTCCATGTTCAGTTCTAACTGTTGCTTCTTGGCCTGCATACAGATTTCACAAGAGGCAGGTCAGGTATTCCCATCTTTTGAATAATTTTCCAGAGTTTGTTGTGATCCACAGAGTCAAAAGCTTTGGCATAGTCAATAAAGCAGAAGTAGATATTTTTCTGGAACTCTCTTGTGTTTTTGATGATCCAAGGGATGTTGGCAATTTGATCTCTGGCTCCTCTGCCTTTTCTAAATCCAGCTTGAACATGTGGAAGTTAAAGGTTGACATACTGTTGAAGCCTGGCTTGGAGAATTTTGAACATTTCTTTACTAGTGTGTGAGATGAGTGCAATTGTGCGGTAGTTTGAACAGTCTTTGGCATTGCCTTTCTTTGGGATTGGAATGAAGACTGACCTTTTCCGGTCCTGTGGCCACTGCTGAGTTTTCCAAATTTGCTGGCATGTTGAGTGCAGCACTTTCACAGCATCATCTTTAGGATTTGAAATAGCTCAACTGGAATTCCATCACCTCCACTAGCTTTGTTCGTGGTGATGCTTCCTAAGGCCCACTTGACTTCACATTCCAGGATGTCTGGTTCTTGGGTGGTGATCCCACCATCGTGACTCTCTGGGTCATGAAGATCTTTTTTGTATAGTTCTTCTGTGTATTCTTGCTACCTCTTCTTAATATCTTCTGCTTTTGTTAGGTCCATACCATTCTTGTCCTTTACTGTGCCCATTTTTGCATGAAATGTTCCCTTGGTATCTCTAATTTCCTTGAAGAAATCTCTAGTCTTTCCCATTCTATTGTTTTCTTCTATTTCTTTGCATTGATCACTATTTCATTTCATTGATATGCTCTTATTCAAACTGCAGCAGGAAAGTCAATCACAGGAGACATTTCTCCCTAATCTCAAGTGTCACAAACAAGGCTACTATCAAGGTTATACAGAAGTATACCTTGAATTCATGAAGAAAACTACTTGAAACTTAAAGTTAATGTGTCATATCAGATGTCTCACATTCAGAACACATGCATGAAGGCTTGTGAAATTAGTATATTTGTTATAAGAAAATATTAACAAGAGTTTAATTTTGCTTTTGTTCATTGTTGTTTTACTTGGTATTAAATAATTTAAAATATTATTGTATAGCTAAATACAAATATAATATTGAAAAATATTATACAAAGCATATATGAAATTTTAATAACTCAAAATTGAAGTGATAACGTCAAATAGTACTTGTGATTCACTGTGACCAAGAAGCTCCTGGATATGCCTTTATTCTTTCCTAAAAATAGTTCAACAGAGATGCCAGTCTGGACCATCTTGACTATGTCTTAGGAATCTTCAACATCTGCTCTTTAAATGTGGTTCATAATTGTTTTCTATTTGGGAACAAATTGATTAAAGAGTTTTGGTTATAAAAACTATATTCTGTGAGTGAACCTGGATGAAATGAGAAGATATTTTGCTTAATGATATTAGCCAGCCACAGAAAGGTAAATGCTGCATGATCTTATTTATATGTGGAATCTAAAATAGTCAAACTCATAGACGCAGAGCGTAGAATGGTGGTTGTCAGGGACAGAAGGTGGGGAGAATGAGAAGATGCGGTCAAATGATTTAAACTTTCAGTTATGCAACATGAATGAGTTCTAGAGGCCTAATGTAAACATAATAATAGCACATCTTAAATCTTCTCAACATATAAACACCATGGTAACTATGTGATAGATGAGTTGTTTAGTTTGACTGTGGTGATCTTTTCACCATGTATACACATATCAAAACATCAAGCTGTATACCTTAAATATACACAATTTTATATGTTAAATATGTCTCAATAAAGTTGTTTAGAAAATGTAAACAAGACATTTAAAAACAAAAAAAGAATAAAAATATTTTAAAACTCAGTTATTTTGTGTTACTCTTATTGTTAATTTGAGAAACCTAACTTAGCCTATAAATTATATGGACTATACAGTCTTCTCCTCACAAAAGTCAACTCTCATGAGACAAAGGAAATTAAATGCACATCATTTTATATTTATGTCTATCAAATTTAATACGTTTTCTTAATGCAAGTTAATAGACATTTGTTGTTGTTGGATATGAGTTTGAGCAAGCTCCAGGAGTTGATGATGGACAGGGAAGCCTGGCGTGCTGCAGTCCATGGGGTCACAAAAAGTCGGACACGACTGAGCAACTGAACTAAACTATTGTTTAGTTGCTAAATCATGTCCGACTCTGCATCCGCATGGACTGTAGCCTGCCAGCTCTTCTGTTCATGGGATTTTTCAGGCAAGATTACTGGAGTGGGTTGCCATTTCCTTCTCCAGGGGATCTTCCTGAGCCAGGGATCTAGCTCACATCTCATGCATCAGCAGGTGGATTCTTTACTACTGAACCACCAAGGAAGCCTAATAGGCATTATTGAGCACCTAATATTTTTTCACAAGTTTCTTACCAGCCTCTAGGAGTGGGATATGATAAATGCATTAGTGGGTTTGCCCATATTGATGTGAAATTTATCTTTGTCCTAATAGATGAGAATAAATTAAGAAACATTTGATGATTAAAAATAAAAGCAAAATATTCCTGAAAATTTCTGAAATTGTGGATGGGGATGTTGAATGGGTTTTCACAAAAAGAATCAGAATATCCACATATCTGTTTAATGGGAAAAAAAAAAAAACCCTGTCAAATCGGATCCCAATTAGAAGTGACTGTTTCCATCCACTGAAAGAATTATAATTCTCATTCCTTCATCACAGCACAGCAGAAAATCTAGTGCATAAAAATAGATAGCATATTCAGGGGAAGGGAAAGGGAGAGATAGTGTCAGAGGCAGACAGACAGAAACCAACAGCTCAGAGGCAACTGCCAGATTAGGGAGAGCAGCCAGCAAATAGACCTTCCTAAAAGAGTGGTGTCAGGTAAAGTTTAAGAAAATTCCTGAGTACAAGCTGACATAATAACAGCAGCACAAAAACAGCATCATAGAGTTGATTTTCTAGGGTAAATATTACATGAGACACAAGGTAGGGTCAGTAGAACATGGACAGAAAGGAACTGATTAAGATGCTCTTGGTCCAAACAGACCAAAGAGCCTCCTGGCTCTTCAGGTGACTTTGAAGTATGTGTTTATTGTTAGTTTTCAGTGCATCTGTGTGCATATAACTAAGTAGATAGATAGACATCTTTATATCATCTTCATGCTATAGTTCAATTAGTTTGGGGTTTATTTCTAACAAATCTTTTTATTCTCTGTAAAAATCTGAACAGGTATAAAAAGCCTGAATATGGATTGGATCTGTCCTGTTAGTGTCAAGAACTGGATGAGAGAGGCCAGGTAAATCAAACCTCCTAAATATGCTATCATAATATGATTAAATCCTTTATCTCTCAATATGCTACACATCCTATTTTAGCTAAACAAATGCTTTTTCTATTAGATATAATCCATTTAAACTTCTTGGCTATTAAATGTCTATTCTCAGTGACTTTCCTATCAATTTTTTAAAGTTGGTTTGTCTCATGTGAAGTTGTTCTATTTCTGAATTTCTATCTTTGTGGTAGGATAGCTAATACCTTCCTGTCCACACAGGGTAAGCTGGATAAGACATATGTGCTTAGTTTAGGAGATGGGATATGCCTTGTCATAGGCAGCTTGAGTGAAGCATCTTAAATTGGCGTTCATGCAATTGAACAGCAGTCATTCACTGCTTGAGGCAATATATGGCTTATTTTGCTTCCACTCTTGGTAGCCAGTACTTCTTAGGAAAGCTTTCTGAGGAACAATGACCATTAATATAAATTTGAAGTCAGAAAAAAGATGATCATGGAAAATTTCCATGCTGTGCCAGCATGCTCTGACAGACCTCTGTGATTTAGCATCCTTCTCTAACAGTATGAATTATAATTAAATCATAGACATATGGAAGGCAGCTGAATGTCATTTGAGCTGTCTACACAGGGAGGAGGAGGTATGAAAATTAAGAAATGGAAAAGTGTTTCTAAAACCATCGTCAGAAGGTGAAATGACAGGACAATGCTATGGGTGGATGCTAGTCAACTTTTGGTCCAGAGAGAATAGTGTCATGGGAGAATAGAATCTTTCCAGGAGGTCAACATCCCGCCACCCCTCCATCAATGGCCATCCTGACAACAATCTCAACCTTTATGACTCCACTACCTCATTTGTTTATTGGACTCAAAAGAACAAGGATATGCATGTCAGAAAACCGTACATAATACATCAACCGGGATTTCCAGGTGAATGCAATCCTGGGGTGAAAGTTTGCAGCCAACTCTCTTAGGGAAGAGGTGATGATCTTCCACAGTAAGTGTCTTCCTGGGAAGGAGGGGCACTGGGTGGTGACAGGAATGATAGTGCCAGATAATGTGATGTGGCTACATGAAGCCTTGCACATCTCCTTGTTTGCTTTCTCCTATCTGTGAACAGAAATGATGTTTACCAACCCACATTGTCACCTGGTTGAGGAGTTGAATAAAGGGAGTCATACAAATTTTATGCCTCCCCAGTGCATACAAAAAATGTTATCTTTATACTGTACTGTAGTCCACTAGATGTGTAATAGCATTATGTCTAAAAAATGTACACACTTTAATTAAAAAATACCTTTTTGCTAAAAAAAATGCTAACCCTGAGCATTCAGTGAGTCATAATCTTTTTACAACAGTATCTTCAAAGATCACTGAACTCAGATTACTATAACGAATATAACAATGATGAATTTTGAGAATTGCTAGACTGTGTCACAGAAACATGAAGTGTGCAAATGCTGTTGGAAAAATGACAAGAATACATTTGCTCAATGTACAGTTGCCACAAACATTTAATTTGTAAACCACCCAATATCTGTGAAGTGAAATAAGGCAAAGCACAATAAAATGGCTATGCCTATATACATTTATTATGTGATGATTTCTTTAAAGTCAGTGATCCCTGAAAAGCTGCAAATTCCTCCTTTGCAGTTCTCTGTCTCCAGCCATTTGCACCTTACCTGACACATAGTGTAGACACTCAGTAATTATTTTCAGAAGATGAAATGTAACATAAATCGGTTTTATTCAGATATATAATTTTGTGGCCACCTAATATTATTGCCAAATTCAGACTTAAATTGAAGAAAGTAGGGAAAACCACTAGACCATTCAGGTATGACCTAAATCAAATCCCTTATGATTATGCAGTGGAAGTGACAAATAGATTCAAGGAATTAGATCTGACAGACAGAGTGCCTGAAGAATTATGGACAGAGATTCATGACATTGTACAGGAGACAGGGATCAAGACCATCCCAATGGAAAAGAAATCCAAAAAAGGCAAAATGGTTGTCTGAGCAAGCCTTACAAATAGCTGTGAATGGAACAGAAGCTAAAGGCAAAGGAAGAAAGGAAAGATATACGCATTTGAATGCAGAGTTCCAAAGAATAGCAAGGAGAGATAAGAAAGCCTTTGTCAAAAAAAAAAAAAGAAAGAAAGCCTTTGTCAACAATCAACAATCAATGCAAAGAAATAGAGGAAAACAAAAGAACCGGAAAGTCTAGAGATCTCTTCAAGAAAAATAGAGATACCAAGGGAATATCTCATGCAAAGAGAGGCACAATAAAGAATAGAAATGGTATGGACCTAACAGAAGCAGAAGATATTAAGAAGTGGCAGAAGATATGAAGAAGAGGAATGCGAAGTCAAGTGGGCCTTAAGAAGCATCACTATGAACAAAGCTAGTGAAGGTGACGGAATTACAGTTTAGCTATTTCAAATCCTGAAAGATGATGCTGTGAAAGTGCTTCACTCAGTATGCTAGCAAATTTGGACAACTCAGCAGTGGCCACAGAACTGGAAAAGATCAGTTTTCATTCCAATCCCAAAGAAAGGCAATGCCCAAGAATGTTCAAACTACCACACAATTGCACTCATCTCACACGCTAGCAAAGTAATGCTCAAAAATTCTCCAAGTCAGGCTTCAACAGTATGTCAACCATTAACTTCCACATGTTCAAGCTGGATTTAGAAAAGGCAGAGGAACCAGAAATCACATTGCCAACATCCACTGGATCATCAAAAAAGCAAGAGAGATCCAGAAAAACATCTACTTCTGCTTTATTGACTATGCCAAAACCTTTGACTGCGTGGATCACAATAAACTCTGGAAAATTCTTCAAGAGATGGGAATACCAGACCACCTGACCTGCCTCTTGAGAAATCTGTATGCAGGTCAGGAAGCAACAGTTAGACCTGGACATGGAACAACAGACTGGTTCCAAATCAGGAAAGGAGTACGTCAAGGCTGTATATTGTCACCCTGCTTATTTAACTTATTTGCAGTGTACAAAATGTGAAATGCCAGGCTGGATGAAGCACAAGATAGCCGGGAGAAATACCAATAACCTCAGATATGCAGATGACATCACCCTTATGGCAGAAAGCAAAGAAACACTAAAGAGCCTCTTGATGAAAGTGAACGAGGAGAGTGAAAAAGTTGGCTTAAAACTCAACATTCAGAAAACTAAGATCATGGCATCTGGTCCCATCAATTCATGGCAAATAGATGGGGAAACAATGGGAAGAGTGATAGACTTTATTTTTGGGGGGCTTCAAAATCACTGCAGATGGTGATTGCAGACTTGAAATTAAAAGACACTTGCTCCTTGGAAGAAAAGCTATGACCAACATAGATAGCATATTAAAAAGCAAAGACATTACTTTATTAACAAAGGTCCATCTAGTCAAAGCTATGGTTTTTCTAGCAGTCATGTACGGATGTGAGAGTTGGACTATAAAGTAAGATTAGCACTAGAGAATTGATGCTTTTGAACTGTGGTGTTGGAGAGAACTCCTATGTGTCTCTTGGACTGCAAGGAGATTCAACCAGTCCATCCTAAAGGAAATCAGTACTGTATGTTCACTGGAAGGACAGATGCTGAAGTCCAAATTACAATACTTTGGCCATCTGATGCGAAGGACCGACACATGGAAAAGATCCTGATGCTGAGAAAGATTGAAGGTGGGAGGAGAAGCAGACAACAGAGGCTGAGATGATTGGATGGCATCACCGACACAATGGACATGTAGTTTGAGTAGGCTCTGGGTGTTGGTGATGAATAGGGAAGCCTGGCATGCCACAATCTATGGGGTCACGAAGAGTCAGATACGACTGAGTGACTGAACTGTAGTGACCAGAGAAATCAGAGAAGGATGGGCATTCTGAGCTGTAGAAGCATTGAGATATTCGTGAAACTATGTTTCTGTCAAAGTTTGACTAGAAAGAGATAGGAAAGGCTACACAGGTAGGAGTCCTATTGCAGAAGGTGACTTACTGAAGTGTTTGGGCTTTATACACAGTACAGAGTCACTGAAGAATTTCAAGAAGGGATTTTCATGATAATATTAGACTTTAGAATCATTTCTCAGTAGCAATATAGAAGGTGTACTTGAGGCAACTGAACATGAGAGAGAAACATAAGTACAGGCACTATTGTGATGTTTCAGATGATAAGTCATAGCACAGTGACAAGGCATAGAACTCAAGATTATTTTAGAATGTGAACATGACAGTCAAGTAGGTTTTCTTAAATGTAGGCATGTGGCAGAGAATAGAGACAGAATGATGGCCTGATTCTGGCTTGGTGTATGGGGTAATTATTAAGGAGGATAAGAGGTTTGGGGATTGATAGAAGACAAAATCAATAACACTATATATGCCAAATGCTGTGAAACTATCCATCTTTCTGAGTTTACAGCTGAGGAGTGAAGGATAGTACTGTGTTCATGAACATCTTTTCTTGTATATTAATTTGTACTCATGCGGCAACAAAAGATGATAATGATTTAAAGTTTAAAAACAATCAAGAGACTCTGTTCTTGTAGAAAAGGCTTAATTTTCATATAAGACAACTAGTATTTTAAATTCAGCTCTATTATCTACTATGCAACTCTGTAAAAGTTGTATAACTTAATCAGAATTCAGTTTCATTATATGGGAAATGAATATAATTATCACAAGCTAATGACATTGATGTAAGAATGAAATAGGAAACTATAAATGCTTGCTAAGCCCAGTATAATATATATGAGACAGCTTAATAAAATTTAATTTGCCAATATAAACATAGGAATAAATATATACCAAGAGATATTTGTCTTAATATTTCATGAGTTTGGGTATGGGTGGAAATAATTAGAACAGGCTTCATTTGTTGAATAAATAGTTTAGGCTAATAATTCTAATAGATTATTTATCTATATAAATTCAATTAAGGTTTACAATGGCCTTATTGAGGTAAATATTATTACTCCCATTTTAATAATTTTTCAGATTATGAATTTATAATAAATGCCAGTACTAGGAAAAGAACCCAAATCTTCCTCACTCTAGACTAAATATAATAATGTCTTGCATCAAAAATGAGGTTCTGACATGTGTATCATGAATATCAATACAGAAAAGGGAAGAAGCAGCAATACTGAGTAAATATGCGGGAAACTGCAAATATGGTTAATCCCGACCCCTCCATTCTCATTCCATCATGCAATCATCATTAATACCATACAGAGGCCATTAAAAGTATGCAGAAAAAAAGAATTTAAAATGATTCCAGGATGTTCTCAGCCATGCCATGCTAGGCATAAAACCAAAGTAATGAAGAGATTTCATAGAAAGAAGCATCTGCTTTTAGATCAAAATGCTTAAAGATGACAACTATCTCAGTATCAGCAGTGTGGGACTATTTAAAAGACACTGAGTTTGGTACTCTATTTATACCGCTTCTAGTAAGCAGTGCTATTTTGGATTAGTTATCTAGTCTTTTTGAGTGTTAACTTCCTCATCTATAGCTCAAACAGCAAAATGAAAAAAAAAAAGTTTTAATAATTTCTTACACATTTAGTGACTATTATACCATGAAGCCTGTGGCTCAGTCATAAAGAATCTGCCTGCAAATTCAGGAGATGCAGGTTCAGTCTCTGAGTCTGGAAGATCCAATGGAGAAGGAAATGGAACCCACTCCAGTATTCTTGCCTGGAAAATCCCATGGACAGAGGAGACTGGTGGGTTGTACTCCACATGGTCACGAACAGTCCAATATGACTCAGTGCACACCAAACACACACACAAATTATATAACATAAACATATGTAAAAATTGGATGTGTATAGTCAAAGTGTTTTTTAAGTGAAAATTAATTCTTTGGTTTATAAAAAGTAAAATAATTCCTATAAGGACTGAGTTAAACAAATAATATGTGCTTGTTTCCATAAAGTAATTAAAATGCGTTGAGATGGTGACAAAATTTAAATTGTACTGTAGGTACTCAAGCTGTGTCACAATATGTTATCAATAAGCCGTTGATAATGATAATTTGGTTCAACTGATCTATGCAAAATTTGCTTACTGTATTTAATTCACTTGGTTTGGGTTTAGAGTCTGTTTCTAGATCAGTAATAGTAAATTGTCAATCAATAAAGCTACTCTATCCCTCATCTTGAAAATAACATCTACACACCCGGTTCAGTTAGGCTGAATTTATCCAGTCACAAAAGGTGGAATCCTTCAATGGTTTCATTGAGGCCAGTGTCCTAATGCCTTATTAACATAAAAGCCCTCTGCAGTCTGGCAGAAGACCTCAGTTCCTGCCAGTGGCATTAGTATTCTACTACAGAAAATGGAAAACAGTGTAGTTTGCTTTATAGCTTGAGAGGTTGTGACCTGAAAAACACAAAACTCACAGTTTGTTTTCTCCACTATGTTTTGGTAAATGCTAGGACCATGTCTAAATGTGGGAGTTTGGACAGGCAGAATGAAATCATTGAGAGTTTTTTGATGCTTAAGAGATAAAACTTCCCCAAGAACAAGTCCACCCCATGAAGCACCTGCCAGAATTTTAACCTGAAAAGGAAAGCAGACTAAAGAGCTAAATTCAAAACATCTAAACGGATGAACTTTCAAGCCAGATTAGAAAGAGTTATGGCATGTCAGGAGGAGCCCTTGTGAAGAAAACAAACAAACAAACAAACAAAAAAAACCCAAAAACAAAAAATCAAAGCAGAGAGAAAAATCCCAGAGTCTCATAGTGCAAGAAACAGTATCTTTTGTTCCCTATGTTTCCACTAACTTTGAAATTTTTTCAGTCATTATTTATTCAATTATTCCATCATTCCCCTTTGTAGGATTCCAATTAGAGATGGTAGACAGATTTTTTTCCCCCACATGTCACTATGGCTGTTTTATTTTGTCTTTGATTTTTCTGTGGTCAAATTTGCTTCATTTATATTGTTAGGAAATCAAATTCACTATTTATTAGTTGTTGTTTTCTGTAGTGTCAAGTCAGTCCTGAAGCCTATCCAGGGAATTTTTAATTTCAGTAGCTGTATTTTTCAACTTCAAGTGTTCCATTTGGTTCCTATTTCCGTTGCTTTGCTTCTACATAATTAGATAAGTATATTTATCATGATAACATTATTTAATATATTTTTATAGCTGCATTTAAATTCTTATCTGATAATTCTATCATCTATTTTACTTACAAACCAACTTCTTTTGTCTGATTTTTCCCATCTGCTTTTGGGTCATAAATTTTTGCTTCTCCATGTTTCTAGCTTTTTTATTTTTAATTGTATTGGAGTAAAGTTGATTTACAATGTTGTGTTAGTTTAAGGTGTACACCAAAATGAATGATACAAATGAATTTATATATAAAGTAGAAAAAGACACACAGACCGCAAAATCAGACTTATGGTTACCAAAGGGGAGCTATGGGGAAAAGTGATAAATTAAGATTATACATGGGATTAATATATACATACTACCATGTATAACTCAGTGGACATGTGTTTGAGTAAACGTTGGGAGTTGGTGATGGACAGTGAGGCCCGGCATGCTGCAGTCCATGGGGTCACAAAGAGTTGGACATGACTGAGCAACTGAATTGAACTGATGCATAAAATCCATGTTTCTAGTTTCTGATTGAATGCTTGACTTTGTGAACTTTGAGCTGTTCAGTGGTAAGTTTGGTCTTCTTTCTTTAAATATTGTCATACATTGTTTTGCTCAGTAGCTAAATATTATGTTTGTAGGTAGGTTAATTACTATTGCTTTCACTATTTTTTAAGATTCTATTCTAGGGCCAGTTTATCCCTACTACTGAGGCATAGGCCTTATGGGGAATTTTCTGAATTACTAGGGTGTTTAACGAGATCTCTTTATCCTGGTTACTCAGAACTTAAACCATTTTTAGCAATGTGTAAAGGTCTGAGAATTGTTCAGCTTACAACTCACTAGTGGCCCTTGCTTGGTCTTGTAGAGTTTCAACTTTTGCCTAGCAGTTTAGCATTAACAGACTTGCATGATGTATGTGGGGTTCTTTTCTGTACAGTTCCACCATCAACTTCACCTCAGTCTCCTTGAAGTCCAGCCTTAGTTTTACTTGAAGGCCAAGGCATCATTTATGACAAAGTTGGCTGGAACATTTAATATGTAACAATCAATAGTACTGAATAATTTCTGCTATTAATATCCAAAACTAGAAAGAGTTTGCTGCCCATAATCACAAGTGTCTGAATATACTTTCTATACATGGTATTTACTGAAAATGGGTCTCATGAAAGAATCAATGGCAGAAGCCACAAGTAAAAACGAAAGTTTGCCAAATCCACCTTAACTTACACTAATGCAACTTTTAATATTTTATGTTAAAATTAAAATAAGAAATAATGTAACAGATACAATACTGGTACCAGAGGAAAATAGCAGATGTTTCCTAAGCAAAGAAGACAAATAGTCTCCTTGTCCACTAATCAACTGTTTGAATTATTTTCCTGATTTATGTTTTTTTGTGTAAGTTTTGTATACCTTCTCCACTAGACCATGAAAACAAAGACTCTGTCCATTAGTCTTTGATGCATTGCTAACAACTGAACACCCTAAATTCTTAATAAATATTTACTGAATGAGGAGAAAATGCAAAACTAAAGAGAACTATTTGAAGTTCTGGGGAATGATTTGATTGCAGTGTCAAATATACAGTCCAATTTGCATTTCAAATGAATCTTGAAAAAAACACAAATGCAAATTAAATAGTTCAAAAAAGGTAGATTTTTGCGTACATAGAATTGATTTAGGTGAAATAGAGAAAAATAATGGCAAAATTTATACAGTCTTTGATAACTGTGATTACATATATGAAATGGAACTTGATAAATATCATGCATATATATTACTGCCCTGGAGGAAAAGAAAAAATTCATTGTGGACTAAAGAGCCTAGAGAGATGTTCATAGAAGGAGAATTGAGCTGGAATTTGAGAGAAAAAAAAATTCTAGAAAGGTGTTCTCTGTACCAGAGGAAGATCATGTGCAAAACATTGAAAAGCTTTTGTATAAAAGAGCACTTGGTGGAAAGTAACAAGAGTCAGATTGTAAATGCTCCTGAAGAGCAAGTTTACGTCTAGACTCCAACTTGTTGAAAGCCTTGGAAATCATATGAAGAAAGAATAAAAATTCTAAAGGTAGTTTCAGAATAAATTTGAGGAAATCATTATTAAATTTGAGCTGGATGAGAGATTCTTTCAATTGCAAGCACTGGAAAAGCAGGCTCAAACTGGCTTAAAAAGTAAGTGGATTTATTAGGTTATTGCAAATGGAAAATCTAAAGGTGGCTGTCTTTGAGCATGGCTCAATAAAGGAATTAGCTCAAATTCTCTTGCATTATACTTCCTATTATGCTGCCTTGACTTTTTAATTGTATGGCTCTATTCATGGTTACAAGACATGTACCTTAACAACTAGAGCTATATGACTTTTTGTCCTTTCTAGACCATGTTATATCCTAAAAGTAAACTTGGGTACCTTAGGAAGGAACTAGAAATAGTGAAAATCTATTCACCTAGTCCATAAGTAGAGGAAGCAGGATAAATTCTATTTTTTTACTATATAATCTTATTGTGCTAATGACTACAGGCTGCTGCTACTGCTGCTGCTAAGTCACTTCAGTCGTGTCCGACTCTGTGCGACCCCATAGATGGCAGCCCACCAGGCTCCCCCATCCCTGGGATTCTCCAGGCAAGAACACTGGAGTGGGTTGCCATTTCCTTCTCTGACTATAGGCTAGCAGTTATGTATTTATATATTGTTATTAAAATTCATCAGGACAAATATACTCATAACAAACTTTCAGTTTTGGAACTGTATATGAAAAAGATGAGTAAAAATAAAATGAATTGTGATAGTTTCTGGGCTTTCATGCATCTGAAAGACACAATTTTCTGATCCATGACATAAACTATTAATTAAATTGCAGTAAAATAAAACAGACGAAATATCTGGCATATTCACTAAAACACTAATGTATGACTTTACCCATATGACCAAGAATACACTAGCAGGGGCGGGGAGAATTTCTTTTAGTACTAGAAGAGAGAATCTTTAAAACTTCTTTTCTCATCTGCTTCATGTTTAATTATTAACTCAGTTAAAAGATGGAATGGGAATAAATGTGTGAATCTGTAAACAGTATATGACAGACAAGCTTATTTGACAAATATGTCATGACATATATGACAAAGAGAGAGGATACTTAATTTGTCAGAGTTCATAGAAATTATCAAGTGGTAGAGTGAGGGTACTAAACCAAATAGGCTACCCAAGAAGGCACTTCCTACACTTTTTTGTTGTTGTTGTTGCTTTAACTCACTAACTTATAATATTTTCAATGGATACATTCAAATCAGTCCAGTTAATTTTCTGAGAGATGTCTAGGTCATCACCTCTTGGATCTACTTCCTGGCACATGTCTTCCAGTTAGTGGAGTTGACATCTGTCTCTTGTCTCCTCTTCACAGAAGCAGGACCAGATCTCTGTGGGTGAAGAAGTCAGTTGAGATCAGCTTTTCACATGGACAGGTTTGATCTTGTGTATAGTTAACAATGTTAGAATTGCTGTATCTAGGTATTGATATTTCTATACTTTTCACCACCACTCTTTTAATGGATCCCAGAATTGAACTGACTTTTTTGTTCCACAATCAGAATGATTTAAATGTCAACATTTGCTAAAAGTGAAAAGAGCCTGGTTGCATTTACAACAAAAATTAGATGACTAACACTTGGTTTCCTCAAAGCACATTTAGACAGTCGATAAAGGTAAATGATAGAAAGTTGGGGAAAGCAAAGGGAAAGATAAAGTTGACTTATAGGTAGGAAATCCTCAGAAGAGAAAGAGTGGGAATAGTAAAATATTCCCTGTGGCCTCTGAATATCTCTTAGGTTGGGAAAGCAAATGGGGAGAAATGCCAGGGTTATCTGTCTCTAATTATCAAATCATACTACAGAAATTCTTTTTTAAACTTAAAGTTTTGTCTTTCTTCCTGTTGTGTATATATTGCTTAGAACTACAAAATCTTTTACATCTATTTACAGAAAAAAAAAACATTTCGTAGAGTGTGGTATCATAATAATCTATGCCTTGAAATTCTTGGCTGTGATATCTTTAAAGAAATCGTGAAAGGTTTAAATTTTTTTTTTTCACATAAACACTTTTCTTCTGAGAAATGTAAAGCTGTGTGTGTGCCCCACCTCTATTTCACTTTGTGTCTCTCTAGAGAGACTGTACAACTCATGGCTCTTTTGCTTCCAGTTGCTAAGAAGAAACATAAGAAGTTTCTCTGACCACCAAGGTCACCTAATCATCCAACGCAATCAAGGGATTTGTAAATGTCACTGCACTTGTTCACATATTTCCAGCTGCTAAGATGAGTATGATGACTTGGCCTGAGTGCTAAGTTTTTCTTTTCTCTGACCTCTAAACTATAAGTGTTTGAATACCACCAGGGAACTGAAAGCTAGAATTTCCCTCTAGGAAGTTGCTTAATCAAACCCATTCAATATGTTTGTATCTATGTTAGTTGAACCACTTGCTGGGTTAACTTTAAAGCCTATCTTCTCTTAAAGTGCTTTCTTTGCCCTTTATTAAAATATTAATTTATTTTTTTTTTATTGAAGGAGAATTGCTTTACAGAATTTTGCTGTTTTCTGTCAAACCTCAACATAAATCAGCTATAGGTATACATATACCCCCTCCCTCTTGAAGCTCCCTCCCATCTCCCTCCCCATCCACCCCTCTAGATTGATACAGAGCTCCTGTTTGAGTTTCCTGAGTCACACAGCACATTCCCATTGGCTCTCTATTTTACATATGGTAATGTAAGTTTCCTTGTTACTCTTTCCACACATCTCACCCTCTCCTCCCCTCTCCCCATGTCTTTAAGTCTATTCTCTATGTCTGTTTCTCCATTGCTTTGCTTTTTTAGTTAGTTAAATTCTTGAGTAGGAAACTGCAAACTCTCTTTTCTAACTAATTGACACAATTACATATTCATCAGCAAATATAAATTAAATTCAACAACATTTATATATCATTGGCCTAAGATATGTACTCATAAAGGTATATTTAAGATATCTTTTTCTGGGTTAATCAGATTTCTGTTGTCATAAGAACGTAATGAACCTCTTGGAAGAAACCAGACTGACTACTTCACTCTGAAAGCCTCCATCCAAGCCGACAAACAGGTAGCTTGTATACAATAGTTAAGTACTTTTGGGCTTCCAATGTGGCTCAGTGGGTAAAAAATCCACCTGCAATGCAGGAGATGTGATCCCTGGGTCAGGAAAATCCCCTGAAGGAGGGCATAGCAACCCACTCTAGTATTCTTGCCTGGAGAATCCCATGGACAGAAGAGTCTGGTGGGCTACAGTTCATGGGGTTGCAAAGAGTTGGAGAGAACTGAAGTGACTGAGCACACACGCAAGGGGAGAATACAGAAAGTAAGCAGAATCTGGAAGGAAACATTTGTAGGAATAAGAAAGTATTGGGTAATAGTAGAGATTTAATGACTTTTAGCTTGAGAACAAGCCAGATTCATCACTTCATTAAATGGCTAGAATTTGAGAGAAAACACAGCTTTTCTGATATGAAGATTTAGCGAAGAGTTTAAGGGCAACCACAGCCAGTGGAAAGAGGGAATTTAGTGAAGGAGAGATCTAATGAGGAGAGCTGGATTCTGTGTATTTGCACTGCCCACATCTCTGACTGGCCCCAGCGTGATGTAGATGCCAAGAACTTCAGTGAAAGTTAAACTTCTCCCCAAGAAACAGAGCTGGCAGTTTGAGTTCATCCAAGTTAACTGTCAACTAGAACAAACATAAATAATACCCTTTAGAGGAAAATTATGTAATTTGACTCTTCAAAGCAAAGAATTCACAATAAAGATGCTAGAACTCCAAATATCCAACATATTAATATAAAAAATAGCAGCTGTATAGCCCAGAGAGTTCAATTTGGTGCTCTTTGATGACCTAGAAGGGTGGAATGGGGGCAATGGTCAAGAGAGAGGGGATATATGTATGCTGCTGCTGCTAAGTCGCCTCACTCGTGTCCGACTCTGTGCAACCCCATAGATGGCAGCCCACCAGGCTACCCCGTCCCTGGGATTCTCCAGGCAAGAACATTGGAGTGGGTTGCTATTTCCCTCTCCAATGCATGAAAGTGAAAAGTGAAAGTGAAGTTGCTCAGTCGTGTTCGACTCTTCGAGACCCCATGGACTGCAGCCTACCAGGCTCCTCCGTCCATGGGAGGTGCCAGGCAAGAGTACTGGCGTGGGGTGCCATTGCCTTCTCCGGATATATGTATACATATGGCTGATTCATGATGTTGTGCAGCAGAAACTAACATAACATTTTAAGGCAATTATATTCCAATTCCAAAAACAGCAACAAAAGGAAAACATGAACTATTCTTGAGAGAAACTAGAGCGTTGGTGACTTTGTGACTGCCTGAGATTTAAAATGATCTTTAAACTCTCAATATTCTCTAGGGATGAAAAGACTAAGGGAGTTGCTCTGACACCAACAAAGACATATTGTTCAACAGCCACTTAGTATGTGACCAAGGAGAGTAACAGAGAAGGAAAAACCTCAAAAGATACAGGATTTTGTGTTTGACACAGGAGCAGGCTAGGAAAATGGAGTGCTTGCCGTTGTGAGGGAATCAAGGAGCCTGTTTTTATTCGGAAATAAAAATGAGTTAAATGTGTGGCAATCCAAAAGGTGAAAAGCGAGTTGCCAAATATATACAGCTCTGATTTCTGGAGGCAAAAATAGAATTTCACTTTCAGAAATTTATTGTGTATATGTGGGATCGTATGCTTAATAACTAAGTGATTAGTAGGTAAATTAATAACAAATTACTTATGGGACATGTTAATTATACATGTCAATAATAGGTCAGAGGATTAAAGTGCAATGTAAGATCATTCATTCACACATTTTACTTTTCTCTTTAGCCTAGCAAGTGTTAATATTTAAAATAGTGGTTGCTGCTTTTCTAGATTTCTGAATGATTCCTAGGAGCATTATGGATAAGAATTTATAGTGAGAAGTGAGTCTTTGTTATTTAAAATATAAAGTATTTATCAAATATCAAGTATCTGGTATTGCTGGTTTATTTTAGTGAAACATCACATAGATTGACCATTGAGTGGACTTAGCCAACTGTTTTTGTTTTCCCTGTTGGCTATGATAAATCATCCATGAGGTCTCTGTTGCATGTCATGTATCCGATCGTCCAGACTTGATGAAACTCTGAACACCTTGCTGTTCTGCTTCATCTGTCACTAATAACCCCTATCTCTTTCATGGCCAGCTATTAGACATTTCTTTACATTGAGTCTTATTATAAATTCAAACAATCTACAATTTAGAAGGTGTTTTTCAACCTCCCTCTGACAAAATTCCTTCACTTGTAAATAAGGATAATAAAAGTTTACTCTCTAGACAGTGATTACAGAGACTTAAAAGTAGATGTTAAGAATTTAGATATGCCTGAAGATGTTACCATTATCATCATTTATCATATCACTTCAGAACCTGGTGGCTCAGATGCTAAAGAATCTGCCTGCAATACAGGAGACCTGGATTAAATCCCTGAGTCGGGAAGACCCTATGGAGAAGGGAATGGCTACCCACTTCAGTATTCTTACCTGGAGAATTCCAGTGACAAAGGAGCCTGACAGGCTATGGTTCATGGGGTCGCAAACAGCTGGACATGTCTGAGCGAATAACACTGTCACTTTCCAGCACAACCACCATCTCTGCAAACTTATGGCAAAAGTGGAAAAGTTTAATGATTTCCTGTACTGTGTTCAGAATTGCTGGATCACCTAGACATTATTTCCTAAGCATTTCATTCAGATATTGTGATTATGCCACCTTATGTAACCAAAATTTCATTCTCTTGAGGTCTTACATTATAAACAAGACAGAAGACTTATATGTTGAGGATACTTTCAAATTTATCTATGAATTTTCATGCATATGCTTGTCCATGTCTCTTTGGATTTAAGTGAATCAAAGCAGGAAATTGTAATTCTTATAGAGATTCCCTCTATAAATTCTCATCAAAATCACTCTGACTCTCACTCTGTCAATATACCTGCAAGTGAAACATCTTTTTCCTTTTAGTAAGAAAATGATATTTCATATTATAAGGGATTCTTCACAACTTTATGGTATGAGAATCATACAGCTTGAGACTTTCTGACTTTTATCTCAATATGCATGCTCTGCTTTTTTAATTAAAAATAAACACAACTAGCCCTGAAACATATGCATAACCATATGTAAAATTAGATAGCCAGTGGAAATTTGCTTCAGATGCAGAGAGCTCAAATCTGGTGCTGTGTGACAACCTAGAGGGGTGAGATGGGAGGGAGGTACAAGAGAGGGGACATATGTATGCCTATGGCTGATTCATGCTGATATATGGCAGAAACCAACACAATAGTTTAAAGCAGTTATCCTCCGATCAAAAATAAATGAAGCTAAAAAATACAGTTATACTCAAAGTACACATACACAAAAACCACACCAAATAAAAATAGGATATCAAAAGCACTACCATTTCTATAAAAGGCTTAAAATAGACCCCGAAATTGAAAACTGAAATAATTTCTTTATCAGACTTGGTCAACCTTTTCCTGGGGCAATAAGTACACTTGTTTAATGTGTAAGAGACTATGGAAAAGGAAGGAAATATAGGAAAAGGTAAAAAAAAAAATGATTTAAAATTTTCATTTTTATACCTGGTAATACTAAGGGGGCTATTTTTTGACTAGGGAAAATACTGATTTATATAAAAAATACTGCACTTCTTTGGTGGTTCAGATGGTAAAGAGTCTGCTTGCGATGCTGGAGACCAGGGTTCAATTCCTGGGTCTAAATTTAGCATTGCTAATTGGGAAAACTACAAGCTGACAAAAGCATCTATTACTCTTTGTTTCCCGTGTATAGTGGGTCTATAACTTCAGCTCCATTCATGCAAGCTATAAGTTAGAGCATTTCTGAACACTCATGGTGTCCCCTTCCGGTGCTACATTTCCTTCCCTAAAAGAGAAAGGAAATCCAGTCCAGAAGCTTCAGTGGTTTTTACTTCAATTTTCCTTATCTGTCCAACAACTCATTATACCCTATTTGACCATGTCCGACAATATATCTTACCTCAGTATCATCTTCCTTTCGTTCTTCCTACATAAAATGGTATTTATGATTATCCCCTTTTCTAGTTATTACCTCTACATTGAAATTATTAAAGTTGTGTATCTTAAATCTTGTAACTTAGCAAATAGATACTCATGGAGCTTTTGGATTTTGCTTTCTTGAACGGTGAGATAACGCTGTGTATGTTCGTAGTATAGAAAGTCTTCAGATCCTTACATTGATGTTAGTATGTGTGCTCTGCTCACTCAATCGTATCCAACTCTGTCCAACCACGGGACGCTCATTTGTGTCCATCTCTGCATGGACTATAGACGGCCAGGCTCCTCTGTCCGTGGAATTCTCTAGGCAAGAATACTAGAGTAGGGTGCCATGAAGATGCTCAAAAATATTTGTCATCAGAATATTCCAAGTAACTCTAGTGACAGCATTTAGGATACATTAAATACTCATAGAAAGCTCTCACTGTAAATCTATGGCTGATTCATATCAATGTATGACAAAAATAATAATAATAATAAAAAAATGATTATGTATAAAAAAAATAAAAAAAAAATTAAACCTCAAAAAAAAAAAAGTATAAAAAAAAAAAAAGGAAGCTCTCACTGAGAAGACTGTCTCCTTTTTTTTTTATTTCTTGCCTAGCAGTATCATATGATATATACTCAAAAGCAAATAAAAAATCATACTTTTGAGATTATCCTTTTGATAACTTATGATCCTAGAATTATGCATTTTCAAATGTCTGCATTCTTTTTCTGTAGAAACGGGAGATTTCCATGGATAGCTCCTGTTGCATCTGGTGACAGCCATATAAATTAATCCAAAAACTGCTTCTGCTGGCACATCTATTATAAGCCTGCATTTCTGATGATAATTCACCTAATTTTTTTCTCCCATAATTGGAAAAGTGATGACAAAATGACTTTGACAATATAACTGCAAATTTCTCCCTTCAATAGCTCTGTATGGTTTTAAGATAATAGACAGGAAACAAGGGAACAAACTAGGATGCCAACATTGCCGTGGTGTTTTCTTTCATAAAAATGAGTTGGGTGTGCTTCAATGTACATTAAAATAATAGCCCAGCTGTTATTTGCATACCTTTCAAAAACGGTGACAGAAGTTTTAAAAACATGAAATTACCTGAGAGTTAAAAACTACCCTGTGAATTGATGATAACCAGAAAAAAGTTTTTGGCGGCACATCTATGGTTTGCAGCATCCATTCAATCAAGATGGGAAATTCAGAACTGTATACTACGGAATAAATGCAAGCTGATGAAAGAATGTTGTGGGTTTTTCGCTAATAAATCAAGTGTTGCTTATAGGAAGGAATGGTCTAGTTCTTTCTTTTGAGGTAGATATTCCAGAAAAGGGAGGGGGGCATTCCCTTTGATTTACCTTCTAACAAGAACTCTTACACAGCGGGTCATGCTTGTGATTCAGAATCCCCGACTCTGGTAACATATTTCTGTGTTTCTCCATCTGAATAGAGGCGGCATCCTTAAACAGAATATGAAATTGAAAATGAAACTGAAAGCCTTAGTCTCTCAGTCATGTCTGACTCTTTGCGACCCCATGGGTCACAAGTTAGCTCAGTCTTTGTGGAACTGAAAGGTTCATGAAAGAAAAAAGGTGATAGTCACAGCTGACTCTCTGATACCAAATGGAATGTAGCCCACTAGGCTCTTCTCTCCATGGAATTCTCTAGGCAAGAATATTGGAGTGGGTTGAGTTGGAAAGGGGATCTTCCTGACCCAGGGATTGAACCCACGTCTCTTGCACTGCAGGCAGATTCTTTACCCTCTGAGCCATATAAATAGTTTATTTAGAAATCACTATTCCCTGGTGGCTCAGAGAGTAAAGAATCTGCCTCCAATGCAGGAGACTTGGGTTTGATCCCTAGGTCAGGAAGATACCCTGGAGTAAGAAATATATTTCCTACTCAATCTACTCCAATAGTCTTGCCTGGAGAATTCCATAGACAGAAGACCTGGTGATCCACAGTCTTTGTGGTCTCAGAGAGTCAAGTGTGACTATCACTTTTTCATTTTTAGGAACCATGCAGTTCACAATGAGCTAACTCTCCCTAAGACAATATCAGTTATCTCACTGACATTTGTCTACAGAGATCATTGTCACTATTATATTTACAAAACTGTACACTATTTAGATGTAAAACATATGCATTTTGTTTGTTTTAAGCTTTTAGTAATTTCACACATAAAAATATATGCCAGTGTCCATAGGATTTGATTCAGAAAAGTTTTCTGTGAACTGGCAGAAACAAATTTTGACAACTCAAACACTCCTTAAGCTTTGTGATTTCTAAGTAGCTGTCAGTCTGAATATTATAACCTGTCAGGGAGCATTTAACAAGAGACTTCCTGTGTGCTGTTTTGGATCTGTCAGGAACCCTCTGGCCCTTATTAATTCCTGAATACTCAGGAATTAAGAGGAGAGGCATGCCTTTCCTGGGGCTGAGGAATCCAGGCATTTCTCATTATGGTGATAAGTACCCTCTTCCTTTTTACGAGCCATACAGTAAAAGGTGATTGTTTGCAACTCTCTCTTTGATAGGGATCATCTTATGTTTTGTAAGTCTGGAATTTTAATCTGTATCTTTGCTGAGAATAACCACCTTATAAGACAGTATATATGCACATACCATGTTGATTAAAACACCTTTGCTCCATCAGAGCTTGGGTCCCCGTGTCTTTCTTTCTTTCTCTTCTTTCTGTCTCTCTCTCTCTCTCTCTCTCTCTCTCTCTCTCTCTCTCTATTTCTGGCTAATTCCTTGGAGCACAGAGGCCCACTGAGCTCACTTTCTTGCCCAGGCTTCTAAGACCCTCTAGAGAAGGCACCCTGTGCCTTCACCCACTCGATAGGGCGCCTGGTGCCTAGTGCAGGAGCTTGAGCCCTAAGAAGAGGACTCTACTGGCTTTCCACGTAAACCAGGGGATATCAGCCTCTTTCTCTCTCTTACTTTGTTATCGTCGACTCCAGACCACCAGGTTCCGGTCCATTAAAGGACCAACAATAACCAGTTCTTCTTCAGTAAGGAGTTAATGCTGTCGCTTAATTCACTAATAATTAGATCTAAAAATTCATTTTGCTTCATTGTTCTCAGAGTCTTTATTTGCACTTTCCACATTTGTTTTTTCTCCCTCTTTAATACGTCAGTAACTATATCTATCGAGGCATGCCATACATAAAGTGAAAGTTGCTTAGTCATGTCCGACTCTTGGCGACCCCATGGACTATACAGTCCATGGAATTCTCCAGGCCAGAATTCTGGAGTCGGTAGCTTTTCCTTCTCCAGGGTTTCTTCCCAACCCAGGGATCGAACCCACGTCTCCCTCATTGCAGGTGGATTCTTTACCAGCTGAGCCACAAGGGAAGACCCATGCCATACATATGCCATATATATGCCCTACATATGCCATACATATGATACACACAAATATATGTGTATATATGTATACATGCCATGCGTATGCCATACATATGTGTATATAAATACCTAACCTACACAACACTAAATATTGATACTTACAAATTTTGTGTATAAAATGATACAGTCACACACAAATGCATATCTTCTTCAAATGGGACTTGCACATTGCTCAAGAGGTAGGATTTTGATACCTTAAACGAAACCCATTCTCTTGAATGTATTTTCTGCCATTCGTAGTCTCTGTGCTACATAGAATGCATTTCAGCTTTGTATTGTTTAGATAAGGTTCTTAGCCTCTCATGGACTTAGTTTGACCATCTGCAAAAAATTAAGTAAGATTTAATTCCTCCCATCCTTGTGCAAATTAAGGTCATTATCCTACATGAACCATTTAGCTTCTTGCTAGCCCCTTGCTTGGAAAATTGTGCTCAATAAAAGGTACAATCATTTCTAAATTCTAAAATGTTATGTAAAAAAATCCTTCAATTACTCTCTGAACTCTGCACCAATTCTCCGCCCCCACCGCCCCCCATCTGCACCCGGCTTTGATGAAGTATAGCTGATCTATAATATTATATTAGTTTCAGGTGCATAACATAGTGATTTGACATTTTCATAGATTTCACATGATGCAAAGTTATTATAAAATATTGAATATAGTCCCTGTGCTGTACATTACATCTCCATGTCTTATTTATTTTATAACTAGTAGTGTGTACCTCTGAATCCCCTTCAACTATTTTGCCCATCCCTATGTTTCCTCTCCACAGGCAAATACTAGTTTTTCTTTCTGTTTCAATTTTTAGTTTTCACCTATAAGTGAAAACATAAAGTATTTGTATTTTTACATCTGACATTTCACTCAACATAATACCCTCCAGGTCACAGATGGCAAGAAAAAATTTAATTTGTTTTTTTATGGATGAGTAATATAACATTATATTACTATATATACATACAATCTTCTTATTCATTCATCTGTCTATGGTTGCTTAGGTTGATTCCATATCATTACTACTGTAAACAATTATATGAACATTAGGATGCATATATATTTTCAATTTAGTGTTTTTATTTTCTTTGGTTAAATACCCAGAACTGGAATTGCTGGATTGTATGGGCTCAATAAAGGAAAGAAATGGTAGGGACCTAACAGAAGCAGAAGATATTAAGAAGAGGAGGCAAGAATACACAGAAAAACTGTGCAAAACAGATCTTCACGACCCAAATAATCACGATGGTGTGATCACTCACCTAGAGCCAGACATCCTGGAATGTGAAGTCACGTGGGCATTAGGAAGCATCACTATGAACAAAGCTAGTGGAGGTGATGGAATTCCAGTTGAGCTATTTCAAATCCCGAAAGAGGATGCCATGAAAGTGCTGCACACAATATGCCAGCAAGTTTGGAAAACTCAGCAGTGGCCACAGGACTAGAAAAGGTCAGTTTTCATTCCAATCCCAAAGAAAGGCAATGCCAAAGAATGCTCAAACTACCACACAATTGCTCTCATCTCACACACTAGTAAAGTAATGCTTAAAATTTTCCAAGCCAGGCTTCAGCAATACATGAACCATGACCTTGCAGATGTTCAAGCTGGTTTTAGAAAAGGCAGAGGAACCAGAGATCAAATTGCCAACATCCAATAGATCATCAAAAAAGCAAGAGAGTTCCAGAAAAACATCTATTTCTGCTTTATTGACTATGCCAAAGCCTTTGACTGTGTGGATCACAATAAACTGTGGAAAATTCTGAAAGAGATGGGCATACCAGACCACCTGACCTACCTCTTGAGAAACCTGTATGCAGATGAGGAAGCTACAGTTAACTGGACTGTAACAACTGGACATGGAACAACAGACTGGTTCCAAATAGGAAAAAGAGTACATCAAGGCTGTATGTTGTCACCCTGCTTTTTTAACTTATACACAGAGTACATCATGAGAAACACTGGGCTGGAAGAAGCACAAGCTGGAATCAAGATTGCCGGGAGAAATATCAATAACCTCAGATATGCAGATGACACCACCCTTATGGCAGAAAGTGAAGAGGAACTAAAGAGCCTTTGGATGAAAGTGAAAGAGGAGAGTGAAAAAGTTGGCTTAAAGGTGAACATTCAGAAAACTAAGATCACCGTATCAAGTCCCATCACTTCATGGCAAATAGATGGGGAAACTGTGGAAACAGTGGCTGACTTTGTTTTTCTGGGCTCAAAAATCACTGCAGATGGTGATTGCAGTCATGAAATTAAAAGACGCTTACTCCTTGGAAGGAACGTTATGACCAACCTAGACAGCATATTAAAAAGCAGAGACATTACTTTGCCAACAAAGGTCCATCTAGTCAAGGCTATGATTTTTCCAGTAGTCATGTATGGATGTGAGAGTTGGACTATAAAGAAAGCTGAGCACTGAATAATTGATTCTTTTGAACTGTGGTGTTGGAGAAGACTCTTGAGAGTCTCTTGGACTGCAAGGAGATCCAACCAGTCCATCCTAAAGGAGATCCATCCTGGGTGTTCACTGGAAGGTCTGATGTTGAAGCTGAAGCTCCAATACTTTGGCCACCTGATGCGAAGAGCTGACTCATTGGAATAGACCCTAATGTTGGGAAAGATTGAGGGCAGAAGGAGAAGAGGACGACAGAGGATGAGATGGTTGGATGGCATCATCGACTCGATGGACATGGGTTTTGGTGGACTCTGGGAGTTGGTGATGGACAGGGAGGCCTGGCATGCTATGGTTCATGGGGTCGCAAAGAGCTGGACATGACTCAGTGACTGAACTGAACTGAAAGGCAGTTATATTTTTAATTTTTTGAAGAAACTTCACATTGTTTTCCACAGTGGTTGCATCCTATTTACACTCCCACAAACAGTGTACTAGGGTTCCCTTTTCTCCATCTCCATATCTTGGCCAACAACTGTAATTTCTTGTCTTTCTGATGATAACAATTCTAAAGGGTGTGAACTGTAATATTGCATTGCTGTTTTGATTTGCATTTCCCTGATTTAGATAGCATATTAAAAAGCAGAGACGTTACTTTGCCAACAAAGTGTGAGGGTAACAGGCAGGAAGGCCAGGGGTCTCCAAATGGAGGAAATAGGCTGCAAGTGTAAGACATTTTTATCTCTCTTAAGAGGCAGGAGGAAACAAACTAGCGATATTTTTTTCTTCTCTATACAAATTTAAAAGGAGGTTTCTCTTAAAATGCTGTGTTGCCATGACACCTGGTTTCACCTGAAGCTAGCTATTCTCGAACCTTGAGTTAACCAATACATTTTTCTTATGGAAATGTTTATCTAAGGCTATGTTAATGTGCTATGCATTTACCTCATACTCTAAGTTCTGCCAAAATGGCTCAAACTACTTGACAAACCAGTATGTTATACTCAGGTATTGTTCTCCTAATCTATGTAAACAAAACTATTTGTGTGGTAATCTGCCCTTCTACAAGATTCAAGTCCATCATTTTATGGCCTGAGATAAATTATCTGGTGCCATTCTGAATTTTAAGACATTCCTTTCTTTTCATTAACAGACTGCGAATGACTATATAACATACAGCTAAAGACTAGCATGGGGGTACTCTTTCTGTCCCCTTCTGATGCCTATGTCAGAAGCTTTCTCTATCTCCTTTATACTTTAATAAAACTTTACTACCCAAAAGCTCTGAGCGATCCAGCCTCGTCTCTGGCCCCGGATTGAATTCGTCTCCTCCTGAGGCCAAGAATCCCGGCGTCTTATCATTCAGAAACAACCTTTCAAAAGGTCCATCTAGTCAAGGCTATGGTTTTTCCAGTGGTCATGTAGGGATGTGAGTGTTGGACTGTGAAGAAAGCTTAGTGCCGAAGAATTGATGCTTTTGAACTGTGGTGTTGGAGAAGTCCCTTGGACTGCAAGGAGATCCACCCAGCCCATCCTAAAGGAGATCAGTCCTGGGTGTTCATTGGAAGGAATGATGCTGAAGCTGAAACTCCAGTACTTTGGCCACCTCATGTGAAGTGTTGACTCACTGGAAAAGACCCTGATGCTGGGAGGGATTGGGGGCAGGAGGAGAAGGGTGCGACAGAGGATGAGATGGCTGGATGGCATCACCGACTCAATGGACATGTGTTTGAGTAAACTCCGGGAGTTGGTGATGGACAGGGAGGCCTGGCGTGCTGCGATTCATGGGGTCACAAAGAGTTGGACACGACTGAGTGAACTGAACTGAACTGAACTGATGTTTAATGACATTGAGCATCTTTTTTTATGCCCATTGGCCATCTGTGTGAGTTTTCTGGAAAAATGGTTATACGGGTCCTCTGCCCATTTTAAAAAATCAAATTGTTTGCTTTTTTGATATTTATTTGTATGAGTCTTTATATGTTAGCTGTTAGCCCCTTACCATACACATCATTTGTATATATCTTCGTTAATTCAGTAGGTTATCTTTTCTTTCTGTTGATGGTTTCCTTCATTATGCAAAATCTTTTTAGCTTGATTTTGTCCCATTTGTTTATTTTTACCTATTTTTGATCCCCAGAGGAGACAAAGCCAAAAGATATTGCTAAGGTGGATGTCAAAGTGCATACTGCCTATGTTTTCTTAAAAAAGTCTATGTTTTCAGGTATTCCCCTTAAGTCTTTAACACATCCTGAATTCTTAATTGCATTATCCACATGGATACAAAACAGTCTGCCACTGTATCCACTCAGGCAGTGGTTATCATATTTTTTGAATTTTATGAACCATACATTTAAAAATGAGAACTGCTGTAGATTTTCCATATTTATAATTTTCCAACTAATGTGTTTTCCATATGTACATATTTAAACTCCAACTTTAATCTCTGATGTTCTAAACAAAATCAAAGAATAAATGACAGTCAATTTAGCTTCTGTCAATGTAAACAGCATATGTCAGTACAATTTTTCATGTGTACAAGTCTTTGGAATTAAGCTAATATGTATATAAATTCAATGATATGTTCAGTGCAAAGCAAATAATGAACATTCTATCATGGACTACAGTGTGCTCAAATTGAATTGGAATGAACAATAAATTATGGTGGACAGTATGCTGCTAAAGATGGTCTTCTGGTGTCAAAATCAGTCAAATGTTATCTAAAAAAGTAACATTATAACCCAGATGAAGTAGCCTTGTAAGTATGTAAGGAATGGTACAGAGGAGGTGCACAAACACAGTGTGTTTTAATTTTTTAAAACAAGATTAAATTTAAATCTCTAGTTAGTAAACCCCATAATGAAAAGTGAAAAAATAAAAGAAAAGAAAACAGCAGCTAAAATTCTAGTAAACGGATTAAATTGTTTCTTCAATGTAGATATACTGGGCACTGGAGAAGAAATCAATACGGCTTTCTTGGTGAAATAGCTGAAAATTATCTGAAAATATCCTTGCAATCCATTAAAAGCTTTTATTGTTTACAAAAAAGTCAACTAATTCTGCTAAAATAAAATTTAACCCACCCCCCAAAATCAAATTTTTGGCCTGTTAGCATGAGGAGCCATGTGTAGCCACTTTCCAGTGAAAGAGGTGAAAATTACTTAGAGAGGAAAAAACAATTTAAAGTCTCTGGAAATGATCCTAAGGTAATACAGCAAATTAAGCATCATTTATTCAAAGAAGCCTTTAAAGATACTGTAAGAAAAGCAAGAGTCTATTGTCTTTGAGCCAAGACTGCCACCCTCCTACCTTCCTTTCAGCTGATCTGCTTCTTGTCTCTTTATGTTTATTTGCATTTTCCAGGACTTATACAATAGGAGTACTAGTAATTAGACCATTCATGTAATATGCATTGAGTATTTTTCTGTTAATTTTAGAGTGGACTGCCTTTTGAAACTCTGTGGGTTGACTTAAAAATAGTAGTTAAGGAAAATATCATGTTTTGAAGCAGAAGGTTGAGGTCACCATATATATAGAATTTTGTTATCTTTAATAAACCTGCTTGGAGGGAAAAAGTCATGCAAATAAGATCATACATAATATACACTTTTGTGACTGGCTTCTTTATTTTTAAAATTATTTATTTATTTATTTTGCCATGCAGCATGTGGGATCTTTATTCCTTGACCAGGGATCAAATCCATGTCCCCTGCATTGGAAGCACAGAGTCTGAACCACTGGACCAGCAGGAAAGTCCCATGATTGGTTTCTTTAACTCAGTATATGAATTTTCAGACACATCCAAGGACGTATTATTACTTCATTCATTTTTATTGTCACATAGCATTCCATCAAAGATATATGCTGTATTTTGTTTATCCTTTCACAGGGGCATTTAGATTGCTTTTAGCTTTTGATTACAATGAATAAAACTACTATTATCATTTATGTAAAATTTTTAAGTGGACTTTTTCTTTCATTTGACTTAGGTAAATTTCTGAATGAAATGACTAAGCCATAAAGTAGAAATAGATATACATTCATCCTTAAAAGACATTTCTAAAAGTTTCCCAATGTTTTTTTAAAACCTTTAAAAATGTCTAGCCATTCTAGAAGGTGTATATTGCATTATATACCTATTCTACAAGGCAAATACTACAATTCCTCTATTGAATAAACATTTAGATTGCTTTCAGATTTCTTGTTTTAATTTGGAAAATGCAATAAAAATCCTTCCACATATGTCATAATGCATGTATATGAGCTGTACTTGGGATAGATTTGTAGAGGCATAAGTATCAGCTCAATATATGTGGAAAATTGAAAGCTAATTCTATATCATAGTGGCTGGTGGCTCAGTAGTAAAGAATCTTCCTATCAGTGCAGGAGACACAGTTCAATCCCTGAGTCAGGAAGATCCTCTGGAGAAGGAAATGGCAGCCAACGCCAGTACTCTTGCCTGGGAAATCCCATGGATCAAGGAGCCTGGCAGGCTGCAGTCCATGGGGTCACAAAAAAGTCAGACACAACTTAGTTACTGAACAACAACAACAATTATAATATCAATTTCCTCTCAAAAATGCTTATTAAAATGTCTTTCCCTTCCAGTTCTAGCTATAGCAAACTAGTTCAGAGCAGGGCAAACTTCCCACCAGGATGAACTGGAAAATGAGATACAGTTTTAAAAATCTGATTGAACACATTGAAGAGGAGTCAAATCAGCCACCATGTTTAGAAAGTCATTTCATCTCTCTGAGAACACCTAGATAGAAAACTTATTGAGAAAATTCCCCACATTCTACAATTGTTTATTCTTTTGAAATATCCTGTTCATCAATGGAAGAAAATATAATATGTACTTCATGCTTTCCTAGTGATTATGGTTTTGAGTTCAAAGAAACACCAGATTTCTCCCTTAGCCCATGGGAGAAGAGAATATGTTATGAATCCACAATCTGTTACTTATGAGCTCTTGAAGAATTGGCCAATTTCCTTCAACTCTTGGAATCTCATCTTTCTGACTTTAAAAATATGGGTAGTGATATCTAAGGGGTTTTCCTGCTAACTAACAAAATTATTAAGAAGAAATTTGAGACATAATGTTTTAAAAGTTCTTACCCTAAGAATAGCAGTCACTCAGATATTGCTCTACTTCCTCTTCAGTTTTCTAATTTTGTTTGACTTTGCTCAAAATGATTTTAGGCCTTCTTCTTCTCTGCAGGGCAGTGAGCTGGACATTATTGCTTTATTGTTTCAGCTGCTTAGGGAGGAGATAAGTTAAATGCCTGCCAGGTTTAGTTGCTTTCTCTACAAGAAGCTTGCTTACTCATTCTTTGTGGGGAGTCTGTTTCCTGGGTCAATAATGGATTCAGTTTCCCCTAGATTTAGTCAATTGCCACAGGTCTGAGGCAGACAGGCCTTGATGTTAGGAGTTCAATTTACTGCTTTCATGGTCTGATTTCAGGTAGTGATTTTGCCTTTTTTTTTTTTTTTTTTAACTTTGTAACTTGAGATTACATATACATCTAGCAGGATTTAGAAACATACTTATGCTCACTGTGTGAGGGAGTTCCCAAGGAATCTGAGAGTCCACAACAAATGCTACTAGTCCACTCTTAAGCAAGTTATTGTCTTGCATCTTTCTATCTCCATCTCAGAGATACATGCACACAGTTGTCCTTTGCACAAAGCTTTATTGAAGGGAACTGGGACCACATATTCATTGATGGAGCCAATAAGGGCCCAAGAAATTAAATTGTTTGGTCCATTTTTAGTTGGTGTATTTCCAAAGCTTGTCACTTTTTTTTTGTTTTAACTATATTCCTTGTGATACACCTTCTCCCCTTTCAACTTTCCAAGAACAACTCATCGTCTATTCTTTTGAATACCAACTTCTATCCCTACATTATTCCAGAGAATCACAATAATTACCATTTTGATCTAAGAAGACTCAACCAAAATCCTCATGTTCCATAAGTTTGAAATAAAAATTCATTTTTTTATTTGAAAGTGTATACTACACAGCACATATAATAACTATACTTCAATCACTCCACTGAATTAATTATAGTTTCTGACCTGCTTTAGGGGAAAAAGGTCATTAGGTGGCGATTCAACTTTCTTTTCCAGGACTTTCTGTCCTTTTTTTTAAAACTCTACAATAGTTTTATGTTTTCACTGTTCCTGTTCTCTAGTAAATCTTCAATTAAATTTTTTGTTTGTTTTGTTTTAAAATCAAGAGAACACTGTGGACCAATGTCACTGTAAACTCTTATAGTAGGGACAGAATTTAGGAAAAGGAAAAAACAAATCCAAATATATCTTCTTTTGAATTCTGAGAAATACTTCCCTAAATGAAGATTGAAACCGAAGTACTGAAATCATTTGAAAATCTTCCAGGTGAAAATAAGAATACTATAATGTGAAGCATGCTGCATAACAAATATTGGATGTCCCCATATCTTTGTCACTTGATTTCTGCATTTATTTAGACAAAATTATATAAGAAGCTATGACATATCATTTGTTTGTATTTTTTTTTGCAGATAAAATAATTTAATGAACATAAAGTATATAAAACACTACCTGGCACATAGTAAAGGGTCAATAAATGTTAGGTATAGTTTAGAGGAAAAAAAAAAGAATACTACAGAACTCATTGAAAATAAAAACATAGTCCAATTTATTGATATTGGTCATTTAAATATGATTCACAATGTAAAATACTATTAGATTTTTTCAAGTTGATGTAAATGTATGAGAAGAGGAAATAAATGAAGGAAGGTACAGTGAAGATGATACCTTGTGTTGTTATTTTTTGTATCTGAGTGTCACAAAATTTTGTTAGTAGTAATGTGACTGTGACCCTTATTTATTGCACATCTCTATAATCTGCCTGAGTCCATTTTCATTTAAAAATGTACAGTGTATGGTTATGTATGATCATATGAATGGTGCCTAAACAATTCCCATTAACAATGGTTTATTTCTGTGGTGCCCTTTCCTTCAGATATAACTTTGGAACTCTACTGTGTTAGGAAATGTTCTTTAGGGCTTAGACATGAGGAATATTCCCATTTGAACTTTGATAATATCTAAGCTTCTATGTGTAGATAAGACCCTGATGCTGGAAAAGATTGAAGGCAGCAGGAAAAGGGGATGACAGAGGATGAGATGGTTGAATGGCATCACTGACTCAATGGACATGAGTTTGAACAAACTCCAGGAGTTGGTGAAGGACAGGGAAATCTGGTGTGCTGCAGTCCATAGGTCACAAAGAGCCATATATGACTGAGCAACAACAACAAATGCTTCTATGACGTCTTTCAAAATTCGTGTTTGGGTCAACAATGCCAAAGAAGCTGTACTTACCACTGATAGGGTTGTTGTTACACATTTTATTTTGTAACAATCCTCTTATTCATAGTCATTTCTATATAAATATATAATATTCAGTCTAGTCAAAGCTTTGTTTTTTTCCAGTAGTCATGTAGAGATGTGAGAGTTGGACTATAAAGAAAGCTGAGGGCCAAAGAATTGATACTTTTAAACTGTGGTGTTGGATAAGACTCTTGAGAGTCCCTTGGACTGCAAGGAGATCCAACCAGTCCATCCTAAAGGAAATCAGTCCTGAATAGTCATTGGAAGGACTGATGCTGAAGCTGAAGCTCCAACACTTTGACCACCTGATGCGAAGAACTGACTCACTGGAAAAGACCCTGATGCTGGGAAGGATTGAAGGCAGGAGGAGAAGGGGAAGACAGAGGGTGAGATGGTTGAAGAGCATCACCAACTCGACGGACATGAGTCTGAACAAGTGCTGGGAGTTGGTGATAGACAGGGAAGCCTGGAGTGCTGTGCTGCCATCCATGCGGTCACAAAGAGTCAGACATGACTGAGACACTGAACTTAACTGATTGAGTAGATATCTCTCCCCCTAATGACTTAGACTGTAAAAATCTTGAATTTTCCATACTTAACAATTTTTAACATTAAGAGGAAACACTTTTACTGACATGAGAGAATAATAGAAGAAATGCATGTTCTGTATATGTGCATACAAACAAATGTATATCTAAAACATTTATGTGTCTCTATATTTATGCATGAAACATGCTTCTTGTATATGTATCTCTTCGTGTATATATATACATGAAATATACTATAGAAACTTACACAAATAATAAGCATATAGCTTAATAAATGTTCACATAGTGAATAAAGCTTGCAAAAATCACCTAGTTTGAGAAACAGAACCTTACCAGAAATGTGCAAGCCCCCTTCAAACTCCCTCACTTCCAAAGGTAACTGCAATCCTAGCTTCTAACATAGATTAATTTTAGTTTAGTGTTTTGTTTTTTTTTTTAGTAGATTTCTTTTTTGTTTTCACTCTGTGAAGCTTCAGAATTTACATATAACCATGTTAGGGTAGGAAACTTAATGCTCAAGACCTCTCAGCTCTCCAGTTGTATCACTCCAGTGCTTTAAGATTGCAATAGCTCTGCTGGTTTCTTAATTCCCCGGCAATACTTCTCAGCTGGGTGGTTTCCAGTCCTGCACCCAGAATCACAAAACGCCTTCTGAGAAATGCTGCTGATCTCCTCACCCTTCTCCTCTTCTTGCATCATTCCCTCTCATTTCTAGCTGTTTATTTAGCAGGTCTCTGACGCCATCAAGAGTTGATGAATTGGGTTTCATCTAGCTTTTTTTTTAGTTGATGGGATCATTGTACCCTTATAAGATGCTCTATCTTACTTAGAAACAGAAAATAAGAATATAATACATGAAATAAAATTTTGACCTATATTCTACATCATGGTATGGCCATTTATTTTGGTTGTGGTCAGAGACAGCAATAACCATGAAGATAAAACTAATTTAAAAAGTAGTTGATTAGCTCTGACTTGTCTGAAATAATTAACTGAAATATTAAGACAGGAAAAGATAAGCTGTTAAATAAAATATTGATAGTGCTGGACTCTTGATTAGAAATAAATAAAATTCTCTTTATTCCATGACAAGTAAAATATAAATCATACTAATAAATGTTAATAAATGTTTCCACTCAGGTGTTTCTGTCTGGGGTTAAGACAGTACTCACTGAAATTATGGAAGCTATCAGCCATAGTGTTTGTCTGCACATTTAAATCAGAACCTCGGTAAAACCATAGTTACTTTCAGCATTCAAAACTTTAAAACCAAGGTCTGCTTCACACCTGTCAGAATGGCTATTTTCAAAAATATAAGAAATAACAAGTGTTGATGAGGATGTAGAGAAAAGAAATCCTTGTACTCTATTGGTGAGGATATAAATTGGTGCAGTCACCATGGAAAACACTATAGAAGTTCCTCAAAAAAATAAACAGGAACTATTTTATATATATATATATATATATATATATATGTATGAAAGAGTGAAGTGAGTGAAGTTGCTCAGTTGTGTCCGACTCTTTGCAACCCCATGGAATGTAGCCCACTGGCTCCTTGGTCCATGGAATTTTCCAGGCAAGAATACTGGAGTGGGTTGTCATTTCCTTCTCCAGGGTATCTTCCCATCCCAGGGATCGAACCCGGGTCTCCTGCATTGTAGGCAGACGCTTTACCATCTGAGCTACCAGGAAAGCTCCTATATATATATAAAGCTCATATACACACACACACACACACACACACACACACACATACACACACACAAATATGTGTGTGTGTGTGTGTGTTGCTCAGTTGTGTCTGACTCTTTGTGATCCCATGGACTGTAGCCCATCAGGCTCCTCTGTCCATGGGAATTCTCTAGGCAAGAATACTAGAGTGGGTAGCCATGCTCTCCTCCAGGGGATCTTCCCAACCCAGGCATTGAACCCAAGTCTCCTGCATTGCAGACAGATTCTTTCCTATTGGAGCTACATATACATATATATAAAACCTGGCAATTCCACTTCTGGGTATTTATCTAAAGATCTAAAGAAAAATGAAAAAAACTAACTCAAAAATATATATGCAACCTCATGTTCACTGTAACAATGCTTATGATAGCCAAGATATGGAAACAGTTTAAAAACCCATCAATGGATGGATAAATTTTACATATATACAAATAATATGTATTATATGTTATTGTCATAAAAAAAGAAAGAAATCTTGCCATTTGTTACACCAGAGATGGATATTAAGGGCATTATGCTAAGTGAAATAAGTCAGGTAGAAGAAAGATAAATGCATATGATCTTGGTTATGTATGGAAGTCAAAATTAAGGTCATAAACGTAGAGAACTGATTGGTGGTTGTCAGAGGAAGAGTGGTTATGGATTAAATGGGTAAAGGGGATCAAAAGATACAAACTTTTAGTTATAAAATAAGAAAGGCTTGTAATATAATGCGTAGCATGACAATTAAAATTAATAATCCTGTATGTAATAGTTGCTAAGAGAACTGATCTTAAGAGTTCACATATCACAACAAGAAAAAATAATTGCAACTATGTATAGTAAGGGATGCTAATTAGAATTTTTGTGGTGATCATTTTGCAATATATACAAATATCAAATCATTTTGCTGTTTTCCAGAATCTGATATAATTGTGTGTCAATTACACATCAATAACACTTTTTAAAAAATTTAAAAATGTAGAATGCAATAAATAAAAGCAGGAAAGAAAAAAAAAAACTCTTGAGTAAACTCACATTCTGGGATGCTAGTCTTAGAACCTATAACTTATTAGAAGCACCTTCAGGATTAGACTAAGCATTCTAGACTCGAAAATAACATTTGTGATGTGCTGGTAATAGGTTTAATGCCTCTCAGTTTCAATTATACCCTTTCTGCTTATGATATAACAACTGCTCTACACCATTTAAATACTTTTTTCTTTGCAAGTTGGCTGGCTCTTGAACTTTGTCAGTAGAGAGTACTGGAGAGACATGGCAGGAGGGCAGGGATTAGCTTACTGTTCTGCTGTGGACTTTAGGTGGGCTGTGAAAGTATGCATACGCTGGTGCCTGGCTCCTGCAAGATCAGCAGCTTCTCCAGCCTTCTGCTCCTGCAGCACATGGCTTCCACAGTGCCTAGTGCCTGCATGGACAGCTCCTCCAGCACCAGGCTCTGCAAATGCATGCCGTTTCTCCAGCGCTCAGCCCCTGGAATGCACAGGGACCAACAACAACTATGGTAAGAAAGTTTTCCCAGAAACTCAGTGACCATCCATAATGATTTACTCAAGATTGAGGAGACCCATGGAATATGGGACTTTCTATTTATAATTGGGACATTCTCAAATAGACCATAATGAGATCGGTCACCTTATGGGCAGCTCCTTTGACTTGGTTTAGTAACGTCTCGGGGGTCACCACCCATGAAGCTTTCTCCGGAACCCTAGAAGGCATGCTCAAGGTCACCCAGATGGCAGTTTAGTGGCTTCTCTGCCATCTAGGGGACCACAGTTGTCACCTCCACTATGGTTTGTATCACAAATTTGGGGGTGGGGTACACTATTGAGATAAAACACCCAAGGACTAGGGCTTGCTCCTTATTCACTATTCCTATAATATTTAGTGGTCTCTTTACTTGTATGTGTGTGTGTGTGCGCGTGTGTGTGTGTATGTGCTAAGTCACTTCAGTCGTGTCAGACTCTTTGAGACCCTATCGGTTGTAGCCCACCAGGCTCCTCTGTCCATGGGAGCAAGTATACTGGAATGGGTTGCCATTCTCTCCTCCAGGGGATCTTCCCAACCCAGGGACTGAACCTGCATCTCTTTTGTCTTCTGCATTGGTAGGCGGGTTCTTTACCACTAGGGCCACCTGGGAAGCCCTCTCTTGACAATGAGCCAATACCCTGTTACTCCAATTCCCTATTACAGTTAATAGAGTAAGTCCCCTAAATATGACTTTCCATTTACAGAGTGTTTTATTAAGTCCGATTTGTTTGTAAGTCCAAAAAAATTAGCCTAGATACCCAACTAGCACAATCAGCTCTAAAGCACTGTAATGTAATACATTTATAATACTTTTCACACAAATAATGCATGAAAAACAAAAATAAAGAAAACATTTTAAATCTTACAATACAAGCAAATCAACCCTGAATATTCACTGAAAGGACTGATGCTGAAGCTGAAGCTCCAATACTTTGGCCACCTGATGCAAAGAGCCGACTTATTGGAAAAGCCCCTGATGCCAGGAAATATTGAGAGCAGGAGGAAAAGAGGACGACAGAAAATGAGATGACAGCATGGCATTACTGACTCAATGGATATGAGTGTGAGCAAACTCTGGGAGATGGTGAAGGACAGGGAAGCCTGGCGTGCTGCGGTCCATGGCGTCTCAAGGAGTTAGACATGACTTAGTGACTGAACAACAACAGTAGCTTGAAAAGTACAAAACAGCAGCTGACATATAGGGGCTGGCATCAAGTGAAGAGGCGAGAAGAGTTACTGAGGCAGGAGGGAGAAGAGGTGGGAGATGGTAGAGCTAAAGGATTGTCAGCAATAGGAGATGGAGAGCAAGCTGCAATTTCACTTATGCCTGATGTTGGTGGAATGCCTGTTAGCTTCTTTTGAAAGTTTACAACTTGAGGGCTCCTATGTAGGGAAGTTACTGTAATTTTTAAAATGTGAAATTTTCCTGAATCAAATTTGTGTCTGGATTCTGTTTTCTGTTTGTACCCAGGCTGATAAATAAAATATATTAATTTTTAAACTAGCACTTAGAACACTTTCTGGCATATAGGAGGTGCCAAATACAGAATGTTAATATATTAACATATACATATATATATGTATACGTGTGTGTGTGTTGGCAAGAAAATTTTATCAATCCCCTCTCATTGAATTGAGCAATTAAAAGACATTTTAAAAAAGCTTTTTGTGAAAAGATAGACCTTTTTCTTATACCATGATATTAAACTGGACAGAAGAATATTAAAGCTGAAGAATTATACATTTTTTCTTATCTTGTTTCATTCCAAAAGTACCATGGCAATAAAATTTTAGTCAAAGTCTGAAATAATAAAATGGTCTGCCTGGATACACTAGGGAATAAAGGCTTTCAAAAATCTTCAGTTGTTAATAATACTTTGAGTGAGAAAATGAAGAATAATTCTCTTCACTGTTAGAATTTATGGCCTTCTTAGAGTAGCCCAGAATGGCAGGGCCTGAAAAGGGACTGAAATTTTAAAGGCGGGTTAGGGCCATCATTAAAAAGTGAAAGTATTAGTAGCTCTGTCATTTCTGATTCTTTGCAACCTCATGGACTGTAGCACACCAGCCTCCTCTGTCCATGGAGTTCTCAAGGCAAAAATACTGAAGTGGGTTGCAATTCCCTTCTCCAGGGGATCTTCCCAACCAAGGGATCTAACTGGGGTCTCCTGCATTGCAGGCAGATTCTTCACCATCTGAGGACTAGTGGCTAATTACAGCATCACAGCATGGGAAGCGCCACCTTAATGGGCAAAGTTTCAGGATGAGAACGTTACAACAAAAACAGGTCACACCAATGATGGAAATTTAATGTTTCCTTTGAGTTACATGCCACATAGAGGCTATAGTAATTCTTTTAACATTCATAATTGTGCTTGCATTTCTTAGCAAGAACAGCTACATCGATTTATTCTCCAGCATTTTTCACTGTTATTTGAGATTTTGCAGAGTTCTTTTGCTTATTTGGGGAAGCTATCTTGATTTCTTATTACAATAATCATGTTCCTCATGTTCTCACTTTTTGTTTTTGAGAGGAAGACTCTTCATACAGCATGTATTTTCTGTATCACAGAGTTTACAGTCCTTTGTTGCCCAATGTCTTGAAAATCATTTTCTTCAGAAGTTTAGTCTTTTTTTTTTTCCTATAAGATGAGAAGGTAAAATCTGATCTTTGTTCTTAGATCATCAATCTTATTGGAGGCTACTCAAGATTTTATGGAGCTTTCTTTGTGGTTGAGTGGTAAAGAATCTGCCTACAATGTAGGAGATGTGGGTTCAATCCCTGGGTCAGGAAGATCCCCTGGAAAAGAAAATGGCAACTCACTCCAGTATTCTTGTCTGGGAAATCCCACGGATAGAGAAGTCTAGTAGGCTACAGTCCATGGAGTTGGAAAGAGTGGGACATGACTTAGCTACTAAACAAAAACAACAACAAAAAACAAGAAGATTTTATACTAGTATTATATTATTAGGGAAACTGAACTAGGACTGGAATTTTAAAATTTTTAAACTTTTAATGCTTTTTAGCTGATAGAAACCTGAGACCCTTAGCTTAAGTCACTCTCTCAGAGAAATGGAACAAGGAACCTAACTTATGTGAATAAAGATTCAGAGTACAAATCAATTATAAGGTTTAGTTAGTGAAATTGTACAAACCTTACAACTATATAAGGTTTAGCTAGTGAAACTTTTTTCAAGCATGTTTAAACTGTACTTGAAGCTGATGCCAGACATATGTGTTGGTAAATTTCATTTTATAAATTGGTCTCTACAAACGGATATTCTTGTTATATTGTGATGACAAAGTATTGGGATTTCTGGGGTATTCTCTTCTACATGTGTCTCCTCTGTTTATGGAATTTTCTAGGCAAGAACACTGGAGTGGGTTGCCATTCCCTTCTCCAGGGGATCTTCCTGACCCAAGAATCAGACCCAGGTCTTCTGCATTGCAGGCAGTTTCTTTACCGTGTGAAGCACCAGGGTAGCCCATTCTGTTCTGTGGTGACAAAGGAAAAGAAGAATGAAGATGATTTGAGTGAAGCCATACATGTCACCTATAGTATATACCACATTGCTCTAGGTACACTGAAAGATCACATATATGATTGCTAAAATAAAGAGTAGAAGAAGAATAATAGCAAAAGAAACAACAAAGAATTGATTTCCAAAATATATAAACAGATCATACAACTCAATACCAGAAAAACAAACAATCCAATCAAAAAGCAAGAAAAAGACCTAATCATACCTAACCTAACCTCTTCAAAGAAGATATATAGATGGCTAATAAACACATGAAAAGATGCTCAACATCACTCATTATTAGAGACATGCAAATCAAAACTACAATGAGTTACCCACCTCACACTGGTCAGAATCACCATCATCAAAAAGCCTACAAACAAACAAAAAAACCTACAAACAATAAATGCTGGAGAGGGTGTGGAGAAGAGGGAACCCTCTTGCATTGCTGGTGGGGATGTAAACTGATACAGCCACTATGGAAGACGGCATGGAGATTCCATAAAAAACTAGGAATAAAACCACCATATGTCCCACTACAAGGCATATACCCTGAGGAAACCAAAATTGAAAAAGAAACATGTACTCCAATATTCACTGCAGCACTATTTGCAATAGCTAGACATGGAAGCAACCTAGATGCCCATCCACAGATGAATGGATAAAGAAACTGTGGTACATACGCACAATGGAATATTACTCAGTCATAAAGAGGAATGCATTTGAGTCAGTTCTAATGAGGTGGATAAACCTAGAGCCTATTATACAGAGTGAAGTAAGTCAGAAATAAAAAGATAAATATCATATTCTAACTCATATATATGGAATCTAGAAGGATGGTGCTGAAGAATTTATTTGCAGGACAACAGTGGAAAAACAGACATAGAGAACAGACTTAGGGACACAGTGGGGAGGTGAGGAAGGAGAAGGTAAGTTGTATGGAGAGAGTAACATGGAAACTTACAATACCATATGTAAAATAGGATAGCCAAGGGGAATTTGCTGCATGCCTCAGGGAACTCAAACAGGTGCTCTGTAACAATCTAGAGGGGTGGGATGGGATGGGAGATGGGAAGGAGGTTCAAGAGGGAAGGGACATATGTAGACCTAAGGCTGATTCATGTTGATACTTGGCAGAAAACAACAAAATTCCAAACAATGATCCATTAAAAAAAAAAAAAAAGAAGAATAGCTAAAATCATAATATCATGATGTTGATGTGAGAACATAAGAATTTGAGGGTAATGAATTTAGTAACAATGAATGCTGACATTTTCAGTGCTAGTTTTCCTATGTAAAAATATGGGTTGAGTCATTTGGCATATAATGACAATAAGGCTTTACATGTTTATAATTCCCTTTATCTCAAGAGCTACATGCACCATACTGCAGAAAGATCGAGGGATGACATTTGAGGTGAGGTTTTTGAAGGAAGAGTGATTTTTCAATTACAAAAGAGAAGAGCTGTCAAAGATCAGGAAACATAATAGGCAAAGATAGACATAAAAACTCTGAACACTAACATAATTTTGGGAAAATGTTAGTTTTATAGCACTATATTAATTCAACAAATACTTATTGAATTTCTTATATAATGTAGGCAATCTAGTCGGTAGCAACAGATGATTTCATAGCTGACATATTGTTAAGAAAGGAAGAATAAAATTGGCTAACCCTCCAAACAAACTGAAGGGTCTGTATCTATCTATATGTTTTAACAATAGTTTTAATTTTTATTACTTTCTTCAGTCATTGCCTCTTATGTAAAAATTGGTATTTTGCTAATTGATGTTAACAATTTTTTTTTCTTAGTAATGAGATAGTTTTTGAGTCAGTTCTCAAAATAGGAGTAAGATGAATGTAAATTCCTCTAGTTTTCATGTTATATTTTCACTACCATTCATTTCAAAATAATTTTTAACTTAAATTTTAATTTCTTCTTTGACCAATGGATTATTGAGAATTTTATTACTTAATTTATAATCAGCTGGATATTTTGTAGATACCTTTTAATTACTGACGTCTAGCTTATCTTCATTCAACTCAGAAAATATTTATTGTATAATTTCTATCCCTTAAGGTAAGTTAAGCCCTTTTTTAATAGCCTGGCATATGGTCAATTTTGGTAAATAGTCCATGAACTCCTTAAAACAATGTCATTCTATACTAGTTGAGTACAGTGTTTAATATGTGCTAGTTTGGATAAGTATGCCAAATTTTTTATTATCTAGATATACTGTAACTTAAAAAAATTTAATATGTCCAAAAGTTCTTTTACACACCATCTTTCATTTGTTCTTATTGCCTTAGAGGCAACTTTGTAACTTTCTTTTCTAAAGTTGAAGTATAGTTGATTTACAGAGTTGGGCTCATTTCTGCTGTACAGTAAAGTGATTCAGTTATCTATCTATCTATCTGTCTATCTATCTATATATGTATATATATATATTCTTTTTTTCTATTATTCTCCATCATGATTTATCACAGAATGTTGAATATAATTCCCAGTGCTGTGGAATAAGATTTTATTGTGTAAAGATATTATTTGAAAATACCTAGCACCATTTCAGTCTTTAGTCTACCCCTGGTAGGTATGATGATAAACTCATAACAGGAATGCTTCTGTCTGTATTCAAAAACAGACGTAGATTGAATGGAAGTGGTCAGGGCACAGCTTCATGCTGTATACTTTTTATAATTTTAAGTTTACTGCTTTCTTAAATATACGTAGTGAAATTTTTGAATACAGCAAAAAAATTACAGTAGGTACAACACTTAACAAAATCACCTTGTTAAAGTGAAAAGAAGAAAATAAGGGAGGTTTCTCAAAATGTAAATTATAACTATGTTTATCTTAATTTCTAATAAAATGGTTAACTTTGCTTTTAAAATAAAATGCATTTAAAATAAAATGGGATAAAATATCAATAGAAGTATTTTTGTCTCATGGCATTACATATAATAATATGTAATACATATTACATAATACACAGACAATGGACATGGCATACATGTAATAATCCTGATAAATTTGTGGTTGACTATTACACTGTCAGAGAAGGCAATGGCAACCCACTCCAGTACTCTTGCCTGGGAACTCCCATGGATGGAGGAGGCTGATGGGCTACAGTCCGTGGGGTCGCTAAGAATCAGACATGACTAAGCGACTTCACTTTCACTTTTCACTTTCATGCACTGGGGAAGGAAATGGCAGCCCACTCCGGTGTTCTTGCCTGGAGAATCCTAGGGACAGGAGCCTGGTGGGCTGCCGTCTATGGTGTCGCAGGGAGTCGGACACGACTGATGTGACTTAGCAGCAGCAGCATTACACTGTCAGGGCTTCCCATGTGGTCCAGGGGTAAAGAGTCTGCCTGCCAATGCAAAAGTCACAAGAGATGCAAGTTCAATCCCTGGGTCAAGATGATCCCCTGAAGTAGGAAAGGGCAGTCCACTCCAGTATTCTTGCCTGGAAAATTCCACAGATAGAGGTGTCTAGCAGGCTACAGTCCCTGGCGTTGAAAGAGTCAGACACGACTGAATGACTGAGCATGCAGATACAATACACTGTCAGCTGGTACTGTGCAATTTTCATGTGATTGCTCACAAACTAGCTATTTACCTTGTGACTGGCCTGAGCATACACATTAACATAAAATCAAAATTCAATATTTGCTTATTAAATTATTTATTACAATATGAGGGATAAAATTGTATGATGTCTCTACTTTAAAGCATTTCAGCAAACTAACAATAGACACAGCAAATATACAAAATGTTAGCACTTAGAAATACTGCTGACCTCCCTATCCAAGGACTCTATATCCACATTTTCAACCAACCACCTATCAGAAAAATTCAGAAAAAAAATTCAAAAAAATTCCAGAAAAGTAAAACTCGAGTCTGCCACACTCTAGAAGGCAACTGTACTATTTATACATCATTTGCATTGGATTTCTAACTACTTACTTTGTTACATAGTAAGTGTTACATAGCACTTACTTTGTATGAAGTATTATAAGTGATCTAGAGAGGATTTAAAGTATATGGAGAATGTATATATGTTACATATCAATACCATGCTATTTTACTCTATGATAAGGGACGAGCATCTGGAGATTTTGGTATCTGAGAGAGTCCTGGAACCAACCCTCACAGACAATGATGGGCAACTGTGTAAGTAACAAGCACTTGGGTGTTTGTAATACTAGTCTATTTCTTTTATATGTTAAAATTTTTTCATAACAAAGTGAAAATCAAAAGACTTAACAAGTTGTGTCTTTAAACACATCTACCACAATTATTACAGATGTTGTCATGCAATTTCGTGCAGTTTAAAACAAAATGTTGAAAATGATTCAGGTAACAGATTCTTCAAGTGATGTAGAAAGCTATTATCATTTCTCCTGAGATTCTGAAAACAAAGACCTTATAAACTAAATATTTTATTCGGGTTTTAAAAATCCACACTTTTTCTTTGAGTATTTTCTTATTCATTTATCATCGCAATTTTTTTTCTTAATATCTCATGAGAAAACAGAAGGCAACTTATCCAAGAAGATTTTACTACTTATCTGGAATGTGACAAATAATCATATGAGCTAACATTTGTTAAGGATTCCCCAGTGTCTTAGTGGTAAAGAATCCACTTGCCTAGCGGGAGATGTGAGTTCGATCCCTGAGTCAGGAAGATCCCATGAAGGCGGGCATGGCAACCACTCTAGTATTCTTGCCTGGAGAATCCATGGGTCACAAAAGAGTTGGAAACAACCGAGCGACTAAAAATCGACAAGCTTTGGTTGTTATTTTTGTTAGTTATTTTGTTAGTTATTACTGTTAGTTAACTAACAACCTTTGTTCGTTATTTTTCTGTGACAAGCACTACTCTTTGCGACACAACAGGTGTTAAAGTATTTAATATAGAGAGCTAGACTTAAGAATGGAGAAGGCAATGGCACCCCACTCCAGTACTCTTGCCTGGAAAATCCCATGGACGGAGGAGCCTGGTAGGCTGCAGTCCATGGGGTCGCTAAGAGTGGGACACGACTGAGCGACTTCACTTTCACTTTTCACTTTCATGCACTGGAGAAGGAAATGGCAACCCACTCCAGTGTTCTTGCCTGGAGGATCCCAGGGACGGGGGAGCCTGGTGGGCTGCCGTCTATGGGGTCGCACATAGTCGGACACGACTGAACCGACTTAGCAGCAGCAGCAGACTTAAGAAAATGTTACCAGTATTCTCAAGTCCACCCCTAAGGGGAATCCTCTGTCTGGTGTCTTTGGAGCCAAAAAGAGATCAAGTTCAGTTCAGAAGCAAAGGGAAGTTTTACCTTTGATAAAAGAACACAGACCTGGGAGCTTGAGCTCCAGGGCACAAGGGCTCCTGACTGGTGGTGGGCGGGGCTGCTTGACAGCTTCTCGTCTGAGGGCGGAGTTCTCGCGAGCCTGGTGCAGATGGCGCAGATGGCGCAGATGGCAGTGCCAGGTGCAGCCGCTCTGCACACAGCCCACTGCCGCCATCTTGGATAGCGATGTGACCTCAGAAGAGCAAGGAAATTGAGGTGTGGGGCGTGTCCTTTTAAAAGGAGGAACGCTGGTCTCTGAGGCCTCTGCAAGCGACCCCTACAAGCAAGTGAAATGGACTAAGTTCAAAGGGCGGGGGGGGGGGGGGGGTGGAATTTAGACTTTATTACCCAGATTCATTTTTATTTCGTGGGAATTGTGAACAGGTTTTGCCCGCAATACAAGAATGTCATTATCTCCATCTTAGATGACAAAACTGCGGTTAGTGAATTTAGGTAAATTAAGTTGAACATCATGTGTCTTTGTCTGGACAGAGCCACTCACCCTCTTCACTGACCCTGGCAGTTAAGGAAGTTTTACTCCAGAGTGAGAATCCTTGCTGATCCTGTGAAAGAAACGAGAACACACTGATTTCAAAATTAAATCAAAAATCTTATTCTACTTTTAATTGTACTTTGATAAGATTTTTATATTCAAGGAGAAAAAAAAAGGTTATGACATATTAAAATGACTATATTATTCTTTTGCTACCAAAATGGCAATAAAATTTGAAAATGAAGAATTTTGCAAATAAAGCTTTCATGGAAACAGTGTTTCCAATGCATTATTAAATATGAGAGCCAGGAAGCTGTGCTAACCGTAATAGAAATATTTTCCTTAACCATAATGTGAATTTACAAAGTACTTCATTTTGAATAATAGCTAAAATCTACTAGAATTTCACTTTAATTATAGCTCTGCTAGTAGATGCCATCGCTATAAAATTTGTTTCAATTAACCATTTACTGAAAAGTCTGCAGTTCATTTCTATTTAGTTCAATTCTTCTCAACTGATATTTTATTACTTTAAAAGCTTTGTTAAAGAAACTCATAAATCAGAGATTGCAAACTCATAGACTGAGGGCATAATCTGGCCAACAAACATGTTTGGCCTGCACAGTTTTTCATTCTTGTTTGCATTTCATTAATGTTAATGTGTTTTACTAAATGTTTTATAATATTTAATTTGTAGGGAATAGAGGAAGTCAGATCCCAGGTCTCACTTATGAAATGAGCAATTTAAATTATGGATGTTTAAGTTTCTTGAATTACAAAGTAGAAGATTTATAATACTGATTAATTTAGGTATTTATATTTCAAATTTAGGTATTGTGTAAATATGAATATACTAGAGCATTTTTTGAATGACTACTAAGATATTAGATGTCAATTTATGATTTTCTAACAGGTAATGAAAAAAATATTATAAAACCCTAAAAAGTTCAAATGTAAAAGAATGCAAAAGCTAGAAATCTAAGAGTTAACCAAACATCAAAGAAGTCATCAAGTTATTCTTTACTTGAACATGCCTATTTTGGGGGGAAAGGATAGTAACACTGACTTCATTAAATCCATTCGTGGAGTTTATCAAATTTTGGAAATTATTGAAGATAGTTCTAGTAGGGCAGAAAGTCATTTGTCTTTGAAATTTCATGCTTTAGTTAAAATTTTCTCTTTAACTTGGTAATTATGCATGCACACAATTATTGCTCCAAGTCTGCTCAGGGCAATCTGTCACTTTTTTGTGTATTCTAAGCATTTATTGCATAGTAGAAAATAGATATCCTCTCAGATTTCCATTTCCATAAAATCTTGACTGAAATATACATGTATTTCATAGGATCATTCAGTTCTGACATTCAACACAGTTATCTTCTCTTTTATACCTCTCCTTTTATTTGGGGGAATAGACACCTTGATATTGCCTACTTTCTATCAGTATTAACACAAGGTCAGATGAAATGCCCGAGACAGCATTTAGTGCCTTGAATCCACAATCACACCTAACAGGCATCCATCATTTAAAGCTTAAGAGAGTGACAGAATTTATTATCACTCTTTCTCGAACTCTAGCTTTATTTATTTTGTGAGCAGTCTAAAGAAAATAGCACAGTTAATGGGTAATTCAGTGAAGAATCACTTTTCAATTATGTAGGAAACAATTTGTTAGTGTCAGAATGTGGAAGTAGTGCAAATGCAGTCTCTTTTAAACAATCATTTTTTAAAATTAGATGACATGAGCAGTTATTGTGGTTGCTGGCTTAAAATGTTTCGCTTGCCACATTCACAGTGAGACTTCCCCACTTGAAAGAGCGAGGGTTTCTAGGGCCATGTGACACAGCATGGTCGTCAGTAATCATGGTGTACCTACCAGGCACCACACCTATCACAGGAATGCAGGTACTTGGCATACATTATATCTTCATTTTGAAGAACAAATATTCACAATTATACCCATGTTTATACACACAGACACTGGGAACTTAAATCCACTGATTTTCTTGGTCTTGAAAAATCCAAGAGTGATAGAGCCAGATCTGAGAAAAATTTTGTGTAATTTATTTGCTCAGCAGTATAGAATCAACCTGCAATGCAAGATCGAACTTGGATGCGATCCCTGAAGTGGCCACCCACTCCAGATTCTTACCTGTGAAATCCCACTCACAGAGGACCCTGGCAGACTACAGCCCATGGGGTCGCAAAAGAGTCAGACATAACTTAGTGAGCAAACAACAACAATATATCAACCACAGTGGATTAGTCTGTGTCTCTATCTTTGAGGAAGTTGCAATTTACCTGAGAAGAGGAGATAAAAAATGAAAAGCTCACCTAACACAGCAAATATAAACAAATTCAGGAAACATTTTTTAAAGGTATCTTGAACTAGTGGGAGAATGAATTCAGAGATGACCTAAGGTGAATGTGGTATATTAGTTTTCTATAACTTCCTAACAAATCTCCACAAAAATTAGTGGTTTGAACAACATAAGCATATTATTTCACAGTTCTGTAGATTTAATCAAATATAGGGCTCACCAGGTTAAATCAAGGTGTTAAAAAAAAAAAAGCTGCTTTCTTATCAGAGACTGGAGTATAATCTGCTTCCAAGATCATTCAGATTACTGTTAGTGGTAGGAAGAGGCAGGGTTCTAACATTCTCCGTCTCTTCCCCATCTCCCTAAAGGAGCCTGCGGCTTATTGCGAGGAGTTTATAGGTTCTTCCTGTTGACTCTCTTTTTTTTTTTTTTTAACCATCTCTCCAAGATCTGAAACTTCTGTGCCTATGTCCCAAGTTGCCAACCATCACATCCAGTGTTCATTATCTTTTACATGGTCTCTGAGTGGTGATCTTTATGTTTGTTTTTAAAAATTGTACCACTTCTTCCAAAATGGAATAGCAAACGAGCTTTAGAGAATAGGTGAGAGTCTCTATATTTTCTAATATTTTTCCTTTACAGAAAAGTAAATATCTCCCAACAAAACAAGATTCTCTCATTTTCTTCAAGGAGATTACTTGACCTTCAAATGGAAATTATTTTATTTTGAACTTTTCATTTAGAACTTTACTTTCTACCACTTGTATTATAAACATATTTCAATATGCCAAATAAAAATGTATATTCTGGTATTTAATATGATTTTCCAAAATGACTTACCACATCTTCTGTACCTACCTCTTAATGATAAGTATATGGAAATTACAGATCACAGATGAGGGTCAGAGATTTGATTCTTTTTTATTTACTAGACTATTTTGCTTGGTTAGGTTGTTTAACATCACTGAGCTTCAAATTTCTCAACTGTGAAATGAGAATAATATAGTCAGTCAACTGTATAGCCATGCAAATTAAATGAAATCATGTAAGTTTGTAAAAGCATTCCAGCACAAAACACTTTCTCATAGTGTTGATTCTCTCTACTGACACTTCCGTTTTAATTGTGTATATGTTTTTTAGGAAGCTCTGCTGTTCAGTTGAAAAGATGAAATGAAAGATAGCGAGATTCTAATTCACAGAGAATATGTTAATAACCATTCATTAATGAAGCTTTGAAGACAATAGTGTAAGAAAATATTAGGGTAAATTTCAATATCTTCTTGCAATTTCCCATGTTGTCTATATAATTAGATATGTTCTCAGAATGCAGTTATACATTTTGTAAATGACTTGTGAATGTCAGCTAATCTTGTTTTAATTAGAGCAAATAAGACTAATGTGAGGGAAAGTTTCAAACTTTAATGTTGAATTCCTTTCAAGTGTAAAGTGCAGTGAAAAAAAAATCTTTTTTAAGTGAGAAAAGAGACAACTAATGTAATGAATCATTGATCTCATGAGAGGAGAAGCATTTCTTTTTTGAAACACAAGAAAATAAATATTTTTAGACAGTTAACAGCCTCCCTTTGAGAAAGTGTATAAAGCCAAATTGCAAGTGGGAAAACATAAAGTGAAGATAATGATCATTATATTAATCATAATAGCTCAGCTGCACTGAGGATGTCTTATGATGTACATATTTACCAAGATGGCCCTGCTGTTTCCTCAGCTTGAGTAAACTTTGGACAAGATTCTAGGCCCTGTCTTCTCTTTTCTTAGACAATTTACTTTAGAAATCTTGGAACTGCCAATTTTGTTTCTGCCTCTTTGAGATGAAAATCTTTCAGAAAACCTCTTGCCAGATTCACAACCCAAGACTGTCTTTTTTAAGGGCCTGGTCACCATCCCCTTGAAATATGATCATCAAGGAAGACCATGTCCCAATCTCCCAGCTTCCCTGGAAGGTTAGAGATTAGGGGTTGAACTTCAGTTGGCACTTTTCTTCAAGGTCTAAAACAACCTCCTGTCAGGAAGTTATTAGAACATTCACTTCTCCTTCCAGTAACACCAATTAGCAAAAAGAAAAAAAAAATTGTCTTGTGATTCCAGCCCTTAAAACTCCCCAGTTTGAGCTCAGACTAAGTTCTGTCATCTCTCTCCTCATGAAGTATCCTTGAATAAAGTCTTCCTTACTTATTTAACTTTCCCTTATGCAGCTTTTACTTGGCAGTTTCCTTAAGGGGCTTATAATATTTCTACCCTTTAAAAGTTTAATAATAATAATAATAAATATGGCTTAATCAGGGTTACATATGGGAAGCAAATTGTCATGACAGTCTGGGCAGCAGCCTGATACTCTCTGTCTAGACCCAAGGACAGATCAAGTGTATTCCTGATTATTTCATTCCAATCCTGAGCTATGTCTGCAGCCCCACACTATTCAAATAACAATACAGAGAGGCAAATGTAATTATCTTCATTTATAGATGAGGGAGCTAATAGACAGTGAGGTGAAGAACGTTTTTTAGAGATGACCAACAAGTTAACAAGCCTAAATTCAAACCTTATGCCTCTTTGTTTAAATCATGCTTTTATTCCACTTAAACTTCTTCTTTCATAGAAGTAGGCAATATCAAGTCATAGAGCACACAGATCACAAATGAGGAAACTGAGGATCAAAGAGGTTGAGTGATTTTGCACAAGGTCTTCCAGCTCCTAGATGGCAGAGCTTATATGAGATACCATCTTCTGATTCTGTCAGTTTTCAAATGATACTTAATAGATGAACTGAAATGAATGAAAATATATATAAGTCTTCCTAGTGAGAGTGGAGTCGGGGACATTTGAGAGTTAATTGTTTCTTTGTAGAAGTAATTACCAATAAAAGCTTTCCCTATGATAAGCATCAGAGCTTCTATTAGTGTAATTTCTAAAGCTGATTCAGTTGTATGTATTATTCTTTATCTGTGGACAGAAGAAAGCCAGTATAGAAAGAGGTAGAACCTTATCAATTAATTTTTTAAATAAATTCATGTATTGGTCCAGGTTCTTCAGAGAAAGAAAATCAGTAGGAAGTGGGAAGAGAGAAGAGAGAGGAGGTTGAGAAGGAGGAAGGGAGGAAGGAAGGAAGGGAGGGGGGAATGAAGGTTGATTAATTGACTTTAAGAAATTCGCTCAAGCAATTATGGAAGTTGGGAAGTTAAAAATCTGCAGGGTTGGCCAGCAGACTGAAGACACAGGGAAGGGTTGATGTTGTCTTTCAAGTCCTAAGGCCATCTATGAGCAGAATTCATTCTTTCTGAGAGTCAGTCTTTTTTTTTTTTTTTTTTTTTCCCTATTAAGGACTTAAACTGACTGCATGAGGCCCACCTATATTACAGAAGATAATATGGTTTTTATTTAAGGTCTTTTGATTTAAATGTTAGCCTCAACTAAAAAACATCAGAAATACCTAGAATAATGTTTAGATATCTGGGTACTGTGGGCTAACCAATTGGATACATAAAATTAATCACATAACCATATACCATGAGTCATTCATTGTATTTATGCTGAACTTCAAAGATGAAAAAAGTGGATATACATATATGTATAACTGATTCAACTTTCTATACATCTGAAACTAACACAACATTGTAAATCAATTATGCTCCAATAAAAATTTTAAAAAATTAAAACCAACAGATTATGTTGCTAACTCCAATCCCAATGAAGTGCCACAGTGTTGCTGCCCTTGGTCCTTTCCATATTTTTAACTCCCTACTCTTGACAGTATACTCTTGACTCCAAAGTATATTCATTTGTCTGCTGAAAATTTGAATGTACAAAAAGTGGTTTCAGAAGTACTACTGTCTCTGCAAAAAAAAAGCTATTACATACTTGATTGTTGCTAGAGGATAAACAGGGAAGGTGTCATATTTGGGATAGGGTTTAGCTTGAAACTGAATGAAGAATGAATGTTTTCTAAGGCAAAAAGAATAAATAGGGCCTCCCAGTTAGAGAATGACTTTTTTTTGATGAGCAGAGATTTGAATGAGTATTACATACTGGAGAAAGGAAAAGTGAAGATTGCTCAGTTGTGTCCAACTCTTGGTGACCGCATGGACTAGAGTTCTCCAGGCTCCACTGTCCATGGAATTCTCCAAGCCAGAATACTGGAGTGGATACCCAATCCAGCGATTGAACCCAGGTCACCTGCATTGCAGGTGGATTCCTTACTGACTGAGCCACCACGGAAGCCCACATTGGAGAAGCTACAGATAATATATATATATATGTATATAAAGTGTAAGTGGCAAGAGAGGAATTGAAGTTCAAAGACAGGTAGGAGCTAGATTGCAGATGACTTCCTGAGCCGTGCAAAGCCTTCTGCAGCTTATCCTATGTGCCATGGGAAAACATAAATTTGTCAAGAGTCTTCTTGTGGCCAATTTTGGATACACAGAATCATTAAAGCCAGAGAGTAAGATGGGCTTGTGACAAACATATCCTGTGAATTCTCTGGGATTTGCTGGCTGCATGACTATCTTCTAATATTAAAGATGCACAGACATCCTTCAGGCAGACTCCAAATCCTTTTCTGTCTTCTTTTAAGCTAATTGTGTTCAAGCTACAATTCTCTCCTTTGGAAATATCTCTTTGCCTTGGATTTTTTGTGAAATCAAATGACCAAAATGAACAGTGAAAATAATTGTGATCAAATGACTACATGGGAGTAGATGGGGTAAGAGACCACTCTCCTCAGTGTGGCATACCAAAAGTCACTTGCATAGTATAGGTTTGAGTATTATTTAAGCTTCAACACTTCAACACCTTGGGCAAGTTACCTCTCTGGGCTTCACATTCATTGCCTTCAAATGGAGACAGAAATCTCTACCTGGCAAGTTACTATGGAGAATTAAAAATAATTAAAAAAAAACATATTTAGTATAAGATTTGTTGCACAATATTCATCCTATGAACCTAGAGAGCATGTTAAAAAGCAGAGACATTACTTTGCAAACAAAGGTTCATCTAGTCAAGGCTATGGTTTTCCCAGTAGTCATGTGTGGATGTGAGAGTTGGACTATAAAGAAAGCTGAGTGTCAAAGAATCGATGCTTATGAACTGTGGTGTTGGAGAAGACTCTTGAGAGTCCCTTGGACTGCACAGAGATCCAACCAGTTCATCCTAAAGTAAATTAGTGTTGAATATTCATTGGAAGGACTGATGCTGAAGTTGAAACTCCAATACTTTGGCCACCCGATGTGAAGAACTGACTCACTGGAAAAGACCCTGATGCTGGGAAAGATTGAAGGCAAGAGGAGAAGGGAACAACAGAGGATGAGATAGTTGGATGACATCACTGACCGAATGGACATGAATTTGAGTAATTCCGGGAGTTGGTTATGGACAGGGAGGCCTGGCATGCTGCAGTCCATGGTGTCACAAAGAGTCGGGCATGACTGAGCAACTGAACGGAACTGAACTGATTCATCCTACAATATCATCTTGCTGACCAGATCTTTGAAAAACTATCTATGATGCAGGGCAGATACAGATACAACAGATACAGCAGATATAGATCATACTGTCTACGATACAGTAATTGTCTCTAATACTGAACATTTTATAACTGAGTCCACCCTGACATCTTACCCTTCAGTGTTAATCCATGTTATCTATAGTCTGGTTGGTTAACTCTTCTTATAAATAAACTTCTTATAAATAAAATTTCATATGAAGTGCTACACCTCCAGGAAGCCTTCCAGACTTCCTGTATCTGCTTCCTCATTTTATGACCACTTTTACTTTACTCCAGCACCACTGAAGGAAGTGACTTTTAGAGCTATGTATTTAATTTTACTTTCCTAGAAATTTGTGAGTAATATAACATATGGTGGCAAGAGAGTTCCAGAAAAATGTCTACTTCTGCTTTATTGACTATGTCAAAACCTTCAACTGTGTGGATCACAACAAACTGGAAAATTCTGCAAGAGATGGGAATATCAGACCACCTGACCTGCCACCTGAAAATCAGTATGCAGGTCCAGAAGCAACAGTAAGAACTGGACATGGAAAAACAGACTGGTTCCAAATTGGGAAAGAAGTATGTGAAGGCTGTATATTGTCACCCTGCATATTTCACTTATATGCAGAGTTCAGTTAGGTTCAGTCACTCAGTCATGTCCAACTCTTTGAGACCCCATGGACTGCAGCAGTCCATACTTGCCTGTCCATCACCAACTCCCAGAGTTCACTCAAACTCATGTCCATTGAGTTGATCATGCCATCCAACCATTTCATCCACTGCCATCCTCTTCTCCTGCCTTCAGTCTTTCCCAGCATCAGGGTCTTTTCAAATGAGTTAGTTTTTCACATCAGGTGGCCAAATATTGGAGTTTCAACTTCAGCATCAACCCTTTCAATGAATATTCAGGACTGATTTCCTTTAGGATGGACTGGTTGGATCTCTGTGCAGTCCAAGGGACTCTCAAGAGTCTTCTCCAACACCACAGTTCAAAAGCATCAATTCTTTGGCATTCAGCTTTCTTTATAGTCCAACTCTCACATCCACACATGACTACTGGGAAAACCATAGCCTTGACTAGATGGACCTTTGTTTGCAAAGTAAAGTCTCTGCTCTTTAATATGCTGTCTAGGTTTGTCATAGCTATTCTTCCAAGGAGTGAGCATCTTTCAATTTCATGGCTGCGGTCACCATCTGCAGTGACTTTGGAATCCAAATAATAATAATAATAATAAAGTCTGTCACTGTTTCGACTGTTTCCCCATCTATTTGCAATGAAGTGATGGGACCAGATGCCATGATCTTAGTTTTCTGAATGTTGAGCTTTTTTTTTTTTTTTTGCTTTTTTTTTTTTTTATTATTATTATTATTATTATTTTTTCCCCAGTGGGTTTTGTCATACATTGATATGAATCAGCCATGGATTTACATGTATTCCCAATCCCAATCCCCCCTCCCACCTCCCTCTCCACCCGATTCCTCTGGGTCTTCCCAGTGCACCAGGCCGGAGCACTTGTCTCGTGCATCCCACCTGGGCTGGTGATCTGTTTCACCATAGATAGTATACATGCTGTTCTTTTGAAATATCCCACCCTCACATTCTCCCACAAAGTTCAAAAGTCTGTTCTGTATTTCTGTGTCTCTTTTTCTGTTCTGCATATAGGGTTATCGTTATCACCTTTCTAAATTCCATATACATGTGTCAGTATGCTGTAATGTTCTTTATCTTTCTGGCTTACTTCACTCTGTATAAGGGGCTCCAGCTTCATCCATCTCATTAGGACTGGTTCAAATGAATTCTTTTTAATGGCTGAGTAATATTCCATGGTGTATATGTACCACAGCTTCCTTATCCATTCATCTGCTGATGGGCATCTAGGTTGCTTCCATGTCCTGGCTATTATAAACAGTGCTGCGATGAACATTGGGGTGCACGTGTCTCTTTCAGATCTGGTTTCCTCAGTGTGTATGCCCAGAAGTGGGATTGCTGGGTCATATGGCAGTTCTATTTCCAGTTTTTTAAGAAATCTCCACACTGTTTTCCATAGAGGCTGTACTAGTTTGCATTCCCACCAACAGTGTAAGAGGGTTCCCTTTTCTCCACACCCTCTCCAGCATTTATTGCTTGTAGACTTTTGGATAGCAGCCATCCTGACTGGCGTGTAATGGTACCTCATTGTGGTTTTGATTTGCATTTCTCTAATAATGAGTGATGTTGAGCAAAAATGGGCCAAAGAACTGAATGTTGAGCTTTAAGCCAACTTTTTCACTCTCCTCTTTCACTACTATCAAGAGGCTCTTTAGTTCTTCGCTTTCTGATATAAGGGTGGTGTCATCTGCATATCTGAGGTTATTGGTATTTCTCCTGGCAATCTTGATTCCAGCTTGTGCTTCATCTAGCCTGACATTTCAAATTATGTACTCTGCATATAAGTTAAATAAGCAGGGTGACAATATACAGCCTTGATGTACTCCTTTCCTGATTTGGAACCAGTTTGTAGTTCCATGTTGAGTTCTACCTGTTACTTCCAGACCTGCATACAGATTTCTCAAGAGGTAGGACAGGTGGTCTGGTATTCCCATCTTTTTAATAATTTTCCACAGTTTGTGGTGATCCACACAGTCAAAGGTTTTGGCATAGTCAATAAAGCAGAAATAGATGTTATTCTGGAACTCTCTTGCTTTTTCAATAATCCAATGGATGTTGGGAATTTGATCTCTGGTTCCTCTGCCTTTTCTAAAACCAGCTTAGACATCTGGAGGTTCATGGTTCATGTACTGTTGAAAATATTCTGACAAAATATGGTCCAATGCAGACAGGAGTGGCAATCCACTTCAGTATTCTTGCCTCGAGAACTCCATGAACAGTATGAAAACGCAAAAAGATAGGACACTGAATGATGAACTCCCCAGGTCAGTAGGTGGCCAATATGCTATTGGAGATCAGTGGAGAAATAACTCCAGAAAGAATAAAGGGATGGAGCCAAAGCAAAAACAACACCCAGTTGTGGATGTGACTGGTGATAGAAGCAAGGCTCAATGCTGTAAAGAGCAGTATTGCAGAAGAACCTGGAATACTAGGTCCACAAATCAAGGCAAATTGGAAGTGGTCAACAGGAGATGGCAAGAGTGAACATCGACATTTTAGGAATGAGTGAACTAAAATGGACTGGAATCAGTGAATTTAACTCAGATAACCATTATATCTACTGCTGTGGGCAAGAATCCCTTAGAAGAAATGGAGTAGCCATCATAGTGAACAAAAGGGTCAGAAATGCAGTCCTTGGATGCAATCTCAAAAATGACAGAATGATCTCTGTTCATTTCCAAGGCAAACCATTCAATATCACCATAATCCAAGTTTATGCTACAACCAGTAATGCTGAAGAAGCTGACGTTGAATGGATCTATGAAGACCTACAAGACCTTCTAGAACTAACATCAAAAAAAGATGTCTTTTTTATTATAGGGTACTGGAATGCAAAAAGTAGGAACTCAAGAAACACCTGGAGTAACAGGCAAATTTGGCCTTGGAGTACAGAATGAAGCAGGGCTAATATGCAGAGTATATCATGAGAAATGCTGGACTGGATGAAGCATAAGCTGGAATCAAGATTGCCAGGAGAAATAATCAATAACCTCAGATATGCAGATGACACCACCCTTATGGCAGAGTGAAGAAGAATTAAAGAGCCTCTTGATGAAAGTGAAAGAGGAGAGTGAAAAAGTTGGCTTAAAGCTCAACATTCAGAAAACTAAGATCATGGCATCCCCTCCCATCACTTCATGGCAAATAGATGGAGAAACAGTGGAAACAGTGGCAAATTTTATATTTTTGAGCTCCAAAATCACTGCAGATGGTGGCTGAAGCCATGAAATTAAAAGATGCTCCCTCATTGGAAGAAAAGCTATGGCCAACATAGACAGCTTATTCAAAAGCAGAGACATTAATTTGCCAACAAAGTTCCATCTAGTCAAAGCTATGGTTTTTCCAGTAGTCATGTATGGATATGAGAACTGAACTATAAAGAAAGCTGAATGCCAAATAATTGATGCTTTTGAAATGTGGTGCTGGAGAAGACTCTTTTGAGTCCCTTGGAGAGCAAAGAGATCCAACCAGTCCTTTCTAAAGGAAATCAGTGCTGAATATTCATTGGAAGGACTGATGCCGAAACTCCAATATTTTGGCCATCTGATGTGAAAAACTGACTCATTTGAAAAGACCCTGGTGCTGGGAAAGATTGAAGGCAGGAGGAGAAGGAGATAATAGAAAATGAGATGGTTGAATGGCATAACTGATTCAACGGATGTGAGTTTGAGTAAACTCCAGGAATTGGTGATGGACAGGAAGGCCTAGTGTTATGCAGTCCATGGGGTCTCAAAGAGTCTGACATGACTGAGTGACTAACCGAACTGAATTAGCATTGTTTCTTAAATACAGTTTTGTGTTTTTGTGTAAAAATAACAGAATTTTTGAAATAAGACAAATCTGATTTGGAATTCAAGCTCTGAAACAGTGTGTTGGGCTTACTTGAATACATGGTTAACAATGCTAATGGTTTTCTTTGATATAAATAGAGAAAAAATAGTAAAATATAAGATATTCATGAAAATGTGCTAATATATGTGACCTAATTTGCTGTGTTGCATAAACACCCACTATTGTGATAAAATTTGTGACACAAATTGAGATACAAAGAGTTTGAGATACAATTGTTTTCTTCCCCATTTCTAGAAAATTAAAATTATTTTTTCTTTTTGCTAATATAGATAGTGTTGCAGGTAAAGCCTTAAATATAATATTACTCTTTATTTATTCTTATGCAGATATATGAAGGGAAAGTTGTGCATATAGTTTTTCTAATTGTGTATACTTCTAGATAAATTGATACATATATTTAGAGTAAGCATTGTCTGATTAATCCCTACACACTTCAAGTTAATGGTTCCTCACTGTGAGCAAAGTTTCCCCCAGAGCAATGTCTCCCCCAGAGCAATGTCTGTAGGCATTTTTGGTTGTAGTTACCAGCTTCCCTGGTGGCTCAGATGGTAAAGCATCTGTCTGCAATGCTGGAGACCTGGGTTCGATCCCTGGGGTGGGAAGATCCCCTGGAGAAGGAAATGGCAACCCACTCCAGTACTCTTGCCTAGAAAATACAGTGGACAAAGAACCTGGTGGGCTACAGTCCATGGGGTCACAAAGAGTCAGACATGACTGAGCAACTTTACTTACTTAATAGGATGAGGCAAAATTGGCATCTAGTGGGTAGAGAACATGGATAATGCTAAACAGTCAGCAATACACAATACAACCACTTAGAATTATCTTGCTCAAAATTCCAGTAATACTGAGGTTGGGGAACTCTGCCCTAAATCTATCACAGTACTTGCATATCAGACATAGCCAGTAAATATTTGCTGACTCTACTGGAGTCTCACCTCCCCATTGAGAGTAAAATAAGTTGTGTTCATGGATTCATAATGCTCATTTCCCCTAGAATATTCATTATTACAATAAAAGATATGAGTCAGAAATGTCAAAAATAATTTTTATATCAAGGAGATTTATTCTGGAAATATGTTTATTTGTTTGAAAATGAAGTACACTTTGTCCCAAGAGCATGTTGTCTTCATAAAGTCATTTTCTTTTCAAATATAAAATAGATTAGCATCCGCTCTTACCAACTTCCTTTTTTTCTTTTTTTTCATGAATTCTTCTGTATTATACATCACAGCTGCAAATCTGCCCTCTGAAGTTTTCAGCTTCTTAATGACACCGGAGATAGAGGGCCCAGGATGGAGTTAGACTGGCATGTGACTGATGAGGCAGAAGTGTGAGTCTGAGGGTCAAATGACACTCTTGGCCATTGTATCAGAAGTCATAATGCAGGTAGAATTATTAGAAGAGACTGACCTCATTATAAATGTCACCAGTTACGTGTCAGATCAATGAGTATTTATATGACCTGAACAAACTAACATCCTTAGATCAAAAGTCCACTAAAAGCTGAAGTAAATTTGAGATTAAGTTAATTGCAACCCAGAATGAATGACATTAACCAATACTGTTCCATATGATCATTGTAATTAAAGAGAGCCAGGTAAAATCAACAGCCTTTGGGGATATCTATCAGGTTTTACTAACTCATGAATTCAAGCTAAAATGCGTTTACAAAGAACAGCTTTGCTATCCAAAGTACCATGAGGAGTAAAGTGAAGGAAGTATCTATCTTGCTATAAATGAGGGAGTAACACCTGAATTTGAATATTGGTTTTAAAAAACACTTTCACCTTTGAAAAACTATTCATTTCTTTATCATCATTATCTTTGTATTATTACTGTTTCTAAAAAAAAAATGAAATGAGATGAATAAAAGAGGAGGCTATGAAAAAAGTTACAGATGCCTTATTCTTAAAAACAAACAAAAAAAAATTTATAGTTGAACTTCCAAAAATCAAGTATACATTGTGTTAAAACTCTGTATGCCTCATCTTATACAATTCTTAGAGCATAAAATGAGGTGTATGTTTTCAGTGGTATTTTATGGATAAAGAGACTAAGCTGTATATAATTTAAATGGCTGAGATCATGCTGGTAGTAAGTGACAGAGGTAGAAACATTAAACTGCCCGTCCAGGTTATTAGGTTTAATGCTAAGTCTCCTGAGGTTGAGAACTAATTTTTATTACTCTGTTAGTAAAAAACTGACAGTTAAAAATTGGCATCAAATTCAAAATCTTCCTAAAAACTTCAGTGAGAATTTAGTGTCATCACTTCTATTTTTAGGCAAATTTCCTCAAAACATGAGATATTTAGTCATGTGTAGAAAAAAATCACGTGTATATTTACATAATGGGAATATAGTTTACCCTTCATAGCTATAGTTCCATATCAATTGATTGAACCAACCCTGGGTTGTGTAGTACTGCAATATGTATCTAGTGAAAAAAAAAACAAATTCATGAAGTCTCATTTAGTTCAAACCCTTGTTGTTCAATTGTCATCTGTTAGAATTTTGGTGCTTATGGAAAGAGAATAAGGAGGATGTAGTGCATCATTAAGGACAATGTTGTTGGATATGAGGTTTTGCTTTATTGGCTCTGAGAAGATCTAGAGGCTGCTCCCTTGGCCATTGGGGGTCAAATGGAAAAATAAGTCTGAGTTGGTGTATCATTAAGATAAAGTCTTAATTCTGTTAGTTGAAGTAATCATATCATCACAAAGAGAATAATATACCCTCTGAGCTTCCCTTGTAGCTCAGTCAGTAAAGAATCTGCCTGCAGTGTAGGAGACCTGGGTTCAATCCCTGGGTTGGGAAGGTTCCCTGGAGAAGGAAATGGCAACCTACTCCAGTATCCTTGCCTGGAAAATCTCAGAGCTTGGTGGGCTGCAGTCCATGGGGTTTCAAAGAGTCAGACACGACTGAGCAACTAACACTTACTTACTTACATTTATTCAACAAATATTTTCTCGTCTATTAGTATATTCCAGGGCAAATATGCTAGCTGGGGAAGATAAAAATAATGTCAAATAAATACAGATGGCTAACAAACACATGAAAAGATGCTCAACATCACTCATTATTAGAGAAATGCAAAGCAAAACCACAATGAGGTACCATTACACGCCAGTCAGGATGGCTGCTATCCAAAAGTCTACAAGCAATAAATGCTGGAGAGGGTGTGGAGAAAAGGGAACCCTCTTACACTGTTGGTGGGAATGCAAACTAGTACAGCCTCTATGGAAAACAGTGTGGAGATTTCTTAAAAAACTGGAAATAGAACTGCCATATGACCCAGCAATCCCACTTCTGGGCATACACACTGAGGAAACTAGATCTGAAAGAGACACGTGCACCCCAGTGTTCATCGCAGCACTGTTTATAATAGCCAGGACATGGAAGCAACCTAGATGCCCATCAGCAGATGAATGGATAAGGAAGCTGTGGTACATATACACCGTGGAATATTACTCAGCCATTAAAAAGAATTCATTTGAATCAGTTCTAATGAGATGGATGAAACTGGAGCCCATTATACAGAGTGAAGTAAGCCAGAAAGATAAAGAACATTACAGCATACTAACACATATATATGGAATTTAGAAAGATGGTAACGATAACCCTATATGCAAAACAGAAAAAGAGACACAGAAGTACAGAACAGACTTTTGAACTCTGTGGGAGAATGTGAGGGTGGGATATTTCAAAAGAACAGCATGTATACTATCTATGGTGAAACAGATCACCAGCCCAGGTGGGATGCATGAGACAAGTGCCCGGGCCTGGTGCACTGGGAAGACCCAGAAGAATTGGGTGGAGAGGGAGGTGGGAGGGGGGATCGGGATGGGGAATACGTGTAACTGTATGGCTGATTCATATCAATGTATGACAAAACCCACTGAAATGTTGTGAAGTAATTAGCCTCCAACTAATAAAAAAAAATAATGTCAAATAAGATCTTTGATTTCATTCAACCTCCATTCAAAGCAGAAACATAAGTAGACTCACAATAAGCATTATGTGTTATGACAGTGACAGATAACTTGAAGAATACAGTATGGTAATAAGAGAGAGAATGAAACTGGAAGAAGTTGCTTTCATTGGGATCAACCAGAGAGGCTTCTCTGTGGAAGTGAGGATGAAATTAAATTATATTAGATGTATCTTCTATGATACCTGGCATGTAATAGGCCTTAATACAGCTAATAAATTGTTAACATTATCTTTAACATGTAAGTCTTCAGGAAACTTAGTTTCAGCATTGAAAGATTAGACAAACAATCTGAAATAATCAAGACTGTAGAATTCAGAGGTGGTGGTGAACTGTGCAACCTCTCAGCTCTATTCTGTATCCTAGTTAGAGGAACTGCAGAACAGCTCCTCTGAGACTGAGCAGTTCTGAGTTTGAATTGAGCAGGTTCCCTACTGGTTATAAGGTCATGGGCGATTTGTATTCTGAGTTTCTGCCTCCTTCTGCCTTGCTAATGTTGGGAGGGTGGAATCATTTTTTCCCTTCTGTCTCCCTCCCTCTATCTTCATTCTCCCCTCTGCTATGCTCCAAAGCTCCAACAAAACCCAGAAGAGCACTTTTGCATGTATCCAATCAGCCCAAATCTCGGTGCTGACTGAGATCCTCCACCTGGGTACACTGCCAGGCTTTGGCATGCCCTCAACTACTAGGAGCTCTTCAAAATATAATAGACTGCTTGGACAATCCAAAGGTTTTAGAGACGAGCAAAAGCTAAGACAGGGTTGAACAATAAGACTTCTTTTACCAGGAGGTCACTCCTTCAAGACTGAGAGAAATGACTGTGCCATCTAATGCAGAGAAACCAACACAGAGAATCAAACAAAATGAAAAAACTGAGGGATATATTTCAAATAAGAAAACAAAGTACAACCAGGGTGAGGGGGGAAACTTAGTGAGAAAAAAAAAAAACAAAAAAAAAAACACAAAACTTGTCTATGAGGATACAGCTACTTATGGCTAAGTCCAAACAAATATTTATTCCCAATTGCATACACTTTCTTGTATTCTCCTTTGTTACACCTGTAATGTGATGAATTTAATTGGTAATGTGCAAAATAACAACAACAAAAAAAAGCATCATAGGAAGAAGGCTTTAAGAGGGACAGCAGTGATCAAAAGACTTTGTAGGAGAAGTGGTTTTGAGCCTCAATGAGGCTTTTACTAGTTCTCATAGTGTGTTGCCAGGAGCAGCAGCATGGTTACCTTTTGAGAACTAGTTAGAAGTGCAGATTCTCAGGCCCCATCTGAGACCTACAGCATCTGAAACTGGTGTTGGTCTCAGCAATCTGTACTTTAACAAACACCCCAGAGGATGGGGAGATGCAACAAAGTTTGTAAACCACTATTTCAGACAAATGGTTAGGAGGAAAAAAGAGATCCTCTAAAAAAAGCATGGTGCTCATTTGCAACATAATTATTACAAAGGGAAATTCTCACCCTAGTGTATGTTTTGTGCATGGAAAATGAGTATGGAGAAATGATTGATTCATAGTTGATGACAGATAGATAGAATGATAGATATGCATCTTACCTATATCACCGGAGAATGAAATGGCAACCCACTCCAGTTCTTTTGCCTGGAAAATCCCACGGATGGGGGAGCCTGTAAGCTACAGTCCATGGGGTCGCAAAGAGTCAGACACAACTTAGCAACTTCTCTTCACTCGCTTCATACTTTATCACTGGAGAAGGAAATGGCAACGCACTCCAGTATTCTTGCCTGAAGAGTCCCATGGACAGAGGAGCCTGGCGGGCCATGGGGTCACAGAGAGCCGGACATGACTGAAGTGACTAAGCACGCACACACACCTATATCACAGGTCATGTTTACATTCTACCTATATCTGAACTCATTTTATTCTCATTACTTTCCTAGCTTCCTATTGCTCTAAAAATCAATCTGGATGTAGTCCATCTGCTAAATAATTGGTAAAATAATCATAGTTTTTAGTCACTTTCATTTTACCTAATTCCAGGTGGTAAAAATGTATTTTTCTGTAGAATAATTTTATGAACATTGATATAATTCTCTTAGACTTTGCCAGGGTTATTATATGATGCTGAGTGAAGTAATCCAAGGTCTAAAGCTTCCTCTGTGGATTATGCCTTATTAGCTATTATCAGTTTCCACTCTCACTGATTCTTTGCTAACTGTAAAAATGCTATTCAAATATTAATTATTGATCTGCCAGCAAAACAATCTGACATGCGCTCAAATAATTTCAGAGGGATTCTTTCATTACAAGGATTTTGCACATTACCTGCTTATATAATATGGGGTATTTTGGTTAGATTTAATAGAGCAGTACCCTAGAGATACTGCATTGCAAATCAATGAGAAAAAGAATAAAATTGGCCTCAAGTGGTAGGCTTGTCAATAGCAAAATCTACCATTTACTGAGTTATATGCATGGATATTGCTGCTGTGGATTTACAGACTCCTCACAACCCTACTTTCTGTCTAGTATCATCATGTCATTAGGTTGAAAAAGTTTAAGCTTGATCTTAAAGTTGAAATCTTGCAAACTCAGGAAGGGCTTCCCTGGCAACTCAGACAGTAAAGAGTCTGCTGCAGCACAGGAGACCTGGTTCAATCCCTGGGTTGGTAAGATCCCCTGGAAAAGGAAATGGCAACCCACTCCAGTATTTGTGCCTGGAAAATTCCATGGACAGAGGAGCCTGGCAGGCTACAGTCCATGGGGTCACAAAGAGTTGGACACAACTGAACAACTTCACTTCACTTCAAACTCAGGAAACTGTGATTAGAACTAATTCTGGTTGATGAAAAGCCCAAGCTTTTCTATTCTCTGGAATTACATTCTTATATCATGAAAGAGGTTTGATATCCATTTATCAAACCCTTATTGCACACTCACTGTGTTATGAATACTCTTAGAGGATGTGACCATCCTCTATGGTCACAGACCGTCTGTTTCATGTTTCTTCTCTACTTCCTCAGTTAGTTTCAGCTCCAGTTATTACAATAGAGGAGCCTGAGCTTAACCATTCCATCATTCAGTATTCTCATCTATAAAATAAAGTGAATAATATTATATAACATATAGAGTTGAGATAAAGATAAAAATGTATTTAAAAGTATAATTAATAGAAAATGAGATAATTTTAACAGTTTATGTGGTTTCCCAATGTTCTATAATGAATATATATTACTTGCATCTCTGAAAATACATTTATTTTCTAAAAAGAACCAATTTCCTCCTGTGTTCTGGTAAATGTATTCAATGTCTATCCTTTAAAACACTTATATTTTGCCTCTCCCCTCAAGTTGTGTATTGCTGTTCAATGTCAGATTAGATAGAGGTAAGAATGAAACAGCAGAGGACAAGTAAAGGGACCATTTCTGGAATCTTTAAATAATATATTATTAAAGAAAGAAAAACAAAGACGTGTAGGAAAAATTCCTTTGCTATCAGGTTTTGAGTCTGGGTCCTTGTGCAGGTTTCCTCGGCAAGTTTTTGCAGAACTCTGATTTAGGACATAACTGCCTTGTCAATCCTTGAAGAAATATGCCCACACCACCAATATCTATTCATCTGCAAATCCCATCTTTCCTTCAAATTCCAGCATAAATGCCCTTAAACCTACCTTAGTTTTTTTTTTTTTTTCTTTTTCTTTCTTTCACGGCAGAAAGTCTGCTCAGTGGGTTCTTCACCCATGTGTCTGTCTCCTAGAAGGTATGCCTAATGAAATGTTGGGAAGGAGGAGAGGGTTATTACTAGACTGTTACTCTCTGTCTCTCTAGTCACTAAGTCATGTCCGGCTCTTGCGACTCCATGGACTGTAGCCTGCCAGGCTCCTCTGTCCATGGGATTCTCCAGGCAAGAATATTGGAGTGGGTTGCCATTTCCTTCTCCAGGGGATCTTCCCAACCCAGGAATTGAACTCGGGTCTCCTGCTTTGCAGACAGATTCTTTACCAACTGAGCTATGAGGGAAGCCCCCAAAATCTATGTACTCTTCTAAAGACATTAAGTGTTAATATTTTGGTTTTATTATGCTCTCTTTTTTCAATATTTATTATTGTGGTTTTTTGCATAATTGAAAACAATGTGTAAAAATATAAAATCAATTTGAAAAACAGTCAAATTTTACATATTAAATGTGGTGTTACAATACTGTAACTTGTCACTACATTCTTCAGGCTACCTCATTTTGTAACATGTAACCTAAGTTTTCATTGATTGTTACCTACTATAGTAGCCCACAAATTGGATGAAACCATAAATCGTGTCTGTATTTCCCCCCAAGGTCTCCCCATAGTAGATTTCAATAAATATTTGTGTACTGAATAGCTTTCACTTTTATCGCATTTTGGAACTCATGAAATACATTGTGTCATTTAACAATGACAACCCCTTGGGAAAGAGTAGACCTTTTTATGTATTTCATGGGTAATTTAATTTCTGGGAGTGAGAGATCAAAAAGCTGTGACCATCCTTCCCAGGTCTTTTGTTTCAGGGCTGGTGTTTCTAACAGAACAAACTGCCTGAAACTGAAAGAATGAATAGATTCCAAGGGGATCTTTTAACTTGGATTTATGTTCTTTATAAGATGGCCGAGCAACCTTTTCCAGTGATATTCAGGATATGAATACTCTGAGAGACTTGAAGTAGGTATTTCTAATGAATTGGTTTTCAAATCTTCAAGCACATATAATGCCAAAAGCATTAATTTGATAAAGAGGCTCTAAACTTTTGAAAAATAAAGCTGTGATATCAAATCCTTTAAACAAAATAAAATTCAAGAGCTCATTTTAAATCTTGGCAAAGTTTCAGGCACATTAAAATAAAATTTAATCAGTTTTAGGAAACAGAGCATTCATATTTTACCTTTGTTATTAAACAATTCTGAACACCCGTATTTTTTGTTTGTTTGTTTGTTTTTCCACTCCAGAGGAACAAAGGTCCATGTAGCGGCAACCTACTACATGACCTAGATATATTAAAATAAATGGAGGATCAAGAATTTTTTTAACTTAAAAAGCCTATTCAATTGTGAAGAAAGTATATACCCAGCAGTAAACAATTAGAACAAGTTATGGCTGTATCTTGAAGATTTTTATAAATATGTAGTCTTATTCCAAAAAGTTGTTAAAGAGTAATAATATCTAATATTTTTAAGTGCCTACTATGTGACAGGTTTAATTCTAGGCTTTTCAAAATACCTTAAGTCACTACAGTCTTTCAAGACAGCTATATATATAATGTTATAATGTTATGTATACACAATATATATTATATATGATAAAAGCTTTGCCATAGTTCTTTGCATTTTGCATGATGAATTAAGGTCTTTAACCTTCAAAATCTCTGTTCTCTGTGTACTACCCATCTATCACTATACTATAGCACACACTATGGTATGGTACACACTATGGTCTAATTGAATATGTAGAACATTTTATATCATCTACCAGTAGGAAAAGTTGATGCTGTAGAAAGAAATGCCATATTCTTTTCCTTGAACTTTCTCTATAGCTAACAGAGTTGTTTATCCTAGGAGTGCATGCTACAAGTTTAAGAAGAATAAATAATCTACTATGTATTATGTGCTTATTGTGAAGAATTATGCGAAGAAGTTTATACACATGGTCTCATTTAATCCTTAGAAAAATCATTGTGACACAAACTTTTAGCTATTTCTATAAAAGAGACTAAGGCTTATCATTCAATAAGATTATCAACTTTGCTTAAACTGAGTTGATCTATGAGTTTGAACTGAGTTTGAACTGCCCTGGGTTATAGGATCTGTTACTGATTTTTTGTTTCTCCAAAGTGTAGAAGTAGTGACAGAGCTGGTAAAAAGGTGTGGGTGGTTACAGGCAGTGTGTGAGATTCCAGAACTTTCTGAGAAAGATCATGTCTGTAAATGAATCTGTAAGTACTATATTTCTCAGATTATATGATGTTTTATGGAATGTGAAATCTTCCTTTTATGCTAAAGATAACTTTTGTGAAGTTAACTATTACTTAATAGCTAACTAAAAATAATAGGCTGAATTTATATATAAGAGTATCTAAGACATTTCTGCAGAACAGAAAATTCATGGCAATACACTATGTCTTACTGATTATATTAGATTAGAAAAAAAAAGTATTGTTTTATTGCTTAGCCACATTTTTTCTTTTCTTTTCTTTTTTTTTACTGTTTGCATGCATGCATGCATGTTCAGTCACTCAGTTGTTTCTGACTCTGTGGCCCATGGACTGTGGCCCTCCAGGCTCCTCTGTCCATAGGATTTTCTCAGCAAGAATACTGGAATGGGTTGCCATTTCCTCCTCCAGGGGATCTTCCTGTCCCAGGAATCAAACCTGCATCTCCTGCACTGGCAGGTGGATTCTTTACCACTGAGGCACCTGGGAAGCTCCTAGATCTTGGCTGTGGCTAGAAGTATGTGTTGTTCTTTTTCTTGTAGATGCATCTTTCCAGTCTCTGTCTGGGTCTATACATAGTGTTCTTCCCGTGAGATTCTGTCTTATCACATAGCCAACATACATAAGGAAATCAGTCAAATTGGAATAGGAACCTACCCTATACTGTATGATCAACTTAATTAATTATATTTGCAATGATCCTATTTATAAATATGGTTACACTTTAAGGTACTGGAGATTAGGACTTAAAATATCTTTTTTTTTTTTTGGTGGGTGGGGAGGGACACTATTCAATCCATAACTGCCATGTTAAGGAATTTTATTTAAGAGCAAAGAGAAATCACTAAAAAAGTGCACATATCCCTCTGACAATTGTGTCTTAGAATGTAAAAAGGCAAGAGAAGAAAAAGCATATAAGTAAGCTTTTGCAAATACATTAGAATGGTAAGAGATAATACTAGCTTAAACTAAGGTAGCCATACTAAAGATAGAAATAAATACATATGGCATGAGCATCATAAGAGGAGGAATAGATTTGAGGATAGCAGCAAATCAATAAATCATTATGAACTTGTTAATCTTGGCATGCTACTGAAACACCAAGGAGAAATGAAAGTAAAAAAGTAGTAAGATGCTACAAAGGAGCATCATTCTAAAGGGAGACCGAATATAACTGTCGGACTCATGCATGCACAGATGGCCCTTAAAGAGATAAGTGTGAACGTCTCTGAAGGAAAATATAAGGCAGAATACAGAATAGGACTGGATTAAACTGGACTGAGTTTAATCCAGGTTGAAATTTAGAAAAGAAGACTGACTGATCAGTAAGTGGCCTGAAGAGCAGAGGAGAAAACAGTCAGACAGTAACAATAACAAAATGAGAAAATGAGTTTGCATAAGTTAAGAGAAAGAATTGTTTCAGAAACGAGAGTTGAAAAATGCTTAATGCTGCTAAGGATAAGGTAGATGAAGACTGAAATGTCAGGATGAGATAATCAGATGCCATTTTTTTAATCTCATGAGAGAATGCCACATTTATCATTATAATTTCATATTTAAGAGGTGTTATATCACTGTATGTCTAAGGAAAATTTTACAAAGTAGACAGACAACATTAGATGGATTTTGTTCTTGAAACAAATGTCAAAATCATAAATTGATAGGATTAAATTATTAAGGCCCTGAATAAATCCCAATCTCTTTTTTAAAGACTTCTTTGAATGCTAATTAGTGTGAGTCCTGAAAATCTCTGAGCATATTTTGCAGGCATAATTGAAGGTGGTTATTTTGTATGGTTTTGTGTAGAAGCTACTGACATATTTCTCAATTTTTAGAAATTTTCAAGTAATCTGTGAATAATTTTAGCTTTAATTTTTGACATGCAATATCTATTTATGTATTATAGTATTCAGAAGGCATCCCAGAGACTTTTTGTTTTTGTTTCTCCTCATAATTGCCTGTCTCCTACTTCTCATAGTGGAGGGTTTGCAAAATAGTAAAAAATTAAGTGTAAAAAGTAGTCAGTGGTATGGACTATAGTCAACACCAGAGACCACCCCATGCCTAAAATAATTCATATACATTTTCAAAAACAGTTTGGAAGCCTTCCAAACAAAAAAATCAAACTTGAAACTCCACCCTAGTGTCTTGAAGTTTTTTTTTCAATATCTTGATAAGCTAGAAGTACATTTCATAACATTAGGAGCGTAAAAGTCTTAGGAAAACAAGAAACTTGAATGAGCTTTTGAGCATACACACAGAGTCTTAATTCTTTCCAAACTTCAATTTATTGGATTCACCTGACAGTACAATTTTCCTCTCCTTCCAAAGAATAGTCTACCTGCTGATAAAAATTGGACAAGATTTACTATCTGGCTGCCTACTGGTATGGTGTCTTTAAGTGATGAGTATAAATCTTTAATCACACTGCTTAGAATGACTTCACTTTATTCTAGTATTTCATACGTGAATAAAAAGAAAAGACAATTGAGAACATATTATTGATGTTTGCAGTACCACTTTTTTCTGTTTAAATTTATTTTCAACAATTTTGGAGAGCACAGCTCCCCCCGCCACCCCCCACCCCGCCCCGCCATTAGAATATAAGCAGTACTTTCTGAAACAAAGCAACCATAGAAACTATAAGTAGCAATAGATACAAAGATGATCGATAGATAGATAGATAGAGACAGAGACATATAAGTAGGTAGCAAGAGACTTATATTTATGGAGCAATTCTATGTCTTGATTGTGCTTGTGATTACATGGAGCTCTACATTTGATAGAATTGTTTAGAATTATATAATCACATAAATGAATGCTTGTGAAAATGGTGAAATCTAAATAAATTCTGTAAATTGGACCCATGTCAATTGGACCCATGTCAATTGGACCCATGTCAATTTCCCAGTTTTAATCAATTTCCTAGTTTTAGTATTGTGCAATAGGTATACAATATGTTATCACTGGAGGATGTTGTTTGAATCATACATGGTATCTCCATGTATATTTTTTGCAGCTTCCTCCAAACCCTTCATTATTTCAAAATAATGTTTAAGAGTATAATTAATGTTGTCACATACTTACAATAACAAAAATAATTTGATACCACATGTACAAACTATGTTTGTCTGGTTTTCTTAATTAATTAAGAATTAATTAATTAAGCTTACATATTTTATTTTATGTAATCCAGCTTACATATTTTATTTTAAAGTATTATATGAGTCATAAGACTAGTTATTATCCCAGGGGTCTAATGACTTCCTTCAATGCAAAGCTAGAGTTTAGTAGTGGACCCTGAGTAGGAAGGACCTAAGGTGACACAATTATTGTAAGTAGAAATTTTGTGGTAAACTTTGAAATATAAATTATTAAGATATTGCACTTCAGTTTTCAGATTTCTATTCAAATGATTGATTATGTCTTGATGGTGGTCTTGATCTCAAGTCTGAGACAAACAGAATTATGGTTTCTCTTATAATTTAACATATATATTTAACCTTAAGAAACTTTCACTTAAAGAGATTTCTTTTTTCCACTATTTCTTAACATGACTTTATGGGAGGATTTCTCCCCTCTACTCGCTCTTTTAAATCTTCTCAAATGATACTTTAGCATCATCTTACATTGCTTTATACTTTTCGGCAGAATTTCTCTTTATTTGATCCAGAAAGATGCTCCTTTAACTTTATTTCTAAATCATCTTTCATCTTTCTACTCAAATTACTGTAATATATGTGGGAAAATTTTAATCTTGCAAGAGTTGCTGAAAATAGTTATGTTGTAGTATAATGCATTCACCTCGCTTTACTGAACTTGAAAATATTCTATTGTTAAATGACAAAAATGATCAAAGAACATGTAGAGAGTCCATGCAGAAAATCATCTTTCCTCATCAAATAAACATGAAACAGATCTAATATTCTAGGTAAATATCTGTCCATGGCTGAGTAAGTCTGGCTTCAGAAGTGGACATCAGGTTAATTTCAGTGACTGGGTAGACCAATGTCGGCCTGTTCTGAATGAGTCGTTCCATGCGGATCTGTGATAGTTTCCCAGACAGAACATACAGAGAATTTTTTATTTTTGGGGATAAAAGCTGTTCAAAATAAAATCCCACAGAGCACTTGATAACTAAACAAAAATGCATTTAATGTAAAACTGAGAAAAAATTAAATTAAAAAAATTGCAGTTTAGATACTGAAGTCAAATATTCTGTCTTAAGGGCAACTTGAATTACTGTTTTAAAAATTATCTAAAAGAGTGATTATGGCATGAATAATAAAAAGTGCAGGTCAGTATATTTCACTGAATCTCCTCATGGTTTATGAAGAGGGGTATATTTAAAATCTCATGTCTTTCTTCTGTTTTTGCTTTTTAGAATTCTGACTTTTTTTTAAATTGGGTGGTGTCCAAACAAATGACTTTACTGTGCTTTACAACTTACACAATTTCATCTGCTTTGTCATTTTCTCTGAGGTAGATGGTACATGAGGTCATTAATCTTTCCACCACAGATGGTATAATTAAGACTCAGAAAAAAAAAAAAGAGACATCTCCTGTGTCACACAGCTAATATAGGGAAGAGTTGAACTTTTAATTTCTTTCTTTCTGAAACAATAGCCTGTGCTGTTTCTCTTATATTCTACTCAATCAATGAACACTGTACTGCCTGCAGTTGAAATATCTCTGAGCACACATGGAGAAAATGTTCTCTGTATAGAGTCCTAAAAAGCCATTGGACAATAGTCTTCCCTTTTCTCTATGAATCTAAGTGATCTAGAAAGTCAAGCGTAAAAATAAGACTTGAATTTAAATAAATCTTTCAAAATCTAAGCTTGTTGTTGTTGTTGTTGTTGTTCTCCTCTGTCACTGATACTTATCTTAAGAATGCTGCTATACCAGCAGTGTAGGCTTATTAAAGACGAGTCTGGGAATTTCTCTCATGAATTTTACATGTCAAAAATGTTCACAACATTTGAAGGAGGATGGCAGTTCAAGATTCATTTTGTTTAAGTTATTTCTCTGTACATAATTTGCTTTAACAATAATATTGACTTTCTATGAAGTTCATCATATAGAGATTGTGCTTTATTCTAAAAAATTTTCTTAGAGGTATTATTGTTCATTCTTTAAAATAAAGACCATAAAACTCAAGAGAGTTTAAGCAACTTAACCAATGGCTCTGGTTGGTAGTTGGCAATGCTAAGACTTGTGTTTAGGTCTACAGGTTCTAAAAAAAAAGAATTTTGTCAAAGGCTTTCTCTGCATCTATTGAGATAATCATATGGTTTTTATCTTTCAATTTGTTAATGTGGTGTATTACATTGATTGATTTGCAGATATTAAAGAATCCTTGCATTCCTGGGATAAAGCCGACTTGGTCATGGTGTATGATTTTTTTAATATGTTGTTGGATTCTGTTTGCTAGAATTTTGTTAAGGATTTTTGCATCTATGTTCATCAGTGATATTGGCCTGTAGTTTTCTTTTTTTGTGACATCTTTGTCTGGTTTTGGAATTAGGGTGATGGTGGCCTCATAGAATGAGTTTGGAAGCTTACCTTCATCTGCAATTTTCTGGAAGAGTTTGAGTAAGACAGGTGTTAGCTCTTCTCTAAATTTTTGGTAGAATCCAGCTGTGAAGCCATCTGGTCCTGGGCTTTTGTTTGCTGGAAGATTTTTGATTACAGTTTCAATTTCCTTGCTTGTGATGGTTCTCTTAAGATCTTCTATTTCTTCCTGATTCAGTTTTGGAAAGTTGTACTTTTCTAAGAATTTGTCCATTTCATCCAAGTTGTCCATTTTATTGGCATAGAGCTGCTGGTAGTAGTCTCTTATGATCCTTTGTATTTCAGTGTTGTCTGTTGTGATCTCTCCATTTTCATTTCTAATTTTGTTAATTTGGTTCTTCTCTCTTTGTTTCTTAATGAGTCTTGCTAATGGTTTGTCAAGTTTGTTTATTTTTTCAAAAAACCAGCTTTTAGCTTTGTTGATTTTTGCTATGGTCTCTTTAGTTTCTTTTGCATTTATTTCTGCCCTAATTTTTAAGATTTCTTTCCTTCTGCTAACCCTGGGGTTCTTCATTTCTTCCTTCTCTAATTGCTTTAGGTGTAGAGTTAGGTTATTTATTTGGTTTTTTTCTTGTTTCTTGATGTAAGCCTGTAATGGTACGAACTTTCCCCTTAGCACTGCTTTTACAGCGTCCCATAGGTTTTGGGTTGTTGTGTTTTCATTTTCATTCATTTCTATACATATTTTGATTTCTTTTTTGATTTCTTCTATGATTTGTTGGTTATTCAGAAGCGTGTTATTTAGCCTCCATATGTTTGAAGTTTTAACAATTTTTTTCCTGTAATTGAGATCTAATCTTACTGCACTGTGGTCAGAAAAGATGACTGGAATGATTTCAAATTTTGAATTTTCCAAGACCAGATTTATGGCCCAGGATGTGATCTATTCTGGAGAATGTTCCGTGTGCACTTGAGAAAAAGGTGAAGTTGATTGTTTTGGGGTGAAATGTCCTATAGATATCAATTAGGTCTAGGTGGTCCATTGTGGCATTTAAGGTTTGTGTTTCCTTGTTAATTTTCTATTTAGTTGATCTATCCATAGTTGTGAGTTGGGTATTAAAGTCTCCCACTATTATTGTGTTACTATTAATTTCCTCTTTCATACTCGTTAGTGTTTGCCTCACATATTGCGGTGCTCCTATGTTGGGTGCATATATATTTATAATTGTTATATCTTCTTCTTTGATTGATCCTTTGATCAGTATGTAGTGTCCTTCTTTGTCTCTTTTCACATCCTTTATTTGAAAGTCTATTTTATCTGATATGAGTATTGCGACTCCTGCTTTCTTTTGGTCATCGTTTGCATGAAATATTTTACTCATTTATGATTAAAACTCTCCAATAAGCAGGAATAGAAGGAACATACCTCAACATAATAAAAGCTATATATGACAAACCCACAGCAAGCATCACCCTCAATGGTGAAAAATTGAAAGCATTTCCCCTGAAATCAGGAACAAGACAAGGGTGCCCACTCTCACCACTACTATTCAACATAGTGTTGGAAGTTCTGGCCACAGCAATCAGAGCAGAAAAAGAAGTAAAAGGAATCCAGATAGGAAAAGAAGAAGTGAAACTCTCACTGTTTGCAGATGACATGATCCTCTACATAGAAAACCCTAAAGACTCTACCAGAAAATTACTAGAGCTAATCAATGAATATAGTAAAGTTGCAGGATATAAAATTAACACACAGAAATCCCTTGCATTCCTATATACTAAAAATGAAAAAACAGAAAGAGAAATTAAGGAAACAATACCATTCACCATTGCAATAAAAAGAATAAAATACTTAGGAGTATATCTACCTAAAGAAACAAAAGACCTATACATAGAAAACTATAAAACACTGATGAAAGAAATCAAAGAGGACACAAACAGATGGACAAACATACCATGCTCATGGATTGGAAGAATCAATATTGTCAAAATGGCTATTCTACCCAAAGCTGTCTATAGATTCAATGCAATCCCTATCAAGCTACCAACGATATTTTTCACAGAACTAGACCAAAGAATTTCACAATTTGTATGGAAATACAAAAAACCTCGAATAGCCAAAGTAATCTTGAGAAAGAAGAATGGAACTGGAGGAATCAACCTGCCTGACTTCAGACTCTACTACAAAGCCACAGTCATCAAGACAGTATGGTACTGGCACAAAGACAGAAATATAGATCAATGGAACAGAATAGAAAGCCCAGAGATAAATCCACGAACCTATGGACACCTTATCTTTGACAAAGGAGGCAAGGATATACAATGGAAAAAAGACAACCTCTTTAACAAGTGGTGCTGGGAAAACTGATCAACCACTTGTAAAAGAATGAAACTAGAACACTTTCTAACACCATACACAAAAATAAACTCAAAATGGATTAAAGATCTAAATGTAAGACCAGAAACTATAAAACTCCTAGAGGAGAACATAGGCAAAACACTCTCCGACATAAACCACAGCAAGATCCTCTATGACCCACCTCCCAGAATATTGGAAATAAAAGCAAAACTAAACAAATGGGACCTAATGAAACTTAAAAGCTTTTGCACTACAAAGGAAACTATAAGTAAGGTGAAAAGACAGCCCTCAGATTGGGAGAAAATAATAGCAAATGAAGAAACAGACAAAGGATTAATCTCAAAAATATACAAGCAACTCCTGAAGCTCAATTCCAGAAAAATAAATGACCCAATCAAAAAATGGGCCAAAGAACTAAACAGACATTTCTCCAAAGAAGACATACAGATGGCTAACAAACACATGAAAAGATGCTCAACATCACTCCTTATCAGAGAAATGCAAATCAAAACCACAATGAGGTACCATTACACGCCAGTCAGGATGGCTGCTATCCAAAAGTCTACAAGCAATAAATGCTGGAGAGGGTGTGGAGAAAAGGGAACCCTCTTACACTGTTGGTGGGAATGCAAACTGGTACAGCCGCTATGGAAAACAGTGTGGAGATTTCTTAAAAAACTGGAAATAGAACTGCCATATGACCCAGCAATCCCACTTCTGGGCATACACACTGAGGAAACCAGATCTGAAAGAGACACGTGCACCCCAGTGTTCATCGCAGCACTGTTTATAATAGCCAGGACATGGAAGCAACCTAGATGCCCATCAGCAGATGAATGGATAAGGAAGCTGTGGTATATATACACCATGGAACATTACTCAGCCATTAAAAAGAATTCATTTGAACCAGTCCTAATGAGATGGATGAAGCTGGAGCCCCTTATACAGAGTGAAGTAAGCCAGAAAGATAAAGAACATTACAGCATACTAACACATATATATGGAATTTAGAAAGATGGTAACGATACCCCTATATGCAAAACAGAAAAAGAGACACAGAAATACAGAACAGACTTTTGAACTCTGTGGGAGAATGTGAGGGTGGGATATTTCAAAAGAACAGCATGTATACTATCTATGGTGAAACAGATCACCAGCCCAGGTGGGATGCATGAGACAAGTGCTCCAGCCTGGTGCACTGGGAGGACTCGGGGGAATCGGGTGGAGAGGGAGGTGGGAGCGGGGATCGGGATGGGGAATACGTGTAAATCCATGGCTGATTTATATCAATGTATGACAAAACCCACTGAAAAAAAAAAAAACAAACAAAAAAATAAAAATAAATAAAAAAAGAAAAAAAAAAGAAAAAAGCTAAGATAGCCAATTCCCTTCCTGGTTGGATGTTTAATCTTTTAATTCAAGAAGGCCCAGAGGGCAAAATCTTCAAAGGATGGGGCTGTCTCCTCTTTGGTTCTAGAAGAGGATCCATATTCATGGTTTTAGAAGGAAATCCCATGGCTAAGGGGTCAGGTTGCCCTGAATTAAGGGGACAGGGCTACTATGGTGTAGGCACAGTGATGGAACATTCAGCCAAAGTAGATTATTCTAGAGCCTTAAATTATAGTAGAAGCTATTCTGCTAGGTTTTAGACTTGCTCGGGAACCAAAACCTCAAAATGTTACGGTATTTGAAGATATAGTGTTTGTCATCAAGGGATTAGATATGCTCCTCAACCAAAGTTGGAAATTATATAATTTTATTAACTCAATTCTTAATTCACAGATGTCATGCTCATTTGGTATCAGCCAATCTTCAGCTCTTAGGATATCAGAGATAGTAGCAATACCTGACTCCATTACCCCCTTCTTTCTTAATAGTACCTAGAAAAACAATTTTTGCATAGGTTTAGACAAGTCAGTAATCAACAGACAGTCTTCCTATTCCATGGGAACAATAAAGTTGACTCAAAGATGGCATAGGGGTTACTATCATGGACTGTGGCTCTGGTCTTTGCCTCACTGTAAGATTGTATAGAAGGAATAACAAGTGCTTCTGATGTCTGTGTTGTACTTCAAGTGGAAGAGGAGTTGGTGTAATACACCAATCCATCATGGCCTATAGATGGTGAGAAAACACACCCCAAACACATGGTTTATGGCCTTCCTATTTTAACAGTTGTCATTTTAATCAAAAGTAGCACAATTTACATTATGGAACTGAAAAATAGTTTGCATTTTCACTATTGCTTTTATCAAACCATTAATGTATAAATAGTCTCAATCTTCAAATGTATAAATACTGAATAAGTCTCTTAATAAATCTGGATTTTTTGGTCCATATTTAAAAAAGAACAAAGGGAATTCCCAGGTGGTCCAGTAGTTAGGACTTTGTGATTCTACTGCATAGGGAATAGGTTTGGTCCCTGGTTGGGTAACTAAGATCCCACATGTGACAATGCAACCAAAATATATGGAATTTAGAAAGATGGTAATGATAACCCTATATGCAAAACAGAAAAAGAGACACAGATGTGCAGAACAGACTTTTGGACTCTGTGGGAGAAGGCGAGGGTGGGATATTTTGAGAGAACAACATCGAAACATGTATATTATCAAGTGTGAAACAGATCACCAGCCCAGGTTGGATGCATGAGACAAGTGCTCGGGGCTGGTGCACTGGGATGACCCAGAGGGATGGGATGGGGAGGGAGGTGAGAGGAGGGATCGGGATGGGGAATACATGTAAATCCATGGCTGATTCATGTCAATGTATGGCAAAACCCACTACAATATTGTAAAGTAATTAGCCTCCAACAAATAAAAATAAATGGGGGAAAAAAAAATTTGAAAAGAACAAAGATATGTACTAAGTTTTGAGAATTAGATGTGACTATTGAGCACAATGTCCCACTAATGGTAGGCTGGTTTCCTATGACTATTTGACACATTTAAAAAATTTTTTAAACACTATAAATTTTAAATTAAAAATTATAAAAAAAGTGAATTAACAAAATACTACTTCTCTCATCCACCATGAAAAGTTCATTTTAAATGTCATTTTCGCTTCAAAATCTTTCTATATTCCCTGAAAATTCTGACTCCTTTTCAAGATATTCTCTTGGTAGTTGTTTCGTATATATGAGGCCAAGAATGTGTTTGCATTAAGAATTGAATTTAAAGAATTCTGTAGTCCATGGGGTTGCAAAGAGTTGGATATGACTGAGCGACTTTCACTTTCACTTTAAAGAATTCTAAAAAAACTGCGTGGGCAATACACATGTGGTTTGTGACTATATGGCAAGTTCTGAAAGGGCCGCATGGTTGAATATAGCAAAAGAACATATTGCATAAAACTAGGGGTAAAAGATGGGGTTTGCAGTGGAAATTTAGGGGCAAATGGGGGTTAGGCCGTGTATTTGGAGGTGGAGGCATTTTGATGAGTTTGGTCCTAATCAGCAAGTTTAAAACATCTTTAGTTTTCCAGGGGAGATCTCTGCCCTCATTTCGATAAAGATCACATCTAATCAAGGTTACAGTGTAGTCTGACACTGGAGAAGAGTAGGTGAAGTAAGAACTTAAAAGCACCACTGTGGTCTGGCAGGCTAAATGTACATAGAATGACTTGATGAAGTTTGGGACATGCAATGTATCATGTAGAGGACACAGTGACGACCTTTCAGAACTCAGGGAGGGACCAAGGAGAAAAGATGATTAGATTCCAGTCATTAATCTGCCGGATTATTTGTCATAGTGCCAGGAACTTTATGGTTCCTGGGAAAACACCTGATTTCATCAACCAAATGAGCATATTTTATAGAACCCTCCAGGGATGTGTAACAATTAAAACAATTATCAGATGGAATGGGAAATATATGAAGCCAGTATTGCCATACATAGATGGTTTGAGGCACATTTTCCCTTTCATGTAAACTTCTTTAAAATTTTCCCAGTTGATGAGTGAATATTAATGCCAAGAGTTAACAGTAGTAGTAAGAAAGCCCACTTAAAAAGTGTGGAGTCATTGTAGCTTCAAAGCACACACTAATGTTGTGATATTATTGCCCAATATGCACTGGAAAATTGAAAGCTTTTAAAATCACTCAAGCACTTCTACTAGTAGCTGGGGAAAAACACTATACTTATATTTTCCTCACATCAGGGACTAAAGATACCAGTAGAAAGTTGATTCTAAATCACTCCCCAGGAATCCTTCTATTTAATTATTTATTTGCCTGTAATTTTTATTTATTTTTTCATAAAAGAAAATGACTGCTGAGATTTAGATACTTGAGTAAGATCTTTTATTCATTTGATAAAATGCCAAGGTGTGTGTTTGCTGGTTTGTACAGAAAGAATCTGTGTAGCTTTTCAAGAAACCAGCAAACTGTCTTCCAGAGCATTTGTACAGTTTAGTGTTCCCACCAGCAATGAAAGAGACCCTGTTGCTCCACATTCTTGCAAGACTTCTGTCTTGCCATACTTTAGATTTTGCTCATTCTCTTGGGTTTTAGTGGTATCTTATTTTAATTTGCTTCTTTCTAATGACATACAATGTTGAATATCTTTTCATGGTTATTTTCCATATAATCTTGGTGTCTGTGAGATTTCTCTTTACTTTTAAATTGCTTTTTTCATTCTCTTGTCATTGAATCCTAATGTTCTTGGTATATTTTGGATAATGGCTCTTTATCATGTGTCTTTGCAACTATTTCTTTTCCTGTTGTTGGCTTGTTTTATCATTCTCCTATAAATGTGTACTTCACAAAGCACAAGTCCTACATTTTAATGAAGTTCAGCTTATAAAATTTTCTTTTGTGGCTCATGTCTTTAGTGTTGTATCTAAAAATGTTATCACCACACCCAGTATCATCTTTCCTAGATACTTTCCTATACTATCATCAAGACTTGAACATTTTGCATTTTACATTATATGTTCTATGTTGAATTAATTTTTCTAAGGGGTACAGAGTTTGTGCCTAGATTTATTTATTTAACTTTTGACATGTGAATGTCCAGTTGTTCAGCAGCATTCACTGAATCCCTAACATGTATAAATGAATACTCTTAAGACAATAACAGTTTTAACAGGAAGATAATATCATGTCTAAATCTTTTGTTTTCCTGATTTGTTTTCCAGAATTTTCTTGGTATTTTAGAGCCAGAAATATATGAACATAATTATATATGTAGAAAAAAAACCTTCACAAATGTGCTCTACAGGTTAGCATTAGGACAAATAGAGATCTGGACCTTAGTTTTGTAAATTGTGCTCCTTAGAATCCCAAGAGTCCCAACAGTACAACCAGGAGTGTGTGTGTCTAGGATTAAAATCCCTTTCCTTTATTCCATCAGAGCAATTATGTCCCTAATTATTTTGCCTGGTGGGATCTTACGTACATTCTCCTATTACATATGAAAAAATTGAACTACTCATTACCTGCACTACCACTGTAGCATGATGAATTTTGATTTTGACCAACTTATATTCCAGACAGAATGTGAGTATAAGAATTGCTTATTCAAAGCAAGAATGGAGAATATCAGCAAATCATTCTGTTGAGAAATCATATTGCTTACTATGTGCACATACAGGGTGAACTTACTATCCAGTTTAGTGCATTATACAATTCATGCTATAAAGAAAAGATAGCAACAGTATAAGCAATAGCATATTCATTCAATAAACTAAAATAACTTGGAGGTGGAGCTAATATTACTCAAGGAAGTACCATAGACAAAATACTAGTAATAGTAGTCATTGTTTTAAAGCACTCAGTGTCCTAGGTACCAGTGTCCACTGTCCTAGGTACATTTGGACAAGATTAAAATATTAAGACATTCTTAGAGCATTTTAGTCACATATTCCCCCATACAGATAAGAACCTCCACACTTCTGTTTTCCAGCCCCAGCTGACCCCATTAGAAGTATTCTGCAGTAGAAGATTTAGAGCCAGGTTTAAATGATGAATTAAAATAGTCCAGGGAATGAAAATAGATTGTGCAGCCAAACATAAAGATAAATTTTCTCATTATGTGCTGCCCAATGTACATGTGCATGCATTCTTTAAAGTGTCTGAATGGCTTATAATTTAACATCTATGGACATTTATAAATGCTGTTAGACTGTAATGACACATTTCACTCTGAATTATAGCCAATTTATGTTTCCGAAATTAAAGAAGCTCAGTTTAAAAAGAAATAATCTCTTGAGTGTTGTAGAGTATATAAAAGCTTTTCTGAAGAAATAAAATAAAACAAAACAGGCACATTCACTACAGAAAAGTGAATCAAGATTCTTTCTTGGTGTCTAAAATAAGCATTCTAAGTCTATTGAAAATTGGAAAGTCTAGAATATAACCTTTTATACCACTACATAAATTAACCAATTTGTTTTCCAAAAAATCACTGCCTGTAATCATTCTGTTAAACATTTAATGGTGTTGTTTGTTTTTTATTTTTTTGTCTAAGCCCTGAGGCTAACAGATGGCATTCAGTTAAAATAGATTGTCTCTTAGTACTTATTTGAATTAATTTCAGTAAACGTCATTCGAGAAGGAAATGGCAACCCACTTGAAGAAGGAAATGGCCACCCACTCCAGTATTCTTGCCTGGAGAATTCCATGGACAGAGAAGCCTGGCAGGCTACAGTCCATGGGGTTGCAAAGAGTTGGACACAACTAAGTGACTAACACACCATCATTGAGTACATTTTCAAATACTCACCAAACCCAGGAAGTTCAAAGATGAATTTGAATGCACTTTTCCCTCGGTGATGCATGGATTCATGCTAAGTTGCTCAGTCTTGTCCGACTCTTTGCAACCCCGTGGACTGTATTCTGCCTGGCTCCTCTGTCCATGGGATTCTCCAGGCAAGTATACTTGAGTAGGTTGCCATGCCCCCCTCCAAGGGATCTCCCCACCCCAGGGACTGAACTGCTGTCTCCTGCATTGTAGTCAGATTCTTTACCATCGAAGCCACCAGGGAATCCCTTGGTGATACACAAGTCTAATGAGGAAGACAAAGATGCTGTGAGAAAATTTCAATACTTTAAGTCAGGGGTTGTGAAAAATAAATGCACAAGGAGGAAACTACAGGGAGAGGTTGCCTCACCAAATTAGGTGCATCAGGGAAGAAAAAAGTCCCGAAGAAGATACTCAGTTACATCTTGAGAGATAACTTTGGTTTCTCCAGAAAGAAATTGGGAAGGTAGAGCATTTCAGACAAAGGGAACTGAAGGAATGATGATATTAAAGCATGAACTCCAATGGCACCCAAAGGAACTGCTAAATATCTTGATTTCCTGTAGCATAAAGTTTAAGACATAGGCTACTGAAGAATGAAACTGGATTGAAAGGAAGAAGCCAGGTCATGGGAGCCTGGCATACCATGTTAAAGTTTGGGCTTTATCTCAAAGGCAGTGAGATGGCATGGAAGTAACTAAACCCAAGGTTCATTGAGAAGATCACTCCTGCAACAAGGTAGATGGAGGAGAAAACAGCCTGGGGACACACATTATCAGTTAGGACTGTATGCTAAAAGTTATAACTTGCTCATATATTTTAAGGAGCTAGTGTGTCTGTCAACCTCATGACACTTGGATTGTTTGAGCATCACAGATACTGGGAAGCAATGTGGTTTTATGAAAATTTCAAGTTATTTCTGAGCCATCTATCTTCTATTGTATAAAGAGAAATTATCAGGAATGTGTCCCCAAATGGAAAGTGCCACACATACTTGAGTATACAGAATGCTCTTAAAATCTAGAGCCTGAAATTAATCATATTAATTGTCATTGTTTCTTGCATTTAGCTGTTCATTCATTCATCTATCCATTTATTCATTTGGCAATCAAATTATAGAAACTCCTCTAAACACTTTTTAAGCACATAGAATAAAGAACAGAAAACTCTAAATTATCTTAAATACTCAATAGTCAATTAATAAAATGCTGATATTTCTTTGTCATTGTGGATACTTAAGGAAGAAGATATCCTTGAACAAGTTTCAAATACACATGAGATTTGACTTTGACTAAACAAATCATTAAATCTATAATATCTCTTACTTGTTTTCAATAGTTTTCCTTTTTTTTTTTTTTCTATTTACTTGACTTTATCTTCCAATCTCCCTTGCCTGGAACAAAGGAGTCACATCCTAGTTTATAGATTTTTCACAACTGGGTAGTTAAAAGCATGCTAGTTTAAAACAAGATCTCATTTTTGATTCATTCTGTCAAGGACATTGAAAAAACATCTCTTAAGCAAAAAGGCAGAAAAAGACCTTCTAGCTGTCAGTATATTACAAATAATTTTTCCCATGATATCACACTTCATACTCATAGAAATCATATGAGTTATGGATTTGACTCCAATTTGATAGATGAAAAAAATGAAAATTGCTTTCAGATTTGTTTAAGACTACTTATATTGAAAATGTCAGAGGTAGGAGTTAGAAATATGTCTTAATCCTCTGAAAATTGGTCTCGTATCATTGACCTTGTTGTTTTCATTGTTTTAGTCAAGTTTTATCTACTCTCTGACTTTGCCTTAGACACACATTCCTGAATTCTGTTTTCTCATTCTGTTAAAATTAATCCATAACTACTAATAATAGATACAGACTTGAAGTTTTTCTAAATATCTTCTGCATTTATTGGAGCCATACAAGCATAAATGACGTGGCCTTGATAGAAATTCTTGTCCAAACAGTCATATAGCAGTCAGAGAGCATGAATATTTTAGGTAGCAAGTGGCAGTTAAAATGCAAACTCACTTTTTCATTAAATATGCATATATAAAATACTATAAAAACTATATATAGCTAGGAATAAAAACATATAATTTGCATTCTTTTGAAGGTGGCTAGACATGTATGTTAAAGATTATATGTGATAAGTGTTACCATCACTCTCCACTTCAGTGCTATTTCTAGGAGGTCCCTGCACTACACACATAATTGTAAGAAACAAACATAAACAGTGCATAAGAATATTGTATTAAAATTAAAATGAAGGACAGAAAGTTATTATAATACATTGTTAGATTTAAACATGACATGTTGGTCTGGTCCTGCGTTAGTCTTTCTTTAGAAAATCAGATTTTGAATGTGAATACATTCTGAAGTGCCACAAAAAATCTAGAGACTGCTGTTACTTATTTTTCCTTTATTTTTTAAATTAAGTGTATTCCTTTTTTATGCTTTCTGTAAATTCTGAGATATTTATTTAGATGCAGTTTCAAGAAACAACACAAAGTGATCCATTTTACAGTTTTCCCAAAGGTCATATCTTTGCAAAACAAGAGTAGGATAACTAGAATACTGATACTGATACAGTTAAGGGATTTAACATCCCATCAGCAAAAATACCCTTCCTATAATTGTTTCCTCTCCCTTCTAATTTCACCCCCTTCTTAGTCCCTGGAAACCACTAATATATTCTCCATATCTATAGTCTTATCATTTCAACAAAGCTATGTAAATATAATTATATTGTGTGTAGCCATTTCGTGATTTTTTCACACATTGTAATTGCCTGGAGACTCATCCATACTATTCTGTGTATCAATAATGTCTTCCTTTCTATTTAGACTAATATTCCATGGTGTGCATGTACCATGTTCTGTTTAATCATTTACTCATTGGGGGACATTTATGTTTTTTACAGGTTAAGACTCGGCTCAGGAGTGCAATCACTGGGTTGTTTTAGAATTTTCACATTTAGTTAAGGAACTCCAAAAATGTTTTTAAGAAAGGCTATAAAATTTTTCATTCCCATCAGCAATGCATATGTGAATGACACAACTTCTCTACATCCTTGGGAGGATTTAGTGGTGTTATCTATTTTTATTTTAGCCATTCTTATGTGTGTGATGCTATCTCACTGTGGTATTTTTACTTGAATTTACTTAGTGGCTATTGAAATTGAACAAATATTCATGAGCTTATTTGTCATCTGTATGACTTCAGTAAAGAGTCTTTCCTTGTATTCTACCTAATTCTTAGTTGACTTTTTACTTGTTATGTATTTATTTTGTCTTTTTTTTTTTTTTGTAGTTTCCTGATGTGCCAGCTTAGATTATTGATTTGAGAATTTTTCTACTTCTTAATGTATGCATTAATGTTATAAACTTCTCTCTCAACACTGATTCATCTCTCTCCCATAAATTTTTATATGTTGCAATTATTCTTTTATTCATTCATTCGAGTCAATTCATTTTTTTTTTTTTTTTTCCTTGATGTCATGTCTTTGACCCGTGAATTATTTACAAGTGTATTTTTTACTTTCCAAGTGTTTGGAAATTTTTGTTATTTTTCTGGTAATGATTTCTACTTTGATTCCATTTTGTTCAGAAAGCATACTCTATGATTTCAGTTATTCTAATAGGTTGAGTTTTTATTTTAATGTGCCAACATATATTCTAAGTATGTGTTTGTTCTGAGAAAGATTTTCCACATGTTTATTGTAGAATTATTTGCAAGAAGCAAAAAGTAGAAGCAACCCAAGTGTCCATTGAAAGATGAATGGATAAAGAAAATGTAGTAAATTCATACAATGAAATATTTTTCAGACTTTAAAAGGTAGAAAGCATATATATGTAAGCATGTATGTATATATATATATAAATCTTTTTACCTTATCACAAGTCCTCCTCTCCTTTTAGAACAACAGTTTGATTTTAAATTGTGGGAAATACCTACCCCACTATGATCTTGTTGAGACTAGATCTGTTGCTCCAGATTACTATTGACAATTACTAACTGTTGCCCCAATTAGTAACTATGTGCTCAGGGCCAGTGTTTTGGGGTCTTCATAACTGTGCTCATATGGTTGATTTTCTAGAAAGACTCACAGAACTTAGTAAAGCTATTATACTCATAGTTATGGGGGTGTTGTGATTGTTACTTTTTTTTTTTTTCAGTGAAAAGATTTACATTAAAATCAGCAAAAGTAACAGATACACAGAGTGGAATCTAGGAAAGTACAGGCACAACTTTCCAACTGACCTCTCCCAGTTTAGTTCTATAGACGGCATTTAATTCTCTCAGCAATGATGTTTGAAGCAATTTATGAAATACTACCAATCAGGGAAGCTCACCTGAGTCCTTGTAACCAGGATTCTTTATCAGGAGTCAATCACATAGCCATAGAACACCCTAGGTATGTAACCTGAGCCATCGAATCTCCAGGCATCTCCCAAAGGTCAAATTGATGCAGCATGGCCCAGAGTTTCAGGTGAACAAAAATAAATATTCTCCATAAATCATACCATTAGTAGCAACTATCTGGTATGGCCTTAGGTTTCCAGAATACAAGAAAATACTTTTATCAAGTCAGATAACCCAAGGACTCAGAGTTTGTATTCCAGGAGCTAGTCAAGGACAAGTTCATTCTTTGGAATGCACAGGATGTAAAAACTCCAAGTTTGCTGAGTTAAAATTTTACTCTAAAGCTGACTACATATTTTGCAGGACCCAGTACTAAAGGAAAATGTAGCACTCTTGGTCAAAAAGCAGAAAGATGGTGTCATTAAAGGAACTAAATATAAAGTTTTCTCTTTTCTTCTATCATCTCTTTCAGAATGCCATAATGTCTCATATTTGCTATATAATATCACTCTAATTAAAGAAGAATTACAATTTTAAACTATTCACAGTGATTTTACTGTATATTTTTATGTTCTATTGTGCCTGTTTTAATGCAAATAGGAGCGTTTAACTCATATGTTGAACAACCAAAATTGCACAATTTGTATTTAATAGTTCATAAGTGCATATGTATTTTGTTCTTACTAAAATAGTAGAAAAAAACACAGAAATCTAGCTCAACTATTTATATTTCACTTTTGATATGTGGTAGTTGCTCAGTCTTGTCTGACTCTTTGCAACCCCATGGACTGTAGCCCGCCAGGCTCCTCTGTCCATGGAATTCTCCAGGCAAGGATACTGGAGTGGGTTGTCATTCCTTTCTCTAGGAGATCTTCCTGACCCAGAGACTGAATCCAGTTCTCCTACATTTTTTTTTTTTTTTTTTTTTTTGGTGTTCACTGCAAAGCCAAGTTTATTTGAAACGTATCAATATAAAATGGTGCCAGGGCTAGAAAGCAAAGACCTTTACAACAGAAGAATTAAAGCAGCGAGTGCAAAAAAAAAAAAAAAAAACAACAACAACAAAAAAAATAAAGCAGCGAGTGCAGGCACGGGGCTAACACTTTTATTTCTCTCACAGACGGGTAAGTTCTCACATCACCATTCTGACCAGCTTCATGAAATGTTATGAGTACATCAAAATTGTGGAGAGTTGGTTTATGCTAAAAGAAAGGGGGGAGCTAACTAAGCTGAAGGAAAGAAAACTTGTGGTTGCTTCTTAATTCAAATAAAATGATTATTTCCCTGCTTTATTGGTTTTACTTAATCATGGACTGTTGTTTTCGTAAAGCAGTAAAACTCAATCTCAGAAATTCGTCAAAATTTCCTAGAGGGCATTTAAAAACTCTAACCCTAGAAGGAAAATAATTACCCAGTAATTTGTAGTTTTAAAAATCAAACACCATAGTCAATGGTGAAATGCTCTTTAAACAAAGGCCCACTATGCTGGGTATTGGGCAGGGAAGGAGGTTATTGGTATCTTCTTCAACGATCTTACCTTTTTTCTATGACCTTAAGCAAATGTCTCCAAAAGTCTTTCAGTTTATTTAGAGATTTTTGATTATTTCTCTCTTTCCTTTGCTGTTATTTTGAACAATAGCTATCTTTCCCACTTCCAAAGTTTTTACTAGTTTAAAAAATGAAAGTTCTCCTACATTTAGGGCAGATTCTTTACCCTGTGAACCACTAGGGAAGCCCCGTATAAAATCATCTATGAACTAGAGATATAATAGTAAATATTATATTGTTTTCAGTGAGCTTGAAATTGATATGAGGGTTAAAGAAATTAAGGTAACAGAATAAAGCATGAAAATATCAATAGTGGAATTAAGTCAGGGTTCTCTGAGAATCATTTAGAGACAACTCATTAAAAAAAAAAAATTTCGCTTCACTGGATCCTTGTCATAGCACACAGGCCTAACTGCTCTGCAGTATGTAGGATCTTCCTGGACGAGGGCTCAAACCTATGTCCCCTGTAACCGCAGGCAGATTCTCAACTGCTGGACCACCAGGGCAGTCCTAGAGACAACTAATTTAATTCAGATTTCTGGAACATCTTTTTGAAAGAAGTAATATTAAATGGCAGCTAAGGGTTGAACAGGAGTTAGCTTAAAGGATATGGGCTTGGTGAAGATAATATTTTAAGGACAAGGAGTTGTACTGATCATCTCTCTCTTTGATCTTCTATCATATCCAATCACTGGATGCTTTCCTAAAAAGACCCAAACAAAGAGGGGAAAAGGGAGATGTTTTTCAAGGCTATTGAAGATTTTGAATGCTTGTACATTTAGTCAGAAAGGTCTTATAAGTCCTTGACTTGAATGGAATTTTAGGGTTGGGACTGATGTACACAAGTGTGAGCTCTCATTTCAGAACACAACTTTGAGTGGCCCTATTTCATACTTCTCAGCTTCATCCAGACATCATCCTCTTTTTGTAGCAGACACAACACTGAAGCTAACTTTGCTTTCTCCTATGTAAAATTTTCAAAGGAAATGAACCATACTTATTTTACATCTAATACATACAATTGGTGCTTATTTGGGGTCTTAGGAAAGTTGTGTTTATTCACTTCTTTAGCCCTTTTTTTCCATTCTTTGCAATTATTAATGTTCTGATTCAAGAGATGAAAAAAGTTTTTAAAGGAATAATACATAAACAGGATTTAAAAATTATTTCTACAAATATTGGAGTTGGTTGCCATTTCCTCCTCCAGGGGAATCTTCCCAACCCAACTTCAAACCAGCATCGTCTCCTGCATCTCCTGCATTGACAAGTGGATTCTTTACCACTGAGCCACCTGGAAAGCCCCACATGTGTCTTAGATCCTAACAAAAAGAAGTTAACAATGAGGTGACACCTATTTATTAAATAAGCCTTTAATTTACAAATAAAATATTACCCCTGTCACTTGTTTTCAGCATAATTGTAGCTAAAACTAGCATGTAGAAATTCCAGACATTGGGAGTGGAATTAATTAGGCTGAAAGCCTGATGCTTTGGTCTTGTCACTGGGTCCTTTCCACACCCAGAAAGATATGCTTCATGCAAATCACCATCCTACGACGGTGTGTCTGAGAGCCTGAGATAATAAGATAATACATTATGGATCCTGAGTGGGCTCAAAGCTTGAGAAGAGAACCTAATAGTTGTTATAACAAGTACACCCTGGTGTTTGAAATGCAAAATTGTACAAAGTAATGAGACAGTGATCAAATGACATGACAAGCAGAATGCACCTGCCTGGGCCTAGGGTGATTCATTAAACACTGACACTACAGGAAGCTCAGAGGCAGCAGTGTTGTTTGCCTTTACGCAGGAAATTATGGAAAGCTGAGGTATGGTGAAAAGAAATATTATGAGACAGTGTATATGTTTAGGTTGGGTGGGGGGATATATAGGTACATAAGCACAAACATAACCATTGGGGCAGGAGTCCCAAAGTAGAATCATCATGTGTTAAGACTCAAAAAGAGACACAGGGGAAATGAGCAGAGAGAATGTTAAATAATTTTACAATGTATTTACTAACTGACTTAGAATCCAAGTTCCCTTACTCTTATCATTTGTGATCCCCTTTCATTACACTTTCCATGTTGTATTCTTCTTTTTAATACATTTCTGTAGAGGCTCAGAGACCAGAAATTTGGCAATTTTAGAGCAATATCGATTGTATCTTACATATGAGCCTTCTTCCCTGGCCCTGACCTCTGGAGTTATATTTATAAACATAAGTAGAGAAAATTTAATTTTGACATTCATCCCTTCAACTAATCATCCATTTCCAAAATATGTACTAAACATTTCTATCTGCAAGAACTATTCAAATAATAGAAGATATGAAGAGATTTGTCCTTGTTTTAATGACTTAATGTACATACAAATAAGTCTCTGCAATCCAAAGTAAAAGTAATAATTATCCTAACCAATGTATAAAAATATTATAATGGAATGTGCAAAGATTTTTCAGAAATGATCATATTTAAATTGGTTCCTGAGAATGTATAAGTTTAATGCATAGATATGTGGGTGGTTTTCTCAGGGTGTTGAAAAATGTGAGCAGACAGAATGCTAAGAAAGTATGAGTATTTGGAGAAATAGAGAATAATTTGCATGGAGGAAATGTGACATATTGGATATTCTTATGAAGAAGTTACTTCCTTTTGAAAAGATTTTAAAGTAAACAGATCACCAGCCCAGGTGGGATGCATGAGACAAGTGCTCGGGCCTGGTGCACTGGGAAGACCCAGAGGAATCCGGTGGACAGGGAGGTGGGAGGGGGGATCGGGATGGGGAATACATGTAACTCCATGGCTGATTCATGTTAATGTATGACAAAACCCACTGAAAATAAATAAATAAATAAATAAATATTTAAAAAATAAATAAATAAAGTACTAGGGCACTATAATGTGGAGGCAAAATATCTTGAATTGGAAAGTGGATGAAATAATTTAGCAAGCTAATAAAAATTTGGGAGGGAGTGCTGAAAATAAATTTTTCATCCATTGCTGTTGTCATTCAGTCATGTCCACCTCTTTGCAACTCCATGGACTGCAGAACGCCAGGCTCCCCTATTCTTCTACCATCTCCCAGAGCTTACTCAAACTCATGTCCATTGAGTCAGTGATGCCATCCAACCATCTCAATGTTTGTCACCCTCTTCTTCTGCCATCAATCTTTCCCCAGCATCAGTATCTTTTCCAATGATTTGGAACTTCACATCAGGTGGCCAAGGTTGTGGAGCTTCAATTTCAGCATCAGTCCTTCCAGTGAATGTTCAGGGTTGATTTCCTTGAGAATTGACTGGTTTCATCTCCTAGCTGTTCAAGGGACTCTCAAGAGTCTTGTCCAACACCACAGTTCAAAAACATCAATTCTTCAACACTCAGCCTTCTTTATGGTCCAGCTCTCACATCCATACATGACTACTGGAAAAACGATAGCTTTTGAGTATATGGACCTTTGTTGGCAAAGTAATATCTGCTTTTGGATATGCTGTCTAGGTTTATCATAGTTTTTCTTCCAAGGAGCAAGCATCTTTTAATTTCATGGCTGCAGTCACCACCTTTTTTAAACATTAGGGCATTATTTACATATACAAAATGCAGCCATTTTTAGTATACAGTTCAATATACTTAGCGACAGTACAAATTCATTTATTAATAGAAATCATAGCAACTCCCAGTGCTACCTCTGGTAATCTGCAACTAGATTCATGTTTTTTTAAGGGGTTCAAGGAGTTCTAACGAAATCCCCTTGATTTTGCTAGCACAACCTTTTCTTACAGTTAACATGAAGAGTTAAACTACATAGTTTAGTAAGGTTAAAAATAAAGCTTACTCTCAAGAAAAGAAAAGAAAAATAACTGTAGTATACAAATATTTGCTGAACTATGACTTCACTATTCTAGGGAATTCTTTCTCAGAAAAAGTAGGTTAAAGTATGTTTAAGGGACTTCATTTTCAAAAAAAATAGATGAATAGATTATTAACAGATTATTCACCTGGGTTTATCACTATTTAGTCCATGCGGGTTCAATTCCAGGGTCAGGGAAGATACCCCAGAGGAGAAAATGGCAACCCACTCCAGTATTCTTGCCTGGAAAACCCCACAGACAGAGGAGCCTGACAGGTTACAGCCCATGGGGTCCCAAAGAGTTGGACACAACTGAGAGTCAGCACAGCACAGTACAGCATATCCATTTTCAAAAAATACAGCACTATGTATACTTACTAATTCTAAACTATTATATCAAAAACACCTGCAATGCAGATGACCCCAGTTCAATTCCAGGGTTGGGAAGATCCCCTGGAGAAGGGATATGCTACCCAGTCCAGTATTTTTGGGTTTCCCTGGTGGCTCAGACTGTAAAAAATCCACCTGCAATACAGGAGACCTGGGTTAGATGCAGTGGTTGGGAAGATCCCCTGGTGGAGGGCATGGCAACCCACTCCAGTTTTCTTGCCTGGGATCCAAGGACAGAGGAGCCTGTCAGGCTACACAGCCCATGGGGTCGCAAAGAGTCAGACAGGACTGAGCGACTAAGCACAGCACAGAGCACTTATCACAAACATTGCCCAGTTCCAGTCGGGGCCCCACACTGAAAGTCCTGCCTTAACCCAGATCCTCAAAACTTTATAAATATCCCATCCTCGACCTTCTTCTTACAAAATAGTACTTGGATTCTGTCAAGGTAGTGGTCTCTATCTTTGGAATGAACAGGAAATGTGATTTCCTGACCAACAGGTTATTTTGCTTTTCTTTCATGGGCTCAGCAGTCAGCATGTCATTTTGCTCCTAACCGCCACCCTATGAGAAGATAGAACAGGTCTATTTTATAAGGTGAGAAAACTAAGACCAGTAAGGTGACATGACTTTTGGCCTTATGATTCTAATCCAGGGAAGTTTCCACTAAATGAATCCACTTCTTAAATAATAACATTTCATGCTACACATGAAGACTTCTAGTCTCTGGAAGACCTGAAATTAATAACTAATGCATCAAGTACATGTCTACAAAATAATCTTTTTTTAATCTGTTTTAGTTTTTCTAAAATTAATCGCGTGGTATTATATTCATGTTCAAACCTTATGGCCCTGAATTCACTACTGAATAAATTGCATATTTGTACCTCGGCATTAGAGTCTTCCTAATCAGATCTTCAACTACCCTTTGGCTTGTTCTCCATTTTTCTCTCCTATGGACCTTTCTTAATCTGAACAATTTGCTCATTTCCACCCCTCAGTGCCAGGCACTTTTCTTTTTTTTTCCATGCTTTTATTTTCTCCTGTTAGACACCACTGTGAAGAAAATTTTTGCATATGTCTTATATCCAGAATAAGTTTACTTCACCTCTGTGGAACTTAAAAAAAAAAATTAAAAAAAAAAAAAAACTCTGGTAGCCCCAAATGATTCAATTAATAAATTATCAACTGCATGTTACTCCGGATAAAATAACTGCCCACCTTAACCTCAATTGAAGAGGTTTCACAGAGTCAGGAGAGGCAAAAAGCCATAACTATTTGCCTTAATATATTATTTCTAGGGATTTCAAAAAGGTTATTTTTTCACATTCTTCATATGTTGCACACATCAGTGAAATCAAACTTCTGAAAGAATGCAGCAGTAAATTCTGAGGAAGCGAATCACTTTGTGGAAAATTCTAAACAATAGTGTTAGAAGACCAAATGGTTTGTGCAGAAGGGAAACCAACTCTACTATTACTTTAATTATTCACTCTATTAACTGTGACACAGTATGGCTTTCAAATCTCTTCATTATTCAGTGTAATTAAGTGGTGCAGCAAACAGGATGTTAGAAATCACATTCAGAGGAGACGTGCTGTGAGTGATGGTGGGTGTACTATATATAGACAAAATATTTTAAACAGAATAATTGCTCTCACATCACTTCCCAGGATGCCTCACCTGCCTTGTTTTATGTTGTTTTAATTTTTTCAACTGGAAAGTATGCAAATGTGCTGCATTGATTTAGCATTTTCTGGTTTGCAACTCTGTAAACATAGGCTTTGCCAGTTCAGCAGCTAAGACTGAAGGGAAAGTTCAGGATTGTTTGTGCATAATTGTTGATGGATAACAGCTGAAAGCAAATAAAACCCAAGAAAAGAGAAAGGAAAGTAGAAGACGTAAGCCTAGCACATTTCTAAGAAGTTGACCATAACTTTGAATTTTCTATTATAAAAAAGAAGGAATGGGATTGGGAAAGCAAGAACATAAAAGATGAGCAGATTGGCAAAAGATAGATTGTTTTATTTTATTTTTTTAGTTTTGTAATATGATCCTGTGAATGGTATTACTTCCTGTTTTGGAGAAGGGACTGCTAAAATGGAATAAAGGAGATTCTGAAATAAGTGACATTACTTTTTTTGTTTATTGAGGGTGATTTTGTGACATTAAACAATGTCACATTAAAGAATACATATTTTTCAGCACCTCCAGATATATACCAGGAGAGATGCCACCCTAAAACATAAAATCTCAACAAATTTGAAACGATTGAATTGTACAAAGGTTATTTCAAATTGAACATAATGAAATCCATCCAGAAATCAATAAATAACAGGAAAAGTCTTCAAACACTTGGAACTAATTGGCCCACTTCTAAATAATCTACAGGTGCCAGAATGAGACTCAAAGAAGGCATTGAACTTATTGAAAATTGAAAAACACATATCAAAATTGTGCAAAACAACCAAAGTAGTGCTGCCAGGAACATGTATGTAGGTACCACTAGTAGGATCTATGGGTGTTAACATATGTGTGCTCTGTATTGATGGAATATTACTGTATATTGAATGTGGCAATGAAATCATTCATCTACACACATAATTAAAATAGATATAACTATACACACATTCTAATGTCAAATTCCTGGTTTTGATAGTGTACTATAATTATATAAGACATAACCATTGGAAGAACCTGGATAAAGGATACACAAAATCTTATATTCTTCTTCTTAAGAATTATCTTAGCAATTCTTGTAATTTTTTTCCTTCTGTGTTGTGTAGATACCTGGAATTCTCTGTGATTTTTCCCCTTAGAATTGTAATTTACTATTTAGGATAGACTGATTTGCATGTTTTCAAATGACATATATAATTGACCTATCTATGATATGTTAACATGTAACTGAGTAGATCAAAATAAAATGTTTGAAGATTATTCTGATTTATTTAGGTCTCATGAATGTTTCTGTTTTAGCCTTTGTCTACTTGTTTTATATTCTTACAAAATATCCTAATTAAAGAAATGGATTCAGAGTGTTCTACAAAGAATGTCCACTGAAGTTGCAAATGTATCTTAAATTTGTCTGCCTGTCTAGATCACTGATGTTACCTCCTTGGTCTAATCTACCCGTCCTTCCACAGCTGCCTCCCTCAAGTTTCCACATAGCAACTCAAGTATTTTACTACACAAAGTCTGTTCACAGCTCTGTTCCTCTCTCTCCTCCAACTCTGAATGCTCCAGAAGTTTTCCACTGACGCATGAGTAGTGTACGAAATTAGCGAACTTATTGTGATTAGATTTCAGCTTGAATGTCTTCCTTCCAGATAAGGTTGCTCTAGTAACTCAGCCTAAAGTATGTAACTTTATGGTTGCATGGCATCACCAACTCAATGGAACTGAGTTTGAGTAAGCTCTGGGAGTTGGTGATGGACAGGGAAGCCTGGCATGCTGCAGTCCATGAGGTCTCAGAGTGGTAGAGGACTGAAGGACTGAACTGAAAGTATGTAACTATTCTCTCCCTACCAAGTGGCTCTGTTTTGATTCTTGGCATAATATTTATAGAGAATTTTCTATTATACTTGTTTATTTATTTCTTCTTCTCCACAGTGTGTAAGATCCTTGAACACAGGTGTTATTTTTCTGTCACTACTGAATCATCATTAGTAATAGCAGAATGCACTTGGCAGTTTTGTTCTTGATATATTTTAGTCACTGTTCTAAATGACAAATGTTTATATATACACATTTATATGCATATATAGTTGTATATATTTATGATGTATAAGTAATATCACTTCAAACATATATTTGCATATACATTTAATATTCAAATATATTTGAAGTGTTTTTAAACACTAACGTGATATAAACACTAACATGTGCTCACTAATTTATTTCTAATAACACTATGAGCACGTATTATAATTGCTATCAGTATTTTAAGGTTGAAAAACTGTATGGAGAAAATAAGTGAATTCCTCAAGATCATAAAATCCAGTAAATTGCTGAGAAGAATTTGATGCCAATCAGCCTGGCTCCAGAGTCTTTACTCTTAATCCCTAAGTTAGTACATCTAGAACTGTGTCTGAACCAGAATAGGTTTTTAATTAATATTTGTTTACTTAGTGAAAATGTTGAACTGACTCCCTGGAAGAGGTGATTGTGTTTTGAGAAAGCATATTATAGAGTTAGCTTACTAGATTAAATATTTTATAGATAGAAATTTACTTGTGAACTATTTTGAGAGTAGCAATCTGCAGATTAGAACTTTATTATTTACTAATGAATGCTAATTTATTAATTTAAATCATTCTTACTGTAAATGTATGAAATTATATCCTGAGCATATGGGAGATAAATTTTCTCATCAGAGCACAAATTAATAATCGCATCGGTGAGCTTTAACAAAGCACATCAGTATTCATTAAAAAAAAAATCATAGCATCCAATATACATGTGATTTCCTAATACATACCTAATATTTTATAAAGTAGCTTGAAAAATGTCTATAGCAATGCAAGCTTCTTCATTTAGCACGGCCTGAATAGTTTTGGGGTTTCCCTAGTGGCTCAGTGGTAAAGTATCCACCTGCTGATGCAGGAGATGGATGTTCAATACTTTGGTCAGGAACATCCTCTGGAGAAGGAAATCGCAACCCACTCCAGTATTCCTGCCTGGGAAATCTCATAGACAGAGGAGCCTGGGTGGCATGGAGTTGCAAGAGTTGGACACAACTTAGCAACTAAACAACAACAAAAAATAATTTTTAGCATATTTAAAGTGCCCAACTCTTGGGGAAATACAAAAACCTGTCACAGCCTTGACTCTGGGAAGCCTAGAGCCTGACCATGGTTTATAGGACTTCCTATGACAAGGAGATTAACTTCATATTAAGTTTCATTCTTTCCCCCATATTTTGGATACTGTTAATTGAAACGGGATTTAGAAAATATAATTGCCTTCTGTGAATGACAGCTATTCATAGATGAAAGCAATGTTAGCAACTGGAGAACAATAAATCTGCTTTTGTTATGGAAACCCCTGTTGGCTCAGATGGTAAAGAATCTGCCTGCAATGCAGGAAATGTAAGTTCAAACCCTGGAGAAGGAAATGGCAACCCATTCCAGTATTTTTGCCTGGGAAATCCCATGGACAGAGGAGCCTGGTGGGATACAGACCATAGGGTCACAAAGAGTTGGACACAACTGAGTGACTAACACTTTCACTTCACGCCCTTAGTCAATATCACTAATGTTAGTATGAATACATATATATATATATATAATTATCAAGGAAGATATTTTGTTAGCTATCTATCTAGGCAGTTAGTTTTATTTGTATTATTACCTATGAATCATAAAAGGAGATGCTTTTATAACTGTATTGACAGTGGTGGAGAATGCAGCACTAAATTTCAGGTTTTGTACATACAGCCTACAGCATGTTAGCATTTTCAATCTTATCAATGACTCCATTGTATTATCCCCATTCACTAGTATATAATTGGGATTCAATGAGACTAAACAATTTTGTGCAAGTTCACATACCTAGTCATTGGCAAAGATAGGAGCCAATGCTCAATCTCTTTCACATGTCAAATGTGAATGAAGGTCACCATTACCTTCATTGTCTGCTGCACTAGACACTAATGAATATGAAAAGTGCTTGTTTTCCTACCTTTGAGATTTTATAGACACTATTATTGCTGTCTTGAATACAGTCTTCCCCTTTTCTTTGTCTTGCAAAGTTCTCTGTGTAATTCAGAACCTACCTAAGATAATAAAAGAGCAGTTTAAGACTGCTTGCAACTTGCCTGCAAATAACATTCTCTCCCTTCTTTATACTTTGTACAAATTTTATTATCACATCTTCCCTGGTGGTTCAGACGGTAAAGAAGCCTCCTGCAGTGCAGGCGACCTGACTTCCATCTCTGGGTTGGGAAGAAGCTCTGGAGAAAGGACCAGCTACCCACTCCAGTATTCTGGCCTGGAGAATCCCCATGGACAGAGGAGCCTGTCAGGCTACGGACCATGGGGTCGCAGAGTTGGACATGACTGAGCGACTAAGTCCAGCACAGCGTGATTGCCCTGACTTGTTTGTAAAACTGCTCACTTCTAAACCATGAGACCTAGAAGACCAAAGGCTGAGTCACAAAGGTGGCATAAAACTTAAATATTTGTCAAGGTAGAACATAATTGGAATGAGAAGTTGACCTTCAGATTCTATTCTTGTTTGTTACCTGTGACCAGAATAAAGTCTGTCTGTCAACAGGGTAATAAAACCCATCTGTCTCTAACTCCTTCCTATGAATTAACCAAAGAGGAATGAACTTGTGATCATCGAAGAACTTTGAAACAGAGGGTATAAGCTTTGCACAGTGACAGTATCGTAGCCAATGAGGTTTATCTGAGGCGTGATTATTGCTAATTGAAACAGAGGGTGTAATATCTTTGTTTTAACATAATTTTTTTTCAGTTTTAGAAAAAAAAATTCTACACATAATTTTATAAGATACCAGTTACTGAGAATGATAGTTTATTGTTAAAGATCTTTGTAAAATTTCAAGATAATAAGGTTATGAGAAATATCTATGAACATAAAGGAAAGGTCTAATAGTATTCCCTGAAATATTCCTTCCTTTGTTAATGTGTTGGAAATTTCTCTCAAGATTCAACTCAGTCAACATTTATAATACCTTGCTGTATATCCAAGCATGACACAACTTTAACATATACGTTTCAGTATGTTTGTTTGAGATCTTCTTCACTAACTGTTACCTCTGTGAGGAATTCTTTGTATCTTCTATATAATCATTTCGCCAGCACCTAGCATAGAAGTTGGCAAAGGGTAAACATTCACCAAGCACATGATTTGAAATTACATATATATGACATGATTGGTTTGCAATATAACATATAATTATACATTTTAATGCATGATCTAGTATCTATTATAGGTATACACACACAAAGTATCCACACAAATTGAAAATTACTTTAGAACACTAGTGATGGTGATTATCTGTCTCATGTTACAATAATCTAGCACCTCTGATAGTTGCTAAATATTAATTGAATAGAATGAAGCACCAGTGGCATCTCACTCAAAACATTCCCCAGTTCATCATATGACTCTCTATAAATCCAGTACCAAATACAGTATGTACCTATTAACCACAAGTATTTAACTCACTGAAAACTGAATAAAATAAAAATATTAAAATCACTGAAGACTAAAGTAGACTATAATTATTAGATATCCAGTGGTTCAAGGGCTGTTGTTTTACTTATATGAGTGCGTTCCCTAATTTTTTTTACAAATTCATTTTTCTACCTAGAAAACCCAGAAAGAAACTAAGCTAATCAAATTATTAAATCAATGGCTGTTTTGTATATTTTTTTTGCTTTTTACTTATATTTCAAAAAGGGTGATTGGATTCTTATCAGAAGGTATTGTTATAAGCCCATTGTACTATTTAAAGTCTCCAATGATAGGTTAGGTTTTGCCTATGAAAGAAATGGCATTGATTGCCTCCTTTATTATTCATTTTCTAAGAACAGAGAAAAAAATTAAAGCATTAGTTGTGATGATTTAATGAGTCTATTGCTAATGAACAAAGGGAGCATTTGCTGAATAAAAAGTTTTTGTGATATTAAACTTTATGACGAAAAATATCAGTTTAGTTCAGTTCAGTCGCTCAGTCGTGTCCGACTCTTTGCGACCCCATGAATCGCCGCAGCACACAGGCCTCCCTGTCCATCATCAACTCCCGGAGGTTACTCAAACTCATGCCCATTGAGTCGGTGATGCCATCCAGCCATCTCATCTTCTGTTGACCCCTTCTCCTCCTGCCCCCAATCCCTCCCAGCATCAGGGTCTTTTCCAATGAGTCAACACTTCTCATGAGGTGGCCAAAGTAGTGGAGTTTCAGCTACAGCATCAGTCCTTCCAATGAACACCCAGGACTGATCTCCTTTAGGATGGACGAAAAATAAATACACACATATTTTTATATACATTGAGATATGCCCAAAATTCAGGAGATTAAATCGTGTATCACTCTCTAGTTCAGTGACTGAGTGATTTTTCAAATTATTTAGTTATAGTTGATTTTTTACTTCAGCATCACTGTATATGAAAACGATTTTAGCATAAATTTAGCATTGAAATTTCATTGAGTTTTGAAGGTTTTGATGAGTCTAAAGTGCTTAGCATCCATGGAAGGGATTAGAAGTGAAATAGATAGTCAATGTACAAATGGCAGTGGCTGGATTATATATAAGAGCAAAATTCTGACCCAGAACTTTTGCAGCAACCAGTCCAGGAATCCAAACCACAATCAGCAATCAGTGCCAAAATGTGAGAACTGAGTCAATGACACCTATGCCCTATTTTATTTGCCCTGGTTTTCAAGACTCAAATTGATCGCTAAGATATCCTGCTGCCCACCTCCAGCTACTCCATGCCAAAAACCTCCAGTCAAGGCATCTGTAATCTTGACCTTTGTCCAGCATCAAGTTATCTCACTCTTTTGTTGCCTATGAGCCTCTAATGCAAGTATGGTGTTGGCTGACTCTTACTACAGCAAGCCCTGAATAAACAGCCTCTGTTCTTGTTTGGTTGGTCTTTGTTCATTTTTACACAACCAACCTGAGTAGAGACTTTTAAATACGATAAATTAAAGCCAAAAAACAAAGCTGTGGGTTTGAATATATTCAAGATTTTTCATTACAAATTGACTTATAATAACTTTGCATACTATGTTTTTAATGATTTTTATTGAAGCATAGTTAACTTGCAAGGTTGTATTCAAGTGTGCAGCAAAGTGATTCTGTTATACACACACACACACACGAACACACATATACATATATTATTTCTCAGATTCTTTTCCATTATAGCTTGTTGCAAGATATTGAATATAGTTCCCTGTGCTATATTGTAGGCCCTTGTTGTTTACCTATTTTATATGTAATAGTGTGTATATGTTAATTCCAAGCTCTCTACCTCCACACTATCCTCTTTGGTAACCATAAGTTTGTTTTCTATGTCTATGAGTCTATTTCTGTTTTGTAAATAAGTTCATTTGTATCATTTTTTTTTTTTTTTTTAGATTACACATGTAAGCAATATCGTATGACATTTGTCTTTCTGTCTGACCCTCTTCACTTAGTGTGATAATCTCTAGGTCCATCCATGTTGCTGTATATGGCTGCTTCATGTCTTGGCTATTGTAAATACTGCAGTTCTGAAGATTAGGGTGCATGTATCTTTTTGAATTAAAGTTTTCTCCAGTTATATACCCAATACTGGGATTGTAGGATCGTAAAGTAACTTTTTGTTTGTTTTGTTTTGAACAAACCTCCATACTGTTCTCCATAGTGGCTGTACCAATTTGCATTTCCTTTAACAGTATCGGAGGGTTCCTTTTTCTCCATACCTTCTCCAACACTTATTATTTATAGACTTTTTAATGACAGCAATTTTGACTGGTGTAACATGAACCTCACTGTAGTTTTGATTTGCATTTTTCTTAAGCATCTTTTCATGTGCTTTTTGGCCTTCTGTATATATTTTTTGGAAGAATGTCTGTTAGGTCTTATGCCCATTTTTTGATTGGGTTGTTTGCTTTTTTAATATTAAGCTGTATGAGCTGTTTGTATATTTTGGATATTAATCCCTTGTCAGTAGCATTGTTTGCAAATATTTTCTCCCAGTCCACAGGTTGTCTTTTCATTTTGTTTATGGTTTCCTTTGATATGCAAAAGCTTTTAAGTTTAATTAGATCTTATTTGTTTATTTTTGTTTTTATTTCCATCATTTTAAGAGATAAATCCAAAAAAATATATATTGCTGCAATTTATATCAAAAAGTGTTCTTCCTATGTTTTCCTCTAGTAACCTATCTTCCTTTACATCCTTAATCCATTTTGAGTTTAATTTGTATATGGTGTTAGAGTATGTTGTAACTTTATTCTTTTACATGTATCTGTCTAGTTTTCCAAGCACCATTTATTTAAGAGACTGTCTTTTCTCCAATGTATAGTCTTGCCTCCTTTGTTTTAGATTAATTGATCCTAGTACATGGGTCTTTTTCTGGACTTTCTATACCGTTCTATTGATCTATTTGGCTGTTTTGTGCCAGTACCATGCTGTAGCTTTGTAGTCTGAAGTCAGAAAGTGTGATTCCTCCAGCTCCACTTTTCTTCCTCAAGATTACTTTGGCTACTCGAGGTCTTTTGTGTTTACTTACAAATTTTAAAAAAATCTGTCCTAGGTACATTAAAAATATTGATATTTTCATAGGGACTGCATTGAATCTACAGATTGCTCTTGATAGTAGGGTCATTTCAACAATATTGATTCTTCCAATCCAAGAATACAGTATATCTTTCCATCTGTTCATGTTGTCTTCAGCTTCTTTAATCATCATCTTACAGTTGCAGAATACATGTCTTTTGCCTCTCAGCTAGGTTTATTCCTAGATTTTTTTGGGGGGAGCTCAAATTTTTTAGTTTTTTTTTAAAGTTAATTTATTGTAAGTGGGGGCTAATTACTTTACAATATTGTGGTGGTTTTTGCCATACATTGACATGAATCAGCCACAGGTGTCCATATGTCACCCCTCCCAAACCCCCCTCCCATCTCCCTCCCCATCCCACCCCTCTGGGTTGTCCCAGTGCACCAGCTTTGAGTGCCCTGTTTCATGTATTGATTTTTTTTTTTATTATTTTTTTTTGTTTACACTTTATTTTTTTTTTTTTATTAGTTGGAGGCTAATTACTTCACAACATTTCAGTGGGTTTTGTCATACATTGATATGAATCAGCCATAGATTTACATGTATTCCCCATCCCGATCCCCCCTCCCACTTCCCGCTCCAGCTGATTCCTCTGGGTCTTCCCAGGGCACCAGGCCCGAGCACTTGTCTCATGCATCCCACCTGGGCTAGTGATCTGTTTCAACACTCATTTATGATTAAAACTCTCCAAAAAGCAGGAATAGAAGGAACATACCTCAACATAATAAAAGCTATATATGACAAACCCACAGCAAGCATCACCCTCAATGGTGAAAAATTGAAAGCATTTCCCCTGAAATCAGGAACAAGACAAGGGTGCCCACTCTCACCACTACTATTCAACATAGTGTTGGAAGTTCTGGCCACAGCAATCAGAGCAGAAAAAGAAGTAAAAGGAATCCAGATAGGAAAAGAAGAAGTGAAACTCTCACTGTTTGCAGATGACATGATCCTCTACATAGAAAACCCTAAAGACTCTACCAGAAAATTACTAGAGCTAATCAATGAATATAGTAAAGTTGCAGGATATAAAAATAACACAGAGAAATCCCTTGCATTCCTATATACTAACAATGAAAAAACAGAAAGAGAAATTAAGGAAACAATACCATTCACCATTGCAATAAAAAGAATAAAATACTTAGGAGTATATCTACCTAAAGAAACAAAAGACCTATACATAGAAAACTATAAAACACTGATGAAAGAAATCAAAGAGGACACAAACAGATGGAGAAACATACTGTGTTCATGGATTGGAAGAATCAGTATTGTCAAAATGGCTATTCTACCCAAAGCAATCTACAGATTCAATGCAATCCCTATCAAGCTACCAATGGTATTTTTCACAGAACTAGACCAAAGAATTTCACAATTTGTATGGAAATACAAAAAACCTCAAATAGCCAAAGTAATCTTGAGAAAGAAGAATGGAACTGGAGGAATCAACCTGCCTGACTTCAGACTCTACTACAAAGCCACAGTCATCAAGACAGTATGGTACTGGCACAAAGACAGAAATGTAGATCAATGGAACAGAATAGAAAGCCCAGAGATAAATCCACGAACCTATGGACACCTTATCTTTGACAAAGGAGGCAAGGATATACAATGGAAAAAAGACAACCTCTTTAACAAGTGGTGCTGGGAAAACTGATCAACCACTTGTAAAAGAATGAAACTAGAACACTTTCTAACACCATACACAAAAATAAACTCAAAATGGATTAAAGATCTAAATGTAAGACCAGAAACTATAAAACTCCTAGAGGAGAACATAGGCAAAACACTCTCCGACATAAATCACAGCAAGATCCTCTATGACCCACCTCCCAGAATATTGGAAATAAAAGCAAAACTAAACAAATGGGACCTAATGAAACTTAAAAGCTTTTGCACTACAAAGGAAACTATAAGTAAGGTGAAAAGACAGCCCTCAGATTGGGAGAAAATAATAGCAAATGAAGAAACAGACAAAGGATTAATCTCAAAAATATACAAGCAACTCCTGAAGCTCAATTCCAGAAAAATAAATGACCCAACCAAAAAATGGGGCAAAGAACTAAACAGACATTTCTCCAAAGAAGACATACAGATGGCTAACAAACACATGAAAAGATGCTCAACATCACTCATTATTAGAGAAATGCAAAGCAAAACCACAATGAGGTACCATTACACGCCAGTCAGGATGGCTGCTATCCAAAAGTCTACAAGCAATAAATGCTGGAGAGGGTGTGGAGAAAAGGGAACCCTCTTACACTGTTGGTGGGAATGCAAACTGGTACAGCTGCTATGGAAAACAGTGTGGAGATTTCTTAAAAAACTGGAAATAGAACTGCCATATGACCCAGCAATCCCACTTCTGGGCATACACACTGAGGAAACCAGATCTGAAAAAGACACGTGCACCCCGATGTTCATCACAGCACTGTTTATAATAACCAGGACATGGAAGCAACCTAGATGCCCATCAGCAGATGAATGGATAAGGAAGCTGTGGTACATATACACCATGGAATATTACTCAGCCGTTAAAAAGAATTCATTTGAACCAGTCCTAATGAGATGGATGAAACTGGAGCCCCTTATACAGAGTGAAGTAAGCCAGAAAGATAAAGAACATTACAGCATACTAACACATATATATGGAATTTAGAAAGATGGTAACGATACCCCTATATGCAAAACAGAAAAAGAGACACAGAAATACAGAACAGACTTTTGAACTCTGTGGGAGAAGGTGAGGGTGGGATGTTTCAAAAGAACAGCATGTATACTATCTATGGTGATTTTTTTTTTTAATGTGATAGTAAGTGAGATTGTTTTCTTACTTTCTCTTTCTGATATTGTGTGGTTGGTATAGAGAAATGCCACATATTTTTGCATATTAGTTTTTATATCCAGGAAATTTACCCAATTCATTGATGAACTCTACTAGTTTCCTTCTAGTATCTTTAGGATTTTCTATGTATAGTACATGTCATCTGCAAACAGTGAAAGCTTTACTTCTTTTCCAACTTGGATTCCTTTATTTAGTTTACTTCTCTGATTGCTGTTTTGTATACTATGGAATTAGATATTTCTTTGAGTAATATTTTATATATACCAAATTAAATTAGTAAAAGGAAAGATTATGTACCCCAAGATGTAGATGTCATGAAGCCATGTTTTTAATGAAAGATAAAAAATCTGATCAAGTTTGTATTCAATTCAAAACCCTCACATGTCTTTCAAGAGAACTTTCTTAAAACTATTTATTTTGGCCATTCTTTTGTTGGTGTTAAGTATATGTACTTTGGGGAATAAAAGTAATTTTGATGGCACTGGCCTGTAGTATAAAATAAGATTAAATTCTTTAAAATAATTCTCCAGCCTCATCTCCTACTTCTTGAAGATTACATTCTCTATTCATACTGAAGTATTCACAATTTGGGGGAACATTTAATTATTTTAAATTCCTGGAAGCCAATTTAATTCAATATAATAAATAAGTCTTAAATGTCTAACAAGCTCAGTACCAAGATTCAGAGTCTATATCTCTGTCCTGGAGTTTACATCCTGCTGGAATGGGCAGTTTCTCTAATTTGGCTGTTCTTTCTAACTGATGAAATTCCTGTCTCTTTTTTGTGTTCCTCTACTCAATAAAACCTTTGCTAATTCGTCTAGGCAAAATCAATCATTCCAAGTTCTGAGTTTCCAGAAGAATATCTGTATGTCTCTTCCAGAGCCATCACTTTGCATTACATATTGCCTTTATAATTGTTTATGGTACTTTTTGTCAAAACTCTTTAAACCCTTTCTGTAGATAATACATCATATGGCACTTTACACTCTTTGGTTTTTCTGTATATAACCTGTGGAGTTGGCAAGTAGGCATTCTCAATATCACCATTCACATGAGAATAAATTGAGGATTAACAAACTTTATTAATTTTTCAAAATCCTATAATGGGCAGGTATAGAAGCAGGATTCCAACTCAGACTGTCCAGTCCAACACTTCAATGATTCTTGCATCTTCCCACACATAGAGAAATGCTAAAGTCATTAATTTGAGATGTCTATTTAATTTGTGGTTTTCAGTAACATTTTTACTTTTTTTCCCCAGCAAAAAACTTCTATATATATAGTGGATCTTCTTTTACCTCTTCTTCAGGCAATTCCTGAGTTATCTGAGAAATGAACTCCAGGGCTATAGTTTTCAGTAAGGTCCCTGAATAAAACTTAACTCATAACTTTATGTTGTGAATTTTTCTTCAGTTGCCACTACCAAAATGAATATTGCTTTTGTTAATACACATTTTGACCAGTTTCTGACCTTGCTTTGAAAGTGAAAGTGTTAGTAGCTCATTCCTGTCTGACTCTGTGACCTCATGGACTGTAGCCTGCCAGGCTCCTCTGTCCATGGGATTCTCCAGGCAAGAATAATGGAGCTGGTTGCCATTTCCTTCTCCAAGGAATCTTCCTGACCCAGGAATGAAACCCAGCTCTCCTGCATTGTAGGCAGATTCTTTACCATCTGAGCTACCAGGAAATACCTTACTTTAGATCATTTCATAAAGAAGCTCATATAATCTTTGTATTTCTTTTGTTGGTGTATTTACAAAGAATACTATTGACAGCAAATTTGAAGACTCATTTTCTGAAAAAATTGTAGAGAACACATTTGGGTGGTTGGGTGACATTTGACTGGGGAGCTTAGGAAAAATTTAGCATTTAGACTTTCTAGCATAGTTAACAACATCTCACAGAATTATATGTCAAAACTGTCAATTTAAGGACTTATTTTGATTCCAAACTTGTAGCTTTTTGAAACATCACTTATAGAATTTATTTAAAGATATATACATAAATTATTTGTGTATGTATTTTATTTGCAAAAGTGACTCACTGTTTGCAGCACTTATAGCTGGAATTCCCACTTCGAACATGGCAACAGAAAGATTAAGCAGATCAGATATTGGCCTATTATGTGTTCCTCACCCCCGCCCCATTTTGTATGCTCCACAGGCTAAGAATATCTTCACATTTTTAAATGGCTGAGAAATTTAAAAAAGTAGTATGTCATGATGCTTAAAATTCATATAAAGCTCAAAGTTTAATGTTCATAAATAAGTTTTTGCTGAAACAAAGCTATGTCTATTCAATTGCATGTGTCTAGATGCAAAGACACAGTTGAATAGTTGCTCTTGCAAGGATCATAACTTACACTCTTTACTGTCCGGTCGTTTACAGAAAAAGTTTATTGTTGCCTGGACTAAATCATGACCACTTCTCTCATGTGCTCTTGTCCTTGTTCTGAGAAATATCAACTTTAACCTTTGACTTAGCATGTAGCTCTTAATACTTTTGATTTGACATCAGCGATTCCTTCAAAGCATTAATATTTCTGTGTTCTCGTTGTTGTTCAGTTGCTCAGTCATGTCTAACTTTTGTGACCCCATGGACTTCAGCACACCAGGCTTCCCTGTCCATCACCAACTCCCAGAGCTTGCTCAACCTCACATCCACTGACTGGTGATGCCATGCAACCATCTCATCCTCTTTGTCCCCTTCTCTTGCCTTCAATCTTCCCCAGCTCAGGGTCTTTTCTAATGAGTCTGCTCTTTGAATCAGGTGGCCAAAGTATTGCAGCTTAAGCATCAGTCCTTCCAAAGACTATTCAGAGTTGATTTCCTTTAGGGTTGACTGATTTGATCTCCTTGAAGTCTGATGGACTCTCGAGTCTTCTCCAACACCACAGCTCAAAAGCGTCAGTTCTTCAGTGTTCAGCCTCCTTTATGGTGCAACACTCATATCCATACATGACTACTGGAAAAACCATAGCTTTAACTAGATGGAACTTTTTTGGCAAAGTAATGTCTCTGGTTTTTAATACGCTATCTAGGTTGGTCATAGCTTTTCTTCCAAGGAGCAAGCATCTTTTAATTTCATGGCTGCAGTCGCCATCTGCATTGATTTTGGAGCCCTCCCACTCCCAAAATAAAGTCTGCTACTGTTTCCCCATCAATTTGCCATGAAGGGATGGGGCCAACTGCCATGATCTTTGCTTTTAGAATGTTGAGTTTTTAAGCCAGGTTTTTCACTCTCCTCTTTCACCTTCATTGAGGCTCTTTAGTTCCTTTTCACTTTCTTCCATTAGGATGGTGTCTGCATATCTGAGGTTATTGATATTTCTCCCAGATTCTTGATTCCAGCTTCTGCTTCATCCACCCTGGCATTTCATATGATGTACACTGCATTTAAGTTAAATAAGCAAGGTGACAACATACAGCCTTGACTTACTCCTTTTCCAACTTGGAACCAGTCCATTGTTCCATGTCCAGTTCTAACTGTTGCTTCTTTGCCTGCATACAGGTTTCTCAGGAGGTAGGTAAAGTGGTCTGCTATTCCCATATCTTTAAGAATTTTCCACAGTTTGATTTGATCCACACAGTCAAAGGATTTATCATAGCCAATAAAGCAGAAGTAGATGTCTTTCTGGAATTCTCTTGCTTTTTCTATGTTAGCAACGTTAGCAATTTGATCTCTGGTTCCTCTGCCTTTTCTAAATCCAATTTGAACATATGGAAGTTCTTGGTGAATTTTTAAAATTTTGGAGATTTTTTTTTTTTTTACAATTTCTGAACTGATGTTCCTCAGGATTTGAGATTTATTTATTTATTTATTTATTTTTAGTGTTTTTTTCTTTTCTTTTTATTTATTTATTTATTTTTTAAATCTTTTTTTTTTTTTTTTTTTTTTTTAATTAGGTGGAGGCCAATCACTTCACAACATTTCAGTGGGTTTTGTCATACATTGATATGAATCAGCCATGGATTTACATGTATTCCCCATCCCGATCCCCGCTCCCACCTCCCTCTCCACCCGATTCCCCCGAGTCCTCCCAGTGCACCAGGCTGGAGCATTTGTCTCATGCATCCCACCTGGGCTGGTGATCTGTTTCACCATAGATACTATACATGCTGTTCTTTTGAAATATCTCACCCTCACATACTCCCACAGAGTTCAAAAGTCTGTTCTGTATTTCTGTGTCTCTTTTTCTGTTTTGCATATAGGGTTATCATTACCATCTTTCTAAATTCCATATATATGTGATGGTATGCTGTAATGTTCTTTATCTTTCTGGCTTACTTCACTCTGTATAAGGGGCTCCAGCTTCATCCATCTCATTAGGACTGGTTCAAATGAATTCTTTTTAATGGCTGAGTAATGTTCCATGGTGTATATATACCACAGCTTCCTTATCCATTCATCTGCTGATGGGCATCTAGGTTGCTTCCATGTCCTGGCTATTATAAACAGTGCTGCGATGAACACTGGGGTGCACGTGTCTTTTTCAGATCTGGTTTCCTCAGTGTGTATGCCCAGAAGTGGGATTGCTGGGTCATATGGCAGTTCTATTTCCAGTTTTTTAAGAAATCTCCACACTGTTTTCCATAGCAGCTGTACCAGTTTGCATTCCCACCAACAGTGTAAGAGGGTTCCCTTTTCTCCACACCCTCTCCAGCATTTATTGCTTGTAGACTTTTGGATAGCAGCCATCCTGACTGGCGTGTAATGGTACCTCATTGTGGTTTTGCTTTGCATTTCTCTAATAATGAGTGATGTTGAGCATCTTTTCATGTGTTTGTTAGCCATCTGTATGTCTTCTTTGGAGAAATGTCTGTTTAGTTCTTTGCCCCATTTTTTGGTTGGGTCATTTATTTTTCTGGAATTGAGCTTCAGGAGTTGCTTGTATATTTTTGAGATTAATCCTTTGTCTGTTTCTTCATTTGCTATTATTTTCTCCCAATCTGAGGGCTGTCTTTTCACCTTACTTATAGTTTCCTTTGTAGTGCAAAAGCTTTTAAGTTTCATTAGGTCCCATTTGTTTAGTTTTGCTTTTATTTCCAATATTCTGGGAGGTGGGTCATAGAGGATCTTGCTGTGATTTATGTCGGAGAGTGTTTTGCCTATGTTCTCCTCTAGGAGTTTTATAGTTTCTGGTCTTACATTTAGATCTTTAATCCATTTTGAGTTTATTTTTGTGTATGGTGTTAGAAAGTGTTCTAGTTTCATTTTTTTACAAGTGGTTGACCAGTTTTCCCAGCACCACTTGTTAAAGAGGTTGTCTTTTTTCCATTGTATATCCTTGCCTCCTTTGTCAAAGATAAGGTGTCCATAGGTTTGTGGATTTATCTCTGGGCTTTCTATTCTGTTCCATTGATCTACATTTCTGTCTTTGTGCCAGTACCATACTGTCTTGATGACTGTGGCTTTGTAGTAGAGTCTGAAGTCAGGCAGGTTGATTCCTCCAGTTCCATTCTTCTTTCTCAAGATTATTTTGGCTATTCGAGGTTTTTTGTATTTCCATACAAATTGTGAAATTCTTTGGTCTAGTTCTGTGAAAAATATCGTTGGTAGCTTGATAGGGATTGCATTGAATCTGTAGATTGCTTTGGGTAGAATAGCCATTTTGACAATACTGATTCTTCCAATCCATGAACACGATATGTTTCTCCATCTGCTTGTGTCCTCTTTGATTTCTTTCATCAGTGTTTTATAGTTTTCTATGTATAGGTCTTTTGTTTCTTTAGGTAGATATACTCCTAAGTATTTTATTCTTTTTATTGCAATGGTGAATGGTATTGTTTCCTTAATTTCTCTTTCTGTTTTTTCATTGTTAGTATATAGGAATGCAAGGGATTTCTCTGTGTTATTTTTATATCCTGCAACTTTACTATATTCATTGATTAGCTCTAGTAATTTTCTGGTAGAGTCTTTAGGGTTTTCTATGTAGAGGATCATGTCATCTGCAAACAGTGAGAGTTTCACTTCTTCTTTTCCTATCTGGATT